>NC_089508.1:123576147-128376147 GCF_036850995.1 Saccopteryx leptura
AGACAATCAGCCAGCCTGGAAACAGCCCTGAGCTTTCCTGCCTTTCGGCCTCCTCCCACGGCAGGCTCTTCTCCCCACCCCTCACCCCCTGCAGCCCTCAGCTCCCACTTGACAAGTCCCATCAGTCATCCCTGTACCCAACAAAGACTGCCCAAGTAAACCTAAGAGGCCTGGCTCTCTTCTAGACACTGCAAGGCTTATAGAAGGAGCTGGGGGGGGGGGGGGTTGACTCAGCCAAGATTCATCTGAGCATTCAGGAAGACGGCAGCAGCAGGAACTAGGTGGCAGTGTAGTGGAGGGCACCCAGGGCGGGAGCACAGCACAGAGGGGCTGATCCTATCTGATGATCAGCACTGTGTCTGCCTCTCCTGGGCGTTGGGTGCTATTTCACATATATGAGGTCATTGAATCATGATCGTCATGGGGTAGATCTGATTATTACCCCCATCTTACAGGAGAGACTGAGGCCCGGGCACGGGGAACATCTTGCCCACGGTAACACAGCCTGTGAGTAGCAGAGGCTGGAAGTGAGCCCACTTCTGGAATGCTGCTGCTGGGGGGACTCTCACAGGGGCCAGCCCAGGGATCAGGCCCCAGCAAGGCCAGCCCAGCAGCCCAGCAGCCTCCTTTACTAGGCTTTTACCATGTACCAGGCTCTGTGCTCAGCTACGAATGAAGAGATGAATAAACCCTGGTCTCTGTGTTTAGGAAGCCAGCGATCATATGAAGAAAGTGGCCATTAAAATAAATTAAAAAAATGCAATGGAGGGTGATGGCACAATTGCAAGACACAGAAATAGCACAGAGGGGTAACTATGTTAGTCCTCTTGTAGGGTAAGACAGGGAAGTCTTCCTGGAGGAGGTGGTGTCTAATCTGAGTTTTAAAGAATGAATAAAAGTTTGCTATTTAAGGTATTTGTTTGTATGGACAAAAGAGAGTAGTGCAAGAAAAGCAAGCAGAAACACTTGGATGAGCAATGAGGCCTGGGCTGGAGGGAGACCCTAAGAGGATCTGTGAGCCATGGCGAGGGGCAGGGTGTGGGGGAGCTTGTGAAGAGGAGAGGTTGATTCCAGCTTGGAAGGTTAAGGGTGCTGGAGTAAAGAGCCCAACAAATTATTCTAGTGGAGGTCAAAAAGGCATTATAGTCTCTAGGCCTGGATTTCTCAACCTTTCATGGTAGACAGTTTGTTGGGGGAAGATGGTCCTGGACTTATACAGTGTGTCCGTAAAGTCATGGTGCACTTTTGACCGGTCACAGGAAAGCAACAAAAGGCGATAGAAATGTGAAATCTGCACCAGATAAAAGGAAAACCCTCCCAGTTTCTGTAGGATGATGTGGTAGCATGTGCACATGCGCAGATGATGACGTAACACCATGTATACAGCAGAGCAGCCCACAGCTATGCCAGTCGAGATGTGGATGGTACAGAGGAAGTTCAGTGTGTTCTGTGGCTCACTAAATTTGAATCCGTGACCAAAGTGCAACGTGAATATCGGCGCGTTTATAATGAAGTGCCACCACATAGGAATAACATTACTAGGTGGGATAAGCAGTTGAAGGAAACTGGCAGTTTGGTGGAGAAACCCCATTCTGGTAGGCCATCAGTCAGTGACGAGTCTGTAGAGGCTATACGGGATAGCTACCTAAGGAGCCCTAAAAAATCTGTGTGTGAGCCCACATCGAACTGCACTGAATAGGTATGAAACTGGGAGAGTTTTCTTTTTATTTGGTGCAGATTTCACATTTCTATCGTCTTTTGTTGCTTTCCTGTGACAGGTCAAAAGTGCACCATGACTTTACGGACACACTGTAGAAGGCTTCACAGCATCCCTGGCTTCCTCCCCTAGACACCACTATTGTCCACCCTCTGCCCCCTCCCACCCCACTCCAAAAATGTCTTCAGACATTGCCAAGTGTCTCCTGGGTGGTAGGACTGCCTGTGGTTGAGAACCACTGCTCCAGACCCTCAATCCTGAGGAGAAAAGGAGGAAAGCACAAGAAAAAAGATAGCCATACAGTGGTTGAAGGCTATGGTGAGGAGGTGGAGACTGTTTGGACAGGGATTTAGATGACAAATCCCTGACTCCAGGGAACCTGGGGGTGAGGATGGGTTTGAGGCCTCATGGGCAGACAGTTAGGTCCAGACTGGCAAATACATACCATGTATGACCTTAGCTCATGCCCAGAACAGACATCACTAATCAGTGTCCTTGCCCACTGTCAGGACACACTTCCAAACCCTGGCACCAGGTTCCAGGCAGCCACCACAGCTCAGCAAGGTGACCCACAAAAAGCTGTTGCCCTCCAGAGTAAGATTCTTCTCAGAGAAGAATTCTTTTCTCTGACCTTAGGGGCCTTGCCAATTCTAAGTGCTCCCTTCTCCCCTCAAACACCTGTGATTCCGACAGAGGTGGTTTTGTTCCAGATGAGGCTCAGTATTGCCTTCTGTCTGCTCTTCAAAGGAAGAGCTGACTCTGCGGACCATGGGGACTAGAGTGTGTGTCTGGGCAGGGGCATATGGCTGCTTCCTCAGAATCGGAGGGAACTGGGTACTGAGGGCACAGAGCATGTAGGGTGGGGCACATAGAGGTGGTTTCAGTGGTGCCAGAAAGGGATGATGAACGTAATGCCTGAATCTGAGGAAGAGGATGTGGGACTCCATGGTCTCCTACCCCACTCTGGGCATCTAAGAGTCTCTGAGCTATTGGGGGCACACAGAGCTTTTTTATCCCAGGGACCTTCTGAGAAGTTCAGGCTTGAATGTCCTTGGACCTACATTTTCTGAGCCCCTGCCAAGCACCAGGCACCAGGCTCACTGCACTTATTGCTCCCACAGACTTCCTGAGGATCAACCTCATCGCCCCATATGGCACGGAAGGAAACTGAGTCTCAGAGACATAAGTAAGTACCCAAGGTCACACAGCATCAACACCTAACATCGCCAACTGTGAGCTGCTTCCTCCACCATGTCACGTGCTGTGAGCCCCTGGGCCTGTCTCTTAGAGGAAGAAGTAGGGGTGCCAAGGGACTAAGCAATCCAAGAAGCCCCATAGCAAAGTGGTGAAGGGCTCTGGGTTGAATCCCTGCTTCTGCCCCTCAGTAGCTGTGTAGCCCAGAGGTAGATTAAGGTTGGTTGAGGCCCCAGGTACAAAAGAAAATATTGGACCCCTTACATTAGAAAAGAGTGTAAAGTCAGGGTTTTGCGAGGCCCTGCAGAAGTTGGGACCCATGGCACGCGCCCGGCAAGCCCACTGTCAAATCCGCCTCTGGTATAGCCCCAGGTGAGTTAACTAACTTTCTTTGCCTTGGTCTCGTCATCTGTCTCATGCTAAAAACAGCCAGACACGCAGCAAATGCTCATTCAGTGTTAGCAGCAGCCACCACTGTGCTCGGTAGACAGCCAGGGTCCCCTTTCTCTGTGCCGGACCGTCTGCTGCTCAGGGAGCTATTCTCAGAGCTGTCCTTAAAGAAGCTTGCTCAGTATGTGTTTCTCTCTCTAAGTCTGAGATGTCCCAGCCTGAGTCAAATGTCACCAGAAAGACAAAGCCTGTGGTTTGTTGATGCCCCTGCCCTGCAAGCCCTAGAAACCTGCAGTGCACATGGGACCCCAAGGCCTGTGGCCAATCACAGGGGCTCTAGAAACAAGAGGGAAGGGGCAAGGGAGGAAACAGGATGGGATCCTCACTGAGGGTGGGACGGGCACGGGACAGCAGAGGGGCGCACTGGGGGTGGCCTGTGCGGAGGGCTCGTGCAGGCTGGAATGTCAGGCTGTTCGTCCAGCTTTGTGGTTACCGGTGTCTTTCCTCCAGCACTTCAGCTCAAGTCCTTGCTTCCTTGGGGAGACAGGCCAGTCAGGGTGCAGCCATGAACCTGGCTCAGCCTAACCAGTGCTACCGCACAAGACACAAATCCAAAGTGAGGTGTGCACAGACGTGGGCATGGTGAGGCCCCTTTTGGAAGGGGTGCCAGCTGCCAGGTCCTCTTTCAAGGGGCCTGTGGGCAGGATTCATGGTGGCACCCTAAGCCCAGTGTTCATGGTGTCCAGTGTGCTGGCGGAGAGGGCTGCAGGGCAGCTTCCAGCTTTGATCCTGGCTGTGCAGCCTCTGCTGTTTGCTCTCTGGCTACCCAGAGACTGAATTTTAGGGTCAACTTAAAATCCTTTAATAAATTCCTTTTCTTCTTAAACAGACCGAGTTCCCACTGTTTTCTCTGTCTTCTGTGTCCTCACCCCAGCCTCTGACACCTGATGGCTTTTCCTCGGGGACAAGCATTCTGAAGGAGCTCTGTGCCATGGTTTGGGGCGCGGCGTTCACACAGATGAAATGACGTTGGACAGGGGCTGGGGCTGCCGTGGCCAGCATGTGTGCAGCACAGACCGAAGACTACAGCCCAAGGAAGGGGCGTGGGCAGGTGGTGCCATCTCGCTGCCTGGCCACGGGGCAGGTGGGTTTGGAGCTGAATATGTGAAGCCATCATTTTCCTGCCCACCTGCTACCTTTCCTGCTGCATCCTGATGTGGGGTCCTGGCCTTGTCCCTCCCTACTGTGTGTCAACAACCATGAAAGGGCAACAGACAGACTGGGAGCTCAGAGGCACAGGCCTCTGGCCCTTTCCAGGCCCACTCTGGCTCACCTCCCCTTGGAGCCCAGGCTTGTGTCAGCACTGCGGGAGCAACAGGGGAAAAGATCACCTAGCCTCATCCTGCTGCAAGACTCCGGGACAGAGGATGCCTTCGTGGTCATACATGGCGTCAGCCAGAGTGCTCTGCTTCCCGGTGAAATCTCAGGTAGCCCAACCACAGCCTAGCAGCTCTGGGTGCCTCCCCCGCCTCCCCCAGGGCACTGCATGCTGGGACCAGAGGCTGAGAAGGAACTGCAGACCTCACACACGTGTACACCTGCCCATGTACGAGACATGCATGCATCTGCTCGGACCTGGATTGTGCAAAGGGCTTGTACCCTTTGCCACCTGCGAAGCATGCTGTGATCTCTGCTGGCCTGGGGGCTGACCTTACACATCCTGCTGCTGAGTCCTAGGTCCCAGGTCTCAAGTGCTTTTACAGCAGGTCCCAGTATCAGCAAAGAAAAAGCATGTTCGGAAAGTTTTGCATGGCTGCCCTCGAATGGGAGCTCCATGTGTGTTGGGGTGTCTGGGTCCAGCGCAGGAGGAGGGTGAAGGGAGGAAGCTGGGAGCACCACAGAAAGGAAGAAGAGATGTGGAACAAGGGGGCAGAGATGGAGACAGGAGGACAGCAGCAGAGCCAGGAATGGTGGGCTGGGGTGAGATGGGAGGCAGGGAAAGAGGGTGAGGAGGTGTCGGGGCCAAGGCGAGTCAGGCCCCAGCCCGGTGTTGAGGTCACACCTACCCAAATGCAGCCTAGCGTTCACAGCCCTGGCTGGCCTCAGTCCAACCACCCTGAGGTGTGGAAGGGCAAGGGACCCAGTGACCACTAGGTTCAGAACGCATCCCTGCAGCAGGTCTGAGCTCTGCGCCTTCTCTCTGGTTTGCAGAATGCGTATTTCTTGACTCTTATTGGTGTTGATGGCGATCCTTGCCCCCCAAAGCCTGCATAGGGTGATACCCCAACCCCTCTGAGGTCCCAAATCTACCAGGAGCTGCCCCCCACGTGCTCAGGGTCTGCATGTGAGTGTGCATGAGCATACCCAAGTGTGGCAGAATGTTTGGGTGTGAATGTATGTGCTGTGAGTGGGCGGCCCTGTTAGCCCACGTTACCTTTCTGAAAGCATGTTTTGCTACAAAGGTGGATGGAGGTCCTGTGTTGGGACTGGGCCCAGGAATGTAGCACTGGGAAGGCAGGGAGACTGACAGTCCCTCTTACTCAAACATTATAGAGCATTTCTGAAATGGGACAACACCAGGAGACACCTGTGCAGAACTGGGTGGGGGGCAGGTGCAAGACAGAAGTAAGGCTTTGATCTTAAACTTGCAATAGTGAACTAAACATCTCTTCCCAGTGACTCACCTGCACCCAAACTGAACAAGTCTACATGCAAACATGTGGCACGCCCAGTGGTGGGATTCAAATAATTGAACAACCAGGTTTCTGACCTACAAACTGTGTTAAGTATAAAAAAAATACTGAAAGGAAGTTATTATTTTGCTGTGGATCAGCACAACGAGTAATTGTCTAGGTCCTGAGTGAGAACAGTGCAGAAGGAAGAAATAAACTGAGAGAGAAAAAGGACGGGATCAGGAGGTCTCTTTGCACAGCTGATGGCTAGCAAGAGCAAGTTTCCACCCCCAAATTGCTTATTATTTATAGGGAGAGAAAAGTCATTAGCAAATCAAAGAGATCTCTGATACAAAGTCACATTTCTGAGGCAACCCAAGAATTCTCCCCAGTGCAGAAAACCCAATACCCTGCAAAACATCTTAACTTCACAAGACAAAGGGTAAAAGGAAAACTGTCTCCAGTCTTTCCAAGGGACATGGGGGATGGGACAAGTGAAAACACAGCTAACACAGAGATGTGGAAAAAGGCAACTTAATCAAGCAAGTGAGGTGGGGGGATGAGATGAGTAGAATCACTCAGCTTCATAGCCAAAATGGAGCTGTTGGGAAGAGCTTAGCCTTTGGCTAAGTCTTAAACTGGGAGGTCTTTGCCAGCTTGCAGCCTCCCACATTATTTTATGCAGGTAATACTTAATATAAGAACAATAAAAGAGGTACACAAAACTAGATTGTGTTATAAGAAAGAGTTTTAAAATAGTATTAAAAATATTAAGTAATACCTGACAATAAAACAATAAACTGTTATTTAAGGTATTTCCATATTGCTTCTTGATTGGCATCCTCACTTGCAATTATTTTCACCTATGGATGGAATGAACATTACTACGGGTGCTTAGAATACGCTGTTGCACAGATGAACGTTAAAAAAGGGTAAGGAGTGTAAATTTGTGATTTCCATATTGGGCAGCTGCCCAGGAGCTCACCTGAGAGAGAACCCTGATTACAAATGCCATTATTTTTTTTTTCTGAAGCTGGAAACGGGGAGAGACAGTCAGACAGACTCCCGCATGCGCCCGACCGGGATCCACCCGGCATGCCCACCAGGGGCGACGCTCTGCCCATCCTGGGTGTCGCTATGTTGCGCGGCCAGAGCCACTCTAGCGCCTGAGGCAGAGGCCACAGAACCATCCCCAGCGCCCGGGCCATCTTTGCTCCAATGGAGCCTCAGCTTCGGGAGGGGAAGAGAGAGACAGAGAGGAAGGAGAGGGGGAGGGGTGGGGAAGCAGATGGGCGCCTCTCCTGTGTGCCCTGGCCGGGAATCTAACCTGAGACTTCCGCATGCCAGGCCGACGCTGAGCCAACCGGCCAGGGCTTACAAATGCCATTTTAACACCCAGTTTGTCGAACTCAACAAAAATTAGGTCTCGGTTGTGCCGAACCTGTGCGTACTGGCTGAGTCCCAGCACTGGGCTTGCCCATTCTTTTAGATTCCTCTCTTTCTTTTCCACCTCACCCCTCCCCTCTAGCACCCTGTGCTGTTCGTGTAACTATTTGTATTTTCACTTAGTTAAATAAAAGAAAAAAGCCCAGTTTCTCAGTTGCACTGACCACATTTCAAGTCCTCTACAGCCACTCAAGACTGGTGGCTACTACACTGGAGGGTGCAGGTATAGAATTTTATATCATGGCAGAACATTCTACTAGACAATGCAGTGTCTAGGGTCTCTTGGACCTCAGGACCTGTGCTTGTGCTGGGGCACTACCAGATGCCCATCACCCTCTGTGTGCTCACAGAAACCCCGCTCCTTCATCCAGGCTTCCCCAGAAAGCTCGGACACACAGTCAGCCTGCATTGCTCCTGCATAGGTCTTTCTGCTGTGCTCTGGGCTCCTTCTCACCTCGAGGCCATCAGCCCCTCCAGGACAAGGGCTGCGGCTGATTGATACATGTTGCTCTGTCCACAACCCTGTCTTCTGTCTAGCCATCCTCGTCCCCCACCTCATCCACCCACTCCTGTCCGCTCTCCCCAGCCCCTGGGTTTCTCCCTCACAACCTTTGGTCTGTCTTCAGGCTCCTGCATTTCCTGCCTCCAGTTTCCCTCTTTCCCTCCTCTCCTCTCCTCTCCTCTCCTCTCCTCTCCTCTCCTCTCCTCTCCTCTCCTCTCCTCTCCTCTCCTCTCCTCTCCTCTCCTCTCCTCTCCTCTCCTCTCCTCTCCTCTCCTCTCCTCTCCTCTCCTCTCCTCTCCTCTCCTCTCCTCTCCTCTCCTCTCCTCTCCTCTCCTCTCCTCTCCTCTCCTCTCCTCTCCTCTCCTCTCCTCTCCTCTCCTCTCCTCTCCTCTCCTCTCCCTCTGCTTTGTTAGACAGATGCTAATAGCACCAGCAATTACCTAATTGCCATGGCAATTAGTCAGTTGCACTCTATTTTGAAGATGCAAATGGCAAATTGCAGGCATAGAGAGGTAATATTAGGCACAAAACTGTGCCCAGAGAACTTGGCCTCAGCCCTGGGGGCCAAGGGGAGACCAGACGAGATAGCAGGAGAGAGGGCTTTGGAAGACTTCTCTCACCTGAGGGAGGGTCCCAAGGCCAGTGAGGCCAGAGGCGGGGAAGGGGGATTTCTCTCTAGGTAATTCACCTAATCTACTGTAGAGTGAGTCCAATCCGCCTGCTTTAATTGTAATGATTTTCATATTATCACTAGTGCTGAAGAGGACTAATCATCCATACTCAGCAAGGTAGTTCAAGGAGCTGAGAGGGCAGATGTCTGACCCCCTTTCCAGGCTGTCACAGAGGGCTGGACACAAGGCCTGCCCTGGGAGGCCACTTCCAGTGTGCAGGAAGACGCCCAGGCCAGCTGGAGGCTGACCTGGTGCTCCCGGGGTGGGCACTCACCCAGCAGCTACAGCTCCGCCTGAGGAGTCAAGGTTGCTGAACTTCATGGGGCAGTGGGGTGGGGGGCCCCCATCCAACCTGCTTTCTCTAGGTGTCAGCGTTGCTGGAGGAAGAAAGAAGCCAGACGTCCATCTCCCACAGGAGACACGTGTCCCCAGAGCAGCTGCTCCTGTGTGACCAGTACCCAGGCTAGCCACCTGCTTTGAGCTCAGGTGCCTGGTTGCAAGTCTGGACAGTGTGTGTCCGGGGCCTTGGGCTGGTGAGGGGCTTGTGGGAGGTGATAGGGCTGCTGCGTGCCCTTGTCGGAGGGAGCCTGCCGTGGGCCCTGGATGTGCTGGGATGGGGGAGAGGCTCTGGGGAGCAGGAGCATCCATGGGGGGGTGACAGGGCTGGGCCTTGGTGCTACACTGGCAAGTCCAGGGTGTCTTTCTATATAATTTGTGTGAGTCTGGGGTGCTAGTGGGGACACAGGGTGATGGCTGTGGACGTGCTCTTCCAGTGACCTGCCTCTTCCAGTGGCCTGGGACAAGAGAGTCGCCGGAATTATTACTGACCTCTGCAATATGTCAGGCATGGACCAGGGGTAGCCAGGTGGACACTGTGACCAGGGCTGTTAGACAAGGAAACAGACAAAGGAAGTATTGTAACCTCTGCAAGGACAGAATGGGTCAGTATCCATCCCCCAACTGGACAGTTAGTTATTAAATGTGAGCTGAATGAAGGGACAAGGCGCTGCCTCTCTCTGGACCCCGGTCTCCCCACCTGTGAAGTGGGAGACCAGCCTTGAGAAGTCCACCTCGCTGAGGTCCCCCTGTGCAGCTCTTTTCCCCATCTTCACTGCTGGGGTCCTCGCAAGGGTGCCCTCCCCTCTCCACTCCATTTGGTGAATCCCTGTCCTCCCAGGCACCCTGCTGGGGTGGTTTGGGCCTCTTCTGGGTACTGCTTTGAGCCCAGAGAGTTTTGAAGCTTCATGTCTTGGGCCCTTGTTTTCCTGCTATGGGGAGGGGATATGCTTTGGACTTTTTTTGCCTAGTAGGTTGTAACTCTGAAAAAGGGGGCAGATTGGCTAGCTTTCAAAACTCCAAACCTCATAAGCCTCTAAGGAGTGAAGCTGGGGTACACTTCACTCCTTAACCCCATTTTGTCAACAGACCCCCTCACCCCCATTTTGTTAGTAGTGTTCTTGCCCAGCCCAGTCCCTCTGCTCACTTCCCCATGTTGGCCTCACAGGGACACCAGCTAAACACAGCTGCCAGTGTCTGTGGTCAGGAGTACAAGTCAAGTAACTCACCAGAGAGAAGGGAAGCTATAAATAACCAGTGGAAGCCCTGGGGGCGGGTGGGGGCAGGTATACTCGCCAGCCTGTTATGCAGAGTGTCGGCTCTGGCCATACAGGTTAATGATCACAGGCCTCCTTGCCAACATGATGACTAAAAAAAGTAATAATAATAATAAAAAAATAAGAAAGAGGAACAAGTAACCCTCCCTGGTTAATCAGATGCCTCCCATTATCCTTTCCAAGCTGATTCTATAATTCCCCTGCTCCTCTTGCTTCCCCAGGGCTGCTGGAAACAGAACCCCCTCCCCCAAAAGGAGAGACAGGTCCTATCCTTGTTCATTCTCCTTAGGCAGGAGGGGGGAGTGGGCAGGGACAGGGTGGGCAGCTGGGACCCAAGCTCCAGCCAGTAGATACAGATGCCAGAAGTTTCTGGTCACACTCCTCTGTCCTCGGCTAGCCTGGCTGGGGGTAGGTGCAGGAAGCTTCTCTGGGGAACTCAGCTCGCCTATAAGGTTGCTTTGCGTGAATTGGAAAACGGTGGCCCCTGTCTGCTGACACAGCCTATGCCAGGACTTTAGTCTTGGCCAGTGGACCCGGGAGCAGAGCTGTTCAATCCCACATTCTGCATTGCATCCCTGTCTCCTGCCAGGGTACCTTTGAGAAGAGCACACCCACACAACCTTCTCTAATGGCCCCGACCACCTCTGTCTTTCTGGAGGCCAGCACGCACCCACCAAATCTCTTCAAGAGAGTAGGACTTTCATGTTAACTAATGAGTTTCCCTTTGCTCCATGCTCCCCAACCTCAGCTGGGCCTCCCTAGCATATGCTGGGAAAGAAAAGGGACAGAAATATATTTGCTTTTTGCAAATCACAGCAACACTTGCCTAGGACTCAGGCCCTGGATGACTGAGAAACTCCCCTTGAGATATGAGCCCAGAGGCAGCCGCAGCGGAGGGGCAGCCCGTGCCCAGTGCTGACCCAGACCAGCCCTGCCCCCGCACTCAGGCATTTGTCTTGTCTCACTGGGCCTGTGTCTTGGTGGCCTCTGTCGGGGGAGAGAGGCCAGGGAGAAAGGAAGTGAGCAGGCAGTGGGGGGCCCCACCAGCCTGCCAGGATGATGTGGGGGTCCCTTGGCCCTAGCTGACAGGTCACCCCAGGACTGCATCCGTCAGGTGCCTGTGCCAGCACACCAGGGTTCCATGGCAGATGTCACGCACAGATTAAAAGCCAGCTCGTCTTGCTATTATTATTCCTAATTACCACTCCCTGGCCAAAGGTCCCTGCACAAGAAATTGGCTCTGTCTTAGAGGCTGGCCTCATGACCTTTTCCTGTGCATTTTACCAAACCTGCAGTGAACCTGCTTCCCCTCCGGCCCAGCCCAGCATACTCCCTGTGCACCAGGGCCCTCCTCACCTACCCACCTGCCTCCCGGCTCAGGACAGGGGGGCTAATACACAGCTGGTCCTGCTCCACCCATACAGCCTGCCTTTGTCCCCACGGCTTCATCTGGGGCAGCAGCCCTTCCAGGGGCTTCCTTGCTGCTCCACCCCCAGGTCTGCTGGTTTTCCAGCGTTGTAGGGCTGACGACTGCCCTTTCATAGTCCCTTTCCTCTCTGGGGTGGGGGCAGCGGGCAGGTGCTGGGTACAGGCAGTGAGGGGACAGAGAAACAGGGCAGCATTGTATGGCCCACCTGGGGCTCTGGCATAGGCCCAGCCATTCCAGACCCAGCACCTTGCGTGAGGGACTACAGCCCACCCCAAGTCCACACCCCCAAACTGCAGGCAACGGGCACCCATGCTCGTCCCTCCTTGTCTCCCTGCCCCTGCCACAGAGTGCCCCCACCAGCCCTGGGCCTGCGCCTCCTCAGACACCCCTTCAACCCACTGGTCCCTTATCTGCTATGTCTTCAACCTCTCCCCCTCCTGGCTCCAGGCCAGCAGCCTCTTCTGTCTTGAAAACATCCTCTTCTTGACCAGCTGGCCCCTTCCAGCTACTGCCCCATGGGACCTTTCTTTCACAGCCAAACCTCTACCCCGGGGGCACCTGCACAGGCACTTCCCTCTTCCTCAGCCCCCACCCCCGCCCTCCCTCCCTCTGACTTCTATGCCTTCAGACCCTCGAGGCTGGCCTCTCACAGCCACCTCTGACCTCCTTGTTGCTAATCTAGTGGGCACTCTGAGCTCCACACCCCCCAGTCTGTGGACAGGGTCTGACCATGCCGACCTCTTTCTTTTTCGGACAGGCTGGACATCGCAGTCTGCCACCTTCCCCCGTGGCCACTGCGTCTTGGTCACACGAACTGTGTCCTCTTCCTCCTACATGTGGTGCTGCCCACTGCTGCCCCTGCACAGACACACCTTCACGGCTCCTGCATCTTCACCACCTGGGTCTCCCTCCTGGCCCTCGGGTCAGTGTTGACCGCCCCCCAGACGTCTCGCCTGGCATCTCAGACTCAGCAGGTCCAGAACAGCATTTTATCCTTCCTCCCGGACCTCCTCCTCCTCCTCTCCAGTCGAGGCCAGTAACAGGTTTCACTTCCCTCCAAATGCAAATGTCAGAAACCAGAACACCATTCTGGATGCTGTCTCCAACCCCTTTATATACAGATCAGTGACCACTTCTGACTTTTTCCCCATGGGCAGCTTGCCCAACCCAGGACAAGGCACCCTGCCCTTCCCCTTGCTGGCTCTAGCCGCCTGGCCTCATTGGTCTCTTTCCCTCTGTGTTCTGTGCCCCATGGCACAGCTGGAGGAGTTTTCAAAGACATCTACTTGAACCTAACACTCTTTTGCCTGAATGCTTCCAACAGCTCCCTGTGGCCCTCATGAATGAATTCAACATTCTTTTCATGTCCTGCCCTGGGATAGGTGTCTCTCTTCTTTGTCCTGCACACAGAAACACTGGCCACCCTTGGGACTCCTCGGTCTCTCATGACCCACCCCACCTGTCTTTCCTCGGGAACACCTGGACACTTCCCCACCTCTCTGCCTGGCTGGTGGGTGCTCCGTCCACTTTACCACCCAGCTCAGCTATCACTCCCCGGGGAATCCTTGCTTTCAAGCCAGGTGCCTCTCACAGCCCCCTACTGGCTCCCTCCCTGACCCTTTCCAGCCCAGAGGGTGAAATGCCCTCTTCTCTTGGCCATCTCGCCTGGAGACCACTCTAGAACCCAGAGCCCAGATAGTGCATGAGCATGCTGAAGGAACGCACTGCTGGGTACAAACCCTCGGTGCTGGTGCCTCACAGCCAGTGGATGGCCATGGTCTGAGACCCGAGGCTGGGTCCCCACCTCACCCTCTCTTACTCTTCCCGCTTTCTTCAGGAAGGCAACTGGGGAGCATTTATTCAGAAGGACCTCCCTGAGCATTTGCTGCATTTGGTCACAGTGTGACCCTGAGGGCTACAGCCCTGCCCTCAGGCAATGCTCTGCCTACCTGGGGAGCTGCCCACACAGCCCCAAGTCCAAGCCAGGTAGGGGCTGAGCTGTTCTTGCTCAGAGTCTTGTCTGTGCCCACCAGGGCCTCCTCCTCCCCTTGAATCTTCACCACAGGTCAAGTGTTCAGAACTTCTCTTCTCTCAAGGCTTCTGGGTTGGCCCAGTCCCCAGCTGGAGGAAAAGACCCCTAAGGGAAGAGGCCATATTCTCTCTCTTTCTAGTCCCTCAAAGGGCCCAGAACAGTGTGTGGCAAAACATCAGGTCCTGCCTTGCCAGAAAGACAGGTTCCAACGTCAGGGGACTCACTAGGGGCACATCTTCCACCAGGGTAAAGGGTGCCTCAAACAGGCCATGATACAATCCCTCATTGCAGTCTGCTCACTATCCAGTGCACAGCATCTTGACTTGTCACCGCGAGCAGCGTCCTTACCTACAAACTGGAAGGAGGCACCACGGTGCCCTCAGAAAGCTGCTGAGATTCCCCGAGGCTGTGCACCACATCTGGCACCCAGGGAACCGTCTACAGGCGCTAGCTCTCAGAGCTGTTGTTAATCGTTACAGATGTTCCCACTCAGAGGACAGACAAGCTGAGGCTCTGAGAGCTGTTGGACAGCTAACTCATCTGTGAGGGGAGCACACTTGTTTTCAGGGCACTTCTGTTTTCCTTCCAAGCTGAGGGCCATGTGTAGCTCAAGCAACCAACCTCAACATACGTGCCCTGAAGGACCAGGAGCACTGCCCCTGTGGACAAGGTCCTGAGGCCCCCAACCTTCTTTCCCTGGCATTTCTCTCTCTGTCCTAAGCCTGTATGAGCCACAGAACACCACCTTGTAAATATGTACAGAGATGACCAACCTCTGAACCCTTGGTCCATGTCCCTCCCCACCCTCGAGAGATCAATACAGCAAATGCAACAGTCTGGGGCCTGGCTGGTGCAGCTTGTGAGCCTGCTGTGTACTTCCCTTCCAGTTTCTCTCTGTGCCTCCAGCCCTCTGATAGCCTGTAACACCTACCCTATGTGGCAGGCAGCGTGCCTCCCTGGGTAGCTACCCCGGAGGGTGAGTGGGAGGAGGGCGAGCGGGTGCTGTCACCCTTTAGCGGGCAGACTAGGAGGTCTTAATGAATATGAATCCCCTCCTCCTCCATGGAGCCAGCCCAGCCAGATTCTTTCACACCTCATAGAGCCCAGAAAGGTTACCCAGAATTAAATGTAAATCACTTATTTACTGGTATGAATCAGACCACAGTGTCACTTTCTCACAACGGAGGGTTTAATCACACTGCAGCCCAAGGGTCCCTCTCTCCGGTGCCTGTACCTAGGCTCACCGGAGACCAGCTCACAGCCCTCCAGTGGGGGAGGGGTGGGGCATGTGTTCAGAGCCTGGGAAAGGGCAGCAGGCACAGCGGGACACTTGACACTGCGTGTCCAGCCCTTTGGTGCCCAAGTCACGGCTGCCTTTTAATATCATGTCAGTCACTAGTGGTCACCGTGGGCTAGGCAGTGCCTTTCATGCTGTGGCTATTTAATAAATATTGAATAAGCACAGAACATCTCTGCTAAAAGGCTATTGGCAGTGACCTCCCTTCCCAGACTCGCGTGTGTTTCAAGAGCTGGGGGAGAAAGGGGAGGGACACTTGAAAGGTTTTCATCGATGTGGTCTGATGTTGAGAGGCAGTGGAGGGGGAGGAACACTGGCTTTGCAGCTCAGTTGATTTGAGCATCTGCCCCAATGGCGTTGCTGGGTGAATCCCGGTTGGGGCACATGCAGAAGTCTGTCTATCTCACCTTCTGTCACTTAAAAAAAAGATAGGCCTCTTGTAGAGGCCATACAGTGCTGTGTCACAGTAAAGACACAGTACGTATGTTGGCAAACAAACAAATAAAAATAACTTGATTAACTCGAATCCAATGTTGCCCAAACTTATTAGACCAGGTAATCTTTAAAAATATATATATTTTTTCTAAATAACAAATATTTACATCTTGTGTCATGCTCTGTTTTACAGAGGGGTTTATAGAATAGTGTTTGGAAAAATACTGTGCTAACTAAATTATTGCATTTGACTGTGGAGGGAAGACACAGACCGGAGAGGTGATTCAGCTGGCCCAGGGACACACAGCAGGAGCCAACAGACATCCTGATATCCTGGCTCAGGTTCTTTTTTCGACCAGGGAAAAAATTTTCATGCCATGATTGCTGTCAGGCTATTAATGAAAATGAGACCCAGATTAGCTTAGATTAGCTTCAAAAAATGAGGAGTTGGCACTGGAAAGTTTTTGACTATTAAAATTAAGAATGCAAATAAGTATATGTATTAAAAATCAACAAAGATGGTGATGGAGTAGGTGTACATACCAACTTCCACCTCCCAGAACCAAAGTGGATTACAAACTAATTTTAAGAACCATCATCTGGAAAAACCAACTTTGGACTAAACTAAGAGTACTCTTCAATCAAGGAACACTGAAGAAGCCACACTGAGACTGGTAGGAAAAGTGGAATTGCGGAGAGGGCTTCCCAGCTCTCGGGAGCAAATGGCAGCCAGGAGAGACTCGCGTGGCGGGAAGTGAGTTTAGCAGAGAGGGGAGGGTCCTGAATCACAGGAACAAAGCCCCAGCCTGCAGCCGCAGAGCCTAGACAAGGTGCGTAGACAGTATTTGGCTGGAAACAAGATACTGTTTGTGAGAAAGAGACTGATTTCTCAGACCCAGGATTCTTCTTAAAGGGACCGTACAGAAAACCTCTCACAACCACTCACCAGGAGCTCCAGGGGATGGGAAGAGAGGAGAGACCTGGAGTAGCAGGAAGAGAGTGTAATCTAGGAGGCACAGGGAGAAACACTTTGAGGGACAGACACCCTAACCCCTGGGACGAGTTACTCCCCAAGTCTAAAGTGAATATTTCCCCTGGAAACAGCAATACCAGCAAAGGGAAACAGGACACTAGCCAAACAAGCTTTCCCGCAGCACTCAGAGCAGAGTCGCTTAGAAGGAGGGAGCTTTTAGGACTATAGTAGTGAGTGTTAGGGTCTGAGCTGCAGCGCCCCCACCCACACGGCTGAGGGCTCGCCCGAGGCTGGGCAGCGGCAGGACGCAGAAGTGTAGTTCTGTCAGCAAGGGCGGAAGCTGGCTGGCCACCACTGAGGCCCAAGAGTGAGCTTGGTCTTACCTGGCTGGGGAGGAGGGTATGTGCAAAAGTGGTCAAGCCTAGCTGTGGGCCGCCTGCAATCCAGCCTGCAGGGGAAGGGCAGGAGCCCTGGAAGGGGTGGAGACCTGCCCTTGAGCAAGGGCGCAGAGCACAGCTTGCTCCCCCTAGAGAACTGAGGCTTGTGGACTGACTTGGGAGCTGGCTCCTCCTGCGGGGATGGAGCCAAAACCCAGAATAGGCGGAGTCCCGCTACTGAGCCTGGGCACGCAGTCCCACCCAGCCTATGGAGCCAAGGCTTGCAGCCGTCCCATGAGCGGGCTCCTTCTGTAAGGGCAGGGCAAAAGCCTGGAATCAGGTGGAGACCAGCAGCTGAGCAAAGGTGCTCACCCCTGCCCTCAGGGCCGAGCATACGTCACCCGTGGGGGCGGGGCAAAGGCCAAGGCCACCGAGGCTTGTAGACCTGAGCACGAGATCACAGCCACTCCTGTGAAGGAGAGGAGGAAACCACAACAACAGCCCCAGTGGGCAGGCACTGGCAACGCCCATACCCGAACGCCCTAGGCAGCAACAGCAGAGAAGGTGGCAGGCCTGCAGACAGACCACACCTAGGGAAAACAGAGGCCACACCCAGTGGACTCCAGTGGCCAAAACCTTCTTTTACATAGACAAAATGTGAAGGCAGAGAAATGCAATACAAATGAATCAAGAGAAATCCCCAGAAAAGGTCCTAAATGAGTCAGATATAACCAAATTACCAGATGCAGAGTTTAAAATAATGATTGTTAGGATGCTTAAAGATATTAGAACAACAATAGATGGTCAATATGAACACCTAAATAAAGAGATAGAAAATATAAAAAAGGATATTGAAATAATAAAGAAGAATCAGTCAGAAATGACAAATACAATATCAGAACTGAAGAACACAATGGAAGGAATTAAAAGCAGGATGGATGAAGCTGAGAATTGAATCAGCAAGTTAGAGGACAAGATAAATGAAGGCACAGAAGCAAAGCAGAAAAAAGAAAAGAGACTCAAAAAGTCTGAGGAAACTCTAAGAGAGCTCTGAGACAACATGAAGAGAAATAACATCTGCATCATAGGGGTTCCTGAAGAAGAAGAGAATGAACAAGGGATAGAGACTTTGTTCAAACATATCATAGCTGAAAACTTCCCTCAGTTAAGGCAGGAAAACATCTCACAAGTTCAAGAAGCACAGAGAACTCCACTAAAGAGAAACCCAAAGAAATCTACACCAAGACACATCATAATTAAAATACCAAAGCTAAGTGATAAAGAGAAAATATTAAAAGCTGCTAGAGAAAAAAAGACTATCACCTACAAAGGAGCCCCCATAAGGATGACTTCCGACCTCTCAACAGAAACACGTGAGGCCAGAAGGGAGTTGCAAGAAATATTCAAAGTAATGCAGAACAAGAGCCTACAACCAAGACTACCATTTAAAATTGAAGGAGAAATAAAAAGCTTTCCAGACAAAAAAAAACCTCAAGGAATTCACTACAACCAAACCAAGGCTGCAAGAAATGCTAAGGGACCTGTTGTAAACAGATCAAAGGGAAAAAAAAAAGAATATAGCAAAAGAGGAATATAGTTTTAAAGAATAAAATGGCAATAAACAAT
This sequence comes from Saccopteryx leptura, assembly GCF_036850995.1. Lineage (NCBI taxonomy): Eukaryota > Metazoa > Chordata > Mammalia > Chiroptera > Emballonuridae > Saccopteryx > Saccopteryx leptura. Next base: position 123,594,522 of record NC_089508.1, read on the forward strand.
TACATATCAATAATAACCTTAAATGTAAATGGATTAAATGATCCGATCAAAAGACATAGGGTAGCTGCGTGGATAAGAAAACAGGACCCATACATATGCTGTCTACAAGAGACACACCTTAAAACAAAAGATGCACATAGACTGAATATAAAAGGATAGAAAAAAAATTTTTCATGCAAATGGAAATGAAAAAAAAGCTGGGGTAACAATACTTATATCAGACAAAATGGACTTTAAAATAAAGACTATATAGTAGGAGATAAAGAAGGTCACTACATAATGATAAAGGGAGCAATCCAACAGGAAGATATAACCGTTACTAATATCTATGCACCTAATATAGAAGCACCTAAATATATAAAGCAGACTTTGATGGATTTAAAGGGCTAGATCAACAGCAATAATATAATAGTAGGGGATTTCAATACCCCACTAACATCACTAGATAGATCCTCAAGAAAGAAAATTAACAAAGAAACAGCGACTTAAAGGACATACTAGATCAACTCGATTTAATAGATACCTTCAGAACCTTTCACCCTAAAGCAGCAGAATATACATTCTTTTCAAGTGCTCATGGTACATTCTCTAGGATAGACCACATGTTAGGGCACAAAAGCAGTTTCAACAAATTTAAGAAGATTGAAATCATAGCGAGCACTTTCTCTGATCACAATGGCATGAAACTAGAAATCAACCACAACAGAAAAACTGAAAAATACTCAAACACTTGGAAACTAAATAGCATGTTATTAAATAACGACTGGGTTAACAATGAGATCAAAGAAGAAATTTAAAAATTCCTAAAAATGAACGATAATGAGCATACATCAACTCAAAATTTATGGGACACAGCAAAAGCAGTTTTAAGAGAGAAGTTCATAGCATTACAGGCATACCTTAAGAAGCTAGAAAAAGCTCAAATAAACAACTTGACCCTGCATCTAAAAGAACTAGAAAAAGAACAGTAAGTAAAGCCCAGAGTTAGTAGAAGGAAGGAAATAATAAAGATCAGAGCAGAAATAAATGACATAGAGGAGAAAGAAATAATACAGAGGATCAATGAAACCAGGAGCTGGTTCTTTGAAAAGGTAAACAAGATTGACGAACCTTTAACCAGACTCACCAAAAGAAAAAGAGAGAGGGCCCTGGCCGGTTGGCTCAGCGGTAGAGCGTCGGCCTAGCGTGCGGAGGACCCAGGTTCGATTCCCGGCCAGGGCACACAGGAGAAGCGCCCATTTGCTTCTCCACCCCTCCGCCGCACTTTCCTCTCTGTCTCTCTCTTCCCCTCCCGCAGCCAAGGCTCCATTGGAGCAAAGATGGCCCGGGCGCTGGGGATGGCTCTGTGGCCTCTGCCCCAGGCGCTAGAGTGGCTCTGGTCGCAATATGGCGACGCCCAGGATGGGCAGAGCATCGCCCCCTGGTGGGCAGAGCGTCGCCCCATGGTGGGCGTGCCGGGTGGATCCCGGTCGGGCGCATGCGGGAGTCTGTCTGACTGTCTCTCCCCGTTTCCAGCTTCAAAAAAAAAAAAAAAAAAAAAAAAAAAAAAGAAAAAGAGAGAGGACTCAAATAAATAAAATTAGAAATGAGAATGGAGAAATAACAACTGACACAACAGAAATACAAAATATTGTAAGAAAATACAATGAAGAACTGTACGCCAAAAACTAGACAACCTAGATGAAATGGACAAATTCCTTGAAACATATAATCTTCCAAAAATTAATCTGGAAGAATCAGAAAACCTAAACAGACCAATTACAACAAATGAGATTGAAACAGTTATCAAAAAACTCCCAAAAAAGAAAAGTCCTGGGCCTGATGCCTTCACAAGTAAATTCTACCAAATATTCAAAGAAGAACTAACTCCTATCCTTCTCAAGCTATTTCAAAAAATTCAAGAGGAAGGAAGACTTCCAAGCTCTTTTTATAGGCGAATATAATTCTGATTCCAAAACCAGGCAAAGACATTGCAAAGAAAGAAAATTATAGGTCAATATCCCTGATGAATTTAGATGCTAAAATCCTCAGCAAAATATTAGCAAACCGTATCCAGCAATATATGGAAAAAATCATACACCATGATAAGTTGGGATTTATTCTTGGGAGGCAAGACTAGTACAATATTCGCAAATGAATCAATGTGATTCATCACATAAACAAAAGGAAGGAGAAAAAGCACATGATAATTTCAATAGATGCAGAAAAAGCATTCAATAAAACCCAGCAACTAGTCATGATCAAAACTCTCAGCAAAGTGGGAATTCAGGGAACATACCTCAACATGATAAAGGCCATCTATGATAAACCCACAGCCAACATCATACTCAATGGGCAAAAATTAAAAGCAATCCCCTTCAGTGCAGGAACAAGGCAGGGGTGCCCCGTTTCACCACTCTTATTCAACATAGTTCTGGAAGTCCTAGCCACAACAATCAGACAAGAAAAAGAAATAAAAGGCATCCAAATTGGAAAAGAAGAAGTAAAACTATCATTATTTGCAGATGATATGATATTGTATATAGAAAACTCTAAAGTCTCAGTCAAAAAACTACTGGACTTGATAAATGAATTCAGCAAGGTGGCAGGATATAAAATTAATACTCAAAAATTAGAGGCATTTTTATACACTAACAATGAACTGTCAGAAAGAGAAATTAAGGAAGCAATCCCCTTTACCATTGCAACCAAAAAAATAAAGTACCTAGGAATAAATTTAACCAGGGAGATTGAAGACTTGTACTCGTAAAATTATAAAACATTGATAAAAGAAATCTGGGAAGATACAAACAAGTGGAAGCATATACCGTGCTCATAGTTAGGAAGAATAAACATCATAAAATTTCTATATTACCCAAAGCAATTTATAAATTCAATGCAATACCGATTAAAATACCAATGACTTACTTCAAAGACATAGAACACATATTCCAAAAATTTATATGGAACCAGAAGAGAACATGAATAGCCTCAGCAATCTTGAAAAGGAAGAATAAAGTGGGAGGTATCACACTTCCGGATATTAAGTTATACTACAAGGCCATTGTACTCAAAACAGCCTGGTACTGGCATAAGAACAGACATATAGATAAATGGAACAGAACTGAGAACCCAGAAATAAACCCACACTTTTATGGACAACTGATATTTGACAAAGGAGGTAAGAGCATACATTGGAGTAAAGACAGCCTCTTTAACAAATGGTGTTGGGAAAATTGGACAGCAACCTGTAAAAAAATGAAACTAGACCACCAACTTACACCATTCACAAAAATAAACTCAAAATGGATAAAAGACTTAAATGTAAGCTGTAAAACCATAAGCATCTTAGTAGAAAACATAGGCAGTAAGCTCTCTGACTTCTCTCGCAACAATATATTTGCTGATTTATCTCCACGGGCAAGTGAAATAAAAGACAGGATAAACAAATGGGACTATATCAAACTGAAAAGCTTCTGCACAGCTAAAGGCAATAAGAACAGAATAAAAAGACAAACTATACAATGGGAAAATATATTTGACAATACCTCTGATAAGGGGTTAATAACCAAAATTTATAAAGAACTTGTAAAACTCAATACCAGAAAGTCAAACAATCCAATCAAAAAATGGGCAAAAGAAATGAATAGACACTTCTCCAAAGAGGACATACAGATGGCCAATAGGCATATGAAAAAATACTCAACATCACTAATCATTAGAGAAATGCAAATTAAAAACACAATGAGATATCACCTCACACCAGTCAGAATGATGCTCATCAACAAAACAACACAGAATAAGTGCTGGTGAGGATGTGGAGAAAAGGGAACCCTCCTGCACTGCTGGTGGGAATGCAGACTGGTGCAGCCTCTGTGGAAAACAGTATGGAGATTCCTCAAGAAATTAAAAATCGAACTGCCTTTTGACCCAGCTATACCACTTTTAGGTATATACCCCAAGAACACCATAGCACTGTTTGAAAAGAAGAAATGCACCCCCATGTTTATGGCAGCATTGTTCAGAATAGCGAAGATCTGGAAACAGCCCAAGTATTTGTCAGTGGATGAGTGGATTAAAAAGCTTTGGTACAGCCTGACCAGGAGGTGGCGCGGTGGATAGAGCGTCGGACTGGGATGCGGAAGACCCAGGTTCGAAACCCTGAGGTCGCCAGCTTGAGCAAGGGCTCATCTGGTTTGAACAAAAAGCTCACCAGCTTGAGCCCAACGGCGCTGGCTCAAGCAAGGGGTTACTTGGTCTGCTGAAGGCCCGCGGTCAAGGCACATAAAAAAACAACAACAAACAAAGAAACAAACAAACAAAAAAAGCTTTGGTATATATATATCATGGAATACTACTCAGCCATAAGAAATGATGACATCAGATCATTTACAACAACATGGATGGACCTTGATAACATTATATATAAGTAAATCAGAAAAATCTAAGAACTATATGATTCCATACTTAGGTGGGACATAAAAATGAGACTCAGAGTCATGGACAAGAGTGTGGTGGTTACGGTGTGGGGGGGAGGAGAGGGAGGGGGTTGGGGGAGGGGAGGGGAACAAAGAAAACCCTCTGAGTTAGAAGGTGATAGAAGACAATTGAACTTTGGGTGATGGGAATGCAGCATAATCAAATGTCAAAATAACCTAGAGATGTTTTCTCTGAACATATGTACCCTGATTTATTAATGTCACCCCATTAAAATTAATAAAAAAAATCAACAAGCAAGTAAGAAAGAAGCCCACAAGTTTCAGTCAGTCATTGCAACCCATGACACCTCTTGGGGCCTCAGTTTCTCTTTTTGTGAAGGAAAGGGAGAGGGTCCAGGCTAGCCAATTGCTAAACTCTTCCCAGATGGGACGAGTCTATGATTTCAGAGCCAAGTGTCAGATGGCAGCGAGGCCTGGGGACTGGAGGGGAGAACATCTCAAAGAGGAGGAAGCTTCTGGCTGCCCACTGAGGAAGACCCTTGTCCCCAAGCAGAGTACATATCTCACATTAGCTGGCAAAGCAGCACTGATTAGTAGTAATTAAACAGCTTTTTAAAAAATGAAGCCATTAGTGCTAATGGTATCAAAATCAGAACTCAGACACGGGCTGATGATTATGAGTGTACCTCAAGACTCACAGGAGGGGCGTTTCCATTTCAACACGCGCACTGCACAGGCGTCCATATCTCCTCACTCTCCCCGCCCCCACCGTTAGGGGCCCTGCTTCTGAATTCATTCCTTTTTATTTATTTTTTCCTGGAGAAAACAGGTCACCCTGCAAACAGGCAACGGAGGAGGGAAAAGAGGGTCTGTCTGTATTAGATTGGTGTTAGCCCTGCCGTGCCTACTTGTACTACTTTGGGCAAGGTCCTTAATCACCTCAGCAAACCTCCCTCTGCTCATCTTTAAAATGAGGGTAGCAATACCCATCTTGTTGTGCTGTGCTAGGGATACCGTGAGTCGATGTACTTCTGAGTATACCACAGAGTCAGTACTGATAACTGGCAGCCATCATTAGACCTGCACCGAGCACTTAGTAGGAGCTTACTCAATATGACCTGAATGGAACACCTGCAAAGGTACTGGTCCTATGCTGGACAGTGCCGGGGACCTAGGAGGAGAATGTGGGGCTCTGGGGAAGACTCACTCTCCCTGGGAGATGAAATGAACAAACACAAAATCGCTGGGCTCATCCAAAACAGGGCCTCCCAGGGAAGGATGGTCACAGTGCAGGGCTGTGGTCTGGGAAAGAAGAACCCAAGGCCTGGAAGGACAGCTGGGATGCACAGCTCCTTGGGCCACCACTGGAGGCAAACCGCTTTACCCACCATCCCTGAAAGGTTCTGTGGACTCCAGAATCAGGAATCCTCAGTGTCTCTCTTCAGCCTCTTGGAAGAGAGAGCCAGCCACCAGCCTCATGAGGCTGACAGGCCTGCATTCTGGACTTCTAGAAGGTCGTTCATTGCTGTGTGACTTTGGGCCAGTCATTTTGCTTTTCTGTAAAATGAGAGGGTGGGACAAGCCAAGTTCAATGCCCACCACCACCCCAGCCTTCACTCTCTGAGTCAATGTGAGCCTTTGCATTTTCTGGAAGTTTTTGAAAATAAAGTACCTGCCCTTGGTTCATAGGCTCACTGTGACTTTCAACTCTTTATTTTCCCCAGAGATTCAACTCTCCCAGGACTAAGAAACAAAAATTTGGAGACCGTTTTCTTTTTTAAAAAATAAAATAACATAAAATATCAGTATTAGATAGGCCATTTTCAGATAGCCCCTAGGGCCAACTCTGCTATTAAAGATGGAAATTATATATTCATAACATAGGATATTGTTGCTTGCTTATTTATAACTTGCTCCATCTCAAGAATATTTATTCTAGATGAGAAGGCTTGAAAATTTCCATCCAATCTACTCCTCATAGCTTAGGGCAAAAGAAGGAAACAGCTCCACTGAAGGAGCTTTTTCTATTATCAGCAGGTGAGAAAGAAACACTGCTCGCCTTTCTGCAGGTCCCGAGCACAGCGAGTAGATGCAGGCAGCCTGCACCATGGTTTGTGCCAGCCTCCCGGGGGCCAGCCAGGACCCCACCACCCCTGAGCAGGATCCTGTCAAACAAAGCAGGAAGGGCTATGGAAGGGCTCGGCCCACTCCTCTGACCTGGGAAAAGACTGAGGCCTGGAAAAAGGGTATGTGCTTGTTCAAGGTCGTGGACGGTAAAACACACATGCACACAGCTGGGTTGGGATTCCAGTGTTCTGAGGCTCAGGCAGCACTGTTTCCAGGAGGCAAAAGGAACTATTGAGTATGTACTATGTGCCAGTGTTTGGGCCAGGTGCTAAATCAAGCCAACCAGATGTTATTAAGCACCAACTCTATGCCATGCCTTCTGTTAAGAAGCAATGTTGAGGAACCAAAAGGAGGAGACAGGTGTTTGAAGAAAGATTCCCCTTGAAAGATGAGAGCAAAGCTCGTTGCATCACCAGACAGTCCTACCCATCAGCCCCCCCCCCCCCCCCCCCCGCCATTGGCTGGTTCATCCGTGTTACTTTGGACTGAGGAGGATACTGAGAAACTGGTGACAAAACTGGTAAGGAAAAAGCAGGGCCTGGATTTGAATCCACTCCAGAGACATGTCCTTTCTATTACACCTAAACCCTTCTCGGGTCAAACCCCAGACAACTGAGGCTCCCTTTATCCCCGTTCCCTGGGCACTCAGGCTCTGAGCCCTACCCGTCCTCGTGGCACCTGGAGGAGGCCCGTGTTACAGGGAGAGCACGTAACTCCCAGCAACCATTGCGTGGTTGTTGTGTAAAGGGCATGGGTTAAGATGTCTCTGAGTTCAACCTAAATGCAGCCACTAACTACCTCACACATATGTCTGTGTATTTCCATATCTGCATATGTCCACATGTATGCACACCCATATGGACACACCCAGACACTCACACGCAGGATGTAGTTGCCATGCTGCATTTTCAGAACAACCTCAAGTCTACATTCCCTGCCTACTCACTCAACGAGGCTGGAAAATCAATCCAGGGTAAAACTCACTGGGACTAAAAGAGTGTAACTGGTGACTTGGACCAATCTGGGTCAGGAGACCTCTGAGAGAGGAACAGGAGGTTCCGCCCAGCCAGGAGGGGAGACAGACAAGAGTAAACCGAGCAGAGAGAACTGACCATGAGGCCTACCAGGCATGGGAGAGGGCTCAGGATGCGGCCCAGGCCAGATCCTCCAGGTCTTCATATGCTGCACTAGGGTTTGGGGTATTGTCATCAGTGCCATGGAACGAAGGCAAGAACAGAATCAGACTGGCTTTTTAGAACGTCTGTAAGTTGAGGCTGCGGGGCCAGCGGGAAGCGAGGGTTTCCTGCCACTGATGATGTGTTAGTCACACTGTGGCATTTCTATGCAATTCTGCCACCGAAGCCCCCGCGGCAGGGTTTGAGAAGGACCAAACACCACCTGCATCAGCACCAGGGGCCCGGGAGCTGATGAAGGTGTGAATTTCCATGTCCAGGCCAGATCACTGGAATCAGAAGTGCCAGGGAAGTCTTGAAATTTGTATTTTATGAGCTCAACAGCAAACTTGGAGGTGAAGTCATGGCTGAAGCCCTTCTGTTTGGTCTCCATGAGGTTTCATCTGTTGAGAGCACCCGGAGAGTCTCTGGCCTCTAGAGCAGCGGTCCTCAGCCTTCGCCGCACATTAGAGTGATCTGGGAGCATTGGTATTGCAGATGACTAGACCTCTGCTCAGAGAGTCTGATTCATTCCATCTGAGGGGACCTGAGCACTAATACTTGTAAATGCTCCCAGGTGGCTCTGTGGTGCAGAGAGAGAGAGAGAGAGAGAGAGAGAGAGAGAGAGAGCACTGCTGAGTCCTAAATCAGGGGCATGGGGATGCAGGGTGGGGAGGCTCTAGTGGCACCGGTTCCACTAAGTGAGCCTGGCCTCTTCCCACACGTGCCTCCATGCCCTGCTCTGTGCCAAGCCCTGTGCTGGCACTGGGATGCCGACATGCTTGTCTCTGCCCTGGAGGAGTGTCCAGTCTGGAAGGGAGAGTAGTGAGTGTGCCATTTCCTGGACCGTGTCCCAGCTCCCACCTGTTCAGCGGGGTCAGGAAGCCTGCAGCCTGAGAAGGTCAGAGCCAGAGGAGCCTCTCACCGCCACCTCTTCCTGTCTGTGGTCCAGGGAGGAGGGGCTTTCCAAGGTCACCCAGTGTAAAGGCGGGAAACGGTTGAGCTTACAACAGAGGCACAGGGCTCAGCCCTCCAGGGCTGGCTGGGACAGAGCGTGGGCGGGCGTGGGAAGGACAGCACACACATTTGGGAGCAGGGAGGGTGAATGGCCAGTGGGTAAATTCCAGAGGAGGAGGAGGAGGAAGACTGAGCCCATCAGAGCCCCAACAGAGGAGCTGAGCAGACAGCGACTACCAGAAACCAAGAGTTCATGTTGTCCTCACGCCACATGTTGTAATTATGAGAACTGAAGTCTGGACACAGGGGACATATCCAAGGCACACATACACACTCACTCATATATTCACACATGAAAACACAGACACACATTTACTACACATGTTCATAGACATACCCACACATGCATGTGAACACAGAGACACATACACACAAACACATAGATCCATTCACTCACACAGAGACACACAAACATATATGAATACACAGAGACAAATATGACACACACATACACATATACACATGTACACATGTATGCACACATAACACACACAGACACACATACAGTGTACACACTCACTTATTTAAGACACACATACAACATCGACACAGACACACATACAAAGATCTAATGTACACACATAGGCATACATACATAGGCACACAGACTCACACACAACATGCACACATACACACACACTCACACACGCACAGGCAACACACAGCTCCTCAAACACCCATGGCCCCAGAGCTCTTCGCACAGGTTGCTTTGTAGCTCAGTCTTAGTGTAGTTTGTTGATTCTTTAATATTGAAACATTTATTTCTGCATTTTAAGCCATAATTCTTGCTCAGGATATCCTGAACCTTAATATTACGTAAATCACAGTGACATGAGGTTTTAGGTTGTGATTTTCTTTTCTATTCCTTTTTGTTGATATATCATTTGTAAATGCCCTTAATAGAGATAAATGAAAAAACAACTTTACCTTACTACAAAATTGATATTTTCAACCTCGAATTATGGGGCTTGTCAGCCCAGAAGTCCATATAAAACAAATATAAAAAACAGGAATTTCCCCTTTTAAGAATCTAACATGGGCCCTGGCCGGTTGGCTCAGCGGTAGAGCGTCGGCCTAGCGTGCGGAGGACCCGGGTTCGATTCCCGGCCAGGGCACACAGGAGAAGCGCCCATTTGCTTCTCCACCCCTCCGCCGCGCTTTCCTCTCTGTCTCTCTCTTCCCCTCCCGCAGCCAAGGCTCCATTGGAGCAAAGATGGCCCGGGCGCTGGGGATGGCTCTGTGGCCTCTGCCTCAGGCGCTAGAGTGGCTCTGGTCGCAACATGGCGATGCCCCGGATGGGCAGAGCATTGCCCCCTGGTGGGCAGAGCGTCGCCCCTGGTGGGCGTGCCGGGTGGATCCCGGTCGGGCGCATGCGGGAGTCTGTCTGACTGTCTCTCCCTGTTTCCAGCTTCAGAAAAATGAAAAAAAAAGAAAAAAAGAATCTAACATGGCTTCAAAATCCTTATTGACAGGAATAGCTGGCTCCTCTGCACCAGACCCTGGTGCTAAGCAGGCCCGCCCCAGCCCACGGGGCCCCCTCCCCACGCCCTGACAGGCAACACGGGCCACAGGCAGCCCTACCCCACAGGACACGCTCACAGGTACTGGGACACTTGTCTGCATGACAGTGTGTCTGCATCGACTTGTAGGTATGGGGAAGCCCTCATTTACATCGTCTATTTATAGAGATGTGCACACACAATTACCCACACCAATACATGTGCACATATATGCAGAGACACGCTTCTACCATACCCATGGGAATCTGTCTGGACATTCACTCTAAGGCTTCTTATTACCCATAGCTATAGAAGGGTGTGTGTGTGAGAGACAGAGACAATGACACACACACACACAGGCTTTATTTTATAGTAAAGTATTCTAGGCTTTATATTTTTAACTATAAAGCCTGAGGTTCAACACAATCTATTCGTGCTTTCTTTCCCCTCCCTCCCTGATCCCCATGTTTTAGTTATTGGGAAACCAGCAGATGGGATGCTAAGGACCTGGGGTCACATTAGCAGGTGATACAGAGCAGGGTTCCTCCTTTGTTGCCTTTCAGAAAGGAGCTGCTAAGGAACTTCAAGCCAAAGAATTGGCCTGAGCCCCCAGCCGGCATGGTGGAGGGTTAAAAAGCTTCGAGGCCCTCTGCCAAGCCCTCTGTGAATATCTCCCCTGAGGCCAAGAGCAGGAAGGTGCAGAGGCCTCCCAAGATAGCCTCCTGTAAGAGACTCCTTATGCTTCTCCCTGGAGGCACAGTTGACAGAAATGCTATTTTGCAGAAGGTGAGGGGCACAGGACTTGGGCCCTGACCCTGGGCACAGGTGCTCCTTTGCTGTGAGCCACGTCACTGCATGACTCCTCCCCTGGCACATTGCTCCACCCTAGAGCCACCTGGGGGTCACACTCACTCTCCTTTACACCTTGAAGAAATCATACTTTCTGATGCCCTCCTGGTGAGCAGGACCCCCCAGAATATCTGAACCAAGAGCAGACATTTGTTGTTCTACCCTGGCCAGTCGTGTCAGGGCAAGGCCCTGGACCAGAGGGCGGGCATCTGAATCAGAGCCAGCTGGGCCTCAGGCCTTTACTGTAGGTGGGTGGCTATCAAATAGACACATGTGAGGTTCCAGAGGGTTCCAGAATGGTGTGTATCAGGACAAGTCTAAACACAGAACACAGCTTTTAAAGGTTGTTCTTACTGAGACTTGTCGATCACATCAAAAGCAGATCTCTTTCTCAAACACAGGGGGAGTGGCCTGTGAGTGACTGTTTGGTGTGTGCCCGGAACACTGGAGTTTACAAAACTCTGTAAGACGAGAACTTTCCTTTATGCTCCCAAACCCCTGGACAAGCATACAGACAATTCTATCCCCAGCTGAGGCCCCAGGGAGAGAAAGTGCCTTATTGGGGTCACACCAACAATAAGTGTACAGGGTCAGGACTCAAACCCAGCGCAGGGGATGCAATCTCATGGCTCAGAGCACTCCAATGGGTGTCCAAACTAAGGTGCTGTCTTCCTAAACCCTGCCTGGGTGGTGTGAGAAGACTGACTCTTAGCTTCAATGTGGTCAGCCCTTAGCCAAGGGTGCCACAGCCCACTCAGGATGCCGAGAAGGCAGGGCCCATGGCTGTCATCACTCTATTCTTGGCAGCTGGCACAGGACCTGGCAAGGGACAGATGATTAGATAGTATTTGTCAGATGAATGGAAGAATGGACGATGGCTGGCTGGCTTTCCGGCAGGCTGGTTGGACAGGTGAACGCATCAGTTGAAGAGTTATACAATCATATATTTTAATTCTGCCTCCGTCTTCCTCAATGTGTGCCTCCGTCTTCCTCAATGGACAAGCCATTTAACCCCTCTGGCTCTTGTCTGGAACTGGGATAATAGCATCTGCCTCACAGGTGTGCTGCAGATGACATTGTCAATACATGCAAAGCCCATCGCATGGACCCAGGCATTAAGACACATTTCCATCATGGAAGGTATTTCTGCACACTTTTCAGGGGCTGGGGTTGCCTGGCAAGCTGCCCACCTACTGCTACCCTTGCCATTCTTGGTTCCCTCTACAAGCCTGTGAGATCTCTGGCCAAGCTTGGCACAGTTGGCTCGGAATTACTCTGGTTCTGTCCAACCCAAGTGTCTCACTGGGCCAGGCCCAGCTGCTCTCCCTGCTCCCCAGCACAGTCACCTGGATTGCCAGACCCCTAGGGTCAGAACAAGCGCAGTTATTGGTTTCAACTTTCTAGGATCCAGGCAGCTGAGAACATGTGCGCTCACTCTGTGACTGGCATTGGGCTTTGGGAGAGAAATGGGAGGAAGACTCTTCCCTGTGCCCTTCCTCACACCTTCGCTCCCCTGGGAAGCTGCTGAGTGATGAGGACCCATTTTATTGACTCAGTTGCTTTCCATTGCTTCAAATAGGGAACTCTAACCCACTCGCTCACACAGTAAGAAAGTTGTGCCACAGAGAAAGGCCCAGAGGTAGGGCCGAGTCACCGAGGTCCCCACATGGTCACAAGATGGCTGCTGAAGCTGCCAGCATCACACAAAAAGGTGACAAAGTCGAGCGGAAGGGGGAGGCCATTTCATCTGTGAGAGAGAACTTCCTCAGAAGGGATATCCTCTTTCATCCACAAACTCCAGCTCGCACAAGCCCAGGCTGGCTGAAATTGGAGTCTCCTTGCTGGAAAGTATATCCATGGCCCTAGCTTGACCTGGGCAGTGGGCCTTGGGTGCAGAGTCCAGAGCCTTATTCTTCTCCATGAAGGTGATGTAACCACGTCATTATCTGCTCAATATGTCTTTTGATGGGGACAGACCTACTAGGCTGGCCTGGAATATTAGCTGAGTTAATTGTCCCTTCAAATGAACAGCCAGTTTAATCAAGTACTTAATACCCTCAGCCTCTCAATTATGCCCACCTCTGGACACACGGCCCATGGCCATCCCAGTGCCTTGCATGCAGAGAATGAGATAGGCTGGCATGTGTGTTTGTGTGCACGTGCACATATGCATGTTATTGCCCACAGGAATTTGTTAAGAGCAAACTGTGGGCTCAGAGCCCAACCTGGCAGACAACACTTGACCTTGTCTGTTGGCCTCATGGCCTCAACAGGTAGCTCTGCTCTGCTCTGCTCAAGAGGGCTACACAACTACAGCTCACCTGAAAATGGTGTAAGAGAGAGAGAGAGAGAGAGAGAAAGAGAGAGGCTTGATAAGATCTCTGTGGGGTTCATACTCTCTAAATTGATTAAATCAAATCCAACCCATGAAGACCCACGTTTATGCATAAAATCTCATACCCACATACCCCAATTAAGCCCATGTTCACTCTACAAAAACAAAACAAAACAAAAAAGACTTTACTCCAGAGTTTTTCATGAGGCTGTATTAGTATGTTCTTTTTTTCCAACACAATTAAAACAAGTTGAGGTTAGGAACGACTCACACGTCCATTGCAGAGAACGGCTGAGTGCCCCATGGTGCACCTATACCACACTGTGCAGCCGTTCCAAGACTGCTGGCTACCCCTGTTCACTGGCATGCCCATGACATGTTACTGAATGTAGAAAAGAAGGTTGCAAAGAAACGTGTATGCAACGACTCATTGATGAAGAATGGTGCTTACCTGAATCTGTATTTATGGACAGAGATTTGTTTGAAAGACTAGGCCTCCAACTTTTCCTATTGTTTATATCTGGGTGGTTAGATTTCAAGTTGTTTTGCTTTATTTTCATTGTCCTGTATTTTCTGGTTATTCTACAAGAATGTATATAATCAGATTACAACAATGCAAGAGTTTTGACTTTGTAACATTTTCCCATGCCTTTGTAGACCTCCGTCTCCTAGGTAAGGGTCACACTTGCTTCACTTCCTGGGAGGTTGCAAGCACTGTATGGGACTTGGGTGACAGGAGTGGCCCCAATTCTGTCACTTACTCCCTTTTGCTATTCTTGGCCTCAATTTGCTCCTCCAGAGCATGGCAATGCTATTTACTTCAACAACATCAAAGGAATTTTATTTTGCTTGAGATTATTAGCATAATACATGCTCACTGATCAAAACTTGGCTCTGGCTGGTGGCTCAGCGGATAGAGCATCGACCTAGAATATGGAAGTCCCAGGTTCAATGCCCAGTCAGGGCACACAAGAGAAGCAACCTTCTCCACCTCAACCCCACCCCTTTCTCTCTTTCTCTCTCTCTCTTTTCTTCCTCTCCCGCAGCCATGGCTCAATTGAGTTCAAGGGCATCAGTCTCAGGTGCTGAGGATGGCTTTGTGGAGCCTTTACTTCAGGTACTGAAAACGACTCAGTTGTGAGCACAGCCCCAGACGGGGGTTGCTAGGTGGATCCTGGTCAGGGCTCATGGGGTAATCTGGCATTTAGGAAAGGCTTTTGATAGCCAAGGAAGTGGTTTGCCCCAGGCCCCAGGGGATGCCTGGCTGACAGTTCCATCTGCTAAATCACATGTAGAAGGAAACCCCTCCTTTACGCCAGCTTCTGAACAGCTGGTCTGACCTCTTCTTTCTGCCCTTAGACCCTTTCTCTTTCCAGCCTGTGCGGGGACTTGACCTTGGGGGAGATAAGCTGGTTTCAGACACTGCTTCCATCTCTCTTAGCTAGATGGCTGGGCAAGACCTGTCCCTACACAAACCTTGGTTTCCTCATTTGAAATGTGGGGAGGGGGATAAACATGGCTTTCCCAGGGTTGTGAGGGCACATGTGGAGTCCAGGGCCCAGCTGGCCTCTAGCAGGTGCTGGCTGGGAACAGGCAGGTGCTCCATTGCCACGTGGGCAGAACCCTCTGCCAGCTGGGTGTCCACTCAGCAGCCACAGGCAGCATTGTTTCTGACTGCTCAGGGCTGTTTTCCCCTGTGGTCCCAAGAGCAGCGAGAGAGAGAGCAACCCATGACTGGACACCTCGAGGCCAGACTTGGGTCTGCTGGACAAGTATGAAGCAGCTATAGCCGTTTGCTTTGGCAGAGAGTAGATATGCCTCAAGGCAGGACTTATGTGAGGGGAGGATGGAGAGGAAACAGCTGGGCGTGCTGAGTGTCTTGGGAAGGAACTCAGGGTTCCCATGGACCTGCCAAGTGCCAGGCGCAGTGCTGGGCACCTTTAACCACACCACAGCGGCTCACCCATGCAACAGCAGACCCTGTGTGCAACAGTGATGTCGGAGCAGGATGCGCTATGCAAGGATGGACGAGCGGGGCCCCTCTGGGCAGGGTGTGCTGGTCAATAAGAGAATGAAAACGATCTTGGAGTGAGGGCCACCATGGTGTGAAGCAGGACAGAGTGTGAGGGAAGGAGGGAAGGGGTGCTCACAGAAGCCATTGAAGCAGGAGGGAACCCCCCATACAGAGGGGCCGGAACTCAGGCCAGATGCTCACATGCCTCCTGCCTGCTCGGTCTCTGCACCCTGATGTTGTCGCCACAGGACAGGGGAAGACACTGAGGCTCAGAGAGAGGATGTGTCTCACCGGGATCTGGACAGTGAATGGACTTGAGCCAACCATCTGAAGCCAATGCTCCCCCCTGCGTTACGGTTCTCCTGCTCTCGATATAAGACACGGGATTGACCTTTCCCACGTCACTTCTTCCCAGGCTGAGGGAGGTGTGGAAGTGAGCTGCTTTTGTCCAGACCGCCCTGGAGGAGTGGCCCACAAGCCCCCAGAGGACAGAGCCGGCATCCTGCCATGGCAGTGCTCAGAGTGGCTGCTTAGGCTGCTGATGGATCCCCAGGTCAGGGCGTCTCCCTATAAATTGTTTCAGCAGGATCCCCTGTGAGCCTGTATGGCTGAAAGTCTATGGAGTGAGGGCGGGTGACCCTCTGCCTGGGTAGCAGAACTTGGGGAGCTTCCTGGTGTGCACAGCCTCATCTACAGGAGTCCTGGTTCCTGGAGGGGCTCCCAGGAGACCCCCAGCTCCATCTCTGTGGTCTGAGAGAGGCAGGAACACTACTGCCCCTTCAGTGGAGATGACTAAGCCCAGGCAGAGCAGGACCCCTGTTTGGACTAACCACTGGCCCCACCATACTCCTCCTGCTCCCTGCTCAGGGTTAGTCTAGACTTGGAAGCACTTGAGATAGAAATGACATGGACTAGCTTTCATCTCTGTTGTAGCATGATCAATCGCACCAATCGGGAATTCATCTTCAGTGGCAGTGACTACAAACAATACTTCCCTTACCTTCATTTCTGGTCATGCACAGAGGGCCCTGCAAACCTGTGTGGCTCTTCTGTGAGTGAGATGGTGAAAGCTGTTAAGGGGCGGGGCCAGGGCCAGGGTCAGGAGCTGGCCAGTTTCTGATGTCTCATTCATGCAGAGACAGTGGGTCCTTTTCCCTATCATTTCACACAAGTGCACACACATACACACATACACAATCTTTAACATTACATATGTTGACTAACCAAATGGAAGTTTAGATAACAATTAACTTATTCATATCCACATTTTATCACTGGGGTATTTTGAAGTGAATTGTCACAGGTAGTTTAGACATTTCCGTAGCATCCGTGGCCCAGCAGCCTGGGCGTCCCCTGGGAGTACGTTAGACATGCAGACTCTCAGGCCCTCCCTGGACCTGGCATCCGAGTCTGCACATTAGCAAGATCCAGGTGACCTCTGTGCACATGTGAAAATTTTAGGAGAAGGTAGAATCATGACTTTCATACAAATCTAAAATGAATCTGGGTCAAAGATTTTATTTAACTCGTTAATTAATGAGGAAACCATGAAGATGTTATAATTATTTCAAAGGAAAATGCAAAAAAAAATACATGCATATATGGGTCATCAAGAATCTGCAGAGGATTTACAAATAGATGAAACCTGACACGCAAGAATCCACAGGGCAGTAATCAATCACATTGCGTTGGACAAGATCTGCACTTCTATGGACAAGAGTTACCTACCTCACCATCGGTTTTTTACAACTTCCAAAGTTGTAACATAGCTCAGATTAAACAAAAATAAAAACAAACAAACAAAAACCAGAAGGGTGCACTGGACAGGAAACACAGTTATCTCTTTTTTCTCTGTCTTTCTTCTCCATCTCATGTGAGTTTCTCACAATATTTTCTGACACACAATAAAGTTTGATAAGCACTGTGAGGCCACTTCTGTCCTCTGGTGGGCCTCTCCCAAACAGCTCTCCAGGTCACGACTGGAGCTGATGTTTGGGCAAATCTCAGTGCTCGGGAATTAGCGGGTGGGCCAGACTGGGCCTCAGGGTGGTACTGGCCCAAACAGCAGAGCAGAAATGCAGAGGGCTCCAGGACTGGAGTTGTCTTGGCCAGTGGAGGGGATAATATTGCTTCCTAAAAATACTTCATTTGGGACAGGAAGAGAAAAATGTGTGCATTGATCAGTTGAATCTGTACTATAGGCATGGTTAGTTGCACCAACAAGAAATTCATTGTCAAAGGCAGTGACTACCAGTGAAACTTCCCTTACCTTTATCTCTAATCAATAATAAAATTCTGTGCCTGACTAGGTGGTGGCACAGTGGATAGAGTGTTGACCTGGGACAATGAGGACCCAAATTTAAAATCCTGAGGTTGTTAGCTTGAGTGCAGGCTCACCAGCTTGAGCACGGTATCAGGGGTTTGAGTGTGGGGTCATGGAAATGACCCCTATGGTCACTGTCTTGAGCCCAAAGGTCACCAGCTTTGCTGGAGTCCTCCTGTCAAGGCAGTATGAGAAATCAATCAATAACTAAGGTGTCGCAATAAAGAATTGATGCTTCTCATCTTCCTCCCTTCCTGTCTGTCTGCTGCCTCTCTCTCTAGCTCAGGGGTCCCCAAACTTTTTACACAGGGGGCCAGCTCACTGTCCCTCAGACCATTAGAGGGCTGGACTATAAAAAAAACAACTATGAACAAATCCCTATGCACACTGCACATATCTTATTTTAAAGTAAAAAACCAAAACGGGAACAAATACAATATTTAAAATAAAGAACAAGTAAATTTAAATCAACAAACTGACCAGTATTTCAATGGGAACTATGGGCCTGCTTTTGGCTAATGAGATAGTCAATGTCCGGTTCCATATTTGTCACTGCTAGCCCTAACAAGTGATATGATGCGCTTCCGGAGCCGTGACACGTGCATCCCGCATCACCGAAAGTAGTACTGTACGTGAGTGACACTGTGCTTTGCGGCGCCGCCACACACTGTGCTCCTCTCATTGACCACCAATGAAAGAGGAAGGGCAGCGGGGGCCGGATAAATGGCCTCAAGGGGCTGCATGCAGCCCGCGGGCCGTAGTTTGGGGACCCCTGCTCTAGCAAATAAAATAAGATAAGATAAGATAAAATAGTATAATAACATTTTGTTAATTTTGTGCAGTGGATGTTCAAAAGGGGTTTTTATTGGTACATCGGTGTTGGAGACATGAGTCAGTTAGAATATGTTGGAGACACATTCTCCATGTTCAGCCCGAAAAAGATATGAGAGAACAGTCAGCCCAGGAGATGCTTCCAGACTCAATTCCTAAGTGGTCCCATGTGCAACTCTTGTCCTGGCCAACTGCTCAGCTGCCCATAACTGGAAGCATCACAAACCATCGCTAATGCCACCTGTGATTCAGGGGAACTTCCAGTGTGATGCTATCAGAACACCTCATTGACAAGAGCCAGGCCCTCACTGAGCACACAGGGGTGTCTGGCTGCTCTCTGGGCTGTTTGCAGTACCCGATTCTGCCCTGACTCACTGCCACTGTGCTCAGCATGGAGGCCCTGGGAGAAGAGCCCAGCTCTCACCTGCCCTTTAATTTTCAGCTTTCAGTATTTATCAGAAAGAGCTGCTGGTTGTGTGTAAGCAGAGTGGCTTAGGGGTCAGTGTTGAGGTTTCCCATGTCTGTTGATCATTGCTCTTCTGGGCAGTTTGTCACAGATCGGCGACTCTGCTCCTCCCTGGCCCTGTTGCTGAGCTGCATGTGGCCAGCGCAGTGGCACCCTTGTATCAGGGAAGGGCCAGGAGGTGAAGCACCACACACATGTGCGTGAATTCCCACTGTGGGAACATTATGGGAGGAAAGTCTATCATGCTAAGGAATATATCAGGAAAAGGCCTTTCCTTGTTTTAAGAATATAAATAGACTTCTCAGAGGAAGCTGAGACTCAGGAGTGAGTTGAAGGTGAGGGCCATTATGAGGCAAAAGAAAGAGCAGGGACAAAGCCTTCAGATGGAGGCGTTTGGCTCACTCTAGAGGTAAAGAAGGCCCGTGTGAGCTGGGGCTCTCCATTGTTTGTGGGCCGAAGAGCTACGTGGATTAAAGTGTACCTTCCCGAGTCTGACCTCCAGGATTCCACAAGTCTGGGGTTGGGGAGCCAATGGATCTGCATTTTTAAAGCACATCCCAAGAAATTTAGAGAATACTGCTGTGTAGGGCCACACTTCGAGAAATATCATGTTAGAGCCTAGTTAGTGACAAAGGCACAAGGTAAGGGTGTCATTTAAGTTCTCCAAGAAGCTCTTAGTGAAAGTCTAACACAAGGGATGTAGGAGGCAGGAGAATTCAGGGATAGAAGATGAAAGAATTGAAGCCACATCCAGAGCCTGGCATGCAGCAGGTGCTCAACAGGTCACTGCAGGTTTTATACTGCCCTTCTCACATCCAGCCCCTGGTGCCTGGCTGTGAAAGAGTGAGCACAAGACTAGCAGATGGATGATTCATGTTCTAGCCTCAGCTGGGCACTGACTAGCACCCTGTCTTGAGCAAGACAGCCTTTCCCTCTGAGCCAGTGGACCACAGCTCCTCACCCTGCAGGAGGAGAGAGTGTGATTCAGTGATTCACCCCTCAGCCAGTCGGCAGCTCAGTCACCACCTGCCATCTTGAATGTCTCACCTCTTGGAGCTGAGGACTCCCTCACCAAAGTCAGCACTGCTGGCCTGGCTGCCCATTAGAACCACCGCTGAGGCTTTTAAAATACCAATTAAATAAGAATTCCTTGGGGGTGAGTCACAAGCTTGGCAACTTTTCAGCTCCCCAGGTAAATCTAATGAGAATCAGCCATCTAAATCCTCAATTTCCCCCTTTGTCCAGAAGAGTGTAAAAAGGAGCCTCAGAGGAAACATCTTACTCCCTGTTCTCTAGTCTGACACCTCACGGAATACCCAAGCCAGTAAGAGCCTTAGGCATCATCCAGCACTCCCAGTCAAACCTCTGTTTATTAATGTAGTTTTTGACATCCATTGTTAAGGATCCTCTTATAGCAAAAATGCATATTGTAAACAAAATCAAATAATACAGAATGGTGGTTGATTCATCCCCAGGTCACCATATTCAGTTTAATCAGCTTTCACTGACATATAATTTGCGTACCATGGATGAACACATTTAAACTGTACAATTGGATGAGTTTTGACAGACGTTTTGCCTTCCCCCACCTCCCAAGAGACATTACTTCAGTTATTGTTGTGTCCTCTCTGGTGGTTTCTTCATGTCTCATATTTATAGTCATACTTTTTGGTTTATCCACCTTAGATGAGGTGGCATTTCATTAATTCCCCAACTAGGAGACTGTTGAAAGTGAAAAGGAACAGAACCAATCATTATGCAAGAGAGCAGATGTACAATGGGATTGTCCTGGGCAGTCAGAGCATCTAGCTAAGCTAAGCATCTCTGTTCATGCCTCGTCTTTTTTTTTTTTTTTTTTTGTATTTTTCTGAAGTTGGAAACAGGGAGGCAGTCAGACAGACTCCCGCATGCATCCGACCGGGATTCACCAGGCACGCCCACCAGGGGGCGATGCTCTGCCCATCTGAGGCATTGCTCTGTTGCAACCAGAGCCATTCTCACACCTGAGGCAGAGGCCACAGAGCCATCCTCAGCTTCAATGGAGCCTTGGCTGCGGGAGGGGAAAAGAGAGATAGAGAGGAAGGAGAGGGGGAGGGGTGGAGAAGCATATGGGCGCTTCTCCTGTGTGCCCTGGCTGGGAATTGAACCCGGGACTCCTGCACACCAGGCCGACACTCTACCACTGAGCCAGCTGGCCAGGGCCCATGCCTCATCTTGATGAATGAGGACTCCTGCACATGCTCCACCTCTAGCTCTCCACCTCTTCCCAAGTGTTGCCAATTCTGTCCCTATTTCAGTATCTCTGTTTATTTGTGACTCTGTATTGCTGGAGCCATTTGGTAAGATGAGGATATTGCTATCTCCTATTTTCCCTCTACTTTCTACCTTCCAACTTCTTCTCTCTTTTATCTTTATATGAGAGCATTTGCTTCTGTTTTGTTGTCATCATCAAGCCTTTTTTTATTTTGTCTATAAAAAACCCCAGGGTCAGTGTTTACATTATGTGTATGATCAACTGTTCCCTTTGAGCCACCTGGGGGATCTGAGGTATCACAACCCCTCTATGGTTACAATGTTACTATCCCTGACCCTGAAGGATCACAGCTCTTTCTACTCTTTCTATCTGGTTACAATGTTATTATCCCTGTGCCTTGCACAGGGAAATGCCTCTAACATCAGCATTCAATGAGTTTTCTTTTTTAACTCTCAACAAAGTCTTCCAAATCCTGTTAAAATTTAGTTTGTTTCATATTTGGGCCATTAAATTTCTCCATTTTTTTCTTCTTTCTCCCTACCTCTTGGTGTGTCCTATTGCTTTTTGTTTGTTTCAGTAAGAGAAACACGAGCCTCTTTAACAAATTCCTGAAGTCTTCCAGCCTCCTTTCATAAACTGCTTGGGATCTCTTCCTTTCTTCTTTCTGATGTCGTTCTACCTGGGACTCTGCTCTCATTTTTTCTGAGGGTTTCCTGGGCCAGCTGCAGAACCATCATCCTGGAATTCCTTGTCATTAAATCTATGAATTAATTCTACCAGTTTTGATGCTGTCATTTTATCATTCAGTTTCCACATTGCTTTGCTGGGATACACATTCAAATAACTTCTCAGAAAGGCAGATGGGAAGGAATCTCTGAGTTCTTGGATGTCTGAGAATGAGGTATTTCTTTTTTTTTTCTTTTGCCTTCACTCTTGACTCATAGTTGGTCTGTGTATAGAATTAACACGTAGAGAAGGAATATAGTGAAGAGGTTAAAAAGCCCAGTCTCTGGCATGAGACAACCAAAGGCAAATATTACACAGTATTGCTTATGGTTCCAAGCAAGTCACTTAACCTCTCTGTGCTTCTGTTTTCTCATCTACAAACAAAGACTAAAAAAACCCCCAAAACAAAAACAATACCTAACTTAAGGAGTTGTGATGCATATTAAGTCAGTTTCTATATGTAGGGTGTTTAAAACATTGCCTGCACCTGATAGTCACATCATTGTGTGCTGGCTGTCATTCCTCTATCCGCCATGGTGGCTGACAAGAATGATCACACCAATCTGGCAGCCAGAGACCTACATTCTGGTTCTTTGTAAGTCGATGTTCTGGTTTTTCTAGAAATACTCCAGATGTGGTCTTAGTTTTTGATATTTTAAAGTTTCTCAATTCTATGTCCGCTTGGCATTCCCTCAGCCCTATCGGTGCAAAGATGCAGTGTCCCTTTTTATCTCTGGGGACTTTTAAAATGTTGTTCTTTCTATGATACTTCTCTCTCCTTTATCTTTCTTTCCTTGCTCTAAAATTCCCACTGGTAGTTAGTTGAGTGTTGAACGCTCTGAACTGATCTTATTTGAATATTTTTTCTGTCATATTTTATATGATTTGATGAATGTTCCAGAAGATTTTTCTGGACTTTGCATTCCGACCTTTCTGTCAATTCTTACAACTTTGTATCAATAATACTTTTAATTTCTAGGACTCCTTTCTCATTCAAGGATTCTTTCTTTTTTGTAACACCTCTTTTTCACTTTCAGTACACTGCCCACTTAGCTTTCCCGTCAGCCTTATGGTGACCTCAGAGATATCTCTGTGGAATTCTTGGGCATTTGGAAATACTGTATAGTCTGAAAATCTCTGTCATGTGCATTTGGTCAATAAACTCTCTTTGAGCACTTGACCAGTACTAGGCACTGAGCAGGCTGCTGTGGACATTACAGAGATGAATGAGTCATGGTCCCAGGGCTCAAGAGCCCCATCGATGCAGAGACAAGTATGGAATAAAGACAATACAACAGATGCTTCAGAGGATCTCTTGGAGGAGGGAGTGACAAACAGCCTGTTGGAGACCAAGGAAGACCTCACAGTGTACTGAAAGTGAAAAAGAGGTGGTACAAAAAAGAAGGAATCCTTGAATGAGAAAGGAGTCCTAGACATTAAAAGTATTATTGATACAAAGTTGTAATGCTGTTTCTTCTTCTTCTTCTTCTTCTTCTTCTTCTTCTTCTTCTTCTTCTTCTTGTTCTTCTCCTTCTTCTTCTTCTCCTTCTTCTTCTTCTAGTTAGAAACGGGGAGGCAGTCAGACAGACTCCTACAAGCGCCTGATCGGGATTCACTTGGCATGCCCAACAAGGAGTGATGCTCTGTCCATCTGAGCTGTTGCTCCGTGCAGCTGGAGCCATTGAGGAGGTGGAGGCCATAGAGCCATCCTCAGCAGCCGGCACAACTTTGCTCCAATGGAGCCCTGGCTGCAGGAGGGAAAGAGAGAGATAGAGAGAAAGGAGAGAGGGAAGGGTGGAGAAGCAGATGGGCACTTCTCCTGTGTGCCCTGGCTGGGAATCAAACTGGTGACTTCCACACGCTGGGCCGATGCTCTACTGCTGAGCCAACTGGCCAGGGCCTCTTGAATGCTTCTTAAGGGATGAGTAGAAGTTCTCCAGATAGTAAGAAGAAGAGTATCCCAAGCAGTGGACACAGCTGGGCAGGGTCAGGGAGGATGGGAGAACCTGAGAGGGCGAGCACACACAACTAAGGCTGAGGGCTCAAGGTTGGCAGGAACCAGATCATGAAGGACCTTGTGTGCTACAAGGGGGTGTGGAATTGGTTCTTTGGGCAGTTGAAAGTGATCAGAGGGTCATTAACAAAGGAGTGACATGGATGGGATACTGTGTTAAAAAAAAAAAAAAGTCCCTCTGGGAGTCTTGGGACAAGTAGATTGGAAGATTATCTCCTCATCCAGACCTCTCTCTTCACTACTGACAGCAATAACTTCATCACTGAGGAACACTCCTCATCTGCCCTGAAAGTCATCTAGGGGTGGGGGGTTCACAAGGTCTTAACCTTCACGTGCAGACTGAGCTTTCTGATTGCTGCTAATTGGGATTATAGTGTTTTTACATCTGTTGCTTCACTTGACGTTTCTAGTGGTCCTATGAGGAAGGAAAGAGGGTTTATATCCCCTGATTTTCAGAGGCAAAGCCCTCTGAGGTAGGTCCTGTGATTATTCCCATGTGATGAATGAGGAAACGGAGGCACGGAGGGACAGAGACACTCACCCTGGATCTCAGCACTCCTGGTAAAGAGAGTAGAGAAGTGTGATCTCAGGAGGCCCTGCCTTGGGAGCTGACCCATAGGCCATGCCACCTCTCACTCAGTCCTGCATGCTCCATACCCAGGAAGATCTGGGCACATAGTAGGTCCTTGGGGAAAACTCACTGAACAAGGAGCTAGAGAAGGTAGAAAAATGTCGACTATGACTGAATGGACACCTACTCATGTTAAGCACTGGACAGGCTTTATCTCATTCAGTTCCATCAGTGAGATCAATCTTGTTTTGTTTCCATTATCTGTGGAAAATCTTGTAGCAACGAAGTGGCTAGAAACTGGACTCGGACATGAGTCTGTCTGATGTCTTGATTCTCAGGCCCTGATCATCTCTCACCTCTGCAAATGCCCCCAGAGTTGTACCTCTACATGGGACACCCAGCCTGTGCCCGTGGCCCAACCGCATCCTGGACCATTTCCTTCCACTGTCTTTGTCTTGACTGCCCACATGGGCTTCAGGCTCCTCAGGGATCATTATCCCCTCCCCCTTTCTTCCAGATCACCGTCTAAGAGTATGGAACAGACTGAGAGTGGTGACTGCCCACTATGAACACACAGAAGGGCTTTGCTGGCTCGATTTGAGGAAGCCTTCCCTCTCATTCCACCGGATGGGCTTCCAAGCAGACCAGGGGATCTAACATCTGGGCAGTGAGGCAACAGGGCTGTCCTTGGAGAACTCCTGACTCCACATGGCCCTGCATAAAACCAAGGTAGCAGGCTTTCCCAGCAATGGGGTTCAGGAACCGAGACTTGTTCAATGCATGGTGTGTAATTTTAGGCATATGACCTAAAATACACCTGGGTGACAAAAGTTAAAGTATCTTTGGAGAAGTTAGGACATGCTGAGACACTTTCTCAATGTTCAGAGGGGCTGGGCCAAGCCAAGAGTTCATCTTTTAGAAGGGACCACTCTTAGCCTGGGATATAAATAGGTACAGGGAAATTGGCAAGAAGAAGGGAGACTGAACTTCAAGGATCAGTCCCTTTCTCCCTCCTTTTCCCTTGTTCTTTCTTTTAAACAAGAATTCAGGTGATTCCTTTTATCTCTAGTAGTGTTCTAAGAGTGTAGACTCTGGACCTCTCTGAGTTCAAGTCTTGCTTCCAATACAGTCCAACTTGGTGACTTTGGACAGAGCTCTTCGTGCCTTAGTTTTCTTATCTGTAAAATGGGTACAATTGCAGCACTTATTTCCATAGAATGTTGTAAAATGATAGGCTTAAGCTATGGGAAGGGCTTTAACACGGCTGGTGTTAGTTCTTATCATATTTACCTGAAATCTTCGGAGTTAAGTGAAAGTCATTCCAAAATGCCTTTTTATACCACCCCAGTCCCCAATTCCCTCCATGTTCTTATTTAACTATAACAATTAACAGAGCTCTTAAGGCAGATAGATTACAGTGTAAATGAGGGTGTGCTGGAGGCAGCTCATATAGGTTCTTGAGGTGATTGTTCCATTTTCAGGAATTTCATGAGCTTAATGTCAAACAATTATTATTTTAAATTACCTTAGGTAAATTTATAATTAAATAAATTATATCACTTACATTATTATCAATTATGTCATTCATGCCAAGCTAATGAGTACTAAAAACTCATCATTTCCTGTATGTCTTATTATAAGTTACAATGGTCTGTGACCTTGAGGTCATTCACATGTATCTGTGTGTAGAGATGCTATGTGGTAGGGTGCTAATGCAGTCTTTCTTCAGTAACTGATGCTGGTGGCTAGAAATCACCTATGGTGAAAATATTTACACCATAGAAATTGGCATGGCTTCACTATTGTTTTGGTACTTGTCTTAGACTCAAGAAAATGATGGTTAAAATTTTAATACTATAGATTAAATTTTAAAATGTGTTGAATCTATAGCCATTACACTGTAAATAGCACACACACACACACACACACACACACACAAGTAAAAAAAAAACATGTACTTCTGGTATTTAAAAGATATTACTCAATTCAGCAAAAACAATGTGGTTCATGTTGTTGCTGAACAAATGAAATTCAACAAGTATCTTCACTGTCTCACTTTCATCTAACTTATTAAGTCAACGAGAATACAAACTAGCATTCAGGAAGGAACTGCACTCATTTGTCAGTTGTAACAGTTTGGCTAGGGATAGAAGAGTTTAGGAAATAGCAACTAGTGTACTCTGTAAGAATCAATTGACAAGATGGAATTTATAATAAGGAATGTTTTATATTTTGTTATTGAGAAAGAGAGAAAGGAAAAGGGAGAGAGGGGGAAAAGTGAGAGAGAGGGAGAGAGAGAGAGAGAGAGAGAGAGAGAGAGAGAAAGAGAAGCATCAACTCACCGCTCCACTTAGTTGTTCCCTTTAGTTGCGTACTCACTGCTGGCTTCTCATACATGCCCTGACCAGGGATCTAGCCCACAGCCTCAGCGCTTGGGGTCTACACTTCATTTACTGAGACTCCTGGCCAGGGCCTACAATTCTTTATAATAATAAAATTAGTAATAAATGTATTCCTAATACAATTGATGTATGTAGGTATGTATCCATGTGTTTGTTTCTAGAGTGCCAGTTGTTAATCCCTTCCCAGCACACCACTGAGTGCAGCAGAAAGAGCACAGGCCCTAAAATCTGACAGACCTGGGCTGGACTTCTAGCACGTCTGTTTATAAGCTGTGTGACTTCGGGTGGGTTGCTTAACCTTTCTGAGTCTCATCAATAAAATGAAACTAAGAATAGTGTGGTCTAGGGGTCAAGGGCCCGTGTTCCAAAATCGGGCTGCCTGCACTTGAATCCAGGCTCCCCCTACATACCAATTTTGCGACATTGACCCAGTTAGATAGTGGATTACCCAGGATTCTTTCAGAGAAACAGAACCAGCTGGAGACTCTATGTCAGAGAATTGCCTTCCATGGTGGTGGGGCTGGCGAGCCTGAAATCTGTAAGGCAGGCTGGAAGCCCTTGGGCAGGAGTTGATACTGCAGTCTATAGGCAGAATTTCCTCTTCCAGGAAACCTCAGTGTTGCTCTATTAAGGTTCTCAACTCACTGATTACAGAGGTTCTCAACTCCCAGATTACAGAGGAGACCCTCCTTTACTTAAGGTCACTTGATTGTCGAATGCCTTCACAGCAACACCTAGGGTAGGTGGAACTGCGCGAGTGAGCAGGGCGGCCCAGACAGGCCGACACATCGCGTGATCCATTGCGCTGGGAGTAACAAACACAGGCTGCTGAGAACTGTGCCTTAGAAAGAAGCAGCCAGGGCAAGGGCTCGCTAAGTGTCAGTGACCACAAACCACTGTTTCTGCTGTGACTACAGTTCGTTCCTTCCCCAGGAGAAGGGTAGCTGTGGAACAGGAAGTGCCAGGGGCCTGTGTGCATGGGAAAATCTGTCACAGGCGCAGAGTCACTGGGTGTCTGAACACATGACAGCCAGAGACCATGCCTGGATAACACTGGGGAAGTAAAGAGACAGGAGGCAGCCCACAGCTCGGGCCTCATAGGAAGCCCCACCGGGCCCATTCAGATGGAAACCAGGTCTAACTGGGTGGTAGCTCTTGGGGCCCCTTGTGCAGTGGCTGGCTCAGCCATGGGAGGCTTGTGGCCATGGCCGGAAGATGAAGTGGTTATGAGGTGACAGACGGGAGGCTTTGCAGGCGGGTGGACAGGTGGGCGGTGGCCGTGGGTGTTACATTATTTGCTGATGGAGGATTTGTGTAACTTGGTTTGCTGCCTGAGCTGGTGGTTGCTCAGGTTCAAAATAAATTCCAAGAGATCAAGCTGAAATCTCCAAACCTGCATCCCAAGGCCTCAGGCAGGCCTCCGGCATAACAGTGTGATCAGCAAAAGTGTGTCTCCAGCAGTCTCACCTCAAATGCCCTCCTTCCCTCCCTC
Organism: Saccopteryx leptura; assembly: GCF_036850995.1. Lineage (NCBI taxonomy): Eukaryota > Metazoa > Chordata > Mammalia > Chiroptera > Emballonuridae > Saccopteryx > Saccopteryx leptura. The sequence continues at coordinate 123,623,032 of NC_089508.1, forward strand.
AGAGTCCTCACCTCTGAGAATTCAGGCACCTCCTTCTATTTCCCAGGAGCCTCTGTCGCTGCAAGCCCCAGTGTCTCTGGGTCTGCTCAGCTCTGCACAGCAAACCTGCCACCTATAGAACAGACCTGGCCGCATACAGAATAGAACATGGCTCAAGGCTTACGGTGTTACCATTCCCAAAATCTGGGGGCCCTGCAGGGAAGCACAGAAAATTTAAAAAAAAAGAGAAAAAGAAAAAGAAAAGGTGTCAAGTCACTCAGTGGTGGGACGCTCAGCACCTGGGCTGCCTGTGAGGGCGGGTCCCAGAGACGCAGAATGTCAGAGCTATGACAAGCCTGAGGTTGTGTCATCTCGCCCATTCCATTTTCCAGATGGGGAACCAGGACTGGGAAAGTGCAGTGATTTGCCTCTCTTACACAGCTAGGGAGCCAGTGAGAAACTGAGCCAATGTTCAGCTTCCCGGGGTGTGGGCCTCCCCTGGCCACAGCCAGCAAACTGAGCAGGGGACAGGGAACCGCCAAGAATTCCAAGAAGGCCACCCAGAATCCTGGGCACTGCCTTCCCTGGCCAGCACCACCTGAGCCCTGACCTGGTGGCCCTGGCTGCTTCCCTGCCAGCCTCACTTTCCCACTTGAAGCCGAGCAGCCTGGGCTTCCAGCCCCTCCAGACACCACATGCTGAACAGTTTTACTCTGGCTTTCCGAGAAGGGTTTAGAGCCAAGCTGTGCTCTGCCAGGGGCAGAAGGCTGGCCTGGGACGGCACTGCCGGGGATGGTCAGACATGTCCCGTCTTGGGCAGTCCCCAAGGCACTGCCTACTCCACTTTTGGCTGCCTTGCCCTTTTGGCTGTATCTCCCCCTTCACAGTCTCCTTTCCAACTGGACCTGCCTCACTCTTACCCAGGCCACACTGTTACTTTAAACAGACAGCCCCTGATTCTCAGTTCATAACATAGTCTTTCACTGTCCTCTCTGGCTTTCCTTTTTGGGTCACTACATTTAGTGGGGTGCTTCCCCTGCCATTTCCATCCTCACCTTCAAGTTCTAATAGCGCCTCATATATGTGTCATAGACGCACTTAGTGCATTGTTTTGATTTACACATTCCTCTGCTTTTTTAGACTGTGAGCTGTCACTGGGGCCTGGTTTCATTCATTATTGAATCTCCAGAATCTAGCCCCATGTCTGGCACTGGCTAGTGCTCCGTGTGATGCTTAGTGAATGAAAAAAAGGATGGAGAGAAAGAAGGATAATGAATATTGGATGGATGGATGGATGGATGGATGGATGGATGGATGGATGGATGGATAGATGGGTGGATGGATAGATGGTTGGCTGACTGGCTGGATAAAAAATGGCAGAATGAAAATATAAATGGATGCATATGGAATCAAAGTTGGAAGAAAGGAGGGGAGGATGTCAAAATGGAAGAATGGCTAAATGAGTCGGCCAATGGATGGCTCACCCAGCTAAGAGGACAAGCCAAAGTGACCTCTCACATCTGCAGAACTGTTATTTCCCCAGCACAGAGCCCTGCCCACTGAAGGCCCAGAGTATAACTTTATCTTCTTTAAGCCAGCTCTGAGAGAAGCTTGGCAAGAGTGGCCCCCTGGAGGGGTAAGGTAAGTAAGATCCAGAGCTACGAAGGGGTGTGCTCACAGACGCCCAGCTAGTTCAGGCAGAATGGGAATCAGATCTTTAGCTTCTCAGCTCTCAGTCGTGAGCTGTGTGATACAATGAACACAGGCCCTGGAGACAGGAAGGCCTGACCCACCTCAAGGCTCAGTTGTTCTCTCTGCGGAGTGGCATTACAGCTGGCCCCTCAGACTGGTTCCCACTCTGGCCCCGGTCCCCTCGGCACCCCCAGAGGGAAGGAACCCTGTCTTTCTATACAGGCTGTCTCCAGCGGGGCCCTGCAGTTCCTCCAGGGAAGAAGTGGCATTAGGAGAAAAAGGAAGAGGGGTCAGGCTTTGCAGAAAGTGCTCCCTCCTCCCTGCCTGCTGAACCAGGGCTGGCCTGGCAAGTCCGAGCCCCACTGAGGAGGCAGGGCCCGTGCTGAGTCCTCAGTCCTCCCTACCAGGTAACCCCAGCTGGCACCATCCCTGGCGTGGGGGAAGGCAGCCTGAAGGCGATCTTCTTGAGGCAGTGCATATGCAGTCCTTCTACCAGTTCAGTTAGATGAACTACTCATCTATGAGTGACTGAGATTTCTTATATGTGATAAGTCCTACTCTTTTTAATTTTATAAAAATATTTTCAGATTTTAAAAAATATTGCAGAAACAACACAAAGCAATTCCCAATGTTAACATGTCACCACATCTGCTTACTCGCTTTATAATTTTCTTAGTAATTCTCTTTCTCTACATACATATGAATGCCTATATATCTATACACATATTGTATGTATAGATATATATGCATGTACACATATATGCATGTATATATAAAGTGATTTTTTGAAACATTTGAGAGTAAATTTAGAGATCTTTGTCCCTAGATATTTGAGCATGTCTTTACTTAAGACATTCTCTGCTATAACCACGGTACAGTTGTCAAATCAGGAAGCTAACATTTTTACATTAACATCTAACCTAGAGACTTGATTCCATTCACCTGTCGTCCCACTAATGTCCTTTTTCTAATTCAGGGTCCAGCCCGGGGAATCCCACATGCATCTGTTTGTTCGGTCTATTCAGTCTCCTTTCACCGGCAATGGTTTCTTGGCCTTTCTTTGTTTCTCGAGATCTTCACATTTTCGAAGAGAATCGGCCAATTAACTTTGCAGATGCCCCTCAACACGGGTCTGTCTGAGGAGCTTCCTCCTGATTAGATTCAGGCTGCACAGGGCTGGCAGGCCAGGATGGCGCTGTCTTTCCCAAGGGGTCATGTCAGCAAGGACAAGACCATGATGGCCCCTCCCCAGGGCAGCTGACCTAGCTCACTTGGTTAAGGTGGGGTTTGCCAGGCTCCTCCACTGCAGAGTTACTCTCCTTCTCTTGTAAAATGGGAAGTCTCTTGTGAGGAGGTATTCTGAGACTACATCAATATTTTGTTTCTCATGATAATTGTGCCCACCAATTTTAGCATCCGCGACAACTGCCGCTTGACGTAGGTATTGCTGCAGTATTTGCCAAAAAAGTGGTTTTCTCATTTCAACATTCTTTCCACCATTGTTAACTGGAATCCTTCTGTAGGTAAGATCTTTCCCTTGTCCTCATTTGTTTGTTTATTTATTCATCTATTTACATCAGTATAGATTTAGGTATTCTTCCTTTACCTTAGGTTATAATTTATCACTACAGTTAATTAATTCATTAATTATAAGGTTTTATTTTGAAATAAGTATAGACACCTGGGAAGTTGCAAAGACAGTACAGAGAGGTCCCATGCACCCTTCGCCCAGTAACCCTCAGTGGCTGTGTCTTACAAAACCACAGTGAAACGTCAGAAGCGGGAAGAATGGCACTGCATGATGTGTTTGTATAGTTCTGTCCATTTCTCACGTGGGTAAATTCGTGTTGCCATTGCAGCCGAGATTCAGAACTATTTCATCCCAGAGATCTCTCTTGTTTTACTTTTGTATAGTCACCCCCCACCCCCCCGCCAACTGTCTCTAATTCCTGGCAATCACACTAATTTGTTCTCTGTAGTTGTGTCATTTTAAGAGTGCTGGATGAATGGAGTAATACAGTATGTGACCTGGTAAGGCTGGATATTTTTTTGCTCAGCTAATGTCCTTGAGATTCATCCAAGTCGTTATGTGTCCCAATATTTTGCTTATTTTTACTGCTGAATACTATTCCATGGTGTGGATGCCTCAAGTTTGTTTAACTCGTTGACCCATTGAAGACATTTTGGTTGCTTCCAGGGTTGGGCCACTACAAACAAGCTGCTAAGAACAATCACACACGTGTTTTTGTGTGGACATGTCTCCATTTCTCTGGGCTAGGTGCCCAGGAGTGTGACTGCTGGGTCCTAGGGTAAATGTATGTTTAGACTTTTAAGAAAGTACCAACCTTTTCCAGAGTGGCTGTCCATTTAATGTCCCCCTCAGCACTGTCCGAGTGGCCCAGTTCCTCAGCATTCTCACCAGCGTCAGCGTTGTCAAGGTTTGTTTTAGCCATTCTGGTAAGTGCAGTTGACCGGTCACTGTGGCTTTCAGGTGTGTTTCTTTCATGGCTAATGATGGAGGACATCTCTTTGTGAGTTTGTTTGCCATCCATCCATCCATCCTCGCTAGTGAAATGCCCCTTCCTGGTTTTTGCTCATTTTCTACTTGAATTGTTTCCTTTCTTACTGTTGAGCTTTGGAAGTTCATTGTGTATTCTAGACATGAGTCCTTTGTCAGGTGTATGATTTACAACTATTTCTTCCTCATTACTTATCTTAATGCTTAATTGGTACTTATTGACTTTAAAAGAAAGTTTTTATTTACTCATCTGACACATAGTTTTCTAGGCCCTACTATGTGCTGGACACTTACATAGGAGCAGGAGATAGATAAGACAGGTAAAGCAAGTTCCTTGCCCATGAGGGGCTCACAGTCCAGTGTTGGGAATGGGGAGTGGAGTAGAGAAAATAAAAATCATTTCAACCCAGCACAGTCAATGGCATTAAGAGGCATGGATGGGTGTTGGCACATGGAATGAGGAAGATTGGCCAGGGAAGATGGGAGGTCTGAAGGATAAGTCTGTCTTGTGGGGCAGGCAAGGGACCATGGCATTCTGAGGAAAAGCAGGAGTGAATGCAGATGTACTGGACTAATTCAAAGTTCATGGCAGTGGGGACCCTGTGGGCAAGTGCTTCAGGAATTCCTCAGAGTTGGGCTGGCAACTTGGAAAGCATTCCCTGGTCTTGTGACCATGGACTTGATGCTTAACTTCTCTCAGGCTCAGTTCTCTCACAGATAAAATGAGCTTAGTGGTACCTACTCCCCAGAGATCCACGGAGGATTAGGATAATGCACATAAAGCGTCTAGATCAGTGCCAGGGAGGAAGCGTTAGGTGTTTGATAAACACTAGTCTTGGAAAATCGATTTAAAGATTGACCTGCAGGAGGGAATGCTTGAGCCTTCCCGGAGCCTGTCCTGGCGATAGTTTATCCTGCCTATGTCAGCTCCGCCTCCCTGTGCCCAGGACCACAGCCCTGTGCCTCTCTGGCATCAGGGACAGTTTCCACCAATTCAGACTCACTTATTTCAGCTCCTTCCCAGCAGCCTTTAAACCTCCCTGGACTCTCAGGCTGTCACTCTCCTTTCTTTTTAAGCCAACTTTCTTGGAAGAGTTGTTTATTTTTCCTGTCTGCACTTCCTCGCCACCCTCTCCCTTTCACACGGGTGTGGGCTGGCTCCCCACCACCACCCCAGGGACTTCCCTCATGTAGGTCAGCATGACCTCTGCAACCCTGACATAATTCAGTCCCTATCTCACCTGATCCCCCTGCAGCCTTCAGATGGTTGTCCCCTTCTCAGACACTTTCTAGGCGTTGCTCTAAAGGTCCTGCCCTTGCAGGATGCAATGGCTTCTTCCCTTTGGGAACCGCTTCTGAGCTCCTGGGTGGGTTCCTCCTCCTGTGCCTAGCTCTAACATAAGGTGCTCCCAGGCTCAACCCGCAGCTCTCTGTCCTCACTCAACATGCTCACACCCCATCCTGGTGCACTGTCTGCTCCCCATTCAGGCTGTCCATCAGTCTCTTCGATATGAAGACTCGTGTCCCCCTCCTGCCATCCTCAGGCATTTGGGTCCAACTATCTATTGAATATCTATCTACACCTCAAACTCGACATGAGCAAACTCAAGTTCACAGTCCTCCCTGGTATTTCATCTTTCACCGACTAGCACTATGATCTTCCAACTGTCAGGAACAGGATAAACCCTGGCCAGATAGCTTGGTTGGTTAGAACATCACTCCGAAGCAGAGTTTGCAGGTTAGATTCATGGTCAGGGTACATATAGGAACAGAATAATGTTCTTGTCTCTCTCTCCCCCTGCCTCTCTCTCTAAAATCAATCAATAAATTTAAAAAATTGCTTTTAAAAAGACCCTGGCTGATTGGCTCAGTGGTAGAAAGTCAGCCTAGCATGTAGATGCCCCAGGTTTGATTCCCAGTCAGGGCACACAGGAGAAGCAATCTTCTTGTTCTTGTTCTTGTTCTTGTTCTTGTTCTTGTTCTTGTTCTTGTTCTTCTCCTCCTCCTCCTCCTCCTCCTTCTTCTTCCCCTCCTCCTCCTCCTTCTCCTCCTCCTCCTCCTCCTCCTCCTTTTTCTTCTTCTTCTTCTTCGTCTTCTTCTTCTTCATCGTCTTCGTCTTCGTCTTCTTCTCTCTCTCTCTCTTTCTCTCTTTCTTTCTCTCCTCCTCCCAGAGCCATGGCTCAATTGGTTTGAGTGCATTGGCCCCAGGCACTAAGGTGGCTTGTGGAGCCTCTGCCTCAGGCACTAAAAATAGCTTGGCTGCAAGCATGGTCTCAGATGGGCAGAGCATCAGCCCCAGACGGGGGTTGCCGGGTGGATCCCAGTTGGGGTGCATGTGGGAATCTATCTCTCTATCTCCCTCCTCTCATTTGAAAAAGGAGAAAAAAAGAAAAGAAAACCCCACCTAAAAATATGACTTATGCAGAAAAAGGGGGTTTAATGGCTCATGTGTCTCTTCATCTCCCTTCCTCTCACTTGGAAAAGAAGAAGAAGAAAAAAAGGACAGGATGACAAAACACAGGGAAGGAGTGGTTGGAGAGGTAGGTGATGAGTTCAGTGTCCACTTACGCACCAGGGGAAATCAAGGTAGAGATACTGGGAAGTAGCTGTCAGCATGTGGCTGGAGTTTGGGAGAGGGGTGGGGCCGGAGGCATGTTCGAGGCTATTCCAGCCGAGCCGGAGGCGGACCTCAAGGCTCAGCTGGAAACCACAGCCCCCTTCCCAGAAGCCCCTTGGCCAGGCTGCACGTGCAGGCTCAGGCCTCACTTCTAGGCTTGTGGGTTGAGAGTATAATGACCTTCAAGGACAAAGAAAGGAGAGAAAAGGTGGGAGACTAGAAATGACAGTGGCTGTGAGGAGTGGGGTTGGGGACACGGGATTCGAGGACAAAATGAGACGTGAACTTTGGTGTGTTTACGAAATTTGGAGAGGAAATATGAGTTCTCCTCTGCCCACCCCCCACTATAAATGTGTGGATTGTACTTCTTGCCTTCATCTGAGAAAGGGGTGAGGGGGTCACCACTAATCATAACAGTTTGATAAACAACAAAAACAACATAATAAATAAAAACTACCTCTGACAGGTATAGAGCAGGGAAGAGAGATTTGCTAGGCTAAAAAGAGGAAACAGACATTGTCCTGCCTTGACTCAACAAACATTTATTGAGGGCACACTAACGCCTAAGACTTCAGATATTAGACATTCTAGCTTCACAGCCATCATGTGAGATATATGCTTTTATCTCCATTTTACAGATGAGAAAACTGAGGCTCAGGGAAATCACTCAACTTGTCTGTGGCCACATAGTAAAAAGTGATGGTATTGGATTCTGATGTCCATATTTCTGTTTTTATTTAACTTATTGAATTGTTTAATAAAATTATATAGGCTTCAATAAAATTATATATGTACAAATATATAATAATGGTATAATTTGATAAGATATCATCTGTATATTATATGTTGTGTTCACCACTCTGAGTTGTTTCCTTCCTACCTCAGTTTTTGTTTGGTTAAGTATTTATTTAACTTTTAAAAATATTACAGTGATACAATCATGTAGTTTAAAAAGTCAACTTGTTCTACAATGTTTGTTAAGGAAAATGTCACTCACCAGCCCACCTCCCTCGTAGACAAGCACTTGTACTTTTTAAATTTTTCCATTGATTTGAGATATATATATATATCTCAACATATTATTTCACTTAGTTGTTTCATTTAGTTGTGTACTCATTGATTGCTTCTCATTCTTGCTCTGGGATCAAACTTGTGACCTCTGGTGCACTGAGTCACCAGCGCTTTATCCATTAAACCACCTGGCCAGGGTCTTTTTTATTTATTCATTTTTAATTTATAAATTAAATTTAATGAGGTGACATTGATCAATAAGAGTACATAGGTTTCAGGTGAACATCTCTATAGCATTTGAACTGTTGATTGCCTGTGTGCCATCACCCAAAGTCAAATCATTTTTTGTCACTGTATATTTATCCCTCTTTACTCCCCTTCACCCGCCCCCCCGGAAGCACTTCACTTTTATCTGTGTTCATGAGTCTCATTTTCATATCCCACCTATGAGTGAAGCCTATAGTTCTTAGCTTTTTCTGATTTACTTATTTCACTCAGTATAATGTTTTTAAGGTCTATCCATGTTGTTGCAAATGGCAATATGTCATCATTTCTTCTTTTCTTTTTCTTTTTTTGTGACAGAGACAGAGAGAGATAGAGAGAGGGACAGATAGGGACAGACAGGAAGGGAGATGAGAAATATCAATTCCTCATTGCGACACCCTAGTTGTTCATTGATTGCTCTCTCATATGTGCCTTGACTGGAGGGCTACAGCAGACCGAGTAACCCCTTGCTCAAGCAGCGACCCCGGGCTCAAGCTGGTGAGCTTTGCTCAAACGAAATGAGCTTGCGCTCAAGCTGGCGACCTTGGGACCTCGAATTTGGGTCCTCCACATCCCAGTCCGATGCTCCATCCACTGTGCCACCATCTGATCAGGCTGTCATCATTTCTTACAGCTGAGTAGTATTCTATTGTATATATATATATATATCACATTTTCTTTATCCAATCCTCTATCAAAGGGCACTTTAGCTGCTTTCATGTCTTGATCACCATGAATAATGCTAAGATGAACATGGGGTGCATGGTAAAAAACAAAAACACAAAAAAAAAATAGCTGGCCTGGTTGGCCTCAGGCGGTAGAGCAGTCCGGGCCCTAGCGTCGGAGGACCTCCCGAGTTCGATTCCGCGCCAGGGCACACAGGAGAAGCGCCCATTTGCTCTCTCCACCCCTCCGCCGCGCTTCCCTCTCTGTCTCTCTCTATCCCCATCCCGCAGCCTAGGCTCCATTGGAGCAAGATGGCCCCGGCGCTGGGGATGCTCTGTGGCCACTGCCCCAGCGCTAGAGTGGCTCTTGGTCGACATATGGCGACGCCAGGTATGGGCAGAGCATCGCCACCTGGGGCAGAGCGTCGCCCCTGGCGGGGCGTGGCCGGGTGGAGTCCCGGTCGGGCGCATGCGGGAGTCTCGTCCCTGCTGTCTCTCCCTGTTTCTAGCTTCAGAAAAATGCAGAAAAAAAAAAACACAAAACATGGAGGTGCTGTGTCTTTGCTGTATACGAGTGTTTTTGATCCTTTTTCGGTAAATACCCAAGTAAGAGGAATTGTTGGGTCATGTGATAGATGTATCTCTTAATTTTTGAGGAATCACCCACACGGTCTTCCATAGTGCTGTACCAATGTGCCATCCCACCAGCAACTAAATGAGGGTTCCTTTCCTCCACAGACCTCTCCAACCAACTTGTTATTACCTAACAGGTGTGATGTGGTATCTCATTGTAGTTTTGATTTGCACATTTCTCTAATAGCTAGTGAAGCTGAGCCATCTTTTCACCAATTTCATGCTCTCTATACACTGACCTGCGCCCCACCCTCCCCCCCCCCCCCCCCCCCCCCGGGCCTCAACTTGAACCTTTTCACAATGGATCATCTAAAACTTAGCCTCCCATACTTAATATAATACACCTGGTTGCTGCTACACTGCTCACAAAAAGTTATGGGCTCATGGACGTGCAGTATACGACCAGTACTTCAAGCCATCTTTGTATAAGTGCCTTTCACCAATGAGATAAAAGTTGGTTTTGCATCTCATTTGCATAATTGAACTTTCTTTGACTTGTTGTTTGCTTTTCTGTTGTTCTTGTTTAGTAAAATAAAATAAAATGCTTCTTTTTTATCGCTTCATATTCATTTTGATATATCCCTTAATGTTTGTGAGCAGTATATTTCTTGCTATTTCTATATTAGGCATTATTTAGTGACATTCCATTATGGAACAGTGGGTTTTAGATCTTCTGCTCACACATACCACCTGATACACACATATACATGTCCTTGTCTCCATCTTCTCAATACAGTCATATAGTTAGTTTGCTTAGTTCAGTAGTCGTGGTGACATTATTATGACCTACTAACTACTACTACTTAGAGCTGGTTCATGTTAGTAAACTGGGATCCCTTCTTTTCTGACACCTTTTGTTTTCTTTGGAGTTGATCATTGCTTTTGTTTTTCCTGTTGTTTGCATAGTTTCCTATTAATTTATTAATTCAATATTCAAAATGTCTCACAGTTACCTAACAAGAACTGTCTAATGCACATCCATTTTTTATGAGTTTCATTTCTGTGAACAAGTGCTTCATGGAGTTTTCTGTTCTTCTTCAGTTGAGACTGGCCACCCCTCTGCCTTGGTCATGGCTGACGTCCTCGACACTCCCGTCATCATCATTTTGAGGATTCTCTTTGCATCTCTCTGTTTCATGTCTTCACCCCCTCATTTTACTTGGTATCTGCATCTGTCACAAAGTTTCTGACCAAAGTGTGCAGGAATAAAATTTTGAACCCTGTGGCTTTTTCTCCCTGAGCTACTCATTCCCCGCAGAGAAAGGGCTTCCAATGTCTTGCCCGGAGGGTGTAAATCCAGAAGTAGCTTCCTGGAAGCAGTTGGGAGAAGATGGTTAGGAAACCTCCCCATTAAGGGCATAAATGCTCTCTCCTTCCCTGTGTTTCAGTACGAACTTCCACCCGCGGCTGTGCCTCGTCGCCCTCATCGAGGTGCAGAGATCCGCACTTATCTGCGGGCTTTGGTCATGAAAGAAACGGACAGCTGCTTCGCCGCCATACGGCACAGAGAGGCTAGGACTTGGAGTTCTAATCGCCTCTGAGTGATGCTTTCACTCAATGATCCTTACTCTTGCCCTTCCCTCCTTTCGCTCCATAAGTACCCGATGCTGCCAGCTCCTGAGGGCTTTTGATGGCTCTGCTGTGCACATCAAGCAGGTTCTCATTTTTTCCCAGCAGCACCTTAGGGATCCTTTAATACATACCACTGCTAAGTAGCTTACCACTTATCCATCTCACTTTCCAGCTTCTAAAATTTTGTGACTCTTCTCTTTTCTCTCGTTCTCCTCCTTCTTGTGGGTTTTAGATGCTGTGTTCAATCTCTGCCTTTCCCTGGAAGTCCAAGGCTGCTGCTCTCTCCCCACGATACAGGTGTCCTGTGCGAGAGTGGGCAGGTCCTGTATTCATGTGTCACTTCTCAGCAGTCTCTCAGAGAGAGGAAATAGAGCAACTTGTGTGGAATCCATACGGTTTCACACAAGAGTCAGGACACTGAGTCACTATCTTCCTGGGAAACTGTGAGCAAGTCATGTCACCTTCTTGCTGGATCTCAGTGTTCCATCAGTCAATGTAAATGTCACCTGCCACCCTACAAAGACAATGAGAACCAAATGAGATGATGGAAGGTACAGCTCCCTGTATAGTTTTAGGTACCACATAGCTATTGGGATTAGCTTTCCCAGTTTCTAATTCAGGAAGCACCTTGCATGTATCTGTGCTAAATCCTTAGGATTCAGAGAGGGGAAGCTGGCCTACCCCTCTGGAGAAGCTCATGGCACAGCAGAGGAGGCAGGTGAACAAACGCAGGGTTGCGGTACAGTGGGATGAGAAAGGCTGCAGGTTGTAGCTGAGCACACACCGGAGGGAGAGAGCAACTCTGTCCACTGAGGTGGGGCAGAGAGAGCTTCAGAGGAGCTGGGAAGGACTGTAGCCATCAGAGAAGATAATATGTTCAAGAGAAAAGGACGAGTGTGAGCCAAAGAAAAGAGCATTGCTCTGCAAGGCCGAAGCAGAAATGTACAGCGTCACGAGGCCAGCTTGAGCCTGCCAGCTGCAATGTGCTCTTCCTCTGTGAGCCAGGGATGGGCTTTAACCTGGGCAAGGGGTGTGGCTGGGTCTGTCTCAGGGAAGGCTGTCTCTGGCAGCAAAATGACAGGTGGCCTGGAGAAGGGCCAGGCAGAGCTCAGAGGGCTGTCAGAAGGCTGTTCCCGTAGTCCACGGAAGGAGTGCCATGGCCTCAGGCAGGGCAGGAGCAGTGTAATTGGAGAGGAGATGGTGGGCTTTAAGAGAGTCAAGAGGCCAAATCATCAGGACTTGGTAATCAACTGGGTGTAGGGATGAGAAGGATGGAGGAGTCCTGACTGACTCTTGGGCATCCAGCCCACGGGGCTGCTCCCCAGGTCAGAGGTTACTGGAGGAGGAACAGGTTGGGCAGAGGAAAGCCAGAGGAAGTAAAGGGTTTCAGTGTGGGCATTTGAGTTGTGATATGCCTGTGAAACACAAGTGGGGACGGCAGTGAGTGACCTGAAAGTGTGAGTCAGGAGAAAGGCTAGAGATAAAGGTGCCTGGCACAAGTCGGTCAGGCATAACCACCACCATCATCACCACTACTGTCACCATCAGCATCATTGTCACTCTCCTCATCCTGACCTTTAGCTCCACTGCCATCATCATCACCCCTTCACCCCTTCCACCCCTCCACCCCCTCCAACCCCTCCACCCCCTCCATCCCCTCCACCCTCTCCTCCACCCTCTCCTCCACCCCCTCCTCCACCCCCCTCCACCCCCTCCATCTCCTCTTCCACCTCCTCCAACACCACCCCTACCCTCCACCCCCTCCACCACCCCCTCCACCCAGTCCACCACCTCCATCCCCTCCTCCAACCCCTCCACCCCCTCCACCACCCCCTCCACCCCCTCCATCCCCTCCACCCCCTCCACCCTCTCCTCCACCCCCTCCTCCACCCCCCTCCACCCCCTCCATCTCCTCCTCCACCTCCTCCAACACCACCCCCTCCACCCAGTCCACCACCTCCATCCCCTCCTCCACCCCCTTCACCCCCTCCAACACTCCCTCTACCCCCTCCACCCCCTCCACCACCCCCTCCACCCCCTCCACCCCCTCCATCCCCTCCTCCACACCCTCCCTCCCCTCCACCACCTCCTCTACCCCCTCCACCACCCCCTCCGCCACCCCTCCCTCCCCTCCACCCCCTCAACCACCCCTTCCACCCCCTCCACCCCCTCCATCCCCTCCTCCACACCCTCCCTCCCCTCCACCACCTCCTCCACCCCCTCTGCCACCCCTCCCTCCCCTCCCTCCCCTCCACCACCCCCTCCACCACCCCTCCTTCCCCTCCACCACCCCCTCCACCACCCCTCCCTCCCCTCCACCCCCTCAACCACCCCCTCCACCCCCTCCACCACCTCCACCCCCTCCATCCCCTCCTCCACACCCTTCCTCCCCTCCACCACCTCCTCCACCCCCTCCACCACCCCCTCCACACCCTCCCTCCCCTCTACCACCTCCTCCACCACCCCCTCCACACCCTCCCTCCCCTCCACCACCTCCTCCACCCCCTCCACCACCCCCTCCACCACCCCTCCCTCCCCTCCACCCCCTCCACCACCCCCTCCACCCCCTCCACCACTCCCTCCACCCCCCCCTCCCCTCCACCACCTCCACCCCCTCCATCCCCTCCTCCACCCCCTCCCCCCCCCCCCTCCACCACCCCCTCCACCCCCTCCACCCCCTCCACCCTCCTCCACCACCACCCCCTCCACCACCCCCTCCACCCCCCTCCACCACCCCCTCCACCCCCTCCACCACTCCCTCCACCCCCCTCCCCTCCACCACCTCCACCCCCTCCATCCCCTCCTCCACCCCCTCCCTCCCCTCCACCACCTCCTCCACCCCCTCCCCCCACCACCTCCTCCACCCCCTCCCCCCACCACCTCCTCACCCCCCACCACCCCCCTCCCCCCACCCCCCTCCACCACCCCCTCCCCCCACCCCCTCCACCACCCCCTCCACCCCCTGTACCCCCTATACCCCCTACACCTCCTATACCACCACCACCCCCCTCCACGCCCACGGCCCCCTCCACCACTCCCTCCACCACCCTCTCTATTATCTATACTCCCAACCTCTCGCACACCACCACCCCCTACACCCCTTACCCCCCTACACCACCACCACCCCCTACACCCCCAAGACCCCCTTCCACCTCCTCCACCACCACCATTATCACTACCCCTCCACCACCACCATCGTCATCCTGATCTTTGAAGATCAGCTCCATTCCCTCAACTTCCCAGAATGATCTTCCAGGACAGAGAGAATTCACCAGGGCCCTTGCAGACGTTCAGAAACTAAGAGCAATCCAGCCAGCTAGTGACAAGTGTACTTAAGTGCCAGGAAAACAGAGTCCCTGGCTCCTCGCCCAACTCCAGCCTGCCCAGGGTTGTCACTGAGTGGTTTGGGCAAGCACTCTCAGCCGGACCGTGTTCTGCAGCAACTGCAGTCTGCTGTCACTTATGCCGAGTATGCTGGGAGAGGGCCCACCTTTTAATGTACCAGGTCCTTATGTTCTCCATGCCTGCCCTCCTCAGGCCACACTGCTCTGAAGTCTCCCACGCTGCCATCTGTCCTACCATACCTTCGGACTCAGTGTTCTGAACTTCTACCTCCGGGGAAGCTCTCCTCCTCCAACTTCCCCACCAGCCCTCCCTTGGGCATCCCTTCCCCTCCAGCCCTCCCTTGGGCATCCCTTCCCCTCCAGCCCTCCCTTGGGCATCCCTTCCCCTCCAGCCCTCCCTTGGGCATCCCTTCCCCTCCAGCCCTCCCTTGGGCATCCCTTCCCCTCCAGCCTCACTTGGAGCTGTCTGTCCCCTGATGCTGTCTCCTCTGGCGTGTTCCTCCTTGGCGAAGTACCTACGTGATGAAGGGTTTGTGAGTCCCTGGGTCCTCCTTAGGGTTCCCTCAGATTCTCCTGGCCAGAATCGCTTCTTCTCTTCTCACAGAAGCACCTTCTCCCTTCCCTGTTGGACTCAAGCTGCAGTGTGCACTAGTAGTGTGACTGACTTCTCTGAGCCTTACTTTCTTTATCTGTCAAATGGGGATAATACCTGCATCTTTTTAGGGCTCTCAACCTTGAATGATATAACATAGCTAGGTCACCTGGGACACTGTCTGAGGGCCAGAATACATTTTCTTTACCTCTTTCTCTCCCTACTCCACAGCCCTTCACCGCCAGGATCCACTTTGTTATTGTTATGTATGGTCCTGTCTAATCTACCCTTATTGGGTGTTAGTTAGGTAAGAGTGGAGTCTGCATCCTATGACCCTTGGCCCTCCTGTGGCTCTTTGCTGTAGCAGGTGCTCTGTGACTGCGGGCTCAGAGCCTGACCCTCGGCCCTCCTGTGGCTCTTTGCTGTAGCGGGTGCTCCGTGGATGCGGGCTCAGAGCCTGACCCTCGGCCCTCCTGTGGCTCTTTGCTGTAACAGGTGCTCCGTGAATGCGGGCTCAGAGCCTGACCCTCGGCCCTCCTGTGGCTCTTTGCTGTAGCAGGTGCTCCGTGAATGCGGGCTCAGAGCCTGACCCTCGGCCCTCCTGTGGCTCTTTGCTGTAGCAGGTGCTCCGTGAATGCGGGCTCAGAGCCTGACCCTTCGGCCCTCCTGTGGCTCTTTGCTGTAGCGGGTGCTCTGTGAATGCGGGCTCAGAGCCTGACCCTTGGCCCTCCTGTGGCTCTTTGCTGTAACAGGTGCTCCGTGAATGCGGGCTCAGAGCCTGACCCTTGGCCCTCCTGTGGCTCTTTGCTGTAACAGGTGCTCCGTGAATGCGGGCTCAGAGCCTGAGTGTGTTGTGGGCGGTTCAGCTGCCGTGTAGCCTTGCTCGTTTGGGAGCGACGCTTAGAGAAATGAGAGGGTACCTTGTACGTCCTCTTGTGCATTTCCCAACCAAACACTGATTTAGGAATTCTGCTCCCGTCCAATTCTGCAGATACAGTAGGGCTGGACAAATTGTCAAAGGTGTCCATTACCAAGACAACATTAAGCTGTTTCCATGGGGCCATGATGGGCTTAATTAAGCTCATCAGGGGAGGCTCCCCCGAGAAACTAAGATTAGACCCCTAGTTCTCCCTCAGCCACACCCAGTGCATACACGCCACACCCTGGGCCAGTTAAATAAAGGTCACTGGGGTAGATACTGATGACAGCAGTTTTATAGACCCCCTCCTCCTTGGGTGACTCTTGTATGGCTGAGCTTGAAGAGCTCTGGGTTAGTGGCTGGTTTGAAACACGGGGTGAGGGAAGGGGCAGGCACTGCTGGCCCCTGAGGTGGGATGGGGACACCTGCCTTTCTCTCCTTACTGCCTGTTCTCCTTTTCCTTTTCTTCCCCCCACGTTAATATCACTGTGTATCCCTGGGGAGAGCAGGCGCCTCTCTCTGATCAGAGCCTCCTCGCTTACAAAGGGCTGAGGGCATGGGGAGGGGCCAGGCAGGATTTACACCGGTAACTCCAATTAAGACAAATGTCAGTTCCTCTCCACAGGCCGCAGTCGCCCTTACCTAGCCGTGTAGCGGGGGCGGGGTGTGGGAGAGCAGGTGTGCTTTGCTCTGACTGTCAGGCTGTGATAGAAACAGCCAGAAGGAAGCAAGAGAGAGCATGAGCAGGAGCGCAGTCCTGGCCCAAAGGCCCTGCTGGGAGAGGGTCAGGAATCCCCTCCCTCCTTAGCATCTTCCCTCAAGGAGCAGCTTTGGAAACACAGAGGAGCCTGAAGACCCCTCCTACAGGGTAACAGCTAGAAGCCACCTTCAAAGGCTCCATCCAGCAGCGCCCTGTCCCAGGGGCCCCAGGTCTGGCTGCTTGTTCACCCAAGGCTGCTCCAGGGTCCCTACCAGTTGAAGGAACTAGCCCCTCCTATGCAAAGTGAGGCCCCTGGTCAGCAGTGTCTGCATCGCGGGAGCATTGCAGGAAATGCAGTCTCAGGCCCGCCAGCTCTCCTGAGTCAGAACCTGCAGGTTAGCAAGACCCGATGATTGAAACTCATGTTCAAGTTTGAGACATGCTGGCAGAGTGGACCCGGACTCAGAGGGAAGACAGAGAGCCGCAGTCAGATGAGGGCAGGAAGACGCCATGCTGCCAGGGGCTCGAAGCCCAGCTTTGCCCATGCCTCCTGAGTCAGCTTGGCCAGGTCGTGTTAGCACCCAGTTTCCCAGTCTGTACAATGGGGACAAGGGTGCCTCCATGTGGGACGGAGCAACTCATGCAAACACCGACAAATGTTGGTCATTCTAGTGAGGGAGGTGCAAAAAATAATAGTGATAATAGCAGACACACATTAGGCACTTAAGATGTCCATGGACTGTGCTGGTGGCTTTATGTAAATTATCTCACTTAACTCTCCTGTTTCACTGAAGCACTATTCTCATCCCATTGAGAAATGGGGAAACAGTGGCTCAGGAAGGTAAAATAAATCATTTACTTAAGTTTCACAGGTAATAAAGACTCAAGCCATACTGGAACCTATGTGCTTAAGCATTATGCACCCACTAAGCTTTCTCCTGAAGACCACCCTCTGCCCCTGCTTTCCCTGAAGCAAAGAAGGCTTCCCTTTCCTGGGCACCACTCGGCTGTCTCCAAGCCATAGGGGTAATGCTTTAGGAATAAACAAGCTCACACCATCCCAATTAGAGTTGGGTCACAGGTGTAGCCTGTGATCCTGGTCACAGCACCTGCCCAGTAATGGGCAGAGATCTGTAATTTTGGCCTCCAACCTTCCTCATAAGATGACTTGGCTCAAAAGAGAATAAGAGTGTGAGTTCTTTGAAAGCTACAGAAAAAAACAGAGCCATGAATACAGTGGACTTTGGAATCAGAGAGACCAGGATTCAAATCCCAAATCTGCTATTTTTATGGTGTAAAGCCAGTAGCCATGGCCACCATCACAGCTGCCTGGCCCATGCAGGTTCGAATTTGATCAAAGACGGTAATGAAACAACAGAGTCTACAGTGGTAGAGCGTCGGCCTGGCGTGCAGAAGTCCCAGGTTCGATTCCCGGCCAGGGCACACAGAAGCGCCTATCTGCTTCTCCACCCCTCCCCCTATCCTTCCTCTCTGTTTCTTGCTTCCCCTCCCGCAGCCAGGGCTTCATTGGAGCAGAGTTGGCCCCGGGCGCTGAGGATGGCTCTGTGGCCTCTGCCTCAGGCACTGGAATGGCTCTGGTTGCAGCAGAGCGAAGCCCCAGGTAGGCAGAGCATTGCCCCCTGGTGGGCATGCTGTGTGGATCCCGGTCAGGCAAATGCGGGAGTCTGTCTGACTGCCTCCCTGTTTCCAACTTCAGAAAAGTACAAAAAATAAAAATTAAAAAAAAGAAAAAAAGAAAAAGAAACAACAGAGTCAAGAACTGGTGGGCCATCATCTTTAATCCTAGCTTGCACCCAGTGGGCAAGTGAAAACACACACACTGGGCTCCAAAACCCACTCACATTCAGTGCTCACAAAGCTACTGACTTATCCGAGTTTCCTAGAATCAAAGGTTTCTAGCTCACCAGACTTATTCACCTCTGTTCCCCATCTCCTCCTCTCTGCACAAACTCTGCATAAACTGGCTTCTCCTTCAGCACTCCACCATCTTGGCTGCTTCTCCTCTGCAATGCTAATAGCAGAATCTGAGCGAGAGAGCCCCTGGTCTCCCTTATGTTATAGTGTAGAAATCCGAACCTTTAGTCCAATATACAAACAAGGAAGTCTCTGATACAAAGCCACTTATCTGAGGCATGATGGGATTCCTCATGAGAGTGCACCACCCTACATCATGCAACAGTCAAGGGTGCGGGGAAAAGCTTAGTGTTAAGAAGATCTTAGTATTAAAAGGGTGGGAAAGGCTTAGTCTTAAAACTAAGCCTTAGGTTATAAGGACCCTGCCTGCTTACAGCCTGTACACCACACTCAATGTAAACTATAAGCGAGTAAACATATACATCATATTTGCAAACTTATTTGACCCACATATGGCCACAGGCAATTTACTTGATCTCTGTGGGCATTTGTTGACTACCTCTGTTAAATAGGAACAATGACGATCTGCTTCCTAAGTCTATTGGAAAGATTACCTCCAGTCTGTTTAGAGGCTCTGCCCAACGCCTGGCGCACAGTAGGTACTCAGTAAGGGTCGCTGCACTTCTTTCCTCCTCACCGCCATTATCAGCATCATCTACAAACTCTCCCCGTGGGCACAAGGAGAAGGTTCTGGTACCAAGGACATCAAAGTAGGATTGGCTTGAATTTGTCTGCCCAAAGACTGTCCTAGGGCCAGAGGGTACTCAGCCCATGCTCGCTGCTGTGTCTCTGGGTGTGAATTGGGCCTGGGTTTTGTATAACCTTGTAACCAGCAGCCACGTGGTTAGCACAATATCAGAGAGTTGCCAAATTATCTGGAGAAAAAGAAATTGCTGTGTTTTTGTGTTATTTTAAACTACTTTCAATGGAAATTACTTCTAGAATATTTTTCACCTTTTCCTGCCATCTTGAACAGAGATGCTTGGAGCCTTTTCACAGTGATTTGCAATTGGGGCCTTGCGCCCTGGGGATGCCCTTGGGCCCTGGATTGAGTGCAGAGCCCCACATGGCCACAGGTGGCCAATACCAGATCCTCCACAGCTCTGGCCTGTGGTTCAGTCACAAAAGGCCCCCATCAAAATGGAAACATCTGAGCAGGAAGCACATTAAGACATTGTGGTCCATGACCTTTGAGCGAGAATTGATTTCTTAGATTAACAGCAGCTATCTGGCAAGTTCCCGGCGGGGTGGGGGGAGGTCTGAGTTTGAGAAGCAATGAGAGGGGAGAAGGATGGGACTTGGCCTTGGGCTGCATCTGGTGCAGACAGGAAGGGATTCAGACCATCCCTGTGGTTTGAGGATTTAGAAGAGGCCACAGTGAGGGTAGCTGAGGGGTGAACTCCCCTTGTCATCACTGAGAATGTTCTGGG
Source organism: Saccopteryx leptura (assembly GCF_036850995.1). Lineage (NCBI taxonomy): Eukaryota > Metazoa > Chordata > Mammalia > Chiroptera > Emballonuridae > Saccopteryx > Saccopteryx leptura. The sequence goes on from NC_089508.1 coordinate 123,642,903, forward strand.
ATCCAAGAGCAACACATAAGTGCACATAAGTGGGTATATAGAGCAAAAGCTTAAATGGTGGTTAGGGCATGCACCTCTGCTTCCCATAAGATAACACCCCATGTTTAGCCTTGTGCACAAGGTCCCCTCCTCTTGATGTATATAGCAGCCGGTATCTCTAGCTGTATTTTTATCTATATAATGGCTCTTGTAAGCCAAAAATTTGGATGAAGACATGGAAAGCATGTGCATCAAATTTGCAGATGAATCAAAGCTGGCGGGAATGAGAGCATTAAAGTTCAAGATGATCTCCATGGTCGAGAATGCTGGGTCAAAAGCAACCAGATAAATTTAGAATCAATAAATCTACTGCCTTGAGTGCAGGTTCCAAAAATCAATTGCACAAGAACAAGATGAGGAAGACCTGGCTTGTCTGCAAGTCACATTTAAAAAAAAAGATCAGGAGGTTTTAGGCTGCCTCAAGTTTAACATGAGCCAGCTGAGTGAAGAGGCAGCTTGGGGAGGGAAGAAAAACGAACAATAACATCCTAAGGCTGGTGCTGCCTTAGGTGACCAGGGGAGGGGATGCTCAGTGACTTTATCAGAGAGTGTCCCACCCAGAAGGGATGGTAACAAGAGCTAATACATAGCCCCTACTAAGCACTCCGGCCACAGAGGGGCAGGCTAGCCAGCCCAGGGCCACAGAGCCAGGGGCGGATGGTGAAGCCTTGCTCGTGACCAGGCCACTCTGCTGCCTCTCTGTTTGACCGTGGCCACTTTCTCTTCTCCATTTTACAGGCAAGGAGAGAGTGTTGGAACTGTGAGCACAATTTGTCCACAGTCACCCGTGGAGCGCACTGCAGACCCAGGCTCTCCTGGGACCCTCTGCAGTGCCTTTTCCTTCTGCCCTACCGCATGAGTGCCTGCTCTTAGAGAACCAAAGCCTTTGTCAAATTTTATCCCGCAATGCACTTCACTCGACTCTGCCTTATCAGACATTGTAATGCCTAAGATTTAATTTTTTGTCAGCCCAAGTCACATTCAAGGTTAACAAACTGAACCACCATAGGATGTTTACATGTCAGAGAACCTGGGACCCCCCCCACACACACACACCTATCAAAGGTCTTTGTTTAGTTCCCATGGTTTTTTTGTTCTTTTTTTTTTTTTCCTAAATTGTTTTTCAGTTAAACTGCTCATAGCCCCATCTCAGGTCTCTACTTCTTTCTAATGTACCATAATTAACCAGGATTTCACATTAAACAAGACACAAATTGAGCATCTGTTATGTGCCACACATAGTGCTGGGCCTTTCACATGTGCTGTCTCTGCTAACCTTCATGACAACACTGCAGGTAGTTATTATTGTCCCTGTCGAAACAGGAAAGTGGCTCCATAGGATGACCCACCATGCCTGTTTGCCTGGAACTGAATGGGCACCCAGGACACGGAACTTGGCATCGTAAAATCAAGTCAGTCCCAGACAAACAAGGGGAGTCAATCAGCCTAGGCTTAGAGGACTTAAGTAACTAGCCCAAGGTCACAAGGCTACAAAGTGGCTGAGCTAGGATATAAAATTAGTTCCCCAGATCCCAGATGAATCTGGGCAGCAATAAGTGGAAAGTAAGAGTAAACTGCCTCTGGCCACCTTCTCTAACCTGGAAGCTTGATTTGTTTATTTCCTTATTTTCAGTTCTATGTCAGAAAACCAAGTTCCTACACCTAAGCAACAAGAGGAGCACCTACTTACCAGGGCTGTTCTGAGTATTGAGGGGGAACTAGAGCAGCGCCCAGTGCAGCAGGGACTTCCTTCCCTCTTACCTTGCTTTCATGCCTGGTGAGCTCAGTTGAGGCTTAAAATGAGGGCTTAGTGGCTCAGGGCTTGTAGAAAGTGGCTCAGCAGCAGTGCCATGATGCGCTGGGGAGGGGTCACATTTGAAGATGGGCATTGATCAACTAGAATGCGTGGATGTGATGAGGGGAGGTGAGCTCAGCAGTGAGGTCCTTCAAGGAATAAGCAAACAAATGGAGAAAGAAGAGATGGTGGAAGGTAGACAGGGAGAGTGACTCCCAGTCTTCAAAAGCCTGTCATAGGAAATAAGAGACTTGAGCAGCGGGGCTCTGGAGGCCCATCCAAAACCAGGGGGCAAAGGCACTGGAGGCAGTTGCATCCCATGGCGGAACTGCCCAGTGCTCAGAGCCACGGAAGGAGCTCTCCCAGGGGAGCTTCCCTTCCTTCCTGTCTCCGGACACATGCAAGGGGCGGCCAGTGACCATCTGCCGGGGGCTCTGCAAAGGGCACTCCTATAGTGAAGTGAGGCTAGAAAGTTGAACTCTCAGCTAGCTGCCTTCCAACCATGTGACCCTCCAGCACACACTGGCTCTCTTCCTCCAACTGTTTGGGGAACAATTTGCTAGTGTTTCATTAGACTGTGTTTCCAAGACTTCTTGTCATCTGTGCTTGGAGTGGACATCAGCTGTGGAATAAGTGTGTGCGTGTGTGTGTGTGTGTCTGGGTGTGTGTGTGTAGAGCTATTCAAGAGGAAAAGATGTAAATGGAGATCATTCAAGAATGTGGAGTCAGTACTCCCCTCCCCCACCACAGCAAGGATACTTCTCTGTGGCCACAGCATGTCAGAGCGTAGACACCCTCCCACACTGCCTCTCTTGGTGTAGGGTTAGGACTGGGGTATTCTGTCCCATTGTATGCGGTTTTCTGGTGGGAGCTGGAAGGGTTGTCCCACTCACAGCAATGAGAATACAGCCCTAGGGTTTGATCCATCACCTGCTCATGGAGATGGGGGCAGAGTGAGGAAGGTGAGTTATGAGTCAGGTTTGATGCTCATAGCTGGGTGGACAGAGTTCAGCCTCTTCCCCAGGAGCGGGTACTAGGTGGGGTGGGGAGAAGCTAAGATCATGTGGTGGTTGAAATTTGAAGAGGGGTCATTTTTTGTGAGGACCACAGCATGCTTTTCATCACTAGTCTCTTCTTCTTCTCAGTAAGACACCTCTGCCTGGTTGTCATTCTCATAAAAACAGATCTAAACTGATTTCTTCTCTACACTTCCCAAAGGAGCTCCTCCCCATGGTGCGTAAGCATGTTCCACTTTCTCACAAGTGTCCTTCCCTGTGTGCTGTCCCCTGAGCCCGGAATGCTCTTCCCCTCCCTGTGCGTTAGCTTGCTTCTGTAAATGGAGAAACATAATATCTGTCTCAGAAAGTTATTATGGGGACTCAATGAGTTAAATACATGCAGGGCCCTTAGAATGGTGCCCGGCATTTTGGGGTAGCTGTTTCCATTATTATTTTATTACAATGGCCAATCCTACTCATTCTGCAAGACCTCAGGTCACCTGCTCTGTGAAGCCTTCCTCATCCTCTTCAGACAGTTTTCTTTCTCATCAGTTTTTGGCTTGTGTTCTTTACTTTGGGGTTTTGTGACATTTACGTATTTACTTTTCAGGATATTTTGCTGTGATTATAAGCTTACATGTTTGTCTCTCCACTAAACCAAGAGTCTCCTCAGGGCAGGCAGGGAGGGACAGGTCACACCCAACCCTGCACCTGAAGGCTAGCACAGGGTCTGGCACCCAGTGAGGGCTTCAGAAAATTGCTGTTCCCAAACAAATGGGAGGAGGAATCAATTAGAACAACTGCCCAGGGGTCGCAGGTGCCACTTCTGTTGGTTCTTATCAGGATGATGTTTCGACCTCAAGGACCCCAGTCCTCTCTACCCCAGGGAACAGATATCTCATTCTCCCACTCCCTTAAAATGTTTGGATCTGGAAAAAAGTGATGGTTTAGGAAAATGGGTACTAACCGAAGGCTCAATCACAGAGAACATGTAAGTCCTGGAGTCTCAGTGAAATGTCCAGGACTTGATTAGAGCAAGCCCAGTCCCTAGTGAGCTGAAGGAAATATGACCTGTTTGTCCTGGAGGAGAAGAAGGATGACTCTTTATTTACACACCAGCCCCACTAATCCCTTCCGACAATATGGGAAGTCATTCCTGCTCGGCTAAGGCCTTATTTCAGAGCTCCCTTAAGGAAGAACTATCTTCTACTCAATTAAAGCCAAACCTGAACTCGCTCTGACCCTGTCGTTTCCCGGCCAGGAAAGCAAGCTGGGCTCCTTCCAGCGGGGCGGCTGCCCGGGCTCTGGGCCGACCTCTTTTTCATCAGGACGTCTCAAACATTTATTGGGGTGAGAAACTAGGGAGTGGAAACCATCCCTGCCAGTCCCCTCTGCCTGGCCCAGACTTGGGTGCTGGGAGAGGTACAGGGCCCTGAAGAGCGTCATGGACAAGGGCTTCCGGTACTGTGGGCTCCTCGGGGGCCCCTCTGCCTGTGGCTCTGGGTGGGGGCACAGCAGGCAGAGTCCATGAGCAGCACCCCAGTGGTAGGTGGGGGCTTGAAAAACTTAGTTTCCCCTCTCCTGTTCCATGCAGATCAGCATTCCAACTCCAGACCAACCCGCCAAGCCCCTCCCCTGTCTGCAGGAATGAGCGGTACTGTTATTTAGTAGAGACAGAACCGAGATGCATGATCTCATTGACAAAGCACACACTGAGTCTCCCCTCTTCCCTCTGAGCCCCACCAACCCCTGGGGGTTCTGGAAGGAGAGGGTTTACCCTGCAGAGTACTGCAGTAAGGGGTATGTTAGCTGAGAACAGTGTCTGGATAAGAAAATGTAACTCTCTTCCTGCTCTTCTCAATTACAAAATAATAAGATTGTTAAAAAAAAATCTAATAGCTTGAATGTCAACATTGGCAAGGACAGCTGCAGGAAATTTAATTGTACATTGGGTGCCAGTTTAAAAACGGTATGTGCTCTTCTCAGCTTTTCTTAATTCTAATTAGGACAAAATTTACTGATCTTACAGAGGCTTGTCGCTAGGCCAGGAATGGACCCTAAAGGCATTAGCTGCCTTCTCTGAGTCCTTACCCCTTTTCTTCTCCCCCTTCCGCCTCCCCTCCCCCCGCTTGCCCCAAACATCGTCTTGGTTGGGGTTGTTAGCTGGTTGTGAACATCAGCTCTCCAGTCTCTTTGCCATGTCAGAGGACCAGATGTTTTTTATTTGAGAGCAAATTGACACATTAAATTACACTGTGCAAACATTAAAGCCAGTCGCGGGTAAACAGGCTGAGATTCATTGAATTTTACGGGTCACAATAATGTTTATGTAATTTAACAAATTCCCGTCTCGCGGCCGCTTCTCTCCAAGAAGTATTAATTTAAGAAAGATGGAACCTGCCCGAAGGCTCCCCGCATTCTCCACCCCGTTTCTGCCTCTCAGGACTCTGCCGAGGCCCAGCGGGTTTACATCTGGGCGTCAGACTCTCCAGCCAGAGTAAGGAGTTGCTGTTCGGTCTTGCTTCGTCTTGAAGACGTCTCCTGTTTGTTCATGTGGCGCCTTATGAAACACTCTTGGCACTGGACCTCTGTTGGGTTTGCTTGACCAGGATCCAACCATTCCTTCTCTTGATAACAGCACCGTTATTTTTTCTCTAGGAAGGAGCGTTTCCATCTCATTGTCAGTTTCCAAGTTTCTTCTGAGACAGAATCCACTCCATCCCCCTAGAGATGGGCCCGTGATATAGGCCTGGCCATTCAAAGCATTCTACCCAGCCCATTGCTGGTGACTGGTTCAGTGATGGGAACGTGATCAAATCTAGACTAATGAGCGACAGCCCTTTGCACTTTTGCAGAAACTGGCAGAACAAGGAGCTCTCTTCCCATTGGTCTTGTTAAGTGGCAAAAGGTAAGTTGGCAACTGCTGGGCACTGTTTGCCTCCAGTTGGTAAAAAGGCTACCCAGGAATGAGACCAACATAGAAGAAAATGAAAATGGAAAAGGAAAATTCCCATAAGCTTTCTGAACCCCAGGATTCAGCTGTGGTCGGGCCATTGGTTGTGTGAATGAACAAAACTACTATTTCAGTTAAGTCAGGTTGAGTTGAATTTGTATCTTATTCAATAAAGCAGGATTAGCCCACACCTCTCTGTAGGGAGCAAGACCCCACCCCTACACTTCCCACCACACTGGCATCAGCCCCACAGGTCCCATTCTCATATCTGATCCTCTAGTGCTTTCCTGAGACACCCTCACCCTCTCGCCCAGCCAGGCTGCTCTGTTCCCGAACACGCCCTCCTCTTCTCTCCCCTGCCTTCTCTAGTTGTTCTCATTGCCTGCAGTGCCACTGCCCTCCCCACACCGCTCTCCTCAGTCTTCAAGGCCAGCTTGAATTCTCTTTTCCACAAAGAAGCCACCCTACCCCTTCAGAAATCCTCCTCTGAGCTGCCAGACGGCCTCAGCAGGTTCCACACTTCCTGGCCCTAATTTAATACAAATAAAAGACCATTGTGAATTTTTTTTACTGCTTCGTATATTACCCAATTTTTTCTTTTCCTCTGTTTCTTTATAGCCTCACCCCCAAAAATGTTGTTACAGTGTGGGGCAAATAAAATCAGTGAAGAAACTGAGGCCCAAAGTGGTGATTGACTTCCCCAAGGTCACAGAGCTAGTTTATGGTCAGGCCAAAGGTATGATTTAAGCTGAGTGTTCTTTCCACATTGCCAAGCTCCAGCATCAATTTGGTTGATTTATTTTGTGGTGAAGCAGGCACACGGCTGAATTGGGTTGGCATCCTACCATCTGTTAATGGTCCTGAGTCAGCACAGACCAAGGAAAGAAGGGTGGACTTGACCAGATCAAAAGACTTGGTTTCAACAGCTAGCTGAGCTGCATGACTTTGGGAAAGTCCTTTTACCTCTCTTTTTTGCCTCATTTCACAATGGCAAAAATGAGGGTCTTGAGAGAAAATAGGGTCTGAGAACAAATAGGTTTTTCCCGTGATCCTTGTAACTCCCAATTGGCGGACTGTCCGCAGGGCTGTGTGGGAGGGAGCGTCTGGGCTCGGAACGTAAGAGAGTCATGACCCATAAGCACTGGCTCCCTTGCATTCAACAGCATGCCCTGCCTGGACTAGATGATTTTTGAGGTCCCTTCCTGTTCTGCCATTTTTGGTCATTTACATCCTGGTGAAATTGCAAGCAGGGTTCATATCCATCTTCAGAACCCCACATCCCCCTCCAGGGCCTGTCAGCTGGGCGCTGTTCTCTCTGGGTGGCGTTCTCATGCATATCGTACAGTGACACCTCCGGACTCCAGAACCAGTACGTCCACCCAACAAAAGCTCGCCTGAGTTCTGCTCTAGATCCACTGAACACATGAAGTTAGTGCATGAACCTGGAGGATTCAGCAAGGATATGTCAAAGGCAGGGAAGAGGCATGAGGTGGTGGAGAAGAGCTGATGGTCAGGGAAATCTGGACCTGAGAAATCTACATCTATGTTTGCAGTGTTCAGCCTCTGGCAACATATACCCTCCTAACACCCCAGGGGAGACAGGACCTGCATCAAAGAACCCTAAAGTTGTGGTGTTGGTTCCCTGGAGGGCCAGGGGCCAGAACACAGGGGTCACCTGGTGTTCTTGTCTGTCCTGTTGGTCCAACTTCTGAGGTGTAAGAGAAATGCCCAGATTGAAGGCACATGCTCTGTCTGGTGTCTGAAGTTCTTGCTTCTCACTGGGAGCCCTTTCTTCCTCACTTTTCACCTCTTGCAAGTGGAGATACGTGTCCTAATGCTGTGAGGTCGTGATGAAATTCCCACGGCAATAACCAGTGTGAAGTGCTCGCACACGGACCTGCCTGGCGCTGGGCTGCACGGTCTCCGTGCTATCCTGGCTATGCTCCCCTCCAGTCTGAGGACGTGCAGACTTCACTTCCCAGTCCTGTCCTGATCGCTGGGTGTCAGGGCTGCAAAGATGAGCAAGACACTTGGCTTTTGTTCAGTTGCAGGTGCCAAGAATAAAATTCAAAGTAATTATAGGAAAAAAGGGGGGGAGGGGATCTACTGGGTCATAGAAATAACTGCCTTTAGGCATGGCTGTGTCTAGAAACCTAAAAGATAGCACTGGAGTCCTCTCTCTCTGTCTCTCTCTCTCTCTCTCTCACTGGCTCTTTTCATGTCACAGGCAAATAGATATCAGAAGGCCCTGTCCATTTAGCAAGCCCAGAGCTGATAAAGGGGAGGCTTCTGACTGGCCTGGCTTGTCATGTGCCCAGGAGGGATCCAATCATGGTGATTAGATGGGGTATTCTAATTGGTTAGGCCTGGCTCATGTGTGGCCAGGAAAAAGGCAGGATCGGCCCCATCCAATCCTTATGGGAAGAGTTTCCTCTAGAGAGGCAAGTCCTGTTCTCGGGAAAAGCAAGGGCAGCTGGGTGAGCTACAGCCACAGCTGTCTCTACAGTATGGCCTGTGCAGAGGCGGCATGTCCTCCTCAGGGGAAATGACCCAAGGGTGCGCTGTAGTTGCTCTGGTCCTCCCATGGGATATTATACACTGTGGGCCCCACTGTCTGTGCGGCTAAGCAGAGGTGATCACAGCTCCTCACGGGCACAGAGTCCCCTCCCGCTGCCCTGTCCAGGGGCAGGTAGCCAGGGGCAGTATAACAGGAGGTCTCTGGGTCTCTAGTTTTCTCCAGAGAGCATAATGACACAATGCTGACCACACTGGGCATGGGCCAGGCCCTGGTGGCAGAGGCTTCTGAAGATTGTGGTTTAGTTCCTGCCAATGTCAACTCCTCTCTGTCTAACTTTAGAATCCCATGGTTGGCTTCCCTTGCATCAAAGGAGCCAAAGCAGTCAACTCCAGAGGGTGTGTGTGTGTGTGTGTGTGTGTGTGTGTGTGTGTGTGTGTATTTTAAAACAACAACAACAAAATCAAAACAAAACCAGAAAGAGAAAAAAGAATCCAATGATCTTTCAGAATCAAAGAGACTCAGCATGCAGTACTCTAAACTTCACGGAAATGCCTCGTGACTGTGGTTGGCCCTAATTAAACATATCTACTCTGTTTTTAAAGCTAAAAAAAAATTCTAAATTACATTTAATTAGTAGACCCACTTCTGTCCTTCCCATCAAAGCCAAGTGTTTCATAAGAGCTACATTTCCTAAAAAGGCCTGGGCTGGCAGCTGGCCTCCCTCGCCGTGCACGCGGACATCCCAGTGAACAGCGTCCCCTCTGGCCTCGTGGCTCTGTTGAATGGGTGCTGGTGTGACAGTAAAGGGTGGCAGAGCGCCCAGGTACTGAGACCCAGGTGAGGAGGACTGAAGGGTCCCAAATTGGTCAAATCCCCACTCTGCTCTCTTACTTCTTGAGCAAACTTGAGCAAGTACCCTAATCTCTCTGGGCTCAGTTTCCCCATATTAAATGGGGTCCCAATACCTGCCAGCCCACCTCATGCTGAAAGAGGTGGGCATTTGGAAAAAAACCCAGACCCTCTACAAAAGAATGGAATTGTTGCTAGTCTATCAAATGCCTTGATCTCCCCTCCCCCCTCCTTCTTCTGTTTATTTAAACATCCCTCCCTCTTATTCTCTGTCTTGGCCCCTCTCCTCGGTCTTCTCTTTCTCCTCTGTCCATTCCTGCTCCCTTGTCCTTTGGGTATGTCAGCTGTGATTTCTGAGCAATGGGGAGCTCAAAGGGAGCTTGCGAAAGGTGTTGCTGATACTAGGAAGGACGTGGGTTTCCCAAAGGGACTGACCTGGATCTATGTAGCCATCTTACTCAGTGACTCTCTTTGTTTCTGTTTTCCAGGTCATCCAGCCTCCTCCCACCCCTTGGACATGTAGGCTGTAAGAATGCATTAGTCCATTTAGACCCAACGGGTGGCACAACCCTCCAGAAAATTTCCCTCTGCTTGCTGCCCATGTTGGCCAGACAATTTATCCTCTGATCGGGGTTACACATCATCTCAAGGGACTCGTTATTTTTTCTGAAGGCCATGGCAGGAGAGGGACAGGGAGCATGCTTAAAATAAAACACACACACATATACGCATGCATGCATGCATGCACACACACACAACCAGAGTATAACACTGACAGGCTCACACAGACTTCAGGATTAATTTACAGAAGCTTCTTAATCTGAAATGACTCATTTGGGCAGCTAGGGACAGGCTCCTCCCTGGGCTCCCAATCCGTTGAGCCTTTTCTTCCTGAGCTCCAGCTCACACAAGGCAAGAAAAGCCCTGACATTGACCACAGGCCCTGAAGAGATCAAGCCTCCGCTTGCGTACTCACGGATCCTGGATTGTCAGAGTCTTAACGATTTTTTTTAACTTAGTTGTTTTGGGGGTTTTCTTTTCTTTTGTTTTAAACTGAGGTAAAATATACATACATTGTTAAGTACGCCCATGCTTAGTTGTACCTCAGTGACTCTGATAAACATATATACCACTTGACTAGGTGATGGTACAGTGGATAGAGCATTGACCTGGGACACTGAGGACCCAGATTTCAAACCCCGAGTTTGCCGGCTTGAGCACGAGCTTGCTGGCTTGAGTGTGGGACCATAGAGATGACCCCATGGTCGCTGGGGTGAGCAAGGGGTCACCAGCTTGGCTGGAGCACATATATGGAGTACAGCACATATGAGAAAGCAATCAATAATCAACTAAGGTGCCGCAACAAAGAATTGGTGCTTCTCATCTCTCTCCCTTCCTCTCTGTCTGTCCCTGTCTTTCTCTCTCTCACTTGCTAATACACATACACACACACACACACACCACATCAACTGGGCTATAGAACTGTCCACTGCCCCAGAAAGTTCTGTGCACCCACCAGAAGCACTGCTCCTCTGATGCTATCACCAACTTGAATGAATGTGGCCTATTCTAGAATTTCACATAAAAGAAATCCCACTATGTTTGTTCTTTTGAGTATTGTTCTTCACTCAACATAACACCTGTGAACTTCATCCCACTATTGTATGAATCAGCAGTCCATCCAATTTTTGCTGACGTCTATTCCAGCAGATGAACATGTTGTCATTTCTTTATCTAGTGTCTCTGTTCACGGACATTTCTGTTTCTGATTTGGGACTACTGTGCAAAAAGCTGCAGTGAGCATTCATGTACAAGTTCTGCTATGGATAGGTGTTTCTATTTCTCTTGGATAAATACCTTTGAGTGGAATGGCTAGATAATAAGAAGGCAAATATTCAAATTTTTAAGAAATTGATCATTTAATGTGGTTGCGCCATTTTACACTCTCACCAGCAAAGTATGAGGGTTCCAGTTGCTCCTCCTCATCATCAACATTTCATCTTGTCAGTCTTTTTAATTTTAACCATTCTGGTGTGTGTTATAGTAGCTCACTGTGGTCTTAAAATGCATTTCCCTGATGACCAATGATGTTAAGCATTGCTTCCTGTGATTATTCATATAGCCTAAGATTTCCTCCTAGATGTGCTTTTAAAAACTGTGTAGATTTAACTTTGATCTTTATTATCATAATATATCTCATATTAATGTTTGTGTGTGGAGGGAGTTAGGGATGTCAGTTTATTTTGAGCATGTATTTATCCAGTTGTTTAATATTTGTCCTAAAGACTTTCTTTGCTCCATGAAATTACTTTGGCACCTGGGTTGAAAAGTAATTCATTATATACTGGTGTTTCTTGTCTGTTCCATTTACTTGTCTTTCCTTTTGCCAATACCACACCGTCTTCATTTAGCTTTGTAGTAAATCTTGAATCAGGTTGCATAAATTCTCTGAAGTTGTCTCTCTCTAACAATATCATTTTGACTATTTTAGATCTTTGCTTTTCATAGGGCACTAATCCCATTCATTAAGGCTCCACCCTCATGAGTGAATCTTTCCTAAGGTCTCAATTCCTAATGCCATTATGCTGGAGGTTAGGATTTCAACATATGAATTTTGAGGGGACTCAAACATTCAGTATATAACAGTCTGTAATTTTCTTTTCTTATGTCTTTGTCATTTTGGTATCAGAATTATGCTAGGCACATAAAATGAGCCAGGAAATACTTCTTTTTTTCTCTATTTTCTGAAAGAATTCTTATAAAATGGAATTATTTTTTCCCTAAGACATTTAATAAAATTAATGAGTGAGACCATCAGACACTAGAGTTTTCTCTGTCAGAAAAATTTTTATAATGAAGTCAATCTCTTTAAAAAATATAGAGCTGTTCAATTTTCTGTCCCTTTTTGTGTCAGCTTTGGTAAATTTTATTTTTCAAGTAATTTGTCCATTTCACCTTATATGATTTGACAATATAATGGTGTTCATAACATCCTCTATTATCCCTTGAATTTATGCTGGGTATTGTGGGTAATACATTGCAGAGACTCTGGATTCTGTTATCTTCTTCTGAAGAATGTTGATTTAGTTAAGTTACTGAATGATTCTTTTGAACTTGTAGGGGTTAGATTGCTCTTTCGTAAAGCATGTAATATTTGGTTTACCTTAGTTGAGGTAAATCTTTTAGTTCTGGAACGTAGATTTTATTCTGCTAACGTGGTGGGACTCAAATTCCAAATTCTAGGCCTACAGCTGCAGGTGGGCTACATTTGAAACTCTGCTCAGCTTCCTCAAATGTCTAGTGGATGCTTCCACTGGGCTTTTAGATGTCACCCCCATGAGTCCCCAGTCTGGGGTTCTGTCAAGGGTTTGAGAATAGTTTATCTGCACATTTGGGGCTTTCCTCTCAGAGGTTCTCTCTTTTCCAGGATTTCTCTCCTTGATCCCAGCTCTTCTGACACACTTGAGTTCCAACCTCTGACACCTAAGATCAGTCATACTATTATTATAATTGAGTTCTGACTACCCCAGTCTATGTAGACAGGGGTATAGTATACTCAGGGGGAAATCATATAAACATGAATCACATATTTATAACTAATGAGGTTATCATCTTCCAAGGGTCATTCCCACTCCATTTTCTGCCTGGTTTTGGTAGCTCTCTGATGCTTTCAAAGACTTGGACTTTTAAAAAAATATTTTGTTCATATAATAAAAATGTTTTATATTGGAGAGTTAGTTCAACAAAAGCTACTCTGACACTACCATTATCAGAACTTAGCCACTTTTCTATGAAAGTTTCGGGAAAGTGATGCTCAGAGAGGAATAGTGATCTGCCCAGTGTGACACAGTAGTTATTGGCTGAGCAATAACTAGCAACTACACTTTCTGGCTCCCCTTAATGCATCTTTAATGTTTCACAGGGACTATTGAGTGAGATTTACATGCCTCAGGGAGTCTCCGTGCAGGTATGAGCTAGAAGGCAAAAAGGAGCGTGAGAAATGAGGAGGTCAAGTAGTCTAGGTCATTCAAGGCCATGTAGTAAGTCCCAGGGGCAGAAGCCCAGCCCACTGGCAAGCTAATAGAACCAGGGATTTCATTGTGGTTTCAAGTCCCATCAGGAAGGTGCCACCTGCCCTGTTTTACATCTGTTGTCCAGACCCACCAGTACCTGAGCCTCAATTGAATCAGAGCTAAACCATAATGGTCTTCTTCATCCATGAGCCATTTTCTCTTGTGTTTCCTATCATCCATCTCCCTGGGTAAATGCACACAGATCCCACATCCTGAAAGATGTCTGTCTCAACCTTTTTGACCTCTCTGGTCCCTGCTTTTATTTAAGGTTTCTTCCTTCTCCGTGAATTACCGCTGTCAAGGCCTGACAGGTCACCACTCTGGTGAACTCCTACACTCACCTCCCCTCAATTTCACTACTGCCAGCATCTTGTTTTTTTTCCCCCTAAAATCCAACATAGGATTCTTTTGCTCCCTATCTATGCAAGGTGTTCCCAGCCTAGTGAGGAAGACAGACAGATTAACTATGGCTATGATACAAAATGATAGAACGAATAGTAATCGTGAACTTGGAGGACATCAGGTCCCCTGCATGGGCCACCTTTCCCTCTGCTAAAGAGGACTTCCGAGGAACACTGAAGAAGGAGGAGCGGTGCTCTCATCACTAATGGCCTCACCCCACTTGTGCACAGCACAGTCAAGAGGTCCAAAATTTCACATTTTGGCTTCAAAAGGGGAAAGATAAACTAAGCTTAGATTTTCAGAAACACAGAGAAGGAAGAACATCAAAAGCATAAAGTGTTTAAACATTTGTAACAATTACTACTTCATCAATAAACTCACATGTTAAAAATAGGGGTAAGGATTCTTCCCAGCCATCCTCTCCAAGATTCTCATTTTAAAAGTAAGGGCAAAGATCGACTCCATGGTTTTCAAAGTTCAGAAAGTGAACAGGGCAGAAAGCAAGATGTTGGACAAGACATGGAACTGCTCCAGATCCGTTTCCTCCCCTTTAAGGAAGAAGGCACTCATTATTATCCTAGAGACAGCTCACAGGGTTGCTGCTTATTTCAAATTACACAATTACTGTACCAGACACATTAATGTTCATTGCGCCTCTCCTAAGAAATACCTCTTGCTCCAGTCTTCCCAGGCTGATTAATACTCCAGAGAGACAAAAATAGCTTGAAGAATTGAGGAAGAGACAGGCCCCAGAAAATGGAAAATTGCTACTATTTCAAGAGATGGTGGGAGTCACCAATATTTCTAGGAGGCGATGGGACCATTCAGAGGTCTTCTTAACCTCATCTAAGTGTCAAAGATGGCAAGTTTCAAGCAGGCCATGGGAACTGGGGAGTGGCCATGAGAATATGTGCCCTCCCTCACTTGGTCCAGGTACAGAGGCACTGGCAAGGACCACGTGTTCAACTAATAGGAAGGCATCTTGGCTGCATGGCCTCTCTGCTGTGGCATGTTTTGCTGTTGTTGTTGTTTGTTTTTTTGTTATTTTCTTTTTAATAAGAGAGAGAAAGAGAGACAGACAGACAGGAAGGGAGAAAGATGAGGAGCATCAGAAGGGAGAAAGTATTGTGGCACTTTAGTTGTTAATTGATTGCTTTCTTATTTGTGCCTTGATGGGGGGCCTGCAGCAGAGTGAGTGACCCCTTGCTCAAGCCAGTGACCTTGGGCTCAAGCCAGCAACATTGGGCTCAAGCCAGCTACCTTGGGCTTCAAGTCAACAACCTTTGGGCTCAAGCCAGTGACCATGGGGTCATGTCTATGATCCCACACTCAGGCTAGTGACTCCATGCTCAAGCTGGTGAGCCTGTGCTCAAGCCGGCAACCTTGGGCTTTCCAACCTGGGTCTTCAGCATCCCAGCTCAAGGCTCTATCCACTGCACCACCCTCTTGGTCAAATGCTTTGTGGCATGTTGAGCACAGTTTCTGACTCCCCCACCCCTCTCCATTTGTCCCTCTGTCCCAGAGTTGTCCGGAGGACAAGATGAGATCACAGATGCAGAAGCAGGTTGTCAACTATAAAAGCATGTACATTAATGTTGTTGTCATCGTGACCTGAGTGGCTTGTGGTTGGTGGAGGGAGCCCACCTGCTCACCCGAGGCCCTCAGAGGTCTGCTAAGTCTTGCAGGCTTGTGCAGGGCTTGGCTGGTGCGAGGTTCTCATCAGGAAGGCTAGCGGGAGAGCAGACGCCATGGAGCCTGCAGAGCCTCAGGACACAGACCCAGTCCTGCTAGGGCGGCCTGTCCCCAGCCTTCTGAGACCCCCGTCCTCACCTTTTCAGTCCCCAATTTCCACCTGGCACTTGGTCTTGGGGTGGCCTGCAGAAGGAGGGATTTTTTTCTCTCTCTGATTTGCTGAGGACTGTTAGGAAAGGCAGCAGGATTCAGATTCCCAACTGGGACTCCAGGCTGTCCCCTTAATTGATTTCCTTTAGTCCTCAAAAAATGTGTCGACATCCATTTGGAGCTGCCTTGCGCCAGGCGCGCGCAAGCTCGCCAACTTTCCTCAATTAATGAGCTGAGACTGAACCACAGGGGCCTTGCTGTTTGCAACCACATAGGGGACTGACCCCACAGGGGGCGGTGAAAAGAAAGTGATGCTGTCAGTGCTGTGTCTGTGAAACATAAGGCATTATAAAGTGGACATGTCAGCTCGCATGGACAGCGTGTTATCGAAGGCCACTAATGTTCTGGCTGTGGCCTGACATCTCCCTCCCCTCCCCTCTGAACTTGGCTGGCTGGCTGCTTGTGCCTTGGCTGGAGCTCGTCCCCCCACTCTCCATCCCCAACTCCCACCATTGCCACTGCCTGGCACGCTTATCAAAACCCAGCCAGCCTTCCAGGCCCCGTTCTTTGTCTGTTCATTCATTCGCCAAACTTAATGAACGCTGTTGTGTATGCATTCATTCTATATAAACATATCAGGTGAGCAGGACAGATACCACCCTTCTCCTTGTGGAGCTCAAGGTCTTGGAGAAACACAGATCTTTTAACAGGTAACTCTAATGTGATGGAGTGGATGCAGGGCAGTGACAGACACGGGTCCAAAGTGTCATGTGTCATGGGAGTGTTGGAAAGAAGCGCTGACCTCTGGAGTCTGCGCGCTGGATTTTTCTTAAACTTTATAATGAAAAATGTCCACTACAGACCAAGTTGTATCATGAAGCCTTAGGCATCTCCCCATCGCCCCACTCTAACCCCTACCATCTATCTCACGACCAGCCTCTGTGCCTGGGCGCCTGCTGACGCCCCCCACTGCACTCTGTGCGGCTCTGGAGGGACTCTCCAGCAGGTGTTCGAATCCCCAGGGCACAGCTCTCCCTACCTGCACCCTTCACTGGCCCTTCGCCAGCACTGTGTTGGAAAGGGAACCACCAAGTGTCGAAGGAGCCTTGACTGGCTTTGACGTTAGACAAAGCTGAGTTTAACTCCCGCCTCCTCATCCAGAGGCTGTATGGCATTGGACAAGTTACTTAACCTCTCTGGGCCTCACATCTACAAAACAAGGATAACAAGACTTACCAGAGTTGCTCTGATAATTAGATGGTAAAGTTATGTGACATGCCTACCATGGTAACAGACACATAATAGGTGTTATATAAATATTCTTTTGCCTTTTCCGTGGTTTTCCCTGGATGAATATGAGTGGTATGAAGCAACAGAGTATGTTTGACTCTGACCTTTCACCTCTAACTTCTAAGATGTGACTGCAAATTCCCAGAGAATAGACACCAAGAGCCCCACAGTGTAGGCCCAGCCCAGACAGAGGCTACAGTAAGAACCCTGTGATGTTGACCTCGCTCTCCTACACTTTCTGTAGTGTGGACCGTCCACTAACACCTTTCCACAATCATGTAGTTTCCCTGAAGGAAGGTAGATGTCGCTTAGGTTTTCAAAGTGTAAGTCATGAAGTTGGCTGTTCCTTTCATGTCTTTTAGAGGCCGTTGGGGAAGAGGGGACCCTTGGTAAAGAAGAATGTGTGCCCTGAAGCCAGGTCCCCTCACATCTAATTTTAAAAGGCTTGACCTGCCTGACCAGGCGGTGGCGCAGTGGATAGAGTGTTGGACTGGGATGCAGAGGACCCAGGTTCGAGACCCCGAGGTCGCCAGCTTGAATGCGAGCTCATCTGGTTTGAGCAAAAGCCCACCAGCTTGAACCCAAGGTCGCTGGCTTGAGCAAGGGGTTACTTGGTCTGCTGAAGGCCTGTGATCAAGGCACATATGAGAAAGCAATCAATGAACAACTATGGTGTTGCAACGCGCAATGAAAAACTAATGATTGCTGCTTCTCATCTCTCTCTGTTCCTGTTTGTCTGTCCCTGTCTATCCTTCTCTCTGACTCACTCTCTGTCTCTGTAAAAAAATAAATAAATAAATTAAATAAATAAATAAAAAGGCTTGACCTGCTTCTGGCGATGGCCACAAAGCACCAGGCTTCCCAGCGCTGGGCGGCAGCCGGCGGTGAAGTCCCATGCAGACAACTGTGGCTGACGCCGGAAAGGAGTCCAGGGCCTAGCGCGACGTCTGGGGCTGGCGTGGTCCTGGACCTCGCTGTGTGTTTACAAGTTTCCCTCTGACAATTCAGTTTTGAAGATGGGCTTCATTAAAGGGCAATTATAGGTTAAGTAACTTGTTGGCTCCCTGCCTAATGTGGAAAACTCAACTGTGACTATCAGATAATTCTGAGATTAAGCAAGACAGCAATTGCTACTGAAAGAAAAAGCTTAGCGAGAGGATAAAAGACTCTCCCCAGTCATGACCTCATCCCAGCTGCCCTGTCTGGGCAGGAAGTCTACATCCAAGGGGCCAGCAGGCTCTGGGAACCTCTGGCATCAGGAGTGACCTCTTCTGGGAAAGGGGACAATGGAAGACAAAGTGCTTTCACATGAGGGTGATGAAAAGCCCCCTTCCATTGGGTTCAAGTTCCGGAGCCTTCTCACCGGTGCTGAGGGCAGCCCACTCTCTCTGCTGTGGTGGCCTCTGTTGTACTTCGCTCCTTCCCTCCAGCTCTCCATTTCCTCCATCGTCTCAGCCACACACCTAGAAGGCTTTTCCTTTCCCTTCTCTATTCTGAAGCTTCCCTGGTCCAGAAAGGATTGCCCAGCTCGGAACTCCTGGAGTCCTTTACAACTAATGGGAAGCTTTGTATTATGTGTCAGAAAACCCCACTCAGCCCTGGCCAGTTTGTTCAGCGGTAAAATGTCAGCCCGGCATGTGAATGTCCCAGGTTCAATTCCCAGTCAGGGCACACAGGAGAAGCAGATATAGGAGAAGCGTCCATCTGCTTCTCCACTCTTCCCCCTCTTCCTTTTATCTCTCTCTCTCTTTCTCTCCCTCAGTCATTGCTCGATTGGTTTGAGCACTGAGGATGGCTCCGTGAAGCCTCTGCCTCAGGCACTAAAAATAGCTCGATTGTGAGCATGGCCCCAGATGGGCAGGTCATTGGCCCCAGATGGGGATTGTCGGGTGGATCTCTGTTGCAGTGCATGTGGGAGTGTGTCTCTCTGTCTCCCCTCCTCTTACTTGGAAAAGAAGAAAAACAGAAAAGAAAATCACACCCAAAAATATGACTTATGCAGGAAAAGGGGGTCTAGTGACTCGTGTGACTGACATGCCCATGGGTTTTTGGCTTCAGGCATGACTGGATCCAGAGGCGATAAACCATGCCCTCCCCTCTGCTTTCCTTTGACAGGCTCCACTTTCAGAAGCTCTTTCCTACTGTGACAAGGTGACCGCACACTGTGCTGGTCCAGCATGAAAAAGAGTCTTGCTTCTTAGAGTTTCCAGCAAAGGTCTTGAGATTTGACCTGAGTGGACAATGTATGTCATGTGACTGGGTGGGCCAGGTTCTTGGGATTTACACATGTGCTCCCCCAGAGCGGGTGGGAGCCTCATCAGGAACACATGGCCTTTGAAGGAAACTAGGGCGCTGTTTTCAAAAGAAGGGGAGATACATGCCGAGGAACCAAAATCCTCAACCTCACGAACAGACTTTGTTCTCTGCCAGGCCATTTAAATGGTAACTGTGTGAAAATTCTGTCTCCCCAGAGAGGTTTCTAGTTCTTGCAATGGTTCTAAAAGAGTGGTCCCGAACCCCAGCAAAACAGCAGTATCACCTGGAAACTTGTTAGAAGGTCACATTATGGGACCCCACCCCACACTAACTCCATCAGAAACTGGGTGTGGGGGGCAGCAAACTGTGTTCTGATGTGTTCTCCCTGCACCTCCAATACTCTAACGTTTGAGAACAGCTGTGTGGGGTAAAGACTGTTTTATATTTGCCTTTTAATTAGTATTCATAATTCATGATGTGAAATAAGCAAATAAGTTAATGCACAGAGAGGCCCTGAGCTGCTCCTTGGAAGACAGGCGTCCATTTGGCTGGCAGCAACAGAAATCTACTCTGGCTAAGAGTGTATTTAGTCTTCTTCCCCTGTTCCATAGGTACATGGCAAGTGCCTTTAAAGAGTTAGCCATTGTGCTTTCTATGTGCCGTGCAGCGTGCTGAATTCCAGCCATGGTGGTCAGACAGACTTGGTCTCTGCCCTTTGGAGCCACAGACTGGCAATCTCCCAAAAGTGTGACACATGAATGAAAATGGGTAACTGGGGGAAATGCCAAAAATGAGAGATATTGGTATAACACCAGGGTGTATTGGGGGATCCGATTGATTTGAGGGGGATGGAAGGGCAGTAACCAGCTTTGTTGGAAGCCTCTGGAACAGCTAAAGAATCAGAGGAGACCTCAGGAAGGCATACGCAGGGCTGCCCTGAGGCGGGGATGGCGTCCTCCCTGTCCTGGCTCTGCCTCTAGAGGTATGCATTGTCAGTGCTGGTTTTTCTCAAGGCCCTCCACCCAAGCATCAGATTCTGAGGAGGAAGAAAGTGCTTGGCCTCACCTGAGCTGGGTGTCCTGTCGGCGTAACTCTTGCAGCTGCTGCTTGGCAGGCAGGAAAGGATCCTGGATCAGGGTACTGGGTTGTCGTCTAGAACCATCATGGTTTTCATGGGACTTTTCCAGTCTCAGCACTGAAAGTCCTCTGTCCCAGAACCCCCTTGTTCCTGACTCAGACGGGCTCCGCCCAAACCCTGGAGATGGCAGGGCCAGGCCTCCATGCCCCTGCTCCTGGGTCACTGCCATCTGCCTCTGCCCAGTTCATGTTTATGGGGACTGCAGGGGTGCTGAAAAGAGTGGTGGACCAGGCATGATCAGAACCAGGCTCCAGAACCTGCTGTGGCCCTACTGATTCAGTGACCCTTCCTGGGCTTCACTTTCTTCCACTTCGAATGCTAGGCTAAGGAGCCTGGATTCTGGGATCCTTGCTTATATGACATTTTCGGGTCTGTAGAACAGTTTGCTCAACCCTGGGCTGGGACTGGGGTCTGTGCAGAAAAAATGAAGGTTTGGTTCCTGCTCTTTCTGACTTTAAAGTCCAGTTATATGCAGAGCAGGGATTTTACTGAGGTGACAAAAAACAAATAAACAAACAAAAACAAAAAACAAAAAATACCCCAGGAAGTGTGACATATTTTTGTCCAGATAAAAATATGATGGCTCTGTAAGCACCAGGAGACCGGGAAGGCTTCCTGGAGGAGGTGAGCCTTGAAAGGGGTTAACATTTGAGAGGGCATGTCTGAGGCTTTCTTCCTTGCTTCTTCCCCTACACCTTATAGAATCCTAATTTTTCTTCCCTAGAGAGCTACAGGCCTGTTTTTACAGAGTGTATGCTCAGCATTACATCTGGGTGGGCACAGGTATTGGATAAAGAAGTGGTGAGTGTGATGCTGTAATTCAATTCACCTTTGAGACTGGACTGTCCTCCCCACAGTTCAAGTCCCAGGCAGTAGTCCTGTACATGGTATTTAAGGGGACTTAGGAATGTGGATCCTGGGCTGCTGAGTGTGTGTGTGTGTGGGGGGGGGGAGGTGTGCTATCATAGGCCAGGGCAGGGAGGGTACAGGTGAAAGCTGTTTCTCACTGATGACAAATTCATTCATTCACTTAATATCCAAATCTCTGCTGAACCCCTGCTCTGGGTCAAGGTCTGTTCTGGGCACTGGGACAGCAGGGGCTTCTAATGTTCTGGAATCAATGCTAAGCATTAGAGGGTTGGTCAAACCCTCATTTTACAGATAATAAAACTAAGTTCCAGACCCAAGGTACCCGCGGGGTGGGGGGCGGGGGGAGGTCAGGGTATCTGGCCAAGAGATATCAGGCCTAGGCACATTCCCGCCAGCAAAATGGGAATGACTGAGAAAATCAGACCTGAATGGACGCAAGCCTCAGCTGGCACAAGAGAACTATGGGACAGGCAGAGACAAGTAGGTTGGGTGCAGCTTCAGGGACTGGAAGGGGCTGAAGGGACAGGACACAGTTTCCCCAGAGGTGAAATTCAGACAGTTAACCACAGGGCGAGTTCAGCAAGTGACCCGCACTGCAGAGGCTCCTGGGACTCTGGTGTGAAGCAGGAGGGGTAAGAAAGGGTAAGGAGGGCACTTCATCATAAGACAGGGTTATTGTGAGCAAGTTTGGGAGGGGCCAGTGTTGCGGCCTTGGAGAAACGGAGGTGCTAGGCCTGAACTTGAGTGACAAAGGTGGGGCTAGGTCATAACAATATTAATAATAGTAACAAGATGACAGAAGAAAGCTTCCCATGTGCCTGCACTATGCTAAAACCTACATGCATTGTCAGTAAGTCCTAGCAACAAGTAGACCCCCATATCACAGATGGGCACACCAAGGCACAGAAAGGTTTAGACCCTTGCCCAGGGCCACACGGCTAGCAAGTGGCAGTGATGGATCGAACAGAGGCAGCTGGATTCTGAAGCCCATGTCTTGATAGTTTCCCCATCCCCTTCCCTTCTGTGTTCTAACTTTCCTATTATGCACATTTTCAAACATACACAAAAGTGGAAAGAATACTTTCATGAACCCCCAACATACCCATCATCCACCCAGCTCCAGTGTCCATCCACATCTTGCAACCTTAGTGCATCTACAGACCCACTGTTTTTATGAGGAGGCTGGGGTATTTTAAAGCAAATAACCGACGTCTTGTCTATTCAGCACTTCCATGTGTGGTCTAACAGACAAGACTATTTTTCTTTCACATAACCATTATGCCATTACACATCTCAGAATCAGCGATGACTTCCGGAGGTCATCTGCTACAGAGTCCAGGGTCAAATTTCTCTATTATCTCAAAGATGTCTGTTTAAGATTGGCTTGTTCCAGTCAGGGCCTGGGTAAGATCCACACACTGTTTTGTTGTTATGTGTAGCTTGAGTCCCTCTGAGGCTAAAGTTTCCCCTCCCCCTTTCCCATGCCAGTGATTTGTCCCGAAGCAGGGTTCAAGGGCTCTTGGTTAGTGAGGGGAAAGCCAGGACCAGCAGCTTGCCTGCTCAAGATCATCAGGGCTCTCCGTTGACATGTTAGACCCCCCCTTGCTCATTTAGTCTCTTCTATTTTTGAACTAGCAGAGAAGTTAGCAAAAATGGGCATCCTTAAGCGCTGTGAGTTCTCAGGATATAATTCACTTTAATCTTTTAAGCATTTGACAGCATTTGCTGGAAAGAAGGAGCAACAAGTACATAATTATTGCACTAATTAAGCTGCCAAAAACACAAGCGTGCGGCAAGAGCACCTTTGAAGGGAGGGGGTGGAGGGGGGCACAACGCATTAGCATCTGCTGTAAGCTTATTAATCACCTAACAGGCAATTAGCAAGCTGTTACTGTTTGAGGCTGCTATGTAAATAAATTCTTGGGTTAATTTCTTCCTCTGATAATAAAGAAAACATTATGAAAATTAGCTAAGCGACAATGTAAATGATCTTCATTGTTAATTATATGACGTCGTTACATATGCAAGGACCCCAGCGCTGATAAGGGCCTGGCTTTCACCCTCCTCATCGCCCATCCACAGGCCCCACCTTAGCTCTGCTGCTTTGAAAATAAGAGTGTTGACACAGGTAATGGGGGCGGGGAGGCTTGGGGACTGCAGTCACAGCTATTTGCTTGCAGCTTGCTCAGAGCCACTGTCGAAACCAGGACCACTGTTTTCTCACCTGAACTTCAAGTGGCCCTGAGTTGGGCCTGTGACCCCCACTAGCGGCAGGGGAGCAGGGAAGGGGCAGAAGACCAGGCCTGAGGTCCTCCCCAACCCAAGGTTGCTTGTTCCCACAGGCCTTCTTACAGTGCTGAACTGCAGCTTCCTGGGCTTGTGTCATTGTCACCATATCACTATTCCAACGTGTGTGGCATCTGTTCAACAGGGGCCTCCTGGCTCATCCATCTGGTCCAGTGTGCATGGTAAGGCATGTATGAGCTGTGGTTCTAGAATTCAAATCCTGACTTCACCTCTCAGCAACTATGTGACCCCAGACCTGTGACCAAACTTCCCTCAACCTCAGTTTCTTCACTTGTAAAATAGGATGATGGTATCAACACTTTTGTAAGGTTTCTGTGAACATTGAATAGGGTGACCCTCGAAAAAACCCTTAATACAGAGCCTGTCTGGGGTGAGCACCGATGCACGCTCACTGTCATCACCACCCCAACCTGGTCATGGACTGCATGCTAAGTGCCAGCAGCCCTGAGGGGGAATGAAAAGGCACAGAGCTGCCATCCCTGGTCAGGACAGAGCCAGGATATGTGTGCCAACATAACCAGCCAGCAGGCAGCACACACCACGAGCCAGAGGGGAAAGCCGGGCAAGGACCAATGGTTGTGGCCAGAGGGATGAGGGACGAAGTCAGTGTTGCTGAGTTGCACCTTGGGCACTGGTGCTAGACGCGCCCAGCAGGATGCTGTGTAATGGAACGAGGACCAGCTCTGGCATCAGATGGCTGCTTGCCTTCTTTGGGGGAAGCTCTCTGCTCTGAGCTTGATAGGAATGAGGAGGGGCTGAAACAGGTTCATACCGGCCTGGCATGTGGTGGAGACTCAACCAGGAGGGGGCCTCACAATGTGGAGTGGTGACAGACCAACTGCTCAAGAGGCTGAGCTTCCAGGTCCATCAGCATTTCCCAAGTAGTCCTAGGAGAGTGTCAATGGAGAAAAAGGGCTTATAGTCAATGTAGTTAGGGAAATGCTCAGTTACACGTGTTTTATTTACTGCTGGACTTTTCTTAGCATCTAAACACTAATATGCCCATATCAGACATGGCGCTAATCTCTTCCGCACTTTACGAGCCCCTGCAATTAATAATAAAATCAGCAATCCAATTTTTTTAAATAGGTAAAGTTGTCCTTTCTTGTCCTCTAAAAATGCATATACCTCATGACCCAGCAATTTCAGCCCTAGGTGTACACTCCAGTCTGGAATGTTTTTGCCCCTGTGCACCAGGGGACATGTACTAGAATGTTCTAGCAATATTTCATAACAAAAATGTGAAGATGACCCACAAAACCATCAGCAGAAGAAAAGGTAATAAATTATGGCATATTCACATAATATATTTTGTAGCAGTAAAGATGAAGAAACTACAGCTACTTACAACAACATGGACAGGGGTCATAAACAGTGCTGGAGACTTCCAAAAATGTTGAAGAAAATAATATCAGAAGTTTTAAATATAGTGTAATATATTTCATTTAAAAGCATATATATTTTATAATTTGATATCTATTTAACATATATATCCATATCTCATTATCCACGGGGAATTGGGTCCATAGGCCCCCCATACTGAGACCCTGTGATGCTCAGGTCCTGTGATGGCATGCTGTTCGCGTATATACTACATGCATCTTTCCATGTACTTTCAATTGCCTCTAGATTACTCATAATACTAAGACAATATGAATGCCATGTAAATAGTTGTTAAACGGTATTGTTTAGGGAATAATGATAAGAAAAGAAGTCTGCACATGCTCAGTATAGACACAACCATTGTACAATGCACTATATACCAAGTAGGCCTAACTACATAGTATATGTGAGCATCAGTGAAACTTTCTTTCCAAATATTTTCTATCACAGTTGGTTAAATCTGTGGATGAGAAACCTGTGGATACAGAGGGAAGACTATATATAAATATATACACATGTATGTATATAAACACATAATATATATGCATATATGTAAATTTATGTTAAACACATATATACATACATATCTTTTTGTGTATTTGAACCATTTTATATGAAGCACTTCAAATAAAGAAAAATATACAAGAGATATAGGCAGTTCACAGAAAATAAAGTACAGCAGGCTTTTAAATCATGGAAAGAGGCTCAATTTCACTTATAAGTTAAAATATGAAAATTAAAACCACACTGAAATGTCACTTTCTACCTATCACATTGGCAAGATCAAAACTGTGAATGGAATTGGCACAACCTCCCTAGAAGGCAATTTAGCAACATCTATCAAAACCACAGTGCACATTCCCCTTTGACCCAACTATTCTACTTCTAGGTATTTAGCCTTACAATTGAACACCTGGGGTTGCAAAATGACTTTATGTACAAGGATGTTCAGTGCCATATTGATTTTAATAGCAAGAGGTTAGAAACATTCTAAAGGTCCATTAATAGGGTACTAATTAAGGAAATTCTGAAACCTCAACAGGAGAAAGTGCTATGCAGCCATTCAAATGCATGAGCCACCCTGGCCCTGGCCAATTGGCTCAGTGGTAGAGCGTGGCCCGCTGTGTAGATGTCCCAGGTTTAATTCCCAGTCAGGGCACGCAGGAGAAGCAACCATCTGCTTCTCCACCCCTCCCGCTCTCCAATCTCTCTCTCTCTCTCTCTCTCTCTCTTCCTCTCCTGCAGCCATGGCTCCATTGGTTTGAGCATGTTGGCCCTGGGTGCTGAAGATTGCTCCATGGAGCTTCCACCTCAGGCACTAAAAATAGCTCAATTGTGAGCATGGCAGAGCTTCAGTCACAGACAAGGGTTGCCAGGTGGATACTAGTCAGGGTACATGCAGGAGCCTCTCCATCTTCTCTCCTCTCACTTGGAAAAGAAGAAAAAAAAATTTATATTTCTGACTTCAATGTATAACTGTTAAATGTCTTCAAAGTTTTAATAAATTTATGCATCTTATAATAAATAAATAAATGATTAAAACACAAATGCACAAGCTACTTCTAAGTGTACTGATAAGGAAAGAGCTCCAAGATATATTGTTACATAAAAAAGAGCTAGATGGAATAGTATGTTTCCATTCATATGAAAATATGTGCACTAGTGCATTACTTTCACCATATACACATATGTATGAAGGCTTGTCCATGCAAAGACTGTCTCTTGAAGGCTTCACAACCAAACAGTGCTTGCCTCTGCTCAGGGAACTGGGAAGCAGGAGGGAAAGGGAGGGAGACTGGCTTTTCCCTGTATGTACAACACACCTTGTATCACAGCCATCAGACCCTTTCTGCCTCACTTGTCTGTGTTCCAGCCTCAAGCAGCCACCAGCTCTCCACGGGCACCAGTGCATTTCACAGAGGTGCCGCTTTGGTTCTTGCTCACAGTGTTGCTT
This sequence comes from Saccopteryx leptura, assembly GCF_036850995.1. Lineage (NCBI taxonomy): Eukaryota > Metazoa > Chordata > Mammalia > Chiroptera > Emballonuridae > Saccopteryx > Saccopteryx leptura. The sequence goes on from NC_089508.1 coordinate 123,669,570, forward strand.
CTTGTCCTCCACCCCCCAGGGTGCATCCTTGTTGACATTGCCACCATGGACCACACCTAGTGCCTAAGAATAAACTTCCCTGGAGCAAATCCCCAACCAATTGGAGACAAGACCTAAGTGATAGTTTCTTCCTCCTGTCGCTGAAACACAGTCAAATCCAACTGCTCAGGGACGGTCCCTCAGGGTCGAGACCAGCTGCACTTAGCTGCTGTGGCTCAGGAACTCCCCCCTTCCAGGCTCTCCTCAGCTCAGCCCCACTCTCGCCTAGATTGCACTTCCTAATAAAGGAAGAGCCCTGTAGCTTTCTGCCCCTCAGCTCTGCTTTCTGGGGCTCAGACAAAGCCAAGCCCTTTTGTCCCTTTGATTTTGTGCATGTGATGTGTCTAAATGCCAAGATGTACTTTGGTTCTTCAAAAGGGGACTGGATATAGTATACATATATTTTCAGTTCTCATATGCTTCCAGACCCCTTTACAGGGAATACCTGTTAACCTCCTTGCATTCCCTGGGACACGGTTGGGAAACCACACATGCCCTGTGCTGCTCTGAGTTCCAGTTCTCTCCCTGCGGCTGCTCTGGACATGCCCCCTCTGCCCCATGACAACCCTCTTGTAAAGAGAAGGCTGACTCATGTCCCTTATTCTTCCCCTCTTTTCCATTTAAGAACCTTTAGGTCCTTTAATAAGCAGCGGGCACAAGGGGGATGCATCCTGGGCCCCGACTTCTGAAGAGCCCCGCAAAACCCCAACCTTACACTTTTTTCTAATGACACCAAGTTTGGTTTCATATGTGCAATTTTAACATTATAATATGTATTTTTATATTCCCTGTCTGTCTTTTTTTTTTTAAGGGCTCCAATATTTTCTTCTGCACCCAGGGCCTCAACCTACCTTAATCCGCCTCTGATAAGGTCTTTGACAGACTTGCCCAAACCCTTCACCAGCTCGACCATTTATTCTCTACTTGATACACTGTTTCATCTGTGACACCCAGAAATGAATAAATCTCGGGAAGTGGCTGACTAGCACAGAGGGAACTGAAGCTGTCACTCCCTGGGTTCTGGACGTGCTGTCTCTGTGTGAGGCAAGGCTTTCCTGCTGAGAGGCTGTGACACACTGCGGCCTCTGTTGATCTCAGGGTCAGCAGACCCCACTTCCTGCCAGGTCTTTTACACAAGACTGGCTGCGAGCCCACCTCCCACATCCTGTACTTAGGCCGTTGACTTTTCTGAGCCTTAAATTAAGGTGCAACACACCGCTGTGACACTCTGTTGTGCTAGAATCAGCCCTGGCCCTAGCTGGCCAGGGTCACTTGAATCCTAAACTGGTCATTGTGGCACAGTGCAGGGAGCTGGAGCCTTCAGGCTGGCTTTGGTCAAGTTCTGTCTGCTAGTAGGATGAGAACCAGTGACTCTGAAACACATGGGGTATCTATCTACCTTCCCAGCTGTGTGACAGTCCACTTTCTGTGTCTGCGTCATCCAGTGGCCAGCACTCACACACTCTAGGTAGAAATGGAACCATCCATCAGCCCATTGGGCTTAGGTTTGTTCAGTGAGCTATGAAACCACTAAATGACTCATGGTCCTGCCTACACTTGGGTCCATGGTCCATTTACCATCCACCTTTTCCCCTCTGGTGGCTACTGCATGTGAAGACACCTAGCACACTGTCTGGCCAAAAAGTCTAAGCAAGCTATGTGATTGTTCCTTTTTCCTCCCACCTCGACCCTGCTATGACTATGGTGTCTCCCTTCTTTCCTACCCCATAACCATGTGACTCCACCATGGCTTTGAGAAATGCAGTGAGCTCTGTGGCACCCGTGTTTCTCCAGCTGTCCACTAGGCGGGCACTGTGTGGTCCCCGGTGGTCCCCAGGGGCCGGCCTCGGAAAATCTCCATGTTAACTCCCATGGCTCTTGGAGCAAGGGAAGAAATCATAGACCTAGTTTGCCTCCATCTTGGGCTAGAAACTGGGTTTAATTTTCTCTGTGTGTTTCTGAATTCTAACCCCATTTGAAAGAACATCCAGAGCACCTCCAGGAACTTCCCTTCCCAGGACACAAGGAACAAAGACCCATGAGTGATGAACTTTTCATGAAGTAAAAACAAAACAGAAATCTATTGCCCACTAGATTTATCTAATAAGTGAACAAATAATGCTAGTATGACTAAAGAAAAAGATGAAAACACTGATCTTTATCCATGAAAAGGTAAAAATTCTCTCATTGGGTTGTTGGGAAGATTGAATGCCATCCACATGGTCTCTCTTCTCCTAGCATTATAAGTATTTAATCTTTTGCTTTTGCTTTTGTACACCAGGAATATTGGTTCCAATTACTCTGGTGTTAAAGCTGGAAGTGGGTTTTAAAGACATCTAATGAATTAATGAATCTTCTTTTTACACAAGGGGAAGAGACAGGGCCAGTGGCATAGCCACAGGTTAGCTTATCCTTCTCCTGCCTTTGAGCCTTCCAAAGGTAACAATGGACGCTAGCGCACCTTGAGTGCTTACTACCTCGTAGCTCATGCACTTAACTCTCACAACAGCCATATAAGGGAGGTATTATTTTTTTTTAACTTTGCAAATGAGGAAACAGAGTCACAGAATGCTTAAGAGACTTGTTCAAGGTCACACAGCTAGAAGTAGCAGAGCTGGGCTTCGAACCCAGCAGGCTAGCCTCGGAGGCTGTGCTCTGATCACTACACACACTGTCACCTCTTCCACAGCCTTCATGGCTACAAATGCTTCAGGACCCAAAGGGTTGAAGCAACCACTGGAGAAGAATGGTATGCTCTGCTTCTCCTCCTGGCCCCCTGCAAGTCACCGTCCATACAGCTGCTGGCACTGTCCTTGTCAATCATAAGTTAGTTAGTGGATGAGTGCCACTCCTCTGTCACCTACTCCTGGGCTTTCCATGAGCCATCTCGTGTGGTTCCCTCTCCAACCCTTTCCCCACTAGTTCTCTCCCCTCTCTGCCCGTTTCTCTTCACCACCTGACACAGATTTGCGTGACCTGTTCCTTCCTCTTTATTGTTTTCCTTTGCTCTAAAAATCGGAGGGCCCTGAGCACATGGGGGCATCACTTATGCCTAGCATGGTGCCTGTTTCTCAGCAAGCCTCTGATGCACCTTTGATCCAAGAAGGCCCAGATGAAATCACCCGGTCTTCTGGACTCCTTGGGCTCAGGTCCCACTGTCCCTCTGGGTGAACAGTGTCAGAATGGCCAGAGGCAGCTGCTTTTCTGTGGCCCGTATGTCTGGAAGAACCATTACCTGGCCCTCTGTGTGGTCAGTCTGGAGAGCTGGCAGGAAGCTGGGTTTGTAGGTGTGCAGCTGGGCAGGTCAGCCCAAGGACTCCACTGTCAGGTTATAAAGGGCAGAGGGGAGCAGAGCTAGGGTTGAGCTAAGGCTGGGGCCAGGCCATGGGAGCACCCTTTGCAGGGCTACCCAGACCCAGAGCAGTACCATTTCCAAGGGTGCCTCCCTCGAGAGTCCAGTGTGGGTAGCCAGGGCTACAAGCACAGACTCTAGCCAGACCACCACCTGCTGCCACGTGACCTTGAGCACCTGCTTCCACTTGCTGAGCTGGCTTCTTTTGCACTCTGGGAGCACAATCTGTACCTTGTAAGACAGCTTTCAGGGTGCAAGTGGGTGAGAGCCTGGGTGGGAAGTGCCTGGTCTGAGCTCAGCTGACACAGAGCTCTCACCACATGGTCATTTCTTCCTCCCTCGGCCTGGGGTTCCCTCACCCTCTCCTCCCTTCCTTTTCCACTCAAGTACCTTTGCCATCTCTCTCTTTCCTTCCGGGTCAAGCTTCCTGGAGAAGTCCTCCAAACTTACAGATGTTTTTAGTCACAGTCTTCTGGAGTCAGTGCTTAATATCCTGTAGACTTTGTTCCTAAGCTCAAGGGCCTGCTGGAACAGGGCACTGTAGCACCTTGGCCCCACACAGGGCTAGGGGAATGGGGACCAAGCAGGCCTTCTTTTTGTTTGTTTTGGGTAAAATTCACATGACATAAAATTAACCATTTTAAGTGTGTAAATCAGTGGCATTTAGTGCATTCACAGTGTTGTGCAACCATCACCTCCATCTAGTTCTATTTTTATCAACCCCAAAGGAAACCTCATACCGATGAGGCAGCCACTCCCCATTCCTGTTCCCCTAGCCCCTGGCTGCTTTCTGACTCTGTGGATTTGCCTGTCCTGGATGTTTCAGTGAGATGAAACCATCCAGCGTGTGACCTTGGTGGCCAGCTTCTTTCACTCAGTGTGATGATGCTGAGGTCCTCCCTGTGTCAGCACTTCCTCCCTTTTCACAGCCAAGTAATGTTCCCCTGCTCCCTTCTCAATCAGAACAGAAGGCCAGTCCCACTGCATGTGCGAGTGGGGCCTTCTCTGTGGCCAGGAAAGGGGTGAGAACACCTGTGAAAGAGATTCAACCTGGAGAAAGAAAGAGAAGGAGGGGAAGGGAGGGAGGGAAGGAGAGGAAGGGAGAGAAGGAGGGAGGGAGGGAGGGAGGGAGGGAAGGAAGGAAGGAAGGAAGGAAGGAAGGAAGGAAGGAAGGAAGGAAGGAAGGAAGGAAGGAGGGAGGGAGGGAGGGAGGGAGGGAAGGAGAGAAAGAAGGAGGGAAGGAAGGAAGGAAGGAAGGAAGGAAGGAAGGAAGGAAGGAAGGAAGGAAGGAAGGAAGGAAGGAAGGAGGGAGGGAGGGAGGGAGGGAGGGAGGGAGGGAAGGAAGGAGAGAAAGAAGGAGGGAGGGAGGGAAGGAGAGAAAGAAGGAGGGAAGGAAGGAAGGAAGGAAAGAAAGAAAAGAGGGAGAGAAGGAAGGAGGGAAGGAAGTAGAGAAGGAAGGAAGAAAGGAAGGAAGGAAAGAAGGAAGGAAGGGAGGGAGAAGGGAGTGAGAGAGGGAGACGCCATTTGAACAACAGTGAATTCAAGTAGGAGGACTCAAGCAGATACAGCTTTTAAGCCACGAGGACTCATTCGGATAACACTAGGGTCAGGAAAGCATAGATGTCAGAGTTAGGTGGCCCAGGCTGGGCACAGGCCTCAGAAATCACACACTCTGTAATGTACTTCCCATCCCACCCACTGTTCTCACAACCTCTTCACACATGTTGTCTGGCAAGGCTGGCATGCCTGCAGGCCTGGGAAGGTGTGGGAAGTTCGCTGGTCCTCCGATCCTGCCCCCCGCGTTGAAGAGGACCTCCTCCTCCCTCTGCTGTGGAGGCTTGGTGCCGATCAGGTCGCTGAGGAGCTAGCTGGACGTGGCCAGAGGTGGATTTAACAGTGGGCGCACTGGGCGCGCGTCCTGAGTCCCAACTTCTGAAGGGCCCTGACATCTGAAGGACCCCACATAACTCCAACTTTACACTTTTTTCTAATGACACCACATTTGGTTTCATGTGTGCAATTTTAACATTAATAGTACATAATATTTTTTTATTTATTTAAAAATATAGTTAATATTTATTTTTATTTTCCCTGTCTCTCTCTTTTTTTAAGGGGCCGAATATTTTCTTCTGTGCCTTAATCAACCTTAATCGGCCTCTGTCTGTGGCCCCTCTGCAGAGATCGGAGTTGTCTGGGACCCCACTGCTCGGCCACTGGCCAGGGCTCAGGCCCCACACGGCCACTGGCCAGGGCTCAGGTCCCACACGGCAGCTCAGGAGGTGGGGGTGCGGCCTCCTTTGCTGAGAGACGGGCTTCGCTGGGAGAGTTTGATTCGGTACAGAGAGCCTTGTTGTCCTTGCACCTTAGAGCCCTTTGCTCCACCCAAACCTGGGGCTTAGCTTGTGTTAAGTCAGGGAGCTAGACCAACTGAAACATTGACTCATGTTAAGGTGGAAGGCTTTTGAAGCCCCAGGTTTATTTGAGTTTAAGGGTTTGGGGAGTTATAGATTCTCTTTCAATTTCAACGATTTGCTAAGGGTTTTCCATCACACTTCCCTGTTTTGTGTTGAACACAGGTTTATTAAGTGACTCATAAGAGAAATTCCTATTTGGGTTTGGTTCCTGGACCCACACACACGTGCAGTTAGTTCTGGTCTGGGGTTGAGGCTTCAGTTCAGAAAGAGGACGAGGCTAGCTGCTCACAGAGCAGGGGAAGGGCACAGGCACTACGGCCTGCTCTTGACCACCCCCTGGGCCCCATGCAGGTCTGGGCCGACCTGGCTCGTGCTGCATTTAGACCGGGAGCCCCGGCCTTCAAACCCCAGTGAGTCCCCTAGGGGCAACACTGTTTGATTGATTTTGAAACTGAGACAGTAAAACAGTTAATAAAAAACCGATATATCTGTGCAGAGGTGCTTTCCACACTGCCAGCCTCTGCGCAGATGAGCACTATTCATCACGACTGCACAGCCGCCTGGAGAACTTCGCATGAAAGTGGGGGCTGCGTCACTGCAGCCAGGCTCCCACGGGATCCCCAACTTCTTCTGCCTACCCTGGGCCTCCCATGCAGATGGAAATGTCTGCCTCTGGTGACCCAACTTGCCCTTTCTCCAAGGCAACCCTTCTCAAAGTGGGGTCCCCAAGCCCACTGCAGTTCCCCACCTGGGAACATGCTAGAAATGCAAATTCTCAAGCTGCACCCAAACTCTGGGGTGAGGCCCAGCTCCTGTTCCAACGAGCAGCTGGGAGATGGGAGTGCGAGCCTCAGTCTGGGCAGGACTGCTCTGCAGAGCACTCTCCACACTCCAGGCTTCCCAACCTGTGTTTCTTCCCTGTCATAATCAGCTACTGCTGAGGCTAAAGGATGCCTCCTCTACAGACAGAGGTTAAATCTGAACAGAGGGTAACACACTGATTCTCCAACACTGACAGCTGGCATGTCAGCTGATGAGAGGGAGGGCCGCTCTGGGCTGGGGTGGGTGTAGGATCACTGTCTGCCCCCACGCCTCCAACTGGTCCAGAGAATTGGGATGTGAGTTCAGGGCTGGCTGTGTGACTATAGGCAAGTCGTGTCACCTCTCTGTACTTCTCAGTTCTGGCAGCTGGCACCTGGGGATAATAACAGGGCCTGTCTCATGGAGTTGTTGTGAGGATGTTTAATGTGTACAAGCTGTTAGAATGGGGCCCTGTGCCTCCACCAGGAACCAGCAGGAGTGCCATCACACTCGCTACTCCCCGGGGGCCCAGGGCTCTGACCCTCTGTGGGTGGCCAGCGTCCCGGTGCCCCTGTCCCTGGAGGAGCAGAAGACCCAAAGCATCGCCTTGAGAATGGTGTCATCACTCAGTCACTGGCACCTTCACCCTGAATGAGATCAGGTCCTGGCTGTTATTGGTCCCTGTGGGACTGTGTGGTTGCCAGGGATGGAAGCCCCAAGAAACTGGCCTACGCCATCTCCCAGCTCCCGGGGGGAGACCAGAGAGGAGGGAGCAGCGGAAAAGCAAGAATGGACCTAAGAGGAAAGAGAGAAAACAGATGGAGACAAAGAGAAGGAACACAAGGGAAAGTAAAGAATGGGGACTGGAAGAGGAACACACAAAGACAGGGAGCGAGGGGTAAGGAGACGGAACTGGGCAGAGAGGGAAAGGCCAGCGCAGAGAGCACTGTCCCTCTGCAGCCTGCTGCTCAGCCAGATCACAGCTGGAAGCAAAAGCCCAGCCCCTTCCGGCACCGGCCTTGGGAAGATGCAGGTGAGTGCATCTATCCCCACTCTGAAGCTAAGCGTGTCCATGCCAGTCTGGGGGCCCAACCCGGGGCTGGGCAGGGCTGGTCACCTGCCCCCCACCCCTCCAAAACCTGAGGCTCTGTGAGTCCCGGCGAGGGAGCTGTGCCCGTGCTCCAGAACAAAGCTGACTTCCTGACCGGGCACATGGCTCACCTGAACTAGGGAAGTGGGCCTGGATTCCAACAGGACACACAGGCACCATGGACAGTGTGCTAATCTCTAAGACTCCCCGCCACTCAGCACTTTCCAAAACGCCTATGTCCTGGAGGCTGGGGTCACACATTGGCTGGATCTGGCCCACATACACGTTGACTTTAGCATACTCTGGTTCTTTCTTCCATTCAGTTCCAGTGCCTTCAGAAGGGAATGTGCCCTCATGTAGGCCACAGCCCCCACTTCTCCCTCTGGCCTTGTCCCCCTGGCCTCTTCAGGCCTTGGAGGTTGACTCCTGTCCTAGAGGAAACAGATGGTCCCAGGCAACCTCTCTGGTCTCTATGGAAAACTTAGTAAAGATTCACAAGCATTTGGTCACCCCCAAAGGTGGCAGATCCTAGCTTAGCATGTGGTCCCAGCCTAGAGCCCCCCCCCCCCCCCCCCCAGTTCGGCTGCCCCTGCCCTCTGAGACCAGGCCTCTGGGAAAGAGAGGTTTGCAGAGGAAAGGCTGGGACGTGGGCCTGGAGGAGTGAACCAGCGATGCCTGACCAGCTCCTCCCTGGGGAATGAACTCTGGAAGCCAGGGGGAATTTCAGGCTGGGGTCCAGGATGTTAAGCTCTCTGGAATCTCTGTCCCTCTGAGTCCTCGCTCCCATTTGTTCTCTCTGTCCCCTCAGGCCATTTCCCTGTGGAGATCAGCAATACAAGCCCTTAGAAGACAAAGTCCGTTTGTTTGTCATACCAGATCTTATCAGAGGTGGGGGTTGAGGGGGAGATGGCTTTAGTTCAGAGACTGCTCAGATACAGCCCCAGAAAGAAAAAAGAAGTCAGTGCAGGGGACCATCAGGGTCCCTGAGGTGGGTGGGGCCCTGCAGACTTGGTGACACAGACTGCCCCACCCCAGGCCTGTGCTCACACAGCCATTGAACCCCAGTCAGGTGGCCCGTCTTGAGGACCTAACACTCAGCTGACCCAGGCCAGGCTGGTTTTTGGAGGGATGAGGCCCACCAGACAGGTGATGCATTGCCCCCTCCCAGTTCACTTCTGCTCCTGCCAACCAGCATCTCACTCAAGCTCATAGATCCTTGGTCCTTACCAGATGGTTCTCACTGTTACCTGGACGCGTGTGTTTTTATCTGAATTGTGCTTTTCATTTTGGTGTGCATTAGAAAAATACAATGAAGACATCAAATAGGGGTTAAATGGATGTATTGCCTAGGAGGGAGCAAAGTTAAAAATGTTAGTTGATTTAAGAAAGTACATCAAGCCAATAACAGTGCAGGCGGTATGGGGATAAAGCTAAAAATTGTGGTGGAATGCAGAAGGCTGACGTTTGGAGAACCCTGTGCCATCCCAGACGAGGGTGGGTCCCCTCTCCCAGACAGTGGGCTATTCTGACTCCACCCTGCGGGCACAGCGGTAGAAACATGGGAAAGGCTGGCATTCAGGGCACACGCAGGTGATACAGTGTGCCCAGCAGAGCTGGTCAGGGTGCCTGGTTAATGGGGCATTGGCTCCTGTCTCCTCTCCAGCAGCCTGCACCCTGTGATCCTCCCCTGCAGGGGTGCAGCAGGAGCTGTCTTCTAGAAGGGGCACTGCCATCCTGCTGCCCAGAAGGCAGGGCTGGAGAGAGCTGATGGTTAAGAAAAAGAGGCTTCAGAGAGGACCTACTCTGGATATTTCACTCCTTAGGAGCCAGGAGGCCCTGTCCATCACTGACTGGGGGTCCATCACTGACTGGGGTCACTGTCTTCCTCCCCCAATGGGGTCACATTGATCATTTTGTGCTGAGTAGGAAATGTGATGAAGCAGGAAGTGCTGTGGGAAGTCTTCCAGGCATGGCAGGGGTCTGACTCCCTTCTTCCCTCTGCAGCCAGCAGGTCAGCCTCACCCTGCACCCCAGAGCCCTGGGAACACCCAAAGGAGGGGACAAAGGATGAGGGAACAGCCCTGCAGCCCTTCTCTGTAAGCTTAGCATCGTTGCAAAGGTTGACTGCCCACCATCATCAGGGAAATGGCTTTAGCTCAGAGTCATTTTTTATGTGCCTGCTCAATAAAATAATTATTGATGGCTTCATCCATTTAAGTCACAATCAAACTAGCAGCCAGAATGCAGGGGCCCTGTCTTCTATCACCAGAGCCAGAACTATTTTCTATCAATTCGCAAATACATTCACATTTAGGTGAAAAATTAGGCTATCTCGGATCAAATATATCAGAGGCCCGGGGGCAGGAGGAGAGGGCTGAGTCCGAGGGCTCCTTCATTATTCATTAGTGAGGCGTGTGGAAGAACAGGCCAAGCACTCTCTGCCTGGGAGCAGGCGTCAGCTGGGGGGGAGGAGCAAGGCCCGGTCCCAGTGGGCAGGACTGTCGCCGGCCCCATGCAGGAGCCAGGCGTACAGAGGGGACCGGCTCTCCCAAGGCAGGAAAACTAAAAATGTGAGAGTTACCTAGAAGACAGGCCCCGCTTCTTTAGGTGCTAGCCATGGGCCAATTATCCAGTGACTGTCAGCATCTGAAGATGGTGGGGGCAGACAGGAGGGAGAGCGAAGAGAGGGAACCTGAGCCAAAGAAGAGAGATGCTGCTGTGTGCTGGGCACTCTGCTGGGGCTTGGCCTCGACCATCTCATCAATCCCCCTACTAACCCATGGAGGCTCAGAGAGGGCAATTCATTCCTACAGAGGTACACAGCTTGCAAAGGACAGAATCCGACTTTCACATCAAATCTGCCTGAACCCAACTTGGTTTCCGAAATGACCTCATTCAATAACTGATTAGTATGTTTTGTGTGTGTGTGTGTGTGTGTGTGTGTTGGGGAGAGGAGCAGTACCAGGATAGTTTGCTTGCTTATTAGGGGGTTTTGTTTGGGTTGTGAAAGGAATGTGTTTAGCCAAGACATCAGCACTGTTTGCTTTGTTTTTGCTTTTGAGAATTTAAGGGAATTGGAAGGCAATAAAGGAGAAACTCCTTTCTGGGTTGTAGAGGTGAGGTGGGCCTGGCTGGGCTGTTCTCACACCTCCACCCTCGTGAGGATGGCTGCCGGGCGGGCCTCCCTGCCCTCCACCTCCTCCCCCTCCCCCAGAAGAAGCCTGCTCCTAGTGCCTGTTTACTACCTGTGTGCTGGGCTCTCTCTCTCTCCAGGAGTCTGCATTCTAAGCCTTATTCTTAATTATGGCTTGAAAGCCTGTGATCCTGGAGATGAGATTTCAGAGACTGGCAAAGGGTATTTCAGGGTGTTGGAATGACCTCCTCGCACCTCCAAACTCATACCAAGTCTGTTCGGGGCCAGTTCCAGGCTTGTGCCTAAATGGAAAAGGCGCCCTGTGTGGGAGGCATGGATAGGAAGCATCTGCCCAGGGGAAACTTCCCACTATGTGACCCTTCTTTTTGACCCACTATGGGACCCATTTTAATTAACCAGAGGCCTCTTCATTTGTATAATGTTACCTGTGGAAGCATTTTACTTGTAGCATTTATTTGGGGAAAATCCCGGCCTGATACCCAAACTCAATTATGACCCAAACCCTCATCACCCATTGGTCCTGTTCAGAGGACTGTCAGCAGCCTAATCAGGACTATCTGGCCGTTTTGTAAACAGTCTGGCACTTCCCCAAAATGCTAACCATATAGTTACCACATGACTCAGAAGTTCCACTCCCAGGCATCTACCCAAGAGAAATGAAAACATTATGTCTGCACAAAAACTTGTACGTCAACGTTCATAACAACATTAACCTCAACAGCCCCAGTGTGGGAACAACGCCTGGCCATCGCCTGATGCACGGGTAAACCAAATAGGGCACATCCGTGCTCTGAAATACTACTCAGTCATGAAAGGGGGTAGAGTGCTGGCCGAGGCTGCAGCACGGGCGAGCCTGGAAGACACGGAGCTGAGTCAGAGCAGCCAGGCACAGCAGCTGCGTGAGCCTGGTTCCGTGGGTATAACTGTCCCAATCGGTGACCTACCAGACAAAGCAGAAGCGTGGATGTCCCAGGCTGGCTTGAGGGTGGGGAGTGACTGCTGATGGGCATGGGGTTTTCTTTTGTGGGTGGTGAGAATGTTCTGCAGTTGATTGTGGTGGTGGCTGCACATCTCTGGATGTACGAAAAGCCATTGGCTTGTCCTCTTTCACTGGGTCGATTGTATGATACATGAATCATATCCCACTAAGAGTGTTAAAAAATAAATCAAGACTGTACTTGGACGCCAAAGCCACTGACACCTTGCTTACCCCTCCTAGTGGTGGCCTTTTTATCTGCCCTTTTACCCCTGTACTCAAATCTGACACTCTTCTATCACGTCCCCTTCTCTGCGGTGCGGCTGCTCCTGCCCCCCCCCCCATACACACACACTGGGTTCCCATCTAGTGTCCCCCTGATCTGTTCTCTGGTCTCCACGGCCCATGGAGTGGGGCCTCCTCCAGCTGTGCTGACGCAGGGGTGGTGCTGACGCAGGGGTGCTGCTGTCCCACGGCTGGAGAACTGAGAGCGCCCCGAGTCTCTGCCTGGGCCAGGGTCACTCGCGTTGGCTTGCTCACCCTCTACTGGTCCTGCTCACTGCATGGGGTATGAGTCTGGAATGTAGCTCTGGGACAGGGGACTCAGTCTGAATCCTGACTCTGCCACTTACTACCTGTTTGTGGCTAAATTCTATCCCCCTCAAAATTGCATGTTAGAATCCAAACCTCCAATATCCAGAATGTGACTGTATTTGGAGGTGGAGTATTTAAAAAAAAATAATTAAGGTAAAATAAGGTCATTAGGGTGGGCCCTAATCTCACAGGACCAGTGTCCTTATAGGAAGAAGAACAGGGCAGACACAAAGGGAAGACCACGGGAAATGCAAGGAGAAGGGTGCTGGACAGACCCCCATAGGCTGAGTGTGGCACCAGAGAGGAGGGACACTGGAGCTGGGGGTGACGGCTTCCTCATAAATCTCCCAAACTTGCTCAGATGGGTAAAGACGGGGACACACTGGGTCCAGGCCTCTCCTCCTCTCTTAGGTTTATGTGTCAAATAACCAGGGTTACTTGGCCAGCCTCCCCCAGACCTCCTTGACATTTCCAAGTCTGGGTCAGATTCTAGTTCCAGAGTCTCCAGTCTTCTGAGACACCAGCAGAGGGAGAACTCCCCCTGTCCAGGAGGCCTTGGCCTGGCTGCGTTCAGAGGGCACACAGGTAAGTCAGCTACTCCCCGAGGTCCAGAGATCCTGAGAGCACTGGCAGCAGGGTATCAATACAGCAAGGGGACAAATACCTGTTTGCACAGCATTCTCTGTGTGGCCAGAGCCTTCAGAAGAAAGTACAGCTAAAGCAATAACATTGGCTACTTGCAGCTCCCTGAGGTTGAGGACTTTACCCTTCCAGGTGAGGCCACTGCGTGTGGCCAAGGTGCGGTGTGACTGTGGGGGTGCTCCTCAAACCACATGCAGTGATGGACAGAGGTGCGGGCGAGGGGATTCTCCCCCTGTGAAGGTAAGGGGCCCTGGGTGTGCCCCAGGCGGCACACGCTTGAGGCGACTCTCCTTGATTGGGCCTGGGAAAACACCATGGAACCAAAGGCAAACTTGGAAAGGAGTCTACTCTGCACGAGTCTGTGGCCTTTAAGGGAAGGACCCAGAGACAGGCTGGCCCAAGACAGCGAGAGGGATGCAGCAGCGAGGCCCAGGAGAGAAAAGGAGGAGGGCGGGGGAGGAAAGGGATCTTCCCCCACCACGTGGCCATGCTGGGCTGCTGCTCCTGTCTGCCCACCAGCTGGGCAGTGCTGAGCCAGGGGGCCCAGTTTTCTGATGGCGGAGGGAGTGGGACACAGGCTTCAGTGATGGCTGGGTACATTCGGGGCACCCCCTGCCTTCATGGACTAGCTCCCTCTGTGAGTACGCATGCACCCACAACCATACACACACAGACACATGCACTCAGGGGACAATTAGTGCGGGTGCCAGGGCTTGTCCCAGGTACTGAAGGTGGAACAGTGAGAAGCAAAGCCTGCCCTGGTAGAACTGGCATCTTGGCAGGAGGAATGACAACTGGAAAGGAGACTCTGTCTCATTATTTACTGTTCACTATCTCAGTTCAGTCCACAGACCACTCGTTTTCTGTCTTGCTCATCTTTTTGCCCAGAACTCACTGCACACCCTCTGTGGAGCCTTGAAGGCCTCACCTTCTTCCCCTCCCCACCCAGTTAGCCTTGCCTTTGACTCTTTTCTTCCCTCTCTTCATGCCCCACCCTGCTCTGCACACTCCATCTTCCCGAGGTCTCCCTTAGACCTCTCTCTCTCAGTGCTGGAGGCTGGCCAAGGGGACCCTCGGGGCTGACACCTGTCCAGGGACCTCAGGGAAGAACTGCACCCACTGTGGCTTGGGGGCGAGGACTGGCCCACCTGTGAACTCAGCCAGATGGGTTTCCTGCGTTCCTGGACCCTCTTGGTCCCCAAATAATAACAGCCACTACTTATTTAGTGAGCGTTTCCTCTGGGTCAGGTTTTGGTTAAACCCACACAACTGCGACCTCATTTAATCCTCCAACACCCATGTGCAGTAGGTACGTCACCGCACCTTTACTTCCCTGAGTACTTCCCCTGTGCAGACACAGAGCACAAGGGGACTCTGCAAAACTACGGGACAGGAAACTCCAAGGTCGAGACGAGAACCTGGCTCTGCCTGACCCCAGGCCCCTGCTGTTAACTTTGTGCTACTGTCTCCCAACCTCTCCTCCACAGGAACTTCTTTGTCCGAGGGGTGAGCAAGGAAGTCCTCAAAACTCATCACCCAGAGGTATTTCCATTTTATACACTTCAAATGACAATGTCTTTCTAGACTTAGATAATTTTCTATAATGGTGGGATTTCAGGCAGACAGAGGGCAAAGCAGATTATTTTCATTTGGGAATATTTCATTTGGGAACCACCCCACACAAGAGGTTGTACCCCTGTCTCTCATGAAGTGCTGCCTTTCCTGCCAAGTTTACTTAGCTTTGCTGCAAGGCAAATGTTCCAAACCTGTTAATTACCCCAGAAAAATTGAGGATGGGTAAATCCAGGCCCAGATAAAATCAGTGCCTTCCCACAGCTGCCCCCCCATTTCCCTCTGGTCACTCCCCTCCGGTCTCCCTGGAATCCTGGAGGGTGTGTGCTTCCCTGTCATCTCCACATGATGGCACCCACCAGACCTGCCCAGGCCAGCACCACAATGCCCAGAGGACAGCGGTGCCATGCTTGGGCCTGCTCAGGCTGCTGCGGTCACGTCTAAATTTCCATGGAAAGCCTCCCCCCACCCACCCGAGGGCTGAGGGGCCTTGAGGTACCCCTTCCTAGCTCCTCACCGCCAACATTCAAGCTGCCTTGAATCCTTCCTGCCTCCCCACTCAGATGGAAGAAAATGCTGATGAGGGTGAGGCACTGTGCACCTAAGAATGAACCACTCGATTTCGGGAGTCCCTGAGGTAGCCCCAAAATTCTTTAACATGTATGCATCTGTATCTCTCTGGGAAGGCCCTCAAAGTTTATGAGAGATTTTCAAAGAGCTCTGGGACCACCTCCACCCTCCATCGTCAAGGGTGAGAGTCATTGAGACCACCCCTCCAACACACAACACAGACAGGAGGCCAGAGCCCCTCCAGGGCTGACACCACGGCAGAGGGCCAGCCTGTACTGCCCGTGGTTGGGAGCACCAGCCTGGGGCCTGACAGCCTGAACTTCACCCAGTGCTGCTGCCACTTGCAATGTCACCTCCCTTCCCTGTGTGATAAATGGGGTCACAATGGTGTCTACCACACGGAGTTATCATAAGGATGAACATAAAAGGTACATCAAGTTAAGTACTAAACCCTAGTCCTGGCTCATAGTAAGCACTCACTAAATGTTAACTACAAGTTATCACCCCCATTTGGGAGAGGAAACCAGAGCTCAGAGAGGCTGGTTCACTTGTTGGGGGTCACAGCTAGCACAACCCCAGTGGGGAGCCCTCCCTGGAGCCGAGAGTGGGGTGGAACTCTGAGAACACAGCTGGCCCAACAGTCGCTGGAGGGTAGCGTGGCAGGGGCAGGCTGCTGGGGCTGGGTCAGCCAGCGAGCGGCGATGCCTACTGAGAGCTGGGGCCGAGGAGGCAGGGAGCAGGTTTTGCTTGGCTCTTGAACTCAGGAGGGCTGGGTTCTAGTGTGAACCCTGTCTGTGGGCTGGGCAAGCTCCTTCCCCTTTCAGGAGTCCTGTTTCTTCTATGAAAGAGGTGTGGTTAAGACCGATCTGGGGGCTTTTATCCCACAGAAAGGGGGCAGATGGATGAGGCTCCTTGCAGACTCTCTGGGAGTCAGAGGCTGCGATGAGTTGGGCGACCTCGGAGCTGCTGCCGGCAACTGGGCCTCAAATGGTTGGGCAAGAGCTAGTTGGCCATCTTTTTGCCCAGGAGATCCCAAGCACCACCAATAGCAATGTGGTGAACCCCATAGCCAGTGCCACCGTGAAAGCTCCCGATCGGCCAGCCTGGGCCCAGATGGGGACTTCTAGGATCCGCATGGGTGACCCTCAGTGAGACCGGCGTCACGGCATCTTGGTTACCCTGGGTTACTGTACCCTGACTGCACCAACTGGAACTTTCAAGCCACTGGTGGGGGCACCTCAACCACCGTCAGAAGGAAGAAGCCAGCTTGGACTCTGCTGAAATGAGCAGCAACCACACCTCCCTCTCAGCAAGGAGCAGGGCCAGCAGGCAGGTAGTCTCTCCCTTGGCACCCTGTATCCCACCCAAGACTGAGGAAGCCCCAGGGGTGGCCCAGGGCAACCCAGCTGCCCTTCTGGAAACACAACTGAAGGCTGTGAGGAAGCCGCCTCCACCCCAGCTTTGCTTCAGACCCCCCGGGGGGAGGGCCCAAACATCAGAGCCAGGCATGGCCTGACGGGCAGCTGCAGCCTTCCGTGCCCTCCCAGCTGGACACACCTGGGGAGAAGATCAGGGTAACCTGGATGCCGAGGCAGCCCCTCCGGGGTGCCAACACAGCCCATGGGTAGCGCTGCCAGACCCGGAGCAGGAGCCAGGTGGAGGCTGAGACTACTCCAGAGGTGAGAGAAGGCAGGGCAGGGAGAGAAGGAGAGAGGGAGGGAAGGAGAGAGGAGAGAAAGAAGGGAAGAGGGAGGGAGGGGAGGAGGGGGAGAAGGCAGGAGGGAAGGGGCCCTTCTATCTTCCCCATCCCTCCCTCTTCCAGGCAAAATATTCTTTCTTAAAAAAAGAAGAAAAGTAGTAACAACCCCCCTCCCTCCTTCCATTCTTTTCCTTTCTGAGCAAGAGCTTTATAACCCTAGATGGCTGATCCGAAAATAACTATTTTGCCCTTAGACAGAGTTGTTTCTGAACAGGAGAAGCTGAGATATTTTGAAAGCCACCCCTGAGGCAGAAGGTTGTGCATAAGGCACTAATTGTCAGCACTCCCCAGGGGCAGCCCTCGTTCCTGGGAAGATGGGGAGCTGGGCTGTCAGCCCATTCCTGGGGGAGCCCACCCCCCAGGGTCAGCCAGCCAGGCTGGGCGGAGGACATAAAACACAGGAACACAGATGATCTTACATAACCGAAGTGGGACTGAACATTTTCAGCAAATTGCCTCTGTTATGAGCTCTGCCATAAAATCGCCTCGCAAGTGAATTTAGTTTTTTCTTCCCTCCGTGCCCAATCAATTAGCACATGAGTAATACCAAGCCCATTAGGACAAACCGATGCCGGGGGAGTTATGTCAGCTGCTATAGAAATGATTGCTTAATATACCAGTTGGCTCCGAGGAGCTCTTAGCCACACACAATCTTGCCATAATCAATAGCAACAGTCAGACGACGCTGTTTCAAGGAGAACACCGCCATGCAGCACAGGAGCCAGCGCGCATGGGGCGCAGTGCACATGCGCCCCATACCCGTGCCCCACATTGTGTCCTCCCTGCAAAACAAAGAGGAGAAGCCCGTGGTGACTAAGAGAAATGTGGCCAAGGAGGGAGAAACACGAGAGAGGAACAGGGAGGGCTTTGTAGGGGTCTGTACACCAGAGGGAAAGGAAAGGGAAGGGAAGGGACTTCCTTCCTGTTCCATATATTTTAGCAACCGCAAAATGGGCTTTCCCGGGACACCTGGAGGCTCCCTGAGATTATAATCCCTGTGGAGTTGAGCATGTGAGACAATAATAACACGTGTGTCTACGTGTGCACATTGGCACATGTATCATAAATAAGGACAAGGAGATGTCTTTACGTGTGTGTGTGTGTGTGTGTGTGTGTGTGTCAGGTGGAACCTGCAGATAGGCCTGGTGTGTGTGTGCACACGCTGCCATACACGCATGTGCATGCAAGTGTACACCTGCATGCAGGTGTGGCCATGTGCCCTCACTGGTCCCAGAGACAGTGGTCCTGCAGGACCAGACAGCCTGCCGCACCGGTTTGCTCTGTCACAGCCCTGGACTGAGGGACCTAAAGGTAAAAGTGAGGAGCATCTCCCCAAGATGATAGAGAGGAGAGGCAGCGAATCCGGTCACCATCAACCTGGGCTCGGAGTCCTGGAAGGACACTGGCTTCAGAGCTAGCCCTTGGGTCTGGGCCCTGCTGCACCCTCAGGAGGTGCAAGATGCCGGCTCTCCCTGGGCCTCATCTGCGGAATGGCAAGGGCAGTGTGCCCCAGGCTGAAGCAGAGTTTCAGCACAGAGAGCCCTCGATGTGCTCACCAGAGGACATCTACTAACCCAGGGCTGCTGTCACTAAGGCCTGCACTCCTGACACCTCCGGGGCTGCCAAATCCCAGATCTCTGACCTCTCCCTGCTCCTCAGGACCCACTTGAGAACCAGGCCTCCTGGGAACCAGGCCTCTTCCTTCCTGCTCCTCGGGGAAGATTGGGAAAAGTTTGTTGTATCCCAAAGAACAGGCAAATCGCAAGGGGATTGAGGGTTTGTAGTCTCAGCCCCAGACCCTTCTCCCCTGAATTCACCCCTTTTCCCCTGTCTAGAAGGGTGACTCCCCTCCTCAATACACGAGGAAACTGAGGCTTTCAAAGTCAGCCAGTGACTTAGAGCTAGACTCCCATCAGACCCAGGGATGTGAATATAGCAGTGGGATTTTGTTCCCATGACAATGGGGGTGGGGGTGTCATGGGCTTACATGGCTTCTTGGGAGGGAAAGCAGACCTGAGGCTAACAGAAAGGGTTAATTAATAACAGTGTTAGGGAGCAGGGCACAGAAATGAGTGCCGCGGCCATCAGACATGGTGCATTTTTGGAAGCACGCTGACTAGCCTCTTGCCCTCTCTGGCCTCAGTTTACCCATCCATAAACTGGAAGAATAATTCTATGAGCCCATTGTTCCTCTCAACTCTGATGCTATGAGATTAGGCGAGGGGTCTCTACAGCATAACTAAAATGAGCAATCATGGTCTGGGTGCTGGGGATGGATGGGGGGAAGTGGAGGGATTCTGGAGAGGTGTGGTTGTGTCCCCAAGGCCAGGGAACACTCCTGGACTCTCCCCCCCCCCTAATTAGGGGACTCTCCAGCACCCCTACTGTGAGGAGGGAAAGTCTCCCTCTCCCTTTCTTAGTCACACAGAGGGGACTCAGAACAGGCAGGTTGGTGAAGAGGTGGGATACACCTCCACATCATCCATTCACTCATTGTGCCACCGAGAGAGGTGACAGGCTACATGGTCTCTCGGAGCTCAGTCTCCTCGCCTGTGAAGTAACAATAGGTAGTGTCCCCCTTGGGTGACTAGGAAGAGTCAGTGAGTATGCAGTGAGGGTCCCCTGAGTGTTCGACCCTATAATGAACAAACCGAAAAAATGTCCCTGCCCTCCCAAATCTGTGGTAAGAGTGGGTAGGGGGGACACATTGATAAGAAAAACAAAAAGACTGTCAGGGGCGCTAAGCACTGCAGAGAAAAACCAAACAGGGAAAGGAGGAGCTCGAGAGGGTCCAGGGAGGTGCCTGCAGGAAAGAAACTCGTCTCCGCATCTCCACGTCCTCATTTGTAAGCTGGGTACAAGGTCACCACTTGCCTTCCTTCTGGGTTTTTATTAGGGATGAATTATGGTCCTCAGGGCTTTATGGGATTTAAAGTCTGAGGGTAAGAGAGGACCTGAGGTGACTGGCAAGAAAGGGACAAAGTACATGTTAGTTACTATTACTGTGGGTCAAGGTGGTAGCTCAGTACAGGGACGCCCCCACCCTGCCCCAGCTCCTCTCACTACTGAGCCCCAGAAAACAGGACGCCTCACACCTACGCACCCCCTCTGCTAGTCCTGCCTCTCCACCCACCCTCCATACTGCAAGAAGGACACAGCTTCCCCTCCCCCTTAGGAGCCAGAGCTCTGGAGAGAGTCCTGGGGAGACTCAGGCCTCCCAACACTTTATTAAGAGGCAGCATTTCTAGTGGGGAGAACACTTAGACTCAAAGACAGGAGTGTTGGATTCTAGTGCCAGCTTTGCAATCAGCTGCTTGCTGGGTGGGTCTCAGTTTCCTCATCTCTAAAATGGATAGAATACCACCCACCCTAGCTATATCACAGAATTCCTGTTAAGAAAAAAATCAACCCTGAATTAAAGTAGGCAGCTTTAGAAAAGAAGGGGCATGGACTCTGGGGAGATAGCCACCCATGCTCCTGGGTCAGAGCAAGCCCCTTTCTGAGCTGTTTCTTCTTTTGGGAAGTAAAACCTGTTCTCAGGCTGATGTGGAGATGAAATAAGCCAGGTAGGTGCTGACAAATTCCTGCTCCTTTTACTGAGCACCTACTATGAGTGAAGCCCTGGAAGGCTATGGATTTCAGATGTCACGGTAGCCACCCTCCAAGGTGGCACCATACTTGCTGGTTCTTATGCCCTCATGCAGGTGCCTCACACAATCTGTGAGTATAGCTTTTTCCCAAAAGACGGAGCATGACTTCCGAGGCTAGGTTGTACAAGGCATTGCTGTTTCTGGCTTACACCCTCTGGGTGAAGCTAGCCGGATGTCCTGAAGACAGACACTCAGGCCACCCTCTGGAATGGTAGGGGATGGAGGCTTCCTGCCAATAGCCAGCATCAACTTGCTGGCTATGCATGACAGCCACCTTAGAAATGAATCCTGCTACCCAGTCAGGCCCGCGGAGGACTGCAGCCACTGTGGGCGTCTTGACTGCCCCTTTCTGAGCAACCCTAAGCCAGAGCCACCCAGCTCAGCCTCTCTGAGTGCCACTGTAGGGAGGAACTGGCACACCTGGCTCTGCTAAGCCCTTTCAACATTGATCACTAAAGATGCTCCACTCCCCACACAGGTAAACACAGAGCTTCCCAAAGAGGCCCCTCTACGGACTCGCGCAGGAGCTTGCTCCCTTAACCCAGCGCTCCAGGGTTGCTGACTCTCAGCAGCGAGGGAGACAGTGAGTGTCCATTGTTGCTTTTGGCTGCCACATGTGGGGTGATCTGTTCTGCAGCGGTAGATGGCTGGTGCAGATGTGGCCCCTGCCACCTTTAACCTGGTTTCAGAGAACTGCACGGAGAAGTGGCAGCACGGGGCAGCACGTGGTCAGAAACCAGCCCAGGCAGCTTTGGGCCTCTCGCCTCTGTGGCCTGGGGGATGCACAATGTGTGCTATGATTCCGTTTGGAGGCCTGCAGAGGGATGATGGGTGAGAAATTATTCCGAGAAGAACACATTTTCTGCTTTGATGTGAAGGGTTGTTATAAAAAGTGGGGGAAATGACTGTCACAGGCTCGAGAGGTGGATCCCAAGCCCTGCTGCCAAGGTGAGAGAGAGTGAGCGATTGTCCCCCCACCACCACCCCCATTTGATGGGCGCTAGGTAACCTAACCTTGGACATTGGTGTACTTCACCCTCACCTTGTACTGGGGCTTACGAAAGCCCAGAGTCATTCAGGAAGGGTTACTTCACTGAGATTTAAGAAGTGGGAGAAAATGGGCTCCTTTGCTCTTGTATGGCCCAGCTGCCCTCTGATTATCACAGCTAATGCGGCAGGAAATTGCCCATGGCAAATGAGCAGGACCTGTTACCTGTGGGTGGAAATGGGTAATGAGGACTTAAATTCAGGCACATCTCCGGATCCCATTAGGGAGCCAGCCTGCAAAAATGATTAGGGAGGTTTTAATATCCACCGATCATCGGATGGATGCCCATCTCCTGCAGCGACCTCAGACTCATTAACCTGGCGGGCCCGCTCCACCATTAATCTCTCATGCTGGTGGAGTGGCCTCCTTCCCAGACCTCTCTCGGGGCCTCCCAGAACCCAGAGCTTTGAAATAATTGAAATCCTGCGTGGTGTGGTACAATCAGTTCCCTTAAGAGAAAATCAGGGATTCCTTCAGACCTTCCCCGAGTGAAGAGCTCTCAGCTTCCCACCCCACAGCAGCGTGCATCGCAGGGTGGACCACCGTGACGGCATTCTACTTCCTTCCTCTCCCTCAGTAGAGATGCTACTGTGGGGCAGTGTGGCCCCATGGAAGGAGCAGCGGAGACTAGGGGCTGGCTCAGCGGCCAGTGACCACTGACCAAGTCACACCACCTCAGACCTTGCAGGTGGGGACAAGATGATCCCCCCGGCCCAGCTCATATCTGCCCTCTGGCCTTGACTTTTCCACATGGCCCAGAGTAAGCTCCTCTATTCCCCTACCCAGAATGGGCCTTCTTCTTCTCTCTGTACTCATGTTGGTGCTTCCTTCTCTACATTTCTTTAGTAAATCCTATCATCTCGTCTTTGAAAAGGTTGGATTCGTTCCTATCCCTTAAATCAGCCACCTCTTAGATTTCCTACCCTGTCTCTTCATTCCAGCAGGTCTCCCTGAGACACAGCTCTCAACAACCGTCCTTGTGCTCCAAGACCAGCAGGGGCTCCATGGAGCATGCTGTTCTCAAGAAATACCCCTGGGGCCGTTCCTCCTTCCCCACCAGCCCCTCACCTCCAGCCTGCCTGACTTCATGCCCTCCGCCCAGAGGCTGGATGGCCAGCTTTGTCCACATGCTGGGGGTCCCTCCTGATGGGGGATGCCTGAGGCACGAGCTCGTGCTGCCCGTGGACAGCTGCAAGCTCAGAGTCCCCTGCTTGTTTTTGTTTCTGTTTGAATGTTTTGTTTCCGTGCACTGACCAATCTTGGAGAAGCCTGTCACCCAGGTCCCTTGCAAGGCCTACAGCATACCTTGCCCAGAGTAAGGACAAGGCAATGTCTTTTCTATTATAGTAGAATTTCTGCCCTGGGGAACATTCCCAGAGAAATATTTCACTAAATTTGTATGTATAAAATTAAACGCTCAAAGGGACCCAGGAGGCCCTCCGTCCAGAGGAAGAACTAAGCCCTGTCCTCACCCCACCTCCTTGGGGGGCTGGCTTGTAAGATGAGAAGCAACAGTCACTTTTTCCTGCATCTCAAACATTCAACAGAAAACAAAACTAAAAATGCATTAGCTGGTTTGGGTCTGAGCTCTGCCATTTATTTGCTGTGTGGCTTTGGGTAGGTTATTTGACTTCTCTGGCACTCAGCGAAGAAACTGCAAAGAATGTACTCCAAAATGTGTGTTTTGCTTTAGTGTGTGTGTATGTGAATATATGTATGGATATATATGTGTGTATACATCTATATTACACACACACAGCCAGCTCCTTCTGCCCGCAGAGCTTTCGTAGGTCCTTGGCTCCAGCCTGAGCCAAGGATTGGAAGACTGTTATTGGTCAGCCCCCTGAATCAAAGCTGCTCAGAAATGGCAGTGACCCCATCAGAGGCTTCAGGTTTCCTCCTACCGTAGCTGCCAGCTGCTCCTTCCTCCCCACGCTGCCCCTGAGTCAGACAGGGCAGCCCACTCTGATGCCAGGCCAGGACCCTCCGCAAGCCCAGGCTGTTCCAGACTTTCCCTGAAACCTGGCGGAGAACTGCTCTGGAGGTTTTGCAAACATCTGGGGAGGCAGCAGGCAGATGGAGGGGAGCCACCCCTACCCAGGCCCCTCCCTTGGTGTGGCCTTGGTGCCTCCACCCTGTCACTGTGGGAAGCCACAGGGCTTCCAGACCAGGACCCCCTGTAAAGACCCGACAGCCTTGTTCTCTGAGGCCACACATTTTCCCAAACCAATCCCTGAGGGGCTGGACAGTAGGTGAGGATGGTGGCGAACTTGCAGTTGCTTATGAAGGCTCAGAAAGAGAAAGTTCTGGAGAATGAGGGCCAGAGCAAGACCTCACTCAGGGGCTCTTTCCTGGGCTAGGCTGCAGGGTTGGGCAGGCAGTACCTTCTGGTCCAACAGCAGATAAGAGGTTTCTCTTCCCTAGTTCTTTTTGTCTTTATTTTATTTTTATGGAAATAGCCATCCATGATTAATGCATGAGGTACTGTTGAGGAGGAGGCTGCTGATACTTTCAGAAACAGCACCCAACTTCCAGAAACATGGAAGGCCTTTAATTATTGATCCTCAGGCGGGAGACTGGCCTCCCTGGGAGCCAGCTGCCGGGAGCTGCTGTCTGATGTAAAGGCGCGAGAGAGCTTGCTGGGAAGGCGAAGGCTTGTGGGGGAGAGGGGCTGTATTCAGGCCTCGCAGAGGAGCGCAGCCCTCCGCCCTCACCTCCCACTCCGCCTTTATAGCCTTCTCCACTGGGCAGAGGCATGGACCACCAGTGCCAAATTACTATGGTATTAGTGCCACCACCATCTTTTGGAATGAGCCCCGCCAAGGCACCCACCGTCCTGTTTGGTGAGCCCCACTGAAGCCCCGCGGCAGCGAGGCCAGGCTCTGAGACCCAAGAAGCCCCGGCTGCCAGGAAGGAAACCGGCACCACCTTGTCCTGATTTATGACACAGAGTCTCTTCCATATATGAAAAGCCGGCTGTAATTTGCTTATAAATAATTGACTTCTCCTAGATTAAAATCTCTGGAGGGACTCTCAGTTTATTCACAACAAGGCGCTTCTGCCTACAGTGCAAATTAGGCCCTTTCAAATCTGTCTTATCTCTACTTCGAACGTTATGAAGAGTGATTTTTTCCCCTTCATCCCCTGTAATAACCTTCAACTAACCTTTAAACCAGAGTGAATAATTTAAATCTTATTTTCATATCAATGGTGGAGTCAAGCCAAGCAATTATCTTTTATCTGTATACTCTGTCGTCAGAGCGGCAGGCATAATCAAGTTTTCCCAAGCGAGCCAGATGAGAGAGAGGAAGAGTGAGGAAGTGCGAGATAGTATCTGAAGACATTAGCGAAACAATGAATTATTCAATAATGAGTACAAGATCTGTCATAACACACACACACACACACACACACACACACACACACACACACACACACACAGCTTGACATCTGCCCGTTGTTCCAGGCAAGCCAGGGTTGGCAGGCTAGGGGAGGGGTGTCAGGAAGGGGTCTAGGCTAAGCATGACAAATCGGCAGATCATCAGCTCAATTAGGACAGAGAGCAGGTGCGCAGGGCATGTCTGGGGCCCTGGGTGGCACTGTTGTGGGCCAAACAACTGGCTGAGAAAGAAAAAAACAAACACCAAATTTGAGTGACAGTGATTTAGAGCAACTCCAGCTAAAGGGGCTGGGCAGTGTGGGGGGGCAAGGAAAAATTTCAGGGAGGGGTGTGGAAGAGAGAAGGGAATATTTTAAATTTTTTAAAAAGCAAGAAAAGGTTGAAATTCCCCATGGTGCTCATTAAAATTCTACCACACGTATTTCTTCCCCAGGTCCCCCTGGACTTCCCGTGATCATTTTTATTAATTCATAAAATATCGCACCAGTGATTGAGGCTGATGATTAGTGGAGCCGACAAACACAAGAGCTTGTGAAATATTGCAGCAGCCCCTATCAAGCCCCTCAGAGTAAAAACACAGATGTCACATACAAATTCATCCTTCAGCTGGGCCTTGGACAGCCAGCTGGGTGGGGAGCAGCGAAGGAAGGGCCCTGTGTGTCTGCCGCTGCTCCTGCTACCCCGGTCTCCCTCCTTGAGACGGTGCCCAGCTTGTCTCTCGAGTTATGGGAAATGCCTGCTTGAGACAGAAGTGTCCTTTAACCTCATTTGTGAAAGGACTGCCAGGCATTGGCAAGAAGCAGCTGGGAGATTTCCATCAGGAGCTCAGCTCCCGGCTTGGCAGGTGTGATGACTTGTGGGATGATGGCAGCACACATAAGAGCCGGGAGCCTCCCACATCTATGCCAGGCTTTTTTTGAAATGTCCAGTCATGTCCCAGGTTTGCTTCCAGTCAGGGCACATAGGAGAGGAAACCACTGCTTCTCCAACCCTTCCCCTCTCTTCTCTGTCTCACTCTTTCTCTTTCTTCCTTTCCCACAGCCATGGCTCCATTGGTTCGAGTGCATTGGCCCCAGGCACTGAGGATGGCTCTGTGGAGCCTCCACCTCAGGTGCTAAAAATAGCTCAGTTGCGAGCATGGCTCCAGATGGGCAGAGCATCTGCCCCAGACAGAAGTTGCTGGGTGGATCCTGGTCAGCGCTCATGCAGGAGTGTATCTCTCTATCTCCCTTCCTCTCACTTGGAAAAGAAGGAAAAAAAGTCCAGCCCTCTGCTCATTTCCAGATACCCATTCAGTGGAAATAGAGGCACACCACTGGGTGCACTATGTATTACCATCCCATTTTACAGGTGAGGAAAGTCACAGATGGCAAAGCTCTAACAGAAAGAATGATGTCTCAGAGTAGCAGGGACAGAGAACCTAGCTGCAGAAGAAGCAAAGTCAAATCTTGTGTTCAGGTATGATTGTCCTCTCAGGTGTGTGCTATAATTATTCTTCCCCTCTTATTTCCTGATGCCATTTTTACCAATGGCTCTATTCTTTATTTATTTCCGTAAGTTTACACTCATCCTATATTTTGTGATGCTAGGTAGGAAGAAAGACTAGCTTAGTTTTTGTTAAACTGGTCTCACCCTAGAGGTTTATTAAACTAGAATCGCAGGGAGGGGGTGAGCCTCAGGAATCTGCATTTTACCAGCTTGCTAGGTGAGTCTGATGCACTGAAATGTGAGAAGCACTGGCCTAGACTCGGGATCAGAGCTCAAAGCCACGGCTGCACTTTAGAATCCCAGAGAGCTTCTGAACAAAAATAATTCCCTCGATCGCACCCCAAATATTCAAATTTAGCTGGCCCTGGGCAAAACCCAGGTGCTGGTATTTATTAAGAAATCTCTAGGTATTTCTGAGAAGCCAGGATTAAAAAACATTCAGAATGACAATACTAGAATAGGCTTCTTAATTCTATCCTTACTTCCCTGGTACTAAATATGATCCCCCCACCATTGACACAATTCTACCAAAATAGGCAGGAATAAAAGAGAATGAATTACTTCAATATATATTCTTTCTTTTTTTTTTTTTTAGGTGAGAGGAGGGGAGATAGCAAGGCAGACTTCTGCATATGCCCTGACTGTAATCCACCTGACAACTCCACCCGGGGCCAATGCTCAAATACTCAGCTATATTTAGCACCTGAGGCTGGCCCACTTGGACCAAGCAAGCCATCCTCAGTGCTGAGGGCTACGCTTGAACCAATTGAGCCACTGGCTGTGGGAGAAGAGAAAGAGAAGGGGTGTGGAGAGAAGCAGAAGGTCACTTCGCCTGTGTGCCCTGATTGGGAATCGAACCTGGAACATCCATATGCCAGACCAATGCTCTAGCCACTAAGCCACCAGCCAGGGCCTAAAAATATATTCATGACTACTGCATTTGCTTTAGAGTTTAGACTGAGTCCAGGCTAATTTGCATACACAGATGAAATATTTCAGTTTTTACTTAGAAAATAGCAATGTTATCTATAATGTGGGAAGCAAGACATGCTAAGTTCCTGTATGCTACAGTCAAAATTCTCTTCTCCTCTCAGTTGGCTCCTGTAGACACCAAGCTTGCTGTGCACACATTTTGCATTGAATAGATTTGTATGGCTTCCTCTGGAATCATTTTAGGATTCTGAGCTCCCATATTTGGAGGAAGCAAGCAAAGGCAGTTTTCATCTCACAAGCTTGATTCTAGAGCAAGCCTTGTCTCACTTGAGCAAACAGTTCATTTTAGACTTGCTGACAATCTGAACTGCAAAACTGATTGTGTTGCCTTCTTCGACTTAGCCACTGGGAAGCTCAGGGCCCACGCTGCCACTTCCCTCTGACTAGAACAGATGATATGTGCCACGTACTCTGACCGTCCTTCTCCCCTCTCCACCTAGGGTATAAGTACATAAACATGAACAAGGAAGGAGCCTGTTCTGATTCCTGTTGGACAGCCATCTATCATCTCCTAGCCCAGAAGGTCATGACCTCCAATGACTCCAGGGAGCAGGCAGGCAACAAAAAAGGGTGAGTCAGGCCTGAGGGCCCTAGAGAGAGGCTGAGAAACTGGAAAATTGGAAGCACATGTCCCGGTTAAAGTCTCAGATTTAAAAAAGAAGAAAAGTAGCCACTGTGTTTGGCAGTCAGAAAACATGCCCACAGGCTAAATCTGCCCTGCCGGCAGCTGGTCAGTCTAATCCAGGGCGGAACGCCCAGGGCTGCGGCCTCTGAGGCAGATATATAAGGGATACTCCCCTGTCTGAGAGATTGCTCACATCAGCAGTGAAATTTCCACCCCTTAATTTTCACTTTGGAACTTGTTCTAGCCTGAATGAGAGGAGAAGTGTTAAATACCTGGCTGGAGGGAAGCTGGTGCTCAGCAAATGGTTAGTAAACAAGCTATTGAGTAAAATTCATCCTGCTCTGGAGCGTTGGGGGTTATTGCAAAGCAGTATGTGCTCATTGTAGACAAAACAGAAATATGGAGGCCTGCTAAAAAAAAACATGTGTTGGTGAGATAACCACTTAGCTCCTCAGTGTACATATCTCAGTGACATGTGTGTGTGCTTGTGTGAGTGCAGGGCACATAGCTACTTTTATTTCCAGCTTACATTCTTTGGGGGACTACTTTCTTCCAGGGAAGAATGTATCATTTTCCTAAATTATATTCTTAGCCTCCTAAAGAATGTGGCAGAGCAGATAAGAAAATTTTTAAAATCTCTTCCAAAACTTTATTAAGTGAAAAGAAAACAAAACCTTATCTTTTAAAATAAAAATCAGAATGAGAGTTGACAAACTATTAGAAGAAAACTTTTCTGAAATTAAAAATTATAACTTTATACCTTAAAGGGAAAAAATTCAGAAAAATTAATACCATCACATATCTTGATGAAGTTACTGAACCTTTAAGAATAATACAAAAAATCTTAAGATTATTCTGGCTGCAAATATAAATCATCTTTAAGAAGCAAAATCAGGATGACTTCAAGATTCTTCACAGAAAAAATAAAAGATTCTTCAGAAATATTCTACGCCAAAAAACATGGTAAGAATATCTACAGAGTTTGGGAATGGGGAAGTAACCTGCAAAAGAAAAACAAAAGACCAAAGTTTGATGGACAGTGGGTCATGGACCTAAACATAGGAGTGAAAACTGCAAATGTTCTAGAAGAAAATAAAGGAGAAAATTTTAGCAACCTTGCAAAGTTTTCTTAGATAACAGTGAGTACTGGTTTATTAGATAAGACACAAAAGCATACAAAAGCATAAACCACAAAGGAACATATTAACTAAATGAACTTTATCAAACTTAAAAACTTCTGCTCTTCAAAAGTCATAATTAAAAAAATGGAAAGGGGCAACCAGAGTGGGAGAAAACAGTCACAATATGAATATATGACAAAGGATTTGTTTCTAGAATATAAAAAAAATACCATTTATCTATAACAAGAGACAACCAAATTCCAAAGGAGCAAAATATTTGAAGAGGTTCTTTACCAAAAAGGTATTTGAAAGATCATTAAGCTCACAAAAAAAGCTCATCCTCAGTAGTTGTACACAAATGCAAATTAAAACCACAATGAGATAGCACTCTATATACCTGGGATGTCTAAAATTAAGACTGACAATAGCAAGTGTTGACAAGAATATGGAACAAGTGGAAGTCTCAGACACCATTGGTGGGAGTATGAATGGCAATACCACTTTGGAAAGCAGTTTGGCAGTTTCTTATCAAGCCAAATACATCTTTCATATGACCCAGCAGTTCTACCACCAGAGACCGAAAACATGTCCGTGTTAAGGCTCTGTACAAGCATAGCCATAGCAGTTTTATTCATAATACTCCCAAACTGGAAACAATCCAACTGTCTGCTAACAGGATATCAAACATTTCCATCACTCTCAACATTTCCTTGTACCCCTTTACTCAGAGGTGGATTTAACGGCAGGCACACCGGGCACGCACCCCGGGCCCCGATTTCTGATGATCCCTGCAAAACCCCAACTTTACACTTTTTTCTAATGTAAGGGGCCCAGTATTTTCTTCTGCACCTGGGGTCTCAACCAACCTTAATCCGCCTCTGCCTTTACTGCCAATGTCTCCTAACTCCTCACCCCTGCTATGGTTTCCATCACAATAATTAGGTTAGTCTGTTCTAAAACTTCATCTGTAAAGACAAATAAACTCTGTGTTTTTTTGTATGTAACATCTTTGTTCCTCTTGTCTCCCTCCCTCTTCCATGAATTCCTCTCATTGCTGTAGGCCCTTTCACTGCCCCTGTAGTCATCAGTACCACTGGATGTGGGTCTGGGCATCAATCACCCTGTTCTGCCTCTCCTTAAATACAAGGAACTACCAGAACCTTATTGTTCTCTACTCCCAAACCTGGTACCACCTGGGATCTAGGCAAGAGTCTGGTAACCTAGACACATCTTTATTAGGGGAATGAGTCTCCACTGGTGGGAGCAGTGGGAGGCAGTGGATCTTTGAGTAAGGGGGCCTCCTTTCTTCCATATCTTCCATATTCTCCTGGACCACAAGAGCTCACCCCATTGAGAACCAGGACTTGATCAGCTGTCTGGTCTCACCTCCCTGAGCATTGGGCTCAAAGCCTGATGGACAAGAGAAAACTTCAGAAGGTGAAGGCCTTGCTTTTAGCCAAAGGGCCATTACCTGAGCAGCTCTACTAAGCATGCCACTGTCAAGATGCCCACAGCCCAACAATACATTGAAGGTCCCCAGCTGGAGATAGTGTCCTGAGGTAGGATGGTGTCCTGCCAGCTTCTCCTCGACCCTTCCAAACCCATTTGGATAGCTCTCTGGGGGCGTCAAGGAAGAGGCTTCAGGGAGCCCCAGGAAAGCCCCAGACAGAGGCAGGAGAGGATAAATAGTTCCAGAAGCCAGTAATGTATGTATGCACAATGAACCCTGGAGATGCAAGAGGAAGCTTTTTCACAAAATTATCTCTTTTAAATACCATTCAGGATTTTAAAGAAGTGATTTCTTCTGAAGAGTGGGCAGAGGGTTCCTAGGGCCTGGGGGGCTGAGGCCAATCGAAGAGGAGCCTCCGCTGGAGGTGCGGCAAAGGGATTCAGAAGGGAAGCATCCTCACAGAAGGGACACTTGCATGGGGCTGGCAGTGACCTGGCCACAGTACACAAACAGCACACCTGAATGCTCCAGATGATGTCAGGACAGACAGAAGGGCACGCAGGGGATGAGGACCTCCTCTCCGGGGGAAGTTTCTCAGCAGCCCACTCTGTACAGATCTCTGTACACCTGCCCATAGAAGAGCTCCCTGCAGGAGCTACCAGTCCCCACACAACAGCAGACCCTGGTGCCCACTGTCTCCAGGCTCTCACCATGCTGGGCAATCACTGATACCTGTTTTGTCATTTTGCATTGACCACAACCTGTGCACTTAGGACCATTATCTTCCCCATCAGTGTGATCAGAGACAGGGCTCAAAATGTCAAACAAGTTGCCCAAGGCATGAGCCCAGATGCATCCATGTGTGTCCTCTGCCACACTCTCTGCAGAACCATGTCTGAGAGGGCCCTGGGTGAAGAGCTGGGGTCCATGAAGTGCATGCTCTTCAAGGGTGCACATGGCAGGTTAACCATTGGCTGCCCTCCAGCAAGGTCTGAGGGGCATAAAATCAATGTACTTAGAAAGCGTGAAATGATGGTACTTAACTAGGATGGTAACAGCAGCACAGAGCAGCAGCATTTTTATTTTCCTGTCAGCTTCTTATCATTAGGAACCAAAAGTTTGGAACATTATAGGTTGGGGTAGGGTTTTTTTTTTCCCAACAGAAGTTCAGAAGTAGTGAGTTCCAAGCCAGATTCTGCTCCACCTGCTCCAGGTGCGACCTTGGAGTAAGAGAGAGGAAGGGAATCTTAATGTGGTTCGAGCATATAGAGAGGATGTCAGGAGGACCCACTAAGAGGAAGGTCTGGAGGTGGGCAGACCTCCCCATTGAGATCAAGGATCTCCTTTCCCAGAGGAAGATGGACTGTGCCTACAATGTGTCTGCAGATGGGCCCACTCCCCTGAGTTTATCCCCTTACTTGAGATGTGCAGTTTTGGGGAAACAATACCTACAGTAGCAACCATGATGCACAAGGGTTATCCATCACCCTCACTTGTCATCCTCCAGCCAAATTGAAACATAATATAAAAAATAGCCTACCATAAAGAGCAGTGACCATTTTTTTAAATGGATTAGATGCAAAGGAAGTTATTCAAGTCCATGACAGCTCCCAAAAGGCGTCTCTCTGTTGCAGTCAGCAAACCCACATCTGATTAGAGGTTGAGCTATGATAAGATGCCTCAGATATGGAGGGAGATGGGGGGACAGTATGACTGACAGTCACAGTGCCATGATACCTCTCGGGCACTGCCTCACACTTTCAAACAAGAACCAACTTGGACTCTCAGTAAACAAGCCTAAAGAGGGGAAACCCCTTCTCACCCTGGAAGACATCCCAGTCTCCTAGACCTTCCCAGTTTCTTCAAGAATTGTCTCTGTGCCCATTTAAACGTTGTATTTGTTCAAAAGAGGGGACCCATGAACCCGGAACCAGAATAAAAGTATTCCACAAATATTCTTATTTAAATAACATTTTAAAAAATAGATCATGTTCAATGGTGAGGAACTACTAAATTATTGAATCCCTTGAAGCATCCTATAGGCTATAAAGTGGCTCATGAAACCCCATAAAAGAATGCAATAAATAGTCGGGAAGGAATGCCGGGTTCCATGTCAGAATGTATATACGAGCCAACGCTAAACATCTTCGTGCAATCTTTCCACTTAAACCAATGATTAAACAGATTAAACAGATGATTAAACAAGCAAAGATTAATGAAACAAGTAAAGTCATCAAATCTGTATGAGTGTATAAACGAATGATTCCAGACAATATTAGAACAAATTGTCTAAAACTAATAGCGAATGCGTCAGTGCCGTCCCAACAGCTTTTGTTGGGCTCTCACTTGGATGCAATCAAAACATTTGTTTAAACTAAGACAGATATGAGGCGCTAAGATGTCAGTTTCTTGAAAGGGAAAAATAAAACAAAGGCAATTTTTTCGTTAAGGCAATTGGCACGCCAACCAGGCTGCATTACCGAGGAATCTATGAACAGCACCGCCGTGACATGAAGACATGCAATGTCACCCTGGCTATTTTATAAACCAGGCCATGCCCAAACAATAAATGTAAGTAAGCCAGAAAGAAGGTGCAGATCTCTAACCTACTTGAGAATGTGCGAAGGAGAGGGGAAAATGTTCAAATATCCTCCAGCTCTTTAGAAACCCCCTTTTAAGTATTGGTTATTGATATGCTAATTACCACAAAGGTTTATCTCTTCTTCTTTCTTTGAGGGGCCACTGTTACTCCCTGTGTACTATTGGAAGAAATAAAATGGTATTTTTTTTTAGCAAGTATGCTCCATTCAGGTTTTTTCCATTAATTAAAATAAACTAGTGAGTTTTTTTAAGCCCCTCCTTAGGATACACACTTGTTTCAACCCTGCTGGCTGACCGAGAGCTTCTCGCAGGTCTGTCACTTGTAACTCGTCACACAGGACATTGAAATTCTTGTTGGTCCAAGGGTCACCCTTGGACCAGCATCCTCCTCCAGTAAGAGCCCCAACCTGCTGCAGCAGGAACTTCATTTTAAACGTGGATTTCAGGTAGAGTTTGAAAACCACAGATTTGCTTATGTGGGGCTCACAAAATGTCCTAGGCATGATGGCAAACGAGTGAAGAGGGAAGGGACATGGTCAGTCCTTTGCCAAGGCAAGGATGTGTAAGAAACGCTTTGAAATCATTGCTTTGGTAAGAGTGACCAGCTAGGAGTCCTGGGTTTCCATGGGGACCACAGAGTGTTTCCCTGAAACACAGAGTATCTTGACCCAGTGTCTGCCCCACTCACTGTGGCTGGCCTGCTGCTGCCCCAGCTCTGATCGTGCATTCAAAATAAGAGAGGGCTTGGTAGAGACTGCTGGATGGCAAGCAGCAAAAGTCAAACTAGTCTAGGCAAAAAAAAAAGGAAAAGAAAAGAAAACAGAAAAAGGTAAGCTGTTGGCTTGTTTGTTTTTTGTAAAAATACAGAGTGCCTCCTGCCTCCCAGAACCCACAGACAGGTGCCACTTCAGGAAAGCACTGGTGTGGAGCTGACAGCCCTAAGGACCCACCCCATCCCTGCTCTGCAGCTTCCCTACGAGTCACTATCTCACACTCTCTGCAGACCAGCTCCCTCTCCACGCCTGGCTGCCGCACAGATCACAGCTGCCTGGCCAACTACACCCTGGACACACTACCTCTAGCCACTGAAGGACTTGTCTCTTAGGCCAAATCCCAAACACAAGGGGATAGACCTGGGTGGCCCTGTTTGGATGGTGACTGCTGGTCTGATCAGCTACGGGAGCGAGACCATGTAGAATAGTCATGCCTATGGGGGAACCACTCCAGTGCGTGGCAGGATGGAGACAGAGATACAAAAAGACACACACACACACACACACACACACACACACACACACACACACAGGTGTCCTCAGGAAAAGGGAAGCACAGTGATTTGCCCAGGGTCACTAAGTGCTGACAGCAGGATTGGAACCCAGAGACGTCCACCACGGCCTCTGTCTCCTCTGCTTCTTCACTGTTACCTTCCTGGACCCATGCCCATCTTTGGCTTATGTAAGGTAAGTGAGCCTTGTCATCACTCCCTTCTTCCCTCTGCACACTGGCATCTCCCTTTCAGCACCCAGACTGCTCTTCAGTGCCCACCAGCTGCCCCCTCGCTGCTCAGTAAATAGCTTGCCCACTGGGCACCTTAGTGTAACATCCTCATCTCTGCAGGTGATTTGCTACTTGATATGGTGAAGCAGTCAATCTGCCAGCACCAGATACCCCAAGGCACTGACTTGAAGGGATCAATCCCACATGCTCCCCACTCATTCTGAATATGAGGCACCAGGGAAAGGAAGAGATCAGAAACTTTAGAGTCAGAGTCGCCCAGGTTGAAGCCTTAGTTCTGTGCTTTGTGTGATTTGCGAACAAGCTCTCTAATATTTCCATGTCTCAGTTCCTGTCTGAGCCTCAGTCCTCCCCAAAGCAGTGCCTAAGAAACAGGCTTGCACGCAGGTCTTTTATTTTGGAAGGGATCCTGAGAACAGGAGTGAAGGACCAGCCAGTGGACTGTGGAAAATGGGAAGCCTGTACAATTCTGTAGTATCAAGGAGGCCACTGCTGGTGTGGCCTTCTGGGCAGCCTTCTGAACTACATCACAGAACCGTTGACCCGGCAAAGAATGAGAGAACATTGTCACTGGTCCCTGCGCCTTACCTCTCGCTGCAGCTCCAGGGACACTTGCTGGTGCAACCGCTTCCCCAGACGCCTCCTGCTTTGGGATCCCAGAAGCCCCAGGGTAGGAAGTGAGAGCTTTGGAACAAAGCTGGGAAAAGCTGCTCAGAACTGGTCACCACCACAGTGACTGGAGCAAAACAGAGACCAAAATTTGCAATGACACCAGAAGATATTGATCCAGTTCCCCACAGGGTCCTTACAGGGTAAGAGCAGGGTATTAGCCCAGAATCTGAGCTGAAAGCAACAGAAACCGGCTCGGTTACCACAAGCAGGAAGGACCCTCAGAATCAGCAGGGATCTGAACAATAAGGCTTGGAAAGTGGAAAAATAAAACAAGAAAAACAAAAACTAACAGAGCTGCAGATGGCCAAACAGCAGACAACACACCAGGTTTTAGTAAGAACAAGCCAGCTGGGGTACTTGCCCCATGTCCACTGCTGTTGAATTGTCAGGAATCCATTCAAATGGTCCCTTCATTGATCATTTGCTCATGAATCAGAGTCTAGCCAGGAGCGATTGGCAGGTCCTAGACTACGTGTCCACACCTAAATACTCCAGGAGAACAAGGGAGGAGGCATCTTGCCCTATTTGCTGTCCTAGGTGGAACACAGGGCTTTGTCTCCCACCAAGACTCACCCAGAGAAAGTGGATATGGATTTTGGGAGCCCAAAGAATGGAAGCCAGAGGCTGACACCTGGTAGGTGTTCAGTAAACAGCAGTTTGTGAAGGAGTTGCCATTCTGACTTTCCTCAGACCGTCCTGGTCCCATACCACATGCTGCGACTGACCAGCGGACCCTGGGAGGCAGAGCAGTCCTCATTAAAGCCAAACCCAGAGCCCCCAGGGAGGACTGCTGTGCTAATGATTTCTCAGCTGTTTGGGCTCAGTGTTGCCTCCCTGCAGGATGCACTTTGATTTCTGCGGCCCAGGGAGATGTTTGAGTTTCCTGCAGAAATTCTTCCTCCTCTCAAGCCCTGGAGAATTCTAGGTTTTATGTTTTGTTTTAATGAGGAAGGCACTGCTTTCCACCATCATGGTGTGGGAGATACACCATCATAGCATGTGAAATCTAGAAGGGATTCTAGAGGTAATCTTCATACAGGAAGAGGATGCAGAGGATAGAAAAAGATATCCAAGATCACACAGCTAATGTGAACAACAGGGCGGGAGCAAGACTCAGTTACAGTATGTCATCTGCTCTCTGCTTTGGATTGATCAGCTACATGCACCACCCCCACCCCCAAAACACACACACAATGGTTTAACCCAATTACATCTCTAGAATTTGCTTTAAAAAGAGGCTCATTGGCCTTGCCTGTGGTGGCACAGTGGATAAAGCGTCGACCTGGAATGCTGAGGTCACCAGTTCAAAACTCCAGGTTTGCTGGGTTAAGGCACATACAAGAAGCAACTACTATGAGTTGATGTTTCTTGCTCTTTCCTCCCTTTCTCTCTCTCCTCTCTCTAAAAAAAAATAAAATAAAAATAAAACAAGAAAAAGAGGCTCATGAGACACAGAATCAGGTAGCACCCTACCTTGCCCCTCCTGAGTGGTGGCCACGTCCTCTGTGTTGGCAATAATAGTACAAGTGACCAGTTGCGATGAGCCAACTTGAAGACCATGAAGATCTGCAAATTTGCCAAGACAAG
Organism: Saccopteryx leptura; assembly: GCF_036850995.1. NCBI lineage: Eukaryota > Metazoa > Chordata > Mammalia > Chiroptera > Emballonuridae > Saccopteryx > Saccopteryx leptura. Next base: position 123,706,683 of record NC_089508.1, read on the forward strand.
GAAATCTCCGCCAGACTCCAAAACCACATCCTCCTGACATTGGAAAGAATGTTGACAATTATTACATCCAATTGCCTTGTTTCACCAATAAAGAAAAACCCAAAGACAGTGAATTTCCCAAGGTCACACAGCTAGTCAGTGGCAGAACCAGGCCTAGAATTTGAATTCTACTCTTCAAGTTTTGTGTTTTTATGCTGGAGAAAGTGTCCCACCCCAAATTGCTCAGCAGTTGAGTCATCTTTGACAAAACCCTTTGGCAAACTTTCACCTTCCCTTTGTCCTCAAAAACAGCATCTTTGTACTCCACTTTGCAATCATTCAGTTGCTACCCTAAAATTACAGCAGCCTTATTTGCTTATTTTAGCTACAATGGGTCTAAATTTTACACTCAGTGTGTGAGCGTCTCAAAGCCAGAATCAATCCCCAGGCGTGGCTGTTTTTGAGTGGAGACTGTAAAGACCAGTTATGGCCCAAAAAATCAAAGAGGAAAGGATTTAGAGAGCTTCAGCCCTTTCCACATTTCTTGGGTCACTAAAGAAGCTACTTCCGTTAAGAAATCTCACTTGTCTGTAACCCAAGAAATAAATCAGGTGCTCAACTGAATCACACTTCCAGGGTGGCTTTCCCATCAAGCATCAGGGAGTTGGCACTGCAGACACCAATATTTATAGATCGGGTCAGGCAATGACACATTAAACATTTCTAAAAAACAGAGGTCTTTGCATGCCTGACAGCAACAGGGAGTATGAAGGAAATGGAGCATTGGAAATTGGCAGAACGTTTCAAGCCATCTTTGAGGACCTGGAAGGCAGTGTAGGAGGCAGGCAGGGACTCCCAGGGGATGGTTAACATCCATTTCGTTAGCCGGTAGTCTCTTCAATTCGAGGCAGTTGTTTGAATTGTGGGTGTTTTAACAAACAGCGTGCCTTTCAGCTTCAATACATCTTTGTGTTCCTGCAGTGCTTAGCACATACCTGACGCACAGCAGTGGGCTGGACACAGAACCAGCTGGGCCCTTGCAGGAATGTATCCAGTGGGAACTGACGGGAGGCTGAGTCAGCCCATAGTGCTGGTGAACCTTGGGCAAGCCATGGTCTTCCGAGAACATATAGCATTCATATGGACAGGATGGGGTGGGAAATTCTGTTCAGGGACCCCTGGGATTCATCCCTCCACCATATGGGTTTATAAAGATTTCATAAGCCCTTCTCTACGTACACACCTGGGCCCCCAGCTTAGCAAATGCAGCAAATGAGTGTTATTACCTCAGATGACTAAAAAATTTCTTACGGGGACTGTTCAAAATTATCAGAGCTTGCTAAATTCAATCATATTAGACAATTAGTTATTATTTTTCCCCCTACTCACCAAAAGTCGGAGAACAACTTGGTTAGGAATGCTTTTTAAAAATGTTATATTTTCTCTGAATTATATAATTGTGTGTTTGATTGAATCGGCCACATAATTTCTCCTGCACTGGGTAGTTTGTGGTTATGACAGAGAGAGAGAGAGAGAGAGAGAGAGAGAGAGAGAGAGAGAGGCTTTGACCAGTTGGATCAATGGATAGTGTCGGCCCAGTATATGGACATCCCAGTTTTGATCCCTGGTCAGGGCACACATGAGAAGTGACCATCTGCTTCTCTTCCCATCCCTCTTTCCTTTCTCTCTTTCTTCCTTTCTCTCAGCCAGTGGATCAATTGGTCTGAGCATTGGCCCCAGATGGGGGTTGCCAGGTGGATCCTGGTTGGGGTGCATGTGGGAATCTGTCTCTCTGTCTCTTTTCTTCTCACTTAAAAGAGAGAGAGAGAGAGAGAGAGAGGATAAGCTAATGGAAGTTCAGAGCAGGACAAGGTGAGGATAGGATGGGCATTTCTTTATGCTAACTGGGCTGGCATTTCTGCTAGTCATTCTGTTTTTCCTTAGATGACTATACCGCCCTCAGTCCATGTGATCAGGGTGAGGTTATGTCATAGGCTCCCCTCCCACCAAGGTTTAGGCAGATACTCCTCTGACCAATCAGAGAAATGCATCTATTCGAACACTGATTGGTTCAGGATGGACACCCTCTGACCAATCAGAGACATATGTATCAACTTGAATGTAGTGATTGGCTCAGTACAGGTACCCTTTCTGACCAATCAGAGTGATGTCTACCTACTTGTATGCAGTGTTTAGTTTGGGATGTGGGGAGAAAGGATACATCTTGCTTCTAAATTACAAGCTATAAGGAATCGGGCTTGGTGTCCACAGGGGTCATTTTTTTTTTTTTTTACTCCATATGATGAAGGTCCATGACTCATAGAGGGAAATAATGAAAAGAGATAGAGAGGGAGAGGCATAGTTTCAAATACAAAATGTGTTCCGTTGGATCCATCTGTGCCTAAAGTTAACCATAGATTTCACAGTTGCACAAATGACTTGTTTCTTCTCAAGCTCATTTGAGTTGAGTTTCTTATCATTACCACCATAGAATGCCTTATTCCTATAGAAATGTCAGGGAGGCTGCCTGGAGAAGGTAGGTCTAGAGCTAAATTTTAGGAAATGGGAGGTTTATTTGCTTAACTTTGTGGTTAAGAGAGATTAAGCTCATAGAAAATGGAAGAGAGAAAACAAACATAGTTACTGGTACATGGTATGGGGGTAAAAAAGGAGTGCAGGGGGTAGTGGAGTCTCGACTGAGAAGTTAGGCTAGGCCCAGATTACGTAGACCCTGATTCGCAAAGAGAGGAGGGTCTTTGCTTTCCCTGCAGTGATGGAGACCTGTGGCAGGTGTTTGGGCAGAGTCTGGCAGTGCAGAAACAGGCTCATGGGAGGGTCACTCTGACCTTGGAAACAAAGATCTTTCACAAAGGAAGCGACTACTTCGGTGGTCACCCGAGGCATCTTTTTGCATCAGTGTCTACAGCCACAGATGGAATGAGCATGCTACAGGGGACCTTAAGGAACCTGGAGTCCCATTACTACCTTTACAGAAGAGGATACTGATGCCCAGAGAGGAGACATGATGTGCCTGAGATGACTGAACAAGCCAGGGGCAAAACCTGGACTAGGGTCCCAGTCCCCATGTGCTAAGATTGGAAAAAAAATGAGTCTCTTTATGCAACTTTGTTCTGTTGTTGAGTAACAAATTAGCACAAGCATGGGGCCTTCCAAGAGTGCCCATTTATCAGCTCAGGGCTCCATAGGTCAGCAGTCCCACACAGCACAGCTGGACATGATGTGATAAAACCAGGTTGTTGACCAGGCTGAGTTCTCACATGGATGCTCTGAAGGGAAAATACACGTTCAGCTCATTCTTATGGGCAGAATTCAGTTCCTTGTGGCTACAGGGTGAGGACCCTGTTTGCTGGCTGGCTGTCTCTGGAAGACTGCTCTCAGCTACTGAAGACCATCCAAATTTCTATTCATATGGCCTCTACCTTCAAGCCAGAAAAAAATGTGTATTAAGTCCTTCCCATGCTTCACATCTCTGACTTTCTTTCCTGCAACCAGCTGAGGAAAACACTCTGCTCTATTTATTTCTATTTACTTATTTAGTTAGTTATTTTGAGAGAGTCAGGGTGAGAGAGAGAGAGAGACAGAAACATTGAGCTGCTCCCATATGTGCCCTGACTGGGGATCAAACCCGCAACCTTGTTATTTCAGGATGATGCTCTTAAGCGACTGAGCTAACCAGCCAGGGCAAAACACCCTGCTCTTGCCCTGGCCGGTTGACTCAGTAGTAGAGCATCAGCCTGGCGTGCAAGAGTCCCGGGTTCAATTCCCAGCCAGGGCACAAGGAGAAGCGCCCATCTGCTTCTCTCCCCCCCTCCCCCCCTCCTTCCTCTCTGTCTCTCTCTTCCCCTCCCGCAGCCAAGGCTCCATTGGAGCAAAGTTGGCCCGGGTGCTGGGGGTGGCTCTGTGGCCTCTGCCTCAGGTGCTAGAATGGCTCTGGATGCAACAGAGCGACACCCCAGATGGGCAGAGCATTGCCCCCTGGTGGGCATGCGGGTGGATCCCAGTCGGACGCATGTGGGAGTCTGTCTGCCTCCCCATTTCCAACTTCAGAAAAAAACAAAACAAAACAAAACACCCTGCTCTTAAAGGGCCCATGTGATTAGGTCAGCCCCCCCCCCCCAATAACCTCTCTATTTGAAGGTCATCTGATTAGGGACCTTAATTGAATCTGTTAATCCCTGAATCCCTTTGCAACAGGACAAGATGGGGGGGTGATTGAGAGAAGGAAGTCTGTGCACCCTGGAGGTATGGTAATCTTGAGAGGCATCTTAGACTTCTGCTTCCTCCAGCACCTCAGTCTGACCCCTGGGAAAGGCCACTCCTGAGAGGAAGCTGACAGCTTCTTTCACTGAGCTGGTGTATGTGGTAGGAGGGCACAAACACACCAGACACAAGCTTGTCACCTCAAGTAAGAAAGCAGAAGTTAAGAGTGAGAGCCGAGGCACTGGGGGCCAGCACAGCCATCTGAGTAGAGGATCCCACACTGTGTCTGCACACTCCTGTTTTGTTAAATACACTCTCCCCCGATTGACTACATTATCTGTGATCTACATGGGTGCCCATAATATGCAGGGTGGCCACAAGTGCATCCTTGATAGCTCCTTCAATTGCTACCCCTGGAGCTGACACAGTCGACCATCAGCTGGCCTGGTCCATTCCACCTGTCTCTTGCAGCTAACCCATGGAGCTTGAAAAAAGCTGCACCATCCCTCACCCTCTCGGGTCCACCTGCTCTGGTTTGGGGGCAGCTCAGAGAAGCCCTCCAAGGGTTGGTCTGTGCACTGGGCTGAGAGCTCATGCTTCAAAAGTGTGGGACCCAGCACCTCCTGAGTCATCTTCCAGTGACCCAGGGGGTTCACCTGGGTCCCCTCCAGCCCATCCAAGCACCCTTATGTCAGAGGTTTGTCCATAAGCCATGGGGCCACACTCTAATAACTGGTCAGCATTTAGCTTGTTTAATCAATTCCCTTACAGAGAGCTTGGAAGAGCTGAAGGGGGGAAATCTGCAAGTAGAAAAATCCAGAGCAAAGCAAGATAGAAAGGAGATTGCACTGCTATCCTCATTATGGCTTCGGACCTCCCTCCTGTCCACAGGAAGCCTCCTCCCTTAGGAGCACCCTGCTTCCCACCACCGGGAAGTTCAGAGCCCCTGATGGTCTTGGCCAGCAGGATGGTCCCACAATCCAGGAGCAGTAACCACCACCACATTGCCTTGTGCTCTGGAAGGGGCCCTGGCTCCATCCTCACAGGCTCCAGCAGGTCGGCTCTTCTCCGAGCAGTTTGTTTTGGGTTTTTTTTTTTCTTTCTTGAAAGTCTCATAAATTTCCAAGAAACTTCTACAGACAACTGTCACAAGGCTGCACCTGCCAAACAAACACAAACAGAACTCTCCTCCACCAGATTAGTTACTTAATTAAGAAGGGAAAGAGACAAGGCACATAATGCGGAGATAATTACCCATCTTGCCAAGCCTTTGCGTGCAGCGCTGGCATGCCAGCACGTCGCTGCACGGCCGCCGCTGATGCATATTCATCCAAAGAGGTAACTGCTGTGAACATTTTCTACACAGACGGCAATATGTTCCACCAACAAGCTGAGCTCCTTCTCTCGGATTCCAGCGTCTCCCACACCCCTCTCCTACCTTCGCAGGCTCCTTCCCTCCCCTGTGAAGGAGTTTTCTCAACAAAGCAAATAGCAGACAAGTGACAAAGTGAACACGTGACCAAAAAGCACTTCTGGTGATGCTATGTTGTCAGCAGCAATTAATTCCGGATCCCAAATGGAAGCATTTGGGGTTGTTTTTTTTTTTTGGGGGGGGGGCTGTTTTTTCCTTTGCCCCATCCTACTGACTCATTCAATTTGAGCTCACTTAATTGAGTTACAAGGAGTTAGTGAGTGTTACCGTTGGAGGCCCAGTGACAACCAAGTGCCCTGGAGGTCTGAGTATAATGAGGCCACAGCCCCAGAGGCCCACCGCCCACGGAGAGAGGTGCTCTCCGCTCTGAACAGGGCAGCGCGGTCATCGTCTTTGGCAGATGAAGACATAGGCTGGAGAAGTTGAGTCAACTCTAACGAAATAGGTGACATGGTCCTTGAACCTGTATTGTCTGACTCCAAATCCCATGTACAAGACGGACAAGGGGAAGTGCTGCCTGGGAGATGAAGGAGAATGGAATAGAAAGCAGAACTTGGGAGGCCCAGCAGATGTGGGGTCTGCTCCCAGCTCAGATGCTTACTAGCTCTACTGCCTCCTAAACCGCTGAACAGCATTGTTACCAAGTTTCTTGTCGATACATTGTAACTAGTAAGATCTAAGAAGTAGAAATGGCCATAGGATTTAAATAAAGCCTGAGTCCTAAAACTGCTGTGTAGGGTAATGCCTGGCCCTTGATAGATGCCTAAGAAATAGTCATACCCTATCCTTGGCAAAAATGAAAAACAGACAGAGCAAAATGGGAGAGAACAGGAGAAGGAGAAATGTAGGGAAATGGTGAGGTGGAGCTTCTGTCAGAGCTGTGATTTGAGAGTCTGAGTAGGGAGATGGCAGCAGACAGAAAGGGAAGCCGGAACAATTTAGGTGCAGATAAAAGCATGGAGGACCAGAAACATTCAGGAGAGAGTCAGTGGTGGTGTGGCCAGATGTGGGGGAGGGGGAAGGGAAGATCGGGCTGGAAGACTGGTTGGGGCCAGGTGGTATGAGGCCTTACGTCAGGGTAAGAAGAACAAGGCAAAGGCATTTGGAATACAATTTGAAAAGTGGAGAAGCTAAGGTCCCGGAACTGACATTCTGGCCTTTGGAGGGAAAAGACCACAGGAGCTCATGTATCTAGAGAAGCTGGAATTTGGTTTCATTGTTTCCAGAACATGCTCAGGTCTTTGGGAAATGGACAACATTGTCAGCTTTGTGTAAGAGCACACTTCTGCTATCTTTATCGGATGCTCTTCTCTCTCCATTCAGCTTTCCTTGCCCTCGGCCTGCCGAGAGAGCCGATGAGAGACCATACCCGATTCCTAGGAAAGATGAATAGCCTAACTCACCTCAAAGAAACTCAGAATGAATTGCCTTTCTCATTTCAGTTTAGACCCTGAGGACCTCAAAGGACTTTAAGGGAAAGATGATGGTTGTCCTCTCTGATGTAACCTTTAAAAATCAGGGCATAACACCTACCATCCCTGCTTCTCCCTACCCCGATGTCCTGCCTCTCTAAACCAAGGATAACACATAGGGGATGCCTGGTCCAGTGGAGCTGCCTTGAGCACCAGGTGGTGAAGTGCTCTGGGGATGCTTTGGTTCAGAGGGGAAGTGCGTCACAATTGCTTAGCAATGCTTGCAGAGCATGGTGTGGAGGAGTGGGTTCACAGATGTTGGCCATCCCTGGCCATTTTCCCTGGATCTTCAGCTGGGTTGAGCCTTCATGGAGACTCGGGTTACTTTTCCACATTCCTAAAGGAGTGGAGATCAAACGAGCAATTGTAGGGCCCCTATAGTGAAGTCCTACAGCATGAGAACACAGGGGAAGAGGCACTGTTGCCTAATCACCCTTCCATGTCTAAGATGAGAAACAGCCAAGTGGTTCTCAACCGTCACCGTGCGTCAGAATTCCCCGGGAGCTATTGAAATGATTGGGTTGCCCCACAGAGATCTGGTTCAGTTGATGGGGCAGCTCAGGCACTGGCACTGTTTAAAGCTCCGTGCGGGTTCTGGCATGCAGCCAAGCTGCCCACCTTTGTGCTCATTGGAAACTCAGCTGAGGAGGCAGCATAGAGCCCGTGACTTAAGGCCCCCGTCATGAGGTTTCTGTTCCCCAAAGGCCACCTGAAGGCACTAGTCCCTGCCCTGGAGGGGCATGAAGCATGAGACAGAGGTTCAGGGACATGAGACTTGTGAGTTTAGAGCAGCAGTTCTCAACCTGTGGGTCACGACCCCGGCGGGAGTCGAACGACCAAAACACAGGGGTCGCCTAAAGCCATCAGAAATACATATTTTATTTAAAAATGTATTGTATAATAAATATGTATTTTTCGATGGCTTTAGGCGACCCCTGTGTTTTGGTCGTTCGACCCCCGCTGGGGTCGCAGCCCACAGGTTGAGAACCGCTGGTTTAGAGCATATTCTGCTGATGTTCTCAGGGAAGGCCCCCACTGAGGTAGGATCTCAGCTGGGCCTGGGAAGGACAGACAGAATTTGGACACATGAAATAACTTTCATAAATCAAGGCAGGGCAGGTCTCAGGGGCCCTGGGAAGTGGCTGGGGACTGGCTGGAGCAGCAGTCCCAGAGGCAATGGTGGGAGAGGAAACCAGAGAGCGCCAAAGACCAGGCCCATGTGGCCCCGAAGAGCTTGCTAAGAACTGAGGTCCTGAACCCAGGGCCAGGTCCTGCCAGGTGTGACCTCTCTCCAGACTGACCTGCCTGGGTCTGAGGACTGCTTGTGGAGCTGGGAGACGTGTGGGCTGCTGGGAGGAATGTCTGGAAGTCAGAAAAACCCTCTCAGACTTCACTGGCATGCGCAGTGCCATTCTGGGAGAGTGTGGCATTTTCTCTAACTTGACCAGTATGGGAGCCCTACATCCAGCCAGCTTCTGGCTTCTCATGTTGCATTTCCTAGTCAAATGAGTTATTCAAAACCAAATTTTCCTTCTGGCCACAACCCCTTTCAATAAAGTTTAATTCTGAAAATTAGCATCATGGGCAGACTTTCAGTGACCTGCCCTTGAGAGTTTGTGCAGGCCCCCTTTCCAGAGGGAGTGGTGGGCTCCCGTGGCTGGCACCTCTCTCTGCCCAGCCCACGGCCCCCCCTACAGGGTGTGCTCCTGGGCTGCCAAGAACCTATTGTCTCAATTTGGCACCTGCCTGTGTTGCTTCTCTTGTCCCTTCCTGTGTTCCACCTGTTCACAGGGACTTCTAAATTAGTCATCTGTTGTCAAGGTAACACTCTGCTTCCTCCAAAGGTGTGAATCCTGAGGGATTCAATTGCTGAGAAGGGGAAAGTGATTTCTGGGGCTGGCTGTGTGTGTGTGTGTGTTTGTGTGTGTGTGTACATTAATCAATGCCTGGATGGCATACGTTAGGGTGGTCTCAGAAGTTGGGGTGCTCCTACTCCCAACATTAGAATCACCAAAGAAGCTGTTTGAATGTAGGTTCCTGGCTCACCTTGACTCCCTGAGCCAGCATCTCTGAGGGTGGGTCTGAGGACTGCTTGTGGAGCTGGGAGACGTGTGGGCTGCTGGGAGGAATGTCTGGAAGCCAGAAAAACCCTCTCAGACTTCACTGGCATGCACAGTGCCATTCTGGGAGGGTGTGGCATTTTCTCTAACTTGACCAGTATGGGTGTTTCTGATAGCTATTTCTTCCTCACTTGTCATTGGTAGGGACGTGTGTGTGTGTGTGTGTGTGTGTGTGTGTGTCACAGAGCTAGAGAAGCAGAGACATGAGGGTTAAATAATAAAGAAAAAAACAGAATTGTGCTTTCAACTATTTTCTGTGGGCCCCACAAATGACTTCCTATTTCCTGGCAAGTTGCTTTGAGCTCTCATGGTGAAAAGGGCTTTTCAGTCATTAAAGACAAATTGGCACTTACTGAGATCTCCATTTCTGATAGAATCAGAAGAGCCAAGGAGATTTGCAATGAAATCAGACACACATGGCCTTGCCTGTTCCCTGGAGGTCTGCAAAACCTATTTCCCTACTGCCAGCCAGCCAAGGGTTCGCTCTCTGTTGATGGGCCAGGTAATCATTGAAACTTGGCCCTGTAACGTGTTCAAAACTACTTTGAACACCACAAAACTCTGTTCAGACATGGGAGATGGTCATCACAGGTATTTGTTCTCTGCACTTTCGCAGCTCAAGCATGTACCCCAAGCCAGCACCCTTGCCGTACCTCATCTTATCGGGGAGACCCTAAATTCCCCTCCCATGTCACAGATGAGGAGACAGAAACCTGCCCAAAGCCACACAGGCAGTGAGAGACAAGGCTCTGTGCACTATAAGAAAAGTCCCTGTGTCACTACCCGTCACCCATCAGTGCTGCCTTTCTTTAACCAAGCCAGGATTCTGTACACCATTACTGACATTGCGCCTGACCTTCACGGTGTCCAAAGGGGCAGTGATATTTTCAAACCAACCCGTCTTAATTCATTCTGATTCTAAATGTCTGCTGATATATAGGTTACAGAGATCACTAGAAGGAGGAGGGCAATGGTGTGAGAAGCTGCAAACTCAGGAGGGTCAGGCAGCAATGTCCCTGTTATGGGAACTGTTGGCCTGTCTCCCTCCTCCAGCAGGTGATCGCTGGGCACCTGCTCAGTGAGGGCAGCAGGGGGCACAGAGGACAAATGAAAGCATGGCTTGCCCCCCTCCCCCAGAACTGGTATTCTGACAGCATCATTTTATGCAGAATTCAGCCTATTGCCTCCTTCATATGGTGGTTAAGGGAGAAGTCTTTGTGGGTCTATTGGGGAGAGGATGGTGGCATCTTAGTGACAATGGTGGTGGTTTAGCAGAGCACATGTGGGCAACCCTAGGGGCTCCTTCCCTGGAAGGCAGCCCCACAGGTAGACTCAGCTCTAGGCTGGGCAGGCCTCTCTTCACACGGCTGGCAGCTCTTCTCGGAACCTTTCCCATCCGAGGCAGGGCACTGCGAGAGCAGGCACCTTTCTAGGGCTCACTCCATCGGTGAGCCTGGCCTGCACGTGCTCTGTGAGGAGTAACCCAGGCCCAAGGCTCCTCTGATCGGCAGTTGTACCTCAGGGTATCCCTGTTTACTTCACCCTGCCTGACAACAGAGGTGAAGGGAGTCTTGCTTCCTTCATGTGACAATGTGGAAAATAAGGTATGAGGCAACCATGATGACACCTGTTCTTCTGAGAAGTGAACTGAGAAAACCTGGAGCTCTGCTCTGTGCTCCGCATCAGGCTGGGTGTTCAGTTGCTACAAACACCCTTTAGTGGCACCTGACCAGGTGGTGGTACAGTGAATAAAAGATCAGCCTGGGATGCTGAAGACCTAGGTTTAAAACCCCAAGCTCGCCGGCTTGAGCACAGGCTTATAGACATGACCCCATGGTCGCCGGCTTGAGCAAGGGGTCACTAGCTCGGCTAGAGTCCCCTGGTCAAGGTACATATGAGAAAGCAATCAATGAACAACTGAAGTGCCACAACTGCGAGTTGATGTTTCTCACTTGTCTCTGTCTCTCTCTGTCTTTCTGTCTCTCTCTAAAAATCAAAAGAGAAAACAATCAAACACCTTAGTGCTAAGTGCCTGGGACACAGGGTGGAGGGTTCTCAAAGGGCATCCTGGAGCTGAACACTGCTGGGATGATGCTGACCAGGATGTCCTCGCCTACTTTCTGCTTTGCCTCTCAACATTCAGTCCACCATTGCCTGTTTCTCCCCTTCCTCGAGCTGGGCTCAGCCCCTTCCCTCATCCTGCCTCATCAGGGGTCTTCTACTGGGGAGCTGGGGCCCCCTCAGTGCTAGACCATGCTGGGTGCTTCACCTGTCTTCCTGCTACATCCTCACAACCGTCCTCACCATCCACAGTGACTGTGCTGTCTCCGGCAGCTTCGCAGTCAGACCTCATTTAAATCTTTGGCTTTGCTACTTGCAGGCAGCATGACCTTGGACACGTTTTCTGACCCCCGAGCCTCAGTCTTTGCACCCATGAAGTGGAGTGTGGAAAACGCCGGCCTCTTGTTGTGTAATTCTGAGGAATAAATTGTGAGTTGGTGCCAAATAAAGGAGGTGACACAGTCCCTAGCACACAGTCATTGGATCTGCCCTCTGTGAGAGGCATTTCAATGAGCACAGCATTGCAGTGAGCGCAGGCAGTTTTGAACAGCCTGCCCAGGTCACACACTGACAAACAGTGCAGCTGGACCTGAGCTCTGTTCTGACTAATTACAGAGCTCTTCTACCCGAATGCTGCGGGGCAGTGGTTTTCACAACCGGGTCCCTGGACCAGCAGTGCCAGCATCAACTGGAAATGTGAACCCTCCAGCCCCACCGAGGCCCCTACGTCGGAATGGCCTCGGGGTCTGGTGCAAGCTCGGGTTTGAGGAGAGCTGCTGTAGGGAGACACAGCAGCACACACCCTCAGCCTCCACCTGCCCCCACTAGATGAACTCACAGCTGCTCAACGCCTCGTGCAGAGAAGTACCCCGAGAAGCGGCTGCAAGAGTGAAGATGAAGTGCAAAGGAGCAATTAGAATCAGGGGAAGTTAGCACCAACAGGAGGATAGTTATTTTGAGTAAATTTTTCAGAAAAAAACAACAGCATAAGGTGAGTCCTATCTTTGTAAGTACATAGAGGCCCCACCCACACGCCATTCTCTCCACACCCCGGTGTTCCCAGTCCTGAGAAGGGCTGCCCTCTGTGAGCCTCACCCCTGCGTCCCTCCTGTCCAGTCCATGGAGCCTGGCATCCAGAGAAGGGGGGTGGCTGGGCTCGGGGTCAGCGCGGCCGCCATGGTGACATCTAGGGAAGGAAAAGGGAATACTGACCGCTTTCCCAAGCAAGACTGGGAGGAAATGCCCCCGAGGCCCCTTGTGCATGTCTATGGGATGAACAAGGAGCCAGGCCAGGACTGGGGCATGCAAGCCAGGGGCCTAGGACAGCCAATTTGAGACCTTGCCCAACCCTGACAGTGAACATTTCTGGCAAGCTTACTCTGTCTCACCCTGACCCGCACCCTGCATGAAGTTCAGCCCAGACTTTGATGTTAAATATTAGTTTCCCCCAAATAGCCACCTGCGCCAGGACTATCATTTCACCCTTTGATTGGAAAGGGGCATCTGCAGAATAGATAGGTGAGAGCCCAGAAACCTCTATGTAACACCAGCTTACTGATGGTCTCCGCCACAGGGAGTGAGCTTCTCTCCCTGAAGGCGCAGGGGTGGGGTCCAAGCTTAACAGAACAGCACCCGGGGGGGACCCCCACCTGGATCCATCCAGCTGCCAGAGTGCGGTGGGCGCCTGTGCCAGCTGCCAGACCAGCCTCTCCGTGCTTGAAAGTTGTACAGAATCCAAAGGCAGACAGTAGGTGGGAAACCCACCGGGGAAGGCAATGAAATTCACGGCCATAAACCAGTTTATTATTGTTGTTAACTTGGGAAATAAACATCTCAAGCACTCATAAAACATCCTGTTTTCTGTCTTTATGTCTCATAGCCTAGGTTTTTTCCAACATTGTGGCAGCTTGGAACCGGTGTGGCCCTCGATGTCAAAGGCAGGTCCTGGTGGCTGGGGCCCCAGGAAGCCCCTCCTCTGTCAGCCCCAGCCCTGTCCTCCCCTTCAGGAAGTTTCCTAGGGACAGAGGCACAGCAGGGAAGAAGGATTGTATGCAAGAGCATGCACACAGATCTATAGATGCACAAAGAAATGTTATTTCCTCTCTGTTCCCTCATGGTGTGTGCTGCATGTGTTCTTCTGAGCGTATGCATGCATGCATGTGTACATACATTGTACATGCATGTGTGTATACATGCATGCATGTTAATGCCTTTGCATTATGAGCACTTAGCAGGAAATCACAATGACAAGCAGGTTGCTGTTTTCTCTTGACCATGATAGAGATTACATGTAGTCCTGCTATGGTGCTGACATTTTTATGATTCAAAGATACTGAAAATAGAATCTCCTAGGGCCAGGTGTGCCCTGGGTAAATGCAGGTGTGGACAAACCCTTCAGAAATGTTGGGCTCTGTTTTGGCTATGGGTCATGTTTTATTCAGGCCAATGCTTGTTATTGTATGAAATAACCTTGCAATCTTGAGGGGCTTGACACAGAATAGGTTTATTTCTTTCCCTGGGAGGGTAGGGTGTTTCAGATTGATGGGCAGCTCTCCTCCTCATGGTGGCTCTGACATCTAGGTTCCACCCAGCCTGTGGCTCTGTCCTCCTCTAGAGCCTTTGAGTCCTCTGTATTCACTGGCCAATTAGACAGGCTCCCACCCTATTAGCGAGAACTTGTCACTCAGCCTTGCGGCATTACAAGGGAGCCTGAGTGATGTAGTCCCCAACTAAAGAGCAGCCTCACTTACGGGCTTGTGGTATGAACTTCTGGCAGCCAACAGATTGTCTCTGCATGGGTCGTGAGGCTCCACCTGTTAATGGCTGAACAAAGAAGCCTCTGTTGCAGGTCCTGTCTTACATGGTTGAGTCTAACTGGTCCTAAGGACATCATTGTCAATGGGGGCCTGGGAGGAGAAGAACGGTGGGTCACTCCACACAGATGCTCTCAGCTGCCTCAGTTTCTCCAATTGGAAAATAAAGTGACTAAAAATACCTACTTCCCCGTGGTGAGTGAAGTTTAAATGAGACCCCAGGACATGATACCTGTGCTGTGACTATTAATTAATGATGGTAGGGAAGGCATCTCCCTTAGAGCCCATGAAGCCAGAAAAGGGGTAGTCAATGGGCTCTGCCCTCTGTCCTACCAGATGTCCCCAAATCCACGTCAGTGGTTTTGACATCTGAGCCCGGCCATGGTCTTATAAGTTAGAACTGTGTGTGTGTGCTTGGTTTAAAAATCACTCCAGCAGCCTGGCCAGTTGGCTAAGTGGATAGAGCATTGGCCCATCATATGGGCATCCCAGGTTTGATTCCCGGTCAAGATACAGATTAGAAGCAACCATCTGCTTCTCTGTCCCCCATCTCTTCCTCTTTTCCTCCTTCAGCCAGTGGCTTGATTGGTTCAGGCACTGGTTCTCGGTGCTGTAGATAGCTCATTGGTCCCAGCATCAGCCTTATGTATTAAAAATGGCTCAATACTTGAGCATGAGCCCCAGACAGGGGCTGCCAGGTGGATCCCAGTCAGGATGCATACAGGAGTTTGTCTCACTATCTCCCTTCCTCTCACTTAAATAAAGAAAAAATTGCTCAAGCAAAACTAAACTAACACCAAACAGCTTCCCTCAGACAATGAGTATGTACACACAATCTTGCAGATAGAAGAGAGAAACAAATACAGACGTTATTCCAACCAAAAAAAAATTTTTTTTAAATGCAGTTTTAGCCCCAGGTTCCAATCCCAACTCTGCCAATTACTCGCTGGAACTTTGGGAGAGTGGTTTTGGAAATCGGCTAAACCTCACATTTGTGGCAAAACCGAGGACATGCCTGCCAGGAGAATCACTACAGTGTAAACAAGACACCAGGTGAAAGCACCGTCTCGATTAACTTTGTGGATATTAAGTAGCTTTTAGTTTCCTTTCTGCACGTGTTAGTATTTCAGGGACTGGTGTAGCCATGCAGCCTGGCTTCTGTGCTCCATTTATGAATTTCCACCATTAGGGCTTCATCTCATAAACTACTGATCCTTGTAAAACTACACTGGCCATTGGGAAGAAACCTGGGAGGCTCTTCATGAAGGAAAGAGTATAAACTAAGGGGGACTGAAAGATGCTAAAAGCATATCATACACATTTAATCTGAGGTTGGCTACCAATTGGTAGAGGTTACTGGAGTGTTGTACTGGGGAGGATTCTGAGGTCACTTCTGCTGCGGGGGAAAGCCTGCGTGATCAACTGGTGGTACTGTGAAGAGAACTCAGATGTCTTTGAGTCTCATGTGGGGGAAAGGCTGCCAGCAGCCTCAATGCTTGTGTCCTCAAGTTCTCAGCACTCCTGGTTGCTCTTCCCACAGCCACCACCCAGACTGTCCTTCCAGGAGGTCCTCCAGATTGCTCCTCCCATGCACATGCTGTCCTCTGCTACCCTTTCTCAGGACCATCCAGTCTCGCTGGCATTGCTATTCTTTCCTGTGAGCCCAGCTGCTTGCAGCGAAGCCAGCTCCTGTGACCGGGGTGGGGGTGGGAGGGTGGCTTGAGCA
Source organism: Saccopteryx leptura (assembly GCF_036850995.1). Taxonomy (NCBI): domain Eukaryota; kingdom Metazoa; phylum Chordata; class Mammalia; order Chiroptera; family Emballonuridae; genus Saccopteryx; species Saccopteryx leptura. The sequence goes on from NC_089508.1 coordinate 123,722,507, forward strand.
TGCAGCACCATGCCTCAGCATCTTTCTCCCTGAGCCTCATTACAATATTGTCAATATTCCCCGTGAAAGGGCATCTCTCCCGATACCTTCGCTTTTTCATTAATGTGTGTGAAGGCAAGTCAGGGCTGATCATCATGAAGACAATTGCTGAAACCCCTCCTGGAGAAGGTTCATCCAGACTGTGTAGGTGGTTTAATTTCAGAGACCCATTAATTGGCAAATTTGCTTAAGCAGCTGGTCTTGTGTCATTTCAGGACTACTTTGAGAAGAAAGGAGAGGAGAAGGAAAGAAGGAAGGAAGTGGGCTTCCCAACAGACAGCCTGTGATGCAGGCCTGCAGCTCAGTAGCCTGCAGGGTCCCCACTCTCCCAGGCAGACAGATAGAAGAGCTGCAGGAAGACCACCCCATGCTGCTCCCTTCTGCCTTATTCTAACCAGGGTTATCAGGCTCCAAATCCACATGCATACACCACTATTTTCTCTGCTGCCTCTTTCCTCTCCAATCACTTCCAGACAGCAGGAAATTCACATTCATTTTCAACCTTCAATTCAGCATATCAACTCTTCCAGGAAGCTTTCCCAGGTTTACTACCATAAAATCAATCTCTGTTTTCTCCCTGCTATCTTTGTTCCCTCAACACTACATTGATTCCAAGATTAGACTGTGTTATGAACAGGATTCATGGTGTTTTTTTCTCTCTACCCATAGCACATACGGCCTGTGGTAATAAATGGACTGCTTAAAGAATTGTTACATAAAATGTGCAATATGTGGGTGGTGGGTCATAAAGTTGTCTCTTAATTAAACAAACATGGGCCAGTCATAGTGCTAACTAAGGAGTGTGGGGCTCAGTCCAGGCAGAGAGAAAGTCTGGCATACGCTCGAGATGCAGAACTGGAGAAACTGAGGAAAGTGGGGCACCCCCAGCTCAGGAGACCAGAGAGAACTGGAGCTGGGATTTTAAAAAGGGACATAGCCAAGCTGATGATTTTTCTGACACTAAAGCCTTCCAGAAAGCAAAAAACATAAATAAATGTGTGTGTGTGTGTGTGTGTGTCTGTGTGTGTGTGTGTGTAATGGTTACTCCCAGTAGACAGATAAATCCTGGAATGACTGCTGTTTTAAAAATTATTAAAGTACTACATGTATGCATTAAAGAGTATAAGCAGATGCCCAACTAAGTTCTTATATTAGTATCCAACTCATAACTGCCACCCAGATCAAGAACTAGAATACTCTCAGCTCCTCAGAAAGCTCCTTAATGCAATGCCTCCTCCTAGTCACTGAAGCCCAGGAGTAATGCCACTTTTGACTAACCATAGATTAGTTTTTCCTGGAATCATAGACAGGAATCTTTCAGCTCTGGCTTCATTCACTCAATCTTATGTTTGCAAGACTCATCCATGTTGTATGTAGCTATTGGAACAAATAAGTTTTTTAATGAATGCCTCCTGAGAATCCAGTTCTGGCAAAAACTTCCTCTTACATATCACACATCCACTTTCCCCTCCTTTCTAACCAGCAGAACTTCATTCTAATGTGCTGTTAAAAGACTGCATTTCCCAGGATTCCCTACAACAAGGGGTATGATTCCCTACAACAAGGGGTACCCAATGAGATGTCAGTGGAAGCCACTCAGCAGAGGGCTTCTGGGAAGCTCTTTTCAGTGGACTGGGTCAGTCTCCAGCCCCTCTTTCTTGTCTGGTATGTGGATGTGATTGGAGCGCCAGCAGCCGTCCTGGGCCATGAGGAGAATTGAGACTAGGGCTACGTGATAAGGATGGCGAAGCAGAAAGGTAACAGAATCTAGATCCCTAAAAGAGAGCATCCTAGAGCCTCCATGTGAACGCTGGATTACCTTCCTCCACGCTTCTTAAGTCATTGATACTTGGGTTTTTAGTTACAAGCAGGAGAACCTGACCCTAACAATTAGACCATATTGGTACATAAAACCTCTTTATTGCATATGGAATAAAATCAACCTTCTTTGCTGTGGCCCACACAGCCCTGAGTGATCTGGCTCCTGGCTCCCATGGGAACTCTTCTTTCATTCTCTCCCTTACTTTTCATTCACAGGGACTTGCTTTTATCTCTTCAAATACCCGAAACTCTCTCTGTGCGTCAGGGCCTTTGCACATGCTATCCCTTCGGCAGTACTGTTCTTTATATATAACACCCGCCTGGTTTCTCCTCACTTACCAATCTCTACTTAAGCACTGCCTCTTCAAGGAAACCTTCCTTAAGCACCTGATCTAAACAAGATGACCCTGATATTTTTTATTTGGGTATTTGTCACATTTTGTAATTATATCGTTATTTGTTTATTGATTTCTTTAAGCCTGCTCACTTCCATGAGACCCTTGGTTCCATGATGACAAGGACTGTGATTTTTGTTGTATTCACTTCTATGTCCCAGAGCTTACCTGCCACAGTAACTGAAATATGGTAAGTATTCCATAAATATTTTGAACGGATGGATGGATGGATGGATGGATGGATAGATGGATTTGAGGGGAAAGACAAAGGTGACAGTAGCTCCTAACTCTACAATAAAGAAGACTGTAGATATCAGCTACAATAAAATAAAAACAACAGTATATAAGATAGCAAGATGAACAAAACAAACAGAGAACTAGGAAACCAAAGCCAGACTGTGGATGGCTGTTAGCATACGAATAGGCAGTACACTAGGAACCCAGAGAAGAGGACATGCAGGTGCTGAGGGAAGGCTTTGCAGGACTGGGCAATTATAAGCAATAGACAGAAGGTGAAAAGTAATCAGTATAAGGAAGAAAGCCTATTCATTAGGGTTGGGCTCGATTGTGGTTAACAAAAATGTCAAAATAACAATGGCCTCATGAAGACACAAGCTTGTGTTGCTCTCACATGAAGTCACCAGGGGTCTTAGGCTTTCTGTCCTGCTTCCCTGCCATCTTTAGTAGGTTGCCTGATCGACTACTACAGCTGCTCATTCTCTAGCCACTATGCTCAGAATCCTCGCAGTAGGAAGAGAGAGAAAGAAAGGGACAAAAGGTTTATGCTGGGTTCTTGACCATCTCATTGGCCAGGATCTAGTTACACTGTCCATTCTAGCTTCAGGCAAGGCTGGGAACTGTAGTCATGATTCTGAGCCCAGATAAATGTCAGCATTCCAGTGTACTGAGGAAGATGAGCAGGGTGCATATTGGAGTAAGCCATTGCAGCACCCACCCTAGGACAGGGAAGGTATTCCATTTATGGAGGTGTGGTGGATCGCAATGGAGACCACAATACATTGTAGTTCCTCCCTTCAAAAGGTGGGATCTATTTCACTGCCCTTTGCATTTTGGGCTGGCTTGTCACTTGCTTTGACCAATAGCACTCAGGAGAAGAGATGGTGAGTGCTTCTAAGCTGAGACCTCCTTGTGTGAGGTGTGGGAGGTCTCAGTCCTGTTCCTCCTGAAATGCTGCTGCCTCTGAACAAGCCTGGGCTGGCCGGCCAGAGGATAAGTGAGAAACCACCTAGAAAAGCCCAGGCATTCTAGCTGACAAGTGATCACCAGACATGTGAGTGAGCAAGACCATCCAGGACCAGCCTATCTTTGGCTAGCCTGCCAATAGACCAGTGTTGTGTGAGAAGTGCAGACCAGCGGAACTAACCAGCAGACGTGAGCTGAATCAACAGCTGTTTTAAGTCACTAAGTTTTGGTGTGGTTTCCTACCCAGCAATAGGCAACTGATACAGGTGAGGACATCATGGAAGTGTTCTGGGCTGAGTGGAAAGGAGAATTCTTGGAGGCTGCTGTCAAGATTGGTTCTCCTGAATAACCTCACTGATGTTTGTAGATGCTCCGATTCCAAAAGAGGAGTGCCGCCCAAGGACCCACAGGTCTTCCCAGAGGTTGGGAGAGCACTACAAGAGGGAACCAGAAGACTGAGGCTCCAAAGCTCCACTGTCCATCCTAATTGCACTGCCTTAAGCCAGTCCCACTCCATTTCTGTCCCCAGGCTGCTTGTCTGCCAGCCATGGTGTGAACATAAGCCCCAAGGTCCTTTCAGTGATTAAAATAAGGTCAAGTCAATGGATGAGGAATCAGAGAAGGCCAAGCTGGGACTCAGAGAAACTGGACGCGGAAACAGATTGTTGGAAAAGCTGCCATGACCTGGAACAGAAATACTGGATCAAGCTTGGAGAAGGAAAGGGGCTCAGTGGCACCTCCAAGTGCCATGACCTTCCTCTGAGGGTCATTCGTGCAAACACTCCATGCCCTTCCCTGGCAGAATTGCAGAGGCCCAGAGCAATTCTGCTTAATTAAGCTCACTCCTCAAGGAGGTAACAGAGCTGTATTTCAGTCTGGATCTCTGCATTCTGACCTACCTTCCTTGCTGCTACACTGGCTGCCCCAGCACCCTGTGAGCCACAGTGATGGTTGGTGTGAGACTGTGGCTCCAGCTCCAGGGACCCCACACCAGGTCATTCTCTCCATCCAGCTGGCTTTGGGCCCTGGGTATCTACACCTCCACCACATCACAGGGGCAAACAGCCAATGGCTACCCTGTGTCTTGATGATCTGTGACTGCACAGAAGTGTCACATGGCCACACAGCTTCCCTCTCAAATGCGGATGGTGATCAGTCCTGTCTCTGCAAGGTCCTCTCTGAGCAAGGAGACACCAGCCCAAGATGGTGGTTGTTCCACCTTCCTATCCCCAGAAAGAGAGTGGACACATCTGCTGTTCTCTGTCCAGCAACCTGCTGGTGACCTTAGCTCCTGGGGGGTCATACAGGCCTTAGTTACCCCCCACCTCAAGTTAGCAAGGTCCCTGTCCTTCCTGGCTTCTGCCCAGATCCCTGATTCCCGCTGGACTGGCTGCTTGTTTAAACCCTGTCTCAGATGACCGTGACCACTAGTGCCCCAGGTGTAAAGGAGTGTGGTCAGGACTCAAGTCCCAGCTCTGTTAACTTGCGAGCACTCAGTCAACCCACCTGAGCCTCATATGTAAGTCAGACATGATACCACCCCCATCCAAAAGGTTATTGGAAAGATTCAGAATTAACTTTTAAATCCGATCACCTCTGATCACTCCGGAACATTGGAGGAGCATGTGTCAAACAGCGTCTGCTGGGTCTCGGTGCCCCACTCTCCAGTCTTGACTCCCTCCTCAGAACTATACCTGAAAACTGTATATCCCGTTAGGTCCAGCCAATAGCAGACACTGGTGGGAGACGGGAAGGCAAAGAGAAGGGAAAAGGTGTTTTCTGCTCCTGGCAGTGCCTCCAGCAGAGGTAGGGCTGTGTGCCCAAGGGCAGCTGCAGCCCTGGGGGCCCCAGCAACAGCAGCAGAGGCAGCTCCAGCAGCATCTGCTGGAGAGCTGACGCCCAGCACCCCGTTGGGCACCAGTGCCCAGCAGGGCGGCTGGGCTGCATGAGGACTGTGGGCCACAGCCCCAAGACAAAGGCAGCTTCCTGATTGAGGGCTGAGAACCTCCATTTCCTTTTGCCTTCTGAGCCTTTCAGCCCCCTTGCAACCAATTTCTTGCATTAAATCTGCTTGGAACATCAGGAGCAGTTCCAGAGTCCTGCCCGAGCGCGGCTGATGCTGAGGCCAGCAGGTGGCCGCCGTCTGGAGGTTTCTCACTCCAAGCATCTTCCTTCAATGAAGGCCATCAAGGCTGCCAAGAACCACCTACGCACCGCACCCCACGCACGCACACAGACTGCCCGACCCTCAAATCAGAACCCAGACTTGGGCCTGAGTTTGCTACACCAGATCAATGACGTGAGGCCTTGGCCCTCCCTTCGGTGAAGAAACCCTGTCCTTTTGATTACTTCCGCCAGGCCTTGACTTGGTCCCAACAGTCCTCAGCTCACTGGTTCCCACTCCTTCCTAGGGCTCCTAACCACCCCAGTAGGAGAGAATCCTAAAATGTGTATGACTTCCCACCTACCTTTCGACAGAGCCGAGAAGGGATGGCTTCTGCTGCCAGCACAACTCAGTGACTTGGGGTGGAGCAGCCTGGCAGGGGTCTTCCAGTCTAGCCTCTGCTCTTCAGAACAGCAAGATACTATTATACCCATTGTACAGATAAAAACAAGTTTTAAACATATATAACGACTGCTCATGCCTTTCTTTTGGGACTTCAGCACTCACCACTTCCTGTTGTTAATTTTTCCAACTCCTCTTCCCTATTTTGAGTGCTCATGAGGTCAACATGTCCTCAGCTGTGCAGAGCCCTCAGCTCAGGCTGACCCCACATTCTTGAGACCCCCACACACCCAATGTCTTGTGTTTCACCTCTATTGCTATTTCCTACCAAGCAAGTAAGACTTTTCTGCACACAGAATTGGGCCCGCGGGCCTCTTCCCTAGAATCACATTTATTCTGAGCAGAGACCTTCAGCGGGCCCCTGGGTCAGCTGTGCAGGGGCAGGGTACTCACCTCCTGGTCAGGGCCGTTCATGAAGTGGTCCATCTGAATAGGGCCCCCGCCCACTATCTGGAGTCTGCAGTTCACGTCACACATCAGTCCTGTCTTTCCAGAGAAAATGCTTATTCCGAAAGAACATGTAGGTAGAAAGAGCCCATGACTAGGGATCAGGAGTTGTGACCTGGAATCTGGTCATTTCTAGAATCAGGAATCTGTCCTGGGCTTGACTGGGAAACTCCCATGGGCCTCTCTCTCTCTCTCTCTCTCTCTCTCTCTCTCTCTCTCTCTCTCTCTCTCTCCCTCCCTCTCTCTGGAATTGTGTTTCCTCTCTAGAGAAACAAGGGCATCTATTTGTGCAGACCTGAACACCTGCACATGTACTTTCTCATTCAACCACACAGCAGGCAAGGCAGAAGTCCCCACTGCAGAAACAGGAGGCGGAGGCCAGAGGATTGAGGATTTGCCAGGAGTCTTGCGGACCAAGAAGGCCAGAGCCTGGCCTTGGACCTGACTTCAGACTCTGTGTCCAGTCCTACCACAGTGACACAGGCAGCCTCCTGAGCTGTGAAGCCACGGGAAGCTTTGTGCAGGAATGCCCATGCAGTGGCGCTCTCGGGGAGTGTTGCAGGTGGAGTCAGAGGGTGTCCCAGGTCCATCAGCTAGGAGTTGGCTCTTGGAGGTGCCAGGTGGGATCCCAACATTCCCCACTGCCCTCCCGCCCGGGCTTGGCAAGTGGAGCCTGAGAACAGATGCTGAGCACCTTGTTCTTGGCGAGAGTGATGGATTCTCAGGTCCCCTTCTAGGAGCTGCACGCACTCCTTCAGTACACGCTGTGTCAGCCCGTCCCGAGCTAGTGAAAATAAACAGTGTCATTATCCCTCTGCTGACTGCCACGGGTCTATTTATACCACTTAAAACACGGGATAAATGGCTCCTACATTTCATAATGAAAGGAATATTTCATTTTGCTGAGCTAAGGAACTGTTTATTGAGCATAAAGACAACATTTATACCGTGTTTTGGTAATAAACTGAGCTGGAAGTTGGTTCATTTAGGCGGTGGCTCACCTCTGACTCAGTCGTCCCCTCTGAGGTTGGCAAGGGTACAAAGGGGGGTGCAAGAGGCCTGTGACACAGGGAGTCTCGGGGTCCTGAGATGCCCTCCCATTAACTGTATCACCTCATTGGGTCCTCACAACCCTCTAGGGCACTGGCACTATTAGCCCAATTCACAGGTGGGGAAACCAAGGCCCAAAGGGCTCAGCCACTATCCCAGGTCACAGAATCAGGGAGGGCGAGTTTGAATCAAGTGCAAGCAGACCAGCTCCAGAGCCCACTCTCCTCACCACCCTACTGGAGACGCGTTTTTGGCTTAAGAAAGCTCTAAAAGGTAGAGGAATCCAGGACGTGGTAGGCGAGGGAAGATTTTATAGTTGATGAGCTGTGAGCCAGCTCTGGATCCCCTTCCCAGGCTGTGTTGCCACCTGGTGTGTGGCAGCTTCCCACAGGAGAACGGTGGGGACCTTGCTCCCTGAGGCAGACCTCTTCCAGCTTCCTTGGTGGCACTGCTTTCTCCCCAAATGCCCCCCATTCACAGGTGCTGTCCCCACAGCCCCATTCTGTCACAGGCAAGCGGTGGTGGGAGGCTGGTGCCTGGCTGCCTCTGCCCCTTGCTGACATGGGTGCCCCCCCGGGATCTCTGCTCTGCCCAGGAGCTGGCATCTCCTCCCCCTAGGCTCTCACTCACCCACTGCTGCACACTGAGCGATTGCATCCCCACTCTCACCCATGCATTAGACCCCTAATTCCCAATGCGATGCTATTTGGGGGCTGGGCCTTTGGGGAGTGACTAGTGTTAGAGGAGATCACGAGGCTAGGACCCCCATGATGCGATTTGTGCCCTTATAAGGAAAGGAAGAGAGGCCAGAGCATCCTTTCCACCATGCTAGGGCGCAGCAAGAAGGCAGCTGTCTGTGCGCCAGAAAGACTTCATCAAGAACTGAGTGTGCCGGCACCTTGAACTTGGACTCCTCAGCTTCCAGAACTGTGAGAAAGCAATGTCTGTAGTCTAAGCCATCCATCTGCGATATCCGGTCATAGCAACCTGAGATGACTGACACACCCACAGAGGTACCAGAAATACTTGCAGAGACTGGGCATTGCCCCGTGCTGAGCGCAGTGCCAATGCATCCAAGGGTATCACTAATCTTTACAGTAGCCATGGCAGTGAGGTCTCACTTTCTCTTGTTTAAAAATAAGGAAACAGACTCAAGAAAGTCAGTCTACTTGTCCAAGACCACACAGTTGCTGACAGGCCAAGCAGAAAAACAAGCCCAGGTTTTGTCACTCCTGAAGCCTTTGCACTTTCTCCTGTGCCTCCTCTCAGACTTCAGGCTGAGGCGGGCTGAGGACCGTGCTGGGTTCCCTGCCTCTTGCCCTCCACCCCAGAAGACCCTCTGACTTCTTTCTGAGTGCCTCGGCCTGTCTCTGATGGTTCCCCAATATCTGCATCCTGACCCCGGAGTCTGTGCATGCTCCCTCACATGGCAAAGGGGACTCTGCAGATGTGATGAAATTAAAGATTTGGAGTGGGAGGTTGTCCTGGATTACCCAGTAGGCTTTAAAGGTAATCACAAGTGTCCTTATAAGAGGAAGGCCGCTACAGAAGAAAGGGAGGCATGCAATGATAAGAGCAGGGATTGGAGAGATGCACCATGAGCCAAGGAGTGTTGGCAGCCTTCGAATCTGGAAGAGGTGAGAAACAGCTTCACCCCTGGGGCCCTCATGCATCCCTACTGGGATCCACCCAACAACCCTCATCTGGGGCTGATGCTTGTATCAACCAAACTATTTTTAGTGCTTGAGGCTGATGCTGGGACCAATGAGCTATCCTCATCACTAGAAGCCAATGCTCAAACAATCGAGCCACTGACTGAAGGAGGGGAAGAGGGAGAGAAGGAGGAAAGGGAGAGAAGCAGGTGGTCACTTCTCCTATGTGCCCTTACCGGGAATCAAACCCAGGATGTCCACACTCAGAGCCAGTGCTCTATCCACTGAGCCAATCATCCAGGGCTTCTGCCACCTTTATTTACCCTTTAAGACTCAGTTTTTAAATTTTGTTGCTTTAAGCCACTAACTGTGTGATAATTGGTTAGAGCATCAGTCTGATATAGTCCTACATGGCCCAGCCTCCTAGTTGGGGTCTTGATTTCAAAACTATTGACCCATGGATTCCATAAGGACACCAGAATTTGTCAGTATCCAAACATAGGATCAAAAAACGTCATCAGTGTATATGTAGCATTGCCACTGGCGAGAACCCTGAAGTTTAGAGGTAAAAAGTGACTTGCTTGGTGACGTCACGGAAATGGCGCCGTGAGCAGCGCGTCCGACAGATCTCCCCAAAATCACAACAAATTTATCAACTAGAAACAGGAAAATTTATCTTCGGAGCAAACTGAAAGCAAAAGGACTGTTATCACTCGAATCTGAGAGACGAGGGTGTGGAGGAAGCTACCGCAGGGACGTTCATTCAAGCCGCGAGAAAGTGCGCCGGTGGTAAGTCATCCCGCACTCGGAAACCGCCGCCGCCGCCGCCGCTGCCGCCGCGAGCAGTGGGTCGGTTGCAGAGCCAGCGGCAAACAGCCGCTGGCGCGCTCCCGGTCTGATTGCAGACCGAGCATTGCAGACCGAGCACCGCTAACGTTCCCAGCGGCCCGCGCACGGGGAGCGGGAGAGGCCCCAGGGCGGTATTCCCTACTTGGGAGATTCTCTCCGCGGGCGGGGCACCTCACCCAGCCATTCAAGCTAACAATCAAGCGTTGGGGGAGGGGCGCGCGCAGGCAGCCTGAAATACCTTCGGGAGCACAGCTGCGACCCAATTACTAAAATTAACTTAACCCTTGAAATCTGCGCACCCTCGGTTCTAATTGATAAGATCTCTCTCAGTTCACCGACCCAAGACAAGAGGAGTGATATTTTTTGGTGCCTCTCGCTAAAGGGGCGGGGGCAACTTCTGATTGATAGAGCCTTCATATTCAGGGATAAACGCTAACAAGAAGGACTTGGCAGATAATAAGATCTATACCACACTAGTCGCAAGCAGAGACTAGTGCCTCTTTTTACCGGCCAAAACAGGCTACAAAGTGTGGAAAGCCTGGGTTGAGAGGTCCAACGGAATGCTAGGCGCTGAACAATCACCTTGACAACAATTGACTCCCACCCCCGCCTGATTACACTGGAGGCCCTGACTGTCAGAGCCCTTCCCAGAGCCTTGCACTGAGTGGGGATAGAGTGGGGATTTCCCAGCTCTTTGAGCCTCTTACTCCCCAGGCAGAAGCAGTGGCAGCCTTGGGGCTGGATCGCCAGGCTGCTGGTTCGGGAGGGGGGGACTGGGAGAGAGAATCCACGAAGGCGAACTCTCTCGTCGTTAGACCCTGCAGACGCCGGCAGGCCTTGACTACCAACAAGACTAAAGCCAATTGTGTGACATTGCCATAGAACCCCATCAACTGCAAGTCCCTGCCTGGGTGTGGCGCAGGGGCAGGGCCTGGGGTGCAGAGTCGCCGACCGGGAAGAGGGAGAGAGGAGAAGGAGGAAGAGGTTGACATCTCAAAATCAGGAAAAATCCACAGACTTTGCAGCTTCTTCCACTGTTTGTTGGTTTTTTGGGGTTTTTTTGTAGTTGTTGTTGTTTGTTCCTTCTATCTTATTGCCTTTATTTCCTCCACCTCAGCCCTTCTATTCTCTGCCCATCTTATGCTTCCCTTTTCTTGAACTACACTACCCATAAGTGTTACATTTTATTTCTCTCCTTCATCCTCACCCTCCTTTGGGGTTATACTCCAGGACACTTAATTCTCACTCTCTCCTCTTTTGTTTTTTTTGCCTTATTTTGTTTTTTTTTCTCTTCCTTTTTTATTTCTTCCTTCGTTTTTCACTCTTTCTTATTTTTTCCTTTCTATTCGTTTTTTCTTTTCTCGTTTTACTTTCCTCCCATTTAATCCTCAATCACGAACAAATTAGTTAATTTGGGACTCAAGGTTTTTTTTGGCTTTGTTTTTCTTTTTCGGTTTTGTTTTTGTTTTTTTCTGGTTGGTTTGTTTTTGTGGCATTTTGGGTCCTCCCAACCCAAGGTCTCCATTGTATTTGGTCTTTGCTCCACTTAATACAACGTATTTTTACTTATTATTTTTATTTTTTCTTCTTGATTATTCCTTTTTTTTGTCCTTTTTTCTGGTTCCCTCTTGTCCCTCTCATTATATCTCTTGGTTGACCGTCACCCACAGGCAGATCAACTTATGCTTGTCTAAGATTTTCTTCCCTTTTTTTTTTTTTTTTTTATTTATTTATTTATTTATTTTTGCCCCCTTGAACTCTTCACCGCAAACCAGGCCCTCCATTATAGGCACGATATTTCCCTGAGGAGGGGAGAGGAGGGAAGGAGAACAAAGAAAAAAAAAAGGGGGAAATAATAAATTATTACTGCTTTTTTTTTTGTGGGGTGTTTTACCCTTTGTTTTTTTGTTTTTCTTTTTTTTTTTTTTTTTTTGTTTTGTTTTGTTTTTTTTTGTTTTTTTTGTTTTTGTTTTTGTTTTTGTTTTTTACTTTTTACTCTTTATTAATTCTAATTAGTGCTATCAACAAGACCACCCGCAGATGCCAATAAGAAAGAGGAAATCGAATATTATGGATACAAAAGAAAGAGAGGTAACACAAATAGATGTGGAAAAATCTATGGAGAAAAGACTTAACATATTGGAAGCCTTGGAGCTAAATGACAGAGAATTTAAAATAGAAATCTTAAAAATACTCAGAGATATACAAGAAAACACGGAAAGGCAATATAGGGAGATCAGAAAACAACTCAATGAACACAAAGAATATATTACCAAGGAAATTGAAACTATAAAAACAAATCAAACAGAAATGAAAAACTCAATTCACGAGCTGAAAAACGAGGTAACAAGCTTAGCTAGCAGAACAACCCAGATTGAAGATAGGATTAGTGAAATAGAAGACAAACAACTTGAGGCACAACAGAGAGAAGAAGAAAGAGACTCAAAAATAATAAAAAACGAGAAAGCCCTACAGGAATTATCTGACTCCATCAGAAAGAATAACATAAGAATAATAGGTATATCAGAGGGAGAAGAGAAAGAAAATGGAATGGAGAATATACTCAAACAAATAATAGACGAGAACTTCCCAAGCCTGTGGAAAGAACTAAAGCCTCAAATTCAAGAAGCAAACAGAACACCGAGTTTTCTTAACCCCAACAAACCCACTCCAAGGCACATCATAATAAAGATGACACAAACCAATGACAAAGAAAAAATTCTCAAGGCAGCCAGGGAAAAGAAGAGTACAACATATAAAGGAAGGCCTATTAGATTATCATCAGATTTCTCAGCAGAAACTCTACAAGCTAGAAGAGAGTGGACCCCAATATTTAAGGCCCTGAAAGAGAGGAACTTTCAGCCAAGAATACTATACCCATCAAAGCTATCCTTCAAGTATGAAGGAGATATAAAAACATTCACAAATACAGAAAAGATGAGAGAATTTATCACGAGAAAGCCCCCACTCCAGGAAATACTAAAGGGGGTTTTCCAACCAGATTCAAAGAACAAAAGAAAACAACACCACAAGTAACAGCTCCACCAAGAACACAATAAAACCAAACTTAAACTGTGACAACAAAGGAAAAAAAAAAGGGGGGGAGAGAATGGAGATTAACAGTAGCAAAGGACGAAAAAGTGACTTGCTTAAAATCATAAGCAAACCAGCAGTGAAAGTGGGACTTGAACCCAGGGCCTCTGGCTTCCAGGTGAAGTAATTGTCCTCACCTTCCTCTTTTGGGCAAGCTATGCCTCTAACAAGTGAAAAAACAAGGGTCACTATGGGATCTTAGAGCGATTTCCTGTGTGAATGTGTGTGTGTGTGTGTGTGTGTGTGTGTGTGTGTGTGTGTGTGTGTGTGTGCGTGCGCGCGCGTGCACGTGCGTGTACTCTTCTTTATGTTGCTTTGTTTGTGGCTGGTTATTTTATTTTGTCCCCACAGAAGATTACACGCCTGAGGCACAATAAGGAAGAGGACATTGTACTGAGTCTGTATCATCATTCCACTTGCCAGTTGAAGGGTTTTTTGTTTCTTTTTTTTATAAGATATGACACCAAGTTTTCACTCAAACTACTTCGTGCTCTTCCCGGCACAGCCCTTGGATGGTTGGGCCACAGGACCAGCTCTGGACAACAAGAAGTGGTGGATGTGAGCTTTGCCACTGGCCGGTTTGCCGTCTTTACACGAGCGCACTTGGCAATACTGCAGGCTCGGTTCTAGGCCGCCACGATAAAGTGAGCGCCACAGTAAAGCATACGTAGTCTAATATCTGGTACAGGGTCTTGCGTTCAGTGTGTGATGAAAAGAAAAATGCAATGTGAAGTGAAATAAAGCGAAGCCTAGCAAAATGAGGTCCGCTCATATCTGGGTTCTCTTTGGGTAAGTGGGGAAAATGGCTGGGGCACGGCTTACACATAGCAGACACTCGATGGAGAGTTGTTGAATGAATGGATTAGCATTTAGGACTGATGTGTGGTCTTTTAATGTCTCGTTCTTTTGTTTCTCTTCCCTTTCTCTTCCTAGTTTTCCTAATCCCTAATGTCATAGGGATACATAAGAGAAACTCCCAATATTTTTAAATATTTAAGAAATTTCTCAGCCTTTCCTTCAAGTCCACCTCCTCCCTGTGCCCCAGACGTTCTCTAAAAAATATAAGAATGTTGATAACTTCAGTAAAATAAGCACATTTTCATGTATCAGGTCCAATGCTCAATACTTTTGTCATACCATCTAGCATTGTGTGAACACTTTCCTTAAAACTCTTACACTCATCCACCCTTCCTTGAACTTCAGTTGCTTATCTAAGTGTGAATCTCATAAGACAGGGCTTAGGTCTTTAACCCTCTTTTAACCCCTCTCTGCATCCCCTGTAGATATAACTAGCATTTAACAGGTACCATGACAGAGTAGATGAAGGAATGATGGATGGATGGATGGATGGATGGATGGACGGACAGATGAATGGATAGATGGATGGATGAAATTATTGACATTTTTTTTTTCACGCCTAAGTCATTGAGAAGCAGGGTAAATCAGAGGTTCCCTGTGCCAGTGGAGAGTTCGGAACACTGAGGTGATGGTCGATTTTGCAAGGTACAGCCGATTTATTCAATACCACAAATAAGCAAAAATGATAAAATTCCCCCTAAAGTTCAGAAACCCAGATGGGTGTCCAGCCCTGGCCAAATGCACATGATATATGCTTATTAATAAAGCCAGACTAGCATCCTCAAATTATCCAAGGAATACATTTGCCCACACACAGCGATAGGGGGAAGCAATTACTTATTAATAAAGCAATAGCTAAATCTAATTATATCCCCATCAGAAGCAAGCCGGTAATAAAACTGGGCTGGTCTTCCAGAGCTCGGCGACCTCGCTGACCTCAAATCAAAGTTTAAACCATCCGTCAGCTTCCAATACATTCCCAGCACACCTACCAATTACAAGCACCCCAGTGCCGCTGTCTGCTGGAGGTCAGAGGTCACTGCATGCACTAGATAGCTGGGAGCTGGAATGGGGCTTTAGAAATCTCATTATCCTGTTAACCATACATTTATCTGACAAGATAAAAGAGACTAGGTGACCAAGCTATCATTAAAGATTAATAAAAAGTATAAAAAATTCAGCGGCAACCAGTACTGCTGTTTAGAGCTGTGATCAGCATGACAGGGTTATTAATCAGGAGCCAGAAAGATTTAGGTCTCTGCTCTGGATAGCTTCTATTTTTATTTTTAGTTTAGTTTTGTTTTTTTTTCTTCTTCCTTCTGTCTCAAGTCATTACCTCATCTCCTGCAACCTCACACCAGAGGTCAGAGGGATTCCTGCTAATTGGCTCTTCTGGTTTCAAATCATAACCCATCAGGCCAATTATAAGATCGCCAGGACTCAGAGGAGACGTGGGGAGGCCCCAGGGGGGATCCTGGTGGTCTGGGACGGGACTCAAGCTGCTTCCTGGGCTGCCCGCCCTTCCTTACATGCGGGGCTTGTTAATCATCGGGCGAAATCAATTCGTTTTTAATTCAGTTCAGTCCTACAAGGCACACCCAAGCGCAAGATGATTCGTCCCCATTTAATTCCATTTCTCAGCCCACAGCTCCCCGGGAGTCAGAGGGTAGGCTGCCACCCAGCTCCTTCCCTGCATGCTCCTTCTCTGTTTTGATCATAAATCAATGTGCTTGTCCCTAGAAGGTGGCCCGGGAAGGTGTGTGCCTAGATGAGAACTCAGCAGCTCCCCTTCACCCCGACCAGGGAAGCAGGAAGGTGAAGTAGTGAGAAAAGTCAACGCCCAGGGTAAAAATGCAGCTCCAGCCAGTCCCGTGGAAGGGAACTGAGCCCCAGTAGTCCTCAGAAGGCCACTCAAGAAGTGAGGTCACCACAGGTACCCTGAGGTCCCAGCAGCATCAGCAGTGAGCAGACATTGTCTGTCAGTGCCCTGCCCCACAGGACTCAGGTCTGCAGCCTCCCCGCTGCTCCCTGAGTGCTGGGCTACCTCGGAGCAGTCAGCCAACCTCTCTGAGCCTGCTTCCCAGGCTGGAAAACTTGGACAACCCTTCCCCTTTGGGTTGTTCGAAGATCAAAGGGAATTTTGGGCTGCAATTTTGTCTATTGTCATCACTTCCTGGTTCACTCCAGCTTTTCCTGGGTTCCATTAAACCTAATCTGATAAATCAATTAGGGATAAATGTCATGGACTGGCCTCTGGCTAGTTGCCAGAGTTCAAGGGCAACATTTTATTCCTCTATGCAACTTCACTCTGCCCCGAGGACCCACCCTCCAACCCCACATACAGAGAAGGTGCGTCCTCAGTGAATGGTCTCATGGCCTCTTCTTCCAGCTCACAGTCACTGCCATGCCTCCTGAGCATAGCCCGCACAGGCCCCAGCAAGTGCTCCGCAAGGGAAGCAGTGCTGGCCAGATGAAAACTCCAAACCACCAGCTAGGAGGAAGCTCAAGGTTAATGGCGGTCAAGTAGGGCTGAGGATACAGCCCAAGAAGCCAAGGAAGGTGAAATGGAGAGAAAAATCAGGAAGGGAAGGGGCAAGTTGGGAAGAGGAGTACAAGGTGCGAGTGGCTGAGGACCACGGTCATGCACAGACGTAGCTTTAACAAGGTGTGGCCCCAGATTTGTGGCGGCCAGGTGCTGGGGACAGCCGTGGAAGGAGTCTGCTAAGTGTCTTCACTGTCACCCAAACAGAGCTGCAGCTGGAGTTCCCTTCAGCCTGCTTCCCGTTTTCTCTGAGCCTCCCGTGGCAGACAAAGCCTGCCATCAGGCCCCTGCCCTGGGGCCAGGCCCACCTGCACCAGGTAATAGGAGTACACGGCTTCTTCTTTCTTTTCCCTCTCCTGACTTCCGAATGGTGTCTGTCCCCTCTGCAAAAAGGTGGCATTTTATATTCATAGCAGTACCTGTCTAATTATTTACTAGATGTGTATCTCATAAGCAATGACATTTTCAAGTATTTGTCCCCTGAAAATAATTTTTCTATAAGCAACACTGCCCAGTGTTCGAAGGTCTCATATCTGAGAAACAAATCCAGAGAAAAACAAAGAACCCATGACAGTAGTCAGGTGAGCAGGCTAGCTTTGCAGACAGACATGGGACAGTTTCCTCAAACCCACATCCTCATAAAAAGTCTCCTGACTGATTCTAAGGCTGAGAAAGAGATGTGTGTGAGGAGCAGAGGCGGATTAAGGTCGGTTGAGGCCCTGGGTGCAGAAGAAAGTATTAGGCCCCTTAAAAAGAGAGGGGGAAAAAATACATGCTACCTATATTTTTAAATAAATAAAAAATATTATGTACTATTAATGTTAAAATTGCACATATGAAACCAAACTTGGTGTCATTAGAAAAAAGTGTAAAGTTAGGGTTTTGTAAGCCCTTCAGACGTCGGGGGCCCACGGCGCGCGCCCAGTGTGCCTGCTGTTAAATCTGCCTCTGGTGGGAAGATATGTGTTTGTGTGTATATGTGAGCATGTATCTACGTGTTGTGGAGAGGAGGAATGAGAAAGAAGAAAACTAATGTTTGGACATTACCCTTATTTAATCCTCCATTTAATGTACCCATTTTACAGCTAAGAAAACTGATACTCAGAGACATGAAGAAACTTGTTCAGAACTTCTTTGCCCATGTCAGAGCTGGAACTCCGCAGCTCAGAGCTGGCTCAGGCTTGCCAAAAAGACTGGAGAAATGTTTTTTCCCAACTCATATCTCTTTGTGTGTGTCACAATCATGTTCCGAGTACCTTGGGCAACGTGGTAGAAAATTTATACATATTATCTCATGTGATATTCACAACATTTCTATGAGTTAATTGTTCCTCGTTCAGAGAGGAGAAAATTGAGGCACTAACAGAGTGAGTAGTTTTCCCATAAGGAGCTATGATTCAAATATGGATTTGTTTCACCTAAATCCAAAGCCCTTGAACACTACATCATACTGACTTGCTCCATCATGATCCTGTTTTGAGCTTTGAGAGTACAGAATCTAGGTAGATGGGGAACCATGCGCATGAGAGAACCAGAGTCATCACACAGCGGTCCATATGGAAAGGATAGCAGCTACTCTACATCCCCAAAACTCATATTCTCTCTGTCTTCCCACCCCATCACCCCATGTGCCCCTGCCCGGGCCAGCTCTCTCAGGGTTACAAGATGCTGCCACAGCATGAAACATCACATACAGCTCTGACAACATCCAACGTGAAAAGAGACATTAATTCATTTCTGTGTCTCTTTTTTTTTTCTTTACTTTTATTTATTTCATGTTATTTCTACTATACTTGTCTAAACTTTTGTCTGTGCATACATATGAAGACGTATTGGAGAAATGCTCAGTTAATGTTAAAAAGGCATCTTCTTGTACTTTGATGCATGGGTTGGTTTGTTTTTGTCATAATCACACACAATTTTTTGCAAAAATAACGTCAGATTAAAAAAATACATCAAAATATATCTTATAATGTTATTTACTTTGTTAAGATGAGTCTATGTGCTCCCCCACATTACATCCCTGATAAGATAAAGGACACAGTCTTGGCAAAGTCTGTAAGGCCTGCTGTGATCTGGTCCCCAAGCCTTGCCACAGGATACCAGTCCTCAAACACACTGGGTGCATGCGAGCTTCCTCAGCTCAGGCAGCTCTCTCCCACTGGCGGACTTCCCTCCACGGAGCCCCGGGAGAGCCCTGGGCTTCCTCCAGGCCCAATCCAAGTGCCACTTGCTCCTTGAAGCTTCCCCAGAAAGCTCAGTCAGAAAGTACTGCTCTTCTACTCAGGGATCATAGAATTGTATTGATTCTTCTACTTTAGGGCATGTCTCAAACTTCCTCACAACGTGGTGTTTTGGAGCCAGGTTCCATTTGCTCCTAAGACCTGATTCTGTGAGTCTCTACCAAAGATGTCCCGTGAGTCCCTTGAAATCAGCTATGATAGGAATATTTATAATCATGAGAATTTGCAAATGCTATAATCAGATATTTTTTCCCCTGGAGAAGGCCGGTTGCTAACCACTTACCAGCATATCCTCCCTTCCACCTCAAATCAACTCATTGGGGTCAGTCTTACTCCCTCCCCCAAGCGCTTTGCACTATGCTATGCTTGGGCAGGAGTTCATATGCAGACGACCAGCTTCTGGAAATGTGGCATAAGCAGAAGGGCAATGTAGGAATGGATGTGTCATTCCCCAGTGTGGGTGCCAGCCAGCCCAGCACTGCCGTGAGAGCAGCTGTCATGCAGGTCCCAGCTGTCTTCCTGGTGCAATCCAGCCCTACCTGTGTCAAGAGGAAACACCAGGGCTTAACAGGAATGATGGAGAGGTAAAATAGCCCCTAGCCTCCCCAAACCCTAAATCTTACACAATGGAGAGGCATAAGTAACTCAGTAAATGAGCCAAGCAGTTCATGTCTTGAAAAATGCAAGGCGGATGGTTAAACCGGCCTGAGGAGCCTTGATCATCAGTTTACTGGTGGACTCAGAGTGGTTGATCCAGTTCCCTACGGCACTGTCTGTACTTTTCAAGTGACAGAGAAGAGGGCACAAGGTAGGCCTAAGCAATGCCCTCAAGGGTTTCCTGATCCCCAGATTTGTAGCTGTGACCCGTACCAGGACACTTAGGGCAGGTGGGATCCTCAGAGGACTGGCAGGCTCAGCCAATAAACCAAGCCACTCACTTTCTGAGACTATGGTCACCCAAACTCACATCCACGAGTGCCCTTGAATCAGAGGAGAACTGGAACACCATCCCTCCAGCCACCAGGCAGGGGTTGGGCCTCTGTCATACACTGCCCCCACCATAATACCAGTGCTGCAGGTCATTCTGAACCATGTGTGTTGAAGAAGTAAACATACTGAGTGTTTGTCCCTTGCAGTGTGCAGTCTTAGTCCAGCTCCCTCTCTTTGGGCCTCAGTTTCTCCATACTAACAATGAGGTGCCTTGAGTTTATGAACTCATTGATAGCCCCTCACCCTACCAGCTTTGTCACCATATGTTTCTAGGAATATTTGGGCCACGTCCCCAGCCCTGAGCTCAGGAAGGATTGAGGGCTGTTGGGCTAGGACCCCCGCCTCCCTGGTTTAGCCCCTAGCAAACCAGTCTGTCTTGCTGTTGTCCTGACTGTCCCTGGGAGTGACTGTGCCTGGGTCCCACCTAGCTGGCTAGAATTGGCCTCTGGGAGCTGGCCGAATGAGTGAGCAGCTTCCCTGAGGAGAGGATGTCAGAGACACATTAATACTCTACTGGCTGCTATTCTGGGCTGGCAAGGCAAGGATGAGGCTTGGGGACCCCTGGGCCCTGCAGGGCCAGCCTGCAGTGGTGGGTGGGAGTAGAAATGTAAGGGGAGCTCAAGCTGCCCTGAACCCTACCTGCAGCCTTTAGGGGTCTCGAGAGAAAGGGGGCAGGAGATATTTTTTGGCTTTTTCTGCCTACTAGACACTCTGTAATTTGTCTCATTTCTTCCTTGTCATAACTCCAAAAAGCAGAGACTATTGACCCATTTTTCAGATGAAGTCAGTGCAATGGTGTGCCTTTCCCAATGTCACCCTGGGCTCCACGGCAGAGACCTTCAAGAATGACAGTTAAAAGGTACGGAGAACCACAATTTGAACAAAAACTAGGAAGTATGTGGAGTGCTCAGCACTCCAATTTTCACACGTAAGTGGTGGAGGGATTCACCCCTTCCACCCCAGCAAGGGATGGACTGGAGCCCTGTGGTACCCGGGCTGACCAGTGTCCAGAGCATCTTTTGAGGAGGTGTCCAGTTGGGGGAGCTGAGCAAATTAGTCCAGAAAGCCTTGAGATGAGCTGGGTGGTGTTACCAATAGTATGAGGTCTGGGGTAGGTGGGGGATGGGCAGGAAGATGTAACCTCCTCGGGAAAGACAATCTGAGACCCAGACTTTGGGCCAGCCTCCCCTAGGTCCACAGCCCCACTGGGGACCCAGCCCAAGAGATGGGCTGGAGGTCTTTGACACTTGCACCCTCTGAAATTTCTCCACGCCCCTCCTGTCTCTGTTCACTTTAACTCTGCACAGAAGAAGGCTCCCAGCCTCCTTCCTTCCCCAATAAGGTTCAAAGGTCCATAAGATACAGATCCACTAGACCAGAGCCCCAACATCAGCAAAGTGAAAGCAAGCTTTGCCTTCCTTGGAGACCAGCAGCTCCCCGCCCCTGCACGTGGCCCTTCCCTAGGAAGGCTTCCTGGAAGGGAGAGGGACCATGATCACAAATGAACCAACAAAATCCTGCGCTCCTACACCTCAAAGGAGGAATCTGGAGCTGAATGAGGGTGACTAACCTACCTGAAGGCACCAGGGCAATGGCAGAAATCTGAGCCAGGCTGGTCGGCAAAGCCCGTGTTCCCACCAGACCCTGCATCCTGCCACCACTGTCTAGACCAGACCACGGTTTCATGGGTCACCTCTGTGGGTCATCTCTTCTCCCAGATCCTGGGAGCCCCATCTTTCTGCACAGTGAGCATCTATCTTGTCTTGGGCATGACCCTGGGACACTTCTCAGTGCAAGGGCAGCCCCGGTCACATCTCTTGTCTGTCCTTATCGCCTACCCTCCACCTGTCCTGCTCCTGGCTGCCTCTCCTTCCACTTCCATTTTTAAAACATATTTATTGGGAACCTATATGACAAGCCAGAGACGGCTGGGTGTTACAGGTGAGTGAGCAGGACACGGTGAGAGGTCCTGCTCTGAGTTTTATTCTTCTCGGGGGAGGCAAGTAAATGAACAAAGAAATGAGATCATCTCGGCTGGTGATGAGTGCCCGGAAGGCTGCAGAAGCCAGGTGAGCTCGCCCAGCCCACCCATCAGCCGTCCTGGACCACATCTGCCTAACTGGTTCCCTTATTTGACTTTGGAGAACAATAACGGGGGGGAGGGGGGCAGAGGCAAGAAAAGACCACACCAGGCCCTTTTGAGGTTGACAGTATTCTAAACACTCACTCACAGAGGGAGGAAGAAATGATCACCACCTACAGGTGACAAAATGGAGGCTCTGAGAGGTCACTCAAGACACTAGCGACAGTGTAAACACAGCTCCTGCCTGCCTAGTGCTGTTGCCAAACCACACTGCCTCCCAGTCAGAGCAGGACACTGCCCCACTCCTCAGGTCACCCAGCCCACTCGCCACTGGCCCAGGACAGCCTGCCGCCACCCTCCCCACCCCGCCCCTAAGTAGAGTCTGCGGTGCCTGCTGGGAGCACCGGTGAGGAGTTCCAGAGATGCTCCTGCCCACCAACGCAGGGCTCGGGAGCTATCACCTTTCATGGCGCAGATGGTGCTAAGCTGACCTCAGGACAGCTTTACAACCAGAAGAGGCCGTAGAATTTAGTTCATTCTAATGCCACCCTGGACTCACACAGGTGCTCTCTGTGTGTTCACTCGTATGCATTAAGCGCCGACTGTGTGCCATGTACCACGTGAGGTGCTGGGCATGCATGGAGGAGTGAGACCTAAGATCCTGACCTCATGACTTTTACCAGTTACTAGCAGAGGACATGGGCAGTGAAGAAACAATCACAGACATAAACAGACTCACGGACTGTGATGGAGACGGTTAAAGACCAGAAAGGGGTGACATGGGAGCTTTTCATGGGGGGGAGAACTGACTTATTCTGGAGGGTCCCCCAAGGAAGGAACAATGGCCTGGCATTAAACAGGCAAAGGGGGGGGGAGTGGCAGGGGAAGAGGAGACACAATAGAAGGAAAGGCCTGTAGGGAGGCACATGGTGGGTTCTAAGAATGGGAAAAAGACCGGTATGGCCAGTATAGCATTAAAGCAGAAATGGTGAAGAGGAGCAGGACACCTGGGCACTGGGGGTTGTCGCAGGGGCCACATCGTGTGGTGAGGTGTAGGATATGATAAAACATTTGGCCTTGATCCCGAGGCAGTGAGGAGGCTTTGAAGCTGTTAAAGGTGTCTGCGTGGAGGTGAGGAGGGTGTTAGAGTTTTCAGAAATTGCCCTGGCAGGAGGTGGGAATGGCAGGGGGCAGCGGGACGGCAGGGAGCCTGTGGCAACTGTTGCAGTCGTCCACAGGAGAGATGCTGCTGCTTCAGGAGAGGGCGGGGCCTGTGAGGGGACAAGAAGTAGGTGCCTTCCAGAGGAACTGATTCAGCAGGGCTGGAGACGCACTGCTGGATGGACGCAGGCAGGAGAGTCAGGAGAGACAGTTCCAGGGCCCCCTCTGGAGGAGAACATGGGCAGGGAAGAGCTAACCTTGGAAACCGAGCCCCAGATTGACAAGGTGTGCCCAAGGCTCCACAGC
Organism: Saccopteryx leptura; assembly: GCF_036850995.1. Taxonomy (NCBI): domain Eukaryota; kingdom Metazoa; phylum Chordata; class Mammalia; order Chiroptera; family Emballonuridae; genus Saccopteryx; species Saccopteryx leptura. Next base: position 123,745,805 of record NC_089508.1, read on the forward strand.
CAGGCTTGATCCTGGTCTGTTTCTTGACATGTTGCTCAAGCTGAGCAGAGCAGGGTCCTGGGGGTATCGCTTCTCTGTCCACCCCCCATGGTGAAGCCCTGGAGAAAACCTCATCAGCCCGGTGTGCCCCACCCACACCCCACGGCATCTCATATAGCCCCTGGTACACAGGGCTTAGGGTGCTCAGTCAGGGACCCGGAGAATACTTCTAAATTCTAACCTAGCTCTGGGAAGTCGCATCTCCTGGGAACTCACATTCCACCTCTGCTTAAAACATTGTCACTGGTGATGAAGTGGTGTCATCAGCTATGTAGAGCTCTCTGCACAGTGCCAAAGCAATGGGAGTGGAAAACATTTTTACTACAAAGCACGGGTGGGGTTGAAATATGGAGATGAAAAGGAAGGGTGTTACAGGCAGGGGGGCACAGCCTATGCAAAGGCCTGAGCAATGCCTGACCAGGCGGTGGTGCAGCAAATAGAGTGTTGGACTGGGATGCGGAGGACCCAGGTTCAAAACCCCGAGGTCGCCAGCTTGAGCACAGGCTCATCTGACTTGAGCACGGGCTCACTAGATTGAGCTGTGGGTTGCTGGCTTGAGCATGGGATAATAGACATGTCGCCATAGTCACTGGCTTGAGCCCAAGGTCGCTGGCTTGAGCAAGGGGTCACTCGCTGTGCTGTGACCCTCCCCTTCCCCAAGGCACATATGAGAAAGCAATCCATGAACAACTAAGGAGCTGGAAGAATCGATGCTTCTCATCTCTCTCCCTTCCTGCCTGTCTGTCCCTATCTATCCCTCTCTCTGTCTCTCACGCTAAGAAAAAAAAAAGGCCTGAGCAGGGCCAGGGTAAGAGATCTGAAGAGACCCAGGAGGGGGTGGATAGACCAGCTAAGTGCATCCTTATGTCACCTTCCTGCTCAAACTGCACAGCAGGTCTATTAAGGTAAACACCACTTTCTTGTTTATTTTAGATAAGAAGCAGAAGTAGACCTGGTTGTCCACACTCCCCAGTTCCTAAGTGGTCAGATAGCCCTTCTCACTCACAGGTAGGCAAGCCTTTGGGAGATGAGAGAAGGCCTACCAGGCAAAAACTGAAAATGACTTTTTGACGATGACAGTCTTCCCAGGAACTAGTTGAGGAAAGCAGCTCTTAGCGGTAGGACCTTTGTCAGGTCTTCAAGTTTAATAATTAAGGCAGTTCTGAGAAAGGAATTAACTGGCCTTTCTTCAGACAGGACCAAGCCAATCAATATGCCCCTCCATTTCAAACTCTGGTGTCCGCCAGGGGCAGGCAGGGTGCGGGGGTCCCCGTGGTTCTCGGCCCCCCTCCACGTAAGGAGGCGCAATGTGCTGATCAGCAACTCGGGCAAAGCTGAATTGATTCTCTGAGCCTGGAGAGTATCAAGCTGCATACGTAACTGTGCTTTAAACAATGGGTAATGGCATTCTCACCTAGAGCTGGAACAGGGACGTGAATGTAATTTCCTATGCTAACCCAGCTGCTGTGGCCTGTGAGGCCAGGGGCGGCAAAGGGAGGGAGGGTGGGAGAGCTTTGTGGGGTACTTTACGCTAAAGAGTTGGGGAGCAATGAGAGAGAAGGGGCATGTGGGAAGAAAGCATGGAGGAAGTGCTCCTGCCGACCAGATTAAACCCACTTTATCACTGAGAAGCAGGAACAGGAAGTCCCCCTCACCTCCAAGCTGCCTCTTCAAGTGCACTGATGACCCTCAGGAGGCCAGGGCCTCTCTCAAGACAGGCGCCATTAAACCCAAGCTTAGTATGGACCCATCTTGCTGGGGAGCATCAGCTAATACCTGTGTGGGGGGGGGGAGGAACCCAGAGGAAGCCCCCAGCCACCACCTGACCACAGCCCACCCTGACTGTCAGGGCTTCTTCACCGCTTTGGCTTCCAGAATAGGTGGAACCTAACAGCCCTGCGTCTGAAACACACCTTGGCCACTTGCTAGTTGAGTATCCTCAGCCCAGCTTCTCCTCTCTGAGCCTCAGTGTGTCCATCTGTAAAATGGGTGAGTAATATCTCTACTCACAGAATCTTTGTAGAGCAGCAGGCATGGTGCTGGGGACTTGCCGAGCCTGAGTCTGCACACTATGAGGGTAGATGATGCTCCTACCTATGTTCTCCAGGGTCTCTGATGTCCACCAACACGCCAGTCACCTTCGTCTTGTGAAAGAGGGAGGAAAGGCATTGGACTTGCAACTCAATGTGAGAGGAGAACAGAGGAGGGGAGAGGCCATAGACCCTCTTCCCACCTGGCTCCAGGGACTGGGTTGAGCTCTAAGATAGAGAAAGTTGAGAGTCAGCAGTTGAAAGGTTTTGTGGGCCTGTGGACAGAAGCAGAGCTCCCGTGGGGCCCAGAGGCAGCATGCGGCACAGAGGTGGACAGAGATACACCTCCACCCCTCACATAGCAGGGGTGGGTGGTGCCCAATGGGGCCAGGGACACAGGCCTACCAAGGAGAAAGCGGAAGAGGGAGGGCAGGAGGAAACCTTGCACGACTCTTGTTTAGGCCCTGAAACACCCAGGGAACACTCATTTCTAGCAGTAGGGAGGGGGCAATAAAACAAATAGGCCTGGATTTTCTAGTCAGGGCACAGGATCTGGGAGCCTGGACTGCATCTCTGAACTGCCTGTTACTAGGCTGGGCTCCGGGTAAGTGTCTGCACAAGTCCACTCCCTCCCTCTCCCCTTCCTCCCTCACTCTCTGCTTTTGTCAGGGTTGATCTTTTTCTTGATCTGATTTTCCTGGGAGTCAGGGGTTCAGACTCTGTATTTCAAACTCCAAAGCAAGCATGGACTAACCCTAACACACAGGCCAACACTTATTAAAACACTAGCTAACACTGAGCTCTGCATGTCACTTTCCATAGTTCAGTAAACATTTCACCTCTCCTGACCCACACAAGCCTCACACAAGACAGACCCCTCAGGACGCCCTTGAGGGCGTCCCCCTCGGGACCTGGGCGTGTGCCTCTGTGCTGCTCTGCACTTCTCTGCCTACCGATGGGTCAAAAACACGTCCCCCAGTTCCTGCCTAGAAAACAAAGGTTGTCTCTACCCAAGGTCACGGCTGGTGCAGGTTGGGGCCGTGCCATCACCCCACAGGGCCCTGTTTCCCTGCTACCGCCCTGGACGCAGGATAAAGCGGCAGAAAGAAAGAGAATGGTCCCATGTACCACAGGAATATGTCTACAAGACAAAGTGGACCCCTGCTCCAACTCTTTCTTAGTAGTTTTGTTTCTTAGATACTAGCCTTTGCTGTTGAAAACACTTTCATGTTGTAACATAATTTAAAAAAAAAAACAAACCTTCAATAAAATTGTAATTAATACTTATTAAAGACAGCATATTAGTTTAGGTTGAATATCTGATACATGGAGGTATACGTTTTATTTCTCTGTCTTTAGATTTATAGCAAATCGGGGCCCTCATGTAATCGTGGTATGAAGTAAAAGTTTATATCCATTTTGTAAGCCTTCAAGAATAGTTTATAATATTTATATTATGTAAGGGTCTACAGCTGTTACCTCTTTTATGACCTAGCTGTCACTGCATCATTTGCCGGGACATCATCGCCAATTACAGCATGGCAGAGTACAGTTGTTAAGAGTACATTGTTAAGAGAAGCGGGGTGTTCCTGAAAAACCCTGCTTCCTCAAAAGTCACATTCACCCTGAGTCAAGAATTACACCTGGGGAACAGGAAGGGCCCAGCTACCAGAAGCCTCGATGCTGTCCCTTCCTCCCTTTGTGGACCCCTTGCTCTTCTTGGGGGAGCAGCTCTGAGCCCCTGAAATTGCATGCAAATAGTTGTCTGTGCCTCTTAATGGTCTATAAAATAGCAAGCACCAGACCACAGGTGTGTTGGCCGTGGTGTCCTTGACCCCCCCATATCATTATCTTGGTCTCAGCCTCCTTGCCCCTTTCTTCTCTCAGCCCCCTAAACTCTTCTCCTAGTTGGGTTGGGAGTCTGGCCAGACCTGATCCTCACCTGCCCTTCCTGTGTGGCCCTAAGCAAGCCACCTCATTTATTCATCTGTAGGACAGGGATGAGCCTACCTACTCCACAGGGACACTCCTTGATGCTCCTGGACATGGAAGTCATTTGTATACTGCTAAGAGCCTTGTGGTTATTACTAGGATTCTATCTTAACTAGAGGGTAAGCAGACATTCACCTAATTGTATTCATTTCTCTTAAAATACGGGTGACCCAAAGTGTCTCTGTCAAAAAGACAGACATCGTATGATTTCACTTTATATGTGGAATCCAAAGGTCAAAACGAAGTACCAGGAGAAACAGAAATGGGCTCGTAGGTCCCAGAGATCAAACTGATGGTTGGTAGAGGGGAGGGGAGTGGGGCTTTGAGCAAAAAAGGGGACTACGAACTTTCTGTTAAAAAATCAGTAAGTCACAGGGCTGTAGTGTGCGGCAGCAATTTTCAACCTTTTTCATCTCACAGCACATAAACTAATTAATAAAATTCTGTAATACACAAAAAAATATTATATTTTTTTGTCTATCTGACAAAATAAAATAGATATAATTTCAACTCTTTCACATCTGACGGCGACTGTTGTGTTGGCTGTTGTCATGTTTTTTTATTTGACCATAAGGGAAAGAGGTCAGTGCCCCTGACTAAACAGTCAGGTATTGCATATTTTATAAGTCTTTGTGGCTCACCGGTTGAAATCGCTGGTGTACAGCATGGGGAGTATAGTCAATAGTATCATTGTAACCTTTGACACCAGGTTATTACATTGTGATCACTTTGTAAGGTATATAAATATCAAATCACTATGTTTTATGCCAGAAATGTTCACCAACTATATTTTAAGTAAAAAAAAAGTCTCTCCATTGAAGAAGGAGCACTTGGTTCCCAATGGATGGAGTTGTAGGCAACTCCCTCCTCTCTCTCCCCACCTGCTCACAGAAAATGAGATACACCCCACCAAAGTGAGCGCGAGGGAGTTTCTGCTAAGCCACACGTATCTCTAAGGCACAGCATATCAGGCCATGGTCTGTTATTTTGTTCAGTAAACTGAGCAGTTACTACCAAGCAGTCACTATGACAGTCACAGGGATAAAGAGAATAGAGTCCATCCCTAGCGCACATAGTCTGTCTCCATGCATGTGCACACCCACACCCACATGCACACACACCCCCCACATGCATATGCACACTTTCACACACACCCCAACACAAACACATACACACTCACATCCCAAAACATGTATACATACCCCATGCACACATACTCACATATATGCAAACACTCACACCCCCTACACACTCATACACACATGCACATACACATGTGCACATACACACTCACATTCACCCCCCCACACACATGCACACACATCCCAAAATATGCACACACATGCATGTACCTCCCTCCTCATTCTCCTGAGAGGCCCCTTGGCTGAAGGTGCTTTTTGGAAGCCAGAGGAACTCACTGGGAGAAACGGGTCATCACATCAGGCAGGTGCCCTGCCTCCCACAGCTCACCTACCCCTTACCCTCACCAGCCTTGCTCCACAGCCCCCGGGCCTGCACTGACCTGAGCCCATGCGGGACCAGCTTCCAAGGCTCTCACTTACTCCACTCCGCACCCCTCCCACACACATACGCCCCACCTCCCCAGCCCCCCACCCCACCCCAGGGTTCTGCAGTGCTTCCCCTCAGTTTCTACGATTTAGAAAAAGGAAAGGAGAGAAGGGGAAGTGTGGCCAGCTCAGCTCAGGCTGGGGGAGCCGAAAGGAAGGGGCCCCGGGCCCAGCCCAGAGCAAAAGTCTCGGATGCACTGTGGTCGCCTTGTGGTTCAGGCCCGGAGGCTTGCGCAGGCGGCTGTGGGGTGCAGCTGGTGAGATAATTCACAGAATTTCTGAAGGTTTTGTAATAAAGGACGACAGTGCAAAGCCTGAGGTGACAAGGTGCTAGGTCCCCACACCAAGAAGTTGGGCAACAGTGACAATGGAGGAAGGCAGGGACAGAAACGGAGGCCACTCCTTTCTGGGCAAGGAGACACAGATGGAGCCACTCCTGAGTAGCGACAGTGGATCCATTTGGAAGAACTCACTTGATCGCGGTGGTGGTGGAGGCCTGATGAGGACAGAGAGCACAGCAAGCCAGCCCCTTCCTGACCAGCTGGGCCGGCTCAGGGATACCACACATCTCGGGCCACAGGCTGCCCGCCACCAGGGTCAGCTCTTGGCCACCTTGGCCACCATCTCTGCACCTCCTAGCCAAAGAGTGACAGACCAAAGTGGACACCACAGGGAGGGATGCCTGGGAGGGAGAGCCCTACAGGGGTCTAGGCAGGTGGTTTAAACCCTCAAAGTGCAGAGAGCTGCTGCCACAGGAGTCCATTCCTACTCCAAGGGTAGCGGACCTGGTCTTCCTCCTTGGTGTGGCATTCGGGGCCACCTCACCCTGCACCAGCTTGCTTGTTTAACATCATCGCCTTCTACTTGCCCCCTGGATGCGGTCGTCCCACCAGACTGTTGGCCCGGCATCTCGCCTCCCTGGCTCCCTGCTGCCTCCGCAACTATCGCAGCTGGCCCCTGCTCTGCCCGTACGCTCTTCCCCGCTGGGACCTGGCTGATCAAGCCTACTGTGAAGGATTCAGTGGAGAATTTCGCTGGCCCCTGGGGACAGAACTCGCCTCCCCCCAGACCCTCAGCTGGTGTTTACTATGCAGACATCTACTTTGCACACCTGGGGGGACCCGGCCTTCACAGCCTGCCTGCCACCTGCAACTAGCTCAGTCCTGGGACCTACACTTCCCCAGCTAGAGCCTGAGGTCACACAGCTGCCAGAGAGTCTTCCACATTAGCTGGCATGGCAGAGGCCCTCCCTCTCTCTCTCACCTCTCATACCTTGCATCCCAAGGAAGGGCTTGATCCCTGTGAAGTGGTTTGGACCCAAAGCCTAGAGGGTGTCATGGGAGCCCAGATTTCCTTTAGAAATTCACCAGAGGATGACCGATGCTTCTCCTTGGCATGCCCAAACCTGCTCAATGCAAAGAAGTAAGACGGGAAAGTAGATCAGGTGCCCTCCTAAGGCTATTGCTGTGTTCCCTACCTCCCACCCCCGATTAAAGGCCTCCCACCCAGGACAGGAATCCTCAGGACCCCTCCCACAACCTGGGGTGACATCAGTGCCCAGCCCCAGGAAGAAGAGACAAGTCCCAGCCACTCAGAAGAGTTGCCTGCCATGTCCAGAGCAGATGGGCAGGGGCAAGGAAGAGGGCAGAAGCTGGCAAGAACTGGTTTCAGCCAGACTGAGCCAGTTTCTCTGTGAGAACAGCGGAGGAAGTGAGTGGTTCACACCTGGGGAGCTGGAACGGCCGGGGTGTCTGGGAGCCTGGGCGGTCTCTAGACTGCATGGTTGCTGAGCACATGGGAGAGGCCGCCCCTGCCCTGTGGCTTTTCACGGGACACGGCCCAACAAAGGCCCACAGGAGCCTCACAACACCCGAAGCTGTGACTCCCTGCTGCTCAGTCCTGGCCCAAACCTGTGCAACAGGAACTCGAGCCACTTTCTTGGCTTGGACACATGAGGACTTCCAAAGAACTCTGTCCACATCTGTGGCATTTCCTTGGAAGCTCTCAGTGAAATGTGTCTACACCTGGCCTGTGAGCACTCTGAATGCCATGCGTGTCCTCCCTTCTGGAACCTTCCATCTTCCATCCTTCACGCAGCATGAAAGCCAGGCTGCTGCTCCTCCAAGGAGAAGATGCCAGCGGCAGCCGAGGATCCTAGAGTCTTTGCCCAGTGTCCACGGAAGGCTCCTGCTGCTGGGGCGCGGCCAGACCTCTGCCCTGCTGCCCGCACAGGCCGCAGCTCAGCGCACTTATTTCTCTAGACAGACGCAGGCCCTTCCTGTTTCTGTCACCCGTGAGGTTGAAATGCACCTCAGAGAAGCACGTGAAAGGGGAGACCTCAAAAGAAAGACACCTGCAGGGGCTGTCACCTTTGGGAAGAAAGTGGTCCGCCGTGGGACTTAGGCAGAGCCTGCCTGAATCCTGACCTCTGGCTTACTGGCCATGTCATGTTGTTGGGCAACGACACTTCTCTGAGCCTCAGGTCCCTCTTCTGTGAAAAGAGATTACACACAGAGTGCCTCTGCATGGGGCTCTCTGTTAGCATTCTGTGAGGTCTGGACTCCGAGCTTAGTGGGTATGGTGCACAGTAGGGGCTTAACAGACAGCACCCCCTCCTTCCCGCTCACTGCCAGAGCGGGTCAGGGTGTCTGCCGTGGACAGCTCAGCCCCACCACGCACCAGCTGGGTGGGGACGCTTTGGGGAACTAACCAACCTTGCCTGACCTTCCCCCTCTTTCTGGTGCTATGGATCCAGAGCAGCTGCCACATCAAAGGGCCACAGGAAGACAGAGTGAGAGGACTCACACACATTTAACACAGCAGCTGAAGTGCTCAGCAAATGTTGATGGTTCTTTCTTTTTTTAAGTCTGTGTGTATGTGTGTGTGTGTGTGTGTGTGTGTGTGTGAGAGAGAGAGAGAGAGAGAGAGAGAGAGAGAGATGCATCAACCCGTTGTTCCCTAGTTGTGCTACTGGTTGCTGGTGAACCTGGGCTTGAACCAGCAGCCTCGGCGCTCCAGGTACTGCTCTATTCACTATACCACAAGCTAGGGTGATGGTTCTTTCATTTTTATCCCACATGCCCAAACATAAGCACACAGCTCTCTCTTGTATGCCAGAGTCACACACAGCACAGCCTCTGGGGCCCCAGAAGAGCCAGATGGAGGCACCGCCCCAGCCCGAGCCTTCAGCAGCTGTTATTTCAGCCACACCTCCTGACTAAATCAGCCTCACCTGTGGGACCCTGGGCACCACTGTGTCTCCCACAGAAGCCCTGCTCCTGGGATCAGGTCAGGAAAGGGTTCAGAACAGGAGCACACTTCCCTGTAACTTCACCACTTGGGCCCAGGTTTGCTGGGAGAAGAGGCGGAGCCACGCCTGCCCCACGCGGCCTGCCTGTGGCCCCAGTTTCCTTGTGGGAGACAGGCTGGGAACAGCAGCTCTGAACCAGGTTCCGAGGAGACATGAATGCACCTGGGCCGGGTGGGCATCTGCGCTTGCGCCCATCACCTGACTCTTGTCACTGTTTTTGCAACCTTACAACAGACCAGAATGCCAAGAGACCTTCCTTTGTATGTATATATGTACAATTTTCATCAATTTTGAAAATGCACCATTTTTATTCCTGATTTCTTATCATTTTGTTCTTTGACTTCTTATGATGGTCTTTTTGGAGGTGATATTCATATAGCATGCAATTCACCATCTTGCAGCGCACGGTTCTGTGCATTCACAATATTGTGCAACCACCAGCTCTCCCTACTCTCGAAACTTTTCATCACCCCATAAAACACCCCATACCCATTAAATAATCACTTCCTATTCCCACCTCCTCCTCCAATCCCTGATACCCTTTCACTTGCTTTCTTTCCCTATGGACCTGCCTATTCTGAATATTTTGTGTCTGGCTTCTTGCCCTTAGAATAATATTTCTGAGGTTTTCGTCCACTGATAGTTATGTTTGAGGATTTCTCTCCTTTCGACAATCAGAACATATTTCATTGTATAGACACACTATTCGGTATTGATGAACATTTGAACTGTTTTATCACTTTTAAACACAGAGATAAAATAGAAAGACTAATGACATAATGAACTTTCCTTTTCCTGCTACCCAGGCTGAGCAACAAGGTCAGGACCAGGTGAGGCCAGCCAGTTGCTTCGGGCAGCGTTGAAGTGGGCGCTCACTCCCAGGCCCTGCAGGTGCAGGGCAGTCCTTAAGTGTCATGTATCTTCAGTTTTGCTCTCCAGACACCCTGGCCTCACCCTGGCCCTGGCCCCATTGGACGGTTTTAATCTGCTGCATACTTGCTTTATATCGCTCTATACACATTTGTTTTTGCAGAGCAGTTTGTCGTAGGTCAGGGACCACAGGACACTTTGCTCCTCAGTTGCTCAGCTCACCTCCTTTGAGAAGGATGTCTATGTAGTGACACATTCCCACCCTGTAATTCCATGGAGCCTCTACCTTCAGTCAACAGTCACACTTCCCAATTGCCCCAAATGTTTTTCACGGATTTTTTGTTTGGTTGCTTGATTGCTTGATTTGTTGTTAGCAGGATCTATGAAGTTTCCCCACCACATGCAGGTATTAGGTCTGTTTTGTGCTAAAATGACCTTGACTGTGGCCTTTTGAAAAGCCCACACCTCAGTGGGGCCCACACTGTGGATTTGCCGATTACTTTCTCTTGCTATTGTTAACCTGTTTCCTTGTCCCCTGTAAATCTCATGAGCAGGGAGTTGGGACTCAAGGCTAAACACCTGGCAAGAGGACCCCTGAGATGACGTCATGCTCTTCACGTCACCTTCCATCAAGGGGCCTAAGATGGCAGGTTGTCCTACTAATTAATGAAGCGAGGCCTGATCAATTGGGTAAACTCTTGACCATGACATCTCTCTATATATGTGGGTGCATTTCTCCACTTTTAATCAGTGAGTCATCCGGAGGAACTGCACTGATATCCCGTACCCTAACAACACTGCACCCAGTGGCTTCTAGCAACTATTGATGGTCCCTGCTTGAATCAAGTGTTACATGGCAGATTGCAAACTGGTGACTATCATTCTTTCTACCCTTCTCAGTTGGCATTATGTATAAAGAAGAGCACCCTTCTCTCTCTCACACACACACACACACACACAGACACAGAACTCACAGATTTTTCTATTGGGTTAATATAAAATTTTAAACTAATTTGTTTAATTAATTATAGTCATTATTTATTTATATATATTTTTGATGATCAGTAGCCAGATAGGTCCATTCGAGTCTTGCAACTTTTGGACACGACGTCACCAGTCTTTCAGCATGTCCTTACTTCTTGGAACAATAAGATGTCCCAGACTTCCCTAGTACCTTCCTTTCCTCAGTTCTGAAATCAGTCATTTCTCCAGAAAAAATCTAGCTCCTTTTGGTGAGTCCTGGGCTTAGAAATCAAGATCTGAACATGAGGTAGTCTCACTGCTCCTGAAGTTCTTGCTTCTGGAATCTTTCAGTGGGCAGAGGCGTGAAAAAATAAAATGAGCTCATAGTATTATCCGTTCAAACTGAACATTTGAGGTACTTTGACTTAACTCTATTTTTGTTAATTTAATACAGTGTGTCCCTAAAGTCATGATGCACTTTTGACTGGTCACAGGTGCAACAAAAGATGATAGAAATGTGAAATCTGCACCAAATAAAAGGAAAACCCTCCCAGTTTCTGTAGGATGATGTGGCAGCATGTGCACATGCGCAGATGATGACGTAACACCGTGTATACAGTGCAGCAGCCCAAGGCCATGCCAGTCAAGATGTGGACAGTACAGAGGAAAGTTCAGTGTGTTCTGTGGCTCACTAAATTTGAATCCGTGACCAAAGTGCAACGTGAATATTGGCGCGTTTATAACGAAGCGCCACCACATAGGAATAACATTACTTTGTGGGATAAGCAGTTGAAGGAAACCGGCAGTTTGATGGAGAAACCCTGTTCTGGTAGGCCATCAGTCAGTGACAAGTCTGTAGAGGCTATATGGGATAGCTACCTAAGGAGCCCTAAAAAAATCTGTGTGTGAGCCCACATCGAACTGCACTGAATAGGTATGAAACTGGGAGAGTTTTCCTTTTATTTGGTGCAGATTTCACATTTCAATTGTCTTTTGTTGCTTTCCTGTGACCGGTCAAAAGTGCACCATGACTCTACAGACATATTTAACCCTTTGAATAGTGAGTTTTTTGTTAACTCTTTGAGTGAGGATGTACATGAACATTCATACTACTCAAAGGGTTAAATATTTTCTCTTACACAGAAAATCTTGGTTTCTAACAGTGTTAATGTATTTACCTATTTGTTCTGTTTTATAATATAAATAAAACACTTTCACAATTACTATATTATTATTACTATTAACAATTTACCTACTAAGCAAAGCTGAAGGCTTCTTTGTAGTTTTCTCTGTCCTTGGAATATATCCCATCATAGATGTATGATCAGGATACTTTTTATCAAGTAATTTAAAATAATTATTTTTGCTACATAGTTAGGTTCTCAAATTAATTTAAGGTTAGGTTCATTTGTTTATGTATGTGCACAATTTGGGGTTTTGTTTTTTCCAATTTTTTATTCAATTTGATTGAATTTATTGAACAAATTATGTACACAGTTATAAACACAAAATTATATCTAAATTCATATTTCAATGTTCTCCACTCTGTTCCTACCTTCCTCCATTAGTTTCTTATTTATTCTTCCTGTGCTTTATATGTGTGTGCACAATATGAGTGTGTGCGTGTGTGTGTTTGTATACATATTGCCATCTCCTCTTTTTTCCTACAGAATTTATGTTAAGGAGCCTAGAGTCCTAGGAGAGAAATAAAAATTTTAAGGAGTCAAATTTTCTTTTGAATCAGAGCTTTCTCCCTGCTAGCTGTGTGGCTTGAACTAGTCACATAGCCTTTCTGAGCCCCTGAGCCTCAACCTCCTTATCTGTGAAATGGGATAGTAATTTCTATCTTGTATGGTTTGGGCTAAGATGAAGTCTTTTTTTTTTAATATCCCATAAAAAATTAAATTCTAGATAAAACAAGGAGCAAAATGTAAAAAAAAAAAAAACAAATTCAAGAATTTTAAATCTTCCTATGGAAGACACAAGCTCCAGGAAACATAAAGGAAAAGACAGAGGTGACTTTATAACAATGCAAAACAAGGCTGTGATAAAAAACGACACCCTTGCCAATGGCAAGACACAAGTAACAGACAAGGTGAAAGTGCAGTGTATTTTAAACACATCAGGTGCAATTCCTTTGAAAAACTGCTTGGTAATTTCTAAGGTTTAGACCTACACTCATCCTGTGACCCAGTTATTCCAGCCCTATGTGAGAACATCTCACCCAAGAGAAATGAGAACATATGTCCCACAAAGACTTGAGTAAAAATCCTCAGCTTTATTCATAATAGCCCAGCCTGGAAACAACATATATGTCCATCAATCAGACAATGGATGACCAGTGTGGCAATGGAATACTATACAGCAATGAAAAAGAACCAACTACAAATATGCATAACAACATGGATGAATTTCAGAAACAATATGTTAAGCATGAGAAACCAGACATAAAAGTGTCCATTTGTATAATCCCATTTTAGGAAGTTCAGGAAGAGACAAATCTAATCACTAGTGACAAGAATCAGAACAACGGTTTCCCTGGGGGGCATGGACTGGCTAGAGGCCAGAGGAAACTTTGGGGACTGATGGAGATGTTCTGTACTGTTTGAGGCAATGATTACCTAAGTATATACATTTGTCAGAACTCTTCACACCATACTTAAGATCTCATGCTTTACTTTATGTAAAATGCACCTCAGTTAAAAAAAAAAAAAGACAATGGGTTGAATAGAGCATATACAAAGAGTCTAAAAATCACTAAAAAAGAAATAAACACCATAGAAAAATAGGCAAAAACTATAAATAAACAGCTCATTATTAAAGACATGTATGTTAAAGACATGTAGCTTCACAAATAAGCTAAGAAATTTATGATAAAACAATAAGGTTTTATTTTTCCCATTTACAAGTTAAAAAGATTAATTATATCAAATGTTGGTAAGGAAAAAAATCAAGAAAACAATCACTCATGCATTATAAACTGGTGAAATTTATTAAAAGAAGTGTCTATCAAAAATTAAAAGGTGCATGCCCTTTGACCTAGCACTATAACTTCTGGAAACCTGTACAAAAAAGGAATTATTTTAAACCACAATATTCCTTTTTTTTAAATGTTTATTTTTTTTATTTTAGAGAGAGAGCGACAAAAAAATACAGGAACTTTGTTCCTGTAAGAGCCCTGACCAGGGATCAAACCAGCAACCTCAGCACTTCAAGACGATGCTCAACCAATTGAGATATCTGGCCAGGGCAAACCATGGTATTTCTGTACCATGAAGTGAAGTAGTTCTATATATTCCAATATGACAGGACATATAACTAAGTGAAAGAAAGCAAAATGCAGAATAATATGTAGTATAGTATGATCCCATTTATGTAGAATATACTTAAATGTTAGTGTGTATATGCACATGTATATAAATGACTAGAGAAGGAACAGAAAAACTTTAGTGCTGACAGGGTTATTTTCAGGGAAGGGAGCAAAGTGTTTGGTAAAGAAGAAGTTTCCTATATGACTGTATGTTTTTAGTATTATTTTTGCTATAAAGGTATATTTTTATAATCTTGGTGTAATTTTAAAACTAGAAGGGTTTTGACAAAGTCTTTGATGCTAACTAAGGATTTATTGAGAAATCATCAAATACATATACTCAGCACTTAAAAGATGTCCAGCATTGCGTGAAGGGGGAAGAAACCCCCAAACCATGCCCCACGCAAACCCCTGTACGCTGATCTCATGGTGATCACAAGATGCTAGTCACACTAGATGCAGTCCCTGCTATCACCCAGCACACATTTAATCAAGTCTGGCAGCTGCAGTGCATGAGTGTTCAAACGTTTCTTACATGTGTGGTGGGCATGAGGGTGGGATGGGGAGAGAGGAATCCTTTCCCTAAAACGTAAAAATATAGATTGACAACCCTTTACCTAAGATCCTGGGAACCAGATGTGTTTGAAAATCAGAAATTTTATGATTTTAGTAGGTGCCAGTGTACAAAATCTGCATGTTGCATAGTACCCTTAGCAGAGTCTGGGGCAGTGCCTTGCAGTCACACACACAATAATTCATGCAGTAACTATCCAAATGCACAGTAGTCAAACTGAACCTAAAGAAGAGTCAGCCACAGGTCAGTCTAGATCAGACTCTGCTGCCAAATGAATATGTGCAAAAGGAACAAATGTAACTCTTGATGCTCCAGGTCTTCCTGGGTTTTGGAATTGGGCATAAGGGACTGTATTGCAAGATGATCCGTAACAAGGCTTTACTCCACGAAAACACTTCTGTGACATAATGTCAGCGGCTATGCTTGCTCTGATTTTGTCCTGTCCTCTCACAGTTGAGCGCACACTGATGCCATAGAGATAAGGGAGTTTTGGTGCCCCAGAGGCCTGCCTTACTTGTGTCAGTAATTTCTTTTATTGGCCCAAATGTATTAAAATTAGGAAACCTACTGTTTCCACACCAGCTTTTGCACATTTTCTACACACTTCTAGGGGATGACACAGGGCCAAACCCTGTGGCATAGTCACGTATTTGCACACAGCAGTCAGAGTGGACTCTTCCACGTGCAGGTTCAGATCTTCAGTAGCTGGTTGAGGAAGTGAGTCAGCACGTGACCTCAGCTCCAGGTTATCCAGCTCTGATGCACAAGATTCCCTAGTTCCACTTCTCATGAGAGTCTGGGGTTTGAATCTATGCTTCCAGCTGGGAAAGTGAAGTGGGCCCAGGTTGGTGGTTCCCCCTGGTGGCTTGAAGGAGCAAACGCAAATCTTCTCTGGAGGAAAGTATTCTGTCTGATTTACCAAAACAAGACTACATAGCCCTGGCCGGTTAGCTCAGTGGTAGAGCATTGGCCTGGCGTGCAGGAGTCCCAGGTTCAATTCCCGGCAGGGCACACAGGAGAAGCGCCCATCTGCTTCTCCACCCCTCCTCCTCTCCTTCCTCTCTGTCTCTCTATTCCCCTCCCGCAGCCAAGGCTCCATTGGAGCAAAGTTGGCCTGGGCACTGAGGATGGCTCCATGGCCTCTGCCTCAGGCGCTAGAATGGCTCTGGTTGCAACAGAGCAATGCCCCAGATGGGCAGAGCATCGCCCCCTGGTGGGCATGCTGGGTGGATCCCGGTCGGGCGCATGCCTCCCCGTTTCCAACTTCAGAAAAATACAAAAAAAAAAAAAAAAGACTACATAAATCACAGTGAAAACAGTGAATCACCATGAGCAAGAGTCAGCAGAGACAACAAGCAACAGATTTCAACCAGGGTTTCTCAATCTCAAAGCTACTAATATTTTAGACCAAACGATTCTTAATTCATGGGGATTGCATGAGCGTGTGCACGGCTTGCGCACACACACACACACACTGATTTTGACAACCAAAAATATCTCCAGAGGGAATAACTGCCCCCACATGAAGACACTGATTTAGATCTTCAGGGACTTCATAATTAGAATAACGAGATATGTCATAATACAACTATCTATGAAAAGCTTAAAGATGTAAAAGATGGAATAAAAAAAAACATGATAAAAGACTAAGAAACTATCAAAAATTACTGACAGATGTTTATAAAGTCTCAAATAGAATTTTTAGAAATAAAAATATATATGTAATCTTTGAAAGTAAATTAATTTCAGTAGATGTGTTAAACATAGATAAAGAAAGAATTAATGAATTAGAAGGAGATTTAAATAAAGTACTTCAACTGCAACAGAAGAGCTGGAAACAAAAAGGAAAATAATGTGATAGAAAAGTTAAATACAAGGAAAGTGTGACCAAAAGGTTGAGCTACAACTAAATGGAGCTACAGAAAGACAGACTAAAGAGAATGAGAGAGATACACTATTTGCAGAGATCACACCTGAGATGTTTCAACGTCCACATATGTAGGAAGTCCCAAAGACACCAAGCAGGATGGAGTTGTAAGTTGTGTATTGAATGTAGAGAAGCTGAGGATTGATCCTCAAGAACTCTTCATTAAAACCGGGAGAGCAGTCCAGCCCAGGGGCTCACAGAAGGCCCATACTGCTCTCAATGGCCTGACATGGTAGCCCTGTAAAGGGAGGAATCTCTGTGTACAGGTGACCTGAGCTTGGCCTTAAAGGAGGTTGAAGGATGTTCATTCGATGCTGCATCAGGAGACCTTGAGCCCCTTTCCTTTACAGGACAACACGGGGGATTAACTGGGTGAGGTGCAGGAGGACAGAGAGGAAATAGGATGGTTCTCAAAATAGGGCAAAGAGCCTGAGCAAAGGTGTGGAGGCCAGACTTCACTAGCAAAAACTAACGGGGGTCCTGTTTGGTTAGATCGGGGAACACGTAAGAGAGCAATTACAAACCTGATTGGATGAACAAGGTGAAATTAGCCCAGGGAGGTCCCTTGAGAGATAAGCAGGTGTGTTTGGACTGAAAACTTTAGGCCAGGGATTGAGAAACTATATATAGCCAGTGGGCGTTTTTTTGTTTGTTTGTTTTTTGTAAATACAGTTTTATTAGAACATTGCCACATTCGTTCATATTTCGTCTATGGCTGTCTTTGCACTACAACAGCAGAGATGAGTAGTTGCAAAAGACACTATATAGCCCTCAAAGTCTAACATGTTTCTTCTCTGATCCTGTTACAGAAAATAATAAATTTGATGACCCCTGATCTAGGCAGGAGCAGCCAGCCAAAGAGGCCTTTGAGTTAATGACCAAGACAAAGAGGACAAACCCGAAGTGGCTGAAGGGTGGTGTGTGTTGTAAGAGGAGGGAGCCATATGCTTAACTGCAATTGAGTTTCTACTGTATATCAACCTGCCACTCACATTACCATTATTACTTTGCACAACTATTCTGCCTAGAAGCTGCTACTAATTTTTTTTTCATAGATGAGGAAAAGGAGAGCCAGATAGGTTAAGTGACTTACTCAAAGGTCAGCCAGTGTTTTAGGCAGAGCTGAGATTTGATTTCAAGCTAGTCAGGCTCCAAAACCAATGTTTTTTCCGCCACACCTCACCGCTTTGCAAAGCACCGTGTATTCTTAGATAAGGGGTGGGGGGTCTCAGGCCAATGACTTGGCTACTGTATTTCACAGGCCACAATAGTCCAATAGGTGAGGTGGTAAATGTTTCCCTCCTCTCTCAAAAACAGATCATGGGTTTCCCTCCTCTCTCAAAAACAGATCACTCACTCTGACTTGGGTGGAGGTTGGCAGACCTCTGGGCCCCGGGCATCTCTAAAAATTGCTCCCAACTTGTGCAAACATTGGCTCTGCCCTGCCCCCCTCCAGCACATGCTCTGGAGAGCCTCTCACCCCTAACGCCTGCCACCCATCTTCCCTCAGGCCTCATCTCACAGCCTGATGCTCAAGGCAGTGGGGTGATACCATCTCCATATCTATGAAAAAAATAAACACGAGGGTTGGCAGCCCTGAGCAGTGCCACCCACAAGAGATGACCCAGTTGATTTGCAGTGAAATTGCAGCACAGCTGTCCGCTCCTGCCCCAGCCGGATCGCAGGCCCCAGGCTTACTGAGCAGGGCTGTTTCCACCCCAGCCTAGCTCCTGTTCTGCCTGTGACTAATTTGAATCCTCATCTGACAGCTACCATGACCACTCTGTCCAGATAGGGCCTAACAGACCTGCTTCTTGGTTTTGTGGTCAAACCGGTTCTTCAGACTTCCTCATAGTGTTGAGCCTGTCTGTGAGGAACTGGAACTGGCTGCTCCTGGGGGTTGAGTTGGTTGAAAATTCAAGAAGCCAAGAGAAAGAGGTTAGGAAAGTGTACATTCTACCCAATGCCTTGGTTATCTCTACTGATGTGAGACGCAATGGGAAGTCCCCCCAGTGGCCCCCTGCCGTGCCACATGCCCCCCAGTGTGTCCATGAGGAACTGGGTACAGACAATCTCCCCGGGTAGGTGGGAGGAACCCTGTGACCCCAGGCTTACTGGCAGCTTCCTATGGGCCATCACTATAACCTCCTACTCTCCTGCCTTGGGAAACAGTCAGAGGTTGATGGCAGCTACGGGGAGCCCGGGACCCACACCTGTTGTGTGCTAGGGTGCTGGCTGTCCCAGATGCAGGGGAAGAGGGCATGAGAGAAAACGGCCTTCCTAAGACATGGCCTGCTGGCTCCTTTGTTATAACCACAGTGTGTGCTCACACACAGAAAGCTAGAAGTAAGGGGGGGGGGGAGGGGCAGGAAAGGACACTATAGAAGGGACCTTTTTTTTTAATTTTGAAGTTAAATTTAATGGGATGACACTAATCAATAAGAGTGCATATGTTTCTAGTGAACATTTCTATAGCATTTGAACTGCTGATTGCATTGTGTGCCTATCACCCAAAGTCAGATCATTTTCTGTCTCTGTATATTTGTCCCTCTTATCTTCCCTCCCACTGGTAACCACTTGACTTTTATCTATGTCCATGAGTCTCAGTTTTATGCAGAAGAGATTTACTGAGCATCTATCACATGCCAAGCTCAGCACTGGGCACATCAAATATCATCCCATTTCTTCCTTACCTGGAGAGGTAGATGTGATTTATTAGACTTTATGTGTGCTCTCCTGGGACACAGCAGAGCGTCACTGTTAAGGACCATGGTACTAGCTCCTCCTGGGTCCCCACTCTGCTACTAACTGCCTGTGTGATCTCTGTTGCTCATCTAAAACACAGGGATTAAAAAACATTAATCATTTCTTATGGTCGTTATGATCATTAAATGAGATAACTTACGTAAAGGACTTAGAATAACACCTGATACATAGAGAGTAAAATGGTAGTCATAACTAATCATGGTTTTTAAAATAATTATCCTTGCCCTGGCCAGGTAGCTCAGTGGATTGGAGCATCCTCTCAATGTGCCAGGTTGCAGGTTTAATCCCCAGTCAGGGTTCCTGGTACCCATTGGCTATGAACAATTAAGTTACTGTCAAATGTAAATTTAAAATAAAAGATCTACTCTAAAAAATAAATTATTATCCTTGTTTTACTATTCAGAAAATTGAGGTTCCAGAGAGGGGCAGTGACCTACCCAAGATCACACAACTAGAGAATGACAATGCTGGGTTTACTTCTAGGTCTATCTGATGCCCATACCTCCTCTGCCACTAACCCGCCATTCGAACTTTCTGAGTCCACCAAGGAAGAGATAGAAGGAGAAACTGAGGTGTCCTTGAGCCCCAGGGCAAGGTCTGCAAAAGCAGCTGCCAGGAGGTATGGCTGTCCCCCAAGAAGGAATTGAGTCAACCTCACAAGGTCTCGGAGGCTCAGGGCTTTCAGCACTCCTAGGACCTAAAGGGAACCTAGAAGGAGAAACAGCCCAGGGTGACAGGGGTCTGCAGGTCCCTGAATGTCAGTGAAAGACTGTATAGGGAAGTCCGGAAGAAAGCTCCACCCCCCAGAGCACAGGGCCAGCGGGGGCCAGAGAGCTCTGACAACAAGGAGCAGCACCCACGCATGAATGGTAGCACTGAGCATCGCACACCAGCCCGAGGTCAAAGTGGCAGAAGCCCCTTCCTCAGCAAGCCCACACCCAGCCACACTGCGGGCCAGGCCCCTGGCACCTGAAGGAAGGTACTCAGTCCCCTCTGGTACCTTTTTTCCAGCTGTGAAATGTGAGCAATCAGCACAGCTCCCAAGATAGTCCTGAAGACTGAGGTTAGATTACAGGATGGGACACAGAGTATAAGTACCCTTCCACACACAGAGAGAGGATGTGGGGGACACCCTCATAATCCTCTGCTTCCCACTGTGCCCCTGCAGCTCCTGCCCAAACTGTCTTCTCTTTCACAGAGAGCTAGACTCAAGATGGCTTTCCATTGGGCAGGACCATGCCTTTTCATATTCGGATGAATCCTCCCACCTCCCCAGCATGGCTTGCTGGCTCCCACCTGATGGAGGATCTTAGTGCAACTTAAATATTCCTGAACAGTTGCAGCTGCTGGCCTGTCCCCATGTTCTGGGGACCAATGAACAGTCTGAACTACCCAGACATGAAATTACCAGCTCCTCCAAACGTACTGAGTTCATCATCAGTGGTTAGAGGCCAAAACCACTTGGACAGGAGTTGGCCAAGAGGACTCAGTCCTTGGACAGAAGCCAGGACCTGCAGCTTTTGAAACCTTCACAGGCCAGCCGCAACCTCTGATTCTGCGTTGTCAGACTTCATGGCTACTTTGCAGGCAGAGCTCAAAGCCTCCTTGATAAAAAGTGCTGTCTGCCTAATGAATGCATTAGGGCATTCAAGTTCAAAGTCGGTATAATACCGGCATACAGGAAGGAGAGAAGGATGGAGGGACAGCATGGGAGCTGGGGGCCCCTGAGGACAGCAGACTTTTCTACTAAAAGAATCTCCTCACTTCCTAGGATGCCGGAGACCCAGCCCTGCAGCCCTGCAGCCCAAGACAAGCTGTGCTCAAATCCAGCCCACTCCCAAGGCCTGAAGCACACCGAGCGCAAGGAAGAGGGCAATATGCACGCTCACTCCCAGAAGCTTCTTTAGATTCCGTAATTGTTGTTTTGAAAATCTGTCAGAGGTTCCGAGGGGCGCCGAGGCAGATCTTTGGAAAGCACGCAGACAGCAGTGAAGGGAACGGGAGCCTTGGTTATGCTGGGAGCTAGAGACTGTGAAGGGCTGGTTCAATGAAGAGGTGCTGTCAAGAGCTACCTTTGTGCAAGGTGGCCTGTCCTCATCTTCCCACTTAGTCAGGAGCAGCCAGCCAGCCCACAGGCCCCCAGCCCCGGACCTCAGCGCCTGAGTCGTAACTCCTGCAATGCAGAGTGGGGCTGGGGGTGTGGGGGCAGCCGCAGTGCCCAGGTGCACAGGCTGATTTCTGAGCACCCCGAGCCCTTGCTTTTTGCTCTGAGTCTGTCCTCAACTTGGGCTGTGACCCTGGGTTCTGGAGCTGTGATCCCACCCCACTGACGGACCATCCCCTCTTCCAGATCGGGTGACGACCAAGGCTTAGAGGAGACCATGCAGCCCTTGTATTTTTCTATTATTCATTGTTTGACCAAGGGGACCCTTAGCATAGAATTAATCTTTAGTGAGTACTTAGCTTTACAAGTGTCTTCTGAATTAACCTTCAAACAATCCTGTGATAGGGGTTCTATTTTGATCCCCATTTTACGTAGTGGGGGACAACTGAGGCATGGGGAGGCTAAATAGATAGCCCTGGGTCACACAGCTGGTAAGAGACAGCAAGGATTTGAACCCAGAGGTCTGGGTTTCCAGGCAGGCTCTCACACTGCCTTTCTCATCCAGCCCTCTCTAATGCGTGCTGATGCAGGTCTTGGCCAGCCTTCCAGACTACTCTCCTGATTCATCTCTGGCCCCACCTGTAACCCTCAGGTGCCTCCCAGTCAGGCCTGTTCCCAGGCTCAGCCTCTGCAACCCGCCACCCCCAGCTCTGATCCTTTCCCTGGCTTTGGGAGCCACCGCCACCTACAGGCCTCATGTGCAAAGACTTGAGCTCTAACAGGAGCTCTGGGCAGAAGGGTGCCCATGTAGTAAACTGGTGGCAGAGGGCTAGAGTTCTATTTCCGGAGAGGTTTGCATCTGGGCGACTCTGCAATGACAAGCTGGACCACACAAAAACGAAGGGGTGGTAGGCTCTAACGGAAAGTGCACACCAGTTGGAGGAGGCACTAAAGTGAGCTCCGAGAGAGACCTCCCCATCTGGGATGAGTCAGTCTCCTGGCACAGCCCTGCCTGAAGGCAGGAATTAATAGATCTCAGAAAGAAGACGTCCTGTTTTCTTTTCTTTCTTTTTTATCCTTAAGTGAGAAGCAGACTCCTGCATGTGCCCTGACCGAGATCCATTCAGCAAGCCCGCTACCCAGCAATGCTCTGCCCATCTGGAGCCATTGCTCCATTCATTGCTTGGCAACTGAGAATTTTAGCCCCTGAAACTGAGGTGAGGCTATGGAGCCATCCTCAGCACCCAGGGTCAACTTGTTTCAATGGAGTCATGGCTGCGGGAGGAGAAGAGAGAGAGAGAGGGAGAGAGAGAAAGAAAGAGAGAGAAGGAAGAGGAGGAGAGGTGGAGAAGCAGATGGTTGCTTCTCTTGTGTGCCTTGACCAAGAATCGAACCTGGGACATCCACACACCATGCTGACACTCTCCCACTGAGCCAACTGGCCAGGGCCAATGTCCTGTTTTCTGTACTACCTTTCTTTTCTGGCTTGTTAAAGACTTTAATGACTGCGCCACCATCCCACTGGAGGAAACCCGCAAAGCCACGAATGCCTCATGTTTTCCCACCACTATAAACCCTCTTCCTCCTTCACATAAGTGGAGTGCTCAGCACAGATCTGTGCAGGATCAAGAGGGCGGCGATCTCTGGGCACAAAAAGACTTAGAATCTGCCTCTGAAATTCAGACTGAGCTGCAAAGCCAGGCGTTTTCTGCCAGAGAACAGGTCCCAAGCTTTGGCTTCATTTCTAGACTTGCCACATGCCCTAGGCCTTGGTGTCTGATGATGTAGGTGGAGGGATGGAGAGGAGGAGGGCAGAAAATGGTGCTAACGTTGCACATACTGAGACAAAGGCGCTATGCAAGGTGCTACACTAAAAACACCTCCCCAAGCTCTGGATGGCCAGTATTACCTCCTTGTTTCATGAAGGAAAAATCAGCTCAGAAAGGGAAACCTGGTGTCTCCACACAGCTGAATGCAAAGCAATGGCAACCGTGACAGTGATAATGCCAATACAATGATAGTAGTTAACATTTACATAGCATGTGCTGTTCTGGGCAAAGTATTTGCCCAGGACTTGTTTACACCTCACCAAAAGGACGTTTGGCAGGTAAATGTCATTATCCCTTGCTTCCTTTCCGGAGGGGGTCCCTCTCTGGCAGTAACAGGCCCTGAACCCCTGTGGGTGGATTGAGATCCCAGGAGCTCATGCAGCTCATGGTAATTGTCTCTGTGTCCCAAGAAAGCTGGGGTGGGTGTTTGCAGAACTGCAGAGCTCAGCTGGGAAACATCCTGGTGTGGGGGGTGGAGTCTGGCTTAGCTCTGCATGGGGAGTGGATAAAAGATGGGGATGGGCAGAGTAAGAAGGCTAGGAGAGGGAGGGAGAGACCAACAGACAGAAAGACTCAGAAACAGAGATGGAGAGAGAAACCAAGGCGGAGAGATGGTAAGAGGGAAGAACAGCCGGGATGGAGTCTCCTGTTCACAGTAGGGTGACAGGCTTTGGTGAGCCGAGTGCGACCTTTGATCCCGGAGGCCCAGCATGGAAAGGCTGCCCAGTCAGACCTTGCCATGCCCCTGGCAGCCAGTGGCCTCCTAAGCACTTTTATAGGTATCTCCCCTGTTTTTTTCCCACACTACCCTGCAGTAAGTGGGTCAGAGACTGGAAACTTAACCCAGAGAGTGTGGTTAAGGTCCCCTAGCCATCTCGCGCCCTGTGGAGCCTGGAGTCCCAGCTGTGGGGTTTCCATCATCTGAGCCTAGGGGGCTCTTGAAGGTCAATCAAGGGACAGAGGCCTTAGGCCAGAAGAGAGCAATGGGTGCAGAAGCCTTTCCCACCTGCCTATCCCACCTGGCCGAGAATCCCAACCAAACAGGACATGAGAGCCTAGGCTGGGGCATTTCCATGCAATAGATCACATCCAGGAGCTTCTCCTCCTCCCCGCAGTCAACCTGGACCTCCTCTCAGCTCTCACGGGCCCTGCCCTCCCCCCTCCCCACTCGCCCTGCAGGTCCCGCCCCTCCCAGAGCGCAAGGGGGGCTTGGGCCCTGTAGGGGAGGTGGGTTGGGCACTCCACGGCATCAAAGCTGTCCTCTCCAGGTCACCGTGTGGCCTGTTCACAAACTACTCAGCAATGGCCTGCTCTCACAGAGCCCACCGTCCAGTAGATGATGAATACATGCGACAGTTCACCTGCCCCTGCCCCGTGGTGAATGCGGAGGCAGAGCTGTGTAGCCAGTGCAGGGGAGGGAGACAGGAGAGGCTCCCAGTCCCTGGGCTGTCAGGAGGGGAGTTTGGGAAGGGCTGAGCCCTGAAGGACAGAGGAAGAGGAAGAGCATCCCCTTCCTTGAAGGGGCCCCCATGTGTGCCGAGGCACAAGGGACTGGGGAATGGGGCTGGGCTGGGTTGGCCAGAGTGTAGGTTGCATATCAGGATGGATGGAGGACACCAGTGGCTCTCCTAGAGACAGGCCAGAGGAGTGGCCCAGGGCCAGTTTATAAAGGGTCTGATCCCACCCTGACCTGGACTGATGTCTGGGCTGAATCTTAGGTGCATGCATAGACAGGGGCAGCGGAGCCAACACTGTCCCATAGCCCAAGCCTGAAGGTGTGTCTAGGAGCAGGTGCCCAGCCAATCCTGCTGCCTGGTGGGCTCCTACACCACCACCCTCCTCCAGCTCCTCTGTCCTCACCTCCTCCAGAGGTTCACCAAAGAAGGGAGGGCCCAGCCTCTGCTCCCTTAGACACTATCCCACACTACCTGCCAGCCTTCCTCGTCAAACTGAGTCAGGAAAACACGTTGCAGGAGAGCCTGGACTTCCCGGGAAGTCTTCCTATAAGACTCACACACCCCTGTGGCTGCAGGAGATCATCAGGCTGCTCACCCCCCATGTGTGGAGCCCCTGAGCACTCAGCTGACTCCTTAGCAGTCTGGAGACGTGCAGGGGTAAAAGCCAGTCTCGCAGGTTCCCAGCAGCCTCACAGCATCCCCAGGGTCTCCTACATCTGTGTCCGTGTGTGTGACTCCTGGGGGACAGATAACATGAGCGCCCGCAGTGGACAGAGTCAGGGGAAAGGGGCTTGGCAGAAGAACCTTGATGGCGGCCGTGCATCCAGTTGAAACGTCCAAACATGACAGCACCAACTTGGGGTGATTGAGTCATGGTGGCTTTGTGAGGGGCCACGTTCCAGTGCAGGGGCTTCAGACTTGTCGAACTACATCCCGGGACTTCTCACAAGCTTGCAGTCAGACATCTTGTCCTTCCAACACTCCCACCTGGCCTGGAGCGCAGACACAGCCAGCGCCGGGCCAACGGCATCACCTGCACTCCTCACCCAGGGCCCAGGAGCTGGTCAGGGGGTGCTCTGCCACCCACCACCCATGGCCTGACCCTTCTCCCTGTGCCCCTGGGAACTGGGGTCTACAGGCCTCAGGGTCGGCTTGGGCACAGGAGAGACCTGAGGTGGGAGCCGGGAAGACTGAACTTTGAGACTCACCTTCCTCTTACACACTCTATGACCCCGAATGAGGTACTGAAACTCTCTGAGCCTTAACCTCTTCCCTGACCTGTAAAAGAAAGACTACATCCTTCCCTTACAGGGATGATGTGTGGACTGAACAATGTCCGGACAGCCCTAAGCACAGCAGTGACCGGTCCCCAGCAGTGCTCGGTCAAGTTTGGCTACAATTATAAGCTGTTATAAAGCACTTGGCATAAATACTCCACTAATAAGTGTAAATAACCTTAATTATTATGATGACTAATCATCATTATTGTTGATGATAAATGTTAAGAACTGCTGCCCAAACACCAGCTTCCCCACTCCATCTGTCGACATAGAGTTATCCCTCCTGAACCATGAACAGACATTGTGGGACCCAGAGAGGGTGCTGGTCCCAAACAGGCAGACAGTGAGCACTGTCCTGACCTTCCCCGCCTCTACCCCAACCCCCACCTCTGAGCAGTACTGCTGGGCTGGTCTCATCCTGGCAGGGGACATTCACCCAAATGCACCTACCCCATACCACTGTTCAAGCTGCTTACCGTGTGGGTCTGCTTGGCTCCTCTGCCTCGGGGGGGGGGGGTAAACATTTTGGATATCACCAAAATGAGAGCCCACTTTGTAATCCCTTAACTGCTGATCCACATGCAACAAAGCTGAATGCAGAAAGTGACCTGGGGAAGTCCTGGTCCAAGTTCCAGAACTGTGCCTGTGGGTGAGAGCAGAGAGGTAAGGAGCAGGCTCTGCTGAGCACATAAACCTCTGCACCACCCTGGACAGTGAATCAGGGCTGGGCCTGCAGAAGTGCCCAGAGCATAGCTCAGCTCATATCTGTAGAAGCTCAGTAAATACATAGATGGATGTAGGGAGGGAGCGATGGGTGAGAGGGAGTATGTTAATCATGCCTTTTTATTTTCTGTATTTCTGACATTTTGATATCTGGGGCTTTGCAGACCCTGGAGAGACTGCACTTCCTAAGCCCAGTCAATTTCTAGAACTAGTAAACCACTTGCTTGTGTGCACATCTTTCATATGCAAACCAATCAATCCAGAGCCCATAATCCTTCCACACACACCTACTCCATCAGGCTCTCACATTCCAGACAACTATCTACCTTCCTCAGTCACCCAGAGCCAAGTACTAGACAACGAGGGACAGCCCCTGTGCCATAGAGCCCGCTGGAGTTATTCAAACTAGCTAATCCTAAACCTGCTCACCTTACCCCACCTGTTCCTTGCCTTGGAAACCACAATAAGGGCTCTTGCCCACGTTTCCCCTCACTCTGCCTCCTGACTGATGCCGGTACTTCCCCATGTGGGCCGCATGGTGTGACATGCCCTTTCCTCCTCAGGACCCTGAGTAACAAACTACCTTTTCAATAGTAATCATCTGCTGGTGTGAGGCCTTGTTTTAAAACAGGAAGCGGTAGAGGGGGGCAGGGAGGGAAGGAGAAAAAGGTAGGAGGGAAAGAATAAAGGAAGGAAGGAAAAAAGGAAGGAGGAAAGGGAGGGAGGGAGGAAGGGAGGGAGGAAATAACTGGGTCTTAAATTTCTGTAGGGATGATCTAACCCACAACTCTGTTCTGTGCTTTTAAAGAAGCAGCTTCCTCCAGGCAGATTCTGATGCATCTGGGAGAACGTCCCTTCAAAGTGCCACAGTCCAGCTATTAATAGGACACGTTCTCAGTACTTCTGGGGACATATAGACGTGGATCTGAATCTTGACCCTGCCGTTCACTGACTGGGAGACCTTTGACAACTGACTTAACCTCTCGACTCATTTCCTCACCTATGCCATACACACCTTCAGAGTTTCTTGATGCTAGAATGAGGTGACGCGTGTGTAGCCCAGTGCCCAGCTCAGAGTCGGCACTCCATAAATAATGCATATTATTTACCTGGCTCTTCTGTAGGCCTGCACCCCGAGTGCCATCTGGTAGAAAGATGCGGTTATTTGGTCTAAATACCATCCTCACCTTGAAGCCCCTATTTGGTCTCTTGGTCTCAGACTCCCATAAAGTTGTCCTAACCCCCTGCCAGTCCCTGGCCCAGAGTTTGGGCTCAGCAAGCAGAATACATGCCGTTCTGCATGAAGGAACTAGAAGGGGCCCTGCACCATCGCTGTCCTCATCCTCGGGTCTGGAGTTCCACTGAACCCTTCCTGCTGAGATGCTGTTTGGCTGTCCTGCTGATTTAAAGCAGGGAGGGGACAGACTTCTAAACTGGAATAGCATTTTGATTTCCCCATCTTCCCTGTTCACAGTCAAGCAGGGAAGAAAAAAAAAGCAAATCTTAAAATGGCTGCTCTTATGATGGACGAGATTAATGGATCTTGAAGAGCCGCCAGTATACCAACTGCTCCTACAACCATGATGAAAGCTAATAATGGAGAAAATTCTGCCAATTCCTTTAATTCATGAATATTTAACTCTGTGAAAAATCTGTCGGATTATATCATTTTTTTTCTGGTGATTTTCCGCCTAAGTACATTCATGGCGGCCTGCCAGGTGCTCAAGAAACTTCAACGGAAGCAAAATCATTTCTGTTGTTGTTGTTCTTACTATGGGCTGTCGCCTCTGTCTTGAATTGATTTCCCCATCCCAGGATAGAGTCAGGCTCCCCGGAGACAGCCAGAAGCACCCCTGAGAGTGTTACCTCTGCAGGCATAGATTCTCCTCCTATCCTCTAGGCTGGCGGGGCCTTTGAGGTCAGAGCCTGTGGGTTTCCAAACAGTGTTCCTCGGTACCCAAGGGCTCCTCCAGGGTCCTAGGGCATCTCTGGGAAGGGTGGAGCGGGAAATGTTGAGGAGATGGGGATGTAGGAAGTGGTCCCCCACTTCTACCAAGCCGTCCTGCTTCCTGCAGTGAGGGTCCATGTAAAATTTCTTTGGAAAGTGTTGCCGCAAATTTAAAAAATTAAAAAGAGGTGAGTATGGAAACCACAGCTTTTGACCACCCCTCAAATAGCAGATGGAGAATCCTGAACCTCCACAGAGTAAGCAGTTTCTCCACGTCACAGAGAACGTGGACAAACTGCTGGGCCCAGGGCCAGGATCCTCAGGTCCCAGCCAGCCTTCTCTCTCCCGCAAAGCACTCTGGTCGACCCCTGAGAGCCACAGAGCCTGACTGGGTGGAGCAGAAAGTGAGATTTCGAGTGGACGGACGTCTCGGAAGCCAAGATGTTTCCTTGCCGAGTCAAGAAAGAGACAAGGAGCAGGATTCGTGAGTGGCTGGGGAGAGAGGGGCGGGCAGCTTCAGAGATGATTATCATTCGGGGACTTGGCTGGAGGAAGGAGCAGAACTACTTTTTATAGGAACTCCAGTTCCTCGTTTTGTTCTCCTTGGGTGATTCTCCAAAGAAAGCCGGCCAGAGTGAGCTAGCAGCAGAGCGCGTCAAGGCGGAGTTCTGGCCGTGGTGGCCCCAGTTCCGCGCTAGCTCCAGCTGGTCACGTCCTCACCAGCGGCCGCGCCTTCCTACCCTCCGCCAGGGTCCCGGTCACCCGCCCGCCGGCCTGGCCCCAGCCAAAATCAACAAATCTTTGTGCTGCTCCTTGAGACTCTGCTTAATTACAGCAAACATGCGCTGGCTGGCGCGAGGGGCGATCACAGGGCCATTGTTGCAGGAGCTTGGCGCACTTGGCACTGGTTCCGGAGCTCAGTGAGGATGCGCACTGGCTGGTGCGCAGTCTTCTGCGGTATGGAGCGTTCCTGGCATGGCACCCAGGCTGTCGCTCATCCGCCATGCCCCTAATAGTGGGTTTCTTTTACCACTAAGTGGGCCCACTGACTCCAGAGTCAGTCACTTAAAAAATTAAATAAATACCCGGGGCCCACGGGACCCCAATCAGCACAACACGGTCCCTGCCCATGCTGCTTTCTGCTGGCTTCATTTTTACTCCTTTGTCTTCTCTTTTCTCCTTTGAAAACTATGCACCTTTGAAACTGCACACCTCCCCCCACCCAGGCTGCTCTGTTCCCACGGTGAAGGAGGAGGGTGCAGCCAGAGAGGAAAGAGAGTGGGGGCCAGGTCTACCCCCAATATGTCCCCATGGCAGTCCTGTTCCCAATGAGGGTCTGGAACCATGTACTCAGTGTACACTGGGAGCCAGGGCCTGTGGAGGGAAGTGGCCCAGAGCTGATGTCAAGTGACTACATGTCACAGCCAGAACCCACCTGAGCCTAACCAGGTGGTGGCACAGTAGATAGGGCGTCGGACTGGGATGCGGAGGACCCAGGTTCGAGACCCCGAGGTCACCAGTTTGAGCATGGGCTCATCTGGTATGAGCAAAGCTCACCAGCTTGGACCCAAGGTCACTGGATTGAGCAAGGGGTTACTCAGTCTGCTAAAGGCCCACAGTCAAGGCACATATGAGAAAGCAATCAATGAACAACTAAGGTGCCACAATGAAAAACTAATGATTGATGCTTCTCATCTCTCTCCATTTCTGTCTGTCCCTATCTATCCCTCTCTGTATCTCTGTTAAAAAAACAAAAAAAAAAAAAAAAACACCTGAGTGTGGCTGGGTTCAGGGGTTCAACTGTTTTATGAGGAAAAAAGCTTGTGGACAAGGAAGGAAAGCCTTCTCAGCTTAAGACGCATGCACAGGTCCCATGCTTAGTGAATAGCAGAGTGGGGGGTTGAGCTTAGATTTGTCTGATTCTAATACTCTTCTCCTCAGACTCATCATTCCATAAATGATGTCTTGAGTGCAGCAAGTGAATAAGTGGGTTTATGGGGAGGTCCTTGTCCTCCAAGGTGAACACTTAAGCTTGGGAAACAATAGTAAAGGATGAAATAACTAGACAATTGATCGTTTCACAGCAGGTGTGGACACTGGCCTCAAGAAGAAGTCCACGGTGATAACAGCACTGGCAGGGGTCCTGGCCTGGCCTGGATGACCTGAGGGATGAGTAGGAATTGAATGGGCAAAGCATTTCTGACAGAGGGAACAGCAGGAACAAAGACTCTGATGCCAGGAGGATGGCATCCTAGGAGCTGATGAAAGTCAGGGAGCCTGGAGCCTAGGGAACGAGGGGGCTATCGAGGCAGAGAACTAAACAAGGGCCTTGAATTCCAAGGAAATAATCAAAGCTTTATCCTAATAGCAAGGAGCTGCTCTGGATGAGTTTTAAGCAGCAGCATGATCAGATCTGGGTTTGTTTGTTTGTTTGTTTGTTTGTTTGTTTGTTTTTTAAAGATCTCCTTAGCTGCTTCATGAGCAGTGAAACAGAGGGGCAGGAGTAGGTGTGGGGAGAGTTACTGAGACACTAGAGACATGGTGGCTCTCATTTAGCATCCAGCAGGGACACCGGCTGCCGAGCCTGTTCCCAATTCCCTCATCTCGCCTCAAAGATGTTACCAAGGATCTAACAGCTAATTAAGATAATCTCATAATTGGGGCTAATTTTATAGATGCGGAAGTCATGCTCAAAGGGAAAAAAGACTAGCCCGTGGCCTCATCGCACACAGACAGCCGTGGTTTCAACCCTGCGCCCCATCCCTTCACTGGCTTCTCAGCTGGCTGGGAAGAGCTCAGGTACAGTGAGGCCAGGGAAGGCATGACCACTTCCTCTCCTCCCTCCTGGCTTCACACTGTTGTGAGTTGCTCTTTTGAGCAGTTCCCTGTGTCCCCTTTTAGTGGGATTTTGAAATCTGCTTACCCAGATTTCGCCAACATTGAAAAAGGCACAGTGCATGCCTCCTGCCCTTGCACTGGCCCTTCCTCCCCCAGGAACGCTCCCCGGTCTCGGGCTACCGTCGGGGGGTTTGTTGTTGGGTGGAGATCAGCATCTGATTAGCTCTCAGGCACCCTTCCTCCAACTCCCACCCCGCCCCCTCCACCTCACCCCTTACTCCTTCCCAAGGTTGGATGTGCCAAGGGCAAAGGGAGCTGCTCAGACTTTCCTAGGGGAGCAGCTACTCCCCCTCCACTCCCTTCCCATGGTAGCTGGGCTGACCCTCTGATCGGGCCTAGAAGGCCTCAGGCTGGCTGGAGCATGAGTTTGAGGGTGTTTTCACCTGCCCTCAGTCTGGCCCTGTCTCAACCATTCCTACTCCCCTACAGGACAGAGCAAGACTTGCTCTGGGCCTGATATAGCTCAAGGGGCAGCAACTCCCAGAGCCTTGCACTGGGCCTGGGTGCCAAGGTGCCAGCTCTGTAACAGGCCACGGCGGCCGGTCGCTCCTGTGCCATGAGGGCCCTCCAGAAGCTCATGGGGAAGAGTGACGTCCAGGGATCCCTGGGCCTTAGCACTGATGTCATCCTCAGAATATCGGACTCCTGCCATGGTTCCGAACCCCTATTCAGCAGAGGAGGAAGCAGGGATTTGTAATGGCTAAATAACTCACTCACTACTGCTAAGTGGGAAACAGCAGGCGAAGCCACGCCCATTCCCATGTTGCTCCCTGGATTGGCAAGGAGGAGGGAGAGAGGAACCTGCAGGGCTATGTCCCTATCAGCCAGCCAGTGGTGACATCCTAGCACCTGCACAGCACCAGCCTTGCAGCTGTCAGGCCCAAAGAAATGAGCCTCTGGCTGGACTCGTACTCCTAATGGTCAGTGTGGGGCCAGGTCCTGGAGACTGGAGGATGTCAGGGAGGTCACATGGAGAGCTGCCGCACAGCCCCCCAGTGGGGCCCTTGCACCCTGCTCAGGTCCTTGAGCCACAAGATCACGGAAAGCACCAGCTTCAGAAGATGATTCTCAATTCGCGTTTAGTAACTCTGGCTCTCCCTGCCAGTGTTTTCAGAATCATTCTGGTGGCTCCAGACAGGAGCATGGGGGCTCCTTCTCTACTCATCTGTCCCACCCTCAGCCTCCCCCCTCCCTCCCACCCTTGCCCCTCAGCACCACTCAGAACAGCCCCTCTCCACCTCCCCACCATCAGGGCAGTTATTTATAAGAGTGTGGTGAGAGGGACAAGTGGATTAATGCGCGGCCCTGGCACGGCGGTCTGCTCACTCACCAAACACATATCATGAAAACTTACTGCTCAGAAAACATAGTGAACTCCACTAATCATAAATATTTAATGCCCCCACCTAGGCGCAGCCGGGGTTCCTGAGAAGCAGTTAATAGCCTCCAGGACAGAGGAGGCCAGGTTGTTTGCAAGGCCAGAAGGCCTCTGTCTGCTCCCTGCTCCTCTGACCAGCAGGCCCAGCCCATCCCGCCCACACACAAGCACTTGGGTGCTGAGCAGGTGGTTCTGCTTCCTGGCTCAGTGGCTGAGGATGCCTGCCCTGGAGTCCTGTCATGTTTCAGCCCCAGGAGGCTGCACTCAAGATGGCTTCCAGGCCTGATCAGTCAGCCCCTGTAGTCAGAAAGGAGAAGGGACCGGGAGGAGGGGACAGAGAGGAGACAGAGAGAAACCACAGGGGACAGACAGAGGAGCTGTCGACTCCAGATGTGAGTGGAGAAGGGGGGAAAAGGGGAGGGGATGAGACAGAGAGAGAAGAAGAGAACACCAGCCGCCGAGAGGGAGGCCGGGCCCACCCGGGGCTCTCCCTGCGTGATGCTGGATTGGTGACCCCGTCTTGGGGAAGCACTGGCCTAGGACCACGCACAGGAAGAGCCTGCAGGGGCTGACAGGGGCAGACGTGCCAGTGCTGGGAGGAGAAGCAGGCCAGCTGACTGTCCCTCCTGCGTGCGGTGGGCAGGGACAGAGACGCACTCTGGGCCTCACTACCCCACTGCCAGGTTGTCGTCCCTACAGCTCCTCCCTCCTCCTGTTGGGTCTCCATGTGGGCCAGTCTCCATTTGTCCCTCCCCCACCACTCTGTCCCCAGAGGAATGGCCTGTAGGGCTGTACCCTCCCCAGGCTCCTTTGCTGATTTCCGGTGGCAGTGGAGGTGGGGGGAGCCATGGGGAGTCCCACGGAGATGCATATGGGAAAGAAATGCCTGGATGTGTTGCTGGCAATCCCTGCATCCCCTGTGACCACAGCGCCTCCTCCAGGGGTCTAGTTCTCCCCAGGTCCCCATAGCACTGTTCTTCCTGCCCCTCAGGTCAAAAGTGGTGACAACTTCCACCCATGCTATTCTCAGAATCCTTAGGACCCCTCATTCATACCCTCCACCCTGCCCACTCCTCAGCCCTCAGGGAGAAGCCCCTGCACTCAGTTCCTTCACTTGAACCATCAGGGCAAATCCTGTACTTACTAGGATGTTGACCCCCGCTCACCCCTCACCTCCTCTTCCTTTTGGCCCCTCAAAGAAGAGGAGGAGCAGCCATCACTAGAGGGAGTGGCGTGGGATGGGCCAGAGGGCGGTGTGAGGGATTAGAAGACCTAGTACTGGCAGCCGTGGGACCCTGGGCCTGTCTCTTCAGTTCTGCAAGCATTGGTTTCCTCTTCTGGAAGCCAGAGGGACTGGCCCTGAGGAGCTGAAGCAGGGCCCCTGCACACGTGGGATGCTCATGCTTTCTAGAGACACAGCACGCCCAACCCCTCCCCACGCTGGGGTGTCCCGGACTCCTTCCTGCCTCCCCTGGGTCCCATAGTAGTCCAAGGGGTCTCTGAACCCCATACCCTCTGTCCCCAAACCTCAGAGTCACAAAGAGACAAATGACTATTGTGGTTCTTGATGATGACTTCAGACCACAGGGAGACAGCTAACTTACTCCCCCCTCTACCACCAGCTCTAGAAATAGAGATTGCCCATGAGCCTATCCTGTGGGTCCCCCCCCCCACCCTAGCCCAGGGAGCTCACAGGATGAAGGAAGGTGATAGTGAGTCTGTCTGCCCCAACCAGTGGCGTGTCTCCTGCCTTGCTGTGCCCCATTCTCCAGCCATCCAAGAACAGTACAGTGAGCCTGCATGTTGACACCTCCTCTGTGCCACGTGCCGCGGCAGAAGAGCAAAGACATAAAGAACTTGGTTCTCAGCTCAGATGACCTGGGTTCCAGCCCTGAACAGATGCTACACCAAAGGCTCACCCCATGCCCCTCCAGGCCCCTGAGCCAGCTGCTCAGAACTCAGCAGTGCCCCACATCAGTGCACGGCCACCCTGCCAAGGTGCCCAGAACCAGCCTGTTATCCAGGAAAGCGATCCAGGCTACCTCTGCTGCTTTGTAACAGCAAAAGTAATCTGACTAATGCCACAGAACTGATCACGTTTCTCTTATCTCATATGTTTGTTCATTCAAAAATATTTACCAAGTGCCTACTATGTGCCAGGCACGGTAATGGTTGCAAGACTTCTCCCTGTGGTCTGAAGTCATAGAGACCTGACCACATATACCATATAGGTCTTGCACAAAAGTTGAAGCTGTTTCCTAAGAGCAGTGCCAGGCTATTAAAGTGTTTGGGGGAGAGAGATGTGTAACCAAGTTTGCATTTTAAAAGAACCCCTCTGTTTGCAGCATGAAGAACACATGGTAGAGTTGGAATGGGCAGGGAGGTCGTAGGGGAGTTCAGATGGCACACTGTGGTGGCCGTGTGGACTAGTGGCAGAGACAGAAGAAGAAATGGAGGGTGGTGGTGTGGAGAGATACGGAAGCAAATTGGTAGGGCTCAGTAAGGGATATAAAATGAAAAGGTGTGGTGAGGGATGAAAGGACCAAGGACAATGTGGATTTCTGGATGGTGCAAGTTGGCGGATTATACTGACATTAGTGAGCCAAAGAATCCTGGATGTAGGACCAGCTTTAGAGACCAGGGTGGAGGGAGAAAGCCATGGCACTGGTTTTCAATATATTAAATTTGAGGTGATGTTGAAATGTTCTCAAGAAGATTAAAGTAGACAGTGAGATAGATGAGCATGGAGGTCAAGAGAAAGGCACATCCAGTGAGCACTGAGGACATAGTTCAAGCCAAGGTGGTAGACACCCTAAAACTTTGTAAGACCAGGGAGAGGAGGGGGAAGTTGCAAAGGAGCAGGGACGTGGTGACCCAAGAGGTAGGAAGACAATCTGTTAAGCATTGCAGCCAAAATACATTCATTAAGAATGGAAGTGCACTGTGATGGCAGGGTCGAGGGCGATGAGGACTGGGAAGTGTCCACCAGATGTAGCAGATGGAGGCTATTGGTGCCTTAGCAAGAGTTATAGGGAAGACTAGTTGAGCTAGAAAATATTTCACCAAAACTTTGTTCATCATCTCCTCCCTCCCAGGTTCTGTAAGCACTGGGTAGACTGTGGTACTCAGGAGATCCACTTACCACATCCTTTTGGCTCCTCACCTTTCAGGGACAGGACAGATTCCTGTAGTTGGTTAATGAGGTCATGTGACTAATTCTGGCCAATACGTTGTGAGCAGAGCTCTTGGAAGTCACTTCCAGGCTGAACAGGAGAGAGACGCTCTGGAGCTCTATCTTCCTGCTGGTGTGGCTGGCAAGGTTCCAGATGGTGGCTGCTCCCTCAGCCTGAGTCCCAAGTTACCATGATGAGAAGAGCCTTTCAGCTATCTTCCTTGGGTATTTATTACCTTCATATTCTGTTACAGTACCCCATATTCAGCTCAATTTCTGTCTGCAGACACCCCCCCACCTTCAACAGTTGCACCAAAAACATAAATAAATGAGCTTTACCCATCAATTTAAGTTTGACCTTATAGCTGAGAAGGGTTCACGGCACACTGGCAAGCCACAGCCCTAGAGTCAGGAGTCCCTGCTCAAACAGGGCATAGTGGAGATAGATGGTCCAGGTACAATGGCTGGGGGTGGGGGGAGGCACAAGGGAGGAGCAGTCGATCAGAGAAAGGAAGAGGTGGAAGCAACGGGCAGCCAGAAGAAAGATCATTGACAAAACTAACTGGGAGCTTCCACGGTGAAATATGCTTTCACAGACCAAGAAAGAAATTGGTGTCTCAGAAGGCAGGAAAGTTTTAAGGATACGGGCTTGGTTATGGACAGACTGGTTTTAAATCTTGTCTCTTCCATGTATGTGTTCCAAGTTATGTGAGGTGTGATCCTCTGTCTGATCGGATCTCTAGGCCCCATTATTTTCCTCCACCCAATCTTCCCACTGTTATTCAGTCCCTAAGTGAAACTGGCACATGTATGACACACGGGTCTGTCACTCCCATGTCACTCCCAGCTTCCAGGCCAGTTGAAGACATCACCAGCTGAACGCAGCCTTCTTTCCCAAAACATCCACTGCAGCCTCAGAGTCCTGCTTAACACAGCGCTCCACGCGGCTGCGCCTAATCCAGCACAGCTGGCTTTGAAGATAAATGTTCTCGCTATCTCTGGTTTTCTAAATGTCTTTAAATGTCAAAAGGTAGGCCCTACCTGCTCTTCATGCCTCCCCCCCCCCGTCTTCCTTACTCGTTTTATAGTGCAGTCATATTGAGATAGTTGCTGTTCCCCAAATATGCTAAATCCTCTTTCCCTTCTTTGCCCTTGCACGTGCGTGGACTGTGTGCGTGCTTCTGGGGAGGCACCCCTGCACAGAGCCGGCTGCTGACATGAGTGCCAGCCCCACCAGACCGGGTTCGAGCATTCCACCTCTCTCTCTAGCACTGTCTGCTGGCCCCAGCAAGTACCCAATAAAGATGAAAAGAGAAACGGAAGGATGCAAATGGAAGGGCAGGACTGCTGGGCTCACACTCCTCACCTGGAAAATGCAAAAGTAAGATAGATAGCAGGCAGAGCACAGTCCTCAGGACAGAGCAGACACTGTAAATATCTGTGGACAAAATTAAGACATGAAGGAGGGAGCAGATGGTGTTCACAGGAAGAATAAATTGGAGAGGCAGGAAACTAGAGGCAGAAGGAAAGAAAGCAAATTCTCATGAGCCTTGACCATTTACCAGGCACTGGTCAGGCCCAGCTATACTCAGTGGTGGGAAAACCAGCACCCATGCATTTACAGTCCAGAGAGGAGATAGATCGCCTCCTTAACCCCAGTGTGGGGTATAAGCACCGCCATTCTAAGAAGACTTACTTCCGTGGCCTTCAAGATCAGGGTCAGTTTCCTTTCACTGTTATTTGTATAGTCAGTATAGTTAGATCGCACTGTGGTAACAAAAAGCCCCCAAATTTCAGTGGTTTTATACGATTTTGTCACTCAGGCAAATCTGCGTGGATTTGGGACACGGCACGTGTAATCTCATCTGTGTGCGGACCCTGTATTTAGGCCACTGGGCTCTACAGTCATTGCCCATTTCTCTCCTGCTCAAGTTGGTGAGGTGAAAACCCCAGCTCCCATTTCCGAGCACTTGCTGGGCCACCTCAGAGTCACTGTGCATACTTCCCCGCCCGCAGAGAAACCCCTGCCTCCTACTCTGCCCGTGCCAGTGAGCAGGTGCTGGCGGGCCCTGTGGTTCTGATGCAGAGAGCTGAGCAGCAGGACAGGAAGGAAGCAGGTGCTCACCACGTGCCCCGCAGGCCTCCTCCCCTCTGCCTGGAGAGCGCGCAGAGTCGTTATTGCTGCCTTGAGTAGGAGGAAGTATGCCTCCTTCTGTCTCCATGGAGAATAATAAAAACCCCACCGTTGGATTCTTCACCTCTTCCTGAAGCTAGTTCTTGCCCAAGGCTAGGCCTGTGAAGCAGAGAGAGGGAAAAACTGGTATTGAGGTTGGAAGCACTCAGCCACTGGCCACTAATTTGTCAGGTGAAAGAGAAGCCAGCCATGGAGTTCAAATCAGAGAAAAAAAAGAAGTGAAATCAACTCATGTCTCTCAGTCCCCCAGGCCATGGCAGTGTTAGAGGATGAGTCAGCTCCTTCTCTTCATTCCTCTTCCTCTTGGTGGTAGTGTAGAGCTGGGGGTGGATAAGCTGTATGGTTCCCAGTGTGGTCATGGTCAAAGTCACAGGATACTTGCTTCGGTCCCCTCCCCTGTCTGTATAGATGAGTCCCACATCCTCTCACACCTACCCCCCCAAACACACCCTGACACACACACCCCTGGCATTCCTTCCTAGATTTGTCTCCCTCTTCCGAGTTCAAGCACAGTCACTCCCAGCCCAACCCGGGCCTGGTCCCGCCAGCCCCTAACCAGAGCACAGGGCACATCTGTAACCAGCCCCAACCCGGGCCTGGTCCCGCCAGCCCCTAACCAGAGCACAGGGCACATCTGTAACCAGCCCCAACCCGGGCCTGGTCCCGCCAGCCCCTAACCAGAGCACAGGGCACATCTGTAACCAGCCCCAACCCGGGCCTGGTCCCGCCAGCCCCTAACCAGAGCACAGGGCACATCTGTAACCAGCCCCAGCCCGGGCCTGGTCCCGCCAGCCCCTAACCAGAGCACAGGGCACATCTGTAACCAGCCCCAGCCCGGGCCTGGTCCCGCCAGCCCCTAACCAGAGCACAGGGCACATCTGTAACCAGCCCCAACCCGGGCCTGGTCCCGCCAGCCCCTAACCAGAGCACAGGGCACATCTGTAACCAGCCCCAGCCCGGGCCTGGTCCCGCCAGCCCCTAACCAGAGCACAGGGCACATCTGTAACCAGCCCCAACCCGGGCCTTGTCCTGCCAGCCCCTAACCAGAGCACAGGGCACATCTGTAACCAGCCCCAACCCGGGCCTGGTCCCGCCAGCCCCTAACCAGAGCACAGGGCACATCTGTAACCAGCCCCAACCCGGGCCTGGTCCCGCCAGCCCCTAACCAGAGCACAGGGCACATCTGTAACCAGCCCCAACCCGGGCCTGGTCCCACCAGCCCCTAACCAGAGCACAGGGCACATCTGTAACCAGCCCCAACCCGGGCCTGGTCCCGCCAGCCCCTAACCAGAGCACAGGGCACATCTGTAACCAGCCCCAACCCGGGCCTGGTCCCGCCAGCCCCTAACCAGAGCACAGGGCACATCTGTAACCAGCCCCAACCCGGGCCTGGTCCCGCCAGCCCCTAACCAGAGCACAGGGCACATCTGTAACCAGCCCCAGCCCGGGCCTGGTCCCACCAGCCCCTAACCAGAGCACAGGGCACATCTGTAACCACATCTTTCAACGTGACTCACTCCTGTTGTGGAAAGACTGATGCAATTGTGGGCGAGGAGTCATTTCTGCTGATGAGGAAACCACAACAACCCAGTGGGGGTGAGAGGGCACTTCATCAGGGCCATGGAGACCCACCCTAAGAAAGGGCACAGCTGGGAGCACTCAGGTTTCCCACACCACGCCAAGGCCAGAGAGCAGAGCCCAGGACAGGGCTGTCCACCTGCCGCAGGACTGGGCTGGGAAGAAGTCAGGTCTAGTCGCAAGTGTGGGCCCAGTTCAGAGACACCCACCAGTTCTTCCAGGGACCCCCAGGGTGACCTACCATTCTCCCTGCACAGTAAAGAGGTGGATGTGTGAGGTTCTTGAAGGAGGTGAGGTGGCTGTGATCAGGAAAAGCCTTCTCTGGGTGCTGGGTCCTGTGCTAGGGCCAAAGGCTAGCACCACCTTGCTGCTCAGTGCATCGCACTGGAAGCACCTGTCTGCCTCTAGCGTAAGCTCCCACTGTCAGAGCAGGTACCCGGGATATACATGGAACTGGATCAGAACCCAGGGGCCCAACAGCCTACATGCTGTGGCCCAGTTCACTGGCACATCTGCCTGAAATACTGCCCATTTCTGGGTACAGATGCCACAGAGCCCAGCTCAGCTGCCTGCCCAGTGATCCCTGAGCTTGTCCCCCAGGCTATGCGGGATCAAGCCAGGGAACTCCCCTCTCTGGGCTCCTTCCTCAAAGCTCTATTCTAGCTTCCATGAGCAAGGGATAACCCGGTGCCCTTGGACCTATGTTAGAAACCCTTGTGTTTCTACCATGTCTCCACCTCAATGTAAGCCATGCTAGACATGGGCTGGTCCTACCTAGAGATATCAGCTCTGCCTCACAGTCACACCTCAGCTCACCAGATCTTGACACGCCCCCTTTGCTCCCTTCAAGGGAGGCATTATTACCCTGCTCTACTGAAGAAGAAAATCAGGAGACCCAAGCCTTGGATGCAATAGGTAACCCACATGGACAGCAGTAAGAGGCGGACTCGGAACGAGGACCGAACTCTCTTCACACTCCCTGCCTGGAATTCCTACCAGACCTTGACCCAGAGGCAGATTTAACGGAGCACACAGCCTGGGCCCCGACTTCTGGAGGACCTGCAAAACCCC
Organism: Saccopteryx leptura; assembly: GCF_036850995.1. Lineage (NCBI taxonomy): Eukaryota > Metazoa > Chordata > Mammalia > Chiroptera > Emballonuridae > Saccopteryx > Saccopteryx leptura. The sequence goes on from NC_089508.1 coordinate 123,786,786, forward strand.
AACTTTACATTTTTTTCTAATAACACCAAGTTTGGTTTCATATGTGCAATTTTAATGTTAATATAATAGTACCTAATATTTTTTATTTATTTAAAAATATAGTTAACATGTATTTTTATTTTCCCTGTCTCTCTCTTTCTTTAGGGGACCCAATATTTTCTTCTGTAACCTGGGCCTCAACCAACCTTAATCCACCTCTGCCCCTACCCCAGCTTCTTTCAGGGGGTCTCCTGATGAGGGTCGAAGAGATGAGGAGTCCACCAGGCAGTTACCCAGCAGAATAGAAATACAACAGAGAAGAACAGTTGACCTTCCAAGTCTGCAGGTGACAAACCCAGAGCCCCAGGAGCCACATACAACTTGCCCCACACCCCATCCTCACTGCCTTCCTGCTTACAGAGTGGAGGCCCCTGAGTTCCATAAGGGCAGAGCTTGGCCATCCATGTGCAAGCCTGACCCCTGGTGACCATCACCTGAAACTGCAATGGCTGGCCCAGCAGACCAAAGAAGCCAAGAGGCCCAGGGCGCAGGGCCAAGACACAAATGGGACCAAGTTCCAACTGCAGTCTCCCCAGCCCCCCACTCCAGGTGAGTCTGGAACCACAGACAGCAAAACCTCACTAACGAAGCCCCGCAGGTAGCCAGCTATCAGGATGAGTCATGAATGAGTTCTATAGAGTCTTAGCCTCTGTCTACAGATGAATAAACTGAGGCCAGAGCAGCAAAAAATACCCAAATAACAAACAAAACCCCCCAAAACTCCCCAAGTCCAGTCAGGGAACTAATGACAGATCCTACACTTGAACTTAGATTTTTCTGACTTAAAAGGCCACCCTCCCAAATTTTCCTAAAATTTTCACCCTCTGGGTCACAAGAGGCAGGAAAGTGTTAGGGAAACATGGCTTCTAGGACACCCCATATAAATGGATTTATTTAAAATAAAGGAATTTGTTTATTTAGAATTAGTGTACTTAAATAAAATTATTTAAAAGAAGCTCCTGAGATAGCTTTCTGCCTCTCGCAATAGCCATTAAGAAAGGAGAGCTGACCTGACAAACATCAAGTCAACAGGGTCAGACAGGACCAGGGTTGCCAGACTTAGCAGCCAAAACTACGGGACGTGCAGTTAGTTAACCTTGACTTTTAGATAAACAAGGAACGCTCCATTTGGGACGTACTTATAGTAAAATGGTATTTGTTGTTTATCTGAATTGCAAAGTTAACAGAGTGTCTGTATTTTATCTGGCAATATCAGACAAGGGGCTGTTTGGGGATGGGAGTTGGGTGGCAGCTACCTTAGGGGTTCTAGAAACAGCCTGGAGGCCTGCTCACCAGCTACGAAGGGATGGAGGGAGAGGGGTGCGCCGAGCAGCTGGGGTGAGGGAGGGAGTGCCATGGGGCCGCTTTCCTTTCTCCAGGGTTATCTGATGAGCAGAGAGGGGTGCTGGAGGGAAGCTGTTGACTGGGGAGGAGAAGGGAGGGCTGGCAGGCAAGCAGTGGGACAGGCCGCTGGAAGGGAACAGGCCCGGGAGGTTGCCTACACCTTCAGATTCTGCTCCCTTTGAGTCGTATTTTCCCTCACCTTAGTTCTTCCTGATTCTTCCCCCTTCCAACACCCACCTCTGGGTTTCCACCCCCTAGTTCTGGCTTCCCCTATCTTCCTGCTCTACACCCCATTGTCAACAAAGGGAAGAGGAAGTCACTTGGTGTTTCTCTTTCCCCACGTCAAGGCCTCTGTGCCCCCAGAGGACCCAGCCAAGTGGCCAGTGCCGGGCTTTCCTAGGAGAAGCCTCCCCCTTCTGCATGGGACCAAGAATCAGAGTGGGCAGGGCTTTCTGCCAGCCCTCACCTGGCAGCAGGAGGCCCCGGTCCTCGAGGAGCTGCTGCTCATCCCTCCTGCGCCAGGTGGGACTAAGTAACAGCTTCTCGGGGCTCCAGGCACAGCACCCACCAGCCCCACTGTCAGGAAATGTTCCCTGGTACCCACTCCCATTCTCCTGCTACATGTTACACTGATCGCCCTTGGGCTGGAGCCCAGGAGGAGATGGGTCATGCTGGTCTTCCTGCTCTAGGTCAATGGTTATTTCCAAATGGGGCCACTGTGGGGGTGGAGAGGGGGGACCCGGCACTCCAGGGACCTGTGCCCAACTTTAGCCACACAGCTGCATTGACTATGTTTTATAAATGAGGGCTCCTGTGAAGTTCTCTGTTTCTCCTTTTCTTTAAGGGATCCACTACTGAAAATGTTCCCCTATATCCATCTGAATCTTATGGAGGGTTCTGTGTGGTGACAGTCTGTCTAAAGACTCCAAAAGTCCAGCCCCCGCCCGCTCTGAGTCATCTGCCTCTTGCTCCCATAGCTTAGCTTCTCCTCCCATGTTTCCTGCGGGATGTTAACCTGGTGCTGACTGGCCCGTCTCTGAAGGTCTCTCTCGAGCAGAATCCCCGCAGCAGCTCCCGAGCACTGCGTTGGCCTGGGTGACACGGCCTATTTTACAAAGGAGGTCCCTGAGGCCCGGAGACGGCAGAACCTTTAGGATCCTGGGAGTTTGATTTTTTTTTTTAACTTTATTTATTTATTTATTTATTTATTTATTTATTTATTTATTTATATTTTACAGAGACAGTGAGTCAGAGAAAGGGATAGACAGGGACAGACAGACAGGAACGGAGAGAGATGAGAAGCATCAATCATTCATTTTTTGTTGCGTGTTGCAACATCTTAGTTGTTCATTGATTGCTTTCTCATATGTGCCTTGACCGCGGGCCTTCAGCAGACCAAGTAACCTCTTGCTGGAGCCAGCGACCTTGGGTTTAAGCTGGTGGGCTTTTGCTGGGCTTTTGCTCAAACCAGATGAGCCCACGGTCAAGCTGGCGACCTCGGGGTCTCGAACCTGGATCCTCTGCATCCCAGTCCAATGCTCTATCCACTGCGCCACCGCCTGGTCAGGCGGGAGTTTGATTTTTAATGCCGGCCCTTGGTGGTCCGCCACTGTGTCACCAACCCAAGCAGTCCTCCAGGAATCCCCATACGGGACATGAAAGCCCCAAACTTGGGGCAGCCCAAGTCCTTCCTGGACAGTTTGCCTCAGAGTTGGGAGCTCCCTGTGGGCCATGCTCTCTAGTCCGTGCGGCCCAGACTGTCCTGTAGGAAGAATGACATTCCTGAGGTCTCAAGCCTAGCGACCAATCCCCAGGTTGCCTCTCAGGGGCTCACCACTTGTGACTTGTCACGTGGCAGGAGATACACGTCTGCTCCACTCCTGGCTGAAAGGGACGCTCCATCGCACTGCCCCTCGCCCACACTCACGCTGAGAGGGTATGTGAGGGCCTGTTCACAGTGGCCCATTGCTAGCCCATGCAGCTGTCCTGTGTTCCAACCACCAGGGACCCCAGAACTGCCCTGTCCCGGGGCTCATACCTGTTACTGGGCATCAGAATAAAAATACTCAGATGGCACCTACACAAGTCCAGTTGACCTGAGCTGCAAAATAGTTTGAAAGCTGCCAAAGGGACTTCTGGACACCCAGGGTTGAGAGCCACCACCTGATCCAACCTCTCCCTTTCACAGAGAAGGAAACTGACCCAGAAGGAGGTGCTGGTGACACCTTAGGAAGAGGACCCAGAATCACTTTTCTGGAGCCAGAAGTCTTTGTACCCCAAATTAGTGTGCCCTGCCACCTGTAGCCCCAAGTTGTGAAAAGTGCAAAGGAGATGGGAGAGAGCTCACTCATGGGGTGGAAAGTCTGGCCTCCCTCCTGACAGTGAACCAAGGCTCCTGTGAGTGAGACAGTAAGAAGGTGACTCTGTAGGCCAACAGCAGTGCCAGCTTGTTGGTGGTTTTGAGTCCCTACCCTCTGCTTTGCAGGCACTATCTCATCTAGACCTGCTGTGTCTCACTGGAACTGCTCCTCTTTCCCCACCCCTCCCACCCCCCAAAAGGCAAGCTGATGTTCATTGATGAATAAATGGGCAAAGAAAATGTAGTTTCTATATGTAATGGAACATTAGTCAGCCATGAAAAAGAAGGAGATCCTGCCATTTGCAACCACATGGATGGACCTTGAGGGCATTTGTTAAGTAAAATAAGGGCATGATGTTAAAAGTGAAACATCATGACAGAGCAAGATACGTGATCTCACTTAAATGTGTAACTTAACAACCATCAAACTCAGAAACGGAGAACAGATTGATGGTTACCAGGGGCTGGTGGAGGGGGTAGGTAAAGGGGAGGGTTGCTCAAGAGGTACAAAGTTTCAGTTATGAGATGAATTAAGTTCCAGGGCTATAATGTACAGCCTGGTAACTGTCTTAACATTAATGTACTGTGCACTTGAAAGTTGCCAAGAGATCTTAAATGTTCTCACCATAACAACAACAACAGCAAAATGGTAAGCATGGGAGGTGATGGCTGTCAACAAGCCCTGTTGTGGTAAACATTTCACAGTAAGTACATGTAGCAAGTCGTCTCACTGGACACCTTAAACTTCTACAATGTTGCATGCCACTTATGTCTCAATTAAGTTGTGGGGGTGAGGAATGCAAGCCTGGCTTCACTTAGTTTAGTAGCCATTCTCTGCTTCACAAAATCCAAAAGGTCTTGCTAAGAGCTTCTGTCTGACAGCCAAAGAGCTTCCTTCCATCTGTGCTCACACTTCGAGACTCCAGCTCTGACTCTGTGCCTGCAGCAAGAATGACCCAGTAAGGTGCGGAGCATGGAGCTAGGACTCAGGAAACCTGAGTTCTCATCCCAGCTCTGCCAGCCAGTGTGTGCGGTAAGTGATTTCCCTTCTTTGGCCCTCAGTTTCGCCATCCACTAAATGGGAGGGTTAAACTCCCTCCCTCAGGGATATTCAAACTTGCTTCACGCAGGACAACACTTTCTTCACGTAAAAACTGCACGGTGCACATTGAGGACTGTACATCTGGCGTGAGTGGCAGCTGGGCTCTCAGAGCTGAACGCACGCATCCCTCTGCCCCACTCAGCCCTCGAGGAAGCTCCCCAGAACTGCCCAAAGCTCCATCCCATCTGGTCACTTAGGTCCCCTTTGGTCCTGTCATCCTGAGATTTGATAGGGGTTGCAGGGAGAGATGGTGTGGTGGTAAGGTAAGGGACACTTCAGAACACAGCAGAACACCTGTGCAGCAGGGGCCAGGCCCCTCTTTCCAGAACAATCAGGGAAAGACATTTTTTATCCACTTGGCACGAGCAGAAGTCAACAGTGATGCAGTGGCAGTAGGGTCAGGGAGGGCGTTGGGACAGGAGAGGCCTGCCAGCAAGGTTTCCCTTCTCTGCAGTGTGTGGGCCCTGCTTACCATATTCTCCATGTACAAGATGCACCTTTTTTGAAAAGTTTGGGGTCTAAAAACTGGGTGCGTCTTATACAGTGGTTGTAGATTTTTTACCTGCATTTCCCACTTTTTCACACTTGTTTTTGCGCTCATTGTTGAAGACAGTGATTCGTCATAAGACACAGATGAGGACAAGCTAATGGATAGGAGTTTTGACAGTGATGAGGAGTTGTATGAATTTTATGATGAACAAAACTAGAGTTCTAGAGTTCAATAACTTCTTGTAATACTTTTTTTTTCCAATTAAGTGTGTCTTATACATGGGGAAATACAGTAGTTTCCTAATCTGTGAAATCAGCACAATAGGGCTTTTGGAAGGACTACAGAAACCCTTCCAAGGGCTCAGAGCAGGACCCAGCACATCTCCACAGTTACTGCTTGTTAGCTGTGGTTTTCCATGTTGTTATTTTGCTACTTTGTGGTTTGTATGTGCCTTTGATTGGGTGGGGGTAGGGGATAGTCATCTAATTCTTAGAGCTGGTGGAAACCTCACTTCAGAGATAAAGAAAGTAAGGCCAAAATAAGAAGAAAGGCTTGCCCAAGTTCATTCAGTGAGTCAGAACCACGCTGGGGCTCAGACCAAAAAGCCTCCAGAGTCAGGGGAGCCCTCCCGCTGGTAGAGCTCATAGCTGCCGGCTTCCTCCTGCTACCCAGCGCAGCGCCCGCAGGCCTGTGTGGACTGGCCCTCCCACAGCCTCCACCCACCACACAGTGAAACCACCGACCTGGGGTGGTGGCCTTGGGTTCCTGAAGCCCCATGGCCACCCCCACAGAGCTCGGCCTCCTGTTTCCCTGCCAGGCCAGGGCTGTAATTGCACTAACTGGCCCCCGGGGAGAGGTGCCTGGTCTTCCTCCGCATGAGTCAGGTTTCCAGAGCAGAAACCTCAGGCAGAGCCACATCGCACCCCTCAGCCTCATCTCCATTCCCCACAAACCACTTCCTGCCCTGTTCCTGGCACCACTGGCCTGAGGCTCGTGGCAGCTGCTCAGCCCTGTTCTCTGCTGCTCCACTGGTCCCGGCCTAACCCCTCCCACTGCAAACCCGCCCTGTCATCCACAGGCAGGGGCATGAGCCTACCTGTCCAGCTGGGGAGACCATGGGCTGGGTAGCTGAGGCAGTGGAAACCCCACCAGGAAAATCCAGCCCTAGCCATTCATCAGCCCTCAGTCACTGTCTGTAATTTGATTGTCCAAGTGTCCTTCACATCTGCGCACAGCAAAGGGAGGACAGAGTGGCCTGGCTGGCAGCCCCCCACCCTTCTACCCAGTGCTGGGGCCCAGGGATGCCCGTCTGTCCTCAGGAAGCTGCTGGAAGAACAGAAAGAGCACAGACTTTGGAGTCAGACAGATCTGAGTTTGAATTTCAACTTCATTGTCACCTGCTGTGGCTTGAACAGGTGACTTCACCATTTTTAGCCTAAATTTTTCCACCTGTAAAATGGGAAGCATATACCAACTCTTCCAGATGCATTGGGAAGAGTAACTAGCTGATACACATGAAAGCCTGCACAGTGCCCAACACATAATAGATGCTCAATAAATAGTAGTATCCTTCTTCCTCTAAAGCTCAATGGCAGTGGTTTGGTAAAGCTATGACGGGCAGCACAGTGACAGGAAAAACTCTCCAGTGGGGGGTCAAAAACTGAATCTAATCTCAGTGCTGCCTCCAACTTGCTGTGTGTCCTTAGGTGAGTTGGATAACTTCTCTGGTTTTCAATTTCCTCAAATGTAAATGTTGGAAGGCAGGTTCGTGGTTTCCAAGATCTCCCCTGGCTCTGACACTCTAGGGCAGGGTCATGGTGCTGATAGTAGGGTGACAGTTGGGGGCAGTGACTGGAAAAATGAGTGGGACATGGTTATCAACATCACCAGAAAAATGATGTGGCTTATCTGTGATGCTGACACAGGGCTACAGAGGCGCGCTTGCTCAGACAGGACACAGGAGGCGCCCCCCAGGAACACGAGCACTGGATGGAGAGACCAGGGCAGAGGCGCTCCGGCTTCCCTCCACCCAGCAGGCCTCGTCTGTACCCTCTGGAGTCAGGCCCAGTCGGTAGACATTCAAGTTCTAAGGAAAACTAAGATCCATCTCTGCCTTTAGGGAGCTCTGCTGCAGAGGGATGATTGATAATAATGTTAAATTAACATCAATAAACAGTACATCATGACATTTAGTCACTGCTCAGTCAAGGTCATGCCTGGTTTACGCCCTTCAGAAGCATTATCTCATTTAATCCCTACAACCCCAGTGAGGTCATTAGGGCCATTATTCTAATCTACAGTTGAGGGAGTCAAAATGTAGGGTTGAGCTGAGAAGGGTGAGGGACAGGGGCTTGGGGGGGGGCAGGACCCTCTTTCTGTTGGGGGGGTGGGAGTTGGGAAGGTGTCCCAGAGGTGGGGACTCCCATTTATCAAGCACTTGTAAATGTCACATACTCCTGAATCTTTAGGTGGGGTTCTTATTTAGTCATCACTTCTCACCCAGGTGGTAGGTACTATTATTATTCTTGTTTGATGAAGGACAGGGAGCTCAGGCTTGCCCAAGGCAGACAAATTGGCTGCTAGGCAGAGGGAGCAGCTTAATACCCACTAAGCTCAGGAAACAAGGGTGACTGGAGAGGCTGGGGCCTTTCAGGGCTGGGAACAGAGGTTAGACAGGGAGGTGGGCCCCGGTCTCCATCCCCAGCATGTACACACAAACCCTGGGAAGAAGGACCCAGGTCCTCACTGAGCACCAGCATTTGGTAGTTAGCTTCAGGGTGTCCCCCTCCCACACTTCCCAAGGAAGCAGCTGTTAGTCATCCCATCTGTGACTGGTATACTTAGACTCCCAGTAAGCAAACAATACTGAGGTCCTAATCCCTGCATACCCAAAAGGCTGCGGAGAGGCCGGGGGATGGGCCTGGAATCAGTGCCTTCCAGGAGAGACGGGAAACCCCACTCTACCATTCTTCCTAAAGCACTAGAGCAAAATGTCGGTGTGATTCATATATATTTTTTTTTAAGACAGTATCAGAGAAAAGATTAGGTCGATGGTTCTCAAACTTTTTGAAGTCAGGGTGCATTTAAAATCCTACAAATGTAGGCGCACTATATACAAATTTCTGAGAAATGTGTTATAATAATTAAGTCAGATATGTAAAGTACAAGCCTGCTTTTATGGTAATTAAATGAAATAAATATGACAAAATCAAATTTATTCTGACATTAAAAAACATTTTTATGTTACATTTTTTAGTTATGCTTTTTAGAATTCATAAAAAAGAGGGGTTAAAAAATTCAAAAAACAACAAAAAAGTTATCTTTTTATATATATAGATACATTCTTAGTAAGATTTAGTAAATTCGGCAGGTCCCGGCGCGAATGTGTTAAGTTTTTTCATTCTTGTGTTTGTGAGAAACATGAGCCTGATGTGTCCTAGTGATTTCTTCAGTGTTTGGGCATATATTTGAAAGGCAAACTCTCATTTCCTTGTCAATACATTGAAGAATTCCTCTCTTTTTACTCTTAATTGTGTTGAGGGTAGAAAATCCTAATTCACATAAAAAGGATGTTGAAAATTGTAGTAAAATGTTCAAAGCTTTTTTAGATATTGCCACATATTCTTCTTTTATAGAAATCCAAAAGGCTTCAAGAGACAATTCCTTATGTTTAATCATCAATCCACAATTAGTGGATATAGCTGCCAGTTCTTCTTCGTTAATGTTAAACCAAAATCACTTGAAGCTTCCATGAATGGGTTTCTAACCCAATCGTATCATTCAGTGTTAAATGATGGAAAGTGCTATAAATTAAATTCTGCCCGTCAGCCTTCAAATCCTATTTTATTTACTCTTAACTTTTGCTCACCTCCAGAATCGGATTCTTCAATATCATGCTTCTTTTTGAGAAATCTATCCATTTTATTTGGGTATATTTATCTAAAAATAATATAATGATGTGTTAATAATAAATATAATAATGATGTGTTAACAAAAAGAGCAGTATTTTTGTAATGAAATGGTATAATAGAATAACTATATTTATTTTTATATCTGGGCACATGCCGCAAACCAGCGCAGCTATTAACTCCAGGTCCCGAGTGGGAACGGTGGGGAATTAAGAAAATACACAAAATTAAGAAAAGATGGGGTCAGTAAGGCCATGTAATTGCTGCTGACAAGAACAAAGTGTGCCCCAAAACTGCACCTTGCTTTATTTATAGGGTAAATTGGGCCATTAGTAAATCAATGAGATCTTTGATTATCTTTCCAAGGCAATCCAAGAATTTTACCAAGTGCAGAAAACCCCCACCATACATAGCATCTTAACTTTACACCAAACAAAGGGTAGAAGAAACTTGCCTCCAGTCTTTCTGGGGAACGGGGTGGGGGTGGGGGGGTGAGGGGGCAGTGTAACCACAGCTTAACAGTCTTTTGCAACCTAATCAGGCAAGTGAAGTGGGGCGGGGGGAGGGGTGTTGGGCAGACTGTCAGCTTACAGCCAATTCCCCACACCTCTGTCCCCCCAAAATCTAAACTCCAAAATCCTTGTTGGTTTTTTGGTCCCCAACAGGTACATATTTCTCTGGAATACCATAGGGCGCACCTGGAAATCTTCTAGGGTGCACCAGTGTACCCTGGTGCACACTTTGAGAACCATTGGATTAGGTCTTTATCTCCCTGCACCCCCTACTGAAGACTTAGAAAAGCAGGGTTGAAAATGCTGAGACCCAGTGTTGGCAAACAGAGAAACAGTGGCAGGATGATTTCATTTTCTCACTGGGGAGTGGAATCTGGTATGGTAAGTACAGGAGCAAAGCGAGGTTAACCTCCCGTCTCACCAGGCAGGAGGGAGCAGTCTGCAGGGAATCCATGGGAGATCTATGCCTGTGGTGAGCAGGGAAGCCAATTTCAGTGGAGGAGAAGCAAGCTCTGTCCTACGGGAGTGTGGAAGGCAGGATCTTTCACCATGCTAGAGCCAAGATGACCATGACACTTCTATGTAGCTATTTAACCCCATAAAGGCATGTCCAAATTTGTTCATTCCATTCACAAGCCTTTTGTATGCCCGCTCTATCCTTCCTTCCTTATAATAATGAATTTTTATTCAGTAATTACTAAGCACCAGCATGTTCCAAAGACTCCTTCAGTTGATCCTTGCAACAACTCCAGGAGGAATCTCTTATTATTCCCACTTTACAAATGAGAAAACTGAGGCACAGGAAATGTACATGGCAGAGCGGGGGAGTAGAAAAGCCAGGATTTCTCCCCAGGATCTCTAGAAACCAAGTTGGTGCTCTCCACTCCTGCCTCTCCAAATACAGGGCTTGCTTAAATGGAGCGTGTCTGTACTACTTGGAGTTGTCTGGGCTGTTTCTGGCCTCTGGGCTGCTGTGGCCAGTCTGGAGTGAGTCCTGCCCTGCCCACATCTCTCATTCACACATGCACCCAGACTGCAAGCATCTCAAGCAAACTTTGAAGTTGTCACTGGGCTCAATGTGGTGGCCCTGGGCTGCAGACGCTACAGGTGGAGGGTGAGCCAGCTCCCGCAGAGGGGCCCGCCCACCCACATAGTCAAGGCAGCCCAGGGGTGGATGGTGCTGTGGGGAGGGTGGGGTGAAACAGCCCAGGACCAGCCAAACCTCAAGTGGCAGACTGCTCCAGCTGTCTCCTACACCCATGGCTAGGACACAGGCCCAGAGAAGCCAAGCCAAAGAGAAAGAAAGGCTACAGCGTGCCAGCCCACTGCAGCCCAAACCACAGTGTGGCGAAGACAGGAAAGGCTCAATAAGTCTCCCAGGTGGGGGCAGGCATGTGTGAATGGGTTCTGGAAGGACCAGTATCTGGTCTTCTCTCCATGAGGGCAAATAGCCTACAACTTAAAGGTCAGTGCCAATATTTTGGTAGTAGCTGCCTATAGAATGCAACCATAATGCCAAAGTCACATCTTGACTCAGCAAAGAAGAGTTCTGTGATGGATTAGCAATGTCTGCTAAGGGAAGTGTCAGAAAGAAGTGCTACAATTGCAGCAGACCCTACTCAGCAGGGCACAACTTCACCTTCCACTCCTCTCCATCCTTTTCACTTCCAGCCCTTTAACGCTCAGACACTCCCGAGTGGTCAAGGCTCTCTGACCACATCCTGACAACATATTATCACAGGCTGCAGGCAGCTTTTGTGTATCACGTCCCTGCTGCCTCCAAAGCCCATCCACCCTTGCCTGCCCACTAATCTCATTTTATCACTCCAACATCTGCCCTGCCATGGAGCCCTACCTTGCAGTTAATCGCTTTCTCTTCTGTACATTATAGTCAACAGAGCTAATGTTGCTGCGTGAGTCACAGGCCCAGCTTTCATTATGTGCATCATCCTTATAACTCCTTAAAATGCTGAGTTATGTTCTAATACAGGGGTCGGGAACCATTTTGGCCACATATTTTAAAATGTAATTCCGTGAGAGCCATACAACGATCCATGTACATTATGCATTATCCAATAAAAATTTGGTGTTGTCCCGGAGGACAGCTGTAATTGACTCCAGCCACCCGCAACCATGAACATGAGCGATAGGAAATGAATGAATTATAATACATGAGAATGTTTTATATTTTTAACATTATTATTATTTTTTTATTAAAGATTTGTCTGCGAGCCAGATGCAGCCATCAAAAGAGCCACATCTGGCTCACAAGTCATAGGTTCCCAACACCTGTTCTAAAATGATCCTGTTTTACAGATGAGGACCCGGCACTGAGTGACTGAGTGATGTTAGAAACTTACCCCAGCCCTCCCTGGCCCCCCATCCCCCACTGGGCTGTGATGGAACCGGTGTCTGAACCGCCTTGTCTAATTCCAGAGCCCAGATTTTAGTCTTGAGACCACGATCTGTGACTGTCTCCTCTCACTGCATCACACCGAGTGTCATTTTTTATTTACACATTCTGTGTTCTTTTCGAAACAATTACTTCCTGGATGCAGATACCACTTCTCTTATACCCTTGCTGGACAGCCCAGGGCCCAGCACATGGCGGGCACACAACACGGGTTAGTTGACCTGGGTTTGATGGAGTGGGGGAGAGCTTACTTGTCCTGTCCCAAGACTTCTCATCCATCCCTAAGCTCCTCCCAGGACTTCTGTCAGCCCTGCCTGTCTAGTCTGGGCAGTGACCGTTTGCTAGTGTCTAATGGAGGCAGGACTTTTGTAGGCTCTCAGGCTAGGCAAGGGCATCAGTCCTCTCTGTATATAATTCCCAGAGAGATTATATAGTTAACAGCAAAAGGGACAAAGTATATATCTTTTCTTTTTTTTAATTTTCTTCCTTGTTTTTGCTTCCTATTTATTCAGTGTGTCCACTGTATTCAGCACAGGCTGAGTCTCGGGGGAACATCTCCCTCTAAATGCAGTGTATCAAATTGGGCTGTGGACAGTCCACTGGTTGAAAACACAGGTTCCCGGACTTTCCCCTGCCTTTCAGGTTCTGATTGTGCAGGAACAGGGGACGCTATGGACAGCAGCTTCACCCAGACGTTGTGATGCAAAGCCATCGACAGCCACCGTGCTGCAGAAACCCTCGGTCTGCTTTCAAGTCCTCAATTCAGTGACTAATTGGTGGTCTGGTTGTATGGGGCGGCCTGGGGAGCCCAGGGCCTCCCTCTGACGACAGGTGATGGAGTAGCCCGGCAGAGCTCCCCAAGCAGGACAGTTGAGTATAGCACAGACGGGCTGTGGTCTGAAACACAGTCCCAAAATCTTCCCAGAGAATCCTCAGCTGACTTCAGAGACATCAGCAGCACAAGCCCCTGTCCCGGTCTCTCCCAGGAACCCCCTGTGGTAGCTGCTTTCATCCACCTAGAGTTCTGTTGAATTAGTACTTGGCTTTTCCATCCTCATTTCTGGGAGACAACACTCATGAGTCATCCAGTTAGCAGGCAGAGCCGGCAGTACCAACCATGCCAGGTCTTGGGGGACAGTGGCAACCAGCTGTGCTTGTCACCAGCTGTGGGACTTTGGGTGCAGGATGTGCCTGTCTGGGACACGTTTCTCTCACTTTTAAGATGGAAGTAACTACGCCTAACTTCACAAGGCTATGAGGGAAAACCAATGATAACTCAAATCCGGAGGGCCTGAGGCTTCTCCTTCCCTACTGCCACGACCTCTTGCCTGGGACCGACCCCTGCCGTCTGCCGGCCGAGTGCCCTCTCCCTTGATTAGGCCACCGGCACTGACTGGCCTGGTTAGAGCAGAGAGTTTCTGTACACACTGCTAGCTGACTGTCAGTATCCTCAAGGCTGGAACATGTCTTCTCCAGGTTTTGGGAAGCACAGGACATGATTCCCCAGAAGGTCTCGAGCTCTGTAGGGCATGCCCTGGGCTCACTACCACCTCTGCACCTGGTCACGTGCCCAGCGATGGCCCCCTCAATGGGTTCTTTGTTTGGAATTTCTAAGGAGAGCACAGAGCCTCCATGCTAGGGGCTCGCCAGGGCTATTGGCACCTGGGTTGGGAAGGCAGTTTCTACTGCTGACTCATACACATTTGAGACCACTGTCCCTCCATCAGCAGTGGCAGGCCAGCCCCTTCCTTCCGCACTCACAGAACGTCAGCTCAGCCCATGCGGCAGAGGGCGCTGACGTTCTGTGAGTGCCTCCTGTGGGCCAGGCCCTGGGCTAAGGCCGCTCACAGACATCATTGTCTCGAGGTCCTCACACTGATCTGTAGAGATACATGCTGCCATTTTGTAAATGAGGACACTGAGACATGGGGAATGTAAGTGACCTGAACCTAGCATGTGATAAGTTAGTAAACATCCAGGACCCAGACACCCCTGGGTTGATTCCAAAGCCCTAACTTCGTCTTCCCCTAAAGCACAAACCCAGGGACCTGGCTCCTCAGGGCTAGAACCTGGTTTTCTGACTTCTACCCAGATGAGCTCCGGCCCACCCACTCCCGAGCAGCTGCTCGCCCTGCTCCAGCTCAGGACAGACTGAGTCTCCAAGCTCGCAGGCCCACGGCCACCATGTCCCAAATGGGGTCCTGTCTCCCAGGGGCTGTCAGCAGCTGCTGCTCCTACAAGAAGTCACGTCGCATGGTGCTCACAGCCCAGACCTTCGTAGCATGTGGACCAGAGCATGAGTCCCAGCTCTGCCAGTCTCCAGCTGGACAGCTTTAGGTAAGTTCCTTTACCTCTCCGAACATCAGTTTCCCCACCTGCGAAGTCAAAATAAAGGATCCTTAGCTCCTGGGGCTGTTGTGCAAGTCGAATGAGCTGAAGGAGCCATGAAGCATCTGGTGCACAGCGAGCGCTGGTCAATGCTGGCTACTGGGCGAGTGCCCCACGAGGCAGCACGCCCGCCGGCAGGATGAAGTGTTCCCTTATGTTATGATCTGCCTCTGCTTACTTCCAGCACCCCATCTCTGGAAGACCAGGAAGAAGGAGAAGTCAGTGTCTCTGAAGCGGGACAGAGAGGTCACTAGGTAGGCCCTGGCTGCCTCTGCACATTAATTTAACTTTTCATGAAATGAGAAAAGTCTCTCTCCCACTCCCAAGCTCCTGGCTTAATGAATGCAGCCAGGATGAAAGCCTTCGTTATTCATTGGGGGGGTTGCTCATGGGCAGGAAAAGCAGGGAGGCCTGCTGCTCGCTGGTCCTTCTGCAGGAGAAGCGGCAGGCTTCGTCCTCCCCAACGCCGAGGCTGAGAGGTGAAGAGATCTTGGGTTTTCTTACCGTGGTGCTCACACCCAAACACACCTCTAGGTTCTGGGAACATCCAGGACTTGAAAAGCCAAATGTCCAAAGCAATTCTACCAGGAGATGATGGGGAGGCACGTCTGTAAAAGCCCGGAGATTCCCCACATGTCTGAGGCCAGTGACCTGATTGAATACCCTTGTAACTCTCTGTCAGGCAAATGTCAACATCCACCATGTGCTGGAACATCTTGAATCTCACAGACCCAGCCTATGCAGATGTGGCCTCTGAGATCAAACAGCCTTTTACAGACAGAACTTTGCATAAAAATGGCCCCTTGTCCAGGGACAGGCACAGGATCTATCCAGCTGAATGGACAGCCATGCTCTACTGCAGACCCTCTTGGCCAAGATTCACCCCTCAGTAGGTGGGCCAATCAGAGTTGATACAGTAACCAGGCCTGCAAAGGGATGGGGTTGTGGGCAGGGAGAGGAGAAGGAGTCCCACCCCCTGTTGGTACTTTAAGAGCTTTATAGTTCCAAACACATAGCCCAAGATCACCCCAGCCCCTTCTGATGGGGTGGCTGGGCCTGGCTCTGCAGCCAGACTGCATTCAGAGGCCAGCTCTGCCACTGGCTGTGTGACCGTGAGTATGTCGCTTAACCTCTCTGAGCCTCAGCTTCCTTTTCAGATAAAATTAGGGCACTAAAAAACTACCTCACTAGTTGTCAAATGGATTAAATCATAATTAATGTGCCTGAGATACTGTTTGGGATCAATATCTGGAATCTGTTATTACCTATGATAATGCTCCTGATCAAGGGGACAGAGTCACTTCTGCCTCTCCCAACATCCATAGTTGCTGTCAGTAATCCCTTCATGGACTTCTTCCGTCATCTCAGCTTGCCTTGTCCTCAAGGTACGCTTCACCTGTATGCCACCCACATCCTACGTCATCCGTTGGCCTCTCCTCGTCTTCAGAAAGCACATCAAATATCGCAGCACAAGCCTGACGTGGAGGAGGAAAGGCTCAGGTGTCTGAGCAGAAACTGGGTTGGAGGGTGGAGCTTTATGAGAAGTTACTGCTAACCTGGAAGGGACTTGGTTGGTTGAGAAAGAGGGGGCCTTAGCCTGGCACACAATTCCAGTTCTGACTCTGCCATCAGCCCACTGTGTAACCTTGAGTAAACCCGTCTACTCCGGTCTTCCTTTTCCTGAATCAAGGCTTCAGACCAGAGCTGTGGATCACAAACTGCACAGTGTGGGGCCACCTCCACCCCCGTCCGTGGGCCAGGAAGCAAGCCCAAGATGGTGCAGCTCTCTCTGTTCTGTACATTGGGGCTCTGTGGGCATGTTCACTCTTGTAAACCACTCAGCCAGCCATCCTGGGCATCTATCTGCCTAGACCCTAGGCCGATAAGAGGCGGTGCCGAATGAATGAGGGAAGAGAAGGCCATAGATATAGGAAGGGTGAGCCAAGACAAGGCAGGACAAAAGGAAGAAGAAGAAACCCTGGTCAGGGGCGTCTAGAAGAGGAAAGGAGATTAAAGGAGGGGGCACAGGCTTCCAAGGCCCCCACGCACGGCACACACATCCACCTCATGAAGGTCCCATTGTGGAGGCCAAAGGGGTGGCTTTTGTTCACCCAGCAGCCCCACCATCTTCTGTTCTCAATATTTGATGGCCCTACAGGAAGGGGAGTGCTTCTCAGGTGGGAAGCAGGAAACGCTGGAGGCAGAGCCAATAATGAGCCCCCCGGGTCCCTCATGAGGTAGCCATGCCTGCCTGTGGAAACCAGCTGGTCCCTCCCTCCCTGATGCCAGCCCTTCTGTCCAAGAGCTGCCTGTTTTTTCCAATGGAAGCCCACACATAGCAGCTGCAGACCCCACATGGCTAATGGCCTGGGCTAGGATGCCTGGCCCGTTCTGACAATGGGCTGGCCTGGCCTCCAACCCAACCGTGGTAGTGCCAGACCTTCCACCTATTATCAAGTCCATCCAGCATTGTTCTCTTGGCAGAAGAACCTTCTGGAGAGGTCTCGGTGTTCCACAGTACCAGGGGCTGGCATCTGCCGTCTGTGACGGGCAAACCTGTTTTACAGATGGGAAAGTAAGGTCCAGAGAAAGCAACTCACCCAAGTCCCGACAGGTACTCAGGGTGGAGGCAGCACTTGAGCCCTAGCCTTCTGATTTCCAAACTAGTGCCCTTTCCAACAACCACCTCCTCTTCCTGTAAATCAGGTCTTGTCACGCATTTGCACCACAAAGAACAAGCCAGACATGGAACTAGCTAGAAGGCTTGAGACATCGATTCTCACAGTGCCACATCAAGGGAGAAAGGGGCTGTTGACTTGTCACCAGTTTCTGTCCTTCAGAGCTGGCCACTTACATTCCCAGTTTACAGATAAGGCTGGAGGAGGTTAAAGAACGTGCCCCAAGTTTCATCACAACAGTCCTGTCAGGGTCCAAACAACATGCTTATTCCTCTCATGTGGAGTCTTCCAGGGCTTCCTGACTGCCACCAGGGACCCCACTGTGCCCTTGGCTGAGGAGGCCGCCCAGAGGGAGGGATCAGGAGCTGGCGGCACGGAGGAGGGCAGAGTAATGTCACTTCCTACAGGAAGGCTTTCTGGTTTGCCCAGCCTGGTCCAGGACTTAGGGGCACACTCTCCTGGTACCTGTGCTTTTCCCTCACGCATGACACACAGGCCTCATCATATGTTGGTGGGGTCAGCCATGTGATGTCTCTGTCCCTTTTCCCGGGGGTACAGGAGTTGGGTCTGCTTGACCCAGAACAGAGCCTGACACGTAGCCAGACAGCCATCCTGGGCATCTATCTGCCTAGACCCTAGGCCGAAAAAGAGGCAGTGGTCAGTGAAGGTGCTGAATGAATGAGGGAAGAGAAGGCCATAGAAATAGGAAGGGTGAGCTAAGACAAGGCGGGACAAAAGGAAGAAGAAGAAACCCTGGTCAGGGGCGTCTAGAAGAGGATGACATGTAGAGATGCCCAGAAGCCCTCGTTCAGTGAGTGAGTGTGTGGATGGGTAGACAGATGAATGGGTGGGTAGATGGACGCATGGATGAACAGACAGGCCATGAAGTGGGAGAGCAGAGAATAGAGAGGAGTACATACTCAGAGGCCCAAGGGAAAGGTACAAGACAAAGTCTCCATGCATCCATATGTGGGTGGATGGCAGCAGTGCAGCCACCAACCTCTATGTCAGGGCTTGTTGGAGAGTGATGACCCCCAGCCATGCAGAAAGAGCAGTCAGGAGACCAGGGCACCTTGCTCCCTGGTCCCCACTTGCTGGCAGCCTTGCTCAGGGCCCTGACTCCTCTGGGCCTCAGCCATTCCTGCTGTAAACCAAGGGGTGGGGATGGCCTTGCTGACGGTCAAGGCCCCTTCTAGTTATAAACCCCCTGACTTGGCCCAGCCCACAACTCTCGGGGCTTCTTTCTCAGACCGGAAGCCCAGCTGTGGAGCCCTGGCCCCATAACACAGCTGACCCCAAAGTGACCACATGTGCAAAAACTGCCCAACCTCCCCTCACTACCCCCCACGGGGCCGCCAGGCCCAGCTGTGTCCTCCTCACAGACACAGGCCTGGCTCTGCTGTGTCTTGGCTCTGCGACTTGGGGCATGTCACCGGGAGCCTCAGGCCCCTGTCTGTGACTTCCACCCCCTCACCCCAGAAGTTCCTGTGAGCGCTAATAGGGTCAGGTTTGAGCCAGAACGTAGGGTCAGTGAAGTCCTGCCTGCGGAGATGAGACATTAGGAGGGAAATGTCTCTCTGAGCTGTCTTCCCCTCCTGGCTTCTCTCGCTCCCATAAATGCCCTGTGTCGCGAGGCCCCCCTCTTCAATAATCGTAGCATCAGTGACCGCAGTTTAAGTGTTCCTTCTTCCACTGGGGTGAGGGCAGAATCCTCGGAGAGCCAAATACCCGCTTTCCAGTGGAGGTTTTCTGGCCAGTAATGACAGGAGATGGCGGGACGAAGAGCTACCCACTCGGCCAGCTCCCGCGTGAGACCCTGGACCCGAACATCCTGCATGACCTAAAGGAACTCCTGAAAGGCCAGCTCCCGAACCTTGGTGGTGTTGCCCTGGGCCTCAGGAGGGGTAGAGCTAAGGCACCAAAATGTTCCTTAGAGCAGTGGTCCTCAAGCCCCAGGCCGCAGACCAGTACCAGTCCATGGGCCATTTGGTACCGGTCTGCAGAGAAAGAATAAATAACTTACATTAATTCTGTTTTATTTATATTTAAGTCTGAACGATGTTTTATTTTTTTTTTAATGACCAGATTCCCTCTGTTACATCCGTCTAAGACTCACTCTTAATGCTTGTCTCGTAAGTTTGACAATTATATTTTAAAATACCACAGTTTTTACGCCGGTCGCATAATTTTATTTTGTGCATTTATCTGTCCCACCCTAAAGGCCGGTCCGTGAAAATATTTTCTGACATTAAACTGGTCCGTGGCCCAAAATAGGTTGGGGACCACTGCCTTAGAGCACCTCTCATCAGCCCCCCACTGCATAGACATGGCCATAAGAAGGACCATAAGCTGCCCAGTGTCACCACTGGGTTAGTCCTAGCTCCCCATTCTAACTGCACATGCGGCCTTCAAGTGCTCATCTACTGCTGCCCCGGTCACAGCCATGTGTGATGTGTCTGTGTAGAAGCTGGTTCACCACCTGTGGCACTGGGGCACCGGAGAAGCTGGGGACTACCAAGCCTGACCTCCACCCTGGGGGGCTCAGGAGTTCCACATCTCCATCAGGGGGGCTCAGATCTGAGAGCCAAATTCAAGTTCATCTGCTTGGCTGCCAAAGAATTCCCTGCATGAAATCCCTAACAAGCGTCAGCCCCTTCCCTTTCCATCTCCCCCCACCTCAACCCCTGAACCCAGAAACAACCTTCTAGCTCAGCGATGTTAATCAGTGTGCTGAGAGAATATATAGAACAAGCAATGCCTGGCTATTTAGTCAGGGACAATGACCGCTTTTCCCTCAGATTGTCAAACAAATACATAACAACAGCCAACACAACAATAGCCACACAGTGTGAATGCAAAACCACCATTTTTTTTGTCAGATCAGCAAAAAACATACAGTTTTTGGTGTGCCGCAGAATATTAGTAACTAATTTATGTCTGCTATGAGACAAAAAAGGTTGAAAAATCCCTGCTCCATAGTTTGTCCTTGGATGCCAAGACAGTGACCCCTGCTGTAGGCAGATGTTTGTGTCACCAGATTCTGGCATTCAGACTCAGGGCAGTCTGACAGGCAGTGGGCCCAGGCCACAGGTAATGGGCTTCCTGGAGTAGCCCAGACCTGCCTCCCAGGACACTGTCATCTGTTCCAACAAGGCCTCCGAGTCTGAGGGCAGTTTCCTTCCCGGCTGGTACTTGCTGCTGTGGTGCAGATGACACAAAGCTGAGGAATCTGAAAGGCAGGGCTTGCCTGAGTGATTTAGGCTCTCTATTTCTAGCAAAATCCCTTCCCCTTGGGGATGTTCAAAGGAAAAACAACCTGATTAAAGTACTGTATTTCCCCATGTATAAGATGATCCCATGTGTAAGACAAACCTAATTTGGGGGCTCAAATTTTGAAAAATAATATATTACATAAACTTATTGAACTCACGTTTTATTCATCATAAAATTCATACAACTCCTCATCACTGTCAAACTCCCATCCATTAGCTTGTCCTTATCTGTGTCTGATAATGAATCAGTCTTCAACAATGAGTGCAAAAATAAGCGCGAAAAAGCAGGAAATGCAAGTAAAAAAACTACAACCACTGTATAAGATGCACCCTGTTTTTAGACCCCAAATTTTAGAAAAAGGTGCGTCTTGTACATGGGAAAATACGGTATTTGTAGTCAGGTGTGACTGGCTAACAGCACTAGAGTGAAAGGATGAGAGGTGTCGTGCTTACCGCATACCGAGGGTCAGATCTCAGGCAGGGGACCAGGAAACCAGACCTGCAGCAGCTACAGAGAAGAGCCGGGGGCACTGTGTGAGGTCCCTGACCTCGGGGCGGGAAGAAACCGCCATCTGCATGTGCATGGCAGGGGACTCATTGCAGAAGCACAGCCCTGCAGTCAGAGGACCTGCCAGGCTAGGTAGACCCCCAGGTACATAAGTGCATGCAGACTAGCACGCATGTGGATATGCATGACTTAGTCATCAAACCACTGAGAGAAATATGGGGGACGGAGCTGTGCTCATGGCCAAGCCCAGAGTATCATCCAACCATCTCCTCCTGGAAATGCCCAAAGGGGCCCTGGAGAAACTACAGGGGGTGTAGAGGGACCCTCCGCAGGACCAGCTGGGGGGGGGGGGGCAAGCTGTTCCACCTCCACCATCAAAGGAACACGGGAGCAGTAAGTGGCAGTCCGGGCTCAGCCAGCCAAAGGGACATGCGCGGTTGCCCACATCAGAGTCTGAGTCTCTGAGTTTTGGGAAAAGGTGACTCATGGTAAGGGATATCAAGCAAATTTTCAGGGGAAAGGCCACAAAACAAGTCACCCTGTCCCCACCTATCTGGTCATGGTCCTGCATCCCTAAGGGAAGCCAAGCAGAGCAGCAAGTCACAGGTGGAGGCTGGCATTCCCACTACACCCAAGTGTCCACTGCCATCCTACCAGGGCCTGGGGTGGTTTTGCCTTGAGGCACTCATATAGAAAATCCTGCCTCACCAGGCTTTGAGAGGCAGATTTGAGTGGAGGGGCAGGAAGAGTGGTACTTATTTAGCATGCTCTGTGGGTCAGATGCAGAAAGTAGGTATTGCATGGACTCACAATGGTGTGGAGCCAGTACCCACGGCCACCATCACAGCCACCCGGCCCATGCAGGTTCACATTAGATTCAGACAGATGGTAATGAAACAACAGAGCCAAGAACTGGTAGGCCGTTAACTTTAATCTTAGCTTGCACCTGGCGGACAAGTAAAAACACACACTGGGCTCCAAAACCCACTCATTCAATGCTCACAAAGCTACTGACTTCTCTTAGTTTCCTAGAATCAAAGGTTTCTAGCTCACCAGACTTATTCACCTCTGTTCCCCATCTCCTTCCTTCTCCCTGCACAAACTGCACAAACTGGCTTCTCACTCAACACTCTGCCATCTTGGCTGCTTCTCCTGGCTTCCTCTATGTGGCCTCTTTCTGCTCTCTCCTCTAATGCTAATCTCAGGAACCAAGAGAGCAAGCTCCTGAGGCATGATGGGATTCCTCGTGAGAGTGCACCACCCCATATCAAACAGGGTGGGAAAGGCTTAGTCTTAAAACTAAGCCTCAGGCTACAAGGATCCTGTCTGCCCACAGCCCGCCCCAACACACATTAATATAAATAGGCCTATTCCAAGCAAGAAGGGCAACTAATATCACCTGGGCGACGGGCTTCCACGTGGGCAGTGCCATCTTTAACAAAGTGAGCATAATATATTTTATCTGCCCAACAAATGGCCTAAGGATGAAGCTATCAGCACCTCCAGTTTACTGTTGAAGAACTAAAATTATAAGAGGTTAAGCTACTCACTAAAGCCACACAGCTAGAAATCGCATGACCTCAAAACCCAGAAAGAAAGGAAGGGAAGTGGAGGGGTTGAGGTTAGAGTGGGTGGTAGCAGGGATAGCACAGACTCCAGCCTCAGTCAGGCCCCACCTTCTCACAGCTCGCATACAATCCCACCATCCGCCTACCCCAACACACACACACACACACACACACACACACACACACACACACACACTTCACCATGCAGAGCACAGCTAGACCCACCAGGTCTGTGGCAGGCTTGGACTCCTCCTGGGAGGGAAAGGTGAGGAGACTCTTGCCTTAAGGCCTCTCTCCCACACCCCCTCCTCTATTCTCCCTCCCCTCCTCTCCCCTGCTCCTCCTCCCCCTCTGACTTCTCTGCAGCATCTCCCTCCCCAGTGTCAGCATCAAAGATTCATCAAAGTTGAGGCCCAGCAAAGTACACACTTCATATCTCTAAATGTGCTTCCTCCCAATAAAAATTTCAGTGGAAAACGCAGGGCATTAAAGGGGGGAGGAGGGACCAGAACCAGGAAGGGTGGAGGGAGGGGAGAAAGAGAAAAGAGAGCTATTTCTGAGTGTAGTTCCTCTGAGTCCATTCACATTACTGGCACCTGCCCCACCCAGGCCCTGAGCCAAGCACCAAGGTGGGGCCAAGGAATGCCTGGAAACACCGCTGTACTGTCTGTGCCCCTGCTCAGCTCCTGGGAGCCCATTTCCAGAGACAGCAGGGGTGGTTCTGCAGAGGAAGCAGGCTGGCTACTGGATGAACAGTGTGGGAGTCGGAGGTGTATGTGCCCATATCTGCTCCGCCACTTATTGGTAATCAAACACCCTCGGGTCTTAGATTTCTCAAGTCCAACGTGGTGGCGAGGGTGGGAGTTTGCCATACTCACCACCTTCTCATCTGCCATCCTTCCAGGAAAGATGTGCACTTGGTAAACCGCTGTGAGAAAGAGAGAAAGCAGTTCACTTGTTCTACGGAAAAGCCCAAACAACAGGATCGGAATAAAGGGAAGGAAGGGATGTTTCCAGGTGGAGAAATGTGGGCAGTTTCCTGGAGGAGGTGATGCTTGACTGTTGGGCAGATAAAATGTATTATGCTCACTTTGTTAAAGATGGCGCTGCCCACTTGGAGGCCGTCGCCCAGGTGATATTAATGTGTGTTGGGGGCAGGTTGTGGGCAGGCAGGATCGTTGTAGCCTGGGGCTTGGTTTTGGGATTAAGCCTTTCCCACCCTTTTTGATGTGGGGTGGTACAATCCCATCATGTCTCTGAGAAGTGACTTTGTATTAGAGACTTCCCTATTTTGTATATTGGATTAAAGGTTTGGATTGCTACACTATAAAATAGGGGCAGAACAGGAGCTTGCGCTTGGTTCCTGAGATTAGCATTAGAGAGCAGAGAGCAGAGAAAGGCCACATGGAAGAGGCCAGGAGAAGCAGCCAAGATGGCGGAGTGTTGAGTGAGAAGCCAGTTTGTGCAGAGTTTGTGCAGGGAGAAGGAAGGAGATGGGGAACAGAGGTGAATAAGTCTGGTGAGCTAGAAACCTTTGATTCTAGGAAACTCAGATAAGTCAGTAGCTTTGTGAGCACTGAATGTGAGTGGGTTTTGGAGCCCAGTGTGTGTTTTTACTTGCCCTCCGGGTGCAAGCTAGAATTAAAGCTAATGGCCCACCAGTTCTTGGCTCCGTTGTTTCTTTACCGACTGTCCGAATCCAATGCGAACCTGCATGGGTCGGGCTGCTGTGGTGGCCCTGGCCGTGGCTCCTGGCTTTACATTGATCCAGGCTGTAAAGGACAAGGAGGAGTTCTGTGGGCATGCCAGCGGGATACCTGAGCAGCCGCTGTGAGGTCAGGCAGAGCAACAGTGTGGGCAAAGGCTCAGGGGTCAGAAAGAACATCTTGGCAACAGAAGGGAATGTCCAGTTTGGCCTAGGAAGAGCTGAGGTCGAGGGTGGAGGGGGGAGGGGGTGAAATTACTCTGTAATTAGATGGGAAGATACCCAGGGTCACTGCAAGGAAGGCCCGCGGTGTCAGGAGGAGTTAGTGTCTGTTCACCTCTGCCCCTCCCTGGCTTTATTACTTTAGACGGCTCACAGCTTCAGTCAGCCTCTGTTTCCTCATCCGTAAAATGAGGCAATCCGATAAGGTGATCAGCCAGTTCCTCTTTTGGCTCACTTGGTATGTACTTCTAGTTCTAAGGGGTTGGTTCCGTTTGTCACGGGGTGTCACAGAGAGTTTAGATTGCCAAAACCCAGGCTTCCCCATTCCGCAGAGCACACGCCCATCCCAACCCCACACCCCATTTCAAGTCTTCTGTTACTGTGCTCCATGGACAGGAGATGCAGGGTGCAGGGATGGGAGCCTTCTAGAGCCATGCTGCACCTCATTCTCGCTGGAGACAGGACTCCTCATGACTCCCATTCCACCGGGCAGACGAGCCAGGAACACCCACAGATGGAGAGGTCCCGGTGCTTGCAAACAGCCCTCACATCCCTGGTGTCACTGGCTCAGACCCAAGAACCTTCATTCAGGGTGAGCCCTGTACCCCACAACCCACACCACGCCCTGCTCACTAGCACCCTCAGGAAGATTCAACCTGAAGATAAGTCTCCACTTCCTGGTCAGGCCCGATGGCCTTTTGCAGAAACCAGAGTGGCATCTGTGAAATGGCAGGTCCACAGCCAACAGACATGTGGGCTACGTCTGTGGCCTCCCACTGTTGTGAGCAAACCTTCTCCTCCCCCCCAGAGAGCATGGTGCTTTCTCAGCCCAGCTCCTGGGGCAGCTCAGGGAAGTGGCTTGTGGCTGAGGCTTTGGGGTCAGCAGTGTGAGTTGTGATTCTCAGTTCCACTCCTTGCTAGTTGGATGAATTTGACTTTCTTACCCTTCCATGCCTCAGCTGCTCCCCACTATGGAACAGAATAATAACTGTTGGAATCCATGGGAGTCCGAAAGACCAGAGTAACAGGCTTTATTGAAAGGAAGAAAGGAACCCTGCCAGGCACTTCTCCCAGGGAGAAGAGCACCAGTTACAGACTAGGGGCGAGTTATATAGTGTTTGGGAGAGCCTGAGGGGATACTGAGGCAAAAGTCCTGGTATGTCCAGAATGCTTCTCCTTGGGGGCTTGGAGCATGTGGGTGTTGAATCAAAAGTCCTGGTGTGTCCGGAGCCCCTCCTTGGGGCGGCTTCTCAGCTTTTTGTAATTCCTTTGTCTCAGGGGGATAGTCCAATAAGGGTGAGGTCTGACAGATAAGCGGAACATCAAGAGGGCAAGAGGGCAGTTTGGAATTTACATATCTATCAATAACATCTCTCTTAAAGGGTGATTGTGAAAATGAAATGTAATCCTGTTTTTAAGGCACTCTACCCAGATCCCTTAAGGCCTTGTGCATAATAAAGTTTCAACAGATGGTAGAATTTGCTGATGGGGCACCTTGGGACCAAGAGGAGGAGTTGCAGCAAATCAGCTGGGTCTTACAAGGTAAATCCTTCAAGGTGTGACTGGCAAGGCTCTAAGTTACAATGCTGGGTATTTGGCTCCACAGCGCCCTCTTCCTGCGAAGGCAGGCCACTACCACTGCATGCACAGCCCAGAGGCTTGAGGACCACCTTCTACACGAACACCACTCCCACCCTCACCATCCCCACTCCACCCCACTCCACCCCGGTTGCTGCACCTCTTCTCTCCTGGCATCAAGTGAATGGTGACCATGGAGGCAAATGGCCCTCTGTTGGGCCACACAAAGACAAAGCCGCCCACTCGCTATACCTCCCAGGTTTCTACAAGATTATATCGTCCCCCAATTTAAAAGATATTGTTTCTATAGTGAGCATATATCAGTTGTATTAGAAACAAGAGAAACTGAAAAAAAGGAAAGAAAGAAAGAAAGAAAGAAAGAAAGAAAGAAAGAAAGAAAGAAAGAAAGAAAGAAAGAAAGAAAGAAAGAAAGGAGGGAGGGAGGGAGGGAGGGAGGGAGGGAAGAAGGAAGGAAGGAAGGAAGGAAGGAAGGAAGGAAGGAAGGAAGGAAGGAAGGAAGGAAGGAAGGAAGGGAGGGAGGTAGGAAGGAAGGACGGAAGGAAGGAAGGAAGGAAGGAAGGAAGGAAGGAAGGAAGGAAGGAAGGAAGGAAAAGAGAGAGAAAGAATAATGGAGATGGAGAGTAGGGATGTCAAGGTGGAAAAAAAGAGGGGGAAAAAGTCTATTTTCCACAAGCTGCATTGCAGAAAAGAAGCAAAGAAAAGAATGGGGAAATCACAGTTCCCAGAATCACTCGTGTGTGTTTTGTCTAAGAGGCAAGGTAGGCAGAAGACAGCCCAGGTGGGATAGGGAACTGCACGCAGTGTTGGGGTAGCAGCTGGCAGGCCCTGATGTGAACAATATGGTTCCAGGTGGGAACACCCTTCAACCAGCCCCTGCTCTAAGGCAGTGGTAGTCAACCTGGTCCCTACCGCTCACTAGTGGGCGTTCCAGCTTTCATGGTGGGTGGTAGCACAGCAACCAAAGTATAAATAAAAAGATAGATTTAACTATAGTAAGTTGTTTTATAAAGATTTATTCTGCCAAACTTAGCAAAAATCCAACATAAAGTACTTGGTAAGTAATTATTGTTATATGCTTTAACTTGCTATAACTCTGCTTTATAAATTTTATAAAGTAAAGTTACTTCCCTACTTTATAAATCACCATTACTGTGGAACCGGTGAGTGGTTAGAAAATTTTACTACTAACAGAGATACAAAAGTGGGCAGTAGGTATAAAAAGGTTGACTACCCCTGCTCTAAGGGGTGGGTACCCTCCCCACCCCTGTTGCGGTCACCTTGGTCTGTTGGCTTCAACTGGCTCAGGACCTCCCAGCAGCAATGTCAGAAAGTGCCTTTCAATTCAGGGTTTTCGACAGTCAAGTGGCAATGACTGAGCACTCGCTGTGAAAAGACAGCAGGCAGATACAGATTACCTACCTAAGCATTCTTACAAGTAACCCAAGTGCCTCCTGTTCTCTAGCTTTCAAGGATCACCTTCCCTTAAATAACCCAATAAGAGCTGGCCAAGCATACATCTCCTGTGGCAGCGGGCCCAGTGTTTCTGGGGACTCCCCTTCAAGGATCTCTGAGCTTCCCGTGGAAGCTGAACACATCCAACAGCGCGTGCTGATGGTTCCTTATCACCTGCCCCCAGGTGTAGCCGTCACCTGCTTACTATTTCATTTCAGTCCTGGAAGTAAGACACAACTCATATTTTAACACAATTTTACTGAAAGTTTCAAATAATATATGTACAACATGGAGATCAATTCACAACTGACGCTAAGAGTTGCTGGTCTTAAAGTCCATAGCCCACAGCTGACCTCACACTGCCTGCCAGGGTCCAAGCAGCTCCATCTCCAAGAGCCCCAGGGGTCACTGGAGGCTCCACCCCATATAGTCCACTCCTTTTGGCCCCAGAGGAATAAGAAAATCACCCCCTGTCCCCCCTGTCCCCAGTGCACATGCCTCCATTTATTCAGGAGTGTTCCCAGGCCCCACAGGGGTGGTCTGGCCACTAGGGCTCAGGGCTGACAGTCAAACGACTCCCACTCTCAGGTGTCATTCTGTTCAGTGACTAAAGAACAGCAGTGCCTGTGCTCAGCTCCTTGCACAGACACACACACACACACACACACACACACACACACACACACACACACACACACACTGCCCATCTGGGGAGAAGGGGGTGGCCGTGCCACCTGCACAACTCATTTGGTTTTGGTGCCCGACCTCCCAGGAGAAAATTCAAGAGAAGAAAACATGTATAACCAAGTGCACAAATGCCGTCTATCCAGTTGTTGGGCTGGGGCATGGGGTGCAGGAGGATGCTAACTGTATGAGGTTGGGCTACCCTAATACACTGCATGTGCTCTCAACAAGACGCTGAGGTCTGCCTCTGTGCTGTGGCCTCTGTGCTTGTCCACTTGGTTCAAGTGCTCAGGCTCCTCAGAAGAAATAGGCAGGTCCTCCTGACCCACTGAAAGGCCACAACAGAGGGGTCACTCCTGCAACTACCCCAAACCGGAACCCGGTCTCTATTCTGGACTGCTGCCAACGTTTCCAGGCCCCAGAGGGTAGTTTTCCAGCTCCTGCTCGGTTTAAAAATCCAGTCTCTACCAGATTCCCCATTAAACACACGGAGAATGGAGAACCTCTTGTCTAATGGAAGGAGGGAAGAGATGTCCTACTAAATCCTTTACCTTCTGATTCCTTTCTATCCAGGATTCTCCTTTGGATCCCTTTCTTTTTCTTTCTTTCTTTCTTTCTTTCTTTCTTTCTTTCTTTCTTTCTTTCTTTCTTTCTTTCTTTCTTTCTTTCTTTCTTTCTTTCTTTCTTTCTTTCTTTCTTTCTTTCTTTCTTTCTTTCTTTCTTTCTTTCTTTCTTTCTTTCTTTCTTTCTTTCTTTCTTTCTTTCATCATATATCATCTACCTATCATCTGTTATCTGTATATCAATCATCTATCTATCTATCTATCTATCTATCTATTTATCTATCTATCTATCTACCTATCTATCATCCCATGTTCGTCTTTGCTGAAATGGTACATCTGCATCAAAGAAATCACGGGTCGTGTCTGCGACGGCTCACAGGTGAGACCTGAAACTGCGAGTCTCATCCAGTGAATTCCTGAGGCACCAGACAACACTGTTCCTGTCACTCCCACAGACTCAGTCAACACCCCAAATTAGGGTGATTTGCTTTCCTTCAAAGTGTGCCTCATGCAAAATGGTTGCTTCTTCCTCTTTATTTGCAACACTATTAAATTCAGAATTTTTCATTTTAAAAACTTGTTTTAACATAGAAACAAAATACAAGCTGGAAGGAAAAAGCATCCTATTCCCGACATCCACAATTAAAACACTGTAAACTCCTTGGCATAATTATTTTCAGGGTTTTTTACTTTATAACAACAAACAGGAAGAATAAATTACTGTATATTTTTTATTTAAAAGAACTTAAGCCATGCAGAAAAGTACAAACACCAAGGTAACTACCACCCAGAAATAACCATTATTAACATCATTGCAGATAACTTTCTCTGCATTTATATGCAGAGAAAGCCAGATAATTGGATACATATGTAGAAGAAAGTCAGAAACACTTTAAAAAAAAATGGGATAATACAAAATATTCAAGTTTAATAAAAAGTATAAATGTACTTTTACATGAACTTATCTGAAGAAAACAAACAAAACAGAATTACTGAACTTCAAATAAATGTGTGTTTTGTTTTGCCTTTTTTTAAAATCACAAATAGATTCCTGTAAGGTTAACTAAGTATATTATTAAAAGCATTGTGTATGTGATCATTATTTTCTATAAACTACATGTTTATATTATAAACAATATCGACTGGTCCTCCCACTCTATATGAAGACATTAGTATTTTCACACCTCCTCCTAATTCTCTACTTTCATTAGTTAGAGATTTACAACTTTTATATTTGAAAGCCATAACTCACATAGTTGTTTAAAATTCTATTTTTAAATGGATTTGTGATCTTCATCAGTCCTTAATTCCTGAATTTTTTGCTTTTATTTATTTTGATTTATTGATGTTTTAGAGAGATAGAAAGATACAGAGAAACATCAATTTGTTGACTATCATTCCACTTACTCACACTGTCATTAGTTGATTCTTATATGTGCCCTGACTGCGAATCGAACTCGCAACCTCAGCATATTGGGACAACACTAACCAACAGAGCTACCCGACCAGGGCTAAAATTTTTGCTTTTAGTCATAACTTATTTAGCTGGATTTCCTTACCAAGTAGCACCCCGTCTGAGGGCTCATGGATACTGTGCTCACAGGTTCTTTTCCACTTGAGAGTATCTTTCCACCTAGTCTTTATACTTAAAGGATAGCACGCCTGTGTGTAATATTCTTAGGGGACATTCTACTTCCCCCCGAGCTTTGGAGACATTATATCATCTTCAGGAATTGATGATTGCTGTGCAGAAAACCTGCGCTCGGCCTACTCTTCCCAAACCTCCCCAATTTCTTACCCCAATGAACTTTCATTATCCTAGAAGTCCAGTGGCCTACCTAAGCGATGCTCACCAATGGATTTGTGTAACCACACTTTCCTGGAGCACCTATGCTCTTTCTGTTTGCAGAGTTATGTTTTCTTTGTTTCTGGGAAATTGTGTGGTACACCTTTGAGTACAAGACTTTACCCATAGTAGGGACAAAGACCATCTCTAGCTGGGTTCTTGAGTTCAGACAACACCTATTATATACTCACATTGGAGCATCTCTGACTCCCTTTGGGATCGAGCCATTCCTCTCTCACTGCTGTAATCTGTCTTTTTTATCTATCTCATCAAGGCTTTCCTATATGCTGATAATTTCAGTCTTCTATAGGCTCAACTATTGATTTGGAACTTTCTAATTTATTTAGCATAAGGTCAGGGGTCTCAAACTCGCGTGGATTAGACTGCGGGCCGCACAAAATTGTTCGGCGGGCCGCATGTGGCCCGCGGGCCGCAAGTTTGAGACCCCTGGCATAAGTGAAGGTTTTGGTCCTCAGTTTACTGTTTTAGCTCTACAATTTCTATACCATTCTGGGATTTTTTTCCCCTCTCTTGTGACTTAGTTAGAATGAATGTATTTATGCAGCTGTTCTATACTGCTCACAACAATTAGGGGATATTTCAAAATGAGTATGAAGTGGTAGTGAGGAATCGCCTCTGTGCTATGAGTGCCTTTTCTTCTAGGTTGGATACTTTCTTCTTTTGGCTACAAGATGCTTGTATAGTTGCTATGAGGTATCTATTTATTTTTGTTTTGTTTGAATAGCTCTGTACTTCATTTGCACAGATAAGTGTGCTTCTCAACAATTGTTGCCACACCTGAGACCAGTTTGTTGGGCCTTTGCACTCCTGACTGAGACTTGAGAACACATTTCTGTCCCCTTTTCTTCAGCCCAAGGGATGGGAGTCGGGGTCAGGGTGGGGAGGCATTCAGCTAGGACAGGATGTACTCCTGGTTAGAGTAACAGGGCTCTACTTTCTCTCCCTAAACTTGTTAAGTGCCCTATCCCAGGGTTACCAGCCTGCTTTGAGAATGCATTTCATCACCATGGGAGATATCCTGAGCCAGGAACTCGCCCCCTAATTCAGAATAGAGCCCTGACGTCTCCATCCCCTGTCAGAGGGAAGACACCTCACTATGCACTGTCCCCATTCCACACCCCCTGCAGCCTCCCCTTGACTCCCCAGACAGAAGAGGAAAAGGGGAAAAAACCCTGACATTTTGCCGTTCTCCAGATTCGGGAGTCTTTTTTGAAAAAACAAAATCAGTAGCTTTTATCAACTTAATGAGGAGCTCAGTGTGCTGCATAATGGTCTCTACCCCACTCCAAAATCTTCTTTTTCTCAGCCATCCATGTTAGCATTTATTTTCTTAACTATTACAGGGGTGGGGGGACAGAGTTCTGAGATTTCATTTTGGCAGTTTTATTAGTTTTAATAATGATCACAGATACCATATTTCCCTAGGTATAAGATGCTCCCATGTATAAGACACACCTTAATTTTGGGGCCCAAAATTTGAAACAAAAATGTATTACTTAAAGTTATTGAACTCAAATTTTACTCATCTTAAAATTCATACAACTCCTTATCACTGTCAAAACTCCCATCCATTAATTAGCTTGTCCTCATCAGTGTCTGATGACAAATCACTGTCTTCATATATTGCCTCATTCTCAGTTCCATCTATGTATGGCATTTGAAATGCCACATTTCTAAAGGTCTACCGGAAAGTTCTGTCCATTTCTATCACAAGTTTTGACACGTAAGCACATGTTTATTAGGCGCATGTGTGCCTCTCTATTTTTATCACTTAATGTATACATATTGACGTAGCAAATTAACTAAAACAAAGTTGATTCATGTTAGTCTTATGTGTGAAGCGATAGTGTACCCATGGCTACTGATAAAGTTCATTTACGCCACTGTAATTTTTATGAATTTCAACAAGGAAGAAATGCTACAGAAGCATGTAGAAATTTATTGAAAGTGTTTGGTGAAGGTACAGTTTCTGATAGGACATGCAGAAGATGGTTCAAAACAGGTGATTTCGACCTTTCTGATAAGCCACGTTCTCGGTGACCATCTTTGATCGATGACGATGTTGTTAAGACCATATTGGAGCAAGATCCTTTTCTGACAACATCGGAGATCGCAGAAAGGCTTAATTCAGCTCAGCAAACCATTTCAGACCATATTCGGAAGATAGGATTGGTGTGGAAATATTCAATATGGGTGCCACATAAATTAAGTCAGAAGAATTTGGATGATTGAGTCATCATACGCACATCTCTGCTTGCTTGGAACAAAATCGAGCCCTTCTTTTTTTTTTTTTATTTATTTTTTTCATTTTTCTGAAGCTGGAAACAGGGAGAGACAGTCAGACAGACTCCCGCATGCGCCCGACCGGGATCCACCCAGCACGCCCACCAGGGGCGATGCTCTGCCCACCAGGGGGCGATGCTCTGCCCATCTTGGGCATCGCCATGTTGCGACCAGAGCCACTCTAGCGCCTGAGGCAGAGGCCACAGAGCCATCCCCAGCGCCCGGGTCATCTTTGCTCCAATGGAGCCTTGGCTGCGGGAGGGGAAGAGAGAGACAGAGAGGAAAGCGCGGCGGAGGGGTGGAGAAGCAAATGGGCGCTTCTTCTGTGTGCCCTGGCCGTGAATCGAACCCGGGTCCTCCGCACGCTAGGCCATCGCTCTACCGCTGAGCCAACCGGCCAGGGCCTCGAGCCCTTCTTGAACCGGATGATAACTGAGAATGAAAAGTGGATTACCTATGAAAACATCATAAGGAAAAGGGCATACTGTGAACCCGGAAAACCTAGACCTTCCACCTCTAAACCAAATTTGACTCTGATTAAGAGAATGTTGTGTATATGGTGGGACATTTGAGGACCAATACATTGTGAGCTTTTAAAACCGAACAAAAAGCTCAGTTCGGAGAAGTATTGTCAGCAACTGAATAATTTAAAGACAGCAGTCCAAGAAAAGAGGCCGGCGATGTTCAATAGGAAGAACATCATACTGCATCATGATAATGGCAGGCCACATGCTGCTTTCGGGACTCGTCAAAAAATTGCAGAACTAGGCTGGGAAATTCTGTTGCATCCACCATATTCCTCGGACTTAGCACCCTCTGACTATCACTTGTTTTTGTCCTTACAAAATTTTTTGAAAGGCAAAAAAATTCAAAAATGAAGAAGATATCAAACAAGCACTGGTTCAATTTTTTGCATCAAAAGATAAAATATTTTTCAAAAATGGGATATACAAATTGCCCTCACACTGGTAAGAAATCATTAATAATAATGACAATTATATTATTTAATAAAGTTTATTGACAGTAAGAAAAATTTGTATTTTGTTTTATTCCAAAAATGGACAGAACTTTCCGGTAGACCAACCACTGTATAAGATGCACCCAGTTTTTAGACCCCAAGGTTTTCGGAAAAAGATGCATCTAATACATGGGGACATACCGTATTTATCAAGTATGTTTCATGTTCTAGAAACCACCATAAGCCCTCTGATAAGCTGTTGCTTCACCAAATCCTCCAAACAGTGCTTTAGGGACAGTATTATTAATTAGTACCATTTTAAAGACAAGATAACCAAGGCCTAAAAGGTTTAAATAACTTACCCAAAGTCACCAGCTAGTCCTTAAAGCCTGGACTAGTCCCCAACCAGCACAGCAGTTCAAGGAATAACCTTTATCTTCACTTTGCTGTGGCTACCCTGGGCTGGAAAGAGATTTTGCTAACAGCCTGGGCTTTTATGGAAGAAAAAGAACAATGTGTAAGCTGTCACCTCCTTCCTGAGTGACAGTAGAGCTACTTCCTGTGTCACATTAAAAAGTGTCTTCCGATGCAGCAGCTGGAGAGTCACAATGTCCTGGCCTCAGGCTGCATGTGTGTCTCCTGCTCCTGGGTTCCCAGCTAGAACTCAGAACCTGGAGGCACAGCAAGGGTGCAGCTGCACTCTGAGAGCAGCCACACAGCCCCGCAGAGAAGGTGGAACCCCGAAGTCCATGCCTGGGCATGGTGTCCCCATGGCCCAATGACCCATGAGGGTTAGCATTATTGTTGTACTCATTTTGCAGATGAGCAAATTGAGGCAGGAAGAGATGACAGTTCTTGCCTGGTTCACACAGCTAGCCAGGTGCAGAGCTGGGCTTGCTATGCAGGTCTGACTGTCTCCAGAGTCCGTAGTGCTGTCGCCACCAAGTTATCCAGTTAAGTGGCTGCAAAACAAAAACAGTTGCCTCCATGCAAACAGTCATTATTCTCCAAGTATCCACAGTGTGTAAGGTTCTATCCACAGATGAAAAGAAACTTCTCCTCTCTTTCCTACCCCAAGAAACGTAGGACACCAACTCCCTGTGTCCCACAAGCAGCCACATTCTTAAAATAATTTACCCCTGTCGTTGGCAGATTTGCTATTCTTGATTTTGGCTGTCTGCTGCCAACCCCAAACCCCCAGGTCTGTAATCAGTTGCATTTCTCTGAGTCACACATTTATATTTTGACCTTTCCAGGCTGGTGTCAGGGAAGAGACCACCCAGGGGCGTGAACCAGGGGCCTGGTGGGGAGCCCCTTGCAGCTACTGTCTCTTGTTCTCTTCTAGTCAGGCGCAGGTAGAGTTTGCTTCCTTTTGGAAAATGACCCAGGGAGAGGAGGAAGAAGCCCAGAATTAGAGCTCCGGTGAGATTGATGACTCTGGGACTTTGCTCAGATCTCAGGATGAATTCCTCCTGTCCAGGGCCTGCAGTCTGCTTGTCTGTGTTTATCACAATAAGGTGCTGCCACACATCCCCAACCCCTGTCTGCCTCCCTTCCTCGCCCTAAGTTCCCTGAGTCCTCGCTCATTCCACTTTGGTGGACAGCACAGACCACAGCCTCGTGTCTGCATGCTCGGTTCCCACAGGAGGCTGCGGGTCACGCCAGGGCAAGCTGGTCCCAGAGACCTGCTTTCTCCAGCATCAGACACAGTGGAATCAGGTGCTGCAGGGAAGTGCATTTATCCCTTAGTTAGTTAATAGATTAATAAATTCATTTCACCCCAGCTTTGTGTAGATGTAAGGTTAGGTGTTATTCCCATGTGACTGCAAAGAAAACTGAAGGCCAAAGAAGGTAAGTGACTAGTCCCAGTCACACATGCTTGCTGAGTCCCTGACTCTGAGTCCATTGTTGTATGTGAAAGCCTGTCTCCTGGTACCTGAAACACATGTTAAGCCTAACCCAGAGGGGCTCGAAACATTGAAGACATGAACAAAATCCGTCGATTCCACACCAGAGCTTTATTGTCTAGCTTGGCCAAGCCGCGGCAACTCCGACAGAAATCTGACGGAGAGCGTGCCAGCCCTTTGTTCTACTTAGTTTTTATAGTTTTGTAAGTGGGAAGTACAGAAGCAAAAATTGCAATTAGGTGCCCTTTACCACTATTGGTTATAGTCATATGCCCTTTAACATGATAGGACCATGTTCAATTTGCAAGCCATACATCATTTTGGAAAAAACAAAATTTACAAGTCAACACAATGATAGAAAGATGTCTCTTTACATATTAAGAGACATTCCTATATTTTCTAATGTTTATCCGCCATCTTTTTGTCCAGAGTCACACGCATTAACTATATGCATTCATATGGGAGAGGTAGTTTCCTGGGGACAAATGCTCACAAATGGCTCATTACTATAAGAAAAGGTTTATTTTGGCTTTTCTCTTCCTGTACCTGGCTAGCCATTCACCCCTTTCCCCACAGGGTTGGTGGAATGTCAGGGAATCCATGTTTTCCTCCCCTTTGCATTTACAATACAATGCTAAGGGCCATCCTGGTTTTATGCCAATCACACAGTACAGAGATCATTCACAAAATTTCTCTGCACACCTTAACCCAAATTAATAAAATGTTCTTTAAGCCTCTTAAAATAATACCGATTCTGTAGCTTTTGCTACTTTACAACACCTGCAAGCAAGGTGGCGCAGTGGCTCCTCAGGGCTCCTCACACAATATAGCTCGGCAGATTCTAACCTCCCTACCTCGCTCCCTCTGGCTGTGTGATGTGATCACAGAGCTGAGGCCAATTCCCTTATCATCCATCATCATATTCGACACTTGAGGAATTTGAGTTCAAAACCTGCCTCTTAGGCATCCAACCCACTTACTAAGAGGAGTCCAATAGAAATCCTTCTATTTGATTATCACAAACGGACATCGAAACTGTGCCTGAGTTGTCAATGAATGTCAGGTGGCTGAAGGCAGGTCAGTAGTGAGTGAGCGCATTCTCTCTCACCTGCATTTTTGAGTAATGCCCATGATGAGGACATGTCTCCAACTCAGTCTGCTCGTGGCCTCCCCTCCCGGGTCCTGGGGAAGCCTCTGAGACCACAGAGAACCAGCTCGGTTCGTCTGCCCTTATGGCCTTCCCTTGATGGGAGGACATCATTCTGTGCAGCCATCTTCCTGCAGAACGCACATTCTTTCTATTGTTATCACCCGTCCTCTTCCAGCTGGACATTCTTAGGATGGCGGAGGGGCATCACGCTTCTGTTCTTTATTTGTCCACCAGGTTGGGCTCAGAGCCCTTCCTCTATGTCAAGGCCATCTCTCCTTTAGGTTTCAGGCTCCCTGGGGCCGAGGTGGCCGCCTTCTCCATAATGAAGCCCATCCAGCATCCAGGCCTCCAGGGGACCAGTGACACCTGGCACCAGTTCCAGAGCACATGCAGGGGAGACCGGGTGCATCCTGTGGTGGGGGCAGACCACCTTTCCCTGTGCCGTAGGACTCTGCAAATCATCTCAGTAACTCTGTTCAAGAGCCATGTCTTTGCCAGGGGTGGAGAGAGAGGGAGGTTTAAATTGGTAGCTTCTGAACATAACAAGCTCAAAACCAGACAGAGGCAGCTGAAGAGCCCCCATGGGAGCCAGCGGTTTTATGAGCCTGTCATATTTACTATTATCCAATGAGTCATCGGCAGTGCGCTTTCATTCTCAGGCTGCTGGACGAGTAAGAGCTGCTCTTAATCTGTTATTTATGCCAGCTCTCCGTCACCGCCACGGCACCTTTGCAGGCAGGAACCTCCGTCCCACCACCAGCAGTGTTTGCCGGGCTAACACACAGCCTTCGTTTCCAGCAAAGCCTGCGGTGTTTGGAAACAGTAAACACTCTGATTATGAAATTTCTAGCTGATATTTCGCCTTAGGGAGAAAGCTAGCCTTAAATGAGTCCGCAAGTCCAGTGGGTAGAAGTAAAAGAACACCATGTTTTCATGATGTCTGCTCAGACCCATTAGCAGGAAGCTTATGTTGGGATTGTGACAACTGGGATCAACAATTTGAATGTGCATGTTTGTGTCTAAAAATCACTTCCCTGATGCTCAGGAAGGAGAAACAATTAGCTAATGGGTAAAATGTCCTCAAGTTGTCACTTACATTGTAAGAACAGACGACCTGTGAGTTTGCCTATACGTTTCATGCAACAAGGAAGAAAATAGGCTTGTGAAATTCAGAGTGACTCACCAAATTTGCTTATGTTACTGGCGCGAATGACCCACTGTCTTACCTAAACAGGGAAACCCTTTCCTTTCTAAAATGGTGGGTGAGTAAGAGGACAGTTCGGGGAAGGGGGGTGGGTAACTGTCCTGTTGTTGCTTGTGCCACTGCCCAGAGGGCCATGTAAGTCTGGCAGCTGAGAGAGGCAGCTCTGGAAACCCCCTGGGGGGCGGCAGCCCAGGACTGAGTGGGGGTGGAGACAGGGTGGAACGGGAGGGTGGGCTGGCAAGCAGGAAACAGGAGGCAGGCAGTGCACGGCAAAGTGGAAGCATGTGTTCTAGGTCCAGCTGATTCTCCCTGGAGTTGGAATCTGAACCAAGCATCATTGTATCCAGCAGATGATACTGTTGCCATCAACTTAAACCCCCAGACTTAAAAAGTGAGGCTTTTCCAACCTTGAGTCTTAATGGTGCCAGATACAATGAGACGACAGCCCAGGTCTTAATCCACAGTGTTTATTGTAATTCTGGCCTGGGGGAGGGAAGGGATCATGTTAAAGAGGTCAATATGCTTTCTGCCTACTGTGAAGTGAGTATCTTTGTGGAAAAGCAGGGCGTTGAATTAAAATTACATATTTCTTAATTGGACAAACACTTCTTTGAGCTCCTATTCCCAGCAAATATCTGCTCTGGGCACTGGGAAGACCAAGGTTACTAGGTCACAGGCCCTGCTCATGAGCTTGAGGACAGACAGCATGCACACAAGAGTGCATGGCATGTGCCACAAGATTGACCCCACCTAGAGTTTGGAGCACAGGAGCCCTCTGAGTTGGGAGGAGGGTGGAAGATGACAGGCGGCAGCTGGCATTGGAGCTGCTCCTTGAAGGAGCTATCCTAGAACCAGGGGCAAACATAAATAATTAAAAAAACAAAGGCAGACCCTGACCAGTTGGCTCAGTGGTAGAGTGTCAGTCTGGCATGTAAATGTCCCGGGTTCGATTTCTGGCCAGGGCACACAGGAGAAGTGCCCATCTGTTTCTCCACCCTCACCCCCCCTCTCCTCTCCTCTCCTCTCCTCCCACAGCCATGGCTCTATTGGTTTGAGCACATTGACCCTGGGTACTGAAAATGAAACTGTGGAGCTTTCACTTCAGGTGATAAAAATGGCTTGATTGTGAGCATGGCACCTGACGGGCAGAGCATCAGCCCCAGACGGGGGTTGCCAGGTGGATCCCGGTCGAGGAGCATGCAGTGGTCTGTCTGTCTATCTCCCCTCCTCTCTCTTGGAAAAGAAGAAAGAATTTTAAAACAAAGAAACAATAAAAAACAAAGGTGAGTGGTCTGTATTGTTTGGTACACGTTCCATCCCAAGCAGGATGGGAAGATGGGCTGATGTCAGATTGTGAAAAGTCAGGATTTTACCTACTCTCACTGAGGAGCCAGTTACAATTTTTAGCCAGAGAAGGACATAATCAAAGCAGCGACCTGCAGAGAATCTCCTGGCAAAACCTGAAGAATCAACAGGAGATAGAGAGAGTCTAAGCAAAATTGATCCTGCTTGAAGGCTCCTGTAGTAGTCCAAGCAGGGCCCCCAGGGCTTGGGCCATGGTAGCTGCTCGGTCCTGTTCAAACAGCATGCACTTCCAGAGCACCAGCTCTGTGCAAGCACAGGCTAGGGGTGAAGAAGCAGGGGTGGGGAGGAGCCATTGCTATGGAGAAAGAAAACACTGGAAGGCCTAGGACTCTGAGGGCTTAAAATGCCAAGCTAATGAACTGGGGGGGGGCATCTCCCTAAGACCAGAGCTTGTCAGAATGTGCTCTGGGCATCGAGCCTCCCGTTCAGTGTCTGTGAGGGAATGCCATGCTTCCCAAACCCACACGGCCAGTTGGCTCGAGTGAAGGCTTAGGGTAAGAAAAGGGAACTGCAACCCAGAAGAAAACATACCACTGTCACTAGAAATGGCTAGTCCTTAAGCCCAGGGTTACAAACCCAACCTCAGCCAAGGCCTTCATTGGGGTGCTCCCTGGCCTGGCATCCAGGCCACCTCTGACCCCTATCCCAGGATGAACTTTATCCCCAGACAACAGGTAGTTCCAACCTATATTTGTTTCAGAGGGAAAAACACAGCCCAGATAAGACACTCACAGGAGTACACAGTCCATTGTCTCAAATCATGTCTACAGAACACGTCTCACAACAGGCCAGGAACCCAGGCGAGGCTGAGCTATGTCCAGCCAGGACCATCCCTTTTCTCCATCACCAACGTGGAAGGCCAAAGCTAGGCCCCTACATTCCTTTGCACAGTCCTTATTTTGCATCTCCTGAAAACTAAAGCACAGACAAGGACAGATGGAAAGACAAACACACACATACACATACACACTCCACATACATACATATATATATACACACACACATATACCACCAAACACATCCTAAGAGAAATAATAATCTACAGGAAGGGAACACACTCCCTCCAAATTTAGAGGGGAATAGTATTCTTTAACTCCATGAGAGCAGTTCTGTCCCTACACCCAAGCAGAATACAAAACAGAACATTTAATACCAGCTTGAAGCATCCTTAGATGAGGCATCCTGGAGGAGTGCCTATGTCCTGGACCTGCAGAAGCGCCTCCTGGACTCCACTCTAGGAGATAGAACTACTCAGAGTCTCTAGAATGGTATTCTGCCAGCCTATATGAGTTCCCATGCAGCTCCCACTGGATACCTGGTAATAGACAGATGAAGAAACTGGGGACTCAGAAGACTTAAATAAGTAGCACAAGGTCAACTAGACAGGGATTCATCTCAAGCCCACTCATTCTCTCGACCAGTGTGCATTTTCTCTCCCTTGTGAGGCACTGATTGGCACATGGAGAACTGTTAGAACACTGAAGATGACCTTGATCTTGGGAGAGATGTGTCTAATGTGAGAAGCTCCATCAGTAACAAGAAAATGTGTAGAAATGTGTCTCTTCCCTATACTTGGGACTTAGTTGTAAGTCTTTCAGATTCAATATGTGATCAACACTGAGCCTCA
Source organism: Saccopteryx leptura (assembly GCF_036850995.1). Lineage (NCBI taxonomy): Eukaryota > Metazoa > Chordata > Mammalia > Chiroptera > Emballonuridae > Saccopteryx > Saccopteryx leptura. The sequence goes on from NC_089508.1 coordinate 123,827,953, forward strand.
TAGTCACTGAACCTGGCTCCCCTGACCTTGAACTATCCGACACAAATGAAACAGGCAGCCTTATTCAGGCCAGAGCACCAACACCACCCTGATGGCCGACATCAGAGATGTACATCAGCTCTCTCCTCGCAAGTGTATTTCCCTCTGCTTCTCATTGAAGGGAAATTAGGAAGTAAGACCTGGAGTAGAAATATGATTCCTCCTCACCATTTCAAAAGAAAATAAATTCTGAGAGAAGAATGATTTTTGCTTTCATTTTCTCAGATTATGGTCAAAGTGGGAGGGGAGGAATCTATGCAGTAAACAGGTCGGTGGATTGGCAGGATGGCCTGTTTGATTTCTAGACTGAAAACATGTTGGTGCCCAGACAGGCCAAGTGACTTGTCCAAGGTCATACAGCTCGTGGAGCTGGAGACCTGCTGCCTGACACTCAATAAATGGTTTCTGCTATCTCTCCACTGCCTGCCTCATTACCTTGAAGGCCACACACACACACACACACACACACATACACACACACACACACACACACACACACACACACACACACACAACTGCCCAGAACAAATCAAGCGACTCTGGGGTGACTTTCAAAGCATCAGTCACAGCATCACAAGTGGGGGGTTCTTGAAAAGTTATCAGCTAACTAATGAATTCTCTAATGGCCTGACCTGTGAGGGCGCAGTAGATAAAGCATTGACCTGAAACACTGAGGTCGCTGGTTTAAAACTTTGTGCCCTATATGGTCAAGGCACACACAGGAAGCAACTACTACAAGTTGATGCTTCCCACTTCTCCACCCTTTCTCTCTCTAAAAAAAAAAAATCAATAATAAGTAAATAAATAAATAAATAAATAAATTCTCTGACGGCCACTCAGTGATTCCCAGAACCGAGGTAAACATGCTTTCGCTTGAAGAAGACTTGAGTTAAACCCGTGTATGTGGTGCCCTTGACAAGCTCTGAGCACTGCCTTTTCCCTGAGGACTTGCACTGTGAGGAACCCATAGAGCAGGATGGCCCGGGTTACCTGGGAAAGTAGCCCTGCGGAACACACCTGGCTCAGGTGACTGAAGGGTGAGAGCTACCTCCCATTGAGCACTTGGCCCTATCATCCCCAAGTCCTCCACAGTGGTTCCCGGCAGTCGCTAGCAAACCCTGAGCACCCAGAGTGCAGGGTTCAGTCTCGCAGACTCCAAGAGGAAACAAAATTTTTAAGATGGTGCCTGGACCCAAGAAGCTCCTGCTGTGTTCAGGAGAGACACTGCTGGAACCTCCAGGAAAGACCATGGTCCTTATCCTTACCAAGCTCTCAAATTCCTTGAAGATATTCGTCTAGTTAAAGCTCCTAGTCAGGCAGAAAAGACATGGCCCAAGCCCATGGGAAAAGCCAAACCATCTGTAGAACAGAGGGGAGAGAGAGAGACAGCACTTGCCCTCAGGACACCCCCGGCGGGGAAAGCAGAGTTCTTGCTGTGATCAGGGAGGCAGCGGCCCTTATCTCATGGGACATATCATCCCTGAAGCCCCCACTCTACTAGGGGGCTGGACCCCAGGAACTGGTACCCATGTGCGTGCATCTGTACAACAATACCTTGCCTGGAAAAGTCTCTTATCTCAATAGCTGTTACTATTAATGATTTACTTAAAAAATTTATAACCTGTGGGAACATGCTGTGAAAACACCCAGAGTTAGGATAACAATCAGAGACAGCGAGGCGCCCTAGGGCAAAAGCCCTGAGTGGACAAGAGTCCAGGGGTCTCACTGACCCCATACTGGAGACATAGGTGCGGGAAACAGCAAAACAGCAGGATAAGATTTAGCGACAAAAATGCTTAGGCTGTCAGAACAGAGATTAGGAGTCAGCATGTTCCTTGTCCTTTACTTCACCCCCTGAGAACTTCTATCTGCTTCCTTGAGTTATTTGTACTGGCTAATAAATATCTGAGTAAGGCTGGGGACGGGGCCTGCTGACCAGGACCATTGTCTCCCCTCAGCCCTCAGAGAATGTCATCTGGTCTACAAGTAGTTTTTGTCATTGTAACAATAACGCAGCCTAGAATGCCACCTTTTTCTCTGCATGTCTCCACCTGTACCTGGCACCTGACAAGAGGCCCTGGTGCTTGGTGAGTCCAAGAGAGGCAGCAATAGAGACAGCCATCAACCCCCCATCTCAACAGACCCAGAGCAGATGTGGGGAGAGGTTAGGGGACAAATGAAATCCATTCTGCCTCTTCATCCTCCCATCTCATGTGACTCCGTCTTCCCGAGCACTCCCCATGGGGAGCAGGGTGACTTCACTGATAACCACAGAGGTTTCTGGATTTGAACCCTGTCCTACCCAGATCCCCTCCTGGACTCCAGTCCCAGGGCCTGCCCTCCCCCCACCCCCAGAGGCCCAGGGCCTGTTTCCACCCACGACACGTCAGAGATTTCTGTTCCTCCAGCTCATGGCTCCTCCCAGCTCCTCGGCTGCCATCCACCGTCCTTGACTACTTGCTCCGGGTGACCACAGTCTATCTTCAAGGGCCCGTGCTCAGCTTCCCAGTCTGCTTTCCTGGGAACTTTGAACAAGGTCCTCAAGGGCGGCGCAGGGGGCCCTTTGAGAAATGCACTGATGCGGCAGTGCCAGACCTGAGCCAGACACCCCTCACCCCAGGTGTTATGGACTTTGACTCTCTCCAACTTCAAGTTAAATTCCCAGTCGTCAGGCGACCTGGTACCTTCTCCCAGCCCAAAGGATATATTGGAGTTTTGTTTGAAATTCTCAGGTCCAGGGTAGACACAACTGCTCTGTGTCCCAGAGTTTCTGAGAGGTGGTTTCCACATCGTACCCCACACCATAACCATGGTACTGTATTAAGAAATGGACTTTATTTATTTATTTATTTATTTATTTATTTATTTGCATTTTTCCGAAGCTGGAAATAGGGAGGCAGTCAGACAGACTCCGCATGCGCCCAACCGGGATCCACTTGGCACGCCCACCAGGGGGTGTTGCTCTGCCCCTCTGGGGCGTTGCTCTGTTGCATCCAGAGCCATTCTAGCACCTGAAGCAGAGGCCACAGAGCCATCCTCAGCACCCAGGCCAACTTTGCTCCAGTGAAGCCTCGGCTGCGGGAGGGGAAGAGAGAGACAGAGAGGAAGGAGAGGGGGAGGGGTGGAGAAGCAGATGGGCGCTTCTCCTGTGTGCCTTGCCGGGAGTTGAACCCAGGACTCCTGCACGCCAGGCCAACGCTCTACCACTGAGCAAACTGGCCAGGACAAGAAATTGACTTTATTAAGAACTACTGCCTGAGAAAAAAACAGTCAATAAGCAATTTAGTAACTTAGACAACGTGGCCAAATTATCATGAGTTAAGGTTTATTGGGCGAAGAAAGTCACTCCAACTTGTTGAATAATCTAAATTCTGGAATAGTTGTCAACACTACAGATTTGTAGCTGGTGAGACACCTTAGCTGTCTCCCTGCCACGGCAGTGCCTTGGGGGCCCCTGGGCATGCCCCCGGACAGCACCCTCCCGCACTGCCTCTTCATACTCAAGTGTACACTGATCACTGATCTGAACAGTGGGAACAAGTTAAAAGTTCTCTGGGACTTAAGAAAGGTGGAATTGGAAACACAAAAAGACTGAACTTGGAGTCAGAGGACCTGATTCCATCCAAGCTGTCCCTTACTCACTGTGCAACTACGTGGAAGTCATTTAATCTCTCAGTTTCTTCACCTGTGAGAGAGAGAAGTGAGACCCAGCATGTGGATTACTGTCTCGGGACTGTGAAAGAGACACAAGAGAGCCTCACCAAGAGAGACGTCGGCCACATCCCTCTCTCCTCTGGCTGAAGTCTCATGCAATTATAGAAATCATACATTTTGAGGAAGAAAGAGTAGAGGAGGAGGGGCTTTTTCTAGACCAGTACTGAAAATCTGAAGACAGGGAGAAAGGAAGGGAGGGAAGGAAGGAGGAAGGGAAGCAGGGAGGGAGGGAGGGAAGGAGGAAGGGAGAAAGGGAGAAAAGCAGGGAGGGAGGGAGGGAGGAAGGGAGGGAGGGAGGGAGGCAGGAAAGGAAAGAGGAAGGGAGGGAAGGAGGGAGGAAGGGAAGGAGGGAGGGAGAAAGGGAAGGAGGGAGGGAGGGAAGGAGGGAGGCAGGGAGAGAAGCAGGGAGGCAGGGAAGGAAGGAGGGAGAAAGGGAAGGAGGGAGGGAGGCAGGGAGGGAAGGAGGGAGGGAGGGAGGGAAGGAGGGAAGGAGGAAAGGAGGGAAGGGGGATGGAGGCAGGTAGGGAAGGAGGCAGGGAGGGAGAGAGGGAGGGAGGGAGGGACGAAGGAGGGAAGGAGGCAGGGAGGGAGGGAGGGAAGGAGGAAAGGAGGGAAGGGGGGATGGAGGCAGGTAGGGAAGGAGGCAGGGAGGGAGGGAAGGAGGGAGGGAGGGAGGGAAGGAGGGAAGGAGGGAGGGAAGGAGGGAGGGAGGGACGAAGGAGGGAAGGAGGCAGGGAGGGAGGGAGGGAGGGAGGCAGGAGGGGGGGAAAAGGAGGGAGGGAGGCAGGGAGGGAGGAAAGGAGAGTGGAGTTAGCAGACCAGAAATGTTGAGGATCTCCTGAAAGATAGATAGCAGAAGGGACACAAGCACTGGGAGAAACTGCAGCCCCAGACACAAGGAGCCCCGTGAGAAACAAATGGAGGTTCTCATGTGTGAATGTGAGTTGCAACCAGGAGCCACCAAACAACTAAAGAAAACTAACCATAGTCAAGAACGGCCCTGATCTCACAGAGAAGAGTAACATCTGAGGGACTAGCATCAACAGGGGAAACAGAAGACAATTTTTAAATAATAATTATTTCAGAAAGAGTCAAGATGATGGCACGCTTATGGAGAACAACAAGTTGATCGCACCAACACTATTCATGAGTGAACCAAGCCTTTTTCTGTGTGAATTATGCACTAGCCGTCAGCCTAGTCCAAGTCAAAATCAGAATCACTCAGGTCTGGGCTGGGCATGTTTGAGTGCACAGACCTAAGAACACACACATACACAATCACATGGCAAAATGCGTGCACAGAGCCAAACTCCTGAGCTTGCTGAGTAGAAAGGTCTCCTTCTGGTGATTACATAGCCCACTGCTCTCTTTGCACAGATGAGGAAACTGAGGCTCAGAGGGGCAGAGCTGGCCTCTTCCAGGGTCCCTCTCTACCTTCCATGTCTCAGGCATCCTCTCAGAGGGTCCTTGGTATCACAGTTCACTGGCTGTGCAAGTTCATTTCCCTGGTGCCTGCCAACCACAGCCTCGCCTTCCCTTTGAACTGGGCCAGTCCTCGGTCCTCAGGCAGTGGTCTGGCCCAGTCTTTGGTCCTGGGGAGGAGACTGCAGAGGCATCTGAGAGTTGCTGTGATGGGCTTGGGCAGGTGCAGGGAAAAGAAGTCAGCCACCTCTCTTCCCGCTACATGTCGGCTCCCTGCAGGGTCCCAGGGGCTATGTACGTCTGTCAGGTGGCATTCTGGGATAGGCTTGTTCCTATCACCAAACCCTCCTTTTCTTTTCTTTCTTTTTTTTCTAGTAACTACATTTCCCTTCACTTTTATTGCCCCTGAAGCAAATCCAAGGCCCGTTGTCTGTTTGCCCAACCTTGTTCCATGGGCTCATCCAGAGGAAGGAAAAAATCTGGAACCCCAGTTGTATGCAAGAAAGACCATCTGTGGGGCACGTGACACACTTGATCTCCTTCTCTTCTTTTATTGTGGCAAAATGTACATAACAGAATTTACCTCCTTTCCCAATTCTAAGTGTACCGTTTGGTGGTATTGAACACATGCACATTGTTGTAGGGCCGTCACCAGCACCATTCCACCTCCTGTGTCTATGGATGTGGCTGCTCTAGGTACTGCATATAAGTGAAATCCTACAGCATTTGTATTTCGGTGACTGGCTTATTTCGCTTAACATAATGTCCTCAAGGCCCATCCATGACATGGCATACTGAAGAATTTCCTTCCTTTTCGAAGCTCAGAATATTCTGCGGTGAGGCTAGACCATGTTTTGCTTATCGATGCATCATTTGATGAACCTTTGGTTTGCTTCCGCTTCTTGGCTACTGTGAATAATGCTTCTATGAATATGGGTGGACAAATACCTCTTCAAGACTCTGCCTCTAATTCTTTTGTGTGTATTCCTAAAAGTGAAATTGCTGGATCATATGGTAGTTCTGTCTGTTTCTAACTCTTGAGGAGCCGCTATACTGTTTTCCACAGTGGCTGCATCATCTCCCATTCCCGCCACAGTGCACAGGTGGCCCTTTCCTCCACATCGTCACCAACACATTCTATTTCCTCTGTGTGTGTGATCTTTTTTTTTTTTTTAATAACACTTGACCTCCTTTCATTCTCTCAGTAACTGTGTGACAGAAGCAGCCCTTCCCACTTTGATAGATGGGAGAATTGAATTCAAAGAGGTTAAGTAACTGGTGGAAGCCACACAGCCAGCAGATGGCAAAGTTCAGATTAAACCTGGGCCTCTCTGACTCCTTGCTCCTCCTGTGCCCGGCACCACCTTCTAGGGAACTTGAAGAATCTCCTGAGGCTTCTGGGAAAGAGTGTTCTAATTGGGGCAACAAATCACACAGGCTTCGGTCTTAGATGACCTAACCCTAGGTAGGAGGTGAAGAATGGCCAAGCACGTCCTTGTTGTGAGATTCAAAGCCACGTGACCGGGCAGCTTCAGGGAGGAGGCAGCCTGTGTGCATTCCCTAAAGGGCAGGCAGGCAGACATTAGAGAGCCTGGGAGAAGGAAGGAAGGCATTCCAGGCTTAGCAAACAAAATGTTAAATTGCTTTAAAAAGTAAGACAGTAACTCCATCTGCCTTTAAAGAGAGGCAGGGGTGTAGAATAATCTGTATTAGAAAGATTGCATCACAGCCTGGATTCCTTTGCAGGCAGAGTCTGGCGGGGGTGGGGGGCGTGGAAAAACTGATCCCAGGAGGGGGGAGATGACATGCCAAAGCCCCACTGTGGTTCCCAGCGTGTCTCTGGTTTACAGAAATAGGTCCCAGCCCACGTAGAGGGTGGAAGGCCCCTGTTGGTCAAATAAGTTTGTAAATGTGATATATATGTTTGCTCGCTTGTGACTTATATTGGGTGTGGGGGACAGGCTATAAGCAGGCCAGGTCGTTGTAGCCTAAGGTTTGGTTTTGGAACTAAGCTTTTCCCCACACCCTTGACTGATTGTATGATCTGGGTGGTGCACTCTCATGAGGAATCCAATTATGCCTTGGATAAGTGACTTTGTATCAGAGACTTCCTTGTTTGTATATTGGATTAAGGGATTTTGGTTTTCTACACTATAAAGTGGGACAGACCAGGAGCTTGGACACACAGTTCCTGCTATCACAATTGCAGGGGCTTCCCTGATCCCTTGCCCTTCATGGGAAGAGCTGGTTTTCTGCTTTTCCCTTGTCTTCTTTTGTGGTTTGCCTGTCTTGGTGAGACACCAATAAATAGGATGGCCCCCTGTCCTCTGACTCCGCCATTTCTTTATCGTCTGCCCGAATCCAATGGGAACCTGCATGTGAATGGCCACGATGGCGGCTCCTGGCCTTACAACTGGTGTAGTTTCCGGCAGGATTCAGAGATTGGTATGGAGCCACCACCCTTGATGGGTGGGATAGAGTACTGGTTGCTGCTCTGGCTCCCCATGGCTGTCCTTTTAGGGGCCATGGGCTACATGTTTTTTACTCAAGAGGAAACTGCCCGAGGTCAAAAGCTTCAGTATGAATTGAAAATAGAACGGCAGAAAAGGCTGGAATTGGAGCAAGCACTGGAGAAGGAATTACGGGTTCGCGAGTTGCAGTTTACCCTGGAAGTTGAACGTGTTCACCGGCAGTTGTTGGAGAAACAACTGCGGATTCAAGAGCTTGAGTCTCAGCTTCTGGCCAAAAGCCAGCAGCCACAGGAGCCTAAACGGTCACCAAAGGAGCAGCAGCATCCGTGCCGGTGGATTGGCTTTGAGTCAGCGGGAGCAGGCGCTTGCGACGCCTCTTCTGAGGATGAGAAGGCTCAGGCTGAAGCTGCCATACGCACACTGAGAGCCCGACCAGTTGTCGCCAAGAAAGTAAAAACCCAGCAACAAAGAGTCCCTCAGGGGCAGCCACAGTCTCCAGCCCAGGTAATGGAACACTCTGTGGTCCAACCCTATACCCAGGCAGAGCTGATGGAGTTGGGGGCACAATTTAGGCAGAAACCTATTGAATCCCTGGTAACCTGGTTACTACGATTATGGGATATAGGGGTGGATGGCATCATGCTCTCCGGAACAGAGATGGAGAAATTGGCCGCCATTACCACACACTCTTCCTTGAGGCAGCGTCTTCAGAACTGCCATGGCAACCCAGGAGACCATACCCTATTAGAATGGGTGATGGCCGCCATTCGTATGGTCTGGCAGAATGCTGGAGAATTGCCGGGGGCAATGAGTCGGTGGCAGTGCTACAGTGAGTTAGTAAAGGTCCTTCGAGAACTAGGTATGAAGAATGCTGTTTTCAACCCTGGGTCTCGTGGGCCAGACGAGGAAGTGTTTACGGCCAAAATGAGGGAATTTGTCCTTGCTAGCGCCCCGTCAGCCCTTTTTGGGTCACTTGTGGCTATCTTGGGCCCCTATGTGGGGCAGCCCATCAATGCAGTTACACAGATGGTAGCAGATTTGGGAGAGCTGGAGGCTGCTCGGGATCATAAAGCAGTGAGGGCTGCTGCCTATGTTTCCCCCCCAACTAACAAGGGAAACGGGCCTGTAAAGGTTACCCGAACGCAGATGTGGGTAGACTTGATTGCGGCTGGAGCAGATAAGGGGAAATTGGATGGCCAGTCTAATAAAATTCTTTTGGAGCTTTGGCGGCAGCTTAAACCAGAACAGAAGTTCCAGCCACTGAGACGAAAGGCCCCAGCAGCTACCAATAAAACGTTTGGTGCGCGCACAGCTCGGTTACAAGATTATATGATAGAGACTGCCGAGGGAGAGGGGAACTCCCAAGACCCATTGTACCAGTTTGAATAGGAAAAAGGCCGAGGGACCCGTCTAACGGGGATGGGCGGGGACCGGAGGCCACATGTGGAACTGGCTATCCACTGGTCCCCTTCCAATGTACAACAGGTGTTGGCCTTGGTGGATACAGGTGCAGAATGTTCCCTTCTCTATGGAAACCCAGAGCAGTTTGCTGGGACCCCAGTGGCCATTGACGGTTATGGGGGCCAAACTGTTCAAGTGAAGCCAATAACTATTCCATTGGGGATAGGGAGACTGCCTCCTAAGCCATATAAGGTGTATGTATCTCCTATTCCTGAATATATTTTGGGGGTAGATGTCTTGCAAGGACTGTGGTTGGAAACTACAGCTGGGGAGTTCCGGCTGCGGATCAGGGTTGTGAAGGCAGTATTGCGGGGACATACATCACATTCCCCTTTGCAATTACCCGTCCCTCGGCGTGTGACTAACACCAAGCAGTACCGCCTGCTAGGTGGTTATGAAGAAGTCACAGGGACAATCCTTGAACTAGAAAAGGTGGGGATCATCCGGCCAGCACACAGTCCTTACAACTCCCCAGTATGGCCTGTGCGCAAAGCAGATGGAACCTGGAGAATGACAGTAGATTACAGGGAACTTAATAAAGTTGTTCCCCCTTTGCACGCTGCTGTTCCCTCGATAGCTAACATGATGGATCGGCTAAGCCATGAGTTGGGGACATACCACTTTGTGGCAGACTTGGCCAATGCTTTTTTCTCTATTGATATAGCCGCAGAGAGTCAAGACCAATTTGCCTTCAGTTGGGAAGGGAGACAATGGACCTTTACAGTGTTACCCCAGGGCTATTTGCATAGCCCCACCTTGTGCCATGGGCTGGTGGCTGCTGACCTGGCTAAATGGAAACAGCCAGAGGTAGTCCGCATGTACCATTATATTGATGATATTATGCTAACTAGTGATTCTCTTTCAGAATTGGAGCAAGCAGTCCCTACCCTGCTATCCCATTTGAAAGCATGTGGCTGGGCAGTTAACGAGAACAAATTACAAGGACCTGGGTTATCTGTTAAATTCTTGGGAGTTGTCTGGTCGGGTAAGACAAAAGTTATCCCTGACGCAGTTATAGATAAGATTCAAGCATACCCCGTGCCCACTACGGTAAAACAGTTACAGGAATTCTTAGGTTTGTTGGGGTATTGGCGAGCATTTATACCGCATTTGGCTCAGTTACTACGCCCCTTGTACAACCTTATTCGAAAGGGGGTTCGCTGGGATTGGACTGAGCAGGCGCAAGGTTCATTTGCAGCTGCTAAGAGAGCTGTCAAGGTGGCACAGGCCTTGAATGTGTTTGATCCTGCCAGGCCCTGTGAGCTGGATGTTCATGTAACCTCAGAGGGGTTTGGATGGGGCTTGTGGCAGCGGACAGAGCGCCTACGGCAACCTATTGGATTTTGGTCCCAATTGTGGAAAGGTGCTGAAGTTCGTTACTCATTAGTAGAGAAGCAGCTGGCAGCTGTGTATGCTGCCCTCCTGGCAACTGAGAGTATTACAACCACAACACCAGTTACAGTCAAAACAACATACCCTATAGCTGGATGGGTGAGAGATTGGGCAACTAAACCACGTAGTGGTATGGCCCAAATGTCTACCCTGGCCAAGTGGGGTGCCTATCTGCAACAACGCTGTGCTCTTAGCACCAGCCCATTGAGGGCAGAACTGCAGGAAGTCTTGGGTCCAGTCACCTATGCGACCTTAGAGTCAGGTGCAACTGGGGCTCAGGAGGCAGAACCTGAGGTCAGTCCCTACCAGGAGGGGCGGGTGCCCATCCCCGAAGATGCCTGGTATACTGATGGTTCCAGCAGGGGCCAACCTGCCAAATGGACGGCTATCGCCTTCCATCCGGCCACTGAGACTATTTGGATGGACACGGGTACAGGCCAAAGCAGCCAATGGGCAGAATTAAGAGCTGTTTGGCTAGTTGCCCATAATGAACCTTCACCTCTGGTGATCTGTACTGACAGTTGGGCTGTCTATCGTGGACTGACCCTTTGGATTGCTACTTGGCACATTAACCAGTGGATGGTAATGCACCGTCCATTATGGGGTCAGGCCATGTGGCAGGACTTATGGGAAATAGGACACCAGAAGCAGGTGACAGTATATCATGTCACAGGGCATGCCCCTCTAGCCCATCCTGGGAATGATGAGGCAGATACGTTGGCAAGGGTGCGATGGTTGGAGACTGCACCTGCAGGTGATGTGGCACAGTGGCTCCACCGGCGCCTGCTCCATGCAGGACAGAAAACTATGTGGGCTACAGTTAAGGCTTGGAACTTGCCTGTGTCCTATGCAGAGGTACTTGCAGCCTGTGAGCAATGTGCAGTATGTTCCAAGGAACACCCTCGGAGACCACTGGTGTCACCTGGACAGATCCAGAGGGGTCATGTCCCACTGACACGATGGCAGATAGACATCATTGGACCCTTACCAAAGTCAGAAGGGTACCAGTATGCAGTCACTTGTGTAGATACTGCCACCGGGCTGCTTGCTGCTTACCCCGCTCGTAACCCTGACCAGAGGGCAGTCATACAGGCTCTGGACCACCTGAGTGCTGCATACGGGCGACCGCTGGTCCTTGAAAGTGACAATGGTACCCACTTCACTGGTTCAATGGTGAGGCAATGGGCTCAAAAGCTGGGGGTGGACTGGAAGTACCATGTTCCCTACCACCCCAGGCTGCTGGTATCATTGAGCGTTATAATGGACTCTTAAAGCAGGGACTGCGACAGGAGGGGGGCACCGGCTCTCTTACTGGATGGACACACCGCTTATGGACAGTACTTCGGATTTTGAATGAGCGACCTCGACGGGGAAGCCCAGCTCCAGTAGAGGCCCTCCTGCATCAGACAGCTGCCCCTATTCAGTTGCAGATACGCACCAAGGACATTTTACTCAAGCCAGGTTTCGGACAGCAGGGCAACGTGCTCTTGCCTGCTCCAACAGCCCTTCATAAAGGACAACGGCTTCAATGGACTTGGCCCTGGACTGTACAGGCCCCCCATCTGAGATGGGTGGCCTTGTTGGCACCATGGGGAAAGGGGTTAGAGGTGGACCTCCAGTTAACTCCTTGGGCAACCAGCACCTGGCCACCTAAGGTAGAAGTGTATTATCCCTTGAGTGCTCAAGGGGACAGCATTTTGAAGGGCACCTTTGTAATTTCTTTATGGCCAATAATGAGTTCCCCTATTTTACTACACATAGAACCAGCAGATGCTGGTGTATTGGCCAATAAGGTTTGGTATGCCCGCTCAGGGCGGCCTCTGGTGCCAGCTACGGTGCTGTCTGCAGACAAAACTCTGGCCTGTATTCTGCCAGAGGGAAAAGATTTGCCTCTCTTGGTGCCACTGACAGCTCTCTCATTTCGCCCATAGTTTTTGATCTGTTAATCCTATTGCTGTAGTTGGTACTATTTCTGTTTATGCAATGTATCCTACTCCTTGCACAGTGACCATCATGGAAGATGCCTGTGGTTTAGATTGTAAAGCGAGCAAAAGGGGTGGAATGTTGGTCAAATAAGTTTGTAAATGTGATATATATGTTTGCTCGCTTGTGACTTATATTGGGTGTGGGGGACAGGCTATAAGCAGGCCAGGTCGTTGTAGCCTAAGGTTTGGTTTTGGGACTAAGCTTTTCCCCACACCCTTGACTGATTGTATGATCTGGGTGGTGCACTCTCATGAGGAATCCAATTATGCCTTGGATAAGTGACTTTGTATCAGAGACTTCCTTGTTTGTATATTGGATTAAGGGATTTTGGTTTTCTACACTATAAAGTGGGACAGACCAGGAGCTTGGACACACAGTTTCTGCTATCACGATTGCAGGGGCTTCCCTGATCCCTTGCCCTTCATGGGAAGAGCTGGTTTTCTGCTTTTCCCTTGTCTTCTTTTGTGGTTTGCCTGTCTTGGTGAGACACCAATAAATAGGATGGCCCCCCGTCCTCTGACTCCGCCATTTCTTTATCGTCTGCCCGAATCCAATGGGAACCTGCATGTGAATGGCCACGATGGCGGCTCCTGGCCTTACAGCCCCAAACTGCTCCTCTTAATAAAGCAAAAAAACTCCTGAATTTCTGGGGGCAGCCCAACGGAGGATGGTGCAAGCACATAGGAAGCAGAGAGAGGGAGAATATGAGGACAGTTCCACAAGAACGAGGAGCCAGGGAATCCAGGGGCAGATGGAGGGCCTGGGGAGAATATGGCAGGTGGTGGAGACTTTCCCAGGGAAGGAGAGGACCTTCAGAACAGCCATAGGTGACAACGACTTTAAAGCTGACAGTGCTATGCTACAGCACAAATACACACCCCTGATCCATAGCAAAACATGCAACAGCCTGAAGTTGTGAATGCTTTAGGAATTCCAACAGGACTGACGGGGCCACGGGCTGCCCATTATTCATCAACTGTGGACTCATGATGATTTTATTTAAATAGCCAAGGGTAACCCCATACATGGGAGAGTCTGGGGACAGCCAAATAAATGCCTGCCACATTGGTTACAAGATCAGAGACAATAGTAGAAATGATATATGTGAATCAGGTGGGAGGCTTTCCTTCACAGGTGAAACCTTAGCCTCATCATGCCATGCTGCAGATAAAATATATTATGCTCACTTTGTTAAAGATGGCGCTGCCCACGAGGAGGCCGTTGCCCAGGTGATATTAATGTGTGTTGGGGGTGGGCTAAAGGCAGGCAGAATCCTTGTAGCCTGGGGCTTGGTTTTAGGATTAAGCCTTTCCCACCCTTTTTGATGTGGGGTGGTGCAATCCCATCATGTCCCAGATAAGTGACTTTGTATTAGAGACTTCCCTATTTTGTATATTGGATTAAAGGTTTTGATTTCTACACTATAAAATGGGGGCAGACTGGGAGCTTGCGCTCTTGGTTCCTGAGATTATCATTAGAGGAGAGAGCAGAGAGAGAGAGCAGAGAAAGGCCACGTAGAGGAGGCCAGGAGAAGCAGCCAAGATGGTGGAGTGTTGAGTGAGAAGCCAGTTTGTGCAGAGTTTGTGCAGGGAGAAGGAAGGAGATGGGGAACAGAGGTGAATAAGTCTGGTGAGCTAGAAACCTTTGATTCTAGGAAACTCGGATAAGTCAGTAGCTTTGTGAGCACTGAATGTGTGTGGGTTTTGGAGCCCAGTGTGTGTTTTTACTTGCTGTTGGTCAAATAAGTTTGTAAATATGATATATATGTTTGCTCGCTTGTGACTTATATTGGGTGTGGGGGACAGGCTATAAGCAGGCCAGGTCGTTGTAGCCTAAGGTTTGGTTTTGGGACTGAGCTTTTCCCCACACCCTTGACTGATTGTATGATCTGGGTGGTGCGCTCTCATGAGGAATCCAATTATGCCTTGGATAAGTGACTTTGTATCAGAGACTTCCTTGTTTGTATATTGGATTAAGGGATTTTGGTTTTCTACACTATAAAGTGGGACAGACCAGGAGCTTGGACACACAGTTCCTGCTATCACAATTGCAGGGGCTTCCCTGATCCCTGGCCCTTCATGGGAAGAGCTGGTTTTCTGCTTTTCCCTTGTCTTCTTTTGTGGTTTGCCTGTCTTGGTGAGACACCAATAAATAGGATGGCCCCCCATCCTCTGACTCCGCCATTTCTTTATCGTCTGCCCGAATCCAATGGGAACCTGCATGTGAATGGCCACAATGGCGGTTCCTGGCCTTACAACTGGCGTAGTCGGCAGGATTCAGAGATTGGTATGGGGCTGCCACCCCTGATGGGTGGGATAGAGTACTGGTTGCTGCTCTGGCTCCCCATGGCTGTCCTTTTAGGGGCCATGGGCTACATGTTTTTTACTCAAGAGGAAACTGCCTGAGGTCAAAAGCTTCAGCATGAATTGCAAATAGAACGGCAGAAAAGGCTGGAATTGGAGCGAGCACTGGAGAAGGAATTACAGGTTCGCGAGTTGCAGTTTACCCTGGAAGCTGAACGTCTTCACCGGCAGTTGTTGGAGAAACAACTGTGGATTCAAGAGCTCGAGTCTCAGCTTCCGGCCAAAAGCCAGCAGCCACAGGAGCCTAAACGGTCACCAAAGGAGCAGCAGCATCCGTGCCGGTGGATTGGCTTTGAGTCAGCGGGAGCAGGCGCTTGCGACTCCTCTTCTGAGGATGAGAAGGCTCAGGCTGAAGCTGCCATACGCACACTGAGAGCCCGACCAGTTGTCGCCAAGAAGGTAAAAACCCAGCAACAAAGAGTCCCTCAGGGGCAGCCACAGCCTCCTGCCCAGGTAATGGAACACTCTGTGGTCCGGCCCTATACCCAGGCAGAGCTGATGGAGTTGGGGGCACAATTTAGGCAGAAACCTACTGAATCCCTGGTAGCCTGGTTACTACGATTATGGGATATAGGGGTGGATGGCATCATGCTCTCCGGAACAGAGATGGAGAAATTGGCCGCCATTACCACACACTCTTCCTTGAGGCAGCGTCTTCAGAACTGCCATGGCAACCCAGGAGACCATACCCTATTAGAATGGGTGATGGCCGCCATTCGTATGGTCTGGCAGAATGCTGGAGAACTGCCGGGGGCAATGAGTCGGTGGCAGTGCTACAGTGAGTTAGTAAAGGTCCTTCGAGAACTAGGTATGAAGAATGCTGTTTTCAACCCTGGGTCTCGTGGGCCAGACGAGGAAGTGTTTATGGCCAAAATGAGGGAATTTGTCCTTGCTAGCTCCCCGTCAGCCCTTTTTGGGTCACTTGTGGCTATCTTGGGCCCCTATGTGGGGCAGCCCATCAATGCAGTTACACAGATGGTAGCAGATTTGGGAGAGCTGGAGGCTGCTCGGGATCATAAAGCAGTGAGGGCTGCTGCCTATGTTTCCCCCCCAACTAACAAGGGAAACGGGCCTGTAAAGGTTACCCGAACGCAGATGTGGGTAGCCTTGATTGCGGCTGGAGCAGATAAGGGGAAATTGGATGGCCAGTCTAATAAAATTCTTTTGGAGTTTGGTGGCAGCTTAAACCAGAACAGAAGTTCCAGCCACTGAAACGAAAGGCCCCAGCAGCTACCAATAAAACGTTTGGT
Organism: Saccopteryx leptura; assembly: GCF_036850995.1. Classification (NCBI taxonomy): domain Eukaryota; kingdom Metazoa; phylum Chordata; class Mammalia; order Chiroptera; family Emballonuridae; genus Saccopteryx; species Saccopteryx leptura. Next base: position 123,844,051 of record NC_089508.1, read on the forward strand.
GCGCGCACAGCTCGGTTACAAGATTATATGATAGAGACTGCCGAGGGAGAGGGGAACTCCCAAGACCCATTGTACCAGTTTCAATAGGAAAAAGGCTGAGGGACCCATCTAACGGGGATGGGCAGGGACCGGAGGCCACATGTGGAACTGGCTATCCACTGGTCCCCTTCCAATGTACAACAGGTGTTGGCCTTGGTGGATACAGGTGCAGAATGTTCCCTTCCCTATGGAAACCCAGAGCAGTTTGCTGGGACCCCAGTGGCCATTGACGGTTATGAGGGCCAAACTGTTCAAGTGAAGCCAATAACTATTCCATTGGGGATAGGGAGACTGCCTCCTAAGCCATATAAGGTGTATGTATCTCCTATTCCTGAATATATTTTGGGGGTAGATGTCTTGCAGGGACTGTGGTTGGAAACTACAGCTGGGGAGTTCCGGCTGTGGATCAGGGTTGTGAAGGCAGTATTGCGGGGACATGCATCACATTCCCCTTTGCAATTACCCGTCCCTCGGCGTGTGACTAACACCAAGCAGTACCACCTGCCAGGTGGTTATAAAGAAGTCACAGGGACAATCCTTGAACTAGAAAAGGTGGGGATCATCCGGCCAGCACACAGTCTTTACAACTCCCCAGTATGGCCTGTGCGCAAAGCAGATGGAACCTGGAGAATGACAGTAGATTACAGGGAACTTAATAAAGTTGTTCCCCCTTTGCACGCTGCTGTTCCCTCGATAGCTAACATGATGGATCGGCTAAGCCATGAGTTGGGGACATACCACTTTGTGGCAGACTTGGCCAATGCTTTTTTCTCTATTGATATAGCCGCAGAGAGTCAAGACCAATTTGCCTTCAGTTGGGAAGGGAGACAATGGACCTTTACAGTGTTACCCCAGGGCTATTTGCATAGCCCCACCTTGTGCCATGGGCTGGTGGCTGCTGACCTGGCTAAATGGAAACAGCCAGAGGTAGTCCGCGTGTACCATTATATTGATGATATTATGCTAACTAGTGATTCTCTTTCAGAATTGGAGCAAGCAGTCCCTACCCTGCTATCCCATTTGAAAGCATGTGGCTGGGCAGTTAACGAGAACAAATTACAAGGACCTGGGTTATCTGTTAAATTCTTGGGAGTTGTCTGGTCGGGTAAGACAAAAGTTATCCCTGACGCAGTTATAGATAAGATTCAAGCATACCCCGTGCCCACTACGGTAAAACAGTTACAGGAATTCTTAGGTTTGTTGGGGTATTGGCGAGCATTTATACCGCATTTGGCTCAGTTACTACGCCCCTTGTACAACCTTATTCGAAAGGGGGTTCGCTGGGATTGGACTGAGCAGGCGCAAGGTTCATTTGCAGCTGCTAAGAGAGCTGTCAAGGTGGCACAGGCCTTGAATGTGTTTGATCCTGCCAGGCCCTGGGAGCTGGATGTTCATGTAACCTCGGAGGGGTTTGGATGGGGCTTGTGGCAGCGGACAGAGCGCCTACGGCAACCTATTGGATTTTGGTCCCAATTGTGGAAAGGTGCTGAAGTTCGTTACTCATTAGTAGAGAAGCAGCTGGCAGCTGTGTATGCTGCCCTCCTGGCAACTGAGAGTATTACAACCACAACACCAGTTACAGTCAAAACAACATACCCTATAGCTGGATGGGTGAGAGATTGGGCAACTAAACCACGTAGTGGTATGGCCCAAATGTCTACCCTGGCCAAGTGGGGTGCCTATCTGCAACAACGCTGTGCTCTTAGCACCAGCCCATTGAGGGCAGAACTGCAGGAAGTCTTGGGTCCAGTCACCTATGCGACCTTAGAGTCAGGTGCAACTGGGGCTCAGGAGGCAGAACCTGAGGTCAGTCCCTACCAGGAGGGGCGGGTGCCCATCCCCGAAGATGCCTGGTATACTGATGGTTCCAGCAGGGGCCAACCTGCCAAATGGACGGCTATCGCCTTCCATCCGGCCACTGAGACTATTTGGATGGACACGGGTACAGGCCAAAGCAGCCAATGGGCAGAATTAAGAGCTGTTTGGCTAGTTGCCCATAATGAACCTTCACCTCTGGTGATCTGTACTGACAGTTGGGCTGTCTATCGTGGACTGACCCTTTGGATTGCTACTTGGCACATTAACCAGTGGATGGTAATGCACCGTCCATTATGGGGTCAGGCCATGTGGCAGGACTTATGGGAAATAGGACACCAGAAGCAGGTGACAGTATATCATGTCACAGGGCATGCCCCTCTAGCCCATCCTGGGAATGATGAGGCAGATACGTTGGCAAGGGTGCGATGGTTGGAGACTGCACCTGCAGGTGATGTGGCACAGTGGCTCCACCGGCGCCTGCTCCATGCAGGACAGAAAACTATGTGGGCTACAGTTAAGGCTTGGAACTTGCCTGTGTCCTATGCAGAGGTACTTGCACCCTGTGAGCAATGTGCAGTATGTTCCAAGGAACACCCTCGGAGACCACTGGTGTCACCTGGACAGATCCAGAGGGGTCATGTCCCACTGACACGATGGCAGATAGACATCATTGGACCCTTACCAAAGTCAGAAGGGTACCAGTATGCAGTCACTTGTGTAGATACTGCCACCGGGCTGCTTGCTGCTTACCCTGCTCATAACCCTGACCAGAGGGCAGTCATACAGGCTCTGGACCGCCTGAGTGCTGCATATGGGCGACCTCTGGTCCTTGAAAGTGACAATGGTACCCACTTCACTGGTTCAACGGTGAGGCAATGGGCTCAAAAGCTGGGGGTGGACTGAAAGTACCATGTTCCCTACCACCCCCAGGCTGCTGGTATCATTGAGCGTTATAATGGACTCTTAAAGCAGGGACTGCGACAGGAGGGGGGCACCGGCTCTCTTACTGGATGGACACACCGCTTATGGACAGTACTTCGGATTTTGAATGAGCGACCTCGACCGGGAAGCCCAGCTCCAGTAGAGGCCCTCTTGCATCGGACAGCTGCCCCTATTCAGTTGCTGATACGCACCAAGGACATTTTACTCAAGCCAGGTTTCGGACAGCAGGGCAATGTGCTCTTGCCTGCTCCAACAGCCCTTCTTAAAGGACAACGGCTTCAATGGACTTGGCCCTGGACTGTACAGGCCCCCCATCTGAGATGGGTGGCCTTGTTGGCACCATGGGGAAAGGGGTTAGAGGTGGATCTCCAGTTAACCCCTTGGGCAACCAGCACCTCGCCACCTAAGGTAGAAGTGTATTATCCCTTGAGTGCTCAAGGGGACAGCATTTTGAAGGGCACCTTTGTAATTTCTTTATGGCCAATAATGAGTTCCCCTATTTTACTACACATAGAACCAGCAGATGCTGGTGTATTGGCCAATAAGGTTTGGTATGCCCGCTCAGGGCGGCCTCTGGTGCCAGCTACGGTGCTGTCTGCAGACAAAACTCTGGCCTGTATTCTGCCAGAGGGAAAAGATTTGCCTCTCTTGGTGCCACTGACAGCTCTCTCATTTCGCCCATAGTTTTTGATCTGTTAATCCTATTGCTGTAGTTGGTACTATTTCTGTTTATGCAATGTATCCTACTCCTTGCACAGTGACCATCATGGAAGATGCCTGTGGTTTAGATTGTAAAGCGAGCAAAAGGGGTGGAATGTTGGTCAAATAAGTTTGTAAATATGATATATATGTTTGCTCGCTTGTGACTTATATTGGGTGTGGGGGACAGGCTGTAAGCAGGCCAGGTCGTTGTAGCCTAAGGTTTGGTTTTGGGACTGAGCTTTTCCCCACACCCTTGACTGATTGTATGATCTGGGTGGTGCACTCTCATGAGGAATCCAATTATGCCTTGGATAAGTGACTTTGTATCAGAGACTTCCTTGTTTGTATATTGGATTAAGGGATTTTGGTTTTCTACACTATAAAGTGGGACAGACCAGGAGCTTGGACACACAGTTCCTGCTATCACAATTGCAGGGGCTTCCCTGATCCCTGGCCCTTCATGGGAAGAGCTGGTTTTCTGCTTTTCCCTTGTCTTCTTTTGTGGTTTGCCTGTCTTGGTGAGACACCAATAAATAGGATGGCCCCCCATCCTCTGACTCCGCCATTTCTTTATCGTCTGCCCGAATCCAATGGGAACCTGCATGTGAATGGCCACAATGGCGGTTCCTGGCCTTACACTTGCCTGCCGGGTGCAAGCTAGGATTAAAAATGATGGCTCATCAGTTTTTGGCTCCATTGTTTCTTTACCGACTGTCCGAATACAATGTGAACCTGCATGGGCCAGGCTGCTGTGATGGTGGCCGTGTCTACTGGCTTTACAGTCCCCTTATATTTAGTGGTTCTGTGGCACCATTCCTGTGACCTGGCAGCAATTCTAGTTGTGGTAAGGTGCCAAAGAACTGTAAAACTTAGTATTGGCAATGCCATTTTAAAGAGGAAAAGTCAGGCTTTCTGTCCTGTCCTTTCTTTGGAAAATAGAGGAAGAAAGATATGAAAGTCTCCTGTCTTACAAGGATGACTAGGGTCATTTGGTTTTAAATTCTCTGAAAGGATTAAGGTTATCTGAAGAACTCTCTTCCCTTTCAATAAGAGACAGAATTTACATACCACCCTACACTGATTTTGGCTCTCCCTCCCTTCCTGGAATCCTGAGATTAACATGTACCTCTAGGCAAGGGAGGAGAGATAGACCCTAAAAGGTTTATGAATGTATTTTGGTATGTAAAATGACATCACCATTGTGTTACCTTGAAAATTTTAATGTTTTTTAAATCCCCTAGACAAATGTTAATCTTGTTAATGATTGTGTCATGCTGTCATGCCCCCCCCAACCTGTATGTGGTCAAAGGGTATATAACCAGCCTCTCAGATACATTTGGGGCTGCACGATTTGGGGCAGATATGCCCCATGTTAGTCATAGGTGGCCAGCATATTAATAAATCTCCTCCTTTTAATAAAACCCTTCAAAATTCATCTGGACTTGGTGTCTCTACATAAACCCGTGGAAGTGAGGTACGGTGCTTTAAAACATTTACTTCTTAATAGCAACTGAAGCTTGAACACTGACTGCTAACTAAATGCTATCTCTGTTCTGAGCACCACATGCGCTTTAAGTCAATTAACCCTCATCAGCATTCAATGAGGTAGGTCACTATGCTTAGCCCATTGTGCAGGTGAAAAACCTGAGCACAGCAAAATGAAGCAACCTGCCTTGGTTATATAGTAAGGGGCATCAGTGAGACTCCACCCCAAGCAGCCTGACTTCAGAGCCTCACACTTGATGCTTTTATTATTCAGCCTCCTGGTAGACCTGGAGCTTTTCAATCTTCCCCCTTTCTCCTTGAGATAAGATGGAGGCATCAACTACTTAGAGAGTAGTAGTGAAAAACCAACAGACCTTCATTGCATAAACATTTAGATTTGTCCTGGGTCAGCCCAAAGGCTAAAATCAAGATCTCTGAGTGAGAGGAACAAGGAAATAGACTCCAGCTTAGTAGAAAGAAGACTTTACTGACAGCTGAGCCACCCACACGGATGCATAATCCATGAGGTAGTGAGCTACCTGTCATCAGAGGCATGCAAGCAGAAACTTCCCAAATTTGTATGAATGCATGCTCAGCTAAGGGAGCTTTTAAGGTATAAAGCCAGTAGCCACGGCCACCATCACAGCCACCTGGCCCATGCAGGTTTGCATTGGATTCAGACAGATGGTAATGAAACATTGGAGCCAAGAACTGGAGGGCCATTAGCTTTAATCCGAGCTTGCACCCGGCGGGCAAGAAACACACACAGTGGGAAAACACTTCCCTTTTCATTCAGGGCTCCCAAAGCTACTGACTTATCCGAGTTTCCTAGAATCAAAGGTTCCTACCTCACCAGCCTTATTCACCTCTGTTCCCCATCTCCTCTCTCTGCACAAACTCTGCACAAACTGGCTTCTCCTTCAGCACTGTAAAGCCAGTAGCCACGGCCACCATCACAGCAGCCTGGCCCATGCAGGTTTGCATTAGATTCAGACAGACGGTATTGGTCAAATAAGTTTGTAAATATGATATATATGTTTGCTTGCTTATAGTTTGCATTGGGTGTGGGAAACAGGCTGTAAGCAGGCAGTGTCATTATAGCCTAAGGCTTAGTTTTAAGACTAAGCTTTTCCCCATACCCTTGACTGATTGCATGATGTGGGTGGTGCACTCTCCTGAGGAATCCCATTATAACTCAGATAAGTGACTTTGTATCAGAGATTTCCTTGTTTGTATATTAAATTAAAGGTTTGGATTTCTACACTATAAAATGGGGGCACACCGGGGGCTTGCTCTCTCGGTTCCTGTGATTAGCATTAGAGGAGAGAGCAGAGAAAGGCCACATGGAGGAGAGAAGCAGCCAAGATGACAGAGTGCTGAGGGAGAAGCCAGTTTGTGCAGGAAGAAGAGATGGGGAACAGAGGTAAATAAGGCTGATGACGTAGAAACCTTTGATTCTAGGAAACTCAGATAAGTCAGTGGCTTTGGGAGCCCTGAATAGAAAGGAAAGTGTTTTCCCACTGTGTGTATTTCTTGCCCACTGGGTGCAAGCTAGGATTAAAGCTAATGGCCCACCAGTTCTTGGCTCCATTGTTTCATTACCATCTGTTCGAATGTAATGCGAACCTTCATGGGCTAGGCGGCTGTGATGGTGGCCATGGCCACTGGCCATACAGATGGTAATGAAATAATGGAGCCAAAAACTGGTAGGCCATTAACTTTAATCCTAGCTTACACTGGGAAGGCAAATAAAAAACACACACTTGGCTCCAAAACCCACTCATTCAGTGCTCACAAAGCTACTGACTTATCCGAGTTTCCTAGAATCAAAGGTTTCTAGCTCACTAGCCTTATTCACTTCTGTCCCCCATCTCCTTCTCTCTGCACAAACTGGCTTCTCCTTCAGCACTCTGTCATCTTGGCTGCTTCTCCTCTCCTCCACATGGCCTTTCTCTGCTCTCCTCTAATGCTAATCTCAGGAACCAAGAGAGAGCAAGCTCTCAGTCTGCCCTATTTTATAGTGTAGAAATCAAAACCTTTAATCCAATATACAAACAAGGAAGTCTCTGATACAAAGTCACTTATCTGAGGCATAATGGGATTCCTCATGAGAGTGTACCACCCCAGGGTGAGAAAGGCTTAGTCTTAAAACTAAGCCTTACTAAGCTTTAGGCCAGGGGTCGGGAACCTTTTTGGCTGAGAGAGCCATGAACACCACATATTTTAAAATGTAATTCCATGAGAGCCATACAATGACCCATTTACCTTACGCATTATCCAATAAAAATTTGGTATTGTCCCATAGGACAGCTGTGATTGGCTCCAGCTACCCACAACCATGAACATGAGCAGTAGAAAATGAATTGTAATACATAAGAATTATTTTTATTTTTAACTTTTTTTTTTATTAAAGATTTGTCTGCGAGCCAGATGCAGCCATCAAAAGAGCCACATCTGGCTCATGAGCCATAGGTTCCTGACCCCTGCCTTAGGCAATAACAACTTTGCCAGCTTACAGCCTATCTCCCACATCAAAAGCAAGAAAACATATGTGTCATATTTAAAAACTTATTTAACCAACAAGCACTCCATCATCTTGGCTGCTTCTCCTCTCCTCCACGTGGCCTTTCTCTGCTCTCCTCTCTAATGCTAACCTCAGGAACCGAGAGAGAGCAAGCTCCTGGTCTGCCCCACTTTATAGTGTAGAAATCAAAACCTTCAAACCAATATACAAACAAAGAAGTCTCTGATACAAAGTCACTTAAGGTGGGAAAGGCTTAATTTTAAAACTAAGCCTTAGAGTGTAACGACCCTGCCTGCTTACAGCCTGTCCCCCACACCCAATGCAAACTATAAGCGAACAAACTTATTTGACCAACATAAGGTTCTCTTCAACTTGAGATTCTATGACTCCAGAAAATTTTCTTGACCTAGAGAAAAACACTCATTGGAGTCAGACACCAAGGATCACAAAAATGGGCTTCCAGTTACCCTAAATTTATTGTATTGGCCACTCTTGAAATTCCTTGCTTCTCTCCTTGTCTACTTGGCTAACTCCTACCCATCATTCAAGGACCAACATGAATGACACCTCCTCTAGGAAGCCTTCCCTCCTCACTCAATTTCTTCTACTAGGCACAAGACCTATTTATATCTTTAATGGCACAGCATGGGGAAGACAGTGGGATCGATTCAATCCAGCCAATGTGTCTTTCCTCTCAGCATATTACATTCTACTCTGTGTTTGTAGGCTGTCTCCCTCAAACCAGCTCTCTTCCCCTTCAACACTGAAGCTCCCGCTGTCTGACCTACTCATATTCTGCAAATGATTCATGGATGAACAATGTCAGGTGCATCCACATGGCTTTGCTCTCTAGGGTCCACACCAACTGATGTGGCCTGATCCTGAAGAGGCCAGATTTCCAACAGCTGAGCTCTTTGGGATCCCACAATCTCCAGGCAAGGAAGGTGCCTTCCTCATCATGTGCCTGTGGTGGACATTCGATGCAGCCCCCCCCCCCCCCCCCGCTGGGAGGGCTGTGACAGGCAGGCTTCAGCCACTAGCCCCTCCAGGGATCCCTTAGCTGTAGAGGGGGCCGTGCCCAAGGTCACACCTCTTCTCCCAGGGGATCACACTCAAGGAATGTTGAAGGGGGAGAAATGTATAGGAAAGAGCTATCAGAGCCCTCAAAGACCTCTCTAGACAGATAAGTCTGCTTGCAAGGCTGGCTTTTAGTGACATCTGGGAACTTTCATTTTTGAGGAGGTCTCTACCATTCCATTCCATGGTAAGAGTGGCTCACTGTGCCTTAAGAGTCCAAACAATATGATTTATGCTGAATACCTGCTTTTTTTCCCCCTGGAAATCTGCAATTCTGATATGATGAAGGCAAGGGGCGCTCCGTGGCCAACCCTTCCCTATCCCCATCCCCACAACAAAAATGCTGGGCACTGAGTTTCTAAAGAGCTTCCTTAGTTGGCAACATCTCACACATGTTGTCCCAAGTATTATGCCGGGGAAATTGAGCAGTCCTCCTTCCGTGACTCGGCCACCTGCAGAGGACGCTTGGAAGCCTGCCCTGGGCTCCAGACTTCTTCCAAAAGCCCTTTTCTCTGCTAATTTTGCCTTACATCCTTTCACTATAATAAAGCCTTGCTGTGATTACATCTGCAGGTGAATCTTCGAGCTTGGAGACCCCAGGATGGGGTATAAAAGGCCATTTTGATTTCAGGGCCCTGAGGGTCAGGCCCCCCTTGCAGCAGCCACCGGCCCTCTCCCTCTGCCTGCTTCTGCCTCTCCCCCCTGCTGTCCACAGCTCTGGCCCCGAGGGCAGCACTAGTTCCCATCCCGAGCACTGACCTCTGTCTCAGAGGGCGCTTCCCCGGGAACCCATCCCTCCACAGTTACAAATGCAGCACTTTGGGACCTACAGGTCATCTGGTACTGTGCTGTGTTCATTTCGTGGTTACAACAATCCTTGCTGGTATTTTACAGAGGATGAAACGGGAGCTGAGAGAAGTAAAGCGGCCTACTCAAGGCCATCCAGCATGTGGTAGAGCTGGGACTGGACTCGGATCTGGATGTTTCTGAAGTCTGTGGCGTCTCCCCTGAACCACGCTGGCTCCTGCCTGTAGTCCTGAAGGTCCAGCACTCTTCCAGCTGAAGGACGAATGGTCATGCGCTGTTCCCCCACTAAGATGTTCCAGGAGGCCCCTGAGGACCAGGTCTGGGCAGCCCTGCGTGGGAAGGAATGCCAGTTCCAGGAAAGGAGGCAGAATGTTTTGGGTTTTGTCCCTGCAGGATTCCGAGGAGAGGAGAAATAAGCAGGACTCCTGACAGAGGAACTCCTGTGATGCTCACAGACCTGCACACCCACTTGCACGCCTACCAGCACCCTCCAGCTGGGCCCTCCGTCCTCTCAGGCCTCAGACTCCAGTCCTGCCGTCCATGCCTATACCTCTATGCAAGGGACAGGAGTTAGCCAGAGTCTCAAATACCGTCCAGCATGAACCGTGGCCGGAGTCACGGCACCTGGCGCTGGAAGGAGTTTGGCTTCCGCTGGGGAGGGGCTGCCACTCTGCAGAGGCACCAGGCCAGCTGTCAGCTCCAAAGAAAGTGGAGCTGTTGGAGGACGGCAGAGAGGGCTCTGGGGGCAGGTGGATTCTATCTGTCCACAGACTGGTGAGAGGAGAAGAGACATCTTCCCTAAGCGAGGGGCAGGTTACAGAGCTGGCCTTATAAAGCCCCACAGGATCCAGGTTGTCAACATCTGTTTCACAGAGGAAGGAGGTTCTGAGGAGGCATTTGGGGGCATGATAGGGTGTGGGGAAGGCTGGCAGTCACAGCTCCGCCCCTCCTGCCTCCAGCACGGGAAGGGGGGCTCCACTGGCTCCACTTCTATGTGGCATGTTATGCGAGGTCGGTGGGGTGGCCTCGGTGAGAACACACAGCAGAGACTTCTTCAGGTCCAGTGACACCACCCCAAAGCCTGGAGCTCGTCTGAGGCTTGAGCAGCTCCTAATGTCTTCCCTGCCATGGCTCCTGACTCTAGGGGTCTGTCCCTATTCCACACCGAGTCAGTGGAACACCAGAATTAGCCCCTCCCCCTGTTCCACAAATAAATAAGCAAATAAATAAACACATATGCAAATAAGTAGGCAAACACACCTGCCCACTCAGTCACACCCACAGCTGATTTTACTGAAAACCTTGGGGGTCCTGCAAAGGAACCACATCTCATGCCTTACTGCCACCGACTTTCAAAGCCCTCTTCTCTCTCCTGTTCCCTCATCCCCTCTGACCACCCATGAGGCTCAAGGCCTGCCCATCTACCATGGGCTCCCTCAGGCCTCTGCGGGCTCCTCTCCCACACAGTGACCTCCCCTCAGGAGAAGTAGAAATCCTCCCTTTGCTGCAGTCAAGCCATGTTCCATTTGAGCAGGACTGTGTTCCCTGAACCACCTCAGGATTGCTTCTTCCATCCCAATCTCTTCATTGATACCTCCTCTCTTCTTCAGGTATGCATGCATGTCTGTGTGCAACTGAGTTCTACATAATAGCTCATCTAAAGTTGGAAAGTCTCTGCCTTTTTAGTAGTCAACCAGGGGAGGCTGGTAGTAGATAGTTTTATCCAGTTTTAGAGATGAGGTTCCAGTAGCTCAGAGAGGTTAAGTACCTTCCCCAGCATCGCACAGGATTGATCAGAGGTGGAGCCAGGACTCCCACTGCAAGTGGGCAAAAATCTCAGGAAGGTATTGTCTGAGTAGTAAGGTCAGATTAGTCCTAGACCAAAGAAAGGCCCATTCTGAAAAGCTTATAAGCAAACCTTGACTGGATCAAATTGATTTCAAGTTAATCGCAACTGAGATGAAGCCCAACAATATTTAAACAAATGCAACAGAATTCACCCAAAAAAGATAAAAATCCAAGATGTCCAGTATATAGTCTTAGACACATCTGCTCTCTCCATTTCTATTTAACGTAGTAATGGAAGTTCTAGCCAGAGAAATTAGGCAAGAAAAAGAAACTGAAGTTATCTATATTAGAAAGAGGTAAAATTATCTTTATTTGTAGATAACATGACATTAAATATATATTCTAGCCTAAAGAATCCACAAAAGTTACTATCAGAACGAGTAAACAAGCTCAGCAAAATTTCAGGATACAACATCAATACACAAAAATCACACAGAAATACTCTAGTGATGAATAATCATAAAATAAAAAATTTTTTTAAATTCCATTTGCAATAGCATCCCAAAGAATAAAGTACTTAGGAATAAATATAGCTACAAAAATGTAAGACTTGTACACTAAAAATTACAAAACATCGTGAAAAGAAATAAAAGATAAGTAGATAAGTAGAAAGAAATCTTGTGTCCATGGATTGGAAGATTTGATATTGTTAAGATATAATACTCCCCAAATTGTTCTACAGATTCAATTTCAATGCAATTCCTATTAAAACTCCACTGTTTTTTTCTTTTTCCAGAAATGGGCAAACTGGTCCTAAAGTTTACATGCAAATGCAAGGAATCCAGAATAGCCAAACAATCTTTGAAAAGAATAAACAAAGCTGAAGACTTATACCTCAAGGTTTCAAAGTTTATTATAGGGTGGGGAGAGTTGCCAGATGTTGGTCAAAGTGTACAGACTTCCATTTGTAAGATGAGTAAGTCTGGGGATGGAACACACATGTGGACTGTCGTTAGGACTGGCCTACATACTTGAAAGCTGCTAAGAAAGCAGATGTCACATGTTCTCATCACACACAAACCAGTAATTGGGTGAGGTGCTAGAGGTGTTAACTGAGTCTGTTGTGATAATCATTTCATAATACAATATGTGTATCAAATCAGCACATTGTATACCTTAAACATACAGAACGTTGCATGTCAATTATATATCAACGAAGCTGGAAATATTTTTTTTAATTTTTAAAAAACATCACAATGCTGCAGTAATCTGGACAGTTGGGACTGGCATAGGATGGACATTTAGATTCATGAAACAGGATTGAGAGTCCAAAAATAAATCCACACATCTGTGGTCAATTTATTTTCAATAAGGATGCAAATAGTAAATTCTGCACATGGTAATAGGACACCTGAATGCCCAAAGAATGAACGTTGCCCTTTACACCATATACAAAAATTAATGCAAACTGGGTCAAAGATCTAAATGTAAGAACTGAAACTACAATTTTCATGTGTGTATCTTCATAATATTGAGTTACGTGACAGTTTCTTAGCTGTGACACCTAAAGCATAAGCGACAAAAGGAAAAGAATGATACATTGAACTTCCTTACAATTCAAAGCTTTTTTGTGTGTCAAGGAACACTATGGAAAATGAAAAGACAATCCACAGAATGGAAAAAAGTATTTGCAAATTATATACCTGAAAGGAGTCTGTTCTCCAGGATATACAAAGAACTCTTACAACTAACAGCAGAAAGACAACCCAGTTGAAAATGGACTGAGAATCTGAATAGACATTTCCTTAGGGAAAATATACCAATGACCAATAAGCACATGCGAAGGTGCTCTGTATCACTAGTCACTAGGGTAACCCCCAATGCAGCGGTGAGCTTGCTGGGTGTGTTGGTCGGCAAAGTGGGGTGGGAGGGGGTCCTGCCTCTCTGGATAGAGTTGGTTACTCATTCCAGGGAGGCTCTGAGCTGCTTCCCAAGTAAAGCACTCCCGGGTGTTATGAACCATAAGGCAGCCCAGGGCCATGAGTGAAGGAGTGCCTTTCCAGAGGTCCTATAGTGGAGCAGACTTTGGAGGGGGGTGGTGTGGCAGTCAGGAGCTAGCCCAGAGCACAGCAGGAGGGAAATGAACAGACTGGGGCTGCAGCCTGGGTTCTGCTGCTGATCATCTGTGTGCCCTGGGGCAAGTCCCTGGACCTACTTTGTCTTAGTCCCTTTGACTTAGTCCCTTCGACCGTGAATAAGAGAGAGAATGCTCCTAGACAATCTCTAAGGGACATTCAGAACTAAGCTATAGACTCCATGAACTCAGAAGAAAACCAGTCAGGGGGAGGAAGCTTCTGAGACTTGTGCTTCCCACTCAGAAGTAAGCCAGGGCTGCCGGGGTGCTCACTGAGTCTGAGCTCACCACACTCCCCTGTTTCCACTCTCTCAGGCGCTAGCTTGCAAATTGGTTCACATGATGAACACAAGCTGCCCAAATCACTCATAGGATGGCTTGAGAAAAAGCAATTAAATACTTTCTTAATTGTAGAATGGCAAGAGGTTAATGAGTTACTATAAAAACCAGTCCCTGCCATCTGGTGGCTGTCACCAAAGCCCATACGCAGGGAGCGATCCCAATTTGTAAGACAGAATGAGGAGATCACTCAAAGTGAGGAAAAGGGGTGGGACTCAGGAAGCTGGGGCTTGGGGCCCTGACCCCAGGAGTCCAGTGCATCCCAGTTGGCCTCCAGACATCCCAGGGCTGCAAGGAAGGTTTAAATCCAAGTTGGAAGAATTTGGGATCAGATGAAGAGCCAAAATCATGCATCAGTCCCAGCAACATCTCTGTCTGGGATGCAGCCCTAGTAAGGAATGGCCCTGACAGCCACATTGTCAGCACACTCCGGGAGAAAAAGAAAGACAAGTGACAGACTGAGAGATGATCGGGCCAACACAGGGGGAGGGAGAGGCAGAGGCAGGGTCTGCAGACCCTGCAGAGACAAAGAAACAGACCAGCCCAGATGGGCAGAGAGACAAAAGAGAAAGGACGAGAACTGAAATGCTGGAAAGGTGAAAATGACGGGGACGCAGACAGGCATGAATGTGAGTCACAGATGAAAGGGCGAGTAATTTTCTGGAATCAGAGACAGGGAAGAACCTGTGAGGGGTTTGCTTTGTTCTGGGCAAAAGCGTCTATTCCAAGAGCCAACAGCTCCCAGGAATCATCAGGAGGAATGGCTCTTCTCCTTGGTGGTTGTCAAGGGGGGGCAGAGAACAGGGACGGCCTCTGCTCAGCCTCTGACCACCTCTCTCTCTCTCTCTCTCTCTCTCTCTCTCACACACACACACACACACACACACAAGTTCACAAATCACACAAGTTCACAAATACATATTACAAGCACACATATGCAAACGATCACATATGCACAATCCATATGCATCTATACACACACATAAACACATATCCTCATGTGCACACATGTGTACTCTATGAATACACACATACATATACACAGCACCCTGAGCACAGACCATCTTACCGCCCTGAGCCAGATCTCATGTAGCGGAGGCCACAGGTTTCGGGCTGCCCCCACCCCCAGCCCAGCTCCAGTCTCAGAGTCCGCATCATCAGCCCCGAGCACAGCTGCGCCAGGTCTGGTTTCCTGGTACAGGGGGAGAAGCCCAGAAAGCCCACACAGTCCAAGGGCTGCACAGCCTGCGGTTTCCGTGAAGCCAGACTCCCACCTGGCCATCTGCCATCTTCAAGGCACTGGCTGGGAGACGCAGAGACCACGCCTCACCTGTTCTTCCAAGGTTCGACTTTCTTTCCAGGATGGGACCTGAAGTCAGTCACAGCGCAGACCTCTGGCAGTCACCCCCACCCTGTGCAGTTGTCACTAGCCACAGCAGCGACCCAGCACCCTGCTCTGTGGAGAGGGGGGCCTTGCATTCTCAGCTGCACCTACTTCACCACCACGCTTCTCACCTCTGAGGACCACTGTCTCCTCAGGGCAAGGTCTCAGCCTGATAAAGAAATCTACGGCCACACACACACACAAGAACAGTAATCTACAGCTGGAAGATTCCAGAATCTATTTTTCACATCATCTCAAGTCTTTGTTTTTCCTTCTCTTCTCTCCTACTCCACTGCCATGTGGCTGATCCATTCCTCAGAGGATTCTGCTCTGTCAACTAGAGAGAAGCAGTGATGTCCCACTAATCCATCCATCTCACTCGAGGTTAGAAAGTCTCCTAAAATTTCCAGGGGAAGTTAGAGAAGGGATTGCCGGTGTTCCAAGGCAAAGTTAGAGTTTGAAATAGCCTGTCTATACTCTGGGTCCAATGAGCGCAAGAGTTGGTCATGATTGTCTTAGTTATTTATTCATTCACTTATTTATTTTAATTTTTATTAAATTTTTGGGGTGACATTGGTTAATAAAATGTTATAGGCTTCAAGAGTACAGTTCTGTTATACAGCATCCGTGTATGGTATCGTGTGGTCACCACCCCAATAAGGTCTCCTTCCATCAGCATTTATCCCCTCACCCTCCTCTGCCTCCCCCCTGCTGCTAATCACTATATTCTTGTGTGTGTCTACAAGGTTTATTCACCCTTAATCCTTGTACCTTTTTCACCCCTAATTGTCTCTTTTATTTCCAGCAATAAACCAGAATACCGAGGTTGTATCTAACTAGCCAGCTGAGTTCTTTGGGGACTCATGTCACCTCTAAGGCTCCCAGAAAATACATGCCAGGTCTTTGAAAAGCTTCCCCGGTTCTGGTGCCAGGGTCCAGCAGCTGCATGGCCACAATGCCAGTGGACAACACACAGGGGACAGCAGGGCATCAGCAGTGGAGTCCTCACAGGCCTGGTTCCAGGAGTGACTTCACCTGTGAGTCTGTCCTTTGTTTCTGTGCCTTTGGAGGGTCTGAGTGGTCTACTTCCAGGTGTTCTAGAGACTACCCAATAGCTTTTCTGCTTCAAGATAAAGAACATGCAGGGGCACACGTGAGAGAGAGAGAGGCACAGAAAGTCAGAGAGAAACAGAGACAGACTGAGAATGAAAATACCATAGTCCTTAAAATGAAGTCATTAAGTCATGGCACTGGTCTCTGACCCCCTTCTGCAACCTCCGGATGGAGCTCTGTCTCCCAGTCACACTCCCGGAGACCCCAGGCGTTAAGAGCCCCCATTTTTCCCATGGCTTTAACCCTTACGTCTCAGGCAGCTGCCCCACACTTCTACTGACACAAATAAATGCATATGCATGTGTACACATGCCACACACATCACACACACTACTTTTGCTCATGTTTCATTCTGTATTTTCCCAAAGTCATTGCTAGAAGCTGACACAATCCATCCTTCGACTCCTGGCCTCCTCACCCAAGACTGCAGGTGCAAGAAGGGAGGAGCCAGAGGGTGCTGGGCAGGGGTAGGGGGTGTGGATTAGGTCAGCACTCAGCACCCAAGCTGTTACATCAAATGCCACAGAAGGGACTTATTCCACAATTTTGAATGACATAAACTACCACCTCAAACATGGGACCCAAAGGTTTTTCTTTAGCTTATTTCTCTTGCAGAGTGATTTTTCCCAGGTGTGGTGGATGCACAGCCAGATGGCACTTGCAAGCCATTTGATGTCCCTGACACCTTTTTGTGTGTGTTTGTGACAGAGACAGAGAGAAGGACAGATAGGGACAGACAGGAAGAGAGAGAGATGAGAAGCATCAATCCTTCATTGTGGCTCCTTAGTTGTTCATTGATTACTTTCTCATATGTGCCTTGACCGGGGTGGGGGTGGGGGGCTACAACAGAGCAAGTGACCCCTTGCTCAAGCCAGCGACCTTGGGCTCAAGTCAGTGGCCATGGGGTCATGTCTATGATACCAAGTTCAGCCAGCAACTCCATGTTCAAGCTGGTGAGCCCGCGCTCAAGCCAGGACCTCGGGGTTTTGAACCTGGGTCCTATGCATCTCACTCCAATGCTCTACTGCTCCACCACCTGGTCAGGCCTTGAATTCCTTTTGAGCGACCACCTAGCTTCCTTCTTCACAGTGAGCTGGGTGCTGCTTCATTAGGGAGGGTAACCAGGGGTCACTCTGAGTGAACGGATCAGAGGAAAGAGTTCAGCGGAGAACTGATAGTGAATATTCCTGTGAATTCTGATAATCCCAGCCCTGAGAAAGAGCACTTAAATAGAACAAACCACCTGAGGATCACTCAAAAGCTAGTATCAAATATAAGCAAATGCAAGATCCAGGGAATATTCTGTGCACTCTCAGAATGTCAAGGAACTTAGTGTTGGGAGGTGATAGGGACATGTGTGTGCCCCCCAGCTCCAACTGCCACAGTGACATGCTTTGAGTAGCTGCTGCCACTTCCTTTCATAACATTGGTCCCAACCGACCAATCACCACTGCCTGGTCTGCCTGTCAGATACCCAGGGTGAACCACTAGCGACATGGCTCCTCCATGATGCTTTGGTGTAGCAGTTGAGAACTTGGGCCCTGGAAAAAGAAGCCTAATGTTATAGTACTGCTTCATTGCTGGTTGGCCTGCTTCCCTTTCTGGGCTCCAGGTTGACATGGGAATATTAATAGCAGCTATCTGTGTTCCTGAGAGGGTTAGACTCATTGAGTCGTATGAAGGGGCATCCACCTGAGTTCAACCAAAGAAATAGAACCAGCAGGAGACATATATTAAGAGGTTTGTTGCAAGGAATGGGGGCAGGTTGGGCAAGTCTGAAACCCACAGGATCAGGAAGGGGACTCCGGGGCACAAGCTGAAGCTGCTGTCCACCGTGGGAGTTTTCCTTCTTCAGGGAAATCCCAGCTCTGCTCTCAATGCCTCTCAACTGACTGGGTCAGGTCCACCCAGCCTGTCTAGGATGTTCTCCTTAAAGTCAACTGATTAGGGACATTAATCACTTCGACAGAGTGCCTTCATCACAGCAACACTTCGGTTAATGTTGGATTGAATACCTGGAGACCATAGCCTTGGCAAGGTGACGTATGATATAAAGCTGCCCATCAGAGAAGGGTAAGTAGAAATGGCAGGCCCAGAAATCCATTACTGAATACAGTTCATCTATTTTTTAGGATTCTAAAGCATTTATTGATGAGGTTGACACCGTGAGTTAAGCTTCCCCTTCTCTCCCATCTCACATGGTCAGTAGTGTCTCTTCCTCACTTCTAAATCTCCTTCCAAAGGAGGCTGAGGGTTCCCAACAAGAAACCAAAAGAAAGGTGAGCCTCTTCTACCCATCCTTCAGCACACGTTTCCTGGGCACACCCTGTGCCAGCCAGGGCCAGGGTTTGAGGGCTTGTAAATGCAGGTGCAGGCCCCTGCACTCCTAGAGTCCTGGGCCTAGGATGCTGCCCTCAATTCCTCTTCTCCGGCCACGCACCTTCCTGCCAGGCCCACTGTGGTGCACAGGCCTCCTCTCCAGCTTTCCTGAGTAGGTGCCTGGCCACAGGGGCAGCAATCTAGCCCATGCTCATATCTGTGTCTAAGCACCTGCTTAGAGTGGCACCTTTTTCTAATTTATTTGAAGGATCCAAGCTAGTGGCGCCCTGGTCACACAATTAACTATGAAACATCCAATCACAGCCAGAAGGGAAATGCCCCAGGGTCCATGCTGTTTAACATGGACCACCTCCGTTCCCTAGTCACCTGCATACACACAATGCAGTGAGAAGCCCTTCTAAGCCCCTCCGTGCTGTTTCCCCTCCTCCTCAGGTCTCTGGCCATTGTAGCACCCATCCTGAAGGCCGCTGCCCTCTCTTACTCATTCCCTACCTCCTCCAGTCCCCAGGGAAACGATTCTCTGTCCAGTGGCCACTCCCACGCCATGCCTTCACCCCAGCCTGAAGCTCCCTCCTCAGTGACCCAGCAGCAGTGCCCACTGACCTAGGACTAACCCACCCTGGCTCTGTGGGTCTCCCCTTGTTCAGTTCACAGTTGCCCTTGCTGAAGCCATGATACCTCAGAAAGTCCCACACGCCCTTTCTAGGAGCTCATTTTTCCAGATACATGAGCTCGATCAAGCCAATTAACCTCACTGAGCTGGAATTCCTCCTCTGCGTTCACGGCATCCTCCCCCCAGCCAAGCTCGCCAGCCACAGGACACCGCAGCCGGGAGAGGCATGTTTGCCTTGGCATGTGCTGTGGAGACTTTGATAGCAGGAGTTCCTGTTGTAACGATGGTGCCTAATGTATAAATTGAACTCTATCCTAGATATGTACGTACAATATAGTAAAAATCATAGTAAATATAGGGTTCAGTGCTACCTGCAGTTTCAGATGTCCAGTGGAGGTCTTTAAAGTATTGATAGCCCTTGGATGGGGGGGGGGGGGTGACTGTATTTCCAGACTTAGATTTTTATTTCTCACATGGACTGGATGTTATTGTTCAAGGCTGTATTTTTGTTGTCAGATGGGGCATTTTCCCTGAAGTCTAGTGGAAATGGGTAATAAAAAAATTAAGTAAAAATAAAAACGGAAGGGAAGTGAGCAGCTCATTTTATTTATTTTTTAATCCTACCACTTTTTCAGATGAAATAAAAAAGTCAACCTACTCCCACTGTTGCTTTGGTTGTTCCCATCCAATTAACCTTTCTGTAATCATAGTCATGTACACATATCTAGAAATAATGTATATTACATACACAGTCACATATTTTTCACCCAAACGCAGTTATGCTATATCTTCTACAACTTAACTTTCTTTACTTTTCTTTTTTTTTTTTTTTTTAGATTTTATTTATTCACTTTTATTAGAGAGAGAGGAAAAAGATAGAGAGAACAGGGGAATAAGCAGGAAGCATCAACTCCCATATGTGCCTTGACCAGGCAAGCCCAGGGTTTTGAACCAGCGATCTCAGCATTCCAGGTCAATGCTTTATCCACTGCGCCACCACAGGTCAGGCTGCAACTTAACTTTCATTGATGACCCCTTCCTAGTCGGTGTCTCAGGAACCTCACTGCCAGGTTCAAATATGATACCAGCACTGACTTGTTACAACTGTGTGACCTTGTACTAGCTAATCACCTTGCTGTGCCTCTTCAGAAACATGTGGATGATCACAACAGTGTCTACTTTAGAAAGTGTCAAGAGGGCTAAATGTGGTCCCGTATATAAAGCACTCAAACAGTGCCTGGCCCACGACAATTTCTCAGAAAAAAATGTTAGCTCTTATTATACTGATCTACCTTGTTTGTTTGTTTGAACAGTGAATAGAATCCCATTACATAAATATGCCATGTTCTGTGATGAAAATTTTAACTTCTACAAATTTTGTTCTTATAAGCCATGGAACAATGGAAGTCCTTGTGCAAATATGTTTGCTTATTCATCCTATGATTTTGGGAGGGTCAATTCCTGGAGGAAAGATGGCTGGCTTATTCAAAAGCACATTTTCAGTTTATGCCTTTGTTGACAAATAACCCTCATAAAGGCCGTAGGAATCTATTTTCCAACCAACAACGTGTTTGTGCTCAATTCTTCATTTTTACTAATCCAAAGGTGACCAAGCATTTTAATTTGTAGGCAGCAATAGAGACACTGCCACATTGCTGTTTTCATTTACATTTCTTTAGTTATTATTGAGGTCTGGTATTTTTAATTTTTTCCTTTTTAATAGGTCGTGTGTGTGTGTGTGTGTGTGTGTGTGTGAAAGAGAGAGAGAGAGAGAGAGAGAAAATTGCCTGTTTGTCCCTTTTTTTTTATAATAATTTTATTTTTTTAATGGGGTGACATCAATAAATCAGGATACATATATTCAAAGATAACAAGTCCAGGTTATCTTGTCGTTCAATTATGTTGCATACCCATCACCCAAAGTCAGACTGTCCTCTGTCACCTTCTATCTTGTTTTCTTTGTGCCCCTCCCCCTCCCCCTTTCCCTCTCCCATTCCCCCCTCCCCCCATAACCACCACACTCTTATCAATGTCTCTTAGTTTCACTTTTATGTCCCACCTATGTATGGAATAATGCAGTTCCTGGTTTTTTCTGATTTACTTATTTCGCTTCGTATCATGTTATCAAGATCCCACCATTTTGCTGTAAATGTTCCGATGTCATCGTTTCTTATGGCTGCGTAGTATTCCATAGTGTATATATGCCACATCTTCTTTATCCAGTCATCTATTGACGGGCTTTTTGGTTGTTTCCATGTCCTGGCCACTGTGAACAATGCTGCAATAAACATGGGGCTGCATGTGTCTTTACATATCAATGTTTCTGAGTTTTTGGGGTATATACCCAGTAGAGGGATTGCTGGGTCATAAGGTAGATCTATTTTCAGTTTTTTGAGGAACCACCATACTTTCTTCCATAATGGTTGTACTACTTTACATTCCCACCAACAGTGTATGAGGGTTCCTTTTTCTCCACAGCCTCTCCAACATTTGCTATTACCTGTCTTGCTAATAATAGCTAATCGAACAGGTGTGAGGTGGTATCTCATTGCAGTTTTGATTTGCATTTCTCTAATAGCTAAAGAAGATGAGCATCTTTTCATATATCTGTTGGCCATTTGTATTTCTTCCTGGGAGAAGTGTCTGTTCATGTCCTCTTCCCATTTTTTTATTGGATTGTTTGTTTGTTTGTTGTTGAGTTTTATGAGTTCTTTGTATATTTTGGATATTAGGCCCTTATCTGAGCTGTTGTTTGAAAATATCATTTCCCATTTAGTTGGCTTTCTGTTTATTTTGTTATCAGTTTCTCTTGCTGAGCAAAAACTTTTTAGTCTGATGTAGTCCCATTCATTAATTTTTGCCTTCACTTCTCTTGCCTGTGGAGTCAAATTCATAAAATGCTCTTTAAAACCCAGGTCCATGAGTTGAGTACCTGTGTCTTCTTCTATGTACTGTTTGTCCCTTTTTGACCTTTCTGATTGATTCAAAGAAATACTTTCTATCATATGAGTAGTCTCACTTTTCCAGGGGAACAGATACTTTCCCCCAGGCTGTCACTTATGTCTTTATGTTTTAGTTTATTTGTGGTGTCTTTCACAGTACAGTTCGAGTGTTTTTGTTTGTTTGTTTTTTAGGGTTTGGTCCCAAGATATAGCTATATAGTTATATGATAGATAAGGTATAGATGATATAGAGATAGAGATAAAGATATGACATATGCCCTCTACCTGCCCTTGGGGAATAGGTAGATGATAGATAGATAGATAGATAGATAGATAGATAGATAGATAGATAGATAATAGACAGATGGACAAAGACTTACATATACTCTTACATACATGTAGTGTTACATTGCCTTTCAGTGTGTTAATATTTTACATTTAATTTACAAATCTTTAATCCATGTGGAATTTATTATTGTACATGGCATGAGGTAGGTACCTGATTTTATTCTCTTGCAAATACAATAGCAATTTGTGTCATGGTTCAAAGTACCTTTGACCTCCAAGTGGGGCACCTGAAGGACTAAGAATCTCTGGACTTGAGTGCATCTGGCCCCGGCAGAAGAGCAGGCTGGGGAGGGAGGCAGTCTTCCCTCCCCTTGCCCACCATCCTCCTATATTGATTGTAACTGGCAGCTATAGCAGGTGTCTGCGAGGCTCTTCTACTCGGAGAGCAAGGTGAGGTAGGTAGGCTGCTGAGGAGGCCATGAACACTACATCACTTGAACACAGCATTACAGGAATGGTCAGGCCTGAGCTATAGTTACCCTGGGACCACAGTAACTCACGTGCCTAGAGAAATCATTTTCCTGGAAGATGCATTTTAGGCAGCATGGAGGATCAGGTGACCCTTATATCATCTGGTTCCAGGTTTCCGTGGATTTACACGTGCTGGCTTCCCACAATGGAAAGAAATCTAATTACTGGCAGAATAACTTACAGGTAAGGGGACCTCCAGCAGGCACCCAACCTGGCTGTAAATCTTCTGAGCTAGATTCCGCGGAAAGTGAACCTAATGCTCAGATCAGAACACTTCGCAGCTCGAAACACGGGCATGTCTCCTACCCCAGCGTGGGCAGGAGAGTAGACAGTCTTCAGAGGAACAGTGGGTATTCCAGGCCCAGACAGGACAAAGAACATGGGACTGGGCATCACAATGCCTGGGTCTTTGTTTCCTCTATTGGCCCCAGCATGACTTGAGCCTTCCCTCGGTTCCCCTATCTAAAAATGCTGGTTAACAGATGTAAAACCACATCTCAGGGACCATGCTATATGTCTTAAAGACAAATCTCCAGTATTTACAACATTGAAAAGTGAGAACGAGTACTCCCACATTAAATATGTTGAAACAAGCCTGACCAGGCGGTGGCGCAGTGGATAGAGCATCAGACTGGGATGCAGAGGACCCAGGTTCGAGACCCCAAGGTTGCCAGCTTGAGCGCGGGCTCATCTGGCTTGAGCAAAAAGCTCACCAGCTTGGACCCAAGGTCGCTGGCTCAAGCAAGGGGTTACTCGGTCTGCTGAAGCCGCAGTTAAGGCACATATGAGAAAGCAATCAATGAACAACTAAGGTGTCACAACGGCAACGAAATACTGATGAGTGATGCTTCTCATCTCTCTCCGTTCCTGTCTGTCTGTTCGTATCTATCCCTCTCTCTGACTCTCGCTCTGTCCCTGTAAAAATAAAAAATAAATAAAATAAAATAAATATGTCGGAACAAGATCAAAGAGGTTGGGGAAATGTGCTGTGACATTGCTGGAAAGTGGCAGAGCTAACATGCAAATCCCCTCACCCCAGCCCAGAGCATGAGCGCCGTCCCTGCGCCCGTGTTCCCAGCGCGCTGTGAAGAGGCCACAGGCTGTGTGTGAAGGGAGGACACTTTTCTGGGCTTCCAATGGGGAGAATTCTGGGGCTTTTATCCCTTGGCCTCTGTGGCTCTTGGTCCTATGGAAACACCCACAGTGAGTCCGTGGTATTCCAGTCCACAAAGCAGCCCAGCACTCTGCCCCAGGGATTCTGCCATAGCTGGGAAGCATCCTTCCCTGCTAGGTGGGAGGAAGGCCTGGCAAACATCGGCAGGGACACGGCCAGACACAGTGGGGCCCAAACACCACATGTCTACATGCGTTACATCAAACATGAGGTCCTGTGCTCAATCCTTGATGAAATTATCTTCACAACAAAATGTAAAAAAAAAAAAAAAAAAAGTAAACTTACAGTTTCTATATGACTGAAAGACAACTAAATTTAATTATTATTGTGTGTGTTTGAATGTCCTATTCATGGGCTGGTGATATTTGAATGAGTAATAAAACACAAACACAATTCACATATTATTTTATATTTATTTCATAAAAGTCTTGTCTTCATTTCAGCAAAATCTCAAAGTATGTTAATTTTCACATAATTATATTCCATTGATAATACTTTAAGAATTTTTAAAAATGTGATTGTATATACATTGTGAATGTCCTTTCACTTCTTTAAATTAATTTTAATGGGATGAAATTGATATATCAGGGTACATATGTTCAGAGAATACATCTCTAGGTTATTTTGACATTTGATTATGCTGCATTCCCATCACCCAAAGTCCAATTGCCTTCCATCACCTTCTAACTGGTTTTCTTTGTGCCCCTCCCCTCCCCCAACCCCCTCCCATTCTTCCCCCCCACGCCGTAACCCCACACTCTTGTCCATGTCTCTGAGTCTCATTTTTATGTTCCATTGATGTATGGAATCATATAGTTCTTAGTTTTTTCAGATTTACTTATTTTGCTCAGTTTAATGTTATCAAGGTCTATTCATTTTGTTGTAAGTGATATGATGTCCTCATTTCTTATGGCTGAGTAGTATTCCATAGTATATATGTACCAAAGCTTTTTAATCCACTCGTCCACTGACAGACACTTGGGCTGTTTCCAGATCTTCGTTATTGTGAACAATGCTGCCATAAACATGGGGGTGCATTTCTTCTTTTCAAACAGTGCTATGGTGTTCTTGGGGTATATTCCTAAAAGTAGGATAGCTGGGTCAAAAGGCAGTTTGATTTTTAATGTTTTGAGGAATCTCCATACTGTTTTCCACAGTGGCTGCACCAGTCTGCATTTCCACCAGCAGTGCAGGAGGGTTCCCTTTTCTCCACATCCTCACTAGCACTTATTCTGTGTTGTTTTGTTAATGAGCGCCATTCTGACTGGTGTGAGATGATATCTCATTGTGGTTTTGATTTGCATTTCTCTAATGATTAGAGATGTTGAGCATTTTTTCATATGCCTATTGGCCATCTGTATGTCCTCTTTGGAGAAGTGTCTATTTATTTCTTTCGCCCATTTTTGATTGGATTGTTTGTCTTCCTGGTATTGAGTTTTACAAGTTCTTTATAAATTTTGGTTATTAACCCCTTATCAGACGTATTGTCAAATATATTCTCCCATTGTGTAGTTTGTCTTTTTATTCTGTTCTTATTGTCTTTAGCTGTGCAAAAGCTTTTTAGTTTGATATAGTCCCATTTGTTTATCCTGTCTTTTATTTCACTTGCCCGTGGGGATAAATTGGCATATATTGCTGCAAGAGATGTCAAAGAGCTTACTGCCTTTTTTTTCTTCTAAGATGCTTATGGTTTTATGGCTTACATTTAAGTCTTTTATCCATTTTGAGTTTATTTTTGTGAATAGTATAAGTTGGTGGTCTAGTTTAATTATTTTGCAGGTAGCTGTCCAATTTTCCCAACACCATTTGTTGAAGAGGCTGTCTTTACTCCAATGTATGCTCTTACCTCCTTTGTCAAATATCAGTTGTCCATTAATGTGTGGGTTTATTTCTGGGTTCTCAGTTCTGTTCCATTGATCTATATGCCTGTTCTTATGCCAGTACCAGGCTATTTTGAGATGGCCTTGTAGTACAACTTGATATCCGGAAGTGTGATACTTCACACTTTATTTTTCCTTTTCAAGATTGCTGAGGCTATTCATGTTCTCTTTTGGTTCCATATAAATTTTTGGAATATGTGTTTTATATCTTTGAAGTAAGTCATTGGTATTTTAATCGGTATTGCATTGAATTTATAAATTGCTTTGGGTAATATAGACATTTTAATGATGTTTATTCTTCCTAACCATGAGCACGGTATATGCCTCCACTTGTTTGTATCTTCCCAGATTTCTTTTATCAATGTTTTATAATTTTCCGAGTGTAAGTCTTTAATCTCCCTGGTTATATTTATTCCTAGGTACTTTATTTTTTTGGTTGCAATCGTAAAGGGGATTGCTTCCTTAATTTCTCTTTCTGACAGTTCATTGTTAGTGTATAAAAATGCCTCTGATTTTTGAGTATTAATTTTATATCCTGCCACCTTGCTGAATTCATTTATCAGGTCCAGTAGTTTTTTGACTGAGACTTTAGGGTTTTCTATATACAGTATCATAACATCTGCAAATAATGATAGTTTTACTTCTTCTTTTAAAATTTGTGTGCCTTTTATTTCTTCTTCTTGTCTGATTGCTGTAGCTAGTACTTTCAGTACTATGTTGAATAAGAGTGGTGAAAGAGGGCACCCCTGCCTTGTTCCTGATTTTAAGGGAATTGCTTTTATTTTTTGTCCATTAATTATAATGTTGGCTGTGGGTTCATCATAGATGGCTTTTATCATGTTGAGATACGTTCCCTGTATTCCCACTTTGCTGAGAGTTTTGATCATAAATGGGTGCTGGATTTTATCAAATGCTTTTTCTGCATCTATTGAAATTATGTGGTTTTTCTCCTTCCTTTTGTTTATGTGGTGAATCACATTAATCGATTTATGAATGTTGTACCATCCTTGCCTCCCCAGAATAAATCTCACTTGATTATGATGTATGATTTTTTTCATATATTGCTGGATCCGGTTTGCTAATATTTTGTTGAGGATTTTAGCATCTAAATTCATCAGGGATATTGGCCTATAATTTTCTTTCTTTGTGTTGTCTTTGCCTGGTTTTGGAATCAGAATTATACTCACCTCATAAAAGGAGCTTGGAAGTCTTCCTTCCTCTTGAATTTTTTGAAATAGCTTGAGAAGGATAGGAATTAGTTCTTCTTTGAATATTTGGTAGAATTCACTTGTGAAGCCATCAGGCCCGGGACTTTCCTTTTTTGGGAGTTTTTTTATAACTGTTTCTATCTCATTTGGTGTAATCGGTCTGTTTAGGTTTTCTGATTCTTCCAGATTAATTTTTGGAAGATTATATGTTTCAAGGAATTTGTCCATTTTATCTAGGTTGTCTAGTTTTTTGGTGTACAATTCTTCATAGTATTTTCTTACAATATTTTGTATTTCTGTTGTGTCAGTAGTTATTTCTTCACTATCATTTCTAATTTTATTTATTTGAGTCCTCTCTCTTTTTTTCTTGGTGAGTCTAGTTAAAGGTTCATCGATCTTGTTTACCTTTTCAAAGAACCAGCTCCTCGTTTCATTGATCCTCTGTATTGTTTCTTTAGCCTCTATGTCATTTATTTCTGCTCTGATCCTTATTATTTCCTTCCTTCTACTACCTCTGGGCTTTACTTGCTGTTCTTTTTCTAGTTCTTTTAGATGCAGGGTCAAGTTGTTTATTTGAGCTTTTTCTAGCTTCTTAAGGTATACCTGTAATGCTATGAACTTCCCTCTCAGAACTGCTTTTGCTGTGTCCCATAAATTTTGAGTTAATGTATGCTCGTTATCGTTCGTTTCTAGGAATTTTTAAATTTCTTCTTTGATCTCATTGTTAACCCATTTGTTATTTAATAACATGCTATTTAGTTTCCAAGTGTTTTAGTATTTTTCAGTTTTTCTATTGTGGTTGATTTCTAGTTTCATGCCATTGTAATCAGAGAAAGTGCTTGCTATAGTTTCAATCTTCTTAAATTTGTTGAGACTGTTTTTGTGCCCTAACATGTGGTCTATCCTAGAGAATGTACCATGAGCACTTGAAAAGAATGTATATTCTGCTGCTTTAGGGTGAAAGGTTCTGAAGGTATCTATTAAATCGAGTTGATCTAGTATGTCCTTTAAGTCTGCTGCTTCTTTGTTAATTTTCTTTCTTGAGGATCTATCTAGTGATGTTAGTGGGATATTGAAATCCCCTACTATTATAAAATTGCTTTGATCTCGGCCTTTAAATCCATCAAAGTCTGCTTTATATATTTAGGTACTCCTATATTAGGTGCATAGATATTTATAATGGTTGTATCTTCCTGTTGGATTGCTCCCTTTATCATTATGTAGTGGCCTTCTTTATCTCTTACTATTCTTTGTTTTAAAGTCCATTTTGTCTGATATAAGTATTGCTACCCCAGCTTTTTTTTTCATTTCCATTTGCATGAAATATTTTTTCCATCCTTTTATCTTCAGTCTATGTGCATCTTTTGTTTTAAGGTGTGTCTCTTGTAGACAGCATATGTATGGGTCCTGTTTTCTTATCCACGCAGCTACCCTATGTCTTTTGATCAGATTATTTCATCTATTTACATTTAAGGTTATTATTGATATGTAGTTGTTTATTGCCATTTTATTCTTTAAAGCTGTATTCCTCTTTTGCTATATTCTTTTTCTCCTTGGATCTGTTTACAACAGGCCCCTTAGCATTTCTTGCAGCCTTGGTTTGGTTGTAGTGAATTCCTTGAGATTTTTTTTGTCTGGGAAGCTTTTTATTTCTCCTTCAATTTTAAATGATAGCCTTGCTGGATAAAGTAGTCTTGGTTGTAGGCTCTTGTTCTGCATTACTTTGAATATTTCTTGCCATCCCCTTCTGGCCTCAAGTGTTTCTGTTGAGAAGTCGAAAGTCATCCTTACGGGGGCTCCTTTGTAGGTGATAGTCTTTTTTTCTCTAGCAGCTTTTAATATTTTCTCTTTATCACTTAGCTTTGGTATTTTAATTATGATGTGTCTTGGTGTAGATTTCTTTGGGTTTCTCTTTAATGGAGTTCTCTGTGCTTCTTGAACTTGTTTTCCTGCCTTAATTGAGGGAAGTTTTCAGCTATGATATGTTTGAACAAAGTCTCTATCCCTTGTTCATTCTCTTCTTCTTCAGGAACCCCTATGATGCAGATGTTATTTCTCTTCATGTTGTCACAGAGCTCTCTTAGAGTTTCCTCAGACTTTTTGAGTCTCTTCTTTTTTCTGCTCTGCTTCCATGCCTTCATTTATTTTGTCCTCTAACTCGCTGATTCAATTCTCAGCTTCATCAATCCTGCTTTTAATTTCTTCCATTGTGTTCTTCAGTTCTGATATTGTATTTGCCATTTCTGACTGAATTTTTTTAGTAATTCAATGTCCTTTTTTATATTTGCTATCTCTTTATTTAGATGTTCATAATGACCATCTATTGTTGTTCTAATATCTTTGAGCATCCTAACAATCGTTATTTTAAACTCTGCATCTGGTAATTTGGTTATATCTGAGTCATTCAGGTCCTTTTCTGGGGATTTCTGATTCATTTGTGTTGCATTTCTCTGCCTTCTCATTTTGTCTGTGTAAAAGAAGGTTTTGGCAACTGGAGTCCACTGGGTGTGGCCTCTGTGTTCCCTAGGTGTGGTCTGTCTGCAGGCCCGCCACCCCCTCTGCTTTTGCTGCCTAGGGCATTTGGGTATAGGCGTTGCTGGTGCCTGCCCACTGGGGCTGTTGCTGTGGTTTCCGCCTCTCCTTCATGGGAGTGGCTGTGATCATGTGTTTGGGTGTACAAGCCTTGGTGGCCTTGGCTTTCACCCTACCCCCATGGGTGGCATTATGCTCATCCCTGAGGGCAGTGGTGAGCACCTTTGCTCAGCTGCGGGTCTCTGCCTGTTTCCGGGCTTCCGCCTTGCCATTGCAGAAGGAGCCTGCTCGTGGGACGGCTGCAAGCCTTGGCTCCACAGGCCAGGCAGGACTGCGTGCCCATGCTCAGTAGCGGGACTCTGCCTGTTCTGGGTTTTTGGCTCCATGTCCGTGGGAGGAGCTGGCTCCCAAGTCAGGCCACAAGTCTCGGTTTCGTGGGCAGGGCAAAGCTTTGCTCCTGTGCTCTTGCTCAAGGGCACATCTCCACCCCTTCCAGGGCTCCTGCCTTTCCCCCGCAGGCTGGATTGCAGGTGGCCTGTAGTTGGGCTTGACCACTCTTGCATGTCCCCTCCTCCCCAGCCAGGCAAGGCCGAGCTCACACCTGGGCCTCAGTGGTGGCCAGCCGGCTTCGCCCTTGCTGACAGAACTGCGCTTCTGTGTCCCACTGTCGCCCGCCCTCGTGCGAGCCATCAACCCCAGCCATGTGGGTGGGGACACTGCAGATCAGACCCTAACACTCACTACTGTAGTCCTGAAAGCTCCCTCCTTAAGCGACTATGCTCTGAGTGCCACAGGAGAGCTTGTTTGGCTGGTGTCCTGCTTCCCTTTGCTGGTATTGCTGTTTCCAGGGGAAATATTCACTTCAGATTTGGGGAGTGACTCATCTCAGGGGATAGGGTGGCTGTCTCTCAAAATGTTTCTCCCTGTGTCTCCTAGATTACACTTTCTTCCTGCTACTCCAGTCCTCTCCTCTCTCCCCATCCCCCGGAGCTCCTGGTGAGTGGTTGTGAGAGAGGTTTTCTGCGTGGTCCATTTAAGAAGAATCTTGGGTCTGAGAAATCAGTCTCTTTCTCACAAACAGTATCCTGTCTTGTTTCCAGCTAAATATTATCCATACGCCTCTTCTAGGCTCTGGGGCTGCAGGCTGGGGCTTTGTTCCTGGGACTCAGGACCCTCCCCTCTCGGCTAAACTCACTTTCCACCACACAAATCTCTCCCACTTTTCCTACCAGTCTCAGTGTGTCTTCTTCAGTGTTCCTTGGTTGAAGAGTCCTCTTAGTTTAGTCCAAAGTTGGTTTTTCCAGATGATGGTTCTTAAAATTAGTTTGTAATCCACTTTTGTTCTGGGAAGTGGAAGTTGGTATGTCCGCCTACTCCATCGCCATCTTGTCTTCTCTCTCTTTTCACTTTTTATGCCCCTTAAAATATATGTAAAAATTGGAAAAAAATGAAATTGCTTTCCAAGATGATTTCAGTTATTTCTCCTTTAATGTTAAAAATTGCTACAAAAATTAAAAGGCAAAAATGAATCATAATTAACTAATGTAAAATATTTTAATCAAAGGTACAAGTAAAGCTGAAAGTTTAAATGTGATTTCTTGCAAATGCAGATGTTAAGTATTTTTAACCTTGGTCAGTTGGCTCCATGGTAGAGCACTGGTTGGGTGTGTGGATTTCTGGGTTCAATTCTCTGTCAGGGCACATAGGAGAAGCACCCATCTGCTTTTCCACCCCTCTCCCTCCTCCTTCTCTCTCACTCTTTCTCCCTCTCTTTCCCTCTCCTGCAGTTAAGGCTCAATTGGAGCCAGTTGGCCTTAGGCACTGAGGATGGCTTCATGGTCTCCACCGCAGGTGCTAAGAACAGCTCAGTTGCTGAGCAACAGAGCAACACCACAGATGGGCAGAGCATTACCTCTAGTGGGCTCGATGGGTGGATTCTGGTTTCAACACATGGGGGAGTCTGTCTCTGCCTTCTCTCTTCACAATGAATTTAAAAAAGTATTTTTATTATTCAATATTGATCACTCTGTGACTCAGTGTCCATCTAGTTGCCAATGTGAGGAATTGATGCCACACTTCACACAAGTTGTGTCTTGAGCTGCCTCGGTACACAAACGTAGGAGTCACCAAAATTGTTTGCTGTATTTACATGTGCCTCAGTGTCCCCGTGCGGTGTACTGGGAGTGCTGTGTTCATTCTCATCTCCAGAACTAGAAATCAAAATGTGCAGAGGAAATGCTGGGCAAGGCCGACAGACAGTAACAGGAACCTACAGCACCTGACTGCGAGGAAGCACCTGACAGCTTCATTCACCTTGTCTCATACCTGTGCCCTTCTGCTCCGCTCCTCCCTGTTCTGAGGCCACGTCCTCCTCTGACGCTGTCAGAGCTGCATAACATGCAACCCACAAGACACACAGGCCGTTTCCCAGGATAAAGGGCAAGAGGCCTGCAGTAGGGGTTCCCTGGGGCCTGAATGGTGACACTCCTGGGACCATCCTGAACTCCAGATCCCGAGAGCCAGGGGTACACACACGTATGTGTATGCAGACATGCACGCCTGTGAGACTCAGGGCCTCCAAAGTACAAGCTCAGTGCAGGGGCCCCTCTACTCAGAGTCTCAGGGTGAAGTACAAAAATAAAAGGACTTGGAGGAGTGTCTGGGCCCCCAAGACCACCCCCAGGAGGACTCACAGGACTCAACACACAATGGTTGTGTTGTATTACAACAACAGGGTATAAAGCAAAATCAGCAGAGAGAAAGATGCAAGGGGTGAAGTCCAGAGGAAAGAAAACAAGCACAAGCTCCCAAGAGTCCTCTCCCAGGGGAGCACAGGACACTCTTAATCCCCAACACTGAGCTAGGACAACACATGTGGCCTGTTGTCTACCAGGGGAGCTTGTAAGAGACTCCATACCCATGGCTTTAACTGGGAAAGCTGAAAAGAGGGTGTGGTCACATAAGTACCCTCTGCCTGCTTTGTACCACAATTCCAGACTCCTGGCAGAAAGCCAGTGGCTCACAGTTTAGGCAGAGTGAGCCACCCTTACCAGGGAATGGTGGGACCTTCCAGAATCCAAGTTCCTGGATGCCAGCCATGGCCAGCCTCACAAGCAGGCCTGTCTAACGAGGACAGTCTCAGGAGCTCTGATAATGCTTTCCCCCATAGGAAGGAATTGGGGTGGAAGAACAGGAGTCCTTTTCAATGGCCCCTCTTACATTCTTTTTCTTAGGTGAGGATAAAAGCCGGGGCTGGCCTGAGCAGAACTAGAGTTGGTTCCCACCTCACTCAGATTCACCCACACAGCCATAAGCAGCCTGTTCCTATTGTGTTCACTTGGAATAACCTCCCATGCATTCATACTCCATCCTGTAATGTCCAGGCTCCTAGAAGACGCCAACAGCAGTGTTATGAAGCATACTGTTCATAAATGTCATAGGTAGTCAACTATTTTTAAATGCAAAGGAATTCCAGACAATTTTTACCTGAGGAGGCATAGAAGGGGAGGCAGGGACCGGGATCAGAACAGAGCACAGCATTCTCAACAGCATCCTTACAAATAGGGACAGGTTCACAGGTTCACTGGCCCATTCTATAATCTGGCTCATAACTACACACAATGTAAGTTGTGAACACACATATTTTTGTACATGCACAAAAAATACATACTAAAGCATTATAATTGCTTAAAATTTACCATCTGGGCAATGAGAAGGGGCCCTCTCTTACTGCGGACACATGTGAGCTGGGATTCTTGGTGCTGCTTACCATTAAAACTTAAAAATGTTATAACGTAATTGGCGTAGCAACCTATGGTCGTCGTAAATCAAATGGCATGAAGCTAATAGTCCTTCATTACTAGGTCATAAGCCATTGCATTATTTTTCTCACTGAGGATTTCATTTTTGTGAATCCATTAGATTTTGTTAATCAATTTTGATTACTCTGAACTCATCATTTCAATGTTTAGGTGAATAACCTTTGTTTTGTTTTTTGCCATATTTATTTTTACAGTTTCATTATAATTATGGTTCACTATGTATGGTAAAGATGCAATGTTTTCATTTAAAGTAAGTTTATATGAGCTAAAATTTAAGCTGAATTAAAATACAAATATTAATAAAATGATAGCACAAGTGGTGTAGGGATAGGACAGAAGTCATGTAACAAGTGGGTGATTGACTCAACTTGGAAAGCATGTGCAACACTGATTAAAATCCAAATAGCTATCACCCAACTTCTGCTTTGTTAAGTTCTGTGGGAGCCCAGAGAGTTAGAGAGTTACAAAAACGTGTGTGTGAGAGAGAGAGAGTGAGAGAGAGTGAGAGAGAGAGATGATGATGATGATGAAATAAATCTTTATTCTTAGAGAGTTTCCACCTGGAAAAGCAACACACATTTTTTCAGACGAGGAAACTTTGCTTGGGTACTAAGAAGTATAAATATATTTAGGAGGCAATGAATAAGGAAAGAGACTTGTTCATTGATTTACTAAGCCTTCACTGAGTCCTGCCTAGGTGTCCCATCTAGCATTAAGTACATGTAAAAATAAGTTAGCTTAACCTTCAAGAGACTCACAGAAATGGAGGAGGAGGCATACAGCAGTTATCGATGTTACACAATGTGATGTTCATGCTATGTAAAAATACTGTAAGAAGGAAAGAGCCAAGACGAGGGCTGGATCACTCTGCAGGGGACTCTGCAGGGGACTGGATCTGAAATGTCTCATTAGTCTAATGACTCTTGTTTCCTAGAACAGAGCCTCTCACATAGTTGGTGCTCAATAGATATTTACTGAAGCATTGAATGCTAATAAGCCTATGATAGACTAAACAGTGGAGGAATGGGAGTGAATATCCCCCAAAATATTCATGTCCTAATCCTTGGAATCTGTGAATATCACCTTACATGGCAAAAGGAACTTCGCAGATATGATGAAGTTGAGGATTTTGAGATGGAGATGTCATCCCAGATTGTGCGAAATGTACTTACAAGTATCCTTATAAGAGAGAGATCAGACACACAGACAGGGCAGGAGAAAGCAATGTGACCACAGAGGCAAAGAGATTGACCACAGGCAGAGATTGAAGTGATGTGGCCACAAGCCAAGGAATGTCAGCAACCACCAGAAGCTGGAAGAGGCAAGGAAACAGATTCTCCCCTATGGAGCCTCTCAAGGAAGTATGATCCCGCTGACACCTTAATTTAGGCCCACAAGATTCAGTTCAAATTTCTGGGCACCAAAACTACAATAGAACAAGGATCTGTTGTTTTAAGCCGCCACGTTTGTGGTAATTTGTTACAGCAGCTACATTAGCTAATACAGTCACCGATCTGGAAAGAAATTACAGGCAGAGAAAGCTACAAAAGCTGTCTGGCCAATGCCAAGTACTTTGCAGAGCCTGGGGATTTTGAGCTGAGGCATCCTAAGATGCAAACAGAGCTTGAGAAAGATGAGTCTGGCTTGGTCGAGCAGGATGGGTGGAAGAGAGAGGCACCAGAGGCAGGGAACCCTGCCAAGAGGTTCTTGAGGCAGCTCAGGCATGCAAAGTGGATGAGAGCCAGGCCTCAGGGATTAGCAGTGGGAATGAGAGAAGGGGCTGGTACAAAAGAAATTTCAAAGGCAGAATTGATAGAGCTTAGTGAAGACTGAGTATAGCAGATGAAGGAGAAATGTTTTCCAGCTGTTAGAGCCGAGACTGCACAGAGGGGGGAAATTGGAGCAAAAGGGAGACGTTTCCAAATGTTTCTAACAATAGCCGGTTAGCCTCAAAACCATCCCAGCGCCATGATGTGAGTCACTCGAGCGTCAAAGAAACAGCTCGTGGATCAACACTTTGCATGGCCGGAGGAAAAGGCTATCGCCAGAGCTCCTTTTGGAAGAAGTCTTCCCAGATGCCCTCCTGATCTGCCCTCAGCCAAATGCCTCCTAAGGCCTAGATTTTCAGAGTGGGGATGGGAAGGGGAAGGGGTGGATGAAAAGGAGAGAAGAGGGGAGAAGGAGGGGAGGAAGGGAAAGAGGAGGAGGGAACAGGACCACAGGTCCAGTACACCACAGACACATTCCAGGTGCCAGCCTGCCAGGAGCACTGGACCAGGGACCAGAAAAGCCCATCAGAAGGAGATGTGAGCCCTCAGAGCACCTTCAGCAGGACTCTGTCTCCCGCTTGCTGCTGCTTCCCATCCCAGAGAACTTTGGACCTAAGCAGTCTTCTCGACAGAAAGATGAGGGCAATCTGACATAGTAGGAGCCTGCAAGCATGAAGTCAGTGAACTGAGCAAACCTGGGCTCTGACTGAGAAAGTGCTCTCACACCAACAGCTACCCAGAGCGGAGAGCGGAGCCTCTGAAAAGACAGTAGTCAACCCAAATCACACCTCAAGAGATCTTGGCCACAGCCTATGAATAATAGAGCTCTGCCCCAAGCACTCAGTCCTGGGCTGCAACTAACTGTACTGAGCAAGTCTCTCTCTAGCTGAGAAGGCCACAGCTCCGGCACCCTCCTTTGTCCTAAAGAAGCTGCCACGGCTCAGTGTTCACCTTGGTGAGGGAGGGGGAAGAAAGAGATCCCCGCATGTACTTATTAGTTATCTATTGACCATGTCCTGTGTGTCAGGCGCCTGCTTCCCAGACCAAGCCGACGCCGTTCCATTTGCACCTCTCTTCTTTCAGGGCTTCACACAGCCTGCGGAACGAGTCACTCCGGGGCGGTCTCTTCCTACAAAGGTCCCTGGAGAAATGTGCTGCATTGATGGAGAAATCAATTGAACAGCACCAGTGTCTAGCAGTACTGCCTTTGTCCTTGCCCCAGCCCTTCACACATTCATTCGCTCGTTCTACGATGGTTTATTGAGTGCCCAGGATGTGCCCAGCATGTGAACAAAGGGCTGGCAGACCAGCAGGTGCACACCATCCATTAGCACTTCCTCCCGGCTTGGCCAGTGAGCAGGGCAGGAACACAGCCCTGATCAGACAGGCAGAAAGCTGAGGGTCAGCCCTAGAAGGAAATGGCCTTGGCCTTGGCACCCATGCCTGGCAAGTGGCGGAGCTGGGGGAAAGGGAAAAGCCCCAGGCCCCAAGTTCCTGTTCTAACACCTTCCTCCCCTGACATACACTTTGCCTGGTTCAATCACTGAGTATCTTCCACTCATGAAACCATGGTTGGGCCTTTGGCATTTACCCAGAGCATCCCCACCCATGGCCTCACCTGAGTCACTCAGCAACCCTGTACCCCCATTTTACAGACAGGGAAACAGAGGCACAAAATAACGTCAGCATTTGTCCCACATTACACAGCTGGCAGGCTACCGAACGGAGGCACAGGCCCAGATCTCATGACTTCAACATCTTCTTTTCTCTTGGTATCAAACTGCTTGTCTTTGTTCTGATATGTTGTCTTCCGCACCTCCCCTGTCCAAAAAAAGAGAAGTAAAAAAGAGAAAAAAATTCACTCATACACACACACCACAACATACATACATACATACATACATACATAAGTTAAATTAAAAACAGACATGTCTTCTTCTCTCTAGAATCTGGCAGCAGGCAGCTGCCAAACCTCCTGAGAACAGTGATTTCCAGGGGAAATCTGACCATCCTCGGCTTCCAAAGACACTGCAGTGTTTCCAATTATGGTGCTGAGTGCTCTGACTTGGAGGCGGGAGCAGCGGCGAGGAATGGGGGAGCTCCAGGAGGGAAGGACTGACCTTGCTCAGACCCCGTTCTGGCTAATATGTCAATAGCCTCTTAAATGGAACGTTATGTGTCTGGGATTTTACTGTCAGACTCATCCCGTTTGGGGTAGAGTTTAGGGTTGTTGTTTCTTTTAATCTAAAGTTGATTGCCTCTCTCATTATCAAAGCCACCATCCATCTGTTTCCACTTTCTTAAGGGCTGCAGCGAGAAATAGAGCTGGAAATGTGTTCCTACTTTAGGTTTCAGGGTTCCCCTCCTCCGCCTTGTTGAGAGTTGTTCGAGTTTTCATGTTGTCACTGCAACAGGATCTGCCAACAGTGGGTGGCCCGCTGCACCCGCCCGCCCGCCCGCCCGTTTGAAACTAATTTACAGCTTCATCTGGGACTATTGTCACTTTAAATTAATTAGCAAAATACACCCAAAAAATTCATGTATGGGGAAGGGGCCAGGAAGGAGCTGGGGGCGTTTTAAGTAGGAGGGGAGAACACTTGACTGAGCTCTGCCAGCAGTGCAAGGGCAGCCTTTCCTTTTCCTTCCCACCCGTCTTACACACACACACACACACACACACACACACACACACACACACACACACACCATAAAAAAGTCAGTGTGTTTTTTTTTAAAGCTTTCTTTGGGAAAATAAGAACTCTGTGTTGGTTTCCACTAAACCAAGCCAAAGCTGAGAGTAGGGGAGAAAAGGTGGGTAGCACAGTGAGTGCTGGGGAGGGAAGGATGAAGGGACAGGGTTGGGTAGAGATCAAGGCAGGGATGGGCATCCACCTCACCCCCCAGGGAGGCACTTTCTTCCTAGGCTGCAGGAGGAGGTCATTAGTTCTTCTCCCAATCAGCATGCATTAACCCTTATTACAGGGCAAACACGGGGAGGAAAGGAAGAGCCTTCATGAGGCTCAAAGTTTGCATCAGAACGACAATTAGATTCTGTACCACTTTTGCAGTCTCATGTGTTCTCACCTCAACCTCACTGCAACCTTGAGAGGCACGTAGCATTATCCATCCCTTTTATAAGGGAAACAGCCAAGGCTCAGAGAGGTCAAGGAACTTGCCCCTGACCACACAGCTATGGGACCATGAAAAGAATCCAAACAAGGTCTGTCACTGAATCCTAGTTTTGGGACCCAAAGGGGCTTTAAACACATGAGTAGGACTGGGTGCCTCCACATGTATAGAACTGGGAGTCAGTGGGCAGCTTAGTTTTCTGCAGTGAGGTGTTCTAGCCCTGCCATCCTGAGACTTGAGCTGGCGATGCGGCCAAAAGAGGCAGTTCTTTGAACAGCCTTGGGGAGTTCTGGGCCCTCAACAAAGCATCAGTCTGTTGGTGACAAAGTCTTGCACATCATCTCTGGGCTCGACTTGACTTTCTAAAGCTGAAACATTCCGAATGTTCAGGCAACAGGTTACAGTCTATCTGCTCTCACAGGCCAGCGAGTATCTGAAAGCAATTTGAGAGCCATGAACCAATGCTCACATAACGCCTGGCTCGTACCACACACTCCAGAAGCACTGGCTATGATGGTGATTCCCCAGATCCTCCACCTCACTGGCCTCAAACCCTGGAGTTGGGAGGAAGAGAACTTATATACAAAGATTGGTCCTTGATCCAACCAAAATTATGGATATCTATTATAGAATTGTGTAACCAACCTACAGTAACACTGAGCACCTAAGTGTGTGGTAAGTGTTATGTTGCAATAGTTTTAAGTGAACTAATCCTCAGCACATCCCTGGGAGGTCTTGGATGACCCATTGGACAGAGGAGGAATCTAAAATAAGAGTAGGTGGAACCTCTCACCCCAGCAGGATTCAAACCCAGGCAGCTCACTTCCCAGCAAGTATACTTGACCGCAGTGCTATCTGCCCTGCCAGAGCACTCTCTGCCACCCTGAACAAGTGGTTGTCCAGCCTCTGCTTGAACAGCTCAGTGACAGGATGCTCACTACCTGAAGAGATGGCTCCGTTTGGTAGAAAGTTCATCTTGATGTTGAGATGACATTTCTCTTCCTGCCTTCTACCCATTGTCCCTGCTGCTGACTGGAGCCTCCCAGGACAACTTTAAATTCTTTTCTCAAACCTCCTCCATAGGCATGGAGTATCTATTAAATGCAGATCTGTTTCCATGGTTCTCGGCTAGGGCCTGAGGTTCTGCATTCCTCATCAGCCCAGCTGACAAGTGTTCCCCACAGGGCTGGTCCTGGGACCTGATCTAGAGGACTGAGGTTCAGAACCAGAATTGGAGTCAGAGGCAGCCATCCACCCATACTGTAAAGAACACCTTACAGGAGCACAGCTGCACCCGTCTGCTCACATGCTGTCCACAGCAGAGGGGAGTCGTTGCAGCGGAAACTGTAAAGGCCACAAAGCCTGAAGTAGTTGGCCCTTTACAGGCAGAATTTGCTGACCCCTGCTCTGGATGACTGCCCTTCAGGTTTTAAGAGCACTGCCCTGCTGGCCACCCTGTCCTCTGAGCCACCTGTCTCAGGCCTCACCACCTGTCCCACCCAGTGGCACCTCAATTCCCTTAGCATCCTGGTGTCTAACTCTTGAATACACTCCGGTTTACCAGAAGCCCTCTTAAAGGGGGGAGTGCCACCCCCAAATACCCCAGACCACAGAGACCACTCACTCTCTGACCCAGAGGTTACATTCTCTGCTGGCAGGGTCAGCAGGGAGGCCCTCAACAACCTTACCCCATCCTGTCTCTTCTCCCCAGCCCCCTCTCTGCCCATACTCCCCGAGGCTCCACATACCCTTCTTGGGATTTTCTGCTCAATAACTGATGCCCATTGATTATTGCAGAGTGTCAACGGCCCAGTGCATCCGAACCCTGCTCCCAGGCACAGGCCTCCATTTCAGGAGGCTGCAGGAGCTCTGCCCCACCCCCCAAAGGCACACCCAGAGCCAGAGGGCAGGGACGCAGACCTGGGACATGACTACACCTGTCATTATGCTAGAGACCACTGCTTCTGTGGCCTCCCCACTTGTGTTCACTGCGGAGGCATCTCCAGTAGTGCCTGGGGACGTTCCAGAGGAGTGTCCCCCTCACCCCCACTCCCCCAGCTCAACAGGAAGCCTTCAAGACTTCCCTCTTCTCTTAGGCAAGGGGAGCCTCCCCTAACCAGACTGATTCAGGACTGAAAGGAGGTTCACAACATGCGTCATACCTGCTTTTTTCAAAATGCCTTCCCTTCTCTCAGCACTGTCTGCTGTAACTGTCTATGGTGACCGGAATACAGTCGTCCCTCACCACATCATGGCTCACTTTTAGCGGTCTCAATGTATCGCGAATTTTTAAATTGTATATACCTAATTTTGTATTGTGGATTTTTCACTATATCACGGGATTTTGTGGTATATAGGTATTTTTATATATTTATTATTTTAATTATTTTTGCGGTAAAATAAGCATTTTCTAACCTAAAAAATTGAAAACAATATAAAAATATAAATTAAAACATTAAAAGAATATTAAATCAAAATAAAATATGTAGCATATATTCACTGGTGAGTACCTATATAGAATTTTACATGTTGTTAAAATTACATAAATTTAAGAGTGTAGAAAGTGTTTAAGAGCATAGGATGTGTTTATAAGAGTGTGGGAAAGGTTTATAAGAGTGTGGGGAGGGTTTATAAAGCCTTAAAAAATATATATATATATAAATAATAAAATAAATATGAGGTCTCTACTTCGCGGATTTTCGCCTATCGCGGGGGGTTCTGGAATCTAACCCCCATGATAGACGAGGGACCACTGTACACTCGTGCAGGGCAGTATGCCAGCATTGGTCGCATGTGGCTACTGAGCTCTTGAAATAAATGTGGCCACTATAACTACAGAACTACATTTCCATTGTAATAAACTGAAATAACCATGTGTGCCTAGTGGCTACACTATCGGACACTGCAGAGTAGGGCCCATGCTTCAGATGTATTTGAATTTGATCCTTTTAACTCTTTAGGGGCCTGGTCAAAAATGGGAAGGAGTAACATTTGGAGCTATTCTGAGTCACTGGTTCCTTCATATGAATCCAGGAACTGAAAGTAGGGATGAATCTGGGGAGGCCCGAAAAGGGGACCCTGGAGGTCACTGGGCCCAAGGAAGGATGAGAAAGGGCAAGATCAGGCCAGCTGGATATCAAAAACTGTATACCAGCTTTGCCCACCTGGGGCCCAGAAAGGACTTTGGACGGGACCAATTTGTTTATAAGACAGTCCTATCAGTTTCTGAGGGCAAACCTGGTCACTGATAAACAGAAGGAAGGGAGGAGGAAAAGGAAGGAAGAAATGGTAAAGAGGGAACTGATTCATCACTGACCTGTCCCTCCAGGAATTTGAAAGCTGGTTTAAGTGATAAAGTCACAACAGCTAAAACAACTGGAAGGTCATGAGATGTGAGATTATAGCAATGTTCCTGTGTACAACAGGAATTCCGAGAGTGGGGACATCAGCAGGGACTGAAGAAATCCTGGAACAAGTGGGAGTGGGTTTGGGCCAGGAAACGAGCAGATTTAGTTCAGATTAAAGAAAAAGAAAAGGCACTCTGGGCAGGTGGGTCATTTGAGCAGATGTGCAAAGGTGGGGATAAGGAGGCACCTGGTTAAGCAGAAAAGAGACCCTACCCACCTGATTAGGGTGACAGGCCAGTAGGGAAGAGAGAACTAAGGGGGATGGCCATAGTAGAGCTGGACATGGGGACCTGGACAGCTCAAAGGCAGGAGTTTTTTCACTGTTTGAGAAAGGATGAGAAGCTGTCCTGGGTTCCTCCAGCGGCTGCCTGCAAACCCTATAGAAGCAATGCCCAGGGTCTCGGGTCAGGAGGAGCCAGTGGCTGAGCATGGTGGGTACCAGTCCCATCCATGCAAGATGAAGGCTCCTCTAGTGGGCAAGCAGCATTGCTGACACTTGCTGTCCAATCCCATTCCCTCCCTCCCTTCTTCTACAGGTATCAGACACTTGCCCGTGCTGTCCCTTTATCCTTCACAGTTGTTATGTCCTCCAACAAATTTTTCACACATCTAGTTCTATCTTGGGCTTTACTTTCTGTAGGACCTGAAGTAATATAGTAAGAGACAGAGAATTCTATTCTCTCCTAAGAAATTATATACATGCTATTCAAGGGTTGAGGCTTCCCCATGACAAAACAGCCCCTGACGATGTGTTCACAACACAGGAAGCACTCAGGGTACTTTAAAGCAAGAACGTGTGCAGGCACAAAGAAGGGGTCAGGCCATCAGGAGCACAGTCATGGGAAAGGCAAGTGTCACACTGTGCCTGTGCAAATCTCAATGAGATGGCCCTCAACTGCTTCTCCCACCCCATTCTAGTCCCGCCCCTCCTGGGAGTGATGGCCTCAGCTCTGAGCCATAT
The DNA here is from genome assembly GCF_036850995.1 of Saccopteryx leptura. Classification (NCBI taxonomy): domain Eukaryota; kingdom Metazoa; phylum Chordata; class Mammalia; order Chiroptera; family Emballonuridae; genus Saccopteryx; species Saccopteryx leptura. Next base: position 123,886,798 of record NC_089508.1, read on the forward strand.
GCCTGCTTGCGCAGCTGAGTTCCCTGGAAAAAGCAAGCCGAGCATGCTCACATCTGAAACCCACTCACTCCACTTTTCTCAAATATGGGCAGCAAATGTTTCCAACTATTGATCTTGAAGAGATAACAGAACTGAGAGGAATGAGGAGGAGGGCAGGAAAACCACAGGGAGGGGCTGTATCCCTAGTCTGTTTTCCAGGGTGGGGGAAAGAATGGAGGGGGAGCACAGAGGTCATCTGTCACCTCCAGTCCCTCCTTCATCCCAGGATATGCCACTAAAGAGGAGTCAGAGGCTATCAGAGAAGGCACTTCTACAACCGTCACTCACTCCTTGGGGTTCCTCATTCCATTGTTCAAACCTGAGCTTCTCAAACTTGGCAATGATGGCATTTTGGATCTGACACTTCTTTTTTAGGGCCTGAGGGGAGCCGTCCTGTGTATTTCAGGATGTTTAGTAGCATCCCTGATTTCTACCCACTAGATGCCAGTAACACCACCCCCAGTTGTGACAACCAAAAATGTCTCCAGATACCACCCTAAGGCCCCTGAGGGGCAAAATCATCCCCAGGAGGACCACTAATTTAAATCAGCAGCGGAAATTTCACTCTGGACAGAATTAACATATTCAAGCCCTACAAATTGCTTCTCCCCATCATTCCTCCCACAGTAAGTGCTGTGTGCAGGTCTTATCAGGAACAGGCCAACCTAAAACTGCCCAGATAGCACTTTGGTGACCTGGTCCTGGGTGCTCCCGGCCCCTTCCCAAACTGCAGAACCTTCCCTGTGAGTCTGGCCCAATCTAATTAAATCCCAATGGCCAAGCAGCCCAGCCCAGCCCAGCTCGGCAGCCAGCCACTGCAGACAGCCTGGCTAGGGAGTCTTGCTATTGTCTCACTTGTGTACGCTGTGGTTTCTGGCTGGGTGGGATCGATAATGTCGCTCTTCTTCTCCTCACTGCGTTTAAAGGGAACCAGTCCCAGCAGGGATTACATTCACAGTCCATCACCAAACATCTTTTGATTTATTCTTTCATCGACAAACAGTTATTGAGTTCCTTCGAGGTGGCAGGCACTGCAGAGGGTGCTACGGCAGTAGCTGTGAATCAGTGGGGCAGGATATGGGCTCTGAAGTCAGGCTGCTGCACTTAGAATCCACCATCTACTGGTTTCAGGACTTCAGCATATGTTTTACCTCTCTGCAGCCCAATTCCTCATCTGTAAAATGGAGGTTAAGGGCGGCTCCCACCTCAAAGACAGGTGAGCATCACATTGTAGAAGGTGTAAAAAAGTTGCTTAGCATAAGTGCCTGATATACACTAAGGTAAAAAAGAGCTTATCCCGGAGTAGGGTTGTTAATATTGTTATTCAAGACATTATAGTCTGGTGGGAGAAACAAATTCAACATGCAATTGAATAAAGTGTGAAGAGTGGCTTGAGAGGCATGCACAGCTCTCATGGGCACTGGGGGGGAGGGAAGCAAAGGGATAGGGTCAGGGGTACTTCTTCCAGGAGAAGATGTTACCTAAGTTCAACCCAAAGCTTAACTAGAAATTAACCAGAAAAAAAATTAAGGTAGCAGGGTAAGTGTTGCAGGCACAGGGAAAGGCGTGTGCTAAGGCTCAGAGGCCAGAGCATGGGTGCAAGGGACCTGAGAGGGTTCAGTGTGGCTGCAGCATGGATGCTGCAGATGCAAGCTGGGTTCACACCAGCCAGGCCTGGAAGCCACAACGGGGTTGACCTGACCCTACGGCAATGGGATCCATTGAGAGTTTTTGGCGAAGGACGGGTGTGATCAGATTTGGTTTACAAAGCTCTCTCTGGCTGGAGAGGAAGAAATGATTGAAGGGAAGAAGTTGAACACTGCTGCAGTTTCCCAGTGAGAGGTGACAGTGACCTGGCCTGTGGAGGGACAGGGACGGCAAGAACAGAAAGGGGCGGGCTCCAAGTCCACGAAGCAGTAGAGTGTGATTAGCGTGGCTCCCAGCACACTGGGGCCGACGCATAAATCTCTGAAGAGTGAAGAACAAGACCAAGGATGAGGTACAGCACAAGGTCTGGGAGGGGGTCCAGCCTCAGAGGGGCTCTGAGCAAAGTCCTCTAGCCTCCAGCCCCAGCCTGGGGCAGTTTCATGAAGCTGATTAGAAACAAAACAGAAAATGCCTTCCTCCCCATGGGCAAACATGACCTGTGGGGACAGACAGAAGCAGAAATACAGAAAAAGAGAGAAGGGAAGAACCAAAAAAAGCAATAAAGCAGAACCACAGAACCAGAACACGCCAGGGCTCGCCATCGGTGTGGAGGCTGGCAGATGAGGGCCAGAGCTGGAAAGGCCTGCACGGCAGGGCCCGGGGCAAGGGCCCGTGGCTGTGCCCCAGGCACCGCGGGCCTGCCGGAGCAGACGAGCTCACGCGGGGGCAGTGCCTGCTATGTGGGGGCATGTTCGGGCTTCCAGGATAGGCGTGCACAGCGCGCTCCCCACAGTGCAGGGCTTAGAGCAAGCAGTTTGGTACAGCGACAGAAAAGAGCAAAGTTTTGGAAATATTAATTTTTAATTAGACATTCAATTCTCATAAAAAATTAAAACATTACAGATAAGGTCTGAAGACCCTTTGCACCAACCTTCAGTTCTAGTCTCTTCCTCCCTATCCCCAGAGGCGGCTGCCCTTGGGTTCCTGGGTCTGCTTTCACTATTTATTTATATTGTGCATATAATATACCCACAGAGAGCACGGACTATTGTTTGGTGGGGATTTTGTTTGCTCGTTTACTGTCTCTGCTGTGCATAGCTGTGTTCCCATCTACAATTCACTTCCCTCATTCACAGCATGTCTGGAGATATGCCCATGCGGGTCCACAGGGATCTGCCTCATCCTTCTGAGCCACAGCATGGTGTTTATGTTACTACAGCGATCGCAGTCATTACTCCATAAAGAAAACTTTGTACAATGGGTAGAAAATCCAAAACACTTTACGCTTTAAGGATAGCATGGGCCAAAGTGGTAGAGTCAGAAGGAGTCTTGTGGCTTAGAGGGATCAGGGGTCAGTCTCCACCCTCAACAGTGAGGACAACATGTGGGGACCAGTTCCAATGAGGAACTGACAAGAACTTCTGTGGGTGAGCAGCTGGGCAGAGGAGGGTTTCTGTCCTCGTTCACGCTTGCCTTAACCATACCACACAAGCTGAGGGGATAGAAGAAGCTTCTCTTAGTCATTCTGGGGTGGAATTCCAACTCTACACTGAGGTCAACCAGAGAGAAATCTTCTAACATGATGGCAGAAAGGAAGGTTGAGGTGGAGAGGAGGGGTCTGTTGTAAAGCCAGTAGCCACGGCCACCATCACAGCCACCTGGCCCGTGCAGGTTTGCATTAGATTCAGACAGTCAGTAATGAAACAATGGAGCCAAGAACTGGTGGACCATTAGCTTTAATCCTAGCTTGCACCCAGTGGGCAAGAAATACAAACAGTGGGAAAATACTTCCCTTTCCATTCAGGGCTCCCAAGGGCCACTGACTCATCCGAGTTTTCCTAGAATCAAAGGTTTCTAGCTCACCAGCCTTATTCACCTCTGTTCCCCATCTCTTCTCCCTGCACAAACTGGCTTCTCATTCAGCACTCCGCCATCTTGGCTGCTTCTCTCCTCCACGTGGCCTTTCTCTCCCCTCTAATGCTAATCACAGGAACCGAGAGAACAAGCTCCCAGTCTGCCCCCATTTTATAGTGTAGAAATCCAAACCTTTAATCCAATATACAAACAAGGAAGTCTCTGAGACAAAGTCACTTATCTGAGGCATGATGGGATTCCTCATGAGAGTGCACCACCCACATCATGCAACAGTCAAGGGTGTGGGGAAAAGCTTAGTCTTAAAACTAAGCCTTAGGCTATAACGACCCTGCCTGCTTACAGCCTGTCCCCCACACAAAATGCAAACTATAAGTGAGCAAACATATATATCATATTTATAAACTTATTTGACCAACATTGTTGTTCCTGTAAATGTCAGGCCATGGAGAACCCGACTCCTCACTCATAAGCACACGTCCACATGCTTCTTGGAGTGAGGGGGAATTCTTGAATTTTGTGGCTTCTACGCTGGGTCCCTTCAGATCACACCTGAGCTTGGATGACATAGCCCAGGCTAGATTCTATAAGACATGTACCAGGCCAGGATGTAAACACAAGGCAAGGCCAAAGATGTTTGGTGGGGCTGCAGGGGCTCTTGCCTGGCCCTTTGGGACGCAGGGTGGGTGGCCATCACACTCTTACCCTGGCGATGACAGCTCCAGTGACTGCTCCAGGCCCTCTCCTCCATGCTCCTTATCAAAACCAAACTCCCCTGCAATCCCAGTAATCTGAAACCCAACCCACCAGGCACCCACCCTCTCAGAGGCACACTTTCCCCACTACATAAATGGGAGCCCACAGTGCCCTGCCCACTTCCCTGGGCTATTGCCAGCTCAACACAAGCTCTGGGTGTGCGCCCAGAGGGGCATGGGGCAGGGCAGCCAGTAAATTAGCTCAGTTTTCTGATCCGTAGAATGAAACTAACAACAGCTCTACCTCAAAGATTGATGTAGATGCTACAGAAAACTCCCAGTGAAAGGGAGGTGCTATTAATCATTACTGAAATAATAATTATGTATAATAAAGACTGTGAGCGTTAGAGTCTGGGCTATGTTTCTACAGTCTCAGTCAGGACGCGGCCTCCAGGTAGTGATGGGCAACTGATCCTAGCCAGGTTCTAGGTTCTTACTCAACTTTTCTAGTAAGAGGTGTCTCACCCTGCTGCTGACCTCCCAGGCCTCCACCTGCCAACTTTATCTCAGTCTCCGCAAAATTGCCTGACCTTATGTGACCCTGGGCGCAGTCACTGATCATGCTCAGAGTAGCTCAGTCACCTCCACCCTGGACCTCAGCACATGGTGAGCGAAGAACAGCAGAAGCAGCAACAGGCTGGCCCCTTCTCCCAGGTCACACCTCAGGTTCGGGCCTAACATTTGCTATAACAGGTGACTTCCTGAAGTAGCGTTGTGGATGGGGGTAGGGTTGCCGCTGAGTGTGTCAAGGAGACCTGAGGATGGCAGCCAAGCAAGAGGGAAGAGCCTTTGTGGCCCCCTTTGGTTGTCTTCATTCAGATGGTCCTGACCATCACCCCAGACACCATATCTGTCTCCCTCCATGAGGCCTCACATCATACCAGGGGTCTAAATGTTGTTGCCCACAACTAAAGCCTGACTTGAGAGCAGTCTCTATCTCCCTTACACCCCGCTGGAAATGCCTCCAGAACAGCTCAGAGGTGCCTCCAATCTGCCGCTGAATCCGATGGCCTCTCTTCAACAGTGTGTGTATGTGTGTGTGTGTGGGGGGGGGGGGGGAGGTAGAGAGGTGCAGGGATGGTGAGGGACAGGGAGTATGATCAAGTTTCTTGGGAATTTCATAAGGTCAGAACTCCTAGGCCAAACGCTAGCCCCTGCTTTTCACTTCAGAGGAAGCTAAGTCCCAAGGAAGGAGGAATGTGCCCAAATCACAAGCTAGCAAGGGACCCTCACACCCTGAGCAAAATAAATAAATTCCACCTGAATACCTGGGACATGCTTTTCAGCAAAACCTGATCAGAAACCCGTTCGCAATTCTTTCCCTAAATGAAATCCGTTGCGCTGCGGTCTTTGATGAGAATCATCTGGGCAGATTCCATGTGCAACAGGAGCTTTACTCTCCAAGACTTGCAGGCTGCTGGGTCAGTGGGAGATGGCGCCTGCAGAGCCCCGCGGACCCCCATCGCAGACTGGGGAAGCTGGGAGACACGCCGGCAGCGGGATTGCACGCGCCCAGCCCACACGGCCGGAGCCACCTCCCCTTCCTACCCTGGCGCCCGGGTCTCAGCTCCGGCCCTGGAAGCACGCGTCCCGGGTCCTCCACGCTCTCGAAACCGTGTAGATTTCCTTCGAAGTCTGGAAGCCTTTTCATTCCGATGTCCTTGCCTAGTAATTCCTGCTGAACGGGTCTCGGGCGAACTAGAGTCCCACCTCCAGGCCCTGCGGCCGCGCCGCGCCTTTGTCGGTTGCGCAGCGCCACCTGCGGACCGATCATGGGTCCACTTTTAGCAGAGTCCGGTCCATCAGCGAGCAAGAGAGGCCCAACCCGATTGGTAAGGATCTGGATATTAGCAGGTTCAAGAACCACAGGGTTCAGCGTCAAAGAGTTTTGGGTTCGAGATCAGCCTGGACAACTTGAGCCCAGGTGGCTGGGACACGGTGGCACTTGTAAGCGCTACTCCGTCCACAGATAAAGCACCCCTAACCTCAGGAGCTGCTGCGAGGACTACAAGCAATTGTCTTTGACAGTGCCTGGCCCCACTACCCTCTGTCTCCACACTTCGCTTTGATGTGCAGGTGGCCTCCTTACCCAGACCCTGACCTGGGCCACCAAGTCTTCCCAAGACAAGATTGCTCTACTGAGATGACAGCCAATATTGTTGTAAAGTACCCAATCCACAATTCCGGGGGTTTTCGTAGAGACACCAAGTCCAAATGAGTTTTTGAAGAGTTTTATTAAAGGAGGAAACTTATTAACTATGCCAGCCGCATATAGCTTACACGGGGCAGTCCCAAATCGTGTGTCCCTATAATATTGTAGGGGCTGGTTATATACTCTTAATGATACATGGGCGGGGGAAAAGCCTGACATCACGGGAATAAGCTTATAACCTTTGTTTTCACCTACACAGGTTTGGGAAAAGGATGAAGGGGGGTGTTGGGCGGATAAAATGTATTATGCTCACTTTGTTAAAGATGCCATCGCCCAGGTGATATTAATGTGTGTTGGAGGCAGACAGGATCATTGTAGCCTGGGGCTTGGTTTTGGGATTAAGCCTCTCCCACCCGTCTTGATGTGGGGTGGTACAATCCAATCATGCCTCAGAGAAGTGACTTTGTATTAGAGACTTCCCTGTTATGTATATTGGATTAAGGGTTTGGATTTCTACACTATAAAATGGGGACGGAACGAGAGTTTGGGCCCTTGGTTCCTGAGGTTAGCATGAGAGAGCAGAGAAAGTAGAGCCAGCAGCGGAAGGAGGCCACGTGGAGTAGGCCAGGAGAAGCAGCCAAGATGGCGGAGTACTGAGTAAGATGCCAGTCTGTGTAGAGTTTGTATCTGGGATAAGGAAGAAAATGGGGAACTGAGGAGAATAAGGTTGGTGAGCTAGAAACCTTTGATTCTAGGAAACTCGGATAAGTCAGTGGCTTTGTGAGCACTGAGTGTGACTGGGTTTTGGAGCCCAGTGTGTATTTTTACTTGCCCGCCGGGTGCAAGGTAGGATTAAAGGTTATGGCCCACCAGTTTTTTGGCTCCATGGTTTCTTTACCGACTGTCCGAATCCAATGCGAACCTGCAAGGGCCGGGCTGCTGTGATAGTGGCCTTGGCCACTGGCTTTACAGGGGGGATGGGACACAATTCATTAGCAAGTTTATAACATCTGTCTATAGGATTCATAAAAAGACGTTTCTTCACATTAAAACTTACAAGGTAACACAATGGTAAAAATGTCACTTTACATATTAAAAGACATTTCTATATTTTCTAGTGTTCATTTACTATTTCTTTGTCCAGAGATACTGTTGGGCAGATAAAATGTATTATGCTCACTTTGTTAAAAATAGTGCTGCCCACATGAGGCCGTCGCCCAGGTGATATTAATGTGTGTTGAGAATCCTTGTAGCCTGGGGCTTGGTTTTGGGATTAAGCCTTTCCCACCCTTTTTGATGTGGGGTGGTACAATCCAATCATGCCTCAGAAAAGTGACTTTGTATTAGAGACTTCCCTGTTTTGTATATTGGATTAGAGGTTGTGAAGCTACAATATAAAATGGGGGCAGAACGAGAGTTTGCTCTCTTGGTTCCTGGGATGATTAGCATGAGAGAGCAGAGGGAGCAGAGCAGAAAGAGGCCATGTGGCCAGGAGAAGCAGCCAAGATGGCGGAGTACTGAGTGAGAGGCCAGTTTGTGCAGTTTGACGCTGGAGAAGGAAGGAGATGGGGAACAGAGGTGAATAAGTCTGGTGAGCTAGAAACCTTTGATTCTAGGAAACTCAGATAAGTCAGTGGCTTTGTGAGCACTGAATGTGAGTGGGTTTTGGAGCCCAGTGTGTATTTTTACTTGCCCACCGGGTGCAAGCTAGGATTAAAGACTATGGCCCACCAGTTTGTGGCTCCGTTGTTTCTTTACCGACTGTCCGAATCCAATGCGAACCTGCATGAGCCGGGCTGCTCTGATGGTGGCCTTGGCCTTGGCTCCTGGCTCTACAGATACACACATCAACCACATGCTTTCAGGACTGGAGAGGTAGTTTCCATGGGGACAAATGCCTGTAAATGGCCCATTAATATAAGAAAAGGTTTAATTTAATCTTTCTCTGCCTGCACCTGGCTAGCTAGTCACCCATTTCCCCACAGGTGTGGTGGAAGGTCAGAGAATCCAAGTCTCCTTCCCCTTTGTATTTACAACACAATGCCATCGGCCATCTTGGTTTTATGCTAATCACACAAGTACAAAGATTATTTACAAAATCTCTGCATGTCTAGCCCAAATTCATAAAATGTTCTTCAAGCTTCCTAAAATATTAATATTAATTTTGTAGCTTTTGGTCCCTTACAACAATATGTTATCTGGAAGTCAGGAGACTGGGCTCAGTCAGTTCAGCCAAATTAGTTATATAACTGTTACAGTAATATAATGTTATAGTAATTAAATATATAGAAATATAGAAAAATGTGGGAGATATATAGAAATAAATTAGGATATAATATTAAAAGCAAGTAAGAAAAGTGAATAAGGCTATGACGTCTGGACAGGAATTAATCTAGTGTGTACAGATATGATAGCCAGACTCTGCCTTTCACGCAGGGCCCAGTTAGTGTGTGTGTGAAGTTGTATATAGTTAAAAAGTGGTTTGATGGTATAACTCTGTAGGTTAACATAAATAAGAAGCTTCCCTAGGAACACCTTAAAGTGGCTTGATGTGACATTTCAGCAGGTTAACATAAAAAGGGCTCCCTGCAAGAGCTCCCAAAAAGGTGGTTTGAGGTGATAATCCTGTAGATTGACACCTGGTAGAAGGCGTTGGCCAGAAAAGATACTAAAGCTAAGCACTTCCCTGCCCCCCCCCCCCCCCCCCCCCCCCCCCCCCCCCCCGCTGCAGTAGTCACCCAGACTCCAACTTTGAACATGGACTGTCTCCATGCCACTCTGACCAGAAACAACCTAGAGGAGCACGCCAACAGGGCCCCCTTAAGCTGTACCCAGGCACGCCAAAAGGATTTGTGAGTAATAAACTGCCTGTGTGATTCTTGCAACTAACTTGTGCGTTGGTCGTGTCTTTCCTCCGGTGGCGATTAGTCTCAGTACCAATAAGTAGAATCTTCATAGCCGCCTCAAGAGTAGTCTCGAAGAGGCTGCCAGCCCTGCTAAGTAGGAGTGTCCCACTGTGTGGGGAAGTTGAATTGGGGATGCCTGATCCACATACAGCTCGGGCTCTACTAGGACAATAACCTTGGGTTTTTTCATTTATCCCTTTGAGTGCTTTTCCCTCAACTTTTATTTGTATTGATTTTAGGGGTGAGGATTTAGAGACAGAGAGAGACAGAGCGGGGAGCGAGGAGCGGGGGAGCTGGAAGCATCAACTCATAATAGTTGCTTCTCAATGTGCCTTGACTGGGCAAGCCTAGGGTTTCAAACTGGTGACCTTAGGTCGACACTTTATTCACTGCACCACCACAGGGGAGGCCTTTTCCTCAACTTTTAAAAAAGTAGAGGATATGTTTAGATCTGATACTCCTTGATTAAAGTTCTCTTTCCAAAATCAATACATTCTGGAAGGAGCTCATTTCAACTCCCCTCTCCCAATGCTGCCCCCATCTCCCTGCCCCTCTCCTGTGTTGAATGAAAAAGGAGCACCACCAAAAGCTCATCACCCAGACTACACACCTGGGTGGGAACAGCATAGACTCTCTCTGCATCTGAGAGTGTTCAGGAGCCATCTCTTCTCTCCAACTCCCCCCCCAGTGTAGCTGGTGCCTCGTCTCAGTGGCTGCCAGGTGGCCATCCAAACCACACTTTTGACCAGGTCACTCCTCTGCTTAACAGTGGCTCCCCAGGACCTTCGGGATGCAGACCAAAGTCCATAATCTAGCAGAGAGAACCTCGACACTCGGCTCCATCATCACATCCTGTCCCTTTCCCATCTTAGACTGAAGAGTCTCCATATACAAAACTGCATGTGATTCCACACATGCCACACCAAGTGGTACCCCTGTGCGTCACTTACAGAAAACCACCCCCCCCACACACCACACACACAGATTACCACGTGACTAACTTCTGCTCTGGTGCCTCTCCCTCCCCAGCCAGCTGTCTTGCCTCTGTGCTTCAGAGCCCCCTGTGCTTACTTCTATCCCCTCCCCTAACCACATTATTATATATTAAAATGTAATTCAGTGTTCTTGTTATTCCAATTAGGTGTCTGTCTTCCCCTCTAAATCGTGAACTCCTCCAGGGCTGTCTTACTCATCTCCAAATAACCCAGATGGCTCCTGGGATCTCCCAGCCCACTTAGCTCTAGTTTAGATGAGCTTCATGGCAGACACAGCTAATTGCCTACCCAACAGCCATTTTCTCAGTCCTCCTTAATGAAAGAATCAGATTTTGTTCAGGGAGACAATATGTTCAGCTGAAAATGGTCTCCTCAGACTCTCTTGCAGCTAAGTATGGCCGTGTGACCCATACCTGGCAGAGGTAACTAGATGGGGCTTCTGGGAAAGCTTTTCAAAAGAAGACAGATTCATGCATCTGACCTCTTTTTCTAGTCTTTTTCCTTTGCTGGAATATGGGTAAGATGTCTGCAGAAGCAGCAGCCATCATGCAACCCTGAGGACAAAAGCCACACAGAATTAGAGCAGCAAGGTAGAAGGAAACTGGGTTTCCCCTGACCACCTTGAAACACTCTACCAACCCCTGGTTTGTTTAACCCAGTTTTGAAGGTTTTTCTCTTACTTGCAGCTACATGTCATCATAACTGATACAAACACCATTTTCTCCCCCAAGAGAAATTCAAAATCCTCTCTTGCAAGATATCTGCCAACTCGCAGTGGACTCACATGCTTATGGTCACCACTGACATTAAGCTCCTGTTCATTTTTCTCTTCCATCCTGGAGCATGATATGACATACTACCAGCCTTCCATTTTCACAATTCACAGTGGGAAGCAGGTAAACTGAAAATATTCTACAATGAAGAAAGACATGCTACATTGCAACACCTCACATTTATTCAGACTAAGGAGTAGTAAGCCTTATTCTGAGAAATCCTCCAACCATTCCCCTTCCCCGTGGGATTATATTCTGACCACATCAGTCCATGCGCTCCCCAGCCTCACACCTTTTTGCTTTCTCTCTCCTCTCGTCTTGTTCTGTCATCTTCCCTCCCCGATCTTCAAAGAAGCAAAAAACCAAATGCTTCTCCTGTTCTCACTCACAGTGTTTATTATCAGTACTTGTACCAAATGTTGACCATCAAGTCTGTGGCTTGGACTCCTCTGATCACCCTTACCATCTGTCTCAGTGGCTTTCCAAGCTATTATTCTAAGAGGAATTACTAGAAGTTAAGATCATTAATTTTTTTTGTGTGTGTGTGTGTGTTTTTCTGAAGCTGGAAACGGGGAGAGACAGTCAGACAGACTCCCGCATGCGCCCGACCGGGATCCACCCAGCACGCCCACCAGGGGCAACGCTCTGCCCACCAGAGGGCGATGCTCTGCCCCTCTGGGGCGTCGCTCTATTGCGACCAGAGCCACTCTAGCACCTGGGGCAGAGGCCAAGGAGCCATCCCCAGCGCCCAGGCCATCTTTGCTCCAATGGAGCCTTGGCTGCGGGAGGGGAAGAGAGAGACAGAGAGGAAGGAGGGGGGGGGGTGGAGAAGCAAATGGGCGCTTCTCCTATGTGCCCTGGCCGGGAATCGAACCCGGGTCCCCCTCACGCCAGGCCGATGCTCTACCACTGAGCCAACCAGCTAGGGCCAAGATCATTAATTTTTTATTCTCACTATATATATCTTTCCACGGTTTTCCACACATAAGGGCTCCATGCAAGTGGATTGGATTGACTGCACCAGAAGGGAACCCCGAGATGCACATACCCTGATACCCACCTATTTTAAGAGGTGCTACAGTCTCTACAGAGGCAGATTGAGGTCAGTTGAGGCCCCAGTTACAAAAAAAAATATTGGGACCCTTTAAAAAAAGAGACAGGAAAAATAAAAATACATGTTAACTGTATTTTAAAATAAATAAAAACATTATGTATTATTAATGTTAAAATTGCACAAATGAAACCAAACTTGGTGTCATTAGAAAAAAGTGTCAAGTTGGGGTATTGTGGGACCCTTCAGAAGTTGGGGTCCAGGGCGCATACCCAGTGCACCCACCATTAAATCCGCCTCTGAGTCTCTAATTTTAAAAAAAGAATTATTCTATCAGAAATATTCAGCCAAGAAAAAGGAATATCAGTGCTAAGGTCAGCTAACTGCGAGATGGGAGGCAGACAGGCCCATGGCTATCTGTATCCAAGTCACACTTAGTGTCTAGGTCTTGGTTTCTCATGAAGAACTTAGACTGAAGTTAGAAGGAATTTTAAATCACATCTTGAAAAAAAGACTAAGAATGATACAAGATCTCTTGTAAATTGGGGATATTTTTGCATTCTTTAGACCATGCTTGACCAATCTTGGCAAATGTTTATCTTATTAATCTTTCTAAAACACTACCTTTGGGTTTTTTTAATTACTTCAACGTTTTTTCCTTCACTTATCTTTATCACTTTCCTTCTCTTTCTACATTTATTCTTACTTAAGTTTGATACCTGGCTTATTAATTTTTAGGCTTTCTTCATTTCCAATATAAGTATTTAAGGCTATAAACTTCATTATACATACTGCTTTGGCTTTGTCATCATGTTTTGATTTATAATATTTTATTGGGGTTAAATTCTAAATATTTTTTAATTTCTATTATAATTTCTTTGACCCTTGAGTTGTTGAGAAATATTTTTTTTTAACTTCCAAAATAAGGTGTGCATGTTGGGGGGACTTGTAGTTCCTTGTCACTGTGATTGCTGATTGCTAACTTAATGGCATTATTCATAATTAGATAAAGTAGTCTATCAGAGTTTTCCAACTGCTGGCCTGTGGACTGGTGCCGGTCTGCCAGAAATTTTATGCTGGTCCTCATAAGAGTTAACCACCCTGTTGTAGTATGATGGTGATTGAAAACCACTGGTCTAAATGACAATAATCCTTTTGAAAATTTTGAGGGTTGCTTCATGGCCTTTTGCTCATACAGATTCTTTATAATTTTATTGGTGGAAATTCTTTCAGTCTTGGGATGAAGTTGTATTTCTCCAAATTATTTTTAGTTGCTTCTGCCAGTTTCTGGAGCATTACAAACCCAAGACTATGTTAAATTAAATTCTCTATTTAAAATTTTTGAGGTTTTTTTTTTCAAATTATATAAGTAGAATGAATTTGGGCTAGAGACCTATATTAGACCCCGACAGTAATGATGATTTCTCAAAGAATATTTTTTCTCTCCACTCAGTGCAAAGTCTTCTCAGGCACAGACAAGTTTGCTTGCTGTCTTCCCGCCTGGTGGGTTTACTTGCTATACTCCTTATATTAGGGACACCGTCCTTTTGGGTCCCAGCTCTATGTGAGACCTGTATTAGATTTTCCAGCCTGGGTGGGCCCAAGACTTCATCTCTCCATGCAACATTCAGCTTTCAAAAACTGAAGCTCAAGGTCATCACTTCTAGGCAAACAGCTTTAGGGTGACAGGCTGCTGTGTTAGCTGACCTACCTGGCTCCCTATTATTGTGATTGTTGTTTTTATTCCTGCTCCTCTTCTTTTCCTTTTGTTTCTGAATATTCATTATTTTCTTGTCATCTCAGCTCTTCATTTAAAACCCTTTTTAAAAAATAATTTATCTAGGCCTGACCTGTGGTGGCGCAGTAGATAAAGTGTCGACCTGGAAATGTTGAGGTTGCCGGTTCAAAACCCTGGGCTTGCCTGGTCAAGGCACATATGGGAGTTGATGCTTCCAGCTCCCCCCACCTTCTCTCTCTGTCTCTCTCTCTCCCTTTCTCTCTCCTCTCTAAAATGAATAAATAAAATTAAAAAAATAATAATTTATCTAATGACCCAGAGACCCCTCTTCTAGGTATCTATTTGAAAATTTTAAAAACATTTATTTGCAAAATTATATGCACCACGATGTTCATTGCAGCATTATTTATAGTGGCCAAGATGTTGAAACAACCAAAGTGTCTCTTGATAGAAGACTGGATAAAGATGATGTGGTACATATATACCATGGAATACGACTCAGCCTTAAGAAAACATGAAATACTGCCACTTGCAACAACATGGATGGACCTTGAGACTATCATGCTATGTGAAATCAGTCATTCAGAAAAAGTTAAGAACCATATGATTTCACTCATATGTGGAATATAAAATTGAAACTCATAGACACAGACAACAGTATGGTGGTTACCAGAGGGAAGGGGGTGGGGGATAGTTAAGGGTAAAGGGGGCCAAATATATGGTGATGGAAAATGATTTGACTTTGAGTTGGTGGGCACACAGTGCAACGTACAGATCATGTATCATAGACACATACACTTGAAACCTGTATAATCTCATTAATCAATATCACCCAAATAAATGCAATAAAAAATAAAAAAATAATTTATCCAGTTTTTAAACAATTATTTTCTTCTAGAATCTAATTCAGGTTGTCCATTCCATCAAACTCCCTGAAACAAAGTCTAAAATCATTCTGGATTGTGGCAGTTGCCCCTAAATGGATCTGTAATTCATATTGTCTACACACCCAAGTCCCACAAATACTGCAGTGAAATCATTGTCTTACTTTCATGCCCTGTTCACCTGTACCAATATCTGATCCTGTGGATGATGCCAAGTGACTCTTACTTTATCTATGTGGAGTCCAAAATGGTACTAAAATAATAGAAATAATGGATGTCCTTTAAGTCATCTTCTATTAACTTTTTATTTATTTTAGTGAGAGGAGAGGAGGCAGAGAGACAGACTCCCGCATGCACCCTGACTGGGACCCACCTGGAAAGCCTGTTAAGAAGTGATGCTCTGCTCATCTAGGGCTGTTGCTCAGCAACCAAGCCATTTTTTTTTTTTTTTTTTTTTTTTTTTTTTTTTTTTTTTTAGCACCTGAGGTCCTGGAGCCATCTTCTGTACTTGGAGCCAACTTGCTTGAACTGATTGAGCCATGGCTGTGGGAGGAGAAGAGAGAGAGTGTGAGAGAAAAAGAAGGGAGAAGGGTGAAGAAGCAGATGGTCACTTCTTCTGTGTGCCCTGACTGAGAATCAAACCCAGGACATCCACACGCCAGGCTGATGCTTTACCTCTGAGCTGACCGAATAGGGCCTGGTCATCTTCTAACAGTGATAATAATGACAGCTCATGTGCCAGCCATTATGCTAAATGCTTTGTGTTATACATAATGCCACTTAATCTCCACAATAGCCTCCTGAGGAAGTAACACAATTGTTACTCTCACTTATAGTGGACAGGAAAGTGCTGGGTTATGCAGTAGAGCTTAAATAGCATAGAGATAACGGTAATTATAAAGATTGTGTTAGCTATATAGCTTTTGTTAACTGCTTTGGAAGCTTTAAAAAGACAATGACTGACCTGTGGTGGTTCTATGGATAAAGCATCGACCTGGAAGGTCACCGGTTTGAAACCCTGGGCTTGCTGGTCAAGGCACATATGTGAGTTGATGCTTCCTGCTCCTCCCCCCTTCTCCCTCTCTCTCTCTCTCTATCTCCCTCTTTCACTCTTTCCCCTCTCTAAAATAAATTTTAAAAGTTTTAAATATATAAATAAATAAGTAAATGAAAAACAATGATCTAAAAGTGGGATGGCTGGGTCAAAAGGCAGTTCGATTTTTAATTTCTTGAGGAATCTCCATACTGTTTTCCACAGTGGCTGCACCAGTCTACATTTCCACCAGCAGTGCAGGAGGGTTCCCTTTTCCTCACATCCTCACCAGCACTTATTCTGTGTTGTTGTATTGATGAGCGCCATTCTGACTGGTATGAGGTGATAGCTCATGGTGGTTTTAATTTGCATTTCTCTAATGGTTAGTGATGTTGAGCATTTTTTCATATGCCTACTGGCCATCTGTATGTCCTCTTTGGAGAAGTGTCTATTCATTTCTTTTGCCCATTAGGAATATACCCTAAGAACACCATAGAACTGTTCCAAAAGGAGAAATGCACCCCCATGTTTATGGCAGCATTGTTCACAATAGCGAAGATCTGGATACAGCCCAAGTGTTCGTCAGTGGACGAGTGGATTAAAAAGCTGTGGTACATATATATTATGGAATACTACTCAGTCATAAGAAATGATGATATCAGATCATTTACAATAACATGGATGGACCTTGATGACATTATACTGAGTGAAATAAGTAAATCAGAAAAAACGAAGAACTATATGAATCCATACATAGATGGGACATTAAAATGAGACTCAGAGACATGGATAAGAATGTGATGGTAACAGGGGGTGGGGTGGGAGGAGGAAGGAGAGAGGTGTAGTGGGGGAAGGGGAGAGGCATAAAGAAAACCAGATAGAAGGTGATGAAAGACAATTTGACTTTGGGTGAGGGGTATGCAACATAATCAAATGTCAA
The DNA here is from genome assembly GCF_036850995.1 of Saccopteryx leptura. Lineage (NCBI taxonomy): Eukaryota > Metazoa > Chordata > Mammalia > Chiroptera > Emballonuridae > Saccopteryx > Saccopteryx leptura. Next base: position 123,903,583 of record NC_089508.1, read on the forward strand.
AATAATCTGGAGATGTTTTCTCGGAACATATGTACCCTGATTTATCAATGTCACTGCATTAAAATTAATAAATTAAAATTTAAAAAATGACCTACAAAACTCTGATGAAAGAAATTAGAGAAAAACTAAATAAATGAAGCAACATTCCCTGGTCATGGGTAGGAAGACTCAACATTTTCAAAATGTCCAGTCTTCCCAGTTTGATCTATTCAATGCAATTCTTATCAAAATCCCTGCAAGTTATGTCATGGATATTGACAAGCTGATTCTGAAGTTTACATGGAGAGGCAAAAGATCCAGAATAGTCAACACAATGTTGAAAGAGAAGAACAAAGTTGAAGGTCTGACACTACTCAACTTCAAGATTTACTGTGAAGCTACAGTAATCAGAGGTGAAATAAGGTCATTTGAGGCCCCGGGTGTAGAAGAAAATATTGGCCCCTTGTCATTAGAAAAAAGTGTAAAGTTGGGGTTTTACGAGGCCCTTTAGAAGTCGGGGCTGAGGGCATGCTCCTGGTGCACCTGCCATTAAATCTGCCTCTGACAGTAATCAAGACTATGTGGTATTGGCCAAAGAATAGACAGATAGAATAGTGGAACAGAAAAGAGAGCCCAGAAATAGAGCCACAAAAATATAGTCAACTGATCTTTGAGAAAAGAGCAAAGGCAACATAGTACATTTTAACCAACGGTGCTGGAACAAACTGCACATCCACATGCAAAAAAAAAGTGAAACCTATGTGTAAATCACAAAACTGTAAAATTTCTAAAAGATAAACACAGAGAAAAGTTTGATCACCATGGGTTTTGTGATGACTTTTTAGTTGCAACACCAAAGGCACAGTCCATGAAAGAGAGAATAGGTAAACTGGATTTCATTAAATTAAAAACTTCTGCTCTGGGGAAGATGTTGTTAAGGGATTAAGAAGACAAGCCACAGACTGGGAGGAAACATTCACAAAAGACATTTCAGATGCAGGCATGTTATTCAAAATGTGCAAAGAACTCTTAAAACTTATCAATAAGAAAATAAAAACCCTGATTAAAAAATGGGCCAAAGACCTTAACAGACACCTCCCCAAAGAAGATATACAGATGGCAAATAAGCATATGAAAAGGTGCACCTGTCCTAGTCACCAGAGAAATACAAACTAAAACAATGAGATGCACCAACTACCCGTTAGAATGGCTGGTATCCAGAGCACTGACAACACTGAATGCTGGCCAGTAGAAACTCTGATTTATTGCTGGTAAAAATGCAAAATGGTACAGACAGTTCAGCGGTTTCTTACAAAGCCCTTACCTTATGGTCCAGCAGTCACACTCTTCAGTATTTACCCAAAGAAGCTGAAAACTTAGGTCCACACAAAAACCTGTACACCTCTGTTTACAGCAGCTTTCTTCATAATTGTCAAAACTCAGAGGCAACCAAGATGTCCTTTGGTAGTTGAATGGGTAACAAACTGTTGTCCGTCCTGACAATGGTAAAAAAGAATTGGGCTCTTGAGCCATGAAAAGCCATGGAGGAACCTTAAATACATATTACTAAGGGAAAGAAGCCAATCTAAAAAGTCTCCCTACTGTATAATTACAACTCTGTGATATCCTGGAAAAGGTAAAACTGTGGGGACAGTAAAGGGTCTGAGGTTGGGGGAGGGAGGAATGAATAGGTGGAGCATGGAGGATGTTTAGGACACTGAAACTGTTCTGTATGATATCATCATGGTGCATACATGTCACTATACGTTTGTTAGAACCCATAGAAAATACACCACCAAGAGTGAATGCTAATATAAACTAAGGGCTTTGGGGGATGTTGGGTAAACAAATGTTATTACGTTTGCTCACTTGTATTGGGGCAGCGCCTTGTATGTAGTCTGTGAAGGGCTGTGGTGCTTGCCCTCAGGGTGGCAGAGTGCAAATTACTACAGAATACCTGCCTCCATGAGGAGGGTGATCATTTGCTATTGTTTGCTGGAGAAGGGCATTTTCCCCCCAGTCTGTTCTGGCTAGAGAGTGCAGAGTTGAGTCTGGAGGGTGAGTCAGGAGAATGAGTCTGGGTTGTGGAACCGCAGACCGAGTCAGGGCTTGGGAGCCCTGATATCTGCTCAGACTGCTTGGCTGAGGAGTGCTGAGGCTGGTGGGGACCTGAGATGGGAGAAACGGAAGTGGTCTCCCCTACCTGTTTGCTCGTCCACTGTTAGGAGACTTGAATAAACAGAATGGCCCACCATTTTCTGGCTCCACTGTTCCTTTACCATCTGCCCAAATTCAATGAGAATCTGCATCTATATGGCTATGATGATGGCCTCTGGTCTTACAGGGAACAATCATGTGTCAACATAGGTGCATTGATTATAACAAATGTGCTACCCTAGAGCTGCATGTTGGTATGGGGGGGCTGTGTGGGTGTGGGGGAGGGTAGGGAGGATCTGGGAACTCTCTGTACTTATAGGTCAGTTTTGCCATGACTCAAACTGCTCTAAAAAATAATCTATTTAAAAAAGAAAAGGAAATAAAATGGCAGGTCCTGCTTAGGTGATGATCAACTCAAGGTTCATTGTGAAAGCCAGAGGGCCTCCCTTAGGGCTCCCGGACTAAAACTCAGGCCCCACACATATAGGCGGCTATGCTACTAAAAGGACAAGTCTCCCATGTCAAAGTGGAAGTCTGCATGGAAAGGGTGAGACGCTGAGATAGGGAGCAGGGTCATTAGATGGACAAACCTGAGCATCTTGAATCTTCAGATGCCCTGAATCCTCAGGGCTAGAAGAAGCTTCCTCCTCTCCACTACAGAAGAGTAGCCTCCCCAGGCTTAGAGACTGCACACCCAGCTCAATGAGACAGGCACCTCCCAGAATGACTTTGACCTTTTCAAGATCTATCCCCACCATCATATTGCCTTAGGTCGGACAATGACTGGAGTCAGGATTCAGCACAGCCACAGCAGAGAGACAAAGTATCTTCTCTGGAAGGAGACAGCGTACACGCCACAGGAATGGTGGTTCTTGGCGGTGAATATCTGCAAGAACCATGAGAACACGTGTGGGAATGGATCTTGAGCTTGGGCTCACTACGGTTGACTCAAGATAAGGGTGAATATCTTTTATACTTATTGACATGGAAGTGTGTCATAACTCAGGGTCCAGTGTCTTGGCAAGGACCTCTGGAGCCAGCCCTAAGACACTGCTGGTGTATTCTCCAGGGCTGGATTCCACAAAGGCCCATGGTAGGGGGCGGGGATGCTGGGCTGTGTGGTACGACACAGAGGAAGTAGTAGTATTCTCAGGAAGGTGAGAACATTAGAAGGGAGGTATTAGGTAAAGGCACAGACATAACTTTGTTTCCTCAGAGCAACCCCAGCCCACTCATGATAAGGCGATGTAAGGCCAGTGGGCATGGCCATCATCATGCAGGTTCCCATTGGATTTGGGCAGACGATAAAGAAACTGTGGAGCCAGAAAATGGTGAGCCATTTCATCTGTTAAAGTCTCGTAACAGCAGACAAACCAACAAGCAGGGAAAACCACTTCCCTTTTTGTTAGGGCTCCGAAAGCCCCGACTGATAGATATGTGAATTCCAAACTGCCCTCTTGATGTTCCGCTTATCTGTCAGACCTCACCCTTACTGGACTATTGCCCCTGAGACAGAGGAATTCCAAAAAGTTGACAAGCCGTCCCAAGGAGAAGCTCTGGACATACCAAGACTTTTGCCTCAGTATCCCCTCAGGCTCTATATAACTCGCCCCTAGTCTGTAACCTGGTGCACTTCTCCTGGAGGAGTGCCCCGGCAGGACTTTCTCCTCTAAGAAAGCCTGCACATCTGGTGATGGAGTGCCATCTCATTCTTACACCGACTTACTCTTCAGTTTTACTGGAGTCATAGGCCCCCACCAACCTCAACAGGGCTCCTAAGCCCCTCAGCGCGCGCTCTCTCTCTCTCTGTTCTCTCTTTCGCTTTCTTTCTCTCTCTCTCTCTGCACTCTCTGCATACACTAGCCAAACAGGCTGGGGGAGATAAAAAACCCTTCTCCAGCAAACAGTAGCAGACAATGGCCCCTCCCAAGCAGGAAGGCAATCCACAATTTGCAATCTGGCGCCCTGAGGGCAAGCACCAGCAGCCTTTCATACACTACACATGTGGGCACAGCCCCAATACAAGCGAGCAAACCTAAAAAACATTTGTTTACCCAACAGGCATCAAGCTGGCACAGGAATGGAGCCCACCAGCACCTTGGAGAAGCTCAGCGTGGCGGTGGCTCTTCTCTGCAGGACAGCTCTGAAAGTAGAAGATGCTGCCATGCCCTTGGAATCCCAGAAGCCCTCATGGGTGTGATGAGGTTCCAGGAAGGCAGGTTCTAAGGAAAGCATTTAATCAGCAGCATCCAGGTAGACCCATTACTGTAATGATAGGAAGGCTGGAGTGGCAGCCAGGCTGCCCTGCCCTGAGGGGATCTTCATGGTTGCTGATTGATCATGCTGTTTTAGCCAAAAATAAACCATAACACTGAAAGCTAGCAAGCCCAGCCTGCCATCAGTTGCCATACTAGAACATTGTATGTCTGCAGACATTTCTAGATCTGAGTAAGGCTATAGGCCAGGTGCCCATCAGTTGACAAGGAGGCCAGATCTCCTAAAGAGAGGACCCTGTAATGCCGTCACAAGGACATATGACAATTTCCTAATCCCCTCCCTGAGAGCCCTGCATCCAGTTACTATGTGTGCTCCAGGAAAAGAGAACACCCAGACTTTTCCAGGAATCCTGGCCATGGGGTCTGAGCTGGCACTGATCCCAGGGGAGCTAAAGTGCCATTGTGGTTGTCCAGGCAGCGTGGGGACTTATGGGGAGGAGGACCACAGAGGGGAGCAGGAGCAGACCCTTGCTGCACATGCGCTTGGCCTCCTCTGCGAGGGTGATTTTGACGGCATCGGCCTGAGAACTGTAATAGCTAAATGAGATGCTCATGGGCAAAGACTACATAATCATCCTGGCCAGGGATAAGTCCATTTACTTTCTAGGTGAGTAATAAGAAAACTGGTCTGTAAAGCCAGGAGCCGCCATCATGGCCATTCACATGCAGGTTCACATTGGATTCGGACAGTCGGTAAAGAAACAGCGGAGCCAAAAGCTGATGGGCCATAGCCTTTAATCCTACCTTGCACCCGGCGGGCAAGTAAAAACATACACTGGGTGTAAGGCCAGGAGCTGCCATCGTAGCCATTCACATGCAGGTTCGCACTGGATTTGGACAGTCGGTAAAGAAACCATGGAGCCAAAAACTGGTGGGCCATAGTCTTTAATCTAGCTTGCACCCGGCGGGCAAGTAAAAATACACACTGGGCTCCAAAACCCAGTCACATTCAGTGCTCACAAAGCTACTGATTTATCCGAGTTTCCTAGAATCAAAGGTTTCTAGCTCACCAGCCTTATTCTCCTCAGTTCCCCATCTCCTTCCTTATCCCAGATACAAACTGTACAAACTGGCATCTCACTCAGCACTCCGCCATCTTGGCTGCTTTTCCTGGCCTTCTCCACGTGGTCTCCTCCCGCTGCTGGCTCTACTCTCTCTGCTCTCTCATGCTAATCTCAGGAACCAAGAGCCAGTCCCGTTCTGCCTCCCTTTTATAGAAATCCAAACCCTTAATCCAATATACATAATAGGGAAGTCTCTAATACAAAGTCACTTCTCTGAGGCATGATAGGATTGTACCACCTCACACCAAAAAGGGCGGGACAGGCTTAATCCCAAAACCAAGCCTCAGGCTACAACAATTCTCAACACACATTAATATCACCTGGGCAATGGCCTCACGTGGGCAGCGCCTATTTTTAACAAAGTGAGCATAATACATTTTATCTGCCCAACACTGGGCTCCAAAACCCAGTCACACTCAGTGCTCACAAAGCCACTGACTTATCCGAGTTTCCTAGAATCAAAGGTTTCTAGCTCACCAGACTTATTCTCCTCAGTTCCCCATCTCCTTCCTTCTCCCAGATACAAACTCTACACAAACTGGCATCTCACTCAGCACTCCGCCATCTTGGCTGCTTTTCCTGGCCTACTCCACGTGGCCTCCTTTAGCTGCTGGCTCTACTCTCTCCACTCTCTCATGCTAACCTCAGGAACCAAGGGCCGAGTCCCGTTCTGCCTCCCTTTTATAGTGTAGAAATCCAAACCCTTAATCCAATATACATAATAGGGAAGTCTCTAATACAAAGTCACTTCTCTGAGGCATGATAGGATTGTACCGCCCTACAGCAAAAAGGGTGGGAAAGGCTTAATCCCAAAACCAAGCCCCAGTTTACAACGATCTCCAACACACATTAATATCACCTGGGTGACTGCCTCCTCGTGTTATCTTTAACAAAGTGAGCATAATACATTTTATCCACCCAACACTGGTCCCTATACAAATAATTATAAAACCCCCAAAATAAGAGATACTGAGGAAACAGTCATTTCACCTGACCAGACCCATGCACCACCCCAAACCCCAGGTCCACCCTTCTCCTCCGCCTTCCCCAGGATCTCCCAGCTCTAGGCAGGGGCCATTCTCTGGCCTCCAATCCACGAAGCAGTTTCCCGCAAACCTCGACATGGAACAGAGCGCACTTAACTAGAAATCAGGAGCCGGGTCCCTAATCCTGGTTCTTCCCTGCCAGCTACTTGACCTTGGAAAGTCATCACACCCCCTCCAGGTTCCCGGTATAAAATTAGTAGGTGGGCTGGATACCTTTTTCATCTTGAGAAACCACAGACTTTCTAAAACCAAATCCCAGTGACCATGTCTTTGGGGCCTCAGCATTAAAAAAACTCAACCCAAGCCCTGGCCAGTTGGCTCAGCAGTAGAGCGTCGGCCTGGTGTGCGGGGGACCCGGGTTCGATTCCCGGCCAGGGCACATAGGAGAAGCGCCCATTTGCTTCTCCACCCCCACCCCCTCCTTCCTCTCTGTCTCTCTCTTCCCCTCCCGCAGCCGAGGCTCCATTGGAGCAAAGATGGCCCGGGTGCTGGGGATGGCTCCTTGGCCTCTGCCCCAGGTGCTAGAGTGGCTCTGGTCCCAGCAGAGCAACGCCCTGGAGGGGCAGAGCATCGCCCCCTGGTGGGCAGAGCATCGCCCCCTGGTGGGCAGAGCATCGCCCCTGGTGGGCGTGCCGGGTGGATCCCGGTCGGGCACATGCGGGAGTCTGTCTGTCTCTCCCCGTTTCCAGCTTCAGAAAAGTACAAAAAAAAAAACAAAAACCAAAACCAAACTCAACCCACTTGTAACTGTCATTTCACAAAGACCTTCAAAGGGACTCTAGTTACTTAAAACAACTGCCCTACTTGCTTTTGCTGCTGGATACCTTCCAAGTCCCAGGTATGCTCAGCCCAGAACTGAGGGACCCCACATGACTCTTGGCTCAGGGCAATCCATGGGCCGTCCATTTCTCCCCAGGCACACTGCACTTCTCCTATGCAGTCTGCCTTCAGCCATCCCCAAATGTGCTTGTCCTCTTTCTGTGCCTTTTGCAGGTCAGGCAGGAAGGGAGAAGGAGGTCCCAGTGTCAGGCTCTCAGTCAGGGCTGTGGGCTCCACTAAATCAGACACAGGCCAGAGCCGGAGGCCCGGAATGTGCAGTGCAACCGCTGTCTGCTGCCTCGGGGCCTTGGAGCAGCCAGGTGCTCCTCCCAGACTCCTGGCAGAGCCCCGGCCATCCCTTCATACTGGTAAAGAGAAAGAACCCTTGATGAATGTGCAGTGAAATGAATCTGCAATTAATTTTAAATAAGCTTAGAATCCCTTCGAAGTGCCCTCCCTTGGTATTTTCATAGGAAATGGTGTTTGCTAGATATGCACACCATAAAGATCCCAAAACACATGACAGACGAAATACTCTTAGGCATGCTAGAAGACAATTTGGTTTTACTCAAAGCTACATTAAAAATAAATAAATAAATAAATAAATAAATAAATAAATAAATAAAGGAGAGAAATAAGCCAGCTTTTAAGGAATAATTAACCACTAGCCTTTAAACTACCCCCCAAAAACAATCTCCCTCGGGAAATTTAGCATATGGTTCTCCGAGCTCAACCTTTCAGCTTTCTCACATCTATAAGCATCCCTCACAAGCACTAAATCGCTTTAAACCCCGCATTACAAGGGGCCTTGGAGGCCTCTTCTTCTGGATCTAAAATCTGCAATGCCCCCCTTCTCACACACACACACCACCACCACCCCCAGCCAGGCCAGAGGCCCAGCCTTCACCTGGCTGGTCCGGCTGCAGGTCTCCTGCACCTGCCAGGAGGGGCAGCGGCTCCGCGGCATTCTCCCCATCCCCCACCCCCACCCACCTCTAGGACTGTTTCCAGATCTGGCGCCCAACCCCCACGTCCCTCTCTGATCCCAGGCTAAACCGTGGCTCCAGTAATAACACAGGGGCCCAGAGATGAAAAGCTGGCAGTCCCTTCCAGCTGAGACCAGGCGTTGGGGGGTGGGAGCAGCTCCAGCGCGAGATGAAGGAGAGCCGCAAGGAAGCAATTACCCCAAAATGGGCCCCATATGGGGCCGATTCCCAGGCCTCTCGCTTAGTTTACTATCAATGAGCATCCTGGGGCAAAATAATTTCTTCCTTTAAAGGAAATCATAGTCAAAGGCCAAGAAAGAGAAGGATAGTAAGAGAGGGAGGAAGTGGAGGGGAAGGAGAAGAGAGTAGGAAGGAGGAGCCTCTTGGTGGATGTGCTGGGGCTTCCAGGAGCCCAGCCAGGCCCATGATTTACTCTCTCCCTGTGAACTCCCATGGTGATGGTTGCTGGGCAGCAGCCCTGGAGGCTTCACTCAACCTTTGAGCTGAGGCTGTGTCTTCTGCAGGGAGGCAGCCACTGTGGTGGTTTGCTGGCCTCCCTAGTCAACTGGAACCCCTGGTGCCTTCGGGGCTGGCGGGCTCCCAAGGGAGGTGTCATAATCACAGAGTAAGGTCTGTAGGGTGGCTGCCAACTGCAGGCTGAATTTAAAGATTGCTCCTACCTTTTTCTGCCTCAGAGCTGGCCCAGGAACTGGGTTTTAAGAAGGTAGCCCTCAGCCGTGCCTGCCACCGGGAAACCTGCAATCCTATCTTATGATCTCAAGGTCACACATATTTGGAGCTTCTGGACCCAGCCTCACAATGAAAACCAGATGCCCTGCCAAGCTGTGCCTGCCTGGTCATTTCAAGCAGATGGCACTACAGGTTGAGCCACCATTCATGCCCATCAGCCCTGAAAGGGGCATTTCTGCGGTGATCAGAACTGGAGACAAGGAAGGTGGGAGAGGATGTTTGTTCCTCGCCTCTGGTAGCAGCGCATCCAGGAAGGAGAGGCTGTCTGGCTCGTGGCCGCCGCTCTTCCCAGGGCCTCAGCAGTCTTCTGGTATGGAACCACCATCTGGAATCCAGCACACGCAGCACCAGACCAACAACCCTAACCCTTTGGCTACTTTTTTCTTTAACTGCAACTTGGAGGAGTCTGACTCCTTGCTCCATCACACCTGCCCTACCAAGATGAGGAGAGGGGTTGGGGGACTCATTTATTCAACTGGTGTTTATTGAGCACCTACTATGTACCTAACCCTGTTGTAAGCACCAGGGAGATAGCTAAGAAAGAAGCTATCTTTCTTTGGGAGATGGGGGTTCAAGATCAAGGCACCTCTTTATTTCTTATAGTCCCAGGGCCTGAATCTGCAGCCTTCTACAGTCACCCAACCTCAGGCAAAGCCAGTCTAAAGATGGGAGACGTTGGAGCATTTCGCCTGCTGAAGGGGTGCTATAGAAAGAGGGAGATTAATCACAGAGGGAAAACAGAGGATCACAGAGGGGGAGAAATCCTTAGAGGTAAGAAAATAGGATCCAGAGTAGGTAGGAGGGTTGGCCTTCAACAGAATGAGAGATACTTCCTCCATTGTAGCACCCTCTTGGCATTCAGAAGAGGGCAAACCAATTAAGAGCTGTGAGATGAAATAAGAGGAAGCCAAATGGTATAGAACTTTGAATGCCAACCCAAGGAAATTAGATCTCCTCCTGTTAACACTGGTTTTTGGGCCACATGCTTTTAGCCAGAGGGTTAGAAGAGAGCAAATGCCTGAGGGAGACCCAGGCCCAGTCCGCAGGGAGGAACACCATCACCAGCAGGTAACCAGGTATGCTGCCAGTTGTTGGGCTGGCATCAAAATTAGTGGAGCTTTCTGGACGAAAGAAAGGAGAGGATGATCCAAACCCCAGTTTTGGATTCAGATGGATCTGAGTTGAAATTCTTATAGATGAATAACTGTGAGACTTGGGGAAAATTATTCAACTTTCTGAGCTTTCTCTGTAAAGTGGGAAGAATAATTTTTCCCCTCGGAACGAATGTTGTAAAGATTAGACAAGATCACATACTTTGTCTAGTACATAATAAGTACTTAATTAATAGTAACTACTAAATCAGGATTCTTAAGGAGGGGCCTGGGGTCCACAGTTTTAATAGGTCCTGGGAGGTGATTCAAGTGCTACTCCCTGGGCCTTTAAAGATGCTTTTCCTGACCTTTTCCCACGACCTGGCAGGTAGTAGGTACACAATGAGTATTTGACTAGATAGATAGGTACATGGATAAAGGGGAAAAGGAAGAGAAGAAAGAATGTCTTAATCCACTCAGGATGCTATATACTGATACATATAGACCACAGACATTGATTTCTCACAGTTTGGGGGGATGAGGGCTCAAGATCAAGGCACCAGCATGGTTGGGTGAAAGCTCTCTTTGGGGTTCATAGCTATGTCCTCACGTGGTTAAAAGGGCTAAGGATCTTTCCCGGGGCCTCTTTTATCAGGGCCCTAATCTCATTCATAACAGCTCCGTCCTCATGACTTATACACCTCTCAGAGGCCTCGCCTTCTAATACTATCACTGTTGGGGGTTAGAATTTCAACATAGGGATTTGGGAGATCAAGCATTTAGATCAGGGGTCGGGAACCTTTTTGGCTGAGAGAGCCATGATTTAAAATGCCACATATTTTAAAATGTAATTCCGTGAGAGCCATACAACGACCCATGTACCTTACGCATTATCCAATAAAAATTTGGTGTTGTCCCGGAGGACAGCTGTGATTGGCTCCAGCCACCACAACCATGAACATGAATGGTAGGAAATGAATGGATTGTAACACATGAGAATGTTTTATATTTTTAACGTTATTATTATTTTTTTATTAAAGATTTGTCTGTGAACCAGATGCAGCCATCAAAAGAGCTACATCTGGCTCGTGAGCCATAAGTTCCCGGCCCCTGATTTAGACCATGATAGACAGATGAGAGGTGGAGGAGGTAGGGGAGGGATAAGGAGAGGGAGGGAGAGCAAGAGGGAGGAGGAAGGAGAGAGAAGGAGAGAGAAAACAGAGATAAATAGATAAACTGTGGCTATAATATTTTACAGTCTCAATTTGAAACATTAAAATATAGAACCTTCTTTGAGACCTAGCCATGCTCCTGCAAATAGCAAGGCCATAGTGAGCGAGTCACGTCTCTCTTTGGAGAAAAACCAAAACGGGGGAAGGCCCCATAATCAGAGTCCAACACCAGGAGAAGCCAACCGAGCCACCGACTGACTGCAGGCAGACGTGTTAGCTCTTACTAGGACAGTCAGAGTTTCCAGCAACATGCTTGCGAAAGCTGATCTGTTTGGAAGCAAACATTTCTTCTGGGAACAGAACAATTGTGTTGGACCTAATTACATTGAATCCACTTCAGGGTCGGGTTTCATCTCTCTGTCCCCAAATATACCAGAACTCAGAGCTCACATACCCTGGCAGATTCCCTACTGTGGTCTCAAACCCCACCAAAGCCAATGAGGACCAGGCAGGAAGAAGCCAGGAAAACTGGTCCCTTGCAGTTTTTCTCCAACCCCTTCTCATTCACCTAATCTATTAGTGTCTAAAAATCAAGGCTTTGGAAAGGTCGTAATTTCACTTCTTCCTGCCTGACTGACAACTCCCCTAAGTTTAAACAAGGCAAAGGGGGGGTGTCGAGAGGAGTTGGGAAGTGAAGAAGAAAGAAAATCCAGGAACAACAACAATGGGGGAAAAATGCCTGCCTGACATTTTATTTCAGGAGAATCTTTTGTTTTGCTATTAAAAGTTCCAGGGCCTCATCATTCTCGGTGAATGTCAGTTTGAATATCCAACTTTTCATCAGCCTTGATCTCCAGTTGATGCCTCTTCCTCCCTGCAGAGCGGGGATTTTGAAAGGTTAGAGGCAAAGAGCCTCAGTGTCTCCGCTTGTTGAGGGTTTGGAAACCCGAGGGCCTCCCCGCTTCCTCTCTGGGCAGTGGGCATGCCTCGGGGAAGCTGAACCTCACTCCTCTCTGGTGGCCCCCAGGGCTACAGGGACTTTCTCTTTTCCTCCATTTTTCAGTGAACAAGGCACACTGAACCTCAAGCCAGGTAGGAATAACGTCGGGTATGATTCCCGTCCCTATGGAATGGGAATCTGAGTGGCCTGAAATTTATAGCCGTGATTTGGAGGAGGGGTGGTCCCTACGGCTATTTCTACTGATGGGGTCAGCTTGCCAAAGCATTTTCAGCTGGGTTGGGACACTTTTAAGAAAAGCTCAGATAGATAATGGAGCCCTGTGGAGGCCTGGTATAAAGCTTTATTTGCGTGTGGCAGCCCAGAGTGGTAGAAAAACCCACCAAGGGGTAGACTCCTGGCATGCTGGTGAAGTAGCATGTGACCTCTGGACCTCAGCGTACTCCTCTGTGGAGAAGATGCCTCCTTTGTGAGAGGGTGTCTGAAAAATACAAAACAGGCCATGTGGGATGCCTGGCCCGGCCCCTGACACGGAGGGGGGTGGCCACTTAGCCTTCTCCCTCCTACCTGGCCAGGACACGTTGTTTTCAGAAGAATTTCACTGTTTAGAAGAGTTCTCCTGCCAAGGCTTTGTCCCTGCACAAATTCAACAAGAAAAATCCCTTTGATGCTCAACAGAGAAAACTTCTCTGTGTCCTCACCCTGGTCACAGCAATTTCAACATCAGCTTCTTGCTTTACATCAAGAGAGACTAAGGTATTGGGATTGAAGTTCCTGTGAGGGCTAAAAGATAACAATCTACAGCTGCAAAAAGAACTGATACATTAATCTTTAACAATGTGAGGGATTATTTTTTCCTGCACAATAAGTGAACACATTTATTTTTCTTCCCTGAAAAGACTTCCACACACACAGGGCTCAGTCCTTGTCAGCATCCATTCAAACAATGGATATTTAATCCTAGGACACAATTATACTTTCCTCTTAAGGAAAAGAAGTTCCAGGATTTGATGTGCTGCTCCGTGGGTTTCCCACTCCCCCACTCTCCTGCAAAAATATCTCCTGGGAACTTAGGGAGCCTACTAGCTGCTAATGATGGCATCAGCATAGCAGGAGTAAATCTCTACATGCAATCATTTAACATGTTGCAGGAAAACGACACCTAAAGGGAGGATAATAGCTGCCCAGACAACTTAATGAAGGAAGAGGAATTTATTAGTATCTGGCAGAGCATGTGGGAGGTTAGTAGCACCAAAGCACGAGCTCCCCAAAATTAGATTTCTTACATCTTATATGCCTTTTACAGAGTCCATGCAAGGGGCACGTGATTCCTTTGTCTGAGGTCCTATGTGCACTTCATGACCTAAGGTGGGGCAGGGCAGTTTTGGGGGGGCAGCAATGGGAAAAGGGTTTCCAGACCCCTGGTCCTATCTATTTACAGATCCTGTTTTTCTTGTAAGTCTCCAGGAGATCAGTTAGAGATTGATAGGATGTGGCTAATCTTTAACTGGCCGAGTCAGTCATTCCTGAAGGCCCTTTCTGCATTTTTCTGATTTCTCCCTTCTCAAACATGCAAATATATATATATATATATTGTATTTCTTTTCTCCAGCTCAAACTTATTTCAGACCCCGAGTCCTGAATCCTTCCACATTCTTCCCATTCTCCTGGTTCCTCTCATACTCTCTGGGGTCTTGCTGAAGTTCTGGCTCCTTATTCTCATAAGACTTGGGTAGGAAGTGGACCCAACTGGTGGTGGCCACCTCATTTGCCTGATGCAATTTTCTGGTGATCCAATCCTAGGTGGCTATGATAAATAATGCTATGATGATCATCTTGGTGCATGTGTCCCAGGGAGGCTCTCTGGCATTTGGGAACAGGTGACAAGGTCCTAGGGTACATATGTCCATTTCACTCTGCACTGCCAGGCTGTTCTCCAAGAACACTGGACTAGACTAATCATGGTTCCTGAATCCCCATGGCTTCCCCAACATTTGATATTATCCAGCTTTTAACTTTTTGGTCAGTGTGATAGTGTAATGTGTTATCTATCTCATGTGTGCTTTAGTTTTTCTTTTCTGTGATTACCAGTGACGTTCACTATTTTTTCATGTAGAATTAGGTTTCTTTCTGTGAATTGCCTGTTCCTGTCCTTTGCCCATTTTTCTAAATTGTTCTTGATCTTTTCATTGTTGATTATCAAAAGTTCCTTGTATATTCTGAATGTTACTTTATTGCTGGTTTCTCCTACTTCTTATTTAAAAAAAATTTCAAACTAACAAAAAACTTATGTGAATATCGCAATAGACTTACCAGTTAATACTATGCCATGCCTGCACTCTCTCTCTTTCTATGATGTAACTATATAGGTATATAAATATATTTATTTTTTAAAAATAAATTTTATTTATTCATCTTAGAGAGAAGAGACAGAGACAGATAGAGAAGGGAGGGAGGAGCAGAAAACATCAACTCCCATATGTGCCTTGACTAGGGAAACTTGGGGTTTCAAACCAGCGACCTCAGTGTTTCAAATCAATGCTTTTACCCAGGTCAGGCTATAAATATATTTCAATGAAACATTTGAAATTACTGACATTCAGACACTTCACCCCTAAATATTTTAGTGGAACTCTCCCAAGAAGGGGGACATTCACCTACATAAACCATAATACAATTCACCCACTCAACAAATTTAACATTTATACAACACTAATGTCAAACTTAGAGTTCATATTCAATGTCTCCCACTTGTCCCAATAATTTTTGACATTGCGAAAATTACCTCCCCAACTGTCAGATTTATTCATGTCATCTATGAAGACCATTTAACAAAATCTTTAATTCTGATATCAAATGCATTAATTTTTCTCCCTGAGAAGAGGGGTTTTGAGGGTCTCATTTAAGAAGTTTTTAGTGTTCCCCAAATAGCAAAGATATCTTCTAAGAATTTTTCCTGTTAGCTTTGTAATTTCACCTTTCAACTTTACTTCTTAAACCTAAGTGGGGTTCCGTTCGCCTTTGTACGGGGTAAGAGTAGGAGTCGCTTTTTCTGTCACAGTGTGAGCCAGGTTTCCCAGCACTGTCTGATAAACAAGCCATTCCTGCTGGGCATTTGTGATGCTCTCTTACCCATTAGGTCCCTCGTGTGCAGTCTGTTTTCAGGCTCCCTCTTCTCTCCATGAACTCTGTGCCCGTTCCTGCACAGGAGCCACCAGAGGCTGTGCCACTCTCACATCTTTCTGTCTGGTCAATCAAGTCCTCTCTTTTTGCTCCTCTATTCAAACTTGACAACTGTTTGGGGACTTTTACCCTTCTCTATCAGTTTTAGACTTAAGTTTCTCATGCTGCCCATAGCAACCACTATAATAACAGCTGGCTTGTGACACTAAGCAGCAAAGGTACAGAGGGTTCCAGTTCTGGAAATTCATTTCAGAAACCACAAAAATGCCAAAATGTATCTTGAAGACAGAAAAATTAAAGCAAATATTTGTGGAGCAGTTGTGAATCTCACTTCACAAGGTCAGATGTGCAAAAAAGAATACTTTTTCTGATATCTCAAACCTGAACTGAACTTCTTTCTGTCATTCCTATTCTGCAGGGGTATCAGAAACTAAACTCTAGTTAATTTGGGGGCTCTTCCCACTTCCTCTGGGCTGGTATTAGAGCCCCAAAGTACTCACAGAGAACCAAGGCTTCAAAGGATGGGAGAGATCTATTGAGTCCTCAATATCATGGAGAAGGACAGAAACCATTAGATGTCCATTTTCCCATCTAGTCTTTAGTCAGTGGTTCCCAAAGGTCTCTCCCTACTCCTGTCCCTCTCCTGGGCCCCTGGCATTCAGTCTGGTTCCATGATGGGGAGTGAGAGAGACTGTGAAACCCACCTGCCAAGAGATGTTTTGCATACCTGTTGGATCACTGGGATCATGCTGCCTTTCAGAACTCTACCAGGCAAACTGGGCACAGGTTCCACAGAGCCCACAGATCTGTGAGGGTCTCACCAGGGTTCATTTTTTTCTCCCTGGGACCACCAGCAGCTACCTCTGTGTTACTCAGGGTTCTCCAAAGAAGCAGAACCAGCAGGATATGTGTGTGAGTGCATGTATTTGTTTGTTTGTTTGTTTGTTTGTTTGTTTATAAAGAATTGGTTCACATAATTACAGAGGCTGATAAGATAGAATTTGCAGGATGGGTTGGTGGACTGAAGACTAAAGAGAGCTGATATTATAGTTTATGCCTGAAGGCACTCCGCTGTGGAGCCAGGAAGAGATGTGGCACGTGAAATCCAAAGGCAGTCCATTGGAGAATTCTCTCTTGCTCGGGGAGATTGTTTTTTTAATTCTATTTAGGCTTTTTAAAAACTGATTGGATGAAACCCACCCACGTTAGGGAGTGTGTAGCAATCTGCTACACACAGAGCCCACTGATCCAAATGTTCCTCTCACCCAGACACCCTCCCAGAAACACGGAACCACGTCTGACACACATCTGGGTGCTGTGCCCAGTCGAGCTGGCACAGGAAATGAACCACAACACTGTCCCTGGTAAATGCTGCCTAAGTCGGGAGCCAGTCAGGTAGCTCAGCACAGAGGACTGATATTTTTAATGAGATATAATTCACGAATCATTAAATTCACCCTTTTGAAGCATACAGTTCAATGGTTTTTTAGTAAATTCAAAGTTTATACAACTGCAACTACTATCTGGGTCCAGAATATATTTCTCACCCCAAAAAGAATGTCCATACCCATCAACAGTCCGTAAGAAGACTGAATTTAGGGAACTGGCTGGACAGAACAGGTGACAAAGGGCTGAAAAGGTGGAAAAGGAACAACAACGGTACATGAACACGTAACTGCAGAAAACAGCCACCACTTCCAGGGCTGGGGCAACAGAGGGAAGAAGTTGGGGTTATCAGAACTCGGGGTCCTGGAGAAGGGGTCTCCCAGAACAAGGACTTGGACCTCTGAAGAGGGGCATGAGCTAAGTGCTATTGTACCACAGGAGCTCAGAGGAAGCGTCTCCCTAGCCGGGAGTGAGGGGCTGGTTGATCAGGGGACCGATGCTGACAAGCCCACCAAGCACATAGGAAGAGTCTGTCCCCCACCCCCACTCTCCTGCATCCTTGTAGCATTTCCCACTCGTAGGACCTCATCGGGAATCACTAGCAACAAGGAAAGTTGCAATTACTGCCTCCCCATTGTGAAGCCAAGTATAGAAGAGTTGTCAGGAGTTGAGATGATAACATTATAACACCACATCTCCTGACAATCTCTGCATAACCCCAGCCTGGGGGAAATGTGTTTTTATCTGGAGGTTGGAGGACAGGGATGACAGATGTTTTCCTGTCACTCAGGATGTTACTTCCAAATAACTTATCTCTGTTGCACGCCTTTTTGTAATATGTCCTTTACCTGGTCTTGTGCCAGTTACCATGATTCCAAGAGACACCTAGGCATGGAGACTGGGCTGTTGGGGGGCAGAGGATGGGAAAAGAGGACTGTGTTTGTGCCTGAGTGGACTGGACCACGCTGCCCATTATATACCCTGCGACTGATGGAGGCCTCTGGCTCAGATGAGCTGGCCCCTGGGACATAATCCCACTCACCCACATGCAACACTGCACCAGCCACAAACCCAGAAGTCCCTTCCCTGGTTGAGTAATGAGGACCCCAGTCCCAGCCTTAGTAGACAGAACAGCACTCCTCTTCAATACATAAAGTTGGTACCAATGGGAGTGGTCAAGCTTCAAAAAGGTCTGAGGTGGCCCTTGCTCAGACATTATCACACACACAAGTGTGAGTCAATTGTGAGGGCATCCCTGCCTGTCCCAAATAATGTTGCTCATCTCTCCACCACTCTGTGCCCTGACTGCAGTGGTCTCCTGTTTACTTTAGGTAAGTAAACACTGATTTGCCTAAGTAATGTCTGTATCTGGGTTAGCCAAAGGGCTTAAGTTTTGAAATGCAAAGAGCAGGAGGGGTGCTGAGGAGCCAGAGATTAATCCTTTCTGTATTTACATTTTTGCTGTCTTGTCTTCTCCTGAAAAAACCCGCACAGAGAGGCCTCGTTCCTTCAAAGTGGAAGATGGAATAGGAAAGAAACATGCCACAGCTGCTTTTTGTAAACATTTTGATTTTGTAATATTACATATATTCAGTTCATAAAACAAAGATGTACTGCTATAGAATGAGGATCCAAGTAGCCATGACCACGGCCAGGAAATAGAATGTCACCAGTCTCCCAGAGGTTTCCACGTATCTCCACCCCCATGTCTTTAACCTGAATCTGCCCTACCGATGTCACCACCCTGCTGACTGTGAGGTTTGGACTGTGCCAATGTGGTTCCGCTGGAATTAGGCTTCCCGGGCTCTCTGAGTTACATGTAGAGTAACTCAAAATTTTCCCTCTTGCCATCCAATATTTTTTTCTTTTGCAAGATTTGGAAGGCAGAAGTAAAACAGCAGAAAGTAATGACTTCCCCCCTGACCAGGTCATGGCGTAGTGGATAGAGCATCAACCTGGGACACTGAAGACACAGGTTCAAAACCCTGAGGTCACTGATTTGAGCGCAGAATCATCCAGCTTGAGCGCAGGGTAGCTGGCTTGAGCCTGGGATCACAGACATGACCCCAGAGTCTCTGGCTTGAAACCCAAGGTTGGTGGCTTGAGCAAGGGGTAACTGGCTCGGCTGGAGCCCCACAGTCAAGGCACATGTGAGAAAGCAATCAATGAACAACCAAAGTGCCACAATTACAAGTTGATGCTTCTCATGTATCTTCCTGTCTGTCTGTCTCTCTCTCTCACTAAAAAAGTAAGAAAGTAATGACTTTCTGAAGGTCATGATAGATGTGGTGGCAGGCAAATGCAGGGATCCTTGTGGTTCCCAGCTTGTCCTCCTTCCCCTGGCCATTAAACCAACAGCGACCCCAGCTCATGCCCAGACAGTCAGCCTCACACTCAGACATGACAGCTATAGAGGCACCAGCCATCTATAAAGCTCTGAGTGTCCATCTTGTGCCAAATAGTGCTTCACAGGTTTGGTTAGTAGCTTTTCTGTCTCCTTTAATTCCCTTTTCTGAACTCTACTCCCCCAGCTCCTCCCACAACTGCATAAGGTCTAACTCAGGGGTAGTCAACTTTTTTATACCTACCGCCCACTTTTGTATCTCTGTTAGTAGTAAAATTTTCTAACCACCCACCGGTTCCACAGTAATGGTGATTTATAAAGTAGGGAAGTAACTTCACTTTATAAAATTTATAAAGCAGAGTTACAGCAAGTTAAAGCATATAATAATAACTACTTACCAAGTACTTTATGTCAGATTTTCACTAAGTTTGGCAGAATAAATCTTTATAAAACAACTTACTATAGTTAAATCTATCTTTTCATTTACACTTTGGTTGCTCTGCTTCTGCCCACCATGAAAGCTGGAACGCCCACTAGTGGGCAGTAAGGACCAGGTTGACCAGCACTGGTCTAGTTCCTCTAGTTAATCCAGCATTCCACAGTCTTCATAGGGTTCCACTTCCCTGATGGAATGCTGACTGGTACACAGACTTCCACAGTAGTCACTTTCTTGCTTGTCTTGATAGAGTCCTCCTCATCCCTAAATACTGTAGTTTAGTTTTGCCTGTTTTCTTTTAACAATCTAGGAGTGGAATCATTCAGTATTTTATTTTGTGTTCAGTTTTATTTACTCACTGTAAGGTATTTTTCCCCGCCGAGAAGGAAGGAAGGGGCCAGAGCCACAAAGTGTGGGATAACAAAAGGCTTTATTGAGTACAGAGCGCATCCCGCCAGGTGAGGTTCCCTGGCCTCAAGGAAAGATGGAGGCCAGGGAAGTCGCAAGTGGTGACCTGCGTGGGAGATATTTAAAGGGTGCCTAGGGTGGTCGAGCTAATATGATGTGGTGAAATCTCACTGGCTGGCAGACGGTCACTTTTTTCCAAAGAGTTTCTGCGAAGTTTCTTTTGGCGCGCTTGGTTGTGGGCGGTCCTAGCCAAAGTTCGCGGGTCTGACCTTTCTCATTATCTACCGACCTTACATTCTGACCTTTTGTGTTAAATAGAAAAGGGGTGCCGTTTATTCATCTGGCTACTTCCTGCTGATTAGGGGCATTGTGCGGAGGGGGAGATCGGAAGGTGGTGGTTTTGAGGGGTGTCAGGAGGAACATCTGTGTGGCCGTGACTAAAGAAACTTCACGGATGCAGTCCTGTAAGGATTTTTTTTAAAAAGAGGAGTAATAGGGGGATTTGCAGGGTCCAGCCTTTTGGTGAGCTGGAGATGGATGGAGTCCAGTGGTTCCGACTGCCAGTGGTCCTGTAAGGAGGCAAGCTTGAGGCAGAACTGCATGTCAGGAGTGGCGTAAAAGGGGAAAGGGAAGGGGTCCCATCCATTCCCATAACTGAGACCTGTGAGGGAACAGAGTGTGATGGCAAAAAGAGAAGGTAGCCCCCGTGTCCACAAGAAATGAGATGGACTTACCCACTCGTTGCAGCATACCCTGGGTTCTCCGAGTCCAGGCCATGTCCTAGGAGTTCAAGCAATGCACCCACCTGGCTGGATTGGCCTTCCCATTTGGGCGGCTTGTCCTCCATGTAGAGGCACTGAGAAAAAGCCTGTTGCCCAAAGGGGCAATCACTCCGCCAGTGACTGGGCTGCTTGCAGTCAGGGCAGGGCTCAGTGGGCAGCCACCGGCAGGGGTCCTGCCAGGACCAGTGAACCTGCTTGCCATACTTAAAGCAAGCTGCTGGTGGCTCTGCTGGTCTCAGGGTTGCCACAAGACCTGGGGTTTGGAGTGTTACCTTCTGCTGCATGCGGGCCTGGTGAACAGCCTTGGCCTGTTTCTACTAGTTGGGACCGTTAAAAACTTTAAATGCCGTGTTCACAGGTTCCGGATAGGGGTTTGGGGGGGAGGGTTGAGAATAAGAGGAGAGGGGCTCGTGCAGAGCCCGGCACCCAGATCCCACAGGAAACACTGGAGCCAAAGGCAGGACAGGGCCAGAACTTCCTGCAAGAAAATTGGGGTTGGACATCCTGAAAACCGGTGTAAGAGCCAATGCCAGGCTGAGAATGGCCTGATGGAGGAGGGACTTAAGAACACAGTGGAGAAGGGAAGGGCCCCTGGCCAGCAGGGGAGGAGAAAGAGATGGTAGTGGTGAATAAGAAACAGGATTTTGCAAAGGTAGGGGAGGGGGCTCTCAGAGGGAAGAGACCCGAGCACAAAAGAGGTCCACAGAGGGACCAGAGAAAAGTCCCGAGAGGGGGCGCCCCCGGCAGTCAGGCAGGAGGGAAAGAGAGTTGGGATTCTGCGGAGAAGGAAAGATTAGAAGTGGAGGTTTTAGGTGGTTTCTCTGGCCAGAAAAAGGCCTGCACAGTGGAACAGGTGGCACAGAGATTAAGGACGGGCGCGAGAATAATTAGAGGCCGTGAATGTAAGACATCTCCAATCAGTTCCCAGCTTTTTTGGCGATAGTTAAATTGGTGAGGGTGTTAACACCGAAAGTCCCTTCAGGAGGCTAATTCAGTGGGTTCTGTGGCCTGACCACAGCGGAGAAGAACAGTTTCTTCTTCTTTAGGGAGGGAGATTCCTGTGCCCCCACAGCCGCCTCAGTCCTCGGAGTGGTCAGATTTGAGTATCAGCGTCCCAAAACTCAAGCTCTGGCCACGGAAAAATAAGGTAAAGTGGATGTGCTCAGGATGTCTTCACGGGCACACACGCACTCCGAATGGAAAGACTTCCCTGACATAGCTACGGTTCCGGACAGGGAGTCTTGGTGGAAAGAACTGAGGGGAAGGCTGGAGGCAGGGGACTTACCGCACTGTGCGCCGAAGTGGGTGGAAGGTCGGAGATCCTGGTTCTTTCTCGAGGGGAAGGGGAAGAGGAGTGGTCCTTGCAGACTTCAAACTCCTCCCGGGTTTTCGGCACCAAAATATAAGGTATTTTTCCCCGCTGAGAAGGAAGGAAGGGGGTCGGAGCTACAAAGTGTGGAATAACAAAAGGCTTTATTTAGTACAGAGCGCATCCCACCCGACAAAGTTCCCTGGCTCCGAGGAAAGATGGAAGCCAGGGAAATCGCAAGTGGTGACCCGTGTGGGAGATATTTAAAGGGTCCCTAGGGTGGTCAAGTTAATATGACGTGGTGAAATCTCACTGGTTGGCAGATGGTCGCTGTTTTCCAAAGGGTTCCTGCGAAGTTTCTTTTGGTGCACTTGGTTGTGGGCAGTCCCAGCCAAAGTTCGTGGGTCTGACCTTTCCCATTATCCACCGACCTTACACTCACCATGTATCTGCAAGATTCATCCCCATCGAAAATTTTCTTACTCATTTTCTCTGTTGTGAAAATTTCTTTGACTAGCTCACAATTTATTTACACTATTATTGATGAACACTTGGGTTGTCCATTGGACTATTATGTATAATGCTGTTGTAAATATTTTTGCATTTGTCTCTTACGGCATACATGTATGCATTTTTGTTGTACACATACTTAGGGACAGAATGGCTGAGTCATTGAAAATGTGTGTCTTCAAATTTAGTAAATAAAATCAAAATGTTTTTCGAAGTGGTTTTGCCAGCTTACATTTTCACCAACATCATAATTAGTATTATCTATCTTTTTCATTTTCTTCATTCTGGTGAATGCATAGAAGTTCATTTGAGTTTTAAATTGCATTGTCTTGATAATGAGGTTGAGCACTTTTGCCTATATGTATTTGTTAGCCATTTTTAAAGTGTCTTTTCTAGTCTCCTGCTCATTTTTCCATTAGAGGTTGTTTTATTTTTTATTTTTTATTTTTTACAGAGGCAGAGATAGACAGGGACAGACAGACAGGAACGGAGAGAGATGAGAAGCATCAATCATCAGTTCTCATTGCGCGTTGCAACTTCTTAGTTGTTCATTGATTGCTTTCTCACATGTGCCTTGACTGTGGGCCTTCAGCAGACCAAGTAACCCCCTGCTGGAGCCAGCGACCTTGGGTCCAAGCTGGTGAGCTCTTTGCTCAAGCCAGATGAGCCCACGCTCAAGCTGGCGACCTCGGGGTCTCGAACCTGGGTCCTTCCTCATCCCAGTCCGACGCTCTATCCACTGTGCCACCACCTGGTCAGGCTTATTTTTTAAATTGATTTGTAAGAATGGTTTTTTTTGTAAGAATGTTTTTTTATATTTTCAAATATAATAACTCATTTTATGTGTTTAGCTGAGTGTGTGTTAACATGTGTGTACACTAATTGTTGAAAATACTACTCTTTCTCCATTATCTTGGTGGTTTTGTCAAAAAATCATTTACTCATATGTGAATAGGTCCATTTCTGGACTCTATTCTGTTATGCTGACCTATATATAGGTGTGTATACTACACTGACTTGTTTATTTTAACCTTGTAATAAGTTTTGAAGTTGGATAGTTTAAGTCCTCCAACTTTTCCTTCTTTTCCAAATTATATTTGCAATTAATGGTTTCTTGCCATTTCAAATTTGAAAGATCAGATTGTTAATTTCTGGTTTTGAAAAGATTGTTTTGATTTAGATTGACCTATAAATTCAATATTCCAATTTGGAGAGAATTGACACTGTAACAATGCTGAGTGTTATGATCCATGAACATGGTATATGTGTTTATTAATTAGATGTTTACTTTCTCTCAGCAACATAATTTCCAATGTTCATGTTTTTACTGTATTTAATCTTAAGTGTTTCATTTTTTTAACATTATATTAAATATATTTTATTGTCCAGTTGTTTGCTGTTAGTACATGAAATCATAAATTTTTAAACAATTGCGTATAGCTTTCTTAAATTTGCTCTTTAGTTCTAGTGGCTCTTTTTTTCCTTCTCTTAATTACATGGAATTTTCTATATAAACAATCCTGTCACTTGTAAATAAAGACAGTTTGCTTTTTACTTTTCAATCTGTATGCTTTTTATTTCTTTCCTTACCTTACTTACTGCAATGACTTGAACCTCCAGTACAAGGTTAGATGTAGAAGTGACTTGACATCCCTACCTGGTTCCCAGACTCAGGAACAAAGTATTTACTAGTATTTCATTATTAAGGATGATATTAGTTGTCAGTTTTTCATAGATTCCCTATAGCAGTCTGAGGAGGTTCACTTCTTTCTTATTTGTTAAGAAATTTTACTATAAATGGATATTAAAACATTTTTCAAATGCATTGTCTAAATCTATTGAAATTATATTATTTATTTGTTTAATATGATGAATCACATTAACTCTCAAATGTTTAACCAACCTTATATTTCTGGGATAAATCCCATGTGGTCATATTGTATTATTTTTTTTGATATATTGCTGGATTCAATTTGCTAACATTTTGCTAAGAACTTTTGTATCTATGTTCATGAGGGATATTAACATGTAATTTTATTTGACTTTATTTTGGAATATATTGCGTAGGTCTTGGTATTAGGTTTATGCTGAACTCAGACCATTAGTTAAATAGTGTTTCTCACTTTTTTTATTTTCTGGGAGATTGGTATTATTTTATCTCTTCCTTGAATTTTTTACCACTATAGCAATTAGAGTGTGGAATTCTCTTTCCAGGAAGTTGTTTCTTGTGTTTGTTTGTTTTTAAAACAACAGATTAAGTTCATCTAATAGGTATAGGGCTATTCTGAGTTTCTCTCATTTTGGACTATAGGAACACAATGGTTTTTTATACATTGAGTTTGTATCCTATACTTTACTATATTTGTTTATTGTTTCTGATAGCTTTTTGGTGGAGTCTTTGGGGTTTTCTATATAAAGAATCACATCATCTGCAAAATATCAATTTTTCTTCTTCATTCCCAATTTGGTTTCTTTTTATTTATTTCTCTTGCCTGCTTGCTCTGGTTGAGACTTACAGTACTACTACTACATTGGATAACAGTGGTCTGTTCCTGATCTTAGAGGAAAAGCTTTGTTTTCTACCATTGAGAATGAAATTAGCAGAGGGTTTCTTACACAGGGCCATTATTATGTGGAGGTAGTTCCTTTCTATATCCATGTTATTGAGTGTTTTAATTATAAGTGGATGTTGTATCCTGACCAATGCTTTTCTGCATCTATTGATATTATATGACTTTTATCCCCTTTTTTCTTTTAATGTGGTGTATTGGCACGGCCTATGGTGGCACAGTGGCTAAAGCATTGATCTGGAATGCTGAGGTTGCAAGTTCAAAACCTTGGGCTTGCTCGGTCAAGGCACATAAAGGAAGCAACTACTATGAGTTGATGTTTCCCACTCCCCCCGCCCAATCAATTAAAATAAAAGAAAGAAAGAAACTAGGGAAGGATAAGAGACTGCTACTTACTAGGCTTCCCTTGAGCTCAGTAAACCAATTATCTTCCTGGCATAATCAATCCATTCTTTGCTTTAAAAGAAAACATTCCATAGAGACTGGCTTTGCATGGCTCCATGGTGCAGGGCACGAGGATGGAATGCATCTATGGGAAAGCTTTTTCACCTCATGAATCATCACATGTGACATGTCACCATTGATTGGTTGGACTTTTGGTAACTTCATATGACACTTGAATCTAAAAATTAATCCTAACTAAAGGCATCTTAATTGTGATAAGAAAGGTTAAAAATGGAGAGGGAGTGGGGAAAGTGTGGGTACATTGAGAGCATCTCTAATGAGAGGAAAGCAGAGGTCTTGAGTGTCCAGTGCGGTGTGAGAGGCGTAACTGAGCTCGAATTCCAGCTCTGTGACATTGAACAGATACCTGACCCCGTTCTCCCCTTGTAGAAACAGAGACCAATGACGCTCATCCTTTTTTTTTTTTTTTTTTTTGTGGCAGATACAGAGAGAGAGAGAGAGGGACAGACAGACAGGAAGGGAGAGAGATGAGAAGCATCAATTCTTCCTTGCGACACCTTAGTTGTTCATTGATTGCTTTCTCATATGTGCCTTGACTGTGGGGCTACAGCAGACCAAGTGACCCCTTGCTTGAGCAAGCGACCTTGGGCTCAAGCTGGTGAGCTTTGCTCAAACCAGATGAGCCCACGCTCAAGCTGGCGACTACGGGGTCTCGAACCTGGGTCCTCCACATCCCAGTCCAATGCTTTATCCACTGCGCCACCTCCTGGTCAGGCCAATGACGCCCGTCTTAAAGGGCTGTTATATGAGCTAATGTACTAGAAAGCCTGAAAGATAGTGATTACTCAACATGGTTTTTCTTTTATTTTTTCCTTCCAAAAAAACCCCAGCTGGCCCAAATTTTCTTGAGTATTTTAGGAAGTGTTGGGGAAAATTCTCAATAATACTGTAAACACAAGAAGTAGGAAGACTGACAAACAAACAACAAAACCCCTCACAAACAGCTGTTTAGGAAAAAAGTGACCATGAAGCATCCTGCATTTGTACAACTTAATGCTTTGCCAAAGGGCTCTCCCAAACGCTATTTGATTTGAGCCTCACCATAGTTCTACGAAACTGAAGGGGCAAAGACTACTGGTTCTATGTGAAATATGAGGAACTAAAGTTAAGAAATTATATATGGACCCTGGCTGATTGATTCAGCAGTAGATTGTTGGCCTGGCATGTGGATGTCCAGGTTTGATTCCTGGTCAGAGAGAGCACACAGGAGAAATGACCATCTGCTTCTCCACACCTCCTTCTTCTTCTTTCTTCTTCTTCTTCTTCTTCTTCTTCTTCTTCTTCCTTCTTCCTTCTTCCTTCTTCCTTCTTCCTTCTTCCTTCTTCTTCTTCTTCTTCTTCTTCTTCTTCTTCTTCTTCCTCCTCCTCCTCCTCCTCCTCCTCCTCCTCCTTCTTCCTTCTTCTTCTTCTTCTTCTTCTTCTTCTTCTTCTTCTTCTTCTTCTTCTTCTTCTTCTTCTTCTTCTTCTTCTTCTTCCTTCTTCTTCTTCTTCCTTCTTCTTCTTCTTCTTCTTCTTCTTCTTCTTCTTCTTCTTCTTCTTCTTCTTCCTTCTTCTTCTTCTTCTTCTTCTTCTTCTTCTTCTTCTTCTTCTTCTTCTTCTTCTTCCTTCTTCTTCTTCTTCTTCTTCTTCTTCTTCTTCTTCTTCTTCTCTCTCTCTCTCTCTCTCTCTCTTCTCATCCCACAGCCATGGCTTAAATGGTTTGAGTAAGTTGGCCCCGGGCACTGAGGATGGTTCCATGGCCTATCCTCAGGCGCTAAAATGGATCGATTGCTGAGCAATGGAGCAGTAGCCCCAGATGGGCAGAGGATTGTCCCCTAGTAGACTTGCGGGGTGGATCCTGGTCTGGGTGCATGTGGTAGTCTGCCTCCCTGCCTCTCACTTCATATATATGGGGGGGGGGGAGAGAAATAAATAAATTGTATATGATTGCTCATGGCACATCAGTGTCCCATCGAGGGGCTGACTCCAGGCTTCTGACAAGTCCAGGGCCCTGTGCTCATTGCTTTCACTCCCACTAGAGAATGCCAAGGGCAATGAGGACGTGGTTCTATGTCCAGGATGACAACAGGGCACGTGTTCTTCAGTGATGGAGGATCACTGTCCACAAACGCCACAGCAGCTCTGGTATAGCCAGCACTCTGCCCGGTCATCTAGTAAAATCTGCAGCAACTGTGATTTGTCAGTGGCTTTTATTTCCCATTGGGAAGGATTACTGAGAATAATCAGGTGAATGATGAGCTTGTGATGCAGGAGCACTGTGAGCCTGCTCTCACAGAAGGGACATGCATGTGGGGACTCAGCCTGAAGCAGAGCAGGACAGTGTGTGTCCCTGCAGAGGGCTGCGTCTCATTGGTACCTTTGGCAGAGAGACACTGTTGTCTGCAGGCAGAGGCTTCACAGGTTATAGGCCTGGCACCTCCCAGCTCCAGGAGCAGAGATGAGATGAGCACTGATGGGCTCAGAGAGGACAAAGCAGAGCCTCATCCTGGCACAAGAGCTGCACGGAGCCCTGCGCTTGTTAGCAGGAAGGCCACCGCCTCCCAGGTTTTCCAGTGTGCAAGTAGCCACCCCACTGGGCCACCAGCGTGGCACATCCCTGACAGTGTGATCATGCTGCTTTACTCATCTGTTCTTGAGTCACAAACTACCCCAGACTCAGGACCTTCAAGCAGCAATCATTTTATTACGTATAGTTCTACAGAACAGAATATGGGGGGCTCAGCAGAGAAAGCATGTCTCCGCCCCACATTGTGGTAGCTGGGGTGGCCCAACGGGGACTAGAGAATCCAAGGTGACCTCACTCACCTGTCTGAGGCCAGGCTGCTGGCTGTCAGCTGGGTGCTTCAGTTTCCCTTCACAGTCTTCTTCCAGCGGGACGGCCTGATGTGTTTACATAGCAGCTGGGTTCCAGGAGCAAAAGTGAAGCTTAAAGTGCATTTGACACAGAAGTCCTAGGAAGTACACATTCTCTGGGTGACAGCAAGACAAGACATGAGGCCAGCTCAGATTCAGGGGGTGGAGAAATGTCCTTGCAAAAGAGGGTGAACGCGAGGGTGTGCGTCATTGGGGGCCACCAGGAATCAGACTCTAGGTGGAAATCTGTGAAGGAGAATGGACTCTGTGGAAGAGAAAAGAAGGAAGCAGCAGGGGCAGAGGGAGATGGTGAGCTGTGATCAAGTCCAAGGAAAGCCGTGGCCAACACCACAAAGGCACTGAAGGTAGAGTGGTCCTTAGAGAGGCCCTGAGGCGGGCCAAGATGTCTAGGACTTCATACACCCAAAGGGGCCGGCCCCTGAGGCTTCCTGCCCGTGGCACTCCGCAGCCCAGAACAGACCTCCACTGGAGGGGCAGCTGGGTGGTTCCCATGATGTCCACCAAGGGTTTACATGCTGGCCTTCCCTAAGAATGCTCCCAAGCTTCCCATCACAAAGAAGACAAAGAAAGATGCCTGGGCAGCCCCCCTCACAGTGTCCCTCCTGAGCATCCCCTCCCTGTCTGGCCAGCCTCTCCCTCCCTCCCTGCCCTGGCACAGCTCCTACCTGGATGACCAAGATAGCCTCCTGACCAGTTAACTCCCTTCCTCCCTTACACTCTAAACACCAACGTGTCTGCAGCAGCCTCCCCTCTTTCTGAAACAGAAATCTGCTCCTGACACTGCTGCTTAACAAACACCCTTCCCTGATCCCATCAGCAACACCGAAACCCAGCCCCTTGACGTGGCTTCCCAGGCCAAGCAAAGCTTGGCCCCAGCTACGGCTCCAGCCACTTGCCCCATCACTTTCCTCCCTGACTCTCAGGACCCTTATGTGGCTCTCTTGCCTCCGGGCTGCCACACAAGCTGTCACACCTGCTGCACACTGTCCCGTGCACCCTTGCCTGCCTCTCCTCCTGTTCTGCTCACTCTTCAGCTGTTTGCTCCTGGAGCCTTCCAGAACCCCAGAGCCTGAGCTAAGTGTGTCAGGTGGCTCCACACAAATCCATGGCACCTCAGTTCACCCACTGCAGCACTCTGCATACCAGTACAGGTGTCTGTCTGTCTCCCAGAAAGCTGGACCCATGTCCTCTGCACCCAGGGAGGCACACAGAGCCACAAGCTCAGCCCCTCACAGTAGCTCAGCCATGCGTTTTCTGGGCTGTGTTGCTGAGCTGAGATCTGGAGGGGCAACAAGAAGGAGGAAAAGGAGGGCTGCAGCCTGAGGTCCTCGAAGAGACAAGCCTCAGAAGAGAATGATGCTCTTAGCGGAAGGGCAAGCAGCCCCAGGCCCACTCGGCCAGCTGAGCCTGGCTTGGAGAGTGCCCTGCCTCAAATGCGAGGTGGACTGGGGGCCGTGGAGCCTGGGGGAGGCCCAGCAGGTGCCTCCCTGCAGGGCTCCTCTGCACAGGCAGAGCCCTCCACACTCCTGCCATTGAACAGAACGCAGCGTCTGTCTTCCTCCCTTCCAGAACAGGTCTGCCCACTCACAGCTCAAGAGAGCTGCCCTTTCATTTCTTGAGCCACGCCCCCATCCAGTGCTCTTTGTGAGGATATTGTACTTGTTTCTCAGGTCAGAAAACTGGGTGCAGAGAAAGGCCTCACCCAAGGTCCCCGCAATTAGCAAATGGCAAACCTGGGATTTGAAACTGAGTTCTGTCTGCTCTGAGCACCTGGAACTTTGTGTGAGGCCTGGGCAGGCCCACCTGGCAGAGCCAGAGCGGATTTGGGCTCAGTGAATAGACCACAAAGTCCCTATCTGCAACCTCTGTGATCCATACTGCCTTATACTAATATGGGTGACTATCTTGTGTAACTACCCCCATTTATATTTAATTTCATTCTGGGGGCCCTCAAGGCCATGGTTTTAAGAGCCACCGTGTTTCTAAGTGAACATCTGGTCCACTGCTTTTATTTTTTATTTATTTATTTTTTTTGTATTTTTCTGAAGCTGGAAACGGGGAGAGACAGTCAGACAGACTCCCACATGCGCCCAACCGGGATCCACCCGGCACGCCCACCAGGGGTGAAGCTCTGCCCACCAGGGGGCAATGCTCTGCCCCTCCGGGGCGTCGCTCTGTTGCGACCAGAGCCACTCTAGCGCCTGGGGCAGAGGCCAAGGAGCCATCCCCAGCGCCCGGGCCATCTTTGCTCCAATGGAGCCTCGGCTGCGGGAGGGGAAGAGAAAGACAGAGAGGAAGGAGAGGGGGAGGGGTGGAGAAGAAGATGGGTGCTTCTCCTGTGTGCCCTGGCCAGGAATCAAACCAGGGACTTCTGCATGCCAGGCCGATGCTCTACCACTGAGCCAACTGGCCAGGGCCTGGTCCACTGCTTTTAAATGCTTCTCATGCTGCGTGGACCCTGGGTCACTGCCCACTGCTGCTGGATGACCCTCCCATTACAGCTCCCTCCACAACAGCACCATCATCACCCGCAGTAGTTGCTCTGGGTACAAATGGCCAAGGGGAGAGGCTGGCAGCCATGGTCATCCATCAGAGGCATCTCTGGTTATCCCTGTGCAACCCCGAGGGGAAAGGCATTTTTCTCCGTCCAAATGTCTGCATATGCCATCAGGAAAGAACTCTGTGTGGCCTTGCCAGTCCTGGGGCTGGGGCTTTCTGATAGGCTGAGCTTGGTCATGTGACCACCTTCGTGTGGACCAGGTGAAATCATTCTTGACCTCCTTACAGGGGATATATGGAATGGGGAGGGGCACTTAGTTCTACAAGAAAGTGTCATTGTAAAGAAAAATAACAGCTATCCACATAGGGCCTTACAGAGCTTCTGGGCTGGGACACCATCACTGGTCATAGGGGCAGGGTCCTTGCTGGGGGTGGGACATGGTGTGACTCTTAAGGAGCAGAAAGGAAGTGGTGAATGCAGGTGACCAACACAAGCCATCTGCAGATGTGCATATCCTGCAGTATGCATGCATGCAGGGCCAGAAAGCCCATGTATTTGCACACCACTCTCCACATCCTCTCCCAGCCCAGAGGGAAGAGATGTGCACCTTTGCTAACAGATAACACCACATTTGCACAAAGGCAGGAACAGGGCCAGAGAGAATCCCCAGGCACCTGAAGGAGCTCCACCCACCGTTCCCCAAGTGCAAGTCCAATCCTATCAACAATTGAATCAATCAGAAAGTGGAGGGAGAAGGACCAACCGCCTCCATGGACTTAACTGTGGTCAACAAAAAAGTGCCTGTGGAAACGAAGGGAGGAGAGTGAAAGTGTGACCATCAATCCAGAAGATGGGTGTAGACTAGGCGAGTGCCACATCTTCCTGGCCCCCCAGGGTGGAGGCTGTGCACCCCTGGACAGGCAGAGGGGACGCCCTGGAAGCAGCCCTCACCACCCAGGGAGGGGATGGAGAGTGACCCCGTGCCCTGCCCTTCCATGGCGTGCTCTCCAGGCCTCCCGGCTCCTCGCCAGACTCAGCTTCTGTTGCCCACAGTGGTGACTCAAATAATAATACATACTCCCCGAGCTTCCTTCCTTCCTTCCTTCCCAACTTCTCCAATCTCCTATGGATGTTTCCTGAGCTCACTTCCCCAAAAAGCAACTTACACTCAACTCCTCCCAGGCTTCCTGTCTGGAGGGACTCAAGCTAAGATAATGTGATAAACCAAGAAAGTACATCTGGAAGCCTAGAGACACAGCAGCAGGGTGGATAACCCTACAGGCTTTGGAGTCAGACAGTCTGTGTTTGAATCTGCCCCTACTAGAACATAAATATTTAACATTAAAATGAGTGTTATTTATAGCCGTTAGGAAGTAGATTTCAGGGAAGACAGAGCTGGAAACTCTAGAAACAGGAAGATGGCTCAAGAAAGATGGGAAGCTTTTAAAATTCTAAGAAGGTACAAATAATTCATTCCCCTGAAGCAACCAGAGAAACCCTGTGGCTTCCCAGGATGTGCCCCTGCCTGGGCAAAGCAGAGGACAGAGGTCCCACTCCAGCCTGGAAGATGGGTGTTGGGAGACCAAACCCCAGAATATGCAGCAGCTTGTGACCGTCCCAGGGACAACGGGAAAAGCTTTGGTAAGGATGTCGGGGAGGAGAGGGCAAGCGGTGCTGTGGCCAGCTCACAGGGCCGTAGGCTACCCACAGGCCACTGGAGAAGCCAGACTGGTGAGCTCCCACTTTACGCCTGTCTCTCCTGCCAAGCAAAGGTTGTAGAACATGGAAGGTGAAGACAAACAGAGTTAAGAGAAATCGACACTCAACTAAAGACCTGCAGGCTTTCGAGCTTGACAGAGTCACCAGGCTGGTAGAGGCCCGTGCGCCAGTGAGGCTTAGTTTGAGCTCCACGACCTATCAGCAACCTCTGAAGTGAGGGCAGCAGGCAAGCAGTGACTGGGAGTGGGTTGCAGGGCTCTGTCCTTGGTCCCAATGTGTTTTCCAAGAAACACAATAGAGACCCAAAGCACAGAGAAGGCTCCACACCAGTGGTTCTCTCCCCAGAACACTTAGCAAGATCTGGAGACCAGTTCTGGTGATCACAACAGGGCTATGTGTGGAGGTGCCACTGATACACAGTGGGCAGAAGCCAAGGCTGCTGCTGCCCAGCTTCCTGTGATGCACAGGACATTCCAAAACAGAGCGTTATGTGTTCCAACATGTCATAGTGTCAAGGTTGAGAAGCCAAGCTCTGAGTGGGTGATGCTGAATGAGGCAGGCAGCTACCAGAGTCCCCACTGTGTGCTCTGGGAATGCAGAGGGAGAGACACTGAAGTGTGTATTCCAGTACAAGAGACAGAGACAGGTGGCTGGGTCACAATGTGAAATGTGCTCTAATGGAGGGGCTGTGAGAACATGGGTAAAAGTACCGCTGATCCCTTTAAGCTGTGTGAGCAGAGCTTTGAAAGATGAATGGAAGTCTGGCTGGGATACAGGGTGGCTCAGCAGTAGAGCATTGACCAGGTGTGTGCTTGTTACAGGTTCGATTCTCGACGAGGGCACACAGGAGAGGGGACCATCTGCTTCTCCACCCCTCTCCCTTCTCTCTCTCTCTCTCTCTCTCCTCTTTTCCCTCTCCCACAGCCATGGCTCCATTGATTCAAGCACATCAGCCCTGGGCACTGAGGATGGCTCCATGGAGCCTCTGCCTTAGGTACTAAAAATAGCTCAGTTGCCAGCAGCCCCAGATGGGGTTGCCAGGTGGATCCCCATGGGAGAACATGCGGGAGTCTATCTCCCCTACTCTAACTTAAAAAAAAAGTTCTTCCTGTGCACTCAACGGACCCAAAATGTGGACTGTTACTTTGTTTTAGTAAACTTGTAGGCTACAAATTAGTCCAAAATAAAAAAAAGATCATTTCAAAAAATAGCTTATGTTTCCTACCATCAAGTCTGACATAAGCCTTCAGGGAGATGCACCTTGCTCATGCCCCAAACGGAGTGCACACCCCAGTGAGATGTGTACTAGCAGATGAGCTGGAGCCATACGGAGAGGCAGGCAGTCTCAGAACAGGAGTGGCCGCACTCTCCCTAGTGGGGGGTGTGCCTTGTGTGTGCGATGCTCTCCTTGCACTGCTAGAAAGTTGAGCCAAACTGGGGGCAGCGGCAGAAAAATAAAGGGGACACGGCAGTGTTCGGGCACATCTTCTGCATCCCTGCTTGGTTTTCCTGTCCTCTTAGTATTAACCATTCTCCTTATTCTCTATTATATTGAGGAGAAGATTACAAGCCACCTTTAAAATCCTTTCTGCAGCGAAGTAGGGCAAAAACACAATGTACATGTTGACATTTGCTTGATAACCCAGGATGCTCCTTATTCTCATTAGACACTGGATCACAATGAAATCTTCCTCAAATCCTCTGTTGTCCTGGTAACTGTGCTCCACTTAGGGAATGGAGAGGCTGAGACTGCTGGAAAGGATCCGGAAGAACCAGGGCTTATTAAGGACTCTTCTGATGTTCATAATCACACAGTGAGCAGTGCCAGATGGCAGCATGGAGTCGAAGAAAAGCCCTCCCTCTGGTTACCCCGACTGCTGTGATGAATTTGGGCTCTGCTGCCACTAAAAAGAGGCTGTGTACATTATAATAACAAGATTGGCTACAGCACAGCAAAAATATTGACAATGAATAGTATTTTGGATAATCATAGATTGCAAATCATCTTAACTGCTTTCAACTCTAACAGATATAGAGTCAGATGAATGGTAGCTGGGGAATTTCTTAAAAGTGTCAATTGGTGTGAATGAATCAAGATGGCTTTGAAAGACATACATTGCTTAGGGATTAAGGCCAACTGGAACAATTAACTCAAAAAAATAAAATAAGCCTGACCAAACGGTGGTGCAGTGGATAGAGTCGGACTGGGATGCAGAGGACCCATGTTCAAAACCTTAAGGTCACCAGCTTGAGCGTGGGCTCATCTGGTTTGAGCAAGGCTCACCAGCTTGAGCCCAAGGTCCCTGGCTTGAGCAAGGGGTTACTCGGTCTGCTGTAGCCCCCCGGTCAAGGCACATATGAGAAAGCAATCATTGAACAACTAAGGTGCCACAACGAAGAATTGATACTTCTCATCTCTCTCCCTTCCCGTCTGTCCCTATCTGTTCCTCTCTCTATCCTTCTGTCTCTGCCGCACAAAAATAAATAAACAAACAAACAAATAAATATAAAAAAGCCCAGAGCTCAAGGGAGCAGCTCCCCTTTATTGAATGCGGCAGATACACTTTGAGCCCAGGGCTGTGCAGGGAGCCCTGCCTTGGCTCCCATCTTCTCTCACTCCCTGCAA
Organism: Saccopteryx leptura; assembly: GCF_036850995.1. Taxonomy (NCBI): domain Eukaryota; kingdom Metazoa; phylum Chordata; class Mammalia; order Chiroptera; family Emballonuridae; genus Saccopteryx; species Saccopteryx leptura. The sequence goes on from NC_089508.1 coordinate 123,938,993, forward strand.
AGAACTAGTTATGCTCATGCACACTGTGTACACATGGCAGCTGGAAATTCCTGTGAGACAATGTTTGTAGCAACAACACAGAGGAAAAACATCTAAGTAGCAATCATTGTTATTTTGGCTCAAGAGATTGTAGCAGGAATTCTCTGAGTATGAATCAGCTTAGTGTTTAAATCCTGAAGAGAGTTGCTCAAGTGGCCCATAAGGTGCCACTTCAGGCAGAGGTAATGAAAACACACCTAGTACAGCAGGATGAAAACACACCTAGCACAGCAGGACACACAATCACAAAATTTGTCTGGGTGTTATAGGGAAAAAAGTACAATTTCTATGAGCTTCCTTCCACATGCTCCCTGAGTCTATCTGCTTTTATACTCCCACATAAAACTCATCCTGTTTTTTGGAGGTGTGAATGGGACAGGAGGTATAGTGTAAATAGTAAGAAAAGTTTCAGCTCTGGCCAGTGGTTCAGTGGATAGAGCATCAGCCCAGTGTATGGACATCTGGGCTTTTACTCCTGGTCAGGGCACACAGGAGAAGCGACCATCTACTTCTCCTCTCTCCTCCCCTTCTCTCTCTCTTCCCCTCCTACAGCAGCTCAATTGGTTCAAGCATGGCCCTGGGAAATGAGGGTAGCTCCATTGGAGAGCATCAGCCTTAGGCACTAAAAATAGTTCGATACTTGAGCATCACCCCTGATGGGGTTGCCCGGTGGATCCCAGTCAGGGTGTATACAGGAGTCTGCCTCACTATCTCTCATCCTCTCACCTATAAAAAAGTTTCTATTAAGACATTGCTTGTCATATTTTAACTGCAACTATGAAAAAAAGTGTCACAGGCAGGTGCAGATGTTCCCCTAGGGTGAGTGGTCCGCAGCACAGAATTCCATTCCTTCCTTGATCATTTGGGAATCACAAGAAAAAAGCAGATGCTTATGAGAAATAACTTCTCCTCTTCCGGTCTTTTTTCCCCCTCCATGATCTTTAAGGACTACTGGAGAAGGTATTCTCCAACTCAAATTCTTTACAATGTATAGCGATCTGGAAGCTATTTAGAAATGTGGTTTCTCAAAACAAAATATCAACAGACAGTTCCCAGCTCCTTGGATTTCCTGCAGGTACCACCATTTTTAAAGTGGCCTTCACCACATTCCTCCAGTCTGTAAGAATGCAACTTAACGATGCATAAAACTAATTATTATAAAATAAGATGGAATCTGTATGGTAGCTGTTCACAATGTGGAAAATGACCTTTTTTCATGGGCTATTTTCTTTTCAAATGCATGCCCTCTTCGCCACCCTTAATGCATTCTGTATATGTAGAATAAACACCCCTCGCAGCAGGACCCGGACTCAGAGGCCTTAGAATCCAATAAAAGAGTCCTGCAGTTTAATGGTCCTTAAATGCTCAACATCTTTTTCACTTAACATAAAATCCATCCGATCTAATAGCCATGACTGAATTATAGATATATAATTTTTTTTTCTATTAAATGTTAATCTTCTGACTTGGCAAAGCAATAGAAGGCTCTAAATTATTAAGAAGGCAATAACCTCTCTAAACTCTTTCCGGAATGCAGAATATTCCCAGGATTGCTATCCCAGGAGAAAAAAAAAATTGCAAACCTGTTAAAATAAAAGTAAGGCCCATTAAGTACATTTGATACCAAATATCATTTATACGGGGCAAACTTTTATTAATGTCTCTCCTATTTTAGAGAGTGGAAAAAAAAATATTCACACACACACACACACACACAACACTGGGGAAGCAGCCCTCACAGGCCTTGGCTCTTTCTCATCTGCACATGACATTTTTGTGACCTTCCTTCTTCGCTTGGCTTCATTCATCACCGATGTTTGTCCATGCAGGCACACAGGATAGAAATGCCCTCGACTGCCTACGAGATGCCACAGGCTCAGTTATGCTAAATACAAGTACTCTCTCTGCCCTGGGAGTCATACTGGAAAGCTACCTCTGCTGCAGCCTCACCTTTTAGAAAAAATACTTCTGCATTCACGACTCTTGTCAGCCAAAGACTGCTCTCTGCGGTAAGATACAGAAGCCATGCTATGAGGCAGACTAGCATTTACCTGGACAGGCTGGTCTAGACAGCCTTGTTTCAAATAGCCAAGGCCCAAAGCATGGGAGAGCTTTTCCAACAATGAAGTGTCAGATCCCGCCAAGTTGGAGACGTCGAAACATGAGCAGAACTGCCTATTTTCCATTTTGTATTTTGTGCATGATGTATCTGGGTATGATATTATGTTATGGTGTCATTCATGTTTTTCTCTCTAAAAATTATTCACAACACTTGGCAGCTAGACGGAAGGCCTAGGTCCTTCTTCTCTGCCAGGTGTGTGCAAAGACATTCTACATGGTAATCACTTCAGTGCCAAAGGTAGTGCCGTTACTCCGATACACAGAACATGCAAGAGGAGGAAAGATCACCACGTGGCTAAAGAGTCTAGTAATGAAGACAATAAAGAGGCAATAAGAAGTCATCGTCCTCCACCGCTGTGGAGCATGAGTCAAGAGATGCTTGTCAGCACTGCTGGCTGATGATTGGCATCAGTGTAAACGGTCAGACAGGTCCTTGTTAGAGGACAGCTGGTGACACTGGGGAAACAAGTGCTTGCGTTCTAAAGCTGCAAGCCTTTATTTATTTATTTTTATTGATTGATTTTAGACAGAAGAGAAAGAAACATGATTTTTTTTTAAATTAAGTGAGGTGAGGAGGCAGAGAGACAGACTCCTGCATGCGCCCCGATCAGGATCCATCTGTCAAGCCCCCTACAACTGGTGATGCTCTGCCCAACTGGGGCCGTTACTCCACTGCTCTACCTGAGACGAGGCGTTGGAGCCATCTTCATGCCCGGGGCCAACTTGCTCGAACCAACTGAGCCATGCCTGTGGGAGGAGAAGAAGGAGGGGGAAGGGTGGAAAAGCAGATGGTCGCTTTTCCTGTGTGCCCTGACTGGGAATCAAACCTGAGACATCCACAAGCTGGGCTGATGTTCTACCACTGAGCCAACTGGCCAAGGCTAAGAAACATTGATTTCTCGTTCCACTCATTTATGTATCCCTTGGTTGACTCTTGTATGTGCCCAGACTGCGGATCGAACTTGCAACCTTGGAGTATTGGGACAACACTCTAACCCAGGGGTCTCAAACTCAACTCAGCATGTGGGCTGCAGAGCAAGATCACAGCCATTTGGCGGGCCGTACTAGGTCTACAAAAGGCAACTGTTACGCAACACTTTTCAGTGTCACAAAACGACCAGAAACTGTAGTTCGCGGGCCGCACAAAATTGTTCGGCGGGCCGCGAGTTTGAGACCTCTGCACCTGAGCTACTCAGCCAGGGCTAAAGCTGCAAGACTTTTTAAGCAGTAATAACTCCATGCATTTCAAATAACAAAACATTTTAAAGTGTATAACATTTGACTGGGATCAAGAAAAAAGGTTAAAACAAAAAAAAGCCATAAGAAATTCAGCTAATTTATTCTGGAGTTCTACAACAGCACAGGTGTAGCGAGTGATCAGTCATTGCAATGCGAAAATTTAAGATGTTCATAGGATGAATATTTGGTTTTATGCTAATAATTCTTTATAACAGTGGTCCCCAACTCCTGGGCCACGGACCGGTACCGATCCGTGGGCCATTTGGTACCGGTTCGCAGAGAAAGAAAAAATAACTTACATTATTTCCGTCTTATTTATATTTAAGTCTGAACGATGTTTTATTTTTAAAAATGACCAGATTCCCTCTATTACATCGGTCTAAGACTCACTCTTGATGCTTGTCTCGTAAGTTCAACAATTATATTTAAAAATACCACAGTTTTTATGCCAGTCGCATAATTTTATTTTGTGCATTTATCCGTCCCACCCGAAAGGCCGGTCCGTGAAAATATTTTCTGACATTAAACCAGTCCGTGGCCCAAAAAAGGTTGGGGACCACTGCTTTATAACATCGATCCTCTGTCAAAAGGAATGAGCTTTTTTGATGAATCAGTAGTGATAAGAAAATGGCTAAACAATGGAATAGGAATAAAGTTTTCAACAAAGGACTGTACTCCCACGGGTTCTGAGAGCACTCACATCTTAGACAACCAGTCTTCCTTCCTCTTGGCCAGAAGTTCCGACCTCAAGGTCTTTCTGAACCAGGACAGTGCAGAGAACAGCACCCTCATTATCTATGTTCCACTTGTTTATGGTCTAAATAGCTTTAGCCTTAGGTGTTGTAAATGTCATTTTGGGCTCTGATATCAAAAGGTAAGGGAATGAGAGGCTGGGATGAATTCAAGGCCACTTGATACTTCCTTCATTCAACATAGTAACTGAAAATGGCTATCATCATCTGCACCTTGGACCCCACAGGTCTCTGCACCAAACTCTCCAAAGAGCAAATGGACTTGCTTCCTTACAAGGATGCTCAAGACAATATTCCACAGAAAATATTTTATTGATGGTTGAAGACAAAATAAAATCGACATAAGGTTCCCGCCCAATCTTAATATGGAAAATAATGGCACTGGGTTGTGAGTGTCCAGTTAAGAACTTTCTCCGCACCAGAGCTTGGTGGGTGACCTAACACTCATAAAACAGAGCTCATGCTGTTGAACATTCCAGACGCATATCACAGAATCCACATGTTGTTGATGTAAACTGCATATATCTACCTAAAGAATTAAGTATAAATCTAATTCTGATTTTTCACTGTTGTTTCTACACTGAAGAAATACATGGCTTCTTCCTGGGTGGGAAAAGCTATGTTGATGCTCCTATGTCATTATACAAAAATGGATCAGAAGTCTGGTTCAGGGTGCTCAAGAATTACTGCTAAGGCACATTTTGCGATTAAAAAAAAAAACTTGGTGAAAATAATTCATTTGCAGTCAAATTAGTAATTTCCAATCTGAATGGTAAAGAAATAAAAATAACAAAACATAAATGTTCTTTAATGAGATGTAGTTAATAAAAATGGTTGGTTACAAGAGAGTATTCACTATAAATATGTCCAATTTTATTGTTTTTCTCACTTTCTATAGTCTTAAACTTTATTATATTATTGCACTTTTGTCTAAAATCTTTAAGATGTTTTCTAAAACCAATTCTCTCATGTTAATTTTGCAAGAAAGCTAAATTTCACATTATTAATCTCATTAGTACAATCCTCCTCTTAATAAGTACAAACCCTTGGAGGACACATGTATAATGAGTGCTTGGTTACAATAGTAGCAAATGTCAAAGTAATTGCTAAAAAAATCTAAAAATTTTGACACTGAATAATTGACCACATCATTTATACTTCTCTAAATATTGTGGCAAGAAAAGTCACCACAAGTGAAAACTAATATACTATTGTGGAGATTACAAGACAATTTTATTATAATTTCCTGATATAGTCCACACTGGCCTGTTCTTAGCCTTAATGTAATTTAGCACTGCAAACCATTATTAAAAAGGAATTTATTTTAAAAGGCATAAAAGTTACTAGTGTATGAAGAAAAAAATTTGTACTTCTAAAAGAAGTCAAAGGCACACATTAAGTTACTTCAATAGAAATGCGACTTGGCCAGCCAAGTTACCATGCATTTTGTGAGGGCGCCTTTAGTCTCATGGCTCAGACAGAAGATCTAAAAGATCTTTTGATCCACTTAAAAGTGGCGACCAACCAAATTAATGTCTCTGAGAGAAATCTTTAAGCAATTTTTTCAGCCCAACCCCTCTTCAACCCCACTCAGATGGCTCGTTTTATCGGGGACTCAGGGTTTAAAAGCATGAGGCCAGCCCAGGACAAAGAGTTCTTCTGTTTGCCTGACCATAAAATGAACACATATGGAACATAAGATTTGGACTAATATTGAAAGACTCAGTAACATATTCATCTAGCTTTTAAAAACCTACTGATGGGACCAAATACATTTTATTTCAATTATACGAGCACAGGAAGGCCCAGAAGGGCTGCACGGTCGCCACAGCCCGCTGGGGACCGGCAGGGGACAAGACACTGCGGGTGGGCAGTGCAGACGACTAGCACACGAGCCCCTGGCGCATCTGTATGATCTGGAGCAGAGCCGCCTGCACGTCTTCGTCCATGTGACCCTTGAGACAAAGAAATGGGAGACCGAACTCATGTCATCTTCATTTACACGAGAATCCTAACGAAAGGCAGAGAGGCCCTATAACAGGGTCTGGTTGGTTGTGGTTTACCAAATGCCAAATCCTCACCACGTTGGTTATAGCCTACTGGATTTACTGGAAAATGAAATAGAGCTCTATCGTGTAAATAAACAAAACTTAAAAGCAGTACACTCCAGTTGCTCTTAATGTCTATTATCAGAAAAGATGGACACACTTCTCTCTTATAACAGCTCGGAAGATTAAAGGACAGCATGAGTTATATAAATAGGCAAAGTAACTACAAGGACATGTTTATTCTTGCTCCTGCTCATTTTTTTAAATCAGAAAAGTAATTAATAAAAAAGTCCCCATATTTATCTACTTTACATAAATAGAATCAGACATATATAATTTTGCAATTTTCATTTTTACCTGGTGTCATAGAAATCTATCTCAAGTTATTTGCCTAATTATTTGAAAATATTGTATAACATCCCATTGTATGACTATATTATAATTTCTTTACCCATTCCTCAATGACGGGCATTTTAAAGTATTTCCAATCTTTCTGAGCAATTCCTAGAAAACAAATTGATAGGTCAAAAAGCAAGCTCAATTTTAAAGTTTGCTGCTAAGTACTACAAATTTTTTTTCCATGGAGGTAACCAGTTACACTGCCCCCAGCAGTGTATGAGTGCCAATATGCACAACACCTTGGCTGATGCACGGCCACTGTCCTGTTTAATATTTGCCAACCTTGTAAGTGAGAAATGGCACCTCCTTTTTTACTTGCATTTCCCCCATTATGGGTGAGGTTGAGGTCTTTCTACATAAATGCCAGCCATTTATATTTAGAAAAAAACATGTTATACTTAAAAAGATGGCAAGAGGGCTAATTAAATGCAAGTCAATATGGTGGGCTTATTACAGCTCCCCCTTCTTTGCTGGAGCACTCGAATAGGTTTCAGCACATTTCCTATTAATATAAAAAGTTTTGCCTCCAAAATCTGTTTTTATAACAGCAGGACGTTTAAATTTCAAACATTAGCCACAGTTGACTAAACTGAATTTCTTAGTTAACATTACAATGTTAACTAAGGCAGAAGGCAAGGCTGTTTCAGATGCCAATAGCTTTTGTTCTGTTTCAGCAGGAGTCAGTGGTAAATCCTTTCAGAAGCAAGCAGACAGAGCAGAAAGGCTTGTGAGTTTGCAGCAACTTTCGGGAGAGCACATGTGTCCTCCCTTGGCCAGTATCAGAACTGAGTGGGTGCCTCACCTTCCCTAATACAGACCTGTACTTCCGACCATCTCCCCTCCCAAACTTCCCATTCTGTGGTTCCTCAACAGTCTTCACCAGTAATTGAAATATTCTTTCCAACTCTACCTACCAAAAACAGATTCAGTATTTTCTCTATCATACTATTCATTCCTGTCTACTGGATTCCTACCCATCTTCTACAGAACAGGCCGGCTTTTTGATTTTAAAAATTTGACATCATAGCTTCTTCCTCTGTATTATTTTACCCAGTTCTTTTTTTAAAATTACCTTTCTTTGAAATCTTCTCTCAACCCATATGTTTTTTATTTGAGCCATGTGGCCTGACACACTTTAAATCCTAAGCAATCCTCTTTTCTCTCACCTGTCCTCTGACACAGTCTCTTTTAGTACCTGTCCCTGAAAAACCTCATCTGAGAATTTTGGAGATGCTGATCACAGGGCTTCTGCAGAGCATCACTATAGTACCCTTCTTGTGTGAACATTTTCTTGGTGACTTCTTTTTTTATAAAAGAAGCTTTTTCATTACATACCCAAAGTAGGGATTTCTTAATCTTATGCTCCGCTGAGTTTTAAGGCTTACTAAATAAATACAATTGATAATCTCCTAACAGAACCAAATTTTTCCTTCTATTACTACATTTCTGTGCATAACTTTTTGTCATTTTTGTACTTTTATAGCATTCCCTACATTTCAAAGAAATAGTCCTGTGCTACCAAGAAACAACGGAATCTCCTCCACACCCTCTTCATTGTCAGCCACGTGTGCTGTGCAGACGTCATCCCCAGCCAGCAACGCCATCACCTTTCTGTATGTCGCCATGCTGTCTGTATAGTGAGTGACAAGCAGATGAAACTAACACTAAATTTAAGATGTTGTGCTGCCATATAGCTTTGTAAATTTCTCTGGGAGATATGCAAGCCATGATGAAAAGAAACATAATTATTTTTAAATGACCATATGGAATATAACTACTTCAAACATTAGTTTCACGGAAATCTATTTGAACATGAAAAATTATTTTCTCTAAAATAGTATCCTTTCCAAAGGAAAAACAGCTCACCTGTGCGGCGCTGAGAAGGTGTGTCCGGTAAATTGCAATCACTTCCTGGTGCTGTCTGTCGGCATCCTGGAAATGGGGGAGGACAGACAGGTCAGAATATCAGCACACATGGTTTCAAATGTGCAGAAGCTTGTGACACTGCTGTCCTCAGGCTCAAGGCCACAAAACAGCAGTATTATTAAAGAGCTCCTGCTGCTTCTGGTAACAAACCACCCCGGACAGATCACCTCCAAAATTCCACAGCATAACAGTGGTATGAACCTTCTTCACAAATGTGCGCGGACATTCATAGTGAAAGTGATTCTGTTCAGCCCAGGTCACATGACATGGTTGCCTAGTTCACATCTAATGCCACGAAACCATCTGGGCACATATCAATTTATGCTTGAGATTATTGCTAAGCTACTGGCCTCATCCCCATCTCTAGACTTTAGTCCCTATCATGTCTGGAGATGGAGGCAGCTCCTCCCTCATAGCACTTTTGGCTTTAAAACGTTGGGGGATACCTCATTACATATGAGAGAAAATCCAAACTCATGAGCTTGGTTCTCAACAGCCCCCATGCTGTGGCTGAAACACAGTTCCATTACCAGCTAGGAAGCTGAGCTTCCTGCCCCAGGAAGGCCCGCTGCTCTCACTGTCGCCTTTGCTGGTAGACTGGTATGCCTTTGACCTACCAAAACATCATCTACCTTACAAGGTGCCTCTTTGAAACCAGTTCCTAACACACCAGTAACCTTTCCTTCCCAGGACTTCATTATCATTTTGAATCTGGGACCATATACACAATTCTATATTTGGGATTTTCTGTCCTGTCATTTTACTTTTGTTGCACCTGTATTTTGCCTCCATAACTGCCCAGCACTCCTTGGGGACAAGAACTGTCTTTGTCCTGATAGGGCTTACTTAGCACAGTGTCATGAACATAAGAAATAATAAATAAATACTTCCAGTTGCTGAAGAGACCACCATATCCCTTTGATAAGATCCAAATAAGCATTTCTGATAAACTGCTATAGGCCAGCAGTATTATAAAATGAATACTTTTTTTTTTATAAAATGAATACTTTTAAAAAATAACTATTTCTATTCAAAATAAATTCATAACCAATTCCTATAGAATAGGAAAATACTAGCAACGATTTACATTTAATCAGGCTACGTTTTACTTAGTGTTTCCATGTATATTATATTAGCTCTTTCAATTAAAAAGCAAACAAACATGTAATCAGTTCTTATTACCCTATTATATGTACGAGGAAACCAAGTGTTAAGGGAAGTGTTCCATATCACTAGCTTTCAAGTGGCTGGGCTTGAGATGAAGCTCCTGTCATCAGCCTCTACATCCAGATGTTTCCACTAATAGATAAAGGAGATATAGGTCCATATAGGCATTTATAAGGCTATCAGTACCTATATGGATATCTACATCCAGAAGTTTTCTTTTGATATACATATAACAATACCAGGTATAATAAAGCCATAGGAATGCCTATCTTTACTCGTAAAGATAAAAGATTATAAAAAGAACTCCCTTTAGTTTAGTGGTACAATACTTTAGAGCAGTGGTCCCCGGGCCGCGGACCAGTACCGGTCCGTGGGCCATTTGGTACCGGTCCGCAGAGAAAGAATAAATAACTTACATTATTTCCGTTTTATTTATATTTAAGTCTGATGTTTTATTTTTAAAAAATGACCAGATTCCCTCTGTTACATCCGTCTAAGACTCACTCTTGACACTTGTCTCGGTCACGTGATACATTTATGCGTCCCACCCTAAAGGATGGTCCGTGAAAATATTTTCTGACATTAAACCGGTCCATGGCCCAAAAATGGTTGGGGTTCACTGCTTTTGAGGGCACTGCAGTCAGAAAGGCACCAGGTTTGGGGTCAGTACCTACCAGGGTTCCATACTAGGTGTAGGACCTCAGGCACCAAGTATTGTCATCCTTGTTTCCTTAACACTGACTGTTACATCGGGCAGTGACACCTTGTCTGACTATGACGAAGCTCAAGTCTGAAGTGTGTATTAACTGCAAGGTAGTGCCCGGCAGATCGCAGATACTCAATAAAGTACACTGTACCACTAGTGCGGGTCACTTTTAGCAGAAATGACTCCACATCCTTGGATCTGAATACAGCCACGCATCAATCTTATTTCCACATAAACTGTCGCAGACAGCAAGCTGAGCGGCCCTGCCCCCAGTGCAGAGCCTGGCTTGGTACTCACGGCCAGCTGCTGCTGCAGGGCCCGCACTTGCTGCTGCAGAGCGTCCATCAGCTGGCTCTGCCTCTTGCTGGGACTCCCGCTCGTGTAGGTGAGTTGCGAAAGGCCGTTCAGGGCCTGTTTTAGTCTTTCTACATCGTTAAGCAGCTCGGTTATCTTGTTAAAAAAAAAGAAAAAAGGTTGTGGGAGAAACATAATATTCAGTCATTTACAATGAACATCTTCACATAGCATATACAAATATACTGCTCACAAAAATTAGGGGATATTTCAAAATGAATATGAAGCTATAAAATACCCCCTAATTTTTGTGAGCAGTATATATTTAACTCCTTGAATTATATTCCTCTTGGGAATTCCTTACAAAAGCATTAGCAAATTAAGAATGAATATGGTATATATCCTAGGATTTGAGTGTGACCCAGTCCTCTTATTTTTAGATGATAAGTACCTATGAAGTCATACAGACTATCTTCCAGGTCGTCTAGAACACGGGAGGTGGGGGAGATTCTCTCCAACAAAGTATGAAAAGTAAGAAAGCGTGGCTCACTTACATCTAGCATTAGATGCCTTGTTCCTTTCAAGAATGCATGACTTTAGACTACTCTGTCTTAAAGAGGGAAAGAATAGGAAGGCGGTTTAGAAGTGTGGAAAGAGTAGAGACTTCAAGACTTTAATTGGACAGCTCTGATTTTTACCAGCTGTGTGAGCTTGGCTGATTCCCTTTCTTTTTCTAAGCCTTAATTCATTATTGGTGAGAGTAGAAATTTCTCATAGTTAAGAAAATCAAGTGCTATCAGAAAGCTATGCCTGGTACATAGTACATGTTCAATTAATGGCAGCAGTTAGAAGTGGAATTAAGAACTTGCTGTTACAATGATATGTGATTGTCACCATGAATACCTAGCAAACAGCAGGGAGCACTCAGACTCTGGGTCTGCGGAGCAGATGTGCAGGTCAGGACTGGCACCTCTGCCAAGGAGGGCTGGGCTATGTCTGCTCTGGGGCCTTGCTGTGTCCCAGCACTGAGCACTGCCCTGGTAGGTAGCAGGAATCTAACCATTGCTTGTCCAACTGATAAAACTGCACTAAGTCTCCCTGAATGCCCATCTGCATAGTCCACACTTTATGCAACTCCCCATTCTGAAAACACTGTTGAGCACTTAGTCTGAAAGTTATACCATGAGAATGAATGATAGGAAGAAAAGGTAAGTTATCATCCTTCTCTTAAAAACTGGTTGGGAAGCTCAGCCACATAATCCTGACACTGCAATATATGTTTTGAGTGGATGGCAAAGCCAGAACAAAACATGCATTTTGGAAGAAAAACACTGTACTATATAGACGAGATTGGGTTGTGGGGGCTTCAAGAAGGAGGACAGTGTTGACATGGGCAAAGATTTTGACCCCGTACAAAGGAGTGGCGGCACAGCCTGCATGAGGGAACCAGTCTCTAGAGAGACATGAGGGTTTGGTGTGCTGTATGAGTGAGCACCGGACTTGAGTGTGTGCACTCCCCGGGATCCTCGGTTTCCTAAACCAAAAGCCAGAAACACAGCTTCCCCTTCCCTGCTCCCCGGGCACCCCAAAGCCCAATGGATTCACAGTAAGGTACATGAACCTCGCATCTCCCTGTCTTTCCTCTATTCCTGGCTCTACCAGCTGAGGAAACAAAACACAGAAGCCCTGACTTTTGTGTGACTAGACCTTTTCTTCAATTTTTTTGCACACCAGTAGTCAAACAGAAAGGTGGCATTTAACCATCACTATGCTGACACTTCTACAGACCTACCTGCAGGACGCTAACAGCATGCCTGCCCTACCCTTGCTCTGGGGTTTCCAGTGCAGAGTTGCACAAGCTCTCAGACTTACCTTGTTATCCTTGGCTTCGATTTGCTTAGCAGACTCCTGTATCCTTCTCTGTAGTTCCGTGATTGTTGACAAGGACTTGTCGCATCGCTCCTGCTGGTCCTTGATTTCCTGCTCAATGCTGAGATGCAGGAACTCTTTCTCATCTTTCGCAGACAGTCCCTTCTTGGCACGCGAAACCTCCTCACACACTTCTTCGTATTTTCTATTCAGGTTGGCCAGTTTTTCGTTTAAGTTGCATATCTGTGCCTCCAAATCACTTTTTGTTGCTCTGTATTTAGACAAATCTACCACCTCTCTAGTCTCTAACTTTTTTAATGCCTGTTTACTACTCTGCACCTCCGACTGGAGTTTGGAGACTTCTTCGGCTTTGTGTTGGTTTTCCTCTTCCGTGGCTCTCAGGCTGGCTTTTATGAGCCCTAGTTCCTTCTCCAGCACCTCCTTTACCCGCAGGTGCTCTGCCAGGGGCACGGACGAGTTCTTCTGGTTCTCCAGCAACTGATGCAGCCTGGTCGCCGCCTGTTGCTCCTTCTCAAAACACTTCTGCTTGTTCTTCAGCTCTTCCGTCAGACTCTCAATGGTGCTGTTGAGAGACTTCTTCAGCGCCTCTACCTGTTCCGATGGAACATACTGCTTTTGCAGAAGTGTCTGTGCTGTCAGGATGTTCGAAGTCTGCTTGGCATTTTCTTCAATGAGCTTCTCCTTCTCGTTCTTCACCTCTGCATATTTCTGCAACAGGTCTTTCAACTGTCTGTCCAGCTCTTCGGTCTTTCTGCTTAACGCCCTCTCTGTTCCATGAGACGTCTGGATGAGAAGAACATCCTTGTCCTTTAAATCCTTCTGAAGAGTGCTCATCTCCTGCTTTAACTTGTCATTCTCTTGTCTGCACTTCTTGATCTCTTTGTCCCTGACGTTATACTTCTGGGTCTGCTCTGCCAACTGTTCTTTTAGCTCCTTCTCCATTGCCTTAAACTTTCTCTCACACTCTTCAAGGCTGACGATGGGTACGTACTTCAGTTTAATGCACTCCTGTATCGTGTCCAGTTCCTTTCTCTGGGCTTCGATCTCGGCGTGCAGAGTCACAATCTCCTCCTGGGCCGTCTGGTAGCTGGCCAGCACTTGGGCGCTGCTGTCCTGCGCTTGACGCAGGCTCCTGCTGACGGCGCCCACCTGCTCCTCGTGCTCGCGCAGGCTGATATACTCCGCTCGCATCTGGCTCTGCGCACTCTCCAGCTTTCTTCCTAGTGCATCATTCTCCTCTTTCATTTTCACACATTCTTGACTTACATGTTCAAATTTTTTCTTCACATCTGATAATTCCCTGTTGGCTTTATCTAAGGTGCTACTCAGTGCAGCTTTTATCTCCTCGTGGGTTTTGACGGGCACGTACTGCTTACTCATTGTCTTCTTCAAGTCACTGTTTTCAGACGTGAGTGCCCGCACCATCTCTTGGTCTTTGCCGCATTTCTTATGAAGTTCAGAAAGCTGTTTTTTAAGCTCAGCAATACTGGATTTCAGCGCCATTATCTCTTTGTCATGCTTCTCAGGAGGTATGAACACAGCTTCCAGGCGACTAACGTTTTTACTTAAACTGTCATTTTCCATCAGCAATTTCTCTATTTCCAACTTCTTTTCTGTGTATTTTTGCGTTACATCTGAAAGCTTTCTATTCAAGTCATCAACAACTGCTTCGTGTGACTTTTTCATTTCTTCGCCTACTTTTAAAGGCACATAATTTTTCATTTCAGCTGTTAAATTCTGCACTTGCTGGTTGAGGAGCTTGTTGTCCAGATGCGCCTTTTCGACATCCTTCTGTAAGGCCTGGTTCCTCGACGTTAACTCACCGACCCTCCTCCCGAGCTCGGCGGACTTCTGCTCCAGCCGGACCCGGAGTTGCTCGTGCTCCTCTGGCCTGACGTGCTGAGAGAGCTTGGCTTTCACCATCTCCAGTTCCCTCCTTAACTGTCTGCTTTCACTGAGCGACTTCTCATTTTCCCTTTCCATATCAACTAATTTATTCGCCTTCTCATTGACTTCATTAGATAATAAGCTCTTCATGTTCTCAAACTTCTCCGCTGGGACGGAGCGGGCCAGCCTGGCGCGCAGCTCTTCTAGCTGGCCAGCCGCGTCGGTGAGCTCCTGCCCTACACGCTCCTGCCCCGCCTCACTTGCTCGGAGCTCGCACTGCAGCCGCTGCTGCTCCTCCGCCAGCCTGCCCGCATCCCTCCGCAGCTCCTCCGCCAGTGCCTCCTGCTGGCTGAGCTGGCTCCTCAGCGTCCCCACTTCCGCCGATGCGACCTCATACTTCGCCTTCACATCCCTCAGCTGCTCCTTCAGCTCCACAGTCAGCCGCTGGTGCCCCGTGGTGGCCTCGCTGGTGAGATGCTCCTTCAGGGCGAGAAAGTGTGTCTGCATTTGCTTCACCTTCCCCTCCGACTCATACATCCTTTTCTGCACATCCTTTAGCGCGTCCTCTAGCTGCCTGATCTGCTCATCCGAGTCCTCCTTGACCCTCTCGCACTCCAAGGCCAGCGCCTTGCACTCTGCCACCTTGTGGGCCAGCTCGTTCTGGAGCTTCAGTCGGTCTTGTTTTGCTGACTCGCAGAAAGTTCTCATGGCTTCCAACTCTTTCTTTAATATGTCATTTTCAGAATATGAAGTTTGACTGGGTAAGGACAGCTCTAATGGTCTCAGCGTAGATCTGCTTTGCAAATGAGCTGGCAGACCTGTGGAAGTACACTGAAAAGAAAGGAGAAAAAAGATATCAACCATGAAATCGTAAAGAAGACTCTTACCTGCCAAACATAAAATACCCACATGACCAGTAGTAGTCCAAGGGTTTTTGGATTAGTGTTTTGGAAGAATCTCATACTGATCTGTGTGGTAAGAAGAACAGCTGTGGGGATGAGGGCCTTATTACACACTGAAGCGGTGCAGTTTGAAAATCAGTTCACTTACATGTGTTTCCAGCAGAAAAAAGAAAACGGTGGCCTCGGAGACTACTTCTTCCCTCCCCACTCATAATAACACCTACCCCGCACATGAATATCAATTCAATCAAAACCCATTCGTGACTTCTACGTTTTATGGCACATAATGTGCTTAGAACTTCAAATTCTGAAGCCACCAGAACGCTTGGGAAAAAGTCATATGCAGCATTATTTAATTTCTGATAAAATAGTATTGGCTTCTAAGTACAGTCATTGTTAACACCAATAGAATAATCTTAAGTTATAAATATACCACCAAAAGGAACCTAGCTAAAAAGGAAGTCAAGAGAATGTTGGTCAACCCACAAAAGACAAACAAGTTTTCTTCTCAAATACAAAGATAAATTAGAACTCTGCATACAATCTTGCTATAAAATTTGATTGACATTTTGTTCCCTCTATCAAATGCTAAAAAAAGTATAATTAAACTTCTCAGTGGAACAGTTAATAAACATCAGAACATACACCCCTGAAAGACTAAATTTAACTATTTTTCCCATACAGCCAGTGACAAGAAGGGCTCCTCACAGGCACTAACGCACTAGCAAAGCTGTGTGCCGTAAGCGCGCCCTGCCATCGCAGAGTTGTGTGGACTAGGCCCACTACCTTCCCAGGGTCAAGAAGAAGATTGACAACATGGAAAAGCTTCCCAGCCTCAGTTTACTTCCCATTATCTTTCAATTTAAGAATTATAATCAGACTACGATGAATACAATCTACTACCAAGTTACTTATATACCTGCACAATCTCCATACTCATTTAATTACAATAAAATATTTTCTGATTTTCTGAAATGTTACTCAGTTGAAGGATATCCATTCTCTCAACTTAGAATATTAGACGTCTCCAGCTTAAAGTGATTTGACATTGTGTACACTAATTCCCTCTACCTACAGATGGGGGCATGTAAAACAGCCCTTAAAGCCCCAATGTGTGTCAGTTCTGCAGCCCACAGGAGGTACTAGAAATGCAAACCATGTTTCCACTGGAAACTAAAACTGACAGATAAGTAAAAAAAAAGACAACACTTCCTTTTGGAAGCTTTATTTTTGAGGTAAATTTCTAAAGCACAGTATATTTGAAAGCAAGGAAAGAACGTATTTCAAAGCCAAAAAAAAAGACTTTTTAATTATTCATTTCATCTTCCCCTTTTTATGGGAAAACATGAAGAGTTAACCATCTGCTGTAACAGAGGCTTACTGTGAAGACCACGAAATGGTAATTCCAATCTCTTATTTAAACTACTGTCATCAAAAACACGCTAGGGGGCACCAGAAACAATAAGATCTGTTTTTATTAAACTAAAGAATTCAATACCAATTCTTTTATACTAAAACCATATACAGTGTATATATTCTTCATAAATATGCAAGTTGTTATTTTTCAAAAGGTAAAAATATTTTTAATAACATTTTTCATTAAAAAACAGTATTACCTGTGAGTCTGTCAGGTACATTTGACCTTGTTTAAGAAGCACATCTTCTTTTCCTAAATAAATCCAAGTAAATGATATCAGCTTCAATATCCTCACCAAAGTAGGCTAAGTATTCATTTGGTGTTATTAATATTCCTTTATTTTTCAAAAAAAAGAGAAGCATGAGTTACTGTATAAAATGATCCCTATTCTAAAATAGCCATAGTTTTGCTTTTTTCTTTGTACAAAAGGGAAGTATCTTGTTCTGAATAGACGATATGTTCACTTTCAGAAATACACAACACTGTTAGGCTTAATAATCTACATGATTATTATAAAACATGTATCTTATAATCGGTCAAAATAAATATGGTGTTTTACAATCTATAGGATATTAATATTCACTGGGAAGCAAAAAATATTCTAAAAAAACTGTTTAAAATTGGAAAATAATAAACAAAAGTGAAGATTAATTATGTAGTATTAAAATGAAAAGCTGTTGGCGCTGGGCAGTGCCTCAGTGGATAGAGCATTGGCCCAGCACATGGATATCCTGGGTTTGATTCCTGGTCAGGGCACACAGGAGAAGCAACCATCTGCTTTTTCCCCACTCCCTCTCCCCCTCTCTCTCTCTTTCCCTCCTACAGCCAGTGGCTAGATTGTTTCAAGTGCGGTCCTGGGTGCTGAGGATACCTCCATTGGAGTGCATCAGCCTCAGGCACTAAAAATAGCTCGGTACTCAGCATTGGCCCAAGATGGGGTTGCCAAGTGGATCCCAGTCAGTGCGCATACGGGAATCTATCTTTCCTCCTCTCACCTAAAAAAAAATTGTTTATCGAACTTCTAATTTAAAAATTATTACCTACATTGAGACTAGATCCAAAGATTTCCCCAGATCAGAAAACTATGTTTATTTCCATAGTAAAAAAAACAAGTGCCAAATATCACAAGATAAATGTTTTCTAACCAATAAGGCAAAATGGGTCATTCATATTATACAGTTTTAAAGCAGGTGTTAAGAAAAGTCAGCACATCATCAAGCAGATCTCACGTCAGAGGCTGCGCCAGGACGTGAACTGAGGCTCACATGCGAGGAGTTAGATGAGGTTCAGCAGTAGGTGTGGCATATACAGTCCGACAAAATAAAGAGGCACAAACATTCTTCTTTGCTTAAACTGGGTGAATGGTACTGATAATCGACATTTTTGTACTTACGGCTACTGAAATGACTTCCTGATCCTACGTGATCACTCTGAAATCAGAAGCATAAATGAAAACATTTTCGGTGAATACCACTTCATTTTTGTTGTATTTTATATGTATTTCAGCTTTAACTGAGCCAGTCATTAAAACCACATTTTCGTCATCCCTTTTTTTTTTTCTCCTGAGAGGTATTATTCTAACTAGAACCCACAAAGACAATAACAACAATTAGAGATCAGCTGGGAATAAACTAATTCACTAAACATTTTAATAAAAGCAGCCAAGTGTTTCACAGAAAAATTTTATTGGTCAAAAGTAAAAACAAAGTGAGCTCAGAATAAATTGAAATAACTTTCAATGCATATTCTTTGCTGCTGCTTTTCCTCTAAGGAAAGAGCACATTTGCGCCACATGAGGTTCCTACTGCTGGAAGTGGGAACCCTACTTCATTGACTATGAACAATTAGTGTGAAGCTCTTCTTTCACAATTTATAGACTCCCCATTACTTTTGAAGGCAAAAGCATACAGAGAGCAGGAAATGAAATTGAGGCGAAGACCCACAATCGATAATAAACCCATCAATACATCAAGAAAAGGAGAACAGAGAAACCTCAGGTACTCTGAATCAAAATATATTTGGATTGCTCCTTTCTCCAAGTAAGCCAAATGCAAAGAAACCTAACATATAATTTAAAACATTATACCTTCAAGAGTGAAGATATGCAGGTGTAGTTCATGTTTGTATATGTGTGATGACTACTAATAGCTGTGTGTCAAACTCTGATATAGGTGACCACAGCAAAAATGGGCCATGGTTCTATAAATTAATGCCACCTCCACTAATCCTCACTGCCCCAAAGGTATGGAAATATGTATGTAAACACTAGTTAAGCTTCTTGTCCTATGTAATATTTAATACTAGAGTTGGCAATAGCTAATAAATGGACTTATAAATGTGTGGTGGATGAGAGGCTGATGAGCCTAAGGGTTTCTAAAAACTTAATTTGGGTTTATTACCTTTTCTTGATTATGCGAATAAAAATGAATACTTTCAACATAACAAAATTAGCCTCATTCTAAAATATCCCTATTTCCCTGTATTTTTTTCTATAAGCATAAGGGAAATGCCTACACATTAAGTATTACACATAACAGCACTTCTGTTGGCAGTTTCGGAAGGGTTTAAGCATGTGAGATAATACAGCAGAGAAGATCCAATGTTGTAAAGGGTGAATTCTCAGTTTGTATGGCTGCTTTCATAAATACTGAGTCACACACAAAGTGGGCTCTGTACTTTTCTTTTTGAAAATGAAAAATCACTTCTAGTATAAGAATTTATCTTAACAATTATGTACTAACTGGACAGAATGTCTCCATTATATTGAGTGAAAAAAGTTACAAAACAGGGTATACAATATTTGCAATCGTTACATGTGCATGTAACAAGGTATGCACAAAGAAGAGGTCTGAAAGTATATCAGTCAGGTGCTAGGAGTGCTGGATTACAGAAATGCTCATTTTCTGCTTTTAGTTTAACTACATTTTCTAATTTTTCTAAAACATGTATGTATTGTTTTTATAAGAAAAAATGTTATTTTTCTATAGTTTATTATAACCTCACTGAAAGTTACTGAGCTGACTCTATAATTTTGTCTAAAGCTATAGCAAAATATTTTATTCTTAACAGATGAGTCAGGAGAAAAGTAATACATAAATAGTACCCAATTACTGGTGCCAAGTTGGAAGAACACTTCGGAGGGCACATATACATATGTGTATTTTCTCATCCAAGCGATTCTGAGCATGGAATTAGTGCAGTAGTGAAGAGCACAAAGAAGCCAGATTGACTAGGTTTGAGTTCTGGCTCTGCCACTTACTACTGTAAACCCCTCATGGGCAGATCATGCTGTGCCTCACTATAAGTACAACTGATTATAGAACACTCCACCTAAACAGCCATCTGAGGACTACCTGAACAGAACACCTATAACTAAGGATTTACAGAAGCCATATTGAGACTGGCAGGAGGGGCAGAGACATGAAATGGGCTGGCCCCATAGCCATGTAAGGTGGTTGTGAATTGGGAGGGATATCTCAGCTCAAAGGTCCACCCTAAGGAGCAAGTGCCCTCAGCCCCATGCTGGACTTCCCAGCCTGGAAGAGGAGCCCACAAAACATCTGGATGTGAAAATCAGCAGGTATTCTATCTACCTGGGTGACACGGAAGGCTGATGGAAGACCAGGCATCCTCTTAAAGGGCCAGCACAGAAACTAAGTCGCAAGCACTCACCCTAAATTCCAGCAGTCATACATGGGGAGACTGAGTAATGTCAACACAAGGGTCAGAGGGAAAGCACAAAGGTCAGAGGAGAAGTCCTCCTCCCACCTAGCCCAAGGCCGCTACCTTTCCTGGGTTGGGCCTTCCCCCAAATTGGCATTACATGGTGAGCTACACTAGCTGCACCCTGATGACTCCCTGAGGCCCCACCCCACCCCACTTGTACACCACCTAAGACCCTGTCTGCTGTAACAAACTTGGGTCTGCACTGCAGTCTGTCTTACAAAACTTTCAAGAAATTCTGATTGAGCTCTGAGGGTGCTGAGATAACACAGGGAAAAACTGAGTTGTACTGCTTCAAGGCAAGGACCATTTTCCTACTGGCTGACAGGTACCTTTGTTGAGCCCTCTCTTTATAAAGCCAAATCCTAATCTGTATTAGCCTGATGAATTCTACTAGCTCCAACCTGTCAACTCCCTAAGACCCCATCACAAAAGTCTGCAGGCCCCAGGGGTGATAGCTGCCCTTGATGTACCCTGAGACTTTCATTGAGTTGCCTCAGATCCAGCAAATCACTGAGTGTGAAGCTGTATCAATCTGATGAACATCACTCATATCTCCCTGGTGACTCACTGAGAATTGCCTTACCCAAGATGCGTACCACCTCAGGCTCTTTCACTTGCTGAGCCTTGCAGACAACCAACCGGTGGTAAAAGGTCTCAGGGTGCCTTGGGTATGGGTGGCAGCTGGCCTCAGTTCACAGCTTGGCACCTCCCACGCACACCTAGGCCCAGCACAAGTGGCTACCAATCATGCACTGCTTTGTGTCTCCTAACAGGTAGCTCTGGGCGTGGTCACAGGCAGCACCTGACATTAAGCTATACCAGTGTTCTTCTCCAAAGGTCTAAGAACCAACACACCATGTGATGGCTTCAGACCATAACAGAGCACTACACAACCAGCTCCGTAAGTGGCAAACCCGAAGGGCAGTCTCAGCAGGCACCAGATTCTGCTGGGACAGATTCTGTTCTATGGGGTCAGCCCCTGCCTAGCAGCTTGTACACTGTGGTCACGGCCAATCTTCATAGCCAGACAGCCTGAGCATCGACCCCATCCATGGATGTGTCAAAAGCAACCAATGCTTAACTACACAGGAGCAAACACATAACCCACATACTTGGAGCACCTAGATCAGGTGACCAGAAAGGTTGCCACTGGGTCACACAAGACACCTACTACATAAGGCCACCCTGACAACTAGGAGGCATAACAGATCTACCTAATAAATAGAAACAAACACAGAAGCAGAAGAAATAATAAACAAAATGGAGGCAAGCAATCTACCTGATACAGAGTTCAAACAATGGTTATAAGGATGGTCAAGGAACTCAGTGAAAACTTGATAGCAAGCATAAAAAAGGACACAGAAGCCATAAAAAATAACAAGTCAGACTGGAGAAAACAATAACAGAAATGAAGAATATACTAGAAGGAATCAACAGCAGAAAGCAGAGGATCAAATCAGTAATTTGAAAGACAAGGGTGCAGAAAACAATCAGAGAAGCAAAAAGGAAAAAAATTTGTTTCAATAAGAAAAATAAGGATAGATTGAGGGGCTCCTGGGACAACACTGAGCATACACACACCCACATTATAGGGGTACCAGAATAAGAAGAAAGAGAGCAAGAGGTTGAGAACCTATGTGAAGAAATAATGACTCAAAACTTCCCAAACGTGGTGAAGGGAAAGGATACAATAGTCCAGAAAGCACAGAGTCTCAAACAAGATGAACCCAAAAAGGCCCACACCAAGACACATCATAATTAAAATGGCAAAGGATAAAGACAAAGAGAATCTCAAAAGCAACAAGAGAAAGACAGTTAATCACCTACAAGGAAGCTCCCATAAGACTGTCAGCTGATTTCTCAAGAGAAGAACATCAAGCCAGAAGGGATGGGCATGAAATATTCAAAGTGATATAAAGTGATAAAAATCAAGGACCTACCCAGTAAAGCTAATATTTAAAATTGAAGATGAGATAAAGTGCTTCCCAGACAAGAAAAACTAAAGGAGTTCATAGTCACCAAACCAATGTTACAAGAAATGTTAAAGGGACTTAAGATAAAGGGAAAAAAAGAAATATAAATATGAATAATAAAGCATCAACAACTACATACCTATCAGTGATCACTTTAAGTGTAAATGGTTAAAAAACCCCAAATAACATAGGGCAGCTGAATAGATAAGAAAACTAGACCCATACATAAGGTGTCTAAAACAAATGCACTTCAAATTGAAAGACGATGTAGACTGAATATAAAGGGATGGAAAAAAGATAGTCCATGCAAATGGCAATGAAAAAATCACTTTATTTAAAGGCTATAATAACACTCGAAGAAGGACACTACATAATGATAAAGACAACAATTTAAATAGGAGGATAAACCATTGTAAACATTTATGCATGCAACATAGGAGCACCTACATATATTAATGGATATAAAGGGAGAGACTGCCAGTAATACAACTATAGCAGGGGGTTTAACCACCCCAATGACATCAATGGATAGATCTTCCAGACAAAAAAAATCAAAAGGGAAACAGCAGCCTTAAATGATACATTAGATCAGATGGATTTAATTGATATTTTCAGAGCATTTCATCCTAAAGTAGCAGAATATATACATTCTTTTTTAGTGTACATGGAATGTTTTTCAGGATAGATGAGAAATTAGGCCACAAAACAAGTCCAAATAAATTTAAGAAGACTGAAATCATATCAAGCATATTCTTTGACCACAATAGTATGAAACTGCCCTGGTCAGTTGGTTCAGCGGTAGAGTGTTGGCCCAGCATGTGGAAGTCCTGGGTTTGATTCTTGGTCAGGGCACACAGGAGAAGTGACCATCTGCTCCTTCACCCTCTCCCTTCATTCCTTCTCTCTCTCTCTTCCCCTCCTGCAGCAATGGGTTGAATGGTTTGAGTAACTTGGCCCCAGGTGCTGAGGAAAGCTCCATGGTCTCACCTCAGGCACTAAAATAGCTCCGTTCAGAGCAATGGAGCAGTGGTCACAGATGGGCAGAGCACTGCCCCCTAGTGGACTTGCTGCATAGATCCCAGTCCAGGCGCATGCAAGAGTCTATCTTCTCTGCCTCCCTGCCTCCCCTCCTCTTACTTAATAAAAGAAATAGTATGAAACTAGAAATCAATTAAAATAAGAAAACTGAAAAACACATAAATATATGGAAACTAAATAACATGTTACTCAGCAATGAGATCAAGAAATAAATCAAAAGATACCCTGAGACAAATGAAAATGAAAAGTACAACAACCCAAAATCTGTGAGACACAGTGAGAGCAGTCCTAACAGGAGAATTCATAGAATACAGTCCTACTTCATGACACATGAAAAATTTTAAATAAACAATCTAATCTTGTACCTAAAGAAACTAGAAACAGAACAAACAAAGCCCAAAGTACATAGATGGGAAAAAATAATAAACATCAGAGTGGAAATAAACAAAATAGAATCTGAAAAACCAACACAAAAAAATCAATGAAATCAAGAGCTGATTCTTTGAAAACATAAACAAGTTTGATAAACCTTTGATCAGACTCATCAAGAAAAAAAAGAGACTCCACAAATAAATAAAATCATAATTAAGAAGTTACAACTGACACCACAGAAATATAAAAGATTATAAGAAAATACTATAAACAACTGTATGCCAACAAACTGGATAGTCTGAAAAAAAATTAATAAATTCCAAGAAACATACAATCTTCCAAGACTGAATCAAGAAGAAACAGAAAATCTGAACAGACCATTTACAACCAACAAAATCAAATCAATAATCCATAAACTCCCAACAAACAAAGTACTGGACTGGGTGGGTTCACAAATTTACCAAAGAAGAATTAAAACCTACCCTTCTCAAATTATTCCAAAAAATTCAAGAAAAGGATAGGCTCTCAAGCTCATTTTATGAGGCCAGCATTATCTTGATTCTAAGGCCAGACAAGAACATTAGCAAAAAAATTATAAACCAATATCCCTGATGAACACAGATGCAAAAATCCTCAGCAATATATTAGCAAACTGAATCCAGGAATACATAAAAAAGATCATACACCATGGTAAGTGGAATTTATTTCCGGGATGCAGGGTTGGTTCAATAACTGCAAATCAATTAACATGACAAACCACTTAAACAAAATGAAGGATAAAAAGCATATGATCATATCAATAGATGCAGAAAAAGAATTTGACAAAATCTACCATCCACTTATGATAAAAGCTCTAAGCAAAGTGAAAAGAGAGGGAACATAACTCAACATAATGAAGGCCATATATGACAAACCCACAGATAACATCATATTCAATGGGGAAAAGCTAAAAGTGTTTTCCTTAAGATCAAGAATAACATCCTGGCCAGTTGGCTCAGTGGATTGAGAGTCGGCCCAGCATATGGATATCCTGGGTTCAATTCCCAGTCACAGCACACAAGAGAAGCAGCCATTTGCTTCTTGCCCTTTCCTTCCTTTCTTCTCTCTCCTCCTCCTCTCCCTCTTCCCTTCCATAGCCAGTGGCTCCATTGGTTCAAGAGTCAACCCTAGGCTCTGAGGATGGCTCACTTGGTCCAAGCGTCAGCCTCAGGTGCTGAGGACAGCTCGGTTGATTTGAGTATTGGCCCCAGATGAGGGTTGCCGGGTAGATCCCAGTCAGGGTGCATGCATGAGTCTTTCTCACTATCTCCCCTTCTCTCATTTAAAAAAGAAAGAAAAAGATCAAAAATAAAACAGAGATGTTGACTTTCACCACTTTTATTCAACATAATATTGGAAGTCCTAGCCACAGGAATCAGAGAAGGAAAAAAAAAAAAGAAAGGCACCCAAATTGGAAAGAAAAAAGTAAAACAGTAGTTATTTGCACATTACATGATAGATATAAAAACCCCTAAAGACTCTACCAAAAATTACTAACACTGATAATTGATTCAGTAAAGTAGCAAGAAACAAAATAAATATTTAGAAATTGGCTGCATTTTTATTCACTAAAAATGAAGTACTGTATCAGAAAGAGAAATTAAGAAAACAATTGCACTTACAATTGCATCAAAAAAATAAAATACCTAGGAATAAAGTTAAACAAAAAGTCAAAGATCTACACTCAAAATGTTATAAGACACTAAAGGAAGAAATTTAAGAAAATACAAATAAGCCCTGGCTGTTTGGCTCAGTGGTAGAGCATTGGATGTCCCGAGTTCTATTCCTAGCACAGGAGAAGCGACCATCTCCTTCTCTATCCCTCCCCTTTGTGCTTCTCTCTCTCTCTCTCTCTCTCTCTCTCCCTCCCTCCCTCCTGCAGTCATGGCTCGCTTGGAGTGCGTTGGCCCTGGGCACTGAGGATGGCTCCATGGCCTCTGCCTCAGGCGCTAATTAGAGCTCAGTTGCTGAGCAATGAGCAAGCCCCAGAGGGGGAGCATATCACCCCCTACTGGGCTTGCCAGGTGGATCTCAGTCAGGGCGCATGCAGGAGTTTGTCTTTCTGCCTCCTCTCCTCTTACAAAAATAAAAAAAAAATTTTAAAAAAAGAAAGAAGCTTGACCAGGTGGTGGCACAGTGGATAGAGTGTCAGACTGGGATGCGGAGGACCGAGGTTTGAGACCCTGAGGTCATCAGCTTGACTGTGGGCTCATATGGTTTGAGCAAAGCTCACCAGCTTGGACCCAACGTCGCTGGCTTGAGCAAGGGGTCACTCAGTCTGTTGAAGGCCCACGGTCAAGGCACATATGAGAAAGCAATCAATGAAGAACTAAGGTGTCACAACAAAAAACTAATGATTGATGCTTCTCATCTCCCTTCGTTCCTGTCTGTCTGTTCCTGTCTGTCCCTCTCTCTGACTCTCTCTCTGTTTCTGTAAAAAAAAAAAAAGAAAATACAAATAGATGATAGTATATGCCATGTTCATAAATAGGAAGAATTAATATCATTAAAATATCTATACTATCCAAAGCAATCTACAGATTCAATGCAATTCCTATCAAAATGCCAATGGCATTTTTCACAGAACTAGAAAAAATAATCCAAAAATTTATACGGAACCAGAGAAGATCCTGAAGAGCCACAGCAATCTTAAGAAAAACAAAATTGGAGGTGTCATGTTACCTGATATCAAACTATAATACAAGTCTATAGTAATCAAATCAGTATGGTACTGCTATAAAAACAGATACACAGATCAATGGAACAGAACAGAGAGCCCAGAAATAAGCCCACATCTGTATAGTCAATTAGTATATGACAAAGACGGCAAGAACATACATTGGGGTAAAGACAGTCTATTCAATAAATGTCATTGAGAAAATTGGACAGATACATACAAAAAAAATTAAAAAATGAAACCAGACTACGTTCTTACACGATTTACAAGAATAAACTCAAAATGGATTAAAGACTTAAATGTAAAGACTTGAAACCATAAAACTCCTAGAAGAAAACATGGGCAATAAAATCTCTGACATATCTCTTAGTAGTATATTTTCTGACATGTTTCCTTGGGGAAGGGGAAACAAAAGAAAAAATAAATAAGACTATATTAAACTAAGAGTTTTTTCCCAGCAAAGGAAACCATCAATAACATTAAAAAGCAAACAACCCTCTGGAAGAAGATATTTGCCAATGATACATCAGACAAGGGGTTAGGAGCCAAAACTTGTAACTTATACAACTCAACACCAAAAAAAAACCAATCTAATTTAAAAAAGGGTAGGGGACCTGCATTGGTACTTCTCCAAAGAAAACATACAGATGGCCAATAGAATGAAAAGATGCTCAATGTTATTAATCATCAGAGAAATACAAATTAAAACCACAATGAGATATCACCTCTCACCTGTCAGAATGGCTATCACCAATAAATCAACAAACAAATATTGGTGAGGATGTGGATAAGGGGGAGCCCTCATTGTGCACTGCTGGTGGGAAGGCAGACTGATGCAGCCACTATGGAAAACAGTGTGTAGATTCCTCAAAAAATTAAAAAAAAATAACTACCTTATGACCAGGGATTCCACTTCAGGGAATATATCTGAAGAAACGTGAAAGACTAATTAAAAAAAAAATGCACCTCTATGTTCACTGCAGCATTGTTTATGATAGCCAAGATCTGAGAATAGCCCCAGTGCCCATGAGTAGATGAGTGGATAACAATGATGTAGTACATATATACAATAGAATATGACTCAGCCATAAAAAAGAACGAAATGTTACCAATTATGACAACATGGATGGAACTGGGTACTGGGCTAAGTGAAATAAGTCAGACAGAAAAAGACAAAATACCATATGGTTGCATGTATATGTGAAGTCTAAAGAACAAAATTAAACAACAAACAAAACAGAAACAGTCATAAATACGGAGAACAGACTGATGATTCCAAAGAGCAAGGGGGATGGGAGGTTGGGTGAAAAAGTGAAAGGATTAAGAAGTATATACAAATTGGTAGCTACAAAACAGTTAATGGGATGCAAATCCCCAGCACAGGGAACACAGTCAATAATATTGTAAATACTATATATTGTGCCAGGTGGACACTTGAATCATCAGGGGGCCCAGTTCGAAAATTACAGAATTGTCTAACCACTATGCTATATACCTAAAACTAATATAAAGTCATACTGAATGCCAATTATAATTGAAAAATAAAATCAAAGAAAAATCAAAACAAAAAAAATTACTTTTATTATGTACTTTGGAGCTATCTTCTGCAGTAAAGATAAAGATTCATGCTGAACAAGCCACCCTTTTCAGTGATCCTAGTGATGAGTGGCATTTATAAAATACGTATCATGGCCTTGTAAAATGAATCCACGCAGTTAGAAGTGAGAAAAGGGGTCACCTGGCTGCAAAGAGAGTGGGTAGTGACAGGAGCAAGTGTGAGGAGGTTTTGGAGCATGCGTACTTTTTTAATATTTCAATAAGAAAGATTTTTTTTTATAAAAACATGGCCTTGGAGAAAAAGTTAGCTGGTCCAACCAGAGATGAGTATATCATCTGAGCGTTATTCTTCACAAAACAGTACATTCTATTTAATCCACATAATGTATGAAATTCTTTCTAAGACAATCCTGAAAATACCATTATTCACTGACACGATGCTTTGTTGTTATTGCCATCACACTCATTGCAAATGTACAGGTAAAAACACAAAGTTTAAAAGTGGTAAGGATGGACAATGAGGAAGGTTGGGGAGGAGAAACTAGACCTGAATTGGCTGGTCAGTTTCAATGACGGCATTTAATCTTTACAACTCTCAAAAAGGTGCAATTACTCCAATTTTGCCAAAAGGTAACAAGCTCAGGAATTTTAAATAAAAAAACTGACAAGTCTAATTTATTTAAACTACAAAAGAAAGCATAATAACAGATTCAAGTCCAACTCCAAGCCCTTTAACACTACGTGTTATGAGTTATGTGAAATAATTTATTTAAGCCTTCTATACCTCAAAATATTTATATCTATTTTTCAGAGCCTCAATAGTTCTTAAGCTTTCTTCATGTTGCTTTTCTTTAGCTGCCAAAAGGGACTTCAGCTTTTCCTTCTGAAATGGAAAAGGACAAACACAGGACAAAATTACACAGGGCTTGAAATTGCGTTAAAAATGTGTTTCAGGAAACACAAGTTAGAATTATTCTGAGGACTACAGTTAATGAGTTCTCTAACTTTTTTAACTATTAGTATAATTAGAAATTTCTATAAATATACTAATAAAATATATAATACATACAATAATATAAAATTGTCTTAGATATTTTCTTTAAAATATTTAGAATTTTACATTTCCTCATGAAAAGCTTCGCAGAAAATTAGATATTCAGGGGTCATAACAAAATGCCAACAATAATCCAGGTCACTATTCTCAAAACACACTTTTCCAGCCATGTGTAGGTTTTGCTTTTCCCTTGGAGCAATAGCCAGAAATAGGATCTTGGTGTCCAAATCAGTTCAGGACTTAATCCTCTCTCTACTGCAATATCATCTTCACTTTGCGTAACACTTCACAGCTTTAAAGTAGAGTTTATCAGCCTACCTCACTTTCCAGA
The DNA here is from genome assembly GCF_036850995.1 of Saccopteryx leptura. NCBI lineage: Eukaryota > Metazoa > Chordata > Mammalia > Chiroptera > Emballonuridae > Saccopteryx > Saccopteryx leptura. Next base: position 123,968,547 of record NC_089508.1, read on the forward strand.
TCATCAGCAACCATGACTTCCTAAATAAAAAAAAATGTATTTTCATTCTTGAAAGTTTGTTAAAAGACTTGAGCTTGCAACTGTCTTTACAAAAACTGGCACGTGTCTTTAAGAGCGGAAACAAGGAAGGCCCTGCTCCTAATGTCTAAGTACCACAGCCGCCTCTGAGCTGTCACTCACTCTTCTCACTCTCCAGGGGCAGAAGCTCTTTTGATTCTTCTGAGAACTCATCAATTATCAACTTCCACCTGTTCTTCCTCTTCACATTTTCTGTCTACTCCTTCCTCTTCAATCCACAGTCCCAGCTATAGTTCAGTCCTGTGTAACTATCACATACCAACAGTATTCTCTGTTCTTATACTGAACAGAGAAGCTTTGGGCAAGCGTCCCAGTAAGAGAACTTTCTTTGGGCAATGATTCGATTTTAGCTCCTTTAGCACCGAGCACCCTGACTTGATCTGACAGGTGACTATTAGCAATTTATTATCAACAGTGATTACTGATAGCAAAATAATTTTGGCTTTTTTTTATTATGCAGATCATTTACCTCATTTAACTGTAGTTGTAAACCATTGACTTTATCCAGTAATATTCTCTGTTCTTGCTGAATTTTTCTCAACCTCTCTTTCAAATCTCCATTTTCAATCTCCAGATCCTTAAATAGTAAAGATAACAGGTACTAGACCAACCTTAAAAGAGCGATTCTTATGGAAGAAAATTTTTTTTTTATGGAAGAAATTTTAAAAAGCCATTTGCTACCATATACAAAAGGACTATGCATATATAAAAGGACTTTAACTATAATGACACAATAATTTCAATGACATTCAAATGATTTAAGGCCATAGATTAGAAACAATATAGAAAATTACAGTCTTATTATATCCAATGAATATAAGTATATACAAGACAGCAAACCATCATGATACTAATAAAAAAGTAAAAGCATCATTTGGAAATAGAAGGCAGCAGAATATGCCGTTTTAACTTTTGTTTAACCCTCTTGGGTTTACAAAACTATTCTAATGCTGTGTTAAACTGATAATCATTTCAATGCTCTGAAAAACACATTTAAGGCTTCAACTTAACACTGTATATTTTGCGTTTTCATTTTTTAATTTATTTTTATATATTGATTTTTAGAGAAAAAGAGGAAGGGAGAAAGGGAGAAAGAGAGAGAGAGAGAGAGAGAGAGACTGAAACATCAACTTGTTATTTCACTTATTTATGCACTCATTGGGTGACTCTTGTATGTGCCCTGACTGGGGATCAAACCTGCAACCTTGGTGTATCAGGACGATGCTCTAACCAACTGAGCTACCCAGCCAGGGCCTATTTCACCTTCTTATCACTACAAAGTAAACCATAAAACCCATATAAAATAATTTTGTTCTAGCATATGAAAAACAGCTATTCAACTTTTATTTCAGTTGTAAGATAAACCATTCAATTATGGTATCTTCTGTCAACATAATCCATGTACTAATTATTTTATGAACATTTTAACAAACTTAAAGGCAAAATGCTGTATAATTAAGAAAAATTTTTAAAGGTGTTTTTCTTTTAAGATTTTATTTATTCATTTTAGAGAGCAGAGAGAGAGAGAGAGAGAGAGAGAGAAGGGGGAGGAACAGGAAGCATCAACTCCCATATGTGCCTTGACTAGGCAAGCCCAGGGTTTCGAACCTCAGTGTTCCAGGTCAATACTTTATCCACTACACCACCACAGGTCAGGCCAAAATTATTTTTCTTAATCAAAATAAAAACACTTTCAGAAGTCCAGATTTTATTCTATTTACATTAACAACCATCATTTTATCACTATAATTAGTTACCTAAAATGAACAGCAATTTATCATTTATGGCCCAAAACAGATATATTTATATTTAAATGAACAAAAAGTTATATAAAGTTGTTAAATTATTTGCTTCCTAATATATATTAAAGCAATACTTCCTGTAAGATAATACCACCCCAAACATTCACATCAAAAGTCAATTCTTTCCGGAGGTCTAGACAAGAGAATGGAATCACAGAACAGAACAAGCCCTCGGCTCCCCCACTAACTCCTTCCCATTTTGCTCCCTCTTCCTCCCCGACCTCACTACAAAAAACACTGCAATTCTTCACAAAGAAAGGTACATATTTTTTCCCTTTTACCTGAATACTCTGATGCTTCCTCTGATTTGGCTTCATATTTACTTCCTCTAGCATGTGCGGCAAAGCTCGCTTTGGTAAAAGAGAACAAAGGTTGGCAAGTATGAGAATACAGAAATGCACATTTTCCTCAACAGGCAGCAGGCCCCATGAGTGACTCAGTTTATCCAACATTAAACTTTGGTGCACGTAACACCAGGCAGCAGTGTTTCCATTTGCAACTCCGAACTGAAAGCACCTTTGGTTTTAAATAAATCAAATATAATTTATTTTAAAATACTGAAAAAAATAACACAATTTAAAATCCTTATTGGTACTAAAGTCACCAAATTCTGAAAGAGAGGATTTGTACTAGACAGAAAACTAGAGTTGTATCATAAAGCATCATTAACCATTCCCAAAGGAAGGATTTAGTCTTTAAAACAAGGAGGGGGGGCCCTGGCCGGTTGGCTCAGCGGTAGAGCGTCGGCCTAGCGTGCGGAGGACCCGGGTTCGATTCCCGGCCAGGGCACATAGGAGAAGCGCCCATTTGCTTCTCCACCCCTCCGCCGCGCTTTCCTCTCTGTCTCTCTCTTCCCCTCCCGCAGCCAAGGCTCCATTGGAGCAAAGATGGCCCGGGCGCTGGGGATGGCTCTGTGTCCTCTGCCTCAGGCGCTAGAGTGGCTCTGGTCGCAACATGGCGACCCCCAGGATGGGCAGATTATCGCCCCCTGGTGGGCAGAGCGTAGCCCTTGGTGGGCGTGCCGGGTGGATCCCGGTCGGGCGCATGCGGGAGTCTGTCTGACTGTCTCTCCCCGTTTCCAGCTTCAGAGAAAAAAAAAAATGAAAAAAAAAAAAACAAAAAACAAGGAGGGGGGGAAGATACAGAATGTTGAAAGAGAATATGGAAATTATTTCTTTCTCTGAGGACTGATGAAATAAAACACCTAGGGGTGTGGTAAGGAAGAGGCAGCCGGCCCTCTGGCCTGAGCTACACAAAAGATCTCTAAAGACTTGCTTGGGTATGTGTTTTGTACACTTACTGCTTTGAAACTGTACTCTAGCTTAGAGATCTGCTTTAATAAAAACACAATTATTAAACAAGAGAACAAACTACCTCCTTTCCTTGCCCAAACTGACCTTTAAACTCACATAATAGTTTAGAAAGCTATTTCTTTCTTCCTATTTGAAAGTTAAAAAAAAAGCTAATGCTTTAATTTCCCAAGATAATTTTTTATGTTCTATATTATTTGTTGAGTTTTGTTTAATCAAGTGTTTAAACTATCATTCTAACAAAGAGTTTGGGTTTAGAATTAGAGGGACAGCTTCCCATTAAGAAGATCACCTGTATCTACAATTTGGCCCAAACTACATTTACAGCCTCTTTCTTTTTTTTTTTTTTTTTTTTTTTTAAATAAATTTTTATTAATGGTAATGGGATGACATTAATAAATCAGGGTACATATATTCAAAGAAAACATGTCTAGGTTATTTTGTCATTAAATTATGTTGCATACCCCTCGTCCAAAGTCAGATTGTCCTTCGCCACCCTCTATCTAGTTCTCTGTGCCCCTCCCCCTCCCCCTAACTCTCCCCCTGTCCTCCCTCCCCCCACCCCTGGTAACCACCACACTCTTGTCCATGTCTCTTAGTCTCATTTTTATGTCCACCAATGTATGGAATCATGTAGTTCTTGTTTTTTTCTGATTTACTTATTTCACTCCTTATAATGTTATCAAGATCCCACCATTTTGCTGTAAATGATCTGATGTCATCGTTTCTTATGTACAGCCTCTTTCCATCTACCACAGGGCTGTTCTTCCTGTGGACCTGGCCAGTCTACCAGCCCCGTCATCCACTGCCTTACTTACCTTCAGAGGGCCCCTGATGGCCTGCGCCTGGATACCTGCTCCGTGAAGTGCACACACTCCTGTCCCTGCAGTGCTCCCCCATCAGGGGCTTGGCTCGGTCCTGATCCCTCTCCTCTCTCCACAAGGCACCACCCACAGAGCCCGGCGGCCCCCTCATCTCCTTCAGATCTGTTCAAACTTCACTGTCACCTCGTAGGAGAGGCCTTTGCTGACCACTCAGTCTAAATTAGCTTCCCTCCCCTTTCTTCCTGATCTCATCCTGCTCCACTGTTCTTCAGAGCATCTGCTATGATCTCAAATGCTCCTCTGCCATCAGTCATCTCTTTCACTGGGCTAGAGCTAATTCCGTAGGTAGAAACTTTGAATGCTCTCATCTCCCGGCACTGAGAACAGTAATAGGTGTTCTACAGATACTTGTTAGGCAAACCAAATAACTGTATTTTTTAAATTGTATTGCCCTGGAGAGCATTGTGCTAAGTGAAATAAGCCAGTCAGAGAATTACAAGTACCATATGAGTTCACTCATATGTGGAATCTAATGAACTAACAAGCAAAACAGAGGCAGACTCATATACAGAGAGCAGGCTGACAGCTGTCAGGTGGGAGTGTTGGGTGAGGCAGGTGGAGGGATAGAGCAAAAAAGGACAAACAAAAGCAAAGAAAAAAATACATGGGCACAGAACAGTGTGGTTGGGTGATTGTGGGGAGGAGAGGAGGGGGAGGGTGTGGGGGTGGGTAAGTGGTGATGGCCAAAGATTTGACTGGGGGGGGGGTGAACACAATACAGTGTACAGAGATGTGTTATAGAACTGGGCACCTGAAACCTGTATAATTATGTTAACCAGTATCACCCCAATAAATCCAATTTAAAAATAAAAATTTAAAAAGTCTACTATAGTCCTCTTGATAACAGGGATCATATGCCCCTTAATACTGGAAGATACTTAAATTTACAGAATATATTTTTAATGTATTCAATAAAAATAGAAAAAGTGAGTTTTACAGTTCCCAGCAGAATATTATTAACTCCATGTATTCTTTTAGACTTTAATGAGCAGAGTACCATCCCCATATTAATATTCAAGAGTTCTTCAAACATCTGTATGTTTCAGACATCATCGTTCTCTGCTTCTATGTGTGATGGCTTGGACAGACAACACTGTATGTTTCACTTCCCCTACCCCTACTCAGGTCATCCAAGGAACAAGAGAGAAGGTCAGCACAGCTGCTCCAGATGGAAAAGAAAAGTGACAGCAGGCAGACCCATGCATGACTGTATTACCTAGTTCTGACTCGGGGAAGCAGGCTTTCCTACAGCTCTGACTCGGGTGAGAGGGAGAGAAATGATGCAGAACGATGATAAGAACTGCATAGAGGGTGCCCAAGGGTGCCTGATGGTGCTGTGTTCAGGCCGGGCACTGCCCAGGCCTCCCCCTAGAGAAAGGCTGAGAGCGGAAGGAAAGAGCGGCAGGAGGAGCGGCCTGCGCTGAGAGGGACCAGCGCCGGAAGCCCACCCCATTCTGACTGGGTGAAATGAGGAAAGAACGATAAGGCACTTATTAAGACGAGGCTCACAAAACTGGGGCTGAAGAGTGAATTGATAAGACTAGTGCAAGGCAGGAATTAGTTCATGCACTGCATTGTTTTAAAGGAAAAGCCCTCATTAAATTAAATACAGAAAAGAAAAAGGGAACCAAAATGTTAATAGCAGTATTGAAATCACAATATATAATAGATTTTGAGTTCTGTTTTCTTCATTTCTTATCATGTTGGGAGAATTTCCCATAACAGTAAATACATGATCCGTCATTAAGGAAGAATAGAAAAAACCCAGCCACGACCTGCCAGGCTGAAACACATCATTTAAGAACCTCACACGGTGCAGAGTCTCATACTCGGAGGGTGGATATTCCAGGTCGGCAATCAAGGGGCTGCCTATTTCCCACTGGATGCTCTCATTTAATTGAATCCAATGTCTCAAACTGAGCGAGATTATTTAGGCAAAACCTCAGCTATTAACACCCAGGTTCTATATGGGCAGGATTCACTGAGCAGAGAGAGGGGCACGCTTTTAAACTCAAAACAGTTATCCAAAATCACTAACCACTTTTACTAAGCACTTTACTTAAACTGCATTTTATATATACATAAAATTTTTTGAATTAAAATTAAGATCTACCTGTTGTAACGATGGTCCTTTCTTCCAAAATTCTCTCCCTGAAGAGTTAAAAAGATGAGGAAGAGGAAAGTGAGACAGCAGGTTAACTTGGGTAGATATGAGTTCCCTAACTACCCAACTGAGTCAATATGAGAAAACTAAATTTTAAAGTTTCCTTTAAAGCTTACAGTTAATAATAGTGAAATAACATTTTTACAACTCAAATTGGCAAAGTAGTCCTTTTTTTTTTTTTTTTTGCAATGACAATATCCAGGTAGATAATATTCAATGCTATGGAGGGGAGGCAGGTAGAAACTACCATATATAAAACACTCCCAATTGAAAGGCAATTTGTCAATATACAGTAAAAGCTTAAAAAAATGTGCAGACCCTGAGAACCCATGATTCAATTTCTAGGAATTGATCTTAAGGGTATAATAAGCCCTGGCTGACTGACTCAGCGGTAGAGCGTTGGCCCGGTGTGCGAGAGTCCCGGGTTCAATTCCCGGCCAGGGCACACAGGAGAAGTGCCCATCTGCTTCTCCACCCTTCCTCTTCTCCTTTCTCTCTATCTCTCTCTTCCCCTCCCACAGCCAAGGCTCCATTGGAGCAAAGTTGGCCTGGGTGCTGAGGATGGCTCCATGGCCTCCGCCTCAGGCACTAGAATGGCTCCAATCGCAGCAAAGCAATGCCCCAGAGGGGTCAAGCATCGTCCCCTAGTGGGTTTTCCGGGTGGATCCCAGTAGGGCGCATGCAGGAGTCTGTCTGCCTCCCCACCGCTTCTCACTTATGAAAAATATAAAAAAAAAAGGTATAATAAAAATATGCTAAAATAGTTATGCATAAGGACAGTCACTAAATTGTTATTTATAATATTAGTAAAAACTATAAACAACTTAAATGATACCTACAGAAAATTGCTTAAACTTAAAAATAGATGGAATTTTATGCAACCATAAAAATCATACTGTAGAAAAAATATTTATTTATGAGGGAAAAGTCTACAAAATATATTACACAGAAAGTAATCTACAGCTCACTCTACTCGCTCACTCTACTCAATCGCATGCACAGGGAGAAGGCTGAAAGGCATTCCTCAAAATGTTAACAGAGGCTCCTCAGCAGTAGGATGAGTGGCTAATTTTATTTGTCATTCTTTTCTGTATTTTCCAATTGCTTTCTAGTAAACATAGAAAAGCACTTGGCACAAGTATTCAGTAAGTATTATTGAATATATACTGCTCACAAAAATTAGGGGATATTTAAAAATGAATATGAAGTGATAAAGGATTTGATTTTTTTAAATTAAACAAGAACATCAGAAAAGCAAACAAGTCGAAGAAAGTTGTTCAATTATGCAGATGAGAAGCAAAACCAACTTTTATTTCATTGGTGAGAATGCATGATACACAAGGCTGAAAGTACTGGAGTATCTGCATGTTCCCCTGATCCCCTAATTTTTGTGAGCAGTGTTATATACTGGTTTGAAAAATGATCCTTTAAAACTGGAAGTATAAAAATTTAGAGCTTCACCCTACCCCATCTATATATCTATAGATATGTGTGTGTATATATATATATATATATATATATATATATATATATATATATATTACTAAAACACTTGATTTGATTCTTTCTACTCAGTTCTTAATTTATTCCACAGTAGAGTAGGGTTTACTGATAAACTATATTCGCAACACGCACTGCCTCCCAGCAGGTGACGAAGCACAGAGCCAGGGGACACAGGGAGATAAGCTGTTGATCGGTAATGAAGATTTTGCTTCTTATAAATTGTAGTTCTACCATCTAAATTTTTATAAGCTGCTCCTAATTAACCTAGACTTTTCTAGTTACAAAAAAATTGTTGGTACCTTTGTTGGTACTTTCCGATGCAGTTTTCAATAAGGTTAGAATGTCCAGATTGTCACCAATTCTTGCATAGTAAGAACAGTCATGGCCAAGGGCGTCCAACAAGCTTCCGTCAGCACCATTTTTAATTAAGACCTCTACGGCATCTTTGCAGCCATACTCACAGCCCAGCATGAGAGCAGTTCTAAGAGGGAAGACAGAAGAATAAAGAACCTTAAGAAAGACCCAAGCAAATACTTCAGAAATCTTCTAGAGCCACCTTTTTTAAAGAATAAATGTTACTTTAAAAAGTTATACTACGGGTTCGATTCCCAGCCGGGGCACACAGGAGAAGCGCCCATCTGCTTCTCCACCCCTCCCCCTCTCCTTCCTCTCTGTCTCTCTCTTCCCCTCCTGCAGTGAGGCTCCATTGGAGCAAAGTTGGCCCGGGCGCTGAGAATGGCTCTGTGGCCTCTGCCCCAGGTGCTAGAGTGGCTCTGGTTGCAACAGAGCGATGCCCCGGATGGGCAGAACATCGCCCCCTGGTGGGCATGCCGGGTGGATCCCGGTCGGGCGCATGCGGGAGTCTGTCTGACTGCCTCCCCGTTTCCAACTTCAGAAAAATAAAAAAAAAAAAAAAAAAAAAAAGCCATACTTACAACTCTAGGTTTTAATCTTATATTTTAACTTTCTAGCAATTATTTTGCCCAATTCTCTCTTTTTATGCTGAGGAAAGCAGCACCTCAGGAAGTAAAATGACTTATCTAACTCTGTCTTCGGTGGTGAACACTGGATCTCAGAAGGAAGCTGATTCTCGCTGCACACCACATATGTTCTAGTTCTCTCTTATCCTCCCTACCAGTTACTGCTACACAATTTTATACAAAACAAACGTTAACACAGTTTGTGTGACTGGGGAAGAAAATGCTATATGTAGATAGGACAGGGGAATAAAAAGAAACTTGAATACAGCGTCAGAACCTAAGGTTTTAATTGATTTTTAAAACCATCTGCTACCTACACTCATTGATGTTTTTGTGAAATTCCAATGAAAACTAAAACAGAGACAAACATGCTTGGAACAATTTATGATCTAAAAAATAAGGCATTATATATGGGCCAACCAGACCATGCCTCTCTGACACTAAAATTTATTTTAAATCAAATTTTCTTAGTCAGGCTTGGAACCAGATTATAGCATCCGCAAAAACAAATACATGGCCACTTTCTCAGTAACCATGTCAATAATTTAACTGCTTAAGAATTTCTTCCTTTGAGGTTCTGAAAAAGTAAAACAGAGCTATAAAATCTGACATCTAAAGACTTTTATTATATTTCTCTACTTGCAATGGACTACAAACAATAGGTACATGTTTAGAAAAATAAAATTACGTCAAAAGAAACCGACTTCACTCATAATCATCCATAAAATTCCAGAAACTCATTATAAATTACTGTAATGCTTCAACTAATAGAGGGCCTGCCTTTCAGCTACTTGGTTGTCAGAAACTTGATGACCATAAACACCAGAATGATAATATAGCAAGCACCATGACACACCAGGCCTAGAAATTCTAAGTGCACATCAACTCAAACAGCATCAAATACAGAAGCTCAAATAAACCAAGGGAATCTTGGGACAGAGTATGAACTCAGTTTCAGAGGTGGTCCTGTGCCTGGGCCAAGGAAAGAGGCACAATTTTTCTCAAGGAAAATCTGTACGGAAACATTTCAAGCTCCTTGAGAAACCGCTACACTCCGCTGTGTATGGATGGTCTAGGTCTCTTTCACATAGTCGTTACTGGTACACAACTGAGAATCTGTCCTGAAACAGGCCAAGCTCAGGGCACTCAACAGTCAAAGACTCATTAGTGGAGAAGTGAATTGTAGATGTAGTTTTCACTCTCAAAAGACAAACAAATAGCTGTCACGTTGATGTAATTTTTTATTCTTCTCCCTTACATCTTATTTGAACCCATTTCATTAGACATCCTCCTTCTTCCACCCTTTGACTCAGGCCCGGGCTCTAATCACTGCTTGTATTCTGCATTTACTTATCACCTTCCACATGTTACCCCACCCTAGGCAGGCTCTGAGGGAAAAGAAAAAGCAGTGTTAGTTCCAAGGAAGGGGATAACCAAAAGGGATGGAAAGGCTAAGTCCCGGCAGCATTTCAGAATCACTGTGCAGGCTGCTGGTGTGTGGGAGCTGTGATAGAAAAAATTACCTGTTTTGTTTGTCTCGGGAATTAACATCCGCTCCTCTGTCTATCAGTAGTTGACAGATCGCAGGCCTACACATCTGTGTGGCCAGAACAAGGGGCGTCCGCCCATCCTAAGTAACAGGAAAAATAAAACTGCTTTAAGGCAGCAAAATCCTCACAACATAAAAGTCAGAACACATGGGTTGAAATGAGAATAAATGTAAACTGACTTACCATGTCTTTGGCATTCACCGAAGCCCCGTGGTCGCAAAGCAGCTGTATGCTAGAAGGACAGTCTGCCATGGCTTTAAGAACAAAGGGACACAAGAGATGGTGAACATCTGTTGGTGAAACATGGTGTTCTGCTAAGACCATATAAGGGATAAATTCTTCATTTTCTAAACTACCACACTTCACAACATTCACTCTCAGTTCAGTATTATAAGCATCAGTTTCCTATCTGAAAATGGATTAGATAAGATCATTTGGTAAATTTTTATATAATTTATTGAAACCAACAAATATCATCCTTGTAGAAAACAAGAATATACTGTCATTCTAAAGGTAAACACGGATAATAAAAATTAAAGATAAGCTTTCTATTGATAGTATTTTTTAAACATGGGTATATCTGGCTTGACCCATGAAGTGTGAGCTGAGTTTTTATGAAAGAATCCTGTTCACTTTTTTAGAAAAGAGCCACAGTAGACAAAGTATGACTCATACAATTCACACTCTCTTTCAACATCTGCCCTTAACGATGCAAAGCAGGGTCAGTTTACTGAAAATTACAAAATTGCACGATGTTTCTTCTCTGACCAACACTAGAGTTCATATCTGTATTAGGAAAAACATTACCGTTAAATTTATAAAATAGGATTCTTTTTAAAGCCTATGCATTAATACTAGATTATTAGCACCAAAAGTACTGACAAGGTCAGTGTTCCTTTTTTTTGTGTGTAAAATTTAATAGTGCTAAACCAAATATACATTAAGAAAATCCAATAAATATTCATTTCTGGATGTCTTTATTCAGCAAGTTTTTTACAGAAAATATATAACCAAACTTAAAAAAAAAGATAAACCAAAACTGAATACATTAATTCAGAAATTACAAAATCAAGAACCATTCAGGCCCAATTAAAAATAAGAATGAAAAAAATGTAAAGCATAATAAATTCCAGTTATGATATATTGAACAAATAAAGCCACTAAGAAAGGTGCTATGATGAAGAATGCCAATTGTTCACCCAACTCTGACCACCCTTTCTTCCATGGCAGTCCAGTTATGCTGGGCACATGGATGGCTCACCTAGAGACCACAGTTCCCAGTGTCCCTGCATGCATGCAGAACCGCATGAGTTAGAGCATGCCTCTGTAACCTAACTGGAGTGATGGTGCTACCTTCTGAGCCTAGGGCTTAAAATAATGGTTATGCATTCCTGTACAATCTTTCCCCTTTCTGCTAGCAGGAAAACAGAGGTGCCTGCCATCTGCTTCAGTCTTAAAGATGAGGACAATGCCCTAGGCCCCTGGTTGGCAAACCGCGGCTCTTTGGCCCCTTGAGTGTGGCTCTTCCAAAAAATACCATGTGCGGGCACTACCTCAATAAGGAATGTACCTATCTATATAGTTTAAGTTAAAAAATTTGGCTCTCAAAAAAAACTTCAATCGTTATACTGTTGATATTTGGCTCTGTTGACTAATGAGTTTGCTGACCACTACAGGCGACTGTAGAACTGCAAAATGGAAGAACTCTAGATCCCTGAATGACCATGTGGAGCAGAGGCACAAGCTAATCTCAATGTCAGGATTGAAACATAAAAGAAATGTATTCTGCAGTACTGTCAACACCCTTGCAGAGAAGCTGAGGTCATCATTGGATTCGAAACATTTAAAGTGGATAGAAATCTATTTCAGCAATGCTGACAATTAAATGAGCTTGGGCAATAGTGCCGTTGGTAGAACATATCTCCCGTTATCCTACACAACAACTTCCATCTGAGCAGGCGTCACCTGTTTCTGATAACTACGTAGTCACAGTTATGATTGGTGGACAGCCATATACTGTTGGGACTTTTTAATACTACAGGGCAAGAGGATTATGATTACATCATGGAGTTATACCCAAACAGATATATTTCTAGCCTGTTTTTCAGGGGTCTCTCCATCTTCATTTGAAGATGTGAAGGAAAAGTGAGTGCCTGAAATAACTCACCACTGTCCAAAGACTCCTTTCTTGCTTGTTGGGACCCAAACTGATCTCAGATGACCCCTCTCCTAGTGAAAAACTTGCTAAGAAAGGCAGAAGCCTGTTACTCCAGAGACTGCTGAAAAGCTGGCCCATGTCCTGGAGGACAGCAAGTGTGCAAAGTGCTCTGCACTCACACAGGAAGGCCAACGCACGCTCTGGACAAAGCAATATTGGCTGCCCTGCGGCCTCCAGAACCCAAGAGCTGCAGCACACGCTCCTGCAAACATCTCTCCAGTGCCCTTTCTGCATGCCTGGTGACAGTATCACATTAAAAGCAATGTTCAAATCAAGCTAAAGATTCAAAATTAAAATTTGTTTTTGCAATAATGACACGCCCTGCACTTACGCGCAGGCACTCATGTGAGACAAGACCCATAGGTATGGCCCTTTCCCCTTCTCAGTATTAGTTAACTTGAGTAATTGTATATTGTCAGAAAAGTGATCAGTACTAGCTTTTGTTTCGTTGTTTCAAAATTTTATTTTGTTTAACAACAGGGCATGCTTGTGGTGACTTTGCAACAGTCTAATTCAGTTAAAGCTGCTCTCAGGTTGCACTCTGGAGAGTGATCTGAGACATCTAGTTCTTGTTGCTCTTTTTTCTTTTGGGTGGTGAGGGGTACAGGGGAAAATTAGTTTTCAATTAGTCATTTTTTAAAAGAGCATTAATGACTGGACTGGTCTTAAGGAGGATGGAGTTTTCCTACACTGCACCCACTGTCCAGACCTAGCTTAGGAAACACGCTCCCCACTGGGTACTCTCAGCAGAGTACAGTAATGCCTCATTTAGTAACGTCTTCCTCTTTGAAGTCGCCTTTCTCTCCACCCTGAAGTGGGCCCAGTATTGGATGAGTTTCATGAGAGTAGGGAGACCTGCCTTGTCCCTCCTCTTTTTTAGCCATTTACCCATCTTTTTGAATTTCTAACTTCTTTCACTGAAAAATGAGAAGTGTTACACCTTTTGAGCAGGCGTCGCCTGTTTCTGATAACTACGTAGTCACAGTTATGATTGGTGGACAGCCATATACTGTTGGGACTTTTTAATACTACAGGGCAAGAGGATTATGATTACATCATGGAGTTATACCCAAACAGATATATTTCTAGCCTGTTTTTCAGGGGTCCATTTTGAAATACTAAATGGACTGAGTACACAATTAAGAAAAAATAATAATTTTCCCTGTCAGTCATTGTCTTGCATGCTCAGCACAGATGTGCGGCTCCGCAGCCTCCAGTTCTGTGTTCCCGAGACACTGCTGACGACCCGGAACACGTGCCGGCTGGTGCTGGAAGACGGGCCAATGACTGTAAAATGATTAACATCCTCTTCAGGCCATGAGGATGGAGATCTGCTTCACTAAGAAGCCAGGGGAGACCTGGGGGTGGGGAGGACATTAACAATATGGGGCCAGGCAGGGGACTCCTGATTTCTGTTCTGCATGAGGAACCCTGGTGCAGCCAACTGAAGCTCTCTAGCTCACTATGCGTTAACTGGGATTGTCTCAGCTGGTTTTGGTCACAGTTTCCAATTTTTAAAAATGTCTAGGTTAAAAAAAAAAAAAAAAACAAGCCTGACCTGTGGTGGTGCAGTGGATAAAGCATCAACCTGGAATGCTGAGGTCGCCGGTTCAAAACCCTGGGCTTGCCTTGTCAAGGCACATATGGGAGGTGATGCTTCCTGCTCCTCCCCCTTCTCCCCCCCCCTCTAAAATGAATCAAGTTTTAAAAAGTTTAAATAAAAATAAAATGTTCAGGTCATTTCCACCTTTTCCAAATCCTAATCCTTGTAGATTCATTAGTGTTGAACCAATGCTTTATCATGTCTTAATTCCTTGCATATGCATACTTTACAGATGTATTAAACAAAGAACCCTTCCACAACCAATCATCATCATCATCATCATCATCATCATCCTATGGGGTTTTTTGTAAAGCGAATATCACTTTACAGTGTCTCTAACAACAGCCTATTCTCATTCCTAAAACAAAGGTGGTTGACAAGAATTAGGAATGCTAGAGCAGATTCCTAAATCCCCTGACACCGCTTTAAGCTTTAAGCAGTGGGGCAGTAAGTAAACATATTTCGGGCTGGGAACCTTGTGGCTTTTCTCATGGTCTGGCAAAGCATCTGACTGAGCTACCATCTACGACCATTTGGGAGGTGAACCATGTGACTATGGAGCCTTACTAGGGGAAGCAATAAAAAGTGCCAAAATCTGAGTGCATATTTGCAGCTGCTCAGTACTTTCAGTAATGATTGTAAGAAAGAGATGAGATCAGGCAAGAATCAGCCAAACTGTGAACACAGAGGGAAGGAAGTAGAAAATGTCTGGATATCTGGGACCTCACAGATGTGGAGAGGCCATTGTTTCTTTTATCACACAAGTTATAAAACTAGTATCAGTCACAACTTTTCTCAAAGACCTCCCAATAAGGAAGAACGGGGGGAAAAGGGATAAAAAGATTCAGTGCTGGACTAAACATCAGACTAAGAAGATTATATCCCCATTCAAGACTATTTTTCAGATGGCTCTGAGGTACTAGCCGTTAAAGGTAGAGAAGCACGAGCCTAGAAATACAGACAAGAAATAAAGAAGGGTTAAGAACTTTATGTGCAGAAAATAACTTTGGAGATGGATCCTGACATATGGAAGTGGCAGGCAACAAAGAGATCAGAAATGTGCCAAAGCTTGGAGGGAAATTTACTGCCTGAGACCCCAAAAGCTCAGCTGCCTAAAACTCATGATTATCCTGGCCCTTAAGCTGCCTCCACAGACGACATACTCTCCAACATCCAATTTATTTTGGGTCTTGAAGGACAATGGACAAGTAAGAACCTCCTAGAAGGCAGGGCTAGGGTCCACAGCGGACAAAGGATAAGGGATTTCTTCCAGAAAAGAGAACTAGGGGCATCCAGAGGAGCTAACCAAGAAATGCTCTCCAAGACGCCCGTAGGAAGTCTTTGCAAGTTTTGCTTGGCAGCGTTTGATACCTGCTATTGACCAGTGACTGCTGTGTGTTTCTGGGTTCTTCCTTTTCTGAAAACGACTCTTTGTTTCACTTACCCTGTTCTTGCTCCATCACTATATACTGTGAGGAGCAGATCTCTTCTTTTGAGTCTGCAGATTGCTTAGTGATGAAGAGCCACATCAGAACCAAAAACAAAAACCAAAAAACTGCAGTGCAGGAATCCTAGAGTTTGAGCAAGCTGCACTAATGGGGTGGCCTGAGCATCCTCTCCCTTGGGGAGGGGTAAAGGGATCTATGTGTGGAAAGTAGGGGCTGCAGCAATACCTGGAAGGCCAGAGGGTTGCAGAAAATGCAATCTGTTACCAAAATCTGTTCTTCCTTGTTCTATAGGACAGCAGCTCGGCCATAACTGTCACCTACACACTACATTTCTGAGCCTCTCCTGCAGACAGATACAGTCAACTCACTTTGCTTTAATTGACAGAATATGAATAGACAGCTATCTACCACTTCTTGATCTGGGCCACAGACTTTGGGCACATGCTCTCCTTCCCCCTTCTGGTCACCAGACATGGATAAGATTGCAACCCTGCTCTGACCACGCAGTTGAGGGAGATACTGAGGGGAGTGGAGCAACAAGATGGAAAGAACTCAGTTCATGAAGGGCCTTCAGTAACCTGCCAACCTCTACCACTCGACAGTGTTTTTAATAAGGAGCTGATATTGGAGTTTTATTTTTTAGTCACATCAACTTAGTCTTCATTCTAGCTTCACCCATACACCTACTGAACAAATATTAAGATTTCAATTCATAAGTTGTACCAGTGTTAAATACCGGGACAATAAAATCTATAGCATACCAAACACTGCACATGTATACATTCTGATGAGTTTGGATATATGCATAAATGGTGATACCATCACCACACAATTAATGTACTAAACACACTCATCACATACAAAAATTTCGTCGCACATACGCACACGTGTGTGTGTATGTGTGTGTGTTTTGTTTTCGGTGTTCTCTGTGTATGATAAAAAATTTTAACATGAGAGCTAACCTCATATCTTAAAATGCACATTAATTATGTATATGTACAAATTTATATACACAATTTTACCTCAAAAAAGCATAAAATAAAAATAATGGGAAAAATTGAATACTGACTAGATAACACTGAAAACATCTTCAAATGCATTAAGTGTAACAATGTACTTAGGTTACAAAACAGAATCATTATCTTTTAGACACACAAATGGAATTGCTTATGGATAAAATTATATGATGTCTTGTATTTCATATAAAATATGCCAGGGAGTGGGAGAATAGTGTGTGGTGGTCTAGACGAGCTCACATGGGCCCTATGTCATCAGAGCGGGAGAATAGTGTGTGGTGGTCTAGACGAGCTCACATGGGCCCTATGTCATCAGAGCGGGAGAATAGTGTGTGGTGGTCTAGACGAGCTCACATGGGCCGTATGTCATTAGAGCGGGAGAATAGTGTGTGGTGGTCTAGACGAGCTCACATGGGCCCTATGTCATCAGAGCGGGAGAATAGTGTGTGGTGGTCTAGACGAGCTCACATGGGCCCTATGTCATCAGAGCGGGAGAAGTGTGGTGGTCTAGACGCGCTCACATGGGCCCTATGTCATCAGAGCGGGAGAATAGTGTGTGGTGGTCTAGACGAGCTCACATGGGCCCTATGTCATCAGAGCGGGAGAATAGTGTGTGGTGGTCTAGACGAGCTCACATGGGCCCTATGTCATCAGAGCGGGAGAATAGTGTGTGGTGGTCTAGACGAGCTCACATGGGCCCTATGTCATTACTGTCTCAGCTGAGTGAAGAGTTTAAGTGTTTTACTATATAACATTCTAACTTGATGTATGTTTGAAATTTTCCACCATAGTTAAAAATAATTTTTAAAGTAGTTATTAATAATGTTGGATTAATTTTTTAAACTAGGATAAAGTGGTAAGAAAACATATGTATCACGTGTTATACAGTCAGTCATACTTCAAGCAGCAAAATCATTTTTAAAATTCCATCAAGTACAGCAAATTAGCATTATAAATATAAACTGCCCTTTTAATGGTTATAAATTTAATTTGTCTTGGTGATTTCATAACTATACAAGTTTCATAAGGATATCACTTATGAATCTAAGCTTATGTTTTTATTTAAGTAGCATTACAAAATTATAAAAAATAAAATCTATAGTAATTTATTATGAAGGTCATTTTGAGGCTCAAATGATAAAGTATATAAAAATGCCTTGCAAATAATACCATTCTATGCAAAAAGAAAAGAAAAAAATGCACTGTGTAAAACAATTAAACTATCATAAAAGCACCATAAAATGTAAAAAGAAAACACTGAAAGAAAATTTAGGTATAAAAGTTTGAAGAAAATTTGAAGTACAATGCATATTTAATGCAAACCACTTTAATATACTGGAGATGGTCCATATATGTGAAAAGAGAGGGTAAGTATTCTTTTTCCATTTTTTGGCTTTCTAATGAACTGTAGGAATGTCAGGCTTAGAAGAGTCGGGCCACAGGTCAGATACTATATTCCAAAAATACCTAATATCCATCTTTTTTCTAAGGTTTTTGTTTTTTTTTTTTTGTATTTTTCTGAAGTTGGAAATGGGGAGGCAGTCAGACAGACTCCCGCATGCGCCCGACCAGGATCCACCCGGCATGCCCACCGGGGGCGATGCTCTGCCCCTCTGGGGCGTCATTCTGTCGCAACCAGAGCCATTCTAGCACCTGAGGCAGAGGCCACAGAGCCATCCCCAGCGCCCGGGCCAACTTTGCTCCAATGGAGCCTTGGCTGCAGGAGGGGAAGAGAGAAACAGAGAGGAAAGAGAGGGGGAGGGGTGGAGAAGCAGATGGGCGCTTCTCCTGTGTGCCTTGGCTGGGAATCGAACCTGGGACTCCCACACGCCAGGCCGACGCTCTACCACTGAGCCAACTGGCCAGGGCCTCAACCTTTTTCTAAGTATTTTAAGACACCTAAAAAACAATATAGATAAGTTTAGATACACAAGTATGAGTAATAAAATCTGTGAAATTATTACTATAAATCTTTTTCTAAAATATAGTACACACAGTAGCATGAAATTCAGGATCAACACCTTTAAGCAAACAGCCACCACCACCTTAATTAAGAAATTACTACGTCAGGTGCTATTTATGACTTAATTATAACCACTTATTGTAGTAATATTAATTAGATAAATATAGTTTTCTTTTTTTTAAATTTTATTTATTGGTTTTTAGAGAAAGAGGAGAGAGAGAGAGAGAGAGAGAGAGAGAAGGGGGAGGAGCAGGAAGCATCAACTCCCATATGTGCCTTGACCAGGCAAGACCAAGGTTTTGAACCGGCAACCTCAGTGTTCCAGGTCGACGCTTTATCCCACTGCGCCACCACAGGTCAGGCAATAAATGTAGTTTTCAAGAAAGAGAAAACTTCCCAAACTAACTCACTAATTCTTATTCTCTCCCTCTTCCCCCTTCCCCCACCCCCTTCCTCCTTGGAGGGCCTTGGGAGCCAGTCATGGTTCATTCATCTTTGGACTTTTAGGATCTAGCAAACTGGCCAGTAAATATTGGCTGAATGAATCTTTTTAAAGCTACAGAATCTAAAAGAAAATTCAAACTTGAGTAAAAAATAAATTTGTGATACTCTGTTTCTCTTACAAACGTATGCATGTTAAAACTTTGAAATTAATATAAGCACCTAGACGTTTTAACAAATACTTGTTCCTGTCCAGTACAGCCTCAGCTTACCAGCATCATGAAGGGCGGTCCTTCCCTGCAGGTCTGCATGTTCGGTGGGGCAATTGTACTGTTAAATACAGAATCTTAATCAACTGGAAGAGTTTTATTTTAAAATTAAATATCTAAACTGCTATGAGCAACTGTTACCTCATCTATTTATCAAATACTACTAGACAAGCCACTAAATATTTTGACATAAAAGAAATATAATAATGTTGTACTGTAAATTTAAAAATTATTTCACCACACAGAAAAACATACGGCACATAACAATAGCCTGGGATATAGAAACTACACTATTGTTTTAGGGTTGTTTTTTTTTTTTCCAGCAGGGTTAAAACTTGAAAAAATGAATCAGAAAAACAAACAAGTTCTGCTGTTAAACTTAGTAGCAAAAAATGTTATGGAAATTCATGACCATACCCTTTAACTGAAAACCCAGCCCACTAGCTCACAGAATGTTGTGGTTGACTGATTACATGTTTAATGACTAATATTATGTAATATAAGTTACTGATGTTTATTAGAAATATACAGATCCTATGCTGGCTCATTTTGTCTCATGTTCTATACCAGACAACAGAAATTCCAATCTCTACCTACTGTCAACAGGCAGGTCAGGTCTTTGTTATTTATTTTTAATAGACTGAGTTATGCCATTGACTTCCCTCAGAGCTTTTGCTCTTTGTTTGCATTCTTTCAAGAACGATGGAAAAAATGTTATGTAAACTAACACTCAGAGTTAGCCTACTACTTTCTTTGATCTCAAATTCCTAAAACATAGTAGATACACATGTATTATTTGCAGTCAAAATAACACAGCCAACATGTCAACTGCTTCTTCTACCTGGAGAAGTTTCTGCAGGCACAACGCGTGTCCATACTTTGCAGCCAGATGGAGAGCATTTCTTCCTATAAAATAAATAATTTAAAATGTAGATGTAAATTTTCCATAGAAATGTGATTCATTTCTTTCAGAATTAGTTGACTGGATCTTTAATTTGTAAGCAGCTTTCAGTTTCTAAGATGTTTTAATAAGATATGATTGTACACACCAAGACATAACAGCTGGGTAGAAAAATTCAACATACACATGCATAACGAGTAAGCACTTTGTCTTATTTGCCCTGGACCTCCAGTACCTGCAGCCAGGCCAGAGACAAAGTAAATAATTATGTACTAGAATAGCGGAGAAGGGAAGGAGAGAGGGGGAAAAGAGAAAGAGAAAAGGAGAATGGGGAAAGCAGGAAAAGAAAGACACCCAGCTTCCTCATAACATTTCTGTATCAGCAGCATGGGTACTAAAATGGGGGAAGTTAAGAGACAGAAGTCAATGAAAGGCTGTTCTCTAACTAATTTCTATGCTTCAACTAAAATTCAAAGTCCAGGCCCTGGCCAAGTAGCTAGTTGGTTACAGCATCATTCCGATACACCAAGGTTGAGAGTTAGATCCCCGCACAGGGCACATACCTGTACAAGAATCAACCAATGAATGCATAAATAAGTGGAACAACAAATCAATGTTTTTCTCTCTTTCTTTGCCCCCCTTCTTATCTCTCTAAAATCAATTTTTTAAAAAGTTCATTAAGAGACTATGTCTCTTAAAATCAGTCTGTTCAATTGTGTGTGTCAAAACGTGCAATTTAAAGGAAATGACAAGGAGGGCAGGGAAGTGGTTGCTAGATAATCTGAAAGGTTAACTCTGAACACTGAAAATGGTAAATCTACAGAGAATGTTCTCCCTCCAAATGCCTTTTCCTAGTGCACTCCCTTACCCACACATCTCTCTGTGGTGGTGGAAGAGGACAGGGTTTCACCAGGCTAGTCCAGCTTCCAATCTCTAATGCTCTTTATTCCCTCTAACTTCAAACTTCTGAAAAGCTTTTTTTTATTTCACAAGTAGATCTTTCTGTTAGAAAAGAATTTACACTCTGTTCATCCTGAATGAATCAATTGACTTTCAACTCTGTTTTGTGTAAGTCTGGGTAAGAGGGTAAGCTGTCCTGGGCCTGCTCACTTCCATGCAGATGCTCAATCAGGCTGACGAGCAAAAGGCCAGGACTCCAGGGCTCCATGCAGGTCCAGATACAAAATGCTCACCATGCCAAAATTTCCCTAATGACAACTAAGCCAGAGTGATGACTTCAAATTTCAATTTGCTACTATGCATGGGCACATTTTCTAGAAACATTTTACATTGTGAAAAATGATTAGAACAACTGTCATTTGCACTGAAATAACAGAGTGTGAAGTGGAATGGTGGGAGCAGGCAAGGTGGTGACAGTCCCTGCTGTTCAACAAAATGCCACAGAAACTTGGTCACATAAAAATGTCAGGTCAGGTATTTTCTTAACCAAGTTCAAATCCAGCCACTTGAGACAGAGTGGTAAAAGGATCAAGAAAACATCAAATTTAAAGCTTACCACTATAAAGGTACACACTCGGTGAGACAGAGGTCACAAATAACCTCAAAACCACACTCACTTGAAATCCAGTTATCTTCCAGATACTCTCATATTGCTTGCAAATAAAGAAATTAAGATAAAATTCTTTTAATCAAATTTTATCAAGTATCCACATCTGGATTAAAACAAATGGTACAAGTGAGAGAAGGTCCTTGTCCTCAGAAAAGGACAACTCTGTCTAAAGACAAACATGATAAGCCAAGCAAATAAAAGCATGACTGAAGAACAGCAGAAACAAGACAAAGTGAGGTGGCCTGCGCCAGGACGGAGAATGTGAAACGTGAAATGCTGTCAGCTGAGCTGGGGAAGCGTCTGAGCCCGGCCAGGCCAGGAGGAGGGAAGGCAGGAGTTACTGGGCTGTGCACCACGCGAAGTGTCCAGAGCAGAAAGAACACAGAAAAAAAAACAAAAAAAAAAAAATACTTGAATCAGCACAATAAATTTAAAGAGATGTGGTTAGTCCAAATTTCTAAAAACACATATTCCTCTCCATCAGTGGAATGCGTATATAAGTCAGAGACTGCACTTCTGTTCCTTCACAGGTGGTAGGTACAGTATATGGTGTGGCCTTCAGTTTAGAATTTGATATATATTTGATATATGTAAATAAAGATGATCCTCCTTAATTCAATTGTGATTTCTCTTTCCTGCTCCCTCCCTCCCATTTCTAAACAGCAACGGGACTGTGTGTACTGCTCAAGAAACAGCCTCCTAGAAAAAGTATTAAAGTTGTTAAGGAGATTCTCTGCTGTAGGCCGCCTCCCATTTAACTGACTAACAAAACACAAACACAGAGAAAAAAGCTGTCAGGTGTCCCAGAGAACTGAGAATGGTTACCCTGAGGAATGGAAAACCAACACACTCACTGAAGAAAGCAACAGCTGTGAGGTAATACTTAAAGGTCTACCTTGTGATGTGTAAAGACTTCACACAGACTTATGCTAAAAGATTTTAAAAGACAGACATAGGTATGGCTAAGTTTATGCAAAAAACATGGTAAGGGATAATTTTTTTAATAAATGTAGCTAACCAAACACAGAACAGTTTCCTCGTGAGACATAATAATTAAGAACACATACCCACTGCAGGACCCAGAGCCCACAGACTCACTGGGATGATGATGTGAGGATAAAAGGAGCCGGCATGTGTAATGCACTTACATGTTATGTCAGCATCAGATACTCTTGTCATGATCATTACTGGCAATGTTGTTGTAAGGCAGTGAGCTCCCCCCCCCAAGATACATCCAACCAAATGCCAAATGATCCCACAACACAGAGAATTCATAAACTGAATAGAATATGAGTAGAAACTAAATGGCCTTAACGGTTCTTTAAAGTCTGAGATTTTGGGATCCTTTAACACTCCTAAGACCAGCAGCTAACTTTAGGTCTTCAGCTGCTCACCAGTCCGTAACCCTCTCTGCTCCATTTCCTGGTGCTTGCCCTCTCCCCCACAATACCTCAGAAGTAACCTCTTCTCAACGACTTAGAAAATTAAGGACTGCTCTTTTCAAATTACGTTGAGGTCTGAATAAAAACATTAGCAGTGGACAATGGCTGTGACCCCTTCCTGCTTTATGACAGAAGACGGAGACAAACGCACCTGCAGTGTCACTGGCTGCGACATCCACTCCCTGGACAAGGATGGCATTCAGACACTCCAGGTTCCCCTTGGAGGCTACCACATGGAAGCTAGACAAAAGGAAGTATCTGTGATGACATGGAAACCACCAAAAGTCAACTGTAATGTTACACTAAGGTCACCCTTAATTCAACACACACATTTTAAAGACTGGAGTGCATATATAGTTAACACAGGAAAAGAAATCTATCCCATATACTAAAAAAACTCATTTTAACCCAAATATACATATGGGACCAATACTTTGCAGAAATACCTCCTTAGAACTAATGGAATATTTCAATACTGTACTCAATAGTCTTAATAACAGAAAATTTATGCTACACATCATTAATTCCATGGTTTATTGTTTCAATAGAAGGCACTGTTGCTTGAAACTTAATAATGTACCAAAAAATTTCTATCAGCAGTGATATAAATAAAATAAATTTAAATATCTAGTTTGCTTTGTTTTAAATATACTGAAAGTACAAAAACAAATGAGGTTACAGCCAAATGTGAATGCCATAAACTGATCAAAACACTAGCCCTTCTTTTTAGAATTATCCAGTTAAACAGAATAGAAAAGTCTTCAAAAGGACAAACTAAACTATACTTGAAAGTCATTAAAGAATTGGCATCGGCCCTGGCCACACAGGTCACTTGGTTAGAGTACTGTCTCAACAAGGTTGTGGGTGTGATCCCCAGTCAGGGCATATACAGGAATCATCCAATGATGGCATGTATGAGTGGAACAAAATTGATGTTTCTCTCTCTCCTTCTCTCCCTCTCTCTCTCCCTGCCTCTCTAAAAATCAATTAAAAAAAAAACAACTGGGATTGTCATCTTCTCCAAAAGTCACAAGACTACCACCTAATTCTTCGTTTAGCTCAGGAACCTGTATGACTGGTTGAAGTTTCATATAAACAGACATAATTGAACAATTTCCCTAATGAGGCAAGTAAAGCCTACTTAAAAATTAACTTTAGGCCCTGGCCAGCTAACTCAGTGGTAGAGCATCGGCCTGGTGTGTGGAAGTCCTGGGTTTGATTCCCAGCCAGGGCACAGAGGCAAAGCGCCCATCTGCTTCTCCACCTTTCCCTCTTCTCTTTTCTCTCTCTCTCTCTCTTCCCCTTCTGCAGCCGAGGCTCCATTGGAGCAAAGTTGGCCTGGGTGCTGCGGATGGCTCCATGGCCTCTGCCTCAGGAGCTAGAATGACTTCGGTTACAACGGAGCAATGCCCCAGATGGGTAGAGCATCGCCCCCTAATGGGCTAGCCGGGTGGATCCTGGTCAGGCATATGCGGGAGTCTGTCTCTCTGTCTTCCTGCTTTTCACTTCAGAAAAATACAAAAAAAAAAAAATTAACTTTAAGCCATGATGTATTCCAGACATAAGATAAAGTACTCCATTGTTTCTTTGATCAACTAATATTTACAGAAATATTTTGCGTGCATTAAGAATTGACACTGTGCTCCACCAAATCCAAACTGGGAAATAAATACATCAGGACTTGTTGGCAAAGGACAGAGGCCTCAGGCTGAAATAGAACTGAGGCCCTCAGCAGCACAATAACTGCCATGAAGAAGGCAGAAGATGAAGGGTATAGAGTACCCAGCAAGGTGCCCGGGACAGACACACTGTAGCACACTGTCCACAGGGGTCTTTCCTGACCACACCACTCAAATATTTTACAGTTCCCTATGCCCTGAAAACTCAGTTCCTCATCCCTATTATATATCTATACAATAGAATTACTCATTTTCTAATATAATACATAAATTGAAGATTTATTTTCTTATAGTCTATCAATCCTTTCCTACTCAACTATAAACTCCATAAAAGCAAGGATTTTTGCCTCTTTTGTTTCCTATTACATTCCCAGAACCAATCTAAGTACCAGTAAGATGCTAGGCCCTCAAATATTTGAATAACTGAATGCTTAGAGACAACATCTGGAGATAAATTACAAGTTCACTTTCAGATATTACAACATTCAGTCACGCGTCTGTATGATGGTTATAAATGCAAACCAGAGACCAAACTACTAATTAAAGTTAAACATACCTAGTACAATTTGAATTAGAGAGAAGGAGATGTTTCTTACAAAAGGAATGTACTATTCTTAAGAGCTGGATAAGCCCTCCTATAGCAGAATTAAAATGCTGGAAGGCTGAGGGTATCAATCTCTCTGCAACACTGAGATGGGAAATTATACCATGCAATGCACATCAGAACTTTTGAGGACAGTAATTTCCTTCAAGGAAACAGGGTTTCACGCACATGTTTTTATTCTCCCAACAATCTTAGAGGTATTTTTTGTTTGTTTGTTTTCATTTCTTAGCTCACAAAATTAGAAAGACTTGTTTCTTCAAAATACAGCAACATGATACACTAATGATGTACTAAAGGGCAGAAATCAGAACAATCTACAATGCATTATAAATGCTGGTGTGTTATAATTAGATGTACTCCAGAAAGGAGATGGAGCAGTCACTAAGTTGTATGCAAAGAGTTGTGCAGGAAGTTTGAAACACTGCATTACAGAAATACTCTTTTGCAATTAAAAAAAAAGTCAGTACATTTTCTTTTTTAAACAAGACATGTACTTCTACTTCCATAATGGAAATGCAGATAATGACAGATATGCAGAGAATCTGGACAATCCCGACCTCTGAGGACAACTAGAAAAGCTACATAAAATATGAGATATATGTCTGAAGGCATCAGTGAGCTAAAAGATGGTGAAAAAGTCCCAAAATGCAGGGAAGGATAGAGGCACAGAGAGGTGAGCTTGGTGTGTGAGGCATTTTGTCTACGAGCAATTGCTGATTCCAGGGAACTGAACAACACTTCTGACAGTGAGGGGCTGAGGGGCTGGGAATGGAAACCCACAGCTCTCTGAGTGGTTGTGGGGGCCCCATTTGCACTGGCAAAGGCCTGCAATGGAGGAGGGAGTGAAACAGGAAGAGAACGAATACTCATGGAACTAAGGCTGGGCTTCAAATATTTTGTTTCTGAAACTGGATAGAGCTCAAGGAGCACTTATTACTTTTTTCTTTTGTCTTTTGTGGTCATCCAAAATAAAATTATTTTTATAATTATAGAATGTGTATTTGTATATAGAATATGAATTTGTAACAGGGTTTATATTGACTAAACAGAAAATGCTTTTTCATTAAGGAATAATAGTTTGTATTTTTATCCTATAAAACCCAGAAAGAATTCTACTTCCTATAGTGAAAACCCTTTCAAAGACTAATACTACTCAAATATTTCACAAAACGAAGTTCATAGTTCCTCAAATTATACCATATTTTTTAAAATTCTGACCATTAATACAAATAATTTCACTCAAAATTGAACCTTAGGTCAAAAAAATCAGAACAAAAACTCAAGCAATCATTCATTCAAAACATTCAAAGTGTGGACAGGCAAGACTGGAAAGAGAGTTCAGTGAAGAAGTTCAACCTAGAGAAGGTCCCCTTCATCTTCTAACATATTGGTGTTGGGAAAAAAAGAAAAATGAAAAACAGTTGCTTTTAGAAATTAAATTTTCACTATTTGTACTGTGAGCCCTATAAATAGCTTAAAATTTAGCTGAAATAGGAGCAGGACTAAAAATAACCAATGTTTCTGTAGGTGTCAAATTGCCTACTTGATAGAATTAAAACATTATAGAAAAACTGGAACTTTTCAAACTTTATTGCTCTTAAACACTATTTCATTTTTAAGTCATGCTTTGTTATTTTTACTATTCTTAAATATCTAAGTATTCTAAGGTAGTGGCCCACATCAAACATTACCTATTCATTTCTTGATATTAACTTCTATATTTAGTATCTGGTTTCCAGTTATGACAGTCTAAATAAACTCATGCAGTATAAGACTGAGAGGAATTTCAGGAAATGAGACTTTTCTCGTCTAACTCTGGAAAGTTTCCCAGGCTTGCTTTTAACTGCTGTAATTATAGATGATAGTAACAGAGCCTACATCTTACCCTTTAACTCAACTGACCCCCCCCCCCACAGGAAGGGAAAGGATGAGGACTAAGGGGAGGTGGGGGAAAAGATAAACATGTCAACAATCCAGCAGTCCTCAGTAACAGAAAAACAAAGGGAAGGATCACGACCTCTGTCTCCTTAAGCCACCCAGGTTATTTTGCCTCCCTTTCTGCTATAAACATTGTCATTTAAACTAAGTTTAATTCTCACCTACCCATATACAAATGAATTGGGAGTTGAGAGGAAAAGACAGTTGGCAATTTACAGAACTCTTTCAAGACAAAAGTTGGGTTCATATCCCAGCTCTAAGACTGTTCATGAATTAGACCCAGTTATTTAACCTCTGTACACTCTTCCTGCCTCTCTTAGGGGCCAGCTCAGGCCATAAAGGAAGTGCGGCAAATAAGGCAGGCTGCACTCTACCATAGGGCCTGAAGAACACACCACTGGTCGGACTGTGACATTCTCTCTCTAGCTCAGAATTGTTCAAATTGGGAACAAGTATTAGCCCAGAATGTTTAAAAGTGATGCTTGAAAGATTTTATAATGTGGGTTTTGATAAAGACTTTTTAATTTAAAAAGTTGATAACCACAATTCACAAGCTTCAGTATCCCAAGGTCCTTCCAAACTCCCTTTAGGACATTATCATCAGCAATACTTACACAGATCTGCCCTCCACATCCAGCTTGCCTGGATTGACCCCTTTTTTGGCAAGGATTGAGGACACTTTTTCTACATCTCCTCTTTCTGCTGCTTTCATCAATCGGTCATCGTATTTGTTCCAATCTGCTGCATGCTACAAAATTAAAAAAAAAAAGTAAACATAGCATACTGTATGAACTAGACTAGTGAGACTTTCCAAAGAAGAAAGGACAAGGAGTATTGTGTAATATACCACCAGCTTTCCAACTGCATCCCAAACTTCCTCCTCCCTGCGGTGCTATTCTCACAAAAAGACCTTTCCAAAACACATGATATACAAGAAATATTTTAAATCAGACATTTGAGAAAACGCATGTTTCTCATGGTCTCCACGCTTTTTTGTGTTTTTTTTGTTTTTGTTTTTTGCCTTCAGAACAAAGAAAGGAAGTCAGTTATTGGCAGGCATGAATTATTCAAACAACCCTAGTAAACAAATTATCATCCCCAATGAACAGATGTGAAAAGTCAAGGCTCCAGGAACATGAATGAATTAAGTAGCTAATTGTGACTTCTCATGATTTCTGAAATCAGTGTGGCTCTCCTATTTTCTCACTCATGTTGGTGGATCTGGCTCTGGTTACATATATCTCAAAATCTTTTGATAGAGTTTAAAAGGTACTATTGAACAGAGGTGGATTAATGTTGGTTGAGGCCCCAGAAGAAAAAGAAAATATTGGGCCTCTTAAAAAAAAGAGAGAAATGGGGAAAGTAAAAATACATGTTAACCATATTTTTAAATAAATAAAAATGTTATGTACTATTCATGTTAAAATTGCCATATGAAACCAGACTTGGTATCATTAGAAAAAAGTATAAAGTTGGGGTTTTGCGGGGCCCTTCAGAAGTCGGGACCCAGGGTGTACACCCACTGCACGCCCCATTAAATCCACCTCTGCTGTTGGAAATATAATTATGGAGGCAAATTACATACACAAACACACACACTCAATAGACAAAGCAATTCATCATGCTTATATTAGGATAAAAAGAAATTACTACATAGAAAATACTTTAAAAAGGATTCTCAAGTATTAACTACTTAAAAATCCTAACATAATTGTATTACAGCTGACTTTCTCTTTTTTACAGTTTCTACCTTCTTTTTTACAATCAAAATACACTGTTTTTGTTAAATATTTTTTTATTTTAACAAGAGCTCAGTGCACAAGTATTTAAAAGGAAGAGCAAAGGCAATTCTTACAATATGTTTTAATTGTATCAAGGCGAACTTTAATATATTCAAGATATTCTGGAGCCAGTCAGCTTGGATCTTCTGTTAACAAGCAGAAATGTAGAACCCAGGACTAAAATATGGATTATTTTAGCATTTTAAAATATACAGTTGTCTTATTGCTAAATTCTGTGTTAAATCCAGTATTAATTACTTCTAGAGCAAAAAAAGATGCATATATTTTTTACTTAACTGATAAAAGTAAATCCTATGTCTGCAAATACTATACCAAATCTCAGGGGGTAGGGGGCATAAATCATTTATATGAAGCATATCCTCTAAATGTTTGACCAGTATGATTATTTTACATCCAAAAATACATCACCCATTTTCTAGCTAAATAAGCAATGTATTTATTGAATACTTGAAGTGAAAAATAAATATGAAGCCTGTGTAATTATGTTAACCAGTATCATCCCAATAAATCCAATTAAAAATTAATATTAAAAGTAAACATTCAAAAACTAAATACATTAAATTTTTTACCCACTCCTGAAATGTAGTACTTCAATGGAATCTGGTTCAAGCACCTACACAGATTTCAGAATTGTTGTCTCTGAGTTCATCAAATTCAGAGATGAACCCACTTCCTTCTAACTGCAAATAGTCAAACTGACCAGGACAAGTAGAGACAGCCCTACATGTTGGCTCAAAGTCGAAACTGCATTTTAGATACCCCCTTTCTTTCACTTTAAAAGAAAACAGTTTCCTGACTGAATTGGAGAGTGGTAGGTAGAACATGTAGGCTTAGGAGGCTCTGTGTTTTCAAATGCCTAAGGGATTAAGTCACACAAATACTTGATCTAAACTAATTAATTTATCCTTGCAGTTAAAACAATCTCAACTGTATTTCCAAGTAAATTTGCTGGTGGAGAAAGCAGCTATTTAAAACACTAAAAAATAATGATAAAATCCAAAAGGCTTTTTAAAAGACAAAGGTAATTAGAGTCTCACATCATCATGTGATTGTCACTTCTACTCCGCTAACCACTATTTTCCATTTTGCTCCACTGTCAATTAACAGAAATACTACTCAATTATTAAGGTTCTATTATGTGCTTTTTAAAGCCAGAAAAAGAAACAAGAACTTTTATTTTCTATTTTTAACCCCAATCTGTTAATCAGATAGATCAGAGAGACTATAATAAGACAAAGACAACAAAATTAATAAAACAGGAGTACATTTTAAATGAATACAGTTCAGAAAGCCTCACAGAGAATCTTTTGTTACACTGGACGACAGGGATACCTACTTTGTTCTTAGGAGCACAAGAAAACCAACAGTTCATCATAGACAGGATTTAGTTTCTTGTTGCTAACAGCAAACTACTTTGCATTAAGTTACAAATCTCTGTAGCTCACAAAGCAAGCCCGCAGACAAACTCCTGACCAGTGATTCGTTCCTCTCTTTACAACTCCTCCTGCTCTACAATCCTCATGCTGTGCTACACTTAGCTTGGATATCTAACAATATTTTCTTCATCTTCGGGATCCTTCTCCGCCTTCATAACGCTTGAAAACGATCTTCCTTGCCGTGCCGAATGAGTCAGAGCAGCCCTGAGTCAGGTACTGTAACTCCACCTATTTCTTTTTTGGAAGCTGTATTTCAAAACTGTCCCTTTCAGGCACTCCGGTGGAAAATTTGAAGTGCACTCTGCATCCTGCTGCCTCAACACTGCAACACGGACGCTGTAGTGCATGACAAAACTGTCCACGTCCCAGTCCTCCGTGAACAGTGTGGAGACTGTCTCCCATTGGCCAGGTTCTATTTTAGATTCCATAGGACTTCACAGCTGAGTGACAGAACGCAGCAGCTAAGAATATACTGTAAATGCTTCTCCTCTGAGAAATAAGTTGCAGGTCTATGGGGGGACCAATGACTCAACCATATTGTAAAACATCCTTATAATATCAAAACAACTTGCATGACATTATAGCAATATTGTTAAGAGTCAAACGTGGTTATTCCACAAAATAAAATCTAAAACCAGCTTCAGTCTTAGGATCAGCTTTGTGAACTTATAATAGCCTTGATAAACAGAATTAAAAATTCTATTTAAAGCAGATGTGTCACACTTTAATTTAAGGAAACATGCACACACAGTAACACTTTCAAATTCTCCCCATTTTCCTTCCTGCCCCATCAAGCGCCTTCTGCACACAATCAGGTTTCAGTTTCTGACTGCTGCCAGTCTGTCTCCTCACGCGTCAAATGAGAAGAGCCAGAGGCACTGCCAAGACATTAAATAGACTGCATTATGATGAATACTTTTCAACAAATTTTAAATTTAACTTGGTACTCTTAATTTCCAAGTTTAGCGCCCTGCCTGATATGACAAGTAAATATTTTATCAGTGGAAAATTAAATTATCAGGATTCAGGGATTAAGAAACAAACTAATTAAATACAAAGGAGGCAAATGAATATTAAACACAGAGTTTGATAGTAAATAAAATTCCATTTGGGGACAAAGCACATAATGTCTCCACAGTCTCGATAACGTTTAGCATACGTGCACCAACATTTCTTGCATTATCAAGGGCCAGAGAGTGTTTTGTACCTTCTAGTTACTGCAACAGCATGAAAATAATATCTACTTCCTCCAAAAAGACAGATTTGGAAAGTGTTTTATAAAAATGCAAAACATTCCAACGCAAGTGTTTATATGAAGGGGTAACAGCTATATACTAGAGATCATGCTGACAGTTAATACTTGTTACAAACATCATCAAGAAATCCATTTCCTACTATTTAAAAAAAAAGATTAGACCCATAGTCTAGTTATAAACTATATAAGGTCACACACCATAATGTATTATTTCTGAAACAATGATTTGTTTTTTCTCAAATCACATTAGACATCACAATGAATTCTTGGCTGAACCCAGAGACTCCACCCCGCAGTATTTCACCCCTCTTCAAAGGAAATCTGGAATAGAACTCAGGCTCTGTCCTTCGGTTAACAAAGCAAGCGCATTCTTTCTAGAAATAGGACAGCAAAGGCAAAGGAAATAAAAAGAAAATGGGAACCCTGTAACAGGAATTCAAAGCCATGTAAGGAGCTGTTCGTGCTAAGTAAGGCTCAGGAGACAGTGTTGATGTGCTGTCCTAGACTCCAGATGTCCTGAGCCTCCCCAACCCCTGTGAGTAATCTCCTGTTCCTACTCATACACCCTCCTTCCCAGCTATTTCCTAAGAACTCCAGGTAAATCCCACCTTTTATGACCCCTGTGCCTGTCAAATTCTTCCCTCAGCTTCATTCAGGTGCTCCTCAAACATCACTTCCTTAGAAGGCTTCTCAAACCTCTATATCTAAGCAGCCTCAGCCCCCCTCTACTCTTTATACTTTCTATCTTCCTGCCCTGTTTTGCTTTTCTTCATAGTGCTTATCAGTATCTGCAATTATACCAAGTGTTTATCTGTTAGTTTACTGTCCATGTCTGATAGCTGCATTAAAATAATGAATTCAAAAGCACATTAAAAGTATTATTTATACACTACAAGACCAAACTGGATTTACAACCTGAAAATCGCAACATAATACATCATATTAACAGAATTAAGGACAAAAATCACATGATCATCTCAATGGACACAGAAAAAGCATCAGACAAGATTCAACATCTCCCATGACTAAAACAACACTCCACAAACAAGAAATAAAACTATCTCAGTATAACAAAGGCTGTATATGAAAAGCACACAGATAAAATAATATTCAATAGTGAAAGACTGAACATCTTTTCTCTAAAGTCAGAAAAAAGAAAAGGATGCCCCTTCCCTCCACTTTCATTCAACACAGTACTGGAAGCTAACCTGAGCAATTAGGCAGGAAAAGGAAAGGCATCCAAACTGAAAAGAAAGTAAAACTATCTGTTTGCAGATAATCTGACCTTATATGTACATTAGGAAACCCTAAAAACTCCACAAGAAAGCAAAACTGTTAGAACTAATAAGTTCAGCAAAGTTGTTGGATACAAAATCAACATATTAAAATTGTGTTTCCATATGCTTACAATGAACAATTCAAAAACCAAATCAAGAAAGCAATTTCGCTTACAGTAGCATCCAAAAAATACAATAATCAGGATAAAACTAACCAAGAAGTGAGACTTGTACACTGAAATCACAAAATATTGTTGAAAGAAATTAGAGAAGTTACAAATAAATGGAAAGATATCTGTGTTCATGGATTGGAAGATTTAATGTTGTTAATACGTCAATATTATACAAAGTGATCCACAGATGCAACATGATATCAAAATTTCATTTTTTTTTCAATAATAGAAAAATCTATCCTAAAATTCATATTGAATCTCAAGCAAACCCAAATAGCCAAATAATCTTGGAGAAAAAAGTTGGATGTCTCACAAGTCCTAATGTTAAAACATATTACAAAGACACAGTAATTTAAACAGTGTGGCACTGGCAAAAAGACACGTAGATCAATGAAATAGAAGAGAGAGCTCACAGATTAAATCCTAATATACATGGTCAAACGATCTTCAACAGAAATGGTAAGGCCACTTAATGAGGAAGAACAGTCTCTTCAATGTATGGTGCTAGAGAAACACGCAAAAGAGTCAAGTCATCTTATACATATACAGCAATAATGCAAACTTATTAAAGACCTAAATTTAAGATCCATCTATAAAACTAAAAGAAAATACAGGGAAAAGCTTCACAACATTGGGTTTGACAATGATTCTTTAAATATGACACCAAATTACAGGCAACAAAAGCAAAAATCAACAAATGGAACATAAAACGTAAAACTTTCTGTACATCAAAAGATATAATTAACACAGTGAAAGGCGACCAATGGAATGGGAGAAAATATTTGCATATCATGTCTGAAAGGTGCTAAATATGAAGAATACACTATTTTCTGTTTGTTTGATAGTAGCTATCCTAATGAGTATGAAGTTATAACTCATCATGATTTTGATTTGCATTTTTCTAATGATTAAGAATGTTAAGCATCTTTTTATATGTATAAGTATTAACAAGGATGTGGAGAAATTAGAACCCTGTGCACTATTGATGGGAATGAAAAATGCAACCACTACGAAACACAGAATGGCAGTTCCTCAAAAAAATTAAAAATAGAATTACCATATGACCCAGCAGTCCCTCTTTGGGGTATATACCTGAGAGAACTGAAAGCAAACTCGGGTTCATAGCAACGCATTCACAATAACCAGGAACTAGAAGCAACACAAACGTCCAGTGATGGGTGAATGGATAAACAAACTGTGGTATAGGCATGCAGTGGACTATCACTGAACCATTAACAAGGAAGGAAATTCTGTCACATGCTACAACATGAATGAGTTTTGAGGACAGTAAAACAAACCAGTCCCAAAAAGAAAAATACTATATGATTCCACTCATCTGATGTATCTATTAGTCAAATTTATAGAAACGAAAAGTGGAAGGGTGGTTACCTGGGGCTAGAGAAATGTGGGAAATGTGGGGTTGTTGTTTAATAAATGTTGTATTTCAGTTTTGCAAGATGGAAAAAATCTGGTGATTAATTAATTACACAACAATGTCAACATAGTTAACACTACTCAACTGCACATTTAAAATACTTAAAATGATAAATTGTATGTTTTTACCACAAATGAAAATAAAAAATAAAAGAAATGCAATCTCTCAGTGTCAGCATAAGTGATATGAATTAACGATTTTTTAACATAATCAAGTGGGTCAGGATATAGATAACCTAAGGTTAGCCATAGGTTAATAACTGTTAAAGCTGAGTTATAGGTCCATCACGGATCATTATACTAAAGTATTCTCTCATCTGTTGTGTATTTCATGCACTTTTGACACATGGTCCAATATATCTGGTTGATGTATAAACTTTTAAACTATATTTCATGCTTCCCACCCAGGCCCTTTGCAGACCCATTAATAAGACAGGAAATGCAGCACAAGATGGCTCAGTTCTCTCTGGGTTGAAATGAAGCTACTGACATTTCAACATGTCTTGGTGAGTCCACAGTCATATACTTACAAGGTAAGTCCCATGATATCAAATGAAAGCATTCTAAAAAGAAGCAGTAAGAGTTTTAAGGAGCATTAACGTATACCATCTATTCTAATGAATACATTTCTAACGAGGGCACTGCCTTGGTTTGAAAAGGAGATATCCATCACAGTCAGAATGCAGCATGCCTAAGCACTAATGGTAGAGTTGAAATCCAGCTGTTTCTGGAGAATAAATGCAGCACTCTAACACAAAGAAGTTACTTCCCGAGGTTGACCCAAGAGGATGTTAACTTCCTTAAACTCTAAATTGACATAAAAGAAATCACTTTAAAATTTTAATAGTGATACCTCATATCAATATCAATTGCAAATTCAAAACTTTTTCAGAAATAATAAAATTTTTTAAAAATTTAAAGAAATGTATGTTCAGTGGGGAAAATCTGTAATACATTTAAGTTTATAAATGAAAATAGAGATGACCTATAATTCCATCATGCAGAGAATACCAGTATTAAAAAATTTTGCAGATTAACCTCTAATCTCTTTTCTGTTAAAAGGTCTAATCAAGACTTTTTTAACCTAAATGAATCCATCAGTTGCTTCATTTATACAATACTTATAATAGAAAGTCTCCTGAGAAGAAATGTATAGATGTAAATAAACAAGGAAACTTTAAAATACCTGCAAATCCATTTAAAATACTTATATTTAAGGGGTGGACTCAACAGAACAGCTAAAATGATTTGATGACCAGCTTTAGCCTGAAGGCAACTTCTGATATATTATCAAAAACAAAACAAAACAAACAAAAAAAAACTTCCATGAAACTGCTTAAAACCAAGGAGTCATGCTGAATAAAAGTATCTAATTCATGAATCTTAATGCTGGTGTCATGGTCTGCATCAAGAATTTGATGAGCCTGACCAGGTGATGGCACAGTGGATAGAGCGTCAGACTGGGATGCGGAGGACCCCGGTTGGAGACCCCAAGGTTACCAGCTTGAGCGCAGGCTCATCTGGTTTGAGCAAAGCTCACCATCTTGGACCCAAGGTCGCTGGCTTGAGCAAGGGGTTGCTCAGTCTGCTGAAGGCCCACAGTCAAGGCACATATGAGAAAGCAATCAATGAACAACTAAGGTGTTGCAACGCAAAACTAATGATTGATGCTTCTCATCTCTCTCCTTCCTGTCTGTCCCTCTGTCTCTGTAAAAAAAGAAAAGAAAAGAAAAAGAATTTGATGAAAGTGCCCTGGCCAGTTAGTTGGCTCAATGGTAGAATGTCAGCCTGGCATGTGGAAGACCTGGGTTCAATTCCTGGTCAGAGCACACTGGAGAAGTGACTATCTGCTTCCCCACCCCTCTCCCTCTCGTGCGCCTCTCTCTCTCTCTCCTTCTCTCTCTCTCTTTCTCTCTCCCTCTCTCTCTTTCTCTTCCCTCCTGCAGCCATGACTCGATTGGAGCAAGTTGGCCCCTGACACTGAGGATGGCTCCATGGCCTTTTCCTCAGGCACTAAAAAATGGCTACAGTTGTAATGGAGCAAGAACCCCAGATAGGCAGAACATCACCCCCTAGGGGGCTTGCCTGGTGAATCCTGGTCCGGGCACAAGCAGGAATCTGTCTCTCTGTCTCCCTTCCTCTCACTAAAAAAAAAAAAAAAAAAAAAAAAAAAAAAAGAATCTGATGAAAGCAGTGGATCTTCTTTTAAAAATGATACATGAGTACATATTCTGACAAATTTACACTAATGTTCAGGGGGTTCATTGATCTCTACAAATAAGGAGTCCATGAATGAACCCCAAGATAGAAAAACATATTAATAGATAAAGAGAAGCAACAAGAGAGTTTCGTCTTTTATATGTTCATAAAGTAACTAATAAATAACTGCCAGACATTTGGAAAATTTAATTGGTCAATAATAAGTTACTGAGCAACGATGTACAAAGCAATAGAAATACTTCACTCAACATTCAAATACGTTTCACTCAACATTCAAATACGTCTGATTGTTTGATATGTGCCAAGCCAAATACTGGGTGCTAGATATATCATAGGAAACAAAGCAGACAGGAGACCTGGCCTCAGGCAGTTCACTTTCTTCAACTGACCTCACAGTATAAAAAGACATTTAGAGCCCTGGCCGGTTGGCTCAGTGGTAGAGCGTCGGCCTGGCGTGCGGGGGACCCAGGTTCGATTCCCGGCCGGGGCACACAAGAGAAGCGCCCATTTGCTTCTCCACCCCCACCTCCTTCCTCTCTGTCTCTCTCTTCCCCTCCCGCAGCCGAGGCTCCATTGGAGCAAAGATGGCCCGGGCACTGGGGATGGCTCCTTGGCCTCTGCCCCAGGCGCTAGAGTGGCTCTGGTCGCGGCAGAGCGACGCCCCGGAGGGGCAGAGCATCGCCCCTGGTGGGCGTGCCGGGTGGATCCCGGTCGGGCGCATGCGGGAGTCTGTCTGACTGTCTCTCCCCATTTCCAGCTTCAGAAAAATACAAAAAAAAAAAAAAAAGACATAGAAACATGCACATAATCATAACATACTGCAATAATGTCATGATAATTACATGTAAGGTACAAAAGTAATTCAAAAAAGAAAAAATTTATAAATGTTTAACAGGAAAAAAAATGACTAAAGCACCCACTAAAAGATGAGTAGAAAACTCACCTGGTTTGAATAGCACCAAAAATTATGAAACTACAAACACAAGTTGAAGCCCTTTATAGTCTACAAAACACTTCATATTCATGACATGTCAGTTAAAATCCATACAGAAATGACTCACAAACTTCTGCAATCTAGTCTTCCCTATGTGCCAGGCCCAAGTATTCAATTACCTTCTTGACAATTCTCCTTTAGTGTCCTAAAACTATCTCCATGTTCCAAACCAAAAACATGTTCTTCCTCTTGAAATCTGAGCCTTTCCCAAGTTCACCAGCACAGTAAGTAATACCATGATCCATCAAGTGGTACAAGACAGACATCTAGAAATCAGTCTTCCTTCCTCTTGGTCCTCTCTATCACTAAGACCTGGTGATTTCACCTCCTCCATTATTACTCACACCCACCTGTTAAGCTCCACACCCACCAACATGACTAAGTGAAGTCAGCACCATGCCTCACTGGGACGACTGCATTCACCTACTAGAGGGTCTGACCGTCTTCATTCCAGCCCCTTCCCGTGTGCTCCATATGGCAAACAGGGTGATTTTCCCAAAATGGAAACCTAATCACATCACGATCATTATCAGTCCCTTCCATATCACCTGCTCCCCCTCACTTAAAAGCCTCCAGTAGTTTTTCTTGTAAAGACAAAATTCCCTAACAGAGTCTAGAGCCCCCAAACAGTGTTGCCCCACGACCCCCTCAGCCTCATCACATGAAGTGTCAGCACTGCTTCTTACGCCACCTGTGCAGAACCTGGGGCGCTAGGGGACTGCAGGGTCTGCCCACCCTGAGGCAACGACAG
Organism: Saccopteryx leptura; assembly: GCF_036850995.1. Classification (NCBI taxonomy): domain Eukaryota; kingdom Metazoa; phylum Chordata; class Mammalia; order Chiroptera; family Emballonuridae; genus Saccopteryx; species Saccopteryx leptura. The sequence continues at coordinate 124,007,252 of NC_089508.1, forward strand.
CTAACTGCAGAATGACTGGAGGATCCTATTCTATGATTTCTAGTCCAGTGCTTTCCACTAATTAAGCTATTTTTCTAATCATCTGAAGAAAATAAATCTTTGATATAAAAAGGAGAGCATCTTTTAGAAGTTTCAACGTCATAAATTTAGATGTCCTTACAGCAAAAAAAAAAAAAAAAAAGGATGATACCTTCCATGTTTGCATATGCAAACCGTTATGAAGCACTCACCACACGGGATGTATGGCACTAGGGATACAGCAATAAATAACGGCCATGGCCACTTTTTTTAACCACTTTATTGGAATATGTTTGCCATGTACAAGGCTGAACTTATTTAATGAGTTTGGGGATAAAATACACACCAGGGAAACCATAGCCATCACCAAAGCCGTAATCATACCAAGGTCTCTCTGCTAATGGAATGCGATGTTCTAATGGAAAAGAGACAGGCAAACAACCAAGGGAAACCAGAAACCACCTGGTGAGGACAGGGAAGGAGATGTGACAGGAATGCTGGGGGTAAACTGTGAGGTCAGGTGACTTGGAGAGTTCTGAGAAGGTAACACTGATGACGTCATTTGAATAAAAAGAGAGCCAGCCGGTATAACTCACACTGCAGAGGGCACAGCTAGTGAGGAAGGCTGGCGACTCTGAAAGAGACAGTGACATGTAAGGAGTAAGCAGGCCACAGGGAGGTGGGCGTGGAGGGCTGGCACTGACACGGCGGCGGGGGCAGTTTTCTCATAAAAGCTTTTCCAAGGGGACTTTTTCAGAAACACAGGCAGCTCTTTCTCATAAGGTTCTTTTGGCCACTTTAGAATCATGTCTAAAAAAATTATTCATCCCAACGTACTGTTCTTTGTTTTAACTTCTAAAAATGTGTAATGAACAATAACTGCTGAACCTTAACTTTCTTGAAATGTTTATAGTATAACTCAGTTACCTTAACATAATAGACATCACTACCTCCAGAACCCTCCTCAGACATAGAAGCCTGAACGAACACTGCAGTGAAGTATAGTACACTGAAAAATTCTCCATGAAAGAAAAACAGCACACCAAAAACCAATTTCAGGACCACATCCTCAAGATAAGGCTCTTCAAGAAAATCAACTAAATAAAGCATTTTCCCAGGGGGAAAAATCCTAAATAAAAACTAAACAACACATATGTTTAGGCAAATCCCATAGCATCTAATTGAAACAAAAGTGCAAAAGGGTTCCATAGGACCCTACAATTACCAGCGTTCCCCTGACTAAACCAAGACAAGCTGGACCACAACTGAATGCTGAGCACGGTGCAGGGAGCAAAGCTCACTGGGCAGAAACATTCCTTCAAGATTAGGCTGCACAATTAGGAAGTGTTCAATAGTTCATTGGCTTGATGATAATTAGAATAGTTAGTTTCCCCATTCTATTTAGTCCAAAGGTTACTTATTCATTCCTCTTATAAAATGGGGAGTGTGAATTTACATAATAGAAAAATAAAAATGTTCAAATAACCTAGGAAAATAGAAGCTGTACCCCAGCTTCTTGCTTGCCAACCCCAGCCCTCCCCTTTGTTTTCCCCTATTCTCACTTAAGTCCCCCCCACTCCTCTCATTCTCTTGAGCCCTCCACTGTCTGATCTCAAAGTATGGATTTGGAACTCGATGGAACAAATGGAGGAAAGGGAAAATTATATCGTATCAATCATGTTTCCCACCAAGACGATAACAGGCTTCATCTTGCTATATTGTATTTCTCTATATAAACGTCAAGGACAAAAAAATGATGATGATGGTGATTTAAGCAATAACTCTAACATCTTTAGGACTGAAGGTGGCTCTGCAATCTAAAAAGAGTCTTGAAAGAACTAGAGTAGGAAAGACTCAGAAAGCCCTGTTTCAATACAACTTTCTAACTAACCCATCTGCTTCTATTCTGGTCCATTGTATAAATAGCAGACTGCCCAGCCCTCCCTAGTGCAGGTATTTGTCCCTTTATTAGGACTGTCTAGACCAGTGGTCGGCAAACTCATTAGTCAACAGAGCCAAATATCAATAGCACGATTGAAATTTCTTTTGAGAGCCAAATTTTTTAAACTTAAACTATATAGGTAGGTACATTGTTATTAATTTAATTAGGGTACTCCTAAACTGGCCTTTGCTAAAAACATCCTCAATCTGATTGAGCCGCATGTGGCTCACCAGCCGTGGTTTGCAGACTACTGGTCTAGACACCCAAGAGAGTTAATTCAAAATATAGACAAAGAACTGTCTTTCCCATTTTAATAAGTGTCATTTGTTCTGTAATATTAATTATTTCACCCTTCCTCACTTGAAGCATTCAATTCTAAAATAAATATCTACAAGGATCTTAAATACAAGTATAGAGCTCTTAGGCTGGATAAGTAAGATTTTCTTTTATATTCCTTTTAAAATGTTAAGCAATTGGTTACTCGGGGAAAAATATAAAAATATAAGCTTTGTCCTTAGAAAATTCTATAGACAAAGGTATTTAAATTAGAGTTCTTAAAATGCCTAAATGTCATGAGTGAAACTTTTTAAATACAAAGGTAAAAGATGAAGGAGGTCTATTATGCTTCCTATCCCACCTACACGCTCACAATGGTACATTTTTGCCATTGTCTGCTATATATTTGTAGCTCTCAAAGCTGAACAGATTTAGGAAGCATTCTATGTCCCTGACAAAGCAGCAGAGACACTAATGAAAGCGCCTCTGATGGGGTCCGACCACAATAAAAAGTGAGATATTTTTGTTTCTGTGCCTTTCTATTTTTTCTTGGCTTTGCAAAGAAACATCAGTGAAACAAAAATGTTTGCTATAACTCAAAAGACTCTTCAGGAGTTAAGCTGATAATAAATCTTACACTACAAGCCAGTAGTTTTACACACACACATACACACACACACACACACACACACACACACACACATACAGAGGATTATAGGAAAATGTATGTTTCTGTAAAGACATTAGCAGTTAATTGTTTTCTTTATTTATTAAATGAAGACTGGATCTATACAAATGCATAACTCTTCCTACACAGCTATTTCACAGAGGATTTCCTTCCAGTGAGTCTCCCAAATTAAAACTACTTGGCCAAATTAATACCAAGAAAGAATTCATACTCTCATGACATTTAAGTCTATAATAAAAAACAGCAATTAAAATAAGGATTCAGGCCCTAGCAAGTTGCTCAGTGGATAGTGCGTCGGCCCAGCATATGGACGACCTGGGTTCGATTCCCAGTCAGAGCACACAGGAGAAGTGACCATTTGCTTCTCTCCTCCTCCCTCTCTCCCTTCTCTCTCTTCTCCTCTCACAGACATGCCTCAATTGGTTCGAGCATCAGCCTTGCCACTGAGGATATAGCTTGGTTGATCCATGCACTGAGGATAGCTCAGTTGATTCAAGCATCAGACCCAGATAGGGGTTGCAGGGTAGATCCCAGCCAGGGGACATAAGGGAGTCTGTGTCACTATCTTCCCTTCTTTCACTCAAATACAATACAATACAATAAAAAATAAAATAGGCCCTGGCCAGTTGGCTCAGTGGTAGAGCGTCGGCCTGGCATGCAGAGGTCCCGGGTTCGACTCCCAGCCAGGGCACACAGGAGAAGCGCCCATCTGCTTCTTCACCCCTCCCCCTCTCCTTCCTCTCTGTCTTTCTCTTCCCCTCCCGCAGCCGAGGCTCCATTGGAGCAAAGATGGCCCGGGCGCTGGGGATGGCTCCTTGGCCTCTGCCCCAGGCGCTAGAGTGGCTTTGGTCGCAACAGAGCGACGCCCCGGAGGGGCAGAGCATCGCCCCCTGGTGGGCAGAGCATCGCCCCTGGTGGGCGAGCCGGGTGGATCCCGGTCGGGCACATGCGGGAGTCTGTCTGTCTCTCCTCGTTTCCAGCTTCAGAAAAATACAAAAAAATAAATAAAATAAAATAAGGATTCAATTTCAGAATTAAGAAATACTTCTAAGTACTTTTTATACATAATTTTTTTTATTTTAGAGAGAGAGGATGGGGAGTGGGAGAGAGAGTGAGAGAGACAAACATTGATCTGTTGCTTCATCTATTTAAATTGTTAAACTTCAAGAAGAACTCTTCAAGCCATACTGTTATTTCTACTTTCCAAATGGGCCAGAAAGATATTAAGCAATTTACAGTTGCCCATTGATTCTTTTCACTCCAGTAAGTCCATCACTTTGCAAGGTGATTTTGCCATGCTTGCTACCAAGAGCTGGGATTTATTTCCTCATCCCTTAAATCTGGGTTGGCCATGTAACCTCTTTTCACATATAAAATGCAGCAGAAGTGACCTTTCAGGACTTCTGAGGATATGTCCCAGTATCCTCTTAGGCTGCCACTTGCAGTGTGAACAAGCTAGCATCCTAGAGCAGCAGAAACCTAGAGAGAAAGAGCCCAGACACCAGGCCAGGCCAGCTAGCATGAAGTGCCAGATACTACAGCATGGCCGTCTTAGACCCTCCAATCCTAGAGCATCTACCAGATGAGAGAACTCATGTGAGTAACTCAAACAAGACCAGAAGCACAGCCAACAGCAGAGCCCAGACCAAATTGCTGACCCATGAAGCTAGCAGAAAATAAAATAGCTGTTGTTTTAAGTCACTAAATTTAAACCTAGGACTGTCTGAATCCAGAGCCTAGGCTCTCCCCACTAACTAAAGCTGCAACTTACTCTTTGGTTTGAAAACAAATATATTTTATAGTCTAATTCAATTTCATAGATATTATACAAGAGTAATCAAATGGAGAAATAATAGTTTTAAATTTTTATTCATTATCTAAAAAAGAAACATACCTTTTTACTGCCTTATAAGGAAAATACATATATACGTTGAAATATATAACTGCAATAATTGGAAGCTGATAAAATTTTATAGAAAAAGCACTCCCTCTTCATTCCCAGAGATACACAAGTATTCATTTAAAAACTAATAACATTCATATATATTTCATCCACAAAAAACTGAACTAGGCCTTGGCTGGTTGGCTCAGTGGTAGAGCATAGGCGCAGCATGTGGATGTCCTGGGTTCAATTCCCAGTCAGGATACACAGGGAAAGCACCCATCTGCTTCTCCATCCCACCCCCTCTTCCTTCTCTTTCTTTCTCTCACTCTCTATCTCTCTCTTCTCCTCCCACAACCATGGCTCCATTAGAGCAAGTTTGCTCCAGGCACTGAGGATGGTTCCTTGACCTCCAAATTATCTTGGTTTCCGAGCAATAGCCCCAGATGGGCCTAGTATCACCCCACAGGGGGCTTGCCAGGTAGATCCCAGTCGGGGCGCAAGCGGGAGTCTGTCTCTGCCTCTTGCTTTTTACTTAAGAAAAATTAAAAAAAAAAAAAAAAAAAAAAAACCAAACTGAACTTACCATGTGATCTAAAAGAAAAACTGAATGGCTGTACAATTTAAAAAATTAAGAAATCATTAGTTTTTATGACTCTAATAAAATATAGGCCTTTAAACAATAACACCTTGCTACTGCATGTCTAATGAGTATTCACTCATATTTAAATGGAAACACTAAACTAGGACCATGTCAGAGCAAGAGCCACAAATGCCTTTTCTGTACATTCTTTAACCCTTTGAGTAGTATGAATGTTCATGTACGTCCTTGTGCCTTCTGACCATCCAAAGTACAATCAGTTTATTTTAGAACTGCGTAAGGCAACATTTAAAAAAGGCAAATGTATGTTCTTCTTGTTCCCATAAATTGGTTATCAAACAAACATAATTTTAAGTTAATTAAAACTGGAACTGGAACTAATTTCATTTTCTGAAAAAAAAAAAAACTCCCGAGGGTCAGCGAACATGAAAAACACTCACTACTCAAAGAGTTAAGGGTTGGCAGCATTTTCTTTCTTCTTACAGAGAGAGGGACAGATAGGGACAGACAGACAAGACGGGAGAAAGATGAGAAGCATCAATTCTTCATTGCAGCTCTTTAGTTGTTCATTGATTGCTTTCTCATATGTGCCTTAACTGGGGGCTACAGCAGAGCAAGCAACCCCTTGCTCAAGCCAGCAAGCTTGGGCTCAAGAAAGCGAGCTTGGGCTTTAAGCCAGAGACCTTTGGGATCAAGCCAGTGACCCCATGCTCAAGCTGGTGAGCCTGCACTCAAGCCGGCAACCTTGGGGTTTCGAACCTGGGTCCTTGGCTTACCAATCCGATGCTCGATCCACTGTGCCATCGCCTGGTCAGGTGGTAAGCATTTTCTCTAAGGGGTTAGATAGTAAATATTTTAGGATTCACAGGTTAAGTGGTCTCTGTTTTAAGTATTCAACTCTGTTGTAACTACTCTGTCATTGCAGACTGAAAACAGCCATAAACAATACATAAAGAATAAGTAGGCTATGTTGCAATAAAGCTCTGTTTATAAAAAGCAGGCAGTGGGCCATAGTTTGCCAACCCTTGTTTTAAGTGCTCAATTACCTTCAACCAAAAAACACCAGTTTATTAGCTGTGATCAAGCTAACTTGCCACCTTACTATGAGACCTATCAGAAAGTTCCCTCTGTATTCAGTCTATCTGCAAAATAACCCTATCTAGAGATGATGGTAAATTTTATGTCAACTTGGCTTGGCTGTGGTGCCCAGTTGTTCAGTCAAACAGGAGTTTAGATGTTGCTATGAAGGTATTTTGTAAATATGATTAACATCTAAAATCAGATGACTTTAAATAAAGGAGATAATCCTCGATCACCCTTGATAAAGCCTCATCCAATCACTTGAAGACTTTGACAGCAAAAATTGAAGTTTCCCAAAGAAACAATTCTGCCTCGTGACTATAACAACAATTTGCTTTACACATTTTAGGTTTTCCAGCCCAATACATATGGAGGAAGTGGTCCATATGGTTTCCTTAAAGAAAACCACTCTCATAGGTACAGCTATATGGATCTAATAACATTTAAAGTAGTATGCCCTTAAATTAAAAAAATATACATATTCTGATCTTTGTGCATCTTCCAAAACTATGTGAGTACTAAGTAGTGAACTGTATTATTATTTTATATTATTCATTCCCTTGCTTCCTTGCAAAATGATATCTGAGTTTAATTTCCTTATGTAAATATGAGACTTGTGTATATCTCATAAAGACTGAACACCCTATGTTACCAATGTTGGGGTCACCTTGAGATATATTTTGGTCAACAAAATGTGAGATGTGATGTACACCACATCCGAGCAAGGCTTGGCGCAGCCGTCGGAATCTGGGCTAGTCTTCTTACTTCAGGGCTTTTTCAAGAGGTTGTACACTGCACATGAGAGCTGCTCCTCTAGCCTTGGTTTGGGGGGGCACAGGTTGTGTCTACAGAGCAGACCCACAGTCAACCACTTAAAGTTAGTAGGAAATAAAACTTTGTTATTCTGAGAAGAAACTGAAATTCGGAGGCAATTACTACAACAAAGCTGCACACTGTAATAAACTGGTACATAAGTGGGGACTTCCTTAACAACTCCTGCCTCCAAAAATAAAATAATTTCTGTGATATGAGCTTTGAACCCAGGTGGCAGACAGCAAGTAAACTGTTACTAGGTTTTGGAAAAATGGTAAACCACACATCACAGTGGTAAATAAAACTGTCACGTGTAAAAAAATTAGGTAGCTTGGTGGAAAGACAGGGCTTGTGACTGGCATCTCAAGTGGGAGGGGCAACCGTGTGGGGCTGAGCAACCAGTGGGCTCTGAGCTAGCTCCTGGAAGTCAGTGTAAGACCGAGTTAAACTGTAGGACATCCCCGCTGGTGCCGACAGAGATTTGCTTGGTGTGGGAAAGCCCCCCACACCCCCACAGTTGGAGAACAAAAGTATTCAGTGACTAGTGAACAAAGGAAGCGAGTGTGTTCCTTTCACCAGAAAACCCTTTCTGGAAGAACGAAATGGAGGGACATTCCCCACAAGAAAAGACAAGGATGTGGTCCATAGAAACCCACTAACCTCAAGATAACTGCATAAGCAGTCTGGACAAAAATGCACACCCCAACGAACTGAAAATGTAAGTATTAGCAAATGGCTGACTCACATCAGAGAGATAAAGGGACAAAAAGCCACTTCCAAAGCCACCCTCCGCCAGCGCTAAGGTCTGTTACTCTCCTAGAACACTCTGGCCCAGGTTTCTACAGCTACAGAAGCAGGCTGCGAAAGCTGCTCCGCCCTCACCTGTTCCCCGAACAGGAAGAGCATACCCTCTACCACTCCAGTCCTCTATGGACAGCAGGATATAGTAAAGGAAACATCCCACAGAGGGCACCACCAAGTGCAGAAAACAACAGCCTGGGGAGCTACACAAGAAGCCAAACCACCGCCTAGTCCAGGAACATCTCCCCAGTGCAAAAGAAAGGAGCCCAGATGACATTTATGCAGCAGCATTTTCACGACTGCCAGAGACCAGTGCTCGCTGTGAGCATCCATTCTTCCCTTTTCCTACCAGGCATAGCACTGTGGATCTCCTGTTCCTGCTCCACTACTGTATGTTGTCAAGATGGAAGGTGTAAGGTCTTTGGATCAAGAAAATTTACATGCATAAAAATGTGGAAATTCTAGGCCCTGGCCGGTTGGCTCAGTGGTAGAGCGTCAGCCTGGCATGCAGAGGTCCCCGGTTCGATTCCCAGCCAGGGCACACAAGAGAAGCGCCCATTTGCTTCTCCCCCCCTCCCCCCCTCCTTCCTCTCTGTCTCTCTCTTCCCCTCCTGCAGCTGAGGCTCCATTGGAGCAAAGATGGCCTGGGCGCTGGGGATGGCTCCTTGGCCTCTGCCCCAGGCCCTAGAGTGGCTCTGGTCGCAACAGAGCGACGCCCTGGAGGGGCAGAGCTTCGCCCCTGGTGGGCGTGCCCAGTGGATCCCGGTTGGGCGCATGCGGGAGTCTGTCTGACTGTCTCTCCCCGTTTCCAGCTTCAGGAAAAAAAAAAAAGTGGAAATTCTAACAAGGTTTCTATACTCCAAGCCTGTGATTGAAATTCTTGAGGCATTTTCCTTGAGGAAAGGATAAATACATTTTATATGCAGAAGGAGAAAAGTCAATGGTTGTGATCAAGAGGGTAGATTGTGGTAGATGATAGTATTATTCATATTTACCACCCTCATCCTAGGAAAGCACTTATCCATCCTGCCCACTGAGGTACAACTTGCCTGTATCTCCAGTGGGAACAGTGTTTCTACCTGTGCTTTCATGACTAGTAATGTGACATGCTTTGGGAATCATGAAGCACCAAGAAACCCTTTAGGAGGTACCACAAGTCCCAACTAGCCCTCTGAGTCCTCACTACCTTGCAAAGGGCAAGTTCAGATACAGGTGGCTCATTAAGTCTGGGTGTTTAGGATAAAAACATATGGAATAGAGCCACTCACAAAGGCAGCCCAAAGTCTATGTTCAATGTAATGTTGTTATACACCACCAAGATCTGAGGTTATTTATTTCTGCAGCAAAGTTGATTAATACAAAAATCAAGTGAAACAAAAGGTAAAAAGGGGAGGAATTATGTGGTGCAATGCTATTATTTTGGTTGTTGAATATAGCATGAGATGCCTAAGATTGTATATAAGCACAGCTGGTGAAGGGGCTACGTTTCCAAGGCAACTATGGGTTTGGGTAAATAAGATTCTATAGAATTAATCAGTTCACGTTTGTTGTTAGGTGATGCTAAGGCAAAGATAAATCTAAGGTTGTAACCTGATAGTTTAACATTTATTGTTAATAATAAACCATTTTCACACACTTCACATAGTCCTCAACTATTACCAAAAGACTTTTATTACCATCTTTATTTTCCACATAAAATCAGTTCAGTAACTTGCCAACATGAAATAGCTACCAAGTTCCAGAGCTAAAATTCAAATTCAAGACTAATTCTTAACTTCAATTTTTTCTATATCATGCTGTCAACAAAAGTACAGATCATTTAGTAATCATTCTATAAAAATTATAACACTTTTAAACTATTTACCAAATCTACACATAGATGCAGGAAAAACCTGATACCATGAACTCAGTTCTAAGTCTGAATCCTATTAAATATATTATTCATAATGAATTTTTTACTCTAAAATGTTCTTCTTAATATACAATCTAAAATATTTTTTATTTCTAACTTTCCTTAAATTTCAACTATAGAATTGAGAATTTTAAAGAGTCATATAAGTGGTGAGCTCAATTTACCTTGTCAGTATGAAAAAGATTTCCCAAGCAAATAAAGAATGCATTAAATGGTGGGTAATGCATTTTAGACTAAAAGAACAAACATTTAAAACAGTTTATAAACCATTTAATGGTTCCATGTACACTACAAATAAGAATTACTAATATATAATATATATTAATAGTAGAAAAATTAGACAACAATAATACATGTTCAGAAAAGAAAGGAGCAAGACAACCATGATTAAGTAGTAACAGTAACTTTAATATTTTGTTATACGTCTTTCCTGATTTATTTTCAATACTTAGATACACATTGACTCTATATCAAAATATCACACTGCATAGATATTTCATTTAAATCAGGGGTAGTGAACCTTTTTTATACCTACTGCCCGCTTTTGTATCTGTTAGTAGTAAAATTTTCTAACCACCCACCGGTTCCACAGTAATGGTGATTTATAAAGTAGGGAAGTAATTTTACTTTATAAAATTTATAAAGCAGAGTTACAGCAAGTTAAAGCATATAATAATAATTACTTACCAAGTACTCTATGTCAGATTTTCACTAAGTTTGGGAGAATAAATCTTTATAAAACTTACTATAGTTAAATCTATCTTTTTATTTATACTTTGGTTGCTCCGCTACTGCCCACCATGAAAGCTGGAATGCCCACTAGTGGGCGGTAGGGATCAGGTTGACTACCACTGATTTAAATGATTATGCTTAATATGAATTCAAGAGAATGACTTATGAATGAATAGTTCCAATGTGCAGAATTCCGAAGTTTACTGAGATAATTTTTCTGGCTCCCTCTGCTGGCAACTAAGAGAGAAGCTTTTTAAAATTCAATTTGGTTGAAAAAATCAAACACAGAGAAACACTAATCTACCATTAAAAACATACTTATTGATGAAAACCTGTCTGAATGTACAAATGGGCCAGAAAGTGTAAGGTGGACAATTTTTTAGTGCATCCCTATTAGTAGTAAGGATCTGGCATCAGGAAAAAATGGACTGAGTTCCCAGCTTGATCACTTATTTGTTAAGGACCTTGGGTCAAATTACTTAATCCTCCTGAGCATTAGTTCCCTCATCTGTGAAATAAAGCTAACATCAAGTACCCCATGTGTATAATATCAGGGTTTATATATTTGTACTTGGGTATGTTTCAAGATACTATATTAACACAGAGTAGCAAAATAAACATCAGTTAAGCATTACCACTACTAAGATGCTGAGCTGTGGTTAGATAGCTGTGGTTCCTTAGCTCTGTAACTGCTAAGGAATTACTACTATATTGCTGTCAAATTCAAATAGATTCACTTTTAAAATATAAACTTACTGTATTTACACTCTTTTAATAATTTCCTAATGCTCTCAAGATCAAAATCTTTAATATGACTTCTAAAATTCTTCACAGTGCAGCGCCATTGACCTTTGAAGGGCAGTCTTGAGGTTGGATGGCCTCCCTCCCGCCCTGCAATCTCATTTTATAGAGAAGTTTTTCAGAAGTACCCTGTTGCCTCACAGGCTGTCTGGGAACAGCATCCCTTCCTCTATACTTCTTAACAACTCGGTCTTTTAGATCTTAGCTCAACACTTTCAGGGAAACTTCTCATTTCCCAGACCAAGTAGGGCCTTCCCTATGGTGTATTCTGGCACGCCTCTCCACCACACCGCTTAGGACACAAAGCTGCAGCCTCATCTCTACACGTGCAAGCATGGCCACCCTGTCGGCCTGTTTGGCTGTCCACACAGTCCTCAAGATCAGGGAGTGCGTGGTGCCTTCCCAGCCAAGCCACTTGTGCGCATGGAGGGGGTACATAAGCACCTGTTCAGTGACTGAACAAACTAAAGTTAACAAATACTGACATTAAAAAATTCTTTCTAAGCATGACTACTTCAGTGAAAGGCGGCTAAAGAAGTGTCAAATATAGCAATATTACAAGTATTGATATTTTGCTTCATATTGTTTCTCAGGCAAGCTGGTGTTCATGAAGTCCGACAGAAACTCATACACAGAAAAACCTCAAATATATGAACTCACTGAAAAAGTTCTACCCTTCAAAAAAAAAAGAAAAAAAATCTCTAAGAGGATAGAAACCAAAATATATGACATATGACAGTCCCTTTAACATTTCTGATTTAAATTTTTAAAAAGTTTTTAATGTGTGCAGTTTGTTTTTGTAACAAATATTCAACTGAAAATTTGTCTGAAACTGAGTGTTTTATACTACAGAACTGAGTTGTACTTTTCCAGGAAATCTGTGGTAAATAAATTAGTAGAGGTAATGATAACACTGGGAACAATTTTTTTTTTCATTTTCTGTTGCGTGGGGTTTTAGAACTCTTTCTATATATTTCTGCATCGCTGATTCCAAATCTGAAATCCGTTTTTTGGTGCATGCTCTAGTTTTTATGCAAATTTAATTTCTTTTTGTTACAGTTAATAGCATGCATTGGTTTTTAAATTGGAGGGCAATGAATCTTGGATTGAACATAACCACAAGGCAATTAATGTTTTACAAATATCACTTTTACATAATTGTAGTTGTTTTTAAATGTAAAAAATTATTATCTGATAAAACACCCTCTTGTTTTAAGATTGAATCATGGCTTCTTCAAGTAGGCGTAAATGTAAGAATAGTCCTGACATCTTCTGTTATATATGTGGCTACTACACACTTCAACATCAAAGGTGCAATATTTCATCATTTGTGACACGTGCATATATTGCCTATTTTCAAGTTCCCCTTGGTGATCAAGACAAGAATTGGGCTCCTCATATTGTGTGTCATAATTGTGAGAAAATGGTTCATGACTGGACAAAAGGAAAACACAAAGGAATGCCTTTTGGTATTCTCATGGTTTGGCCTGAACCTAAGGACCACAGCAGTGACTGTTATTTCTGTTTGATCCATACAAAGGGCATCAACAAGAAAAAATGGTATATGATCACATATCCTGATATTCCTTCAGCAATACAACCTATCCCACACTCTGAGACACTCTAGGTTCCAGTTATCAATGGTTTTATTTCTTCTAAGGACGAAGAAAGTGAACATGGTGATCAAGTGTACTTGGATAAGATGCATGAGGAAATGGTTGTAGAATCTGAAGGGTCTTCTTCTGATGCCAAGCAGTCATTAACCCCTCAGCAGTTTAGCCAACCCAAATTTAATGACTTAGTAAGAATGACATAAAAATTGTCCTCGACTTTCTGAAGTATGAGGAGCATAACTGGATCATTTGTGTGGATCTTAAAATGGTAAAGTTTCTGCTAGAACAACAGAGAAGTTTCACGAAGTATCCTTCCTTTCTGTGTTTGTGGGACAGCCGAGCTTAGGAGAAATACTGGACACAGAAGGAGTGGCTGAAACGTGAAGCTCTGGAAGTAGGGATGCAAAATATTGTGAATGAACCTGTAGTTAATCGAGACAGGATCATTTCTCCCCCACTTCACATCAAACTTGGCTTAATGAAGCAGTTTGTTCAGGCTTTGAATAGAGAAAGTGAATGCTTTCAACATATTATTTCTGCTTTTCCTGCCTTGTCTTTAGAGAAGATAAAAGCAGGTGTATTCGATGGACCTCAAATTCAAACCCTTATACATGACGAAGAATTTGTCAGGAAGATGAATAAGGAGGAGAAAGCAGCATGGCAGTCTTTCATGGCAGTTACAAAGAACTTCTGTGGCAACAAAAAAGCAGAAAACTATGAACTTCTGGTTCAGAGGATGCTGTTGGCTTTCTGCAACACTGGATGTAACATAAGCGTTAAGATTCACTTCCTGAACAGTCACCTTGATAAGTTTCCTGAAAATCTTGGAGCTGTTAGTGTTGAGCAGACTATTGCTGGAGCATCAAACGAGATTGTCCTCAACAAGTACACAAACACAAGAGCTACAAACGCAAATTTTTGCCTGAATAGAATTTAAATAAGTTTTGCACAAATTTTATGATTAAAGTGTTTTAATATGTTCTATTTCGAAATTGTAGACAAATTCTGATGCAATCATAACTTTTAGTGTATTAGTGTATTTACTGTGTTATATAAATTATTATATTTTCACAAAGATGATGCCCAAGAAGACATTCTACTTCATTATGTTAAACTAAATGTTGAAAATTTTACAATACGATGAAAACCTATAATCTTGAATTGCAAAACAACTGTAGCTTACAGAGAAAAACTAATGTCAGATTTGAGATCAGCACACTTGAATTAGGTAAGAACTAGTGTTTTTGTGGATGCAACAAAAATTTTGTTCCCCAGTGTAACCCCCTAAAAGGGGTGTTTCCTGGCTGCTTTGGGATGTAGTAAGCATACTGCATGGTTGTAAACCACAGCACACCTACGGCTGCCTTGAAGAGTGTGAGCTCAAACCATATAAACTCATTCTTTACATAGTAAGCATTCCCAAGTATATAGTAAATTTTGGCCCCAATGGTTTTTCCTCTATTCTTTTATATCAAAAAAAAAAAAATACAACTCTTAGAGTCAGATCTTTATTTGATCGAATAAGTAATAGATTAAAAAAAATTTTTTTTTCAAGATTGAGAGACAAAGTGTGTGTCTGTGTGTGTGTGTGTGTGCCTATGAAAAAGAGAGAGGAGAGAGAGAGAGAGAGAGAGAGAGAGAGAGAAAGAAGGGGGGCAGAGGAGCAGGAAGCATCAATTCTCACATGTGCCTTGACCAGGCAAGCCCAGGGTTTTGAACTAGCAACCTCAGCTAAAGGTAATTGAATTTTAAACTATATCTCATATAGACCAGAAACAAGCCCTTCGGGGTCATCCAGTCAGGGAATGGTAAATACTCAGCATTATATGTGGCCCTTCCCATGGATAAATCAATGTTAGTACCCTTTCCTTTGGACCAAGACGCGTGTCCAGAGGCCGCCTGGTCCTTGAGGATAAGGCAGAAGCAAATAATGTAAGAAAAGCAGGGCCATTTCAGTTGCCACAGGCAACTTTTGCTGGTAATGGTTGTGTAAGGAGATAGCCAACAACTGGAAAAAGTCCCTCCTCCCTGTTTGAAAATAAAATCTTTCAACTTTCACAAAGTCCTTCCAACCCGAAGGGGGATCTCTGGTGATGGACAGATCTCCTAATTTCAGCCACAGTTCACAGAGCTGGATAGACTGTGATCTGACTCAACAAGACATTTCCCACATTACCACTTAGGAATCAAGAGTGGGGACACAACTGAAGTATCTATGAATGTACGTGAATGAGAGCAGAGGTGCATTTCGGGAATTCTGACACTGACCATGCAATCCAAGTATTGCGATGGGAAACAGATTTCCCATAAAGGTATACAATGGGCTACTAGGGAAATCTCACAGAAATCAAGTAATGGGACCAAGTTGAGCTGAACCCCACAAGTCTGGAGCTGGAGGGCAGCCCTGGAGTCAGGTCTGTTCCAGGACCTTCATGAAGAGTGGAGGGGAGGGCGTGCCCACCGAGGCTGCACCTGGGGCACCACCCCCCGAGCCCAGCCACACCATTCCTCTCCTGTCTCAGCTGTGAATGCTCTTTTCCTGCTTCTGTCTCAAACTCCAAGTTTCTTCCATTTCAAGTATAAGACTATGGTTCAGGTACAAGAAGGTTAAAGAAACAGGGAGCTTTTGCTTAACGACTGAATTTTACCTTTTTGGATTATGAATCAAATACATATACATGGTTTTCAGAAAGATCCAACAGTGCAGAGAATGGTTTCTAAAAAAAAAGTCTCCCTCCTTTCTCCTGATATTTTTCGGGCATGGAGGGGTGGTAGTAATCTGTAAAAGAAAAATATTTTATTTATGTTTCTAAAATCATGCATATATAACTTAACAAGACACAATAACTATAAAGTTTTTCCTCATTTTATTACTGTATAAAACTAGAAATGTACATAATCAAAATAGATACTTTAAAATTATTTGGTATCACATCGCATAGAAACAATATGAAGCACTCTAACTGATGGGGTTTATTTTAAATTTTTCTGAAACTTACTGTGACAGAACAAATTAATTTAGACTGGCAATCCACTTATAAATTAAATTTTATAAATTATAAAATGTTTCTGTCACAGCAGAAATACTTTAATTTCTATTATACTTTTTGTTTGTCCCACTCAGAATAAATTGCCTAAAATAAAAATAATTGAGAAAATGTTCTAAAAAACTAAAACCACCAAATACACATAAAGTTTTTTGTTGTTTTTTTTTTTTTTAATTGAGAGGTGAGGAGGGAGAGAGACAGACTCCCACATGCACATAGACTGGGATCCACCTGGCAAGCCCCCTACAGGGTGATGTTCTGCCCACCTGGGGCCAGTGCTCCGTTGCTCAGCAATCAAACTATTTCAGTATCTGAGGTACCAACCTGGGGCCAACTTGCTCAAACCATTCAAGCCATGGCTATAGGAGATGGAGGGAGGAAGAGAGAGAAAGAGAGAAAAGAGGGAGAGGGGGAGTGGAGAAGTCGATGGTCGCTTCTCCTGTGTGCCCTGACTGGAAATTGAACCCAGGACTTCCACACATTGGGCTGATGCTCTACTGCTGAACAAACCAGTCAGGGCCACATAAAGTATTGATGTTTAAAATTTTAATTATTGAACACCCTCAAACCTTCCCAGAACTTTCACTTGATATAAACAAGTTATCGCAGATGGTAGTTTCCAGATCTTTCTAATTTCAAAATTTTTCTTCAAAGAAGTAATCTTTCTTCTTTGAAATGAACAAAGAAAGAGCAGTTGCTCTGATAGAAGGCAGGGTCCCCTCAGACAGAATGTAGATGGCACTATTTGCATCAAAGTGACCTGGTGCATGTTTTTATTCAGAATGCAGACCAACATCACTCTTGATCTTCCAAATCCATCTCTTAGAGTATGGTCTAAGAATATGTTTGAGAACCTCCTATTTCTGTATCCATAAAACACAGTAAACTGTTTTTAAGAGTTTGGTGAAGAATTTGGTGTATATTTTCTCAATTAAAAAAATTCTCGCCTGACCAGGTGGTGGCACAGTGGATAGAGCATCGGACTGGGATGCGGAGGACCCAGGTTCAAGACCCCGAGGTCGCCAGCTTGAGTGCGGGCTCATTTGGTTTGAGCAAAGCTCACCAGCTTGGACCCAAGGTCGCTGGCTCTCGCGAGCAATGGGTTACTTGGTCTGCTGAAGGCCCACGGTCAAGGCACATATGAGAAAGCAATCAATGAACAACTAAGGTGTCACAACAAAAAACTGATGATCGATGCTTCTCACCTCTCTCCATTCCTATCTGTCCCTATCAATCCCTCTCTCTGACTCTCTCTCTCTGTCTCTCTAAAAAAACAAGAAATCTCACCTGATCAGGAGGTGGCACAGTGGATCAAGTGTCAGACTGGGATGCGGAGGACCCAGGTTCAAAACCCCAAGGTCGCAAGCTTGAGCGTGGACTCATCCAGCTGGAGCACAGGATCACTGGCTTGAACATAGAGTTGCTGGCTTGAGCATGGGATCATAGACATGACCCCCATGGTCACTGGCTTGAGCCTAAATGTCGTCTCTGGGTTGAAGCTCAAGGTCACTGGCTTGAGCAAGGGGTCACTCACTCTGCTGTAGTAGCCCACCCCTTCCAACCCCGTCAAGGCACATATAAGAAAGCAATCAATGAACAACTGAGGAGACTCAGGAGTTGCAATGAAGAATTGATGCTTCTCATCTCTCTTCCTTCCTGCCTGTGTCCTTGTCTGTCCCTCTCTCTGTCTGTCTCTGTCACACACACACACAAAAATTTTCTACTGCCTGGCTAGGTGGTGACACAGTGGATAGAACATCAGCCTGGGATGCTAAGGATCCAGGTTTAAAAACCCAAGGTCGCTGGCTTGGGCATGGGCTCATCTGGCTTAAGCGCAGCCTCACCAGTTTGAGCATGGGATTATAGACGTGACCCCATGGTCGCTGGCTTGAGCCCAAAGGTCACTGACTTGAAGCCCAAGGTGCTGGCTTGAGCAAGGGGTTACTCGGTCTGCTGTAGCCCCCTGGTCATGGCACATATGAGAAAGCAATCAATGAACAACTAAGGTGCCACAAGTACGAGTTGATGATTCTCATCTCTCACCCTTCCTCCCTGTCTTTCTGTCTCTCTCTCTTGCTAAAAAAAAAAAAAAAAAAAATCTTCACTAATGAACTGGAATTATACTAATAAACTATCTTCCAATTTGCTTTGTCAGATCACAAATATTTCCTGGATATCTTGACATGTCACATATATATGGAAATATGGAAAATTTTCATATTCTCAATAATTTCTAATGACTTACAATTTTATATCATCAGAGGAAATAGATTTTTTTAAAGGGATGAATAACATTTTAGTTCTGCTACATTTGTTATTTTGAGTATTTTACATTGAGTTTAGAATTTAATGTTGGGGACGAAATGAATATTGTACTCTCAGACACATTTATAAGAAATATCCTTGGTTTGAGATTTGGAAGTTAATTGCTAGATTTCTATATTGGTTAATTAAATTAGCTTTCATGTTTTATAAATATTTAATAATTCTTAAAAGCAATTTTTGAATGTTTTACATTATATTTGATATCAGTCAAGTCGCTGTATAAGAGAATAAATTGACTTGGCATGGACTAATAAGTAGTTTCCATATTATGTAGTATGCCTTAAGTATTGTGTTTGCATAGTCAAATTCCTATTTATAGCAAATTTTTCTAAAAATCATATTTTACTATACAGTTGAAATTAAAATATTTTGTATTGATTTTAATAAAATGCTGATATATTCAACATGCTTTCAAATAATACTTTCTATATGTTAAAAATTATGGAGCTTAAAGTTCAGTATCTTTACTATCACCTTACTAGAGGACATAGCTTTCTGCATTGAGGTAATTATTCTAATCATAGCTAATAAATGCTTATGCTTGCAACCTCTTGGCTACAGTGACAAAGCTCAATGCTTTGCTGATGGCAATGTCAGGCTCTGTGTGTCTAAACTCACTGGTTCTCAAATGTTGACTAGAAGTATGCATAGGTATTGTGAGAGCTATGGAGGTGTCTCTTATTCATCATATTTTTCTGAATTTCAAGGATGTGAAAAATGTTTAATAGTGAGTAGATGTGAAACCCAGGACAGCTGAGAAGCTTTAAAACCATTACTGCTCTGAGCTGGGAGACCACTTGAATAAGGTGGGCACCGGGACTCGGAGTGTAGGGCAGAATGTCTTGGAAGGTTTTCTGTCCCTTTGCGTCTAACAGTACCCTATTTGAGAACCAGTCCTATACTGTGAACAAATTAAAGAAAGTGAAATATTTCATCCAGAATGAACATATACATTAAAGGAAAAAAATCTGAAATTTTTCTTGAGGTC
This sequence comes from Saccopteryx leptura, assembly GCF_036850995.1. Taxonomy (NCBI): domain Eukaryota; kingdom Metazoa; phylum Chordata; class Mammalia; order Chiroptera; family Emballonuridae; genus Saccopteryx; species Saccopteryx leptura. The sequence continues at coordinate 124,026,771 of NC_089508.1, forward strand.
AAAATCTTAAATTTTATGTTAGATTCTTTTGGTTTTAAATTTGCAGTTTTTTCCCCTATATATAAAAATACATGTTAAACTATTTGTTTACAGGTATGTATACAATATAATTATTTTGTTATATACATTACAATTTTTAAGGACTTTTATCTCAACCACAGCCTTATACTTAAAATGAAATTTTTTTAAAGAATACCATTAACCACATTACTTAAACAGAAATCAAGCCACATTTAGAGGGCCACTGACTCCCCCAAATAAACAACTTACGTAGACTTTTCCAATAATGTGATATAACACCAGTCTGACACATTTGTGATTTCTTGTTACCTCCTCATATGTCTCCTGGACTTATTAATGTTTTGGGGGAGAGATGCGTTTTACATAAATCCATGTGCATATTATCTTAAAAGGCCATTTTTTAAAAATTCCATTAGTTTTCAAATGAGAGTACACTTTATGAAAAATGCAAAAGCAAGTTTTAAAATGTAGCCTACAATAAAATTAACCTATAATCAACGGTAAAAAGATCTATTTAGCTTATTTCTTTTTCCTGTTTCTGCATCCTGGACTATTTATTATGATAATCTACTAATTGGTCTCCTCAGCTCTACCCTTTTCTCCCACTGCAGCTTATTCTCCACACAGTGGTAAGAATATTTTTAAAGCATATCAGATCATGTACCTTATTTGCTTAAAACTCTCTAGTAGTTAGTATTCTTGACACAAATAGAATAATTAGGAAGCAATCAAACAAATTCAAATTGTGGGATGTTCTAAACAAAAACAAACAAAAAACTAGCTTACTGAACTCTCTAGAGGAAAAAGCAGCATGTCCATTCCTCCAAAAGGCATTACTATATCACAATGCATCCATTTTCTATTGTGCAAAACCATAATACAGTGACTTAAAACATTGTTATTGTTCATGAGCCTACAGGTCAACTGGGCAGTTCTGTAGCTATGGTTAATCTCAGTTAAGCCCATATATGCATTTACAATGAAATGGCCATGCTGGTTGGGGCAGGTTGGTCTTGGATAGCCTCTTTCCCATGTCTGGTGATTGGCTAATAGTAAGTTGGGGCAACAGGGGAAACTGGTATCCAGCAGCTTAGCTAGGCTAGTGTGGGCTTGTTCATAATTTAGACCTCTTAAGACTTAGGATCAAAATGATTTCCAATGTATTCTATTGTCCAACACAAGTCACAAGGACAACCTAGATTCAAGAAACCAGAAAAGAGATAGAAAAAGTCACATTACAAAGACTATGGACAAGATTAGGGAAGGGTAGAGAATGAGGCCATTTTTGTAATCAATTTACCAATAACATGACAAGAGCACTTAGAACACCGATTCATCTAAAATGAGAAAAAAATACAAAAGATGACATAAAGTATACTTTGTTATGAATCCTATAGGGCAGGGTGTCTCAACCTTGGCACTATTGGCATTTTGGGACAGATAATCCTTTGCTGGGGGGAGGGAAGTCTGACCTGTGTATTGTAGAATGTTTAACAGCATCCCTGGCTAGATGCCAGGAGTACCCCCCAAGTTGTGACATTGCCAAATGTCCTCTAGGGATCAAGATCACCAAGAGTTGAGAACTATTGCTTTATATGAATGAATTATGTAAGTGATTAAGGTAAAGATACCCTCGTCTTATTCCTGTCAATATAAACTAACTGTACTTTAAAAGGCTGTTCAAGTGATTCTAAAATGAAAACTTTATAGACAGGTAAGATAAATACCAAATTCTTAGCAGTTTACACATTAAAAATTCAAAATTTCATTGACCATACTTAGATTCCTGCTAATCCATATAATTTTTTGTTAATGAATCAACAACATATTAAATAAAATGTTTTTATTTTTTTCTTCTCACCCATCCGACACCCGCCCACCCCTCTGGCAACCATCAGCTTATTCTCTGTATTGATGGATTTGTTTCTTTTTATTTGGTTTACTCAACTGTTTCGGTCTTTTTTAGATTCTACATATAAGTGAAAGCATATGGTATTTGTCTTTCTCTGTCTGACTTATTTCACTTAGCACAATACTCCCTAGGGTCATTCATGTTGTTGCAAATGGCAAGATTTCATTCTTTTTTATGGCTGAGTCATATTATATTGTGTATACACATACATATATATTATATATATATACATACCACAGCTTCTTTTTCCATTCATCTAGCAATGGACACCTAGGCTGCTTCCAAAATATATAATTATATAAATTAGCCAAAAATATTACCATATTTTGAATTCAATATAAAAGAAGATAATTGTGTCAAAGGTTTTCTTGGCTCTAGAATTTGGTAGGTCATGCATCTATAAGCCCAAATTGGTCAGTTTTAAATAAATAAATATCATTAGTGCTGTTTTTCTTGCAACCTCCAAATATAAAACTGTCTCAAAACTACCGTTCCTGTCCAGTCTTCCTCCCTTCCCATTTCATGACAACAGAAATTACCTTCCAACTCCACCTCTCACTCTATCACCAATTATAAATGTGAAACATACCTCAGAAAGTCTCTGTAATAAATTACAGGAGTAAAAAGCAATAAGCAATAATTTTTTTTAGAAAAGAGTAAAACAACAAATCAGAAAATTCCTTGGGCAATTAAGAAAACTATTTAGTAAACATCAGAAAACCTAGCAGTCACAGTCATGTATGTTGATTGATCTGAATTGTTTTCACAATACTTATGTTCTTGAAATGCTAAGTATCAATCAAACAACTTCAAATGCATAAAAAATCTTGAGAATATTTGTCAGCTAAGTATTTCTAGGTTAAAGTAGTGTACAAATCTGGTATAGCTTCAGCCAAGTGAATTTATACATACAAGAACCCACTTAAAGACTCTCATGACGAATTCTCTGGATGAAAAATAAGAATTTCTCCTTCAAAGAAAAGAAAAGAAAATGGGGCAATTTGCTAACACAGTGATGTACCAGTGAGCAGAGCTGGAATGAGGGTAAGAGGAGTGAAGTGTTTAGATCACCACATTTAAGGAAGGACTCATTCTGAGGGCCAAGTACAGAGCCAAACTATGAGGCTAAAGCCAGCTGCTGTAATCCCACTCCACCCCACTCCAGTCCAGCAGGAACTGCACTTCACAGCAGAAAACAGCAGCCGAGTTTCCGCAGTCCCAAGGTCTGGCCTGTATCAAGCCTTGGCACTCACGCTTGACTCATCATCATCCCTATGTAACCTCACAGGGCCTGCCTAGCCTGCTAGACTGATGGTCCCAAACAGGGATGAGGAGCCCAGCAGACAGGAAGGGTCAGTACATGTATACAACTGGACCATGTGAAAGTTTTTTAAATTGTGACAAAGGAAAAGATGAGAATTCAGGGAACTCCAAAACTCTGCCTTTTATAAAACTGGCCTTGTTTTTAAAAATGATTTGTAATTTTTAAGAGTGTGTATTCACACTTTCAATGGAAATGTTGTTTTAGTCAATTTTTCCAATTATTGCTATTTAACTGAATTAATGTTATCACCCAAGAACACTGAAGAGCAACCGTATTCTATGTGGTTAGATGTTAGTTTTAATAATTCATTTTCATACAAAAAGGGTTTTATCTTCACAACACATTATTCCTTCACTACTTATGGTACTCTTTTAGAAATATCCTCAATGCTAAGCAGTCAGGAGCAGACACAGGAATTGTTTGTCCTATAAGTTAATACCAACAACAACATAAAACCCTACATGACAGCCTCACTGTATTAAATCAGACACTTCATTTGTCTTCAGAATAACCCAAAGACACCACCACACCCAAAAGTGTTCAGAATGGGGCTTCAGTACAGTTCCTTCCTTTTCTGTGACTCACCCATTCCCAAGCTCTGAAAACAGTTCAACAGCAGGGATGCAGTTAGGAACCCTGCTGTTCTATTTCCTCAGTGTGTGATTAATAAAGCTTAACTTACAGGACCCCCTGCAATAATAGCTTTAAAAAGGCTAAATTTCTTAAAGTAGCTTGAAGACAAGTAATAATAGGCACAAGTCCTTTGACATCTCTGTTTTGAAGGTCATACATTAGCAACTTTAAACCTATCTTTCCAGCAGCCACTGTAAGACTTCAAGACAATCTTCAAAGATCATGCAGGTCTGCTCATTCTCAACACAAGACAGCAGGAGCTACCTCCTCAGCAAGTCAGGGGGTCAGTAAGTGTAAGGAATACAGGGTTTTAGTTTATTAGCTTCAGGTTCTTGATACCAATGATCTTAATAATATATTTAGTAATTACGCAATTCTAGGGAAAACATTCTTAAGTTTTTCATGTATAACACTTACAAGCAAGAGTCTTTTCAGGACTATAAACATGCACATTGCCAGTAATAAATTCCCAAATAAAAGTAAGTTCTTAGTTTAAATTAAATCCTATCACTATAATTTATATTAATATAAATCTATTTTAATTATAAAAATAACAACATAAAGAAATAAAAGACAAAAATTTCAGAATTCATAACTGTAAGGCCAGGGGCATCCACAGCCATCGTGGCCATTCACGTGCAGGTTCTCACTGAATTCAGGTAGACCCGGTAATGAAACAGCAGGGACAAAAACTGGTGGGCCATTTCTTTATTCTAGCTTGCTCGGGAGGGTGAGTAAATACACACACAGGAAAACACTTCTCTTTCCATTCAGGGCTCCCAAAGCCACTGACTTCCTCCTGGTTTTCCTAGAATCAAAGGCCCACCAGCCTTAGCCACCTCCTTTTCCCCATCTGCACACCTCCATTTTGGCTACCTGTCTCCTCTGCAACAACAGTGGTCTCTTTCAACCTGGCCTCATAGCTCCTCCCCCTCCTTCTTCTTAAAACCTTTCAGAGCGAACAGTCCCTCCTCCAGCACACATTAGCATAACCAAGCCCCTTCCCAAGCATGAAGGTAATTAACAGTATCACCTGGGCAACACAATCACGTGGTCAGTGGCCATTTTTAACAATAAAAGTGAGCAAACCAAATAACACAAATTTTACAAACTTATTTGCCCAACAATAACTATGATCATCTTTGTATATCCCTGGTCTTTTCCCATGTGAATGTTTTTTATGTCTATATAAATATAGATTATACCTGTATTTTTCATTCTGAGTTTTTTCACTTATGAGATGTCCATTTTCTTCTACAGAATTTCTTCGTATGGTTGCAAAATAGTCTTGCATATTAGTGTTCTACTACTGTGTAAAACATTACTGCAAACTTAGAAGCTTAAAATGACACTTAGGGCACAGTCCTATTGGTCACTAGACTGGGGGGGGATGGGACTCTGTGTGGAGGGTCTCTTAAGCTAAAATCAAGGAGTCAGACAGGCTGAGCTCTTATCTGGGAAGATTTCGATTCCAGGCTCATTCGGTGGTTAGTAGAATTCGGTGCCCTGCAGCTGTAGGACTGAGGTCTTGTCCATGTTTCCTTGGTGGCAGTTAGTGCAAAGCCTTCCTTTCAGTTCCATAAGGCTACTTGCATTTCTTCCCACATGGCCCCATCCATCCTCACACCAGCAACAACATCCCAAGTCCTTCTTGTCCTTCAAATCTCTCTGGCTTTTCCCATTCCACTGCAGCCAGAGAAAACTCTGTTTTTAAAAGGTTCATGCAATTAGAATAGGTCCACCTGGACAGGCTCCCTTTTTTGGCTAACTCAAGTGATTTGTAACCTGAATTACATCCACAAAAATCTCACTTACCACCTAACATAAGCATGGGTATATTTTGCCATCATATTCAAAGTCCTACAGGTTCGAGTGGGAAATCCTGGGGTGGTGTGCATTTTATCACTCCTCTGTGTTACAGAAAATGTACTTCTAGAGGTGTGTGGTGGTCTCAAGGTTTAAAGGTCATCTAGCCACTGGACGAGAAAATTTTAAGGTTCTTTCCAATCCTAAAAAAACTAATATTTAAACATAATCAAGAAATAAAATGTAAGATTATTTTAAAACTTGGAAAGAATATAGAGCTGTATGAATTAAAAAATTAGTTCAGCTCAAATAGGGAGCTGAATTTTCTCTAGTTAAAAAACGAGACATGTTTTTGCAAAATTGTCACCTTTTGGGAGGCCAGGTTTCTAGTCACAACCTTTCATAAATGAAAAAAAAGTCCCATAGTAGGAAATATCTGTTGAGTTGAAGTAAAATGCAATAGACCATAAATGTGTGTTAGCTTTCAGGAACTTCAACCCTGACAAAGAACAGGGCTCTTTCTAGATCTCAGCGACTAACAGGCTAAAACTACCAACAACAACCTGCCCCTAAAGCCACAGTGGGCAGTCTACAAGGGGCTGGAGAAAAGTTCCCAGGAGTCCGAGGAGAAAATGAAGGCAGACAATAGATGTGTTAAGCCAAATAAATAGATAGATAGATGCTGTATCAGTGGAACTGAAATTTTGTCTTGAAGTAATTATAACATACAATAGCAAATACAAAAGTAGGTACAGTATCTCTCAATAGAACTCCAAAGACTTGTTCCCAGCAAAATAAGCCGGGACTCTGCTGACTGGCATTTCCCAGGGAGTGGAAAGGGCACACAGACGGCTATGATGATACCACAGAATGGGAAGCTCATAAAAGCCATAGTGTAAAACACTAACTGCAGCTTCAATGGCTTTATCAAATACTCAAGCGTCATGTTTTCCATGGCTTGCAAACACTCTTCCTCATTCATTGCTGTCTTCTGTGATGAAAATTCAGTGGGGGGGAAATATGTATTTTGTCATTTTACAAAGAATTTTTCTATCTCAACTGTGCTATATTTAGCTAATCCATTCAAAACCCCTTTGTACAAAAGACAAAGTTGTACCCTCCCCAGTCCTGCAAATCAATATAAAAAACAACTCAAATTATGGGTCAGAATAGCTTTTCATTCTACATATAAACAATAAACTTCATGTTTCACCTCATAAAGATGAAACCAACATTTTATTTTCAGAACTGAATCAGTACAATTTTAGGCACACCTAATAAAAACTGATTTAATGGATAATCATCACTGCTTAAACTTCTATTTATATTGTTCTACGAAGTCTAAAATGTCTTCATTCTTTTTAGTGCCTAAAATCTCTACCAGAGCTGTAAGGCAAGTGGTACTAAGGCCATCTTCAAGGGGAAGACTGGAAACTCACTGAGCTGAAGCTTTCTGCACAAGGCTACAGAGCTCTCCCCTACAAAGTGCTCAGATTCAGGCCAGATGTTCTGACATCTCGTCATCCCAGACCTGCCTAGTTTGCCTTCTGAAGTGGTACTGACACAAACTGAAAGGAGATATTTTTAAAATCGTACCACATTTTCCCTTCTATTTATACAGGAAAAAGTAAAGTGATAGTTTATGTTAAAGAAAATCACTGATTTTATAAGAAGCCTAATGAAATAAACCAATAAAGGAAAATGAAAATGGCCACATAGCTAATATTCTAAACTAGAATATTTATTTAGTGGTCAAATAAAAATATTAGACATAACAATCTCCACATTAATATAAACTATTCTGAATGTTTAGCAACTTAGGTGCTATTCAAAAATGGTATTATTGTTATAGTTTTAAATATAATTTCAGGTGATTTTGGAGAAAAGGAATTGAAGAAAAATAAACTTCAACTCTTGACTATACACTGAAATTTTTGTTTACATTCACAACACAGTACCCAGCATGAAAAATATGTGCTGACTTCAAAAAATGTACTTAGTAGCAGAATACTGAAACTGAGCATTTCTGAATGTGAGACGTAAAAGCCTCCCAGGCCCAATGACAAATGTGGGTGTCACAGTCCACTGGCAGCCCCTTCTAAGGTTCCAGATGATTAATATCAGCCTGCAGCAGGAATAAGGACAGCAGTGGGGCCTGGGGCGTGAAGTGAGAAATGGAAGAAAAATGCCCAAAAGGAGCCAGCACCAAAGTCCTGGTCCCGGGCTCAGCCTAGTGACAGAGCCAGAGAACACAAGTACTCCTGTGCAGCCCACAGCTACATGTCTGCACGCCAGTGTCGCCCTCCCGCCTGTCCTGCCCTCCACTATGCCCTTGCCTGGGGACGCTCATCACAGCAGAGATCATTTCCACAGCTCAGAGGACCACTAGGACCCCCTTTTCTTCCTGTTCTTCACAGAGTTTCCTTTCTAAATAAATATTGATATTTAAGTATTTTTAAGTCATTTTAAAAAGAATGTTAACAATTAGCACAGTGTTTCATGAAGGTGGCAAAAATCATCAAGATAATACACTAACATTACTGAAGTTTGAGAGGTAGATCCCAGTTCACTGCGCTATTATTTCCCACTTGATGTATATAAAAAGTTGAAGGAAATAAATTAGGTATCTGCTTAAAATCTGTGATTAGAATGATTATTAGCATAGTAAATTAAACTTTCAGAAGCATTTTCAACACCATCATCAGGACAATGAGCTATTCAACCACGCTGATTACAGGTGCCCTTGACAACGCTGAGCTGCCACCTACAGGAAGAGGACGCTGTGCTCTCTCTCTCTGGCTCAGTATTAATCGCCTGCAGTCAGGGACTAGACTTTCACACACCACATAAGCCCAGGGGGCTTGGTGGGAATCACTCAGGGCTGGCAGGCAAGGAAGGACCCTGACAGCTTGTCTGTGGACTGTGTTTGTCTTTGGCAAGTCACAACTTCTGTGGGTCTCAGGTGACTCATGCTTCTCTAACATGTGTCCTCTCCACCAGCCCAGCACTGTAATGAGTCAGGCCCTCAATCATTTTTGCCTCTACTATTACAGCAGTATCATAAATGATCTACCTGCCCCCAGGACTGCCCTCCTCAAATCCATCTGGAACAGAGCTAACACAGTGACCCACCTAATAAAACACCTCTGATCATGCCATTCCCCACTTCTGATACATAGGACAAAGTCCAACAAACACTCTTAAAAGAGGAAAACTTTAAGCTATCCCAAGATTGGGCCCTACCTCCCCTCACCTATCTCCCATCTAATCCCCTTGCCTATTATTCTAGAATCCACCAGAGCTGAGGGAAAAATCCACCTGCCACAACCCCCAACTCAGTAGCATTCCGCAGAGGCATGCCTTTGCTCTCAGTGTCCCCTCTGAAAGGAACTTCATCCTTTCCCACATCAGCCCACTTCTTCTTAGCCTCAGATTAAGAAAGGCAGCCTGCAGACTGGAGGTTGCCAGGGGCTTGAGGAAGGGGCGCTGGAAAGCAACTGCTTACTAGGCACAGAGTCTCCTGGGCTGATGAGAACGTTTTGGAACAAGATAAGAGATGGTGGTTATACAACATTGTGAATATACTGTACTAACTGTCACTGAGTTACTCCCTGTAAAATGATGAACTTTATGTTGTATGAATCTCACCTCAGTTTCTCCCAAAGCAGCAGCAGCCCCTGCACAGATACCTTCCCTGGCTCCGGGCAGCAGACAGCATCAGCCCTTGGCACACTGCTCCTTCATGGCAGTTAGTGCCGCACACCATATTCACAAAGCTCCCCCCACAACACTCTGAGCCTTAGCTTCCTCATCCTTTCATTACCCAGTGCTTAGCCCAGGCCTTCAAGAAATATCTTTTTTAAATTAATGAAAAATAGAAATACCACTTATCTCTCCTGGGGCAGGAGGCTAGAGCAGATGATGTTTTGCAGATAGAGGTCACATAAATGCCTATGGGGTCATGCGTTAATTGGAAAGGAAAGGATTAGAAAAGTCTGCAGTTCCTCTGGTTATAAAGGACAGAAGTGAAGTGAGGTTTTTCAGTTAGTAATAACAAAAACATTTATTGAGTTCTTATACTTCCCCATTTTCCAAATGGGGAAATAAATATTAAGTGACCTGCGTAAGGTCACAAAGCTGGTTACTGGGAGCAGTGAGATTCAAACGTAAGCCACCTGGATGACAGAGCTTGACCCTGTAACGCTAAGACATCACCCTGCCCCTTCATACTGCTCAAAAGCTGTGAATGGACATTCTTTGGCCCACAATCTGCCTTTTCTAAGACCAGGAAAACACTCCTTTTCCCGCATTTGTCTACTTATCCATTGTCATGAATGCTGTTTATATATTATAAAGTACTTTCTCCAAGTACAAAATGTTCATTTTTAAAAGGAGATGAGGCCCTGGCCAACAGTGGTAGAGTGTCGGCCTGGCATGCGGGAGTCCCGGGTTCAATTCCCGGCCAGGGCACACAGGAGAAGTGCCCATCTGCTTCTCCACCCCTCCCCCTCTCCTTCCTCTCTGTCTCTCTCTTCCCCTCCCACAGCCGAGGCTCTATTGGAGCAAAGTTGGCCCAGGCGCTGAGGATGGCTCCATGGCCTCTGCCTCAGGTGCTAGAATGGCTCTGGCTGCAACAGAGCAACGCTCCAGATGGGCAGAGCATCGGCCCCTGGTGGGCATGCCGGGTGGATCCCGGTCAGGCTCATGCGGGAGTCTGACTGCCTCCCCGTTTCCAACTTCAGAAAAATACAAAAAAATAAAAATAAAAAAAAATAAAAGGAGATGAATCATAAAAAAGATCTCCCATTTAAAAACACTAAATCAGCAAGTGTTTGCAACCTACTCTTCATGTATGCTGCTGAGATCAGAACGTGCCAGCCTCACTGGCACCACACCCACGTGGCCTCCCCCCTGCGGCTCATGCTCTTAGTGCCCCAGCCTCTGCACAGTAGGGACCTGCACATGGGAAAAACATGGCGCACAAAAACAAGCTGGGGGAAATATCACACACTCGCATTTTTAGTTTAGTGAGCATGATGTACTCCTCCCCCATTTCCTCTCTAATAACATCACAATCTGGTAAGAAAAAAAGTAACGAAGAGTCTCTGAGATTAAAAATTAGTATATTTGTACACCTGGAAGGAAAACCTTACTACAGAGATAATGTCAAACTTTGAAAACATAACAATATGTTCAATTGGAAAACATATTCCTCCCCACTCCCAAAAAAGTGTGCATACCCTTTAGACAGACACACACATTTCCAGGTATTAAGCCAATACACACACACACACACCTATCTCCAGATAGTAAGCCAATACACACACACACACACACACACACACACACACACCTATCTCCAGATAGTAAGCCAATAATTTTTAGTTCAGACCCTCATACTTACTTCACCTAAATGTCCTCCTAAATATCTAAAACCAAAGATGAAGGCTAATACACTGGGTAAACAGTCATACACACAAAAGCCAAAAGGCAGAAGGAATCATAAGACAGATTCTATGACAAACAATGCAGAATTCAAGAAAAAGTTATAATGGGACAAACTGAGACTTTTATATCATTATAACTACAGTGAGTATAAAATAGCCACCTACTTGAATGTATCAATTATCACAAAATTAAAAACATCAAAAACCTGAAATATAAGAGGTGACAGAAACACAACTATAATGAGAGAGACCTACTTACTCTCATCTCCAATCAGCCAAGTAGCAAAAATAAACATGTAAAACTCTTAAAGATCACTATGAACAAGGAGGACCAACAGAAATAAAAGTCAAAGACTATGAACAGGTAATTCCTAAAACAAGAAGTGAACGAGGCAGTAAGCATAAAAATATATCCCAACTCCCTAGAAATCAAAAACAGGGACTAAAGCAATAGTTTTTTTAATCAGGTTCACAAATATGTTTTATATAATAGTATCCATTATATTAAGGGTGTAGGGAACGCAATGAGTTTCTACACAGCTGGAAAGACAACAAATTGGTTTTCAAACCTACAATAAAAAGCCTTCCTCCCCCACCAAACACCCCACCCTCCAACTTTTTTGGTATATGGCTCAAGGTACAAATCCCATAGCTTTAAATGTTAAATTATATCACTTAACAAGGATTAGGGGCATAGGTTCCATAGTCCATCTACCTGTCTCTCCACTCATTAACTATGGAATCTTGGGCAAGTCAATTATTAACTTCATCTGTAAAGTGATGACAGTGGTACCCACTTCTGAGGGTTGCTATGAGGACTGAGAGCATGTGAAGCACTTAGAACAATGGCTGTGACATATATCCTCAATAAATGTTGGCTACTGGCCCTTAGGTTTCTCATAAGTAATTTCTTTTTAAATCATTCCCTAGCACTTACTGAGTATTCCTAATGGGACAGTTGTATTTGCTCAAATAATTTCAAATGACTTACCGTATTTCCCCATGTATAAGATGCACCTTTTTTACAAAAAATTTGGGGTCTAAAAACTGGGTACATCTTATACAGTGGTTGTAGATTTCTTCACTTGCATTTCCCGCTTTTTTGCTTGTTTTTGTACTCCTTCTTGAAGACAGTGATTCGTCATCAGACACAGATGAGGACAAGCTAATGGATGGGAGTTTTTACAGTGATGAGGAGTTGTATGAATTTTATGATGAATACAACTTAAGTTCAATAACTTTATGTAATTTTTTTTTTCAAATTTCGGGCCCCCAAACTAAGGGGTATCTTATACTTGGGAGCATCTTATACATGGGGAAATACAGTATCATTTTAAGCACAGTTTATTAGAATCGAATATGACTAAAAAATTATACACATATCATTTACTGTGGAGTCAAGGGAGTTAAAATGCTAATAGCATAACAAAAGGGCAGTAGGGAATCTTTTTTAAAAAGCATAACCAAAAAAAAAAAAAAGCATAACCAGTGGTTATGGCATGAGAAACAGCAGTAAAGGTGACTTGTTTTATTCTTTACCTTCGCCATATTTTGTTTTCTACAGTGAACATGTATGGGGGAAGAAAGATTTTGAAAACAATAGACAGCCATTTCTCCTGGCTGGTGTGGCCACGCCCCTACTCTCTCCCCAGGGCACTTGCCAGGCCAGCCCATCCCAGCCTTTGCCACCACACCAGTCATGCAATAGTATCAGTGTGCATCTTCTACACACCACTTCGGAGACTATACCACTTGGAAATAAATCAGTCACAGTCAATAATATTCAGGATTCCTAATAATAAGAAAGTCCAGAAGACAAAAAACTGTTTTGTGACTACAAACACATGAATTTAATCTTGTGTTTTTGTGCTATATTTTTAAGCCTAGAAAAGCAAATAAAGCTTTCAATTGTCTTATGATTTAGAAAAATAAGGCAATATGCATATACAATTCTATCGTTCTATTTATAATTTCAGGAAGTACATTTTTAAAAATTTTATTTATTGATTTTTTTAGAGAAAGGAGAGAGAAAGAAAAAGGGGTGGGAGAGGAGCTGGAAGCATCAACTTATATACAGTAGTTGCTTCTCGTATGTGCCTTGAGCAGGCAAGCCTATGGTTTCCAACCAGACACCCAGCATTCCAGGTTGACATTCCATACATTGCGCCACCACAGGTCATGCTCAGGAAATCCATTTCAACCATCCAATTTTAGGCAAGCTCCCTATAGAAATCAGTCTGACTTCCCTTGACTGAATAAATTCATGCAGGTGGAATTTTCAACAATTTCCTCTTCTATACCTTAAGTGTCTGGACAGACGAATGTTCCCACAATCTCTAACACAGGGGTCCCCAAACTACGGCCTGCGGGCCACATGTGGCCCCGAGGCCATTTATCCGGCCCTGCCGCACTTCCGGAAGGGGCACCTCTTTCATTGGTGGTCAGTGAGAGGAGCATAGTTCCCATTGAAATACTGGTTAGTTTGTTGATTTAAATTTACTTGTTCTTTATTTTAAATATTATATTTGTTCCCGGTTTGTTTGTCTTTTTTACTTTAAAATAAGATATGTGCAGTGTGCATAGGGATTTGTTCATAGTTTTTGTTTGTTTTTTTTACAGAGATAGAGAGTCAGAGAGAGGGATGGATAGGGACAGACAGAAAGGAACGGAGAGAGATGAGAAGCATCAATAATCAGTTTTTCATTGTGACACTTTAGTTGTTCATTGCTTTCTCATATGTGCCTTGACCGCGGGCCTTCAGCAGACTGAGTAACCCCTTGCTGGAGCCAGCGACCTTGGGTCCAAGATGGTGAGCTCTGCTCAAACCAGATGAGCCTGTGCTCAAGCTGGTGACCTTGGGGTCTCGAACCTGGGTCCTCCACATCCCAGTCCAACACTCTATTCACTGTGCCACTGCCTGGTTAGGCATGTTCATAGTTTTTTTTATAGTCCGGCCCTCCAATGGTCTGAGGGACAGTGAACTGGCCCCCTGTGTAAAAAGTCTGGGGCCCCCTGCTCTAACAGGATGGTAAAAGCTTCCACATGGTAAGGCGATGAAGCAGAAAATATGCATTACAATGTTTAAATCTGATATCATTGGAACTAGATTTCTTCACCAAGGATACAACTAAGTTAAGCAGGGCTGAGGAGAACAAAATTTTGCTGGCTATTAGCTAATTCTGGCAGAAAAGGAAAAAAGGATGAACTTGTTAACTTACTCACAGGATAATTTCTGAAGATAAAACCTGACAGCTCCTGTCAGTGATCTCTCTAAATAATGGCTTAAACTTGCAAAAGAATTAAAATTTTTAATTGAGGTTTAAAAAACAAAAAGGAAAGAAAAACCTTCCAGCCTTACTTGCACTTCTCCAAATCTCACTTGTCCCATCCCTACAGTAACACTTAACCTCCTTTCCCAATCTGATTCGCCCTCCTGAGCAATGCTTTTGCAGCTGCACAAGGCCTGCAAAGTGTCTCTGTGGCCCAGGCACAAGCTTTACCTTCCTCCACCCTCACTGACCCACCCTGCCCATCATGCTCCCACAGCAATGCAGACACACCTCTAGTATGGCTCTTAGCATATTATATTATGATTTTATGTCTAGCTTTCTTAAAGTTCTTTTTTTCTTTTCAGTTAAAAACTGAGTGAGGTGATGGATGTTAAGTAATCTTAATTCTTGATGGCTATGACTTGATCTTTCTTATTATAGGGAGTTTAGAACAAATACAAAATACAATAGTATCATAAAAGTAAAATACGGTAGTTACAATTATTAACTCAACCAATCCTATTTCAACTTTACTCCACACTTGCTTTTCCTGCCCACAGATTATTCTGAAGTAAATCCCAGACATCTCACCATTTCACCTGTAAATAGCTTACTTCTAAATGTGTCTCTGAAAGACAAAACCTTTTATAAACATATCCACATCACTACCATTGTCACATTGAAATTTTTAAAAATAATTCTGTAATATCACAAATATCCAGTTAGTGATAACATTTCTCAATTGTCTTATAAACTTTTATTTTTTACAATTATTTAATCAGGGTCTCAATAAAGCCTACCATTGCAACCCGTTAATGACTCCTAAAATCTCGTTTAATATCTAGATTTCTCCTTTTCTTCTCATTGTCATAATTTAGTTTTGAAGAAACCAGGCTATTTATTCTATAGAGTTTCCCAAGATCAGAATTTTATTGATTGCATGCCACATTCCTCTATCCCCTGAATTTTCTGTAAATTGGTGGTTAGATCTAGAGGCTTGTCATATTCAGGTTTGGTTCTTTTGTCAAGACTGGTAATAGTAAAGAAATTTCCATCAGGAGATAAATTATGTCTGGTTGTCTTTCTTTCTAAGACATTAGTATCCACTGATAATCCCTGTCTAGACTCCAGATCCATTTATTCATTAGGAGCTACAAAAACTGTGATAGACTAATTCTATCATCCCATCTTCATCTATTAGCTAGGATACAATAACTTTTACAAAAGAGAAAGTTCCCCTTATTGAATATTTGGTTACCCTGAGTAAAAGCGTGGTGTTTTTTCTCTTGACTTTATGGATCTGAAAATCACACATCAGTTCCTTAACATTCTCCAAAAATGACAACTTCCTTTCTTTCGTTTCTTTTTTTTTTTGTAATCATTATTATGAACTTAGAGATTTAAAGATTTGTCTACTGCTGTATTATCCTTGGTAATTAAACTCCCCCACCATTGGTCAAATAAGAGGCACTTCAAGTGATTCCCAAGTCTTAACCTTTGATAACCTCCTTGCTTTCCAGCATGACAAAGGACTCCAGATTTATAGTGAGATTTTTTGTTCCCAGTCTACAATTATCCACTTCTTCAAAGATTATCAATTCATTCTTGAACCTAACTTATGTGTTCTTTAAATGTTTTCCAAACTAAATAAGACTACTGATGAGCAAGATCCAAATATTGAATAATTTTAAATTTGAAAAATGTGTATGTGCACAATAAATAAAGACACATAATCACTCCACTCTTAGTAAAAGAAGCAATCAAAATCCTTAACTATACATCATTTAAGTCCTAGGGCTCATTACGTACCAAAAGACATACCAAAGCAGCTCAACCCTTCTGCTTTGGTATTCTAATAAAATTCAGCAATTCATATCAGCACAAGGACCGAAGAGAACTGCAGCTAGGCTGAAATCCTTAAGCATAAAAAGAGGCCCTCTTCATTGTGAACTTTCTTTCAGAACCACGAGAAATACAACGCAGGGATAAACCTAAGAAACCATCTGAATAAAGTTTTAATTAAGGCAAGCATTTAATAGATTGACAAGTAAACCATGATCATTACCATGAGGTTAGACAGAACAATTTGTGATCTTAATTATTCACATTACCCCCAAATCATTATAATAATAATGTTAGCATCTTTTAAACACACCTAAATCCCTAAGTGGAAAATACAAAGCCCTCATTCACAAACTCACAACAAAAACAAAATCATATTTAATCTTGTAAGCCTTATAAATATCTCTAACTTCTGTTCCTAGTGAGAACCAAGAGAAATATTTTTGAATATTTTTTTCACTTGCAATATCTGTAAATCTAAATACTTTTAGAACTACCAATATTTTTTTTCAGGGTACTGAAACATTAATGAGGACCTTGAGAACATATTTGGTTTTTGATTTATAAAATTCACTATACCATTTTAAGAGTAGCGTAAGGGCAGTGAAATAATCACCGCAGAGCATCCCAGGTCAGAGACCCCTTTAAAGCAAGAATTCATGCCATTGCAATTTAAAGGGGAAACCCTTCCAAAATGTCTGCTTACAATATTCGTTTGCAGTGTTACTGCTATGGAATTATAGTCTCTTAATTTTAATTAGTCAAATTTAGTAAGATCTAAACTCATTGGCATTATTTATAACCACGGCATATTCAGAATATTTTAAATAACTTTATTTCTGTACATAATCTGCATATAATTATAATTTAGCTTGTGAAGCTAAAAATCTATATTTCACACACTATACTATCAAAAAATTCTTACATACCTCAATCTATATCTAATGTGTCTCCAGATAAAAGGATTAATAAATAAAAATATTTATTTTTAAAATTTTTCTCAAATCAAAGTTGTACAGAACAAAGAGTGATCATTTCTGTGCCAATTAAATGAGTGTTTTAAGATTCAAATTAGGTGGCGGGGGGGGGGCAGAAAAAAGAAAGCAAGATGTTTATCTCTAATCATACACCATAATAATTCTAGACGAAGCAAAGATTTAAATGTAAAAATAAATAAATAAATAAAATAAAATAAAATAAAATACTAAATGAAACTAGGGACATTTTTGTTTCTTTTTGCTTAATATTACATAATGGAAAAATATCACCAAGATATAACGTAAACCTCAAAGTTTTAAAAAACAAAAGTTGGTAAGTTCAATTGTATAAAAATTACCACTTTCGGCCCTGGCCGGTTGGCTCAGTGGTAGAGCGTCGGCCTGGCGTGCGGGAGTCCCGGGTTCGATTCCCGGCCAGGGCACACAGGAGAGGCGCCCATCTGCTTCTCCACCCCTCCCCCTCTCCTTCCTCTCTGTCTCTCTCTTCCCCTCCTGCAGCCAAGGCTCCACTGGAGCAAAGTTTGCCCAGGCGCTGAGGATGGCTCTGTGGCCTCTGCCTCAGGCACTAGAATGGCTCTGATGAATGGTTCTGATGAATGGCTCTGATTGAGGCAGAGGTACGCCCCAGATGGGCAGAGCATCCCCCCCTGGTGGGCATGCCGGTGGATCCCAGTCGGGAGCATGCGGGAGTCTGTCTGACTGCCTCCCCGCTTCCAACTTAAATACAAAAAAAAAAATACAAAAAAATACAAAAAAAAATTTACCACTTTCTGCACAGCAAAACCCACTATAAACAAAGTCATTAGACAAACATTTAAAAATATTATTTATATTAACAAGGCTAATTTCCCTGCTATAACATATATATAATGAATAGAAAAAAATCAACAACCCAAATAGAAAAATGGAAAGGATAAATTGTTCCTAAAAACGAACATATAAGGGGCTCTTAAAACTATCCAAAGATGCTCAAGTTCACTTACAATAAGAGAAATATAAATTTAAACTATCCTGAGATACCACATTTACCTACCTATCTGGCTCGCAAAGATAAAAAAAATCTATGCAGACTTTAAACAAAACCATGAAAAACAATTCTCCCCCATTGGGTACATGACACATGGAAAAAAATTTAACATTCCAAATGTATATATCCTTTAACCTGGCAATTCCACTCTTCGGAACTGATCCTACAAGTGCACACACGCTTGAAACATACAGGCGTTGTACAGTATGGCAAAAGATTCGAATGGGGTACTCTGAGTGGGCCTAGATAGTTTTAAAAAGATATGGAAAGCGAGTGTGGTGTGCTACCATTTCTATAAAGAATATACAGAATATTTATATTTGCTTGTAATTGCTAAATTTTCTCCGGAGCGACATGCAAACTACTGAACACAGTAGCCTCTGAGGACAGGGTACAGGTAGCTGAAAGACAATGGTGGAGAAAGCACTATTTGCTGTGAATATTTTTGTTCCTTTCAGATATGTCATATGCTATATTATCTATCCAAGGCAAATAAATAAAAGAAAGATGGTCAGTAATAACACGAGGTACCTATGTGACCAGAACTGACATTAGGGATTACGGTTTATAGACTGAAGGGCAGAAGGGACCTATTTCTCCTATACCTTCATTTTTTTCTAGCAATGCTTGGTTTGGTTTTATTAGTCATCACACTCATTTATTTTCATTTAATACTTTACAAAACTTACCCCAACATTTAACTTAAACTGAGAGATGCTGACTTTTTCTAATCAGATAGGTTCTATTTTTTATACCACATATTACTCTTTATTTTTATGCCATTATTTTAAGAAAAATAATAAAATGCTCAGTTTAGCAAGTGCTAAAGATGTAAACTCAAAGGGATGCACTTCATAATCTCAATGTACAGAATACAAATCGGCATGCTGATACCAATAACTACTCTGCATTTCTAGAAGAAAAAAGAGATAAAATTAAGGTGAATCCTTAGTGCAAACCAAATGGTAAAATACAGTGAATAAACCTAGAAAAGTATATATATCATTAAAGCTGAAAACACAACCTATACTACAAAGAAGTTGAATCTTTAACTCAACCATAGTGACCTGTGACATCACTAATGACATTTCTTGCAATTATTTTTTTAAAATGATGTGAGACAGTAGCTCACTTGGTTAGTGTATCCTCCCAATATGTCAAAGCATGAAAGTTGTGGGTTCATTCCCCGGTTAGGGCACACACAAGAAAGACTTAACCAACGACTGCATAAGTGAAACAACAAATACATGTTTCTCTCTCTCTCTCTCTCTCTCTCTTCTTCTCTAAAATCAGTAAATTTAAAAAAAAATGTGAAACAAAGTAATCTTTCCATTAGCTCATAAAATAAATCCACGCTTTAGTAACAACATTAAATATACCACCTGAAACTATCCCTTTTTTATTTTTTTCAGTGGTCTTCCTATCTTTATTTTTTACTGAATTTATGGGAGTGACACTGGTTAACATAATTATACAGGCTTCAGGTGCCCTGTTCTACAACACACCTTTGTACTCTTCATTATCCCTTGATTTTCTTAAATTGAGAATTAAAGAGGCCAGTTTCACCACAATTTCCTTTAAGTCCAAGAAAAACCATGCTAGAAACAGGTGGAGAGAAAGAGCAGATGAATTAGTAGTCTCATAAAAAAAAGATATAATCATTTGGTAAAATATAAAGGTCGGTTTTAATTACTCCAAATGGGCAACTGGACAGTTCCAGCCCGTCTCCTTTACGTCTGACTCTTCGAGACTTTTAAATAACGTTTGTTTCAGTAATATGAAATTTTTGATATGGCCATTTTTTTTCTAACTTGCCAAATTATCTAAATCCCAACATCTGTTGTCAGGCTGTTTCTCAAGACTTCTGTTCTCCTGCCAGCTACAGCGAGGCCTTGCGTACCGCTTAGAGAGCACACTGGAGGTCTACCCCGCTGGTGAGACCCGCTCCTGTGACACGGGTCTGTCCCACAGGTGAGACTCACACAGCCCGACGGGATAACCACCTTCCCGATTTCACCACCACTGCCCGAGTTTCCGCCCAAGTGGGGCTCTGTCTTTCCAACGACTCCCCAGAAGTTGCATCTGTCCCTCTCGGAAATCAAACTTTCCCGGTGACAGGCGACAGCGGCTGGAACCAAAGCACACAACCAGCCGAGCAGCGCTCAAGGCTCCGAGTCTCTGACTCACAGGAGGTCCGGGGTCCGGGCGAGAAGTGCCGGGTCCACTGCCCGAGCCGCCGGGATGCGGGGCGCGAACCCCCGCCCGCGCACAGCCTACGGGACCGCAGAGCCCGGCCGGGGAAGAGCGAGTGCGCGGAGGGGGCACGCCCCGGGGACTGAGGAGGAGGGGCGGTGTGACCCCGAAGCGCCAGCAGCTCGGGGACGAAGGACGAGGAAGGGGCCCGACGCGGCCTGCAGGCGGCGGATGGGGAAGGTCCCTAGGGTCTCTGGGCCAACGCAGAGCCCGGCCCGCGGGAGGAGGTGGCGCCGGGGCAGCGGGGCGCGCGGAGGAAGAGCCGAGAGGAGCGCGCGCCCGGGAGCTGGGGAGGACTCCCCGGGAGGGGAGCGCCGGGAGCGCGGGACGCGCAGGGCGGCGAGACTCACCGCGCTGGTGGCCGCGCCGGGCGACAGGGGGCCGGGCGCGTCCTGCCTCCTCAGGCGGGACTTGAGGCTCTTCATGGCCAGGTCTGGGCAGTCCCGCTCCGAGCGTGCGTGGCGCGCCTGTTCCGTGAGCGAGCCTTAAAGTTTGCGGGACAGGAGCGCGCACGGAAGAGCAGGCGGTCCGGGCCACACCGGCCACCTGGGGGCCCTGGTGGCCTTGGGCTCCCGGCCTGCGGCGAAGCCCCGCAACCCCACAGCCAATCCGCCCGCGGCCCTGCCGGGGGTAGGGTCGGCCTCGACCAGTCAGAATCCGGGAAGGGGGAGGGACTTCCCTTACTAACTTAATAACACCCTTCCTCTCCCTGTTGGAGGAAAAGTTTGGAACTTCAGTTGCGGGGGCGGTGTTGAGAGGCAGCTAGCGGCGTGGAGAGAAGCCAGAGCTGGGTTTCAGACCACCGGTGCCTCCTACCTGGTGGTAGAACCTCAGGTCTGCACACCAACTCTCCTCTTCCAGGACCCCGCTCCACTTCCCTTCCACATGCTCCTTCCCAAGTAAAGTTCCCTTCCTGCCGTCTGGTCCCAGAAAGGACCAGGATACCTACACACATACTGGCTTTCCAAAGCAACTTCCCTTCCATCTGCTGATGTACCTGGAAACAACCAAACGCATCAAACTCCACAAACGTCAACATCCTCTAGGAATAGGGTGCCAGTTGTATGGAAGGACAAATAGTTAAGAACAGGCTTTGTAAATGTAAATGTAAATTTACAATAACATGGATGGACCTTGATAACATTATACTGAGTGAAATAAGTAAAACAGAAAAAACAGAACTATATGATTCCATACATTGGTGGGACATAAAAATGAGACTCAGCGACATGGACAAGAGTGTGGTGGTTACCAGGGGTGGGAGGGAAGGGAGGGGGTGGTGGGAGAGGAGGGGCACAAAGAAAACCAGATAGAAGGTGACAGAAGACAATTTGACTTTGGGTGATGGGAATGCAGCATAATCAAATGTCAAAATAACCTGGAGGTGTTTTCTCTGAACATATGTACCCTGATTTATCAATGTCACCCCATTAATTTTAAAAAATATTTTAATTCTCCATTTGTATATTTCTTCAATTAAAATATGTTTTTGATAAAAAAATTTTTTAAAAGAACAGGCTTTGAACAACTGTACAATAAATCAAAGCACAGGTTAGGTGCTCAATGATTGTTGAGTCAAAAACCCATTGCTTTGGTCCCTCCAAAGAGATGGAATGCAGGTACTGAGGTTGCCTTTAATACAAAAAAAAAAAAAAAAAGGACCAAGAACCCATGTGGCCAAAGTGATATAAGAAGCTGTCAAAGAAAAAAATATTATGGCCTTTACTTCCAAAAAGTGTTTGCTTCTTGTAGAAACACAAAGTATAAAATGAAATTAATTCATCCTATCTAGACATCTGGATTATGAGAATAACTTAAATAATGAATAAACAGGTGAACAGGTGAGCAACATTCAATAATTTGTTGTTAAGTTTACATATTCAAAAGTCTTCCTTGGAGTCCATTTTCCACACCAAAATATTTATTCTAGCATGCACCCATATGAAAGGACAAACAATCCCTATTTCTAAGTACAAAGAACTCTTTTTGTCTGAAAGGTCAGTTGCCACCTTTGTAGTTTCCTTAGAGTAACTCATGGTTTTATTTAAATACTGTGAGAAAGTTTTTAGAATTCTCTCATTCATAGACTGGTTTAACCCTTGACAATATAGTAAACAACAATTTTCTCCTGATGTCTCTTGATTAATTCTACAGAAGAAAATTTTCATGGACTTCTCCTTCCTCAAGATCCACAGCCATTCAGCTTTTGTTGGCTCATTATAGTGTCTGTGAATGGTAACTCTCCTTACCTGCAACTGCAATGCCAAAATTATCTCATATCTGAGTATTATAGAAGCTTCCCAACCAGTCACCCAACCTGCAGTCTCACTTTTCACATTACCAATAGATTACCAACCATCATCCAAAAAATCTTATGAAATATTCCTTTCTTGCTCAAAGACCTTCAGTGGCTAATGAATAAAATCTAGCTTTTCCAGTTGGTATTGAAAGCTACAGTTCTGATCCAACCCCGTCCACCAGCTGACACACCACGCAAAGGACTCTTGAGCCCATTCCTCAAACACGGGTCTTGCTTTTAAATTTTAAAATCTTTATGCATGCTAATCCCTCCTCCAGTAATTTTCTCTCAGTCTACATTCATTAATAAAGTGCTACTCCCCTCCCCTCCAAGAATGACTGGAAGAGGACACGAGGGGTCTTTTGGAATATTATACTGTTCTATCTGGTTACATAACTAATGTGTTCAGTTTGTGAAAATTCAGTTACCTTGTAGTCTTTATAATACATACACTTTTATGTGTGTATAATACTTTAATAAAAAGGTGTTTTTTTCTAACTGTACATTCATCCCAAGTGCCTTCTCTAATAGAGCCTTCTCTGATCACTCAACTGAAAGTGATCTCTCTGTTTGCTGAGTGGTTACTGTAAATTGTACCTCTCATATGATACTAACACATCTCTTATGAACAAGCTTTATTTTACTACTAGACTTTGATTCCTTAAAACCAGCGAAAACTGAGACCATTTGAATTCTCTAGAATGCTTAGCATGTAGTAGGTGGTCAGTAAATGCTTCCAAATAGATTGATGTGTTCTTTTTGGTTACTGGAGTGAATTCTGGTTCTTTATTCTGTGCACTCATGTAACACCATGGGGTACTCCCCATATGGTTGAAACTGGGTGTCTCCTGTCACATCCAAGTTCTCACAGCCCTGGTAACTGGACCTTTTCAGTTGTTACATGATAAAGCAAAAGCAACAGACAGAGCCACAAATACAGCTTGCATCAATTTCCAAAAATGTTAGACAAGTTATTTTTATGAACTGTCTGCATGATGTCCCCATGGTGTCTGTGTCCAGTGGCCTTGATGGATTCTTCCAGGCTAGAAACTTGATAGCTAATGTCTACTTATTCCCATTTGAGAGCAGCTAAGTAAATAGCACTGGTCTGAATGTGCATTGAGGCTCTTTTCCATGTTGATCTGGAAGCCCCCCACATGAAGTAAGGTCACTATTATTAGCACTCAGCCAGACAGGTTTTGTTTTGTTAACTATAATCAGTATTATTTATTTTTGTCTTTTTCAGAGCAAAAAGCACTTACCAAACCTAGATGGTTTTTTACCTGTTACCATTCTGAAACTATATAAATTTTTTTGTTTAACTATACTGTTTTTCAATATATGAAACCAGGAAGAAAAGTGCGTTTTTAAAAAGTTGTTTTAATAATTGATACATGTACAATGTAAAGAAATATCAGATACTACAAAAGGGTAAGAGGTAGTCTCCTTACCTGCTCTATACTTTGGCCCCTGCTGTCAAGAAACTTGTGTTCTAGACTGGGTAGCAAAGCTAACATATATCTCAACTGGAGAACAATTGCTTACTGATCTGTATAGTAGGATAGTAGATGTGGGTAGTAGTCAAGAAAGGAAAAGATTAAGAAATCAGTTTACATGAAGGGAGGGTACTCAAGGTTGGGTGGAGCTTCAGGGAGTACACATAGGTGAGAAGGCACACCAGGGAAGCAGAGGCTATCCAGGGGCCAGCAGGTCAGAGAAGAAAGCAAGCTTGGGCAATGTTCCTTGATAACAATGTGATGATAATGGCGACAAGATGACAAATGTTTTCCTTAGAGGGAGGAGAATGAAGAATTAACACACAAAAATTGAAAATTTACACATAAAACGATCCGTTTTCAAACAGGAAGTTCTTCTTTTAAACCCGTTTCATTTATGAATTTTACATCCAGAGACTTCCCTCTTCATTTTTAGAGCTTCCCACTGCTCCTGGTAGCTCCAGTAAACCTGGCCAACAAAGACAGTCAGTAATCCCATGGAGGAGCCCAGGACATCAGTCATTCTCTCCCAGCTCAGATGCCAAGGTAGATAGCTGGCAGAGTCACATGTGACCATGGGGTCATGGGTAAGTGCACCCCAGGAACGCAAGACCTGAGACAGTTTCCATAGCCCAGGGATCGGGAACCTTTTTGGCTGAGCCATGAATGCCACATATTTTAAAATGTAATTCCGTGAAAGCCATACAACGACCCGTGTACATTATGCATTATCCAATAAAAATTTGGTGTTGTCCCGGAGGACAGCTGTGATTGGCTCCAGTCACCCGCAACCATGAACATGAGCAGTAGGAAATGAATGGATTGTAATACATGAGAATGTTTTATATTTTTAACATTATTTTTTATTAAAGACTTGTCTGCAAGCCAGATGCAGCCATCAAAAGAGCCACATCTGACTCACGAGCCACAGGTTCCCAACCCCTGCCATAGCCTCTTTTCTTGTCACAATCAAAACTAAAACACATTGCATAAGAGAGCTTCCAAAAAAATAAGTAGGTCATTTTTGGCACTAATTGTGAAACCATCTGCATTTCTAGTAAGCCTTCTAATGACTCCAGCCTGGAAAACTAGAGTAGGAAGAAGAAAAGTGGGAAGAGGAAATAGCTGCTGCTCCATATAACCACAGATGCTTGTGTGAGTTTTCTCAGCTCGAAACTTCTTGAGATGCCAATTCCCTCTTACAGAAGCTTCTTTAATCTCCCCACTGAGGGCTATTATAGTCTCTGCTATTTTGATCTTGAACGTACCAGTTATTTCCCAAAGAGGGCTCCTTTCTACCTGTTCCTGTCTTTGGCCATATACAGACTGCCATCCACATCAAGTCTGCCATGAGTTTCAATACTGCAAGAGCAAAAGAGCAGGGAGTGTGGTCAGCAACAAAATTAGACTTCACTGGCAAAATTGAGCTTACACATGAAAGCCCTTGAGATGCCCACCATTATTTCTTTGAATTCAGGTTTAAAAACCCAACCCACTTCATTTGGTGGAAAATTGACCTTTGTTATATACCGTCGGCTTCTCTTTAATGAGAAGATGAATAGTCCTGAGTGCATGTGGTTCAAAGGCAGACGCTCCTGACTGCGGCTTTTACAACAGGCTGCTCTTCCAGGAGCCCAGATAAATGCAAAGAAGTTGGTTCAGGGTTCAGTAACTGTCTGACACCATAACAAACTTTTCTGAACCTTAACCTTGGAGTTTTCTTATCTTAACCAGGATACAGGATATGCATAAATGATGAGCAAAAAGATTTTCAAGACTTTTGCACTATCAGAAAATTTCTTGTTTTTGAATTGAAACTATGGCAAAGGCTATATATATTTTAGATGACAGTTTTGCTTGTACTTATCTTTTTTTTTGACAGAGACAGAAAGAGAGTCAGAGAGAGGAACAGACAAACAGGAAGGGTAAGAGATGAGAAGTATCAATTCTTTGTTGCAGCTCCTTAATTGTTCGGTGATTGCTTTATCATATGTGCCTTGACCAGGGGGGGCTACAGCAGAGCCAGTGACTCCTTGCTAAAGCCAGCAACCTTGGGCTCAATCCAGCGACCTTGAGCTTCAAGCCAGAGACTTTTGGGATCAAGCGAGCGACCATAGGATCATGTCTATGATCCCACGCTCAAGCCAGCAACCCCGCACTCAAGCTGGTGAGCCCGTGCTCAAGCCAGATGAGCCCGCGCTCAAGCCAGCAACCTCAGGGTTTTGAACCAGGGTCTTCCACATCCTAGTTCGACACTCTATTCACTGTGCCACTGCCTGGTCAGGCTCCTTATCATTTTTTTTCCCCTTTCAGATTTCCAGGGGCCTTTTAAAATTTTGGCAAAGTATGTATTAGTAAATACTCCTGATTGAATATTGAATTACTAGTAAATTATGTGACTATTATACTACCCGTTACTCCATCCCAATCTTTGCTATTTATCCTAATAAAAAATCATTGCAGACAAAATAAGTCACAGTAAATCTCACATTCAAATGCACTAGGTAGATAACCCAAACATTATGATGCACATTTAACAGTGACCTTACAGTCACTTAAGGCAAAATCACTATCAACTCTGTGGCTTAAGTTATACTGAAAGGAAAATCATAGACAAAATATTGGATATGTAGGTGTTCTGATAAGGTTATATGTAAACACAATTTATTATATATATTATATTATCTTGTATATAAGATTATATATTATATGTTTTAATGTAGTATTTGGAATTCTTTTTTTTATTATTCATTGAGAGAAGGGCGGTTAGAGAGACAGATTCCTGCATGCTCCCCAACTGGGATCCACCCAGCAAGCCCACTAGGAGGTGATGCTCTGCCCATCTGGGGCATCTTCCATTGCTCAGCAATTGAGCTCTTCTTAGTGCCTGAGCCAGAGACCATGGAGTCATCCTCAGTGCCAGAGGCCAACTTGCTCCAATTGAGCCATAGCTACAGGAGGAGAAGAGAGAGAGTGAAGTGAGAGGGGGAGGGGTAGAGAAGCAGATGGGCACTTCTGTATGCCTTGACCAGGAATCGAACCCAGGACTTCCACACACTGAGCCACACTCTACCACTGAGCCAATTGGCCAGGGCAAAATTCTATCATAAAATATCTTCAAAAATCTTTATGCAAGTTCTGATTTTTATATTAAAAGTTTGAACCCATATAAGTATAGGGGAAATATGTATTCTTAAAGGTTAATCTTAAAAACTAGTCCCTTGCATGGCATCATACAGGATACATATATGGCACATGCATGACTGGGTGTGGTTACCAAAAGACTCGGACTTTTGCTTTCTGGGAGAGAATAGCTTATGAAAAAATTTCTGCATTCCCCTTCTTCAGAACTACTTTTATTATTAAACAGCAATGTTTAAATTATCACTAAAAATTAAAATATGATTTTGTATTAAATTGCTAAGTAATTCTTCATTACAATGCTTATTTGAGAGAAAGTTTAATTAAGGTACAATTCCTGTATACAGTGCCATTATTCCACATTGCATATAAACCATCCAGGCTATTTTATTTTATTTTATTTTTTAATTTACTTGTTGATATTTAGGGGGATAAAGAAAAGGGGGAGAAGTGGGAAGCATCAACTCATAATAATTGCTCCCTGTATGTGCCTTGACCAGGCAAGCCCAGGGTTTCAAACCAGTGACCTCAGTGTTCCAGGTCGATGCTTTATCCACTCCGCCACCACAAGTCAAGCATCATCAGGGCTATTTTAAAAGTATACTTTAACTATTCAAAGAGATTTATGCACTATTATGCCCTTGCAGCTTAACCACATGTATAACTTTACATCATCTGTATCAAAAGATGTTCAATAATAATGGGTTGATATGTGTTTTTCCTATTGCTATTTTATGAATGCTGTTGCCATATGTGAAATACATAAAATAATTATTAAATTAAAATACCAACATATTCTGGACTTTAAAAGAGTTACATTTTAATTTTGCCATGCCAGGGAAAAGCATTATGTATCATGCTTCATAAACTTCAAAAAATATCTCTAAACCTAAATTGCAATTAAATTAAGAACAGTTCCTTTCTGCCTGACCAGGTGGTGGCACAGTAGATAGAACATCAATCTGGGACGCTGAGATCCCACATTTGAATCCTGAGGTTGCCGACTTGAGCAAGGGATCACTGGCTCTGCTGGAGCCCCCAGGTCAAGGCACACATGAGAAAGCAATCAATGAACTCAAGTAATGCAACTACCAGTGGATGCTTCTCATCTCTCTCCCGTCCTCCCTCTCTCTCTCTTTCTCTCTCTCTCTCTCTCTCTCTCTCTCTCTCTCTCTCTCTCTCGTGCATGCTAACAAAAAAGAGCAGTTCCTTTGAACCTAAGAAGGATGTAGTCCATGAGTTTGCCTAAGATCAAGGCATAGCATTTTAAGACTAAACTGCAAGGCCTATTTCTTCCATAACTGAGACATGGAGCTCTTAGAGAACAATAAACTCTTCTGAGCCATCAATTCTTCAGCTCATAACTCTGAAGTGACTCTCATCAAGTCAACAGAACAAACCTGGAAACCCTAACACCCAGAATGCTGGGTTCTTAATAGGCAAGTAAACCCTAATTAAGGTAACTTGGGAAATCCCCTAATAAGCATCACAACAAATCACCTATGACAATGAAGGTTGCTCACACCACCACATAAACACTTACAGCCAGAAAGTTCCCATCCAATATCACATCCTTCCAAGTCAGCACTATCTAGCCTATGCCAGAATGTGAACACTGGAAACCCTTTTGTTGAAATCACGCTTCTCTCCAAAAAAGAAACTGAGGTGCCTCATACCAAATTTCATTACCGTAACTCTGATGATGAAAGTAGGGCATAAAGCTGAGAAAGGGAGAATTTTTATTTATTTGTAAAACAACTGTTGTTGCTGTCCTTGAGTTTGAAATTTGGCATTTAGCTTCTAAAAAGCCAGGATGAAACAAAAATGGAAACTGTCAGTGATAATTTAAATACTGGAAAAAGAAAGGCACAGCAAGTTCTCAATAGAGGTGAAGTTTTCTTGATGCTGCATCCTAAAATAAATGTCTTCTATGGGTGCAGCTTCATGGATAAAACAGGGAGCAGTGTAGTGGGTGGTCTCCTCAACTACACTTACGGTCATAGTGTCTAGAAATATTTTTGTAGGTATCATAAATGTTTATTCATTCCTACAGTAATTGTTGGTTAATCACAAGTGATTGTGAGATGTATGTCATATATGTTCTATGTAAATAATTTGTATGCAAATTTATATGTAAGTACATTTGTACGTAATTTTATGTGTAAATGCTGGGAAAAGAGCAGGGAACAAGATAGACAAAGGGTCTGCTCTGCAGGAATTTAATTCCAGCAGAGAAGTGGGAGGGAAGAGACCAAGAAAACAAGTAAAT
The DNA here is from genome assembly GCF_036850995.1 of Saccopteryx leptura. Lineage (NCBI taxonomy): Eukaryota > Metazoa > Chordata > Mammalia > Chiroptera > Emballonuridae > Saccopteryx > Saccopteryx leptura. The sequence continues at coordinate 124,056,508 of NC_089508.1, forward strand.
GGCCAGGACAAATTCAGCTAGTGAATGTGAGGAAAAGAAAAAAGAGTAACATGCTAGAAAACAAGGGGCAAAGAGGGACTGTAGATTAGGTGGTCAGGGAAGGTCATTCTGGAGCAGAGACTTTAAACTAAGTTCAGAGTGACGGAAAGGAGCCTGCCAGCCAAGTATAGACAGGGTGGCAGAACGCTCCAGGCAAAGAAAACAACCAATGCGAAGGCCCCAAGGGTAGGCTTGACTTATCAAGGAACATGTTGAAGGCCAGCGTGGCCGGAGCACAGCAGAAGACTGAGCTGGATGAGTTTGGAGAGGCAGGTTGGAGCCAGCACAAGTAGGGTCTGTGGGCCAAAGTAAGGATGTTGGATTATTTTCTAATGGGAAAATAATTAAGCTTTTCTATTGGACTAATTAAGCAGGTCAGGATGCAATCTTATTTATATACTAAGTAGATCCTTCTGCTTCCGGGGGGAGAGAATTGATCATAAATGGCAAAGAGGGAAAGAGAGAGGGCATGAACAAGTTTGGAATATTATGTAAAAATAGAGCTAACTTGCTGGTAGATTGGCTACAGAGTGAGAGAATAAACAACTAAGTGGATGGTGGTGCCCTTTATTGAGCGAGTGTGACGATGGGAGCTATGTTGTGAAGGGAAGGACAAGAGTGTTAACTTTGGTCATGCTGGTTTGAACTTCCCATTGAGCATCCCAGTAGGGATATATTAAGAATATGGCCTAAAAAGCAAGAATGAAACCCACTTGAGAGGTGGGGCTGGAGATCCAGATTCAGGCAGCAAGGACAAATACATAGAATTCAAGGCCATGAGACCAGACATGATCTATTACAGAAGAGAGCCATGGCCTGGATGTGGGTACCACCATGTGTAGAGCACAAGCAGAGGAGCCAACACAGGCAAAAGAGACTGAGAGGATATGACTAGAGGGCAAGCAGAAACTTGAGTGTGGTGACACAGCAGCCAAGGAAGGGTGGCTTTTCTAAGGTCAGCCCCACCAAACACTGCTGGAAGGAAAAGAAGCCCAAGACAGACGAGTGACTGTTGGGTTTGGCATCGTGGATGCTACTAATAGCCTTAGCAAAACAGTTTCTGTCAGTTGGGGGAAGAGAAGTCTGGCTAACGCAGGTTCAAGAGAGAAGAAAGGGCAATGGGATGGAGACTGACCAATGTGGTGAGAAGGAGAGCAGAGAAACGGGGTCTTAGCTGGAGGGCAATAAGAGGTCAGAAATCTTCTTATTTTACAGTGTGAGCTACTAACATTTGTTGTGAGGAGGAGAATGAGCAGTGGTGGGATTAAAATAATTTTACAACCGTTTCTCTGCCTTAATGACCATTTTAAGTATAAAAAAAGATATACCGAAAAGTAGTTTATTATTTCATACATTTAACACTTAAATAAGAACAAGAAAAGAGGTGTACAAATCTAGCTTATGTTATAAGAAAAAGTTTAAAAATATTAATGAAAAACATTAAATGATACCTGAAAAAAAACAATAAAACTGTTATTTAAGATATTTCCATATTGCTTCTTGATTGGCGTCCTCACTTGTAATTTTTTTTTTCACCTACGGACAGAATGAACATTACTACAGGCGCTTAGACTATGCTATTGCACAGATGAAAGGTGAAAAAGAGTAAGGAATGTAAATTTGTGATTTCCATATTGGGCAACTGCTCAGGCACCCACCTTAGAGAGATTATAAGTTCCATTTTAACAACCAGTTAGCCAATCAACATAAAATTATGTATCAGTTCTGCTGAACCAGTGCGAACCAACTGAATCCCAGCACTGAGAATGACCTAGGAGAGGGGCAAGGCCTGATAATGCAGAGAAAAGGAACATCTAAGGGAGTTAAGTTTTAAGCAAGTGGAAGAGATGTGATCCCTGAGATAGGAGCTTGGACCATCATCTGTAGTAACAGGAAGGAAGGCAAAAATCTAGGTACGGATACAATTGGTTGGTAAATTTAGTGGAGAGAAATAAAAAAGGTCTCAACCAGATTGCTTCTATATATTTTCTCAGGAATCATGATTATCAGTTTAAAGTAAGATGCACAGTGAGGGAACAGGGCTCTTGGAAGTTAGAGGAGAAATGAGAAGGTGATAAACAGCCAATATTTTTTAGTCTTTCCAGTCTAAAGTATCAACGTGGAATACCTGACCTAGGAAATTCCCAGTGTTATTTTGAGCACATTGCCTGACCTATGGTAGCATGAAGAAAATTTCTTTATTTCTATCTTTCTACCAGCAAAGGGATCAGCTCCAACAGGGACCTCCAATATCTAAACCACTAAATAACAAGTGCTGGTTAATTTGTGTACCTGCACTCTATCTACCAGGATTGGTCAAAATAGTTGTGCACCAAAATACCACCTCTTAACTTTGTGTGTGCTTATGTGTATGTGTACCCCATAGCACAAAGTACAGCTGCTAATATTACTATATAATAACTAAAATTGATTGAGATATTACCACATGTAAGCACTGTTCTAAGTTCTTCACACGTCTTGTTTCTTTTAATACTCTCAGCAACTGAATGAACTAATTTAACACTCTCAGCAACTGAATGAACACGTACTATTATTATCCCAGTTTTATAACTGATAAAGCTGAAGCTTGCAAAGGCTACATTATAGCAATATTAGAGACCGTGAAGTTGTCCATGAGCTGGGCAGGACAGAGTCAGCAATTATTAATCACACCATGTAGTTTTGAATGGAGTTGTGTAAATAAATGTAAAGCCAAAACTTAATAAGGTATTCATGCTTGTAGATAATTTGCCCATAGGAGAAAAAACTATAAAGCCAAAACTTAAATAAAATGATATATACCTAGAAATCATTCACTGTAGAAAGTTAAAGTACTTTAAATAAGTAGAAAGTTTAAAACTGAGAAATAGGGATTTAGAAACCCTTGTTGACATAACAAAGTCTGTTGAAAAAAGAGATGGTATATGATAAGTGTTTAACAGCTGGATTTTGTAATTGCTGACTTCTGTAGTGTAAATACCTCCATCATGAAGTTCACGCTAACAATTTGACATCAACCAGCTCACAAAAATTCTTTTAAAAGTACCAGTTTGCTCTTGTGTGTGAGCTCCAGCACACCGCTGGAAGAAGCTGGTGTGACTCTTTCTGGTACCACCAGACCTCTTTTTTCCTTAGGTGTCTAGCAAGGACAACTTTGAGATCTCAGAACTTCAGTCCGAGATTGTAGCCCCCTTCCTATGGGCCAAGAGAATAAAACAAAAAGGGAACTCCAGCCATAGATTGCACTGATTCTAATGTATTTTTAATTTTAAGATTAAGAATAGGTGTTTGTATTTTGAAATTTTAAAAAGGTTAAATGAACAAGATATAATCACATAAAGAGACTTAGAGCGGTCACTTCCATGTTTCAACATGTCTGTGTAATTCCAGGTCTATGTTCTTAAGCAGTAGTTACCCAGCTTACTCAAGTAAGGGCCTGAGAAGTTGGTGTTGATTTATTGGATAATGTAAATGACTGTGTTTTCTGTATGAAAACAATGTGCACACAAAAGATTTAGCTTAATACCATCTTAAACAAAGGATTCATTGACCTTGTAGCTTCAGGTTTAACATTATGAATACTCACCAAAGTGGTGCATTTACAAACTCATGGTTGATTGTCATGTGAACTTCCAGAATTATGTCTTTTTAGTTCCCTTTCTGATTCATGTCAGAGCAAGTATGGTTTAGAGTCCAGGGTTGAAACAGGACTCTAGGGTGGAATCCAAGTTTTCTTTCAGACATGATCCCTAGATTTCTTTTCCTAATGTCAATGTTCCTGGTATTATAGGAACACTAGATTCTTTTGTCATTTTAAATGAAAATCTATTTTATGCTGTCCAAACTTGAGATTCTACAGTGTGTCCGTAAAATGATGGTGCACTTTTTTTTTTTAATTTAATTTTATTTTATTTATTTTTAATGGGGTGACATGGTGCACTTTTGACCGGTCACAGGAAAGCAACAAAAGACGATAGAAATGTGAAATCTGCACCAAATAAAAGGAAAACTCTCCCAGTTTCATACCTATTCAGTGCAGTTCAATGTGGGCTCACGCTCAGATTTTTTAGGGCTCCTTAGGTAGCTATCCTGTATAGCCTCTACAGACTCTTCACTGACTGATGGCCTACCAGAACGGGGTTTCTCCACCAACTGCTGTTTCCTTCAACTGCTTATCCCACCGAGTAATGTTATTCCTATGTGGTGGCGCTTTGTTATAAACGCGTCGATATTCACGTTGCACTTTGGTCACGGATTCGAATTTAGCGAGCCACAGAACACACTGAACTTTCCTCTGTACCGTCCACATCTTGACTGACATGGCCATGGGCTGCTCCGCTGTATACACGGTGTTACGTTATCATCTGTGCATGCGCACATGCTGCCACATCATCCTACAAAAACTGGAAGGGGTTTCCTTTTATTTGGTGCAGATTTCACATTTCTATCATCTTTTGTTGCTTTCTTGTGACCAGTCAAAAGTGCACCATGACTTTACCGACACACTGTAGATTAATGTCTCAAAAAGCAAGTGAAGTAGCAAACAACATTTAAAAAGCGACAATTAAATTTTTATTGAGCACCTATTAAGTAGTAGGCATTGTTCAGACTTGTTGAGATTAGGCCCTGGCCGGTTGGCTCAGTGGTAGAGTGTCGGCCTGGCGTGCAGGAGTCCCAGGTTCGATTCCCGGCCAGGGCACACAGGAGAAGCACTATCTGCTTCTGCACCCCTCCCCCTCTCCTTCCTCTCTGTCTCTCTCTTCCCCTCCAGCAGCCAGGGCTCCATTGGAGCAAAGTTGGCCCGGACGCTGGTGGTGGCTCTATGTCCTCTGCCTCAGGTGCTAGAATGGCTCTGGTTGCAACGGAGCAACGCCCCAGATGGGCAGAGCATTGCCCCCTGGTGGGCGTGCCGGGTGGATCCCGGTCGGGTGCATGCGGGAGTCTGTCTGACTGCCTTCCCGTTTCCAACTTCAGAAAAATACAAAAACAAACAAACAAACAAAAAAAAACCCTAAAAACAGACTTGTTGAGATTAATCACTGTTCTTAAAGGACAAAGATGAGAAACTTGTAAGTGCCAGTGGGGCTGGAACAGAATGAGAAAGGGCAAGAGATGGATGAGATGGCCCGAGGGATGAAAGGGAAGCAGGATGTAGAGCACGCAATGCCTCATAGGATATTTTTAGGGTTTAAGACTGTTCTCTGAGGGACATGGGAAAATCAACAAGGTTTCTTAGTAACCCAGGCAAGAGGCAATGGTGACCAGACCCGGGTAGTAGCAATAGAAAAGTGGTCAGATTCTGGGTATATTTCGAAGGTTCAGCCAATAAAAATTCCTAATGAATTGAAGGGCAGTGTCAGAGAGTCAGTTATGAATCAAGAACCTGGAAAGATAGAGTTGTCATCTGCTGAAGTGGGAACGTGGTGGCGGAGCAGGCTGTGGGGAGGGGTTAGGGAAGGTTGGGAGCTCGGTATGGGACACCTATAGTACCAGACGTCTCTATTCCAGTGGAGACAGCAAGTAGGAGGCTGGGTGTATGTAGCTAGAGTCCAGAAGAGACGTTTGGGATGGAGAGATCCACCTGAGGTCAGCAGCACATAGTCAGTTCAAGTCTATATGAAGTCACCAAGAGAGGAAACATACAGAAAAGAGGACCAAAGCCTGAGCTCTGAGGCACTCCAATATTAAGTTTGAGAGACCTGGCATCCAGTGAAGGAGGCAAGTCCCAGGAACCGAACAAAGGCAGTGTATTAAGGAGGAGGACATGGTCAGCTGTGTCAAGGCTGCTAATGAGATGTACCTGTGAGGACCAAAAATCACCATTGGGCATATATGGAGGTCATTGGTGACTTGAACCACAGGCAACTTTGGGGGTAATGGATACAAAGACCTAACTGCAGTGGCTTTAAGAGGAAGTGGGAGGGGAAGCATTGGAAACTACCATAAATGGTAATTCCATCCAGGAGTTTTGGTCAAAGGGGAGTGAGTAAACAGGGCATTAGCCAGTGGAAAAAATAAAATCAAGAGAAGTTTTTCTTAGACAGTAGAAATTGTAAGGCTGTCTTCAAATTAATTTTATATACATAGCTATATGCACACACTCTGATCTTTACACTTTTGTTGTACTATTCCCATGTCAATCTCCTCCAATAGTTTTGAATTTCTCGAGGACAGGGATCTTGTTGTATTCCAACTTCATGTGCACATAGCCTAACCCAGGATATTGGTTTTCTTTTTTTTTTTTTTTTTAATAGAGTCAGAGAGAGAGTCAGAGAGAGGGATAGACAGACAGGGACGGAGAGATGAGAAGCATCAATCATTAGTTTTTCATTGCGCGTTGCAACACTTTAATTGTTCATTGATTGCTTTCTCATATGTGCCTTGACCGTGGGCCTTCAGCAGATCGTGTCGGGCCGTGCTGGGGGCCCACCCCTTGCTCGAGCCAGCGACCTTGGGTCCAAGCTGGTGAGCCTTGCTCAAACCAGATGAGCCCGCGCTCAAGCTGGCGACCTCAGGGTCTCGATACTGGGTCTTCCGCATCCCAGTCCGACGCTCTATCCACTGCGCCACCGCCCAGTCAGGCAATATATTGGTTTTCTATCGCTACTGTAACAAATTACCACAAACTTAGTGGCTTAAAACAACACAGCTCCATCAATTATAAGTCTGACGCAGGTCACCAGGCTAAAATCAAGGTATAAGCAGAGGGTCTGGTTTTTGTTTTTTGAGGGGTTTTTTTTTGTTGGTTTGTTTGTTTTTGCTTTTTCCAGTTTTTAAAGCTGCCTACACTTCTTGGCCTTAGCCCCTTACTCTACCTTCAAAGCCAGCACCACTGCATCTCTCTGACCCTGCTCCCATAGTCACATCTCCCTCTGCTCAGAAATCAACTGGGAAAGGTTCTCTGGTTGTAAGGAGGCATGTCATTAGCTCAGGCCCACCCAGATGACCCAGAACAACATCTCATGTCAGGGTCCTTAGTTTAATCACATCTGCAAAGATCCTTTGCCATGTAAGGTAACATACTTTCAGGTTCGAAGGACTAAGATGTGGGCATCTGTCCAGGTCATCATTCTGACTATCACATCCAACGATTGATGCATAGATAAATAAGCATCAAGAATAGAAAACTTAAGCATTTCTTCCTTTTGATATTTATCATACTGCATTATAAAGGCCTAACCCCCCTAAAAGACTCTAGTCTTTCTGAGCTCAGAAGCTGTTCCACTTTTGTTCTTCACTCTGTCCTGAGCACTTAGCCCAGGACATGAAGTCCAAGCTTGATTATATTTGAGTGAATGAATACATGAGTACTCCTGTAAGCTGCTGTAGGAGAAGTCTCTTGGGCACAACAGATGATGTGTGGTCCCTTCAAGGGAAGTAGGACTCACTCCCTGGGAGCAGGGTCAGTTTCTCTTCCTTGCCCTTCCTTACGTCCATTCTAACAGTATTACACATACCCTAACTCTATGCATACACAACTCTTTTATATAAAAAAAGAAGCATCCTAAGACATCCTTTGTAAGGAGGCATGTCATTAGCTCAGGCCCACCCAGACGACCTACTCCTTGTTGTTGTTTTTTATTTGACAATGTCAATCTTTCCAACAGCTGCTTGGTGTGTTATTAAGTAGAGCTTCAACAACTTTTTAAACCTTTTTATATAGGACCCTAAAGCGGTGACTCGAGTGGGATAGAATTTCAGGCATTCAAGGCAGAGTGAATGGGACTGGTCCTGTGTGTGGGAAAGGAAACATCGGGAACTATGGTGTGGATTAGGCACCTGGAAGCCCAGACATGTGTCACAGCAAACCTTAAGAAAAGTGATGTAGAGAGGGTTGCAACAGCCAGAAGGCAGCCAAAGGAAGTCAGATGTTGGAAGAAGGGAGCCCAGAGAGCAGAAGGGATGGGCATTCAGGGCTCTTTGTACCTGTCCGTGCCCATCTGTCCCGGTGCATCTTCCTGCACTTCCCTAAGTGGCCCCCTGCAGAGCAGGTGCATTTCCTCTTCCAGGTCCCATTCCTACTAGCCACATTCCTGTCTCTCTGCTCATATCCGCCACCTTCCTCGATATGTTCAAAACCATTGCCACACCCTCCTTTCCGACCTCTCACATGCCCAGGTTCCAGGCCACCTTGCCCTGTTGGTACTCCTGCTACCTCTCTGAACTTCCTTTGATTTTCTCAGGATCCCTATTTGTATTAGCTTCCTAGGACTGCTGTAACAAGTACCACACACGGTGTGGCTGGAAACCACAAAAATGTATTGTCTCACAGTTCTGGAGGCTGGAAGTTCAAATCAAGGGGACAGGGCTCAACCTGCCCCACTCTTCTAGAAAGCAGTGATCTGCAAAATGGGGGAGACCCCCATAGACTACACAAGAGAATCCTTTGAAGAAAGGGAAGAAAATATTAAAATTTTTATTTCTACTTAATTTTTCTGAAAAAATAAAAAAAAATGAAGTTTTATTAGTATTTACTATGTAGGTGACATGCCTCATATTCTGTGTGTCAGAGGCCAGTGTCGGGTGCTGTGAGTGGTGGGTCCTGAGGGAGTAGCAGACGACCCTCCTTAGGGGGCAGAAGGGATGCCTGCTTCTTATCTGACTTCATAATCCTCTACACATTTAACTTGTGAGCCTTAAGATATCAGTGTGGCTGCTTTTACAAAACAGGACCTTAACTAGTAGAATCCTCACAACTTTGTACTAAGGCAAAGCACGATTGTGGAGGAATCTAAAATCCAACCAAAGGACGAGATTGCACCTTATTCTACATTACCAATTTTCCAGTTTTGCTGGCCTTTTCTATGATGACAAATGACAGTAAGAACAATAGAATGCTATCTACCAAATATACTGGGGAAAAACAAGAAGCTGGGAGCTAGAACCATCACAGAGCTGGGAATCCATGAGAGGGTGCCTGGAAGACCTCCATGCGCTGGCAAAGGGGTGTGTGGGAATGTGTCAGAGCTATAGGCTGCTGTCCAAGTCGGGAGACAGAAGTCTCTGCTGAAGATTTTTGAGCCCATTTCTGGTCTCACATCATCTGAGGTGGTTGAAACCATCTATACTAACTGCACCTTGAAGCCAAGAAATCTGCATGAAAGTTCTTCTTAAGCCACTGACACCCCTGGCAGAAGCAAACCAAACCCAACTCAGAGGACACTCCCCCAGCCTAGGTCTGACAGGATTCTTTTATATATATTTTAACAAATAAAACATTTGCATGATTAGAAACCATGTCAGAGGCTGTGCTAGTCCAGGTTAGAGACTATTTCTGGCACATGAAATAGAGTGGGGAGGAGAGTAGATGGATTTAAGAGATTTCAGAGAGTTGATCAGTAGGCTCTGACGGCTGGTTTGAAGGTGGTAGGTGAAGGCGTGGGAAGTTAAGGATGACTTCCGGGTCTTTAACTTGCACACCTGAGTGCAATAATGTTCCCTTTTATTCGAAGGGCACACAGGAGCAGCAACAGGTTTGTCAGATAAGACAGTTTGCTCAGAGTTGAACTAAAGTCACATCCAGCAGCAAGGAGGATACTCAGTCTGAAGCAGAAGATCAAAACTTCGACGTGTCAGCATATGTGCATGGACATTTAGCGTGTGAATGGCCAAAAAAGCCTAGGAGGTGTGTAGAGTGACGAAAGCCTAGGACAGAGCCAGAAGCATTTAGAGGATGGGTGGAGAAACATAGGCCAGCCAGCTACCTCTAGGGTCACAGATGCTAAATATCAGTAAATATCAAGGGCAAGTGATATTGGCAGAGGTCAACAGCTAATCTCCTTCCAACTGTCATCCTCACAGCATGGCTTGTCCAAACACTCAGAACACTTCTGAACCATGCCTCTCTGCTCAATCTTCACTCATGAGAGAGCAAATAAACTTAAGGCACCCAACCCAGCAATGCTGTATTTGCATAGTTGATCACACATACTTGGAACATGTATTGATATTTGTTCTTTCCTGGTATTTCAGTATTTCAGTCAAACAATGTGCAGAGCAGAAGTTGGTTATGATTAAGGTGACCAATCGTCCTCCTTTTGGGAGGACAGTCCTTCTTTTGTAAGTTCCATCCTCCCTCAAAAAGTGTCCTCCTACATGTCCTCCTTTTTGATATTGGAAGACTAATCTGTAAATGTCCGTATTAAATTGATGCAGAGTCAATCCATTGTGTCTGATGTGATGTATTTATATCTAAATGAGCATTTTATTCTTACAATTATTATTAAAAACTAATAAGCATAATTACAATATAAAATATTACAAATGTTTTTATTATGCATTTATCATATTATAGTGTATTATTGTTGCAATGAATAAAATGTTTTTTCTATTTACGACATTGTTTTCTTCAATTTATTTTTGTCCTCCTTTACATTGTAAAAAAGTTTGTCACCTTATTATGATAGCAGTAAATCCCCCATAGTAGGAAATACTCAATCCACCAACATGAGAACCATGGGTTTAAGTACCATATCTCCGCATGTATAAGATGCACCTTTTTCCGAAAAATTTGGGGTCTAAAACTGGGTGCATCTTATACAGTGGCTGTAGATTTTTTTACTTGCATTTCCCACTTTTTTGTGCTTGTTTTTGCGCTCAGTGTTGTAGATGAATAAAACTTGGTTCAATAACATTTTGTAATACATTTTTTTTTCAAATCTTGGGCCCCAAAATTAAGGTGCATCTTATACATGAGGATATACAGGTACATGATAAACTCTAGAATGGTATTTTCTCAAATGAGGCCATGTGGGATCCAGTGACTCTCGGAGGCTCTGTGTACTGGTCCCACTGGCATCTGTCCAAGCTGCCTTACATGTCCATTGGCCACTGACTGGCTCAGTTCCAACCTTAGGCTAGCAAATTTTGGGTCAAGGGGCCAGTTAGTCCATTTCTCATTCTGTAGCCACATCTTGGCTTTGTCCCTTTGTACTTGACATACAACTTCTGCCTGTTAGTCAACATCTTTCTCTGATCTGGCTGCCACCACAAATCTCTCCCGGACCGTTTCAGCCTGTGGATCTTCTTACTTCCTGCTAACATCTATCACATTTTTTGTCACTCACCTGGTTCTAGACGATACCTGGTTTGAGAGTAGCTGCACTCCAGATCTTCTTTTTCCTCTGTGTTATTTGCTGTTATTAGGAAGGATATTGAAAGACTTAACATCTTTCATTCATTCCCCTGGAAGCTCAGATCCCCCCCTGTCCTTGGGATAGGTATTACTAATAACTAATGACTAATTAAATAATTATATATAAAATCTGGATATATTTATAATCATATACCATGTTGAGATATGATTATAAATATATCCATATGATGGTATGTTTTATTCTGAGATAATTCATTAATTATTGAGGAATAGAGGTGAGGAAGGTATAGAAGAATAGGCTGAAATCATGTCTAGGCTAGGTATAGTACAAGTGATTTACTTATTTCATACTCACTTATTTTAATGTTAAAATGGAATGAATCAAAGAACCATATATTACAGAATGATAATGTGCCAGTTACAGATCTATTGCTTCTCATGCCCAAGTCTGCCCTTCACTGCCCTGTGTGCAGTACTAGAGCTGGATCTGGTAAACGTTTCATTTTACATAGCAGAGGATGTTAGGCTTTGTTGGCAGACGGTTCTGGGGGGACACTGCAGGGCAGCAGATAAAAGGGACATCCCTTCCTGGTACTGGTGTGCTTCGTTAGCTTCCTACTCCTGTGGCTTTCTTGTAGTGGAGGACAAGGTGGGCGACTCACTCCCCTCAAGTAAGTTTCAGCAGCACCCACACAGGCAGCCTCTCAACCAGTATTCCTGGCGCCCCTAGTGGATGATTTCTTGCCCTGTGGCCCCAGTCCGCAACACCTCCATGAATTTTTATGCCATTCATTGGGTTATGGGTGTAAAGTCTTTAATTCAGTCTTCAGCATGGGGACTCTCCAAATTTATCACTTCCTTTGGTACTCTGTCTTAGCCCTAAGCAAGGCCCTAGACTGCTCTATCTGCTATTTCAATATTCTTTTTAAAATTATTATTATTGATTTTTGAGAGAGAGAGGAAGGGAGAGGAAGAGGGAGAGAGAGAGAAACATTGATGCATTGTTCCACTTATCCATGCACATAACCATTGGTTCGTTCTTGTATGTGCCATGACCAGGGATCAAACCCGCAACTTTGATGTATCGAAATAGCACTCCAAATGACTGAGCCACCCAGCCAGGGCTGCTATTCCAATATTCTTCAAAGTTCACTTTACCCCTGAATAGCTAGCTCTCTGGTATTAGTTAATAGTTTTTTTTATATTAAACTTCCCCTGTACTGTGTGGTTTCCCCTAACTGGAACCTGAATAATACAGACAGAATGAAACTATTAATAGATCATTTTATACAATTCTCTCACTTCACAGATGAGGTGGTTGGACCAGAGAGACCAGGAGAGGGACCAGAAAAGGAAATGTCCTGCCCAAGTCACAACTAGTGAGCAGTGGACTCAGAAATGGAAGTCACATCATCTAATGGTCAATGTATGTATGTAGTGACTACACTATAGTAACTCTGCATGATAGACAGGTGTTGAATGAATGGATTGATGAATGAAGGCTCTGAGAGAGCAAGGCTTTGTTGGGGAAGGCCCAGGAGTCTTTGATAGTGATGAAGAAAGTTATCATGGAGATAAGAAAAGTACACAGTCAAGAGAGGAAAAGATCTCTTCACAAAGAATTTGCCAGATACGGTCACAATGGAACAGGCTAAACCAATAGCTTTACTTTCACCCACAGATGACAGGGGATTTGGAATAATTTCTTATGGGCATTTGCTATCCAGGTCCCTGAGCCTTGAGCATCTTTGGCCAGAAGACGTGTCTGTGTATCCCTGTGCCTACCTACCAACCCTTCGGATCACCCAGGCTGTTTCAGATCACCAGATGGTGGCAGCTTATCTGGAAGGGTCCCAACCTAATTGTAGTCCAGAGAAGGCAGCTGTTTGTTGTAGGTGAAAACCAATGGCAGCAGAAAAGACCCCTCCAAAGCCACCCCCATCACCCACCCACATTCATGAAAGCCCCACAACATGCAAAGCAATGGTTTGGAGTCCAAACTTTGGACTTGTAATTAACAGTTTTTCTTTTACTAAGATGGTTTTGGCACTATGGGTGCCAATACAGTCTCTTTGAAGCACTGGCCTGGGCCCAGCAGTTGCTTCTAATTTTTAATTAAGGTATGTTTACATAGCAAGGAAAGAAAGGCCAGGCTAGCATTGCAATCAGAATAAAAAGGCAGTGGGAAAGGTTAGCCTCAGGCAAACTCAGTTTAGACAAGTTCCATAAAAGAGAGATGATTTCAAGAGTATAGAGTTGAAAGAATACTAGGCTTCAAGGCCAATACCCAAAGGTCAAGTCCCAGCTCTGCTACTAATAGTTGTTATGATCCTGGACCCCCAGTGAGAACATGCTAAGAGATTATGGGACTCAGAGCTCTCCTTGCAAAGCTTTGCTGCTCACCAGCACTCTCTACATCGTTTTCATTGCAGTTAACATGTGCCAACACTTTCAAAACTAAATAAAGGCAACTGTGTAAAGATGCAAGTGTACAAGGAATCATGTATAAGAGGACTGTGCCTTCAAAAAAAGTGCAGTGGTTTATACTCATCATCAAATGTGCAGGGAGATGTGGATATTAGTCCAAGGTTGGCCACAAGCTCACTCTGAATAACTTTTTGAGCAAATCACTTCACTTTTTTCTAAGCTTTGATCAGATAAAATAAGGGGTTGGAACAAAAATAATCTGTAAGGTCTTTTTGAATGGTGACTATGGTGGAACAAGCCCTTTGTCCCCAGGGAATCTGGCTGGTGCCACTACTCAGTCCTCCGACCCAGGAGAAACAGACAGGGAGTTGCCCAGGAGGTGAGCAGAGGGAAAGCAACTGGCTTTCCCATTTGATCTGGAAAAAGTCCCAATAGGCTCTCATTCCTATAACCCTTTCGCGAAAGTTGTTCTCTCTGCAAGAGGTAACACTTCCCTCTTTCCAGTTCTGACCTTTCCCTTTAGGCTAAAATTTGCCAGTAAATCCAATGTCTGTTTTTCTTTGAACTTGGTTTTATTCACATTAAAAATGCTGCCTGTTCATCCCCCTGTGCCACTGGGGGAGAGCATGGAAGGTGACCCAGCTCCTTTGGGAAACATTTTGGCATGAAGGGTCACAATGCTTAAAAATACCCATAGCCTTTTTATCTTATACACCTTCCACAAATCTACTTTAAGGTAGTAATTCTAAATGTCATTGAAAATTTAAGCATCAAGATGTTCACCATCAAATTGTATAATATATAATTGCAAAAAATGGAAGCATCTTAAATGCCCAGAATAAGGGGATGGTTAAGTCATGGTTTATTAAAACAGTGAAATATTGTGTTAAGAAGTGGTGTTAAAGAGTTTAGAATAACAATGTGGAGACTGCTTATTGTGCAAAATAAGTAGAGAAAGTGAGATAGAAAATTGGTTGTATGGTTGTTGTTGTATGTTGGGGGTACAGAGAGAGAGATCAGCAGATGAAATCATCATGGACTAGCAAAGGACCACCGCTCACTCAGGCAAATGGCCCCGAGTTCACGCTGTGTCCTATTTTTATTCACAAGATTTCAAAGAGCTTGTTTACTGAGAAATTGGCATAGCATTAAACATAACTTTTACTTAAAGATACATGGAGTACACCTGCATGATAGCTTAATAACAATATAATATCAAAAGGCATTAATTGCTATTGTTTCTATGGTTCCCACAACATTCCCCTCTTTATCTCAAGGGATAACCTTGAAAGGAACAGAAATCTTATGAGAATGTTTTACTGAGAAAAAAGCCCAGCAACTGCCTTCAGTCCCATAGACCTGTTTCAGTGACCTGCCTTCAAGTCACAAAACAATTCTCTTGACAAAACATTCTTTTCTTGTTGGCTGTGTTCCCATGCAATGGGTTATTCCACTACATATGGTAAACAAAATATGAATAGAAAAATATTGAAAAGAAATACAGCAAAATGTAAACAGTGATATTTCTGAATGTGAGGCTTCTTTATTGCATATATTCATCTATTTTTTGATAAGCTTTAATTATTATCAGAATAACAATGTGGGCCCTGGCCTGTTAGCTCAGTTGGTTAAGAGCGTCATCCTGAAATGACTAGTTTGCAGGTTGGATCCCTAGTCAGGACACTCACGGGAAGCAACCAGTGAGTATGAGACTGAGTGGAACAACGAATGGATGCTTTCCTTCCCCCTTCCCCCCTCCCCTCTCTCTCCCTTCCCTTTTCTGCCTCATTAAAAATTAAGCCCTGCCTGGACAGCTCAGTTGGTTGAAGTATCTTCCTGGAGTGCAGAGGTTGCTGGTTCAATTCCCCAGGCAGAGTACAAGCCTCCTGTCTCTCTCTCTAAAAAAACAAAACAAAACAAAACAAAAAAACAAATGTTATTTTCTTCTTCATATTTTTCTTCATTTTCCAAATTATATACTATATGTATAACCAAAAAAAAAAAAAATTAAGAAAGCCCACAGTTCCAGAGACCACACTAGAACAACCATCATGGGGCTCCCCACCCCATGGTGGCCCTGATCCTGATAAGACGATGCAGCTCAGTAGCCTGCCTATGTGACCCAGGTAGCAGGTGCTCTACTGAACTTGGCACTAAATTTAGATGACAGGTGGCAGGAGGATGGAGAGTGACTTAAGGGAGCAGCTGCCTAGGAAGTCTCAGGAAGCCAAGTCTAGGCTGTGCTGCTGAACGCTGACACCACTTCCATACATCCTAGACAGCTGCACTGTTCGTCCTGAGAACAAGAGGTGCACTCACTGGTCCTCACAAAAACCCAGCCAGTGCACTGCCAGCAGGAGTAGTTAGTCAAGACAGGGAGCCAGCCAGACAGGTGACCCCACTAGAGACTTTGGGGTGCACTCTGCTGCTTCCCTCTGCTGCTCTGAACTGGCGGACTCCAGCCGCTCGGGGGCCACAGCCCAGCAGAGGGCAGGCTGGAAAAAACCAGGATACCACAGCAGTTCTTCCCTTCAACGCAAATATTTGACATTGAGATGAAGAGCGAGCGGCACATTGGTCTTCCAAATCTTCCTCTCCCTGGCTGGGGAACCTTGGCCAAGCTGTTTGACCCCTGCCTCAGCTTCTCCATTTCGCATTGCTCATAGAACGTGGGTGTGGGATTAATGGTGTTGAATGAAGGGCAAAGAGTAACATAGGTATGGCCAGGGGAAGGCTCACAGGGACTTCTTCCCTTTAGAAAGACACAAGTAGCATGATGCTCCCTCCCCTAACACTCCCACAACCTACTTATCTCAGATAAAGTCCCTTATGCCCAGTGCAAGTTCTTCCTGGTTTTCTTCTCGACTGGCAGCACAAATCTATAATCCAGTCCACAATTAGGTGTTACTCGATCTTATCTCCAGGGTCACCCAGCACAAGTTCATTCAATGTCTATTTAACCACATGTTAAAGAAATAGGTAATAAATGGAGCTAGAAACAGACCCAGAAGACCATGTTCTGGCCCTCATCAAGCTCACTGTTCAGCCAGAGGAGAGAGAACTAGTTATGATTCAGAGTGCTAGGTGTAAAGTAGAAGCCTGTATCAAGTGCTCTCTGAGACCTCAGATTGGGGGGCCCAGGAGGAGGATGGGGAGGGTGAGGCAAGCCTTCACCTTTGAACTGATGCTGAGGAGGAACAGTTTGCCTGATGCATTGCAGGTGTCCACAGTTGAATGGGAGCTGCTTGAGAGGAGCAGGTGCCCAGGTTTCAGAGGAGGGGCTGAGTCTGCTGCATATAGAGAACAGAGAGTTAAGACATGTGGGGGCAGGAAGAGGAAGCGAGGGTCTTCAATGTCAGCCAGAGAGTGTGTGGTGGGTGGGAAAGGGGCTCAAGCATGTTCCCAGGGCTCAAGTTCCTGGGCCAGACCCCGGAGCTACCAGCTCACATTACAGAAACGATGCTGTTCAGAAACAAGTAGAGGGCTGAGAGGTTAGCCTCTGAGTTGCCGTTGATTAAACAGAGTCACGAGGCAAGAAAGCCTGTAGGTGCAGGGAGCAGGGGGATCTGTGGAAAATAAGCCCCAGGACTCAAGAAATTACAGGGAGAGCTTCCTTGTCACAGGCAGAGGGATGGTTAAGAGGTAAGCCAAAAGAGCATGCCTAGTGACAGGACTGGGGACAGCAAAGTTCATCATAGGCTGGAGGGGTAGTAGGAGCCACCTTTCTCCATCTATCTCACAATCGAACTTCCTCTAATAGAGTATTTCCATATTAGTGTTAACCATGATCGTATTAGATTATCTTTAAAAACATGGAAACCCCCCCAGGCCCATTTTCCACCACCCCTACCCTGCTACACTGCTCTGGTCACACCAGTAGGGTCCAGGCTGGAGCTCCGTGTAACCAGCCCACAAGGGTCAGGGCACCTCAGGGGACCTTAAACATTAAAGAAAAAATAATACCAAATTAATGAGTTCCCAAGCGGCCAGCCAACCAAATGTCGAAGCCCACAGAAACTATTCCTAGTTTCCTCATGTCAAGAGGGAGGAAGATGCCTGACCAGGCGGTGGCACAGTGGATAGAGGGTCAGACTGGGATGTGGAGGACCCAGGTTCGAGACCCCAAGGTCGCCAGTTTGAGTGCGGATTCATCTGGCTTGAGCAAAAAGCTTGCCAGCTTGGACCCAAGGTTGCTGGCTTGAGCAAGGGGTTACTCAGTCTGCTGAAGGCCTGTGGTCAAGGCACATATAAGAAAGCAATCAATGAACAACTAAGGTGTCAAAACGAAAAACTGATGATTGATGCTTCTCATCCCTCTCCGTTCCTGTCTGTCTGTCCCTGTCTCTCTCTCTCTCTCTCTCTCTCTCTCTCTCTGTCCCTGCAAAAAAAAAATTAATAGGCCCTGGCTGGTTGGCTCAGCGGCAGAGCGTCGGCCTGGTGTGCAGGAGTCCTGGGTTCGATTCCTGGCCAGGCACACAGGAGAGGCGCCCATCTGCTTCTCCACCCTTCCCCCTCTCCTTCCTCTCTGTCTCTCTCTTCCCTTCCCGCAGCCAAGGCTCCATTGGAGCAAAGATGGCTCGGGCGCTGGGGATGGCTCTGTGGCCTCTGCCTCAGGCGCTAGAATGGCTCTGGACGCAGCAGAGCGACGCCCCAGAGGGGCAAAGCATCGCCCCCTGGTGGGCGTGCTGGGTGGATCCCGATGGGGCGCATGTAGGAGTCTGTCTGACTGGCTCCCCGTTTCCAGCTTCGGGAAAATGAAAATAAATAAATAAATAAATAAATAAATATAAATAAATAAAGAGAGAGAGGGAGAAAGAGCTTCCCGTGGGTGGGTCCGAGGGGAAAGGTGGGTCCAGGGGAAAGATAAACAAAGGAAACTTCTCCTTCAGAGGAGAGAGGGAGAGTAGAGACCCCCCAAATGCAGCGAGTGGGAGTGGGAGTGTATTGCATGGGTGTGCGTGTGTTAACGAATGTGAGTGTATGCGTTTTGTCTGCCTGCCATCTGGGGCATCTTCTGAGAGGCGGGGGGGGGGGGGGGGGGGTGGCTAATTTAACTCATCTGCCTGCTGGAAGTTGGTTGAAATGGAGTTTTAGTAGGATTCTTCCTGTGAGTCCTGTGGTTAAACTGAAATTCCTTTTAAATGATGTCTGAAGAGTGAGTCAAAACGAGGCTAGAACGCTGGATGAGTAAGTCCCTGCAGAGCGCACTCACCGCATTCACCTAGCGGGGAGCGGGGAGCGCCGGGCAGGCGGAGAGTAGCAGCTTCCTGGTCCCCTCACCCCCACCCACAGCGGGCATGGCCCCAGTGGCCCTGCCTCACCCCCTCTTCCCTCGCTCTGTGGGGCATGTTTTTTCTTTACAGAATTCTTCAACGTGATTGAACTTCAATCATCAGAGTCAACCACATTTCTCTTTCAAAATAAAGTTCCTTTTGTTGCTTTTTCTTTTTAAAAAGCACCGCTGTTCATTATAGAAAACTAGAACATATTGCTACGTAAAAAGAACAAATATATAGTAAAATATTCATTGTGTCACCCACTTTATGGAATCACTAGTAACACCATGTTAGATAATTAGACTACCCTTCAAGTAAATATATATATAGTATGTATGTATATAATATATAAATATATATTATATGTATATATACACATATATACACACATATATTTGTGATATACATAATATAGTTTACATAATACACATAATGCATATATATTATATATACACAAATACACTTTTTCTTCAAACAAAATTGGATTAATTCTGTGTTTATGTTGTTTTTCCCCCCTTCTTTTACCTGACATTTTCTGTGGCTTTAGATACATTGCTTAACATCATTTTTAAAAAGAGCTCATTTGCCTGACCTGTGGTGGCGCAGTGGATAAAGCGTCGACCTGGAAATGCTGAGGTCGCCGGTTCAAAACCCTGGGCTTGCCTGGTCAAGGCACATATGGGAGTTGATGCTTCCAGCTCCTCCCCCCTTCTCTCTCTCTGTCTCTCTCTCCTCTCTCTTCCTCTCTGTCTCTCTCTCTCTCCTCTCTAAAAAATGAATTTAAAAAAATAAAAAATAAATAAAAAGAGCTCATTTACTGATATTTAGAGAGAGGAGAGAAAGGGGGTGGGGTGGGGAGTGGAAAGCATCAACTAGTAGTTGTGTCTCCTATGTACCTTCACCAGGCAAAGCCTGGGGTTTGAACCAGCAACCTTAGCATTTCAGGTTGCTGCTTTATCTATTCTGTCACCACAGGTCAGGCTCAACATCATTTTGAGGTCTGCATACTATCCTATTACCTGAAATACTAAGCTTATTTAACCAGTTAATGTGTTAGGAAAATGAACCCTAGAGACTGGTCTAAAGTACTTGGCAAACAGTGAAAGCTGGTGGGGCATGGCAATGGGCACCTGGAACCAGAGCCCAGGCCCGTTGGCTCAGTTGCTGTGCTGTTTGCACTGTACAAGATGAGCAAGGAACTCACCAGATTCCTCTGAGACTGGAATGACAATACATCTTCTTATAAAAGCAAGGGCTCTTAATTCTAAGTCGTCTGTGGGAGCTCCTCAGCTCCTGGACGCCAGGGTCTGTGATCTGACAGGAATGTGAGCTGCGTGAATCAGCCTTACTGGTATGCACCTGCCTTTAGCATGCTCGGACATTGTATGTCTATACCTTCTATCTCCCACACACCAAGCCCCCCCCCCCCCATACCTTGTAGTACCATTTAAATTGAGCCACCAGTGGCTGAATCTGTATACTAATAATCTTTGCCCAAGGAGGAAGGTGGCTGTGGGGGTGCTGAGGCAGGCGACACATTTATAGAGGAATACAATGTAGAAGTAAGGATAAGGTGTGCAGTGAAGTTAAAAGAGTGTTGGCCTGGGTTTGAGGAGACTGGTTGCCAGTGTGCTGTGTGGCTCTGAGGAAGTTCTTTTCTGGTCCTGTTTCTTCATCAGTTCACCGGGGGCACCAAACCAGATGAGCTCCACTCTCCCTTTCTTCTTTAGCTTCTCTGCTGTTTTCCTTACTCACTTGATAAACTTGTTTCATAACATGATTCAGAAAATTCTTTTTGTGATTTTGATACTCCTTTGTGTTTTTTGAATCCTACAGACAAATTTCTGATGACAGTGTCAAAGGCTCTCAGTCACCTCTCCTGCAGCAAGCTCTTGTTTATATCATAGTTGACTATGCCACTGTTTTTTTAAATCCTCTGTTATTTTTAAAGATTTTTATTTTTAAATTACCGTTGATGTATAATGTTATATTAGTTTCAGATGTACAACCCTCTGACTAAACATTTACATAAGTTACAAAGTGATCACTCAATAATGTAGCACCCATCTGGCACCGTACATAGTTACTGCAATATCAACTGTCTTCCCTATGCTGTACTTTACATTCCCACAACTGTTTGTAACTACCAATCTGTGCTTGTTAATCTGTTCACCTCTTCACCCAGTCTCCTACCCCACCTTTCTGGTGCCTGTCAAAATGTTCTCTATCAGTCCATTTCTGTTCTGTTTATTTTATTCTTAAGATTTCACATATAAGTGAAATCACATGGTATTTGTCTTTCTCTGTCTGACTTATTTCACTTAGTACTAACCTCTAGGTCCATCCATGTTGTTGCAGATGGCAAGATTTCATTCTTATGGCTGAATCATAGCCCACTGTATGCATGTACCACTTATTCTTTATCCATTTGTCTACTGATGGGAATGTAGGTCACTTCAGTATCTGAGCTATTGTAAATCATGCTGAAATGAACAAATGGATGCATAGGTCTTTTTAAATTAGTATTTTGTGTTTCCTCATCTAAATACCCAGAAGTGGAATGTGTGGGTCTTTCTTTGTCTCTTGTTATAGCCTTTGTTTAAAGTCTATTTTGTCTGGAGTAAGTTTGCTGCCCTAGGTTTTTTGGGGTTTTTTTTTCATTTCTATTTTTATGACATACCGTTTTCCATCCCTGTACTTTTAGTTTTTCTCTGTCTTCCGATCAGAAGTGTGCCTCTTGTAGGCTGCATGTGTATGGATTTCTTTTTATCCATTCAGCCACCCTGTGCCTTTTGATTGGAACATTTAATTCATTTACATTTAGAGTAATTGTTGATGGATATGTAGTTATTACCACTTTATTATTCATATTTTAAATCTTTTTTTTCCTCCTTCTTTTTAAAAATTACCTTTTAACATTTTTTGTAATACTGGTTTGGTGGTGATGAACTCTTAGCTTTTTCTTGTCTGGAAGCTCTTTATCTGTCCTTCGATTCTAAATGATAACTTTGCTGGGTAGAGTAATCTTGGTTGTAGCTCCTTGCTTTTTTTTTTTTTTTTTTTTTTTTTTTATCACTTTGAATATTTCTTACCATTCTCTTCTGGCCTGCAAAATTTCTGTTGGGAAATCAATTGACAGTCTTATGGGAGCTCCCTTGTAGGTAACTAATTGCATTTCTCTTACTCTTTTAAGATCTTTCTTTGTCTTTAACCTTTAGCATTTTAATTATAATTTGTATTGGTGTGATCCATTTTGTATTCATCTTGTTTGGGACTCTGTGTTTCTTGGACTGGTATGTCTATTTCATTCACTAAGTTAGAAGTTTCCTCTCATTATTTTTTTCAAATTGGTTTTCAATTCTTTGCTCCTTTTCTTTTTTTTTTTTTTTTTTTTAAATAATTTTATTTTTTTAATGGGGTGATATCAATAAATCAGGATACATGTATTCAAAGATAATATGTCCAGGTTATCTTGTCATTCAATTATGTTGCATACCCATCACCCAAAGTCAGATTGTCCTCTGTCACCTTCTATCTAGTTTTCTTTGTGCCCCTCCCCCTCCCCCTTTCCCTCTCCCTCTCCCGCCTCCCCCAATAACCACCACACTCTTATCAATGTCTCTTAGTCTCACTTTTATGTCCCACCTACGTATGGAATAATGCAGTTCCTGTTTTTTTCTAATTTACTTATTTCACTTTGTATGTTAACAAGATCCCACCATTTTGCTGTAAATGATCCGATGTCATCATTTCTTATGGCTGAGTAGTATTCCATAGTGTATATGTGCCACATCTTCTCTATTCAGTCATCTATTGACGGGCTTTTTGGTTGTTTCCATGTCCTGGCCATTGTGAACAATGCTGCAATGAACATGGGGCTGCATGTGTCTTTACATATCAATGTTTCTGAGTTTTGGGAGTATATACCCAGTAGAGGGATTGCTGGGTCATAAGGTAGTTCTATTTTCAGTTTTTTGAGGAACCACCATACTTTCTTCCATAATGGTTGTACTACTTTACATTCCCACCAACAGTGTATGAGGGTTCCTTTTTCTCCACTGCCTCTCCAACATTTGCTATTACCTGTCTTGTTAATAATAGCTAATCTAACAGGTGTAAGGTGGTATCTCATTGCAGTTTTGATTTGCATTTCTCTAATAACTAAAGAAGATGAGCATCTTTTCATATATCTGTTGGCCGTTTGTATTTCTTCCTGGGAGAAGTGTCTGTTCATGTCCTCTTCCCATTTTTTTATTGGATTGTTTGTTTGTTTGTTGTTGAGTTTTATGAGTTCTTTATATATTTTGGATATTAGGCCCTTATCTGAGCTGTTGTTTGAAAATATCATTTCCCATTTAGTTGGCTGTCTGTCTATTTTGTTGTCAGTTTTCTTGCTGAGCAAAAACTTCTTAGTCTGATGTAGTCCCATTCATTAATTTTTGCCTTCACTTCTCTTGCCTTTGGAGTCAAATTCATAAAATGTTCTTTAAAACCCAGGTCCATGAGTTTAGTACCTATATCTTCTTCTATGTACTTAATTGTTTCAGGTCTTATGTTTAGATCTTTGATCCATTTTGAGTTAATTTTAGTACAGGGGGACAAACTGTAGTCCAGTTTCATTCTTTTGCATGTGGCTTTCCAGTTTTCCCAGCACCGTTTATTGAAGAGACTTTCTTTTCTCCATTGTGTGTTGTTGGCCCCTTTATCAAAAATTATTTGACTATATATATGTGGTTTTATTTCTGGGTTTTCTATTCTGTTCCATTGGTCTGAGTGTCTATTTTTCTGCCAATACCATGCTGTTTTGATTGTCATGGCCCTATAATATAGTTTGAGGTCAGGTATTGTAATGCCCCTAGCTTCATTCTTTTTCTTTAGGATTGCTTTGGCTATTCGGGGTTTTTTATAGTTCCATAAAAATCTGATGATTTTTTGCTCCATTTCTTTAAAAAATGTCATTGGAATTTTGATGGGAATTGCATTAAATTTGTATATTGCTTTGGGTAATATGGCCATCTTGATTATATTTATTCTTCCTAAGCAAGAACAAGGAATATTCTTCCATCTCATCATATCTTTTTCGATTTCCCTTAATTATGGTTTATAGTTTTCATTATATAAGTCCTTTACATTCTTTGTTATGTTTATTCCTAGGTATTTTTTGTTGTTCTTGTTGCAATCGTGAAGGGGATTATTCTTTTGAGTTCGTTCTCAAATGTTTCATTGTTGGCATATAGAAAGGCTATGGACTTCTGTATGTTAATTTTGTATCCTGAGACCTTACTATATTGGCTTATTATTTCTAGTAATCTTTTTGTGGATTCTTTGGGGTTTTCGATGTATAGGATCATATCATCTGCAAAAAGTGATACCTTTACTTCTTCTTTTCCGATATGGATGCCTTTTATTTCTTGGTCTTGTCTGATTGCTGTAGCTAGAACCTCTAACGCCACATTAAATAAGAGTAGAGAGAGTGGACAACCCTGTCTTGTTCCTGATTTAAGGGGGAAAGCCTTCAGTTTTGTGCCATTTAATATGATGTTAGCTGATGGTTTATCATATATGGCCTTTATCATGTTGAGATATTTTCCTTCTATACCCATTTTGTTGAGAGTCTTAAACATAAAATTGTGTTGTATTTTATCGAAAGCCTTTTCTGCGTCTATTGATAAGATCATGTGGTTTTTGTTCTTTGTTTTGTTGATATGGTGTATTACGTTAACCCTTTTACGTATGTTGAACCATCCTTGAGATTCTGGGATGAATCCCACTTGATCATGATGTATTATTTTTTTAATAAGTTGTTGTATTCGATTTGCTAGTATTTTGTTTAGTATTTTAGCATCTGTATTCATTAGATATATTGGTCTGTAGTTTTCTTTTTTTGTGCCATTTTTGCCTGGTTTCGGTATGAGGGTTATGTTGGCCTCATAAAATGTGTTTGAAAGTATTGCTTCTTCTTCAATTTTTTGGAAGACTTTGAGTAGAATAGGAACCAAGTCTTCTTTGAATGTTTGATAAAATTCGCTGGTATAGCCGTCTGGGCCTGGACTTTTATTTTTGCAGAGGTTTTTAATGTTTTTTTCTATTTCTTCTCTACTAATAGGTCTGTTTAGGCTTTCTGCTTCTTCTTGACTCAGTCTAGGAAGGTTGTATTGTTCTAGGAATTTATCCATTTCTTCTAGGTTGTTGAATTTAGTGGCATAAAGTTTTTCATAGTACTCTACAATAATTCTTTGTATATATCTACGGTGTCCGTGGTGATTTCTCCTCTTTCATTTTGGATTTTGTTTATATGAGTTCTTTCTCTTTTTTCCTTGGTAAGTCTTGCCAAGGATTTGTCAATTTTGTTGATCTTTTCAAAGAACCAGCTCCTTGTTCTATTAATTTTTTCTATAGTTTTTCTGTTCTCTATTTCATTTATTTCTGCTCTGATTTTTATTATCTCCTTTCTTTGGCTGGTTTTGGGTTGTCTTTGTTCTTCTTTTTCTAGTTCCTGAAGGTGTGAAGTTAAGTGGTTCACTTGGGCTTTCTCTTGTTTGTTCATATATGCCTGAAGTGATAGGAACTTCCCTCTTATCACTGCTTTTGTTGCATCCCATAGATTCTGATATGTCGTATTGTCATTTTCATTAGTCTGTATATATCTTTTGATCTCTGCACTTATTTCTTCTTTGACCCATTCATCTTTTAAAAGTGTGTTGTTTAGTTTCACATTTTTGTGGGATTTTTTCCCTCTTTTTTGCAGTTGAATTCTAGTTTCAAGGCTTTATGATCAGAAAATATGCTTGGTACAACTTCAATTTTTCTGAATTTGCTGATGTTGTTTTTGTGGCCCAACATATGGTCAATTCTTGAGAATGATCCATGTACACTGGAGAAAAATGTATACTCAGTCACTTTGGGATGAAATGTCCTATAGATGTCTATCATATCCAGGTGCTCTAGTGTTTTGTTTAAGGCCACTATATCTTTGTTGATTCTCTGTTTGGATGACCGATCTAGAGCCGTCAGCGGTGTATTGAGGTCTCCAAGTATGGTTGTATTTTTGTCAGTTTTTGTTTTAAGGTCAATAAGTAGCTGTTTTATATATTTTGGTGCTCCTTGGTTTGGTGCATATATATTAAGAATTGTTATGTCTTCTTGATTCAGTGTCCCCTTAGCCATTATGAAATGGCCATTTTTGTCTCTGACTACTTTTGCTGTCTTGTAATCAGCATTATCAGATATGAGTATTGCTACGCCTGCTTTTTTTTGGATGTTATTTACTTGTAGTATTGTTTTCCAGCCTTTCACTTTGAATTTGTTTTTATCCTTGTTACTTAGATGAGTTTCTTGTAGGCAGCATACAGTTGGATTTTCTTTTTTAATCCATTCTGCTACTCTGTGCCTTTTTATTGGTGAGTTTAATCCATTTACATTTAGTGTAATTATTGACACTTGTGAGTTCCCTATTGCCATTTCATAGATTGCTTTCTGTTAGTTTTGTGTCTTGTTTGATCCTTCTCTTTTGTTTTTCTATCTTTTGTTTTTATTTGGTTGTATTCCATACATCTTTCCTCTGTTGCTATTTTTTTTAAATCATGTGCTTCTGTGGTGGTTTTTTCAATGGTGGTTACCTTTAAGTAATGAAAAGGGTTCCTACCCTGTTCATTGTAGTGCACTATTTTGTGAGTATTTTTGCACTCCATCGTCCTTTGCTACTGTTAATCTCCATCCTCTCCCCCCCCCCTTTCTTTTTGTTGTTGTCACAGTTTAAAGTTGGTTTTATTGTGTCCTTCTTGGAGCTTTTACTTGTGGCTTTGTTTTGTTTTGTTTTGTTTTGTTTGTTCTTTGTATCTGATTGGAGAACCCCCTTTAGTAATTCCTGGAGTGGGGGTTTTCTGATGATAAATTCTCTCATCTTTTCTGTGTCTGAATGTTTTTTATTTCTCCTTCATATTTGAAGGATAGCTTTGATGGGTATAGTATTCGTGGCTGAAAGTTCCTCTCTTTCAGGACTTTAGATATTGGGGTCCACTCTCTTCTAGCTTGTAGAGTTTCTGTTGAGAAATCTGATGATAATCTAATGGGCCTGCCTTTATATGTTGTATTCTTCTTTTCCCTAGCTGCCTTGAGAATTTTTCTTTGCCGTTGGTTTGTGCCAATTTCATTATGATATGCCTTGGAGTAGGTTTGTTGGGGTTAAGAAAACTCAGAGTTCTGTTTGCTTCTTGAATTTGAGGCTTTAATTCTTTCCACAGGCTTGGGAAGTTCTCATCTATTATTTGTTTGAATATATTCTCCATTCCATTTTCTCTCTCTTCTCCCTCTGATATACCTATTATTCTTATGTTATTCTTTTTGATGGAGTCAGATAATTCCTGTAGGGCTTTCTCATTTTTTTTAAATTTTTGAGTCTCTTTCTGCTTCTATCTGTTGTGCCTCAAGTTGCTTGTCTTCTATTTCACTAATCCTACCTTCTTTCTGGCCTGTTCTATTAGCTAAGCTTGTTACCTCGTTTTTCAGCTCGTGAATTGAGTTTTTCATCTCTGTTTGATTTGTTTTTATAGTTTCAATTTCCTTGGAAATATATTCTTTGTGTTCTTTGAGTTGTTTTCTGAGCTCCCTAAATTGCCTTTCTGTGTTTTCTTGTATATCTCTGAGTATTTTTAGGATTTCTATTTTAAATTCTCTGTCATTTAACTCCAAGGTTTCCAATATATTAAGTTTTTTCTCCATAGATCTGTGTTACCTCTCTTTCTTTTGTATCCATGATATTCGATTTTCTATTTCTTAATGGCATCTGAGGGTGGTTTTGTTGATAGTATTAATGAGATTTAATAAAGAATAAAAAGTTTAAAAAAAATCAAAAAGAGGTTTTTTTAAATAAAATTAATAATTAAATAAAGAAAAATAAAATAAAATTTAAATTTAAAAAAAGGAAATTATTCCCCCCCTCCTTTTTTCCTCTCCTCTCCTCTCCCCTCTTTCTTGAGAAAGTCTTGTAGTGAACTGTGAATTATATTGTACTAAATAGAACAAACAATGCCTGTAATGGAGGGCTTGAATTGGGGGAAAGTAATAAAGGGGCAAAAAAAAAACCCAAAAAAGGGGGTGGGGACCCACAAAAAGCAAATAAGGAAAAAATTGGGTCAAGAATAAAGTGATTTGCGTTTAGGTGTTGGTTGACTAAGAGTTATGATGAGAGGAATAAGAGGGAAACAGGAAAATGGGGGGACACATTAAAAAATTACTATTGTATTTAGTGGAACAAGAACTAGATAAAATGGAGAGCCAGGGATGGGAGCACTGCTAGTGAGTTAAAAGGTGAAGTAAAAACCCCCCAAAATGCCACAAACATAAGTTTGAGTCCCAGATAAGATAATTTGTTCGTTATCAAGGTTTGAATGAGAGGAGACGTAAAGGAGAAAGGAAGAAACTAATATAGAGGGAGAAAGAAAGAGAGAGAGAGAGAAAAAAAGAAGGAACCACTACAAGAAGAAAAAAAGAAAAAAGAGGAGAGAGAGAGAGAGAGAGAGAGAGAGAGAGTTAAGGGTTTTGGAGTGCAACCCTCATAGAGAGAAAGGAAAAGGAAAGAAAAGATAATGGGAGATGTAACACTTATGGGTAGTGTAGTTCAAGGAGAGGAGAGAGTAAGACCAGCAGAGTGTTAAACGACCAAATTGGAGGATGAAAAAAAAAATCAAGAATGAAGATAAGAGAAACAAACGAACAAATATAATAAAATGGGATAGGTTATAAAGTCTGCGGATTATTCTTGATTTTGAAAGGTTATCTTCTTGCTTTTTCTTTTCTCTCCCTCTTCCTGGTCGGTGACTCTGTACCCCGGGTTCTGCCCCTTTGGCACGCTCAGGTAGAGGTTTGCAGTTGATAAGTCTCTATGGCGATGTCATGTATTGTGCTTCAGTCTTGTTGGCAGTCGAGGCTCATTAGCATTTATAGGCTCCGACAGTGAAAGAGTCCGTGTTCCTGGAGCCTCTCTCCTAGTCTTTCCTTCCTTAATTAGTAGCCTGATAATCCAGCTATGGGGTTGCTGCTGCCTCTGCCTGGATAGTAAGAGGCTCAAAGAGCTGGCAACTCTCCACTCTATTCCCACTCAGCACAGGGCTCTGGGTAAGGCTCAGTCAGTCAGAGCTGCTAGCATAATCAGGCGGGGCTTCCGCCCACTCAAAGACCTCTGGCTCTGCTACTCTGTCCGGTAGCACAGGTGGGCGCCCACTCCCGGGGTGCTTGGAGGAAACTCTCACTCACTATCTGTGCGCAGACCAGGAGATCAGGCCGGAAGTCTCACCCTCTGAGTGAACACCCCCACACACGGAAAAGTTCCAGCGTTGGAATTGGCTCTCGCTCCCTCCCTGTGCGCAGCTTTTTCAGGGCGCTGGGGCGGCCCGAGATTCTGCTTTTGGCCCACACAAAGGCCCCTGACTCTGCCCCTCTGTGGGATAACACGGGCTCCCACTCCTGAGGTGCTGGGAGGAATCTCTTGCCCACTCTCCATGCGTGCAGACCAGGATATCAGGCCAGCCATCTCTCACCCTCTGAGTGAAACCCCCGCCCACACGGAGATGTTCCAGTGTTGGAATTGGCTCTCGCTCCCTCCCCGTGTGCAGCTTTTTCAAGGTGCTGAGGCGGCCCGGAGATTCCACTTTCGGCCCACACAAAGGCCCCTGACTCTGCCTCTCTGTGGGGTAACATGAGCGCCCACTGCTGAGGCACTCAGAGGAATCTCTCACCCACTATCTGCACACGCCGACCAGGAGATCGGGGAAAATGGCTGCCCCACTTGTCTTTCTTTGTCTGGGTTTGGCGTGAGTGTCAGCTAGTATTGACTGGGTTGTCACAGGCACAGTTTTTCCTCAGCTTGGATCTTCGTGCCACAGCCTGGTTCCGCCGTTTGTGCCGTGGCCTGGATCTATTCACCCCCTTTGCCCGCCTCAGTTTCTATATTCTCAGTTCCCAGTGAAAGCCGCCCTGTTTAGGTTAGTGAGGAAGGCAGAGCATTTCTTACTCCCTATTTCCTTCAGGGTTTGATTATATATTTAGCCAATTTTTCGCTCGACCATACATTCAGGTGTATTGCGAAACATCTGGAGGCTCCAAGGATAGGTTTTTCTGTTTCTGGTTGAAGATCTTGTTGAGTTTTGGGGGAGATTTATCGGTATCGCTTCCTACGCGCCATTATTCTGACATCATCTTCAGGAATCGCTCCTTCTTTTCTTCTTGCATCCCCATTATGCGAATGCTTGCATGTCTGAAATAGTACCAGAGGCTCCTAATACTATACTTAATTTTTTAGATTCTTTTTTTATTTTTTGCTGTTCTGCTTAGGTGTTTTTTACTATCTTATCTTCTAAATCACTGATTCAATCCTTGCTTTACCAAGTCCACTATTGATTCCTTCTAGTGTTATTCTTCATTTCAGGTTATTCATTTCTGACTGGTCTTTTTTTTATGTTTTCTATCTCTTTGTTGAAGTTCTCACTGAGTTGCTCTATTTTTCCTCTAAGCTTAATGAGCATCCTTAAAATTAGTATTTTAAACTCTGGCAGATTACTTGTTTCCATTTTCTTTAGTTCTTTTTCTAGAATTTTGTCTTTCTTTCATTTGGGATATGTTTCCTTGTCTCCTCATTTTGGCTGCCTCCTTGTGTTTGTTTCTATGTATTAGGTATAGTTGCTACACCTCCTAGTTGGTAGAGTGTCCTTATGTAGTAGGTCCAGTGTCACAGTCACTCTGGTCACCTGAGTCGGGTGCTCCAGATGAGCCTCTCCCCATGTGGGCTCTGCGCATCTTCCTGTTGTAGTTGAACCTTGATTGATGTTGGCACATTAATGGGAAAGATTAACACCCAGGCCAACAGGCTCTGAGAACCATCCAAGACTATAGCAGAGGAGCTGCTGTACAGGGGCCCAACCCATGGAACAGGGCTCTCTTCAGCAGGGCTTGAGTGCCTGCTGTGTCCACCTCTTGAGTGTGTGACTCATGGAGGTGCTTGGGTGGTGCTCCCATGTGGTCTGAAACTGTCCTCTGGGTGTGCTGGCTCTGGGGCCTCCTGGGATGTGCAGGGTAAGGTCAGCTGCTGCTGTGCCTTGCCTGGGGCCACCCAGCATGAGCTATAGAGCCATCTGCAGGTGGTTGCCATTGGTACTGGGCTTGGAGATACCAATAAGTATTAAACTGCAAACTGAGGCCAACTGCCATTAGTGCTGGGCTTGGGGCTGCTTAGCAAGAGGTATGGGCATGCTGAAGCCAGATGTTACTTGGTGTTTTGTGGAACTTTGGGAGATTTTTAGGAAAGTCTGAAGCATGAACCAAGACAGGCCCGTTGTATGGAAACAGCACTAAAAGGAGAAAAATTTGGGTGGGGTAGGGTCTCAGAGAATCACTAGCCCTGGACTAACAGTGTTAGCCAGGTTGATGGACGCTCAGATATAGTGTCTACCAGTGCCTGCAGTGGGAGGGCGTAGCAAAGGAACAATGGCTTCTGCCAGCACTTCTATCGGGTAGAAACCAGCCCCTCCAGCCCTCATTCTGATGCCAGACCATTCAGTTCCTCCCCATATGTCCCTGGTGCCTTTCAAGCTGCTACCCCAGCATTGAAGCTCAGAGCAAGTGAATTTGAGTAAGTTTAAGTGTGAGCTCTTTAAGTGGAATGCTTGTTCTTCAGTAGCCCTCCGTCTCACTCTTTCACAATGCCTGCTGGTTTTCACATACAGAAGTTATGCAGACTTCACTTTCTGGCACTGGAACCCCGGGGGACTGGTGGTGTGGGGTTGGGACCTCCTCACTCCTCAGGGAGAACCTTTACAGCTGAGATATCCCTCCCGGTTTTTAACTACCACATGTGGGTTGGTAACCAGCTTTTTCCACATCTCCACCCCTCCTACCAGTCTCTATGTGGCTTCTTCTGTGTATTCTTAGTTACAGGACTTCTGTTAAGCTAGATTACAGGTGGTTCTCAATGATAGTTGCTCTGTAATTTAGTTGTAATTGTCATGTGGATGTGGGCAGGGAAGAGTACTACATTTACTTACTCTGCCATCTGAACAGAAGACTATTCCAGGGGTCCCCAAACTACAGCCCGCGGGCCGCATGCGGCCCCTTGAGGCCATTTATCTGGCCCCCACCACATTTCTGGAAGGGGCACCTCTTTCACTGGTGGTCAGTGAGAGGAGCACATTGACCATCTCATTAGCCAAAAGCAGGCCCATAGCTCCCATTGAAATACTGGTCAGTTTGTTGATTTAAATTTACTTGTTCTTTATTTTAAATATTGTATTTCTTCCTGTTTTGTTTTTTTACTTTAAAATAAGATATGTGCAGTGTGCATAGGGATTTGTTCATAGTTTTTTTTTATAGTCCGGCCCTCCAACGGTCTTAGGGACAGTGAACTGGCCCCCTGTGTAAAAAGTTTGGGGACCCCTGGCCTATTCTCTATGTAGTTAAAACCTAGGAGACAGGGGCCTCCAGGAGCTAGGAGTATACAGCTCACACACACCTGGATAATTCTGCATTTCTGCCTTTTCTCTGTAAGGTCTGTGGATCACCAGGGACTAAGATTTGACAGAAAGATTTTGCCCAGCATGCCAGCCTACTCAGGTGATGATGGCTACCCCAAGGGTTATAATTAAAAGGACTCTAAGACACTTCCATCTCAGCCAGAAAGATTTCTATATCTGCCACAGGCAAGGATCGTGGGACAGCAAGGTTATCACCATTTCTCACACTGTGTCCTGAACTATGAGAAGCAAGTCCCCGGAATCCAGTGGATTCCTATGCTCCAGGATCATGACATGGAAAGTCACCTTTCTCAAGGAAGACAAGCTTGGGGAGAAGAGGCGATGGTACTGTAAAGCAGGCTGTATCTCACCCCAAACCCCCTGGCAGCGTGGCAGTGTGGCAGTGAGGCATCCCCTTCACTCACACAGGGACTTCCTCGTGCTGCACTCTCCTCTCCCACGGTAGCGCATCCTCTCCAAGCCTTCTCTCGACATTAACCTCATGTTTTGTGCTGTGACACATTTTGTTTGGAGGAGGTATGGTGGGCACTTACAGGGAATTTAGCTGGAGACCTCTGTGTTCCATCAGGAGGCTGCTGGCTGGTTCATTTATGGGCTGGAAGTTAGCACTTCAAAGACAACCCACTGTCTTCTAGCAACAAAAGATTTACAAGCCAGCGCCCAGGGAAATATTGACTGTTTCCCCTCCTCCCATGTGAATGCAACCTAAAGGGAGTTTAAAGGGGTTATTAGGGGAGCTATAAGGTATGGAAGAGAAAACCCCAGAAGGATTTTTAAAAGCAGGTTTCCTGGCACTGGGGACAGCATGCAGCCCTATGCTGGTGTGGTTCATTGGACAAGCCAAGGTCTGAAACCAGGAAGCTGGAGCTCTGCTTCCAGCTTTGTCACTTCCTTTCTCTGGGCCTCAGTTTCCCCATCTGTTACCTGCCCTGCCCAGTTCAATGTGTTTGGGGATAACTCACTGAGAGAAATGATGTGAATATGCTTTGAAAAGAAGTCTCAAGAGCTATGTAAATGGAAGGAATGATTGTTTGTTTTCATAAGTAGAGTTGTCTCTCTGCCATCTAGGCTGTAGAGGCTGTTTGGACCATAAGTATACGGCCTCTGAACTTTTCACTCTGCACTGGAGCAGCTGTGGGTGATAGGAATGCGGGGAGGGAGGAGGTATCAGAGCATGGGCCTCCGTCTCAAGGCTGGCCAGGTTTCTAGGGGAAAAAAAAATCTAAAGTGGCTCTTTGTGGTCATGAAGTATACACTTATGTGATTGTTTTTGAATGTTTGAGTCTGAAGAAAAAGCTTTCAGGTTGACATCTCAGTGGGTAACAATAGAGTTACCTATTCAATGAAGGCTGTGCAAATCTACATGAAATGGAAAATAAAGGAAGTTATCTAAATAATTCTACATGCCTCTTCCTTTTCACATGTATACACACACACATACACACACACACACAGAGATTATTTCATTCAGATTCACATAGTGGTTGCAATTCTTCCCTCTCTATGCCTAGGTAGAGCATTTCCAATCTTCAAAGTTCTTCCCAGTTCCTTTGCCATTTTATATTCAGTTGCAGACACGGGATCTGGCTAATAGTAGACACACAGGAAATCTCTGATCAATGAAATACCACCCAATCCGGGAGTGTATTGTTACAGAAATGGCCCCCAATGAATCCTGCCTCTGTGAATCTGTGTCTTCATGTAGCCTTTTCCATATTGATGCTGGGCTTGATCACATTTGCTTTGATTAATGGAACCTTAGCAAGGGCTTGAAAAGCACCCCGGGACACGCACACCACAGGGAGAAGCAAGGCCAGCTTGCTGAAGAATGTGGCACAACCAACTTTAGCCACCGGTCACGTGTATGAGGTCAGTTAGACTTTCCAGGCCCTGTCAAACACCAGATGACTGCAGCTGGCGGCATCAGCAGCCTAACTCAGTCCGAATCATTGGCCCATGGAATCACAAGAAAATAAATTGTGGTTTTAAGCCAATGAATTTTGGTTTGATGTGTTACACAGTAATAGATCATTGAAATACTCCTTTTTTTTTTTTTTTTTTGTATTTTTCTGAAGCTGGAAATGGGGAGAGACAGACAGACTCCCGCATGCGCCCGACCGGGATCCACCCAGCACGCCCACCAGGGGTGACGCTCTGCCCACCAGGGGGCGATGCTCTGCCCCTCCGGGGCGTCGCTCTGCAGAGACCAGAGCCACTCTAGCGCCTGGGGCAGAGGCCAAGGAGCCATCCCCAGCGCCCGGGCCATCTTTGCTCCAATGGAGCCTTGGCTGCGGGAGGGGAAGAGAGAGACAGAGAGGAAGGAGGGGAGAGGGGTGGAGAAGCAAATGGGTGCTTCTCCTATGTGCCCTGGCCGGGAATCGAACCCGGGTCCCCCGCACGCCAGGCCGACGCTCTACCGCTGAGCCAACCGGCCAGGGCCTGAAATACTACTTTTTAAAAAAATAGGAGATATTCCTTTAGACCAAGCATGACAAATATGCTACATCTTGTCTATCAACTTTAATTGATTAGTAGTGTCTTCCTGGAAAGCTGTGTTGAAAAGAATTTGAAAGCCATGTTAATGGAAAAGAAAGCCATGACTTGTCAGAGAACATGGGCAGAAATAGAGGCAATATGTCTGCCTTATATCTGCCATCCTTATTCCATATTATCAAGAAGAGGTCAATGAATAGGAAAAGCAGAATTATTAAACTTGAATTTCAAATGGGCTGACCAGTGAGGGGTTATCACATGAGGTAGATAATGTTTCCTAAGAACAGTGATAGGGAAGACGGAACTCCTGAGTGGCCTCAACCAGACATGATTTCTGTCACCCAAGAACACAGGTCTATGGTTGAGGAAACCCATGAC
The DNA here is from genome assembly GCF_036850995.1 of Saccopteryx leptura. Lineage (NCBI taxonomy): Eukaryota > Metazoa > Chordata > Mammalia > Chiroptera > Emballonuridae > Saccopteryx > Saccopteryx leptura. The sequence continues at coordinate 124,091,739 of NC_089508.1, forward strand.
TTAGAGGTCTAGTTGGCTACCCAGACTTGCCTGGGGCAGTGCAGAAGTGGGATTGTTGTGGTCACAGGTCTGCTCAGCAGTTCACAGGTCTGGGAGCTTAGTGTTCTGGGTGTGTCCAGAGGTGACTGGGCTCTTGAGAACAGACCCACAAGAACCACATTCATAAGATACTGACAGCAAAAATAAAGTCTGGAGACTTTCCCAGGATATAACCAGTCTTCTCTGCTCTCCAAACTAAATTAGTCATTAAAAAGGCTCAGTCCCATGAAAAGGATGGAATAAAAATCAAGGAAGTGGAAAGGTTCAAAGAGACTATTTTACATGAGTCAGGAAAGGCAGATCAAGTATCTCTGTCTGACAACATAGCACTCTCTCCAGTAATGGGGAAGTCCCTGACCTCAGGCCAGCGCCTCTCTCCCTTGAGAAGAATTTGAGGCACACTGACCACTTACAGACATTGATTCCTCCTCTAACATCTCTGACAAACCCATTTCTTCTGGGAAACATGCTTTCTCCCAGATACATGAATATAATTTATTAGGCCATTGTTAATTTCCTGTTCAGAAGCACTTCTGGGGATTTCGCGTTAGTCAGCGTTTGCTTTCCCAGTTCCTGACTGTCCATTATCACTTTGATTTATAAGGCATTTTAACCCTTCAGAGATTTCTGCATATGCATTGATTTTGTCCATCCACCCATCTACCATCTACCACCCACCTACCTATCTATCCATCCATCCATCCATCATTTCACCTATTTATTCTGTAAATACTTAATATGCACTCAGTTGGTGCAAGTGAACACACAGAGAAGGAAGGCATGGGCCCTGCCTTTTAGGAGCCTCAATGGTATGAAAGAAGACAGGATTCTAGGTGGGAAACCACTCCTAGATAAGTCCAAGGAAGAAATACAGCTACTCTGACTAACATTGAGCAGAAGTGATAGAGAAGAAAGAACAGGTATTAGAAGAAGAGAGAGTTAGAGAGAGAAAATGGACTGTGGTTGCCTATGCGATGAACAGTGAGAGAAGGAGGAAACCAGGATAAGAAAACTGATTGTTAATAAGTATTATTTTCACCATTATTATTTATAACTGGTATTTGCTAAGCACCTCCACTATGTCAGGAACTGTTCTAAACCTTTTGTATAGCTGAATTTACTTAATCCTCAAATTCCAGAGTGGCCCTGGCCGAGTAGCTCAGTTGGTTGGAGCATTGTCCCAGTATATCAAGGTTGCGGGTTCCATCCCCTGTCAGGGCAGGTACAAGAATCAAACAATGAACGCATAAATAAGTGGACCTGCAAATCAATGTTTCTCTCTCTCTCTCCTTTCCTCTCTCTAAAATCAATAAATAAAGTTTTTTAAAACCCAGAATGGACCCTGGCCAGTTGGCTCCATGGATAAAGTGTCAGCCAAGTGTGTGTACGTCTCGGGTTCAGTCCTTGGTCTGGACAAACATGGGAAGTAACCATTTGCTTCTCTTCCCTCTCCTCTCCCCTCTCTCTCGACCCCTTCTGCAGCCAGGGGCTCCATTGGTCTGAGCTTCAGCCCTGAGCACTAAGGATAGCTCAGCTGATTCAAGCATCGGCCCCAGACTGGGGTTGCCAGGTGGATTCCAGCTGGGGCACATGCAGAATTCTATCTCCCCTCCTCTCACTTAAAAAACAAACAAATCCAGAATGATTGGTGCTGTCATTACATTCATATTTGAGGTGAGGAAGTGAAGGCACAGAGAGATAAGGAACCTGTCCAAGGTGACACTGGTACCTCCCACAAAGACAGGAAATGTAGGAGGAAGATGCCCAGTACAGTTTCAGAAATGTACCATTCAGGATGCCTGGGGCCCTCCCAGGGCCAAGCTTTGGAAGGGAGCTGTATGTCGGGTGGAGGCTAAGGAGAACACCTGGGCTGGAAACGTCAGCTTAGGCACCACCAACGCCCATGTGTGGAGGGGAAAACCACAGGCCCAGTGTGGAATGGCAAGGATGAGGCCAAGGTCAGGACCTGGGAGAAGACCCAGGAGTTAGGGGCATTTGGAGGAAGAGGAGCCAGGTCAGGAGGATGGAAATGAACGGTGAAACAGTCAGGATACGAAGCAAGAATAGGAGGTGTCACAGAGGGAGAGGGAGTGAAGAGTTTGGGAAAGGAGGCAGTTCTCCAATGGTTCACATGCCTCCAAGGGAGCACTGAGGTGGGCCTGAAAGCAGCCACTCAATGAGAAATTCAGGAGGTCTGACCACTGGTGACTTCAACCAGCACAGTGTCACAGCATTAACTCCAGCTCCCAGAGCACCTGTGGCAGTGGTTCTAACTCTGGTGCTGCAGAAACTCTGACAGTTTGTTGAAGTGAAGTTTTCTGGGACTGCCTCTGGAGGCTTGAGTTACTAAAGCTTCAGTTGGGGCCCAGAAATCTCTTTACTAAGGAGATCTGATGCAGTTGGTTTTGATTAGCACTGCCCCGAAGACACAAGCACTTCCTTTTCTGCTTGCCCCAGGTACTTGGTTCCTGTTAAGTGACCCACAACCTCCCGTGGGAACTCAACATAGTGAGTCATCAACCTTTTTGGTCCCCACCCCCCACCCTCAGGGGGCCTTAGAGATCTAATCACATTTTAATATGATTTTTTTTTTTAAAAAAAATTTTATTTATTAAAGACTTCTTTGCTTTTTTTTTTTTTTTTTTTTTGCTTTTTTTTTTGTATTTTTCTGAAGCTGGAAACGGGGAGAGACAGTCAGACAGACTCCCGCATGCGCCCGACCGGGATCCACCCGGCACGCCCACCAGGGGCAACGCTCTGCCCACCAGGGGGCGATGCTCTGCCCCTCCTGGGCGTCGCTCTGCAGCGACCAGAGCCACTTTAGCACCTGGGGCAGAGGCCAAGGAGCCATCCCCAGCGCCCGGGCCATCTTTGCTCCAATGGAGCCTCGGCTGCGGGAGGGGAAGAGAGAGACAGAGAGGAAGGAGGTGGGGGTGGAGAAGCAAATGGGTGCTTCTCCTATGTGCCCTGGCCGGGAATCGAACCCGGGTCCCCCGCACGCCAGGCCGACGCTCTACCACTGAGCCAACCGGCCAGGGCCTTAATATGATTTTTAATACATATTTTAATACATATTTTAAATACATATTTAAAATAATACTATTTTAATACATATTTGAATTAAAAAACATTCATACATACTACAGACACACACACATGCATGCACACACATGCACAAACACCATGCATGTACACATGTGCACACACACACCATGCAGGCACATGCACATGCACACATACTCCATGCATACACACAATAAGAGAGAGAAATACATTTATCCCAGAGGTAAACACCAGAGATGAAGGAAATAAACACAAACACACTTGACTAACCCAGTGTGGGGAAGGAGACCAAAACAGTGCAAAAGGAGACAATGTAAACATGAGCCAACTGCCACCAAAGAGGGCATATGAGTGAGGTTCTTCGCTGTTCAAAGTAAGTATAATATACTGTATTTACTCTAAGGGAAAAAAGCACAAAGTAACAGAGGAAGGAGGGCCCAAAGGCTCATTTGGGCCCTGAGGGTGAAGTGGGAGGCTACAGCTACACTTTGAGACCTGTGTCTGGGTCTCCATGACTCTGACCAAGAGCCTCTACTTCTCTGAGCCTGTTCCCTCATCTGGGACCGAGTGTGGTTGGCCAGGCCTCCCTGCGTGCGTGGCCAAGGGGCACATCAGAATCCAGCTGTGCACTCTGGCATGAGAGGTGACTAGGAAGACAACTCTGGAGGAGCTGGTGACAATCTGGAGAAGCTGGTGAAGGCCTCCCTGAGAAGGCCATGGTTGAGATGCTCACCAGTGAGAGCTTCCCAGGCAGAGAAAGGGGAGAGAGGAACAGCAGTCACAGTAGTGAGGCACGAAGGAGCCCAGGTCTGTGAGACAGATCAGAAGTCTAGCAGGGCTGGCTGGAGGAAGTAGGCTTAAGGCAGGTGGAAGCAGATGGAAGAGCAGTGAACAAGGCTGGAAAGCTACTTTGCCCCCCACCCCCGTTGCAAGGCCTCTGATGCATGTTTAGGGATTTGGACTTGATTTCCCGAAGCAGCACAGAGCCCATGTGGGTGTTAAGTAGGGACTGTGTCTTCTGTGTTAGGGAGCCCAGGACATGCCGGTAAGGCAGCTGGTGATCTCTTCCTCCCTCGATATATGACGTTGCCTGGGAGACAAGACGTCTCCAGCAGAGATAGACCCTGACTTCGCAAGATATTGCAGACACAGCTTTTGAGTTTGTTTCTTCTAAGCTGTGGAACCTGAAGACTATCATCTGAAAATAAACCACGAGGATCAAGGAGGGAGAGAAACAGCACTCAAATCCATACCTAAACAGGGATTTAAAATGACAAAAAATAAAGTTTCATTTTTGCAGGGTGGACTAGTGGAGGAGAACCAAAAATGACCAAAAACAAAGTAGAAAAAACAAGCACTGGAGAAAGGGATATAAAAACAGGAAGCCAGCAGGCAGCAGTTCCCCATGAGGTCACTGCAAAGGCCCCAGGGGCCGCTTCTCTGCAGGTCTGGGGGTAGGGCTGGGAAAGCTGGAGCACAGCCTTGGGCATTGGAACAGGGGGTCAATGCCAGAAACTTCCGGGAACTATTTTAATATGGAATGGGGAGAAGGGGAGTCTCTTGGCGGCTCATTTGGGCCCTGAGGGTGAAGTGGGAGGCTACAGCTACACTCTTGAGACCTGTGTCTGGGTCTCCATGACTCTGACCAAGAGCCTCTACTTCTCTGAGCCTGTTCCCTCATCTAGGACCGAGTGTGGTTGGCCAGGCCTCCCTGCGTGCGTGGCCATGGGGCACATCAGAATCCAGCTGTGCACTCTGGCATGAGAGGTAACTAGGAAGAAAGAATGCTTTATTTTTTTAATTGTCACCAGAACATGATTCTGCCAGCCAGACCCAGCGCCCACCCACAGGGCTATGACCACTTAGAGAAGTGCCTGTTACTCACCCACACATAGGAGCTCCGTGGGCTACTGGTGGCCTCTGAAGGGGAATGTGGAGCGGCAGTGGACTAGGTTGGAAAAATAGACTGAGGATACCACATGGAGAGCTTTGGAACTTGGACTTGACCTTGAAAGAAATGGAGAGTCAGACAGGCTTGAGCCCGCTTGCCTCCCCGAGGCTTTTTCCTGGCCCTGCTCAATGCGGAGCCTCTGCTGCCACAGTCCTTCCCCCTAACACAACAGGCTGCTCAAGCACCCTGAGGGTGAGTGCTGGGAGGGGCTGGAACAGCTGTAGCACCCTAGCGCCCGTGTCCAACCTGACCCGGACCCACTGAGGCTGGCCAGAGGCCAGGCACACCCAGAAGTGGGAGGGAGCACATGCCCCCAGGGGTGCATTTTGAACAGCTCCCTTCCCCTTCCTCTACCCATCACTGCCCTGGGGTTACCTCCCCACCACATACAGCTTTTAGGGAAAATGGGCTAAGACAAGGTTCTCAGAAATAACTGATTCTGGCCATCCCACTGACCCTGACAAGTTAGGGCTTGTCACATTCGTAATGGGATGTTTCTTGCTCCTGAGTGCATTGGAACAAACTCATTCTTGTCAGAGACATGCGGGCAGTAGAATTGAGAGCTCATGGAGAGACACAGACCAGGGCTCAAATCCTGGCCCCATTGCTCACCAGCTATATAAACTTGGGCAGCGACGTGACCTCACCGAGTCTTGGTTTCCACTGTGAGATAGAGATACAAAACTTACTTCGTGGAGTTGGCAACGATGAAATAAAATGAGGTGATGTGTGTAGAACAGTTAGCAGATTTCTGGATACTTAGGCCGTACTCTGACAATGCTGTTTTGTTGTAATGATTAGGAGAAATGAAGAGTAGGCACTGGGAGGCCTTTGAGCCAGTGCCTTGTAACAGCCGCCGCAGAGAGGGCCATCTTCGGGCGGCCAGCCTGGAAGACTTCCCAGACTAGATTCTGAGCAGGGAGAGTGACACGAGCATTCCCAGCCCCCGCCTTCTGCCCTGGTCATACACTTCATCTGCAGGCTGCAAGTGCCCACTGGGACACCCAGTGTGACCTCAGCCTGGAAGCTGTCCCCGCATCACCCATGAGGGCTGTTTCCACTGCTGCTCCTGCCCCTACTCCCCCCTCAGAAAAGACAGGCTTCTTACCGGACTCATTTCCACTCTAGCCTTGGTCTTGGAGGCTGAAGGTGAGATTTGTCAGGAGGTGAGCCCCCCAGGGCAATTTAGGACAGAGACTGTTACTGCCCATGGCCTCAACAACCTCGGATGTCAGCAATTCAACCTCCAGGTTCACGGTCATGGTCACTGTCACATTTGCACAGCAGGTTGCTGCTGGGGCCTGGGCTAACTGTCACTGCTTCACTTCTGAGTGGTCACAGAGCACTTGGGGAAGGGGGCAGAGTGGAGAGAAGATAGGAGGTGGCTTCTACCTCTTCCTCATCCCCTGAGTCTCTACACCCGCTGCTTGGCTCACGCTGAGAATGAGTCTCTACACCCGCTGCGTGGCTCACGCTGAGACCTGAGTCTCTACACCCGCTGCGTGGCTCACGCTGAGACCTGAGTCTCTACACCCGCTGCGTGGCTCACGCTGAGACCTGAGTCTCTACACCCGCTGCGTGGCTCACGCTGAGACCTGAGTCTCTACACCCGCTGCGTGGCTCACGCTGAGACCTGAGTCTCTACACCCGCTGCGTGGCTCACACTGAGACCTGAGGTGCAAGGCTGCTGAGGCAGGCTTGAGGTTTCAGGGAGGATTTTGTGTTGCTGTGTTTCATGTTTGATGATAAGGAAGTTTGTACATGCAAGAGCCAGAAAGAGAGAGAGAGAGAGATGGAGGTCGGTAGAGCAAAGACCCAGAGGGAACCTGGGAGGCGTTGAAGGCTGTGGAACCCAAGACACAGGTGAGGGGATGATACTCTCAGGGTAGGACTCCTCCGTTCTCTGACATTGGGGAGAGGGTGTGGGGGCGCAGACACAAGTTCATTCTAGGGAGACTGGAAGTTAAGGGGTTTCCTGCCATGTGCTCTCAAGTATGCTGTGGGGACTGGGAGCACAGCCACCTGCTGAAAGTGGGTCGCTGATGTAAGGACAACACTGGGAAGAGGTGGCGAAGATCCAGACCAGCCACCAGTGGAAGGGATGGTAGGCTCTCTAGAGAGATGGCAAAGTGTGGCCCAGAGGCACTGAAGACTGGGCTCATGACTACCTCTTCAGCAACAGCCAGCTGGACACACCCAGGGTGCAAGAGAGCAGAAGTGGGGTCTGTGCAGAGTCACCGTCTGTGGATGGCACTACAGAACATCCCTTTGGGAAGCATCTTGCCCAATGCCTGGAGTCTAAATAGTTACTAAGCCCAGATCTTCCCTTGTCCCTCTCCTGAGTGCACTCAAAAGATAAGTGATTCAGAAACGTTTTAGTCACCATCAGACCTTTTATCCCTACCTTGTGTGCCCTCTCTCCTCCTTGTCCCTAGGGTCAAGTGACCGGCCTTGGGGACAGCTCAGGTGCTACAGGGGCAGACAGCCAGGTAGGCACTATGCCTCTCTGGCAGTGATTGATGTCCCTGTGCCCAGGGTCCCAGAGGCACCACACAGCAAAGACAAGGTAGGACCTCTGATTCCCTGGGGTATGCAAGCTCTTTAAACACTGAGGCCATAGGCCTTGATCTAAGCCCATCAATAAAATACTGCTCAGGAGGTATCACTGTGCCTTTTCTCCTAGGACCCAACATATGGACAAGAAATCCTACCCACCTGTCCTGGTGCCAAGACCAGCTTTATTAAAAGGGAGCTGTTCTCAGAGGTTTAATGAAAACTGACTATCTGTGTTTCCAAATTCCCCGCCGCAGATAAGAAAAGCTAGGGACCAGTGTGATTTAGAAATATGTTTCTTGGCAGAGGATTTATTGGCAGAGTAACCAAATAGGTGCCACTCCTTGTCCTTAGATATAAAACAGCTTAGAGCTCAGCCCTGGCCTACCTTCCTGAGATGCCATGAGCTCCCCTATCAACCAGGTGGCTTGGTTTTCTAGGAGGGGATGAGCCAAGTGTCTGACTTTTTTTTTAACCACTTTTGATTTTGTTGATTCCCTTATATAACAAGAAGAAAGGACCAAAACCAACAACCAAAAAACAAAACAAAACAGAAAAAAGAGCCCTCCACTTCAGCTCCATCTTTTATCTCCAGGTTCAGTGATATTTCATCCCTTTCATTTCGGCGGAGTTAAGGCTTGGTGTGTCACCATCTCGTGGTGGAAAAGGGAAACTGCTGATTTAGGCTCTGGAACTATATTTATTTTAGTAACTGCTGAGTTAGTTGAGGATCCAATCTGCATTGGGCACTGTAGGGTTATTGCAGGCATCTTTTCACATTAAAACAAGAGTCTGCCTACGAGGTAGGAATGTGATCCTGGGATTGATGGTACCTGCCACACCTGACCTTCCGTGGCAGCAGCATCAAAGGACTCCCATAGGCTCACTCCCCACTTTTTGAGGTTTCCCTCAGAATCTTGGGTGCTGAAGGAACCTGATGAAATGAAGGTGCCAGCACTGCAGAATTTATTACAGGTGCAACAAAATGTGACCTTTTCTAGCTGAGGTGATTTCCCATCCTTGCACATCAGTGGCTCTTGGCCCTTGCTGCACGTTAGACTCACCTATAGGCTTTTAAAAACAATGATGCGCAGCCTGACCAGGCGGTGGTGCAGTGGATGGAATGTTGGCTGAGGACACCGAAACCCCAGATTTGAACCCAAAGGTCACCAGCTTGAGGGTAGGGTCACCAGGTTGAGCGTGGAATCATTGACATAATCCTGTGATTGCTGGCTTGAGCCCAAGGTTGCTGGCTTGAGCAAGGGGTCACTGGCTTCAGCTGGAGCCAGCCCCACTCCATACCCCATCAAGGCACGTATGAGAAGCAATCGATAAACAGCTAAGGTGCTGCAAGGAAGAATTGATGCTTCTCATCTCTCCCCCTTCCTGTCTGTCCTTCTCTCTTTCTTTTGCTAAAAACAGCAATCAGATCTCACCCCCAAAGATATTGATTGAATCATTGTGTGTGAGGGTGTTGGTAAGTTTAAAGCTCTCTAGATGATTCTAACATGTAGCCAGGATTGAGAGATGCTGTAATAACTGATAAGCGTGGGTCAAGCATCACCCTTTTTATTGCTATTACAACTAGAATTACTCCCTCACATTTGCGCACCCCTCCCCACTCCCCACACTCAGACAAATTTGGGAGCAACAAGGCCCCACCACTAAGAATTTCATCGGTCTCTCACATTTCAGGGAATGTCTCCCAACTTTCCAGGGATCGTTGAGAAGCTCCATAGGCTACTACTAAAGGGTATGAGACCAATAGGCTCTTTTTCTGACTCTTAACCAGACTAAGGGAACACTATCTGAAAATTAGAAAGAGTGAGGACAGGGCCGAGCGAAGGCACAGGTTCTGGTCAGAATGTCAAGTGAAACTCCAAGGAGCAGCCTTGCAAAGTATGTGGCGTTAGAGGCAGGAAAGAGTTTGTTTTGTTTTCTTCCTAAGGGTATAAAGTTAGTCTATGCTATCTCTGGGAAAGAAAGTTTGTCATCAGGAGGGGTATATGTGCGTGCATTGACTCTCAGTCTATGGGTTCTTGGAGGAAGAATAAAGAGGTCCATTTTCTTTTTCTTTTTCCTTTTCTTTTTATTCTTTTCCAAATGAGAGGAGGGGAGATAGAGGGACAGACTTCTGCATGTGCCCTGACCAGGATCCATCTGACAACCATCGATCTGGAGCCAATGCTCTGCCCATCTGGCATCATGCTTCCAACCGAGCTATTTTTAATGCCTAAGGTGGAGGCTCCACGGAGTCATCCTCAGCACCTGGGGGGATGTGCTCAGACCAGTCGAGCTGTGGGAGGGGAAGAGAGAGAGAAAAAGAGAAGGGGAGGGGGTGAGGGTAGAGAAGCAAATGGTTGCTTCTACTCTGTGCCCAGACCAGGAATTGAACCTGGAACATCCACATGTCAGGCCAACACTACCACTGAGCCAACTGGCCAGGGCCAGGAGGTTCATTTTCAATTTGCATTGGCAGGACACCTTAACAAGGATCCCAGATCTGGGTTTCCCACATCCCCCACAGCTTGTCCGGCTCTGAAGGATTGGAGAGCCCTAGTTCATCTTGGACCATTGGCTGAGACCTTCTGGATGGAATAATTAAGTATTGGCTCAGTACACCTCTGGGGAGTCAGGTGGGGGGAACGGACAGGAGCGTCTCCTGTGACAGCCCAGTCCTTATGGGTGGAGATGGAGTTTCTCGCACAGGAAGGATGTCCATCCCAGAGTGGGGACGTTTGGAGAGGAAGGCTGTTCTCCAAGATGAAGCAGAGGCAAGGTCAAGGGCCAGGATGAGGTACTGGACAGCACCCACCTGAAGAGGTTCCTCCTGTGAAACATTCAGTTAATTGATGTTTTCCCACACCTTGGATGTTTTTCCAAGAAAAAAACGATACCTGATGGCCATTTGAATTTTTCTCTCTTATGTGTTGTAACTTTAATTTTCAGCCTTTAGTGAAGTCTGATACATTTATTTACATTTGATTGATGATTTAGTGAGGAGATAAGAGATGTGTTCGCCAGCTATCCTTTGCATGTAGGCTGTGATTCAGGGAGCAGCAGGAGGTGGGGGTGGCCTGCCCAGAGTTCACTGGGGTCGTGGCCCAAACAGAACCCAGAGCCACCAGGAGGAGAGCAACACTCAGAGGACAGAAGCCAGGAAAACTCAGACATGAGGGGAGGTGACAACCTCCACTTCTCTCCCAAACATAAAGGAAGGTGACCCTTAAGAAAGAAGGAAAAGTGGTCATTTGGATCACACCATATATCCCTCATCACTGAGATGAAGGGGAAAGAGAGTGGTGAGGAACCAGGAGGGCTGAGCGGGAGAGGCAATTTTTCCTTAGTTAGTTTGGGGTAGCTGTGGGATACTCAAGCGCAGACTCCCCATAGCCGTGAGGACATCTGTGGTAGAGAGAGGGTGAAAAAGTTAAGACTAGAGGTACAAATTGGAGAGTCTAGCACTATGAAAAATTTCCAGGTGGAACAGGTTTTGGAGACATAGACATATCTTAACCCTTTGCTTTTCACATGAAGAAACTGAGACCCGAGAGAGACTAGGGTCACTGACATCCCCAAGGCTGCAGAGCTATTTGACCTGAGATCTGTGGCTTGACTTTACCTCTCCTGAGCCCTCCCAGTGTCGGGCTGGTTTTGGTTTGCTCTTTTCCCAGGTGTAATCTTGATCCTGGTAGTTTGAACATTGATTGCTGTGAACCATGATGACAACTCATGGGATATTCTGGGGAGCTCACCAACCCTGTACTCTTTCGTTGGGCTTTATGGTGCTGCTTGGAAGGTACATTTTTAATTTCAGTTTTTCTAGAAATGTATTTTTGTTGTGTTTTGTTTTTCAATTGAGTAATTACCAATGTTTGTGTAGGCGGGGAGTTAAGTATCTGAGCCAGTGCTCTGCCCTGTTTTTGGTTACACGCAGACTTCAGGACTGCACGGGCCAAGCGTATCAAATGGTTCCCATTGAAAAGGGAACTTGAAACTGAGCCACAGAGCTGGGCTGCATTCCCCTGCTAAGTGATTCTAATGGGGGAAGGCCTAACCCTTTTGTTGAGGAGACATTTGCCCACAACCAGGACTCTGACTAGAAGAAACAAAGCAGGAAGACATCCAGAAACATCCCAGGAACAAAATGAACTGCTCCCTGTGGATGGGAATTGGCTACCCCAGGACAGTGCAATGAGGGTGGCAATGATTCTCAGAACTCTGGCTTAAATTTCTCTTTCTCTCTCTCTCTCTGACTCATAGACCTAACAACATCCCTGACCACCCTCATTTTCTGAGGTCTGAGGAGCTAGCCCTTCCCATGATGCTCTGTTCTCCATGGTTGACCCCCCTTGTCCTTGATGAGTTGGGATGGCACAGAAAGTAGCTGAGGGGGCTCTGTTCAAACTTGCCCAGGCCTCCCCAGTGGCATGTTTATAACAACGGGGCCAGCTGTGAGCTGGAGGGAGCTGGCAGTTAAAGGTCTGTGGTCTGGATCGGGTCATTCTGTGCCTGGCACCCCCTGGAAAGCTTGCAGACACCACATTTGTTTATTCTGAGGCAGAAAGCCAATGAGACATGTTGGAAGAAGCCCTGTCTCTTCATCACTGAAGTTGGCCAGACAAATCTCTCTAACCACAAGACCATACTGTATTTCTAAAGCAAACTGATTTCTTGTCCCTCCTCATCCCCGGTTCCAGTAGTGGTCCAATTATCTGGACCTCTCTTCTCATGGTATGATTACTTTTCTCTTCAGTGTATCATTTTTTAAAAATGAAAAAAGCCCTTTTTTCACAATTCACTCTTATACATCTATCCTCCAAATGGCATCCAGGATGTTTTATTTTGTTTTTTTCTCAAACCCTACTCCAGAATTAGTAAATTCAAAAGTCTGGGTTATGGCCCTATGATGTGTTTTTTGGGTTTTCTTTAGACAATTAATTTTAACGGGGTGACATTGAACTGAATAGAAGGTGACGGAGGACAATTTGACTTTGGGTGATGAGTATACAACATAATCAAATGTCAAAATGATCTGGAAATGTTTTCTCAGGATGATTTTTAAGAAGCACAGATTTCTTTCCAGATGTTTCTATGGCTCTACCTGGGTGGGCCCTCCTGCCCTTTCCTTCATCCTGACCTCAGTGTTTCTGCCCCAGCTCTTGGTTCCAGCCACACTGGCTTTGGGTGTACTGACCAAGATCTTCAGGTTTCAAGGGTGGATAAAAATGGATCAGGCTGTACACACACTTGAAACCATTGATCATCAATCATTTTTATTACTTTTTAAAAATTTACACACAATCAACTTCACTTTTGTTGTTGAGTGGTCTGGTGAGGTTTTACAGATGCATAGATGCATATAATCACCACCACAAACATGACACAAAATTATTCCAATGCCCACATCCCCTCATGCTGCCCCTTTGTAATAAGTTTCAGTCTCCAACCTCTGGCAATCTGTTCCTATAGGTTTACATTTTCCAGACTGTCATGTGAAGTGAATTATGCAGTAGCTAATCTGTTGAGAGTGGCTTCTTTTATGTGGCATAATGCATTTGAGAGTCATCCACATTGTTCTGTGTAGCAATAGCCCATTCCTTTTTATTGCTGAGTAGTATTCCATTATATGGATGTACCATACAATTTTTATAAATCCATTTACTTACTGAAGAATATTTGAATAGTTTCTAGTTTGGGGAAATGATGAATAATGCTGCTATTAAACATTAGTGTTTTTGTGTTAACCTAACTTTTCGCTGCTCAATAACAAATACCTACAGATGAGATTGCTGCATAAAATAGTAATTATATGTTTAACTTTATAAGGAAATATCAAACTGTTCTCCAGAGTGCCTGTCCTGTACCATGTTGTAATCCAATTGCTCCATATCCTTGTTAGCACTTTGTATGATCAGAATTTTTAATATTAGCCATTGTAATAGATATGTAATGATATCCTATTCTGGCTTTTAATTTGCATTTCCCTGATTACTAATGATGTGAACAGCTATTCATATGTTTATCTGTCATCTGTTTATCTTCTTCAGGAGATGTGTGTTCAAACCTTCTACCCATTTCTTAAAAATTAGGTTGTTTGCTTTCTTATTGTTGAATGGTGACAGTTTTTTATATAATCTGGTGCCACGAACCAGCACAGCTAGTAATTCCAGGTCCTGAGTGGGAACAGCGCAGAATTAAAAAAATAGACTTAAAGAGAAAAAGGATGGGATCAGGAGGACTCTTTGCAATGCAAAAAGATAGCTTGCAAAAGGTGGGTCTCCACCCCCCTACCTGCTTTATTTATAGGGCAAGGTGAGGTCATTAGCAAATCAAAGAGATCATTAAAACAAAGTCACAGACCTGAAGATGGCAGCGAAGTAGGCAGACGCACAGACTCCCAGCTCACACCACCGAACTGGATTATAAACTAATTTATAAACAATCAGCATGAAAAACCAAATCTGGACTACAAAAACAGATTTCAAAAACCAAGGAGCAAAGAAGAAGCCACAACAAACCTGGTAGGGAGTGCCTGAATCTCCCCTGCTTACAGGAACAGAGTGAGGCTGGGCTCTCACTCCAAGAAAAAGAGCAGTAAATACTGCTCACAGCCACTTGCCTGGTGACCAGGGAATGAGGTATGTGGAAAGAGCCCGCTTGTCTTCCAAAAAGAAAGGAGAGAGAGAGAGAGAGAGAGAGACAAATGGTTAGGGGCAGAGGAATACAGGTGATAACATGAAAAGATAACTCATTCAGTGCTGGAGGCGGCCATAACTGAGGGAGGGGCAGATCCTTCCACAAAGCAAAATACAAAAGTACTTCCAGGTCACAGAGATACAGACATTTGTCCAGCTCCAATCAGCGCAACAAGACAAAGCTGAAAACAAGAAGTGGGGAGGAGGGACAGTAACTCAGGTCTCCTTGGAGATGTGAGATACACCTCCCCCTACTGAAGCTGAGAAAGCAACCCGCCCCCCAGAGAGATTAACTGGCAGAAGACTTCAGAGCCTCAGGTCACACCCACTGCATTCCTGGATACAGTTTCAAATAAGCCCCCTGCTGAGATCAGAAAACAAGACAATCACCTGTTAAGAAAACAAACAAATCAAGACATCAAAGCAACCCAAATCTGAAAGTAGATTACAAATAATAGCTGATGCCAACCCAAGAAGACCTAGAAACAACACAAGTAAAAACTGGAGGCAGACAACACCAAGCCTAGACTCAACCAGCTCTACAAAGAAAACACCCAAACACACAGACACAATGAGAAGACAAAGAAGTGCAATCCAAATGAAACCACAGGAGAAACCTTCAGGAGATAAACTGAGTGATATGGAAATAATCAAATTTCTGGATGTGGAGATTAAAATAATGATTGTAAGGATGCTTAGGGATCTTAGAACAACAATGGATGGTCATTACAAACACCTAAATAAAGAAATAGCAAGTATAAAAAAGGATATTGAAATATTAAAAAAGAATCAGTCAGAGATGACAAATACAATATCAGAAATGAAGACCACAATGGAAGGAATTAAAAACAGGATGGATACAGCTGAGGATCAGATCAGCAAGTTGGAGGACAACTGGAATGAAGGCATGAAAGCAGAGAAGAAAAAAGAAAAGAGACCCAAAAAGTCTAAGGAAACTCTTAGAGAGCTCTGTGACAACATAAAGAGAAATAACATCCACATCATAGGGGTTCCTGAAGAAGAAGAGAAAGAACAAAAAATAGAGGCTTTGTTCAATCATATCATAGCTAAAAACTTCCCTAAATTAATGCAGGAGAAACTCTCACAAATTCAAGAAGCACAGAGAACTCCCCTAAAGAGAAACTCAAAGAAACCTACACCAAGACAAATCATAATTAAAATACCAAAGCTAAGTGATAAAGAGAAAATATTAAAAGCTGCGAGAGAAAAAAAGGCTATCACCTACAAAGGAGCCCCCATAAGAATGACATCAGACTTCTCAACAGAAACACTTGAAGCCAGAAGGGAATGGCAAGAAATATTTAAAGTAATGCAGGACAAGAACCTACAACCAAGATTACTTTATCCAGCAAGGCTATCATTTAAAATTTAAGGAGAAATAAAAAGTTTCCCAGACAAAAGAAACCTCAAGGAATTCATTACAACCAAACCAATGCTGCAGAAAATGTTAAGGGGCATGGTGTAAACAGATCAAAGTGGGAAAAGAATATAGCAAAAGAGGATTACAGCTTTAAAGAATAAAATGGCAATAAACAACTACATATCAATAATAACCTTAAATGTAAATGGTTAAATGATCCAATCAAGACATAGGGTAGCTGCATGGATAAGAAAATAGGACCCGTATATATGCTGTCTACAAGAGACACACCTTAAAACAAAAGATGCATATAGGTTGAAGATAAAAGGATGGAAAAAAACATTTCATGCAAATGGAAATGAAAAAAAAGCTGGGGTAGCAATACTTATATCAGACAAAATGGACTTTAAAACAAAGAATAGTAAGAGATAAAGAAGGCCACTATGTAATGATAAAGAAAGCAATCCAACAGGAAGATATAACTATTATAAATTTCTACGCACCTAATATAGGAGCACCTAAATATATAAAGCAGACTTTGATGGATATAAAGAGCGAGATCAACAGCAACACTATAATAGTAGGGGATTCTAATACCCCACTAACATCACTAGATAGATCCTCAAGAAAGAAAATTAACAAAGAAACAGCAGACTTAAAGGACACACTAGATCAACTCGATTTTTTTTTCTTTTATTAATTTTACTAGGGTGACATCAATAAATCAGGGTACATATGTTCAAAGAAAACATGTCCAGGTTATCTTGTCAATCAATTATGTTGCATACCCATCACCCAAAGTCAGATTGCCCTCCGTCACCTTCTATCTAGTTTTCTTTGTGCCCCTCCCCCTCCCCCTTTCCCTCTCCCTCCCCCCCCCCCCGTAACCACCACACTCTTATCAATGTCTCTTAGTCTCGCTTTTATACCCACCTATGTATGGAATAATGCAGTTCTTGGTTTTTTCTGATTTCCTTATTTCACTTCGTATAATGTTATCAAGATCCCACCATTTTGCTGTAAATGATCCGATGTCATCATTTCTTATGGCTGAGTAGTATTCCATAGTGTATATGTGCCACATCTTCTTTATCCAGTCATCTATTGACGGGCTTTTTGGTTGTTTCCATGTCCTGGCCACTGTGAACAATGCTGCAATGAACATGGGGCTGCATGTATCTTTACGTATCAATGTTTCGGAGTTTTGGGGGTATATATACCCAGCAGAGGGATTGCTGGGTCATAAGGTAGTTCTATTTTCAGTTTTTTGAGGAACCACCATACTTTCTTCCATAATGGTTGTACTACTTTACATTCCCACCAACAGTGTATGAGGGTTCCTTTTTCTCCACAGTCTCTCCAACATTTGCTATTACCTGTCTTGTTAATAATAGCTAATCTAACAGGTGTGAGGTGGTATCTCATTGCAGTTTTGATTTGCATTTCTCTAATAACTAAAGAAGATGAGCATCTTTTCATATATCTGTTGGCCATTTGTATTTCTTCCTGGGAGAAGTGTCTGTTCATGTCCTCTTCCCATTTTTTAATTTGATTGTTTGTTTGTCTGTTGTTGAGTTTTATGAGTTCTTTGTATATTTTGGATATTAAGCCCTTATCTGAGCTGTTGTTTGAAAATATCATTTCCCATTTAGTTGGCTGTCTGTTTATTTTGTTGTCAGTTTCTCTTGCTGAGCAAAAACTTCTTAGTCTGATGTAGTCCCATTCATTTATTTTTGCCTTCACTTCTCTTGCCTTTGGAGTCAAATTCATAAAATGCTCTTTAAAACCCAGGTCCATGAGTTTAGAACCTATATCTTCTTCTATGTACTTTATTGTTTTAGGTCTTATATTTAGATCTTTGAGCCATTTTGATTTAATTTTAGTACAAGGGGACAAGCTGCAGTCGAGTTTTATTCTTGTGGCTTTCCAGTTTTCCCAGCACCATTTGTTGAAGAGGCTTTCTTTTCTCCATTGTGTGTTGTTGGCCCCTTTGTCAAAAATTATTTGACCATATATATGTGATTTTATTTCTGGACTTTCTATTCTGTTCCATTGGTCTGAGTGTCTATTTTTCTGCCAATACCATGCTGTTTTATTTTATTATTATTTTTTATTTATTATTTTTATTTATTTATTTTTTGCCTTTTTCTGAAGCTGGAAACTGGGCGGCAGTCAGACAGACTCCCGCATGTGCCCGGCCGGGATCCACCCAGCATGCCCACCAGGGGCGATGCTCTGCACCTCTGCGGCATCACTCTGTTGCATCCAGAGCCTCCCTAGCGCCTGAGGCAGACGCCACAGAGACATTCTCAGTGCCCAGGCCATCTTTGCTCCAATGGAGCCTCGGCTGCGGGAGGGGAAGAGAGAGACAGAGAGGAAGGAGAGGGGGAGGGGTGGAGAAGCTGATGGGCACTTCTCCTGTGTGTCCTGGCCGGGAATCGAACCTGGGACTCCTGCATGCCAGACCGACGCTCTACCACTGAGCCAACTAGCCAGGGCCACCATGCTGTTTTGATTGTCGTGGCTCTATAATATAATTTGAAGTCAGGTATTGTAATATTGTAATGCCCCCAACTTCAGTCTTTTTCTTTAGGATTGTTTTGGCTATTCGGGGTTTTTTATACTTCCATATAAATCTGATGATTTCTTGTTCCATTTCTTTAAAAAGTGTCATTGGAATTTTGATGGGAATTGCATTAAATTTGTATATTGTTTTGGGTAATATGGCCATCTTGATTATATTTATTCTTCCTAACCAAGAACAAGGAACATTCTTACATCTCATTGTATCTTTTTCGATTTCCCTTAACAATGGTTTGTAGTTTTCATTATATAAGTCCTTTACATTCTTTGTTATGTTTATCCCTAGGTATTTTATTTTTTTGTTGCAATCGTGAAGGGGATTATTTTTTTGAGTTCGTTCTCAAATGTTTCATTGTTGGCATATAGAAAGGCTATAGACTTTTTTTTTTTTTTTTTTTTTTTGGATTTTTCTGAAGCTGGAAACGGGGAGAGACAGTCAGACAGACTCCCGCATGCGCCCAATCGGGATCCACCCGGCATGCCCACCAGGGGGCGACGCTCTGCCCACCAGGGGGCGATGCTCTGCCCCTCCAGGGTGTCGCTCTGTTGCGACCGGAGCCACTCTAGCGCCTGGGGCAGAGGCCAAGGAGCCATCCCCATTGCCCGGGCCATCTTTGCTCCAATGGAGCCTCGGCTGCGGGAGGGGAAGAGAGAGACAGAGAGGAAGGAGAGGAGGAGGGGTGGAGAAGCAGATGGGTGCTTCTCCTGTGTGCCCTGGCCGAGAATCGAACCCGGGAATTCTGCACGCCAGGCCGACGCTCTACCACTGAGCCAACCGGCCAGGGCACTATAGACTTTTGTATGATAATTTTGTACCCTGCGACCTCACTGTATTGGCTTATTGTTTCTAGTAGTCTTTTTGTAGATTCTTTGGGGTTTTCAATGTATAGGATCATATCATCTGCAAAAAGTGATACCTTTACTTCTTCTTTTCCAATATGGATGCCTTTTATTTCTTTGTCTTGTCAGATTGCTCTGGCTAGAACCTCTAGTACCACATTAAATAAGAGTGGCGAGAGTGGACAACCTTGTCTTATTCCTGATTTAAGGGGGAAAATCTTCAGTTTTGTGCCATTTAATATGATGTTAGCTGATGGTTTATCATATATGGCCTTTATCATGTTGAGATATTTTCCTTCTATACCCATTTTGTTGAGAGTCTTAAACATAAAATTGTGTTGTATTTTATCGAAAGCCTTTTCTGCGTCTATTGATAAGATCATGTGGTTTTTGTTCTTTGTTTTGTTGATATGGTGTATTACATTAACCGTTTTACGTATGTTGAACCATCCTTGAGATTCTGGGATGAATCCCACTTGATCATGATGTATTATTTTTTTAATATGTTGTTGTATTCGATTTGCTAGTATTTTGTTTAGTATTTTAGCATCTGTATTCATTAGATATATTGGTCTGTAGTTTTCTTTTTTTGTGCCGTCCTTGCCTGGTTTTGGAATGAGGGTTATGTTGGCCTCATAAAATGTGTTTGGAAGTATTGCTTCTTCTTCAATTTTTTGGAAGATTTTCAGTAGAATAGGAACCAAGTCTTCTTTGAATGTTTGATAAAATTCACTGGTATAGCCTGGACTTTTATTTTTGGGGAGGTTTTTAATGTTTTTTTCTATTTCTTCTCTACTAATAGGTCTGTTTAGGCTTTCTGCTTCTTCTTGACTCAGTCTAGGAAGGTTGTATTTTTCTAGGAATTTATCCATTTCTTCTAGGTTGTTGAATTTAGTAGCATAAAGTTTTTCATAGTATTCTACAATAATTCTTTGTATATCTACGGTGTCCGTGGTGATTTCTCCTCTTTCATTTTGGATTTTGTTTATATGAGTTCTTTCTCTTTTTTCCTTGTAAGTCTTGCCAGGGGTTTGTCAATTTTGTTGATCTTTTCAAAGAACCAGCTCTTTGTTCTATTAATTTTTTCTATAGTTTTTCTGTTCTCTATTTCATTTATTTCTGCTCTGATTTTTATTATCTCCTTTCTTTGGCTGGTTTTGGGTTGTCTTTATTCTTCTTTTTCTAGTTCCTTAAGGTGTGAAGTTAAGTGGTTCACTTGGGCTTTCTCTTGTTTGTTCATATAGGCCTGAAGTGATATGAACTTCCCTCTTATCACTGCTTTTGCTGCATCCCATAGATTCTGATATGTCATATTGTCACTTTCATTTGTCTGTATATATCTTTTGATCTCTGCGCTTATTTCTTCTTTGACCCATTCAATTTTTAAAAGTATGTTGTTTAGTTTCACATTTTTGTAAGTTTTTTTTCCTCTTTTTTGCAGTTGAATTCTAATTTCAATTCTAATTTCATGATCAGAAAATATGCTTGGTGCAACTTCGATTTTTCTGAATTTGCTGATGTTGTTTTTGTGGCCCAATATATAGTCAATTCTTTCTTTCTTTTTTTTTTTTTTTTTGTATTTTTCTGAAGCTGGAAACGGGGAGGCAGTCAGACAGACTCCCGCATGCCCCCGACCGGGATCCACCCAGCACGCCCACCAGGGGGAGATGCTCTGTCCATCTTGGGGCGTTGCTCTGTCATGACCAGAGCCACTCTAGCGCCTGGGGCAGAGGCCAAGGAGCCATCCCCAGCACCCGGGCCATCTTTTGCTCCAATGGAGCCTTGGCTGTGGGAGGGGAAGAGAGAGACAGAGAGGAAGGAGAGGGGAAAGGGTGGAGAAGCAGATGGGCGCTTCTCCTGTGTGCGCTGGCTGGGAATCAAACCCGGGATTTCCACATGCCAGGCCAATGCTCTACCACTGAGCCAACTGGCCAGGGCCTATATGGTCAATTCTTGAGAATGATCCATGTACACTGGAGAAAAATGTATACTCTGTCACTTTGGGATGAAGTGTCTTGTAGATGTCTATCATATCCCGGTGTTCTAGTGTTTCGTTTAAGGCCAATATATATTTATTGATTCTCTGTTTGGATGACCGATCTAGAGCCGTCAGCAGTGTATTGAGGTCTCCAAGTATGATTGTATTTTTGTCAGTTTTTGTTTTAAGGTCAATAAGTAGCTGTCTTATATATTTGGTGCTCTTTGGTTTGGTGCATATATATTAAGGATTGTTATGTCTTCTTGATTCAGTGTCCCCTTAATCATTATGAAATGACCATTTTTGTCTCTGAGTACTTTTTCTGTCTTGTAGTCAGCATTATCAGATATATGTATTGCTACGCCTGCTTTTTTTTTGGATGTTATTTGCTTGGAGTATTGTTTTCCAGCCTTTCACTTTGAATTTGTTCTTATACTTGTTGCTTAGATGAGTTTCTTGTAGGTACCATACAGTTGGATTTTTTTTAATCCATTCTGCTACTCTATGCCTTTTCATTGGTCTGTTTAATCCATTTACATTTAGTGTAATTATTGACACTTGTGAGTTCCCTATTGCCATTTTATAGATTGTTTTCTGTTAGTTATGTGTCTTGTTTGATTCTTCTCTTTCGTTTTTCTATCTTTTGTTTTTATTTGGTTGTATTCCATACATCTTTCCTCTGTTGCTATTTTTTTTTAAATCATGTGCTTCTGTGGTGGTTTTTTCAATTGTGGTTACCATTATGTAATGAAAAGGGTTCCTTCCCTGTTCATTGTAGTGCACTATCTTGTGAGTACTTTTGCACTCCATTGTCCTTTGCTACTGTTAATCTCCATCCTCTCCCTCCCTTTTTTTGTTGTTGTCGTCACAGTTTAAATTTGGTTTTATTGTGTTCTTGGTGGAGCTTTTACCTGTGGTTTTGTTTTGTTTTGTTCTTTGTATCTGGTTGGAGAACCCCCTTTAGTAATTCCTGGAGTGGGGGTTTTCTGATGATAAATTCCCTCATCTTTTCTGTATCTGTGAATGTTTTTATTTCTCCTTCATATTTGAAGGATAGCTTTGATTGGTATAGTATTCGTGGCTGAAAGTTCCTCTCTTTCAGGACTTTAAATATGAGGTCCACTCTCTTATAGCTTGTAGAGTTTCTGTTGAGAAATCTGATGATAATCTAATGGGCCTGCCTTTATATGTTGTATTCTTCTTTTCCCTGGCTGCCTTGAGAATTTTTTCTTTGTCGTTGGTTTGTGCCAATTTCATTATGATGTGCCTTGCAGTAGGTTTGTTGGGGTTAAGAAAACTCGGAGTTCTGTTTGCTTCTTGAATTTGAGGCTTTAATTCTTTCCACAGGCTTGGGAAGTTCTCATCTATTATTTGTTTGAATATGTTCTCCATTCCATTTTCTCTCTCTTCTCCCTCTGATATACCTATTATTCTTATGTTATTCTTTTTGATGGAGTCAGATAATTCCTGTAGGGCTTTCTCATTTTTTAAAAAATTTTGAGTCTCTTTCTTCTTCTATCTGTTGTGCCTCAAGTTGCTTGTCTTCTATTTCACTAATCCCACCTTTTATCTGGCCTGTTCTATTAGCTAAGCTTGTTACCTCATTTTTCAACTCGTGAATTGAGTTTTTTGTTTTTATAGTTTCAATTTCCTTGGTAATATATTCTTTGTGTTCATTGAGTTGTTTTCTGAGCTCCCTAAATTGCCTTTCTGTGTTTTCTTGTTATCTCTGAGTATTTTTAGGATTTCTATTTTAAATTCTCTGTCATTTAACTCCAAGGTTTCCAATATATTAAATTTTTTCTCCATAGATTTTTTCTCATTGATCTGTGTTACCTCTCTTTTTTTGTATCCATGATATTCGATTTTCTTTTTCTTAATGGCATCTGAGGGTGGTTTTGTTGATAGTATTAATGAGAATTAATAAATAAAAGTTAAAAAATAAAAATAAAATATAATTTTTAAAAAATTTCTCCCCCCCCCCTTTTTTCCTCTCCTCTCCTCTCCCCTCCTTCATGAGAAAATCTTGTGGTGAACTGTGAATTATATTGTGCTAAATAGAACAAACAATACCTATAATGGATGGCCTGAGTTGGGGAGAAGTAAAAAAGGGGCAAAAAAGGGGGTATGGACCCACAAAATGCAAATAGAGAAAAAAATTGGGTCAAGAATAAAATGATTTGGTTTTAGGTGTTGGTTGACTTTGCATGAAGTGCGGAACGTCTGGAGGCTCCAAGGATAGATTTTTCTGTTTCTGGTTGAAGAGCTTGTTAAATTTTTGGGAAGATTTATCATTATCGCTCCTTACAGCGTCATTACTTTGACGTCATCCAGATCAACTCGATTTAATAGATATCTTCAGAACCTTTCACCCTAAAGCAGCAGAATATACATTCTTTTCAAGTGCTCATGGTACATTCTCTAGGATAGACCACATGTTAGGGCACAAAGGTGCTCTCAACAAATTTAAGAAGATTGAAATCACATCAACCACTTTCTCTGATCACAATGGCATGAAACTAGAAATCAACCACAACAGAAAAGCTCAAAAATTCTCAAACACATGGAAACTAAATAGCAGGTTGTTAAATGATGAATGGATTAAGAATGAGATCAAAGAAGAAATAAAATATTCCTAGAAATGAATGATAATGAGCATACAACAACTCAAAATTTATGGAACACAGCAAAAGCAGTACTGAGAGGGAAGTTTATAGCACTACAGGCACACTTTAAGAAGCTAGAAAAAGCTCAAATAAACAACTTAACCCTGCATCTAAAAGAACTAGAAAAAGAACAGCAAGTAAAGCCTAAATGTAATAGAAGGAAGGAAATAATAAAGATCAGAGCAGAAATAAATGACATAAAGACTAAAGAAACAATACAGAGGATCAATAAAACTAGGAGCTGGTTTTTTGAAAAGGTAAAGAAGATTGATGAACCTTTAACTAGACTCACCAAGAAAAAGAGAGAGAAGACTCAAATAAATAAAATTAGAAATGAGAGGGGAGAAATAACAACTGACACAACAGAAATACAAAGGATTGTAAGAAAATACTATGAAGAACTGTATGCCAAAAAACTAGACAACCTAGATGAAATGGACATACAATCTTCCAAAAATCAGTCTGGAAGAATCAGAAAACCTAAACAGACCGATTACACCAAATGAGATCAAAACAGTTATCAAAAAACTCCCAACAAAGAAAAGTCCTGGGCCAAATGGCTTCATAAGTGAATTTTCCAAATATTCAAAGAACTAACTCCTATCCTTCTCAAGCTATTTCAAAAAATTCAAGAGGAAGGAAGACTTCCAAGCTCCTTTTATGAGGCGAGCATAATTCTGATTCCAAAACCAGGCAAAGACAACACAAAGAAAGAAAATTATAGGCCAATATCTCTGATGAATTTATATGCAAAAATCCTCAACAAAATATTAGCAAACCGGATCCAACAATATATGGAAAAAATCATACACCATGATCAAGTGGGATTTATTCTGGGGAGGCAAGGCTGGTATAATATTCGCAAAACTATCAATGTTATTCATCACATAAGCAAAAGGATGGAGAAAAACACATGATAATTTCAATAGATGCAGAAAAAGCATTTGATAAAATCCAGCACCCATTCATGATCAAACTCTCAACAAAGTGGGAATACAGGGAACATACCTCAACATGATAAAAGCCATCTATGACAAACGCACAGCCAACATCATACTCAATGGGCAAAAATTAAAAGTAATCCCCTTAAGATCAGGAACAAGGCAGGGGTGCCCCCTTTCACCACTCTTATTCAACATAGTCCTGGAAGTCCTAGCCACAGCAATGAAGAAGAAGAAATAAAAGGCATTCAAGTTGGAAAAGAAGAAGTAAAGCTATTCTTATTTGCAGATGATATGATATTGTATATAGAAAACCCTAAAGTTTCAGTCAAAAAACTACTGGACCTGATAAATGAATTCAGCAAGGTGGCAGGATATAAAATTAATACTCAGAAATCAGAGGCATTTTTATACACCAACAATGAACTGTAAGAAAGAGAAATTAAGGAAACAATCCCCTTCACTATTACAACCAAAAAAATAAAGTACCTAGGAGTACATTTAACCAAGGAGACTAAAGACTTATATTCAGAAAATTATAAAACATTGATAAAAGAAATCAAGGAAGATACAAACAAGTGGAAGCATATACCATGCTCATGGAAGCACAGTAGTTTAGGAAGAATAAACATCATTAAAATGTCTATATTACCCAAAGTAATTTATAAATTCAATGCAATACCAATTAAAATACCAATGACATTCTTTAAAGATATAGATCACATATTCCAAAAATTTATATGGAACCAAAAGAGAACACGAATAGCCTCAGCAATCTTAAAAAAGAAGAATAAAGGGGGAGGTATCACACTTCCTGATATCAAGCTATACTACAAGGCCATTGTACTCAAAACAGCCTGGTACTGGCATAAGAGCAGGCACATAGATCAATGGAACAGAATGGAGAACCCAGAAATAAACCCACAGCTCTATGGACAACTGATATTTGACAAAGGAGGTAAGGGCATACAATGGAGTAAAGACAGCCTCTTCAACAAATGGTGTTGGGGTAAATTGGACAGTTACCTGCAAAAAAATGAAACTAGACCACCAACTTACACCATTCACAAAAATAAACTCAAAATGGATAAAAGACTTAAATGTAAGATGTGAAACCATAAGCATCTTAGAAACAAACATAGGCAGTAAGCTCTTCAACATGTCTCGCAGCGATATATTTTCTGATTTATCTCCATGGGCAAGGGAAATAAAAGACAGGATAAACAAACGGGACTATATCAAACTAAAAATATTTTGCACAGCCAAAGACAACCAGAACAGAATAAAAAGACAAACTATACAATGGGAGAACATATTTGACAGTATGTCTGATAAGGGGTTAATAACCAAAATTTATAAAGAACTTGTAAATCTCAACACCAGAAAGACAAACAATCCAATCAAAAAATGGGCAAAAGAAATGAATAGATACTTCTCCAAAGAGGACATACAGATGGCCAATAGGCATATGAAAAAATGCTCAACATCACTAATCATTAGAGAAATGCAAATCAAAACCACAATGAGATATCACCTCACACAGGTCAGAATAGCGCTCATCAACAAAAGAACACAGAATAAGTGCTGGTGAGGATGTGGAGAAAAGGGAACCCTCGTACACTGCTGGTGGGAATGCAGACTGGTGCAGCCTCTATGGAAAACAGTATAGAGATTCCTCAAAAAATTGAAAATCGAACTGCCTTTTGAGCCAGCCATCCCACTTTTAGGAATATACCCAAAGAACACCATAGAACTGTTCCAGAAAGAAAAATGCACCCTCATGTTTATAGCAGCATTGTTCACAATAGCGAAGATCTGGAAACAGCCTAAGTGTCTGTCAGTGGACGAGTGGATTAAAAAGCTTTGGTACATATATACTATGGAATACTACTCAGCCATAAGAAATGATGACATCGGATCATTTACAATAACATGGATGGACCATGATAACATTATATGGAGTGAAATAAGTAAATCAAAGAAAACTAAGAACTATATGAACCCATGCATAGATGGGACATAAAAATGAGACTCAGAGACATGGACAAGAATGTGATTGTAACAGGGAGTGGGGTGGAGGGGTGGGGAGGGGGCAAGGAAGGAGATGGAGGGAAGGGGTAGGGTGGGGGCACAAAGAAAACCAGATAGAAGGTGTCAGAAGACAATTTGACTTTGGGTGAGGGGTATGCAGCATAATCAAAGGTCAAAATAATCTGGAGATGTTTTCTTGGAACATATGTACCCTGATTTATCAATGTCACTGCATTAAAATTAATAAAAATAAGATAAAAAAACAAACAAACAAAAAAACAAAGTCACATTTCCAAGGCAACCCAAGAATTCTCCCAAGTGCAGAAAACCCCCACCATACATAACATCTTAACTTCACAAAACAAAGGATAAAAAGGAAACTGACTCAAGTCTTTCCGAGGGACATGGGGGATAGGACAGTACAAACAGTCCAGCACCACAGCTAAGATGGAGGTGTGGATAAAAACAGCCTTTAGCAACTTCACTAAGCAAGTGAAGTAGGGGGTTGTGTAGACTGTCAACTTTTGCCAGTTCCCCACACCTCTGTCCCCCAAAAATCTAAACTGCAAGAACCCTGTCAGCTGTGGTCCCCAACATTCACACCTCTGTCCCTCAAAAATCTAAACTGCAAGGACCCTGTTGGCTGTGGTCCCCAACATTCTGGATGCAAGTCCTTTGTCAAATATGTAATTTGAAAATATTTGCTTCCAGTCTATGGTTTATCTTTTCATTCTTTTAACAGTGCCTTTCACAGAGAAAAAGTTTTTAATTTAATGAATTCTAGTTTATCATTTTTAAGGAATTTTGTTTTGTGGTCCAAGATCACAGGATTTTCTCTTATTATTTAATATGAGGCTTAGAGTTTTCTAATTTTGCATGTAGGTTTGTGATTTATTTTTATTTAATTATTTGCATTTTCTGTAAGGTATAGATTGAGGCTCGAACTTTGTATATGACTATTCAATTGTTCTACTACCATCTGTTGAAATTGCTCTCATACATTTGTCAAAACTTTGAACAAACGCTTTATAAAAGAAGATACACAAATGCAAATAAGCATGTGAATAGGTTTTTGACCTCAGGAACAGATCTTCAATGTTAGAAGAATGCAAATGAAAACCACAATGGGTTATCACCACGCAAGTTTTAAACTAGCTAAAATTAAGTGTTGGCAAAGATGTGTCAGAGCCAGAACTCAAAGACACTACTGCTGGGACTGCAGAGTAGTGCAGTTTGTCAGTCTCTTTAAAAGTTAAGCACACAATGACCACTTTGCCTAACCTTTCTACTCCTAAGTATTTATCCAGAAGAAATGGAAACATAGGTCTGTAAACTCATAAACGAATGTTATTAGCAGCTTTACCTGTAATGGTCCAAACAGAATACAATCTAAATGCCCATCAACAAGGGACTCAATAAGAAAAATGGATACATTGGAATACAGCACAACAACAAAAAAGAACAAACAATTGATATGTTACAACCTGGATCATTCTCAAATAATTATGAGTGCAGGAAGCTAGACAAAAAAAAAAAAAGTAATTTCTGCATGATTCCATTAATATTGAATTTCAAGACATGAACTAACATTTAAATGAATGGAAGTAGGTCAGTGATTGCCAGGAGACAAAGTAGGTAGGTGGAGAGGAGTAGGAAGAATTATCAAAAGACTCAAGGAGACTTTGGGGATGATGGATGTGTTTCTTATCCTGACTGAGGTGTTGGTTTTACAGAGGTACACATATGTCAAAATTTATAATCTTGTACCCTTTCAATATGTGTGGCTTGTTCAGTAAAACTCTTTAAAATTGATTCTAGGTTATGGATCTATTTCTGGAGTCTTTAAGCCATTCCACTTATCTGTGTGTCTAATTTTTAGTTCACACCATCCTGTTTTAATCACTATGGTTTCTTTTTATAGTATATATTAAAATCAAGTAGTGTGGGTATGACAACTTGCTCTTATTTTTCAGAATTGTTTTGGGTATTCTAGTTTCTTGACTTTTCCTTTCTTTTTCTTTCTTTTTTTTTTCAAATCAGATAGAGAGAGGGACAGATAAAGACAGATAGGCAGAAAGGGAGAGAGATGAGAAATATCAATTCTTTGTTGTGGCACCTTAGTGATTCATTGATTGCTTTCTCATATGTGCCACTGGGGGGCTCCATCCAGCAAAGCAAGTGACCCCTTGCTCAAGCCAGTGACCTTGGGCTTCAAGTCAGCAACCTTTGGGCTCAAGCAAGCGACCATGGGGTCATGTCTATGATCCCATGCTCAAGCCAGTGACTCCACACTCAAGCTGCTGAGTCTGCACTCAAGCCAGATGAGTCCATGTTCAACCCAGTTGAGCCCCTGCTCAAGCCAATGACCTCAGGGTTTTGAACCTGGGTCCTCGGCATCCTAGTCCGATGCTCTATCCACTGCGCCACTGCCTGGTCAGGTTAGTTCCTTAACTCTTCCATGTAAATTTTATAATCAGCTTGCCTGTATCTACAAAGATGCATAGTGAGATTTGCTTTAATCTACAGATCAGTTAGGTAAATTTGACATTTTAACTATAATGATAATCTTCTAATACATGCACAGAGGATGTCTCCTCACTTATTTAGGTCTTCTTTGATTTCTTACATCAATGTTTTGAAGTTTCCACAATTTACATCCTACACATACTTTGTTAAAAGTATAGCTAAGTATATCTTAGCTATGCTTTTGGAGCTATTATAAACAGTAATGCTTTTTGATTTTCAGTTTCCAATTAATTGATCATTTATAGGTGTATAGAAGAATGATTGATTTTTGTTGTTGTTGACCTAATCCATGACTTTGCTATACATAGTTGGTTCTAGAAGCCTTTTTGTGTAGCTTTCTTGGAATTTTCTACATGTCATCTGTGATAGAGGCATTTTATTTATTCCTTTTCACTTTGAAGCCTTTTATATTTTGTCTAATTACACTTGCTAGGATTTCTAGCACAACATGGAACAGTTGTGGTCATAGCTGACATCCTCCACTGACCATTCTTAATGTAATAAAGGGAGAGAGACAGCCAGGCAAGTGTCTGTCAGTGTGGTGCGGGAGGGACACCCAGTCAACCATGAAGTAGTGTTCTCAACAGATAATGGAACCAGAGGCTGACCAAACCGCTGAGGATGAGATCAGAAGATGAAAAAAAAAAAAAAAAAAAAAGAACACTTCAGTGATCAAGAAAAATAGTATTTTAATGCAGTTCCTTAATGCAAAAATTTCATGATGAACAGAATGTCAACTTTCTGAACAATGGCAGGATCAGTGTTACTGGTTTTTCCTTTGTCTCGGGCTCCGAAGTGGGTTGGCACTGTTACTGATCTGGACCCAGGTGTAGAGTATAAATGGTCATTTTACAGGAAACACAGGGGCAGAAGAAATGTTGAGTGAATCCAGTGTATGGGAAACTACAGGATGATGATGAATTTCTTCAGTAAATAAATTGCAAGAAAATAAACGCCAGGGTGTGCCAGAGTGGCAGTTACACAATGAGCTCACTCTAGGAGACTTTAGCAAGCCATACCCTTATGAGGTGGGGGTACTTTTCAACTGTTCTATCAGAACAAAAATGTACTTTAAAACATGGAAGAGGCTCTGGCCAATTAGCTGAGTGGATAAAGTGTTAGCTTGGTGTATGGACATCCCAGGTTCAATTCCCAGTCAGGGAACACAGGAGAAGCGATCATCTGCTTCTCTTCTCCACCTTCTCTCCCTTCTCTCCCTCTTCCCTTCTTGCAGCCAGTGGTTTGATGGATTCAAGCATCAGCCCTGGGCCCTGAGGATAGCACAGTTGTTTGAGCATCGTCTACAGACAGGGGTTGCCAGGTAGATCCTGGTCAGGGTTCATGCGGGAGTCTGTCTCTCTATTTCCCCTCCTCTCCCTTAATAAAATAAAAACAAAAAGATGGGAGAAAAAGCATGTAAATTAAAACAGTTACAAAATACAGATTAGATTTTGGCTCTTTATATATTTTATTTCTAATGTTTTATAATGTTTAGTGATTCTTTTATATTATTGTTTTATAAGAGTATGTTATATAATTTCTGTAACTATAATCACTAATAAATGTCTTGTTATGTTATATAAATTATAATTTTATAATTTTGCAACATAATTTTATGAGTTATAAATTTAAGCTAAAGTTTCAGAAATACTTCTTTGGCCTGTAATTATTAGAGAAGCATACTTAGGTGTGTAGGGGTGAATTGAATGAAGTATAGAATTTGTTTTTAACTATATATTTTAGCAATTAAATCTAGAAAGTTTGTCCTAATTTTTTTTTTTTTTTTTAGAAAAAACAAAACGGAAGAAAGGAAAAATTCTAGATGAAATAAATGGGGGGGGGGAAAATGATCATTGTTGAATCTGGGAACATACTAGAGTTTCTTATACTCTCTGCTTTTGTGTTTGCTTGAAATTATTTAATCATAAAATTAAAAATAAGTAAAATAAGCTTTCACCCCATCCACTGTCATTTTCTACCCCATTACATTGTTTTATTCTTTCTAAACTATGATCTGGCACTAACTTGTTTGTGGGTGTACTGCAGGTCTCCTCCTGGAACATAAGCACCACAAGAACAGGGTGCACCTGAGTCTTGTTCACCCCTTCGTTCCAGCAATGGCAAGAGTTAAGACAATGAACTTTATCAGTATCTTACATCTGCTGTGATTTCTCAAACAGGTGATGCACTGTAGTTGGTAGGTATTTTTTTTTATATTATTTAAAGAGTAATATCTCAGTACAGCCACACTCTCCTGTCTCAGAGGGATCCCAGGTCTTCACATAGGCTCCCAGCTCCTTTTTCCTTTCCAGTGTAAGGCTGGTGGCCGAGGCCGGGCAGGTCCACATTGGATTGAGGCAGACGGTGGAGGAACTGTGGAGCTGGGAAGCAGTGGGCCATTCCTGTTTATTAGATTCTCACAATGGCAGACTAACAAACAGGCAGGGGAAACCCTTTTCTCAGGGTAGCTGGCAAGCAAACAGCAGAATGGCTGCTCACAGTGATGGGCAGGCAATCCACAATCCACACCAAACTGAGGGAAAGCCTCATAGCCTTACATAAACTATACACACATGGCTCTATCACGTGCTCATGCACTAATCATGCAAAGTTCAAGCAAGCAAGCCTAACACAGTTGCTTTCCCAACAGTCAGTAAGATTTGGATGAACGCAGAGATGAAATTCCCTCTAGAAGTTCTTCACTATCATTACATGGCTCTGAAATCTTGCTGTAATGCTGGTGGCTGAGGCCAGGCAGGTTCACATTGGATCTGGGAAGACAGTAAAGAAACTGGAGCCTGAAAGGGTTGGGCCATTCCATTAAATAAAGTCTCACAACAGCAGACAAGCACACAGTCAGGGGAAAACCTCTTCTCAGGCAAACAAACAGCAAAATGGCCCCTCACAGACAAGGACAATCTGTGCATCCGCAATGCCCCATCTCTCTGGAGCACAAGCACCCATAGCATTTTATAGGACATACACATGTGGCTCTGCCACGTGCTCACGCACTAATCAAGCAAAGTGCTTGCAGCTGGTTCACCAGAGAGCAAGCCTAACACAGCTGCCCCATATTCCACCCCTTTACAGTTGCTCGCATCACAATCTACATGACAGGAAACAGAGACTACAGCAATAGCAAAAGTTACACAATAATTATAATAATTACAAAGGGGCCTCCACAATGTCTCCCTGAGCACTTTGCCTGGGGTGTCACCTGGAGACCCACCTCTGACTCCCTACCCCATGGTAGGTGGGAGGGCCTGTATAGTCCAGGGCTGTGTCCATGGAAACTGTAAAGTGTGCTTGGTGCCCCTCTGCAGCTGGATGAGAACCAGTGCAGGAGGGCCTCCACAGGTGCTGTGGGCCCCCCCCATCAGGGTCTCTCATAGTACTGTCCATGAGCAACATGTCCATCCATCAAGGGAGCCAGAGCCCCCGTCTGGTTGCAGTCCAAGAGTCAGTCCACAATAGACAGCCCAGCTGTCTGTGCAAATCACCGAGGAAAAGGTCCATTACAGGCAGCTAGTCATGCAGCTCTGTATTAACGGACCTCAGCGCCTTTCCACAGTGTGCTGCCCATTGCCACAAGCCCCATCCAAACCCTCAACAAGCTCACAGGGCCTGGCAGGGTCAAAGAGATTCAAGGCCTGTGTCGACTTAACAGTTCTCTTAGCTGCTGCTGCTGAAATATAAAAAGCACCTATTACCTTCTAATGCCAACACCTGCTGCACATTAGAAGGGGACCAGTGGATTGTCAATATCCCATGGGGCCACTGGCCCCACCCATCCCTGTCAGATGGGCCTCTCACCCCTCCCCCTATTCAGAATAGGACAACGGGTCTTGGGGATCCTGTAACCTGAATGCCAGCCATTTTCCTGGCAGATCCCAGGGCTACCTGCTTCCCTCGCTTTTTCAGCAGCTGGAACCTCTGTTCTGACTCTGCTGCCAAAGCTCCAACAAGACTTTATTAGGCTTGCCATCTAATATCTCCCTGTTTGCCTCAGCCACAATCAAATCTACCCACATCTGTGTTCAGGTAACTGTCACAGGCCCCTTTCTCTTGTTAGTCTGGAGGGAGGAGGGGCAGCACGGGCAGCAGCCCTCACAGCCTTACAGTCCATCTCTGTTCTGGAGAGCGTGATGCCATCCACCGCTGTGTCCCACAGCCATGCCAAGCAGGCTGCCAGGGGCTCAGTGGGTTTCTACCTGAATTGCACCCCCAACTCCATCAGCTCTGCCCGGGTATAGGGCTGATCCACAGAGTGCTCCACTACCTGGGGAGGAGGCTGTGGCTGCCCCTGAGGGGCCCTTGGCTGCTGGGATTTTACCTTCTTGGTGTCCACTGGCTGGGCTCTGAGTCTGCAGACGGCAGTTGCAGCCCAAGTCTCCCCCTCAGAAGAGGAGGAGTCAGAAATGCCTGCTCCCACTGACTCAGAGCTGCTCCTCCAGCAGGAATGCAATTCTATTTTCCGCACCCACTTTGGCCCTGTGGCTGCTGGCTCTCGAACTCCTGAACCCGCAGTTGTTTCTCCAACAGCTGTTGCTGCCGGTGTTCACCTTTCAGGGCAAACTGCAACTCACAAACCCTAACTCTTTGTCCAGAGATCACTCCAGTTCCAGGCTGTTGGTGCTCAGCCTGCACCTCACACTGCAACTCTTGGATCAGGTCAGCCTCCCTCTCCAGTACTCACTCCAGTTCATGCAGTCGTTGGTGCTTAGTATACAGTTCATCATAGAGCTTTTGACCTCGCTCAGCTTCTTACACAGAGTTCTTGGTTTCTTCTTGCAGGATTGTAAAAAACACCCAGCCCACAGTCCCCACCAGGAGAGCCACTGGGAACAGCTGCTCCTCTATTCCACCCTCTAAGGGTGTCGGTGCTTCACACCCATATGCTCTGAATCCTTCTCACAGCACCAGATGTAATAATGCCAGTGGCTGAGGCCAGGCAGGTTCACATTGGATTCGGGCAGATGGTGGAAAAACTGCGAAGTCAGAGAGGGTTGGGTCATTCCATTTAATAAAGTCTCACAATGGCAGACAAGCACACAGGCAGGGGAAACTGCTTCTCAGGCAAACAAACCACAAAATAGCCCCTCACAGTGGCGGGCAGGCAATTCACACATCTGCAATCCCCAATCTCTCTTGAGTGCAAGCACCCACAACCTTATATACTGCATTTCTCTGTGTATAAGATGCACCTTAATTTGAGGGACCAAACTTTGAAAAAAAAATTACATAAAGTTATTGAACTCAAGTTTTATTCACCATAAAATTCATACAACTCCTCATCACTGTAAAAACTCCCATCCATTAGCTTGTCCTCATCTGTGTCTGCTGACGAATCACAGTCTTCATATGTTGCCTCATCCTCAGTTCCATCTATGGCATTTGAAATGCCACAATCACTGTATAAGATGCACCCAGTTTTAGACCCTAATTTTTTTCAAAAAATGTGCGTCTTATACATGGGGAAATATGAGTAGGCCATACACACGTGGCGCTGCCAGGTGCTCACACACTAATCAGGCAAAGGGCTTGCAGCTGGTAAACCAGCAAGCAAGCCTAACACAGCTGCCCCACACTGGCTATTTGCCAATCTGTAAAGACTACAAAGCCCAGCACTTTGTTTTTGTTTTTGTTTTTTTAATTTGTTGATTTTAGAGAGCTAGAGGAAGGGAAAGAGAGAAAACTGGAAACATCCATCTGTTTCTGTATTTTCCCTGATGGGGGATCAGCCTCTGCATACCAGGGCAATGCTGTAACCAACTGAGCTAATTGGCCACCAGTAGCATAGAGAACATAACTGGCACCCCCCTACCCCTAACTACACTTCTACTACACTTTTCTTGTTTGTCTTGGAGACCATTTGGCGCCCCTCTACAAACAGCACCCAGAGCATGATAGACCCCCTTGCCCCCCCTTCCTACGCCACTGTTGGCCACGGCCCAGCACCTTCATTTGACCTATAATTAAGGGCCCCTGTGAATCTATTAATTTCAAAGTACTCTGGGGTTTTATAGACCCTATCTTTCTTAAATCTTATAAGGCTATTGTGGGGCAGCTGTGTTAGGCTTGCCCGTGGGTTTACCAGCTGCAAGCACTTTGCTTGATTAGTGCGTGAGCACGTGGCAGAGGCACGTCTGCATAGTCTATGTAAGGCTGTGGTGCTTCCCCTGGGCAGAGATTCTCCCAGATCACTCTCCTGCCACCAGGAGGTAAAATTTTCCTTGCTCCCTTGCCCTTACTGTAAATAGCAGATTTTCCTTTATTTATTAGCTCTTTCCTTTTGTTGTTTATTTGCTCACCTGTCCTTGCAAGCCTCCAACGCTTTCTGCCTCTGCAGTTTCTCTACCATCTTCCCGAATCCAATGTGAACCTGCCTGGCCTCTGCCACCAGCATTACAGCTATGCTCAACAAAGAACAGATGTTGCACTCTGCAAATCTGCAGTTACCAGTTTTTAATCAGTCCTCAATGTCAAAGTCAGCCTTTCCATCTTTGAAGAGGCTGTGCAGCTCAGAATAAGCAAGTGTCTGTTCCAAAACCTAGCTTCTTAAAAGTAAAAACATTTGAAATTTCTCACATGATAGTTCTTGTGTTTAAAAGCAGAACAAATCTATTTGTCGTTCTCATTTATTTTCTGTTTTCAGCTGTGCATTTATGAGCGTAGGGTAGAAGAATCATTACTGGATAAAGAAAAAAATTTGTTTGTGTTCATATTTGTTCTTTCTCTGAAGTCTCTGCCTTATGGCCACTCGGGATGACATATGGATCCTCAAGTATACTTGCATAATTGAATTCACCTGGGCACTTGTTACTGGGTTGGCTGTTAGGATTTATTCCAGGTGCTTCAGGATGGATCCATCAATCAGCCTTATTTTACGCACACAAGAGGCGGCTTCAGTGGTCTCCAGTCCTGACTTGGCCTCCATCCCTAAGGTTTCCCCATCTCTCCCAAGTACTCACGCTCCTTTGCAGATTCCTCAGGGGTTCAGAGTTCAGGAGACTGCACCCCGGACTTAACCATGCAGAGTATGCTTTTCCATATGTTGTGATGGGACATTACAGACACTTCAAGTTACATTCCAGGGCCTGAGTGTTCCAGGACAAGGAGTTGTCCAGGAGCCCTTGGAATCCATGTGGCCTGTGAGAGGGTCTGCTTGGATGTTTGGAAACACTAAATGTATAGTACACACTACAATATTTTTAAGGCTGAAGAAAACAAATCTTTATTCGGTATCTATAATGCCGGTGGCTGAGGCCAGGCAGGTTCACATTGGATTCCAGCAGATGGTAGAGGAACTGTGGAGCCAGAAAGTGTTGGGTTATTCCCATTTAGAGTCTCACAGTGGCAGGCAAGCAATCCATGTTGAGGGCAAGCACCTATAGCTTTACATAGGCTATGCACACGTGGCTCTGCCACGTGCTCATGCACTAATCCTGCAAAGTGCAAGTGAGCAAGCATAACACAGCTCTTTTACCTACAGTACCCATTTGACAAATACCTCCTGAAGTCCAGCCCTGGGCCGGACTTAATTAGATGTTTTGAGGTATATGGTCTTTACCTCATGATTTGTAATCCAGCAAAGAAATGGAGCATAAACAGTATTCTAGGTAAGTCTTCCTATACTTCCTAGGGTGAGTTTATGACTGAGAGTTTTAGTGATGACATGGTTTTTTAAGCAGTTACTTTAAGTTAGCATCATGCGAAGTATTTTCCATATATTGTCCCCTTTAATCCTTACAAAACCACTGATGTAGGTATTATCATAATTTTATTTTACAGATGAGGAAACTAAAGCTCCGAGAGGTCAGGTAGGCCTATAGCCTGGCAAGCAGCAAGACTGGAGTTTAAACTAGGGTTTTCATTATTTTAAATTATTTTAATTGATTGATATTAGACAGAGAGAGGAAGGGGGAGAGAGAGAAGCATTCGTTTGTTATTCCACTTAGTTGTGCATTCATTAGTCGCTTCCTGTAGGTTCCCTGACCCAGAATGGAACCATAAGCAACCTTGTTGTTAACAGGAGGACACTCTAACCCAGTGGTCCCCAACCCCAGGGCCGCAGACCGGTACCGGTCTATGGGTCATTTGGTACCGGTCCGCAGAGAAAGAATAAATAACTTACATTATTTCCGTTTTATTTATATTTAAGTCTGAACAATGTTTTATTTTTAAAAAATGACCAGATTCCCTCTGTGACATCCGTCTAAGACTCACTCTTGACGCTTGTCTCGGTCACGTGATACATTTATCCGTCCCACCCTAAAGGCCAGCTGTGAAAATAGTTTCTGACATTAAACCGGTCCGTGGCCCAAAAAAGGTTGGGGACC
Organism: Saccopteryx leptura; assembly: GCF_036850995.1. NCBI lineage: Eukaryota > Metazoa > Chordata > Mammalia > Chiroptera > Emballonuridae > Saccopteryx > Saccopteryx leptura. The sequence continues at coordinate 124,129,328 of NC_089508.1, forward strand.
ACTGCTAACCGATTGAGCAAACCTGCCTGGGCCCAAACTAGGGTTGTTCTTATTTCCCAAACAAGAAAGTGTAAATGGATTCTGCGGGTGTTAGGTTACAATGTTTAGATAGGGTTATGTCCGCAGTTGGACACTAGAGGGCGCAGAGAGAGAGCAAACTTATGGGAGGAATTTGCCTCCAGGGGTTACCATTCCCAAAAGCCATAACAAATTGACCTCAAGTTCTCTTTTAAGGTGGGTTAACTATAAATGCAAGTTTTGTGAAAGCAGGTGTGAACCTACGGCTAATTCCAGTCATAGATCAGGGCAAGGGTCCCTACGGCTTCATCTTTCATCCCGAGGACTTCAGCCTGCAGTTTCTTTCACCCATACTGTAGAACGCTTGTGGAATTTAATTAGATGCCTGTGGACAGTCACAAGACACATGGTCTTGCCTGCTCCTGCTCCATCCCACAGCTGATTCCTAATCGGGAGTGTTGTTCAGACTGTTCCACTAGAAACCAGTCCAAGTGAAAGTACCTCGGTTTACCCTTTGGGCCGCATGCACATTCCAGACATGACCCCCACCTTTATTCCAGCTCCCAGAGCAGTAAGTGATGGCATGACTCCTGCTCCATGGGCAGCACCGCACAGGAACATTGCCCATCATCATCGTGAGGGGTGCTTCACGTGGATGAAGTGCTCAGGCCGTTGCCTACATGACTACACTCGCTTTAGGGGGTTGGCGCTCACCAGGATAGGTGGAGGTGTTAGGACTTGGAAGCAGGAAGCAGCGCCCCCCTCCCACCCCCCCTTGTCACTTTTCTCCTCAAGCGTGGCTGGTAATTTCCAGGTGTCCTTTCCAACGTGTTCCCCACTCACAAGGAGAGAACATGCAGCTGAATACTTTGGGAAAAAGTGAGTTCACATGTTCAGGAAAGCGGTTAAAAATAATCAGTGACCCGTGTGTCTTCAAAGAGTCCTTTCTCCTGTGTTGCAAACCGTGGGGCAGAAAGCAAACAGAGCCTCTTCCAACCCAGCCACACCCTGCAGCGGTGCGACGGTGGAGGAGATGCAGGCGTGGACACGCTTCTGGATCAGCAGGCTGAGGGTCAGAGGGGGACACGAAGCACGGCAGGGGACAGGGGCAGTTTGCCCCTTATTCTGTTTAGGAAAGGGACAGTCAACAACATTTTTTTTCTTTTAGGTAAGGAAGTTATGCTAACAGAACTTTAGTAAGTTGGGTTTAGAGGCATTCCAAGGGAGTTTAAAGAGAACTAGATCCAGGAAGGCCTCAGGAGGAGGGTGTAAGGACTTGAGGATGGAGTAAGAAACATCTCAGGGCTAGAACCGACAGCTCTGAGTTGGTGACTGAATGGGCAAAATAGTGAAGGTGGTATAAATACAAGACCCTCAGATTCCTCGAGTGTTTGCTGTGTGCAAGTCACTAAGCATTTTACAGGTATTAACTCATTTCCCTCAAGTTATGAGGTAGGAATATAGTCATCCACATTTTACGGGGGAGGAAACTAAGACACAGAGAGGCTAAGTCACTTGTCAAAGGCTACTAGGGTTTGAATCCGGGCTGCCAGACCCCAGACCTTTCGTTCTCCACACATTCCACACAACTTCTTATTCAGTCTGGGGGCCATAGGAGACGGTGATGTCCCCGGCCGGGATGGGAAATGAGGGGGAGCATGTGTGCATGTGTGTGGAAGGCGGTTGAAGGAGGGCATTTGGATGTGTGTAGTTTGAATGTTCTGCCAGCACTTCAGGTGGAGATGTCCAGCCAGCTTCAGGTCCCAATATGGGGAGCTGTTTTTCATTAAAAATAACGAAACATCTGCAAAAATATTGTTGGCTAGGTGTCTCCCAGGCAAGCTATTCAAGGAAGGCCTGCTATGCTGACAACAGGAAGCCCACGCTCCTGCTGACAGTCTGCCAGGGCTGCAGAGAGCTTGGTCATCAGCAAGGCGCTCGGGGTCTGTGGGCACAGGAAAGCCTGCCAGACGCCAAGCTCAGGCTGCAAGGGTGGGGTGGGTGTGTCTAAGACCACTCAGTTATCCGAGTGCCCTCCTCAGGGGTGGGGTGGGTGTGTCTAAGACCACTCAGTTATCCGAGTGCCCTCCTCAGGGGTGGGGTGGATGTGTCTAAGACCACTCAGTTATCCGAGTGCCCTCCTCAGGGGTGGGGTGGATGTGTCTAAGACCACTCAGTTATCCGAGTGCCCTCCTCAGGGGTGGGGTGGATGTGTCTAAGACCACTCAGTTATCCGAGTGCCCTCCTCAGGGGTGGGGTGGATGTGTCTAAGACCACTCAGTTATCCGAGTGCCCTCCTCACTCTCACAGGTCAGTGCTTCTCAGGCTGCCTGCCCAGTAGACTCCTAGGAAGTTTTAGAAACCACTTAGTCTCAAGGTTCACCCAGACTAATTGAATCAGACTATCTCAGGATCGACACGGGCAGTTTTGAGGAGCTCTCTGGGTGATTCTAGTGTGAAGCTGGGGGTGAGCAGCAGTGCACTGGAAGGAGGGTTTGCCCTCAGGGACGATCAGAGCGCCGGGGAATGAGGGACACACACGAAGTCTTCTTCAGCTCACACAGCGCTTGCACGTACGCGGCCTTATTAAAAGGAGCCTCATTACTATCCACAGGCTGGACGGGGAAACTTTGAATCAAAAAAGAGAAATGACTTGTTCCAGGTCAAGCAGTTATTTACAGGAAAAGCTAGAACCCAGACCAGCTGACCCCCAAATTCAGGGTTCCTTCAAAAAGCCATAAAGGGCCCTGGCCAGTTGGCTCAGTGGTAGAGCATCGGCCTGGCATGCAGGAGTCCCGGGTTCGATTCCCAGCCAGGGCACACAGGAGAAGCGCCCATCTGCTTCTCCACCCCTCCCCCTCTCCTTCCTCTCTGTCTCTCTCTTCCCCTCCCGCAGCCAGGGCTCCATTGGAGTAAAGTTGGCCCGGGCGCTGAGAATGGCTCTATGGCCTCTGCCTCAGGCGCTGGAATGGCTCTGGTTGCAACAGAGCAACGCCCCAGATGGGCAGAGCATCGCACCCTGGTGGGCGTGCCGGGTGGATCCCGGTGGGGTGCATGCGGGAGTCTGACTGCCTCCCCATTTCCAGCTTCAGAAAAATAAAAAAAAATAAAAAAAAAAAGCCATAAAGGGCAATATGCCAAGCAGAAGGCACACTCATCTGTATTTGCACAGAAAGGTGAGGGTATGTGGGTTTCTTGGGAAAATAGCCGTTAGGCTTGCTCTCTGGCGTACTGGCTGCAAGCACTTTGCCTGATTAGTGTGTGAGCACGTGGCAGCGGCACGTGTGTATGGCCTACGTAAGGCTATGGGTGCTTGTGCTCAGGGTGGATTGCGGTTTGCCTGCCCACCACTGTCAGGGGCTATTTTTGCTCTTAGTTTGCCTATGAGGCAGTTTCCCCTGCCTGTGTGCTTGTCCGCCATTGTGAGAAATGGCCCAATGCTTTCTGGCTCTGCCGTTTCTCTACTGTCTGCCTGAATCCAGTGTGGACCTGCCTGGCCTCGGCCACTGGTGTACAGTGTTTTTCAAAGAAATTATGGTCTATAGGATTGAATGTAAAACTAGAGCAGCTGCTTGTGTGCCAGAGCATAAGGGAAAGGAAGGTCTGAATGTAACCAGGCCGAGAGCTGGGGAAACCCAGAGGGCCCACTGGAGGCAGAGTCGGGAGGTGAGGCCCAGAGTGAGGTCTGGGGAGGGACCATGGCCCTGCCTTTTGGGCACTTACAGCTGTTCGTGGGGGGAATGACAGGTCTGAGCAAGTTCTGGAGGCACTTACCAGTGAACAGGAAGTCATCTGGGTCTTCCAAGGGACACACTACCTTACTAACCAGATAATAATCTCCTGCTACTCTGTACAGAGTTGTATCCTTGAAAACACATTATCTTTTTCCATCTTCACAATGGCTTGTGCTAGTACCCGACCTCAGCAGCTTCATGAGCAAAACTGGCATAATGATACCTATAGGGACACTGAGAGGGGTACTGAAAGGATGTTTCTAGCAAAGCGCCTGGCACATAGGTGTGAAGAATAAATACCTGCCCCTTTTGTAGTTCTTCTCCTTTAATTTGGGTGGTGAGGGTCAGAGACACTGAAGTACTGTTCAGTGGTCATGAATGTGGGCTCCAGCGCCAAATGGCTACATTCAAGCCAGCTCTACCAATCTGGCTGTTCAACTTTGGGCAGGCTAGTCACCTACCTACATAATGTCTCTGTGTCTTCTGGTGCCAAATAGAGATAATAGCTGAACTTTCCTAGAGTGGTTCTTGGGAAAATTAAATGAGATGCCACATGGAAAACTCTTAGCATAGTCCCTGGCATCTAATCAGTGTTTAATAATGATTAACAAATTCCACTACATGGGACTTGCCTCCAACACCTCCCCCCAATTAGCAAGCGGAGAAGCCGACCCTGAAATCTGGGCTGGTGCTCTTCAAGCAACACCAGGTTAGCTTCCGGTGACAGTGGAGATCAACCCAAGGATAAGGAGCTACCAGTCAGGGAGGGTGAACTGCACTTCAGACATGGAATCAACACAAAGCACTTTGCAGGAACAGAATGAGGCCAATGGGCTCACTGCTGTACTTTAGGTCTCAGAAGTAGGAAGTAGGGGTAGGATGTGGAGAGTTACCTCCAGTCTCACACCTTGGTTCTCAGGATCACCAGGCAGGCTTGTTAAATCCAGATTCCAGGCCCCTGTCCCAGAGTTTTTGATTCAGAAGACCTGAGAATCTGCATTTATAACAAGGCCCCAGGTGATGTCAGTGTTAGGGGACCACATAATCTAAGGACCTTGGTTTACACTGAGGAAACTGAGGCACAGTCTTCTGCTCTCTGATTCATTGTGATGACAGGTATGGTGCTCCAACATCTGCACAAACTCTGCAGACCTCTCTAGCTACCAGGAGCCCCAAGGCAGCCCCGGGCTCTCCCTGGGGTGCACTGAAGAAGAGGGTCTTTGTTAGGCTCCTCAGGGCCTCATGACATACTGAGCACAGCCTTGTCAGAGGGCAGACTCCCGCCAGACACAGTCCACGAATTCTGAGACGCACTCCCAGGTGAGTGACTTTATTATGTATTCACCTGACAGGAGAATGTACATCAGGTCCTAGAAGACACCACTCCACAGACTTAACTAGTTACCACTGCACAGCAGAAGTCCTCCGGGCTCTCAGGACACCCTGTGTGGCCACATGAGGACGGCCCTGCACCCCAGAGAAGAACCCCACCCCGAAGAAGAGACCTGTTGCTAGGCCTTCTCTGAAGAGCTGTGACAGCCAAACCCGCCAGGCAGCATCACAGCAATGGTCACGCTGGGGGAGGAAGGGCTGCTCTGAGCTAGAAGCTGGTCTTAAACCGGGGCGTACCAGACAATTTACATACATTACAAATATATAAATTAAGAGGTTTTACAGTGTACAAAAATCATTGAAGGGAGACTTAATTTCATTTCTATGTCGTGCCAGGTATTTGTCAGAACCTTGAAAACGGAGGCGGTTTTCAGTGGAGTGGGTATTTAAAAATAGAAGGCATTTACCTATCTACACATGGGCCCTGCCCCTCTCGTGTCCGCCATGAAACCCTCTGGTGTCGTCAGGGCCTCTGGGCAACCTCAGTACCCCCACAGGTAACCTGTCTGCAGTCTGCATCTTCCGAGAGAGCAGGGGACTCGCTCTGGGGCTCCTCTCCTGCGTCCCCCTCTCGGCTTGGCGGCGCCTCCGAACCCAGGGGCTGCTGGAGGGGGTGACGCTGCTGTCAGAGGAGTAATCCATGCACGTGCGGAAGGCCTCGGGACTAGTACAGGAGTTCAGCCTGCCTTCCTCGGCCAGAGGGGATTTTCTGGAAACACCTTTGCGTTGAGCCAAGGGGCTGCTCCATGGACTTGAGCACGGGGAAGCATTTGGGCTCAGAAAGAAATTCTGGTGGCCACACGGGCTGAGCTTGCTGGTGACCAGGTGACGCCGGCTAGCCATAGGGGACGTGGGGTTGCTCTCAGGATCAGAGGAACTGTTAGCAGAAGACTCGTCCCCCATGTACTGAAGCTCTTCCACTCTCTTGTTCAGCGATTTGTTGGGGTGGATGCTTGTGGCGGGCTCCTCGTCCTGGCTCTTGTCCTTGGGAGGTTTCTTTTTGGGCGGCTTCATACCAATCAGGACAGCTTTCATGTTCTCCTTGCCCTGAGACTCCATGGTCATGAACTCATGGGCTTTGATGGCCGCCTCCACCTCCTCGAACTCCACAATGGCGCACTCCTGGGTCCCCACCTGGCTGTACCGGCTGCTGATCCTCCGAATATCAGGGGGCATCTCCCTCCCGGGTTTCAGGATCCGCACTAACGAGATGACGCCAAAGGTCCCAAAGAGCTTGAGCAGGTGTTCCATCACCTTCTCCTGCACCCTCCCGTTCTTCTGGGGGGTTCCCAGGGCCCACAGCTTGGGGCACAGATAGAGGTCATAGACCAGGAGCATCTTGCTGGGGAGGTTCTCATTGGGGAAGAGCGGGACAGGGGTGGTCCTCCTCACCTTCCGGTGGTCCTCATTCAATTCGAGGGTCTCTGAGTACTTCAAGGCATGCGCTGTGGTTCTCCAGTCCCGTGTGAGGTGTTTCACCTGAAGAACACAAGCAAATATGGAATGGCACCTAATGTCCTTGTCCACCTTGTGTCCTCTGCAACCTCCATCAATCTTTCCTGACACAGTGTCATACCTGGTGGGGGCAGGCACTCAGAAATCTAGTAAACAAATACGCTTTATACAATATCAAATGAGGCAGCCTGGTGTAGAGGAGCGCTGCCCCACAGAACTTTTCATGGTGATGGAAATACTCTCTTCTGCCCAAGGTTAGAGGTTGAACCTGCAGGCTCTGGGCCGAGGCTGCTGAGCACAAACGCAAGGTCTACGACCACCTGGCAGTGAGACCTAAAAGTTATCAACCTCTCCGTGCCTCGACTTCTTCATCTGTTCATATGCCTACCTCAGAGAGTCGGCCTGAAGATTAAATGAATAAATATATATGTAGCTAGATCCAGACACATAATATATATATATACACATATAATAATATGTGCATATATAACTCAGCATAGTCTCTAGTTCACCGTGAGTACTCAGTAAATGTTAGGTGTTGTCATTATTTCAAATATCACATGCTATCACTTTGATAGGACTTGGGGACTTTAACATTCAAATGCCTCTCTAAAGTTGTATTTCGGCATTTATGCATTTGCTACAAAGGGGGTTCAAAAGATATTTCATAGTTCACTGCCATATCTCCTGTAAATAACGTAGACCCTTTCCACTGGAACTGAATACAACTCAGGCCTCACGGGGAATAATGAAATAGGTCCTCTCCTCACTTAGTGGAAATTGTGCGTATCAGTGCAGCAGTACATGAAAGCTATATTTATTCTGTAAAACAGTAATTTATTTTATTTTTTTTAGAGAGGGGGGGGGAGAGAGAGAGAGAGAGAGAGAGAGAGAGAGAGAGAGAAGGGGGAGGAGCAGGAAGCATCAACTCCCATATGTGCCTTGACCAGGCAAGCCAGGGTTTTGAACCGGCAACCTCAGTGTTTCCAGGTTGACGCTTTATCTACTGCGCCACCACAGGTCAGGCCCTAAAACAGTAATTTTTAAGAGGCCCATTTCCAGTGCAGGGAATGCCAGGCAGAATGAGTCATCCCAAAGAAAGAGTGGAGGTGGGTGGGCTGGGAAGACGGATCCAGAAACAGCAAGGTCACTGCGAGTTCTGAGACCAGGTCAGAGCTGTTCTGCAGAGGAACCTTGAGACCCAAACAGACATTTCCTGGGACTCAGGAAGGGAGCACTGCCTCACAGGGCAGTACGGGGAGGACCCAGGTAGAGCTATCAGCCATCCGGCAGGCTCCTGAAGAGGGGATGCTGTCTACTGTAGACTGCGGCCTCCAGACGATGGGGTGTAGGGGTGTAGAAACTGTAAGTCACTTATACACACAGACTCAGTGGGCCAATCACCATGACACAGGCTAAAGGCAGAGGGTCCAGGGAAAGGGTTAGACTTCAGGTGAACAGACGCAACCAGGGATCCAGACAGGGTGACGAGGGTGACTGCAAGTCACAGCCAGGTTCTGGGAGAACCAGGCAGTGGTTCTTCTGGGGCAGAACACGGGGAGCCTTCTCCAAAGCCAGCCAGGGAGGAGGAAGCACTCAGGATTGAAGAAGAATCGATTGCCCAACTCTGAGGCCTGAGCAAATGGTGTGTGGGGAGCCAGTGCCCATACACCAAGGAGGGCTGAGGAAGCTGGCGGATGGCCTGTCCTGCTGAGAGAGCAAGGACCCAGCACCCCTCCAGAGCCAGCAGCAGGGTCTACCAGGCAGTCTTGGTCTGAGTGCCCTAGACCTGTGTTTGTGAGCTGTTAGCAGGAGAGTCCAGGCATCAGCTATGAAGGGCAGCCAGGGAGCTGTGGGTTTGTGGAATTACTACAAGAACTTTAATGAGATTTTCAGAAACTGTCATTTTCCTATGTGTTTGTTGCCTTTGTCATATAGGCTTCCTATTATGATCAGCAGGAAACCCTTTAAAAGGAAGAGGGTCTCAGCCCCCATTTTGGAGGCACTGGGAAGTCTACATCCACTCAGCAGCAGTGTCCAGCAGAGAAGACCCTCCTGAACAGATCCATAAGTGGCAACTTAAAAAGGAAAGAAAATCAGGCTAGCTCCTAGGGTCCCTGGGGAGAAAAAAAGGAATGTATAGGATAGTTCCACCGGCTGCTGTGTTCCGGGATCCCCCACAAACAGTCAGCAGGTGAGGGCTTGCGCACTGTTCTCTGCACAGGTGTGATACTATGATTAATAATTTATAATAAGAAATACATATATTTGGTCTTCGTCCCCATTCCTGGCACTGAGTTCCTGGAACCTTTGTAAACTCCTAAGGGGTAAGAGCAGTGGGAGCTTTTGTTCTAATGAAGGGACTCTGGGAGGGCTCCCTGTGGCTCCCAGATGGGGGCTGGTCACCAGAATGACTAAGCCGTGATTAGAAGCTTGGAACATTCAGCTCCCTCACCCCCATCCTCCAGAGAGGGAAGAGAGAGTGGAAATGGAAGTTAATAACTGATCATGTCTATGTGTGGAAGTCTCTCAAAAAATACCAATAGTAGGGCTTTGGGGAGCTTCCAGATGGGTGAACACATCTGCCTGCCTGGAGGGGGGAACACCCCAACTCCACCAGGACAGGAGCTCTTATGCACTCAGGACCTTCCTGCTCTGACCTGTGCAGCTTTTCATCTGGAGTTCTCCTGCAGTCTTTATAATATCTGTCAATAAACTGGTAAATGTAAGTAGGTGTTTCCCCGAGTTTTGTGAGCTCTTCCAGCAAATAATCAAATCCAAGGGGAGGAGGTCACAGGAGCCTCTGACCTGTACCTGGGAATCTATTGCTTGTGATTGACATCTGAAGGAGAGGGCAGTCTCATGGGACTGAGCCCAAACCTCTGGGGTCTGAGGCTGGCTCCAGGTAGAGCGGGTCAGAATTGAGGTAAACTGTGCGACACTCAGCTGGTGTCACAGAAATGCTTGGTGCAGGAACCCTTCCCTCAAACCTGGTATCAGGTCTGCGTGTGGGAACACTGTGACAATGGGGACACCCAGGGGGAAGAGCAGGCTTTTCCTCTACAACATAAAATGTCCTTGTCCTGCACCTTAAAAATTCCTACTCATCCTCCAAGATACAACTTTAATGTCATCACTTCCAGGGAGACTTCTCAATGCTCCAGGCAGGGATAGTGGCACTAACCGACTTGCTCTCAACAGGGCTTTGTTTTCCCTTGTGGTTCTGTCCATGGTCACAGTGATCCCTCAGTGACCTCTCTCCGTCGCTGGGCTTTGCAAACACAGAGGAACACCAAATTCATTTTGTTTCTCCTGTGCCTACCGCAGTACTCAGCCTACAGGATGAATATGTTTGATGAGTGACTAAAGGAAAGAGCGACAGAAGAGGGTGGAGCACTGCAGTGAGCTGGGAAGAGCCCTGGGAAAGAAGCTCTCCTGAGTGCTCCCTGCTGTCTGGGCCAGGCCCATTCATCACGCATCACATTATACAACAGACCAGGTGGCGCTTTTCCATTCCAGTGAATACACTTCTCCCAAGAGAGAGAGTTCCTGGGGAAAGGGGTCTGTCACCTCTTCGAGGAGCAAGCAGACCCAGTCCCGTTGCTGGCTGTGTACCCCACAGGGCGGTGCAGCCTGCTGCCCAGACAGCAGGGATATGAATCCCACATTCCTGTCCCAGACAAGGATGGTGGCACTACACAGCTGAGCTGCTGATGTCTCAGACGAGGCTCAGAGTTCTGAGCTCTCCTTCTTTCTTTTAGTTATTCAACCTGACACATAAAAAGCTTGAATCCATGTAGTTCTGGCCTGGGAAGTATTTCACGAGGCCATCACCATCACTGAGATCTGTCCTGACACCCAGAACCCTTTAAGAGTGTGGGACAGTAAGTAGTCCTAATAACAACCCTAAATCCCTTCTCTTGATCATTTGTATCTTTTTCAGGCCACAGAGGAAGTAAAAAAAAAAAAAAAAAAAAAAAAAAGAAATCACTAGTCATTAGGTTTCAAAAGGGTAAAATGTATTTAGACCCATAACCCCAAATGCCTCACAATCCCAGAGGCGCTGGGACAGTGCAACCTCACCTTTTTGAAGGAGGTGAGCAGCTTGACGCTCACGTACCCCAGCTTGTTCCTCCGCACGTGCTTCAGCAGGAAGGCGTCCTTCTCTAGGTTCTCGTCAGAAAAGTAGAATTCAATCTGGTCCACCAGCTTCCTGACCAGCTCCTTGTCCGGGGGCTTCCACTCCTGCGTCAGGTCCTCATGCTCATTCTCACCCCCACTCGTCATGGCGCCACTGGAACCGGGGGGGGACACAGTGTTAGGGGCCGAGTCATTTCTCTCCACCCAGAAATCACACAGTCATGTCCCAACATCCCCACCTCAGAACGTGACCTTATTTGGTAAAAGTCTTACAGATGTCGTTAGCCGAAGATGAGGCCATACTAGAGTAGCAAGGTCCCTCATCCAGTATGACTGGTGTCTTCAGAAGGGGAATGTGGACGAGCACACACAAGGAGAGCACCATGCGGCCACCAAGGCAGAGCTCAGGGTGCATCAAAGATGGTCAGCGAACCCCCCGAAGTTATAACAGGCCTGAAGCAGGTCCCTGCACAACAATGTCGTGAGAGGGGCATGCCCCTGCTGGCACCCACTTTCAGACTTCTGGCCTCCAGATGGTGAGGCAAGACCTTTCTGTGGTTCCAGGCCCTCTGGTTAGCAGTGCCATTGCTGCAGCCCTTGGAAACTGCAGTGGCTCACAACTGGCCTGGACTCCCCAGGTGCACACATGGCCATAAGGAGAAATGGTTTTGCTTCCAAAGAACTAGGAAATCTTTGCTTTTGTTTTGAATCAGGAGGGAGGATCATTAAAATAACAAACCCCTCTACTAGCATTTCCATTTTCCATGCCTCTTCGCCATCCCACGCTTCTTGCATACTTCTTATTCTTCCCTCTACTCCTTCACCCTGCAAATCCCGACACCCAGAAGACAGTTTAGCAGAGTAACTAAGAGTCCCAGTCCTAGAGTTAGACAGCCTGGGTTTGAATCCTGACACCACCATTTATTGATTGAGTCAACCTGGGCAAGGAACTCCACTGCCACACCTCAGTTCCACTATCTGTAAGTTGACAGTCACGCCAGTCACTTTTCTGATCGACTGCTGTGAAGATGAAATGAATTAAGGTCCTGACTGGTTGGCTCATTGGCAGAGTGTCAACCCAGCATGTGGAAGTCCTGGGTTCAATTCCCAGTCAGGGCACACAGGAAGAGGCGCCCATCTGATTATTCCCTCCTCCTTCTCGCTCTTCCTCTCCTGCAGCCATGGCTCTGTCGATTCAAGCACGTTAGCCATGGGTGCTGATATGGCTCTGTGGAGCCTCTACCTCAGGCACTAAAAATAGCTCGGTTGCAGCATGGCCCCAGATGGGCAGAGCATAAGCCACAGATGGGGGGTAGCTCAGTGGATCCCAGTCAGGGTGGATACAGGAGTCTGTCTCTCTATCTCCCCTACTCTCACTTAAAAAAAGAAAAAAAAAGAAATGAATTAAGACATACAATGTTCAGAAGAATTCCTGGCATCCCCTTAGAGCTCAGTGAGTGACAGAGACACTCAGTTGCTCATTCATAAGAGAGATCTAAGATTCAAACTATGTGTCTCCAGAGTCAGTACACACAATACCGTCCAGGTTTTGCTGGGGCTTTGCCACAGAATCTGGAAACAATCCCATTCATCGCGGCCTGCTAAATAAAACCTTCACCCGTGGGCAGCCCCACCTGAATGGACTTCCCCTCCCCGAGGATGTCAGGACAGGGGAACAAGCCAAAGAAATTCCAGGCAAAGCTTCTTTAGGAAGGCTAACCTTTCACAAAGGGACTGTATAAAACTTCAAAGCCATAAATATTTAGGAAACTTGTGACATCATTATTAGATGTTATCAAAGGTGAGCTCTCTTTTGTATATTTATTACCACATTAAAATATGTATCACACAAATACTATGTATTTTATATGATAAAAAGGATTAGTTAAAAATTACTTCCAAGAAAAAATAGTAATAATCAGCTTTCCTATGTGGCAGTTGATGTCTAATAACATGAACCCCAGACCCCAAGTTTCCGTTAACATGTCCTCAGCAAAGAGCACATGCCCGGTACGCCTAAAGCACCAGCGTGCTCCCGCCCTGTGGAGAGAACTCGCCTGGTTCCCAGAAAGGCTCGGCAAGTTCACAGCAGCATTGTTCACCATGGCCAAAAGGTAGGAACAATTCAAGAGCCCATCAGCGGATAAATGGGTAAGCGTGATGCCCTACGCACATACAGGGAAATATATTTCAGCCTCAAAAAGAAAATCCTGACACATGCTACAACACAGATGAATCTTGAGGACATATGCTATGTGAAATAAGCCATTCACAAAGGGACACATACTGTATGATTCCATTTATATGCGCTCCCTAGAATAATCAAATTCATCCAGACACAAAGTAGAGTGGTGGTTAACAGGGTCTGGGAGGGGTGAGTGGGGAGTTAGTGTTTAGTGGATACAGACTTTCAGGTGGGAAAAAAAAAAAGTTCTGGAGATGGAAGGTGGTGATGATTGCAAAACACTGTGAATATACCAGTGTTTAATGCCACTTAAAAAGAGTTAAGATGATACATTTTATTATGTGCATTTTACCACCAAAAGGTTTTTTTTTTACAGGAGGTCTTCAACACGAAAAAGTATGCATATTTGTATGTATGTTACGTTTCCTCTACAAAGAAGCAAACAGCATTTCCCTTGGGGGACCTGCTGGAAAGTAAAAGCACTGTAAGCTATTCCTGGGACAGAATCAAGCCGGGAAAGACACACCCATATACATCCTTTGACTTTAGCAAAGTTGTCACTGGCTTTCAACCACCCAAAAAAAGCAACTGTGGAAGAGTCGAAATGAGAATAAAAATGGCCCTGGCCGGTTGGCTCAGCAGTAGAACGTCGGCCTGGCGTGCGGGGGACCCGGGTTCGATTCCCGGCCAGGGCACATAGGAGAAGCGCCCATTTGCTTCTCCACCTCCCCCCTCCTTCCTCTCTGTCTCTCTCTTCCCCTCCCGCAGCCAAGGCTCCATTGGAGCAAAGATGGCGCGGGCGCTGGGGATGGCTCCTTGGCCTCTGCCCCAGGCACTAGAGTGGCTCTGGTCTCGGCAGAGCGACACCCCGGAGGGGCAGAGCATTGCCCCCTGGTGGGCAGAGCATCGCCCAGGGGCGTGCCGGGTGGATCCCGGTTGGGCACATGCAGGAGTCTGTCTGACTGTCTCTCCCCGTTTCCAGCTTCAGAAAAATACAAAAAAAAAAAAAAAAAAAGGAATATTCTGTCAGGAGGGAAAGCCCCCCCCACTAAATCCATCTCACAATTTTTTAAATTTGGAAATTAAAATTAGCATAAAATATAGGCACTGGTTGATTTTTCAGTTTCAGTTTTTTGCCTGCAGACAGTCTGGAAATGGTTTTAAAGATGCCTTCCTAATGTTCCAAGGCAAATGTATATGAAGAAAAGGAAAATGTCTGGGAAACTAACTTTTAAAATACCCCTTTCTTCTTTTTTTTTTTTTTAACAAAAAGTCTTTTTAAAATGGAATGATAAACAAGGAAATGTATTAAGACCACTGTAAAGCCAGTGGCCGGGGCCAGGGCCACTATCACAGCAGCCCAGTCCATGCAGGTTCGCATTGGATTCGGACAGTCGGTAAAGAAGCAACGGAGCCACAAACTGGTGGGCCATAGTCTTTAATCCTAGCTTGCACCCGGCGGGCAAGTAAAAACACACAGTGGGCTCCAAAACCCACTCACATTCAGTGCTCACAAAGCTACTGACTTATCCGAGTTTCCTAGAATCAAAGGTTTCTAGCTCACCAGCCTTATTCTCCTCAGTTCCCCATCTCCTTCCTTATCCCAGATACAAACTCTACACAAACTGGCCTCTCACTCAGCACTCCGCCATCTTGACTGCTTCTCCTGGCCTCCTCCACGTGCCTCCTTCCACTGCTGGCTCTACTCTCTCTGCTCTCTCATGCTAATCTCAGGAACCAAGAGCGCAAGCTCTCGTTCTGCCCCCATTTTATAGTGTAGATTCCAAACCTCTAATCCAATATACAAAATAGGGAAGTCTCTAATACAAAGTCACTTCTCTGAGGCATGATTGGATTGTACCACCCCACATCAAAACGGGTGGGAAAGGCTTAATCCCAAAACCAAGCCCCAGGCTACAAGGATTCTGCCTGCCCAGAGACACACATTAATATCACCTGCGCAACGGCCTCCACGTGGGCAGCGCCACTTTAACGAAGTTGAGCATAATACATATTTTATCTGCACAACAACCACCCACAGGTTTAACAGGTCAAATGCAACTTAAACATTAGATAAGGTGAATATTTTAGAAGGTCCATAAAAGGTAGCTGTGGTTGACATAGTCTGACTCACCTAATATCTAATAGCAATCTCTTCCCCGCTGGCTTCCACACACTGTACTATAGACAGTGTGTGTGTGTGTGTGTGTGTGTGTGTGTGTGTGTGTGTGTGTGTGTGTGTTCCTCTATATACACTTTTTTTCGGCTTCTCTTACAGGTACAGTACTAGCCATTTGTCATGTTATAGCCAATAACACACAAGTGAAATGTTTTTGGCCCTGCCCCTCCTCTTTCATCTGTTTTAAGTGTGGACATGATGTCTGGAGCTTTAGAAGCTATTTTACTCGCCATAAGGAAAAGTCCAAAAGAATCAGCATGACCTGACTTAGTGATGTTATTGAGTTGCTGAACCAAAGCCTGAAGATTTTGAAGTACGTGAGAATGATAATATCCTACTTGCTTAATTCCCTTTTTAGTTGGGTTGTGTGTTACTTGCAGCCAAATCTGGGAAAGTAACACTGCATTGAAAAAAGAGGTCTTCCACACATGCTGAAGGAAAATGGCGGTGGGACAGTCAATGGAATGAAAAAGGAGGAGCAAGACAAACAGGACACATTCCCACTTTATTGGAGGAACCGTAAAGCCTAGCAGTTCAAACATGTAGGTTGAATATACCAGGTAAAGTAACTCCAAATGCATAGGAAGTTCTAAGCCCAGCTGACAAGGATGACAACAGAAGGAGGGGATTAGGTGAGGCGTGTGACAATGACCAGTGAGGAATTTTGGGTGGACTCAGGGGTATTATCAAAATGGTCTAATTTACTATAGGTGGTTAGTATATCAGAGGTGACCAGACCATTGGAAGGACCCACACACCAGTAAGTCCTGCTCCCAAACTAGAGCAGTTGGTGCTATTATAAACACTGGACTCATAAGGGAAGAAAGGTAATTTAATTTTTCAGTTTCTCCAGGTGCCCATTCTAGAGCCTCCTGTTCTCACTCCTTGGCCATGATTCATGGTGGGGCTTGACTGAGAAATGAAGTTCATCCAACCAGACTTGACCAGACCTCCTTGTGCCCCCCACCCCAGCTTGGTCTGTTTCTGGACACCCACCAAAGATCCCAGGTGCCATGTCCAGCTGCCTCTTCTTCATGCTGGTCCTCCTGCAGGACAGTGGGCACTACCAACCACCTTCTTCTTGATTCTCTGCCCCTGGGCTTATCTGACTTCCTCTTTTCTTATTCTTCTCGTCCATGTAACTGCCTTTTCAATGTCCCCTTTCTCTTCTCAGTTCTGAATGTAGGTGTTCCCGTAGGGCCTCTCCTTGACTCTCTATGCCCTGACAGCCTCTGCACCTCTGCCCCTGGTTGGTTCATCCGATTTGAACCTGCCTCTCCTGCTGTGCCTCTGTCCTTCTCTCAATCCTGAGCTGCAGTCCTCAGGTCCTAACTGCCTGCCTGACACTTCTGCTTAGATAGCCTGATACTGCTTCAAGTCCAGTATGTTCTGCAGAACTGGACCTCATGGAGGACTGACACCTGGGCTTATCCAGAGACATTCTATCTGGGAAGCTCAACTTCCTTTAATGGTCCCGCAGTAAACAATCCCTACTCCATACTGGGGGTTAAGTCTGCATCAATTATTTGTACCCAGTGAACCAACAGGCAGGTAGTCAGAGATTCTGAGCAGGCGGGGGTGCTGGGGAGGTATGTGTATAAAACCCCTGTGCAAGGGCAGAAGAAAGCTTCTTGCAAACAGGGGAGTCCTCCCTCCGTAGGGCTGCTCTCAGCGGCAACTGCGTATCTCCAGACGGGAACCCTGACAGAGCAGGAGAGCCTGTTTTATGCATGCTGCACCGTTTCATGGTTCATGCAACCACCTTTGAGCACAAAAGGCCTTGTATCTCTTACGAGCACTAAAAAAGTTTATATCCTTTAAATATGGATAATGGCAACTCTTTGCCATTTACAACAGCATGTAAAAACCATGTATCTTCCCTCCCAAACCGCCCCACTAACTACTTTGCGGATTCACTCTTCTCTGCACTTGGCTCAAAACCGAAAATGTGTCTTTTAACCTTCTCTTTGTGTGGATTTCATTCTGCAGCTGTCCTCATTACCACCCCCTTGAAAAGTATGAATAGCTCATTAAAAAGGAATCTAAAAAATTAAGGGAATATACAGGCATAGTAAAAATAGAAGAGCATAGTAGAAAATTTATACAGAAATCAATAATTTCCTGCTCCACTTCTCCCTAGAGTCAGCCTCTTTCTCTCTCTCTTTCTTCAATCATTTAGTTCTTATGACAGTTTCCTTATAGTTCAGATAAATATGCTCTTAACTCTATCTCTCACTCATCAATTACAGACATCCTCTATTCAAGTTCTATTATATAAGATGAGGATTTGGGGTTGCATCCGCTCCCAAAGCCTCTTCTTCCAATTTAAAATTTTTAATATTATTTTTGTTTTTTTCTAATTGTTTTTAAATAATGAACTTAAAATGATGTTTCTTACTCTAGTATGATACATTTAATGAATATTGATACATTATTATTAGCTAAAGTCCACATTTTATTTAGATGTTCTAGTTTTCACCTACTGTCCTTTTCTGTTGCAGGACTCCATTCAGGATGCCACACTACATTTAGTCATCACATCTTCCCCTGATCCACTAAGCTCCGACAGTTTCAGATTTCTCTCATTTTTGACGACTGAACAGTGTTGAAGAGTGCTGTTCAGGTGTACTGTAGCATGTCTCTCTCTGTAATTTGTCTGATATTTTTATCATGATTAGATGGGGATGTGGGTTTTGGGGAGGACCACAGAAGTAAATATCCATTCCCATCACATCATATCAAGGGTACGTACTATCCACATGGCTGATCACTGTGGATGTTGACCCCACCACCTCGCTGAGATAGTTCGTCTTCACTGTAAAGTGACTCCTCTTTCCCCCTTCCCATACTGTACGCTTTGGAAGGTAGTCACTGTACATAGCCCACACGAGGAGTGGGGAGTGAGGTACATTGGTGGTACTTTTTATTATTTTTATAATTTTTAAAAATTTTATTTATTGATTTTTAGAGAGAGAGGAAGGGGGAGAGAAAGAGAGAGCAACAGGAACATTGGTCTGTTCCTGTATATGCCCTGACGGGGGATCGAACTGGTAACTTCTGTGCTTTGGAGAGATGCTCTAACCAAGCTATCCAGCCAGGACTGGTAGTACTTTTAAAATTCCTACTGTGTGCAAGGCTTGGGGTTGCTGCTAGAGTGACAGCAACCAATGTATCCTACTCTGCTGACACTTAGCATTCAGGGCAGATTAAAGATGAACTAACTATACAAGTAGTTTTGATACAAGAATAGACAAGTGATAGCTGAAAGTTAAAGGGCTTCCTTGGGAAAAAGCCTTGGAGATTAGCTATGCCTTCTGAAGAACGAAGGTCTGGACTGCTTTTTCTTGGTGGTTCACGTGGGTTGCCTCTACAGCTGTATCCTCCTACAGGTCTTCTCAGGTGGCTCTCTCTGCATGGGTGGGGCATGCCACCTGCCTGCGTCACTTCGGGGAAAAGTGAAGCATCATGGAGGGGCTTTATGTGGAGAAGACATTACACGGCAGATCCTGGCTCTGCCTTAGCAGCCCTAGATCACCGGTTAGTCATTTACTTTCTTTAGAAACTAATCTCATTTCTTCTTTTCCCTCTTGGAAGTAAACAGTATACTGTCTGCTACTCTTGTCAGGCAGAGAGACTGGGCAATTGTTTATGCTAAAGAAAGACCTCTCAGATACAGCATCCCTGTTCACTCTTGCATTCTTCACACAGTTCCCAACCAGAGCCTCTCTGGGGCTCCGTCTCCCCACCTCCTGCTGCCTCCCCTGGCCCCTGCCCCACTCCGGTATATTCTGGCTTAAGCCTCTCCTACTCTGGGCCTTATTACATGTGTTGAAGAATAGCTATGTCACTGCTCTAATGACGATGTTAACAACAGCAACAGCAACGTTTTCTCTTTCATATTAAATAAAACCCAGAGTCCTTAGCTCTTCATTCAGATTCATTTATAATCTGGCTGTAACCAATGTCCAAACTTATTTCTATCTATTCCCTTTCAGATCCTTTGGTCCAAGCAAGTAAAAGATTTATAGTTCCCAGTGGAGATCACAATGTTTCTGGACTCTATGCCTTTGAACATGCTGTTCCCACCTCCTCAAATTCTTTGCCCCGTCTCTCAAGTCTAAATCCTAGCTACACATCAAGGTCCATCTCAAATGCAATTCTCCCAGGAAGAGGTAATCATTTCAACTTTCAACTAACACTAGTCTATACTTGTGTCAGAACTACTTGTGTTCATTGTTTTCGTGCCAGCAGAATAGAATTCATGTTGGTTTTCTCACTCTAGCATCAAGCCTGAGCCTTGCACACAGTAGGAATTTAAACAGTGCCAACCAATGGGCCTGATTGGTGGTGATGCACTGGACAGGGCATTGACCTGGGGACACTGAGGTCCCACGTTTGAAACCCCGAGGTCACCAGCTTGAGCACACGCTCACCAGCTTGAGCACTAGATCACTGGCTTGAAGCCCAAGGTCACTCACTTGAGCAAGGGGTCACTGGCTCAGCTTGGGACCCTCGGTCAAGGCACATATGAGAAGCAATCAATGAACAACTAAAGTGCCCAACTACAAGTTGATGCTTCTCATCTCTCTCCCCTCCTATCTCGCTCTCTCTCCTCTCTCTCTCTCTTAAAAAAAAAAAAAATGTACCACCAATGGAAAGTGAATCATTTCTGTAAGGGCAAGTCATAGGCAGCAGGCTTCTTTGAGACAGAATGTATGGTGGTTACTGATGACTATCTTGTTAGTGGCCTTTCAAGAGGACTTTGAAAAAGTTTTACATTTATATTACTCTTTCATTTGAAATAAAGCATTGTACATCGGAAGTGGCAATAAATTCTTTTGTTGCAACTGTAAACCTGCTAGCAATGGAAACAGGGTGGAAATAAGGGGGCACATTTCAAAACAGATGACTGGGCTCCACAGACTAGTGTTGAAATATTTATCATATTTATAAATAATCTGGAGAAATAAGTGCAGCATAAAATATCCAGGGCTTTTCTCATAAAAATCTCAAGCTAATTTGGATATGTTAATTGAGTGGCTAATCAAATGACACACACCTTACAGAAGGCAAATATCCAAACTAGTGTGGTGGAGTAATGAGCCCCTCACGGTGCCTTCCAATACAGGGAAGATTCTTGGAGTCATCTGTCCTTGCAGATGGTCTAACATGGCGCTTTGGCCACCAAGCCCAGGAAAATGCTGGGTGCCAACACGAAGGATACTGAGAAAACACCATTTAGAAAAAACACCAGGTTCCAGTCCCATCAGTGTGAATTTTCTTTTGCTTTGCCTCCAGAAAAAGATAAGGAACCTGAAAAGGTTCAAAAACGCAACCAAATTGATAATGCAGTGTAAAACCATGAGAGCAGAATCAAAAGATAAAGGTTCTTTCATAGATATAGATTGAAAATATACAAGTATGTTTCCAAACTTTGGAAAAGGCACCTTGGGAACAACTCTATTTTGGTTGCTACTGACAGGATGCTACTGTTTGTGTGGCCATGGGTTCTTTTATATTGATTTAGAGATCATGACCTGTCTTCTTTTTTTTTTTCTTTTTTTGTATTTTTTTGAAGTTAGAAGCAGGGAGGCAGTCAGACAGACTCGTGCATGCGCCCGACCCAGATCCACCCAGCATGCCCACCAGGGAGCAATGTTCTGCCCATCTGGGGCATTGCTAACCGGAGCCATTCTAGTGCCTGAGGCGGAGGCCATGGTGGGAGGGGAAGAGAGAATTAGAGAGGAAGGAGAGGGGGAAGGATAGAGAAGCAGATAGGCACTTCTCCTGTTGCCCTGACTGGGATTCAAACCTGGGAATTCCACACGCTGGGCCAACGCTCTATCGCTGAGCCAACCGGCCAGGGCCATGCCTATCTTCTGACATGATGTTCTGACGTGTTTCTTAGTGCCTGGAAAAAGAGTACAACTTGTGGATTCTCTACAGATCTAAGTAACGGTTTGTGATGTGGGCAGAGATAAGATATAGAGAGTACATACTTAGTTCCATGTCTTGCACAAACTGGCATTGATAAATGGAGGCTTTCATTATCGTCATCCAGAACAGGGAAACATCAGCTTGAGCAACATCCCTAAATGTCATGGAGGGAAAGAAATCTACATGTTCCCATTTGCTAAATAAAAAGCAGGTGTGCTCAGTGGTTTGTTTATTATACTCATATTTAGTATTATAATCTTTTTTTTTTATACAGGGACAGAGATAGAGTCAGAGAGAGGGATAGATAGGGACAGACAGATAGGAACGGAGACAGATGAGAAGCATCAATCATCAGTTTTTCGTTTTGACACCTTGGTTGTTCATTGATTGCTTTCTCATATGTGCCTTGACCGTGGGCCTTCAGCAGACCAAGTAACCCCTTGCTCGAGCCAGCAACCTTGGGTCCAAGCTGGTAAGCTTTTTGCTCAAGCCAGATGAGCCCACGCTCAAGCTGGCGACCTCAGGGTCTCGAACCTGGGTCCTCGGCATCCCAGTCCGATGCTCTATCCACTGAGACACTGCCTGGTCAGGCAGTAGTATAATTTTAAATCATTTTATACATTGTAAGTTAAAGTAAATAAGTAAGTAGGTTACTGTTATTAGAGATCAAGACTTGCAGTACAAAAAATAAAAGAAATAAAGCTAAACCTTGTAATATTAAATGTGAATTAGAATTAGCAACATAATTTTTTTTTTAAAAAACCACATTTCCTAGCTCTGACCATTGAAAAGACCTAAAAGCAATGATGCCTCAGTAGAAATTAGCACTCTTAATTCCAAGTCTTGGTTTCTAAATATGTTTCCACTAGTATTTGAAAAGCCAGGAATTCCCATGGAAATGGCTGGGTCCCATGACTAGAGCAGAAGACATACAAATTAAGCCTAGCATATCCAGTATCAGAAAGCAAGGAAGTACTCTAAGGAAGGGGAAATAATTAAGCATTTCTGCTTGCCACCTTAGAGGAACTCTTGTTCCATCCCAGGTGATAAAGCTAAACTCTCTTTTACAGCAGAATGCTAGCTCATACATGTACCACACTTGATAAAATTAGAAAAGTACCAATTTGTTACCCCCAATAGACCAACTCAAGCAAGGATCATCAATGGATGCTAAAACCATAAGGGGAAAGCTGTCAGTTGAATAATGTGTGCAAGAAGCCCACCCATGACTGTTAGCTGCAATGGAGAAGACTACCTTCACCCAGAGGTCAAATTTAGCCTCACCAACGGTGGATACCATGAAAAGTCCATGGCACTGCCCATGGAGTGTTCTTGCCAAAATGTGAAGCCTGAAGCTCATCAAGCCTTTTGCCCCAACTTTCAGTTTCCAGGAAACACATGACACAAAGGAGCAAGTTAAACTAGATGAAGAGAATGTAACCAACCGATTCAAACTGGGAAACCTTCAACAAGACATTTGGCCTCTTAGTTCCAACACAGAGGAGCATTAAAAAAAAATAAAGTGGTAATGTTCTATATTAAAAGATTCTAAAGAGACATAACAGGCAAATGCCTTGGACCTAAATTGGATTCTGGTTTAAAGGGAAAAGTAAACAGCTGTAAAACACAACATGGGCCAATTGGGGAGATCTTGAATATGGAACTTGACTATTAGATGATTTTAGGGATTATATGAAATAATTGTTAATTTTCTTAATTGCAATTATAGTATCATGGTTTTACAGGTAATGTCATTGTTGGGAGCTACAAAGTGAAGTACGTAGGGTAGAAGTCTTATGTACCAGATATTTTCAAATGCTTCGGGGAAAACCATACATGTTATATGCCCACATATAAATCTGGCAAAATGCTTACAACTATTCTTTCACATTTTTATGCTTGACACTTTTATGTTAAAAGGTGACAGTGAAAGGAAAGACATCTTTTTAGTGAACAATGGGTGAGGATACAAATGAACATTTAGAGGTTACCAAGATTTTTTCCTTATTTCCATTGATCCCTTGTCCCCCAGATACAAGCCAGGTATGGGCCAGAGACTGGAGAGTTAGAGGGGACTCAGGCAAGACCACTGCCTTCAAGGATCTCATTGTCTATTGGAGGAGAAACAAATATTTCAAGTCCATGGAGTGAGTGTGATGACAGAGACATGCATTCATTCAACAGATATTTAGAAAGCACTCGCTCAATGCCAGGCACTGAGGATACAATGAGATCAGGGCGGGCATGGTCCCTGAATTCACAGAGTTCATATTTCTGGTCAGGGAGCCAGGACTCTAGAATTATAACTGTGGGTAAGTGCGAGGCACAGAATGGACAGAGGGCTACAGCACCGCGGAGGAGAGGAAGCAAGTCCAGTTGGGGATAGAAGGGGAAGCAGCAGTGAATTTTTCAGGCTGACTAGAAATCAATCAGAGGGACCTAAAGGTGTGACTACAAAGCCATGTAGATACAAATTGCATCCCGTGTTCAGGGACCCGGAGAGTATCAGTCCTGTGGGAGCATGAACAGTTCTTCAGGACAGGCAGGAATGGAAGCAGGGGGCTGATGTGGGGTGCAACATCTCAGTGAGCAGACATGGGAACATGGGCTGACCAGCAGGCTCTGGGAGCCCAGAAGGGTTCTTTGAGGGTGGTGATGCTCCTGCACCCAGCTGGGCCCAAATAAGGGACAGCCTGCTTCCTGCTCTTGGCTTCTTTCTCGCATTCTGGATGTCTGCCTGCTGGGCTCTGTTGAATCCACCACCCTGAAGAGCCCCAGGGATTTTCTGGGGTCAATTCTATGCCAGTGAGCAGCAGGAAATGCTTCTGACTGAATGCTCCATGGGACTCAAGCCACTGGAGCTGGGAGAAATGGTGGCTCTGCAAGGAGCATGTGGAGTGTGAACACAGAGGCCTACCAGAACTGAGGATCAGGTTCCCCCGGATCCCATAGGGGCTCTTTCCAGGCCCAAGAATTAAGAAGGGCTTTAATCTCAGCTAAAGGTCCTATTTCAAAACTTAGTCCCAGAATAGTGGACAGTCACAGGCGAAGAGTCAGAAGGGTAAACCATTCAGGGCTATTGTACGTGACTTGATGAGGTGGCTGCTGTCACCTTAAGACTGAGATGCCAGTGACGACTGTGGAGTCACTGGTATATGCTCAACACTCAGCAGGGCTGAATGAATGCATCAGACTGTACATAAAGTGAAGTGCTGATCCGTCTACTGTGTCATCTGCCGTGGCCCAGCTTTCCTGCTCTAAATTGGTGGGCTGGACATTTCTCCCTGAATAGCTGTCTCCACGGAATTACCTTGACTCTGTGGGTCCCTAAATCCAGACCTTTTTCCCCTGGGAAAGGGTCAGTCAGTGATAGTGAATAGCTTTGGCCCCAGTCTTCTTATGCCCTTGAGTTGACTAGTCTCTCAATGAAGGAGATGTGTGCCTGCCACAAGATACTCCTACAGAGCCCTGACAGTTAAATGCACGTGCAGAGTCCCAGAAGAGGGCTTTTGGTCAGTGCCTATGGCATTTCCCAGAATTTGCGAATCCTGCCATTGCCCCGTTCTCATTTCTGTTGGGCACTCCATACGGTATGTCCTTTCAACATCAGTAAAAAAAAATCACAGCCCTGAAAGGCCTGGGCATTAGTTGGACACAAGATTAAGATCTCCAGCTGATGACAAAGCTCAGGGCTCAGAGGCAAGGTTAGACAGGTGGTTCCTTGTGCCCTATCAGTTCCAGACTCACCATCACCCAGGAACCCAACCCCAACGCAGCAATAGGATGATGCAAGCACAGAAGTCAGGTGGGGAAGGCTGTATGGACACGGGAATCCCCCACAAGGGAGGATGCCAGCAGCAGGCCCTGAACTGATCCCAAATCAGGACAAGGAGAGCTCTCTACACCATGAAATCACCCCTCCTGGGATCCCAGCAGCAAGTGTTAGCTGAGCCTGACCTGCCCCCACCCAGAGACTGAGGGAAGCCATTTAGACTGAAAAGCAGACAGGGCAACGAAGGCTGCTGAAACCACTGGGGAATGCTGGGGGTGGGGGGCTGCTTCTAAGGCGAAGACCGGGTTGGGGTGCGCTTTTTCGAGGGTCTTTGGGTGAGTTCAGGGAAAGAGAGACTCCTCCTGGTGAGGACAGGGCAAGGATGGCCCAGGAAGGACTTCCTCCTGGGTCCCAGAACATGCCCACGGACAGGCTCCTCAGCTCCCCGCCGCCAGCCCCAGGAGGCAGCCTTGGTCGGGTTACAAAGTCGGGGACCAGGGCACCAACGACCTCCGCAAGCCAGTTCTGACATCATGTGATGGCCCAGAGAAGCAACCCGGGGGCAGGGCTGATTCAACGCTCACCGCCCGCTGAGTCGTAGTCCCCGAATTCCGGTGCACGGGGACCCAGAGTGGGCAGCTCCCGCTCGGCCGGGGCACGCCGCCGCGCCTACCTGTGCCCGCGGCTCGGCTCCTCCTCGCTGGCGCTGCCCCAGCCTGGGCTGAGATACCGAGCCGGGTCCCCCGCGCCCCGCGCCTCCGCGACCTCCTCCTCGTCCTCCGGCTCCTCGGCGTCCTCGGCCTCCTGGATGGCGACGCGGATCTGCACCGCGGGCTCGGGCCCGGGCAGAGCCTCTTCGCCGGTCTGGGCCATGGCTCGCGGGCCGGTCGGGACTGCGGCGCCGCTGGGTCCCCGCGCCGCAAGGCCGAACCAACGGGAGGTAGCGTCTGTGACCACGGGGGCCCAGACAGGCGGGGAGGATGGGGGTCGCGGCGCCCCGCCCCGGATGCTAGCGGAGAGCCAGGGCGGGCGGGGCCATAGAGGATGAGAGCGGCCTCCTGTGCTCTCCTCCCGCAGAGGCCCCTCCCGAAACGAGCCCCGGATCTCCGCGTCTCCCAGCGCGCACCCTCCGCTCCGGGCTCTGCACCCGAGAGGAGGAGCCTGGGCTCGCTCTCCAGCCCTCTCCTCCCGCGGGCGCCGGGGGAGGGGCGCACGCATCTGACTTCTCAGTTTGTGGATGACTCGGGGTGACAGCCGTTCAACGGGGAGCTTCAGTGCTTGCGTGTCCCCCCTGCTGACCTGCCAAGATGTCTGGGCTCTCTTTGGCATAAAATACCCGAGACCGTGCGTGCTGGAGGTCAGGACCTGGTACCAGTGTGGCCCCCAGACCAGCAGCAGCAGCCTCACCTGGGAACTGGTTAAAATGCAGATTCTCCAGACCTGAATCAGAATCTGTGATTCAAAGCTTTGTCTTTTAACTAGCCCTGCAAGCGATGCTGACTTTAGTTCACTAAAGTTTTAAAACTATTGTCCTATCTTTATTGTTTCTTAAGATGTGTCCTAAACATAGCATTCAAATAATTTCGGAATAAAAGGGATTATTGAAATGCCAGTATGTTCGCAAACGCTGATGATGCCTTTCTGCATTTAGCTTTAAATAAGTTCCATCTCAGCTCTTCAAATGTGACCTGGAAACCCGGAACAGAGGCAGAGAAATGAATCAAAACTGAATCTGTTCTCAGGAAGTTCTAGATTTAGTGCCTTACATATAATTTATCGTATTAATTTGCCACACTAGGACTCCAGAAAAACAGAACCCTGGACCAATGCATTTTGATATAAGGAATCAAGTCAGGAGAGGTTTAAGAATGGTGTCTCTTGGAAAGCAGTGTTCTTGTAAAACAACACCAGGCACGGGTCCCAGGTGTTTGGGCTGGGGTAGGAGAGAGGCGAGGGGGGGGGGGGGTTGTTGGGAGGGGGAAGAGACCATCTTTTTAAGGTTTGACTGGAAGCTGCATCTCTTTCTTTGTCATATATCTCTCTCGATGGATGAAGCCTTAGAATGAATAACTGAAGAAAGAGAGAGACCCTTGGTGTGATGCACCAACACAGCTCACGGCCCCAATTCTGAACTACTGGAAGGAAGAGGCAAAAAGTGGAGGGGGTCCTGTTCAAGCCAGCTGTGCTTTCCTCCAGGTCTATATAGTATAGAGCTTGTAGACTCTCTTCCCACCTAGCCCAGCCCTGCAATGAGGATCAAGAAGACAGGTTTACAGCCCGTTCTGTGCCTCCAGATCTGGTAACTTCAGTTTCTGAATTTCAGAAACCAATGCATATACTTTCATTTAAACCTTCCTGTGTGGCTAAGACAGCAGGGATCTGTCTGTAAAGGATTACCCACAGTAATGACTCACATATGTACCAGGTTTTATAGTTTTTGAAGAATGCATGCATTCCTTATCTCGGGGTTTCCAATGGCCCGATAATGAGTCCCCTGAGGACTTTTCTGAAAATATAAATTCCTAAGCACCAGGAGTTTAAAAACTTGCAGTTGGTAAATAAATCTGGTCTGTAAAAGTATTTCATTTGTTTGGAATTTTGAAAAACAAATTGAATTTATATGCCCTTGTATTCAAATATTTTTACCTATGCCAAGTCTGATGTTATTTACTCCTCATAAAATAATTTTGGATTAGAAAGAATATCAGACACCATCCAGCCCTAAGGTCCTCCTATTAGGGAATGGGTACCCCAAGAAATACAAATAGTCTTTCTACCAGTCTATACAAATAGACTTTCTACAAATAGTCTTTTCTTTTCCATTGAAAGAAAAGCATATATTGTAGATAGATGTAGATAGAGATATAGATATATAGATATGGATATGGATATAGATATATAGCTAGACAGATAAACAATTGGAATATACTGTGGAATCGAATGCAAAATTTGCATGGAATTTTTATAACACCTTCACATTGATTTGATTAGTCCTACCTACACTCCCCGTCATTTGTGTCACTAGGGAAGGGACCAGACCTTTTAAAGGACCCCTTCTGGTTTCAGCTCTTTCCTTCCCAGAGCTATGGCTGGAGAATGAGGCTGGTCCCTCCCAGGCCTATGTTGTGCATCCTTGTAGGGAGTTTGCATCAGCATTAAGATGACTCGCAACGACTCCTTCAACAAAATCACGACCTCAGAATGGAGCTCGCCTCAGTCCCTTGTCCTAGAATTGTGAGGGCTCATTTTTATACTAAACTCAAAATGGAAAATAGTCTTTTTTTTTCCCATTGCTTCTGAGGATAAAACCAAAAGAAACACATTGACAAGATATCAGAATAGACTGAGGGAGAGATGACGTCAGAGTAATGGCGGGGTAGGAAGCGATACCGATAAATCTCCCCCAAAACTCAACAAGATCTTCAACCAGAAACAGAAAAACCTATACTTGGAGCTTCAAGATGCTTCGCAATACACCCAAAGGTATGATTGAGTGAAAAATTGGCTAAATATATAACCAAACCCCGAAGGAAATAGGGAGTAAGAAATGCTCCGCCTTCCTCACTAACCTAAACAGGGCGGCTTTCTCTGGTAACTGTGAATATAGAAACTGAGGCGGGCAAAGGGGGTGAATACATCCAGGCCGCGACACAAACGGCCGAACCAGGCTGTGGCACGGAGATCCAAGCCAAGGAAAATCTGATCCTGTGGCAACCCGGGCAATACAAGCTAACACTCGCGCCAAACCCAAACAAAGAAAGACAAGCGGCGTGGCCATTTTACCCGGTCTCCTGGTTGGTGCGCAGTTAGTGGGCGAGAGATTTCTTCCTAAGCCCCGGAAGTGGGTGCCCGTGTTGCCCCACGGAGAGGCAGGGTCAGAGGCCTTTCTGTGGGCCGAGGGCAGAGTCTCTGGGCAGCCCCAGCGCCCTGGGAAAGCCACGCACGGGAGGGAGTGAGAACTAATTCCAACGGTGGAGATTTTCCGTACTGGAGGGTGTTTCACTCAGAGGGAAACGCGGCCAGCCTCATATCCTGGTTGGCGCGCGCAGATAAGGAGTGAGCGATTCCTCCGAGTGCCTCGGCAGTGCGCGCCCGTGTTATCGCACAGAGGGGCAGAGTCAGGGGCCTTTGTGTGGGCCAAAGCGGAATCTCGGGCCGCCCCAGCGCCTTGCAAAAGCCGCGCACGGGGACGGAGTGAGAGCCAATTCCAACGCTGCAACTTTCCCCTGCGGTTGGGGGTTTCACTCAGAGTGTGAGACTGCTGGCCGGATATCCTGGTCAGCGCGCGCAGATAGCGACAGTTTCCTCCAAGCGCCCCGGAAGTGGGCGCCCGCCTGTGTTACCGGACAGAGTGGCAGAACCAGAGGTCTTTGAGTGGGCGGAAAGCCCGCCTGATTATGCTAGCAGCTCTGACTGACTGAGCCTTACCCAGAGCCCTGTGCTGAGTGGAAATAGAGTGGGGAGTTGCCAGCTCTTTGAGCCTCTTACTATCCAGGCAGAGGCAGCAGCAAACCCATAGCTGGATTATCAGGCTACTAATTGAGGAAGGAAAGACTAGGAGAAAGGCTCCAGGAACACGGACTCTCTCACTGTTGGAGCCTATAAATGCTAATGAGCCTCGACTGCCAACGAAACTAAAGCACAATACATGACATTGTCATAGAGACTTATCAACTGCAAACCTCTACATGAGCGTGCCAAAGGGGCAGAACCTGGGGTACAGAGTCACCGACCAGGAAGAGGGAAAAAAAAGAAAAAGCAAGAAGATAACCTCTCAAAATCAAGAATAATCTGCAGACTTTATAACCTATCCCATTTTATTATATTTGTTCGTTTGTTTCTCTTATCATTCTTGGCCGATTAACTCTCTGCGGGTCTTACTCTCTCCTCTCCTTGAACTACACTACCCATAAGTGTTACATCTCCCATTATCTTTTCTCTCCTCTTCCTTTCTCTCTATAAGGGTTGCACTCCAAAACCCTTAACTCTCTCTCTTTTTCTCCTTTCTTTTTTCTACTTTTAGTGGTTCCCTCTTTTTTTCTCTCTCTCTCTTTCTTTTCTCCCTCTATATTAGTTTCTTCCTTTCTCCTTTACATCTCCTCTCATTCAAACCTCAATAACAAACAAATTATCTTATCTGGGACTCAAACTTATGTTTGTGGCATTTTGGGGGTTTTTTACTTCACCTTTTTAACTCACTAGCAGTGCTCCCATCCCTGGCTCTCCATATTATCTAGTTCTTGTTCCACTAAATACAATAGTAATTTTTTAATTTGTCCCCCCATTTTTCCGTTTTCCTCTTAATCCTCTCATCATAACTCTTAGACAACCAACACCTAAAAGCAAATCATTTTATTCTTGACCCAAATTTTTTCCTTATTTGCTTTTTGTGGGTCCATACGCTCTTTTTTTCTATTTTCTTTCTTTTTTTTTTTTTTTTTTTTTTTTTTTGCCCCTTTATTACTTTTCCCCAATTCAGGCCCTCCATCACAGGCATTGTTTGTTATAATTCACAGTCCACCACAAGATTTTATCAAGAAAGAGGGGAGAGGAGAGGAGAGGAAAAAAGGAGGGGGGGAATAATTTCCTTTTTTTTTTTTTTTTTTTTTAAATTTTTATTTTATTTTATTTTTCTTTATTTCATTATTAATTTTTTTAAAAAAAACAACTCTTTTTGATTTTTTTTTATTATTTTTTTAAACTTTTTATTCTTTATTAAATCTCATTAATACTATCAACAAAACCACCCTCAGATGCCATTAAGGAAGAGAAAATCGAATATCATGGATACAAAAGAAAGAGAGGTAACACAGCTAGATGAGGGAAAATCTATGGAGAAAAAATTTAATATATTGGAAACCTTGGAGCTAAATGACAGAGAATTCAAGATAGAAATCCTAAAAATTCTCCGAGATATACAAGAAAACACAGAAAGGCAATTTAGGGAGCTCAGAAAACAACTCAATGAACACAAAGAATATATGTCCAAGGAAATTGAAACTATAAAAACAAATCAAACAGAGATGAAAAACTCAATTCACAAGCTGAAAAACGAAGTAACAAGCTTAGCTAATAGAACAGGTCAGATATAAGAGAGGATTAGTGAAATAGAAGACAAGCAACTTGAGGCACAACAGAGAGAAGAAAAAAGAGACTCAAAAATTAAAAAAAATGAGATAGCCCTACAAGAATTATCTGACTCCATCAAAAAGAATAACATAAGAATAATAGGTATATCAGAGGGAGAAGAGAGAGAAAATGGAATGGAGAACATACTCAAACAAATAATAGATGAGAACTTCCCAAGCCTGTGGAAAGAACTAAAGCCTCAAGTTCAAGAAGCAAACAGAACTCCAAGTTTTCTTAACCCCAACAAACCTACTCCAAGGCATATCATAATGAAATTGACACAAACCAACAGCAAAGAAAAAATTCTCAAGGCAGCCAGGGAAAAGAAGAATACAACATATAAAGGAAGGCCCATTAGATTATCATCAGATTTCTCAGCAGAAACTCTACAAGCTAGAAGAGAGTGGACCCCAATATTTAAAGTCCTGAAAGAGAGGAACTTTCAGCCACGAATACTATACCCATCAAAGCTATCCTTCAAATATGAAGGAGAAATAAAAACATTCACAGATACAGAAAAGATGAGGGAATTTATCATCAGAAAACCCCCACTCCAGGAATTACTAAAGGGGGTTCTCCAATCAGATACAAAGAACAAAAAAAAACAGAGCCACAAGTAAAAGCTCCAAGAAGAACACAATAAAACCAAATTTAAACTGTGACAACAACAAAAAGAAAGAGGGGGAGAAGATGGAGATTAACAGTAGCAAAGGACGATGGAGTGCAAAAGTACTCACAAAATAGTTCGCTACAATGAACAGGGTAGGGACCCTTTTCATTATTCAAAGGTAACCACCATTGAAAAAACCACCACAGAAGCACATGAGATAAAAAAGATAGCAACAGTGGAAAGATGTATGGAATACAACCAAATAAAAACAAAAGATAGAAAAACAAAAGAGAAGGATCAAACAAGACACAAAACTAACAGAAAGCAAGATATAAAATGGCAATAGGGAACTCACAAGTATCAATAATTACACTAAATGTAAACGGATTAAACTCACCAATAAAAAGGCACAGAGTAGCAGAATGGATTAAAAAAGAAAATCCAACTGTATGCTGCCTACAGGAAACTCATCTAAGTAACAAGGATAAAAACAAATTCAAAGTGAAAGGCTGGAAAACAATACTCCAAGCAAATAACATCCAAAAAAAAAGCAGGTGTAGCAATACTCATATCGGATAATGCTGACTACAAGACAGGAAAAGTACTCAGAGACAAAAATGGCCATTTCATAATGGCTAAGGGGACACTGAATCAAGAAGACATAACAATTCTTAATATATATGCACCAAACCAAGGAGCACCAAAATATATAAGACAGCTACTTATTGATCTTAAAACAGAAACTGACAAAAATACAATCATACTTGGAGACCTCAATACACCGCTGACGGCTCTAGATCGGTCATCCAAACAGAGAATCAACAAAGACATAGTGGCCTTAAACAAAACACTAGAGCACCTGGATATGATAGACATCTACAGGACATTTCATCCCAAAGTGACTGAGTATACATTTTTCTCCAGTGTACATGGATCATTCTCAAGAATTGACCATATGTTGGGCCACAAAAACAACATTAGCAAATTCAGAAAAATTGAAGTTGTACCAAGCATATTTTCTGATCATAAAGCCTTGAAACTAGAATTCAACTGCAAAAAAGAGGAAAAAAATCCCACAAAAATGTGGAAACTAAACAACATACTTTTAAAAAATGAATGGGTCAAAGAAGAAATAAGTGCAGAGATCAAAAGATATATACAGACTAATGAAAATGACAAAACGACATATCAGAATCTATGGGATGCAGCAAAAGCAGTGATAAGAGGGAAGTTCATATCACTTCAGGCATATATGAACAAACAAGAGAGAGCCCAAGTGAACCACTTAACTTCCCACCTTAAGGAACTAGAAAAAGAAGAACAAAGACAACCCAAAACCAGCCGAAGAAAGGAGATAATAAAAATCAGAGCAGAAATAAATGAATTAGAGAACAGAAAAACTATAGAAAAAATTAATAGAACAAGGAGCTGGTTCTTTGAAAAGATCAACAAAATTGACAAACCCTTGGCAAGACTTACCAAGGAAAAAAGAGAAAGAACTCATATAAACAAAATCCAAAATGAAAGAGGAGAAATCACCACGGACACCGTAGATATACAAAGAATTATTGTAGAATACTATGAAAAACTTTATGCTACTAAATTCAACAACCTAGAAGAAATGGATAAATTCCTAGAAAAATACAACCTTCCTAGACTGAGTCAAGAAGAAGCAGAAAGCCTCAACAGACCTATCAGTAGAGAAGAAATAGAAAAAACCATTAAAAACCTCCCCAAAAATAAAAGTCCAGGCCCTGACGGCTATACCAGCGAATTTTATCAAACATTCAAAGAAGACTTGGTTCCTATTCTACTCAAAGTCTTCCAAAAAATTGAAGAAGAAGCAATACTTCCAAACACATTTTACGAAGCCAACATAACCCTCATACCAAAACTAGGCAAGGATGGCACAAAAAAAGAAAACTACAGACCAATATCTCTAATGAATACAGATGCTAAAATACTAAACAAAATACTAGCAAATCGAATACAACAACATATTAAAAAAATAATACATCATGATCAAGTGGGATTCATCCCAGAATCTCAAGGATGGTTCAACATACGTAAAACGGTTAATGTAATACACCATATCAACAAAACAAAGAACAAAAACCACATGATCTTATCAATAGACGCAGAAAAGGCTTTCGATAAAATACAACACAATTTTATGTTTAAGACTCTCAACAAAATGGGTATAGAAGGAAAATATCTCAACATGATAGAGGCCATATATGATAAACCATCAGCTAACATCATATTAAATGGCACTAAACTGAAGGCTTTCCCCCTTAAATCAGGAACAAGACAGGGTTGTCCACTCTCTCCACTCTTATTTAATGTGGTACTAGAGGTTCTAGCCAGAGCAATCAGACAAGACAAAGAAATAAAAGGCATCCATATCGGAAAAGAAGAAGTAAAGGTATCACTTTTTGCAGATGATATGATCCTATACATCGAAAACCCCAAAGAATCCACAAAAAGACTACTAGAAACAATAAGCCAATACAGTAAGGTCGCAGGATACAAAATTAACATACAGAAGTCAATAGCCTTTCTATATGCCAACAATGAAACAACTGAGAAGGAACTCAAAAGAATAATCCCCTTCACGATTGCAACAACAAAAATAAAATACTTAGGAATAAACATAACAAAGAATGTAAAGGACTTATATAATGAAAACTATAAACCATTGTTAAGGGAAATCGAAAAGATATAATGAGATGGAAGAATATACCTTGTTCTTGGCTAGGAAGAATAAATATAATCAAGATGGCTATATTACCCAAAGCAATATACAAATTTAATGCAATTCCCATCAAACTTCCAATGACATTTTTTAAAGAAATAGAGCAAAAAATCATCAGATTTATATGGAACTATAAAAAACCCCGAATAGCCAAAGCAATCCTAAAGAAAAAGAATGAAGCTGGGAGCATTTCAATACCTGACTTCAAACTCTATTATAGGGCCACGACAATCAAAACAGCATGGTATTGGCAGAAAAATAGACACTCAGACCAATGGAACAGAATAGAAAGTCCAGAAATAAAACCACATATATATAGTCAAATAATTTTTGATAAAGGGGCCAACAACACACAATGGAAAAAAGAAAGCCTCTTCAATAAATGGTGCTGGGAAAACTGGAAAGCCACATGCAAAAGAATGAAACTGGACTACAGTCTCTCCCCCTGTACAAAAATTAACTCAAAATGGATCAAAGATCTAAACATAAGACCTGAAACAATTAAGTACATAGAAGAAGACATAGGTACTCAACTCAGGGACCTGGGTTTTAAAGAGCATTTTATGAATTTGATCCAAAGGCAAGGGAAGTGAAGGCAAAGATAAATGAATGGGACTACATCAGACTAAGAAGTTTTTGTTCAGCAAGAGAAACTGATAACAAAATAAACAGAAAGCCAACTAAATGGGAAATGATTTTTTCAAACGACAGCTCAGATAAGGGCCTAATATCCAAAATATACAAAGAACTCATAAAACTCAACAACAAACAAACAAACAATCCAATAAAAAAATGGGAAGAGGATATGAATAGACACTTCTCCCAGGAAGAAATACAAATGGCCAACAGATATATGAAAAGATGCTCATCTTCTTTAGCTATTAGAGAAATGCAAATCAAAACGGCAATGAGATACCACCTCACACCTGTTCGATTAGCTGTTATTAGCAAGTCAGGTAACAGCAAATGTTGGAGAGGCTGTGGAGAAAAAGGAACCCTCATACACTGTTGGTGGGAATGTAAAGTAGTACAACCATTATGGAAGAAAGTATGGTGGTTCCTCAAAAAACTGAAAATAGAACTACCTTATGACCCAGCAATCCCTCTACTGGGTATATATCCCAAAAACTCAGAAACATTGATACGTAAAGACACATGCAGCCCCATGTTTATTGCAGCATTGTTCACAGTGGCCAGGACATGGAAACAACCAAAAAGCCCATCAATAGACGACTGGATAAAGAAGATGTGGCACATATACACTATGGAATACTACTCAGCCATAAGAAATGATGACATCGGAACATTTACAGCAAAATGGTGGGATCTTGATAACATGATACGAAGCGAAATAAGTAAATCAGAAAAAAACAGGAACTGTATTATTCCATACGTAGGTGGGACATAATAGTGAAACTAAGAGACATTTATAAGAGCGTGGTGGTTACGGGGGGGAGGGGGGAATGGGAGAGGGATAGGGGGTGGGGAGGGGCACAAAGAAAACAAGATAGAAGGTGACAGAGGACAATCTGACTTTGGGTGGTGGGTATGCAACATAATTGAACGACAAGATAACCTGGACTTGTTATCTTTGAATATATGTATCCTGATTTATTGATGTCACCCCATTAAAAAAATAAAATTATATATATATAAAAAAAAAAAAAAAAAAAAGAATAGACTGAGGTGAGGCTGAAGCTAAAACTGAACTCTGGAAGATCTTTCCAGTATACAAAAGGTTATTGTTTTGGATTCAGTTGGAAATAGTTTTGAAGCGTCCCTGGCACTAGAGTTGGAAACCAAGGGCTTAGAATAAGAATTAATGTGGTGGAACTGGAGGCAGGCTAAGGGTAGAAGGTTAGAATTGATAACATGGGGGAGGAGTTCAGTAAAGGATCTGGTTTCAACTGTAGGTGAAGGAAACATTTTATTTGCTCATTTAATCATCTGTTTAAGCACCTGACCAGGCGGTGGCGCACTGGATAGAGCATTGGACTGGGATGCGGAAGACCCAGGTTCGAGACCCCAAGGTCGCCAGCTTGAGAAAAGCTCACCAGCTTGGACCCAAGGTCGCTGGATCGAGCAAGGGGTTACTTGGTCTGCTGAAGGCGCACGGTCAAGGCACATATGAGAAAGCAATCAATGAACAACTAAGGTGTCGCAATGAAAAACTGATGATTGATGCTTCTCATCCTTCTCTGTTCCTGTCTGTCTGTCCCTATCTCAGACTCTCTCTCCTGTCTCTGTAAATAAATAAATACATAAATAATCATCTGTTTAAGCAAATAGCAGGCCCCATGCTGGCTGCAGTTTGGTGAAATAACTACAACATGATCCATACATACTAGAAGGTAGAGGAAGCTCAAAAAGATAGTTTCCCACAACAAGAACTGTAACAAATATTGTGGTGGAAATATGTACAAAGAGACGCAGCAGTGAAAGTAGTAAAGTGTAGGGGGGAAGCATTTGCTCTGGGATCAAACAGACCTGAATTTAGACACCAGCCTCACCATATCCTTAGCTACATAACCTTTCTTCTGTTAAGTTTTGTACCTGTAAAATGGTCCGAATGTCCCCTATCTCATCAAATTGGGGGTATAGATCAAATTCAATCATTTGTGGAAGATGTCTAGCACATCCCTGGCCCAGATTAGGAGCTCTGTAGATGCTAATGTATACTGTGATGTGGTCTTCTAAGAGATGCATAACAGAAAACTCTTAGCTCGAATGTGGAACATAAACATTCTCATTGCTGATATGTATAGGAAATTAAGAAATTGTTGGGTTCTTTGTTTTGTTTTGTCTATAGGCCAAATTCTTATAAATTGAGGCAGCCTTTCAAAGCCAACTTAATTCTGAATACACCAACAAAGCAGAAGACTTTTCTGGGAAGGAAATCCTCATCTTCTTATAGTTATTTCCGGTTTCAATAAGAACTAAGATACTCTTCCAGAGGTATGAGGTGTTTTATGAGCCTCATCCATTAATATGCATTTTCCTTTGTTTAATAGTGTTAGTCCCCAGTTGTAGACAGTTACACAGCCATCTCACTAGAGAGTACATTTCTAAGCACACTGTGCATGTTGTTATACCACATGACTAAATTCTGACCAATAACATGAGCAAATGTTTTCTCCCACTTGGGATTATGCTTCTGGAAACTCAATGTGCTTCCCTGGTCTTTTTCTTCTACCCACGGGCCAGAGCAGCCATGTTGGACCCAAGGATAGAGGTCACATGTTAAAGATTACAGAGCCAACAAACAAGCTTTGGACTTGTTTAGTGGACCATCATCTGGGACATTATTTGAGAAAGAAAGCAACTCATACCTTGTTTAATCCTGTATTTTGAAATATCTTTCTTATTGCAGTTTAGCCTGTAACCTAACTAAAATCTGGATTTAGTAAGATTGAATGAGATAACATTAGGAAACACCTAGTTCAGGGTGCAGGACAAAATAGCCACTCAGTGAATTGGTGTTGAATTTTAACTTTTAAAATTTGACAACTTGGTCCTGGCCGGTTGGCTCAGCGGTAGAGCATCGGCCTGGCGTGTGGGGGACCCGGGTTCGATTCCCGGCCAGGGCACATAGGAGAAGCGCCCATTTGCTTCTCCATCCCCCACCCCCCTCCTTCCTCTCTGTCTCTCTCTTCCCCTCCCACAGCCAAGGCTCCATTGGAGCAAAGATGGCCCGGGCGCTGGCGGTGGCTCCTTGGCCTCTGCCTCAGGCGCTAGAGTGGCTCTGGTCGCAGCAGAGCGACGCCCCGGAGGGGCAGAGCATCGCCCCCTGATGGGCAGAGCTTCGCCCGTGGTGGGCGTGCCGGGTGGATCCCGGTTGGGCGCATGCGGGAGTCTGTCTGACTGTCTCTCCCCGTTTCCAGCTTCAGAAAAAAAAAAAAAAAAGTAAAATTTGACAACTTAATAACATTTATGGCATAACAAAAGTATACAAATTATGTGGTAAGAATGATGCAAGATTCAAAAAGGAGTAGAATATGGTCTCTCTAGGAACTCATGTTCTAATAGAAGAATTGGACTCTGTGGTCCTTCTTCTAACCCATTTGCAGGAATAAACATTACAAACATTATCAGTGGAAATCCAAACATCATTGCAAGTGGCAAAAATAGTGGGGAATTCCCAAAGGTCTCTCAGCGACTATCTCCCACTCCCCTAACTTAGAGGTTTTCCTCTACTGAAAAAGCAATATCTCAAATTGGGCTCCTACCATTTAAAAATAACACTGTGCTATCATAAAATAAATTTCTTTGTGGTATATGAACAAAGTGGGTTAGCACATACTTCAAAGAGAGTATTTAAGCTTTGTCTACCACTTATGCCTTGTAGAAAACTACTTTATCAAACTGATGGAGCTTACGACACTTTAAAAATAAATAGATTTTATTTGAGAGGAGGAAAGTGAGGGTTGGGGGTCTGGGTCTGGGAGAGTGTTCAGAAATCGCAGGAGTAAAGGTGACAGCAGAAATACCAAGAAGCGCAGGCAGAGGATTTGTGCACATCCTGAGGAGAAGTCTGGAGAACTTGCACTAAGCTGGGCCGCACAGAGCAGAAGAGCCCTCTGCGTGCTCTGTTCAGGAAGTGGAGCCCATACCTCGTTCTCCATCCCCAATGCACGGTGGTCCATGCTCCCCAGCAGGGTGAGTGCTCTGTTAGGTCAGAGATTTTGCACAGCAGAATCACCTGGGGAGCTTTTATCAATTCTGATGCCCAGGCGGCACCACCCCCTTCAATGAAGTTCTGGGGGTGAGGCCCAGGCATCAGAACCTTTCAAAGCTCCCAAAGTGATTCCAACAAGAGACAAAGATTAAGAACCACTGAGTCAGATACTTCAAGCTCATGTTCTCCAGAGCCCTCCCAAGAGGTCCAGAAACCAGTCACTGACTCGCTTGGTATCCAGGAGCAAGTAGCCAGAGCAGTACACCCGTAGTACCTTTCTGAATTTACTAAGAGATTGGGTGACTTAACGGTGAATATCTCAGTTGCACTGTCTCCTAGCAGGATCAGGCTTCAGACCAGGTTGCTGCGATTGTGGGCAGTTGGGCACAGCACAGGGACTCTTGGCAAAGAGAAAGTAGGTATGAAATTACAGCTTAAACTCTGCTCATCAAGTTGTCACCCTGGCCTTGGACTTAGGGCAACTAAAAGAGGAAGAGATGCCTCTTTCTAATTCTCAAAAGGAAGCTGAAGAGCTGAAAGTGTCCCTGCTTCAGGCCTGCATGAGACAGAGGCAAAGGGAGATTTAAGAACCATCTGCAGGCCCTGGCCGGTTGGCTCAGTGGTAGAGCATCGGCCTGGCATGTAGAGGTCCCGGGTTCGATTCCCAGCCAGGGCACACAGGAGAAACGCCCATCTGCTTCTCCACCCCTCCCCCTCTCCTTCCTCTCTGTCTCTCTCTTCCTCTCCCGCAGCCGAGGCTCCATTGGAGCAAAGATGGCCCGGGCGCTGGGGATGGCTCCTTGGCCTCTGCCCCAAGCGCTAGAGTGGCTCTGGTCAGAGCAGAGCATCGCCCCCTGGTGGGCAGAGTGTCGCCCCCTGGTGAGCGTGCCGGGTGGATCCCGGTCGGGCGCATGCGGGAGTCTGTCTGACTGTCTCTCCCCGTTTCTAGCTTCAGAAAAATACAAAAAAAAAAAAAAAAAGAACCATCTGCATCTTACCAGAGATCTTATTAAAATACAGATTCCTGGGCACTCACCCAAGACCTAATGAATCTGTTTTCTGAGCCCAGAACCTAGAAATCTGTGTTTTAACAATGTCCCAAGTGGTTTCCATCAAGCTGAAGTTTGGTGACCATTGGCTTAGGGCTTAGGTATTTTATCTTTCAATAAAAATATAGAGAGGCCCTGACCAGGGAGCTAAGTGGATAAAGTGCCAACTCAGCATAACAGAGATTTCAGTTTCTGGTCAGGGTACATCCGGGAAGCAATCAGTGAGAACACACACAACTACATAGTAAATGGAACAACTAAGTTAGACAATGAGTTGATGTTTCTCTCTCTTTTCCTCTCCCTTTATCTCCATTTCTCAAATCAATGGAAAGATTAAAGAATATATATATCGAGCAGCTCTTATGTGCGAGGCTCATGCTATCTTTCAGAGATATAAGAGCAAATAAGATACATCCTTCCTCAAGCATCCTGAGCTAGTGGGAGACAGACAAAATGTTTGGATCCCAGGAGCATGAGCTATGGCCTCTGCTGGAGTTCAGAAGGGACCGGAGCATTCAGAGAACCAGTGAGCAGATCCAGAGATCTCCACAGGAGGGACTGAAGCTCCTCCCAGGAGACAGTCATCTCAGGGAAGTAGGAGCCAGGCACCA
Organism: Saccopteryx leptura; assembly: GCF_036850995.1. Lineage (NCBI taxonomy): Eukaryota > Metazoa > Chordata > Mammalia > Chiroptera > Emballonuridae > Saccopteryx > Saccopteryx leptura. The sequence continues at coordinate 124,169,969 of NC_089508.1, forward strand.
CAAGCCAGACCCACTAAGAAAGCCTCCATTGTCAGAAAGGAAGTATGATGTGGGGAACAGCTTGGTGTCTGACATGTGTGTGTTTGTGGACCAAAGTCTCAAGGCCCAGCCCTTGTTTATGTCCTGTGGTTCTATAGCTGTGTCCTGGGAAAACTGGGGCATGTGCACAAAAACTGAGAGAGCTGCTTCCTTGTAACCCTTAGAAATGCTTGGGGCAGCAGTGTGACTTTGGGACCCCACTAACTGAGTATACACACAAAGGGGAGGCATCTCTGCTGCTGCACAGACCAACAGCTCACAGCCTGCACCTCCTGTGCTCTTCCTGAGCCGCAGGGTGGCCTGTAGCACCTGGTGGACACAGCTGTGCCAGAGGGACGGGACCCTGTCTAGCAGCGTGGTGCCAGGGTGGCAAAGGAGGGGTACCCGGCAGGCATCAGTGGAGACAAGCTCGACTTGTCTGTGAACATATGTGACACCCTAGTGATGGTCCACAGATACTAATCTTTCAGGGTGCAGTCAAAATGTCACTCACTCAGGTGGACCTTTTTGGTGGACCAGCTTAGAGTAAAAGACATGAAATGCAATCCTTGAACTCAGATTTAGAGAAAATGTAACTCTTTGGGGTGAGGGAAACTGAATCTCAGTTTTAGTTTGGGCTCAACCCATAACTTGGACTTGGATCACATTTCCAGGCATTGGATCACCAGTCATCCTTTTGCCCAGGAATTTATCTACTGAGAGGTCTGTCTCATCAGTCAGGGGCCCTTTTGGCTGTGCCAATGCCGAGTTTGCTGCTTCAACTCTGGGGACCGTTGCTAGGCTAAGTGATCCTATGTGCCTGGAATCAGCACCTAGGACACAGAGTCATTTTTTGGTCAGGAGAGAAGTTACTCTCATCTCAAACCCTATTTTGTTCAATGGTTGTTGACTCCTTTCCTAAATTATTATTATTTTCATGGATCCAGAAATAATAAAATGAACATCCTTATAAACTCTATTGGATTAAAAATTGTTAAAATTTTGCCATGACTGTCTCCTCATCTCTAAGTCTTTTAAAAATAAGGTCACTCACCTATAACCACAACACAACAAACAGCCACATCTAACAGAACTGCCTACAGTTCTACACAATCATCTAATTGCTGGCTCACATTTGAATTCCCCCAAACGTTTCATTCCAATTAAGCATCACACATTGCATCGTCTCTTTTTATCCTTCTAGCCTATTGTAATCTAGGACATCTCCTCTGCCTTTTTATGTCGTTGTTGTTGTTGCTTCATAATGTGATATTTCTGAAGGATTTGTGTTAATTTTCTTAAAGGACTCAGGGATTGGAAACAAAACCCGAAGAACTCAGCTTCAAACTTTCCCTGTGGCCAACATCCTGGTTTGCTCAGGATTGAGGATTTTCTCTGACCAGGGGAAGTTCAGTGCCCAAATCAGGAGAGTGCTGGACAAACCAGCATGAGCTGGTTACCCTCAGGAAAGGCGGCATAGATTTGTGTATCGGCTTGAGTGGTGGCAGTGTACAGGGGAATACCCTAAAGTGACACTTATCCAATACTATACAGCTGCACTTGTTTAACAGATGCTTGCATACCATCCTGTGCCTGCCCTTCTGCAACACTCACTGTAGTTTTTACTTTGCTTATTGTCTACATTTCCCAATAGATAGTAAGCTCCATGAAGGCAGGGGTATGTGTGCCTTTCTCATTACTCTAACCCCACTGTATCTCCATAGTCCGCCTACATATTAACTGTTTATTAAATATGCATTGAATGAAGAAATGATTGAATGATGTCAAGGTATTTCAGAGTTGAATGTGTAAAGCAGAATTCAGCTGTTATTTTTTTAATGCCCAGCTAGAAAAATTTTAAGCAGTAAATCTGCAGCCCTGGTTGGTAATCTCCATAACTCCAATCAGTGAATATTAAGAGGTTATGTTATCTGCATGGAAAAATCTTAACAAGCCACCTGTGCAACTGTCCTGGCCATCAGGTGAGATTCTGGAAGTTTAAGTAATCTTCAAATTTAGACCTTAGCTTCTAAGTCCTCAGAGGCTTCGTGCAATGGGATAGGTAAGGGTAAAGGGTGCCTGGGAAGCTGAAAAACCTTAACCATTGGCTAATAGCACTGGCCCATGTACCAGGGTCCTAAGAAAATCAATCACATTGTAAGAAAATTCAATTAAATCAGGTAAAAATCAAAATAATAATTCTATATTATTTTAAATGTAAATAATTCAATTATTATGAAAATAATAATTCCATCTTGTCTCATTCTCCAGATTGGAACCCCTCAGGGCCATTAAGTAATTGGTCTCTGAGAGGCCAAGCAGGAGGGACCTGCGTTGGGGAGGAAACTCAAATATGGGGTAATTCTGGACCTGGCCTTTGGAAGGTCTTCTGGACTGGGGAGTTGATGACATACTTGAAGCAGCATTGAGTACCTGATTGTAGATAATTCAATTGGAAGCTGATATGGGCTGGAGCCTGAGGGGCCCAGTGCCCAGGACTGACAAGGTCCAAGTGGGAGACCCACACCTTGATGCATGCTCTCTCATCCTTTCCTCCCTCCCGAGGGGAGGCCCACACCTTGATGCATGCTCTCTCATCCTTTCCTCCCTCCCAAGGGGGAGACCCACACCTTGATGCATGCTCTCTCATCCTTTCCTCCCTCCCGAGGGGAGGCCCACACCTTGATGCATGCTCTCTCATCCTTTCCTCCCTCCCGAGGGGAGGCCCACACCTTGATGCATGCTCTCTCATCCTTTCCTCCCTCCCAAGGGGGAGACCCACACCTTGATGCATGCTCTCTCATCCTTTCCTCCCTCCCAAGGGGGAGACCCACACCTTGATGCATGCTCTCTCATCCTTTCCTCCCTCCCAAGGGGGAGACCCACACCTTGATGCATGCTCTCTCATCCTTTCCTCCCTCCCAAGGGGGAGACCCACACCTTGATGCATGCTCTCTCATCCTTTCCTCCCTCCCAAGGGGGAGACCCACACCTTGATGCATGCTCTCTCATCCTTTCCTCCCTCCCGAGGGGGAGACCCACACCTTGATGCATGCTCTCTCATCCTTTCCTCCCTTCCAAGGGGGAGACCCACACCTTGATGCATGCTCTCTCATCCTTTCCTCCCTTCCAAGGGGGAGACCCACACCTTGATGCATGCTCTCTCATCCTTTCCTCCCTCCCAAGGGGGAGACCCACACCTTGATGCATGCTCTCTCATCCTTTCCTCCCTCCCGAGGGGAGGCACACACCTTGATGCATGCTCTCTCATCCTTTCCTCCCTCCCAAGGGGGAGACCCACACCTTGATGCATGCTCTCTCATCCTTTCCTCCCTCCCAAGGGGGAGACCCACACCTTGATGCATGCTCTCTCATCCTTTCCTCCCTCCCGAGGGGAGGCACACACCTTGATGCATGCTCTCTCATCCTTTCCTCCCTCCCGAGGGGAGGCCCACACCTTGATGCATGCTCTCTCATCCTTTCCTCCCTCCCGAGGGGAGGCCCACACCTTGATGCATGCTCTCTCATCCTTTCCTCCCTTCCAAGGGGGAGGCCTGATTGGGACCCAGGCTGAGTCCCAAAGGGCTGGCTTTGTGGCATGAATACTTAGTTCAGATGCTCACCAAAGAAAGAGGTGTAGGAGTCACTACAAAGTACCAAAGAAAGACTTGATGTACAAGAGCATTTAGAAAGGAAAAGAATTTAACTGTGAAGAAATTTTGCAATACATGATGAGATATATTTTTTCATCCTGAGCATCAAAGGAGTACTTTTTAGGTGTCCCTCACCCTGGGGTGGGGGACTGAGGTACTTGGAAGACATCAAAGCATTGTAAAGGAGAGGAGAGGTGAGGAACGAGCACACAGGAGACAATGACTGTTTGCTATTCACACAACCTCATTTCATTCTTGCTGCAGTCCCAGCAGAGTATCATTTGAAGAAACTGAGGTTTGGCAAAGTTAAGTGACTCGCTAAAGGTATGGCTGGCATCGCAGAGCAACATTTCCACCTGTGCTGTCTGGCTGCACATCTACACCTTTTCCACTGTGTGAATCTGGAGAGGCAATGGGACCAAGGCCTGAACAGCCTCAGAAGTGGGGGGCATTAGTAAATCCAGGTGAAGAACAAGACACTGCTGCTTCACTACTTGCTACGCTACTTGAAGGCCCCTGGGAAGATGTTTGTGCTTTCCAATCTTCTCCCCCATACCGACCACACAGCTGAAATCCTGCCATGCATTGCTTTGAGATGAATAACGGGGTCATGCCTCTCAGAGCCATACTCAATGGGGCAAGGTCCTCTGTGCCCGACCTCCATGCTGACCCATTCCAGATGCTCCAGCCAACTTGTGCCTCAGTATTAGCTGTGAACTCGAGAGCACTGTGTTTTCCCATCTCTTTGACTTGACTGTGTTTTGTTCCTGGGGGAGGGAGAAGGGTTCAGCTAGCTGGGAGGGTGGCCAGGTTTTTCATTTTGCAATCTCCAGTCCCAGCTGCTACAGAAAACTTATACGGTGTTTCATTCAGTGGGAAAAACATGTTTTGCTTTGCACTCTTGCGTAACTGTGAAACATCTGCGGAAACTTAGCTTAAAACTTCCCTCCAGTGTCACATTTGGGCTAAGTGACACAGAAAAAGAATGTTCACCTTGACTGTCACATGTGTTTGGATGCCTCCCCTGCAGAGAGTCTTCTGGGAGTTATAGCCCAGACCCACCGCCTTTATCCTACATCACATTGTTCCTTGTAAAGGGTCACAGCCAAGAAAATGGTTTTGGGCACTCAAAGTTGGGGGACACTTGGGACAGCTTCAAAAGGACCCTTTACTACTGTCCCCTAGAGGTTTGTGAGCTTGAGTGGGTGTAAGAAGCACTTGGGAGACTTGTTAAAACTCAGACTGGCCCTGGCTGTGTGGTTCAATCAGCCTGGCAGTATCAGCCTGGCATGTGGAAGTCCCAGGTTCAATTCCTGGTCAGGGCACACAGAGAGGTGACCATTTGCTGCTCTTCAACCCCCTCTTCTCCCGCAGCCATGGTCCAAATGATTCGAGCAAAATTGGCTGCTGAGAATGACTCGATGGCCTTGCCTCAGGTGCTAAAATAGCTCGGTTGCCGAGCAATGGAGCATTGCCCCAGTAGGGGGTTTTCCAGGTGGATCCCAACTGGGGCACATTCAGGAGTCTGTCTCTCTGCCTCCCCACCTCTCACTTAATAAAAAACAAAACAAAACAAAAACTCAGACTGGCTCCCATTCCCCCAAGTTTTCTGATCCAGGAGGTCTACAGTCAAGTCCAAAATTTTACATTTTTAGTAAGTGCCCAGCTGATGCTGATGCTACTGGTTGAGGGTGGGGGTTAGCCGGGTATATTTTGAGAATCTCACTTTTAAATTCTGGTCAACCAAAGTTAGGGATTGAATGCAATACATGGGGTTGGTGGCTGACGAGGCAGTGGCACAGTGGATAGGGCATTAGACTGAGTTGCAGAGGACCCAAGTTCAAAACCCTGAGGTTGTTGGCTTGAGCACAGGCTCATCTGGCTTGAGTGAGGGCTCACCAGCTTGAGTGCAAGGTCACTGGCTTGAGCGTGGGATCATAGATATGAGCTGGCTTGAGCCCAACATCACTGGCTTGAGCCCAGAGGTCTCTGGCTTGAGCCCAACACTGCTGTCTTGAGCCCAGAAGTTGCTGGCTTGGGCCCAAGGCCGCTGGCTTGAGCAAGGGGTCACTTGCTCTGCTGTAGTCCCCCAATCAAGGTACATATGAGAAAGCAGTCAATAAACAGCTAAGGTGCCACAACAAAGAATTGATGCTTCTCATCCCTCTCCCTTCCTGTTTGTCCCTATCTGTCCCCCCACCCCCCGTCTCTGTCACACACATAAAAAAATACATGGGGTTGTCAAAAACTGTTTACAGCTGTATACACAGGCAATGTTCAGTTTTAAGCTTTGTTTTCCTAAATAGGCAAAAATAGGTGCTAAAATGAGATAGCCACATTTAATCATTGCTGGTGGGAGGATGTTTCGGTACTGACATTTTAGAAAACTAATTGGCAGTAAATAAATATTTATAGATATTGATTTAGTAATCTCATCATGTAGGTATTCCCTAAGAAAATAATCATAAATATACACAAAGATTAAGGTACAAGAATATTTATGGTAGCTTTATTTGAAATGGTAGACATTTGGAAATCAAATAAATATCCAATAGTTTATAAATTATAATAATATCCATACAATGAAATATTATGCCACCCTACAAGTACTTAAAGAAACATTTTAATGATGACAATAAGTGCTCATGATATACTAGTAAATGAAAAGTCCAAGACACAGAGCTACTGTGAACCCTGAGGGGGGGAAAAAAAGACACTTCCTAAGAAGAGCTCCTGGTGGCTACTGGGCTAAAGTAAAAAACAAAACAAAACAAACAACAAAAAAAACCAGAAGCCTAGCAGCCATCTCTGCACAGGGGCCTCTCATGCAAACCACACTTTCAGCAGAAGTCTCTACACTCAACTGTGGGTCTGTACTTCGGTTCTGCCCGCTGAGCCAGCCTTTATAAAGAATTCCTGGAATCCTATTTCAACCAGTGAGACTGAGGCTTTTCTCATCCAATCTGAACTGCATAGCTCTGGCCAATCAGAGTGTCTCTATTCTCACCAGTCAGAATACTCTTTGGACAAATCAAACCATGAAGATGCATAGTCCTTTTTGCATGAGGACTGACCAATCAGGGACCAGAGGCAGTGACTCCTGTCCATACAAGTCAGCTCCCCTATAACTGGGAGAGGCACTTTTCTTTTCCATGGAACAGATACAATCTTCCTGGTGGAGCTGAGACAGCGAAGTCTCTACAGAGCAGAGTGACGCAGAACATCCCTGAGCACTGCTGTCTCCCCCAAGACCCCAGGGCTGCCTGGTTCCACAGCTGTCGACAGCTGTGCTGTATCACAAGTGAGCTGTTCCACTGCTGTGAAAACAAAAAGCACAATTGAGCTGCTTGCGCTGATCGCAGTACCCTTTTTTACTGCACCCTAAATTGGGGGTTCTTTTTGGCATTGAATTGGTGCCAACAGCCAACTGATCATAGGTTGCCACTACTTACATAGTATAGAAAACAAATTATATATATGTATTGTTATCAACAGCATATTATCTAAGGAAACAATGAAATATTAATAGTGATGGCATTATATTTGTATTATAGATGTCCATCATTTCCCTCCTATTTGATCTTCTAAAATAACATAGCACACCAAGAGCCCCACCCTTCCAAATCCAAAGGGGAGTTTTAAGCTGCCATATTTATATCAAGTGATCCACCTTACCAGGAATAGGTGACTGGATCCTGTATAGACACCTGACCCAAGGTGAACCTATCAGAGATTCCATCACAGAATTGGACTATTAAACTCAGAGACTGTGAAGAGACAGCCTTGAGATAGTGTAGCCATACGGCTGCTGGTTATCTTAGGTTGTATGCATGCAGAGGAGGCTAATGTGGACCAGTGGCTCTGTTGGTTGTCACAGATTTGAGAGTAAAGCAGCACACGTGGGTGATTGCACACATATTTAATGCTGGTGGCTGAGGCCAGGCAGGTTCACATTGGATTCGGGCAGACAGTAGAGGAACTGTGGAACCGGGAAGTGTCAGGCCATACTCATTTATTGGAGGCTCACAAAGACAGGCACATGAATAAACAACAAAGGGAAAGAGCTAATAAATAAAGGAAAACCTGCTATTCACAGTAAGAACAAGGGAACAAGGAAAACTGCACCTCCTGGTGGCAGGAGAGTGATCTGGTAGAATCTCCGCCCAGGGGAAGCACCCACAGCCTTACATAGACTATGCAGACGTGCCTCTGCCACGTGCTCACGCACTAATCAATCAAGCAAAGTGCTTGCAGCTGGTAAACCCACAAGCAAGCCTAACAGCTACACCACAACACACAAGTCCTCCTTAGACAGCATGGGTAAGGAAAGGTTGTAAACATTTAACTGTAATCCTTTTGTCTCTGCCATGTTTCTAACAATGTTCCCCCCCCCCCCTTTTTTGCCTTCATCTAAATAGAGAGGGTTTCTCATCCTTACTATTGTATCTTAAATTAGCAGGTGACTTTTATTTGTTTATGCATACAAGTTTTTGTTTTCTGTTTGTCTCCAACGCTGAATGTTTTATTGTGTTTATCAACAGAAAAATAATACTAAAATAAAAACACTGAGCTGCAGCTGAAAAAAATAATTATTTACTGGTGTAATGTCGGTGGCTGAGGGCAGGCAGATTCACATTGGATTCGGGCAGATAATAGAGAAACTGCAGATCTGGAAAGCGTTGGGCCATTCTGTTTAAAAAAGTCTTACAATGGCAGACAAGCATACAGGCAGGGGAACAACCTCTCAGGAAAACAAACAGCAAAATGGCCCCTCACAGTGGCAGGCAGGCAATCTGTGTGTAGGGCAGTTGTGTTAGGCTTGCTTGCAGGTTACTGGCTGCAAGCAATTTACCTAATTGGTGCATGAGAGAGCGGCTGCACCATATGTGCATGTCCTATATAAGGCTATGGGTGCTTGCGCTCAAGAGAAATGGGGGATTGCAGATGAGCGAATTGCCTGCCCACCACTGTGAGGGGCTATTTTGTGGTTTGTTTGCCTGAGAAGCAGTTTCCCTTGCCTGTGTGCTTGTCTGCCATTGTGAGACTTTATTAAATGGAATGACCCAATGTTTTCCAGCTCTGCAGTTTTTTTACCATCTGCCTGAATCCATGTGGACCTGCTTGGACTTGGCCACCGGCATTATACTATGCATCTGCAATGCCCCATCTCTCTGGAGCACAAGCACCCATAGCATTTTATAGGACATACACATGTGGCTCTGCCATGTGCTCACGCACTAATCAAGCAAAGTGCTTGCAGCTGGTTCACCAGAGAGCAAGCCTAACACAGCTGCCCCATATTCCACCCCTTTACAATTGCTCGCATCACAATCTACATGACAGGAAACACAGACTACAGCAATAGCAAAAGTTACACAATAATTATAATAATTACAAAGGGGCCTCCACAATGTCTCCCTGAGCACTTTGCCTGGGGTGTCACCTGGAGGCCCACCTCTGACTCCCTACCCCATGGTAGGTGGGAGGGCCTGTATAGTCCAGGGCTGTGTCCATGGAAACCGTAAAGTGTACTTGGTGCACCTCTGCAGCTGGATGAGAACCAGTGCAGGAGGGCCTCCACAGGTGCTGTGGGCCCCCCCCATCAGGGTCTCTCATAGTACTGTCCATGAGCAACATGTCCATCCATCAAGGGAGCCAGAGCCCCCGTCTGGTTGCAGTCCAAGAGTCAGTCCACAATAGACAGCCCAGCTGTCTGTGCAAATCACCGAGGAAAAGGTCCATTACAGGCAGCTAGTCATGCAGCTCTGTATTAACGGACCTCAGCGCCTTTCCACAGTGTGCTGCCCATTGCCACAAGCCCCATCCAAACCCTCAACAAGCTCACAGGGCCTGGCAGGGTCAAAGAGATTCAAGGCCTGTGTCACCTTAACAGTTCTCTTAGCTGCTGCTGTAAAAAAAAAAAAAAAAGCACCTATTACCTTCTAATGCCAACACCTGCTGCACATTAGAAGGGGACCAGTGGACTGCCATTTCCACGTGTGGCCTCCAGTCCCTGCCCATCCCTGTCAGATGGGTCCCTCACCCTTCCTCTTATTTAAACTGGTACAGCAGGTCTTGGGGATCCTGTAACCTAAACACCAGCCATTTTCCTGGCAGATGCCAGGGCTACCCGCTTCTCCTGCTTTTTCAGCCTGATTCAAGCTGCCGCCAAAGCTCCAACAAGACTTTATTAGGCTTGCCATCTAATTTCTTTCTATCTGCCCCAGCCACAATCAAATCTACCCACATCTGTGTTCAGGTAACTGTCACAGACCCCTTTCTCTTGTTAGTCTGGAGGGGGGAGGGGCAGCACGGGCAGCAGCCCTCACAGCCTTACAGTCCATCTCTGTTCTGGAGAACATGATGCCATCCACCCCTGTGTCCCACAGCCACGCCAAGCAGGCTGCCAGGGGCTCAGTGGGTTTCTGCCTGAATTGCACCCCCAACTCCATCAGCTCTGCCCGGGTGTAGTGCCAGACCACAGAGTGCTCCACTACCTGGGGAGGAGGCTGTGGCTGCCCCTGAGAGACTTGGCTGCAGGGATTTTACCTTCTTGGCAACCACTAGCTAAGCTCTGAGTCTGCAGACACAGTTGCATCTCGAGACCCACCCCCCTTCAGAAGAAGAGCTGGAAACGCCTGCTCCCACTGACTCAGAGCCACTCTGCTGGCACAGCTCCATCTTCAGCTCCTGCAGCTGCCGCTCTCAGCCTGAAGCTGAACCCACAGTTGTTCCTCCAACAACTGCTGCCGCCAACATTCAATTTCCAGGGCAAACTGCAACTCACGAACCTGTAGATCTCTCCAGTTCCAGGTGCCGTCGGTGCTCTGCAGCTCTCGAACCCAGTGGCCTCCTCCTCCAGCTCTCGCTCCAGTTCACACAGTCATTGCCACTCAGTATGCAGCTCATCCCGGAGCTTTCCACCTCGCTCAGCTTCTCACACAGAGCTCTTGGTTTCTTCTTGCAGGATTGAAAAAAACACCCAGCCCACGGTCCCCACCAGGAGAGCCACTGGGAACAGCCACTCCTCTTTTCCACACCTCAAATGTGTCGGTGGCTCCATACGAATGTGCTCCAGACACTGCCCACTAGGCCTGATGTAATGCCAGTGGCCAAGGCCAGGCAGGTCCACATTGGATTGGGGCAGACAGTAGAGAAACTGTGGAACTGGAAAGTGTTGGGCCATTTCATTTACTAAAGTCTCACAACAGCAGACAAGCACACAGGCAGGGGAAACCGCCTCTTAGGCAAACAAAGAACAAAATAGCCCCTCCCAGTGGCGGGCAGACAATCTGCCTTCTGCAATCCCCAAACTCTCTAGTCTAGAGCACAAGCACCTATAGTCTTATATAGGCTATGCGCATGTGCCTCTGCCAGGTGCTCACGCACTAATCCAGGAAAATGCTTGCAGCTGGTACCCCAGCAAGCAAGCCTTACATAGCTTCCCCACAACTAGAAACTTTTTTAATTGATTGCTCCTAACCTTCCAACCCTGAGCTTCAGAAACTCAAGCAGTTTGGTTCAAAATCCAGGGGAGGGTTTAAGTTTGGAAAGTGTCAATGCAAATCTTGTTCTGCACTGAGCCAAGCCATATCATTTTCCCCAGCGGTTCTCTGGCACTGGAGCAGCAAACACGATGGTGAATACAAGACGAAGACCATGGATTTCACCATTGATTTATGGACTGGGAGATTAGAACGGTGAGTCATCAGCAACAGGAATTGGGAGAGAATGCTGCAGAACTGCCCACTTTGCATAAGAATTCTGCTACAATATCACACTGACTGAACTGTGCCTTCTTATTTTTAGAAGTATGAGTGAACGCCATATAGCTGGTTACCACATTTTTATGACACATCAGATTCATGCCATAAACCCCAAAGGGTAATAAAATTCAGGACAGGACTATTTGGAATAAGTTTATTAGGTCTTTCTTATCTCTCCCAGGGTCACCATCTTATCCTCTTCCTCACTGAGAATCAAATTCTAAGTAAAGACTGGAATTCGTTTTGAGGATTTTTACATATCAGAATGCCAGTGGCCAAGGCCAGGCAGGTTCACACTGGATTCGGGCAGACAGTAGAGAAACTGCAGAGCTGGAAAGTGTTGGGCCATTTCATTTAATAAAGTCTCACAACAGCAGACAAGCACACAGGCAGGGGAAACTGCTTCTCAGACAAAGAAACAGCAAGAATGGCCCCTCACAGTGGCAGGCAGACAATCTGCCATTCGCAATCCCCCTGAATGCAAGCACCCACAGCCTTACATAGACTATGCACACGTGCCTCTGCCAGGTGCTCACACACTAATCAAGCAAAGTGTTTGCATCCAGTACACCAGCGAGCAAGCCTGACACCGCTGCCCCACAGATATGCTGTAAGATCTTTGCAGGAAGGATTGATTCTGTTACTTCTGATTTTCTTCTCGGTTTGTTGAAAGAGTGAAAAAAAATTATTTTTATGTTAAGAGATGAACTCAAGGGATGAGTACTTGGAAGTAACTTTCCAAGGGGCTCAGTGTGGAGACCCAGAATAGTGGTGTTGTAGCCCAGGATGATGCTGGGAATAAAGTGGTGATACAATATACTAGATAAAATTTCTCCAAAACTTTACACTCTAAAAGGTTAAGAAAATTATCAAAAGGAAAAAATCATTGCCACTTTAATAAAAGATGAAATTTAGACCTGAAAAGTTCCATAAGCCAAATCAAAGAGAGCTGTCATGTCCACAAGGAGAGTGATCCAGGTCTGAAAGCGTGCAGTGGGCCCACACCTAGAGAAAAAGGGGACCTTACTTCCCAAGAGACCAGACCTGTGAAAGGAAGGCGGCAGTGAGGTCAAGCAGAGGTAACCTCACTCTAAACCTGCAGTTGACCCAATTTTAACAATAATCATGCTTTGCTATTTTATTACTGACCTAAACTATCACTCATGCACTCAGGCATCCCCAAACTATGGCCCGCGGGCCACATGCGGCCCCCTGAGGCCATTTATCCGGCCCCCTGCCACACTTCTGGAAGGGGCACCTCTTTCATTGGTGGTCAGTGAGAGGAGCACTGTATGTGGAGGCCCTCCAACGGTCTGAGGGACAGTGAACTGGCCCCCTGTGTAAAAAGTTTGGGGACCATTCAATGGCTAACTAATCCTCTTATGATAGAATAGGGGGATGAAGGTTATGATGAGGAGGGAACAGGAACATCTTGATTGCTGTTTCCTTGGAGAGTCTTTGCCATGGTGCACACAGCAGGTAGTGTTTGTTGTGTCCCATGCTGCCCCATGGTACGAGGACCTCAAAGACAAACATTAATCTATCTTGCAATTCTATGGCTTGGTTGAGAAGTCCTCCTGTCACGACAGGCTTGGCTGATGCTGCCAGGCTCACTCGTGCTTCTCTGGTTGGCTGGTGTGTTGGTGGTGACAAGATGATCTAGGATGGCCTCACATATGTTGGGCATTTAGAAGGCTCTCATCAAGGGCTTGGGCACTTCTCCACATGGCCGTTCCTAGTTTAGCAGGCCAGCTTGGGCGCAGTCACATGACAGTACCTGGATTCCAAGCTCAGCACAAGGACCAGCCCAATGCTCCCGCACTTGCATAGTTTCAGTTTCCATCATCTTTGCTAATGCCTCTTTTACTAAAACAAGACACATGGCGAAGCCAGGTTCAAAGTGTAAACAAGTAGATTTCACCTCTTGATGGGAGTGGAATTTATGGCCACTACAAAAAAGAAAAAAAATCTTTGGCACTGGCTAGTTAGCTCAGTGGATAGAGTGTCGGCCCAGTGTATGAACATCCTAGGTTAATCCCCAGTCAGAGCACACATGAGAAGTGACCACCTTCTTCTCTTCTCTCACTCCCCCACTTTCCCTCCTGCAGCCAGTAGTTCAATTGGCTAGAGCAGGGGTGGTAGGTGGCTGGAGACTGCAGAGGGTCTGAGTTTGATCTAGAGCAGGGGTCGGGAACCTATGGCTCGGAAGCCAGATGTGGCTCTTTTGATGGCTGCATCTCACTCACAGACAAATCTTTAATAAAAAAATAATTTTAAAAATATAAAACATTCTCATGTATTACAATCCATTCATTTCCTACCACTCATGTTCATGGTTGCGGGTGGCTGGAGTCAATCACAGCTGTCCTCTGGGACAACACCAAATTTTTATTGGATAATGCATAACATACACGGGTCATTGTGAAGTCAGGAAGTAAACTTCCCTCCTTTTAATTTAGCTAATTGCAAAAACCCTTTTGATGAAGAAGATGGCTAAAAGAAAAAAAGATGAGGAGTATCGTACTTTTCAGCAGTAATGGACAGAGGAATTCGCTTTTGTGGATAGAACATGTTCTGCAGTGTGTCTAATATGAAATGATAAAATTGCATTGATGAAATGGTCAAATATAAAGCGGCACTTCGACACACGCCATACTACATTTGCATCAAAATACCCAGCGGGGGACAGCAGGAAGAAAGCATGTCATGAGCTACTGTGCATAGTGCAAGCTAGTCAGCAGCAACTCCGTGTTTGGACCCACAAGGTGACTGGAATTCGGCTAGGTTTGCTAGTGCTTTAGCAATTGTGAGAAACGGAAAGCCATTCACAGATGGGGGAGTATGCCAAAACATTCATGCTTGATGTTGCCAATCAAGCAACGACTTTTCAGATAAAGACAAGATAATCAAACACATAAGACAAGCCTCTGTTGGCAAGAACTGTACATGATCATACCATAATGATGGCAAATCAAATTGAGGCAACACAAGTGAAGGACATATATGCAGCACCATTCTTTTCTCTTGCTTTGGGTGAGTCAACAGACGTAAGCCATTTATCCCAGTTAAGCGTGATTGCGAGGTATTCTGTTGGTGACACACTGTGTGAGGAAAGTCTTGCTGTTTTTCCTATGAAAGAGACAACAAGAGGTGAGGATTTATTCAAGTCTTTCACTGAGTTTGCTAAAGAAAAAAATCTATCGATGGATAAACTTATTTCTGTGTGTACTGTTTGTATTCCGTGCATTGTGGGGGAAAACAGGATTCGTAGCGCTTCTTTGTGAACATGAAGAGACCCATCCTAAGTTTTCACTGCATCCTACATCAGGAGGCGCTTTGTGCTCAGATGTGTGGTGAGCAGCTTGGTGAGGTGATGTCGCTGGTCATTCGGGTGGTCAACTTTATTGTTGCCCGAGCTTTAAATGATTGCCAATTTTAAACACTGCTGGATAAAGTTGGGAATAATTATCCTGGTCTGCTTCTGCACAGTAATGTGCATTGGTTGGTCAAGAGGGAAGGTGCTCAGCCATTTCACAGCTTGTCTGAGCGAAATCCGGACTTTTCTTGAAATGAAAAACATTGAGCATCCTGAGTTAGCTAATACTGAGTGGCTCCTGAAGTTCTGCTATCTCGTGGACATGACTAAACATCTGAACCAGCTGAATGTGAAAATGCAAGGCGTTGGAAATAGAGTCTTATCCCTTCAACAAGCAGTGTTTGCTTTGAAAACAAGCTGGAACTCTTTATCACCGACATTGAAACAGGTTGTTTATCACACTTTGAAAAACTGGGAGAGTTTAAAGATGCATGCACAGCAAGTGACCCTGCTCAATATCTTGATCTCCAGCAGCTAGCAGGCTTCACATCTAATCTCCTGCAGTCATTCAAAGCACGCTTTGGAGAATTTCATGAGTGCACTCACCTTTTTAAGATCATCACCCATCCACACGAGTGTGCAGTGGACAGTGCCGACCTGAGTTACATCCCCGGTGTCTCTGTCAGAGATTTTGAGCTACAAGCTGCTGACCTGAAGGCCTCAGACATGTGGGTGAATAAGTTCAAGTCACTGAATGAAGATTTGGAAAGACTTGCATGACAGCAAGCAGAGTTGGCGAGCAAACACAAGTGGGGAGAAATAAAAAAACTTTAACCTGCGGACCAGCTGATTGTCAAAACTTGGAACGCGCTTCCCGTCACACACCACACACTGCAGTGTGTGAGTATTGCTGTACTGACAATGTTTGGCTCTATGTATGCATGTGAGCAGTCTTTCTCACATCTAAAGAACGTTAAGACTAACCTACGATCACGTTTAATGGATGGAAGTCTCAACGCCCGCATGAAGCTTAACCTCACCACGTATCAACCAGACTACAAAGCCATCAGCAAAACCATGCAGCACCAGAAGTCGCATTAATGGTAAGAAGTACTTTATTCATCATTGGTTAGCAATAGCATAACAACATTATTAAAAAGAATTCAGAGACTTATTGTACTTTAAAAGTGTTGGTCTTACATAAAATGCATACCTTTACTTGTATTTAGTGTTAAACATATTGTATGGCTCTCACAGAATTACATTTTAAAATATGTGGCGTTCATGGCTCTCTCAGCCAAAAAGGTTCCCGACCCCTGGGCTAGAGCGTTGGCCCTGGTGCTAAGGATAGCTCCGTTGGTCCGAGCATCAGCCTCAGATGGACGTTGCCGGGTAGGTCCCAGTTCGGGAGCGTGTGGGAGTCTGTCTCTCTCTCTCCCCTATCCTCACTTAAAAAAATCTTCTACAACTAGATAATAGGGTTGGTAAATAAATAAACCACTAAGTCCTCAGAGCTGTAGAAAAAGGGTTTTGATGTCAAGGAGATAATCCTGGGCTATAGAAATTATTCATTTCCTGGGCAGTGTTTGCAGAACAGTGCCTGAATGTCATTTAGTCCAGCTGGGGAATGCTCTGTGTAGGGGACGCTGTGGGTTGTTATCTCAAAGCCACTTTTGAGGATCTGAGTAGAACTACAAACAGCATCTTGGCACAGTCTTGATGTGTCCTAGATGTCTGGGATCTGTCTGTTCTGAAACTAACCAGGCAGGGACAACAACCTTGGATTATCTGAACATTATCCCTCCTGGTTCAAGTGGGAAAAAGGACCTACCCTTGCAAGGGCAGAGACTAGGAGCCAGGAGGTACAAATGGTAGATTAGATGGGTGACCGATGACCAGGTAGGTTAGTTGTTTGAGCTGAAATCAAGAAAAAGGCTCTGGATGGTCAGCCTGCTCCCAGCAGTAAGCGATCAAAATTAATAATGAACGGGAGACTGTGACCTGGCGAGAAGGTGAAGGAACATTGTAAGAACAGGTGGAAGAAATGTGATAGACTCCTGAAGCAGTGTGAATATTTTTTAGAAGCTGGTGAGCCAGCAAGGATTCTAATCCCAACTCTGCCAGTAACCAGTAGTTACAAGGCTGTGGACAAAAATTGACAAAAGGAGAGATTTTTGACTGCATGATTTTTCCACAGTTCTTTCCAGCTCTAACATCTCCATGACCACATATGGGAAGGGAATGAGGCTTGGTTTGCCAGGCGGAATCCCCTTCTTTTTTGTGTGTGTGTGTTTTTTTTCTTTCTTTTTTTTTCATTTTTCTGAAGCTGGAAACGGGGAGAGACAGTCAGACAGACTCCCGCATGTGCCCGACCGGGATCCACCCGGCACGCCCACCATGGGGCAACGCTCTGCCCACCAGGGGGCGAAGCTCTGCCCATCCTGGGCGTCGCCATATTGCGACCAGAGCCACTCTAGCGCCTGGGGCAGAGGCCACAGAGCCATCCCCAGCGCCCGGGCCATCTTTGCTCCAATGGAGCCTTGGCTGCGGGAGGGGAAGAGAGAGACAGAGAGGAAAGTGTGGCAGAGGGGTGGAGAAGCAAATGGGCGCTTCTCCTGTGTGCCCTGGCCGGGAATCGAACCCGGGTCCTCCGCACGCTAGGCCGACGCTCTACCGCTGAGCCAACCGGCCAGGGCCCGGAATCCCCTTCTAAGAGCATGGGAACAGGCATCGAGGAAGATGTGAAATCCCTAGAGTTTTAAAAACTAGATCTCTATCATGCATTGGGAGAGTAGTCAGTGAATGATAGCCACTTGTTCCTGCTCCGATGACACTTACAGAATCATTTGGGTTTGTTCAGATCACTTCAGAAAAAAAAGCAGACTTTGGAAGAACTTGAAGCTGTAGTATTCAGTCACTTCAGATATGGAGTGGGATTGGTTTTGCTGGAAAAGAGGAGACTGAAATGCTGAGATAATTGTAGGCGGGGATGACATCAAATAACTTTTTTGATCTTCAGTTTCTTCGTATGCACATCAAAGGGCAGACTAGATCACCCACGAGGTCTCCTTCAGCTCCAAAATTCTGATTTGGCTACCTAGCAGGTGTGCTTTCACTCAGCAACCCCATTCAGCGTCTCCGTGAACTTAGAAAAATTCCTGTCATCTGCTGCAAATTCAGCAGAGCCACTGAAGAAATTGAAGGCAGGTTTGAGAATCAAGATACCAGAGCAAGGGGTTGGTGATGATTATAACTCACACACCAACGTAATGTTTACTATGCATCAGGCAGTGCTTTAAGTGACTAACACTCATTTAATTTTCACAACAAATCTACAATAAAGGTAGTAACAATATGTTGCAGATGAGGAAACGGCACAGAAAGATAATGTAACTTGCCTAGTAAGTGGCAGAGACAGAATTCAAGCCCAGGAAGTGCCCTACAAACACACTAAAATAACCACTAAAATTTCCTGACTCTAGCTAAGAAAGAATACTTACCATGCACCAGGTACTGTTCAGAGATTACCATGTACGCTGCCTCACTTAATCCTCTCAACAAAAATATGATATTGGTACTAAAATCATAGGCTTTCAGAAGAGAAGACTTGGGCCCAGAGAGATAAAGAAACTTGTCTAAATTCATACAGTTGGTAAATGGTGCAGACTGGATTCAAACTTCAATATTCAGCCAGGACAAAGGCCACAAACCAAAAGACACATCCAGCTGTCTCCATCTCTCTGGTAGATGGTTTTCTCCCACTTCCCCAAACATCACTGCTTCATTACTCTTGGTACAGAAACAGATTTTGCAAGCACCAAATGCCAAACAGAGCTTATATACTTATTTATGTCAATGATCTGAAAAGCCAATTCCTAAATATTCAGAATTTATTAATTCCACTAACGGATAACACATGCTTGTGTGCACTTTCTTGGTCTCTCTTGCGTCTGGTTTGGAGCAATAGTGCCAGGTAAGTAATGAAGACAGGAAGTGTCACAGGAGACTTATCAGCTCTCCCGTAGGGGTCTTACATTGTGGTTTCAATGATCACTTTTACGTGAACGCCTAGCAGACTACACTCCATGCCTCATCACTCTGATTGCCTGAGAAGTGCACTGCTTTCCTGTCCCATTAACCCCTCAATGCATCATTCAGTGTTTATTTAGCAAATACTTACAAACACTTGCTATGTGCCAAGCACATGTGCAAAACCCTTAGGCCCTTAGAACCAAGCTTGGCACATGTGAATACAATTGAAAACCACTCCTTACTTTCCAACAAGAGTCTATCGTGGGGGAGATTGATAAATAACCCTTAATAACACATGGTGATAAATGCATTGATGGGCTAAGTGTAACATGCTTTGTTGCATGCAGTGACATTTAATCCAGTCTTAAGGGAAAGGTAAGAGTAGTATCAGGCTAGGTTCCTCAGACAGGGGACTCCTAAAAATGAAATCAGCATCAGTCTCCCCAAATTGGCTTCCTCTTAATTCTCCTAATTGTACTGTCATTTTTAGTTACCTAGGCCTGAAAACACAGTCACTCACTGTGTATTCCTTCCTTGTTCAAAAGTCCATTGTCGAAATGAATCATCAGGTTCAGTTATTTCTTCCTGGTCAATATCTCTCCCATTCTTGACCTTTCCCTACTTTAGTATCTTGTCAAGCCAGGACTATTGCAAAAGTCTATCATCTTAACCCTAATATTCTCCCCTTTCACCCTGCACCATATGCCAAATCCATATGGCATTTTTTCCTGATCAAAAATCTCAAAATGCCATTTAGGGCCCAAAGGATAAAGACCAGTCTCCTTGTTCTGGTAGCATTGTGTCGAGATTTCTCTTTCCCCTCCATCCTAAAACTCCAATTCCCTTGTAAGAGCCTCTGCCTTTACTCTAATGACACCATTATCACTCTAACCCACTCACTCTATGCTCTTTCTGCATTCATACTAGCGTTGGCTTTTTCTTTGCCTTTAGTTTCTGTTAAAAAAAAAAAAAAAGAGAGCATATCTATATCCTACCTTTCCTTAAAGAGCCATTAAAACTTTGCCTTTTCTGAAGGCAAAGTTTTTAATGTGAAGCCCACCTTATAATGTCAGTGGCCAAGGTCAGGCTGGTTCACATTGGATTCAGACAGATGGTAGAAAAACTGTGGAGCTGGAAAGAGTTGAGCCATTTCGTTTAATAAAGTCTCACAAGGGCAGACAAGCACACAGGCAGGGGAAACCGCCTCTCAGGCAAAAAACCCCAGCAAAATGGCCCCGTACCGTGGCAGGCAGGCAATCCACCATCTGCAATCCCTGTCTGTCTCAAGCGCAAGGACTCATAGCCTCATATAAGCTATGCACATGTGCCTCTGCCACGTGCTCACGCACTAATCAAGCAAAGTGCTTGCAGCTGGGACACCAGCGAGTGAGCCTAACACAGCTGCCCCACACACCTTAAGAAAAAACTACAGACTTTATCATTTTACTGGTCTTTTAATTGTACTAGACAACACGAATTGTCTTTTGCTTTAGTCAACCCTATACAAGTATAATTTACATGCAAGTACAACTATATGTGACAATGTCCATCATCACATCAGGATGTAAAAGGTCCCGAGCACCCCAACATTTCCTTCTGCCCCTTTGCACATCGTATTCCCCTGCCGCCAGTCAAGGCAACCGCTGATTATCTTTCTTACTATAGATTTGCCTTCTCTTTTCTAGAATTTTATACAAATGAAAATATGAAGCATAAACTCCTATTTGAGCCTGGATTTTTTCACTCAGCATAATAGCTTCAGAACTTATTCTCGTTGCATATGTTTGTTCTGTTTTATTGCTGAGATAACTTGCATTGTATTTTCTGTTTTTTTTTTTTTTTAATTTTTGATTTAGTTTTTTTTAATCTTATTTTTATTAATTTTAATGCAGTGACATTGCTAAATCAGGGTACATATGTTCAGAGAAAACATCTCCAGATTATTTTGACCTTTGATTATGCTGCATACCCCTCACTCAAAGTCAAATCTTCCTCCATCAACTTCTATCTGGATTTCTTTGTGCCCCTACCCTCCCCCTACTCCCTCCCTCTCCTTCCTCGCCTCCTCCCCACCCCTCCACCCCACTCCCTGTTACAATCACATTCTTGTCCATGTCTCTGAGTCTCATTTTTATGTCCCATCTATGCATGGGTTCATATAGTTCTTAGTTTTTTTCTGATTTACTTATTTCACTCCGTATAAAGTTATCAAGGTCCATCCATGTTATTGTAAATGATCCGATGTCATCATTTCTTATGGCTGAGTAGTATTCCATAGTATATATGTACCAAAGCTTTTTAATCCACTCGTCCTCTGACGGACACTTGGGCTGTTTCCAGATCTTCGCTATTGTGAACAATGCTGCTATAAACATGGGGTGCATTTCTCCTTCTGGAACCGTTCTATGGTGTCCTTGGGGTATATTCCTAAAAGTGGGATGGCTGGCTCAAAAGGCAGTGTGATTTTCAATTTTTTGAGGAATCTCCATACTGTTTTCCACAGAGGCTGCACCAGTCTGCATTCCCACCAGCAGTGCAGGAGGGTTCCCTTTTCTCCACATCCTCACCAGCACTTATTCTGTGTTGTTTTGTTGATGAGCGCCATTCTGATCAGTGTGAGGTGATATCTCATTGTGGTTTTAATTTGCATTTCTCTAATGATTAGTGATGTTGAGCATTTTTTCATATGCCTATTGGCCATCTGTTTATCCTCTTTGGAGAAGTGTCTATTCATTTCTTTTGCCCATTTTTTGATTGGATTGTTTGTCTTTCTGGTGTTGAGATTTACAAGTTCTTTATAAATTTTGGTTATTAACCCCTTATCAGACATACTGTCAAATATGTTCTTCCATTGTGTAGTTTGTCATTTTATTCTGTTATAATTGTCTTTGGCTGTGCAAAAGCTTTTTAGTTTGATATAGTCCCATTTGTTTATCCTGTCTTTTATTTCCCTTGCCCGTAGAGATAAATCAGCAAATATATCGCTGCGAGAGATGTCGGAGAGCTTACTGCCTATGTTTTCTTCTAAGATGCTTATGGTTTCACGTCTTACATTTAAGTCTTTTATCCATTTTGAGTTTATTTTTTTGAATGGTGTAAGTTGGTGGTCTAGTTTCATTTTTTTGCAGGTTGCTGTCCAATTTTCCCAACACCATTTGTTGAAGAGGCTGTCTTTACTCCATTGTATGCCCTTACCTCCTTTGTCAAATATCAGTTGTCCATAGAGCTGTGGGTTTATTTCTGGGTTCTCCGTTCTGTTCCATTGATCTATGTGCCTGTTCTTATGCCAGTACCAGGCTGTTTTGAGTACAATGGCCTTGTAGTATAGCTTGATATCAGGAAGTGTGATACCTCCCCCTTTATTCTTCTTTTTTAAGATTGCTGAGGCTATTCGTGTTCTCTTTTGGTTCCATATAAATTTTTGGAACATGTGATCTATATCTTTAAAGTATGTCATTAGTATTTTAATTGGTATTGCATTGAATTTATAAATTACTTTGGGTAATATAGACATTTTAATTATGTTTATTCTTCCTAAACTACTGTGCTTCCATGAGCATGGTATATGCTTCCATTTGTTTGTATCGTCCTTGAATTCTTTTATCAATGTTTTATAATTTTCTGAGTACAAGTCTTTAGTCTCCTTGGTTAAATGTCCTCCTAGGTACTTTATTTTTTTGGTTGTAATAGTGAAGGGGATTGTTTCCTTAATTTTTCTTTCTTACGGTTCATTGTTGGTGTATAAAAATGCCTCTGATTTCTGAGTATTAATTTTATATCCTGCCACCTTGCTGAATTCATTTATCAGGTCCAGTAGTTTTTTGACTGAAACTTTAGGGTTTTCTATATACAATATCATATCATCTGCAAATAAGGATAGCTTTACTTCTTCTTTTCCAACTTGAATGCCTTTTATTTCTTCTTCTTGTCTGATTGCTATAGCTAGGGCTTCCAGGACTATGTTGAATAAGAGTGGTGAAAGGGGCCACCCCTGCCTTGTTCCTGCACTTAAGGGGATTGCTTTTAATTTTTGCCCATTGAGTATGATGTTGGCTGTGGGTTTGTCATAGATGGCTTTTATCATGTTGAGGTTTGTTCCCTGTATTCCCACTTTGCTGAGAGTTTTGATCATGAATGGGTGCTGGATTTTATCAAATGCTTTTTCTGCATCTATTGAAATTATCATGTGTTTTTCTCCTTCCTTTCATTTATGTGATGAATAACATTAATAGATTTGCGAATATTGTACCAGCCTTGCCTCCCCAGAATAAATCCCACTTGATCATGGTGTATGATTTTTTCCACATATTGTTGGATCCAGTTTGCTAATATTTTGGTGAGGATTTTAGCATCTATATTTATCAGGGATATTGGCCTATAATTTTCTTTCTTTTTGTTGTATTTGCCTGGTTTTGGAATCAGAATTATACTTGCCTCATAAAAGGAGCTTGGAAGTCTTCCTTCCTCTTGAATTTTTTGAAATAGCTTGAGAAGGATAGGAGTTAGTTCTTCTTTGAATAGTTGGTAGAATTCAGTTGTGAAGACATCAGGCCCTGGACTTTTCTTTGTTGGGAGTTTTTTGATAACTGTTTTGATCTCATTTGGTGTAATTGGTCTGTTTAGGTTTTCTGATTCTTCCAGACTGGTTTTTGGAAGATGGTATGTTTCAAGGAATTTTTCCATTTTATCTAGGTTGTCTAGTTTTTTGGCATACAGTTCTTCATAGTATTTTCTTACAATCCTTTGTATTTCTGTTGTGTCAGTTGTTATTTGCCCCTCTCGTTTCTAATTTTATTTATTTGAGTCCTCTCTCTTTTTCTTGGTGAGTCTAGTTAAAGGTTCATCAATCTTCTTTACCTTTTCAAAAAACCAGTTCCTAGTTTCATTGATCCTCTGTATTGTTTCTTTAGTCTCTATGTCATTTATTTCTGCTCTGATCTTTATTATTTCCTTCCTTCTCCTACATTTAGGCTTTACTTGCTATTCTTTTTCTAGTTCTTTTAGATGCAGGGTTAAGTTGTTTATTTGAGCTTTTTCTAGCTTCTGAAAGTGTGCCTGTAGTGCTATGGACTTCCTTCTCAGTACTGCTTTTGCTGTGTCCCATAAATTTTGAGTTATTGTATGCTCATTATCATTTGTTTCTAGGAATTTTTTTATTTCTTCTTTGATCTCATTCTTGATCCATTCGTTATTTAACAACCTGCTATTTAGTTTCCATGTGTTTGAGCTTTTCTGTTATGGTTGATTTCTAGTTTCATGCCATTGTGATCAGAGAAAGTGCTTGATATGATTTCAATATTCTTAAATTTGTTGAGACCACTTTTCTGCCCTAACATGTGGTCTATCCTAGAGAATGTACCATGAGCACTTGAAAAGAATGTATATTCTGCTGCTTTAGGGTGAAAGGTTCTGTAGATATCTATTAAATTAAGTTGATCTAGTGTGTCCTTTAAGTCTGCTGTTTCTTAATTTTCTTTCTTGAGGATCTATCTAGTGATGTTAGTGGGGTATTAAAATTCCCTACTATTATAGTGTTGCTGTTGATCTCACTCTTTATATCCATCAAAGTCTGTTTTATATATTTAGGTGCTCCTATATTAGGTGTGTAGATATTTATAATAGTTATATCTTCCTGTTGGATTGCTCCCTTTATCATTATGTAGTGGCCTTCTTTATCTCTTACTATATTCTTTGTTTTAAAGTCCATTTTGTCTGATATAAGTATTGCTACCCCAGCTTTTTTTTCATTTCCATTTGCATGAAATGTTTTTTTCCATCCTTTTATCTTCAACCTATGTGCATCTTTTGTTTTAAGGTGTGTCTCTTGTAGACAGCATATGTATGGGTCCTGTTTTCTTATCCATGCAGCTACCCTATGTCTTTTGATTTCATCATTTAATCCATTTACATTTAAGGTTATTATTGACATGTAGTTGTTTATTGCCATTTTATTCTTTAAAGCTGTATTCCCCTTTTGCTATATTCTTTTCCCACTTTGATCTGTTTACACCATGCCCCTTAACATTTCCTGCAGCATTGGTTTGGTTATAATGAATTCCTTGAGTTTTTTTTGTCTGGGAAACTTTTTATTTCTCCTTGAATTTTAAATGATAGCCTTGCTGGATAAGGTAGTCTTGGTTGTAGGTTCTTGTTCTGCATTACTTTGAATATTTCTTGCCATTCCCTTCTGGCTTCAAGTGTTTCTGTTGAGAAGTCTGATATCATTCTTATGGGGGCTCCTTTGTAGGTGATAGCCTTTTTTTCTCTCGCAGCTTTTAATATTTTCTCTTTATCACTTAGCCTTGGTATTTTAATTATGATGTGTCTTGGTGTAGGTTTCTTTGGGTTTCTTTTTAGTGGAGTTCTCTGTGCTTCTTGAATTTGTGAGAGTTTCTCCTGCCTTAATTGAGGGAAGTTTTCAGCTATGATATGATTGAACAAAGCCTCTATCCCTTGTTTTTTCTCTTCTTCTTCAGGAACCCCTATTATGTGGATGTTATTTCTCTTTATGTTGTCACAGAGCTCTCTAACAGTTTCCTCAGACTTTTTGAGTCTCTTTTCTTTTTTCTTCTCTGCTTTCATGCCTTCATTCCAGTTGTCCTCCAACTCGCTGATTCAATTCTCAGCTGTATCCATCCTGTTTTTAATTCCTTCCATTGTGGTCTTCATTTCTGATATTGTATTTGTCATCTCCGATTAATTCTTATTTAATATTTCAATATCCTTTTTTATACTTGCTATTTCTTTATTTAGGTGTTCGTGATGACCATCCATTGTTGTTCTAAGATCCCTAAGCATCCTTACAATCATTATTTTAAACTCCACATCGGATGTTTGATTATTTCCATATCACTCAGTTCATCTCCTGAAGGTCTCTCTTGTGGTTTCATTTGGATTTCACTTCTTTGTCTTCTCATTGTGCCTGGGTGTCTGGGTGTTTTCTTTGTAGAGCTGGTTGAGTCTAGGCTTGGTGTTGTCTGCCTCTAGTTTTTACTACTGTTGTTTCTAAGTCTTCTTGGGTTGGCGTCAGCTATTATTTGTAATCCACTGTAGAATTCAGGCCGCTTTGAAGTCTTGATTTTTTTGTTTTCTTGACAGGTGATTGTCTTGGTTGCTGATCTCAGCAGGGGGCTTATTTGAAACTGTATCCAGGAATGCAGTGGGTGTGACCTGAGGCTCTGAAGTCCTCTTCTGCCAGTTAATCTCTCTGGGGGCGAGTTGCTTTCTCAGCTTCAGTAGGGGGAGGTGTATCTCACATCTCCATGGAGACCTGAGTTACTGTCCCTCCTCCCCACTTCTTGTTTTCAGCTGTGACTCTTTGTGCTGATTGGAGCTGGACAGATGTCTGTATCTCTGTGACCTGGAAGTACTTTGTATTTTGCTTTGTGGAAGGATCAGCCCCTCCCCCAGTTATGGCCGCCTCCAGCACTGAATGAGTCAGCTTTTTATGTCATCACCTGTATTCCTCTCCCCCTTACCATCCATCTCTCTCTCTCTCCTTTCTTTTTGGAAGACAAGCGGTCCCTTTCAACACACCTCGTTCCCTGGTTGCCAGGCAAGTGGCTGTGAGCAGTATTTACAGCTCTTTTCCTTGGAGTGAGAGCCCAGCCTCAAACCCCCCCCCCCCCATTCCTGTAAGCAGGGGAGATTCAGGCGCTCCCTACCAGGTTTTTTGTGGCTTCTACTTTGCTCCTTGATTTTTAAAAGTTGTTCTTGTAGTCCAGATTTGGTTTTTCACACTGATTGTTCATAAATTAGTTTATCATCCAGTTCAGTGGTGTAAGCTGGGAGTCTGTGCGTCTGCCTACTCCGCTGCCATCTTCAGGTCTCTGATTTAGTTTTAATTGCATGTTTTGGATAAACTACCATATTATTTGCTTATTCATTCACCTGTCAGTGAACATTTGAGTTGTTTTCAGGTTTTGGTTCTTATTAATGTTTGTGTAAAAGTCTTTGTATGGGCATATATTTTAATTTCTCTTAAATAAATATCTAATAGTGAAATTAGTTGCTTGGTTGAATGATGTCAGTGTTCTATCTTTATGAAATTTGCCAAACTGTTTCCAAAGTGGTTATACCGTTTTACATTCCCATCAGCCACGTGTGAGTTCCCATTCTCTTTCTTTTTGTAATGCTAGTCTAAATCCTTTGCATTTCTGTCTTGTAAATGGCATTGCCTTTTCATTTCACTTTCCATTTGTTAATTGCAAATACATAAAAATAACAGTTGATTTTTTTTTGTAGTGAGAGAAGAGGAGATAGTGAGAGAGACTCCTGCATGCACCCTGACTGTGATCCACCTAGCACCCCATCTTAGGCCAATGCTTGAATCAACTGAACTATTTTTAGCACCTGAGGCTGACACTGGGACCAATTGAGCCATCCTCAATGCTAGGGCAACACTTGAACCAATCAAGCCACTGGCTGCATGCAGATTGGTGCCACTACTATGGAAAACAGTATGGAGGTTTCTAAAATATTAAAAATAAAAACTACCTTATGACCTAGCAATTCCATTTCTGGTTATTTATCCAAAGAATTCCAAAAATACTAATTCAAAAAGATATATTTACTACTATGTTCACTGAACCATTATTTACAATAGCCAAGAGATGGAAACAACCTAAGTGCCGATAATGCCGGTGGCCAAGGCCAGGCAGGTTCACATGGGATTCAAGCAGACAGTCGAGGAACTGTGGAGTTGGAAAGTGTTGGACCATACCCATTTATTGGAGGCTCACAAAGACAGGTGAAAAAATAAACAACAAAAAGGAAAGAGCTGATAAACAAAGGAAAATCTGCTATTCGCTGTAAGGGCAAGGGAGCAAGGAAATCCACACCTCACGGTGGTGGGAGAGTGATCTGGGAGAATCACAGCCCAGGGGAAGCACCATAGCCTTATACAGACTATGCACATGTGCCTCTGCCATGTACTCATGCAATAATCAAGCAAAATATTTGCAGGTGGTAAACCCACAAGCAAGCCTAACACAGCTGCCCCACAACATACAAGTTTTCCTTAGACAGCATGGGTGAGGAAAGATTGTAAACATTAAACTCTAATCCTTTTGTCTCTGCCATGTTCCAACAACAACAACATCAAATTTTTATACAGATATATCTACCGTTAATAATAGGACATTTTCTTTCCATATTCTTTGTGTACCTATTATATTTCTCTGTATATTTGTACTCAGGTACATTGGGTGTGTGTACATCTGTGTGCATAGATGTGCATTGCACATGGATGAGAGTCATTAGTTAACATAATGTCATTGATATAATTATACAGATGACCTGCCCCTTGTTGTTTCCATTTAGCCAGGTCAGCAGCTACGAGCCCATGACACAAGGTGGAGCTATGCAAATAGCCCTGTGGTGAAACTGTAAAGGTCCATTGTCTCCCTTCCCAAGTGAAGGCAAAT
Source organism: Saccopteryx leptura (assembly GCF_036850995.1). Taxonomy (NCBI): domain Eukaryota; kingdom Metazoa; phylum Chordata; class Mammalia; order Chiroptera; family Emballonuridae; genus Saccopteryx; species Saccopteryx leptura. The sequence goes on from NC_089508.1 coordinate 124,198,179, forward strand.
TGGTCTTGACTCTCTGCAGCTATATCAATAGAGAAAAAGGCATTAGCCAAATCTTCCACAAAGTGGTATGTCCCCAACTCATGGCTTAACTGATCCATCAGGTTAGCTATTGAGGGTACAGCAGCGTGCAAAGGGGGAACAACTTTATTAAATTACCTGTAACCCACTGTCATTCACCTGGTTCCATCTTGTTTGCACACAGGCCACTCTGGGGAGTTGTAAGGGCTGTGTGCCAGCCGGATGATCTCTACCTTTTCTAGTTCGAGGACTGTCCCTGTGACTTCTTTATAGCCACCTGGCAGGTGGTTCTGCTTTGTGCTAGTCACATGCCGGGGAAGAGGTAATTGTAAGGGGGAACGTGATGCATGTTCCCACAACACTGCCTTCATGACCTGGACTCGCAGGCAGAACTCCCTGGCACTAGTTTCCAACCACAGTCCTTGTAAGACATCTACCCCCCAAATATATTCAGGAATAGGAGATAAATAAACCTTATATGGCTTAGGAGGCAGTCTTCCTATCCCCAATGGAATATTTACTGGTTTCACTTGAACAATTTGACCCCCATAACCATCAATGGCCACTGGGATCCCAGCAAACCATTCTGGGTTTTCATAAAGAAGGGAACATTCTGCAGCTGTATCCACCAAGGCCAATACCTGTTGTACATTAGAAGGGGACCAGTGGAAGCCAGTTCCATGTGTGGCCTCCGGTCCCTGCCCATCCCTGTTAGATGAGTCCCTTGGCCTTCCTCCTATTCAAACTGAAACAGTGGGTCTTGGGGGTCCTCCTTTCTTTCAGCTGTCTCCATCATATAATCTTGTAACCATGCCACCTGCACACTAACCATTTTATTGGTAGCTGCTGGGGCCATTCATCTCAGCAGCTGGAATCTCTGTCCTGGTTTAAGCTGCTGCCAAAGCTCCAAAAGAACCTTATTAGGCTCACCATCCAATTTCTCCCTATCTGCCCCAGCGGCAATTAAATCTACCCACATCTGTGTTCAGGTAACTTTCACAGACCTGTTCCTCTTGCTAGTTGGAGGGGCAGCACGGGCAGCAGCCCTCACAGTTTTGTGATTCCGTGCTGCCTCCAGCTCTCCCAAATCGGCTACCATCTGTGTTACCATGTTGATGGGCTGTCTCACATAGGGGCCCAGGATAGCCACTAGTAACCCAAAAAGGGCTGACGGGGCACTGCTGAGGATAAGATCCCACAACCTGGCTGTAAACACTTCCTTGTCTGGTTCACAGGACCCGGGGTGGAAAGCAGCATTCTTTATAACTAGTTCCCAAAGGACCTTTACTAACTCACTGTAGCACTGCCACTCACTCACTGCCCCCAGCAAGTCCTCAGCATTCTGCCAGACCATACGAATGGGGGCCATCACCCATTCTAATAGGGTATGGTTTCCTGGGTTGTCATGGCAGTTCTGAAGATGCTGCCTCAAGGAGGAGTGTGTGGTAATGGTGGCCAATTTCTCCATCTCTGTTCCAGAGAGCATAATACCCATTCACCCCCTATGTCCCACAACCTCAGTAGCCAGGCTGCCAGGGGCTCCATGGGTTTCTGCCTGAATTGTGCCCCCAACGCCATCAGCTCGGCCTGGGTGTAGGGCCAGACCACAGAGTGTTCCTCTCTCTGTGGAGGAGGCTGTGGCTGCCCCTGAGGGACTCTTTGCTGCTGGGATTTTACCTTCTTGGCGACCACCAGCTGGGCTCTGAGTCTGTGGCAGGCAGTTGCAGCCCGAGCCTCCCCCTCAGAAGAGGAGGAGTTGAAAATGCCTGCTCTGCCGGCAGGAATGCAGCTCTATCTTTTGCACCTGTGGCTGCCGGCTTTCAACCTGAAGCTGACCCTCAAGCTCCTGAACCCACAGTGTTTCTCCAACAGCTGCCACTGCCAATGTTCAGCTTCCTGGGCAAACTGCAACTCACAAACCTGCAATTCCTTCTCCAGAGCTCACTCCAGTTCCAGGCGCCGTAGGTGTTTAGCCTGCACCTCACAATGCAACTCTCAGACCCGGTCAGCCTTCCTCCACCATAGCTGGTTCTCAGCCTGTGGTCTGACTTGCAATTCTCGAACCTGCAGCTCTGTCCCGGTGACCATTCCAACTCGTGCTGTTGTTGCTGCTCAGTCCACAGCCCACCCAGGAGCTCTCAACCTTGAACTGCCTCTTGCACAGAGCTCTCAGTTTCCTCTCACAGGACTGTAAAAAACACCCAGCCTACAGCCCCCAAAAGGACAGCCATGGGGAACCATACATTGAAGAACAGTGACCATTTCTCTACCCTAGTCTTCAAGGGTATTGGCGGCTCCATACCAATCTGCTCTAAACTCTGCCCACTGTGCCAGATGTAATGCCGGTGGCTGAGGTCAGGCAGGTTCACATTGGATTTGGGCAGGTGGTAGAAAAACTGTGGAGCCAGAATGTATCGGGCCATACCCATTTACTGGAGGCTTGCAAAGACAGGCGAGCACATAAACAACAAAAGGGAAAGAGCTAATAAATAAAGGAAAATCTGCTATTTGCAGTAAGGGCAAGGGAGCAAGGAAAATTTTACCTCCTGGTGGCAGGAGAGTGATCTGGGAGAATCTCCGCCCAGGGGAAGCACCACAGCCTTACATAGACTATGCAGACGTGCCTCTGCCATGTGCTCACGCACTAATCAAGCAAAGTGCTTGCAGCTGGTAAACCCACGAGCAAGCCTAACACAGCTGCCCCAAAGTGCTCATCAGTAGAGGAGTAGATAAAGAAGATGTTGTACATTCAGACAATGAACTATGGCTCAGCAATAAAAAAGAATAAAATTTTACCATTTGGGAAAACATGGATGGAACTAGAGGATACTATGCTAAGTGAAATAAATCAAAGACAAATAACATATTACAGTATTTCACTGGTATGTGGAATCTAAGGAACAGAATAAAAACACAAACAAAACAAAACAGACTCATGTATACAGACAACAGACTGATGATGCTAGATTGGAGGAGGGAGTTTGGGGATCTGGGTGAGAAAGGCTAATTAAGGAGTACAAATCTGTAGTTATAAAATAGTCACGGGGATGTAACAAACAGCATAGGAATATAGTTATTGTAATAACCATTGGAAATGATATAAATGTCTAAATAGTATATTGTACAACTGAAACTAATATAAAGTAATATTTAGTGTTAACTGTGATTGAAAAAGAAAAAAGAAAATGACACCATTACTAGCATCATCTTTCCAGGATTCCCACGGAATATTTTTAATGGAACAGGCTTTATATTCACATACTCTTAACATGTCTGCCTTCTCTCCCCTAAAGTCCAGTGGTATCCAATTAAGCTTAAATATTAAAAATTAATGCCAGCAGATAAGCTATCCATAGCATATTTAAAATATAACTTAAATCTAAAATGAAATATTCTTATTGGACCTTAAATGGTTTACATGATCTGGTTCTGTACACCACTCCAATATTATCTCTTATCATTCTCTGTCCTGTTCATTACCTTCAGCCACCCTAGCTTCTTGCTGTTCCTAAATACAGGAGCACCTGCTGTTTCTATCATCTGGAAATGCTCCTTCTCAGGTGATTTCTTCTGATCATTCAGATCTCTGGTCATATATCATCTCACAGAGGACTTTTCTGATTAAGTTTTCTAAAAGAGCAAACTCTCTCCCCCACCCCAATTATGATCTAACAATCTCACTCTGCTGTACTGCCTTTAAATCACTAAACACTATCTAAAATGATTCAATATCTGGCTTCAGTAGGGAAAACAGCTGTGTTAGGCTTGCTCGCTTGCATTTTGCATGATTAGTGCATGAGCACGTGGCAGAGCCACATATATATGTGTAGCCTATATAAGGCTACAGGCAGAGGTGGATTAAGGTCAGTTGAGGCCCCAGGCACAGAAGAAAATATTGGGCCCCTTACATTAGAAAGAAGTGTAATGTTGGGGTTCTGCAGAGCCCTTCAGAAGTCGGGGCCTGGTGCACCCACCGTTAAATCCACCTCTGGCTACAGGTACTTTCCCTTGGCATGGATCACTTACCTGCCAGGACAAGAAGAGGTTTTCCCCTGCCTGTTTGCTCACCCATCTCCCATTGTGAGACTATTAAATGGGAATGGCCCAATGCCTTCTGGCTCCACAGTTTCTCTACCATCTGCCCAAATCCAATATGGACCTGCCTGGCCTCAGCCACCAGCATTACACTCCCTACTGAAAAGTAAGTGTCAGGGGGACAGAATCTTTATCTGCCTTGTTTGCCAATGTAGCCTTAGTATCTAGAACCGTTGTCTGACACAGAGTAGGTTTAATAAGTACTTATTAAATAAATGAGATACTGAGATAAATCTAACTTTCCCCCCATTAACTTATCTGGAATAAAAGAAATTAGAGCAATTTAAAATATTTATGCATAAAGCAAACAGTAGTATTGTCGGTGTCCAGGAGCCCCTTGGCAGGGGTGATGCCCGGGGAGAAGAATGCATGCAGAGCCCACACAGGGGAAAGGGCAGCAGAATATCGGGTGCATGTTGGCTCCTCCTCGTGCACTCTTTTCCCTGGGCACTGCCTCACCTCCCAAGGGGCCCCTTGTCCAGCTCTAGCTATTAATAATTATCTGCCTGACTGAGGGTGGGGGCAAGGAGTTCAGGGCCAAAGCCTCATGTTGAATTAACCATTTATTGGTTCCCCCGCAATGTCCAGCATGTCCTAGTCTTGGTGGACACAGGTGCAGACTTAATTTTGATTTTTGACAACCGTGACTATGGGGATTGGCAGACTGCCTCATAGGGCATATGAGGTTAATAATCCCCTATTACAAAATACATCCTGGGGGTGGAGTACTGGCTGGACTGGCTCTGAGCACCACCCAGGGAGAATTCCAGTTGTGGTACGAGTGGTGAAGACGGTGGTGAGAGGTCATCCCCACTATACTTCCCTGCACCTCCCTCAGGCTACCTGAGTTGTGTTGGTGAAGCAGTATCACCTGCTCAGGGGCCATGAGGAAATTGGCCAGACCATTATAAAGCTGGAGGAAGCTGGGGTCATTTGGCCAACACACAGCCTGTACAACTCCCCTGTGTGGCCTGTCCAGAAGGCTGACAGTTCCTGGTGTATGACAGTGGACTACCAAGAGCTGAACAAGGTCAGCCCGCCTCTGCACGCCACTGTCCCAGATATCATGGAGCTGATGGATTGTCAGTGGAACTGGGCAGACACCACTATGTGTCTTGACTTGGCTAATGCTTTCTTTTCTATTGACATTGATGCTGTTCGTCAAGAGCAGTTTGCCTTCATGTAGGAAGGCCGGCAATGGATACTTCTAGTACAGTGGGACCTTGAGATACGAGCAAAACAACATACAATTTTTTAAGATACGAGCTGCGACTCAGTCTGTATTTTTGTTCAAGATTCGAGCGAAATTCCGAGATACGAGTTGTGATTCGGAAAGCTGCCGTTAGTTGGCGCATTGGTGCACAGGTTCAGTATCGGCAGCACAACACCAGCATCTCGTTCTTTCTCACGTGTTACCTGCAGAATCAAGTCGAATCTCATGTGCTGTTCTTGTTCTTGCATCACTTTTGCATTTTTTACTAACTTTTTTGTGTGCTGTCATGGGGCCAAAGAAAATGAGTGTAAAGGACAGTAGTGAGAAGAAGAAGAGAATGATGTCTACAGAAGTAAAGGAAGAAATAATAGAAAAACATGAGCGTGGTGTACGAGTGATTGAACTGGCAAGGCTGTCCAACCACAATACATCTACAATTTGTACCATCCTTAAACAAAAGGATGCCATCAAAAGCGCAAATCCAGCGAAAGGAACTACAATTCTGTCCCAATTAAGGACAAATATCCACGAAGAAATGGAGAAGCTTCTGCTGGTGTGGGTGAAAGAGAAAGAGTTGGCAGGAGATACAGTGACAGAGACTGTAATATGCGAAAAGGCACATATTATTTACGGCGACTTGAAGAAGAAAGAACGATCAACCTCAAAAGAGGCAGCAGAGATATGTTTAAGGCAAGTCATGGCTGGTTTGAAAATTTCAAGAAGAGATCTGGCATCCACTCGGTGGTGAGGCATGGTGAAGCTGTGAGTGCTGACGTCAAGGCATCACATGTTTTGCTGTGCTTATCATATCACAGAGGAAGGCTACATCCCCCAACAAGTGTTCAACTGTGACGAAACAGGATTGTATTGGGAAAACAATGCCCTGGAGGACTTTCATCACCGCAGAGGAGAAGAAGCTGCCAGGCCATAAACCCATGAAGGACCGCCTGACCCTTGCATTGTGTGCAAATGCTAGTGGTGACTGTAAAGTAAAGCCACTGCTAGTGTATCATTCCAAAAATCCTCGAGTCTTTGAGACTCACAAGATTCTTAAAGAAAAACTGCAGGTTATGTGGCGTGCCAATGCTAGGGCATGGGTTATGCGGCAGTTTTTTATTGAATGAGTAAATCTCGTCTTTGGTCCTGCAGTGAAGAAATATCTTCAAGAAAATAAACTCTTGATGAAAGCATTACTAATCCTTGATAATGATCCAGCCCACCCACCTGGTCTTGAAGATGACATTCTCGATGAGTTCAAATTCGTGAAAGTCCTCTACCTCCCACCTAACACGACTTCAATCTTGCAACCTATTGATCAGCAGGTCATTTCCAACTTTATAAAGCTTTACACAAACCACTTATTCTGCCACTGCTTTGAGGTGACTGAGAATACAATTCTAACCCTTCGAGAGTTTTGGAAAGATCACTACAACATCGTGATATGTTTACGCATTATTGACTTGGCATGGCAAGAAGTTACAAGAAGAACCTTGAACTCGGCATGGAAAAAGTTTTGGCCTGATGTTGTTGCAGACAGGGACTTCAAAGGATTTGAACCAGAGACCGAGACCAATGTAGAAGCGTTGGAGGAGATTGTGTCCCCCAGAAAGTCGATGGGTTTAGAGGTAGATGAGGGTGATGTAAACGAGCTCGTCGAGGAACATGAGGAGGAACTCTCAACTGAGGAGTTGAAGGAGCTATAGATGATGCAACATTTGGAGCTTCTGCAAGAGATTAGTAGTGAGGAGGAGGTAGAGTTGGAGGAAGTGATTTCTACAAGTGAAATTAAAGACATGCTGGTAATGTAGGAAAAGCTTTCAAGTTTCATGGAAAAGAAACACCCAGAAAAAGTTTCAATTGGTCGTGCTTCAGCACTTTTTAATGACACTTGTTTGTCACATTTCCATAACATTTAAAAGGCAGGCTAAAGCAAACCTCTTTGGATAGATTTTTATTCAAAAGTCCTGCAAGTGAAAGTGCCGAAAGTGCAGCCAAAAAGGCAAAAACAGGTGATGATTAAATGAAAAATACATAATGTTAAGCTTAGGTTAAGTTTAAAGTTAAGAAAATGCGTTTTTGTACAATTAAGTTTTTGTGGTTTCATTTTAAGTAAAGAAAGTGCAGTGCAGTTTTAGCTTTGTTTAAAGTAAAGAAAATGCAGTTTTAGTTTACATTTAGTGTTAAGAAAGTGCAGGGTTTTTTATTTTATTTTATTTATTCATTTTAGAGAGGAGAGAGAGGGGGAAAGAGAGAGAGAGAGACAGAGAGAGAGGAGAGAGAGACAGGGGGGAGGAGCTGGAAGCATCAACTCCCATATGTGCCTTGACCAGGCAAGCCCAGGGTTTCAACTGGCGACCTCAGCATTTCCAGGTCGACGCTTTATCCACTGCACCATCACAGGTCAGGCATAAAAGTGCAGTTTTTGTTTACATGTCTGCAATGCCTGTATCCCTTCCTCCCTCCCTCCTCCTCTGCCATTCACCTCCGTTAGCCGCACTCATCTGTCTCCAAGGTAAGAATACAGTACTAAATAACACTTTTTTCTTTTATTTCATATATTTTGTTATGTGTTGGTAAAGTAGACATGTGTGTTTCTTAATTAAAAACATGTCTTTTTTCATAATTTAGGATGGTTTGGGGATGTTTCACAGGGCTGGAATGGATTAAATCTATTTTAGTTATTTTAAATGGAAGAAATTTGTTTGATATACGAGTTGACTGACGAGCTCAGTTACAGAACGAATTAAACTCGTATCTAAAGGTACCACTGTATTGCCACAGGGATATTTGCATAGCCCTACTCTGTGTCATGGCCTGGTGGCCCAAGATTTGGCCTCATGGAACCACCCTGAGACAGTGCAACTGTCCCATTACATTGATGACATGATGCCAACCTCTAATTCTCTTGCAGAACTTGAAACAGCAGCCCAAGGTCTTCGAGAGGCCCAGACGGGCTGGGGGTGAGCTGTCAACAAGGACAAGGTCAAGCGACCTGAGTACTCTGTCAAGTTCTTGGGTATTGTTTGGTCGGGTAAGACAAAGGTTATGCCTGAGCTAGTGATTGAAAAAATTCAAGCATACCCCTAGCTTGAGACTGTTTAACAGTTGCAGACCTGTGTAGGTCTGTTAGGATTCTAGCAGACCTTCATACCCAGCTTGGCCTTTTTGGTTGACCCAGAAGGGTGAGCCCTGGGACTGGACCCCTGAGGCAAACCATGCCTTCAGAGTAACCAAGAGGGCAGTGGCACAGCCCAGATGTTACAGGTAGTAGATCTGGCCCTGCCGTCAAAGTTGAGAAGACAAGGTTTGGCTGGGGTCTTTGGAAAAAGCAGGATGGTCAGAAGATACCCATTGACTGTTGGCCCAGGTGTGGAAGGGAACTACTGTCCAGTATACTCTCATTGAGAAGCAGTTGGCAGCAACGTACGCTACCTTGCTGGCCTATGAGAACATCACAGAGCTACAGCCAGTCACGGTGCAAATCACATGTCCAGTCAAAGGCTGGCTTCATTCTTGGGCTACACGTCCTCCAAATGGGGTGGCGCAGACTCCCACCTTGACCAAGTGGGGTGTATTTCTGGAGCAATAGCCCCCTGAAGCAGGAGCTCCACTGCTTGCTAGGACCAATACAGTTTTTAACAGAGAAATAGGGAATAGAACCAGTCCTAGATCAAGTGCACGAGAGTCCGTACCAAAAGGGGAAGCCTCCTCCCCTTGGGGAAGCATGGCACATGGATGGCTCCTGTAAGGGGCAGCCACCAATGTGGACGGCTGTTGCCCTGCTGCCTCAAACAGAGACCTTTTGGTTTGAGACAGGTGTAGGACATTCAATCAATGGGCTGAGCTACAAACAGTATGGCTGGTCCTGATGAGAGAAACTGGACATCTGCATAGCTGGGCTGTGTACTGTGGCCTGACTCTGTGGTTACCCTGTTGGGCCACTCAGGATTGGCTGACTGGCCACTGCCTTCTGTGGGGGAAAGGGATGTGGCAGGACCTGTGGAAGCATGGCTTGCGGGAAGGAGCCATGATTTACTATATTTCTGGGCACAGACCCTTTCAGGCCCCTGGTAATGATGCTGCAGATGCCTTGTCACGGGTCAAGTGACCGTGCAGACCCAGAGCCAGCTGTGATCACGGCGAGGTTGCAGAAGAAGCTGGGGCATGTGGGGGTTCATACCAGGGACCTTGTTGCACAGTGCTGGGGACTGGCTGTGTCCTGGCAGAGGCCAAAGAAGCCATGAGACAGTGCACATGGTGCACTCCTCAACCTATAGAGGAAGTGCCTGGCTACCACCCCAGAACAGATACCTGGGGGGAGAAGTCACTGCAATCGCGGCAGGTAGTTTACATAGGCCCCATGCCAGAAGACCGGGGAGTCCGGTACGTCTTCACAGCAGTGGATACTGCCACCAGCTTGGGATATGCCTACCCTATAGCCAGGGCTGATCAGGAGCAACACCATACAGGCTTTAGAGGGCCTTTCAGCAGCCTACAGCTGCCTGCTAGCAGTTGCTAGTGACTGAGGGACCCCTTTCACTGGGCAAGCTGCCCAGGGGTGGGCTAAGGACAATGACGTGCACTGGCAGTTGCATGTGCCATATTGCCCTCAAGCTGCCAGCACGATTCCATGTTTCAATGGGCTGCTGAAGGAGAAGCTGAAAGCACTGGTGCCCTCAGGAAAGCGGTGGAAGCAGCAGGTTCCCGTCCGGTGTGGCTGCTGAATGAGCAGCCTGGCTGAACAGGAAAGAGCCCTCTGGATCAGGTGCTGAAAGGGGCAACTTATTGCTGTAAGGTGACCCTTTCTGGATCCACGGACAAGCATATACAGGTACAGGATGGAGCCCTAGTGCTACCAGCTCTGTCCATGGTCATCCCGGGGATGGGAGGAAAAATGGAGCTGGCCATGGGAACTAGAGACAGAGTGGTCTCCGTGGGTAGTGTTGCTAGAACCTGGGGGGGAGGCAGGCCTAGAGAAAGGCTTGACCCTCCCACCCTGGCTCACCAAGTAGCTGGTGGAAGTGCAAGCAACTCTGCCTGCTACAGCTCCCTCCTCCCTTCTGAGAGGCGTGGTTGCCATGAGACTGTGGCCCGTGCCCTTGTACACAGTGGCTCTTAGTGAGGGCCCCCCTCCCCCAACTGCAGGTACACAAATCTGGTATCACTGACTGGGAGGCTCTTCAATACCTGCCATGGCTCTCTCACAGGATGGGAGGGTGGCTTGCATTCTCCCTGAGGGATGGGACTTGCCTATGATGGTTTCACTTTCTGCTCTGTCATATCGTCCAGGTTGACTGCTGGCCTCAGTCTCATGTCATGGGCCCAAACTTTTGCACAGGTGCATCAGGTGTCCCATTGCTGGATTTGCACCGAGCTGCCTACAGAGACAGCAGAAGGGCTTTCTTGGCATATTGCCCCTGCATCCCTCCAGAACTGGACTGAGTTGTGCGCCGGAAATGCCCAGCACACGAGTCTGGAGTGGAATGTGTGTTGATGTGCTATTGAGATGCTTCTCCGGAACTCTTGCCTCAATGAACCGCCCCTGCTGGGGAAAGCTGTGCATAACCATTGGGGTGGGTGGCAGGCATTCATGTGGAGCTTTTGCAGGCAGCCCCTTTTTTGTATAGAGCAGCTCAATGACAGTGATCCCAACCGCACTGTGGGCTGGCTGCCCGCAGACTTGTGTGCCAACCTGACGGTGTCTCCCACCACAAATCACTTGTGGGATCAGAGAAAGCTTGTAGGTACAAAGCCTACAGATAGTCTGCCAGGAGACGGGTTGTGGGTCTGTGGCAGGTGTGGCTGGCTCTACCTGCCAGCTCACTGGACTGGCCACTGTACTAGGGGTCTTCTGTTTATTTATGGCAAGGTGATGTAGACATTGCCACACAATCCCCCAAATTGGGACCCTGGGTATCACTGCTGACATATGAAAAAGAGAGCTGCCTAGTGGTTTTACCCTCTGGCTCTCTTTGTACTTGGGGGTAGCACTATTATTATAAAATTGCAGGTTGAGACATTTGCCCAATACATAGCCCAGGCCTTGAATGTCACATGCCATTCCCTGAGTCTTCTCCTTGATGAGACTACCAGATGTGGAAGGTAGTCTTGCAGAACCACATGGCTTTAGACTTGCTTACTGCAGCACAGGGCAGTACTTGTGCCCTGGTGCATGTGGATTATTGTGTGTATATCCCTGATAATCAGCAGCAGATCCGAGAGGCTTTGCAGGAGATGGATGCTGAAGTGTCAGCCATCCAGTGTCAGTGGGCCCTGTCAGGGGAGTCTCTCTCCCACTGGGGCAAGAGCCTGGGAATGTCCTGGAGATGGGCCTTGCTTGTTTTAGCAGACATAGCAGGGAGATTAGTAGTAGCCTGTTGTTCCCTCTACTGCCGTTGTGGCCTCTGGACCCAAGGGAGTGCCCTGAGGGAGAAGGCCAGGCACTCTGAACACTAGGAGGGTGGAGTGTGAGAGCCCAACTATGACCTAGAGCCCGGAGTGCCTGCACAGTAGCTATGCCAGAGGACATAACCTGGAAGTGGGAGTGCATGCGCTGTCACTCCCAGAGTTATATAACCTTCTGCCTTATATACCGTTTACTTCAGCAGAAGGGGGTTTGCGCATGCGTGAGTTCCTCTGCACTGTGTAAAGCTGGCCTTGGGAAATAAAGTGCACAGCAGTTTCTATATCTCTCTCCCATGTTGACCCCTCATGCATTCTCTTCCCTTGGCACTGCCTCACCTCCCAAGGGGCCCCATGACCCTCACAAGTATGTAAACAGTAAGTTCCCTATGTTATTTGAAAATAAAGCCAGTATTTTGTTTTATTTTAGAGCAATGAAACATTACACAGTACATTACAAAATCATGTGATTCAGCATAGCAAACATATATTCTCAACCTGTATGATAAAAAAATACTAACTGTATAGGAAGAACAATGAAGTGCTGTTCTGGCTGCTGAAGTAGTTTAACACGTAGAAATAAAGCAGATCCATGACAGTGAATGTGGGGGTGAGCGGCATGTATCATTCATGGTGGTTTGAATTAAGGAGCTAGGCTTTCAAAGCTCAAGGAACAGCAGGTACTTACTAACAGTATTTAGCTTCAGAAGGTTTCAGTGCTTAATGTTAAACCATAATGCTCTCCTGAAACATAAAATTGTTGTCTTAACTTCAAGCCAAAGCAGCAATATTAATAAGGTTATGTTTTTACCTAATCATTGTCCAGGCTCACAACTTCTGTTAATATTTGGTTTATTTTATTCTTCTTCTCATAATAATTAAGTCAGATATGAAATTAGCTATTACAGAAAATAGCTTTTGTGTATTGTTTAAACCTTTGAGGATGAAATGCATGCAGGCTCTTCCCCATGCAGAAATAACAAGACAGGTGAGGTATAAAAATGAACATTTATTTTTATTATTTTCAGTAAAAGATCAGAGCTATAATAAGTTTCTTAGAAACCATTGCCTACAAGTTACTTCATGGTAGAAAACTGCTGTAGAAATTTTCCTGGAGAATGGCAGGGGGAGCAGCCAAGTGTCACATGCTGATTTCCCAAACATAGAATTCAACAGAGTCGGATTGATAGAGGAAAACCAAATTCCTAGAATGCGGATGTTATAAATCTAATATATATATATATATTGTATGATGTTAGTAATTTCCATCTAAATTAATTAAGCTAATTTGTTGTAATAGAGACTGATGCAAATAGATTTCATTAACAAGGTAATCTAAGTATATGCAACTATCTCTATTTAAATTGTCTCCCTTCATAAATTTTCTGTAGAAATGCTCACAGAGACAATCCATAAATTTAATAGTTTACAAATCAACAAACTAATAAATAAATAACATAGATAATAATCAAGGGTAAATGTCGTGGCTTTACCCCAAATCATTTAATAGTATCAGACTAGGTTGTCGTTATCTTTCAATTATATAGAAGAATAGTGACATTCTAACTCAAGAATGTCAAGTAAGGCCCATATGAGTTTTGTTTTTGAAATAAGCTTAAATAGCCAATGCTTAATTTTTATCTGGAAATGTTGCTGTTGTGATATATATACATATATATACATACATATATATACACACACATATATGATATATAACCTGATTTCCTCAAAAAGATGAAAAAATGAAAGTGGGAGTGGGGTGTTCTGAGCAGGATAATCTTCATTATCTTGGCAGGCAAGTAAAATGCTATGCAAAGCTGATACTCGAATGTCAAATTATCTGGAAGTGAAAGGTTTACAGAACCAAAGAGATAATGACGTGAGCAGTGGTTTGGAAACATAGAGCACATCACAGCATTTGATGTGTCTTTCACAGCTCTCTTCTTTCACCTGCACAGCTAAAAAGGACAGTTCACCGAGGTAAGTCTTGACGTCCCCGTCTGAATCTGTTCACAAGTCACTGGAGCAGATGTCAGAGACAGAGGGAGTTCATCAGCCTGAGTAGTTGCATGTATGGCTCTGTAGTTTCCCAAACATTTTCACTTTGGTCTGAAGATCTGAAAGAGAATAAACACAATTACCCATGAGTCAGACTTTGGTTTTCATACATCTTTCATATACAAAAGATCAATACAATCAATCAATCGATCAATCAAGTGAAGAGTCAAAACATACCCACACTACAGTGAAGGGGCCTGTTCAGAGACATTTGCACACTTTCATGCACTGAGCCTTCTCCACCATGAGTAGGCATTGAAATGACATCATTAGATAGATGATCAGCATGGACTTGAGTTTGTATAACTTCCGTATTCAAATGCAATATAAAAATGTAAATAATAGAAGAATTAAATCAAAGGTAAACCTATCTTATCTGGGTCTATCTTTCCTAAAGTTACAAGTAGTGAAGGAGTATAGACAATACTTTTCAGGGTCACATTAGGAAGGCTGGAATTTGGACTCTGGCAAGCTGGCTCCACAGCCCAAGTTGTTAAGGACTTTGTTATATTGTCTGTTTTTTACTATGTCTAAAGTATTCATTGCTAAACATTTTGGTATAGCAGAATCTATAAGCTATTAAAACTCTTTGCTTACAACCCACTATTTTTTCCTAAATCAACAGCTGGCTGAGGTAATGCTACTAGTATTAAATTACACTGGGGAACAATTTTTTTTTTCATTTTCTGTTGCATGAGGTTTTAGAACTGTTTCTGTATATTTCTGCATCGCTGATTCCAAATCTGAAATCTGTATTTTGATGCATGCTCTAGTTTTTATACAATTTTAATTTCTTTTTGTTACAATTAATGGCATGCGTTGATTTTTAAACTGGAGTTAAAGGGTAACGACTCTTGGATTGAACATAACCACAAGGCAATTAATGTTTTATAAACATCACTTTTACATAATTGTAGTTGTTTTTAAATGTAAAAAATTATTATCTGATAAAACACCCTCTTATTTTGTTTTAAGATTGAATCATGGCTTCTTCGAGTAGGCATAAATGTAAGAATAGTCCTGACACCTTCTATTATATATGTGGCTGTTACACAGTTCAACGTCAAAGGTGCAATATTTCATCATTTGTGATACATGCATATAATTGCCTATTTTCAAGTTCCCCTTAGTGATCAAGACAAGAATTGGGCTCCTCATATTGTGTGTCATAATTGTGAGGAAATGCTTCATGACTGGACAAAAGGAAAACGCAAAGGAATGCCTTTTGGTATTCCCATGGTTTGGCGTGAACCTAAGGACCACAGCAGTGACTGTTATTTCTATCTGATTCATACAAAGGGCATCAGCAAGAAAAAACGGCATATGATCGCATATCCTAATATTCCTTCAGCAATACGACCTATCCCACACTCTGAGACACTCCCGGTTCCAGTTTTCAATGGTTTTATTTCTTCTAAGGACGAAGAAAGTGAACATGGTGATCAAGTGTATTTTGATAAGATGCATGAGGAAATGGTTGTAGAATTTGAAAGGTCTTCTTCTGATGCCAAGCAGCCATTAACCCCTCAGCAGTTTAGCCAACCCAAATTGAATGACTTAGGAAGAGATTCGGGCCTATCAAAGAAAGCAAATGAGTTATTAGCCTCCAGGCTTCAAGAAAAGAATATGCTTCACCAGTCAGCTAAAGTATCCCATTTTAGGAAGCATGAACAAATTTTTGTGGACTTTTTTTCCGAAGACAAACACTTTGTTTACTGTCATGATCTCAGTAGTTTTCTCAGCCAGGTAGGTGTTACCACTTAGAGTCCAACAGAATGGTGGCTATTTATTGACAGCTCTAAATGGAGTCTGAAATGTGTTCTCCTACACAATGGTAATGTTTATGCAGCGGTTCCAACTCGTTATTCAACTCATCTGCGAGAAGATTATAATGACATAAAAATTGTCCTCGACTTCCTGAAGTATGACGAGCGTAACTGGATCATTTGTGTGGATCTTAAAATGGTAAAGTTTCTGCTAGAACAACAGAGAGGTTTCACGAAGTATCCTTGCTTTCTGTGTTTGTGGGACAGCCGAGCTCAGGAGAAACACTGGACACAGAAGAAGTGGCCAAAACGTGAAGCTCTGGAAGTAGGGATGCAAAATATTGTGAATAAACCTATAGTTAATCCAGACAGGATCATTTTCCCCCCACTTCACATCAAACTTGGCTTAATGAAGCAGTTTGTTCAGGCTTTGAATAGAGAAAGTGAATGCTTTCAACATATTATTTCTACTTTTCCTGCCTTGTCTTTCAAGAAGATGAAAGCAGGTGTATTTGATGGACCTCAAATTCAAACCCTTAAACATGACGAAGAATTTGCCGGGAAGATGAATAAGGAGGAGAAAGCAGCATGGCAGTCTTTTGTGGCAGTTACAAAGAACTTCTTTGGCAACAAAAAAGCAGAAAACTATGAACTTCTGGTTCAAAGGATGCAGCTGGCTTTCTGCGACATTGGATATAACATGAGCATTAAGATTCACTTCCTGAACAGTCACCTTGATAAGTTTCCCGAAAATCTTGGAGCTGTTAGTGATGAGCAGACTACTGCTGGAGCATCAAATGAGATTGTCCTCAACAAGTACAAAAATGCAAGAGCTACAAACGCAAATTTTTGCCTGAATAGAATTTAAATAAGTTTTGTGCAAATTTTATGTTTAAAATAAGTGTTTTAGGCCCTAGCCGATTGGCCCATTGGTAGAACGTCAGCCTGGCATGCAGGAGTCCTGGACTCAATTCCCGGCCAGGGCACACAGGAGAAGCGCCCATCTGCTTCTCCACCCCTCCCCCTCTTCTTCCTCTCTGTCTCTCTCTTCCCCTCCCGCAGCCAAGGCTCCATTGGAGCAAAGTTGGCCCGGGCACTGGTGATGGCTCTATGGCCTCTGCCTCAGGCGCTAGAATGGCTCTGGTTGCAACAGAGCAGCGCCCTAGATGGGTAGAGCATCGCCCCCTTGTGGGCATGCTGGGTGGATCCCAGTTGGGCGCATGTGGGAATCTGTCTGACTGCCTTCCCATTTCCAACTTCAGAAAAATACCAAAAAAAAAAGTGTTTTAATATGTTTTATTTTGAAATTGTAGACAAATTCTGATGCAATCATATCTTTTATTGTATTAATGTATTTACTGTGTTATATGTTATATTTTCACAAAGATGATGCCCAAGAAGACATTCTACTTCATTATGTTAAACTAAATGTTGAAAATTTTACAATAAGATGAAACCCTAAAATATTGAATAGCAAAAAACTGTAGCTTACTGAGAAAAACTAATGTCATATTTAAGATCAGCACACTTGAATTAGGTAAGAAGAAGTGTTTTTGTGGATGCAAGAAAAATTTTGTTCCCCAGTGTTATTGAATATCATAGCAATAGCAGTTTTATTCTAGAAAACCCAATCATCGGTCCTTTATGCCTTACAGAGAACACTTAATAAAATATTGAGCTTGGCTGTAGTGTTTTTATACTTTCCTAAGAAGCACAATGTGAAATGGAGATTTTGATTTGTGGGGAACATGAAGAGACAGAAAAAAGGAAGATCTGGATGGATTCTTAGAAAGTAACATGAGACTGAGTACTCAGAAATTATGTGAAAGAAGCTAAGAAAAGATATCTGAAAAATATAAGAGATTCTGAGAGAAGAAAAAATGAGAGGTGATAGAAAAATAGAAACAATTTTATAGCACTTTGTAATTTTACTTATGGTCTTGGTGGTAGCAACTGCCTTCAGACCACTGAAAAATATTTCAGTAGGCATGTTTGGTTGCTATCACATAGGGCAGTGATTTTCAACCTTTTTTGAGCCGTGGCACATTTTTTACATTTACAAAATCCTGGGGCACACCACCTACCAAAATGACACAAAATGACACTCTAACACAGTACATATTATACATATAGTTAATAATATAGTTTCTAAATGTATTTATACTCACTTAGTGTGAAACCTGGGCCTGTTTCGATGAACACAAAAGGGATATCCTGGCAGGAATGGTAGAAAGACACACACGAAGCTCTTCCTCAACAGTTCTCAGTCTCTCTCTGTTTTTAGTTTTATTGCAGTCAAGCTTGAGAAGCTCACATAGATATGTGGTTGAAAACGGGAGCAATGTCAAAATAGCTTTGTTGGCCAGAATGGGGAACTCCTTGGCAACAGATAACCAAAAACTGTCCAAAGGAAGATCAGCAAACTTTAGCTTTAAAGTTAGATAACATTGTGATGAATTGTATATCACCTTCTTTGGGGGTCTCTTTTAAAAAGAAAAAGGTCAAACATCTATATACACCATCAGGATAGATATAACCAGCTGAGGCTGAGGCTTCATCTAGTGGTGGCAACATTTACCTCCAGTCCTGACCAGGATTAGAAATTGGGACCATGGGGAGGAGTAGCAGCTTCAACTACTCACCACGGCCACACAATGACAAGTGCGAGGCAGCCCGAGCGGGGACCTTCCTGTGTGTGGATAAGAGGCGGCCTCCTATTGGTTCATCGCTAGTGGTCGGGATGAATCCTAGAAGGTGATTGGTCAGTGAGCGTTCCCTGTGCCTCCACTCTTCCTGTCGCTGATAGCTGGAGGGATTGTGAGGGGAATGTTTATGTTCAGATGGAGGCGGCTGGCAGCGGGCCGGATAAATAGCCTCCGTGGGCCGTATCCGGCATGCAGGCCGTAGTTTGGGTACCCATGTTTAATTTCCCCACGGCACACCTGTCCATGTCTCACGGCACACTGGTTGAAAAACACTGACATAGGGTATTACTAGCCAAATTAAAGAAGCTTGATGAAGAAACTTTTGTGAAGAGTCCCTTTGTAACATGAATAATGACATCTGATAGTACTGAAGACTTAAAAATTGGCCATATCTTTACTTGTGTTTATAAAATAATGACTAATTTCCACTGGCTATATCTACATTGAGGCCAAGCATTTTAAAGTCTAGACCAAGGGTCCCCGAACTATGGCCCGCGGGCCACATGCGGCCCCCTGAGGCCATTTATCCGGCCCCCGCTGCACTTCTGGAAGGGGCACCTCTTTCATTGGTGGTCAATGAAAGGAGCACATTGACCATCCCATTAGCCAAAAGCAGGCCCATAGTTCCCATTGAAATACTGGTCAGTTTCTTGATTTAAATTTACTTGTGTTTTATTTTAAATATTGTATTTGTTCCCGTTTTGTTTTTTTACTTTAAAATAAGATATGTGCAGTGTGCATAGGGATTTGTTCATAGTTTTTTTTATAGTCCGGCCCTCCAACAGTCTGAGGGACAGTGAACTGGCCCCCTGTGTAAAAAGTTTGGGGACCCCTGGTCTAGACTCTATATAAATAAAAATGTAAATGTTCGTTTCTTCAAAATCTTAAATCTTGAAAATTTCTTCACTGATTGCTTTGAAATTTTGACACAGCATTGCATTCAAATACACAAGTGTTTTTATGTTTTTATATACCTACTATTATTATATAGATGTCACACCTGTGACAGGTAAAAACATGCTTTTTTGAAAAACAGCACCATCTGTTGGACGTAAAAGCAACACACTCTATACTAAATATTTTACGATTTCATTTCAGTGGTATGGGAGAAATATAAATCACACATGGTGAAGATATTTTTGGTCATATACACAAGGAAAATTCAAATATGAACATGGATTTCACAGCAGAAATCTACAACAAAGTGTTGATAATTATTGAAGATTTATGCTTAGAAATCACGAACAAAGTTCTCACTCAATTGGAAATGCCATCACTGAATTGATCTGCTACTGCTTCCTTCGATGTATAATTGTGGTCACAAACAAAATTACAACATAGGTGACCTTTTGTCGTATGTGCAATCAAATATTCCTAAGCTAACACTTGAGCAAAAAGGCATTTACGATCAAATAATGCAAACTGTTATAACGGGGTTGGAGAAATCTTCTTATAGATGCACCAGGAGAAACTGGTAAAATATTCCTAATTAGATTGATTCTGGTAGTAATTTGATCCCAAAATGACATAGCCTTAGCTTTTGCATTGTCCTGAATAGCTGTGACATTGCTACCAAATGGAAGAACTGCTCATTCCACTTTGAAATTGCCACCGAACATGCAATTCATTGAAACTCCCACGTGCAACATTTCCAAAGCATCCGGCATGGGAAAAGTATTGCAGAAATGCAAACTTATTGTTTGGGATGAATGCACAATGACGCACAAAAAATTGCTCAAGGCTCTTAATCGATCATTGCAAGATTTGTGTGGAAACATCAGACCATTTGGGAACACATTAATATTGCTTGCAGGAGATTTCAGGCAAACATTACCTGTAATTCCTCGATCAACACCAGCGGATGAAATAAATGCTTGCCTGAAATACTCTACTTTGTGGCAACACGTAAAGACGTTAAAATTAACTACAAATATGCATGTCCAGCTGCAAAACGATCGATCAGCTGAGATAGTCTCACATCAATTGTTGGAAATTGGGAATGGAAAGGTGCCGGTTGATCTGACCTCAGGACGAATTTCATTGCCTCATAACTTCTGCAATTTAGTGATGTCAAAAGAAGAATTGGTTGAAAAGTATTTCCCAATATTCAAACCAGTTATAAGAATCACGAATGACTGAGTGAACGAGCTATTCTTGCGGCCAAGAACAAAGACATCTATGAACTTAACAATATTATTCAGTCTAACATTCAAAGTGAGGCAGTCACATACAAGTTCATCAACACTGTTGTGGAAGCAGGTGAAGTGGTTAATTATCCAACAGAATTTTTGAAT
The DNA here is from genome assembly GCF_036850995.1 of Saccopteryx leptura. Classification (NCBI taxonomy): domain Eukaryota; kingdom Metazoa; phylum Chordata; class Mammalia; order Chiroptera; family Emballonuridae; genus Saccopteryx; species Saccopteryx leptura. The sequence goes on from NC_089508.1 coordinate 124,218,730, forward strand.
TCACTCAATATGCCAGGGATGCCACCACACGTACTGCAATTGAAAATTGGCGTGCTAGTTATCATGTTGCAAAATATCAACCAGCCAAAGCTATGCAACAGCACGTGACTTGCAGTAAAAAAAATTAATGAGCAACATCGTAGAAGCAACAATCTTTTTTTTTTTTTTTTTTTTTTTTTTTTTCCATTTTTCTGAAGCTGGAAACAGGGAGAGACAGTCAGACAGACTCCCGCATGCGCCCGACCGGGATCCACCCGGCACGCCCACCAGGGGCGATGCTCTGCCCACCAGGGGGCGATGCTCTGCCCATCCTGGGTGTCGCCATGTTGCGACCAGAGCCACTCTAGCGCCTGAGGCAGAGGCCACAGAGCCATCCCCAGCGCCCGGGCCATCTTTGCTCCAATGGAGCCTTGGCTGCGGGAGGGGAAGAGAGAGACAGAGAGGAAAGCGCGGCAGAGGGGTGGAGAAGCAAATGGGCGCTTCTCCTGTGTGCCCTGGCCGGGAATCGAACCCGGGTCCTCCGCACGCTAGGCCGACGCTCTACCACTGAGCCAACCGGCCAGGGCGAAGCAACAATCTTGACAGGACCTTTCAAAGGTGAAGATGTCCTCATTCCTCGCATTGCTGATTCCAACGGATATGCCATTTCAATTTAAGAGATTACAGTTACCAATTCAATTGGTGTTTGCAATCACTATCAACAAAGCTCAGGGCCAATCTTTAGAATTGTGCAGTTTAGATCAGGAGTCAGGAACCTATGGCTCACGAGCCGATGTGGCTCTTTTGATGGCTGCATTGGCTTGCAGACAAATCTTTAATAAAAAAAATACTAACGTTAAAAATATAAAACATTTTCATGTTTTACAATCCATTCATTTTCTACCGCTCATGTTCATGGCTATGGGTGGCTGGAGCAATCACAGCTGTCCTCCGGGACAACACCAAATTTTTATTGGATAATGCCTAATGTACATGGGTCATTGTATGGCTCTCACGGAATTACATTTTAAAATATGTGGCGTTCATGGCTCTCTCAGCCAAAAAGGTTACCGACCCTTATTTTAGAGCTAGACACGGATTGCTTCTCACATGAACAATTATATATTGCGTGTTCTAGAGTTGGCAAACCAGACAATCTCTGTATCTGCACAGACAATGGAACAACAAAAAATATTGTATACCCATAAGCATTGTGAAATTAAACATATTAGAAACGTGCACTTTCTCTTTTCTTTCTTTTCCATTTAAACAGACTGAGCCACAGCAACACGTGGTCAGGTACAGCTAGTATGTGTCTGCCTGATTAAAATAAATTTTAGTAATTTAATCAGATTTAAAAATAACTGTTGTTTCCTATATAACCATACTTTTATCACTGAGAAATTATATACTCAAGAGAAGCTAAAAACCCTAAAAATTAGCCATAATCTAATCATGCATGGCTAACAACTTTATATTTTGGTATACTTTTAATCTTTCTCTATGTATTTAAAAATCAGGATATGTTTTATAATCTAGTTTTCTCTTTAATAGATCATATTTCTATGTTACTAAATATTCTACATCCTAATTTAATGGCTACAAACATTCTATGATATAGATACACTATAATTTATTAAAACCATATTATTAAAAATCTTTAAACATAAATTTTCATGTATATATTGCATTACTTCTTCATATTAAAAGATTAAGAAGCAGAACTTTCAGGAATGTGTTAACTAGAACATGAGTGAAAAGAAAATACAGTATTTAGAGTGAGGCAGAAAGAGCCAAAAGAATGGAAAATGTAGAAAAGATCATAAGAGAAATAGAAGATAAGATGACAATGAGTAATATATTATATTAATTATAGTTATAGAGAAAAAGAGAGATATTTGAACAAATGACAAAATTTACCAACATTCTCAGATGTTATTTATCAAAATAAAAACAAAGGAAACCATAACTAGGCACATTACAGTAAAACTGAAAACCATAGAGAGAAAAACTTAGGGGCAGCCAGAGAAAAAAGATATATTCCTTCAAAGGGGCAATCATGAGAATAATGCAGAGACCCTTAAGGATACAGAAGACTGAAAATAAAAAGATGTGGAAATATGTACCATACCAACATTAACCTTAAGAGAGCTGGAGTCATTGTATTTGTGCTATATAATAAGGTAGCTTCAAAATATATAACACAAAAATTGTTAGAATTATAAAACTAAATATGTAAATTTCAAGTCACAGTGGAAGATTTTTAACTTACCTCTCTCAGTAACTAATACATAAGTGGACAAAAATTCCATAAGGATATAGAAACGTTAATATGATTGACAGACATGTGGGGCATTGTAGCCAACTGCAGAACACACATGCATCTCAAGCACATATGGAACCTTTACAAAAGCTGACATATGTTACTCCTAACACAAGTTTCATAATCTTCAAAGATTAAATTCATATGTGATGTATTCTCTGGCCACAATTTAATTGGCCTAGAAATCTATAACAAAAATATAACTACGAAATGCCTGTTATGCTTAGAAAATTTAAAATATGCTTCTAAATAACCCATGAACAAAAGATAAAATTACAGTGGCCTGACCTGTGGTGGCACAGTGGATAAAGTGTTCAGACCAGATTGAAAATGTATTGTTATCAACTCTAAATAAACCTTTTTTTAAACCTTATATACTTTTAAAATAACTATTATTAAAATCCATAGTTTCCTAATAACTCTGCAAGCATAATAATGTAATGTGGATTGTTAGAAATGTTAGCTGGATATACTTATTAATTGGAAAATAGATTTGGTGCCTCTTCTGGATTTCTCAAAGCTAGCCTTTGTTATATTAAAACCCTTTTGTTGTCTCATTAGCCTGGCTTTTTCTCCCAATTTTTGATTAGGTGGTATTATTATGGGGAAGAAAAATAGTGTAAAGGTGTATGACACGTTTAATATTTATCTCTTTTACTATGTTTACATTTATCTATGTATAGATGTATATAATGTGCTTGGGAATGGGAGGATAGGCAGTGATGGTGGATAGATGGTTCAAGGTAAGGAAAGATGTCTTGAATGGCATATAGCTTGGTGATAAGGGAAACTGGCAGAGAATTGAAAATTCAATTATAGTACAAAAATTGTTCTTTTAGTCACATAATCATTCCATAAATATTTTTTGAATTCCTTAAATTTGCAAAATATTGTTCTAGGTACTGGTAATACAATAATGAACAAATGGGATATGATCCCTTCTCTCACAGAGCTTAAGTTCTAATGAGAGGGACGATCTTAAGCCAACTACACAATTATTTCATGACAATTGTGATGAGTGCTATTGAAGCACATGACATATATAAAGAATGGCAGTATATAATTAGGCTATCAAAGGAAAAGTATGCTTGAGCTGGCTTTTAAATAAAAGGGTTTAATTGATGATGATGGGGAATGGGAAGGGCATAATTCCAATATATTACATAAAGCAACTGAAGAGATCAGCATGACTGGTGCACTGAGAGCAACAAGGGCAGTGGCCCTGGATGGAACTGGTGTGTCCAGCAGGGACAAAAAGCACGCAAGGGCTTGTAAATTGTTCCTAATCCTAATAGTTGCAGGATGCTAGTAAAGACTCTTAAGCAACCACTCCAATGTAGGAAGCAGGTTGGTATTGCAGACAGAGTTTTGGTCTGGCAATCAGAGCTACAGCATGAATTATAGGCCTTTCAGGAAAGAATTAGCCTCCTGGAAATGGCTTCCTCATGTGTAAATTGAGAATTTGGATTAGATGAGCACTAAGATTTCCTTCAGCTCTAAAATTCTGTTTTTACTTCTGTATATTCAAAGTCAAATGTCAGTTACTGGTAACTTTTTAAAAAGTTCAAAAACGATTTTTTAAAATTATAGTTAACATGCAATATTATATTGGTTTCAGATGTACAACATAGAGGTTAAACATTTATATAATTTATGAGGTGATCACCCCATAAATCTAGTACCAATCTGACTCACAGGTCACATTTTGATGAACTCTTCCCATTTGTAGAAACGAATAAGCGTTCAGATCCCATTAAGAGTCATAATTTAATCTATGTAATGGTGATAGGGCTGAAGTTTCCTTATCTCAAAGAGGACTGGGAGGTCTTAAGTTGGGAAATGGAGAAGATAGTAGTGAGCAAAATAAATGTAATCAATGTTTATAAAGATAAAAGCAGCAAGGCAGAGGCAGGCCAGAGGGGGAAATTCAGCTTTAGTAGGATCACTTAACATAAAGGTAGCTAGTGGCAATCAAAGGGAAGCTTAAGAGTAGGAAGGAATTGTTTATCAGCAATCCTCTTTCCCACCATTTTGATACTATAACTGACGTTTCCTCAAGCTTGTGCCTTGTGTAGTATGTTTTGCAAACAGTTGCAAGCACCGCATTCCTTGAGATTTGTTCAAATAAAACTTCTATTTAAAAACTTTTGAGCAGAGGTGAAGGCGACTTTACAATCTGAAGGACAGTAGAGTCGGCTTGTGAGGGTTTGTGGGGAAGAATTAGTAGAAAGAAATGCCATTCCAAAGCGTTCGTCCTAAATACAGTCTTGGCGATCACCTTCAAAGCACACTCCGGATTTTAGAGATAAGACAACGGAAACCTTCGAGGTGAGGCGATTTTCCCAAGTTGCCACAAAATGGATTAGCCCAGCCGCAGTCTGAGGGTCGTGGAAGGACCTGGGTGTCCCTTTAAACCTGGGAAACTGCAACCTTTTTCCTAGCTGGAGGAGTGGACAGGAGGCTGGATGCGGCGTGGCCTCAGAATGCCCGACAGCCAGGGAGCTCCCCCCTTTGCAGGGTCGCTAGCTTGGTCTCCCTCTTGTCCTCCCGGGGTGCTAGGAGGACACTTGGGGCAGGGTGGGCTCAGCGCTGGGAGAAACGCAGTTTCTTTTTTTTCTTTTTTACATTTTTTTTTTTTTTTTTTTTTTTGTATTTTTCTGAAGCTGGAAACGGGGAGAGACAGACAGACTCCCGCATGCGCCCCACCGGGATCCACCCGGCACGCCCACCAGGGGGCGCGATGCTCTGCCCCTCCGGGGCGTCGCTCTGCCGCGACCGGAGCCACTCTAGCGCCTGGGGCAGAGGCCAAGGAGCGATCCCCAGCGCCCAGGCCATCTTTGCTCCAATGGAGCCTTGGCTGCGGGAGGGGAAGAGAGAGACAGAGAGGAAGGAGGGGGGGGGGGGGTGGAGAAGCAAATGGGCGCTTCTCCTATGTGCCCTGGCCGGGAATCGAACCCAGGTCCCCCGCACGCCAGGCCGACGCTCTACCGCTGAACCAACCGGCCAGGGCCCGCAGTTTCTCTTGGATCACTGAGAAGACAGAACGGGCGGGGCACAGTGGTCAGAGCAGGTTACCGAACGGTCCCCGCCCGGGACCAGGCAGTGCCGGCCCACACAGCCCGGTCCTCGGGGATGCGACACAGCGACCCTCAAGGCTTGGCGCTGCCGCAGGGGGCAGCCATGCATTGGGCTTGCCAGGTGTGGCCTTTGCTGCGGGAGACCGGGGTCGAGCAGCCGGTTTCTCTCCCCTACTTCCGGCAGCCGGAAGGGCCGCCCCAAGTTGCGGGGTACCCGACTCTTAGCTATTCCCGCAACCCCGAGTCCTCCCCAAGAGCAGGTGGCTACCCGCCGACGGATACAAATTTGGCGCGGCGTAAACCGAAGCGAGCCGCAAAGAGGCACGGACCGGAAGAGGCGGTTGTTATGACTACCGAGGTGACAGGCCTCCTTCCCGCCTCCACAAACAGAACCAGATGCTCCAAGAGCCGTGTAGACCGGCTGATTCCGGAGAGGACCAGACCGGAAATCGTTGTTTCCATGGTAACCCCGGAGAGGGTTGCGGGAGACGTGACCCCTTTTGGTCTCTTTGAATCTCTACGGTAGCGTCATTTCTAAGGCAGAGCTGACACCCTGGATTGTCTCCTGCCATGATCCCCGGGAAGTGCCGCTCTGTCTCTGGCCGAGCTGCGAACAACGTAGGTTGGGGTCTCCTACTTTCACTTCCCTTCCCTTCGTATCGTCCGTTCTGTCTGGCGTCTTTGTCCTGGGTGGTGTGTTACTGTGACCAGGATTGCTGAATCTACCTAAGCTATTGTCTGACCGGGGTTTGAGATTCGTGGGCTGGACCAAGGCAATTTGAGGATATTTGTATTGTATGATGGATAGTCAAAGCCTTGTCCCAGATCTGGGCTTCCCGGGAGGTGGAGCTGGTCTGCTGTGAAAGGCTAATGTTCATTTAAATCCCTTTAAATAGTTCTTCCTTTTTTTTTTTTTGTAAGAAAAGTCTATTAACAAGACACTCCCATCTTCTTCACTTGTTCCATTGAGATTATTTAACTAGACCTGAAATACCAAGTGTCAAAATCCTGAGGTGCACAATAGAGGGTTAAATTGCTGCAGACATTTTGGAAGATGAATCACAGTGAAAACTTTAATTTTTCTTGTGATTTTATTGTTTTAGCAAATCCTCAGAACATGATCGTAGACCAGAAACAAACAAAAAGCAGGCATTCTGTTTGTACTATTTTGGGGAGAAATGTGTGTGTAAGTTAAGAACATATTTTATGGTTTAATTTTTACATTGCAGGTGAACTGTGGGCTTCATCTGGTTATTCAAACATCATCTCTCCCTGAAAAAAACAAAGTAAGAAACAGCATGATTTAAAGAGTAGAGTCTGAATTGCAAATTTGAAGTATTTTTGTCTCCAATCTAGAACTAATTTTTATATTCTGCCTACATGAAGTAAAAAAAAAAAACCCACCCCTCTTTAAGAGACTGAATCTTATTGTTCTGCAAGAGGTAACATATTCTTTCTTTTTTCTTTATTCATTTTTCATATTTTCTTTTTTCTTTATTCATTTTTCATATTTTCTTTTAAACATTTAAACATTTTTAAAATCAGAATCATTCTTAAAATTGATGGCACATTGTACTTTATTGGAAAAGTTTTTATTTTTAGTAATGGGTAAAATGATGGTGTGTCATACTACTCATGGTGTCTTGTAATGTAACAATTACAATGTAATAAAATGTAACAATTTGGGGGGCATGCATTTAAAATTGGGGGAAAATAGATTAGTAGTGGAACTATGCTATTTAGAAGTTAAGATATGAACATGACTTTCTATTTCCACCCCCAAATAATTTTCCCGTATCTCTGGTATTTCCATAATTTCTGGCTTTTCATTTGATTTTTGAGCTACAGATGTTTTTCTTTCCCTCTTGTCTCAGTCAGCACTCAAAATAGACCCATCTCTCACACAGTTGTCTTAAGACACAATATAATTTTTCTCCTTTGACCAAGATGTACACCTTGACCCATCACAATTCAGTTGTTTTTTCTGAAGAAAATGTTCAGTGTCACTGGAGGAACTCTAAAGCAAAGGGCAGATTTTACAGATTAACAGCATGAGGAAGGTAAGTAGGGACGTGAGGAGGGTGGATGGAAGGACACAGTTAAGGCCACAACAGTTGATTATATTCTGTATATGACACTCAACACTTGTAAACTAGAACATCTTGAATAAATAACAGTTAGCTAGATTAAGTGAAAATATTCCTCTTAAAATCGAACAGAATGGATTCCCTCCAAAGTTAATTGACTTCACTGAACAAATTCTATTCTGCTATTAGAGTGTTTCTAAAAATGATGTATCTCATCCCAACAATTCATTTTCCCTCGTGTGAACATATATTTTGAGACAATACCTTCAGCTCATATAATTCATAAAAAAATGCAAATGCTATTATAATGTTTATAGTGTAGATGAATCAGAAGAATCATAATTCTTTTAAAATATTTAAGGTTTTTCGTGGCTAATCCTGAGAGAGTGTTAGATTTTGTCTTTTTTCAGTTCTAGCAACTAATTAAAAACAATTTGGAGAAATCTTTTCTTGGAAGATTTAAGTATATAATTTTATTATTTTACAATTAGACTCTTAAAGGAATTCTAATGATAAAAACTGATTTTTTTAACAGAATTTAGTTTTTATTTCATGTTTCTTGTTTTTGTTTTTGAGAAAGTTGTTCTTGAAATCATTGTATTTTTGATGAGGGTCTGGAGGAATTGGAAGTGCCTCTGAATGGAGCATGGCTTCATCTGATCACAAGAAGTAGCTCTGATTATGTGTGTGTTTGGTAAAACATGCATAACATAAAATTTACCATTTTAATTTAAATTATACAAATCGGTGGTATTAACTGCATTCACAGTGTTGTGCAGCCATCACTGCTATTTACTTCTACAACGTTTGATCACCTGAAAGGGAGTCCCTGTGCCCATTAAGCAATCACTTCTCATATCTCCTACCCCACTCCACTGGAAGCCACAAAATGCTTTCTGTCTCTATAGATTTTCTTATTCTTGATATTTCATAAATGGAATTCTGCAGTATGTGGCATTTTGTGTCTGGATTCTTTCACTTAGCATAATGTTTTCAAGGTTTATCTGTATGTTGTAGCATACTCCAGTTATGTTATTTTATAATTATCTTCATTACTTATTGTTAGGTTCTTAATCTAAGTTTTTAAAATAATGTTTTTTAGGTTGAATTCAGGCTAAATAAAGAAGCACCATCATTCTCTGGTCGACTCCTACAACATGACCTTGAAAGAAACTACTCAAGTCGGCAAGGTATTGTTAGTGACTAGAGATCAGTTACGGTTTATCTTGTTTGAGTAATTTTGTTTAATAATATTGAATTTCTAGATCCAAAAAGATGTGAATTAAAAATTAAATGGTTATTTGGTTACCAAGTCATTTTGGTATTTGTTTAAATCAGAATTGATTTTATATGCACAGTATAGCAGATTATTTTCAGTACAGAAAAAGATGCTGTGTTTTAGTTTTGGAGTGGTCAATGTATGAGAGAATGTGAAAGAATCTTTCAAATACTGTATTAGAACTAGGAACAATGGCTCATTAGTGAGGGTAAGAATATGAGAACACATATTCTATAGGAAATAAGGAAAAAGTGGGAAGAGTAGAAAGTTAGGAGTGGAAAAGAAACAATCTCCCTTACTCACACATATAATTAAATATATTTTATATCAAAGGCCCTAAACTTTAGTGTACATCACCTGAGATTTTGTTAGAAATGCAGGTTCTTAATCCTTCCCTGCTCTTTTCCTCTTCCTCATTCTGATTTTGTAGATTTTTGGTGGAATTTGGAAATGTGGATTTTTATAAATACACAAAAGGGATTTTGATGGATGTGGTTTGTGTATGACACTTTGAAAAATACTGCCTTATGTGATCTGGTTATATTTATGAATGTATTTTTCAATTTAAGGAGAAATTTTCTTTAGCACCTTTGAGTTGTTAGTTGGTTGCTAACAACTGTTAGCTAATGGTAATGTTCACTACAGAATCCTCATACATAGCACCTTCCCCACCTCCCAGAAGTTTGAAAGAGGGGGTTGATCAGTATAGGCCTCTCTAGATTATTCATCTCATTACTGCATGAACATGTGGTGACTTTGAACATTTGATGAGTTTTCCATTTTCACTTCCTTACTTTTGGACCTTCCTCATGGGCCCATGTAATCTGGCATGATTTTCCTCCTTCCTAAATCCTGCACTCTTGCCTTGGCCAACTGCTGGGCATGACATCAACCTAACCGCAGTCTCATAGTGCAGGAAATGTCTGTCCTGCCTTCTTTGGTTCGGTGAATTCATATTTATTGAGTGTGTAATGTACCAGGTACTATATTAGGCACAAAGTTGTACATATGAAGAACCTGAAAGTTTTTGAGTAGAATTTTTTATGTTGGCATTGTGAATTTTCTTCACATTTTTTATAACAATATCTTAAAATTTTTTCAGATTAATAATCATAATTAAATACTTTTCCCAAGCTATTCTCAAGTTAGAGGAAGAAGTTGGTATACAGATTTGTGAATGCCTGGCCATGTAAATTTATTTAAGTTGTAATGTATTACTGGATGTTTGCTAATTGAGAAATAGTATAGAGGCACTGAATTCTGTGAAACAGAGAGATGAATAAAGTCTTATATATAAATAATGACCCATGAAATACAATTTAATTCTTTAGGGAAAAATAAACTTATTTGGTTGTTTGGTTTTTTTTGTATTTTTCTGAAGTTGGAAACAGGGAGGCAGTCAGACAGACTCCTGCATGCGCCCGACCGGGATCCACCTGGCACGCCCACCAGGATCCACGATGCTCTGCCCATCTGGGGCGTTGCTCTGTTGCAACCAGGGTCATTCTAACACCTAAGGCAGAGGCCATGGAGCCATCCTCAGCACACGGGCCAACTTTGCTCCAATGGAGCCTTGGCTGCGGGAGGGGAAGAGAGAGACAGAGAGGAAGGAGAGGGGGAGGGGTGGAGAAGCAGATGGGCGCTTCTCCTGTGTGCCCTGGCCGGGAATTGAACCCGGGACTCCTGCACGCCAGGCCGACGCTCTACCACTGAGCCAACCGGCCAGGGCTAAACTTATTTGTTTTTTATTGAAAGATTTTATTCAAAATCATTTTCTGTGACAGACTACTTATTCATACCTGGTGTTTCCAATTGTGCCTTCTCTATAGCATCAGGCAGCTTCCTGTAAAGAAGTCCACATAATATATAACTATTGTCTTGATTTGTGCTCACAATTCTACCATCAAAGGCATAGAACTTTGGAAGAATTATAAGTAGCACTTTATCAGGAAAAGATTGGGGATGTCTGTTTAATAAACTGCACCCTGATACCTAATCATTGTAATTGATTTCACCTCATATTTTTATTTTTCAAAATTAATTGAAAGTTGATCCTTGAACAACACTAGTTTGAACTGTGTGGGTCCACTTATACATGGATTTTTTTCAATAACGATGCAATTGGCACATTGTATCTCTGGGTTGTGTATTTGTAGATTCAACCAACCTCAGATGGCAAAGAGTATTTTCTGTCCACACTGAGGAATCTGCTGATGCTGAGGGTCAACTGTCTGTATTGTTTTATACCATTTTATATAAGGGACTTGAGCATCCATGGATTTTGCTGTTTGCAGGGGTGGGGTCCTGGATCCAGTCCCCCATGGACACTGAGGGATGATTGAAAATTCTGGGGAGTCAAAAGATACACTCAGATTTTCAACTGCATGGGGGTCAGTGCTTATTGTCCTCACATTGTTCAGCATAAATAAACCAATTGTACTTTAAGTCCTAAGGAAAGAAACTATATTTTAGCAAGACTGCTTAGTTTAAAACTTGGTATGTGATTTCTTTTAGGCTTCTTAGAGTATTGTTAAGAGTTAACTCTGTATCTTTGAGATTTTTGTAAGAGTCAGATATTGCAGGGACTACAATACAATAAAATCTCAGTAACATAGACTATAATTGATCAAGCCCCTTAAGAATTCTAGAGTGTGAATATAAAAAAGAAGAGGCAATGTTTAACTTTTAAAATCATGATAAATCACTAGATTTTAGCTACCAAAGAACTCTCAAAGACGAGGCTGAGTGGACACACACATATACTGACATACTGTATAATCCAGCCAGTCAGCCAGCCATCATGCATCTATTTATCCTTCCTTTTTTCCTTCCTTTTTTCCTTCCTTTTTTCCTTCCTTTTTTCCTTTTTTCCTTCCTTTTTTCCTTCCTTTTTTCCTTCCTTCCTTCCTTCCTTCCTTCCTTCCTTCCTTCCATCCATCCATCCATCCATCCATCCATGTATTTCGGCTGAAGTGAAGATTCTTACCAAATGTTGACCATTATGCCTCTAAACAACTGTGAAATCCTAATTATAAAAGAATTCATTCAGCATTTTTATACTAAAATATAAGAGTTTATGATTTGTTAACAGAAATATTATATATAAAATAGATTTCCTGTTAACTCATAGTAAATTGGAAATCAGTTCACTTACTGATTCCTACTGAGTTTAGATTCTTTGAAGCATAGAAAGAATATAAAATGAGGTCTGTCTCTCAAGGAGCTTAATTGGGAAGAGAAAGCCTACATATCTGGTAAATTAAATAGTGATATCTGAAATAAAAAATAGCTAGGAATATATCAATTACAGTTTTTACCATATAGTAATGCAGTTTATATGTGGGATGAAATATCTCATATATGTGGGGTTTTTTGTGTTTTTTTGGTTTGTTTTTTGACAGAGACAGAGAGAGAGTCAGAGAGAGGGACAGACACACAGGAAAGGAGATAGATTAGAAGCATCAGTTCTTCACTGAGGCACCTTAGTTGTTCATTGACTGCTTTCTCATGTGTGCCTTGATGGGGGGGGGCTATAGAAGAGCGAGTGACACCTTGCTCAAACCAATAACCTTGGGCTTCAAGCGAGAGACCTTTGGGCTCAAGTCAGCAACCATGGGGTCACGCTAATGATCCCACACTCAAGCCAGTGACCCTGCGCTCAAGCTGGTGAGCCTGTGCTCAAGCCGGCGATCTCAGGGTTTCGAACCAGGTCCTCTGCATCCCAGTCTGATGCTCTATCCACTGCGCCACTACTTGTGTGGTTTTTTTCAGGCTATATGTGTGGGTTTTTTATATACCCACATATGTGCATGTTTATATATCCACATAAATAAGTGGATGTTTAAACAGATCACTCTGGTTCCTAGTCATTAAGAGGGTCTTGTTTGTGGATCTTAAAGTTTTTTTCTACTCAGTCATTTTCATTGCTATTTATTGTAAAACGTATATCAAACTGATGATGATAGCAAGTGCATGGTATAGTGATTATGAGAGGAGCTGAAAAGTGTGAAGATAAATCCTTTACTCACTGAGTGTAAATAAAATTTACTGTTCTATTACTGCCTCTACATCTCAAGTCTTATAAAGTTTAAATCTGCATCTTAAATTGAGGATTGGCTTGAAGTCTTTCCAAACAGATACTAAAAACCTAACTCTGATGTTAGTAATAGAAATCAGGTTATCTATTGTTTGGAGTTTTCTCTTTATCTGGCCAGTTTATTCTTAATCAGTTAATCCTTAGACTCCTTGTAGTTTGTTTTTCTTTCCAAATCAGTTTACTGAATGATGGTTGCTTGGGTATCCTGCAAGCAGCTGGTCATGTCACAAAATCAGTTCATTGATGAACCTGATGTCAGTTCTGAATGCTTATGATATTTTATGATATTCAGAAAAGTGTGATCCCTGCTTATTTTGTTCAAGAAGCTAGGTGTGTAATATTTGGTTTATTTATACCTTTCATACCTGGAAAAGTTTAGCAAATTCCACTGCTTTCTGGTTCTTTCATACAATCTATACAGAACTTGATTTTAAGTTGCCATCATATTGTCTGATGGCCTCCCAAAGAGTCGGTTAACTTCCTGCATTTGGTTTTATCTTTTCTCCTTATTGGTCGTTTTAAGAAGAGAATTCTGAGGTAATCTTAGGTTCTATTTTACTGCTTATTTCTACCCTCAACATCAGATGTTGCTTTCAGGAAACTTTCTTTTCACAGAAGAAAATACAGTAGAATTCCTTTGGTGGTGAAACTGTCACTTTTAACCCAATACTTAAATCTTATCTCCTTTCTGGAACTTCCCAGTGTCTCTTCCTGACCATTCTACATTCTTCTTGGTCTTTAGAATATATCTTAATATCCTCCTCTCCACAAACTCATCTGCAGCCATCTTTTATTTTTTATTTTGTTTTTTGCAAGAGAGAGACAGAGAGGAACAGACAGCAACAGACAGGAAGAGAGAGAGATGAGAAGCATCAATTCTTCATTGCGGCACCTTAGCTGTTCATTGATTGCTTTCTTCATTGATTGCTTTCTCATATGTGCCTTGACTGGGGGACTCCAACCGAGCAAGTGACCCCTTGATCAAATCAGCAACCTTGGGCTCTAGCCAGCAACCTTGAGCTTCAAGCCAGTGACCTTTGGGCTCAAGCCAGTAGCCATGAGGTCATGTCTATGATCCCACGCTCAAACCAGCAACATTGCGCTCAAGCTCGTGAGCTTATGCTCAAGCTGGATGAGCCCGTGCTCAAGCCAGCGACCTCAGGGTTTCAAACCTGGGTCCTCAATATTTCAGGCCGATGCTCTATCCACTGCGCCACTATCTGGTCAGGCTGTAACTATCTTTTAATAAAAAACAGTGAAACACATTTATGTGTGAATATGCCATTAGATATTATTTTTTATTTTGTACATGTTCATATATATACTTTAGTAATTTCATAGGCATTTGCCCACTAGATTGAAAGCTACCTAATGGGAAGGACAACATCTAACCAACAGCCTATAAATGTCATGTGGATGTCCTGTACCCTGTGACCCATCACTATAAATGTGCATGATTTGTTGACACCCACTGTGGTTCTGCTGTATTCTCTATAGTAGTAGTTGAGTGTACAGAAGAGAAGTGATGACATAAGGTTTACCTTTGCTATCCAACTGCTTTCTCTGTATTTCCTGTAGCAAAGTCATGTACTGTGTAGCTTTGTGATAAACTTTTTGATATTTTGAAGGAGATGGAAGAATAATAAGCCCTTCGCCTCGTTATAAATCATCATGCATCTCATCCACAACAAACGTGACAGAACTCTGTGGGCTGGACATGAAAACTACCTTGAGCTCCTTATCATCATTTGGAGATTCTTCCATTCAGATACCTTCAAAGTCCAGAATCCGGCAGGGCTGTCATAGTGCTGGCCCAAATGTATCTGGTAATGAGGGACTATCATCTCAGTTATAAGAGAGCTAACATTTAGTGTGAGGTTTCGGCATTACCAAGGGATAAAGATAGCACTAGATTATTTGGCACACACAGAACACATAGTTAGGTTTGAAGAGGAAAGAAACAAACTCAAATTTAGTAATTAGTCTCCAAACATGGAGAGCTATAGAAACTATACTTTCTGGAAAAGATTTTTGTAGGAGCCAAAGTTCTCTAAATTTAAGGTGACTTTAGTTTTAAGATTTTAAAGGTGTTTCTTAAGTAATTTGTATATCATTTTCAATAGGTGATCATATTAATTTGGTGAGCTCATCAATGCCATCATTTCCCATTCTCCAACGTTCTTGTGAAGAGAAAATTCTTTACTCAGACAGGTTGACCCTAGAAAGGTGAGGACAATTTATTTCCTTATTATTTTTTTGACTAGATAATACATAGGCCTGGTACAAGATTTGAAATGTATAGAAGTCTCTCTGCCTCGTCTTGTTCTCCACCTATCCAGCTCTTCTACTGAAGTATAACCACTGTTACCAACTGTTTTTCTTCAAGGGGTATGGGGAATTTTATATCTATATAATGTAAAAGAGTACTATACCTAAAAGAGTACTAAGTAATTCTGGAATATGACCGATTTGCAGTATAGACCACACACAGGCTACTGGGGCCTGTCCCGTTGAATTCTGCCCCCTGCTGGCCTCAGTCCTCCTGACCCACCTTCTCTCACTCTGCGTCCGTGGCCACCCCACGCGTGCTCACACTACAGGGCTCCTGCGCTTACTCTTCCCACACACCTGTAGGCTCTAAACTCTTCCTTCTTCCTTTAGGTTTTTAGTCAATGTCCTTATCTCAGGGATGACCTTCCCTGGCCACCCTCTCCAAAGTTTCAAACCCTTCCACCCTGACAATCCCCAGCTCCCTTCTCTGCTTTATTTTTTTCTCAGCACTTATCACTCTCTAACATAGTAAATAGTTTCCTATCAAGTTTATTATTTATCTCCTACTAAAATATAAGCTCCACAAACACAGAGTTGTGTTTAATTCTGTTCCCCCAGCACTTAGATCAGAGCCTGAGACAAAATAGGTTCTCCATAACAATTTTTAAATCAATGAACTGCTCACAAAAATTAGGGGATATTTAGAAATGAATATGAAGTGATAAAATACCCCCTAACTTTTGTGAGCAGTGTAGTTGGGACTTGCGCCCTGTCTTTGGACTCAGGAAGGCATCTGCTGTAGAATGGTGGGTGAAGGGTCCGAGCCCCACCTTAGCGCCATGGTCAGCAGGGAAACCGTCTGCTGTGTGTGCCTTTCTTCTCGCTGCACAGCCCGAACATCAGTTTGTTAAGCAGACTTCTTAGCTTAGCAGTGCACAGCGTGATAGCCAAGGTCACAGGCCATTTCTATTTGTATTTGGGAGGAAACTCTCTGGAGGGTGTGACATGTTTTGTACGCAGAGTAACACTCGAGGGCAGTTACTCTCATGACATCTTTACCGTATTGTTGGTTTTTGAAATTCTAGTGCTATCTAATATTTATAACATAAACAATATCATTTTAATGTTTTGATGGGTTTTACGGTAATTTTGATCTAAGTCTTTAAAAATCCAGCCAAGAATAATACCTCAGCCCTTTCATTTCCTCTTACTTCAGACTAACAGGAGCCAGTGTTTATAAGATTGTGACATAAGTTAGTCACTTGTGCTATCGGTGAGGGTAACTGAGGCAGTGGGGAAGATGGTCTTCGGTGCATGAAGCCAACTTTGATCAGATGGAGGCTTGCTTACCTAGGAAGTCAGACCAAAGGGATGGACTCAGCTTCCAAGGCTGGTGGTAAAATGGCAGGGTCACAGAGCTGTCACAGGCTCAGGCCCAGTTTGATCAGTACCAGGATGTGCAGTCATGGAAGCTGGGCCAGCAGCCAGACACTTAGGGATCATTGTCTGAGAGCCAGTGGGAAACAGCAGAGATTTTCAAAGGGAAATCTGCCATGGTAGGCTGTTTCATAGCCAGGAGACTGAGGGTTCAAGAGTGGAATCCAGCCCTCAAAAGAAGTGCTAGAAGCTCAACTCTTACTGTTCTGGAATTTAGGATAGGTCTGGAGTACCCAGAAGGCAGCTTACCAGCACCAAATAGGAAGTCAGAGACAAAAGCACAATCCAATAGACACCTCAGTAATGGGGTAGGGATTTTGTAGGCATAACAAACTCTCCCGGAGAGCATAGATAGAACCCATGGTGTGTCTGCTTGCTTTGCTGGCTGACAGGGACTTATGGATTAAGGAGTATGCAGGTGAGTCTTAGAGTTGGGACTTAGTGACTGGATTTGGAACCTGAGAAAGTGACTATTTCGAGTTGCAGTGGCTTATGTAAGAGGTAGTTAGAGGTGTTTTTGTTTTATTTTTTTCTATTTTAGTGATACTGACTCAAGAATTGGATGAACTAGAAGCTGGGTATCAGTAAGTTTAACTATGAGAAACAGAGGGAGACTGAAGCAGGAAAAATGAAACAACTTAAATTTTTTTGCTAAACTGATGTACCAAGACATACATTTTAAACTAGAATACTTAAAATGTAGGAAAATACCAAATGAGGTAGTGTAATGAAGCGCATGAAATGAATTCAAAATACTAAGCACACATTAAAAGAGTTAAACTATTACATAATACTTTTTCTTCTGTTTAAAATTAATTCTTCAAGGGTCTGTATTTTAAACACCATGTCTTTGTCAACTGTTGACGTTTGGTTATTGCCTGTGCTGGTCTTTATTTCCCTTTATGCGGAGGGTCCTGATCACTCACGCAGTTTCTCTTATGCTGTGGCACTCTGATGTATTTGCTTTAAAAGGTTTCATTGACTTGATCTTTACTGAAAGAAAATATTTCTAATTAATCTCCTATTAGAAATGTTCACACTTTAATCAGTAGAACTGCATTTTCCTTAAAGATTCTGTTGGGAATCTCAGAGTAGAATCATTTATATTTGGTCATTTTATTATCCTAGTAGAATTCTTAAAGGGCCCTGCATATATTAACTTCACAAGTAGTACATTATACTTTTTGCATAATGGAGGTTTAAATATATATAGCTAAAGGCGTATATTGTTAAGGTTTTATCCTATCCAGTAGTATTCTAAATATCCTGCAAAGTTTAAACTTAATGTTGAACATGTAAATATATACTTAAAATCTAAGTGTCTGCAGAAATGTTCAATAAAGGATGAAATTGTTTTTATCAAAGTGAGCTGTAGAGGGCTGAATTTCTTGCTCTTTCTAAGATACCACCCAGCTCAAGAGTCTACAGTTCTGAAAGACCCCCATTTTTTCCCCTGATGACTTACCATAGTTATCTAGGCAGTCTTTGTATCAGTCGATTGATGGCAAGGACATTTCTCTGGCTATGTGACATGGTTCCTTGAATCATCTAAACCTCTATTGCATAAGGGGGTGCATTGAGAGTTTTCTGATGTTAAGTCAATTTTATGTGAAATAATTTATATTGGAGTTTTTTTTAATATAATGAGAGCTTCGACTTTATTTTAATAATTAATTACCCTTGTCAATGTATATTGGCTTTTATATGAACAATTGACAGATCTAGGATGCTTAGTTCATGGAGGCAAGAAGTGGTTTTATTTATATTTTTCTCTCATAACAGGAGCTCAAAGCTACTAATAATATTTGTAAGAGAAGGCAGGCAGCCAAATCAGAATCTTACTAACTTTTTGAGATGTTTTTTAGGCAAAAGCTGACTGTATGTCCTGTCATCGATGGAGAAGAACACCTTCGTTTATTGAATTTTCAACATAATTTTATAACTCGAATCCAAAATATTTCTAAACTACGGAGGCTAATATTCTTGGATTTATATGATAACCAGATTGAAGAAATTAGTGGGCTTTCTACTCTGAGATCCCTCCGTGTCCTTCTGTTGGGGAAAAACAGGTAAACTTTGTAGAACAGTTCTTGTTTATTATACTTAGGATTAATGGTGAGTCCTGTGATGTTTCTATGGCAACTCAGAATTGAAAAAGAGTTAAGAACCTAAAAGATGAAATTTTTCGAAAGATTATTTGAATGGATTAAGATTTAGTTGTATTTGTTTTATGAGAGTCAGTGTGACAATTAGTTAAACCACTTGACGTACGGACTGTGTATCTCATTATTCCCATTGCTCTCCAGGGCCACCGCTTGCGTGGCAGTGAAGGGCAGATTGGCCTTATGTTCTCAGGCTCTGTTTTAAGCGTATGTATTCATTAGGAATATGTATTTCAGTGGTGATTCTTCTCAGTGCTTGACTGAGGGTAGACATGTGATACTTTGTAATTGCCAAATTACTGATTCTTGTTCAGGTGGTGTTTTCAGTATATATTTAAGATTACATCCTATGTGGATGTCCCCACTTCTTTTTTTTTTTTGCATTTTTCTGAAGCTGGAAACGGGGAGGCAGTCAGACTCCTGCATGCACCCGACCTGGATCCACCCGGCACGCCCACCAGGGGGCGATGCTCTGCCCATCCGGGGCGTCGCTCTGTCGCGACCAGAGCCACTCGAGCACCTGGGGCAGAGGCCAAGGAGCCATCCCCAGTGCCCGGGCCATCTTTTTGCTCCAATGGAGCCTTGGATGCGGGAGGGGAAGAGAGAGACAGAGAGGAAGAAGAGGGGGAGGGGTGGAGAAGCAGATGGGTGCCTCTCTTGTGTGCCCTGGCCTGGAATCAAACCTGGGACTTCCGCACGCCAGGCCGACACTCTACCACTGAGCCAACCGGCCAGGGCCTCCCACTTCTTTTTTCTCTTTTTTTTTCAAGCAAGGGAGAGAGACACAGGAAGGGAGAGAGATGAGAAGCATCAACTTGTAGTTGCAGCACTTTAGTTGTTCACTGATTGCTCCCCATATGTGCCTTGACTAGGGGCCTCCAGCTAAGCCAGTGACCCCTTGCTCAAGCCAGTGACCTTGGGCTCAAAACATCGACCATGGAGCCATGTCTATGATCCTACACTCTAATCAATGACCCCGTGCTCAAGCTGGTGAGCCTACATTCAAGCTGGTGACCCTGTGCCCAAGCTGGTGATGTCGGGGTTTCAAACCTAGGTCTGAAGCATCCCAGGTTGACTCTCTGTCCCCTGCACTACTACCTGATCAGGTTCTGCATTTTCTTCTGGTCATGACTATATATTAAACTTTCTTTCCTCCAGACCCTGGGATTCCATATTCCTTTACTTTTGATTGCTTGAAGTTTCCCATGTATGGGTTTGTTTCTGACACCTGAATAGCCTCGCCTTCCTATGGATCCTGTAGAGGGGCCTTATCCTGCCATCAGGGTCAAACTGTGGCCTGCAAAGACAGCTGTCATACATCCCTAAAGGTCTATAGCAGCGGTTCTCAACCTGTGGGTCGCGACCCTGGCGGGGTCGCCTAAAGCCATTGGAAAATACATAATGCATATCAGGTATTTACATTCCGAACCATAACTGTAGCAAAATTATAGTTATGAAGTAGACACCAAAATTATTTTTTGGTTTGGGGTCACCGCAACATGAGGAACTGTATTGCGGGGTCACGGCATTAGAAAGGTTGAGAACCACTGGTCTATAGCCACTGAAGTGATAGGTGAGCCTTTTATTTTTCTAGTCTCAGTTTTGTTTAATGGAAGAATTTTTTTTTAATCTTTTGGGTCACTTTGGTGTTAGTGTAAAAATCTTTAACTGTTTGGGAACTGACTAGGATTCTGCAGATTCCCAACATCAGTACCGGAATCTGACTATGGCCTTCTGGTCAACTGATCACTTCATCTGTCTCTGAGTTCTTTAGGCTTGTATTTGTTTTCATGTCATTTCCGGTCCTGGGCGTGTGCCCAGAGGCAGTTCATGAGAACAGGACAGCAAGATGGTTAGTTGGTTTTGAGTTTAACTGACTGAGCGACTTGGCCTGTTTTTCTTCCATTCACCTCAGCGATCAGAATCTGCAATGAGAGTCTCAAAACCAGTCTGTGTCCCAGCTCAGGGAGTGCTTGACATCTCGACAGATGGCACTGTTTCACTGGGTAGCTTAGCAGTCTGTGAGGCCCCGTGCTGTTCTGTGGGAAGACATGTGCACATTTCGGTTTCTGAGATGGAAGTGCCTTACACATGCCCAGAGTTCCTGGTCAGCACAGAACAGATTACACTGACCCTCCAAATCACAGTAATTGGGCTAAGACAGCCTCCGTGCCTGTGTCTGATTTCCAAAGTATTAAAAATACAATTGTCAGACAGATGGTCATTCCAGGCTAGTTTTTAAAATCAACTCATTAATGAGGAAACCAACCAGTAGGGTGACAAAGCTGGTTCAAAAGAGGATAAAAGAAAATGATACATATTCAATGAAAAATGAAGAATTCTGGAATAAGACTGTTAAATTATAAAACAGGTAAATGTCCTACCCTCTGGGCTATCTTTCCTATGAGACAGAAATAAATTAGATTTCTACTTGACAAAAAGCATGAGATCATCAGTGTTTTACAAGTTAGTATATAACTTTACAGAATTTGGGCTCCTATGCGAAGAAAATAGCTAATGCTCAGGGAGGCTATCGATAGTGCTCTGACACAACATTGGAAGGACACATGGTCATCCCTTTGCCTTCTTTTCAAGATGTGGTTGTCTACACCAAGTAGCATCCTTTATTCTATATTCACATTTCACAGTTTTATAAATTGTTTTTATACTCTGTTTTTTACTTGAATATACTTTATTTTTTCCCATGTCATTAAATGTTCTTTGAAAATATAATTTTTAAGAGCTGCATAATCTATATGGGTATATAATAATTATATAATAATTTACTTAATATTTTTCCTTTTTGTTAAATATTTACATTATGTTCCTTTTTTGCACTATGATAATGCTGTGATGACTGTTTTTTGTCCATAAGTCCTTGTCTGCATCTCTGATTATTTCCTTAGAGTAGACTTCCTATTAGGTAGGAGTTCAATGTAATAAAGCTTACATGAGGGGAAATTGAGATTTGATAAGAAGAAAATCTATATTTTAGGGCATTACTTCTCAAAATGTGATCCCTGGCCCAGCAACATCAGCACTATCCAGAGAACTTACTAGAAATGCAAGTGTTTGGACCTCACCGTGGAAACCCTGGATGGGGTGCTCAGATGCATGTTATCAAGCCCTCCGGGGACTCTGACACACACAAGTCTGAGGACCGTCATTTTAGGGCAGGGGTCCCCAAACTACGGCCCGCGGGCCACATGCGGCCCCCTGAGGCCATTTATCCGGCTCCCACCGCACTTCCGGAAGGGGCACCTCTTTTATTGGTGGTCAGTGAGAGGAGCATAGTTCCCATTGAAATACTGGTCAGTTTGTTGATTTAAATTTACTTGTTCTTTATTTTAAATAGTGTATTTGTTCCCGTTTTGTTTTTTTTAAACTTTAAAATAAGATATGTGCTGTGCTTGCTTCGGCAGCACATATACTAAAATAAGATATGTGCAGTATGCATAGGGATTTGTTCATAGCTTTTTTTATAGTCCGGCCCTCCAGCGGTCTGAGGGACAGTGAACTGACCCCCTGTGTAAAAAGTTTGGGGACCCTTGTTTTAGGGACTGCGAGTTTAGGAGTATAACAATTGCAGAAGAGCCTTCTCTGGTAGCTCCACTGTCAGATGGCTGTCAGGACGCACCCCTCTCCCCTTGGCCAGATTGTCATGGGACTGTCATTTTCCTCAACTGTTCTAGATATTTCAAAAGCAAAGCAAGCAGAGGAAACTGTTCAAAGTTTTGTCTGTTTTCACATCTGGTTTGGCTGTGCTTATTATTGTTATTAATATTGATCATTATTATTAGAGAGATTTAGTATTAAATACTTAGCTCTGTGTGAAGGCTAGTGAAGGATTCCAAAAAATCTGGAAGGATGTTAATGGTTTGGATGAAATGACTTAGGAGTGTTCAGGGCATAGGTTGCTTTCTAGGAAAAGAGCAGATTCTGCCAGCATGATGGCGTGAGATAAAAGATTGATGAGGAGGTTCTTGGCATAAGAGAGAGTGGTGTGTGTGTGTGGGGGGGGGGGGATAAGGGAGAGAGAAGAACTATAATCACGCTGTGATGGTATATAGTGGGTATATAATAAATATATTTGTAAGTTGTAAAGAATTGGTTGTGCTATAATTCTGAATTTGGCATTATGGAAGATGGGTGAGGTGAAATGGAGATAGAAATTCATGAAGTTTAAGTTTGCATTATGTTTACGTGGTGATTAGCATATGTGAAGTTTTAAAGGATGAAACTTCCGGGCTCTGGAAACACTTAGGAAGATGGAAATATATGTAGTTCTTTGAGACAGTAAACAATGGCAACAGAAATGAATAGTGAAAGGAAGACAATGATCAAGACCAGTTGCATGAACTTCATTTCTGTCCTTTCCCTGTCCTTGTTTCTTCCTACTGAACAATGGAAGGAGGAGGACTTAGGGTCGCTGGGAGTGTAAAGGATGAAAGGAAGTGAGTTTTTTTTTTTTTAGAAGAGTCCAGTTGAAGGCACTTAGACAGGTAAGGTAGCCAGAGAAGACAGGAATGATGAAGACTGGGTAGGCCCTAAGCGTTAGAAGATGTAAGAGAAGGTATTTAAGAGATAAAATTCTCTGATTTTAAATTTATTGCAACATTTCAACTTTTCAAAAGATGGCAAATCAAAAATTCCAAATAAATACTCACAGACTGAGTGAGTCGAATAGAAAGCATTTAGGTAGTGTTTATTTTGTCTCTGGTAAATAATCCTGTTACGAATACCCTTCTACCCATTTAGTTATGCTCACCCATTTAGTTATGTTCATTCATTCATTGAACATGCATTTATTGTGTATCTACTTGGTGCCAAGCATTGTCATGAGTCCTGGTGATAGAGAACATATCAAAGTTTCTGACCTCTTAAAGTTCACATTTTGGTTAGAAGGGGAGCGTAAAAAAGTAAATACATGGATATTATCATTTTAGGCAAGATGAGTGTATTGAAGTCAATTAAATCAGGTGAAGGAAAGAGTAATGAAGACAGGGAGGGAGAGCTGTTTTTGATGAGGTCATCTGGAAAGGCCATTCTGAGAAGACATTTGAGCCGAGATCCAGATTATGCAAGGGTTTAAACCAGTGTTTTTCAGCTGCTGGTCCACAGACCAGTCCACCAGAAATTTCATGCTGGTCTGCAAAAGAGTTAACTGCCCTGATGTTGTATGAAGACTATAGACTCAGTGATCTTAATTGAAGTTGCTTATGGTCAGGGTGATTGCTGCATATCAGCCTGTATCATCAATGAAAATATTGTTGAGGTTGTCTTAGATGTCTTTGGAGCTTGTAGGCTCATTGGAACAACCTTTTGCACCATGCAGAGCATTAACAAATCATGTGCAATAGACAAAGAGCATTCAGACAAATTATGTGGTATCCAATGTGTCATATATGTGGAGTTTGGAAACCAAGTACCAGCTTGTACTGTGTTGCACTGTTAGACGCAATAAGATAAAACTTTGTTTATTGCATGTTTCTGTTTCCGGCCAGCTAGGTCAGGGATTCCCAAGTGTAAAAAGCTTGAAAACCACTGGTATAAACCATCTGAAGTGCTGGGGAAAGAACATTAAGGAAGAGGTAACAGCAAAGGTAAACACCCCAAGCAGGAACAAATTTGTGAGGACAGAGACAGCAAGAAAGGCTGAGGCTGGAGCAGAAGGAGCAAGGGCGCCTGAGCTGTGGGAAGAGAGCAGGCTGGAGGGAGAGTCAGCAGCCAGTGCTCAGGGCCTCGAGCCAGTGGAGGAGTTCGGATTATATTCTAAGGTGGAGGGAACTGCTTTGGAGAAGTGCCTTGCCTAAGGTTCTTAGAAGAATTCCTCTCTCTAAAGATAGGACTTTTAAGCTGGGGGTACATTTCCTCTATTAGAAATGCATATTTAACAATATAATTAAATTAAATATGTTTTTATTTAATATATAATTATATATAATCTATATATTTATATAGATAGAGCTACTTCCATATCTGTATTTAATTTATAGAGAAGAAAGTAAGATGAGTTATGCCTTAGCCGGTTTGATTTGTAATGGCTGTGACACATCTGTGGTTCTACTCTACCTATTCTGATTTCAGAATCAAGAAAATCTCCAATCTGGAGAATCTAAAAAGTTTAGATGTCTTGGACCTTCATGGAAATCAGGTACTGTAAAGACCTTTTATATTTTTCTTCTTTGAAAAAAAGTCCTGGAAATTTGTCATTCTAAACGTTTTAAGAGTTATGTTGAATTTTTTAAGAATTCCTTTACTGAGTCATTGAAATATGAAGCCTATTTATATAAAATCTGGTAATTCCTCTCAGTAAATGATATATAAAGTATTCAAAATCCTTATGGTTATGACATTTCTGTTTCTTATTTAGTTTTCTATTAACTTATTTCTAAAATATACACTATCCAACCCCAACCCAAGAATTAGAATATCACTAATGATTTTCTTCTCCTTAGGTGTTCCTCCTTTATTTTGGATTTTATGTTTACCATTCTTATGTTGTTATTTGGTTTTATAACATGTATGTATGCCTGAGTAATATATTGTTTAGTAGCCTTGTCTTTTAATTTGAAAAAGGTTTCATAATGTTGTCATCTGGTTTTTGTTTTTTAGATACAATATGATATTACCAGAATTAATCTTTTTTATTAAGTAACTATAGTTTATTTATTTTCACTGTTGTATGTTCCATGGTGTGGTTAGATGAAAACTTTTTCTCCAGTTAATTATTGATAGACATTTGGGTTGTTAGCTTTTTCTTTTTCTGTTTTGTTTCCTATTGGGTATAGTACTTCTAAGAACATTCTTGTACCTACTTCTTCCCTACAACATATGTACTCTAGAAGTGAAATTGATGGGTTAGGTTATCTAAATGTCTAACCTTAAAAGGTAATGTCAAATTGTTTTTATAAAGTGGTTGTATCAGATTTGTTACTTCATATCCTTTTCAACATTTGAAACTGTCAGATTTCTTAATTTTTGCCAATTACATTTTTATAGTGTCTCTTTGTGGTTTTAGTTTACATTTTCCTGATTACCATGTAATCTGGGCTCATTATTCTGTCCACTCAGTCCATTTGTCTACCCCCACAGTTGTCTGTCTTCATTTCTCCATCTGTTTGTTGTGTTCCCTGCCTTGTTATTCTCACAGATCATCTTGGCTGTTTTGTTTTGTTTTTAACCCTTTGCTCTTCTGCTGGAGAATTTAGCTGCTGTTGAGGAATGGTGAAAGATGAAGTAATAAAGCCAGATTGTAGAGGGCTTTGTATGCCATACTAAGGAATCGCTGTTTTACCTTGTAGTCACAATTTCAAAAACAGTGATTGACTACAAGTGAAACATTTTATGGTAGCAAGATTTTATTAAGTTTATTTTAAAAGGTACATATGAGAAATAAATATGTGGTTTTTACATAATATATCTTTAAGAATTCATAAGCATTACCCAAGGTCTGTAAGACCACCTGATAAATGAATAACATATCACTTGATCTGTGTAGTATGTCTATGATATTATTTACCAACCATTAGGTAGATGAAAAATGCTCTATTCCTTGTTAGATGAGACCTGTTATATGTCTTATAATTTCAGCATATGTTTGTGATATTCCGTGTATTAACATTAAACATTCATACGACACAAATTATTTAATAATCTATAAAAAAGAAGAAAGAATTTTCAAATGAAAATCTGAGTTTTGTTCCAAAGTAACTAAATCCAATAATAAAATTTGGAGTGTTTTAAAGGAAAGATAGTCTTGATAACCTTAGGTTTTTAAGAAGTCAGAAGATAAATTATTCAAGATGAAACAGTGTCTAAATGTAAAAAAAAAAATAGCATCGGTAGTTAAAAAAACGCTAGAAGAAAATTGCATGTATAATTTGTCTTTTGAATTTACTTCTGTTTTAAATAAAAATGAAACTTAGTGTGCATTGTGAAAATGTACTTGGTTTATGGATGTGAAATGTTCTGAGGAATGATGGTGAACCATTCTGAGGAATGATGGTGGTGTTCAAGAACTAGACTGGGGACTGGAACAAGATGTAGGGAGGTGAAACCGGGACAGAAGAGTTGAAAGTCTAATCTAGCAATCTTGGCGAGAAGTGATAATGGCCTGAATTTCAGTAGTAGCAATAGGGACATTACAAGTGCAGACTGGATAAATATACTGTATAGAAAGTAGAAACATCAAGATTCAGCAATTGATTAGATGTGAATAGTGACGAACACAAAGGAATCCAGGTGATTGACTCTCAATTTCTGACATCAGTTTTGTTTGTTCTTCTCAAATTTATTCTCTTCATGGATGCCTGCTTTAACACAGACACGGATATGCTTCAAGAAGAATCTGTTCTTTCAGTGACATCTTTTCCTTCTGGGGGAACTTGCTCTTTCTATAATTGCTTGCCTGAAAACAGACAGTTACTCTTTCGGTGTTGCTGAGTAGGAACCGTCTGGGTTACTCACAACAAATTAAGACTGGGGTGTCCAGCTTCCCTAGATACAGTCAGAAACTCTGCAGTCTATCTGGGGACCCTCTCTCTGATCAGTGTGACCCATAACTAGGCTTTCTCACATCCCCATCATCTCTTCTTGCAGTCATGTTTATTAACTAACCAAGAACTATGCTGTCACCCTACACCACCTTTGCCTGGAGTTTCTGTCATTTACTGTATGCTTGTGATTTTGTCTGTGGCTCAACAAGTAACAGACTATTTTCTTAAAGAGACACCCTAGGATTATTAGCAGAAGGAGGAAGACACCCTATGCAGGTCATACAACTGTGCCCCTTTATTCTGTACTTTTATATCTCCCTAGAGCTCAGCAAAGTTTTATTTTATATATTTAAATATTGCTTCTCCATTGATGTTTATTAGACCCATGACTGATTTCCATACCCACATCTATTTTTTATTCTTCCTATATCTATTTCTTTTAAGTATTTTAGGAGAATTTCTTAAGCTTATGCTTACATTAACTGACTTTCTACAGTGTCTATTTTGCTTTCTACCAATCCATTAATTTCTAATTCTGTTACCTATTTAGTTTTAAAATATTTTTGTCTAAGTTTAATTATTCAGTTCTGTCATCTGCAAATACTGATATTATAATTTTTATTTAGTTTATTTTCACTTTACACTACTTAGACCAAAAATCTTAGGACAAATTTTAAAGCATGATCCGATCTTACCTTTATATATTATTCAATTTACAATAAGCATATTTAAGTTTCACCTCTTGAACCTATATGGAATCTAGACAGTACTTCTGGAATGTAAGAGAAATAACAACATAGAAATTAGATTATAAATTTAAAATTTTTTAGCCAACATCTGCTCTGAAGTGTTAAATAAAAAATTCAAATGAGGCCCTGGCTGGTTGGCTCAGCGGTAGAGCGTCGGCCTGGCATGCAGGGGACCCGGGTTCGATTCCCGGCCAGGGCACATAGGAGAAGCGCCCATTTGCTTCTCCACCCCCCACCCCCTCCTTCCTCTCTGTCTCTCTCTTCCCCTCCCGCAGCCAAACCTCCATTGGAGCAAAGATGGCCCGGGCGCTGGGGATGGCTCCTTGGCCTCTGCCCCAGGCGCTAGAGTGGCTCTGGTCACGGCAGAGCAACGCCCTGGAGGGGCAGAGCAACGCCCTGGAGGGGCAGAGCATCGCCCCCTGGTGGGCAGAGCATCGCCCCTGGTGGGCGTGCCGGGTGGATCCCAGTCGGGCGCATGCGGGAGTCTGTCTGGCTGTCTCTCCCCATTTCCAGCTTCAGAAAAATACAAAAAAAAAAAACTTCAAATGATACTGTGATGGTGGTATAAATGAGAAAATCTCTACTGATTGTGGAATTTGTTTTTTTTGATGTTCAAGAAAAGTGTTATGTGTATGAGTCATTGTTACTTAAGTATGTTACATTGAAAGGTTGAAAACTCCCCTCAAGGACCCCTGCTTATTTCTGTGTCACATAGAAACTCATCCCATTGTGCTATGCCTGCGATAGATGTTACAGTAGTATGGCTTAACATCATGTTGAGCTCTTATCACATCGTGGGTATAGTGTTTACTTACCCGTACCTTACTGTGCAACTTAGACCCTCTGCTGCAGTTCAGTCCTATGTGAACGTGCATACTCTATGACTCGGGTCCTCTTGCATTACACAGTCAGTGTCCACCAGTGCTATCCCATCTCCTTCCTGAGTACTTCCACTAATAAAGAATATTCATCCTCAACCTTGCTGGGAATTCTGGCCCCTGAACCCTTTCCATTCAGACTGTTGACTGCTCTCAGGATGCTTCAGTATAAATGAAATGAACAGAAGAACTTGGCATCATTCCTTTTTCTTGCCTTTTCTTTCAGAAGGTGGTTGTGCTGGTCAAAACATTGTAAGCTAATGCCCTGGGCTCACAGTGACTCTCTATTTGGCGGGTAGTATGTATACTTCATGTCACCTTCATGGGACCTGGCACAGTTTTAAACACTTAGAGATGTCCCAAATCATGAACTTTTTGGTTATTTAATAACATTGACACTTAAAGTGTCTACTGCAGTCAAGTGATAAAATAATGTTTCTTAGTTAATCTTCATAAGTTAAATGACTTCATACTATCTACAACAGAGGAAATTAGAAATAGATTTTTATTTTTTAACTTAAATTGGCTTTATTTTTTATGTTTTTAAATAAAATTTTTTGGGGTGACATTAGTTAATAAGATTACATAAGTTTTAAGTGTACATTTCTGTGATATATGATGCATAATATTGCATTGTGTGTCCACCACCGAAAAAACTTGTCACCATATATTTCAATATTTGGCCCTCTTAACTATTTATTACCCTCCAACCCCCCCCTTCCCTCTGGTAACCACCATATTGTTTTCTGTCTATGCATATCAATTTTATATCTCACATTTGAGTGAAATCATATGGTTTTTACCTTTTTCTGACTGACTTACTTCGCTTAGCAAAATATTCCAAGATCCGTCCATGTTGTTGCAAATGGCAGTATTTCATCTTTTCTTATGGCTGAGTAGTATTCCATAATATACAGTATGTCTGTAAAGTCATGGTGCACTTTTGACCGGTCACAGGAAAGCAACAAAAGATGATAGAAATGTGAAATCTGCACCAAATAAAGGGAAAACTCTCCCAGTTTCATACCTATTCAGTGCAGTTCGATGTGGGCTCACGCACAGATTTTTTAGGGCTCCTTAGGAAGCGATCCCGTATAGCCTCTATAGACTCGTCACTGACTGATGGCCTACCAGAACGGGGTTTCTCCACCAAACTGCCTGTTTCCTTCAACTGCTTATCCCACCGAGTAATGTTATTCCTATGTGGTGGTGCTTCGTTATAAATGCGCCAATATTCACATTGCACTTTGGTCATGGATTCGAATTTAGCGAGCCACAGAACACACTGAACTTTCTTCTGTACCATCCACATCTTGACTGGCATGGTTGTGGGCTGCTCCGCTGTATACACGGTGTTATGTCATCATCTACGCACGCGCACATGCTGCCACATCATCCTACAGAAACTGGGAGGGTTTTCCTTTTATTTGGTACAGAGTTCACATTTCTATTGTCTTTTGTTGCTTTCCTGTGACCAGTCAAAAGTGCACCATGACTTTACGGACACACTGTATATGTACCACATCTTCTTGATCCAATTCTCTGTTGAAGGGCACTTTGGTTGTCCATGTCTTGGCTGCTGTGAATAATGCTCCAGTGAACATAGGGGTGCATATATCTTTGCAAATAAATGTTTTCAATTTTGGGGGGTAAATTCCTAGAAGAGGGATCACTGGGTCATATGGTAACTGTTCTTAACTTTTTGAGGAACCTCCATAGAGTTTTCCATAATGGTTGTACTCTACTAATTTACATTCCCACCAGCAGTGACTGAGGGTTCCTTTTTCTCCACAGCCTCTCCAACACTTGTTATCACCTGTCTTGTTGACAATAGCTAGTCTAACAGGTGTGAGGTGGTATCTCATTATAGTTTTGATTTGCATTTCCCTAAGAGCTAGCAAGATGAGCATCTTTTCATATATAATATCTGTGGACTATTTGTATGTCTTCTTGGAAGAAGTGTCTAGGTCCTCTGCCCAATTTTTAAGCTGGTTTGTTTGTTTGGTATTGAGTTGTGTAAGTTCTTTATATATTTTGAATATTAACCCCTTATCAAAGCTGTTGTTTACAAATACCTTCTCCCATTTATTGGTTGCCTTTATGTTTTGTTGGCAGTTTCTTTTGCTGTGCAAAAGCTTTATTTTGATACAGTCCAATTCATTTATTTTTGCCTTTACTACCCTTGCCTTTGGGGTCAAATTCATAAAATCTTCTCTAACTTTAGAACCTATGTTTTCTTCTATGTAATTTAATTCAGATCTTATATTTAGGTCTTTGAACTTATTTTAAATTAATTTTTGTACATGGGAACAAACTGCAGTCTGGTTTTAGTGTTTTGTGCTTTTGCATGTGGCTATCCAATTTTCCCAGCACCATTTTGTGTGTGTGTGTGTGTGTGTGTGTGTGTGTGTGTGTGTGTGTGACAGAGACAGAATGAGGGACAAGTAGGGACAGACAAACAGATGAGAAGCATCAATTCTTTGTTGTGGCGCTTTAGTTGTTCATTGATTGCTTTCTCATATGTGCCTTGACCGGGGCCTACAGCACATCAAGTGACCCCTTGCTCAAGCCAGGAACCTTTGGCTCAAGCTGGTGAGACTTGCTCAAACCAGATGAGCCACACTCAAACTGGCAACCTTGGGGTTTCAAACCTGGGTTCTCCATGTCCCAGTCCAAAGCTCTATCCACTGCGCCTCTGCCTGGTCAGGCCCCAGCACAATTGTTGAAGAGGTATCCTTTTCTCCATTGTATCTCTTTGGCTATTTTGTCAAAAATATTTGTCCATATAGGTGTGGTTTTATTTCTGGTTTCCCAGTTCTGTTCTATTGGTCTCTGTGTGTTTTTCTGCCAATACCATGCTGTTTTGATTATTGTTGCTCTGTAACATAATTTAAAGTGAGGTGGAGTGATACCTCCAACTTTGTTCTTTTCTGTTTTTGTTTGTTTGTTTTTGATTTTAGGATTGCTATGGCTATTCAGAATACTTTGCGGTTCCATAAAATTCTGATGATTATTTTTTTCCTTTTTTTAAAAAATGACATTGGGACTTTGATGGAAATTACATTAAATGTGTATATGGCTTTGGGTAATATGGCCATTTTAACTGTTTGTTCTTCCAACCCATGAACACAGAACATCTTTTCATTTCATTGTGTCTTTTTGAATCTCTTTCAATAATGCTTTGTAGTTTTCAGTATGTAGGCTATTCATATTCTTTGTTAACTCTATTTCTAGGATTTTTAAATCTTATTTATATTAATTTTAATGCAGTGACATTGATAAATCAAGGTACATACATATGTTCCGAGAAAACATCTCCAGATTATTTTGACCTTTGATTATGCTGCATACCCCTCACCCAAAGTCAAATTGTCTTCTGGCACCTTCTATCTGGTTTTCTTTGTGCCCCCTACCCTCCCCCTACTCCCTCTCTCTCCTTCCTCGCCCCCTCCCCACCCCTCTACCCCACTCCCTGTTACCATCACATTCTTGTCCATGTCTCTGAGTCTCATTTTTATGTCCCATCTATGCATGGGTTCATATAGTTCTTAGTTTTTTCTGATTTACTTATTTCACTCCATATAATGTTATCATGGTCCATCCATGTTATTGTAAATGATCCGATGTCATCATTTCTTATGGCTGAGTAGTATTCCATAGTATATATATACCAAAGCTTTTTAATCCACTCGTCCTCTGACGGACACTTGGGCTGTTTCCAGATCTTCGCTATTGTGAACAATGCTGCTATAAACAGGGGGGTCCATTTCTTCTTCTGGAACCGTTCTATGGTGTTCTTTGGGTATATTCCTAAAAGTGGGATGGCTGGGTCAAAAGGCAGTTTGATTTTCAATTTTTTGAGGAATCTCCATACTGTTTTCCACAGAGGCTGCACCAGTCTGCATTCCCACCAGCAATGCAGGAGGGTTCCCTTTTCTCCACATCCTCGCCAGCACTTATTCTGTGTTGTTTTGTTGATGAGCGCCATTCTGATCAGTGTGAGGTGATATCTCATTGTGGTTTTAATTTGCATTTCTCTAATGATTAGTGATGTTGAGCATTTTTTCATATGCCTGTTGGCCATCTGTATATCCTCTTTGGAGAAGTGTCTATTCATTTCTTTTGCCCATTTTTTGATTGGATTGTTTGTCTTTCTGATGTTGAGATTTACAAGTTCTTTATAAATTTTGGTTATTAACCCCTTATCAGACGTACTGTCAAATATGTTCTCCCATTGTGTAGTTTGTCTTTTTATTCTGTTCTTATTGTCTTTGGCTGTGCAAAAGCTTTTTAGTTTGATATAGTCCCATTTGTTTATCCTGTCTTTTATTTCCCTTGCCAGTGGAGATAAATCAGCAAATATATCGCTGCAAGAGATGTCGGAGAGCTTACTGCCTATGTTTTCTTCTAAGATGCTTCTGGTTTCACGCCTTACATTTAAATCTTTTATCCATTTTGAGTTTATTTTTGTGAATGGTGTAAGTTGGTGGTCTAGTTTCATTTTTTTGCAGGTTGCTGTCCAATTTTCCCAACACCATTTATTAAAGAGGCTGTCATTACTCCATTGTATGCCCTTACCTCCTTTGTCCAATATCAGTTGTCCATAGAGCTGTGGGTTTATTTCTGGGTTCTCCGTTCTGTTCCATTGATCTATGTGCCTGCTCTTATGCCAGTACTAGGCTGTTCTGAGTATAATGGCCTTGTAGTATAGCTTGATATCAGGAAGTGTGATACCTCCCCCTTTATTCTTCTTTTTTAAGATTGCTGAGGCTATTCGTGTTCTCTTTTGGTTCCATATAAATTTTTGGAATATGTGTTCTATATCTTTAAAGTATGTCATTGGTATTGCATTGAATTTGTAAATTACTTTGGGTAATACAGACATTTTAATGATGTTTATTCTTCCTACCCATGAGCACGATATATGCTTCCACTTGTTTGTATCTTCCTTGATTTCTTTTATCAATATTTTATAATTATCCTAGTACAAGTCTTTAGTCTCCTTGGTTAAATGTACTCCTGGTTGTAATAGTGAAGGGGATTGTTTCCTTAATTTCTCTTTCTGATGGTTCATTGTTGGTGTATAAAAATGCCTCTGATTTCTGAGTATTAATTTTATATCCTGCCACTTTGTTGAATTCATTTACCAGGTCTAGTAGTTTTTTGACTGAGACTTTAGGATTTTCTATATATAATATATCATCTGCAAATAATGATAGCTTTACTTCTTCTTTTCCAACTTGAATGCCTTTTATTTCTTCTTCTTGTCTGATTGCTGTGGCTAGGACTTCCAGGACTATGTTGAATAAGAGTGGTGAAAGGGGGCACCCCTGCCTTGTTCCTGCACTTAAGGGGATTGCTTTTAATTTTTGCCTATTGAGTATGATGTTGGCTGTGGGTTTGTCATAGATGGCTTTTATCATGTTGAGGTATGTTTCCTGTATTCCCACTTTGTTGAGAGTTTTGATCATGAATGGGTGCTGGATTTTATCAAATGCTTTTTCTGCATCTATTGAAATTATCATGTGGTTTTTCTCCATCCTTTTGTTTATGTGATGAATAACATTGATAGATTTGCAAATATTTTACCAGCCTTGCCTCCCCAGAATAAATCCCACTTGATCATGGTGTATGATTTTTCCATATATTAGTGGATCCAGTTTGCTAATATTTTGTTGAGGATTTTAGCATCTATATTCATCAGGGATAATTTTCTATAATTTCTATAATTTCCTATAATTTTCTTTTTTTGTGTTGTCTTTGCCTGGTTCTGAAATCAGGATTATGCTCGCCTCATAAAAGGAACTTGGAAGTCTTCCTTCCTCTTGAATTTTTTGGAATAGCTTGAGAAGGATAGCAGTTAGTTCTTCTTTGAATAGTTGGTAGAATTCACTTATGAAGCCATCTGGCCCAGGACTTTTCTTTGTTGGGAGTTTTTTGATAACTGTTTTGATCTCGTTTGGTGTAATGGGTCTGTTTAGGTTTTCTGATTCTTCCAGATTGATTTTTGGAAGATTGTATGTTTCAAGGAATTTGTCCATTTCATCTAGGTTGTCTAGTTTTTTGGCATACAGTTCTTCATAGTATTTTCTTACAATCCTTTGTATTTCTGTTGTGTCAGTTGTTATTTCTCCCCTCTCATTTCTAATTTTATTTATTTGAGTCCTCTCTCTCTTTTTCTTGGTGAGTCTAGTTAAAGGTTCATCAATCTTCTTTACCTTTTCAAAAAACCAGTTCCTAGTTTCATTGATCCTCTGTATTGTTTTTTTAGTCTCTATGTCATTTATTTCTGCTCTGATCTTTATTATTTCCTTTCTTCTACTACATTTGGGCTTTACTTGCTGTTCTTTTTCTAGTTCTTTTAGATGCAGGGTTAAGTTATTTATTTGAGCTTTTTCTAGCTTCTTAAAGTGTGCCTGTAGTGCTATGAACTTCCCTCTCAGTACTCCTTTTGCTGTGTCCCATTAATTTTGAGTTGTTGTATGCTCATTATCATTCGTTTTTAGGAATTTTTTTATTTCTTCTTTGATCTCATTCTTGATCCATTCGTTATTTAACAACCTGCTATTTAGTGTCCATGTGTTTGAGAATTGTTGAGCTTTTCTGTTGTGGTTGATTTCTAGTTTCATGCCATTGTGATTAGAGAAAGTGCTTGATATGATTTCAATATTCTTAAATTTGTTGAGACCACTTTTGTGCCCTAACATGTGGTCTATCCTAGAGAATGTACCATGAGCACTTGAAAAGAATGTATATTCTGCTGCTTTAGGGTGAAAGGTTCTGAAGATATTTATTAAATCGAGTTGATCTAGTGTGTCCTTTAAGTCTGCTGTTTCTTTGTTAATTTTCTTTCTTGAGGATCTATCTAGTGATGTTAGTGGGGTATTGAAATCCCCTACTATTAAAGTGTTGCTGTTGATCTCGCTCTTTATATTCATCAAGGTCTGCTTTATATATTTAGGTTCTCTTATATTAGGTGTGTAGATATTTATAATAGTTATATCTTCCTGTTGGATTGCTCCCTTTATCATTCTGTAGTGGCCTTCTTTATCTCTTAATATTCTTTGTTTTAAAGTCCATTTTGTCTGATATAAGCATTGCTACCCCAGCTTTTTTTTCATTTCCATTTGCATGTAATGTTATTTTTTCATCCTTTTACCTTCAACCTATGTGCATTTTTTGTTCTAAGGCAGTGGTTCTCAACCTGTGGGTCGCGACCCCCGTGGGGATCGAACAACCAAAACGCAACCCCTGTGTTTTGGTCATTCGATCCCCGCGGGGTCGCGACCCACAGGTTGAGAACCGCTATTCTAAGGTGTGTCTCTTGTAGACAGCATATGTACAGGTCCTGTTTTCTTATCCATGCAGCTACCCTATGTCTTTTGATTGGATCATTTAATCCATTTACATTAAGGTTATTATTGATATGCAGTTGTTTATTGCCATTTTATGCTTTAAAGCTGTATTCCTCTTTTGCTATATTCTTTTCCCACTTTGATCTGTTTGCACCATGCCCCTTAACATTTCCTGCAGCATTGGTTTGGTCGTAATGAATTTCTAATTTTTTTTTTGGTCTGGGAAACTTTTTATTTCTCCTTTAATTTTTTTTTCTATTTTCTAGGTTTTTATTGGTATTTTTGCTATTTGAATCTCATTCATCTTTTTTTTTTATTTAAATAAATTTTTATTAATGTTAATGAAGTGACATTAATAAATCAGGGTACATATATTCAAAGAAAACATGTCTAGGTTATCTTGTCATTCAATTATGTTGCATACCCATCACCCAAAGTCAGATTGTCCTCCGTCACCTTCTATCTAGTTTTTTTTGTGCCCCTCTCCCTCCCCCTAAGCCTCTCCCTCCTTCCCTGCTATGTCCTCCCTCCCCCCATCCCTGGTAACCACCACACTCTTGTCCATGTCTCTTAGTCTAGTTTTTATGTTCCAACAATGTATGGAATCATGTAGTTCTTGGTTTTTTCTGATTTACTTATTTCACTCCATATAATGTTATCAAGATCCCACCATTTTGTTGTAAATGATCCGAAGTCATCATTTCTTATGACCGAGTAGTATTCCATAGTGTATATGTGCCACATCTTCTTTATCCAGTCATCTATTGAAGGGCTTTTTGGTTGTTTCCATGTCTTGGCCACTGTGAACAGTGCTGCAATGAACATGGGGCTACGTGTGTCTTTACGTATCCATGTTTCTGAGGTTTTGGGGTATATACCCAGTAGAGGGATTGCTGGGTCATAAGGTAGTTCTACTTTCAGTTTTTTGAGGAACCACCATACTTTCCTCCATAATGGTTGTACTACTTTACAGTCCCACCAACAGTGGATGAGAGTTCCCTTTTCTCCGCAGCCTCTCCAACACTTGCTAATACCTGTCTTGTTGATAATAGCTAATCTAATAGGGGTGAGGTGGTTTCTCATTGTAGTTTTGATTTGCATTTCTCTAATAACTAATGAAGATGAGCATCTTTTCATATATCTGTTGGCCATTTGTATTTCTTCCTGGGAGAAGTGTCTGTTCATGTCCTCTTCCCATTTTTTTATTGGATTGTTTGTTTGTTTGTTGTTGAGTTTTATGAGTTCTTTGTATATTTTGGATATTAGGCCCTTATCTGAGCTGTTGTTTGAAAATAACATTTCCCATGTAGTTGGCTGTCTGTTTATTTTGATGTCAGTTTCTCTTGCTCAGCAAAAACTTTTTATTCTGATGTAGTCCCATTCATTTATCTTTGCCTTCACTTCTCTTGCCTGTGGAGTCAAGTTCATAAAATGCTCTTTAAAACCCAGGTCCATGAGTTTAGTACCTATGTACTTAATTGTTTCAGGTCTTATATTTAGGTCTTTGATCCATTTTGAATTAATTTTAGTACACGGGGACAAGCTGTAGTCGAGTTTCATTCTTTTGCATGTGGCTTTCCAGTTTTCCCAACACCATTTGTTGAAGAGGCTTTCTTTTCTCCATTGTGTGTTCTTGGCCCCTTTATCAAAAATTATTTGACCATATATATGTGGTTTTATTTCTGGGCTTTCTATTCTGTCCCATTGTCTGAGTGTCTATTTTTCTGCCAATACCATGCTGTTTTGATTGTCGTGTCCGTATAATATAGTTTGAAGTCAAGTATTGTAATGCCCCCAGCTTCATTCTTTTTTGTTAGGATTGCTTTGGCTATTCCGGGTTTTTTATAGTTCCATATAAATCTGATGATTTTTTGTTCCATTTCTTTAAAAAATGTCATAGGAATTTTGATGGGAATTGCATTAAATTTATAAATTGCTTTGGGTAATATGGCCATTTTAATTATATTTATTCTTCCTATCCAAGAACAAGGAATATTTTTCCATCTCATTGTGTCTTTTTCTATTTCTCTTAACAATGCTTTGTAGTTTTCGTTATATAGGTCCTTTACATTCTTTGTTATGTTTATTCCTAGGTATTTTTTTGTTGTTGTTGCAATCGTGAAGGGGATTATTTTTTTGAGTTCGTTTTCTAATATTTCATTGTTGTTATATAGAAAGGCTATGGACTTTTGTATGTTAATTTTGTATCCTGCGACCTTACTGTATTGGTTTATTGTTTCTAGTAATCTTTTTGTGGAGTCTTTGGGGTTTTCGATGTATAGGATCATATCATCTGCAAAAAGTGATATCTTTACTTCTTCTTTTCTGATATGGATGCCTTTTATTTCTTTGTTTTGTCTGATTGCTCTGGCCAGAACTTCTAGCACCACGTTAAATAAGAGTAGAGAGAGTGGACAACCCTGTCTTGTTCCTGATTTAAGGTGGAAAGTCCTCAGTTTCATGCCATTTAATATGATGTTGGCTGATGGTTTATTATATATGGCCTTTATCATATTGAGATATCTCCTTTAATTTTAAATGATAGCCTTGCTGGATAAAGTAGT
The DNA here is from genome assembly GCF_036850995.1 of Saccopteryx leptura. Classification (NCBI taxonomy): domain Eukaryota; kingdom Metazoa; phylum Chordata; class Mammalia; order Chiroptera; family Emballonuridae; genus Saccopteryx; species Saccopteryx leptura. The sequence goes on from NC_089508.1 coordinate 124,257,485, forward strand.
CTTGGTTGTAGGTTCTTGTTCTGCATTATTTTGAATATTTCTTGCCATTCCCTTCTGGCTTCAAGTGTTTCTGTTGAGAAATCTGATGTCATTCTTATGGGGGCTTCTTTGTAGGTGATAGCCTTTTTTTCTCTCACAGCTTTTAATATTTTCTTTTTATCACTTAGCTTTGGTATTTTAATTATGATGTGTCTTGGTGTAGGTTTCTTTGGGTTTCTTTTTAGTGGATTTCTCTGTGCTTCTTGAATTTGTGAGAGTTTCTCCTGCATTAATTTAGGGAAGTTTTCAGTTATGATATGATTGAACAAAGCCTCTATCCCTTGTTCTTTCTCTTCTTCTTCAGGAACCCCTATGATGTGGATGTTATTTCTCTTTATGTTGTCACAGAGCTCTCTAAGAGTTTCCTCAGACTTTTTTCATCTCTTTTTTTTCTTCTTCTCTGCTTTCATGCCTTCATTCCAGTTGTCCTCCAATTCGCTGATTCGATCCTCAGCTCTATCCATCCTGTTTTTAATTCCTTCCATTGTGGTCTTCATTTCTGATATTGTATTTGTCATCTCCGATTGATTCTTTTTTAATATTTCAATATCCTTTTTTTATACTTTCTATTTCTTTTTTTTTTTTTTTGGTATTTTTCTGAAGCTGGAAACAGGGAAAGACAGACAGACTCCCGCATGCGCCCGACTGGGATCCACCCGGCACGCCCACCAGGGGGCGACGCTCTGCCCACCAGGGGTTAATGCTCTGCCCCTCCGGGGCGTCGCTCTGTTACGACCAGAGCCACTCTAGCGCCTGGGGCAGAGGCCAAGGAGCTATCCCCAGCGCCCGGGCCATCTTTGCTCCAATGGAGCCTCGCTGCGGGAGGGGAATAGAGAGACAGAGAGGAAGGAAAGGGGGAGGGGTGGAGAAGCAGATGGGCGCTTCTCCTGTGTGCCCTGGCCGGGAATCGAACCCGGGACTTCTGCACGCCAGGCTGACGCTCTACCACTGAGCCAACCAGCCAGGGGCTATTTCTTTATTTAGGTGTTTGTGCTGACCATCCATTGTTATTCTAAGATCTCTACGCATCCTTACAATCATTATTTTAAACTCTGCATCTGAAAGTTTGATTATTTCCATATCACTCAGTTCATCTCCTGAAGGCTTCTCTTGTGGTTTCATTTGGATTTCACTTCTTTGTCTTCTCATTGTGTCTGCATGTCTGGGTGTTTTCTTTGTAGAACTGGTTGAGTCTAGGCTTGGTGTTGTCTGCCTTCAGTTTTCACTTGTGTTGTTTCTACGTCTTCTTGGGTTGGCATCAGCTATTATTTGTAATCCACTTTCAGATTTGGGCTGCTTTGAATTCTTGATTTGTTTGTTTTCTAAACAGGTGATTGTCTTCTTTGCTGATCTCAGCAAGGGGCTTATTTGAAAGTGTATCCAGGAATGCGGTGGGTGTGACTTCAGGCTCTGAAGTCCTCTTCTGCCAGTTAATTTCTCTGGGGGTGGGTTGCTTTCTCAGCTTCAGTACGGGGAGATGTATCTCAGATCTCCATGGAGACCTGAGTTACTGCCCCTCCTCCCTACTTCTTGTTTTCAACTTTGTCTTGTTGCACTGTTTGGCACTGGAGAGATGTCTGTATCTCTGTGACCTGGAAATAGTTTTGTATTTTGATTTGTGGAAGGATCAGCCCCTCCCCCAGTAACGGCTCCCTCCAGCACAGAATGAGTCAGGTTTTCATGTCATCACCTGTATTCCTCTCCCCCTCACCATCTGTCTCTCTCTCTCTCCTTTCTTTTTGGAAGACAAGCGGGCCCTTTCAATGCACCTCGTTTCCTGGTTGCCAGGCAAGTGGCTGTGTATTTACTGCTCTTTTCCTTGCAGTGAGAGCCCGGCCTCACTTACCCCCCTGTTCCTGTAAGCTGGGGAAATTCAGGCGCTCCCTACCAGGTTTGTTGTGGCTTCTTCTTTGCTCCTTGGTTTTTGAAAGCTGTTATTGTAGTTCAGATTTGGTTTTTCACGCTGATTGTTCATAAATTAGTTTATAATCCAGTTCGGTGGTGTGAGCTGGGAGTCTGTGCGTCTGCCTACTCCGCTACCATCTTCAGGTCTATTTCTAGGATTTTTTTATTAATTGCAACAATTTTTTTTATTTCCTGAAATTTTATTAAGAATGCAGTGGATTTTTGTATATTGATTTTTGCATCCTGCAACTTTACTGTATTTGTTTACTGCTTCTAATTGTATTTAGGGTTTTTTACGTAAAAAACATGTCATCTGCAAAAAGTGACACTTTTAGTTCTTCATTATCAATCTCAATGCCTTTTATTTCTTTCTCTTGCCCGATTTCTCTGGTTAAGAATTCAAAAACTATGTTGAGTAAGAGTGGTGAGAGTGGGCATCCTTGTCTTGTTCCTGATTTAAAGGAAAAGCTTTCAGTTTTTCATCACTGAGTATGATATTAGCTGAGGGATTGTCATATATGGCATTTATTTATTGTTATGGTACTTTCCTCTGTACCTATTTTGAGTATTTTAATCATAAATGGATGTTATATTTTATCAAATGCTTTTTCTCCATCTATTGATAAAATCATACGCTTTTTATCCTTTGTTAATTTGGTGTATTAAATTGATTGATGTGCATATGTTGAACCCCAATTGATCATGATTTATTATTTTTTAAGTATTGTTATATTCAATTTTCTAGTATTTTGTTTAGAATTTTATATTGATCTGTAGTTTTTCTTTTGTGTGTTGTCGTTGCCAGGTTTTAGTACCAGGGTTATGTTGTCCTCATAAAATCACTTAGGAAATATTGCCTCTTCAGTTTTTTGGAAGAGATTGAAAAGGATAGATCTCAGATCTTCTTTGAATGTTTGGTAGAATTCACTAGGGAAGCCATCTGGTCCTGGCCTTTTATTTTGGGGGAGGTTTTTTTGTTTGTTTTTTTGTTTGTTTTTGTGTGTGTGTGTGTGTGACAGACAGAGAGAGAGAGAGAGAGATAAGGACAGACAGGAAGGGAGAAAGATAAGAAGCATCAGTTCTTCGTTGTGGCCCGTTAGTTCATTGATTGTATTCTCACATGTGCCTTGACTGTGGGGCTACAGAAGAACGAGTGACCCCTTGCTCAAGCGAGCAACCTTTGGGCTGAAGTCAGTGACCTTGGGCTTCAAGCCAGTGACCTTTGGGCTCAAGCCGGTGACCATGGGGTCATGTCTGTGGTTCCACACTCAACCCATCGACCCCGTGCTCAAGCTGGTGAGCCCGAACTAAAGTCAGTGACCTCAAGGTTTTGAAACTGGGTCCTTTGCATCCCAGTTTGATGCTCTATCCACTGCGCCACTGCCTGGTAAAGCTTGGGGGAGGTTTTTGATGGTTGTTTTAATTTCCTCACTGTTGTTCAGTCTGTTTAGATTTTCCAATTCATCATGATTGAATCTAGGAAAGTTATATATTTCTAGGAATTTATCTACTTCTTGGTTATTCATTCTGTTGGCATATAGTCTTTCATGGTAATCTTGTATGATCCTTTGTATTTCTGTGACGTCTGTGGTACTTTTTCATTTCTGATTTTGTTTATATGAGTTTTTTCTCTGTTTTTCTTGGTGAGTAGTGAGGAGTTTGTCAATTTTATGAATCTTTTCAAATAAAAAACTTTTCATTTATTTATTTTTGTTTTCTATTTCATTCAATTCTACTCTAATTTTTATTTCCTTTTTTTCTGCTGATTTTGGATTGCCTTTGTTGTTCTTTTACTAGTTCTTAAAATGTAATGTTAGATTGTTTACTTGGGATTTTTCTTGTTTCTTGAGCTAGGCCTGTAATGATATGAACTTCTCTCTTATTACTGCTTTTGCAGCATCCCAGAAGTTTTGATATGTCATATCATCATTCTCATTTGTTTCTATATATTTTCTATCTTAACTTTTATTCCTTCTTTGACCCAGTCACTTTTTAGTAGTATATTGTCTAATCTCCACATATTTATGGGTTTTTTTACTTCCTCTTTGTATTTTGTTTCTAATTTCAAAACACTGTGGTCAGAGAATATGCTTGGTATGATTTCAGTCTTGTTAGATTTTGTGGTTCTACATATGGTGTATCCTTGAGAATGTTTCATGAACACTGGAGAAAAATGTATAATCTGATATCTGGGATAAAAGACTCTGGATTGCAGTTATACCCATTTGATTTATCTTTATTGATATTCTGTTTGGATGATTGATCTAGACTATCAATCAAGTGTTAAGGTCTGGAACTGTGTTTGTGTTTTTGTCTGTATTGGCCTCTTGTTCTGTTAGTAGTTGCTTTATATATTTCAGTGCTTCCTGATAGGGTGCATATATATATGAAGTGTTATGTCTTCTTGATGCAGTGTCTCTTTTATCATAATAAAATTTCCAATGTTTTCTCTTGTCTCTGTTGTTATTGAAATCTATTTTGTCAGATATTAGTATGGCTACACCTGCTTTTCTGTGGATGCTATTTACTAAGAGAATCATTTTGCATTCTTTCATATTGAGACTGTCTTTGTCTTTGCAGCTTTGATGTGTCTCCTGATGTCAGCATATGGTTGGGTTTTGTTTTTTGATCCAATCTGCTACTCTTTGTCTTTTTATTGGGGAATTTAACTCATTCACAATTAGGGCAATTATTATTATTATTATTTTTTTTTTTTTTTTGTATTTTTCTGAAGCTGGAAACGGGGAGAGACAGTCAGACAGACTCCCGCATGCGCCCGACCGGGATCCACCCGGCACGCCCACCAGGGGCGACACTCTGCCCACCAGGGGGCGATGCTCTGCCCCTCCAGGGCGTTGCTCTGCCGCGACCAGAGCCACTCTAACGCCTGGGGAAGAGGCCAAGGAGCCATCCCCAGCGCCCGGGCCATCTTTGCTTCAATGGAGCCTTGGCTGCGAGAGGGGAAGAGAGAGACAGAGAGGAAGGAAGGGGGGGGTGGAGAAGCAAATGGGCGCTTCTCCTATGTGCCCTGGCCGGAAATCGAACCCGGGTCCCCCGCATGCCAGGCCGACGCTCTACCTCTGAGCCAACCGGCCAGGGCCTAGGGCAATTATTGATATATGAGGGTTTTCTATAGTCCTTTCATCTTTTGTTTTTTGGTAGCTCTGTGCTTCCATTGATTCTTTTCTTTTGTGTTTCTATTTCCTCCTTTTTAAAGTTTCATGTCTAAGTTTTGTTTTGTGTGTGTGTGGTTACCATTAGGTTTAAGAAAAAGAAAGTTTCTTATATACAGTAGTCCTTTTTTTTTTGAATGCATCTGATCTCCATCCTGCTTTACAAATTCAGACCTTTACACACTCCTCTTTTACGTTATTGTTGCCACAAATTATCCCTATTTATGCTGTAAGGTTGTTGGTGATCTTACTCATAGTTTTGTGATCTTTTGTTCTTTGTTTCAGGTAGAATAACCCCCTTAGTATTTCCTGCAATAGAGGTCTTCTGGTGATAAATTCTCTCAGCTTCTGCACATTTGGAAAAGTCTTTATTTCTGTTTCATATTTAAAAGATAACTTTGCTGGATACATTATTCTTGTCTGGTAATTTCTCTCTTTCAGTAGCTTAAATATTTGGTTCCACTCTCTTCTAGCTTGTAGAGTTTCTGCTGAGAAATCCAGTGACAATCTAATAGGTTTTTCTCTATAGGTTACTTTCTTCTTTTCCCTGTCTGCCTTGAGAATTCTTTGTCATTAATTTTGACAATATTAATTCACTGTGCTTTGGAGAGGGCCTTTTTGGGTTGAGGTAATTAGGTGTTCTGTTTGCTTCTTGGATATGAGGATCTAGGTCTTTTGATAGGCTTGGGATGTTTTGTCAACTATTTGTTTGAATATGCTCTCTATCCCTTCTTCTTCTCTTCTTTTTCTGGTATGCCTGTTATTCTTATATAGGTCTTTTTGATAGAGTCAGATGGTTTTCATAGTTTTTTCTTTTTCTCAAGGGTCTCTCTCTTTCCTTCTGTGGTGTCATTTCTATATTTCTATTTTCAATATCACTATTTTAAAGTTTCAGTCTCTTTGGCAAAGTACTCATTTTGGTCATTTATTTGGTATCTGAGTTCATAAACTGCCTATCTGTTTTCTTGCATTTCATTGAGTTTTTCAGAACTGATATCAAATTCTTTGTCACTTAGTTCACCTATTTTTATGTCTTTAAGTTTATTTTCTGGAGATTTTTCATTTTATTTCTGAGCTGCTTCATGGTATTTGATGGATTCCCTCTCTGTTCTGGGCATCTAGTAAATGTGATAAGAACTCTATTGTTTTCCAGCAGGTGGTGCTGAGTCACAAGTATTTTTTAGCTTTCTTGGATTGCTTTGGCTTTTCAGATCTCTATAGGGTAGTGGAAAATGCCTTGTGTTCTCTAGGAAGGTGGGTGTCCCCCCTGTGACCTGGTTGCCCAGGTACCAGGGGACCAACCCCACAGTGATGGGGCTCCAAATCTGTGAAATTTCAGTGCTGACCCTCCATAGTCAGATACCACTCACTGTGCAGCCTTGATGTGTTGGAGTGTGGTGATTTGGGGGAAGCTGTCTGCCTTCTTTGTTGTTTTGCCCTTCCAGCAATGGTGACCAGTGAACCTCTAGCATTCCCCTGTGCCTCTTCCTAAGCCTGGGATTACTCACAGAGTGCACCCTTCCCTTAGGGAAAATGTGTTTCTGTAGTACCAGTTCTCAGGTTTGCAGATAATGTTCTCTGCACCCAACAGGAAGAGTAAGGAGTAGCAGCTTACTCTGGGAGGTTAAGGGAAAGTGGCCAGGCTCTGTGGCCAAACAACTGCCGCGGCACCTCTGTGCTTTGTCCCTGCCCAGGTCACTGGGCTTAGCCACACTTCATACTGCCCATTCCTGTAGGAATACCTACTAACTCTCTTTGCTCCTCCTGGCTGCAGGGAGTGCCATTTGCAACCTGATACCTCTTCTCTCTGGGCTGAGCCCCACAATGAACTTGGGCTGCAGGGCTGCGTCTGTGACTCCTGTGAATTCTTCTCCCTTCTTGCTTTCCTGGTTCACTCCTACTTGTCTACCCTTAGATGTTTCAATGTGCGGATCTCACAGACATGTTTGTGCATTGAGCAGGGCATCCTTTGTTGAATTATAGCTATTCAAATTGTGGAAACTTCAGGGGGAGAGACCAAGGGGATCTCTCATGCCAGCATTCCTCTGATGTCACTGAGATGAAAGACAGACTTTTAAATGTCTTCATATAAACTTGTACCTTAGTGCAATGGCTATATATTTTATTTTGGGTTTTTATGACAGACATATCTGAGATTTATGCCTGCTAATCATCTCTTCTTCATTTTTAACAGATTACCAAAATTGAAAATGTCAATCATTTGTGTGATTTGAGAGTTTTAAACCTTGCTAGGAACCTTTTAAGTTACATTGATAATCTTAATGGGCTGGATTCACTGACTGAACTTAATCTGAGACACAATCAAATCACTATGGTGGTGAGTATTCAAATGAAATATATGCACAATTCTTCACTTTTCTTTTAAGGAAATGAAATAAATGTTTCAGTATTGCTTTATGTAAAGTAAGCAGCTAAGGTAATTTTTTTTCTGAATTTAAATTGTAGATTTAATTATTAAGCTTTATATTTTATTGATTTGGGAAGTATTAAGGTATTTTCCATTTTAAAAGATAAACATAAAATTAGGAACAGAATAGAAGTATTATCAATAAATGGATCAGCTGGTGTAAATAAATACTGAATCCTTTCCTGTTTTGTCATGGTTATGAAATTAATAAGAAGATTATTAGTGATTGCAAATTGATGAATTGTTGTATCAAGAGGGAAAAACTTAGGAGGTTTAGGGCTCTAAAGACATGCATAAATATATCCTGTGCAGTTTCTAAAGAGGCAGGTTGGTATAGTGGAAGAGCCATTGCATAGGGCAGCAGAGGCCTGGTTCTGGTCTTAACTTCATCTCTCATTTCCTGTGTGACCTTGAATAAACCCCTTTAACTGGTAAGCCTTAGTTTACTTTTCTCTGAAATAAGGGCATTGGGCTAGATTGTTTCTAGGGTCCTTTTTTGGCTCATTGACTCTGAAAAAAGACAAAGATAGAAGAGAACTGGCATGTGAGCTAGAGGAATAAGGTTAGAATTGTGGGGGAAAAACTACAGGAAGGCAAGTGTACAACTCTTAGGATAAACTTTGTCCAATTTATAGTTTTACTCAAGTTCAGCAACTAACAGTTAACACTCAGGTATTTAGTATTGGGCTTATATGAAGAGCACTAGAAATATGGACTGTATCATGTCATACATGATACAGTCCATGCAGACTCCTAATGATTAATAAAAGCATTGTTCTTTTATAATTGTTTGTACATTTTACAATGTTCTTTGTTTACATGCAGTGGAAAAACTATGTTAGGTTCTCTCTGGGTATCATTTAAGCACGTTCAAAGGCACAATCTAACTCAACTTTCTCAGACATTTTGTACATTTTACAATGTTCTTTGTTTACATGCAGTGGAAAAACTGTTAGGTTCTCTCTGGGTATCATTTAAGCACGTTCAAAGGCACAATCTAACTCAACTTTCTCAGACATTGAGTTCCTTTGTAAATAATTAAGTGTACCATATGTAGTACACATTAAAAAGCTAGAGGACATATAATGTCTTATCTGTAGGCCTCATTATACAGACTGGTTTCATTTTTGAAGTTTTCCCAGAAGATCTGAGCCATGTAATACTCATATTTTCTTGGGATAATTTCAGAACCTTCTGGATTTACTCCAGAGTCTCTAAATTCTGTCTGGTTCTCCTCAGATTGGATTTAAATATTGGAAATGGTTTATTTTAAAAGATAAGCAAATTGAGTTTATCTGTTACATTGCTGAGTCTCTAGGAACTGCTCAGGCTAGATGTAATCTGTCTTCATAACATCGATTATGGTTAGAATCCAAAAAATTTTGGTAGAGTAGGGTATAGAAATCTGTTGGCCCTCGCATACTCTGGTCTACATTTTGTCTTTCTCTTGGGAAGTGCGTTATGCAGATCCAGGAAACTGCTTACTGAGTTACTCATTGAATATTGTATCTAATCATTATTGATTTAGCTGAGGCAGCAGTAAACATCTTAGGGAAAAGGAAATTATATATTAATTTCTAAAACTTAAAAACATGCATATGGTATCATTGTCATGATAATAGGTGTCATGAATATTAATTTATAGGAAATTACAAATAAGAAACTTTATCCAACTCTTATTTTTTCTTTTTCAAAGAATTATTTTCCTAAAAGAACCAAGAGGCTTTTAAATCTGAGGAGTCTCTTTTTTTCCCCCCCTCACTATCTCTTCTTTTCTCCAAAGTCTGTTATCATACTAATTATTTTTGTTTTGTTTTGTTTTCTTTCATTGTTTTTGCTCTTTCTCAATGGCTGGTAATTCCTTTTTTTTTTTTAACTTTTATTTATTTATTTATTTTACAGAGAGAGAGGGATAGATAGGGGCAGAGAGACAGGAACGGAGAGAGATGAGAAGCATCAATCATTAGTTTTTTTTTGTTTGTTTGTTTGTTTTTGTATTTCTCTGAAGCTGGAAACGGGAGAGACAGTCAGACAGACTCCCGCATGCGCCCGACCGGGATCCACCTGGCACGCCCACCAGGGGCGACGCTCTGCCCACCAGGGGGCGATGCTCTGTCCCTCCGGGGGGTCGCTCTGCCGTGACCAGAGCCACTCCAGCGCCTGGGGCAGAGGCCAAGGAGCCATCCCCAGCGCCCGGGCCATCTCTGCTCCAATGGAGCCTCGGCTGCGGGAGGGGAAGAGAGAGACAGAGAGGAAGGAGGGGGTGGGGTGGAGAAGCAAATGGGCGCTTCTCCTATGTGCCCTGGCCGGGAATCGAACCCGGGTCCCCCGCACGCCAGGCCGACGCTCTACCGCTGAGCCAACCGGCCAGGGCCAATCATTAGTTTTTTGTTGCGACACCTTAGTTGTTTATTGATTGCTTTCTCATATGTACCTTGACCCTGGGGCTACAGCAGACCGAGTAACCCCTTACTCGAGCCAGCGACTTGGGTCCAAGCTGGTGAGCTTTGCTCAAATCTAATGAGCCTGCGCTCAAGCTGGCGACCTTGGGGTCTCGAACCTGGGTCCTCTGTATCCCAGTCCGAAGCTCTATCCACTGCGCCACCACCTGGTCAGGCAATTTCTGGTAAATCTTAAAGGAAGATTATATTAAGTGGTAGCTAGGTCTCTTGTGAAGCTGAATAGGTCCTTTTAGCCATAACACCTTTGCCTAGAATGATCACTGGATTTGTGGAAGTTGTGGAATCCCACACATTGGCTGGCTCCCCTTTTGAGTGAGTAAAAGGGAAAGTCAGGCTTATTCTGTAATTGCCAACATAAGAAAGGGTGTTGTTGGGGTAGAAAGATGTTAGTACCTTTGGTGCCAGGTGAAACTGCCATTCTTTTTTCACCTCTGGTCGTGCTGTAGCAGTTATTAACCGTCTCCACAGATCAAGTGTTCACACCCTTCATCCTTCCTTGACAGATACTCTGTTTTGTTTAGACAACAGATCCTGAGCCTGCACCTGAGGTTGTCCTCAGCCACTTGCTCTGTGCATGGTATGTGTGTGTGCATGGCAGGGTAGGGGTGGCCTGGGTTTGTTGGTATTCCAGGGATAGTTGTTGAGTAGACAGACCTCTAATTACACATCCACTGATTTGCCACATCAAGCACCGTGTACCTGCGTCATGTGCACATGGACCTGAACGTGGAGCATAGAGCAGGAGGGTTCATCAGAAGGGACCTGCTTTTGCGCACAACGTTTTCCACGAGTGCTGAGCTCAGGTCTCCAGTATTACCGTGTCTGCTTTCCAGCTCTCGAAATTCATCTAATGTGTATCTCTTATGATAACTCTCTTTTCCTTTTCTTTTTTTTTTATCATTTCCATGTATTTACTCATTTTATGTTTTTTTCCTTCACCCATTGAATCTTGAGAAGGACATGAAAGAAACATAGTACCTATTCACCATCTGATTAGAGACCTGCTCATTTTTTGATGTAGAAAAGTGACTGTTTGTTGTAGGTAAATTCACTGATATTTTTCTTAAAAATTTTATAAATTTTAAACCACATGTTGTTTTTGTTTACATCGTATTTTTTCCTTTTAAGAATTATGAAATAATTTAGACATTCCCAAAAGAATATTCCAAACATTTGTGTATCCACAAATCAACTTAATAAATAAAAATTTTTAAAATAGAGTTGAGGCCTTCTCTGTGTCACTCCCCAAAACATTTTTTCCCTTCTTTGCAGAGGTAACCACACTTCTGAACTTGCTGTTTATTCTGCATGTCTTTTTCCCCCATATATATATATATCTATATATCTATAGATATAGATATAGATATATAGATATATATATAGATATACATACACACACACACGTGTGTGTGTGTATATGTATATATGTATCCCTAAACAATATGAAATAATTGTTTTGCATGTTATTAAATGTTCTGTAAATGGTATCATTTTACTGTACATACATACCTTCTGTAAGTTGCTTTTATTAATGTTATGCTTTGAGAATTATCTTTGTTGATACCTGTAGCTCTGGTTCACTAATTTTCATTGTTATATAGAACTACATTATATGATTATAACTAAATATTCATTCTTCTATTTAGGGACAGTAATATGTAGTTCCGTTTTTTTTGTTCTTAAGAGTAGCACAGATAAGTTATTTTCCTGTCTTTTTGTCATACTGTAACAATTTTTCTAGGTTAGTGACTTTCAGACATTTTTAACCATAATGGTAATAAATAAAATTTACATTAAAACCCAATTTTTAAATTCATATTTATATGAGTACATTATCAATACTGGAAACAAACATTTCAATGAAACTATATCTCCTCTTACTATATAATCCATTCTGGTATATCTTATTTGATTCTATTGTATCTCATTAAAAAATTTAAAAATGTTGGTCTCAAAAAAAATGTTGGTTTCAACCTACTGAATTAAATTCTTGACCAATGAAAAATTGTTTGCAACCTGCATTTGAAAAACAATGCTGACTAATGGATACTTGAGAGAAGCCTGCTGGGTGCGGGATTATGCACAGTATTTCACTTTATCAGCTATCTCCAAGTTTTTCCCACAGTAATGGTACCAAATTATACTTCCATCATCACCTGAGAATTTCTTTAACTTCACATCTTTGCTGACACTTGATGTTGTAGACCTTTTTATTTTTGCCAATCTTTTAACTATGAAGTTGTATTGTTTTGAGATTTTATTTTGAATTTTCAATAAGGTCTAATGGCTTTCATCTTTTTTCTTTTTTGTTATTGATACTGTCTCTTTTCTGGGTAGTCTTAGTGCTTGCCCAGTGTAATAACAGTATTTTCCCATTTCTCAGTTGATAAACAAATTTGTTTCTGCTGTCTTTTGAGGTACAGAAGTAAATCATCAGTAGTTTTTTGTTTGTTTGTTTCTGCCATTTTTGTTTTTCTGTAAAACCATTCTTTTTAGGCTGTGGCCATAATTATATATTTTTTACATTATCTAACCAAAGTTTTAAGGGTTTTCTTCACATGTAGATGCTTCATCAGTTTGGAATTGATTTTACTTGTAATATAAAGTTGAAGTCCAATTTTATTTTTTTCTCATTTATTGAAATGCGAATTCTTTCTGTCTTTCCATCTCCTGTTGATAGTATCTTCCTCTAGCAAATTAAATATTCATATATGTGCATGGATCTGTGCCTGAACCCTCTGGCCTGTTTAAACTGCTCTCTATTCATTTTTCAGTGTAGCACTCTCTTAATGATGATGACTTTCTCTTATGTTCTAGGTCAGGAGCTAGTGGAACGAAGTTCCCAGTCTTCTTTCTTCTTCCTTCTCCTTCCTTTCCCAAGCTGTCTTGCCTTCCTTCCTTCTTTTTGAAAAATCATCTTGGTCCTTTCTTCTTCCATATACATTTTAGAAATAGTATGTCAAGTTTCATGAATAACCCTACTACAGTAGTCTGTTTGATTGGAATACTTTTGAGTGTGAACACAATTGACTTTTTTATGATACTGAGCCTTTATATTATAATATGATCATGTCATATATATTAATATGAATGGCATAATATTAATACAGAATATCTCTCAATTCATATATGTTTAATTTAATGATTTTATGCTTTTCTCCATGAGTAACCTAATTTTTTTTTGTTTAGATTTATTTCCAGATATCTTATACTTTTTGTTGTTATTGTAAATTTTGTTGGGTCAGAAATAGATATCTTACTGTTCCTAGTATACGGAACCACAGTTGATTTGGATTCATTTCTCTTATATCTAGCAACCTTGCTCTAACACTTAATAATTCTATTCTGTAGATTTCTTAGTTTTTTTACTAGACATTTATAGTTTCTTTTGTAAACAATGTTAGTTTTTACCTAAGCATTGTAAATTTTGTTTCTTTTTATGGCTGACCCTCTGGTACAAGATTGGATAATGAAGTAAAAGTGCTTATTTTTTATTTTAAAGGGAATGCATCACTAGCTATGTTTGCTAAATGCTCTTATCAATCCGAAGAAATTATCCTCTGTTTTTAGTTTTCTGAGGGTTTATATTATGGCTGGTTGTTGGTTTTATTAAGTGATTTTTCTACAATTCTCAGATTGATTCTTCTTTGATATATTAAATTTACAAATTATAAGGTTTTGTAATGATGAGTTGTTCTAGCATTTTTGGTTCATTATGTATATTATAGGCTATATTTCATATACATTCCTGATTTGGTTTGCTAATATTTTATTTACAATATTTACACCTATCTTTATAAATGAAATTAGCCTGTAATTTCTTTTCTTTTTATTACTCTTTTCTGATATGAAGCTCATAGTAGCCTTGCAAAATATATTGGTGCTTCCCATTTTGACATTCTGTGGTTTCCTATTTTGGTTTCCTACTTAGTATAAATCTCAATTTATGTGAGATAAAGATGGTCTGCTCCTTGAATATTTGATAGAACTTATCTATTAAATAGTCTGAGTAAATTTAAACTATTGAACGTGTAATAATAGTGGGGACCAGTTTTGATATGTAATAGTTTTCTTTTATCTAAATTCAGTTCTTTATTTTTGGCTGCTCTATTTATAGTCATGTCCCCTTGTCACTTCTAATAATACATATTTATACTCTCTATTTTTGATGTCTGTTGCCCAAGGGTTGTTTATTTTATTAGTAGTTTCAAAGAACCAGCTTTGGGCTTTATTGAATCTCTCTCATAGCTTTTTTAAAAATATCACTTTGTAGAGTTTTGTTATCTCTTATTTCCTCTATTTTCTTTCTGAGGTTTTGTGTTGGATATCTGATACATTAGTTTTCAGTCTACATTTATTTTCTAATATAAGCTCTTCAGGCTATAAATATTCTTCTAAAAATCACTATAGTTACTTCTTACAAGTTTTCATATTTAGTACTTTTATTATCATTTAGTTCTAAATACTTTCCAAGTTACATTATGATTTCTTCTTTGATCTGTGGGCTATAAAGAAGTATATTTAAAATTTTTGATATGGACTTTTTTCTCATTCTCTTCTAATTTATTGCATTATGGCTAGTGAATGTGGTATTTGTAATAGGTTCTTGGACTTTCATTGAGCTTTGCTTTATTGCCTTGTTAATATTTATAGTCAATACTCGCTACCAATATATTTGCCTCATGTGTGGTCAGTGTTTAAAGCTATGTTTCTAGGTGTACATAAATTTAAAATTGATGCATCTTCCTGGTAAGTTGTTCCTTTCATAATTATGTATTAGATATCTTCATTACTCTCTCCTTCATTGAGCATGTTTTATGAGCATGGGTCAAGTGCCAGGCACTGCTGCAGCTATGTAGTGTATGTATCACGAAGCTAACAATACTTCTTGCCTTTTATTCATTTATTCAGTATAATGTTAATACCAGCTTTTTTTTGGTTATTTTTTTTCTGGTATATCTTTTTTATTCTTTAACCTTTTAAAAATTTAAAAATTTGTCATCATTTCAGAAAATGCTCTAATAATGGTATAATACATTCCCAGTACCTGTTATTCAGATTTCCTGAATGATAACATTTTAGTACATTTGCTTTATCCACTCTCTTAATCATTCTCTCTCTCTTCCTTTCTCTGTGTATCCACCAGTCTCTCTATTTTTCTCTGAACCATTTAAAAGTAAGTTGTAGACATGAGGCCCCTTTGTGTATTTTCTAAAAACAAGGAATTTTTCTATATAACCATATTATAGTGATCAAAACCAGGAAATGAACATTGATGGTACCTATATAGCTAACCTATATATCCCAGTCAGATTTTCCCAGTTGTTTCAATAGCATCTGTCCTTTATAGCAAAAGGAAATTCGTGATTGTGCCGGACATTCAGCTATACTTTCCTAGTCTTCTTCAGTCTGAATGTATACCTGTGTCTTTCTTTGTATTTCATGATGTGGACATTTTTTAAAAGTATATATTTTTTTGCTTTTATTAAGTCTTTAATTTTTTTTATTTTTTGTTAAGTGAGAGGAGAGGAGGCAGAGAGACAGGCTCCCACATGCTCCACAAACAGGATCCACCCAGCAATCCCCATCTGGGGCTGATGCTCTGCCCATCTGGGGCCATGCTCACAACTGAGGTATTTTTAGTGTCTGAGGTGAAGGCTCCTCAACATCCAGGGCCAATGTGCTCAAACCAATCAAGCCATGGCTATGGGAGGGAAGGATAGAAATGGAAGAGGAAGGGTGGAGAAGCAGATGGGTGCTTCTTCTGTGTGCCCTGACCAGAAATCAAATTTGGGACATCCACACACTGGGCTGATGCTCTACCACTGAGCTAACCAGGAAGGGCCAAGTCTTTAATATTTTAGAGAAGTTTTAGCTTCACAGCAAAATCTGGTGCAAGGCACAGAGATTTTCCAAGTCTTTGAAGACTGTAGTTTCTTATTTTGTAGTATGTTCCTTAACTTTGGCTTGTCTAATGATGTTTCCTCATGATGAGATTCAAGGTTTATACTTTCAGCAAGAGAATCTACAGCAGTGACGCTGACTTCTCAGTGTATCGCAGTCAGTTATTTAACTCTCAGCTTTTTTCTTATAAATAATGCACTTTTTTTTAAGGTTACATTGGTTAAAACATTATATAAATTTCTCATGTACATCATAACCTGATAACTGTGTACTCTATTGCATGGTTCCCGCCAAAAGTCTAGTTTCCATTCATCACCATATATTTGATCCCCTTTATGCATTTTCCCCTCCCCACCACCTCTTCCCCTATGGTAACCACCAAGTTGCTGTCTGTATCTATGAGTTTGTTTTTGTTTTGCTTTGTTTGTTCATTTGTTTCTTTTTTGTTTTCTATTCCACATTTAAGTTAAGTCATATGGTTTTTATCCTTTTTCATCTGACTTACTTTGCTTACCTTAGCATAGTACCCTCAGGATCCATGTATGTTGTAGCAGATGGCAGTATGTCTTGGGTTTTGGTTGTTGTGGTTGTTTTTGTGGGTGAGCAGCAATTAGCAAAAAGAAATAATAAAAGGTATTAAATTGGAAAAGCAGAATTAATAGTGTCGCTATTTGTAGATGACATGATTTTATAGATTAAAAACACCCCTAAAGATTCCACAAAAAAACTGCTAGAAATAATAATAGTACAGTAAAATTGCAGGATATAAAAATCTATACACAAATATCTGTTGCATTTCTATATACTAAGAACAAACTGTCAGGGAAATGAAGAAAACAGTCCCACCTACAATTGCAACAAAACCAGTAAAATACATAGGAATAAACTTAACAAAGGAGGTGAAAGACCTGTCCTCTGAAAACTACAAGATGACATTGAAAGAAATTGAAGACATGACTCCATTTATAATTTACAGTCTGACTATCTTCTAACCAGAGATTTTACTCTATTATAGATATTAATTGTGATTATTGATATATGTAGATTTGTCACTTCAATGTTCCTCATGCTTTCCATTTGTCCTGATTTTCCTCTGCTTTTTTATTTCTTGTGCCTTATTTCATGTTGATGGCATTTTCACTATTCTTTCTTATTTCCTTAAATAGTTACTCTTAACATTTTAGAATATACCTTTCATTTAAATTATACGTCAATATATATCCGTACCTTTTTCTCAAATAAGGACCTTGGGATTATTTAATCCAGTATCTTTATGCCGTTTTACATGTTTCTGTTACCCAGTATTTTCTTTTTATCTTTTTACTCTCAAAATTTAAGACACACATTTTTCCATATTTAAACAATTCTGAAATCTGGATATGTCTTACAAACTGTGGCATCTTGAAATCACTATTGGATAGGCCACAACAGTTTGTTTGCCTAAATACTATATATGTGAACTTGGTTATAACTGTTTATACTATTATTATTTCAGTTGTTGGTACAACATGTTTTGAATTTAATCACTATTCAAAATGTATTTTAAAAGATTACATCATGATTTGGCATTGAAATGAAACGTTACTCTTCAAAAATGTGAAACTAGAATAGCAAAGATAGAAGTTTAATATTAGTAAACATATTTTATGGGAGGAATGACTGCAATTTCACATTTTCTTGCTAATTAGTAATCAGATAGTTTAGAAGAAAGATAATCATGTTTGGCAAGGCTGTGTTACATTCTGTTACTGAGACAGGCTCGGAGAAGTTGCTTATCACATGCCAAGCAATGCAACTGAACGCAGAAGAAATTGAGCAAACTCCTGGGAATAGATGAAAGAAATTTCAAAGTAACAAGAGGCTGTCTGAATAATTCATTGTGGTGCCTTCGCACATTCAGGCTCCATAACAGAATACCACAGACTAGGCAGCTTATCAACAGCAGAAATTTATTTCTCCTAGTTGTAGAGTCTAGGAGTCCGAGATCAAGGTGGTAGCAAGGTTGCATTCTGGTAAGAGCCCTCCCTCTTCCTTGTCCATAGCTGGTGCCTTTTCACTGTCATCGTGTAATGGAAGAGGCCAGAGGTGTCTGCAGGGTCTCTGCAGGGTCTTTTCTATAAGATACTAACCCCATTCATGAGGTTCCACCCTCATGACTTAAGCACCTCTTGAAGTTCCCACCCTGCTAATATCATCATTTTGGGGAGTAGGATTTCAACATATGAACTTGGGGAAACAAATATTCAGCCTATAGCACTGGTGTTTTTTTATCAATATGAAAACTTACAGACTGTGCTCTGTAGCTTGGAAAAAAAATCCTGTGGACAATAATAGAGCACACTCTTAGTATAAATTGCATTACCAGTGTGTTTGATGGCCGAGAAGACAATATTGTGTGAACAGCATGGACATAGTGATTCAAAAGTTGGACTCTAAATGTGAAGACTTATTCTCCATACTTTATCAAGGAATAATTTAGATACAGTAAATAGCACAAATCATATATATAATACTCTTTTGTGTACTAAACAGATAGTTTGATAGTCATTCATTTTGATGAGTGTATCGTTTTTTTTTTAATGCTGAATTGTATTTGTTGTCTAAATTTAATACAATTTTCTTTTTCATTCTTCTGTTCACAGGCATCGTGGTTATCTCCAATTTTTACCTCTTGAAATAAAGCTGCTATGAATATTCTTGTACCTTATTTATATATTTATTTTGCTGGGCATATTCCCTAGTTTCTCTTAGATAAATACATGGGAGCAGCATTACTGAGGCATGAGGGATAGATATCTAAATTTATTAGGAAATGCCAAACAGTTTTATGAAGTGATTACACTCTAGTACACTCCCACTAGCAATAAGTGAGAATTTTAATTGCTCCATGTCCTTGCCAATGTTTGACGTTGACAGTTTTTATAATTTTCATGATTCTATGATTCATATTGTGGTTTTAATTGAAGTTCCTTGATGACTACTGATGTTGAGCATCTTTCAAGTAGTTGTTGGCCATTCTGGCATTCCCTTTGTGAAATAGTAGTGCAAGTCTTTTGCCCATTTAAAAAAATTGGATTTTTTTTTTTTTTTCACTGAGTTGTAGTAGATCTTTATTCTAGATTTAGGTCTTGTTTGTTTTTTTTTTGTTTTTTTTTTTTGTATTTTTCTGAAGCTGGAAACGGGGAGAGACAGTCAGACAGACTCCCGCATGCGCCCGACCGGGATCCACCCGGCACGCCCACCAGGGGCAACACTCTGCCCACCAGGGGGCGATGCTCTGCCCCTCCGGGGCATCGCTCTGCTGCGACCAGAGCCACTCTAGCGCCTGGGGCAGAGGCCAAGGAGCCATCCCCAGCGCCCGGGCCATCTTTGCTCTTATGGAGCCTTGGCTGCGGGAGGGGAAGAGAGAGACAGAGAGGAAGGAGGGGGGGGTGGAGAAGCAAATGGGCGCCTCTCCTGTGTGCCCTGGCCGGGAATCGAACCCGGGTCCCCCGCACGCCAGGCCGATGCTCTACCGCTGAGCCAACCGGCCAGGGCCGATTTAGGTCTTTTGTTGGATAATTGTATTGAGTGCATTTTCAGCATGGCTTGTCTTTTTGCTTTCTTATTTTTTTGATATGTCAAAGCTTTAAATTTTCATAAAGTACAGTTTATCTGTTTTTTTTTTTAAACATTAGTGCCTTTTTGTCTTATGCAGAAAGTCTTTGCCTATCCCAATACACAATATGTTCTCCTCTGCTGTCTTACGAATGTTTTATAGCAGAGGTCGGGAACCTTTTTGGCTGAGAGAGCCATGAACGCCACATATTTTAAAATGTAATTCTGTGAGAGCCATACAACGACCCGTGTACGTTACGCATTATCCAATAAAAATTTGGTGTTGTCCCGGAGGACAGCTGTGATTGGCTCCAGCCACCCGCAGCCATGAACATGAGCAGTAGGAAATGAATGGATTGTAATACATGCGAATGTTTTATATTTTTAATGTTATTATTTTTTTATTAAAGATTTGTCTGCGAGCCAGATACAGCCATCAAAAGAGCCACATCTGGCTTGTGAGCCATAAGTTCCCGACCCCTGTTTTATAGTTTTACCTTTCACTTTGGATCTGTGATCCATCTTTAATTAAATTTTATGTATGGTGTGAGGTAGAGGTCATGGTTCATTTTTCACACATAGCGAAATCAATTTGCTCCATTAACTTTTATTAAAAAGATCTTGCTTTCCCCATTGAATTGGATTGATGTCTGTTGAAATTAAGTGATAATCAAAAATGAGTCTTTTTCTAGGCCTTCTGTTCTGATCCATCTACATAAGGGGTCTCAAACTCAACTCAGCATGTGGGCTGCAGAGCAAGATCACAGCCGTTAGGCGGGTCGCACTAGGTCTACAAAAGGCAACTGTTACACAACACTTTTCTCACTGCAGTTGAAAACAAAAAAAAATCAGTACAACAAGCACAATCGTACATGCAGTTTACTCAGTGTCACAAAACGACCAGAAACTGTAGTTCGCATCACAACTGCTGTTAACTAAGCTAATATCTAGCTAGGATGCTAGAGAAATGAAAAATACAAGTAGGCCCCTAGGCTTACTTAATTTTATCCAAAATATTTTGAACTTCGTGGATTAGTCTGCGGGCCGCACAAAATTATTCGGCGGGCTGCATGCGGCCCGCGGGCCGCGAGTTTGAGACCCCTGATCTACATGGTCATTTATTTAACGGATTTATTTTGCTTAATTTTTATGTATGCATAAGAGTAATAATTGCTTAAACATTTATGGTTAAGTAAATTTATAAAAACTTAATGATGAAATAAAAATTCTAAGTGATAGATTATTTTGTTATTGATTAATCATGTTTGTTTTCACCAAGTGTTTATCAAATAATTGTCAAATGGTATCTTAGATTTGATTAAATATGGTAATTTTATTAGCATACCTAATATCTGTGTTTTCCAAATCTGCATATTCATTTTTTTTTATTAATTATGGGAATATTCTGAGTCTTTTATGTTTTCAAATATTGCTTCCTCCTATTTTCTCTATTTTTTAAACACCTATGACATAGTGTGGGTCTTCTTGTTCTAGTCTTTATTTTTTAAAATTTTCATCATTCTGCATTTTTTTACTTCTGTAGTGCTATTTTCCAATTCACTAACTCTCTCAGTTTTGCCTAATCTGATTTTCAGTTCATATAGACACCCAATTTATAGTATCCTGTTTTTCACATTTTGATTTATTTTATTTCTATAATAATTTTAAACAAAAATATTCCATAGTATTTATCAAGTGCTTGTATGCCTTAATTTTTTTGGCAGTTTTTGCTTCCTGAAATTTCTGCTGACTCCTGCTCATGCAAAATTTTCTTTTCATAGGTTAGTAGTTTGGGAGAGTCAGAATGCTCTAGAGCCTGAGTTGAGTTTGTGTCTTTTTTAGTGGGTTTCACCAGGAGTGATAGGGGCATGAAAGCTAGGGACCATTTTTTATGAGGAGTCTTGTTAGGTCATACATGTGATATAAATTTGAACTTCAAATTCAAGTGAGGAAAGGCCTGTGAAGTTGAGGTGTTTCCTCATGGCTGTTCAATTTAGCTCTCCTACATTATAAAGACTAGAAATCTCTGCAGTCACAGAGTCAGTGCCTGTTACTAGTCTCATTTTCAGTGCCCTTGTATTCTATTCTTTGCGTGGGGAATTACAACAGTGCATAGAATTATACCACACTGGAAGGTAACTGGGCAGCTAGATTGACTAATATTTACTGCCATGTAGTGCTTGCTTTGGCACCACATACACTAAAAAAAAATATTGCCATGTAATGGGTAGTAAATGGAAATAAAAAGCAGATATACATATTAATGCCTTTGGGTAACGGATCAAAATTATGAGCTTTTTTTATTGTCATTTAAATATATCATTAGAGTCATTGATATGATGGTTTACACATATTATTCCTCAGATAATATTTATCTGTGTCACAGTGACAGCTGTAGGAAGTACTCATTTTGAAATTAATTTAATAAAACTTTTTATAAAAAATATTACTTTTCTATTTGTTTTTCAAACTTAATCATCCAGTTCACAAAGTTAAAATAATTACCCTTTATATAGTTTTACTCTGACTTTTTTGTGAGACAGAATAAGTGACAAGATGAGACTAACTATGATTTTATTATAGTCATCTTTGCCCTACCCAGTGCATGCCAGAGCCTCTCTCTGCCTTCTTCCTTATTCCTCTGCAGGAGGCTGCTCTAAAAATAACTACGGTGATGGATGTCACATGGTCAGATTGCTGAATCATGTAGTTCTTTTGTGAGCTTAGGGGTGTGGAGAACAGTGAGCAGAGTGGGATAAGCATATTGACCAAATGGCAATATAATACTCTCAATATGTTGTAGTATTTTATTTCAATCTATTTTAAAAGAATTATATTTTTAAAATATATATAAAATGGTTTTGAATCTTCATAAAGGTTTTGAATGTGATTCTCAGAATTGTGTTTTATTACATATAATACATTTAAAATAATATAAATAAAATATAATAAATTTGAAAAAACATGAATATGAGCAGATTAATAACTGATGAGCTATAAATATTCTATATAAATATTCTATTTCATTATCTTCTCATCTTAGGTATGGTAACATTTTTGCCTCCCTGTGATAGTTTTTCTGCCTCTCGTGGGGTTATCTCCAGAAAAGGGCTGTCGGTAGGTTCAGTGCTTGACAAAGAAAGCAATATGCTGACTTTTTCTCAAAAGGATGAGAATTTAGCTTCCTTGTATTATCCTTACCCACCATTTCTCCATTCCCCTTCACTCCAAAATAATTATACTTTTTGGATAAGCAGATTGTTGAATGCCAGTTTCCCCCAAATACCATCAGGATGACCTGTTTTACTGCTAGGAATTCATTACAAGGTATATCTCAGAATTGCTAGAAAAATCAAAGTAAAGTTATTACTTTCTTTAAAAACTGAAATTTGGAACAAAATTGGTTGTGTAATTATTTTGCATTTTAAATTTATGGAGAGACTGTCTATTAATGTGGTTATAAGGATATATGAGCTGAAGTCTGATTTTTAGTTTTTCAATTTGTTATGAATATTTTTCATAGCCCTAACAGGTCATGACAGTTATTGATTTTGAAAATTTGATAAAGACATCTAGTGAAATTCTGTTTTATAAATGAAGATAAATACAAAACATTATAATTTAAATAAAAATTTTAGAAACCTTTCTCACAAATTATCACCTGATGTAATTTGATCATATATTTTAATAGCAAAAAAATACAGACACCTTTCAAAGTGTCTGTAGTCTCTGCTGGTGGCAGGCTGGAGCTCAAAGAGTCAAATGTAGTTGTTTGAGGTTCCTTGAGTCAGAGGAGACCCAGGTACCGCTTCTCAGTGCTCACCAGGTTGATGTCAGCAAACTGCTGCACCCAGAAGTAGCTCAGGTCGACTGCTGGAGGAATTTGGGAGGAGATTCCCCAAGAGCACAGAGAGTGTGTTCACTTAGGTTGTGACTCCATACTCTGGAGAGCAGACAATAAGCAAGCTGCCATTTCCTCTGAAAAACAGGGCTCTGGACTAAAACGAGCCCCACCACTAGTCCAGCGCTCCTCCGCCACCCCAACTCCCCATTTCTGGGAATAGCAGAGAGAGGTTGCTGGTGGAGCTGGTTCAAGAAGTTTGCCAACATGTAGAGCCATCCCCCACTGAGGGGACTTGGGCTGTCTTTCTATTTTGTGTAGACCTATTCCTTGAGCATGGTTCATAAACTCTCAAAATCACTAACTCACAGCTATGGAACAGGCTTTTCAGGGGTGGGCCTGAGAATGGCAATGCCAAAGGGATGGAATGCACAGCCAGTGATTTGGTCACTGCAGTTATATTTATTTTACACTGCTCAGGGCCTCAGGTTTGAGAGAAGATGGCGAATGGTACACAGGAAAGCTTCATGGGAAAATGTCTTAAGCCAGATTCACTTTTCCTGCACTCTCTCAAAAAATCAGTGAGATGTGACTCTACCACAATTCTATCACACAGATACATATACACATTTGTACAACAAGCTTTTAAAAATAAAAAGTTGAACCATTTTCTGGAAAAGCTGGGCTTGCCTGTAATTTTAATGCACTTGCCTAAATTCATACTGGGTTCTTGGAAATGGTGGTTTTAAAAGAGAGGAAGAACAGGAGGGAGGAGGAAGATGACTTAATGGAAACAGTAAAACAAGTTTTGATTAGGATTGGTCACAAAAACATGTAAAATGTATATATTTATATTAGCATTAATCAAAATCATATAAGAGGAATTATTGTAATGATATTGCCCTTAAAATAATAAATATTTTAAGTGAGAAATGCCAGTGTGTTGTGTTTTAAAGAGCAGCATATGGGAAGCTGTGATAAATGTGATCCTGTCCTGTCTCAGCCTCTAGGACAGTATGTAACCCTAGGTCCCCACCCACCACACTTTGGCCCTGCCCAGCAACAGCCTCAGCTGTTTACTGTTTTGTGTGTGAATAATGAGCTTGTAGACTAGGTGATTACTAAACTTCCTTGTAAAATTCTGTTACTCCAGTATGTCATACTTTTCAGAAGGTTTGTATCTTTTCACTTAATGAAGTTAGGTAGCTTTGCATTAATTTTGTGATTTTTAAAAAATCATTTGGGCCAAAGTTCTCAATATTTGCTGAGTGTAAGCAGTTTGAACAGCTGAGGTTGGCTTTGGGGTGCTCAAGTATACTTGAGCAGGGTCAACTTCCAATTGCAGGAACCTCCAATTCCTGCTTGGATTGGAAATTGCCCTCTGGTGCCCTTCAATAACACTCACTGTGACCTGCTTTTAGTTTTATGGGGGAATTGTCTGTGTTTTGGTTCATTAATAACTGAGTGGTCTATTTCCAAGGGTTTGAGTGAAGTAAATAGCTTTGAAATTCTCAGTACTGTTTGGAAAGCTAATTACATAAATCCAAATTTTCAAGCTTTTGAGCGTCTCCCTTAACAAATGTTTGATCATACCACATTTGTGCTACAGTTCAAATGCTGAAGAAGCATTTTGGCTTCTTTCCCAAAAGCATGCTTAAAGAGGCTGGCAACCTCCTCGGTACCTTTTACTTTGAGTGGTGCAGCTTGCTCTGCGGATGCACTGGAACCTCCCATTTCATCCGCAGTGGAGGAGAATGGAACTCAATGTCCAGTAGAAATCAATGGTCTAGCAAGGTTGCAGCAAACAGAAATGACTAGCTATTTCAACAGCTGAGCAAGAAGATGTTTGTATTATTTCTTCTACTTTCCAGCTGATAAATTTTTGCTTTCTGTTTCCTTCTAGAGAGATGTGAATAATTTGCCCTGCCTCCAACGTCTGTTTCTCAGCTACAACAATATATCTAAGTAAGTGGAAATACCCAACTTGTCATCTATTAATAACTTGATCGTGTGGGTTCTAGTGCTTTAAACTAAGATTGTAAGAATCTTGGAGAATTTCTTGACATGTGAGATTTTAAATTGGAAAATGACAGGCTGGTCTGTGACCAAGTTTTTTGTGGAAAAACAAAGCTCTGCTGTGGATTAGTGCCTCTGATACCGAAATGATGAAATTAGTACAACATGCACTTTTTATTTAATTATACTTTAGAGTTGCTCTCTTGTAAAACATGGAAATTTCAACATACAGTTTGTTGTCCTTTGTTTGACAGTTACTGTACTAGTCAGGTGAATTAGAATTTCTTTCATGTATTATCTATTATATGTATAGCTACCAAACAGTTTTGGTATAGCAGGTTATATTTGCCAGAGACACTTGCTAATCAGGCCATAACTTCTAACTTGGTATTTCTACTTAGAACTGAGGCTAAGAGACTGCATATTAAACTACATAAATGTATAAATTTTGCTTTCTAAAGATTTGAAGCCTGTCATCCTTTACATTGTGATAAGGCCTCATTCAGTGTCAGAGTGGGAGAGTTCCGACCTGACCTGAGACAAGCAGTCCAACTTTTCAATGCAGAAGCGCCAGTGTCCCTCCCCCAATTCTTTCCTTTTCCTCCCCCCAGCCACTTAGTCTGAACTAGGCTTTATAACTGACTACCCCTAAGTGCTTTGGTTTTTCACTGCAAGGCTGTTCTTTGAACCTGCTTTTATAATACCGTAAGAATGAAATATAAAGGAGTTTAGGACACACCTCTTCCTGGCCTCCAGATCTGTGCTGCTGATTATTGAAAACTAGTTGAGGTTTTGTGCATTTTCTGTTTGCATCTTTTCCTCCTCCATCAGACTTGTATTACCCCATATCCTGTACTCCATCTCTAAAATTAGAGATTAAATCCAGATGGTGAACTTTGCAAATAGGCATTATTTCAAAGAAAATACCCTGAATCTCTGTTTTTTCTCTTCTGTGGAAAAAACAGTTTTCTGGAAGACTTTTTTTTAGTGTATGTTGACTGCTCTTGCAGCTGCCTTTCTATCTTGTAGGAGAGTAGGATTTATTTTGCAATAGCAGTGTAAGGGACATTCGGTTTTCTTCAACGAGTTCCTACCTGAAGACCATTAACAACTGTTTTGAGGGACTAGTTACTCATTATCTCAGTTGTTTCTCATGTCTCACAATATTAACTGCTTATAGTGCTGCAGACCCTTAGATTCCCCCAACTTGTGGTGGAACTCATTACTATGCTTCTTGTCTTCTGTATGGGGAGTGATTTAAAGAGAGATATAAATTTGGGTATAGGGGTTACAGTGTTCCCTGTTCCCCAGGATACCTGGAGTTCAGGATACTTCTGAACTCCTAGTGTGACTGCAGAGCTAGCTCAGACTGGTCCTATCCTGTTTCTAGCAAGACCCGGAACCAAAGTTTATGAGTAACACTTGTCCATCCTTAACTGCTTCCCCCATGGGATGAAAGGACAGAACATAACAAGATCCTGAACACAGAACTCTTTAAGAAGCAAAGGGGGTCCTTTGTCCATGAAGATCCAGTGCTGAAACCCCTTAATCCTGCCCCAAACCCTGGATTAGGGAGACAGATTTGAGCCTTGCCTCCTGTCTCCATATCAGTCAACTTGCAAATAAAAGACTTTTCTTTTCTCAAAAGCTGTTGCCATAATATTGGCTTCTCTGTGCAGTGGGTAATAGCCCTTGCTCAGTAACACTGGGTGTGTTGGGGATTATTATTATTTTTGGTTTGTTTGTACTTATTGATTTGAGAGAGAGTAAGAGAGAGTGAGAAGGGATGGAGTGGAGAGATCAGCTTGTATGTAGTAGTTGCTTCTCACATATGCCTTACCTGGGCCAGCCTGGGCTTTGAACTGGTGACCTCAGCATTCCAGGACCACGCTTTATCCGCTGTGCCACCACAGGCCAGGCAGGAGTTGGTTTTAATTGCTTGTATTTAGGGAATTTTCTTCCTACCCTATAAAGGAGTTTCACTCACTCAGCAAAATAAAGATATACTTAATGGGGCAAATATTTATACCTTTCCTTAGAAAGCATGATTTTGAAAGAAATTGCAATAGAAGTGAGTCAACAGTTTCAGGGCTTTCATTTTCTCCCTAATGGCTTTCTCTGCATTTCTACATGGGCTTAGCTCTCTACCTTTCTCTGCGGCTTCCAGCTGATCCACTTTTGATGCTAAGCACAATTTCTGCTAGTTCCTATTGGTGCACATGGTCCAGGAGATGTGGTGTAGAGAATATATTGGGTCTGGGGGGAAGATCAGAGAGTTCAAGCCTTGAAACTCAGGGCACAAATATCTCATATAGGCAGGCCATCAGGTGATTGGCAGTGATACCTGTAGTACCTTTTCGGGTCTATGTGCCCTGCTGTAGTCCTAGCACAACAGATTTGCCCTGATGTAACGGGCCAAGAAGAGCCATCTAAGGCTGCAAGTCTGTACCTTTCAAGACTCCTGTATAACTCTCAGATGGTATTTCACAAATGAAAATATACAACCATACATCCATTTTGGGGAGACACACACACACACACACATATATGTATGTATAAAACATATTTTTATTTAATTATATAATTTTATATATAATTATATATTTTAAAATTATATGTATATATGTATATATATTTGCGACAGAGAGGGAAAGACAGGGACAGACAGGAAGGGAGAGAGATGAGAAGCATCAATTCTTTGTTGAGACAGCTTCGTTGTTCATTGACTGCTTTCTTTTTTCTTTTTTTTATGATTTTATTCAGTTTTTCAGAGAGGAGAGAGAGAGAGAGAAAGGGAAAGAGGGAGGGAGAGAGAGAGAGAGAGAGAGAAGGAGGGAGGAGCAGGAAGCAACAACTCCCATATGTGCCTTGACCAGGCAAGCCAGGGTTTCGAACTGGCGACCTCAGTGTTTCAGGTCAACGCTTTATCCACTGCTGACTGCTTTCTTATATG
Source organism: Saccopteryx leptura (assembly GCF_036850995.1). Taxonomy (NCBI): domain Eukaryota; kingdom Metazoa; phylum Chordata; class Mammalia; order Chiroptera; family Emballonuridae; genus Saccopteryx; species Saccopteryx leptura. The sequence goes on from NC_089508.1 coordinate 124,285,803, forward strand.
TGCCTTGACCAGGGAACTACAGCAGAATGAGTGACCCCTCGCTCAAGCCAGCAGCCTTGGGCTTCAAGCCAGCGACCATGGGGTCGTGTCTATGATCCCATGCTCAAGCCAGTGACCCTACACTCAAGCTGGATGAGCCCGTGCTCAGGCCGGCAACATCAGGGTTTTGAACCTGGGTCCTCTGCATCCCAGTCTGACATTCTATTCACTGTGCCACCACCTGGTCAGGCAACAAAAATATATTGACTGTTAATGTAGTAGGGCTCCTAGGTTTTAACCAAGTTATTGGACTCTTAAAGGTCCATTTGCATAAATTATCAGGTAAAAAATAAAAACACCAAAAAACAGAAGAAACCAAAAAAAAAAAAAAAACACTTGCAAAAAATTAAAATAAATAATATAAAAAATTAAAGGAAATAAAGTTCAAAAGGAAAAGAAGAAATTTCAGTTTGAGAAGTTTTTCAGTTTTCTTCCAGTTGGTGTTACAGTATTACAAGGTTAGCTCTGAAATTTTGGGGCTCACCTCTGCTGAGGTGTTGCTTGCACAATGATGGAGGCTGGCTGCAGTCCTGATGGTCAGTGGGGTGTGTTGTGAGGACTTTACAGCTTTAATAATGGTGATCTCAAGCCTCCGGATGCTCCTTCCCACATCTCAACAGATGTGGACCAGACATGGGGAACCAGACATGGAGTACCTCTCTTCTTCAGGGGAGAGAGTGGCTCTGGAAAGTTAGCTGTGGGGTCTGTCTCTGCCACTCTTCATACCTTGTGAGGTGAGGGAGGCAAGATATGGGGAGTTGGGAAGCCACACTTTTGCTTTCTCTGTCTCGGTACTGAGTGCGGGCTGCTGGCAGACCAGAGGATTTAATGGCAGGTGCTCCGGGCGTGCGCCCTGGGCCCTGACTTCTGAAGGGCCCCACAAAACTCCAACTTTACACTTTTTCTAATGACAAGGGGCCCAATATTTTCTTTTGCACCCGGGGCCTCAACCAACTTTAATCCGCCTCTGTGGCTGTGACCCCTTGTTATGTTACCACTTTGTTTTAGTATCTGCCCTCAATCCTACTGCTTCTCCCGGCAGAGGAAGACCGGTCACTGTGGCTTCCCTCCTTCAGGAGCCTCTGCAGACGAAAACTTGCACAGTCCGGGCCTCTTTCCTCTCTGTAGCTGACTGCAAGTACATCTTATCTTCCACCCCCTTCTCAACTATTCCCACATCCATTTGGTGCGTGGATCTTTCAGGCAAGCCTGCAAGCCCAGCTGGGGTTCTTTGGCTGTGTTATAGCTCTTTAGTTTGTAGAAATTTCAAGGGAGAGGTAAGGGGTATCTCTCTCATCACCATTACTCTCATGTCATTATCCATAATTTGTGGCATTCTGAGATAAAAGCTGTTTGAATTTTTCTACAATAAGCTAAAGATCATACAATTTAGTTAATTTTCTTTGACTTTTATTTTTGTGTTGTAGTCAAAATGATTTTTGTTTTGGTCAGTCTTAAGTACTTGTTGATCTCATGCTAGACAGATTATTGACTGCAGAGATGGACTGTGACCACCACAGTCCCATGCACTCCTGTCAAGTGGGGGTATTATTGAAAACACCAGACATTTTCTTCTGATTTAAGGGAACTAGCACCACTGTCGTTCACACAGAACTTGGAAAGTATAACTTTGTCCTATTAATGTTATGTAGCTAAATGAGCATTAGAAATAATCTTTATGCACTATGGGCAAAAGTAGATTTGCAGTTATGAGAATGTGAACCACAGAGTTTATTCTTGTAGTATTATTTATTATTATATTACTTATTTGTATTATTTGTCTTATTGTTTTTCTTATTTCATATCCTTACTTACAATTTATCTTTTAGGTAATGATGGCTGGTGATACAACCACCTTTTGCCGAGCCCTATATACCTTACATGTCTTTATAACATTTTGTGGTTATAAATTCTATAAAATTTTTGCTTTAAGCTAGCATTTTAAAGTGAACAGAGTACATTTGCTTTATATCTTCTAATTTACTAAGCTGTGTATAGAGTTAATTGCTAACAATTAGTTCAGTGGCACGAATAGAAGTTAAAAGCTTCACTCAGATGTGTTGTCAGGGAGCGCCTGAAAACCAGGTGGCGACTTTCCAGCTAAAGCAGGGCCAGAGCTCCTATAGGACATTGGAGCATGCAACTCGCGGTTTTATGGTTTTACCGTAGGTAGTTTTCAGCTTTAACCTTCAGCAGCAATGGGGATTGTTCCTTTTCCATCCCTCTTGCTTGAGGACTCAATAACTCAGAATGGTATCTACTGAAGCCTGTTTGTGCAAGCCTTGTGGCTTATTGAAGAGTCACAGTGCATAGGGCAGGGGTGGTGGATAAGACAAGGGGGCAAAGGCACAAGGCAGTGGGGAACCTCTACCACATTTGTTGTATTCCTGTTGCAATACCTTTAAAAGAGAGAAAGGCAGAAAACAATCTGTTGGATAGCAGTTACTTTTTATTACCATTACATGCCTTATTTTATTGTCCCCTTTCTCTCTGATGGCATCTGTAGTCATTTAAAGCATCGATTCAGTAGATACAAAAATATGGAGAAATGCTGTCATGGGCTTTTTGATAACATCATGAGGAAATTCCCCAGGAATTTTCTCAGATACTCTTAATGTAATCATAAGATTTCAGTTTCATTAGTGTAAGGGTAATCTGTTCGTATGTGTACATGTGAATTTTTACAGGAAGGATTATTGAACTAAAACGAAGGACCTGTGAGCAGGCAGTTTGCACACCTAGCCTCAGACGAGGTTCATACATACATAGTTGAAAGGCTGATAGCTATTCATGTAAGTGAATTAATAATTTTAAAGCATTGCTATATCAAAGGCCCTTTTGGATTTTGTTAATGTGAAGGTTCTAGAAGTTGCAGGAAAGTATGCATTTTTGATACATATTACTAAGGGAAATTTTGCATCTTAAAATTACTTTTAATTACCATATTTTTCACTCCATCAGATGCACCTGACCACAAGACGCACCTAGGGTTTTAAAGAGGAAAATAAGAAAAAAGATATTCTGAACCAAATGCTGTGTTAAAATATTTAATAAAATATACCACAATAATATTTCAACAATGTAAACTCAGCAGCAGTATTAACAACTATTAGCACTGTTATTAACAAATGAGAAGAGACTTTAATGTTCAAATACTCTTCTAGGCCTTGGCCAGTTGGCTCAGTGGTAGAGCGTCGGCCTGGTGTGCAGGAGTCCCAGGTTCGATTCCCGGCCAGGGCACACAGGAGACGTGCCCATCTGCTTCTCTACCCCTCCCCCTCTCCTTCCTCTCTGTCTCTCTCTTCCCCTACCGCAGCCAAGGCTCCATTGGAGCAAAGTTGGCCTGGGCGCTGAGGATGGCTCTGTGGCCTCTGCCTCAGGCGCTAGAATGGCTCTGGTCACAACAGAGCGATGCCCCGATGGGCAGAGCATCTACCCCTGGTGGGCGTGCCAGGTGGATCCTGGTCGGGCGCATGCAGGAGTCTGTCTGACTGCCTCCCCGTTTCCAACTTCAGAAAAATACAAAAAACACACACAAAAAAACACACAAAAAAAACAAAAAACAAATACTCTTCTAGTTGTCCGGGAACCCACAGCAGCTAAAAATAATGAACATTTGCTCCATAAGATGCACAGGCATTTCCCCCTCCACTTTTGGGGGAAAAAAGAGTCTTATGGAGTGAAAAATATGGTACATATCTTATTGGGTGTGGTTGTCTCTAGTTTCAGAAACAAACAAGTTTGATAAATTGAGACCAATGTGTGTTTCATGATTTCCTTTTATTTTTGTTCTACACATGCAAGGAAATCCAAAATATACTCATAAACAACCTAAGGTAGAAGTAAGTAGACTAAACCCAAAATGCACATAGAAATAATCTTAAAGTATATAAGTTAGTGCCTGACCAGGCAGTGGTACAGTGGATAGAGCATCAGACTGGGAGGCGAGGATCCAGGTTCGAAACCCCAGGGTCACCGGCTTGAGCACGGGCTCATCTGGTTTGAGCAAGTCTCACCAGCTTGAGCCTAAGATCGCTGGCTTGAGCAAGGGATTACTCAGTCTGCTGTAGCCTCCCAGTCAAGGCACATATGAGAAAACAATCAATAAACAACTAAGATGCCACAACGAAGAACTGATGCTTCTCATCTGTCTCCTTTCCTGTCTGTCCCTATCTGTCCCTCTCTCCATCTGTGTCACACACACAATAAAAGTATATAAGTAGCTTCTTCTAGTGCTCTTCCTTGTACTGATATTGTTGAAAATACTTCCAAAAGTGGTTTGAAGTAATTTACAATACAAATTTCCAATGCATAAACATTTAAACATAAGCATTTAAAACAAAGGTAGGTAAACAAATTGTTCAGTTAATTTCAGAAAAAAACAAGCTCAAAATCAATCATGAGCAAACTCCAAATGTGTACGCCTACCTGCAGAACTTTCAGTTTGATCTGTTGGAGAAACTTGGGTTCATCCTTTAGGATGCAATCCAAATCCTGAACAAGTAGAATTATTTCCATTTTGTAAGACCTCTATAATACCTTTTAGTGCACTATAGTCAGTTAGGCCATGTTTAATTTACAGCAGGTGACACATTTGGCACAGAGGGAGAAAGGAAAATTATCTTTGTTTTACTTAATGACTAGATAAGGCCAAAGTTTAAGCTGATGTCTTTTAGTAATCATAGATGATTCTTAACAGTCCTATTCAACATGTTATCTTATTCAGTTCTTTGAAGATTCTGTTTGCAGCTAATTCATCATGGCTGCTCCTAGTATATAAAAGCAGAAAACCAATTTTTTTTTTTTTTTTTTTTTGTATTTTTCTGAAGCTGGAAACCCGGAGGCAGTCAGACAGACTCCCGCATGCGCCCGACAGGGATCCACCCGGCATGCCCACCAGGGGGCGATGCTCTGCCCATCCGGGGTGTCGCTCTGTCGCGACCAGAGCCACTCTAGCGCCTGGGGCAGAGGCCAAGGAACCATCCCCAGCGCCCGGGCCATCTTTTGCTCCAGTGGAGCCTCAGCTGTGGGAGGGGAAGAGAGAGACAGAGAGGAAGGAGAGGGGGAGGGGTGGAGAAGCAGATGGGCGTTTCTCCTGTGTGCCCTGGCCGGGAATCGAACCCGGGACTTCCGCACGCCAGGGCGACGCTCTACCACTGAGCCAACCGGCCAGGGCCAGAAAACCAATTTAAGGTTATTTTATGATGGAGTTGGATTAACAGTAACACCTGTCGTGAGATCTTCATGACCAAAGGCTCTCCACAGCGGGGTACTTTCTGAACATTTGAGTAGATTCAAAGTTACATCTTGGAGAAACACTTGAGACTTTGCTTCAGGTAGTTTCTATGTCATGATGCAAAGATAAGCTAGCCTTCAACTTGTGTAGAGATTTCTACCTGAATGTCATATATTATATATGTGGCTTTTTACAAAGTCCTGTCTGCTGCTTCCAACATCCATGTCATCTCTGAGACTGTTTCTGTTAACTTGTTCTTCTTTAGGATTTTTTTTTTTTTTTTTTGCTTCCCTTCTCTTGCAGTTTTTATTGTATTCTGGGCATTGTGAGTATAGGTCAAATAAGTTTGTAAATATGATATATAGGTTTGCTCGCTTATAGTTTGCATTGGGTGTGGGGGACAGGCTGTAAGCAGGCCGGGTTGTTATAGCCTAAGGCTTAGTTTTAAGACTAAGCTTTTCCCCACACCCTTGACTGTTGCATGATGTAGGGTGGTGCACTCTCCTGAGGAATCCCATTATGCCTCAGATAAGTGACTCTGTATCAGAGACTTCCTTGTTTGTATATTGGATTAAAGGTTTTGGTTTCTACACTATAAAGTGGTGCAGAGGAGCCCATGCTAGAGAAGAGCAGAGAAAGGCCACGTGGAGGAGAGGAGAAGCAGCCAAGATGGTGGAGTGCTGAAGGAGAAGCTAGTTTGTGCAGAGAGAAGGAGATGGGGAACAGAGGTGAATAAGGCTGGTGAGGTAGAAACCTTTGATTCTAGGAAACTCGGATGAGTCAGTGGCTTTGGGAGCCCTGAATGGAAAGAGAAGTGTTTTCCCACTGTGTGTATTTCTTGCCTGCCAGGTGCAAGCTAGGATTAAAGCTAATGGCCCACCAGTTCATGGCTCGGTTGTTTCATTACCGTCTGTCCAAATCAAATGTGAACCTGCATGGGCCAGGCAGCTCTGATGGTGGCCATGGCTACTGGCTTTACATTTGGCGTAGTCTGTGGCAGGATTCGATACAGATCGATATGGAGCCACCACCACCTTTGAGTGGTGGAGTAGAGGACTGGCTGCTGTTATGGTTCCCCATGGCTGTCCTTTTGGGGACTGTAGGCTGGCTGACTTTTACAGCTATGCGTGAGGAAACTGAGAGCTCTATGGAAGAGGCTGCCCTGAACCTGCAAACCGAGCAGTGGAAGGAGCTGGAGCAAACGTGGGAGAAAGAGATGCTGGACCTGGAGCTGGAGCAAGCACCGGAGGAGGCTGACCAGGTTTGTGAGATTTGCTTGGAAATGGAGCAGCCACTGAAGAAGGAATCACAGGTTCGTGAGTTGGAGATTGCCCTGGACGTTGTGGAGAGCCAGCAGTGGCGGGAGGCCAGGGCTGAGGCCGGAGCTGGAGCTGCAAGACCTGGAGAGCAAAAGGCAATGGTGGCCAGGGGCTCGAGTCCAGCAGTGGGAGCTGATGTTTTCAGTTCTTCTTTGAAGGATGATGAGAATCGGGCTGGAGTTGCAATCCACAGTCTCCAGAAGGTGAGAGCCCAGCAGCAAGGAGTACCTACTATGCCCCTGGTAGGGCTGCAATTTTGGGACATAGGGGTGAATGCCATCATGCTCTCTGAGCAGAGATGGAAATGCTGACTGCCATTGCCATGTGCTCCTCCTTGGGACAGTGTAAGACCTGCCAGGACGGCAGGGATGAGGGGAGGTGGCTGAGGCCCCATGTGCTTGGACTGATTCCTGGACTATGACTGGAGTGGGCACTGGCTCCTTTGCTGGATGGACTTACGGGTTTTGGACAATGTGAAATACCCTGATGGGGGTGGGGGTCGGCTTTGCTGGAAGCACTCCCCTGCCCCGGGAAGCTTTTCCCATGGCTAAAAAGAAGTCCGAGGACATTTTGCACTTTTGGCAAAGTGCTCAGAGACTGGTGAAATGTACCTTTGTAATTGTTGAAATTGTATGATTTGTCATGTGGTTGTAATTTGTGTAATGTGCCTAATTTCCTTGTGCAGGAATACCTGTGCTTTAAATTGTAAGTGAGCAAAGGGGTGGAATGTTGGTCAAATAAGTTTGTAAACATGATATATGTTTGCTCACTTATAGTTTGCATTGGGTTTGGGGGACAGGCTGTAAGCAGACCGGGTCGTTATAGCCTAAGGCTTAGTTTTTTTTTTTGTTTTTTTTAATAATTTTATTTTTTTAATGGGGTGACATCAATAAATCAGGATACATATATTCAAAGATAACAAGTCCAGGTTATCTTGTCGTTCAATTATGTTGCATACCCACCACCCAAAGTCAGATTGTCCTCTGTCACCTTCTATCTTGTTTTCTTTGTGCCCCTCCCCACCCTCTTTCCCTCTCCCATTCCCCCCTCCCCCCCCCCCCCCCGTAACCACCACACTCTTATCAGTGTCTCTTAGTTTCACTATTATGTCCCACCTACGTATGGAATAATACAGTTCCTGGTTTTTTCTGATTTACTTATTTCGCTTCGTATCATGTTATCAAGATCCCACCATTTTGCTGTAAATGTTCTGATGTCATCATTTCTTATGGCTGAGTAGTATTCCATAGTGTATATGTGCCACATCTTCTTTATCCAGTCATCTATTGATGGGCTTTTTGGTTGTTTCCATGTCCTGGCCACTGTGAACAATGCTGCAATAAACATGGGGCTGCATGTGTCTTTACGTATCAATGTTTCTAAGTTTTTGGGATATATACCCAGTAGAGGGATTGCTGGGTCATAAGGTAGTTCTATTTTCAGTTTTTTGAGGAACCACCATACTTTCTTCCATAATGGTTGTACTACTTTACATTCCCACCAACAGTGTATGAGGGTTCCTTTTTCTCCACAGCCTCTCCAACATTTGCTATTACCTGTCTTGCTAATAACAGCTAATCGAACAGGTGTGAGGTAGTATCTCATTGCCGTTTTGATTTGCATTTCTCTAATAGCTAAAGAAGATGAGCATCTTTTCATATATCTGTTGGCCATTTGTATTTCTTCCTGGGAGAAGTGTCTATTCATATCTAAGGCTTAGTTTTAAGACTAAGCTTTTCCCCACACCCTTGACTGTTACATGATGTGGGTGGTGCACTCTCCTGCGGAATCCCATCATGCCTCAGATAAGTGACTTTGTATCAGAGACTTTCTTGTTTGTATATTGGATTAAAATGGGGCAGAGGAGCCCATCCTAGAGAAGAGCAGAGAAAGACCACGTGGAGAAAAGGAGAAGCAGCCAAGATGGCGGAGTGTTGAGTGAGAAGGCAGTTTGTGCAGAGAGAAGGAGATGGGGAACAGAGGTGAATAAGTCTGGTGAGCTAGAAACCTTTGATTCTAGGAAACTCGGATAAGTCAGTGGCTTTGGGAGCCCTGAATGGAAAGGGAAGTGTTTTCCCACTGTGTGTATTTCTTGCCCGCCGGGTGCAAGCTAGGAGTAAAGGTGATGGCCCACCAGTTCATGGCTCAGTTGTTTCATTACCGTCTGTCTGAATCAAATGCAAACCTGCTGGGCCAGGCGGCTCTGATGGTGACCATGGCTACTGGCTTTATAGTGAGCATACTGTTGAGAATCTGGATTTTCTTGGCTTTCTTATTTTTTCAGAGAATAATTATTTAAAAATTTTTTAAATTAAATTATCAGGGTGACATTGGTTAATAAGATTTTATTATAGGTTTCAAGCATATATTTGTATGATCTGTGAAGTATATATACTGCATTGTGTGCCCACCACCTAAAGTCAGATCATCTTTCATCACCATGTATTTGGCTCCTGTAAGGCGTTTTTGGCCGTTGACATGCAGATTTGCATTGAATTCGGGCAGATGGTGAAGGAACTGTGGAGCTGGAAAATGGTGGGCCATTTTGTTTTTTAGAGTCTCACAGTGGTGGACAAGCAAGCAGGCGGAGAAAACTTCTCTCTCTCTCTTTCTCTCTCTCTCTCTCTCTCTCTCTCTCTCTCTCTCTCTCTTTGTCTCTCTTCTCCTGGGGCTGACAGCAAACAGACCAGGGGAAAAACTCTGACAAACAATAGAAAAAATGGCATCTTCCAATGGCGGCAAGCAGTCAGCATTCTACAATCTGCTGCTCTGAGGGCAAGCACCTGCAGCCTTACACAGGCTATAAACACGTGGTGCTGCCCCGTGCTCACACACCAATCAGGCAAAGTACAAGTGAGCAAGCCTAACACATTTATTTGCCCAAAAGCCCCCTTTACCCTTTGCTACCTTCCATGCTCTTCCCTCTGGTGACCACTATACTGTTGTCTGTGTCTGAGTTTCAGTTTTATATCCCAGTATGAGCGAGATCATATGGTTTTTAGCTTTTCCTAACTGACTTGTTTGCAACAACATGGGTGGATCTGGGGAATATCATGCTAAGCCAAATGAGTGGGTTTTCTTGTCTTAGTTTAGAGACGTTGAGTTTTATTCTGTAAGACATCTAACCTACTGGAGAAGTAGATTCATCCTGCTGAGGCTTATTTTTAGGGCAGGTGTAAAGTAATGCTTATTATCTAACTAGAGAAATAAGTTTTTGTATCTATCTATATTTACTTCATCCTGACAGTAAACCCAGGGTTTCTGGATCAGAGGCTGGTTGATTATTTACCTGCAGAAGGTCTTGCATTGGTGTCCATGCTCCATTTCCCACAGGGCGTTATTTGTTGAAGGCGATGTTACCTACAGGGGCAGGTGGAAGATTTCTAGTGAGAGGAACTCAGAATGATTTCTCTTGAAGCTTATAGGAAGGCACTGCTTGCACAGCTGAACATCCTTCCCTGTAGAGAAGGAGGAGGGCAGAGAGGGGTGGGGGAAAGAGAGGGAATTACCCACTGAAATGTAAATAAATGGCTCCAGGCTTTATTACCTTTGACTATAAACACATAGCTCTGGGAGATAAATTTCTGTATTATTCTAGAAGTCTCTATCTATACAATTACCATTTAACCTAGATGCCATTTTCCTTTGCTCAGAAAGCCTTGCTCTTGCAGAAACATGAATATCCTCACATTGTCTGCAGAACTGGAGTCCTACCTCTGAGGGGTACCCTTTACGATGCCTTGGGTCTGACCTGAGAGTTCAGTGAGGTCTCCTCCTGTACCCAGTTGGAACGTCAGTGTGCCCAGCTCCGTGTCCTGTAGGCACAGTGCTCCCTTCATCTCACATCCCTCAGTCCTTATATTTTGCGAGGTGCCCTAGGGTCTCCCGTGTTGGTGCATCCTCATATCCAGCCAAGCGTTTACAAGACCCATGTGCAAGATTTCTAGTTTCTCCCTGCACAGCTCCCTGAGTGAACCGAAACTGACCTTTGTTTTTACAGCCAAGAGCCTGTTCTCTCTTGGACTCCGCTTCTCTGTGCTGTGATTGGGACAGTGTCTGTCCCGCAGTTGTTTACATGGGGACAGTGGGTCTGATACTTTCATTGCCAAAATTACCAGTTCCTTTCACTAGACCTCCAAATTCTTATGTCATGTATCATCTTTGCCAGCCACCTTTTCAGTACTTAAAGAATATGAATGTCCTTTAAATCAATGATACTGTATTCCTGTATCTACAAGCAGTGATCTAAACTAACCTTGAACTGGTAAATGCAGTTTCTGTCCACACAGCCTTCCTGATACTTAAACAGTTTAGAAATGGGCTAAAATCTATTCTTTAGATTCTTTAAATTCCATTCCAATATATTATTTGTCCAAAAAACTTCATGCTTTATCTTTTGTACTTTATCTCTCTATAGAAATACTTTTAAAAACTGTAATTTAATATATTATAATCTTTATTGAAGAGATCAAAGAAAGAACCAGTCTTTAAGAACTAAGTCTCAAAACTAAGTTAAGCCAGAAAACTTTAGCTCCTGAAGGATACTATACTTTAAGCACTTATTTTGTTATTTGTGAGGATGAAAAGGAAACACTGTGAATGTAGGGTTGACTTATCAGTGTACTTTTTCATATGCGCACACCATAAATGTGTCTGCATATAGTCGTTCTTGAGTACTTTATTGAGCTTGAATGATTATGTCATTATGAAAAGAAAAATACTTTTTCCTGTTTATGATTGAAAACTACCTATAATCTAAAAGCTGTGTTAAATTATTTAGGAATAGATTTATAAAGATTGTATGTGTCTATAAAAGCTGCCAACTTTTGATGTTTGGGAGCTGATTGATAATCATACCCTTTCCCTTCTCTAATTTTTGAATCAACTGAAAAATACAAGAATCAGACAGATGGGGTACTTAATAGCAGAACACAGTTTAGAAATGTTCTCACAGTCAGGTTTCTGAACGCATCTCCAGCACTGGGTTTTGGACTCACTGGCAGAATAAATTGAAACTTGGAGCTTACTCTCTGTAGGGTGGCTACAGAAGACACTCCCACCCTGGGGACTGGTGGCCTGAAAGAGAAGAAAGGGAGTTTAGAATTCTTATGTATACATTTCTCCTTTTGGAAGCTTACCGTTTAGGAATTTGTTTGTGTGTGTGTGTGCGCGCGCATGTGTGTGCGTGTGAGTCGGTGTAAGGCCAATAGCCATGGCCACCATCAACAGCCGCCTGGTGCAGGTTCGCATTTGATTCGGACAGACAGTAATGAAACAACGGAGCCAAGAACTGGTGGACCATTAGCTTTAATCCTAGCTTGCACCCGGGGGGGGGGGGGGCGAGAAATACACCCAGTGGGAAATCACTTCCATTTCCAGTCAGGGCTCCCAAGGCAACTGACTTATCCGAGTTTCCTAGAATCAAAGGTTTCTACCTCACCAGCCTTATTCACCTCTGTTCTCCATCTCCTTCTCTCTGCACAAACTCTGCACAAACTGGCTTCTCCTTCAGCACTCCACCATCTTGGCTACTTCTCCTCTCCTCCACGTGGTCTTTCTCTGCTCTCCTCCAGCATGGGCTCCTCTGCCCCATTTTATAGTGTAGAAATCAAAACCTTTAATCCAATAGACAAACAAGGAAGTCTCCGATACAAAGTCACTTAGGGTAGGAAAGGCTTAGTCTTAAAACTAAGCCTTAGGGTATAACAACCCTGCCTGCTTACAGCCTGTCCCCCACACCCAATGCAAACTATAAGCTAGCAAACCTATATATTATATTTACAAACTTATATGACCAACAGTCAGTTATTAGGTGGGTTGAATTAATTGCTTTCCCTATATTAGTTTTTAGTATTAAAGATGACTTTTATGAAGGGGGACAAAGGAAAAGAAGGAAAATTATTGCCTGATCTTAAAAGACACTGGACTTTTTATCACGCCTGGGTTGAAAGAAGATATTTTCTCCTTTAAAAAAGTCTTGCTTACATCCAAGTAAGGGAGTTGAGAATTGGGATTTTCTATAAATAGGGAGGACACTTCTGGATTGTTGTCTACAAGGATAGGGACTCAGTTTAACTTGCTTTCCTGGGGGCATGAAGGGTGTTATAGTGACTTAATGTCACACCTCTGAGATGCTGTACAGCAGTGGACCCCAACCTTTTTTGGGCCATGGACCAGTTTAATGTCAGAAAATATTTTCACGGACCGGCTTTTAGGGTGGGATGGATAAATGTATCACGTGACCGAGACAAGCGTCAAGAGTGAGTCTTAGACGGTTGTAACAGAGGGAATCAGGTCATTTTTTAAAAATAAAACATCGTTCAGACTTAAATATAAATAAAATGGAAATAATGTAACTTATTTATTCTTTCTCTGCGGACCAGTACCAAATGGCCCACAGACCGATACTGGTCCACGGCCCCGGGGATTGGGGACCCACTGCTGTACAGTGTGCTTAACTGTCCACTAGCCTCTGGGCATTGCTTTTTGATAAAACTTCCTGCTTTGGCTTAAGAAGAAATTGATAATATCAACTGTAGATGCCACATTAGAAACCATACTGCTTAGTTTAGGAATATCCTGGGAAGAGCTGAATAAATTTGTAAACCAGATTAATAATATTTTTTTATAGTTCTTTTAATTAAATAATTAATTTTGATTTCAGAGAGAGAGGAAGCGGGGCGGAAAGAGAGAGAGAGAAAGAGGAATTTATTTGTTGTTCCACTTATTTAATGCATTCATTGGTTAATTATTGTATGTGCCCTGACTGGGGATCAAACCTGCAACCTTGGTGCATATGGACAATGCTCTAACCAACTGAGCTATCCAGCCAGGGCTTTCTGTAGTTCCTTTCATTTTGTCTTTGGGGTTTGTTTTCTTGCACTTCAGGGGTGCTGGCTGTGTTTTTCCGTAATGACCCACATGAGGGACTGTGAGAACCACTCCAGTGTTTCATGGCTGACTGAGGTCAACTCATAGGGCTGTCTAGAGGATATTCAGATGGTGGGAGCGAGAACTGGTCCTCCTCCTTCACATCCTTTACCATGTCATTAAAATGTCATGTAAATTGATATTTTAACTCCATCTCTTTCACAAAGAGAATTTAAAATGTCTTTCCAGTTGGTTGTTGAATTGTGCATCTCTGTATGTAAACCACCAATTAGGCAATAAGGCGTGTAGGGTGTGATGAGCATGCAGCTTCTCTTTCTGTGAGTAGGCGGTCTGGTGATAGACCACAGAGAACACAGAGAAGCGAGTGACGGGCACAAAGATGGCCAGTCTGCAGGTGTAGGAAAGCCCAGTCCCCGAATTAATCTCTCTGCTTAGTGCTCTGATGATGGGCTCTTTCCTCCCTGCTAATGCTGGAAGTGACTTTCTGAGGAACCTTGGTGTTCAGAATCGTGACTGTGAACCAGCAGTATTGGCATCACTGGGGAGCTTATTAGAAATCCAGCCTCCAGCCTGCCCTCTGCTCTGTACCAGGGTCATCATCTTTAGAAGATCCCGGTGATGCAGGTGTCCATCACAGACTGGGGGCACTGCTGCAGAAGTCTGACTGCACTTACTTAGGTCAAGTACTGAGTGGGAGCTGGCATTCAGCCGGGGCATAGAAGGCACCCTGACTGCTCAGGCCTGGGCATATGCTCCCTCTCACCATGCACAATGGCAGTGGGATGTGATGATGGACTGGGTGTGCTGCAGAAAGAAGTGTGCTGTTACCAGGCAAGGGAAGCCGAGCAGGAAGATAACTATCCAATAAACTTACTCCCTCTTTCATGTTAATGTTAGAGCTAGCTGTTGTTCTATACCTTTCACTTTGGGTCATTTCATCCCATTTCCGTGTGTGTGTGTGTGTGTGTGTGTGTTCTACACCAAACCTCCTTCCCCTCACGGAGCCTTCTGTCTGCCTGATTCGATACCAGAGATCTTTCTTCTTCCACAGCATGGTTCTTCTGTTGCTCCTCAGAGTCATAGTTCTCAAACACATATGAATACATTAAGGATAATGATACATGTCTCTGTGCCTGAGTGACTGGACCCCTGCACTCTTGGTAGAGCAACTCTTCCTTACTCATGCTTTTCCTTCTACTGGGAAGGCATTCATCTGTGGAGTCATGCCTTTTCAAGCTGTGAATGCCTCTGCATTTGCTAGTGGGAGTCATGCTTTAGCCCTCAGAAATTATAACTCCTAGTGACTGCTATACAGAGGTCATAGGGAAAGGGAAGGTTATAATCCTTTATTACTAGTTTTGATTCTCACATTTTCCTGGATCTGTTATACTGGCTCATATTCCTGGCACAAGGTGTTCCAGGATCATTTTTTGCAGGAGTTCTGATTCTTCTTAATGGAAAATGGTACTAAGAAACCAGGATTCAAGTGCTAGGTAAGCTGAGGTGCCATTCCTGCTACATCTTCTCAGTGATAAAGTTAGGAAATGTGTGTGTTCGTGTGTTTATTTGTGTATCATACATCTTTATCTATTTGTCTACCTGCATGTACTAAATTGTGGCTTCATACTGACACCTTCATGAATTCAATCATAAAACTTTTAATTACAACCCAATGCCATTGGGCTTTATTTTAGCCTTTCACCATGCTCTCTTCTTAATTTATAATCACTGTCCCTGGCATTGGCTCCCCATTACATATATTTACTTATATACTCAATCCTTGAATATATAGTGTGTCTGTAAAGTCATGGTGAACTTTTGACCAGTCACACGAAAGCAACAAAAGACAATAGAAATGTGAAATCTGCACCCAATAAAAGGAAAACCCTCCCAGTTTCTGTAGGATGATGTGGCAGCATGTGCGCATGCACAGATGACGTAACACTGTGTATACAGCGGAGCAGCCCACGGCCATGCCAGTCGAGATGTAGACGGTACAGAGGAAAGTTCAGTGTGTTCTGTGGCTTGCTAAATTCGAATTCGTGACCCAAGTGCAACGTGAATATCGGCACATTTATAAGGAAGCGCCACCACATAGGAATAACATTACTCGGTAGGATAAGCAGTTGAAGGAAACGGCAGTTTGGTGGAGAAACCCCATTCTGGTAGGCCATCAGTCAGTGATGAGTCTGTAGAGGCTATACAGGATAGCTACCTAAGGAGCCCTGAGAAATCTGTGCGTGAGCACACATCAAACTGCACTGAATAGGTATGAAACTGGAAGAGTTTTTCCTTTTATTTGGTACAGATTTCACATTTCTATCGTCTTTTGTTGCTTTCCTGTGACCGGTCAAAAGTGCACCATGACTTTATGGACACATTGTATAAAAATAGTTTCAGAATTGCTGATTCATAATTCTGTGGGAAGAAAAAAGAACTACTAGCCAGGGTTAAATATTTATTTACACTGTGTTTTGTCCTTAGCCTAAAGGTATATAATCAAAATGCGTTAAAATTTGCTTTGGGCAGTTCTGCACTATTTTCAGTGTGATTATGTTATTTGTTTGAACAGTAAGATTTATGTGTTAGCTCGGTTCTAAAGCTCAGAACCACACATAAAGGCATTACTCAGAGACTGATCACTTTCCCATTCATTCTACCTCCTGTTCAACCCCCTCCTTTCCAGCTTGTTTTCACCCTCCGCACAGATACCAGTCTCTATCTTTCTGCTTTATCCTGGTTGAGGTCTGTTGCTGCTGCTGCTGTTGCAGGTACAAGATAATAAAGTAATGTATGTACGAGAGAGGAATTTACGCCTGTTTTTGCTTGGTTTCAATTTCTACATTAGGTCCCTGATTCACTTAGAGCAGTGGTCCCCAACCTTTTTTGGGCCACGGACCAGTTTAATGTCAGAAAATATTTTCACGGACCGGCCTTTAGGGTGGGATGGATAAATGTATCACGTGACCGAGACAAGCGTCGAGAGTGAGTCTTAGACAGGGAATCTGGTCATTTTTTAAAAAATAAAACATCGTTCAGACTTAAATATAAATAAAACAGAAATAATGTAAGTTATTTATTCCTTCTCTGCAGACTGGTACCGGTCCGTGGCCCGTGGGTTGGGGACCACTGACTTAGAGGATATTTTTTTTTTTTTGCATAGAAAAATGGCATTGGTAAAAGTGTATTCTTTCCTCAGTGTGGTGTTGAATTTTGTTTCCTAATATATTTTTTTAAAACTTTGGCAGTGAACCTACCAGTGACTTTCATCTGTCATTTTCTCTTTTTTTTTTTATTAAGTGAGAGGCGGGGAGGCAGAGAAACAGACTCCCACATGCATCCCAACTGGGATCTACCCGGAAAGTCCCATACAGGGCTATAGTCTGCCCATCTGGGGCCACAGCACTGTTGCTCAGCAACTGAGCTATTTTAGTGCCTGAGACAAGGCCATGGAGCCATCCTCAGGGCTTGGGGCCAACTTTCTCCAACCATTCCAGCCATGACTGTGGAGGAGGAAAGAGAGAGCTAGAGAGGAAGGAGAAGGGAGAGGGATGGAGAAGCAGAGGTCACTTCTCCTGTGTGCCCTAACCAGGAATCAAACCCGGGACTGCCACATGCCGGGCTGTTGCCCTACTGCTAAGCCAACTGACCAGGGAGGATTCTCTTTCCTAAAAGTACTATTTTTATCAGGTTTAGGTGTCAATATTATACTTAGCTTCATAAAAATATTAGTAAGTTTTTTTTTAATTTTCAGTGCTCTGGAACAATTTATGAAGCATTGCTAGTGTTTCGGTCTTTGAAATTTTTGTAGAATTTCCCTGTGACCCCTTGTGTGTTTGTGTGTGTGTGTGTGTGTGTGTGTGTGTTTTCAGAGAGCCTAGATTGGTGTCAGATTCCCGATTTCTTGTAGACTAAGTGGTCTTTGTTTCAACTACTTAACTCTACTTCACAAAAGCAGACCGAACCAATATATAAATGAGTGAGGTGGGTTGTGCTCCAATACTACTTTATTTATGGACACTGCAGTTTGGATTTTATATAATTTTCACGTCATGACGTTATTCTTCTTTTGAGTTTTTACAACCATATAAAAACATAGGGACTGTTATTAGCTTATGAGTGTACAAAACAGGTAATGGCCATATGTGGCCTGTGGGCTATGTTTTACCCAATCCTGGCCTTTCTGAAACACTTTTAGGCCCCTCTCTTGGTAAAGCATAGAACCGGGTCTTCCTTTCTTAGCCAAACTGAAAATCTTTTTATTTTAATTGGTGAGTTAAGGACATTTATGTTTATTCATATAACTGAAGTCTTCAGCTCTGTAATATAATCTCATAACTCTAATGTGCATTTTATTTATACTTGCTATAGTTTTTATATGATGTGTTTTCTTTGCTTTTTGAAATTTCCTTTTGTATTTGGGAAGTTTTCTATTTTTGTTGTATTGGTTACTTTCACTTGATATCTAAGTGCCCTTGGTCCAGTTTTCTTTTTTCAGTTGAGTCAGTTGACATATACTATTGTCTTACGTTTAAGGTGTACAGTGTTTTGATGTGATACACTCATGTATTGCAAAGTGATTACCACTATAATATTAGCTGTATCAGATCACATAATTATCATTGTCTTGTGGGGGAACACAGTGAAAATCTAGCCTCCTAGCACTCTGACACGTGTATGTTGACTGTGATCATTAGGCTGTGCATCCGATCTCCAGCTGTCCTGTTTGCTGATTTTCTCCTGTACTATCATGTCATTTCTTTTTTTTTTTTTTTTATTTATTCATTTTAGAGAGGAGAGAGAGACAGAGACAGAGAGAGAGAGAGAGAGAGAGAGAGGGAGGGAGGGAGAGAGGAGAGAGAGACAGGGGGGGAGGAGCTGGAAGCATCAACTCCCACATGTGCCTTGACCAGGCAAGCCCAGGGTTTTGAACTGGCGACCTCAGCATTTCCAGGTCGACGCTTTATCCACTGCGCCACCACAGGTCAGGCCTATCATGTCATTTTTAATGGTGCTTTTTGTTTGTTTGTTTGTTTATTAATTTTAATGGGGTGACATTGATAAATCAGGGTATATATGTTCAGAGAAAACATCTCTAGGTTATTTTGACATTTGATTATGGTGCATTCCCATAGCCCAAAGTCCAATTGTCTTTTGTCACTTTCCAACTGGTTTTCTTTGTGCCCCTACCCTCCCCCAACCCCCTCCCTCTCCTCCCCCCCCCCCCACCATAACCCCCACACTCTTGTTCATGTCTCTAAGTCTCATTTTTATGTCCCACCTATGTATGGAATCGTATAGTTCTTAGTTTTTTCTGATTTACTTATTTCACTCAGTATAATGTTATCAAGGTCCATCCATATTATTGTAAATGATCCGATATCATCATTTGTTATGGCTGAGTAGTATTCCATGGTATATATGTACCAAAGCTTTTTAATCCACTCGTCCACTGATGGACACTTGGGCTGTTTCCAGATCTTTGCTATTGTGAACAATGCTGCCATAAACATGGAGGTACATTTCTTCTTTTCAAACAGTGCTATGGTCTTCTTGTGGTATATTCCTAAAAATGGGATAGCTGGGTCAAAAGGCAGTTCTGTTTTTAATTTCTTGAGGTATCACCATACTGTTTTCCACAGTGGCTGCACCAGTCTGCATTGCCACCAGCAGTGCAGGAGGGTTCCCTTTTCTCCATATCCTCGCCAGCACTTATTCTGTGTTGTTTTGTTGATGAGTGCCATTCTGACTGGTGTGAGGTGATATCTCATTGTGGTTTTGATTTGCATTTCTCTAATGATTAGTGATGTTGAGCCTTTTTTCATATGCCTATTGGCCATCTGTATATCCTCTTTGGAGAAGTATCTATTCATTTCTTTCGCCCATTTTTGATTGGATTGTTTGTCTTCCTGGTATTGAGTTTTAAAAGTTCTTTATATATTTTGGTTATTAACCCATTATCAGACGTATTGTCAAATATATTCTTCCATTGTGTAGTTTGTCTTTTTATTCTGTTCTTACTGCTTTTAGCTGTGCAAAAGCTTTTTAGTTTGATATAGTCCCATTTGTTTATCCTGTCTTTTATTTCACTTGCCCATGGAGATAAATGCGCAAATATATTGCTGCGAGAGATGTCAGAGAGCTTACTGCCTATGTTTTCTTCTAATATGCTTATGGTTTTATGGATTACATTTAAGTCTTTTATCCCTTTTGAGTTTATTTTTGTGAATGGTGTAAGTTGGTGGTCTAGTTTCATATTTTTACAGGTTGCTGCCCAAATTTCCCAACACCATTTGTTGAAGAGGCTGTCTTTATTCCAATGTATGCTCTTCCCTCCTTTGTCAAATATCAGTTGTCCATAAAAATATGGGTTTATTTCTGGGTTCTCAGTTCTGTTCCATTGATCTATATGCCTGTTCTTATGCCAGTACCAGGCTGTTTTGAGTACAATGGCCTTATAGTATAACTTAATATCCGGAAGTGTGATACCTCCCACTTTATTCTTCCTTTTCAAGATTGCTGAGGCTATTCGTGTTCTCTTTTGGTTCCATATAAATTTTTGGAATATGTGTTCTATATCTTTGAAGTAAGTCATTGGTATTTTAATCAGTACTGCATTGATATTATAAATTGCTTTGGGTAATATAGACATTTTAATGATGTTTATTCTTCCTAACCATGAGCATGGTATATGTTTCCACTTGTTTGTATCTTTCTTGATTTCTTTTATCAATGTTTTATCATTTTCCAAGTACAAGTCTTTAGTCTCCTTGGTTAAATGTACTCCTAGGTACTTTATTTTTTTGATTGTAATAGTGAAGGGGATTGTTTCCTTAATTTTTCTTTCTGACAGTTCATTGTTGGTGTTTAAAAATGCCTCTGATTTCTGAGTATTAATTTTATATCCTGCCACCTTGCTGAATTCATTTATCAGGTCCAGTAGTTTTTTGACTGAAACTTTAGGGTTTCTATATACAATATCATATCATCTGCAAATAATGATAGCTTTACTTCTTCTTTTCCAACTTGAATGCCTTTTATTTCTTCTTCTTGTTTCATTGCTGTGGCTAGGACTTCCAGAACTATGTTGAATAAGAGTGGTGAAAGGGGGCACCCCTGCCTTGTTCCTGATCATAAGGGGATGCTTTTAATTTTTGCCTATTGAGTATGATGTTGGCTGTGGGTTTGTCAAAGATGGCTTTTATCATGTTGAGGTATGTTCCCTGTATTCCCACTTTGTTGAGAGTTTTATCATGAATGGGTGCTGGATTTTATCAAATGCTTTTTCTGCATCTATTGAAATTATCATGTAGTTTTTCTCCTTCCTTTCATTTATGTGATGAATCACATTGATTCATTTGCGAATATTGTACCAGCCTTGCCTCCCCAGAATAAATCCCACTTGATCGTGGTGTATGATTTTTTTCATATATTGCTGGATCCAGTTTGCTAATATTTTGTTGAGGATTTTAGCATCTAAATTCATCAGGGATATGGGCCTATAATTATCTTTCTTTGTGTTGTCTTTGCCTGATTTTGGAATCAGAATTATACTCACCTCATAAAAGGAGCTTGGAAGTCTTCCTTCCTCTTGAATTTTTTGAAATAGCTTGAGAAGGATAGGAGTTAGTTCTTCTTTGAATAGTTGGTAGAATTCACTTGTGAAGCCATCAGGCCCAGGACTTTTCTTTTTTGGTAGTTTTTTGATAACTGTTTCAATCTCATTTGTTGTAATTGGTCTGTTTAGGTTTCCTGATTCTTCCAGATTGATTTTTGGCAGATTATATATTTCAAGGAATTTGTCCATTTCATCTAGGTTGTCTAGTTTTTTGGCATACAGTTCTTCATAGTATTTTCTTACAATATTTTGTATTTCTGTTGTGTCAGTTGTTATTTCTCCCCTCTCATTTCTAATTTTATTTATTTGAGTCCTCTCTCTTTTTTTCTTGGTGAGTCTGGTTAAAGGTTCATTGATCTTGTTTACCTTTTCAAAGAACCAGTTCCTGGTTTCATTGATCCTCTGTATTGTTTCTTTAGCCTCTGAGTCATTTATTTCTGCTCTGATCTTTATTATTTCCTTCCTTTTACTACCTCTGGGCTTTACTTGCTGTTCTTTTTCTAGTTCTTTTAGATGCAGGGTCAAGTTGTTTATTTGAGCTTTTTCTACCTTCTTGAGGTATACCTGTAATGCTCTGAACTTCCCTCTCAGGACTGCTTTTACTATGTTCCATAAATTTTGAGTTGATGTATGCTCATTATTGTTCATTTCTAGGAATTTTTTTATTTCTTCTTTGATCTCATTGTTAACCCATTCAATATTTAATAACATGCTATTTAGTTTCCAAGTGTTTGAGTATTTTTCAGTTTTTCTGTTGTGGTTGATTTCTAGTTTCATGCCATTGTGATCAGAGAAAGTGCTCGCTATGATTTCAGTCTTCTTAAATTTGTTGAGAGCACTTTTGTGCCCTAACATGTGGTCTATCCTAGAGAATGTACCATGAGCACTTGAAAGAAATGTATATTCTGCTGCTTTAGGGTGAAAGGTTCTGAAGATATCTATTAACTCGAGTTGATCTAGTATGTCCTTTAAGTCTGCTGTTTCTTTGTTAATTTTCTTTCTTGAGGATCTATCTAGTGATGTTGGTGGGGTATTGAAATCCCCTACTATTATAGTATTGCTGTTAATCTCGCCCTTTGAATCCATCAAAGTCTGCTTTATATATTTGGGTACTCCTATATTAGATGCGTAGATATTTATAACAGTTATATCTTCCTTGGGATTGCTCCCTTTATTATTATGTAGCGACCTTCTTTATCTCTTACTATAGTCTTTGTTTTAAAGTTCATTGTGTCTGATATAAGTATTGCTACCCCAGCTTTTTTTTATTTCCATTTGCGTGAAATATTTTTTTCCGTCCTTTTATCTTCAGTCTATGCACATCTTTTGTTTTAAGGTGTGTCTCTTGTAGACAGCATATGTATGGGTCCTGTTTTCTTATCCATGCAGCTACCCTATGTCTTTTGATCAGATTATTTAATCTATTTACATTTAAGGTTATTATTGATATGTAATTGTTTATTGCCATTTTTTTCTTTAAAACTGTATTCCTCCTTTGCTATATTCTTTTTCTCCTTTGATCTATTTACAACAGGCCCCTTAGCATTTCTTGCAGCCTTGGTTTGGTTGTAGTGAATTCCTTGAGTTTTTTTTGTCTGGAAAGCTTTTTATTTCTCCTTTAATTTTAAACGATATCCTTGCTGGATAAAGTAGTCTTGGTTGTATGCTCTTGTTCTGCATTACTTTGAATATTTCTTGCCATTCCCTTCTGGCCTCAAGTGTTTCTGTTGAGAAGTCAGAAGTCATCCTTATGGGAGCTCCTTTGTAGTTGATAGTCTTTTTTTCTCTAGCAGCTTTTAATATTTTCTCTTTATTGCTTAGCTTTGGTATTTTAATTATGTGTCTTGATGTAGATTTCTTTGGGTTTCTCTTTAGTGGAGTTCTCTGTGCTTCTTGAACTTGTGAGATGTTTTTCTGCCTTATTTGAGGGAAGTTTTCAGCTATGATATGTTTGAACAAAGTCTCTATCCCTTGTTCTTTCTCTTCTTCTTCAGGAACCCCTATGATGCAGATGTTATTTCTCTTCATGTTGTCACAGAGCTCTCTTAGAGTTTCCTCAGACTTTTTGAGTCTCTTTTTTTTTCTGCTCTGCTTCTGTGCCTTTATTTATCTTGTCCTCTAACTTACTGATTCGATTCTCAGCTTCATCCATCCTGCTTTTAATTCCTTCCATTGTGTCCTTTATTTCTGATATTGTATTTGTCATTTCTGATTCTTTTTTTATTATTTCAATACCCTTTTTTATATTTGCTATCTCTTTATTTAGGTATTCGTAATGACCATCTATTGTTGTTCTAATATCTTTGAGCATCCAAAAATCATTACTTTAAACTCTGCATCTGGTAATTTGGTTATATCTGAGTCATTCAGGTCCTTTTCTGGGGATTTCTCCTGATTCATTTGTGTTGCATTTCTCTGCCTTCTCATTTTGTCTGTGTAAATGAAGGTTTTGTCCTCTGGAGTTCACTGGGTGTGGCTTCTGTGTTCCCTAGGTGTGGTCTGTCTGCAGGCCTGCCACCCCCTGTGCTGTTGCTGCCTAGGGTGTTTGGGTATGTGCGTTGCCTGTGCCTGCCTACTGGGGCTGATTTCTGTGGTTTTTGCCTCTCCTTCACGGGAGTGGCTATGGTCACGTCCTCGGGTGTACAAGCCTCGGTGGCCTTGGCCTTCACCCCACCCCCTTGGGTGGCATTATGCTTGACCCTGAGGGCATGGGTGAGCACCTTTGCTCAGCTGTGGGTCACTGCCTGATTCCGCATTTTCGCCCCGCCCTTGCAGGAGGAGCCTGCTCGTGGGACAGCTGCAAGCCTTGGCTCCACAGGCCTGGCAGGACTGCTCAGTAGCGGGACTCCGCCTGTTCTTGGCTTTTGGCTCCACCCCTGCGGGAGGAGCCAGCTCCCAAGTCAGGCCACAAGCCTCGTTCCCCGGTTGGGGCAAGGCTCTGCTCCTGCCCCGTGGCTCAAGGGCTGGTCTCTACCCCTTCCAGGGTTCCTGCCCTTCTCCCACAGGCTGGATTGCAGGCGGCCCACAGCTGGGCTTGACCACTTTTGCACATTCCCTTCTTCCCCAGCCAGGCAGGACTGAGCTCACACCTGGGCTTCAGTGGTGGCTAGCCGGCTTCCGCCCTTGCCGACAGAACCGCACTTTCGCATCCGGCTGCCGCCCGCACTCAGGGAGCCCTCAGCCATGTGGGTGGGGCGCTGTAGCTCATACCCTAAGACTCACTGCTGTAGACCTAAAAGCTCCCTCCTTCTAAGCAACTCTGCTGTGAGTGCTGTGGGAGAGCTTGTTTGGCTGGTGTCCTGCTTCCCTTTGCTGGTATTGCTGTTTCCAGGGGAAATATTCACTTCAGATTTGGGGAGTGACTGGTCCCAGGGGTTAGGGTGGCTGTCCCTCAAAGTGTTTCTCTCTGTGCCTCCTAGATTACACTCTCTTCCTGCTACTCCGGTCCTCTCCTCTCTCCCCATCCCCTGGAGCCCTGGGTGTGTGGTTGTGAGAGAGGTTTTCTGCACAGTCTCTTTAAGAAGAATCCTGGCTCTGAGATATCAGTCTCTTTCTCACAAACAGTATCCTGTCTTGTTTCCAGCTAAATACAGTCCTCTTCTAGGCTCTGGGGCTGCAGGCTGGGGCTTTGTTCCTGGGACTCAGGACCCTCCCCTCTCTGCTAAACTCAGTTCCCACCACACGAGTCTCTCCCGGCTGCGGTTAGCTCCGGGGAGCTGGGCAGCTCTCTCCACATTTCCAATTTTCCTACCAGTCTCAGTGTGGCTTCTTCAGTGTTCCTTGGTTGAAGAGTCCTCTTAGTTTAGTCCAAAGTTGGTTTTTCCAGATGATGGTTCTTCTGTAGTGGTGCTTTTGACACTATCTCTGGCCTACACAGTAACCATGAACTTACTATATTCCCATTTATTCTTCTACCTTCCTTTATCAGCTGTTTGATTTCTCCTTTCCTGCACATAAAACACATTTTCATTAGAACACAGTGTGTTGTTCTTCCACGTAGGTTCTTGCTTCTTTGTCTTAGATCTATAATTAATCACTGAATGCTCATTGTCAGTCATTTTACTCAAGTTTCTTCAGTCATTTCTTCGTGGACGGAGCTCATCCAGTCCAGTTGTTTCTCAAGAAGGAATCATGAATACAGAATATTCTGACCCCTTGCTGTTTAAAGATTTTCTATACCTTGATGCCTGAAGACCACCTTGTCTAACCAGAAAATTCTAAGCTCATTCATTGTTTCCTCTAATTATTGATGTTGTATGGTCAGCACGGCTCATTGTTACCTTGCAGTATAAGCTGTGTTTATGATATCTTGATGCCAGTCCAGTTTTCGATCTTGATCTTTGTGTTTAGAGGTTTTGAGGGTCCTTTTCTTTTATTTTTTAACTCTCATAGTTCTACTAGCATATGTTTTTAAATTGATCATTCTGGTTAAGTTTTCCCAGTTACCTCTTGGACTTTTTCAATATATACTTTTTAGTCTTTTATTATTTCCAGAAAGTTTTCTTGGGGTATTGTTTTAAGTATTCTGTTCAACTGTTTTGTTTTTATCTTTAGGACCTCCTATTGTATACACTAGTTTTCCTCTTTGCTTTCTTTCATTTCAGCCGCTTTACTTTTGATCCATTATTTCTTTGCCTGTTTTCATTCTTTTGGTTGCTTCTCTGGCTTTCCTCCATGTTTCTCAGTAAAATTTTATGTAGTCTGTTCTCCCTTGAGGTTCTGATTTAATCTTGGATTCTGCAATGGTTTTACCTCCTTCTTTTACATCTTTCCTATGTTCAATCTTTTCTTGTTTATTGTACATTTCTGCATTTAATTTTTGAATTTTTTTCACAGTGGTTTTCATATCTTTATACATTTACTTGAGGGTATTGACTTCAGTGTCAATGTTCAGTTTTCTTCTTCATGTTTCTTTTTGAGGGGACAATTTTCATCAACATGAGTGGGTTTGATTTTCAATCCTTAATGTACTTTATATAAATTTAGTCTGTTATTGCCAATTTATTTTGTGGGTTTGGGGAGTGTACAGGAACCTTCCATCAGGGGTCCTTCTTTGTCAGCATAGCAATGTAGTGTGTGTGTGTGTGTGTGTGTAGAAATGGTTGTGTATCTTAATCTTTATTTCTTAGTTCCCTTTTATTTTGCAAGACTCTACATTTTCCTCTTTTGCTTCTTCACCAATAATCTTCAATAATCTCACCTAACTTCTTTTCTGTCTTCTCAAAAGCAGTAAGTTTTTGAAGACTGCCACCTGGAAGTGCTCTTAAAAGTCCTTTCCTAGCCAGACCGCTTGGTTGCTCAGTGGATAGAGTGTCGGACTGGGACACGGAGGACCCAGGTTTGAGACCCCGAGGTCGCCGGCTTGAGCGCAGGCTCATCTGGTTTGAGCAAAGCTCACCAGCTTGAGCCCAAGGTCTCTGGCTCGAGCAAGGGGTTACTCGGTCTGCTGTAGCCCCCCCCCCCCCATCAAGGCACATATGAGAAAGCAATCAATGAACAACTAAGGAATTGCAACAAAGAATTGATGCTTCTCATCTCTCTCCTTTCCTGTCTGTCTGTCCCTCTCTCTGTCTCTCTGTCCCTGTCTCTGTCTCTGTCTCTCTCTCTCTCTCTCTCTCTCTCTCACACACACACACACACACACACACACACACACACACATTTTTTCCTTGAAGCACATGCGCAGGTCTGCTGACACTCTCCAGTGCTTTGTGCCTGGTGTGCCCGTCTTCGTACTGATGGTGACCTTGGATGGATTTCAGACCTAATAGTTCCCCTTTCTCTCTTCCACACAGGTTTTCTTTCATATTGCCCTTCTATATTTCTTAATAGATAATTTAATAGTTGGGCATTCTCTGTCTTGACATTATGTTCTGGGCACTGGTTTTATGTAAGTTTTTTATTCCTTTTGTAGGTCTGTATTGTTTTTTGAAGGATTGACTGGGACGTTAAGTTTATGCCTTTGCATTTACCTCACAGATAGGTGCACACATGCATGTCCTTGTGTATTATGTATGTGTATGTGTATGTTGTATACACATACATATGAGATATCTCCTACCAAAATGTAATTTCCTTAAGGGTAGCAATTGGATATTACTCATACTTCTGTCTTTAGCAATCATCCCAGTGCCTAGTATATTCAGTGCCCTTTAAACATTCCTTTCTTCTATTACAATTAAAACAAAGTTGCAATAGAACATGTTACTCTATTAATAAACTGTTTATTTTTTAAA
Organism: Saccopteryx leptura; assembly: GCF_036850995.1. Classification (NCBI taxonomy): domain Eukaryota; kingdom Metazoa; phylum Chordata; class Mammalia; order Chiroptera; family Emballonuridae; genus Saccopteryx; species Saccopteryx leptura. Next base: position 124,313,142 of record NC_089508.1, read on the forward strand.
GGCTGTAGATAGCTAAAGAATTGTAACATTAAGTTAAAATTCTCTTAGCTTTGCAACTATGCTCATGTAGGCAAATAACTGGCTCTTGGAGTTATGACTTGAGAACTTGACTCTATAGAAATTGCCATGCCACTCACAGCACAGGAGCATGGTGCACAAAGGAGTGTCACAAGATGATCCAGTCAGAGGAAAGCCTCATGGTTCCTGACCAGATACATCATTCATGTCATTATTCTGTGGTTGGCTAGGAAATGAAGCGAGAGCAGTGAGAAATCATTTGTTCACTATGAAGAGGTTAATATTTGGAGATAGTGCATTTTTAAAAAGTAATGAAGGTAAAATGAGGTTATTATCAGCAGGTTCTAATCCAACATGATTGGATATAAGAAGAGGTAGGATACCTACTAACTCAGAAGAAAAACTATATAAAGATAGAGAAGATGGCTGTCTAAAGCCAAAGAGGGAGGCCTGAGAAGAAATCAGCCCCACTGATACCTTGATCTTGGACTTGAGCCTTATGAACTAAATTAAAATTTTTTGTTTAGATTACTCAGTTGTGGTACTTTATTGACAGCTCTAGCAAACTAATATTACAAGGATTCTTGTCACAGAAATTTTTAATAGCAACTGAAAATAGAAACAACATACGTGTCCAGTACTGGGGCACAGTTACGTTCCTATTCACATCTACCTGCCCTTCCTTCTCTGCAGTCTCTCAAGCAGCAGAAAAGAACATGAATAGTTAAGGACATAGGCTGTCATCATCATAACTAACATGAACTAACTCATGAAATTTCTCAGTAGAAGAAGCTCCACTGTCCTTCAGTGTACGGTTTCCACTGTGCAGTGGGTACAACAGCAGGGAACTGTTATTTATGCCAATAATGAACATCCTGAGAGAAAAAGGGGACAAGCACCATGCCTGGGAACTTTAAGTGCGCATGCTTAGTAGATCTCTTTCCTTCGAAAAGATTTCATTCTTTGTTTTCTACTCAAATTCCCACCAGAGCCTCCTTTGAAATAAGATTTAAACTGCTCAGTCCATTCTTTTTTTTATTATCCTTACATCTCTAATTACTATGCCAAGATCAAATATACTTGTTTATATCTGATTAAATATTTCTGTTTTTGCCAATAAAACCTTACAATATAATCCCCAATTTCTATTACTATAAACAAAATTTCTTTCAAGGTTTAGTTCTCATATAATATTTTATAATTCCTGACATTTTAATATATTCAATAGTAGATTTCTTCCACAAAGAACTAGAATTCAACAGATTAAATAAGTTAGTATATTTTCAAAACATTGAAGTATTATAAATTCATTAAAATAATGACATGGAAAGGTATAGGTGGAATGTTAAGGAGACAGTATACAAAGCTATTTCATATAACATGATCTACATTTTGTTAAAATATGTATAAACAGGAATATCTTTAGGAGGAGGGATTTTTACATGGTTTTATTTTTTTTACAAATTTTCATGTTACTTTTCCAAATTTCTTTAATAATTATATATTACTTTTAAAATGGGGGGACATAAAGTAACAGTTATGAGAAAGGCTGCTGATATCATTTCACTCCACATTTAAGAATTTTATTGCATAATTATGGAGTAAGATAAGGTTTAAAACAGCAGTGCTGTTGAGAGTTTGGTGAGAACCTATAAGGAATCTCTCAGATTTTTGGTCCTGAATCAGCACTGTTGACAAATGATCTTTTTCAGTTAGCAATATATCAGAGATATTTTTCCATGTCTCTATAGGTAGGCAGGGTGATGATAAAAAAAAATCATAAGTATGGCATGTGCACTATAGTGTACTGGTGACCCAATGTACGTGGATACTGTTCAGTCAGACTAGGTGCTGCGCGGGTCTCAAGGCCCTTGTGTGGCTAAGGTTGGTCTTATTGCCAAAACAGCAGGACGTGCAGGGCTGAGACAGGCAGTGTGGGGCCCTGAGGTGTTTGGAGAGCAGTAGCCCTCACCAGCTGGCATGAAGGATGTCAGGATGTCAGAATGTTTGCTAGTGTAGTTAGTTATGCCAGGCACATGTCTGCCTTGCATTACATGCAAGAGAGGAATAGGGAGACAGGAAAGAAGAGGGATGAGAAGCGTCAACTCGTAGTTGTGGCACGTTAGTTATTCATTGACTGCTTTCTCATATGTGCCTTGACTGGGGGGGGGGGATCCAGCTGAGTCAGTGACCCCTTGTTCAAGCCAGTAACCTTGGGCTCAAGCCAACGACCACAGGGTCATGTCTATGATCACATGCTCAAGCCTGCGACCCCGCACTCAAGGAGGCAACCTCAGGGTTTCAAACCTGGGTCCTCAGCATCCTGGGCCAACACTCTTATGTTCTGTGCCACCGCCTGGTCAGGCTTTCTTTCTTTCTTTTTTATTTAATCTCATTTTTTAATGGCCATATTCAGTTTTATTGTATGGATTCATCTTAATTATTTTAATGAGCTCCTTATTGATGGTCATGTATATAGTGTTGCACTTTTTGGTCACTATAAGCAATGTTATGATATATAATTTTGAACATACTTTTGTGAACATGGGCCAGTGTATCACAATGTGAGTTGGAGAAATCATCTTTCTTCTTAGAATTGTGAATCCTTCCTTAATGTTCACAGGGATTATGAGGTTCATGTGAGAATTCAGTCATTTTAAGGGAATATTGAAGTTTAGGTCAGCGGTCTCAAACCCTGAGTCTGCATTGGAATCACCCACAGAACTATTAGGAACTGACACCTGTGACCCCGCTCCTAGATATTCTGGTTTTGATCTGGATGGGTTCTGTAAGTATTTGTATTTGTTAATAAGTCTCACAAATGATTCTGATGCCCAGCCAGTATTAGACACTACTGAAATATAGAAAAATTAATATTTTGAAAGAGAACAAGATTGTAGGATTTGTCAACATCTGACCAACGGTAAGTATACATGAAGACTGAGAGCTGCTGGAGCTCCATGCCTGCGAGTGGGGATGTGGATCAATGAAATCATTCTGTAAGACTTGCGGTGTCTGTCCAGTCAAACTTAATAGCATATTTTATGACTCAGCAATTCCACTCCTAGGTGTGTTCTCCATAGACATGCTTGACATGTTTATCTGAATGTTCTTAACCACTCTATTTAAATAACCCAAACTGCAAACAAGCCAAATGTCCTCCAACAGAGTAAAGCAAATTTAGTGCTATTTTTATATAACAGAATACTACCTAGTAACAAGAATCATCAGACTGCAACTACATGCAATATGAGTGAATTTCAAAAAACAGAATGTGGAGCAGAACAAGCCAGATTCAAATGATGGCATATTTATGATTTCATTTACATAAAGTTCAAAAGCAGGCAGAACTCTGTAGGGTTAGAATCGAGAGAATGGTTACTTTGGAGAGGAGTAATGGCTGTAAGGGGACAAAGAGTGGTGGCATTGGTAGATGGTAATGTTTTGTTTCTTACTCTGCTGTTGGTTACATGGGTGTGTTCAGTCTTTGCAAAGTTCGCTGTGCACTTATGATTTGTGCACTTTTATGTATGTATAGTAATATTTGATAAAAAGTTTAACTAATAATGTAAAACCATCAATAGGAGGAAGTTACTCAAATTACAAAACTGTTTCATGATAAAATAGTAGCTGTCCTTCCATTCACTGTAAGAGGGATTTAATGTGGCATTCTGTGCTTGTCACAAGACAGCTCTGTGCTGCTGTCCCCTTCAGTGACATCTAGGGCTGGGATGGGCCACATGGGGAATATTTACCCCACGGAAATGGTTTTCCCAGAGAGCAGCTTACCATGCGCAGTACTGAATTTAGAGCTCTTTGTTCACAGGTATTATTTGACTTGCTTTATAGCCCCTGTGTTTATTGATTAATATAGATGTTAAAAGTGGCTACAATGAGCATGCTTTAGGGTTATCCTTATCACATGTTGAGAATGCAAAGAATCTTTTTTTTTTCTTCTGTAAATTTGAGGAAGCTTATTCGCATTCACATATCAATCCAGGAAGAGAAAATATGTCATTAAGAACTCTCTAGCCCTGGCCGGTTGGCTCAGCAGTAGAGCGTCGGCCTGGCGTGCGGGGGACCCGGGTTCGATTCCCAGCCAGGGCACATAGGAGAAGCGCCCATTTGCTTCTCCACCCCCCCCCCTCCTTCCTCTCTGTCTCTCTCTTCCCCTCCCGCAGCCAAGGCTCCATTGGAGCAAAGATGGCCCGGGCGCTGGGGATGGCTCCTTGGCCTCTGCCCCAGGCGCTAGAGTGGCTCTGGTCGCGGCAGAGCGACACCCCGGATGGGCAGAGCATCGCCCCCTGGTGGGCAGAGCGTTGCCCCTGGTGGGCGTGCCGGGTGGATCCCGGTCGGGCGCATGCGGGAGTCTGTCTGACTGTCTCTCCCCGTTTCCAGCTTCAGAAAAATACAAAAAAAAAAAAAAAGAACTCTCTATATCACTTCAAATTTTATTTCAGTGTCACAAATGAGCATTACAAGACCATTACCATGTCTTAAAATCTACCCTTAGTAATTAGTCCTTGTGAATCACCAGAGATTGAAACTATCTTGCTTTTTTCTTTTTACTGCTAGAGAAATTATGGCAACCCAGAGAAAGCTAATAGAATCATCACCTGCATTTCTGAGACAATCAACTCTGCTGTCAGCCAGATGAATACAGACATAATAGGCGTTTTCTTTACTCAATTGTTGTCAGTGACACTGTTGTAACAAAAGATACCTAAAGAGATGGTTGCACATTTTTCTCTCTGACATCTGTTTTTTATGTACCATCTCCTCCTTTTCACTTTTTGTTTCTATTGGTATCCATAGTCTTCTATTTATTTCTCTTTGGTATCACTTTAGCTTCTCAAATATTAAACATTTTTCTGACCTGTGGTGGCGCAGTGGATAAAGCGTCAACCTGGAAATGCTGAGGTCGCCAGTTTGAAACCCTGGGCTTGCCTGGTCAAGGCACATATGGGAGTTGATGCTTCCTGCTCCTCCCCCTTCTCTCTCTCTCCTTTCTAAAATGAATTAAAAAAAAAGGCAGGGGTCAAATATTAAACATTTTTAAACATTGTAATGAATGGGTTATTTAGACGTTTCCTTTTAAGCACCAAGACAACAGGCCCAAAATGGAGTCACTTAATGCTCAGCCCCACATCACCAAACCTAGACTTGATTACAATGTCAGCTCTCCCAAAAATGGGATCGTAAACCAGCCAGTTAGGAACTGCCTGGTCAGAAACACTAGTTAGGTAATTGGCCTGATAACCTCCTACCATTCCCTAAAGGAAAGTAACTTTGCAATAACAAACTAGGATTTTTGCTTAGTACAATTAACTTGTTCCTGCTCCTGCTATAAAAGTCTTTCATTTTGTGCAGTTCCATGGAACCCTATGTGCTAAATTAGATACTGCTTGATTCCAATAGATTTTTGCTCAAATAAACTTAAAATTTTCATTATGCCTCAGTTTATCTCTTAACATCCCTAAAGAAAATTTGGAGATCTTTTTCATGCATGTGAGTTTTGAGGGGAGGCAGGGTGATAGAAACAGAGAGAGGGATAGACAGGAACAGATAGGAAGGGAGAGAGATGAGAAGCATCAACTCTTCGTTGCAGCATTTATTGATTGCTTTCTCATATGTGCCTTGATGGGGAGGGGTGCTATAGCAGAGCGAGAGACCCCTTGCTCAAGCCAGCGACTTTGGGCTCAAGCCAGTGACCTTGGGCTTCAAGCCAACGACCTTTGGGATCAGGCCAGCGACCATAGGGTCATGTCTATGATCCCACGCTCAGGCCAGATGAGCCTGCACTCAAGCCATTGACCTCAGGGTTTCAAACCTGGGTCTTCTGCGTTTCAGTCCAATGCTGTATCCACTGCGCCACCACCTGGTCAGACTGAGAAAAAAAATTTTATTATCTCAACCACACTTTTGCTTTGTAACAAAAAATAATGACTTATTAGGTGACTTTAGATCAGGGATCCCCAAACTTTTTACACAGGGGGCTAATTCACTGTCCCTAAGGCCGTTGGAGGGCCGCCACATACAGTGCTCCTCTCACTGAACACCAATAAAAGAGGTGCCCCTTCCGGAAGTGCCGCGGGGGCCGGATAAATGGCCTCAAGAGGCCGCATGCGGGCTGTAGTTTGGGGACGCCTGCTTTAGATCTTTAGAACATTTTAGTTTCTAAGAACCCCTGCTACTATCATGCACTAAAAATAATTCTAGTAACTAATATTAAAATGTATCCATATAGATGTTAATTACAATGTATCCATATAGATGATTAATTGTTATGGAGCACCAAAAGGAGAGAAACAAAAGTAAAAGAAAATGGAAAAAGGAGGAGAATATATATAGAGAAAATATGTGTCTTGCTTATTGTAATGTTAAAACTGATTACTGGGTTGAGCTGTTGTTGGCCTGTTCCATTTTTTTAATGTTCCCCAAATATTTTAGCCATCATTGGTGATCATTATTTGGATCCATTTTTTCATTATGGATTACAAAATGGTGATATTCTATGATTCTTCAGTTTTTTTAAAAAAGTGTAAGTCTTCTATAAAAATAAAGCTTATTGTCATTTTAATTATCCCCAAAGAGCAGTTTGTGCAGGAAAGGTGGATGAATGTTTGATTTTTTTCTCCATCCATTGCCTTTGGCTTTTCAGTTTTAATTTTTTATCTCTAGAAGTTGTCTTTTAAAATATTTTTGAATTTTACTCATATTTCAAACCTGTTTTATTTCTTGAAATACAGTGTTTTTATATTCTCTGTTTGATAATCCCTTTATATTAAGAAACTTGAGCTACTCTATGTCATCTGTTGTTTCTGCCACCTGTCAGTCAGAATGTTTTGTTTCCTTTTGAACTGTGAGCTGTTTCTTTCTCTTGGTACCTTACCTTTGGGAATTCTCTGGGGTTTTAAGAAGTTAGGCTCCTCTGCAGGGGATTTGCACTTGTTTCTGCCATGCACTTATAGGCATAACTAGCCTGAGAGCTCTTAAAAAAATAAGTCAGTTCTTGTATTGAAATATTTAGTGTAGATATGGGCTTCAAATTGTGGTTAGTGTTTATAAATAAATAATCAAGGAAGAATTTCTCCCTCCTTCTACTTAGCCTGAAGTTTTGAGATAGGCAGTATTTTGGGGGTAGTGAGTAGCAAAGTTTTTATCTAATTCATTCTGTGTTAAGAGTCTAGCCCTTGGGGTTTCAGAATTATGGATAACTCTCCCACTTAGGTGGCCCCTGGAAGTTGTTGTCTTTGATCTCCTGGCCCTGAAGATCATGTAACCCCAAAGCTCAAGTTTATTGGTTTTAGTAAATACCCTCACAGCAAAAAGGTCAATTTCAGTATTCTGCTTATCTCTCAGTGCCCACGTGTCCTTTTTTTTTTCTTTTTTCTTTTTCTTTTTTTTTGCCTATATATTTTTCATCTTTTACCAGGTTGTAAATGCATTTGAAAATATTTTTAAAATATTTTTTATCTATCATTTTAACTTGTTTTTAGGTAGGCCCTCAGTTCACAAACTTAGCTCATTTTGTCAAAAATACAAACACCAGGCTCTGGCCTGTTAGCTCAGTCAGTTAAGAGCGTCATCCTGAAACAAGGCTGTGGGTTCCATCCCCAGTCTGGGCACAGGGAAACCAACCAATGAATGCACCACTGAGTGGAACAACAAACGAATGCTTCTCTTCCTCTCCCCTCTCCCTCCCTTCCTGTCTCTGTCTCTGTCTCTAAACAAAAATAAACCCCGGCCAGATAACTTGGTTGAAGCGTCATCCCAAGAGCAGAGGTTTTCACTTCGATCCCCGGTCAGGGCACAAACAGGAGCAGCTTCATGTTCCTGTCTCTCTCCCTCTCTCCCTCCCTCTCTCTCTCTAAACAAAAAACAAACAAACACAAACACCACCATTATGTGCTCTTTTCTTTAACTGTACTTCATTCTTTAATACTTAAATATATATTATCTTACAGATCTTTCTAATTATTTTGTGTTTGTCAGTTGTGTATATTTCAGTCCTGTTTAGCACACTGAATTCATTGTTTCATTTCATATACTTAGTAACTTCTATAAAATTCTCACTGATCTAAGTAAGTGAGTTTTTCATTAAAGTTATTTCAGAGTTCATGGTAGTTTATTGGTATGAAAGAGTAAAATACTTTTTTCTAAAGTAACTAACTTACTTTGGGGGAGAACTTTCCATTGGATAAATGTAACTAATGTTTGGTAATTGTTAGTTACATATCTGTGTGGTAAACATGCATATATGGGAATTTTATCTTTTCTCTGTACTTTATTAAGTAAGCATAAAATCGATTAAGATACTTTTTCTTGTGAGACATGCATTTGGTTGGAGGAACAGATTGTTCCCCTACCCTTGGTCAACAAACTGCGGCTTGTGAGCCACATGTAGCTCTTTGACCCCTTGAGTGTGGCTCTTCCACAAAATACCACGTGCGGACGCTACTTCAATAAGGAATGTACCTACCTATATAGTTTAGGTTTAAAAAATTTGGCTCTCAAAAGAAATTTCAATCGTTGTACTGTTGATATTTGGCTCTGTTGACTAATGAGTTTGCCGACCACTTCCCTATACGATCTTTAGCAGATAGGAAGCAGATATGGTACTGGGAGGAGATTGCTGAGAAGAAGAACACATGGATGAGTAATCTGGAAAGAGATTAAACTCAGATTATGAGTTAGATGTAAGCCTTTGGACTAGAACTTTTCCATTCTTGGTACTCTGAAGACGCAAGCATCTGACTGTTCTTAAAAGAGAGAGACAAATTAAACCTGGTGTGAGGAGAGAAATGGTGGCATGAGGAATACTCTTGATTTCTGCCCTTGAAATTTCAAAAAATTCAACAATTAAACACAGAGAAAAAAATCTCCGGAGCACTTGAAATATACACACACCAGACAAAGGTATGATTGGGTGAAAAGGTGGCTGAAAATAAAATTTACTCAGAAGGAAAGAAGACAGAGGATGGGGTATTTCACTTTCCTCACTGATCTGAGGAAGGGGCACTTTTGTTTGGAGCCAGGCGAAGTGGAGAGACTGAGATAGAGGGGAAGGAGCTGAGTTAGGGCAGGTGCTCAAACAAAAGAAAGAGCACACTGGCTCTGCCTGACATCACAGACACTGGGCACACTCATGGACGGTGGGCTCCACCTGAAATTACCAGCACAGAGTACTCATGTGGGCCAGTCTTTGTGTATTCCAGGCTCCACCATCACCGGCGGAGCTATGCTAGTGGCACTGGCACCATGGGTGGTACACATGCACGTGGGTCAGATTGCTTAGCCCAAGAAGCTGGGCACCTATGTGGGCCTATGCAAGCATCTTTGAGCATTTCTGGTTCCACAATCACGAGCGCTGGGCATGCACACAGGCCAAAATTCTTAGCTTGAGACTGCCCGGGCTGGGTGCGTACAAGCATCTATGTGCATTCCTGGCTCTGCCTGAGATCACAGGCACTGGGGGCTGGAGCCAGCCATTGCAAGCGTCTGTGTGAATTGCTGGAGTCGTGGGACCTGGACACAGATGTGGCCTACCACGGGCTATCAAACAGTGCGCACATGCAAGAAGCCCATGGAGACCAGACCCACTGCATGCTGAGGTGTGCTAGATCTGCCAGCTGGCCCATAGAATTTTGCCTGTGTGTAGCAGAAAGGTGCTTGATCTGCAATCTGTGCCCAGCCCTGCCTGCTCTCGCTGGTGGCTCTCATTGCCACTGCCCTGCCCAGAACTGTGCTTTGAGTGGTACTGAAGGGAGTATCTGACAGCACATAGCTCCCCTTGCTCTGCAAAAAGGGGCTGAGGCGAACCTCAAAACTGAGTCCCCAGGCTGCTAGCTCCAGTGGGAGGGTCGTGGGGAAAGGCACCTGGAGGACTGAGACTGCCATTGTTAGAGCCTTAAAGCCCTCAAAAATCCTGCCTGCCAACGGGACTGAGGCCCAGCCTATGTCATTACCACAGTGACCCACCAGCAGGCCCCTCCTTTTTTCCTGCTTTTGAACTTCATTATCCATAATTGATACATTTTTCATTCTTATTTTCTGTGAGAGTTTCATTTCAGAAATCTTTACTTTTTTGTTTTTTTTTATTCTCTCTCTTTTCTTCTTTTTCTTTTTTCTCTCTTTCCATTTCTTCTCTTTTCCCTTTTTTTTCTTTGTTTTTGGTTTTTTCTTTCTCTCATCTAAATGTCATTTATAATCAAATTATTATATTTTGGACTCATATTTTTCTTTGTGGCATTTTTCTTGTTTTTACTTCATTATTTCTTTTTTCATTTTTCCTCAGTTCCTGCTCCTTGTTTTCTGTACCTTTTGTTCCACTTATCATTTTAGAATTTTTTACTGTATGTTTTCAATTTTTATTTTATTTTTTTAATTATCTCTTATTGGTGTTATTAACAATACCATTCTCAAATGCCATTAAGGAAAAGAAAATCAAATACCATGGATACAAAAGACAGAGACGTAGCTCAGATAGGTGATGAAAAATCTCTAAAAAAAAAAAATCAATTACTTGGAAACCTTGGAGTTAAATGACATAAAATTCAAAATTAAAGTTCTAAAAATACTCAGGGAAATACAAGAAAGCACTGGAAGACAATTTAGTGAGCTCAAAAAACAATTTAATGAACAAAAAGAGTACTTCTCCAAGGAAATTGAAACTATAAAAAGAAACCAAACAGAGATGAAAAACTCAATACATGAACTGAAAAATGAGATAACAAGCTTAGCTAATAGAAAAGGCCAAATAGAGGAGAGAATTAGTGGCATAGAAAACAGACAACTAGAGACACCACAGAGAGAAGAGGTGAGAGACTAATGAATTAAAAAAATGAGAAAACCCTACAAGAGTTGTCTGAATCCATCAGAAAGAGCAATATAAGAATAATGGGTATATCAGAAAGAGAAGAGAGAGAAAAAAGAATGGAGAACATATTCAAACAAATAATTGAGAACTTCCCAAGCCTGTGAAAAGAATTAGAACCTCGAATCCAAGAAGCAAACAGAACACTGAGTTACCTTAACCCAAACAGACCTACTCCAAGGCACATTCCAATGAAATTATCATAAATCAATGACAAAGAAAAAATTCTCAAGGCAGCCAGGGAAAAGAAGAATACAACATATAAAGGCAGGCCCATTAGGTATCATCAGATTTCTCAGCAGAAACTCTACAAGCCAGAAGACAGTGAACCCCAATACTTAAACTACTGAGAGAGAGAGAGGGACTTTTAGTCAAGAATACTATATCCATCAAAGCTATCCTTAAAATATGAAGGGGAAATAAAAACATTCACAGATATAGAGAAGATGAGGGAATTTATCACCAGTAAACCCCCACTTCAGGAAATACTAAAGGGGGTTATTCGACCAGATACAAAGAACAAAACTAAACAAAATCACAAGTAAAAGCTCAAGATCACAATAAAAACAACGATAATCTGTGATGACAAAAACAAAAATGGGCAGACGACAAAGATTAGCAGTAGCAAAGAAGGATGGAGTGCAGAAGCACTCATGAGATAATGGACTACAGTGAATATGATATATATTCTTTTAATTACCTAATGGTAACAACCCTTGAAAATACCACTACTGAAACACATAGCTTAAAAAAAGAAGAAACAGAGGAACGAAGTATGGAATACAACCAAACAAAAACAAATGACAGAAAAACAAAAGAGAAGAACCAAACAAGAAACAGAGCTATCAGAAAGCAATATATAAAATGGCAATAGGAAACCCTCAAGTGTCAATAATTACATTAAATGTAAATGGATTGAACTCACAAATAAAAAGGCACAGAGTAGCAGAGTGGATCAAAAAAGAAAATTCAACTGTATGCTACCTTCAAGAAACACATCTAACCTACAAGGATAAAAACAGATTCAAAGTGAAAGGTTGGAAAATGATTCTCCAAGTAAATAATATCCAAAGGAAAGCAGGTGTAGCCATACTCATATCTAACAATGCTGACTACAAGACAACAAAGATAATCAGAAACAAAGATGGTTATTTCATAATGATAAAGGGCACATTGAATCAAGAAGACATAACACTTCTTTTTTTTTTTTTTTTAATAAATTTTTATTTTAATGGGGTGACATCAATAAATCAGGGTACATACATTCAAAGAAAACATTTCCAGGTTATCTTGTCATTTAGTTCTGTTGCATACCCATCACCCGAAGAGAGATCGTCCTCCGCCACCCTCCATCCAGTTCTCTCTGTACCCCTCCCCCTCTCCCTCCCCCTCTCCCTCCTTCCTTCCCCCCACCCCCCATAGCCACCACACTCCTGTCCATGCCTCTTAGTCTCGCTTTTATGTCCCTCCAATGTATGGAATCCTGCAGTTCCTGTTTTTTTCTGATTCGCTTATTTCACCCCGCACAATGCTACCAAGACTCCACCATTCCTCTATAAGTGATCCGATGTCACCATTTCTCCTAGCTGAATAATATACCATGGTTATTATGTGCCCCATCTTCTTCATCCAGTCCTCTATTTTTTTTACAGTGATTAAAAGCCTTTAAGCAAACTCTTGGCCAATACAGCAAGAATCCCTAAAAGAGTAGTGTCCTTAACATGTTCCCCAAGTCCAAGTTGGCCCCATCACCATGCCAAATCCCTGAAAAATGCAACCCAACCACAGTTCAGTCTGTTAGGAGCTGTCACAGGGAGCAGGAGTCCAGGAAAGTTCCCCACAGGAAAAGTCCGCATGGCACTGGAATTGTTGTCACCATTCTATACTTTGCAGCTCATGTCCAAGTCCCAATGACCACTGCTTCTAGCTGGTAATGATTCAGGTAGACTGGCCTGACCTATGGTGGCGCAGTGGATAAAGCGTCAACCTGGAAATACTGAAGTTGCCGGTTCAAAACCCTGGGCTTGCCTGGTCAAGGCACATATGGGAGTTGATGCTTCCAGTTCCTCTCCCTCTTCTCTCTCTCTGTTTCTCCTCTCTCTCTCTCTCTCTCTCTCTCTCCCTCTCCTCTGTAAAATGAATAAATAAATAAAAATTAAAAAAAAAATTAAAAAAATAAAAAAATAAAAAAAAAATAAAAAAAATGATTCAGGTAGACTGGAAAAAGCCATTTGCAGCATGCGTGGATATGAAGCTTCTGTTCTCCTCTGCCTGGAGAGTTGAGACCAGGTTGCTTTTTCCTGGAGCTCTGTGACTGTGGCCTGGTAAAGAGAACCTTGGGATACACTAAGCTGGGTGGCAAAGGTAAATTCATAATACAAGTTGGCAAAAGGAGGAAAGAGAGCTCTAAATTAGGAGTAGGTCCCAGCCTGAAATATGAGTGGGGCATTGAGGTAGGAGGGATAAAGGAAACACTATATATTAAGCAAAGCAGCAGAAAATAGGACTATCAACACCCACAACAGAGATCTTTGAGGGAAGAATAAAAAACCTGACTATTCAGGCAAAACATAGTTAAGTGGCCCTTGTGCGAATGAGATCAGTTTACCTGCTTCTTGGAAGAAATACCCTAGGCTCGTCCACAGTGTCGTAGATGGGGCCGATGGCCCTGGGCACCTTCAGCCTTCAGTGGCAAACCCCAGCTTTCTGGGCAAGGTTAGGTCATAGGTGGCTGGAGCAGGACTGGGAGAGACTGAACCCTCCCTTAGAGGAGCGAGGGGGAAGCCCACCTTCCAGTGTCCCTGTTTCCTCACAGCAGAGCGTGTAAGCCTGGCAGGCTTTAGCTCAATGACCTTCCTTTCCACTATTGAAGCAGGACCCAGATGGCATCCTATGAGACCCCTTTGGGGTGTTGGAGCCTTTAAGGGTGTATCCTAAAAGCTGGTAGTTCCCCTGATCTCTATTGGGCTTTTTCTGCCTCTAGGTATCTTAAAAGCCATTCTCAGAAGATCTCGCTGAGGGGTTTGAGGATCCCCATCTGCCTATATAAATCTTTTCCATATATCTGGAGCTGTTTGGAAAAAAGACAGAACAGTGTTATTAGCTAGATCTAATAAAGAAGGTAGTAGTTTGCAGGCGAAAAAGATTTGGTGTCTCCTGTTCATCAGCATTCAAAAGAAATGTAATTTTTTTTTTTTTTTTTAAGTAAAAAGCATGATATGGTAGACCCGTCGGAGTCATTGGCCTGGTGTGCAGGATTCCCGGGTTCGATTCCTGGCCAGAGCACAAAGGAGGAGTGCCCATCTACCTCTCCACTCCTCCCTCTCTCCTTCCTCTTCGTTTCTCTCCTCCCGCCTGCAGCCAAGGCTCCACCGGAGCAAATCCACCCTGGGCACTAAGGATGGCCCCACGGCCTCCGCCCCAGTTGCTAGAATGGCTCGGGTTGTAACAGAGCAACATCCCAGATGGGCAGAGCATTCCCCCCGGTAGGCATGCCAGGTGGATCCCAGTCAGGCGCATGCAGGAGTCTGTCTGACTGCCTCCCCATCCTCAGAAATATACAAAAAATAAATAAATAAAAGAAAAAATACTAAAAAAATAAAAAATAATAATAATAAAAAAAAAGGGAGGGGGCATTCCCTTGTGCTAAAGCTCCAGGGAGCATGGAGTGAGCTTGAGTATGTCCTATGAAACATGGAGCTCTATGTTGACATATAAGTCTTTGAAGAAGGAGAAACTGCTGAAGTAGTTTATCAGCATTTGTCCCTAAGACAGCAGTCTTTGTAGTGGGAACACCATACGTAAATATTTGCTGTCTGTCTATAGATTAAGGGGGGAATATGGCAAATGCTGAAAAGTCATGATCTTTGTGACCCTCCCCTCCCCCAACCCCCTCCCTCTCCTCCCCCCACCCTGTAACCCCAACACTGTTGTTCATGTCTCTGAGTCTAATCTTTATGTCCCACCTATGTATGGAAACATATAGTTCTTAGTTTTTTCTGATTTACTTCTTTCACTCAGTATAATGTTATCAAGGCCCATCCATGTTGTTGTAAAAGATCCTATGTCATCATTTCTTATGGCTGAGTAGTATTCCATAGTATATATATATATACCAAAGCTTTTTAATCCACTCGTCCTCTGATGGACACTTGGGCTGTTTCCAAATCTTTGCTATTGTGAACAATGCTGCCATAAACATGGGGGTACATTTCTTCTTTTGAAACAGTGCTATGGTCTTCTTGGGGTATATTCCTAACAGTGGTATAGCTGGGTCAAAAGGCAGTTCGATTTTTAATTTCTTGAGGAATCTCCATACTGTTTTCCACAGTGGCTGCACCAGTCTGCATTCCCACCAGCAGTGCAGGAGGGTTCCCTTTTCTCCACATCCTCGCCAGCACTTATTCTGTGTTGTTTTATTGATGAGCGCCATTCTGACTGGTGTGAGGTGATATCTCATTGTGGTTTTAATTTGCATTTCTCTAATCATTAGTGATGTTGAACATTTTTTTCATATGCCTATTGGCCATCTGTGTGTCCTCTTTGGAGAAGTGTCTATTCATTTCTTTTGCCCATTTTTGGATTGGATTGTTTGTCTTCCTGGTATTAAGTTTTACAAGTTCTTTATAAATTTTGGTTATTAACCCCTTGTCAGACGCTATGTCAAATATATTCTCCCATTGTGTAGTTTGTCTTTTTATTCTGTTCTTATTGTCTTTAGCTGTGCAGAAGCTTTTTAGTTTGATAAAGTCCCATTTGTTTATCCTGTCTTTTATTTCACTTGCCTGTGGAGACAAATCAGCAAATATATTGCTGCGAGAGATGTCAGAGAGCTTACTGCCTATGTTTTCTTCTAAGATGCTTATGGTTTCACGGCTTACATTCAAGTCTTTTATCCATTTTGAGTTTATTTTTGTGAGTGGTGTAAGTTGGTGGTCTAGTTTCATTTTTTTGCAGGTAGCTGTCCAGTTTTCCCAACACCATTTGTTAAAGAAGCTGTCTTTACTCCATTGTATTGTCTTACCTCCTTTGTCAAATATCAGTTGTCCATAGAGCTGTGGGTTTATTTCTGAGTTCTCTGTTCTGTTCCATTGATCTATGTGCCTGTTCTTATGCCAGTACCATGCTGTTTTGAGTACAATGGCCTTATAATATAACTTGATATCTGGAAGTGTGATACCTCCCGCTTTTTTCTTCCTTTTCAGGATTGCTGAGGCTATTCGTGTTCTTTTCTGGTTCCATATAAATTTTTGGAATATGTGTTCTATGTCTTTGAAGTAAGTCATTGGTATTTTCATTGGTATTGCATTGAATTTATAAATTGCTTTGGGTAATATAGACATTTTAATGATGTTTATTCTTCCTAACCATGAGCACGGTATATGCCTCCACTTATTCGTATCTTCCCTGATTTCTTTTATCAATGTTTTATAATTTTCCGAGTACAAGTCTTTAATCTCCTTAGTTAGATTTATTCCTAGGTACTTTATTTTTTTGGTTGCAATGGTAAAGGGGATTGATTCCCTGATTTCTCTTTCTGACAGTTCATTATTAGTGTATAAAAATGCCTCTGATTTATGAGTGTTGATTTTATATCCTGCCACCTTGCCAAATTCTTTGATCAGGTCTAGTAGTTTTTTGGCTGAGACTTTAGGGTTTTCTATATACAATATCATGTCATCTGCAAATAATGATAGTTTTACTTCTTCTTTTCCAATTTGGATGCCTTTTATTTCTTTTTCTTGTCTGATTGCTGTGGCGAGGACTTCCAGAACTATGTTGAATAAGAGTGGTGAAAGGGGGCACCCCTGCCTTGTTCCTGATCTTAAGGGGATTGCTTTTAATTTTTGCCCATTGAGTATGATGTTGGCTGTGGGTTTGTCATAGATGGCCTTTATCATGTTGAGGTATGTTCCCTGTATTCCCACTTTGCTGAGAGTTTTGATCATGAATGGGTGCTGGACTTTATCAAATGCCTTTTCTGCATCTATTGAAATTATCCTGTGGTTTTTCTCCTTTCTTTTGTTTATGTGATGAATCACATTGATTGATTTGCATATGTACCAGCCTTGCCTCCCAAGAATAAATCCTACTTGATCATTGTGTATGATTTTTTCCATATATTGCTGGATCCGGTTTGCTAATATTTTGTTGAGGATTTTTCCATCTAAGTTCATCAGGGATATTGGCCTATAATTTTCTTTTTTTGTGTTGTCTTTGCCTGGTTTTGGAATCAGAATTATGCTCGCCTCATAAAAGGAGTTTGGAAGTCTTCCTTCCTCTTTAATTTTTTGGAATAGCTTGAGAAGGATAGGAGTTAGTTCTTCTTTGAATATTTGGTAGAATTCACTTGTGAAGCCATCAGGCCCAGGACTTTTCTTTTTTGGGAGTTTTTTGATAGCTGTTTCAATCTCATTTGTTGTAATTGGTCTGTTTAGGTTTTCTGATTCTTCCAGATTGATTTTTGAAAGAT
The DNA here is from genome assembly GCF_036850995.1 of Saccopteryx leptura. Taxonomy (NCBI): domain Eukaryota; kingdom Metazoa; phylum Chordata; class Mammalia; order Chiroptera; family Emballonuridae; genus Saccopteryx; species Saccopteryx leptura. The sequence goes on from NC_089508.1 coordinate 124,330,508, forward strand.
TATATGATTCAAGGAATTTGTCCATTTCATCTAGGTTGTCTAGTTTTTTGGCGTACAGTTCTTCATAGTATTTTCTTACAATATTTTGTATTTCTGTTGTGTCAGTTGTTATTTCTCCACTCTCGTTTCTAATTTTATTTATTTGAGTCCTCTCTCTTTTTTTCTTGGTGAGTCTTGTTAAAGGTTCATCGATCTTGTTTACCTTTTCAAAGAACCAGCTCCTGGTTTCATTGATCCTCTGTATTGTTTCTTTAGCCTCTATGTCATTTATTTCTGCTCTGATCTTTATTATTTCCTTCCTTCTACTAGCTCTGGGCTTTACTTGCTGTTCTTTTTCTAGTTCTTTTAGATGCAGGGTTAAGTTGTTTATTTGAGCTTTTTCTAGCTTCTTGAGGTATGCCTGTAATGCTATAAACTTCCCTCTCAGGACTGCTTTTGCTGTGTCCCATAAATTTTGAGTTGATGTATGCTCATTATCGTTTGTTTCTAGGAATTTTTTAATTTCTTCTTTGATCTCAATGTTAACCCATTCATTGTTTAATAACGTGCTATTTAGTTTCCAAGTATTTGAATGTTTTTCAATTTTTCTATTGTAGTTGATTTCTAGTTTAATGCCATTGTGATCAGAGAAAGTGCTCAATATGACTTCAATCTTCTTATATTTGTTGAGCCCGCTTTTGTGCCCTAACATGTGGTCTATTCTAGAGAATGTACCATGAGCGCTTGAAAAGAATGTATATTCTGCTGCTTTAGGATGAAAGGTTCTGAAGATATCTATTAAATCGAGTTGATCTAATATGTCCTTTAAGTCTGCTGTTTCTTTGTTAATTTTCTTTCTTGAGGATCTATCTAATGATGTTAATGGGGTATTGAAATCTCCTACTATTATAGTATTGCTGTTGATCTCGCCCTTTAAGTCTATCAAACTCTTCTTTATATATTTAGGTGCTCCTATATTAGGTGCGTAGATATTTATAATGGTTATATCTTCCTTTTGGATTGCTCCCTTTATCATTATGTAGTGACCTTCTTTATCTCTAACTATAGTCTTTGTTCTAAAGTTCATTTTGTCTGATATAAGTATTGCTACCCCAGCTTTTTTTTCATTTCCATTTGCGTGAAATATTTTTTTCCATCCTTTTATCTTCAGTCTGTTTGCATCTTTTGATTTAAGGTGTGTCTCTTGTAGACAGCATATGTATGGGTCCTGTTTTCTTATCCACGCAGCTACCCTATGTCTCTTGATCGGATCATTTAATCCATTAACATTTAAGGTTATTACTGATATGTAATTGTTTATTGCCATTTTTTTTCTTTAAAACTGTTTTTCTCTTTTGCTATATTCTTTTTTTCCTTTGACCTGTTTACAACAGGTCCCTTAGCATTTCTTGCAGCCTTGGTTTGGTTGCAGTGAAATCCTTGAGTTTTTTTTTTGTCTGTAAAGCTTTTTATTTCTCCTTCAATTTTAAATGATAGCCTTGCTGGATAAAGTAGTCTTGGTTGTAGGTTCTTGTTCTGCATTACTTTGAATATTTCTTGCCATTCCCTTCTGGCCTCAAGTGTTTCTGTTGAGAAGTCGGAAGTCATCCTTATATGGGGGCTCCTTTGTAGGTGATAGTCTTTTTTTCTCTCGCAGCTTTTAATATTTTCTCTTTATCATTTAGCTTTGGTAATTTAATTATGATGTGTCTTGGTGTTGGTTTCTTTGGGTTTCTCCTTAATGGAGTTCTCTGTGCTTCCTGAACATGTGAGACATTTTCCTGCCTTAATTGGGGGAAGTTTCCCGCTATAGTATGTTTGAACAAAGTCTCTATCCCTTGTTCTTTCTCTTCTTCTTCAGGAATCCCTATGATGCGGATGTTATTTCTCTTCATGTTGTCACAGAGCTCTCTTAGAGTTTCCTCAGACTTTTTGAGTCTCTTTTCTTTTTTCTGCTCTGCTTCCGTGCCTTTATTTATTGTGTCCTCTAACTCACTGATTCGATTCTCTGCTTCATCCATCCTGCTTTTAATTCCTTCCATTGTATTCTTTATTTCAGATATTGTATTTGTCATTTCTGTCTGATTCTTTTTTATTATTTCAATGTCCTTTTTTATATTTGTTATCTCTTTATTTAGGTTTTCGTAATGGCCATCTATGGTGGTTCTAATATCTTTGAGCATCCTAACAATCGTTATTTTAAACTCTGCATCTGGTAATTTGGTTATATCTGATTCACTTAGGTCCTTTTCTGGGGATTTCTCTTGGTTTATTTGTGTTGTATTTCTCTGCCTCCACATTTTCTCTTCACGGGAGTGGCTGTGATCACGTGCTCGGGTGCACAAGGGTTGGTGGCCTTGGCCTTTGCCCCACCCCCGTGTGTGATGTTATGCTCGGTCCTGAGGGCACTGGCGAGCACCTTTGCTCAGCTGCGGGTCTCCGCCTGTTTCCGAGCTTTCGCCCTGCCCTTGCAGGAGGATCCCACTCAAGGAACAGCTGCTAACTTTGGCTCTACCACCAGGCAGGGCTGCGTGCCCAAGCTCAGCTCCGTAGCGGAACTCCGCCTCTTCTGGGCTTTTGGCTCCACCCCCGCGGGAGGAGCCGGCTACCAAGTCAGACAGCAAGCCTGAGTTGCACGGGCGGGGCAGAGATGTGCTCCTCTGCCCTTGCTCCGGGGCTGGTTTCTACCCTTTCCGGGTTTCCCGCCCTTCTCCCGGAGGCTGGATTACAGGCTGCCAGCAGCTGAGCTTGGCCGCTTTTGCATGCCCCCTTCTCCCTAGCCGGGCAAGATTGAGCTCACACCTGAGCCCAGTGGTGGCCAGCCAGCTTCCAACCCTGCCAGCAGAACCGCGCTTTTGTCTCCTGCTGCCGCCCGCCCTCCGGCGCGCCCTCAGCCGCGTGGGTGGGGGCGTTGCAGCTCGGACCCTAAGACTCACTACTGTAGACCCGAAAGCTCCCTCCTTCTATGTGACTCTGCTCTGAATGCTGCGGGGGAGCTTGTTTGGCTGCTCTCCTGCTTCCCTTTGCTGGTATTGCTGTTTCCGGGGGAAATATTCACTTCAGCTTTGGGGAGTGACTCGTCCCAGGGGTTAGGGTGGCTGTCTCTTAAAATGTTTCTCCCTGTGCCTCCTAGATTATACTCTCTTCCTGTTACTGTGGTTCTCTCCCCTCTCCCTCCATCTCCAGGAGCCCCGGGTGAGTGGTTGTGAGAGAGATGTTCTGCGTGGTCCCTTTAAGAAGGATCCTGGGTCTGAGAAATCAGACTCTCTCACAAACAGTATCCTGACTTGTTTCCGGCTAAATACTGTCCTTACGCCTCTTCTGGGGTCTGGGGCTGCAGGCTGGGGCTTTTTTCCTGGGGCTCAGGACCCTTTCCCCTCTGCTAAACTCACTTCCCGCCACGCGAGTCTCTCCCTGCTGCCGTTCGCTCCGAGGAGCTGGGCAACCCTCTCCGCGTTTCTGCTTTTCCTACCAGTCTCTGTGTGGCTTCTTCAGCGTTCCTTGGTTGAAGAGTCCTTTTTCGACATAACACTTCTTAATATATATGCACCAAACCAATGAGCACCAAATTATATAAGATATCTACTAACATCTAAAAATACAAACAGACAAAAATACAATCATACTTGGAGACCTCAATACACCGCTGACAGCTCTAGATCATTCATCCAAAAAAAAAAATAAAGAAATATTGGCTTTAAACAAAACACTAGAACAATTGAATATGATAGACATCTACAGGACATTTCATCCCAGAACACAGATTATACATTTTTCTCCAGTGTATATGGAACATTCTCAAGAATTGACCATATGCCACAGAACTAACATCAACAAATTTAGAAAGATTGAAATTATACCAAGCATATTCTCTGATCATAAAGCTTTGAAACTAGAATTCAACTTCAAAAAAAGAAGTAAACAAACCCACAAAAATGTGAAAATTAAACAACATACTTCTAATAAATGACTGGATCAAAGAAGAAATAAAAGCAGAGATCAAAAGATATATACAGACAAAAATGACATGACATATCAGAATCTCTAGGATGCAGCAAAAGCAGTAATAAGGGGGAAGTTCATATCATTACAGACTTATATGAACAAACAAGAGAGAGCCCAAGTAAACAACTTAACATCACATCTTAAGGAACTAGAAAAACAAGAACAACAGCAACCCAAAACCAGCAGAAGGAAGGAAATAATAAAAATCAGAGCAGAAATAAATGAAATAGAGAACAGAAAAACTATAGAAAAAATCAATAAAACAAGGAGCTGGTTCTTTGAAAAGATCAATAAAATTGACAAACCTTTGGCAAGGCTCACTACGTAAAAAAGAGAAATGACTCATATAAACAAAATCCAAAATGAAAGAGGAGAAATTACCACTGGTATCATAGATGTACAAAGGATTATTGTAGAATACTATTAAAAACTATATGCCACCATATTTAACAATCTAGAAGAAATGGATAAATTTCTAGAATACAGTCTTCCTAAACTGAACCATGAAGAAGTAGAAAGCCTACACAGACCCATAAGCAGAGAGGAAATAGAAACAACTATCAAAAACTTCCCAAAAAATAAAAGTTCAGGGCCAGACAACTATACTAGTAAATTCTATCAAATATTCAAAGAATATTTGGTTCCCATCCTTCTCAAAGTCTTCCAAAAAACTGAAAAAGTAATACTTCCAAATACTTTTATGAGTCCAACATAACCCTCAAAGCAAAACCTGGCAAGGACAACACAAAAAAAAGAAAACTACAGACCAATATCTTTAATGAATAAAGATGCAAAAATCTTAAACAAAATACTAGCAGATCGAATACAACAACACATTAAAAAAATAGTTCACCATGATCAAGTGGGATTCACTTCATCCCAGAATCACAAGAATAGTTCAACATATGTAAAACGGTTAACGTAATACACCATATCAACAAAACAAAGAAGAAAAACCATATGATCCTATCAATAGATGCAGAAAAGGCATTCAATAAAATACATTTTATGTTTAAAACACTCAACAAAATGGGAATAGAAGGAAAATATCTCAACATAATAAAGGTCATATATGACAAACCATCAGCTAACATAATTTTAAATGGTAAAAACCAAAAACTTATCCTGTAAAATCAGGAACAAGACAAGGCTGCCCACTTTCTACTCCTATTCAACATAGTATTGGAAGTTCTAGCCAGAGCAATCAGACAAGAGAAAGAAATAAAAGGCATTCATATTGGGAAAGAAGAAGTAAAGATTTCACTTTTTGCAGATGATATGATCCTGTATATAGAAAGCTCCAAAGACTCCACAGAAACAATAAACCAATACAGTAAGGTCGCAAGATACAAAATTAATATGCAGAAATCTAATACTATAATATATGTCAACAGTGAAACTTCAGAAAATGAACTAAGAAAAAATAATCCCTTTTACGGTTGCAATACCTAGAAATAAACATAACAAAGAATATAAAGGACTTATATAATGGAAACTACAAAGCATTAAAGGAAATTGAAAAAGGTCCTGGCCGGTTGGCTCAGCGGTAGAGCGTCGGCCTGACATATGGAAGTCCTGGGTTTGATTCCCAGCCAGGGCACACAGGAGAAGCGCCCATCTGCTTCTCCACCCCTCCCCCTCTCCTTTCTCTCTGTCTCTCTCTTCCTCTCCCGCAGCCAAGGCTCCATTGGAGCAAAGTTGGCCCAGGCACTGAGGATAGCTCTATGGCCTCTGCCTCAGGCACTAGAATGGCTCCAATTGCAGTGGAGTGATGCCCCAGTGGGGCTGAGCATCGTCCCCTCATGGGCATGCCGGGTGGATCCCAGTTGATCGCATGCGGGAGTCTGTCTGCCTCCCCACTGCTTCTCGCTTCGGAAAAATACAAAAAAAAGGGAAATAAAAAAAGATACAATGAAATGGAAAAATATTTCTTGTTTTGGATAGGAAGAATAAATATAGTTCAAATGGCCATATTACCCAAAGCAACATACTAATTTAATGCAATTCCCATCAAAATTTCAATGTCATTTTTTAAAGAAATGGAACAAAACATCCTTACGTTTATATGGAACCACAAAAAAATCCAAATAGCTAAAATAATCCTAACAATAAAAAACCGAAGCAAGGGGCGTTACAATAGCTGACTTTAAATTATACTACAGAGCCATGATAATCAAAACAGCATGGTATTGGCAGAAAAACAGGCACACAGACCAATGGAACAGAATAGAGAGCCCAGAAAGAAAACCACATATATATGGTCAAATCATCTTTGATAAAGGACCCAAAAACATACAATTGGAGAAAAGAAAGCCTCTCCAATAAATGGTGCTGGGAAAACTGGAAAGCCATGTGCAAAAGAATGAAACTCGACTACAGTTTGTCCACTTGCACAAAAATTAATTCAAAATGGATCAAAGATCTAAATATAAGATCTGAAACAATAAGTTAAATAGAAGAAAACATAGGTACTAAACTCATGGACCTTGGCCGTAGAGAACATTTTATTCTAGATTCTTCTCTCTTTCTCTTATATCTGGATGACTACTAATTTCTGTCCATGTCACACTCTGAAGTTTCAGGAACCTCCCCTACCTCTTTACTCTCATGTCTGCTGCTCTAGTTTTTCACCTCTAGTACTGCAATCTACTTTATAACTGGTTTTCGACTCATGTCTTTCTTGTTTATGTCTTCCATGATATTACTAAGTTCTGGTTATTCTAATCACATTATCCCCACTTGCTTAAAAACCTTTGATGACTCTTTGCAGTTCCTATTATAAATCATCAATTTCTGACTAAGTGATTGGTTCATAGTGGCAACTGACTAGCTGATGACCATAATCAGATATCACTTAACAGATAGGAACTATACACAGAGAAGCAGATTTGTGGAGAGAAGGAGATTAGTTTGTTCACTAACAATATGGAAGAAATAAACATTTGCCTGTGTTTTGGTTTTGAAATTATGATGTATTTGATTTAAGCTTTATGTTAACAACCATGAGGGCAGGAGAGAAGTGTGAACTTTACCTTCTAGATTGATAAAGATAAGGTCTGAGGTGAAATAATTGATAGCAGAGTATTTCTTTACCTTGAATGGGAGGAAAACATACTAGAAATATTTAAATATAACAATAAAAAAAAACTTGATTCTTGTTAAAAACCTTGCCTTGATCTTAACTGAGGGAACAAAGTTTTTTTTACTGTATGGTAAGTATTTGATATCCCCATATCTTTTCATAATACAGGAAGAAGGGGCATTCAAAATAGTGCCTGGATAAATAAAGTACTTTTAGGCCCAAGTGTTTATATTAGTTATTAGAATAGTCATTGAATGAGAATTATGCTAATAGAAATGAACTTTACCACCCTGTTCTGATAATATTTAGAAAAGTGACTATTCCCTTCTTTAAAAAATGAATGCCCCAGTCAAAATTCCAGCAAGGTGTTTTATATATTTTAACAAATGGGTGATCAAATTTATATGGAAAAGCTAAGCCCAGATTCACAACACAGAGCACAAAGTTGGAGGACTCACACTCATCTATTTCAAAACTTAGCATAAAGATACAGTAATCAGGACAGTATGGTATTGGTGAAAAACAGACACATATATATCAATGGCACAGAATAGAGGGGCCAGAAATAGGCTCACACACATCACTTTTTCAAGTGATCTTTGACAAAGGAGCAAAGGAATTTCAATAGAGTAAGAATAATTTTTCGGTAAATGGTATCAGAATAATTGAATATTCATATAAAAAACTGAATCTATACATGGACCTTATGCCTTTCACAAAATTCAGTCAAAATAAATCATAGACCTAAATGTAAAGGACAAAACTATAAAACTTATAAAAGAAAACTTAGGAGAAAATCTAGGAAACCTTCGGTTTGGCAGCAATGAATGTTTAGATACAACACCAAAAGCATAATCCCAGAAAGAGAACGTTGGTAAGTTGGACATCATTAAAATCACAAACTTCCGCCCTGAAAAGACACTGTTAAAAGAATGAAAAGACAAGTCACAGACTGGGAGAAGTATTTGCAAAACATATATATATAAGAGATGTATTCAATATATACAAAAAACTTATGCAAAAGTAAGAAAACAAACCTGTTAAAAAATGGCATAAGCTCTGAAAACACTAGATGTGCAGACAGCAAATATGCAGATCTTTGTCTGCAATACCATCCTCCAGTAAAAGGAGCATGGCTCCTTGGAGACGTGACTGATTCTAGGACTGGGCTAGCAAATATATAATATAAATCTAGAGAATTATGTAGTGCCAGAAAGTAAGGAAGCACTAAAGAAAATCCACATTGATGGGGCGGGTATGTCTATGGGCCACCCATGGCTTTCTTTCAAAGAATTTGGGGGTGGGGGGAGGGGGTGAAGAGTAACATTACACTGGAGAAACCTGAAGAGCACTACCTCAGCCTGTGATCAGGTCAGCATCAACAATGATGTCATGTTAGTGACTAGTATGTACATTAACCCTAGTCTAATCGCTAGAAAAACATCAGACAAACCCCAGTGGAAGGGCACCCTACAAAGTAACTGATGAGAGTATGCCTCAGAACTGGCCAGGTCATCAAAAAACAAGGGAGCCTAAGAAACTGTCACAGCTAAAAGGAGTCTGAGGAGACATGACAACTAAATATTAAGAGGTGTCCTGGGTGGGATCCTGGGAAAGAGTAAGGACAGTAGGTGAAATTTAAGGAAATGTGGGTAAAAGGTAGACTTGAGTTAGTAAGAAGGTATTGCTATTCTCACTGATAGAAAAAATGTACTGTGCTACTAGAAGATGTTAATAGTAGGAGAAGCTGAGTGGGAGCTGTCATCTCAAATTTCCTGTAAGTCTAAAACTGATCTGTTAAAGTACTATTTGAAGGTCTCAGGATAACCCAGTGTGTCCTGTCTTCACAGTTTTGAGAGTGTCTGCTGCCTCGCGGAGTCACCCTCTCTCTCGGACATCGCCTTTGATGGCAACCCCATAGCTCAGGAGTCATGGTACAAACACACCATCCTCCAGAATATGATGCAGCTGCGCCAGCTCGATATGAAGAGAGTCACGGTGAGGACCCACCGGCTACATGCCAGGCAGCTCCCTGGGGGGTTGAGGAATGGGTTCAGGATCCCTGCCTGACATGCTGCTTTTGTTGTTGTTGTTGGGGTTTTTTGTTCGTTTTTGTTTTGAGAGAGAGAGGAACAGAGACAGGAAAGGAGAGAGATGAGAAGCATCAGCTCATAGTTGTGGCACCTTAGTTTTTCATTGATTGCTTTCTCATATATGCTTTGACTGGGGGTTTCAGCTGAGCCAGTGACCACTTGCTCAAGCCAGTGGCCTTTGGGCTCAAGCCAGTGACCATGGGGTCGTGTCTATGATTCCATGCTCAAGCCAGCACCTTCGGGGTTTTGAACTTGAGTCCTCAGCATCCCAGGCCAACGCTCTATCCACTGCGCCACCACTTAACAGACCTGCAGTGCTTCTTAATGTTAATGAATTTGGGATTATCAGAAATGTAATTATGGTATAGTTCATAATTATAATATAGATCTTTTTTTACTACCTCTTTCTATTCCCGATGTCATTGAATGGGGCTTTTAAAATTTCTCACAATAGAAATTTAAATTAATCATTATGCTTGTTTTTCATTCTTGCTTCATATCCAACTAATAATGAACTTTAGAATGTATGAGTAAAAATTTCATCAATAATGGTTAAGAATATGGGTCCTGGAGCTAGACAGCTTGACTCTGAATTCCAGCTTGACTATTCTTGAGTCATGTGACCTTCAGCCAATTCCTTAACCTTTCTATACCTCATTTTCTCAAAGTCACATGTGGATCATCATTGTATTAATGATACAATGATAAGGCTGTTGTTAAGGTGAAATAAAGCACTAAACCTTAGCACTCTGTAAGGCTCCGAACAAGCATCAGACACAGCTGTGTTAGTGCTGTGTCTCTCTACATAGCAGTCTCTTTTTTTTTTTTTTCTGTATTTTTCTGAAGCCGGAAACGGGGAGAGACAGTCAGACAGACTCCCGCATGTGCCCGACCGGGATCCACCTGGCACGCCCACCAGGGGGTGACGCTCTGCCCACCAGGGGGCGATGCTCTGCCCCTCCGGGGCGTCGCTCTGTTGCGACCAGAGCCACTCTAGCGCCTGGGGCAGAGGCCAAGGAGCCATCCCCAGCGCCCGGGCCATCTTTGCTCCAGTGGAGCCTCGGCTGCGGGAGGGGAAGAGAGAGACAGAGAGGAAGGAGAGGGGGAGGGGTGGAGAAGCAGATGGGCGCTTCTCCTGTGTGCCCTGGCCGGGAATCCAACCCGGGACATCTGCACGCCAGGCCGACACTCTACCACTGAGCCAACCGGCCAGGGCAGCAGTCTCTTTTTTTAACCGCTCTCCCCCAGTGGTGGGATTCAAATAATTTAACAACTGGTTCTCTGCCCTAATTACCTAATTCCTTGTCACCCCCTGGTTGTTTGACACTTTTTCTCTTTACATTGTATATCTGTTTACTGAAGTAACAAACATGAGGGAATTAAAATGTAATATTTCATCAAATGTACAATGAGTTTTATGAAATGAATAAATAAATATTGCAATCATAGTTCCATCAAATCTTTTTCACCTATGGATGGAATGAACATTACTACAGGTGCTTAGAATAAAAATTACAGTACGCGGTTGCACAGATGAATGTTAAAAAAAAGAGTAAGGAATGTAAATTTGTGATTTCCACATTGGACAGCTGCCCAGGCACCAACCTTAGAAAGAACCCTGATTCCAAATGCCATTTTAATAACTGGTTCACCGAAATCAACCAAAAATTAGGTATCAGTTCTGCCTAGCCAATGCGAACTGGCTGAATCCCACCATTGCCGTGCCTCTGTCTGGGACATCTTCTACACTTAAGCGTAGACAGGACATCTCCTGACTCAAGTAAAGTGCTGCATGTGATCACCATGCTTTTAGGCAAACAAAGTGCATTAGCATATTATAGGTTCTGAGAAGGTCCAGAATAAACATACTTGCTTTAATTTGTTTCATTGTATCCCAAACTAATTTGGTTATTTTATTTTCTTAGGAAATTTCTTTTGATAATCTCAGACCTAAACTTCTACCTGTTTTCTTAATTCCTGACTCTGCCAGTTGTGGCATGAATTGGGAATGATCAGCTAGATCAGTGGTCAGCAAACTGCGGCTTGCAAGCCACATGTGGCTCTTTGGCCCCTTGAGCCTGGCTTTTCCACAAAATACCACATGCGGGCGCGCAGGTTATAATAACAATGTACCTACCTATATAATTTAAGTTTAAAAAGTTTGGCTCTTGGCCCTGGCCAGTTAGCTCAGTGGTAGAGCATCAGCCTGGTGTGCAGGAGTCCCGGGTTTGATTCCCGGCCAGGGCACACAGGAGAAGCACCCATCTGCTTCTCCACCCCTCCCCTTCTCCTTCCTCTCTGTTTCTCTCTTCTCCTCCTGCAGCCAAGGCTCCATTGGAGCAAGGTTGGCCCGGGAGCTGGGGATGGCTCTGTGGCCTCTGCCTCAGGCGCTAGAGTGGCTCTGGTTGCAACAGAGCGACACCCCAGATGGGCAGAGCATTGCCCCCTGGTGGGCATGCCGGTGGTTCCTGGTCAGGCGCATGCGGGAGTCTGTCTGACTGCCTCCCCATTTCCAACTTCAGGGGAAAAAAAAAAATTGGCTCTCAAAAAGAAATCGTTGTACTGTTGATATTTGGCTCTGTTGACTAATGAGTTTGTCGACCACTGAGCTAGGTTATTTTAGTGCCCGTTGGCTTGGGTACCACACACCAGCCACACTGTGTGCAGTCCACCTGTCTGCCTCAGTATGTTCCAGATGGCCAGGGTAGCCGGCAGGCAGTTAAGGGCTCATGAATTCCTGAATACCAGGGGCCCACCCGGGCCGCCTCCCTCTTTGCTTCAGCGTGGGGTGTGGGTCTTGTCGTCTCAGCGTGTTCCGCTTTATGCCATCCACACTGTTTTGAGCTCTTACTCCCCTGTGTCTTTCTTAACCAAATATCTTAGGTACTACTGCTCATTGCCCTTCACAACAAGGTTGAGCTAGATGAGTGGGGTGAGAGGTGAGGCTAACTCATTTGTATAAATTAGTCCTTAATTATATATTGTTATATTGTGTTTCTTATAGTGAGTTTGTATGTCAGTCTTGTCTACCCAGCAGTGTCCTTCAGCCACAGCTGTTCTCTTTCCTTGCCCACACCGACAGGTGTTCCATGCGTGCTGCTTTTCTTCTCTCTCCTTTAGTGCCAGGGTGTGGTCATGTCCAGTAAAGACTTGTTGGTTGAGTGAGATTCTCCTACTTCTGTGCCTGAAATGAAGGAGAATAATACTGTCTATAATCATTGTCCTTGTACAGTCCTCAGAGCGCTTCCTGCTGAGATGATGGGGAAAATCTGCTATGGTGGGAGCAGGGCCAGCTGTCCTGCCAACACAGAGAAGCAGCCTCCCAGTTGCTCCACCATGGTTTAGTTTACAGACTTAAAAAACTCTTAAATGGAAACAGTTTTGGAGTTGTAGAAAGGTTGTACGTACAGTACAAAGAACTTCTTTTCTTGAACCATTTGAGAGTATGGTAAGTTCCCAACCCAGTTCCCCAAAAGCCCGATCATGTTAGTGTGTGTTTCCTAGAAGCAAAGACACTGTCCTGTGCAGATACAACATAACCAGTGAATCAGGAAATGAACATTGAATAATTACTAGTGTTGAATTCTCACACCACATTCAGTATTACCAACCGTATCAAATATTCTATATAGCAGAATGATCCAGTTTGGAATTATACATTTGTGGGGGCTAATATTAATACTTTTCTTCCCACCTTCTAAGTTCTTCAGGCTGGGCTAATAACCAAATTAGTAGAGATTGCACTGTTAACAGGTTAACAGGAGAAAATCAAAGTTTAATATATGTACATGGGGAATTCACATAGGCATGACAATTTCATGAAAAATTCCAGAGACAGTGAGGCAACATTGGATATATAATACATTTCTGAACAAAGGTGAAAATGGAGGGGCTTGGGTATCAGACTTCAGAAGTGAGAATGGATGATTTACAGGTAGTGGCAGAAGAGCAGAACACAGGGCAGCAAAATCCTTGTTAGGGGACACAGGGTCTCTACTTGTTTGAAGCCCTCTTATTTATCGTACTTAATTCAGGTTAAGCTAAAGAGACATCCTAAGGTCTCCTTCCTGAAGCAGGTTTCTCTGTCTGCGCCTCTGAGGTAGGAAAGGGGGAGGGTCAAAAGTTCTAGTCTTTTGTTTCTTAATAAACAGCTTAAAATTAATATCCAAAAAGCAGCTTTAGGGTGTCGAAATTTTGGTCCTTTCTCATTTGTTGTCCTGTCTCTGTTGCCACCATATTTCCAGCATGGTTCCTGTTTTTCCTTGACTTTCATGATGTTGATATTCATGAAGATTACAGATCAGTTATTTTATAGAATGACCCTCAGTTCAGCTCTCTTTAAAGTTTACTTGTGATTAATTTTTAGTTGCAGATGTTTGGCACGAATATCACAGAAGTGATTTTGCATTCTTCTCATTGTACCTGTCAGGTGATGTGCAATTCATATTTATCTCTATTGGTGTCCATCTTAACTAAGAGGAAATATAATTTTGTAATTCATTTCCTCAGAAAATTTCAATTTATTCCTATTGTTTTGGACCATCATATTTAGTTTCATTTTTGTTGATAATTTTTTAGTAATTATAGTATGCAAACAATATACCATTTTAAAGACTTTCTGTAACAGGATTGGGGTACAACGGCCCATGAGCTGCTCACCTGCTTTTGTAAAAAAAAGTTCTGTTGGAACACAGTCACATTCATCTATTTATGTATTATCTGTCTGCTTTGATGCTACAGCAGAACTGAGTAGTTGCTAAAGAGACTGTGGCCTACAAGCCTAAAACATTTACCATCTTGCTGGAAAAGCTTGCTGACACTGTTCTATAACAATTTCTCTTTTTAAAAATGATACCTGGAGTAAATTTTTATGTAATTTACCATAGAAACAGTCTAGCTGGGGTGGATTACACAAATGTTCAATGAACTTCTGTGAACTAGGGTGGCGGTTCCCAGACTGTGTGCCAAAGATGCTATAGTGAGCTCACAGGGGGCACTGTCTAACATATTTTTATTTTTAAGGGAAACTCAGTGATATTTGGTATCTGTGAGATACAGGGAAACTTCTGGCTTGAGGTACCTTACCATTTCAGCACTAGGTCATGTTGTTTCTCTCTCTGGCATTATATCTTTCCACGCTGAGTTATTCAGTGGTGGTTGTGATAAAACAAATATGGTACCAGGCCAAATCAGCGTGGTACAGGAAATGAGGGTGGTGGTGTCCAGTTGTTACAGCAGGCAGCTAGTTAGATATTAATGAAAGAGAAGGGAGCCAGACATCTAATTAAACCGGATTCACTAGGAAGCTGCAGCTTCACAGACACCCAGGGTCCAGCCGCATCCTCCACCAAAGAGACTTAATCCCTGAGCTTTCCTTTGTCCCCAGGGAACAACGGGTCCATTCCTGCAGACTAATGAGGGAGGAAGAACCAGCAAGGGAGAAATTCCTCTGCTGAGGCATTAGCAGTAGAAGCAGACAACAGCCAGCAGAACGTTGAGTCAAGTGCAGTAGCAGCCAAAAAGGGGACCGACTAGAGGAGGAGTCTCGCCTGAGGAAATCTGGGGGAAAGACCTGATAGGAAAAGGGCACAGAATCAGAAGATTCAGGAAAAGGATTGGATAGAGGGAGGTACCAGCACAAACCAGTGAAAATTTAGGAAGAAGATTGGTTAGTTTGAAAGAAAGCCTGTGCTCTCCCAAACCAAAGGAAATGAAATCACAGCCTAACGAAAGCCCCAGGCACATTCTCTCGTGGCAGCAGCCATGGTCTGGGCGTATAGCCACATGGCTGAAGCTCAGCACCTAGAGCTGGCTGCATGGGAGCAGAGGCTGTGCTGGACTACTGGAGCCTCGGAGGCCAGGCTCGTGGCAGGCAGCTCTGGGTCTTGGCCCTCCTCCTGATCTTGGTGCGCCCCAGAGGCTAGACTTATTCTGCAATGAGACAGAGTTGGCCACCTGCTTGTGGGTGAGATAGTGTGACAGTCTCTTCAGGGGCATCTGTGCCCTGCATGCCCTTCCATTAAATCTCCACTATTGCTCACATCCTCCTGTGTGTGAGCACCTGAAATTCTTTTCTCACAACCTCACAAGAAACTGTTTCCAGATTGCTCTGGCAGACCCCCTTGGTCCCGGTCCGTGTCTGACAACACAATCTAATTCCATTGTCTGAGAAGTTGCATAGTGGCCTACAGGTGCACACCTTCCATTGGTAAGTTACTGTGGTTACTTAAGAGTAGTATTATTTTGTTCAATTTATATGTATTATTATTTTCAAATGGCTACTAAGTTGCTAGAACATGAATACTTATTAAGTTATTTCCTAACTACAATAAACAGCTGTAGCGCATTTCTTTTGACCTAGAGGCACCATGAAAAAGTTTTTGAGACATTTTTAGTCACTTTGAACTACAGTGTCTGTGCTCTGGTCTGTATTAGAGACTAGAGACAATAAGACCAGAATTATAAGACGCCCTAACATTAACTTACAGTCTAGTGAAGAAGCAGTCATCCAGCCAGCTCACAATGCAAAATGACTAGTTAGCTAAGACAGATTGATTGATAAAGATACATCTGTGTGTACACACTCACACATGGCACAGTTGTATCAAAGAGCAGGGCATTCCTATGTCCACTGGAGAAATAGGAACTGTTCCAAAGGAGAAAATACTTGACCTGAGCCTTGAAGAGTGGCAAAGAAAAAGGAGGATGTATCTGTGGAGGATGTTCCGAAGAGAGAGAAGGGTGCAAGATGCAGAAGAGTGCCAACAGGATACAGCGACTGATAGCAGTTCTTCAACATAGCTGAGCAGTGGGTGTACATGAGGGGGATTAGCAGGAGAAAAAGCATCTGACAGGCAAAGATCAGGCATGAAAGGCGTTTTATGAATGATAAAGAGGTTAGATTTTTTTCATGGACAGAAGAAGCCCTTGGAGAGTTTAAGATAGTTACATTGGAATTGCCTACAAAAAAGCTTTTCTCTGGGTGGCAGCCCAGAGGATGAATCAGGAAGATGGGGCAGGTGACGGGATGAGAAGCAGGGGCAGTCAATCAGGGTCAGCGCTGTGGTCTCTGGTGAGAGGGACGACAGGAGAATGTGCTGCCAAGAGGTAATATGAGTTGCTGGCTTCCTGCCTGTTTTGCTTTTGTTATCTCTGTTAGGAATAATGGCTTTTAGTGTGTTCTGAGTAGAAATAAATATTGATAAGATGAAAGTGAAGCCTAGGATAGGTGAATAAGTAAGTTTGAATTCAGACTCATCCAGAACAGGGCAAATTTTCCCAGTAAAGGACCTGATTGTAAATAGTGTAGGCTTTGGGGCTAGATAGGCTGTGTTGTAACTGCACAGCTCTGCCATTGTAGTGCGAAAGCAGACATATACAATTCATAACTGAATGAGCATGGCTGTGTTCCAATAAAACTTTATTTACAAAAGCGGGTGGCAGACTGGATTTGGCCCTTAGGCTGGAGTTTCAGTCCCTGTTTACTTAGTAAACAGGTGAATGAACGGCTGACCCACTGACAGTGCTTTGTGAGACAAAGAGTAGAGAGCAGAGGAGCTGAAGGTAAGATGAGCTGGTCTGTCTTTGTATCATGAAAGGAAAGAAGAGAAATTCTCAAATTATGACAGGAGCCCTGGCTGGATAGCTCGATTGATTAGAGAGAGCATCATCCCAAAGCACAGAGATTGCCAGTTCAGTCTCCACTCAGGGCACAGACAGGAACAGATTGATATTCCTCTGTCTTCACTAAAATCCAATAAAACTTTTTAAAAATTTGTGACAATAGACTTGATGTTGATTATGAAAGAAAACTAAATTAGACTATTAAAAGATGGGTTGTAAGTACTTAAGGAATTGATTGCTAAGAGGTAGCATTAGTTCACTAAAAACAATTTATACCGAAGTTATATTTCTATTTGAGATATTATAAATTTATATAGCCCCTCGCAGAAGAGTGCTATACATAGATAGTGTTTTGGTATTTAAGCAAAGTGTTTGATAAAGTCTTTTATGAGAATATTTTGAATGAACTGTAAGACAACATAGTTAAATGGATGTGTGGTTCAGGCTCACCTGCAGGACATGAACTCACTGGTTAACAGTGGCCTGTGGAGGCTTCGTCCTCAGGCCTGCTCTAGTCAACATTTTTATCTAATAACTAGATGACAATATTTATTTTATTCTAATAAACTGTGTGAGTGACAGAAACTGGAGAACTTAGAGATCCTGAAATATGGTTGATTAAATCAGAATTTAAAAGCAGTTTGGTAATCCAGACCAGCTTTAGCAAAGTAGAGCCTGAGGCCAAGTTCATTCTGCAGCCTGTCTTTGTGGCTCTCAAGTGAAGAATGGTTTTATGTTTTAAAGCATTGTATTTTATAAAAAAAGAAAAGAAAACCGAAATTTGGAGTAGATATTTTATGTGGCTCACAAAGCCTCAAATATTCACTACCTGGCCCCTTACACAAAATGTTTGCTAACTTCTAGTCTAGAAAAATAAGCGGAATTATCAAGATAAGAAAGTAGATAAACTGAACATTCTGAACTTCCCAACAACAAACAGAACAATTCTCAGACCAAATGCAGGGTTATGGGAAATGAGAAAAACACTTAGCATTGGAATTGATATGTTCAAATTGAGTTTATTGTGAGATGTGATTGTTAGAAGTTAATATGGTTTAAAACAGTATTTATTTATAGAATTAGAGAAGCTGGAAAAACGGAGACAATAGTCTTTAATGGTCAGGTTACACCTGAACTATTAGTGTTAGAGGCTGACATCAAACAAGTTTTTCTAGAGAATGTGGCATGATTTGTTGACAAAGGAAAAGACAAAAGGGAGACAGTGCAGGTCTTCAAATATTTTTACAGCTGTCCAATAAGAGGAAATGCACATTTTGAGAGGCTAGAAGGAAGACCGTTGTACAGGAAGTCCAGGCAGTATTCTGTGAATGCAGGCAGTATTTCACAGTTCTGAAAGACACAATAGTGAAGTTTTCACCTTTGGTTGGCTTAATATGAACTTATTTATAATTTACTCTTCAAAAAGTGGACCAGCCTGAGACAGAGGAGAGTTTCTTTCTCCCTTCTGGCGATGTGGTCACCATTGCTGATACTTGCCAGCGCATTCTGGTTCTTCTCTTTTTGACATGTGGAGAGATGGTATTGCCTTTCTTTCTGCAGGTAGGTGTGGTCATGCAACTTGCTTCCACCAATAAAATATAAGCAGAAGCAATGTACGTAATTCCCAGGCAGAAGCATTTAAAAGCCAATGTGTGATTTTCCATGCCTTTCTTCCGTGGTCATTTTGGGAGCACATGATTAGTTGAAGATGCCATTAGATCGTAGCGCCAAGGAGAACTTAGCCACTGTATGGAGGACAGCTGTTGTGTTCTCTGCATGACCAAGAAATACATTTTCTTATTGTAAGCCAGTGTAAGCTGCGAAGTCATTATAACTGCATAGCCTAGCCTGTTCTGGCTTTTTCCCGTTGGTATTTTTTTTTTTTCTTTTTTTTTCTGAAGCTGGAAACAGGGAGAGACAGTCAGACAGACTCCCGCATGCGCCCGACCGGGATCCACCCGGCACGCCCACCAGGGGCGATGCTCTGCCCACCAGGGGGCGATGCTCTGCCCATCCTGGGCGTCGCCATGTTGCGACCAGAGCCACTCTAGCGCCTGAGGTAGAGGCCACAGAGCCATCCCCAGCGCCCGGGCCATCTTTGCTCCAATGGAGCCTTGGCTGTGGGAGGGGAAGGGAGAGACAGAGAGGAAAGCGCGGCGGAGGGGTGGAGAAGCAAATGAGCGCTTCTCCTGTGTGCCCTGGCCGGGAATCGAACCCGGGTCCTCCGCACGCTAGGCCGACGCTCTACCGCTGAGCCAACTGGCCAGGGCTTCCCGTTGGTATTTAACAGCTAATATCCCTGGGCCAATAGAAGTCAGGTGACAGGGCTTCTAATGTACACTCTGACATTATCTATGACCCTGGAAAAATCAGTTTTCTCTGTAAAACAAGACTTTTTGAATGAAAAATACAGACCATCTTTTCTAGGCAAAAACTCTGATTTTAAAGTCTACTTTAATATCTGATGTAGTCAAAGAAAACAACATCTTCTGTAACTATCTGTTCTATTGTATTTAACTGTATGGTTAAAAGCCCAATTGCCATTTACTTTTTCAATTCTCCGTAACTTGCTGCCTATATTAGGACCATTTTATTTAGTTTGGAACAAAACTTCTTCCCACATAATATATGCATTGTTTTAGAGCCCTAGTAATCTACTAACAGAGTATAATCCAGGTTATCAAACACCTATTAAATCACTGTACTTCTTAATTTATTTGAAATCATTCCTGTAATAGGGCTTCATGACAAACTGAAGTATGGAAAAAAATTGATTTTTTATTTTATTTTTTTGTCCCAGCTAGGTTCTACTCCTTGCTACATAAAGGGTATGGCTTTTATCCCAGAAATTGAACTATTATCATGAAGATGCCAGAATTTCACAGTTTTTTCTTCTTACTAACAGATTTATAGCTTATCTTTAAAGTTAGAGGTCTATTTCTGTTTCTGAGTTTAATTATTTTATAATTATTTGGGCTGAAATACAGTCATCAGATATATAAATTCCTTAAAACACTCAATATTTGAATTGATTTGGCATCTATCCAGTTTTCCTAGCTTTGGCTTTCCTTTTCAAGTCCTACTGCCTTTAGTAGAAGCTCAGATTCTTTTAGGAAATCTGATGGAATCACCTCTTAAGTATGTGTTCTACGTGATCCGTACAGTTTCTAGTACTGTTTGAAACTGGCTGTTTAAATAACCGATCTGTTTCTCGTTCACATTTTATATATGAGTTAACAATTGAACATCAATATAATTTGCTCTTTAAAAAGTTTGTTCTGAAATAGGTTATACCTAATAGGTACCAAATCAGTATTCACTGAAAAGAATTTAATATACTTATTAATCTAGCTCTTTTGTGAAGCTGGGAATCAAAGTTCTGAATGTTTTATTTAGTTTATTTCTCCTCATTACCTCTATTCAGCCTTACATTAAGAATAACTATATTCTATCTTGTAAAAGACACTTTAAATTCACCAAAAGCTCACATTATATTTCTGTTCCCTTTTAAACAACTAAATCATGTGGCAAATTACTACTGAATTTGGCCCTGGCCGGTTGGCTCAGTGGTAGAGCGTTGGCCTGGCGTGCGGAAGTCCCGGGTTCGATTCCTGGCAGGGCACACAGGAGAAGCGCCCATCTGCTTCTCCACCCCTCCCCCTCTCCTTCCTCTCTGTCTCTCTCTTCCCCTCCCGCAGCCAGGCTCCATTGGAGCAAAGTTTTCCCCGGTGCTGAGGATGGCTCTGTGGCCTCTGCCTCAGGCACTAAAATGGTTCTGATTGCAGCAGAGCGATGCCCCAGATGGGCAGAGCATCACCCCCTGGTGGGCATGCCAGGTGGATCCCAGTCGGGCGCATGCGGGAGTCTGTCTGACTGCCTCCCCGTTTCCAACTTAAGAAAAATACAAAAAAAAAAATTACTACTGAATTTTGACCTCAGCTTTTTCATCTCTATAAAATCAGTAAAATACATTTAAATGTATCATAATTACAAAGGCTACAAATTCCATTTCTTACAAGACAGGGCTTCTGGGCTTGACTCTAGTTTGGTCACTAACTGTGACCTTGTATGACTTGCTAAACTTCTCAGAGCGTTTATTTACTTGCTTCCAAAATTAGAGGTTTCCAGAGGATATATTTCTAGTTTCCTTTTTAACTCTGTGATAGTTTCTCTTTCTACATGTTCAATATACTTCTTTAGTCTAGGTCTTTCTTGGTTTTCAGAAGCATTTTTTTTTTTTCATTTTTCTGAAGCTGGAAACAGGGAGAGACAGTCAGACAGACTCCCGCATGCGCCCGACCGGGATCCACCCGGCACGCCCACCAGGGGCGACGCTCTGCCCACCAGGGGGCGATGCTCTGCCCATCCTGGGCGTCGCCATGTTGCGACCAGAGCCACTCTAGTGCCTGGGGCAGAGGCCACAGAGCCATCCCCAGCGCCCGGGCCATCTTTGCTCCAATGGAGCCTTGGCTGCGGGAGGGGACGAGAGAGACAGAGAGGAAAGCGCGGCGGAGGGGTGGAGAAGCAAATGGGCACTTCTCCTGTGTGCCCTGGCCGGGAATCGAACCCGGGTCCTCCGCACGCTAGGCCGACGCTCTACTGCTGAGCCAACCGGCCAGGGCTTCAGAAGCATTTATAATGACTTACTCTCTAGAATATATTTTCATGGCCTCTTTGACCTTCTTTAATTCTAACATAACAGATAATAACAGATACACTGGTCAAGATAGGCCAGATTATGCTGCAGTTAACAGCTTCTCTGACCTCAGTGGATTACAGTAACCACATTTATCTTATGTTCATATTGTCCACCCAGAGTATGTGGTCCCGGAACTTCGCTGTGTGTTGCCTTCATTTCAGGACCAAGGTCTTCAGAGTACTCACCATCTGGTGCTTTGCAGATTCTGCAGCAGAGGAGAGTGAGGAAAGTCTCGTGCATAGCCTCTGAAAGCTTCCACTGAGAAATAAACACATCACTTTTGTTCACATGGCATTGGCCAGAGCACGTCAGTGACCACACCTAACGTCAAGTGGGCAGGAAGTGCTATCTCACAATGTGGCCTGGATGTGGAAAGACACGGGGATAGTTGATGAACAGCTCTTATGACTCTTCATCATGTTTTAAATAAAATGTTGACTTCTGGGAGGGGTATAAATTAGTACTACATTTATGTAGGGAAATTTGCATTCTTATCAAAAGCCCTCAAAATGTGTCTGTCACTTTATTCAGCAGTACCAGTTTTAGGCAATTGTTGACCAAATATATAAAGCTATATATTCAATAATTCACTGCTTAAATACATACTCATTGAATATCTGCTTTGTCCTCAAGAGCTGACATGGTCCATACCTTTCTGGAGCATATTAGGGTAAGGGGAGAGAGGTGGTTCCAGAGATAATTCAAATGACACAGGTTAAGTGTTGTGATGGGGAAGTATAGGGTACTTTGAAGGCACATAGGAAAATTTTCTTCTGACCTGGTTTTCAGTCATCTAATTCTCTCCTCAGCTGTGTAAAATCTACTATGCAACCCTCTTCCATTGACATTTTTTTAATTTCAGTTTTTATAATTTTTTTTTTTTTTTTAGTGAGAGGAGAGGGGGCAGAGATAGACTCCGGCATGCGCCCGACCGGGATCCACCTGGCAAGCCCAATAGAGGGCGATCCTCTGCCCATCTGTGGCCCTTGCCCCATTGCAATCGGAGGCCATGGAGCCATCCTCAGTACCCGGGGCCAACTCACTCCAATTGAGTCATGACTGCAGGAGGAGAAGAAAGAGTTAGAGAACTGAGAGGGGGAGGGGTAGAGAAGCAGATGTACACTTCTCCTGTGTGCCCTGTTTGGGAATCAAACCCTGGACATCCACACGCTGGACCAATGCTCTACCACTGAGCCAACCAGCCATGGCCTGTAATTTTTTATTTTTAAGAGTTCTCCTTCAACTATGCTAAATTATTTTCTATATTATCTCTGAAGTTTTTAAGCTTGTCTTTTATGAATAAATTGTTTTTATAAGCTGTGACATAATTTTAAATGCCTACAAATCTTTTGATAATAAAAATGAAAAGTTACATGTTTATAACTTACTCTGTTAAAATTTGACAATCTTCTGGGTAAAAGCATGATCAAAATTGTGTATACCTGACCAGTGAGCTCAGTCAGCTAAAAGCGTCATTACAAAATGACAAGGTTTCAAATTCAATCCCCTGTCAAGGAGCACACAGGAAGCAATCAATGAATGCACGACTGAGTGGAACAACAAATGAATTCTTCCCTCACCCTTCCTTTCTCTGTCTAAAAAAAAAAAAATAGAAAAATATTAAGCTCTGGCCAGATAGCTCGGTTGGTTGGAGCATCGTCCCAGAACACAGAGGTTTCCAGTTCAATTCCTGCTCAGAGCATATACAGGAGCAGCTAGCTCCATGTTCCTGCTCTCTCTCCCTGCCTCAAGATTGTGTATAGAGATTGCAACTTTTAAAAATTTGTTCACAGTGAATATTGTACAGTGATACAGAGATCATAAGATTTGAGCTAGAATGTTGGGATGATTGATTTTTAAAAATTTTCTAAGTGTCTATAATGTTATTTCACAGTTTTTAGAATTTAAGAAATTAGACTGGCCAAAGTAATTTTAAAACGAAGTAAAAGTGCCTCACCAGTGGCAGCTCAGTGGGTAGAGCATCGACCCAGAACACTGATGTCTCCAGTTCAAAACCCTAGGTTACCAGCTTGAGCACAGGGCTGCTGGCTTGAGTGTGGGATCATAGACACTATCCCAAAGGTTGCCAGCTTGAGCCCAAAGGTCGCTGGCCTGAAAAACCCAAGGTCACTGGCTTGAGCTCTGAGGTCGCTAGTTTGAGCAAGGGGTCGCTGGCTCAACTTGAGCCCAAGGTCTAGTCCCCTCTTTTTTTTCTTGTGTACAGCATGTACGAGAAGCAATCAATGTACAACTAAAGTGAAAGCAACTAAAAAAGTAAAAGTAATATTTTAATGGAGAGCCTGACCTGTGGTGGCGCAGTGGATAAAGAGCATCAACCTGGAATGCTGAGGTCATCGGGTCGAAACCCTGGGCTTGCTTGGTCAAGGCACATATGGGAGTTGATGCTTCCTGCTCATCCCCTCTCTCTCTGTCTTTCTCTTTCTCTCTCTCTCTCTCTCTCTCTCTCTCCTCTCTAAAATGATTAAAGTCTTAAAAAAATTTTAACAGAGAATAACTTATTAATATCAATGGAGAGTTTTAAAAGGCTTTCACTTATTTTATCATTTAAAAAAAACATTGATTTGCAACCAACGATAAAATCAGAATTATTAAAAGTATTTTGATTCTTTTAATCTTCATGATAGAAAGTTTAAGTCTTTCTTTGTGGAACTCTTGTGCCCACTGTACAAAGAAAAATTATACAAGCTTGCTCCCCTCTCTTTTCTTCTCATTATTTTTTCTCTCTTGTATTAGCTAGATTTATCTCACAAACAGAGTTGAGAGTAGGGTTAAGATACAGGGTGTTTAGAATTAGAAAAGAGGAAAATAAAGAAGAACAAGCTCACTTTTTATTTGAAGGCATAGTTTTTATGAGCTAAGTCAGTGTTTTTCAACCACCAGTCTGCTAGAAAGTTCCTGCAGGTCTGTGAAAGAGTTAACCACCCTCATGTTGTATGAAGATTACAGACCCAATGATCTCATTCAAACTCATTTATGCTCAGGGTGATTTCTGCCTTAGCAGTCCCTGAAATAATTCTCCTATTTTCACTGGGCCCCAAGTGAAAAACGGTTGAAAACTACTGAGCTAAGTAGTACTCCTCTCACAAAGAAACCCAGACTTGCAGAACTGAAGATATTTAGCATAAAAAAGGTAAATACTTAATAATTTTTTAAAATTTCTTTAGGAAGAAGAAAGGCGTATGGCATCTGTTGTAGCCAAAAAGGAGGAAGAGAGGAAGCGGGAAAGTCACAGACAGTCCTTACTCAAGGTATTGTCTGCCATCTGCGTGCATGCATGTGTCCCCACACACAGGACACTGAAGCCGCCGGTCAGTGAGGAGGGTGGTCTCCAACTCTAAAATTGCCATGCCTATCAATAAAATGGTTTTTATAAATACCCCTAAAACCTATATAAGTTTACCACTTATAAATAAACTTGTACTCTGAAATATTGGGTTGGGGAATAAGTTCGTAGCGTTTTTACCGAAGACTTTTATTTAAACAAAAAACAATATATCAATAAGTTAATCAATTATATATTCGCCGTTGCTGTTTACAACCTCTTCCCATCTCTCGACCAATTTGTTGATGCCGTTCCGCCAAAAATTGCCTGGTCTGGTGTCAAAGAAGTTGTTGAGCCAGTTTTTAATGACCTCTTTGTTATCGAAGGTAACGCCCTTCATATGGTTTGACAGGGAGCGGAAAAGATGGTAATCGGTTGGTGCAAGGTCCGGAGAATACGGCGGATGCTGAAGGACCTCCCATTCGAGCTCTTGGAGTGTGGCTTTGACGATTTGTGCAACATGGGGCCTGGCATTGTCGTGAAGGAGTATGGTTTGACCATGTCGATCAGGTCTTTTCAGTCGAATAGCCTCATTCACGCGGTGTAGCTGGGCAATGTAGAGCTCCTTGTTGACCGTGGCATTCTTTTCGAGCATTTCCCAGTTCTTCATCGAATTCAGAAGGCCTTCCGCTGTGGCACGTGTCATCGACGTCAAAGTCGCCATTTTTGAACTTTGCAAACCATTTCCGTGCTGTAGACTTGCCTATGACACCTTCTCCATACACGTCGCAAATGTCCCGGGCTGCTTTGGCAGCTTTTTGACCTCGATGAAAAGCAAAGAAGAGCTGGTGTCGAAAATGTTGATTTTTGCCTCCTGGGTATTCCATTTCTAAGCCTCAAAACTAATAAAAAATTAAATAACTCAAAAATACAATTAACAGTTTTGTAGAGCAGAAAGAGTTTTATCGAATGAATACTTACCCTTTGCCAAACAGCAAACAAATTGTTGTAAAATAAAAGAAAATATAAAAACGCTACGAACTTATTCCCCAACCCAATACAATATAATGCACATTATAAAACACATGCAAAAGTTATTTTAAAAGGAAGACATAAAAATAAACATAACAAATTAGTTATAATTTGTTTCCACACTCGTGCATTCCCTCATGGCCTTTAAAGTTCTACATTTGAAAACTGTGTTAGATTCTCTGACATAGGGGTGGCAAAGGTTTTGAGGAATTTAGACATTGAAATTTTAAACTGGTTTTAAGTGATTTAGCACATTATATATTTCTTTCCTTACATGAAATGTTTTGTTTCAAAATATTTTGTTAACATCACAAGGTATAATAAAGACAGCTTAAACCTAGTATCTTATATTAATTAATCTTCACACTGTTCTAAAACTAAGGATATCACTGATAATCATTACTCATTCTTGTCTTATGTAGGTGCTTTTCTTTTTAAAATTAAAAACTCTAAGAATTAAAATTAAAATGGCATTTAGAATTTTTAAAATGACTAGTAGTGATACCAAGTTTATATGATAAACTTCAGAAACAAGGGAACTTAGTGGTGTGATGGAAATTATATATATCTTGATAGGGCTGTGATTACACAGCATATACATTTCTCAAAACTGATCAAAGTACATGTTTATCTATGTATTTTACTCTAGGAAAACTGTTCTTAAGCTAAAAGAAAAAGAAAAACAACTTAGTCCCAAGTCCTCTCAGTTTAGGACTATTATTTCCAAAGCAGTTGGAACCATCACTGAGGATGCCATGATCTCCTCACCTGGTGTTACCTCTGACCTGCTGACTCCTCCCACCCTGGTCTGTCCTCATTCCATTAATGAGATGTGCCTAAGCCCTCCTTGACATCTCCACCTTTTTATTGATTTAGCCAATAAGATGTTCAAACTCCCTTTAATGGAATATCCCTAAAGGTTGGCTACAAACACATTGATTTATAGGATATATAGTTGTGGGCAGTATTTTTTAAATTTATAGGAGCAAGATTTATCATTGTCAGATAATAGTACTGGCAAACTTTCTGACTGGTCAACTGCTGCTTTCAGATGCATAAGTGAATGAATGAATAACTGAACAAAAGCACATAAATAAGTAGACTAAAGCTCTCAAACCTAAAGAACACTTGTTTGAGCCCCAGGGCATGGAAAGGAAGAACAAACCAAGAAATCCCATTATGATTTAGCTCTAAGCTGGTGTAAGTAGGGCCCACAAAGAGGCAATATACCGTACTTGACTCAACCTTTGAACTGAAATTTTTTTGTTAAATACCCAAGTCAGCTGCTTGTTATCACCAGCATTTTTGGAACTGTGACATTAAATTTTTGGCAAACATGTTTTTTAAATGTTTGGAAAATTTTTGTGGAAACTTCAAAAAATAGCTGATGCTTCTCTTACAGTCACTAAATAGGACTCTATAATTATGAGGGTTACTTAGTTTTAAAATTTTTTAATGAGAGGGAAAGCGTGGGAAATCAGGAGACGTGGGTCCTAGTCCTACCTCAGATCGGGGGTCATGACACCAAAGACCCTCGGTGGCTGGTTGCAGAGGGACAGGGAAGTGCACAGACACGCATCTTCTCCCTTCTGGCTCTCTGTCTGCTTCCCTCGCACGCTGGAGAAGGAGCGGAAGTAATAGTGCACACACTGGTGTGGAACTGCTTGGACTATGAAGAATTGACTCATATGTAGAGCTGAAATTTGATGTCTTCTAAAATAATTGTCACAACACAGAATTGGCAGTGTACTGCCATCTAGCTTTAGCAACATGTTTGTAACTGTTGTGCCGAATGCATCTGTGATTACTGAGCACACAGCTTTCTCTGGGTGCCTCTTCTGCTTTTCTGCCTTGCAGAATTGCTCTCTTTTCTTTTGCTTCTTTTTTTCTTGCTCTACAGATATATCTAGTCCTTCTGTGTTCCCCTGGCAGCCAGTGAGTCCCACCTGACCCCAGGCTGCACTCCTATTTTAAAATATGTCTTTCCTATTCCTGGACCCAAGAAAAAAAAATCATTCTCTTAGTCAACATGGTGTGTATCAGATTTTAATAGCCCAAGTAAAGGATGCTTAACTTTGGGGTAGGCAAAGGAAAGTGTTTACATTCTCAGAGTGCCTTGTTATAAATTTGTCAATATACTCAGTGGTGTAAAGATATTTTACATATCTTTTCTAAGCCCTGCTTTATCTACCTCATTAAGATTATTTCTTTCTGCCTGACCTGTGGTGGCACAGTGGTTAAAGCGTTGACCTGGCATGCTGAGGTCGCTGGTTCAAAATCCTGGGCTTGTATAGTAAAGGAACATATGGAAGTTGATGCTTTCTGCTCCTCCCCCCCCTTCTCTCTCTGTCTCTACAATGAATAAATAAAAAAAATAAAAGACATTTATTAATAGTTATATTTATATATTAATATTTCTTTCTGCCGACTTTGAGTCAGCCAGAAACCAAATGCATGGAGTGAGCATGAGAGCCGTCCTCCCTTAACTCACTGCCCCTGCCTCTTTCAGAGTGGCCTTGGTAATGAATAAAAACAATGGCATTGCTTAGGTTAAGGATTGGATTATTCCAGTCATCTGCAAATAACTGAAATAGAAATTTTAAAGTAAGATGACTCTTCATTATCAACTTGGAGAGAACTGTTTTATAGCAGGACAGCAGGTTCCATTTGTTGTGGACGGGGCGCACAGGATGTCAAGAACCCCAGCAGCGTATTTATATTAAGTATAACCCACTTAACTCTAGACAGATTTGAGCTACCAAGCAATAGGAAAAAATTCTAAAAAACATTTCTAAAAACAAATAGAAGTTCTAAAAAGTTTAGTTTTAATTAGCTTTGTCATAACTTTTTATTCCTATTCAGTGCCATTTCTGCATGCTAAAATTTTAGATAACCAAATATAGGCAAAGAGGTGGAACTAAAAATAATTATTCTACATGTAGATAAGCACTGAGTAGAGAGGAGCAAAGAATTTTTCTAACAGCTTCACTGGCTTCAGGGGAGCAGGTGAGGGTCCACAGCTCACTGGCTGGTCACTGGGTTCTATGTACTCGGTGGGCGACAGGGGGCGCCTGTCTGAAGCCTCTGATCTAATAGACATGCCATATGGAAATACTAACTCATGATACTGTAGAATAGAGTGGTGATTATTTCCACCAGTACATTTATGTAAGTTGACCACATAACTTGTCACTGCTTCTATCCATCGTCTAGCTCTGCCTTTCGGACAGGTTTCTGTGAGTAACGGAGCCTCTCGCCCTATCAGTGGTTCTCAGAGTGAGGTCCATTAGCCGCACCTGGATGTCTGTTAGAACCCCAAGAACGAATTTAATTTCGGTTAAATTCTCAGGTAGTGCCTGACCAGGCGGTGGCGCAGTGGATAGAGCATCGGGCTGGGATGCAAAGGACCCAGGTTCGAGACCCCGAGGTCACCATTTTGAGCGCGGGCTCATCTGGTTTGAGCAAAGCTTACCAGCTTGAGCTCAAGGTCTCTGGCTTGAGCAAGGGGTTACTTGGTCTGCTGAAGGCCCCCGGTCAAGGCACGTATAAGAAAGCAATCAATGAACAACTAAAGTGCCACAACGAAAAACTGATGATTGATACTTCTCATCTCTCCGTTCCTGTCTGTCTGTCCCTCTCTCTGTCTCTATAATTAATTAATTAATTAATTCTCAGGTAGTGAATTTTCAAATCTTCAATGGGATAGTGTGTGTGTGTGTGTGTGTGTGTGTGTGTGTGTGTGTGTGTGTGTTTTAAAGATGATAGACCATATTAAGATGTTTGGATGCACAAGGTAAATAAAGGCCAGTAGTACTTTGTTTTACAATGCAAATTTGGTAGCTGCTTTTAAGACCTAGACTTCTTTTAAAAGTGTGTTAAATAGTATAAACTGTATGCCCCTCGGATCCCCTCCAGCTACAAAAAATGCCTTATGGATTTGTTCACAGGAGAAGAAGAAGTTAACAATTAACAACGTAGCACGACAGTGGGATTTGCAACAACATCGAGTAACCAATATTGCTACAAAGCAAGACGGAAAGGATCCTGACTCCCCTTCTCGGGACCCATGTCAGATGGACGGAAGAGCTGTCTCTGCGTTTCCAGAGGAAGTGGGGTAGGTGATGGCGTTCTTTCCACATCCTGGTCTTTGGATAACTGAACTTGAAGCAGAGATAGGGAGCCATTTCACACATTTATTTAACAATAGTTTTCTTAAGAAAACATACTGATATTAGATCTTAGGTCTTTCTGAGCATGCGTGCAGCCCTGGACATGAATGAGGCTTCTAGAGTCCCTGGAATACACAAAGCCCTTTCTCCTCAGGCTTTCTGGTCTGCCTATTGTTTGCCCAAAGCAGCAGTAGCTAATACATTTTTTATTTTAAATGCTTTTAACAAATGTCACCTCAGCCATTAGGAAGCTCTAAGACAGGTGGAACAAAGGCAAGCCCTTGAGCTGGTCCTTCTGGGAGCCATTAGATGCATCAGAACACACAACCAAATAAGTTTTTTAGAGTAATGTATGTATTGCTTCCTCTGGTGCCAGCCACCTGCGCATGGGATGTGAGCTGCCACCTTCAGGGCTGGGGAGTGAGGGGATGGTAACGGGAAGATTAAATGCCCCAGAACTCCTAATGAAATTCAGCATTTTTTCCTAAGCATTCCCTAGGTTGTTGTAATTTTTTTGTTAGATTCCAGAGTTCTGAAAAAGTTGATTCTGACTGTTCTTGCTAGCAAATTTGTTGCCTTTATGGAAGGATGGAGTTCTGGCGTTCCCTACTTCACCATTTTCTCCTTTGGAACTGGAATAATTTTTTATATTCTATAAGCTATACTTTTACACTTCAAGATCAAGATAATGCACATCTGTTCTATACTCTTAACATTTGTCAGTTGGCCTCTTCTAAAGATTGAAAAATAATAAACACTAAGTTTCTGTGGTTATGTAATTATTTTATAACTATTTTTTACTTGAGAGCTAGGTAGTGTACTGTGATTATCTCTCATTTTTTTGCTCCATAAACTGCTGAAAGAGACTAATCCTAGCATAGCAATCTAAATACCCCCTCTTGATTTCACTTCTAAAGTTGTTCCAAATCATGACACACTTCAGCTTGCTTCATACTTGAGCTGTGCCTTTCATGGATGTTTTTACCTGGACTTTCTTGTTGCCTGTCTTTTTTTTTTTTTAATCAAACAATGTTTGTGCTGCCTTTACTGCACCCCCATTTCTTCAGACTTCTTATCTTTTTGAAGAAAACTCTTTTCCTGCCTAACTGAGCCTCATTATTTCCTTTATTATTGTAGATCATATTACTAAGAGATTATTTTCTTTTCTCGTGTTTATCTCAGGTGGTCAGATACTTGAGCCTCTCTCTCAGGTTACAGATGCTAGCATCTCTGACTGCTCGGACTGAGACCCAGACCGTCTTCTCCCTCAACGCTTCCCCTGAGCAATTTTACAGATGGCTAGACTTTAAATACCACTTATATTTTGAAGATACCGATATGTACACCTTTTCTTTTATGGTTTACTCACTTAGATTGTGTTTAGGGGGAAAAAATCTTTTATTACACTGAGTTTATAGACATATTCTTCTGGGGGTTTTTTGGGGGGTTTTTTTGTTGTTTTTTTTTACAGAGGCAGAGATAGACAGGGACAGACAGACAGGAATGAAGAGAGATGAGAAGCATCAATCATCAGTTTCTCGTTGCGCGTTGCGACTTCTTAGTTGTTCATTGATTGCTTTCTCACATGTGCCTTGACCGTGGGCCTTCAGCAGACCGAGTAACCCCCTGCTGGAGCCAGCGACCTTGGGTCCAAGCTGGTGAGCTCTTTGCTCAAGCCAGATGAGCCCACGCTCAAGCTGGTGACCTCGGGGTCTCGAACCTGGGTCCTTCCGCATCCCAGTCCGATGCTCTATCCACTGTGCCACCACCTGGTCAGGCTGTTTTGTTTTTCTAACAGTTTAAAATCTGTCCTTTTGTACTTCAGCCTTGAGTACACCTGGACTTGATTTTGAAGTGTGAGGCTGAGATCTGAGCTGGATGCTTCTTCCCTGGGGGAGTAGCCGGGTGCCCTGGCATTACTTACAAGTGTGTTATTTCCCTGCACCTCTGCCGTGCCCCTCTGCCTCCCTGGTTATCAGTGGTGGGCAATGTAGGAGTGGGGTCCTTTTACATATCTTTCGCTCTAATGTCCCTGTGCTTAGTGTCACTCCTCACTCCCATCTTCCATCATGCCCAATTACCAAAGCTCCACCAGGCAGGGGCAGGCTGCTGCCATCATTTCCTTTGTCCCCGGGGCACAGACAGAGCTGTAGTTTCCTCTGTCCTCCTGTGTCCCTCAGCGGTCCTCACCTCCCAGTTCCAATAATTTGCTGAAAGTTCTTGCTGCGGATGGTCCCTTCCTCGTACTTGTTGTTGTGGGTTTATAGCACTTTAATTATTTTAATGGGGTCTTAGAGAGGTTTCAAACACATGCTCAGTCTGCCTGCTATTTCATCTGAAAGTACAAAGTGAACTGTTTTAAATATTACAAGTTCTATTACTACACTATCTGTAAGTCTTTTAAAAATACCATTAAATTTCATCTTTCTGGAATGATAAGCACTTGGCTCTCTTCAAAGGTAGAAAGCTGGTCAGGGGGCCACAATTTCTTCTTTGGAGTTCTGATTTGTTTTTTAATGTTACATAAGTTTTCCATTTTAACAATCCCATTTATAGTCTTTAGTATTTTGTAATTCCAGAATGGTGGCTAACTTGTGTTTCAGTATCTGTGACCTTTAGCTTATGGATGTGTAACTAAATGCCTGGAAACAGGTATCCATGAAGAAATTACAGGCAAATGCAAGGGAGAAGTTCCATAACACTGAGCTCCATCCATGAACGATTCCCTGGTCCCTGAGCGTGGGATGGCTCTACACGGCGTGGCGTGTTGCCGTGTCCCTCTCTGCCAGACTGGCGCACTGGCAGTAACGTTCCCTCTGCTTACCTTGGATGCGTGCAGTGAGCCTGGGGTATTTTCAGTCACTTCCTATCTATGAACACTGCAGTACTGTAGCCAACACTGCTATAATAAAATATAATGCAGAAAATGAATTTCTACACCTACAAATTTAATAGAAATCCATAAAATACGTTATTATAGGAGTTAGTACCACTTAGTCACCAGAAAAGGAATCTTTTGGAATATTTTAAGTCTTTCTGTCTAACCTGTTATAAAAAGCCTAAAGATCTTTTCAGAATACACCAAAATAACCTGTAATTCTCTGAAATATTGTCTTTTTTCCCATTTTAGCATTTAAGACAGTTTTCAGAGAGTCATAACTTTATTGCATTACGTTAATCACCCTGCACTTCACAGGGTATAGAAATGTCTAATCACTCTGTTGTACACCTGAAATTAGTATAATATTGAATGTCAATAGTAATTTAAAAATAAATTAAATATATATATTAAAATCACCTTATTTTAGAGTCCTTTAATAATCAAGAAGGTACAGAATATTTTTCTGATCCATTGCTATATAAAGATCGAGTTGAAGAAATGAATGTTTGACTTGGATTTAACCAATGATGATCTTGAAGAGAATTCCTGTTTGATGGCAGATGGCCCACTGTTAAAAAAATCATATTTTAGTTGGAAAATATCCATGGAAATGTATTAGTCTCCATGGGAAAACAAATGATGAAACATAGATCCTGCCCAAAAGAATACATTTCTTAGAGCATGAACCAAACTAGGCAGGGACAGAAGACTGGACCAGGTGACCCAGCCACCTGCTCTAGAACATTTGAATCACGTTGATTCCTCCCTCTCCTTCATTCCCTGCAGTCACTCACTAAGTCCTTTTATTTTCTCTTAAGTATATGATAAATTTATGTTCTCATCTTTTATTACTAATAGTCACTAAAATACATTGAGATAAGGCATGGGGTATGGTTTAGAATATTCTAGTCTTCATAACAACTTTGAAAAAAATAGATATTAGGATCTCCATTTTACATAGCAGGAAACTGAAACTACAAAGAAATTAAACAACTTGCCCCCAAAATCATCTTTATCTTTGAGCTGTGGTCTGCCTGATTTTCTTGCCAATACCATTTCCCCCACACCAGGGCCTCTTGGCGGTGATGCTGCCATGTGGCCTTGTTCACACTAGTGCACTGGTCTTCCTGCTGGTCTCTGTCCCCGCCTAGCCTCTTCTTCCTGTTCCACCACAGAATTGCCCACCTGTCTCAGGTGGGCCCTGAAGCCAGAGAGATGTCTCATTCATCCTATCCCCAGCACTAGCACCAAACTCCATGTGTGGCACATTGGAGGTGCTTAAAAACTTGTGTTGACTATGGTCCTGTTGCTTTTTTTTTATTTAAAAATCTATTTTCTGCTCCTCACACTTACAGGATAAAATCTGATTTTTCAGCTTCATCTTTAGACACTACCCTCTCCCACATGGTGCATGTTCTAGCCACATTGACGTTGTTCTTAACTGAATATGTTGTACACACTTAGGCTACTGTGCCTTTCTGTATTCTGTTTTTCTTACCTAAAGTGTGCTTCCTCCTTCTGTTTCTAATGTAATTCTACTGTTTATCTTTCAAGGACGAATTCAAATGCTTCCTCCTTTTGAAACCTGACTTCTCCCCTCTAGAAGAATTAGTCCTTCCTTCCTCTGTATTCCCAAAACATATTATTTAAAGATTCATTAATGAGAGTAAGCATCTTGTATTAGAGTTAATGTGTATGCTTATTTTGCTTTCCACCCTCCATCCAGACTGGGAGGAGGTCAAGTAAGCCTGAATGTATCCTGACATCCCCAGTGCTGCGCAAAACTTGACATATATATGTTCTCCAGTTAACCTTTTCATTTCGTGAGGTTAAGGTCATTTCTGTTGAAAAATTATATCCTATGAATCTATTAAATTAATTACAGAGTATTAGAGCATTTATATTTCTGGGATCACAGCCCAATAAAAGTGAAGATAAATTTTGATATATCCAAAAAGTACAAGATTTCCATATTGACTGTCCTTATTAATACAGATGATTTCCTTACTCTGCACCACAAGTCTTAATGTATATATAGAGAGAATGCGCCCTGTATATATCAATACAGATGGTTTCATTATCCTGCACCACAAGTCTTAGTATATATATAGAGTGCTATATATGTAGTGGGCTTTCAATAAATGGTGAATAAATGAATGAATGAACAAGTAAAATAATATGCATTTATAATCAATAAAAAGAAGTGGACATATGACCGAGAATACAAAGAAAACTGAAAAGACAATCCTAGAAACATCGGTTGACAAACTTGCTAAGTTTGCTGAGCAGTATTGAGAAGGGTGTCCCTGTCGAGAGCCCGGCAAGCTTGCATTTGTTTTTACTGAATGTTGGTATCAGAACTATAGAAACTGGAGATTACTTCTGCTTTATTTTGTAACTATATAACTGTTTTTGCTGAATCTAGGCTGCTTAATATTCCACTTATTTTTCCAATTGTTTGCTTGACAAAACTTTAAACAAAATAAATTTTATTTTGTAATTAATATTCTTTCTTTAATTCCATGTTATGAGGCTACCTATTCAAGTTATTTACAACTGTAATAAACATCATATAGTGCTCCAAACGTAGGCTGTTCATGTGGAAGGCTCTGCAAAAGAAGACACAGTCAAGACTGCCTTATAATAAGAAGTACAAACCTTCCTAGAGACAAGGAAATAAAAGGACAGATCTAGCCATCCACAATAAATCACTGTACACATTTTATTTATAGTTTTGTACACTGTCCTAATAGAAATGGGACTACTTTTCTACTTGCACAATTTTTTTAACCAAAGCAAAATAACCTAAGTGTTGAAATATAGCATAAAGATACAAAAACAGACATACTAATTCTAATTAGGAATGTAATGATGTCACATTTTTTTGTTTGTTTGTTTGTTTTATTTTTTATTTTTTTAATAATAATTTTATTTTTTAATGGGGTGACATCAATAAATCAGGATACATATATTCAAAGATAACAAGTCCAGGTTATCTTGTCATTCAATTATGTTGCATACCCATCACCCAAAGTCAGATTGTCCTCTGTCACCTTCTATCTTGTTTTCTTTGTGCCCCTCCCCCTCCCCCTTGCCCTCTCCCATTCCCCCCTCCTCCCCCCCGTAACCACCACACTCTTATCAATGTCTCTTAATTTCACTTTTATGTCCCACCTACGTATGGAATAATGCAGTTCCTGTTTTTTTCTGATTTACTTATTTCGCTTCGTATCATGTTATCAAGATCCCACCATTTTGCTGTAAATGTTCTGATGTCATCATTTCTTATGGCTGAGTAGTATTCCATAGTGTATATGTGCCACATCTTCTTTATCCAGTCATCTATTGACGGGATTTTTGGTTGTTTCCATGTCCTGGCCACTGTGAACAAGGCTGCAATGAACATGGGGCTGCATGTGTCTTTATGTATCAATGTTTCTGAGTTTTTGGGGTATATACCCAGTAGAGGGATTGCTGGGTCATAAGGTAGTTCTATTTTCAGTTTTTTGAGGAACCACCATACTTTCTTCCATAATGGTTGTACTACTTTACATTCCCACCAACAGTGTATGAGGGTTCCTTTTTCTCCACAGCCTCTCCAACATTTGCTATTACCTGTCTTGCTAATAATAGCTAACCGAACAGGTGTGAGGTGGTATTTCATTGCAGTTTTGATTTGCATTTCTCTAATAGCTAAAGAAGATGAGCATCTTTTCATATATCTGTTGGCCATTTGTATTTCTTCCTGGGAGAAGTGTCTGTTCATATCCTCTTCCCATTTTTTATTGGATTGTTTGTTTGTTTGTTGTTGAGTTTTATGAGTTCTTTGTATATTTTGGATATTAGACCCTTATCTGAGCTGTTGTTTGAAAATATCATTTCCCATTTAGTTGACTTTCTGTTTATTTTGTTATCAGTTTCTCTTGCTGAGCAAAAACTTCTTAGTCTGATGTAGTCCCATTCATTAATTTTTGCCTTCACTTCTCTTGCCTGTGGAGTCAAATTCATAAAATGCTCTTTAAAACCCTGGTCCATGAGTTGAGTACCTATGTATTCTTCTATGTACTTAATTGTTTCAGGTCTTATGTTTAGATCTTTGATCCATTTTGAGTTAATTTTTGTACAGGGGGAGAGACTGTAGTCCAGTTTCATTCTTTTGCATGTGGCTTTCCAGTTTTCCCAGCACCATTTATTGAAGAGGCTTTCTTTTCTCCATTGTGTGTTGTTGGCCCCTTTATCAAAAATTATTTGACTATATATGTGGTTTTATTTCTGGACTTTCTATTCTATTCCATTGGTCTGAGTGTCTATTTTTCTGCCAATACCATGCTGTTTTGATTGTCGTGGCCCTATAATAGAGTTTGAAGTCAGGTATTGTAATGCCCCCAGCTTCATTCTTTTTCTTTAGGATTGCTTTGGCTATTCGGGGTTTTTTATAGTTCCATATAAATCTGATGATTTTTTGCTCTATTTCTTTAAAAAATGTCATTGGAATTTTGATGGGAATTGCATTAAATTTGTATATTGCTTTGGGTAATATAGCCATCTTGATTATATTTATTCTTCCTAGCCAAGAACAAGGTATATTCTTCCATCTCATTATATCTTTTTCGATTTCCCTTAACAATGGTTTATAGTTTTCATTATATAAGTCCTTTACATTCTTTGTTATGTTTATTCCTAAGTATTTTATTTTTTTTTGTTGCAATCGTGAAGGGGATTATTCTTTTGAGTTCGTTCTCAATTGTTTCATTGTTGGCATATAGAAAGACTATTGACTTCTGTATGTTAATTTTGTATCCTGCGACCTTACTGTATTGGCTTATTGTTTCTAGTAGTCTTTTTGTGGATTCTTTGGGGTTTTCGATGTATAGGATCATATCATCTGCAAAAAGTGATACCTTTACTTCTTCTTTTCCGATATGGATACCTTTTATTTCTTTGTCTTGTCTGATTGCTCTGGCTAGAACCTCTAGTACCACATTAAATAAGAGCGGAGAGAGTGGACAACCCTGTCTTGTTCCTGATTTAAGGGGGAAAGCCTTCAGTTTAGTGCCATTTAATATGATATTAGCTGATGGTTTATCATATATGGCCTTTATCATGTTGAGATATTTTCCTTCTATACCCATTTTGTTGAGAGTCTTAAACATAAAATTGTGATGTATTTTATCGAAAGCCTTTTCTGCGTCTATTGATAAGATCATGTGGTTTTTGTTCTTTGTTTTGTTGATATGATGTATTACGTTAACCGTTTCACGTATGTTGAACCATCCTTGAGATTCTGGGATGAATCCCACTTGATCATGATGTATTATCTTTTTAATATGTTGTTGTATTCGATTTGCTAGTATTTTGTTTAGTATTTTAGCATCTGTATTCATTAGAGATATTGGTCTGTAGTTTTCTTTTTTTGTGCCATCCTTGCCTGGTTTTGGTATGAGGGTTATGTTGGCCTCATAAAATGTGTTTGGAAGTATTGCTTCTTCTTCAATTTTTTGGAAGACTTTGAGTAGAATAGGAACCAAGTCTTCTTTGAATATTTGATAAAATTCGCTGGTATAGCTGTCAGGGCCTGGACTTTTATTTTTGGGGAGGTTTTTAATGGTTTTTTCTATTTCTTCTCTACTGATAGGTCTGTTTAGGCTTTCTGCTTCTTCATGACTCAGTCTAGGAAGGTTGCATTGTTCTAGGAATTTATCCATTTCTTCTAGGTTGTTGAATTTAGTGGCATAAAGTTTTTCATAGTATTCTACAATAATTCTTTGTATATCTACGGTGTCCGTGGTGATTTCTCCTCTTTCATTTTGGATTTTGTTTATATGAGTTCTTTCTCTTTTTTCCTTGGTAAGTCTTGCCAAAGGTTTGTCAATTTTGTTGATCTTTTCAAAGAACCAGCTCCTTGTTCTATTAATTTTTTCTATAGTTTTTCTGTTCTCTAATTCATTTATTTCTGCTCTGATTTTTATTATCTCCTTTCTTCGGCTGGTTTTGGGTTGTCTTTGTTCTTCTTTTTCTAGTCCCTTAAGGTGGGAAGTTAAGTGGTTCACTTGGGCTCTCTCTTGTTTGTTCATATATGCCTGAAGTGATATGAACTTCCCTCTTATCACTGCTTTTGCTGCATCCCATAGATTCTGATATGTCGTATTGTCATTTTCATTAGTCTGTATATATCTTTTGATCTCTGCACTTATTTCTTCTTTGACCCATTCATTTTTTAAAAGTATGTTGTTTAGTTTCCACATTTTTGTGGGATTTTTTTCCTCTTTTTTGCAGTTGAATTCTAGTTTCAAGGCTTTATGATCAGAAAATATGCTTGGTACAACTTCACTTTTTCTGAATTTGCTGATGTTGTTTTTGTGGCCCAACATATGGTCAATTCTTGAGAATGATCCATGTACACTGGAGAAAAATGTATACTCAGTCACTTTGGGATGAAATGTCCTATAGATGTCTATCTTATCCAGGTGCTCTAGTGTTTTGTTTAAGGCCACTATGTCTTTGTTGATTCTCTGTTTGGATGACCGATCTAGAGCCGTCAGTGGTGTATTGTGGTCTCCAAGTATGATTGTGTTTTTGTCAGTTTTTGTTTTAAGATCAATAAGTAGCGGTCTTATATATTTTGGTGCTCCTTGGTTTGGTGCATATATATTAAGAATTGTTATGTCTTCTTGATTCAGTTTCCCCTTAGCCATTATGAAATGGCCATTTTTGTCTCTGAGTACTTTTCCTGTCTTGTAGTCAGCATTATCCAATATGAGTATTGCTACACCTGCTTTTTTTTGGATGTTATTTGCTTGGAGTATTGTTTTCCAGCCTTTTACTTTGAATTTGTTTTTATCCTTGTTACTTAGATGAGTTTCCTGTAGGCAGCATACAGTTGGATTTTCTTTTTTAATCCATTCTGTTACTCTGTGCTTTTTTATTGGTGAGTTTAATTCGTTTACATTTAGTGTAATTATTGATACTTGTGAGTTGCCTATTGCCATTTTATATCTTGCTTTCTGTTAGTTCTGTGACTTGTTTGATCCTTCTCTTTCGTTTTTCTATCTTTTGTTTTTATTTGGTTGTATTCCATACATCTTTCCTCTGTTGCTATCTTTTTTATCTCATGTGCTTCTGTGGTGGTTTTTTCAATGGTGGTTACCTTTGAGTAATGAAAAGGGTCCCTACCCTGTTCATTGTAGCGAACTATTTTGTGAGTACTTTTGCACTCCATCGTCCTTTGCTACTGTTAATCTCCATCTTCTCCCCCTCTTTCTTTTTGTTGTTGTCACAGTTTAAATTTGGTTTTATTGTGTTCTTCTTGGAGCTTTTAGTTGTGGCTCTGTTTTTTTTTTTGTTCTTTGTATCTGATTGGAGAACCCCCTTTAGTAATTCCTGGAGTGGGGGTTTTCTGATGATAAATTCCCTCATCTTTTCTGTATCTGTGAATGTTTTTATTTCTCCTTCATATTTGAAGGATAGCTTTGATGGGTATAGTATTCGTGGCTGAAAGTTCCTCTCTTTCAGGACTTTAAATATTGGGGTCCACTCTCTTCTAGCTTGTAGAGTTTCTGCTGAGAAATCTGATGATAATCTAATGGGCCTTCCTTTATATGTTGTATTCTTCTTTTCCCTGGCTGCCTTGAGAATTTTTTCTTTGCTGTTGGTTTGTGTCAATTTCATTATGATATACCTTGGAGTAGGTTTGTTGGGGTTAAGAAAACTCGGAGTTCTGTTTGCTTCTTGAATTTGAGGCTTTAGTTCTTTCCACAGGCTTGGGAAATTCTCATCTATTATTTGTTTGAGTATGTTCTCCATTCCATTTTCTCTCTCTTCTCCCTCTGATATACCTATTATTCTTATGTTATTCTTTTTGATGGAGTCAGATAATTCTTGTAGGGCTATCTCATTTTTTTTAATTTTTGAGTCTCTTTCTTCTTCTCTCTGTTGTGCCTCAAGTTGCTTGTCTTCTATTTCACTAATCCTCTCTTCTATCTGACCCGTTCTATTAGCTAAGCTTGTTACTTCGTTTTTCAGCTCGTGAATTGAGTTTTTCATCTCTGTTTGATTTGTTTTTATAGTTTCAATTTCCTTGGACATATATTCTTTGTGTTCATTGAGTTGTTTTCTGAGCTCCCTAAATTGCCTTTCTGTGTTTTCTTGTATATCTCGAAGGATTTTTAGGATTTCTATCTTGAAATCTCTGTCATTTAGCTCCAAGGTTTCCAATATATTAAATTTTTTCTCCATAGATTTTTCCTCATCTAGCTGTGTTACCTCTCTTTCTTTTGTATCCATGATATTCGATTTTCTCTTCCTTAATGGCATCTGAGGGTGGTTTTGTTGATAGTATTAATGAGATTTAATAAAGAATAAAAAGTTTTAAAAAAATTAAAAAACAAATCGAAGAGTTTTTTTTAAAAAAAAATTAATAATGAAATAAAGAAAAATAAAATAAAATAAAAATTTTAAAAAAAGGAAATTATTACCCCCCTCCTTTTTTCCTCTCCTCTCCTCTCCCCTCTTTCTTGAGAAAATCTTGTGGTGAACTGTTAATTATAACAAACAATGCCTGTGATGGAGGGCCTGAATTGGGGAAAGTAATAAAGGGGCAAAAAAAAGAAAAAATAAAAAAATAAAGGGGGTATGGACCCACAAAAAGCAAATAAGGAAAAAATTTGGGTCAAGAATAAAATGATTTGCTTTTAGGTGTTGGTTGTCTAAGAGTTATGATGAGAGGAATAAGAGGAAAACAGAAAAATGGGGGGACAAATTAAAAAATTATTATTGTATTTAGTGGAACAAGAACTAGATAAAATGGAGAGCCAGGGATGGGAGCACTGCTAGTGAGTTAAAAAGGTGAAGTAAAAACCCCCCAAAATGCCACAAACATAAGTTTGAGTCCCAGATAAGATAATTTGTTTGTTATTGAGGTTTGAATGAGAGGAGATGTAAAGGAGAAAGGAAGAAACTAATATAGAGGGAGAAAAGAAAGTGAGAGAGAGAAAAAAAGAGGGAACCACTAAAAGAAGAAAAAAGAAAGGAGAGAAAGAGAGAGAGTTAAGGGTTTTGGAGTGCAACCCTCATAGAGAGAAAGGAAGAGGAGAGAAAAGATAATGGGAGATGTAACACTTATGGGTAGTGTAGTTCAAGGAGAGGAGAGAGTAAGACCAGCAGAGAGTTAATCGGCCAAGAATGATAAGAGAAACAAACGAACAAATATAATAAAATGGGATAGGTTATAAAGTCTGCAGATTATTCTTGATTTTGAGAGGTTATCTTCTTGCTTTTTCTTTTTTTTCCCTCTTCCTGGTC
Source organism: Saccopteryx leptura (assembly GCF_036850995.1). Taxonomy (NCBI): domain Eukaryota; kingdom Metazoa; phylum Chordata; class Mammalia; order Chiroptera; family Emballonuridae; genus Saccopteryx; species Saccopteryx leptura. The sequence goes on from NC_089508.1 coordinate 124,372,654, forward strand.
GGTGACTCTGTACCCCGGGTTCTGCCCCTTTGGCACGCTCATGTAGAGGTTTGCACTTGATAAGTCTCTATGACAATGTCATGTATTGTGCTTTAGTTTCGTTGGCAGTCGAGGCTCATTAGCATTTATAGGCTCCAACAGTGAGAGAGTCCATGTTCCTGGAGCCTTTCTCCTAGTCTTTCCTTCCTCAATTAGTAGCCTGATAATCCAGCTATGGGGTTGCTGCTGCCTCTGCCTGGATAGTAAGAGGCTCAAAGAGCTGGCAACTCCCCACTCTATTTCCACTCAGCACAGGGCTCTAGGTAAGGCTCAGTCAGTCCGAGCTGCTAGCATAATCAGGCAGGCTTTCCGCCCACTCAAAGACCTCTGGTTCTGCCACTCTGTCTGGTAACACAGGAGGGCGCCCACTTCCGGGGCGCTTGGAGGAAACTGTCGCTATCTGCGCGTGCTGACCAGGATATCCGGCCAGCAGTCTCACGCTCTGAGTGAAACCCCCAACCGCATGGAAAAGTTGCAGCGTTGGAATTGGCTCTCGCTCCGTCCCCGTACGCGGCTTTTGCAAGGCGCTGGGGCAGCCCGAGATTCCGCTTTGGCCCACACAAAGGCCCCTGACTCTGCCCCTCTGTGCGATAACACGGGCGCGCACTGCCGAGGCACTCGGAGGAATCACTCACTATCTGCGCACGCAGACCAGGATATGAGGCCGGCCACATTTCCCTCTGAGTGAAACCCCCACCAGCATGGAAAATTTCCACCGTTGGAATTAGTTCTCGCTCCCTCCCATGCACGGCTTTCCCAGGGTGCTGGGGCTGCCCAGAGATTCTGCTTTCGGCCCACAGAAAGGCCTCTGACTCTGCCTCTCTGTGGGGTAACACGGGCACCCACTCCCGGAGCTTAGGAAGAAATCTCTCGCCCACTAACTGCGCACCGACCAGGAGATCGGGTAAAATGGCTGCCCCGCTTGTCTTTCTTTGTTTGGGTTTGGCGCGAGTGTTAGCTTGTATTGCCCGGGTTGCCACAGGATCAGTTTTTCGTCGGCTTGGATCTCCGTGCCACAGCCTGGTTCGGCTGTTTGTGCCGCGGCCTGGTTCTATTCACCCCCTTTGCCCGCCTCAGTTTCTATATTCACAGTTACCAGAGAAAGCCGCCCTGTTTAGGTTAGTGAGGAAGGCGGAGCATTTCTTACTCCCTATTTCCTTCGGGGTTTGGTTATATATTTAGCCAATTTTTCACTTGACCATACGTTCAGGTGTATTGCGAAGCATCTGGAGGCTCCAAGTATAGGTTTTTCTGTTTCTGGTTGAAGATCTTGTTGAGTTTTGGGGGAGATTTATCGGTATCGCTTCCTACCCCGCCATTACTCTGACGTCATCTCGATGTCACATTTTTTACAATCCACAATTATATTTAGGAAATCACAAAAACATAGATCACTGATTTGAATGAACTGCATACATTTGTAGCAAAGCTTTGTAGTTAGCCTGACCTGTGATGGCACAGTGGATAAAGCGTCGACCTGGAAATGCTGAGGTTGCCGGTTCGAAACCCTGGGCTTGCCTGGTCAAGGCACATATGGGAGTTGATGCTTCCAGCTCCTCCCCCCCTTCTCTCTCTCTATCTCTCCTCTCTCTCTCTCTCTCTCTCTCTCTCTCTCCCTCTCCTCTCTAAAAATGAATAAATAAAAAATAAATAAAAAGAAAATTGTAGCAGGAATTCTTAAAAAAAAATTTTTTTTAAAAAAGCTTTGTAGTTAAAACAAACAAATAAACACCTGGGTTACCAAAGAATGCACAAAATTAATGTTTATTCCTCCTTTGTCATATTCCTGGATCCTTCACCAATGTTACATGAGGGAAAAAAACAAAAGCAAAACAAATGAAATACAAAAATTAGAATCACTAATGTTACCAAGTGGAGAAACAAATGAATTAAAATCTAGCAGCTGGTGGTCAGCAAGAACGCACAGCAAAGGCAGTGCCATAAAAGGAAACGAAGAAAATCTCTGTGTGCCCTTTACTCTCTAAAACGTGCTCCCGTGTGCCATGGAATATGTGTAAGGTATAGAAATACAAATTCTTTTTTAATATTGTGGGTGAGTAAAATGTGTTTGTAATGGTGGTTCTGCTAAGCTAACATGGAGTGAGCCAGGAACACATTTATGGATTCTGGGGGCAATGTGTACTGTAATTCTTTGATTGGGGTATGTGGGCACTCTAGCTAAAAAAAACTTAAAAACTAACATATAAGTACAAGACAAAGGCTAATGAGGCTTCTCTTATATCTTAGCAACATTTAGATAGATATCAAATTTAAATGCTGTCCACTCTGCTTCTGAAGAGGCTTTGGTTTAGCTCCCAAGTCTCAGTTGCTTGACACAGACTCCTATGTGAACATTCAGAAGGTGTCTTAAACAATAAGCCTGTCTTCAGTGATGGGGCCGTTCTTAGTAGCTATGTCTGCATGGACTAATAGCCAGTCACTATCTTTGGAGGGAGTCCTAACCTTTCCTTGTGTACCCTCCCTATATGTCTAACAGCTTCTCTGTTTTCACATTCAGTAGTCCACATTGGCACCTGTCACCTTTAGCTCTGACATTAACAGCTCCATACACACCAGCACCGTAGCCATCAAAAGGTTCTGTAAGGCGCTGCAGTGTCTCCAGCCAAAAGCCCTTGAGGTCACTTTGTCTCTGCTGTTTGTTCCCTGTGCTTGGACATCATCCTCCCCATGTGCTTTTCTCATCTTCCCACAGACTCAATACCATCCTTAAAAAGTGAGTGTTCACAGCCAGGCATTATGTTACTAGACAACCGGATATGGTTGTGCAGAGCCCAACAGTCTTCAACAGTATCGAACTCAGAGATCAGCCAAAGGTTTGCTTGCCAAGTTTTGCTTTGATCTTTTTTTCTAAGATTTTATTTACTGATTTTACAGAGGGGAGGGGTGTACAGCAAGATGTATCAATTCATAGTTGCTTCACTGAGTTGTTCATTGATTGCTTTTCATATGTGCCTTGACCAGGCAAGTCCAGGATTTCAAACCAGCGACCTCAGTGTTCCAGGTCAACACTTTATCCATGGCGCCACCACAGACCAGGCAAACTTTGATCAATTTTACAAAAACAGAGTGCCCATTTGTTCTGTAAAGAATGTTTAATACAGTGTTCTGGGTTAGCAACCTTCAGGTTAAATGCTGTTCTTTTCTTCTGTGGGTGGGGGACAAGAGGCAGGACTGATTTCCAGTTCCAGGGTTGCCATCTTGGGTTGCTCTGTAGTTTATATTCTTACACTTCTAATCATATGGACAAAGAAGAGCAAACTACTTCCCAATATACAGTGTAAAACAATACCACTTCTCAAAGGACTTATTCATGCTTTTGGTTCATAGCTCAGATTCCCCATCATGTTTACATTAAAGCGAAGTTCTTTTGCTGGGTGTCATGGCTCATCAGCTAGGAACCTTTTCTTCCTGTCCTGACCTCACTTCTTCATTACTTGTCTTTGCCTCACCTGAGAATACTTCATGCTAACTTGTCTGTGCCTGTCCCACTGATCTGCACCTTTGTTCCAGCTATAGCGTATGGTTAGGAATCCTTCATAAGATTCAACAGATACTCATAAAAAAACAACAACTTTGTAATTGTCCCACTTTATTAATCTACTTCAAAGATATTGAGCACAATACATGCCAAGAGCTGTGCTTGATGCTGGTCCCACTACAGTGGATGTGACCAGGTTCAAGCCCTCCAGGGTCACCGTGTTTAGTGAAGCAGTTGCATTGCAAGGTGGGCAGTGTCTAATAGGAGCAGGGGCGCTCTTTTCACCAAGCCTTCTTTATTTGAGTGGCAGTGAAATGGAACTCCTTTATCTGACTTCGGAAATGATTATCTGCTCTACAGAGCTCAGCACAGTCTATCACATAAAGCACCATATACGAACTCTTTAATTCTCATCTTTCTTGTGTTCTGTTGTCAGCCTTTACCTTTCTGGAATTAGGATCTAAGATTATTCATGCACTACTAGTCATTGAATGTTTGAATATTTTATATGATAATCATTGTAAGCACTAGTCTGGCAGAAATCCAGCTTTTTTTGTTGCATATTCACTTAGAGTTGACTGATGTCATTACCACCTTGTTATTGTTGAAGTCCAGTGATTTTCAACTGGTGAGCCGCAGAAATATTTAAAACACGTAAGTACCTATTTAGTCATGGACATGGATCTCTTTTCTCTTAGATTGTCAAACAAAAAAATGACAGCAGCCAATCCAATAATACAGTGTGTCCGTAAAGTCATGGTGCACTTTTGACCGGTCACAGGAAAGCAACAAAAGACAATAGAAATGTGAAATCTGCACCCAATAAAAGGAAAACCCTCCCAGTTTCTGTAGGATGATGTGACAGCATGTGTGCATGCGCAGATGATGACGTAACTCCGTGTATACAGCAGAGCAGCCCATGGCCATGCCAGTCGAGATGTGGACGGTACAGAGGAAAGTTCAGTGTGTTCTGTGGCTCGCTAAATTCGAATCCGTGACCAAAGTGAATGTGAATATCGAAGTGTTTATAATGAAGCGCCACCACATAGGACAGTACTCAGTGGGATAAGCAGTTGAAGGAAACCGGCAGTTTGGTGGAGAAACCCGTTCTGGTAGGCCATCAGTCAGTGACGAGTCTGTAGAGGCTATACGGGATAGCTACCTAAGGAGCCCTAAAAAATCTGTGCGTGAGCCCACATCGAACTGTACTGAATAGATATGAAACTGGGAGAGTTTTTTCCTTTTATTTGGTGCAGATTTCACATTTCTATCGTCTTTTGTTGCTTTCCTGTGACCAGTCAAAGTGCACCATGACTTTACTGACACACTGTAGCTGTCTGGTGTGAATCAATCAAAATTAGACTATGACAAAAAAACATATTTTTGGGTGTGCCGCAGAATTTTAGTAATTAATTTATGTGTATCATGAGATGAGTAAGGTTGAATACCATTGATGTAGACGAATGTGTTACATATTAATTTGTGGCTCTCAGATAAGATCATGTTAAGTCTGGTAAAGCCTGATGAACCGACAGGGTAACAGTTGTCAGCTTCATCTCCCAACATCAGCATTATAAAAATGTTGAAGATATTTAATAATGCAGTTATTGGCCTGACCTGTGGTGGCGCAGTGGATAAAGCATCGACCTGGAAATGCTGAGGTCACCGGTTCAAAACCCTGGGCTTGCCTGGTCAAGGCACATAAGGGAGTTGATGCTTCCTGCTCCTCCCCCCCCTTCTCTCTCTCTTTCTTCTCTTTCTCCCTCTCTCTCTCTCCTTTCTAAAATGAATAAATAAAAACAAAACAAAAAAATAATGCAGTTATTCAGTATATATTGTGAAAGCTCATTACTATGTCCCAGAACCCCCAAAGATAAAAAAATATATATAGTCTTTAGTCTCGAACTCACTGTCTGATTGAGGAAGCAGAAGTGTAAAACATGTGATCGTGAGGCAGCAGGACAAGTGATATCCGGGAGGAATGTGCAGAAGTCCACTGAAACACAAAGGAGAGCAAAGCACTAACATCCATGAGGGCAAATGTGAGAGCACAGGGGCCGAGATAAGAGCACAGGGCTGAGAGCCAAGCATTGCTTCGGTTTGGAGATCCAGTAACATCAGAAAATCTGAGTTGGACTGAGCGATTTCTTTTCTTTTCTGACTACCATTTAAGTAGTCTTTACAGAAAATGTAGCTCCTACAATGGAAATAGTAACAACTATCATTTTGTGTAGTGTATGTGATGTGATTGTGTGTGTGTGTATAATATATATGTGTATATGTGTATATATATATATATGTACAGTAAGTAGTGGATTTTTTTCACCATTTATTGTTTTGAAATGGGGGAAACAAATCATTAATTTTACTGCTTATAATTTTAGTATGCACATGCAAAATTTTAGATAACACTGAAGTATTCAAAAATAGTCAAAGTTACCCCCTAACCCAACTTCAGAGAGATTAACTATTGCCAAGAGTTATTTTATGTCTTCCCAAGTGTTTTATAAACATATTCTTTGTATTTTATGTGTTTTTTCTATAGAAATAGTGTTTTGTAAAATGTGTGTGTGTGTGTATTTTTAGCTGGACAGTGGAATATGTTATAGTTTAGGGAAACCTATTGTATTGATATGAAAACATACTCATAATATATTAAATGGATTGTTTTAAAACTAAATAGAATACTAATTATCTTTCATTGACATAAATAATTTTGGTTTAAAGGTGGTATTTTTTTATTCACATGTGCCTCTTTTGAATGAAAATATATGACTGAGATGCAAAACTTCCAGATAGTCTATTGAGAATTAGTCTTTAGCGTACTGGGTTTAATTATTGAATTGAACAAAATAGAAACAGACTCATAGATACAGAGAACAGACCCACAGCTGTCAGAGGGAAAGGGGGTTGGAGGCTGGGTGAAAAAGGTGAAGGGATTAAGCAAAGATGAAAAAAAGCTCGTAGACACATACAGCAGTGTGGTGATTATAGGAGGGATGGGGGTGAGGGAGGTGTGAGAGGGTAAAGGGGATAAATGGTGACGAAAGCAGACTTAACTAGAGGTGTTGAGCGCACGGTGCACTGTACAGATGATGTGTTGTGGAATGTTACATCTGAAACCTATGTCAATTTATTAACCAATGTCACCCCAACAAATTCACTTTAAAAAAACAAAATTTAATTTAAAAATAAAAGAAATGAAAAGTGAATATAGAATTTTAAATACCTTTTCCAACAGGTCTTTATATTCTGTTTCTTTGCATAATAAGACTGTCATTTAAAGTTGTATGTTGGGTTTTCCAGGTCTCTGGACTCGGCACTTACCAGCACTCTGCCAGGTTTGTCTGTCATCGACACACACCTTGTCGAAGTGGACGGGGACACGCTCTCCCTGTATGGCTCAGGAGCCCTAGAGTCTCTAGATCGGAACTGGAGCATTCAAACAGCAGGAATGGTGACAACAGTGTTCTTCGCTTTCATAGAATTTGATGAAATTGTCCAAGTGTTTCACAAATTGAAGATGAAGTTCCCTAATTCTCTGGTAAACATTTCCTTTTAGTAATCTACATACATGACTTGTATGTTTAAGCTAAACACCTGTTTTTAACTCTTCCTTGTGCAGCTTCTGTCTGGCAGGGAGACAGACTAAGCTTTTGTGTTGATTTTCTACATCTGGAATTTAAATTAGTATTCTTAAGTGCCCTTGCAGCTTTCTGTTACTATGGGAAATTATCTCTTTAGAAATTATTCTTTATGGCATATAAAGGCCCTATATAATTTTTTTTAATTGTTTGCTTCTACTTTGTAAAGCATTCACCAGGACCTCCTCTAACCATGTTTATACATTAATTTATTGTACCAGATATTAATGGAACATGAACGTTTTTATATAATTTTTACAGTAGTCCCTAACATTTAAAATAATTTTAGTAGCACATTAAAATTTCTTTGAGAGTTAGCCTTTTCCAATTATGGTATTATTGTATTATTTATTGGTATGCATTTGCAGAAACTGTGATTTCTATAGTAAGTTCTTTCTTGAGTTGTTGTGTTTTTCCTCTGTTAGCCAAAGTGATTTCTCTCACATGCCCTTGTTAATTTAAGTGAGAGTAGGGGAGATAGACTCTTGCATGTGCCCCGACTTGGATCCACCTGGCAACCCCCATTGGGGGCTGATGCTCTGCCCATCTGGGGCCATACTGGCAACCAAGCTATTTTTAGCTCCTGAGGCGGAGGCTCCATGGAGTCATACTCAGTGCCCGAGGCCAACTCGCTTGAAGCAAATGAGCCATGGCTATGGGAAGGGAAGAGAGAGAGAGAGAGAAAGAAGGAGGAGGGGATAGGGGGAGAAGCAGGTGGTCACTTCTCCTGTGTGCTCTGACCAGGAATTAAACCTGGAACTTCCGCATGCTGGGTCAACACTCACTGCTGAGCCAACCAGCCACGCCCTCACCTGCCCTTTTATAGTGTTTTCCCCACATCATTCTTCCTAAGTAAGATAGATAGATGTGGAGACAGTATGTTTAGAAAGGAGCATCCAATTTTATAGACAGAACACTTATATTAGCATTTTAGTTTTAGTGACTAGCTGGTTTAACTAGACTACATAGTAATTAGCAAGATACAGGTATAATGGCTAACTAGTTCTCTCAGAAGCATGGTGAGCCTGTATTTTTAAAGTTACGAAAATTTTATTTTTATTTTATTATTTTAATTTTATTTAGAAATTTAACAGGGTGACATTGATCAATAAGAGTACATAGGTTTCACGTGAACATTTCTATAGCATTTGAACTGTTGATTATTTGTATACCCATCACCCCAAGTCAAATCATTTTCCATCATCTTATATCTGTCCCTCTTTACACCCTTCCCCTCGTCCTCTCCCCCCATTCACTCAAGTCTCCTCCCCCTTCCTCTACGTTTCCTTCCCCCTGGTAACCACTTCACTTTTATTTATGTCTATAAGTCTCAGTTTTATATTCCACCTATGTGTGAAATTATACAGTTCTTAGCTTTTTCTGATTTACTTTTTTCACTCAATATAATGTTCTCAAGGCCCATCTATGCTGTCGTAAATGTTACTATATTGTTATTTCTATGGCTGAGTAGTATTCCATTGTATATATGTACCACATCTTCTTTATCCAATCCTCTTTTGAGGCCTGACTTCGAATTATACCATAGAGCTATGATAATCAAAACAGGCTGGTATTGGCAGAAAAACAGACACACAAACCAGTGGAACAGAATTGAGAGCCCAGAAATAAAACCACATATATATGTACAAATCATCTTCGACAGAGGAGCCAAAAACACACAATGGCAAAAAGAAAGCCTCTTCAATAAATGGTTCTGGGAAAACTGGAAATCCATGTTCAAAAGAATGAAACTTGACTACAGTTTGTCCCCCTGCACAAAAATTAATTCAAAATGGATCAAAGATCTAAATATAAGATCCGAAACAATAAATTACATAGAAGAAAACATAGATACTAAGCTCATGGACCTTGACTACAGAGAACAGTTTATGAATTTGACCCCAAAGGCAGGGGAAGTAAAGGCAACAATAAATGAACAGGACTATATCAAACTAAAAAGCTTCTGCACAGCAAAAGAAACTGTCAACAAAACAAATAGCCAATTAAATAGGAGATGTTTTCAGATGACAGCTCCAGTAAGGGGTTGATATCCAAAATATATAAAGAACTCACAAAGCTCAACAACAAACAGGCAAACAAGCCAATTAAAAAATGGAGAGAGGACCTGAACAGACACTTCTCCCAAAAAGACATACAAATGGCCAACAGATATATGAAAAGATGCTTGTTTTCACTTGCTATTCAAGAAATGCAAATCAAAACTACAATGTGACACCACCTCACACCTGTTAGATTAGCTATTATCAACAAGACAGATAATAACGAGTGTTGAAGAGGCTGGGGAGAAAAAGGAACCCTCATCCGCTGCTGGTGGGAATGCAGACTTAATAAAACCATCATGGAAGAAAGTATGGTGGTTCCTCAAAAAATTAAGAATATAACTACCATATGACCCAGCAATTCCTCTACTGGATATCTAACCCAAAAACTCAAAAACACTGGTATGTATAGACACATGCAGTCCCATGTTCATTGCAGCATTGTTCACAGTGGCCAAGACATGGAAACAACCAAAGTATCCCTCGATAAAGGATTGAAAATTTTATTTTTAATAATTTCTTTGTAGTTTTAATTTCAGCCAAAAATACGTAAAATCATTGTAATGAGTTATGGAATATTTATATCATTTTCAAGAATCTTTATTAATAAATGGGGTGATGTCCTCTGCAGAAGGGAAGTCACTTTGAATTCAATATTGGACGGATTAAAAGATTTCATCAATGATGTGTTAGATGGAGTAAAGGTTGTAAGTTTAGTATGTTCAGTTGACTTAATGTGATGCAGACCTATCAGCTCAGCCCAGAGTTTACAGAGCAATTTAGGGAATGATCAGTGAGTGAAGCCTCACTGTCAGCATTTTAAGATGGTTAAACTTGACATTCAGTTTTGTGTTTCATTATCACAGCACCTCAAGTTTAAGGAGACCAACCTTGCAATGCTGCAGCAATTTAATGCGTTGGCGCTGCTGCGCCGTGTGGACCAGCTGACTGTGGACCCTCAGGGCAACCCTGTGGTCAGCTTCACACTCTGGAAGTACTACGTCCTGTTCCGGCTGAGCCACTTCAGCCTGCAGAAGATCAATGGCACGGAGGTGAGCTGGACGTGGTGGTGTGGTGAGAGGGAAGGATTCCTTTCTAAGAGAAATAGTCACTGAGATGGTCAGGAATTTAAGTGACTGTGCTGAAAATTTTGAGAAATTTTTTTTCAAATCTTGACAGTTAAAAGTGTCAAAAAGCTAAACATTATTTGTTCTAAAACTTCTAAAGCACTAGACAATTTTATAAAATAAAATAGTAAGCCCTGGACGGCTGGCTCAGTGGTAGAGCTTAAGCCCAGTGTGTGGATGTCCCAGGTTCAATTCCCAACCAGGGCACACAGGAGAAGTTTCCCATCTGCTTCTCCACCCTTCCCCCTCTCCTTTCTCTCCATCTCTCTCTTTCCCTCCTGCAGCCAAGGCTCCATTGGAGCAAAGTTGGCCCAGGCACTGAGGATGGCTTAGGTGCTAGAATGACTCCTGTTGCAACAGAGCAATGCCCCAGATGGGCAAAGCATCGCCCCCTAGTGGGCTTGCCAGGTGGATCACGATCGGGCGCTTGCAGGAGTCTGTCTCTCTGCCTCTCCGCTTCTCACTTCAGAAAAATACCAAAAAAATTAAAAAATAAAATAAAATAGTAACCAGGTTGTGATGAATAGTAAATGCTTTTACTGTTGTTTGTAAGCATTCAGAGAAGTAAAATGTTGGTATAATGACAGTTTAAAATAAAAAAGATCTTTCTATAGGTAATGTGATCTTTATATTTTTTAAAGTGTTGTGTAGCCTGCCCAGCATGCAGAAGGGGATGGGGACGTGATATCCAACGTCAGCCAGTGAGGGCAGTGGTGGAGAGCAGGAAGAATGTACACAGGAAAGAAGAGTGAGTAAAAGCAGAAGAGATAGAAGGAGGAATAAGCAAGCAAAGAAAGTAAAAGAAGAAAAAATATGAGAGAAAGGAGCATAAAAAATGTCTGGACTGCTTTGTCAGCAGTCCGTGGAGCTGCCTGGTGTCTGCACTGTGCAGCGGGCCTGGTTAGGGATAAACTTTGTGTTTCAGATCGATTCCGCTCAGCTGGTCACAGAGGTCATCCCCCTGCTATCCAAAGACCATGTTCTCTTCCAATATAATTCAGGAAGGAAAGAAGCATAGCTTCTTCCTCTACTGCAGAATTCTAGAAGTGAATTTAAGTAACCCTCCAAAGGGAAAAAAATCTTTAATCGCTGTTAGTATTATTATGGTTATCCCTTAAAATTCAGAGGAACTCCTTATTGTCAGATGAACTGTAGCGAACTGTGCTGGCGTGGTGGTAGCAGCAACTGTATTTCTTAGAACTGCTACAGCGTAAGTCCATGTGGGCCAGAACTTCACAGACCTGGCATCCTGCCAGGGGCCCTGAGGCCTCCAGGTCACTGTGTGAGAGCCCTGTGAAACCTTCCTCCCCCAGGATAGGCTGTGCCACATGGTGCCAGCTGTCTGCTGAGGAGGAGGGCAAATCCAAGCCTTCAGATGACTGTTTATTTCTGCAGCTTATTCTTAAGGGGTTGAGTACTCTTGTGTTAGTCCCAAAGGTCTCCAAAGCCACTTCCAGTTCCACTCTGGACTGGAAGTAAATGACTTTGGCTGTGGGTAATTCTGCTTCATTAATAGTCAGACTGTTGTCCCGATTAACCCTAAATCGTGTATTTACCCAGATGTGGATCATACTAGAGGTGAAATAATTTACCATAGACCCAGGAAAAAATTGTATATTATAATTGTAGAAAGTAGAAAAGAATAAGAAAGAACCAATATAATTTATTCTAATTTAAAATTCTAAAAATGTCCAGGCTGGAGATATTTGACTCTTCAATAAAAGACCTAAAATAGAGCCCCCACCCCCCCACCCCACCCCTGCGCAGCAATTTAGAATAAGGTATCACGCTGTCTGTGCTTCTCCTGTGTAAGAGGAGATGATGTTGCAGGAGGTCGAGCTGTATTGAATTATGAACATCAAGAAGAAAAGGTGGAGTAGTGGCCCACACCGGCCACTAGGTGACTGCCTTAAACCACACAGCTTAGTTGTCAGCCAAAGGAAGAATTTGTGGGGGCAGCAGCCTCATTAACTGTGTGTGTTAAGTCAAGGGAAAGGAAGGTTCAGGGAAAGGAAGGAAACGAGTCAGTCTGAGCTGATTCATGAGAGGCTTGGGAATTATGGGTTAATTTTCAGAAAATTCCTGTGAAGTATATTATAGCTAGTGCTAAGAATTACTTTTTAAAAATCCATAATTTCACTATTCCAGGGTTTCTCAACTTCAGCTCTGTTGACATTTTGGGCTAGATAATTCTTTGTTGTGTGGTCTTTCCTGTGCATTTTGGAATGTTTAACAGCATCCCTAGTCTCTGCCCACTAGATGCCCCTTTACCAGTATGACAACAAAACATGTCTCCAGACATTTCCAAGTGTTCCCTAGAGTCTACAAGGGCCCCTGACTGGGAACTGCTGAATGATATAAACAAACTAATAGTATTTAAAATGCAAAGAACCCTATTTCACATTGAAGAAAATATGCCCAGACATTAATCCAAGTCCTGCTTTTAGCATTTTCTTGCTTAACATAGGAATGAACCCTCAGAGGGTACCTGTGACAAGTTACTCCTTGCGGTGTGAAAGGCAACATAGCTTCAGAGTGAACAGGAGTATCCTTGCTAACCCCATGTTCCATCTTTTAGGCAGGAGAAAAATTGTCCTTATAGGAGCAAAGTCTGAACAACACCTTGTCTTGCCTTTGAAACATTATGAAAATGAATCTATTTCATTGACACATGGGAGTTCCCCCACTACATCATTCTACTCCGAGAAGCGATAGGATTTCTGAAAAATTCATTAAGAATTTAAGGTTCCTCAGTATACTTCTCAGGAAATATAACTTCTAAGTCAGTGTGAACTGACTTCTAGTTATCCTCCAACACCATGAGCCACATTTGTACAACTTCATTCTAATTAAGCTCGGAAGAAAGAGAGATGTCCGTGAGAACTCTCTGCTTACAGCGAGGAGAATGTACTTCCCTGGACTAAAAAGAAAATACTTAATCTGGACATTTCTTTGGAATGGTAGTTGTTAAGCTAAAGAGACTGCCATCTTGACCCATCTCCATTGCATCTCTTCAGGTGACACGGAATGATATGATAATGGCTGAAAGGCTCTTCGGAATCCTAGCACATGTCGCATCCTCCGAGTTACCCCAGTACCGCATGATTTCAATTCTAGGCAATGCCAGGTAACCTTTAATTTCTAGAGTTTTTATGGAATTACTGTTGCACTAGAAAAAGGAATACATTCCACACACCTCTTAACGGTGCCATTTATACATCTCACAAACAGTGTGTGTGTGTGTGTGTGTGTGTGTGTGTGTGTGGTTGGCCCTATTCAAAGTGTTGGGAATATAAAGATGAATAAGACAAAGTCCTCACTCTTGTGTGGTTTACAAGCTAACAGGCTAAAGGTAAAGATAAACAATTACAATAAAATGTTTCAGATGCTATAAGAGGGCTATTGGAGCAGAGGAGAGACTGACAGTGTTTTGGAAGAATGGAAGAAAGTTAGGGAAGGTGTCACAGGTAACATTTTATCCAGGTCCTCAGGAATTGGCAGAGAGTTTCAGGGAGAAGGTATAGGGGAAGAGCATTCAATGTGACTGGAGCACGAGATGATTGCAAACAGTATTCAGGAAACTAGATCTTCTGTGCTGTGCTAGGAGTATAACTATTATAGAAGGAGATAGTTTGGTAATCTCTATCATATTTCTGGATCCAGAAGTTGTGAATCCAGGTATATATTTTTAAACAACCAGGAAAAGAGAGTTTATCTTCAAGGGAATCCACATCAACAATAACTTCACAACAGAAGCGGTAGAAGCAGAAGACGGGATGACGACTCTATTGTTAAAAATATGGAACAAAACTAATCACCAACCTAGAACTCTATACACAGAAAAAATGTTCTTCAATAATGAAGATGAAATAGACATTTAAAAAAAATAATGAAAACAAGACCCAAGAGATTTCCCATCAGTACCCCTCCACTGAGAGAAACAATGGCGCTTGTAACTGAGACAGAGGAAAGGAGTCCCAGATAATAGGTCTGAGGTGCAAGGAAGACTGGGAGCACAGGAAGTGTTAAATTTGTAGGATAAAGCTAAGTGAACATTAACTCTGTAAAGTAGCAGTAACAATATATTGTGGGGTTTAAAAATATAGACATAAAATACACTACCACAGTAGTATATCTTAGGAAAGAGTAAATAGAGATGTAGTAATAGCTTCAGATGTCAGTGAGTTAAGAGTGCTTGTTGTAACTTCTGTGGTAACCAAAGAATAAAAGAATGTATAAAGCTTCCAATCTAGGGGTGGGGAGGTGGGGAGAAGAAAAATAGAACAAATGTAGAACATGTGAGTCAAATAGAAAATAAAGGAAATGTCAGATTTAACCTAAATGCTACTATGTTGGCACTTATATTTGTAGCAAAAGTTGGTGGCTTCAAACAAAACACCTCCTCCACCCCACATCTCTAGGTCAGCAGCTTGGTTTTTCTGCTTCCATGGGTACTTTGTTCGTTCTGCAGTCACCTACCACCTATGGGTTAGGCAGGTGGCTCTGCTGATCTAGCCTGGCTCTCTCATTTGTTTAGAGGTTGGCTGGCAGTATGCTGGCCTAGGAAGGCCCTCAGCTGGGACAGCTTGTCCCTGCTCCACATGGCCTGTCCTACTCCAGATATTTGCCTGGGTTTGCTTTTAGGCAGAGGCAAGGTTTGAAGAGAGAGCAAAAACATACAAAGCCTCTTGAACTGATACACCATTATTTCCAGTCGGTTGGTCAAAGCAAGTCACAGAGAAAATGTAAGGGACTTGGAAGTAGACTTTTCCTAGCTGCAAAATCACATTATAAAGGGCGTGGATTCAAGGGAGCCATTAATTATGGCCATCAATTTAACCAGCCCACCTCCATGATAAGGTGCACATGTACTAATGTTCTGGTTAAAAGCCAAAGATTATCAGACTGAATAAAAAAAGAAGTTCAACTCGATGTTATTACGGGAGACACATCTGAAACATAAGGTTATCTAAAGTGTGGGGTGGGGGGAAATAAACAACATGAGGACTAACCAAGATAAAACAGAATAGCCATGGAAGACTAAACAGACAAGGTTAAAAGCAATACTCGAAATATAAAGAGGATCATTTCAAAATGATAATTTAATTTGTATGCACTCATTAGCATTGCCTCAAAAACTTTTAAGCCAAAAGTTAACAATACTGCAAGTCCACATTACACTGGGGAGTTGTCATGTACTCTGAACAAATAATAGAAAAAAGATGAAATAGTTGAACAACAGGATTTACAATTTAACTCAGTAGACATTCAGAGAGTGTTGCCCACAACAACTGCAGACTGTACATTATTTTCAAGCACACCTGGAATATTTATAAAAAGTGACCAAATGCCATTCATAAAGCAAATGTCAACTTATCTCATGTTCTCTGTTCAAAATGCTATTAAACTTTAACTCAATTACAAAATGTTAATTGGAAAATGTTCATATGTTTGAAAATTAAGGAACATTTCTAAACCCACAGGTTAAGGAGTTTTATAATGGAAATTTGAAACTACCTTGAACTGAAATATAATAAAAATATGACATTTCAGAACTTGTGGGATCCTGTGGCCAAAGTGGTAAATGGAAACTTTGTAGCCTTGAGGTGGGTCTGTTAGGAAAGAGTAAAGTCTGAAATTGAATGGGCTCAACATTGTATCTAAAGAAATAATAGAACAGCAAAGTAATTCTGAATAGTTAAAGAAAAGAAATAATGACTTTAAAAACGATTAGTGAAAAGTTGATTATTTGAAGAGACTAATAAAAGTGATATAAAATGTATATCACTTTATATGTAGATGTATATCACATTACTCTTGTAATAAAAAAATCAATAAATAAAATCAGTGCTGATAAAGACCTATATAACTCACTTTTTTCTTTATAAAAGTGAGAGTATTGCCTGACCAGGCGGTGGCGCAGTGGATAGAGTGTTGGACTGGGATGCGGGAGTCCCAGATTCGAGACCCCAAGGTCGCCAGCTTGAGCATGGGCTCATCTGGCTTGAGCAAGGCTCACCAGCTTGGACCCAAGGTCACTGGCTCGAGCAAGGGGTTACTCAGTCTGCTGAAGACCCGCAGTCAAGGCACATATGAGAAAGCAATCAATGAACAACTAAGGTGTCCCAATGAAAAACTAATGATTGATGCTTCTCATCTCTCTCCGTTCCTGTCTGTGTGTCCCTAATTATTCCACTCTGACTCTCTCTCTGTCTCTGAAAAAAAAAAAAAGAGTATTATACTACCTAAATATCCAATAAAAGGGTCTATTAGATAAATTGTGATCTATATAAAATTGATTTTTATATATTCATTAAAAGTACTAGTTTTTAATATGAAAAACGCTTATTGTATCACATTAAGTGAAAACAGTATACAACATTGGATGTTTAGTATTATCTTTACTTTTTACCAAAATGTATAGAAAAATCTAGAAAGAAGTAAGTTGGCCCTGGCCAGTTGGCTCAGTGGTAGAGCATCGGCCTGGCGTGTGGATGTCCCGGGTTTGGTTCCTGATCAGGGCACACAGGAGAGGCTCCCATCTGCTTCTCCACCCCTCAGCCTCTCGCTTTTCTCTCTCTCTTCTCCTCTTCTCCCCTCCTGCAGCTATGGCTCAATTGGAGTGAGTTGGCTCAGGGCACTAAGGATGGCTCCATGGCCTCTGCCTCAGGCATTAGAATGGCTCCAGTTGCAACAGAGTAAGGGCCCAGATGGGCAGAGCATCGCCCCCTAGTGGGCTTGCTGGGTGGATCCCAGTTGGGGGGCATGTAAGAATCTCTTTCTGCCTCCCTCCTCTCACTAAAATAAAAAATAAAAATAAAGAAGTATGTCAAATATAAAGTTTTATGGATTTATATATATTTATGATCTATAGATTTATGAGTGATTTTTATCTATTTATACTTTTAAAAATTTGTATTCCTTATAATTTCTAAAATGATTGTGATACACTTTTAAATTATAAAAAGGAAAAAATAGGAAGAAATTTTCAAATCTGTATTTTTCTTTTCTGTTCCCAATCTTAAGTTCATAGTAAAGTAATAATATCTCTTTGTTTATGGACACACTGAGTGGCAGAAACCAGAAAGCCAGTTTCATGGAGGAGGAGTTACCATCCTCTGGATTAGGCTTCTGGGTCTATGAGTGATACTCTGAGCATTGTTTCTGTTCCCTTGGTAATCACTGTGGCTTCCGATCATTATTTACCCCTGCTCGGATCTTGCCCTGATATGCTAACAGTTGGAATTTTTTGGTTCTGTTTGTTTTGGTTTTTTGCCTGAACGTAAACCAGTTTCCCTTTCCATTTTCTAGCTGTGAGTAATACTACGGAGCTGCATGATGGAACATGAACTATTTTTGTGATTTCTAAGAGGATAACTAACATGTTTTAGGGAATATGAAGACTACATATATAATTGGGGTTTTTTGTACTCTGTGATTACTTAATTTTTGTATTGATTTTCATAATGTAGAGGTTCTTTTCACTTTAGAAATGCTTGAGATATGTTTGTATTGATGATTGGGACTTATGAAACAAGAATTTGGGTTGAATAGCTTAATTGGTAGAAAGACTGGGATACTGAACTGAGCTCAAGTAAATAATAAACTCAGACTCATCAAACAGATATTTAAAAGAGCATATGTTCCCTTCTAAAATCAACAACAACAAAATGAACATATGTGAATAGATCTTTCAAGTAACTCTCTGACTCTCTTCACTGTCTTTCTACAGGAAGAAGCAGTTCAGGTGTCTGCAAGAAATCAAGGGGAAAAAACCTGGGGTTATCAGTGAGGAAAATAATGACAGCAAAAGACTCGTAGGAGAAAACACCAATCGTGCTGTGCTGAATTACACTACGAGAGACTTTTATAATGAAAAGCTAGAGGTACAGCTACCACTACGTTTTGGAATCTGATGCCTGGATATATATCCCACCTGGCTCAGGACTTGGCTGGAAAACGTTTCTCCCTTACTCAGTTAAGACAACCTCGTTGGTGTTGTTCTGAAATGTTAGCCATCCTTAACATACAAAGGTGGGGACAGTCAGAACCAGGCATTAGGAAGAAGTAGAGCCCATTGTTCTACTAACATTATTTCTGCAGGGGAAAAAAATCTTTAAAAAATTGGTAGCAAAAATCTAGACCAAAATCGGACCTGGAATCCTCATTTCTCTGAATGAAGAGAAGGGACACTGCTTGCTGTGCATACTGAACTAGCCATGGCGGACCTGCAGGGGGCACACTTCTGTTCTCTCTGCTTGAGTCCTTGATGTCTTAACTCACTTCTCTCAAGCTCCTACTCCTTAATCATGTTATCCAATTTTGACCTGTTCTGCTTCCACTATAACTACTTAGGCAAAGTGTTCAGAAGTTTATTTGGGGGAACACAGAGTTAGGGTGTTGCGTCAGCTACAGAGAAGAAGAGCATGCACTTTCGGCCTTAGCAGAGCTCACGAAAAAGCTGGGGAAACAACTCAGCTAGTTAACAATAGAATGCTAGATTATACATTGAGGGACTAAAGGGCAAAAGAATAAGAGACCAGACAGCGTTGACTGAGCACATTTATATATCTATATATATGCAAGGCACTAGATATAGCTATAGATATATCATATATAGATATATACAATTTGAAATGAAATAGGCAAGTAGTTTTTTTAATTTTTTTATTAATTTTAATGGGGTAACATTAATCAATCAGGGTACATAGGTTCAGAGAAAACATCTCCAGGTTATTTTGACATTTGATTATGTTGCATACCCATCACCCAAAGTCAAATTGTCTTCCGTCACCTACTATCTGGTTTTCATTGTGCCTCTCCCCTCCCCCAACTCCCTCCCTTTCCTTCCTCGCCCCCACCCCGTAACCTCCACACTCTTGTCCATGTCTCTGAGTCTCATTTTTATGTCCCACCTATGTATGGAATCATATAGTTCTTAGTTTTTTCTGATTTACTTATTTCACTCAGTATAATGTTATCAAGGTCCATCCATGTTGTTGTAAATGATCCGATGTCATCATTTCTTCTGGCTGAGTAGTATTCCATAGTATATATGTACCACATCTTCTTTATTCAATCATCTATTGAAGGGTTTTTTTTGTTGTTTCCATGTCTTGGCCACTGTGAACAACACTGCAATGAACATGGGGCTGCATATGTCTTTACGTACCAGTGTTTTTGAGGTTTGGGGGTGTATACCCAGTAGAGGGATTGAGGGGTCATAAGGTAGTTCTATTTTTAAATTTTTGAGGAACCACCATACTTTTTCCATAGTGGTTGTACTACTTTACATTCCCACCAACATTGAATGAGGGTTCCTTTTTTTCCACAGCCTCTCCAACACTTGTTATTACCTATCTTGTTGATAATAGCTAATCTAACAGGTGTGAGGTGTTATCTTATTGTAGTTTTGATTTGCATTTCTCTAATAGCTAATGAAAATGAACACCTTTTCATATATCTGTTGTCCATTTGTATTTCTTCCTGGGAGAAGTGTCTGTTCATGTCCTCTTTCCATTTTTTTATTGGATTGTTTGCTTGTTTGTTGTTGAATTTTATGAGTTCTTTGTATATTTTGGATATTAGGCCCTTATCTGTGCTGTTGTTTGAAAATATCATCTCCCAATTAATTGGCTGTTTGTCTTGTCAGTTTCTTTTGCTGTGCAAAAGCTTCTTAGTGTGATGTAGTCCCATTCATTTATCTTTGCCTCCACTTCCTTTGGCTTTGGAGTCAAATTCATAAAGTGCTCTTTGTAACCAAGATCTATGAGTTTAGTACCTATGTTTTCTTCTATGTAATTTATTGTTTCAGGTCTTATATAAGGTCTACCGGAAAGTTCTGTCTGTTTTTGGAATAAAACAAAATACAAATTTTTCTTACCGTCAATAAACTTTATTAAATAATATAATTGCCATTATTATTAATGATTTCTTGCCAGCGTGAGGGCAATTTGTATATCCCATTTTTGAAAAATGTTTTATCTTTTGATGCGAAAAGTTGAACCAGTGCTTGTTTGATACCTTCTTCATTTTTGAATTTTTTGCCCTTCAAAAAATTTTGTAAGGACAAAAACAAGTGATTGTCAGAGGGTGTTAAGTCCAGGGAATATGGTGGATGCGACAGACATGCTTCTGTAGCATTTCTTCCTTGTTGAAATTCGTAAAAATTACAGTGGCGTAAATGAACTTTATCAGTAGCCATGGGTACACTATCGCTTCACACATAAGACTAACGTGAATCAACTTTGTTTTAGTTAATTTGCTACTTCAGTATGTATACATTAAGTGATAAAAATAGAGAAGCACACATGCGCCAAATAAACATGTGCTTATATGTCGAAACTTGTTGTGATAGAAACTGACAGAACTTTCCGGTAGACTTTATATTTAGGTCTTTGATCCATTTTGAATTAATTTAGGTACAAGGGGACAAACTGTAGTCAAGTTTCATTCTTTTGCATGTGGCTTTCCAGTTTTTCCAGCACCATTTGTTGAAGAGGCTTTCTTTTCTCCATTGTGTGTTGTTGGCCCCTTTATCAAAAAATTATTTGACCATATACATGTGGTTTTATTTCTGGGCTTTCTATTCTGTTCCGTTGGTCTGAGTGTCTGTTTTTCTGCCAATACCATGCTGTTTTGATTGTCATGGCTGTATAATATAATTTGAAGTCAGGTATTGTAATGCCCCCCAGCTTCATTCTTTTTCCTTAGGATTGCTCTAGCTATTTGGGGTTTTTTATAGTTCCATATAAACCTCATGATTTTTTGTTCCATTTCTTTAAAAAATGACATTGGAATTTTGATGGGAATTGCATTAAATTTGTATATCGCTTTGGGTAATATAGTCATTTTGACTATATTTACTCTTCCTATTCAAGAACAAGGAATATTTTTCCATTTCATTATATCCTTTTCGATTTCCCTTAACAATGTTTTGTAGTTTTCATTATATAGGTCCTTTACATTCTTTGTTATGTTTATTCCTAGGTATTTTATTCTTTTTGTTGCAACCATGAAGGGGATTGTTTTTTTGAGCTCTTTTTCTGATGTTTCATTGCTGGCATATAGGAAGGCAATGGACTTTTGTATATTAATTTTGTATCCTGCGACCTTACTGTATTCGTGTATTGTCTCTAGTAGTCTTTTTGTGGAGTCTTTGGGGTTTTCGATGTACAGGATCATATTATCTGCAAAAAGTGAAACTTTTACTTCTTCTTTCACAATATGAATGCCTTTTATTTCTTACTCTTGCCTGATTGCTCTGGCTAGAACTTCCAGCACTACGTTAAATAAGAGTGGAGAGAGTGGACAACCTTGTCTTTTTCCTGATTTTAGAGGAAAAGCTCTCAATTTTATGCCACTTAATATGATGTTAGCTGATGGTTTATCATAGATGGCATTCATTATGTTGAGATATTTTCCTTCTATACCCATTTTGTTAAGTGTTTTAAACATTAAATGTTGTATTTTATCAAATGCCTTTTCTGCATCTATTGATAAGATCATATGGGTTTTGTTCTTTGTTTTGTTGATATGGTGTATTACATTAACCATTTTACACATGTTGAAACATCCTTGTGATTCCAGGATGAATCCCACTTGATCATGATGAATTATTTTTTTTAATGTGTTGTTGTATTTGATTTGCTAGTATTTTGTTTATTATTTTAGCATTTGTATTCATTAGAGATATTGGTCTGTAGTTTTCTTTTTTTGTGTTGTCTTTGCCAGGTTTTGGTATGAGGGTTATGTTGGCCTCATAAAATGTGTTTGGCAGTATTGCTTCTTCTTCACCTTTTTGGAAGACTTTGAGTAGAATAGGAACCAAACCTTCTTTGAATGTTTGATAGAATTCACTAGTATAGCCATCTGGCCCTGGACTTTTATTTTGGGGGAGGTTTTTAATAGTTGTTTCTATTTCCTCCCTGCTTATGGGTCTGTTTAGACTTTCTGCTTCTTCATGACTCAGTCTAGGAAGATTGTTTTGTTCTAGGAACTTATCCATTTCTTCTATATTATTAAATTTGGTGGCATATAGTTTCTCATAGTATTCTACAATAATTATTTGTATATCTATGATATCTGTGGTGATTTCTCCTCTTTCATTTTGGATTTTGTTTATATGAGTCATTTCTCTTTTTCTCCTTGGTGAGTCTTGCCAGGGGTTTGTCAATTTTGTTGATCTTTTCAAAGAACCAGCTCCTTGTTCTATTAATTTTTTCTATAGTTTTTCTGTTCTCTATTTCATTTATTTCTGCTCTGATTTTTATTATTTCCTTTCTTCTGCTGGTTTTGGGTTGCCTTTGTTCTTCTTTATCTAGTTCCTTAAGATGTGAAGTTAAGTGGTTTACTTGGGCTCTCTCTTATTTGTTCATATAGGTCTGTAGTGATAAAACTTCCCTCTTATTACTGCTTTTGCTGCATCCCAGAGATTCTGATATGTTGTATTATTATTTTTGTTTGCCTGTATGTATCTTTGATCTCTGCGCTTATTTCTTCTTTGACCCACTCATTTTTAAAAGTATGTTGTTTAGTTTCCACATTTTTGTGGGTTTGTTTACCTCTTGTTTGCAGTTGAATTCTAGTTTCAAGGCTTTATGATCAGAAAATATGCTTGGTATAATTTCAGTCTTTATGAATTTGTTGATGTTATTTTTGTGACCCAACTTATGGTCAATTCTTGAGAATGTTCCATGTACACTAGAGAAAAATGTCTACTCTGGCACTTTGGGATGAAATGTCCTATAGATGTCTATCATATCCAATTGTTCTAGTGTTTCATTTAAGGCCCATATTTCTTCGTTGATTTTCTGTTTGGATGAACAATCTAGAGCCGTCAGTGGTGTATTGAGGTCTCCAGGTATGATTGTATTTTTGTCGGTATTTGTTTTTAGGTCAGTCAGTAGCTGTCTTATATATTTTGGTGCTCCTTGGTTTGGTGCATATAGATTAAGAAGTGTATGTCTTCTTGATTCAATGTTTCCTTTATCATTATGAAGTGACCGTTTTTGTCTCTGATTACCTTTGCTGTCTTGTAGTCAGCATTGTTAGATATGAGTATTGCTACATCTGCTTTTTTTTTAGATGTTATTTGCTTGGAGTATTGTTTTCCAACCTTTCAGTTTGAATTGTTTTTATCCTTGTAGCTTAGATGTGTTTCTTGTAGGTAGCATACAGTTGGATTTTTTTTAAATTCATTCTGCTACTCTGTGTCTTTTTATTGGTGAGTTCAATCCATTTACATTTAGTGTAATTTTTGACATTTGAGGGTTTCCTATTGCCATTTTATATATTGCTTTCTGATAGTTTTGTATCTTGTTTGGTTCTTCTCTTTTATTTTTCTATCATTTGTTTTTGTTTGGTTGTAATCCATACTTCTTTTCTCTGTTACTTCTTCTTTCAAGCCATGTACTTCTGTGTTAGTTTTTTCAGGGGTGGTTACCATTAAGTAATGGAAAGCATACATATCATGTTCATTGTAGTACATTATCTCATGAGTGCTTCTACACTCCATCCTCCTTTGCTATTGTTAATCCTTGTCCTCTCCCCTTTTTTGTTTCTTTGTCACAGATTAATCTTGTTTTTATTGCAATCTTGATGGAGCTTTTACTTGTAGTTTTGTTTTGTTTTGTTCTTTGTGTCTGGTCATAAAACCCCCTTTAGTATTTCCTGAAGTGGGGTTTTTCTGGTAATAAATTCCCTCATCTTTTCTATATCTGTGAATGTTTTTATTTCTTCTTCGTATTTGAAAGATAGCTTTGATGGGTATAGTATTCTTGGCTGGAAGTTTCTCTCTTTCAGAACTTTAAATATTGAGGTCCACTCTCCTCTAGCTTATAGAGTTTCTGCTGAGAAATCTGTTGATAATCTAATGAGCCTTCCTTTATATGTTGTATTCTACTTTTCCCTGGCTGCCTTGAGAATTTTTTCTTTGTCGTTGGTTTGTGCCAATTTCATTATGATGTGCCTTGGAGTAGGTTTATTAGGGTTAAGATAACTCGGTGTTCTGTTTGCTTCTTGGATTTGAGGCTCTAATTCTTTCCACAAGCCTGGGAAGTTCTCGTATATTATTTGTTTGAATCTGTTCTCCATTCCATTTTCTCTCTCTTCTTCTGATATACCCATTATTTTTATGTTGCTCTTTCTGATGGAGTCAGACAATTCCTGTAGGACTTTCTCATTTTTTTAAATTCATGAGTCTCTCTCCTCTTCTCTTTGTAATACCTCTAGTTGCCTGTCTTCTGTGTCACTAATTCTCTCCTCTATCTGGCCTGTTCTATTGACTAAACTTGTTACCTCATTTTTCAGTTCATGAATTGAGTTTTTCATCTCTGTTTGATTCGTTTTCATAGTTCCAGTTTCCTTGGTGAAGTATTCTTTCTGTTCATTGAGTTGTTTTTTGAGCTCCCTAAATTGCCTTTCTGTGCTTTCTTATATATCCCTGAGTATTTTTTAAGACTTCAATTTTAAATTCTCTGTCATTTAACTCCAAGGTTTCTAAGCTATTGAAATTTTTTTTTCTATAGATTTTTTCATCTATCTGAGTTACATCACTGTCTTTTGTATCCATGATATTTTATTAATTTTTCTTTAATGGCATTTGAGAGTGGTATTGTTAATAACACTAATAAGAGTTGATAAAAAAAATTTTTTTTGAGAAAATGCAGTGAAAAACTGAAAATTCTATTGTGCTAAGTGGAACAGAAATATGTAGAACGGAGGGCCTGGGTTGGGTGGGAGTGACAAAAAGGCAAAAAATAAGGCAAGAACCCACAAAATGCCACAAGGAAAAGATTTGAATCAAGAATAAAATAATTTGTTTGTAAACGATGGTCAAATGACAAATAGTGTAAGAGAAAAGAAAAAAAAAGAAAAAGAGTAAAAAGAAAAAAATACAGTGAAAAATGAAAATTCTATTGTATTAAGTGGCACAAAAACTATAGAATGGATAGCCAGAGTTGGGGTAAATGCTAAAGAGATAAAAAGTGAAGTAAAAAGCACACAAAATGCCACAAAGAAAAAATTTGAATCTAGAATTTAATCATTTGTCTGTGGGTGAGATTCGAATGAGAAAAAGTGAAAGAGAAAAGAAGAAACAAAAAGAGAGAAAGAAAAAAAATTGAGTTAAGTTTTTTGGAATGTAACACTCATAGAAAAAAAAGAATGGAAAATGTAACACCTATGGGTAATAACGTTCAAAATTAAAAGAAAAGAATAAAACGGAAAGAGGATAAAATGACCAAGGTGGAAGGAAGAAAAAAAAGATAAAAAATACAAGAAAAAAAATGGAAAAATGTATAAAGACTGTGGATTTTTCCTGATTTTGAAAAGTTATATTCTTCCTTTTTCTTTCTTCTCTCTCTTTTTGGCCGGTGACACTGTAACCCAGGTTCTGCCCCTGTGGTACTCTTAGGCAGAGATTTGCTGTTGTGTCGCTATGGTAATGACATAAACTAGGCCTCAGTCCTGTTGGTAGGCGGGACTTGTTGGTGTTTGCAGGCTCCAACAATGGGAGAGTTCGTTTTCCCGGAGGCTCTTCCTAAATCTCTCC
Source organism: Saccopteryx leptura (assembly GCF_036850995.1). Taxonomy (NCBI): domain Eukaryota; kingdom Metazoa; phylum Chordata; class Mammalia; order Chiroptera; family Emballonuridae; genus Saccopteryx; species Saccopteryx leptura. Next base: position 124,398,576 of record NC_089508.1, read on the forward strand.
TTCCTAAACCAGCAGCCTGGGACCCAGCTGTGAAGTTGCCCCAGCCAGTGCCTGGAGAGCAAGAGGCTTTAAGAGCTGCTAAATCCCCCCTCTATCCCCACTCAATGCAGAGTTCTGGGTAAGGCATTGCCAGCCAGAGTCACCAGCATAATCAGTCAGGGCTGGGAGCCGATTGCCTTTCAAATGCTTTCTTTGAGCCTCCGGGCATGTCTAGTATCCCTCAGCACTCTGCAGGTCTGCTCTCCAGGGGCTATCTGCAAGCAGGCAAGTAGGTTTCAAATTTTTTTTAACTGTAGCTGAAAACCCAGCAAGTCCAAACAAAGCAAACAGCAGAGCTGCAGCTGTAGCAGACAAGAGGTGGGCCCAGAGCTGCGTTTGACTGGCTCTGTACTTTCCTGCCCCCTCAGCACCCCCCAGTCCTGGAGCGTCTCCTTGGAACCCACAGGGCTCTGTGCATTAGAGCTTGAAGATCATTTGAAGATTCACTGCATGTGGCCATATTTTGTAGCACCCTAAGATGCTCAGACTTTGCCTCCAGGTGTGCAGGGGCAGGACAGGCTGCTGCTTTATGATGTAGCTGTGCCACCAAACAACTCCAACTATAAAGAAACTCGTACCCAAATTAAACTGATAGCTTTCATTTCATTTAATGACTCTAGGACTGACTGCTTTGTGCCAAAAAGAGAACAAGTTTCTTTCTTATGGAAACTCTTCAAATACTTGAAGTCAGCTAACCCTCAGTCTCATCTTAATTCTCTCTACACTTATACTTTCACCCATTCAAAGATCATATATTATGTACCACACACAATAGTTGGGCTCTAAGAAGTTCCTAACATTCTAACAGAGGTGAGAGGCATGCATAGGGCAAATCAGTCTACAAAACAGGGGAGAGGCTGGCTAACCTGGCCAGGGACAGTTTTCTAGAGAAGCAGCTTCCTGGTGTGAGTCTTAAAGGATAAAACAGCTAAGTAACAAAGAGAAAGGACAATTCTAGATGATAGCACAACATGCATAAAAGGCATAGAAGTATAAAAAAGACAAGGAGAGCTGGGAACTAGATGCAGTTTAATGTTGTTAAGACACTGAGGCTGAGGTAGACGGTGTTGGAAGGCGAGCCCGGGCGGCAGCAAGAGGACTGTGTGGAAGAGACAGAATACAGTCCTGTGGCCCTTAGAGGTATCCTGATGTTATCGAGAGAGGACGGTGAAAGCCAGACCAGCAGGATTATGAGTCCCTTTCTTCCTGAACGCAGTTGCTTCTATGAGTCAACAATTAATACAATTTCCATAGAAGACATTTAGAAAAGTGTCAAGGAGCTGCATTCAAAACAATAACAGTTTCACAGAGAAATCTACCAACTCTCTGAGGAGCAGATAATTCCAGTGATTTCTAAATTGTTCAAGAGGACTGAAAAAGAGGGAAACTTGTATAGTTTTTCAAGGTTGACAGCATAACATTGATTTCAAATGTTATATCAGGATTGCACAGAAAAACGAAAGCCAGACCAGATGCCTAAGAATGTTAATGATGCAGAAATCCTTTTGAAATTTTATCAGTGAGAATGCAGCCAAACATTCAATGAACATTACAGCCAAGTGCAGTTTATTCTAGGAATGTAAGAAAGATTCAATACTAATAAATTAATAAATCTAAGGTGAAAATTTGTGATTATTTCCATAAATGTTGAGAAGGCATTTCACATAATTAAATGCCCATTCTAAATATTCTTTAACTAAATAAATAAGATAACTAGAAATTGGATAGTAAACATTATGCATGATGGAGAAACTCTGGGAATGCTAGCATTAGTGGAGGCAGAATTCTAACCAAGATGGCCTCCATGATTCCCACTGCTAGTGTTCACTCTCTTGTACAATATAATATCCTCTTTCAAGTGCAGATAAAACCTCTGACTTGGTTCTAACCAGTGGAATTTGGCAGAGTAAGGGAATTCTGCAGATATAATTAAGATCCCTAATTAGTAGTCTTTGAGTTAATAAAAATGGAGATTATCCTGGGTGAGCCTGACCTAGTCAGGCAAGTCCTTTAAAAGAGGGCTCAAGATTTCCCTGAGAGAATCTCCTATTGGCCTTAAAATAGAAAGCTACCATATTTTGAAAAGGTCATATAAGAATAAAAGTGTGAGAAGCTTCTAGAGAGCAACTCCTGCTGACAGCCAGCAAGAAAATGGGACTTCAGTCTGGCATTTGCAAAGATGTAGATTCTGCCAACAACCACTTGAGTTTCGACAAGAACTCCAAGCTTCAGGAAGGAACATGACCATGTGAAGGCCTTGTGAAGTTCTGAACACCAGGCTCAGCCATGCCTGGATGGATACCTGGAAACTGTGAGGTAACAGGCATGTGTTGTGAGCCCCCCACATCGAAGCTGTGTCGAACATTACTGTGTCACTGATAGTATCAAGACAAAGATGTCCAATATCACCATTATTATTTATCAAAACAGATAATGCAATTAGATAAGAGAAAGAACTCAATGGTAACTTAAAAAGAAGGGAGTGAACTTACTCTTTGCAAGATAATGTTATTGAATATCTGATAATCCCAAGTTAATTAATTGAGAAACCATAAAAAGTTGTAAAAAAAAATTCAGTAATGGAGCAGAAATCAACAACTTTCCTATAAATAACAACTGAAAACTAAATATAATGGAGGAAAGACCCAACACGCAGTAACGACACAAAAAGATAAAATACCTAGTAAGAAACTAATGAATAAATATGAAGTATACTTTGAACCCTTAACGAAGCACACAAAAGATGTATACAAATGGAAAAACCAACCATGTTTTGGATAAGAAGGATCTAAAGTAAAATGTTAGCTTTTCTTTTATTAACTTAAAATTTTAATATGATTTTGATAAAAATATACAATTTTTCACTGAGGTATTTTTTTCAAACAGGTACAGTACATGTGGGAAAATAAGCAAATAGACATAAAAACTCTGAAAAAGAAGACTAGTACTACTAGAAATTAAGGCACATTATAAAGTCTCATCACTCCAAATAGGATGGCCATGAGGAGAGGGGCAAATAGAATAGAATGGAAAGTCAAGTGTGCATCTAAATACAAAAGAGAATGGACTATATGATGAAGAATAATCTCTAACCAGTGATCTGGACTCTCCAATAAAAGACTTGAGGATAATTAGGGAACTGAGAAAAAAAAGTGAGGGCATTCTATCTTACTCCAGCATCAATTCCAAATGGATCAGAGATCTTAAAGTTCATAATGAAAGCATAAAAATTCTACAAGAAATGACGGAAAATTCATGTGTAGCATTAGGATAAGCAAGACCATCAGTGGAATGATAAGTAAAGACATGAAAAACAAAAAAAGGACTTGCAGAAATCTCCCTAAATTATAAAGAGCTTTTAGAAAAGGAATCAATAATTTAGGTTGTATTTTTTATTTAGAAACTAATTTTAAATAATATATTATTTGCTGCAGTAAGAAACATTATAGACCTAAATAATAAAATATGTATAAGCTGTTTATGGAGATTTCACAAATTTATTGAAAGACATTGAGGAAGAGTAAGTAGATAGTTAGTGATCGTGGACAGAAAATTTCTGCTTGGTAAAGGTGTCAGTTCTTCCTAAATCCATCCACAAACAGAAGTTTTTTTTGTTTGTTTGTTTGTTTTTGTTTGTTTTTTCATTTTTCTAAGCTGGAAACGGGGAGAGACAGTCAGACAGACTCCCGCATGCGCCCGACCGGGATCCACCCGGCACGCCCACCATGGGGCGACGCTCTGCCCACCAGGGGGCGATGCTCTGCCCATCCTGGGCGTCGCCATATTGCGACCAGAGCCACTCTAGCGCCTGGGGCAGAGGCCACAGAGCCATCCCCAGCGCCCGGGCCATCTTTGCTCCAATGGAGCCTCGGCTGCGGGAGGGGAAGAGAGAGACAGAGAGGAAAGTGCGGCGGAGGGGTGGAGAAGCAAATGGGCGCTTCTCCTGTGTGCCCTGGCCGGGAATCGAACCCGGGTCCTCCGCACACTAGGCCGACGCTCTACCTCTGAGCCAACCGGCCAGGGCAAACAGAAGAAGTTTTAATCAAAATTTGGACAGGGTTATTTGTGGAACTTCACCATTTGATCATAAAAGTTATTTGATGGAGTAGTTTTTTAAAAGTTATCTGATAGGCCTAAAACACACAAGAGTAAAAGTGAGAAAACTTGCCTTGCCAGACAGTGAGTGTTATTGTAAAGCACAGTGATGTAGGCAGTGTAGGAAGGGACATGTAGCCTGTGCACACGGCAGAGAGCCAACGGTGTCCGTGTGCGGGGGACTGTCTGGCTAGCGGCTACTGCAGACCAGAGTGACAGACTGCATAACTGGTAGTGACGGAACTCTACTTTACACTGACAGTAAACACTAACTCCAGATTAAATAAAAATCCAAGTATGAAAAGTAAAATTTTAAAGTTCTCAGTTTTTAAAAAGAAGAAAAGTCTTTATGACCTTGGTTGGGTAGGCTATGATTTTCTAACACCAAGGGCACAAATGAGAAAGAAAAAAAAATTGATAAATTTGGCACTCAATGTCATTAGTTTGTTTGTTTTTTTGTTTTGTTTTTTCAACTGACATAGTTTCAGTGGAATCATATAAGCAGTCTTGATTAAAGTGGTCTAAGCAGTAACTAAGCAAGGAGAAGGAAAGGCAGGGAATGTTGACTCCTGCTTTGAGAAGTACCAAAGGCAAAGAATGAACTGACGTCACAAAATATTTTGGAAGGAATATTAGGCGGCTAAGAGGCTTGCATTCTTACTCCCTGACAGACATTGCCCTCATCGCTTCAACACCCTCTCTTGATCACAACCCAGCATTCTTTTACTTACACCATAGACTCCCACCATTGCTTGAAATTATTTAAATCTCTGCCACATAGAATGCTCAGTCTCTCCTGCATCCTGAGTGCTTGGGGGAGGGTGGGGGTTAATAGATGTGATTTTCTCACAGATCAGGGTAGGCACATCCTTTCATTATACACGTGACATGTACAATTACACATGTGACATGGACAATTCTGTTGCTTGGTAATTGTCCATCCAGTCTCCTGATGGATGTAGAATTAGAGAGCTGAAAGTGACTCTCGAGTCCAGTCCTGTCCTTGGACAGATGAGGAAAACTGGAAACTTGGGATCCCATGATCATTTTGACTAAGCCACGTCCAGAACTCAGCCCTGCTGTTCCCGACCTTGGACACTCTCAGTCAGTAGACTGTGTATGCTGCTTTCTGAAGTCTGCTTGACCACCACGCGCAAAAGGGTTCTCTTCACTGAACTCTGATTATATTTGCTGTCTAAATATCTCATTAAGCCCATATTTGCTGTTTATTTTTATTTATTTATTTATTTATTTTGTATTTTTCTGAAGCTGGAAACAGTGAGAGACAGTCAGACAGACTCCCGCATGCGCCCGACCGGGATCCACCCGGCACGCCCACCAGGGGGCGATGCTCTGCCCCTCCAGGGCGTCGCTCTGTTGTGACCAGAGCCACTCTAGCGCCTGGGGCAGAGGCCAAGGAGCCATCCCTAGTGCCTGGGCCATCTTTGCTCCAATGGAGCCTCAGCTGCAGGAGGGGAAGAGAGAGACAGAGAGGAAGGAGAGAGGGGGAGGGGTGGACAAGCAGATGGGCACTTCTCCTGTGTGTCCTGGCCGGGAATCGAACTCGGGACTTCTGCATGCCAGGCCGACGCTCTACCACTGAGCCAACCGGCCAGGGCCTGCTGTTTAATTTTTTGTTAGCTTTTCATATGTGTAGGCCATCTCTCCAGCTACACTGCAAGTTCTTCAAGGATTAGATTAGTGTTTTCAGATGATGTCTAATCCTGAGCAAGTCTCTCAACTTCTATTGACCGTACTTTCCCATTTATAAAATGGAGATATGGATTACATCCCAATATAATGTTATAGTTAATATAGCTTTATAACAAATCCCACCGCTGGCCTGTATTTCTCCCTAACAATCTTCATGACAATAAAATTTTAGTTCAATGAAATAATATAAACAGTGTTGTAGAGAGTTCATCTCATCAGGATTGGACTTGTAAAATACTTGCTTTGTGAACCACATAGGGATACTGTGGGATAGAAAAAATTAAGTATATGAAAGCATTTGAGAATGGAAAAAGCATTATTTGAAGGGCATAATTCAAAAAATTGTAAAAATTTAGACATGGAAGAGAAATAAAACAAAGGAAAAAAACACTCATGGTCTCACAACAGACTGTCTTAATGACATTTCAGTATATTTTCTTCCAGTAGTTTCCTATGTATACTTTTTTCTAACTTTTTAATAAAAATGTCAAATATACAGCAAAGCTGGAAGACCGTGTGAACAACCAGACGCACAGCTTGAGACCGCTGTGAACGTGCTCTCTCATAGCTCTGCATCTGCCCCGTCCTCTGTTCATCGAAAAGCCCTTATTTTTGAAATTTATTTTAAAGTAATTGCAGGCATTAGCATGCTTCTCTCTAACTAATTCAGCATGAATGCCATTAATTAGAGTTCAGTATTTTATATAGTTTCTTCTTTTGAAGTAAAATTTATATACAATGAAATACAAATCTCAGCTGTACAACTGCTATGTTCTGACAAGAACATACTTGTGTCTAACCCATAATCCACCAAAATCTTATTTTCTGTTTTTTCCACTTAACATTATGTTTTCCTTATTATTATAAATCTTTGTAAGTATAATTTTAATGGCAATATCTATTGATACTTAAAATTTTTCTCTTTAATTCATCTTGAAGTTATTTTGGTGTTTTGATTTGAGTTGGAGGTTTCTGTAGATCCTTTGCAAGTAGTTAGACCAACTGTCTCATTGACATTTCTTTCCTCTTCATTGCAGTGAGTTGATTCCCCTGTAATTCTGATTATCTGATCTATGTCATTGATTTTTCCTTATCATCATCATGCTTTCAAACTCCCCCAAAGTATTAATATCCAAAATTAATGTCAAATGCTTGCATTAGATACAATGGCTTGGTCTCTGCCTCTGGGTGACCTGAAGCCCAGTGCCCACACATCCTTGGGTCTGAAGTGTCCACTCTTGTGTTTTGAACCTGGGTTTCCCGCTGTAGATGCCAGCCACAAGTAGAGAGGGAAAGCCAGCCTCTGGGTCCCAGGTTTGTATCTGTCTCCTCCTCTTCCTCCTCCACTTTCCCCCAGCTTTGTGCAGTGGTCTAGGCCACACAAGTCAGTATAATGTACACTACATGCCCCCCTAAAGTACAGAGTGAGTTTAGAGTATGGTTGTTTAGACTGTGTTTGTGGATAACTGACCCCACACCAATTAATGCTGTCAGGCTCAGAATTCTGACCCATTTACCACTAGAAGCCCTGACAGGCATCCAGCTGCCTGTGTGAGCTAAACGCCTGACTGGAAGCATGTCCACCAGGAGAGGCAGGGCAGTGCCGAGGGAGAGCCCAGTAAAGAAGCGTGTGTTCCCACTGGCGCCGGGCAGGGAGCGCCCGGAGCCGTGTCCATGCCCTCTGCAGGCTGGGCAGGCCCCAGGGGCAGCTCGAGTCCAGACCACTCTGACAGGTGGGGTTACAGTAGGGTCTCAAGTATCTCCTGCTCAGTGAACTGTTGCTGTGGCTTTTGGATTAATAACGATTCTGTGCCTATTCTTTGTTTTTGAACAGGAAACAAAGGAAAAACAGAAATTCTGCAAGAGGTACGTGGAGGACCTGGTGAAGGGAGCCGCGGAGGTCAGCACCAAGGGCGCGGCCCTGCAGCGGCTGTGGCCGCAGCTGTTCATCGAGCTGGTCCGGGACGCTGTCCTGGAGACTCGCAGCAAGAACTCCTACATGAAGCTCTGCCTGCAGCAGATAGCCGACCAAAAATAGAGATGGCTTATCGTTACAGTTGATTGGAGCGCTTTTATATTCTTAAAGGCTGAGCATATATAGGTTAAGATAACAACACTATCCTGCAAACTAGGACACATCAAATCATTATTGGGCACTGTTCTTATAGTTAAAGGTTAGAAAGGGAGGGAGGAAAGTGAGAGAAAGGGAGGCCCCCTTCCCTGTAGATGATAACCAGGTGACCAGAGACAGCCCTGGGGACTGGCGTGGGCCGTGGAATTACATGCATCCCCAGTTCTTGCTCTGAGTGGCCCTCCCACGGCCAGCAGTAATGTCAGCTCACAGCGGCAGCAGCGCTCTCACCTCTCAGCCAATGATTCCCATTATTTGCCTCTTTATTTTATGTCATGGGTTCAAAGCCAAAAACATGTTTTTTTGTATAAGTTTATTATTAAACTTATTAATAAATTAGTAAAGAAAAAGTGTTTGCCTTGTTTTTCAGGTCAGAATTATCATTTTTACCATGTGTTCTCTTTAGTGAGCAGGATAGGAAGGAGAGGTGTCAGTCTCCTAGGTGCACACCCTCAGGGCACGCTGGAGCTCCTAAGGGTCACTGTGGGCAGGACATATGCAAATAATTCTAAACTGAGCCGGAAGAAAATGCTTTGTCTTTAGGGACCCTTAGTGAATGTAAAATGGTTGCAAATGTGTAAGTCGGTGTCTCCTGCTGTTCACTGTTCTTGGGCTCTATTTTCAGGTAGGTATGTGCACCTGCACCTCAGAAGTGTTAGGGACTTCCTAGTGAAAGGCTCTGATTTTTCTCCTTCCATTTCAAGGTCAAACAGGTAAAGAGGATGTAAGCAGGGGTTTTAACTGTCCTCTATTCGGGCTTTGCCCGGGTCTCCAGGAAAGGGGAGAGATACACGTCCCACTGTCTGAAATGGTCCGGGCTAGTGTGTACTGAAGGGTTTCTTTTTTTTCCAAAAGGAATCTCAGAAAGAATGTTGTGGTTGCCTTAGAAGCAGAAATGCCAAGTATCCCTCATGTCCTGCGCATCAGATGACGCTCTGCTGTTGTGGTGCAGGAGCTAGCTGGTTACATGTGCTGATGGATCTGGAGATGGTTGCTAAGTGTGCTGCTGGATCTGAGGCTAGTTAACTGTGCACCTGAGTCTGAGGGCGGTACTGGTGTCAGCTCCCACTTCCTGAGCTTCATGCCACTAACTGTCTTGCGTGGGAGACAGTGAAGCCTTACCCTGCTCCTCTCTGTCCCTGACCAGGGCATGGAAAGCTCTGTGACTCATGCTGTCCTCCACTGAGTGATGATAATCATAACAACTAGAGGTTACTGAGCAGAGACTAGCACCATTCAGAGCTTTTTGCATGCATTATCTCACTTACTCTCTGACACTATGATTACAGGTGATAGATACCCCCATTCGAACATTGGAAAACTGAGGCACAGAGAAGTTAAAACCTCACTGGAGGGTATTTCAGCCAATAAATAGTAAATAGGACCTGCACTCCTAACCAATGCTGGTCTTAAGGATCTGGCATTTGGGTAAAATAAATGAAAGAATGAAAAGAAAGGAAGAAGGAAAGGAGAGAGGGGGAAACAGAGGATTAGGGAAAGAAGAACCTGGCTAATTAGCAAGGCAACATGAAAAACAGCACACAGAGACAGCTCAGGAAAATATCGAGTGTAAATTCTGTAGAACAAAGGTGAGTTTTTGTAACCTGCCTTTACAGGGCAGCTGGAGGTGGAATGGTTGCTGCTGCCAAGAAGTTTGGAGCCAAGTTTGAAACTTGATCACTGCCACTGTGGTTAACCAGTATCGATGGAGTATTTGTTGTCTTTGATCCTGACTTTCTACTTGTGTTTACATTTTCCTGGCTCACTATATGTCTTTGGTCACGAGCAACCCTGAGTCCCTCGTGGAAAGAGGATAGAATAAATAAATGAGCTAAAGTATACCTGAAGCTCCAAAGCACAATGACTCCTGTATTTCTTGGGGAGGAGGACAGTTTCGAGTTCTCAGGAGACAATGAAACTAGTTCTAATTCCTTACACCAGTCTCTCTAAGCTTGGATTGTCAGAGAGTAGACTTCTCTTTGTTTATCTTGAAATATTTCAACATGCAGAAATTCATAGAGAATAGTATCTCAAATAAATGCCCTGTATTCACCCCCAAGCACAACAGATATGATTTTTCCACATTTGCTTCAGATTTTTAAAATCAAACATTATAAATAGAGATGGAGGCCCCCACACACACACCTTTTCCCTCCTTAGAGATAAACACTCTTTTGAATTCAATACTTATTATTCATTCATGTTTTCATACCATTCCTTTTTATGCATACATGCATGGGGAGTTCATTAAATTGAGTTTTTATATTTCCAAGTTTTATATAAATGGTATCATGTAATGTGTATTTTTCTGCATCTTTTTTTGCTCACTCAATATTCTGTTTCTGAGTAGCCCTACTCAGAAACAACTGCTGGCAGAACCTGTGCTCTTTCCGCTTTTACTGCTGTTTGATGTTCAGTAGTATGGTTGATGCACAGTTTATACCCACTTTCCTGTTGCTGACTTCTGATGTGTGACTATTCAAGGCAGTAATGCCCTGACTTACAGTAATTGTATCTGTGATTTGAGGGAAGTACACAGTTAGTGGTGGAATTGCTGGGTCATAGGCACACACGCACGATATGAAATATTGTCAACTCGTTTCCATTTCCACAAACAGAGGATACAAGTTCCAGTTGTTCCACACTCTCAGTGACAGATTTTTTATTTTTGCAATCCGATGTTTAACATGAAGTGTGTGTGTTTATGTTTGTGTGTGTGTTTGAGCAGACTTTTGTGCACATTGTTCAAGGCCGTTTTTTATGATGTGCCTTGGAGTAGGTTTGTTGGGGTTAAGAAAACTCGGAGTTCTGTTTGCTTCTTGAATTTGAGGCTTTAGTTCTTTCCACAGGCTTGGGAAGTTCTCATCTATTATTTGTTTGAGTACGTTCTCCATTCCATTTTATCTCTCTTCTCCCTCTGATATACCTATTATTCTTATGTTATTCTTTCTGATGGAGTCAGATAATTCTTGTAGGGCTATCTCATTTTTTTAAATTTTTGAGTCTCTTTCTTCTCTCTGTTGTGCCTCAAGTTGCTTGTCTTCTATTTGACTAATCCTCTCTTCTATCTGGCCTGTTCTATTAGCTAAGCTTGTTACCTCATTTTTCAGCTCGTGAATTGAGTTTTTCATCTCTGTTTGATTTGTTTTTATAGTTTCAATTTCCTTGGACATATATTCTTTGTGTTCATTGAGTTGTTTTCTGAGCTCCCTAAATTGCCTTTCTGTGTTTTCTTGTATATCCCTGAGTATTTTTAGGATTTCTATCTTGAATTCTCTGTCATTTAGCTCCAAGGTTGCCAATATATTAAATTTTTTTTCCATAGATTTTTCCTCATCTATCTGTGTTACCTCTCTTTCTTTTGTATCCATGATATTCGATTTTCTCTTCCTTAATGGCATCTGAGAGTGGTTTTGTTGATAGTATTAATGAGATTTAATAAAGAATAAAAAGTTAAAAAAATTAAAAATTGAAAAAGGTTGTGTTTTTTTAAATTAATAATGAAATAAAGAAAAATAAAATAAAATAAAAATTAAAAAAAAAAAAAGGAAATTATTTCCCCCCTCCTTTTTTCCTCTCCTCTCCTTTCCCCTCTTTCTTGAGAAAATCTTGTGGTGAACTGTGAATTATATTGTATTTAATAGAACAAACAATGCCTGTAATGGAGGGCCTGAATTGGGGAAAAGTAATAAAGGGGCAAGAAAAAAAATAAATAAATAAAAATAAAAAATAAAAGGGGGGGGGGGGTATGGACCCACAAAAAGCAAATAATGAAAAAATTTGGATCAAGAATAAAGTGATTTGCATTTAGGTGTTGGTTGACTAAGAGTTATGATGAGAGGAATAAGAGGGAAACAGGAAAATGGGGGGACAAATTAAAAAATTACTATTGTATTTAGTGGAACAAGAGCTTGATAAAATGGAGAGCCAGGGATGGGAGCACTGCTAGTGAGTTAAAAAGGTGAAGTAAAAACCCCCCAAAATGCCACAAACATAAGTTTGAGTCCCAGATAATTTGTTCGTTATTGAGGTTTGAATGAGAGGAGACGTAAAGGAGAAAGGAAGAAACTAATATAGAGGGAGAAAAGAAAGAGAGAAAAATAAGAGGGAACCACTAAAAGAAGAAAAAAGAAAAAAGAGAGAGAGAGAGTTAAGGGTTTTGGAGTGCAACCATCATAGAAAGGAAGAGGAAAGAAAAGGTAATGGGAGATGTAACACATGGGTAGTGTAGTTCAAGGAGAGGAGAGAGTAAGACCAGTAGAGAGTTAAACGACCAAATTGGAGGAGGAAAAAAAAAAATCAAGGATGAAGATAAGAGAAACAAACGAACAAATATAATAAAATGGGATAGGTTATAAAGTCTGCGGATTATTCTTGATTTTGAGAGGTTATCTTCTTGCTTTTTCTTTTCTCTCCTTCTTCCTGGTCGGTGACTCTGTACCCCGGGTTCTGCCCCTTTGGCACGCTCAGGTAGAGGTTTGCAGTTGATAAGTCTCTATGGCGATGTCATGTATTGTGCTTCAGTCTCGTTGGCAGTCGAGGCTCATTAGCATTTATAGGCTCCGACAGTGAGAGAGTCTGTGTTCCTGGAGCCTAGTCTTTCCTTCCTCAAGTAGTAGCCTGATAATCCAGCTATGGGGTTGCTGCTGCCTCTGCCTGGATAGTAAGAGGCTCAAAGAGCTGGCAACTCCCCACTCTATTCCCACTCAGCGCAGAGCTCTGGGTAAGGCTCAGTCAGTCAGAGCTGCTAGCATAATCAGGCGGGGCTTCTGCCCACTCAAAGACTTCTGACTCTGCCACTCTGTCCGGTAACACGGGCAGGCACCCACTCCCGGGGCGCTTGGAGTAAACTCTCGCTCACTATCTGCGCGCGCAGACCAGGATGTCAGGCTGGAAGTCTCGCCCTCTGAGTGAAAACCCCCGCCGCACTGAAAAGTTCCAGCGTTGGAATTGGCTCTCGCTCTGTCCCCGTGTGCGGCTTTTTCAAAGCGCTGGGGCGGCCTAAGATTCCGCTTTCGTCCCACACAAAGGCCCCTGACTCTGCCCCTCTGTGGGATAACATGGGTGGGCACTGCCGAGGCACTCGGAGGAATCTCTCGCTCACTATCTGCATGTGCAGACCAGGATATCAGACCAGCGGCCTCACTCTCTGAGTGAAACCCCCTTCCGCACGGAAAAGTTCCAGCATTGGAATTAGTTCTCGCTCCCTCCCCGTGCGCGGCTCCCCCAGGGCGCTGGGGTGGCCCAGAGATTCCACTATCGGCCCACACAAATGCCTCTGACTCTGCCTCTCTGTGGGACAACACGGGCGCACGCTCCCGGGGCTTTGGAAGGAATCTCTCACCCACTATCTGCGCGCGCCGACCTGGAGATCGGGTAAAATGGCTGCCCCGCTTGTCTTTCTTTGTCTGGGTTTGGCACGAGCGTTAGCTGTATTGCCCGGTTTGTCACAGGAACAGTTTTTCCTCGGCCTGGATCTCTGTGCCACAGCCTGGTTTGGCCATTTGTGCCGCGGCCTGGATCTATTCACTCCCTTTGCCCGCCTTAGTTTCTATATTCTCAGTTTCCAGTGAAAGCCGCCCTGTTTAGGTTAGTGAGGAAGGCAGAGCATTTCTTACTCCCTATTTCCTTCGGGGTTTGGTTATATATTTAGCCAATTTTTCACTCGATCATACCTTCGGGTGCATTGCAAAACATCTGGAGGCTCCAAGGATAGGTTTTTCTGTTTCTGGTTGAAGATCTTGTTGAGTTTTGGGGTCGAATTATCGGTATCGCTTCCTACCCCGCCATTACTCTGACGTCATCTCTCAAGGCCGTTTTTTAAAGATGAAGTTTGTATACAGTGAAATGTATTTAAATGTATAATTGATTAATTTTGAAAATATAATCAACATCTCAAGAGAAAAAAACATTTTAATTACTTCAGAATAGGTCTTCTGGTCGATCCTTGTCCCTCTCCTAAGAGCAACTTTTGTTTATTTGTTTGTTTTATTTGTTTGTTAGAACAACTCAGGAAATTAAAATTCTAGTTTATTGTTGGACAACATTGTTTCACACATAAATCAAAAAGGCCAAAATAAGAAAAATTAAACAGCAACTTCATAGACCAAAATAAGGAAGAAAAAAAATAAACCTTTTCTCTTTGGCCTTTTAGCCCTCTCATACAGAGGAACTGCTATAGCACAGCTAAGCACATACACAAAGGAAGTGAATGGGGCTCTGAATAAGATTGTTTTGTGGTAGTTGTTGCTGCTTTTTTTTTGTTAATTTTTTTTTACAAGGTTATCTTTTCTCTTTTGAGATTATAATGAACATGGTCACACAAAAAGTAAGTCAGAGTAGAACGGGCTGGTTTGGTCATCCGGAGATCATTATAAAGGGCTGAACCCTAAAAATATGCACAAAAAATATGAAATGTAAATTTTAAAAATACAAAGAAATTTGCAGGGGGTGGTGGGGCGACTCTTTACTGAGTGACCACGTTCAGATTCTGAGACGGGAAGTGGAGGGTAAATAGGTCACGGCAGCCTTTCTTTTTTTTAAGTTTAACTTTTCTTTTTTTGCTGTTTATTCCCCTCCTCATGGTGTGAGCATCGTCACTCTTATCATCTTCAGCTGCCCGCTTGCCCGTAGCTGCCTCAGCCCCCTCATCTCCATCTCCAACCTCTTCCTCACCATCACAGTCTTCCTCTCCTCCTTCCTCCCCCTCTTCATCCACCTCCCCGTCGGCCTTCTGCTCCCTGTTTCCCTCAGCACTCCCTTTAACAGGTGTGTCTCTTCCATTCTCTGCCTCCTCCACAAAATCCTTCTTCCTTCTGGAGTCCTAGTGGTGATTGGGGCGCTGATGTCCACGCCGCGATTGACAGGTGGGGCACGCAGGTGACCTGAGGGAGTGGATTAAAAAGAAAGTGGGAGTCCGTGACTTTGCAGGTGGCTACCCCAGAGAGCGACACAGGGACAGGCAGAGGTGGCTTTGCAGAGCGGCTACTTCTGTAGTTTCTTTTACCATTGATTAATTTGGTCTATTCTGAACTTTTTATATAGAACAATAAAGTATGTACTTTTTGTATTGAGCTTCTTTTAACCTACGTAATGTTTTTGAGAATCACCATATTGCTTCATGTATAACGAACTGGGTTTTTTTTATTGACTAGTATGAAGATATCACATTCCAATGAGGTGTCTCAAACTTGTGGCTATTATAAAGGGAGACATTTTTACACAAGTCTTTTTGTGCTGTTGAACTGCTAGGTAATAGAACAGTTTTAACTTTACCTATAAAAGGAACTGCCATAGATTTTGTCAAAGCAGAGGTTTAATTTTGCACTCCCTCCAGCGACGTGTGAAGACTCCACCCTTTGCTAGCATTTATTGTTTAAGTCCTTTTTTATTGTTAGCTATTCTGGTGGGGCTTTTTCAGCCATCTCCTTGCTGCTTTAACTTTATTTTTTCTGATGTCTAATGATGTTGATCACATGCTTACATGGTTTTGGGTCATTTTTATATCTTCTTTTGTGACTTAACTACTCAGGTTTGTTGTCTATTTCTTTTATTTTTAAATTGAATTTATTGGTGTACCACTGGTTAACAAAATTATACAGGTTTCAGGCGCCCAATTCTACAACACATCACACACCATATTGCATATTCACCTCCCACCGCATGTCAAACCTTCATCTGTCACTATTTATCCCTCCTTCACCCCCTCTACCTCCCGCCGCCACCCCACATCCCTCCCCTGGATAGTCACCACATTGCTGTCTGTGCCCATAAATTTTTTTCTCTCATTTTTGGCCATTTCGTCTTTTTTCTTTTTTTTTTTTTAATTCATTTTAGAGAGGAGAGAGAGAAGGGCCGGGGGAGGGGGGCGGGAGCAGGAAGCATCAACTCCCATATGTGCCTTGACCAGGTGAGCCTGGGGTTTTAAACCGTGACCTCAGCATTCCAGGTCGATGCTTTATCCACTGCGCCACCACAGGTCAGAATTTTTGGTCCATTTTTAATCTAATTGTTTGTTTGTTTGTGTTGAGTTTTATAACTTCTTTATAAATTTTGGATATTAATCCCTTATCAAATGTATCGATGAATATGTTCTCCCTTTCATTGGATTGTCTTTTCATTTTGTTGATGGTTTTCTTTGCTGTGCAGAGACTTTTTAGTTTGATGTGGTCTTCCCGTTTATCTTTTCTCTTGTTTTCTTTGCCCAAAGAGATATAGCTGAAAAAACATTGCTATAAGAAATGTTTGAGATTTTACTGCCTAAGTATTTACCCAGTATTTCTATAATTTTGAGTTTAATATTTGTCTTTTTCTTTTTTTGTGTGTGTGTGTTTTTCCAAAGTTGGAAATGGGAGGCAGACAGACTCCCACATGCACCCGACCGGGATCCATCCGGCATGCCCACCAGGGGGCGATGCTCCGCCCATCCAGGGCACCGCTCTGTTGCAACCAGAGCCATTCTAGTGCCTGAGGCAGAGGTCATAGAGCCATCTCCAGCGCCCAGGCCATCTCTGCTCCAGTGGAGCCTTGGCTGCGGGAGGGGAAGAGAGAGACAGAGAGAAAGGAGAGGGGGAGGGGTGGAGAAGCAGATGGGCGCTTCTCCTGTGTGCCCTGAACAGGAATCGAACCCGGGACTCCTGCATGCCAGGCCGATGCTCTACCACTGAGCCAACCGGCCAGGGCCAATATTTAAGTCTTTAATCCATTTTCAGTTTATTCTTGTAAGTGATATAAGAAGGTGGTCTAGTTTCATTTTTTTGCACTTATCTGTCCAATTTTCCCAACACTACTTATTGAATAGACTGTCTTACCTCACTGTATATTTTTGCTTCCTTTTCAAGTATTAATTGACCATATAGGCTTGGATTGATTTCTAGGCTCTCTATTCTGTTCCATTGATCTATATGTCTCTTTTTGTGCCAGTACCATGCTGTTTTGATTACTATGGCTTTCTAGTATAGTTTGATATCAGGTAGCATGATTCCTCCACCTTTGTTCTTCTTTATCAAGCTTTCTGTGGCTATTTGCAGTCTTTTGTGGTTCCATATAAGTTTATGGAATATTTGCTCTACTTCTGTGAAATAACACTATTGGAATCTTGATAAAAATTGCATTGAATTTATAGATTGCTTTGGGTAATATGGATATTTTGGTGATGTTAATTCTTTCTATCAGTGAACACAATATATACTTCCACTAATTTGTATCTTCTTCGATTTCTTTCTTCAGTGTTTTATAATTTCCTGAGTACAGGTCTTTTACACTCTTGTTAAATTTATTCCTAAGTGTTTTATTCTTTTTGAAGTAATTGTGAATGGAATTGTTTTCTTAGTTTCCCTTTCTGATAGTTCATTATTGGTATATAAAAATGCAACTGGGCCCTGGCCATTTGGCTCAGTGGTAGAGCGTCAGCCTGGTGTGCCGAAGTCCCGGGTTCGATTCCCGGCCAGGGCACACAGGAGAGGCACCCATCTGCTTCTCCACCCCTCCCCCTCTCCTTCCTCTCTGTTTCTCTCTTCCCCTCCCGTAGCCGAGGCTCCATTGGAGCAAAAGATGGTCCGGGTGCTGGGGATGGCTCCTTGGCCTCTGCCCCAGGTGCTAGAGTGGCTCTGGTCGCAACAGAGCGACGCCCTGGATGGGCAGAGTGTCGCCCCCTGGTGGGCGTGCCGGGTGGATCCCGGTCGGGCACATGCGGGAGTCTATCTGACTGCCTCCCCATTTCCAGCTTCAGAAAAATACAAAAAAAATACAAAAAAAAATGCAACTGATTTCTGGATGTTTGTTTTGTATCCTGCTACTTTACTGAATTCATTTATCAATTCTAGTAGTTTTTTGGTGGAATCTTTAGGGTTCTCTATATAAAGTATCATGCCATCTGCAAATAATGACAATTTTACTTCCCTTTCCAATTTGGATGCTTTTTCTTTCTTCTTGCCTGATTGCTGTGGCTAGACTTCCAATACTGTATTAAATAACAGTGATGACAGCAGATACTCTAGTTTGTTTCTGACCTTAAGGGGAATGCTTGTAGTTTTTGTTCCTTGGCCTACTCTAGCAGTCTGGAAAGGAGTCCAATTTAGTTACTCCACCATGAGGAAGTCAAGCTGATCAGACCCCAAGTGATATAAGCCTATGTTAACTAGAAGAAATGGTTTTGCAACAAGAAGACAAGAAGAACCCAAAGAAAGTTTTTGCAATTAGCTTTGAAATGCTAACTTTATAGACTGGGGAAAGAACCAGGTAGCCAGTGGCAAAGCATTTAGTAAGATTGTGCTTCAGAGACTGAAGGCCTTGAATATTTATAAGAATAATAATGCTTGTGGCTCCCAACCTGTGGAAGAGATTGCTGACAGTGATGAAGACAGTGACAGGATAGGGCCAACCAACGACGTGTGGGGCAAGTACAACCTAAGATTTTTAGCTAATCCCAGTGAATGTGAGATGCAGAGATCTTTTAATACCAACAATTGTGGAAAGGTATGTCCAGTAGCAGAACTTACAAAAGCTATTAGTCTGGGATGGCCGTCAAGATAGAAAATACTGGAGCCAAAAATGAGGAGCCCAACGGCCAGTGGCCAGTAGGGTCAAGCATCACCAAGGATGGACATTTCCCTGTAGCTCCACTCAGAGCTCAGTTCTTCATTTGTGTTCACCTATAAGCATCCTGCCAGCTTTCTTTCAGTCACTTAGTCTGTGACTTGTATTCATGGGCCAGGATGAAACTGTATGAGCTCCCGCTCCACTCTTCTTTCTCCTTCGGTCCATTTTTCTTTTTTTTTCTTTTCCTTTTTTGTATTTTTTCTGAAGCTCGAAACGGGGAGAGACAGTCAGACAGACTCCCGCATGCGCCCGACCGGGATCCACCTGGCACGCCCACCAGGGGCTACGCTCTGCCCACCAGGGGGCGATGCTCTGCCCATCCGGGGCGTCACTTTGTTGTGACCAGAGCCACTCTAGCGCCTGGGGCAGAGGCCAAGGAGCCATCCCCAGTGCCCGGGGCCATCTTTGCTCCAATGGAACCTCGCTGCAGGAGGGGAAGAGAGAGACAGAGAGGAAGGAGAGGGGGAGGGGTGGAGAAGCAGGTGGGCGCTTCTCCTGTGTGCCCTGGCCGGGAATCGAACCCGGGACTTCGGCACACCAGGCCGACGCTCTACCACTGAGCCAACTGGCCAGGGCCCGGTCCATTTTTCTAACCTTTACTGTCTGTACATCTTTCTCTGCTTCTAAAACCTCTCTCAACATCAACCATTTTTTCCACGTCTGTCTTCTCTCTATATACTTTTCTTCTTTCATTTTTGTCCCAAATATTCCTGTAATTCTCTTCCTACCATTCCTGCTCCACCCTCTCAATGCCGTTTCTCTCTCAAGCTTCTCATCACAAAGAGCACCTTTCCCTCCCTCTCACTCACTAATTTCTTGGTGTGTTTGTTTCCGAGGGTCTTCTGAGCCCCCTGTGACTATTTATAAACATCTCTATGTTGATCTCGATCTCACGCAGTTATGCTCAGGAACACACGTGCCAGGGGATGTGAAAGGTTCTGACAAGCAGCCTCTGAACCCACTCCAGGCAAGGGGGATGGTGACACATGTAACACCCAGTTTATCTTCTGCTAGACTATGACTTCCTTGAATGAGGGACAGTTCTTGGACCTTAAAGAATACATGTGTTTATTAAACTGGCCTTTTGTTACCAAAAAGAAAATTTTAGTAATGGTTGGCACCATCGACTACAATAAAAGTAGGGCACAGCAATATAATATATTAAATTTTAAAAATCATTGGAAACCATGGGATATTTTTCAAAATGGGATGTATTTTCAAAATTACATTACAATTTTGAATGTAAATGGCTCAACAGCAGTGATGGAACTTCTGCCCATATTCCATATGCATCCTTCCATGCCCACCATTTCATACAATTGTCAAGTGAAAGACACCAAGAATGCCAGAGTAGAGACAGCTCCTTACATTCAGGGTGTAGATCAGAATAAGCCTGTAATATCCTGTTTTTACCAGAAAGCAATAATTATATATATATATATATTTTTTTTTCCTTTTTCCCAGTAAGAGGAGGGAGATAGAAAGGCAGACTCCCACATGTGCCCTGTCCAGGATCTACCTGGCAACCAAGCCGGCACTGAGGATAGCTCAACCAAGCAGATTGTTGGGGTGGGGGGAGATGGTCGCTTCTCATGTGTATCCTGACTGGGAATTGAACCCGGGACATCCATATGCTGGGCCAACACTCTATCCACTGAACCACCAGCTAGGGCCTAATTTTATATTTTAAAAAAATGTTAGGGGCGGCCCTGGCCAGGTTGGCTCGGCGGTAGAACATCGACCCAGAGTGTGGAAGTCCTGGGTTCGATTCCCAGCCAGGGCACAGAGTAGAAGCGCCCATCTGCTTATCTGCTTATCCACCCTTCCCCTTCTCCTTTCTACCTCTCTCTTTCCCTCCCACAGCCAAGGCTCCATTGGAGCAAAGTTGGCCTGGGTGCTGAGGATGGCTCCATGGCCTCCGCCTCAGGGGCTAGAATGGCTCTGGTTGCAGTGGAGCAACACCCCAGATGGGCAGAACATCGCCCCCTGGTGGGCATGCTGGGTGGATCCTGGTCAGGCACATGTGGGAGTGTGTCTGTCTTCTGCCACCACCACCCCTGACCCCACCCCCACTTCTCACTTCAGGAAAATACAAAAATAAATGTTAGGGGCAATATCAAAAGGCCAAAGGATGTAATTATAAGGGTTTCCATTGACCAAGTTGTGATAACTGAAGTACAAAATATTATTATTATGATTACTTGGAGTAAGTTGAGGCTAGGAAAAATCATGGATACATAATTATTCTCGAGAAAAGTTACATAATGAATACAAAAATATAGTTGCAATACAAAAAAATTAATAACCAATTATGGATTTGTTTCTTGTTGATGGATTTTAACATGACTGTTGTTTACATATGGACATTCTGGCTCCCCCACTAAATTACTGTTTTTTATAAAATATATAAGTATATATGCACATATTTGTTTCCAAGAAAAAATAAAATTATGGAACTGAGTAAACAAACCAATAATGTAGGAAAATACAGGACCCAACAAGAAGAAGAAGGATAGGCCCTGGCCTGTTGGCTCAGTGGTACAGTGTCGGCCCAGTGTGTGGATGTCTTGGGTTTGATTCCCAATCAGGGCACACAGGAGAAGCAACCATCTGCTTATCCACCCCTCTCCTTCTACCTTCTCTCTCTTCCCCTCCCACAGCCATGGCTCGATTGGTTCAAGCGCTTCAGCCCCAGGCACTGAGAGTGGCTCCGTGGAGTCTCTGGCCTCAGACGCTAAAAGTAGCTTGGTTGCAAGCATGGCCCCAGAGAGGTAGAGCATCAGCCCCAGATGGGGGTTGCCAGGTAGATCCCGGTCCAAGGCACATGCAGTAGTCTGTCTTTCTATCTCCCCTCATCTCACTTGGAAAAGAAGGAAATATTCAATAGAAGAAAGAGGGAGGACTGCTTTGGTTGGTACTGGGATTAGCATAATAATTTAGGTGGAAAGAAGGTACAATACTTAATCAGGATCAGTGATCACACAATTACCAAGCAGAAGAAGAGTTCAAAGTGTGTTCCAAAAAGATGAAATAGTCAAATGTTCCAAAGAGGAAGCATGTATTACCGATACCTAATGCCTCATCTCATAGGAAATGAAACCATAGATGTCCCTACTCATTTTAATAAAATACCAACAAGGAACACATATTTCTTTAAAAAGGTAATAGACCAAGTCAATATATCTACTGACAGAACAGTGGGTTTTGCAATTCTGACAAGTGAGACTTTAAAAGTACTACCTCATTTCCTGAAAGACACCAGGTTGTAAAAAAAATTAAACTCAAGTGAAGGTGTGATCTTAAAAATTATGTTTCAGTAAGGTCAGAAGTTCATGCAAACTAGTGATGAGTCCTGCTCCCAGACCAAAAATGGGTCAGCCAGTTCCCCACTTCCTGCAGCCAGGGCTAAGCTGGGTGTGTACACTTTTCCTTCTGGGTCTAGTACTATCACTCCCCCCAAGGGGAGAGATAAAAATATATTACTGAAACCGTAGATATTAAAATAAGTATATTAATATCCCCTAGGAAGGTATAAAACAAGCACATAAATTATCAAAGGAATGAATAAATCTATTATTCTGAGGCTTTAGAATACATTGTAATAAGCTATTTAGTCTGCATTTATGAAAGTTTTATGATATCTGAAGTGTTCAAAAATAATCAGCCATTGTAAATGCATAATTGCATTTTAAATGATTGAAAAGAATTTAATCAAATTATAGTAAGCTTAAATTTTCAAGATAATTTGTTTTTAACATATCTGCTTATTAGGTATATGAGTTCAATAATCTGAGCATTAAACAAAATACAAGTTTCCGGTTCCTGACAGGAAGATTAAGAAACCTGTGCTGTAAGGTCTCTTTTCTGACATCATCTCCAAGGAAACTAGAGACAGGGATTGAAGAAAAACCTTTGTTGCTTATTAAAATTGCCCAGGGAGTTATAGGAACAATTGCTAGTCAAAAAGGCTCCTTGCACCAATTATATTAAAATCTCCAGGAGCAGAGCATTATTATTTTTAAATATCCTCAGGTCCAATGACTATGCAGCCAGGGTTGAGAAACTGATAGAGGAGGAAGAAGACAGAGTCTGTGGAACTAACGTAAAACTCTGAGAGGGTAGTAAGGAGACAAAGACAGTTGTGAACAGGTGTAGAAGTTGTGGGATGTTGGGGACACTGTGGGGCAATAGGCACAGCTACGGAGGGAAAATTTTGCTATCACCTGTTCTCTTCATTGCTTTAGCAAGACCATTTCCAGCTCCATCATTTCCACAGAATGGAAATTAGCAAGAGCGGCCCAGATACCAGGTGTTTGTGTGGTGAAATTGAAGGGTTGGGGAGGTGGGGGGTACCAAGGCTATGGGAACACACATGTGATAACTAGCTGCCCTGGGGTGTTTGCTCCCTCATTTTTTTTCCTCTCCTTTCAAGGACAGTGGATTGCAAACTCAGAGGTTCTGTCTTTCCAAGAATTGAAGGGTGATTCTCTGATGAAGGCAGGGCCTGATGGTGCTGGGGATAGAGTTGGTCTGTGCACAGTTCTGTGATGTGTGGTGCTCTCATTCCCAGAGCCCTCCCCCAAGCTTCTCCACAAACTTCCTGAAGGTCTGTGTCACACAGACTGTGTTCTCCAGTCACAGTGCAATTATGCTAGAAAGAAATAACAGAAAAGAATAATTGTTGGGTGGCAATTCTCTATGGGTCTCTTGTGTTTCTCTAAGTCGTTTGAGCAGAGACATTATCAGCTTTTATCTGGATTATCTTTTCAAAGATGTTTATATAGCAAACAGCCTTGGAAAATAAAGATGGTATCTCCTTTCTTGGCAGAAGGTGGGTTTGTTTGCTGTCCTGTAAAAATGAAGATAATGTCTCCTTCTGGGGCAAAGATTGGGAGAGTTGGCTAACATCCCTTACAAAAGATTGGGATTTTCTGATCTCAGATTCTTTCAATGGTGATTTAAACCCACTCTCCTGGTTGCACACACAATCACTCTTGTGGGGCATGGGAGGCAGGTGGAATCCAACGAGAAAATACAGTAATTGAGGCTTAGTCTTTGATCAGGAATATCATGTCTTCTGTCGGCAGTTTTGAAACTGTGTCTGGCTGCCTTGTTAGCTTGCAAGTAGGGCAACACCCAAGACTCTTTACAGTCCTTGATAATAATTAAACAAAAACAAAAAACAACAAAAACCCCTTAAGTCTGGATATAAAATAACAAACAACTAAATAATCTTAAGATTTAAAAAGAACTCATGGCCTGACCTGTGGTGGTACAGTGGATAAAGCATTGACCTGGAAAGCTGAGGTTGCCAATTCAAAACCCTGGGCTTGCCCAGTCAAGGCACATACAGGAAGCAACTACCATGAGTTAATACTTCCTGTTTCTCCCCCCCTCTTTTACTCTCCCTCCCTCTCTCTCTCTCTCTTCTCTCTAAAACTCAATAAACAAAATGTAAAAAAAATTAAAAAGAACTCATGAAGGTATTATAGAAAACAATAAACTGAAAGTATTTTAAGCCAAAATGCTTGGACAAGGTAGTATTTGGAGGGAAATTTATAAATTTAAATCAATTTAATGAGACTCAAGTAAGCTAGAAATAACACAACTGAAAATTGGAGACAGACAACACCAAACCTAGACTCAACCAGCCCTACGAACAACACACCCAAACACACAGACATAATGAGAAGACAGAGAAGTGCAATACAAATGAAACAACAAGAGAAATCTCCAGAAAAGGAACTGAGTGAAATGGAAATAACCAAGCTGCCGGATGCAGAGTTTAGAATAATGATTGTTAGGATGCTTAGGGATTTTAGAACAACAATGGATGGTCATTACAAACACCTAAATAAAGAAATAACAAGTATAAAAAAGGACATTGAAATATTAAAAAAGAATCAGTCGGAGGTGACAAATACAATATCAGAAATAAAGACCACAATGGAAGGAATTAAAAGCAGGATGGATGAAGCTGAGGATTGAATCAGCAAGTTGGAGAACAAGATGAACAAAGGCATGAGAGCAGAGCAGAAAAAAGAAAAGAGACTCAAAAAGTCTGAGGAAACTCTGAGAGAGCTCTATGACAACATGAAGAGAAATAACATCCACATCATAGGGGTTCCTGAAGAAGAAGAAGAGAAAGAACAAGGGATAGAGGCTTTATCCAATCAAATCATAGCTTCCTGACCTGTGGTGGCGCAGTGGATAAAGTGTTGACCTGGGAACACTGAGGTCGCCGGTTCAAAACCCTGGGCTTGCCTGGCCAAGGCACATATGAGAGTTGATGCTTTATGCTCCTCTCCCTTCTCTCTCTCTCTCTCTCTCTCTCTCTCTCTCTCTCTCTCTGTGTGTGTGTGTATGTGTATCTCTCTACAAAAAACTGAATAAAGTTAAAAATAAAATTTAAAAAAAATCATAGCAGAAAAATTCCCTAAATTGATGCAAGGAAGGGTCTCACAAGTTCAAGAAGCACAGAGAACTCCATTTAAGAAAAACCCAAAAAGACCTGCACCAAGACACATCATAATTAAAATACCAAAGCTAAGCGATAAAGAGAAAATATTAAAAGCAGCTAGAGAAAAGAAGGCTATCACCTACAAAAGAGCCCCCATAAGGATGACATCAGACTTCTCAACAGAAACACTGAGGCCAGAAGGGAATGGCAAGAAATATTCAAAGTAATGCAGAACAAGAACCTCCAACCAAGACTACTTTATCCAGCAAGGCTATTGTTTAAAATTGAAGGAGAAATAAAAAGCTTCCCAGACAAAAAGAAACCTCAAGAAATTCATTACAACCAAACCAATGCTGCAGAAAATGTTAAGTGGCCTGTTGTAAACAGATCAAAGTGGGAAAAGAATATAGCAAAAGAGGAATACAGCATTAAACAATAAAATGGCAATAAACAACTACATATCAATAATAATCTTAAATGTAAATGGATTAAATGATCTAATCAAAAGACATAGGGTAGCCCTGGCGAGTTGGCCCAGTGGTAGAGCGTTGGCCTGGCATGCAGGAGTCCCAGGTTCGATTCCCGGCCAGGGCACACAGGAGAGGTGCCCATCTGCTTCTCCACTCCTCCCCCTCTCCTTCCTCTCTGTCTCTCTCTTCCCCTCCTGCAGCCAAGGCTCCATTGGAGCAAAGTTGGCCCAGGTGCTGAGGATGGCTCCATGGCCTCTGCCTCAGGTGCTAGAATGGCCCTGGTTGCAACAGAGCAGTGCCCCAGATGGGCAGAGCATCGCCCCCTGGTGGGCATACCGGGTGGATCCCAGTTGGGTGCATGTGGGAGTCTGTCTGACTGCCTCCCTATTTCCAACTTCAGAGAAATACAAAAAAAAAAAAAAGACATAGGGTAGCTGCGTGGATAAGAAAACAGGACCCATACATATGCTGTCTACAAGAGACACACCTTAAAACAAAAGATGCACATAGACTGAAGGTAAAACAATGGAAGAAAATATTTCATGCAAACAGAAATGAAAAAAAAGCTGAAGTAGCAATACTTATATCAAACAAAATGGACTTTAAAACAAAGACTATAGTAAGAGATAAAGAAGGTCACTATGTAATGATAAAGGGAACAATCCAACAGGAAGATATAACCATCATAAATATCTACGCACCTATAATAGGAGCACCCAAATATATAAAGCAGACTTTGATGAATATAAAGGGCGAGATCAACAGCAATACTATAATAGTAGGAGATTTCAATACCCCACTAACATCACTAGATAGATCCTCAAGAAAGAAAATTAACAAAGAAACAGCAGACTTAAAGGACACACTAGATCAACTTGATTAAATAGAAACCTTTAGAACCTTTCACCCTAAGGCAGCAGAATATACATTCTTTTCAAGTGCTCCTGGTACATTCTCTAAGATAGACCACATGTTAGGACACAAAAGCAGTCTCAACAAATTTAAGAAGATTAAAATCATATCAAGCATTTTCTCTGGTCAGAGTGACATGAAACTAGAAATCAACCACAACGAAAAAACTGAAAAATACTAAAAAACATGGAAACTAAATAGCATGTTATTAAATAACAAATGGGTTAACAATAAAATCAAAGAAGAAATTTAAAAAATTCCTAGTGCCTGACCTGTGGTGGTGCAGTAGATAAAGCATCGACCTGAAATGCAGAGGTCACCGGTTCCAAACCCTGGGCTTGCCCAGTCAAGGCACATATGGGAGTTGATGCTTTCTGCTCCTCCCCCCTACCCCTTCTCTAAAGTGAATAAATAAAACCTTTTAAAAAAAATTCCTAGAAACAGATGATAATGACCAAACAACAACTCAAAATTTATAGGACACAGCAAATGCAGTCCTGAGAGGAAAGTTCATAGCACTACAGGCACACTTTAAGAAGCTAGAAAAAGCTCAAATAAACAACTTAACCCTGCATCTAAAAGAACTAGAAAACGAACAGCAAATAAGGCCCAGAGGTAGTAGAAGGAAGGAAATAATAAAGATCTGAGCGGAAATAAATGACATAGAAGCTAAAGAAACAATACAGAGGATCAATGAAACGAAGAGCTGGTTCTTTGAAAAGGTAAACAAGATTGATGAACCTTTAACAAGACTCACCAAGAAAAGAAGAGAGAGGATTCAAATAAATAAAATAAGAAACGAGAGTAGAGAAATAACAACTGACACAACAGAAATACAAAATATTGTAAGAAAATACTATGAAAAACTGTATGCCAAAAAATTAAACAACCTAGGTGAAATGGATAGATTCCTTGAAACATATAACCTTCCAAAAATCAATCTGGAAGAATCAGAAAACCTAAACCGACAGATTACAACAAAAGAGATTGAAAGAGTTATCAAAAGGCTCCCAAAAAACAAAACTCCTGGGCCTGATGGCTTCACTGGTAAATTTTACCAAACATTCAAAGATGAACTAACTCCTATCCTTCCCAAGCTATTTCAAAAAATTCAGGAGGAAGGAAGACTTCCAAGTTCCTTTTATGAGGCAAGCATAATTCTGATTCCAAAACCAGGCAAAGACAACACAAAGAAAGAAAATTATAGGCCAATATCCCTGATGAATTTAGATGCTAAAATCCTCAACAAAATATTAGCAAACAGGATCCAGCAATACATGAAAAAAAACATACATCATGATCAAGTGGGATTTATTCTGGGGAGGTAAGGATGGTACAACATTCATAAATCTATCAATGTTATTCACCACATAAACAAAAGGAAGGAGAAAAACCACATGATAATTTCAATAGATGCAGAAAAAGTACTTGATAAAATACAG
This sequence comes from Saccopteryx leptura, assembly GCF_036850995.1. Taxonomy (NCBI): domain Eukaryota; kingdom Metazoa; phylum Chordata; class Mammalia; order Chiroptera; family Emballonuridae; genus Saccopteryx; species Saccopteryx leptura. Next base: position 124,426,437 of record NC_089508.1, read on the forward strand.
CACCCATTTATGATCAAAACTCTTAGCAAAGTGGGAATACAGGGAACATACCTCAACATGATAAAGGCCATCTATGACAAACCCACATCCAACATTATAATTAATGGACAAAAATTAAAAGCAATTCCCCTAAAATCAGGAACAAGGCAGGGGTGCCCTCCTTCACCACTCTTATTCAACATAGTACTGAAAGTCCTAGCCACAGCAATCAGACAAGAAGTAGAAATAAAAGGCATCCAAATTGGAAATGAAGAAGTAAAACTATCATTATTTAAAGATGTTATGATACTGTATATTGAAAACCTTAAAGTCTCAGTCAAAAAACTACTGGACTAATAAACGAATTCAGCAAGGTGGCAGGATATAAAATTAATACACAGATTAGAGGCATTTTTATACACAAACAATGAACTGTCAGAAAGAGAAATTAAGGAAACAATCCCCTTCACTATTGCAACAAAAAAATAAAGTACCTAGGAGTAAATTTAACCAAGGAGGCTAAAGACTTGTACTCAGAAAATTATAAAACATTGATAAAAGAAATTAAGGAAGTCACAAAGAAGTGGAAGCATATGCCGTGCTCATGATTAGGAAGAATAAACATCATTAAAATGTCTATGTTACCCAAAGCAATTTATAAATTCAATGCAATACCAATTAAAATACCAATGACATACTTCAAAGATATAGAACACAGATTTCAAAAATTTATATGGAACCAAAAAAGAACACGAATAGCCTCAGCAATCTTGAAAATGAAGAATAAAGTGGGAGGCATCACACTTCCTGATATTAAGTTATACTACAAGGCCATTGTACTCAAAACAACTTGGTACTCGCATCAGAACAGACATATAGATCAATGGAACAGAACAGAGAACCCAGAAATAAACCCACATCTTTATGGACAATTGATATTTGACAAAGGAGGTAAGAGCATACAGTGGAGTAAAGATAGTCTCTTTAACAAATGGTGTTGGGAAAACTGGACAGCTACCTGCAAAAAAATGAAACTAGACCACCAATGTACACCATGCACAAAAATAAACTCAAAATGTATAAAGGACTTAAATATAAATCATGAAACCATAAGTATCCTAGAAGAAAACTTGGGCAGGAAGCTCACCGACATCTATCACAGCAATATCTTTGCTGAATTATCTCCACAGGCAAATAAAATAAAAGACAGGATAAACAAATGAGACTATATCAAACTAAAAAGCTTTTGCACAGCTAAAGACAATATGAACAGAATAAAAAGACAAACCACACAATGGGAGAACATTTTTGACAATACATCTGATAAGGGGTTAATAACCAAAATTTATAAAGAACTTATAAAACTCAACACCAGGAAGACAAATAATACAATAAAAAAAATGGGCACAGGAAATGAATAGACACTTTTCCAAAGAGTACATACAGATGTCCAATAGACAAATGAAAAAATATTCAACATCACTAATTATTAGAGAAATGCAAATTAAAATCACAATGAGATACCACCTCACGCCAGTCAGAATGCCGCCCATTAACAAAACAACAGATAATAAGTGCTGGTGAGGATGTGGAGAAAAGGGAACCCTCCTGCACTGCTGGTGGGAATGCAGACTGGTGCAGCCACTGTGGAAAACAGTATGGAGATTCCTCAAAAAATTAGAAATGGAACTGCCCTTTGACCCAGCCATCCCACTTATAGGAATATATCCCAAGGACACCATATCACCGACTGAAAAAAAGAAATGCACCCCCATGTTTATGGCAGCATTGTTCACAATAGCAAAGATCTGGAAACAGTCCAAGTGTCCGTCAGTGGACGAGTGGATTAAAAAGCAGTGGTACATATATACTATGGGGCCATAAAAAAGAAGGAAATATTACTCTTTGCAACATCATGGATGGAACTGGAAACTATTATGTTGATTGAAATAAGCCAGGCAGAGAAAGAAAAATATCATATGACCTCACTCATTTGAGGAAACCAAGGAACAATGAGAACTGAGAAACGGAATTGAGACAGAGGAGAGATCAAAGGTACCAGAAGAAAAGAGGACAGAGGGAAAGGGGGATGATAGGATGGGATAAATCTGAAGGGAAGGGGGGAGGGCACTGTGGGGAGGCGGGCAAGGGAGATGTTGAGGGGAATAGAGGGGAGGGAGGATGTATTCAGGGTGACCCTAGAATCTATGTAAACACAAAGAAAGAAAGAAAGAAAGAAAGAAAGAAAGAAAGAAAGAAAGAAAGAAAGAAAGAAAGAAAGAAAGAAAGAAAGAAAGAAAGAAAGAAAGAAAGAAAGAAAATTTTAAAAAGACTCAAGGAAGACTGAAATCTAAGAAGAAGAAAAGGAACATTAGAGCAACACTAAAGGAATCAGAGAGAAGGAAAATTAGTGGCAGGAATCAAAATAAAGAACAAAAAAGTAATAAAGCAATCTATAATGATAATAACAATGAATAATAGTAAAGAATAATGAAGAACAGCAGAATTGAAAGCTGGCTGTTTTAAAAGATAAGCAAGCTTCTGGAAAGACTGGTCAAGGAAAGGAGAGATTACCTACAGAAACAAATTTCATATTCAGGAGAAAATTTAAAATAATAAAAGAATATTGTAACCGACTATAGTCTAACATACCTGAAATTTTACATGAAGTAGATTTGGTTCTACAGGTGGTATTTAAAAGTACCTGGACAACAGCAGAGCTCAGGCACTGGCTAGTTGGGACAGACCATACCTGTCAGAAAGGGTACCGCCTGGTGTGCCGCCATGTCCTGCTTGAGTCACAGCTCTGTGTTTACATATGTAGGTGATTATATTAATTAGTAAAAATGTGCCTCTTAATATATAGAGAGTCCTGTGCAGTTATAGAAATGAGTGTGGGCCCTGGCCGGTTGGCTCAGTGGTAGAGCGTTGGCCTGGCATGCAGGAGTCCCGGGTTTGATTCCCGGCCAGGGCACACAGGAGAAGCGCCCATCTACTTCTCCACCCCTCCCCCTCTCCTTCCTCTCTGTCTCTCTCTTCCCCTCCCACAGCCGGGGCTCCATTGGAGCAAAGTTGGCCCAGGTGCTGAGGATGGCTTCATGGCCTCTGCCTCAGGTGCTAGAATGGCTCTGGTTGCAACAGAGCAATGCCCCAGATGGGCAGAGCATCGCCCCCTGGTGGGCATGCCAGGTGAATCCCGGTCGGGCACATGCGGGAATCTGTCTGACTGCCTCCCCGTTTCCAGCTTCGGAAAAAAAAAAAAAAAAAAAAAAAAAAAAAAAAAAAAAAGAAAGAAAGAAAGAAATGAGTGCAAAAATCCTCCGTAAAAGTTAAATGCATCCCAAAGAGTATTCAAAATATATCATGGAACCCGGATTGCTCTCCTGCCTTAAACAATGAGAAAAACTGGACAGACTATGTGGAGTGACTGTTTAAAAATATCGGATAATAAGAATATCACAGAGTCCACAGAGAAAAGGAACAAATGAGGTAAGTCCCACAGTCACTGCAGCTTCCTGCGTGGAGGCCCATCTAGACACCAGAGCGGGCAGGGAGCTCTCGAGCAGGCACAAAGGTCTGTCCAAGATATGGAGCAGAGACTGGAGTCCTGGGAGTCTGCAGGAGCTGGGCGTGTGGGGCCAAGTCCAAGAGAGGTGAGAACTGCATAGAAAAACAGCTCAGTCTTTGATTAATACTGAGATGGGTAATACTAGGACAGAAGTGAAACCTTTTTATATACATATATATTTTTAAAACTATAATATTATTTGAAGGTATACTGTGGTAATTAAAGTTATTTACTATTACACCAAAACAACTAATTAGGAAACAAAGAGTTAGAGCTAATAAGCCCCCAAAGGAGGAAGAAATGGATTCATAAAAATATTCAATTAATCCAAAAGAAGTCAATATAATGAGTTCACAGATGACATATGGGACAAATAGAAATTAAACAGTCAGGTAGAAGCTTGTAATTAATTGCATAAGGTATAAATGATATAAGAACCAAGTTAAAAGGTAAGAGATTGTTAGACTGGATAATAAAGCAATACCTAACTATATGCTGCATATAAGCAATCCTGTTTAAATAGAAAGACACAGTAGATTAAAAATAAAAGAATGGAAAAAATACACCCAGATAATCCTAATTAAAATAGAGCTGGTATGGCTGTACTAATATCAATGTAGATTTCAGGGTAAATAATCTTAGGACATAACAAATAAAATTAGAACATAACAATTCTCAGTATTTTTGCACCAAGTAACAGAGGATCAATATATATCAAGTGAAAAACAAACAAAGAAAAAAAAACTCTCATAGACCCCAAAGGAGAAATTAACAAATTTATAATTATAGTTGGAGATTTTAACATCCTGTCTTGATAAAAACAAGTAGGAAATCTGTGAGGACAAAGAAGGTGTAAAGAACATAGTAAATGCTATAAACCAAACCAGGCCTACTGCCTGATCCCTCAGAGTTCTACTCACTCCATCACCTGACCTGAGACAGGAGGGTTTAGGGTTACTGGTGGCCAGGTGCTTTAGCCACATCCTGTCCCCCATCACTGGGCTGACTGCCACCCCCCCACACACACCACCACCACTGAGATAGCTCCAATCCTATTCTCTTAATGATGGTTAAGTGGTCATTCTAGGGCTTTGCTATAGTTGGGTGAATAGTGTGTCCCACTCAAGCAACCCACCCTTTTGCCATCCTGGATGGCTCACAGAAGTGGGTGTATATTTTATTTTCTATGTACTCTATCTAGGGCCAATAGCTTCTTGTTTGTACTCTCAATGACCCATAATTTTTCACACAATATTCTCCATACTTTAATATTTCCACAACACTCTCTTACCCAAAGTTTCTGTTAACATAGTTTCTTCAGTGAGGAGAGGAAGACTGCTGTCAAGACTCCTTGGAAGCACTATTTGACTTTCAAAACTGTACACATGTAAGTTTTTTTTAAGTTTATTTATTGATTTTCAGAGAGAAGGGAGAGAAAGACAGACAGAGAGAGAGAGAGAGAGAGTAAGAAAGAAGGGGGAGAGGCAGGAAGCATCAACTCCCTTATGTACCTTGACCAGGCAAGGCCAGGGTTTCCAACCAGCGACTTCAGTGTTCCAGGTCAATGCTTTATCCACTGCACCACAGGTCAGGCACATGTAAGTTTTACATAAAATGAAATAGAAAAGCAAAAGCACAGGATGTTTGCTGCTCTTCTCCATCTTGGGCCTGACGCAGGCGTCCCATCCCTAATGGTGCTCCCTCGTGGACGTAGCCTCCTGACTGGGCACACTTCAGTGCCCTGGGCAGGCACTGCCCATCAGAGCTGATGTGAAACCAGTTTCTTTCCTGATCTTTTCCACTGGCTCTGGAAACAGGCTTTGCTTTGGGTTTTCTAGTTCTGAACTTCATGTCTTTTCCAGAAGAATTTCAAGCTTCAGACCTCAGCCTCATACACCACAGCCTAAGGTGTGGACTGCTCCCAACCAAGCCATGCCTCACTACCAGGGAAACTTATGTAGCCAGTCCAGTCCCTGCTCAGTGGGGAGAGTGGTGGACAGCCATAGTGTGTAGGAGCATATTTATTTAAAGAGGTCCAAACAGCCTGACCAGGCGGTGGCTCAGTGGATAGAGCACTGACCTGGAACGCTGAGGACCCAGATTCAAAACCCTGAGGTCCCAGCTTGAGCATGGGCTCACCAGCTTGAGTACAGGGTCACTGTCTTTGAGCATAAGATTGTAAGCATAATCCCATGGTTGCTGACTTGAGCCCAAGATTTCTGGCTTGAGTAAGGGGTCCCTGGCTCAGGTGGAGCCTCCTGGTCAAGGCATGTGTGAGAAAGCAATCAATGAACAAAGTGAAGCAACTAAGAGTTGATGCTTCTCATTTCTCTCTCTTTCTCTCTCTCTGTCTCTCTTGAAAATAAATAAAGAGGTCTAAATAGCCAGAGCCCCTGAGAGAAATCCCCTTTGGAAACAGTGAGTGCAACTGACTGAACCTATTATGCTTTAGAGGTCCTTAGTCCTTTCTGTCAGTCTCAATCACCATCAGCGGGCAGTGACCTCTGACCTTTCATTACTTTTCTCTCTGAGAGGAGCAGCCATCCCACTGCAGTGGCTTTGCGCCCTAAGGGAATGCCTTGTGGGAAGACCATCGTCAGTGGAATCTGTTACTGAGCACTCCCTCCCATCAGGAGGAATGCTACCTTTTTTTATCCTTCCTCTTGCAAATCTTCAGTCTCAGAACAATCAATCTTGTTGTCAACACAAACAGGCCTCATAAAATGCAAAGTTAAAGTTACCTCTGACAGTTTCATCACCCATAAAACAAGGGGTTAGACCGGATAATCTGATAGGGTCTTTCCAACTCTCAGGTCTAGTGACTTCATGGCTTTGGTCCACAAAATAAAACAGGAGTGGGAAGCAAAAGACTTCCTCTGAAACTTAGCATGGGTCCCGGAGAGAAGAGTCAATCTGAAAAGTCAAAAGCCAAAATGAATTTTGAAATGGAGTAGGCTAATGAGAACATGCTTGTAAAATGTATCACCATCCATGTGCCTTCCCTTGGCCCTGGATAACTTCCAGACAGTGGTATCTGACTGATGAGTATCTTTCTTCATTAATGTAACCACAGTTTGTTGTATTTGCCAGAGGTTGGAAGAAACGTGGCCAAGAGCTGGAGGCCAGAAGTTCCCCACTCCTGCCCAGCGCATCCAAGCCCTGAGTTTGTACGTTTTTCAACTACATTCAAGGCAACTGACTTTAATTTTGCTTGTCTGTCTCTTCACTGTGAAATACCACATCTCCGTGAAAACAGGGGATGCATTTGCCTTTTTCAAACCTGTTTAAGTCCTCCCAGAACAGTGGCACTCAGACGAGAAGGGAGCCTTTGGGAAGGGTGAGGCGGCTCAGGGAATGCAAGTGTGTGCAAGGAGAGGGCACGAGAGAGGAGGCCAGTGGAAGGGTGCCATCTCGGTTCCATTCCTAAGACCTGTGTCCTTCCTGTCTCTTCACGCCCTTGCACGCCCCCATCTGGGCTGGTGTAGTGTTGTATGTCTTCATTGAGTGACTGAGTCATCCGTTTTCTTTCTCCACCTAGTTTGCTCCTTCGCGCAGAAAGCATTTATACAGCACCTACTGTGTACCAACTGTTGTCTCAGGCACTAGTTCACGTGGATAAACAGGACATGGCCTCTGCCTGCCAGGGCTCACAGCCCAGGCTAGGGAGGTGGACAGCTGAACAGGTGGTATAATCAGCCTGGTCCATGTCATGGTGAGGTGAGCAGGAGATATGGTGGGAGTGTCCCAGTAGAGCCTGAGCTCTACGTCAATCAGGCATCCCCAATTCAACTTCCCCGCGCAGTGGGACACTCCTGCTTAATAGCAGGGCTGGCAGCCTCTTCAAGACTACTCTTGAGGCGGCTATGAAGATTCTACTTATTGGTACTGAGACTAATCGCCACCGGAGGAAAGACACGACTGACACACAAGTTAGTTGCAAAAATCACACAGGCAGTTTATTACTCACAAATCCTTTTGGTGGCCCTGGCCAGTTGGCTCAGTGGTAGAGCATCGCTCTGGCGTGCAGGAGTCCTGGGTTCGATTCCCGGCCAGGGCACACAGGAGAGGCACCCATCTGCTTCTCCACCCCTCCCCCTCTCCTTCCTCTCTGTCTCTCTCTTCCCCTCCTGCAGCCAAGGCTCCCTTGGAGCAAAGTTGGCCCGGGCGCTGAGGATGGCTCTGTGGCCTCTACCTTAGGCGCTAGAATGGCTCTGGTTGCAACAGAGCGATGCCCCAGATGGGCAGAGCATCGCCTCCTGGGGGGCATGCTGGATGGATCCCGGTCGGGTGCATGCGGGAGTCTGTCTGACTGCCTCCTCGTTTCCAACTTCAGAAAAATACAAAAAAAAAAAAAATCCTTTTGGTGTGCCTGGGTACAGCTTAAGGAGGCCCCATTTGGCGTGCTCCTCTCAGTTGTCCCTGGTCAGAGCTCAGAGTGGCGTGGAGACAGACCATGTTCAACGTTGGAGTCTGAGTGACTACTGACTACTGCAGCAGGGGGGGCCCTTAGCTTTAGTACCTTTTCTGGCCAATGCCTTCTACCAGGTGTCAATCTACAGGATTATCACCTCAAACCCCCTTTTTGGGAGTTCTTGCAGGGAGCCCTTTTTATGTTAATCTACTGAAATGTTACATAAAGCCACTTTTAAGGTGTCCCTAGGGATGCTTCTTGTTTATGTTAACCTACAGAGTTATGACATCAAACCACGTCTTATCTATGTATAACTTCACACACACACTAACTGGGCCCTGCGTGAAAGGCAGAGTCTGGCTATCATATCTGTACACACTAGATTAATTCCTATCCTGATGGCATAGACTTATTTACTTTCCTTAATTGCTTTTAATATTATATCCTAATTATTTCTATATATCTTCCATATTTTTCTATATTTAATTACTATAACATTATATTACTGTAATAGGGAGCATAGTAGAGGGGCCACTAAGCCACCTTGGGGAGGGAGCACAGTGGGCTTTCCAAAGGAGAGCTTGCCTAAAGGATTCTGAAGGGTGTGGTGTTGTTTGATGGGTGAAGAGCAGGAGGGGAAAGAGGTGAAGGGCATTCTGGGGTCCAGGACAGGGAGCAGCTTTCATAATGGCTCATGACAAGGAAGATCACATGGGGCTTAGCACTGACCTAAAAATGGTTCAGAGAGCTCAGCTGATGGACCAGCCACACACTTCATGGTAGGCTGGGCCCTCATCTTTGTTCGAGTGTCTGCTAAGCAGCTTCTACAAAGACATCAGCTTGCTTGGGCAGGCGCCGTAAAATTATTTCCTTTGGTTTGATTCTTTTTTAACTCTGTGTGGTTGGGTTCAATGAGATGTGCCCTGTTTTAGAAGGAATGTATAGATTTTTGAACCAGAGAGTAATCTGAAGAAATGGCGTAGTGGTGGATAAGGTGGCCAACTTGATGAAGGGACTGATGGGAGAGACCCTCGGGTGTGATCTGGCCACCATCAGAGCCACCCTGAATGGCATAGGCACATGAGGAAAGGGCAACAGCATTAACAAAGCACCTGCTTTGTGTCAGATGCAGGGAGGAAGCCACAGACAGGTCACCTAATCTCCTCTTGACAAACTGATGGAAATCAGCATTACTACACTCATGTTACCAATGAGGACGTGGAGTCTTGGAGTTTGTCAAAGCCACCCACCCTGCATCACTTTGAGAGGAAAGTCCTGGTTTTCCCTCAGTTGGAGCAGAGACCAAGTTAAAGTATCAGGAGTAAGACCAATGTTGGGGGAGGAAACAGCACAGTCAAGCATCTGGAAGGTGTGAGCCGCTCGAGAGAGCTTTCGTGAGCTGGGACACGTGAATGGCAACATTCATATTTAGAGCAGGAAGATCAGGAAAGTTGTGGGTTTCAGCATATGGCTTCACTCATTCACTCATTCATTCACTTTATTTATTCAATTGAAGATTCTGCTAGATGTGCAGCAGCAAAGCAAACAAAAAAAAAGACAGAACTCTCACAGACCTTACCTTCTAGTGGGAGGCAGATGACAGACAGAATAAATAAGTGTAGTTTATGGTAGGGTAGCAGTGATAAGCATTCAGGGGAGAAATGAAGGCAGGAAAGGAATACCGAAATGTCAGATGGTTGCAGTTTTAGATGGAGTAAGCAAGGAAGTGGCATTTGGGTGAACAACTGAAGAAACTAAAGGAGTGAGCCATGAGGACAGCTGGTGGGAAGCATTTCTGGCTGGAGGAACAGCGAGGGCCAGCCCTGGAGACGAGAGCATGCTGCTGGGCGTGAGAACCAGCCCAGAGCCTGTGGCAGCAGCTGAGTGACCCAGGGGCTCACCATGAAAAGATAGGAGCATTTAGGAGGCGATAGACCACAGGAGACCTTCCAGGGCCATTGTATGGACCTCAGTTTCCCCTTGAGTAGGATCTGAAGTCTTTGGAAGGCTGTGAGCAGAGAGTAATATTCGTCTGACTTCTATGTGGAAAGTCCGTGGTCTGGAGGAGGCAGAAGCCAGTGCAATAACCCAGGTGAGAACTGATGGTGGCTTGGGACTGGAGTGGGGGCCAGGGAAGTGGTGAAAAGTGGTCAGAGTTCTGTAACATTCAGAAAGCTAACCCAGCAGAATTTGCTGACAGATGGGATGTGGAGTGTGAGAGGTAGAAGTCAAGGATGACCCCAAGGTTTTAGCCTGGGCACTGAAGGTGCCTCTAATAGAGGGCAGAATGAAGAGTTGAGCAGGTTCGGGTCTGGAAACCAGGGTCTTGGTTTTTTTACCTATTAAGCTTGGGACAAAGATATGGAGGAACAAGAAGATGGGACAGCTTCACAGGGGCCAAGAGCAGTAGGAATGTGTGAAATACTGTGAAAAGGTCAGGGAAGTGAGCATGGAGGCAAAGTCATTGGATTTGGCAAATAAAACAGCACTGAGATCACAGAAGAGGCACACCGTGTGTTTGGGGGTTCTCACCCAGTCCCTATTCCCCTCAATTACGTATGGGGTTCTGTGGGTCAGCTTCTTTTTCTGTTCTCCTTCCCAGCTCTTTTCAGACCACTGCTGGTCTGTGCCTATCCACTCCCTCAGTCCTGGCTTTGAAGGCTGTTTGATTTCATGGTCACTCCAGGGATCTCTTGGAAACTGGTGGGAGAGTGCCCAGTCCCCTGTATGGCATTTTTATGTTCAATTTTATGGGGCATTTATTTTTCCTTCTAAAAATATCCCATGCCTTTCTGGAGGTAGGGGAGAGGGGAGGTGGAGCGGAAAAATTATTTCAGCATCTCGCTTACAGATCTGCTCAGTGGCCTGGAGTCCCTACCTACACTGGGTGTCAGCATGGGCTTTGCAGGCCTGTTTCTGGACGTCCTCACCACTGTTCCATCCAGGCCCTTCCTGTTCTGACGGAAGGAAAGCAGGGCTGTCCCAGCCACTCATCTCAGAAATCCCTCTGGATGGCCTGGCGCATTTCCCTTTCAGTGGGTGGCACAAAACTGAGTTCACAGAGCTCAGAAAAAGCTGCACATCTGTTTCTATGGGTCTGCATGATGTCATTTGTCCTGGAACAGACCCTTTCCCCTAGCCCCCACCCTACCCCCCCACACATACAGCCCAGATTCTAAATGTGGAGGGGGAAAAGCCAGAAAGGGAATTCCTACTGGTAGTGTCTGGATGTGGAGGGCACCCACTCTGGCCTCTGTCAATGGACTGATTGAACTAGGTAGGCTCAAGAGGCTTCTCTCTACTCACAGCACGGCTTCCCTAAATTCTGTCTTTTGAAAATGGAAAGAAAAATAAACTGGACAAAGCCATTCCTGTGTGAAACGGGGCTAGGGGTTAGGATTTCCATGGATCTAAGAGGAATGGAGTCATTACTGTTGCAAAGATTCAAGGATTGCAGGGTGGTTGAGTTCATATATCACAGGATATTTGAGAAACCGTCTAACAGAAATTTCCCTGTGACCTAGCATGAGCTGGAGTAACAGCTCACTTTAGAAAGGCAGAAATAAGTAAATGATGTCTCAGCTGTAGAAGGTGGGGCAGAGGCTGGAGGGTAGAGAAGGGGGTCACCCTGTGAGGAGGCCTTTGTACAGCTGGCTCTGGAGGAAGGACCCTCTCTGAGCCTCACCCTGCTGCTGCCTCCAGGGTAAGGGTGTGGCTTGGGACCTCCATGCTAAATAATTCTGGCCTGGGGAGGAGTGAGTAAGGCACAGCTTGTGAACTATATGTAGCACTCCAATAAGGTAGGCTATTTTAAAGCCCAATTCTGTAAGGAAGGGCCCACGGAGCATGGTCGTGGGAGAAGGCACTGGAGGAGGGGTGGAGTATGGCCTATGTGCTGTTTTGCCAACTTGGAACACTAGAATTTTTTTTTTATCTGTTGATTTTAGCAAGAGAGGAAGGGAGAGAGAGAGAGAGACAGATAGAAACATCAATCTGTTCCTGTATGTGCCCTGATCAAGGATCAAACAGGCAACCTCTGCGCTTCAGGATGAAGCTCTAACCAACCAAGCTATTTGGCCAGAGATCAGAGCACTAGAATTTTTACTGCAGCAGCATATGGGGTCTTCCTGGTAGAAACATATGTCTACATCAATATTCAAAGGAGTGCTTTATCTCAGGACTCTAAGAAGATAGCAAAGGGCTTGCTGATAATATGTGAACCTATACTTTTGAATGAGAACTTTATATTGTTACTATACGGGTACCATAAATCTAATTATGTACACCTGTGCAAGTTAACCCCACAGGCCTGAGGCTGTTCTCCTTAGCTTGGGCCCCTTGCAAGGTTGGCCGTTGGCTGGTGTGTGGGAATTTAGCGGGTTAACAATTCCTCACATGTGTAAGGAATCACCCATCTAACTGTAAGGTATTTTCCAACGCGGAAGAAAGAAGGACGTAGCCTCCAAGTGTGGACAAGCAAAAGCTTTGTTTAGAGCACTCCCGGGAGAGGTTCACTGGTCCGCAAGACAGGGGCCAGGGGAGTTGCACAGCTTCTCCCGCCCGGGGTGGGGGGTGTGGGGGGGTAATTTATAGCGTTGGTAGGGTGGTGGTGGGGTGATAGGTCATGGAGAGATTTCATTGGCTGACAGTTGTCTTTTTTCAAAATGCTCCTGGTCTGTTTCTTTTGGTGGTCATGGGCATGGGTGGTTCCTCATGTGACCTTCCCCCATTGCCAACCGACCTCACATTCCGACCTTTTCTGTTAGATAGGGGCAACGCTATTCATCTGGCTACTTCCTGCTGGTTAGGGGCATCGTGGGGAAGGGAGGTTGGAAGGTGGTGGCAAATTCCTTTGTGGGGTTCCATCCACCTGGGCTGTAGGGAGCTGGGTTGGAGTTCCCTTAGAACAGCGGTTCTCAACCTGTGGGTCGCGACCCCGGCGGGGGTCGAACGACCAAAACACAGGGGTCGCCTAAAGCCATCGGAAATACATACTTTATTTAAAAATGTATTGTATAATAAATATGTATTTTTCTCCTCTTGCCACCTACCTCCCTAAGAAAGGGGAGGTAGGTGGCAAGAGGAGGGGGGTTGACAGGTAAGTTGTGATTGATTAGGAATGGTGTACCGTAAACCAGCTCAAAGGGGCTGAGTCCAGTGGGGTTTTGCGAGGTTTCTCTGATTCTGGTGAGTGCCAGGGGGAGGAGGTTTGGCCAGGAGAGTCTGGTCTTGATGGAAAGTTTGGTTAGCTGACCCTTCAGGATGCCAAGGGCCCTCTCCACCTTACCCGACGATGAGGGTGATAGGGTATGTGGAGCTTCCAGGTGATGTTGAGAGAGGTGGCAACCTGCTGGACTATCTGGGCAGTGAAGGCCGGGCTGTTGTCTGACTGGATGGTAGTCAGCAGTCCAAATTGCAGGATGATATGTTCAATGAGAATGGAGACAACGGTGTCTGCTGTCTCTTGAGAGATGGGAAAGGCTTCTATCCACCCTGAAAAGGTGTCAACAAAAATTAAAAGATAATGGAGTTTTTTGTGAGGGGGCATGTGAGTGAAGTAGATTTTCCAATCCTGGCCTGGCACGTGCCCCCTCAGCTGATGAGTAGGGAAGCAGGGGCAGAGTCCCCCTTGTGTAGAGGCTTTGGAACATATAGTGCATGCTGCGTGTACCTTTTCGATAGTCTGCTGGAGGCCTGGGAAGAAAAAGAGTGGTTGCAAGAACTGATAGAGAGTTTTTGGTCCTATCAGTAAGGAAGAGTTAATATTAGAAAGGAGAGTTTCAGCCTGTCCTTTTGGTAAGGCAATTCTATCTCCGAGAAATATCCATCCCTGGTTGCACATGTCTCCAGCTTTTCTGAGGAGGGCCTGTTCTTCCTCAGGAGGGTAGGAAGGTTTCAAGGAAGTGGAGAGAAACATGAGAGAAGTGGGGGAGGCTCCCAGGGTGAGGTTTTGAGCTGCCGCATTGGCCTGAGCATTTCCCAAGGCCACTGGGTCCTGAGAGGTTTGATGGCTCCTACAATGTACCATGGCCACCTCAGCGGGAAGCTGTATGCCTGCAAAAGTTTAGAAATGAGGGTAGCATTGATTATGGGGGAGCCCTTGGTAGTGAGGAAGCCCCTTTCCTTCCAGAGGGCAGAGTGGCTGTGGGTGATAAGGAAAGCATATTTAGAGTCAGTATATATAGTTACGCATTTTCCCTGGGCCAGAGTGAGTGCCCGCGTGAGGGCAATCAGCTCTGCTTTCTGGGAGGTGGTGCCCTCTGGCAGCTGTTGAGCTTCTAGGGTGGAGGAGGTGGTGACCACTGCGTAGGCTGCCCGTCATCATCCGTCGGGTCCCTGTACAGAGCTCCCATCTACAAAGAGTATTAGATCTGGATCTTTTAAAGGAGAATCTGATAATCCATCTCGAGGCCTGTTGAGGAAATCTATTAGTTCTGTACAGGAGTGGGTGGGTTCCAGAAGTGTCGCTGGAGCTGGCAGTAGAGTGGCTGGGTTGAGTCTGGGAGAGGGCAAAAGAGTGACTGAAGGGTTTTCAATGAACAGGAGGTGAAATTCTTGTAGGCGGGAAGGACCCAATAGAGAAAGAGATTTGTGTGAAAGGAAGTCAGTGAGCCTGTGGGAGGAGAAGACAGTGATGGGCTGGGAAAGGGTGAGTTTAGTAGCCTCCTTGGTGAGTTCAGCTGCTGCGCCCAGTGCCCGGAGGCAGGGCTGCCAGCCTTTGATGGTGGTGTCTAATTGTTTAGAGAGGTATGCTATGGGGTGGTATATAGGCCCCACAGGTTGAGTCAGTACTCCAATTGCATTACTGTGTTTTTCATCAGTGAAAAGGTGGAAGGGGTGTCTGGGGTTAGGTAAAGTGAGAGCAGGAGAGGAGATGAGGGCATCTTGAAGGGTAGAGAAAGCTATTTTAATAGTATTGGGGGATGTGAGAGGTGCCGTGGGAGTCTCTTTTGCAGCCTCATAGAGGAGTTTGGCTAAGAGAGCAAAATTAGGAATCCAGTGCCTAAAGAAGCCTATTAGACCGAGGAAAGAAAGAATCTGATCAGCAGTGGTAGGTGGCTGGAGACTGCAGAGGGTCTGAGTTCAATCTAGAGCAGGGGTTGGGAACCTATGGCTTGGAAGCCAGATGTGGCTCTTTTGATGGCTGCATCTCGCTCACAGACAAGTCTTTAATAAAAAAATGATAACTTTAAAAATATAAAAATTCTCATGTATTACAATCCATTCATTTCCTACTGCTCATGTTCATGGTTGCGGGTGGCTAGAGTCAATCACAGCTGTCCTCCGGGACAACACCAAATTTTTATTGGATAATGCATAACATACACGGGTCATTGTGAGGTCAGGAAGTAAACTTCCCTTTTTTTAATCAACTAGTCAGCTAGCTAATTGCAAAAACCCTTTTGATGAAGAAGATGACTAAAAGAAAAAAGATGAGGAGTATCGTACTTTTCAGCAGGAATTGACAGAGGAATTCGCCTTTGTGGAGAGAGCAGGTTCTGCAGTGTTTCTAATATGCAATGATAAAATTGCATTGATGAAACAGTCAAATATAAAGCAGCGCTTCGACACACACCATACTACATTTGCATCGAAATATCCAGCGAGGGACAGCAGGAAGAAAGCATGTCAAGAGCTACTGTGCAGAGTGTAAGCTAGTCAGCAGCAACTCTGTGTTTGGACCCGACAAGGTGACTGGAATTCGGCTAGCTTTGCTGGTGCTTTAGCAATGGTGAGAAACAGAAAGCCATTCACAGATGGGGAGTATGCCAAAACATTCATGCTTGATGTTGCCAATGAACTTTTTGACAACTTTTCGGATAAAGACAAGATAATCAAATGAATAAAAGACATGCCTCTGTCAGCAAGAACTGTTCATGATCATACCATCATGATGGCAAATCAAATTGAGGCAACACAAGTGAAAGACATAAATGCAGCTCCATTCTTTTCTCTCGCTTTAGATGAGTCAACAGACGTAAGCCATTTATCCCAGTTCAGCGTGATTGCAAGGTATGCTGTTTTCCTCACTACGTGAGGAAAGTCTTGCTGTTTTTCCTACAAAAGAGACAACAAGAGGGGAGGATTTATTCAAGTCTTTCACTGAGTTCACTAAAGAAAAATATCTACCAAGGCCCTGGCCGGTTGGCTCAGCGGTAGAGCGTCGGCCTAGCATGCGGAGGACCTGGTTTCGATTCCCGGCCAGGGCACACAGGAGAAGCACCCATTTGCTTCTCCACCCCTCCGCTGCACTTTCCTCTCTGTCTCTCTCTTCCCCTCCCGCAGCCGAGGCTCCACTGGAGCAAAGATGGCCCGGGCGCTGGGATGGCTCTGTGGCCTCTGCCTCAGACGCTAGAGTGGCTCTGGTCGCAACATGGCGACGCCCAGGATGGGCAGAGCATAGCCCCCTGGTGGGCAGAGCGTCGCCCCATGGTGGGCGTGCCAGGTGGATCCTGGTCGGGCGCATGTGGGAGTCTGTCTGACTATCTCTCCCCGTTTCTAGCTTAAAAAAAAAAAAAAAGAAAAATATCTACCGATGGATAAACTTATTTCGGTGTGTACTGATGATGCTCCGTGCATGATGGGGAAAAACAGAGGATTCATAGCACTTCTTCGTGAACATAAAAAGAGACCCATCCTAAGTTTTTACTGCATCCTACATCAGGAAGCGCTTCGTGCTCAGATGTGTGGCGAGCAGCTTGGTGAGGTGAGATCGCTGGTAATTTGAGTGGTCAACTTTATTGTTGCCCGAGCTTTATTTTTATTTATTTTTTGTTTAATTTTTAAATTTTTTTTATTTTTTACAGGGACAGAGAGAGAGTCAGAGAGAGGGATAGATAGGGACAGACAGGAACGGAGAGAGATGAGAAGCATCAATCATCAGTTTTTCGTTGCAACTCCTTAGTTGTTCATTGATTGCTTTCTCATATGTGCCTTGACCGTGGGCCTTCAGCAGACCAAGTAACCCCTTGCTCAAGCCAGTGACCTTGGGTCCAAGCTGGCAAGCTTTTTGCTCAAACCAAATGAGTCTGCGCTCAAACTGGCTACCTCGGGGTCTCGAACCTGGGTCCTCCGCGTCCCAGTCCAACGCTCTATCCACTGTGCCACTGCCTGGTCAGGCTTGCTCGAGCTTTAAATGATCACCAGATTAAAACACTGCTGGATGAAGTTGGGAATAACTATCCTGGTCTGCTTCTGCACAGCAATGTGCACTGGTTGTCAAGAGGGAAGGTGCTCAGCCATTTTGCGGCTTGTCTGAGTGAAATCCGGACTTTTCTTGAAATGAAAAACATTGAGCATCCTGAGTTAGCTAACAGAGTGGTTCCTGAAGTTCTACTATCTTGTGGACATGACTGAACATCTGAACCAGCTCAATGTGAAAATGCAAGGTGTTGGAATACAGTCTTATCCCTTCAACAAGCAGTGTTTGCATTTGAAAACAAGCTGGAACTCTTCATTGCCGACATTGAAACAGGTCATTTACTACACTTTGAAAAACTGGGAGAGTTTAAAGATGCACGCACAGCAAGTGACCCTGCTCAACATCTTGATCTCCAGCAGCTAGTGGGCTTCACATCTAATCTCCTGCAGTCATTCAAAGCGCGCTTTGGAGAATTTCGTGAGCGCACTCGTCTTTTTAAGTTCATCACCCATCCACATGAGTGTGCAGTGGACAGCGCCGACCTGAGTTACATCCCTGGTGTCTCCATCAGAGATTTTGAGCTACAAGTTGCTGACCTGAAGGCCTCAGACATGTGGGTAAATAAGTTCAAGTCACTGAATGAAGATTTGGAAAGACTTGCACGACAGCAAGCAGAGTTGGTGAGCAAACACAAATGGGAAGAAATGAAAATACTTCAACCCGCAGACCAGCTGATTGTCAAAACTTGGAACGCACTTCCCGTCACATACCACACACTGCAGCATGTGAGTATTGCTGTACTGACAATGTTTGGCTCTATGTATGCATGTGAGCAGTCTTTCTCACATCTAAAGAATGTTAAGACCAACCTACGATCACGTTTAATGGATGGAAGTCTCAATGCCTGCATGAAGCTAAACATCACCACGTATCAACCAGACTACAAAGCCATCAGCAAAACCATGCAGCACCAGAAGTCGCATTAATGGTAAGAAGTACTTTATTCATCATTGGTTAGCACCAGCATAACAATGTTTTTAAAAAGAATTCAGAGACTTATTGTACTTTAAAAGTGTTGGTCTTACATAAAATGTACACATTTACTTGTATTTAGTGTTAAACATACTGTATGGCTCTCACAGAATTACATTTTAAAATATGTGGCGTTCATGGCTCTCTCAGCCAAAAATGTTCCTGACCCCTGATCTAGAGTGAGACCTTGGGTGGTGGGATTAAGGTGACGCCCAGATAGACTACGGACTGAGAGTGAAGTTGAGCCTTAGTAGAGGAGACATGATACCTCTTCATGGAGAGGAAGTTAAGAAGGGTGGCAGTATGTTTCCTTGAGGCGGACAGGGAGGGGCTGCAGAGGAGTAGGTCATCTACATATTGCAAGAGGGTACTTGTCTCAAGATCGCATGCTGCTGAGTCCTGAGCTAGCACCTGCCCAAACAGGTGTGAGCTGTTTCTGAACCCCTGGGGTAAGACAGTCCACGGAAGTGGTTGGGCTGCCTTAGTGTCCGGATCAGTCCTTGTAAAGGCAAACAGAAAATAAGAGTCAGGGTGTAGAGGAATGGTAAAGAAGGTATCCTTGAGGTCTAGGACTGTGAAATGAGTGGTGTTTAAGGAAATGTGTGACAGTAAAGTGTGTGGATTAGGAACTACTACCTTGCTAATTAGGTGTAAATCTTGTATGAGGTGTTAAGCCCCTGAGGGTTTTCGAACAGGAAGGATGGGGGTATTACAGGGGGAGTCTGTAGGGATGAGTAAGCCTTGATTTAAGAGGCGGGTAATTATGGGTTTAAGGTCCTGTCGATGATTCGCCGAAATGTGGAATTGGGGTTTAGATGGGAATTGGGAGGGATTTTTCAAGCGGATATGAACAGGTGGGTGGTGGGTTGCTACCACTGGGGTCAAGGTGTCCTAAATTTAGGGGTTTACAATGTCTGGTGGAATAGGGGGTGTGATTGAGTTAGGGTGATCTGTGGTAGTGGGAGAGCCTTCAGTCATGAGTGGCAGGAGTAGGTGGGAAGATGCTGTCAGCTGGATAGTGGCTCCGAGACTTTGTAGAATGTCCCAACCCAGGAGGGGTACAGGGCATGAGGGCATAACTAAGAAGTGTGAAAAGGGGAATTCGTCCAAACTACATGTCAGGGATGGCGTGTGAAGGGAAAAAGAAGGGGTCCCATCCACTTCCATAACCGAGACCTGTGAGGGAACTAGAGGTTCAGAGTGTGATGGCAAAACAGAGAAGGTAGCCCCTGTGTCCACAAGAAATGAGTTGGACTTACCCGCTACCTGCATCATTACTCTGGGCTTGGTGAGGGTGATGGAGGTCTTCGAGTCCGGGCCGTGTCAGTTGTCCACGAGACCAAGAAGTTCAAGTGATGAGCCCACCTGGCTGGTTTGGCCTCCCATTTGGGTGGCTTGTCCTCCACGTGGAGGTGCTGAGGAAGAGCCTGTTACCCAAAGTGGGCAGTTGTTCTGCCAGTGACTGAGCTGCTTGCAGTCAGGGCAGGGCTTAGTGGGTGGCCTCGGACAGGGGCACTGCCGGTCCCAGTGACCCTCTCTGCTGCATTTAAAGCAAGCTCCTGGTGGGGTTCCTCTTTGTGGCCCGGACTTGGGTCAGGCACCTCCTATACCCGTGATGGCGAACCTTTTTATAAAAACTGTCCACTTTTGCAGTGCTGGTCAACCTGGTCCCTCCCACCCACTAGTGGGCATTCCAGCTTTCTTGGTGGGCCAATCGCAGCGCCATCTGGTTGCTCCACTACCACCATCATGGTCCTATACGTTGCCCCTGTTGCTCTGCCGGCCTCAGGGCTGCCACAAGAGCCTGGGTTTGGAGAGTTACCTTTTGCTGCATGTGGGCCTGGTGAACAGCCTTGGCTGTGGCTTGGTCAGCAATGGGGGACGGTCACATGAGGAACCCAGACCCGGGAACTTGACTAGAACCGCCCACATCCAGGTGCATCAAAAGAAACTTTCCAGGAGCCCTTTGAAAAAAAAGTGACTGTCCGTCAACCAGTGAGATTTCACCATGTCATATTAGCTCAACCACCCTAGGGACCTTTTAAATATCCCCCACGCAGGTCACCCTATGCGACTTCCCTGGCCTCGGTCCCTGGGGCTAGAGAACCTCTTTGGACGGGATGCACTGTACTCAATAAAGCCTTTTATTATTCCACACTTTGTGGCTTCGACCCCTTCCTTCTTCCTCGGTGGGGAAATACCTTACATTGGCCTTTTCCTCCCAACTATTAAAAACTTTAAATGCATGTTCATCAGGTCTCAGATAGGGGTTTGGGGGCCCTCTTCCACCTTTTTAAATTTCTTCCGAATGTCCAGGGCTGATTGGGAAATAAACTGAGTAGCTAATACAGTGGCCCTGGCATCGGAGGCAGGGTCTAGACAGGTATGGAGGACCATAGCATCAGTGAGGCGGTTCAAAAAGAGGGCCGGGTTTTCCTCAGGCCCTTGAGTGATTTCTATTTGTCATAGTTAACTACCTTTTGTGCTGTGCTCTGCATGCCAGCTATGAGACATTCAATCATTTGGTCTCGTCGTCTCCTACCTGTTTGTCCCGTCTGGTAATCCCAGTTAGGGTCTGTGTTGAGGACTGCCTGTACCTCAACTGGCATTTGGTCATTCGTGAGGTGAACCTGATTGATATGAGTCCATGCCGCTGTCCATATTCAGTCCCGTTCGTCGGGGGTAAGGGTAGAAGACATAAT
Organism: Saccopteryx leptura; assembly: GCF_036850995.1. NCBI lineage: Eukaryota > Metazoa > Chordata > Mammalia > Chiroptera > Emballonuridae > Saccopteryx > Saccopteryx leptura. The sequence continues at coordinate 124,447,271 of NC_089508.1, forward strand.
AACATAGAGATTATGCCAAGTGAGGTCATATGCCTGAGTGAGACATTGGAATTCCTTGATATAGGCAGTAGGATTAGAAGAGTAGGAGCCTAAATGTTTTTTGATTGCAGACAGATCAGAGAGGGAAAAAGAAACATGAACCCGCCACCTCACGGAGAAGGCAGAGAATGTTTCTCCCTCTTGTGGCCTGTGACAAGATCTGGTGTGAGCGCTGACAGGGGAGGAGAGAGAGGGACTGGTATTTGCAGGCAAATGAGAAACAGGACCCAGTGAAGGGAGAGGAGGACCCTGGCAGGGTGGAGGGGGTCGTGCAGGAGGGGGAGAGAGTTCCTCAAGGAGGGTTGGCGAGGGAAGAAAGATCAGAAGCGGAGGGTTTAGCTGATGTTTCTCTGGCTAAAAGGATCTGTGCCGTAGAGCAGGCAGCACAGAGATTAGGATGGGAGTGCAAATACCAGAAGCCCTGAATGTAAGGGATCTCCAACCATTTCCCAGTTCTCTGGCAATAGTCCTGTAAATTGGTGAGGGTGTTAAAATCGAAAGTCCCTTCAGGAGGCCACCTGGTCTGGTTATCCAGTGTGGCCTGGCCACAGTGGAGAAGATCAGTTTCTTCTTTAGGGAGAGATCTATGTTTGAGAGATTCCAGATAAAGCACCCTAGGAGTGTTTTTGAGTCAGGTTTAGATTCCTGCGCCCCCATGGCCATCCTCAGCCTTGGGGTGATCAGATGAGAATTGGCATCCCACAACTCAATCTCTGGCCACCGGATAGTCAGGCAGAGTGGGAGTGTCTGGGACGTCTCCACAGGCAGACACATACTCGAAAGGTAGGAGGTCCCTGATGCAGCTGTGATTATGGACAGGGAGTCTCGGAGTTGGAAAGAACTGAAGGGAGGCTGGAGGCAGGAGGCAGGGGACTTACCACACCGTGTGCCGAAGTGGGTGGGAGGTCGAAGGTCTTGGTCTTCCTTGGAAGGGAAGAGGAGAGGCATGGCCCTTGCAGGCTCAAGCTCCTCCCGGGTTTCAGCACCAAATGTAAGGTATTTTCCACCGAGGAAGAAAGAAGAACATAGCCACCAAGTGTGGACAAGCAAAAGCTTTGTTTAGAGCACTCCCTGGCGAGGTTCACTGGTCTGCAAGACAGGGGCCAGGGAAGTCGCACAGCTTCTCCCGGGGCGGGGGGGTAATTTATAGCGTTGGTAGGGCGGTGATGAGGTGATAGGTCGTGGCGAAATTTCATTGGCTGACAGACAGTTGTCTTTTTTCAAAATGCTCCTGGGCCATTTCTTTTGGTGGTCATGGGTGTGGGTGGTTCCTCATGTGACCTTCCCCCATTGCCAGCTGACCTCACACTAACCTAGAACCCTCTATGACTTGGATTGGGGAACTTTTGCTAAAAGTCCTGAGTGAATGTCTCTTGGATGCAAACACCAAGAAACTGTGTGAGTGAGTGACCTTTGTGCAGACATGAAGGGATGCATGTGAACTGGCCTTAGAAAATAGCCTAGATGTTCTAGATTGCCCCTTCCTTTGTGCTTATTAATTAGCAAAAGAAAAAGAATGTACTAATCCAAATTAGCCTTTCTCCAAGTCAGCAAAACCACCATTAGTCATTCTTCCTTCTTATCACCTGATCTCCCTCCCTTGTAATCCTGTTATCTCAGTTCTGCTTCTGATCAATAAAAGCTAAGGGAGAAGGAGATTCAGGAGGTCTCTCTCTGCCTCCCTTGGCAGGCCTCCCCCCTCTTCATCTTGACATAAGTTTGTGTCTTGTGTAGGTTTCTTTCACGCGACACTGGTAGTTCCCAGCTGGCTGGAGTACTACACACATAAATACAAAAGTGTTCCTAAATGATGTAGGTGGCTCCCTGGGCCTGTACTGTTTGTATGATATTCTTGATGCTGAACACCTGGTTTTCTTCAGGGAGGCTGGAATTTTAGGACAATAGGAGGGCCATATGACCAGCCCCCCAAAAAACTTTAGACACTGAGGTTCTAATTAACTTCCTTGATAGACAGCACTTCATATGTGTTCTTATAAGTTGTTGCTGGACGAACTGCATTTGCTGTGTGTGACTGTGCCAGGAGAGGAACTGGAAAGCTGTGACCTGTCCCCTCCTGACTTCTCCCTGCACACCTTCCCCTGCGTTGACTTTGCTCTGCCTCTTTCACTGTAATAGATCAGCCAGGAGTGCAGCTGATTCTGAGTCTGTGACTCTCTCCAGCAAATCGCTGATCCAGAGGTGGGCTGGGGGACCCCTGACACAACCTAAAACCATGCATGCTACAGGACAGGCCTCTAAAGTTAATGACCAGCTTTGTCTGCACCAAAGAATGTGAAAATTTTTTAACCAGGCGGGGTTAAAAGAAGGTGTTGATGTTGGTCTGAATAGTGTTGTTAACCCTCTTCATGGTGACCCCACTCTTCTCGTCCCATGCCCCATCTCACAGAGCAATTGCTCCCTGTCCCAGGACCTCCCCCACACGCAAATGGTTCTCAGTATCCGCTTACCTGTGAGGAGCGGAGGCGGAGCAGGGGCAGGAGGGAGTGTTTGGGTCTATCAATGGTTGATGCTAGAACTCTGCAGATGTTTGAGTTTACCTCTTAAGCCAGAAGGAGGGTGACTGTGATGAGCTGGCTGTCAGTACAATGCATGGTAGAGATGGATCCTTACCAGGTGGGCCTTTCTGACTGAGGTTCTTCTGGATTCCAAGCCGATCTACTTCTGCTTGGTTTCCACAGTTTTTCTTTAGATGTGCTAACATAATCAGCTAACTAATGCAGTCTTGTTCTGGCCTGTGGGCCTTCTTCTTCTGTAAGGTGGCTATATCTGTCTATAACCTGAGTTGTACCATATTTCCCCATGTATAAGATGCATCTTAATTTTGGGGCCAGAAATTTGAAAAAAAAAAATGTATTACATAAAGTTATTGAACTCAAGTTTTATTCATCATAAAATTCATACAACTCCTCATCACTGTCAAAACTCCCATCCATTAGCTTGTCCTCATCTGTGTCTGATGACGAATCACTATCTTCATATATTGCCTCATCCTCAGTTCCATCTATGGCATTTGAAATGCCACACTTCTTAAATGACTTGACAACAATCTCAATCTTGATATTATCCCAGGATCTTTGCACCCAGGTACAAACTTCTCCTATAGTTGGTGTAAGGTCGGTGGATAATGGGGGATGGTCACGGGGGGAACTCAGACCCGCGAACTGTGGCTAGGACCGCCCACAACCAGGCGCGCCAAAAGAAGCTTCACAGGAACCGTTTGGAAAAAAGCGACCGTCTACCAGCCAGTGAGATTTCACCACGTCATATTAGCTTGACTTCCCTAGAGGGACCCCTTTAAATATCTCCCACGCGGTTTAATCCGTGCAACTTCCCTGGCCTCCATCTTACCTTGGGGCCAGGGAAACTTGCCGGGCGGGATGCGCTGTACTCAATAAAGCCTTTTACTATTCCACACTTGGTGGCTCCGCGCCCTCTTCCTTCCTTCTTGGCGGGGAAAAATACCTTACAGTTTCTTCACTCTTCCTGCTGGTGTCAAACTGTCCCCAGAAGACTTCATCCATTGGTTCCACTCGTTTCTCATAACAGCTTTGAAAGGTTTTTAATGCTGACATCAAGTGGTTGGAGCTGGATGTCAAGCTTCCAGGTATGATGGCAAGTTTTGTGTTTTGCTCTGCAGCAATCTTTTTTGTGTTTTTTGTTATGTGTGCCCTGAACTGATCAAGCACCAATAGGACAGGTTTGCATAAGAACCCACCTGGTCTCCTCCAAACTTTCTCAAACCAGATCTTCATCCCAACCTGATCCATCAACCCTTGTCATGAACATGGACAGTCACTCTAGGAATGTCTTCTTTTGGCATTGTTTTGTGTTTGAAATCAGCATAGGAGGCAGCTTGGTTCCATTGGCACAACAAGCTAGAACAACTGTATAATGGCTCTTTTCATGTCCACTTGTTTTCACAGTTACAGTTTTCACCCCCTTCTTATCAACAGTTCTGTTACTTAGGACATCAAATTGAAGGGGGGCTTCGTCCATATTTGCAATCTGCCCCAACTCAAACTAATGTGTTTTCTGACATTGAATGATAAAACAATGAAATCCAAGGACCTTCTGCTCATAGCTTTCAGGCATCTTTTGGGCAAGTCTGGTGTGTGTACGGATGCTTAGTCCATTCCATTTCATGAACCTGAAGCACCAATTGTGTCCTCCTTTGAAATCAGTAACTTCTTTTTCATCAGCAATTCTTCTTGCCTCATGCTGAACCATCTTTGTGAACACAGGAATTCCAATTGCCCTTAGCTCTTCAATCCATATCCTCAATTCCCTCTAAATGAGGCCATTTTGCTGACTTGCCTCTCATGGCCTTCTTTTGCCATGGCACTTTCAGTAGGATTTCTTCTTCCCGTAGCCAGTCTCAGACTGATTTCTCACTTGGAGGAGGACCAAACTTACGTTCAGCAGCACGATTTCCATTCACTTTTGCAAACTGGATCACTTTCAACTGGAATTCAGCACCGTACAAAAATCTTTTCTGAGCCATTTCTGGGAAGAATGTGGCAAAACGTAACCTACCTTACCATACCAGTAACAAATGTGAAACAATGAGCGCAAAGACAACAGTGTGAAAAAGCAGGAAACGCAAGTAAAAAAATCTAAAACCACCATACAAGACGCATCCAGTTTTTAGACCCCAGATTTTTTGAAAAAGGGTGCATCTTAAACATGGGGAAATATGGTGGGTTTGGATCTCAAAGAGCAACTTGACCCAAGTTTGAGATCTAGGTTTTGTGTTTTAGTCAGAAGCCTTTAAGGGAACATGGTGTGAGGAGGGTCTTCTTTTATATCTGTGGGCTCGCTCTCTACTCTTAAAGTTTTAGGGGAAGTAAGCAGAAGTCCCATCATTTGCACTGTTACCCACTGGTGAAGCAGCTGGGATGGTAAGGGGAAGCCACAGAACACTGACTAGGATGTGACCTTTTCCTGCAGGGAGCTTCCATCCACTACGGTAAGATCGGTAAGTGGGGAGACCTGAAGATGGCAGCAGAGTAGGCAGATGCACGGACTCCCGGCTCACACCACTGAACTGGATTATAAACTAATTTATGAATAATCAGCGTGAAAAACCAAATCTGGACTACAAGAACAGCTTTCAAAAACCAAGGAGCAAAGAAGAAGCCACAACAAACCTGGTAAAGAGTGCCTGAATCTCTCCTGCTTACAGGAATGGGGGGGGGGGTGAGGCTGGGCTCTCACTCCAAGAAAAAGAGCAGTAAATACTGCTCACAGCCCCTTGCCTGGTGACCAGGGAATGAGGTGTGTTGAAAGGGCCCACTTGTCTTCCAAAAAGAAAGGAGAGAGAGAAAGATGGATGATGAGGGGGAGAGGAATATAGGTGATGACATAAAAAGCTGACTCATTCAGTGCTGGAGGTGGCCATAACTGGGGGAGGGGCTGATCCTTCCACAAAGCAAGTAAAAAAGTACTTCCAGGTCACAGAGATACAGACATCTCTCCAGCTCCAATCAGCGCAACAAGACACAGCTGAAAACAAGAAGTGAGGAGGAGGGGCAGTAACTCAGGTCTCCATGGAGATTTGAGATACACCTCCCCCTACTGAAGCTGAGAAAGCAACCCACCCCCAGAGAGATTAACTGGCAGAAGAGGACTTCAGAGCCTCAGGTCACACCCACCGCATTCCTGTAAACAGTTTCATATAAGCCCCTGCCGAGATCAGCAAACAAGACAATCACCTGTTAAGAAAACAAACAAATCAAGACTTCAAAGCAGCCCAAATCCTAAAGTGGATTACAAATAATAGCTGATGCCAACCCAAGAAGACCTAGAAACAACACAAGTAAAAATTGGAGGTAGACAACACCAAGCCTAGACTCAACCAGCTCTACAAAGAAAACACCCAGACACAATGAGAAGACAAAGAAGTGCAATCCAAATGAAACCACAAGAGAGACCTTCAGGAGATGAACTGAGTGATATGGAAATAATCAAACTTCCCAATGCGGAATTTAAAATAATGATTGTAAGGATACTTAGGAATCTTAGAACAACAATGGATGGTGTTGGGCAGATAAAATGTATTATGCTCACTTTGTTAAAGTGGCGCTGCCCACGTGGAGGCCGTTGCCCAGGTGATATTAATGTGTGTCTCTGTGGGCAGGCAGAATCCCTGTAGCCTGGGGCTTGGTTTTGGGATTAAGCCTTTCCCACCCTTTTTGATGTGGGGCGGTACAATCCAATCATGCCTCAGAGAAGTGACTTTGTATTAGAGACTTCCCTATTTTGTATATCGGATTAAAGGTTGTGAAGCTACAGTATAAAATAGGGGTAGAACGGGAGCTTGCTCTCTTGGTTCCTGGGATGATTAGCATGAGAGAGCAGAGGGAGCAAAGCAGAGAGCAGAAAGAGGCCATGTGGCCAGGAGAAGCAGCCAAGATGGTGGAGTGCTGAGTGAGATGCCAGTTTGTGTAGAGTTTGTATAGAGAGAAGGAAGGAGATGGGTAACTGAGGAGAATAAGGCTGGTGAGCTAGAAACCTTTGATTCTAGGAAACTCGGATAAGTCAGTGGCTTTGTGAGCACTGAATGTGAGTGGGTTTTGGAGCCCAGTGTGTGTTTTTACTTGCCCGCTGGGTGCAAGCTAGGATAAAAGACTATGGCCCATCAGTTTTTGGCTCCATTGTTTCTTTGCCGACTGTCCGAATCCAATGCAAACCTGCATGGGTCAGGTGGCGGCTATGATGGTGGCCCTGGCCTTGGCTGCTGGCTTTACAGATGGTCATCATAATCACCTAAATAAAGAAATAGCAAGTATAAAAAAGGATATTGAAATATTAAAAAAGAATCAGTCAAAAATGAGAAATACAATATCAGAAATGAAGACCACAATGGAAGGAATTAAAAACAGGATGGATACAGCTGAGGATCGAATCAGCAAGTTGGAGGACAACTGGAATGAAGGCATGAAAGCAGAGAAGAAAAATGAAAAGAGACTCAAAAAGTCTGAGGAAACTCTTAGAGAGCTCTGTGACAACATAAAGAGAAATAATATCTGCATCATAGGGGTTCCTGAAGAAGAAGAAAAAGAACAAGGGATAGAGGCTTTATTCAATCATATCATAGCTGAAAACTTCCCTAAATTAATGCAGGAGAAACTGTCACAATTTCAAGAAGCACAGAAAACTCCACTAAAAAGAAACCCAAAGAAACCTACACCAATACACATCATAATTAAAATACCAAAGCTAAGTGATAAAGAGAAAATATTAAAAGCTGTGAGAGAAAAAAAGGCTATCACCTACAAAGGAGCCCCCATAAGGATGACATCAGACTTCTCAACAGAAACACTTGAAGCCAGAAGGGAATGGCAAGAAATATTCAAAGTAATGCAGAACAAGAACCTACAACCAAGACTACTTTATCCAGCAAGGCTATCATTTAAAATTGAAGGAGAAATAAAAAGTTTCCCAGACCAAAAAAAAAAAAAAAACACAAGGAATTCATTATAACCAAACCAATGCTGCAGGAAATGTTAAGGGGCATGGTGTAAACAGATCAAAGTGGGAAAAGAACATAGCAAAAGAGGATTACAGCTTTAAAGAATAAAATGGCAATAAACAACTACATATCAATAATAACCTTAAATGTAAATGGTTAAATGATCCAATCAAAAGACATAGGGTAGCTGCATGGATAAGAAAACAGGATCCATACATATGCTGTCTACAAGAGACACACCTTAAAACAAAAGATGCACATAGGGCCCTGGCCGGTTGGCACAGTGGTGGAGCGTCGGCCTGGCATGCAGGGGTCCCGGGTTCGATTCCCAGCTACGGCACACAGGAGAGGTGCCCATCTGCTTCTCCACCCCTCCCCCTCTCCTTCCTCTCTGTCTCTCTCTTCCCCTCCCGCAGTGAGGCTCCATTGGAGCGAGGATGGCCCGGGTGCTGGGGATGGCTCCTTGGCCTCTGCCCCAGGTGCTAGAGTGGCTCTGGTCCCAAAAGAGCGACGTCCCGGAGGGGCAGAGCATCGCCCCCTCGTGGGCAGAGCGTCGCCCCCTGGTGGGCGTGCCGGGTGGATCCCGGTTGGGTGCATGCTGGAGTCTGTCTGACTGTCTCTCCCCGTTTCCAGCCTCAGAAAAATACAAAAAAAAAAAAAAAAAAAAAAAAAAAAAGATGCACATAGGTTGAAGGTAAAAGGATGGAAAAATACATTTCATGCAAATGGAAATGAAAAAAAAGCTGGAGTAGAGCAGTACTTATATCAGACAAAATGGACTTTAAAACAAAGACTATAGTAAGAGATAAAGAAGGCCACTACATAATGATAAAAGGAGCAATCCAACAGGAAGATATAACTATTATAAATATCTACGCACCTAATATAGGAGCACCTAAATATATAAAGCAGACTTTGATGGATATAAAGAGCAAGATCAATTGCAATACTATAATAGTAGGGGTTTTAATACTCCACTAACATCACTAGATAGATCCTCAAGAAAGAAAATTAACAAAGAAACAGCAGACTTAAAGGACACACTAGATCAACCTGACTTAATAGATATCTACAGAACTTTTCACCTTAAAGCAGCAGAATATACATTCTTTTCAAATGCTCATGGTACATTCTCTAGGATAGACCACATGTTAAGGCACAAAAGTGGTCTCAACAAATTTAAGAAGATTGAAATCATATCAAACACTTTCTCTGATCACAATGGCATGAAACTAGAAATCAACCACAACAGAAAAGCTCAACAATTCTCAAACACATGGAAACTAAGTAGCAGGTTGGTAAATAACGAATGGAATAAGAATGAGATCAAAGAAGAAATAAAAAAATTCCTAGAAACGAATGATAATGAGCATACAACAACTCAAAATTTATGGGACACAGCAAAAAGAGTACTGAGAGGGAAGTTCATAGCACTACAGGCACACTTTAAGAAGCTAGAAAAAGCTCAAATAAACAACTTAACCCTGCATCTAAAAGAACTAGAAAAAGAACAGCAAGTAAAGCCTAAATGTAGTAGAAGGAAGGAAATAATAAAGATCAGAGCAGAAATAAATGACATAGAGACTAAAGAAGCAATATAGAGGATCAATGAAAGTAGGAGCTGGTTTTTTGAAAAGGTAAAGAAGATTGATGAACCTTTAACTAGACTCACCAAGAAAAAGAGAGAGAGGACTCAAATAAAATTAGAAATGAGAGGGGAGAAATAACAACTGACACAACAGAAATACAAAGGATTGTAAGAAAATACTATGAAGAGCTGTATACCAAAAAACTAGACAACCTAGATGAAATGGACAACATACTATCTTCCAAAAATCAATCTGGAAGAATCAGAAAACCTAAACAGACCAATTACAACAAATGAGATCGAAACAGTTATCAAAAACCTCCCAACGAAGAAAAGTCCTGGGCCTGATGGCTTCACAAGTGAACTCTACCAAATATTCAAAGAAGAACTAACTCCTATCATTCTCAAGCTATTTCAAAAAATTCAAGAGGAAGGAAGACTTCCAAGCTCCTTTTATGAGGCAAGTATAATTCTGATTCCAAAACCAGGCAAAGACAACACAAAGAAAGAAAATTATAGGCCAATATCCCTGATAAATATAGATGGTAAAATTATTAGCAAACCGGATATTATTAGCTCAACAAAATATTAGCAAACCAGATCCAACAATATATGGAAAAAATCATACACCATAATCAAGTGGGATTTATTCTGAGGAGGCAAGGCTTGTACAATATTTGCAAATCTATCAATGTTATTCATCACATAAACAAAAGGAAGGAGAAAAACCACATGATAATTTCAATAGATGCAGAAAAAGCATTTGATAAAATCCAGCACCCATTCATGATCAAAACTCTCAGCAAAGTGGGAATACAGGGAACATACCTCAACATGATAAAAGCCATCTATGACAAACCCACAGCCAACATCATACTCAATAGGCAAAAATTAAAAGCAATCCCCTTAAGATCAGGAACAACGCAGGGGTGCCCCCTTTCACCACTCTTATTCAACATAGTTCTGGAAGTCCTAGCCACAGCAATGAAACAAGAAGAAGAAATAAAAGGCATTCATGTTGGAAAAGAAGAAGTAAAGCTATCATTATTTGTAGATGATATGATATTGTATATAGAAAATCCTAAAGTCTCAGTCAAAAAACTACTGGACCTGATAAATGAATTCAGCAAGGTGGCAGGATATAAAATTAATACTCAGAAATCAGAGGCATTTTTATACACCAACAATGAACAGTCAGAAAGAGAAATTAAGGAAACAATCCCCTTCACTATTACAACCAAAAAAATTAAGTACCTAGGAGTACATTTAACCAAGTAGACTAAATACTTGTACTCGGAAAATTATAAAATATTGATAAAAGAAATCAAGGAAGATACAAATAAGTGGAAGCATATATCATGCTCATGGTTAGGAAGAATAAACATCATTAAAATGTCTATATTACCCAAAGTAATTTATAAATTCAATGCAATACCAATTAAAATACCAATGACATACTTTAAATATATAGATCACATATTCCAAAAATTTATATGGAACCAAAAGAGAACACGAATAGCCTCAGCAATCTTAAAAAAGAAGAATAAAGGGAGAGGTATCACACTTCCTGATATCAAGCTATACTACAAGGCCATTGTACTGAAAACAGCCTGGTACTGGCATAAGAACAGGCACATAGATCAATGGAACAGAACGGAGAACCCAGAAATAAACCCACAGCTCTATGGACAACTGATATTTGACAAAGGATGTAAGGAAATACAATGGAGTAAAGACAGCCTCTTCAACAAATGGTGTTGGGAAAATTGGACAGCAACCTGCAAATAAATGAAACTAGACCACCAACTTACACCATTCAAAAAAATAAACTCAAAATGGATAAAAGACTTAAATGTAAGGCCTGAAACCATAAGCATCTTAGAAGAAAACATAGGCAGTAAGCTCTCCGACATCTCTCGCAGCGATATATTTGCTGATTTATCTCCACAGGCAAGGGAAATAAAAGACAGGATAAACAAATGGGACTATATCAAACTAAAAAGCTTTTGCACAGCCAAAGACAATAAGAACAGAATAAAAAGACAAACTACACAATGCGAGAACATATTTGACAGTATGTCTGATAAGGGGTTAATAACCAAAATTTATAAAGAACTTGTAAATCTCAACACCAGAAAGACAAACAATCCAATCAAAAAATGGGCAAAAGAAATGAATAGACACTTCTCCAAAGAGGATATACAGATGGCCAATAGGCATATGAAAAAATGCTCAACATCACTAATCATTAGAGAAATGCAAATTAAAACCACAATGAGATATCACCTCACACTGGTCAGAATGGCACTCATCAACAAAAGAACACAGAATAAGTGCTGGCGAGGATATGGAGAAAAGGGAACCCTCCTGCACTGCTGGTGGGAATGCAGACTGGTGCAGCCTCTGTGGAAAACAGTATGGAGATTTCTCAAAAAATTGAAAATCAAACTGCCTTTTGACCCAGCCATCCCACTTTTAGGAATATACCCCAAGGACACCATAGAACGGTTCCAGAAGGAGAAATGCACCCCCATGTTTATAGCAGCATTGTTCACAATAGCGAAGATCTGGAAACAGCCCAAGTGTCCGTCAGAGGACGAGTGGATTAAAAAGCTTTGGTACATATATACTATGGAATACTAGTCAGCCATAAGAAATGATGACATCGGATCATTAACAATAACATGGATGGACCTTGATAACATTATACAGAGTGAAATAAGTAAATCACAAAAAACTAAGAACTATATGAACTCATACATAGATGGGACATAAAAATGAGACTCAGAGACATGGACAAGAATGTGATGGTAACAGGGAGTGGGGTGGAGTGGTGGGGAGGGGCAAGGAAGGAGAGGGAGGGAGTGGGGGGAGGGGAGGGGCACAAAGAAAACCAGATAGAAGGTGACAGAGAACAATTTGACTTTGAGTGAGGGGTATGCTGCATAATCAAAGGTCAATATAATCTGGAGATGTTTTCTCGGAACATATGTACCCTGATTTATCAATGTCACTGCATTAAAATTAATAAAAATAAGATAAATAAAAAGAAAATGTAATACAGAATTTTAAGATATTACTTATAAAAAAAAAAGATAGGTAAGTGGGATTAAGTAGAGGCCATATTATTGAACAGAGGCCAAGTCAATAGGAAATCCTAACTGTGGTGGAGGGCTCCACACTGACTCGCTTCTCACCTGCCAATATATTTGCTGGGAAGACTGTGGAGGCAGCACTTACTTTCTGGGATAATGGCTTTCTGCATGAAATATCTTTTAAGGAGGCCTTCAACAATTGAAATTTAGGTTTTCATAACCCAAGTCAATTAACATGATTTGAAGGCCTACAAGGTTGGGGGAGAATGGGGTCTCTGATCACATGCTGCCTCCTCTCTGGGACTGGCTATAAACTTCAGTTGCTTGGCAGACAGCACAGAACTTCCAACCCCAAGTGAGCCATTTAACCTGTACCTAAGTTGAATTTTTGGAAGTTTTCTGGAGAAAAGAAGTAAATTCCCCAGGCATCCGGGAGTAGGCATGCAGGTGTGTCTCTAGTCTCTGTTGTAGATGGTGATCTGCCTCTGCCTCCGTCCAGAGCAACTTGCTACCTGTGCACAGGGTCCGGTGCCTGCTGCCCAGTCAAGGACTTTGCATCTGCGTTTGTGTCATTAGCTTTGCCTGTCCAGTGGTTCATCCCATTGACATACCAATAAGTTGTAACATCCCTTATTACGTGGAAAAAAAAATCTCTTTTTGATCTCCAATTCTTCCTTCATTTATTATTTTTTTTTTGCCCTCTTTATAGCAAAACTCCTCCAAACAGCTGTTGCTACTATCTCTAATTCCCCACTTTCTATTCTTTTTTGGACATATATCACCCGTTTTTACTCCCTTCCCTGTGCACCCTGGGCTTCCATGCCCACGCCCACCGCCACCCCTTGCTTTGTTTTTTTTGAGTGCTTCAGACCAGACTGAAGAGTTCTGATTTCCTCTGGCTCAGTGTAGTTCACAGGAGGCTCAGACTAGCTAAGCCATTTCTGAATTTCAGGTTTCTAACAGAAATCACTGGTACTCAAAGTAAGAAGCTGATTCCTATCTCAGTTAAATCAGATTTTAACTGGTTCTAAGCAGGTCAGATCTAACCTTCCTGGATCAAGGAGGAGAAAATTTTCCAACTTGGGAACAAATCAAATTCAGAGCAATTCATGTTGACCGAGGCCTGGTGAGCCTGGCCCTGCTTGTCCTCCCAGGGTCAGACCGGAAGAACGGGACCCCCGCCTCTGAGGAGGAGGAGTGGGTTCAGCCAGGTGACCCAGCCTTCCCGTAGGAAAAGCTAGTGGAAATGACTCCTGGTAAACAGATTCTAACAAAATTAAACCAGTTTAAAGTCACATTTGTCGAAATAACTTGGTTTAAACTGGATCAAATCAGCTTGAATTTCAATAGACTTACTCCTGTTGATAAAAACCATCTCTGCCCAGTGTAAACCAGATCACCCTACGCTCCCCCATGCCCAGCTCTGCTGCTCCAGCATTACCTGTGGGCGAGGCTGGAAAGAGGGAAGGAAGAAACAAAAGCTAGAGGATCTTCCCCACTCTCTGACTCTTAGGAGGCTCTTTTCTGACTTCTTGAACCAGGAAAAGGGACTCCTCCTGGAGCTCTGTCTGCCCCTAGAGCACACTCTGAGTTTCTGGCTGCCTCGGAGTGTAGGCTGGGCAGCACTGAAGGGAAAAAATGGTCAGGTTAGTGGAACTTTGCATTCTGGTCTCCGTCCCTGATCTGCCTGCTATGATTCATTGTCAGAGCCCCGGGAGAGCGCTGCTCCATCCGTCCGTCTAGGATTTATGGCTGCATCTAGCCTGTTCCTCCTTATTCCATCTTCTCTGGAATCCACATCTCATTTTGCTTTTTTTAGTCGTTGGTCCTTTGCCACATGGAAAATGGTATCTTAGTTTATGTTTATGGCACCTATTGCAAAAAAAAAAAGTTGTATTTTAAAATTTTGTTGACCAACAATAACCCTGTATTATAGCTTAAAAGAATTAGTCAGTCCATAGCCTATTTTCAGAACCATTCTCCCCAAGATGGTGGCTCAGTGGATAGAGCACTGGTATGCTGAGGACCGAGGTTCAAAAACCCGAGGTTGCCGCCTTGAGCGCTGGCTCACCAGCTTGAGCGTGGGATCATAGACATGACCCCATGGTCACTGGCTTGAGGCCCAAGGTCACTGGCTTCAGCAAGGGATCACTGGTTTGGCTGGAGGACCCCTGTCAAGGCACGTATGAGAAAGCTATCAATGAAAAACTAAGGTATCACAACTGTGAGTTCATGCTTCTCATCTCTCTCCCTTTCTGTCTGTCTCTCTCTTGCAGAAAAAACAGCAATTTACACAAAGACTGAACTACAACTTCTGAATAATACCTTATGTTGTTTTTCTTGTTTGCATGTTTCCCCTGCATCTAGCTGTGAAGTATGGAACAGGACACAGTGATATGTTCTATTGATGACACAGTAACCTGAATGGGCTGCCTAAATTTCCAGGAAATGGGAACCTGGGGTTGAGGGTCAGAGGTTGGATTCAGGTGGTGAAGGTACAAGGAAGAAAATTATTCCGGGAGGGTAGGGTGCATAGCACGGCAATGGAGGAGAGACGGGATTAGGTGCAGAGGGGTGCTTAAACTCTGCGTTGTCATGGACTTACAGTCACATGCAGCCTGGGCTCTAGCTGCTGCTCTCCAGGCCCCACCCCCCAACACTGTGTCCTCCACCAATTCCTGAGCACTGCCCCCCTTAGAGCCTGGAGAGTTTCCCCATTGCATTCCCCCTTCCAGGACACGGATTGGCCCTTTAACTGGAGCTTTTTCAAAGGCCAGGGGTGGCATTTAGGTGACCATGGCAAACCTAATGGGGGATATTTTGCAGCCTGGTCCCTGGTGGAGGCAATCAGGAGGGAAGTTGCAGCCTTCTGTGCCCCACCTCACTTATGCAACAGTATACCCCTCAGTTTGGGCCTGCTAATTAGCGCAGTTACCTCTGAGTATTGAAATGGCGAAGCTCTTCAAGGGCTTCTCCAGTGCCACGCTGTATTTACAAACACCATAGCATTTTATTGTGACCACCACTGTGCCTGTCATGATATACCTGGGTTTTGCTGCAGTAACTGACAAACCCAAATCCCAGTGGTTTAACACAACTAAAGATGCTGCACCTCCAACAGGAGTGGTGGGAGCTTTGCTCATCAAAGACCCCTGAGGCCCAGGCTAACTGAGGCTACATCTTGGCAGTAGCTTCCATAATCTTACAGCACCAATGGGAATATAACATGATGATTTGTAGACTCTTAAGGAATCTATCAACTTTTTGTTTGTGTGCACGTGTATTTTAATTTTTAAAAGAAGTCAGCTTCTTGGCCGAAGCAAGTCACATGGCCACATTTAACTTCAAGGGGACAGGGAAATGAAATTCTTTCTTGCCCCTACCTGGGAGATGGTGACCCGCAGTAACAATGATCCAAACCATGCCCTCAAGTTATCTCCACTCTAGAGTTGAACAATTCAGACTCTAGGAAGTCACGTTTCCAAAGTTCACACAGTGAATACGTCAGCTGAGCAGGGATCCAGGTGCACACTGTTTAACGGCAAAATCCAGCATCTTCCACAGCTCGGGCGTCTTCCCTTCACGAGACCATTATACAGCTTCAAGGGAACATCAGGTGCTGACAAGTGAAAAGTCTGACACCCAATTAAAGTTAACCTGATGAAAATAGGTTTCTTTTCTCTCTTTGCAACAATCTGTTCTTAAAATGGAAAGGAGAGATAGAGAAGAGAGGAAAAGAGAAGGAAAGAAATGAATAGAAAAAAGAAGAAAACAGAAACAAACAGGCCCGTTCTCCAGCTGCCCCCCACCGGAACCACAATATCTAATTGCATGCCAGGGTGATTTGGTTCCTTCCACCGGGTGGTATTTTCCACTCACAGGACAGGGTCAGGAGAAGTGTATAACTTAACCCCCTTGTTCTTGCTTATGTTTGTCCTCTGCTTGATCCCATACTCTTCATTCATCCTTTGGAATGCCCCCATGACAACGGGAAAATGGCAGTGTAGTAAATGAGATGAAAAAGAGCAACAAAGTACACAGCCCAACTTCCCCAAGACCTAGAGTCCTCGGAGGGAGGGAGGGCAGAGAGCATAAGAGCACTCCCCACCCCTTTCCCCACTTAAGAGAAGTCAGCCGTGGGTGTTTAGTCCCAGTCTGCAGATGAGAAAACTGAGGCTCAGAGAGGTGAAGTAATTGTTTGAGGTCACACGGCTAAAGCCAAATTAACATCAGCAGTTATTGTTTTCCTGAATCATATCTCACTTCCTGTCCACTCCATTCTGCACCCTTCGACATCCTCCTAATCTGGGGAAACTGACCGTGAGGATACCATAGCTGTGGATGCAAGAGTAGCTCTGCCTTATCTAAAGCTGCCCCACTTCGTTCTGCTTGCTCTCTTGACAAGCAGGGCGGCCCTTCACCATGGAGACATTAAGGTAAGGCAGTCACTCCACGGCTCAGGCTGTGGGCCCTGGAGGTGGACATCCCCAATGCTTTGGAAGGAACACTTCTCAGGCCTCAGAACTCTTCCTAAACAAACCTGAGGTGCCCAGAAGAGTTCTGGAAGGAGGCACGGACAGTGGTGGAAGCTTGTGTCCACACTGCTGGGCTGGGCCTCTGGACAAACCCATGAGGAAGACCCAGCAGTGTTTTCTTTTAACCCCAAACAAGGAAGAACACAACTTAATTAGGTTACGTGAGCTTTGAGTAGGGCCTGAAGTTCTCGGCTTTAGTGTGCAGGAGATTTGAAACCAGAGAGGCAGGCATTTAGTAGTTTCTGTAAGGTATTTTTCCCCGCCGAGAAGGAAGGAACAGGTCTCAGAGTCACCAAGTGTGGTAAGTTCAAAAGGCTTTATCCAGTACAGAGCGTTCCCTGGACAAGAATCACTGGCCTGGAAGATGGAGGTCAGGAAAATCGCACACGGAGAGACCGCGTGGGTATATTTAAAAAAGGGTCCCTCTAGAGCAGTCAGGCTAATATGACGTAGAGAAATCTTACTGGCTGACAGTCAATCGCCTTTGTTTCCAAGGAGTCCTAGGAAGTTTCTTTTTGGCGCGCTTGGCTGTGGGCGGTCCTAGCCAAAGTTCCTGGAGCCTAAGTTCCCACGTGACCATCCCTCTATCCACCGACCTTACATTCCGATCTTTTTGTGTTAATAAGGGGCACCGCTTATTCCTCTGGCTACTTCCTGCTGAATAGGGGCGTCGTGGGGAGGGGGAGATCGGAAGGTGGTGGTTTTGAGGGGTGTCCGGAGGAACATCTGTTTGGCCATGAGTTGAGAAACTTCGTTGGTGCAGTTCTGTAAGAATTTTTAAAAAAGAGACAAATATGAGTTATACGCTGATAATTAGAAGAAGATTTAGGTAGGATAGGGGCAGCCCAGGTAAGAATAGGTGGCTGCTATTAGGAGTTAAGCAGGTTGTAGGAGGAGAGATTTTTGCTTAATTTTTCTTGCAGACAGTTCAGATTGAAGCTTCTTTTATCAGGCCAGTCTTACTGAACAGCATTGCTCCCTGCTTCAGCTCACTCTGGTGGCAGGTTCCTGGTGGGAGGGACAGGAGCAACAGGAGGGTCTGCATGGCCCAATTTTTTTGTGAGCCGCAGACGAGTAAGGTCCAGTGGTTCTGACTCCCAGCAATCCTGTATGGGAGCAAGTTTGAGGCGAGAGACATGATACCAAGGTGTTTGCCCTAGGAGCTTAGCTGCAGTAGGAGTAGTCAGTATTACCGTATGGGGTCCCGTCCATCTGGGCTGCAGGGAGCCAGGCTGGAGCTCCCTTAGAAGAACGCTGTCTCCTGGTTGGAGGGGGACCGCTGGCTGTGTTTCATCTGGACCCCCTATGGGAGGAAGGGTCCAGTCCGCGTGTTCCCTGAGAAGATGGCGAAGTAAAGACAGAAAGGGGAGGTACGTGGCAAGAGGAGGGGGGTTGACAGGTAAGCTGTGATTGATTAGGAATGGCCTACCATAAACCAGTGCAAAAAGGCTAAGTCCAGTGGGGGGTTTTGTGGGGTTGCCCTGATTCTGGTGAGTGCCAGGGGAAGGAGGTTTGGCCAGGAGAGCCTGGTCTCAATGGAAAGTTTAGTTAGCTGACTCTTCAGGATGCCATGGGCCCTTTCCACCTTACCCGATGATTGAGGGTGATAGGGTATGTGGAGCTTCCAAGTGATGTTGAGAGAGGTGGCAACCTGCTGGACTATTTGGGCAATGAAGGCCGGGCCATTGTCTGACTGGATGGTAGTCGGCAGTCCAAACCGCGGGATGATGTTTCAATGAGAATGGAGGCAACGGTGTCTGCTGTTTCTCGAGAGGTGGGAAAGGCTTCTATCCATCCTGAAAAGGTGTCAAAAGAGGTTAAGAGATAACGGAGTTTTTTGTGAGGGGGCATGTGAGTGAAGTCAATCTGCCAATCCTGGCCTGGCATGTGCCCCCTCAGCTGATGAGTAGGGAAGCAGGGACGGAGTCCCCCTTGTGTAGAGGCTTTGGAACATATAGTGCATGCTGCGTGTACCTTTTCGATAGTCTGCTGGAGGCCTGGGAAGAAAAAGAGTGGTTGTAAGAACCAATAGAGAGCTTTTGGCCCTATGTGTAAGGAACAGTGGATATCAGAAAGGAGAGTTTCAGCCTGTCCTTTTGGTAAGGCAATTCTATCTCCGAGAAATATCCATCCCTGGTTGCACACATCTCCACCCTTTTTGAGGAGGGCCTGTTCTTCCTCAGGAGTGTAGGAAGGTTTCAAGGAGGTGGAGAGAAACATGAGAGGAGAGGGGGAGGCTCCCAGGGTGAGGTTTCGAGCCGTCTTGTCGGCCAGAGCATTTCCCAATGCCACTGGGTCCTGAGAGGTTTGATGGCTCCTACAATGTACCACGGCCACCTCAGTGGGAAGCTATAATGCCTGCAAAAGTTTAGAAATGAGGGTAGCATTGATTATGGGGGAGCCCTTGGTAGTGAGGAACCCCTTTCCTTCCAGAGGGCAGAGTGGCTGTGGGTGATAAGAAAAGCATATTTAGAGTCAGTATATATAGTTACGCATTTTCCCTGGGCCAGAGTGAGTGCCCGCGTGAGGGCAATCAGCTCTGCTTTCTGGGAGGTGGTGCCCTCTGGCAGCTGTGAGCTTCTAGGGTGGAGGAGGTGGTGAACACTGTGTAGGCTGCCCGTCATCATCCGTCGGGTCCCTGTACAGAGCTCCCATCTACAAAGAGTATTAGATCTGGATCTTTTAAAGGAGAATCTGATAATCCATCTCGAGGCCTGTTGAGGAAATCTATTAGTTCCGTACAGGAGTGGGTGGGTTCTGGAAGTGTCGCTGGAGCTGGCAGTAGAGTGGCTGGGTTGAGTCTGGGAGAGGGTAAAAGAGTGATTGAAGGGTTTTCAATGAACAGGAGGTGAAATTCTTGTAGGCGGGAAGGACTTAACAGAGAAAGAGATTTGTGTGAAAGGAGGTCAGTGAGCCTATGGGAGGAGAATACAGTGATGGGTTGGGGAAGGATGAGCTTAGTAGCCTCCTTGGTGAGTTCAGCTGCTGTGCCCAGTGCCCGGAGGCAGGGCTGCCAGCCTTTGACAGTGGTGTCCAGTTGTTTAGAGAGATATGCCACAGGGCGGTATGTAGGCCCCACAGGTTGAGTTAACACGCCAACAGCATTACCGTGCTTTTCATCAGTGAAAAGATGGAAGGGGCGTCTGGAGTCAGGTAAAGTGAGAGGGGGAGAGGAGATGAGGGCATCTTGAAGGGTACAGAAAGCCCTTTTGATGGTGTTGGGGGATGTGAGAGGTCCCATAGGAATCTCTTTTACAGCCTCGTAGAGGGGTTTAGCTAAGAGAGCAAAATTAGGAATCCAGTGTCTAAAAAAACCTATTAGACCAAGGAAAGAAAGAATCTGATCAGCAGTGGTAGGTGGTTGGAGACTGCGGATGGTCTGAGTTCGATCTAGGGTGAGACCTCGGGTGGTGGGAGTCAATGCGATGCCCGGATAGACTACAGACTGAGAGTGAAGTTGAGCCTTAGTAGGAGAGACACGATATCCCTTCATGGCAAGAAAGTTAAGAAGGGTAGCTGTGTGTCTTCTTGAGGCAGACAGGGAGGGACTGCAGAGAAGTAGGTCATCTACATATTGTAAGAGAGTACTAGTCTCGAGATCGCATGCAGCTAAATCCCGAGCCAGCGCCTGTCCAAACAGGTGTGGGCTGTCTCTGAACCCCTGGGGCAGGACAGTCCACGTAAGCTGCTGGGCTGCATTAGTGTCCAGATCAGTCCAAGTAAAGGCAAACAGAAAGTAAGAGTCAGGGTGTAGAGGAATGGTAAAGAAGGCATCCTTGAGATCTAGGACCATGAAGTGAGTGGTGTCTGATGGAATGTGTGACAGTAATGTGTAAGGATTAGGGACCACTGGATGGAGGGAAACTACTGCCTCGTTGATTAGGCATAAGTCTTGGACGAGGCGATAAGCTCCTGAAGGTTTTCGAACAGGAAGGATGGGGGTATTGCAGGGAGAGTCCATGGGGATGAGTAAGCCTTGGTTTAAGAGGCGGGTAATTATGGGTTTAAGGCCCTGGTGGTGACTTGCTGAAATAGGGAATTGGGGCCTAGATGGAAATTGGGAGGGATTCTTTAAGTGGATGTGTACAGGTGGGTGGTGGGTTGCTACCACAGGGGTAGAAGTGTCCCAGACCTGAGGGTTGACAACATCCGGTGGAATAGGAGGTGTGACCGGGTTAGAGTGATCTGTGGTAGTGGAAGAGTCTTTAGTCAGGAGTGGTAGGAGTAGGTGGGAAGATGCTGTCAGCTGGATAGTGGTCCCGAGACTGTGTAGAATGTCTCAACCCAGAAGGGGTACAGGGCATGATGGCATGACTAAGAACGAGTGTGAAAAGGGGATTCCGTCCAAACTGCATGTCAGAGGTGGTGTGCGAAGAGGAGAAAAAAGGGTCCCGCCCACTCCCATAACCGAGACCTGTGAGGCAACTAGAAGTCCAGAGTATGAAGGCAAAACAGAGAAGGTAGCCCCAGTGTCCACAAGAAATGATATGGACTTACCCACTACCTGTAGCATCACCCTTGGCTCAGAGAGAGTAATGAGGGTCTCCGAGTCTGGGCCGCATCAGTCGTCTGCGAGGCCTAGGAATTCAAATGATGGCCCCGCCTGGCTGGCTTGGTCTCCCATCTGAGCGGCCTGTCCTCCATGTCGAGATGTCGAGGATGAGCCTGCTGCCAAAAGGGGACAAATGCTCCGCCAGTGACTGGGCTGCTTGCACTTAGGGCAGGGCTTAATGGGTGGCCTCAGGCAGGGGCACTGCCAGGACCAATGACCTTCCTTGCCACACTTAAAGCAAGCTCCTGGTGGGGATCCTCTTGGCGGCCCGGACCTAGGTCGAGCACCCTCTGTGCCTTGCCCTTGTTTCTCTGGCCTTAGGGCTGCCACAAGAGCCTGGGTTTGGAGTGATACCTTCTGCTGCATGCGGGCCCGGCGTTCAGCCTCAGCCTGTTCCTCTCAACTGTTAAAAACCTTAAATGCCATGTTCATCAGGTCTCAATTAGGGGTCTGGGGGCCCTCTTCTGCCTTTTTAAGTTTCCTTTGAATGTCCGGGGCCGATTGAGAAATAAAGTGAGTGGCTAATACAGTGGCCCCGGCATTGGAGGTAGGGTCTAAACGAGTGTGGAGGACCATAGTGTCAGTGAGGCGATTTAAGAAGAGAGCGGGATTTTCCTCAGGTTCTTGAGTAATTTCCCTTAACTTGTCATAGTCAAGTACCTTTTGTGCTGCATCCTGCATGCCAGCTACAAGACATTCAATCATTTGGTCTCGTCGTCTCCTACCTGTTTGTTCCGCCTGGTAATTCCAGTTGGGGTCCGTGTCAGGGACCGCCTCTGGGCCCACCGGCATTTGACGGTTTGAGGTATGGACCTTATCTGCATGAGCTCGCGTGGCCATCTGGATTCGGTCCCGTTCATCGGGGGTAAGGGTAGAAGACATAATAATATAGAGATCATGCCAAGTGAGGTCATATGCCTGAGTGAGATATTGGAATTCCTTGGTATAGTTGGTAGGATTAGAAGAGTAAGAATCCAAGCGCTTTTCAATTGCAGACAGATCAGAGAGGGAGAAAGGCACATGAACCCGAACAACTCCTTCTGCTCCGGCCACCTCGCGGAGAGGGCATAGGAGGTTGGCTTCCTCTTGTGGCCTGGAGTGAGATCGGGTGTGAGCGCTGACTGGAGAGGAGAGAGAGAGAGCATCATTTGCAGGTGGGGAAGCAGGATCTAGCGAAGAGGGGGGAGGAGTCCGATGGGACCGAGGGAGCCGAGGGAGTCTTGCAGGAGGGAAGAGAGTTCCTCGGGGGAGTCGGAAAAGGAGGAGAGATCTGGAGCGGAGGGTTTAGCTGAGGTTTCTCTGGCCAAGAGGATGTGTGTTGTAGAGCAACCGGCACAGTTTAGGATGAGAACTCAGATGCCAAAACCCCTGAATATAAGGTATTTCTGACCACTTCCCAGCCTCCTGGCAATAATTCTGTAAATCAGTAAGGATGTTAAAATCGGAAGTCCCTTCCTGATGCCACCTGGTCTGGTTATCCAGTGGGTATTGTGGCCAGGCTACGCTACAGAAGAAGATTAGTTTCTTCTTTTTCAGGGAACGATCAATGTTTGAAAGACTCCGGATTAGGCACCCCAGGGGTGTTTTAGAGTCAGATTTGGATCCCTTTGCCCCCATAATCACCCTCAGTTCTCGGAGTGGTCAGACTTGAGTATTAGCATCCTAAAAACTCATGGTCCGGCCACGGACGGAAAAGGTAAAGTGGAAATGCTTCGGATGTCTTCAAAGCAAATGTACTCGGTCAGAAAAAAGAAGTCCCTGACGCAGCTGCGGTTTCGGACAGGGATTCTCGGAGGAAAGAACTGAGGCGGGGGGGGGGGGGCGGGGGGAGAACTTACCACACCGTGCGCTGAAGTGGGTGGGAGGTCGGAGGTCCTGGTTCTTTCTCGGAGGGAAGGGGAGAGGAGCGGTCCTTGCAGACTTCTGACTCCTCCCGGGTTTCGGCACCAAAATGTAAGGTATTTTTCCCCACCGAGAAGGAAGGAACAGGTCTCAGAGTCACCAAGTGTGGTAAGTTCAAAAGGCTTTATTCAGTACAAAGCGTTCCCTGGACGAGAATCACTGGCCTGGAAGATGGAGGTCAGGAAAATCGCACACAGAGAGACCACGTGGGTAAATTTAAAAAGGGGTCCCTCTAGGGCAGTCGGGCTAATATGACGTAGAGAAATCTTACTGGCTGACAGTCAATCGCTTTTGTTTCCAAGGAGTCCTAGGAAGTTTCTTTTGGGCACGCTTGACTGTGGGTGGTCCTAGCCAAAGTTCCCGGGCCTAGGTTCCCCACGTGACCATCTCCCTATCCACCGACCTTACAGTTTCAGCGGCTGTTTCTGACAGCATGATACCCCACCCCCACCCCCATTTTCTCCATCCATGGACTTAGGAGGGGTGGGAAATGGGGAGGGGCTCCATGAGGAAGCCCAGGGCCTGGAGCCCTGGGCCCGTGGGGAAAGGGCACTGCCAGGCACTTAGTCGGTGGGTGTTTCTTCCTGACAAACCACGTACAAGTTCAGTGTGGTTTGCTGCTCACTTCTACTTCCTTATCTGTGTGAGGGGATGTGTTCCCTTCACAGGAACTCTGTGATTTGAAGTAGGGGAAATGAACTTCAGAAGAAGCTGGCCATGGACATGGATCCTGTAGCTTTGGGACCCATGGCTAATTCTAGAGGAACCTAGGAGCCCACTCTGGGCTCCCCACACAGGCAGGCCGTCCCTAGTCCAACTCAAAGGGTCACAGCCACCATGCCAATGAGTCAAAATGGCTGCAGACATGGGTCTTGGGGGCATTTTCCCTTGGACATGACACAGCACTGTTGTCACGGGGTAACCCTCTACAGTTCAGGGCATGAAAGCAGCCATTTCGAGTGCGGCTTGAATTTTTTTCTTTTAAAAAAGAAGTCACATACTTCTCTCTGCATATGTCATCTTTCCCCAGAGGAGTCCAGAGTGAGTCACATAATTTTCCTGTTGCAGAGTTTCTGAGAGAATCAGGTCTGCAGATCTGAGTGCCAGGAGGTCTTCCCGACTGGGTGTGAGTCGGGTCCCCTTACTTCCAGCAGGTGTAAATAAGTCCTTTCCATTGTGTGGAGCAGGGGGTATAGCTGGGGGTTCTGTGACGCAGGCCCAGCGGCGCCTGCTGGGGGCTGGCTGGGCACTGGCTGCCTTCCTTTCTTCCCTAAACTGCTTCACACAAGTAGAGGACCCTGTTGTGCAGAATGGTGACCAGGTAAACAGTAAAGGGACAAGAAGGGATGTAGGACCCACAAAAATCTCGGTAGCAGAGTCTGGCAAAAGGTCACAATTGGCATACAGCAGGTCCTCTAGACACTGAAAACAGAGGGAAGACGAGGGTGCACAGGCAAGGAAAAGCAATGAGCTTGAAGACTGACTTCATGGTTTTCAGTGCCCTGGGTTTACATACAAATGATATCTGGCCGGTGCTCACTGGTGATGCGATATCTCTGAGACTTTATAAAAATTAATCCACTCAGCACACAAAAGCCAGTTTACTAAAGAGGGAAAATTGCCAACGAGGCCAAGGTGACGGCTGTTTTAGGCCCAGCATAAGCTCATTAGCCTCAGAGCGACGCTGCCGCCTGCCCCACGGCCTCCCAGGCCGGCTGTCCTGGAGACCTGCGGTGCCTGTCACGAGGCCGCTCGGAACAGTGCAGGCAGGACCAGGCCTCATTAGGAGAGTCTCCCAGGAAGCAGGGAAGGCAAACAGGGCATTCTTTTAGAATGATGGGTTTGTTTTATTTTGCATCTTTTTTCATTACAAAAGAATTGGGGAATTGATGTTTTTGCATTACCTTTCTTTCTTTAACGACAAGGGGATTTATTCCCCTCTTGCTCTGGATAAGCACTGATCATGTCAGCCTCCACTTAAACCAGTGGTCTCCAACCTTTTTTGGGCCATGGACCGGTTTAATGTCAGAAAATATTTTCATGGACCAGCTTTTAGGGTGGGACGGATAAATGCACAAAATAACATTATGCGACTGGCGTAAAAACTGTGGTATTTTTAAATATAATTGTCGAACTTATGAGACAAGCGTCAAGAGTGAGTCTTAGACGGATATAACAGAGGGAATCTGGTCATTTTTTAAAAATAAAATATTGTTCAGACTTAAATATAAATAAAACGGAAATAATGTAAGTTATTTATTCTTTCTCTGTGGACAGGTACCAAATGGCCCACAGACCGGTACCAGTCCACGGTCTGGGGGTTGGGGACCACTGACTTAAACCCTTCAGAGACTTCCTCTTCTTGCTCATTTGAAAATAACCCAGTTCACAAAAGTGGCCATAAGCATCACTGACTTTGAAGAGGTTTGCACAGGACAGTTTTTCCAATCATTTACAAAATGACATACTTCTGTGTTGGTCAATTAGTAGCCACTCCCCAAGCTGCCTGGACTACTCCTTCTACCCTGGGACCCCCTGGACTGTCCTCATATCCAGCATCTCAGACAGCAGGGGGCTGCAGGACCCTACTTCAATCTATGGCTGTATCTGTTCTGATGGGACACATCTGCGCCTCTGCGATTGTTGAAGGGTTATCAACCCTGGTGGCTCAGGGCAGTCTGATCGCAGCCCCTCCCCCACACTTCCCTCCTTTCTCTGTCTAGGATTTTGAGCCCTGGCCACAGAGCCCTTCTCTATACTTCTTGTGTGCTTCAGGCCTTCCCTTGGGGACTTTACAACTCTGTAAAGTCTAGAATGGTCTCTCCCATCCTGTCCCCTTTGACTCTGGTTCACATTTTTCATCCTCCCTTCAATCATTCATAGTCAGCTTCAATAAAGGCCCTGGCTGGTTGGCTCAGTGGAAAGAGCGTCAGCCTGGAGTGCAGACATCCTGGGTTTGATCCCTGGTCAGGGCACACAGGAGAAGCGACCATCTGCCTTTCTTCCCCTCCCTTTCCCCCTTCTCTCTCTCTTCCCTTCTCGCAGCCAGTGGTTCAACTGGTTCAAGCGTCAGCCCCAGGTGCTAAGGATGGCTCAGTTGATTGGCGCATTGGTTCCAGATGGGAGTTGTTCAGTGGATCCCAGTCAGGGTGCATGCGAGAGTCTGTCTCTCTATCTCTTCTCCTCTCACTTAAAAAAAAGAGAGAGAAATAAAGATGAATGAATGATCAATCATATTTGAGAGGCACTTGGGGAAGGACTAATTGCAAAGACACCAGTCGTCTCCCCCTAGTTAATCATCGCCAGGAGAAAGGGAGCCTGTGGATATGGAGGCCACAGTGTCCACCCTCCATCTTGCTTGGTGTTGCCACTCTGGAGAGAAGCAGCTGCAGTCTGGGAGATGCCTCTGAGCTGTGAGCATGATCGCTCACAAAGAGGTGAAAGAGAAATAATTTAAATATTTGGGATTCCAAAAGTTGTCTTGTACCATGTAACATGGAATTTCCATCTCCATCAACCGGGCACGGTTGAGAGTGAGAGGGGAGCTCTAGTGAGACTTGGATAACCTGACAGGTAACCCAAAGACTCTGACACTTCATGGGAAAACTTGGCTTTCTAACTAGAAACCAACTGGCTTCTGTCCTCAGAGCTGTGGATGCAAATGTTCATTCCCTGCCTAGTCATAAATTACAGGTGTAGTAGGGAGCCAGTCCCAGGCAGGTGAACAGAACAGCCTAGCTCAACATCCCACAGGCTCAGGAGGAAGAGGAGGAGGAGGAGGAGGAGGAGGAACTGATTTAAGGAGGCAACTGGCTTCTTAACACTCATCCCAGGTGCTTAGACACTTTTGCCAGCTCCAAAGGCTTGTGTGGTGTTTTGTTTGTTTACTATGCTCCCCTTATTTCCTTATCATTCATAAAGCTTGCCCTAACTTCTGACAAAGGTTACCACCAGGAAACTGAAAGGAACATTTTGTAAGCATTGTGATGGATCCTGATACCTTGTTGAAGCCTAAAATTAGGGGTTTGACTACATGTCTGTTTCCCTTCCGCCTCCAAAACATTAACAAAGTAGGGATAATACAGGGGTTTCCTTCCTTGCTGAGACACAGCCCCCTGAGATGCCATCAAGATGAAAACACCAGTGTCTGTCGAGAATGCAGAGCAGTGTTTTTTGAAGTGTACTTTTTGGGACTAAGCCCCAGAAACGTTGTGTTGGTTTTCTGGTGATGTACAGAAGGTGTACTGCTCACAAGTCCCCACAGAGGTCCAGTTGTCCCAAGCTGCTTTCCTGTAGTCTTTTCACACTCTGCTCTGAAATCCCAGGAAACTTCTGCCAGCAGCATGACATCAGTTCTCCAGCATTTGGGAGCCCTCACTCTGTGAAGACTCTGTGCGCAGGGATGGACACCGCCCAGGAGGATCGGCAGGGCGCAGCCACAGTGAGGTGGGTGGTGGAAGTCTTCTGTAGGACCACCAGGTCATTCATCATCGCAGCTGGGACAACAGAGTGTAGGGACCACTATTAACCATAAATCAATAATTGTACTGGGGAAACAGGTCTAAACTAGGACCATCCTACTAATGCAGAGCTGACACATGATAGAGGGCTATGCCTTTTGTCTGTCCTTTGAGAAGTTATCAGAGCAGAAAACGTTTTCAGTTCAAATGGAAAGGGGCTTACTAACAGAGAGCCTCCAACAACAGTATGAGGTAGTGAGCACCTTGTCACTGCACATATGCAAAAGGATAACTAACAACCCAGCCACCAAGATGTTATGCACAGAAAACAATGACATGCAAGTGAGGTACTGTGGTCTGGCCTCTGTGACTCAAGGTCCCTACTCTTCTTGGTTTTCTCTATTGGTGAGGGTGAGTAGCTTGTCTCATACATGGGCCAATCAGTCTGATTCATGCACATGTACACACTTGGATAAAAGTAGACAAACACCAGGACTGCAAGGTTAAACACTTGTATTTATTAATTAATATTCACAGGTGCCTATACATAATGTAAATATCTTTTTGTTTAAAATGTGAGCCAATTTCACAGCCTGGTCTTGATTTTGAATGAAGAACTGTGATATATGAGCAAAATATGGTCAAAAAAATTTGAAGTGGATCAGAAGCCGTTTCGAAGAGCCAGTCTAAGGTTAAATGGATCAAGTTTGGTCCAAAAATAATTGTACTTTACTTATGTAAGAAGTTAACATTAAGGGAAGATAAAAGGGAATTCTTTGTACTATTTTTGCGACTTGTCTGTAAGTCTAAAATTAGATTTAAAAAAACCCCATAAGCCCTGTTCACACCATGCCCTGACTGATGAACTCTGCTCATCCTCCAGAACTCAGCTCAGGAGAAACATCTTGGATTTCCACTCCCTCCCCATGAGTCCTCAGATACTTCTGCATATCCCCCAATCAGACCTATCACCTATTCGTGTGATTTCATGATATATGACAACCTCATCTTATTCTGAGCCTTTTTTGGACTGGATTTCCCCCCCCCCCCCCTCCACTTCATCTTTACAATGAATTAATAAGTTAATCCAATTTGAACATTTTATGTTTTGCTTTCTTTTTAAAAATTTGTAGTAAAATACACATTATATAAAATTTCCATTTTTTCTTCCTGTATATAACTGAATACATTCCAATGTTGTGTTATTTTCCTATCATGTTAAATGGCTTAAATTGCCAGACTTGACCAGATTGTTAGATCCACTTAGCCTGGACCCAGGGGACTTGTGACACTCAGAATTAATTTAAGCCCGCTAATGCCAGGTGCCTGCAGTCAGCGTCTGTTTGATCAACTGTGGAGTTATTTCATCCCGTTTGAGCCAGCTAATCAGTGAGTACTGGTTCTGCCCAGGTTCTGGGCCAGTAGTCAGCACTCAAAGATGGTTCTCTTTCTTTGGCCTAACCTCTTGCTCTGTCACTTTCTCTTTTGTTCACTCCCCACCCCGCCAGAGTTCTCGCCTGTTTCTCTTGCTCTCCTTTCTCCTCCATTCACAGCACCATCTGGTTTGGCGGGCTCTGGGCTGTGTAACACCACCTTCACTGTCCTGTCCTGCACTTTGAAAACAACTCCCACTGGTGGACTTGGGAGGCAGTGATATACACAGGGTGACTTGTATATAGGGAGAGTACCTGTATCTGGGCAGCCTCTCCTAATGTTTCAGGGCACCCCCACCCCCTCCCCAGAGAGGAGGGACATTTTCTCACTGACTCGAAAACCTCTTAATGTAAAGAATGCAGCACTGCTTTGGGAGCTAGGAACCTGGCCTCCAGTAACCTTCCAGCCATTAACCAGCTGTGTCATTTTGGCCATGCCCTCTCTGGGACAATATTTCCTAATCAGTAAAAAGAGGGGCTTAGATATACAAATCAAAGTCTTATGATAATGCTGACGATGACGATGAAGATGACTTTGTGGCATGTTTTTTTCTTTCTACACAATAATACCGTGAATGAGACAGAGGACCACCCTGGTCAGGGGCTATCTTCTATCTCCCCCATGCTGTCTAGCCCCAGTTAGCATTTGGGGGGCTCGAGTCCTTTCTCCTGCCTAGAAGGAGCCCCACGAGGCTTCACTGCATGTGAATGTGCGAGGGAGTGTGACTGTGTGTGTCCTTTAGAGGAGGGCTCTTCCTTCTCTGTCCTCTCACTCACGGCCTTCTCGGCTCTGGTTTACAGAGCAATTTCTCTTGCTGGCTCCTTGCCTCAGCCTCCAAAACCCGAGGGTGCCCACATCCTGTGCTTCAGATGACTCCCACAAACCTCAAGATAAGATTCAAGTGGAATTCAAGATCTCCACCGTCTGGCCCGAGCTTACCTCCTGGTCTCGCCAGTCCTGCCTAGCCCAGACCACTCTTCCTTCCACTCCTCCCGTTCTCCTGCCCTCTGGCTGTCCTCCACCTACCCATCAACATGATGGTACCCAGGGACCTGCCTCGCTCTGCCTTGTAAGGGGCCCTTCAGGAGTCGCCGGGGTGGAGCGGGCGCCGGTCCTTCCCGAGGCGGCCGCCAGGGGGCGGCAGGAGTGGCTCCAGATGACAGCAGGAGGCCGCGGGTGGGGGAGGGAGGAGGGAAGCAGCCGGCGCGGGTCCTGGCTCTTCGGATCTCAAACTTCGAGCCAGAGCTCTCCGCGCGCGCCCGAGCCGCTGGCCGCCCGCGCAGCCCGACGCCGAACCAGTGCGTAGCGGGAGTCCGTGCAGGGTGGGCTTGGGACGTCGGCGACGGCGGCCGTCCATGCGGCGGGCTCGAGCTGCCGGGCGCCGGGAACCACGCGGGGCGAGGTGAGAGGAGGCGGCCGCCGGCTACTCCGGGACGTGGACACCCAGGTGAGCAGAGCCGCCCGCGTCGCGGGTCGCGCGTCCGTCCTGCACGCCTGCTCTCCGCCCGCGAGGCCCCGAGCCGGCCTGTTGCTGCAGTCCTTGGGCCCCTCCGGACCGCGAGCAGGCGCGGTGGGTGTGTCCAGGACGCGGGGGCTGCGCCCGCACCAGGCTCGGGAAGCTGCGGCGCCTGGTCCGGGCACACTGCTTCGCCTGCCTCCCTCCCTTGCTCTCTCCGCTTCCCGGAAGGTTCGTTCTGTCCGGCCGGCGCCAGCCCTGAAAACCCTAGAGACGGTCCACCTGGGCTGTCCCGGGGTCGGGCCCGCGCACTTGGGGTCTCGGCGCAGGGCACCGGGGCACGCACACGCGGCCGGCCGGCGCGCCCCACCCCAGCCTCGCCCCCTCCTGCCCCGGCCGAGCGCTAGCTGCTGGCCGAGTCTCGGTCGGCGCGCGTCGAGCTCCATCCTGAGGCCTCGGCCACGCCGTTTTCTAGAAAGCCTTCGACACGCGTGTGGGTCTCTGCGGAGCCGCGGCACTCTGGCGCCAGCGGAAGTCAGACTGGATGGGTTGTTTCCACCAGCTCCAGGCGCTCCCCCAAGGGGCAGCCTAAGTACCGGCAGTTCCCCGGCGTGCTCTTAGAATTAGTCTTTCCAGAGCTAGCTTACCTTAGGGGTCTAGGGACCTGGGAGTGCATATATTTTTGTTTTCCTTGAAATAACAGCAGCCCTAACGTGGGCGTTCTCAGGCCCACTTAGCGTCTGGAATGTGTGGGTCTGGTGTTTCCTAAGCGTGCACACCCAGCCCCGCAAATCCCCCTGCAGTAGCCTCCACTACTGCCGTTAACTGTGCATGCGTGGGTCTCTTCCTGTCTCCTTTGTGACACCACCACGCAGCGCTTCTTCCTTTTGCGGTAAGTGACTCTCAAGTCTTTGACCTGTGTAACTGAGCCATTCTGGGATGCCTGTTTGAATTTGGAGTGAGAGAAATAAGAGACTCAAGAGAGGTCTGAGGAATTACCTTGTCCAGCTGTCGTTTCACAGCCAGAGGCACCCAGGCGCAGAATAATCTAAAGATTTTTCAAAGGTTGCACAGTTCTTGAAACCTTGCATGACCTGCACTTGTCTTCTACTTTGGTAAAGGTGGTGAAGAGGCTGGTCTTAGGATTGTACTGAGTCTCAATCTACAAAGAAGCAAACATTTAAAGAATGTGATTTAAATACAGCCCTCCTCAATTCCTATATAGATAGATTTTTGTTGGCAACGTGATTGAATTCCTTTAGAAAACAAAATCTTTGCCCTGGAATTAATGCGAGGAAGCAGATGGGAGTCCTGGGACTTTCCTATAAACCTTTGCAGGGCTGGAGCAGGGTTTTCCCAGAGGTCCTGGCATGGGAAGTGCAACGGGTGATCAGAGTACTAGAGTACTTACTGAACAGGCAGTGCTGGGCTGGACTTCTGTGGGGAGGGCTGTGGGGTCAGCTCATGTGGGCTTGTCCATGCCCAGCACTGAATATAGCACCTGGTAGTCTTATCTTTATCTTGGTCTTGCGCCTGCCATGAAGAAATCTTCCTACATGGCTGTTAGGAAAAAAATAAACAAGATGAAATTAAATGGAATCCAGAGTTGGAGAGTAAGATCAGGGTTGGAAATTCTGATTGGAGGTGTTGTGGTTTTAGTTTTGCCTAGAAATGCTTGTTGTGATTGCAGCCAGTTATCCTAGAGAGAGGCCAGGTGTCACTCTCGCCTTCTTGGTCCCCACATTTCTCTCCATGGCTCCACCTTTCTCCCCCTTGTCCATGAGTCTTGAGGTCTGCTTGCTCCTGACTCCTTCATCATCCAACTCCCCTCATTTATAGCTCATTTGTGACCAAGTCCCTTCTACATTCTTTTGTGATATCTCAAAATTATTTTTGTGTCTTCATTACCTCTGCCCCTACCTTATATCCAAATGACAGTGATAATCTCTCTTGACTCCTGGCCACGAGTCTCTTTTTCATTTTAATCCATTTCTCTCTCATGCTGACAGATTAATATTCCTAAAATTCTGACTTCATCACATCATTCCTCTCAAGAAATTACAATACCACCCCCTCCCTACTCCCCAAGTATTCATTTCTATTTAATTTATCTCCAGAAAATCTTTCTGAGTATCTGCTGAGCTAGGGGCCGTTCCTACATGCTGGAGCTTCCAGGAGGAACAAGACAATATCCTTGCCCTCAGTTTGTTGACAGGCCAGCAGATGATTTATGGCCACCTGGGAGAGAAAGAGACCAAAGAAATAACCAATAACCACAAAACAATGCATGAGGAGGAGTCCAAGGAGGGGGGAAGGGCTGGGAGGCGGGAGGGATGCCGTCAGAGGGAAGAGCTTGAGCAAAGCCCTAGAGATGTGAGAGTGTTATTATGGACAGGATTCATCTGGTCATTTAAAACTATCTTAATTCCAATATGCTCCATTGATCCAAGAACATTGCAAGTCTTTCCTGCCTGAAACTCTTTCCTCCACTTACCCAGTCTCTGTCGTGGCTTGGAAATCCGGATGCCTCCTCTGCTAACCCAGATCTTGCCAGGAAGTGTACCCCAGTCTCCTTGTACACTCCTCTCTCTCTCCTCCCTGGACCCACCTTCTCTGTCTCCTGTATCCTGTGTATTCAGCCTGGACATGTCCTAGTGGGTGAGCAGCATCTTCCCAGACACCCTGGAGTTCCTGAAGAGCAGCCCCTTGGCCTCTCCTCCTGGGGCCTTTCCAAGGTGAGTAGCCCAGTGCCACTCACAATCAGCCCCACAAACTTAAAAAGGTGCCTCAACTGGGTGTGACCTGCCATTCCACTTTTCCCATCTTTCTCCTCTTTCCCCCCCACATTTCCTCTGTATTATCTTTGTGTGTGTACACAGAGTTATGGTATTTATTTATGCATGTGTAGATGTAAAGGTTTCATGTGTATTTATTGACTCTCTCCTCTGTAACAACAACGGGTTAGAAATGTTTTGTCAGGAGCCAACCCACTACACAGGCTGATGCTGGAAACTGGATGTGGGGCTCCACTGGGGGGTTCTGGCCTGAGGCTGCTCTACTGTCTCTTGCTTTCTTTCAGGATGGCTCCTTTTCACGCCTCCTCTGCAGGGCCTGGGTACTGATGCTGGGACACCACTCATCACCTGGGCCTGTTTTGCTCTCTTTTCCTTCCCCCACCCACCAAGGTGGACTTTTCTGGTTTCTGTAGACTCGCTGTCCTGGCATGTGCTGTGCCTGGGGCTTGACTCCTCCCAGCAACCTGTGATGGAGACATTATCATCTGTACTTTATAAGGTAGGAGACACAAGCGCAGGGTTACTTACCTGAGGTAGACAACTCAGGTTCTGAACCTAAGTCTTAAAACCCAGCTCCCTAAGCCTGGTGCTCTTTCCAGCCTATCATTATTTCACGAAGGGCTGTCCTTAGGACATCTGAGCCAGAGTTAGGATCTACTGGAAAAGCAGACCAATGTAGTGTGGGGGCAGAGCCTGGCACTTTTAGGAGTGTCTCAGGTGCTTCTTCTGCATGCTCAGGTTTGAGGACCACTGACCTGGGCTGCCTTTAACACGAGGTGCTAATGACAGGTGGTTGGTGAATATGCCACTTTATCCCAGGTAACACATTCCTTTTTCACAGAGGCCTTTGGCTCTAGGGAGTGAGCAATGGAGCTTTGAGGCCTGGGCCTGGTGGAGAGCCTCTTCAGTTCAGTCCTGAAAGCCCCCCCCCCCCCCCGTGGGAGCTGGCATGAAGTCCTGTCTCTGTCAGGCTCACTGTGAATTTATTTCTGGGGCCTGAGTGGGTGCTGAGGGAGAAGGATAGGGGTGGATAGTTTGGGAATCCAAGTTTCCTGGGATAAAAAATGGACCGGGACTCCCCAAATAGGGCTACCCATACTTTGCTAGCCACTCCCTCCAGGCACCGTGAATTGTACCAGGATGGGGTCCAGTGATCGACAGATTCTTTCATTCTAAAAGCCTTTATTTTGCTTCTCTCCAATCACCAGCCTCAGTTTCCCCCATTTGGCAAATGGATGGCCAAAGCCTGAAGGGTGGCGTAGGGACTGTGTGTGGGCGTGCAGAGCATTAGGCAAAGTCTCACAGTGGCTGCTCAGTGTCAGTTTTCATCCCGTTTCTCCTGCTTACTCGGTGCCTGACCAGGGCTGGCAGCTCTGAGTGCTCGTATATGTGCTGGAGAAGAATATATAATCGTAGGCCCCCTCAGGTTCAGGGGATGACTGTTGCCACCTTATATTGGATCCCAGTGAATGAACACCCCTCGTTGTGCAGTAATAATAATACCAAATTCTCCAGTTTCCCTTTAGATTCTTCCAAGAAGAATCTAAGAAGCAAGTAGGCAGCAGTTTTCTTTATTAGTGGTTAGTCGTCCTGGGACATTGGTCTCTTTCTGCCTTTGTCTTCTTTTTACTTAATCTTTCAACCAGACTCATTGTGTACGCTGTCCTCTTTCATGTGCCTTCTGAAGCTGATGGCTTAGTGCTATCTTGGCAGTGTCTCTTCAGCCTTCTCCTCTCAGGTGTAGTCCGGAGGACAGAGGGCCAGGTTTGCACTGTGGTGTCTTGTCCCAGAAGGGCAGCCCTGGGTGACCCCACGACCTGCGCTAGGCAGGGGCAGAGCTGGCCTGCCTCACCCTCCTGGCCAGCTGGCTGGCTGCTTGCCTGAGAGGGCTGGCCAGCAGTGAGGACCCAAGTAATGAGTGATTAATAGGCGCCCCATCTAATCTCCTGCCAGGGGAAATGAAGGGCCAGCCTCGCTCGCTCGCTCGCTCGTCTTGACCTGCTCCAGGTGGGCTTGGAATGCACCCAGCTCAGGATGGGGATTAAGGCTTGAAAGACAAGAGGAAATGAGATGTTAACCCTTTAGGCAGTAGCCATCGGAGGCCCACCTGAGCCCAGGAGCCCAAGCAGGGAAATGGCAAGGGGATTATCTGAGGCATCCCATGAATGGGAGTGTGGTCTTTGATTTAGTACAGGGATGCAGCCATTGACTAGAGGGGCTGGGCAGGGTGGGGGTGGGGGGGGGCAGACCATGTCTTGTACTTAACCATTTTTTCTTGGAAGCTCAGTCAAGAGAGAGAGGAATTTCTTATGGACATGGGTACATACTTTCGATCCTATCAGCAAGTT
This sequence comes from Saccopteryx leptura, assembly GCF_036850995.1. Lineage (NCBI taxonomy): Eukaryota > Metazoa > Chordata > Mammalia > Chiroptera > Emballonuridae > Saccopteryx > Saccopteryx leptura. The sequence continues at coordinate 124,482,967 of NC_089508.1, forward strand.
ACTCATTTGTATTTGCCACACAAACTTGTCCTCCTAAAATGCAGAGCCTCTGGCCGCGTGTCATCTCCAAGAAGATGGAAGAGGGAGCCTGGCACTGGTGGTACACCATCTCTGGCACTGGGTCCACCTTCTCCCCTGTCAGGCCAGCACTGTTGATACCAGTGGGGAGCCTGACTTCCGGCCTTGTTTCCACTGTGCTGTGTGTCCCTGATTAGTTTCTTTAACCTCTTGTGCTGTAGTTTCCCAGCCTGTAACATGGGGGTAACGGGTGAGATTCAGGGCAATGCAGAATGCTTAAAGCAGTCTCGGACACATGGCAATGGGCTTGCATGGTAGCTGTCGTGTTTTCCATGTTGATCTACCTAAGATCTGAGCCCAGATCTTCTCTAGGAAAGATCTATGTAGCTTCTTCCCCCTCCAAGACTTGCTTAGGGTGAATTGACAACTACTCTTTGATTGATGTTGCTTGTTTGACCCCTGACCCTCACATGCTTGGAATTCTGGTCTCTCCCGCCCCTCCTTTTGCTTCTGGCTCCCTGGCCTCCCTCCAGCTGTCCTTTTATTACACTGCCTGCCCCCTGTCCTGGCCTCCACGTCAGGCGGCCAGGCCTGGTGGCCTGGACAGTGGCACCTGCTTGGTCCACTTCCACACCAGCTCTGCCCGTGGCCAGCCTCGCTGTGACTGGACAGCTGAGCGAAGTGGCTGAGGGTAGAGGGTGGCTGGCGTCAGAGCAGGACTTGGGGCTGTGTGGACCGTCCTCCCTACGGTGTGCTCAGAATCACGTTGTAAGGGGGAGAGGGGATTTTTTAAAAACAAAGTCTTTGTTTAGTGTTTTCATGTTGTAATGACGCTGCTGACCTGTGCTTCATTTTTTAACTGTTTGAACTTTTATTTTTTAAAACAAAATGTATTATTCGATAAAGTGAACTTTTAAAAAGCTAAAAACAATGCGAACTGAAGCTCTTGTTTCCTTTTCTGGTTTCTCTGAGCCCCCTTTGCCTCATCTTTGCTTGAAGCTAATAATAGTAACACTTATCAATGGTGGAGAGGAGGGTCAGAAGACAGGAGACCCTTGGAGGCTGTGTGAGGGCTTTTATTGCTGGTTATATGTGAGCCATATCTCATCATATTTGAAGTCTCATTAGAGGGTGTGCACTGACATTCTAGCCACTAGCTCCATTTAGTGTCCTTTCCAGAAAAGACAGGTACCCCAGCCCTGCTTGGCTTTAGTGAGGTTTTAGACAAGGCCCAGGATTTCATGCTGCTTGAAGTTCAAAGGGTCTTTTGGCTGTCTCAGGGAGAAGGAATCATTACATTACAGCATTTTTCTAAAAAAAATTTTTCTCAAGGGAGAGGAGCGGAGATAGAGAGACAGACTCCAACATGTGCCCTGACCGGGATCCACCCGACAACCCCATCTAGGGTTGATGCTCTCTGCCCATATTGGGCCATGCTCACAACATAGCTATTTTTAGTGCCTGAGGCACAGGCTCCATGGAGACATCCTCAGAGCTTGGGGCTGATGTGCTCAAACCAATCGAACCATGGCTGCTGGAGGAGAAGGGAGAAAGAAAGAAGGGGGAGAGGGAGGGGTGGAGAAGCAAATGATTGCTTCTCCTGTGTACTCTGACCAGGAATTGAACTTGGGACATCTGCATGCCAGGTTGACACTCTACCACTGAGCCAACCAGCCAGGGCCATATTATAGCATTCTGCATTAATTTACTTAATCCTCTCAACAATCCATGTGAGGTAGGCCCTATTATTCCTTGTACAGCCTAGAAACCTGAGGCCCAGAGAGGCGAAGGGACTTGCATGGGCTCACACAGCAAGTAGATGTCCAAGTTTTGTTTGAATTCCAATTCATCTGACTCTGAAACATGTACTCTCAAGGAACTAAGGAGCCACTTAGTGCCTCAGTCTAATTGTAATCCACTGAAAAGCCTAATTGGAATTCACCATTTTAAAATAGTGTTTTTTAGTTTATTCACAGAATTGTGCAACCATCAACAGTATCTAATTCCCAGAATATTTTTATTACCTCAAAAAGAAACCTTGAACCCATGAGCAGTCACTTCTTGCTCCTCCCTCCTCCAGTCCCTGGAAACTACTCATCTACTTTCTGTCTCTGTGGATTCTGGCCATTTCATGTAAATGGAATCATGCCATGTGTGGTCATTGGTGACTGGCTTCTTTCTCTAAGAATGACATTCTCAAGGTTTGCCATGTTGAAGCATGTATCAGTACTCTCTTGTATCAATACTCCCGTCCTTCTGACTGTTGTGTCAACCACTTTTAAAATAAAAAGTAAGGCTATTTTACTTAGAGATGAGAGTTACAGTGTCAAAACAGATGCAGCTCAAAGTGGTGCCCAGTTTTTATGGTGGGCAGATGTGAAAGAACTGTAATAACAGGGGCAGGTGCAGTGACTGCTCCTGCCTGAGTGTGCAAGGGAGTGTTGGGTACAGGCTGGCTGGGTTCCAAGGTCTGGAGCCACGGGGAGGCTCAGCTGCCTTCTTCCCAACATTTTGTTGGGCTGCCCTTGGCTCGTGCCATTGGCAAAGACTATGAGGACCCACCCTGGAGAGGCGGTATGGGTGCCGTGGACCCTGCCTGGGAGAAATGCCTAGAGGTTCAGAGTTGTCTCTGTCATGGGCTATCTAGTTTGGGAGTTGTGCAGACATTTGTGCCCCTGCACTGTCTGCTGCATGGCTTTTATCTCTAGGTTTAGGCTATTGTCAAATGCTACCTACTGAGACAACACTGTTGATTTTTTTTTTAATTCAGTGAGAGGAGGAAAGGTAGAGACCGACTCCCGCACCCAACTGGGATCCAAATGGCAAGCCCACTAGGGGGCGATCCTCTGCCCATCTGGGGCATTGCTCCATTACTCAGCAACCAAGCTCTTCTTAACACCTGAGGCAGAGGCCATGGAGCCATCCTCAGCACCTGGGGCCAACTTGCTCCAATGGAGCATGGCTGCAGGAGGGGGGGGGGGGAGAGAGGGGGGGGAGAGGGAGAGAGGGAGAGGGAGAGGGAGAGAAGCAAGAGGGGGTGTGTGGAGAAGCAGATGGGCACTACTCCTGTGTGCCCTGACTGGGAATCAAACCTAGGACATCCACATGCTGGGCCGACACTCTACCACTGAGTTAACTGGCCAGGGTCTGATTGGCTTTTTATGTTTCTAGATGTAATACTTAATTTTTTTTCCTGATTATAAAGGTTAACTTACAAAATATTCAAAGGAAAACTTTCAAAATACAAAAAAACACAAAGAAGAAAAATAAGTCATAATTTCTCAACAAATGATGGTCATTATTTTTAATGTGCATCTTTTTTTTTTTTAATTAAGTGAGAGTTGGGGAGGCAGGGAGACAGACTCTCACATGAGCCCTGACTAGGATCCAGCTGGCATGCCCACTAGAGGGTGATGCTCTGCCCATCTGGGGCTGCTACTTCTTTACTCGGAATGGAGCTATTTCAGCGCCTGAGGTGAGGCCAGAGAGCCATCCTCAGCGCCCAGGCCCAAATTGCTCCAACCATTTGAGCCATAGCTGCGGGGGGCAGGGAGAGAGAAGGGGGAGGGGTGGAGAAGCAGATAAGCGCTTCTCCTGTGTGCCCTGATAGGAAGTCAAACCCAGGACTTTCATACGCTGGGCTGATCTGATGCTCTACCACTGAACCAACTGGCCAGGGCCAATGTGCATCTTTCTACTATCTATCTATCTATCTATCTATCTATCTATCTATCATCTATCTATCTATCTATCTATCTATCTATCTATCTATCTATCCATCCATCCACCCACACATGCATGCGTGTGCACACACACACACTTTTATAAAAGTGGTATCATGTTGAACATATTGTTTTGTTCCCTAATTTTTTCACTTAACAATATATCACACACTGTTACATTTATTGTTGGATGCATTATTACATATAGGGTTACATTTTCTATGTACTAAATAATCACTATTCTTCCAAAGCTTGATTTTATTAATAGCTGCAGATTATTTTTAAAATATTAATGTTGCTTACACAGTCCATTTTTGGACATGTTCATTTTCAGTTTTTCAATAGGATTGATAAATATAACTGCATATTTTGTGCATTTTTTAATACTTCTGTTAATACACTGTGCTGTTTCTGGAACAAAAGATAATACTCTTTAAGGTGTTTGATACATACAGTCAAGTCGCTTTCCCGAAGACTATATAATTTATAATTCCACAACAGTGTTATTTTTTTATTTGAGTTTTATTGTACATGTAACTTTAATACTACCAAAACGAATGTTTAGTTTGCTGTATTTTATTGTTCTGATTTAACCTTCGGTGTTGAAAATTCAGTTCCGAGCTGTGTAATCAGCAGGTCAAAAGCAGGAGCCTTTCTGTTATACGAATGCTGCTCAGGGGCTGGTCAGAGAAGAGACACCTGGTGTCCAGATGGGAGGCCCAAGAAACAGAGCGGGACTTGCTTTCTGCCTCCCCGCTCCTTTCCTTATAGGTATTCTTCCCTCAGGCTCACAGTAGGGCACTCAGTGTCTCTCCTAGTGAGAGATGTAAGGGGCGCTGTGAGGTTGGGACTTCTTAGCTCCATACAGGGAAACTGTCAGTGTTCATACAATGTCCCTGTGTACATGGACTCATACAATGCATGCTCTTTTGTGACTGGCTTATTTCACCGAGGTCTTGGCACGAAAGCACACTAATGTACTCTGTGGTTCTGCATGGGCATCGCCATGTGTGCATTCTCTTTTGCAGCTAGTACTTCTGAACCCCTCCAGGTGTCAGGTACCTTGCTTGGGGAATGGTGTGGATTCCAGTTCTGACTTTGCCACTTAGTATTGCCTGAGTGGCTGGAACAGCTACATCCTTGACCTTCAGTTTCCCCGTGTGTGCAGTGGACTGTTTGTGCAGTGGAATTAGAGAAGACAGCGTATGCATGGTGTTCGTTCCTGCAGTGAGACAAAGTACCCACTATGTGCCTTAATGAGCACTGCAAGGCCATCCAGCTTAATGGTAAAGAAGGTGGTATTTCTGCCTGGGGGGACCTGCAGCCTTGGTGGGAGGTGGGCAGGCAGAGGGGATGATCAGCGTGGTCAACATTATACAGTAGGAAGGCTGGGGTCCCAGAAGGACATCAGACTGAGATTGGTGGGAATTCGGAGAGATTTGAGCTGTCCCTCAACAGAGGGAAAGCATCTGGGGGTCCGAGGGACAAAGGAAGTAGAAGCCTGTCCTGTTTTTACAGGAGGGCTGTATTCTTGAAGACCTCACAGGATTCAGATCTCTCATTATTCAGACTACTTTTCCCCTGGTGGTATAAATGTAAAGATTGTGCATGTGTGCTGGATACATTCTCAGAATGTATCAGAGCTTTGCCTTAAAGTTGCTTTTCACACTGTGGGTGTTATCTCCAGCGTGGCACCATGGGCTCACTCAGAAATTGCTCACTTGGTATCTCATGACAGTTGCTTGGCTTCCTCAGTAGCCAAGCTGGTTGTCATTGCCACTGTCATTATCCTTGTCGCTGTGCTATATAGTCTGGCATCATCAGTTGATGGGCCATCAGGGCCAGGGGTCCACAGGCTTTTTTTGTAGAGGGCTAGAGAGTTAGTATTTTGGCTTTGCATGCTGTATGGTTTTTGTTACAAAGAATCAGCGCTGCCTTGTGAGGCAAAAGCAGCCATAGACAATTCATCAGCAAATGTATTCCAGTAGAATTTTATTTATGGACACTGCAGTTTGGATTTCACATAATTTCCACATCATAAAATGGTTTTCTTCATTTGATTTTTGTTCAACTACTTGAAAATGTGACAGAAACAGGCAGTGGGTCAGGTTTGGCCTGCTGGACAGAGATTACTGACCCCTGGTCTAGATGACTATAACATTTGAAAATTGCTTTAAATTGTAAAAAGATCCTGATAGTCAACAAAATCACTGATGGATGTTCCAGAGCCCCTAAAAGTATAGCTGAATTCACAAGTTCTATCCAAGGATGTAGGTATTTATCAGCCTGTGTGATACTGACATAGGCAATTACTCTAACACAATCTGTGATTCTTTAAGAAGTCATCCTAATGATTTTAATACTTCAAGTCATATTATGTAGAAATTTAGGCATCAAATAACTTTTTTTTTTAAGTTTCACAATTCAAATTGTATACCATAAAACTATTTGTTATTTCATACCATTCTAGAGTCGAGCAACTCTGCCTGACTCTCAACAGACTGATGGCCTCTGGTGGTAGTTTGGAACTTGATTCTGAAATTGTTATGAAAAGCCAGGGGAGGGGAGGGAAGGAGCCCCAGGGCTTATGTCTGGCACATGGTACATGTGGATGAATGTTTGTTCCCTTCTCTTTCTTTTACTCCCCACCCAAAAGTTCTGTATATTTGGTCAGTTCCAAAACACGCTGAGCCTTTTTGAAATTCTTACTTTGGTTCTTTCCACAGGCCGTAAAGTCAGTAACCTTTTTAAATGGAAACAAAAACAAAGGCTGTTAGAAAGCAGTTTCCTCTCCTGGGTCCCAAGCTTTCCCGTGCTAGAGAATAAGCAGTGTTATGCTGGGACCACCAGCCAGACAAGGGCCCCCAGGTCCAGGGAAGGCACCTTTCGAGGGGAGCAGACCCTGCTCTCCAGCCAGGCAGTGGGGCTTGGCCTAGACACTGCCCTGAGCCCTGCAGCTCCTGGGTGTGTTTTTGTGTTAGGGACTCCAGTGGTAGGATGGCCAGGATCCTCTCCAGATGGAAGACCGCTAGCTCCAAAGGTGACTGTGATGCTGTAGCTCTTGGCTGACAAAGTGTTCTTTTTCTGTGTGTGTTGGATAGAAGGTCTGTCTTGAGTAGACATGTGTTTGTGTTGTTTAGGGGATGGTGGCACATAACCACGTGTGCTTTCTGGCCTTGAGGTCTGGCGGGATGTGGAGGGAGGCAGGCACTACCCTTTGGCCGGTTAGATTTTTCATTATAATACTGGGTTTTCCTATGCTTTAGGAGCAGTTTGGTTTATGGACAAGTGGTCTTGGCGCCCAGGGCATGGGCTGAGTTCTGACTTTGCCATTCACTTGCTGTTTGACCTCCAGCATTCCATTCTGTCTCTGGAGTCACTAACTTTTTATTCCTAAATGAATGGTGGTAGCCTTAGACCATTCTGAGAGCCTATTTCTCAGTTGAGACATGTGGGGAACCTGGACATTCAGCCCCACTCCGCAGCATTGAGACATCCCTCCGTCTCCCCACTGGGGTGGTCAGAGGAGGCCTAGTGGAAAGTCAGGACTATAACCATCACCCAGCAAGATCATGTATCACTTTCTGCCTCCCTCTCCCTCGACTCACGCATATACTAGTAGTGCCATGGGCACAGCAATGAGGCCTCCTATCCCTCCCAGCCGGTGAAGTGCCAGTGGAGACATGTCAGGTAGCTAGAACTCCCACCATGCTCAACACGAATGGTGGGTTCCCCTTCCCCCTTGGCTGTTAGGGAAGGCCAAGTAGGGAACCTGGACTTCTATTCCTACCTGGCCGTAATGAGGTAGGGCCCATCTTCCCCTGCTAGTGCAGTGTCAAGTTTATTTTTCATTTATTTTATTTATTGATTGATTTTTAGGGGGGGGGAGAGAGAGAAAGAGAGAGAGAGAGAGAGAAAGGGGAGGAGCAGGAAGCATCAACTCCCATATGTGTCTTGACCGGGCAAGCCCAGGGTTTCGAACCGGCAACCTCAGCGTTCCAGGTCGACGCTTTATCCCACTGCACCACCACAGGTCAGGCTGCAGTGTCAAGTTTAAGGAAAACCTAGAGCCTCATACATTATCCCTGAAATGTCCAGCTTTTAATTAAAAATTACTCGTCATACCAGGAACCAGGAAGATCTCAAACTGAATGGAGAAAAAAAAAAAGACTATCAGTTGCTGCCAACACTGAGAAGACGGAGATGTGAGAGGTTTTGAAGTAGCTGTCATAACAGTTTCAATGAGCAATATAAGGAAGAATCAAATGAAAAGTTTAGAGCTGAATAAAACAGTGACTGAAATAAAATCTCACTGGATGGTCTAAACAAGAGAATGGAGATGACAAAGAAAAGAATCAATGATTTTGAATGTGTAACAATAAAAATTACCCAGTCTGAACAACAGAGAGGAAATAGACTGGGAGAAGGAAAAAAAAAGAACAGATCTTCCAGGACCTGTAGGGCCTTAGCAAGAGATGTAATATGTGTTTGAAGTTCTAGGAGAGAAGAAAGAAGGTGGGACTGAAAAAAGTACTCAATGAACTACATGTTGGAAACTTCCCAAGGTTACCTACAGATTCAAGAAGCTTAGCAAATTCCAAAGAGGATGAACCCAAAGACATCCATACCAAGATACAGCATTGTCAGACTTCTGAAAATAGTTTTTAAAAATAAGAAAAAGTGGGAGGAATCAGTCTACCAGATTTCAAGACTGACATATAGCCACAATAATCAAGACTGTGTAGTGTTGACAGACGGATTGGCACAAAGATCAGTGGAATAGAATAGAGAACCCAGAAATATGCCTCTCTGATTTTTGACAGAAGTGCATAGATAAACTTAGAGAAACACTAGCTGTAATTATTTGAATGATTATTTGGATGAGGCTGGTGGAAATGGAGGGAGAGGGAAGAGTTATCTGAGAAAGAATACAAAGGAAGAGTTGAGTGTTGGCAAAAGACTCGACCTAGGGCACTTGGGAAGGAAGAGTCACAGAAGCCCATGTAAGCTTTGAGCTTTATTCACTGGAAGGGTGGTGATACCACCACCAAAGCAGGAAACCTCAGCAAGGGGAGGACTTCGTGTGCAGCTGGTAAACCTGGTCCTTTTATTATTCATCGTGGGCGGGTCATCAGCAGGAGGAAACTAGAAATACTCAACAGCAGTCTGAATGAGAGCACAGGTCTTGAGATGTTGGTTGCTGAGACCTCAGCGTGAAATAATAATCAAAGAAGTCAGAGTGTAAGAGTCCTTACTAAACCTAAACAGCTCATTAGTGAGGGCTGGAATATTGTTGATATTTTTCCAGTTCTGACTTCTTTCACAAGAAAGAAGAGATAGGAAGTGAACAGAGTTGTGTGTCCATTGACAATGGAGTTCAAGAAAAACTGGGTATAGTAATAGTTTTATTGTCCCTAAACTCCGTTGCTTTTTATTGTCCCCCTTGACTTCTGGGTGACCTTTGACCCCAATGACTCACCTCTCTTGGTTTCCTTGAAAATGTTTCCTAATTTGCAAGATGGCTGTCTGTTTCACATTATTATAGTCTTCTAATCATGGCTTTTTACCTGATTTAAGCTTTACCTAGTATTAGCCCATCACAGAATTGTGTCAAAGTATGACTAACTTGCTAGGTTTCTGCTTTCTTCTATAAGGATACGGGGAGCTTTTTGACATGCACTGCACAGCAGTGATTGCTACAAATCATTGACTAGATTTCTATCGCTTAAAAAAATAATGACATAACTCAAATGTCAACGCAGAGCAGAGCAGAAAAAGGCAAATCCTTTCCCCTGATGCTCGGAAGCACCAAAGGCAGCGCGTGTGGCCGGTTGATTTATGGTGGCTGCAGCACACCAAACCGGGATGTGTTCTGGACGGGCGAATGCATGGGGGCACTAAGAAAATAGCCTGGACTCAAGCTCAACACCCTCCGGTAGTGAACAGGCAGAGCACAACCTCGCACACATGACTCCCCTGGCAGGGCTCAGGCTGCAGCCCTCCTGGGGTTAGATATTCGATGCTGTGTGGCAGGAGACCTGAGAGGCCTTCATGGTGGCTATAAGACGTGGCTTCAACACTCAGGTGAGCTTGAGTTCAGATCTTGTGGCTGCCACTCTACTAGCTCTGGATGTTGGCATAGTGCTTCACTGCTTGTAGCCTCAGTTTCCTTGTCTGTAAAATGGGGAAGTCAATAGCACCTGCCTTATATTGTCTTGAGAATTAATCAAAATAATGTTTGGAAAGTGTTTAGCCTAGCTTGTCGCTTGTTATACACTTACATTTTTAAAATCCCTAATCCTAGTTTTGCCTTTGATTAGCTACAAAACCTTGCACCAGTCCTTTTTATGTCATCGAGTATCAATTGATTCATCTGTAAATTGTGAATATAAAATAATGAAATTGGGGAGTTGGGTTAGAATCTCCTAGTTTTTTTGTTTGTTTATTTTTGTGCTTTGTGAATCTGTGAAAAAATATGAATATGAAAAGTCACAGAAGAAATAACTGGTAGATTCAAAGGCATAAAATAAGGGTTAACATCCTCCATATTAGAATTCTTAAGAATCAGTTGAAAACATTGTGAGCACTATAGAAGCATTAGTAAAGAGGTTGTAAGAAGAGACAATATACTTGGCTAATAAAAATGAAAATCTGTCCCACTAATAATCAAGAGTACATATTAAAATGACTTCCTTTTTTTTTTGCCTGTTGCAACAAACACATTGAATGTGTACCACCATCACCACCACCACCACCACCACCACCCTCCCCCCGTACCGGAAGGTGTTCACCAACAGCTTTCCAATGGGGAATACAGGCAGAGCACATTTTCCACTCTCTTGCAGTCAGGTATGGCTGTCAGACTAAGCTGGATGATGGAACATGAGTGGTAGACACATACACTACCTTCATGAAGCTGCTAGCTCAATCTGCAATGATTTCTCTTTTCCCTTGTTTGTTCACTGAATGGGAAAAAATAGTCAGGGATTCTGAGACAATGCTGGAGCTACTAGATGAAGAAAGACTGGGTTCCTGGATGCCTGCATGACTATGTGGAGCAGAATGGCCCTGCCAGCCCACTTCAGACAGTGAACCGAACAAAAAACTTCTTGTTGTGTTAAGCCATTGAACTCCTGGGGTGGTTCATTACAGCATTTAGCCTACCCTAATTAATGATCAAATTAAGAAAGATTATGTAATGCTAACACTATTGGCAGATGTGTCTATTCTTTCTGCTCCATGTGGGATTTTAGATGGATTCACTCTTTTAAAGCAGATACAGAGGATCTTAAATAGTCATACTTTTTGGCTTAGTGATTCTATTTTCAGTAGTCTACCCTAAGGAACTAAGCAGAGAAGCAGATAAAGAAGTTAATACAAAGATGTTCATCACAGATTTCAGCAATAAGGAAACACTTGACATGTTATCTGGCCTCCATAGCATGACTGTTATACACTGATTTAAAATATTTCTGAATATTACCAATGTGTTGCTTATCTTTTAAAGTGAAAAACAGAATGCAAAATGGTATGTGTGATTTTGTTTATGAAGAAATATGTGTAAAACACGCAGATAATGTGTATTAGTGTTCTGTATAAAGACCAGAAGGAAGAGCATCAAAAAGTCTCACCATTAATTTGAATTGTGAGAATATGAGTAATTATAGCATTCTCTTGATGTTTTTTCCATAGTTTTCAAGTTTTCTCAATAAACATTTAAAATTTCATAGACAGATTTTTTTTTTCTAAAAGAATACCCCATTAGCTGTCTTCTACTCAGCCCAGAAGTCTTACCTAGACCTATTTGGTGGATGAATGTGGTACTTACTCTCTGTGAGTTTGTTCTTTTAGTGTTAGCATTCTTGGAACACCCTCCTTTCCCAACATAACATGTGTGTTGTGTGTGTGCATGCATGTATGTACACACAGATGCACAAATTTTGTAGGTGGCACAACCTGGGCCTTATATCAGAAGGAAGGGAAGAAAGACCAGGAAGGAGGGTAACTTCACCTGAGCTAAAGCTGCCTTTAAGTGCCAGGGCCACCCGCCTTTCACCAAGGTGGCTGTCGAGTGTATAGGTTTTTAGAATGAGATGGAGCATCGTCGTGGAGAGGCCTTCTTGGCATGTCAGAAAAACTGTGGTTGCTGTGCTCTGGTTGTCTGATCTTGCTTCCTTTGCTAGCTACAACCCAGCGATTACCAGCTGCCCTTGGCAGAGGATGCTGGGGAGAGTTTGAGTCTGAGCAGAGAGGAAGGATGGAGTGTGTCTCTGGGTAGCTTTGTTTCCTAGAGAGGGCGGCCTGCCGCCCACCACAGCTGTTTATTTGTGTGTTCTAGGACTGGGGCAGAGAATGACCTCTATGGTGCTAATTGCAGAAACAAATAGCGGTTGCCACAAAAGAGTAAAGTGCCTGAGCAGCACCTGGGCTGGGCACCAGCACCTTTTAGAAACGCAGCATCCTCGTGCTTTGAAGAGAAGGCCCTCCAAGTGAGATTGAGTGTCAGTTCCGTCTGTCATCATAGAACACCTAAGGTGCCCCGGGCCCTACTCTAGGCAGCAGGGATGGAAAAATATAAGTCTTTGAGGAGAGTCTTTACTCTTTTATAACCCCATGTTATGGAGAGGAAAGACAAGCATAAATCAAAGTGATGCACAGTTGCTAAACTGGAGCTCTCCATAAGAGATTTCCATGGGAGCAAAGAAATTCAGCCAAGTTTATCAAATGCTGTAAATCAACAACAAAGAAATATTTGGGGAAGAGAAGGCACTCTTATTTCGGCATGGTCTTCCCTTTGATCTGTAGTACCTGCCCTGTCACTCGAGATGGAAAAAGCATTCTGCTTCCTGTGCAGAAGCAGGAACAGCTGGCTCATTTATTTTAAATATCTTGCCTGCGTGATACGTCTGCCCTTGAAGGTTTTCCTTAGTTACCTGGGAAACATTTCTTTTTTTTTTTTTGTATTCTTCTGAAGTGAGAAGTGGAGTAGGAGGGAGGGGAGAGGTCAGACAGACAGACTCCCACATGCACCCAACAGGGATCCACCCGGCACGCCCACCAGGGGGTGATGCTCTGTCCATCCGGGGCATTGCTCTGTTGCGACCAGAGCCACTCTAGCGCCTGAGGCAGAGGCCATGGAACCATCCTCAGCGCCTGGGCCAACTTTGCTCCAATGGAGCCTCGGCTGCAGGAGGGGAAGAGACAGAGAGGAAGGAGAGGGGGAGGGGTGGAGAAGCAGATGGGTACTTCTCCTGTGTGCCCTGGCCGGTAATCAAACCCAAGACTTCCACACGCCAAGCCAACAGGCCAGGGCCGAAAACAAATATAAATTCCTTCAGTGTTCATGGCCATGAAAACGAGGCAGTTTGTGTTGAAATCCTTAATGAACCTGTGCTGATCACCTGCTTCCCCCGGGTGAGAAGGGAGCAATCCCAGTCGTTAATGAGTAACAAAACCTGGTGTAATGCGTGACCTTGTAAGCATAGGGGAGTTTTCACAGAGCTTCTCAGCATTTTTTGCTAATTCAGATTTTGTGGGTTTTCATGTTGCTGCAGGCAAACCAGCCAGTTTGAGATTGGTGCAATGAGAAGAAATGAATTATATGACTGAGTCTGAATATGACCGGGAGGCAGGGATGGGTTTTATACTGAGGTTCAGCAAAGACCCTGAGCAGAGGGCGTGTGGGGGACATCCCTCTGGCTGGTCTCAGCCAGAGGCCCCGTAGACAGAGGCTGGCAATGTGACCAACCTGAGGCTCCAGGTCAGTTTGCCCAGAGCCCTGCTGCCTGGGGCAGGACTTCCTGACAGGGTTGTGGTGAGTGGTAAAGGAAGGCCACCAGAGGACTGGGGAGGGTCAGACCCACCCTGGAGGCAGCATCTCCCTGGGGTGGGTCAGCATGTCTTCCTTTGGTCCTAGGGCAGGCTGTGGACATTCACTGAGTGTCAGCACTAGCAGACAGAGTAATCCAACATGACCTTCCTTTTTGAGAAGTACAAGTCTGTTAGAGACACATGCCCTTCATCCTTTATTCGGTCTTTCCTTCATCCCTTCATCTGTTAATTCATCAGACTCACTGCGTGGCCACCTGAACCAGGTGTGGGCGAGGAAAGAGGTAATTAATGATGAGAACACAGCCCTTGCCTTGAAAAGCTCCCCATCCAGGGAGGCATGGGTAGAAACACAGCATGTTTGGTGTCTGTAAGAAGGGAAGACGCTCCCTTTAGACCCCACCCCAAACTGCCATTGTTGGCCAGCACCTCTGCCCATCATGTTGTTCGTGGTGACTATGGGGACTCTCCCTCCGTTCTTTCTGGTCTGGATGGCCATTTCCTGTTATGTGAGGTGTCCCTCCAAGAAACAAGAGCACTTCTGCTGCCTCTTGCTTTCTTCTTGGCAGCCTTCTCCCTTCTCCAAGGTCTCCCTTCTCCTCGGATGAGGAGTGTGTGCACATCCTTCCCCACTGCCCACCACCGTGCTGCAGGCAGTGGCCCCCCGGTTTTCACGTCCTGGTGTGGTCCTCGACCCTCTGTCACTCATTCACATCGTACTCTCTCTCCACAGGGTTTGTCCATTCATAAAACGTACAGCTCCCAAGGAGCATGTGTTGTAAACAGAAACTAAATTGTTAGATGTTTCTTTTGAAGGTTCTGGAAGCCTTCATCTTTTCCCAAAACTCGTCCCTCAGCCAGCTATGAGTTCCCCGTGTCTGAGATGCTGGTTCACATTCTTCTAATCCCCTGAGCCCACCTGGTCCATGGAGGCATCCCCAAGCCCAGGGGTGGCAGGGTGGGTCAGAGTGTGGACTCCCTCCAGAGTCACACTGTCTGGCTATGAGGCCCTACCGCACAGCTAGTACGCTGTGGGCCGCGGGGGCATCCACTCACTGTTCTGAGCCTCAGCTCTCCTGTCACCTGGGCAGCTCTAGTTACCTACTTCACAGAGGTGGCATGAGGTTGAGCAAGCTGGTACATGAAATCTGTAGCGCAGCACCTGGTATATAGGGGCGAGGACACGCTCACTAAGGTCCGCATGCTGCTCATGCCTCGGGATGTGGGGGCTCCTTCCTGCCCATGCAGCCCCTGGGCACTCAGTCTGAGGTAATTATCATTGTCGAAGAAATATCCATTTGCGTATTTTTAAAATTTATTGTTCTGCCTCAGTAGGAGTGTAAGCTCCTCAAGGGCAGGGGTCCCCATCCCACCCCACGCCCCATCATAATGAGTTTCTTGCATGAACTGGGCCTAGGCCAGTGGGCCCCGAGTGCTGATTGCCCCACAAACAAACACTCCAGGTCCTCAGGAGCACTGGTGCCAGCCCTGCAGGGGCCACGGGGCCACTCTGCTGTCTTGTAACTGAGGACTTCATGCATTGAGGCCTATCATGTTCCTTTATCTCCAAACTGGTATGAAAGCTGCCACCTGGGGAAAGACCTGCACCGGCTACCTGGGTGTTGATAATTTAGGCCAGCATTGTTGGTATGGGGTAGGAGACAGTGCTGAATGACAGTTAAGCGCCTAAATTCTGGGCTCAGGCTACTTGGGTTTGAATCCTGACTCTCCCACCTACTAGTTGGGTGACTTTGAAAAAGTTACTTCACTCCTTTGTGCCTCCATTTTTCTGGTACCCCCTTCAGGGGTTATGAGGATAAAATGCATTAGTATGTGTGAAGCACTTAGACTCCATCTGATACACAGTAGATGTTTGTTAGCACCCTCAGCCCCCTTATGATTATCTGAAATAATAAGTTGTTCAAGTTGGCTCTGCTTTGTTCTAGCCCAGTGGTCAGCAAACTCATTAGTCAACAGAGCCAAATATCAACAGTACAACGATTGAAATTGCTTTTGAGAGCCAAATTTTTAAACTTAAACTATATAGGTAGGTACATTCCTTATCGAGGTAGTGCCTGCACGTGGTATTTTGTGGAAGAGCCGCACACAAGGGGCCAAAGAGCTGCATGTGGCTTGCCTGCCGCGGTTTGCGACCAGGGTTCTAGGTGATGTTCATGGCATGATAAACAGTCATTCCTGCGATGTTTCATCTCCCAGCAAGTCTGTGAGGTGTACTCAGGCCCTTGGGATTGCATCCATCCATCCATTCACTTATCCATCCATCCATCTACTTCACTTATCCATCCATCCATCCATCCATCTATCCATCCATCCATCCATTTATCCATCCATTTATCCATCCATTTACCCATCCATTTACCCATCCATTTATCCATCCATTTATCCATCCATTTATCCATCCATTTATCCATGCATCCATCCATTCATCCATCCATCCATTTATCCATCCATCCATCCATCCATCCATCCATCCATCCATCCATCCATCCATTCACTTCACTTATCCATCCATCCATCCATCCATACATTTATCCATCCATTTACCCATCCATTTACCCATCCATTTATCCATCCATTTATCCATCCATCCATCCATTCATCCATCCATCCATCCATCCATTTATCCATCCATCCATCCATCCATCCATCCATCCATCCATCCATCCATCCATCCATTTATCCATCCATCCATCCATCCATCCATCCATCCATTTATCCATCCATCCATCCATCCATTTATCCATCCATCCATCCATCCATCCATCCATCCATCCATCCATCCATCCATCCATCCATTTATCCATCCATCCATCCATTCATCCATCCATCCATCCATCCATCCATCCATTTATCCATCCATCCATCCATCCATCCATCCATCCATCCATCCATTTATCCATCCATCCATCCATCCATCCATCCATCCATCCATCCATCCATTTATCCATCCATCCATCCATCCATCCATCCATCCATCCATCCATTTATCCATCCATCCATCCATCCATCCATCCACTTCACTTATCCATCCATCCATTTATCCATCCATCCATCCATCCATCCATCCATCCATCCACTTCACTTATCCATCCATCCATTTATCCATCCATCCATCCATCCATCCATCCATTTATCCATCCATCCATCCATCCATTTATCCATCCATCCATCCATCCATCCATCCATCCATCCATCCATCCATCCACCCATCCACTTATCCATCCATCCATCCACTTATCCATCCATCTATCCACTTATCCATCCATCCACTTATCCATCCATCCACTTATCCATCCATCCATCCATCCATCCATCCATCCATCCATCCATCCATCCATCCATTTATCCATCCATCCATCCATCCATCCATCCATCCATCCATCCATCCATCCATCCACTTATCCATCCATCCATTTATCCATCCATCCATTTATCCATCCATCCATCCATCCATCCACTTATCCATCCATCCATTCATCCATCTTTATTGAGTATCTATCTATGCATGATCTTCTAGCAGGTGGGAGGCAGTGGGTATAACAGAGTGAAAAGATGACCAGTTCTGGTGTTGGTAGTCTGTATTCAGTCCCAGCCCTACCCTTGGCCTGCTGCGTAGCCTCAGTTTTGCTGTAAGGATTGAATAACATGACTATGTCCTATATCATGTGCTTAGTGAAAGTTGATAACTGACTCTTCCTCCACTTTTCTGGTAATGGAACACATGGGTGTTCCATGGGTGATGCTGGGAGCTGCCATCTAGTACTTTGTTTGTATACCACTGGAGCGTCAGGTGGGGTGCCGTGCCCAGTGGCCATGGGTCTATGAGAAGGAAGTTTGCGTAAATGGCAGACGGGCTGGAGGCTGTGCTGGTGATGCTGGTGACACAGGGTAGAGCAGGATGTCAGGATCCTGCAGCATGGCTTTCACAGAGGGGCAGGCAGGTTACGAGATGCGCCCTCACCATGTAGCAATGGGCGCTGATTTGGGGTCTGTCTGGAGTCTCTGGTACTCACTCTTGTGCTGGTGAGCCACTGTCTCCCCGGGGACGAGGGCTTTTGTTAGTCCGGTGGCTGCTTTCCATTGTGGGAGCTCCAGGGGCAGAAGCCTGAGTGTGGGAGGGAGGGAGGGATGGAGGTGGAACTTGCCTGTCTTTGGGATGTGGCTGTGAACCCAGACGTGGGAGGCTGATCAGATCTTCCTCTGCTAGAGCGTGGCCTGAAATCAGGGTCTTCTGGGAGCTCTGGGCAGGCATGAGGAGAAGGAGCAGGAAGGACACTCAGAGGTGGATGTGGGTATGGAGCAGTGGAGTGGCACCGCTTCTGGGGCACAAGAGCGTCTTCTGGGGTCAGGGGAGCCATGCTCTGCCCTGGGTTAGCTATATTGTGGTCCCTGCCATCATGAGTATTGGGGCTTCCTTCTTCAAGTACCCAGTGTGTGGGGACCGTGACTTTGGCCTGAACCAGATCAGGTGACTTGGCAGCCTTTCCATAGGATGATCTTTATGGAAGGGAAAGAGTTGGGGCCTGTGCCCCCGGGAGCATGTGCTGTAACAGAACCTAGAGTGTTTGGTGTTTTGTTCACTGACAAGAATGGTCATAAATCAGCAGCAGCCAGCCTCAGAATGCGACCGGCACCATGAAGAACATGTTCATTCTGCGACCAGTCTGCTGAGCACACCACTGCAGCCGGGGACCCCCACATCTGTCACATCTTGCCCGCCCCAGAACCCACTGTGGCCCTCTCTTGCCCACCTCCTCAAAACTTCTCCTGGTGCCACTCGAAACTTTTCCTGGTGCCACTTTCCAGGGGCTCGGATGAAATGGCTCCGTGAGCTTCACGATTCCATTTCTTCTGGCTTCTCTGAGCACTGGTGCGAGCCTTTCTGACCCAGCCACAGTGAGAAGTCATACCTGACTGTGTGATGACCACTGGCGTTTTCTCTTTCAGTCTTTTCTATTCATTTAAAAAGAGTGCAGGTCATGGCCCACGGAATCGATTTCTCGACAGACTAATGGGCCGTGGCCCCCAGTTTGGAAAGCAGAGCTGACTGAATGCAGTGCCTGTCAGGGAGGCACACGGGCACCCCAGGAAAGAGTGGAGCCGGCACACACTCTCCTAGGACAGCCACATCGTGAGAAAAACTGACTCACCAAATCTGACAAACTTGGCCTCCCAAAATTTTCTTGATTGCCCACTCCATCGGTGAAAAAGATTTGCATTCATGCCTGACCTGTGGTGCTGCAGAGGATAGAGCAGGGCATTGACCTGGAATGCTGAGGTCACTGGTTTGAAACCCCAGGCTTGCCCAGTCAAGGCATATATGAGAAGCAATCAATGAACAACTAAAGTGAAGCAACTATGAGTTGATACTTCTCCCTCCACCCACCCTTCTCTCTGTAAAATGAATACATTAAAATCTTTTTAAAAAATGTTTGAGTGTACAACCCCAATGAATGTTTGGTTGGTTTGTTTGTTTAACCTGTTAGTGTATTAACTGAGCATAGAAAACATAGATTCTAAATAGAAATTGTAAAACGATGAGCTGAAGATGAGAGACCAAGTCTCAAAATGACACACCATGATGGCTGCATTCTGTTGTCAGAAAACCTCTGAAGGCAGAGTCAACACGGAGCACAAGGTCCATGGTTATCCGCAGCAGCTGTAAATCTATTTTCAAATCATTTCGGTACTTGAGTTATGTTTCCCTGGTTGACTTCTTGTCAGGTTTGGAAAGCACTGCTTCATGTCACACTCTTTCCCCTCGACATTGCCCTTCCTTTCCTGTCAAAACCAGAAAGCTCTGTTGGCACCTCCTTTTGTGGCCTCCATCCACCAGGAATCCAAAGGGAGTCCTCTTGGGTACCTCTCTTAACTCTTTTCCTCGCCCCCCTCAACCATTCAGTGACCATCGTCGAGTAAACGTGGGGTCAACGCCTGCATTCTCCCTGATTGCAGTTTTCCGCTGCTTGGGCCCCTTCTTCCGCCTGGTTCCTCCCATGAGTTTATACTCCGGATCCCCACCCCCATCATCGGGCTGACTCCTTCTTGCCCCTTAATCCCCAGCATCAAGGTCACTTCCTCAGTGACCTTCTCTGACCACTGCCCAATGTACTTTCTGAGGTACTTTGGACTTTTTTCTATGGCTCTTATCACAATTTTATTTTTATACTTATTTATGTTTCTTATTTAAAGTATGTAGGCCTCTAGCACCTTGATGGGAATGAGAGCAGGGAACCTGCCTGCTGTGTGATCTAGCACCAGGTCATACAGTCTCAATAAATAATTTGTATAACAACCCTTTAAGGTGGTTACAAACAGTATCCACATTTTACAGATGAGGAAATGGAAAGACAAAGGGTTAATTGGCAAGGGTCACCTGGTTAATAAATGGGATGCTGGTCTCAGTCCCAGGTCTTTCAAATTGTAGTGTGTACACTCTTACCTCCTACTGGTTGTTCAGTTGTAACCTGCATAGGCTAAGTAAGGGCTGCAAGTCCCTTCATTCTTGCTGATACCCACCAGCCCCCTGCAGGTATTGCCCTTGTCTTAAACGAGCTTGATTAGTCCTTAGGGTCTCCATGTAACAACAGTTTATCCTATGCCGTTCTTGGGTAACACCATCCTTTTCCCAGACAATTCCGTGTCCCTAAATCTTGCCCACCTAAGCTAGATTGTAAAGTGAGACCCCGCATTGACTCATCCTTCTCTTGAATTCCTCGGAGAGGACCTGGCAATTCTGCACACTGAATAAACAATTATTTTTTTAAATTTTTTTATTGATTTTAATTTATTATGCTTACATAGATTCAAGTGTCCCACTGAATATATCTCCCTACCTCCCACCTCCGTGTTCCCCTTAATACTCCCTTTGTCCCCTCCCCCAACGCCCTCCTCCCTTCCTGTCAGGATTTGCTGTCTTGCTCTCTATAACACTCTGTTATGTATATATAATTTCACTCATCTCTTTCCCTTCTCTGATTGATGAGTTGATCATCATCAGAAGCGTGGCAAAGATTTCATCCGACTCCCAAGTTAAATCCCCTCTTCACACATGCCTACTCCCCAGCCAAGAGCAAAAGACCACGCCTTGGATTTGGAGGAGTTTTAACTGTTCTAATTTGCACTTGTTGGCTTTCCTCCTGGTGGATCTCAACTTCTGGCGGAGACCCAAGAATTTGAGAGTCTTCAGTACCATAAGCAGTTTCATGAGTTGCTGATGGCTGATTAGGGGTGATTATAGTTAAGAGGCTTTGCTTTCTTAATAACCCTCAGAAAGGGCTGGTGGTAACTTTTAAAATCTGTTTCCTCCTGCAAATGGAATTTTCTGGTTCTTATGACTGTCTTTTCTTAAGTCCTTATAACTTCCCATCCTCCTTTTCTAGTGAGAAGGAAATGTGAAGTCCTGGGAAGAATTCGAAATCCCATGCTTCTGGAAAACTCTGGCTTTACTAGCGAGGACCCCTGGGCACACCCTGTCATTTATGTGTCTTTTTCTGAGAGGAAGTTTGGGGGTCCCTGGTTTTTTTTTTTTGGTTTTTTTTTTACAGAGACAGAGAGTGAGTCAGAGAGAGGGATAGACAGGGACAGACAGACAGGAACGGAGAGAGATGAGAAGCATCAATCATTAGTTTTTCATTGCGCATTGCAACACCTTAGTTGTTCATTGATTGCTTTCTCATATGTGCCTTGACCGTGGGCCTTCAGCAGACCAAGTAAACCCTTGCTGGAGCCAGCGACCTTGGGTTCAAGCTGGTGGGCTTTTCCTCAAACCAGATGAGCCCGCACTCAAGCTGGCGACCTCGGGGTCTCGAACCCGGGTCCTCTGCATCCCAGTCTGATGCTCTATCCACTGCGCCACCGCCTGGTCAGGCTGGGCCCTGGTTTTACATCCCAAGTTCCATCACATTTCCATCTAACCTCCTACCCTGGGCTTTCTGGGGCTATTCATAAACTTTAAAACTGTTGGGTCACTTGACAATATTTAGAAATTCAGTTTAGTGAGGGCCTTCTACTGTGTCTACTGTGATAAAGGTACATTGTGAGTGATGCTTCCCCTCTTCTTGCACGAGCAGCATCGGAGCTACTTTTTATTGAGTGTCACTCGGTGTCAGGCACTGGGCTAATGTCCACTCATTTCATTGTCACAACTACTTGCAGTAGTTCTTTAGACAGTATTTTAAAAGTTGTATCGAGATATAAACTACATACTATACTTTGCCAATTTAAAAGTGTACATTTCAGAGGCTTTTAGTATATTCCCAGGGCTGTGCAACCATCACCACAATCTAATATTAGAACGTTTTTGTCACCCCAGGAGGAAACCTGTATCCTCGCATGAACCCCACATCACGCCACCCCTAGACTATGGCAACCACTAATGAACTGTCTCTGTAGATTAGCTTATTCTGGGAAGTTCTTATCAATGAAATCATACAACGTGGTCTTTGTGTCTGGCTTCGTTCACTTAGGATAACGTTTTCAAGGTTCATCTATGTTGTAGCATGTGCATGTCATTTCTTTGTATTGTTAGTATTTTTAACCACTTCTGAGATTAACTCTGGTTCCCCCTGCCCTTGCTAGCCACCTCTCACTCAGAAGAAAGGGCTACATTGAGGAGCCAAATACAAGAATAGCGGTTGAACATTGGGGAAACCAAGACACAGAGGCAAAATGACTTTCCTATGGTTAAGTATCCTTCAGTAGATGGGGCTAAATTTCCCATGCAGATTGGCCTAATGCCTGCTTGGCTATGACCTCAGAGTCTGAGGTGGCAACTGATGGCCACTGGCACCAATTCAGTGTCAATAGGAATCCCCAATTTGGGGTGTGGTGAAGAAGGAAACTTTATTCAGTGCAAAACAGCTCAGTTGTGATACAGCACAGTTGTGAGTTAGCCTTGGGGCCAGGCTCCTCTCTGGCTAGACAGCCCTGCTCTGCTCCTCCCTGGTCTGCTGTGCTCCCTTCCATTGAGTTATCTTTGGTGTTTTAGCTCAGCTAGGAAAATGTATCTGTCGAAAGGGAAAGTCGGCTTTCAGAGCTAGAGGGGAGCTGGCTTATATGGATGCAAGTTCTAGCCCCTGGTTCCTGATTGGTCTATTTGTATGAGAACTCTAAATCCTTGCAGTTTGATTGGTCCAAAGGCACTGTCCTGATTGGTCAGAATAGAGCTGCTCTGTTTGGTTGGAGCTACACAACTCTGATTGGTTGGAAAGAGCCTCGGTCCTATTGGCTGAAATAGGATTCCAAGAACTCCTTTATAAGAACTGGCAGACATACAGTACAGAGGCAGGTAGTTCAATGCAGGTTTCCCCATGAAGTGCGTTTTGGGTGAGAGGCCCCTATGTAGGAATGGCTGCTAGGCTTTTTTTTTTCTTTTTTAAATTTGAGCCCAGCTAGCCACCAGGAGCCTTTCTTAGTAAGTATCTTCTTTCTCAGGGTCCACAGATACAATCATGGATAGGTATTTATTGAACATCTTCTGTGGGTCAGTCACTGTGCTGAGTGTCCTGTAAATTTGTTACCTTGTGTACACACATAATCAGACTTCAGTTGGGAAGCCTGGTAACCATATCTGGTCAGTGGTATTTTTGTTTTCATGTCTTTCACTTGCTCACTTCTGGTCTCATTGGCCTCCTTGAGTTGTAAAATGATAGCCTATAGAATCTTTCTAAGAACCATGCTAAAAATAGCATTGTTGTTCCTTCTATAGGAGTTTGAATACCATTCTCACCTCCAGAAGATTGGCAGTATCTTCCAGGATCCCTTGATTTCCCCCAGGACCCCAGCATCATGATTCCCCATTTCACCGGGTCACTCAGGTAAGTGGAGAACCTTTTAAAGAGAGAATAAGAAATCTGATTTTTTTTTTTTTTTGGTATTTTTCTGAAGCTGGAAACAGGGAGAGACAATCAGACAGACTCCCGCATGCTCCCGACCAGGATCCACCCAGCACGCCCACCAGGGGGCGATGCGCTGCCCACCAGGGGGCGATGCTCTGCCCCTCTGGGGCATCGCTCTGTTGCGACCAGAGCCACTCTAGCTCCTGGGGCAGAGGCCAAGGAGCCATCCCCAGCGCCCGGGCCATCTTTGCTCCAATGGAGCCTCGGCTGCGGGAGGGGAAGAGAGAGACAGAGAAGAAGGAGAGGGGGAGGGGTGGAGAAGCAGATGGGTGCTTCTCCTGTGTGCCCTGGCCGGGAATCGAACCCGGGACTTCTGCACGCCAGGCTGATGCTCTACCACTGAGCCAACCGGCCAGGGCCTATAGTTTCTTATAGTAACTGGCCTTGAGGGTAAGCATCTCACTGGTTTTCTCGATATCCTATGTATGTATTTGTGATAAGTGTGCCATTTAGGAGGGCGCTGAGGCCTGGGAAGCTGTGTGCTGTTGTGAGAGGTGCTTGGACTGAGATCCAAGAGGCTTGGGTTCTAAGCTGTGTCACACTGTTTTTTTTTGTTGTTGTTTCTTTTTAATTTAAAAATTAAAAAAACAATTTAAGACTCATACTTTTTTTTTTAAGTGAGAGGAGGAGAGATAGGCTCTCACATGTACTTTCACCGGGATCCACGCAACCTCCGTCTGGGGCCAATGCTTGAATCAACCAAGCCATCCTCGGCACCTGGGGTCAACAATTGAACCAGTAGAGCCACTGGCTACAAGAAGGGAAGGGGGAGAGAGAGAAGGGGGAGTGGAGGGGAAGAGAAGCAGATGATTGCTTCTCATGTATGCCCTGACCAGGGATCAAACTTGGGACGTCCATAGGTTGGGCCAATACTCTATCTACTGAGCCAATCAGCCAGGGCTAAGACTCAGATTTTTATTTTTAACAAAGGTATTACCGGCTTCATGGTTATGTATCATAGCTGCATAACGGAATTACCTGAAGAGCTTGAAAAATATTGTCCTCTGATGGCATCTCCACAGATTTTGACTTCATTGGTCCAGTTTATTTAAAAGGTGACTTCTCTAGTCCCTTCTGCTCAAAATATCTATGACTTTCACCTGCATTTTTTATTTGATCCTGATACCAACCATGTGATGTAACATGCACTAAAATCTCTGATTAGTGGAGTGCTCGGGGTCCTTAACTCCAATGAGCCACATTTCTGTAGAGCGGAGCCAAAAAGGGGCTTCGTGCTTGGGAACGGTAGTCCTTGTCATTGAGGATCTTCTCAAACTTTAAGCTAACAGAGCCTTTTGAAAATTCTTCAGTTGATAATCCTATATAAAAATCTCAATTTATAAAATAGCCAGTGGCAGTATTTTATGAAGATAAAAATTTATTTCACAATTCAACTTTGTCATAGTTACACATTATGAGGCTGGTGAGTCTGTTTGGATGAACACCCAAATTTGAAATCAGAATTTATGGCTAATAGCTGGTGCGTCAGCCTCGGCACCTGGTTAATTTTACACTTCTTAACTCCATCATATTAACAAAACCTTGATCCACACAGGTGAATAATTGCCACGAGTAACAGTTTTTGCTGAAACTCAACTTGCAAACCTCAGGATATTCTTTAAATTAATTGATTCAGAATCTAGAGAGAGGGGAAGTAAGAACCTTCCATTTCAGAGTGGAATCACTGAGGATATTTGGTAGTTTCCCCTCTCCCCCCAATAGCTATACATTAGCCCAAATTCCCAGAACTTACAATAAACAATAAAATGTTCTATAATATGTTATTATGATGGTGCCATATATGATTGCCCAACCAGGGCTCAAGCACTTGCCAGGCAGATTCTCTTAGGCCCACGCCTGGCATTTAAATTGAGCGTAGTTGGCTGTGCATGTGAGCTGTCGCCTGTAGTTGCTTGTATAATTTTACATGAGCAGATATGTGCAGGCTTAAAGTGCAAGGACGTGTGCAGAGCTACAACCTTCCTCCTCGGTGACATTCACAAGCATGTCAGAGACAATCAGACAGTTAGAAAGAGCTTCATTCTCAGGCCTTTGCGAAATCCAACCATTAACAGGGCAGTGCGAGCCAGTGTTTTATGGCCTCTTCAGGGTTAATGTTAGGCATCTAATCTAACTTGGCACGTGTGTATTTCTAAGCCCTAGTTTAAAAAGTAATTTAAAAACTATTTGAAGACATGCACTACACATGCGTTCTGTGGACGCCCCATCACACTGCAGCTGGACCACTGTGGTCCATGTTGGGACCACAGCCTCATTGAATTCTAGGACCTAATGGGGAACAGAGATGTGGGTGTAACAGTCATGTACTGAACTGGATGGAAAAGAGTGGTAGGTGACTAAAGCTGTGTTCATCAGGTGGTGAGCCAGTGTTGAGTTTGGCTGTTCTCAGAAAAGCCCCTGAATGCACTGAGGACCCTCAGAATGGGGGCCACCCAGGCTACACAGGAAGGGCTTTACTTGGGAGAAACCCCCTTTTGCAGAGATTTTTCTTGATGTCTTGGGGTCTTAATTGATAGCCCTGTAACGACCTGTGGTGTGGAAGCTGCATTCCTTCAAGGAGTTCCTGGTGGGTGCACCGCCACGCTGTGGTTTATGTCAGAGAAATTGCCCACAGATTAGAAGTGAGCAGGGTGGGGGCAGTTGTAAGCTAGCTATCACCTTGTTCCCCTTGTGCCAGAACTCGGGACATTTGGATAGGTGCTGCAGGATCATGTTAACAGGGCTGCTCAGAATCCTGCTGTGAGAACCAGGGAGGAGTCTGTGAGTGAGGAGGACCAGTATTCTCTGGGACAGCTCTCCTGGGGTGTGTGACTCAGGTCTCTTTCCTGAGCCAGGTACTCGGACTAATTTGCATTCCATTTCTAGAGCCATATAAACTGGAAAAGAAAAAAAAAAGAGCAAAAACCCCAGAGCGTCTTTTATTTAAATGCTTTTCAAAATGTTCTGGGTAAAAGGGCTGTCCTTACTTGAAGAGAAGGGGTCTTTGATAAAATTGGTAGATGAGAAACACCTATTATTAAGGGCTTTTTAATATTCATAAAGGCAACCAAATGCACAAAGAGCCACCAGAGAGGCTGGAGGGTCTCTCTACCTATCGGAAAACAGGTCAAAATTAGAAGTTAGCGTCAAGAAAATCCCCGAGAGAAAAAAAAAAACATTGAAGGGGATTCACAATTCTGATATGTAGAGATTTAGTGTAAAAATTTCTGATTCGTCTTTCCCAAGCCATGGAAAACCAGAGAGCTAGCTTCATCCTCACTGGGAGAGAGGGAGCAGCCCTGAATGGTAGCGCAGTGAGCCCCTCTGCCCACTCTGAGTCTGGAGGAATAAGAAAGAATCCCAGTTAAACCCAGTAGCAGAAGAGATGTAAGATTTTAACTCTTGATGTTACCAGTTAGTGAGCTATCGCTGAGCTCAAACAAGCTCTGGATGCCATGCAAAGTGCAGGGTGAGTAAAACCCTTTTGGACCACAGGATCATTCCGGGCTAGATTAAGGAATGTTTGTCACTTGGGTCACTTATTCCGAGTTAGAGAAGAAGAGGAACTAAGTTATCGGAAGTATTTATATTTCTAGACTTGCTCCAAAGTGTGCACCTTTTTTTATTGTGTGTACAGCCACATCTTTGTGTGTCTGCTCAGTGACTGAGTGGGAGAAACAGAGTTTCTTCCTAGAAGCTCTCTAACCAGTGGTGACAGCCACCTACCACAGGCCGCTGACAGACCTTCCTCAGAGCCAGTCTGCTTGCCCACGGCTCTTCTCTTACCTTAAGAGTGCTTTAGTATAACGGATCTATTTCATATCTGGGAGGAAGAGGGAGAAGGAAACAAAAACTATCAAAAATGCCCAACAGTTGGTTAAATTGTCAGGAAATGAAGTTGATTCAATGATCCTTATTTTGGAATGGTAGTTTTTGAAGAAATGCAGATGTCATTAGAGAGATTACAACGTTAGATGGTGATTTTTTTAAAATAGTTTTTTTATGGGGAGTTCTGGATCATTTTAAGCATTGTACAGATTGACGGCCCCAGGTCAAGTGTCTGGTTTTAGTCTTCTGGAACTTAAAGGCTTTTCTTTGCCGCGATAGATGTTTCAGTGAGTAATACGTCCTGCAATGCCTGTCAGCCACTTCGCTTAGAAACACACCAGAGGGGACCAAGGAAATTAGGAAGAAGAAGGGGACAGCTGCCCCTCAGGCCACTGAAAAAGATCATGAGTGAAGAAGGGAAGAAAGATGGTGAAGAAAATGTGTCTGTGTGAGAAAGAATGAATACCCACAGTAGTGATACTCGAGTATGGCTGGACAGGGAAAACTGAGATTCCATGCCCTTCAGGGGTAAAGAACTATGTGATAATTGGGAAGGACCATAGGGTCGATCAATGTCCCTGTGCTGGTGACCAGGAGATGGGATGGAGGAGGAGAGGAGTGGGGAGGAAGAAGAAGATGAGAAAGAAAAGAAGGAGATGAAGATCATACGTATTTAGCCTCATGGTGTTCCTAGGCAGAGACAGTTGGTGGAGCCCACACCCAAACCACTACTGCGCTGGTATTAAATGCATATTTGTTGGCTATTGCATGAATAAATTAATAATTATCTTTTATGGAAAAGGAATGAAGTAGAGAATTTTTTCTTTCCTTGAAGCAGGATCATTAGTTAATTACAAAGTAGGCAAAAGCAGAAAGCCATATATATGACACGCACACACCTTTAACCATTTATTTTTAACTTAAAGCACATGTATATTCACTTACCAGTTTTTTTTTGTTGTTGTTTTTTTGATGTGAGGCCAAGACTTTTCTTTGAGCATGAAGCCCTGATTGTCTTTCTTGCACAGACCACACCCATCGGCATTATCTAAGGTTTCCATTTGGGCTGCTTTCAAGTGAAGTGAGCGCTGAAAGACGTTTGCAGAGCATCCCATGTGCAGAATGATCCTAGAGGTTTATTACTGTGGCCCCCAGTCATTACAGCTGGCTCGCCCACACCTAAGTTGCCAGCAGTTTTTTTTGTTTTTTTTTTTAATTTTTATTGACTTTTTTTTTTTCTTTACAGAGACAGAGAGAGAGAGTCAGAGAGAGGGATAGATAGGGACAGAAAGACAGGAACGGAGAGATGAGAAGCATCAATCATTAGTTTTTCATTGCGCATTGCAACACCTTAGTTGTTCATTGATTGCTTTCTCATATGTGCTTTGACTGCGGGCCTTCAGCAGACCGAGTAACCCCTTGCTTGAGCCAGCGACCTTGGGCTCAAGCTGGTGAGTTGTTGGTTTTTTTTGGGTTTTTTTTGCTCAAACCAGATGAGCCCGCGCTCAAGCTGGAGACCTCGGGGTCTCGAACCTGGGTCTTCCGCATCCCAGTCCGACGCTCTATCCAGTGCGCCACCACCTGGTCAGGCCAGCAGTTTTTATTATTTTTTTCTTGGCTACTTTCCTGTATTGCCTCTTTTCAAAGCATTCAGCTTCGTTTTATAGAAGCAACTCACAGCTACTCTTTATTTTTGTGCTCAATTCCATGGGACTGAGTAGTATTTGGGCATTTTATGTAGTTATAAAGCAACTGGCATAAACAGATCTGGGACCCTGGCTAACTCTATATGAACCCTGGCCATCTGGTGGGAGCAGAGGAGCACAAGTATTCCATGAAGAACCTGCTGGAATGTTTGTGGGGAGCCTGGTAGGAGCTATCTGCACAGTAGGTGCAAGGCTAGGAGGAAATGAAATTGTTTGTGGGAGGCCTGCCCTGGCACACCCCTTTTCAGACAGCATTGATATTTCTTTACGCCTGGCACAGCCCTGCACCTGGACCATGTCCTCATCACTCAGTACCAGACTATGGGATTTGCTAAAACATTCTATACCAAAGGGTTCAATGGAGTCAAGCTGAGATCAAAGGCTGTGAGCTGCCCACTCCTTACATGCTTGAGTGGATGTACAGGCCTCAGGGTGACCGTTGACCTCCTGGGATGAGAACAAATGACTCCAATGGATGGAGATCGTCCTTTTGGGATTGTTTCCTTTTCCCCAGTTCTTCTCTTTTGACAACAGAATTCTGGGATGCTCTTAGAACACACTTTGTTGGTGCAATGTGTCAGTCTCAGCAGCACTGAGCATTTCTTCAGTGGCCAATCTGTCCTCCCTGTGGCACCTGCTTTTCTCTCCCCTCGCTCCTTCCATCCTTCTATTCTGTAGCCGATTCCCTTACTGTTTATTAGCCCTGAGTGTGGACTGGGCTCATCGTTCCGCAAGCAGCAAAGCTATATCGGAAACCACATTCACCGGAGCAGGGGAACGTACCAAAGGATATAGGATCTTAAAAAGCTGTGGGGTGCCTGACCTGTGGTGGCACACTGGATAAAGCGTCGACTGGAAATGCTGAGGTCGCCGGTTCGAAACCCTGGGCTTGCCTGGTCAAGGCACATATGGGAGTTGATGCTTCCAGCTCCTCCCCCCTTCTCTCTCTCTGTCTCTCCTCTCTCTCTCTCTCTCTCTCTTTCTGTCTCTCCCTCTCCTCTCTAAAATGAATAAATAAAAAATTAAAAATAAAAGCTGTGGGGTGACAGAACATCTCACTTTTCCGCAGGCCCTGGCCCAGAAAACATCAGTGGCTACAAGAGTGGGGAACATGGACATAAGCAATTAAAGCCCATGTGCAGTTAGAATAAGTGTCTTGAAGTTCATGTGCTAAAATGGAAACATTCACTCCACAGAGGCCAAGCAGACTTTTCCTGGAGCTGGTACGGTCTTGGTTTGGCCACAGCTTGGTTGTCTAATGGTTTCCAAGATCAAGGCTGACCTGAAGGGAGCCGACTATGCGGACACAGGTGCCCTGGGCCAGTGGTGCTGTGGATGGAGCGTCCTCCTGGAGCGCTGAGCTTGCTGGCTCAACCCCGAGGTCGCTGGGTCAGGGCACGTATGAGAAGCAATCAATGAGGGCACAACTAAGTGGAACAATGAGCTGATGCTTCTCTCTCTCTCCCCCTCCTTTCCTCTATCTCAAAAAAAAAAAAAAAAAAAAAAAAAAAAAAAAAAAAAAAAGGCACAGGCTCATTCACAGCGCAGGAGGCAATGCCTGACAGCAGGAAGATGACCGCAAAGGGCCAGCATGATTCAGAAGCCCCAGCTCTGGGCTCTCCAACCTGCTGTGCTCCAAGGCCACCACCTTAGGCTACACAGATTGGTAGATGTGCACACCGGTGATGCTGAGCCATCCATGAAAGGCTACTTACGCTCAGTGTGTTTTGTGTAAGAAAGCAGAGGGAACACGTAGAATGATTCTTTTTTCAAGGTTGAGGTTTCAATGGTTAGCTTCAATTATTTTTAAACTTCTAATGTTCTCTAGTGTAGCTGGGTCAACAAAGTTTTATGGCATCCACTTATTTTCTGATTATTTTTGCAAGCAGTGACAGAAAGTGAAACAAGAGTGTGAAGCCAGTCTCCCAGGACTGGGGAAGGAAACTGATGTGATCTAATGCAAATGCTTGATTGAAAGGTGTGTTGTTTCCCAACGAGGCCCATGAGCGCAGTGGTTAAGGATCCAGGCCAAGGGTGTCTGATTGCTGGCATGAGAAATTAGGCTTTTCTTCTTAGTCGGAGTGTCTGCCCTTCGGTGAATGACCTAGCCTCTCTGTGACTCAGTTTCCTTGCCTACAAAATGATAAATGTGTCTGATAGGGTTAAATGAAACAGTTCTTGTAAGAATTGACATGGGTGGTAACCATCAAGGCTACATTGACCAAGGTCACCTGCCATCTGCCACCCTCTCTCGCTTTCTTTGCACTTACCTGCTGTCTGGGGAAGGCAGAGGCTTGAGCCAAACGTGTAAGATACATGCTCAGTGAGCATTGGTGATCTCCAGTGTGCAGGAGGTATAGGCTTCACTTCAACGCTAAGGTCCATATAATTGTGTCAGTGATCAGATTGCTCTCAAAATATCTCTTGGATTGTAGGGACTAAAGAAGAAAAGAAGTTAAGATTTTTTTGTTTTGTTTTGTTACTTGATTTGCTCCAATGGTGTTGAGTTCATTGAGGTGCCCAGCGGCTGTGACAAGACCCACTTCTCTAAAGCGGAGGAGGTTGGGAAGGAGGTGGGAGGGGGGTGGGAGGGGTGGGCCCCAGCAAACAAGAAGTCCAGAGCCCTGGTTCCCTGATACAGATCTTGTTCCAAATTTCAGGAAGCATTCTTTTCTGCATGAGGAAATGAAATGATGGTGTGTTTAAATTCCAGCAAAGCACTGGGGAAATAGCATCACTTTTTACCCCCCTTTTTCTGATTGGTGTGAAATGGTGGGTCGTTTCTTCTGCAAGGTGAATCGGAGAGTCTCGGTCTGTAGGAACGCAGCTCCCCCCACCCTGCACTTGGAGGGGACTGGAGTTTGTTTGCCAGAGGCCCTGGTAGCCTTCAATCTGTCAAAACGCTGCAGGCTGGGAGCAGTTTGCCAAAGCAAACTTTCAAAGCGAAGTAACACGGGCTGCATGCGCAGACACACATGCGCTCGTAGTCCCTGATCGTTTGTTTCCAGTTGGGCGGGGGGGTGGGTGGTGGTGGTGAGGATTTGGGCCAGGTTGTTGGCGTTTTGGAGAGGTATGGATGGGCACAGTGCAGCTGCAGACTCCCAATTAGATAGGTATGTGTGAGCAGGGCGGGTCACCCCAAACAGTCTACCGGGCAGGGGTGGGAAACTTTCAGCCTGTGGCAGGGTTTCTTCTGGCCCTTGGGGTTATATATTGCTCTAGCTGCTGTTATTGCAGCCAAAGAATAATTTTCTCCTTGGGGGGGGGGGTTTATTCTATTCTGTTCAGAGCAGAGCCCATTTAATAACTAAGACTTTATTTCAGAATGAATTTTATGGGGGACCCCTATGATTTTAGCCTCACTCAGGCCCTGCTCGATGAGGAAAAGAAGTGCTTGAACACCTACATGCAACTTGTCTTGCATTTTTGCTGCCATATTTCATGTTGGTCTTATGAGAATGAGTTTGGGGGCATCACTTAGAAATTTTAAAAGCACAACTGACTTTTTAATAAATCTCACAAAAGAACTTTCAAAAGCTTCTCATGTTTCTTTGGACATTTTTGAGCACGGTGGTTCCCACTGTTCCCACGTATCTTGACATTTCAAAAGTTGTCAGGATGCTGCTACATCGTTCATGAAGTCAATGACTTGAGCTCTCACTGTAGAGCAGAGCCTGCAAAGCCGGGGGATAAACTTGATATAAAACAAACTGGTCTCATGGAGCTGACCTCATATTCTAGTGGGTAGAGGGTGCCTTTTAAATGAATAAAGACATAGTCTGTGTAGCAGCAAGTACCATGGAGAAATATGCCGTCCCGGCTTTTATAGAGGCAGGGAGATCTGATGGGGCAGGGACAGCGCTGGGCAGACACCTGGAGGAGGCGAGGGAACAAGTGCAGCGGGGCCTGGCAGTAAAGGTGACCAGGCAGCCTGGAGAGCAGCTCCTCTGAGACCGCGGGCAGCTGAGCCTCTCCCCTCCACCAGCCTTCAGCTTTGGAAGGCTGCCCTGACAGCTTTGGAAATGCAGTCAACCCAGGATGCACGGCTCTGCAGAACTGCTCCTGCACGCATTACCAGTGTGCACCTTAGGTGCCTGCCAGGAACTCTGATGAGCTGAGGTGTAGCACATTTATGGCACTGTTGCTTGTTATTTTGTTTGCTTGTTTGTTTTTTAACAAAACCACACCAAGCTGGTTTATTATTATTATTTTTTTAATGAGTAAACAATGCCAAGATGTGTTACAAAGGATTCTGAGCTATAGGCGTGGTTCACAATGTGCTTACTTTCACTCCTTTGGGGTCAGCAGGGCGGGCAATATTATTTCTGTTTTACAAGATGAGGAAACTGAGGCACAGAGGTGATTTGCTCAAGATCATGTAACCAAGGAGCTTAGGCTCCCGAGTCACACTGTGCGTGTTCCTTGGTTTCAAGGACTACCTGGGTCCAATGAGGATGCACTAGAGAGAAGCTGCTGTGGCTCCGCTCGCTGGAGGACACACGGGGCCCTGTGTGCCGGTCCTCACGGTGTGCGACCCTCTTTGGTCGCTGGAGGACACACGGGGCCCTGTGTGCCGGTCCTCACGGTGTGCGACCCTCTTTGGTCGCTGGAGGACACACGGGGCCCTGTGTGCCGGTCCTCACGGTGTGCGACCCTCTTTGGTCGCTGGAGGACACACGGGGCCCTGTGTGCCGGTCCTCACGGTGTGCGACCCTCTTTGGAACGCTGCACGGGGAGCGCCCTTGGTCTCCCACGTCGGGGCCTTGCTGCATCTCAAAGACTCGGCAGACAGGAGGGGCATTCATATCTGGTCACGTGTCCCTGCCCCCTGCTCCCTGCTTCCTGCCCCAGGCTCTCCATGTCCACTCCATGTGGTCTGTTAGGGCTGGGCTCATTTACGTACCAGATGGGGGTCAGGGGAGAATTTAGAATTCTCAGAGATTGTGGGAGCTTTTCGCTACTCCATTAGCCCTCACCCCAGATTCAGCAGGCTCCTTCCTCATCTCCACCCACACACAGTGCATTTCTTAGACAGGGCGGGGTTTTTTGCTGTTTCTTTTTTTTTTAATTTTTCAGTTATGTTAAAGGCTTCAGCAAGGTTGCTTAACTTCTGGCCTCAGGGTTAAACCTAGAGAGAATTCAGGACAGCTAAGTAGGGCCCAGAGGCCTTTTTGCAGGGTTTCTGAAAAACAATACTGATGATGATTTGAAATCAAGGGACTTTGGGCATTTAATTTACCTGACATTGCTTGTCTCTCCCGACTGACTGATGGCGCTGAGTGTTTCCACTTCTGTCACTGTCACTGATCCCTACAGAAGATGAGCACACTGAGGCACGTAGACATGAGCTTACCCAGTGTCGCCCCGATGGGAAGGGTGGAGTTGGGGTTTTAGCTAAGATGTGTTTGAATCCGCAGCTTCCCATGCCTGCAGCACACCCTGCTGTCTTGGGGCCAGCTGGCTCCCATTTCTGCACCTGCCCTTTATTTGATGACAAGCCCTAATCAGGGCTGGTGACAGTAGAGCTTAACATAGCTAATCCTGCCCATGGAGATCATCTGTGACACCCAAGGGCAGAGCACTGGCAGCGGAAAGGTCCAAGGAAAGCCCAGGTATGGGAGAGGCACGTCCCCAGCCAGGCTCCACAGCTCCTGGTCTTACCAGCTCCGCAAGCACCACGCTCACCCTGCACTTACTCTGTGACAGACAGGGCACGTCATCTCATTCAGTCCTCCCCAAACCTGGGAGCCAGCTTCTGGTGTTAACCTCATTTTACAGGGAGGGAGACATGGCTCAGAGGGTTAACTGGAAGCCCTGCTGGTAAGCAGTATTGCTGGGTTCAACCCCAGGGCTGCCCCATGCCACAGCCCTGCCCCCAGCTCTGCTGCCTCCCTTCCCGGAACCACCCTTTGCCTATTCCCTGGATCACACCCCAGGACTTGGGTGGGACTGTTATCTCCCTTCGATGAGATGGAGGTGCTACCTTGTGCTGGTGCTGCTGCCTGGAACCCACTCACAGTCCTGCCTATTGCTGTTTTTCCTTCTCAGCATCCTGGGTTCCCTGCTGCTGTTTGGACTCCAGCTCGTCTTCCCACATCCCTCCACTGAACACAGGAAGGTAAGCCACGGCCACTCAGGGGCTGCCCTTCTCCGCACAGGGGCGGGGCTCCCTCCAGTCCCCACCCCAAGTCTTATTCTCTTTGGAGGTGAGGCACCACTGATTATGAAAGGAAAATACCATTTGTAGAATGTTTACTAGTTTTCCAAACCTGCCTAAAAGTGGAGCTGGTACCCAGAGTCAGTCTCTGATCAGAGGGCAGCACTAGCTTTGCAGCCATGTCTGCTAGAATGGGGCAGTTAGGAAGGGATCATGAGAACACCATATCCCTGGGAATGGCACAGCGTCAGCATGGGGCTTTTACCCTCTAGGGGCACCTTCAGGGGTGAGGGGTGCAGATGATTGGAGAGAGGGCTGTAGCTATGGCTGTGGCTATAGAAGAGGACCCCCAGTAAGACACCATGACCTTTGGTACTGGACATGAGTACCTTTGAGAGGACACAGAGTAGAAGACACCACGGTGGCTCCCTGGTCGCTGACTTTGGCTACAAGAACTGTGAGAAATGCACTGTGTTGTTTATAAAGCACTCAGTCCATGAGACTTTTTAAATAACTGGGTAATGACAGGCTGGAAGAGTTTTGAGGTCATTGGGTAATAACAAGCTTCCAGGGCCATGCACAGACTTTTAAAGGTAATTCTGATGAGAGCCCAGAAAGAAAAGAACAGAACTGTAAAGAGAGCCTCAGCCTTCTTAGCGAAAACCTGAGTAATCCCAAACACAGAGCAGGTGGAAATAGGAACAGTAAGTGCCATTCTGATGAGCTCTCAGATGGAAATGAGCAACATATCATCGGACCCTGGAGGAAAGGCCGTGTGTGTCATAGAGACAGAGAACTTGGCCGGACTGTGTTTGTGCTCTAGCACTCTGTTCAAGGTAGAACTTGCAACTGATGACATTAGATGATTTGCTGAAGCATTTCCTAAGCACAGTGTTGAAGCAGTGGCCTGCTTTCTCTTGGCTACTTGTCATAAAATGAGAGAAGAGAGAAATGACTTAAAAATGGAATTGTTAATTGGAAAGTTAAGCAGAACACAGAATGCAATGATTTGAAAAATTCTCAGCTTGTTCATATTAAAAAGAATAATAAAGTCTGTTCAGAAAGGAACTTAAGGGTGTTGCCACAGGACCATTTGATAAGGAGACCAGTCAGCCATCTTGACAGGAGCCAGGAGCTATTGTGGATGACAGTGGATGAATGCACAGGAGGGCTGCTATCTTCTGGACCTGGCCCACTCTGCGCTGCCTTACCTGGTGGTCTCCCCTCCCTGCACTCTGGTGCTGAGCTGCTCAGCTGGACCAGGTGCTGCTCCAGTGGCTGGATAAGGTGTGGGCTGTGCCTAGCAGAGCCATGAAAGTGAGGCTGCCTCCACCATAGCCATGGTCCCCGGACCCCAATCCTGGAGAACCACAGTGGGATAGGGCTGCCAAAAGCTATGGGGCCAGGGCAGCCTGGAACATTGGGATTCCAACTGCTTTCCCCAAAGCAGCAGGCAGGGCTGCTGCCCCAGTGGGCCCACACGGCAGAACATCAAGCCAGAGAGGATTATTCTGAGCCTTAAGGTTTGATAGAATTTGCCCTATTGGGTTTTAGACTTGCTCAGAACCTGTCTTTCCTTCCTTCTTTTCCTCTGTGGAATGAGGATGTCAGTCCTGTGCCTGTCCACCATTGTTACTGGGAAGCAGGTGACATGTTTGATCTCACAGGTTTGCAGTTGGAGAGCAGTTTGCCTCGGGACAGCTCATACCTGGAGATTCATCCATATCTGATTTAGGTGATATGTAGGTGAGACTTCAGACCTAGATGTTAAAGATGATGCTGGAACCAGTTAAGACTTTTGGGGCTGATGGAATGGAATGAATTTTGCATGCAAGAAAGATATAAATTGGCAGGAGCCAGTGGTGGAATGACGTAGACTGAATGTGTCCCTCCAAATTCACATGTTGTAACTTAGTCCCCAGAGTGATGGTATTCGGAGGCAGGGCCTTCGGGAAACAGATGGGCGGTAAGAGGATCAGAGACCTTACAGCAGTGATGCCAGTGCAGTCTGCCGCCGCCTCTGCTGTGGGAGGGCACAGCACGGAGCCAGGACACTGGCTTTCCCCGGGCGCCAAATCTGCCAGTCCCTCAATCCCAAACTTCCCGGCCACCAGAACTATGAAAAATAAATTTACATTGTTCATAAGCCACCCAATCTATGGTACTTTTGTTACAGAAGTTGGAATGGACAAAGACAGTGGTCTGTTTTCATTATTAAGTTATTTATTATTGTTTGGAATTATTGATGTTGTTAATCTTAATAGTCAAATCAATCTACTAGTGGTTTAGTTTTGTCTTTTATTTTTCTTTTTTTTGCTGTTGTTGCTCAAATAGATGATCATAGCTGAAAATACTTCATAAATGACCAATTTACTTTGCTATCTCTTAATTTTTCAAGTTAATTTGAATTATATATATATATGTGTGTGCATATATGTATTGCCCTTATCATTCTTAAAGTACTTGTTCTGTGAAATGAAGAAAAAGATGGTTTATGAGTTACTTTAGAATGTTAAATCTTAAAATTGAGCACAAGTATTACATCTCAGTATATGATACTTCCTTGTCAAAATATTAATAAGAACTTTGAGATTAACTTTTTTTTTTTTTCAAAATCATTTATAGATTTCTTAGGGGAGACAGCTTTTAGGACAGTCCTCGAATGTAATTAATTATATGCCCTTTGCTACCAGGGTCATCATTGTCCTTCCCCCAGAGAAGAAAGAATTCAGCACTTTCTGGGTGCTGGGTTGTTTCTGGATGCTTTATCGGAGCTCCGTGGAGTGTGGCTGTCATCTTGCTTGGTTGTATCCTCAAAATTCTTGAGAAATTTACGCATGTTTATTATAGGGAATTTAGGAATCAATGGAAAACAAGAAGAAGAAGGAAAAGAACTTACCCCACGGCGGGAGGAGCCGTACAGACAGGAGGAGCACACACTTACTTCTACAACACATGTACAGACAGGAGGAGCACGCACTTACTTCTATAACACACGTACAGACAGGAGGAGCACGCACTTACTTCTACAACACACGTACAGACAGGAGGAGCACGCACTTACTTCTACAACACATGTACAGACAGGAGGAGCACGCACTTACTTCTATAACACACGTACAGACAGGAGGAGCACGCACTTACTTCTACAACACACGTACAGACAGGAGGAGCACGCACTTACTTCTACAACACAAGAAATAAGGAGATACTTATGAAAACAGGGCTAGGAAACTTTTTTCTTTTAAAAATCTGGAGGTTGGTTGTGAACATTGTAGGCTTTCTGGGCTACAAAGTCTGTCACAACTACTCAACTCTACTCTGTACCCCAAAGGCAGCCATAATTGACATGTAAATGTATGTGCATTAGTGTGTTCCCGTAAAACTTTATTAACAAAAGTGGGTGGTGAGATGGATTTGGCCCAGGGCCTGTAGTTTACCAACTGCTGTTCTAAAGCCAGGATAGAGAAGAGTTAACTGCAAGAGTGTGTGTTTTGGAATTTGAAGTTGGAAATTCTCTCCTCTTGGGACTTTAAAGAACACTAAGGATTTGGGGGGGGGGGGAAGTATGCATATATTATTTGTTAAAATATAAGCATTCTGATTGCTATCAAATTGTTTTTATTACTTAGATAAATCATAATTGAATTCTTGCTGACCTGTTGTTTCGTGGCAAAATCAGCTCTCAGTCTGTAGGAGAAAGCAACAAAAAAGAATTAGAAAACCACTTATGGTGAATTCCTAAGGGACAGCATTACTAATTTGCACATATTGTAGTTTAGTATGTATATGAAAACTACCCACTAAAAGACATCTTTTTTTCTCCCTCATTACCATAGCATGTCCAACTTTAGCATATGGAAGCATTTCTACAGTGTAAATTATTCTGAGGAAAAAAGGCATAATTTGTAAATGCTGTCAAGTGAACTATGCGTTTCTAAGTGCTGCTCGGGTGATGGGAGACATGTCTTTTAAAAACTGTCCTGCAGTCATGTGGGAAGAGAGGCATGTGCTGTAGAGTGTAGGTAGCTATTTCTAGGTATTTCTATCCAGAAGTCCTCCTCTGGCTCCTGCAACATGGATTGCTTGACATCTGCTCCTGGTAATTATTTAACTGTACTGATTATATTTTAAAAACTCCTGTAGCTTTATTTACAGATAAAGTAAGACCAAGAGCAGGGAAAAAACTTAAACCAAGATTTTAATAAAAACCGTAAGTTATTAACAAGGGAAAATACGTTGATCATAGAAAGTGTTTTAAGTAACAAAACTGTCGTGCTGTCTGCCCCACAAACATTCTCAGCAAGTTACTTTGCAGTTCATAATGTGTGTGGTCAACATAACCTACACGGGGAAAGAATTGTGAAACATTATTTTCATCACAACCGCCAAATATATTTTAAGTTTACTTTTTAATTAAAAGTATGCATGTTTATTATAGAGAATGGAGAGAACAATGAAAACCTAGAAGAAGGAGCTAAAATCTCCTAGGGCCTCCGGCCAAAGAGAAGTGCTCTTCAGTTTGTTATTTATAGAAACTTTCAAACAAAAAGAACAGCGACACTACTAAATGAAGTTAAAGGTGAAGTACAATATTTGTTTTGCTAACTGGTTAGCAAGTCACAATGTGGACATCAGGGCACCTTTTGAAGGGCTCAGAGCCCACTATGGCTGTGGTAGTGTGCAGCCAGTGACTTCAGGCTACAGTGACAGTGTCATCCAGTCAGATGTGGAACAAAAAGCCTGTAAAAGGGCAAGAAGATGTTTTAGGCTACATAAAACTTCTTCTGTTACTGCTGCTGTATTCAAGACGAAGAAAGAAAGAAAAACAAAACAGTAATGCTTTTAGGAGAAAACATGAAAATGTCCTTAAGATTGAGGCTAGGCAAGGAATTTTTAAACAGGACACCAGAAGAACTAACCATAAAGCAATTGGACTACATTAAAATTGAGGATGTTTGTTTATAGTAAGAGTCAAAAAGTACTCCATGGCCCTGGCCGGTTGGCTCAGCGGTAGAGCGTCGGCCTGGCGTGCGAGGGACCCGGGTTCGATTCCTGGCCAGGGCACATAGGAGAAGCGCCCATTTGCTTCTCCACCCCCCCCCTCCTTCCTCTCTGTCTCTCTCTTCCCCTCCCGCAGCCAAGGCTCCATTGGAGCAAAGATGGCCCGGGCGCTGGGGATGGCTCCTTGGCCTCTGCCCCAGGCGCTAGAGTGGCTCTGGTCTCCGCAGAGCGATGCCCCGGAGGGGCAGAGCATCGCCCCCTGGTGGGCAGAGCGTTGCCCCTGGTGGGCGTGCCGGGTGGATCCCAGTCGGGTGCATGCGGGAGTCTGTCTGTCTCTCTCCGTTTCCAGCTTCAGAAAAATACAAAAAAAAAAAAATAAATTAAAAAAAAAAAGTACTCCATGGACAGGATGAAGATATTCACAGTAAAATATTTGTTGAAAGACTTATGTTCAGAATGTATAAAAAGTCCCCTGGTAATCATTAAGAAAAAAGTTAAGCAATCCTATTTTAAAATGGGCTAAAGACTTGAACAGACACTTCATGTATGATGGCATTCTAATGGCCACTAAGCATGTGGAAAGGTATTCAATCAACATCGTTAGGCCTTAGGGAAATATAAATTTAAACAAGACACCACCAGAATGGCTTGAAATGGAACACTTGACGGTACCAAGTGCTGATGAGGATGTGGAGCAACCAGAACTTTCCTTTATCGGTGGTGGAAGTTTAAAATAGTGAGCTCCTTTGGAAAACTGACAGCATATCATAAAGCTAAATGTATGACATTCAATGGGCTGTCTCTTCCCCTGGAGAAACAAGTTCATGTATTCACCAAAGCATGTGCCTGAGAATGTTCATAGCTGTGTCATTCACAGTAACACCAAACTGGAAGTAGTCTGAAGTCTGTCAGTGAGAATGGATAAATCTGAGTATATCCAAGGCTACAGTAAACAACAACTGAAAAATAGACTACTGTTTCCAATCAAGCTGGAACACCTGGGAGTGGGTTTACCCTTTCTTCTAGAAAAAGAGCAAAATGGGCAAGAGAGAGCAATCGGGGTCAGATTTCCTTTTACTCTCTTGAAACAACCAGGCTGAAACAAAATAGGTTAACGTGTATGAAAATTGGTTTCCAAAACCTTGGATATCAATCAATAAAAGATAATGATACCTCAGAGATGGGAAACAAATGCATTGAACCCTAAAATATCCCCAGCTTACTTCCTTGAGAGAATTTCCTACCCTTGATGTAGGAGGAGGAAACAGGAATCAGTCCATGAGGTAAGGAAATGGACTGGAAAGTCCAGCAAGGTCAAGGTGGGGAGTCTGCAGAGCAGAGTACCAAGGAGGAGAAAGCTGCACAGAGACGTGCCTGCAGGGTTCTGTGATGCTGAGGGGTCCTCCTCAAGGATGTATATAGTTCAGTAGTATTAAACCACGCAAGTTGAGGACATTGCCTGAGGCCAGTTCGGAATTCTCCAGAAGGAACAAAAGAAACAGTGCCTGGTGTTCATGCAGCACCTGGAACAGCGACTCTTTCCAGCAGCCAGACTATAAAAACTCACAGCCCAGGGGCCACTGGAGAGAATGCTCAGGAAACTCTTGTTTCACTACTGGGGGAGTAATTGACCCTAAAATGTGTATTGCTTTGGACCTAACCAGCAAATCATAAAAGTTCTACTGAAAAGGATCAAGCCATTGCTAAATAACTGAACGATCCTAGCATAAAGCAAATAAATATAGAAATATAAAAATATCCAGTACCCTGAAAGATAAAATTCAAGATGTCTGGTATTTAGTTAAAAATTACCAAGTATGCACAGAAGCAGAAAATATTAGCATTATTCTTTATAATGAGAATAATAATCAGTTGAAACCAACTCAGAATGGATGCGGAATTAGAATTTGAAAATAGGGATATTAAAGGTTATTAAAATTGTGTTCCATTCAAAAAGGTAGAGGCATGGAAGATATTTTGAAAAACCCTCATCAAACTTCTCAAGATGAAAGTGACAAGATTTGAAATGAAAAATACACTGGATTTGATAAATTGCAGATTAGACAGTACAGAAGAAAAGGAAAGATAAGTGAACTTGAAGATTTAACTTTAGAAACTTTCCAAAATGAAACACAAAATGAAAAAATAATTTTAAAAGATGAGCAGAGCATCAGTGAGCTCTAGGACAGCTCCGTGGGCTTATATATGTGTAATGGAGTACCAAAAGCAAAGAACTGGGGGGGGTTTGTGTGTGTGACAAAAA
The DNA here is from genome assembly GCF_036850995.1 of Saccopteryx leptura. Classification (NCBI taxonomy): domain Eukaryota; kingdom Metazoa; phylum Chordata; class Mammalia; order Chiroptera; family Emballonuridae; genus Saccopteryx; species Saccopteryx leptura. The sequence continues at coordinate 124,525,413 of NC_089508.1, forward strand.
TATTTTTAAAAATATTCTTAGAAAATGTTACACATTTGATGAAAACTATGAACCCAAAAATATCAATGAATTTCAAGCACCATAAATATGAAAAAAATGGCATCAAGTAACACTAATTAAATTGCTCAAAACTAGTGATAAAGAGAAAAAAATTTATCTCTAGAAAAAAGACATTATATACACAGAAACAAAGATAAGGATGATAACATATTTATTGTTACCCTATATAATATTTATGTTATTTTAAAGCTATAGTGATCAACACATCATGTTATAGGAGTAAAGGTAGATAACTAGATAATGGAACAGAATAGAACTCAGAAATAAATCCACAAATATATGGACAACTGATTATTAACAAAGGTGCAAAGGTAATTCAGTGGAGGAAGGATAATCTTTTCAACAAATAATGCTGGAACAATTGAACATCCACATGCAAGAACATGAACTTCAATCCATACCTTGTATAACATATAAAAATTAATTAAAAATTGATCATAGATCTATATGTAAAACATATATCATTACACCTTCTAGAAAAATCAAAGGAGAAAACATTTGTGACTTTAGACCAGCCAAACACGTTTTTCTTAGAAAACGTTGACCAATTGAATTTTATCAAGACTGTTAATTTCTACTGTTTTAGAACACTCCAAAGAGAACGAAAGGGCAAGCCACAGACTGAGAGAAAAGTTTTACAGAGTATATGTTTGATAAAGGACTTGTATCCAGAATATACTATAAGGCAGTGGTCCCCAACCCCTGGGCTGTGACCGGTACCGGTCCGTGGGCCATTTGGTACCGGTCCGCAGAGAAAGAATAAATAACTTACATTATTTTTGTTTTATTTATATTTAAGTCTGAATGATGTTTTATTTTTAAAAGATGACCAGATTCCCTCTGTTACATCCGTCTAAGACTCACTCTTGACACTTGTCTCGGTCACGTGATACATTTATCCGCCCCACCCTAAAGGCCGGTCCGTGAAAATATTTTCTGACATTAAACCGGTCTGTGGCCCAAAAAAGGTTGGGGACCACTGCTATAAGGAATCCTCAAAATTTAATAACTTATTGTTTTCCTTAGAAAAACAACCTGATACATAGTAAGCAAAATATTTGAAATTTCACTTCACCAAAGAACACATACATGGTTGGTTTATAAGCTCAAGAAAAGATGCTCAGCATCACTAGTTATTAGGGAAATCCAAATTAGAAGCTCAATGAGATATGACTGCATACCCACTAGACTGGCTAAAATTATACAGACTGGTCATACTGTGTGCTGATGGGCTTGTACAGAAACTGAGTTCCCTCATTCCCTTCTGGTAGGAATACAGGAATGGTAAACTACTTTGGAAGTTTCTTTAAAAGTTACATATATATCTATTATATGATCCAGTATTTACACAAGAGATAAGGAAATATATATCCATACATAGATTTGTCATGAGTGTTCTTAGCAGCTTTACATGCCATAAACTGGAAACAACCCAGTGGATCATCAGCAGATACATGGATGGAAAGAGAAAGGAACCACTGATACATGCTACAACATGGGTGAACCTCAAAATAATTGTGCTGAGGGGAAGAGTATGTAGGAAAAGCAGACATACTGTATTACTCCATTTACATGAACTTCTAGGAAACAGAAACTAATCTATAGTGACAGAATGAATATCAGTGTTTGTAGGGGGTAAGGGGTAGAGGAAGAAGGTAATTGTGAAGGGGGACTAAGAAACTTTTGGGGCAATGGATATGCACATTATCTTGACGATGATGGTCTGGTGGGTGAACACATGAAAAAACTTACCAAATCTTACCCTTCAAGTATGTACAATTTATTGTATGTCACATACCTCAATAAATCTATTAAAGTACACTACTGATAGAAGTGACAGTTGAATGAATTTCACATGAATTTATTCACTGGATGAATTTTTTCTTATTGACCATAAGAAGCCAGACACAAAGTACGTTCATTTATATTTAGTTCAAGAACAGACAAAGCTAATTTGTGCTGAAAATAAAATCAGAATAATGGAAACCTGGGGTCAGGGAGGGGAGCACAGAGCTTAGGTATTATTGACTAGCAAGGTCATGAGGAGACCTTGGACACATTCTTTTTTTTTTTTTTTAATTGAGAGCAGAAGAGGCAGAGAGACAGACTCCTGCATGTACCCCAACCAGGATCCACCCAACAAGCTACCTATGGGGTGATGCTCTGCCCATCTGGGGTGTTGCTCTGTTGCTCAGCAACTGAGCTATTTTTAGCAACTGAGGCAGAGGCCAAGAAGCCATCCTCAGCCTCCGGGGCCAACTTGCTTGAATCAATCAAGCCATGGCTGGAGGAAGAGGAGAGAGAGAGAGAAGGGGAGAGGAATGGGTAGAGAAGCAGATGGTTGCTTCTCCTGTGTGTCCTGACTGGGAATCGAACCCAGGACATCCATATGCCAACAGGTCAGGGCTATTGGACACATTCTTAATCTTGACCTAGGTGGTGGCTATTTAGGTCTTTAAAAGTGTATAAAGTCATGCATTTAAAATGAGTGTACTTGACTCACTGTGTGTCATGTCATACCTAAGTTAAAAGGAGGAGGAAGACAGTGCAGTATGTTACATGCCAGTTCTGCAGTGGTAGAGGTCTTTGGAGCAGTGTGGGACTGTTGTCTGAGAGTTCCCAGGAAACAAAGCTGTTCTTCAGAGAACAGCAGGAAGGGCACTTTCATTAGCCAGTGTCTGGTCCTTAGCCTTCCCAGACTTGGAAGCTGACCATGAAACAGGTTCTGCATCTCTCCAGCTGCTGTCTGTCAGACCTTCTGTCTCCAATGGCATGGATATAACTGACTGCTTCTGAACATTTTAGAGTATTTTTTACTTCTGAGAAATTAAAGTAAAAGAACTTTTGTTAAGGACTGGGAAGAACGTCGGTGTTCATTAATTCATGGTGTGCCATGAATTCAATGGCAGAAAAATCCTGGATTTGAATTCACTGTCAGAAAAATCAAATCTGCTTCTGTTACAAATGGAGTGGTAAGCTTCGGCCTATGTGTTTGGAAAGCCTGGTATATCATAGCAGAAGAAGGACATCTTTGGGCTGTAGGTCTGGGCATCATGGGGCAGTCCTGGACACTTAGCCTCTTGCTGAATTAGGGCCCAGATGTCCCTTCAGATCCCTGTTTTTTTTCTGTGTGTGCAGGTGGCCACAGAGTGGAACATAGAACCAACAACTCTGTCTGGAACCCAGTTTCCATGTTGGCCACTGCTGACTGACTCCAACTGTGGACAGAGCCTGCCTGCCCAGCCCTTAAGGACCTCTGCCTTCTCTGGCCTTGGCTGACTTGAGTTGGCTTTTCATCCTCTCAGCATTGTGCGGTCTACCAGGTTTCGCCTGTGGAGGCATCATGTTCTCATCCATCCTCATTCCAACACCCATTCCTGATGCCAAGAAGACTGGAAGGAAGTTGTAACCATCAGGGTGCTCTCCTTTCAACTTGGTTTGTTAGCCCTTGCCTGTGTCAGCTCCCTCCATCTCTAGACGGTGAAAGGAGTTGTTAACTTGTAGGGAAGCTCCAAATCAAGAAGAAAACATTGAACAACTTGGGTCACCTTTTCTATGTTTAGAAGTATGTGAAGATGAGGGACCACCAGACACTAGGGATAATGTAAGGTGGGAAACTGAGGCAACTATCCCACATTTTTAATGGCAAAAATGATAACCATTGAGTTTTGAGTGTCCCTTCCCTGTGATATCCTCTGTTCTGATCTTTAAACAATTCCTTTTAATATTTATTTATTTATTTTCAAGACAGAGAGTCATACGCACAGACAGACAGGGACAGGAAGGGAGAGAGATGAGAAGAATCAACTCAGAGTTGTGGCACCTTTGTTGGTCATTGATTGGTTGCTTTCTCGTGTGCCTTGACCAGGGAGCTCCAGCTAGCGACCTTTGGCTCAAGCCAGTGACCTTGGGTTTCAAGCCAGCAACCATGGGGTCATGTCTATGATCCCATGCAAATTAGCAACCCCGTGCTCAAGCTGGTGAACCCGTGTCAGCAACCTCGGAGTTTGAACCTGGGTCCTCAGCCTCCCAGGCCAACGTTCTATCCACTGCACCACCACCTGGCCAGGCCTCTTTTCGATATTTAATTGCTACTAAGTTCAGGGGCAAGAAAATTTGTTTTCTTGTATTGTGACTATTTCTTTTGTTTTCAGTGTTTATTCTGCTTCACAGAAACACACACAATCCAAGTTTATAAATTCCTTCCTTTGGAAGTTTGTGGTTCCATTTGTAATAGTACTTAAAAATAAATACATTATAAATTTGTTATTGTCTGAACAAATTCTATCCCAGACCTCAAATGTGATTTTATTACAGACAATCCAAGTTATACAGAATAGATTTGTGTGTGTGTTTTGATCCCAAAAATGTGACTTTGAGACTACAGCAGGTTATAAGAAAAATGAGTATTTTTGTACTTTAATTTTTCCTTGAAGTTTTCATTCCTTCCCATACTTATACACACAAAACCCAAACCATAAAAAGGTGCTTCTTAAATAACTTCTAAATTCCTCACTATGCTATGTTTCCAGGCCAGATTACAGTTAAAACAAAGTTTTGACAGACAGAGTAACTTAATTACTTACACCATGAATCTTGGTTTTTGGAAAAGAAAATGAATCACAGTACACCGAGGCCATTGTCCTTATGTGTATGATGATGTCCACCTTCTTTAAATGGTGATGTGCCAGTGCCCAATGATGGGGGGATGTGGGGAGTGCAGTCTTCACGTGCGAGCCGCCTGCCTTCCCTACCGCACAGTGCTCACTCCTTGGTTAGGCTGCAGAAAAAGAAGAGAGGTCAGCGTCCTTCTGTTACTAATTTTATTATTTGTCTTGCTTCTTGTATAGTTGATGCATGTTTTTACTTATGGTCAAGTTCATTATTCATTAATTCATCAAATACTTATCATGTGCCTAGTACAGGGGGTCTTTGGGTTATGGTACAGTTCCACTCCTACAACAGTCTCCTACAACAGTGATGTAACCTGAATTTTGGTGTAAGTCAAAACACACCCTAGCCTAACACAAATGGAATACTTGTGCTTTTAACACTCCAAAGTGGCGTAGGTAAGTATACTGCGACGCCAGCACCCTCACTCATATGCCATGTTACTGTGTATTCTGCTGTGCGTAAACCAAATTGTTAGCCTATATAGTCTGTAAGTGCGATGCTAACAGTGTAAACAGAAACACTCATGTTCAATTTTTTTAGATTTTATGGGAGTGAGAGTTGTAAACTTAAAATCTTGTATGTCGAGACTGTCGTAACCTGAGGACCCCCATATATGAATTTGGGCTCTGAAGTCAGACTGCCTAGTTGATATCCTGGTTCTGCTGCTTACTCATTCTGGGCTTCAGTCAAGATCCTGTGTGCCTCACTTTTGTCATCTGTCAAATGGGAATAATAATAGTACTTATTGCAAATAGCTTGTTTGAAAGGTGACTTGAGTTATAGCATTTAGGATGTTGTCTGACTCTGGTAAATAAATACTATGTGAGTGTCTTTGTCATTGCCTGCTATTATTGGTATGACAAACACTGGCCTTGTGCTCATGTGTTGCATGCCCAAACATGCTTCTTCTTAGAGCGCTGCCCTGTTAACCGCATCCATACATCTCTGCCCAGGCCTGGTCTGTCTAAAAATGTTTCTCAGCCTTTGCATTGTTGGTAGTTGGGGCCATAAAATTCTTTGTTGTGGGACTGCTCCACAAACTGTTCGGAATTTAGTGGCATCCCTGGTCTCCACTTACTAGAGGGCAGTAAGATGCTCCCTCAGCTGTGACAACCAAAAATGTCTCCAGACATTGCCTAATGTCTCCTGGGGACAACATTGCCCCAGCTGAGACCCATCTACTGTATTTCCCCATGTATAACACACTCCTTAATTTGGGGGCCTGAAATTTAAAAAAAAAACAACTACATATAGTTATTGAACTCGTTTTATTTTTCATAAAATTCATACTACTCCTCATCACTGTCAAGACTTCCCATCCATTAGCTTGTCCTCATCTGTGTCTGATGACGAATCACTGTCTTCAACAATGAGCGCAAAAACAAGCACAAAAATGTGGAAAATGCAAGTAAAAAAACTACAAACACTGTATAAGACACACCCAGTTTTTAGACCCCAAATATTTTTTTAAAAGGTGCATCTTATACATGGGGTATTTAAATTGGCAGCTCCTCCTGCAAGGGTGGTGAGTGGCCGCCCTGCTCACAGGCTGTGGTCTCCCCAGCTGGAGATCCTTGGTAGGTGTGGCTGTTAACCACATGTTTGGAAACAGGGGGACATTTTCTGAGGCTGTTACTGAGGCCTTCTTTGTGGTGCTGGTGGTGGGGAGTAGGGCTTTTCTTTGAACTAGCTTCCTCCTTCTCAGTCCCGTGGGCTTGTCTAAAAAGAGGAAGGAGGAACATAGTTTTCCTAGAGATTCTGTTTAGGGCTGCCCTTGCATAACAGCCCCCAGCCCTTTGCAGGTTAAGGCATTTCCTACTCACTGCTATGGCAGGCAGCAGGGGTGGCGTGGTCACACGGTGGGGCGGGGAGCATATGGTCTTGCTCTTGACCCGCGCTTTCCCCCTTCCTTTGCTGAGTGGGCGCTGATGGCTCACATGGAGAGATCACAAACCATGTACCAGGCTGTACGCACTTGATGAGGACCGGCCTGTAACTGTTCGCTTTTACCCTCGAAGGCAGATGTTTTTGTTCCTTGTTCATAGGTGAGGAGCCTTCAGCTTAGAGACATTTAAGACTATAGTTGTCAAGTGGCAGAAGCATGGATTCACATCTGGGCCACTTACCCACATTCTTAACCCCTGTGGGCTTGTCCCTATCAGCACCGGCCACACCATCTCCCTCTGGTCTCTAGAAAGCAGCAGCCCCTCCATGGACTGTCCCATTTGTGTCCTAGCTCCCTCTCCTTCTGGTCACTTACTCTGGGGCCTCAGACTGACCTGAAACGTGATAGTAGTGGTTTAGTTCTGTTGTCAAGATAATGTCAGAGCCTTGACCCGTCCTGCCCGCCACCTCTCTTCTTTTACTCTCCCTGTGCTGAAAATCATACTTTCTTTTCTTCCCTGGGTTTACACTGACTATAAGCCTCTGCCCTGATAAGGCTCACTGTGGTGTGAACCAACCTTGTCAATTAGATTAAAACTTTGGAGCTAAGCCCTTAAACCACAGAACTCACCTGGCTGGCACCAGGTGTCCTAACATCTATCTAAATTTTCCTGAGACCAACAACCTCTTTAAAACTATTAATCCCAAAAGCAAAGAGTGATCACCTTTATTATATCTTCATTTCTTTCCCAGACACAGAACTCCATGTAAGCCAAAGATGTATATAAAGCTCTAAGCGTGGAACAAGAATTATGCCCAATTTAAAGGGCCCTTGTTAGAATTTTATTGTATTGACTATTTTTCAAAATATGTTGGCCATTGGAAGCTACAACATCTTTTCCCATCTGTGATATTAATACTTTATGCTGACAGGTTATGATGTAGACCATATATCTGTGTTAGCTGATTTTCTCTCTGGCCTGTCTGTCTCAGTTTCCTTTTGCTGAGGTTGTGTGGACCTATTTCAGTTTTCCACTTTGTATTAAACCTTTGGCTTTGAGGTCATTGTATAGTTTATAGAAAAAAAAATCAGCCTCTGTAGAATGTCTTGGGAGAAAAATCAAGGTCATAAAATGGCACACTACAAATGAATCTTGTAGAATCTTTGAGAAAGCTTTTGAGTAGCCTTGAGAACATCTCGTTCTCTTCCTCTGTTTTCCTCCCATGCCTTTCACGGGGAAGGCATGGCACACAAGTGCAAAGCCCTACAGGAGAGGGGCGTGTAGTTCAGTCTGAAATTAATCACCAATTCCAACAGTGCAGGAAGTTGATTGAACACTTACTGTGAGCAGGCTCACCGTGCAGTGGAAGGGCCTCTGTACCTTGTGGGCACTGGGGTTGTGATGAGGATGCACCGCCCCCCTCCCACCCCCGGAGGAACCTAGAGCCCATCGGGGGATTGGCAATTGCATGCTGTTAGAGAGATGCCATGGTCACTCTGGACAGTGTGTTTGGAATCACAGAGGAAGGGGGTGATGCTGATATAGTGACAACTGACCTTTACTGAGCACTTTCTACATCCTTGGCGCTGTTCTTTCTACACATTTTTTTAATCCTCATGATGATGGTGTGAGGTAGAAGTTATGATTATACCCATTTTACAGAGGAGTAAGTGGAGGCTCTGAACCTAAAAGGTCATGTAGGAGTTCTCCAAGGGGAGATTCTGGAGTGAGGGAAGAGCTGGTACAAAGGCATGGAGGCGAGTGGAGGAGATGGCCTCTGTGTATCGAGGGCACTTAGGGCTGGGGCTGTACTGGCTATGCTGCCCATGACTGTGTGATTCAACAGTGACCTGTTATCAAGGAGCAGCCTGTGCTTCCAGACACTGCACTCGAGCTCTCTTCCACCCTCAATTGACCGGCCCTTAATTACATAACACTCTTAGGTGACTGGATGAACACGGGTCAACCTTTAAGTGGGTTATTCACGTGACTTTGAGCTTTCGCTTTGGGCAAATAGCGCTGGGCCTCTCTGGGAAAGTGTCAGGGCTGGCAGGTTCTCTGTCTCCCAAGCTGGACTTCAGGTCACCTTGGACTTCAAACCCCTTAACCTCAGTGACATTTTGTCCCTAGGGTGCTCAAGCCTGTGTCCTCAGAACCAACCACAGAGCCTCATGCATTATAATCGGTGCAATGGGACACCAGTTAGTGCAAGGCATTTCACGTGGTTAGTTATAATTCAGACAAAAGCCCTTCCACTGCTCAGTGAGAGGTAAGGAATAAAGAAGTAATCCCACATCTCGAGATCCCTTGACTAGTCACCACTGATCTAAGTCCTTATATGTCGAGTTGGCAGATTACTAGGAAAACCAGCTTGGCCTCTGCTCTGTGCAGTGTAAGTGCGCAGCGGGTCGGCGCAGATGAGGGCAAGCTGGAGGTGGCGGAGGCGGGGTGTTTCTCCTTTGCATGGGCCATGCCTCTCGGCAAGCAGCCTTCTTGTCAGGGGAGGCAGTCTGAGTGTGCAGTGGGACAGAAAAGCCAGGACCCCCACCCCCACTGAGCCTTATCTTATGGCTTCCCGTTTGTGAGGGCTGATCTCTGACATTGAGTTGGGGGGAGGGTGGCAATCTTATTGAAATATCTGCGAATAGGCAAGGCCCTGCCTTTCTGCATACCCTCTCTTCTCTAAAGACTTTACAGAAAACAGTGAAAACAATGGGCAGCCGTGGGCTTGATGAGAATTGCCTTCTGTGAGCACCCGAGCTTGCCCCGCACCTTTGTACCCGCAGGCTCTAGAGAGGCCCTGGCTGTCAGGTGTCTGCTCCCCTTGCAGGGTAATCTGCGCTGATTGACTTGTCCATTGTCCTTCCTCTGGAGCTAAAAACAAAATGGGAAAGTCTGCTTGGTGGTGATAGGGAGGAACTTAAGTGGTCAAGGCTATTGCTTTCCAGGCATTGGATACAGGCTAGCATTCTCTCTGAAAAACTTCCATCCAGAGGCTGTGACTTTGAAAAGACTGTGGCTGTGGAATTAGAGACAGATGCTTAGCTGGCCACGAGTGGATATGAGATTGCATTAGACTGTGGAAACCGTGTTTCTCATGCAAAGTTTGTTTCAAGCTTACATCAGCCTTTGGGCTTCATTTGCATTTCTATAGAGGATGAAATAAAAGCCGCATGTCACTTACTCATTTCTATTCATAACTGCAAGTGGTTATTATTCTAGCTCTCGGTCTCTCCCAGACGCGGCATGGCCAGATTAATCTTCCCAAAACTCCGTTGAGCACTGGTTTAGTTCCCAGCATTCTACTTTATCGACTCCTGTTTGTAAGGCCCAGATGTTGAGAAGGGTATATATATAAGACCTAAGAGGAGACAGATTTTAAGGTCAATCAGAAACCCAGCTTCATCTGGGACCATCCTTGGTTATGACGCCTGTTACCCTGATGGAATTATTAATAGCCCTCCCCTCTTGCCCTCAGAAGTGTTAATTATGAATTACAAGCCATCCTGTTTGTGCCTGTCAAGTGCTCGTAAGTTGGAAGGGGTGGGAAGCGTGGATGGAAGTAAATTCAGAACAAGGTGGAGTCTGGGGCAGGGGCGGGGATGGGGTAGATGGTGGGAGGAGGAAGGGAGGGAGCCCTGGGCTGAGGTTCACAGGAAGACTGGGGCCTAGGCCTCAGAGGGTGAGATGACTCATGAGGAGGAAGGATCATTGGGGAAGCAGTGTGATGGAACAGGTGTTCAGGGTCTCAAGGGGCCACATGGACAGAGGTTCCTTCTGAGGAGGGAGGAGAAGGAAGGACTGCAGAGGTGGGAGGGGCGAGCCCAGGGGGCTAGAAGGGCAGGTGCGGAATGCTGTTTTACCCTGGAGACTGGTGGAAGCGGTGGGGCCTGGCATGAAAACCCAAAAACCCAAGGTGAGCAGGAAGGTTGAGCTGATCCTGATCTAGGGACTGGCCACCCAATAGCACTCACAGGATCTGAGCCACGGTGGCTGTTCTCATGCTGCCCTTCCTGCCATCTCCAATGCCCACACTATGAACCAGGTGAATGAACATTTGCACATGTGACAGGGGGAGGCAAATGGATGTCCTGGTGTCTCTGGCTTCCTCTAAGCAGGAGCCTCCAGCCAAGAGCTGACAGGAGCTCATTGTTCTAACATCAGTTAAGATTATTTTAGCATGTTTTTTGACAGGAAATAACCAAAAGCGTCCATTTACAGGAGCAGGCTGTGCACGGGGGACAGGACGCTGGCAGAGGACAACCCGGCATGGGGTGTTTATCTGCGTTCCGGGTGGATAATCATCTCGTTAGTAATTTTGCTTGACTGTCATCAGAACTAAGGCTTCATGTGAGCTGCCAAGCTATTCATTTTTGTCTTATGCTTGCTTTCCTTTTTCTTCATTCCTTTTTTCCCCCGAACTAATTTTGTTTTTTGAGCATCCACAACATGGCCAAACCCTAAGCTAGGAGCACTTGTCACTGTCACAAGAACAGTCGGTCCTGTGAGATCAGCTCGCACCTATTTTATAGATGAGGAGAATGGGTTCTGGGGGACGGAGAGCTGCAGGTGGCTGGCTGCGTGTGTTGTCAGACAAGTTGCCAGGAGACACCGGTCTCTGTGAGGAGTTTGATTATTTTCTAGGGATGCTGGGCAGGAGATTACACACCGGACAGACAGAAAGCAGCGCATGGGTAGTGGTACCCTCGCTTGAAGGTGTATTAACACCATTTGTGGAGTTAGAAAATACAGGTTCTTGGGCTCATCCACAGGGATTCTATTTGAGTGGATCCTGGTGTTCCTGAGAGTGTGTGTGCTGTGTATTTGTGTGTGTGAGTGAGAGTGTAGGATGCGTCAGCATCTGCTTGAAGGCATGTTAAAATTCAGATGCTGGGCCTCACACCCAGAGTTTCTGATTCAGATCTTGGATGAGGCCTGAGAATTTGCATTTCAGATAGTGCCGCCATGCTGGTCCGGGGAATGTACCCTGGGAGCCGCTGCCCAAGCTGTCACAGATGATCATGCAGGCCGGAGATGGCTACACTCTGGTGGCGTTTGACACTTAGATTGTGTTGAGTCTGTTTTGTGGAAGCTGTGACAGGATCAGAGAAGCTAGACCCAGGATGCCTACACCACCTCCTACCCTGGGAGGATCACTGTGTTCTTTGGAGCTGAGGCTGGCCACGAGCTCAGCAGCCGTCTGTCATGTCTCCTCTACTGCTGTCCATTCCCATCTGGTGGGGTTGGCTCGCAGCTGAATCTATTTTTTGCTTGCTAAGCTAGACAGTTTAACTGGCACTTCCCAAATCAATAATTTGAAAAGCCTGTTTGTTCGTGGAACTTGAACCCTCTGCGTTCATTAGAGGGGACCCCTTGGGAGTGGTTCTTGACTGTAGCTACATGTCAGAGTCACTGAGGAAGTTTATAAAAAACAAACAAGAAGCCATTGCTGCTGGACCCCCTCCCAAAGCAGATGCATCCCTGCGTCTGGAGGTGGGTCCTGGTGTTGGTGGCTTTGTGAGCCTCCCAGGCTCCCAGGTGCCGTCAGGACAGGGCACAGCGCTCGCCCAGACCCCCTGCCTCCTTCCAGGCTGCCCACCAGCACCCCTCCCATCGCCCTTTCTCTTGCGCCTCCTGCTCAGCACTTCTCATCATCTGCTCTCCCACAATCATCTCACTGAGGGCTGCCCTCTTCTTTCCTGGCATCCTAGCTTTCCTGCCTCCCCTCTCTCCTGTTTTCTTTACTACCTTCTTGGCCTTCAGTCGTTCCTTAGATGGGAGCATTTCCCCAGGGCTGCCATCTCTGTTCTTGGGCACTTCCATGCACACCTTCTTTCCTTCGGGTCCCTCCCCCAAACCCCGGCACCGACATCGGCTCTGAGTCCAGGTCTCCTGACAGCGTCTATACCCAGAGCTTCCCCTTGTGTCCCCCCTAACCGTCCTTGTCTCCAGACTCCCTTACTTTTAGGCCAAGCCCTACCCCACTGTCTCTTCTGGTTTCCCAGGGATGGACCTCAGCAGCAGTAAGCTCCCTATCCAGTCTGTACCTGCGTCTGGTCCATGTGTCCTCCCTGCTGCCTCTTACTATGGCCATTCTCCCTTCTGCCTCCACGACCTTGTCGCCAGGTTATTGTGACAACCTCCCCAGAGCCATCCACTTCCCAGTCTCACTTTCCTCCCGTGTACCCATCGCTCTCAGAGCCCCACTTCTAATGTGCTCACGCTCTGGTTGCAAACATCTGTTGAGTGCCTGCTGTGTGCCAGGCACGTAGTGTGTCCGTCATCCCCCTTCAACCTGACACTACCTTATGAACCGTAGGCACTGTTATCCCTTTTTATCTGGAAAGGGACATTTGGAGATAGTTAGGAACCTAGCCAAGGCTCCTAACCTCTGACAAAATGGGGGACAAATTCAGGGTCACTCTGGGCCTCTGAGCCCTCACTCATAATCGTAACCCTCAGTCACTACCCCTAACCCCTGCTCCCCGTTGCCCCGGCCCTCAGCTGCAGCCTGGAGTACCTAGAACAAAGACTAGGCTCCTTGGATTGGCATGCAGACTTTTCCAGATCGAGCCCAGCTCACCTCTCCAGTCGTATGTATCATCATTTACTCTTCTGTGTGTTAGAGTGACTGACTCCCGCGTTCCATGTCACGTCACTCACACACAGGAAAAAATGTCCTATGTCACATTTTCTCCACAATTTTGCTCCAAGCTTTGGTGACATCCAGTATCCCAGGGCGGCGCCACTCCTTGGGCTTAGTCTTCTTCTCTTCTCCACACCTTCTGGATTCCAGAAGCCTCTTTTTTTGTGCATCGTCTTTGGACCCTTGTCCAGGTATTTCAGCATTGTTCCTGGGATGTGTTATAAGTCCTCCAGGGTCGGGACTGTGTCAGAGGCTTAGTTCAGTCTTCTGCAGTTCGCAGCACACTTCTTGGTGTGCAGTGGTCCCTCAAATCATGGTCGGTTATCTGACTCATGCTCTCGTCCACCCCAGCCCGCTGTGTGCAGGGCGATGTGCGATGCCGCCCCGCCAGCTGGGAGCTGCTCCGCTCAGGTGCCCGGTTCCCCCAGCGACGCTCTGCATAGCCGACATCACTTGCTTGATTGGTTTTCCATCTTTCTTGGGAATCATTTTTCTTCATACATTTCTGTTTTTAAAGTTTGAGTAAAACGGATATTTGACTGTACACCAGGGAGGTTTCAGAGAGAAATGAGTGGTGGGACCTCCCCAAGCCAAACTTGGCTGCAAACAGCTGACTGAGCAGAAATACAAATGATTTCTGGAGGGATGGGTGGGCCCCCTGGGGGACACACCACCATTCCTGCTTTACATCAGGAGCTGGGCCAGCATTGGAATCCGAGTGTGAGCACAACCCTCGTATGGGTTCCCTCCTCTGTATCTTCTGAGGCGAACTGAGTGTCGGATCAGAAAGGGCTATCTCTGCTTTACACCAGCCTGTCACCTACAGGCACAAGTTGGTGATTAGGTTAGCAGCTCGTGGCTCAGGCAGAACTATATGAATAATGGTAATAAGCATTTAAGATTAACCATATTAGCACATATAGCGTAGAGCCGGGACCCAGTGAAATAAACATCTTGTTACAATTAGTGCAATGCTATGATCCATAACTGACAGTATTTCTAGATCTTTCCACCCCCTGGACTCTGGTCCTAGGCCAGTGTCACAAATCACAGTTACGTAACTCATTTTCTCTTGAAACCAAGCCTTGCCCCTGAACGTAGGCCCTGTTTGAAAAGGCCCCCCACAAGCCCATTTAGATATGACCAGTCCAAGGCTGCACCTGCTTTTTGGCAGCCTTTAAGTGCCTCAGAATACGTGCACACCTCTGCCTTCTGCACATCAGAGTTCCTGGTCTTTAGTGGCATCCACTTTGGGATCACACTTGCACTCTGTGATCATAGGACCCACTTCAGTGGCTTTGTTGGTGAGTCATGGCTGCTACGCCTGGAATCCTCTGGGGAGAGCAGGGGTCTGCCATAGGAGTAGGTGAAAAATGGAATAGCCTGGCACACGAGCCCAGGGCAGGGCCAGGACTGTGTCTGTGTCCTCCCCAATGTGGGGTGGGTCTCCATGCCCTCACTCAGGACTGTTTTCTTCCATCAGCGGATATTTATTGACTGCTTTTATGTGCAAGCTATTGCCCTCACCTATTCTAGACCATGTGAATGCATCTAATAGGACTCGGTCCCTGGGAGATGCTGAGAAATGTGGAAATCTAGGTTATGTATAGGCAGATAAATTTTCTACTCCAAAAGACAAAAAGATCACGGAGCAATCTCTCTGCTGGGACCCAAGTTTGGGAAGACAGAGTTGGGAGCTGTCCACTAGATGGAGGCATGTAGGGAGGACATGTATCATGTCAACTGGAGTGTCTGTGGGTGGATGGGGATGGGCAGAGTCAGGCGGCAGGGAAGCCAGCTGGTGGTAATGATGATAAAATAATAATAATCACAGTTACAAATTATTGAGCATTCCGTAGGTGCTAGATACCGTACACATGATTTCTACCTTACTGAAAAACCCCACAAAGTACACAGACCATGAGGAAACCAAGGCTTATCTGTGTTGAATAGCAAACCCAGAGTCACAGAGCTTGTAAATGGCAGAACCAGCATTTTAACTCAGCTCTGTCTTCTTTCAAAGCTCAGGCTGAAGTAGGTGGAGATTTTTATTATAAATTTGGGATTCAAATCAGGGGAGTTATAATCAAATTGAAAGGAAGGGTCAGATGGGAGAGATGATTGGAAGAATCAAGCACATTTGATTAACTGACCAGGTTTGAAGAGCTAAGGAGAATCAGATGAAAATTAATGACTCCAATTTGTAGCTTTAGATATTGGGAGAGAGCCAGTACAGCCACCAGACCCAAAGTGTCACAAGGAGGAGGTGAGTTTGAGGCATGAGGTCAGAAGGTATTGAGTTGAATTTCAGAAATGTGGCCATCAAGATCCCAACAGAAGGGCCCGGTGGCTGGTGTCAGTCATAGTCCCTGGTGCACATTCTAGACCAGCTGTGAGTATGAAGGAGCAGGAATGCAGGCAAGAGAAAGCGTTTTACGTCAGGGCTGGGGAGCAGATTCTGGAGGAAGTAGGATGAGGGATGGCAGCAGAGGAAGCTGTCAGAGAAGCAGGAAGAGGAAGAAGAATGGCAGAAATCAATGGGATAGTTGGTTCCAAAACAGTTCTCTGCCTGCCACACAAGTGAGACAAGTCAAGATGAATGCTCCAGCATGAACTCAGGAGGGCTTAGGTCAACTCACCACACATTCACTAGGTGGCTTCCACTGGCCTGGCCTTGCATTCTGGTAGAGAGTGGAGAAGGACCAGTCCCTGCTCTTGATCAGCCCAGTAGATCTTCTCGATACAGACCTGAGTTGACATGTGGTATGTCCACTTAGCCCAAGATTGTTATTCTCTGAGCTTCTGTTTCCTCGTCTGTAGAATGGGCATCCTCGTGGCTGCCCCCTGGCAGGCTGTGCTGCTGGGCGTTTGTCCCGGGAATCCGAAGTGATGGGTGAAAGACATGCGTGCAGTGTCTGGAGATCAGTGCTGCTCACTTGGCTATACTTAGAACTCACCGAGCCGAGTAAGAGGATGAAGGGCAGCTTCGGGGGCTGAGGAGCTGTCTTCTTGCCAGGCTCAAGCAAGCCTGCTTTCCATGGGAACGCCATCCTTTCTTCAGGGGTTGGGGCTGATTGGGCTACCACGCCTTGTGTGGCTTTTCAGTACTAAAAAGAATCTCCTACTTTTAGAACTCCCCATCCTTTAATGTGCTCTTTTTTTTTTCTTCTTTTGGTCCAGATGTTCTAACAGAGCTCCCTTTCATTTTCCTTCCCCAAGTTCAGACAGAGACCAGAGCCCCTACGCTGGCTGGGGTGTCCTCACTAGCCACAGCACGGGAAGCATACTGCAAGCTCTGCGGAGGGTGAAAGGGCACCCGACAGCGCTAAAAGTTAAGACAGCATGGAAGTCACGTGTGGACTGGGCTCTTGCCCTTTCGCGTCCAGGGGCTGCAGGACTCTGTATCTGCCTGGGGATCTTGCTGCACGCCTGCCTCCTGTCTGCTCTCACATAGGCTCACTGGGGATGAGGTGGTTGGAGCATGGCCATCTATGTGCTTGGCACTCTTGTGGGCCTGGGGCACAGGGATGGGGGGTTGATTGATGCCACAAAGATAGGGCTTCTGGAGGAAAACGCATGGGACTTAGAGGCTGGAGGATGTGGAGAAAAGAGGTCTAAGCAGGGGCAGGAAAAGCCAACAAGCTGTAGCCCAGGCTGGCACAGGGGGCTCTGCTGCCCAAAGCCACCTCCTTCACTTGGCTCCTCCCGGGGTAAAGGGGCAGCTCTGCCCAATTGCTTTGAGATCAGTCTCCCTGGGGCCTCTACCCAGGACATGGAGAATCTTGCATGTTAGGTTGGAAGGGCATTTGGGGCTCACCCACCACCCCTCTCGCTCTCTACTTCCCCAGCGGGACGGTTGCCTCACTTTGCTCAGGAGGATGCAGGAGTGTGACTCACTGGTGTCTCCATGTCATAGGTGTAGCTTTGGGCCTGGACGGCAGTGTAGGTCAAAAGGATGCTCGAATTTAGAATAAGGAGCCTGTTGGCCTTGCAGAGTGTGTTTCGCCTCCCTGGCACCCACAAAGAGCGGCTGAGATGTGTCAGGTCTAGTTAATTCTTTCAGCTACACATGTGGGGTACACAGCCATCCACTCATGGATGACCCAGCTGCCTTTAAATAAAGCTTCACGTACTGACCGATGGTGGCCAGGGCCCCTGCCTCAACCAGTTAATGAATCCCAGCAGCATTCCTCTTCATCCCAAATGACCAGTTCCAGTCGGGATACCTTCCCAATTTAACCACAGTAGTATCAAATTTAATCAACAGGCATAAGAAGTTCCTCTATTAATAGCTTTCACTGGAAAACCCCTGGTGTGTCATTTTATTAATGACTTTGTTTAAAAATAGCCCATGTCAACATCTACCAGCCATGGACCAAGAACCAAACGGGCCTAGGCAGGCTCTTTGCATGGGTGTCACGACACGTTAGGCGCAGGGCCCAGGGCACAACTTGGCATGCCCACATGTGCTCTCCCACATTCCCATTCCCTTTGGACCATACCTCTAGGACTTTTGCTCCCCTTAATTTTGTCCCCTATTCC
The DNA here is from genome assembly GCF_036850995.1 of Saccopteryx leptura. Classification (NCBI taxonomy): domain Eukaryota; kingdom Metazoa; phylum Chordata; class Mammalia; order Chiroptera; family Emballonuridae; genus Saccopteryx; species Saccopteryx leptura. Next base: position 124,543,221 of record NC_089508.1, read on the forward strand.
CTCCTATAGGGACTGGAGACTGGATTCCTGTGCTATGCACATGCCAGAAATGAGGCCCCACAGAGAACATGGCTGAGAGGTGTCAGGGGTCAGAGTTTCTCACCCTTACTTAGCACAGCTTATGTTTGTGGCCAGATAAAGTATGAGGGTGGTCAGGGGGCGGAGACATCTGTCTTGTGCATTGTGCATCGTGTATCTAGCATGTCAGCAGTATCTCCGGCCTGTACCCACTAGATACCAGTAGCTTCCCCCAACACCTCAACTGTGACAAGCAAAAATGTCCGCTGGCATTATCTAATGTCCCCTGGTGGGCAACATTGCCCCCAGTTGAGAATCATTATTCTAGAAGCAGCAGCAGCAGCAGCAGTAGGTTTTTCTGAGGCCTCCTGAACCTTTCCCTTTCCATAGGGATTTCATAGGCAACTCCTGCTGGGGGGGCTGAGGGCATTTCCCAGCACACCCTCCCCATGCCTGGGCCCAGTGAGCTTCCCTTTCATTCCTGTGGCTGTCCATGCAGCCAGAAACCCCATCACTCCTCACATTGGTCGGTTGCTGGCTGAGTCCTTGTTGCCCCAGGCAGGCAGGTATGCAGCCTCTCTGACCCTCTACTGAGTTGTCCCGGGGTGGGAGTGGGGAGATGGTGGAGAGAGCACAGGAAATCCTGGGCTGCTGACTCAGCGCTGCTTCTCCCTGTCTGTCACTTAGGGGACCTCATGTATGATGCAGTGCCGTGTCCTGGTGAACCTGTCATGTCATCGAATAGTAATATGGCCAGAGACGCTGAAGTGCTTGAATCCTGCCAGTGGGATTCCCAAGGGAGTGGGAGCCCGAGATAGTAACAGCATGGGAAACAGCCTGGTGTGTCTAGTTATAACTGCTCCTGAGAGCCCTGTGCTTACCATCAAGGGTGGAAGCTCTTGTTCTGAGGGAAGGAAAGGGTTGGGTTTAAGTGTTTTATACTTGCAGTAACAAAATAATTCTTGCTGTAAGTACCGTATTTTTCGCTCCATAAGTCACACCTGACCATAAGACACATCTAGGGTTTTAAGGAGGAAAATAAGAAAAAAATAATTCTGAACCAAATGGTATGTTAAAATATTTAATGAAGTACCATATTTTTCGCTCCATAAGATGCACGGGCATTTTCTCCTCCACTTTGGGGGAAAAAAACATGCATCTTATCGAATGAAAAATATGGTATTTAATTAATAAAATTTTTTTTTAATTTTTAATTTAATTTAATTTAATTTTTTTACAGAGACAGAGAGAGAGTCAGAGTGAGGGATAGACAGGGACAGATAGACAGGAACAGAGAGATGAGAAGCATCAATTATTAGTTTTTTGTTGTGCATTGTGACACCTTAGTTGTTCATTGATTGCTTTCTCATATGTGTCTTGACCGTGGGCCTTCAGCAGACTGAGTAACCCCTTGCTTGAGCCAGCGACCTTGGGTCCAAGCTGGTGAATTTTTGCTCAAACCAGATGAGCCCATGCTCAAGCTGGCAACCTTGGGGTCTTGAACCTGGGTCTTCTGCATCCCATTCTGACGCTCTATCCACTGCACCACCGCCTGGTCAGGCTAATAAAACATTTTAACAAAGTATGTTTGGGCAAGTTTTATAGGCCATTGTCACCATCATATGTTGTTATAATCAATAAAGTCAGAAATTGAAATAAGATGTCAGGGGTGGGGAGCCCAAAACCAAGCCCTCGTCAGCTCTGTCTCAGCCACCAGAAAGACAGAGCACGGCTGTGCACATGCATGCTGTGGGCACGGTGGCTCCGCCCATGCGCTAGGCTGCCTTTTTGTAGGAATCTCATATGGCCAGTATCCACGTGATGGTGGTTGTGCTCATTTTTAATTGTTTCCATTATATCCTGTTCACAGTGTGAAGATTTATATTGTGACTTAAATGATAAAGAACACTTTATCTGGCCCAGTGCTTACTGCTTCCCAATACAGAGCCCCGACAAAGCTCATGTGCATCCCAGAGCATGAACTTAAGGTCTTCATGGAGCATCTGTCTTCTTTAAGCCCAGAGCACTGGCCTGTAAAGAGAGGGATTGGGGGTAGCAGGTGGGCGTGGAAAAGAAACAAGGGCAAGAAGAATGGAGGCCTTTCGAGCAGTGCCTCCACTGGCCAATCAATGCAGTCCATCTAGTCAGCATCTGGATTCTAACCAATCAGTGGCTCTCCTGTAGATACAGGGAGGATGATGCTGACCTTACAGGTCTGGGGTGTGGATTAAATTACTCCATGTGTCCTAAATGTAGCCTCCTCACTATTCAACACACAGGGTCTCAAGCTTCAAGCAGCTGGAAGGCCCAAAGGCGCCCCTCATCTCCCCAAAGCAGTGCAGTTGAGCCTGCGCCCCATTGCCGCACTTCCAGCGGCACCTCTGGTCTCCCATGTAATTGACTGTGAGCACTGGAAATAGTTGTGGTTTTTAATACAGTGATATTTCCTCTTCGGGGACTTGAGCCCCTAGTCTAGTTTCAACAACTGCTAGCTCACTCCCAAGATGTGGTTCTTGTTTCTTCCTTGTCTGAGGGAAGGACTGTTTGCATTTGCACAGGGTTTTTAATGGGCTGTAAGCTGCTGGCTCTGAGAGGGATTCTTGGTTCAGAGCCAAGGAGACTTGAAATGTTTGGGGAAGCCTGGGAGTGCTCCAGAGAGGGGCCCCTTATCTGCTTTGCACGTGGCCCACATCCATGTGAGCAGGTAGGCATTCACCTGACGGGCAGGAGGAGCTCACCACTGCTCCACAGGACGGCACTGCTGGAGAGTTCTGGTGGAGCAAGGTGCGGGGCTAGGAAGCCAATGCTGTGACTGTCAGGGACAACAGTTTCAGATAAAGCCAGAGACTGTGAAGAGGGGCCATTTTTTTTTTGTCATTTCAGAATAGCAGAGGGAGCTTCCAATTTGGCTGCCACTGGTGGTTGAGACCATAGAGATCTTGAGATGGAAGTAATTCCCAGAGGTGTTCTCTTTCATGTAAGACAGCACCAATGCCACCCTAAAATGATAGGTCTCTTTTCTCTTTTGGACCGCTTTGGGAAGGAGACTTTGCACCCACCCTTGGACACAGAGTTGATTTTTTTTGTCTGTGCTTTTGCCTTCTCTCTCAAACCCCTTTCACTGAGGTCTGCTGACTTCTTTCTGTAGAGAAACACCCTTTGTGGCCTTGGTGATCTTGTTCAGTGTGGTCAACCCTCAGATTCTTTCCTTTCTTCTAAATCATTTCCACCCTAGCACTTCTGGGTGGCAGCCAGTACAAGGTTTCCCAAACATCTGCCCCCAAATGTCCTGCCAGTAGGAGAGTGTGAACACGTGCACACGTGCACATACATGTGAACACATGCTCATGTGCACGTCCAGCCTTTGGGATAGCCCAAGATAGTCTCCTGAAGATTCAAAATGTCCTTGAGGTCTGAACATTTATAGGGATGTGACATTCTTGACATTCCGTCCCAAAATATAACTGGTTGTTTTAATTTTCAAATAATTTTAAAACTTATTTAACAATAGGACAGAATTCACATACACACCTTATTTTTAAAATCCTTGAGGAAACTGATAGTGTGGGATAATACCACGTATTTTTTCTGGGATGTCTGGTGTCCCTTGGTGCACTTGTGATAACATTAGTGACAGAAGTCTGAGTGGTGGGTATCTTGACTCCTGGACTAGGCAGATAGGAGTTTGAATTGTGACTATCACTTCCTAGCAGCCTAACCTTGGGCAGATGATATCAGCTTCTCAGTTATAACAGCAGGATATTTCCTACCTGGTAGAGTTGGTTCAGTCAACAACTATAAGGCACCTACTCTGTGCCAGGCTCTGTTATAGGGGCTGGGGCGGGAGGTGAATAAGAAGCACAGGATCCTCTTATATTATGAGGCATTTCTATTCCATGAGGGAGGAACAGACAATAAACAAGTAGGCAGGAACAGACAATAAACAAGCATTTCAGGCTGTAATAACTGCTACGAGGAAATGTAACAGGCACGGCAAAACAATAAAGCCCGTGTGTGTGTGTGTGTGTGTGTGTGTGTGTGTGTGTGTGTGTGTGTGTGTGTGTAAGAGAGAAAGAGAGAGAAAGAGAGAGAGAGAGACACTATGTGCATCTCCTAGTTTAGGTGGTGTGGCCAGGGAAGTCTCTTTGAGGTGATGACATTTAAATTAAGGTCTGATTGATAAGGTGGAGCCAATGTTGAAGATTAAATAAAATAAGTAAAGTCCTGGCATGGGGCATGGTAGGGGCTTAATAATACCAGTTAATTGCCTCCCTTTCTTCAAGAATAAAATAAGTGCTATTTAAACATGGGGCAATAGGTTTCGTGTCATCAGATGTGACTGGAAGGATCTCAAAACAGTAACCACAGAACTGAAATGGCTTTTGAAAATGAGACGGTTGGGAAATTTGTTTGCAGGCTGGATTACCGCACCTTATCTGAGGGTGATGTTCCGGGTCCTTCTGAGTAAGCAGGGGGTTTTCTCATCGTGTTTGGACCTGGGACCCCACTCTCTACACCCGGTCCTTTGTTGGAGAGACCCAAGTTTATACTACTTACCTATTTCCATGACCTGCTCCCACAGAACATATGAATACAAGGATGGGCAAAAGTGAGTTAATAATAATAATAATGGTCTGATCATGGTGGCGCAGTGGATAAAGCGTTGAACTGGAAATGCTGAGGTCGCCGGTTTGAAACCCTGGGTTTGCCTGGTCAAGGCACATATGGGAGTTGATGCTTCCAGTTCCTCCCCCCCTTTCTCTCGCTCTGTCTCTCCTCTCTCCCTCCTCTCTAAAATGAATAAAAAAGAAAAATTAAAAAAAAAAAATAATGGCCTGACCAGGCAGTGGCACAGTGGATAGAGCATCATACTGGGATACTCAGGACGCAGGTTTGAAACCCTGAGGTCGCCAGCTTGATCACAGGCTCACCAACTTGAGTGTGGGGATGCTGGCTTGAGTGTTGTATCATAGACATGATCTCATGGTCACTGGCTTGAGCCCAAAGGTTGCTGGCTTGAGCAAGGGGTCACTGGCTCAGCTGGAGCCTGCTGGTCAAGGCACGTATGAGAAAGCAATCAATGAACAACTAAGGTGCCACGACTACAAGTTGATGCTTCTCATCTCTCTCCCTTCCTGTCTGTCTGTCCCTGGCTGTCTCTTTCACTAAAATAATAATAATAAATAATAATAATAGGTAATATAACAGTTAATAAATGAATAATAATGCAAGAATAAATTTTTGTGTTTCACATACTCCTAACTGTAAACCTACTTTTGCCCCACCCTGTAATATCTTTGCCTCTCAACAGAATAATGCCAGGTTTGATTTGTAACCTTTTACATGTATGGGAAAGAGCAGATAGAATTACCTCCTTAAATAAACATTATATTGAGCAAGACAGGACATTTCCTCAACAATGCCAGCTCCTTCTCTAAAGTATTTCCTCATGTATATTTAAATAATAGTAACTAAACCTTAAACTGGAATTGTACAGAACTCTATTGTTTGCAAGGCCTTCGGTATCCAGTTTTCTTAGGAGTTAAGCAGCATGGGGTTTAGGAGAGGAGTCTGAGCTTTGGAATCAGCCCAACCTGGGGGCAAATCCTGGCCCTGAGTCTCATCTATAACTTTTTTAAAAAACGAAAATAGTGTTTTGTAACCTGAGGACCTATAGGTCTTCAAAATCTTGGGTATATTCTTGGTGGTCTGCAACTTAAATTAAAATGTTTTAGTTTAGAATTTCACTTGATAACCTAGAAATATTGACATACGTCTATTTTAGATAATCTGAGATAGTTTATTAACTGAATACCTCCATTTTAAAGAGAAAAGATTGGTAAATTTTTGAATCCATATAAGGATGGAGATATCAAGATATATCATGCAGAGTACCAATCTCCCCAGACCTCGTCCTGTGGAGGTGCGACCATGTCCACCCTTAGCTGGGTGCCAGGTTCTGTCTCTGTGACCCGGCTCACACGAGTTCATCAGCACGGCTCACACGAGTTCATCAGCAGTAAGTACAGTGGTAAAGAGTAGTGACTTTTTTTCATTCAGCAGCATTTAAGTTTTTTCCAGCCTTATAGATTGGCCCTTTAATATAATGGATTGATAGTTTAAAAAAGTTGATTTTTCAAAAGGAATAAACAAAAACAAAATGATGACCCATTGTGTTCAAATTCAAAAGAATGCAGCCAACAAGTGAAAATTCAAAGATGTGCATACCTCCTATAGTCACACCCAACAATGGTTCCATTAACCATCCATCCATCACCTGCAGTTAATATATTGAATTTGAATTGTTTTGTTTGCAGTTTTGTACTTACTTCATTTTTTTAAAATTAGCCTGAGAAATGTAATACCTGGTTGTTTCACAGTTTGGGGTGTGAGGCACACAAATACAGATGTTATAATGTAATATAGCGAAGTATGTCTAAAAGGCTATGGCTGCCTACAGGGCAGAGCCGCTCTCCTTGCTGAGGGGGTGGGAGGGGCAAGCAGAACAGAGTGGGTAGTGTTCAGGAGATGTTGAAGGGTGAGCAGGGATTTTCCAGGGGAAATAAGTCGGCGGTGAGAGAGGTCTTCCAAGGCCAGTGACATGGGCTGTTTGTGGCACAGAGTGGTATAAAGTCTTGATGTGGTTGAATGAGAAGTTAGGGGAAGTGCTGCTGGGGGAGGCTGCAGGACAGGGTCGAGGCCACAGAGGGAGTGTTTGGTGAGCCAATCAGAAGGCACTGGACTTAGCTCTGGAGGCAAAGGCGAGCTCAGGGAGGTCAATAAATATGGGGCTTGGATGATGTGATTCCTTATTTATTTATTTATTTATTTATATTTTTTATTAAGTGAGAGGTGAGGAGGCAGAGAGGCTCCTGCATGCACCCAACTAAGATCCACCTAGCAAGCCCCCTACCGGGTGATGCTTTGTCTATCTGGGGCCGGTACTCCATTGTTCGGCAGCCGAGCTATTTTAGTACTTGAGGCGAGGCCACGAAGACATCCTCAATGCACGGGACCAACTTGCTTAAACCAACTGAGCCATGGCTGTGGGAGGAGGAGGAGGAGGAGGAGAGAGAGAAAGAGAGAGAGAGAGAGAGAAAGGAGAGGGGTGGAGAGGGGTGGAGAAGCAGATAGACACTTCTCTTATGTGCCCTGATCAGGAATTAAACCCGGCACTTCCACATGCTGGGCTGACACTCTACCACTGAACCAATTGGCCAGGGCCATCTATGTCATTCTTTTTTTTTTTTCCTGAAGCTGGAAATGGGGAGAGACAGTCAGACAGACTCCTGCATGCGCCCGACTGGGATCCACCCGGCACGCCCACCAGGGGCAACGCTCTGCCCACCAGGGGGCGATGCTTTGCCCCTCCAGGGCGTCGCTCTGCCGCAACCAGAGCCACTCTAGCACCTGGGGCAGAGGCCAAGGAGCCATCCCCAGCGCCCGGGCCATCTTTGCTCCAATGGAGCCTTGGCTGCGGGAGGGGAAGACAGAGAAACAGAGAGGAAGGAGGGGGAGAGGGGTGGAGAAGCAAATGGGCGCTTCTCCTATGTGCCCTGGCCGGGAATCGAACCCGGGTCCCCCGCACGCCAGGCCGATGCTCTACCGCTGAGCCAACCGGCCAGGGCTATGTCATTCTTAAGAATGAAATTCTGGAAGTGGGTAAAGAGGGGTCGGATGAATAGAGGAGACCAGGTGACAGCAAATGGGAATGAAGCCTTGATCCAACCGTGGGCCATGAGGATGCAGAGAAAGGGACAGAGTGCACAGATATTTCTGAGGTGTGAAACTGGCATAAATTTGTGTTTAGTTGGAGGAGGAAAGTTGGTTGGGATTGCTTCTGGAGGAACCAGAAAACGGAGAGTTCAGAAGATGGAGCAGGGTCAGGTCATGGCTGGTTGGCATACTGAGTGTGAAGAGCCCATGCAGCACCCTGGTGGGGATGGCTAGTGGGCTACTGGGAATGTAAATCTGATGTGTGGGAGAGAGTTGGGGCTACCTGTGAATAAGGGAGACACCAACACGATGATCATTGCTGATGCTACAGCATGCCCTATGAGATTTGTAGAAGGTTTGGATAAGATTGGAAGGCCCAGAATGGAATCCTAACATTTGAGGAGCAGATAAAGAGCAGCTGGCAGATAAAACTAAATAGACAGAAGAAGAGAAGACAGCTGGAAGTTTAGGAGGAAGCCAGGATAGCACAGTGTCCTGGAGTCAAGGAGAGACATGGTTTCCACAAACAGGAAATAGTGAATGAAATACTGAGTGCATTACTTTGAAGAGACAGGAGAACTGTCATTTGGATTGTCAGTCTCTTGTCCTTTAGGCACATGGGACAAGGAAAACCTACAGTAGAGGCATCAGAGATCACCAGCCCAGGTGCTTCCATAGAGAGAAGAGGTATTTGACATTTCAGGAAATGAATGGCAGGAAACCAAGCGGTTGGTCCATTTGTCATTCATTCATCCATGTGTTCATCATCCACCCATCAAATAGTTCCCAAGGACCTGCCAGGTGACAGACTCTGTATGAGGTGCCATTAGGGATATTAGATGGAACACAGAGATAAATAGTACATAATCCCTGCCTTGGGGAGCTCACTGTGTTGTTGGGGAGCTGGTTGTATACAGGGGTAATTACAGTACCAGGGGCAGGTGCTGTAGTGACAGTTGTGTGCAGTGGCCCTGGAGCTTGGGAGACAGACCATTTAACCTGGATGGGGAAGGTCTTTGAACTGAGTATAAGTTCAGAGGCTGAGGAGAAGAGAGAGAGCAGTATGGTGAAGGAAGGAGAGGAGAAAGGCACGCCCTAGGCACAATGTGAGCCTTTGGGGGTGGGAAGAGCAGTGGTACAGCTGAAGCTGGGAAGGAAGGGTGAGGCCAGATTATGGCAGGTTAGAATGCCATGGCAAAGAATGAGTTTGCATCTTATCTGTCGGAGAGCGATAAGAACTTCACCAGTCAAGAGACATTGGTAAGCAAGAGAGTAGTGCAGTAGAGCTAGATTCCAAGAAAATAGTACGGGGAGGTCTGGGGGGGAAAATAAAAGACTGAGGCAGGGGATCAGAGTAGGGTCCCATCTCAGTCCATGCACAGCCTTGTTCATTTTGTAGAGTATCTCTAGAACACCTACTGTGTGCTCTGCATGCCGACACGTTCCAGGGACAGGCTTTGGAATTGTCTGTTTTTCAGGAGCCTACTGGTTCCAGCTGCTTCCTGAGGACTGCTGGATGCAGATGGCCAAGTTGCACCAGGCAGGATTCCCCATTGGAAGGTTGCTGTTCCCCAAGCTAACCTCTGGTTCCAGAAGCCAGCACTCTCTATTATGTGAATTACTCATTATTTTCACTGTCCTCATTGGCTTGGCTTGCAGAAATGACAATGGCTGTTGAGAGCATGAAGCCAAAGTGACTAGCCACCAAACAAAAGAACACACCCAGGCATTGCACACAGACACATCTGCTTCTGTTTCCTGAGTAACTGCAGTAACCCAGGGTGGACCCGGTACCCCGGGCACATGCTCTGCGTTATTTTCTAGTTATAATGGAGGATGGGTTCCATGTGGCTGGTGATGAAAGAGGTCAATTTAGAAGTGGGACTGTTTCCGATTATTGCAGATCCCATCCAAATATTTACCTCATTCCATCAGTTTGGCCGGGCCCTGCCTTCGGAGAATGTCACGGGCCACGCATACATCTGGGCCTCCTTTACAACCACATTTAGGGAAGATCTGTGCTTCAAGCCTGCTTGGTTGTCAGTGGGCAACCCCTGGGCACAACCTATGGGATTGCCATTCTCTGTTGTGGTTCTAGAAGAGAATCAATACGGGGCGAGGAGTGTAAACCCTCTTCCAGGAAAAATCAGAGCCTGTAAGCACTGGAAGGGGTCCTGGCCCTCATCAAGCCCAACTGGCTCGTGTTACTGATATGGAAACTGAAGTCCAGAGCCACAGACCGACTTGCCCCAAATCACGATGTAACAGCAGACTTGGAACCAGAACACAGGGCCCCCATCCAGAGTTTCTCATGAGTCCTCCCCTCCCTCCCCTTTCATCTTCCCACATTTCCTGTCTCTGCTATAGCAGAACATTACACATGGAGTCTGCTCCATGTGGATCCCGTGTTAGGCAGGTGCCGCTCATGAGTGTTTTCCTGTCTCATGGGATAAACTCTGAGGTGATCTCAGCTTGAACGGCAGAAGTAAAGGGGTAGGTCAGAGAGCAGGGAGTTTGAGGGGAATGGAATGATGTGGCAAGAGCATTTTGGATCAGAGAAGCAGCCATATACGGAGGCACTACAGAGCCTGGAGAGAGGGTCACATCAGCTCAGTGCTTTCCTCTTTGAGCCTCACCCAGAGCAATCCAGTGGCCAGTCATTCTCAAACCAGAGGATGCATTCAAATCACGGGGGAAGCTTGTTCAAAGCGCTTGCTCCTGGGCCCCTCTCTTACTCACTAGGTGTGATGTAGGAGCCAGGCATCTGCACGCTGAAGATGGATGTGAGGCTGATTGTGCTGCAGGTTCCCTGTGGGTCACACATGGAAGAGCAACATAGTACAAGGAGTAAGAAGATGAGGCTGTATCTGGGTTCTGCAGTTTTTGGGTTAGTGTTTATACTCAATACCATATATACCAGGGGTACTCAACCTTTTTATACCTACCGCCCACTTTTGTATCTCTGTTAGTAGTAAAATTTTCTAACCACCCACCGGTTCCACAGTAATGGTGATTTATAAAGTAGGGAAGTAACTTTACTTTATAAAATTTATAAAGCAGAGTTACAGCAAGTTAAAGCATATAATAATAATTACCAAGTACTTTGTCATTTTCGCTAAGTTTGGCAGAACAAACCTTTATAAAACAACTTACTATAGTTAAATCTATCTTTTTATTTATACTTTGGTTGCTTCGCTACCACCCACCATGAAAGCTGGAATGCCCACTAGTGGGTGGTAGGGACCAGGTTGACTACCACTGATATATTCAGATGCATGTGGTACAGTTTGATGTATCTAAGATCATTTACAATAAGTATTCACCAACTGGGAGGAGACAGGTGTTCAGAGAGAACCGCGGGGCCTTGCAGAAAGAGCTGGAATTTTCAGGGCAACAAGGTTGCCATCTGCTGAGCTTCTGGATGGCTGCAAGTCCATGGTTTACCCTCCGTGACTCCTGCTTTGGCTATGACTTGATATTCATGTGTCTCTCTCCCCTTTGTCCTCACTGACTCCACCGTTGCTATGGTTTTGTGCAAAGGCAGCCATTCCACCGTTTCTGAAATGCACATGTGTAACTTGTTTATCCATAGTGACTGTGTGCAGATTCTGATGCAGGGGTCAAGGCTGGGAGCGTTAGCTTCTTTCTCCCTTATTTGTGAGATTTTACACTCATTTTGCAGCTGTGGGTGTTACAGAGCGGTGAGATTTGGGGCCTTTGCAGTGTATTGTGTCAGAATCCAGTGAACTGATTAGGACATGAAGTGGAATCTTTGTCTCCGAGAAAAGCATCACGGTGCTTCTTAAATTTAGATTTGGTTTGAGGTTGGAGTGCTTTTATCAAGATGTGCCATTTCCCCACATCCCCTGCAGGGTTCCAGGTGACTGATGTCCCTGCTGAGCTGCCAACTCTGTGCTCCTGCTTCTGTCTGCTCTTGGCCGTCCACAATGTGCTCCGTGGGCTCAAACTCCAAGTTGTATTTCTGTACTGTTTGCTTTAGGGTGTTGACTCGGTTATGTGGCTAAAACCAAACCTACTTTTCCCAGTCTCTCCTAGAATGAGACTTTAGAATTTCAGACTTTGCATACGACTCGTTTTCTATGAAAAACAGATGGCAGGGTTAATTTGGTAGAGAGAAAATTAGAAACCAGTGAAATCTTACATGATTTTACATTAAGCCCGAAACCAAATACATTGAAAACATTCAGAGCTGTTCCTCATTATGGCTCTAACTGGTGGCGATGAGAAGTTCCCGGGCTTACTATGACAGGGACTACCACCAGCTAGCTCTTGGTTCACTCCCTGCCTCACACCTCCCAAAATCTGTTCTGAGGCTTCCTCTGTTTTGTCTACTTATTTCTATTTATTGAGCAAGCAGTAGTGTAACCATGACAGAACATTTCTGAATTACAAGAAGACTCGCCCTATGTCTAGTGTCAGTACCAGACCACGTGCTTTCATTTTCTGTGTCCCCTTCCAGGCTTTGTTCACATGCCTACAGAATCCTTGCCTCATTACAGTCACAGTCTGCTTACGAGCCTGTCATTGGCATTTTTTCACTTAATATCACATTACAAGACTGTTTCCATATTGCTCTGTATTGCTTGTGATTGTGATATTTCATTGAACTATTATAGGCCCTCAGTTATTAGGCCGTCCTTCCATTATGGTCAACCATGTTCACCCTCCTTAAAAAGATTGTGAAGCTGTCACTTCTCTTACTCCTCTCCAGGGTCACTTGCTGCCTGTCCCTGGGAACCTCTCGTTCACCCTGGGACTGTCAGGTTTCAGGGAGAACTTGGTGCTCCAGTTATGCTAACAGTGGTCCTTTACTGTCTCCATACAGATCCTGTAGCCCTAGACTCCCTTAATCCCGAGGCTCTGGCAAGTTTAGACAGCATTTGGTCATCCCAATCACTGCTTTCTCTCCTCCGAGTCCTGACCCAAAGGTAGACCCAGCTTATTTCACGTTGTCTTGGTTACTACACTTCATACATTATGATAGTTACAATCATTTATATATAACTCGGAGTTCTTTACTGCAAGCGACAGAAACTTAACATAAGCAATGGGGGCTTCATGGAACAAACCTAGGAGGCAGGTGAGGCAGCACCAGAGAGCGAGAAGGATGGTCTCAAAGCATGCACAGTTGGGTCAAGGGAGCCACTGCTGGGGCGAAAGGCCCAAAGCCATTCGTGATTTCTTGGTCACTCTACTGGAGATTCACATTCCAGGAGTGGCGTGTCTAGTTGGCCCACAGTGCCTACCTTGGCTTCAGCTGGCAGGACCCCGAATACATTCCCACCACACTTTATCCTAAAGAACACAAGAAAAGGAGAATGATTGCCAGGCTGCCACCCACCCCCACCCCCCACACCTTCGCATCGATATAAGTTCACACAAGCATCCCTGCCTAACATTAACTTCCATACAACCAGTCTCACGGTGGTGTAACTTACAGCATCCAACTCCTAACCTCTGGGGGTTTTTACTTCCTCACTAGCTCTGGCACAGTCTCTCCTTCGCATGGCCCACATTGAGTTCATAGGGATGTAGCCACCTTGATCCTCCTACATCTCTGCATGCCTTCCTTTTCTCCTCTCCCTGGTGTATGCCCACAATACAGTTTAGAGGGGCACCATAATATCCAGCAGTTGTTTTTCTATGAGGAAGGGGATATAGGAAGATTTGCAGAATTTTATCCAAAAGATTCATGTGTTCATTAACTAGCGTCACTCCAGAAAGGACCAATCATAGTCTCTGGGGAAAGGAGCATGATATGGTATGTGTGCTTTAATCTCCTTAAAAAGCCTCTCTTTTGACTCTGTTACCTGACCCCTACACCCACCCTGACCCTCTTCTCTAATGCCTCCAGTGAAATGGAGAGACCACCACTTTGGTTTGTGGGCTGGACCTTCTGCTTACACATTTAAACCTTCTGACTGGTGGCGGAAGTCCTCCCAATGGAGGGATGAGATAGGGGTCTGCTGGGTGATGGTTAGTGTGTGTGATGCTTTACTTGGCTAATTCACTTCACCTACCCAGCAACACTGTCAGATTTGCATTATTTTGTCTCTTACATGTGTTTTCAAAGCCCATGCTTCACCCACAAGGGCACTCCGCACCTCAGTGACCACAACTGCAAAGTAGAAATCCAAATCTTTGCAGCAAACCTTGTGTTCAATGCTGGACTTATGTTAAAGCAGTTCAGGCAGATGCAGGGTTTTCTGCTGGTTCTAATCACCTTTTCTCTGGTCACCCTCCAGCATGACCCCTTCATTTTATTTTTTAATTTTTTTTAATATTTGTCTGTTTGTTTGTCTGTTGCAGGATAGAAACAGACAGGAAGGGAGGAAAATGAGAAGCATAACTCGTAGTTGTGGCACCTTAATTGTTCATTGATTGTTTCTCATATGTGCCTTGACCTGGGGCTCCAGTTGAGCCACTGATCCCTTGCTCAAGCCGGTGACCTAGGGTTCAAGCCAGCGACTTCAGGGTTTCAAACCTCAGCATCCCAGGCCAATGCTCTATCCGCTGCCCCACTGCCTGGCCAGGCCAGCGTGCCCCTCCTTTCGGTGGCAGTCCCTGCCTCTGTCGCGGAGGCTGAAGCCATCCAGTATGAACCCATTGCCCACTCCTCCCTACTATAGCACATCACCTTCCACGAGGCAAGACGTCTTTGGTTTATTTTTTATTTATTTATTTTTTATCATTTAAATAATTTTACCCTAATTTTTTTTAGGGCTCAGCAGTCTATGCATATGAAACCATTTAAAAATAATCACTTAAATTTTAATGACCATGTGCACACGTGTGAGCGGCTCGGAATCTTAATCACTGCAGAAGTCCATGCAAGTATCAGCGGAACCCTCCAAACGGAAAGTCCTATGTGCGCACCAACTGTTAAAAATTTTACTAACGGCCCTGGCCGGTTGGCTCAGCGGTAGAGCGTCGGCCTAGCGTGCGGAGGACCCGGGTTCGATTCCCGGCCAGGGCACACAGGAGAAGCGCCCATTTGCTTCTCCACCCCTCCGCCGCGCTTTCCTCCCTGTCTCTCTCTTCCCCTCCCGCAGCCGAGGCTCCATTGGAGCAAAGATGGCCCGGGCGCTGGGGATGGCTCTGTGGCCTCTGCCTCAGGCGCTGGAGTGGCTCTGGTCGCAACATGGCGACGCCCAGGATGGGCAGAGCATCGCCCCCTGGTGGGCAGAGCATCGCCCCTGGTGGGCGTGCCGGGTAGATCCCGGTCGGGCGCATGCGGGAGTCTGTCTGACTGTCTCTCCCTGTTTCCAGCTTCAGAAAAATGAAAAAAAAAAAAAAAAAAAAAAAAAAAAAAATTTTACTAACTTTGTGACTCATCCTCTTTAAATCTCAGTTTTTCACCTGTAAGGGGAGGAAGATAACAGCTTCTTCATGTGACTATTTTCAGGATTAAATTAGATGTTACACATGAAGCAATTAGCCCTTGCTTAGCCCGCATTCTGTACTAAATAAGTGGTGGTCGTTAATGTCTCATTTGTTAAACATCTGCCAAGTAGCCTGGCCCACCAGCTGCTCCAAGCTGTTGAGGTGACTCCCAGGGGCAACCAGCCAGTTCTAGGAAGGTGATGGGTGGGTGAGGAGGCCACACAGCCTTCCGGTCTTCATTCATTCATGACGCCCTGTTTAGTGCTGAAAGATTTTGTCACTGGACTCTTTCCATTGCCGGATCAGAGAACTACTCATAATAGGTTGAATCATGTGACTCATTTGAAGCCATGAATCATGAAATTGCATTTCTGTAGATCAAGAATGGTCAGATATCAGCAATTGTTTATGTTTCAACCTAATGCTTAAAGAGAACTGCTAATATGCTAATAGGTTGATTCTCTATATACTTCCTGTTCTACGCTTTTTTTTTTTTCTGTCATTACTTAACATGTTATGGAGAGCTGTCTACTTTAACAGGTATGCTACCTCACTCTGACAGATAAATTGTATTCTGTTGTTGTTTGGAAAGATTAGATTTCACTGAACCAAGCTTCTAGTTTGTTTCCAGATTTTTTTTTTTTTGTATTTTTCTGAAGCTGGAAACGGGGAGAGACAGTCAGACAGACTCCTGCATGCGCCCGACCGGGATCCACCCGGCACGCCCACCAGGGGCAACGCTCTGCCCACCAGGGGGCAATGCTCTGCCCCTCCGGGCGTCACTCTGCCGCAACCAGAGCCACTCTAGCGCCTGGGGCAGAGGCCAAGGAGCCATCCCCAGCGCCCGGGCCATCTTTGCTCCAATAGAGCCTTGGCTGCGGGAGGGGAAGAGAGAGACAGAGAGGAAGGGGGGGGGGTGGAGAAGCAAATGGGCACTTCTCCTATGTGCCCTGGCCGGGAATCGAACCCGGGTTCCCCGCACGCCAGGCCGACGCTCTACCGCTGAGCCAACCGGCCAGGGCCAGTTTCCATATTTTTTTTTTTTTTTGGGGGGGGGGTTGTTCTTACAAAAAAGAATGCAATAAAAAACTGTTACACACAGCTTACACAGCTTATACACTTGTTTGAGCATCTCTCTGGGGTGGACCATGAGAAGTAAACCTGCTGGTCTAGAGGGGGTGTGCTGTGAAACTTTGGATAGATATTGCAAAGCTCCTTCCAAGGAAGTGGCCCCCATTTAGACTCCTCTTTGCAGTGAACATCCTTGTTTTAGCAGTATTGCAAACATCACCATCTTTACCAATCTAATGGTGTACGATGGAACTCAGTTAATTTATGTTGCACTTCTTTGATTATATATGATGTTAAGCAGTTTTTCTTTTTGACAGAGACAGAGAGAGTCAGAGAGAGGGACAGACAGACAGGAAGGGAGAAAGATGAGAAGCATCAGTTCTTTGTTGTGGTTCCTTAGTTGTTCATTGACTGCTTTCTCATATGTGCCTTGACCGGGGGGGCTACAGCAGACCAAGTGACTCCTTGCTCGAGCCAGTGACCTTGGGTTCAATCTGGTGAACCTTGCTCAAACCAGAAGAGCCCATGCTCAAGCTGGCGACCTCAGGGTCTCGATCCTGGGTCCTCTGCATCCCAATGCGATGCTCTATCTACTGTGCCACCACCTGGTAAGGCCAGTTTTCATGGAGTATGTAGATTTTCCTGTTATAGCAGCTTGGGCTACTATAACAGAATACCATTGACTGGGTGGCTTAAACAATAGGAATTTCTCACTGTTCAAGTCCAAGGTCAAGGTGCAGCAGATGTGTTTCCCGGGGTGGGGGGGGGTCTGCTCCTGCCTTGCAGACAGCTGGCTCCTCGCTATGTCCTCACATGGCAGAGATGCTGAGAGGGAAGGCAGAGATGCCTTCTTCTCATAAGGACACTAAGCCTATCATGAGGGTCATCCACATGACATTAGCTAAACTGACTTACCTTTCAAAGGTCCCTTCTCCAAATACTGTCATGTTGGGGGTTAGGCCTTCACTATATAAATGTTGAGGGAGACACAAGCATTCAATCCATAGCAACTCTTGGGGTATCTTGGGGTGTCTTTTTTTTTTTTTTTTTTTTTTTTTTTACAGAGACAGAGAGAGAGATAGTTAGGAACAGACAGACAGGAACAGAGAGAGATGAGAAGCATCGATCATCAGTTTTTCGTTCCGACATCTTAGTTGTTCATTGATTGCTTTCTCATATATGCCTTGACCGTGGCCCTTCAGCAGACCGAGTAACCCCTTGCTCAAGCTAGCAACCTTGGGTCCAAGCTGGTGAGCTTTGCTCAAACCAGATGAGCCCACGCTCAAACTGGCAACCTTGGGGTCTTGAACCTGGGTCCTTCTGTATTCTAGTCTGACGCTCTATTCACTGCACCACTGCCCGGTCAGGCTTTTTTTTTTTTTAAATTAAGTGAAAGATGCAGAGGCAGAGACAGACTCCCACATGTGCCCGGGCTGGATGCTTTGCCCATCTGGGGCCGCTGCTCCGTTGCTCAGCAATTGAGCTACTTTAGCACCTAAAGTGAGGCCATGGACCCATCCTTCAGGGCCAACTTGCTGAAACTATTTGAGCCATGGCTGCGGGAAGGGAAGAGAGAGGAGAGAGAGATAAAGAGAGGAGGGGGAAGGGTGGAGATGCAGATGGGTGCTTCTCCTGTGTGCCCTGACTGGGAATTGAACCTGGGACATCCACATGCTGGGCAGACACTCTACTACTGAGCCAACCAGCCAGGGCTGGTATCTGTTTTTTTCATGCTGACTGATTAGACTTCTTTGTCAATGAGAAACGTTGGCATTTGGGGTGCATTTTAGACATGCCTCAGGTTTTCTGCAGCAGTCTTCACAAGTGGTGTGTGTCGGGTATGGGCCACCATGCTCACAGGTTACAGGCTTTGACCTGATTGTTTCTGCCTCCTACCGTGGATTAGTCTTCGGCTATGTTTTCTGTCACTGACTCACAGAGGTCCTGTTAGTGAGTCCTAATTTTGGGAATATTATGTCTCAGGACACTTAGACGTTTTCCCATCTCGCCTCACAGAAAACTCCTTGACTGTCGGAAAAGGGAAAGGAGGGTCATTCAGAGGATGGGAAAGAGTAGAGGGAGGACGGGGTTGGGACAAGGTGGAGGCTGACATCTGAGGCCCTCCTCCCTTTATTTTTTCTTGGACTTTTCTTCCTTTCTCTTTCTCTGTGTTTCCCCTCTTCCTTCCTTTCTGTTTTTCTGTTCCCTTTCCCCGTTGTTTCCAGTGTGTACTAAAAAGACACAATTCTGGGGAATGGGATTGAATTCATACCATGGGGACCGAGATGGAATTTCAAGTCACTCACCATAACTCAACTATGTATTAGAGAATTCTTATGAATAGAATCACATGGAATGTGGTTTTGTGTTCTCTTTCCCCAAGGACCCTTCCAATTTGGCTATAGGAAAGTAAATTAAGGGTGGGATTTGTTCCAGGAAGTGGATTTTTTAGTATAGCTGTGCATCTAACTCCAATGTTAGAGAGAGTGCCTTAGTGATTGATGTTAATGAGAAGTCAGGATGTGGTGGTAAGTGAAATCCCCAAATGTGTCAGAAACATACTTCTGCCTCCTTTTGTTTATCGCAATTATCCTTCTACTAGAACTATCAAAGTAGATTTATTTTGGCTCATTTTACCCTTCTGTCCTCCACCAACATTGGCAGGGCAGGACACACAGAAGGGGAAACAAAAACAGCGGAGGCCCTGGCCAGTTGGCTCAGTGGTAGCACATCGGCCCACTGTATGGATGTCTCAGGTTCGCTTCCCGGTCAGGGCACACAGGAGAAGCAACCATCTGCTTCTCCACCCCTCCCCTTTCTCTCTTTCTCTCTCTTCTCCTCCCACAGCCATGGCTGGGTTGAGTGCATTGGCCAAGGTGCTGAGAATGGCTCTAGAGAGCCTCCACCTCAAGTGCTAAAAATACCTTGGTTATGAGTATGGCCCCAGATGGGGGTTGCTGGGTGGATCCCTGTCAGGGCACATGTGAGAGTCTGTCTATCTCCCCTTCTCTCCCTTGGAAAAGAAGGGGAAAAAGGAATAATGAAAAAGAACAGTGGAGTGGAGTCAGAAGACCTCAATTTTTGTCCCGGCTGTGTCCCTCATTAGCTTGTGACCAGGGGCACGTCATGCAGCTCTTGAGGCCTCAGTTTTTCCTCTGTAAGAAAGACAACCTCCCACGGTGGCCTTGGGCCATGCTACAAAGCCCACCCCTCACACAGGAGCTGTCTGCACAGTCTGGCCACAGAGAAGGTACTCTGCAAACGCCTGTCCATTCTCCTTTCCTGTCTTGGAAGTGCTCACAGCCTGCATTGGCTTCCCAGGGCTGTCATAACACATTACCACAAGCTTGATGGCTTAAAATGGCAGAAATTTATTCTCTCAGATTCTGGAGGCCAAAAGTTCAAAATTCAGGTGCTTCCCGGCCGCCCGCACTTCCCACAAGGGCAATCTCTCCCTGACTTTTCCTGCTGGTACTATCTCTGCGCTGGTGGTCATGTGGCCACCTCCTCTGTGTCCATGTCTTATAAGGACACTTCTCATTGGATGTAGGGCCCACCAGGAAAATCCAGGATGATCTCATCTCAAGACCCTTAATTCCATCTACAATGACCCTTCTCCCAAATAAAGTCACTTTTACAAGTTCTGGATTTGGGCATGGACATGTCTTTTGGGGAGGGTCACCATTCAACCCACTGGGAGGGTCACCATTCAACCCACTACCCACACTTTGAGGTTTAGGCATTTTTATAACTACTTCAGTGAATTCACAATCAATTTGATATTAATAAATCAGAACATGTAAGGCAGTGGTAGTCAACCTGGTTCCTACCACCCACTAGTGGGCGTTCTAGCTTTCATGGTGGGTGGTAGCGGAGCAACCAAAGTATAAATAAAAAGATAGATTTAACTATAGTAAGTTGTTTTATAAAGATTTATTCTGCCAAACTTAGCAAAAATCTGACATAAAGTACTTGGTAAGTAGTTATTATTATATGCTTTAACTTGCTGTAACTCTGCTTTATAAATTTTATAAAGTAAAGTTACTTCCCTACTTTATAAATCACCATTACTGTGGAACTGGTGGGCAGTTAGAAAATTTTACTACTAACAGAGATACAAAAGTGGGCGGTAGGTATCTTCCCTGATGTAAGAGAAGAAGAAAGAATGAACATTTGCTTTTGTTTGTTCTGTATTTATAAGCGGGCAACAAGCCTCCTCTCCTGGGTCTGCAGCTCAGGAGTGATGAGTTGATACATTCATTATCCTGTGCTTATCCCATCTGCTGCCCACATTGCACGTACCTGGGTGGTGGGGGACTGCAGCTGCCTGTCACAAAACCTTCTGCTGTGGCCCTGCTCTGACCCCATCTCTGATGCACCTTGGCTCTCTCAGCAGGGCTCCTGTAGCCTGGTTGTCTGACTTCCAGCCCTGGTTAGACTCTTGTTTGCTCCCGGGGCCCCCTTTCACTCATCCTGCCTTGGCTACTTCTGGAACCTTCAGGAACCCAACTTAAGCCTATAAAGTCATCCTGAAACCCCTCTGTGTACTGAAATGTATTGGATGGAAAGTGGCCTCCTTGGCTTCAGGTGGGCTGACTGACAGTGCTTGGGGCAAGACCTCTGCCCACAAGCTTCTGTGTCCTGGCTTTAGTGATGCATTCAGACAGTGGCGAAGCCTTCCTGAGCCCAGGTACAGGGTATCCAAGCCTCCTCACAGCTGCCTCTGAGGCAATCTTAGTTTCCACTCATTGCCGGTGGTGTTCGGGTTTGTTCCTCCCAGAGGTGGTGGCAATCTCTGAACCTTCTCAGTCCTCAGGGGCACTCTGTGGCTACAAAGGAAGAGAGCAAGTATGAAAGGTCTTTGAGCTCTTGGGACCAAACAATGCTGCTGAAAACCAACATCTAAGAAAGCAAACCAAAACAAAAAAACTAAGGCAATCTGGAGGCATTGTTGCACTTCAGCTGGAAGCAGGAGGGTCTCTGAAAAGCACCCCTTCTAAGGAAAGTAACAGTGTTGCCTTGTGCCCTGAAAAGGCAGGGCATTGGCAGAAGGATGCAAAACCCAGGAGCAGCTATGTGCTGGGAGGAGAGTAGGGGGTGTGGCAGCTTCAGAAGGGGAGCAGGCAGAGGCGGATTAAGGTCAATTGAGACTCCCGGTGCAGAAGAAAATATGGGCCCCTTAAAGAAAAAGAAAGAGACAGGAAAATAAAAATACACGTTAACCATATTTTTAAATAAATAAAAAATATTATGTACTATTAATGCTAAAATTAAACATATGAAACCAACTTGGTGTCATTAGAAAAAAGTGTAAAGTTGGTTTTGTGGGGCCCTTCAGAAGTTGGGGCCCAGGGCGCGCGACTGGTGCATCCGCCCTTAAATCCACCTCTGGAAACGGGTAGACATAAGTCCCAGCCCTGCTGAAGTGACATAGCTGGGTCGGGTCACACATCTCTGAACCTCAGCTCTGAAAGGCGGGAGTGGTAGTGACCAGGGCTGCCCTGAGGACCAGAGGTTGCACATGTCACTGGCACTGAGGGGGCCCCTGAATATTACAGCTATTGCTGGGATTCTGCCTCTGATGCCTTCTCAATGCCCCTGTCCCCACCCTGTCACCCAGCTGGGGCAGCCAGTTCCTCTGGAGACTCCCCCAGTCATGCTTAGACCGCTCCTGCTGCTGGGTCCAGGCCTTTGTGTGGACCTGGGTGCTTTTCATTCTCGGGACCTAGCTCAGAGCTGGTATACAGCTGGTGCTCAGAGCTTGTCTGCATAAGGAAGGAACATCTACCTTTAGCACTATACCACACGTGACATGGTATATCTCTATGAAGCAGCAAGTTAAATAAATGGAACTCTAGAGCCACCAATCACCCTCTGGAGAGAGCTTGAAAACTTTGTCATGTTCCAGCTCTCCTGATTCACCATGGAAGCAGGAAAGAGTGTCATAACAGTGACTACAAGTGTGTATTTCATGCCAAGCTCTCTGCTATGCACATGGTCGACCTGACCTAAAAACTCCCTTACAGCCTGACAGGGGTGAAGGGGGGACTCTTGAGGGGACAGCCTCACTAAGAGGGGAGGGCACCCCACTGAGCTCTCTGAGGCCATGGCACCAAAAGCAAAGACTATATAATGACTTTTGTGAGCCCTAAGTGCCTGTGCCTTCATGTGTCTCTTCCTCCATTAAAAAAACCCCATATGTATGTATGTATGTATGTATGTGTATATTTTATGAGTGTACTGGCATAACGACGAATATTACCCAAGAGGTATTATAATTATATTCATTTTTGTTCTTCAGGTTATAAAACAGGTTCTGTGCCTACTTGTACCTAATAGACTAGCCTTTCAGGTTATCCACAGGCTCTGAGGGCGAAGTGGTAGTGGCTGTCCTGGTCCCTTAACTGGCCTCTGTCTCCGCAGGTCCCACAGCGGATGGCAGCGGAGGCCGAGGGTGGCCCCGAGGACGGCGGCGGCAGCAGCGTCCCGGGCATGTGGGGCACTTGGGGCCCCTGGTCTGCCTGCTCGCGTAGCTGCAGCGGCGGCGTGATGGAGCAGACGCGGCCCTGCCTGCCCGGATTGTACCGCGCACGTGGCGGCTCGCGGGCCGGAGCCCCCACGCGCCCCTTCATGGGCCACGTGGTGTCAGCTGTGCGCACATCGGTGCCACTGCACCGGAGCCGCGAGGAGCCGCGCACCCCCGCCGGCCTGAACGCCAGCCGCCAGGGCCCGGCGCTGTGGGCCAGCCGGCACCCACAGGCGCGGGTCCAGGAGCCCTCGGAAGAGAGAAGGTAAACTTTCTTCCTGCCCCTGCCTGCCCGCTACTCCCCTTGCCCTGTCCCTGTCCCTGACCCCATGTGCCACGCGCTGCTCTGCACTGCAGATTGCTTGCTTAATGTATTGCTTCTTCTGGGCGGGAGGAATTCTTGGCTCTTCATATCTTCTTTCATCTTTTGATTTATTTTGCAGCTTTTTAAAGCGTTGAGGCCACTCCCATCACTCTGTAGTTCTGAATAGTCTTCAAAGTGAAGCTAATTCTAAGAAATCCTCAGGCATCAACCTTAGGGAGGCCTGTGGAGGGCTGGAGAGGAAGGGGGTCAGGAGTAGGGAGACCTCCCCTCCCAGTGCTGCCCACCTGGTGCATGGGGAAAGGACCCCCCAACCCCCACCCCCACGCGGATTTGAGCTGACAAGGTGCCTTTTAAGCTCATAGAAGTTTCATATCCTTAGACAAGCTATATATCTGGAGTGTTACCTGCCCACAGATTGCAGGTATCCTGTTTCTATGAACTTTTTTTTTTTTTAAATAATTTTATTTTTTTAATGGGGCGACATCAATAAATCAGGATACATATATTCAAAGATAACAAGTCCAGGTTATCTTGTCGTTCAATTATGTTGCATACCCATCACCCAAAGTCAGATTGTCCTCTGTCACCTTCTATCTAGTTTTCTTTGTGCCCCTCCCCCTCCCCCTTTCCCTCTCCCTTTCCCCCCTCCCCCCGTAACCACCATACTCTTATCAATGTCTCTTAGTTTCACTTTTATGTCTCACCTACGTATGGAATAATGCAGTTCCTAGTTTTTTCTGATTTACTTATTTCGCTTCGTATCATGTTATCAAGATCCCACCATTTTGCTCTAAATGATCCGATGTCATCATTTCTTATGGCTGAGTAGTATTCCATAGTGTATATGTGCCACATCTTCTTTATGCAGTCATCTATTGACGGGCTTTTTGGTTGTTTCCATGTCCTGGCCACTGTGAACAATGCTGCAATGAACATGGGGCTGCATGTGTCTTTACGTATCAATGTTTCTGAGTTTTGGGGGTATATACCCAGTAGAGGGATTGCTCGGTCATATGGTAGTTCTATTTTCAGTTTTTTGAGGAACCACCATACTTTCTTCCATAATAGTTGTACTACTTTACATTCCCACCAACAGTGGATGAGGGTTCCTTTTTCTCCACAGCCTCTCCAACATTTGCTATTACCTGTCTTGTTAATAATAGCTAATCTAACAGGTGTGAGGTGGTATCTCATTGCAGTTTTGATTTGCATTTCTCTAATAGCTAAAGAAGATGAGCATCTTTTCATATATCTGTTGGCCATTTGTATTTCTTCCTGGGAGAAGTGTCTGTTCATGTCCTCTTCCCATTTTTTTTATTGGATTGTTTGTTTGTTTGTTGTTGAGTTTTATGAGTTCTTTGTATATTTTGGATATTAGACCCTTATCTGAGCTGTTGTTTGAAAATATCATTTCCCATTTAGTTGGCTTTCTGTTTATTTTGTTATCAGTTTCTCTTGCTGAGCAAAAACTTCTTAGTCTGATGTAGTCCCATTCATTAATTTTTGCCTTCACTTCTCTTGCCTGTGGAGTCAAATTCATAAAATGCTCTTTAAAACCCTGGTCCATGAGTTGAGTACCTATGTCTTCTTCTATGTACTTAATTGTTTCAGGTCTTATGTTTAGATCTTTGATCCATTTTGAGTTAATTTTAGTACAGGGGGACAAACTGTAGTCCAGTTTCATTCTTTTGCATGTGGCTTTCCAGTTTTCCCAGCACCATTTATTGAAGAAGCTTTCTTTTCTCCATTGTGTGTTGTTGGCCCCTTTATCAAAAATTATTTGACTATATATATGTGGTTTTATTTCTGGACTCTCTATTCTGTTCCATTGGTCTGAGTGTCTATTTTTCTGCCAATACCATGCTGTTTTGATTGTCGTGGCCCTATAATATAGTTTGAAGTCAGGTATTGTAATGCCCCCAGTTTCATTCTTTTTCTTTAGGATTGCTTTGGCTATTCGGGGTTTTTTATAGTTCCATATAAATCTGATGATTTTTTGCTTTATTTCTTTAAAAAATGTCATTGGAATTTTGATGGGAATTGCATTAAATTTGTATATTGCTTTGGGTAATATGGCCATCTTGATTATATTTATTCTTCCTAACCAAGAACAAGGTATATTCTTCCATCTCATTATATCTTTTTCGATTTCCCTTAACAATGGTTTATAATTTTCATTATATAAGTCCTTTACATTCTTTGTTATGTTTATTCCTAAGTATTTTATTTTTTTTGTTGCAATGGTGAAGGGGATTATTCTTTTGAGTTCGTTCTCAAATGTTTCATTGTTGGCATATAGAAAGGCTATGGACTTCTGTATGTTAATTTTGTATCCTGTGACCTTACTGTATTGGCTTATTGTTTCTAGTAGTCTTTTTGTGGATTCTTTGGGGTTTTCGATGTATAGGATCATATCATCTGCAAAAAGTGATACCTTTACTTCTTCTTTTCCGATATGGATGCCTTTTACTTCTTTGTCTTGTCTGATTGCTCTGGCTAGAACCTCTAGTACCACATTAAATAAGAGTGGAGAGAGTGGACAACCCTGTCTTGTTCCTGATTTAAGGGGGAAAGCCTTCAGTTTAGTGCCATTTAATATGATATTAGCTGATGGTTTATCATATATGGCCTTTATCATGTTGAGATATTTTCCTTCTATACCCATTTTGTTGAGAGTCTTAAACATAAAATTGTGATGTATTTTATCGAAAGCCTTTTCTGCGTCTATTGATAAGATCATGTGGTTTTTGTTCTTTGTTTTGTTGATATGGTGTATAACGTTAACCGTTTCACGTATGTTGAACCATCCTTGAGATTCTGGGATGAATCCCACTTGATCATGATGTATTATTTTTTTAATATGTTGTTGTATTCGATTTGCTAGTATTTTGTTTAGTATTTTAGCATCTGTATTCATTAGAGATATTGGTCTGTAGTTTTCTTTTTTTGTGCCGTCCTTGCCTGGTTTTGGCATGAGGGTTATGTTGGCCTCATAAAATGTGTTTGGAAGTATTGCTTCTTCTTCAATTTTTTGGAAGACTTTGAGTAGAATAGGAACCAAGTCTTCTTTGAATGTTTGATAAAATTCGCTGGTATAGCTGTCAGGGCCTGGACTTTTATTTTTAGGGAGGTTTTTAATGGTTTTTTCTATTTCTTCTCTACTAATAGGTCTGTTTAGGCTTTCTGCTTCTTCATGACTCAGTCTAGGAAGGTTGCATTGTTCTAGGAATTTATCCATTTTTTCTAGGTTGTTGAATTTAGTGGCATAAAGTTTTTCATAGTATTCTACAATAGTTCTTTGTATATCTACGGTGTCCGTGGTGATTTCTCCTCTTTCATTTTGGATTTTGTTTATATGAGTTCTTTCTCTTTTTTCCTTGGTAAGTCTTGCCAAGGGTTTGTCAATTTTGTTGATGTTTTCAAAGAACCAGCTCCTTGTTCTATTAAATTTTTCTATAGTTTTTCTGTTCTCTATTTCATTTATTTCTGCTCTGATTTTTATTATCTCCTTTCTTCGGCTGGTTTTGGGTTGTCTTTGTTCTTCTTTTTCTAGTTCCTTAAGGTGTGAAGTTAAGTGGTTCACTTGGGCTCTCTCTTGTTTGTTCATATATGCCTGAAGTGGTATGAACTTCCTTCTTATCACTGCTTTTGCTGCATCCCATAGATTCTGATATGTCTTATTGTCATTTTCATTAGTCTGTATATATCTTTTGATCTCTGCATTTATTTCTTCTTTGACCCATTCATTTTTTAAAAGTATGTTGTTTAGTTTCCACATTTTTGTGGGATTTTTTTCCTCTTTTTTGCAGTTGAATTCTAGTTTCAAGGCTTTATGATCAGAAAATATGCTTGGTACAACTTCAATTTTTCTGAATTTGCTGATGTTGTTTTTGTGGCCCAACATATGGTCAATTCTTGAGAATGATCCATGTACACTGGAGAAAAATGTATACTCAGTCACTTTGGGATGAAATGTCCTGTAGATGTCTATCATATCCAGGTGCTCTAGTGTTTTGTTTAAGGCCACTATATCTTTGTTGATTCTCTGTTTGGATGAGCAATCTAAAGCCGTCAGCGGTGTATTGAGGTCTCCAAGTATGATTGTATTTTTGTCAGTTTTTGTTTTAAGGTCAATAAGTAGCTGTCTTATATATTTTGGTGCTCCTTGGTTTGGTGCATATATATTAAGAATTGTTATGTCTTCTTGCTTCAGTGTCCCCTTAGCCATTATGAAATGGGCATTTTTGTCTCTGAGTACTTTTCCTGTCTTGTAGTCAGCATTATCTGATATGAGTATTGCTACGCCTGCTTTTTTTTGGATGTTATTTGCTTGGAGTATTGTTTTCCAGCCTTTCACTTTGAATTTGTTTTTATCCTTGTTACTTAGATGAGTTTCCTGTAGGCAGCATACAGTTGGATTTTCTTTTTTAATCCATTCTGCTACTCTGTGCCTTTTTATTGGTGAGTTTAATCCGTTTACATTTAATGTAATTATTGACACTTGTGAGTTACCTATTGCCATTTTATATCTTGCTTTCTGTTAGTTTTGTGTCTTGTTTGATCCTTCTCTTTCGTTTTTCTATCTTTTGTTTTTATTTGGTTGTATTCCATACATCTTTCCTCTGTTGCTATCTTTTTTATCTCATGTGCTTCTGTGGTGGTTTTTTCAATGGTGGTTACCTTTAATTAATGAAAAGGGTTCCTACCCTGTTCATTGTAGCGCACCATTTTGTGAGTACTTTTGCACTCCATCGTCCTTTGCTACCGTTAATCTCCATGCTCTCCCCCCCTTTCTTTTTGTTGTTGTCACAGTTTAAATTTGGTTTTATTGTGTTCTTCTTGGAGCTTTTACTTGTGGCTTTGTTTTTTTTTGTTCTTTGTATCTGATTGGAGAACCCCCTTTAGTAATTCCTGGAGTGGGGGTTTTCTGATGATAAATTCCCTCATCTTTTCTGTATCTGTGAATGTTTTTATTTCTCGTTCATATTTGAAGGATAGCTTTGATGGGTATAGTATTCATGGCTGAAAGTTCCTCTCTTTCAGGACTTTAAATATTGGGGTCCACTCTCTTCTAGCTTGTAGAGTTTCTGCTGAGAAATCTGATGATAATCTAATGGGCCTTCCTTTATATGTTGTATTCTTCTTTTCCCTGGCTGCCTTGAGAATTTTTTCTTTGCTGTTGGTTTGTGTCAATTTCATTATGATATGCCTTGGAGTAGGTTTGTTGGGGTTAAGAAAACTCGGGGTTCTGTTTGCTTCTTGAACTTGAGGCTTTAGTTCTTTCCACAGGCTTGGGAAGTTCTCATCTATTATTTGTTTGAGTATGGTCTCCATTCCATTTTCTTTCTCTTCTCCCTCTGATATACCTATTATTCTTATGTTATTCTTTTTGAAGGAGTCAGATAATTCTTGTAGGGCTATCTCATGTTTTTTAATTTTTGAGTCTCTTTCTTTTTCTCTCTGTTGTGCCTCAAGTTGCTTGTCTTCTATTTCACTAATCCTCTCTTCTGTCTGGCCTGTTCTATTAGCTAAGCTTGTTACCTCGTTCTTTAGCTCGTGAATTGAGTTTTTCATCTCTGTTTGATTTGGTTTTATAGTTTCAATTTCCTTGGAAATATATTCTTTGTGTTCATTGAGTTGTTTTCTGAGCTCCCTAAATTGCCTTTCTGTGTTTTCTTGTATATCTCGGAGGATTTTTAGGATTTCTATCTTGAATTCTGTGTCCTTTAGGTCCAAGGTTTCCAATATATTAAATTTTTTCTCCATAGATTTTTCCTCATCTAGCTGTGTTACCTCTCTTTCTTTTGTGTCCATGATATTCGATTTTCTCTTCCTTAATGGCATCTGAGAGTGGTTTTGTTGATAGTATTAATGAGATTTAATAAAGAATAAAAAGTTAAAAAAATATCGAACAGAGTTGTTTTTTAAAAAAATATTAATAATGAAATAAAGAAAAATAAAATAAAATAAAATTTTTTAAAAAAAGGAAATTATTCCCCCCTCCTTTTTTCCTCTCCTTTCTTCTCCCCTCTTTCTTGAGAAAATCTTGTGGTGAACTGTGAATTATAACAAACAATGCCTGTAATGGAGGGCCTGAATTGGGGAAGAGTAATAAAGGGGCAAACAAAAAAAAAAAGAAAAAAGAAAAAAGAAGGGGGTATGGACCCACGAAAAGCAAATAAGGAAAAAATTTGGGTCAAGAATAAAATGATTTGCTTTTAGGTGTTGGTTGACTAAGAGTTATGATGAGAGGAATAAGAGGGAACAGGAAAATGACGGGACAAATAAAAAAATTACTATTGTATTTAGTGGAACAAGAACTAGATAAAATGGAGATCCAGGGATGGGAGCACTGCTAGTGAGTTAAAAAGGTGAAGTAAAAAACCCCCAAAATGCCACAAACATAAGTTTGAGTCCCAGATAAGATAATTTGTTCGTTATTGAGGTTTGAATGAGAGGAGATGTAAAGGAGAAAGGAAGAAACTAATATAGAGGGAGAAAAGAAAGTGAGAGAGAGAAAAAAAGAGGGAACCACTAAAAGAAGAAAAAAGAAAAAAGAGGAGAGAGAGAGAGAGAGAGAGAGAAAGAGTTAAGGGTTTTGGAGTGCAACCCTCATAGAGAGAAAGGAAGAGGAGAGAAAAGATAATGGGAGATGTAACACTTATGGGTAGTGTAGTTCAAGGAGAGGAGAGAGTAAGACCGGCAGAGAATTAATCGGCCAAATTGGAGGAGGAAAAAAAAATATCAAGAATGAAGATAAGAGAAACAAACAAACAAATATAATAAAATGGGATAGGTTATAAAGTCTGCGGATTATTCTTGATTTTGAGAGGTTATCTTCTTGCTTTTTCTTTTCTCTCCCTCTTCCTGGTCGGTGACTCTGTATCCCGGGTTCTGCCCCTTTGGCACGCTCAGGTAGAGGTTTGCAGTTGATAAGTCTCTATGGCGATGTCATGTATTGTGTTTTACTCTCGTTGGCAGTCGAGGCTCATTAGCATTTATAGGCTCTGCCAGTGAGAGAGTCCATGTTCCTGGAGCCTTTCTCCTAGTCTTTCCTTCCTCAATTAGTAGCCTGATAATCCAGCTGTGGCGTTGCTGCTGCCTCTGCCTGGATAGTAAGAGGCTCAAAGAGCTGGCAACTCCCCACTCTATTTCCACTAAGCACAGGGCTCTGGGTAAGGCTCAGTCAGTCAGAGCTGCTAGCATAATCAGGCGGGGCTTCCACCTACTCAAAGACCTCTGGCTCTGCCACTCTGTCCGGTAACACGGGCAGGCGCCCACTTCCAGGGCGCTTGGAGGAGAGTCTCGCTCACTATCTACGCTCGCAGACCAGGATATCAGGCCGGCAGTCTCACACTCTGAGTGAAACCCCCAACCGCATGGAAAAGTTCCAGTGTTGGAATTGGCTCTCGCTCCGTCCCCGTGCGTGGCTTTTGCAAGGTGCTGGTGTGGCCTGAGACTCCGCTTTTGGCCCATACAAAGGTCCCTGACTCTGCCCCTTTGTGCGATAACACGGGCGCGCAGTGCCGAAGCACTCGGAGGAATCTCTCGCTCACTATCTGCGCGCGCAGACCAGGATATCAGGCCAGCCGCCTCTCCCTCTGAGTGAGACCCCCACCAGCACGGAAAAGTTCCACCGTTGGAATTAGTTCTCGCTCCCTCCCATGCGCGGCTTTCCCAGGGCGCTGGGGCGGCCCGGAGATTCTGCTTTCGGCCCACACAAAGGCCTCTGACTCTGCCTCTCTGTGGGGTAACACGGGCGCCCACTCCCGGGGCTTTGGAAGGAATCTCTCGCCCACTATCTGTGCGCACCGACCCGGAGATCGGGAAAATGGCTGCCCCGCTAGTCTTTCTTTGTCTGGGTTTGGCGCGAGTGTTAGCTTGTATTGCCCGGGTTGCCACAGGAACAGTTTTTCCTCGGTTTGGATCTCTGTGCCACAGCCTGGTTCAGCCGTTTGTGCTGCGTCCTGGATCTTTTCACCCCCTTTTCCCGCCTCAGTTTCTATATTCACAGTTCCCAGTGAAAGCCGCCCTGTTTAGGTTAGTGAGGAAGGCGGAGCATTTCTTACTCCCTATTTTCTTCGGGGTTTGGTTATATATTTAGCCAATTTTTCGCTCGACCATACCTTCGGGTGTATTGTGAAACATCTGGAGGCTCCAAGGATAGGTTTTTCTGTTTTTGGTTGAAGATCTTGTTGAGTTTTGGGGGAGATTTATCGGTATCGCTTCCTACCCCGCCATTACTCTGATGTCATCGTCTATGAACTTTTGTAGAAAGTTTTTCCAAAGTTATTTTGAGCACACAGCTTTGAGGCTATGTCTAATTAAGGATGTAGATGTTATTCAGTCTTAATAAAATATATACGTAGAAATAGCATAGTGGCATTAAAATAGATATATAGCTCTCCATAGCAGCTTCCCTGGCTAAGCCAGCATAAATACGCCCAATGAGGCAGTGCCCATGGGAAAGGGAGGAACATAGGGCTGAGTAGAGCTTGTCAGTGGACTTCTCAAACAATATTTACAGATTACAGCATTCATTCAACAGTCTCTGTTGGTTGCCCTCGGCCCACACATGATAACAGGATCTGAAAGAATAGTCATACAAAAGCATTAATAACAAATAAACATCTACAGGAAGAATAAAGAGTGTAAGAGTTGGTCTCTGCTTAAGAAATGTGTCATTTAGTGGTCAAGCTGAGCTAATGCCCATCCCAGGCAGGGCACGAGCCTGTCAGGTGGGTAGCCTAGCCCCTCTTGTTAGTTGCTGTTCTGACATCAAGCATGGTAGCCACCTTTCCCAAAGCGGCTAGATGCTGCATGGGTGCTTCCCAGCCCAGCGCTGCAAGCTGTCTCTGCTGGGGCCTGGCGGGGCGGAGGAGATGCAGTCCCCCCTGGCCTCCCTGACACAGGTTCTTGAACTGGTCAGCAGGAATTGGAGAGGGGACCATTTCACAGAGAAGATGGTTTAGCTGAACTCTGAGGGACAAACCACATTTGGGATGATTGAAGAGAGAAGAGCTGAGAGTCTTGGCATGGCCTTTCACTGGGAGAGGAAGGGGGAATCAGCTAGGGGAGGATGCATCCTTCCCGCTCTCCCTGCGTAGAACCTTGAGTACCCTCTACCGTCACTCGGGACAGAGGGACTGCTACTATTGAAGCTGAGGGCTTACCACATGTTATCTCCTTTCATCCCGAACACACCCCAGAATAACATAGCTCCCCAGTCCCTTACAGGAAGTGCTTATGGCCCGTGCACTTTAGAATTCAGAACGCCCTGGCCGGTTGGCTCAGCGGTAGAGCGTCGGCCTAGCGTGCGGAGGACCCGGGTTCGATTCCCGGCCAGGGCACACAGGAGAAGCGCCCATTTGCTTCTCCACCCCTCCGCCGCGCTTTCCTCTCTGTCTCTCTCTTCCCCTCCCGCAGCCAAGGCTCCATTGGAGCAAAGATGGCCCGGGCGCTGGGGATGGCTCCTCGGCCTCTGCCCCAGGCGCTAGAGTGGCTCTGGTCGCAATATGGCGACGCCCAGG
This sequence comes from Saccopteryx leptura, assembly GCF_036850995.1. Lineage (NCBI taxonomy): Eukaryota > Metazoa > Chordata > Mammalia > Chiroptera > Emballonuridae > Saccopteryx > Saccopteryx leptura. The sequence goes on from NC_089508.1 coordinate 124,575,811, forward strand.
ATGGGCAGAGCATCGCCCCCTGGTGGGCAGAGCGCCGCCCCATGGTGGGCGTGCCGGGTGGATCCCGGTCGGGCGCATGCGGGAGTCTGTCTGACTGTCTCTCCCTGTTTCCAGCTTCAGAAAAATAAAAAAAAAAAAAAAAAAAAAAAAAAAAAGAATTCAGAACTATTCAGATTTTAGAAATGTAATTCAAGGCATATTACGCACATCGATGGCATTCCTTTTCTGGTGTGGGGCAGCATCCCATAATCAAACACATGATTATTTCTGCAGTGAAACATCTGAATGTTCACAACACATGGGATAAAAGAGACCATAAGCAGCCTATGTCCGTTAAGGTCAGGTTGGCTTCCCAGTGAGTTTTGGCACCAAACTGACAAAACATTAAAAAGAAAGACAAAAACTTGGTTTTCAAAACCCTTGGTTTCAGAATTGATAGATTTATTAATAGTTCAGTTTTGTTGAAGGCCTGTTCTATGTCAGACACTGTTGTTGTCACATAAGACTGACAAATGTGGAGGCCCAGAGAAGTGGAGTAACTTGCCCAAGGCCACACAGCTTACAGAGGCAGACTTAAATGCAGGCACATCAGGCACACGCCCCGGGCCCCGACTTCTGAAGGGCCCTGCAAAACGCCAACTTTACACTTTTTTCTAATGACACCAAGTTTGGTTTCATATGTACAATTTTAGCATTAATAGTACATATTTTTTATTTATTTAAAAATATGGTTAACATGTATTTTTATTTTCCCTGTCTCTCTCTTTTTTTAAGGGGCCCAATATTTTCTTCTGTGCCCAGGGCCTCAACCAGCCTTAATTCACCTCTGCACAGCTAGTGTATGGAAAGTTAGGATTCAAACCCAGGCAGTTCTGGCTTTCTCGGTCTGATAAAACAGATGTTACACATGAGGAATCTGAGACCCTAAGATATTAAATTTATTTATTGATTGATTTTTTTTCTTTCTTTTTTTTTAGAGAGAGAGGAAGGGGGAGAGATAGAGAGAGAAAGAGACCTCAACTTGTTGTTCCACTTATTTATGCATTCATTGGTTGATTCTTGTATGTGCTCTGACTGGGAATCAAACCTACAACCTTGGTGTATTTGAATAACTTTCTAACCAACTGAACTAGCCAGCCAGGGCCTGAGGCCTCAAGTTATTAAATGAGTACTCAGAGTCCTACATAAAGCCACCAAGAAGCTGGGATTGGAAGGTGCTGCTGACTCCAAGATCCCTCGAGTGCTCAGGGACCTCTCTTCCAGCCCCATGGTTGAGAACCTGGGCGAGCTGTCTAGGAAGCAGGCTCCAGCTGGCTGCTGGCCTGGGCTGCAGGCTTTTCGCCCATGCGTTTTGGCAGCAGGGAAGTTTTCTCTTCTAACTTATTGACAAGGGGCCAGTTATTGTTTACTATGAAGTTCCTACAACTTTTTGTCATGCTCTCATAATTTGACAGTTTCAGATGAAATAATCCAAATATTAGCTGGGAGTCCTGTGCTGCCGACAAATGTCACGCTCTTTCCAGCTGACAAAAATCGCATTTGCTTATGTTTATTAGTGGTTATGACTTTCATAGTGTATGTGACCCCAGAAGAAATGTCAGCATGTTCTCTGGATGGCTGTCTACCTCACTCTCTGTTTCAGGTTTGAGGTTTGAGCCCAAGGCTTGTTGGGGCTGGGATGTTTAAGAAACTGTTAGGTTGTTATGCTGGGCAACTGAAAATTTAATTGGAGCCAGATAACAAATAAAACAAGACTATTCAACCTTCCAACAAATATTTATTAAGCATTTATTATGTTATAAGGCTCTGGGACAGACACAAAGTTAGAAAAACCAGGCCGGGGTCTCAGGACTCTTCCTGCCAGGCCACAGCAGCCATTTGCAAACTGTTTATTTTAAAGCATAACAATCCTTTGTGCAAAATGAGTCTTAGACAGAGGCTCCGTTGGTCACACCCACTAAAGCTGAGCTGCTCTGATTGAAGCCTGAGAGACACTATTAAATCCTGGGGTCTAGAGCCCAGGGAGGCAATGGTTTTAACCTTGGCTAACCATTAGAATACTTTGCCCTTTTTTTTTCTTTTACAAATCTTGACACCCTGGTCTCATCCCAAACCAACATCTGAACCTCTAAGAATTGTGCTCAGACATGGATATAATCCAGCAGAAGTTAGGAATCGTGGGTCTGGAAGTATTTTTGGAACCTCAAGGTTCTGTGGGAAAAATTTAGGCATCAAATATTGCCCAGCAGAATTTTCCAGGTTTACTGAGCTCATAGCAGCATCTCTTGCAGTGGGGTGGGGAGCCTTGTTAAAAGTAGAGCTGTCCTGACCCCATGCCTCCCCTGCTGAATGGCGATTCTGTTTCTGGGTCTGTGGTGTGGCCAAGGTAACTTCATTGTAAATGGTTCTGACACACTCCAGAGTTTGAGAACGACTGCTCTAGGAGGTTAGAAAAGGCATAAAGTAAATACCTTTCTCACGGTCAGTGTGACGGAACAGTGATGTAATGGCCCTGGCTACCATTTTGGAGCATGCCTTCTGTGGCAGTGCTCTACCTCGTGAGGCAGAGACATAGATCCACGCGCTACAGACAGGGAAACTGAGGCTCAGAGGAATGAACTGGATTGCTCAAGATCACCCTCTTCACAAGCCACCAAGCCAGAATTCTAAGTCGGCCTGTTGGAATCAGGCGCTGAAGTTTTCTTCGCTGAAATGGGTATTTTTGAAATGGCTACTTTGGAAGTGAGGCTGCTCACTTTCCAGCAGGTGAGCTCAGGAAAGCTGCTCAGAGGTTGGACAGTGTAAGCCGCATGGATTTGCAGTGAAGGCATAAAAAGAACTGCATCTCTTCCTTGCAGTGTTAGCTCTCTTAATCAGGCAAGTCTTTGCACCTCCAAGAGGAGTATTCTTGGGGGCCTGGTACTATGGTGGTGGGTAAGTGGAAAACCCACTAAAAATTGCATGAGGCAGTAGTCAGTACAGGTATGACCGGAGTTCAAGAAAGACAGACATTCTTTGTGGGATGGAGCTGTCTAAGAAGACCACAGAGAGCAGGTAGGATTTGAACCCAACCTTGATGAATAAGTCAATTTACTTAGCTGGAATACATCTGGAAATTTCTTGGGTTCACTTGCTTCCATATCAGACCTTTGTCTCATTACCATCCACACGCATCCACACACAATCACACTCTAGAAAGCCGAAGAAACCGTGTCAGTATTTGTGGTAGCTCTCCCAAGGAGCCTGAGCTTCGGAAACTTACTAAATTTCTTTGAGCCTCAGGGGCTTGATCTTTCAAAGGAGAGTAATAATAATACCTATCACATGGGATTGTTGCATACTTAAATGAAATAGTATATTTGTCTTGCTCAGTCAATAGTAGATGCTCACTAAATTATAGCTTTGCCATTAAGGGCTTAAAGGCTGGGCATTAGTGTATTAGAATTCCAGTCAGAACTCTGGTTTTGCAGGAAGGATCACGTGGAGACACAGGGGCTGCACAGGAAGATGGGGAGCTGGGAACTGAGGTCCAGTCCAGGAAGGCAGGATTCTGGGCCTGGACACCCTGCCCTCTGCCTTTTCTTCTTGTGGCCTGCTCAGAAAAGCCCTCCATAAAGTGTGGCATTCCCCTGGGACTTCGTCAGAGCAGTAGCCACCCGGGAGTGTTCAGCCTGCAGGTCTTGGCCAATAAATTCCATAAGGGTACTGGACCAAGTCATCCATCCCTCCCTCCCTCCCTCCCTGTGTTCCTGTGATGGCTAAGGGGGAGGGGGAAGGGAGAGGAGCGGGTCAGGGGAGAGGCAGCGTGTAGAGCCATGCAGTAACATACTCCTGTGACATTGAAGACACTCTGAAGTAGGAGAGCCTTTCCCCTCAGTTTCTGGACTGGATGCCTGCAGACTAAAGGGAGCTGGAAGGAGACCCTGTTACCAGAGAGCCTTCCCTTTTATAACACTGAAACCAAGTGGATTTCTTTCCATTCCTAAAGATATCTGGCAAAAACGGCATCCAGAGAGCCTTGCCTGCTCACTCTGAGTACATAATGTTACAGAAACATGTTGTAAGTGTCTGCTGGCTGGTCACAGTGAGCTCCCACAAAGTCAGGGTAATTTTCTCACCACTGTGGTCGCCAGGGAGCCCCCAAACAGGCAGGCGTTCCTTGCCAGTGGGCTTCCTTCCTTACGCTCGCCTACAGTGGCTGGTTTTCCTGCCCGTTATCCATGCGAGCTGGCTGAAATGTGTGGGGCAGGAGGCTGGATGACTTTCATTCAGAGCTTTTCAAGATCCAGAGCCATCTTCCCCTTTCCCAGCGGGCATTGCCAGTCTAGAACTGCCATCTGTCAGAGACAGTTGTAGGAGTCTGGAAGATGAAAGTCCCAATTGTAAAAATCACAGCCACTGTTTCCAATAGGTGGAGTGTGTCATATCCCTCAGGTGGCAGAAGTTGTGGAGGGCAGGCTCCCCAAGATCTCTTGGAGAAGTAGAGCTTGCTTCCTGCTGGGAAGGAATTGGCCTGCATCAGGGATGTTCTTACAGAGGTTGGGCAGACCCACAGTCCAAGAGCAGTTTGTGCCATGTTCTCACTGACTGTTTTTCTTTGAAGTACTGGTCTTATTTTTGTCCAGTCTATTAGTCAGACCTTCAAATGATGAGGTGGGGTATGGAGACAGAAGCTCACATGTCTCAGGAGGCTGTAAATTGCATGAGAGTGAAGACTCTGGTCCTGGACAGAAGCTCACATGTCCCACGTGTAAGTTCCCCGCCCAGCTCTGCTGCTGATTAGTCCTGTGTTCTGCCAGCATTGCTCACCCTTTTCCTGACAGGGAAGATAGTGTACCTGCTTTGCCAGATTGCTATGAATTAGATAATTCCGCACCTGTGTGGGACACCTCCTGAATGCTCAGTGAACGTGGCTGACTGCCTTCCATACACAGGGTCTCTGAGGACCCAGGGGGGAGCTAATCCCTGGGGAATCAGGATAACATGGTGGGGAGCATGCTTCCTTCAAAGGAGTTTATACTTCTCAGGGTGGGAAGCATTCGGAATGGGTGGGGGTGGTAGTGTTTTGGTGACCCAGGAAATAAGATCTGTGCTCATGGGACTCATCCTTGTGGGGTGGGGAGGAAGACAAGCAGATAGACATTTGTAATAACAAGTGCCCAAGGCTGTCTTAACTCTTCGAGTAGTGAGTTTTTTTCATGCTCGCTGACCCCCAGGAGTGAGGTGTTTTTTTCAAAAAATGAAATTAGTTCCAGTTCCAGTTTTATTAACTTAAAATCATGTTTGTTTGATAACTAATTTATGGAAACAAGAAGAATGTGCATTTGCCTTTTTAATGTTGCCTTACACATTTTTAAAATAAAAATTTTTGTTATGATCGTACTCTGGACGGTCAGGAGGCACGAGGGCGTACATGATCGTTCATACCACTCAAAGGGTTAAGAGGGAAGCTCTGGGTGTGGGGAGGCTAGGGAAGGCGTCTCAGAGGAAGTGATGACAGAGCTGAGCTTTGAGGAGGAAGGATTTCAGCAGAGCCCAAGAGTGAGGAGGGCATTTCCCAAAAAGCACTGCAGGGCAGAGTCCTGGAGGCATGAGGGAATCTCCCCTGCTAGAAATCAGAACCAGTCTGGTGGGGTTGCCTGTGAGGGAGTGTCCAAGCTGGATTGGGTGGTCCACAGGCTCCTTTCCAGGATGGGACTAGGGAGTAGTCCTAGGGGGTTAAACCAGAAATTCACTGAGAAGGAAATCTCCATAAGCACAGATGACCAACTGTTTTCCATTTAAAGCTAAACAATGTATCCACTGTATATATAGTCAGCCTAAGTCTCTCCTAGTGCCCTTGTAATTTTCAGAGTTTGGCCATGCCCTCTATCATGAAGCCAGAGCTTACGAGCCCCTCTGCTTTTGTATGAGGTATAATAGTGTCCCATTGATGGTGTAACCCTTACCACAAAATAAGTGGCTCAAAACAGCACAAATTTCTTCTCTTGCAATCTGGAAGCCAGAAGTCTAAAACTGAGATGTCATCAGGGTTACATCCCTTCTAGGAGTTCAGGGAAAATGTGTGTCCTTCTCTTTTCCAGTGTTTAGAGGCAGTCTGCAGCCCTTGGCTTCTGGGTCTTTCCTCCCATCACTCCACCTCCTCCTCTGTCATTTTCTCCTTCCCAGACTCTCCCCTGCCGACCTCTGTCTTATGAAGACCCTTGTGTTCACATTGCACCCACACAGATAGCCAGGATCCCCTCCCTAGCCACAGTCCTGAGACGCTTCAAAGTCCCTTCACCACATAAGGTAACATTCACATGTTCCGGGGATCAGGATATGGACGTCTTGGGTGCGGGGATTATTATCCGGCTGACTGGATCCTGTGCTTGCATTTTGGAGTCTTAAGAACACTCAAGGACTAGGACCATTTCTGTGCTAGCAGGACCACTGGCATGTCCCCGCATCATGTCTCGTTATTGTCTATGGGGAATTTAGCAGCCCTGTTTCTCCAAAAAGAAGAGGAAAGCCGTGCACCTCCACTATCTTTCTTTGGGCATTGATATTAATGAGGTAAAAGACAACAGATGGCTGAGGCTGCTGGATGGGATGAAGGGCCTTGTATCCCCAGTCCAGATTCCAGGGTCCAGTTTCCACCTCTCACCAGTGTTTTCATCTTGGGCAGGTCATCTAGTTTCTCTGGGCCTCAGTTTATATGTTTGTAAAATAAAGGCGTTCTATTCCATTCTGGAAGGTCTCTTGCTAGATACTGAGACATCATTGAGGCCCAGTTGCTGTTTTAAATGTTCCCACCACCATTCGGCCGTCCTGGGTACTGGGAAAAGCAGGAGGTGGCTAGGAGACCCTGCCCTCGGACCCACTTGCAGCTGCACTCCGGAGTGTGGTGGCTGTTCCTCTCTCCGGATGCACTGACATCCCTGCCCCTTAAACCCTCTGTTCAGACTTCTGCTCCTAACATACAAATTTTTCTTAAAAGTGTCATTGGCACGTCTGACCTTCTCTTGTTGGTCTGCTCCTGGGCCTTGGCCTTGTTCTATTGGAAGCATTCATATTTCTTACCCAAAGAAAACCCTGGGCTTGGAGTCATTAGACCCCACTTCCTGTCTCAGCACTATCATTTGCAAACTGGATGGCCTTTGGGAATCACTTAATCTGATCTGAAAAATTTGCATAATGATATGTTCTCTGTCTCCTACAGAAGCTTGTTGAGAGGGTCAAGTGAGGTAACAGCTGTAAAAGTATTTTGAAAAATATGACACTGTTCAAAAAAACATGGCCAATTATTTTTATCACTGGCCATGCTATGTTTGGATTTTAGAGCCTTGACTTTTACTGTAGCTTCTTGTATGTGTGCCTGTGCATACATATCTGTGTGAGTGTGCACAAGTGTGTAGTATGTGTGCATGTGCATGCATATTTGCGCATGCATTAGTATGTATGTGCATGTGTCCATGTGTTTGCATGTGCTTGTGTGTGTTTTTGCTTGAAAGGACTGTTCATTTTGAAACAAGACAGACAGTATCAAGCTTAGATCACAGGCTTTGCTCACCCTTTCCTGCCTCCCCGGGGACTGTCCCTGGCTGCTGGTAGGAATCACTTGTTTTTTCAGCTCCTCCTTTCCTGCCCATTTTCTTGGAGGCTATTTGCATTTCTTCATTAATAACGCTGGAGCAGTGTGTTATTTCTGTCCTGGGGGCCCCTGGAGCAGAGTGGGCTCCATGATGTGGGATTGGAAAATTTGTTCATTAAACTTCACAAAGCCACAGGCCCGATTTCCTGACCCTCAGTCGATACCTAAGGAGTCTTGTTACATACAGGGGGGCAGAAACCACATGGCAAAGAGAGGGGAAATCTTTGGCCTTGCCAGTGTTTCTTTTTGGAAAACTTCCCTGGCAATCTTGGGCAGTTAGCAGAGAAAGCAGGTACATCTGTTTGAAATGTATACTTCACATTTTTTAGTGTATTTTTTTTCTTTTTGTTTTCCTCCTGCAAGGAAAGTTTCATTTCTTTACATTCTGAAGCAGGATTTCCACTTAGTCCCTGGATTGTTTGACAAGAAGTTACCTGTTGATGCTAACCAGATAAACGTGGTTTTAATGTGCTTTGGTTTCTAAATCGGAAACCCTAGCCCTGTTCGGTGGGCGCATTTGTGCAGAACCAGGCCCTCTGGTATGTACATTTCTGCCTGTGCCTTAGGAAAAATTGGAGCCAGATTTCAAGCTTGAGTTACTCTGATCTCAGACAAGGCTCCAAAGAGCCCTTGTTCATTTCTTGTGGCATTTCATTAAGTGTCAGAAGTATTTCATTAGTTATCAGAACAAAGATCACATTTGCTGTCAGAATGCAACGTTGAACCCCCTCCAAGTCATTCATAACTCTAGTTTCCAGAAGAAAGATACTGCGGCCTGTGGAGGAGGCCTGACTACAATCTGTGAGCCCCAGAATGGGGGGAATCTTGACTTTGCATCTGGAACCCCCTAGGACTTCTCCTTGGACACGGGCCTGGTAGGAGCCTGAGATGCCTTGGAATCAGGATGGGAGGGGGACATTTCCCATGTGTGTGGGTTCCTGTCATTTCCTTTGCTCATCCTCCCTGCACACCTTGCAGAATCGTGTATTAACAACCATTGTGTTTAGAATGCCTACCATGTGCTGCATCATTTACATGTGTGTTGGAGCCTCAGGCAGCCTCACTTTATAGTCGGCACGGAGTTCAGGTAGGGAAGCCCCAGTGTCCTGCTCCTACAGCGAATAAAGTGGGCTCTAAATGCAGGCTTGCCTAACCCCAGCGTCCCCACTCTTCCCACTGCTACTCTGGCTTATTATTTTGGACCCAGGTAATTTACTTGTACTTGAGAAAGTTTGGGGGCCACTGCTGTGGTCTTCCTGTTGGCTCTCATGGTAAAAATGTCAACAGCCTCCCTTTCTTATATGTCTTATTACCTTTCCTGGACATAGTTCTTTTGTCTAATCTCTATTAACAGTGACAAGAGCAATCACAACTGACGTTTACTGAGAGTTTATTGTGTAGGAAGTTGAATAATGCCCTACCCCTGTCCGCAAAAATATCGGAGTCTAATGCCTGAGCCTGAAAATGCTAGTTTATTTTGGAAAAAAGGCCTTTTACATCTGTGATGAAGGATTTTGAGATGTGGAGATTAGGTTATACAGGTGTGTCTGAGATGCAACCATGAGTGAAGACGGGCAGAGGGAGAGCTGACGCATAGCACAGAGGTAGAAGTTATATGAAGACAGAACAAGGATTTAAACATGCTGTTCTTGAAGATTGTTGGAATGATGAAGCCACAAGCCAAGAAACCCTGGCAACCATCAGAAACTGGAAGAGGCAGGAGGTAGACTCTGGAGCCCCCAGAGGAACTGGAAGAGGCAGGAGGTAGACTCTGGAGCCCCCAGAGGGACTGGAAGAGGCAGGAGGTAGACTCTGGAGCCCCCAGAGGAACTGGAAGAGGCAGGAGGTAGACTCTGGAGCCCCCAGAGGAACTGGAAGAGGCAGGAGATAGACTCTGGAGCCCCCAGAGGGACTGGAAGAGGCAGGAGGTAGACTCTGGAGCCCCCAGAGGGACTGGAAGAGGCAGGAGGTAGACTGGAGCCCCCAGAGGGACTGGAAGAGGCAGGAGGTAGACTCTGGAGCCCCCAGAGGAACTGGAAGAGGCAGGAGGTAGACTCTGGAGCCCCCAGAGGAACTGGAAGAGGCAGGAGGTAGACTCTGGAGCCCCCAGAGGGACTGGAAGAGGCAGGAGGTAGACTCTGGAGCCCCCAGAGGGACTGGAAGAGGCAGGAGGTAGACTCTGGAGCCCCCAGAGGGACTGGAAGAGGCAGGAGGTAGACTGGAGCCCCCAGAGGGACTGGAAGAGGCAGGAGGTAGACTCTGGAGCCCCCAGAGGAACTGGAAGAGGCAGGAGGTAGACTCTGGAGCCCCCAGAGGGACTGGAAGAGGCAGGAGGTAGACTCTGGAGCCCCCAGAGGGACTGGAAGAGGCAGGAGGTAGACTCTGGAGCCCCCAGAGGGACTGGAAGAGGCAGGAGGTAGACTCTGGAGCCCCCAGAGGGACTGGAAGAGGCAGGAGGTAGACTCTGGAGCCCCCAGAGGGACTGGAAGAGGCAGGAGGTAGACTCTGGAGCCCCCAGAGGGACTGGAAGAGGCAGGAGGTAGACTCTGGAGCCCCCAGAGGGACTGGAAGAGGCAGGAGGTAGACTCTGGAGCCCCCAGAGGGACTGGAAGAGGCAGGAGGTAGACTCTGGAGCCCCCAGAGGGACTGGAAGAGGCAGGAGGTAGACTCTGGAGCCCCCAGAGGGACTGGAAGAGGCAGGAGGTAGACTCTGGAGCCCCCAGAGGGACTGGAAGAGGCAGGAGGTAGACTCTGGAGCCCCCAGAGGGACTGGAAGAGGCAGGAGGTAGACTCTGGAGCCCCCAGAGGAACTGGAAGAGGCAGGAGGTAGACTCTGGAGCCCCCAGAGGGACTGGAAGAGGCAGGAGGTAGACTCTGGAGCCCCCAGAGGGACTGGAAGAGACAGGAGGTAGACTCTGGAGCCCCCAGAGGGACTGGAAGAGGCAGGAGGTAGACTCTGGAGCCTCCAGAGGGACTGGAAGAGGCAGGAGGTAGACTCTGGAGCCCCCAGAGGAACTGGAAGAGGCAGGAGGTAGACTCTGGAGCCCCCAGAGGGAGCCAAGCCCTGCCAGCAACCTCATTTCAGCCACCCATACCGATTTTGAACTTCTGGTCTCCAGAACCCTGAGAGAATGAGTTTCTGTTGTTTAAGCCACCTAGTTTGTGGTAGTTTTGTTATAGCAGCTCTAGGACACTGATACACTAAGTCAGTGGTCGGCAAACTCATTTATCAACAGAGCCAAATACCAACAGTACAATGACTGAAATTTCTTTTGAGAGCCAAATTTTTTAAACTTAAACTATATAGGTAGGTACATTGTTATTAACTTAATTAGGGTACTCCTAAACTGGCCTTTGCTACAAATGTCCTCAATCTGATTGAGATACGTTTGCTGAGGTCGACCCCTTCAACTCTCCCATCCACACTCGTCTTGTATGCTTGTTTTGTCTCTCTCCTTTCGTTCATCCTCTCTATTATGTCCAAACCATCTCAACATACCTTTCTCAATGCTTGACACTACATCTTCTTTCACGCCAAAATGCTCCCTAAAACTAACTTAATAAACTTTACTTAAAATTTTAAGTCTTAGGTAAACTATAGGTACGTTGAATAAAACTTGATATCATACTTAATACAATATTATTTATTGATAAAATTAAATTGTAAGGTATCCATAAAATTAAATCATGACAATGACTGACAAACACTAATGTGACAATGGCCTTGCATTTCCTTGGAAAGTTTGGGCAAGTCAGGTTTGTATGTTGTTGTTTTTAATTTTAGGCATGATTTGAGGTTCTCATCAATATGACAACTTCTCAATTTACTTTTGATAAGGTTCATGCTTGAAAATGATTGTTTGCATGAATATGTAGACCCGAATAAGGAAAGAACAGCAAACGCCAGTTTTTTCAGCTGATTATACGAGTCAGAAATACTATTCCAAGTGTTAAAAATCAACATGTCTTCCTTCTCCAGGTCTTTCAAAGCAGACCACTTGTGCTGTGAACTAAGTTCACATTTGTTTTTCTCCAATATTTCTATATCAGCACAAAGACGTTCAAATTTCGAGCTCCACAATTATTTGTTTTTTAAATCCAGCAATTGCATTTCAAAGTTGCCAATGTCAATATTAAAGGGAGAAAAATTTAATTCTGTTACAGTAGCATTAAGAGGGTTTTTTTAATTGATTTTAGTGGGGTGACATTGATTAATTAGGATACATAGATTCGGAGAAAACATCTCCAGGTTATTTTGACATTTGATTATGTTGTATACCCATGATTAAGAGGTGTTTTTTTTTTAAATTTATTAATTTTTAATGCAGTGACATTGATAAATCAGGGTACATATGTTGAGAGAAAACATCTCCAGATTATTTTGACATTTGATTGTGCTGTATACCCCGATTAAGAGATTTTTAAACAAAGGCTAAGGTCACTTTGCTGTTTCTGAATTCCTGAAACCTGTTGAGAAAAGCTTCCCTCATATTTAAAAGTGTTGTTTTGAAATAGCAAATGTCAATATCAGAATTATTTTCTTGGTGATGTTTCAACAGGCTTGGAAAGTAAATCTAAGTTTCTCTTTCAAAATCTTGAGCAAAAAGAGATAATTTGTTTTTTAATTAAATAACTTCTTCTAACATTGAAAAAATTGTGTTTCCTTTCCTCTGTAGTTTATGATTAAGCTGATTTAAATGAGACATAATGTCTACCATGAAATAAAATTTTTGAATCTACTGATCATTTGTTAGTGCTGGATAGTGAACAGCCTTCTCAAGGAGAAATGCTTTAATTACTGTTAATAAGGAAGTGAAACATTTCAAAACTTTTCTTCTTGATAACCAACATACCTTGTTATGCAGCAGAAGATCTAGGTACTCTCCATTTCAACTAAAAATTCTTTAAATTGGTGACGATTAAGAGCTTTAGCTATAATGGAGTTGATAATCTTAATCACGATTTCTATAACTTTGCAAATTTCTTCTGGAAATGTCTGTGCACAAAGCGCTTCTTGATGAAAGATGCAATGGTAAGTAAGTATCTCGTGACAATTTTTTCTTTCAAAATAGCAACAAACCTATTTCTTATGCCAGTCATACTTTTCGCCCCGTCTGTTGAAATTGAGACAATTTCATTGAGTGTAATATGATGTTTTTCCATGCTCTCAATTATAGCATTTGCTCTATCCTCTCCACGTGTTTGACCTTTGAGTGGCAATAATCCTAAAAGTCTTCTTTAGTACCTGTAGATGAAATAAATCGTACAAAAAGTGAAACTTGCACTGTATCATTTATGTCACAAGACTTGTCAGCTGCTATTGATAAATCTGAAACCAGTTAAGATCTTCGACTTGCTGGTTGGTTATATTCGAAGACATTTTGACTGTTCTATCTTCCACTGTTTTAGCAGACAATGGTAACTCTTTAATATATTTTAGAATATCTGCTTTGTTCTTAAAATTCCAAAACAGCTCTTCGGATGCATTTTTAAAACAACTTTTTATGTATTCGCCGTCTGTATATGGTTTTCCTCTCTTAGCAATCTCTTGACTAACCACAAAACTTGCAATATTAACATTGTTGGAAGATTGCATCCAGTAATTAAATACAGAACTTGACTTTTCTTGACTCTTCTGAAGTTCCTCAACTGCTTTCTTCCTTCATCACCAACAGGACATTTAGTACTAAATGACATGTGTTTAGTTGTAAAGTGTCTCTCCAAATTTGATTTCTTGTTTTGCGCCAATTTTTCCTGACAAATAAGACAGGTTGGAAGGCCATTTAAGTTTTGAATAAACACTTAAGTTTTGGTCCATTCAACTTTAAATTCATGTTTTTCTTTGCTTCTTCTTTGTAGCCATGTCAGACATGGCACCTAAAAAAAATGTTTCATTTTATAATAAAGCCATCAACACAAAATAATTACAATTCTTAAATTGATGACAAAAATACCTGTAGAATTTGCAGCTGGTTGGAAAAGTACAGGTAATTTATGCTTCGAGTAGGAGGTACTTTTGTCACCCGCGCGCGGTTTGCGGACGTGACTAGCACTAACCACTACACAGTGAGACTGCTGACTGACTGGTTCATTCAATTCGTGCATGAATTGTGCGCCTCCCCCTCACTTCATATCCCACAGCAGGCCTGCGTGTGTCTCCCGTCGCCCGATCCATGACACCCCCCGCGTGTACCTGCGCGCTGAAATGTGTTATTTTGTGGAAGAGCCACACTCAAGGGCCCAAAGAGCCGCATGTGGCTCTCGAGCTGCAGTTTGCCAACCAGGGCACTAAGTGTAAGTCTCTGAGTTATATTTCAAAGGACTTATACATACGGTATCTTTTTTTTTTATGTGAGAGGAACTCTGCACTTAGAGGAAGTGTTAAGCCTTAGGTCCCAGAGTTGATCAGTTGCAGGATCTAAACTAGACTCTGGCTTCAAAGTTCTGCTCTTAACCACGGTGTTATTTTCCCTTCCTGCCTGACTCCCATTCTCACTCCAGTGCCCTGTAGGTGAGGCCAGGATCAAGAATAGGCTTTGCCCGAAGAGCCTTCCTTTTCCTCTTTATAATTTGACTTCTAGACACATATTATCTTCTTTGTTCTGTCATGAATCCTTCCTATACAGAAACATTTGGTCCCCCAGGGGACGAGTAGGGCCAGCAACCCTGGATTGTGATTCCCTTTTCCTCAGTGATGGGAACACAATTCATTGTGGGCTAGTGCTGGAAACATTTCTCTCTAGATTTGGAGGGATACACTAATCCTGCCCCCCACACCCATGTTTTCCAGTAAATTCTCATTCCAAACAGTCCGTCCCTGTAATGCTTTGTGAGTAGCATTCAGTATCTGTGTACTGTCCTGTATTACACCTGTTTAAAGCTCCTTAAAAGCTTACCCTTTATTCATTCAATAACATTGGTTAATATTTCAATGCTATTCGTTCACACAGACCTACTGGCCTGGATAGGTGGTTGAATGTCTTTTAAACCCAGTTTCCTTGTGAATAAAATAGGAGTAATGACCCCCATTGCTTTTTTCTAACACATTATTGATTTTAATTTATTGTGCTTACATATATTCAAGTGTTCCACCGAATATATCTCCCTCCATCCCACCCCCGTGTTCCCCTTGATACCCTCTTTCTCCCCTCCCTCCAGTGCCCTCCCCCATTCCCTTCAGGATTTGCTGTCCTGCTCTCTGTAGCACTGTGTTATGTATATATAATTTCATCAATCTCTTTCCCTTCTCTGATCCCATCCTCTCCTCCCCTTTCTTTCTGACCGCTTTCCCTCTGGTCCCTTTGATCCCCCCTCTATCTATCTCTATTTCGTTCCTCAGTTCACATTGTTCATTAATTTCCTCATATGAGTGAGGTCATATGATATTTTTCTTTCTCTACCTGGCTTATTTCACTTAACATAATAGTCTCCAGGTCGATCCACATTGTCACAAAAGGTAAGATTTCCTTCTTTTTCACAGCTGCGTAGTATTCCATTGTGTAAACGTACCACTGCTTTTTAATCCACTTGTACAGTGATGGATACTTGGGCTGTTTCCAGATCTTGGCTATTGTAAACAATGCTGCAATAATAATGGGGGTGCATATCTTCTTTTGAATTAGTGCTCTGGTGTTCTTAGGATATATTCCTAAAAGTGGGATAGCTGGGTCAAAAGACAGTTTGGTTTTTAATTTTTTGAGGAATCTCTATACTGTTTTCCACAGTGGCTGCACCAGTCTGCATTCCCACCAGCAGTGCAGGAGAGTTCCCTTTTCTCCACATTCTCGCCAGCACTTATTCTGTGTTGTTTTGTTGATGAGCGCCATTCTAACAGGTGTGAGGTGATATCTCATTGTCGTTTTAATTTGCATTTCTCTAATGATTAGCGATGTTGAACATTTTTTCATATGCCTATTGGCCTTATGTATGTCCTCTTTGGAGAAGTGTCTATTCAATTCTTTTTTTAAATTTTTTTTATTTTTTATTTTTTTTGTATTTTTCTGAAGTTGGAAATGAGGAGACAGTCAGACAGACTCCCGCATGCGCCCAACCAGGATACACCCGGCATGCCCACCAGGGGGCGATGCTCTGCCCATCTGGGGCATTGCTCTGTTGCAACCAGAGCCATTCTAGCGCCTGAGGCAGAGGCCACAGAGCCATCCTCAGTGCCTGGGCCAACTTTGCCCCAGTGGAGCCTTGGCTGCGGGAGGGGAAGAGAGAGACAGAGAGGAAAGAGAGGGGGAGGGGTGGAGAAGCAGATGGGCGCTTCTCCTGTGTGCCCTGGCTGGGAATCGAACCCGGGACTTCTGATGCTCTACCACTGAGCCAACCGGCCAGGGCTGTCTATTCAATTCTTTTGCTCATTTTTTGATTGGATTGCTTACATTCTTGGTGTTGAGTTTTACAAATTCTTTATAAATTTTGGTTATTAACCCCTTTTCAGACTTATTGTTGAATATGTTCTCCCATTGTGAGGTTTGTCTTTTTATTTTGTTCATATTGTCTTTAGCTGTGCAAAAGCTTTCTAGTTTGTTCATCCTGTCCTTTATTTCACTTGCCCATGGAGATAAATCAGCAAATATATTGCTGCAAGAGATGTCAGAGAGCTTAATGCCTATGTTTTTTTCCAAGATAATTATGGTTTCACGACTTGCCTTTAAATCTATTATCCATTTTGAGTTTATTTTTGTGTACAGTCTAAGTTGGTGGTCTAGTTTCATTTTCTTGCAAGTACCTGTCCAATTTTCCCAACACCATTTGTTAGAGACTGTTTTTATTCCATTGCATGCTTTTACCTCCTTTGTCAAATATCAATTGTCCATAAAGGTGTGGGTTTATTTCTGGGTTCTCTGTTCTGTTCCATTGATGTATATGCCTGTTCTTATGTCAGTACCAAGCTGTTTTGAGTACAATGGCCTTGTAGTGTAACATGATATCAGGAAGTGTGATACCATCCACTTTATTCTTCTTTTTCAAGACTTCTTAGGCTATTCGTGTTCTTTTTTGGTTCTATATAAATTTTTGGAATATTTGTTCTATATTTTTGA
This sequence comes from Saccopteryx leptura, assembly GCF_036850995.1. NCBI lineage: Eukaryota > Metazoa > Chordata > Mammalia > Chiroptera > Emballonuridae > Saccopteryx > Saccopteryx leptura. The sequence continues at coordinate 124,592,491 of NC_089508.1, forward strand.
AGTATGCCATTGGTATTTTAATAGGAATTGCATTGAATTTATATTTATAGATTGCTTTGGGTAATATAGACATTTTAATTATGTTTATTCTTCCTATCCATGAACACGGTATATGCTTCCACTTGTTTGTATCTTCCTTGATTTCTTTTATCAATGTTTTATAATTTTCTGAGTACAAGTCTTTAAATTCCTTGGTTAAATTTATTCCTACTTACTTTATTTTTGTTGCTGTTGCAATAGTGAAGGGGATTGTTTTCTTAATTTCTCTTTCAGAGAGTTCATTGGTGTATAAAAATGCCTCTGATTTCTGAGTATTTATTTTATACCCTGCCACCTTGCTGAATTCATTTAGAAGGTCCAGTAGATTTTTTACTGAGACTTTAGGATTTTCTATGTACAGTATCATTGCATCTGAAAATAATGATAGTTTTACTTCTTCTTTTCCAATTTGATTTCTTCTTTTTGCCTTTGATTTCTTCTTTTTGTTTGATTGCTGTGGTTAGGACTTCCAGAACTATGTTGAATAAGAGTGGTGAAAGGGGGCACCCCTGCCTTGTTCCTGATCTTAAGGGGATTCCTTTAATTTTTGCCCATTGGGTATGATGTTGGCTGTGGGTTTGTCATAGATGGCCTTTATCATGTTGAGGTATGTTCCCTGTATTCCCACTTTGCTGAGAGTTTTGATCATAAATGGGTGATTGATTTTATCAAATGCTTTTTCTGCATCCATTGCTATTATCATGTGGTTTTTCTCCTTCCTTTTGTTTATGTGAAAAATCACATTGATTGTTTTGCGAATATTGTATCACCCTTGCCTCCCCAGAATAAATCCCACTTGATTATGATGTATGATTTTTTTCATGTATTGTTGGATTCGTTTTGCTAATGTTTTGTTCAGAATGTTAGCATCTAAGTTCATCAGGGATATTGGCCTATAGTTTTCTTTCTTTGTAGTGTCTTTGCCTGGTTTTAGAATGAGGATTATGCTGGCTTCATAAAAGGAGCTTGGAAGTCATCTTCTTGAATTTTTTGAAATAGCTTGAGAAGGATAGGTGTTAGTTCTTTAAATATTTGGTAAAATTCACCAGTGAAACCATCAAGCCCAGGACTTTTGTTTGTTGGGCATTTTTTTAAATAACTGTTTCAGTCTCATTTGATGAAATTGGTCTATTTAGGTTTTCTGATTTTTCCAGATTGATTTTTTTTTTAATTTTTTTATTTTTCTGAAGCTGAAAATGGGGAGAGACAGTCAGACAGACTCCCGCATGCTCCCGACCAGGATCCACCCGGCACGCCCACCAGGGGCGACGCTCTGCCCACCAGGGGGCGATGCTCTGCCCTTCCGGGGCGTCACTCTGCCGCGACCAGAGCCACTCTAGTGCCTGGGGCAGAGGCCAAGGAGCCATCCCCAGCGCCCGGGCCATCTTTGCTCCAATGGAGCCTTGGCTGCGGGAGGGGAAGAGAGAGACAGAGAGGAAGGGGGGGGGGTGGAGAAGCAAATGGGCGCTTTTGAAAGATTATATGTTTTGAGGCATTTGTCCATTTCACCTAGATTGTCTAATTTCTTGGTATACAATTCATTTTTTAAAAAATTTTAATGTGATGACATTGATAAAGGTTCATCAATCTTGTTTACCTTTTCAAAGAATCAGCTCTTGGTTTGATTGATCCTCTGTATTGTTTTTTTCACCTCTATGTCATTTATTTCTGCTCTGATCTTCATTATTTTCTTCCTTCTACTTCCTCTGGGCTTTGTTTTTTGTTTTTTTTTTTTAGTTCTTTTAGATGTAGGGTTAGTTTATTTATTTGGACTTTTTCTTGCTTTTTAAAGTACGCCTGTAATGCTATGAACTTCCCTCTCAGAACTGCTTTAGCTGTGCCCCATAAATTTTGAGTTGTTGTATGTTTATTTTCATTTGTTTCAAGGATATTTTAGATTTCTTCCTTGATCTCATTGTTAATCCATTTGTTATTTAATATGCTGTTTAGTCTCCAAGTGTTTGTTTTTTAGTTTTTCTATTGTAGTTGATTTCTTGTTTCATGCCATTGTGATCAGAGAAGATGCTTGATATGATTTCAGTCTTTTAAATTTATTGAGACTTTTTTGAGTCCTAACATGTGGTCTATCCTAGAGAATGTATCATAAGCACTTATAAAGAATGTATATTCTGCTGCTTTGGGGTGCAGTGTTCTGAAGATATCTATTAAATCCAGTTGATCTAGTGTGTCCTTTAAGGCTACTCTTTCTTTATTAATTTTCTTTCTTGAGGATCTATCCATTGATGTTAGTGGGGTATTGAAATCCCCTACTATTATAGTATTGCTGTTGGTCTTGCCCTTTATGTCCATCAAAATCTGCTTTATATATTTAGGTGCTCCTATATTAGGTGCATAGATATTTATAATGGTTATATCTTCCTGTTGGATTTCTCCCTTTATCATTACATAGTGACCTTCTTTATCCCTTACTGTAGCCTTTGTTTTAAAGTCTATTTTATCAGATATCGGTATTGCTATCCCAGCTTTCTTTTCATTTCCATTTGCATGAAATATTATTTTCCATCCCTTCACTTTCAGTCTGTGTGTCCCTTTTGTTTTGAGATGGGTCTCTTGTAGACATCATATATACAGGACCTGTTTTCCTATCCATGCAGCTATCCTAAGTCTTTTGATTGGAACATTTAATCCATTTACATTTAAGGCTATTATTGATATGTAGTTGCTTATTGCCATTTTATTCTTTAATTTTACTTTGTTCTTTTTCTAGATATTTTTTCCCTTTGTTCTGTTTACAACAGGCCCCTTAACATTTCTTGCAGCATTGGTTTGGTGGTAATGAATTTCTTGAGTTTTTTACTGTCTGGGAAGCTTTTTATTTCTCCTTAATTTTAAACGATAGCCTTGCTGGATAAAGAAGTCTTGGTTGTAGGCTCTTGTTTTGAATTCCTTTGAATATTTTTTGCCATTCCTTTCTAGCCTCAAGTTTTTCTGTTGAGAAGTCGGATGTCATCCTTATGGGGGCTCCTCTGTAGGTAATTGACTGCTTTTCTTTTGCAGCTTTTAGTATTCTTTCTTTATTCCTTAATTTTGGTATTTTAATTATGATGTGTCTTGGTGTAGGCCTGTTTGGGTTCCTCTTTAATGGGACTCTTTGTGCTTCTTGAACTTGTATGACTTTTTCCTTCATGAATTTAGGGAAGTTTTCAGCTATGATTTCTTCAAACAGGTTCTCTATCCCTTGTTCATTCTCTTCTCATTCAGGAACTCCTACGATGTGGATATTGTTGCTCTTCATGCTGTTACAGAGGTCTCTTAGAGTTTCCTGTCTGTTTGCACCTCTTTTCTTTTTGTTGCACTGCTTATGTGCTTTTGTTTATCTTGTCCTCTATGAATTGCTGATTTGATCCTATTCTTCATCCAGTCTGCTGTTGATTCCTTCTAGTGCAGTCTTCATTTCTGATATTGTATTTGTAATTTCTGACTGGTTCTTCTTTATGATTTCAGTGTCCTTTTTGATGCTTGCTATCCCTTTATTTAGGTGCTCATTATGCCCATCCATTGTAGCTCGAAGATCTTTGAGCATCCTAACAATCATTCTTTTAAACTCTGCATCCAGTAATTTGGTTATTTCCATCTCATTTAGTTCTTTTTTGGGGGATTTCACTTGTTGATTCATTTGGATTACATTTCTCTGTCTTTCTATTTTGTCTGTGTTTAGACTATTCCTTTGGGTGTGTTGTTTGTGTAGCTGAGTCTAGGTTTGGTATTATCTGCCTCAAATTTTCAGTTGTGTTGTTCCTAGGTCTTCTTGGGTTGGCATCAGCTGTTGTTGTAATCCACAAGTAGTCCACTGAGGACTACTTGTCTGCTGTCATTTTTCTTTTTGCTTTTTTTTTTTAGTGTTTTCTGTCTTAGCTGGGTCAGGTGTGAGGAGCTCTCCTTAAGATACCATTCTAACAAGGGTTGTTAGGTCCTGAATTGATGCTGTTCGTATCTGGCCACTGGATATGCCTGCCCTGGACCTCCTGGCTGGAGCCTGATGCAGATCATTGGAGTCACTGCCTATGACTGGCCCTTGTCAACCTTTTTGGAGCTACCCATGACCCAGATCTTGTGGCTGCCTCTGCTGGGTCCAGGTGCCATTGTAAATATCAGCTGCACTCCTAGGCTAGCTTTTATTTACTCTTGGCCTGGGAGAAGTTCCTTTAAAAGTTCAAGTTCCCCTGAGATACTTTCTGTTGCCTCTTATTGCTGGCTACTTCTTAGGCTCAGTAGTGTAATTCAGTGATTAGATACGGTATTGGATGTGGCCTACTCCTTAGCCTCATGTGTCATTCTATCCAGACTTTTTATTTATTTATTTCATTTTGTTTTGTTTTTTTTCTTCTTTCTCAGCCCTCAGAAGGGTGTGGCCACAGGAGTCCAGTGGGTGTGGCCTCTGTGTTCCCAGTGTGTGGTGTATCCCCTGGACTTGCCGCCAGAGCTGCTGCCGCCTCTGGCATTCAGGCTCCGGTGCTGCTGGCACCGGCCCATTGCCATGGCTTTCGCTGCTGCGGGTGGGCTTGTGCACCAACTCGGACCCCCTCCGAGTCTCTGCTGTTGCCCTGGTCTCTGCTGCCACAGGTGGGCTTGCGCATGCCCACTGAGATCTCCCCAGTGGCCACCGTGGCTTCTGCCTCTGAGGGCGGGCTTACACGTGCCCCTTGGACTGCCTCCGTGGTTGCCCTGGTCTCTGCCGCCACGGGCAGGCTTGCAAGCACATGCTCGGACTACCCTGGCCTTGCAGCCACGCCCTGCTGCTGCCAATGGCCCACCTGCCCCCTGGCGAATACTCAGCAGTGTGTGGGGGGGTGTAGTTCACACCTCAGCACTTACTACTTGTGTCCCTAATGTGCTGCCTACTTCTAAGCGCCTCTTTAACTGGAGCAGGAGAGCCTCCAGTGGGCAGGGTAATTTCTTCCCTTTGCTGGTGTTGCTGCTCCCAGGGAAAAAAATAACTTTAGATTTGGGAAGTGACTCAGCCCAGGGGTTAGGGTGGCTGTCCCTCAAAGTGGTCTTCGATATTACACTCTCCTCTGGCAACTCCAGTTCTCTCAGTGCTCCCCGCTCCTGTAGCCCCGGGTAAGTGGCTGTGAGCGAGGTTTTCTGTGTGGCCCCTTTAAGACAGAGCCTGAGTCTGAGCGTTTTGCCTCTTTCTCACAAACAGTATCTCAGCTCCTTTCTCAGCTAAATACTCTCCGTAAGCCTCTTCTAGGTTCCAGGATCTAGGCTGGGGCTCCAGTCTTGGGGCCAAGGACCTACAACTCTCTGGGCAACCCACCCCGCCATGAGAGTTCCTCCCGGCCACCATTCACTCCTTGGAGTGGGGCAGCCCTTTCTGCATTGCCGCCTTTCCTACCAGTCTCAGTGTGGCTTCTTCGGTGGTCCTTTGCTATAGAATCCTCTTAGTTTAGTCCCAAGTTGGTCTTTCAAGATGACTGTTCTCAAAATTAAGTTGTAATCCACTTTGGTTCTGGGAGGTGGTTGTTGGAACGTCTGCCTACTCCATGGCCATCTTGTCGCTCTGACCCACTTTGCTTTTTGCAGTGATGGTTAAATGGGATAACATAAGAGAAAACATCTGGCAGGTGTTCAGTAAATTATTGCTGAGTATCTGAATTTAAGTACTTGATGCTAACTTTTTTCAGGGATAAGGTAAAAGTCTAGAACAAATCCCTCTTTCCTTCAATTAACCAAGGGTGACAGACTAACACCTAATAACTTCCTCAAATGTGAGGAAGAAAGGTATGCATTATTTTCACACATGATTATTATACTTGAAATATTTCATATTTATGGCAAGGGGAAAAAATGAAGCAATTCATGGTAAGTGGGCACATAGAAGGTGGTAAAAATTCAGAGTCGGGAGACATACAGGATATGAGAGAAATACCATTGCTTCCTCTGTGGCCCTTTCACATAAAAGAAATATAAGTTGTGGTCCTGGCTGGTTGGCTCAGCGGTAGAGCATTGACTTGGTATGTGGAAGTCCTGGGTTTGATTCCCAGTCAGGGCACACAGGAGAAGCAACTATCTGCTTTTCTACCTCTCCCCCCTTCTCTCTCTTTCTCTTCCCCTCCCACAGCCATGGCTCTATTGATTCTAGCACATCAGCCCTGGGAACTGAGGATGGCTCCATTGAGTTTCCCCCTCAGGTACTGAAAATAGCTCTGTTATGAGCATGGCCCCTAGATGGGTAGAGCATTGGCCCCAGATGGGGGTTGCCGGGTGGATCCTGGTCAGGGCACACATGTGGGAGTCTGTCTCCCATCCTCTCATTTAAAAAGAAAAGAAATGTAAGTTGCGTTATACAGTAATTGTTACTACTGTTGCATTAATTAATTCAGCAGGACTTAATAGAAAATAGTCCTTCAGCTTGCTTCAACCTGTTGGGGATCAAACCATGGGGCAGGGGACACTGTTTGAGAGTCCCCAAGGGGAGAGAGGTCAGGAGCTCACATTTACTTAGCACCTGCCCTGACCAGGCACAGTGCCCCACAGATAGTCTCATTGGGTTTCCCTGAACGCCTGTGGTCCTGGAGGGCTGCTTGGGCTTAGGTTACAACCCCTCCAGCAACAGGGTTGAGTCCCAAGAGGGCTGCTCTCAGTTTCACTGGAGAAATGAAAGTACTTACTGTTCTTTCACAGAATGCCGGCTCCATACCACTCTTGTTTGGCTAGCTGCCTCTTGCAGTAACCCTCACGTGGCAAGGTTGGAGGCTTTGTGCCTCTCCCCTTTGGGACAGTGCTGCTATTGTAAGTAACCACCATTTATGGAGTGTCCACTGAGGGCCAAACCCTGTTCTAGGCACTTCACCTGCCTTGTTTCACTTAATCCCTGGGATAGCCAGATGAGGTAGGCATTGTTACTGCTGTGGATGCAGGATGCGGAGGGACGGGACCGTGAGTATGCAGGTCGTATGTGGCCCATCTGGCCTGTTCTGCCATCCCATGTCCCTACCTCTGTCCCACTTGATTCCTTCACCTCTCCCCTTCTAGATGCTGTGCCCAGCACAGCGGAGGGCAGGGCGGTCACCTCGGTTCTGCATGCTGTAATATCAGCTCAGCCTTAACTGAAAGTTCTTCTCGGTTGGACCTCCACTGGCTCACTTTTCACCATTGTGTGAATCAAACAAGACGCCTCTTCCTCTGGCCAGATCCACCACCCCACTGGGAGGACGTGCTGTATTTCAGCACCCGGATGTGCTTGGGTAGTGAGTAAGCTGCTTGGCTGTAAGTGACACCCCTGCAGTCTGATACACCATCACTTTCTGCTGGTCTGAAATCAGTTTCCTTTGATGCCCACTTTTATGTCCTATTCCATCTCTCTGACCCACAGTGAATAAGGCACCTGACGATAAGCCCTGGAACCCAGGACCACTCAGATGCACAGTGAGCACTGGGGTGACTTGGTCTTGGATACTGGCTCAGCCTCAAACACCTGCTCTGGACAAGGAACAGTTTGATGGTGATAGTTGGAGACAGAGTCTAAGTCATCTCCCAGGGTCACTGCCCCGGACAGACTAGGTCTGTCCTGAAGGCTGTGCCTTGGTTTTATTTTAGGAGTGTGGGGACGCTGCCCTGGGGACCTCATCTGCTGGGAGGCCACTGGCTGGCTCACTTGAGGCTTGGCTTCCTGGTACGAAAAGGGCCTGTTAAACTTAGTTGCCCTCAAACCACCTTTCTACTTCCTTTGCACAGTCACCTGCATCTTGGCTTCGCGTAGTGTTCCTGAGCCCACGTGTGAAAAGACCTTCCTTTCTCTTATTGGTACAAATCTTTCACGTCCCCCTGCATCCTCCCTCTCCTCCCCCTGCCCCTCCTTCTTCCCTGGAGGCTCAGTGCAAACCTGTCAGCTGACTCCCACACTGGTCTTCCTGGGGCTCAGCAGCAGATCTGGGCACAATGGCTCATGTGTGTGACAGGATGTGCCACACAGTAGGCAAGCAGAAAAGCTTTCATTTCTATCATCGTAAGCTTTGTTTCCCTTGGTGGTCAGAATTTTCCTCTGATCATCTGTAGACACCAGAGAAATGTCTGCCTGGAACAGGCCTGGCAGCCATTCCCTCGTTCTGAACTCCCCAGAGGACAGATGCATTCAACCTCAACCGTCTGCTCACAGCCCTTTGAACTGGCACATGCTATCCTTTCTCCCCTTGGCAGGTGATCACAATGAGCAGAGGTGGGGGTTTAGGAACATGGGGCTCTCTTTCCTGTTTAAGGTGCAGATTCCTTTTGGTCCAGTTTACCTGGGATCGTGTGACTCCTCTGTGAACATAGGTTCTGCCCTTCAATGGCTGCACTGTCCTGGTCTTCTCCACCCCCTGGAATTTGGGCTCTTTGGTATCTTTAGGTGGCCAGTGGCTACTACTGACTTTTAATTTCACCAGCTCCCTTTGCTCGCTACCTGGACATGTGGGGCTATCCTGACTTCTTGCTTGTTGGGACTCAGCCTTTTCGTCTTGAAGGATAGATCCAGAGAGGCAGCCTTCTTTGACCCATTGGTTAGCAGTGCTGAACAACGAAGTAAGTTATAGTCTCTCGTGTGTCACTTCAGCAAACCCGCACCGAGTGCCTCTGGGTGACCCACTGCTGGTTCAGGGACTGTGCACACAGGGATAAGACACTGGCAGGCCTGCCCCGAGGGCCTAGGGGGCTTGTGAGGGAGTCCAGCGGTGTACTCAACAACGCTGCCCTCCGGGCGTGAGGCTGGTGATGGCTGCTGCTGATCTCAGATCTTTCTGGGAGTTTATGACTTTTCAGTTACTGACAGTGACATTTCAGAAGAATATTTTGTCCCCAGGCTATTTTTCTCCCCTCAGCCTTTGGGGATTTCAGCCTCTGAGTGAGTACTGTATGTCCCTTAGAGAGAGAGAGAGAGAGAGAGAGAGTGTGTGTGTGTGTGTGTGTGTGTGTACATATATATTTAATTTTTATTTATTGAGTTCAATGAGAGAGAAAGAGAGAGAGAGAGGAACATCAATCTGTTCCTGTATGTGCCCCGATCAGGGATTGAACCCGCAATCTCTACACTTCAGGATGATGCACTAACCAACCAAGCCATGCAGCCAGGGCAATGTCTGTGTATTTCAGCACTAGGTAGACTGATCTGGCTCCTCTTGGTGAGGGGCCCATTCTGCACCCACCATTTCAGGGAATGCTGAAGGGCTGGCTCCTGTGTTTGCTTCTTACAGTCCTTCCCAAGTCAACAGTTCCATTTTTAAAAATTTGGGGGAAAACAGTTTAGTGTTTTTTGTTTTTATATCACTTTCATATGTTGAAAGCCTGTGAAGAAGGCAAAAAGAATTTATATGTTGGCACAGAAGGAGAAGAAAGGACACAACCTGCCTCCGCTCCACTCTGTGTCTGCTTCCAGTGGAGATCATTGTCTGACTTCTCATTTGTATCAGCTCAAAAAGTATCCTGCATACGCAGGAACATCTGCATTTTCATACATTGTATGCCTTCTGGGAGCATGACCATCCTGTGAAGGCTTTGGCATCTTGTGTGTTACTTAACTGTTTGGAGACCATTCTGTGCCAGGATACGCACCTGTCTCACTCTCCTAAGCAGGGACCGTGTACTCGACCGGTTACCATGACCTAACTTGCTTATGGCACTCCTGTTTAATGATGCTTAGCTTGTGCTTCAGATTTATCATATACAGCCACAACTCATATATATGTGTGTGAGTATACATATATATATATATATATATGCATACATATATATGTACGTGTGTGTGTGTGTGTGTGTGTGTGTAGGGTGTAGATGAGTTTTCTACAGTGAGTCATGGTTCAGGAGTCTCTTTGCTGCTGCAGGAGAACTCGGGTACTCAGACATATCATGTCAGGCATGACCAACCCAGGTTTCTACTTGGTTCAGTCAGGGATCCCCCTGCCTCTCCCAAGGGTGCCCTGAGTCTCCAGGTGAGGGGTTTCTACATCAGTGGCGTCTGGCCTGATCTCCACTTCCTGGAGCCTCCCCCATCAGCCCTCTGGGCAGATCCTTGTTCCCTTAGGTTTGAGAGGATCCTCCCCCGGTCACAGCAACCTCTTCATGTTCTCTGGTGTCAATAGTGCCTCTGCTTTCTGGGCCCCAGACTTGGCTCATGACAGACAAAGCAGAGTTTTCCAAATTCTAGAGACCTTTTTCCTTTGGGGGCTGATCTTTGGGTCTCTGTTCTCTGGCTGCAATCTAGAAGCACTGTGGGGTGGCTTGTGTGGGTGGGGGAAGGGATACTGGAGGGAGAAAGGCACTGGCTGGTTTCCTAACACATTGCCCTCCTAGGGTTGTTTTAGGTCCGGCCTGAGCAGTGAGGCTGCGCCGAGGGCCTGCACCCGTGTATCTATGCACCTCTGCACGTGCTGAGACACTGGTCGCTACTTATGATTCCTACTGCTCAGGGTCTTTTAACAAAACCCCTTTAAAAATGCATTTGATCATACTAATGGGTTTTGGAAAAAGCATGTCACTTGATAGTACTTGCAAGTCTCATTTCCCTCCCCATCTCCAAACTTAAAATACCAAGTGGAAAAGCTTTGTTTCCTTAGTGGGAGGGAAGAGGGAAAGAGTGGGGCATTTTGGAGGCTGGTATAGCGCCACCCTCAGCTGCATATGGGCCTTTGTGACCAGGAGTCTGTGATGTTTACCTTCTTATTTCCTTTGTCCCTCAGTGTGGACTGGCCAGGTAAATGTGCCTTAAAACATTGGCTGGGTAAGAGTTTCGATTTGCTATATAATGTTAGTGCAGAGTGTGAGTGTGGCATAAAGGACCCCTTCAGATCAGATGGAAAATATTCATTGGCTATAGTGAGATTCAGTTGGTTCTTTATTTCAGCAGCCTCTAGTACAGGGACTTCAGGGACTTTGATCTATCGTACTGCCCGCTATCTCTAGTGAGAAATCATCTTCCATCCCACAAGACTCCTTCCCATCTTCCTGTTGGAAGAACTGATGTCTGTTGACCTAACTCAACTCAGCTTGGATGCCTAGCTGCAAGGAATGCCAACCTTCTGACGCTGTAGCGTAGGCTCACGCTGAAGCAGCGCAGGGGCTTTCCCACCACCTCTGGGCCACCTCGGGACTGCAGGCTGGCTGGACCGCTGCTCTGCGGGGTGCTGTGGCCCAAGTGGGGCTCCTGTTAGCACAGCTGAGGGGCTGGCCTGGCACAGAGACCGGACTGGGCTCTGCAGGTAAACAAATGGGGGCTCAACATGGGGAGTATAAGAAATACAAACAGCCTGGCTTCTGGAGGGTAGGGCTCTGGCTCTGCCTGCTCTACTCTGTGCTGGACCCTGAGGGAAGAGATGTGACTCTTCTTGGAAGCAGCTGACAGCCAGCCTGGCCTGGGGCATTCCAGTTCTGACAGGCATGCCAGGAGTACCATTAACCTCTTAATTCTTCCCCTCAATTCTTCCCTAGAAACCTGTTAGATTTTCACACCCCACCCCAGATCTGAATCATATTTTGCATGTGGAGCTTCAATGGCCATTAGGACAATTTTAACAAGATTTCTAGGTGACTGATGTTTGCTTACGTTTGAGAGAGACTGAGATGAAGAATGTAGGAAGCATTCAAAGGAGAACAGTTTGGGTAGGGAAGGATGGTGTGAATCTGGGCTTGCCTGTGTTGGTTGAGGTTAAGATGTCGGTGGGCATGGCCATCACGGTGTGGACCCAGGGCCTACAGCCTCAGCATGTCCTTGGAATCATGACAGATGCAGACTCAGATCTCAGGAACTGGAAGCAGTGTGTTTACAAGATCTGCAGGTGATCTGCGTGCACAGGTGGGAGGCAGGCTGTAGTATAGAGGTGAGCTGGGTCTTTGCGGTTGACTTTTCCAGGAGAGGGGTCAGGAGAAGGGTGGGTGTTGTCAATTATGGTTGTTGGCTATAGATGATACATTTCTGAGGTTCCTGTGTAGTTAGGAGACTGGACAGATGGGGTGTTTTTGATTGAATCATCATGTTGACCAATTAGTGTTGATATCACCATGCGGCACAACCTTACACATAATGAGTCCTGGGCAGCAGCCCACCTGTTGTGAGGAAAATATTTTATGTGTTTAGTACTCTTTCAAAAAATGCTATTTGCAGCCATGATCTGAAGAAACAATTTCCCCAGACACTTGTGATAGGTCGTTGGAAGGACTGGGCCCAGAGTCTGGTGTCAGACCCTTACCTTTTTGTCCTTATCATTGAGCCCTGCTGTGGGGGAAGGGGACTCTGCACTTACTTATGTTGTCAGGGCTGGAGATGCAAACAAGCACTAAAAACATCACAATGCTCAGTAGATGTTCATAGGAGTTGCTCAAGAAAGGTTTGGTAAAGGAGGTTGAAACAAACCATGGAAAACATGATGAACGCTGCTTTCGGATTTTAAATGTGCATTCCTGTCAGTCACCTCAGATTGATCTTTCCACTTTCACTGGAAGTAGATAAGATGGAAATTATTTGTACTCTCGATAAAGAAAAATATTACAGCTTTTTGAGATTAATTAACATACCATAAAATTCACCATTTAAAGTCTATATAATTCAGTGGTTTTTAGTATACTGACAACCATCATCACTATCTAGTGACAGAACGTTTTTGTCACCATCCCCCTTCCCAAATCTTGTACCCTTTAGCATCTCTCCCTCTTCTCCCCTATTCACAGCCCCTGGCAACCACGAATCTACTTTCTGTCTCTGTGGATTTGCCTCTACTGGACAGTTCACATAAGTGCAGTCTTACAATACATGCCCTTTGTGTCTGGCTCCTATCCCTCAGAATGTGTTCAAGGTTCATTCATAGTAGAGTATATATCAATACTTTGTCCCTTCTGTGGCTGACTAATAATCCATTCTGTGGACACACTATATTTTGATTATCCATCTTCAGTAGATAGGCATTTGGGTTGTACACCCAGGACTGGAACTGCTAGATCACATGGTAACTACATTTCATTCTTGAAGGAACTTTCACATAGTTTTCCAAAGCAACTGCACCAGTTTACCTTCCTACCAGGACTACATGAAGGTTCCAGTTTATCTGCCTCCTCTCCAACACTTGTTATTATCTGTCCTTTTTATTCCAGCCATCTTAATGGATAGACCCTCATTTTCTAGGCGAGGAAACAGGGTGCAGTATTTGCCAAAGTTTGTGCAGTTGTTAAATGTCCAAGCCAGAACTTTTCTTTACAAAAGCAAATACCTGTATGTATCATAATGCTCTATGCTAGTCATTATTTAAGTCTGTTGCTCTTGTTAAGTTGTCTACTCTTTACAACAACCTATTAGGAGGATGCTATTGTCATCTTTATTTATAAATGCATATGGGGCCCAGACTGGTCCTAGGGTGGGGCCCTTAGGCGCAAAGCTTAAAAGACACCGCTCTCAGTTTTAATCTGCACTTACCTGACCCTACGTGCTTTACTGGCCTCATCCTAGTTGGGACCCTGTTTGAAGAAACTGAGTCATTGGAAGACTGAGTAACTTTTCCAAAGGCTCAGTATTAGGAAATAGCAGCGGTGGGATGTAAACCCAGGAACCCTGGCTCAGAGTCCGAGTCATTAACCATTGTGTTACACTATCATAATGTTAACAGGTCACGTCTGTGCTTATCCCAACTCTGCATAAATCTGCATAAACCCCCTGGTAGGGAAGAGGCCATCCTGAACCTCCAGGATAATTAGCTCTAATCAGCTATTAGGAAAACACACATCCTCCTGGTCAAGTGGGAATGAACCTGCTGCTTGTCCAAGCATGCTGAGTCCAGTGTTCAGAAATCACATCTTTCATAATCACACCCTAACTGGCTACTGATTCTTTTAACGCTGGTTCTCATTGTCTTTCTGGTGGTGCTGCTGTTTGTGGGTTTGGAATGGCTCTCTCACTGAGGCAGAACTTTCAGCCAGGCAGTGTGAATACAAGTAACACACATTTGCACATGTGCATGTCACCCCTCAGGAATGACGGGCAGCCCCTGAGAAGATGCTAGTACAGGTCCTCAGCTGACAGCAGGTCCTCTGCCTCCTCCTCTCTCAGGAGTGACAGCCAGAGTCTGGTGCAGCTGCTCTTGTCAGGTGAGCTTCCCAAGTGCAGTCTGGCCCAAGTCAGCAAGTTTTTCACGTATGTCACAAATACAGAGGCTTTCAAAAAAAAATTATACCCATATTTCTTCAGTAAACATGATAGGTTTCGCTCTTGAATTTTCACCTTTTTGTTAGAATTTCCATTCTCTCCTATGACTTTATTTCTCAATGCTGTGGGTCTGTGGGCTGGCCACGCCAGCACCACCCTAGCGCTTGTTGGGCCTCAGGGGCCCGCCCAGACCTCCTGAGTCAGAACCTGTCTCTCAACAGACCCCTTGGTGACTCCTGGGCACAGTCACGTTTAAGAAGCTCTGCTCCATCTCTGTTACCTGCACCTGGGGTCTCCACCCAGTATTTACTCCAAGGCTAGAAGTGTGGGTAGGCTTTCCGATCTTAAAGAAAAAAGAAGACACTCACACACGCAGGTTCTTTCCTTTGCCTTTGCATGATGTCATTCATTTTCCCTGGCCTGCTACAAGAAAGAAAAAAGCAAATTACATTCAAGTTATACATATTTTTAAGACTAACTTCTTAATTGCACCTCTTAAAGCAGCATGCTGCACCCCCCTCCCATCATTAAACTGAGTCCCAGGTGTTGCCAAGATTGAGAAATGCCTGCAGTATGGCACTGAAACACTGTAGCATGGCTTAATTCAAAGCCCGATCAGCTAAGAATGAAGGTGCAATTACTGATTAAAGAGGTTAAGAGTTAGCTGTGGTCCATTAAATTTTATATTCAGTGGTTATGTCCAGTGAAGGAAGAATTTCCTCATGAGGGCAAAAATTCATGTTTCCCCTTGTTGGCTATTTTAATGCGATTGTTTTAATGCGGCCATTTTGTGGAAACCCTTAGGCACATTTCCAGTTTTACGTAAAAGTAGAATTACTTATTATGGAAGCATATAATTTTAGGGTTGGAATGGGCTTCGCTGTTGTTTACTCCAGTTCTGTCACTTTACACATAAGTAAGAAGTTATGCTGAAGTCCTTTCCCAGAATATTGGGACCCGTGCATCTCAAGTCTCAGATGGGAGCGGGGTGGGGGTAGGGTGAGAAGGTGTGAAGCCTCCTCAGATCCCTCTAGCCGAAAGTGCTTCCTCTTGCCTCCAGATTCCCAAGGCACCATTTCGGAGGTGCCTCCAAAGCCTTTATCCTGCCCAGCGTTGTGTGGTCGGACCACATTTGATTCGTTTTTGTATTTCATTACCATTCATATATCACACAACCGGATGTCCTGTAGCACAGTCCTCTGCAGTGCTGCACTGAGCTGGTTTTTCCCCCCACGCTAGAGCTGAGTGGGTCTTCACAGTGGTAGCTTGAATGAGTTGTAGTGGGTGTACTGACAGTATGGCAATGGAAAAATGCTACAAATCAGAGCTATTGCCCTCCCTCCCTCCCCCGCGCCAGAATGCCAGGTATCAGACACTTCCCTGCACACCTGTTTACATGATTCTCATAAGGTTTCACAATGCAGCGGAACCTGACAAAGCCCACACCACCTTGAGCACAACCACTGGCTCCTTGTTCAGCCAGGTTGCCCCGAGAGCAGTGGAATAGCCGATGGCTCACCTCTTCTGGTGTCTTCAGGGATTATGTGTGATCCAGCCCCAGTCAGGCCTCAGGCTGCAGTAGTGTTTGGTTGCTTAGCTAAATTCTGCTTACCTGGAAAAGCAATTTGGGCATGAGTGGTGATAGAAACTGGTTCTGAAATATCAGGCATAGTTGAGTAAGAAACCCCCCCCCCCAAACTATTATCAGAAAAAAAAAAGGATAGAAAATTACTATGGTTGAACTTACAATGCTATCTTTATACTTCTGAAAAAACCTTCAGCCCTATTGTTCCCTATAGGCTCCCAACAACCTAAACAAATACCCCAATTCCCTGACTTAAGTCACGTGCTGACCATGGCTTACCGTCCTAACCTTATTTTCAGCCGCTTACATTGTCTACCAATGATTTCCACCTGCATTCTGTCTTCCAGCCTCTGTAGAGCCCTGTTCCAGCCCCATGACGTTCCCTTCCTCTGGAATGCGTCCTCTACTTTGTGCCATCACAGGTTCTCTCCCACGCCTGTTTCCACCCAGCCCCTCTGCTGGGACCCGAGCTTCCCATGACTATTCATCTCCTTTCTTGTGTGTGTGTCTGTAGGAGCAGGACCCGAGGTCCCATCGGCCCTGGCAAGTACGGGTACGGGAAGGCCCCGTACATCTTACCATTGCAGACGGACTCCGCACACTCACTGCAGAGGCTTCGGAGGCAGAGGCCCCCGTCCCGGCATTCCAGGTCTCAGGGGCTGTCCAGCCCTAGTCATGGCTACAGCCCACCAGTCCACCAGGCCTACCGCCATGGACCTCTGTACCAGGGTGACAGTGGCGCTCGTTCTGGACTGCAGGCCTCCGAGGCCTCCATCTACCAGCTGCCTTTGATCCAGGACGAAAGCTTTCCTGCAGCTTCAAGTCTCTTCCACAGCCCAGAAACAAGCCGCAGCCACAGCATGGGAGCCCTCAGGGCAGCCCCAAGCTTCTCCAAGCCGGCCCGGTCTACAGCCATCTCCTGCATTGGGGCCTACCGCCAGTACAAGCTGTGCAACAGCAACGTGAGTACAAGCTGTCGGGGCTGCCTCCCTTCCTGGTGGGTGATGTCGAACATGCGGAAGATGGTGGGATGTGGTTTTTTAGGCCGTGAATTTGCATTTGCATTTTTCTTTTCAGAGGGAGATGTGCAAAAAGGAGGAAAAAGGGAAATAAAAGAGAAAACAATGTTTTGGGGAGATGAGAAATCTATTCACTCTTTTCTGGATTATCTAAAACATCCTTATTTCTCTAGCCATTGGCATCTTACTAGAAAGAGAAGTGTGGCAGACCCCGAACCAAAGTGCAGAGTCATTATAGCTAGCAACCTCCACTTGTTTTCTGGTGAAAATGGGTCCTCCTCATGGTGGATCCTTAGACCACAGAGGCATAGCCCTCCAGTGCTCTGCCCCAGCAGAGTGCTGTGGGAAGCCCTGTGGAAGGCACAGGGACCACAGGCAGAGGAAATGGTGCTACCATACCAAGTCCTCCTTTTTCACAACCTTGTCCCCTTGCCTGTGGGCCACTTTATGCAGTTTTTAAATCTTCCCTCCCATTTCTCTTCATTTATTCTCCCCTCTACTTTTCACTTTTATAAGGTCATGCCTGTAGTAACACATGAACAACGTGGATCCCTAATTGATAGCCTGTTGCTCCTATCAAAAATAGTGTCACTCTTGCTACTTCTCAGACAACTTCCACGTTCTTTAAGCCAACAATATTCTTTGCTCAGGGGTCGGTGGGTCAAGTGCAATTGGACTGATTTAGGGCAGCCAGCGGCAGCACCAAGCAAGTGGGCGTTTGGGGCGTTGGGCTAGCATAAGTATCGTACATAGCATCACAGAGGTTTCCCGCTCTGCCAGGCATACACACTTTGCAGACTGGATCATGAGAAAGTCCGATAGGGAGTCAACTTACTGAAGATTCCACAGCTAATGAGTAGCAAAGGAAATTATAAATGGAAACTACATAACATGACCAAATGTGTTTTTTTTAAAAATATTGGTTTAAAGACTATAATATGAAAGAGAAAGGAATAGAGAATGTGTAAAGGTTAAATTTCCAAGTTGCTATATTTTTTTATTAATAATTTAATCTACCTTAATACTCTGTTACTGGGTAACGGGACAGCTGTTCTATATTAGCTTCAATTTCCTCATTAAAAATATATTTCCTGCAGTAGAGTCCATAGAAATGACTTAATTTGTGATTTTAATAATTCCTCTGAATGCCTGGATTACTTTTTTAGCTTGTTCTCCCACAGACAGACTTCAGGAATTATTAGTTTTTTATAAAGCAGTGATTTTTCTAAAGCCACTACTAATCAGTGAACCGGTTAAGTCTTCACCGAGTGTCATTGCTTGGTGTAACAGGCCAGGCACCATGAAAGGGATCAGAAAAGTTGTATTATCCACCTCACAGAATTGTTGTGAAAGTCATAAATCAAAAAGGAATACCAGTACCTGTGATTAGACTTGGTCCCTGCTCTTGAATATTTGTTGCAGTCCTTTTAAAATGAATTCATTTCCAATGAAGAACATGTTCTTTTGTTGACTAATCTGTTTCTTAGTTTTGAAGAACATCTACTTCGTGAAGGGGAAGGAAAGGGGCGTTTGGCACGTATGTGGACCTGGTATCTACTAGGCATTTCTTTCATTTCACCTACATTTGTTTAAGTCATGGGCTTTTTGCCAGATGTGTGCTGTCAGTAGCAGGGCTGTCTCTCCCTGGGCACCAGCCATGTGTTCTGGGGTAACTCCACTACAGAGGACATTGAATTGCAATGCATCTTTGAAAATTCTTGTGAATTCACAGAATCTGCTGTTGTTTTGGAAATAGACAAAACAATGTCTCAAACCCAGGATAAAGAGATAATAATAGAGTGACGTCACGGAAATGGCGCCGTGAGCAGCGCGTCCGACAGATCTCCCCAAAATCACAACAAATTTATCAACTAGAAACAGGAAAATTTATCCTCGGAGCATTCCGGAGTTCCACACAAACTGAAAGCGAAAGGACTGTTATCACTTGAATCTGAGAGACGAGGGTGTGGAGGAAGCGACCGCAGAGACGTTCATTCAAGCCGTGAGGGAGTGCGCCTGTGGTGAGTCAGCCCACACTCGGGAGCCGCGAGCAGCAGCCGCGAGCAGCCGCGAGCCGCCGCCGCGAGCAGCCGCAGGCCCGCGCCCGGTTCGGTTGCAGAGCGAGTACCGCCCACACTCCGGAGCGGCGAGCAGCCGCTGGCGCGCGCCCGGTCCAGTTGCAGAGCGAGCACCGCTAACGTTCCCAGCGGCCCGCGCACTGCGAGTGAGAGTCGCCAGCCACCGGTGCCCGGAGCACCCCATTTGCGCGTGTACCCTGGGCATTCCACGCGCCCAGAGCGCCCTGCTGGCCCGCACACCCAGGGTGCCCCATTATCCTGCGGCTGGTGCGTCCCAGCCACCAGCGGCGGGGCGCCAAGGCGGTCTCCCCTACTTGGGAGATTCTCTCCGTGGGCGGGGCACCTCACCCAGCCATTCAAGCTAACAATCAAGCGTTGGGGGAGGGGCGCGCGCAGGCAGCCTGAAATACCTTCGGGAGCACAGCTGTGACCCAATCACTGAAATTAGCTTAACCCGTGAAATCTGCACACCCTCGGTTCTAATTGATAAGATCTCTCTCAGTTCAGCGACCCAAGACAAGAGGCGTGATATTTTTTTAGTGCCTCTCGCTAAAGGGGCGGGGGCAACTTCTGATTGATAGAGCCTCCATATTCAGGGATAAACGCTAACAAGAAGGACTTGGCAGATAATAAGATCTATACTACACTAGTCGCAAGCAGAGACTAGTGCCTCTTCTTCCCAGCCAAAACAGGCTACAAAGTGTGGAAAGCCTGGGTTGAGAGGTCCAACTGAATGCTAGGCGCTGAACAGTCACCTTGACAACAATTGACTCCCACCCCCGCCTGATTACACTGGAGGCCCTGACTGCCAGAGCCTTTCCCAAAGCCTTGCACTGAGTGGGGATAGAGTGGGGATTTCCTAGCTCTTTGAGCCTCTTACTCCCCAGGCAGAAGCAGTTGCAGCCTTATAGCTGGATCACCAGGCTGCTAATTCAGGAAGGGGGGACTAGGAGAGAGAATCCAGGAAAGCAAACTCTCTCATCGTTGGACCCTGCAAACGCCAACAAGCCTTGACTACCAGCAAGACTAAAGCCAATTATATGACATTGCCATAGAATCCCATCAACTGCAAATCCCTACCTAAGTGTGACACAGGGGCAGAGCCTGGGGTACAGAGTCACCGACCAGGAAGACGGAGAGAAAAGAAAAAGGAAGAAGTTAACATCTCAAAATCAAGAAAAATCCACAGACTTTACAACTTGTTCCACTAATTTTTTTGTTGTTGTTGTTGTTTGTTTCTTCTATCTTATTGCCTTTATTTCCTCCACCTCGGTCCTTCTATTCTCTGCCCATCTTATGCTTCCCTTTTCTTGAACTACACTACCCATAAGTGTTACATTTTATTTCTCTTCTTCATCCTCACCCTCCTTTAAGGTTATACTCCAAAACACTTAACTCTCACTCTCTCCTCTTTTGTTTTTTTTTGTTTTGCTTTATCTTGTTTTTTTCTCTTCCTTTTTTATTTCTTCCTTCGTTTTTCTCTTTTTCTTATTTTTTCCTTTCTATTCGTTTTTTCTTTTCTCGTTTTACTTTCCTCCCATTTAATCCTCAATCATGAACAAATTAGTTAATTTGGGACTCAAGGCATTTTTTGGCTTTATTTTTCTTTTTCGCTTTTGTTTTTGTTTTTTTCTTGTTTGTTTATTTTTGTGGCATTTTGGGTCCTCCCAACCCAAGGTCTCCATTGTATTTAGTCTTCGCTCCACTTAATACAACAGATTTTTACTTATTATTTTTATTTTTTTCTTCTTTATTATTCCTTTTTTTGTCCTTTTTTCTGGTTCCCTCTTATCCCTCTCATTATATCTCTTAGTTGACCATCACTCACAAGCAAATCATCTTATGCTTGTCTAAGATTTTCTTCTTTTTTTTTTTTTTTTTTGCATTTAGTAGGTCCCTACTCCCCTTTTTTTGCCCCTTGAACTCTTCACCCCAAATCAGGCCCTCCATTATAGTCACGATATTTCCCTGAGGAGGGGAGAGGAGGGAAAGAGAAGAAAGAAAAAAAGGGGGAAATAATAAATTATTACTGTTTTTTTTTGTGGGGTGTTTTACCTTTTTTTCTTTCTTTTTTTTTTTTTTTTTTCTTTTTACTCTTTATTAATTCTAATTAGTGCTATCAACAAGACCACCCTCAGATGCCAATAAGAAAGAGGAAATCGAATATTATGGATACAAAAGAAAGAGAGGTAACACAAATAGATGTGGAAAAATCTATGGAGTAAAGACTTAACATATTGGAAGCCTTGGAGCTAAATGACAGAGAATTTAAAATAGAAATCTTAAAAATACTCAGAGATATACAAGAAAACACAGAAAGGCAATATAGGGAGATCAGAAAACAACTCAATGAACACAAAGAATATATTACCAAGGAAATTGAAACTATGAAAACAAATCAAACAGAAATGAAAAACTCAATTCACGAGCTGAAAAACGAGGTAACAAGCTTAGCTAGCAGAACAGCCCAGATTGAAGATAGGATTAGTGAAATAGAAGACAAACAACTTGAGGCACAACAGAGAGAAGAAGAAAGAGACTCAAAAATAATAAAAAACGAGAAAGCCCTACAGGAATTGTCTGACTCCATCAGAAAGAATAACATAAGAATAATAGGTATATCAGAGGGAGAAGAGAAAGAAAATGGAATGGAGAATATACTCAAACAAATAATAGACGAGAACTTCCCAAGCCTGTGGAAAGAACTAAAGCCTCAAATTCAAGAAGCAAACAGAACACCGAGTTTTCTTAACCCCAACAAACCCACTCCAAGGCACATCATAATAAAGATGACACAAACCAATGACAAAGAAAAAATTCTCAAGGCAGCCAGGGAAAAGAAGAGTACAACATATAAAGGAAGGCCTATTAGATTATCATCAGATTTCTCAGCAGAAACTCTACAAGCTAGAAGAGAGTGGACCCCAATATTTAAAGCCCTGAAAGAGAGGAACTTTCAGCCAAGAATACTATACCCATCAAAGCTATCCTTCAAGTATGAAGGAGATATAAAAACATTCACAAATACAGAAAAGATGAGAGAATTTATCAACAGAAAGCCCCCACTCCAGGAAATACTAAAGGGGGTTTTCCAACCAGATTCAAAGAACAAAAGAAAACAACACCACAAATAACAGCTCCACCAAGAACACAATAAAACCAAACTTAAACTGTGACAACAAAGGAAAAAAAGGGGGGAGAGGATGGAGATTAACAGTAGCAAAGGACGATGAAGTGCAGAAATACTTATAAGATAGGGTACTACAATGAATATGGTAGGTACCCTTTTCATTACTTAATGGTAACCACCCTAGAAAAAACCACCACAAAAACACTTGACTTTAAAAAAGGTAGCAACAGAGGAAAGAAGTATGGAACACAAACAAACAAAAACAAATGATAGAAAAACAAAAGAGAAGAATCAAACTAGATACAAAACTAACAGAAAGCAATTTATAAAATGGCAGTAGGGAACCCACAAGTGTCAATAATTACACTAAATGTAAATGGATTAAACTTACCAATAAAAAGACACAGAGTAGCAGAATGGATTAAAAAAGAAAATCCAACTATATGCTGCCTACAAGAAACACATCTAAGCAACAAGGATAAAAACAAATTCAAGGTGAAAGGCTGGAAAACAATACTCCAAGCAAATACCATCCAATAAAAAGCAGGTGTAGCAATACTCATATCTAATAATGCTGACTACAAGACAGAAAAAGTACTCAGAGACAAAAATGGTCATTTCATAATGATTAAGGGGACACTGAATCAAGAAGACATAACAATCCTTAATATATATGCACCAAACCAAGGAGCACCAAAATATATAAGACAGCTACTTATTGACCTTAAAACAAAAACTAACAAAAATACAATCATACTTGGAGACCTCAATACTCCACTGACGGCTCTAGATCGGTCATCCAAACAGAGAATCAATAAAGAGATAGTGGCCTTAAACGAAATACTAGAACACCTGGATATGATAGACATCTACAGGACACTTCATCCCAAAGCGACAGAGTATACATTTTTCTCTAGTGTACATGGAACATTCTCAAGAATTGACCATATGTTGGGCCACAAAGACAATATCAGCAAATTTAGAAAAATTGAAATTGTACCAAGCATATTTTCTGATCATAAAGCCTTGAAACTAGAATTCAACTGCAAAAAAGAGGGGGAAAAACCCACAAAAATGTGGAAACTAAACAACATACTTCTAAAAAATGAATGGGTCAAAGAAGAAATAAGCGCAGAGATCAAAAGATATATACAGAAAAATGAAAATGAAAATATGACATATCAGAATCTCTGGGATGCAGCAAAAGCAGTAATAAGAGGAAAGTTCATATCACTTCAGGCCTATATGAACAAACAAGAGAGAGCCGAAGTAAACCACTTAACTTCACACCTTAAGGAACTAGAAAAAGAAGAACAAAGACAACCCAAAACCAGCCAAAGAAAGGAGATAATAAAAATCAGAGCAGAAATAAATGAAATAGAGAACAGAAAAACTATAGAAAAAATCAATAAAACAAGGAGCTGGTTCTTTGAAAAGATCAACAAAATTGACAAACCCTTGGCAAGACTCACCAAGGAAAAAAGGCACAGAACTCAAATAAATAAAATCCAAAATGAAAGAGGAGAGATCACCACAGACATCATAGATATACAAAGAATTATTGTAGAATACTATGAAAAATTATATGCCACCAAATACAACAATCTAGAAGAAATGGATAAATTCCTAGAACAATACAACCTTCCTAGACTGAGTCATGAAGAAGCAGAAAGCCTAAACAGACCAATCAGCAGGGAGGAAATAGAAAAAACTATTAAAAACCTCCCCAAAAATAAAAGTCCAGGCCCAGACGGTTATACTAGTGAATTCTATCAAACATTCAAAGAGGACTTGGTTCCTATTCTACTCAAAGTCTTCCAAAAAATTGAAGAAGAAGCAATACTTCCAAACACATTTTATGAGGCCAACATAACCCTCATACCAAAACCTGGCAAGGATGGCACAAAGAAAGAAAACTACAGACCAATATCTCTAATGAATACAGATGCTAAAATTCTAAACAAAATACTGGCAAACCGAATACAACAACATATAAAAAAAATAATACATCATGATCAAGTGGGATTCATCCCAGAATCTCAAGGATGGTTCAACATACGCAAAACGGTTAACGTAACACACCATATCAACAAAACAAAGAACAAAAACCACATGATCTTATCAATAGATGCAGAAAAGGCTTTTGATAAAATACAACACAATTTTATGTTTAAGACTCTCAACAAAATGGGTATAGAAGGAAAATATCTCAACATGATAAAGGCCATATATGATAAACCATCAGCCAACATCATTTTAAACAGCATAAAACTGAGGACTTTCTACCTTAAATCAGGAACAAGACAGGGTTGTCCACTCTCTCCACTCTTATTTAACGTGGTGCTAGAAGTTCTGGCCAGAGCAATCAGACAAGAGAAAGAAATAAAAGGCATCCATATTGGAAAAGAAGAAGTAAAGGTATCACTTTTGCTGATGATATGATCCTATACATCGAAAACCCGAAGGACTCCACAAAAAGATTATTAGAAACAATAAACCAATACAGTAAGGTCGCAGGATACAAAATTAACATACAGAAGTCCATAGCCTTTCTATATGCCAACAATGAAATATTAGAAAACGAACTCAAAAAAATAATGCCCTTCACGATTGCAACAAAAAAAATAAAATACCTAGGAATAAACATAACAAAGAATGTAAAGGACCTATATAATGAAAATTACAAAGCATTGTTAAGGGAAATCGAAAAAGATACAATGAGATGGAAAAATATTCCTTGTTCTTGGATAGGAAGAATAAATATAATCAAAATGGTCATATTACCCAAAGCAATATACAAATTTAATGCAATTCCCATCAAAATCCCTATGAGATTTTTTAAAGAAATGGAACAAAAAATCATCAGATTTATATGGAACTATAAAAAACCCCGAATAGCCAAAACAATCCTAAGAAAAAAGAATGAAGCTGGGGGCATTACAATACCTGACTTTAAACTATATTATAGGGCCACGATAATCAAAACAGCATGGTATTGGCAGAAAAATAGACACTCAGACCAATGGAACAGAATAGAAAGCCCAGAAATAAAACCACATATATATGGTCAAATAATCTTTGATAAAGGGGCCAACAACACACAATGGAGAAAAGAAAGCCTCTTCAACAAATGGTGTTGGGAAAACTGGAAAGCCACATGCAAAAGAATGAAACTTGACTACAGCCTGTCCCCGTGTACTAAAATTAATTCAAAATGGATCAAAGACCTAAATATAAGACCTGAAACAATAAAGTACATAGAAGAAGACATAGGTACTAAACTCATGGACCTGGGTTTTAAAGAACATTTTATGAACTTGACTCCAATGGCAAGAGAAGTGAAGGCAAAGATAAATGAATGGGACTACATCAGAATAAAAAGTTTTTGCTCAGCAAGAGAAACTGATATAAAAATAAACAGACAGCCAACTAAATGGGAAATGATATTTTCAAACAACAGCTCAGATAAGGGCCTAATATCCAAAATTTACAAAGAACTCATAAAACTCAACAACAAACAAACAAACAATCCAATAAAAAAATGGGAAGAGGACATGAATAGACACTTCTCCCAGGAAGAGATACAAATGGCCAACAGATATATGAAAAGATGCTCAGCTTCATTAGTTATTAGGGAAATGCAAATCAAAACTACAATGAGATACCACCTCACCCCTGTTAGATTAGCTATTATCAACAAGACGGATAATAGCAAATGTTGGAGAGGCTGTGGAGAAAAAGGAACCCTCATTCACTGTTGGTGGGATTGTAAAGTAGTACAACCATTATGGAGGAAAGTATGGTGGTTCCTCAAAAAACTGCAAATAGAACTACCTTATGACCCAGCAATCCCTCTACTGGGTATATACCCCAAAACCTCAGAAACATTGATACGTGAAGACACATGTAGCCCCATGTTCATTGCAGCACTGTTCACAGTGGCCAAGACATGGAAACAACCAAAAAGCCCTTCAATAGAAGACTGGATAAAGAAGATGTGGCACATATACACTATGGAATACTACTCAGCCATAAGAAATGATGACATCAGATCATTTACAGCAAAATGGTGGGATCTTGATAACATTATAAGGAGTGAAATAAGTAAATCAGAAAAAAACAAGAACTACATGATTCCATACATTGGTGGAGCATAAAAATGAGACTAAGAGACATGGACAAGAGTGTGGTGGTTACCAGGGGTGGGGAGAGTTAGGGGGAGGGGGAGGGGCACAGAGAACTAGATAGAGGGTGGCGAAGGACAGTCTGACTTTGGGCGAGGGGTATGCAACATAATTTAATGACAAAATAACCTAGACATGTTTTCTTTGAATATATGTACCCTGATTTATTAATGTCATCCTATTACCATTAATAAAAATTTATTTAAAAAAAAATAGTTAACAACAAAGTATATATTACAAACAAAAAAAAAAAAAAAAAAGAGATAATAGTAATAAAATGTTGTCAAAGGGTAACACAGGTTTAATTGCCTTCCCTACTGTAACACTTTGCACAGTGTCCTGCCCAGTGCATCTGTCACCCCAAGACACGTCCTACTCACTGAGTGAGCACTCCTTAGTGGTCCTGTTACTGCACAGCTTTTTTTTTTAAAGCCCAGGGCTTCTTGTGACTTGGGCCATACTTTATGGACAATTTAATTTTGTAAAATAATTTTTTAAATCAGTTTTTATTTTCCAATTACAGTTGACATACAATATTATATTAGTTTCAAGTGTACCCCAGTCATTAGACATTATATAACTTACTAAGTGATCATCCCAATAAATTTTATACCCTTCAGACACCACGCAGTTAGTTATTAGAGTGTTATCGACTATATTCTTTATGCTGTACTTTACTTGTACATTACTATTCTGTAGCAACCAATTTGCACTTCTTAATTCCTTCACTTTTTTCACCCATTCCCCCAACTGCCCATACCATCCGGCAACTATCAAGGTGTTCTCTGTATCTATGTGTCCGTTTCTGTTCTACTTGTTCATTTAGTTTGTTTTTTAGATTCAATTATTGATAGGTATTTATTGCCATTTTATGGTTTATATTTTTTATCTTATTTTCCTTCTTTTTCTCAAAGAAGACCTTTTTTTTTTTTTTTTTTTTTTTTTCTGAAGCTGGAAACGGGGAGAGACAGTCAGACAGACTCCTGCATGCACCCGACCGGGATCCACCCGGCACGCCCACCAGGGGCGATGCTCTGCCCCTCCGGGACGTCGCTCTGTTGCGACCAGAGCCACTCTAGCGCCTGGGGCAGAGGCCAAGGAGCCATCCCCAGCGCCTGGGCCATCTTTGTTCCAATGGAGCCTCGCTGCGGGAGGGGAAGAGAGAGACAGAGAGGAAGGAGAGGGGGAGGGGTGGAGAAGCAAATGGGCGCCTCTCCTGTGTGCCCTGGCCGGGAATCAAACCTGGGACGTCTGAACGCCAGGCCGACGCTCTACCACTGAGCCAACCGGCCAGGGCCTCAAAGAAGACCTTCCCCCCCCCCCCCCTGTATTTTTCTGAAGCCGGAAACGGGGAGAGACAGACTCCCGCATGCGCCCGACCAGGATCCACCCAGCATGCCCACCAGGGGGCGATGCTCTGCCCCTCCGGGGCATCGCTCTGCTGTGACCAGAGCCACTCTAGCGCCTGGGGCAGAGGCTGAGGAGCCATCCCCAGTGCCCGGGCCATCTTTGCTCCAGTGGAGCCTCGGCTGCGGGAGGGGAAGAGAGAGACAGAGAGGAAGGAGAGGGGGAGGGGTGGAGAAGCAGATGGGCGCTTCTCCTGTGTGCCCCGGCCGGGAATCAAACCCAGGACTTCTGCACGCCAGGCCGACGCTCTACCACTGAGCCAACCGGCCAGGGCCAAAGAAGACCTTTTAACATTTCTCGTAATACTGGTTTGGTGGTGATGAACTCTTTATCTTTTTCTTGTCTGGGAAGCTCTTTATATGTTCTTTGATTCTCAATGATAGCTTTGCTAGGGGTCCTTAAAACCATTCCTTGGTTTGATGATTTACCAGGAGCATTCACAAGACCCAGTCTGTAGTCATACACAGAACTGTGATTTATTATAATAAAAGGATACAGAAAAGAACCAGCAAAGAGAAAGAAAGACACAATGGGTCGAGTCCCCAGAAAGCAGGCACAAGCTTCCAAAAGCCCTCTCCCAGGGGAGGAGAGACATACTTAATCCCCAGCACTGAGTTGTGACAACACATGTGGTCTGTTGTCTACCAGGGGAGCTTGTCAGAGACCTTGTGCCCAAAGTTCTCACTGGGGGTTGGTCACAGAAGCATCCTCTGCCTGACATATAACTAAAGTCCCCAAGTTCAAAAGAAAGCTGATGTTCAGCCTGAACTCTATTGCTTATACATATGGTTTGGGCATAGTGGGTATATTGCTTATACATATGGTTTGTGAACTCTTATCACTTAGGGGGTGATTCCAAAATCCCAATGTTCAGCCACTAGTCAAGGACCAATGTAAGGAGAGCAGTTCCAGTCCTGCTGTGTGAAGTCTTAACGTGTACATTCTCCATGTGGACCCATGTGCCCCAGCCTCATAGCACCAGTGACCTCACATGAACATTTACATATCCTTCCCTGTGTCCAACATGAAGACATGACACAAATGTCCAAATTATTCAAATCTTTCTATTCAAAGAGGGAAAAGGTGAAAGGGTGCTATTGGGAAAAATCATACTAATCTCACGGGGACTGTAGGCTATCAATTAAGTCCTCTCCAAAGATTAAAAATAATGCATGCATTTAGACATCTCTCCCAGTTATTATCTGGGAGAAGAAAAAGAAGGGAAAGTAGGCCAGGGAAGGTTGGAAATATCCACTGATTTCAGAACTCAACACCTAAAACTAAGTTCCCAATATGTCTCACCCCAGTTCTAATGGAATGTGCCCTTTCTCAGACCACTCCACTCCCACAGCAGAGGTCAGTGCCGAGCTGTATGGTAATGCAAATGAAAGGTGGCCTGAATTAGGGGAGATGGTTTTGACAACTTCCATATCTCAGAGCAGTTTCTCATCACTGGGCACAGTCCCTCTACCAACATCTTTATGGTCTAATGACAAGGAAGTTGCCACCTGCAGCTATTCGTACATCATTGTGCTTGGTGCTGAAGCAGTTAGTGAGAGGAAGAAGTCAGAGCAAAGAGCAGAAGGCCACAGGGTTGCAGAAGACTCCATTGAGGCTGGAACAATTGGGCTGCGCTTCCAAGGATGGCAAAAAAAAAAAAAAGAGAGAGAGAAAAGAACATTTGGGGGTAAAAAGAAGCAGCTTAGACAAAGACAGGATGGCAGGATTGTGTCACAATCTCATGTGGCCATGCCTGCCACAGGGTGGGACCCTCTTTTCTTTCCCTCCCACCTCTTCCTAGCTATTTTAAATCACAGTCTGTAACACAGGAGGTCCAGACCTGGCAAATCGAGCTGATGTTGCTGTGAGATCCCAAAGAAAGTACAATGAGGGCCAGATGGAGTGGACATAGCCTTTATTACTTACATACAGGGGCGGCACTGATGGTGACAGGTCAGCAAAAGCTCCACACTCTGTTGAGGGGTTGATGGTTTTATAACTAAGCCCTGGGCAATTGCTCAAGTGAAACTCTGTCTATGGGCAAGCAGGCAGGCAGCGGACACTCAGAGATGGGGGCGGGGTGTACACACTGTTCTGTGCTCTTTCTCCTTGAGCATATCTGTGACTCAGTTCCCTTGTCCTTAGTAAAAGCTCCGCTGCAGCTTTAGTACCCTCTCTTCCACAGCTTGCGGCCAGGATCCGTGACCATGGCAACAGGGACTAGGGAGAGGAAAAGGCCATGTCCAGCATCAGCCACACACAGTCTTACTGGGGAGTTAATTTTTTAACATCTTGAAATACGGAAATGTCACATGGCCTTGTTTGACTTCTATATGTGAGATAGATGAATGAGAAACTTTAAAAAATACTGTGAAAAGTCAGAAAGCAATTCTAAACCACTGGTTAAATTGAAGGTTAGGCCTGCAAGGGATCATGTGTTAGGGAGCAAAGCTGAGCTGCATACAGACTTGAGCTACACCATCAGAGAGCGGGGTTTCCTCTGGAGAGTAACAACTTTCTGAGGACCTTCCCTAAAGCAGAGATAATAGTACCTACTCCAGAAGGTTGATGCAAGGTTCAGATCCGGCCCTAAATCTGTGGAGTATAGCATTATACAGACAAGTTGCTAGTAAGTATATCATTTGGACCTGGATGAATAAATGTGACTTACATGCCTCTCTGTAGATAGGAGTGGAGTAAACTCTTCCCATATCTGAACAGCTTTCAGTTCTTAAGTGCCAAGTCACACATTTGTGGATGAAACAGTCAGACTTACTCAGTCCCCCTTTGTCCTCTGGGTTAGCTGTGGTCAAGAGACCTTTCCCTTTGCCCAGCAATAGAACAAGACTCCACCGTGATGTAGCTTCAGTATAATCACCTTTGGGTCTTGTTTAAAGTGAGGAAAATGAGACTTTATGGCCGGTTGGCTCAGTGGTAGAGCGTCGGCCTGGCGTGCAGAAGTCCCGGGTTCGATTCCTGGCCAGGGCACACAGGAGAAGTGCCCATCTGCTTCTCCACCCCTCCCCCTCTCCTTCCTCTCTGTCTCTCTCTTCCCCTCCCGCAGCCAAGGCTTCATTGGAGCAAAGATGGCCCGGGCACTGGGGATGGCTCCTTGGCCTCTGCCCCAGGTGCTAGAGTGGGTCTGGTCGCAACAGAGCGATGCCCCGGAGGGGCAGAGCATCGCCCCCTGGTGGGCATGCTGGGTGGATCCCGGTCGGGCGCATGCGGGAGTCTGTCTAACTGTCTCTCCCCGTTTCCAGCTTCAGAAAAATACAAAATAAAATAAAATAAAATAAATAAATAAATAAAAGAAAATGAGACTGTAGATAACTTCATGCCAGTGGATTCTTTATACTCTTGAATGTGCATATTTGATATTAAGCTCTACCTTACAATGGCATGTGGAATTTTAAGCATTCTAGAGTATCTCTTGGATTGTTAAGCTCATGGAAGATGTCCCCTGTGACATACTGCCAAATCACTAATTCATGCAGCCCTAATGATATCTGGATGTCATCTTTAAAGCTAAGAAAGGTGTTTAATTTCTTGCCTCCAGTGTATATGAGGAAGCCAAGGTGACCTACTCCAGTCTCATTGGAGAATTTGTGGTCTCATAGAGCAGAAGGCATCAGGCTCAGCCCCGACCACGGTCACTTACTCTGCAGACTGTGACTTGGCGTCCAGGTGCACAGTGGCATTGACTGGGTGGGGCCAGGGACGCCAAGATTAGAGTAAGCTCTGTCCTGAAGGAGCTCAGAGTCTAGTGGGAAATAGTTTTAGAACTAGGTACTAACAAGTGCAGAGCACACAGGCAGCCCTACACGTGCCCATAGGCACTTTGAAATCTGCAGATGGGGGAGGTTCGCCTGGCTCTGACAAGAGTCAGTGAAGGCCTTCCTGGAGAATTGCAGGCTGTGCAGGTGTTTGGAGAGTTTTCTAGTTACAGGGAGTGACAAGGACCTAGTTAGAGCCCCTTTATACTGCCATCATGCCCAAGGAGGGAGAAGGGAGTTCTCAGGGTCCTCTTGGTGGAATCAGATGTTGTTTTGGGAGCAGCAGTACAGGGTGACCTCAGGACGGGGGAGGCGTCCGCGGTTTGTCCACCACACTGCACTTTCCCAGCTGTGGCAAAAACAAGCACACAAGTAATTGAATGGAGAGTTGTTTCTTCTTTATGCACGCTCTTGGAAGGCCAAAGCTTAGGAACCAAAGAAGAGTCTGTATAGGGGTGAAACTGGGCAAGGAGAAAACCAGACCACATTGCTCTGTTGCCTGAGGGACACAATTAAAGTAGACTTCTTTCCTGCCAGCTGTTTCTGGAGTTATTGTTATTTGCTAAATGCATGCATAGACCAGGACACTCTGTGCCCTTGGTGCTGGAGGGGTGACTCTCCCCACACTCTCAGAAGTACCCTGGATTCTGCCCTCTCTCCTGGAGAGGAGGTGGCGCTCTGACTTCTTGTGGAGAAGGGAGGCAAAGGGCAAGGTGGGGACAAGGCTAGATGTTTTTAAGGTGTACTGTTGTTGCCAGAGGAGGCTTGATCTCGAGTTTAGACATAGAGCACTTAATGTTTTGAGAGGAAAAACTCCTGGAGCTAAAAAACCAGCTTTTAGCAAACAGGGATGTAATGAGTCCTGGCATCAGCGACTCTCCAGTAAATTTCCCTGGGGTGGGGCTGGCTCCTGCCAGTGGATTCATCCATGTGGTGTTGTCTCTGCCTCACGCATGGGAAGTGAAAATCAAGGAAAGATGTCGGACAGATCTTCAGTGTGGTTAAGGTTAAGCATGCCCTGTTCGGGCAGATTCTATTTCAGCCACATTTCTAGTCTGATACTGAATGAAAGAGGAGCTGCCAGCTTCCTGGTTTTAAGGAGAAACTGAGCCAGTGGGCCAAGTAGGAATCCAGTGAGATTCTGTTAGGTGTAAGACCTGTGGGAAGTGTTGGCCAGCCCCTGGGGGGACAGACCTCTCTACCTGCAGGTTCAGTGTAGTTTTCTCTTACTCTGAGCTCATCACCATCACCAGCCTCCTTTTCCGGGAAGTGTGTGCTAGTGTTGTGCTCATGATGTCATTCCGCTTCCCCATGGAACGTTTTTCAGTTGACTTCTTCATAGTCTCTCCGTGGCCTATCATATACATATGTGAATACTTGTGGATATAGAAATATTAAGTCTATTTATTAAATACATAAATACTAAATGGAAATAGTCACATATATTCATGGACTAGATATATAAGTATCACACGCACCTGTATATGAATTGTTCACAGTTGTCACTTTTTGTGATTATAAAAAGTATTGAGAAATGTAACAGTGGTAGAGAGAGGTGTATCTTAGTCCCTCTCCCATGATGAAGTCATAGTCAGTCATTATTTTTTCTTCTTTTCCAAGTGAGAGGAGGGGAGGTTGACTCCCGCATGCTCCCTGACCGGGATCCCCCCGACAACCCATCTTGGGCCAATGCTCTGCCCATCTTGGACCATGCTCACAACTGAGCTATATTTAGTGCCTGAGATGGAGACTTCATGGAGCCATCCTCAGCGCCAGGGACTGATGTGCTTGAACCAATTGAGCCATGGCTGCAAGAGGGGAAGAGAGAGAGAAAGAGAGGAAGAGAGAAGGAGAGGGATGGAGAAGCAGATGGTCACTTCTCCTGTGTGGCCTGACTGGGAATCGAACCCAGTACATCCACATACTAGGCTGATGCTATACCACTGAGCTAACTGGCCAGAGCCACAGTTAATCATTTTTAATGTTTAGCTTTTTATGGTCATTCTCCCCATAACTCTAAATAGCATGCTAATACCCCTCCCTGCTTTTTTATATTATCAACTTCAGATTTTCTCTGTTAGCTCCTCCCACTGAAAAGGAAGAAATCACCCCCTTTCCTCCTACTCTGCTGATCTCAGCAGGCCACATTTCAATTTTCAATCATATTTTTAATATGCTGTGTGTCCATAAAGTCATGGTGCACTTTTGACTGGTGACAGGAAAGCAACAAAAGACAATAGAAATGTGAAATCTGCACCAAATAAAAGGAAAACTCTCCCAGTTTCTACCTATTCAGTGCAGTTCGATGTGGGCTCCATTTTTTGCCCTACACACATCCAAACGATAGTGAAGTTCTTGCCACACACGGGTAAGGACATCTGGTGTAAGAGAGTGAATAACATCTGTGATTCTCTGTTTTAAGTGATTAATGTTGTTGATACGTTCAATGTACACATGTTGCTTCACATAACCCCAAAAGTAAAAGTCTAAGTGCGTCAGATCCGGGGATCATGGTGGCCATGGCTTCAGAGAACCCCTGATTATTCACTACCGGGGGAATGCTCTATCCAGAAACTCATGAACAATGGTGGCGTAGTGTGGAGGAGCGTTGTCCTGTTGAAAGATGACACCTTCTGGAAATCATGGCACTGTGTACAATTCCAACATGTCAAGATAGGACTTTGCCGTCACAGACTGCTCCATGAAAAAAAATGGGCCTATCACTTTATCATGCATCAGGCCACACCACACGTTCACTTTAGGGGTGTTACGTTCATACTCAATGTAGGCATGAGGATGTTCAGCAGCCCATATTCGGACATTATGGCGATGAACATGTCCACAGATATAGAAGGTCACCTCATCACTAAACACAATCTTCTGCAAAAATCTTGCATCATTGTCGATCTCATGAAGCATATCTGTAGCGAACACGCATCGTGTGGGTCTATCCGCCAGTTTGATAGCTTGCAACAGCTGCAATTTATACCCTGTAAAACAAAGACTTTTTTTAACACCTTATGAACTGTAGTCTTACTTAGGTGTAATTGTCGAGCACACGCACGCACAGATTTTTTAGGGCTCCTTAGGTAGCTATCCTGTATAGCCTCTACAGACTCATCACTGACTGATGGCCTACCAGAATGGGGTTTCTCCACCAAACTACTGGTTTCCTTCAACTGCTTATCCCACCAAGTAATGTTATTCCTATGTGATGGTGCTTTGTTATAAACGCACCGATACTCACGTTGCACTTTGGTCACGGATTCGAATTTAGCAAGCCATAGAACACACTGAACTTTCCTCTGTACCGTCCACATCTCGACTGGCATGGCCGTGGGCTGCTCTGCTGTATACACGGTGTTACGTCATCATCTGCGCATGTGCACATGCTGCCACATCATCCTACAGAAACTGGAAGGGTTTTCCTTTTATTTGGTGCAGATTTTATATTTCTATCGTCTTTTGTTGCTTCCCTGTGACCGGTCAAAAGTGCACCATGACTTTACGGACACATTATATATAGCTTATTAATTTTTACTTTCTTATTTATCAACATTAGGAAGGTTCAGTTAACTCCTTGTTTTCCAAGATTAAAAATTGAGTGCCCAAATAATTTGTTAAATTCTTCTTATAGAGTTCTTTATAGTGGTGCAAGGTCTAAAGTTGTGAGTGATATTCTTTTGCATTAATAAAGCCATGGTAACAATCGTCACTTGTGTGTCTTTTTCTGTACAAACAGCTGTAGACCTGCTTTTGCTCACCCCGTATTTTGGTTTATGTATTTTGGCTTGTGAAATCCTGGGAAGAGGATACGGGGTTCTTCTCTACATCCTCCACCCACCACCCCAGGCAGGTGGCGGGAGCACAGCCCTGCTCACCTGCAGAGGAATTTCACACCCTGCCCCAGCAGAGAACAGAGGGATACAACCAGTCTCCCTCATGTGCCCCCTGGAGCAGCCACTGGGAATGGATGCTCCTGGGGAAAGTACGGTCTTGAACATCTTGCCGTATACTTCCTGGTTAGTTAGAAGAACAGAGAAGGTGTTCTCTTTCAGACCTTCTTCCAGGCATCAAGATATATGAATGTTCTAAAGAGGGAGAGATGAATAAGCCCTTGTAGAATAGGCCTGGGTTTTTGTGGGCATGTGTCCAGAGTACTTAAAAACACAGGGTTCTCTTAGGTAAATGGGTGGGCTTAGTCACGTTAACATCTCTTGTGCCTCTGATGTACACTTTGAATGAGAGGGGAGCACCTTTCCCTAGGACATTGATTTTCAACATTTTTCGTCTCATAGCACACATAAACTAATTGCTGAAATTCTGCAGTGCACCAAAAAACTGTATTATATTTTTTGCCAATTCGATTAAAAAAAAAGGCATGCTTTTGATTCACTCACACCAGACAGCTATCATTGTGTTGCCTGTTGTTCTTTTTTTATGTGACAATCCACAATAAAAGAGGGCAGTGCCCTAACTACATTGTCAGGTAGTGCACATCTTAACAATTCTCGTGGTGCCCCGCTGGGCCTCTTGCGTCATAGCAGTTGACAATCTAGGGATTTTCATTGTGAACTGGACAAGGGAAACAGGTGTTTGAAAACTAAGAAAACCTTAGTTTTTTGTTTTGTTATTTAAATTCAAAGCCTTGACCCAGTCCTTTGGGAGAAACTAGTCCTCTGCCTGGGAGAAACATGCTGGAAGTGGTGGGGGTGGCCGCAGAATCTTTGCAGCGTTGAGTCTGCTCCAAGTAACCTGAGAAAGCAGATATTGAACATACTTGAAAAATGTGCTGGATTACTTGTACGAAAGTTTGGTCTATGGTCATATGACTCTCCAGCTTGTGGAGACGGGGGAGGGGGGGCGGTTGGAGAGACTCTTTTCCAGAAAAGAAAGGAGGGGCGTTTGCTCGGAACACCTACTTTTTAGGCACTTAGAGCTCCTGAAACTATGATATCTGCTTGGTGCCCGACTCAGCCAATGATTAGCATTGCTGTTCACTAGAAACTTGAACATGTTGCTAATTTAATTCTCATGAAAGTCTCTGGGAGGTGAGAATGGTAGGAGTAACTTAGGTTTAGAGAAGCAAGGTGCTTTGCCCAGGGCCACATAGCCACTTTCTCATGGCCTTGTGGGGATATTTTCTAGACTTCTTTTTTTTTTAGATTTCCCTACAGTGTTGATGTTTAAATACATCACATGTTGCTATGGTAGTCATTCTTTTGATTGAATCCAGAGCAATGAAGAGAATAAAACAGAAATGCATATTTGACCCAGGCACACTTCAAGGTCATGTTCCCTGGTGCCACGTTCATTGTGTACAATGCTCTTTAGTCCCCTGGGGGAACTCAAGGTCATTAATTACCAAGAGATAAGCATCTGATCACTGCCATGGCCTCTTGAGCAATGAAGTTAGGTGTAGGCTGTTGTCATCTCGATTAACCAGGGTCACTAGAATTATTGTCTAGTTTCTATAACACTCCCTGCGACTCTTAGCAACCCCCTGCAGTTGTCTAGATGGAACATTGGAGAGGGCCTGACATGCTTCATAAGGAGTCAGTTTATTATATTAAAGTGCATCTTTATTTGACTTTCCATAAGAGAGCAGTGGAAACATCCCTCCCTCCTTTGGGCAGAAGGGAGTCATTTGAAGGAAATTTACCTCCCAGGGGCCATTACTTGAATCTGAGTCTTCAGTCTTGGTTGGGCACATCCTGAGTGAGCCTAATCTCTGTTGGCATGTCCCCCCCATCCCCCCCCACCCGCCCACCCCGTCTCAGTTTTCTTCCCTGAAAATTCCAAGAATCTTATGTCCATGGAAGGGATTAACCATCTGCAGAAACACCTGCCCAAGGCTAACTCCTGTGTAATATAGAAACTTACTGATAAGGCAAGTGTGACTATCTATGGCTTCAGGAAACAGCCCGTTTAAAATATAACAAATGTAAAATGACCCATAACCTGGAAGTTTAGACTTCAGAGAGTCTGTAAACTGAGATGAGATCCTATACTGATAATAATGTAACAAGTAAAAACAGACCTACTCTGTAAGAGACACCAAACAGAATATCTGCAATGGCCCCAACAAGGTTTTCAGTTTTTGTCCTCAGGCCACAACTCCCAGATCCTGACACCTTGGGCCACTCTACCAGCCTCAGAGGCTGAAGCTGACTGTGGCCTCTAGGACTTCCTGATAGCAGTTCCGGCTCTCCTATCTGAGAGCCCATTGCTTATTAACTTTGCTGTCCACACGATCAAAAGAGCCATCGGGGCAAAGTGGTTACTAGCATGTGTTCCAGAGCCATAGTATGTGGGTTTAGATCCTGACTCCACCACTTAGCCCCATCATCTTGGGCAGCTCTTGCTTTTTGTTTTCTTAGCTTCCTTACCTATAAAGTGGGTGTAATAGTTATTGTGAGGATTAAATGAGTTAAATACATGTAAGTCATATGGTGGAGTGTCTGGCATTTAGTTAGTGCTTAATCATCATCATCATCATCCCTGACTTCTGCTTCCTCACCAGCACCACTATTCCATCTGAAAAACTCCCTTCCATATCTGGGCCCAGTGAGCCTGTGTTTCTCTGACTAGGTCCCTCCTCTTCTCAGCAAGTAGTGCCCTGCTTCTAACTGGCAGCTTGCCTGGCATCATGCAGGTCTCTGCTCACGTTCACACACAAGGCCGTGCCCATCTGCCAGAGCACCTTGTTAACTCCTGCTGTACTTCCCCATGCTAACTGCTGGTTGGACAGTCAGCCTCTGGACTTGGCCAGGTGACCCCCTACTGTGGATCTGATGCCACAAGTCCTCTTCCCTCAGGAGGTAACTGGACCATGCTCAGGGACACAGAATTTGATGACCAAGGACAGGGTGCTCTGAACGACCCATCTATCACAAGTGACTGGTTGGCTTGGCAGATACAACGGATGTAGTAAACACAGCAGGCATTAGTGGGACAGTAAGAGGCACCGTGAGATTATGAATCAGAAGCACATGCAGAGTGGCCAAGGGCCAATGTATTCGGAAGAGTTCAACTCTGATAAAAAATTTACATAATTTTATTACATAAATATTACATATTTACTGCAGAAAAATTAGACAATATAAATAAACCAAGTTAATTGTGAAGAGAAAATGTCTATAACTCACGTTCCAGAGATAATACTTTTAATGTTTATTTCTCTTTACACACACACATGTACACACACACGCACATACCACATAATCATTTTAACGCTTTTTTACTTAATGGTTTGTGGACAAAATAGACATTTATATAATCAAATACTGAGCAATTCTCAGTGATTCTGAATGGGCTAATCAGTGCATGGGCTCATCGTTTGGCCTGTTAGCACTATTTTGCTGACGGAGAGAAAGGGGTTAAGCAGACTGGCTATGCTTTTGTGGTCTGCAACTTCCAATTCTGGTGACTGCCACGAGGTTCATCAAGGTGGCTTCTGTCTGGAGACTCCTGGCAGAGCCGCTTGGTGTTGTGTGGGCATGGTTCTCAGAGGAACAGGACATTTAGCCCACTGGTTCCGGTGCCCTTAGAAAGCCTGCCACAGGCAGCTCATGTCTAGGGTTTGATTATAGCCAGGCTGGGGCGACCACACTCTGGGCTCTGTCTCTGTTCGTTTAGGACCTTGGGCAGGGTATGCCACTCTTCAGGCCTCTGCTCCTCATCAGTAAATCGAAGGGGTGTGGTGTGATGCGCACGGCTCTCCCACTCCGACTGCATGTTTAGGAATTTGGAGTGAGATCGAGGTCTGGGTGCGGCTGTGCGTCTGGTGCCAGGCTGGCTGCATTAGATTGTGCTGAGGGAGCCGTTCCAGCGTCTGTCCCCAGACCCTCCTCCTGACCCCCCCCCCCCCGTGGGGGAGGCCCAAGAATCTGTATTTTTAACAAACACCTTAGCAATTATTTCTGATTGCAAAGATGCTGCCTTCTCCCAGGTCATCCAGCAGATAACATCCCTGTTGAAGTCTGGTTCTGGCCAAAGGGTTATAAAAATCATCCTAACCCCAGATCCTTCACAGAGACAGCTGGTGTGGCTGGAAGCCCTGCATGATTCCAACGATGGGGCCACCAGTAGCTTGGCTTCCAGAGCTCCTACCCCTGGCCTGTCAGCTTCTCACTGCTGTTGGAGCTCAGCCTGCCCAGCCCTTTTTTCACACCAAGTTCCATCCTATTCTTCAGATGGCTGCTTGGTCCGTGTGGTGTGGCCATGGTGCAGCAGGACTCTGCCACCCTGCGTGTTGTGCCCGCAGCCACCACTGTCCATCACACAAGAGAGGCTCTCCTCCACCTGGTTTCACTATGTGCCCTGTTCCCTCCAGGAAACCTGGTGTTTCTGATACACACAGTAGATTTCTTTATAAATCCTTCAGGACTTGAGCTGTCTTATTAGTGCTTTATTCCGAAGACTTCTTGCACACAGGGCTTTAATATTTAAGGAGCCAGATTCCTTTCCTGTCTGATTATTAAAACACACACTCCACACTTAAATAGAGTGTAGCTAGGTTTAAAAATGTTCAATCATACTTTAGCCATGACTTGCAGAAGAGATTCTGATCTTGTTATCTTATTTCACATTTATTTATTTTGTGTTACTCTGCTTTTTTTGTAGCATTTGCAAATAAGAAAGAAGGAAGCCATAGGGAGCAGGATATTTTCTTTGCGTAGTCTAGAGTATCCAAGTCACCTGGATGATTTGATAAAATACCGATTTCTGGACTTCATCCCAGACTTACTGAAAAATAATCCTTGTGGGAGGGACAAAGGAACTTCTACTTCCCAGGAGATCTTGGGGTGATTATTTTGCATGCTGAAGGCTGGGAGGTCCTGCATGAGGTGGTGGAAATAATTAGACCGGAATTTAGACAGGATGGGAAGGACACTGAGATGCAGCCTGGTGGCGACCCTATGGCTTAGAGGTAAATCTAGCCTCCATCCTCACTGGCTGTGCGGCTCCTCCGTGCTTCAGCTTGGTCATCTGTGACAAGTCTGTGAACTCTCACATCTACCTCATTGGTCGTTGTGAGGAGGAAATGAGTTAACACGTATAATACGTTTAAAGCAGTGCTTCCTGTGGCCAAGGCTCTGTGTGCATTTGCTGGGAACGTGTCACCCCCTGCATGTGAATGGCATGAACAGGCACAGATGGAAATGGATGACCTCTCTGAGAGGAGTGAGTAAACCAATTTGTCAGGAGCAGAAGGTTTGGGTTAGTAGTTTTCAGATTATGGTATGCAAAGACTTCACCTGAGGAGCTTGTTTAAAATTTAATGTCCTGGCCCTGGCTAGTTGGCTCAGTAGTAGAGTGAGAACCCAGCCTGTGGATGTCCTGGGTTTGATTCCTGGTCAGGACACACAGGAGAAGTGACCATCGGCTTCTCCTCCCATTCCCTTCCCCCTTCTCTCTCTCTCACTCTTTCTCTCCCCCTCCGGCAGCCATGGCTCGATTGATTTGAGCATGTCTTCCCAGGTGCTGAGGATGGCTCCATCAACTCTGCCTCAGGTGCTAAAAATAGCTTGGTTATGCACATGGCCCCAGATGGGCAGAGCATCATGTCCAGATGGGTTGCTAGGTGGATTCTGGTTAGGGCATGTGCAGGAGTCTGTCTCTGTATCTCCTCTATAATCACTTAAAAAAAAATTAGTGTCCTTGCAGAGATTCTGATTTAATAAACTTGGAGTGAAGCCTTGGAATCTATATTTAAAATTTTTGATGTAGGTAATCTGTAGATTTTCAGAAATCCTGGTTTTGGAAGAGGAGGGCTGTTATTTAAAATTGGAGCAGTCTCCTGGGACTGGACTGGGTGGGGTACGGAAAGATATATATGGACACTAATTGTATATTTACTGTTTGCTTTATTAGGTATGTCCAGAAAGCAGCAGAAGTATTCGGGAAGTACAGTGTGCATCCTATAACAACAAGCCATTCATGGGTCGCTTCTATGAATGGGAACCATTTGCAGAAGGTAAGGATAGACCCAGCCCTGCCTGTAGAAATTATTTGTTTCTGTTCTTTAACCTTGTTGCCTTCTGGTTGATGCTGGAGGAATTGGTGATCCTGAGCAGAGTAGCAGTAGGGGAGGAAATGTAACCCAAGGCAGAGGGGAGCCTGCACTGGCTTTTACCAAAGGTCGTCTAGCTCAGGTGACACCTGGGCCATCAGTCAGATGGAGGAGGCATTGCTAGAACAAGCAGAGTCTGAGGGTGGTAGGGCGAGAGGGACAGGACAGGACTTGGGGGGATGGGTTGGAGCAAGGGGTTCACACTAAGGTTGTGAGGAGTGAGTGGATGGAGTTCCCTTTTCCCTGGGTTCTTCTGCAGGGCCTAGTGTGAGGGTCTAAGCAAACATGCAGGATTGAACGGTAGACAGTTGTTTGGCATTTATGCGGGGGCTGCAGGGAGATGAGCCTCACATGCTCTTTCCAAAGATGAAATGTGTTAAGCTGGCATCATCCGTAAGACCAGGATTCCTGCTATTTGAAGATGACAGCAGACTCGATTCTGGTAGAGACTGTCAGTACTTCTCTGGATCCCAGAGTCACTGCTCTTTGTTGAAATGCAGATGATAACGTGGCTTTTTGCACTAAAATGTGTTAAATTCCAAGCTATTTCCTCCCATCATGGAGAGAGCAAGCTCCAAAGTTTGCGAGATTGTGAAAAGTCTGAGTCCTGTGGAAATTTGTTCTTCACACTTGATCTTTTTGTTTTGGAAAATTTCACACCTATGTAAAGGTATGAAGTATAATAGTATAATTATAAGCCCCTTACATACCTATCACTTCACTTCAACAGTTATCATCATCTCATGGCCGATGTTTTTCTTTTTTCTTTCGTGTGTGACAGAGACAGAGAGAGGGACAGATAGGGATGGACAGACAGGAAGGGTGAGAGATGAGAAGCATCAATTCTTTGTTGCAGCACCTTTGTTGCAGTTCATTGATTACTTTCTTCTATGTGCCTTGACCGTGGGGCTACAGCAGACTGAGTGACTCCTTGCTCGAGCCAGTGACCTTGGGTCCAAGTTGGTGAGCTATGATCAAACCAAATGAGCCCACGCTCAAGCCAGTGACCTTGGGGCTTCGAACCTCTATCCTCTGCATCCCAGTCCAATGCTCTATCCACTGCGCCACTGCCTGGTCATGCTGGCCAATGTTTTTCATACAGAACCCACCCTCTCTTCCCTACTGAGATCATGGGAAGCTATTTGACTTCACATTATATAGCATTCACGGACAGATACATTAATTATATTAGAACTCTTTAAGTATTTAGAACTCTTGGTTGTGTCAGAAACCCAACCTATACACATTAAAATAAGAAAGGTATTTTGTTGCTCATGTTATTGGGAAACCCAAGAGGTAGACTGGGCTTCAGATAGAGATGGCTGCCAGAAACTGGGCTGCGTTGGGACCCTGCTCCCAGGCTGCCCCATCTCTTGGTTCTATCTACTAACTACTCAGGCGGGTGAGCAGGCATACCCAGCAGTCAGAGGGAGAAGCTCTCTCTCATTTAAGGCTGTGGGTTCATTTGTGTTCCCCCAAAAGATATGTTGCAGTCCTATCCCTAGTACCTGTGACTCTGATCTTACTTGGAAATAGGGTCTTTGTGATGTTATTAAGAAGTAAATTAATTCCTGGCCAGCATTCTTTAAAAATATTTACTTACATTTAAGATGTTTCACGTGCCTGGGAGAGGAGTTGCATTGACCATGGTTTTGCTCAAATAATTCCTTTTTGCTGCTAAGAGTGTTTTTTTGGTTTTATTCTCCTTCCTCTGATATGACTCCCAGGCTGGCCTGTGGGAGGAAGACACCTTTAATATTTCCGTAGGGTCTTCAGACATGTGGCTGGATTTTGCATTGGGCTCTTAGTTTTGTTTGGATGTCTGCTGCTACTCACATGTGCCTACTTAGGGAAACAGCTGCGCTCCTCCGGTCCGAGGCCACAGAGGATAGTAAAAGCAGAGTTCGCTCTCTGATAAACACATTAGTATCACGTATGCTTCTTCTTAGTCTTTTAATTGCATTTCCTGGGAATGGGATCTAGCCTTGGTTAAGGCCTCAGGGGATTTTTCTCAGCCCTAGACCTCTGTTGTGATGATGACAGAAGAAAAATTTGAGTGCCCAAACATCCTATTTATCAGAACAGGGATGACTTATCCCTGTCACCCCAGGCCCTTTTCACCCTCAAACCATTTTGCACAATAAATTATATGGTCGACTTAGTTACAGAATGGGACACTTTAATAGGACTCTTGCCTTGGTGCTGACATTGGAGAAAATGGTGGCTGTTTTCATGCCCCAAGCCAGTGGTTCTCAAACTTTTTGAAGTCCGGACGCATTTAAAATCCTACATATAACTAATTGTAGGTGCACTATATACAGGTTTCTGAGAAATATGTTGTAATAATTAAGTCAAATGTTAAAGAAAAATATATAAAGTCCAGGCATGCTTTTATGGTAATTAAATGAAATAGATACAAAATAAAATTTATTCTGACATTAAAAACATTTTTATGTTACATTTTTTTGAGTTATGCTTTTTAGAATTCATAAAAAAAGAGAGATTAAAAAATTTAAATATGACAAAAAAGTTATCTTTATATAGATACATTCTTAGTAAGATTTAGTAAATTCAGCAGGTCCCGGCACGAATGTGTTAAGTTATTTCATTCTTGCATTTATGAGAAACATGAACCTGATGTGTCCTAGCGATTTCTTCAATGTTTGGGCATATATTTGAAAGGCAAACTCTTATTTCCTCGTCAATACATTGAAGAATTTCTTTTTATTCTTAATTGTATTGAGGGTAGAAAATCCTAATTCACATAAATAGGATGTTGAAAATTGTAGTAAAATGTTCAAAGCTTTTTTAGATATTGCCACGTATTCTTCTTTTATAGAAATCCAAAAGGCTTCAAGAGACAATTTCTTTTGTGTCATCATCAATCCAAAACCCCCACCATACATATCATCTTAACTTTACACCAAACAAAGGATAGAAGAAACTTGCCTCCAGTCTTTCTGGGGAACATGGGGGGTAGTGTAAACAATCCAGCACCACAGCTTAACGGCCTTTTGCAACCTAATCAGGCAAGTGAGGTGGGGGGTTGGGCAGACTGTCAGCTTACAGCCAATTCCCCATACCTCTGTCTCCCAAAAATCTAAACTCCAAAAACCCTATTGGTTTTTTGTCCCCAACAGGCACATATTTCTCTGGAATACCATAGGACGCACCTGGAAATCTTCTAGGGTGCACCAGTGAGCCCTGGCGCACACTTTGAGAACCATTGCCCTAGGGTATTGGGGTTGGACAGCACTGGAGTCCAGAGTTCTGCTGGGTTGCTGTGGGTTGTACAG
Organism: Saccopteryx leptura; assembly: GCF_036850995.1. Taxonomy (NCBI): domain Eukaryota; kingdom Metazoa; phylum Chordata; class Mammalia; order Chiroptera; family Emballonuridae; genus Saccopteryx; species Saccopteryx leptura. The sequence continues at coordinate 124,637,202 of NC_089508.1, forward strand.
AAGAAGCAGGTCTTTTTTTTTTTTTCTTTTTTTGTATTTTTCTGAAGTTGGAAACAGGGAGGCAGTCAGACAGACTCCCGCATGCGCCTGACCGGGATCCACCCGGCATGCCCACCAGGGGGTGATGCTCTGCCCATCTGGGGCATCGCTCTGCTGCAACCAGAGCCATTCTAGCGCCTGAGGCAGAGGCCACAGAGCCATCCTCAGTGCCCGGGCCAACTTTGCTCCAATGGAGCCTTGGCTGCAGGAGGGGATGAGAGAGACAGAGAGGAAGGAGAGGGGGAGGGGTGGAGAAGCAGATGGGCGCTTCTCCTGTGTGCCCTGGCCGGGAATCGAACTTCGGACTCCTGCACGCCAGGCCAATGCTCTACCACTGAGCCAATTGGCCAGGGCCCAACAGCAGGTCTTAACCCAAGAACCAGGGGACAACTCTGTGTTTGGGTAGCTTGAGTGCACTTGAGGCCCTGAGGCTGCACTGAACGGGGTAGAAATCTTAAATCAGAGGCGAGGCTAGGTCAGAGATGGGAGGTTGCCAGTTGGTCGTGTGAACAGGGCCTTGTTTCTGTCTGGAGTGATAAGCTTGTGCTGCTGTAACAAAGAGGCCACAGATCCTAATGCTTTCCAAGCAAAGGTCTGTCTCTTGCTCTGCTCCATGTCATGTAGCATGTGGGACTGAGGCTGATAGAAACTGCATCTCACTTTCGCTTCCACTGAGGCAGGGAGGGACATATGCAATGAGACATGGTCTCATTGGCCAAAGCAAGCTGCATGTCATAGTTGACATCAAGGGCAGCAGAGCGGTACCATCCCATGTGGGCTCAAAGGAGTAGAAATGGACTTATCTGTGAGCAACCTGAACAACTGACTCAGGCAGGATGCCTGACAGACTTCCTGAATGCCTTCCTCTTCAGTCCGGGGCATTTTCATTAAGCCACTTGCAAGAGTAGTAGATGCAGCTGCAGGGGACGTTGAAGGTGCCACACAGTCTGTAGGAGCCCCTTAGATCAAGTTCTTCGCTGATTAAGCCCTGAGGTGCAGAGATGGAATGTGGCGTCCAGTGCTCAGGTGAGCCGATTCCTCCACCCGTCCAGGTCAGCCCTCACACCGACACCACCCTGGGCTGGGGGCAAGGACTGGCCAGTAAAAACATGGACAGTGTTTTCAATGTGTGGGGGCACGAGAGAAGAAGGCTTAGGTCCATGGGCTGGTGGACTTAGGATGAGGATGTCATGTTTTAATGAAGCAGTTTATTCCTACATGCCTGGGACTCTCTCCCCCCGGCCCCTGCTCTTGCACAGAAGCGTGGAGTCATTATGAAACTAAGAGTGGACAGGGCAGGCCTTAGGGAAACTAGGGGCCTATTTCAGTAACACCCTTGCAAGACCCAGTCTTGTACTCTCTCACACACGCCTAGGAACACCTGGAGAGCTAAGGTCATGTGTACTGGGCATGTGAGTGGGTCCCTGGGGACCGAGCAAACTCCTGAGGGCAGCATCTGTGTGAAAACAGAACGGTGATTTGGGTGTCCTCCATGTTGAATTCGAATGAATGGTGGCCAGATGCCCAGCAGGAAGTTGGGGATGAAAACAGAAGTTTACGGGGTATTACCTTAGAGTTGCATGCCTATATTGGAAGTCATTGGCCTTGGTGTCATAATTAAGGCCACCAGGAAGGATAACTCCTTGAATAAAATTGAGGACAGAGGATCAAGAAAGGAGCTCAGGGGCACATCCACATGAAAGAAGCAGCGGAAGAAGGTCAGACATTAAGAGACGGCACCAAAGCATCAGGCTGCCTTACGTCACCTCAGGTATAGTACTGTCTGCTGTGGGCTACCAGGTCCTCTTGTGGTAGACACCACAGGGAGGATCCAGGGAGACAGTAGAAAGTGCTTGTGTTTGTTGAGTGCTGACTATGCACCAGACACAGTTCTAAATGCTGATTTAATCCTCACAACAACCCTGTGAGGAGCGTTCTGTGAACAGCCTCATTTCACAGAAGAAACAGAGCCACAAATAATAGTTAGATCACCTGTCCAGGGTCACCCAGGCAGTAAGGGAAAGAACCAGGTTCAAATCCCAGAGTTTGGCTGCTGAATCTCTATTCTCTATGTGTATGGAAGCCAGGAAGAGGATTTGTACAGTGTGAGCTCTGGAGACCAAGTCCTCAGGTACCTGTTTTCACTGTAAAAACTGCCTGAGTAATGAAAAGTTTGCTCTTCTCAACGGAGGAACAGGAGCATAGCCAATATAGCTGAACAGAGGAAAAGGTCAAGGGGAGAGTGAGGACTGAGAAAGCAGGACTAGAATGGACAGTTGAGAACACTACTAATGAGAATGTAAAGAGAGTAGGCGGTGAGCATCGCCAGCCCTGTCTTTTAAAAAAACTGCAACGAAGAAGGCAGATTGAGAGTTTTGGCTAGTGTAAGGGGAAAGAGAACGATTTGTTTAGAATGGTGGAGGAATGAGGTATCATCTGTATACCGAGAGAATGAAACTTGTAGAGAGGACTAAGGCAGTGGTCCCCAACCCCCGGGCCGCGGACCGGTACCGGTCTGTGGGCCATTTGGTACCGGTCTGCAGAGAAAGAATAAATAACTTACATTATTTCTGTTTTATTTATATTTAAGTCTGAACGATGTTTTATTTTTAAAAAATTACCAGATTCCCTCTGTTACATCCATCGAAGACTCACTCTTGATGTTTGTCTCAGTCACGTGATACATTTATCCATCCCACCCTAAAGACCAGTCCGTGAAAATATTTTCTGACATTAAACCAGTCCGTGGCCCAAAAAAGGTTAGGGACCACTGGACTAAGGGGTTGGTTGAATGGCATCTCTGAGCCTACTGAAGAAAAAAGAAAAAAATAGGCATTTTTACTTCCTCTGGGAGAAAGTATCTTATTACTTCTCTGCAAGTTATTATAGGAAGCCTCTTCATCATTTAATAAAAATTATTTACCCAAGAGAAATAAAAGCAGTCTTGTCCATGAAAATAATTTGTTGAAGAAGTTCACAGCTGCTTTTTCAAATAATAGCCCCAATCTGGAAACAACCCAAAAACCCATTAAGAGGAGGTTGAACAAATAAAGTGTGATACATTCATACCGTGAAGTATTACTCAGCAATAAAAAAATTACACTCTACTGATAAGCAAGCTGGACAAATCTCGGAAGTGTTATGCTGAGCAAAGTAAGTCAAATACATGAGTACTTACTGTCTGAGTCTATCATGTTTGTTCTGAAAAAGGGCAACTCGGGCAATGCAGATGGAAATCAGAACAGGGTTTGTCTATGGGGATGGGGAAGGATTAGCTGGAAAGGGGCATGATGGAACTTTCTGCATTGTGATTGACATGGTTGTTATACAGATGTATACAGCTGTCAAAACCTGTGCACCAAACTTGTGATCTATGCATTTTATTGTATATACATTAAACTTTAAAAAGGCCATTAATCTCTTACTCCTTCCTTGTCTCTCCAGTTCCTGGAAGTGATATTTAGAACCAGTATCTCCCAGAGGGGGAAAATGTCTATCTTCCATCTTTTCTCTAGGGCCAGAGTAGGTTCAGAGATACCATGCTAAGGCTTGCTATTCCTCCCCATCCTTTCTCACTCAGTCTACTTATTTATTTATTTATTTGTTTGTTTGTGAAAGAGAGACAAAGAGAGATAGAGACAGACAGGAAGGGAGAGGGGTGACAAGCACCAACTCATAGTTGTGGCACCTTAGTGTTCTTGATTGCTTCTCATATGTGCCTTGATCAAGGAAGGGGTGAGGGGGCTCCAACTGAGTCAATGACCCCTTGCTCAAGCCAGCGACCTTGGGCTTCAAGCCAGAGACTACCAGGGACTATGGAATCATGTCTATGATCCCGCACTCAAGCCAGCGACCCCGCACTGGTGAGACTGCACTCAAGCTAGTGACCTCAGGGTTTCATACCTGGGTCATCAGTGTTCCAGGCCGATGCTCTACCCACTGCACCACCTCCTGATCAGATTTTACATACTCTTTCTTGCTAACCATGGAGGAACAAGAGAATTTCAGGGGAAATGGACCCAGATGCATAGCATCATTTTTAGAATCATTAAGGATCATAGGTCATAGGGCTTTGCTGGGCCTAGAAAGCATCAGATAGGTCCAGGACTCTCTCCCTGCTCCCTGCTGGGGTGGTATATTAAAGGGTATGTTCTCATGTGCATTGTGTTTCTCTCTCTCTTTCTCTCTCTCTCTGAAGGGTAAGAAAAATGGAGGCTGGAGCCAATGTTACCACACATCTCTGTCTTTGCACTGGGAAATTTAAGATTTGGAAAAGGAATTAGTTTTTTAAGGGAAAAAAAAATTGCCCCTGCTGTAGATTATTCCGGAAGGTGTAAACGATTCGTGTAAAAGCAATTTCTTTCCTGGCACATGAGTCCATGTCATTCTAGTCATTCATTAGTAAAGAAATGCCTCAGGATATATTTCAACATCTAATAAGCAGATTAGTCCAAATGTGAGTAATTTAAAGGATCTGAAACCAAGCGTAGAGCTTAAACCCATTGGAAAATATGAAATGATGAAACCCAATTCTGTCATTTCTCTCTTCCAAGAAGCTAAGCTTTCTACAGAGACTGCCACGGTCCTCCTAGAGTGCCTGGTTGCGGTAGGCAAGGTCAGATGTCACTAGTATTCTTGTTTCAGGGTTGGATGGTCTGACTCAGGTCACAGAATAAAATAGAAGAATCAGTGAAATGAGAAGGTAGAGAACCACAACCCAATAAACAAGACTGGTCCTGTGCCTGAGGGGTTACAAACAAATTTCTCCCTTTGTGTAACCAAACCATGACCAAGTTGTTTCCTTTGAAAACAAACAAATGTGTTTTTACATCAAAACTACTGAGACTTTTTCAGGCAACCTGGGACTCTGTCTTAATCCGTGTACACAGTTCTCTCACCTGTGAGCAGAGATGTCTTGTTGTAAGGACATGTCCTGTGAGAGATCAGGTCATTTCCTTACACCTTGCATGGATATTGAGAAATTAGTATCAGGCCAACACCAAGAGGGTGTTAGAGTCAGAGGGTTTAGAGCTAGAAGGTAATCAACAAATATACAGTTTATATTTAAATTGTAAATTTAGCCCAGCTCTTCCACATACATCAAATAAACTCTCCCCCAACTACATGTTCCCTCTCCCAACATTATTCAACAGCAGGCATACCCATCGTCGTCCATTTCATAGGAACTCCAGTGAGAACAGTCCCTGGATCAGTGGGACTTGTTTGCGTAGGATTAAAGGAAAGCTCTGTGGTCTCTCCGTGGTGGGTGGGAAGCAGGAGAGAACATGCATCAGCAGGCTGCTTCACCACCACCACCCGCCTGCCCCGGGCTCTTCTCCCTGCCTTGTCATACTGCCTAAACTCTGCCCCCCACATATTTGTGTAAAGGTTATATTCACTAACGGTTACTTTGCAATGATTATTTAGTGCCTGGTTACCCTTTGGAGCCACATGGAACGAAACAGATTTCCCCTTCAGATATTTGAAAGCTCCTATCTCGTCACCAGGAATCTGGTTTCACTGGCCTGCTGAATCTTTCTTTTTTTTCAATTGATTTCCTATGTATTGGAGCATGCTATTTGTTTATCATCCTGTGCTCTCTTTAGAATATAGTTCGTGGGTCATAACAGGCTGGTCTTCTTGCCTGTGGCAGCTCCAGCTGAGTGTAGCTCTGACGTGCTGGGCTCAGAAACAGTGAGTGTCCCTGGGATTGATTAGTGATGTCTAACATAGGCACAGGGAGGGAAGTATCAGTATACATGCTGCCTCTTTGCTGTCTCAGTTTTCCAGTCTTTCAAATGGTGATGATATAGGTGCCAATTAACCCTGTTAGTTGCTTGAAAGTTTGGGATGAGTCCCTGTTCTTTATTGAACAGTGATGATACTATGAAATGATCCACAAGGCAAAGCATTGCATTAGGCTCTGCTATAAATGTTTGTATAAAGCTTCTGATTTTTAAAATACAGTAATCAGGAAATTATGCAAATAAATGTGAGGAGCACACCTCAATATATATTATAAAAATGTGTCCCTTTAAAATGTAGATTCAGGCCCTGGCCGGTCAGCTCAGTGATAGAGCATCAGCCCAGCATGTGCATGTCCCAGGTTCAATTCCTGGTCTGAGCACACAGGAGAAGCAACCCTCTGCTTCTCCAACCCTCCCTCTCCCCCCCCCCCCTCTATCTTGCTTCTATCTCTCTCTCTCTCTCTCTTCCCCTCCTGCAGCCATGGCTTGATTGGTTCAAGTGCATTGGCCCCAAGTACTGAGGATGGTTCTGTGGAGCCTCCACCTCAGGTGCTAAAAATAGGTCGGTTGCAAGCATGGCCCCAGATAGGCAAAGCATTGGCCCCAGGTGAGGGGTTGCCTGGTGAATTCTGGTCGGGGTACATGCAGGAGTCTCTCTATCTCCCCTCCTCTCACTTGGAAAAGAAGAAAATAAATAAATAAATAAAAGGTAGATTAAAACCAAACACTATGTGATGTTATTCTTTTCCAAGAGGACACTTAAGGATGACTGAAATAGTGGCGGCAGGCATTTTTTCCCAGAACGATCCTTTCAATTAAGGAGGCTTTTAAGGGTTGCCATGCATCTAGAGGTGTAGGGACGAGATCAAGGAGAGAATTGGACTGTCAGTTATCTATGTATTCAATAGGTTTCTTTCCACTTTGGAATTGCCTTTTCTTGTGCCTCTGAGGCTGTATCTACTGCAGCAGAACAAAATTGTGGTAGTAGCAATAATTGATATCCAATTATCCTGCTTCCAGACCGGGCTGTCTTCAGCCTGAATGGTGGGAACACTTGTCACTCATCATTATCATACCTCTTCCCTAGTCTGCACTAATAGCTGATCAGTACTTAGTAACTGAGTTTATATTGGCATATATCTTTCTTTAAAATGATTAATTATTTTATGTATTACCTTGAAATAAAAGGCTTTTTGTTCATAACCATTCCTGTTCACATGGGAGTAATTTCTGGATTTTTGCTTCTCCCTCCCTTTCCGGTCCTGTGACTGTCAGCTGCTCCATTCTTGCCCTCTGATGATGTCCAGGAACCTTTGGATGGCCCGTCGAAGGAGGCCACACCTTTGCACCCTTTCTGTGCTGGGACAGAGGTGACACAAGCTCTGTAGCTCCCTGTAGCAGAGCGCAGGTGGTCATCACTGTCCATTGTAGCACATTCCTGTTTAGCTCACCCTTCCATGGGTGCTGCTTAGTTTTTTATCTATAGTTTATCATTCTCTCCTTTTGTGTTGCCCAGTATGCACACACAGACACACACACACACACCCCTCCTGCACCAACACCCACCAACACTCCCTGTGAGGAAACCACCATATAACTGTGTTGACAAACATCTGTTTGGATAGGTTTAGATGATTCAAGAGTGAAGCACAGAAAAGTTTCGTATGCATTTCTAGTTTTGAACTGAAGACTGCTAAAAGGAGACAGAGATTTTGTAAATGTAAGCGATTAAAGCTTTGGAGCTGGTCAACAGAATGTACCATTCAAGGTTACTAGTTAGTAGTTACTCATGAGAAAAGTTCAGGAGAACAAAGTTCTACCTTGTACCTAGTTAATACTTTTCTCTTAAACCTTACTGCAAATGGCGTTTCTTTATGGAGGCGAGTCACCACTGACTGGGGAGGGGTAGCCAACTGCCGGGAGAGACTGGAATAGGGCAAGTTACAGGATGAGAGAGCCAGATGTTGCTGGGGTCAGAGACACTCGACAGACAAGCCTTGTCATGAGTTTAGTGAGGCCAGAAGTCAACAGCAGAACAGGGTAAGAGACTGGCAGGGCGACCACAAATTCCACTTGGTGATTGGATTACTTTTTGCTCTAAAATTTTACTGAGTGATCCCTAACTTATTTGGCTATGTGGAGTTCTGTCCAGGGAGTCATTGGAAGTTCAGATTAACCCCTGAAAGCAGTTTTCATCTCAAGTCCTGCTTCAGCAACTGATGTTAATTTAAATTGAATAGGTCTGTTAGAAATAGATTTAAATGGGTCAGTGGAGCTTTAGGTTTGGGGGAAGCCATGTAGGAACCATGATGAGATGTCTCTGCTCTGATCATTAGGCCTGCCTGTCACTTAGGAAAGGGAGAAAATGGGGGGAGGGGCTCTTATGTTCCAGTTAATTCAGGGAACCTCTTGATGCCAAAAAATGATAAAGGGAAACATATCTGATGTGTACAGTCCAAACTTCATTTCTACTCAAGATTACATAACTAACTGCTCATCGTGTAAGACCTTGGCCCTTATCCACTGGCTGTAGACATTGGTGGCTTTGTGTGCTTAGTAGACCCCATCATCAATCAGGACCCCTGTCCCAACCCGGTTGCCGTGTTTGTTTGATCTGGCTTTGGAGGTTATAGAAATAGCTTTAACAACCTGCTCTGCCATCCTTGTCAATAAGTGGCACCTTCAAAAAATTCTTTGTCACATTCTTAGGCTGTGGAAGAGTTGCACCAAGGTTTGCAATGCTCTTCAGCCTCCTTGCGTGCATGTCCTCATGGCATCTCCAGGTGGGAGCGGGGTGGGGCATCTGTAGTATCTGCTCCCACCTGGATCCCGAGACCTCCGGGCCTCTGCCTTTGGAACTGGTGTCATCCTGCGCATGGAGTCTGGCAAGGAGGGTTGCGTTGGGGCTGCCAGGTGAAACTGCCTCCGGACCGCACAGGCGAATTGAAAGTTGCACTTCTTCATCTTACAAAAGGATTGCTACAGTATTTTGGCATTGACTCATGCAGCCAACTTGTGTTCTGTGTATGAGAGAGCCTTGAGGTAGCAGGGAGGACAATGGGCAGAAGACACAGCCACAGGGTACCAGCCCCCATTTCCTGGGACCATAGTAAGAAATTACCCCCTGCTGTTGTGAGGGTCTGGTGAGCTGGAGTGTCAAAAGCACGTGAAAACGTGTTGCATGCTGCACTGTTGATGCTGATCTGTGTGTGGCATTCCCTGGGCAGAGGCAGGAAGGGTGAGAAACAGGGAAATGCAGATGCTGGGAAAGCCACTCTGAGCAGAAGGAATGGAGAGGGTGAACATGCAGACTGAGTTGGGAGCGCCGAGATTGTGCATGGGCTGGAACAAAAGTGTGTGAAGGAAACACGTGCAGGATCAAGACGATGTTGGGAGAGAAGCATGGGGCTGGTGAATGGAGGGCCTCAAACAGGAGGCGAACGAAATTGGACTTCGCTTTATAGGCAGCGAGGAGCTATTGGGGTTTGTAATATTTGATTAGATATTTTGTTTCTGTGAAAAATGGTGATCAAGCAAGAGATGAGCTGATAGTGAAATTTGAAAGTGTGGTTAAGTCCTAGTGTGTAGTGTAGGGCCATGAACGGGAAACTCACTCCGCTCTCCATGAGAGTGTGATTTGAGGGAAAGCTGTGAGCCTCTATAAACATTTTTGTGTTTGTGAACCTGGGAATTCAAGAAGGTTCCAGATCAATGCCTCAGGAATTTCAAGAGTCTGCTATAAATTCAATTATTGAATGTCTTTTGGGATTGCAGAAACAATTTTCCATTATATTAAATATTTGCTGTGTTTTTACCCTGGAGAAGTCCTTCAGTAAATACAGTTAGTATTTGACTTATAGAAGTTCAGTGTATACAGCTGTTTCTGGACAAATGCATTATGTTAAGTGGAGTCCCTTTTTCATGGCGTTAGAAAATTTTAAGATAACCACTTTTCTTCATTTGAAGAATCAATTATATGAAAGGTTCTTGTTCAGTAATTATAGGGTCAGTGTCTTACCATGAGGGATTTTGCATTATACGTGATTCTAATTTTCAAAGCTGTTTTGATTTTAAAACGTTCTCATTTGTTGTATCCAGTCATCACTGTATTACCTGCCCTTTGGCTCAGGCCCATGGAGAACCGCCTTTGAAACCCTGGCCCTGATGTTCACCTGCTCTGGGGCAGTGGCCTTAGATTCTTCATCAATAAAATGGGCACAGTAATAATTTTCCCCCTCAGAGGTCTGTGATGATTAAATGAAGTAATTCATGCATCTTGCACCTAGTGGGTGCTCAATAAATGTTAGCTATTATATTATTACTATTATTATTTTTTCAGTCCCAAAGATAAGATCAGTTAACTCAAGCTGAGCAGTATTTTACTTCCCAATGAGTGTTTTTTAATGTTTTTTTCAAAATTTATTTTTAATGTTTCCATTACAGTTGAAATTCAGTATCATTAGTTTCAGGTGTACAGACAGCATGGTGGTTAAACATTTATTTAACTTACAGAATGACCCCCCCCCCCACCAAAAAAAAGTCTAATACTCGCCTGACACTATATATAATTATAAAATATTATTGACTGTATTCCCCATGCCATACTTCACATCCCCACAGCTATTTTGTAACAGCCAGTTTGTACCCATCACCTTATTCGCCCAGCCAATCTGGTCACCATCAGCTTGTTCTCTATGAGTTTGCCTCTGTTTTGTTTGTTTGTTTGTTTGTTTTGCTTTATAGAATTTACATGTCAGTGAAATCACATGGTATTTGTCTTTCTCTGTCTGACTTATTTCACTCAGCACAATACCCTCTGTGTTCATCCATGTTGTTGCAAATGGTAAGAGTTCAGTCTTTTTTTTTTTTTACTGGCTGAGTAATATTTTATGCAGCCACTATGGAAAACAGTATAAAGGTTCCTCAAAAAATTAAACATAGGCCTTCCCTGTGGTGGCACAGTGGATAAAGTGCTTACCTGGAACTCTGAGGTTACTGGTTCGAAACCCTGGACTTGCCTGGTAAGGCACATGCAACCAGCAACCAGTGAGTAGTTAGAATGAAGCAAATACTTATCATCCCCCACTCCTCCTCTATCTGTAAAATCAATAAATAATGTCTTTAAAAAATTAAATATAGAACTACCCTATGACCTAGCAAATTCATTTCAGGATATTCAACAATTTCGAAAACACAAATTCATAAAGAAACATGCACCCCATGTTCATTGCAGCACTATTTACACTAGCCAAGATATGTAAGCAACAAGTGTCCACCAATAGACAATTGGATAAAGATGTGGTGCACACACACACACACACACACAGAGGAATATTATTCAGTCAGCATCCAGTATCTAAACTGTTGTACATTTCACCAAATGAAGAAATTTTTGGCATCTAGTTTAAACTACTGGTATCTAGCAATACCAGGAGACCCTGGTTTATCTTGTGCTTGTTGTGAAGTGTTTTATAGAGTACTGATTTATGGTCTCTATCCAACTGTACCTGTGCCATGGTGTAAAACAGAAGGAAGAGGGGTAAAAAGGAGGAGGGGCGGGGAGAAGGAGAAGAGAGAAAGATGTGTTGCCTTTATGGAAATGTTAGGTTAATTCTGATTGTCATGGTCTCATTTCTAGCAGTAGCCCCTGGCTTGTGCAGTGGTATCTTGTTTACAATATATCAGATTTAAGCTCTGCTCCTTAACTTTGAAGGTCCACGTAGTCTAACACCCACAACTGACCCACACCTGCTTTCCCACTATCCTCTTCAAACACTTTTCACTCTCACCAGGCACATCCCCACGAACTTGCTTGTGCATTGACTTTGTCTGGGGCTGCTTCCAGTCCCCTGTCATTTGTCCCAATCCCATCTACTCTTCAGGACCCACTCAAAGCTTATCAGACCATGACAGTTTCCCTGACTGCCTTATTCTCTCCTGATTGCTTCCTAATTCAATTGACCATCCCTTTCAGCCTGGGTCTCATAACAGAGAATCCTATTACAATTAATGGAAATCACAGTAGTAATTACAAATATGTACATATAATTCTCTAGTCCTCAGATCATTTTCACTTACAGTATTTCTTTGACCTTCCTAACGTCCCTGTGAAGTTGGCAGCTCAGATATTTTTAACCCTACTGTGCATGGTCGCTTAGTCAAGCTTGTAGAGTCAGTGAGACCAAAAGCTTGAACTCACCAAGTCTAACAGCCTTATTTCCCAAGTATAGTTTTATGTCACTGTTATTTCTTTTCTTTTTTTTCTTTTTTTTTAATAGAGGCAGAGATAGACAGGGACAGACAGACAGGAACGGAGAGAGATGAGAAGCATCAATCATCAGTTTCTTGTTGCGCGTTGCGACTTCTTAGTTGTTCATTGATTGCTTTCTCACATGTTCCTTGACCGTGGGCCTTCAGCAGACTGAGTAACCCCCTGCTGGAGCCAGCGACCTTGGGTCCAAGCTGGTGAGCTCTCTGCTCAAGCCAGACGAGCCCGTGCTCAAGCTGGCGACCTCGGGGACTTGAACCTGGGTCCTTCCGCATCCCAGTCCGACGCTCTATCCACTGCGCCACCACCTGGTCAGGCGTCACTGTTATTTCTTATGTGTTAATATCATCTCACTAGAGAGGAAGTATCTTTAATTCCTTAATCTCTCAGTTGCATTTGGCCCTGTATCCCGCTAAGTATTGTTGTCTAATAATAGTTGCATTCAGCAAATGCTTCTTATATGGCAGTCACTGTGCTGAGCTTCTCTACAGGGAGTATCTCCCTTTGCCCTTGGCGTGCCCCTGTGATACAGCTGCCGTTATTAGGTTTAGGTTCAGAGAGGTTTAGCAACTTACTAAGATCAGATCAATCAAATAGCTAATAGATTGCCACAGCTATTATTAGCCGGGGAGGGTGTTTTGTTTTTTTAAAAAATGGGCAAAGGACCTGAATAGACACTTCACCAAAGAGGACATACAGATGGTCAATAGACATATGAAAAGATGCTCAATGTTATTAGTCATCAGAGAAATGCAAATTAAAACTACAATGAGATATCACCTCACACCTGTTAGAATGACTACCACTAATAAATCAACAAACAACAAGTGCTGGTGAGAATGTGGAGAAAAGGGAACCCTCCTGCACTGCTGGTGGGAAGGCAGATTGGTGCAGCCACTGGGAAGCAGTCTGGAGGTTCTTCAAAAAATTAAAAATAGAACTGCCTTATGACCCAGCAATTCTACTTTTGGGACTATATACAAAGAAATCTGAAACACTAATTTGAAAAAATATATGCACCCCTATGTTCATTGCAGCATTATTTACAATAGCCAAGATTTGGAAGCAGCCCAAGTGTCCATCAGTAGATGAGTAGATAAAAAAAGTTGTGGTTCATTTACACAATGGAATACTACTCAGCCATAAAAAAGAATGAAATCTTACCTTTTGTAAAAGCATGGATGGACTGAGAAGGTATTGGGCTGAGTGAAATAAGCGAGTCAGAGAAAGACAAATACCATGAGTTCACTTACATGTGAACTCTATAAAACAAAACAAACAAAATAGAAACAGACTCATAGATAGAGAACAGACTGACAGCTGTCAGAGGTGAGGGGAGCTGGAGGACTGGGTGAAATAAGTGAAAGAATTAAGAAAAAAACAACAACAAAATTTATGGGCATGGACAACAGTACAGTGGTTCCTTGTATATTGCGGGGGGTTAAGTTCCAGAGTCCCCCCCAACCCCCACCCTATGATAGGTGAAAATCCTGGAAGTAGAGACCTTATATTTATTTTATTATTTATATATACAGAACACAGTGCTCTGGTTGGTAGCCTCCCATCAATCAGCCAATATGATTTCACGTGGGCAAACTAGCTCAAGCAGAAGCAGCCGTAGCTGCGTTTTCCATATGTGCGAGTCTTTGTCTACTCATCAGCTGTATGCTATGTATTTTATTTCAATTTAATATTCTTTTAATATGTCTTAATATATTTTATATTTTTTATATTGTTTTCAATTTTTAGGCTAGATAATGCTTATTTTACTGCAGAAATAGTTAGAATAATAAATATATAAAAATATCTATATAACGCAAAATCCTGTGATATAGCAAAAAATCTGATACAAAATTAGATATATACAATTTTAAAATCCGCGACACAGTGAGAGCACGAAAAATGAACCACAATATGGCAAGGGACAACTGTATAGTGATTACCAGAGAAAAGGGGTGTCAGGGTGGGGGGAAGAGGCTAAATGAGGGATAAATGGCAACATAGTAAACACACAGTGCAACATGCAGATGATGTATTGTAGAATTGTACTCCTGAAACCAATATAATTTTATTGACCAGTGTCGCCCCAGAAAAGTCAATGAAAATCATAAATACATCAAAATATAAATAAAAAAATAAATTCAGACTCCTATATAGCTTAAAATTCAGAGGCAGCATCAACAATGGGCTAAAATGCTTCATGGAGGTCTGGGGTAGGGAAGGGACCTGCTCTCTCGAAAGCACATTGCCCAAGATGGTGACTGTAGAATCTGTGTGACAAAGCTCTTGGTTCCTGTCCTGTTGGGGTCCTGTATGTTAGAGAAGGGCCGCCTGCTGCTCTCTTGCCAGATTGTGGTTGGACTGAGTTACATGGTGCCACACTGCTCCCCGTAACCAAGAGGCACCATGCTCTGATGCCTCTGCTCTCCAGGCACTGAGTCCCAGAGCAGATGAGTGAGAAACTGCGATGTGGCCCAAGTACCACAAAGAAAGGCTATAAACATGGCTATCCATGTTCATATTTATCCATATTTATATTACTTACCAATGAGAGAAAAAGTAAGATACGGTTGTTTGAATATTTTAAAAAATTGGGTTGATCAGAGTGCTAATGCTGCATACATAAATAGGCTCTGGGTCCAGCTTCTCCCCCTTTCTTGGTGTTACACTATTTTGAGAACATAAACTCGTGCCAATAAATGTTGGGTGTTGTACGTGGGAAACCTCCAGAATGTTGTCACAGAACTGGTGCCATGCCGCATGTTCAGGCTCCTGATGGTAGAAACTTCAATAAGCATTTCTTTTTGCCGAGAGAGACAGTTACTCCAAAATGTTTCTGATTTCATCAACAACAACAACAAAAAACTAGTGTTCTTTGTTCTGACCATTAATGTAAATAAGTCGTCTCTGTCTATATACATAGTCCCCTCTGATCCGTGCTCTCTATATAAATCAAAACTTTTTTATTGTATTGGTCAGCTGTGCCTTGGGTGTTGGGTTGAGAAATTTTAGCCATGAAGAAAAAAAATATTTTCTAAATAAGTCACCTTGTGAATATCAACATAATTTGGTGTATACAGGTCTTTCCCTTTATTTTGAGAACACTTGTTCCTCTATTAAGAAAAGCAGTAACTCATAGTAGGTTTAAGAACACTAGCCGTGGTCTACTCCCCTCCCGCAATAGCCAGTATTTAACTAGGTAATAGAGAAAGCTTTTGGGTGTCCGAAAAATCTGGGAGTCAGCTACTGCCTACATGTCCTTAGCACTTTTGGATGCATTCACCAGCCTCCATCCAGCTGCCGTTTTCCATTTTAACCATAGCATCTACATTTTCAGAGGTGTGAGTACCATTCCTACTAGCAATGGCATGGAATAATCATACCTTATTAAAAACTGCTTCATAAGATATTTTACAGCTAAGTACTTTGTATTATTAACAAGTCATTACAACAATATTGTAAAGAGAATAAGCAAAGACGGTTAAATGGATGGATTGTTAATCTCAAATTTTTTGATTGGCTGGGAATTAATTCCCTTAGCTGCACCTTTGCTCCTATCTGTTGAATAGTTTTAAAATGTGTTATTTGGTAGTGTTATTGATTTCAAGCTTGGCTATCTCTTTTTGATCCAAATCAGAAAAAAAGTCACGTTATACATACCAGGGCTTCACCAAACGCTCTCCTGACTGAGCTTCACCTCCGAAGTTGTTTCTAAAACTGACCAACTCCGTGCTTTAATGGGTTATTCCAAATTTCAACTTTTCTCTTAAACTGGAAAAAAAAATCCTACTGTTTTTCTTTAAAAATGAATTGTTTCTTAATAAATTTTATTTGCAAGAATTTCTTTTCTTCGACTATAATAAAAATCATCAAGTTTAGACCCATTTATATCACTATAGTGATAAACTATTTAACATTTAGGTAGAATGTATTTTTTTTAATTTGACACGTCCATATAAAGACATCCTATGCATTTTAGACGGTTTTTGACCAGTTTGCTGTGATTTGGTTTTGGGATAATTCTATTATTTTTATTATTGTTTTCCTATTAATACTACTTGTTGTCAATTTTATAGTGAAGAAATGTCAAAACTTACACTGGCTTCAGATTATTTCGAGTTTTTTGCCTATTATCTTCCACATTTTTGATTGTTAAAAAGTTTATACTTCAGATTTCCAGTTTTTAACAAATGGTCATTATTCCTAGGGATGGGCAGACTCCTGTTTGAGACATTAAAGTCATGGTCATAAATAAATACTTAAATCTATTACTGCCTGGAAAATACACTGGGGAACGTGAAATACTTAAGAAGCAAAAGAAAGGTCTGGGTGCAGCCTTTTGGGTGGTAGAACGCAGCAATGTCAGATGCTTGTGTTTATTGAAGGAAATGGAAGAAAGTTCATCATCTTACAGAATACCTTGTTAATGCTTAATATTTAGAAAACTGTAACCCCATCCAAGAAAAACTAAACATAATATGCTTCTTATCCTGCAGTGTTTTTCATATAAATCTACAGATCTAGAGTTTTATCTGTTGTGCTATCTGTAATAAGCATTATGAGATAAATATTAATGTCCTTGCATTCTTCTTTATTATGCATGAAGATATTTTAAATTTTAGATGTTTTACATCCGGAGCACTTGCAGACACAACCTGCAAAAACAGTCACAGTCCACATGGTGAGGGGAAGTAGGGACACGTTCCCGGGAAGCAGTGAGGTGGTTATGGGGAACAAAACTGTTGTAAGTGAGGCAACTAGATTGTGTTGAAAAACTGTCTTGCACACTTGTGAAAATAGGAGGAGCCTCCTGCCACTCAGGACCTAGAAGATGCACTTGGCCTGCTTCAGATGCTTCGTACTTTGCTTTGGATGTTTCGAGCTGCTGGGATAGGGTGTGGCCATTCTTCTTTGGGTTGATAGACTGTGTTGAAGATATTGAGGTCAGGGAGGAATTTTTAACCCTTCTGTGTTTAAAAATGAATAACTTGTATGGCTGAGGGTTAGAACACCCCCTAGAGTCTGGGCACACTCTGTCCAGCATGTGCCTTGTGCCCAGTGAGTGCCAACAGGCCCCCTACAAAGTATGCGTATGCTGCTATTTCCTCCCGCAGAACCCCCTCGTTGATGCCTGATGAGACATACATTTTTTTAAGGAAAAAATGAACTTTACAGCCCAACAAAACTGTTTGCTTTGGTATGGACTAAATTCAATTTTGCATTTATATAGAAAGAAATTAGTCCACGGTAACAATGTAACGTGCGAAGAGATGAAGTGAGCCGGTTAACTTCCTTGTCCTCTGGTTTGACCCCTTTCTGAAAGAAAGCAACGTGATGGCAGTGAGGAAGTATCAGCTTGAAATTCATCCCTGTTTGACCTGGCAGATGTGACAACTGTTCTTTCTGAGGATCCAGGCCATGAGCTAGACAACCACCTCCATAGCAGTTGGTCAGCAATGGGACAGCAGCTGAAAACCACCTCTGAGATTATTTGATTAACTCCCCCCACACACATTGCACCGAAAAGGAAACTGAGGTCCAGAGGTGTCCAGTGGCCTGCTAAGGTAAAAGGGCAGGTGAGGGTGTGGGTGGAGAGCCAGAGTAAATACCCTGACTTCTCTCACCATCCCGTCTCCCACTGGTCAAGTCCAGCTGGAAGTCCTGAGACAGCGCAAGGCACAGAAAGGCAGAGAATGGGTCCATAGAGGCAGAGAGTGACCAACACATTGGTCACATCTGTCAGGATAAGAGCCGTGTGAATGCAGGGATTCCACTCATTCAGCAAAATGTGAGCATCTTTTTAATCACTCACAAGTGCATCCGCATAGTTAGGGAAGGCGTCTAGCACGTGTGATACTTACCGTCGACAGTCTGTTTATGTATTCAGTCTCCCCTGGCAGTAATACCTGACGCTTTCCATGGGGGTTTTCTGCATAAAAAACAAAGGAAACATTTGGAATAGGCAAATCCCCAGCTGCCAGAGATCTCTATGTATTAGAACTGTGTTTTGTTTTGTTTTTTTTCATTTTTCCGAAGCTGGAAACAGGGAGGCAGTCAGACAGACTCCCGCATGCGCCCGACCCGGATCCATCCAGCATGCCCACCAGGGGGCGATGCTCTGCCCATCTGGGGCTTCGCTCTGTTGCATCCAGAGCCACTCTAGTGCCTGAGGCAGAGGCCACAGAGCCATCCTCAGCGCCTGAGCCATCTTTGCTCCAGTGGAGCCTCGGCTGTGGGAGGGGAAGAGAGAGACAGAGAGGAAGGAGAGGGGGAGATGGAGAAGCAGATGGGCGCTTCTCCTGTGTGCCCTGGCCGGGAATCGAACCTGGGACTCCTGCATGCCAGGCCAACGCTCTACTGCTGAGCCAACCAGCCAGGGCCTAAAACTGTGTTTTGAAAATAAAATCAACTCTCTCTCTTAGGAAAATAGGTCAATGTTACCAGAATTTTGAATTAGAATTTTAACGATGAGCTAGACACTGTGTGAAACATCTCTTATGTGCCACCTCAGATCCTTTGGCTGCACATAATGGGAGGGTCTTGGCTCTGTTGCCACACCTGTTCTGGGGACACAGCCCAACAAGTCCTTTGCGACCCTGGGGCTCCTGTTGACCCTGATGAAGGAGACTCCCCTGAGCCCCACTCACAAATGTGCCCCTGGGATGCAGGAGGCTGCACACCTGGAACGAACCTCTCCCACATGGGAGCTGGGAATTAGTTTAAATCTTTTCCTTTGCTCCTGCTGGATGGACTACGCTAGGAATACACTCCTGCATGACCCCAGGGTGAGGCGCACTGGGCACCATGCGGAGGCCAGCTTGGGAACATGCCCTGTCCCATTTTCTGTCTCCCCTTCCTAGCCTCCCACCCTGTTTCCCTCTCTCTTGAATAAACTTGTAGCTCTGCTTCAGGGAACCCAGGCTATTATGATAGACACTGAGGGCATGCCCCTGTGGGCTCCCTTCTGAGGTCTAGTTTCCAAATGAGTCAAGTACACAAATGTTAAATGAGTATGGAGAACATTAAGTGGACCCATTAGTAATCTAATTATTATTAGTAACGGGATACCTGTTTGACTCAGAAAACAGGTAAATGATGATCTATGTTAAGATCACACAGTGTTAGAGTTCAGAACTGCCTGGTGTAGCCCTAGCCTGACGCTTCCCAGCCTTTGTTTGGGGTTCATCCTTTACCACACAACTGTCTCTAGCTTCCTGCTGGTGGGAAGGATGACTAGGATTCATTTTCCTACTTTTCTAGCTGGACAGTGCCTCCCTGATGAATAATCCCATTGTTAGAAGAGCGGGTGTAAGCTGTGGGTGACTGTGCCTTGGTCTTGGGGCTTCCTGGGAGCAGGTGCTGGGACAGCACAGCCTCTGTTCCTGGCTAAGTAGTTTCCAAGTTGGCTCTCCTGGAGACTCTGTGAGCTGCCTCACATCTTTGAAATATATTTTCCGCTTAAACCAGCCAAGTGTGTTTTGTGTTTGCAGTAGTGCAGTAGAGCACTTTTAAACCCTTGAGTGATGCTGCCATTGGAAATTGTATGTTGTTTAGATTGTTTTCCTTTTTGTCTTATTAGTATTTCTTTGGAATCTTCATGGCTATAAACTCCCTGGGTGGTTCTTAAAAATGATCTTGTTTACAATGACATCCAACACTTATAAATGTTTTGGCTTCCAAGAACTGAATTCCAAGAAAACTGAATGCATGGTAATTAGATTCAACTTCAGGCTTTGATTACTAAACAGAGCAGAGCTGCATCATTCACTAGTGCTTAATTTAAAAAATATTTAGATACCATGGATATCTGTTTTGGTCACAACATATAAATTAGTTACCTTTGTGTTTCATTTATAAGCCAACGAACACTTAACTGCATAAAAAGCTGTCGGTTACAAAGAAGGAACCTTGTCATCACGCGTTAAAAGGTGGCGGGGACATTTGTCTCTGCAGCCATCTGCCATCAAGTTATTTTTAACGTGTATTATCACACCCTAATTGATTTGTCTCGAAACTCTGGTTTTCTTTCTTTTCCCTTTTTTAAATTAACTTTTATTTATGAACACATGCATATAATTTTAAAAGTTGAACTGTTTTAAAAAACTTATAATGTACCAAAAAAAAAAAAAAGCTTATAATGAGAAACAGTATTCTACCCAGATACTGTGCGTTCCCCAGGCAAATACTCCGCAGCTCCTCGGGCTGTTCCTTCTGGAGTTCACCATCATATTTCTAGACGATGTGGATCCATGTGGCATAGTCCTTCGTGACTTCTTGGAAGGTGACTGGATTTAGTAGTTTTATACCAGTCACCCCCAGCCTCACTCACCCCACCCCGAACCTTCCCATGCCATTGTAACTGGACCTTTAAGTAGTCATTGCTTGCATGATAATGACTATGGGAATGCCGTTCACTACAGTTCTTCATATATCACCACAGTTCTGTTTAATAATTTGATGGATCTATTATATTAGTCAGGAATCTCTGGCACAGCAGAACCAATAGGATGGGGCATATAAGTTATGGTGAGGAATTGGCTTGCACAGCTATGAAGGCTGGCAAGTCCCAGGATCTGCTTTGGGCAGGCAGGATGCTCAGGAGAGTGGTGCTGCCATTCTAGTCCAAAAGCCAGCAGGCCTGATACCTGAGGAGAGCCAATGTTTCCAAGCTCTGCTGATGTCCAGGCTCAAGGCACTTGTAGACAGGAGGAGCTCCCCCTCACTGAGGGAAGGCCAGTCTTTTTGCTTTTTTCAGATCTTCAACTGGTTAGATGGGGCCCACTCACATTAGGGAGGGCAATCTGCTTTACTTGGTCTACCAATTCAGAGGTCAATCCCATCCGGAAACACTCTCACAGACACATGCAGAATAATGTTTGACCAGCCATCTGGGCACCCAGTGACCCAATCAAGTGGACACATAGTATTGTCACAGTACCTGTTTGACATCTCTCAATTTATTCAAGTGCTCGAATACATAAAATACATAAAACAGCCTGCCATTTACATTTTGCTTCCTCTTGGAAACTTTCCCCATGTGTTACTCTACCCTCCTGCTTCCATCAGGACTAGCCGTGCTCTAGACTAGGGGTACAGCTAGCATCCACTTGTTATGATGGCCCTGTTGACTGCATCCCATGTCATCTGCTTTTCGGTTAATTCTCTTGCTTGGCATGAAACATGTCTACTAGCAGCTGCTTCTAAGGCAGGGGACAGGATAGTATTTTGTCTTGAGTTTTTGCATATCTAAAAAAATGTGTTTATCCCCCCCCCCCCCATGGTTGGCTTATAATTAACTAGTTTTGGAAATCAGTGTTGGAAATCATCTGCAAATTCAGAAAGTACTGCATCACTGGTGTGCAGCCTTCTGCTTGAGAGAAGATTGGCACCGCTCTAACGCTCCTCACTTTGTGTGTGACGTGGATTGTGCCTCTGGAAGCTTTTCTTCCCGTAGTCTCCAGTATACTTACATACTTGAGCAGTGCAGTGACTTGGGGTGGGCTCTGCGTGTCCACTGTATCCTGTGCATCCTTCACAACGTACCCTTTCAAGCTAGAACCTCGTTTCTGGGTCATTTCTTTCTTTTATTATTTCTTTGGTAACTTTCTTCTTCCTATTTCCCCCCTTCTGTCTGAACTCTTTTTGGCTAGAACCTCCAGTTTTCCTTTTTTTTTTTTTTTTTTTTTTGATTCTACTTTCTAGGGAGTGTTTGCTTGGCTACTATCTGGATTCTCTGTTAAACTTTAAATTTTTTTGATCATGTACTTTCCAAGAGCTCTTTCTTATTTTTCTGACTTTTTCTTTAATGTGGCGTCCTGGTTTTGTCTCATAAATGCAGCATCTGAATCACTCATTTCTCTAAGAAACCAGGACTTTAAGGTTCTTTGTATTTTTCCTGCAACAGACCAGTTGTGTTTCTGTTTGTTTGGACTCTGCCTGTCGTGTCAGAGGCTTTCCCTGAACATCTGTTGACCTTAGTGAGGACTTTGTAAGGCCAAGAAATCAGATTGAAAGTTCTATGTGTGTGGGTTGGGTGGTTGGCCAATGAGCTTTCCTTGAGGACAGACTGAGCTGGCCTTTTTGTTGGGACTTCGCATGCAATGTCAGTATAGATAGGGATGTCCTTCTTCTAAGGCTGTTCATCTTCTCCAGGGAAGACTCCTTTAGCATCCTGCCTGGAGATGTGGGCATGCAGCTGGTGTTCTTGGGGGGCCTCTCGCCTCTGTTCTCCATCCTGTCTCCTTCTCAAGTCTGTTGCCTCTCCTCAGTTTCTCCTTAGAGCAGACCTCTGGTCTGCTTAGAGAGGGGCGTGTGGATGCAGAGTGGACACGGTGATTCTATTTTCCACCATGGTTCCCATCCCCACCCTTGGTGGAACCTGTGCTCCCCAGGCCTGAGCTGCGGGGGTTGTCCGGCCACTTGGCCTTGGTTCCAGCAGCATCCCTAACAAAGATACTGAGTTTGCAGCTTATGCTATTACAACTCTTTCATACACCTTTCCCCCAACTCCGCCAAAACCTTTTATTTGCTGATGTCTCCTTTCTGTTGCCTTTTATCCTTGTGGATTATGCTATTTTTCATTGTTTTACCAACATTTTGGTAAGGTTTGGGGAGGAAGAGGAAGTGAAGACAGATAGTCGCTCCCATATTTAACTGGGAGAGAAAACCTAGAGCCACACCCTCTCTCCCAGCGGCTGCAAAGGCTCCAGGAGTTGGCAGCATGGGCCCCTGCAGCTCCTGTGCTGAGGGTGTGCCATTTCTCATCGCAGATGTTAGTCCTCCTGCCCTTCGCTTCCCTCCCTGTTGTTCCTGCCCTGGTGCTCCCTCTTCCTGCTCCCTGTGCTCATTTAGCTCTTCTGCTACTGCTGCTTAAAATTATATTTTCAACAAGTCTTTAACACCTCTCTGGACTGAATGCTGTGAAGTTAAGCTTGCTTTCTCTCAGCCGGTGTGGCTCTGCTGTCATGAGCTGTGACTTCTGTTTCTTTTGTCTACTTGTCTGTCCCAAGTGACCTTTTACAAACAATGCCTGTTAGTCACTGTCTAGTTCAGTTACCAGGCGCTAATAGTCAATAACACAAACAGGTTCTTCCAAAAAGTCAAATTTCTCTTGGAGCTAATAAAGCAAAAAAGAAACCAAAACAAAGTAAAAAACATGGCCAAAGCAAGCAGAACTACACAGGTGTCCACACACCTTTGCCTTCTGCCACGTTGATGTTGTCTGACCACACAGGCTGAGAGCTCAGGGTCCACAGAGCCAGGGTTCAGTTCAGGAGAGAGCAGTGTTTACATTTGTCCTTGTAAGAAAGCATCTCAACCTAAATGTTCCCACCTGGACACAGGTTGCATGTCCCCTCCCTCAGTGTTGGCCCTGCCTTGACTGTCTTGGGAACTCACCATTCTTGTTCTACAACGTCTGTCTTCACATCAGGCCTCTGTGATTAGTACATAATGTAAACGCCTGGCCCAGAACTTAACGACCTAAGTTTATCCAAGACCCAAATAATTACCAAACATTCCTCTTAGATAGAAGACAGATTTCTTTTCCTTGGCAAAGATTTTATACTGCAGGATGTTTTACATTCCCTTGGTCTTGTAATAACACCACGCCCAATCCAGCGTTTGATGCACTGGTGGCCTCGCAGAAGGTTATTTTGATATGTATATTGTTCTCAGTTGGGGGCTGTTATATCTGTAAAAAAAAAAATAACACAATCCTATATCCCCTTTCCAGGGGTTTATGACACCTGTGAACTTGGATCAAGCTGGGACTGGGACCTAGATCAGGGTGGGTTGGTGGTACATGCATCAGAGAACCTTCAAAGGGCCTGTGAGTGCCCTTCAGGCTGGCAGGGATGCTCTAGTTGTGGTGTTTAGATAAGCAGATTGGGCTGGACATCTGTGGTTTCCGTGAGGCAGGAAGGAAATCATTTGGAATCATCTCTTGCCTCGAATGCTCAATGCCTTCCTCACCCGTGTCATGGTGATCCTGGGAGCGTGATGTTATCAGCTCCATTTACAGGTGGGTGAACAAGATGAGACTCAGGGAGGCGACATACCCTTCCTAGGGTCATCATTGTTAACTCTCAGGATCAGGATTTGAACTCAGACCTTTTGACTCTGAGTCTGTGGTCCTTCCACTGTACTTCAGCTGCTTCCTGAGCCCCTTTCCTGAACCATTCATGCAAAACAAGACAGCTTCCTGTCAGTTGAGGGGGAAAGGTTTGTGGACTGACTCATTGAGGTTGGCTATCCCCTTTCATTCATTACGCTGGGTCGTGCCCTGGCCCTCTGTTTCCTTTTGCAGAGACACAGATCAGAGGCATTCCGGCTCTGTGCATACTTACTGTGTGATCCTGGATGAGTCATTTCCCTTTCTCGGTTTCAGAGTTCTCCATTGTAAGATAAATATATTAAAATTTAGTGGTTCTCAAATCTGGTGCATCAGAATGACCCAGAGAACAGAGGCATATTTTACATGTAAAGTTTACCCACGTCAGGTATACAAGTCAATGATTTTTTAGTAAATTTACCAACTTGTGCAGCCATCACCATAAATCAGTCTCAGAGCATTTTCGTGACTGTAGTATTCATATTCATCCCCTTCTCACCTGCTGCCTCAGGCTCTCAGTGATCCACATACTTTCTGTCTCTGTAGGTTTCCCTCTTTTGAATATTTCCTAGACATAGAATCAGACAATATGTAGTTACTTGCATCTGGCTTCTTTTACTTATTTAATAGACGGTTCCCACTCACGCTCCCCTTCCCCCCCACCCCTGGTAACCACCACACTCTTGTCCATGTCTCTTAGTCTCGTTATTATGTCCCACCAATGTATGGAATCATGTAGTTCTTGGTTTTTTCTGATTTACTTATTTCACTTTGTATAATGTTATCAAGATCCCACCATTTTGCTGTAAATGATCCAATGTCATCATTTCTTATGGCTGAGTAGTATTCCATAGTTTATTATTGCCTACATCTTCTTATCCAGTGTCTTCTATTGGAGGGGCTTTTGGTTGTTTCATGTCCTGGCCCACCTGTGGAACAATTGCTGCAGATGAACGTGGGGCTACATGTATCTTTACATATCAATGTTTCTTGAGTTTTTGTGGGGTATATACCTCAGTAGGTGGATTGCTGGGTCATAAGAGAGTTCTATTTCAGTTTTTGAGGAACCACGTATACTTTCTTACCATAATGGTTGTACTACTTTACATGTCCACCAACAGTGAATGAGGGGTTCCTTTTCTCCACTGCCCTCTCCAGCATTTGCTATTACCTGTCTTGTTGATAATAGCTAATCTAACAGGTGTGAGGTGGTATCTCATTGTAGTTTTGATTTGCATTTCTCTAATAACTAATGAAGATGAGCATCTTTTCATATATCTGTTGGTCATTTGTATTTCTTCCTGGGAGAAGTGTCTGTTCATGTCATCTTCCCATTTTTTTTATTGGATTGTTTGTTTGTTGTTGAGTTTTATGAGTTCTTTGTATATTTTGGATATTAGGCCCTTATCTGAGCTGTTGTTTGAAAATGTCATTTCCCATTTAATTGGCTGTCTGTTTATTTTGTTATCAGTTTCTCTTGCTGAGCAAAAACTTTTTAGTCTGATGTAATCCCATTCATTTATCTTTGCCTTCACTTCTCTTGCCTTCGGAGTCAAATTCATAAAATGCTCTTTAAAACCCAGGTCCATGAGTTTAGTACCTATGTCTTCTATGTACTTTATTGTTTCAGGTCTTATATTTAGGTCTTTGATCCATTTTGAATTAATTTTAGAACAAGGGGACAAGCTGTAGTCGAGTTTCATTCTTTTGCATGTGGCTTTCCAGTTTTCCCAGCACCATTTGTTGAAGAGGCTTTCTTTTCTCCATTGTATGTTGTTGGCCCCTTTATCAAAGATTATTTGACCATATATACGTGGTTTTATTTCTGGACTTTCTATTCTGTTCCATTTGTCTGAGTGTCTATTTTTCTGCCAATACCATGCTGTTTTGATTGTCGTGGCCTTATAATATAGTTTGAAGTCAGGTATTGTAATGCCCTCAGCTTCATTCTTTTTCCTTAGGATTGCTTTGGCTAATTGGGGTTTTTTATAGTTCCATATAAATCTGATGATTTTTTGTTTCATTTCTTTAAAGAATGTCATAGGAATTTTGATGGGAATTGCATTAAATTTATAGATTGCTTTGGGTAATATGGCCAGTTTGATTATATTTATTCTTCCTATCCACGAACAAGGAATATTTTTCCATCTCATTGTATCTTTTCCGATTTCCCTTAACATTGCTTTGTAGTTTTCGTTATATAGGTCCTTTACATTCTTTGTTATGTTTATTCCTAGGTATTTTATTTTTTTTGTTGCAATCGTGAAGGGGATCATTTTTTTTTAGTTCATTTTCTAATATTTCATTGTTGGCATATAGAAAGGCTATGGATTTTTGTATGTTAATTTTGTATCCTGCGACCTTACTGTATTGGTTTATTGTTTCTAGTAATCTTTTTGTGGAGTCTTTGGGGTTTTCGATGTATAGGATCATATCATCTACAAAAACTGATACCTTACTTCTTTTCCAATATAGATGCCTTTTATTTCTTTCTCTTGTCTGATTGCTCTGGCCAGAACTTGTAGTACCACATTAAATAAGAGTGGAGAGAGTGGACAACCCTGTCTTGTTCCTGATTTAAGGGGGAAAGTCCTCAGTTTTATGCCATTTAATATGATGATGGCTGATGGTTTATCATATATGGCCTTTATCATGTTGAGATATTTTCCTTCTATACCCATTTTGTTGACTGTCTTAAACATAAAGTTGTGTTGTATTTTATCAAATGCCTTTTCGGGATCTATCGATAAGATCATGTGGTTTTTGTTCTTTTTTTTGTTGATATGGTGTATTATGTTAACCATTTTACGTATGTTGAACCATCCTTGAGATTCTGGGGTGAATCCCAGTTGATCATGATGTATTTTTTTTTAATATGTTCTTGTATTGCCAGTATTTTCTTTAGTTTTTTAGCATCTGTATTCATTAGAGATATTGGTCTGTAGTTTTCTTTTTTTGTGCTGTGCTTGCCAGGTTTCGGTATGACGGTTATGTTGTCCTCATAAAATATATTTGGAAGTATTGCTTCTTCTTTAATTTTTTGGAAGACTTTGAGTAGAATAGGAACCAAGTCTTCTTTGAATGTTTGATAGAATTCACTAGTGTAACCGTCTGGGCCTAGACTTTTATTTTTGGGGAGGTTTTTAATAGTTTTTTTTATTTCCTCCCTGCTAATTGGTCTGTTTAGGCTTTCTGCTTCTTCATGACTCAGTCTAGGAAGGTTGTATTGTTCTAGGAATTTATCCATTTCTTCTAGATTGTTGAATTTGGTGGCATATAGTTTTTCGTAGTATTCTATAATAATTCTTTGTATATCTATGATGTCTGTGTTGATTTCTACTCTTTCATTTTGGATTTTGTTTATATGAGTCCTTTCTCTTTTTTCCTTGGTGAGTCTTGCCAAGGGTTTGTCAATTTTGTTGAACTTTTCAAAGAACCAGCTCCTTGTTTTATTAATTTTTTCTATACTTTTTCTGTTCTCTATTTCATTTATTTCTACTCTGATTTTTATTATTTCCTTTCTTCGGCTGGTTTTGGGTTGTGTTTGTTCTTCTTTTTCTAGTTCCTTAAGGTGTGAAGTTAAGTGGTTCCCTTGGGCTCTCTCTTGTTTGTTCATATGGGCCTGAAGTGATATGAACTTTCCTCTTATTACTGCTTTTGCTGCATCCCAGAGATTCTGATATGTCGTATTGTCATTTTCATTTGTATATATCTTTTGATCTCTGCGCTTATTTCTTCTTTGACCCATTCATTTTTTAAAGGTATGTTGTTTAGTTTCCACATTTTTGTCGGTTTTTTTCCCTCTTTTTTGCAGTTGAATTCTACTTTCAAGGCTTTATGATCAGAAAATATGCTTGGTACAATTTTAATTTTTCTGAATTTGCTGATGTTATTTTTGTGGCCCAACATATGGTGAATTCTTGAGAATGTTCCATGTACACTAGAGAAAAATGTATACTCTGTCGCTTTGGGATGAAGTGTCCTGTAGATGTCTAACATATCCACGTGTTCCAGTATTTCATTTAAGGCCACTATATCTTTATTGATTCTCTGTTTGGATGACCGATCTAGAGCCGTCAGCGGTGTATTGAGGTCTCCAAGTATGATTGTATTTTTATCAGTTTTTGTTTTAAGGTCAATAAGTAGCTGTCTTATATATTTTGGTGCTCCTTGGTTTGGTGCATATATATTAAGGATTGTTATGTCTTGTTGATTCAGTGTCCCCTTAATCATTATGAAATGACCATTTTTGTCTCTGAGTACTTTTTCTGTCTTGTAGTCAGCATTATTAGATATGAGTATTGCTACACCTGCTTTTTTTTGGATGGTATTTGCTTGGAGTATTGTTTTCCAGCCTTTCACCTTGAATTTGTTTTTATCCTTGTTGCTTAGATGTGTTTCTTGTAGGCAGCATACAGTTGGATTTTCTTTTTTCATCGATTCTGCTATTCTGTGTCTTTTTATTGGTGAGTTTAATCCATTTACATTTAGTGTAATTATTGACACTGTGGGTTCCCTATTGCCATTTTATAAATTGCTTTCTGTTAGTTTTTTATCTTGTTTGATTCTTCTCTTTTGTTTTTCTATCCTTTGTTTTTGTTTGTTTGTGTTCCATACTTCTTTCCTCTGTTGCTACCTTTTTAAAGTCATGTGTTTCTGTGGTGGTTTTTTCAAGGGTGGTTACCATTAAGTAATGAAAAGGGTACCTACCATATTCATTGTAGTACCCTATCTTGTGTTTCTGAACTTCATCGTCCTTTGCTACTGTTAATCTCCGTCCTCTCCCCTTTATTTTTGCTTTTGTTGTCACAGTTTAAGTTTCGTTTTATTGTGTTCTTGGTGGAGCTTATACTTGTGGTTTTGTTTTGTTTTGTTCTTTGGATCTGGTTGGAAAACACCCTTTAGTATTTCCTGAAGTGGGGGTTTTCTGATGATAAATTCCCTCATCTTTTCTGTATCTGTGAATGTTTTTATTTCTCCTTGGTACTTGAAGGATAGCTTTGATGGGTATAGTGTTCTTGGCTGAAAGTTCTTCTCTTTCAGGGCTTTAAATATTGGGGTATACTCACTTTTAGCTTGTAGAGTTTCTGCTGAGAAATCTGATGATAATCTAATAGGCCTTCCTTTATATGTTGTATTCTTCTTTTCCCTGGCTGCCTTGAGAATTCTTTCTTTGTCGTTGGTTTGTGCCATTTTCAGTATGATGTGCCTTGGAGTAGGTTTGTTGTGGTTAAGAAAACTTGGTGTTCTGTTTGCTTCTTGGATTTGAGGCTTTAGTTCTTTCCACAGGCTTGGGAAGTTCTCGTCTATTATTTGTTTGAATGTATTCTCCATTTCATTTTCTCTCTTTTCTCCCTCTGATATACCTATTATTTTTATGGTATTCTTTTTGATGGAGTCAGACAATTCCTGTAGGGCTTTCTCATTTTTTTAATTTTTGAGTCTCTCTCTTCTTCTCTCTGTTGTGCCTCAGGTTGCTTGTCTTCTGTGTCACTAATCCTACCTTCTATCTGGCCTTTTCTATTAGCTAAGCTTGTTACCTCATTTTTCAGTTTATGAATTGAGTTTTTCATCTCTGTTTGATTTGTTTTTATAGTTTCAATTTTCTTGGTAATATATTCTTTGTGTTCGTTGAGTTGTTTTCTGAGCTCCCTAAATTGCCTTTCTGTGTTTTCTTTTATACCTCTAAGTATTTTTAGCATTTCTATTTTAAATTCTCTGTCATTTAGCTCCAAGGTTTTCAATTTATTAAATTTTTTTCTCCATAGATTTTTTTTCCACATCTATCTGTGTTACTTCTCTATCTTTTGTATCCATGATATTTGATTTCCTTTTTCTTATTGGCATCTGAGTGTGGTCTTGTTGATAGCACTAATGAGAATTAATAAAGACTAAAAGGAAAAAAAAAGAGTAAAAAAAGAATGAAAAAACAAATTTGGAAAAAAAAAAACAGTAATAATTTATTATTTCTCTCCCCTTTTCTTTCTTCTCCTCCCCTCCTCTTCCCTCCTCCTTAAGAAAATATTGTGATAAACTGTAAATTATATTATGCTAAATGGAACAAAAACTGCCTATAATGGAGTGCCTGAGTTGGGGGGACGTGTTCAAGGGGCAAAAAAGGAAGTAGGGACCCGCAAAATGCAAAAAGGGAAAAAGTTTGGGTCAAGTATAAAATGATTTGCTTGTAATTGTTGGTCGACTAAGAGATATAATGAGAAGGATAAGAGGGAAACAAGAAAAAGGGAAAAAAAGAAAAAAAAACTATTGTATTAAGTGGAGTAAAGACTGAATAGAATGGAGATCCTGGGTTGGGAGGAATGCTAATGAGTTAAAAAGCGAAGTAAAAGCACCCAAAATGCCACAAAAAAACCCAAAAAACTTGAGTCCCAAATTAAATAATTTGTTTGTGATCGAGGATTGAATGAGAGGAAAATTAAAAGGAGAAAAGAGAAACTAATAGGCAGGGAGATATAAGAAAAAGGGGAAAAGGAAAGGAAGAAAAAAGAGAAAAAAAAAAAGAGAGAGAAAGAGTTAAGGGTTTTGGAGTGTAACCCTCATGGAGAGTAAGGAAGAAGAAAAGAGAGAAAATGAAACACTTATGGGTAGTGTTGTTCAAGAAAAGGAAAGCGTAAGACGGGCAGACAATAAAAGGACCAAGGTGGAGGAAATAGAAATAATACTAATAAAGGCAAGAAGATGAAAGAAACAAAAAAATAGTGGAACAAATTATAAAGTCTGTGGATTTTTCTTGAATTTGAGAGATTAACTTCTTCTTTCCTTTTCTTTCCTCTCCCTCTTCCTGGTCGGTGACTCTGTACCCCAGGCTCTGCCCCTGTGGCACGCTTAGGTAGGGATTTGCAGTTGATGAGACTCTACGGCAATGTCATATATTTGGCTTCAGTCTCGTTGGTAGTCAAGGCTTGTTAGCGTTTGCTGGCTTCAACAATAAGAGAGTCCGTTTTCCCGGAGGCTCTCTCCTAGTCTCTCCTTCCTGAATGAGCAGCCTGATGATCCAGCTACGAGGCTGCCACTGCTGCTGCCGCTTCCTCTGCCTGTGGAGTAAGAGGCTCAAAGAGCTGGCAAATCCCCACTCTATCCCCATTCAATGCGGGGCTCTGGGTAAGGCTCTGGCAGTCAGAGCCGCCAGCGTAATCAGGCGGGTCTGGAAGCCAATTGCTCTCAAGGTGACTTTCTATGAGCCTCCAGGCCTGTTCAGCACGCCTAGCACTCTGTGGGACCACTCTCCCTAGGCTTTCTGCACTTTGTAACCTGTTTCGACTGGGAACAAGATGCCCTAGTCTCTGCCTGAAGTACAGGAGGTCTTAACACCACCAAGTCCCTCTTTTTAGCATATATCCCTGAGTATGAAAGCTCTGCCAATCAGGAGTTGCCCCCACCCCTTTCACAAGAGGCACTAAAAGATATCACGCCTCTTGTCTTGGATCGCTGAACTGAGAGAGATCTTGTCACTTAGAGCCTCGTAGGTCAGTTGGGAGGTGAGCAGCCTGTGGATTAAGCTAATTTCAGCGATCGGATCTGTCGAATTTCCCCAGAAAGAACTGCAAGCTGCCCGCGCGCCCCTCCCTCAACACTTGATTGTTAGCTTGAATGGCTGGGTGAGGTGCCCCGTCTAGAGAAGCTCGGGCGTAGGGAAGTTCACCTTGGCGCACTCCCCGTGTGCTGCTGGCAGCTGCTGCTTGTGATGCAGGCAGTTGCTCTCAGAGTGCACGGGCTGTTGGGCTGCTCGCGGTGCGCGGGCGGCTGCTCGCGTAGGCTGACCCAGCACAGGCACACTCTTTCCTTAGCTTGAATGAACGTCCATGCCATAGCCTAGCTTCCTCCACACCCCTAGCTCCTCCTGACTCTCAGCTCCAAGTGAAAGCAGCGTTTGCTCAGGTTAGTGAGGAAGGCAGAGTGTTTCTTTGTCCGACTTATTTCCTTCGGGGTTGATTATATATCCAGTCAATTTTTCGCTTGACCCTACCTTCGCCCCCAGTGCGTGGAACTCCCAGATGCTCCAAGGATAGATTTTTCTGTCTCTGGTTGATGAACTTGTTGAAATTTTGGGGAGATTTGTAGGTGATGCTCCTCACGGAGCCATTGCTCTGACATCACCACTCTTTTCAAAGTGACTGTTCCATTTCATATCCCTACCAGCAACATGTAACGGCTCCCTAGGGAGCCTTTCAAAAAATTCTTGTTTCTAGGCTTTACTCCCCAGAGGTCTGGAGGGAGGCCCAAGCATTTGCATTTAACAAGCTTCCCAGGTGATTTGGTACATCTGGTCGGAGGTGTGTGTGCTGACTTACTGAGGCCAGGTGACCTCCAAGCCTCACTGAGGCCTGGTGTCTCTATTAGTTTGTGCCTCTAGGGCAAGTTGCATATTCCTACCAAGTCTTTCTTGATGAATGTCTTTGGGTGAGAGAAGCAGTTCTGCAGAGCAATGCTGGGGACCAGGCCAAGTCAACAGCTTAAGTTGGGACCGCACCTGTCCTGCATTACCCTCCATGCAGGCTGACTCCATGCCCCTGGCTTTGTAAGCATAATTTATCTCAGCTTTTTATGTGTTCCCACGCTGCAAAAGCACCATAAACTCAGTGGTTTGGTTTTAGGTGCATCTGAAAGTGTCCTGTTCCTTTTAAGTCATAATCTTGGTTGCTGTCATTTTGGCAACTTCTTGAAAATGCCTTATTTCTACCTTGTCATTTATTAGCTGTGACTACTTAATGCCTCTGAGCCTCTGTTTCCTTATCTGAAAAATGGAGTAATAATATTGACATTGTGACCTGAGCAGTGGTGGCACAGTAGATGGAGCATCAACCCAGGATGCTGAAGTCCTGGGTGGAAACCCCAAGGTCACAAGCTAGAGCACAGTCTCATAGGTCTGAGTGCAGGCTTGCCAGCCTGAGCATGGGGTCACCAGCTAGAGCACAGGATCACTGACATGATCCTATGGTAAGTGGCTTGAAGACCAAGCTTGCTGGTCTTGAGCAAGGGGCCACTGACGCAGCTTGAGCCCCCCCCCCCCCATCAAGTCACATATGAGAAGCAATCAATAAACAACTAAAGTGAAGCAACTATCAGTTGATGCTTCTTGTCTCTCTCCTCCCCCCTCTCCCTTCCTGACTCTCTCTCAAATATATATATATATTGAGACCCACATATATATATATACATACAAATATTGATCGACTTACGACCTATGCAACTTACGACCTTTGACTTTACAACCACAATCGCCAGCCATGACTGCTCTGCGTCTGGCAGCACAAGCATTGCCCAGCTGGGCGCATGGCAGTGCGGACGAGCTTCCGGCAGCACTACCATCTCCGCGTGCACCATTTTAACTGTTATCCCAGACTCAGTACAGCAATTTGTGTTTTGTCTTGGATATTTTCATCAAACACCTCCAAGATGTCTACCAAGAGGAAATTGTCTTTGCAAATATTAAACTAGTTGTACTAGTAATGCAGTGTTTTACTTAAACGTGACGAATGTAAAAATAAAAAACAAAATGGTGTAGAGATGATACAAATGGCATAAAATGAACAAAGAAAATTATGATATATAACAATAATAAAAGAAAATTATGATAAAATATGACTTAAAGATTTTTATAACATCATTTCATAGTGCTATACATATAGCCTACTCAACTTATGACCAAATCGTGTTACAACTGGTCTGTCAGAACCAATCATGGTCGTAAGTTGAGCACTAGCTGTATATATAAGGTCTACCGGAAAGTTCTGTCCGTTTCTATCACAAGTTTCGACACGTAAGCACATGTTTATTTGGCACATGTATGCCTCTCTATTTTTATCACTTAATGTATACATACTGACATAGCAAATTACCTAAAACAAAGTTGATTCACGTTAGTCTTATGTGTGAAGCGATAGTGTACCCATAGCTACTGATAAAGTTCATTTACGCCACTGTAATTTTTACAAATTTCAACAAGGAAGAAATGCTACAGAAGCATGTCTGTCACATCCACCATATTCCTCGGACTTAGCACCCTCCGACTACCACTTGTTTTAGTCCTTACAAAATTTTTTGAAGGGCAAAAAATTCATAAATGAAGAAGATATCAAACAAGCACTGGTTCAGCTTTTTGCATCAAAAGATAAAACATTTTTCAAAAATGGGATATACAAATTGCCTTCACGCTGGTAAGAAATCATTAGTAATAATGGCAATTCTATTATTTAATAAAGTTTATTGATGGTAAGAAAAATTTGTATTTTGTTTTATTCCAAAAATGGACAGAACTTTCCGGTAGACCTTATATATTGACATCTCTTTGGTTGGTAGACATTTTTTTTTCTTGTGCTTTTTGGCCATTTGTATAGCTTCCATTATTTCTTTAACTATATATTTTTTATAGTAAGAATATGTAACATGAGATCTACCTTAACAAATTTTTAAGTGTACAATACAGTATTGTAGTATGTATTGTATAGCAGGTTTCCGGAACGGGCTCATCTTGCATAACTGAGGCTTTCTGCACAGGAGTTAGCATCTCTTCATTCCCTTCTTCCCAGCCTCTGGACACCTCCACTCTACTCTCTGATCCTATGTGTTTAACTATTTTAGATATCTTAGATATGCACAAACAGGCAGTGTGTGTCCTGTGACTGACTTCTTAGTGTAATGTCCTCAAAGTTCACCCATGTTACTGCATGTTATAGGATTTCCTTCTTTTTAAGGCTGAGTAATAGTCCCATGTGTATTCATCTATCAGTGAACATTTAGGTTATTTCTACACAGTATTTTGGGTATTGTGAATAGTGTTGTAAGAACAGAGGAGTGCTGATAGCTCTTCAAGATCCTGGTTTTTTTTTTTTTTTTTATTAATACCCAGAAGTAGGATTGCTAGAACATATGGTAGTTTTACTTTTAATTTTTTGAGGACTCTCCATACTGTTTTCCAGAGTAGCTGCACCATTTTGCCTTCCCACCAACAGTATGCAAGGGTTCCAATTTCTCCAAATCCTCACCAACTCTTGTCTTTTTTTTTTTTTAAACCATCCTAACAGGTGCTAGGTGGTATCTCATTGTGGTTTTGATTTGCATTTCCTGACAATTAGTGAAGTTGAGCATCTTTTCATATACCTGTTAGCTGTTTGTATATCTTCTTTAGAAAAATGTCTATTCAGGTCTATAGCCCAATTTAAAATTTAGCTATTAGGGTTTTTTGTTTGTTTTTGCTGTTGAGTTGTAGGGGGTAGGAAATTAACCCCTTATCTGATATGTGGTTTGCAAATATTTTCTCCCACGGTAGATTACCTTTTCACTCTGATGATTATTTCCTTCGATGTGCAGAAGTTTTTTAGCTTGATGTCCTTCCACTTGTCTATTTTTGCTTCTGTCACCTGTGCTCTATCTAGCGTTGTAACGACGAAAACACTGCCAAGACCAATATCATAAAGCTTTTCCCCAACGTTTTCTTCTAAAGGTTTACTGTTTCAGGTCCTAATTCATGTTAAGTTAACTTCTGTGTCCAATTCCTTTTTTTTTTTTTTACACGTGGATAGTCAGTTTTCCCAACACTACTTGCCAAAGAGAATGTCCTTTCCCCTTGTATTCTTGGCATCCCTCTTGAAGATAAGTTGACTGTATATGATGGTTTGATTTCTGGGCTCTTATTTTGTTCAGTTGGACTGTGTGTCTGTCTTTATGCTAGTAACCTACTATGTAGCTTTGTGTATCATATTTTGTAATCAGGAAGTGTGTGATGCCTCCAGCTTCATTCTTAAGATTCTCTTGGCTGTTTGAGGTCTTCTGTGGTTCCATGTGAGTGTTAGTACTATTTTCCTTTGTTTCCTTTTTAAGCTATAAAACTATTTTTCTTTTTATTTTATTCAATTTTTAAAAATTTATTGGGGTGACATTGGTTAATAAAATTATATAGGTTTTTGGTATCAATTAATAGTCATTTATGTATAAAAATGGGATTTTAATAGATATTGCATCAAATCTGTAGATTTCATTTAGTGTATTGTGGTTTTAACAATCTTAAGACTTTTAATCTATGGGCCCTGACTTGTGGATAGAGTATTATCCCAGCGTGCCAATCACGGCACATATGAGGAGCAACCAATGAGTACACAACTGAATGGATTAAACAGAACAACTAAGTGGAATGATAAGTCAGTGCTTCTCTCTATCTCTCTCTTTCTCTTTCTCAAATCAATGGAAATTTTTTTTTTAAGGCTTTTTATCCATGAACACAGGATATCTATCCATTTGTTTGTCTTCTTTTAAATTTTTCCCATCAATGTTTTGAAGCTTTCATTGTACAAGTCTTTCACCTTCTCACAGTTGATCATAAATATCAAACAAGGGTTTATTGCTAGACTCTCCACCCTGTCCCAGTGATCTTTATGTCTAACCCTGTGAAAATACCCCTTTGTCTTCGTCACTGTAATTTTTTGCAGCAAGTTTTAAAATTTGACAGTTTGAGTCCTTCAAGTTCATTGTTCTTTTCCAAGAGCCTCTTTCATTATTCACTGGTCATTGCTTTTCTGCAGTGCCAGCTTACAAGCGTTTGCTTTGCTACTGTGTTGTTTACTTTGCTATGTGTACTATAAAATAAACTACACGTGTATGATCTCACTCTTATTTTTCACCTGATGAGGGTTCATTTCTTCTTCTGTAGGTTCCTCTAGTCTAGATACTCCCTTCTTCCATGTGACTGACTCTACCTCACTTCTCAATCTGCAGTTTGATGGCCACTACATTTCTCTTTTTTTTTTAAATTTTTTTTTATTTATTCATTTTAGAGAGGGGGGAGAGAGAGAGAGAGCGAGAGAGAGAGAGAGAGGGAGAAGGGGGAGGAGCAGGAAGCATCAACTCCCATATGTGCCTTGACCAGGCAAGCCAGGGTTTTGAACCGGCAACCTCAGTGTTTCCAGGTTGACGCTTTATCCACTGCGCCACCACAGGTCAGGCCTACATTTCTCTTTAATCCTCTGGTTCAATTCTGACATGTTATTGTAACCATCTCCATGGCTGGAGAAGCAGAACCTTGGTCATTGGGTCCCTGGGACACCCTTGCTTTCAGCCCTCAACTCCCCTTACTGTCGCCCAGCCTGGGACTCTCACGCCAGGAGACCACTCAGGGTGTCTGAGATCCGGCTTGGTGGCTTCCACCTTTCCCACTGACCCTGATGTTGGTTCTCTTTCCGAAGAGGGCATCTTGGACTCATCTCAGTGAGCCTCTTGGGTTTTATTATAATCAGAATTGTGGTTTTTACTATCATTGCTCTTTCATCCTCCCATGTTATCCACATGCCTGTCATTTCCCCCAGAAAGAGTAGGTGGCTTGCTCTAGTTAGGAAGACTAGAAGGCTGAAATAGACCCTGTCTCTTGATGTCCGGTCCAGTGACACCGCCTTCTTCCTAGAGGGCTCTGTTTCCGTCTGTCTCTCACAAAGAGCATGGATGTTGAATCCAGATGAATGTAGATCTGGTTCTAGCTCAGGCCCTTGCTAATTGTGGAACCTCGGACACATTTATTAAACCTCATGGGCCTTAGCTTCTTTGTCTGTGAAACAGGGATAGCAGTGCCAGCTTTGCAGGGTTGATTCAGATTGAATGAAATAAGGAATGTCAACCGCTGGGCATGGTACCTGGCCCAGGTGCTGGGTATCTTTGAGAGCCTCAAATCTCCTTTGCCATGATGCCTCCCATTATGTGGAATTTGCAAATTTCTTCTCAGAGGGCCTTTCACCTGGTTTGGGTAGCAGGCCTCTGGTTGCCCTTCCCTGTGCACCTGCCGACCCTCTTGGATTCTGCTCTGAGTGGTGTTCCATCCCGCCCAGCTGGACAATGGGGGTGAGAAGCACGGAGCAGAGTGATGATTCAGAGGGGAGGAATGATGTAGGGTGACTTGTCAGGGACTGTTTTACCATATTTTGAAATGTTGAAACTTAGCTTTATTTTTCCATGCCTAACTATTGGAGAGGGGCAGACTGAGGATTGAGGTTGCTTTGACAGCTCTGACATTCTTCATAAAGTCGTCCCATACTTTTTAGAGGAGTAAGGACCACTGTAGGTAGCAGCTCCTTTGTCCCTCTGGGTATTTCAGCTCTGCCTCCAAATTTGACATGCCACACTGAGCATGTGGGTGACAGCTACTGTCACTCAAGCCTGATAGTTGTCAGGACCACCACAGGCCCCTTCATCAGAGGACTTACAACCATTCAGGGCCCTCTTTGAGAGGAATTCTGGCAAGTACCATTTTCCCCTCTTTAGTTAAGTGTTTCTTATATTTTTAGCATCTTGCCATGTTCCTGGATGGCCTGTCCCTTACTGTGACACTGGAAAGGATCCTGACCTCTTAGAAAGCCCTAAACTAATGCTTGGTGACTCGCACACCTCCAGGGGATAAGGAGTGGAATTTAGAGATAGATAGGTAGATAGATAGATAGATAGATAGATAGATAGATAGATAGATGTGTGTGTATATATATATATATATATATATATACACACACACACACACACACACATATATATTTATATACACATATAGTATACACACACACACACACACATATATATATATGCCTTTTTACAGTATAAAAAATCTGTTTGGAATATATTCTTACAAATGGAGCAGTTTGGAACAAATGGGTAAATTATCATCCCTATTGTATAACAAAGGCCAACTTTTCATACAAAAAAGTTTTCTACATATAGATGTGTTTCCTCCAAACACCTAACAGAACTGAACTTTTCTTAAATTTTATTTTTATCTACTCTGTCCTCAAGGATACAACATTGCTATATGTTGTTTTTTTTTCCAATGACTACCCAAGTTAACAGAAGAATGTAAACAGTACCTTTATTGGAAATCAGCGGAGTATGTCTCCCAAGACGAGGACCTTTGTCTAGAAGGGGTTTGCAGAGCTGCAGAAGGAGGGCTGGGACAGATGCTAATAGAAGTGTTCATAAAAGCTTCTCATTGCATTTCCCATTAAATCCCTCAGTACTGGTTCAATGCAGAATCCAGCTTTTCAATGACCTAATGCTTATCAATCCCCCCAAAATGCTCCATTAAGACTCTAGTATAAGAATAAGAAGTTACCAGCCTGACCAGGCAGTGGCACACAGTGGATAGAGTGTCGGACTGGGAACCAGGTTCCAAACCCTTAGGTCACCAGCTTGAGCCCAAGGTCACTGGTTTGAGCAAGGGGTCACTTGGTTTGCTGTAGCCCCCGAGTGAAGGCACATATGAGAAAGCAGTCAATGAACAACTAAGGTGCCACAATGAAGAACTGATACTTCTCATCTCTCTCCCTTTCTGTCTGTCCCTCTCTCTGTCTCTGTCTCTGTCACACACACACACACACACACACGCACGCACGCACGCACACACACACACAGAGTGAGAAGTACCAGTAAAAACCTAGAGAGTAGAATGTTTTCTTTGTGATTGCTCTGCCTCCTCTGAACACTTTGTGTAATGTCTGGCAATAGATCAGTGTATGAGAACTTGATTAAGTTCTGAATTAAGAAATTATAAGCCAGATAATAAAATAAGGGGACTGTGCTGGCAGAGTCTAAGAGAGCATCAAAGTGCCTTGATAAAAATATCTTTCCCCTAAAGAACCAGCTTCTGAAATCACAGCCAAGGGGGAATCCTTTCGCTCTGAGATTTTACCATTGTCCAAAGCAATACGTGTTTGAGTAAACCACTTGTAGGACATAGGAATTTACTAAAAGCGAAGGCAAGGAAGATCTGGACAGAGATGAGTTTTATTTCATGTAACCAGAGCTTCTGCTGCAGGACTAAGGACACTGCTCTGCCCTAAGGTCATTTTCCCCTAATTACCTTGTAATTTTTCTCTCATGAAGGGTTGGGGCTGCTGTTGTTGTGTGTATGTTTTTTAAACAAAAATAGGGATTAAAAGTAAGAGAAGAAAACCAACTCTGATTCTATCACTCAGAAAGGACTGTCATTATTCTTTGGTTTCATGTGGTATTTAATTTTTCAACAAAAACTAAGATCATACTATATATAATGTGGCTTAGTCTGCCTTTCTAAACTTAAAATATATATTGCAAACAGCTTTTAGACTAACAAAGAGAGACTCAGATTGTGATGTTTAGTGTTCCACATACCCTGTTTAATGGATGGGTCATAACGTATGTTATTTGTGGGCTGTCTCTATGTGAAGCAACATTTTAGCAAACATCACACATACATCTTTGCGTATTGCAGGATAAGCATTCCTCTCCTCTGCACTGTTCTAAAGAGTGGCTTCCCTTCATTTCTTGTTGAGCACCTTTCTGGGTCTCGTGTCCCTTTATATTTCTACTTTTACGGATTGTTATTAATGTTTTCTGCTGATCACCACCTCTCTTCAGATGTCAGTAAACCTTCACCTTATCCTCACTTATGGGGGGGTGGGGCAAACAAGCCTGGTTCACCTGGCTCTGAACTGCACACTAGAGGTTCCTGATCATGATGCACATTGGAGTCCATTTCACCAGAAGCTTGAAAAACTCCTGGAGCCTGGCTCCCAAATCCAGACATTGATCTAATCAGCATAGGGCAGGGCCACTGTGGCAGTTGTGGTCAGTCCTCATGGACCCTTCCATAGATATATATTCCCTTTCAGTTGGTTATTTATTTATTTATTTATTTATTTATTTATTTATTTATTTATTTATTTTGAGAAACGCAGGGAGAGAGAGAGAGACAGGAACATGGAGCTGATTCTGTACGTGCCCTGACTGGGGATTCAGCCAGCAACCTCTGTACTCCAGGATGATGCTCCAACCAACCGAGCTATCTGGCCAGGGCTTAATTTTTTTTATTTTTATTTATAGACAGAAAGAGAAAGAAAGAGACAGAGATGGGGAAGGGGAGCATTCATTTGTTGTTCCACTCAGTCATGCATTCATTGGTTGCTTCCCATGTGTGCCCTGATCAGGCATTGAACCAGCAAAATTGTCATTTCTGGATGACGATCTTAACCGACTGAGCTAACTGGCCACAGCCCAGGTGGCTGTATATATATATTTTTAATTTTTAATTTTATTTAAAAATGTTTTATATTTTTATTTTATGAAGTATAGTTTTGAACTCTTCATACCCAAGTGATACTCCAGTGTATGTCTCTGGTATAATTCCTTTAGTAATGTGTGTTACTGCCTGGCAGGCCTCACTAGAAGTATATATATATATATTGTGATTTCATTCAGACTTTCTGTACATCTTTTATTCAACCTTTTAAAAAACTCATGTTGCCTCATGAGCAGTTTTCTAGATTACCTCCTCATTTAGTAACCATGATTTTAGGCCTACCCCAGTACAATTTTGAGTTTTTTGACAATAACTTATTTTCAATTCTTTAACAATGAACTCTTCAGTTGACTTGCTGGAGAAGCCATCGAGAGTGGTGAAGGCAGACCTTGACTCTGGTTGTAGGTCGTGTGGATCTGACTTAGAAACTGCTCTGTGCCTGTGTGACCACAAGCAAGTTGCTTAAATTCTCGTGACTCCATTTGGCCATTTGTAGTGAGAATGATCAAGTAATACCTATCCCATCTAGTCACTGTGATGAGTAAATGAGGGAATATACAGAACACATTCAGACAATTTTGTGTGTTAGAAATAACATCATAAAACGTCTCTGAGGGTAGCTCTTCAAGTACCCTATAGATAGGAGGCATTTTATTTTAAAATTTTTTATATTTTTGGCCCTGGCCGGTTGGCTCAGTGGTAGAGTGTCGGCCTGGCATGCAGGAGTCCCGGGTTCAATTCCCGGCCAGGGCACACAGGAGAAGCGCCCATCTGCTTCTCCACCCCTCCACCTCTCCTTCCTCTCTGTCTCTCTCTTCCCCTCCAGCAGCCGAGGCTCCATTGGAGCAAAGTTGGCCCAGGCACTGAGGATGGCTCTGTGGCCTCTGCCTCAGGCACTAGGATGGCTCTGGTTGCAACAGAGCAACGCCCCAGATGGGCAGAGCATCGCCCCCTGGTGGGCATGCGGGTGGATCCCGGTTGGGCACATGCGGGAGTCTGTCTGACTGCCTCCCCGTTTCCAACTTCAGAAAAATACAAAAAAAAAATTTATATTTTTATTTTATGAAGTATAGTTTTGAACTCTTCATACCCGAGTGATATTCCAGTGTATGTCTCTGGTATAATTCCTTTAGTAATGTGTGTTACTGCCTGGCAGGCCTCACTCCCCTTCAGTCCTCTCCTTTCCTGGGTTCTCCTTGCCATCCCCCCCCCCCCCACATACACTCCAGGTGAACCATGGAATGATTCATGTGCTTTCTTCTGAGAAGTAATTTAATGTCTATTTTATAAAAAATTATTTTTCTCTGGGCTACTTGGAGACCTGCCCTATGGTGATTTGAGACTGAAATTATAATTCAGAGTTTCTGAATTTGAAGGTGTGCTTCAACATAGGTAAAATTCTATTCGACCTGGATGTTGACAAGGTAAACATTCTCTCCTCTGTCCCCTGGAGTTTGTGGGAAGGGGAGGAAATGTCACTCAGCCTTTGCAGTGCATGGCACTAGAAAAAATTGAGTGCCTACAAGCAAACAATCCAATAAAAAATGGGAAGAGGACATGAACAGACACTTCTCCCAGGAAGAAATGCAAATGGCCAACAGATATATGAAAAGATGCTCATCTTCTTTAGTTATTAGAGAAATGCAAATCAAAACTACAATGAGATACCACCTCATACCTGTTAGATTAGCTATTATTAACAAGATAGGTAATAGCAAATGCTGGAGAGGCTGTGGAGAAAAAGGAACCCTCATTCACTGTTGGTGGGAATGTAAAGTAGTACAACCATTATGGAAGAAAGTATGGTGGTTCCTCAAAAAACTGAAAATAGAACTACCTTATGACCCAGCAATCCCTCTACTGGGTATATACCCCCAAAACTCAGAAACATTGATATGTAAAGACACATGTAGCCCCATGTTCATTGCAGCACTGTTCACAGTGGCCAAGACATGGAAACAACCAAAAAGCCCATCAATAGATGACTGGATAAAGAAGATGTGGCACATATACACTATGGAATACTACTCAGCCATAAGAAATGATGACATCGGATCATTGACAGCAAAATGGTGGGATCTTGATAACATTATACGAAGAGAAATAAATCAGAAAAAAACAGGAACTGCATTATTCCATACGTAGGTGGGATATAAAAGCGAGACTAAGAGACATTGATAAGAGTGTGGTGGTTAGGGGGGGGGGGAGAGGGAGAGGGAAAGGGGGAGGGAGAGGGGCACAAAGAAAACTAGATAGAAGGTGACAGAGGACAATCTGACTTTGGGTGATGGGTATGCAACATAATTGAATGACAAGATAACCTGGACATGTTTTCTTTGAATATATGTACTCTGATTTATTGATGTCGCCCCATTAAAAAAAAAAAAAAAAAAAAAAATGGAGTGCCTTTTGATCCCTTTTGCAGGTGGAGGACTTGTTGGGGTCTGACCCCTGGTGTTCATCCTGGCCTGTCGCTGCAGCTGCAGGGCGCACTGATCTTATAATCAGACCAGCACTGGTGGTCTGTCCATGGGAGCAA
Source organism: Saccopteryx leptura (assembly GCF_036850995.1). NCBI lineage: Eukaryota > Metazoa > Chordata > Mammalia > Chiroptera > Emballonuridae > Saccopteryx > Saccopteryx leptura. Next base: position 124,680,948 of record NC_089508.1, read on the forward strand.
CATTAGGGTGGGTTTACTTTGGGACATATTTCCAGAGACTGAAGTTTAGAGTAGTAGGTTGAGTCTCTTTTCTCTAGCAGGGTTTCCAGGCCCTATACAATAGGGTTTCATGGGCCTAGGGCTACACCCAAGTTGTGTGCCCCTCACGGCTCTTTGCCATTTTGATTCCATAACGCCCTCACCCAGGAGGAGACTCCGATCTGCCACAAACTCCCCAAGTGATTCTGGCTGCCAGCACAGCTGGATGTCACCTGCTCTGGCACGGTACTTTCCCCACGTTGTTCAGAACAGTGGCCGAACATGCAGGCAGGGCCCACAGAGACGGAGACTGACAGCAGCAGGCTGTGGGCAGGAAGAGAAGAGGGTCAGCGTGGGCTGTGGCTTGCCAGTCTCTGGCAGACACTCTTGTCTGCTTCAGCGGAAGGGAGAATGCAGAGGCCAAGGATAAATGGCCTGTGAGATTGTAAAGAGTAATGTGACCCATGTGGCCTGAAGACTCGTGCGGCCAGGCAGCTCTGTGGGCACTGCACAATTGCGTTTCCCCTTGTTTCCGTTCTTCAGGAAAGAACTAGGGCTGTGGGCCTGACAGAGACTGGTATCAATTCCTGAATGTGCCACTTCTTCCAAAATCTTCCCCTTCAAGCTTTTCTGTGTGCCTGTTGACACTTCTTCCCTGGAGTCCTGCACTAAGTGCAGTCCGTCTGGGTGAGACTTGCTCACAGCTGGCTGCTGGTGCCCAGGGTCCTCAGAGGGGATCCTCGACTGGTGTCCCAAGTTCCGTCCAGCCTGCTGACGTGTGACTCTGGTGTGGCCACAGAAACTTTTTTTTCTTTCTGAAGTTGGAAACAGGAGGCAAACAGACTCCGGCATGCGCCCGACCGGGATCCACCCGGCATGCCCACCAGGGAGTGATGCTCTGCCCATCTGGGGCGTCGCTCTGTTGCAACCAGAGCCATTCTAGCGCCTGAGGCAGAGGCCACAGAGCCATCCTCAGCGCCCGGGCCAACTTTGCTCCAATGGAGCCTTGGCTGGGGGAGGGGAAGAGAGAGACAGAGAAAGGAGAGGGGGAGGGGTGGAGAAGCAGATGGGCGCTTCTCCTGTGTGCCCTGGCCGGGAATTGAACCTGGGACTCCTGCACGCCAGGCCGACGCTCTACCACTGAGCCAACTGGCCAGGGCCAGAAACTTTTAGTTGGAGAGTGGTGCAAGCAAAGGGCAGTGCTTGAGCACTCCCTGGGTGTTAGGCCTTGGACCCCGCTGAGCTGCTCCTAACACCAGTAATGTGGGCTGCTCCACTTTGGTCTCCAAGGACCCCTTTGCCCGAATCCAGAACAGGCCCCTTTGGTTTTCTCCTTTCCTCGGTGGGCCTAGTTGTGACCTCCAAGATTAGATGGTAAACGTCGAGAAGGGCACATCCCTGAGGAGTCCTGGGGGCTGAGGAGCAGAGCAGGCTCAGGCCCCACACTCCCCTTACCCGATCTGTGCTGGGACGCCCCGCCTCTCCCAGCGCTGCTCCTCCAGAAGCCATGGGGGAGGGGCGGGGCACTTGCTCTGTGAGTCAAGTCAAAAGGACTGTATTGTGCAAAAGCCAGGCCCTCCAGTCTTTGTGAAGTGTGGCTGAAGCCTGGCCCACCTGGCTGTGCTCCGTAGGACACTTGGTCGGGACTGTTTGTGTCGCCCTCACCAGGTGAGCAGTGAAGGAGAACAAGGGTGCCATGCCCTCCTTTCAGAGGTTGGATGGTGCCTGGACACTTGTTACTTTGGACCCTAACCCCTCCTGGATGGAGACCGAGGGAAATGTCACTGATTCTGTTTGCCATACCGAGTGTGGCGTTTCTACCCTGGTATCCTTCGACGTAGCCAGTTTTCAGCGCTGTTACAATAGACGGAATCACCCTGCATACTTATAGGTGCATTTGGGAGAAAGTGTTTCAGTCTCATCACTAAACTGGGGCCGTAATTCTCTTTCTTCCTTCCTGTTTCTTGCCCGATTTGAGGATTATATCAGTATCTCCCTTCAGGAAATGCAAGAGCATTACCTAAGAAACTTGAAGTTACTTTCCAGGAACTCAGGTGCTGCTACTTCAGAAGATGCCTGATCTCCAGGGTCCTCCTTCCTTGTCTATGATCAGATGCATTCAAGCAAGAGACACGAGCTAAATGAAGCTACCAAAATGCTTATTTGCTGCACCTTGGACAATGACTCTCCCCAGCAGACTTGCAGGTTTATGCAGAAAGCGGTAGAGTATGAAAGGTCATTAGTCATCCTGGCATCTTGACCTCATGTTGTTATAAAGTAAATATACTTACTAAACAGATCCAGATGCAATCACATGTGTGTGTCCAGTGAAGAATATTTTCTGTCCTTGGCCCGGGCAGTCAGCTCACAAGGCCCGTTCGTAGCACCTCTCTTTCATCGAGGGCCAGTGGCCCCCTACGTGTACTCTTTACTTCTCTCTTCCTGAGCCCTCTGTTGCTGGTAAAAGATAGGCAAGTGTTTCCTGATAGGGATCCTGGGGGCCAAGGGACCCAAGGGAGAGAGGAGGCTTTTCTCCATGTCCCAGAGATAATGGATGATAAAGAAATAAAAATCATATGGCTGATCATCTCCCAACTTGGGAACTTGGGACAAGCCATGTTTCTTTATATGAATCTTCTTGTATCACAGTATACAGATTTCAACCCCAGCCACTGCCAGGCCCTAGAGGACATGTTTAAATCTTAGAGGAGCCCCTGTGATCTGACAGATGGAGGTGTCCAGTTACCGTTAAACACTGGAGTCTTGACCTGGGAGAGCCATCTTCCCAGGACCACCCCCAGAAGAGGAGTAAGTGGCACGGTGGAATGGTGAGGGAGGACGGGGCACATAGTGAATGGAGGGCAGTGGTCCCCTGGGATTTGGAGCCTTTTTACCAGTCTACCTTATAGGTTCCGATCTTGTAGACTTCCGAGTTACTCTACCTCTCTGAGTTCGTTTTCTTTATCTGTTAACTCTGAGGTGCTGGTAGGATTAACAGAGTTATAAACTGCCCAGGACCTCAGATGCATCTAATATGCAGTAGCTTTTATGATCTTCATTAACAAGATCATCACAGGTGGAGAATGAGGTTGAACAGGAGAGGTTGGTGAATAAAGGGAAAACCGTTTAATTGCTGCATGGTGCTTACCTGCGCCCCTGACCATGGGGCCCATCCTGCCAAGAAAGGCCTCTCCTGACAGCCAGGCTCACGTCTGTCCTTCTGGAGTTCCTGCTCACTGTCAACACAAACATCCCAGAGTTCTCTGGGTCTTGGAGTTGTACAGGTCGCCACTGCCACCACCACGGCTGACATGGGCCACCTTTCCGTTACCTCTGGAGGAAGTGGACGGTGCCTACTTCACCCCTCGAACATGTGTAAGAGCTGGAAGGCTTACAGATAGGGAGGGTGAGGAAGGGAGTTATATATTTATTGGTGCCTTTTCTGTGGCCAGCCCCTTGCTGGGAAAGTCAAAGATTTCATCTCATGTTTATCCCTACCACAGCCCTGGGAAGGATAGTTGTCCCAGGAAACTGTGGAGACTGCCATGTATCTTCCTCAGAAGTCAGTGCTCACTCCTGCTCACCATCATGCTTCCTGTGGTATCCTTTTTAAGAAATTGAGGTAGCCTGACCAGGTGGTGGTGCAGTGGATAAGCATTGGACTGGGACGCTGAGGACCCAGGTCTGAAACCCGGAGGTCACTGGCTTGAGCGTGGGCTCATTCAGCTTGAGTGCAGGGTTGCCAGCTTGAGCACAGGATCGTGGACATGACCACATGGTCACTAGCTTGAGGCCAAACTTCACTGGTTTGAAGCCCAACATTGCTGGCTTGAGCCCAAGGTTGCTGGCTTGAGCAAGGGGTCACTGGCTCAGTTGGAACCCCCCCCCCCATCAAGGCACACATGAGAAAGCAAAAAATGAACAACTGTGAACGGATGCTTCTCATCTCTCTCCCTTCCTATCTGTCCCTCTCTCTGTCTCTCTCTCTTGCTTACTAAAAAAAAAAAAAGAAAAAAAATTGAGGTGAATGAGGCAGCATCACACATAAAAGGTTTGCGGGAGAGGAGTTTCAAAACACCTGCTTGCGTTTTGCTGAGTATGGATTTATAGCCCACTCGATGAGTAATGTTTCTCAGCCGGTGTCTGAGAGAGCAGTAGATCCCCGAGATCTCTCTTGCACAGGGTCCTGTGGTCAAGTTAAGTTGTGAGTGCCGCATGCTACACTCCTGCCTTGACTACTCACTGTGCACATCGGCATGTGAAAGGCTCTGAGAAAGGCCTGCAGTTAAAAACAAAAAAAACCCCACCAGAACTTATTTAAAATTACTTCCCCCAGTGTCTTCCAAACATACTATGGATCTCTTCCTGTTATGTGAAACAAGAGGTCGTAGTCTGTTGACTTTCTTCCCAGACCGTACTTCCGAAATAGCCTGAAGTACAGACATAAATTTCTTTTTTTTTATAAATAAATTTTTAATAATGTTAATGGCATGACATCAATAAATCAGGGAACATATATTCAAAGAAAACATGTCCAGGTTATCTTGTCATTCAATTATGTTGCATACCCATCACCCAAAGTCAGATTGTCCTCTGTCACCCTCTATCTAGTTTTCTTTGTGCCCCTCCTCCTCCCCTTCCCCTCTCCTTCCTTCCCTCCCAGGCCTCCCCTCCCCCCCCCACCCTCAGTAACCACCACACTCTTGTCCATGTCTCTTAGTCTCGTTATTATGTCCCACCAATGTATGGAATCATGTAGTTCTTGGTTTCTTCTGATTTACTTATTTCATTCCATATAATGTTATCGAGATCCCACCATTTTGTTGTAAATGATCCGATGTCATCATTTCTTATGGCTGAGTAGTATTCCATAGTGTATATGTGCCACATCTTCTTTATCCAGTCTTCTATTGAAGGGCTTTTTGGTTGTTTCCATGTCTTGGTCACTGTGAACAATGCTGCAATGAACATGGGGCTACACGTATCTTTACATATCAATGTTTCTGAGTTTTTGGGGTATAAACCCAGTAGAGGGATTGCTGGGTCATAAGGTAGTTCTATTTTCAGTTTTTTGAGGAACCACTATACTTTCTTCCATAATGGTTATACTACTTTACATTCCCACCAACAGTGAATGAGGGTTCCTTTTTCTCCACAGCATTTGCTCTTACCTATCTTGTTAATAATAGCTAATCTAACAGGTATGAGGTGGTATCTCATTGTAGTTTTGATTTGCATTTCTCTAATAACTAAAGAAGATGAGCATCTTTTCATATATCTGTTGGCCATTTGCATTTCTTCCTGGGAGAAGTGTCTGTTCATGTCATCTTCCCATTTTTTTATTGGATTGTTTGTTTGTTTGTTGTTGAGTTTTATGAGTTCTTTGTATATTTTGGATATTAGGCCCTTATCTGAGCTGTTGTTTGAAAATATCATTTCCCATTTAGTTGGCTTTCTGTTTATTTTGTTGTCAGTTTCTCTTGCTGAGCAAAAACTTCTTAGTCTGATGTAGTCCCATTCATTTATCTTTGCCTTCACTTCCCTTGCCTTTGGATCAAATTCATAAAATGCTCTTTAAAACCCTGGTCCATGAGTTTAGTACCTATGTCTTCTTCTATGTACTTTATTGTTTCAGGTCTTATATTTAGGTCTTTGATCCATTTTGAATTCATTTTAGTACAAGGGGACAAGCTGTAGTCGAGTTTCATTCTTTTGCATGTGGCTTTCCAGTTTTCCCAGCACCATTTATTGAAGAGGCTTTCTTTTCTCCATTGTATGTTGTTGGCCCCTTTATCGAAAATTATTTGACCATATATACATGGTTTTATTTCTGGACTTTCTATTCTGTTCCATTTGTCTGAGTGTCTATTTTTCTGCCAATACCATGCTGTTTTGATTGTCGTGGCCCTATAATATAGTTTGAAGTCAGGTATTGTAATGCCCCCAGCTTCATTCTTTTTCCTTAGGATTGCTATGGCTATTCGGGGGTTTTTATACTTCGATATAAATCTGATGATTTTTTGTTCCATTTCTTTAAAAAATGTCATGGGAATTTTGATGGGAATTGTATTAAATTTATAAATTGCTTTGGGTAATATGGCCATTTTGATTATATTTATTCTTCCTATCCAAGAACAAGGAATATTTTTCCATCTCATTATATCTTTTTCTATTTCCTTTAACAGTGCTTTATAGTTCTCATTATATAGGTCCTTTACATTCTCTGTTATGTTTATTCCTAGGTATTTTATTACTTTTGTTTTGCAATCGTGAAGGGGATTATTTTTTTGAGTTCGTTTTCTAATATTTCATTGTTGGCATATAGAAAGGATATGGATTTTTGTATGTTAATTTTGTATCCTGCGACCTTACTATATTGGTTTATTGTTTCTAGTAATCTTTTTGTGGAGTCTTTGGGGTTTTCAATGTATAGGATCATATCATCTGCAAAAAGTGATATTTTACTTCTTTTCTGATATGGATGCCTTTTATTTCTTTGTCTTGTCTGATTGCTCTGGCCAGAACTTCTAGCACCACGTTAAACAAGAGTGGAGAGAGTGGACAACCCTGTCTTGTTCCTGATTTAAGGTGGAAAGTCCTCAGTTTTATGCCATTTAATATGATGATGGCTGATGTTTTATCATATATGGCCTTTATCATGTTGAGATATTTTACTTCTATACCCATTTTGTTGAGTGTCTTAAACATAAAGTTGTGTTGTATTTTATCGAATGCCTTTTCTGCATCTATCAATAAGATCATGTGGTTTTTGTTCTTTGTTTTGTTGATATGGTGTATTATGTTAACCGTTTCACGTATGTTGAACCATCCTTGAGATTCTGGGATGAATCCCACTTGATCATGATGTATTTTTTTTAATATGTTGTTGTATTCGATTTGCCAGTATTTTCTTTAGTATTTTAGCATCTGTATTCCTTAGAGATATTGATTTGTAGTTTTCTTTTTTTGTGTCATCCTTGCCAGGTTTTGGTATGAGGGTTATGTTGGCCTCATAAAATGTGTTTGGAAGTATTGCTTCTTCTCTAATTTTTTGGAAGACTTTGAGTAGAATAGGAACCAAGTCTTCTTTGAATGTTTGATAGAATTCACTAGTGTAACCGTCTGGGCCTGGACTTTTATTTTTGGGGAGGTTTTTAATAGTTTTTTTTATTTCCTCCCTGCTAATTGGTCTGTTTGGGCTTTCTGCTTCTTCATGACTCAGTCTAGGAAGGTTGTATTGTTCTAGGAATTTATCCATTTTTTCTAGATTGTTGAATTTGGTGGCATATAGTTTTTCATAGCATTTTACAAGATTTCTTGGTGTATCTATCATGTCTGTGGTGATTTCTCCTCTTTCATTTTGGATTTTGTTTATATGAGTTCTTTCTCTTTTTTCCTTGGTAAGTCTTGCCAGGGGTTTGTCAATTTTGTTGAACTTTCAAAGAACCAGTTCCTTGTTTTATTTTTTCTATAGTTTTTCTGTTCTCTATTTCATTTATTTCCGCTCTGATTTTTATTATTTCCTTTCTTCGGCTGGTTTTGGGTTGTGTTTGTTCTTCTTTTTCTAGTTCCTTAAGGTGTGAAGTTAAGTGGTTCACTTGGGCTCTCTCTTGTTTGTTCATATGGGCCTGAAGTGATATGAACTTCCCTCTTATTACTGCTTTTGCTGCATCCCAGAGATTCTGATATGTTGTATGTCATTTTCATTTGTCTATATATATCGTTTGATCTCTGCACTTATTTCTTCCTTGACCCATTCATGTTTTAAAAGTATGTTGTTTAGTTTCCACATTTTTGTGGGTTTTTTCCTCTCTTTTTTGCAGTTGAATTCTACTTTCAAGGCTTTATGATCAGAAAATATGCTTGGTACAATTTCAATTTTTCTGAATTTGCTGATGTTATTTTTGTGGCCCAACATATTGTCAATTCTTGAGAATGTTCCATGTACTCTAGAGAAAAATGTATACTCCGTCGCTTTGGGATGAAGTGTCCTGTAGATGTCTATCATATCCAGGTGCTCTAGTGTTTCATTTAAGGCCAATATATCTTTATTGATTCTCTGTTTGGATGACCCATCTAGAGCCATCAGCGGTGTATTGAGGTCTCCAAGTATGATTGTATTTTTGTCAGTTTTTGTTTTTAGGTCAATAAGTAGCTGTCTTATATATTTTGGTGCTCCTTGGTTTGGTGCATATATATTAAGGATTGTTATGTCTTGTTGATTCAGTGTCCCCTTAATCATTATGAAATGACCATTTTTGTCTCTGAGTACTTTTTCTGTCTTGTAGTCAGCATTATTAGATATGAGTATTGCTACACCAGCTTTTTTTTTGGATGTTATTTGCTTGGAGTATTGTTTTCTAGCCTTTCACCTTGAATTTGTTTTTATCCTTGTTGCTTAGATGTGTTTCTTGTAGGCAGCATACAGTTGGATTTTCTTTTTTAATCCATTCTGCTACTCTGTGTCTTTTTATTTGTGAGTTTAATTTATTTACATTTAGTGTAATTATTGACACTTGTGGGTTCCCTATTGCCATTTTATAAATTGCTTTCTGTTAGTTTTGTTTCTTGTTTGATTTTTCTCTTTTTTTTTTCTATCATTTGTTTTTGTTTGTATTCCATACTTCTTTCCTCTGTTGCTACCTTTAAGTCATGTGTTTCTGTGGTGGTTTTTTCAAGGGTGGTTACCATTAAGTATTGAAAAGGGTACTTACCATATTCATTGTATTACCCTATCTTATGAGTGTTTCTGCACTTCATCGTCCTTTGCTACTGTTTTTTTTAAATTTATTTATTAAATTTAATGCAGTGACATTGATAAATCAGGGTACATATGTTGAGAGAAAACATCTCTAGATTATTTTGACATTTGATTGTGCTGTATACCCCTCCCCCAAAGTTAAATTGTCTTCTGTCAACTTCTATCTGGTTTTCTTTGTGCCCCTCCCCTCCCCCAACCCCTCTCTCCTTCTTCACCCCCTCCCCCCTCCCCCCACCCCCCACCCCTGTTGCCATCACATTCTTGTTCATGTCTCTGAGTCTCATTTTTATGTCCCTTCTATATATGGATTCATATAGTTCCTAGTTTTTTTTCTGATTTACTTATTTCACTCCGTATAATGTTATCAAGGTCCATTCATGTTATTGTAAATGATCCGATGTAATCATTTCTTATGGCTGAGTAGTACTCCGTAGTATATATGTACCAAAGCTTTTTAATCCACTAGTCCTCTGACAGACACTTGGGCTATTTCCAGATCTTTGCTATTGTGAACAATGCTGCCATAAACATAGGGGTGCATTTCTCCTTTTCGAGCCGTTCTATGGTGTCCTTGGGGTACATTCCTAAAAGTGGGATAACTGGGTCAAAAGGCAGTTCGATTTTCAGTTTTTTGAGGAATCTCCATACTGTTTTCCACAGAGGCTGCACGTCCTTTGCTACTGTTAATCTCCGTCCTCTCCCCTTTAGTTTTGCTTTTGTTGTCACAGTTTAAGCTTGGTTTTATTGTGTTCTTGGTGGAGCTTTTACTTGTGGTTTTGTTTTGTTTTGTTTTGTTTTTTGAATCTGGTTGGAAAACCCCCTTTAGTATTTCCTGGAGTGGGGGTTTTCTGATGATAAATTCCCTTATCTTTTCTGTATTTGTGAATGTTTTTATTTCTCCTTCATATTTGAAGGATAGCTTTGATGGGTATAGTATTCTTGGCTGAAAGTTCCTCTCTTTCAGGGCTTTAAATATTGGGGTCCACTCTCTTCTAGCTTGTAGAGTTTCTGCTGAGAAATCTGATGATAATCTAATAGGCCTTCCTTTATATGTTGTATTCTTCTTTTCCCTGGCTTCCTTGAGAATTTTTTCTTTGTTGTTGGTTTGTGCCATTTTCAGTATGCTGTGCCTTGGAGTAGGTTTGTTGTGGTTAAGAAAACTTGGTGTTCTGTTTGCTTCTTGGATTTGAGGCTTTAGTTCTTTCCACAGGCTTGGGAAGTTCTCATTTATTATTTGTTTGAATATATTCTCCATTCTATTTTCTCTCTCTTCTTTCTCTGATATACCTATTATTCTTATGTTATTTTTTTTTGATGGAGTCAGACAATTCCTGTAGGGCTTTCTTATTTTTTTTTTATTTTTGAGTCTCTCTCTTCTTCTCTCTGTTGTGCCTGAAGTTGCTTGTCTTCTGTGTCACTAATCCTACCTTCTATCTGGCCTGTTCTATTAGCTAACCTTGTTACCTCATTTTTCAGTTCATGAATTGAGTTTTTCATCTCTGTTTGATTTGTTTTTATAGTTTCAGTTTCCTTGGTAATATATTCTTTGTGTTCGTTGAGTTGTTTTCTGAGTTCCCTAAATTGCCTTTCTGTGTTTTCTTGTATATCTCTGAGTATTTTTAGGATTTCTATTTTAAATTCTCTGTCATTTAACTCCAAGTTTTCCAATATATTAAATTTTTTCTCCATAGATTTTTCCACATCTATCTGTGTTACTTCTCTATCTTTTGTATCCATGATATTCGATTTCCTTTTTCTTAATAGCATCTGAGGGTGGTCTTGTTGATAGCACTTCGCCTTCAGTGTGTGGAACTCCCGGACGCTCCAAGGATAGATTTTTCTGTCTCTGGTTGATGAACTTGTTGAAATTTTGGGGAGATTTGTCGGTCGCGCTCCTCACGGTGCTATTTCTCTGACGTCGCCTCATAAATTTCTTAAATTTCTAATGTGGTATCATTTTAAAGTCTGGGAGGATGCTCGGGCACCACCCAGAACTTTTTCCTTTGTGCTGCTCCAGGTCCTGGTCTGCAGCCATCCCTAATAACCATCGTCTTGCCAGGCTTTGGGACAACTTGCCATCTTTGTTTCTTGGGGATCTTCTATGATTCTGATATGTGAGCATTGCTCTTCCTGACTGGAACCCCTCATCATTGGCATGACATGTGACTTAGTATTATACTCACTTTCTACATCATTGTGATTTATTTGCATGTTAAGTTTACTTAAGATGCCAGCATGCTGACTTTTTAAGACCAAGGGTGTCAGGGATCCCCGAGACCACCCTCAGGTTCGAGGAGTCGGAAATCACAGAGGACTTTGGAAGACTGTTATACTCACAGTGATGGTTGATTGCAATGAAAGGGTACAGATTAAAACTAGCAAAGGGAACAGGTGCCTGGGATAAAGTCCCAGAGAAACAAGGAGCGAGAGTCCAGGTAGGACCGCCCAGTAGAACTGTACAGGAACACACTGATTATCTCCGCAATAGTGTCATAATACATGTGCGGTGTGACCCACCAGAGAAGCACACCTGAGCTTTGGTGTCTAGGGTGTTTTGTTTTGTTTTTAAATTTTTTATTTATTTATTTTCAGAGAGAGAAATGTTTGTACAGGGGTCAGTCAGATAGGCATACAGCACCTGCATGACTGACCTCAGCTACTCAGATGGCAGCACGTGCCCATTCCCCCACTCCAGGCAAAAACAAATGCTTGCCACAGATCACTTTGCAAGGATAAACTTATGTGGTCACACTGCTGACCAAGGCCAGAGGTCATCAGCGATTAATCAGGACAGTAATTCTAGGGCTCAAAGTTTATTTCCCAGTAGCCTGGCCAAGAGCCTGTCTGTCCTTAAGACAGGCTCTCTCTGTTATGTGCAGGATGGACATCACAGTTCTGTTATCTGCCCCCTCCTTTAACCCTTCTGCCTACTAAAATTTAAATTGCTCTTATAAGTTGTTCCTTTCTTAGAATTACTGAATTCAAGTCAAACAACAAGGCCTTCACACTGATATATAGTACTTTTTCCTGACTGAGTGCGTATTGAAATATGTCGGAGATAAGTTTTGGTCTTGTTTTGAAAGGTCAGGATAGCCCTTTCTCTTCCCTTTCTTTTTATTTTTTTCTGAAATTAAAATTAACCATTTTAACCTGTTTATAGTATACAATACTATAGTCGTTTTTAGTATTTTACAGTGTTTTGTAACCACTGCCACTACCTAATCCCAGAACATTTCCATCATTCCCCAAAAGAAACATCGTTTTTCATTTCCCCTTCCTTCTGTCCCTGGCAACTACGAATCTTCCTTTTTCTCTGTAGATTGACCTATTTTTAGGCATTTTATATAAAATGGAATCATATGTGGCCTTTCAGACTGACTTTTTTCACTTAGCATAATACTTCCAAGTTTCACTCGTGTTGATATGTGGAGTAGCTCTTCATTTCTTGTTTTAACATTACACAATAGTCCATTGTGTGGATGTACCACATTTAGTATATCCATTCCTCTGTGTGTGGACATTTGGATTGATTCTGCTTTTCAACTCTTATGAGTACTACTGCTGTGAATATTCGTGTATGCATTTTTTATGTGAACATCTGTTTTCAATTCTTTTGGGCATATACCTAGGAGTGGAATTGCTGGGTCATGTGATAACTCTATAAGAATCTTTTTGAAGGTTCTGACTTTCCCACATCCTTGCCAACACTTGTGAGTGTTCACATTTTTGTTTTCCACCATCCCAGTGGGGGAGGGAGGGGTGAAGCAGTATCTCACTGTGACTTTATTTTGCTTGTCCTTAGTAAATCATGGTGTTGACCATCTTTTCATGTGCTTGCTGACCTTTTATGTGTCTTTTTTGAAGAAACATCTATTCAAATCTTTTGTCCATTTAAAAATTTTTGTTATTTGTCTTTTTATTGTTAGGTTGTAAGAGTTCTCTATATATTCTAGAAACTAATCAGTTATATGCTTTACAGATATATTCACCCATTTTGTGGGTTGTCTTTTCATTTTCTTTATGGTCTTTTTTGAAATACAGGTGTTTAGACTGACCTTTGGTAGTGCAGTGGATAGAGTATTGACCTGGAACACAGAGGTCACAGGTTCGAATCCCTGGGTTTGCCCAGTCAAAGCACATACAGGAAACAACTGTTAAAAAGTACTGTACTTTAATCTGCGGGTTACACAGAGACACCAAGGCAGGTTACAGAATAAATTTTAGGAGGATATTTATTAATAAGCTGGCTACATATGACTTACACGGGGTATAGGTAACCCAAATTGTGCAGCCTCGATCATAGTCCTGATGCTGGTTATATAGACATGATCAAATACTGGTTGGGGGGAAAAGGAGGGGGAACATGATACCAAAGTCATTTACTGATAAGCTTACAACATTTATCTATAGGATCTATTAAAAGGAAAAACATTCCTACACATCAAGACCACAAGATAACACAGTAGCATAAATGTTGTTTTACATTTCAACACAGTAGTGATAAATGTTTTACATATTAAAGACATTCCCAAATCTTCTAGAGTTTACAACCTATTCCTGTGGGAAATGAAATGGTTAGCTTAAAATAAGGAGAGAAGGTAAATGAAATTACCTTTGCTAAAAGTGTTGGGGCTAGCTCATTAGGAAACCTAATAAGCTAGTCCCCACTTTCTTGGTTTACAAGCTTTATACATATAAAGAATTTCAAAAGGGATTATTAGAAAGTATATAAAATGTGGCTCTGGCCAGTTGGCTCAGCAGTAGAGCATCGGCCTGGCGTGCAGGGGACCCGGGTTCGATTCCCGGCCAGGGCACATAGGAGAAGCGCCCATTTGCTTCTCCACCCCCCCCTCCTTCCTCTCTGTCTCTCTCTTCTGATGCTGGTAAACTATGATTATTTGCCCCTTATTTATTTATTTTTCTGAAGCTGGAAACGGGGAGGCAGACAGACTCCCGCATGCGCCTGACCGGGATCCACCCGGCACACCCACCAGGGGGCGACACTCTGCCCATCTGGGGTGTCGCTCTGTTGCGACCAGAGCCACTCTAGCGCCTGAGGCAAAGGCCATGGAGCCATCCCCAGCGCCCAGGCCAACTTTGCTCCAAGGGAGCCTTGGCTGTGGGAGGGGAAGAGAGAGACAGAGAGGAAGGAGGGGGGCGGGTGGAGAAGCAAATGGTCTCTTCTCGTCCCGCAGCCAAGGCTCCACTGGAGCAAAGATGGCCCGGGCGCTGGGGATGGCTCCTTGGCCTCTGCCCCAGGTGCTAGAGTGGCGCTGGTCGCGGCAGAGCGACGCCCCGGAGGGGCAGAGCGTCGCCCCTGGTGGGCGTGCCGGGTGGATCCCGGTCGGGCGCATGCGGGAGTCTGTCTGACTGTCTCTCCCTGTTTCCAGCTTCATTAAAAAAAAAAAAAAAAAAAAAAAGAAAGTATATAAAATGTTACAGAATGCAGGTTTTTCAAGCAAGGGGAGTGGGCTCATGATCCCTTTGTCTAGAGGTATACGTCACTCTCAGGACTCCAGGAGAGGAGGAAGAGTTATAGGAATTTTTAATTCAGATGTGTAAAGATTGTCTCCTAAAGGCTCTTAAGGATGGGGAAGAGGAAGTTTTCAGATAAGTTCTACTTTCTTTTGCTCTTGTCTAGCAAGTGGCGTCAGTCCTTCCAGAGGACTATAGTTAAACTATGATTATTTGCCCCTTATTTATTTATTTATTTTTCTGAAGCTGGAAACGGGGAGGCAGACAGACTCCCGCGTGCGCCTGACCGGGATCCACCCGGCACGCCCACCAGGGGGCGATACTCTGCCCATCCGGGGCGTCGCTCTGTTGCGACCAGAGCCACTCTAGCGCCTGAGGCAAAGGCCATGGAGCCATCCCCAGCGTCCGGGCCAACTTTGCTCCAAGGGAGCCTTGGCTGCGGGAGGGGAAGAGAGAGACAGAGAGGAAGGGGGGGTGGAGAAGCAAATGGGCACTTCTCCTATGTGCCCTGGCCGGGAATCGAACCTGGGACTTCTGCACGCCAGGCCGATGCTCTACCACTGAGCCAACCGGCCAGGGCCACTTTTGCTCCTTTAATCTCCTTCTCTTTGGTTTTTTTTTTTCTCCTCAGAAGGGAGGGTCAAGGGGGGCCTGGCTCTCCTTTTTGAAATACCAGTATCAACAGTTTTGCAGTTCCTTGACACCCCATCACACTACTACCAGTAGATGCATCCAGCTTCTCCCCTCACCCTTTCTCTCTCTCTTCACGCTCTCCAAAAATCAATACATTTAAAAAAATCTAAGACAAAAAAGAAACACAGGCATTTTTATTTTGATAAACCCACTTTATCTACATTTTTCTTTCGATTCCTATGCGTTTGGTGTCGTGTTTAAGAACCTTTGCCTAATATAAATCATGAATATTTACGCCTATGTTTCCTTCTAAGACTTTTATCATTTTAGTACATTTAGGTCTTTGATCCATTTTGAGTTGATACTTGTAAATGGTGAGAGGAAGGGGTTGAACCTCATCCTCATTTCTTTTCTTTTCTTTTTTCTTTTCTTTTTTTGCCTGTGGACATGCAGTTGTCCCACCATTGTTTGTTAAAGAGACTCCTTTTCCCCATTGAATGACCTTGGCACCTTTGTTGAAAATCAGTTGACCATAGAGGTCTGAGTTTATTTCTCATTTCTCTCTTAACAAAAAGACTATGAGGAGTAATGATGATGTGCACCCCCCCCCCCCCCATTACACTGACCCTACAGGCTCCCCAGTGCCGAGAACTGCTGCTTTATGCTCAGACACCCAGCCTTGGGTGGCTCCCTCCCTCTGCAGTTTATCCTCACCCTGAGAACCTTTACTCTTTATACCACTCCTGAAATCCGATTGTTCCCAGCTTTGGGGAAGGACTGCAGCTGGTAGATTGCAGGAAGGCGTCTGCTAGCTAACATTGGCATCGCTGTCATCTAGGGCAATAGTTGTCATAGTGCGCGTTGCTACTTCCTAGTCGTTCATTGATTGCTTTCTCATATGTGCCTTGACTGCGGGCCTTCAGCAGACCGAGTAACCCCTTGCTGGAGCCAGCGACCCTGGGTCCAAGCTGGTGAGCTTTCTTTGCTCAAGCCAGATGAGCCCGCGCTCAAGCTGGCGACCTCGGGGTCTCGAACCTGCGTCCTTCCACTTCCCAGTCCAACGCTCTATCCACTGCGCGTGCTTTTTTGCATGTTCCTCCAATGGGCAAGCACGGGCAGTGGTCCTCGGAGCCCTGCCCCTCTGGTCCTAATGCTTCTGCTCTTAGAGTTCTATCTCTTTGTCTCTCTGTCTGGCAGGATTTCTTTTCAGGAACCCAACACAGACTTTATAACTCTCTTTTACCATGGGATTGGGAGACATTCTTTCGAAACAAGTTATCACGCAGTTAAAAAGCTACCTGAGACACTGTATAATTGTCCCCACCACAGGGTGCCAGCTCTACTTTGCCTGTTGTATCTGCTTGGATTTAGTCTGGTATTAAGTGGCAGACATCCAAAATAAAAGGACTTAAATAAACTAGAAGCTGATTTCTCCCTTACTTTAGAAGTTCAGCGGAAGATTACCCAGTACTAGAGCTATGGCTCTGCTCCACAAAGTCCTTAGGACCCGGAACTTTCCAAGTCATCACTCTTCCATTCCTAGGGTTTGGTCCTGTGTAGAAAAATTCAATCTACTATGTATCACTTTAACTCACATTCACAACACTTCTGACATCATTTGTGAGGGGTTTTACCCCGACCGAGGAAGTCTCTGGACACCAGCTGGGTGTCCTAAGATTTAACTCAATTCTGACACTGTCTACCTGGTGACGTGTCAGATACCACAGATTAAAGGCTCACAGGACTGTCCCCACCCCACCTCCAATACCACTCAGAAGTCTAAGTCACCTGGGCTTCTGACTGATTAGCTAGGAATCTGAGGTCCCCATGATCCCCTCCTTGGGTTCAATTAATTTGCTAGGGTGGCTCACAGAACTCAAGAGAGCAGGTTACTTACCTGTTTGCAAGTTTATTATGGGACATAATAAAGGATACCAATAAAGAGATACATAGGGCAAGGTCTGGGAGGTCCCAAGCACAGGGGCTTCTGTCCCAGTGGAATTGGGGTATGTCACCCGCTAGGTAGGTGGTTATGCTCACCAACCTGGAAGGTCCTCACACCCTACTACTGGGTTTTTATGGAGACTTCCTCACATTTGCATGGATCATTCACTCTGTTTCCAGCCCCTCTCCCTTCTCTAGAAAATGGGGGTTGGAGCGGAAAGTTCCAAGAGTCTCCTCATGGCTTAGTCTTTCTGGTGACTATTCCCATCCAGTAGCATTCGGGACCACCCAGAGTCACCTCATTAGAACAAAAGATACTCTTGTCGTCCAGGAAGTTCCAAGGGATTTAGGAACCCTGTGTCAGGAACCTTGGGCAGAGACTGAAATATATATGTATATTTCTTATTATTTCACGTCCTAAGTTTTACACCCCCAAAGGCAAAAAGGCAGTCACACTCCGGCTTCTCTTCAGATCATACAACTCTTTCACCTCTTACCAGGAGGCAGTCAGAGTTCCAGCCGTCACAGTCCAGTTCCAGGTGATAGGATATTGGAGAAGGGGAAAGGGTGATGAGCACAGGGCACACACCTGCTTTTTTCAAAGTCTGGTTTCCAGGAATTGTCATATAATATTTCACTTACATTCCAGAAATGTGTGTGTAGCCACACCTTGCTTCAAAGAGATCCCAGAAATGCAGTCTTGGAAGGGGGAAGCCATACACTCAGCTAAAAATGCTATTATTGTGGGAGATCAAGGGTTTTGGAAAACATCAGACAGTTCTCTGGCACACCCATCATTTGAATAGTTCCTAGAATCTAACCTCTTCCAAGAAGTTGTTTGAACTAATTATTAAAGTGCTGTGCTCCTGCCTCTTCATCTGATCCAGGGATTTGATTTTTGTGATTTGCTTTCTAACTGGCCAGTTAGCATGGCTTGCTACCTCCACCCTCCCTTTTCTAGACTTATAAATGACGAACCTCGCACCATCTGTGATGCTGTTTTTCTTTTAAGCGCGTGTGTGGAATGTAATAAAATCTGTTTCATCTAGGTAAATGGTGCCGCTGTGCACCCAGTTGCCCATGCCAAGCACTTCAGAGTCATCCTTCAGTCCTTTCTCTCGTTGCACTTGTTCAAGCCCTCAAGTCCCATCTTCTCTGCCCTGCATGTGCATCCTGTATCTGGCCGCTTCTCGCCACCTCTAGCTTCTAGCTCACACACCACCACCATTACCTCGTGCTGTGGGTCCTTTCCCCAGTGGCCTTCTTCCTTCCCCTCCACCAGCCCCTCCCTTGGTCCCATTTCCCTGCATCAGTCCCCCCCTATGTCTTCTTCTCGTGTCTCTCTTTCCCTTCAGCCACACCGACATTCTCTCTACCCTCTCCCTGCTATGTTCTTAGGAGCAGAATCCACTAACCTCATCCTCAAAAGTGCATTGAGGGGTGACATTCAAACTTGGCACCTCGGTGACTATGGAGTACAAGAGAAATCATCAAGGAGGACTTAGTAAGCCTCTTCCACTCACTGGTTGCAAGCAGAGCAAGAAGTCAGGGTGACGGCCAAGTTTCAGAACAGGTTACCAAGGACGGCAGTCCCACCAGGGTCATCTTAATGTCTCCCCCTGGGTTGGAAGCATGGAGAACTGGTTTACTGTTGGCATTTATTTGTTTTATTTGTTTTGAAAAGATGGGTTTGGTTTTAAATGTACTTCATTGTAAGTCAAGTTGGAACATTAAAAGGAAGCTGTTAGTGGAAGTTGGAGATGTGGAAATGGGAGAGGAATAGGGGCCAGGTGGCAGTGGTCAGTGTCTGCCTCAGTGGCATCAGGGGGTGTGTAGCTCCATCAGAGTCAAGCCCTCTCCAGAAAGCAGATTCTCACACACACGATGAATGGTAGACCTGAGAATTTTAGAAAGGTGCTGGTAATATTTACCAATGTATTACTTCTTTCTGTCAGTGAGAATGATTCCTGCCTGGTATGGAAAACTTTTGGTTTTCCCCAGGCAGTTTTATCTCCATCTACAAACAAGTCTCAGCTTGACAATGGCCCATGAGTCTAAGGAAAGAGAGTAATGTGAAATCCCCACACAAGTGACATTTTCATCATTTTTTTTCTATTAAGTGAGAGGAGGGGAGATAGACAGACTCCCACATATACCCCAACCAGGATCCACCTGGAAAGCCTCCTACAGGGCGATGCTCAGCCCATCTGGGGCCATTGCTCCATTGCTCGGCAACTGAGCTATTTTTAGCATCTGAGGCAAGGCCATGGAGCCATCTTCAGTGCCCAGGGCCAACTCGCTTGAACCAGTCGAGCTATGGCTGTGGGAAGGGGAGAGAGAAAAAGAGAGAGAAAGAGGAGGGGGAGGAGTGGAGAAGCAGTTGGTCACATCTCCTGTGTGCCCTGACCAGGAATCAAACCTGGGACATCCACATGCTGGGCTGATGCTCCACCACTGAGCAAACTGGCTAGGGCCCATGTTCATCATTATAGTTATGTTACCACTACTTTAATTGTGAAGTCTTGGGAGAAGCCTTCAGTTATAAGAAATATTTGATGGCAATTAGGCATGAAAGGTATCTTTCACTAGATAGGCTCTGCACAAGGCACAGATGTGGAAAATTGTGGGATATGTTCATAACAGCTTTTGCTTTGAAATTGTATTTCTAAGTTTCATCCCTACGTTCGATGCATGTGTACTTCCCCAGCATCACATTTAAGTCCCAGGGGAAACTGAGGCCACTGCATCCTTATGAGAAACATTTAGAGCGGGAATCCTGTGACAACCACCCAGTACCTTGTAGACTTGGACAGCAGTACCACAGTTTGGGTGACCATATGTAGCTTTTGTGATCTTTCTATAAGCTTTCCAATCAAGGGTTTCATTGAAATAAATGATTAAATATTTACATGACTGGCTCATATCTATTTACACCAAAGCTTCCTGGGCGTTTTGTGACACATTTTCACTTTGTTTTTTGAACAATCACTGTTTCAAGATTCCTTTTTGTTGTTGCTGTTAATAACCCCAGACTTTGTTGTAACTTAATAGATTTTTAAGAGCAAAGGATCAGATGCATATGAAGAAGAGATATATTGGGAGCCTCCTGAAAAATGCAGGGCTGACTTATCTTTATTTTATAGTATCAGAGTACAGAAGACATTGGCCCTGGCCGGTTGGCTCAGTGGTAAAGCGTCGGCCCACCATGTGGATGTCCCAGGTTCGATTATCTAGTCTCACACTGATGGGCAGGCTCATTTATGAGCCCCATAGACAGTGCCTCCTTGCAGGCATAAGTGACATGAACACATGCTCATCTTTTGTCAGTTATATGTATTGCAGAGACCTTCTCTAAACCAGGGGTCAACACACTGTTTCTGCAAAGGACCATATAGTAAATACTTTAGCATTGTGGCCCAATAGAGTCTCAACTATATTGTTGAGACTCTATTGTAAGTATATATCTAACCCTGTCATTACAGTGTAAAAGCAGCCACAGAAACTGCATAAACAAATGGGCATGCCTGTATTCCAATAAAACTTTATTGACAAAAAATCACACAGCCACAGTTTGCTGAACCCTGGTTCTAGACTTTCTGTTAATGAAGCCTTTTGTTACACTAAATTTTTATTGGAGTTTTTCCCTAGTCTTACCCCTTTTATTTGTGCTTTCTTTCCTTTTCAAGATTGTTTCCCCTCCTGTTTATACTAAACACTTTTTCCTATTTATAACTGTGAAAGCTTTAAAGTTTTGCTTTTTACATGTAAGTCCACCTGGAATTTATTTTTGTGCAGCATGAACATGAACTTAATCTTCATTGTTCTCTTACAGCTCAGCCGTTCTAGTCATTTGTTGAACAGTCTGTCTCCCACCACTGGCTCGCCACACTGCCTCTTTCGTTTATACAGTTCACAAATAACCTTGTCAGAGCTGCAGGAACGAGTTTAAGTATTGGTTGCTATCTCTTTGATGAATTAAGCCAAATTTAGGACCTTCCAGTTGGGCAATATTTCATATTTTCCTGGGGGAAATGCCTCCTTAGGATCCTTGCCAGAGACACGGTCTAATTAATTAGTCAATCTTACAAGTAAGGATTTGTCAGGGTTAGCTCACTGTTCTAGCAAACAACCCCCAAATCTCAGTGGCTTAACATAGTTAGATTGTGTTCCTCACATTGAAGAGCAGTGTGGGTAGGTGGTGGGTCAGTGGGAGTGCTCTGTTCCACAAAATCGTTCAGGGACTTTAGTTCTTTCCCCCTTACAGATTCGCTGTCTCTTAGGGCCCTGTGGGCATTCACTGGGTCCCCTGCCATAGGGCTGTGTATGAGGGGAGAGGGAAAGCTTATGGGGTTTTGTGGGAGGTTTAATTGGCCAGGTCTGGAGGTAGTATACATCACTCCTACCCACATTCCACTGTCCAGAACTCAGTCAGTCACACAACTGCCTGCCTACAAGAGATCCTGGAAAATGCTATGTGTTCAGGAAGAAGAAATGGATGAAGTAAACAACAGGTAAATATAGGGTTCCTTCATTCAGACCCAGTAATGACTCATCATGAGAGTGGGACTGTGCGTACTGGACTCCTGCTGTCTCTCTAGATCTGTGATGGTGAACCTTTTTATAAAAACTGCCCACTTTTGCAGTGCTGGTCAACCTGGTCCCTCCCACCCACTAGTGGGTATTCCAGCTTTCATGGTGAGCCAATTGCGGCACCGTTTGGTTGCTCTGCTACCCGCCACCATGAAAGCTGGAATGTCCACTAGTGGGCGGGAGGGACCAGGTTGACCAGCACTGCAAAAGTGGGCAGTTTTTATAAAAAGGTTCACCATCACGGCTCTAGATCCTAGCACAGTGACCAGCCACGGTGAGGGTTCAATAAAGATTAGAAAGAAAGTGAGTGTGGGCCCTGGTCACTTGACTCAGTGGTGGAGCATTGGCCTAGCGTTTGGAAGTCCCAGGTTTGATTTCTGGTCACAGCACACAGAGGAAGTGGCTGTTTGCTTCTCCATTTCTCCCCCTTCTCTCTCTCCCTCCCTCTCTTGTAGCCATGGCTAGATTGGTTTGAGCGAGTTGGCCTTTGGTGCTGAGGATGGTACCATGGCCTCCTCCTCAGGTGCTAAAAGTAACTCAGTTGCTGAGCAATGGAGCAATGCTCCAGATGGGTAGAGCATTGCCCCCTAGTGGGTTTGCTGGATAAATCCTGGTCAGGGCGCATGCAGGAGTCTGTCCTCTGCCTCCCCTCCTCTCACTTGATGAGAAAGAAAGAAAGAAAGAAAGAAAGAAAGAAAGAAAGAAAGAAAGAAAGAAAGAAAGAAGGGAGGGAGGGAGGGAGGGAGGGAGGGAGGGAGGGAGGGAGGGAGGGAGGGAGGGAGGGAGGGAGGAAGGAAGGAAGGAAGGAAAAGTGTGAAAAGAAGGATGAAAGGATGAGAGGATGGGAGGAAGGCAAGGATGAAGGGGGAGAGGCAAGGAGGGGGAGGACCAATAAGAGAGTGAATGGATGAATGGGCAAGGCCAAGGCCATTACTGAGGTGATTGTCCAGGTTTTGTAGATTCTGTGGATCAAACACAACACACTTTTATTGAGGTGAATAATACAGAATTGTGTTCTGGGGGGCGGGAGGGCTGGATGTCATTTGGGTGTTTAAATGCAGTACACCCCAATCCAAGCCCATTTCCAGTAGGTGTGGAGACCCACCCTGCCTTATAGGTTTGGCTCCTAGTGGCTGAAGGACCGAATAAAACTGAACCTGAAGATGAACCCCTTTAGTTCTGGGAGTTGAGCAGAGTCGGGCGCCCTGGGCATGGGGCATGCTGGGCCTGCAGTAAGCAGCAGGAACTGCCTGGAAGGTTTATGTTCTAAGCATCTCAGTGGAGTTCTAAGCTGACAGTGTAATGGATGTTAGGGCCAAAATCCAGGATAGACTCTCAGATAAGACCTTTTTTTTGGCCCGTGTTGTGAGAGCCCATGTTGGAAAAGTACCTGAAGTATTGTGCTTTGTAGTTATCAGTGGGCTGATCCAATGATTATATTTTTATGCAGCACAGAATGAGCCATGGGAACTGCCTCCTGGGTTCCTCAGAAAGCGCTGCAGAACCTAGCTTTAAAATGATTGGGTGGGATGTGAATGTTCAGACAGATTAGATTGCCTAAGTGTTCGCTTTGTATGAGAATAGTTCAAAAAAACAGCCGAGGGGTAATTTTCAGAGTTAACTATTTTTGGTGCCTAAAATAGTTGGTATGAGAGTGGCTGACTCATTCTTCCCTTTACCTCTGAAACAGACTTGTGACTGAGAGGATTGGAAGTGAAGGAAAGGGGCATCTGCTCCCTGGGAACCTGTTTTTGTGGACAGAGGATGGCATTTGTGGAAGGTAGTAAATGTGCATATTGGGAAGTTGGTTTTTCCTTTAGATTCCAAAGGAGAGGCTGCCTGTGAGAGGGGCAGGTGGACATTGAAGGTTAGGGATGGTCTAGTTTTAAATTCTGGAGCCACTGCTTAGTACACATATTTGACAAATTGCAGCTTTGTTTTCCTTACCTGTAAACCTGGGGTAAATTCTGGTACTTACCTTCATAGGGTTCTTATGGAGTTAAATGAGATAAGCCACTTAAAACACTTGATTTGCAAAATTCCTGGTATTTGGTTGGTGCTTGGTAAATGTCAGTTCTTATGATCATCACTGTTGTTATTATTAATAGTAGAGAGGCCCTGGCTGGTTGGCTCAGTGGATAGAGCATTGGCCCAGCATATGTTTGCCCTGAGTTCAATTCCCAGTCAGGGTACACATGAGAAGTAACCATAAGCTTCTCTCCCCCTCCCTCTTCCCTTTCTCTTTCTCTTCTCCTCCCACAGCCAGTGGCTTGATTGGTTCAAGCCTCGGCCCCAGGTGCTGAGGATAGCTCTGTTGATTCAAGCATCAGCCCCAGATGGGGATTACCAGGTGGGTCCTGGTTGGAGTACATGAGGGAGTCTGTCTCACTATCTCCCCTTGTCTCACTTAAACACACACACACACACACAAAAGATAGAGAAAGTGGTGGAGCTTGTAACCCGTGTACCCAGGAGTCGGGTACTTCCTGCCCAGCACTTAACCTGCCAGTGGAATTTAGGGAATGTGGAAAGAAGATTCAGGAAACATGGAGTTCTAGGTCCCTAATTTTCCCAGACCAACCTCAGGGGTAGTTCAGCTTACAAGTCTTTCTCAAGAGGCACATCACAAGCCAGAGATGAAGCAGTGATTTAGAGAGACAATAGCAGGCAGCCAAGCGTCCTAGCCGACATAGAACAGGATGGAATCGGTGTGGACAGCCGCCAGAATGGAGGCTGAGGGTGATGGTGGGAGACAGATGGGAGTCAGGCTGTGGAGGTGGAGACAGATGGGTGTGGTGTGTAGCAGGGCCAACTCAGTGCCCTTGCCTCCTGAGCCCTTTGCTCTTCAGCCACACTGAGACATGGAATCTTTTTTTTTTAAATAAAATTAATTTTAACAGGGTGACATGATAATAAGTGTACACAGATTTCTGGCAAACATCACTCCATCATTTGAATAGTCAATTATGTTGTATATCCACCTAAAGGAAGATAATTTTTGGTCACCTTATATTTGTCCCTCTTTACACTCTTCCCCGAACCCTCCTCCCCATCCCTTATATTTCTCTCCACCTGGTAATCACTGTACTCTTATCTATGTCCATGAGTGTCAGCTTTGTGTCCCATCTGTGTGTGAAATCATACAGTTTGGGAAGGAGCCACTGCCTGTCCTTGGGTCCAGAGGCTCCTGGAGTAAGTATCCTGATGAGGAAGACACTCAGGGTTTAGCCACAGAGTCACTGCTGGGGCAAGAGTAGTTAAGGTCATTTGGACCAGCACAAACAGCATCAGGGGCCAGTCTCTCACTGAGCCTGAAGCTCTGGCCCTCAGCAGTCAGGACCCTGAGGGAGGACAGAACCATACTGGATTATTTCATTCTGGGGTAGTGGTCACAAGGTCAAGATACTCAGGCTAGTAGGGGCAATATCTCTAATGCAGTGGAAGGAAGACAGATCCCCCAGGTTACCCAGGCAAGCATCAGGTGATGTCAGGTGTGTACTGAGAAGCAGGCAGGCAGAGGACCGGAGTGCAGCAGGTGGCGAGAGCACTGAGCTGGAGCCCGATGTGCCGGTCGGATTAGCCAAGCTTGGTGTGGGGCCTCGGACGGCTGCTTGTTTCTGAGACCCATTTCCTTGTCTGCAAAATGAGGATGGCTGTGCCCTGGGTCATGATGGGAGTTACCCGCAGACCCTGAGTTAGAGCTAGCTGTCCTGGGGGACAATTATCTCTTGAGCTGAATACTCATGTTTGCAAAATACATTCTCGTAACTGATCACATTAGATGGTACCTGGTCCAGCTCTGTTTCCAGCCTGCCATAGTGATAACCGAGAACCTTAGTGATGACTGCTCTTGCTATGTCTATTGACCAAGGAAAAAAGGAACACTAAAACACTGACATGACGTAAGAATTCCAAAATCTTAAAATGTCCCAAAGTCCTACTTAAAAATTCCATGAAGTACTCGTTTACCTGAATGCCAGAGTAAAACAGCTCTTCCTTTAAAAATTGAAGAGAGCAGAACACTTTCTTATCCAGTGTTTTCTTAGTCCTGGTTCCAGAGTGCCCTGAGGCCGGAGTGCCCTAGGAGAGAGTGTTGCGGCCAGCCTTTACTGTGGGTTTGACCAGGCTGTTAACACAGTTCTTTGGCCAAAAGTTACACATTATTTACTGCATGACTCTCTTGGGGCTTTTACACCTACTAATGTGAATTATAGATTTCAAGAGCAAGGTTCAGTAACTAGATTTACCAAAAGGGTCACAGAACCTGTTTTTAAATTTTGGGGGACATTTTCACTGAGATCTCTTGGCACGAACATTGTTGAGAAAGCGCTTAGGGAAATGCTGCCTCCCAGTTTGCTGGGAGCTCCCTGCTCCCCCCAGGTTGGCCTTGAGTCATCTTCTCCTGTCACAGTGAATGAAATGCACGAGGTTCATTCTGCTGTCACTTGTCATAACCATGTCACAGTCTAGTGGGGTAATTCCACATGCCCTACATTTGGTGTAAGATTTCAGTTCAAAAACAACTTTGTGCCTGACCAAGCAGTGGCACAGTGGATAGAACGTCGGACTGGGATGTGGAGGACCCAGGTTTGAGACCCTGAGGTCACCAGCTTAAACATGGGCTCATCTGGTTTGAGCAAAGCTCACCAGCTTGGACCCAAGGTTGCTGGCTCGAGCAAGGGGTCACTTGGTCTGCTGTGGCCCCCTGGTCAAGGCACATATGAGAAATCAATCAATGAACAGCTAAGGGACCACAATGAAGAATTGATGTTTCTCATCTCTCTCCCTTTATGTCTGTCTGTTCCTATCTACCCCTCTCTCTGACTCTGTCTCTGCCACAAAAAAATAAAATTAAATTAAAAAAAAAAACTTTGTGTACAGTTGACCCATGAACAACAAGGTCTAAAATATGTGGGTCCACTTATATAAGGGTTTTTTCTTCAACAAATACTGAAAATTTATATTCTCTTCCTTATTTTTTAAAATTAATTTGAGGGAGAGAGAGTGCAAGAGAGGAACACTGACTTGTTCCACTTAGTTGTGCATTCATTGGTTGATTCTTGCATGTGCCCTGACTGGGAATCAAACCTGCAACCTTGTGTTTGGATGATGCTCCAACCAAGTGAGCTACCCAGCCAAAGCCTCTTCCTTACGGCTTTAATAACATTTTCTTTTTTCTAGATTACTATGTTGATCAAAATACAGTATATAATACGTATAACACACACGATATGTTAATTGACTGCTTCTGTTATTGGTGAGGCTCCCAGCCAACAGTGGGCTATTCGTAGTTAAGTTTGGGGGAGTCAGTGGTTGTACATGGGGTTCCCACTGTGCAGGGGCAGCTATGTTAGGAGTACAGAAGACCAGCAGTCAGTTAATCCCAGCTGAAACAACCGCACGCCCCTCTAGCAGCATTTCTGCCTTGCGGCAGCTTCCCTCTCCCAGGCCCTTCCTTTCCTCTTTCCAGCAATGCCACCTTCCAGCAAAGGGGATTCTCCTTCGGCTCACAGGTGACTCCCCCTTCCCGAGGTGCCTGGTATACCTGATGTGTAAAATAGGGCAGCTCCCATCTCTGGCCTTTCCATGCAGTGCCTTCCGCCTTGGGTTGGAAAAGAGACCACATAGGAAAGAGCTGGTCTGAACAGCCCAAGGACATACACCCCGGAGAGCTGTCGATTCTGCTCTGCCATGGACATGAACTTTTTAGAACCCACCAGACACACTCTGCTGTGAGCTCATCCTTCAACTGTGGGGGAACCAAGAAACCCAGTCACACAGCACTGAGTCACACAGGGAGAAAGTCTCCCCTTTTCAGGTCTCTTTCAGCCTCCACTACATCCTTTTTTATTAACATCAAGAAAAATGTCTCAATTAGGTGCTAGCTATGTCCTGACTAGTTCTCAAACTGAGCTCCCTCCAGTAGCACCTGTCTAGAATTCAATAACATTCCTTTTGTCTCCATTTGTATTTGTTTTACTGTGACCCTTTTATTGATGAGAAGCGATGTGGGTTTTCCATTCACCATAGTGAGATAAAATTTCCTTTGGAAATAAGTTGTTAAAAAAAAAAAAAGTAAACACAAAGCAAAACTGTGAAGATTAAAATTGCTTTCATGGCCCTGGCCAGTAGGCTCAGTGGTAGAGCATTGGCCCAGTGTGTGGAAGTCCCCAGTTCAATTCCCAGCCAGGCCACATCAGAGAAGTGCCCATCTGCTTCTCCACCCCTCCCTCTCTCCTTCCTCTCTGTCTCTCTCTTCCCCTCCCGCAGCCAAGGCTTCACTGGAGCAAAGTTGGCCTGGGCGCTGAGGATGGCTCTATGGCCTCTGCCTCAGGCGCTAGAATGGCTTAGATTGCAGTGGAGCAACGCCCGGATGGGCAGAGCATCGCCCCCTGGTGGGCATGCAGGGTGGATCCCAGTCAGGTGTATGCGGAGTCTGTCTGACTGCCTCCCTGCTTCTCACTTTGGAAAAATACAAAAAAAAAAAATTGCTTTCATTTCAGGTGCCATTTTGTATCAGGACCCACAATAGATGGTGACTTGTTTTACAGGTGAGGACACTGAGACTTGGAGAGGTAAAAGATCTGTTGGACTGAAATAGCCAGAGCTGGACCAAGTTCTTCTGAATTCTCATTATCTTCCTCATTAAAACTTTTATATCAACTCTCTGAAGTAAAACACAAGATTAAAAATCATCTCTGAAAATAGTTTTTCCTCTACCCACAACATTGTGAAATCATGTTCCAAGAATAGAACATGACTAAATAAGGTATTAAAATACTAAAAATGGTTATGAATGTAAAAGCACTGAAATAATGTAATTGCATTCTTAAGAGGTTATATAACATCAGAAGATAGTATTTTAATATAAAATATTTAACCAAAAGACAGCTGAAACAACTTAAGACCTGTTAAAACAATAAATGGGCTAATGTTAGGAAAATTGAAAAGAATCTTAAAATACTATAGTTCATTTAATATGGGCCAAAAAAATATTACTTTCTTAAAACCCTGAAAAATAGCTTTAAAAAAAAAGCCAAAATCGATCATTACAAATGTTAATAACAAAGTCCATTAGAACTGCAGGGAGAATTTAGAACTAAGTAAAATGGTAACATAGGTTTCTTTTGGGGGATTTTAATATGGGTCAGATCGAGTTAAAATCAAGCTTGCAGTACCTTAAAATGCACCTAATAGTGATTTTTAAAACCCATTGCAAGTTACACAGCGTTGTGGAGTTCTGCCTAGAAAAGATCAGGCAGGGACAGGTTAGGAACTTTAGGAAATGTCCCCTTTTTCTGCCTGATAGGAGTCAGCTGACTGGAGTCACTGGCTGGAGAAGAAAGTTTCCATGAGGTGAAGGGATGGGGATGCTGAGATCGTAGACAGGCTGACCCGGAAGACTTGGCCCTTACTGGAGGATGTTTGGTTCTCAGAACAACCCAGGAAAAAGGGTCAGGAAATGGATTGAGGACATTGAGTCTAAGGACCAGGCAGACCAGGTGTTAGGTCCTTGTGATTGCCTCCTGTTTTAAATTTTGCAACCCTGTATATTTTGCATGCTATGGGATAGTAGAATTCTAAAGACACAAATGTATTAGTTGTCTATTAAATGTAACAAATTATCCCAAACCTTAGTGGCTTAAAAGCAATAAATGCACTCTCTCTCTCTGGGGTGCATGCCCATGCCTTTCCCTGCACCTCTCCTCCCCACCCACTCCCCCACTCCCCCACTCTCCCATTCCTCCACTCCCCCACTCCCACGCCCAGGTGCGTTACCTCTGCCTTTCTCTGTCCTAAGCTCCAAGGGCCCTTCTTCTGCCCCTGAAACTTGTTCCCTGAGCCTATGCAGCCTAGCTGGCTCACTCTGCTATTTCTGAAACTTTCTAAGTAAACGTTCTCTTATGATTTGAAGAACATAACAGTAAATATTATCTGACAAAATAGCTGTGGGTCAGAAGTTGGGCAGTGGCTTGTCCGGGTGGTGCAGGTGGTGCGGGTGGGCAGAGATGTGCCTGCCCTGGAGTGGATGCTGGCTATCCGGGGCTGTGGCCCCTGAAGGCTTACCTGGGCTGGAGGATGCACTGGAAAGTGGCTTACTCCCTGGGCTGCCCAGCTAGTGCTGGCAGTCAGCAGGAGAGGCCTCAGCTCCTCTCCAGGGGTGCCTCTCCTCAGGGCTGCTGAGCATCTGGCCAGCTTGGGGGGGGGACTTCCCTGGAAGCAGCCAATCAGAGGTGAGTGGGAAGGTGCCATCCTTGATGACCTGCTGTCAGGAGTCTTGGTGATACAGACTAGTCCGAATTCAGTGTATGGGGACACTACACAGAGGGGTGAATACTAGAAGGTGCTGATCATTGGGGCCCCTTTGGGGGCTCACTACTACAGAACGAATTGAAGGACATGAGGAGAGCAGAGAAACCCCACATTTGCCCGTGGCCAGCCTTGCAGGATAAGGAGACTAAGACACAGATAGGTGGCAGCTACTTAGAAAAGCAGGGTGAGACCAATCTGAAAGAATATGGGGTTATTCGGACATCCATGAGGAATTAGGAGGGGTGTGGCAGGGGAGGGGCAGAAAGTGGGGCAGTTAGCAAAGTCCATTCCATTCTCTCATGCTTTCCAAAAACCGGTTGTAGAACTTCAGGCTGGTTTGGGTTTCAGGAGGGTTATCCTGAGCTTTCAGCTTTGGGTGCCCTCAAAGATCCTCACGTTGAAGTTGAACTCATGTCCCCAGGTGGGCAAGAGAAGAGACAGTCACTAGGAAGTGTAGTATCCACCGGGTACGAGAACAAACGTTGGAGACTTTCAGGAGTTTAGATGTTACTTTATTGGCCAGTTTAACCTGCGCAGGGGCGAACTCCCAAGATGTCCGGAGACACCGTGCTCACGAGGAGCTGCAAACGGAAGCCGCGCCTAGCGCTTACAGCCAGGTTCTTATATATCCTAAGTGAGCAAGCATAATACAGAAGCAAATGTGGCAGTTTAGCTATTGGCTAGGGAGGTCGCATGCAGCATAGCAACAGGGGCCGGTTTTAGCTTAGTGGCGAATTTCAAACATAAACTTCTGATAAGGGTCTCTGACCTTCTTTGTTCTCAGCCTCACGGGCCATATCAGTACTCCCTGTTCCTTTAATAGTTACACTTTTTGGCAGCCCCAGTATATCAGTACTCCCTGAATCTAACAGAAAGCAAGATAAAAGATGAAACATCAAAAATCAGGGGCTGCCTCTGTGACTTGCCTGCTGCCTTTGGTTTAGGACAAGATTAACATGGTGATAACAGCAATAATGCAATCCTATACATGATCGTAATAATACCTGTGTCAGAAACACACATGCAGAGCCCTTTTGCACAGGAGGAATACGTTTATTATGTGGATTTTATACAATGCAGATAATCAAGAAGAAAATTAAAGTAATCTGTAACTCTGCTACTGAAGGAATAAGTTATAGTCTCAGTTTGTTTTTTTCCAGTGACAGTAAATATATCACTCTCTCTGTGTATGTTGGGCTTGTGTGGATGTACTTTGTGAAGGGGTGCGTGCCATGCCGCCATCCCCTGCCTGTCTCAGGTGTCACACATCTTCACCAGCGGTCCCTGTCATGAATGAGCCTGCTACAGTCTCTTTCCATACTGCTCTCCTAAGGAGCCCCTTTAATGCCACCTAACATTTTAATATCACAGATATACTGCATGTCCGTTGATACATTGTAGTGCTTTGAAGGTCTAAAAATAATGATAATATCTAAATATTTTTTGTGAGTTTTTTACCTCCCAATAAGAAACGTTTGCCCCCTTTGACACTGCATGCCCTGTAGCACCATTTTACATGGCTTAATATGATTTCAATATATGAGTGCATAGCAGTTTGTAGACCACCCCGCACCCCATTACTGCAAACGTGGATCATTTCCAGGTCTTCCTTGTTAGACACAAAGTTGCAACAGACCCTTTATACATGTCCAGGCAGTGTTTCTCTCAGTGAGAACTGGCATCAGACTCTCACCTACAACCTCCAGGGTGATCTCCTTTCCTTTTGATTTCCACACTGGCACTTTTCATTCCTCCGTTCAGCTGCTCCTGCGTACCCACCTGGTACCAGCCAGTCCTGAGTCCGGCCCTGGCCAGAAAACGCGTCACTGTGCGGAGTCATAGCCCAGTAAAATGTAGGAGACGAATGAGGATGAAATGGAGGCAGGGGACTCAGCTAACCAAGAAGGTCCTCAGAATGAGCTGAAGGGTTCAAAGGTGGGATAGGTCACAGCCCAGTCCAATGTGGAACTCAAGTCAGGGCGTATGGTCAACTGATTTCTAATTGTTGCAAACCTCGATTTCCACATCTGTGCAATGGGCTAGCAATACCGACAGCACAGGAATTTTTCTTCAAACTTTCTGTTGATGGGGCTCAGCTCAGATGAGAGTGTGTCAGAAGCAATGTTAAATTAGACTCATTTGATTTCTGACAATGCTATTAATTAAAACAAAAACAAAAAACTCCAGGGACTCTGGGTAGTTTGTCAGGGGAGAGGGAGCATTGTGCGTTTGTGATGACACCAAAGCCAGACAGAAATACTAAGTTTTACAGGTAACTTTCTCTCCCCCCATCACCCCTGAGTAATTCTAATGATATGCATGTAAAATACATTATGGCAAATTCCCTAACAATTCCCGCCTCAGTAATAAATGTTGCATTCTACTGGAGCAAGAACATCTGCTAAATGATTTCATGGAACTGCTCTGCAAAGCTGCCAGGGGTAGGGTTAGTCATTTGATTACAGCGTGAGGCAAATGGCGTGGGAGAAAGGCAGTTTGAACCCAGATTGGACCACTGACAAGGGGCAAGTGATTTAACTTCTTCAAGCCTTGGTGTTCTCATTCACAAAGTGGAGAAAGTAATGATACCAGAGTCCAGTGATTTTTCAACTGCCAGTCCTTGGACTGGTGCCGTCCACCAGAAATTTTTTGCCGGTTGCAAAAGAGTTAACTACCCTGATATTGCATGGAACCACCGATATAGATCATACAGGGTTGTTGTGAGGATTCAGAAAGTGAATGTGTGTCAGGGACTTAATGTCAATACCTGGTCCAGAGCCAACACTCAGTAAATGGTGGAGGATGATGAGAGTGGTGATTCTGGTGATGCTGCTGCTGATGGTATTGGTGATGTGATGATGGTGGTAATGTTGTTGATAATGATGATGTTGGTAGTGATGGTGGTGGTAGTGGTGGTGGCAATGGCAATGATGGAAAAGAGAAAACAGTATTGCTAATATGAGCCAGGAGCAATTTTCTGGTTGTCTTGCAGCTGTAGCTGAGAGTCTATGGCAGGGAAGGAGAATGGTAGTCATTTCTTTTTGAACAACATGAAACTCACTCAGCAGTGATGTAGTGTAGACAGAAGAGAGATGTAGGAGATCCACAGGTCCAGAGCAGCATTTTGCCTCTGACCCTCATCAGTTGTGTGATGAGGATTCTTGCAGATCCTCAATGTCCACCTATGAAATGGGACCAGCCCCTTCCCTTTCGGTTGTAGGGAGGGTCAGAGGAAAGAATGTGAGAGCAGCTGGTGGCGGGCAGGTGCGGTGTTACTTGTGTTCTTGGAAAGGATATTTGATAAACAACTTGAGTAACCCAGTAGTCCCCTCTACACTCCATCCTCCATGGTATTGTATATGGCAGCCGTGCTTCCTCCCATGAGATGCGTAAGTCCCCATGCTGTGAAGGGGGGGACTCCTGCCACCGCCAGGCTCTCACAGCTCTGCCCGCCTCAACCTCAGCTGCCCTCTGCTAGGTTCTGGTGGTTCCCTCAGGAAGCACTCTCTGACTGACCTGACCCTTGGGACTTCATGAACCGCTGCAATGCAATTTACAAAACAATTCACTGATGCCTTATTATGCTAATGATGCATAGTTAATTTATATATGAATGTTTGTGTTTGTCTCCCTAACAAATTGAAGCTCTTTGAAGTCAAGGATTCTATTATATTTATTTTTTCTTTTTAAATCTCATCTGCTTTCTTTTTACCCAATTCTCTCCCCCTCCACACACACACAAAATGAATTCTTTCTCACAAATAGTATCCTGACTTGTTTCCAGCTAAATACTGTCCATACGATTCTTCCAGGTTCTGGGGCTGCAGGCTGGGTCTTTGTTCCTGGGGCTCAGGACCCTCCCCTCTCTGCTAAACTCACTTCCCGCCACGTGAGTCTCTCCTGGCTGCCATTCACTCTGGGAAGCTGGGCAGCCCTCTCCACGTTTCCACTTTTCCTACCAGTCTCAGTGTGGCTTCTTCAGTGTTTCTTGGTTAAAGAGTCATCTTAGTTTAGTCCAAAGTTGGTTTTTCCAGATGATTGTTCTTAAAATTAAGTTGTAATCCACTTTGGTTCTGGGAGGTGGAAGATGGAACATCCGCCTACTCCATCGCCATCTTGCCGCCCCTCCTAGTTTCTCCAAAAAATTAATTCTTTACAGCGCAGAATGGGCGGTCAATAAATAAAGTCGTGTTTAGATTTCTTCTGGATAAATCATGCTTTTCTCTTGCTCTTTTTCCTTCACTTCATTCCCTGTATCATGAGCCTTCAGATATATACAAATACAACCTTTTGTGTTTATGTATTTAGTGATCCACTTGTGAAAATAAATGTGTTATAATGTGGGACCCAGGACACCTGCTAGCATTGGAACCTCAGAATATATTAATCAATTCACTGGTGTCCGTCAGACAACAGAGTTTATCAACTGAAATAGTGGACTATAGCGACTACACTGTATCTTCCCCACAGTTACTAATGGGGGCAGGACAGAAAGTACAGCCACTCTCCTAATGGCCTTGCTGATTGGCTGTGGGTCTGCCTTTGCTGAACCCTGAGGATCTGACTCTAAGAATATTAAAGCTTGGTGTTGCCTTCTGCTGTGACTCTGTTGTGATGCCCGTTACAAGCACGGGCTGTGTCACTGTGTTCTTAATTTCTTTTCTCTCCTCGAGTTTCTTTTCTCTTTAATTCAGTCTTCAACTGTGCAGACTAGCCTTCAGGTGGATGACCATGGTGGCCACTTGGGTGTTTCAGCCTGACTTTTACTGTTCGAGCAGTCAGAAACCTTTCACCTCGTTCCCCTAGAGGCAGTTGCCACATCCCTTGGTGAGTGAGGAGGGCACAAGGAACTTGCTCTCTGTGCTCTCCCCTCCTGACCAACAGCCAGGTTCAGGCCTATCGTCCTCAGCCTCCAGTTTATTCCTTTGTCCATTCATTCAGTTGTCTGCCATTGGGTGGCTATGTATGATTTGTCCATGATGTGCCAGGTGCCGCTAGAACTGGAGCACCTGGCACATCATGGACAAATCGTACATAGATGGGCCTGGAGCTAGAACTGTGAGCAGAACTGATAATGCCCACTCCGCAGGGCCAGCATTCCAGCAGGGGACAGAAGACCACAGATCCCACTGGCATTTTCTTGGAGCTTTTTTTCAACTCTGAACCTTGGGAAAAGTCCATGTTCTGTGGGCTTTTATGTTAAATATGCTGAACCGAACAGTTGTTGCTGCTTTCTGGAAGTCAGGGTTTTACAAACTGCAGCTCCATGAGATGGAGTGTTGGGTTCTATGATGTACAAAATAAAAAATGGTGGCCCTTTGGCGATATCACATCTGATTTGTTCCCTGTGTTCCCTAGAGCCACAGGTATGCAGAAAGAAAGCCAGCCCAGGCTCTGGGCTTGGTCACTTACCTCCCGGGGCCTTGGTTTCCTCTGAGAAAAACAAGAGGTGGGGTCACACCTCTGGTTCCCTCCAGCCGTGCAGCCTGGGGACTCCAGCCCTGCACACAGGGAGCCTTTCCCTGAGGAGCTGTTTGCCTCATTTCAGCACAAAGGTGCGCTGGGGCAGCTGAGAACAACCACATCTCTGATGTGAGTGTCACCATGAAAATGCTGGCCATCCTCTGGCCGTATTTCCTCCGGTGCTGCTGCCACCCAGAGTTAAATTTAGATAAAAATCGGTTGGGAGCTAAAAATATTACCAGCTTTCCAGACAGGCAGTATCCATCATCATGGGAGGGAAACAAGGAATTGGCTGCCTGGTGACAGCAGAAGCGGTGGCTGGAGCCTCTTCCTCGGGAAAGCTGAATCAGATTGTGGGGGGCTTCAGCCTGAAGAAGATTCAAGTTGGAGAGAAAGGTGGCCAGGCCTCCAGGTGACCCACGCTGCTCATAACTTCTAGAAGGTTCCTTCTAGCAAATTCCGTTCTGAATGATACCTGGAAGCTTCCTTTGCTGCCCCTTAACAACTTGCCTTGAGAGGATTCTTCAGAAAAAAGGCATCTATTTAATTGAGTGGAGAGTTGGAAAGTGAATAGATGTCATCTCTTGAGAGGTGCCATGTTGGTGGACAATATGTGGGCCTACGTGAGAACTGCAACCCTGCTGTGTGGCCCCACCTTTCTGCACCTCGCCTGGTGACACTGAGGCCGTGCCACTTCCCTGACAAGGCATGGTCTCGAGTGTATGAGGTGACATGTGCAGTTTGGTGATGAGCACGATGCACATTCTCAGTATTCAGTGTCATTGCTGGCATAATTCTGTGCTCCTGGGCCACATGAGGTATGGCTGCAGTGCCCCTGTGAGCACCCAGGAGAAGGACTCAGGGTGTGTGGAGTCACCCAGATTCAGTTTCAGCCTGTTACTCCCACCACCCACTTACTAGCTCTATGACCTTTATGAAACAGATCTCGAGTTGTAGTTCTCACTTCTCAGAGGTGGCTGTGACACCTACTAAGGAGGGTAAGAGTGACGTGAGGTGGTGTGATTAGAGCACTAGGCACAGGACAGGCATTCAGGACACACAAGAAATCATGCCTGCTGTGCTCCTTAGATTGGCTATCAAGTGAGACTGACTTGTGAAATCCAGGCTTGACCAGTTATAAGTTGGGAGACCTTAGAACAGTGGCTTTACCATACTGAACTTCAGTTTCTCTTTCTGTAAAATGGAAATAAGAATAGTATCAGGCCTTGGCCAGTGGCTCAGTGGATAGAGCATTGACCCAGCATATGAACATCCTGGTTTTAATTCCTGGTCAGGGCACACAGGAGAAGCAATTATCCGCTTCTCTCCTTTTCTCTCTCCCCTTTCTCTCCCTCTTCCCCTCCCAAAACCAGTGGCTCGATTGGTTCAAGCGTGGCCCCAGGCACTGAGAATAGTTCTGTTGGAGTCATCAGCCTCAGGTGCTAAAAATAGCTCAGTACTCGAGCATTGGCTCCAGATGGGGTTGCCAGGTGGATTTCAGTTGGGGTTGCATGCGGGAGTCTGTCTTACTGTCTCTCCTCCTCTCACTTAAAAAAAAAGAATAGTATAATATCAGCTGTTTACAGTAACAGTGAGCATTACATGACCCTGCACATAATTCTGTTAGCCCAGGGCCAGCACTCAGTAGAGTCCTCTGTAACTCCAGCACTTTCCTTCCTGCCTCTCAGTCCTTCCAGAACCCAGTGGAGGAGCATGGCCCCTGCTGGGTTCCTCCTGACCTTAAGTTCTGCTTTGTACATCCACTCACTTTTTCTCACTTTCTCTCCTGTCTCTGTTGGCTATCACGGGTCCATTGCTATTTTGGCTGCCAAGAGTAAGAGAGAGGCTAATTTGGTGAGTAACTTAAAACAGACGTCCTCTTACACATCAGAGCTCTGGAGGGCACACCGCTAGCAGCCTGTTTAGCTGACATCACTGTGCGTCTGCCTTGGCACGGGGGCAGCAGGCATGCTCATTTGCTCTCCCACCTGTGGGTCCCCTGGAGTGTGGACAGAACCAAGCCCTGTTTCCCACTCAGAGGCCCTTGGCCAGCAGGCAGATCTGCTGTCTCCCCTTCAAGTCCTCTGCTACAGTCATTTGGGCCGGGTTGACTGGTTTTCCTGTGATGGTGTTTGGGCCTCTCCCCCAACCACCAAGGTGTTTGGCCTTTGGAGGTGATGGAGGGGTGGCTACCGTCCTCAGGCCCCTCCTGGCATTGGGGAGGTGTCTCTGAACCCTCCGGCTGGGACAGGCTGCGTACACACGCACCCTTGGTGTCATCCGAAGATAAGTCAGGTCCCAGGCAGCCAGCTCCCTGGGCAGAAATGCGGCTTTGTCTCTGAACTCCACATTTGGGGAGCCCGTGCGTCATCAGCCTCAGCTGGCCCCGATGCAGAGTGGATTAGCTTTTATGAAATGATTGTCTCCAAACACACTTACTGAATGCAAAACCCTGCTGTGGCTCCGTGGGCACTGCAGGCTGGTGGGCCACAGACACTCCCTGCAGCTGAGATCACTCGATGTGTTCTGACTCCCGAGCACACTGGGCCGGCCAGTCCAGCGGGCGGGCGGGTGGGAGGAGTCCCAGGTCAGACTCTGAGAGCCTAGGTTTTGGCCTTGTCCCCTACACTTTTCAGCTGTGGGACCCGGGAAAGGTGTGTGGCTTCACAGGAAACACCTCGGCCCTATCTCTGGGGTTCTGTGTGGAGGGGTCTGCGGCCTCTGTAGCTTTTGGATTTACAAATAGCCAATATCAACTCTCAGCTCTTTGTTAAACCTATGTGGCATTAGTTACTTATCCCTTGAACTTTGGCCTCCCCAACTGTAATACAGAGACAATAAGGGCCCGTTTGTCAGGGTCTTGCAGGAAGAAGACACCAAGATGGGACTGCACGTGCGAGAGGACTAGGGGAAATGGGCAATGCAGGTCTGTTTTCCAGCCAAGGAGGCAGGGAGAGAAGTTTGGGGGAAGAGCACAGATTTCCAAAGAGGGCTCAGCAAGGCCAGATGGGGGAGCCCTGGAGTCAGAGTAGGCTCTCAGAAGAGTGTCCAGAAGTGGACTTGCCTCAGTCCACCTGCTGGGTTCTGCCGTTGCCCCGGGAAGCTCAGCCCAGTGCTAGAGCTGCAGCAGTGAGGAGTTCAGTGCCCAGCAGCCAGGGCCACGCTCAGCCACGCTCCCTGCAATGGAGGTCTACAGAGGACAGCATTCTCATGGGAGCCACAGTTCCTGTGCTGCAAGGGTCTGAGGATAAGACATCAAGGATGTAGAGAACAGTTCGTGTTATTTTTAAGGGTGATGTATGCGTACACATAGGTGTGTGTATGTGTGGAAATCCTTGACTGTAGAATGTAGAGAGAAGAATACCAGGCTTGGAATCAAGAGGCCTTGGGGGAAGAAATGCCCTTGCTCAGGGATGTTCCAATTACTGCCTTCATCTAACCCTCCCCACAAACCCAGGGAAGTCGAGCACTTGAGGTCTGAGAGGTTAGGGTAGGGATCGTTATCTCTGATGGCAGCTGTCTGTCACATTTGCCCATGCTGTGTAATAGAGAACAGTTTGTGGTTCACAAAGGTTCTCAGTAAATATTGGAGTGATGAATCTGTTGACTGCATACTGCTAGCTTAGTGCCCAGCCTAGCTCACCCAGATTCCCTCTGAGTAGTCAGCCCCCACCCCCCACTTAGGCTGTTAGACTTCTCTAATGGTGTTCTGCCCTGGTGGGAGCCAGGACTCTTGGGCAAGAAGGACATCTTCCCTCTGCTGGCCATAAGGTCATGGCAGAGAGAGCCACTGTGCACTATACTTTCTGCCCCAAGAAGCAGGGCATAATGCAAGCTTTTGCAGCTCACCCTGAGGAGAGCATGTGTCCATCCTCTGGGGTTTCTGGGCTAGGAGTGCATTGGGGTGGTTATGCTGAGGCTCAGCTTTAGAGCAGGCGTGATCTGTGGGGTGGGTCCCAGCCAAGCCAAAGGCCCCTGGTTACTGTCCTTGCAAAAGGACCGTGACTGTGCCATGGAAGTGGAGAATTGGCTGTCAGGACTCCAAACAGCTGCCTCTTTTGTTTTCCCATTTCTGGTGAGTGGGCCTCTCAGACTTGAACTTTCTCATCCTCCACATGCTCTAATTAGGGTGAGCCTCTGTTTTCGTCCTGGTCAGGAGCTTTGTTTTTCTGGCATCTATGATGCTGGACAGGAAAGGCAGGGACTTGAGTGGCTGGCAGCTGGTACAGAGCAGGCGAGCAGTGCTACTGGAGGACATTCCCATGGCATCCGTGTGGGCACTTTTCTTTTCCCAAGAATCTGTCAGAACAGGGGTGCTAGGGGCTGTGGCTGTCACTGAGGACACAGAAGAAGTCTGGTTAACATTTTACTCAATGTCCTGCCCTTCTCTGAAGAAATAACATTTTGTATCAAACACCTGATTTTTAAGGTGGTACCAAGCCTTTTTCTCAAGCAAGGCTCAGTAGATGCTGTTGAAAAGTGTGGACCAAGGCTGGGGCTCCTTCCTGCCTCCCCTCTCCCACCATCTGGTCCTTCTTCCTCAGCTAACATTTCTGGCGTGTCTCTTTATGACAAATATATGGAGCTCAGAGATGAGTAAGGCGCAACCTCTGCCCTCAAGAGACTCGCGACCTCCCAGCCTGCTATTTTAGTTGCTGTTTAGTTGATGAAAGTATTTAAATAGAGACCGTTTCTAAGATTTAGAATTCCCATTATGGAGGACAGGGCGATAAGATTCACCGAGCAAACAGGAAGCCAGGGCAGTAGATCAACAAACAACTGTCATAAACTGACAGTTCTCCTTTTCATAAAATAGTCCAAGCATGTTCAACGGATCATCTTTCTTCACGACATTGAACAAGTGAACAAACAAGGAGAATTCTCTTTCTCACTGACAGGGAAACGAGAGTTAAAGAACTTTTTCAAAATCCCTGTTCTGAAACCAACATGTGATTTTTCTAGTACCCTTGCTCTGGGAGGTACATGCCTTTCTGAGTTAGCCAATCATGGGCGGTCGGGAGTCATGTAGGTGAGGCATCTGGCACATATCCTGGGTCTTTACATAACATGTAGCAGAATTGGTAGCTCTCGTTTTTATTGTTCTTCTCACTGTCATTCTCGTTGGTCCGTCCCCAGCTTTGGGGGCAGCTGGCACAAGGCTGTCTCTCAAGGTCTGTGAAGAATCCCTGAGGACCAAATAACCCTGGGATGGGCATTGGCCAAGCTTCTGGCCAAATGCTGGCTTGTCAGAACAGATGACATAGTAGGCCCGGGTCTGACCCAAGCCCGGGTAGGGAGAAGAAACACAATAGCTTCCCTGTCTCCAGCTGTCTGAAATTAAGCCTTTGGCATCATCTGGATGTGTTGCTGAATAGATGTGTGGCCCTCCCAGGTCCCAGAAATAACTGGCAGTTACAGTTGGTGGTGGGAGGGGGATGTGCATCTTTGTGGAAGCTGTGCCTTTCCTTTGGGCCAAGGCGGGATATGTAGCAAAAGTTTGCTTGCTTTTTGAAGCTGCACATTCCAAACAAGAATGTGGCCAAGTTGACAGGCTGCAGCAGATGGGCCAGGGCTGTGCTGGATGTTAGAAAGTCCTCCTTCTTGAGCAGAATTAATGGTGCATGGGTCCTGGGAGGGTGAGACCACTCTTGGCATGCAGCTGTCCTGTGTGACTCGCTGCACTCATCTGTGAAGCATGTTGGATCTGAGAAATGAGTCTTGGATCATGTGGTCCTGTTAGCGTCAGACTCATCTTTTATTAATTAAATGAGACAATACATGTGGGGTGCTCGGAGCAGTGCCTGGCACACAGCTCACGCTCAGGACGTGCAGACACTCAGCAACACCTGCATCTTCTTTCAGTAGTTGGCTCTTTGCTTAAATCAGTGTCGCAGGTCTGGAGACGGTACTTCAATGAAACAGAACTTCCTACCCTGTTGGGGACATGAGCAAAGTACCCCTCTTCCTCAGCTCCATGAGGATTTCTGTATGACCCTCCTCCCTTAGACCCTAGACTCCCAGGATGGCAAGTAGATTTAATCTAGAGCTATGGGCTCTGGCTAGACTCCTCTCTGAGAAGAATGCTGGGACTTATTTCAGGCTCAGGGGACAAGGATATGGTGATTGATTAGTGATATCTGTCATGGCGGTGGGAGGGGGGAGGGCATGAGTGCCATGCCTGCGCTGTCTGTAAGTGCCTGAGGAGCTTCGGGCCCACCCTTCTCTGTGCAGAGGAGCGTGCAGCTCGTTTCTGAGGGAGCCATTCTGACGAGCTGCTGAGACCTGTGCAGCTGTTTATCTCCCTGGTCATGTTTCTGGTTT
This sequence comes from Saccopteryx leptura, assembly GCF_036850995.1. NCBI lineage: Eukaryota > Metazoa > Chordata > Mammalia > Chiroptera > Emballonuridae > Saccopteryx > Saccopteryx leptura. The sequence continues at coordinate 124,722,466 of NC_089508.1, forward strand.
CTGGCTGTTTGTCTTTTAACAGGAGGTCAGTGATTGAGGGCTCCCCCACATCTGCAGGGAGTTACCTGCAGAATTAGGATGTGTAAAATAAACCCTCAGAATCAAAGCCCCAAGCAGATACTGGCCATTGTTTCCCTCTTGAGGTCATCCTTCTTCTAGAAGGGCACTGAGGTAGGCTGTGGGGGCAACAGTGGGGAAGAGCAAACACGAGGGGATGGATTGCAACAAAGCACAATCAGTAGAAAAATTTTAATAAATCTCAAATAGAGGAGAATCACCTTAGTGGATGGCCTTTTGATTATAGTCCATTAGAGACATATATGGCTGCCATGCCCCCAGCGTGTGTGAAACACGCCCCCAACACACGGGAGTCTCACCCCCAACACATGAGAGACATACTTCTTCTCCCTCTCCCACAAATGCTTAAAGTTTTAGACCTCAATTAATCAATTAAGTGACTTAGGGCAATTGGTTTTATATTAATTTTAATATAAAAATAAATCTTTATAGCCTTGGTCTCACGATACATGGAAAGAAGGGGTAGTTAATAAATATATTAATGTCCTTTATTACAGATTTGTGATATTCTGTTAAATCTGAAATTCAGTTTCGACTTAAACATAAAAAAGAAATTCAAGTTCAGGTTACTAAAATGTCGAAATGTCTGATGTTTAAAGCAAGGAATGATGTATTTGGTCATGTTAACACTTAAGGAAAAAAGCAAAGTGGTCACTTGGGTGTGATTGTTTTGCTTAAAGCTGAAGGTCAGCATTTGGAGCAGTGGTATGACTGCTGGTTGGCTAATTCTAGTCCACATTTAGCCATGTCTGTTTGATGGGAAGTTCCACATGTACAAAGACACAATAGCTCTCACTGAATAAGAGTTCTTTAAGAGACATCAAATATTACGTTTCTGCGCTCAATCTAACAGTTTGTCATTTCTGTTCCTCAAAATGCGATGTGTATCCTTAACTTATTTCCTGTGATTTGACAACTCAGATATAGTTTCTGAAGCAACAAACATATTTGGCCCCTATCTCATTTTCCTGCAGGAAGCAGGCGGAATTCTAAGAATGACATACACACCTGTCCAGCCTGTCAAAGTGAGCAAGCCTTTCTCACTGTCCTTTGGGGAGACTGCTGTTTATGAAGTTCACTGCAGGTGACTGGTCCCATGTGAGCATGTGCCTGGGAAGCAAAGGCCTTGAGCTTATTTGCACGGGTGCCATTTGCTTGAGGACCTTTTGTTAATACGTGGCCCTTCCGGACCTTAGGACATACCAGTGTGTGTGTGTATGTGTGAGTGTGTGTGTGTGTGTGTGAGCGTGTGTGGTGAGGAGGAAGGAGACAGGCTCAATACAGTGTGTGTAAAATAAACCCACCCTGGCCAGGGCTAGGCAGAGGACTTCGGTGGTCGTGCATGTGGATATGGCTTGACTTAGTACAACACTAAATAGTTCTACCCCTAAGTCCTGCTTAAAAAGCTAAGTGGCCATCCTTCTGCCCCCTCAATGGAGAACTGTGGGAAGCAGTAGTGGCTGCAGAAGCCGAGCCAGAGGTAGAGTAGACAGTAGACCCAGCATGGAGACTGGAGAACTTGGTGGCCATGTTCGGTACCAAGCAGGCCTGCATAGAGCCAGGCCCTGTGGCCCTTGGTGAACTGAGTGTGACTGGCCCTGTAGGGCCTGGCTCTGTTTGCTCAGTGTGTGTTGCCCCAGGAGAAAAACCACAAATATTTGCCTTGTGAGCTAAACCCTACAAGAACCAACTAGTTAACGTATAAAAGTTGTCCTAAATTGGAACCAGATAAACTGGTCTGGCCTGATAAATAGCTGAAAGGTTTCCTGGTTCTGGGTGGGGTAAGAGAGCCCTCGGACATCCTGCCAGGTAGTCGTCCATCCAGCAAGTCTTTCTTCAGCCCTGAAGGTCCTTGGGGGCCTGGCCTAGGCCTGGGTGAGAGGCCCCAGCCAGTCTGGAAGATTAGGCTTTGTGGGTGCACACAGCAGCCTTTGGTTCTTCCAATAGGCCTGGTGGAGGGCTGAGACATCCAGAAGACATTCTTGGAAGGCTTGAGGGTTAGTATGGTGACTCCTAAATGCAGTGTGATGTAGGCAGACCCATTTGAAGGTCAAACTGAGTTCTAATCTGGACTCAGTCACTAACTGAAAACTGTGGTTAAGTTTCTAAGCCTTTTCTCAAGTTCAGTTCCCTCCCTGTGACATATATTGATGGTGCTGATGATCTCCCTGAGGGACAGTGAGGATTACAGAACTATGTGTGTGAAGCACCCCGCAATACCAGGCAAAAGCTGGTATCTACTGTTTCCCTTCCTTGTGCTATTGTTAAACTGCCATCACAAAAAGCAAAACAAACAAACACAAATAAAAACAATAACACACCTCTTATCACCTTATTTTCCTAAGAACTGGGTTCAAAGAATTCTTTTTTTTTTTTTAACATTGAAGGCTCAGAACCTTGAGCTTTGAATCCTAGACTTTTCCTCATTAGCTAGATGAATTGAGTCAATCCTGCCATCTTGGCATGCCACAGAACGTCAGGGACCCTGACATGATACCCAGGCCCTCTTTCTTACCCTCCCCCAACTCCCTTGTCACAGAAGCACAGAAGGATCCAGAAGCAGAGAATCTGCCTACATGCTGCATGAGCCGTTTTTTTGGACCTGCGCCTGAACCAGCGAGCCCTGCATATCAGGGAGTTTCACGTTGTCCTGGTTTATCCTCACATGTGGAACCTAGAACCGGGCTGTGACATGATGCCAAGAGCATGTGGACTGTTATAAATTAATATGCTGATCTGCTCTGCACCGAGGCTCTTTTGACTGATTTCTTCTTTTATGGTGTCCTTAGAGAAAGTCAGGGAGGTTTGGAGGTTGTTGACTGGAGGAGTTAGAGGCGCATGCACTCAGCACACCGGGGCTGGAGTTGAGCCTCTGGTTTCTGAGGGAGCTCTATTGTTTGGGTTTGGTTAATCTGTGAGACTGAAAACAGATTATTAGGAGGGAAAGCCTCCCCTAACCAGCCTTTTATAGTAATGGACACTGGGCAGAAGGTAAGGAAGAGGAAATAAGACAAAATAGGAGAGACCTTCCAAATCATACCACCAGAGTGGGCTTGGCAAAGGCTGAATGCCCAGTTTGGTGTGGCCAGAACTGAGGCAAGAGTCCGAACATTGTCTGGAAACCAGATTCAGAGTGCTGGGGCTCTCAGGGAAAGCCTGTCTGTCTGTCCTAGGGCTCACCTTTGTTCCTATGGGAAGGGAGCTGCAGGTGTTTCCAGGAAGAAACCTAAGCTCCGGGCAGGGTGGCCACGCTGTGTCATGTTCCAACCGCAGGCCATCTCTGTGGGGCACCTGTCCTCGGGCCATCTTATTCTGACCTCTTTCAGATCTTCTGTCAGATTTGTTTTCGGGCTTGGAGATCCCACTCACTCTGTATTGTGCACTTCTCTCCCAAGCAGGCCAGCATTTGTCACATGTGCTGTCTGCATTCAGCTTCTCCAACGCACTGCGTTGTCACTTGCCTTGTTGTGCCTCTGTCTACCCAAACTGTGGCTTCTGCCCGGGGCCTCCCTTTCATTTATTTATTCTTTAACTCAGAAGACTACATGTCCATTCTCTGAAAGCCAGATTGGGTTTCATTGCGCAGAGGAGTACTTCCCTGGCCCGGGTCACCCCTGTGTTTTGCACACATGCCCTGCTAAGTCCCTGACAGGGCACTGTGTGGTATTTGTCTGCATGTCTTGTTCCTATCTAGAAATGTACCCCAGTTACAAATGAGAGCCCTGTCTTACTCTAGTGTGGGCACAGGGTGTGGTATGGAGCAGATGGGTCGCTTACATTCAAACTGCTTCACTCCTACTCACAAGCTTTGTGACTTGGGGGCATCTTTGACTTGAGAGTTCCTACCTTCCCTGTTCCTCAGTCTAATGAATAAAATGGGAGTAATTAAAGAATTGGCCTCCTGTGTATGTTGTGAGGATGAAATGGGAACTACGTGTGGAGCCCATAATTGCTCAAAAAGTCTTTGTTATTATTGACATTGGTCTGAAGTCCCAGGCCCCATGGCAGCCTTGGAGCTTAGCACATCACCAGCAGAAAGATGCTGATTTCTTCGTGTTGTCCCTGTGTTGGGGTTTCTGTCCCTGTTGAGGAAGGATGCACGGCCCGCCTGCGTTGTATGTGCCGGGCTCAGCACCTTGTGTGGGTGGGTCTTGATACCCCATTTCAGGGATAGGAATCTGGAGCTCAGAGAGGCTAAGGGACTTGTTGAAGGTCACATTGAAGTCCAAGATGTGGTGTAAGTCCCGGGCCTCTGAGTGGGAGCTTGAACTAGAGAATCAATTGTGTCACCTCTGTGTAGCCTCTGTAGTTTAGAGGTTCTGGCCTCTCAAACCAACTCCACGAGGGGCTGAAGGGGAGAAACCAGGAAGTGAGGGCTGGTCCACCCGGCACTGGAAGCTGGATGGACTTTGGCCACAGAGGCCTCCTACTGCCCGGCCTTTCTTTTGTGGAGAGATGATTGGTGTTCTGCCCTTCATGAGTCTCTCCCGTGAGCTCTCACTTTTAGAGATGGGATGGGGGGCTCCCAGCGGGCCCCGCGGCTCCTAAGATGGGTACACAGAAAACGGCCCCGCGGCTCCTGAGACGGGCACACAGAAAACGGCCCCGCGGCTCCTAAGACGGGCACACAGAAAACGGCCCCGCGGCTCCTAAGATGGGCACACAGAAAACGGCCTCAGCGTTTCTTCTGAGCATGTGTGCTCTAGGCCCTCTTTCTCTCATTTTATTTTTTTCTTTTCTTATTTCTTTTATTTTCTTCCCTTCCCTTCTCTCTCTCTTTTTTTAAATCTTATCTTCTCCTCCCCTCCTCTTTCTGTTTATTTCTACTACAGGACTTTTAAAATATTTCTTTTAGAATAATGACCTTAATGTTTTTTTCCTAAAAGTAGCATGTGTCCAATGTAAAGAATTCAAACAATCCAGGTGAGAGCCAAGAAGTAAAAAATGACCCCAAATCCCACCAGTGAGAACTAACTCTCATTAACAGTAGATAAGCATAATTCCAGACATCTCTAATGCATGTATTTGTATGACACACATGCGCACACGCACTCACGCAAGGACAGGTGAGTGGGTTGATTGATGGACATCCTGATGGAGAAACCAATGCATCAGTTGATTGATAGAAGTGCTTTTTTTTAAAAATGGGGAGCAGATATTAACAACATCTACTAAATTCAATATTTTTTCCTCCTGAGTTTAAAAATTACATATCTGAGCCTGACTGGGCAGTGGCACAGTGGATAGAGCATTGAGGTGGGACACAGAGGACCCAGGTTCGAAACCCCAAGGTCACCGGCTTGAGCAAGGACTCACTAGCTTGAGCCCGAGGTCGCTGGTTTGAGCAAGGGGTCACTCACTCTCCTGTAGCCCCCCAGTCAAGGCACATATGAGAAAGCAATCAATGAACAATTGAGACTAAGGAGCCGCAACGAAGAATTCATGCTTCTCATCTCTCTCCCTTCCTGTCTGTCTGTCCCTATCTGTTCCTCTTGCTGTCTCTGTCACAAAAATAAACAAACAAACAAACATCACATATCTGATGTGGTTTTTAAAGTACACCTTGGGAAACTGGAACACAAAGTACACCTTTGTGTCGCGGAGACTATCTTGGAAAATGCAAAATATTCATGATGTTCATAGAATCGAATAAAGAAGTGGGGTGTCATTCTGGGCTCAGCCTCTGGCCCTCCCCCACAGACCTTGGCCCTGAGCCAGAGAACAGCCCGAGATCGGAGAGCAGAAACAACAGAACTGTCATCTCACATGTGGCCTCTCCCTTCTCTGACCCCCACTGAACTGGTGTGTGTACAGTACACTATCTTTCGCTCCCTCACAAACACAAATATACTTGGAATTCTCAGGTCCCCTTCCTGACCTCACACCTAAAAGGCATCGCCTGTGTCTGTTTCCCTGTGTTTCCTCCTGCCCTTAGCCTGGGGTGCTCTGGCAGGGACAGACCTGCAGGGCTGCAGGGTGGCCCTGGGTGCACTGCTGGCCGTAGTTGCTTTGGCTGACTCTCACCTTCGGTGTTGGAGGGGAGCTAAGCCTCAGCCAGAAGCAGAGCCTGAAGCGGCCCTGTCCACTCAACTGTCACCAAGTGGGGGGCCCAGGACGCTACCCAGGTGCCTGTCCTTATGTGAGCTCGCTCAAGCTCTCTGCTCTCTTCCTTCCACCGTCCGGGTCAGCGTACCAATGGGTCTGATGACAAGTAGCCTTTGCCAGAGACTTTGTGTGTGCTGTCTGATGTTAGCATAACTGGGAGGGAGACCTGCTGCTTTTCTGAGCAAACCCCACCTTGAATGACCCATCTTCCACACTGTGTTAGCTCCATAAGGCTGCTCTAACGAATGGCCATAAACTTGGAGGCTTAAACCAAATTTATTCTCTCACTGTTCTAAGGGAAAAGTCCAGAATCAGGGTGGGTGTCAGCAGGGTTGGTTCTGGAGGGCCTGAGGGAGAACGTTACAGGCCTCTCTCCTTGGCATGGGCCTAGGCTTCTAGGTGTGTCACTCTGAGCTCTGCACTGCCTTCATGTGGCCCCGTCTCTGTATATCTCTGACTCCAGGCCTTTTCTGCCTCTCTAAGGACCAATGACATCGGATTGAGGGTTACCCTAAATCCAAGATGCTTTCATCTCAGGATCCTTAACTTCGTCTGTTACAACCTCTTTCCCTAATGAGGTCACATCCAATGTCTAGAGTTAGGACTTGGACAAAGTTTGGGGGAGAGGACAGCATGCAGTCCTCTGTGCCCACCTTATAAGAAGCATTTGCAGCCTCTCCACACACAGGTGAGCTGCCCAGCATGTACATTCTGCCTGTGGTCTGCTCAGAAAACCTTACCTCCTTTGTGTGTGTGTCGTGTTTGACAACCTAACGCTGCGCTATATGCTGTCTTCAGTCTTTTTCTCACTAGACACGATGATTTTGGAAAAATAGTAAATTGTAGGGGCATTATTTTTGTGCTCAGAAAAAGCCATGGGAATTCCAAGGTGTATAGAGAGTATTCAGAAAGATATCTTGTGCTCACCTCTGTGGGTTCTGTGTTCACCTGTGCAAGATGTCAACAAAAGTGCGTTGGCTCACCCAAATCTTTGGGCTGGTGGGAAGGATTTGGAAATGGCATGATACCCAAGTCTATTTGTCAGGTCCAGCTGAAACGGGCAATGCCCTTTAGGTATGAGGCCAGGAAGGGGAGTTGAGAATTCCGAGTGTGTTCCTGTTTGTGAGGGAGCAGAGCGGGAAGAGGGGTGCAGGTCACCTGAAGCAAAATGTTCGAGGGGAGGATCATGAGACTTAAAGTAAAAAAGAAACTCGTTTGGGGTTTTTCATTCTTTCTCCTTGATCCTTTCTTAGCCTAGCCAGGATCTGTGACATTGGCTGTAATTATACATCTGATTTGTCATTTCTATAAGACATACTTGTTTCTATTTCTGTATGTCTAAATCTACTCTATTCAAACTTTTCTCTTTACCTGACTGCACCTGTAGTGCCCCATCAATGCCCTCTTCCTACCTGGGGATTCTGCTGGTCCTCCTTGGAAGGCATAGGGCCTAGTTTCCTATCCATGTTTATATGTATATACAATATGTCTGCAATGCCCAGTATGGTAGCTGGTTGTCACATGTAGTACATTAAGTTTAAATTAGTTAAAATCAAACAGAATTTAAAATTTAGTTTCTCAGTTGTACTAACTATATTTTATTTTATATATATGCATGTGATATTTTACATGAGAGTAGGGAAGATACAGAGACAGACTCCTGCATGCACCCCAACTGGGATCTAGCCAGCAACCCCTGTCTGCCAATGCTCTGCCTATCTGGGACTGCTTGCAACTGAGCAGTTTTTATCACCTGAGGCAGGGGCTCGACAGAGCCATCCTTAACACCTGGGGCCGACATGCTTGAATAATAGAGCCATGGCTGCAGGAGGGGAAGAGAGAGAGAGAGAAAAAGAGAAGAGGGAGGAGATGAGGGAGAGAAGCAGATAGTTACCTCTCCTGTGTGCCCTGACCAGGAATCCAACCTTGAGACATCCACACTCCAAATCAACTCTCTACTGCGAGCCAATCAGCCAGGGCCTGTACTAACTATATATATATTAAGTGCTCAGTGGCCACACATGGCTAGCAACTACCATATTGAACAGGGCATCTATGGAACATTTCCATTATCGCAGCAAGTTCTGTTGGAAAGCTCTGGTATATGCTATGCACACTCTCTCTTTTTCCTTTTAATTTAACCTCATCACTCCCCTGACTGCCCTTCCTTCTGGCTGCACCTGAATTGATCAGCTGGCGTCCTTCATGCTAACGAGCCTGTCTGCATACCCACCTGATAGCAACTTCACTCATCTCTCAACCTCGGGGGCTCATTCACAGCACCTACAGTCCATCCCCATTGCCCCAGAGCCAGACTATCAGGGTACAGGTCTGCCAATGAGACAGAATAGTTGAAGTTGATACTGTCTCAGCAGCTCTGGGACTTGCATTTCTAAAATGTGAGGAATCAAGCTTCTGCATGTGTGAGCCTTTGAAAAACTTGCTGTGTCAGGTCACTCCTGGGAACATCAATTCCAAGTTGTGTTTTCAGATCTTCAGTGCCGACACAGGAGGGCTTCCTCCTTCAGACCAGGGCTTCTCACACTTGAATATGAGGCCGGATCACATGGAAATGTTGTAAAAATGCAGACATTCTGATTCCATAGGACTAGAGTGAGCCCCAGAGTCTGCATTTTATTTACTTTTTTTGTATTTTTCTGAAGTTGGAAACGGAGAGGCAGTCAGACAGACTCCCGCATGCGCCCGATCGGGATCCACCTGGCATGCCCACCAGGGGGCGATGATGTGCCCATCTGGGGTGTTGCTCTGTTGCAACCAGAGCCATTCTAGCACCTGAGGCAGAGGCCAAAGAGCGATCCTAGCGCCCGGGCCAGCTTTGCTCCAATGTAGCCTTGGCAGGGGAGGGGAAAAGAGAGAGAGGAAGGAGAGGGGGAGGGGTGGAGAAGCAGATGGGCGCTTCTTCTGTGTGCCCTGGCCGGGAATCGAACCTGGGACCCCTGCACGCCAGGCCGACGCTCTACCACTGAGCCAACCGGCCAGAGCCCAGAGTCTGCCTTTTAATGAACCCTTATTGGGTGTCAATGTTGCTGGTCTGGATGTGTGAGATGCTGAATCTCTGTACACCTGCTGAATCTTTGTTTTCTCTCTGTACACCTGCTCACCAACTCTTGGTGTCTAGATGAGTGTTGTCTTTCTTTCACCAAAAATACCTTGAAGCATCTCTCCTCTGGTGACACCCCCATGACAGAAAATAGCCTAGTGCTTAGCTCTTGCTTGTGTGCAGAACCACTGAGAGCTATGGAGATACAGTCTGTTTTATTATCACATAATCGTAATTACTGCTTCAGCCTTTAATTATAATTTACACTTCCCAGAACAACCTTTGACCCAAATTTAGTTCCAAAGGAGAAACATTTGTTAGCACTAAGCCATTTATTTATTTATTTATTTATTTATTTATTTATTTATTTATTTATTTATTTATTTAAATTAAGTGAGAGCAGGGGAGATAGACTCCTGCATGCGCCCCAGCCAGAATCCACCACCAAGTAAGTTCCCTGTGGGGCCATGCTCTGCCCATCTGGGCGTTGCTCTATTGCTTGGCAACTGAGCTATCTTAAGCACCTGAGGCAAGGCTCCAAGGTGTCATCCTCAGTGCCTAGGGCCAACTTCCTCAAGCCAATTCAGCCATGGCTGTGGGGTGGGGGGGCGGGAGAAAAAGAAAGAGAGAGAGAACAGAGATGTGGTCGCCTCTCCTGTGTGCCCTGACTGGGAATCGAACTTGGGACATTTACATGCCAGGCCAATGCTCTACCACTGAGCCAACCAGCCAGGGTAGCACTAAGCCATTTAAAGAGATGTGCAACATGTTCCCATAATTCCTTCTTTTAATAAAGAGTCATATAAACGTTTTGAGTGACAGTAGCATAAGTGCCAAGTCTCCAGGGTGAGCCCCTGTCCAGGGGAGCAATGCTCTTATTGGAATAGGCAGGTTCTCACTTTTTTTTGTCATGAAATTCATTTTCTTTTACAGTCACAGCTTGTATTCCAACCTCTATAATTATTCAGTTTGGCCTTCAGACATGCATTCTTGTTTCCTGGATTGTCCTTTGATCTGTGTCCTCAAATCCATGCCATCCCCAGGTCTTTGCAGCGTAGACAGGTAGGGAAACTGGGATGTAGGAGTCAGACTAACCTGGGTTCAAAGCCCATATCTGTTCTTCTTGGCAATAAGATCATAGACAAAGTAGTAACGTCTCTGAACTTCTGTGTGTAGTGTGTACAAAGGAGAAATTGGGTATGGAAGTGCCCCGTCCAGAAAAGCACCCAAAAAATGTTTCTCTTTTCTAGTTATTTCTCTCCTTAGTATTGACCCCTCCCCTGCTCAGTCTCTCCTCTTTTTTATCGTGTACTTTTCCACTATCTAGAAAACTGTGATGACGTCAGTCTGCTCACTTGTCCAGATGCTGTTACTCCATTGCCCACTTCCCTCCAAAGACAGACTTTTTGAGGGTGTGGCCTCTAGCTCCTCTCATCACATCCCAGTCTGCCTAGCATCTGTCAGTAACTCCAACCCTAAGCTCATGCCCTTGGCCTTGACAATCCTGTCTTTGCTCTGGTCCCCTCACCTCTGGGAAGGAGCCTCCCTCTTTTCTTCACTCGATGGCACACTCACAGTGACAAGGGATTGCTCCAGCATCAGTCAAAGGTCACTAAGGAAAGAGAAAGATTGCTGAGAGATTAAACGGGTTTTGTTTTTTTATCTTGTTTTGCTTTCTTGCATCCTAGAGAAGTGGGATGAGGCTGTGTGTGTGCACATGTCTATGTTTGGAATAAGATAGGAGTCCTTACTCTTGGGGGCTGGGCTGCAGGGGCTTTGTAATCGAGGGAGAGATCCCGTGTGGGCCCAGCTAGGGGAGCCAGTTCGCAGCTCGTCTTGGGAAGGAGGTTGGAGCAGGCGGGAAAGACGGGGTATGGTCCATTTATTTCACCAGGAGCAGAGGTTTACAGTCCATTAATTTTAATGTAATGCAAATCGGTTTATGGAAGTGCTGACACGCTGTTATTTAAAAAGCATGAGTACCATGATAATTAAATCTGTTTATATTTTATTTTAGCACAGTTATGGCTATCCTGGCCAAGATGGTGTGATTGAGTTCCAGTCTTATAATTATATAAATTGCAAAGTACCAGAAAAGGGGGTAAAAAGTGTATGGTAATGCCAAAAGCAAGGTGGGATATATTAATTATACCTCATTACTCGACGCTGGCCTCCACTTTGTCTCTGAGTGTGACCACACTCACTCACTGAAAATATCCCCACATTACACTCCCAGTCTGTACCACGAGGGACATTGGTGTCTGTTTAGCGTTTCCTTTTGGCACCTCCACCAAGAGCCCCAGAACTCAGACTATGCATGCTATGCAGGTAGCAGAGCAGGAACGAGCCCTTCTGGGACTCCGGAGCCCAGAGTTCTGCTTTGGGGCTGCCCCTGCTGGCTTCAGTGACTCCCTGCCCAGGTCTCTGTCACATAAGGAGCCAAAATGCTGTTAACTTTGAGAGTGAACATTTTGAGACTCAGTTTTTATTTTTCCTTCTTGAGCTCTTAAAAAGAAAATCTCCCAACTAAGCCCTTTACACACACAGCTCTGTTGAATATCTTTGGTTCCAAATATATTCAGCTACAAGAATGGCCAACAAATTTGAGATGCCCATGGATGATGAGGAGGAAGGCGGAGAGGAGGGCCAGGAAGGAAGCCAAAGCTTTGGGGAAGGACAAAGAGAGAAAGAACAGAGTCAGTGGCAAGGCTGTGCCACCCCCACATTGAGGGACTCTTCCCTTTAGAAGTCCGTAGCTGCATGCAACACAAGTGGCCACACTCCCCCCTTTTCATTGCACAAACCCTGCCTATCATTGTTCTAACAAATACCACTGGAGGCTTGCTCATTTTATTACCCTGAAGCTGACCTGCTCCGTGAGGCTGCCGAGGTCCCCATGTCCAAGGAGCATAGTCAGACGAGTGACTTTGCTTTGAGCACCTGCAGGGATACCACGACCTCTGTCTGGGAGGGGCTGTCCAAGGCCAGCCGTAGTCCTGCGCATCAGGTGAGCATTGGGGAACTGCTGAGGAGTGGCGAATGCCCATGGGCATTGTAGGAAACCGGCCCTGTGTCACCAGTTATTGCTGCATAGGAAGTCCATCATGAACAATAGCGCTGCGACGGGCCTCAGAGATTATCAGGCCCAAGCCCGCCTTTTGCAGAACAGAGGCCCACCCTCGGCGGGAGAGGGACAGACCAGCTGCGACCCAGTGCTGAGCTGAGCTTCCTGCGTTTCCTAATGCAACGCACTATACTGTGTATGCCATTATTACAAAACGAAAATCTTCTCTAGAGAAAGTATACATAAATAAAACTGACATGTACAATAAGCCCTTAAATATATTGCTGTTAATTGATTTTACCCTCTAAACACTGTTTCTCTCCCAACTTACAGATTTCACATTTCAAACTTTGCTGCCTCTTCCAGTCGCCTCTGCTCTGAAGTTCCACCTTCTTCAGAAGCTGAGCAGTCCTTCCGTAACCTCACAGTTATATCTAAACACGGCTCACGTGTGCTCTTGCTGTCATTATCTGGGCTGAGGCTGCTGGCCCTCGGTCACAGCTGTTTCCGGTCTCGCCCAGACTCTCACTGGGAACTGGACATGGCATCCGCCCCCTCCTGGACTGGGAACGGTTTTTCCTGAGCCTGTTTCCTTTCTGCAGCGTGTCTCCCCACTTGGTTCGTGCCTTTGTTCCTGTCTCCCCTCTCCCTGACATTGACTCAGAAGTTTGTTACCAAATATTGGTCAGTTGCCAACCCTGCTCCTGCATTTAGGAAAAGCACATTCTGTCAGCTGACGTTCTACCCACAGTTTTCCAACACTGGTGTTTTGTTTTGTTTTGTTTTTAAATTTCTCAATACATGCGTGCAGCTAATCAATAAAAGCTCCTGTTGGACTCCTGACAAACCCTGTTCTTGTCACATCTTTCCTCTTTGACTCCCAGAGCAGGCCCTATTTATTAATTAAACGAAAGGTTTCAGCACCTGTCCGTTTAGTGTTGGCAGGTTGGCGCTTCCAGCGCAGTCAAGACTTTCCTGTCCTCTGTGTTCAGTGTCCTTTCCCAACTGAGCACATGGTGAATGTTCATCTGGAGAGATGGAAACTCCCCAGGGTGCACTCTCAGTGTTGCTGTTTCTGTTACGCGCAGCCCCCCACCAGGTTCAGGCTTAATGATCAGTCCACAAGGTGAACTCCTGGCTGAAGACACCTGGCCTGAGTTTATCCGCAGCCCCAGCAGTTGCCAGCCATTGTTTTTGAGAAGCAGGCATGTTTCTTTCCCTTGGCAATGTACTCTTTATGGAGATAAATTACAAGATGTTTCACACAGTCACAGCCCCATAACTGAGGAGTGGGCATTTCTGTGTCTGCTGGGTCAGTTACGAAAAGGGTTGAAAAGCATGTGGGGACAGGGTGTCTTTAAAACCAGGTACATTGGAGCACACTTGAACTTTTACTGAAGCTTCTAGAAACCTTGGGATTGAGAGTTTGAAAGGATTTGCTAGTGTTAGTTGAATTAATTTCAAAGAGTATTTATGGAACTCTTCTTGTGGTCTGCTAGGAATACAAATATTAGAGACAGAATCCTCATCTTGTTCTCTGGAGCTCCAAGAAGCCTGGGGAAAGAAATGACTAATTGTAACACAGTATCATGTGCACTGTGATAGAGGTTTATCCACACGCTTTCTGAGGCCCAATGAAAGGGAAAGGAATTCCAACCACAGTTTGGGTAGGGAGAGGGGTAATGGAAAGCTCAATATTTAAGCTGGACCTGGATGGAATTTTCCATCTGGCCACATTGGTAAAAGCATTCTGGAAGGAGGGGACAGCACGAGTGAAGGTCTCGCAGCCTGAAAGCCCAGTTGGTGGCTTGTCGAGACGTTGAGTAGGCAGGAGGGTCGGGAAGGGAGGCTACGAAGGCAGGCACTGGCCAGCCTACCTAGGGCCTTGCAGGCAATAATAGCTCACACCTACGAAATCTGTGTCATGTGCTGGGCACTTTGTTGAGCACCTCGTGATCACAGTATCTCTGTTGCCCCTTCTGATATCCACAGACACAGCACACATCCCCAAAATAATAGGAACTAGTTACTTATAGGCTACCTTGGGAAGGTAGCCTCCCCACTGTTTCTCCAATATCTGGATGATAAGCTGCCAGCCTCTTTGCATGGGAGGCGTGGACTTGAGAATCACAGACTTGGATTCAAATTCTGACTCTGCCATTGGCTGCTTTAGTTCCCTCCCTTGTGAAAGTGGGGAATAATATGGGAACAGATTATGAAACTCACACTTGTGTCATCAAGATGGCAGAGGAGACTGCCAGGTGACTGAGGAGGGAGCTGGGCATGGACTGCGGGGAGCATCAGTATCCAAAGGGCTGATCAAGGAGACTGAGCAGCAGTGGCCAGGAAGCCAGGAGGCACACGAGGAGAAAAGAATGTCCAGACCTGAGGGTAGAGGATGGAGTGTCAAGCACAAGGCCACCAGAGTGGCCTCAGACTAATCCAGGTAGATAAGGACAGAAGACACCTTTGTTTTTTTAATTACCGATAGACTCCCACATGTGCCCAAACAAGACACACCTGGCAAGCTCCCTACCAGGCAATGCTCTGCCCATCTGGGGCCATTGCTCTGTTGCTCAGCAACTGAGCTATTTTAATGCCTGAGGCAAGGCCATGGAGCCATCCTCAGTGCCTGGGGGCAACTTGCTCAAACCAACTGAGCTATGGCCGTGGGAGGGGAAGAGAGAGGAGAGAGAAGGGGGATGGGTTGGACAAGCAGATGGTTGCTTCTCCTGTGTGCCCTGACTGGGAATTGAACCTGAGACTTCTACATGCTGGGCCGATGCTCTACCACTGAGCCAACTGGCCAGGGAATTTTATTTTTTTTTAATCCCAGATCCTACTTCTCCAAGGTGTGCTCAGGAAGTATTGGATAAACTAGTTAAAACCTCCTCTTTTATTTTTTCAATGTAAGTCTACTCAGTTCATGAGGTCTCACCTTAAAAACTTTAGGCTCTAACCTGAATTATTTCTTCCTCTGGGATTGCTAAGAAACAAGTATCTGCAGAGAGCTAATAGGCATAGGATGGGCTGACCGGATGACCTGTAGGTCCACAGTGTGGCCTTGAGCAGGCCACCTGACCTCTCCATGTCTCAAGGTGGAGCCTAGGTTACCTGTAAATGTCCCCAGTCTAAAATGAGTCCCGTATTATCACTGCCCAGGCAGGATGGGGGCAGGGTGGTGGCCAGTTAATGCCTTTCAGTTCTTAATACAGAACTCTGGTGATGCTTAGAGCACTTCACCTTGTAGGGTGTCCCCTGCATGCTTCACCATCTCTTCTTCCTCCCAGCGTTTCCTGTGCCTGCCGGCATGGTGCTCATGCCCTTGTGTGGCAGGTGGATAAATGTATTGTATCTGAATAAATAGGGAATCCTATTTTAATGCCAAAGCATTACAGATGTTACAGATGTTTTGTTGTAAAACAAAAATCACATTTGCTCAGTGCCCATGATGAGCTGGGCCCATGCTAGATGCTTTCATATACATGACCTTGTTTGGGTGAGAACCCTCCTAATGGGTATTTTCGTGCACTGCAGATTGGTAATGCTTCAAATAAAGGTTCTTCTGGAGCCAAAGAACAGCAACAAAAGACGGATATAACCATGGTCACCATGTCAGGTTAACACTGGCCTCCTTAACCCCAGCTTGCCAAGGAGCTCTTCTGTATTTGAAATTTACTTCCACACCTATGACTTTCTGAGCAAGAGGTGCTTTACTTGAACTAGTTTGAAATTGTCTCCATGCATGTGTATGTGTATGCAGACTCACAATAGAGGCTGCAGATGAATGTCTTTCAATCTATTGCTCTGTCTGAGCAGCAGTTTGTTTCTTGTTTTTGTGGTAGGTACGGACCTATAACCTCAAGTATTACCGGGTTATTTGTTGTGTAGTAGTACCCTGGGAAAGGGATGATCACCAGGTAAAGAGGACTGCCCTGGGCTGCGGATGAATCAGCCCTGCTCAGCTGGGATGTGTGCTGGGTGGGGATGCACAGCCTGGCCCACGGGGAGCTGAGCCAGGGGGTGGGCAGCGGGCCTGAGGATGCTGCTGTGGATGAGTTTCTGTTAGCTGGACCCAGAGGCGAGGAAGAAGGTAGCATTTTCTTTCCCTGTCCAACAGGCGTCTTACTGTAACCCTTTCCCAGGTATTCTAGTTTTGGTTCTTCCAGTAAGTTCTAATTAGTTTCTTCTCCAGACCATTCTATTTAGTCTCTTTATTCAACAAGACTCATGATTGCTCTCTGCAGATAGTTGTTTCTTTTTTTTTTTTTTTTTTTTTTTTTTTTTTTACAGAGACACAGAGAGAGTCAGAGAGAGGGATAGACAGGGACAGACAGACAAACAGGAAGAGAGAGAGATGAGAAGCATCAATCATCAGTTTTTCGTTGTGACACCTTAGTTGTTCATTGATTGCTTTCTCATATGTGCCTTGACCGCGGGGCTACAGCAGACCGAGTAACCCCTTGCTCGAGTCAGCGACCTTGGGTCCAAGCTGGAGAGCTTTGCTCAAATCAGATGAGCCCACGCTCAAGCTGGTGACCTCGGGGTCTCGAACCTGGGTCCTCCGCATCCCAGTCTGACACTCTGTCCACTGCGCCACCGCCTGGTCAGGCCAGATAGTTGTTTCTGAGGCCCAGAGACCTCCGTAAGCACCCAGACCGAGTGGCCACACAGCAGTCACTTCCTGTCTAGTCCTCCTGTTCCAGTTCTCTCCATCACACATGACAGGGGGCAGGGGGACATTTGCTTTATTTACTGATTGAGTGTCATACCCTACCCTTAATAGAATGTAACTTGGTGAGAGTGGAGACCTAGTGCTTCATCCTCTGGTGTGTCCCCAGAGCCCAGAGAAAAATACTTGGAACATAGTTGGTGCTTAATGAAAATAAGTTAAGTGAATGAACAGAAAACAAGAGGAAAAAAGAAAAGAGGAAGAAAGAGATTGAGTGAGGGACAGAGAAAGGGAGGGGGCGATGGACTTACAGACAAAGGGGACTTGAGCAGGGGACACTAACTCTTTTTGTATTAAGTAAGTTGGGAGTGGAGATCACAGTTGTCAGAGCTCGCGAGGGGTGCCCTGCTCCCTCGTGCACTTCCCTTCCCCACCAGAGCCCACTGCGCTGTCTTATGCCACATGGGAATCTGCCTGTGCCATTGCAGTGCCAGCACCAAGGGGCCCAGACTGCCCTGCCCACACCCAGCGTCCATGGGCAGCTCTGGTCCCAGGACATTAGCCCCCATTAGTAGAGAGACCCAAAGAAGGGGAAAGATGGTCCAGCTCAGCCTCTGCAGCTCCACCTCAGGAGTGTGAAAGGTGCTGTTTTCCTTGTGGGTTTGGAGTAAAAAGAATATATCTCTGCTGTGCTTCCAGCACCCAGTAGGTACACAGGACAGGGAAGCTGCTCCGTTGGTGCCCTGTGATGTCTGGGCCACGTGTCATTACTCCCCTTCCTGCATGCTCCTGCTCGTGTTGTGTAACAGGTGGACGGAAAGCTTAGGACTGTGCCCTCCTCTGCCTTCCTGCCTCCTACCCTAGCTGTCCCACTGCTTGTAGTCCCCCACTCTGGAGGCTGCTGCACACAGGACGGGAGGGTGCTGTGGGACACCTGCATGGCGGTGACTACCACGTGGCTTTTCCCGCCCTGGCATTGCACCACAGAGATGGAGGTGGCTTGGCTATAGTCCTGTGTCTCCTTGGCTGCCGCTCCTGGGCCAGTGGGAGCTGACATGCTCTGTAGTGTGTATTTCAGCAAGTACCAGGGGAAGGGGGACGCCCTGCAGACCAGCTCCTCCAGGAGGGCGTGGGCCGTGCAGCTGAGAGCAGTGGGCGGCTGCCAGGTCTTGAGAAAGTATTTGAGGTATTGAGGCAGTGCAGGGCCCCATTCCCTGCTTGCTTCCCTGCTTGCCATTTTAATATGGGTGGGAGCAGAATTAAGTATCTTGGCAGGACCCAGCAACCCGAGTCCTTTCTGGCAGAGTATGGGGAGTGCACATCAGGATCACATTACAGATGCAGGGACAGAGATTTGGGAAGGATAAAAGAAGTAGAGTGAGAAAATTAAATGTGGCAAGAAATGGATTTTCCCTTTCTGCCGTCTGAAAATAATTGAGTTATGTTATTTTGTAAAAAATTTGTTTGGAGGTTTCTTCTCCCTCCACCCTGTGACCAGTGGTGTACTGATTTGAAGAGGGACATAAAGCACTCCTTTTTGGCCCTGGGTGTGACTCCCACCAAATACCTCAAATGTGGGCCAGGGTAGAACAGGGGGCTCTGCTGTCTGCTGAGACTCTGGGAAGGAGAGCCAGGCCTCCTGGGGAAGGTGTGGCCAAACCCTCCTTTGTCAGACCCTGGCTGGCTCTTTCCCGCTTCCAGTCAAGGTCCTTCCCTGGCACACCTTCCCCAGGCCTGCCTTTTCTCTGGGCTTTGAAGGGCTTAGTCACATTTGGCTGGAGACCCTCAAAGGTGTCTGTCTCACCTCATGATGTCCGTCAGAGTTTCCCTTCCCTCCCTCTCAGCTGTTCCTTGAATTCTGCTTCTGGCCTGTCTCTGTGGCTGTTGAATGGGCAGTTCCCATGTCATGGCTGCCCTCACAGTGAGGTCTCTTCACTATCAGTCCAGGAAATATTTAGTAGCTGTTTAGTGATGGTACTTTAATCGTGGAGTGTGATAAGATGAGACTTTGGGCAGCTGTCCAACAGAACTCCCATTAGATAGGTGTTCGTTCTGACAGACACAAACAAGTACAGGGGCTTTTAAGAGCTTCAGCCCTGGAGCCAGATTTCATAAATGTGTAGCCTGCCTTAGCCACGTATCAATGGATGACCTTGAGAAAAGATATAACTTCACCATGCCTCAGTTTTCCTTCTGTGAAATGGGTACAGAAGTGGTATTTACCTCCAGTTGCTGGGAGGATTAAATGACATAATGAACATAAAGTGCTTAGAGCAGTGCCCACTGCTGCTCAGCTTAGCATCCTTCCCATTGTCCTCATCATGTTTACCTACTACCTGGTGGCCATGTGCAAGTTAGTTTGATTCTCTTCCTTAAATGAAAATGAGTATAATATCAATGGGATTGTTGGGAAGAGTTAAGGAGAATGTTTGTGAAGACTCTTAGTTTATCAGAGAAGATGGTGACAGATTAGGCGAATGTTACAACTGCCACCTCCCAGGACTAAATTGGATTACACTTAATTTAAGAACAATCATCTTGAAAAACCAACTTTGGACTAAACGAAGAGTAATCTATAACCAGGGATCACAGAAGAAGCCACACTGAGACTGGAGGAAGGGCAGAGATGTGGACAGGGCTGCCTGCTCCAAGGAGTGAGCGGTAGCTGAGGGTCCAAAGGGACTCTCTCTGTGAGGAGGGTCGTCCTGAGAGATGTGGGTACTCAGCCCCAGCCTAGAGCCCCAGAGCCTAGAAGAGATGCCCACACAGCATTTAGAAGTGAAAAGAGAGGGGTTTCTGTCTGTGAGAAAGAGACAGAGCTCTCAGAGACACAGACTTTGTCTTAAAGGGCCTGTGCAGAAAAATCTCATTCACAGCCACTTACCTGGGGCTCTGGTGGAGGGAGAGCTGAGAGGACTAGAGTTGTGTGAGGATAGTGTAAAGTTAGAGGCCCAGGGAGAGACACTGTAAGGGATGGGCACCAGAACCCCTGTGCTGAGTCATTCTCCAGTACTACAATACTACATTCACCATCTTTCTTGGGTGGAGCAGTCCCCTCTGAGTGGCACCAACCTGGGGAAAAGCAACTGCTCCACCCTTGGGAGTCTCTCCTACCACAGTCATGGCAATGGGTCATTTCTGGGAGGCTAGGAAGCAGGGAGCACATCAGTGACTCAGTTCTGGTGTTGAGGCCGAAGCTTTCCCCACACTCTCCCAAGACTATGACTGGTGCCTCCACCTCATAGAAGACTCAGTGGAAACTGTCCAGAGTGCGGGCAGACCACACCTCTGCATCTCAGAGGCCACACTTACTGGACTCCTCGGGCCACACCCTACTGAGGTGGGGGTGGGGGGGGGAGTCTGGACAGACTGACACCTGGGGCTGAGGGGTGGAACCACACCCACAACCCTTCCTAATCCCTGAATTGCCGCAGGCTCCAGACTCTAGCAGAGGTTCTTTTCAGTGGCCGAGCCCAATAAGCAGCCAGCAGACAGAGGCTGCAGGAGGAGGGACTCAGGGAACCTTAGCCTCTTAAGCGGACCTTCCCCTAGGCCCAAAGTGGGTAAAAGTCAGCCTAGGTGTGCAGTTGGTATTCCACGTACACCTGGGCCCAGTAGAGGCAGCCACAAACTCTGGATTGCTTGTAGCTCCAAGAAGGTTGCTGAGGGCCAGTCATGGACAGTGTCTCCCACTGGTCTACAATGGTTTCCTGCCAGAAAGGGCCAGAGCTGGCACATCTACTGGCCACCTACAGAAAGCATCAGGTTCGGGACCTAACAACCGTTGCTAGTAGGGTAGCCTAAGGAAGGAAGGGCTCCTCACACCTGGCCCAGCTGAGGCAATTTCTGCTCTCTGTGACCAGTACCAGCACAGTGGCTCATGTGTATTGGATAGGGTGGAACTTCACAATCAGCTGGCCTGGGTGCTGGATATCCTGCCCTGCTGGGCTAGATTCCACAGGGGGAAGGGGGAGAGGTTTGAAACATGGACATTTAACATGTGAGTCCCCTGTGAGCCTACTGTTGGATCTGATTGAGGGGCTTAGCAACCTTTGAGTGGGGGGCACAGTCAGTACCAGGAGAGGACTCTCTCAGTCTTCCTCCTGAGATCAGGGTCTCACCAGTTGTAAGAACTTCTGCAGAGGAGACTGTTGGTCATACTCTATCTGAACCTGCTGCTCACCTTGTTGTGGAGAAATAAAATTTGAGTATCCAGCAGTGGCTGAAGGATTAGGTTCTGGAGTAGGGGCCACATTCCCCATACCAAGAGACCCCTGAAGTAGGGGGTCCCACTAACATTGTATTCCCAACTTGAGCAACCCTAATCCCCCAAGCATGCAATCTGTAGAGGGGTTGGTTGGGTGAGGCCAGTCTGAGTCCACACTACAATCTTTCTACAGAAGATTCTTTGGGAAGACCAGGCAGCTGCAAGAGGAGGGGGAGCAGCTGAAAAATGGAAACAAATTATATGGAGCTTGGGGCTTTTATGGAGGTACTGTCATCTCTAAGCAGGAGGAAGCTGATCCTTATACACAGGTTGGCACCTCCCACACTACCCAGGCACAGAAAACACAGACACACACAGTGAAAAGAGCAATAGCTGCAGACAGGTAACCCACAGCAGGTTATAAACAATAGCTGACGCCAAACCAAGAAAATCTAGAGCCAACACAACTGGTAGTGAGGGGAAGACAGCACCAACCCTAGACTCAGCTAGGTACACAAGCAGCAGGCCCAAAGGTGGAGTCTAGGAGGCACCAGACACTGTGGAGAATAAATACACCCAACAGGACACACATTGCACAGTGTGTGATACACATGATCAAGTTTCACCCTTAGAGCTAGCCAGCCTGAAGGGATAAATATACCTGCAAAAGGACCAACTGCATTCAATACTCAAATACAACAAGTGGGAAAATAGTACCCCCAAGAAGCACTCCTAGAACAAGGAAAGAAGGTGGCCTGGAAATCAGTACCACTGAGCCCATCTTCCTCATAAAGACCCACAAAAATTTCAAAGTCAGACAGCACTACCTAATACAGAGACAAAATGGGCAGACAGAGAAATGTGACCCCAATGAATCAACAAGAGAAATCCCCAGAAAAAGAACTAAATGAAATGGAAGTAGCCCAACTACCAGATGCAGAGTTTAAAATAATGATTTTTAGGATGCTGAAGGATCTTAGAGCAACAATGGATGGACATAATGAGCACCTAAATAAAGAGATAGCAAGTATCAAAAAGGACATTGAAATCATAAAAAAGAACCAGTCGAAATTACAAATATAATATCAGAAATGAAGACTGCACTAGAAGGAATCAACAGCAGGCTGGATGAAGCAGCGGATTGAATCAGAGATTTAGAGGACAAGATAAATGAAAGCACAGAAGCAGAACAGCAAAAAGAAAAGCGCAAAAAGACAGGAAACTCTAAGAGAGCTCTGTGACAACATGAAGAGCAACAATACCCTCATCATAGGGGTTCCTAAATGAGAAAAGAATGAACAAGGGATAGAGAACCTGTTTGAAGAAATCAGCTGAAAATTTCCCTAATTTGATGAAGGAAAAAGTCACACAAGTTCAAGAAGCACAGAGTCCCATTAAAGAGGAACCTAAGTAGGCATACACCAAGGCACATCATAATTAAAGTGCCAAAGTTAAGAGACAAAGAAAGAATATTAAAAACTGCAAGAGAGGCCTGACCTGTGGTGGCGCAGTGGATAAAGCGTCGACCTGGAAATGCTGAGGTCGCTGGTTCGAAATTCTGGGCCTGCCTGGTCAAGGCACATATGGGAGTTGATGCTTCCTGCTCCTCCCTTTCTTCTCTCTCTCTCTCTCTCTCTCTTTCCTCTCTCTCTCTCTCTCTCTCTCTCCTTTCTAAAATGAATAAATAAAATAAAAATAAAAAATAAAAACTGCAAGAGAAAAGCAGTTAATTACCTACAGAGGAGCCTCCATAAGGATGACATTCAACTTCTTGACAGAAACACTTAAGACCAGAAGAGATTGGCAAGAAATATTCCAAGTGAATAAGCAAAACAAGAACCTACAATTAAGCCTTCTTTATCCAGCAGGCTATCGTTTAAAATTAAAGGAAATAAAAAGTTTCCCAGACAAAAAAAAACTCAAGGAATTTATTATAACCAAACCAGTACTGCAAGAAATATTAAGGGGCCTGCTGTAAAAAGAGCAAAGGAAAAAAAAATCTAGAAAAAAAGGATTCTAAATTTAAAGAATAAAATGGCAATAAATAAGTACACATCAATAATACCTTAAATGTAAATGGATTAAACACTCCCAATAGAAAGACATAGGGTAACTGCATCAATAAGAAAACAGGACCCATACATATGCTGTCTACAGGAGACCCACCTCAGAACAAAAGATACACATAGATTAAAAATGAATGGTTGGAAAAAAGTATTTCATACAAATGGAAATGAAAAGAAAGCTGGGGTAGCAATACTTATATATGACAAAATAGACTTTAAAACAAAGGCTATAGTAAGGGATAAAGAAGGTCATTACATAATGATAAAGGGAACAATCCAACAGGAGGATATAACTATTATAAATATCTATGTGCCTAATATAGGATAACCTAAATATATAAAGCAGATTTTGATGGATATAAAGGGTAAGATTGACAGCAATACTATAATAGTAGGGTATTTTAATACCCCACTAATATCAATGGATAGATCCTCCAGACAGAAAATTAACAAAGAAATAGTGACCTTAAATGACACACTAATCAACTGGATTCAATTGACATTTTCAGAACCTTTCATCCTAAAGCAGAATATACATTCTTTTCAAGTTCTCATGGTCCATTCTCTAAGATAGACCACATGTTAGGACACAAAACAAGTCTCAGTAAATTTAAGAAGATTGAAATCATATCAAGCATCTTCTCTGATCACAATAGCATGAAAATAGGAATAAACTACAATAGAAAAACTGAAAAACATTCAAAGAACCTGATCTGTGGTGGCGCAGTGGATAAAGCGTCAACCTGGAAATGCTGAGGTTGCCGGTCCAAAACCCTGGGCTTGCCTGGTTGAGGCACATATGGGAGTTGATGCTTCCAGCTCCTCCCTCTTTCTCTCTCTCTGTCTCTCTCTTCTCTCTCTCTCTCACTCTTTCTTTCTCTCTCTCTCCTCTCTAAAAATGAATAAATAAAAAAAATTTTTTTAAAAAGAAAAACATTCAAAGACTTGGAGGCTAAACAGCATGTTATTAAATAATGAATGGGTTAACAATGAGATCAAGGAAGAAATTAAAAATTTTTTTGAAACAAATGAAAATAAACATACAACTCAAAATTTATGGGGCACAGCAAAAGCAGTCCTGAGAGGGAAGTTTATAGCATTACAGGCATACCTTACAAGCAAGAAAGAGTTCAAATAAACAGCTTAACCTCATCTAAAAGAACAACAAATAAAGCCTAGAGGAAGTAAAAGAAAGGAAATAATAAAGATTGAGTGGAAATAAATGACATAGAGGCTAAAAAAAAATACAGGTCAATAAAACCAAGAGCTAGTTCTTTGAAAAGGTAAATAAGATTGATGAACTTTTAACCAGACTCATCAAGAAAAAAAGAGAGAGGACTCAAATAAATAAAAACAAAAATGGAGAAGTAACAACTGACACCACAGAAATACAAAGGATTGTAAGAAACTACTATGAAGATCTATCTATATGTCAAAAAATTGGAAAACCTAGGTGAAATGGATAAATGGATAATCCTCCAAAACTCAATATGAAAGAATCAGAAAACCTAAACAGACCGATTATAACAAATGAAATTGAAACATTCTCAAAAAATTACCAACAAACAGAAGTCCTGGACTGGCTGGTTTCACAGGCGAATTTTTCCAAATATTCAAAGACGAATTAACACCTATCTTTCTCAAACTATTTAAAAAAATTCAAGAGGAGGGAAGCCTTCCAAGCTACTTTTATGAGGCGAGCATTACCCTCATTTCAAAATTAAGTAAAGACACTAAAAAGAAAGAAAACTATAGGCCAATATCCCTGATGAACACAGATGCTAAAATTTTCAAGGAAATATTAGCAAATTGGATCCAGCTATGCATCAGAAAGATCACACATCATGATCAAGTGGGATTTATTCTGGGGAGGCAAGGCTGGTACAATATTTGCAAGTCAATCAATGTTATTCATCACATAAACAAAAGAAAGGAGAAAAATCACATGATTATATCAGTAGATGCAGAAAAAGCATTTGATAAAATCCAGCACCCATTTATGATCAAAATTCTCAGCAAATTAGGAATACAGGGAACATACCTCAACATAATAAAGGCAATCTATGACAAACCCACAGCCAACATCATACTCAATGGGCAAAAATTAAAAGCAATCCCCTTAAGATCAGGAACAAGGCAGGGGTGCCCCCTTTCACCACTCTTATTTAACATAGTCCTGGAATTCCTAGCCACAGCAATCAGACAAGAAGAAATAAAAGGCATTCAAGTTGGAAAAGAAATAAAACTATCATTATTTGCTGATGACGTGATACTGTACATAGAAAACCATAATGTCTCAGTCAAAAAACTACGAGACCTGATAAATGAATTAGGCAAGGTGGCAGGATATAAAATTAATATTCAGAAATCAGTAGCATTTTTATACACCAACAATAAATTGTCTGAAAGAGAAATTAAGGAAACAATCCCCTTCACTATTGCAATAACAGCAACAACAACAACAACAAAAAATTAAGTACCTAGGAGTAAATTTAACCAAGGAGGTAAAAGACTTATACTCAGAAAATTATAAGACATTGAAAAAAGAAATCAAGGAAGATACAAACAAGTGGAAGCATATACCATGTTCATGGATAGGAAGAATAAACATCATTAAAATGTCTATATTACCCAAAGCAATCTATAGATTCAATGCAATTCCGATTAAAATACCAAAGGCATACTTCAAAAATATAGAACAAATATTCCAAAAATTTATATGGAACCAAGAAAGAACATGAATAGCCTCAGCAACCTTGAAAATGAAGAATATCATCAAGGTATCACACTTTCTGATATCAAGTTATACTTCAAGTCCATAGTAATCAAAACAGCTTGGAACTGGCATAAGAACAGGCATACAGATCAATGGAATAAAATAGAGAACCCAGAAATAAACCCACACCTTTATGGTCAATTGATATTTGACAAAGGAGGTAAGAGCATACAGTGGAGTAAAGACAGTCTTTTTAATAAATGGTGTTGGGAAAATTGGACAGGTACATGCAAAATAATGAAACTAGACCACCAACATATAGAATTTACAAAAATACACTCAAAATGGATAAAAGACTTAAATGTAGGTCGCAAAACCATAAACATCTTGGAAGAAAACATAGGTGGTAAACTCTCCAATATCTCTCATAGCTATATTTTTGCCGATTTATCTCCACAGGCAAGTGAAATAAAGGAGAAAATAAACAAATGGGACTATATCAAACTAAAAAGCTTTTGCACAGCAAAAGACACCATTAACAAAATAAAAAAACAACCCACACAATGGGAGAATATATTTGCCAGTACGTCTGATAAGGGGTTAATAACCAAAATTTATAAAGAACTTCTAAAGTTCAACACCAGAAATGTAAACAATCCAATTATAAAATGGGAAAAAGAACTGAATAGACACTTCTCCAAAGAGGATATACAGATGGCCAACAGGCATATGAAAAAATGCTCAACATTACTAATCATTAGAGAAATGCAAATTAAAACCACAATGAGATATCACCTCACACCTGTTAGAATGGCGCTCATCAACAAAACAACACAGAATAAGTGCTGGCGAGGATGTGGAGAAAAGGGAACCCTCCTGCACTGCTGGTGGGAATGCAGACTGGTGCAACCACTGTGGAGAACAGTATGGAGATCCCTCGAAAAATTAAAAATGGAATTACCTTTTGACCCAGCTATTTCACTTTTAGGAATATATCCTATGAATACCAAATCACTGATTCAAAAGAAGATATGTATTCCCATGTTTATTGCAACATTGTTTACAATAGCCAAGATCTGGAAACAGCCCAAGTGTCCGTTAGTGGATGAGTGGACTAAAAAGCCTTGGTACATATATACTATGGAATACTATGTGGCTGTGAAAAGAAGGAAATCTTACTTTTTGTAACAGCATGGATGGACCTGGAGATTATTATACTAAGTGAATAAGCCAGGCAGAGAAGGAGAAATATCATATGATCTCACTTATATGTGGCATCTAATGAACAAAGTGAACTGAGGAACAGAATAGAGGCAGAGCGAGGACACAGGGAGCAGAGGGACAGCTATCAGAGGGAAGAGGGATGAGGGGATGGGATCAGAGAAGGTGAAGGGATTAGTGAAATGATATATACATAACACAGAGATACAGATTACAGGACAGCAAATCCCAGAGGGAAGGGGGGAGGGAGTTAGGGGGAGGGGGCAAACTGGGGACATGGGAGTGGGGGTGAGGGAATTATATATTGAGTGGGACAGTTGAATCCATTTTAACACAATTAGTTAAAATTAATAAAAATTAAAAATGCCCAGTGGATACTTGGCAAAATGTGGGTTCCCTCGTCCCTCTCCAGCACAGCCCTGCCTTGTGCAGCCCGGCTGCACGGAAGGCTCCGTCTCACAGCAGTGTTTCTGGC
Organism: Saccopteryx leptura; assembly: GCF_036850995.1. NCBI lineage: Eukaryota > Metazoa > Chordata > Mammalia > Chiroptera > Emballonuridae > Saccopteryx > Saccopteryx leptura. The sequence continues at coordinate 124,750,131 of NC_089508.1, forward strand.
TGTGTGGTGACAAGCGTACTCCTTTTTACTTAGTTTACCTTGTGCAAGGTAACGTAATCTTCAGTCTAAAAACAATCAGCCTTCCCACCTTCTGATTCTCCCCTTCACGTCTTCTCTTCTGCTGCGAGTCAGCCAGGTGGTAGTCTCGAGGGCCTGTAGTGTCCTGGGTAGTGCCCTGGTGAGGCTCGGTGAGGCTGCGAGCTCCTGGAAGACATGCAAGACTTTCTCTCTGGGTATCAGACTCAACATGCCTGAAACTCTTTCCTGACTCCATTGCCTCGTTCCTGTCATCCTTTTCCCATTAACCCTGAGTTGCCTTTGATTCTTCTTCTGTTAATCTCATATCTTCCGTTCATACTGGCCTCTAGTCACCATACCAGGTGACTTCAGTTATGCCATGTCCTTGCTTTCACAATAACTCTGGGAGGTAGGAACTGAAATCAGCCCATTTTACAGAACAGACTGAGGCTTGGTGAGGTTAAGAACATTGTTGAAGACTACTAAGTAGTAAGCTAAGCTGGGCCTGGAACTCAGATGTGTAGGAATCCATCTTCTACACTACCTGCTGTTATCTTCTGTCTATTCCTTACGTTTGGCTACATACTGCTTTGTAAAGAAAACACCTCAAAACAGAGTCTTAAAACAACACTTTATTATTTCATGGTTCTGGGAGTTAACTGCACACATAATAATGAGCAGCTAGGGTACAGAAGTTGAGAGAAAAATTTTGTACCCTTTGAATTTTGAATTTTGAACTATATGAATGTTATGTAACAAAAAAACAAAAAAGAGCCTGACTAGGTGGTGGTATAGTAGCTAGAGCGTCAACCTGGGACACTGAGGACCCAGGTTCGAAACCCGAGGTCACCAGCTTGAGTGTGGGATCATAGTCATAACCCCATGGTCACTGGCTTGAGCCTCAAGGTCGCTAGCTTGAGCCCAAGGTCGTTGGCTTGAGCAAGGGGTCACTGGCTTGGCTGGAGCCCCCTGGTCAAGGCACATATGAGAAAGTAATCAGTGAACAACTAAAGTGCTGCAACTATGAGTTGATGCTTCTCATCTCTCTCCCTGTCTCTCTCTCTATCTCGCACAAAAAAAGGGGGGAAAAGAGAAATGAGACAAAACAAAAGCAAGAAATTCAAACAAATAAACCATTACCACTGGGAACTTCTGTAGAGCTGGGGATAGAATAAAATATTCCATGGATCCTCTTCATTTTACAGCCAATCAATGAAGGAAACCTGACCTCATCTTTCCAAGTTAAAAGACGACTGTGAAAATAAAATCTGAAGCAGATATGACAGAATACTAAAGTTGAGTTGAGCACATAGTATTTCACACTGTGTGTCCATATGCTTGCATTATTTTACAATAAGAAATTAGTAATTTATGTGGCATGGCTTTGGTGTTCCACTCTGGGATTGTTGGAGCCGGTTAGTTCTATTTCTATCCATACGCAATGCTCCCATCCCAAGTTTTGTCATCCTCCCCACCTCCCAAACATGGGGACCAACTTTATTTTCCCTTCACAAGATTATAAACTCTGAAGAGAGTAAAAATTGTGATTGATTCGGAGGGCAGCAAACATCTCAGATGGTAAATATTGTAGACTTTGCAGGCCCAACAGTCTTTGCTGGAACTACTCAGCCCTGCCATTGCAGCACAAAAAGCAGCCTAAATGAATGGATGTGGCAATGTGCCAATAAAAGTTTATTTAAAAAACAAACAAAAAAACAGGTGGCAAGCCAGATTTGGCCAAAGGTCCACAGCTTGCTGTCACCTAATTCATAGTTTGCTGGTACTGTTATAACCCCTTTCACTGTCTCCCTTTTCTTTGGCTCTCTCTGGAAAATGGATGATGTTTCTGCTATGGGTGTGTGTGTGCGTGTGTGTGTGTGTGCATGCATGCACACACCTGTGGTCCTTGGGAGGGGGACTGATAAAGGAAGAAGAGACAGTGTGTTTCTAGACTAGTGAAGAATCCAAGCCAACTACCGAGTGTACCTCCAGCAGCAGTGGAAATGTTAAGGAATGATTTTTTTAAGGTAAAATTCCGACTGTCTTTTTAGATCTAAAGTGAACACCTGTGAAAGGTTTTTGTTAGCTCATTAATTTACAGTGGAACCAGTTGGAGGTTACAACTGGTTCTGAGGAAGGAGCGAGCACACATACACACAGGGCCATCAGGAGTGCTGAAAGGAATTGGCTCTATGAAAAACTAGCCTCTTGGGGAATGAGGAGGGCTTACCATTTGCATCTCCACCGACAAAACTCATTTCCGTTACTATCAGTTCCATACAATTTATGGGCTTGTCAAGAGCTCAGCTAAAGGGAATGAAAGGCGCAGACCTAGAGCATCAGATGACCCAGGGAAGGTTATGGAACTGCCCAATTGTTTCCTGGAAAAGATAACTCAGTAATCTTTCATTTTATGTTCTTTTCAAAGTTTTTCCCCACAATTTTGTGTGATAGAAATAACGTTCAGTAAGCAAATGTTGCTCTCTAGGATGACAAATCTTGAAATCAGGATGTGAGGTTTTCAGACCCAGATTGAGCCTGTGCAGTGTGCAGAAAGGAGGTGAGTTTCCCAGCCACACTCTAGGTGGAGACTGATGTTTGACCGGCTTCCCGGGGGTGAGCAGGTGACATGGACAGCTCCAGGGACTGTAGCATCCACCGGGTAAGAGAACAAACATCAGAGACTTTCAGGAGTTAAGATGTTACTTTATTGGCCAGTTTAACCTGCGCAGGGACAAACTCCCGAGATGTCCGGAGACACCGTGCCCACAAGGAGCTGCAAATGGGAGCCGCGCCTGGAGCTTACAGCCAAGCGCTTATATATCCTAAGTGAGCAAGCATAGTACAGAAGCAGATGTGGCAGTTTAGCTATTGGCTAGGGAGGTCACACGCAGCATAGCAACAGGGGCTGGCATAGCAACAGGGGCCGGTTTTAGCTTAGTGGCGAATTTCAAACCTAAACTTCTGATAAGGGTCTCTGACCTTCTTTGTTCCCAGCCTCACAGGAGCCATATCAGCACTTACTGTTCCTTCAATAGTTACACTCTTTGGCAGCCCCAGTACTCCCTGAATCTAACATTCCCTCATCTCTTTTGGGCATAAATCAAACCCTTGATTCTTCATCAGTGGGGAGAATGGTATAAGGCTGGGGCTCATGAGAATTTTCTACTTTAGCTGTAGCTATAAGCTAATTGGGTCTTATACACTGGCTAGTGATTAGCCTACTACGCCTCTCACAATGGTCAGCAATGAGCTCAGGGGGAGAGGGGTATTTATAGGCGAAACCTATAAGGTTACAATGTTTTCAGCACATTTGTACAATATCTTTGCAAAAGTACACAAGCACACACTGTTTTAAGATAATAAACTACTTTCCTGCAATATCTGCAGGGCTGATACACAAGGAACATGTCCTGCCTTGTATTTTTCTTCTCTGTACTAACTTCTTACAACTTGCACAAACCTTCTGCAACTTACATAAACCTTCTGCAACTTACATAAACCTTCTGCAACTTACATAAACCTTCAACTTTTATGCACTTTCTTATTCAGAAATAATTGGCCTTCATAACAACTTGCTTTTCTCTTTTCTTTTCAAAAGTACCTCTATACTTCATACTTTCTATTATCAAAACTATACAATTCCTTTCTAGTCAAAACTCTTGATTTAAAAATCTTTAACCTTTAGTGACAATTAAGTTGACTTTCTTTTTATCCTAGTTTCCCTTTTCCTAAAGCCTGATTAAAAGAGTCCTTAGTTAGTTCCTCTAGGCATTAGCCATGTGTGGACCAGTTAACTTCTGGTTTGTGGCTGAAGCAGGGCATGCTGTCCTTCTCAGGGTCAGCTTACAAGGGTTGGCGGGATCAGTCTTCGCTGTCCACAAAGGTGTCTCTGCTGGGACTGCAAGCTTCAGCCAGCTGTGGTGGACCCAGGTGGGTATGCCTTCTACCTTGGCAGTAGTGGGGGTGCTCAGGATCATGGTGTGTGGACCTGTCTACGTGGGAGTCAGTCCTTGGGTGGTGTACTGCTAGAAGTGCCTCTTGGACAGTCTTTGAACAGTTTGCTGAGTAACCTGTAAAACCTTCTTATGTCCTACTTTCCACAGCACAGACGTGTCCCTTGATGGGGCCGGGAAGCCTGGCAGGCTTTCAGTTCAATGACCTATCTTTCTACTCTGGAGCAGGGCCTGCAAGGACATGAGGAAATTATGATTAGAAATCTCTAGTTCCCCTCTGGTCAATCAAGGTACGAGGGGCACAGGTTGCCCAAATAAGATTTCGTAAGGGGTCTATTTATTGAGATAGGGGGTACACCTGGTTCTAAAAAGGGCAAAAGGGAGGAGCACAACCTAGTTTTCGCTGGTCTCCCCTCTCAGCTTAATTATAGTTTCCTTCAGAGCCCTGTTCATTCTTTCTACCTGTGCTGAACTTTGGGGCCTATAAATGCAATGCAATTTCCAAATGATACCTAACTTAGTGGCTAATTATGAGATATCCTGGCTATGAATGCAGGTCCATTGTCTGATCCTAGGGCTAGGGGAATGCCATATCTAGGTATGATTTCCCTTAATAAGACTTTACAGACTGTGGAAGCAGCCTCTCCTCGCGTGGGGAATGCTTCCACCTATCCTGAGAAGGTGTCTAATAATACTAGTCGATACTTATAACCTGACTTCCCAGGGGTCATATCTGTGAAATATATTTCCTACAGTTCTCCCGGAGCTTTCCCCCGATACCTCATAAAGGGGGGTAGCTTCTTATTCTGCGCATTTACTCTGGCACAGATGCTGCACCTCGAGACAATGGAGTGGACAATATCCCTGATGTTGGGCCCTACATAATACTTCCTAATAAGTTGTTCTAGCTTGTTTTGTCCTAGATGGGCACTAGTATGAATACTTCCTACTATTTCTCTTACTATTCCCTGGGGTAAATAGAGCCGGGAGTCTGGAAGCTCTATCTATCCCTGCTGATTTTTCTTCCCTTTCAACTGTATCCCTGCCTGCTCTTCTTCTGGGGAATATCTAGGGTCTGGAGGTAGCGTTGGCTTAGGCAGCAATGGCAGAAGGCTTTCTTGTGGCCTAGTGGCTGCCCCTCTCTGGTGTCCTTTGCAGTGGATGATGGCAACTTTGGTAGGTAGCCAAATGGCGTTTAGGAGGGCAAGAATTTCATTGCAATTTTTAATGTCTTTCCCCCCTGCTGTCTGTAAGCCTCTCTCCTTGTATATGGCTCCGTGGACATGGGCAGTGGCGAATGCATACCGGCTGTCAGTATAGATGTTGGCAACTTTTCCCTCTGCTATCTGTAAGGCTCGGGTTAGTCCTATTAGCCCTGCCCTTTGTGCAAATGTTCCTGCGGGCAGTGCTTTCTGCCACAGGACCTTATTTTCCATGGTCACTGCTGACCCTGCATGTCGCTGTCCATCCTTTATAAAACTGCTCCCGTCTGTAAAGAGGGTCAGGTCTGCCTTCCCATATGCTTGATCCCTTAAGTCCGGGCAAGAGCCAGTTACTGTGTCAAGGATTTGTTTGCAACTGTGGACCAAAGTGGAGATGCTGGGTTCAGGGCAGCAGTCTTGAGGAACTGAACAGATGGAGGGTTCAGCAGCTGAGCCTGATACTGCATTAGCCGCACATTAGATAGCCACCTGTCAGGAGGTGCTCACAGCACTTGCTCTACGTAGTGTTCCTCAATGACTTTGATGTCCTGCCCTAAAGTTAATTTACTAGCCTCCTTGACTGGTATGGAGGTGGCAGCAAGTGCCCTCAGACATGTTGGCCATCCCGAGGCTACAGGATCAAGTCTCTTGGACAGATAGGCGACAGGCCTCTTTTACGGCCCAAGTTCCTGGTTCAGTACCCCTAAAGCTACCCCTCCCTTTTCTGCTATAAATAGCTGAAAGGGTTTGGCCAGATCTGGCAGGGCCAAAGCTGGGGCAGCCGCCAGGGCCTCTTTCAGCGCTTGGAATGCTTGCTTCTTCTTATCTGTCCATGTGAACTGCTCTTCCTTACCCCTGGTCAGTTCATGCAGGGGTTCAGCTAGTTCTGCAAAGCCTAATATCCACAATCGGCAGTATCCTACTGCACCCAGGAATTCTCGTACCTGTCTCTTGTTAGTAGGCTCGGGGATCTGCAAGACCATCTGAATTCGCTGGCTGGATAATGTCCTTTGCCCTCCCTGTAAGTTATAACCCAAATAACTTACAGTTTGTGTCACAATCTGGGCCTTCTTGGCGGAGACTCGATACTCCATTCGCCCGAGATCTTGTAGCAGGTCCGAGGTAGCTTCCTCACACTCTCCTTCATCCTTGGCAGCTATGAGGATGTTATCTACATACTGGAACAGTACGATTGACGGATGGGAGGAGCAGAAAGCCTGCAGATCTTTGCTGAGGGCTTCATTAAAAATGGTGGGGGAGCCCTGGCCGGTTGGCTCAGCGGTAGAGCGTCGGCCTAGCGTGCGGAGGACCCGGGTTCGATTCCCGGCCAGGGCACACAGGAGAAGCGCCCATTTGCTTCTCCACCCCTCCGCTGCGCTTTCCTCTCTGTCTCTCTCTTCCCCTCCCGCAGCCAAGGCTCCATTGGAGCAAAGATGGCCCGGGCGCTGGGGATGGCTCCTCGGCCTCTGCCCCAGGCGCTAGAGTGGCTCTGGTCGCAATATGGCGACGCCCAGGATGGGCAGAGCATCGCCCCCTGGTGGGCAGAGCGCCGCCCCATGGTGGGTGTGCCGGGTGGATCCCGGTCGAGCGCATGTGGGAGTCTGTCTGACTGTCTCTCCCTGTTTCCAGCTTCAGAAAAATGAAAAAAAAAAAAAAAAAAAAAATGAAAAAAAAAAATGGTGGGGGAATTCTTAAACCTTTGTGGTAGTCTGGTCCAAGTGAACTGCCCCACCAGTCTATTATCTGGGTCATTCTATTCAAAGGCAAAGATCCCTTGGCTCTGAGGTGCCAGGGGAATACAAAAGAAGGCATTCTTCAAATCCAGGACAGAATAATAGGTATGGGTTGGGGGCAATGAGCTCAGTAAGGTATACGGATTGAGCACCGTGGGATGAATAGTCTCTACCTGTGCATTCACCTCCCGCAAGTCCTGGACTGGATGATAGTCTTGGCTCCCTGGTTTCTGGACAGGAAGCAGCGGGGTGTTCCAGGCTGATTGGCACCTTCGAAGGATGCCTGCCTCCAGCAGGCGTTGTAAGTGCCGGGCGACTCCCTGTTTAGCTTGGGCTGGGACTGGGTACTGCCTGATCTTAACCGGTCTAGCAGTGCTAAGCAGTTGCACCAGGACAGGCGGTTGGTGAGAAGCCAAACCTGGGGGGTTGGTTTCCGCTCAAACCTCAGGTACCCGGGCACGCAGGTCGTCTGGAACCCTTTCCTTGGCCTCCTTACCTTCTAGGACGGTGGCAAGTAAGTGTTCTTCAGACAGTGGGACAGTTACTTCCATGCTGACCTCTGCCTCTTTGTTCCCCATAGGGCTTTCCTCCTGTCGGAAGGTTATGGTGGCCTGAAGTTTCTGCAATAAGTCCCTTCCAAGCATTGGGTAAGGGCAGTCTGGAATGACTAGGAAAGAATGGGTGATGGTGCCTCGACCTAAGTCAGTAATTCTTGCGGTGGCCCATGGGTAGGCTTCTGCTTTGTCCGTTGCCCCTCTTATCTTAGTATTGTTGTCTTCTGCATCTGGCCCTGTGGTTTCTTTAGGACTGAGTAGGTGGCTCCCATGTCGACTAGGAAGTCTATTAGTTTTCCTTCGACTGTTAAGGTGACTATGGGCTCCTGGGAGCCGATGGGAATGGAGCCCTGGCCCCATCAGCCTAAGGTTTGGAGCAAGACCTCTGGGCCCTGTCTTGGCCCTTGGCTGTCGGCCTTTAACCTTGGACACTCTCTTTTCTAGTGCCTTTTCTCTTTACAATAGGCACATTGATCTTTTGCTATTCGCCGTCCCTGGCCCTTTTGCTGTCCCCCTTTCCCTTTGGGAGGAGGTTTCTGGGCAGTGGCAGCAATCAGAATTTTGGCAACTTCCTTCGCCCTGCCAACCTCCGGATCATCCCTATTGACATACACCTTCTGGGCTATCTCTAATAGCTTGCTTCTATTCTCTCCCTCGAACCCCTCAATCTTCTGAAGCTTTTTCCTAATATCTGAAGCGGCCTGAGTCACAAAGGCTATATTTACTAATCTCCTGTTCTCTTCTGCTTAAGGATCTAGAGGGGTATATACTCTATAAGCCTCTATGAGTCTCTCTAGAAAGGCTGCTGGGGATTCCTCTCTTCCCTGGATGACTTCACTTACTTTGCTAAAGTTGGTTGACTTTCTAGCTGCTGCCTTGAGCCCCCTCAACAGAGCCCGGCGATACTGGAGGAGCGCGTCCCTTCCCCCAGTGGTATTAGGGTCCCAGGTAGGAGGTTGAGACGGGAGAACGTCTTCTATTTTCCTTCTTCCCTCCTAAGTTTCCCTTTCTTCTCCTAATACCGCCTTAGCAGCTTCTCTCATTATTCTGTCCCTTTCTTCAGAAGTGAAGAGGGTTTGTAAAATCTGCTGACAATCATCCCATGTGGGCTGATGGGTCCTAAAAATGGTCTCAAGGAGAGATATTAATCCCTGAGGTTTCTCGGAAAATGGGGGATTCTGATGTTTCCAATTGTATAAATCACTAGTGGAAAAAGGCACATAGATGAGGCGAGGAGGTGCCCGTGGGCCAGCATCTGGTGCCGGTGGTGCCTCCCGGAGAGGCAAGATGGCTGCCCTCCCGGAGGAGGAGGCAAAATGGCTGCCCTCCCGGAGGAGGAGGCAAGATGGCTGCGCCTCCTGGAGGAGGAGGCAAAAATGGCTGTATCTACCCACATATCTATATACAGGTATTGGTCTGGGTGGGGAGCCCTATAGACCGTGACTCTGACAGCAAACAAAATTGGAAGGTCAAAATTGCCCTCTGTGGGCCGTCCTACATTAAATGCAGGCCATTCCAGCTGGCTCAAGGTCCGGAGGAAACCTGGACTCGGCTGCGGACCTCTGTACCCCTGAGCCCTCTTCTGGAAATCAGAAAAATTCTTCAACAGGCACTCGAGCAGGGATCCCGGCACAGACTCCTGTTGTCCCATCCTAGATGACTCAGGAATAATGAGAAAGGGTAGGATACAGGAAACACACACTATTAACACAAGGAACACACTTGTCTCTCTCACACTCAACTCAGTCATTTGAGCTCAGACAAAACGCAGCGCAGCGCAAAACGGATTCCTAATGTGACTGGTCACTCCCAAAATTAACTCCTAGAGTTAACAATTCTTTTCAGAAAACGGCGTCCTGTTCTGAAAGCCCTGGGTAGGTTACCAGCGGCGTCCCACCTACTACCTCAGGTTTATATGCTCTGGAGCCCAAAACCAAACCAAATGAGGATCCTCCATGAATACTTACTCAGCTCAAGCTGTCCTTCTGGTCTCCGACCCAAAACTCCGCCAAGGGAGAATCCCGGGCGAGCCCCCAAAATGTAGCATCCACCAGATAAGAGAACAAACGTCAGAGACTTTCAGGAGTTAAGATGTTACTTTATTGGCCAATTTAACCTGTGCAGGGGCGAACTCCCGAGATGTCCAGAGACACCGTGCCCACAAGGAGCTGCAAATGGGAGCCGCGCCTGGAGCTTACAGCCAAGTGCTTATATATCCTAAGTGAGCAAGTATAGTACAGAAGCAGATGTGGCAGTTTAGCTATTGGCTAGGGAGGTCACACGCAGCATAGCAACAGGGGCTGGCATAGCAACAGGGGCCGGTTTTAGCTTAGTGGCGAATTTCAAACCTAAACTTCTGATAAGGGTCTCTGACCTTCTTTGTTCCCAGCCTCACAGGAGCCATATCAGCACTTACTGTTCCTTCAATAGTTACACTCTTTGGCAGCCCCAGTACTCCCTGAATCTAACAGGGACCATTTCTGAAGAGGCAGCATGGTGACATGGGATTGCACAGGAATGGAGTTGGAAAACTGCATTTGAGTCCCAACACTGCTATTCCCCACTCCTTCAGCACTGAGCAAGAGCAGACCCTTTGCTCATCTGTGGTCAGGGGTAACATTAGTTGCCTCAGAGGTTTCGTAGTAAATGAGAAAGCACATACCTCAGTACTTAGGACTTCTGTGTCGTGGCAGTCTGTAATAAATGTTAGTTTCCCACTTGCCATCTGGGATGTGCCTTTGGGCAAAACACTTCAACAGACCCAAGTTTTGGTTCCTTTATCTGTTCAAACGCAGAGCATGGTATCCACCACACAGTGTTGCTTTAAAAATTGGCTGGTAGTGGTTCTAGGAAATACTGTTTTCCCTCTGGGGTTCAGAACGGCCACACAGAGGAGACAGCCACTAAATCAGGTCTCGATGGATGAATGGATAGATGTACCTATGTCAGCATTTCCAGGCCTCGTAAGATTTCCCTGCATGGCGATTAGCATGCATTTAATTCATTTTTGTCTTATTTATTTTCATCACATCATTTTGGACAGTTGTGTTTTCTTTTTAGTCATTGTACAGCACAGAGTTTTAAAGCATGTCATGGTAAGAGGCGTGTGCTCTGGTCAGAGAAGTGGAGCAACGGTGAAATTGAAGCTTATTCGGGGCAGGTTATCAATGGGATGTATGCTGCACATGTGAATTAACGTTCATTCAAAGCTTCTTTAATTGCAGGTTTGGGGAACAGACCTAATCACAAATATTTTTGACCCATTACTTCCACCTAAACAGTAAACTATGTTAGGAATTCTATTATTTTGGAACCTGAACTACATCTCCCAGATTTTCTTTCTCCCAAGAACAATGTAGAAATCACTTATCAGGCCATTGAGAATGATGATCATTTCATTTCTGGTTTATGAAATTGTATCTGTGTGTGTGAGAGAGAGAGAAAGAGAGAGAAAGAGAGAGGGGGGGAACATGCGTGTGAGTGAATTTATGTGCACAGGAGCACCAGCCAAGACTAATTTTATTGGGTTTATAGCAATTGAAGAAATTTGCATGAGGATTTCCAGGTGGAGCAGACAAAGCCCCAGCTCCCGCCTCTCTTAGCTTGCCTTGTGGTTTTCAGCCTTCCATGTCTCATGTCACTATTGTTGATGGACAGTAACAGACTGACAAATAGTGGTCCAGGCTGGACTCCATAGTGGAGGCCCTAATCCCAGATAACCTCCATTCCATCATGTCCTCTTCCTGCCTGCCTGGGATTCTCACCCTAGCCTCCTTCAGTTCTGGTGGCCCTGACCTGCCCTTCTGGTGAAAAGCCTCCTCTGTGCATTCACATCTCCCAGGATCTCTCTCCCATCATGCATTTTCCTCTTGCCCAGTGATGGCCTTTGTTCAACAACACAATATGCGGATACTTTATAGACATTCAGGGAGTGAGAGGGGAAGGAAGAGGTTTGGTAAACTGAAAGGTGGTCTTTGGCTTCCTATGGAGCTCATGGTATCGGACCCCCTGAAGTGGGTTCTGGTTGGAATGGAACTTCTTAGTGTAACCAGTCAGCTGGCCAAGAAACTCATGGATGGAATTACAAGAAACTTTTTTTTTCTCTCAAAAGTAAGTTAGTAAAAGTTCTTCTACTGGCCTTGGTTGAAAATGCAAGCAGTTCCCATGACGTTTCAGGTAACTCTCTTTTTTTTTTTTTCCTGAAGTTGGAAATGGGGAGGCAGTCAGACAGACTCCCGCATGCGCCCGACTGGGATCCACCCGGCATGCCCACCAGGGGGCGATGCTCTGCCCATCTGGGGCACCACTCTGTTGCGACCAGAGCCATTCTAGCGCCTGAGGCAGAGGCCATGGAGCCATCCCCAGCGCCCAGGCCAACTTTGCTCCAATGGAGCCTTGGCTGCAGGAGGGGAAGAGAGAGACAGAGAGAAAGGAGAGGGGGAGGGGTGGAGAAGCAGATGGTGCCTCTCCTGTGTGCCCTGGCCGGGAATCGAACCCAGGACTCCTGCACACCAGGGCAATGCTCTACCACTGAGCCAACCGGCCAGGGCCCGGTAACTCTTGACTTAATAAAAACTCTTAGGACCACTGGAAGTTGACAACACAGTTTCAATTCAGTTATTAAAATTGTCCAGTCTGCATCATAATCCAACTTTCTGACTTGCTTTCATGTGTATGTGCTCCACACTGTGAACTAGAACCTGCTACCAGTGAGGGAGGCTCAGGCTCCTTACTGCTGTCCTCTCCCATACCCTCACTGATGTTGGTGACAAGGGTTCCTGAAGAGAGGGAACAGGAGAAGGCAGGAAATTCTTCATTGACAAACTTGTTGTAGAGTAGCATCTGGAGGGGCTTTAGAGCTGACCCCTCCCCTCCTGTGTTCTTCTGTGGGCTCCGAGACCTCCCGGGGAACCGGATGGTATTTCTCCTGACACACATGTTGTATGTTCCTCTAGCTGGCTACCAGTTTTCTCAGCTCTGTTCTTCCAGTGGTCTACCCTACACTGACCCTTTCCACTGGGGTTCTGTCACCCTCCTGTGGAGTTTTCTTAGGTGGGATTTAAAGTAGATTCAGACTGGCCCTCTCCCCTAATATGCCTTCTCGCTGGTCCACAAGCAGCACCCCCAACCACCTGCCCTGGCAGTCTCCATGACAGCAGTGCCCAGCAGACACCTCCCCTTTTGTTTGCACATTAGCGTCTAACCTTTTAAACTTTCGAGGCATGAGTTGGACCCAGGGCTCTGTGTCCAATGATTGTAAGGAGGGCCGACCACCCCACCCCCCACCAGTGGTCTCCGTGAAGCTCCTCTCTCTTGACCTGAAGGAAAACCCCTGCTGTGTCCCAAGGAGTGGAGATCCCAGCACAGCGCTCTCCACAATCTCCTTTCCAGCTCCGTTTTCTCAAAACTAGCCTTTTCTCACAGTAAGGGATTAAAGGGTCATGCCATGAGTTCATCTTTCAAGTTTGAAATGTTTGTCCATTAGTCTCTTCAGAATGAAACATCCACTGTTTCCCCATCTGAGCTACAGACGAGACAGCAGCAGCCCCATTTTAACATCCTTAGTGGTATCATCCAGTTCACCAAACAACCACTCTACTGTGCCAGAGCCTTCTTCTTGCTGTCTCTTCTAGTCCTTGCCATGACTACCTTTTAGAAAGAAAGAAATAGAAAGACTATAGGATTTGTCCTAAAGTGTTCAGAGAGTGTTAGGGCTAGGATTGGAAACAATTCTTTTAAATAGTTCATAATTTCAATTTTGATTGACTCTTCAGTCTAAGAGTATTTAAAAGGAATGTCTGTAACTTGCAAGTATATAGGTTTTAATTCTTTTTTAAAATTGATTTGAGAGAGAAAGAGAGAGACAGGAAGGAAGAGAGAAAGGGAAGAGAGAGATGAGAAGCATCAACTCGTAGTTGCTTTAGTTGTTCATTGATTGCTTCACATACATGCCTTGATGGAAAGCAGGGCTCAAGCCGAGCCAGTGACCCCTTGCTCAAGCCAGTGACCTTTAGACTCAAACCAGTGACCATGGGATCATGTTGATGATTCTGCACTCAAGCTGTCGACCTAGGAATTTCAAACCAGGGACCCCAGTGTTTCAGGCCAATGCTGTAGTCATTACTCTACCACCCCACCCGAGATCAGGTGCAAGCAAAAGATTAAAAATAATTCTATTGGCCCTGGCCGGTTGGCTCAGTGGTAGAGCGTTGGTCTGGTGTGTAGAAGTCCTGGGTTTGATTTCCGGCCAGGGCACACAGGAGAGGTGCTTATATGCTTCTCCACCCTTCCCCCTCTCCTTTTTCTCTATTTCTCTCTTCCCCTCCTGCAGCCAAGGCTCTACTGGAGCAAGGTTGGCCCGAGCACTGAGGATGACTGTGGCCTCTGCCTCAGGTGCTAGAATGGCTCTGGTTGTAACAGAGCAATGCCCCAGATGGGTAGAGCATCACCCCTAGAGGGCATACTGGGTGGATCCCGGTTGGGTGCATGCAGTAGTCTGTCTCTCTGTATTTGCTAATTGGTTGGTGTTAGGTACAGAAGTCTGGCTTGCTTTTATCTTGGACTTTCATAGCTTCTAGTTCAGGGTCTTACACACACAGGAGATCCCAACAACAAAGATTGTTTAAAGGTGTCTGTGACCTTAAAATAGCAATTTATCATTGAAAACATTACCAAACCTGACATTCAACTATATTTTTGTTCTTTTATTCCCAGTAGAGCAGGAAGTCTTACCTACATACATAAGGTCTGGTGGTGAGGTTTTCTTCATGTCTAATAATTTGGCAGGACATGTTCATTCTTGGCCCAACTCTACCACTAACTTGCCCCTGGGAAGATGGCCCCCCCATGAAATACAGGGGTCGAGGTGAATGTTTTCACAATCAATTCTGTTTCTCAAATTCTGAGACTCTGCAAGTGCGGGCCTCTAGCTTTTTCCCTCTTGAGGGTCACGGGTAGTTCACAAAAGAGGGCGTTCCCATTGAACATAAGTGTTTCTTGGAGAAAGCAGTATCCACAGGCAAACGCTGCATGCTGGTCCCTGGGAATTACAAAATAATTATTTAAAAAATTCTGGAACTTGCTGATCTGTAATCAGTTGTAAGAAATCACCAGGGTAACCCTTTCCTTGGTATGTTGTATGAACACTAGATCAAATTTAATGACCAGGTCAGAGAATAGGCTTGATGATACCCACAGCACCAGTTGTGTCTTCCTTGTCTCAGGCAGCTGTGCACGGCTGGGTGACATGCCTGCACTCCCTGCGGGCGACACCAACATGTTGCTAGTACTCACTGGGCACTTTCTCCCCAACGCCCTTGATTGTGGGGGCAGCTGGCGCTCTCAAATGGGGGGCAGAGGGAAGTATAACCTTCTGTGCAAAACACTTTGTTCATTTTCCTCATTTCAAATGTACATTCGATTGATACCATAATCATTTTATTCATTTTCCATCTGTGGAGCATGCAGTATGTGTCAGGCTGTGCCAACTTTTGCAGAGACAAAGATGGATAGGAGACAAGAACGGCTAATGGATTTTTTTGTCACTTCCTGTCCCACCTAAAAACGGGACATGAGCCAAACACATTCTAAATACGAATAAACAGGTTCAGCAAGGAAGGGGACATGGTAAGAAAATGTCCATCTAAATTTCTAAATCAGAAAGTGGAGGAGTGGAGGGAAGGAGTCGTGGTCTACCAATTGGGCCATCAAAAGGGGAGGCCTTGACCTCCTCAGAACACTGGGACTCCCTACAACTTCCTCAGAGGCTGCTCTGGGGCATGAACCTTGAGGTTGAGCAGCAGTCCAGATCCTCAAACTCTGAATCCTAGGAAAGAGGATTTCACTGAAACTAAGGCAGCAGACGAAAATGCCCAATCTCTGTTTATGAATGTGCAAAACAATTTTCTAGGCACAGCTGTTCCTGAGGCAAGAGACTGTTCACAGATGGTGGCTGGGGCCGGGAGTGGACGTGGAGGCTAGGCCTGGGGGCCATCGATCACTGCCTGGGGAGATAGGCCGCCTGCTGTGAGACAGCACAGTGGACACAGGCAGGTTTAGAGCAGGGGCTCGATGTCGCGTCCCAGTTCTGCAGGGAATTAGAGAAATCCTCTCAGCCACAGAAATCACCCAAGGCCCAGAAGGGAGCATTCCCCGCATTCCCCCTCCTCCTTTTCCGGCCTTCCTGAACGCAGAACAGTTGGCCTGTTGCAGTGTGTGCGCTCAGTCAGTGAGCAAGCATAGGCACGACTGCTATTTAGAGCCCAAGCACTCTAAGGAGTGCCCATAGGCGAGTAAAGATTCTCCCCTTTGCGTAGGTCACTGTGGAGATGTGGAAATGACGCAGGTAGGTGTATACAAGCGTGTGCAGAGGGGAACAGCCCAAGGCAGGGAGTCTCTTCTCTCTCCAACTGCCTTTGTCTCGCTCTTCAAACCCTATCTCAGTTGCATCTTCCTCTAAGCAGCCTTCTCTGACCTTCCAGGACTGGGCGAGGCATGCTAGCTGTGTGTTCCCATGGGGCCCTGTCTGTCCTCATCACCACGCTTGTCACACTGAATAGTCATTGCCTGTTACCCAGTCCGTGCCTCTGTTTCCTATAGTGCAACTTTTGCAGGAGCAGGACTTGGCCTGTCTGTGTCACTCCCAGCATAATACACATTTGTTGTCAAATTATTTAAGCAGATTGGCGCTCTCTGAGAATAGAGATGGTTGAGGCCATTGTAAGCCAAGGAGAAAAGCCTCCAGCTGGCCCAAGAGAAGCTCAGAACATGAGGAGAGATGAAACAAATTTACCTAGTGGGGTGGTGCTCAGACTATAGCCCCTGGACCACCAGCATCAGCCTCATCTGGGAACTTAGAGGAGTTCAAATTCTGACCTTGGGTCAGAGACTCTGGAGGTGGAACGGGGAAGTTTGTTTTCATAAGCCCTCTGGGTGATGACGATGTAAATCTGTAGGTAATCTCACATATACATTTGGCCCTACCTGTGACTTTGGGACCAGATGTGACAAATAATCTCATGTGCGACTTCCAGTTGATTGGCAATGGTTGTTTGGAGACCTTGTGTGAAGGGTTCTGAGGCCATGAGTATTCCCATGGTGAACAAAAGCCATAATTGATTAGTAATGTCTCCCGTGGTTACAAAAGTAAGGTGTCCTCATGTCCCTTGTGTTGGAATCCATGGGAGTCTGAAAAGACCAGAGTAACAGGCTTTATTGAAAGGAAGAGAGGAACTCCGGGGAGAAGTGCACTGAAACAGACTCTGAGGCAAACATTTATTAAGGTGGGGAGAGCTTTGAGCAAGTGTGCGTGGAGTCAGCAATTCTGGTGTGCTCCCTTCTGCAGTTTTACAATTTCGGCATCCTGGAACGCTTCTCCTTGGGGCGGTCAACCAGCTTCCTAGAACTTTTCTGCTTCAGGGGCGATAAGTAAGTAAGGGTGGGGTCAGATAGACAAGCGGAACAGCAAAAGGGCAGTTGAAAGTTCTGGTGAATTTATGTATCTATCACCTTGCAACTGTCGTCTCTGGTGTGAAGCCGGCCCTGAATTTATGCAGAACATGATGAAGGCGGTGCTCAGGGTGGACTGCCTTGCTGTGGGTTCTCTTTCGACCTTCGTGCTCTGGCCTTCCAGGACCCAGCCTCCTTCCTTGCACCCTAGTTTGGGCGTCCTTCCCCATGACACTAGTCTTGTCTTGATTGGATCTTCAGTACCGGCCGCTGGATTGCCCCATACTGACCAGCACGCCTGTGGGCCCTTGTTCTGTGTTGAGACCTTTTCCTAGCCATCCCCCCCTCCTGGGGCTGGGTTAGGTCATTTAGTATCTGTCCGTGGACATACACGATTCTGGTGTAACCTGAGGAAACCAAATGTTTTCCCTTCGCTTTCCTGTCCAGGTGGTGACACCAGTACAAACAAAGGTATGGACGTTGGAATGTGAAAAGTGGGCTGGGTTCCCTAAAGGAGTGCAGTCTGGCTGGGGTTGGAACCCAGTCCACTGGATTGCAGCGTTGGCAGACAACTAGTGAAGTCGACTGTGGGGGTCCTCGTCCCCCAGATCTGGAGGTTGGACTTCATGCACAGTAGGGAGACACAAAAGGCTCAGCGCTGGGAAAGATGATGACACTCAAAAGAGGTGCTATAAGAGTTCTGGCCTTGCTGGTGTGTGCAGGGCACGAGCGAGGAGCGGGCCCAGAGGAGTCTGCCACAGTGTCCACGCCTGGGGTGGCACTACTTGTGGGAGCAGGAAGCCGACGTGGGAAAGAAACCCTGGAGACCCTCTGAGGGGAAGCAGCCAGGCTGGATGGCAGAAGGAGTAAGGGGCAGAGCAGACTGAAAGATGACACTGTTTGAAGCGATGTGACTGCACTCATGACAGCCCTGATGGGGAAGGAAGTCCAGTGGGAAGAAGGGGTGTGGGAGGGACGTGACGAGAGGTAGAGTGAGTCTTAGGTGGAAGCCTCTGTCCTGGTGGGACTTGCTGAACAGGCATTTGGGAACCCAGGACCACAGATCGGGAGAGGAATGTGGGGATGGAAACAGAGAATAAAGAAGGAGCTTCCGACTCTGAGGCATGTCCCTGAGAGAATGCCTTCCTCTACAGGTAGGAGGACCAAGGGAGGAACAGCCCACAGGTAGGGCAACCAGGCAACCAGTGGCAGGGATGCAAAGGGACAGGAGAGCAGTGAGGGAGAGGTGGTGGTCTGCAGAGGGCAGGGCAGGGAATGACCCTGACAAATGTCCCTGTGGGTTTATGGACAGCTCCCAGAGTGCAGTGGGCTGTGATATATCAGGACAGATACTTGGTACCCAAATTAGCAGTGTACCTCCAGGTAAGTCCTTCTGTGGGCAAGTTGACAGGTCCAACCTTGAGAACTTTGTGATGGAGAGAAGTCATTCTTTAGAATCTTTGTGATACAACTTGTGATCACCTCTCTGCCTCCTTCTTAATGCCCAGGCATGCACATGTATACACACACATGCACACACACACTCACACCGCTTTCTATTGATGACTCTTCTGAAAGCCCACACAAGAATAGCAGAACATCAATTTGCTCTACCATTTGCCACCAATGCACAGTCACAGTTTTTGTGTCCAGCTGTTCAGGCTGTTCCTTACAGGTTACTTCCTCTCGAGGGGCAGTGTTTACATTATAAATATCTTTATTATTTTGATTTTTTCATATTTTTATGATGACTGTATTCATTCTAAGGATGACCAATTTGCATATTTACTATAACAACTTTCCTACAGATGGCATTAAAGTGACTTTTTATAGCAATGTCAACACATTGTGACAATTTTTCTATCAGGTGAAGGTAAAGTAGAAAGGACGAGCCACCGTTTCTACCTCTTGCAAACACCACAAAGGAGACCTGGAGAGTGCCCACCAGATGAGTGAGGGGCGGGACTTCTGCAGCAAGTCACCAGCAGTCTCTCCATGTGAGTGGGCTTTGGTCAGTCCAGTCTGTTCCAATTTGATAAGAAGCACTTACTGAGTACAGATGGCTGTTGTGAAAGAGGATCTCTGTCTAGGTTACAGACTGAAAAAACAGGTCCCATCAACCTCAAGGAATTCAGCATCTAAATGGGGGCAGGGGGAGGAAAAGAACACGTGTTGACCCTACGGACACAGTGCTGGGCCCAGACTCGGTCCTGCTACAGCACTTGGCCCACTCCACTGTGCTTTTGCTTTTAATGGAGTGAGCTTAAATATTAGCCATGATTAATGTGTCAACTGAATGGCTCTTCCATTGCTGGAAGTCACTGCTCAATAGGCCTAATTCTTCTAGGCTAAAGATGGGAACTCATTTTAAACCAGTTGTTGAAATTAAACACTTCTACCCCTGAATTGGGCAGCTGTGGAGAGGGGACAGACAGGTAAGAGACAAAGAAAGAGAGAGAGGGAGTTTTTCTTCAGCTTTTCTCATTCTTGGGTGCATTCTGGCTAATGGCTGTGGAGGACCAGGCAAGGCTAGCCTGTTCATCTCTACAGCTCTAAGCTGTCTTTGGAAAGACAAACGAGGGTCTGGCTCTCGTGGGCTTACCTGACTTCTGTTTTCTTATAGTCAGGTGTGCTCCTGTCTAGCATGCCCTTCACCGGCCCCCCTCCAGTCCCGAGAGGAGGACAGGATTGGTCCAGCTGTATGTCCTTGCCCATCTCGGATTCTATTGCTTCTATCATCTTTGAGAGGCCGCTGAAGAACATGGCTTCTTTGCTTATCTGCCCTCTTGGTTCCCCGACCATCATAAATAGTGCGGGCTTAAGAGATCCTCCTGGTCTCCTTGCTGTACAGACAGAGAGTTGGAAGCCCCAGGGCTGCTCAAGGTTCACCGTGAGTTTAACACCAGGAAGCAATAATTTGCAAGTGAAATGGCATGTTGGCTTACTTTAAAAGGAAAGAATGGCAGAATGGAGACTTGAACTCTGCAGAAATAAGAGGACTGATGCTCAGGGAGCTGACAGAGAAGCAGGAAGGATGGCGAAGGTGTGTTGCATGTCCAAGAGGCAGTCGTCTTTCCTGGGGCTGCTCACTGAGTGGGTGCCTGGCCCAGGGGCCAGGGGCCAGCATACAGAGAGCAGGGAACTTGGAGACACCAGAAACAAGAGAGTGGCAACCATGGCATTGTCCTCCCTGCCCAAATGTGTGTGGCTTTATTTATTTTTAATCAAAGACAAACAGGCGTAACAGTGTGCCTGGCCAAATCAAAGAGCTTGTGCTATGAACAGCTAAGGTCATAGTTCAAGGAATGCCGCCCGAGGGGGACAGGAACCCCTGACCTGCAGGTAAACAATGTTCAGGTTCAGAGAAGGGATTCAGGACCAACCTAAAGATGTGCAGTTATAAAGAAAGACTCATGGGGGTCTGTGCAAGCTGTGGGAGGGACCAAGAAGGGCTGGGTGCGGGGCGGGGCCACGGTACTGTGCATACCTCAACGGTAAAGACCATTGGGGCTTTGGAAATAAGGGGCAAACGCAGACGTTTTAAATAAAGTGGTGATGCATATAAATGTGAAAACGAAAATGTGAGTTGGATCTGAATTTATAGGAAAATGAAACTAACATAATGTGCCTTTAATGCAGACATCTAACTTTCCAGCAGATGGAGACTTTACCACAGGGAAAAAGAAGTTTGAGGGGAAGGGGGTGTAGGTAGGGTAGTGGGGGGGGAGTGCAGCCCCAGACTTCCTACTTTCCAGAACAAGATGGTTTGTTTCTTAGGAGTGAGACCCAGAGAGGACCCCTAAAATACGTACATTCCGACCTTTATGTAAATAACTTTTAGAAAGAAACATGTAGGCGTTACCTAGGCTCCCTCTTCAGGGGTAAGCTTTGTAAAGGATGAAAGCTAGGGCCAGTGGTTTCCTCCTGGCTTGGTGAGAATATGGCAAAAAAGACCCACAAAAAAAACAAAAAAACCCTTTGTTTCTAAGCTTTGTGTTTGGAAACCATAGGCAGAATGGGGCTCTGTTTGCCTTCTAATCAACATGCATTTGCATTGCAGGACTTGCTACATTAGGAGTCACGGTTTCAGGGGATTTTGTTGTTTCTTGCTGTCTTTTTTTACCCTGGTCCCTAGAGATTTTCTGTGCAGCCACAAGCGAGCCTGGGGGAGGGGGGTGGGGATCAAGTGGTTTTCCCAGCTTGCCTGCATTTTGTTTTTTAGGCTTCAGAGGATTGGGGCAGGATGCTTTTTATCACAAGATTGGAGAATTGAATGACCCTGTATTGGAAGCTAGCTGCTAGGCATCCCTCATTAACATTAAAAAAAGAAACCTGCCTCAGTGGCTATAGAAAGGGATCTTTTCCACGGACAGTGTTGTCTGGGTGATCTCAGGTGTTGGGGAAATATTTCCAGATCAGCTCAGGATGCTGTGGTTGGTGACGTCTGCAACCAAGGAAGTGGTTGGTACCCGTGAATCAGGATTAGCCACAGAGGGACAACAGGCCCATAGTTGGAAATAGAACATTGTTTTATCTCCCCCAATGCTTTCTCCTCATCAGTTTTTAAAAAGAACTCAAAATTCATTCAGACACTTTTTTTTTTAGGAAAACCATAATATGTTCTACTCTACTTTTAAATGAATGGGTCAGAGGTATGAACTGTATTGCCTGAAATGCATCGTATTTTCCCCAAAGCATTGGCCCAGACGCGCACAGACACCACTTTCACCCTCAACTTGTTATGTTCTATCACTAAAAGAGAAGAACTACTCTTTTTGTTCTTGTTGTTAATTACAAGTATACAAATATTGATCGACTTACGACCTATGCAACTTACGACCATTCGACTTTACGACCACAATCGCTAGCCACGACTGCTCCGCGTCTGGCAGCGCAAGCGTTGCCCAGCTGGGTGTACGACAGTGAGGACCAGCTTCTTACAGCACTACCATCTCCACGTGCACCATTTCAGCTGTTATCTCAGACTCGGTACAGCAATTTGTGTTTTGTGTCTTGGATATTTTTCATCAAACCCCTCCCAAGATGTCTACCAAGAGGAAATTGTCTTTGCAAATATTAAACCAGTTGTACTGGTAATGCAGTGTTTTACTTAAACCTGACAAATGTAAAAATAAGAAACAAAATGGTATAGAGATGATACAAATGGCATAAAATGAACAAAGAGAATTATGATATATAACAATAATGAAAGAAAATTATGATAAAATATGACTTAAAGATTTTTATAACATCATTTTACAGTACTGTACATATAGCCTACTCAACTTACGACCAAATTGTGTTACGACTGGTCTGTCGGAACCAATCGTGGTCGTAAGTTGAGCACTAGCTATCTATGGCAAAGACTCAGAGGGGAATCTCAGGCATGTAGCTCGGAATCCAGGTCTGCACAATTTAGCTGACTCATCTTGGGGATTTTCTTCTCCAGCCCAGACCCCTTCTCTAACATTCCTCTAAGTTCAAGTAAAGGTTACTCTGCTTTGGCCAGGGGACCTCTTGCTGCCTGACAGTCAGGGATGTCTGGGTCTTCCTTTGATCTTCTCTCTTTCTCTCTTTCTTTCTTTCTTTCTCTCTCTCTCTCAACCCAGAGCTATTTAGTCTCTCCTTGGGAGTGGCAGAGGCATTTGTTATTTGGCCATCAGCAGTTAACTGCTTTTGTGGTCTACACACGTACACGGAAGACAAGTCAAACTGCACTCAGGATATCACACGTTCCCAGTAAAACATAAGACTTTCACGAGAACTTACTCTTAACTTGTTTTACATACATCACCCCTTGAATTTATCCAGAAAGAGGCAGTCGATTTGCATGTTAACGCTCTTGAGGGCTTCTTACCTCTCTGCTCATAGCAGATCGGATCATTCCCCGTTAGTCTGGCTATGACTCATTAATTTCCTCACCAAACCCTCATGGAGCCCCCACCATGAGCCAGACACTGG
This sequence comes from Saccopteryx leptura, assembly GCF_036850995.1. Taxonomy (NCBI): domain Eukaryota; kingdom Metazoa; phylum Chordata; class Mammalia; order Chiroptera; family Emballonuridae; genus Saccopteryx; species Saccopteryx leptura. The sequence continues at coordinate 124,773,002 of NC_089508.1, forward strand.
AGAGTGGGAGAACAAGGTGAAACAATGGAGATTTGGCACTGGTAATGGGGAACACAGCAACCCTCGCACATGCCTTTCGGGTTTGGGGTCAGTTGTGTCATTTTTGTTTGCAAAAGACAGCTGATTTTCCCGTCTACCTAAATGTACTCCTTTCTGAAAGGCTTTCTGTTGTTCAGCTCTTCTGTATGCCCAGCCTCACATGCTGACAGGAAGAGTAGGAGCCAGAACTTGTTCTGGCAGGAGATATCCCAGCAATGGGAATTTGGCCACCGATATTAGTGATTGTTTTATTAAAGTGTTGATTTGATTCCTTGGAATATAATGAGGGTGGGATGGGAAGAAAGACAGAGTTTTTGATTTTATGATTTTTATGGATTCTTAGTATTGACTCCATTTTTTTAAAATTATGGTAAAAAAAACACATAACATAAAACCAGCTTAACTATCTTGAAGTGTACAGTAGTGTAACTGCATTCACACTGTTGTACAACCAGTCTCCAGAGCTCTTTTCATCTTGTAAAACCAAAACTTTGTACCCATTTAACAACAACTCTGTGCCCCCCAACCCCCAACTCCTATCCCGTGGCAGTTTGTCTATTTTCTGTCTCTGTGAATTAGACTACTCTAAGGACCTCCTACAACAGGGGTCTCAAACTCAACTCAGCATGTGGGCCGCAGAGCAAGATCACAGCCATTCGGCGGGCCGCACTAGGTCTACAAAAGGCAACTGTTATGCAACACTTTTCTCACTGCAGTTGAAAACAAAAAAAAATCAGTACAACAAGCACAATCGTACATGCAGTTTACTCAGTGTCACAAAACGACCAGAAACTGTAGTTCGCATCATAACTGCTGTTAACTAAGCTAATATCTAGCTAGGATGCTAGAGAAATGAAAAATACAAGTAGGCCCCTAGGCTTACTTAATTTTATCCAAAATATTTTGAACTTCGTGGATTAGTCTGCGGGCCACACAAAATTGTTCGGCGGGCCGCGAGTTTGAGACCCCTGTCCTACAAGTAGAATCGCACAGTGTTTTTTTTGTAACTTACTTCACATAGATCCATGTATTCAAGATCCATCCATGTTGTAGCAGGTGTCGGAATTTCCTTCCTTTTTAAAGCTAATATTCCATCGTATATACACACCACATTTTGTCCCTTCATCTGTCAGAGGACACTTACTTGGATTGCTTCTACCTTTTAGCTCTTGTGACTAATGCTGCCATGAACATGGGTGTACAAATATTCCTTCAAGATCCTGCTTCCAATTATTTGGAAATATATCCAGAAGTGGAGTTGCTGAATCACATGGTGCTTCTATTTTTAGCTGTTGAAGAACTGCCATACTGCTTTCCATAGTGAGTGTGCTATTTTACATTCCCAACAACAGCGCACAAGGGTGTCGGTTTCTTCTACTCTCACCAACACTTGTCATTTTCTGTATTTTGTTTGCTTTTTATTGGTTTTTGTTTTAGGTGAGAGGAGGGGAAATAGTGAGGCAGACTCCTGCTTGCACCTGACTGGGATCCACCCGGCAACCCCGGCTGGGGCTCATGCTCGAGTTTGGAGCTACTTTTAGCAGCTGAGGCTGATGTGCTTGGATCAACTGAACTGTCTTCAGCACTGGGGACAATGCTTGAACCAGTTGAGCCACTGGCTGTGGGAAGGAAAAAGGAACAGAAAGGGGAGAAGGAGGGGGGAAAAGCAGATGGTTGCTTCTCCTGAGTGCCCTGACTGGGAATTGAACCCAGAACATCCATACACCAGGCTAACGCTCTATCCACTGAGCCACCGGCCTGGGCCTGTTTTTCCTTTTTTAATAGTAGCCACCCTAACAGTTGTGAGATGTTGGTTCCTTTTTTAAGGGTGAAATAGTAAAACAGAATGAATAATGATATTCAGATTAATCCCTGCCTAGGAAGATACAAATCAGGAAATGCTCATATTTGCTGCTAAACACCTGGTACCCAAAACCAAACAGCAACAAACCTCAAAACAGGATGGCCCCATGGATCCCAGGCCAGAGGTTTGCAGGAACTTATATTACATTTCCTCTTCGTTTATGTTTGATTTTCATTGGATACCTGTTTTTGGTGAACCCTTTGTATGGCCTAGGCTGGACAAGGAAGGTAGGGGGTCATTAAGGAGGACTTACAAATGCAGATAGAACTGTTGGAGGATTTCCGGATTGTACAGACAACCTATGGAAAGTTTGACTTTCTTATACAAAGGCTAAATCCAATTTTGCCTCATGTATCTTCCCATGTCTACCCTGTCATATAATGTTTCCCTGACCTGCAGCACTATGAACCCACAGAGAAAAAGACATTGAGTGTCCTTGATGTCTACTCGTGCATACCCACTTATCAGAGCTCTGCCCTGACGAGTAGTTCACTCTATTGGTATATCCAGGGACTTCTCTTGGAGCCTGATCCAGTACAGTGAGCAAGGGGACAGTGAGAGTTGGGATTACTCAGGAAAGTTACATCCTTTCATCTCAAAACTACTGGGCATTTGAAGAGAAACCTTTGGCCCTGGCTGGTTGCTCAGTGGATAGAGCCTCAGCCTGGTGTACAAATGTCCTGAGTTTGATCCCCAGTCAGGGCACACAGGAGAAGTGACCATCTGCTTCTCTTCCCCTCCCCATCCTCCTTCTCATTCTCTTCCCTTTTCATAGCCAGTGGCTCTATTGGTTTGAGTGTCGGCCTTGGGAGTTGAGGATGGCTTGGCTGGTCTGAGCATCCGCCCCACATGAGGGTTGCCAGATGTATCCCAGTCGGGGCACATGCAGCAGTCTGTCTCTCTATCTCCCCTCCTCTCACTTAAGAAAAATAAAATAAATAAAAATAAAGAGAAACCTCTCTTAATCCAGCCCTCTTCCCCGTTTTTTTATGGATGGCTAATCTATTCCACACGAATTCCAGAGCATCAGGCTATAGTGAAGGTGAGCTAGGGGACCGAGACTCAGGAAAGAGCCAGCAGCACAGAGGGTAACTGGCGATGGCTGTGTACTGTTGGGAGTGTGTAGGGGTGTTAGCCTGATCTGTCATCACTCCTGTCTCAATGAGGCTGAGTGTGCTTACTGCTGGGAACTTTGCTGAAGGAAAAAAAGAAGAGTGCGTCCCTCACTGACATGCACGTTCGCCGGTGGGTGGTGGCAGAGCTGCAGAAGGCCGTGGCCCACAGAACACCGAAACTCTCAGGAGGAGGAAGATTAAACCATTCCTCTACACAAAACTTGCAGGTGGCCATTTACAAGGACCATAAAGGGAAAGAAAAGAGAATAATGAGACCCCGAACAGCATTCCCAAGGTTTGGTGGCTGAGCTGCTGGAGCCCTGGAGTGCAGCCTCGAGCCGCGCGTGGCTCTCCCTGCCCTCCTTCCAGGCTGACTTTAACTTGGCCATGGTTCTGCGACAGTTATCAAAAACAGTGAAAAAAGCAGGCAGCCCAGAAAGGCTTAGGGGGCAGCCTGAGATCAGTTAGCTACCCACGGGCAAGGGAACCCTAAGCCGTGGGACTACTGGGGACTACCCCCCAGCCCATGTTTTTACTGCCAAGGGTTGCCACAATTTGATAAAGATGGACGTTTCCACATCTGCAGTTCCTATAAAGCTTCCAAATGGAGACATTCCGCTGCTCCCCTGGGCACCTGCTTTCCAGGGAGATGGGAAGAAGTGGATGTCTATCGAGTGCTTGTGCCCTTATAGATATTCTTTTATTTGATTCTCAGACGAGTCTGTGAAATAAGCATGAAAACATCCATTTTAACAGATAGGAGGCACCAGGTTCATAGACAATGTTTGTCCACCAGCACAGGCTTCATAAGTGGCAGAACTCGGCAGCAAACCTCAGGGAAGGGCATGTGAAAGCCACGTGCTCGCTTTTCACTTTTGTGCCTTTTTAGCAGATTTGCGAGTGCCAGGTCATTTGTCTAGAAGTCTAACCAGTGTCTCTTCTGCATTTCTTGGAATACAATTGCATTTTAGAAGGACTTAATACGTGCCAAAGACCTTGGCAATGGTGCCATACTGCTGGCTGCAGCAAGACGATCAAAAATGGCTTTGGATCTCAGTGAGATTGAGGGGAAGGCTATGCCTCTTTTACCTCCATGTCTACCATCCACCTGTCCCACAGCCAGGAAATGGGCTGTTGTTCATGCTGCTTGTGTACACACCCTGTGTGTGTCCTTTTTGTCTTTGCCCATCCTTCCTCCCTAAATGTCACAAAACACAGTGCTAGCCTGAGGTTTCACTTAGGTGTTGGCATGATGAGGTCATGCCCTGCTCTGTGTGGCCACAGAGAGAATGTCCTTCCCCGGGCTTCCTCAAAGACGGAGCCAGGGCGGCTGAATTTCCCTTTCAGGCCACCACCAGGAAACCTCTCTGTTCCTCATTTCTCATTTGCCCCGCATCCTTGATTGTCTTTGGGAAGTGAAATTCTTGTATTTGATTGTGATTGGGATAGATTGAGGTCTCTGAAAGGCCCCGGAGGAATTAAAGCCAGTTTACTCTGGGGATTATCCCCTGCATTCAGTTCAGTTCCAAGTGAAGGGCTGCCTGCATTTGGTAACCGGGGCGGGGGGCGGGGGCTTTTTCTCCTGGTGGTTGTGCCTCTTTGGACCACACGTGTCCTGCCTGCAGAGAGGCCTGGAGAAAGTCTTTTAGCAAATCACTGGAGCCTGAAAGGGACAAACGAAGCTGGCTGGTAAGGCTCTTGTGTGTGTGTGTGGGGGGGGGGGGGGGGGGCGGGGGGGGGTCACAATTTCCATCTCAAGGTAAAAATGACCACCATCTACACTTGCCATTTAAATTCAGTGCCATCATGCAGAGGTAAATTCATCAAGCCACCAAGAAGGAAAGCCTTGGTTCCTGGCTCTTGTAGCATGTCTGGGAAAAGATTGGCTGGTGGAAGCAGCCACTTGTTCAGGTCCTTTGTGTCTTTCCCTGTCTGTGTGTGTGCAAACAGCCCCTTCTCTGTCTGGCTTGCTGTTTATTTAATTTGGAAAGCTCCTGGCTGTGTGAGATTGTATCTGCCCACCCCCACCTCCATACAGAGGCATGTAAATGTGCTTGTTAATTCAACAGAGCAATTGATGAAGCTGTTTTTGAATCTGCTCACTGCTGTCTTAGTCCTGGCAGGGAGGCATAAAAAAAAAACCCTGTGGGGTCTCTGTCTCTCTCTATGACCTTGAGCAACTCCAGGTGCCTTTCTAAGCCTCCTGTTCTTGTCTGTGGTGTTAGAAGTTCAGGATAGCTGATTTTTTAAAGATTCTTTCTTCTGTAAGGTTCTCTGAGGTCACCAGAGACAAAAAGACATCAAGTCAACTAAAAAATAAGACCCATTGTAATTAAGAATACAAATGAGTTATGTAGAAAAATATGTTCTTTGGTTGTATCAGAATAATGTTGCTAGCAAATAAAAATAAAGAATGCCCAGTTGATTTTTAACTTCAGTTAAACAGATAATTTTTAGCATAAGTATCTCCCGTGCAACATAATGTACATCTGAACAATTTAACCGAGCATCCTGCATCTTATATGGCAACCCTAATCCAGAGACAGCATGAGAACTGTGGCTTACTTCTTCCTAGGCTGTCTTGCTGTCTACTCTTCAGCCACACTGGTTGCCTTTCTACTCCTCCTACCATGGGGCCTTTGCATAGGCTAGTGCCACCAGCTGGGATGGCTTGCTTCCCGTCCCCTCAGTCATCATTCTTCAGACTCCAGTTCAAAAGCCACTTCCTCTGTAAAGCCTTTCCTGACACCCTAGACAGAGTCAGTATCTCTGTTCCATATTCCTGGGGAGACAGCCTTCATAGCACTGAGGGCTGTCTGAGCATTGCCTAAGTTTTTATGTTTGTATATTTCACAAACATATGCTGAAGGTGGGGTTCAGATCAGTAGATCAGAAGCCCAAGGACATTTTGGATAGGCCCAAAAGAAAGAGAACCACAGAGGTTGAGATGAGGTTCGCTGGGTTCCTTGGAGCTGGGTTCCTTCTGAGAATTTGTCATACTGAGCATTCTCTTCCTGAAGCCATTAAGACTTTCTTCCTGCTGAAAACTTTTTCCAGTGTCTTCCCATGTCTGCTCTCAAATGTATAGAAAAGAGATGGTGCCTTTGTTGGAATCACTGCTGGGTTCTCAGGTATGTGGACCTGCTGCATCTGCCCACATATTCATGAGTAAGCTTTTCTACCTGTGGGCCCGCCCATATTGTGTTCTTTTTTTTTTTTTTACAGAGACAGAGAGAGAGTCACAGAGAGGGATAGATAGGGACAGACAGACAGGAATGGAGAGAGAAGCATCAATCATCAGTTTTTTGTTGTGGCACCTTATTTGCTCATTGATTGCTTTCTCATATGCGCCTTGACCGTAGGGCTACAGCAGAGCGAGTAACCCCTTGCTCAAGCCAGCGACCTTGGGTCCAAGCTGGTGATCCTTGCTCAAACCAGCTGAGCCCGTGCTCAAGCTGGCTATCTTGGGGTCTTGAACCTGGGTCCTCTGCATCCCAGTCCGATGCTCTATCCACTGTGCCACCGCCTGGTCAGGTGCCCATATTGTGTTCTGATCACTGTTAATTGCTCTGGTGTGGAGCCAACAGACTGGAAGACATATGTGTGCACACACATGTGATTGTACATATACAGACAAGCATATGCATACACATAATACACATGGATCAATAAACATACATATACACATGCACATAGCACACACATATGCACATGCATGTGTATATACACACATGCATCCCTGCATCCACATATATGTGCATAACACACACACATGTAAATATACCCACATGTACACACATACAAATATAAATATATATATATATTCTTGAAGATGATAATGGCAGGAGATGGGAAATAAAACCAGACTCCTCTGGGTGTTGCCTGCAGAGGTGACACTATTCCCTCTGCCTCGGAGTTTCTCTGCCTTCTGGGACTTTTGCTTTCCGTGGCATTTGTGCCAGAGTTCTCTTCCCTCACTTTCTTCTCAGAGTCTCCGCAGCCCAGTCTCTGACAAGGAAAACCTCGGCCACACCACTTTTCTGGCGGGTGTGTGTACTACACCCTTTAGTACTTGCAGGCCTGTGCAGAGGGGTCTGTCTCCCCACGCCGCAGGGGCTGGTGGGACCCCTGCTCCTGCTGAAGCTGTCCCTGCTCCCTGACATGGCCAAAATGGCTTTCCACTGGCATGACCCCTTTCAAACATTCACTTTTTATTAACTGTACCTTTCAAGATGTAACACTCCATGTCACACAGCTTGAAAAGTTTTGAACAGCATGGTGTTACTTTTTTTCCATAATAGTATTTGTTTTCAGTCACTTTTTCCACTTTGGATTTACTATGTATGATACGGAAAAAAAGAAAGCATTTCAGAAAAAGGTTGGGTAACTGGAATAAAGTTGGCTTAGCCAATTTCCATGAAATGGCGTGGCGAGGTGCTTTCTCCAAATGGGGACCTACTGCCGTCCCATGTCCCCTCTCCAGAAAAGCACACAGGAGGCAAGCTGCGTTGCTGCTGCGTGGAGCTCCGGATGGGTGCGGTCCTTCCCTCCTTCCCTCCTTCCTTCCAGGGAACATGGGTAGTGTGACTCGGCTGCTGGTCGACCTTTGCAGCCTCCCCTTGTATTATCTCCTCTCCTGCTGCTCTCCACCCATGAGGATTGCTTCTCAATCCCGGGGCAGGCATGTTCCTGGCCTTCGGGTGTGGCCTTTGCTATACACATCCTCTGCCCTGAATGCTCTTCTCTCCTCCCTTTATCTCCTCCACCCAGCAAACTCCTGCTTATCTCCACAGTTACCATCTCACAGTTTTTGCTACTATATTTAATTAAGGCCTGTCTTCCCCCTCATGAGATTGTGATTACTTAAGGTTGAGGACCTGGTCTCTTTTTCTCATCATTTCCTCAACACTTAACGGCAGTGCCCGGAATAAGGTGGGCTCTCAATCAATATTTGCTAAGCAAATAAATTTATAAGATGGATGGATGCTGGTTGCCTCATGAGGACAGAGACTGTCTGATTAACTTGCGTAAATCTATATCCTGACACAGTGGATGATAAACGGTAGATGCCTAATCAATGTGCATCAGGCAGATGAACAAGCAGCACTCCATATGTGGCACCATGCCAAGTGCTGTTCTTGACCTTAGTTAAGGAGGTAAGTTTCCACTTAGAGAACATATACTCACCTGACCTGCGGTTGCACAGTGGATAAAATGTTGACCTGGAATGCTAAGATCACTGGTTCGAAATCCTGGGCTTGCCTGGTCAAGGCACATGTGGGACTTGATGCTTCCTGCTCCTCTCCCCTTCTCTCTCTTTCTCACTCTCTCTCCCCTTCTCAAAAATAAATAAATAAAATCTTTAAAAAAGAGAGAGAAAATATGTACTCAGATGAAAAAATTAAAAGTTCAGTAAGGCGCCAAGAATAAGAATTGGCTTCTCAGTCAATCCTGGATTTGAATCCTGTGGTGTAGCTTTTAGCAGGTTACTTAACGTCTCTGAGCCTTGGGTTCCTTGTCTGTAAAATGGGGTAATAATAATGCCTAATTCACTGAGCTGTAAGGTTAATATGGACTAACACCTATGCAGTGTCTCCCACTTGCTATATTGCATTAGGTCTCATTATTATTAATTTCAGAAATCCTTCTGCATCACAAGTGTAGTGAGGTCATTGACAAACAGCGTGAGTTGGGCAAATCCCTCCACTTTTCTAAGCTGCAGCTTTCAACATGTAATATGACAACTGGATGATGGTTAGGTTCTTTGCAGGTGTGACATTCTGTGTGGAATGGAGGTAGCAAGGTCAGTGAGGTTGAGTATGGTAGCAGAAGCTTCAGCAGCAGGTGGGCTGAGCCACACCTGGAAGGTCAGGTAGAATTTGTTTAGGCAGAGGACAGAGTATGGGGCATCCAGCAAGGGAACCACATGTGCAGTGCCGTGCGGTGGGAAGGGGCCTGAGGCATTTGAGAGAGGGGTGGAGTGAGGGGCAGGGATTAGAGGGCTATGATGGGTTCTTGAAAGGGAGGTGACCTAAAGCAGGAAGGTTTGGGGATAATATAGCTTGATCTGAATCAATGGGGAGCCTGAATCGGGGAGACCAGCAAGGAGATGTGCAGTCTTCTGGGACAGGCTGGAGAAGGCCTGTGTGGGGCTTGGCAGGAGGAGTGAATGGGAAAGGGAGAACACAGATGGCACAGCCTGGTGGCAGAGAAGATTTAGGGAGCAAAGAGGTTTCTTGAATGCTTACTACCACTGACAGAAATGTGTCCTGTCCTAAAGAAAATTGGGCTGTGCCCTCGGAAGGTGTATCAGTAGTTGGAATCCCACCACAGGACCTGGCATCCACCAGCACAGGGTGGACCCCCCTCGTTGGATGCCAACAGCCAGGGGAGGAGGCCAGTGCTGAGATCTGCTTCTGCTCATATTGCTGACATCACACACATGAGCGTTCTATACCAAACCTTTCTCCAGATCCTGGCAGACACCAACCAGGTGTCCTATAGCTTCATTCAGTTCTAACATTAACTACCCAGAGTTAGTGCAGGCTCCGCAGCCTAAGGGCTCAGTCCCACAACTATGCCCCCCCAGTTTAGACACCAGGTGCAAGCAGTGAGTCCCCAAGTTCATCACACTCCTGTTCACCTTGGCTGCAAGTTGGAGGTTCCCTCAAGGTTCCCACTCATTTGTCAGATGGCTCATAGAGCTCAAGAGGACAGCTTACTCACTATTACCAGTTTATTGTAAAGGAACAGCCAGATGGAAAAAGTGCCTTGGGCAAGGCAGGGCAAAAGGGCAGTGCCTCCATGCCCCCTGTGGGCACACCCCAGCACACAGTGAGGGCTCCCTAAGCGGTAAGTGTCTAAAGACTGTAAAGGGTGGGAACAGGCTAGGGCCTACTAGGTGGACAAATCCAAGTGCAGATGCTAAAGAAAGAGAAGCCCCTTTTCCCTCCCTGCTTTCTGCACAGTGTGACCACACCTGACAGCTTGGAAGAGAACTTCCTCCTTGCAAGGCCTCTGACGGCTGCAGTCTTGCCTGGCTAGCTTGCACTTATAAAAACTAGAACCTTTTATTCGGTTAGCCAAATGTCACGTCTTATGTCAGCATTAATGATGCATTCCCAGAGTGTCAGCTGAAGGTCTGGTTGCCGAAGAGGTCTGCTTTCTTCATCCTGTTTCAGTTAAGCAGTGGTTCTCAAAGTGTGCTGCCTGGACCGGCTTTGCCAATGCAAAGTGTGCATTGGCATCACCTGGAAACTGGTTGGAAATGCAGACTTTGGGGGCTCCCCCCAGGCCACGTGACTCAGACTCTGTAGTGGTGGAGCCCACCAATCTCTGTTTTCCTAAGACCTCCAGGTGATTCTGAGTATACTAAAAGTTTGAGTGCCACCACAACAGTGTTACAGACTAGAACTGTGTCTAAGTATGAGCAGTGCTGAGAGGAATTTAATATCTATTGAACACTGAGCCAGTGACTTTCCAGAATTTAAAAAGACGTTTTTCTTCATGGCCTCTCATCCAGAACCTCCAGCCTGTTAAGACTCTCCGTTGAGGTAAGGTATTGCAGATGAACTTATACAATTTTAATTACAGAGTTGCAATGTTGGATATAAGGTTAGAGGTCTGAGGCTATTGATAAGCTGTATGTTTTTGTATTTAAGTTCTAATAATGAAAGGCGCCAAAAGCAATTTCCTTTTCAGAACAGGAGAGGCTAGAATTAGACCATCTTACCCATCTTCTGATGTTTGCAGAACAGCTTTTGTGTTCCAAAGAAGAGTCTTGGCTCTCAGAAGCATTCTTCTCATCTTACTGTCCATACGTTGTCCTGAAGAATGCAGTCTGGGAGAGGCAGTTTAAGTAATAATAATCTGCATTCAGGCCAGAGTGTGGAGTCCAAGGGTTGCAGTCCCTTGGTCTAAAATCGGAGGAATACCAGGCAAAGGGTGAATCCAGCACTGCACTGGCTCCTCTGACCCTGAATTATTCGCTCGGACCCAGTGCTTCAAACCAAATGCTGCCAACTCTGTGTCTACTGCCTGGGCTTTGGGCAACCCCTTTTCCATGTTGTTTAAACCCAGCATGTGCCCTGAAGACATTGCATCCAGACTTTTCTAATTTGTTACACTTCACTCATCCTCATATGTTGTGTTAGCACCCTGCCAGGCTGGAGTTTTATGAGCTGCATTTACAAGGCTGCTTTTCTTGAATTAGGGGTATTATATATTCTACCAAAAACACGGAACCTGCACCTGGGACATGCAGGTTTTAGTGCTAAACTTGGAGTAAACTTGAGAAGTTTGAGTGGATCTGACACTAAGCACAGATGTTATCCGTTCTCCGAGAACAACTTTCTGTATTTATTCACAGAATCTCTTCACTCTCCTTCCCTGAGGCTTTCTCCTATCGTAAATGAGGGTGGGAGACTGCGTGGTTGTGGCGAAAGCCTGAAGCTCCTTTCCTGCCACCTTGGGCCCTTCCGTCCTTCTGAAAGTGGTCGGTGGTAGCAGAACTAGATGAAATCTAGAGCCTCCACACTTGAGCCACATCTTGCTCCTCCGGCTCAGGCAGAGTTCCTGAAAAAACAAAAGGGAGTTGCTACCGTTTTGTGTTAATTTGAAATGGAAATGGGAGGAACCACACATTGACAATAACTGAACAGGATTCCATTTCTGAGAATCTGAATTGCTGGAGTTTTTTATATTCTCTTTAAAATTATTTTTTTTTGAGAGGGAGAAGAGGGGAGATAGACTCCCGCATGCTCCCCAATGGGGATCCACCCAGCAACCCCCATCTGGGGCCAATGCTCCATACTTGAATCAACTGAGCTACCCTCAGTGCCTGAGGTCGTCACTCGCACCAATCGAGCCACTGGCTGCAGGTGGGGAAGAGAGAGAGGAGGAGAGGAAGAGAAGCATATGGCCACTTCTCATGTGTGCCCAGACTGGGAATCGAACCCAGGACATCTGCATGCCAGGCTGACACTCTACTCACTGAGCAACTAGCCAGGGCTTAAAATTAATTATTATTTAATCCAAGTTTTGTGTGTGTATTTTATAGAATCAAATAGTTTTGTAAACTTTGCCCCTCCCCCAATATTTCTTCCTCCCCAACTATTTTAGCTGAGTAGTTTTTTGTTTTTGTTTTTATTTACCATCTTATTGCTAAATAATACTTACCTTTTTACTTCTGGGTTTTTCAGTTTCAAGTATTTTCTGTTGAAGATGAGGATGTAGCTCTCTTTCATCATCCTCTCTCTCTACCTCACCACATGTGGGCTCTTCCCATCCCACACCCTCTCAACATAACTGCATTGCAATTTCAGTCAGATTAATAACCACTGCTTACATATGACCATGCACATTGTCTACACAGCTGAGCCATAGAGCAGGGGTACCCAAACTACGGCCCGCGGGCCACATGCGGCCCCCTGAGGCCATTTTTCCGGCTCCCGCGGCACTTCTGGAAGGGGCACCTCTTTCATTGGTGGTCAGTGAGAGGAGCATAGTTCCCATTGAAATATTGGTCAGTTTGTTGATTTAAATTTACTTGTTCTTTATTTTAAATATTGTATTTGTTCCCGTTTTGTTTTTTTACTTTAAAATAAGATATGTGCAGTGTGCATAGGAATTTGTTCATAGTTTTTTTTATAGTCCGGCGCTCCAACGGTCTGAGAGACAGTGAACTGGCCCCCTGTGTAAAAAGTTTGGGGACCCCTGCCATAGAGTGTACTAGCTTAAAAGTTAGGTCTCCAGGATGCTGATCTTAGGCAGACGTTTGTGCTCAGTGTTTGTTAGGAAGTGAACCTGGAACACTGTGAGGTGTCGGATTGGACAGAAGGAGAAGCTGGGCTGGGACAGTCCCCATGAGAGCCGCAGCTGGTCTCCTGAAAATCTCTGAGCACAGTTAACCAAAGTTTGAGTCTGTGGGGCGTTTGTACTAACTACCACATGGACCAGTCGTCTCGAGGTTCAGACCTATGTGAAGGGCTCCCTTAGGCTGATGGCAAGTTCCAGAAAGATGCAGCTGTCAGCTACCAGCAGGTGACACTCCCAGCTAATGGGGAAATTCTGACTTTGATGGGGGTGATGATGGTCAATAATCTACATCACACTCTAGCATCCACCCTGTATACTGTGATCGCTTTTTTTTCTGAAATCCTTTTTTTCTCTATTGTTACTAAAGATCTTTTTTGTTTTTAGTTTGTCTTCTTTTTTTTTAATGTAATTTTACATTTATGCAACCCCATGCTCTCTAAATTGTGTAATTCTTCTTTTAATCACTTGGTGTCTCTATATCTTAAAACCTCAATGTCTTAAAATTTATTGGGTATTTTATCCATTTCATTTTCGTGAATAAATGTCTCCTAGACACTGTTTGTCTGCTCCAGTGTTTCCCTAGAGCACCTTTGTCTCTTCAGGGTCTCTTCCCCGTCATGCCGCATTCTCTCAGCTTCTCTTTGGGGTTAGATCTTCTATTTCCTGGACCCCACAACTGCTTTCTTTTTGTTACCCTTCATTGTGGTAGACCGCATCCTCCAGGAGGTTGCAGGAGAGATAAACTGTGTGAGGACTGAATTTCTGAAACTGTCTTTATTTTTTTCTTAGGTGTTTATAATTGGTCTAGATATAAAGTTTAATTTGGAAATTACTTTCCCTCGAAAATCAAGAATCATTGCTCAATTTTTTTCTAGGTTTCAAAGTTATTGTTGAGAAATCCAATAGTATTTTATTTGTTTCCTGTCTGGTAGCCTGTGTTATCTTTTCTCTGTCCCAGGTGTCTTGAGATTTCACAACCATGTGCCTTGTTAATATCCATTTACCAGGAAACTTCTCCATGGGTCCCTTGTGCTCCAACAGGTCTTGTGGAGTGGGCCAAGATTGCAAGACCCTGACCACCCTTAAACCAGGTCCTTTCTCAAGGTTGTGTGTGCAGTGAGCATCCTTGAATAATAGACACATTTTCATCCAGAACAAAGAACAGGATGCCTTTTTGCGTCCCATAAAAGCAACAGGTTCCTCTAGCTCCATGCTTTTCAGCTGCAGTGTAAAACCACAGCTTCGCAACATCCATCTGGGCTCATCCACCTTGCCCCCATGGGACTCAGGGACAAAGGGAGCTGACACAAACATGCCAGTGCTCACCTGTTTACTCTTTCTTGAATAATAAAGTCCTTTATCTCTGACTGAGGAGTCTCATATCTTCTGTTTGTATCCATGAAACAGTAACAGACTAATATTTATTATAAGAAGGTTAAAATCAAATCCCACCCCTAACACATTGTCCTGGGCACTTCGGTTTGGAAACAGAAATTTTCTTGAGCTATTTATTTGATGATTTCCTGGGGATTCAGGAAGCTAAATGCTGCTGCTTTATTTATTTTTAAAATAACAGATTTATTGAGATAAAACTCCCATACCATGAAAGTCACCAATGTAAGTAGTTCAGTTTGGTGGTTTTAGTGTATTTAGAGAGTTGTGCAACCATCGCCACTGTATAATTTCAGAGCATTTTCATCACCCCCTGAAGAAAGTTCATACCCTCTGCAGTCCCTTTGCATTCTCTCCTTCCGCCAGTCCCCGGCAGCCACTGATCTACATTCCACCAGTATACGTTTGCCTATTCTGGACATGTCATAGAAATGTAATTATAAAATACATGGCTTTTTGTGACTGGCTCCTTTCACTTAGCAAAATATTTTCAAGATTTATCTATGTCATGGCAGGTGTCCTGTACTTCACAAGTCTTTCTGTCATTGAATAAGAATCAATGAGATGTTACACATTTTTTTTTATCCATTCATTAATTGGATGACATTGAGATTGTTTTCACTTTTTAGCTATTATAAATAACGCTGCTATGAATACTTTTGTACAATTTGAATGTTACATACAATTTGAACATGAAGACATATGTTTTCGTTTCTCATAGGTGTATACACCTAGAGGTAGAATTTCTGGGTCATGTGGTAACTCTGTGTTTGATGTTCAAGAACTACCAGATGTAGTCCAAAGGAGCTGTTCCATTTTACAATCCTGTTGGCATCACACAAGAGTTCTGATCTCTTTACATCATTGCCAGTGCTTCTTAATATCTTTTTTTTTTTTTTTGTATTTTTCTGAAGTTGGAAATGGGGAGGCAGTCAGACAGACTCCCACATGCACCCGACCAGGATCCACCCGGCACGCCCACCAGGGGGTGATGCTCTGCCCATCTGGGGCATCGCTCTGTTGCAACCAGGGCCATTCTAGCGCCTGAGGCAGAAGCCAAGGAGCCATCCTCAGTGCCCGGGCCAACTTTGCTCCAATGGAGCCTTGGCTGCGGGAGGGGAAGAGAGAGACAGAGAAGAAGGAGGGGGGGGGTGGAGAAGCAGATAGGCGCTTCTCCTGTGTGCCCTGGTTGGGAGTCAAACCCGGGACTCCTGCACGCCAGGCCGACGCTCTACCACTGAGCCAACTGGCCAGGGCTGTATCTTTTTTATTTTAGCTATCATGGTGAATATGAAGTGGTTTTGATTAATATTAACCTTAATGATTTATATCTTATTGTGGTTTTGGTGTATACTAGTAACTAATGATATTGAACATCTTTTCTTGTACTTATCATCCATTTGTTTATTCCTTGGAGAAATGTCCATTTATATAATTTGTCCTTTTAATTGGGGTATCTTTTTATTGTTGAGTTATAAAAGTTCTTTATAGAGTCTAAATACAAATCCATTATCTGATACATGATTTGCAAAAATTTTGTCTCGTTCCAGATGTTGTGATTTTATTTTCTCATTGGAGTTCTATGATGAAGCCAAATTTATTTATTTTGTATTTTGCCACATGTGCTTTTGATATCATATCATCTAAGACTAATTCAAGATCATGAAGATTTATGCCTATACTTTTTTCTAAGAATTTTATAGTTTTAGCTCTTACATGGAGGTTGATGATCCATTTTGAAATATTTTTTTATATACTGGGAGGTACAAGTCCAACTTTATTTTTTTACATGTAGATATGCAAAGTTGTCCCAACACCATTTGTTGCAAAAATAATTCTTTCCCCATTGACTTGTCTTGGCACTGTTGTCAAAAATCAATCAATCAATAATCAGAGGGTTTATTTCTGGACTCTTAATTCTGTTCCATCTATCTATATGTCTAGCCTTATGATAATAACACACTGTTTTCATTACAATCAGGAAGTATGAGTCCTCTAGTTTTGTTTTGCTTTTTCAAGGTTGTTTTGGTTATTTTTGGTCCCTTGTATTACCATACAAATTTTAGGACCAGCTTGTAAATTTCTACAAAATTAAAAGACAGCTGGTATTTTGATTTGTGGTTGCATTGAATCTGTAAGTCAATTTGGGAAGTATTGCCATCTTAACAATATTGTCTTTCAGTTCATAAACATGGGCTATCTTTCCTTTTATTTAGATCTTTCTTAATTTCTTTCAACAATGTTTTGTAGTTTTTAGTGTATGTCTTCAACTCCTCTGTTAAACTTACACCTAAGAATTTTATTCTTTGTAATGTTCTTATAAATGGAATTGTGTTCTTAATTTTATTTTGATTGTTCTTTGAAAACATATAAAAATAAAACTTATTTTTGCATCTTGATCTTGTATCTTTTAACCCTGATGAACTTGCTTATTAAAATAATTTTTGGCGTATTTGGTGGATTTTCTATAAACAAGATCATATCCTCTGTGAATCAAATAGTTATATTTCTTTCTTTTCAATCTGGATACTGTCTCGTTTTCTTGACTAGTCACCCCAGCTGGAAGTCCTTTTTATTCCCTTAAAATCAGTAGTAATATCTCTTTATTCCTGATTTTCGTATTTTGAGTCTTCTTGCTTTTATTTTTGTTCAGGCTATGGAAAAGTTTGTCAATTTTATTGATCTTTTCAGATAACCATCTTTTAGTTTCATTGATTTTCTCTATGGTCTATCCCTTCTCTACTTAATTTACACCCTAGTTTTCTTTTTTCCATTGGCTTTAATTTGCTCTTTTATTTCCATTTTAAGGTGGTATATTAGGTTATTAGTGTGAGATCATTTTTAACATAGGTATTAAGACTATACTTTCAGGGATCATTTCTATAGTTTGTTAACATAGGTATTTACGGCTATAAATTTCCCTGTAAGGCCTGACCAGGCGGTGGCGCAGTGGATAAAGCATCGGACTGGGATGCGGAGGACTCAGATACAAGACCCCGTGGTTGCTAGCTTGAGTGCGGGCTCATCTGGTTTGAGCAAAAGCTCACCAGCTTGGACCCAGGGTTGCTGGCTCGAGCAAGGGGTTGCTTGGTCTACTGAAGGCCCGAGGTCAAGGCATGTATGAGAAAGCAATCAATGAACAACTAAGGTGTCGCAATGCGCAACAAAAAACTAATGATTGATGCTTCTCTTCTCTCCATTCCTGTCTGTCTGTCCCTGTCTATCCCTCTCTCTGACTCTCTCTCTGTCTCTGGAAAAAAAATAAATTAAAAAAAAAATTTCCCTGTAAGCACTACTATAATTTCATCCCCTAAATTGGTATATTATGTTTTTATTTTTATTAATCTCAAAGTATTTACTAATTGTATTTGTGTTTTTGTTCTTGATTAGTTATTTAGAAGTATGTTAATTTTTACCTACTTTTGAAATCCCCCAATTTTTTTTTTGTTATTGATTCCTCATTTCATTCTATTGTGGTTAGTGAACATATTTCATGTGATTTCTATCTTTTTAAATTTATTGAAACTTGTTTTAGGGCTTAACCTGTGTTCCCTTCTGGAAAATGTCTTATGTGCTCTTGAGGAGAATATGAATGTGCTATTTGGGGCGTCATGGTCTGTCATGTCTCCTAGGTGTAATTGATTTGCAGTGCTGTGCAAGTCTTCTGCTTTTGTGTTGGTCTTGTCTAGTTCTATGCACTGTTGAAAGTGGGGAATATCACCATTTCCAGCCTTTACTATTGAATTGTCTAGTTCCCCTTTCACTTCTGTCAGGCTTAGCTTCATGCATTTTAGGCCTCCATTGTTGGCTTCCCAACGGATTGACACTTTATCATTATAAAATGCTCTTATTTGTCTTTAATAACAATGTTTGCTTAGAGTCTGTTTTGTCTGTAATTAGTAGCCACTTAAGCTGTTTCCTGCCAGTACTCTCATTGCTTTTGTGAAGGAGTCCATTTTCAGCTGCCTCAGTCAACCATTCTGGAAGGTGGAACCTCAGAACTGCCTCTGGAACGCCCTAAGGGCCTCTCCTGTGTTAGCAAAGCTACTGTGTAGAAATAGGAAACTTTGGTGCTTCCCTTCCTGCCTAGGATGGGTTTGGGTGGATCTGTTACCTCCGGTCTTTCTGCCTTCCATCTTCCAAAATTTTGTAACCGTTAACTTCTTTTCTAGTCTGTTTGTTTATTATTATTATTATTATTATTATTATTATTTTAAAAGTATCTTTTCTCAATGGCTTTTCCAAGGGAACAAAGCTCACTGAGTGGTTTCGATGTTTAGCCTGTATTTGAGGGTATACCCTTTAGCTGTTAGTTGCTTTATTCTAAGTAACTGAATTTTCTTGAGTATTCTCCAGAATTTTTTTTTAATGATATGGTCTTTTTTGTTATCAGGGATCTAATACCTGGCAATATCCTAAATTTAATTAAAGATGGTGTGTATATTATTTTTTAAATTTAGACATGGAATTTTAACATCTCTGATTCAAAATAAGAATGGTCAACTGCTGCCATGGCTGGGTAGCTCTGTTGGTTAGAGTATCATCCTATACACCTAGGTAGAGGGTTCAATACCCGGGCACATATGAATCAACCAATGAATGCATAAATAAGTGGAACAACAAATCAGTGTTTCTCTCTCTCTCTTTCTCTCCTTTCCCTCTCTTTCTAAAAATCTACTAAAAAAAAGAAAATGATCAGCTGCTTCCAAATCTCTTCACTACTTGATTTTCCTTGCAGCAGTGGTTCCCAAACATGACCATGCACCAGAATTCCCTGAGGGCTTGTTAAAATACAGGAGATGCTGCACCATCCTCAGAGCGTCTGATTTAGACAGAGTTGCGGCCCAAGAATCTGCATTTTCAACAAGCTCCCAGGTGATGCTGATACTCCTGGTCCTGAATGTGAGAAAGGTAAAGGTTGTTTCCTTTGGGGGTGGGGAAGACATTTGGGAAGCAGATGAGAGCAGAGAGGGAGAAGAAACAGAGGGCGGTAAACAGGGAGGGAGGGGTGTGCCCACTTGCTCTTGTCCTGTTGCTCCCAGTTTGTCCCACTCCTCTGTGTTCTCCATGACAAAGCCTGCTCAGGGAAGCAGCTCCTGGTATCAGAATTATAATCGTATTCAAGGAGAAAAATAAATTAATTTTAAAGAGGAATGAAGTGACATTCCATGAAAAACCTTAAATTGAAGTCCTGCAAATGTATTTTTATGTGAAATTTCAAAGTGGTTAGAGTGGATGTGCAGGGTCTGAACAAGTCAGTTTTTTGGTAGTTTCACAAGAAGTCCTCACTGAATATTGTTAGTGCAGCAGGACCTAGGCCATTTTGTTAGGGAGGCACTTGTCCACAGGGTTCAGTTATCTCCCAGGGTCCCTCTTTCCCCATGTTGCAAGTCTGAGAACAGGGACACTGCCTAAGTAACACAGGCAGAGGGCCAGACTGAGTGGCTGGTTTGGGCCATAGGGAGGGGCCCTGACTTACACCGTTCCCCTGGATTATTTTCCTGTAGTCAACTTGGAGATCCTGCCATCATTATCTTACATTGAACCTTTGTTGTTGTTGTTCTCAGAATGTTCTACGGTATGTTTGCAAATACTGAGAAATAAAATTATGGCTGCAAAGCATAGAGGTAGTTGGGAGGAAGCCAAGAGTGAAGAGAACTCCAAACTCTTGCCCCCGCAGGAGGCGGCTGCCTCTCAGACATGTTTATTGCTAAACATGCACCTGGAGACTTCCTGCGGTCAATTAGAAAGCGGGGAGCCAGGAGAAGAGGAAGCAGGGTCTGGACTGGCACCTGACATGAGGAAGCGAGTTGTAGGAGACTGGTTTTACCTCTAACCTGTCGCTTCATTTTTTAGGGCTGTTGTGGGTGGGGGTGGGGAGTTGGTTTAATTTTGTTTTTAATTTATATAGAATGGTCTTTTAATTTTAGATAATTCCCAAAGGTGTTTGATTCTTTGATTTATTTTATTTATTTTTGGCAAGATCACCTCATATTTTTTGGCCAGCCAGGGTAAGAAGCCAGTTCTGTTGACTTGTGACACAGAGCTGAGGGCAGGTGGAAGCGTCAGTCTGCCCCGAGGCTCCATGTTATTTCCTGGCGGTGGTTTTCATTGGGTTTGGAGAAGAACTTTCTTGCTGTGACAGTCAGGCAGCCACACTAGGGAAAATATGATGTCTTGTCTCGTGTAGTAAAAGTCAGTATTATCCAGTCCCAGTAATCAGAATTCCAGACAAGGCATGACCCTGGAACATGCTGTCTTTGGCTCAGCGCATTCTTGTCTCCAAAGACAGTTAAAAAAAAATCAATGTGTACTTGGCTTGTCTGTCTCTTTTGGATATGAAATTATATCTTGCCTGAAAACTTTTCTCATTCTTATTTTGAAATGGCTCTGGAGATGTTAGTTGCAGTGGTGATTAAGGTGGCTTTTACTGAGCACCTGCTATGTGCCAGGATCCATGGAGGGGATAGAACTAACTACAGAGAAAGACTCTGAGATGGGTGAATACACTTAGTGGGGAGAGGGGAAGAAAAAGGCCAAAAAAGGAACCAGTATTCATTTATCCATCCCTCCTTCTATTCCCCAGGGATTGGTTGAGCATTTTCTGTGTGCCTGGCACTGTCCTGAGTGCTAGGGATACTCAGAAGTGAGAAAGACAGCCACATCCCTGTGGTCCCTCAAATCTATGCTTCAGTCAAGCTTGGTGAACCGTAAAGTAGAGAAGATCAGAACGGCCTGTGACGGGTAGATGTATAGGAGAGATTAGGATCCAGGGAGGGCTTCCCAGAAGAGGTGACCTGGGAACTAAAACAAGTGCTAACCAAGTGAGGCAAAGGCAGAAGGAACAGTTTAGCAGTGGCTGGACAAAGTAAGTGCTTAGTCAACTATGGAACATACACTTAAGGAAGAACAGTAGGAAATAAGACTACTTGTATTTGAAAGATGTTTTATTCCTTGCTTAGGTGTTTAGACTTCAACCTAAAGTGGTAGGGAAATCACTGAAATACCTCATAATGGAGAAATTATTACAGGAATTCCCAGCCATTAAAAAAAGAGCGTAAATATGATATAACTGCATAGACTTTAAGTTAAAAAATAGCAGGACAATAGCTCTCTATAACTACTGATATATAAAATATAATTAAGACTATAGCAAAGTGTAGGAGGACATCTAAAAGTAGAATCTATTATTTACATTGTGAGATTCTTTAAGAGTTCTGTTACTATTACCCAGCCATTGAATCTCTACAATATGCCAGTAGTTCAGGCTATACTCCCTCACCTCTACCATCAAATATGGGGAGATCTAATAACATTTATACAATTTTAAAAGACTTGGTTATAAAATGTTCAGAATAGGCAAATCATAGAGACAGATAGTACATTGGTGGTTGCCAGTGTCTGGGGGAGAAGGGGTGGAGGGACTTGGGAGGCACAGCTGACAGGTCCAGCATTCCTTTTGGGGATGATGGAAATATTCTGGAATTAGTGGTAATGGTTGTACAACATGGTGAACATATTAAAAAACACTGAGTTTTACACGTTGGTTAAAATGGTTAATTTTATATTATGTGAAGTTTATCTCAATAAAAAATACAGAAAGTGGCCCTGGCCGGTTGGCTCAATGATAGAGTGTCAGCCTGGTGTGTGGAAATCCCAGGTTCGATTCCCAGTCAGGGCACAGAGGAGAAGCGACCATCTGCTTCTCCACCTCTCCCCTTCTCTCTCTCTTTCTCTTCCCTTCCTGCAGCCGTGGCTTGACTGCTTCCAGTACATTGGCCCTGGGCACTGAGGACTGCTCTGTAGAGCCTCCGCCTCAACTGCTAAAAATAACTCGGTTGCAAGTGTGGCCCAGACAGGGGTCACTGGGTGGATCCCAGTCAGGGTACATGCAGGAGTCTGTTTCTCTATCTCCCCTCCTCTCACTTAAAATAAAAAATAAAATAAATACAGGAAGAAAAGAGGTACTAATTTATTTATTTATTTATTTATTTATTTATTTATTTATTTATATTTATATTTTCATTTTTTTTTTTAGTAAAGGGCAATCGGAAGTGTGAGTTAAACTGCCAGGCAATGGGCTACCGTTTCTACGTACGGCAGGCTGAGAAGGTCATTGATGGCACGCCCTGCGACCAGAACGGCACGGCCATCTGCGTGTCCGGGCACTGCAAGGTAAGTGCTCAGCACTGCGTTACCAGGGTGGATTCTTGCGTTCATTGAGCTCTGCCTGCCAGGCTGTGGTCTGCTACTTCCCCCAGCCCCTGCATTCCTGAACTTGAGCTCTGGGAGAAGTGAGAGAAGACAGGGCAGCTGAATCTGCTCTGTGTGCTTGATCTTTGGGAGTCACTGTGTCTCACTCTGGCATTTCAATTATTAAGGGATTTATGTTTACACTGCATGCTTCAAAAGGGACACTGTGGTCTTTGCTCATTGGGTCTGAAACTCTTTCCTTACCTCTGAAGTGGGGGTCACGGAAAGGCCACTGCTGGGTCCGTCTAGATACAGTTGGCGTGATGAAGTTGGCATTTTAAGGGTATGGTGTATTTTCTCTTGCCTCCCACCAGATGGGGCCGGCGTCCAGAAGAAAGTTGTCTCATGCCCCTTGCAACAGAAGTTATACTTTAAACAGGAAGAGTTTTCAGCCTCTCTGGACTTCTGAAGTCTGTTCCAGGAACTCCCCCGCCCCATATTCTGCAAACATTCTGGGCTTGAGAGAATCCTTGTGGGATGCTAACCTTTGACAGAAAGCATCATTTGGTTAAAAATAGGCATCTTAGATGAAATGGCACAAATCCCAGAGCCCTATTATTTTGGGCCTGAACACCTCTACCCACCTCCACCCCCTTTTGTCTGTGAATGTAGTAGATGGAACTCTGCAGGTGATTGGCTGTGGAGCCCAGACTGAGAGTCTACCTTAATTAAATTAAAGCTCAGTTGCTGGAGACCGATTTTCCTCAGAGGAAGAGGTATTGGTGATCATATCTGAAAGTTCCTATTATATCTGGAATGTAAATTGCCCCACTGTTTAGTATTAGAGCTATTCAAGTGTGATTTCTAAGCATAAGTTTTCCCCTCCATCTTTTTATAATGAGGAGGTTTCCAAGAGGATATAAAATAATTTATCTGGAGAGTCTCAGATTTTGAATGAAACTAAGAAATAAGCAGAGGCCAAGACCTGTCTGGACTTCAATTTTCTACTTTTTTGGAAAAAACCACTGGGTTTCAAACAATCCCTCTGAGCCTTGCCATCCTCAGATAAGACCCGAGGCAGTTCCATTAGTTTTGGGGTGTCTGGCTCAACTGGTCTCTGCTTCTAAATATTACTGAGCCTGAAAGAATGGTCCTTAAGAAACCTGGCTTTTTCTTTCAGGCCTTGAATGGACTGTTTTGTTTCCTGACACAGGTGCATAGTGCTAGAAGGGCAGGGGTACAGTGTCATGGTTAACAACATACCCTCTAAAGTCAGACTGCTGGGGTTCAAGCCCTGCCTCTTATGCTGATTTACTGTGCAGTCTTGCCCATGTTATGTGAGCTCTCTGGCCCTTTGTGCGACATCTGCAGCCTGAGGAGGAGAATGGTGCCTACCTCCTGTCTTGTAGTGAAGGGTCACGAGCTAATACATTTGAGGCCTTTGTCACGGGTCTGCACTTAACAAGCATGCTGGTGTTTGTTTGTATTACTGTCTATGCCCACTTATCTCCCATTGTATTTGAATTTTTAATGCAAAAGTATTTGCTCTTTTTGTAGATTATAGAGTTGTGAGATTCATATCATTCTTTGAGGCAGGTTCTTCCACTGTAAGGGGACTCACGGGGCATGCAGATTCTAACAGGGTAGGTCTAGGGAAAGGCTGCAGTGTCTGACTTTCTAACAAGCACCTGTGTGATGTTAACTGTACTGTGTGTAGCAGAATTTTAAAAGACACACTGATGAAGACATACTTAACAGAGAAACAGAAATGTAAATACAGAGCAGTGAAGTGACTTCTGGAAAGAAGATGAAATGTGATCTCTTTCCAGGAGGCAAGTGTGCTTTCTTCCGGTCGGATTGATTGTCTTCTGAGCTGATGGTAGGGAACAGAAACAAACACTTGCGAGGACATTGGGTATGGGTTCTTACTAATTGATGAAAGCCTTTCAGATTGTTAGGGCAACACAGTCTGAAGATGATAATTGCTAAAAGGCTGAGATGGATGGTCCCTGGATGTGAGTAGATGAATAGGAATGTGGTGTGATGGGGATGATGCCAGTATCCTGTCGTGTTGTGCTGTGTGTTTGTGCCTGAGACTTGCTCATTGGAGTTGTTGGAACCACTGACCGCCTTCCCCCACCCCATCCTCTTCAGGACTTCAGTTTGAATAATCTGAAGTACGTTTGCTTCCCAGGCCGAGGCTCTGTTTTACTTTTCATCTTTCAAAGAGTAAAGTGTCCCTTTTCCAAATATTTGATAGGAAGCCCAGATTCCACATGGCTGTCTCCACTTGGCTGCCACGTGGCTGTCTCTGCTTGGCCGCCAGCGAATGAGAGAGCTGTCACTCGTGGACATGGGCCTGTGCCTCTGAAATGGCTCCAGAAAGCCCGTACTGGCCTCCCAGGCCTGCGGCAAAACTGAATGAAAGGCGATGGCATTGAATAGGAGTACAAGTGACACCCACAAGAATAGCTAGGGGTTAAGGGCATTCTCCTGGCTCACCCAGAGCAGCTGCAGTGTTTGCTGCGTGGTCACCCTCCCTCCCGCTGGGACTCCAGCAGCTGGAAGAGGGGCAGGAAGAGTGCAGATGTCCTCAGACTGGAGGCTAGAGAAGATGGGGGTCTTCCCCACCAGCAGTCCCTCGGTGCTGGGTGACGCTTCCTTTTTGACAGGAACTGAAGGATCCCAAATGTTGGCTTCAGGTGAAGGACTGCAAGTAGCTAGGCTTTGTGGAGAAAGCACTCTGGCCCTGTCCTTCCCTGAAGCATGTATCCTAGGACCACAGATGTTGTGCTTCCTCAGCCAGACCCCTGCCCTCTAGACATCACAGAGGCCCGTCCCGCCAGTCTTCAGAGCTGTCTCCGAGACACTGCCAGTCCCGTCCATCACTGTTCGCATCTATGGAAATGAAATAGCATGTATGTCTAATTAAGGGAGATCACAGTAATCATTTCTATTGTTAAGCATTACATTAACTACACTGATTTTTTTTAAAACTTGGCCTCAGCTTTAAACTTTCAAGTTTAAATTTTTGAGTTTTTATAGTTTAATGTGTACTTGTTATTTTTGCTGGCAATTTAACAAAAATAGAGGAAACGTTGCCTTCAGAGGTTTAGCAGGTATTTGAGAGAATAGGGTCACATGGGTAAAGACTACCGAAAAACACTGCCTCAGCTCCCTGGGATGCGGGCCTTTCTAAAGCCTCAGGGCTCCGGGCCTGAGTGACGCTGACAGAGTCGGACTCCCTCCAGGACCACCGGGAAAGCCTTTGGTGGCAAAGAAAGAACCGTTGAGTCAGTACTTTGCAGCAGAGAGGCTGATGCAACTCTCAAAGAAGAAGGTGCTGGAGCCAATACAAGCCATTGAGGAGTCATTTCTGAGAATCGGCCGTGTGTCTGATGCTGCTGTGGCCTTTCTGCGCAATTGTCTCATCAGTCCAGTCTTCTTCGTTAATACTGATTTTTGAACAGGAAGAGAAGTTTACATGTGATGGGAGACAGCTGTGTACTTAGGTCTCCCTGTTCTGAGTTTATTTTTCTCGCTGCCTCTTTCCAAAACAGGCTGCCTTACCAAAGCGCACATCAGGACATGCCTCTCCTTTGCTTAAATTCCATCAGTGGCGCCCGTTGCCTATGGAATAAAGGCCAGGCTCTTCATCATCTGTCTGCCGCCAGGCCCCTGGGCCCCAGCGCCAGCCAGCCAGGACGTGTTGCTCCCTGACCTGGCAGGCCTGCGGGCGAGCATGCGCACTCTGCCTGGCCTGCCGGAGTGCCGCTCGGGGGAACCGCGCCTGGTCCACTTCGCAGACAACAGACTCTGCTCGAAAGCCATTGGCTGACCCCTTTGTGTACTGTTCTACCCTTCTGTTCCTGCTTCTTGTAGCTGTTTGTTCCCACTGCCCCAGCCTGACACCCAGCCGTCCTGGGAGTGGTTCCCGGCACTTGGCTTAAACAAAATGCCTACCTATTGAATCAGTGCTGAGAATAAATGGGTAAATGAAATGAACGTACTGGGTGACTCAGTCTGTTGGATTTCAGCAAATGAAATTAGTCTTGAATGCAGCACGGAGCCGTCTCATTTTGTGGCTGGGCTGGGCAGCTGGGTGCAGATAACACAAGGATGTGAGGCCTCCTTGGCCCCATCCCAACCACCCAAGGCCTCAGAAGTTAGGGAGAGGGGTCTTGGTAACCAAGCTTTTCTCCCTCAGCTGGTTTTTAATTTTGCTCATTCTGAATTTTCTGAGTCCATTCAGAGCTAGTGAGGAGGAAGCCCCCCTTGTGCCCACCACATCTCCCCCTCACATCCCTCGTCAGTCATCGCCTCCCATCAGTCACACCTCCCGTGCAGCATGCAGGGTGTTTCCTGTGGCCCACCTTCCCCACACTCTCTGCGGGGGCTCTCACACCTCCTCTCCTGCTGGGGCACTGCTATGCTTCCATCCGGACACATCAGCAGAGGGGTTCATATTTACGCAAGAAATTAAAGCAAGGTAACTCTTTCCAGATGTTCTGAGATAAGCATTGGCCATGCGTGTGGCCCTGAGTGGGAAGGGTGGCACGCGGGTGTATGCACCTGTGTGTGTGTGCTCAGGTGTTCGGTTTTTTCATCCTCCACATCAACTGCTGATGTGCTCTGTCTGGAGCCAAGCGAGGAGACCCTGTTCATCTCTCAGCCTGTTTGTCCTAGTTGGTTTTCTTTCTTTCTTCTTTTCTCGGTTACAGGTTTTCTTTTGTGGCCTTTGCTTGGAGCTCTGTCGGCGCTTGAATGAGACCAAGAGAGTAATTGCATTGGGTAAAGGCTGTCCCCCAACCTGCCGGACATTTGCACGGTACTCCACCTTGGAGGAGGGAGGGAGCTTGTAGTCCACTTGAATTCAGAGTATACATGACCCTGTGGACTCCCTCTTGTATCCCTACTCCAATGAGGTGGTGTCCTAAAAGTCCTTTCTGCTATGACTGTTAAAATGCTTGTCGTGCTACGTGATAGCTATTTTGACAAGTGTCTGAGCTCCTAAAGGAGAATGCATGTTAGATAAAAGCCTTAGTGCTTAACATATGAAAATTATCCAGTGACATTTTTTTTATTATTTTTTTATTTTATTTTATTATTTTTTATATTTTTCTTCTTTTTTTTTAATAATTTTATTTTTTTAATGGGGCGACATCAATAAATCAGGATACATATATTCAAAGATAACAAGTCCAGGTTATCTTGTCATTCAATTATGTTGCATACCCATCACCCAAAGTCAGATTGTCCTCTGTCACCTTCTATCTAGTTTTCTTTGTGCCCCTCTCCCTCCCTCTTTCCCTCTCCCTCTCCCCCCTCCCCCCGCAACCACCACACTCTTATCAATGTCTCTTAGTTTCACTTTTATGTCCCACCTACGTATGGAATAATGCAGTTCCTGGTTTTTTTCTGATTTACTTATTTCACTTCGTATAATGTTATCAAGATCCCACCATTTTGCTGTAAATGATCCGATGTCATCATTTCTTATGGCTGAGTAGTATTTCATAGTATATATGTGCCACATCTTCTTTATCCAGTCATCTATTGACGGGCTTTTGGGTTGTTTCCATGTCCTGGCCACTGTGAACAATGCTGCAATGAACATGGGGCTGCATGTGTCTTTACGTATCAATGTTTCTGAGTTTTGGGGGTATATACCCAGTAGAGGGATTGCTGGGTCATAAAGTAGTTCTATTTTCAGTTTTTTGAGGAACCACCATACTTTCTTCCATAATGGTTGTACTACTTTACATTCCCACCAACAGTATATGAGGGTTTCTTTTTCTCCACAGCCTCTCCAACATTTGCTATTACCTGTCTTGTTAATAATAGCTAATCTGGCCCTGGCCGGTTGGCTCAGCGGTGGAGCGTTGGCCT
This sequence comes from Saccopteryx leptura, assembly GCF_036850995.1. Lineage (NCBI taxonomy): Eukaryota > Metazoa > Chordata > Mammalia > Chiroptera > Emballonuridae > Saccopteryx > Saccopteryx leptura. Next base: position 124,801,310 of record NC_089508.1, read on the forward strand.
GGCGTGCAGGAGTCCCGGGTTCGATTCCTGGTCAGGGCACACAGGGGAGGCACCCATCTGCTTCTCAACCCCTCCCCCTCTCCTTCCTCACTGTCTCTCTCTTCCCCTCCCGCAGCCGAGGCTCCATTGGAGCGGAGATGGCCCGGGCGCTGGGGATGGCTCTGTGGCCTCTGCCTCAGGCACTAGAGTGGCTGTGGATGCAACAAAGCGATGCCCCAGATGGGCAGAACATCTCCCCCTCGTGGGCATGCCGGGTGGATCCCGGTCGGGCGCATGCGTGAGTCTGTCTGACTGCCTCCCCGTTTCCAGCTTTGGAAAAATGAAAAAAACAAACAAACAAAAAAAACAAAAAATAATAGCTAATCTAACAGGTGTGAGGTGGTATCTCATTGCAGTTTTGATTTGCATTTCTCTAATAACTAATGAAGATGAGCCTCTTTTCATATATCTGTTGGCCATTTGTATTTCTTCCTGGGAGAAGTGTCTGTTCATGTCCTCTTCCCATTTTTTTATTGGATTGTTTGTTTGTTTGTTGTTGAGTTTTATGAGTTCTTTGTATATTTTAGATATTAGGCCCTTATCTGAGCTGTTGTTGAAAATATCATTTCCCATTTAGTTGGCTGTCTATTTTGTTATCAGTTTCTTTTGCTGAACAAAAACTTCTTAGTCTGATGTAGTCCCATTCATTAATTTTTGCCTTCACTTCTCTTGCCTTTGGAGTCAAATTCATAAAATGTTCTTTAAAACCCAGGTCCATGAGTTTAGTACCTATGTCTTCTTCTATGTACTTAATTGTTTCAGGTCTTATGTTTAGATCTTTGATCCATTTTGAGTTAATTTTAGTACAGGGGGACAAACTGTAGTCCAGTTTCATTCTTTTGCATGTGGCTTTCCAGTTTTCTCAGTACCATTTATTGAAGAGGCTTTTCTTTTCTCCATTGTGTGTTGTTGGCCCCTTTATCAAAAATTATTTGACTACATATATGTGGTTTTATATCTAGGTTTTCTATTGTGTTCCATTGGTCTGAGTGTCTATTTTTCTGCCAATACCATGCTGTTTTGATTGTCGTGGCCCTATAATATAGTTTGAAGTCAGGTATTGTAATGCCCCCAGCTTCATTCTTTTTCTTTAGGATTGCTTTGGCTATTCGGGGTTTTTTATAGTTCCATATAAATCTGATGATTTTTTGCTCTATTTCTTTAAAAAACGTCATTGGAAGTTTGATGGGAATTGCATAAATTTGTATATTGCTTTGGGTAATATAGCCATCTTGATTATATTTATTCTTCCTAGCCAAGAACAAGGTATATTCTTCCATCTCATTATATCTTTTTCGATTTCCCTTAACAATGGTTTATAGTTTTCATTATATAAGTCCTTTACATTCTTTGTTATGTTTAATCCTAAGTATTTTATTTTTTTTTGTTGCAATCGTGAAGGGGATTATTCTTTTGAGTTCGTTCTCAAATGTTTCATTGTTGGCATATAAAAAGGCTATTGACTTCTGTATGTTAATTTTGTATCCTGCGACCTTACTGTATTGGCTTATTGTTTCTAGTAGACTTTTGTGGATTCTTTGGGGTTTTCGATGTATAGGATCACATCATCTGCAAAAAGTGATACCTTTACTTCTTCTTTTCTGATATGGATGCCTTTTACTTCTTTGTCTTGTCTGATTGCTCTGGCTAGAACCTCTAGTACCACATTAAATAAGAGTGTAGAGAGTGGACAACCCTGTCTTGTTCCTGATTTAAGGGGGAAAGCCTTCAGTTTTGTGCCATTTAATATGATGTTAGCTGATGGTTTATCATATATGGCCTTTATCGTGTTGAGATATTTTCCTTCTATACCCATTTTGTTGAGAGTCTTAAACATAAAATTGTGTTGTATTTTATCAAAAGCCTTTTCTGCGTCTATTGATAAGATCATGTGGTTTTTGTTCTTTGTTTTGTTGATATGGTATATTACGTTAACCGTTTTACGTATGTTGAACCATCCTTGAGATTCTGGGATGAATCCCACTTGATCATGATGTATTATTTTTTTAATATGTTGTTGTATTCGATTTGCTAGTATTTTGTTTAGTATTTTAGCATCTGTATTCATTAGAGATATTGGTCTGTAGTTTTCTTTTTTTGTGCCATCCTTGCCTGGTTTTGGTATGAGGGTTATGTTGGCCTCATAAAATGTGTTTGAAAGTATTGCTTCTTCTTCAATTTTTTGGAAGACTTTCAGTAGAATAGAAACCAAGTCTTCTTTGAATATTTGATAAAATTTGCTGGTATAGCCGTCAGGGCCTGGACTTTTATTTTTGGGGAGATTTTTAATGTTTTTTTCTATTTCTTCTCTACTAATAGGTCTGTTTAGGCTTTCTGCTTCTTCTTGACTCAGTCTAGGAAGGTTGTATTGTTCTAGGAATTTATCCATTTCTTCTAGGTTGTTGAATTTAGTGGCATAAAGTTTTTCATGGTATTCTACAATAATTCTTTGTATATCTACAAAGATCCGTGGTGATTTCTCCTCTTTCATTTTGGATTTTGTTTATATGAGTTCTTTCTCTTTTTTCCTTGGTATGTCTTGCCAAGGGTTTGTAAATTTTGTTGATCTTTTCAAAGAACCAGCTCCTTGTTCTATTAATTTTTTCTATAGTTTTTCTGTTCTCTATTTCATTTATTTCTGCTCTGATTTTTATTATCTCCTTTCTTCGGCTGGTTTTGGGTTGTCTTTGTTCTTCTTTTTCTAGTTCCTTAAGGTGTGAAGTTAAGTGGTTCACTTGGGCTCTCTCTTGTTTGTTCATATATGGCTGAAGTGATATGAACTTCCCTCTTATCACTGCTTTTACTGCATTCCATAGATTCTGATATGTCATATTGTCATTTTCATTTGTCTGTATACATCTTTTGATCTCTGCACTTATTTCTTCTTTGACCCATTCATTTTTTAAAAGTATGTTGTTTAGTTTCCACATTTTTGTGGGATTTCTTTCTTCTTTTTTACAGTTGAATTCTAGTTTCAAGGCTTTATGATCAGAAAATATGCTTGGTACAACTTCGATTTTTCTGAATTTGCTGATGTTGTTTTTGTGGCCCAAAATACAGTCAATTCTTGAGAATGATCCATGTACATTGGAGAAAAATATATACTCAGTCACTTTGGGATGAAATGTCCTGTAGATGTCTATCATATCCAGGTGCTCTAGTGTTTTGTTTAAGGCCACTATATCTTTGTTGATTCTCTGTTTGGATGACCGATCTAGAGCCGTCAGCGTGTATTGAGGTCTCCAAGTATGATTGTATTTTTGTCAGTTTTTGTTTTAAGGTCAATAAGTAGCTGTCTTATATATTTTGGTGCTCCTTGGTTTGGTGCATATATATTAAGGATTGTTATGTCTTCTTGCTTCAGTGTCCCCTTAGCCATTATGAAATGGGCATTTTTGTCTCTGAGTACTTTTCCTGTCTTGTAGTCAGCATTATCTGATATGAGTATTGCTACGCCTGCTTTTTGTTTGGATGTTCTTTGCTTGGAGTATTGTTTTCCAGCCTTTCACTTTGAATTTGTTTTTATCCTTGTTACTTAGATGAGTTTCCTGTAGGCAGCATACAGTTGGATTTTCTTTTTTAATCCATTCTGCTACTCTGTACCTTTTTATTGGTGAGTTTAATCCGTTTACATTTAACGTAATTATTGACACTTGTGAGTTACCTATTGCCATTTTATGTCTTGCTTTCTGTTAGTTTTGTGTCTTGTTTGATCCTTCTCTTTCGTTTTTCTATCTTTTGTTTTTATTTGGTTGTATTCCATACATCTTTCCTCTGTTGCTATCTTTTTTAAATCATGTGCTTCTGTGGTGGTTTTTTCTATGGTGGTTACCTTTAAGTAATGAAAAGGGTTCCTACCCTGTTTTTTGTAGTGCACTATTTTGTGAGTACTTTTGCACTCCATCATCCTTTGCTACTGTTAATCTCCATCCTCTCCCCCTCTTTCTTTTTGTTGTTGTCATAGTTTAAATTTGGTTTTATTGTGTTCTTCTTGGAGCTTTTACTCGTGGCTTTGTTTTTTTTGTTCTTTGTATCTGATTGGAGAACCCCCTTTAGTAATTCCTGGAGTGGGGGTTTTCTGATGATAAATGCCCTCATCTTTTCTGTATCTGTGAATGTTTTTATTTCTCCTTCATATTTGAAGGATAGCTTTGATGGGTATAGTATTCGTGGCTGAAAGTTCTTCTCTTTCAGGACTTTAAATATTGGGGTCCACTTTCTTCTAGCTTGTAGAGTTTCTGTTGAGCAATCTGATGATAATCTAATGGGCCTTCCTTTATATGTTGTATTCTTCTTTTCCCTGGTTGCCTTGAGAATTTTTTCTTTGCCGTTGGTATATGCCAGTTTATTATGATGTGCCTTGGAGTAGGTTTGTTGAGGTTAAGAAAACTCGGGGTTCTGTTTGCTTCTTGAATTTGAGGTTTTAGTTCTTTCCACAGGCTTGGGAAGTTCTCATCTATTATTTGTTTGAGTATGTTCTCCATTCCATTTTCTCTCTCTTCTCCCTCTGATATACCTATTATTCTTATGTTATTCTTTTTGATGGAGTCAGACAATTCCTGTAGGGCTATCTCATTTTTTTTATTTTTGAGTCTCTTTCTTCTTCTCTCTGTTGTGCTTCAAGTTGCTTGTCTTCTATTTCACTAATCCTACCTTCTATCTGGCCTGTTCTATTAGCTAAACTTGTTACCTCGTTTTTCAGCTCGTGAATTGAGTTTTTCATCTCTATGTGATTTGTTTTTATAGTTTCAATTTCCTTGGAAATATATTCTTTGTGTTCATTGAGTTGTTTTCTGAGCTCCCTAAATTGCCTTTCTGTGTTTTCTTGTATATCTCTGAGTATTTTTAGGATTTCTATTTTAAATTCTCTGTCATTTAACTCCAATGTTTCCAATATATTAATTTTTTTCTCCATAGATTTTTCCTCATCTATCTGTGTTACCTCTCTTTCTTTTGTATCCATGATATTCGATTTTCTCTTCCTTAATGGCATCTGAGGGTGGTTTTGTTGATAGTATTAATGAGATTTAATAAAGAATAAAACGTTAAAAAAATAAAAATCAAAAAAAGTTTTTTAAAAAAAATTAATAATGAAATAAAGAAAAATAAAATAAAATAAAAATTAAAAAAAAAAGGAAATTATTCCCCCCCTCCTTTTTTTCCTCACCTCTCCTCTCCCCTCTTTCTTGAGAAAATCTTGTGGTGAACTGTGAATTATATTTATTAAATAGAACAAACAATGCCTGTAATGGAGGGCCTGGATTGGGGAAAAGTAATAAAGCGGCAAAAAAAAAAAAAAGAAAAAAGGGGGGGTATGGACCCACAAAAAGCAAATAAGGAAAAAATTTGGATCAAGAATAAAATGATTTGCGTTTAGGTGTTGGTTGACTAATAGTTATGATGAGAGGAATAAGAGGAAAACAGGAAAATGGGGGGACACATTAAAAAATTACTATTGTATTTAGTGGAACAAGAGCTAGATAAAATGGAGAGCCAGGGATGGGAGCACTGCTAGTGAGTTAAAAAGGTGAAGTAAAACCCCCCAAAATGCCACAAACATAAGTTTGAGTCCCAGATAAGATATTTTGTTCGTTATTGAGGTTTGAATGAGAGGAGACGTAAAAGAGAAAGGAAGAAACTAATATAGAGGGAGAAAAGAAAGAGAGAGAGAAAAAAAAGAGAGAACCACTAAAAGAAGAAAAAAGAAAAAAGAGGAGAGAGAGAGAGAGTTAAAGGTTTTGGAGTGCAACCCTCATAGAGAGAAAGGAAGAGGAAAGAAAAGATAATGGGAGATGTAACACTTATGGGTAGTGTAGTTCAAGGAGAGGAGAGAGTAAGACTGGCAGAGAGTTAAACGACCAAATTGGAAGAGGAAAGAAAAAAAAAATCAAGAATGAAGATAAGAGAAACAAACGAACAAATATAATAAAATGGGATAGGTTATAAAGTCTGCGGATTATTCTTGATTTTGAGAGGTTATCTTCTTGCTTTTTCTTTTCTCTCCCTCTTCCTGGTCGGTGACTCTGTACCCCGGGTTCTACCCCTTTGGCACGCTCAGGTAGAGGTTTGCAGTTGATAAGTCTCTATGGCAATGTCATGTATTGTGCTTCAGTCTCGTTGGCAGTTGAGGCTCATTAGCATTTATCGGCTCCGACAGTGAGAGAGTCCGTGTTCCTAGAGCCTCTCTCCTAGTCTTTCCTTCCTCAATTAGTAGCCTGATGATCCAGCTATGGGTTGCTGCTGCCTCTGCCTGGATAGTAAGAGGCTCAAAGACCTGGCAACTCCCCACTCTATTCCCACTCAGCACAGGGCTTTGCGTAAAGCTCAGTCAGTCAGAGCTGCTAGCATAATCAGGCGGGGCTTCCGCCCACTCAAAGACCTCTGGCTCTGCCACTCTGTCCAGTAACACGGTTGGGCGCCCACCCCCGGGGCGCTTGGAGGAAACTCTCGCTCACTATCTGCGTGCGCAGACCAGGATATCAGGCCTGCAGTCTCACACTCTGAGTGAAACCCCTGCCCACACGAAAAAGTTCCAGCGTTGGAATTGGTTCTCGCTCCCTCCCCGTGTGCGGCTTTTTAAGGCACTGGGGCGGCCTGGAGATTCCGCTTTTGGCCCACACAAAGGCCTCTGACTCTGCCCCTCTGTGGGGTAACACGGGCGCCCACACCTGAGGTGCTCGGAGGAATCTCTTGCCCACTCTCCGTGCGCGCCGACCAGGATATCAGGCCGGCCGTCTCTCACCCTCTGAGTGAAACCCCCACCCGCAAGGGAAAGTTCCAGCGTTGGAATTGGTTCTCGCTCCCTCCCCGTGCGCAGCTTTTTAAGGCACTGGGGCGGCCTGGAGATTCTGCTTTCAGCCCACACAAAGGCCTCTGACTGTGCCTCTCTGTGGGATATCACGGGTGCCCACTCCCGGGGCTTTCGAAGGAATCTCTTGCACACTATTTGCGTGCACCGACCAGGAGATCGGGGAAAATGGCTGCCCCACTTGTCTTTCTTTGTCTGGGTTTGGCGCGAGTGTTAGCTTGTATTGACTGGGTTGCCACAGGAACAGTTTTTCCTTGGCTTGGATCTCCGTGCCATGGCCTGGTTCGGCTTTTTTTGCTGCGGCCTGGATCTATTCACCCCCTTTGCCCACCTTAGTTTCTATACTCTCAGTTCCCAGTGAAAGCAGCCCTATTTAGGTTAGTGAGGAAGGCGGAGCATTTCTTACTCCCTATTTCCTTCGGGGTTTGAGTATATATTTAGCCAATTTTTTGCTCGACCGTACTTTCGGGTGTATTGTGAAACATTTGGAGGCTCCAAGGATAGGTTTTTCTGTTTCTGGTTGAAGATCTTGTTGAGTTTTGGGGGAGATTTATCGGTATAGCTTCCTACTGCGCCATTACTCTGACATCATCTCCTGTATTTTTCTGAAGTTGGAAACGGGGAGGCAGTCAGACAGATTCCCGCATGCGCCCGACCGAGATCCACCCGGCACGCCCACCAGGGGGCGATGCTCTGCCCATCTGGTGCGTTGCTCCGTTAAAACCAGAGCCATTCTAGTGCCTGAGGCAGAGGCCACAGAGCCATCCTCAGCACCCTGGCCAACTTCGCTCCAATGGAGCCTCGGCTGCGGGAGGGGAAGAGAGAGACAGAGAGGAAGGAGAGGGGGAGGGGTGGAGAAGCAGATGGGCGCCTCTCCTGTGTGCCTTGGGCGGGAATCGGACTCAGGACTCCTGCACACCAGGCGGACGCTCTACCACTGAGCCAGCTGGCCAGGGCCTCCAGTGACACTTTTAAGAGAGATGAGTGAATAAACAAAGGAACAAGTTGGAAACTTGATTGTGAGACCTCCTTTCTTATGTATAATTGATGATAGGATTATTAACAACATATTAACATTTTAGAGCCCAGGCCCTGTTCTCAAGACCTTTTGAAATACTAAACCTGAAATAAACCTGATGGAATTCACCAGATTATATGCACTTCTAATGCATTATATAAAATTCTTCTCATTTTCAAACATTGGGATCACCACCTAACATAAAAATTGTTTGATTTTTTTGTTAATACGCACTATTAATTATTAACATCATTAATTAATCATTAGTTAACAACCCAAGTAATATACATAATTATTAATTAACTCAACAAATAATCTTACCTGCTTACTGCTATTACACCGGGGTAGGCATTGGAGATAAAACAATAGAAAAGATGGCCCTGGCCGGTTGGTTTACTGGATAGAGCATGGGCCCAATGTGTGGACATCCTGGTTCGATTCCCAGTCAAGTCACACATGAGAAGCAACCATCTACTTCTCTTCCTTTCCCTCTCCCCCTTTTCTCTCCCTTCTCTGGTCTCCTCTGGACAGTGCCATGCTTAGTTTCTCCTGGGTCCCCACACCTGACCACCTGCTGGCTTTAGCAACAGAAAGCCCGCCACCAGCTGCATTCTGTCATCCTCGAGACCCAGAAATACTGCCCTGGACTGGACAATATAAGGGGTCCTGAGCAGGTTGGGGGTCAGACAGGAGCTCCAGTACTACAACAGAGAAAGGGAGGCTGCTCAGGTGAGAGGGGTACAATGTACAGAGATTCAACCTGCCCCTTCGGATGGCCCTCTTACACCAGAGAGTCAGAAGAAAGAGAAATTTAGGGCTGCTTCCCCCAGCCTTTCTTAATGGGCAGCAGCCCCCCCCCCCCCACAGGAACTAAAAGAGTTTTCTATCCAAATTGGCAGGGATGGTGACTGGGACTTAAACCTGAGGAATGACAGAGAGCTCTCCAGAGAAAGTCGTCTGGGCCACATAGTCATCTCTGCCCTAGTCCACCTCATCCCTGCCCCTGAACTAAACAGTGACCAGAAGCACCATCTGAGTAGGATCCCTTATGGTACGGATACTGCAGTCACGCCACGCTTATGGCATACCGGCTGCACTCCACGGAGGCTGCTCCCCCGGGCGTATGGTAGCACTTTGGGGCTGTGGAAACCTGTGGAGACTGCAGGCCAGAGGGGCAGCCCCTTTCCCTTTGGTCCCTGCCACATCCTTGATAGTTACCTCAGGTTCTCTTCTGGTGGCACGATCATAGGATTGGACTGTTTCTGAAGTGTAGGCTGCTGAGTCTGATGACGACCCCTGCAGAGCCTGGGCATTGGCGGGAACTCAGGAAGGGAAAGCACGTCGTCCTGACACCACGTTTGGGCGTCATGTTTAAATTTCTGCCCAAAGTCAGGTCAAACTAGGTAGTGAATAGCATTGCTAGTATGGCAGAAAAGCCATAGAAAAATATCCTGAAGGGTCATGCATCTCGGTAGAAAGAGGTATTTGAGAACAGAAGGGCTGGATGAAAACACTTGCTTTTCTATTTTATATTTTTAATACATAATAACACATTTATGTGACTCGGACATCAAAAAGTGTGATTTCCATCACTTCTCTACCCCAGTTTTTTGTTTGTTACCCAACAAGAAATACCATTTTGATTTTTTCTTTTTTATTTAATTCTTTTTTTTTCATTTTTTAAATTTTTTCGAAGTTAGAAGCAGGGAAGCAGTCAGACAGACTCCCACATGCGCCCAACCGGGATCCCCCCGGCAAACCCACCATGGGCAACACTTTGCCCATCTGGGGCCTTGCTCCATTGTAGCCGGAGCCATTCTAGCACCTGAGATGGAGGCCATGGAGCTGTCCTCAGCACCCAGGCCAACTTTGCTCCACTGGAGCCTTGGCTATGGCAGGGGAAGATAGAGAGAGAGAAAGAGAAGAGAGGAGGAGGGATGGAGAAGCTGATGGGCAGTTCTCCTGTGTGCCCTGACTGGGAATCGAACCCGTGACTTCCACACCACATGCTGGGCCAATGCTCTACCTCTGAGCCAACTGGCCAGGGCCTTCTTAATTCTTTTTAAATGTATTAATTTTAGAGAGCAAGAAGGAGGAGAGAGAGAGAGAGAGAGAGATTTGTTGTTCCACTTATTTATGCATTCATGGGTTGGTTCTTGTATTTTCCCTGATTGGGGATCAAACCCCCAACCTTGGCATATCAGGATGATGCTTTAAGCAACTGAGCTACCCAGCCAGCCAGGGCAGTCTTTTTTTTTTTTTTTTTTTTTTTTTTTTCATGGATTTGAGACAGAGAGGGAAGGAGGAGTGGTGGGGAGGGAGAGAGAAAGAGAGAGAAGCATCAACTGGTCCCACTTAGTTGTTCCACTTAGTTGTGCACACACTCATTGGTTGCTTCTCATATGTGCCCTGACCCGGGATCAAACCAGCAGCCTCGGTGTGTCAAGACGACACTCGATCCACAGAGCCACCCGGTCAGGGTCATAGTTTCCTTTTTAAGGTAGGTATGTTTCTGTGCCTAGGAGCTCATTCATAATATATTATTTTCCCTTTCTTTTTGGCGTATATATCAGCCCGGCACACATATATGGCTCTGAACTTTGCTTTCTACCTGACATGCCTTGGAGGGCTCTCCATTTCAGTATCAGACTCATTTTACAGCTGTGCAGTTCTGCACTGATTGAACTCACTGCGACTTACTTAACAATGGCGTGTATGGAAGTTGTCTACAGTCTGTTACCATAATTGGCAATGTCATCAAAAATATAGTTGTGTGTGGGCCAGTTTACATCTTTGCAAGTACCTGTAAGGTAAATCCTTAGAATCGAGTCAAGAGTTCATATGTATTTGTAATTTTAATACCCAGTGGGTGGCATGTTGCTCTCCAGAGAGGCTGAAAAAACTGAAAGTCCCACCAGCAACACCTGAGGGTGGTAGGTTAGCCTGCATTTGGACTTTTTCCAATTTCATTGAATGAAAACGGTGTCTTGGGTAGTTTTCATTTGTATTTATCTTGTTTGAGTGAGGTTGAGAATGTTTTCATATGTTTAAGAACCACAGGGCCTGGGATAAGACAAAATAAGGGGCAGAATTTAAGGAGGCATTAAATTTGATGAAAGTCTCAGGGTCTCTTAAATTTTGTGCTCCAGCACCTCACCTGCCCAACTCCAGACCCAGCTGTAAAAGCATGTGCCTGTCTGACCCCAGGACCATTTCCATTCCTTTTGTGTGTTCTGTTTTTACAGTGGGTTGTTGATCTTTCTTAATTTTTAAGAACTTTTCATACATAAAAGAGGTGTTTTATTATATCATATAAATTACAGGGGCTGTCTGTTTTGTTTTGTTTTGGGGTAGTCTTTGACATATACACATGGGGTTTCATTGATTATTTGCCATAGGAAGTTTTTAATTTTTTTTTTTTCTTTTTCTCTTCCAAGTGAGAGGAGGGCAGCAGAGAGACAGACTCCCACATGCACCCTGACTGGAATCTACCTAGCAATCCCCCGTCTGGGGGCCAGTGCTCTGCCCGTCTGGGTCCATGCTCGCAATTGAGCTGTTTTTAGTGCCTGAGGCGGAGGCTCCACGGAGCCATCCTCAGTGCCTGGGGCCAATATGCTCAAACCAATCAAGCCATGGCTACAGGAGGAGAAAAGAGGGGGGGGAGGGAGAGGGGTGTAGAAGCAGATGGTCGTTTCTTCTGTGTGCCCTGACCGGTAATATTGAATCCAGGACGTCCACACACTGGACCAACGTTCTACCACTGAGTCAACCAGCCAGGACCAAAGATTTTAATTTTTAAGTTGGTGACTTTAACAACTTTCACTTTTATCACTCTAGATTTTGTGTCTTAGAAATGATTCTCTGCATTCTGAATTAAAAAAGAAAAATTTTGTGCTGTCTTCTTTCCGTAATTTGTGGCTCTGAGCTTTTGCTTTTTTTTTTTTAATGGCACTTTTACATTTGTACATTTTCCATTAATTCTCATTAGGGAATTTACCTAATATATTGTGTGAGGTATAGATTAAATTTTACCTTTCTTCAGATGGCTACCCAGTTACACCTTTACCGTAATAGACTAAATCTTTCCCCTCTGCTGTTCTGGGGCTTGCTCTTTATTACTGTATGTACATATGTATATATATGTCTGTCTGTATGCATGTGTGTAAGTATGTATATGTGTGTGTGTTTGGGGAGGGGTTCTCACTTCTATCCCATCTGTCTCCATGTTGCTACCAGCACATACATCTTGACAGAGGAATGAAACATGGCGTTTAAAGGTATATGAGGTAAGTTTGCACTCTGCTTGGAGGCGATGCAGCATGGACTTTGGGTGGAAATTTCTCTTTGTTTACCACTTGGAAAAGCCATCTGTTTTTAGGGGACTTAGCAAGACTTTATATTTATAGTAAGTTTCTACTTGATTGAAATACTAACACTTTATGAGTTTCTAGGACTGGAATGGTAGAAGTTACAAATAGGAAGAATACTGCAGATGACAAAATTAGTAGATTAATTGAAGAACACGCGCACACACATACACATGCGCGCACACACACACACACACACACACAAAGAAAAGTTCTAGCACCAATTTACTTTTCAGAATAAATTGGGGAAGATAAGTCACCGATACCATTTTCTGTCATTTAGAAAATAGGCAATATATCTTCTATAAGTTTTATTTTATACATAGCCTACCAATTTTTTAGTTTATCAACCCATCTCCTGATGGTTTGGAATTTACACCATTTTCCTCCTTATTTCTCTTATGTTTTATTTTCACAGTTATTGGCAATGTCCTGGCAACCGTAGCATCTCAGGACATTATGAACCTGGCCTCCTAACCAGATCTTGAGTCGTTGTGAGGAGAAAAGCCCCCTCTTTGCTCTCCATCCAAATTCCCCCAAAAGGACTTAGGAAGGAAGACCAGTAAAGGCCATGACTGTCATTTGAAGGGAGTGTCATAATCAGATATGTAAAAAGATCTCAGGTTCAGACATTAGGTTTCCAAATAAATACCTAGCCTTGTTTGCCCAAAACTTTGCTTGACAAAACCTTCAGGGATGTTTGTCTCTCTTGGGAGAGTGAGGCCAACCTTTTCCTGGTGAAAGATCTCTGTGTCTTTTGGGTCTCAAATCCTTTTCCAAAAGCCTAATCTACACACTTCATATATACAATGAAAAGTTTCAAACATCTGATATAAACAAAGTACGATGCCTGCTGTTTCAATGGTGCTTAATGTGTTCTTGGTGGTATTTCTCACTTGGGGAAAAATAGGCTTTTTGCAGGGGGGTAGATATTTGAGCTTCTCAGAATGAGGCTAGAGAACATGTGATGTTTCATAAGTGGAAGCACGTGTCTTGTCACTGTGTTCCAGCCCTTACACGTTGTGTAGCATAATCAAGTAAACGTGGCTCGAGTACTTCTTCAGATGACCTTTTTCTCCGAACCTTAGGAAGAGCTGTTTAACATAACTGGTTGGTAGTGACATCTAGTGTTTGGTATTGAAATTAATGTCCCTAAAAGCCACTTCTAAGGAAACCAATTGTTTAACCTAGGACTGGCGACAGACTAAATAGGCCAGAATTATAAAATAAGTGGAAGTAATGTGATGGGGTCACAACGAGGGCAGAGATGAGAAGAGCGATGTCTTCTTGATGACAACACCAAGAACTGTAAATAACGTTTGAGGGATGGCTACACAAAGTAAGCTGCTGTCTGCTTTCCGACTTAGCTTTGAATGGAGTGTTTGAGTTCAGTCCTCGTTGGACTCCTTCACTCCTTCTCACACCGGGAGTAGATGTAAATTCATTAACCAAATTACCTTAATCGAGTCACATCATTTTTCTGAGACCCAATTCCCTTAACTATAGAGATGCTGAGACGCCCTCCTAAAATTCTGGGAGGATTGAATGAGCTGTCGTTTAGTGTGTAGAGTCCTGAGCTCAGCCTGGGATGCATCATGAGGGCAGTGTTGGTGATGGTTGTAGTGGTGACGTGTCTAGACCTCATTTGCTGGACCTTGTTGTCTTCCCTTAATGGGGCAGCAAAGACAGACGGGGACCAGGAGTAGGAATTGCCCAGGAGGTTGTAACTAGAAGATGGGAACAGTGAGCAGTGGGAGCTATGTCCCGATAGAACAGGAAGTGTGGACTGCATGAGGCTCAAGTGGAAGGAACCATTCTTCCTATGAAGGCCCTGCCCAGCTGACCTGGGCCCAGGGTGCAGGAAAGAAGGGATGGAAGGAAGGGTCAGGCACCCCTGTTTTTGCCTGCAGAGCTTTGAGAAGAGAAAGTGTGGGAGTGATTACTGACTCTGCCACTCACAAACTGGGTCTCCTTTGTCAAGTGTCTTGACTACCTGACCCTATTTGCCACTTCCGTAACATGGAGCTGACAACAGTCCTGACCTGGCAGGGGTGTGCATGTTACATGAGCAGGTGCACACGAGGCCCTCAGCACCCACTGGGCACGCTTGGTAAGCACACTGATCATTCTTGTTGCCCCTCCCTGTGAAGGGAGGGGATGGAAGCTAAAGATTGAAAACAAGACAAACTCCTGCTCAGCCCTTGGGCACATGGCTGATTCCCCCTTGCCTTTCTACCCCATCCCTTCTGCCTAGAAATTCCCCCACCCCATCTCCCACATAAGTCTCTGGGAAGCAGTCTGTGGCTCTGGGAGTCTAGGTCATCATTGCTGTGTGTTTGGTGGCCCCAGTCCCCATAAGTTCCTTGTTTGGACACAGTTTGTTCTCATAGACTGTAGTATCCATTTTGTGTACACATCTGATCTCCCTGATAAACAGTGCGCCCTAGAGTCCAGGTGGCAGAGCTCGAGTGCTTAAGAAATGCTGACAGAATTGAGCACACGGAGGGGAGAGCTGCAGCCAGTGTGCAACATGTGTGCCCGGTGCTCTCTGCATCTGGGGCAAGGGTGTGTGGACGGTTATTGAATTATTCTTGTAACCTTTTCTTTATGTTTGTAATCCTTCAAAATACAGAATTGGGAGGGGAGATGAAAGATCTACTATGCTTTCCTTTTTGCATTCAAAGCCTTTCTTTGGAGGGGAAAGGGTATGGAGCTAGGCTCTGACACCTGTCCAGGGTCTCCCCCTCCTTGTCTGGCCTCCCTGGGCTGCTCTGGCTGCCCAGAAATACTGTCTGTGACCCAATGAGGAAGCGGTCCTCTCTGCCATTGAGTCCTGTACCTGACTTGGCTGTGCTCACCGGGGGTTCCACCTGTCATTAGTAGAGAAACATCCCTCTCCTTTTATATATGAACACTGCTCTTGGCGCTTCTTGAAAGCCACATTGTATTTCAGAATTGGAGACGAAGAGGGATAACCGTAAATTCTGCAAAAAGGAAGCTTTGAAAACAGTCCTGTGGAAATGCATGTTCAGTTAAGAAGGTGAAGAAAAACTACACTTTCAGGTCCCCCTGCTGAGCATTTGTAGAACTGCAGCATCCCAGATCACAAAAAAATCCCACTTGGTGTGTTTTTGGAAAGCATAAAAGGTGCCATGTTCCCTACCCAATTCCCTTCTACAGCAAATATTGCTTAAATGGTTAAGCTCTGTACTTAATTAAAACAAATGGGTGAAGGCTGCATTGCAAGTGTTCTTCAAGTGCTTCTAATTTATTTTATTTTATTTTTTAGAAGAAAGGGCCTGAGGCACATCCTAGCAGTAAAGACTGCCACATCTATCCCTTCTGTTATATGGGCTTCTTGGGCTTGCTTTAGCTCAGCAATTCCTTCAAGTCAATTTTGCTTGTTATATGGGCTACTTGAAGATCAGGTGTTTTTTTCTCAATTGTAAATCTGTCTCTCCTTCCATTATCCAAGTGGTACTTTTAGAGATAATAGACCTTTTGTCAACATTTCTAAAAATGTTCCCAACAGTGGAATGGCCCATTTCATGCTATAACGCCTTCCCCATTATTTTTATTACTATTTTTTTAAGTGAGAGAAGGGGAGATAGTGAGATGGACTCCTGCGTGCACCTCAACCAGGATCCACCCGGCAACCCCTGTCTGGGGCCAACACTCGAACCAATGGAGCCACTGGCTGTAGGAGGGAAGAGAAAGAGAAGGAGGGAGAAGGATGGGGAGAGAAGCAGATGGTCGCTTCTCTTGTGTGCCCTGACTAGGAATCAAACCTGGGATGTCCATTTTCCAGGCCAATGCTCTATCCACTGAGCAAACTGTCCAGGGCCACACCTTCCCCATTAAAAGTGGGATGAGTGCCTAGTACATGTGCGATAAACGGGGGATGGTGGGCAGTCACGTAGAGACATGCAGGCAGAGTGTGGACAGACGGATAACTGCTGTGGCAGAGGGGTACTGAAACAGTGCAGGTTTGGACAAGCTCCTCTCTGGGTCCCTTTCAGGCTAAGATACTGTGAGTCACTCATTCTAACAACATCAGTGGAGCATCTAGAGTCATCAGTCTGAAGGGTCCTAGACTGATACCATCTCTTCTGTGGCCACAAGTGTCATCCCTAACTTTCTTGGTTACTTATCAATTTAATTCTTGGTCCAAAGACAAAAATTTACCAGTAGAGGCTAGGTGTCCTGTGCAGCCGGGCACAACCCCTGAACCCCAGACTCACACTGGCCATTCTTGGGTATTTCCACCTGGGGTCTCAGTGCGGTTGAGGTCACCCTCCCACCTCGCTTGTTCTCTTATGTTTCTGACCTTGACAGGTGGCCCCTCCATTCTGCTCCCCTCCCCAGCCAGCCCAGTGGACGCCTTCCTCGCTCTCACCCCCCCACACCGTGGTGACCAGGCTCGTCCATGCTGCGTCCCTGAAGTCTCTGTGTCCGCTTCCTGCCGGCCCTCTCGATGCCCTCGCTTTATTTCAGGACTTCAGCACTTCAGCACTTGTTCTTTGGACCACTACAGGGCCCCTAAGTGGACTTCTAGCCTCTGTTTTTATTCTCTTTCAGTTCAGCTTTCACTTTGCTGCCAGAGGGATTCTAAGGTAGGATTCAGAGTGAGTTATCCATCCCCCTGCTCTGGGCCCACCATGCCTACCCCCCTCCCTGGTCCACAGGTCAATTTTAAACTCCTTAGCACGCAGTCAGCCCCTGCCTACCTCTCCTCTCTCACAGCGTATCTCCTGCCAGACCAACAGGTGCAGCTCCCTGAATGGGCCACGTCTCCATTTTGTGCCTCTCAGCCAGCCCCATCTTCTTCTCCCTGCAATGTCTCTTCTTCCCTTCACGAGTGGCAAATGGCTGTTCACCTGCAAGACTCCTCCTGGGTCATTTCCTCTATAACACTGTTATTCTTGGTCCCAGGAGAGGGTGATGCCTTTCCCTGTTGTGCCCCAAGGACACCTCCCTTGTTATTTACATGTCCCTTGTTATTTACATGTCCACCTCCCCAAGGATGCCCAGAAATACCTTGAACTCACAACCACCTTGTCTTACTCACTTTGCATCCTCCATTGACTAGAACAGTGAGTCAGCACATTGTACTTGCTCAAAAGATGTTGTTCGAGTGAAAAATTGGACCTTTTATTCAGCCACCCATGAGACTGCCATAGAGAGCAATGTTGTTCACCTGCAGCTGCAGGCAGCATGTGTCCACTCACTCTCCACCAAGTCTTCCTTGGGCCCCCCAACCTCACAACTGCACAGCACAGTCGTGCCCCATTTCCAGCAGCACCCCAGAGTCCATGTTCTGATCCCCATCAATCTGATCAGCAGGAGAGTCTCTCTTTTCTCAGAGGTCCCCCAAGTCTTTCTAATGATGATATCGAGTAGACAGCTGGATACCCATGTCTGAAGTTGAAAGTGTTGGGGTCATCGTTTGAGCTGACTGAGAAGAAGCAACGATTTAGCTGCATGGCTTGAGCCTCAGAATGTTCTTCTTATGATGGTACGATTGAAGGCTGCCCTGACAGTGTGTGGGCTCCTTAGGGCACAGGGTTCTCCTCGTACATCAACACACTAAGTGCTTTGCCGAGCTTGATCACGGAGACAAGCTTGTGCTGGGTGGCTCCACCTCAATTTCCAATAAGGATCTAAAATCTCAGGGTAATTAAAATTGAATTTATTTTTATCATTCCCCTAAATCCCCTCCCCAAAGTAACCTCACTGTCATAGATGGTTTCCCCTGTGTCTGTGTGAGCAGCACCCAACTGGTCACCCAGAAAACCTGACTGTCATCTTCAGTTCCTCTGTCCTTCTCCCTACCACTTCCCGCAGTGATGAGGTCATGAGACAAATTACCTCCTTCATAGGTGTTCATATATTGCTCCTCCCCTCCTTCTTCCCATCGCTTCCTTTCTTCAAGCCTCCACAGTTGCCGGTAGGTAAGGCAAGCAGATACTTCAGTGGTCTTCCTGTATCAACTGTTGCCCTTTCTCAGAGGAAATTGAGTGTCATTTTCTAAAATATTATTAATCTAAATGTGTCCTTCTTTGCTGAAAACTTCCAGTAGTTCCCCACAGTCTTGAGGTCTCTGCTGACTTGGCAATGCCGTGTCGTCATGCCACTCCTTTAGCAGTGTCACGCCACTGGTCTTTTTTGTGTGTGTGTGACAGAGTCAGAGCGAGGGACAGATAGGGACAGACAGACCGGAAGGGAAAGAGATGAGAAGCATCAGCTCATCATTGGGGCACCTTAGTTGTTCATTGATTGCTTTCTCATATGTGCCTTGACCGGGGGGCTGCAGCTGAGCCAGTGACCCCTTGCTCAAGCCAGTGACCTTGGGCTTCAAGCCAGCGACCATGGTCATGTCTATGATCCCATGATCAAGCTGGCAAACCTGCACTGAAGCTGGTGAGTTCGCACTCAAGCCTGCAACTTCAGGGTTTCGAACCTGGTTCCTCAGCATCCCAGGTCGACACTCTATCCACTGCAACACCACCTGGTTAGGCGCAAAGGGAATTAAGGAAGTCACAAGAGTGTGGGACAGGGGGAAGAACACTGGAATGAGCCCCAGGGCACTGTCAGCAGGGAGGAAGGGAAATGCCCATTGGATTTTCAGACAACAGAGTCTGCAATAACCTTCTTTCCCCTTCTGTACCAGATTAATTTCTGGGAATGTACCAGGCTGATTTTTTAATACTCCATGAAAGAGTCACCTCACAGACACTTCTGTGGCCACCCCTCCTTTCCGATGCCTTCTGTGAGTTTCACCTCCCTGGACTCACCCCACCAGACCACAAGCGCCTGCAGGTTGGAATCTTAGTGTCTGGTATGGTCACTGGCGCATAGTTACAGGCGCATACTCTTAATATTTGTGGAATAAGGAAACAAATGGCAAAATCTGAGTTCTTGTGTCAGAGATGACTTTCTGCCTGTAAGAGAAACCCAACCATAGTGGCTTCACCAAAGGGAGGTTTGTCTTTCCCACAGAGCAGTGACACCAGAAGAAGAGGCCCCGGGCTCATGAAGATGCTCTTGCCATTCAGCAGAGAGCCCGGCTCCTCCTGGCACCCTCTTTTCTCCTTAGCAAGTTCTCATGAGCACAGGTGGGTTCCTCTGCTCTACTGACTCTGGGCAAGGAAAAAGGCTAAAAGTACTCATCAACTGAGATGGTATCTCTCCTCGGATGAATCACTGCTTACTCAGCTGCTCCCGGATGACTTCTGGTTGCTTCCCCTTAGCCAGACACAGGTCTGGTCTTACTGGGACATGGCCAGCACCAACACTGAGGCTTCTGCAGTTAGGAAGCAGGGGAGGCTGGTGCTGTCTCAGTCACCTCCAAAGGGTCCCAAGATAATTTATTCTTTGTTGTTTCATCTGCCGGCTTAATACAAAACAGCAGCTATTGAAAGCTGTCACATTTAGCTGGAAGTATTACTGTGTTGTTTCCTAGAACTAAGCCTCATGAAATGGCTTATATCATTGTCCAGCATTATCCTGGGACCAAGGCCCAGAGGGATGTCATTTGCCCAAATATAACCTGAAATTTGGTGGCAGAAATTGTCTTGGAAACAACCTATCTTTATGTCAGTTTTTACTCCCTTAACATTCCAGGTGTCTGGCAATTTCAGTGCATATGATCTTGGAATAATAGAAATTAGATTGAGGAAGTTCATTTTCCAGGCTTACCTAACCACGTCTTCAAAAGTGGAAACCATATCGGCATGATTTTCTGGATCTGTTGCCCGGTATAAAGTTCTGCACTGAGGCCCTTCATGCCACTGCTCCTGCTCTCTCTGCAAGGGCTTGCAAAAGATGTTGAGAACTGAGCAGGGACACGGTTGCCCACCGTGGCCCACAGTTACCTTCACTCACATCCAGATGGCGCTCACACATTGACTGGGCAACCGCTGACTGGCAATGTTAATCTGGCCTGGTAGAAACTGACAAATTCTTGAATCAAAGTGGTGAAAAGTTAAATTGAGGTGGCTTTTGACGTGGCCGGGTGAATGGATTGGTAAAATGAAAGGTGATGAAAACTGGGGACTGGCTATAAACACATTCCATGATTATGTAGAAACCCCTTGCCTTCTCTGTTCATTCTCCTTCAAATCTCAGGTCCCTAATGGGCCAACCACAGCAGGCAGACCCCAGAACAGACCAGCCGGTCTCACTGGGTGTGCCTGCCCAGCCCATGGACAGTCTCAGCACTACCCCAGGGGACCCCAGTATGTGACAACACTATTCACATTTGTCACATGCTCTGAGATGGTCATCACATAGGAGACTCTGTCGCTAAGCCATGATTTAGCTGTTGAGATGGAGAAGGCTTATGGGGTTGTGGGCTGAGTTAGTAATGAGGGTGATTGGTTTTCACATTACTCTTACAGATATAAACACATATATTATTTTAAATACTATTGGTGTCAAGCTCTTGTTCTACTGGTTGACCAAATTATCTGGGGACCTATTGGACACCATTTCTGTGTAGCCGTAAAACAGAATGTGGAGAACATGGGTTTTTGAGTTAGTGAGAGCTGGTTCTAGTCTATGTTCAATCACCCACTCCTTGTATGGACTTGGGCAGCTTAATTAGCTGCTCTGTGCCTCAGAGAAATGGAAGTAATAATAATCTACTTCCCAGAGTCATGGTGAGGATTGAGTAAGGTGTTTCTATGGAAAACACCCTGTATAGTACCTGCTACACTATAAGTGCTCAAGAAAAATTAGTTCTTACATTGCCATTACTCCAAATTCATTAAAGTCACAAAAGACGGTAACATAAGTTAATCCTATTCTATATAGATATTTCATGATCAGTCTGACTTGATTTGTAGAACGTGTTGGGAGCAAAGGCAGTTAAATTTGACAGTAATACTTATTACTAGGTTCAAGTTAAAATAGTGTTTATAAATAAGTAGACTTAATTGGAAGGAAAATTGACTTGCAACAAAAATCCAGACCCCAAACTACTAGACAGTGAACAGCAGTCATTTTAACACCAACTAGACTGGGAAGATTTGTTGGCCAAAGTCAATATCTGCTTCTCTGGGTTGCTTTTACCACAGGTGCATAATGGGATTTAGAGACACTTGGGAAAGGACCACTTAGGTTTAAAAGTAGGGCAAGAAGCTACTCCCCACATTAAAGCAACATGATGATACAAAGGGGTAGATCAAGACTCTGATAATGCATGACTGTCCAGAAGGACATGGGTGGCCCTAGGGAGGTATGGGGTACAAATCTGGAATCAAAAGCAGGGACAGGAAGGAGGGTTTTGATGTTGGACATATGTGTCAGCCCAGAAGTATGTGTTTGAAAACTTGTACAGGAGAGCAGACCTATTTCTTCTCTCTCTAAACCATGTCAAGTCAGGTCACTGTGGTTAGTGACTTGGGTACTTGTGTGTCCAGGGGACCTCACGTGGACTATTTGGCATTGCTTCCCGGAGGAAACTCGGGCTTGGAAAAAGAAGCATAGACCCACCCTGTTGGTGTCTCATGACTGTGGGCCAAGGTGAACGTAATGGGCACAGCTGAGGATCTTTTGTGCCCTTACATTCACCCAAGAGGGCTGTGCCTGCTCAGAGAGGGTTGCAGAGTATAGGACAGGGACAAAGCCAAAGCATGTTAAACTCAGGCTCTGAGGGCTCAAGCTCACAGCTAGCTTTCATCACGTACAAGTCGTGTGCTCATGGACAAGTCGCTTCCCCTCCCTGAGCTGCCATTTTCTCGCCTGTGAAATGGAAATAGTAAATCTTACAGCACACAAGGTAATGTTACAGTATAAACTAAACAGCCGCACACATATGGTAGTCTGTGGGGATGTGACTTCGTTCATAATCGAGCCCAAACTGCTCACAAGGCCCCATTTGCACTGGGTAGACAGAGGCACCTGGGCTGGAAGAGGGGTGGTATTTTTTTTTTTTTTTGTATTTTTCTGAAGCTGGAAACGGGGAGAGACAGTCTGACAGACTCCCGCATGCGCCCGACCAGGATCCACCCGGCACACCCACCAGGGGGCGACGCTCTGCCCACCAGGGGGCAATGCTCTGCCCCTCTGGGGCGTCGTTCTGCCGTGACCAGAGCCACTCTAGCGCCTGGGGCAGAGGCCAAGGAGCCATCCCCAGCGCCCGGGCCATCTTTGCTCCAATGGAGCCTCGGCTGCGGGAGGGGAAGAGAGAGACAGAGAGGAAGGAGAGGGGGAGGGGTGGAGAAGCAGATGGGTGCTTCTCCTGTGTGCCCTGGCCGGGAATCGAACCCAGGACTTCTGCATGCCAGGCCGATGCTCTACCACTGAGCCAACCGGCCAGGGCCGGGAGAGGGGTGGTATTGATCTGGTCAGTTAAAGGTAGTCCTTTCTGGTTTTAGAAGTGCCTTCTAGACTCAGTGTCTTTGGGCAAACCCTCTCTTTCTCAGAGTTTCTCCCTCCTTCTCAAGGTCCCTTCTCTTCCTCCTTCTCCATCAGTTCTCCTGGGGAGAGTCAAGGTGAAGAAGGAAGTGTTGGGCCTGACCAGGTGGTGGCGCAGTGGGTAGAGTATCGGACTGGGATGTGGAAGACCCAGGTTCAAAACCTCAAGGTCGCTGGCTTGAGTGCGGGCTCATCTGGTTTGAGCACAGCATACCAGCTTGAACCCAAGGTCACCAGCTTGAGCCCAAGGTCACTGGCTCGAGCAAGGGTTCACTCCATTTGCTGTAGCCCCCCATCAAGGCACATATGAGAAAGCAATCAATGAACAACTAAGGTGCCACAAAGAAGAATTGATGCTTCTCACCTCTCTCCCTTCCTGTCTGTCTGTCCCTATCTATCCCTCTCTTTGTCACTTTCTCTGTCTCTGTCACAAAAAAAAAAAAAAAAAAAGAAGAAGAAGGAAGTGTTAGTAGCACCATGGTGCTGTGGGCAGAGGCTTTGGCCCCGGTGTCCTTTCTTTTCAGCTCTTCCTGAGCAGGTGACTGTTGTCCATCTTGCCTGGGGTCTTTGGATGCCAACTCTGTCCTTACTGCATCTGCTGCAAGGGCAATGGACATGGCTGTCAGACTGTTTTGATAGAGAGTTGAGAACCCATGGACTGCAATCCTCCCTCCGCCCCTCCTCCTTAGCTCACTTCCATTCTGGCTGCTGATGCTCCCAGGCCCCCTCCATGTCCCAGGACTGGGCTGTCTACCCGGTGCCTCCATACTTCACACAGCCATGTGCTAACTTGGGGCCACTGTCTCAGCTTACCGTGCCACTGGTTCTTCTCTCCTGCAGCTGTCCTGTGTTGCTGGGGACATTAAGTGAAGGGTCTGTCTGCTCCCACTTTCCCATGTGGGAAAGGTGATACATGTCCCCTTTGCTATGGTCCCCAGCTCTCCCTGGAGGCTTCTGTTTCTACCTCCAGTGTCTACTCTGGACTGGGTGTGCAGCTGTGTGTGGTGCAAAAACTGGTCCCGCACTTGAAAGTTCAGCCGCTCCCCCCAAGCCTCCATTCCCCTCCCAGTTCTCAAAGGTATGTGCTCCTGCTGTGGACTGAATGTTGCCCCCTTCCTCCAAAACCTGTGTGTTGAAGCTCTCACCATAATGTGATGCTATTGGGAGATGAGCCTTTGAGAGGTGATTAGGTTTAAATGAGGTCATGAGATGTGACCCTCATGATGGTATTAGTACCCTTATAGATAGGGAAACCAGGGAGCTTGGGTGCACTCTCTCTATTAATAGAGATAGAGACAGAGATAGGTAGGTATAGATATAGATGACATAGATATAGATATAGGTGACATAGATTAGATAGAGATATAAAAATTACATAGGTATAAGTAGATATAGATTAGATATAGATATCTAACACAAACACATGGAAGAAAGGTCCCGGAGGGCTCAGCAGGAAGGCGACATCTGCAAGCCTGGAAGAGAGTCCTCACCAGAAGCCAACTCTGTGGGACCCTGACCTGGGACTTCTAACCTCTAGAACTGTGAAGAAATAAGTGTTGTTGAGGCCACTAGCCTTTGGTGCTTTGTTGTGGCAGCCCCGGTGACTGAGACAGCCCCTGCCCATGTGCAGGGCACCGCTCCATGTGAGAGCTTGCCTCCTCTCTTTGTCGCATCTCGGCACACCCCGGGTCCAGACCCTAGCGCTGGGTGACCTGTTAGACCAAGGCCTTTCTGAAATTAGAATTAAACTCTCTTGCTCAGATGTAACTTGTTCCTCAAGTCAAAGTGCTATGCTACAGGTTCTTCTGTCTGAGTTGGGCCTCGGGAACCAGCCTGTGGTCACCTTGGTCCTTCGATGCTTCGGTGAACAGAGCACCCTGGAGTAACATGCTGTTCCTACCACAGGGTGATAATTGTCACCGCACCTAGGTTTGGTGACGTGAGCAGATGGGATTCAGTACTGTACCTGGTAAACAATTGGTGCTTGGGGAATGTTTCCTAAATTTTGACATGGGGCAATAGCTGTAAACTTGGGTATCCTAAAAAACAAAGCTGAATTACCCCAAAACAATGATTGTCTTCCTTGTCCCCCAGAGGCATGATGATCAGTCCTGGAGGGATGTGGGTGTGTGCAGCTGGTCGCGGCCTTCTAGGGTACCCCCTCCCCCATCATGGACACCTGCTGGCGGCCTCCATAGGTGAGGGACACAGGACATGGGAGAATTGGGTATTTGTGACAAATGAACCTCGGTGCCCTTTGGAATGACAGAACCGCATGGAAAATAGCTCAAGTGAACCTTTAATTTACCCTTCCCTCTCTTGCTCTTCTAGGACAGAAATTTAAAAAAAAAGAAAAAAGGAAGAAGAAGGAGGAATAAAACTTAATACTTAAGTCAACCAAGCCCCTTTCTGTCCATGGATGGAACTGGCCAGCTCTGAAGGAGAGGGCGGGGTCAGCCCTGTCCTGGGGCTCCAGCGGGTGCAGAGCAAGCCAGCCCTGTCCTGGGGCCTGGCCCTTCCTGCTGTGGGGCTGAGGACCCCAGGGCCGCATGTGACACCTCGTTCTTAGGATACTCTAATTTATAGGCAACACCTTTTAAGCAAACAAGAGGGAGGGGGGAAAATCTGGTTCATATTATGGCAGCTTGCAATGAAGGGAAGTCTGGGAGTTCAAAGAAAAAATGTCCCAGAAACAGCACAACCCATGAATATTTATTCTAAGTGCTCAGGAAGCAGACAGAAAAGACTTTCTCAGCGCAGTGCTGGCGGCCTGGTACCCTTCCCTCTGCCCCTCTTCCTCCAAGCAGCTTTTACAGACATGAAGGTCATTCCAAAGAGGAAAAAAAGTAAGAATAATTGGGTACTAAAGCACGCTAAAGGGACTGGATAAAGAAAATTCCAGAGCTAAGTTGAAAGAATCACGATGGGAAGAGCAAGAACACTCACTTTCCTAAGGCAGCTCTCCTCTGGGTGGACCTGGGCTCACAGAAGCTCCCTCTCCTTCCTACGCCTACCTGTGCTGTGCAGAGCCATCTGCCTGCCCTGCTGACCCTCTGGGGCTTGGTTTCTACCTGCAGTCTGCTGCTGTCTAGCTTCTCTGGGCCAAGGCCTCTTTGCTCCATGCTCATTGGAAGGCTGACCAACCCTGAGCCTCTCCGGGAGGGAAGGGAGACACTTTCCATACTGGCAGGCAATGACAAAGTCAGAGGGCTTGGCGTGGCAGACCCCAAGGGCAGAAGGCAGTGACACAGGGCCTGTCCTGGAGTGGTGCTCACAGGGAAGCCTGTGGGTTTGCATAGACTGTCGTGTCCATTAGATTGGACTGGATGGGTGGGCAGGGTCTGAAGGAAAACAGGGTGGAAGTAACAGCATCCTTCGTTCCCACCAGTGATCCCTATTGGTCCTATGGCATGATGGGGAGGCTCACCTCTTAATAAGCATCCATCATCCACCCCTCGAGGCAGCTTGTCCCATCAGGTGAGTCCCTGTGTCATGAGCCCTGTGCCCTGCATTTGGGATTCATTCTTTAACCTGAGGAATTAGCCTGTTCTCCCAGCAGCATGACGCCTAGATTGCACTTGAAGGGAGTTGGCAGACATGGTTGTTCCAGATGAACCTGGCTTGGTTGAGAGGTAGAGGACAGAATCCAGAGCCCAGAGTCACAGAAATGGGACACATTGGATGCTGAAAGGGAGGGGACATGTCTGTTATAAAACCACCATTCTTAGCTCAGGGGGACCCAGGACTGGAGCAATAAGGAGCACAGTTCTTTGTGCTTTGCCTGACAGTCCTAGGTTCCGTTGTTTCTCGAGCTTCCTGAGATCTGCAGAGTTGAGGGTGCAGCTCAACCTGGTTTGACCCTTGTAAACTGGGCCCCTTTTGTGAACAGGGTTGGGCTTTCCTCCCTTAGTTGGGATCTCCTAGGATGAGTGACAGCACTTCTCCCCCAGTGTTTGCCTTGGGCATGAGGAGACACCTTCCCTCTCCCTGACTGCCTTTCATACTTTGCTTGTGGATTACTTAAATAAATAGATGAAAATGTCCCCAGCCAGCATAGAGGGTGCGCCAAGGCGTGTCTCTTCCTGCAATTTCCACCCATGTATTCCCCTCGACCTCACACTTTAAGGTGATCTTGTACATTTCTTTTCCTAACAAATTTCTTCTACATCCAGGGATAATATTTGCAAGGAGCAAAAAGCAACATCCTTCAGGTAGTGGGAAGGTAGTGGGTGAAGCTGAAACTACCGCATTTGTGGGAGCAGTGAGGTGTGACTTCGTTCCATGTACAACAGATATGAGTGAGGTGTTCTGTGAGCTTGTTGCCCGAATGTCTCAGCCAGTCCCCAGTCTTACAGGGTCCATTCTCCCTCAGTTTACACATGGGTAACCAGGTGCGCACAGAAGTTTGCCCAAGGTTGTACCTGGTTGGCGGCCAAGTCAGGAATCAGACCTCATCTGAGGACCTTTTGAGTGCAAGAGCCCATCTGGAGGTACTCTTTTTCTGGTATTGGCTTCCTTCTCAACAAGCCTTTATTGGACATAGAGCTGCGGTGGAATGGGGAGGTGGAACTGCTGGTACGAGAGCCTCATTAACATCCTGTGTGCAAAGAGGAATGCTCGTGGGTGCCCCTTCCATCTCAGCCTGGGAAGAAGCTGGCCTCTGGGTAGGGGTGGTGCAGGTGTTTCCAACCTGTATGTTCAGCTGAGTTTAAGAAGTGAAGACACATTACCTGAAATTAAATCTAAGCGCTGTGCTGGGGACTGCCGGGCTTTCTATAATCTGGCCCTTCCCAGCAGCCCTCCCCTCCTCTCTCCCTCCCTCCTTCCCTCAGTGTAGGCCACCTTGGCCACCCTCTGTTCTTGGGTCTGACCAAGCTCCGCCCATCTCAGGGGCTTGCCACTTCCTGTGACATCAGCCTGGAGCATGAGCCCTAGGATCTTTGCAAGTTTCACACCTTCACTTCTTTCATATTTCTGCTCCACAGAGCCTCCTCTAACAAGCCTGGCTACTCTGACCTCCACCTCCACACTCCTCTCCTCAATGTGTCCTCATTGTTTTCAATAGCTCCAGTGCCTGCAGTTACCATATTGACTGGGTTATATGTAAATGGCCTGTGTTGAATGAACAGTTAAGTCGGTGACACCTGCCAGTTACCACAATCCTTTACCAGAGGATTTCTGGGCTTTTTCAGTTCTGGGATCAATTATTAGAAGTAACACAATCCTGTGGGAAATGTAGTCTTGTTATAGTAAAGCTCCTTTTCTCAGGCATTGGTTTAATTCTTGAATGACCATGGGTAAATTGTTATAATTTTTATCAGCATTTCTCTTTCACAAATGAGAAAACTGAAACTCAGAGAAATTCACTGACTTGCCAAGAATCACATAGGCTTTGAATAAGGACTTATGATGGAAGTACAAATGGAAGTTTGATTTGTGCATCTGTTGTTATATAGTGGAAAGAGCCTCAGATTTGTATTCTGTGTTGGTTTGTATTTTAGTATATTTATATCAATGTTATCATAGGCAACATATTTCCTTTTCTAAACTTTAGTGTTCTTTCCTGCAAAACTGAGGATAATCCATTCAAAAGATAGGCCTTGGAGATGGGAAGATGGTAGCGGAGTAGGCGGACACACAGACGCCCAACTCTCACCACCAAGCTGGAATACAAATCAATTTAGGAAAAATCGGTGTGAAAAACCAACTCTGGACTACAAGAACAGCTCTCAAAAACCAAGGAGCAAAGAAGAAGCCACAACAAACCTGGTAGGGAGCGCCTGAATCTCCTCTGCTTACAGGAACGGAGGGGAGGGGGAGGCTGAGAGCCCAGAGGGGATCTCACCCAAGGGAAAAGAGCAGAAAATATTGCTCACAGCCACTTGCCTGGAGACCAGGGAGCAAGGTGTGTTGAAAAGACCAGCTTATCTCCCAAGTGGAAAGGACAGGGAGAGGGACAGACTGTGAGGGGCTAAGGAATGCAGGAAACGAACTAAAAAAGCTGACTCATCTGTGCTGGAGGCGGCCATGGCTGGGGGAGGGACTGAACCTTCCACAAAACAGTACTGAATTGCTTCCGAATCAGAGATCTCTGGACATCTATCCAGCTCCAATCAGTGCAACAAGACACAGCTGAAAACAAGAAGTGGGGAGGAGGGGCAGTAACTCAGGTCTCCATGGAGATCTGAGATACACCTCCCCCTACTGAAGCTGAGAAAACACCCTACACCCAGAGAGATTAGTTGGCTGAAGAGGCCTTCAGAGTCTCAGGTTACACCCGTCACATTCCTGGATACACTTTCAAGGAAGCCCCCTGCTGAGATCAATAAACAAGACTATCACCTGTTAAGAAAATAAACAAATCAAGACTTCAAAGCTGCCCAAATCCGAAAGTGGATTACAAATAATAGCTGATACCAACCCAAGAAGACCTAGAAATAACACAACTGAAAACTGGAGGCAGACAACACCAAGCCTAGACTCAACCAACTCTACAAATAAAACACCCAAACACAATGAGAAAACAAAAAAGTGCAATCCAAATGAAACCACAAGATACATTCAGGAGATGAACTGAGTGATATGGATGGAAATAATCAAACTTCCAGATGCGGAGTTCAAAATAATGATTGTAAGGATGCTTAGGGATCTTAGAACAACAATGGATGGTCATTATGAACACCTAAATAAAGAAATAGCAAGTATAAAAAAGAATCAGACGGAAATGACAAATACAATATCAGAAATAAAGACCACAATGGAAGGAATTAAAAACAGGATAGATAGAGCTGAGGATCGAATCAGCGAGTTGGAGGACAACTGGAATGAAGGCATGAAAACAGAGAAGAAAAAAGAAAAGAGACTCAAAAACTCTGAGGAAACTCTTAGAGAGCTCTGTGACAACATGAAGAGAAATAACATCCGCATCACAGGGGTTCCTGAAGAAGAAGAAAAAGAACAAGGGTTAGAGACTTTGTTCAATCATATCATAGCTGAAAACTTCCCTAAATTAATGTAGGAGAAACTCTCACAAGTTCAAGAAGCACAGAGGACTCCATTAAAGAGAAACCCAAAGAAACCTACACCAAGATACATCATAATTAAAATACCAAAACTAAGCGATAAAGAGAAAATATTAAAAGCTGCAAGAGAAAAAAAAGCGATCACCTACAAAGGAGCCCCCATAAGGATGACATCCGACTTCTCAACAGAAACACTTGAGGACATAAGGGAATGGCAAGAAATATTCAAAGTAATGCAGAACAAGAACCTACAACCAAGACTATTTTATCCAGCAAGGCTATCGTTTAAAATTGAAGGAGAAATAAAAAGCTTCCCAGACAAAAAAAACAAAACAAAAAACTCAAGGAATTGATTATAACCAAACCAATGCTGCAGGAAATGTTAAGGGGCCTGTTGTAAACAGATCAAAGTGGGAAAAGAATATAGCAAAAAAGGAATACAGCTTTAAAGAATAAAATGGCAATAAACAACTACATATCAATACTAACCATAAATGTAAATGGATTAAATGATTCAATCAAAAGACATAGGTTAGCTGCGTGGATAAGAAAACAGGACCCATACATATGCTGTCTACAAGAGACACACCTTAGAACAAAAGATACACATAGATTGAAGGTAAAAGGATGGAAAAAAACATTTCATACAAATGGAATGGAAAAAAAGCTGAGGTAGCAATACTTATATCAGACAAACTGGACTTTAAAACAAAGTATATAGTAAGAGATAAAGAAGGCCACTACATAATGATAAAGGGAGTAATCCAACAGGAAGATATAACTATTATAAATATCTATGCACCTAATATAGGAGCACCTAAATATATAAAGCAGACTTTGGTGGATTTAAAGGGCGAGATCAAGAGCAATACTCTAATAGTAGGGGATTTCAATACTCCACTAACATCACTAGATAGATCCTCAAGAAAGAAAATTAACAAAGAAACAGCAGACTTATTGGACACACTAGATCAACTCGATTTAATAGATATCTTCAAAACCTTTCACCCTAAAGCAGGAGAATATACATTCTTTTCAAGTGCTCATGGTACATTCTCTAGGATAGACCACATGTTAGGGCACAAAAGTGCTCTCCACAATTTAAGAAGATTGAAATCATATCAAGCATCTTCTCTGATCACAACGGCATGAAACTAGAAATGAACTACAACCGAAAAGGTAAAAAATTCTCAAACACATGGAAACTGAATAGCAGGTTGTTAAATAACAAATGGATTAAAAATAAGATCAAAGAAGAAATAAAAAATTCCTAGAAACGAATGACAATGAGCATACAACAACTCAAAATTTATGGGACACAGCAAAAGCAGTACTGAGAGGGAAGTTCATAGCACTACAGGCACACTTTAAGAAGCTAGAAAAAGCTCAAATAAACAACTTAACCCAGCATCTAAAAGCACTAGAAAAAGAACAGCAAGTAAAGCCCAAATGTAGTAGAAGGAAGGAAATAAAAAAGATCAGAGCAGAAATAAATTATATAGAGGCTAAAGAAACAATACAGAGGATCAATGAAACTAAGAGCTGGTTCTTTGAAAAGGTAAACAAGATTGATGAACCTTTAACTAGACTCACCAAGAAAAAGAGAGAGAGGACTCAAATAAGTAAAATTAGAAATGAGAGTGGAGAAATAACAACTGACACAACAGAAATACAAAATATTGTAAGAAAATACTATGAAGAACTGTATGCCAAAAAACTAGACAACCTAGATGAAATAAACAAATTCCTTGAAACATACAATCTTCCAAAAATCAATCTGGAAGAATAAGAAAACCTAAACAGACCGATTACACCAAATGAGATTGAAACAGTTATCAAAAAACTCCCAACAAAGAAAAGTCCTGGGCCTGATGGCTTCACAACTGAATTCTACCAACTATTCAAAGAACTAACTCCTATCCTTCTCAAACTATTTCAAAAAATTCAAGAGGAAGGAAGACTTCCAAGCTCCTTTTATAAGGCGAGTATAATTCTGATTCCAAAACCAGGCAAAGACAACACAAAGAAAGAAAATTATAGGCCAATATCTCTGATGAATATAGATGCTAAAATCCTCAACAAAATATTAGCAAACCGGATCCAACAATATATGGAAAAAATCATACACCATGATCAAGTGGAATTTATTCTGGGGAGGCAAGGCTGGTACAATATTTGTAAATCAATCAATGTGATTCATCACATAAACAAAAAGGAGAAAAACCATATGATAATTTCAATAGATGCAGAAAAAGCATTTAATAAAATCCAGCACCCTTTCATGATCAAAACTCTCAGCAAAGTGGGACTACAGGGAACATACCTCAACATGATAAAAGCCATCTCTGAGAAACCCACAGCCAACATCATACTCAATGGGCAAAAATTAAAAGCAATACCCTTAAGATCAGGAACAAGGCGGGGGTGCCCCCTTTCACCACTCTTATTTAACATAGTCCTGGAAGTCCTAGCCACAGCAATCAGACAAGAAGAAGAAATAAAAGGCATTCAAGTTGGAAAAGAAGAAGTAAAACTATCATTATTTGCAGATGATATGATATTGTATATAGAAAACCCTAAAGTCTCAGTCAAAAAACTACTGGACCTGATAAATGAATTCAGCAAAGTGGCAGCATATAAAATCAATACTCAGAAATCAGAGGCATTTTTATACGCCAACAATGAACAGTCAGAAAGAGAAATTAAGGAAACAATCCCCTTCACAATTACAACCAAAAAAATAAAGTACCTAGGAGTAAACTTAACCAAGGAGACTAAAGACTTGTACTCGGAAAATTACAAAGCATTGATAAAAGAAATCAAGGAAGATACAAACAAGTGGAAGCATATACCGTGCTCATGGTTAGGAAGAATAAACATCATTAAAATGTCTATATTACCCAAAGCAATCTATAAATTCAATGCAATACCAATTAAAATACCAATGACATACTTTAAAGATATAGATCACATATTCCAAAAATTTATATGGAACCAAAAAAGAACATGAATAGCCTCAGCAATCTTAAAAAAGAAGAATAAAGTGGGAGGTATCACACTTCCTGATATCAAGTTATACTACAAGGCCATTGTACTCAAAACAGCCTGGTACTGGCATAAGAACAGGCATATAAATCAATGGAATAGAACAGAGAACCCAGAAATAAGCCCACAGTTCTATGGACAACTGATATTTGACAAAGGAGGTAAGGAAATACAATGGAGTAAAGACAGTCTCTTTAACAAATGGTGTTGGGAAAATTGGACAGCTACCTGCAAAAAAATGAAACTAGATCACCAGCTTACACCACTCACAAAAATAAACTTAAAATGGATAAAAGACTTAAATGTAAGCCTTAAAACTATAAGCATCTTAGAAGAAAACATAGGCAGTAAGCTCTCTGACATCTCTCGGAGCAATATACAATATTTGCTGATTTATCTCCATGGGGAAGTGAAATAAAAGACAGAATAAACAAATGGGACTATATCACACTAAAAAGCTTTTGCACAGCTAAAGACAACAAGAACAGAATAAAAAGGCAAACTACACAATGGGAGAACATATTTGACAATACGTCTGATAAGGGGTTAATAACCAAAATTTATAAAGAACTTGTAAAACTTAATACCAAGAAGACAAACAATCCAATCCAAAAATGAGCAAAAGAAATGAATAGACACTTCTCCAAAGAGGACATACAGATGGCCAATAGGCATATGAAAAAAGGCTCAACATCACTAATCATTAGAGAAATGCAAATTAAAACCACAATGAGATATCACCTTACACCAGTCAGAATGGTGCTCATCAACAAAACAACACAGAATAAGTGCTGGCGAGGATATGGAGAAAAGGGAACCCTCCTGCACTGCTGGTGGGAATGCAGACTGGTGCAGCCACTGTGGAAAACAGTATGGAGATTCCTCAAAAAATTAAAAATTGAACTGCCTTTTGACCCAGCTATCCCACTGTTAGGAATATACCCCAAGAACACCATAGCACTGTATGAAAAGAAGAAATGCACCCCCATGTTTATGGCAGCATTGTTCACAATAGTGAAGATCTGGAAACAGCCCAAGTGTTCGTCAGAGGATGAGTGGATTAAAAAGCTTTGCTACATATATACTATGGAATACTAGTCAGCCATAAGAAATGATGACATCGGATCATTTACAATAACATGGATGGACCTTGATAACATTATACAGAGTGAAATAAGTAAATCAGAAAAAAACTAAGAACTATATGAATCCATACATAGATGGGACATAAAAATGAGACTCAGAGACATGAACAAGAATGTGATGGCAACGGGGGTGGGAGGAGGGGGGATGGGGTGAGGAAGGAAAGAGGGGTTGGAGGAGGGGAGGGGCACAAAGAAACCCAGTTAGAAGGTGACAGAAGACAATTTGACTTTGGGGGAGGAGTATACAGCACAATCAAATGTCAAAATAATCTGGAGATGTTTTCTCTCAACATATGTACCCTGATTTATCAATGTCACTGCATTAAATTTAATAAATAAATTTAAAAAAAGATAAGCCTTCATCAGGTATTAAAGTATTTAGTATTTAGTGAGTCCAGCATACCTGTTAGCCATTCAATAAATATTAGTTGACTTGGTCTGACCTGTGGTGGCGCAGCGGATAAAGCATTGACCTGGAACACTGAGGTCACCGGTTCAAAACCCTGGGCTTGCCTGGTCAAGCACATATGGGAGTTGATGCTTTCTGCTCCTCCTCCCTTCTCTCTCTCTCTCTCTCTCTCTCTCTCTCTCTCTCTCTGTGTGTGTGTGTGTGTGTCTTCTCTAAAATGAATAAATAAATAAATAAACTGAAAAAAAATATTAGTTGACTTATATACACCTGTTTCCTCACCTGTACAAATGCCTGCCTCTCAGAGTTGTTATTAAGCCCAAATAAAGTAAGGTGCCAAAACTACTCATGAACTATAAATAATAATGCAGGCCTGACCTGTGGTTGCACAGTGGGATAAAGCGTCGACCTGAAACACTGAGGTTGCCGGTTTGAAACCTTGGGCTTGCCTGGTCAAGGCACATAATGGGAATTGATGCTTCCTGCTTCTCACCTTTCTCTCTCTCTCTCTAAAAATCAATAAATAAAATAAAAAAAATAATGCAAATATTAACTGATCATGGGAATGTCACTTTTCAAAACACTAGACATCCTAGGATTTTCTAAAAGGGAAGTAATCGTGATAAATATTTCTATTTGTCTTTGGACATTCTTGGATAAAAGCACTCAAGGCATTTATGTGACTTAGAGAGTGTAATTCTTATCCTGTGAGGTTTCCACAACTTTGTTTTATTCTTATACACAGAATTTTTTGAGAAAAGCTTCACAGTACCTGCCTCTGGTGCTTACAGTGGTACCCGGTGCCGACAGTCCACCACAGGCTGTGACTCGCAGGTGCTCAGGTGAGACCTTCTCTACATGAGTCCTCAACTACACTGCCATGATGGCCTATATTTTATTTTGAGAGAAAGGAGAGAGAGAGAGAGAAGGAAGAGGGGTGGAGAAGTAGGTGGTTGTGTCTCCTGTGTGTTCTGATCAGGAATCAAATCTGGGACTTCCACACACCAGACCAACACTCTATCACTGAGCCAACTGGCCAGGGCCTATATTTTATTTTATTTTATTTTTTTAATTTATTTTTTTTTTTTCATCTTTCTGAAGCTGGAAACAGGGAGAGACAGCCAGACAGACTCCCGCATGCGCCCGACCGGGATCCACCCGGCACGCCCACCAGGGGCGGTGCTCTGCCCATCCTGGGCGTCGCCATATTGCGACCAGAGCCACTCTAGCGCCTGAGGCAGAGGCCACAGAGCCATGCCCAGCGCCCGGGCCATGTTTGCTCCAATGGAGCCTTGGCTGCGGGAGGGGAAGAGAGAGACAGAGAGGAAAGCGCGGCGGAGGGGTGGAGAAGCAAATGGGCGCTTCTCCTATGTGCCCCGGCCGGGAATCGAACCCGGGTCCTCCGCACGCTAGGCTATATTTTATTTTTAAATACAGTTGAACAACACAAGTTTGAGTTGCAGACTTTGAGAGTATGTGCGGGCTTTTTCAATAAAAGTACGTTTGTCACTCTGTATTCTTCGGTTTCCCATCTGCAGATTCAAAATACTGTTTTCCATCTGCAGTTGGGGATCTGCGAATGCAGAGAGCCGACTGCATGTGCTGTTCTACCCCATTTTATATACGGGACTTGAGCCTCCTCAGACTTTGATGTTGGGGGGGGCGGTTCTAGAACAGTGGTCAAAGTTATATCTGGATTTAAGTCTGTGCAGGTATGGCTTCCCAACTCTCATGTTGTTCATGGGGCAACTGTATTTGGAAACTTTATTTGAGGGAACAGAAAGGTATACTTCAGATAACTTCCACATGAATTCTTAACTCTACCTTTGTGCATTCCCTTTAAATCCCAGTAGGGTCAGCCTGCTCATTTTGTGTGCTTTCTGCCTCCTCAACTGCGGGTCTGTTGCAGGTGCGTGCTTTACTCAGCTCACCTTGCCTGGTTCAAGGTAGACGGAAATATTTCTTCTGCAAGCCTTCTTCAAAAAGTTGAATCTCTTAGGCCCTGACTAGTTGGCTCATGGTAGAGCATCGGCTCAGTGTGTGGTTGTCCCAGGTTCGATTCCTGGTCAGGGCACATGGGAGAAGCGCCCATCTGCTTCTCCACCCCTCCCCTCTCGCTTTTCTCTTTCTCTCTCTCTCTCCTCCCTCCTTCAGCCAGTGAGTTGCCCCCGGGGACTGAGGATGGCTCTATGGCCTCCATATCAGATGCTAAAATATGGCTCCAGTTGCAATAGAGCAAGTGCCCCAGATGGGCAGAGCATTGCCCCCTAGTGGGCATGCCTGGTGAATCCCAGTCGGGGCCCATGTGGGAGTCTGTCACCATCTCCCCTCCTCTCACTAAATAAAAAAAGTTGAATGTCTTGCATAAAGTAAAATATGTCAAGGAAGAGTTACTTAGATTTCTCTTTAATTTAAAAAAATCCAAAAAATACTCATATACCACCAAAGTAAAAATTACCCATAATCCTTGAACTGCAACATGTAAATAAGAAGTAAATAGTAACACATAACGAATTCATTTCTATTTTGTGAAGGCTGCTGAGATTTTTGTGTGTAGCTCTGAACTAGATGGTGACAGGTGGATTGATAAATTCTGGGAAGGTATTATTAGGCAAGTAAATGTGACAGTTTTTAATTTTTTTGGATTATATTCCTTCCTAATGACTTTATAGCCAGTCCCCCACAGCCTGGATCTTGTCCTCTGCCACACCTAACCATACCTTTTGTGGCTCTGGAGTGACTGTCACTCTTTACCTCTGGCCTGTCTCCAAGTTTCCACCTGTGGCCACAATGATGTCTCTCCTGTGAGAAGTGCCATGGCCCCTTTTTTGTGTTTTGCTGGAGCTGTACCCTCTCTACCCCTTGATCTCTGTGGCCCAGATGGTAATTTTGTTTCTGGCACATTCCCCAAGGATTCTGTAAGGGAATGGCTAAGAGGTTGAAACGCTAGGCCAATTGTTCTGAGCTAACTCATGCTATTAAAGAAATAAATCACCTACCAGCATAGAGGCAAATAAGCAGAGAGGAGAAGAAATACATACAGGTTACTTTTTTTTTTAAATTATGTCATTGGTGTCAGACAACCCCAGAAGTAAATTAAATGAAATGTTGAAAGGCACTTAAATATTTTACCTGTTCTCCTAGAATTCCAGGATCAGACTACATTTCACATTGGATTTATCATGCCTGCCAGCAGGGCTGGATGGGACATGGGTATATTTTACACACTGTGAAAATAGTAGCTTGGCTCGTGACACCTCGGACCCTGAGCTCCCACCAGCATCTGACAGTAATGTCTGTAACTCTGTGGGCACTGCTTTACCCTGGACTGTGTGGGGTCAATAGACACTGCTCACCATCTGAGTTCTGGCCTTTCTCTCACTGGGCCAGTAGCTGTCTCTTTAGTGGTAATTGAAAAGTGCTATGTGTGACAGTGACAATTGTTCTCTGTTTGGGCACAGTTCAGCCATTTTTCATGTTTAAGGCCAAGATTGTTTTTCCTTGCTGGTGTCTAGTTATTGACTCTCAGCTAGACGGACTGGAAGTTACCAGAGCACACAGTTCGCTATAGATGCTTATCTATTCGTTCACTGTGCAGATGGAAAGATGAAATAAAACCTGTCTTCTATCTAGCTTTCTGTGTCTTCATTTAACCTGTTTTGGCCTCAGTGAGAGGCCCCTGCTCTTTAAATGCTACAAAGGAAAACTGAGTTTTACTAATTGCAGCTTTGCATGAATTTCCCTGTATCAGTTATCTCTAGTTGTGTAACAAATCACTCCACAACTTAACCATTTAAAAATTATAATAACAATGATAGGTATTTATTATCTTACAAAGTTTCTGTGAGTTAGGAATTTAAGAGCAATGTGATGGGGTGGTTTTGACTCAGGGTCTATCATGAGGTGGCTGTCAGGATGTTAATTGGGTCTGTCACCATATAAACATTTGACTGGGGCTGAAAGATCTGCTTCCAAGGCAGCGCACGCACAAGACCAGCAAAGTGGCACCAGCACTTGGTTGGAGCCTCAGTTCCTCACCACGTAAGCTGCTTGAGCATCTTCACAATATGGCTGCTGGCTTTCTAAGATAACCCAAGAAAGCACAGGGCAGAAGCCCCGTTGTATTCTATGGCCTGGCCTCAGAAGCCACACCTTCTCCTTCCCAAAATATCTTTTTGGTTGCACAGATTAGCCTCATTCTGTGTGTGTGTTGGGGGGCGGGGGGGATGACAGAAAAACATGAATAGCAGTAGGCAAGAGTTATTGTAGCCCGCCTCAGAGGTGAGCGGCCACTTTCTCCACAACCCATTGTAACTTTCAGTCCTCTTCAGTAGAAAAAGCCCAAAGTGTTATTTGGAAGAAAGAACCCAAAGTGCACTTGGGATTTGTAGGTTCCATCAGTATTAAATATGACTACCCAACAATGTCAGTATTATACATAGTCCTGTTAAAAAGTTATTTCTTTTGAAACATCTGATTTGATGTTAGCTGAGAAACAAACAAAAAAAATAACTGTCCAGAAAAGTCAAGGTTAGAGTCTACTTTGATCACAGTTTCCAAGCAGCCAGGGTTCTCTCCCACCACGATGAAGCCATATGGGCACTGTCAGCTTTCTTTTCTTCCCTGGTATTTTTGCATTGAAGTTAAGTTAAACAAACAAATCAGAACTGAACCTCCTTTCACAAAGCCACCATTTCACGCATCACAGCCTTGGAGCATGGGCCAGGTTCTTTTGTTAGCTGCTGCTCTGAAATCCATAGCCAAGACTGCCTGGCACGGGGCTCTGTGTGCTGGCAAGCCAGTCCAGTGAGTTGGAAGCTCATTTAGAGCTATAGGAATGAGATCAGAAGCATCATAGAGCCCTATCTCTGCAGCTGGTGTAAGGAACCGGGGAGACCCTCCAGGTCTGATGTCCATGGTATGGAGGTCCATATTCTGAAATACAGATGATGTGATAGATGACCACGCCACTCTGCTTTCCTGTCATCAGTGAGAAAGGCTTTCTACCCTTGTCTCTGTCAAAGAGTTTTTCATTTTCAACTTGAGCCAAACTTGATCTCTGCAGGTCTGCTGACCATTGACACTTAACCCCTCCTCCCCCTGGGACAAAACCAAATAAGAAATTCCTTCAGATATTTGACAGTTGCTCTCATGTGGGTCTCCTTAGTCTTTTGCAGGTCACACATTCCGTGTTTATTCAGCCTTCTCTTCTGAGAACAGTCTCCAAATTTCTGACCATCGTAGTTTCAAGGTCCATCTGAACTGTGGTACCCTTTCACTTGTGCGACAAGTATGTGTTGCATGATGTCTGTTGGCAAGACCTGTGCCAGCCCATGCATCTGAACAGGACAGGGTCTACTGGGGCTGTTTCTCCCAGTTAATTTGGATATTATGCTTCTGTTGATGTCACTAGAGATGAATGAGTTTGTTTTGTTTTGTTTTGTTTTTTTCCCTCAGCCATGTCAAGCTATTGGATTATTTGGAGCTGTGATCAACTAAAGTGATCAGTTATTGTTGAAGGAAACTATTCTCAGTTTACATCTTCCCAACCCTGTGTTCCTGTAATTTATATTTTGAACCTAAATTAAAGACATCACATTTATCTCTATCCCATTCTATCTTGTTGGTCCAGCTCTTATTCCAATGTTGAAGTCATTTTGATATTTGCTAACTCTTCAATCTTGATTTCACCATCTTGGTAGTATCTTGCAGCTTTCTGTCA
The DNA here is from genome assembly GCF_036850995.1 of Saccopteryx leptura. Classification (NCBI taxonomy): domain Eukaryota; kingdom Metazoa; phylum Chordata; class Mammalia; order Chiroptera; family Emballonuridae; genus Saccopteryx; species Saccopteryx leptura. The sequence continues at coordinate 124,841,304 of NC_089508.1, forward strand.
TCTGTAGTTTTGATCAGCATTTATTCTATTTTGTGTCCAAGTCACTTGCAGTGGAATAGGACTAGTGACATGGGACGAGTTATTAGACACCTCCCTACCCCTCCCATCAGCACTCTCTGAGAGCAGGTTTGCAGCCAACTATGTGTCACCCAAATTATACTGTCATCTGGTCTGCATTTCTCCATCTTGTCCACAAGGATTTTCTGAGAGACTCTGCCAGATGTCTTGATTAACCAATATATGCTGGGCCTCTGACCTTCACAGTTGGCAGCTATAGTGCTCCCGTGGAAGACAGGGAATAGAGCAAACTGGGAACTGTTTTGCCCTCTGCTTGGGCTCCCTAACCACCAAAGCTCCTGGGTCAATCTGGGGGACAGCCATGAAGCTGTCTCTATTGACTGAGTCTTTCCCTTGGCCCTTTGTTTCTTATTAGTATTATAACCTTGATTTGAATCCAAATCTCTAAACTCCTAATCAACTACTCTTTTTAGCTATCCTGGATTCATCTTACCCTCCCCATTGAAACAAATTGTCTGCTCTCTATGTGTTTAGATTCTCAGGCTCATGGCCTTTCATAATTTAAAGCACCAAATATTTGAGTATACTGTGTAAGTTTCTGTGCAAGATATATTTATGCCGTATCAGTAACTTTTAATGTACCTTGTACAACAACATGAACTACCTAAACATGGATCAGTAACAAGCCATCCTGGTCATCTCTGTTCCACCTTAGAAATTCCTTTGAACACATGCCTATCCCCGCCATCCTTCTTGTCCAGCCTTATGTATAGGGACCTATGATTTCTCCTACTTTCTTTACTTCATGCCCTGACTTGCACATTTTGTTTGGGTCTTAGATTTGGTGACTAGGTTTAGACAGTTTATGCTAGCTCAGAATCTTGTTTTCCACCAGAGTATGACTTCCATTGGATCAATGACTATAGGTAGGAGACACATTGCCCACTCTAGCCTGGAACTTTCACCACAGAGCCCACCCTTTCCACATCAGAAAGATTGGGAAGGCAGTGGGTGGAAAATACATGAAAAGGCTAGGTTCTGTTTCCCAACCCAGTACTGGTCATTGATGCTAGCTTAGAGAAGGTTTACTTCTTTTTGTTTATTCTTTTTTTCCCCCTGTTTTCCAAGTGAGAGGAGGGGAGACAGAGAAACAGACTCCTGCATGCACCCTGACCAAGATCCACCTGGCAACCCCATCTGGGGGCCAATGTTCTGTCCATCTGGGGCCATGCTTCCAACCGAGCTATTTTTAGTACCTGAGGTAGAGGCTCCATGGAGCCATCCTCAGCACCCAGGGCCAATGCACTCGAAGCAATCAAACCATGGTTGTGGGAGAGGAAGAGAGTGAAAGAGGGGGAGAGAGAGGGGGTGGAGAAATAGTCACTTCTCCTGTGTGCCCTGATCAGGAATTGAACCTGAGACATCCACATGCCGGGTCAGTGCTCTACCACTGAACCAACCGGCCAGGGCCTATTTATTCTTTTTTTTTTTTTTTTTTTTTTTTTTTTGCATTTTTCAGAAGCTGGAAACAGGGAGAGACAGTCAGACAGACTCCCGCATGCGCCCGACCGGGATCCACCCGGCACGCCCACCATGGGGCGATGCTCTGCCCACCAGGGGGTGATGCTCTGCCCATCCTGGGCGTCGCCATGTTGCGACCAGAGCCACTCTAGCGCCTGAGGCAGAGGCCACAGAGCCATCCCCAGCGCCCGGGCCATTTTTGCTCCAATGGAGCCTTGGCTGCGGGAGGGGAAGAGAGAGACAGAGAGGAAGGCGCGGCGGAGGGGTGGAGAAGCAAATGGGCACTTCTCCTGTGTGCCCTGGCCAGAAATCGAACCCGGGTCCTCCGCACGCTAGGCCTACGCTCTAACGCTGAGCCAACCGGCCAGGGCCTATTTATTCTTATTGTTTGCTGATCTGTAGTAGTGAGTCTCAACCACCATTTGTGGTGAAGAGCATGAAGAGGTACTTAACATCAAGAGGAACAATTCAAGGTAACCATGTTGCCCACAGTCTGCCTCTGGGTTTGTAGGCTCATTACGTTGTGAGCCGCATGCTCAATTGGCTGGCTCTAGTTTTTTCATGGTAGTTCTAGAGCTCCAGTGTTTTCCTGGAACACACTCATTGCCTTCGAGCATAGTCTCACGATCTCATCTGCTTTTCCCTTCCAAAGCTTAAACATGAAACTCTCCAGGTCAGAAATTCCTCTGCTGTATTTTCCCTAGTGTTGAGAGATATAAACGGTTTTGTTTTTTATATCTTTTTTTAGAATTTTGTTTTATTTTCCCCCAGTTTCACTGAGATATAATTGACATATAACATGATATTAGTTTAAGATATATAGCATAATGATGGATTATATGTATATATTGTGAAATGATTACCCTAATAAGTTTAGTCAACATCTGTCACCTCACATAGTTATAACAAATTTTTTTCTTGTAATGAGAACTTTTACAAGATGTTCTCTCAGCAACGTTCAAATAGGCAGTACAGTATTGTTAATTGTGCTCACCATGCTACACGTTACGTCCCCAGAACTATCCATCTCATACCTAGAAGTTTGTTACCCATTTTCCCCATCTGCCTCCCTGCCTTCTGGCAACCACGTTCTCCGTTTTTGCAAGTTCAGTTCTGTTTTGTTTTAATTCCACACACACATAACAGCATACATATATTATTTGTCTTTCTCTGTCTGAGTTGTGTCTCTTTTAGCATAATGCCATCAGTGTCCATCCATGTTGTCTCAAGTATCAGAATTTCCTTTTTTTTTTGTAGCTGAATTCCATTACAGCTAGTGCTCGACTTATGACCACGATTGGTTCTGACAGACTGGTCGTAACACGATTTGGTTGTAAGTTGAGTAGGCTATAAGTACAGTACTGTGAAATGATGTTATAAAAATCCTTAAGTCATATTTTATCATAATTTTCTTTCATTATTATATATCATAATTTTCTTTGTTCATTTTATGCCATTTGTATCATCTCTACACCATTTTGTTTCTTATTTTTACATTTGTTAGGTTTAAGTAAAACACTGCACTACCAGTACAACTAGTTTAATATTTGCAAAGACAATTTCCTCTTGGTAGACATCTTGGGAGGGGTTTGATGAAAAATATCCAAGACACAAAACACAAATTGCTGTACCAATTCTGGGATAACAGTTGAAACGGTGCACGCGGTGATGGTAGTGCTGCCGGAAGCTGGTCCGCACTGTTGTACGCCCAGCTGGGCAACGCTTGAGCTGCCAGACGCGGAGCAGTCGTGGCTAGCGATTGTGGTCATAAAGTCGAATGGTCATAAGTTGCATAGGTCATATCGATCAATATTTGTAAATATATATATTTATAGATAGATCACATTTTTTTTTATAAATTTTTATTGATGTTAATGGGATGACATTAATAATTCAGGGTACATATATTCAAAGAAAACATGTCTAGGTTATTTTGTCATTAAATTATGTTGCATACCCCTCACCCAGAGTCAGATTGTCCTCTGTCATCCTCTGTCTAGTTTTCTCTGTGCCCCTCCCCCTCCCCCTAACTCTCTCCCTCCCTCCCTCCTGCGTCCTCCCTCCCCCCACCCCTGGTAACCACCACTCTCTTGTCCATGTCTCTTAGTCTCGTTTTTATGTTCCACCAATGTATGGAATCATGTAGTTCTTGTTTTTTTCTGATTTACTTATTTCACTCCGTATAATGTTATCAAGATCCCACCATTTTGCTGTAAATGATCTGATGTCATCATTTCTTATGGCTGAGTAGTATTCCATAGTGTATATGTGCCACATCTTCTTTATCCAGTCTTCTATTGAAGGGCTTTTTGGTTGTTTCCATGTCTTGGCCACTGTGAACAGTGCTGCAATGAACATGGGGCTACATGTGTCTTTACGTATCAATGATTCTGAGGTTTTGGGGTATATACCCAGTAGAGGGATTGCTGGGTCATAAGGTAGTTCTATTTGCAGTTTTTTGAGGAACCACCATACTTTCCTCCATAATGGTTGTACTACTTTACATTCCCACCAACAGTGTATGAGGGTTCCTTTTTCTCCACAGCCTCTCCAACATTTGCTATTGCCCGTCTTGTTGATAATAGCTAATCTAACAGGGGTGAGGTGGTATCTCATTGTAGTTTTGATTTGCACTTCTCTAATAACTAATGAAGCTGAGCATCTTTTCATATATCTGTTGGCCATTTGTATTTCTTCCTGGGAGAAGAGATCACATTTTTTTTAGCCATTCATTCATCAGTGGTCAGTTAGGTTGTTTTCATATCTTGGCCATTGTAAATAATGCTGCAGTGAACACGAGAGTGCAGATATCTCTTTGAAATAGTGGTTTCATTACTTTGTCTATAAACCCAGAAGTGGAATTGCTAGATCATGTGGTAGTCTATTTTTAATATTTGGGGAATCTCCATACTGCTTACCATTGTGGCTACACAAATTTACAGTCAACCAACAGTGTGTGAGGGTTTCCTTTTCTTTTCATGATGAGCACCATTCTGACCTGGAGTGAAGTGACATCTCATTGTGGTTTTGATTTGCATTTCCCTGGTGTGATTAGTGACATTGAGCATCTTTTCACGTACCTGTTGGCCATCTGTATGTTTTCTTTGGAGAATCGTCTATTAACTTCCTCTGTCCATTTTTAAATCAGATTGGGGGATTTTTGCTGTTGACTTGTTTGAGTTCTTCACATAGTTTGACTATTACCATATTTCCCCATGTATAAGACGCAGCTTAATTTGGGGGCCCAAAATTTGAAAATAAATGTATTACATAAAGTTACTGAACTCAAGTTTTATTCATCATAAAATTCATACAACTCCTCATCACTGTCAAAACTCCCATCCATTAGCTTGTCCTCATCTGTGTCTGATGATGAATCACTGTCTTCATATATTGCCTCAACCTCAGTTCTACCTATGGCATTTGAAATGCCACAACCACTGTATAAGATGCACCCAGTTTTTAGACCCCAAATTTTTCCAAAAAGGGTGCAGCTTATACATGGGGAAATAAAGTAACTCCTTATCAGATATATGATTTGCAAATATTTTCTCCAATTCCCTAGGCTGCCTTTTTCACTTTCTTGATGGTTCCTTTGTTGTGCAGAAGCTTATTATTTTGACATAGACCCACTTGTTTATTTTTGCTTTTGTTGCCTTTGCTTTTGGTTTCAAATCCAAAAAAAAAAAAAATCATGGCCAAGCCTGCTGTCCAGGAGTGTTTCTTTAGAAATGAGATATAGATTGTTCCTGCACAAGGAATCACAGATTACTGTTTCATAAGCCCCCACTTAGGTCACTGGCTAGCAATTTCTCACTTATTCTGTGGTCTTCTAAAACTATGACTGTCAATTGGACTAAAAGGTGAAAACATCACTTCTTCCCTTTCATCTCTAACTCCCTACCTAGGAAAAGGAGCATATGCATTTTAAACACCAATTTATATATCTCCTGAATGGTAAGTGAAAGTGAACATTGGAGACTTTTCAAACTCAGTAAAATTGGTACTTGTGTGTGGCCCTTGGCTGAGTGGTTTCTCTCCTGGTGGGTGACTCACAACAGAACTCAAGCTCTTGGCTCTCCCTTGAAAAGCTAGGAAATCTGAGCTTTTAGCCACTGAAATTCTTTGCTAAATGAGCCTGTTTATACTCATTTTCAAGTATATTAGTCTCTTCTTGCCTTTCACACTAAACAAAGCAAAGTTTTTATTAATTGGAGCAGGGTTTCCCTCAGAATGTCCAGTGTGGCCATCCCCGTCCTTAGATAACAGTGACAAACAGTAGAGTCCCCTTGGACTGAGGCGTGGGGCTCCTCCTGCATCTTGGCTGTGGTTGCACAGCTGGATGCTTGCGCTGCAGTGAATTAGGGCCCTGTGAGAAAAGGACAGGGGCAGACACATGACAGGACTCAGGAGCTGTTCCCGCTACCCTTTGGGGAGTTTCAAGCCTGTTCTACATTATAAAGCTAAAGGACAGATTTATGATTTTCTCCATGGCTTCAAATATAATGAGCCCAAAGGAAAGGGACTCATTATTTAAAATCTGGGTGACGTACCTTTAAATTTAAGATTTATATGTGCCCAGACTTTTTCTCCCTGCTGCCCAAGTTATCTACGTATAAATAAGACTTCATCAGCTGCATCATTGGTGTTCATCTCCCCGTGGGGAAAAGAGTAATCTAATGGATTGTTTCCCCAGCCTTGCTCTGTTGCTCTCTTGTTTGTACAGCACAAGGAGGCATCCGCTGGAGGTGGAGGAGATGGAAGAGAATGCTGTGGGCATTTTACACAAGCTGTAGACAGTGACTGAGAGGAGGAAGCCCCTTCATGGTATTTATTGGCAGTTCCATGGGGGTCAGTGCTCATGCTGCTGTGAGAACTGTGAAACATCCAGGGACCAGCATGAAACTGGCACAGGAAAGGGCGTCCAACGCACCCTCCCTTGAGAATTCTAGAGGATATTTCTTCTTCCTCCTCTCCATTCCCTCTTGCACTTAAACTTGGGGAACAGAGAGGCCTGAGGAGGAGAAACTCGGCCAGAGGACAGGGTCAGACCTAGGTATGTATGCTGTAGTGTGACCCTGCCCACCTGTGCCCCAAGCCCTTTACCTGAGGCCCACAAAGGTCAAAAAGGTCATGTCCTTTATCTGTCAGACCTCCCTTCTCTGGCCCTGAGGCAGAAACCTCCTGGTGGGGACTCTGAGTTTCCCTGTTTTCCTCCTGACTGGCTGCTCTGCTCTTCAGCCTGCTCCCCTGCCCACCCTCCCCTGGCAGGCCAGTACCCCTGCCCAGACTGCTGTGGTGGCCCGGTGGCCCAGAAGTGCACTCTCCTGCTTTACGCTCGTTGTCCCTGCTCTGCTTTCTGTGCTGCAGCCAGAGAACTTCTTAGATTCGTCCACCACTGATTAAACTTGGAGAAGCTCCGGCCTTGTGGCCGTGAAGATGAAATCTTCACCTCTCCAGGGCCTCTTGAGACCTGGCTTCCACTGTCTCTGGGCCCACCCCTCGCACCCTGCTCAGCTCATCATATGACACTGTGCTGGGAGCATGTACCCCTGGGCCTAATGCCTTGAGGTCCTCCACTTGGAGAGCCTTCCCCACCAGAACTTTAACTGGGTGTTCCCTCTGAGGGATCACCCTCACATTTACAATCCGATTTACATATTTTGATTGCTAGCTCAATTTTTCCCTCCCAGAAATCTTATTAGATTCAGATGGACAGGCCCAGATGTTCGAAGGCACTTCCCATGACTGCCTGAGAAATTGGGTTTGCTGTCTCCTGCTTTTCCACACCTTCACGTGCCGCCCTGGGGTCTGTCCTGTTAGCTAAGCCCCCAGACCTATTTTCTGCACAAAACCACATGGTATGGGTTTACGTTTCATGAACTGGCCAACGTTACCAAAGATGACATGATAGCAAGAGATGACTTCATGTCTCACATTAAAGAAGTCAGAGAGTGGCAGGGCAGTTCTTTGTCCTCAGTGTGAGGTCTTCTTTCATCTTATTCCTTCATGCTTGGCTTCCATTCCCAAGGTCATCTCACCAACCAAAATGACTGCTGCAGCTCCAGCCCCTACACATACATTCCAGCCTGCATGAAGGTCATGCTGTCTCCTTTAAGAATATTTCCCAGAGGTTGCACATCGCACTCTGCCTTCATCCTGATGGCCAGGACTTAGTTATATGGTAGGCTGGGAAATAGAGTCTCTATATGTGCCCAGCTAATGTCTGGGGGTTCTATTACTAGGGAAGAAAGGGAGAATAAATATCAGGAGACATCCTGCAGATTCCTACACCTGTAACAACAAACATTCATCTTTCCTCACCCTGCCTAGTTTGATATAGGATCAGGCTCCCTTTACACTTCACATTTGACCTAGGATAATTTTCTCAAATACCCACAGCTCACTTACAAAGAAGATTCTGCTGAAAATGCTTATAAACAATGCTAACTTCCTGTGCCATTCATTGCTCAGGCCCCGTGCTTTTGTGCTGGGGGAGAGAATACCTTGGATTGCACACATAAGCCTGGTTTGCACACACACATCATGGTGTCAGTGGACTTAGGTCACAATTCCAGACTTAACCAGTTCTCAGAAAGCAACAGCAGGTTCACAGGTCAACAGCCATGATGGACAGTGAAAGAGCAATGTAAGGATGTCCTTGGTATGCCCCCCACTTCCCATGGGTCTACAGACACACACTGGTGGCTGGTTTCAAAACTGAGCAGCTACACACCAGCTCCTTCTGTAGCACCCTTCCAGTGAGGCACAGTTGATATTCATCTGCTAAACGGCACCTGTATGATTGCATTTAGCTGGATATATATGCTCAACACATCTGCATCAAATATATCTCTGAAAGACTGCTCTTTTTTTTTGGGGGGGGGGTGAAGGCAGGAAATTTGTGATGTGGTTATCTCCCTCCACATGAGCTCCACGACACTGGTCTTTCTTGCTGTTGTGTCCTTCTTCAGCGCTTCACGTGGTGCATGACACAGAGCAGGCTTTTCAGAGATATTTGCGAACACCATGTGCTACATAACAAAGGCACAAAGATGACTGAAACATGATCTTTGTCTCCACAGATCTCATTATCTAGTGGGGAAAGCTAAACATGAGCAATTATATTATAGAGTAAAGCATACTGTATAAATATCTGCTCAATGTCTAAGAGACACATATGGCATGTCTGAGCTGGGTTCTGCTGTATGACTAGGAGTTCATGAAGCCTGTGGAAGTAGACATGGAGACATGGAGATGTTCAGGCAGAGACCAAGTTGTGCAAGGGCCTAAAGTCATGAAACAGCCTCTCAGCTTTAGGTAACAAGTATAAGAGGTCCCATAACCTAAGACCTAGTAGTATTTAAAGTAATGTTTTTATAAAATTCATTTTTTATAGAAGTGATTTATAATTACTACTAGTTTATTAAAAGTCAGAGCTTTGGCAAAACAAAATGCATAAATACAGACAATAGAATGGTGGTTATGGGGGAGTAGAGAGGATGAAGAGGGGCGAGGGGTCAAATGGATGGTAATGGAAGGAAGCCGGACTTTGAATCGTGAGCATGCAGTAGGGAGTACAGATGTCATATTATCATATAATGTTGTACACATGAAATGTATGTAATGTTATTAACCACTGTCACCCCAATAAACTTAATCTTTAAAAAAGTCAGACCCTTGATTTACAATGATGATTTGCATCCAAAGATTATGGAACAGGATTTGGTAACTTGTCAGAGTTCTACCCACTGCCCACCCAGGGGGCTCCAGAAAAACTGAAAATGTAGGTTTCTGTCCTAGAGCCGGACTACTTAGAGCCTTGGGAGAGCTGCACTTTTGTAGTCCCTGTGTGCGTGTCCTCGACAACCCAGTGACCACCGCTAGAAGATGACGATTGCTGACATGTACTTGGTGGAGTGCCAGGTGCCAGTCTAAGCATTTTACATGTATTGATCCGTTTAATTTTTATCACCACTTTATTAGGAAGTATTGTCCCCATTTCACAGGTAAGGAAACCATGTCACACAACTTTACTGATTTGCTCAAGGTCACAAAGCTATGAGCAGCTGAGTCAGGACTTGAAACTCACCCAGTTCAAAAGATTGGCGGTATATTAAAGTTATCAGGCTGTTATTTTTATTTTTGTATTTTATTTTTGAGCTTTTTGGCTAAGCAAAGAAAATATTTCTGAGGAAAAAGCAGAAAGAACATGCTGGTTTGGGGCCCTGAGATCTCCGGAGCATTCCCTTGCCTTCCTATGTCATGGGCCGTTCCAGCCTGGCTTTCTGCTCTGCCGCGGCCCCTGTGGTCTGTCCCAACCCCCGTACTACTGCCCCTGGGTCCTGAACATGAGCACACTGGCCCTCTGCATGATGAGATTCAGAACTGAGGACTAGGGCAGGCAGGTGGAGGTATCAACAAACACATGGAGAGAGGGGCAGGGGACAGAGTTTCCAGAATGTTCTTACAGGAAGCCCTTCCTCCCTTTGTGATGGTAAATGTGCTAAATCCTTTCTGTTTCATCCCCTGAGAATAGGGTGTTCCACTCTGGCCTCTCCGTTGGACCCTCTTGCTCACCAGGGTCAGCTCTGAGCTGGCAGACTGGGTCTCACTGTGCTGTTCCAGGGCTTCCCAGCCCACCACTTCCCATCTCCCCCTTTGGTCTTGCCCTGGCCTGTCTGCAACCTCAGTCAGAATGTGCCTCATATAGTGTGAAGGGAGAAGGAGAGTCTAGTGCTCAGGAGCAAGGAGGGCTCTGCTCAGACACACCTGGGTTCGGATCCTGGCTCAGCCACATATGAAGCCTATCACCTTAGGCGAGTCCCCCAAACTCTTTACTCCTCAGTGTCCTCATCTATAAAATGGGTTGAATAAAACCTTCCTCACAATGTTGTCAGGAAGATAACCCATCATGCCCAGTGACGTTGGCTATGAGAGCCCTCTGCCGTCACACAGTGGCGTGGATTTCCAGCCTGGCCACCATCTAGCAGTGTAACCAGGGACTGTGTGACTCACCCATCTCTGTGGAGGTGTATACTAGCAGCAGCCATGTCTCGGAGTGTTGTAAATAATTCGTCTTTATAACTTAATGCAGTAAAGTGCTCAACATGCTGTCTGGTACACATTAGATGTTCATTAAATACTAACTACTATTGTTTGTCCTTCACTGCCATTGTCCCCACCAGCTGAAGTTAACCCATTCTAGACTAATTGTCCCAAGTACCTATGAAAGGCTTATCGGAGTGGGACCTTCTCCAACAGGCTCAGGCCCGCCCGCACGTCCCTGCTTCTGTCCTCCCTCAGAGCCGTGACTTACAGCCTCCGAATGGAAGGTTCCTCTGCTCTTCTTCACAGACAAAGGCTTCGCTGCCTTCACTCACAGGCAGAGTTCCATAGCTGACAAACTGGGATGGCCTCCCTGAGGAACTGTCCTTCATTCCGAGATGAATGTTCCAGAAACAGCCCCTCTCCCGATGCATCTTTGCGGTCCTGCGCGCTGGAAACAAGCATCTGGATTTTCCAGGAGGTTGATTTTACAGGATGTTATTCTCATAAAGCATATGTCAGCTTAATTGAAACGATGTGAGTGGTAAATTTTGCATTCTAAATTTAGAAAGACGGCATGGGGAGGAAATGGAGCCTGGGGGGACTGTGAGCTGAGCTGTTGCGTAGCCCTGGTGGGGAGAGTGCTGGGTCGCACAGGCCCACGGTTGCAGATGCTCTTGCTTGCCGAGGTCTGTTTTAAATACTGCATTCTTAGGGTTGATTTTTGTTTGTTTGTTTGTTTGTTTCCTAATGTTTCCGAATCTTTTCACAGCTCTTATGGACTGCGTTCAGTTTTATGAATCTTAACCTGTTTTTACATCATTCAATACTATTTTAAGAGCCCCTGCTGGGGCTGTGGATTGGATGAATCAGAGTTACTGTGTCCAGGCTTTCAAATCTACAAGGTGACCTGTTGGCACATTACTGTTTTCTTGAATAATAGCAACAGCTTCAGTACTAAGGCCTGATATGCTCATACCACTGTGACAGAGGCAGGGGCCGGGTCTCACCAGTGTGCTCACAGCCCTACACAGAGAAGAGAGGCAGGCAGAGAGCACTCCATTCCTGTTGCTACAGCTTCTGGGGCAGAGGAGAGAGTGGCAAGGACCCTGGGGACAGGCTATGAAGAGTGTGGGAGGCAGAGTCTGGAGTGGCTGGGGTGGGAGCGCATGACGCAACGATGTGCAGCTGGGGCAGCCTTACTCACAAGCCCGGCCCTACCCTGGGCTGGTTCAGTAGGAACTTTCAGGACCAGGGTCTAGGTGGCATTTCTTAAAGCTTTCCTGGTGGTTCAAATGTGCATCGAGGGTGAAACCTAACCCAATGAGGCTCCTCAGGGAGGGCCACGTAAGAGGTTCCATGGTGGCCTGTGGTCCCCTCTCAGGCCCACTGGTGCTGGACCTTTCTGAGCAGCCTCCTGAGGTTCCCTCTCCTCTTTATGTGGTTCTCTGGCTAGGTGCACCCAACCACTAGCCCCTCGGACGCCTCCACAGTCATGCTTCACCCACTCCTGGCACCCCAGAGCCCCAGAGCCAGGCCCCCCTTGTTCACAGCCTCCTGTGCCCTTCAGGGCCGTGCTACTCTGTTTGAACACAAGTGGCAGCATTACAGTACACTTTATTCTTGGTCATATCCGCAGAGTTCTCCATGGCTTCCTGTAAGCAATCTGCTGTGTGTTACCTTCCTCGGGCACCGCCAGACCCTGTGGCCAGTGGGAAGCTGAACAGGAGACAGGAGGGAAGGATGAGCATGAGGTTGGGATATTTTCCCCCTTGCCTTGTTCCTTACAAGGTCACCTTAGGTGTTCTCCGGATGACCGTCTCCTCTGGGGTCCCAGTAGTCTCTCCCTCTCCTTGTCCCATTGGGCCTGAGGGCTTCTCCTTCACCCTTGCTAGTCCAAGGTTTTTCACTACGCAAGTGATTCTCTCTAAGAGTGGTGCTGAACCAGCACAATTAGCGCCACCAGGGCACTGAGAAATGCAGGTTCCCGGGCCTGAAGATCAGATGGTCAGGGCCTGGGGCCCAGCAGTCTGTTTACCAAGCCCTCCAGGTAATTCTGATGCACCCTCAGGTTTGAGAACCACTGCCCTGTGACTTCCTCTTTGTCTTACCCAACAGCGTTGCTCACAGCCCCTTTATCGAGCCCTCTGATAGTCATAATTTGAACCTGCCTGCTGCACCTGATGATGGGTTTTGAGGTTTGCTATTCCACACAATTGTGACCTTTGTTATAGATCTCTGCACACGTGTCGGAGTTTATATGTAGAATGAAGTCCCCGAAGTAGCAGTTCTGGGTTAAAGGGAGTGTGCATTTTAAATTTTAATAGATATTGCTAAATTGTTTCTGACAGTGGTTGTCCCAATTTACTTTTCATCTAAACGGGTCTGTAGTTATTTCCCATTGTGTGACCTTGCCAGTGACTCTAAATTAAGCCAGCGGTGGCAGAATGATTTTAGGGTCCTGTGTCTCAGACCTGGATGCGCCCAGATCACATGGGGATCTTATTAAAATGCAGATTTAAGTGTGGGAGGCCTTAGATGTGAATCCCAAGAGTCTGCATTTTTAACAAGCTCCCAGGGTTAGTGAGTAAAAGAAATGGCTAAGAAATGGGTGTTGAGTTCAAATCCCCACTCAGCCACTTACTAACTGGGATTTTCTGCAGTTTCTTCATCAATGTAATATCAATGTAATGGGGATTGGATCATAGTATTCGATTTTGATTATATAAGTCCACACATGTATACAAAGGGCTCAGCCAAGGGCATGACACAGCACCGACATTCCACCAACAGCAGCTCAGGTTATTGTTTGCCTCTGTCCATTTCAGATGGTTATTTGTCCCACCCCTTATCTGCTCCTGACACTCAGCTGCTCATAGCTTTCGTCAAACAGCTCCCAATGTCTTAGGCTGACAGCTGCTCCAGAGGTTCTGTTTGTCTTCAAGGCAGCTACCAAGTCCAAAGCAGTTGCTAGTACCACTCTCTTTTAGCACCCCAAAAGGGAACCTGTAGCAGAGTCATTGCCAAGCCTCCTGCTGAGCAGCTGATCCCCTCATTCCAGAAACGTGAGACATTGGCTCATAGAATGGGGACCCTCAGGAAGCACCAGCTGCCCTCAGCCCCAAGGTGGCCTTCAATCCTCCTCTTCGTTAGGATGGTCTTAATCCCGAAGAGGAAACCTTCAAGAAGGCCTGCTGTCCTTCTTTTCAGGGTGAGCTCAGGTTAAGTCCCCTGACACCCTCCCACATAGGGTGCGGGCAGAGCTTCTCACTTCTCCAGCACTATCTAAACTCGGGCTTCTAGGGAATGTGGCCGTGCCCACTCTCATTTACACGCATCACCTGTGGCCTGTGGGGATATATATGCAGATCAGTCTCTAAAATGGCAGGCACTGTGCACAGAGGGAAACATGCAAGTCATTTGTAATCCACCACATTTCAAAAACCAGAGCCATGATGTCACAGCACTGAGAAGAGGCTCCAGGCCCATGTGGAGCCAGCCAGAACCAGCTGCCTGTGGAACATGGCTGGCCCCATGGAACGGTGCCTTGCTCTCCTCCTTTATATGGACTTGAATAAGAACACAAGCTGACAGCTTCTAAAGCTGTGAGTATATGTGCATATGTGAGGAAAACTGTGTGGAGAAATTGCCCCGAGGAGCCCAGAGGTGGAGGGAAGGGGCTGGGCTGCCCTACCGATCCAGGTCTCAAGTTCATTTCTCTACACTGAATGCTGCTCTTGTGCTGGGACAATGAAAGCACAGGCAGGTAGCAAGAGACACTTGAAAGTGACAGGACTGGGATTACAACATGGAGTCACGTTGGGAGCCTGATGCTGCATGTATCGGAGAAAGAAAGAAAAGCCTCCTTGGCTGGTGGCTCAGTGATAGAGCATCAGCTCAGTGTGTAGATGTCCTGGGTTTGATTCCCAGTCAGGGCCACAGGAGAAGCGACCATCTGCTTCTCTCTCCTACCCTCTCCCCCTTCTCTCCCTCTTTCCCTCCTGTAGCCAGTGGCTCGATAGGTTCTAGCATGGCCCCAGGTGCTGAGGTTGGCTCAGTTGGTCCAAACATTCAGCCTCAGGTGCTAAAAATAGCTCAATACTCAAGCATCGGCCCAAGATAGGGTTGCCAGGTGGATCCTGGTCAGGGCACATGCTGGAGTCTCCATTACTATCTCCCCTCCTCTCACCTAAAATAAATAAATAAATAATATAAAGAAGAAGAAAAAGAAAGAAAAGACTTTGCTTCCTCTCCTTTTTGAGCAACTCTCTTATCTGTGGGTCATCGGATGCTTCTATTTTTACCCCTTGGCTGGGTGGGCTCTTCCCCATTGTTTCAGCCTTCTCCTTCATGCTGGTGGCTCTCCAAGCTTCAATAGCAGTCCAGACATCCCCATGCATCTCCCATTCTGCTTGTATCTCCAAAGCCTGGCTGTCAGCACCCCTAAACTGCCCTTCCCATCCACTTCCCCAAACCCACTTTTCTGTGTTTCTTACTCCCAAGAAAGTCTTTATTTAAAGACAGTGTTCTGGTCCCTGGCCGGTTGGCTCAGTGGTAGAGCGTCGGCCTGGCGTGCAGGAATCTCGGGTTCGATTCCCTGCCAGGGCACACAGGAGAAGCGCCCATCTGCTTCTCCACCCCTCCCCTTCTCCTTCCTCTCTGTCTCTCTCTCCCCCTCCCGCAGCCAAGGCTCCACTGGAGCAAAGTTTGCCCAGGTGCTGAGGATGGCTCTGTGGCCTCTGCCTCAGGCACTAGAATGGCTCTGATTGCAACAGAACGACGCCCCAGTTGGGCAGAGCATCGCCCCCTGGTGGGCATGCCGGATGGATCCCAGTCGGGCGCATGCCGGAGTCTGTCTGACTGCCTCACGTTTCCAGCTTCGGGAAAATACAAAAAATAAAAATAAATAAATAAAGACAGTGTTCTGTAGCCTAAGAAATGATTACAAGCCATCATTCTGCCTGCTCCCAAGTCTGTCCCTGGATCAGGGACAATGCGGCAAAGTCGTGTGCCCAGATCAAACTGTTCTGATCCCCGAGGGAGGGGGCTTGTGCTCTCAGCCTTCCTGGAGGGCTGTTGGAAGGAGCAGCCCTGTGAAACCTCTGGGTGTTGCTGTGCACTGTTTTCCTTAAAGATGTTGCTCATCAGGTTCTGCAGCAGCCTTTTCGTGAGGACCCAGAGGAGAATGTCCCTTGGGTTTAGCTAAGCAGAATTAGCTGTCTTCATTCTGAGCGAGGAGCCGGCCCTGGTCCTGTAAATCCTGTATCACATGAGTGCAGAGAACTCCAAACCGACCTCAAGCAAGCACATGGGAAGGCAAACAGTATGTGTTTTCTGCTGATGCCACTACTAGCCATGTTATGTATCTACTTATTTTTAATTTACATGACCTTGTATGGTTGCATATACTTAGTTAAGCCTCCTGTAAGATGGGATATAACAATATGAAGAAGTATACCCTCCATCCTCATGTATTAATAAGTGACCACTCACATGCAATATCTGTAGAGACATATTTATTAAGTAGAAAGATGCAACTTGTCGTAGGGCAGTATTTTTCAACCATTGGTCTGCCAGAAATTTTGTGCCGGTCTACAAAAGAGTTGTTGTATGAAGATTGTAGGCCCAATGCTCTTAGTTGAATTCACTTATACTCAGGGTGATAGCCACTCATCAGCCTGTATCATTGATGAAAATACTATTGAGGTTGTCTTAGATATCTTTGGAACTTGTATGCTTGTTCAAACAACCTTTTTCACTATGTAGAGCATTCACAAATCATGTGCAGTAGACAAAAAGCGTTTGGACAAACTTAAGTGCTATTCAATGCATCGTACATGTGGAGTTCAGAAATCAAACACCAGCTTGTATTCTGTGTTGCACTGTTGTATGCAGTAAAACGATAAAATTTTATTCGTTTCGTGTTTTCATTTCCGGCAGGCTATGTCACTGGTCCCCAGGTTTAAAAAGGTAAAAAATCCACTGTCATTGAGGACATGATTTGGTGAATTCTACCTGAAGGATGTATTAAATATTAACAAAATCAAACTACAGCACTTTTAGTTACCTGTCATAATATAGTGCAGCATTGTGAAGAGAAGTTTAGATCTTGAATTTCAGCTGAAGAGAATTTCAGCAACCAAACTTCAAGTCATTTTTAGGTGATTTAAAACATATACCCTCCCTATAATTATGTAACATATAACAACAACAACAAAAATCTTTTCTGATAATGGGAGATCCCTGGCAACCAAATGAATGATTGCAAGGGACATGAACCATCTGGGCTTTCCTCCAGACCCTGAGCAGTGTGGCAAAGTACCCTGGAACCTGTCCCTCACTGTGCTTCCTTAAAGGGCCATTAGAGAAAGGGACTATTTGCTGTTACCGGAGATGAACATTTCTGTCATTTTTCTGCAGGCCAACAGGTCTTTTTTTTTTTTTTACCACCTTGAGAAAAACTTTATTTATGAACATCGGAAGCAGTACAAAACTGAGAACCTCAATTTAGGTGCAACAAACATGGATATGATGCTAAGTAACTCAATCCCTAAAGCAGCAGTCCTCAAATTTTAATATGGCCCTGTATATTGTTAAATAAGCAAGGCTAGAATGAGCTATAGAGGATTTGTTTTTAGGATATATTGAGTGAGATGGCAATTACATGAAGGTGCATAAGCTTGAAAAAGAACCACTTTGCATTGATAAAACATTGATGCCATAACCAACCCTTAAGTCCCACAGTTTCATTAAGATGACTAGATTCTCTAGAGAAAGAAGAGGTCGTTTTTCCCAGCTTACTGTTCAGTTTCTACTAAAGCTTGTGGTATAACTAGCTGCCACCAGGTAAATGCTCTTGCCTAGAAGAGAATTGCAATTCTATTAATATTAGAGGCAGCAGCAAGAACTCGACATTAAAAATCTAGCTCAAGAATTTATAGGATATAAAAAAAGAATATAGGCTGGGTCTTACTAGAGAACTGAGTTGTACAGGGACTTAGGTTAAAACCATTTAGAAGAAATTGTAAGCTTTAAGGTAGTCATATCTTCCCAGTATGTGAAGAACCCACCAACACTACATATTATGAATAAAGTTGAGAGCAGAAAAAGGTCTTTTACTAAAGTGGGAAGGACTATAAAATTATGTACAAAACAGGTTCAGAATAGAGGAATATTTACAGGATGTGAAACTATTAATCTGCAGCCATAATGAGGCCCTCCGAGTTCCCAAAACCTTTGCTTTTTTCTCCTTCCGTTCTTGCTCATGCTTCTTCCATTGCTCCTCCCTGGTCTGGAAACGAGGTTGCTAGTAAGTTTTCTTGTGGAAGATAACTCTGTTTACATGGTCATTTGGACATTTATTTTCTTTAGATTGTCCCCATGGTTTCAGTTTTCCTTTGTGTGGCTCATATGTGAGGGGACGAGACAAACTTGCTTTGAGATCAAACACTGGTTTTCTGTTGGAGACCGGAGTCTGCTGCTTCAGCTGTCAACTGCAGTGGGGCAATAACTGGAGAAGAATTCCCCTTTGTGGTCTTTAACTTGTTTGTTCCAACCATACCCTGGCCTTTTGGGGTATTCCAGATATGGTCACATGTGGAGACTTTCTGGCTGGAGTTTTGGTCAGTGAATGCTTGTACTCATTATCTTTGGTAGTGGCTGAAAACCTGACATTCATTTTAGTTCCTGAGAGTCTGGAGTGCTTGACTGACCCGTTCACACCCGAGGTGCTCTGATCTGCAGTGCCCTGGGCCCGGCCTTGCCAGTGTCCCTGGCTTGCATGAGTACAAGCCATAAAGAGTCTTCCTTTGAGACCAATTGGAGTTGCCACCACTTCCTTACTGACAGATTGCTTCTTCGGTTCATTAAATAAATTGCGTTGTTCAAATGTTTCTTTTTTTCTCATAACATATTGAATGACCCTGCTGGAAATCAGGATTCCTGTGGACAGTCCTGTGCCTTCTCCTTGTTTTGGTGACATAGCCAGCTAGTTCCCTCTCAGCTAGTTCCTGGTTGCTAGTCTGTATCTCAGTCTCATCATAAGAGGATGCAGAAGTTTGACTTTCATCCTGATTTTCATTTTCTTTTCTTATTTCCTGTTTCAGGTGGGCTTTCAAGGCTTTTAGCAACTTGCC
This sequence comes from Saccopteryx leptura, assembly GCF_036850995.1. NCBI lineage: Eukaryota > Metazoa > Chordata > Mammalia > Chiroptera > Emballonuridae > Saccopteryx > Saccopteryx leptura. The sequence goes on from NC_089508.1 coordinate 124,860,026, forward strand.
TGCCCTCAGGGTAGCTCGAAGGCCCAGACTCTTGGCTAGGTTCTGCAGGTCACTGTACTTGAAGGAGGTCGGCTCCTCCACTTAGGGGATGGTCATCGCAATCACAGTTCAGGAAACCATGCTGAGTATCTTCCAAGCTCCACGGGGTCTTTCAAAACTAGTGCCCAACAGGTCTTTAATATTTCTTGAAACCACAGGTCTCCTTCATGTCTTGTAACTGACACAACTATGAGAGCAGCAGGCCCCTGACAGTGTGGTGGCTGGCCAGGGGGACAGAGACACTGCAGGAAAATTGAGCAGAGTATTTTCTTTCTTTGCAAGCCACATTTGGGATCTGTGAATGCTGTCTGATCACTTGCAGATTTTTTTTGTCAGATGTTTTCAATGCCTCCCCTGCACCTCAGTGAGGTATTAGATGAATGTATTTCACCAGGAAGTACCAGCAGACTTAAATCCCATTCCCTGTGTCATCTTGTCTATGCTATTAATCATGCTTGCAGCTTCTGTGTCTGAAACCAAACCATAGTCCTTTCAATTGGGTAAGCTTTCTCATTCCTTGACACTAATTAAATTACTTTTATTAGAGTTTGCACTTTCCTAATCATTGCTTCTGGATTGGGGATTTTATGGCTAGATCAAGGAGGTGAGGTAGAAGGCCAACTTGACCTTTGGGAATGGTATGGGGACTAATTCACAGATATGCTACTCAAAGTCTGACACAAAGACTTTTCATTAGTTGATGTAAGGTAAGAAGCAGGGAAATTTGGAGAACAAAAGGCGAGGCTGTTTGGGTATGCTGATGGGAATTTGATTTAATTTTTTGAAACATACTGCAGCTTTCTGTTGTCAGATTAAAAAAAAACAACCCTATAAGTCTTTAGGAGAAGAAAATAACTTTTGAACGATACCTGGCAAATGAAGGCAGATTTCTACATGTTTTATTTATTTTCCTAGACACAACTTTTTTATTTTCATTGACTTAAAATTGCTATAAGCTTACTTCTTAATATAAAAAGGCAGGTATTTAGAAGGAATAAAGTGAAAATATTTATATTTCTACCACTCAGTGAAAAACACTGCCAACATTTGGTGTATTTCTTACCTGTACATGTAAACACACATATATATATATGTTTTATATAAGAAAGGATTCATGCTTTACATACATGTTTGTAACTTGCTTTTTTCTTAATATAGTTTAGATATTTTCCAGGTCAATTTATTATGTAGTTCACTATCATAACACTCGTAAGTATCACGATTTATTAAATTCCTTATTTTTTGACATTTTGATTGTGTATCGGTCAACTATGGCCATCATAATGTGCATAACAGACAGCCACAAAAATCTCAGTGCCACCAGAGGTGAGCACTTAACTCTTTGTTCAGGAGTTTGCAGAATGTCAGGGGCAGCACTGCTATGCAGTGAGGTGGGGGGTGCTGTTCCAGGAGTCCAGATACCCTCCTGGGGTCATCTCATCCTGAGGCACCCCATGGTGTACATTCCTCCCATGGCGATGACAAAAAGTTGCAGAAATGCTTTTTTTATTATTATTATTCATTTTAGAGAGGAGAGGGAGAGACAGAGAGAGAGAGAGGAGAGACAGAGAGAGAGAAGGGGGGGAGGAGCTGGAAGCATCAACTCCCGTATGTGCCTTGACCAGGCAAGCCCAGGGTTTCGAACCGGCTACCTCAGCATTTCCAGGTCAACGCTTTATCCACTGTGCCACCACAGGTCAGGCCAGAAATGCTTTTTAAGCCTTGGGTGGCATCTTGGTCTGAAATATTTCATTGGTCACAGTAAGTCATATGGCCTAGCCTGAAGTCAGGGGAAAGGAATTTACTAAGAGTAAAAATTTCCAACCCCAGATCTAATCTAGCACAGGTTGTCTGTCCCCACTTACTGTTATTATAAGCATTGCCACCACACTCCTGTGCATACAGTCCACACGCCTGATTGGTTTTGTGTTCTTTTTTAGGATAAATTCATGCAAGTGAAATTTGGTCAAGAGTCAAAAAGCATATAAGTTTTGAATTTCATATATGGGACCAGACTGCCTTTGTTTGACTTGTTTTAAAACAAAACGACTGTACGGGAATGGTTTTTTTTTTTTTTTTACTAATTTTTGTGAGATTGTTTTCAGGAGAGGAAAAAGGAGGATATTTACTAAGTCAAAAAACAAAACAAAACCCTATATTTGATTGAGAGAAAAAAAATTAATGATAAATATTGGCTTTAAATGTAACCTTTAGACCCTGTGATATAAGAAGCCCCAATTCATTCTCAGAGATTCTGGATAAGGTCATCTGATGACTTTGGAATACCAGATTATTAGGCTCATATGGAAGCTACTGACTGATACCCCTTAGCTTTGAGTAAGGTTATAAAATCTGAGAGTCCTTCCTATAAAATCTGCATGTAAGACCTTCAGAATTCCTGAGAAAGTAAAAAATGTTTAAACAGGCATTAAGGTTTGAAAATAGAAGTGGATCGATTCTGTCACAGAGCCGGCAGGATTTCTGTAAGCAGCTGAGGCCCCAGAGCAGCAGGGAAGGACTGTTTCTGACATGGGCTGCCCAGATAGAGGAAGCAGACGTTTCTCTTCCTGACTCATTCATTTTTTCTCTCTCTTTTCCGCTTCCCTAGTATTTTGTTCTTCCCCCTACTGTAGCCCCATCTCCTCCTTTTCATTGGTTCTTTGACTCCTTTAATTCCCAAGCAAAACGGAGGAAGGGAGAAGAAAAAAACATATATATATATATATGCTTCAATGACAGCAATCTCTTATTTCACTGTGTCTGTTGATTATTTTCTTGCCTCATTAAGCCTGTTTTTCATGCTGGAGATGTTTATGAGAACACTGGTGTCTAATAAACAGATGTTTGGGGTGAATTCCCATGACGAATAGTGAGAAGGTTGAGAGTCTCCACGTGTTGCCAGCCATCCCTCGAAAATTCATTCTTTTCACACCAGAAAAAATGGCCCAGAATGGAAAGTGCCCTTCCCAACGTCCAACAACAACGTGGGGGAGAAAAACGATCCCTGCTTTTCTGACTACACTCCTTTCACAAAAGGGCCTGGATCACAGCTGTATGTATTGTTCAGTCATGTGTATGGCTACAAGTAATTGAAACCAACTTACAGTGGCTGAAACCGAGAGGGATTTATTGCCTCCTGGCCAGGCAGTGGCACAGTGGATAGTGCATTAGTCTGGGATGCTGAGGACCAGATACAAAACCTCAAGGTCACTGGCTTGCGCCCAAGGTCATTGGCTTGAGCAAGGGGTCACTGGCTCGGCTGGAGGCCCTGCCCCCAGTAAAGGCACATATGAGAAAGCAATCAATGAACAACTAAGGTGCCTCAACTATGAGTTGATGCTTCTCATCTCTCTCCCTTCCTATCTGTCTGTCCTTGTCTCCCTCACACATGTGTGCATGCTAAAAAAAAGAAAGGGGGATTTATTTTCATCTCATAACAAAAAGTCTGCAGGTGGGAAGTAACTTTTCTCCTATGGTCACTAGATGACAGCTGCAGCTCCAGCCACACATCTGAGTTCACAACAGCAAGAAAATGGAAGGGACAATACTATAACTTTTAGCAAGAAATCAAAAATTTCTCTTAACTGCCACCACCCCCCTGCCCCAAATCCAGCTCAGCTTATATCTCATTAGCCAGAACTGTTGGCATGCCTATCCTTAGCTATTGGGGGTGGGGGTGTGTGGGAGACTGGGAAAGTGGGTATTTCTGAAGACATTTTAAAAAAGGGTTGGGGAAAAGTACTCACGACAGCCCGTGGTGCTGAGGCTTGTGGCCCCCTTGTGCGGCTTGCAGCCCCACCTGTGGCGACGAGGCAAAGGCTGAGGCTTGTAGACCTGGGCACGTGAACACAGCCCATCCCATGGAGAAGAGGTGGAAACAACAGCGACAGCCACAGCCCACCGGCACTGGCAACGCCCATACCCGAACACTCCAGGCAGCAGCAGAGGGGGTGATGGGACTGCAGACAGACCACACCTAGGAAACACAGAGGCCACACCCACTGGACTCCAGTGGCACACCCTTCTTATACACAGACAAAATAGGAAGGCACAGAAATGCAACACAAATGAATCAAGAGAAATCCCCAGAAAAGGACTTGAATGAGTCAGATATAACCAAATTACCAGATTCAGAGTTTAAAATAATAATTGTTAGGATGCGCAAAGATCTTAGAACAACAATAGATGATCATAACAAACAATTAAATAAAGAGATAGCAAGTACATAAAAGGACATTGAAATAATAAAAAAAAATCAGTCTTAAATGACAAATACAATATCAAAAATGAAGACCACAATGGAAGGAATTAAAAGCAGGATAGATGGAGCTGAGGATCAAGTCAGCAAGTTAGAGGACAAGATAAACAAAGGCATGGAAGCAGAGAAGAAAAAATAAAAGAGACTCAAAAAGCCTGAGGAAATTCTAAGAGAGCTCTGTGACAACATGAAGAGAAATAACATCCGCATCATAGGGGTTCCTGAAGAAGAAGAGAAAGAACAAGGGATAGAGACTCTGTTCAATCAACTCATAGCTGAAAACTTCCCTAAATTGATGTGGGAAAAAGTCACAAAACTTCAAGAAGCACAGAGAATTCCATTGAAGAGAAACCCAGAGAAATCTACACCAAGACACATCATAATAAAAATACCAAAGCTAAGTGATAAAGAGAAAATATTAAAAGCTGCTCGAGAAAAAAAGGCTATCACCTACAAAGGAGCCCCCATGAGGATGACATCCGACTTCTAAACAGAAACACTTGAGGACAGAAGGGAATAGCCAGAAATATTAAAGTCATGCAGAACAAGAGCCTATAACCAAGACTACTTTATCCAGCAAGGCTATCATTTAAAATTGAAGGAGAAATAAAAAGCTTCCCAGACAAAAAAAAAAAAAAAAAAAAAAAAAAAACTCAAGGAATTCATTACAACCAAAGCAATGCTACAAGAAATGTTAAGGGGCCTGTTGTAAACAGATCAAAGGGGGAAAAGAATATAGCAAAAGAGGAATACAGCTTTAAAGAATAAAATGGCAGTAAAACAACTACATATCAATAATAACCTTAAATGTAAATGGATTAAATGATCCAATCAAAAGACATAGGGTAGCTGTGTGGATAAGAAAACAGGACCCATATCTATGCTGTCTACAAGAGACAGACCTTAAAACAAAAGATGCACATAGACTGAAGGTAAAAGGATGGAAAAAAATATTTCATGCAAATGGAATTGAAAAAAAAGCTGGGGTAGCAATACATATATCAGACAAAATGGACTTTAAAACAAAGGCTATAGTAAGAGATAATGAAGGTCCCTACATAATGATAAAAGGAGCAATCCAACAAGAAGATATAACCATTATAAATATCTACATACCTAATATAGGAGCACCTAAATATATAAAGCAGACTTTGATGGATATAAAGGGTGAGATCAACAGCAATACTATAATAGTAGGGGATTTCAATACCCCACCAACATCATTTGATAGATCCTCAAGAAAGAAAATTAACAAAGAAACAGCAGACTTAAAGGACACACTAGATCAACTCGACTAGGTAGATATCTTTAGAACCTTTCACCCAGCAGAATATACATTCTTTTCAAGTGTTCATGGTACATTCTCTAGGATAGACCACTTGTTAGGGCACAAAAGTGGTCTCTACAAATTTAAGAAGATTCAAATCATATCAAGCATCTTCTCTGACCACAATGGCATAAAACTAGAAATAACCACAACAGAAAAATTCAAAAATTCTCAAACACGTGGAAACTAAATTGTATGTTATTAAATAATGAATGGGTTAACAATGAGATCAAAGAAGAAATTAAAAAATTCCTAGAAACAAATGATAATGAGCATACAACAACTCAAAATTTTTGGGACACAGCAAAAGCAGTACTGAGAGGGAAGTTCATAGCATTGCAGTCATACCTTAAGAAGCTAGAAAAAAGCTCAAATAAACAACTTAACCCTGCGTCTAAAAGAACTAGAAAATGAACAACCAGTAAAGCCCAGAGGTAGTAGAAGGAAGGAAATAATACAGATCAGAGCGGAAATAAATGACATAGAGGCTAAAAAAAACCAATACAGAGGATCAATAAGACAAGAAGCTGGTTCTTTGCAAAGGTAAACAAGATCAATTAACCTTTAACTAGACTCACCAAGAGAAAAAGGGAGAGGACTCAAATAAATAAAATTAGAAATGAGAGTGGAGAAATAACAGCTGACACAACAGAAATACAAAATATTGTAAGAAAATACTATGAAGAACTGTATGCCAAAAAAATTAGACAACCTAGATAAAATGGACAAATTCCTTGAAACATACAATATTTTAAAAATCAATCTTGAAGAATCAGAAAACATAAACAGACTGATTACAACAAATGAGATCGAAACAGTAATAAAAAAACTCCCAACAAACAAAAGCCCGGGGCGCAATGGCTTCACAAGTGAATTCTACCAAATATTGAACGAAGAACTAACTCCTATCCTTCTCAACCTATTCCAAAAAATTCAAGAGGAAGGAAGACTTCCAAGCTCCTTTTATGAGGCGAGCATAATTCTGATTCCAAAACCAGGCAAAGACAACACAAAAAAGAAAATTATAGGCCAATATCCCTGATGAATCTAGATGCTAAAACCTCAACAAAGTATTAGCCAAGAATCCAGCAATATATGAAAAAAATTATACACCATGAACAAGTGGGATTTATTCTGGGAAGGCAAGGCTGGTACAATATTCGCAAATCAATCAATGTGATTCATTACATGAACAAAAGGAAGGAGAAAAACCACATGATAATTTCAATAAATGCAGAAAAAGCATTTGATAAAATCCAGCACCCATTCATGATCAAAACTCTCAGCCAAGTGGGAATACAGGGAACATACCTCAACATGATAAAGACCATCTATGACAAACCCACAGCCAACATCATACTCAATAGGCAAAAATTAAAAGTAATCTCGTTAAGATCAGGAACAAGGCAGGGGTGCCCCCTTTCACCACTCTATTCAACATAGCCCTGGAAGTCCTAGCCACCGCAATCAGACAAGAAGAAGAAATAAAAGGCATCTAAATGGGAAAAGAAGAAGTAAGGCTATCACTATTTGCAGATTATAAATGATATTGTATATAGAAAACCCTAAAGTCTCAGTCAAAAAACTACTGGACCTGATAAATGAATTCAGCAAGGTGGCAGGATATAAAATTAATACTCAGAAATCAGAGGCATTTTTATACACCAACAAAAAAATAGAAATTAAGGAAACAATCCCCTTCACTGTTGCAACCAAAAAAATAAAGTACCTAGGAGTAAATTTAACCAAGGAGATTAAAGACTTGTGATCGGAATATTATAAAACATTGATAAAAGAAATCAAGGAAGATACAAACAAGTTGAAGCATATATCGTACTCATGGTTAGGAAGAATAATCATCATTAAAATGTCTATATTACCCAAAGCAATTTATAAATTCAATGCAATACCAATTAAAATACCAATGACATACTTCAAAGATATAGAACACATATCCCAAAAATTTATATGGAACGAAAAAAGAACACAAATAGCCTCAGCAATCTTGAAAAGGAAGAATAAAGTGGGAGATGTCACATTTCCTGATATCAAGTTATACTACAAGGCCATTGTACTCAAAAGAGCTTGATACTGGCATAAGAACAGGCATATAGATCAATGGAACAGAACAGAGAACCCAGAAATAAACCCACAGTTCTATGGACAACTGATATTTGAAAAAGGAGGTAAGAGCATACAATGGAGTAAAGACAGCCTCTTCAACAAATGGTGTTGGGAAAATTGGACAGTTACCTGCAAAAAAATGAAACTAGACCACCAACTTACACCATTCACAAAAATCAACTCAAAATGGATAAAAGACTTAAATGTAAGCCGTGAAACCATAAGCATCTTAGAAGAAAACATAGGTAATAAGCTCACGACATCTCTCGCAGCAATATATTTGCTGATTTATCTCCACGGGGAAGTGAAATAAAAGACAGGATAAACAAATGGGGCTATATCAAACTAAAAAGCTTTTGCACAGCCAAAGACAATAAGAACAGAATAAAAAGGCAAACTACACAATGGGAGAATATATTTGACAATACATCTGATAAGGGATTAATAACCAAAATTTACAAAAAACTTGTAAAACTCAACACCGGGAAGATAAACAGTCCAATCAAAAATGGGCAAAAGAACTGAATAGACACTTCTCCAAAGAGGACATACAGATGACCAATAGGCATATGAAAAAATGCTCAACATCACTAATCATTAGAGAAATGCAAATTAAAACCACAATGAGATATCGCCTCAGACCAGTCAGTATGGCACTCATCCACAAAACAACACAGAATAAGTGCTGGAGAGGATGTGGAGGAAAGGGAACCCTCCTGCACTGCTGATGGGAATGCAGACTGGTGAAGCCACTGTGGAAAACAGTATAGAGATTCCTCAAAAAATTAAAAATCGAACTGCCTTTTGACCCAGCTATCCCACTTTTAGGGATATACCCAAAGAACACCATAGCACTGTTTGAGAAGCAGAAATGTACCCCCATGTTTATGGCAGCATTGTTCACAATAGCAAAGATCTGGAAACAGCCCAAGTGTCCGTCAGTGGACAAATGGATTAAAAAGCCTTGGTACATATATACAATGGAATACTATGGGACCATGAAAAAGAAGGAAATCTTACCCTTTGTGACAACATGGATGGACCTGGAAACTATTATGTTAAGTGAAATAAGCCAGACAGAAAAAGAAAAATATCATACGACCTTACTCATTTGAGGAATCCAATGAACAATGTGAACTGAGGTATGGAATTGAGACAGAGGAGAGATCAAAAGGACAAGAGGAGAAGAGAACAGAGGGAAAGGGGATGATAGGATGAGATAAAGCTGAAGGGAAGGGGGGAGGGCGCTATGGGGAGGGGGACAAGGGAGATGTTGAGGAGAATACGGGGGAGGGGGTGCATTCAGGGCAACACTAGAATCTATGTAAACACAATTAATTAAAATCAATTTTAAAAAAAGGTTGGGGATGAGAATAAGTGTTGGGATTGCCAATAAAAATATTTTGTGCAAGGAATACAAAATATTAAAGCATCATTCAGGGATACAGAGGGACCCAGAGAGGGGAGACACAGCAGCCAAGGTGGGCTGGCTGTGGTCTTGGACCGTCAGAGCAGTCACACAGTGTCAAACCCCTCAGTTCTTCCAAGAACCTTCTTACACTTCCCCACACTTTATATGTGGGAACATATGTGCATGCACAGCTTATATCTTACTTGATATCTTGGTTTCACAATGGATAAAATGGTTTTGATTACTAACATTGAGGCGTATTGGCTTTTGACAGATGTTTTACTTAGTAAGGGTAATGTTCTTCAACCTGGTCAGGTAGGAGGGAGAAGCAGGGTTGTGTCACAGAGCAGCGTTCAATTGGTTGGCGAGTTACTCAGGAAAGAAACTTCCACAGCCTCGGCTTCTTCTCCTGGAGCAGGGCATCAGCATCCACTCTGCCCACCTCGGGGGGTGAGCCCCGTGAGAGTGAGGACACAGCAGCAGGCCTTCAGGTCGGTGTGACCATGGCGTCTGTTGCACACGGTGCCCAGCACATGGCTGCTCTCTGGACCTGAGCCTTTTCAGGGTCGGACACTGAGATGGAAGCAAGGCTACATTCCCAAACAGAAGCTTTTGGAATATCTTCTGCAAAGTTCCTCATGCTCTGACCACTGGGAAATCTTGTCTACTGATTTTACTGATCCCCCACTCCCCACCCCCAGCAGTTTGATCATGAGGAACATCCACCAAAGAATGGTTTCACTTTTCTAGATTTGATTTCAGAAAGGTATGCATGCCGCTGTTTTCATGAGTAACATCAGAAGAATAAACCGGCTATGGGTCTTTTTCTAAGTTGTTTTTCCAATGAGATAGGCATCTATTATTATTCCAGATTTAAACGTGAGGGAACCAAGGCTCAGAAGAAATGTGTGTTTTAAGCACGATTGCCCAGAGATGGACTTTCAAACCAGACCCGAAGGCAGAGCTTAGTCTCAACTCCAATGAGGGGGCTAAAGGTAACATCATCTGCCTCACATTTCTTCTGGTGCTTCCTTCTCATCATATCTTTAATCTCAACTCTTTGCTTGGTTGAACTGTGAGTTTTGGGGCCCTGATTGTATAGGTGAGGAAACTGAGCCTTAGAGATGTGAAGTAACTTATCCATGATGCTACAGGGAATTCACGATGGCAGGAGACCTGGAGTCAGTACTCTCCTGAGACAGAAGCATTCCAGTTTAAAAGAGGTCGTGGGGGCCATGGCCAGTTGGCTGAGCAGTAGAGCGTCGGCCCAGTGTGTGGAAGTCCTGAGTTCAAGTCCCGGCCAGGGCACACAGGAGAAGCGCCCATCTGCTTCTCCACCCCTCCCCCTCTCCTTCCTCTCTCTTCCCCTCCCGCAGCCAAGGCTCCATTAGAGCAAAGTTGGCCTGGGCACTGAGGACGGCTCCATGGCCTCTGCCTCAGGCGCTAGAATGGCTCTGGTCTCAATGGAGTAGCTGCCCAGATGAGCAGAGCATAGTGGGATTGCCGGGTGGATCCTGGTTGGGCGCATGTGGGAGTCTGTCTGCCTCCCCACTTCTCACTTCAGAAAAATACAAAAAAAAAAAAGAAAGAAGTCACGGGATTCTGATCAAGGGTTTGGTCCTGACTGATAAATGGAAGGCACGGGTTCTTGGCCAGGGTCTGCTCTTCATGTCCATCTTACCGTCCTTACCGCTAAGCTGACAAGGTTGAACTGGAAACCCTCCAAGTAATTTTTTCTGTGATTGATTTTTCCTCCATGGTAGAGTTACAGTTCATCATCTTTAACTATTTTTGGCTCAAGATGATTGTGGTTTCGTGGTATAGAAGAGGAACTTATTGCAAATTTATCTTTAAAACATTTTGAGGTCATTAAGGGAAAATTGCGCTCACTGTTGCCTTGCAGAACATTTTTGATACCAGCCCTGCTGGGCAGAAGGAGGCCTGAGTAAGGTGGAATTTGGACTCAGAAGTGCATGAAGGTCCTAGACTCCTTCTTCCATCTTCTGTGAAGGGGAGACCACAGCCCAGGTCCAAGGTCACCCCACTCTGAGAACAACACTGAGCATAAAACTGTGTTTCCTACATTATTGTACAGTGCCTCTCCTAGGATGGCAAGACATCATTAACATATATTTTGGTGTTATTCCTATAAGATTAGCGACCATGTGTATCAGCAATGCAAACCATTTTCTCTGTGGTCATATTCAGTTGCTGGTACTGCTCAGTGATGCTTGGTTTTCAGCCTGTGGAAATAATTACATCGTCAAATACCACTTCATGATTAAAAACCTTTGAAACCAGGAATAGCTCTGCTTTCACAGTAATTTCTTGTGGTAAATGTTCTTTTTTAGAAAAGAAATGCTGAGCAAATTGAAGTCAGATCATTTTTTCCTCTCCTGCTAAAATAATTGCATGAGTAGGAGATGATTCCAGTTTGGGGATGGATGCTAGCGTTATATATTTGGGGATGTTCGCATAGTTAGTCTTCAGCACCCTTACGCATCCTCCTCTCCATCTCAAAATATGTCTTTTTCTCAGGGTGAGAGCTTAAGTGGTATGCATCCTCTTTTACTCTTAACTTTCTTTAGTTTTCCCTTTTTGGAGATCTTAAGCCTTCAATTATATGTGTACACATACACACACACACACACACACACACACACACATAAACACATAAACTGCTCACAAAAATTAGGGGACATTTTATCACTTCATATTCGTTTTGAAATATCCCCTAATTTTTTTGAGCAGTATATATTAGTAGCTTCATATTGTGTTTCCCTCTTTCCTAGCTTGGGGTTCCAATTCTAGTTGTGTGACCTTGGAAAAGTTAATTCTCTGAGACCCAGTTTAAAAATAAGCAATAATGACCCTGACCGGTGGCTCAATGAATAGTGTCAGCCTGGCATATGTATGTTCCGGGTTTGATTCCTGGTCCAGACACAGGAGAAGTAACCATCTGCTTCTCCCCTCCCCCTCTCCCCCTTCTCTCTTTCTCCTTCTGCTGCAGCTAGTGCTTCGATTGGTTCGAGCATACCCCCAGGGGCTGAGAATAGCTCAGTACTCCAGCGTGGGGTTGCCAGGTGGATCTCAGTCTGGGCGCATGCAGGAGTCTGCCTCCTATCTCCCCTCCTCTCTCCTAAAATAAGGGGGGAGGGATAGTGATTTTATCCCACCGGGCAGTTATTGTAGGAATTATATGTGAAAGTTACATTTTAGGGTCCTGCCTGGCACATAATTAGCTCTTAGTAGGTGTTCTTTTTCCCAGCTAATTATCTTGTTCCATTTTAGCGCCTGGAATGCAGTCGTCACTTACCTCTTACCGAAACTTCCGTTGGAACCAGCTATCTACTCCCTGATGCCCAGTTTCTTCCCTGGTTTTGTTGTTATTTTTCCCCCACTCTTTCCTCTATCTTTGGGAACATTTTTAGAAATCATATTGGAAAATCTTTTCAGTGTGGCCGCTCGTCTGCAGCTCGGGGTGTGAACACCCTGGTTGTAAGTGCTGATGCTGGCTCATGTGCTGGCCCCTCTCCCATGCTCTGCAGTTTTGAGGTGTGGGAGGGTTTTGCAGGAGCCCTCTTGCAGGGGAGACCCACCTGCCCTAGTTCAATAGGAGCGCCTGGGGGAAGACTGCTGATTTATCTGTTGGAGATGCTATAGCTTTCCCCAGGATTTGACCATGATTTATGTTAGGGTCTCAGTTTTTTGAAGACACCATCAGTTGAATAGCCTCCCCCCAGTTTATAAAACTTCCAACTCTGTGCAAAGAAACCACTCAGGCCCGGCTCCCTTTCAGCCGGGAAGGGGTGGCTACAGTCTCAATCATGTGTTAGAATTGCATTAGGATCTCACCCCCGCAGGATTGATTCAGGTCTCCTGCCTCTGCAATGTCTGGCCTTATGCCAGTGAAGCATTCTGACTTGGCATTTCCTCTTTATTTATGATGCCTCAGGATTTCCCTTTTCTTATGCTGAATTTGGCTAGTGAAATTTTTTGGGTGTGTCTATGTATTTTATACAGTTTTTCTATGCAGTTGGAGCAAGAGGTGAGTTTGTTTGTTTGTTTAATATCAGTTAAGCTTCCTGTAATCAGGCAAGAAGTGCTGTTGCTTTTCCTTTGGGCACTAAAGTGAGTGGCTTTTTCTAAGAGGCACACAGGTTTCTAGCTCCGCTCCTCTACGGGAACCACTTTCTAGAAGATCAGCAGTAGCCTCTTTGTTGCTAAACCCAGATGCTTTTTTTGACTCTTGGGATACATAGATTTTTTTTTTTTTTAGTATTTTAATAGTTGTAAACACAAGAAAGTGTCAACCAGAATATGCGTTCCCAAGCAACATGGCCTAGGACAATTCCTGTTTGCCTTATGTTTGCAGTCCTCCTAGAGCCCAGCGCAGAATTGCGGATGTAGATCCCTGTAGTTCCAAGGGGGAAAAGCTGTTGATACTTGTATTAAGATCATGTTAAATGTATACAATTCAAGAGCATGGTATGCCTTTCAATTTGGTCCAGTTTTCTTTTGGGAACTTCAGAAACATTTTAAAGAGCTGTATAAATGACTTCCACATTTTGAAATTGATTTGTTTATTTTTATTGCTTTTGCAAATGGGACCTGTTCTTCCATTCTATCTTCAAACTGGTTATTGTTTGCAACTATGAAAGTTACTGAATTCTGTGTAATTTTTCTATTTTATTATCTTCTAGAGTTGTTTACTAGCTTGATAGTTTTTAATTATTTTTTCTTTTGACTACATAACTGTCATCTACAAATGGTGATAATTTTATCTTCTCCTAATCAATATTTTTAGCTCTAGTTTCTTCTTCTGATCTAATTATATAGGCTACTACTTCTAGTGAGAAGTTAAATAAGAGTTAACCCTTTGTATCTTTGTCTTGTTCTTGACAACTGAGGACGCTGTTGGTATTTCTTCCTTCAGCAGGATGCAAGCTCTTGGGCAGGGATAGGGCAACTATTACCGTGTGACGGGAGTCTCTTATATCAATGAATGTTTTATCTAGAATATGTCACATTATGATTTTCCTTCTTAAACTTACTAATATGATGAATTATTATTACTGTGTCTCCTAATGTTAAACTGTCTCCATTCCTGCCATCATCTCCACCTGATTAGGATGCATTATTCTTTTAATATCTTGGATTCTGTTTATGTTATGACTTTGTGAAATGTACATTTATTCAGAGGAGCAGAGGGTGCCAGATGACAAGCTGTAGTTCCTCAAGAGACCACAAGAGAAATGGAAATGGAGAGGTTCATTACTCCAAGGTCCTGGAGGGAAGTCAGCACACCTCTGGGCCACATGGGGGTCAACGCAGAGTGCAGACAGTGAGAGGCAGAACCAGGGCACATGCCTTCTTTAAGGGTCCATAGGTGGAGTGCTTTGGGGTTCCCAAGCTATGGCCTGACTGATCAATTCAAACTAAAGAGTAGGATTTAACCCCCATGGGGTTCTTATCTAATGTGTATGACATACAGGTGCTGGGAGGCAGGAGAGACTGTCAATCACAATGGCTGATGGGAACCCTATATCAGAAACTTCCATTTGCATGTGACCCTGAGGCTGTCTTGCTGTGTAGGGCATGTGCTATCATGAGGAGGCTCCTGTCCATTTAAAATCCCTGAAGGCCACTTGGCCAAACAAATGGATGCCAGGAAAAGTCTAGCTAAACTCTCAACAGTTAGTTCATATTTTATTTAGAATTTTTGCTTTAGTGTTTGTAAATAATGGTCTGTGACTTTTGTTTTGAAATCTTTGTTGCATTTTGTTATTGCACACACATACACATCAGAAAATTTGGAAGTTTTTGTTCTATTTCTACATTCCAGAATAGCTTAAATTGCATTGGGGTTTTCTGTCCTTTGAAATTTGGTGGAAATCCTATCAGGAAAATCAGTTGGATCTGGTGCTTTTTAGGAGATGAGATTTTTTTTTTTGTCAACTTTTCTCATTTTTCTCCCATGGAAGCTGGTCTGTTTACATTTTCTTTTTTTCTGGAGTCTTAGTCTATTTATTATAGTTTATATATAGTTTAGGTATATTTTCTTCAAATATTGTCTATTCTTCTAGGTTTTCAAATGTATTTGTTTTGAGTTTAGCAAAGTAGTCTTTTTTGGTTCTTTTAGTTTGCTTATATTTGGTAATTATTTCCTTACAATATTTCTTACTTGTATATTTACTGTTTCCTCCCTTTTTCCTAAGTTAGGTAGCAGATTAACTGTCTTCTCCCCCCATAAAAAGCTTTTACTTCTTTTTATTCTACTATTTTCTAACCCACCAATATCTATTTTTATTTTTATTAATTCCTTTCTTCTGCTTGTCTTTAACTTGTTGTTTTCTTGTCTAACTGAAACTATTCAAATCTGCTGCAGTTGTGGATGTAAAGTGGCATGCGTTCGGAGTGTCTCACCAGTGCCTCTGCCCTGTCATCATGTGGGTGGCTGTCATTCATCTCTAGAAATCCCACAGAAAGCTCATGGGAACAATATTTCCTAGTTCTTGCATATTAAAAATTGTTGTTCTATGAAGAAGTGATCAAGGCCTATGCAGCCAAAAATATAGGGAAAGAAGGTATTTCAAGATGGGTTATTACAGAAGAAGAGTGTCACAGTAGAGGTGTCACAGAGTAGAGTTGTGACAGAGCAGGGGTTTCACAGAACAGGGATGTTATAGAACAGGGGTGTCACAGAGCCAGGGTGTCACAGAGCAGGGGTGTCATGGAGCAGGGATATCATAGAGCAGGGTGTCACAGAGCAGGGGTGTCACAGAGCAGGGGTGTCATAGAGGGGGGATACTGTAGAGAAGGGGGGTTGGAGAGAAGGGTTTGAAGAAGTGGGTCAAGCAGATAAGCTGCGATTAGTTATATTATTTTTCTGCATCTTGATGGTGTGCATAGAATTTGTCAACTTAAAAAATTTCCATTGTTGCCCTTTGCTCATTCTAAATAATGTTTGTACCTAATTGTATATTTAAAATGGTATCTTATTCATCTTTAAAAGGGACTCCCAAATTGTATAAGCTTCAGGCCCACTATGACTACCTACTTGAGGCCACTTTCCAGCTCTGCCCCCTCTCTGCCGTGATTGGTCACCTCGGTCCCTCAGGGGTACCAGTCACCCCACAGGGTACCATTCTGTGGAAGCTGCTGCCCCTCACTTCCCCTCCTCTTTCCTCACCTTCTTTTCCTCTCAGCCCTGCCTTCTCCAGAGCTCCAGAGAAAATGAGTTTGTTCTCTGTATCTCTTACAAAAGTGTGATGTTTGTTTCTTGGTTTTGCAGAAATGGAGGATAGGAAGTTTTTCCCTTTGGTCTTCCTTTTTGGATTATTTCCACAAGCAAGAGAGGATGAGTGCTGGCTTGTGCAGCTGTGTTTGCACTACAAGTCTGTTCGTGTCATTTTAAACATTGTTTTTTCTATTTTAAAAGTAAACACACATACATTATGGAAAATTAGGATCCTGAGAAAGATAAGAAGAACCACCCTCACTGTCAGAGTCCTTCCCACAGTGTTAGTCCCTTTTCCGTGCTCACACAGTCTTCTCCTTCAAACAATTGAGATTACTCTAAACCAGCAGTTTTGTATTCTGATTTTTTCACATGACCATTTCCCCAAAGCACTGAAAGGGAAAATAAATTGTAATAGCTGCATAAAGTAAACTAGTTTACCATTTCTATATTGTTAGATGTTTAAGTGATTATATTTCTTTTTCTTTTCTAAGTGAGAAGAGGGGAGATAGAGATACAGACTCCCACATGCAACACGACCAGGATCCACCTGGCAACCTCTGTCTGGGGCCGATGCTCTGCCCATCTGGGGCCATGCTCTCAACTGAGCTATTTTTAGTACCTGGAGCAGAGGCTCTACAGAGCCATCCTCAGCACCTTTGGCAATGCACTCGAACCAATTGAGCAATGGTTGCAGGAGGGGATGGAAAGGAAGGGAGGGAGTAGCAGAGTCGCTTCTCCTGTGTGCTTTGACCAGAAATTGAACCTGGGACTTCCACATGCAGGGCCAAAGTTCAACCACTGGGCCAGCCAGCCAGGGCCAGGTGATTCTATTTTTATCAGCATCATAAATTATACTATACCAGTTGGCCAGCTATAGTCCATGGCCGACTCAGCCAATTTTTGTACATAAAGTTTTATTGGAACATAGTGTGTCCACTTGATTCTGCATCATCCGTGACTGGTATCTCCCAACAGCAGCAGACCTAGGTAGCTACAACAGAGACCAACTGGCTGGCCGAGCATGTAATACAGATAGTGTCTGGCCCTTCACGGTAACGGCTTCCAACCTGGTTGTGCTGCAGTGGCCATCTCTCCATGTTCGTTTTTAGGCATGTGTGTGTTTATTTTTGCCATCTAAACCCAGAGAACAGGCCCTTTGGATCAAAGTGATGTGAACAGCTCTGTGGCATTTGCCAGCTGCCCACTGGAAAGGCCAGTTCACCCTTCCGTGACTACAGTCTGCAAGTTTGCTCTTCTCCCCATACCCTTCACAACATAGGGTATGACCATGTGTTTTCATTTCTATACACTCTGTTAGTTGAACGATGGCATCTTATTTTTTGTTTGCCTGCCTTTGATAACTAATGAGGTGAAACGTTTCTGCACAACTGTCACTTCCATTTCATTTTTGAATTGCCTGTTCATGTCCTTTGCACATTTTCCTGTTGGAGTGTTGATTTTGTAATGCCAGTGGCCGAGGCCAGGCAGGTTCACATTGGATTCGGGCAGATGGTAGAGAAACTGAGGAGCCAGAAAGCATTGGGCCATTCCGTTTAATAGGTTCTCACAACAGTGGACAAGCACACAGGCAGGGGAAACTGCTTCTTACAGCTGCAAGCGAACAAACAGCAAAACGGCGCCTCTCAATGGCAGGCAGGCAATCCACCATCGCCCTCTGCAATCCATACTGAGCACAGGCACCCAAAGCCTTACATAGACTATACACACGTGGCACTGCCACATGCTCACACCCTAATCAAGCAAAGAGTTTGCAGCCAGTGAACCAGTAAGCAAGCCTAACACAGCTGTTTTCCCAAAAGATTTTTGTTTTTTTTTTTTTTTTTTGGGGGGGGGTTGTTTTTGTTTTTTGTTTTGTTTTCAGGATCTATAAGACATACTTAAATGTTAAGGATATTGTGTAACTGACACACTGGATATTGACAGCTTTCTCTTTTCTCAAAACAGGGAACAGGGTGCCGTGAGCATCCGTGGCTAAATGGCTGGCACACCATGAGTCTGAGGCTGTGTGGCAGTTCTTAGGGTCTCAGGTTTTGTTATGAAGGGAAGCACATTTTTGGGGAAAGCGAAGGGCCTGGCTTCACCTCCATGAGCCAGAGAGAAAAGAATCTTCCAAAAAAGAAGAACCAGGGAAGTTTAGGAAGCAAAGCCCTCTTCCCTTTCTATCCCCAGACCTGGAGTTCACCCAGGATCTTCTTCAAAGCAGAAATACTCCCCGTTGTTCCTAAATTAGGCCCTAAATCGATTCCATACCCTTAGTACTTGGTAGCAGAACTCGATTTGTGTGTGGCAAGCGTTATTCCCTAAGCATGCCATGTGTAAACCCTCTGCCCTCCTGTAATGTCTTTTTTATGTTGCTCAGAAACTGTGTAATGAACTATTGAAAAAAGGTAATCACTATAATGCGTAAAGTAGCCCTTGAGAAACCACACTGGCCATTAAATGTTCCAAATAACATTTTGTGGATTCAGGTGGGCGTCTTGGCAGGGAAGAGGCAGCAAGAAGGTGTTTCTGAACCACATGGCTATTCCTCATGTCTTAAAATAAGCAAACCTGCTTGGGTTACTCAGAGGAAAAAATGGAGACCTTAGTAGGTCATCATAGAAGCACAACCACTGAGCCAGCCTCCCTTCTTGCTCTCTGTGTTGAGTGCAGGAGATGGAAGCAGGGTCTGTGCAACAGCTGGGGGTTGGACATTTCACTGTGAGGCCGCCTGTTGCCGGGGGTTGGACACTTCACTGTGAGGCCGCCTGTTGCCGGGGGTTGGACACTTCACTGTGAGGCCGCCTGTTGCCGGGGGTTGGACACTTCACTGTGAGGCTGCCTGTTGCCGAGGGTTGGACACTTCACTGTGAGGCCGCCTGTTGCCGGGGGTTGGACACTTCACTGTGAGGCCGCCTGTTGCCGGGGGTTGGACACTTCACTGTGAGGCCGCCTGTTGCCGGGGGTTGGACACTTCACTGTGAGGCCTACTATTGGCCTCTTGTGAAGCTAGGCTGATGAATTGGTGCTTTGTCCTATACTTCTCACTCTTATATTCCATTGATTTTTTTAATAATTTTGTATAATTTCCCCTGAGTTAGAACTGGTACCATCTCATACTTAACAATAATCTGTATTTGCCTTGCCCTGGTGACTCAGTGAATAAACTGTTGTCCTGATGCACCGAGGTTGCAGGTTCAATCCCCGATCAGGGCACTTACGAGAAGCAACCAATGAGTGCAGAACTACATGAATCAGCTAAGTGGAACAATGAGCTGATGCTTCTCTCTCTCTCTTTCTCCTTTCCTCTCAAATTAATAGAAAATAATTTTCTAAATAATAATAACCTGACATATTTATATGTAAATATGTACCCCACAGGTACCAAGAGCTTCCTTTATGTGATCTTCATCATCTGCAAGGCAAATGTAGGTATTACCCTCATTTTATAGCTGTGTAAACCAGGGCTCCGAGAAGCTTAATGTGTTGTTTGTGAGCCATACAGCTATTATGCATCAACATTAGTATAAGGCTTTATCTTTTTTCCAAGGACTCCGTGAACTTCAGTGTGAACAAAGAACACAGCTGGGTTGCCCTGACATTGGCTGGAATGAGCTCTGTCTTAAGGATGCAGCTTCTTTCTCCAGATGGCAAATCTCTGTTGTGCTCACACTGTCATACCATCTAGTCTGCCAGGTGTTTTGCACAGAAGATCTTGGATCAACCACAGCCTCCATGTGAAGGAAGGGTTACCGCCATCATTACAGCTGGGGAAAGGGGGCTCCAAGTGCTTACCTTGCCTGAGAGCACAGCCCAGCTCATCAGAGGCTGCACTGGGCGTGAGTTCAGCCCTGTGTGGCCTGAGACTGGCATTCTGCTAATGTGTGAGGCTCAGGTGGTGTGCGCCAGCAAGGGTGTGGCTATACTGGCATCCTTGACCCGAGATTCCTAGGTCATAACATTGCTTCAGGTGGCATCTGACTCCTGGAACACCCAGATATAATGCAACTTTTAATTTTATGGAACCTTGAGGGTCAATTTTGGTTTGTTTGTTTTTTTAGGAAATTACGCTTACCCATACAGGAAGGCTTTTAAAATGACACCTGAAACCTTGTAAATGAAAGTTTAGGGAAACCTATATCTCAGTTTTCACTTGCTGCTTTTATTTGCAAACTGAACTTGGGAGGAATGTGTTAATTATAATAAAATAGATGAACACCAGCATTAAAAGGAAAAGTAGTACTGGGCTCCTCTCTGTCCCCATCATTTCCTTTCTAGCCTCCCCACCCCCCATCTGGGAAAACCTGTGCCCTCATGTGTGGGAGGTCCCAAGTCATGTCAGCTCTGGAGTCTCATTCCAAAGGCAGCATGAAGCATAAGCAGCTCCTGAGCCAATAGGACACCGATTTTTTAATTAAATATTTTTATAAGCTTTGAAGTAACCTAAGTAAGTACTATAGAAAGTTTCCTCTTTACTCTTTCATCTTCCAGCTCCTTCTCCCTTCACCCCCACACCAAGGACCTCCTCCCCCCCCCCCCCAAAATATACTGTCTGAATTCTTACCCATGAGTGAATTCAGTATTTTGCTTTTAAGCTCTGTTTCAGCTCAGGAAGAAGCATGGCTTTTTAAAACCATTACCAAATCAAAGCCCCATCAGACGCGGACAGAAGCCTTCATACATTGAGGTGAATTATTTTGGGTTCTTGATTTCATGCCAGCACTGGTGAAATTTCACAGCTGGTTATTAAAAACAAACAAACAAACAAAAACCCTGGGGTCAGGGTTTGAGCTATTTCTGTCACAAGAAGCAGGAGAAATAAAATACCCTAAAGATACGAAAACATTTTATAAATCAATGTGGTTTTGGCATGTGTTTCTCCCTCGGTGCCCGGGAGACGGTTTATGTGCCCCGATGAAGTGCTGGTGGAAAAACCTCCACTAGTCGCTGCTTAATGGTCCACGCACCTCCCGAAGTATTGACACAGCTGACCCGGCGAGGACCTGCCATGTGAGAAGGGGAGGCTTAGGCAGTATGGACAATGTACTGCTTTTCAGAAAGCAGGGAGGAGAAATGGTGTGGAGTGACCTAAGTCACGGTTTCCTTGAAAGGTAGAAGCTGTTAACAATTCCAGTTGACAACAGCCAATGGCAGCCCAGCTTTGCTTCACTCACTATAAACGTGAATCGTTGGTTAATTTTGAGAGTGCTAAAAGGAAGCACCCCCTCCTACTGCTTGGGGCAATTCCAGCCCTCGCCTCAACTGCCAAGATCAGGACAGAGAGCCCAGGAGCTAGCCTCTCCTAGGGCAGGTGTTGGCTCCCAGCTGAGGAATGAACATGGAACATCTTATTGTCATTAGCTGAAGGTCCCCAATATCCAGTCTCCCAAAAATAACACTCTAAAATAAAATACTGAAAAGCATAGTTTTTTTTAGTTAGTTAGAAATATGGTATAGGAGAAAGCAAAGCATTTTTTTTTCTTTACTCAGGGGAATCGATACCCAACAGATCCAGCAGGACAACCCCACCTGAACCGTCATTTTTCCTGTGGGAATCTGAGATGTCCTCTCGTTAAGTTGATTGAGATAACTTAGGGATGGATACTGATACCTGTCAGTAACTTGGCTGGAATACAGCTTTTACTTCTGTTTTTTAATTTTTATTTTTATTCCTTCTTTTTCCAAGTGAGAGGAAGGGAGATAGATGACTTCTACATGCACCTCAACCAGGATCTACCCAGCAACCCTCATCTTGGGCCACTGCTCTGCACATCTGGGGCCGTGCTTGCAACCAAGCTATTTTTAGCACCTGAGGCGGAGGTTTCACAGAGCCATCCTCAGCGCCTGGGGTCAATGAATTCTAATCAATCGATCCATGGCTGCAAGAGGGGAAGAGAGATAGAGAGAGAAGGGGAACAGGGAGGGGAGGAGAAGCAGATGGTCACTTCTCCCTTGTACCCTGACTGAGAATTGAACCCAGGACATCCACACACCAGGATGACACTCTACCAATGAGCCAACCAGCCAGGCTGCTTTTGCTTTCTAATGTTACCTCATAGTATAAAAGAGTAAGTTTTCCATATTAAAAATGAACTCTGCAATAGAAAGCTGTTGGAATGAAGCTGTATATTAGAATTAGTATCCTCTGCAGAACAGAAGACTCAGAGTGACCATTGTGCCATTGCAAAGGTGGTTTTGTTTCCTTTCACTTTAAGGAAGTCTGCATGTAGGCAGTGAGACCCCTGGGTTCCTACCTGTCCATTCTGTCCTCATACTGTACAGTTTTCATCCAGATTGCCTCAGGCTCCACAGGGGCTGCTGGGGTTCTGGTCAGCAGAAACATTCCAGGCAGCAGGATGAAGAAAAGGCAGAAAAGCAATGAGCTACTACTTGATCCTCTCTTAAGGAACTTTCCCAGAAACTACAACTACCACCAGCACCCCTAGCAACAAGAGAGGGTAGAAACTATAGTTGTTTGATTGGGCACATTGAGGCATGGCTTTAAAACTAGGGCTCTGTCCTGAGGGAAAATGAGAAAATGAGTAAAGGTAAGTGACTCAGAGTCCTTGCCACAAACACTATCAGAGAAAGGAAATTACTAGGGCACAGCCCTGACCCCCTTTCTACTTGGGGTGGCAGCAGCTGGAAATGAGAGGAACCACTCCAGGAGCATTTTCTGGAAGATTCATGCCCTGAGCAGGGTGGTGAGTTAATTACCAAAGCGGAGGAGATGCACGAACACCGGGCACACTTCAGACTTCCCACCAGCACTGCTGCTGCCCTCTGACCCCAGAGGGCACCCTGCAGAAGGAAGGGTATTTTCCAGGTCCTGATATTGTTGCACCCAAAATACCTTTCTGCAGTACGAATACAGTTATGCAAATCCGAATGTTCTCTAGTGCTCTGTTAATGAGGAGACAGAAAAGGAATAGGGCCATGTGCATGAGAGTATATATGTGTATGAAATAGATATTTTAAAGTGCTTACGATATTACTTCCTTGTTCAAGGAGTCCCATCTACAGCAGTCAAGTTTAAGCTCTTAGGCCTGAAGGTTCCCGGGGAAAGCTCTGCTTTCCGAGCGAGCCTCCCTGGGTTCTCCGGTCCCACGCTGCTGCAGTTGGTAGCACTTGTTTTCCTTCTGCTTATCAGCATATACTTGTCAGTCTTTAAATATAACCATGGGACCATAAAGGCTTCTCATTTGTTGTTTAGGTACAATGGGTTTTTATATGATGGTCTAAAAAATAAGTAAATAAGAGGTTTTGACACCCTGAAAAGTAGAATATATTGTTTCAGGATCATCAACTCAATGTGGATGGCAGGTAGAAAGTCTGATACACATCAGTGGGATTTTCAAACTGAAGACTTAAACATTTTTGGATTAAAATTATATTTGAAGGAAAACTCCATTCTTTACAAGGGAAAGGTAGGGAGTAGGTTGACTCTTACAAAGATTTAATCCTAATGGGATAGTATGAAGCCATCATAGTTGGTGATAGAAATCTAATAGCTACTCAAAAACAATTTTTTTTAAGTGAGAAGAGGGGAGATACAGCGACAGACGACTGCATGCACCCCAAGTGGGATCCATTTGGCAACCCCTGTCTGGGGCCGATGCTAGCTAGAATCAACCAAGCCATCCTCAGTACTAGGGGCTAATGCTTAAACCAATCAAATCACTGGCTGCAAGAAGGGAAGAGAAAGAGAGAATGGGGAGAGAAGCAAATGGTTGCTTCTCCTGTGTCCTGACTGGGGATTGAACCCGGGACTTCCACATGCAGGGCCAACACTCTATCCACTGAGAAAACTGGCCAGGGCTAACCACTTAAATTTAATGATTAAGTAGTTTTTAACTAATAGAAACCCTGCTGTTGGATTATATTACTGAAAACAATATTAAGTTTCATAACACTGTCTAATCAGAAAGATTTCATGGGAATAATCCATGTAGCATTGCAATTTATCATGCTTTAACAGGGGAGCAACATACTCTTCCTGAGAAAGCTGATTACTTCTCACCTAATTAAAGTGCCAACATTTTAGGCCCACAAAATCTTCCCGCCACATATAAGTACTTTAAATGCATTTCAGAATATTTTACATTTCTTCACCCCAGTTGTGCCACCCACCTTACTGAGAGTAGTTGGGGTCCGTATTTAATTGGCTCTTGCTCTTTTTTCTAAGTCTGTGGCTCCTCTCCTAGTTCCTCTGTCCCGCAGGACCTCTCTAGGGTCATTCCTGCTCTCATTTCCATGACTACCCCTGTCCAGGTTTCATCACTGGTTCCAGGGGAACTCCCCCTACCTTTGATCCCCGCCTTTTTCTTTGAGCCTTTGCAGAGAAGCTAACAATCTTCGTAGGCCTTGACTTTGTTCCTCTCATCACTAGGCTCAGGCACACTCATTGGTATTGAATCAGCAATGGATGAACTGCTTTAGCTTAGCACTGAGCGGGCAGGCCCTGCCTTTCCCAGCTTCTTTCTTCTTATTTCCACACACAGACCCTTCCCTCTGGTCTGATCAGTTCACCTCCTGGTGCCCAGAGCTGTGGTCCCATCTCTGCGGTTCTGTCTCACAGCGTCCTCTGTGCTGAGAATGCCATGCTGTGTCTCTTTACTAAGTTCCATCCTCCCCTCAAATCCCGCAGGGAGCCTCTTCTCTTCTGCTCTTACTATACAGGGAGTGGTGATGGTCTCTCCTAGCGCTGAGTTGTTGTTGGTTTTTTGGGGGGGGTTTGTTACAGAGATAGAGAGACAGAGAGAGGGACAGATAAGGACAGACAGACAGGAAGGAAAGAGATGAGAAGTATCAGTTCTTTGTTGCGGCACCTTAGTTGTTCATTGATTGTTTTCTCATATGTGCCTTGACTGCAGGCCTTCAGCAGACCAAGTAACACCTTGCTCAAGCCAGTGACCCAAAAAACTGGTGAGCTTTTTGCTCAAGCCAGATGAGCCCGCGCTCAAGCCAGATGAGCCCGCGCTCAAGCTGTCGACCTCGGGGTCTCGAAACTGGGTCCTCCACATCCCAGTCCCCGACGTTCTATCCACTGCGCCACCGCCTGGTCAGGCTCCAGCACTGAGTTTTTGAAGCACATAGCATCCCTGACGATTATTTTTTTGCTATGTCACCATGTATAGTAGTTCCCCTTCACCCTTGGTTTCACTTCCTGCAGTTGCGTTGACCCCATGGTCACCTGCGGTCCAAAAACATTAAATGCAGAATTCTGGAGAGAAACAGTTCATACATTTTAAATTTGCACTGTTCTGAGTAGCATGATGGAGTCTCACTCTGTCTTGCTTGGTGTTGGGAATCACGCCTTTGTCTGGCATCACCACACTGCAGACCGCACCTGCCCATTAGTCACTTAGTAGCCATCTTGGTTATCAGGTGAATTTTAATAGTATCACAGGGATGTGTTCAAGAAACTCTCATTTTACTTAGTAATGCCACATTCACAATGTTTTTATTACAGTATATTGTTGTAGTTGTTCTATTTTATTATTAGTTCTTATTGGTAATCTGTTACTATGCCTAATTTATAAATGAAATGTTATTGTAGGTAAGTATGTACATAGTGTACATCAGGCTCCATACTGGCCATGGTTTCAGGCGTCCACTGGGGGTCTTGGACCCAGTGCTGGGATTCAGCCAATTCGCACCCGTTCTACAAAAACGATACCTAATTTTTTGTTGAGTTGGCGAACCAGTTGTTAAATTGGCACTTGGAATCAGGGTTCTCTCTAAAGTGGGCGCCTGGGCAGTCACTCAATGTAGAAACCACAGATTTACATTCCTTACTCTTTTTTTAACGCTCATTTGTGCACAGTGTACAGTAGTCCAAGTGCCATCCAGAGGTGAAGAAAACTTCAAGTGAGGACGCCAATCAAGAAGCAAAATGGAAATATCTTAAATAACAGTTTTATTGTTTTTTGTCAGGCATTATTTAATATTTCTTCATTAATATTTTAAAACACTTATAATCTATATAGTTTTGTGTACCTCTTTTATTCTTATTTAAGTATTCAATGCATGAAATAATAAACTATCTTTTGGTATATCTTTTTTTATATTTAAGATGGTCATTAGGGCAGTGAACCGGTGTTAAATTATTTGAACCCCACCACTGCTTGGAACATATGCCCCATGGATAAAGGGGACAGCTGTACTGTTTTCCATACCTTTATCTTATAAGCAGGTTGAGGGCCAAGTTTATGTTTTAGGTGTTTAGCAACAACATTCTTTGTATTTAATAAGATTGTTGCTGATGATGAAAACATATGAAGGAAAAAAAATCACCAAAGCTGTGGCTTTTTCTTTCACTCTTTTCCTCTTGGAGGAGGTGGGAGGAGAGAAAGCTGCTGACACACATTTGGCACTTCCAGCGTGCCAGCCATCCTACATCTGGTTACTCTCGGTGTGCACTTGTGACATAGGTGTGCGTTTCCTTATTTTACAGAGGAAGAAACTGAGACTCACACTCCGTAACTTCAGTTAGAAGGGTCGCACAGTAAGCACACAGCCGAGTCTGCGTTTGCTGAAAGGGGCCTTGCCTGACTCCCAAGCCTGTGCTCTCTTTATTCTCATTCTCAATCCTGGGTCCTCCTCCTCTCCCCTCCCATTTTCTCTCTCCTTCATGCCGGCCTTTGCCAACTCCACCAATCTGAGCTGTTGACTGTCTTCATACGAGGGCTAGGTAATGAGCCGAGGTCATTCCTGGCCTTTCTTTGGAGAGGGTATTTCAACAGGACAGAGGTATCTGATGACTGAGTTCATGGAACCATCAGTGTCCTCTGACTTGTTAGCCTCTTTTGAACAGCCATCAAATTGAAGGCAGGTGTAAATGTAAAGATGCAACTCACCCTTTCCATTCTGAACCTCCAGGAGCCTCTGTGTTCCGTGCCATTGAGTCACTTTGTGGCCTCCCTTTCCCATCTCAGCCTCTTCTGTTTAGTACATGTTACATCATTTCTGCCACCAAGGAGAAAGCAAATCACACTGAGAATGGTCCTGTTTAACTAGGTTTAAGATCTGCCCAGGAATGTGAAACATGTTTAAATATAAAACCAACAATGAGGACTTTTGACATTGATTGATATTAGGAATAAAGTAGAACTAATCCATGATACCAATCTCATAGAGAAGTATTTTCATAAAATTCCAGAACCTTTGCAGGGACTGGACCTCAATAACAGCCCCCGTTGTACAGGGGTGCATAGCGTGCTCGTTAGAGTCGATATAGTTCCTGAAGGAATGGTGTATAATCGGGGCAGATTCACGTGTATGGGTTTGGGAGATATTTAGAGATGTTTGTATAAAATATGGAGTCAGTCCAGAAAGCACTTAAAAATACATCTCAATACTTTCTACACATTGTTGAAATTACCTAGAAGCACTGAAGTCCATCAGAATTAGGGTGGGGGAAATGAGCAAAAGCTCTGTGAATTGATGTGGTGGGAAACACTTTGAGGTCATCATGAGTCACAGAGGAACAGGCACACAATGTCTCTTCCAAAGGCAAGGACGAAGGACATTTGAACAATTATAAAATAAAATCTATTTACAAAGCTTCAAACTTAAAATTAACCATGTACAACAATAAAGTGTCAAGTTTTATTATAACTTCACAAGTTAGAGAAATGAAGGAACTTTAACAGAGGCTAAAAGAGAACAAATATGACAAAAGCATTGGAAAGTAAAATATAAAAAGTTGAAACAGTTGACTTGAAAAACAATAGGTTGGATCATCATGTATTATGTATTAGAGACAAGATGTTCCACAGCAGATGATTTCAGGCACCTGTCCACTTTATCTAGAAAAAGGGGAGAAATGGTTTAAGTGAGAATTGGAGAGAGAGAAAACAAATCATTTTATAAATGAGGTCTTTCTGACAAATGGCCAAATATTGGAATGTTCACTCCTGAGGCTACATGTGCTGTTACGTCCATCCTGTGGGCCAAGGCTCACAGCAGAAGCTGCTGTTGGACTCAGAGTTTGCAGTCCAGTGAGTTTACATACAGTTGAACTTACTTAGTATATGATATATGGATGGATGGATAGACAGATAGATAGATATAGCTATAGTATTTATATGTGTATGTTATATATATATAGTAAAAGTTGAGTGAATGTATCTACAGTTCAGAACAGCCCTGGTTACCAAATGCTGTAGAAGGTGAGAACAAAGCTGCCACAGGCTCAGGGTGAGCCTTCCATAAGAGTGCTTTCTGAAGGTTACTAAAAATCTAGCAAACCATAGCCAAGAACTCATTCTTTCGTTAAGTTCTACTTATCACCGTAACATTGGTGTGAGCATACCAGGCATGGGGTGGGCTCTGGCTTCTCCCTTTCCTTGGAGAGAAATCATCTTAAAGATATGGCACCAAGACAATAATTGAAAAAAGTTCTGATGCTTCTCGCCTGTGGTCAGTGTTTACGGGAGTCAGGTGACATCACTTCCCACTCTTGACAGGTGATCTCAAGTAACTTTTACAGTTATGCCTTTTGCCACCAAGAAAATGAGTAAGCATTCCTCATGCCTCTTCTCTTCTTGGGCTGACTTGAGTTTCTCTGTAATTCCTGATTTTTACCCTTTTTACCATAAAGAAATGTATATTTCTGTTTTGCAGGATTGATGTCTACCTAGTTCTTACCTGACTTCAGACCCTCCAGCAGTTAAGATTTGATTGGCCACAAGTGACAAAAAGTAATGAGTTAACTCACTAAACAGGGCTGAATCTGATTGGGATTTTGTTTTCCTCACATGACAAGAAACCCTGAGGTAGATGATCCAGGGCTGCTATGGCGCTCCAACTTGCCAGGAGGGATACAGGCTCATCCTGTCTTTCTGCCCATTCATCCTCAGAGTGAGAGCTTTGTCCTCACACTTGGTGCCGGGGAGTCACAAGTTGGTTACTCCTCTTTAGCACTGCGACTCTGTTCCCACTAGGAAGAAGAGAAAGGGCAAAAAGTGGCTGCCAGCATTGTGTTCCCACATAAACAGATTTCCCAGAAACCCCACGTGGCAATGTTCATTGATATTTCATTGGCCGGAACTGTACATGCTCACTGCTAGCTGCAAGGGAGATGTAGGATTTCGGCTATTCACACTGGGGTACCAACAAGGTCGGAGTCATGTAGTGATAGTGAGATCACTATATAGGCAACTAGCAGTGTCTACTCAAGACCTCTAGCTTGTCCTGACCACTGTCACCTTTACATAAACTCTGCCTCACATTTATCTTTCCGGTCCCACCTGCCAAATATAGCACGCTCTCTCTGCTCAGTCTCAGCTCGAGGCACTGTAACTAAGCTCAGCCTTAGATCCAGGCACTCTGTGAGCCCCCAGCAGCTGACCCCTGACCCCTGGTGACCTTCAGCACCCCTCCATGGGATTTCAGTAGCAGCAATCCTAGGGAAGACTTGCTGTGGTCCTAAAGAGTCATGTGGCTTTATCCCTGGAGTCCTTGCTAGGCCCAAAGATGCCCAGGTAAGGCCTTTCGAGACAGGGAAAGTCCAGCCTATAAAGTTTACACCCACTTGGGATATCTTTCCAAAAGTGGCAGATGCCCCCATTCTGAGATTTGTAGCTTTTGAGATACCCGGCCTACCCTACAAAGATGAAGATATAGGAGGTCCCTGACTGGGGAAGTCAGAATTCCACTGGTTCACATTAAACTCAGATTCAAGCAGGGCAAGTCAGTCCCACCATTGTCAATAAGAATTCAGCCTGTAATCCAAGTTCAACTTCCTCAGTCAGCCTGCAGCCCATGCCACAGTTGCCTTAGAGGTAAGAGTCCTGTCCTGGCCCTCAGAGTGATCTCTGCAGAGATCAGGCAGCAAAAAATCTGGAATTCAGTTAAGTATGGAACCCTGAGCTCATGCAAGCAAGGGGCGAAGGGGGGGGGGGGGTCCTCCCTCACTGATTTATTCTCTGTCTTACTTTCTCAAGCCCGCAGTTCAAGATTCCACCTGCATTACCCAACCTCTATGGCCACTAGGATGCCTGCCCCAGAGAGAAAAGAGGAATCCACAGAGCTAACTGAAGGTGCACTGACTTTGCACCCCGTGGTCCACTGGCCAGCTTTGCTTGCATGTTCTTCAGGCACCTCACATTCAACCCATGCAGAGCTGGCTCCTCTCACCTAAATCCACTCCTCCTATGGAATACCTGGGTGGATGATGTGGCTAGTATGCAAATCAGGAGCCCCTACCGGGTCCTGATGTTATATCCTGAGAATTTGTGCAGGTGAATCATCCAGTGACTCCCAGCCCCGTGGGCTCTGCCTTCTCAAGGCCTCCTTCTCCACTCCTGCCTCCCTGTTTCCACTGCCCTGCGCTGGCGAGGGCCACATCTCTTCCATTCTGCAACTGCCTCAGTGGCCTGGTCCCCTGGGTCTTTCCTGCTCCAGTCCACCCTGCCCATCCCTGCCATGCCAGAACAACCCTTAAATCATGTCTTTCCTGTTCATGAAACCCTTCAGTGGCTCTGCAGAGCTTCCAGGATCACATGCAGATTCCAAAGGCTACCCACAGGGATGTTACTATCTGCCTGCCTCCACTCCCCCGAGGCTGCACGGGCATGTCCCCCGACCCTGCTCTCTCCACCCAGAATGCCCCATGCCCACCCCTCACCTGTTCAGGTCAAGTGTCCCGTCCATGGGGAAACCTGCCCTCAGGCCCCGTTCTGTCTCATAGTCACTCAAACAGCATCAAGCTCCTGCTTTGCGCCTTGTTCTGTGGGTAGGTAACAGGTGGACACATGAGCAGGGCACCTGCTCTTGCTCACCTCCTAGGGAGGAAAACCAGTCAGAAAGCCTGCCAACATAGGAAATGGTTGTTAAATAAAGGGGAAATGTCAGGAAGTGGATAAAATAGAACCACACTTTCCAAGCTGTGTGCCTGGGAACCTTGGGGTGCTGCAGTAAATGTACAGGCACCACGAGAAATGCTATATATTTTAGGGAGAGAACACATCTGCCAAAGTCTGTGATAGCTTCTGCATTAAGTTGGGCCTAACTACTTATGAGACAGAAAATGAAACTGTCAGATATTTCTCTGGTCCAGGTTTGCCATGAAAAAGGTGCTGGCACATTGCCATAAACCAGCAAAGTATGGGAGCCACAGAAGTAGGTTCTTGTCACAGTGACAGATTTGGCTGGTAGGGGAGAAGCCCTCTCTCAGGGGGAGACATGGGAGGTGAGGTTTAGCATGAAGGCTATGGAGCCCTGATGAGGAGACTGTTCCAGGCAGTGGGAACAGCAGGTGCAAAGGCGGCAGAAAAGTTCCCGTGTGTTTGAGGACTAGAGAGGCCAGTGCTGCTGGAGCACAGGTGCTGGGGAAGTGCTTAGAGGGAAAGGGTCCACAGGACAGCAGGAGAGTCAGGTCAGGGCTCTCTAGCCACGGCAGGGACATCAGGCTTCCTTCTTCAGGGAGTGTTTGCACCCGGACTGTGCTGCACACCACTCTTTCGTGTCATCCCGGGACCCCGCAGCAGAGGCCTCAGACCTCACCATTCTATGGAGCTGTTCTGCCTTAGAATTGGAAGCCCATCCATTAGGACTGTTTCTGGTCTGTGGGTGCAAACAAGGTACACCTCCCATCACACTGGGGAGACCCTGACAGCAGAGCGCCATCAGCCCCTGATGGGGCTGCATCTGCGCAGAGGGGGTCTGGGCCATCCCTCTCTACTGACCTCTCAACCATTCCCTGGATTGTCACCCTCGAGGGTCATGGCCTAATTTATTGGTTTCTGGGCCCCGAATCGAAAGTTTTGAGTGACAGTCAGCAGAGCAAAGCCAGAAGGAGGACTGAGTCAACTCCTGGAGCCAACCCTTCCATTTTTTTCCAACAGACAAAAATTATATGCAAAACAGGAAAATGCAACCTTTGTCTGTGCTATAGTTTCCTAACTCAAGTGGCCATAAAGAACAAGTTCAAATTGTCACTGATCGTGCAGCCAGCCTCTGGAACCCGGTTTCTCCGTAAATTGTTGTTTTAGGCGAGCACATAGCCTGGTCTTGGCTTGGGGAAGGAAGGGAGAAGTAGAAAAGAATGGCAGGAAATGGAGGCTTTTCAAGGAGCAGAGAACACCGCGCCGTAAAGACCCAGCAAGGCCCCTGCTGCATGCCCTTGCTTCAAACAAGTCAAGAAGAATTTCACCTTTATCTTGATGACTTGAAAGCTGGCAAAGTCACCCACATAACTTGAGCAGTGGCTCAAGGCCCAGCCTGTTAGAAGGCTCTGCTCAGATGGGGGTTGAATGAACAAATGAGGGGAGGAATGAATGTGTGTGTGTGTGTGCACGCGTGCGTGCGTGTGCACATGTGCACACACGTGCACATGCGCGGGGTCATGGCTGCTGAGACAACTAAAGGTTGACTTATGGAGAAAAAGTAATACAAAGGTGAAAGGGCTTATTAATTAAGTCAAGTGACCTCAGAAGAAACCCTTTTAGAAGCATAAAACCTAAAGCCACACATTCATCCCACAAAGTATACTAATACATGTATAGGAGATGGGGAAATGGGAAAATGGAGCCAGTGAATAATAAAGCCATGACTACAAGGAGCTTGAAAAGAACTGATTATGTAATTGATTTTTGTAAATAAAGTTTTTGTCTTAGAATCATTTCAGACTTATGGGAAGTACAGAGGGTCCTCATGGACTGCTTAACTAGTTCCAGTGCTCCCTGCCATCCACACCTCACCTTCCCGAGGTGCATTTGTCAGACTAAGAAGCCATCATGGGTGTGTTTCTGTTCACGAAAATTGAGACTGTTCAGATCATCAGTTCTCCCATTACTATCCTTTTTCCATTCCAGGATCCCACATCATGTTAAGTCATCATATCTATGTAGTCTCTCATCAGTGACTGTGGCTTCATCTTTTTTGGTTTTCGTGCCCTTGACAGTTTTGAGGAGTATGGTCAAGTGTGTTGCAGAATGTCCCTCGATATGGGTTTGTGTGAGGTTTTCTCATGGTTGGACTGGAGTTACGGGTTTGGGGGAGAGACTGCCGCAAAGGTGAACAGCCTTCTCATCACATCGTATCAGAGAGCACATGCTATCCACATCCATTCACAGACAAATGTTAACATTGATATTTTTTTACCACAATTGTTGCTCTCCCCCCCCCAAATTGAGTAGCACGGGGAGGCAGACAGACAGACTCCCGCATGCACCTGACCAGGATCCACCCAGCATGCCCACCAGGGGGTAATGCTCTGCCCATCTGGGGCGTTGCTCTGTTGCAATTGGAGCCATTCTAGCGCCTGAGGCAGAGGCCACAGAGCCATCCTCAGTGCCCGGGCCAACTCTGCTCCCATGGAGCCTTGGCTGCAGCAGGGGAAGAGAGAGACAGAGAGGAAGGAGAGGGGGAGGGGTGGAGAAGCAGATGGGCGCTTCTCCTGTGTGCGGTGGCCGGGAATCGAACCCGGGACTTCCACACACCGGGCTGACGCTGTACCGCTGAGCCAACTGGCCAGGGCCATTGCTTTTATCCTAACACATTCCCATCCTCATGGTCAACCTCCCATCCTGTCAGTTCACATTAAGTGTCCTTCCCAACATCCTGAGAACCCTGTCCCTCCACATCTTAACTAAGGCCCTGCTCCCACAATCATTCTCTTGCTTTGGTAGTAACAGCCTCTCCCTTTCCAGAGGCTTGTTGAGTATCTGCTTAAACACCGTCAGATAGTACATGAGGCAGACATGTACTTTAAAAAGATGTTTCTAGGGCTTGGGAAGGGAGATAAGCAATGAAATGCAAAAGTAGATTAAAAATAAAAACAAGATGGGAGAGAAATGGCAGCCAGAAGTGGACAGCCAGGTCAAACAGGGCAGGATTTGCGAGTCAGGTAGCAATATGCAACATGGAAAAGCGATACTTTAGAAATCAAAACTTTCCAATTTTAAAATAAAATTTTGCAAAAATGGAGGCAATGTGAGTGGTTTGAGTTTGTATAGGAACAGATACACAGATGGAAAAATGAATTTCAAGTAGGTAAGGAGAATTTTAATGAAAAGCCAAATAACACAGTTATATGATCTGGTAAAAGTACTGCAGTTTGGGAAGTGCGAGAAGCCTTTGGTGGCCCGAGTG
This sequence comes from Saccopteryx leptura, assembly GCF_036850995.1. Classification (NCBI taxonomy): domain Eukaryota; kingdom Metazoa; phylum Chordata; class Mammalia; order Chiroptera; family Emballonuridae; genus Saccopteryx; species Saccopteryx leptura. Next base: position 124,894,527 of record NC_089508.1, read on the forward strand.
ATGCTTAACTATCAGGCTGGACTTCATGAAGAGGGCCGAGGAGGACAGTCGCAAAGGCTCAGATTAGGGCCTGTTGTTTAATTTGTATAAACAGAATCATTTGGTTGGAGAGGCAAACAACAAAGAAATTTGAAATCCTTTTATTATTATTATTATTTAGGTGGATAAAATGGTTTTTATTAGTTTATTTTTGAAGGGGAAATGAATGAATATGTTTTTTAAATGTGGCTTGTTCCCAGTGTCAACTTGAATGTTTTTGTTAATGTAAAAAAGAAAAAAAAGTCATTGTGCACCTTCTGTGTTCAGATGTGGTGTTAGGGGCTGGTCCCTTCCCACAAGGACTTTGTGGTTTTATTAGTATACCCCCACTTGATTCCTTACCTCTCATTTGTGTTTCTGCTGGTTTAGGTGTTGGGAGTCAAACCTCTTCTGCAGGCAGTCCTTGTCCTCACACTCACTTCACCATGTGTTTGTGAGAAGAGCTGCAGCTTCCAGCAGTTATCTAATATGCAAAGAGCTGCTTCCCCTCAGTTCAGGGACTCAGAGTTACCTTGTAGGGGCCAGACCCTCTCTACCCAGCCTTGCCCTGCTGCCCCTTGCCCATCCCCAGAGGAGAAGGCACACGACACAGCACTAGAAATCAGAGGGTGTGCCTGCCAGTACCAGCTCTGTGGTGGGCCTACTGGGGACCTGGGGGAGGTCACTCGGCATTCTGCTTCTCAGCTCCCCATCTATGGAGTGAAGGGGCTGAAGTAGCGCATCGCACTTTCTTCAGAGTGATGATAAGACATTTCTGTGATAGAACTTGTAGCACAGAAAAACATCATGAATGTGCAAAGTATGTGTAGGTACTACCGTATGATTTTTCTCCTAACATTATATGAAAGGCATCTGTTTTTTTTTTTGTTTTTTTTTAAATCTGTGTAATTTGTAATAGTTTCCTAAAATTTGACAATCCTTTAGTTTCCAAAATGCCTTCTAGTGCAGACATTTTAGAAATCTTTGAGTGATGATACAAGAAAGATGGATTTTTTTAAAGGACGTCTTTCTGAGAAAAAGAGGAGAGGTAAAATCTTTGTGTCCCATGTTGTAGTCACTGTGGGGCATAATTTATTCACATTATTGTTGAAAGACAACCCTTCATGGTTCTCTCATGCTCTTCCATGTCTTGCTGAGGCTGTCAAGACTGTAAGATCTAGGACTGTGTTTTACCTGAGCCATTATTCAGGGTTGTAATCTCAACCAGCAACCCTGGGAAATGAGGTAAAGCTACCCTGAAAGAAAGGGCAGGTTTGCTCATTGCTTGCTATAAATACATCACACACCCCACACTTTGTGCTCCTCGGCTGAGTGCAAACCCCTGTGTGTGCAACATCTGCCTGCCACCTTCTGCATTGTCCCCATGGATGCAAATGCTCATGTACATGCTGCTTGCTATACTGTGAGTAATAAAGCCTTTTGTCTCTGACCCAGGGGTCTCACATCTTCTGCCAGTAATAAACTCTTTAGCTTGTAAGTCGGGTAAAATCAATAGCCAGACCAAATAGTTATTGATTGTTAAACAATGACAGTTGAGCAGCAAAGACATTTAGACTCCAAGAAGTAAAGCATCTTGCTTAACTACACCATTGGGCCCTGGCCAGTTGGATCAGTGATAGAGTGTTGGCCCAGCATGCAGAAGTCTCAGGTTCAATTCCCAGTCAGGGCACACAGGAGAAGCGACCATCTGTTTCTCCACTCCTCTCCCTTCTCTCTCTCTCTCTCTCTCTCTCTCTCTCTCTCTCTCCCCCTCCCTCTCCCACAGCCATAGTTCAATTGGTTCAAGTGAACTGGCACCGAGTGCTGAGGATGGCTCTGTATAGCCTCTACCTGAGGTGCTAAAAATGGCTCAGTTGCTGAGCAACATCCCTAGATGGGCAGAGCATTGCCAGTAGGGGTCTTGCTGGATGGATCCCAGTCAGGTACATGCAGGAGTCTGTCTCTCTGTCTCCCCTCCTCTCACTTAAAAATAAAAAAGAAAAAACAACTTTTTATCACTGATCTAGAAATCAAACCTGGATGTATTGGACTCAAAACGCCCCATTTTATTATATTGGCTGCATCCTCATCAGTAGAAACCACTTGGTATGAAATTAATTGAGAACTTCAGTGGACTCTCCACTAAGAAAAGTCACTGATCCCTAATTAGATGTTGAGTCTGAAGATTCTTTCCCTGGAAAAGCTTACCATCTGTTACCTATTTGGAAGATTCATCTACAAGCTACAAATTGGCTTATTTGATTAAATGAAAACATTTAAAACTAGTGGTTGTGGTGTTTTATTGGCTTTAAAAAGATTTTTTTTTCTCCAGTAGGCTTCAGAGCATAAATACTATGAATCTTCTTTAAAATGAAATGAGCACGGTAGGAATCATTCAAATACCCCTATTGGCAGACATTACAAGCTCTCCATGCTGGAGAGAAGAGGAGGCAATGAATAACCATGGGGACAGGTGTCACCTCTATACTGTGGAAAAGACATTTTTCTGACCCTTAATTTTTTTTACAGTAGATTTAGGTTCACAGCAGTAGTAAGAGGAAGGAAGATAGATTTCTCACAGACCCCTTGCCCACCAAACATTCATAATGAGATCCTCCACCAAAGTGTACACATTGACACATCATTATCACCCGAAGTCCCTAGTTTGCATTAGGATTTGCTTTTTATTGATCAAAAACAATAAAGCATTGCCTATTGACAGAAAAACGTTGTGGGGATGGAACAGCCAATGAACTTGTTGAACGTACTCTCACCCCAGTGGTATCCAGTACGCATGTCCTTGGGGGTTGGTAGACATGATGATTAGGTACCTGGTAACTGTCTTTGTGATGAACGACAGCTGTCTGTTCCTCCATCCATTTCCTCCGTAAGTGCTTGCTATGCGCTCCTAGAATCACAGGCACTGCCAGGCTCTGGGAAACAGACAAGAGCAAACAAGACAGGAGCCCCTGCCCTCTGGAACCTGAGTTCCAGAGGGGAAACGTATAACCAGCAGACCCACAGACCTAGGACGTCAGCAATGATGACTGCTCTGAAGGAAAGCTAAATGGGAAGAAGAGGCAAGAGAGCTGTGGTGTGGCTGGCGCCCTTTCAGATGATGTGGTTGTGGAGGCCCGTGCATGGGGATGGCAGCCCAGTGGGGGGGCAAGTGGGGGGCAGATGTGGCACTGGCACCTGGTTGAAGAGCAGACATGAGAGCCAGCTGAAGTGGAACAAGGTTTTTCCGTAGCCCAGCCTCATTGTCCGGTTTTGGGCAGTGGTCTCTCTGTGGACCTTGGCTCACCTGTAGCCCGGGGAGAATCCTCATGTGTGCAGGCAGCAGGCAGAGCCTTTTGCTCCTCATTTACCTTGGGTGGCCATCAAAGAATTAGAAACTTTTTATTTTTGGAACCGAAAGAAAACGTTGATTTTTCTCTCGTGCCGGCTCTGGTATCAGAGGATGAGTGTGATGCATTGGTGGCGTGGTGAGTCACGTTTTGTTATCAGGAACTGGTCGGGGAAGGAGACACAAAACAGGGCATCTGTTCCCAGCAGAGCCGATCAGATGGACAAGGCACCAGACCATGGGTTGCAGGGGGATGAGGAGGAAGGAAAAACAGTTGTGCTCCTTGTGGGCTATTTATGTAGCTGGCCACCAAGTTGATGTCTGTGGGTGCTTTCATGGTTCAGTAAGGGCTCAGAATCACCAGTCTCTGTCCCAGCTCTTGGCTTAAAGGCCTGATAGAGGAAAAATGGACTTCCCACTCCTGTAGCAACGTTGGGAGGGAAGATGGGAGGGTTTGGAGACTGTTTGAAGGCCAGGTTCTTCTTACTAAGTTGAACAACACAAATGTCATTTCTCCTTCCTCCCAGGAAGAAGAGATAGAAAAAAAAAAGATTTACTTGCATCATAAATATTTATCATTTGTTGAGTTCAGTTTCACAAACAAGTTAAAACGTGGGAAAACCAGACACCCCCCCATGCTTTCATTTGGACTTATGCTTAATTTTGTAACATTAATTCTTTGATCCTTTCTACCCATAAATCCTATAAGTGACTTTGATTAAATAACCACTTCACTTCCAAAATTCTTCTTGTAATGATTGTATTTCTTGTCATGTATTATACAATTATAATGAGGTTTTCACAAAGCAGGTTCAGATGCCAGCACACCTGGACTACACCCCTCACCACCACCACAGCCGGCATGCTATGGTTTAAGGCAAGTTATTTCACCTTGCTGGGTTTAGCCTTAGCATAATAAGAGAAGCTTGGTATTTCACATACATCCCCTGTGGAGACAGTGTTGGGAATTTTATTCAGCTAGTGTTTATGAAAGATCTTTATTGGAGATCCCAGGGAGGGCGGTATCCATGAATATTTTAATATGCAATAGGTGCAATAGGAACTCTGCTGTATGGACTGTCTAACCAATGTTATACAATGACCTGGTTGTGGCTTCACTTTCCCTACTGAGACTGCTATCTCTGGCTTCTCTGCAGACTGGGTTCCGCTGTTTCCCCAGCGGCTCACAGATCAGGGGTGTGGTTACACACAATAGACAGATGGCAGATTCTACCTACACCCAGCTTGTGGGAGTCATTGTTATGTCTGTATAGGATGAGCAGGGACTGCCAGTGTCCCTAGTGTTGAAGGTTAATACAGATCTGTGAAAGGGGGGAACCCCAGCTCAGCTCACAAGGATTTGTCAAAACTTGTGGCAAATGATTCCTCATTTTGATCCCCAACCCCTTGCCCCAGCCAGCTTTATTGGTTATACTGGCTGACTTCCACTGACATTTCTGTGTCACTGTGTTACACAGTCTGAATGTGTAACATTTTCCTGCAATGTTTTCCTGCAACACCTATGTTTATAGTAATGGACATGGTTCAGTTACATGGTAAAACATATGTAATGGACATGGTTCAAATATTTCCCACTGCTTCTGAAATTATTTCTCTATAAGAGCAGGAGACCCGTGAAATGTGGACCTAAGGTAAAGTGGTAACGAAAACCATGGGTTTTTAAGTTTAAGCTAATATTTAATATGAGATAAGCACTACTGATAAATATTGATTTATCTGCCCTCCTATTCCCCTAGGGGCTCAATCTCATGGCTCAGATGGTTAAACAATTGTATTTTATTCCACCAGTATTATAAAAACAACACTAAAATTCTTTTCCCTCCCTCCCTCTTCCTTCCTTCCTTTCTTTCTTTCTTTCTTTCTTTCTTTCTTTCTTTCTTTCTTTCTTTCTTTCTTTCTTTCTTTCCCTTCCTTCCTTCCTTCCTTCCTTCCTTCCTTCCTTCCTTCCTTCCTTCCTTCCTTCCTTCCTTCCTTCCTTCCTTTCTTTCTCTCTCTCTCTCTCTCTCTCTCTTTCTTTTCCTTTTATTTCCTTGAAGAAATCAAAATCAGCCCAGTTTCCTAGCAAGACAGAACAAGTGTGCATGTGTGTCATGACACACCCAGGTAGCAAAATGCCTTGCTGTGGCTCTGTCCTTTATAGGGACCTGCTCTGAGCCTAGTCTAGATGCTGACTTTTACCTACAACAATAGTTGAAAGTGGACTTTAGGCCCTGGCAAGTTGCTTCAGTGGTAGAGCTTTGATGCAGCATGTGGATATCCTGGGTTCAATTCCCTGTCAGGGCACACAGGAGAAGTGACCATCTGCTTCTCCCCCCTCTTCTCTTCCCCTTCTCTCTCTCTCTCTCTCTCTCTCTCTTCCTTTCCACTGCCATGGCTCTATTCATTCAAGCACATTGACCCCAGGCACTGTGGATGGCTCGGTGGAGCCTCTGTCTCAAGCGCTAGAAATAGCTCAGTTGCGAGCATTGCCCCAGATGGGCAGAGCATCACCCCCAGATAGGAGTGGCTGGGTGGATCCCAGTTGGGGTGCATGTGGGAGTCTGTCTCTCTATCTCCCTTCCTCTTACTTGAAAAAGAAGGAAAAGAGGGGGAAAAAGGAGGGAGGGAGGGAGAGAGGGAGGGAGAGAAGGAAGGAAGGAAGGAAGGAAGGAAGGAAGGAAGGAAGGAAGGAAGGAAGGAAGGAAGAAAGGAAGGAAGGAGAAAGGAGGAAGGAAGGAAGGAAGGAAGGAAGGGAGAGAGAGAGAGAGAGAGAGAGAGAGAGAGAGAGAGAGAGAAAGAAAGAAAGAAAGAAAGGAAGGAAGGAAGGAAGGAAGGAAGGAAGGAAGGAAGGAAGGAAGGAAGGAAAGAAAGAAAGAAAGAAAGAAAGAAAGAAAGAAAGAAAGAAAGAAAGAAAGAAAGAAAGAAAGAAAGAAAGAAAGAAAGAAAGAAAGAAAGAAAGAAAGAAAGAAAGAAAGAAAGAAAAGAAAGACTTTAACTCTGGGCTTTGAAGAGAGGCAGAAGAACCAGTGGGAAGTGACTAGCCTTCCTGGTAGCCACCTGAGCCATCCAGAGCAGCACTGTCCATGGAGAATGTTCTGAGATGATGGGTCTGCTCTGTGTCTGCTCTGTGTGGTCACTGCCAACAACATGTGACTGTTGAGCACTAGAAATGTGGCTTGTGCCACCAAGGAACCAAATTTTAAATTGTATTGCATTTTTAATAAGTTAAATTTAAATAGCCACATGTGGCCAGTGGCTACCATATTAGATAGCACAAATGTGTAGTTTCCTAAGGGTTAGCTTAATAATATGTAGACCTGACACACATATACCTGTAGAATTAAAATGCAAGAGTAATTCTGATATTACCTGAACCCCTTATCACCTGGGGAATGGCAAATCCTGGGACAAGTCTAGCCTCCCTTTGTAATTGAACTTGGTCCCTGCTTCTCTTCTGTGTTCCACCTGTATCTACAACTTTATTGAGATATAATTAATATATTATACAATTACTGTCTTAAAGGTGTACAGTTTGATACTTTGTACTATATTTACAAAGGCAATTATCACCACTATTAATTTTGCAACATTTCTAGTACCCCAAACAGACAGCCTGTACCCATAATCCATCACTCACCATTTCTCCTCAACTTCCCCCCCCCCCAAAACCCTGGCAACTACTAATTAGCCTTCTTCTCTGTGGTTTTGCTATTCTGGATATTTCTTTTGTAACTGGCTTCTTTCACTGATGACATTTTCAGGGTTCATCCACTTGTAGAATGTATCAGTACTCCATTCCTTTTTATGACTGAATAATATTACACTGTATGAATGTGCTAGTTTGTTTATATATTCACCAGCTGCTGGCCATGGAGGTATTTTTATTTGTTGCCTGTTATGAATAATGCTGCTATAAACATTTGTGTGTAAGTTTTTGCATGAGTGTAAGTCATTTTTCTTAAGTATACACTACTAGGTGTGAGATTGCTGGGTCATATGTCAATTCTATGTTTACTCTTTTGTGGAGCTGTTTTCAAAATCAGCTGAGTCATTTCATGTTCAGCAGTGTGTGAGGGTTCCATTTTCTCCTCATCCTGGATGAAGGTTGTTGTTATCTGCTTTGTGATTACAGCCCCCCCAGCAGTGAGGTGGCACCTCTCTGGGTTTTGATTTGTACTCCCTGAAAGCAGGCTGCTCTTGGCCCACACATTCTGACTCTGCGCAGGCCTGTGCTACAGGTGGGTTTGTCCTGGGAATACAGTTTTGCAAGAGAGCAAGTTCCATTTAGGTGTTCATTCAGTAATAACAGAATTACTTCTGCAGCACAGTTACCACCTGAAATAGGTTGATGGTGTTGACCACTTTGTGCCCAGTAGATGTCTGATGCAGCTACACTTTCCTGGGTCAGACTCCTAGGCAGGGCTTCTTCCCCTAACACCTCCCTCTGTAAGTAAACATAGTGTGAGCCAGTCCTGTAGGAATGCTTTGAAAACTTTCCTATTACACAAGAATTTTCCCCCAAATTCTTTCTCAGACAGGCACAAAATATTCTAAATATCTCCTTGGAATTGTAATGGTTTAGAGGGCACTAAATATGCAAAGTAAGAATCAAAGCTAACACAGGGTGAGAATGGAAAGAGGGACACCCAGATGTGGAAGGCACTGGCATGCAGGTGAGTGATTTACCTGTAGGGACAGCCCACCCTCAGCACTTTCACACTCAGGACTCCTGCATCTCTCTTTAGTAAATATCGAGTGCCTGGGTGTGCCTGGCAAAGTGCTGGGGAGTATACAGTGAGACAAAAGGACATGGTCTTTGTTTACACAGAGGTGAGACAGATAGTGGTTGAACAGTCAAATCAGCCATTGTTAAGGAAGAATAAACAGGCTCCCTTCCCCGCTCCACTCTCTCTATTTCTCTTCCTCTTTCTCCCTCTCTTTCTCTCTCTCAAATCAGTGGAAAATTTATTTAAAAAAATAATGAACAGGGCACTTTGGATTGACACCGTCTATCTTGTTCAGTCTCTTTCATGTAGTCACCTTGGTGGGAGATACTCCATCTTGACATGACTCACCATCTTGGTATGATTTTCTATTTTTTATTGTTAAAGTGCTGTTATTTCATTTCATTATCTCCTTTTTTTTCCCTCTCTCTCTCTCTCTTCCATGCATTTTGTCCAGGTATAAGTTCTATAAGCAGGCTGTTTCTAGCATCTTAGGAGGTTCAGAGTTTGCAAAAGCAAATTTCCATTATTACAGTTCCCTGTCTTCTTTGTCTTTCTGTCGTATTGCTACTTAACTTTTAAATGCACAGCTCATATACTGCCTTCTCTGGAAAAGGCCACTGTCACTGTCAATGTCCTGATGGCCTCCAGGAATAAATACTCCATTTCTCCCTGAACTCCCACAGCATCTTATACCTGCATTATAACACTTCCCATGTTGTAGAAGGAAGGCTTTTTAGTTGTCAGCTTTTCTTACCTGACAATGAACATCTCAGAGTAAGGTTTTGTGTCTGTATGCCACAAAACAAAATGAAGGATAAAAATCACATAATTATATCAATAGATGGAAAAAAAGCATTTGACAAAATCTAACACCCATTTATGGTAAAAATTCTAATCAAAGTGAGAATAGAGGGAACATATCTCAATGTAATAAAGGCCATAGGTCACAAACCCACAGCCAAAATCAACTTGATGGGCAAAACTAAAAGCATTTTCCTTAATATCAGGAACAATACAGGGATGTTCATTTTTACCACTCTTACTTAACACAGTAGTAGGAGTCCTAGCCACAGCAATCAGACAAGAAGAAACAAAAGGCATCTAAATTGGAAAGGAAGAAGTAAAAGTATCATTATTAGCAGATGACATGATACTGTATATAGAGGGAACCCTAAAGCTTCCACCAAAAAACTACTAGAACTGACAAATGAATTCAATAAAGTAGCCCGATAAAAAAAAATCCAGGCCCTGGCCGGTTGGCTCAGTGGTAGAGCGTCGGCCTGGCATGCAGGAGTCCCAGGTTCGATTCCCGGCCAGGGCACACAGGAGAAGCACCCATCTGCTTCTCCACCCCTCCCCCTTTCCTTCCTCTCTGTCTCTCTCTTCCCCTCCCGCAGCGAGGCTCCATTGGAGCAAAGATGGCCCGGGCACTGGGGATGGCTCTGTGGCCTCTGCCTCAGGTGCTAGAATGGTTCTGGACGCAACAGAGCGACGCCCCAGAGAGGCAAAGCATCGCCCCCTGGTGGGCATGCCGGGTGGATCCCGGGTGGACGCATGCGGGAGTCTGTCTGCCTCCCCATTTCCAGCTTCGGAAAAATGAAAAAAAAAAAAATCCAGAAATCAGTTGCATTTTTATATACCAATAATGATATATCAGAAAGGGAAACTAAGAAAGCAATCTCATTTACAATTGCATAAAAAAATACCTAGCAATAAATTTAACCAAGGATATAAAAGACCTGTAGTCGGAGAATTACCAGACACTGAAGAAAGAAATTGAAGAAGATATAAGTAAGTGGAAAAATATACCATATTCATGGATAGGAAAAATTAACATCATTAAAATGTCCATACTACCCAAAGCAATCTATAGATTCAGTGCAATTCCTATCAAGATACCAATAGCATATTTCACAGAACTAGAACAAATATTCCAAAAATGTATATGGAACCACAAAAGACCAAGAATAGCCACAACAATCTTGAGAAAGAAGAACAAAGTTGTAAGGATCATAGTACCTGATATCAAACTATACTACATGGCCATAGTAATCAAAACAACGTGGTACTGGCATCAAGAACAGACATAGAGATCAATGGAACAGAATAGAGAGCCCAGAAATAAACCCACAGCTCTATGGTCAAATGATATTTGATAAAGGAGGCAAGAACATACAATGGGGTAAATAAACACAGTCTAGTCAATAAATGATGTTGAGAAAATTGGACAGATACATGCAAAAAAATATAACTAGTCCCCCTTCTTACATCATACACAAGAAAACTCAAAATGGGCTAAAGACTTAAATGTTAGACAAAAAGCCATAAAAATCCTAGAAGAAATTAGGCAGTAAAAACTCAGGCATTTCTCATAGCAATATTTTTTCTGAGATATCTCCTCAGGCAAGGAAAACAAAAGAAAAAATAAACAAATGGGACCACATCAAACTAAAAAGTTTTTGCACAGCAAGGGAAGCCATTAACAAAATGAAAAGACAACCCACTGAATGGGAGAACATATTTTCTGATACATCTGATAAGTACTTAATATCCAGAATTTATAAGAAACTTATAAACGCAACACCGGAAAACCAAACAATTCAATTAAAAAGTGGGCAAAGGACCTGAATAGACAGTTCTCCAAAGAGGATATAAAGGTGGCCAGTAGACATATGAAAAGATGTTAAATGTCACTAATCATCATAGAAATGCAGATTAAAACTACAAGATATCACCTCACACCTGCCAGAATGGCTCTCATCAATAAATCAACAATAAGTGCTGGTGAGTATGCTGATAAAAGGGGACCCTTGTGCATTGTTGGTGGGAATGAAGATCAGTGCAGCTACTTTGGAAAGCAGTATGGAGTTTCCTCAAAAAATTAAAAATAAAACTGCTTTATGACCCAACGATTCCACTTCTGGGAATTTGAAGAAACCTGAAACAGTAATTTGAAAGAATATATGCACCCCTATGTTCATTGCAGTGTTATTTACAATAGCTAACATTGAGGAGCAGCCCAAGTGCCCATCAGACAATGAGTGGATAAAACAATTGTGGTACATTTACACAATGGAATACTACTCAGCTATAAAAATGAACATCTTTCCCTTTGTGATAGCATGGATGGACTTGGAGAGTGTTACACTAAGTGAAATAAGCACCATATGATTTCACTTGTATGTGGAATCTCATGAACAAAATGAACTAACAAGCAAAATAGAGACAGACTCATAGATATAGAAAACAAGCTGACAGCTGTCGAGGGGTGGGGGTTTGGGGGACTAGGTGAAACAGGTGAAGGGATTAAGCAAAAAAAGAAAAGACTCAATTGATACAGACCACAGTATGGTGATTACCAGAAGAAAAGGGGGCTGAGGAGAGGTTGAAGAGGGTAGAGGTGGGATAAATGGTGATGGAAGGAGACTTGACTTGGGGTGGTGACCACACGATACAGTATATAGATGCTGTATTATAGAATTGTACACCTGAAGCCTATATACTTTTATTAACCAATGTCACCCCAATAAATTCAATTTAAAAAAAGATAAAAAAGGTTTTGTGTCTAAGCCTTGTTTATATTTTCAACTCTGAGCATGGCAATGCACATCTAGCAGGTGATCAATAATAACTGAATGAATGAATAAATGAATGAGCAAATGAACAAACAGAGTCATATGAGGTGAGATTCTTTTTTCTTCTTCTTTTTTTGCAGACAAAGCGGGAGAGAGAGAAACATCAACTCATTGTTCCACTTAGTTGTGCATCCATTGATTGCTTCTCATACATGCCCTGACTGGGGCTCAAACCAGTGACCTTGGGGTCAAATTGGTGCCCTGGGGATTGAGCCAGTGACCTCGGGGTTTCAGGACAATGCTTTATCCACTGTGCCACTGGCCAGGGCCTGGGTTTTCTAGCTAGAAATAACTCATCATTGCAATAGCAATGAATGGTCAACTCTTGTAATTCTTATTATTTAATAGAGAAATATAAATACATTTTCCTGTTGAAATATTTGTTCTAAGAACAACAAGAACTAGATTAGGAAAGAGGATAGGGAGTCAGTTGTTAAAGACCTTCAGTGCTAATGGCAGAATTCACATCTTATCCACAGAGTATCCTGGCAATATTATTTCTAGGGTAAAGAATGAGGAACCAAGTCATGTAGGTGATAGGCAGGTTCATACGTGCAGGGAATAAAGAATGGCTGGACCCAGGACAGAACCAAGAGCCTGATGTGAGACTGGAACACCCACCCATCCATTGCTGATGGTGTGCAGAATGGCGCAGCCACTTGGAGAACTGATCCAGAAATTCCATTTCTAGGTATTTACTGAAGAGAAATCAACACACACAGAGGACTGGAACAAGGATGTGAATAGCAGCTCTTTTCATAATAGCTCACAACTGGAAACAACCCAAGCGTTCATCTGTCAGTAGGTGAATGGATAAACAAATCGGGGCGTAGTCACGCAATGGATATGTTCCATGACCAAAAAGAATAAACTACTGACACAGCCACATGAATTGAATCTCAGAAATATCGTGTTGGACAGAAGGAGCCAGACCAAAAGATCTGGTCTGCAGGATGCATTCACATGCAGTTCTAGGACCCATGGGACCGAGCTGTGAGGAGAGAAATCAGGAAGTGCATGCCTCCATTGAGGGAAATTGACTCAAAAGGGGGCAGGAGGGAACTTTCTGGGGTGATGGAAATGTTCTATATTTAAGATGGTGGATACAAAAGAGTAAATATCTGTGATATTTGTGAATGTTTGTCCAAACTCGGTGAACTGTGCTCTCAAGGGTTGGGTAAAGGAAGAAACTAAGGCTCAGAGAGGTGAAGATGCTCATTTCAAAGTCATGCAGCAAATACATGGCAGACCAGTACTTAAACTCAGGCCAACTAATGTGACGTAGCCAAAGGGGCTGTGGTTCACATGGTCAATGTGAAGGAAGGTGAGAAAAAGTCAGGCACAGCAACAAGGGAGCAGAGGGAGGCCCCCTTGTGCCGTGGGAAGGAAGGGCAGTAGTGACTGAGGTCACATTTCTGTCCCATCATGACCACCTACAGGAGTATTTAGCAGGGCTTGACAGGAGGCAGAGTGGAGATCAGCATCACCCTCTGACTCACAGAACCTGCCAGTAGGACGATATTAAGGTTATCCTTTTGTTGGTATCCACCATGGGTAGTAAATAACAAGCTTGTTTAGTTTTTAAGACCTTTTGGAACTCTTATGAACTTATCAGTACCTTCCCACTGCAAAGAAGTAGAAATACAAACCATTTAGGTCCTAGCATCCAAAGATAATCACAGATTTTTTTTGTTTGCTGATAAATAAAAAATACTTAAAAATAAAATTATGCTATATTTTATAAATGCACTTTTTTTCTTTTCTTTTTTTCTCTTCTCTTCTCTTAAGTAGGAGGAAGAGAGATAGGCAGACTCCCTCATGCACCCCGACTGGGATCCACCTGGTAGTCCCTATCTGGGGCTGATGCTCAAATCAACCGAGCTATTGTCACTGCCTGGGGCTGACACTCAGACCAACTGAGCCAAGAGAGATGGGAGAGGGAAGTAGATGGTCGCTTCTTCTGTGTGTACTGACTGGGAATCGAACCCGAAATGTCTACACCCTGGGGCCGACGCTCTATCCACAAAGCCACCTGGCCAGGGCCTATATAATGTGCTTGTAAAAGGGCATATGAAATGTCTCTCTGTTACAGGATATAAATATGTAACCTTTTTTTTTTTTTTCTTCTGAAGCTGGAAACGGGGAGAGACAGTCAGACAGACTCCTGCATGCGCCTGACCAGGATCCACCCGGCACGCCCACCAGGGGGCGATGCTCTGCCCCTCCGGGGCGTCGCTCTGCTGCGACCAGAGCCACTCCAGCGCCTGGGGCAGAGGCCAAGGAGCCATCCCCAGCGCCCGGGCCATCTTTGCTCCAATGGAGCCTCGCTGCAGGAGGGGAAGAGAGAGACAGAGAGGAAGGAGAGGGGGGAGGGGTGGAGAAGCAGATGGGCGCCTCTCCTGTGTGCCCTGGCCGGGAATCGAACCCGGGACTTCTGCACGCCAGGCCGACGCTCTACTACTGAGCCAACCGGCCAGGGCCTAAATATGTAACCTTTCTATTGGTACATAACATCTCATGGATGGTATGTTTGTTTAAATGTTGCTGTTAACATTTATTTAAGGTGTTGCAAGCTTTGCTATTACCTACTTCCTTCTGTCGGAAAACGTCTTCACACACGTCTGCTCACATTTTCAGTAATTTCCTCACAGAAAGTTCTTAGAAGTGGAAATTCTGGGTCAAATTTTAGGTTTGGACATCTTTAAGGTATTTAGTTCATACTGTATTTTCTTTCTTCTTCTTCAGAATGGTTTTAGCAATTTTCATTCTCACCTGCAGCTAATGAATGTACTATCCCATGTTGCCCTAATACATAGACTGTAACTATGGTCTCTGCCGTCTGTTGGAGTTGGAAATCAACCTTCCAGCTGTACTTGCCAGCATCTGCCAAGCAATGCCAGAATCCCCCTTTTGGATTCTGCTAGTTTGAAATGATTGATGTTTGAGCAGAGTAGAAAAATCGGGGTGCTGGAAAGAAGAGTGGTCCTGGTGCCCCAATGCCTTGGTTTCGGGGCTGGCCACGTCATCGTCTGTTGCTGTGTACGGCCCTGGGCAAGTTATTTGCTTCCCCTGGCTGGGCCTCATGGCCTCCTGTCAAAGAGGAGGGGTTGGGGAGGACCAGCTCATGACATCAGCTTCGGTGAGGACATTCTGTAGATCTTCAGCTATTGAAAGCATTCCCCTTGAAGGCTGGGCCTGGAAATTGAGAGTGTTGGGACTTTTCAGGGCAGCTTGTGTGGGAAAGGAAATGACCCAGCAGCTAGTTTGCTGTGGGGTCAGAATTCTGCATCCTCTGTAAAGTAATAAATTGTGTCTTGGCTCTCAGATTATTCCAGGTTGTCTCGGGTTTTGCAGAAGTGGCTCTTTCGAGAAGTGTTCCCATTGCTGGAAAGTGAGTGTTAATTTGTGCCTTGGCCACTTTTCAGGTCACGCTCTGACTAAATCTTGGCAGCTTATACAGCAGATCCAGTGACCTTGCAGGATGACACACACCCTGCATGAAGAACTCACAACAGACCCGAGGTCAGAGACCAAGGTTTTATAACAGACCACTTATCCCAGGCGCCAAATGGAAGCACAATGGTTAACATACCATGGGAAATGGGGCCGCTGAAAAGCACAGAAATTGGTTAGGATGCCTTAATAAATTTTCTGCGATCCGCTGTGTCCTGGGGAGAGGTGACACTAATGAGAGAGAAGAGGCAGTGAGATGGAGTGACGTTTGTGCTGGGTTCTCTGTGGCCTGCAGTCTGCCTTATTCAGTCCACGGAGTGGCTGGGATAGACCTGTCGCCATTCTGCCCCAGGTCACCCAGCACGCAGGAGCTGGAGCATGGTAGTGAGTGGCCCAACAGCACCACAACAGGGCACAGCTGGCTCAAGTTCCCCTGCACCTCTACCATCTCCATCTGCCTCTCCCATCTCACTCTTCTGTGATGACCATTAAAAATGACCCCTTCTCACTCTGTGAGTCTGTAGTAACAAGGACAGTCCATTGCCACTCTTCAGTATAATGTACTTAGAAGACACTGGCTACTAGGTATTTTCCAGACTCCAGTCGTTTAGCCTTCACAACATATGTCATGCTCATGTACCCTGCTATTGTTTACTTAATATCTGTCTTCGAAGAAATGCGTTCTTTCACTTTCTCTTATTCTAAGCAATACAACATCTATGAAGTCATCTTTGATGGGCTAGTTATAGTTTTCTAATATCCCTTAACAGAGTTACATAGCCATTAAATTTTTTCTACCGTTCATTTATATGATGTGTAAAATAGCTCACTTTTCACTCCCTTTGATAGAAACATCACTGTCTGAGATGTTGATTAAAATTAAGTAAAATTTAACATTCAGTTTGTTGGTTAAATTAGCCACATTTTAACTGCTCAGCATCCCCTAGGCTAGTGGTCACCTTGTTGGATGGTGCAATAGGGGCAGCTATCCTTGCAGGAGTGGTACCGAGGGCTTGCCCGTTTGCCCAGGGCATTTGATTGCTTTCATTGGCACTAAGTGAGCTAATATATGATCAGATTTTCCAAAGAACTGTGACTAGCGATTCATTTAGTAAGCGCTAGCAAAAACATCAGATAACAGTTTATTCCCATGACCGTTATCCAAGTAAGAAACAAGGCAATTGGAAGCGTTGGAACTTGGGTCACTGGTTCGCTTCAGTATGCTCCAAATCTGACCTTTCCTGCGTACTCCCCCTGGCTCCACCCCCTCCTAACTGGCCATCCCTCCTTCTTGTGTGTGTCCATGTGTCCTACCTCCATGCTTCACTTCCTCTTGCTCCACTTCTCATGTCCTGGCCTCACTTTCATTCTTGCCCTCCCCCCTTCTCTCTTCGTGTTCCTTTTTACCTCTTGAACAGAAATCTCCCTAGTCCAAAATCTGGATTGCATATTGTAAATTACTCTGCAACTACAATAATGCTGGGCCAGAGGATATTCTCAGCCGCAGCGTAACTCAGGGTGCCTCCTAGCAGATGTGGTCAGCTGCACACTGGACCTCCCACTATGGAAGCCCCACCAGCACCTCAGCATCAGCACGCCTGTAAAGGACTTATATAATGAAAACTATAAACCATTGTTAAGAGAAATCGAAAAAGATATAATGAGATGGAAGAATATTCCTTGTTCTTGGTTAGGAAGATAAATATAATCAAGATGGCCATATCCCCCAAAGCAATATACAAATTTAATGCAATTCCCATCAAAATTCCAATGACATTTTTTAAAGAAATAGAGCAAAAAATCATCAGATTTATATGGAAGTATAAAAAACCCCGAATAGCCAAAGCAATCTTAAAGAAAAAGAATGAAGCTGGGGGCATTACAATACCTGACTTCCAACTATATTATAGGGCCACGACAATCAAAAGAAGCAACTTCTTTTAAAATAAAATAAAAAAAAACCCACAAAAACCTACATTGCTAGAGTTTAGAAAGTTTCTAGAAGATTCCCAGAGGGAAGGAAATACTGCATAGGCATATGTATGCTTTGTATGTTGGCATGACTATCGAGGAGTAGAGCAGACCAGACTCCTTTCTCCGTGTTTTCTCTCTCCAAAGAGCCCAGGAAGGAAAATCTAAGAGAGCTTGGATCTACAAGCCCTGAGAAAGGCAGGGCCTCGGGAATGTGTGTGCATTCCTTGATTGCACAAAACAGACCCTTCCTTCGGAGGACAAAGAACAAGGTTCTGCTGTTCATTCCTTGTTGGGAAATGTGTTCTTCTTTTATTTTTTTTATCCTATTCTAAATGCATTCAAACAGGTTGTGGAAAATTTAGAGCCTCTTGCTAATTTATACATACAAGGAGTTAAGATACTTTGTGATTCTTCAGCTGTCGTCAGCTTTACCACGTAAATATGGGCTCGATTAACCTCAGGAAGGTGATGTGATGCTCTGCCCTGTTTCCTGGATAAAAGAAAGCACTTGTCCGAGATGAGAAGTCCCGACCTGGGTGGGACTGGTAGAAACATCTGTACTGCCCCCCATTCTGAAAAACAGAAACAGATCCAAGTTCAATTAACCTTCACTTTACTCAAGTTCAAGGGCTTTGTTGTCCTCTGGATAATAATAATGATAACAACTCTTTGTTGGAACATGCCCAGCAGTGTGTTAGGTGCTGTAGGCACTCTCTTATTGATCTTCATCACAACCCTGTGTGGACTCTGACCACCCCCTCACATTTTAGTTTGAGGAATATAAGTCTGAGAGAGGTGAATAACTTGTCAGTGGTCACATGACCATTAATGGCATAGCACAGATTCAAACCCAGGTCTGTCCAGTGCCAGAGCTTCGTGGTCTTTGGACCCTATAGTTTTGTTTGTTTCTTTGTTTGTTTGTCTGGCTGGCTGTTTGGTTTTGATCAAATATTAACTGATGGTTACTATAGGCAAGGCACTGTTCTAGACTTAGGAGGTTCTACATGGAATATTAAAGGAAAGATCCCTGACCTTACGGATCTTACATCCTAGGTAATAAAAACAGAAAAAGAATAAGTTCAAGAAAAATCTAGATCATTTCATAGCTATTGGTAATGCTGTAGTAACTGTGGGTGGAGTGGCGGTATAGTGAGTGTGAGTTGCTTGCGTTGGGAGCTCTTGGAGGCCTTTTCTGAGAAGATGACTTTTGACTGAGATCTGAACGGTCTGGAAGATCAGGGTGCAGGCATTGGAGGTCAGCATGAAGAGCAGGTGTGCCGGCCTGGGGTGTCAGTGAGTGTGTGAGTCACAAGAGCAGCAAGAAGGCCAGTTTTGCCCTCTAGCTTGTAAGGAGTAAGGAATATGATATAAGAAGAGACATGTAGACAGGCTTTGGGTTTTGTAGCAAGTGTAACAGGACACCACAGAAGGGTTCTAAGCAGAAGAGGGATATGATCTGAATTAAATTTTTAAAAGATCACCCTGGTTTTTGTGGGGGGGAAAATACGGGCCCAGGAGCAAGGCAAGGCAGGAAGTGGGGGGGGCAGGGGCAGGTAGAAGGACATGAACTTCAGAGAGACTGGGGGTTTTTCAGTAAGGAAGAGGGTGCTTTGGAAACAGCAAAGGGGTTGGAGACAAGGGAGTATTTACCTGCATCCAGGCCCTAGGATACTCAAGATGTGAGAAGGTAGGCTCAGGATCCAGCCAGGTCCCTTTAGTGGGCTAAAGGGAAGGGAACATTTAGAAAGAAGGTGAAGCTCTGGGGAGCTTGTTTCAGCAGCCATGGTGGCAAAGCACAGTAACAACAGCTGGCTGCATTGAGTGTATACAATGCGTCTGGTACTATTACTATTCTAAGTGCTTTTCCTGGAATAATTTCTTTAGTCCTCTCCCTAAGCCTATGCTGTAGATACTTTTGTTTTGCACAGGAAACTGAGACACAGAGGACTGAAGGCACTTGGAGCTATTCAGTGATATCCTTGGGGTGATGTTCTTCATGTCAGAAGCTGGAGTGGCAAGGCTTGGGGACTGTCCGAGAGGGCTGAAGAGTGACCCACTAAGGGAGGGGTAACTGGTCTGCAGATGGGACCCAGGTGACAAATGTGGTGTGCGAGGTGGTGACGAAGGTAAACAAGTTTGTTCCGGGATGCTGTTCACCCTGACTGATACTAGAGGAAGGTTCTCTATCAGTGCACACTGGGAGCCAGGCACCTCCGAGCACCTGCTCGTTCCAGCAGCAGCTTCTGTGATGGGGGGGGGTTCCAAGGGCTGAGCAAGGGCCCCTCCCTGGGAGGCCTTTCTGAAGCAGCCTGTAGGGGAAGAGCAGTTTCCTCTACACAAGCCACTATTTTGACCTCTTTTTTTTACCACGACTCTTGGGTGGGAAGAATACGCGTACTTACACATTTCTGGGATATTTTACCATGACTCTCATTTGGAGATAATGGTCATTTGCTATGATTAATGAAACACGATGTTATCAGGTTCTGTGCTGAGAACTTGACATGTGTGGCCCCTTCAATAAACACAACAATCTTACGATATAGCTACTATTCTTGCTCCCCTCTTTCTGATGGACTGGGTTCTGGGTCAGGGGGTGACATGACTTGCCCAAAGTTATAATGAGGGGTGGACCTGAGATTTGAGCGCTGTGATCTGGTATCAGAGGTTAATCCTTAACCACTCTGCTATAAGTGAGCACATATGTGTGCTGGGTTGGAGGAGTGCTTCCCCAGAAGTCTTTGCAAACCCAAAGAACTAATGAATGTAGCAACACAGAGTTGGAAGATCTCGGAGTGAATAGCCAAGGTCTTCCATGACCACAATGATTTTGAAATGTCAGTAGACCAAGTCCCAGGATCCAGAGCAACCTGAAGGTGATAGACTTGGGGGAAACAAGGGTGGAAATGAGGGAATTGATATGAATGGAGAGAAAAAATGACTGCTTTACTTATTTGTTTTCTCCTACTGAGTTTAAAAGTGATACTACTCCCTGGCCAGGTGGCTCATTTAGTTAGGGCATTGTTGTTCGTATGCCCCAAGGTTGTAGGTTCAACCCCTAGACAGGGCACAAACAAAAATCAACCAATGAATGCATAAATAAGTGGAACAGCAAATTGATGTCTCTCTCACTCTCCCTTTCTCCCTTCCTTTTTTTTTTTTTTTGTGACAAGACAGAGAGAGGGACAGATAGGGACAGAGAGACAGGAAAGGAGAGAGATGAGAAGCATCAATTCTTCATTGTGTGTGTGTGGGGGGGGCTACAGCAGAGTGAGTGACCCCTTGCTCAGGCCAGCAACCTTGGGCTTCAAGCTAGTGACCTTTGGGCTCAAGCCAGTGACCATGGGTCATGTGTATGATCCCATGCTCAAGCCAGCAACCCCGTGCTCAAGCTGGATAAGCCTGCGCTCAAGTCATCTAGCCTGGGTCCTCCGCTTCCCAGTCCGACGCCCTATCCACTGCACCACTGCCTGGTCAGGCTTTTTCTATCTTTCTAAAATCAATCAATAAATTCAGTGGTGGGATTCAAATAATTTAACAACTGGTTCTCTGCCCTAGTAACCACTTTAAGTATAAGAAAACAATATATCAAAAGGTAGTTTATTACTTCATACATTTAATACTTAAATAAGAACAATAAGAGAGATACACAAAACTAGATTATGTTATGAGTTTTAAAATATTAAATAATACCTGACAAAGAACAATAAACAGTTATGTAAGATATTTCCATATTGCTTCTTGATTGGTGTCCCCACTTGCAATTTTTTTCACCTGTGGACGGAATGAACATTACTACAGGAGCTTAGAAATGCTGTTATGCAGATGAATGTTAAAAAAGTGTAAGGAATGTAAATTTGTGATTTCCACAATGAGTGGCTGCCCAGGTACCCACCTTAGAAAAACCCTGATTACAAATGCCATTTTAACAACTGGTTCGCTGAACTCAACAAAAAATTAGGTATTGGTTCTGTCAAATCAGTCAGTACGAACCAGCTAAATCCCACCATTGAATAAATTCTTAAATTTTCTAAAATAAAAATAAAAGTGATACTACTCAAATAATATTCTCCCCTTTTTAATTCCATTTAACAAACATCTAAAAAACTAATTCCCTTTTCTTCTTGTTTCCCTCTCCCCCAAACAAGAAAAGTGGTAGGATTATGAATGATTTTTGCCTAGGTAGTTTAATTTTTCATGATTTTAAAAGAAAACAAATATAGAGGGTATTTTAGGAAAAAATCGTTTAAATAAATGAAATAAGATTCTTTAGGCATCATATTTAATTAAACCCATTTCATTACTTTAAAAAAATATGTATTTCATTCAACATTCGTCTATTCCTATCTAAAAACGTGAGTGGATAATCTGATCTCAGTTTTCTTAGTCTCTATTATCTTGGCAAAGACACTTTTTAATTCATGTCTATATTTCTCCCAACTCAGAAATGCCTGACTTCGAGGAGCACTGGGCGCTGTGGACAGGCCTTGAGTGAGGACACAGCCTCTCAGGCTGCTCGCAGCCCTTCACTTGTATTCTGAAGAACTCATTAACCTGTCGTTCAGGTTTTTTCTCTTGATTCACCTGGTGGATCAAGTTTTGCTGTCCCTTAATGTTCCTTTGTGCTCCTCTAGAGAGAAATGTCACATGTAATAGACATAGGTTCATTTGTTTCACCAAAGTGTGTGGGAGGGGTACCTACAATGTTCCAGGCTCCAAACATAAAAAATGAATCAGGAGGAAGCTGTGTTCTTCGGGGTTAGTTGTATGAAGAAACTATTGTAGAAATTCGTAAGGGGCTAATTAAGACCACCTGTGTGGGAAGCCAGTCTGTGTGTATCTGTGTGAGACACAGTTCTCAAGAGTTAGGGGCCTAAAGTCTTGAACACATTCCCATAACTTCCAGATCCTCATCACTGGCACACCGAGACGGTAACACACCCCTGCCCCGGACTTGGACTTGGGCTTTGCACATCATCAAGGCCTCCCTCCTCTTTAAGATGGAGAGATGGACTCCAGAGAGATCACTTGCTGGCCAACAGCAGAGCCAGGCCTTGCACCTCCAATTCCTACTCCAGAGCACTGTTTTCTCTCTAAAATAAAATCCTATGTGTTAAATGTGCTCTTAATTTACACCTTTAAACCTCCCCAAATGTAGTAGTATTATTATGTATTTGTTATTATTTATTTTTGACAGCCATCTGTGAATTTAGAGTAGTCAGCATATGGTACTGTGTGGCCTTGGTAGACGCAAACTCATAATGGTCCTCTAGGCCTCCTTGTCCATCCTAGTCATGCACAAGCCACACATTTCTTTTGGAAGGTGTGGGGTTCAGAGTCAGGGGAGGTCCAGGGTACCTCCCTCATGGCAATAAAAGGAATGTGCAGTTTCAGGATGAGTATTAGGAAAGCAGAAAATAAGGTTCATTGATTTAAAGAGATGTAGCCAGCGTTTCATGCTTAAATGCAACTAGTTCTGGTGATCGTGGTTGTTACAGTGGTACCTTGAGATACGAGTTTAATTTGTTCTGTAACCAAGTTTGTAAATTAGTCAACTCGTATATCAAACAAATTTCTCCCATTTAAAATAACTGAAATAGATTTAATCCATTCCAGCCCTGTGAAACATCCCCAAATCATCCTAAATTATGAAAAAAGACATGTTTTTAATTAAGAAACATACATATATACTTTGTCAATGCATAACAAAGTACTTACTATGTGCTCAATAAACATCGATGGACTGAATGAATAAATGTGGGGGATGGGGATGGGATAAACACAGCAAAGACAGCCAGCAGACCTGACCCATCATGTCCTTTCTGCGAGCCTCCTGGGACATGTGACTTCACACCTCTGTGTCCTCAGGAGAACTGACAAGTGTCTGGCAGAGTACAAGAATGTCTGTCTTCAGGTGCTATTTAGTGAGGGCCTGGTATGGAGGCAGCAAATCTGAGAGGTAAAAAGAAGGCTCTAGTAAGTTCTAAAGTTGGAGACTCCAGTCTGGACCCTGGAGCAGGGGTAGCCAAGCTTTCTAGAAGCCTCCCTTGTGCTGCAGTATCACACCTGGACGGACCTCCATGCGATGGCCATACTTTGTTACCTGTCACATAATGGGAACAGAGGAGGCAACACTTGGGGTAGATCAGCATGGGTTCATGTCACTTCGTGTTTGGAGATGAGCAAAAATGTGTCATGATGACCATATCCCTAGGGCTGCTGGAACACATCACCACTAGCTTGGGTGCTTGAAAGAACGCAGTTTATCCTCTCTCAGTTCTGGAAACCCAGCATCCAAGAGCCAGGTGCTGGCAGGGCTGTCCTCCCTTTGAAGGCTCCACAGGCGAGTCCCCCCTTGTGGAGGCTCCGGGAGTCCCACTGCAGTCTCTGCCTCCATGGTCACATGGCCTTCTCTTCTCTCTGCAAGTCCACTTTGTGTGTCTCTCCTAAGGGCACTCGTCATTGGATTTAGGGCCTTACCAGATAATTCAGGATGACCTAATCTTGAAATCTTTCACTTAATTACATCTGCAAAGATACTTTGTCCAAATAAGGTCGTGCAGGGGAGGAAAAATATTCCTTCTACCCCTCCAAGTTCTTTGGCTAAGGCCCCTGGAACACAAGAAAGATAACAAGAGAAAATTATAAAAATGTATTGAATGGAAGCTTCAGGTGACACAGAGCCTCTAAGGCAGTGTTTCCCAACCTTTTTATGCCATGCCCCACCTTAACCTTTCTAAAATTTTTATGTCCCCCCCTATGTAACATACATAATTTTTAACATTAAAAAATTGATTTGTTCACTTAATAAACATAAATGATAGGTTCTAGGAAGAAATCACTATGAAATTGTTAACAAAACACAGTAAGTAAAATTTCAAAACATATAATGAAAAACAGAAATTTAAATGCCAAATAATTTTAATACAGATTTTTCTATATTAATTTATTATTTTAATTTAGTGTGATCCTTGCGCTTGATGCTTGCTGCACAGAGATTTTATATTAGGTTCCAATTTGGTTAGCTTTAGTCTCAAGTCTCCACGTTGTGTTATATCCAGCCGATTTCTTTTTTTTACCAGTAAATCATTTACAGCACTAAATCCACATTCAGCTAAAAATGAAGATGGAAATGGTAGCAATAGTTTTCTTGCACATTTGGTTGAATTTGGGTATTTGATTTCTGTTTCCTCACAAAGCCATGACATCGCTCCTTTGATATTAAATAAAGCTTTAACTGACTCATCATTTTGCAATTCTGCGAGTTCTTCTTGATACTGCATATTTGATATATCAGACAAATCCACTAACATTGGCTGCATCATCCATGTTGGGAAATCAGTTTGTTTTAAATCAGAAAATCTTTCTTTTAAATCAGCCGATAGAATATTCAAATGATTGACAATAACAAGTAAAGCGGTATCAGTTACTTCACATTTTTGGAGCCAATGAAACTGTTTAAAGTTTTTGTTGTTAATATATTTCTGACATAACTCAATATTGGTAATGAAACCAAATATCTTTGCTTTTGCTTCGACAAGAGTTTTATTTGTTCCTTGAAGTTGCTTATTTAATATATTTAGTTTTTCAAAGATATCGGCTAAATAACTCACAAATGCTTTACCATCTATTGTTAACAGATACTTCATTTCAGGTTTGTCGCTTAAAAAAATCACTAAGAGTATCAAACAGTTCCATAAATCTTTTCAAACAGTTTCCTTTAGATAGCCATCTTACTTCAGTATGAAGTAAAAGTCTCACATGGTCTTCATTTTGTTCTTCACAAAATAGCTTGAAAAGATGCTCACATTTGGCACTAGCTTTAATAGCATCAACACACTTTATTACTGTATGTAATACTTCATTCAGAACAGGCGAGATGTTTTTAGCTACCAAATTTTCCCTATGAATAACACAATGCACAAGAATCATTTCTGGATTTGCATCTTTCATCAATTTTAAGCAGCTATTTTTCTTGCCCATCATATTGGGAGCACCATCTGTAGCACAAGATGTTATATTTTTCATTGGTATATCATTGACATCTAAGTAGTTTTTTAGCTTATTATATATATCTTTGGAGGTAGTGGTGCTTTCTAATCTTTTACAGAACAACATTTCTTCAGCAAAATGTCCTTTATCAATATATCTTACGTAAGTTATCAATACTGCCTCACTGTCTCTCAAAGTTGATTCATCCATTTGCAAGGAGAATTTTCTTGTTTTCAGTTTTTCAATAAGTTGTTTTTCAATATCCTCACTCATTTCGTCTATTCTTCTGCTAACAGTATTGTCACTGAGTGGCATAGCTTTTACATCTTTGTCATCTTTTTCAAGAACTGTTTTAAGAAATGCTGATATTGACGGTTTTATTAAATTCTCTCCTATAGTGTGATTTTCTCCAGTTTTAGCGATGAATAAAGAAATCTGATAACTAGCCTCAACAACACGATTATTAGTTGAAGTATGAGCAGTAAATAGAGACTTTAATGTTGTTCTTTTTTCAAAATTTTTCTTTAAAGTTTTAAAGTAACTCAAATCTGAATTAATATGAGCACTATGTTTCGCCTTCAAATGCGCCTCAAGATGACCTCGTTTCATTGATTCGTTGGTCAAGCATTGCTGGCATAAAAGACAAAAAGGAATCCGCTCATCGTGAACAGCGGGTATGATCCCAAATTTTAAATATTCCTCCGAATATTGACGAGTTTTTTTCTTGCTTGCACCACTCATTTTACTATGGGCTATAAGAAATAAAAATAAGATCAATTAAAAACTAATATTAAAATATGTGTTAAAATACATTCAGTGTGACATAGAGTAAACGTATACTAAAAATTCATATTTATTTAAATGTATATAACACATTTACTACACTACCACTGCAAATCAAAAAGTATCTATATTTTTTCCACTTGACAAAATTTTCTGGAAAGTTATGCTTCTAAAATTAAAATTGTCGTGCATGTACTATTATAGCCCCAATAATATTTATAAAATATTAGTGCTTCCTAGCCCCGATGCAAGAAGTACTTAATAAAGAGTTTAATATTGATAAAAATAAAATCAAATACTTGCCAATTATATCTATACAATATATATATGTATATTTATTAAATCAACGAGCTTTTACAACAGTTTTGACTGACACTTATTTCAAATTAACACCAACTGAATGATGTGAAACACTACAGAAGTTGCGATGGGCCAATTAGGTGAGAATAACTACATTGTTTAGCGAGTTTTTAAAACGTCCGGGGTTCCCCGCGGCAGACGGCACGCTCCGCGGTGAACCCAGGACGAAGTTTACTTGATGACGCCGATCACCCAGTTGATATTTTGGTCTCGTCAAACAAAATTATACTTAATAATTATTTACCGCAATTATTTAAGAATTGCATTTTTTGTTAAATTTGGCACCGATATCTAGCATTGCATTTAAATGGCCCGGGGCAAAAGAGTTAAAGACGTGTCGAGTCCATTTTCAAATTGCCCTCCTTAACTATCAAATTGCCCCCCCTGTGGGGCGTGGGCCCCACGTTGGGAAACACCGCTCTAAGGGAATGAAGGCCTAAAGAAATAGTTCAACTTGTGTGTCTATTACCTAGTTCAGATGAAGAGTGTAGAATCGTGGGAAAGTGTTACAGGACAGAAGGGAGCATACAAGGCCCTGGCCAGTTGGTTCAGTGATAGAGCATTGCCCAGCATGTGGATGTCCTGGGTTCGATTCCCAGTCAAGGCACACAGGAGAAGCAACCATCTGCTCCTCCACTCCTCCCCCTCTCCTCTCTCTCTCTCTCTCTCTCTCTCTCTCTCTCTCCCACTCTTCACCTCCCACAGCCATAGCTCAATTGGTTCAAGCAAGTTGGCCCCAGGCACTGAGGATGGCTCCATGGCCTCTCCTCAGGTGCTAAAAAAATGGTTTGGATGCTGAGCAATTGAGCAATGGCCCCAGATGGGCAGAGCATCACCCCCCAGTGGGCTTGCCTGGGGGGGGGGTGCTGGTGGGGGCGCATGCAGGAGTCTGTCTCTTTACCTCCCCTACTCTCACTAAAATAAAAATATATAATAATAAATTTTTTAAAAAGAGAGAGTATGTCATAAGCACACTGGGAAACCTCATCAAGGCCTGTTCATTCAGATTTCTCTCGGGTCCCTCCCATTGGAGATGAGGGTGCACCTTTCCCCCGGGGACAGGTGGGGCACCTCTCACATGAGGGACCTATGGCCTGCTTCCAGGGGTGATCAGAGTCCTTAATGCACCTGGCATCTTTTTAAAATCCTCTTGCTTAAAATGTTCAATATGGCAAGATGTCATATTTTGGGGTTACATGTCCTGAGCCCCATCCTTCACAGTCACAAGTTCTGGAGGTTGGGGCATGGACATAACTTCTGGGGGGACCACCATTCAGGCACTACAGTGATGTGCATTGTTAGGAACATGGTTTGACAGGAGGAGGACGTGGGGCGGGGAGCAGGCCCTGGGTTTGCTGGCTGCTCTGGCCTTTGTCCAGGCCTGGGCACACAAGGAACTGGCTCAGGGCAGAGGCCGCCGGGGCTGTGGGGTGAATGGGAGAAGGTGGACTCGGTCACTGTGTGTGTGATGAGTAAGAGAAAGAGAAATTTAAAATTTGGCACTAAAGCACGTTTCTCAGAAACGTGCTATAAGATGCTGGGTCTTGGAATGACAGTAGGTACTGTGTGGGGAAATGGTCCTAGAGGCAGACACACTCGGGCAACTCTGGGCCAGGCAGGGTCACACAGGCCCCTCTCCTGCAGCCATCTCCACTGGCACGCTGTGTGTACTATGGCTCAAGGGCCCTGTGGGGGGCAGCCTTTCCAAACCTACTTGACTTTGGACCTATTTTACTTAGATAATCTCAAAGGACAAATGACCCACACATTTCTGGATAATATTGCTCCTAGGGTCCCCACCTTCTGAGATGGGGGAGGACATGTAAGGGCCAGAAGGATGGAGGGAAGACAATTGAGTCAGGTGATGTGTTGAAGGCCAAATTTGTTTCCCAAGACCCCTGCTAGCAACAAGCATGGCCACAGGGACTTGGAACGTTGGCAGAAGCCACTCAAAGGCTTGCATAGTTGTCTTGGACTTGTAATGTCTGTGGGACTGTCCAATGGTTCTCTAGTGCCTTCTTATCAACAGAAGTTTTCACCATAGAGGACGCGTGGCACATTAGCATCCATCATTGTGCTACCTCGGAGCCACTGGACAGCAACTTCCATGCCACCTGGGAAAGCATGCCTGTGCTGTGAATGGTCAGCATAGGAGGAGGGGGTGAGCTGTGAGCCCTCTTACTTTATACCGAGAAGAACTGCCTTCCCCACCCCCTCGCCATGCGCGGAAAGGGGCCTTCCAAGAGCACAGCTGCCCCTCCCTGTCCCCCCACCGCCGCAGTAGTCCTGGACTCTCCTGTCTTTAGCGCTCCCTGCCTCCCCTAGAGAAGGATGCATGGTATCAGGGACAGAAATACAGACATCAGTTTTGCAATGATCATAAAAAGGAGTGAATATTTTCTGAGCCCTTAGCATGCAGAGACACCACATTAAATGTTTTACGTATAATATACCTCATTTAATTCTCATGACAGCCCTACCCTTCAGTGCTATCCATCATCAGATTTTATAGATGGGAACCCAGGGTGAAGAGGGATTACATTTCTTGCCCAAGGATGCCTAGCTTGTGTGTGGTACAACCAGAGTGTGACTCCAGGCAGTCCAAAGCTAAACTAACATTCATAACCACCAGATTACAAATTTAATTATCAATGTTTTAGATTTCATATGTTGGTGAGACTTATGAAAGGAAATTGCAGAAGGCAGTGGGGTATGCAGACCCAAACGAGGTCAGGCCTGGGCATGGAGCCATTGCAGGAGACGGTGGTTGAAAAGTGCCCATGGATAAGTTCACTCAAACCGTGGGGTCGGCAGTCAGTTATACAGATTTACAATGCAGAAGGAACTTCATGCAAAGATTGTATGTATTAGTGGGATGTTTTCCCAAGCACAGAGTTAGAAATGACTGACTACTATTATCACGAACCATGGGCAGAACATTCCAACTGTGAGGAAACAGGACCCAGACGCAGAAGTCTGCGCCCTAAATCATGCTGGAAAGTCAGAGGTTGAGATTTTTGAGAAGCAAAGATCTCTCCCTGATCCCATAATCACAGTAAGAAAACCATGGTCTCTGGTGAGCACTAGTGGGAAGATCTGATGAGCTGAAGTTCTGCCCTAGCATCTCTGACGACAAACTCCGTGTCCTCCCCTTTCCCTCGAGACTGGAGCCGATTCATCTGGGGAGCTTCCTACACGCTGCAGACAACCAGGAAACAGGAGCTGAATCCAGAGCCAAAGAAATGAGAGCCAACCCCAGTCAGCTACATGCATTCTTGGAAACATTATCAAATTTTAAAGTGTTTTCACTGACTTATCCCCAGTGCATTGCAAATGTCTGAACTTTCTTCTTCATAGCTAGGGACCCAGTCATGATAAATTGCTACCTACTTACACTGAGTTTTATTTTGTTCTGATTCATTGTCTGCTTCATGGACCTTCTAAAATCACAGTTTATGGACTCTACATCCTGGTGGTTCCCAGAGAGAAATGAGCCTAGACTCCAGAGAATCAAATGTCTTCAAACTTGGAGCCAGCATCCAGGCTCCCTGCAAAGGTCTCCTAGGCCCCCAAGTATTTCCTCTCTTAAATCACAGATCGCTGGCACAGGCAGCGGATGTTCGAGTTACTGCTTTCTTGGTAGGAGACAGTCCCTTCAGGGTCTCCCGAGCAGGCAGAAGTGCTATCATTCCTGGCAGTTTTATTGTGCTCTTCTTAGTGATTCCTTTTCAAAGTTGTGTTTCACTTTTTGTTGTTTTTGTTGTTGTTGCTGTGCCTGATTTTGAAACACGATATTGACTCTCTCCTGGTATGTTCATGGGCTGGATGAAGGACTGTTCATGAGAAATGGAGCTTAGTCTCTCACTTGTGAAATACAGCGACTTTTATGTGACACATTTCCAATGAGGTGATGCAGATCTTTAGAGCCAGTGGTGAGTTATTGTGCAGTGGTAGCAGTTGGGATTCTGCCAAATTTTTATCTGGGTGGAAACTTTATTTTTGCTTCAGCGAGAATTTGTTCTCTTATGATGGTTGAACTGAGCAGGTTATAGGGATGTGACACAGAATGAGGCTCAGTGTTCTGTGCCATGAGCCAACGGACACAGTGTCACCTCGAGTTAGCACATATGAAAAATAGCCATTTACTGAAATATGCAAACATTTCTCATTAATGTAAAAAAGCATTTGGTCAGGAAAGTAAACAACAGTTCTTCCCAAATGGAAGGCAACAAAACTGAATGATGTGACAACCGCAAGAAGTTCTTGGAACTTCCTGAAGCTTTCTCTTCGCTAATATGTGTCACCTATAAACCCTCCACATGTACAGCCAGAAATTTGAGTGTTTGACATTGTGCCTGATAGACACACACGAAAAGGTTGCAAGCCTGATCCATTCCCAGTGACATTGGTTAGGCTCTGGTGCACATACTGCCCCCACTCACACTTTAGTCTGTGTTTACAGTCCCACTTGGGTGTGTGAAGGTTCTTCAATTTTTGCTATTTTTCTTCATTGGCATTCAGGTTTTCCTGATCACCCCCCGTGTTTTTATTTACACTGTTGTATCCCCTGTGATGTACCCTGGATGTGAGCCTAGGAAAACTGCCTCAGGTAAGACTGAAGAGCACCTCAAAATCTCTTACTCGTAGGCAGATAGTGAACTTCCCAAGTGATTGTGACTGGGAACCAGGAAAGCGGAAAATGGAGGAGAGCAAACTTGGAAACTCCCCCTCCTCCCTTCACCTCTACCATTGTCAGGGTCAGCCAGGGAATTAGAGACAAGTTCTCTTGCCCAGGTGCTATGGTATTTTTGTGATGGACTTTCTGAGAGTCATGGCTCTCGGGACCTTCCCCCAAGTATCACCTGAGAGCCCGGGGCTCTGTGGGCAGCAGTGCTGTGATGGAAACCACCTGGACGTGGGCAGCACCCAGACTGGGGGCCACCTCTTGTGCTACTGCAAGCTTGGCAGAGTAATTGCTTCTGGGAGCCTCAGCCTTCTCATCTGGAAAATGGAAATGGAAATAAACTTTCTTCCTCCATGGTTATTAGAATTAAATAAGATCATGTCTATCAAGTGCCAACATAAGGTAGGCACCAAATAAATGTTCATTTTCTTGCCTCTCCACGCTGATAATGGAAGGAGGAACTCCCTCACTGGGCTGTAGCCTGTTTCTCAAACTGAAATATAGTACATGCCTATCCACTGATGGGGATAGAGAGACATACTTCCTTAGTGAGGTTGTCAGACTTCTGGGTGGACTTCCCAAAGCAGGGGCAGAGGAAAATGATTGTACAGTAGACATGCAGGCTCATATGTAGATATGAGAAGCAAGTCTGCCCGTGCTCACCTTGCTGAAGACCCGTGTCACCGGCAACAGATGAACTCTCCCTGTCAGAAGGTCTTGACCACAATGGCAAACTATTTTCTTTGCCACACTGCAGCTCTTTCTTGGCCCACAGTTAGGTCATATTTCCCAGGCTTCTCGCAGTTGGATGTGGCCAGTGGAAGGTGGGCAGTCCTGAGCGTCCTCCACATTCTCCCCTCCCCACCTGTTCAGGGCAACCCCGAGACCACATGTTGAGGTGGGCAGAGTCCCTAATGGCCTGGGTCCCTAAACGGCCATGCAAGCAGAGTCCCACCTGCTACACCTGCCCCACCACCTGGACTTCGCTCGGATGGGAAAGCTGTCTGTGTGTAAAGCCATTAAAATCCCAGGTCTGTCTTACAGCAGCTAGCATCACCTTAACTAATAAATTTGATGAAACAAGAGGCAAGTTTTTTAAATGTTCCCCTTGTGACGCAGTTGACATTCTTTTGAACATGATGGTACCATTTTATATCTCGTTTCCATTGGGAAACACATTTCATATTTGCTTAAAAACTACCTATATGGTTGCCCTGGCTGGCTAGTTCAGCGGTAGAGCGTCAGCCCAGCACGTGGAAGTCCCGGGTACAAATCCTGGCCAGGGTACACAGGAGAGGCGCCCATCTGCTTCTCCACCCCTCCCCCTCTCCTTTCTCTCTGTCTCTCTCTTCCCCTCCTGCAGCCAGGCTACATTGGAGCAAAGTTGGCCCCGGGCTCCATGGCCTCCACCTCAGTTACTAGAATGGCTCTGGTTGCAACAGAGCAAACGCCCCAGATAGGCAGAGCATCGCCCCCTAGTGGGCATGCCGGTGGATCCCAGTGGGGCACATGCGAGAGTCTGTCTCTCTGCCTCCTCACTTCTCACTTCATAAAAATACAAAAAACAAAACAAAAAAACCTACCTATATGGTCTATCTGTGCAAAAGATGCTGTGCATAGCAATCATAAGAAATATGTAGAATAAGGTTCTCTGTTAGCAGGAAGTATGTTTAATTTTTTTGCCTAACAGTTTCAGCTGAAAGCCAGGGTCAGTGATATCTACATTTATTGTGTTCTGAATTACAAATTCCTGATGCCAGGTACTGCATTGGAGAGAAGAACTATCTCTATAAAGATGGGAGACATAAATGTAATTATTTTTTCCTAATTATTAGAAATTCATAAGTCAGGCCCTGGCCGGTTGGCTCAGCGGTAGAGCGTCGGCCTGGTGTGTGGTGGACCTGGGTTCGATTCCCGGCCAGGGCACATAGGAGAAGCGTCCATTTGCTTCTCCACCCCCCCCCTTCCTCTCTCTCTCTTCCCCTCCCGCAGCCAAGGCTCCATTGGAGCAAAGATGGCCCAGGCGCTGGGGATGGCTCCTTGGCCTCTGCCCCAGGCACTAGAGTGGCTCTGGTCACAACGAGCGACGCCCCGGAGGGGCAGAGCATCGCCCCCTGGTGGGCAGAGCGTCGCCCCTGGTGGGCATGCCAGGTGGATCCCGGTCGGGCGCATGCGGGAGTCTGTCTGTTTCTTCCCGTTTCCAGCTTCAGAAAAAAAAATAATAAAAAAAAAAGAAATTCATAAGTCAAAAAATTAAAATTTATCTAAAGTGTTTTCTATGTTTTTGAGTTCTCTTCAACAAAGTACTGTGCTGAAAATAACTGGACCTTCCCCAGTCTTCCAACATCATCGATCACAAAGTGAGGGATATTTAATCCACAGGATTTGAACCTTAAATGGGACCATGTCTACCTCCCAGCCTAACGCCTTGCACAATAAATATTAAGTAATACACCCAATAGCTGTTGAAGCCTTGACCTCTTTCGTAATGATTTGGTTTACTAGATTTTGTTTTGAAGTCATGCTTAGGAACATGATTTCTCACCCTTGAAGACTTGTACAGCACTTGTGACTGCTTCTGCCAACACCGATCGTTGCTGGGTAGCCATACTTGTAGTGATGGTGTCTAGTCTTACCGTTACTACTGACTTCTTCTTGCCACTTTTACTGGTAGCTGCAGCCTTCAAGTCATCATCTTCAAATCTTTCTCATGGGGAGAAGAGAATAAAATGTCCCTGGTAGAAATTACAGCTGACCTTTAGGTAATGCAGGACTTAGAAGTGTTGACCCCTGCACAGTTGAAATTTATGTATATTTTTGACTCCCCCAAATTTAACTCCCCTCTATTTAATTTAATAGCCTACTGTTGAACAGAAGCCTTACCAATAACATAAGTCAATTAACACCTTTTTGTATGTTATATGTATTATATACTGTATTATTATTATTTGTATTTTTCTGAAGTGAGAAGCAGGGAGGCAGAGAGACAGACTCCTGCATGCAGCCAACCAGGATCCACTGGCATGCCCACCAGGGGGCGATGTTCTGCCCATCTGGGGCATTGCTCTGTTGCAACCAGAGCCATTCTAGTGCCTGAGGCCATGGAGCCATTCTCAGCATCCAAGCCAACTTTGCTACAATGAAGCCTTGGCTGTGGGAGGGGAAGAGATAGAGAGAAAGGAGAGGGGAAAGGGTGGAGAAGCAGATGGGCACTTCTGTGTGCCCTGGCTGGGAATCGAACCGGGACTTCCACATGCCGGGCTGATGCTCTACTGATGAGCCAGCTGGCCAGGGCCTACTGTATTCTTGTAGTAAAGTAAGAGAAAAGCAAATGATATTAAGAAAACCATAAGGAGTTGAAAATATACTTGTAGTATTTATTGGGA
The DNA here is from genome assembly GCF_036850995.1 of Saccopteryx leptura. Taxonomy (NCBI): domain Eukaryota; kingdom Metazoa; phylum Chordata; class Mammalia; order Chiroptera; family Emballonuridae; genus Saccopteryx; species Saccopteryx leptura. The sequence goes on from NC_089508.1 coordinate 124,928,885, forward strand.
AAAAAGAAGCCCACATATAAGTGGATCTGCATGGTGCAAACCTGTGTTGTTCAAAAGTCAACTATGTCCCTGGCCAGTTTGCTCAGTGGAGAGAGCATCAGCCCAATGTGCAGATATCCCAGGTTCAATCCCTGGTCAGGGCACACAAGAGAACCACTTGCTTCTCTCCTTCTTTCCTTCTCACAGCCAGTGGCTCGACTGGGTCAAGTGTCAGCCCCAGCCACTGAGGATAGCTCAGTTGATTCTAGCATCAGCCCCAGATAGGGGCTCTCAGGGATCCCAGTCGGGGGCACATGCAGGAGTCTGTCTCACTATTTTCCCTCCTCTCACTTAAAAAAAAAAAAGTCAACTATATTATGAAAAGATTAACCTGTTCTTTCTGTGAGCTAGAGAACACCCCCGCAGAGCAGCCTCCCAGCTCTGAGATGTTGCTTCGGCAGCCCAGGGGCCCATCACCATCAGAACCAAGGTGGCTGCTGGTTCCAGCCAGCTGAGGTTCATGGGAGTCAGAACTTCCCGCCTCCACACACTCTGCCAGCTCAGCTCCTGTTCTGGGAGGAGGCAGAGAGGGAAGAGGGGATAGGTAAAGAAAGACCAGGGATCAAAAGAGGAAGAAGGAACGCTGGTGGGTCTTCCTTGAGGAACCCAGGTGATGCGTGTGCACATTAGAGTTTGAGAAGCCCAGTTCTTAAAGCATCTGTTGGTTCACGTTCCACCAGCCCTGAGCCAGACCACCTGCTGCACACTGTCTGCCAGTGTTAGGCAAACATGGAGTCATTCATTTGCTTTTGTAGTTTTTTGGTTACTGCTGATAATAATTATTTTGTTTTAATATTGTATTTGTATATCTTCATTTGTGAATTGACTACCCATGGTCTTTCCCATTTTTATTGTATATTTACCTTTTTTTTTCAAGTTAAAATAACTTCATTGTTTTTACTACATTTTTCTGCTGCTTCCTGTAGGAAAAAGAATAGCTAAAATTTTTAAAACAAGAATGTGTAATAATTACCTTTTATGTTTATTCAAGATAGAATTATATTAGGATGCCATTTTAGGGCCAACTTTAAAACCCAGTTTTATAAAGAAGCAATTCACATACACCGTCCTTCCCTCTACAGAGTGCAATGCTGTCTTTTTTAGTATAGTCCCAGTTCTGTGGCCATCACCACAATCTAAGTTTTAGACATTTTCATGGCTCCAGACAGAAGTCCCACCCATGCGTAGTCACTCCCCATCTGTCTCCATGCACCTTGGGTCCAAAGGACTATTGGTCTGCTTTCTCTCTTCATAAATTTGCCTATCCTGGACACTGCATGTAAATGGAGTCATTCAGTAAGTGGTCTTTTGTGACTGGCTTCTTTTACCAAGCATAATACTTTCTCTCTTTGGGGTTGGGGGTGGTGACACACTTTTATTTGAACACAGCATACATGTCACTGACTTCTTGTCTACAGCTACTTGCACGCTAAAGCAGCCGAGTGGGGAAGTTGTAGCTGTATGGACCACAGAAGCTAAAATACTTACTATCTGGCTCTTCAGAGAAAAAGTTTGCTGCTGGCTTTGTCACAGACCAAAGAAGGCAAACCAAGAAACTCGGGTCACTGACTATCAGTCTGGGACTGTTTGGGGTAGAAAGATGAAAAGTAAATAAATATTGCACAGCAGGATCAAAGGGAGCTTAACAGGTTACATACAGGTAAACCCACTGACTATACACACTATACTTCTGCAATGTGCTCAACAAATGTAGAGGGACATTCTCAAGGGTACTCAAGTTGTGGCATGTGGCAGCCCTCCATTTCTCTGATTGTCGAATAATATTCCATTATCTGGCTGTACCACAGTTTATGCAGCCATTGGGGTGGACATGGGCATTTGAGCTGTTCCCACTTGTTGGCTATTATTGGAGTCCTGTGCTCCAAGCATCCATGGACAAGTTTTTATGTGGACATACACTTTCTTTTCTCTAGGAATGGCATTGCTGGGTTGTGTGGTAACTCTACATTTACCTTTATGGTGCATCTGTCTGACTTTTTCCACAGCAGTTGCTCCAGTCCACATCTCCAGAGCAGTGCACGAGGAGTCCAGTTTCTCCGCAGCTTCACCAGCATTTATTCTTACCTGTGATTTTGATTAGCGGGTATGAAGTGGTATCTTATTGTGGGTTTGAGTGGCATTCCCTGAAGGACTAACAATGCTGAGCATCTCTGCATCTACTTTTTGGCCATCCATAGATCTCTTGTGGAGAAATGTCTATTCAAGTATTTTGCCTATTTTTCAACTGGGTCATTTGTCTTTTTTACTATGAAGTCAAAAGAATCTTTTTATATATTTGGGATGCAAGTCCCTTAGCAGACAAACGTATAATTTGTAAATATTCCCTCATGTTCTGTGGGTCATCTTTTCATTTTCTTGATGGTATCATGAGCAGCAGAAAGTCTTTAATTTTGATAAAGTCCCATTTATTTATTTATTTTTCCCTTTGCTGCTGTGCTTTTGGTATCACATCTAAGAAACCATCACCTAACCCCAGGTCACAAAGTTACTCCCATGTTTTCCTGTGGGGATTTTTTTTTTTTTTTTGTATTTTTCTGAAGCCAGAAACGGGGAGAGACAGTCAGACAGACTCCCGCATGCGCCCGACCGGGAGCCACCCGGCACGCCCACCAGGGGGCGACGCTCTGCCCACCAGGGGGCGATGCTCTGCCCCTCAGGGGCGTCGCTCTGTTGCGACCAGAGCCACTCTAGTGCCTGGGGCAGAGGCCAAGGAGCCATCCCCAGTGCCCAGGCCATCCTTGCTCCAATGGAGCCTTGGCTGCGGGAGGGGAAGAGAGAGACAGAGAGGAAGGAGAGGGGGAGGGGTGGAGAAGCAGATGGGTGCTTCTCCTGTGTGCCCTGGCCGGAAATCGAACCCGGGACTTCTGCACACCAGGCTGACGCTCTACCACTGAGCCAACCGGCCAGGGCCTCCTGTGGGGAGTTTAATAGTTTTATGTATCAGTGTCCTTGGAGCCACTGTAACAAACTAACGCACATCTAGTAGCTTAAAATAGTGCATATTGGGCCCTGGCTGGTTGGCTCAGTGGTAGAGTGTCAGCCTGGCAAGTGGAAATCCCCAGTTCGATTCCCAGTCAGGGCACACAGGAGAAGTGCCCATCTGCTTCTCCACTCGTCCCCCTCCCCTTCTCTCTCTCTCCCTTTCTCTCTCTCTCTCTCTTTTCCCTTTCTACAGCCATGGCTTTATTGGAGCAAGTTGGCCCCAGGCGCTGAGGATGGCTCCATAGCCTCCACATCAGGAAAGCTAAGAAGAGCTCAGTTGCTGAGCAACAGAGCAAGGCAGAGATGGGCAGAGCATCGCCCCCTACTGGGCATACTGGGTGGATCCCAGTCAGGGCACATGTGGGAGTCTGTCTCTCTGCCTCCCCTCCTCTCACTGAATTAAAATAATAATAATAATAATAATGCACATTAATTTTCTTACACTTCTGTCAGTCAGATGTTTGAAATGGCTTCACTAGGTAAAGTCACGGTATCAGCAAGGCTGTGTTCTGGCAGGGGCTCTGGGGTAGGTTCCCTGTCTTCCTGCCTTTGCCAGCTTTTAGAGGCTGCCCACAGCTCCCTTTCACCATCAAAGTCGCCAGTGGATTGTTGGGTTCTTCTCACATCAGATTACTTCAACTTTTTCTTCAGTCTCACTGCTCTTCTGCATGTAAGAACTTTTGCGATTACATTGAGGCCACCTGGATATTCCCAGATTGTCTCCTTATTTTAAAGTCATCTGATTAGCCACATTCTCTCCTACTGCTGTCTTAATTCCCTTTTGCCATATAATGTAATGCATTAACACATTCTGAGGATCAGAAGATGGCCTTCTTTGGGGGACTGTTGCTCTGCTTGCCATAGCCTGTGGTCTGTTTTGAGTTTATTTCTGCATGCTGTGTGAGGCAGAGGTCCAACTTCATTCTTTTGCGTGTGCATATCCAGTTATCATGGCACTATTTGTTGAAAAGACCTTTCTGTTTATGTGACCTACTTTTTGTCTTAAGACAATATAACATCAAAATGTACTCATAAATATGACCAATAAATATGACATGTCACTTTAAATAACTGAATAGGGTTTTGCTTTTTTGGACATAGCAGTGTATTTAGCATCTCCTCTGTGGCTGGACATTGTCTCCAGCCTTTTACCATTTAAATTGCCATTATCTGATTGGTGGGGATTTCTTTAATATTTATTATACACAAATCTTTTTACATTGTGTATGTTGTAAATTATCTTTGAAATCATTTACTTCTTTCTACCATCCTGGTTTAAGCTCTTGTCCCTTTTCATCTGGACTATCTACTAACTGTTCTTTTCGCTGCCAAGACTGCCTCTCTAAATCCTTTTTCCATAAACAGAGTGGCCATTGCGAAGTGCAGATCTGGTCATGTGATTGTCTGGTCATGTGATTGCTGCCTCTGCCCTTAATGGAGATTCTCATTAGGAAAAGGACAAACCTCTTTTTAAAAAATATCTATCAATCTATCTATAGATAGATAGATAGATAGATAGATAGATAGATAGATAGATAGATAGATAGATAGATAGATAGATATGGCTTGACCAGGTGGTGGTACAGTGGATAGAGCATTGGATTGGGATGCAGAGCACCCAGATTCGAGACCCCAAGGTCGCCAGCTTGAGCATGGGCTGGTTTGAGCAAGGCTCACCAGCTTGAGTCCAAGGTTGCTGGCTCGAGCAAGGGGTTACTCGGTCTGCTGTAGCCCCCTGGTCAAGGCACATATGAGAAAGCAATCAATGAATGCAGTCAATGAACAACCAAGGTGCTGCAACGAAGAATCGATGCTTTTCATCTCTCTCCTTCTTGTTTGTCTGTCCCTTTCTCTGTCTCTATCAAATTATATATATTGATTTTTAGAGAAATAGAGAGAGAAAGGGAAAGGGGGGAGGGAAGCATTCATTTGTTGTTCCACGTAGTTGTGCACTCATTGGTTGCTTCCTGTGTGTGCCCTGACTGGTGATCGAGCCACCGACCTTGGGGTTTGGGGATACTCTAACCCACTGAGCTGCTCAGCCAGAGCCAAGAACAAAACTCTTTATCATGGACCCTCCTTCCCTTCATCTTCTGCCATGTCCCTCACTTACTTTGCATCCATCCACACCTGCTTCCTCTTGGGTCCTCATGAAAGCCATTATTGCTTCGACCACAAGCCAGTCTCCCTAATGAGGGAAAGCCTCCTATCACCATATATCTCTCCTTTGCAGCCCTTTTCACATTGCAATTTTCAATTTACTTGTTGGGTTTTATGAATGTTGGCTTCCTGCACCAGATCAGATGCTCTAGAAAGACAAGAACTGAGTCTGCTTTTGCTAATCATTGTACCTTCAGGTTTCAGCACGTGGTAAATGTTGGTATTCTGAGTAAACAAGGGAAATGTGTTTTCTACTCTGACTTTCATTTTTATGGTGTTTTTTGATTTACAGAATCTTAAAAATCCATATAAATGTGTAAATCTTTTATGATTTTGTCTTAGTTAGAGCTGTTTTGCAAGTCTTTCTCCATTCCAAGAATATAGAAATACCAGCCTGTTTTCTTTTACTGCTTCTTAAATACTTCTATTGTTTGCATTAACATCTTTAATATACCTCCAATTTATATTGGGCATGTGGTATAAATTAGGAAAATAACTTTACTTCCACAGTGATCTATCAGGTTCCCAAACCTTCTCCCTCCTTCCCTTGCAGATTTGAAGTGACTCATTGATTGCACAGGAACTTCTTTTCTGTTTAATTATGTAAATAGTGTATATCTTCCACTGGTAGTATTTGCCACTGTTCTCATTATTATAGCTTTATGTCATGTTTTAGTATCTGACAGTCACATTTCTTATAAAATAGTACTTTTGAGTTATACAATTTGAATTAAGGGTTACTAGACAGAGAACCATTTCTTAGAGCGGTAGTTCTCACACTTTAGCACCTCGACCCCCAGGGTTCCTGATTCAGTCAGTCTTGGGTGGTAACCTGCTGCATCTCTAACGGATTGCCCAACAGTTCTGATCCCAGAACCACATCTGAGAGCCTCTGCATTGAACGCTTGAAGTAAAGAATGGGGTCGGCCTGAGAACAGTCCTGGCGTCTCCTCTGAGCTGATTCCCTTGTGTGCTTGTCGTGAGCACCTCACTGCTGGTGGGTGTTTCCAGCCCCACACCTGGTGCTGCTGCAAAGCCCAGCCAGAACAGGCAGCCCTCCCTTCCAGGCTACCCTGTTGTCCACAGCTGCCAGGCAGTAGGCTGTGACCTCCCTTCTCAGATGTGGTGCCTCCCTGTGCAGCAGGTTATCAGGATTTCCCTTCCATTTAAGGCAGATGACATCGAGAACTCCTCTTGCTGTCCTCATCCCCACTCCCTGGCTGTGTAATAGCTCCTTGGTCCACAACAAAGGGAAAATCAATTACTAACACCTGCTTCTGCTGCTGGACCCACAGCCAACGCCTGACAGAGTCTTTTTCCACCTATTCTGCACATTGTAGCATATTTAAAGAAATAAACACAGTTTGAACCGTTTAGCCCTACCATTTATACCTCTGTGGAGAAGCCTGCTCCTTCCCTGTTCCTTAACAGAGGGAAGACATTCTCGGGAAGTAAACTAGCCTGAGAGATGCTGTCTGCTGTGGGTTCACTGTGCTTTGTTATTCAGACAGAGGTGCATGATGCTATTTTGCATGAAACATGTGGTCTTAGGAAAACATTTGTTTTTCTTATTCTTTGAGACACGTCCCCCACCCACTTACAATTTCCCTCTCTCTGTCACCCAAAAGTGAGGTAGAAAATTATTTGCATCTCCTTGAGGGATGTACTTTCTGGGACTGTCTCTTTTTCATATTTTTTTCTTTCATGGTACCTAAGATGTGCCATTGGAGGCCCTCTTCTCCAGACACAAGCAGACATAGAGTTCCTACAGGACTCCCCTCCTTGCATCCGTCCCCTCTGTATTTAAGCACACATTGAGCAAGGCTGTGTCTGCGCGGCACCCGGGGAGCACAGGGCGATGAGTCTGCTGTCATCAAAGCCGCACTCCCTGCTGATGGAAGGATGTTGATACATTCGTTAACAGTTGCAACACAGCCTGAATGCTGTTGCACTGGAGGTAGGCAGGGGACCCATGGGGATAGAGGCCAAGGGCTCTGTCCTCAGCTTGGCAGGGAGCCTGCCAAGGCACAACTCCCAGAAAGGGTGACATTTACATAAATCACTGGGAAAGAGGGATTTATTTGTGCGTTATTTTTTTTTAATTTTTTTTTGTTTTGTTGTTGATTGATTTTTAGACAGACAGAGAGAGGAAGGGACATGGGAGCAGGGAGAATTCATTTGTTGTTCCCCTTAGTTGTGCATTCATTGGTTGCTTCCTTTAGTGTTTTGGGATGATGCTCTAACCAACAGAGCTCACCGGCCAACGCTTGTGTGTGCATTTATTGATGTCTATTATAACTGCTATTGTTATTTTTATTTCCTTTTTACTTTTTGAATAGTAGTACATTCACGTTTGACAATTCATTCAGTAAGTGTAAAAAGGGTTATAGACATGCTGTGCGATAGAAATATGATGTGATTTCAAATGTGGTGTGATTTCTTTTTTTTTTTTTTTAATTGAGAGCCTGGGAGGCAGAGAGGCAGACTCCCGCATGCGCCCTAACCAATATCCACCCAGCAAGCCCACTAGGGGGTGATGTTCTGCCCATATGGGGCCACTGCTCCATTGCTCAGCAACTGAACTATTGTTAAGGCCTGAGGCAAAGGCCACAGAGCCATCCTTAGCACCCAGGGCCAACTTGCTCTAATCAATCGAACCATGGCTGAGGGAAAAGGGGAGGAGGGAGGAAAAGGGGTGGAGAAGCTAATGGTCACTTCTCCTATGTGCCTGGGAATCAAACCTAGAATATCCACGCGCCGGGCCAACACCCTACCACTAAGCCAACCGGTCAGGGCTAATAATGTGATGTGATTTCAAATGTTAACCACATTTTGTTTAAAAAGTAAAACAAAAGAAGTGAAATTCCTATTGACACTATATTGCATTTAACCCACATAGACATACAGTTATCATATCAACATGTAATCAGCATAAAAATTTTGTAATGACATACTTTACATTTTTTGATACCAAATCTTTGAATTGGTACAAAGTGTATTTTGCATTGCAAGTCACAGCAATTTGGAATAGCCACATTTCAAGTAGCCACATGTGACTAAGTGCTGAGGTAGTTACATTTCCCTCCCCCTTCTACTCAAAACTGTTGAGTTCCATTTCTAAAAGCAGCCACTGTTGCCAGCCTCCAGTGTGGTCTTGCACAGGGAGTTACCATGTACACAAACAGTTATACACACATATATGCAAACAGTGGGACAATCACATTGTTATGCATGATACTTTTTTTTCAGTTAATAACAAATTTTGGAGATGTTTCATATCATTACTTAGGAAGTAAGCTCAATTTTTTCTTTTCTTTCATTTATTTGTTTTACTGCAGAGTGTCCCGTTTTATAATTGTCACAGATTACTCACTTAGTCTTGATCAATGGTTGGTTTTCAATATTTGGCACTTATATAAACAATTTGAGAAGAGTTTCCATATTTAAGACATGAACATTAGGAGGAAGCAGGTGAAAACCCACAGTGACAACTGCACTATCGTTACAACTACTCTATAATATAAAATTATTTAAAAATAAAATGTTTTTTTAAAGAATCAGGGGAGTGACATGATGGATTTCCACTGTAGAACAAGCCTGGGGTGGCGGTGGGAAGGAAGACAGGAAGGAGAACAGGCTGGATCAAGACTCTGCTACAAAACATCAGGAGGAGATGGTGGCAGGGGATGGGAGCAGGCCAGCAGGAATCTGGGGACACGGACAGGCTGGGGGAAACTCAGTCAGACTTGGTGATGGTTCAGATAAGAAACAAGGAAGTAGGAAGATTCAAGATAATACCCAGTTTCCAACCTTCAGGAATTAGAAGATGGGAAATGGTGTCATTCACAGGTTTCTAGGAAACGTTACTTCAGCTTTAGACTTGTTCATTTTGGTGTACTATTTTTTTTTAATTAAGCGAGAGGCCGGGAGGTAGAGAGACAGACTCCCGCATGCACCCCAACCTGGATCCACCCAGTAACCCCCCTACCAGGTGATGCTCTGCCCATCTGAGGCCATTGCTCCATTGCTTGGCAACCGAGCTATTTTAATGCTCAAGGTGAGGCCGTGGAGCCCTCCTCAATGCTTGGGGCCAATTTGCTCTAGCCAATCGAGCCATGGCTGTAGGAGGAAAGGAGAGAGAAGGGAGAGAGGTGGAGAAGTAGATGGTTGCCTTCCTGTGTGCCCTGATTGGGAATCAAAATCAAGGCATCCACATGCTGGGCCAATGCTCTACCACTGAGCCAACTGGCCAGGGCCTGGAATACTTTTGAAAGATCCAAGTGCCCATTAGGCAATTGGATATAGGGGTACAGAGGTCAGAAGGAAGAATTGGCTCAAGACTGTTGTGGAGAGTCTGGCATTTAAAGGGCGATTGAGGCCACAGGTGTTCAGTGGCTAGGCCCAGGAGGTGGCAAGGAGATAAGAGCCTGTCCATACGAGTAGTGACAGTGACAGGTAGTCATTAGGTTCTAGAGGTAGACCACTGGGGCCAGTATACTGGCTTTGCCACCTACCCAGTGTGACATGGGGCAAGTTATTTAAGCTAATAAGGCTATTGTCAGGATGCCATGAGACAGTGTCTGTCATGTTCTCAGGATAATGCTGGGGCCCCTGGTGCTCAAAGCCCGTTGGCTAATTGGAGGCAAAGGAAAACTAGAGAGTGTTCTGGAAGCTAAAGATGGTTCATAAAAAAGGGTATATATGCACTTCATACCCGTTATGATGACTATTGTCAAAAAGTGTAAAATAAGTGTGGGCAAGGATGTGGGGAAGTTGTAACCTTTCTGCCTTGCCAGTGGGGTGTAATGTGGGCAGCCACTGTAGCAAACAGCTTGGTGGCTCCTCACAAAGGTTAATCATGAAGTTACTCTGTGGTCTGGCAGTTCCCATATCCAAAAGAACTAAAGGCAGGGATTCAAACAGATACTTGTGCACTCATGCTTGTGATGATATTACTCACAATAGCCAGGAGATAAGAGCAATCCAAGTGTCTGTCAACAGCTGAATGGGTAAACACAGTGTGGTATGTCCATGCAGTGGAATATTACTCAGCCTTCAAAAGGAATGAAGTCCTGATGCGTGCTGCCACATGGATAAACCTTGGAAACATTATGCTGAGTGTAGCAAGCCCAGCGTAAAAGGGCAAATATTCTAGGATCCCACTTATATGAGCAACCAAGAATAGGCAAATTCATACAGACAGAAAGTTGAATAGAGGTTACCAGGAGTTGGGCCGGGGGTGCAAGGAGAAGAGGAATAGGGTGTTATTATTTAATGAATACAGAGTTTCTGTTTGGGAAGATGAAAAAGTTATAGAACTGGATAGTGGTGATGGTTACACAACATTGTGAATATACTTAATGCCGCTAAGTGGTACAGTTAAAAATGGTTAAAATGGTAAATTTTATGTTGTGTATATTTCACACACTATGAAAAAAAAATAGTAGCTAATGCTGCAAAGGACTCAAATATGATAAGCCCTGAAACATTATCCTTTGCATGTATTTTGTGACCCAGGGACTAACTGGTGATATTTCCAGAGTCCTTGTAAAGTGGAACAGAGGTCAAAAGTCAGCTTGCAGTGGGTGCAAGGGTGATTGGGAAGTGTCTAGGCCAGGGGTTGACAAGCTGTGGCCATGTCTGGCCCACTGCCTGCTTCTATAAGTAAAGTTTTATTGGAACCCAGCCTGGCCTTCCCTGTGTGTCTTGTCTGGGGCTGCTCTGGGCTGCAGCACCAGAGGTGAGTAGTTGCCATGGAAACCAGATAGCCTGCAAACAGGAAATGGTAACTCACTGTCCCTTCACAGAAAGTTCCCCAGCCCCTGGACTAGACAAGACCACTGGACTTTCAAGAACTCTGCTTTCTTAGACAATTTCTGCATTTGTGGTGAAGCCACTGAGTGGAAGACAGTGCCCCTTCAAGTCACAGAGCAGAACAGACCCAGCCAAACTAATAATAATGATAATAAATAAATAAATAAATAAATAAATAAATAAGGGGGAGGAGGAAGAGATGAAAGTGGGGAGAAGAGAGACAGTTCCTTTCTCTCACTGGACATCCTTCACTGTACCATCTTGCAAAAGGGACTGTAAGTCCCACCACCAAGCTGCCAGAGAACTCCCCACTACTAAACTGTCATGTGACTAGTGAAAATAAACGCTCTGAGATGCCAACAGACGGCAGTTTGGTTTCAAGTTTTCTCATTAATGCGGAAAACACCCACACCTCGGACCCGGTGCCAATATTTATTCCAATCCAAGAGAAAGCGTCTTCAGCACGTCCTGTGTGTTGGAATGGTGCCAGGTTTTATGGCTTGTGACCTAATTGATAATCGTCATAATAATCACATGGCCTTTCCCCACTTCATATGTGGGACAGCTGGGTTCGCTGAGGTCAAATAGTCATCCGCAGACTCCCCCAGAGTCCGCAGCAGACCTGAGGTTTGCATGGGTCTGCTGGGTTGCAGGGACCCAGGCAGCTGTTCTCACTGCACTGTGCCATCACCCTATCCTCTGTGGCCACCAACAGCCCCAGAATGACTCCTTGTGCCCATTTTAAGTAGACCCTAATATTTGGTGGCTTCCCAACCTGTTTCACACCTCAAGTCCTGCTATCTCACAATAAGAACTGGCACTAAGGTGTGTTTCAGGGGGCTTCAGCAGCACCTGCTCCCATCTGTTCCCACACTACCTGTGCCCCCAAGTCCCAACCTGGTTCACCTGACTTTACCCAGAGAGTTTTCTTTTAAACTATCTTGCCCTTCATTGCGCTCTGCTGGAACCATCTTATCACCTGGGCTTCGCCTGCTCCCACCTTACCATCAGCATTTACACTCTCAGTTCTCATTCCTCCAGCTCTTGGCTAGGTGATCCAGGGAGGCAGCAGGAGGGGGATACAGTGACTCCTCCAATTCCCATCCATTTGTGTCCAAATGATGAGTGCACAAAACACAGCATCCTTGTGATATTTTTTTCCCTTTGAGGCTGCCCTTGATAATGCAGGCTAGATTTCTAGCCATCACATCGGGACTAAAAGGGAACTCGGAGGTCATGCTCCCAACCCTTGATTCTATCAGTCAGAAAACCAGCTGGTGCCTAGAGAGGACTGGCATCTTACCCAGGCACACACAGCTTGTTGGTAGTGGATGCTGGACTAGGAAGCCCCCTCCTCCGGGTCTCCCAGCTCCTAGCCTGGAGCTCATTCTGCTGCAGCTCACGGACTCCTGCCTGCCTCCAACGATGAAGCTGGGGTCGTCCCCCTGCATGTGGAGTGCTTACCTTGGAGCCTTTTCATGAATTAGACCAGATGCAGGACTCCACATTGATCATTTCTGTCCCTCCCCTTTCTGCTTTCTGTTAAAGAGGCAGCCCCCACCACCCCCCACCCCCTAGCTCCCAGCTGGCTCCTGTCCCCTCCCCCAGCTGGGAGAAGTTATTACATGAAGGGATCAGCTTACCAGTTTTCTCCCGAGCCAGCAAGCTGAGTGAGCAGAGGCTGAGCTCGGAGCTCCGGGTAGTCCAGAGCGGGAGAGCAGAGGGAGCAGCGCGGTGCCTAGCAGAACTCCAGGGCTGGAATCCCGGTACACAAGTGCATCTGCTAGCTGTTAGCACTTGGCAGACGGAGCTCTCCTCTAGCATAGTTCTAACCTTGGGTAATAATGTTTGTCAGCTACCTGATATTAACATTGCTCCACGTTCAAACAGCAGTGTTAGCAAGACCTGGGGGAGAGGTAAGCCAAATAAAATATCTTGTCAGAAGTTGTATTTTTTGTCAGTATTAGATTTCCTTTTCTATCTATCAAGAGGGATCAGGGAACGGGGCTGCAGAGAGTCATTCTTACACTACTGCTGTTTTAGGCTTGCCTGGCCATTTGTTAAGAAGCAGGCTTCTTTTCCTCTTAGAGAGCCTGTGATTTCTAGAATCGAGCTCTGAGGTTAGAGTCGCCACCCTGGGGAGCAGGCACGGCCTGGCCTTGCTGACAGATGCCAGGGGGCGCATGCTTCCCCAGCCACTGCTGGGATGAAAACGTGCCTGCTGGGTTCCAACAGGCGCTGGGACCGTCTGAGAACTTTTCTCCAGCGTAGCAAAGAGAATGTGCATGCTAGAGGAATTGTGTTCTTCCTTCTTCCACTGCCTTTGTCTCAGTTTTTCTTTTTGTTGTTGTTTTGGGATTTCTTTGGTTTTTTGTTTTGGGTTTGTTGTTTGTTTTTTTTTGCTTTGATATGTTTGGGAAATTTGTGCGTGGCTTTCAATCACAGATTTGCAGAAGGATAGATAGGGATACATGTAAGGGCTAGGAATGTGCCCAGCTCTACCAGAGAAGGAGGCACATTAGAGGCCCATGAGGATGATTTGTTTGTATTGGTTTAGCTTATATGCTTGCTGCACACAGTTCTGCACATCACAGATGCCTGCAGACAGAGACTGGAAAGGATGCTCCTGTGGGCTGGAGAGGGAAGCACTTAGGTGTGTGTACCCTTGCCCACAACACATTTCCCTCATCCACTCCTTGCACTCCTTACGCTGGTGAAGTCAGAGACGCTTGGGTAATGCAAGGATAGCCTTTTCCCTGAATCCATCTTCCTCTTTGAAAAGCCAAGTCAAAGTGTGTGTCTCTTAGAAAGGCCAAGGGGCCACTTCACACAGCCTTGTCTTTTGTTGGCATTGTCAGGAGAGAGCAGGCTCTGCAAGCCTAATGTAATTACTTTCCCTGTTCTCAAAGCAACGGCAGGAGAGCGCCTCCTCACCCACCTGCCGCACCTAGCCCACAGCCAGCTGTGGTTTCAGCAAGCTTGTTGCTCTTTTCAGACAAACATGTGGCTTGAGGCATGCAGAAAGACGTCACTTGTTCTAGGCTTTTAGCTGATTAGTAAACCCATGTCCTCTGCTCTGCAGATATTTTCTGTGCCCGTGGCTAGGATGGGGTGTGTCATAGTGGGGGGATCCAGGTCTTGAATGCGAACTGGAGGACCTGAACAGGTTAGTGATGCTGGAAGCTAAAAGTAAACCATAACCAAACTTCCCTGTTAATGTTTCACTGTGCAGAGTAAATGACAAAGGGGCCAGCCTCGCTCAGCCCTGAGCACTTCGGCATGTGAGAGGAGAGAGCTCATGTGGAAAATATTTCCATCACTACTGCATGTGCAGATGGTCCGGGGAGACCCCCGTATGGAGCAAATCACAGCGCCCAGCAGCCCGCAGTGGTGTGCCAATTACTCTTATTAACAGCAGGGGCCAAGGGCAGGCTTCAGTTACCTGGGCACAGCTGGCTCCCAGGGAAGGCCACTCTGGAATGTGTGTGAATCCCAGCCTTGTGTCACATGCAGAGAGGCGAGAGGGGCTCTGTTTCACTTTACAATCAGCAGAGCAAATGGAAAATGAACTGGGAAGGGCACGGGCTCGTCCAAGTCTTACTGCTGTTCCAATGGCTCTCAGTGCTTGGGAAGGAGAAGAAAGCGGAACTTCTGTGTTTTGAGTTAAAGTATGAGTGCCTAGTAGCCAGAAAGCCCAGTCACACCAAGATGCCTGCTTCTCTGCTCCTTTGTGTGTCTTTTTCTCTTTTCCTTCCTTGTTTTCCTTCCTCCCGCATGTGTGTGTGTGTGCATGTGCTTGTGCATGTGGGTGCCGCAGAGCTTTGGTCCACAACCATGTGCTGCTATGAAACTGGACAATTTGTGGGACTCTTTCTCCCTTGTTGGAAATGAAATGATGGGGGAGAAACATGAGTAGCTCCCCCCACTCTCCTTAAAAAGAATGTAGTTTAGGCTCTGGCCAGTTGGCTCAGTGGTAGAGTGTCGGCCTGGCGTGTGGAAGTCCCGGGTTCGATTCCCGGCCAGGGCACACAGGAGAAGTGCCCATCTGCTTCTCCACCCCTCCCCCTCTCCTTCCTCTCTGTCTCTCTCTTCCCCTCCCGCAGCCGAGGCTCCATTGGAGCAAAGATGGCCCGGGCGCTGGGGATGGCTCCTTGGCCTCTGCCCCAGGCGCTAGAGTGGCTCTGGTCGCAACAGAGCGATGCCCCTGAGGGGCAGAGCATCGCCCCCTGGTGGGCAGAGCGTCGCCCCCTGGTGGGTGTGCCGGATGGATCCCGGTTGGGCGCATGCGGGAGTCTGTCTGACTGTCTCTCCCAGTTTCCGGCTTCAGAAAAATACAGAAAAAAAAAAAAAAAGAATGTAGTTTATATGGGGCTTTGAAGAATGTGCTATTTATTTAAAAGAAGCTGTTGTTATAGGCTTGTTCCTTACGAAACTCGCCCATAAACATGTGGTGTTGTCCCCAAGTCACTGGGGTTTCCATTCTCTCTCTGCTAGCCAGTTTTTTTGCAGGTTTTAATTATCTTCCTTTTGGATGTTCATAAAAACACATAAGCGGAAAGAAAGAAAGGAGAAGAAAGCCTATACCTCGTGGTGCTTGCTTAGCTGGTCGTGTTCTCAGCATGCGGGCTGGGAGCCACTCGGCAAATTCAGTCCACTTTCTAGGCTGTGAGGTCCTTGCAGAAGGGCAGGGGCTGGCAGGTGGTGGGAGGAGAGACTGTAATTCAAAGCCGAGCCTCCCTTGGCATCCTGTAGCTGGCACTTTTGGTGCCAACAACTGGCGTCCAAGGACAGAGCAACCTGGTGTGGCATTGGTGCACAGATCTGAGGTGGCAGAAACATTAAACTAAGAAAACAGGACACTAGAACGTCTTCGCTTTTGTCAAAATTAGGATAGCAGCCGTGCTCACTTGTACGAGTGTGTGCATCCCCTAAAAGAGTGGAAAGGACAGAAAGGTCAGCCCAGATTTTGGGTGCATTTGTCCATGTGAGGAGCATGCCAGGGTCCAGTTTCTTTGTAGAATGCAGCAGAGTTGGGCTGTGGGGGGCAATTTCCCGCTAAAATTGAATTTGCCCTCTTAGGTAAAATCAATAAGATACTGATATCAGTGGGGAGGAGGAGGGAGAAGCAACTAGAAACCTGTACAGTGACATATATTGGGTGAGATAAACTCCTAGAAGTGAGTCCAAAAGATGTTTATCTTAACTTTGATGAAGCAATTTGACAAAACCTATCAAAAAAATTTTTTTCTATCTTGACTGCTAATGAGTACAGTGTTTCTTTTCCTGGTGGTGGCACTGTTTTTGAATTAGATAGTGGTACTAGTTGCAGTTTTGTGACTATACTAAACACCACTGCATTGTACCCTTTCAAAGAGCAAATTTCATGGCATGTGAAAACGTATCTGTATTTTTAAATAAAAATAAGTAAACAATAAGCATCTCTTTGACACTGCTTTTCCCATTTCTAAGACTTTATCACATAGATCAGCGGTTCTCAACCTGTGGGTCGTGACCCCGGCGGGGGTCGAATGACCAAAACACAGGGGTCGCCTAAAGCCATCGGAAAACCCCCGCCGGGGTCGCAACCCACAGGTTGAGAACTGCTGATATAGATCAACTCAATGTGCACAATACTGAGACATCTTTCATAATTAGGCTGTTGCAATTACCTAACTGTCCCTTCATAAGGGACAATGTGCAGGTGTTCAAAAGAATACAGTTACTCTGTATGACCTGATAAGAAATGACAACCAGGATGTTGTTAGGTAGGAGCAGCAAGATGCAGAACAAAGTGTGTAAAATGCTACCCTTGTATGAAATGAGTTAACCTATTTGTCCATCCTTTCTCTGGAAGGTTATGCAAGAAAATGGGGAGAGAAACAGAGTGTCTGGGGGAGGGAGAACAGCAGGTGAGAGACTATAATAATAAATCACTTCATAATAAGTTAAATATGTGCAATGGAAGGTAACGTCCTCAGCAATAGCTCATAGCACGTGTGAAGGCGAAGTGTACATGAGCTAATGGCCATGCCACTGAGGCGCAGCTCAGTTAAGTCCTTCCTCAGAGGCCAAAATGATAGTCTCTAGGTGACTCATTCTACTTATTTAGCACCTGCTTGCAACCCCTGTTTTTCTTTGCATTTTTATAGTGAGGATAATAGTCGCTGCTCTAAGGGCTGGTTGGATGGTATGTGTAGACCTCTGAGCTTGATGTGTCAGACAAATAGTAAATAGCACTATTGGCTATTACTACCGTTACTGTTGCAAATGCTGTCAGGGTGTGCCACCTCAGTGCTGAGAAATGGAAAGTTGAGGGTACGGTCTTTGTATTCAACAAGCTCATGCTTTGAAAGGAGCACAGCACAAACCATTAATGGTCATGTGGTGGGAAATTCTCTTTAATTGCAAGAGCAGATGCAAAGAAGCATCGTGATCCACCTAAGAGAGTAAGAGGGAAATTCCACAAACCGGGTCGTATTGAACTGAGGCTTGACAGGCAGTATATTTGGGGCCTTCAGGACAACCCCCCAGGTTCAGTGATTGGCTAGCCCAGCTCATAGCTGCACCCATAGCTTTGAGCTGTTCCAGTGACAGAACGCAGAACAGTTACTAGAAGAAAGGTGCATGGGGCGAAGTCACAAGCCAGGCACAAGTGTCTGAGACTCCTCTCCTGGGGGAGGCACGCAGGACACGCAGAATCCTCCAGCAGTGGTGTGACAATATGTGGGGATTGTTGCCAACAAGAAAAGCTTATTAGAGACTCAGCACCCAGAGCTTTTGCTGGGCGCTGGCCACACAGGCACCCTCTCCACCTCCCGTGTGCCAACATTATAGACTCGCAGAAAGGGAGCAGGTGTTTGACATAAATCATGTTGTCTGTACAGTGTGGGCACATTGAGCCACTCTTACCAGTTCTGAGACTAGTGAGGACCCTCCTTGAATCCAAGTTCCCGGAGGACAGCCAATGGCCAACCTCATAAGCAGGTCTTTTTTAAAGGAGAACATTCAGGTCGCTATGTTTGTTAACTCTTTTCTGCACAAATAAGTAAGGCATTCTAAGTGGAAAAAGAGGGAGGGAGGACATTCCAGACAGAGGGGAAAGATCTGTAGAGCCCCATAAATAAGAACATTGCATATTCTGGAAACAGTGCTTAGTTCAGATTACAGAAGCGTGCATTGTGAGGTGTGGCAGGGGGCTTTTCAGTCACCTGGAGCGTGAGGGCTAGACTTGTTCTATCTGCCTTTGAAACTTCCAGAAATTCCATGTCTACATTTTTAAGACTATCTTATCTTTTTAATTTTTTTTTAATTCAGTGAGAGGAGGGGAGGCAGAGACAGACTCCCACATGTGCCCCAACCAGGATCCACCTGGCAAGCCCACTAGGGGGTGACGCTCTGCCAATCTGGGGCGTTGCTCCATTGCTCAGCAACCGAGTTCTTCTTAGCGCGGGGTCCATGGAGCTATCCTCAGTGCCCAGGGCCAACTCACTCCAGTCAAGCCATGGCTGCAGGAGGGAGGGAGGGAGGGAGAGAGAGAGAGAGAGAGAGAGAGAGAGAGAGAGATAAGCAAGAAGAGGATGGATGGAGAAGCAGATGGTCACTTCTCCTGTGTGCACTGACTGGAATTGAACCTGGGACATCCACATACTGGGCTAATGCTCTACAACTGAACCAACTGGCCAGGGTCAAGACTATCTTTTCATGGAATGTCCATTTTAATTACCACCGTGGAACATTTTCTGGTTGCAGATTTTATAGGATTAAATTAAATCAAATGATGAACGTAGTATTTCTTTGTAAGCAGTGATAGCCTGTGTGAAAAGCTAGCCATCATTATGAGTCCCTGAAGCATTGTTTGTAGCAAATAGGAAAGCAGGATCAATGTAATGCGTTCAGTGGTGATTCTTGTGCATAGTTCTCAGAGGTTCCCTTTCTTTCACCTTCTGATGTCTAAAATCAAAAACCAACTGTGTGCTAAAGCGAGGCCTGAGTTTGGGCCTTGGGTGGACTGTGTCCAGCTGTGGAACTTTTGACACTTTTAATTTTATTTTTAATTATGAAAGCTGTTGTTGTAAAACCAAATTCAAGCAATAAAGAAACACAAGGAATAAGAAGCCAAAGGTCTCTCTTTCCCTTCACCTCCTCCCGTCCTTCTTCCAGCCTCTGATGAAGCCATTGTCAGCAATTTAGCAACTGCCCTTCTAGAACCATTTCTACACATTTACAAGCATAAGGATGTGAGCATACGTGTATGTCTATGCATGTATGTATGTGTTATGCAACTTGCAAATAATGCTTACAACTTGTCGCTTTCAGTATTTAAAGAAAATAATTAAAAATGTCGTATGTCATATGGCTAGATGTGGTTTTGCTGCTTCTTTTCTGATAGCTGGTGCCTTTTGTTTCTACCTCTTGTCTGACTGTGCATGCTAGGACTTCCAGTGTACAGCATTGGGCTATAGCAAAGAAAGGGCATACACTTGTTTTCCAGATGTAAATATGAAAACTTATAATATTTCATCACTATGTGTATGCCTGCCAATTGGTTTAGGTAGAGAATTTTATCTAGTTATAAGTTCCCCACTAAAGTTTTATCAAGAATGACAGTTGAATTTTATCAAACAGTGTTTGACTTCATCAAAGGGCTCATACAGTTTTCTCCATTTACCTACTTGTACAGTGAATTATAGTAATAGATTTCTTAATGTTGGATTGTCTTTGCATTCTTGGAACTATCTTAATCATGGTGATTTATTCATTAAATTCACTACTGGATTTGATGTGTAAATATTTATTTTGAATTTTGTCTTCTGTTTTTATAAGCACTGTTGGCCTGGGGCTCCTTTATTGTGCTAGACTAGGGTTTTGCTAGCTTTATAAAATAAATCCAGAAGTTTGTCATCTTTCAGTGTGCTTTGATATGGTGTAAATAACACAGAGTTAGCCTTTTCTTGAAAGTTTGTTGAACTCAGTCATAAAACCAGCCCTTATGTGGAAGAGTGGTCTTTGACTATATTTTCTTTCATTTCTAAAAAAAAGTGTAATATTTAATATACGTATATAGGAGAATACATGTAACATATAAGCAAGTATTGAAACAGAATAATAAGACAAACACCTATGAACCCAACCAACTAAAGGAATAAAGCATTCCTGATACTGCATGCCGTTCCTCGGGGACAGCCTGCCCACTACTCTCCCCCAAGGAGAGCCATCCATCATCCTGAATTTGATGGTTGTCATTTCCTTGCTTTTTATTTTAATAATTATATGTGTGTGTGTGTATCTCTAAAGAATATTGTTTGATTTTTGTTTGGTTTTGAGTTATAGAAATGTTCAGCTTGATTATGTATTCTACGCGATGTGGGGTGTAGCTGTGGGCCCCTCCTTTACACTGCTGCGTACTGTTCCTCTGTGTAACATACCACCTTTCTTCCTGTTGAGAGTTTGGTTCTTTCAAGGTTTGTTTGGGGTTTTATTCTATTATAAATAATGCTGCGATGAACATTTTAGGACATGTCTCTTCACATATGTGTGCATGGATTTTTTTTATTGATTTAAATTTATTATGTTTACATAGATTCAAGTGTCCCACTGAATACATCCCCCCACCCCCATGTTCCCCTCCACATGCCCCTTGCCCCCCTCCCCCCAATATCCTCCCCCCTTCCCTCCAGGATTTGCTTTCCTGCTCTCTATAACGCTGTATTGTGTATATATAATTTCACCAATCTCTTTCCCTTCTCTGATCCCATCCTCTCATCTGCTTTCCTTCTGGTCCCTTTGATTCCTCCTCTGCCTCTATTCCATTCCTCACTTCACTCATTAGATTCCTCAAATGAGTGAGGTCATATGATATTTTTATTTCTCTGCCTGGCTTATTTCACTTAACATAATAGTTTCCAGGTCCATCCATGTTGTCGCAAAAGGTAAGATTTCCTTCTTTTCCATGGCCGCATTGTGTATATGTACCACAGCTTTTTAATCCACTTGTCCACTGACGGACACTTGGGCTGTTTCCAGATCTTGGCTATTGTAAGCAATGCTGCCATAAACATGAGGGTGCATTTCTTCTTTTGTATCATTGATGTGGTGTTCTTAGGATATATTCCTAAAGGTGGGATGGCTGGGTCAAAAGGCAGTTCCATTTTTAATTTTTTGAGGGATCTCCATACAGTTCTCACAGTGGCTGCACCAGTCTGCATTCCCACCAGCAATGCAGGAGGGTTCCCTTTTCTCCACATCCTTGCCAGCACCTAATATGTGTGGTTTTGTTAATGAGCACCATTCTGACTGGTGTGAGGTGATATCTCATTGTAGTTTTAATTTGCATTTCTCTAATGATTAGTGATATTGAACATTTTTTCATAGGCCTATTGGCCTTATGTATGTCCTCTTTGGAAAAGTATCTATTCATTTCTTTTGCCCATTTTTTGATTGGATTGTGTATCTTCCCAGTATTGAGTTTTACAAGTTCTTTGTAAATTTTGGTTATTAACCCCTTATCAGACGTATTGTTGAATATGTTCTCCCATTGTGTGGTTTGTCTTTTTATTTTGTTCATATTGTCTTTAGCTATGCAAAAGCTTTTTAGTTTGATATAGTCCCATTTGTTCATCCTGTCCTTTATTTCACTTGCTCGTGGAGATAAATCAGTACATATATTCCTGTGAGAGATGTCAGAGAGCTTACTGCCTATGTTTTCTTCTAAGATGCTTATGGTTTCACAGCTTACATTTAAGTTTTTTTCCATTTTGAGTTTATTTTTGTGAGTGGTGTAAGTTGGTGGTCTAGTTTCACTTTTTTGCATGTACCTATCCAATTTTCCCAACACCATTTATTAAAGAGACTGTCTTTACTCCATCGTATGCTCAAAGGAGGTCCTTTGTCAAATATCAATTGTCCATAAAGGTGTGGGTTTATTTCTGGGTTCTCTATTCTGTTTCATTGATCTATATGCCTGTTATTATGCCAGAACCAAGCTGTTTTGAGTACAATGGCCTTGTAGTATAACTTGATATCAGGAAGTATGACACCACCTGCTTTATTCTTCATTTTCAAGATTGCTGAGGTTATTCATGTTCTTTTTTGGTTCCATACAAATTTTTGGAATATTTGTTCTATATCTTTGAAGTGTGTCATTGGTATTTTAATGTGAATTGCATTGAATTTATAAATTGCTTTGGGTAATATAGACATTTTAATGATGTTTATTCTTCCTATCCATGAACACGGTATATGCTTCCACTTGTTTGTATCTTCCTTAATTTCTTTTATCAATGTTTTATAATTTTCCAAGTACAAGTCTTTAACTTCCTTGGTTAAATTTACTCCTAAGTACTTTATTATTTTTGTTGCAATAGTGAAGGGGATTGTTTTCTTAACTTCTTTTTCAGACAGTTCATTGTTGGTGTATAAAAATGCCTCTGATTTCTGAATATTAATTTTATATCCTGCCACCTTGCTGAATTCTTTTAGCAGGTCCAGTAGTTTTCTGACTGAGACTTTAGGGTTTTCTATATACAATATCATATCATCTGCAAATAATGATAGCTTTACTTCTTCCTTTCCAATTTGGATGCCTTTGATTTCTTCTTCTTGTCCAATTGCTGTGGCTAGGACTTCCAGAACTATGTTGAATAGAGTGGTGAAAGGGGGCACCCCTGCCTTGTTCCTTATCTTAAAGGGATTGCTTTTAATTTTTGCCCATTGAGTATGATGTTGGCTGTGGGTTTGTCATAGATGGATTTTTATCATGTTGAAGTATGTTCCCTGTATTCCCACTTTGCTGAGAGTTTTGATCATAAATGGGTGCTGGATTTTATCAAAGGCTTTTTGTGCATCTATTGATATAATCGTGTGATTTTTCTCCTTTCTTTTGTTTATTTGATGAATCACATTGATTGATTTGCGAATATTGTACCAGCCTTGCCTTCCCAGAATAAATCCCACTTGATCATGATGTATGATTTTTTTCATATATTGCTGGATCCAGTTTGCTAATATTTTGTTGAGAATTTTAGCATCTAAATTCATCAGAGATATTGGCCTATAGTTTTCTTTCTTTGTATTGTCTTTTTCTGGTTTTGGAATCAGAATTATGCTTGCCTCATAAAAGGAGGTTGGAAGTCTTCCCTCCTCTTGAATTTTTTGAAATAGTTTGAGAAAGATAAGTTAGTTCTTCATTGAATATTTGGTAGAATTCACCTGTGAAGCCATCTGGCTCAGGGATTTTGTTTGTTGGGAGTTTTTTAATAACTGTTTCAATCTCATTTGATGAAATTGGTCTGTTTAGGTCTTCTGATTCTTCCAGATTGATTTTTGAAAGATTATATTTTTCAAGGAATTTGTCCATTTTATCTAGGTTGTCTAATTTTCTGGCGTACAGTTCTTCATAGTATTTTCTTACAATCGTTTGTATTTCTGCTGTGTCAGTTGTTACTTCTCCACTCTCATTTCTAATTTTACTTATTTGAGTCCTCTCTTTTCTTTTCTTGGTGAGTCTGGTTAAAGTTTCATCAATCTTGCTTACTTTTTCAAAGAACCAGTTCTTGGTTTCATTGATCTTCTGTATTGTTTTTTTAGCCTCTATGTCATTTATTTCTGCTCTGATCTTTATTATTTCCTTCCTTCTACTTCCTCTGGGCTTTACTTGCTGTTCTTTTTCTATTTCTTTTAGATACAGGATTAAATTGTTTATTTGAACTTCTACTAGCTTCTTAAGGTATTCCTGTAATGTTATGAACTTCCCTCTCAGGACTGCTTTTGCTGTGACCCATGAATTTTGAGTTGTTGTATGTTCATTTGTTTCAAGGAAAATTTTGATTTCTTCCTTGATCTCATTGTTAACCCATTCGTTATTTCATAACATGCTATTTAGTTTCCAAGTGTTTGAGTATTTTTCAGTTTTTCTATTGTAGTTGACTTCTAATTTCATGCCATTGTGATCTGAGAAGATGCTTGATATGATTTTAATCTTCTTAAATTTACTGAGACTCGTTTTGTGTCCTAACATGTGGTCTATCCTAGAGAACGTACCATGAGCACTTGAAAAGAATGTATATTCTCCTGCTTTAGGGTGAAAGGTTCTGAAGATATCTATTAAATCCAGTTAACCTAGTGTGTCCTTTCTTTGTTAATTTTCTTTCTTGAGGATCTATCCATTGATGTTAGTGGGGTATTGGAATCCCCTACTATTATAGTATTGCTGTTGATCTTGCCCTTTATGTCCATCAAAATCTGCTTTATATATTTATGTGCTCCTATAATAGGCACATAGATATTTATAATGGTTATATCTTCCTGTTGGCTTGCTCCTTTTATCATTATGTAGTACCTTCTTTATCCCTTACTATAACCTTTGTTTTAAAGTCTATTTTTGTTTGATATAAGTGTTCTAAACTCTGTATCCGGTATCTTGGTTATTTCCATTTTATTCAGCTCTTTTTCTGGAAAGTTCTCTTGTTGATTCATTTGAATTGCATTTCTCTGTCTTCCCATTTTGTCTCTGTAGACTCCTCCTTTGGATGTGTTGTTTGTGTAGCTAGCTGATAATAGGGTTGATGTTGTCTGCCTTCAGCTTTCAGTTGTGTTGTTTCTAAATCTTCTTGCGGTGACTTCAGCTGTTTGTAATCTGGTGTGGGCTACATTGCTGCTACTGCTCTTTTTGCTGTTTGTGACAGCGTTTTCTATGCCTTAGCTGGGTCAGGTGTGAGGAGGCTTTCCTTAAGATACCACTTTAATTATGGTTGTTAGGTCCTGAGCTGATGCTTTTCATATCTGGCCGCTGGATGTACCAGCCCTGGACCTCCCTAGCCAGAACCTGGCATAGACCAGTGGGGGTCACTGCTTTTGATTGGCCCTTAGCAATCTTCTTGTAGCTACAGGCAATCCAGAATTTGTGTCTGCCTCTGCTGGGCCCTGATACTGTTGTAACTACCAGCTGCACTCCTAGGCTGGATTTTATCCACCCTTGGCCAGTGTATGTGGCCTCTCTATTTCTGAAGTGAGGTCTTTCCACCTTCCCCCCTCTGCCTCCGCCTCCTCAAACACTGGGGCACCAGCACTGGCTTATGGGCCAAACTTCGGGCTGCTCCATGGAGGGGAGGTGACTCCTCACCTCCTGGGCTCTGCAGGCCACGGGGGCTTGGGCTGCCTCTCTGGGCTCTACCCCTCTTCTGTACAGCAGGGGCTACCAGGCTCCACCCCTCGTGGGCGTGCAGGATGCCTCGCTCTCGTCTGTGCAGGCCAAGTGCCACGGTCACAACAGGGCCCTCCTGCCCTTCAGAGGGTACTCAGCAGGTTGGGGGGGGCCATGTTGCCCAGAACTCAGCACTCACATCCTGTGTCCCTGATGTGCCCCCTGCTTTTAAGTGTCTCGCTGCACTGACTGAAGCAGAAGAGCCTCTGGTGGGTGGGGTGATTTCTCCCCTTTGTTGGCTTGGTTCTCCCAGGAAGAATGGGCACTTTAGGTTTGGGGAGTGACCCAGTACAGGGATCAGGGTGGCTGTCCCCCACAGTCTCTCCTTTTGTCCCTGAGACTACACTCTCCTCTCGCAACTCCAGTCCTCTCGGTGCTCCCCGCTCCCAGAGCCCCAGGTAAGTGGCTATGAATGAGGTTTTCTTTGTGGTCCTTTTAAGACGGAGCCTGGGTCTGAGAGTTCTGTCTCCCTCTCACAAACAGTAACCCGGCTCTTCTTTCAGCTAAATACTGTCCATATACCTCCTCTAGTCTATGGGGCTCCAGGCTGGGGTTCTGGTCCTGTGGCTGAGGGCCCACAACTCTCCAGGAAATCCACCCCGCTGTGAGAGACCCTCCAGGCCACCTCGTACTCCTGGAAGCGGGGCAGTCCTTTCCACATCTCCACCTTTTCTACCATCTCAGTGTGGTTTCTTTGGTGATACTTGGTTATAGATTCCTCTTAGTTTAGTCCAAAGCTGGTTTTTCAAGATGACTGTTCCTAAATTAAGTTACAATTCACTTTGGTTCTGGGAGTTGGGACTTCTAATATCCACCTACTCCATCACCATTTTCCCTCTTGTGCATGGATTTTTTTAGGGTGTATTCTCAGGAGTTGAGTTGGCGGGCCATAGAGTATATTTTTACCTCTACAAGGTAATGTCAAATCTATTTCTAAAGTGGTTGTCTCCATTGTCATTTACACTAGCAGTGTATAAGAGCTCTCAATTACCTGTCTCCTTATAGATATTTGTCATTGTCAGACAAGTTCATTTTTTTCTGCTATAATAGGTAAGAAATGTCATTGGTGTGTGTTATTTGGCATTTCAACTTTTTCCATATTGGTGATGAAGTGTTGCAGGACCACCTGTTGAAGCCTACCCACCTTATTTTTATTCTTTAGGCATGTCTTTACCATTCTTAGACATTTTCTCTTCTTTCTAAAATTTTAAGTTAATTCATCAGTTTTCCTTGGAAAATCCTTTAAGAGTTTTTAACAGAATTGCATTGAATCTATAGATATGAGAGCAATAACATCATTCCAATATTTAGCCATTCTATCCATTTATATAGTGTAAGGTTTACATTGCTTAAATCTTCTTTGAAGCTTTTTGACAAATTACTATTAATTTTCTACATAAATTTCTTATACATCTTTAATTTAGATTTAGTCCTGCCTACCTTGTTAAATTCTTATTATTGTAAATTATGTATATATTTTAATACATTTTATTATTTCTTGCTAATGTCAGAAATACAAATGCTCTTATATCTAAGCAAACTCTTATTAATTTAAATCAATTGTTTGTAAGAAGTTTTATAATTTCTATATATACAATCATGTCTTCAGTGAATAATGACCTTTTTGGTTTTTTTCTTTTCTCTTGTTTCTTTTTATTCTTTTTTTCTTTTTAATGGGGCGACATAAAAAAATCAGGATACATATATTCAAAGATAACATGTCCAGGTTATCTTGTCGTTCAATTATGTTGCATACCCATCACCCAAAGTCAGATTGTCCTCTGTCACCTTCTATCTAGTTTTCTTTGTGCCCCTCCCCCTCTCACTCCTTACCTCCCCCTGCCCCCATAACCATCACACTCTTGTCCATGTCCCTTAGTCTAGTTTTTATGTCCCCCCATTGTTTGGAATCCTGCAGTTCTTGTTTTTTTTCTGATTTACTTATTTCACTCCATATAATGTTATCAAGATCCCACCATTTTGCTGTAAATGATCCGATGTCATCATTTCTTATGGCTGAGTAGTATTCCATAGTGTATATGTGCCACATCTTCTTTATCCAGTCATCTATTGATGGGCTTTTTGGTTGTTTCCATGTCCTGGCCACTGTGAACAATGCTGCAGTGAACATGGGGCTGCATGTGTCTTTACGTATCAATGTTTCTGAGTTTTTGGGGTATATACCCAGTAGAGGGATTGCTGGGTCATAGGTAGTTCTATTTTCAGTTTTTTGAGGAACCACCATACTTTCTTCCATAATGGTTGTGCTACTTCACATTCCCACCAACAGTGTATGAGGGTTCCTTTTTCTCCACAGCCTCTCCAACATTTGCTATTACCTGTCTTGTTAATAATAGCTAATCTAACAGGTGTGAGGTGGTATCTCATTGCAGTTTTGATTTGTATTTCTCTAATAACTAATGAAGATGAGCATCTTTTCATATATCTGTTGGCCATTTCTATTTCTTCCTGGGAGAAGTGTCTGTTCATGTCCTCTTCGCGTTTTTTGGTTGGATTGTTTGTTTGTTTATTGTTGAGTTTTATGAGTTCATTGTATATTTTGGATATTAGGCCCTTATCTGAGCTGTTGATTGAAAATATCATTTCCCATTTAGTTGACTGTCTGTTTATTTTGTTATCAGTTTCTCCTGCTGAGGAAAAACTTCTTAGTCTGATGTAGTCCCATTCATTAATTTTTGCCTTCACTTCTCTTGCCTTTGGAGTCAAATTCATAAAATGCTCTTTAAAACCCAGGTCCATGAGTTGAGTACCTATGTCTTCTTCTATGTACTTAATTGTTTCAGGTCTTATGTTTAGATCTTTGATCCATTTTGAGTTAATTTTAGTACAGGGAGACAAACTGTAGTCCAGTTTCATTCTTTTGCATGTGGCTTTCCAGTTTTCCCAGCACCATTTATTGAAGAGGCTTTCTTTTCTCCATTGTGTGTTGTTGGCCCCTTTATCAAAAATTATTTGACTATATATATGTGGTTTTATTTCTGGGTTTTCTATTCTGTTCCATTGGCCTGAGTGTCTATTTTTCTGCCAATATCATGCTGTTTTGATTGTCGTGGCCCTATAATATAGTCTGAAGTCAGGTATTGTAATGCCCCCAGCTTCATTCTTTTTCTTTAGGATTGCTTTGGCTATTTGGGGTTTTTTATAGTTCCATATAAATCTGATGATTTTTTGCTCCATTTCTTTAAAAAGTGTCATTGGAATTTTGATGGGAATTGCATTAAATTTGTATATTGCTTTGGGTAATATGGCCATCTTGATTATATTTATTCTTCCTAACCAAGAACAAGGAATATTCTTCCATCTCATTATATCTTTTTTGATTTCCCTTAACAATGGTATATAGTTTTCATTATATAAGTCCTTTAATTCTTTGTTATGTTTATTCCTAGGTATTTTATTTTTTTTGTTGCAATCATGAAGGGGATTATTCTTTTGAGTTCATTCTCAAATGTTTCATTGTTGGCATATAGAAAGGCTATTGACTTCTGTATGTTAATTTTGTATCCTGCAACCTTACTGTATTGGCTTATTGTTTCTAGTAGTCTTTTTGTGGATTCTTTGGGGTTTTAGATGTATAGGATCACATCATCTGCAAAAAGTGATACCTTTACTTCTTCTTTTCTGATATAGATGCCTTTTATTTCTTTGTCTTGTCTGATTGCTCTGGCTAGAATCTCTAGTACCACATTAAATAAGAGTGAAGAGAGTGGACAACCCTGTCTTGTTCCAGATTTAAGGGGGAAAGCCTTCAGTTTTGTGCCATTTAATATGATGTTAGCTGATGGTTTATCATATATGGCCTTTATCATCTTGAGATATTTTCTTCTGTACCCATTTTGTTGAGAGTCTTAAACATAAAATTGTGTTGTATTTTATCAAAAGCCTTTTCTGCGTCTATTGATAAGATCATGTGGTTTTTGTTCTTTGTTTTGTTGATATGGTGTATTACGTTAACCGTTTTACGTATGTTGAACCATCCTTGAGATTCTGGGATGAATCCCACTTGATCATGATGTATTATTTTTTTAATATGTTGTTGTATTCAATTTGCTAGTATTTTGTTTAGTATTTTAGCATCTGTATTCATTAGAGATATTGGTCTGTAGTTTTCTTTTTTTGTGTCATCCTTGCCTGGTTTTGGTATGAGGGTTATGTTGGCCTCATAAATGTGTTTGGAAGTATTGCTGCTTCTTCAATTTTTTGGAAGACTTTCAGTAGAATAGGAACCAAGTCTTCTTTGAATGTTTGATAAAATTTTCTGGTATAGCCATCTGGGCCTGGACTTTTATTTTTGGGGAGGTTTTTAATGGTTTTTTCTATTTCTTCTCTACTAATAGGTCTGTTTAGACTTTCTGCTTCTTCTTGACTCAGTATAGGAAGGTTGTATTGTTCTAGGAATTTATCCATTTCTTCTAGGTTGTTGAATTTAGTGGCATGAAGTTTTTCATAATATTCTACAATAATTCTTTGTATATCTACGGTGTCCGTGGTGATTTCTCCTCTTTCATTTTGGATTTTGTTTATATGAGTTCTTTCTCTTTTTTTCTTGGTAAGTCTTGCCAAGGGTTTCTCAATTTTGTTGATCTTTTCAAAGAACCAGCTCCTTGTTCTATTAATTTTTTCTATAGTTTTTCTGTTCTCTATTTCATTTATTTCTGCTCTGATTTTTATTATATCCTTTCTTCGGCTGGTTTTGGGTTGTCTTTGTTCTTCTTTTTCTAGTTCCTTAAGGTGTGAAGTTAAGTGGTTCACTTGGGCTCTCTCTTGTTTGTTCATATATGGCTAAAGTAATATGAACTTCCCTCTTATCACTGCTTTTGCTGCATCCCATAGATTCTGATATGTCATATTGTCATTTTCATTTGTCTGTATACATCTTTTGATCTCTGCACTTATTTCTTCTTTGACCAATTCATTTTTTAAAAGTATGTTGTTTAGTTTCCACATTTTTGTGGGATTTTTTCCTCTTTTTTGCAGTTGAATTCTAGTCTCAAGGCTTTATGATCAGAAAATATGCTTGGTACAACTTCGATTTTTCTGAATTTGCTGATGTTGTTTTTGTAGCCCAACATATGGTCAATTCTTGAGAATGATCCATGTACACTGGAGAAAAATGTATACTCAGTCACTTTGGGATGAAATGTCCTGTAGATGTCTATCATACCCAGGTGCTCTAGTGTTTTGTTTAAGGCCACTATATCTTTGTTGATTCTCTGTTTGGATGACCGATCTATAGCCGTCAGCGGTGTATTGAGGTCTCCAAGTATGATTGTATTTTTGTCATTTTTTGTTTTAAGATGAATAAGTAGCTGTCTTATATATTTTGGTGCTCCTTGGTTTGGTGCATATATATTAAGAATTGTTATGTCTTCTTGCTTCAGTGTCCCCTTAGCCATTATGAAATGGCCATTTTTGTCTCTGATTACTTTTGCTGTCTTGTAGTCAGCATTATCAGATATGAGTATTGCTACGCCTGCTTTTTGTTTGGATGTTATTTGCTTGGAGTATTGTTTTCCAGCCTTTCACTTTGTTTTTTTTGTTTGTTTGTTTTTTTTTTGCATTTTTTTGCATTTTTTCTGAAGCTGGAAACAAGGAGAGACAGTCAGACAGACTCCTGCATGCACCCGACCGGGATCCACCCGGCACGCCCACCATGGGGTGACGCTCTGCCCACCAGGGGGTGGTGCTCTGCCCATTCTGGGCGTCGCCATGTTGCGACCAGAGCCACTCTAGCGCCTGGGGCAGAGGCCACAGAGCCATCCACAGCGCCCGGGCCATCTTTGCTCCAATGGAGCCTTGGCTGCGGGAGGGGAAGAGAGAGACAGAGAGGAAGGCGCGGCGGAGGGGTGGAGAAGCAAATGGGCGCTTCTCCTATGTGCCCTGGCCGGGAATCGAACCCGGGTCCTCCGCACGCTAGGCCGACGCTCTACTGCTGAGCCAATCGGCCAGGGCCCAGCCTTTCACTTTGAATTTGTTTTTATCCTTGTTACTTAGATGAGTTTCTTGTAGGCAGCATACAGTTGGATTTTCTTTTTTAATCCATTCTGCTACTCTGTGCCTTTATATTGGTGAGTTTAATCCGTTTACATTTAGTGTAATTATTGACACTTGTGAGTTCCCTATTGCCATTTTATAGATTGCTTTCTGTTCGTTTTGTGTCTTGTTTGATCCTTCTCTTTCGTTTTTCTATCTTTTGTTTTCATTTGGTTGATTTCCATACATCTTTCCTCTGTTGCTATCTTTTTTAAATCATGTGCTTCTGTGGTGGTTTTTTCAATGGTGGTTACCTTTAAGTAATGAAAAGGGTTCCTACCCTGTTCATTGTAGTGCACTATTTTGTGAGTACTTTTGTACTCCATTGTCCTTTGCTACTGTTAATCTCCATCCTCTCCCCCCACCCCTTTCTTTTTGTTGTTGTCACAGTTTAAATTTGGTTTTATTGTATTCTTCTTGGAGCTTTTACTTGTGGCTTTTTTTTTTTGTTGTTCTTTGTATCTGATTGGAGAACCCCTTTTAGTAATTTCTGCACTGGCGGTTTTCTGATGATAAATTCCCTCATCTTTTCTGTATCTGTGAATGTTTTTCTTTCTCCTTCATATTTGAAGGATAGCTTTGATGGATATAGTATTCGTGGCTGAAAGTTCCTCTCTTTTAGGACTTTAAATATTGGGGTCCACTCTATTCTAGCTTGTCGAGTTTCTGTTGAGCAATCTGATGATAATCTAATGGGCCTTCCTTTATATTTTGTATTCTTCTTTTCCCTGGCTGCCTTGAGAATTTTTCTTTGCCATTGGTTTGTGCCAATTTTATTATGATGTGCCTTGGAGTAGGTTTGTTGGGGTTAAGAAAACTCGGAGTTCTGTTTGCTTCTTGAATTTGAGGCTTTAGTTCATTCCACAGGCTTGGGAAGTTCTCATCTATTATTTGTTTGAGTATGTTCTTCATTCCATTTTCTCTCTCTTCTCCCTCTGATATACCTATTATTCTTATGTTATTCTTTTTGATGGAGTCAGATAATTCCTGTAGGGCTGTCTCATTTTTTTTTTTTTTTTGAGTCTCTTTCTTCTTCTCTCTGTTGTGCCTCAAGTTGCTTGTCTTCTATTTCACTAATCCTACCTTCTATCTGGCCTGTTCTATTAGCTAAGCTTCTTACCTCGTTTTTCAGCTCCTGAATTGAGTTTTTCATCTCTGTTTGATTTGTTTTTATAGTTTCAATTTCTTTGAAAATATATTCTTTTTGTTCATTGAGTTGTTTTCTGAGCTCCCTTAATTTCCTTTCTGTGTTTTCTTGTATATCTCTTAGTACTTTTAGGATTTCTATTTTAAATTCTCTGTCGTTTAACTCCAAGGTTTCCAATATATTAAATTTTTTCTCCATAGATTTTTCCTCATCTGTCTGTGTTACCTCTCTTTCTTTTGTATCCATGATATTCGATTTTCTCTTCCTTAATGGCATCTAAGGGTGGTTTTGATGATAGTATTAATGAGATTTAATAAAGAATAAAAAGTTAAAAAAAAATAAAAATAAAAAATCAAAAAGAGTTGTTGTTTTTAAAAAAAATTAATAATTAAGAAAAATAAAATAAAAATTAAAAAAAATTGTTTCCCCCCCTCCTTTTTTCCTCTCCTCTCCTCCTCCTTCTTTCTTGAGAAAAATCTTGTGGTGAACTGTGAATTATATTTTACTAAATAGAACAAACAATGCCTGTAATGGAGGGCTTGAATTGGGGAGAAGTAATAAAGGGGCAAAAAAACAAACAAACAAGAAAAACCAAACAGAAAAAGGTGGGGTATGGACCCACAAAAAGAAAATAAGGAAAAAAATTGGGTCAAGAGTAAAATGATTTGCTTTTAGGTGTTGGTTGACTAAGAGTTATGATGAGAGGAATAAGAGGGAAACAGGAAAATGGGACAAATTAAAAAGTTACTATTGTATTTAGTGGAATAAGAACTAGATAAAATGGAGATCCAGGGATGGGAGCACTGCTAATGTGTTAAAAAGGTTAAGTAAAAAACCCCCAAAATGCCACAAACATAAGTTTGAGTCCCAGATAAGATAATTTGTTCGTTATTGAGGTTTGAATGAGAGGAGACATAAAGAAGAAAGGAAGAAACTAATATAGAGGGAGAAAAGAAAGAGAGAGAGAGAGAGAAAAAAAAGAGGGAACCCCTAAAAGAAGAAAAGAGAAAAAAAGAGAAGAGAGAGAGAGTTAAGGGTTTTGGAGTGCAACCCTCATAGAGAGAAAGGAAGAGGAAAGGAAAGATAATGGGAGATGTAACACTTATGGGTAGTGTAGTTCAAGGAGAGGAGAGAGTAAGACCGGCAGGGAGTTAAACGACCAAATTGGAGGAGGAAAAAAAAAAAATCAAGAATGAAGAGAAACAAATGAACAAGTATAATAAAATGGGATAGGGTATAAAGTCTGCGGATTGTTCTTGATTTTGAGAGGTTATCTTCTTGCTTTTTCTTTTCTCTCCCTCTTCTTGGTCGGTGACTCTGTACCCCGGGTTCTACCCCTTTGGCACGCTCAGGTAGAGGTTTGCAGTTGATAAGTCTCTATGGCGATGTCATGTATTGTGCTTCAGTCTTGTTGGCAGTCGAGGCTCATTTGCATTTATAGGCTCTGCCAGTGAGAGAGTCTGTGTTCCTGGAGCCTCTCTCCTAGTCTTTCCTTCCTCAATTAGTAGCCTGATAATCTAGCTATGGGGTTGCTGCTGCCTCTGCCTGGATAGTAAGAGGCTCAAAGAGCTGGCAACTCCCCACTCTATTCCCACTCAGCACAGGACTCTGGGAAAGGCTCAGTCAGTCAGAGCTGCTAGCATAATCAGGCGGGGCTTCTGCCCACTCAAAGACTTCTGACTCTGCCACTCTGTCCGGTAACACGGGCTGGCGCCCGCTCCCTGGGTGCTTGGAGGAAACTCTCGCTCACTATCTGTGCGTGCAGACCAGGATATCAGGCCAGCAGTCTCACACTCTGAGTGAAACCTCCTCCCGCACGGAAAAGTTCCAGCATTGGAATTGGCTCTCGCTCCCTCCGCACACGGCTTTTTCAGGGTGCTGGGGCAGCCCGGAGATTCCACACACAAAGCCCCCTGACTCTGCCTCTCTGTGGGGTAACACGAGCGCCCACTGCTGAGGCACTCGGAGGAATCTCTTGCCCACTATTTGCGCGCGCAGACCTGGAGATCGGGTAAAATGGCTGCCCCGCTTGTCTTTCTTTGTCTGGGTTTGGCGCAAGTGTTAGCTTGTATTGACTGGGTTGCCACAGGCACAGTTTTTCCTCGGCTTGGATCTCCGTGCCACAGCCTGGTTCGGCCGTTTGTGCCGCGGCCTGGATCTATTCACCCCCTTTGCCTGTCTCAGTTTCTATATTCTCAGTTCCCAGTGAAAGCAGCCCTGTTTAGGTTAGTGAGGAAGGCGAAGCATTTCTTACTCCCTATTTCCTTCGGGGTTTGGTTATATATTTAGCCAATTTTTCGCTCGACCATACCTTCGGGTGTATTTTGAAACATCTGGAGGCTCCAAGGATAGGTTTTTCTGTTTCTGGTTGAAGATCTTATTGAGTTTTGGGGGAGATTTATCGGTATCGCTTCTTACCCCGCCATTACTCTGACGTCATCTCTTCTCTTTTTATTCTTATAACACAGGCTAAGATCCTTAGTGAAATGTTGAATACAGGCTTTTTTATTTTTTTTTCTGACTTAAAGGGAATATTTCTAATATTTTGCCATTAAAAATGAAGTTTTCTATATTTGATTGTACACTTTATCAAGCCTATAAACCATCTTCTAGTCTGGTAAGAGACTCTTTAAATATGAATAGACGTTGAATGTTAATGCATTGTTTCAGTCTATAGAAATGATTGATGTATTTGATATGTAGATTGATTTTCAGTGTCTTTATTATTATTTAATTTTAACTATTTTTAAAAATTGCCTTTATGATATTTTCTCTGACCCATGCATTTATTTAATTACATTTTCAAAAGTATGACCTATGTTAGAAATACTTGACTATTTTATGGTCAGAGAGAATGGTACCTGTAATGCTGACACTCTGAAAATTGTTGAAACTGGTTTTATGGCCAAGTACATGCAGTTTTTGTGAACATTCCAAGGGGGCTTTAGAAAAATGTTCTTAATCAGTGGGCACAGGTATTTTTATATATCTTTAAAATTGAGGTTGTAGATTGAGTTATTCACGTCTTCTATATCTTTGCTAATGTTTGCCTGCTTTATCTGTCAGTGATAAAGGTTGAAATCTTCCAGCAGCTGCTTTGTTGGACTATAGGGGAGATGGGGCATGACTGACCTCAGTGTCCTTCAAGCAGTCCTGTTAGTGATCACTCTTGCTGGATGGCCCCTCCTGCCATTGTACCTGTAATTTCTGAATTTAGAGTTTTTCCATTTCTGCAATAGTTTGTTTTGATTTCTTCTGCTGGTCAACACACTCTCTAATATCCAAAATATTCTCAAAAATTTTTATCTACTGATTGTATCCTTTCTTTTTTTTATAGTGGTTACAACATGTGTGTCTTTTCTGCTATTAGAATGAAATTTTGATAAGTGTTGACCTTAAATGATCATATATTTCTCCAGGAAAATGGTTTTTTTGAGAAACAGCAAGAACTGTACTTGGGGACATGCAGTCTAATGGACTTGGGAGGGGCTGTTGTAAAGGAAGAGTTTATTGGAGGAAACTGAAAGTTCAAAGTATATTAACTTTTCGTTGGCTGAGTTGTGGCAGTCTCCTATTGGCTGAACTGTTACTGGGCAAAGAGAAATTTTTTTACTCTTCTTGAGATAGTAATATGATCCGAGATGCAAGGTACTCATGGTCCTGTTGCGGTCAGTAGTGTGTGTTGAGTGACATGTGCATGACCATTCTCAACTTTAGCCTCTCAACTCCATTTTAAATGAGCTTTCTGCTTATTAATTTTCACAAAAGAAAAGAGAAAAACAAACACCTTAGTTCAGTCTGCCATCTTGACCCTTTGTGGGACACATTTTTATTCTTTTGTTCTTTTTTTTTATTCTCTCAGTAAATGTTTATTGAGCAAATGATCTTCTAGACCTCTATTTCCTCATCTATCAAATGGGGATGATAATAATACTTGTCCTAATGGCTTATAAGAAACATTAATAAGATAACATCAATATAAGTGCTTTGTAGACTGGAAAGATCTACACAGATGCAAAGGATGACCTCAGCATGTTCCTTTAACTTTTGTGTAACTGATATTATAAAACAGCTCAGCAACATTAAAGGAAAATGACTGCATTCGGCATATTGTGAGAGGCTCAAACAAAATTTTATTTGCCATTTTTTGAGAAAATCATTTGCCAGGAAACTATTGGGTACTTTAATAGAAAGTCACATATTTTGTAAATGGTAATATTTAGTCTCAAAACAAATGCTGTTGTGGGTGTCTTTTTTCCTTACTTTTTTTTTTCTTGTACTATGTTATTGGCATGTATATTCAATTAGGCATTTCTCCTTTAAAAATAATTTTACTTAAAAACCTTATTTGCTGATTCAGCATATTATATAAATGTATTTGTTTTAGCTTAGAAAGTTAATGTACACTGACAGAAAGAATGCTAAAATTTCCACTCAGGCATATTTAAGGGACAGAATGAGCAACTGATGCAAAAGACCAAGTGGTTTGTATTATAATATATCGAAACCTGCCTCTCAGTTTTTTTTAAATCCCTATATTACACAAAAATAAGTAATTCTTGATTAAATTCTATAGCTGTGTGTTGAATGCTGTTTTGCATATAAGGTTTGTGCTGAAGGTGTGCACCAACAAGTAGGTTAGGTAAAGCCAAGACATGAATTACCCTAGTAAATATGTCCTATTGTGAGGATCAGGAGCACTCATAAGGAAAAAAGAGCGATTCAGATGAGATTGAAGAGTACTTAGGAGCTCCATAGATAGATGGTAAAGGAAGCCTTCCCAAGTTTTAAGAACAGTAGAATAAAGAATTGTATTGCCTGACCAGGGAGTGATGCAATGGATAGAGCATTGACCTGGGATGCTGAGGATACAGGTTCAAAACTCCAAGGTCACCAGCTTGAGTGCAGGCTCACTAGGTTAAGCATGGAGTCACTGACTTGAGTATGGGATCATAGACATAACCTCATGGTCTCTGGCTTGAACCCAAAGGTCACTGACTTAAAGCCCAAGGTCACTGGCTTGATCCCAAGGTCTCTAGCTTGAACAAGGGGTCACTCATCTGCTGTAGCCCCATCGGTCTAGGAACATATGAGAAAGCAATCAATGAACAACTAAGGCAGGGGTCGGGAACCTTTTTGGCTGAGAAAGCCATGAACGCCGTATATTTTAAAATGTAAATTTGTGAGAGCCATACAATGACCCGTGTACGTTATGCATTATCCAATAAAAATTTGGTGTTGTCCCGGAGGACAGCTGTGATTGGCTCCAGCCACCCGCAACCATGAACATGAGTGGTAGGAAATGAATGGATTGTAATACATGAGAATGTTTTTTATTTTTAACATTATTTTTTTTATTAAAGATTTGTCTGCGAGCCAGATGTAGCCATCAAAAGAGCCACATCTGGCTCATGAGCCATAGGTTCCCAACCCCTGAACTAAGGTGTGACAACGAAGAATTGATGCTTCTCATTTCCCTTCCTGTCTGTCCCTCTTTCTCTCTCTCTCTCTCAAAAAAAAATGTATTCAGTTGGGAAGTTAAGGGCATATTTAGAAAATGGAAAATTATTTTTTTTTCCTTTTGGCTGAAGCTTCAATTACACGTAGGGGAGATAATGCAAACAAGATGGCTCAGGGACATGTTGTATGCAATATAGTTTCTCCTGTGGCCAAATGTACCAATTTCTGTAAATGGCCCATGGAAGCTTATAAAAATATACTTTACATTTTATTATAAATATAGATGTAGATCATATGCATGCATTCTTCCATGTCATTATTTTACTCTTCTGTGGGTATGTTCTTATATTTCTTTGGTCTATTAGAAGTCACTAAAACTTATGATTTCTTAAATATGTTCCAACCTGAAGACTCTCTGAATCTTGAAGTGACCACTAAACTACAAATGTGTATCACAAACCCCTGAATAGTGTTGATGTCTTTGGTAGAGAAGAAGCAGACCCCTGGGCTTTGAGACACACCGGCCTCTGCTTGAATCTTCATTCTGCGTGTTCTTAGTTGGGCAGGTCAAGTGACTTCCCTAAGCATCATTTCATTTCTTCACCTTTAAAACGGGGAGGATTATGTCAACTTCATGAGTTTGAGTGAAGATTAAGGTGCTAATTTCCATAAAGTGTTTGGTGCACAGCAAACACCCCCACCCCCACTCAAAAAAACCCCACAATGGATGGCAGCTATCCTTATCATAAAAATATCGGTCTCTCAAAACTAATGGAAAAGAATTATTTAATGAGGCCAAAAAGATTATATAAAGCTACAAGGAGATATGGTCAGATTAAAGCAGAACATGAAGTGAGAGGAATAAGAAAATGACTATGGAGTTGGGGGAGTGTCCAGGAGGACACGAAGAGAAACAGCCCTGGCCAGTTGGCTTAGTGGTAGAGTGTCAGCCCGGCATATGGATGTCCTGGATTCAATTCCCTCTCACGACACACAGGAGAAGTGACCATCTGCTTCTCCACCCCACCCCTCCCTTCTCTCTCCTCTCTCTTCCCCTCCTGCAGCCATGGCTCGAATGGTTCAAGCACATTAGCCCCAGACGCTGAGGATGGCTCCATGGAGCCTCCACCTCAGGTGCTAAAAATAGCTCAGTTGCTAGCATCCGCCCCAGACGGGTGTTGCTGGTGGATCCCAGTCAGAGCACATACAGGAGTCTGTCTCTCTATCTTCCTTCCTCTCACATGGAAAAAGAAGAAGAAAAAATAAGAAAAAAAGAAATATAGGAGATCCTAGAGAGAGGAGGTTTACAGTCAAGAATCCAGAATGTGGCTGCAAAGTTCGTAACCAGATCTCACTGGAGTCAAAGGTTCTGAGTAGGAGAGAGGGTAGAAGGAAATATCTAGGATGCTTTCAAATGGGAAGAGAGGGGTGAACAGTTGAAAAGTGGTAAAGAGCAAAAATAGGGTTCTTAATGCTATTTATAGAGGATGAGTCGACCATACCTCTCCAGTTGGTGAAGGGGGAGGCGGAGGGTGCTAGGAGGTCAGTGTGGATTTCTCAGCAAAAGGGTGAATGAAAAACACTCTGTCTTCCCTTGAGTCAAAAAATGGTGTTAAGTATCAAATTTCACTCTCCTGAATCATGATTTGAGAAAGAATCTTAGAGATAATCGAGTCCCACTCTAACTTTACACAGGAGAGAATGAATCCTTTGGAGGTTCTAAGGCTTGCCCACCACCACACATTGCTGGAGGGTGAGTGGTCTAGGAGCAGCGTAGTCATGATGCCTAGTTGTAGCATCTGAGACTTTTGGGAGAGTGAAAGCCTGGGGATGACCCAAAAGGGAGTGGTTGTGGCTTTAAATCTTCATGGCAGTAACAGGTAAGCCAGATCCATTCACTGTGTTCAAAGCTATTTGGATGAGAGCTCAACCGTTTCCAGTTAGTTCCCCAAATGCTAACCCTGTAGTGATGGTTAGATTTCTCCATCAACCATCTGAGTCTTTTGGATGGTGGTGGGGAGGTAGGGCAAGGGTAGAACCCTACTACATGCATCATCACATTCCTGTGGAGAGCCCGCAGTGGCCCAGCACTGGTCTGTGTGGTTGCCATGTGCCGGTGAGCCCATCAAACAAAGATCGGACCTCGCCGTCTAGCTTGTTTGCCCCTGGAAGTGGAGTGGAAAAGCGGGGTCTGGATATGGTGCTGCGTCTGTGTCACCACACCTCGCCCTCCCTGCCCACTACCCTCTTTCAGGACACCTCGATGCACTGTCACTGGTCCAAGACTGCCCTCTGCTTTGGCACAACATCAAGTCTCAGATCCAGTGTGGCCTCGTTTGCTCCTTACTAGTTTCCCACGAATACCTGGTCTCCCAGGGAGCCTGTTAGCAACCCGATGCTGGGAGACATCCCTGTGTCCCTCATTGTCCTGTGTCACACAACATTGGACACTAGATGCATGCATGCAGCACAAAACTATTGAGCCTTCACGTCAGACTGAAGCAAAGAAGATGTGTTGACCATAGAGACACCTTTCAGAGCTGAGTGATGCAGCAGAATCTCGCTGGGGGGCCCAACAGCACAACCACTCCAGGAGTCCCCACTGTGAGGAGCAAGTGGTGAAGACCCAGAAAGCACCCCGGAGGTACCCCCTCTAGAACTGTACCTTCTAGGTGCTCTGGAAAATTTATTCCAGGGGAATTGAAACCCTAAATGCCTTGAGTAAGCACTATGGTACTATTGGATGAAAGGGGACCCATAACCATGAAGCATATAATGATTAACAGAATTCTATGCCAAAACTTACAGCTAGATGCACTGTGATGATTAAGCTAAACAACGCTTAATCATTTTGGCTCTTATTCCTGAGAAGGAAGGCACAGTGAAGTAGAAACACAGTAAATTATTTTTAAAGTTTACATATTTTATTGGGTTGTATAACCTGATTCTAAGTACAATTACTTGGCTTCTGATTTCCATGGTTCATAGCATGTCTGTCAGTAACCTTGGCAGAGATGGTTTTGTCCAGCCTCAGTAAAGGTTGCTGTCCAACCAGAGCTGCCTTCCCCCCAGTTACTGTTCCTGTCTCCCGTAAACGTATCTGACATTTGAACAAACCATTAATCCAAGTGTGAGATGCGTGTCATGGCCTTACCATGCACCAGCCCCCAGAGGTGGAATTTGATGTGCTCATCAGAGGTGGCCCTATGTGTTAGCTAAGGGGGTGGGCCTCTCCATCAGTTGTCTTGATTGATGTGCCAGTTGGCCAGTTCTCAAGTGACTGAATTTTTCTTTTTTTCTCATTTTATTTGTTTATATTGATGGGAAATAGAGTTTTTTGAGCATCACAGAATAGATTAGAACTAAGACTTACTTCCGTTTCAGTTTCAAGAATTCGATTTGCGTGCTTCCCACAGTTCCTTATGGTTATGCCCATTTTCTCCTCTTTGGGAAGTTGCATGAGGGCACCACTCTGCTTATGTTGGGCATTATACCAGATACTTAAAGATGCAAGATGGGTCCTCACTTCCAAGAGACCTGTGTGTGGACTGAGTGCCATCGGAACCAAGATGAGGACATGGCTACTTATGCTGAGGAAAGTCTGGGAACCCTTCGCAGAGGATGTGTAGATTGGAGCTTTGTCAAATAGGAAGGAGTTTGTCAGTTGAAGAAGCTGGGGGGGGAGGGGTGGTGAACTTCCCAGACAGAGCAATTGTGCAAAACCAGGAAGTCTGTACAAGCTCACACTCTATTATCTAAAGCCCTTGGGGCCCTGATGTGTTTCAGAATTTGTAATTTTACTTATATTAAAAGGATAATATGCTTTGCACAGTGGCAGTATCGTAGCCAATGAGGTTTATCCAAGGCGCGATTATTGCTAATTGATAATAAAATTTAAAAAAAAAAAAAAAAAAAAGGATAATATGGAACATATATTGCCTAACACCGTAAGCAGGGGTCCAGTCAAATACATGAATACATATATCCAGAGCAAAAACTCTGAACATATATAGTGAGTGGTGTTAATTGAAGACTATTATTCATAGTGTTGTATCAGTTAAGTCATGTTTTGCTACCAAATGAGTTTGAATATCATATGTAGATACCCCCTTGAAGATAAAAAAAAAAAAAGCCCATAGGTTTTTAAGCTTCTTGGATGTTGGAATCTTAATAGGGTTTTGGCTGTAATATCAGCAAATTCCTAGCGTTAATGCTCATTGGACTGACCCAGGTCATGTGCTTATCCCTAAGCCAATCACAGTAGCCAAGGGAATAAATATGCAGATCGACCAGCCCAAATCCTGGGGCCCAAACCCACCACACAATTTGGGTGATGGGTTATCTGTCTCGATCACAGGGTGATATCAGGATGGTGTTTCCAGAAGAAGGGATACTTAGCAGGTAAAAAAAATCACAGGTGTTCATTATAAGTGCAACACAGGTGTGCCCACATTATACAGCCTAGATCACGTGGTCCTAAAAGCAGAAGCAGGATTTGGACCCCAGTCTGTTTCATTCCAGAGCCTGGGCTAGACTGTGGTGCTTGAACATGGCAGTGGAACACAGTCTTCCCTGTGCAATCCACTGCTCACCTATGTGATGCAGTTAGATCCTAGCAAAGTGTGTGAGAAGGTGCTAATTACATGGAGTGCAGAGCTCAGCCTCAAAGGGTGTGGTAGAAGAGATGGGAGAGACCAGGGATTCTCTTGGAAATTTAGTTGCAAACAAACACTGGATTAGAGGAAGGAATAGAAGGCAGGTTTTCCTGGATCCTGAATGAACTCCTGAGACCCTGGGGCATAAATTACAAGGAATGATAACAAGAGGTAAAAACTTTGCTCTAATTTACTGACATGAGAAGAAAAGCAAAGGAATCATTAGGGTTCAGATGCTCTACACTGGCTCCTGAGGGACTCAGGACACAGGTGTGATGATGGCAGATGAAAGTCATTGTTTCTGGCCACATAAAGGACTGTTTTCTGCTTTCCCTAGAATTGAAACAGGCCAAAGGCCTGAAAGGGTCTTCAAGTATATCTGGCCCAGTGCCCCCTGATTTCAGTTATGAGAAACCTGAGGTCCAGCAAGGAGAATAGCTTGAGAAGGTCACGGCTAGGACTTAAAGCAGGGGTCTCAAACTCGCGGCCTGCGGGCCGCATGCGGCCCGCCGAACAATTTTGTGCAGCCCACGAAGTTCAAAATATTTTGGATAAAATTAAGTAAGCCTAGGGGCCTACTTGTATTTTTCATTTCTCTAGCATCCTAGCTAGATATTAGCTTAGTTAACAGCAGTTGTGATGTGAACTACAGTTTCTGGTCGTTTTGTGACACTGAGTAAACTGCATGTACGATTGTGCTTGTTGTACTGATTTTTTTTTGTTTTCAACTGCAGTGAGAAAAGTGTTGCATAACAGTTGCCTTTTGTAGACCTAGTGCGGCCCGCCAAACGGCTGTGATCTTGCTCTGTGGCCCACATGCTGAGTTGAGTTTGAGACCCCTGACTTAAAGAAAAGTAAAGGAGCTAGGAGTTGAATGGTTTCCTTTCATTTGGTTTTGTTTGAGATTTTTTTTTCTTCTGAAATTCAATAGTGAATTCAAGTACCCTTCAGGTATTGTTATTCTGTAGCAGTGCATAGTTTGAAGATTGTGTGTGTTTTCTCTTTACGGGGATTTAATCAAATAAAAATGCACTCTAAGTTTTGAAATAGCTATAGGTAAAAATACCTACTCTTTTGAGTACTGAGAAGTTTGTGGTCAGAGATGTCCATGCAGTTCCTTAATTCAGGGTCACCCAACAGATTCTAACCCTGGTGTTTGCTGAACATCAGCTTTGTGCTCAGGCATTATACCAGGGGTCGGGAATCTTTTTGGCTGAGAGAGCCATGAACGCTGCATATTTTAAAATATAATTCTATGAAAGCCATACAACAACCTGTGTATGTTACACGTTATCCAATAAAAATTTGGTGTTGTCCTGGAGGACAGCACCATGAACATGAGTGGTAGGAAATGAATGGATTGTAATACATGAGAATGTTTTATATTTTTAACATTATTCTTTTTTTAAAGTTTTTATTTATTTATTTTTTTATTCATTTTAGAGGAGAGAGAGAGAAAGGGGGGGAGGAGCAGGAAGCATCAACTCCCATATGTGCCTTGACCAGGCAGGCCCAGGGTTTTGAACCGGCGACCTCAGCATTCCAGGTCGACACTTTATCCACTGTGCCACCACAGGTCAGGCTTAACATTATTTTTTTTTTATTAAAGATTTGTCTGCGAGCCAGATGCAGCCATCAAAAGAGCCACATCTGGCTTGCGAGCCATAGGTTCCCGACCTTTGCATTAAACAATCTTATCAATTCCCAGAAGAGCCCTCTGTGGTACAGATTATCATCCCATTTTTAGATGAGATAACTGGGCTGGCCATATCAGTAACATGCTGTGTGTAAACTGTGGACGGCTGGGGTTGGGATTTCTCCTTACTCCTCAGCCAGGCTAGATGATACTATCCCACCCTAAGACTGTCATCTCTTGGACCATTTGTTTTTTTCATGTTTATTTTATTGGCC
This sequence comes from Saccopteryx leptura, assembly GCF_036850995.1. Classification (NCBI taxonomy): domain Eukaryota; kingdom Metazoa; phylum Chordata; class Mammalia; order Chiroptera; family Emballonuridae; genus Saccopteryx; species Saccopteryx leptura. The sequence continues at coordinate 124,973,328 of NC_089508.1, forward strand.
CTGGTTGGGTGGCTCAGTGGTAGAGTGTTGGCCCGGCATGTAGATGTCCCAGGTTCGATTCCTAGAAAGGGCACACAGGAGAAGTGCTCATCTGCTTCTCTACCCCTTCCATTCTCACTTCTATCTCTCTCTTCTCCTCCTGTAGCCATGGCTTAATTAGAGCAAGTTGGCCCCAGGCACAGAGGATGGCTCCATGGCCTCCACCTCAGGTGCTAAGAAGAGCTCGGTTGCTGAGCAATGGAGCAATGTCCCAGACAGGCAGAACATTGCCCCCTAGTGGGTTTGCTGGGTGGATCCTGGATGGGACGCATGTGGGAGTCTGTCTCTGCCTCTCTTTCTCTCATTGAATAAAAAAAAAATAGTTTATTTTATTGGTTTTTTAGAAAGAGGAAGGGAGCAAGCTCTGTTCCCTTATGTGCCCTGACTAGAGATCGAACTGACAATCTCTGTGCTTCGGGATGATACTCTAAACCAGTGATTTTCAACCTTTTTTGAGCCGCGGCACATTTTTTACATTTACAAAATCCTGGGACACAATACCTACCAAAATGACACAAAATGACACTCTAACACAGTACATATTATACATATAGTTAACAATATAGTTTCTAAATGTATTTATACTCACTTAGTGTGAAACCTGGGCCTGTTTCTATGAACACAAAAGGGATATCCTGGCAGGAATGGTAGAAAGACACACATGAAGCTCTTCCTCAACTGTTCTCAGTCTCTCTCTGTTTTTAGTTTTTATCGCAGTCAAGCTTGAGAAGCTCAGCTCACATAGATATGTGGTTGAAAATGGGAGCAATGTCAAAATAGCTTTGTTGGCCAGAATGGGGAACTCCTTGGCAACAGATAACCAAAAACTGTCCAAAGGAAGATCAGCAAACTTTAGCTTTAAAGTTAGATAACATTGTGATGCATTGTAAATCACCTTCTGCGGGGGCCTCTTTTAAAAAAAAAAAAAAGGTCAAATATCTATATACACCATCAGGATAGACATAACCAGCTGAGGCTGAGGCTTCATCTAGTGGTGGCAACATTTACCTCCAGTCCTGACCAGGATTAGAAATCGGGACCATGGGGAGGAGTAGCAGCTTCAACTACTCGCCACGGCCATACAACGACAAGTGACAAGTGTGTGGCAGCCCGAGTGAGGACCTTCCTGGGTGTGGATGAGAGGCGGCCTACTATTGGTTCATCGCTAGTGGTCAGGATGAATCCTAGAAGGTGATTGGTCAGTGAGCGTTCCTTGTGCCTCCACTCTTCCTGTCGCTGATAGCTGGAGGGATTGTGAGGGGAATGTTTATGTTCAGATGGAGGCGGCTGGTGGCGGGCCGGATAAATAGCCTCCGTGGGCCATAACCAGCACACAGGCCATAGTTTGGGGACCCATGTTTAATCTTCCCACAGCACACCTGACCATGTCTCACGGCACACTAGTGTGCTGCGGCACACTGGTTGAAAAACACTGCTCTAAACAACTGAGCTATCCGGCCAGAGCTTTGACCATTTTGCCCCATAATTCTCATCCCTTCCTACCTCTACCAGATTTTGTTTTATTATGTTTAATTTCATTGTAGTCAGTTGAATTATAATTGACTCACTGTGCCTCCAGAAGGCCCTGCCATTTCTTTTTTTAAGTTGTCCTCTTAACCTTGTAGGTGACTGCACCCCTGCTCTGTCCCTCCCCAGACCTTCCCGCTTCCTTAGCCCTTGCAGGGAGAGAGTGGATAGCTGCTCCAGACACTGGCCTGTTTCCCTTTCAGAGGCAGAAGCCCCCCTGTCTTGCTAACCTGAGAGCTTACACAAACTGACCAGGCTCTCTGAAGAACACTTCAGCAGAGAGAACTGTGATTTTTTTCCCTCTGAGAGCTTAATCTCATGTAGGGATGGCATATTTTATGTCAAGGGATCTTAGAACCAGGGGAGACCACCAGATCAGCCCTCTCTTGTTAAAGATCAAGACTCTGTCGACCAAGTTCACACAATAGTGCTACAGTTAGTTCTATCAAGTGGACCCTTTGCCCAGAGCAGTGAGTGGGTGGAACTGCCCTTCGCGGTCATAGGGGTCCTTAGAAGAGTCGGCACAGGACAGTCACAATCATCACTGTGGTTGCTATGTTGCGCTAGATCCCACAGCATCCGTCTTGATCTGGTTCTCAGACACAGAACCTGAGCCAGGAACCCAGTGCAAGTTGTTCATGTGGCAGGAAGTCTCAGGAAACCTCAGCAGGGAAGAGGAGTGGGGAAGTGACATAAGGAGAGGAGGCACCCAGTATGGATGTGATCAAGCCAGGGATGCTATGGGCACCTGGGTCTCCATCCTGCTGGGGACTTCTGGGGGTCAATGTAGCACAGAACTCAGAGTTACTCACAGAGGGACAAGGAGGCTGGCACGTGTGCCCTCTAGCTCCTCTTCATCAGTGGTTGAGGGCTGCTTCCAGACCATTACCTGTCCTGCACTTCTGGATTGCTGCCAGCATGAACAAGGCTCCCAGGCTGAGTCATGGGAGTTGCCAGCACTTGGCCTTCAGAGCAGTGAGGTGAGTGTGGAAAGGACGTGGCAGGGCACGGTGGACCCGGGGACAGTCCTATTTATGAAGATTCACAAGAAGAAGCTTCATACAGTCAGGAACAGGAAATCCTTGTGTGTGCGTCTGTCTGTCTGTCTGTGTCTGTGTCTGTGACTTACAAACACTGATTTCGATGAACTGTCTTGCTTACTTCTCGATCTTGGCAATTGGGAAGCCCAGAAACAGTGTGTAACTCACCTCTAGCCATTGGGCAGGGCAGTCTTTGTCCAGCCTTACCCTTTTATTTCCCTCTCTCATTGAGTTCCTTTCTGTCCCCCAGTTTCTTTGTATATTTATCCCTACCCTATTTGTGCTTGCCTTTCAGAGCCTTTCTGAGTTCCTTTATCGGTATAAGTCAGGTACAAATAAATATAAACAACAGGTTACCTGGTTAAGAGACAAACCTGAAACTCACTTGCAAGGGTTTTTTAGTCAGGGTTACTCCAGAGTGGCCACCGGAACAAGGTGGCCATCACCATCGTGACCCATGTGTGATTTTGTTCAGGGGTCCCTGAAGCCAGACTGGGGCCCACAATTTGCAATTTTGCTGAGTTGGGATTCTGAACCCTTTTGGATGGATAACATGGAAACTAGAAGAATAAATGAAAGCAAGTTCTAGCAGAGCAGCTTCCAGAACTTTCTATAGCTGGAACCTTCCACTTTTTTTTTAAGGTTAATATTTAAAACACTTGCTTCTGTGCATGATTTTTTTATCCCTATTTTTACCCCAGTCTATATAGTATGTGACAACTTTTCTTTAATGAGCTTATGTTACTTTTAACTGGGGAGACCCAGGAAAATATATTTCATTTCATCTGAATATTTTCCTTTTTAGATTTTATATATTGTTTTTTAGAGAGAGAGAGAGAGTTAAAGGGAAAGTGAGAAAGAGGGGGGAGAAATGGGAAGCATCTATTTGTATTAGTTACTTCCTGTATGTGCCTTGACCAGGCAAACCCAGGAATTCAAACTGGCGACCTCAGCATTCCAGGTCAGTGCTTTATCCATTGCGCCACCACAGGCCAGGAATATCTGAATATATTTTAATCATGACATCCCCCCCACACACACACATGCCTTGCTTTCTAAAAATAGATGTTTCACTAGAACCATCCAGGGTAACATGTGGCCTGTCCCTCAGGAATCTGAGGCTGGGGTGTTCTCTTTGCTGGGCTGAAGCCGTGAAGAAATGGAGACCTGGCCTGTGAGCCTCAGGGATGTGACACGGAGCCATGTACTGTCTCTCTCTGCCATCTGGTTTCACGTGTCAAACAAGGAGCATGTGACAGTGAATGTCCTAGCACAAAGGATGGGGCGGGGGAGGGGGAACAAGCATAGACTCCACTCTTGTTTTTCTTGTGCCTGATAATTAACCATGTCGCCTAGGCATCTCTCAGAGGTTATTTGTGAGGCCTTCATTCTAAAAAAGGGTTTAAAACAACCGTGTAAAAAAAAAAGGTACTGTAATGCAGAGGGAAGAAATCAGAGCCAAGGGAGAACCTGGGATGGGAAAAATAGACAGGGAAGTCCTACTGGGCCTTGATCAGAAATCGTACTCTGAGCTCCACAGCAGCCAAAGCAAAGACGGGAACACAGTCAAATCTATGACTCATAAGTCAGAAAAGAAAAGTAAAGAAAGAAAAAACACTAACTTATTTGGGATGTGGCACTGAGCTAAATAGTCTGGAGGAACATTGACAAAGAGGATAAAAGATGCTCATCCTTGGACTCAGGAAGCCAGCACCACTGTTTATGGGGACAGATAATATGCTAGGTAACACCAGCTGAACACGTCCTGTCCCCTGGGCACTGCCCTAGCCTGTGTGACCGTGGCATGGGAACACCGAGAATCGGGTACAGCCGCTCATATTTGGAGAGTAGAACTCACTGTTTACAACAGGCTTTCCTGTCTGTGTTCTTACCTTAATTACAGCAAACCCTGGGCGATAGTGGCCAGGAAGACCTTAGTTTTGCATGAGGAAAGCAAGGTTATACAGCCAATGATTGGTGGACCTGCAGTGTATAAATATAGATTTTTCAGATACACCTTTTCCATTACTTCATGACCTGGGGAAGGGTTGGGGAGACCATGGTGATGGAAATGTGCATGTTTAGACCCCTGAGATATTTAGCTCTAGAATCCGAAGCTGAGTCTGTGGAAGGAGTCTGTTCCCATGCTTGCCGTTAACTGTATGGTGCCAGGTTCCCTGTGCCCCCACCCAAGGCTGCGGGGTCTTCACTGGGGAGAGAGGAGGATGGCAGCTCTTCCAGGAACACTCATCTCAACTGGGACAGCCTGTCTCTCTCTAGTTCTGTGGCTCCAGGCAGCTTCCCAGACTACACTCCAGAGTGTTATTAGTCATTTTCACATTAGCAGTTGCTCTTTGGTAGGCTGGCCACATCTCCGGGGGCTATGTAACCATCACCACTGTGCCAGGCTGTATAGGGGCCCAGCCGTGGGCTGTGTCTCACAGGCTGGGAGAGAGAAGGCCCAGTGTCCCACAGGGGGCTTCCCTGGCATTAGCAAGTATGGTTTTCTGCTGTTACCAATAGATACACTCCCTCCTGCCTGGACTTTCTCAGGAAGATCCACAGTGGAAAAGTGCCTGATGTTGACTCCAAACCTGGCGAAGAGCTCACTTGTGTTCCTTTCTTTCCTTTTTTTCTTTTTTTAAATTAATTTCAATGGGGTGACATTAATAAATCAGGGTACATAGTACATATGTTCAGAGAAAACATCTCCAGGTTATTTTGCCATATAATTATGTTGCATACCCATCACCCAAAGTCAGATTGTCTTCTGTCACCTTCTATCTAGTTTTGTTTGTGCCCCTCCTTCTCCCCCATTGTAACCCCCACACTCTTGTCCATGTCTCTTTGTCTCGTTTTTATGTCCCACCTATGTATGGAATCATGTAGTTCTTAGTTTTTTCTGATTTACTTATTTCACTCCGTATAATGTTAGTCTCTTCTGAGCCCCGAGATCCCACGTCCCACATCCGTGCCCTGGAGTCTTACACATTAGCTGTGTCTCTGTGGGGGCCTTCCCTGTGGGGGAGCAGCACATTGTGTGTGAGTTTCCTGCACCCAGATAAATAAACCCTGTCCTGAGCGTGAGTTTTCAGGTTCATTTCTGGCATCCCTGTGCCTAAGTTTCTGTATTGAATAAAACAAAAATGTTCAGCAAATCTCAAGAAATTCTTCAATTAATGGAAAAAAGAGCTATCCAAGCTTGTATTTCATTTTTTTTTAATAATTTTATTTTTTTAATAGGGTGACATCAATAAATCAGGATACATATTTTCAAAGATAACATGTCCAGGTTATCTTGTCGTTCAATTATGTTGCATACCCATCACCCAAAGTCAGATTGTCCTCTGTCACCTTCTATCTAGTTTTCTTTGTGCCCCTCCCCCTCCCCCTTTCCCTCTCCCTCTCCCCCCCACCCCCCATAACCACCACACTCTTATCAATGTCTCTTAGTCTCACTTTTATGTCCCACCTATGTATTGAATAATGCAGTACCTGTTTTTTTCAGATTTACTTATTTCACTTCGTATAATGTTATCAAGATCCCACCATTTTGCTGTAAATGATCCGATGTCATCATTTCTTAGGCTGAGTAGTATTCCATAGTGTATATGTGCCACATCTTCTTTATCCAGTCATCTATTGATGGGCTTTTTGGTTGTTTCCAAGTCCTGGCCACTGTGAACAATGCTGCAGTGAACATGGGGCTGCATGTGTCTTTACGTATCAATGTTTCTGAGTTTTTGGGGTATATACCCAGTAGAGGGATTGCTGGGTCATAAGGTAGTTCTATTTTCAGTTTTTTGAGGAACCACCATACTTTCTTCCATAATGGTTGTGCTACTTCACATTCCCACCAACAGTGTATGAGGGTTCCTTTTTCTCCACAGCCTCTCCAACATTTGCTATTACCTGTCTTGTTAATAATAGCTAATCTAACAGGTGTGAGGTGGTATCTCATTGCAGTTTTGATTTGTATTTCTCTAATAACTAATGAAGATGAGCATCTTTTCATATATCTGTTGGCCATTTGTATTTCTCCTGGGAGAAGTGTCTGTTCATGTCCTCTTCCCGTTTTTTGATTGAATTGTTTGTTTATTTATTGTTGAGTTTTATGAGTTCATTGTATATTTTGGATATTAGGCCCTTATCTGAGCTGTTGTTTGAAAATATCATTTCCCATTTAGTTGACTGTCTGTTTATTTTGTTATCAGTTTCTCCTGCTGAGGAAAAACTTCTTAATCTGATGTAGTCCCATTCATTAATTTTTGCCTTCACTTCTCTTGCCTTTGGAGTCAAATTCATAAAATGCTCTTTAAAACCCAGGTCCATGCGTTTAGTACCTATGTCTTCTTCTATGTACTTAATTGTTTCAGGTCTTATGTTTAGATCTTTGATCCATTTTGAGTTAATTTTAGTACAGGGGGACAAACTGTAGTCCAGTTTCATTCTTTTGCATGTGGCTTTCCAGTTTTCCCAGCACCATTTATTGAAGAGGCTTTCTTTTCTCCATTGTGTGTTGTTGGCCCCTTTATCAAAAATTATTTGACTATATATATGTGGTTTTATTTCTGGGTTTTCTATTCTGTTCCATTGGCCTGAGTGTCTATTTTTCTGCCAATATCATGCTGTTTTGATTGTCGTGGCCCTATAATATAGTCTGAAGTCAGGTATTGTAATGCCCCCAGCTTCATTCTTTTTCTTTAGGATTGCTTTGGCTATTTGGGGTTTTTTATAGTTCCATATAAATCTGATGATTTTTTGCTCCATTTCTTTAAAAAATGTCATTGGAATTTTGATGGGAATTGCATTAAATTTGTATATTGCTTTGGGTAATATGGCCATCTTGATTATATTTATTCTTCCTAACCAAGAACAAGGAATATTCTTCCATCTCATTATATCTTTTTTGATTTCCCTTAACAATGGTTTATAGTTTTCATTATATAAGTCCTTTACATTCTTTGTTATGTTTATTCCTAGGTATTTTATTTTTTTTGTTGCAATCATGAAGGGGATTATTCTTTTGAGTTCGTTCTCAAATGTTTCATTGTTGGCATATAGAAAGGCTATTATTGACTTCTCTATGTTAATTTTGTATCCTGCAACCTTACTGTATTGGCTTATTGTTTCTAGTAGTCTTTTTGTGGATTCTTTGGGGTTTTCGATGTATAGGCTCATATCATCTGCAAAAGTGACACCTTTACTTCTTCTTTTCCGATATGGATGCCTTTTATGTCTTTGTCTTGTCTGATTGCTCTGGCTAGAATCTCTAGTACCACATTAAATAAGAGTGGAGAGAGTGGACAACCCTGTCTTGTTCCTGATTTAAGGGGGAAAGCCTTCAGTTTTGTACCATTTAATATGATGTTAGCTGATGGTTTATCATATATGGCCTTTATCATGTTGAGATATTTTCCTTCTATACCCATTTTGTTGAGAGTCTTAAACATAAAATTGTGTTGTATTTTATCAAAAGCCTTTTCTGCGTCTATTGATAAGATCATGTGGTTTTTGTTCTTTGTTTTGTTGATATGGTGTATTACGTTAACCGTTTTACGTATGTTGAACCATCCTTGAGATTCTGGGATGAATCCCACTTGATCATGATGTATTATTTTTTTAATATGTTGTTGTATTCAATTTGCTAGTATTTTGTTTAGTATTTTAGCATCTGTATTCATTAGAGATATTGGTCTGTAGTTTTCTTTTTTTGTGCCATCCTTGCCTGGTTTTGGTATGAGGGTTATGTTGGCCTCATAAATGTGTTTGGAAGTATTGCTTCTTCAAGTTTTTGGAAGACTTTCAGTAGAATAGAAACCAAGTCCTTTTTAAATGTTTGATAAAATTTGCTGGTATAGCCGTCAGGGCCTGGACTTTTATTTTTGGGGAGGTTTTTAATGGTTTTTTCTATTTCTTCTATACTAATAGGTCTGTTTAGACTTTCTGCTTCTTCTTGACTCAGTCTAGGAAGGTTGTATTGTTCTAGGAATTTATCCATTTCTTCTAGGTTGTTGAATTTAGTGGCATAAAGTTTTTCATGGTATTCTACAATAATTCTTTGTATATCTACGGTATCCGTGGTGATTTCTCCTCTTTCATTTTGGATTTTGTTTATATGAGTTCTTTCTCTTTTTTCCTTGGTAAGTCTTGCCAAGGGTTTCTCAATTTTGTTGATCTTTTCAAAGAACCAGCTCCTTGTTCTATTAATTTTTTCTATAGTTTTTCTGTTCTCTATTTCATTTATTTCTGCTCTGATTTTTATTATATCCTTTCTTCGGCTGGTTTTGGGTTGTCTTTGTTCTTCTTTTTCTAGTTCCTTAAGGTGTGAAGTTAAGTGGTTCACTTGGGCTCTCTCTTGTTTGTTCATATAGGCCTGAAGTGATATGAACTTCCCTCTTATCACTGCTTTTGCTGCATCCCATAGATTCTGATATGTCATATTGTCATTTTCATTTGTCTGTATACATCTTTTGATCTCTGCACTCATTTCTTCTTTGACCCATTCATTTTTTAAAAGTATGTTGTTTAGTTTCCACATTTTTGTGGGATTTTTTTCCTCTTTTTTGCAGTTGAATTCTAGTTTCAAGGCTTTATGATCAGAAAATATGCTTGGTACAACTTCGATTTTTCTGAATTTGCTGATGTTGTTTTTGTAGCCCAACATATGGTCAATTCTTGAGAATGATCCATGTACACTGGAGAAAAATGTATACTCAGTCACTTTGGGATGAAATGTCCTGTAGATGTCTATCATACCCAGGTGCTCTAGTGTTTTGTTTAAGGCCACTATATCTTTGTTGATTCTCTATTTGGATGACCGATCTAGAGCCGTCAGCGGTGTATTGAGGTCTCCAAGTATGGTTGTGTTTTTGTCATTTTTTTGTTTTAAGGTCAATAAGTAGCTGTCTTATATATTTTGGTGCTCCTTGGTTTGGTGCATATATATTAAGAATTGTTATGTCTTCTTGCTTCAGTGTCCCCTTAGCCATTATGAAATGGCCATTTTTGTCTCTGAGTACTTTTGCTGTCTTGTAGTCAGCATTATCAGATATGAGTATTGCTACGCCTGCTTTTTGTTTGGATGTTATTTGCTTGGAGTATTGTTTTCCAGCCTTTCACTTTGAATTTGTTTTTATCCTTGTTACTTAGATGAGTTTCTTGTAGGCAGCATACAGTTGGATTTTCTTTTTAATCCATTCTGCTACTCTGTGCCTTTTTATTGGTGAGTTTAATTTGTTTACATTTAGTGTAATTATTGACACTTGTGAGCTCCCTATTGCCATTTTATAGATTGCTTTCTGTTCGTTTTGTGTCTTGTTTGATCTTTCTCTTTCATTTTTCTATCTTCTGTTTTCATTTGGTTGATTTCCATACATCTTTCCTCTGTTGCTATCTTTTTTAAATCATGTGCTTCTGTGGTGGTTTTTTCAATGGTGGTTACCTTTAAGTAATGAAAAGGGTTCCTACCTTGTTCATTGTAGTGCACTATTTTGTGAGTACTTTTGCACTCCATCGTCCTTTGCTACTGTTAATCTCCATCCTCTCCTCCCCCTTTCTTTTTGTTGTTGTCACAGTTTAAATTTGGTTTCATTGTGTTCTTCTTGGAGCTTTTACTTGTGGCTTTGTTTTTTTTTTTTTTTTGCTCTTTGTATCTGATTGGAGAACCCCCTTTAGGAATTTCTGGAGTGGGGGTTTTCTGATGATAAGTTCCTTCATCTTTTCTGTATCTCAATGTTTTTATTTCTCCTTTATATTTGAAGGATAGCTTTGATGGGTATAGTATTCGTGGCTGAAAGTTCCTCTCTTTCAGGACTTTAAATATTGGGGTCCACTCTCTTCTAGCTTGTAGAGTTTCTGTTGAGCAATCTGATGATAATTTAATGGGCCTTCCGTTATATGTTGTATTCTTCTTTTGCCTGGCTGCCTTGAGAATTTTTTCTTTGCCGTTGGTTTGTGCCAATTTCATTATGATGTGCCTTGGAGTAGGTTTGTTGGGGTTAAGGAAACTCGGAGTTCTGTTTGCTTCTTGAATTTGAGGCTTTAGTTCATTCCACAGGCTTGGGAAGTTCTCATCTATTATTTGTTTGAGTATGTTCTCCATTCCATTTTCTCTCTCTTCTCCCTTTGATATACCTATTATTTTTATGTTATTCTTTTTGATGGAGTCAGATAATTCCTGTAGGGCTATCTCAATTTTTTTTATTTTTGAGTCTCTTTCTTCTCTCTGTTGTGCCTCAAGTTGCTTGTCTTCTATTTCACTAATCCTACCTTCTATCTGGCCTGTTTTATTAGCTAAGCTTGTTACCTCGTTTTTCAGCTCGTGAAATGAGTTTTTTATCTCTGTTTGATTTGTTTTTATAGTTTCAGTTTCCTTGAAAATATATTCTTTTTGTTCGTTGAGTTGTTTTCTGAGCTCCCTTAATTTCCTTTCTGTGTTTTCTTGTATATCTCTTAGTATTTTTAGGATTTCTATTTTAAATTCTCTGTTGTTTAACTCCAATGTTTCCAACATATTAAATTTTTTCTCCATAGATTTTTCCTCATCTATCTGTGTTACCTCTCTTTCTTTTGTATCCATGATATTTGATTTTCTATTTCTTAATGGCATCTGAGGGTGGTTTTGTTGATAGTAGTAATGAGCTTTAATAAAGAATAAAAAGTTAAAAAATAAAAATAAAGAAACAAAAAGAGTTTTTTAAAAAAAATTAATAAATAAAGAAAAATAAAATAAAAATTAAAAAAAAGGAAATTATTCCCCCCCCTCCTTTTTTCCTCTCCTCTCTTCTCCCCTCTTTCTTGAGAAAATCTTGTGGTGAGCTGTGAATTATATTGTGCTAAATAGAACAAACAATGCCTATACTGGAGGGCCTGAATTGGGGAGAAGTAATAAAGGGGCAAAAAAATAAAATCAGAAATAATGGGGTATGGACCCACAAAAAGCAAATAAGGAAAAAATTTGGGTCAAGAATAAAATGATTTGCTTTTAGGTGTTGGTTGACTAAGAGATATGATGAGAGGAATAAGATGGAAACAGGAAAATGGGGGGACAAATTAAAAAATTACTATTGTATTTAGTGGAACAAGAACTAGATAAAATGGAAAGCCAGATATGGGAGCACTGCTAGTGAGTTAAAAAGGTTAAGTAAAAAACCCCCAAAATGCCACAAACATAAGTTCGAGTTCCAGATAAGATAATTTGTTCGTTATTGAGGTTTGAATGAGAGGAGACGTAAAGGAGAAAGGAAGAAACTAATATAGAGGGAGAAAAGAAAGAGAGAGAGAGAAAAAAAAAAGAGGGAACCACTAAAAGAAGAAAAAAGAAAAAAGAGAGAGAGAGAGAGTTGAGGGTTTTTGAGTGCAACCCTCATAGAGAGAAAGGAAGAGGAAAGAAAAGATAATGGGAGATGTAACACTTATGAGTAGTGTAGTTCAAGGAGAGGAGAGAGTAAGACCGGCAGAGAGTTAAACGACCAAATTGGAGGAGGAAAAAAAAAATCAAGAATGAAGATAAGAGAAACAAATGAACAAGTATAATAAAGTGGGATAGGTTATAAAGTCTGCGGATTGTTCTTGATTTTGAGAGGTTATCTTCTTGCTTTTTCTTTTCTCTCCCTCTTCCTGGTCGGTGACTCTGTACCCCGGGTTCTGCCCCTTTGGCACGCTCAGGTAGAGGTTTGCAGTTGATAAGTCTCTATGGCGATGTCATGTATTGTGCTTCAGTCTTTTTGGCAGTCGAGGCTCATTAGCATTTATAGGCTCTGACAGTGAGAGAGTCCATGTTCCTGGAGCCTCTCTCCTAGTCTTTCCTTCCTCAGTTAGTAGCCTGATAATCCAGCTATGGGGTTGCTGCTACCTCTGCCTGGATATTAAGAGGCTCAAAGAGCTTGCAACACCCCACTCTATTCCCACTCAGCACAGGGCTCTGGGTAAGGCTCAGTCAGTCAGAGCTGCTAGCATAATCAGGCGGGGCTTCTGCCCACTCAAAGACCTCTGGCTCTGCCACTCTGTCTGGTAACAAGGGCGGGCACCCACTCCTGGGGCGTTTGGAGGAAACTCTCGCTCACTATCTGTGTGCAGACCAGGATATCAGGCCGGAAGTCTCACACTCTGAGTGAAACCCCCGCCAAAACGGAAAGGTTCTAGCGTTGGAATTGGCTCTCGCTCCCTCCCCGTGCGCAGCTTTTTCAGGGCACCGGGGCAGCCTGGAGATTCCGCTTTTGGCCCACACAAAGGCCCCTGACTCTGCCCCTCTGTGGTATAACACGAGTGCGCACTGCTGAGGCACTCAGAGGAAACTCTCACTCACTAGCTGTGTGCAGACCAGGATATCTCGCTCCCTCCCCATGCGCAGCTTTTTCAGGGCACTTGGGTGGCCCAAGATTCCACTTTTGGCCCACACAAAGGCCCCTGACTCTGCCCCTCTGTGGGATAACACGGGCACCCACTCCTGAGGTGCTGGGAGGAATCTCTTGCCCACTCTCCGTGCGTGCCTACCAGGATATCAGGCTGGCCGCCTCACCCTGAGTGAAATCCCCGCCCGCACGGAAAAGTTCCAGTGTTGGAATTGGCTCTCACTCCCTCCCCGTGCGCAGCTTTTTCAGGGCGCTGGGGCAGCCCGGAGATTCCACACACAAAGGCCTCTAACTCTGCCCCTCTGCGGGGTAACACAAGCGCCCACTGCAAAGGTGCTCGGAGGAATCTCTTGCCCACTCTCCGTGCGCGCCTACCAGGATATCAGGCTGGCCGCCTCACCCTGAGTGAAATCCCCGCCCGCACGGAAAAGTTCCAGTGTTGGAATTGGCTCTCACTCCCTCCCCGTGCACAGCTTTTTCAGGGCGCTGGGGAAGCCCGGAGATTCCACACACAAAGGCCTCTAACTCTGCCCCTCTGTGGGGTAACACAAGCGCCCACTGCAAAGGTGCTCGGAGGGATCTCTCGCCCACTCTCTGTGCACGCCGACCAGGAGATCGGGGAAAATGGCTTCCCCACTTGTCTTTCTTTGTCTGAGTTTGGCGCAAGTGTTAGCTTGTATTGACTGGGTTGCCACAAGCACAGTTTTTCCTCGGCTTGGATCTCCGTGCTACAGCCTGGTTTGGCCGTTTGTGCCGCGGCCTGGATCTATTAACCCACTTTGCCTGCCTCAGTTTCTATATTCTCAGTTCCCAGTGAAAGCAGCCCTATTTAGGTTAGTGAGGAAAGCGGAACATTTTTTACTCCCTATTTCCTTCAGGGTTTGATTATATATTTAGCCAATTTTTCGCTCAACCATTCCTTCGGGTGTATTGCGAAACATCTGGAGGCTCCAAAGATAGGTTTTTCTGTTTCTGGTTGAAGATCTTGTTGAGTTTTGGGGGAGATTTATCGGAATCGCTTCCTACCGCGCCTTTACTCTGACGTCATCCTCCAAGCTTGTATTTCAAAATGTTATTTCCATGTTATCATTGCATTAAGGTGAGCTTGCCTCACCAAATCCCCATAATGTCTGGTATGCCTCTCTAAAAATGCCTGGATTCGCCCTAAGAGTGCATTTGGAGGACCTGCTGTAGGCAGGATGCTCCTGTGAGCTCTGCAGGAGGTACAGGAGTCAGTGAGACCCACACTCTCTCCAGTTTAGTTGTGGAGTTGCTTTAGAATCAGTAGAGAGTATCAGATTTGGCTTGGGGACAAGGTTTTCTCTGCGTGCATGTGATCTTTGACACTGTACAATGTAGCACCTCTGTGTGTCCCTTGTGGGGAGATGTGGGCTCCACTCCTGGGATAGCCACAGAGAGCTATCTCATCAGTTGACTGGACGGACATCTGGGAATGGCCTTCATATTTCTCTGGGCACTGTGTTTTCTTTCCTCCAGCATTCTGAAAACTGGGTTTTCCTATTTGCCAAGCCTAAGTTGTTCTCCTACAGAGTTTGTCTTTTATTATAAAAGTAATGAATGTTCATTGTTGAGAGGCAGAGAAAGATGGCAGAGAGAAATTTAGAACAACCTAATAAGGAAAATAAAACCCCAACGCTGCAAAATTCCTGCAATTAATATTTTGGATTTAAAGAAGTACTTCTGCCTGTGGTTGTGCACCCTCAGCCCTGGCCAGTTGTGTGACTTCTTGGTTGGGGGGTAACAATCATTATACGTGGGCAGTTTTCTCGTGTCATTAATAGCCTTCAAAACCTTGTCTCCTGATGGCTGCCTGACCTGCAGTTGTCCAGGAGGCAGCTGTCATTTCCCCGTTTCCTCTGTGCTGGACTTGTGGATGCCTTCCACCCCTGTCCTTCAAACACATCTCTAAAGTGGCAGCTGCAGCACAGTGGACACATCCAGCATGTACAGGTCAGGCCTGGCACCTAGCCAGGTCTAGGGATAAAGGAGGAAAAGGCAACGCTTGCCCTCAGGGAGGGGGAGGGAGCACCGGCCCTGGGTGTATATCCTGTGTGCTGTGATACTTAATATTAGGGCCATCCCCTCCTAGCACAGCAGAGCTGGAAAGGGCCCACTGCATCATCTAATACTAAGTCACATTCAGTATCATCTAAGACAGGGGTTGGGAACCTATGGCTCACGAGCCAGATGTGGCTCTTGATGGCTACGTCTGGCTCGCAGACAAATCTTTAATATAAAAAAAATAATAATGTTAAAAATATAAAACATTCTCATGTATTACAATCCATTCATTTCCTACCGCTCATGTTCATGGTTGTGGGTGGCTGGAGCCAATCACAGCTGTCCTCCGGGACAACTCCATATTTTTATTGGATATTGCGTAATGTACACGGGTTGTTGTATGGCTCTCATGGAATTACATTTTAAAATATGTGGCATTTATGGCTCTCTCAGCCAAAAAGATTCCCTACCTCTGATCTAAGAGTTCTGTATATTTGATTGTTAACTAAGTCTGAAAAGGGGTCTCAGTGTGGGGGTGCGGAGAAGGCTCCTTAAAAGTAGCTGACTCTTGAGCTTTTTCTTCAAGGACAAAGGAACACAGAGGAGGGGAAGAAAGGAGAGGACATTCCAGGAGAGGCACACAGTGCCAAAACAGGGGTCTTGGCAGGGTTGGGGGCATCCCAGGGCTTTGTTCTGGCCTGAGTTTCGGGTGCCTGTGAGAGAATCACAGGATCTACAGCCAGAGAGCTCTGCAGACGACATATCCTTTATCCCAACATGTGCTGAAACCACTAAGACTTACAAATAGAGGCCTGAGCTCAGCAGACATGCCCTTTAAGACCATTCACTGTGGCATCTGTGGGAGTGGGCGGGGGGACAGACTTAGGGGTTCAAGGAAGAGTTAGCGTGTGAGGATTCCCAGCCTCCTGGGCACAAGACTCGTGACTTTGTTTGCTGCTGCCTGGGACACAATAGGTGCTCAGGACTTGTTGCATCAGAAAGAGGCTACCACAAGGTTGAAGGAAGGATGTCAAGGATAGTAACAGTGAGAATAGAAGGGAGGGGTCCTATTAGAAAGACATTCAGTGAAGTGGTTACCAGAGGGAGGGGGAGGGGAGTAAAGAGGGACAAATATATGGTGACGGAAAATGATTTGACTTTTGGTGACGGGCACACAACACAATTGACAGTTCCAATGCTATGGAAATGTTCATCTGAAACCTGTGTACTCTTATTGATCAATGTTACCACATTAAATTTAATTTTCTAAAATTAAAAAAAAGGACAATCAGGAAGGGACGTGCACAAGATTTACTGATTTTACAGCCAAGGATCCCAGCTTTTTTGCCGTGACCAAACACTAGAATGTGGCTTTCGAAAAGGTATTTGACGTTAGGAACCAGTTGGCTAGTGGAATGTTTCTAGACCTTCCAAAACTCTAATCTCTGCTTCGTGAGTTATACAGTTTGATACTATTCAATGGGTCCCTTCTTCCTCCAAAATACCACCTGTGAAATAAGTTAAACACCACACTGTTTTCATGTAAAAATATTTCCTCAAACCTACTGTATAAAGAAATGTCTCTCTAAGGAATCAGATCATCTAATTTCCCCTAGACAATGTTCTCCATTCACACACCCTACGTTGCTTAAGGGTAGCTTATGAATCAACTGCTTCTAAAGGATTATGAACTATAATAAATGTCAGTGTGAGCTCTGATTGATTTCTCAACAAGCCTCACTAGTTGTGACTTCATTTAGTAACTTGATACTAATTGTGTTGCTTTGATCACCTTTAATTTTCACCCTGTTCCCAGCACCTACTAGAGTACCTGCAACAAGCAAGGTGCTTGATGCATGTCTGTCGAACAAAGGACTTCCACACCTTTCAAAATGCTCCTCAGGGAAATTGTAGAGAGGTTGGAGAGAACTCCTGCCATTCAGGAGGCGTTAACTTAAGAAGTGAACACAGAATTCAGCCCTTGAGAAAGGAGCACAGACCTGCTCTAATGCCTCGTGTTGTCCCGGTACTTGGCACATAGTAGGTACTCAACAAATATTTGCTGACAGACCAGCCATGTATAGCAATGGCTCATGGTGAACCACAGCTCTGAGTTCAAGCCTGTGCCTCAGGCAGTGAGGCAACCTTCCACATATGCATTCAGCTGTTACTGAGCACCTATCTTGTGCCAACACGAGGGTGAACATTTATGGTGTCCCTTGGATCCCAGCTTTCTCATTTTGAACCTTGCAGACCACCTTAGTCGATACCATCATCCCTCTTTCAGATGAGTGCAGTGCACTTTGGAAACACTAAATTCAAGAAGAGGGAAAGTTGGCTGTCACTCCTACATCCACTGGTTCTAGAAACGGGCGTCTGGATCTCTGTTGCCACCTGAGTGAGCAGTGGTGATGTGAAGTGGGGTGTCGGATGTCAAAGGCCTGAAATTTCTGGCTCCACACTTTTCTGCTATGGACCCTGAGCAACTTCCTTCCTCTCTCTGAGCCTCAGTGGACAGTGCCCAGGGGAGAAAGGATGAACTGAGGGGCACAGAACATATGGGGAAAAGCAGCCGGACACAAGAATGTTAAGGAGAAAATCACCTGGACATGCTGATTGATGCCAGGTACGGCAGGAAAGAGAGGCTCAAAATTATAGCCATTTATTGTTGTTCTCGAGTCTACGGGACAGCTGGGATGGTTCTGCCCATCTGGGTTGTGCATGGCTAGCCTTGGCTGGTTCACTCATGTGTCTGTGATCAGCTGGGAGCTGGCTGACCTCAGAGAGACTCACACACATGTCTGACAGTTGCTGGCTGTCCACCAGGGCGATGAGGGTGAATGGATCACACGTCCTCCTCCAGGCTGGCCCAAGTTTGTTCATGTGACAGTGCTGTAATTTCAAGACTGTGAGCAGACATATGTAAAACCTTTGAGACTCAGAGAAATAGACTTCATCTCTTTGCGGGAGGAGCTACAGTCACAGAGCCACAGGCACAGATCAAGTGCAGCCATCGGGATTGCCTGAAGCTCGCATAATCCGTCCATTTCTCTCGAAACCCTCAGATAGCCTCAGACCAAGCCAGACTGGCAGAAGCTGCACACCAGGACCAGAGTCAAACGTCCTCCTTAGAGTCAGCTTTGCCAATGGGGCTTCTGGAAGGCGCCAGTCCATACGCAAGGGATGTTACAGGAAACTGGACTCTGCAGCTCCTCATCATATTTAATCCAGTTTGTTTTTGAAGACTTTGCCCCTCTTGGCCACAGTGGGAGAGACTCCTCGCTGGTCTCTGGTGTGGAGCTGGGCTGGTTTTTTAACCTTACAGATTCGTAACTCAGGAAGCTAATGGATGTCTCTCTTCAAGTTGTCTGCTAGAAAGCTTAAAGCTGACTATGTGGTTCACTCTAGCCAAGAGGAAGACCTTGTAACGTGTAATTTGGTTCTGGCTTCCCTTTCGGCTTCATGTTGATCTTCCTTTAACAGCTCTCCTTCCTACTTACTTTCTGTTTAAATGCACTGTATAATTTCATAAGTTGCGAGTCTTGTAAATAGTAGATGGTAAATAAAGTGACTAAAAGAATGAATGAGCAAGCAGAGTACTTTTACGTACCCAGAAATATACTGAAAGTTAGGATATCTTTTGTTTATTTGTTAATTTTTCGTAAGTTGTATTGGAAGTCCTACACTGAGCCAGACTTCACACCTGGAAACTACATTTTTGAGGAAGCCTGCAGTTGCCCTTCTTTTTTATTTTTTTTAAATTTTTAAATTTTTTTATTTATTCATTTTAGAGAGGAGAGGGAGAGACAGAGGGAGAGAGAGAGAGGAGAGACAGAGAGAGAGAAGGGGGGGAGGAGCTGGAAGCATCAACTCCCATATGTGCCTTGACCAGGCAAGCCCAGGGTTTCGAACCGGCGACCTCAGCATTTCCAGGTCGACGCTTTATCCACTGCTCCACCACAGGTCAGGCATGCCCTTCTTACCACTAGATGACACTCCCTTGTTTCCATCTCTGTGGTGGAACACTGTAGATACACAGACTCTGCGGAGGACTGTGGGACATTTATGAATGTCCCCTGTAAAGTATTAGAAAAGGCAACTCTTTTATATAGGAGTGGATATACAAATATTTAGCAATGGAGTGAGGAAGGTGGGGCAGCGTCACTGTGTCAGCTTCCCAGTCCTGCCTGCACGTGCTGATAGCCCAGGTCAGTGGTTTTCAACCCTTCCTAAAAGCAGTTTTCAGTGGTCCTAAGCAAAATATGAAAATGAAGACGATCGTAAAGAAGCTTACATGAAGCTAAATATATTTGTTTTTTAAATTCTCTTTCTCCCTGAGATTATATTCTTTCTAGTTTTTTAGTATTAGAATATCTTTTATGAAATGATAGAGTAGATGGCAGACACTCTTCTTGTTGTTTAAAAAATGTTCTTACCTGACAATAAAAAGTGAACAGCCTATATAGAGCCTTTGAAGTTCTTTTTGGAAATTTAATATTTTTGGCCTGCAAAATTCAAAATTCTGAAAACCTGTGGTTGAGTAAGAGAGGGAACCAATACAGAAATATTTCATGTAATCCTTCTCCGTACGCCTGGCCTGTGGTGGAATGGTGGATAGAGCGTTGACCTGAAATGCTGAGGTTGCCAGTTGGAAACCCTGGGCTTGCCTGGTCAAGGCACATATGACAAGCAACAAGCAAGCAATGAAACTAAGGTGAAGCAAATCGAGTTGATACTTCTTCCCCCCCCCCTCCTCTCTATAAAAATCAATAAATAACACTGGGGAACAATTTTTTTTCATTTTCTATTGCATGAGGTTTTAGAACTGTTTCTATATATTTCTGCATCGCTGATTCCAAATCTGAAATCCGTTTTTTGGTGCATGCTCTAGTTTTTATGCAATTTTAATTTCTTTTTGTTACAGTTAATGGCATGCATTGGTTTTTATATTGGAATTAAAGGGCAAAGACTCTTGGATTGAAAATAACCACAAGGCAATTAATGTTTTACAAACATCACTTTTACATAATTTTAGTTGTTTTTAAATGTAAAAAATTATTATCTGATAAAAACACCCTCTTATTTTGTTTTAAGATTGAATCATGGCTTCTTTGAATAGGTGTAAATGTAAGAATAGTCCTGACACCTTCTGTTATATATGTGGCTGTTACACACTTCAACATCAAGGGCACAATATTTCATCATTTGTGACACGTGCATATATTGCCTATTTTCAAGTTCCCCTTGGCGACCAAGACAAGAATTGGGCTCCTCATATTGTGTGTCATAACTGCAAGGAAATGCTTCATGACTGGACAAAAGGAAAAACGCAAAGGAATGCTTTTTGGAATTCCCGTGGTTTGGCGTGAACCTAAGGACCACAGCAGTAACTGTTATTTCTGTCTGATCCATACAAAGGGCATTGACAAGAAAAAAAAACAGCATATGATCACATATCCTAATATTCCTTCAGCAATACGACCTATCCCACACTCTGAGACACTCCTGGTTCCAGTTTTCAATGGTTTTATTTCTTCTAAGAATGAAGAAAGTGAACATGGTGATCAAGTGTATTTTGATAAGATGCATAAGGAAATGGTTGTAGAATCTGAAGGATCTTCTTCTGATGATGCCAAGCAGTCATTAACCCCTCAGCAGTTTAGCCAACCCGAATTGAATTACTTAGTAAGAATGACATAAAAATTGTCCTCGACTTTCTGAAGTATAAGGAGCATAACTGGATCATTTGTGTGGATCGTAAAATGGTAAATCTCTTGCTAGGACAACAGAGATGTTTGACAAAGTATTCCTGCTTTCTGTGTTTGTGGGATAGCCGAGCTCAGGAGAAACACTGGACACAGAAGGAGTGGTCAAAACGTGAGGCTCTGGAAGTAGGGATGCAAAATATTGTGAATGAACCTACAGTTAATTGAGACAGGATCATTTTCCCCCCACTTCACATCAAACTTGGCTTAATGAAGCAGTTTGTTCAGGCTTCGAATAGAGAAAGTGAATGCTTTCAACATATTATTTCTGCTTTTCCTGCCTTGTCTTTCGAGAAGATAAAAGCAGGTGTATTCGATGGATCTCAAATTCAAACCCTCAAACGTGACGAAGAATTTGCCAGGAAGATGAATAAGGAGGAGAAAGCAGCATGGCAGTCTTTTGTGGCAGTTACAAAGAACCTCCTTGGCAACAAAAAAAGCAGAAAACAATGTACTTCTGGTTCAAAGGATGCTGTTGGCTTTCTGCGACATTGGATGTAATAATAGTGTTAAGATTCACTTCCTGAATGGTCACCTTGATAAGTTTCCCGAAAATCTTGGACCTGTTAGTGATGAGCAGACTACTGCAGGAGCATCAAACGAGATTGTCCTCAACAAGTACACAAACGCAAGAGCTACAAACGCAAATTTTTGCCTGAATAGAACTTAAATAAGTTTTGCACAAATTTTATAATTAAAATTAAGTGTTTTAATATGTTCTATTTCAAAATTGTAGACAAATTCTGATGCAATCATATCTTTTAGTGTATTTACTGCATTATATAAGTTGTTATATTTTCACAAAGATGATGCCCAAGAAGACATTCTACTTCATTATGTTAAACTAAATGTTGAAAATTTTACAATAAGATAAAAACATAAAATCTTGAATTGCAAAAAACCTGTAACTTACAGAGAAGAACTAATGTCAAATTTGAGATCAGCACACTCGAATTAGGTAAGAACAAGTGTTTTTGTGGATGCAACAAAAATTTTTTCCCCAGTGTATTATATATTTTTAAATCCTTCTTAGTACATTTGTAAGATGGGGTCATTAACAGTAATATGATCTCAATTCATCTGTAGTTCAACCATGGTTTTTAAAAAGGTGGTATCTGGGGAAATAGTCTAGGAATGTTCTCCCCTCTCCCCTCTGGCTAAGAATTCTGGGTCCAGCCTTTGGGCAACTTGAGTGCTTGGATCTTGGTAATCAGGCCCCACTACAATGTTCTTAGCTCAGCCAGATCACAGTCTACTTCTGCCTTTGTTTTATTTTGAAGCTGTTGTTAAGGACACTTTCTCTTATGTACACAGCAGACCTTAAAGTTCCATGTAAGTATTGTTGGGGGTCCTTTCTAATGACCTGTGTGTCTGTGCTTCCTCCTCTCAGATGGCAGGATAACTCGATAACTCGACACATTATCTTTCTTTTTTTTTTTTTTGCTCAGATGTCACTGGCCTCCATTTCAGATTTCGCGCTCAACTGGAACCACTTTGTTTACCCTTAAGACTGATATATGTCCAGTGTTCTGGGTTCTAATTCTATTTTTATCAACCTCATGATGTCTTTTATTATAAGCCCCCACCCAAAGCCTATGTTGGAATGACATATACATACTTTAAAAAACAATAAAATTCCTTTATATAACAAATGGTATTCTTTGGAACACACTGAATTATTCAGTATAGACTGCATACAAGTGCCTCCAGAGTATGTCCCAGGATTGTCATAACAAAAACCTAAACTATTCTCTCATTCAAAATTATTTCACATGGTTAAGTCTCGTTTCCTGGACTAGAATGTAATCCCTTTGTGTTATATATTGCTTTAAATCCCTCATAATTTCCAGATCAGTACCAAGGAAAAAGAAATGCCAATGAAGGCTTGCTGATAGACGGACCCACAGTTCTGTGTGCTCTGGGAATTAGGAGGGCCTTCCTGGATGATGTGCAAGGACAGGGACAGAAAGCGGGATCGTCACCTATCTAATAATTGGCTTCTCAAATGGAAAACAGGCTGGCTAAGGTTATGAACGTTTTCCAAGACTTTACGCTTGTTCAGTAAGAGGACAGATGACTGGAGGAAAGTGGCAAATAAGTAAATGATCGTGTTCAGGTTCATGGAGACAGAAATAAATGTGGAATTGAGGAGGAGCCTTCAGGATGGAGGCTATGTAGGCTGTACAGTATTGTGGACTTCTGTCTCTTTAGTTCACAACTATTTGGCTTTGCTAAACTTGCACTTCATGCCCCCTGATTTAGTACTATATGGTCTGCCTTGCTATCTATGAACACCAATCTAGATCGGCGCAACTTGTGAGCTGCTGTGTGGTCAGCAGGTGGGCACCTGGGCAGTGGCAGTTGGCACCAACATCTGACTGTGCACACTCTAATTTAACAATTAAATTCAGTTACCAATTGAGTTTAAAATTTCAATTAATTATGTTTTGTTTTTCTAGTATAATCTTAAGTATCCACAAAGTAATAGCCTTAAGGAGAACAAATAGATAGCTATTTGATGACCTGAGTAATAAAAAGGAAAACATTTGGTTAAGTTCTGTTATGATTTAATGTTTTCAAGCAAAGTAAATAAGACCATTTTAGTGATGTTTAGTAATGTGTTTAGTGATGTGCAGGGACTGATCTGGGGCTCTGGAGTGTTTTAACCTTTTCTTTTCTTTTTTATTCAGTGAGAGGAGGGGAGGCAGAGAAACAGACTCCTGCATGTGCCCCAACTGGGATCCACCCAGAAAGCCCACTAGGGGGCGATGCTCTGCCCATCTGGGGCATTTTTCAGCAACCAAGCTCTTCCTAGCACCTGAGGCAGAGAGAGGCCATGGAGCCATCCTCAGTGCCTGGGGCCAACTCGCTCCAATCGAGCCATGGCTGCAGGAGAGGAAGAGAAAGAGAGAGAGAGAGAGAGAAGCAAGAGGGGGAGGGGTGGAGAAGCAGATGGGCGCTATGCCTGTGTACCCTGACCAGGAATTGAACCTGGGACATCCACATGCTGGGCTGATGCTCTACCGCTGAGCCAACCAGCCAGAGCATGGTAACCTTTTCTTATGAAATTAGTGATAATTATATTTTTAGGTTAGATTATTAGAGATAAGTTATAAATTATAAATTGGAACTGAATTGAATTTAGTCAGGGAATATTATTATGTTTTGGGGTTTTTTTGTATTTTCTCTAAATCTGGCTCTCCATAGGTGCACAGTACCCATTGTGAACATGCTTGAGAACACCTGGCATCTGAGTGCATTCCCAGAGCCAGCTGTCCTCTTGACAGACCCGGCCCAGTTCTCCTGGCGATCTCCCTTAGCCCATCTATGGAGATTCTGATGAGAAGAATTAGAAATACCTTTGGGTAAACAGGTCCCCAGAAAAGGGAGAGAATATATGTGAAAAATAGTAATAATTCAATGGTCCAGATTCACTTGGCTTTAACACAGTTCAGAAGTGTTATTGTACAGGAGTCTTTGGGTAACAACACAGTTCCATTCCTACAACAGTGACATAACCTAAATTTTGGTGTAAGTCAAAAATTCACCCTAGCCTAAGTCATTTACCTATCCTAACACAGTTATAAAGTCATAATCTAGAATATAAAAACACAACTAAGCCACAGAAATAGGAAAAGGACATAAATATACTGTACTGTACACTATACTCTAGTAAAAGAAAAAAATGACAAAAATGAGTGTAAAAAAAATTTCTTACCTTTATCCCTGTGGTTGGTGTGCACACTGGAAGGGGCATTGCAATGTGGGAGAGAGTGACCTATTGGGAGGAGGAAGCTGGAGAGGCAGGAGAACCTGCAGAAGGTGCTGGAGATACTGGGTCAGGTGAATCAGGATTACCTAAGGAACATGAAGGAGACACCGGAGATGATTCTACCTGTACTACAGGTGTTTCATCTCGAGAAGCAGCTGATGTAGAGGGTACAGGATCTGCTGCAGGCCTCTCTATCTTCTTGAAGAATTGTTCCAGGCTAGTCTGGAAGGTTGATGACTTCTCTCACATCTCAATTTTTAGAAGTTTTTATGGGAGTGTCATAAACTAGAAACGTCGTACGTCGAGACTGTCATAACCCAAGGACAACCTGTTTTTCAGTCATTTTACTCAGACTTGAAGAAGACAGCTGTCCCACTCTGACAGATGATGGCACCCTGTTTGGCAGCGCCCTCCCCTCCCCCACCCCCTGGGGTCTGGATACCTCTCAAACCATTGCTTCAGCTCTCCTGACTCTCAGCCTCCATCTCTATTTTCCAGTCAAGCTTTTAGAGTATCGTCACCACATTTTAGAAGGTAAAGCAATAGCAGTGAGAGACACCCACTTCACAGAGAAATGGAAAACCGAGTTGGTGACCAAGAGGCCTGGTTCTGTGTGCAGGAGTTTTCTATAGCTGTGTGACACATCTCCACAGACATGGTGGCTTAAGACAATACAGTGTCTTCGTTACACACAGAGTGTGTTTTCATGCGTATATAGTATTTCATTACACTACAGTTCCTGTAGGTCTGGAATCTGGGCACAACTAGTATGCGTAGATTTTCTGCTCAGAGTCTCCCTGGGTTGAGATCAAGGTGTTCCCCAGGGCTGCCCGCCTCGACCAGAGCTCAGGATGATCGTCCAACCTCCCCAGCTATTGGCAGAATTCATTTCTGAGGTCCAGTTTCCTTGCTGGCTCTGAGCTTTTGGAGGCCGCTCACATTCCCCACCACAAGACCTCTCCAGCTTCAAGCCAGAACCAGCGTGACAGACCTTCCTGTGTTTCAAATCTGAAACCAGCCAGAGAAAATACCAGTCTTTTAAAAGGCTAGGTGATTGGGTCAGGCCACCCAGATAATCTCCCTATCTGAAAGTCAGTAGTGCCGTTTGACATAATCCAGTCGTGGTAGTAGAGTTCCTCACATTCACAGTCCTGGTGGCTGTCTGGGCGTGGGGAGGAGATCATATGAGAATTCTACCACCACGCTGTTCTTTCCCAGCCGGAGGCAAACTGCTTATCACACAGATGCACGTCAGGCCCACCACGGAGGCCTGGGGAGGGTGAACATGCATGGAGCCCTCTCTGCCCCTTTACAGTTTGCAAAGCACTTCCATAGCTGTGATCTCATTGTCCCCCCAAAAAGAAGAACAATGAGATGAAGCTGCACCACCTTGGCATTTTATATGTGAGAACAGTGGAGCTCAAAGAGGTTAAAAGGTTAACCCAGTGACTTGGAGTTAGGACTTCTGACCCAAGAATGAGATCCTCTGGCTCTAAGACTGGACCTTTCCCTGTGGCATGTCTCCCAGTGAAGAATTGTGTCATTGGGCAGACAAAGTGAGACACAGAGCAGTTGAAGATTGAGGAGTAAATATCATAGTGGTGTGCTTTAATACAGCTTAAGTTCAAGGGCAGTGCAGAGCTAGGGTTGCTGGGGATACTTGATGGAGTAGGGAACAGCCGTGCAGAGGGGGAAAGAAGGGGCAACAGGCTGGGCGGCAGTTTGAGCAAAGGCCAGCCAGGCAAAGTGTGTTGTGGGAGCAAGAGGGACGCATGTCAAAGGGTTAATGACCGGCCACAGAGAGCCAGGAATGTGCTGTGGGTGTTAGACATTAGGAAACTATTGTGGGTTTGTTTGTTTCTTAGCTGAGGGTGGTTTAAAATAACAGTGTTTTAATAGTTCACATAACCTTCCATCCACTCAGCAATCCCATGCCTGAGCCTATGCCCTGGGCCCACTGAAAGGTCATGAAATCAATTTAGTGGGTGTGAACAGTATTGACACTATAGAACAGAATAGAATGGAGTATATTAAAGGACAGAAGATGCCATAAGGGTCATTATTATATATTATTTCTTGAAACAGTTCTACTCTGTGCGTGTGCGTGTGTGTGTATGTGTTCATATTTTGAGTTGTGCATGGTATCCTGTGATATAAAATATATTTCTTACTCTGGGTTTCTGTCTAAAGGTTTGAAAAATCTCGCCCAGAGAACATTTTATACATGTATAACAGAAATGAGTACCGTGACATGCCAGCAGCTCTGCCCTAACTGGAAACACCTTGTCCCTCCAAAGGAGAACAGATAAGTTTAGGCTATGCGTGTAATGAAGTTCAGACAAGCAGTTTAAAAAAAAAAAGGATGTCCCTGGCCAGTTTGCTCAATGGATAGAGCATCAGCCTGGTGTGCAGATATCCCAGGTTCATCTCCTGGTCAGAGCACACAGGAGAAGCAACCATCTGCTTCTCTCCTCCTCCCTCTCCTCCTCTCTTCTTCTTACCCTCTTACAGCAAGTGGCTCAGTTGGTTCAAGTGTCCTCAGGCACTAAAAATAGCTCTGTTGATTTGAGCATCAGTCCCTGATGTGGTAACTAAGTAGATCCCCATTGGGGCTCATGCGGGAATCTGTCTCACTATCTTCCCTTCTCTCACTTTAAAAAAAAGGATGGGGTGAGAGGAAAGAAACTAAAGCCACATCTATTATCATGGACCGAAAAACAAAGAAGAAAGAAAAAAAATGGTTTTTGAATTGTAAATGTATTATCTAAAATTTTAAAACATACAAAATAATGAATTATTATTTTGCAATTATTATCCTGAAAACATTAGTAGGAATATGTATATGCTTGAGAATGGTAACACCCAACTGAGGCTACTGGTTATGGCTGATGGAGGAGAGAGGGGCATGGGACCAGGGAGATGGCCTTTCCCCTGCACCCGTTGTGTTACATCTGGGGGCGGTAGGAGTCACATTCTGTACTTGTCCACAGGCTTGCAGCATTCCCTCATCCATGAACTTAGAGCGGAACTGTAGGATAATTCATGAGCCAGGCTCGGTGAAGACAGATTTGGATACTTGCAGTGGTGGAGCTTTGAGGCCATGTGGACGTGGACTAGGGTAACAGACTGGGCATTCCCACATAATGTGTGAGAGCAGTGATAATAACACCTACCTTGTGTTTTAGAAGGGCTTTCCAAAGCAGAAATCCACTTCTCGTCGTAAGGTCACAAGATAGGCAGGGCAGTTGTCTAGTACGGTAAACCTCAGAAAGATGAAATTTAGAAAAATTCAGTGGCTTGGTTAAGACAAGACAGTGATGTGGAGTGACATGGGGACTTGAATCTGGTCTGCCATGACTTTTGCAGACTCTCCAGACTGGCATGTTGGGCCCACCATTGGCCAAAGCCCAAGCATTATTCTTTAAATCCCCGTGTTTCCCATATGTGCATCACAAACACATGACCATGTGATGAAAAGATTTCGATTGTGGAGACATCATCAATGCTCACGAAGCAAGACCATTGCTATAATGGGCCTCTTGGCTCACTCCCATCTTAGAGGTGCGGGTGCAGGTCATCACCTGGGCTTCCCTACTGGGCATGTGGCATGCACTGCATGTGACAGATGACATAACAAGGGGGGACTTTGTGGGAAAACATCTGGTAGCTCATGCTGGCAGAGCTTCAGGGGGTCAGAGGTCAGCTGCTGGGCGAGCAAGACCTGGTGCATCCTCTTCAGGATGCTGGCAGCCAGCCCGTGTGTGGGGAGAGATGTTTAGACTGGGGCCAGATGCTTTCCTTAGGAAAGAATATTCAACAAACCCAGACATCATCCATATACTAAGAACAAGCAAACAAAAAAATGTGGGTAACAAGAAGAAGCAAGTAATGTGAATGGTATTGTTCACAAGTGGTTTTACCACATAAATATTGGAAGAAAAGACAAAAACAAATGTCTGCAAGTCTAATGTGTGATAGGCTCCATGTCAGGTTTTCATGAACATCATTTCATGTAATTTTCTCAGTGACCCTGTGAGGCAAGTGTTAAGATCCCTCGATTCAAAGACAGTGAAACAAGAGCTAAGACAGTCGCTCGTCTGTCCCTTGTCGCCCAGGCAAACCCTGTAGCCAGGATTTGAACTAGAGTTTTGTTCCGCTGCACATAGTATTTCTTCTGTATCATGCAGCAATAAAATTTAAAGAGAAAACAACAGACGTTTATAATCCAACATGTGATTACCATGGAGAAAAGGTAGATGTTGAAGGGCCTGGGCTCCTGGACTGGGTGACCATCTGAGGTTCTCGGTCAGACAACTGTCCGGGTGAATGCTGTATTCTTGCATCCAGCAGGAAGTGCACGGTGGGAAGGAGCTACGACGTGCAGTGGCAGACAGCAGGAGGCTGCTGGCAACCCTTTGGGCGCCCTGCTGCCAAGGACACAGCCACAAGGCCCTGCTAGCACAGGAGCTGAGCGGTGACATCTCTGTAGAGGGGCGGGGAGAAGCTATTCATCTGCTATCACACGTCGAAATTCAGAACTCATTTTGGCATGGAAACTATGTCCTCCTTGGTGTCAGGTTCTGGCCCGCAGTGGCAGAACCCACTGGATGGGCTTTTTATGGGCAGGTCCAGGAGCCCAGTCACTGTGTAAAACAGTGATTTTCAACCTTTTTTGAGCCGCAGCACATTTTTTACATTTACAAAATCCTGGGACACAATACCTACCAAAATGACACAAAATGACACTCTAACACAGTACATATTATACATATAGTTAATAATATAGTTTCTAAATGTATTTATACTCACTTAGTGTGAAACCTGGGCCTGTTTCTATGAACACAAAAGGGATATCCTGGCAGGAATGGTAGAAAGACACACATGAAGCTCTTCCTCAACTGTTCTCAGTCTCTCTCTGTTTTTAGTTTTTATCGCAGTCAAGCTTGAGAAGCTCAGCTCACATAGATATGTGGTTGAAAATGGGAGCAATGTCAAAATAGCTTTGTTGGCCAGAATGGGGAACTCCTTGGCAACAGATAACCAAAAACTGTCCAAAGGAAGATCAGCAAACTTTAGCTTTAAAGTTAGATAACATTGTGATGCATTGTATATCACCTTCTGCGGGGGCCTCTTTAAAAAAAAAAAAAGGTCAAATATCTATATACACCATCAGGATAGACATAACCAGGCTGAGGCTTCATCTAGTGGTGGCAACATTTACCTCCAGTCCTGACCAGGATTAGAAATCGGGACCATGGGGAGGAGTAGCAGCTTCAACTACTCGCTCCCCGCGGCCACACAATGACAAGCACGCAGCAGCTCGAGTGGGGACCTTCCTGGGTGTGGATGAGAGGCGGCCTACTGTTGGTTCATCGCTAGTGGTCGGGATGAATCCTAGAAGGTGATTGGTCAGTGAGCGTTCCCTGTGCCTCCACTCTTCCTGTCGCTGATAGCTGGAGGGATTGTGAGGGGAATGTTTATGTTCAAATGGAGACAGCTGGCGGCGGGCCGGATAAATAACCTCTGCAGGCCGTATCCGGCACGCAGGCCATAGTTTGGGGACCCATGTTTAATTTCCCCATGGCACACCTGACCATGTCTCACGGCACACTGGTTGAAAAACACTGGTGTATAACATACATTCTGTGGGAAATGTGTTCCTACCTTAGCTTTCAAATGGATGTCTGAAGCACAGCCTGCCCGTAAGTTGAGAAAACAGCCCACCTTGGGAGAATATTGAGCTTGGAGAGGTTGAGGGTCTGGGTTCCAGTGCCGTCTGAAGGAGGGGACTAAGAGGGAGCACTCGAGGTGCCAGAGGGTATGTGGGGGCTGTGCTGGGGGTGCCACATTTCATGCAGGGGGACTGGACTTTCAGGGAGGCAGGTAACTTCCCCGAGAGTGTAGAGCTGGGAAGAATTGAGGTCCAAAGGTCAAGTTCTTTCCAGAAGGAGTCAGAGCAAATCTAGTTGGAATGAAGAAGTCAGCAGAGGTTCTCCTCCTGTAGCCTGTCCCTTAGCATCATTGTGATTAAAAAAAAACAAAAAAAAACACCCCACAAGAAAGCCAGGGTAGCCCTTTAAAAACATTCTAAGTCCCCAGAGAGACTGACACCAGCAGGGTGGCACCAGCACTCACACCTGCTCCTCCCTGTCCCCACTCCCTGTCTCGCCTTTTCTTCTCTCCTCAGGGTCCAGCTGGAAATTCTTACTATCAAATCAGTGACTGTCCCCTGGCCAATTGACTCAGTAAATAGTGTCAGCCCAGCATGTGGATGTGCTGGGTTCAATCCCCAGTCAGGGCACACAGGAGAAGCAACCATCTGCTTTTCTCCCTGTTCTCTCCCTCTTACCATCTTGTAGCCAGTGGCTCAATTGGTTCAAGCATCAGCCCCAAGCACTGAGGATAGCTTGGTTGATTCAAGCATCAGCCCCAGACGGGGGTTGTTGGGTGGATCCCGGTTGGGGCACATGCAGGAGTCTGTCTCTCTATCTCCCCTCCTCTCACTAAAATAACAAATAGCCTGACCTGTGGTGGCGCAGTGGATAAAGCGTCGACCTGGAAATGCTGAGGTCGCCGGTTCAAAACCCTGGGCTTGCCTGGTCAAGGCACATATGGGAGTTGATGCTTCCAGCTCCTCCCCCCTTCTCTCTCTCTGTCTCTCTCTCCTCTCTCTCCCTCTCTGTCTCTCTCCTCTCTAAAAATAAATAAATAAAGTAAAAAAAAATCTTTAAAAAAAAATAAAATAAAATAACAAATAAAAAAACCAGCGACTATGCAGAGTCGCCAAGAGAGGGGCCAATGGGAAGGGGGGAAGTGCTTGAGAGCAGGAGGGACATGCGTAGGTGGTAAAGTGGTGGTGCTGAGCACACCCAGTCTTGGGCTGTCTCTCCCCGCCGGGTGCCTCCCTCTGCACCTTTTGCCCCACAGCCCAGGGACCCACTGGATTGCTGGTATCGTTGGTTCCAGCTTGTTTCCAAGCCTGCATGGAGCTCTTTCAAGCAAGGATTTCTGCCCCTCTGTGAGCCAGCCCCTGCCCTAGCCCATGAGGACTCAACCTGACCCAGGTGTAACCAGGTGATCATGTCTTCCCAGACTAGAGCAGTTCCCTACACTGTCTAGGTGGAGACTCAGCGTCTCCTTTTCAGGGTCTCAGTGATCTCCTTGGCAGTAACAGCAGACATGTGGAGGAGGCGCTCCAAGTCTCTCATCCTCCTGCCTCCATGTGTCCAGCAAGCACTGACCCACGACCTGCACTGTGTCAGTCTTGCGGATGTGCTGGAGCAGAAAAGAGAAGAAGATAGTCTTGGTCTGGAGGAATGCACAGGAGAGAGGTTGGAGGAGTATAAGTAAACACTATTTTGGGGGGGTGAGAGGAAGGGAGATATTGAGGCAGACTCCCACATGCACCTTCATTAGAATCCACCGAGCAACCCCATCTGGGACCGATGCTCGAATACTGAGTGATTTTTAGCACAGTGCTCAGATTAACCAGGCTATCCTCAGCACCCGGGGCCATGCTCAAACCAATTGAGCTGATGGCTGTAGGAGGGAAAGTGAGAGAGAAGGGAGAGAGGGTGAGGGAGAGAAGCTGTTGTGTGCCCTGACCGGGAATCGAACCTGGGACATCCATACACCGGGCTAACACTCTATCTACTGAGCCATGGCCAGGGCCAGTAAACAGTATTTTTATGCATAAGGAAGGAACAAAGAGTTTGGGAGCAGAGATGAGTGAACTGCTGAGTCCTCTGGGATTAGCTTTCTCTGAAGAGAGGACATCTGAGCTAGGCATTGAGGAGGAGGAAGCATTTCCCAGCTGTGGTGAGGAGGGGCAGTCCCAATGGCAGGGATGCATGAGGAGGGTATATATGAACACAGGAAGTCTGGTGTTGCCAGAGCACAGCAGTCAGGGTGGGCTGAGTTTGGATAGTCAGATGATAATGTCACTGGGCTAAATGGGATGGACTTCTCTCTTTAGTCAGGTTTGGATGAGGAACTATGTCGTTGTGCTTCCATGTAGACACTGGGTGATGCTGGGAGGGCAGTGTGGGCAGAAAGATCTGGAAGTCAGACACTGTGACTCCTAAAACTTTGCTTGAATAAGGAGTGTGGTTAGAGCTTTGGAAATTCAAAGGGCCTGAAATTGCACATATGAACACACAAGTCCAAAGGAAGCATCCTGTACCAGTTCTTATATTCCCAGAACCCTGTTAATAATTAACACTGCATCTATGCTACAGTGGAGAACATGCTTCCCTTAATTATTAGAGCAGAGAACTCCTGGTTGATCACCCCAAGATCTGCTAGTTCAGTATCCACAGTGTGAAGATGGTTGGGACCATCATATCCATTCTACACAACAGGATCCAAAGAGGCCAAGAAACTTGCCCAAGGTCAGTGTTAAGTGGTAGAGAAGGTCTTGACTCTGTGTTTGGATAACTGCACATATTGGCTTTACCATAAAGATGGCACAGCTTCTGGGGTGACTCTATCAGCCTCCCTTGACCCTTTGAGTCAGGACAGGAGTCCTTCTGTCCGACCTCCTCACTCCTCTTCTTTCCCTGCTGAGGTTCTGTTTTGTCTTTTGTTTTTTAAATCACAATCAGAATGACCTTGAGGTATTCCTTGTTTGTGTTTTTCTCCTTAAGAGCATTCATGGCCCTGGCCGGTTGGCTCAGCGGTAGAGCATCGGCCTGGCGTGCAGGAGTCCCAGGTTCGATTCCCGGCCAGGGCACACAGAAGAAGCGCCCATCTGCTTCTCCACCCCTCCCCCTCTCCTTCCTCTCTGTCTCTCTCTTCCCCTCCCGCAGCCGAGGCTCCATTGGAGCAAAGTTGGCCCGGGCGCTGAGGATGGCTCTGTGGCCTCTGCCCCAGGCGCTAGAGTGGCTCTGGATGCAACAGAGTGACGCCCCAGAGGGGCAGAGCATCGCCCCCTGGTGGGCATGCCGGGTGGATCCCGGTTGGGCGCATGCGGGAGTCTGTCTGACTGCCTCCCCGTTTCCAGCTTCGGAAAAATGAAAAAAAAAAAAAAAGAGCATTTATTCCATCTTATTAAAAATATGCCTTTAGAAGAATCACTAAGTGATGAGTGAGAAAACAAGGCCACGTATGGTGTGAGGGGAGAGTGTCCTTCCACAAATGACATGGTGCATGCCGCCCCATCTATGGGCAGACCTGTCGTCAAGATCATGACTTCACGGTGGTTTCCTCCTTTCTCTCTTTTCTCCAAGTACAAATGCAAGGTGATTTCCAAAGGCTCTTTATTACAAAAGATGAAAAGTCTTCTACTACATCTCAAAGTAGCCTTTAGTTCCTCAACCTATGAAATGCATCAAATATACTTCTTCTAGAAGGTGCCATGAAAGCTCATTGCTAAGAGTTTTGCATGTTATAAACTGTGAGTTACCAGTCGGGTTGTTCTCAGCAACCTAAGCTGGGTCCACAGGAACACATCAAGATACATAGTTTTATCTCTTGACTCCAGATGGAGACATTTGGTGGAGCTCTGAATCCCAGTGTGTTCCGGTGTGGAAGAGCCCGGGGTTCATCGTTGCTCGGATGGTGCCCTTCAGACTCTGTTTGGCCAACCTGTTAATGATGGGACGATTTTCTGCTTGTTTCCTGTTGTGCGTGGTGGGGTGGGCACCTTGCAGGCTTCCTGGCTGAGGGAGGATGATGCCCTAGTTGGAGATTGCAGAGCAGGGGGCTGTAGGAAAGTGGCAATAGTTAGCTGGGCCCTGGGTGACCCCAGCCCTCCTGGCTTGGAATGCTGTCATCTAAGGGCTGCAGCCAGAGAGAGGGTGGGGACAGAGGAAAGCAGCCAAAAACACATTGAGCCGCAGTCTTCAGGGAAAAAAGCTGTATGAGATGGAGAGGGACAATTGCTAAACCCAAATATTTAACTAGATTTCACTTTTTTCTTTCAGTCCAAATGTGTATGTGTGTCGTGTGTGGGGGTGTGTGTGTATGCTTGCAAATATAGCTTTGAAGATGTTTCTTTTCTTAATGTTCCAACAATATTGTTCTTTTCATCTTGTTTTTTTTGGGGTAGAATGTAGACTATTTAGATTATTTCTGAATTATAGCATCAGATTTCTCAAATTCCTGGGTATGCTTCTCGTCACAGACCTCTGTGGTGCTGCCCAGAACCTCCCTTCTCAAGCAGGCAAGAACGTGTAGAAACAGTCTTGCTAATGCTGACAGTCTGGCTCTTTAGTGTCTCGTATGTGTTTTGCAAGTTTTCAGAGTTGCTGAATATATTTTATATATTTAAAATATATGCAGATTCTCTCGAGTCTCACTCAGCATAGAACATTTATGCCAGTTCTTTCTACAGACAACGCACACTATAACAAGCATAATGACAGACATCTTTATAAGGATAATAAGATTTTTAGAGAAAGAATTTTTCAAAAAAAAACCTGTGTTTTCAGAGTCTTTGACCTTTATTTTCCCTTGGCAGGACTGGATCAGAGATCCCGGGTCAAACATTGAGCTTTGATGAATTAGTTTCTTTTGCATACTCCCCCCCCCCCAGTCGTTAGAGGACATGGGTCTTTAACAAGCTCCACACCTCTTATGAGAAGAGCCTCTTCCATCCACGGTCCCCTCCAGGTGGGAAAGCAGATCCCACACCCACCCCTGCCCCCACTCGAGTCTGATCCCCAAGGCTGTGTGTGCAGTGTTGCATCCACCGGGTATGAGAACAAACGTTGGAGACTTTCAGGAGTTTAGATGTTACTTTATTGGCCAGTTTAACCTGCGCAGGGGCAAACTCCCAAGATGTCCGGAGACACCGTGCTCACAAGGAGCTGCAAACGGAAGCCGCACCTGGCGCTTACAGTCAGGTTCTTATATATTGTAAGTGAGCAAGCATTATTTAGAAGCAGATGTGGCAGTTTAGCTATTGGCTAGGGAGGTCGCACGCAGCATAGCAACAGGGGCCGGCATAGCAACAGGGGCCGGTTTTAGCTTAGTGGCGAATTTCAGACATAAACTTCTGATAAGGGTCTCTGACCTTCTTTGTTCTCAGCCTCACAGGGGCCATATCAGCACTCCCTGTTCCTTCAAGAGTTACACTCTTGGCAGCCCCAGCATATCAGTACTCCCTGAATCTAACATTCCCTCATCTCTTTTGGGCATAAATCAAACCCTTGATTCTTCATCGGTGGGGAGAATGGTATAAGGCTGGGGCTCATGAAAATTTTCTACTTTAGCTGTAGCTATAAGCTAATTGGGTCTTATACACTGGCTAGTGATTAGCCTACTACGCCTCTCACAACAGTCAGCTATGAGCTCAGGGGGAGAGGGGTATTTATAGGCGAAACCTACAAGGTTACAATGTTTTCAGCACATTTGTACAATATCTTTGCAAAAGTACACAAGCACACACTGTTTTTTTTTAATTTTTATTTTGTTTATTCATTTTAGAGAGGATAGAGAGAGAGGAGAGAGAGAAGTGGAGGGAGGAGCTGGAAGCATCAACTCCCATATGTGCCCTGACCAGGCAAGCCCAGGGCTTCGAACCAGCAACCTCAGCATTTCTAGGTCGACGCTCCATTCACTGCGCCACCACAGGTCAGGGCAAGCACACACTGTTTTAAGATAATAAACTACTTTCCTGCAATATCTGCAGGGCTGATACACAAGGAACATGTCCTGCCTTGTATTTTTCCTCTCTGTACTAACTTCTTACAACTTGCACAAACCTTCTGCAACTTACACAAACCTTCTGCAACTTACACAAACCTTCTGCAACTTATATAAACCTTCTGCAACTTATACAAACCTTTAACTTTTATGTACTTTTTTTTACTATTCATATATAATTAGCTTTCACAACTTACTTTTTTCTTTTCCTTTCAAAAGTATCTCTATACCTTATACCTTTTATTATTAAAATCATACAATTCCTTTCTAACTAATTAAAATTCTTAATTTCTAAAAACCTTAACTTTCAGCGAGGACTAAGTTAGCTAAAGGACCTACACCCCTTTCTATATGACTCATAGTAGTACATGCATCAAACCTTAAGATGACTTACTTGGCTTTCCTTTACCTTAGTTTCCCTCCCTCCCAAAGTCTAATTAAAAGGAGGTCCTTAGTGAGTTCCTCTAGGCATTAGCCATGCGTGGACCAGTTAACTTTTGGTTTGTGGCTGAAGCAGGACATGCTGTCCTTCTCAGGGTCAGCTTACAAGGGTTGGCGGGGTCAGTCTTCGCTGTCTACAAAGGTGTCTCTGCTGGGACTGCAAGCTTCAGCCGGCTGCGGTGGACCCAGGCGGGTATGCCTTCTACCTTGGCAGTAGTGGGGGTGGTCGGGATCATGGTGTGTGGACCCGTCTACGTGGGAGTTAGTCCTTGGGTGGTGTACTGCTAAAAGTGCCTCTTGGACAGTCTTGAACATAGAGGCATACTAGCTAGGGCTGTCTTCTAATAGGCTCCTATTCTTTAATCTGTTTGCAAGTATCTTGATATTCTCTCTAATTACTCTAGAGTGGTTAGCGTAAAAACAACATTCTTCTTTTAAAACAGCACACAGTCCTCCTTGCTCAAGGAGGAGGAGGTCTAGCCCTCTCCTATTCTGAAGGGCTACCTCGGCTAGGGAGTCTATTTGCTTCTCGAGGTATATTACCTGGTTTAGGTGGACTCTATTGAAATTCACTGACTAGGGTCTCACAACCCTACTTTTTACAAAAATAATCTGAGTGAGACCCGTATATGTGACGCCATCCGAAAGGGGGTTCGGGGCAAACATAGTGTGGAGTACACCATAAAGCCCTATTTTTTTTACATTGGGGTTACACCTATTACCTAAGGTGTATGAGCTAGGCAAATCATCAGCGAGAGGGCTCCTGGCTGAATCAGAATGTCTCCAAGCTGCTGGTGAATCACAGAACTTGTCTTCAAAGAACTTTGATAAGTCAGCTTGGAGAGTTATAGGGTTGTTATTATCCCAGGTGTTATTCTGTGCTATAACTGTGCCATCTGCTGTCCTGATTAAAACCTATTCCTGCAACTCTAGTCCCTTGCTGGGTAAACAATAAAAAGTCATCAGTCCTAAGTGGAGGAGAAGGTGAGCTTTAGAGGCTCTCCAGGGGTCCGCCTGACTTGCCATCTCCGAGATCCTTCGTCGGGTGGTTGGGCCGGCATCACGTGGGAGAGGTGGATCCAGTAGGGCTTTTCAGCTACCTTAATAGCTGTGGGTGTGCTCAGGATCACCTGGAACGGTCCATTCTACCGCGGCTCAAGGTTGCCTCAAACGGTCCATTCTACCGCGGCTCAAGGTTGCCTCGTCGGTGGTTGAGAATCCACACCCACTGTCCAGGCTCCAGTGGCTCCGGTAGTCAGGAGCTGTGTTCCGCATTCGATTGGGCTGATCTCTGGAGGGCCTGCACCTCACTTCTGATGTGTTGCAGGGCCTGCAAGGACTTGGGGAAATTATGATTAGAAATCTTAGTTCCCCTCTGGTCAATCGAGGTACAAGGGGCACAGGTTGCCCAAATAAGATTTCATAAAGGGTCTATTTATTGAGATAGGGGTACACCTGATTCTGAAAAGGGTGAAAGGGAGGAGCTCAACCTAGTTTTCGCCGGTCTCCCCTCTTAACTTAATTATAGTTTCCTTCAGAGTCCTGTTCATTCTTTCTACCTGTCCTGAACTTTGGGGCCTATAAATGCAATGCAATTTCTAATTAATACCTAACTTAGTGGCTAATTCTTGAGATATCCTGGATATGAATGCAGGTCCACTGTCTGATCCTAGGGCTAGGGGAATGCTATATCTAGGTATGATTTCCCTTAATAAGACTTTACAGACTGTGGAAGCAGCCTCTCCTCGCGTGGAGAATGCTTCCACCTATCCTGAGAAGGTGTCTACTGATACTAATAGATACTTAGAACCTGACTTCCTAGGGGTCATCTCTGTGAAATCTATTTCCTATAGTTCTCCCGGAGCTTTCCCCCAATACCTCACAAAGGGGGGTAGCTTCTTATTCTGCGCATTTACTCTGGCACAGATGCTGCACCTCGAGACAATGGAGTGGACAATATCCCTGATGTTGGGCCCTACATAATACTTCCTGATAAGTTGTTCTAACTTGTTTTGTCCTAGATGGGCACTAGTATGAATACTTTCTACTATTTCTCTTACTATTCCCTGGGGTAAATAGAGCCGGGAGTCAGGAAGCTCTATCTATCCCTGCTAATTTTTCTTCCCTTTCAACTGTATCCCTTCCTGCTCTTCTTCTGGGGAATATCTAGGATCCAGAGTTAGCGTTGGCTTAGGCAGCAATGGCAGAAGGCTTTCTTGTGGCTCAGTGGCTGCCTCTCTCTGGTGTCCTTTGCAGTGGATGATGGCAACTTTGGTAGGTAGCCAAATGGCGTTTAGGAGGGCAAGAATTTCATTGCAATTTTTAATGTCTTTCCCCCCTGCTGTCAGTAAGCCTCTCTCCTTGTATATGGCTCCATGGTCATGGGCAGTGGCGAATGCATACCGGCTGTCAGTATAGATGTTGGCAACTTTTCCCTCTGCTATCTGTAAGGCTCGGGTTAGTCCTATTAGCTCTGCCCTTTGTGTAGATGTTCCTGCAGGCAGTGCTTTCTGCCACAGGACCTTATTTTCCGTGGTCACTGCTGCCCCTGCATGTCGCTGTCCATCCTTAATAAAACTGCTCCCGTCAGTAAAGAGAGTCAGGTCTGCCTTCCCGTATGCTTGATCCCTTAAGTCCGGGCGGGAGCCAGTCACTGTGTCAAGGATTTGTTTGCAACTGTGGACCAAAGTGGAGTCGCTGGGTTCAGGGCAGCAGTTTTGAGGAACTGAACAGATGGAGGGTTCAGCAGCTGAGCCTGATACTGCATTAGCCGCACATTAGATAGCCACCTGTCAGGAGGTGCTCACAGCACTTGCTCTACATAGTGTTCCTCAATGACTTTGATGTCCTGCCCTAAAGTTAATTTACTAGCCTCCTTGACTGGTATGGAGGTGGCAGCAAGTGCCCTCAGACATGTTGGCCATCCTGAGGCTACAGGATCAAGTCTCTTGGACAGATAGGCGACAGGCCTCTTTTACGGCCCAAGTTCCTGGCTCAGTACCCCTAAAGCTACCCCTCCCTTTTCTGCTATAAATAGCTGAAAGGGTTTGGCCAGATCTGGCAGGGCCAAAGCTGGGGCAGCCGCCAGGGCCTCTTTCAGCGCTTGGAATGCTTGCTTCTTCTTATCTGTCCATGTGAACTGCTCTTCCTTACCCCTGGTCAGTTCGTGCAGGGGTTTAGCTAGTTCTGCAAAGCCTAATATCCACAGTCGGCAGTATCCTACTGCACCCAGGAATTCTCGTACCTGTCTCTTGTTAGTAGGCTCGGGGATCTGCAAGACCGTCTGAATTCGCTGGCTGGACAATGTCCTTTGCCCTCCCTGAAAGTTATACCCCAAATAACTTACAATTTGCGTCACAATCTGGGCCTTCTTGGTGGAGACTCGATACCCTATTCGCCCGAGATCTTGTAGCAGGTCCGAGGTAGCTTCCTCACACTCTCCTTCGTCCTTGGCAGCTATGAGGATGTTATCTACATACTGGAGCAGTACGATTGACGGATGGGAGGAGCGGAAAGCCTGCAGATCTTTGCTGAGGGCTTTATTAAAAATGGTGGGGGAATTCTTAAACCTTTGTGGTAGTCTGGTCCAAGTGAACTGCCCCACCAGTCCATTATCTGGGTCATTCTATTCAAAGGCAAAGATCCCTTGGCTCTGAGGTACCAGGGGAATACAAAAGAAGGCATCCTTCAAATCCAGGACAGAATAATAGGTATGGGTTCGGGGCAATGAGCTCAGTAAGGTATACGGATTGGGCACCGTGGGATGAATAGTCTCTACCTGTGCATTCACCTCCCGCAAGTCCTGGACTGGACGATAGTCTTGGCTCCACGGTTTCTGGACGGGAAGCAGCGGGGTGTTCCAGGCTGATTGGCACCTTCGAAGGATGCCTGCCTCCAGCAGGCGTTGCAAGTGCCGGGCGATTCCCTCTCTAGCTCGGGCTGGGACCAGGTACTGCCTGATCCTAACCGGTCTAGCAGTGCTAAGCAGTTGCACCAGGACAGGTGGTTGGTGAGCAGCCAAACCTGGGGGGTTGGTTTCCGCCCAAACCTCAGGTACCCAGGCATGCAGGGTGTCTGGAACCCCTTCTTTGGCCTCCTTACCTTCTAGGACGGTGGCAAGTAAGTGTTCTTCAGACAGTGGGACAGTTACTTCCATGCTGACCTCTGCCTCTTTGTTCCCCATAGGGCTTTCCTCCCGTCGGAAGGTTATGGTGGCCTGAAATTTCTGTAATGAGTCCCTTTCAAGCAGTGGGTAAGGGCAGTCTGGAATGACTAGGAAAGAGTGGGTGATGGTGCCTCGACCTAAGTCAGTAATTCTTGCGGTGGCCCATGGGTAGGCTTCTGCTTTGCCCATTGCCCCTATTATCTTAGTAGTTGCCTTCTGCATCTGGCCCTGTAGTTTCTTTAGGACTGAGTAGGTGGCTCCCGTGTCGACTAGGAAGTCTATTGGCTTTCCTTTGTTAAGGTGACCATGGGCTCCTGGGAGCTGACGGGAGTGGAGCCCTGGTCCCGTTAGTTTAAGGTTTGGAGCAAGACCTCTGGGGCTTGTTTTGGCCTCTGGCTGTCGGCCCTCAACTTTGGGCACTCTCTCTTCCAGTGTCCTTTCTCCTTGCAATAGGCGCATTGATCCTTGTCTATTCGCTCTCCTTGACCCTTCCTCTGTCCCCCTTTTCCTTTGGGGGGGGGAGGTTTCTGAGCAGCAATCAGGATCTTGGCTACCTCCTTTGCTCTGCCAACCTCCGGATCATCCCTATTAATATATATACTTTCTGGGCTATTTCTAGTAGATTACTCTTATTTTCTCCTTTAAATCCCTCTATCTTCTGAAGCTTTTTCCTAATATCTGAAGCGGCCTGAGTCACAAAGGCTATATTTACTAGTCTCCTGTTCTCTTCTGCCTCAGGATCTATAGGGGTATATACTCTATAAGCCTCTATGAGTCTCTCTGGAAAGGCTGCTGGGGATTCCTCTCTTCCCTGGATGACTTCACTAACCTTACTGAAGTTGGTTGACTTTCTAGCTGCTGCCTTGAGCCCCCTCAACAGAGCCTGGCGATACTGGAGGAGCGTGTCCCTTCCCCCAGTGGTATTAGGGTCCCAGGTAGGAGGTTGAGATGGGAGAACATCTTCTATTTCCCTTCTTCCCTTCCAAGTTTCCCTTTCTTCTCCTAATATCGCCTTAGCAGCTTCTTTTATTATTCTATCCCTTTCTTCAGAAGTGAAGAGGGTTTGTAAAATCTGCTGACAATCGTCCCATGTGGGCTGATGGGTCCTAAAAATGGTCTCAAGGAGAGATATTAGTCCCTGAGGTTCCTCGGAA
Source organism: Saccopteryx leptura (assembly GCF_036850995.1). NCBI lineage: Eukaryota > Metazoa > Chordata > Mammalia > Chiroptera > Emballonuridae > Saccopteryx > Saccopteryx leptura. Next base: position 125,015,254 of record NC_089508.1, read on the forward strand.
AATGGGGGATTCTGATGTTTCCAATTGTATAAATCACTAGTGGGAAAAGGCACATAGATGAGGCGAGGAGGTACCCATGGGCCAGCATCTGGTGCTGATGGCGCCTCCTGGAGAGGCAAAATGGCTGTGCCTCCCGGAGGAGGAGGAAGCAAAATGGCTGCGCCTCCCAGAGGAGGAGGCAAAATGGCTGTATCTACCCACACATCCATATACAGGTATTGGTCTGGGTGGGGAGCCCTATAGACTGTGGATCTGACAGCAAATAAAGTTGGAAGGTCAAAAGTGCCCTCTGTGGGCCATCCCACATTAAATGCAGGCCATTCCAGCTGGCTCAAGGTCTGGAGGAAACCTGGACTTGGCTGCAGACCTCCGTACCCCTGAGCCCTCTTCTGGAAATCAGAAAAATTCTTCAACAGGCACTCGAGCAGGGATCCTGGCACAGACTCCTGTTGTCCCATCCTAGATGACTCAGGAATAATGAGAAAGGGTAGGATATAGGCAACACACACTATTAACACAAGGAACACACTTGACTCTCCCACACTCAACTCAGTCATTCGAGCTCAGACAAAACGCAGCGCAGCGCAGTGCAAAACGGATTCCTAATGTGACCGGTCACTCTAAAGTTAACAAATCCAAATATCCAAATTTCAGAGAGCAGCATCCCACTTCTGAAAGCCCTGGGTAGGTTACCGGCAGTGTCCTACCTACTACCTCAGGATTGTGTGCTCCAAGCCCAAAAGCCAAACCAAATGAGGATCCTCCGTGAATACTTAGTCAGCTCGAGCTGTCCTTCCGGTCTCCGACCCAAAACTCCGCCAAGGGAGAATCCCGGGTGAGCCCCCAAAATGTCGCATCCACCAGGTACGAGAACAAACGTCGGAGACTTTCAGGAGTTTAGATGTTACTTTATTGGCCAGTTTAACCTGCGCAGGGGCGAACTCCCAAGATGTCTGGAGACACCGTGCTCACAAGGAGCTGCAAATGGGAGTCGTGCCTGGCGCTTACAGCTAGGTCCTTATATATCCTAAGTGAGCAAGCATTATTCAGAAACAGATGTGGCAGTTTAACTATTGGCTAGGGAGGTCTCACGCAGCATAGCAACAGGGGCTGGCATAGCAACAGGGGCCGGTTTTAGCTTAGTGGCGAATTTCAAACATAAACTTCTGATAAGGGTCTCTGACCTTCTTTGTTCTCAGCCTCACAGGGGCCATATCAGCACTGCCTGTTCCTTCAATAGTTACACTCTTGGCAGCCCCAGCATATCAGTACTCCCTGAATCTAACATGCAGCACACATCATCCAGGAACACACCTGTGTCAGCCCCAAAGGGAGTGAGTACAGGCACCCTCTCGAATCGTTTGGTGAGCACCTACTGGGAATCGGATACTGTGCAGGGGCCCCAACGCCACCCAGAGGAACAAACCACGATTCAGGCCTTCCAAGTGCTCCCAGACTGCAGGGAGAGAGGTGCTTCTGAGAACAGGCTGAGCTGTGCAGGAAGCATGACATTCAAGGGGTGGGGGAAGGGCTGTGTGGGAGGGGGCAGTCCCCTTGATGCCCAGAGCCCGTCACAGTGAAGTTAGACCTGGAGGGACTGGTAGGAATGAGTCCAGCAGACAAGTGAGAAAGGCTGTCCAGACCAGTGGAGCACGAGCAAGACTCAAGGGCAGAAAGACCCCAGCTAGGATGTGTTTGGAAAAGGGCAATCTGGCTGACAGGTGACATCAGGAGGCTAGAGAGGTCAGCCAGGACACGTCCCAAGGCCAGGAGTTGTATTCTCATCAGTAAGCTTTGACGTATATTGAGAAGAAGATGGTTGGCCTGACCTGTGGTGGTGCAGTAGATAAAGCATCAACCTGGAATGCTGAGTTCACTGGTTCAAAGCCCTGGACTTGCCTGATCAAGGCACATATGGGAGTTGATGCTTCCTGCCTCTCCCCCCTTCTCTCTCTCTCCTCTCTAAAATAAATAAATAAAATCTACAGAAAGAAAAGAGAGATAAAGAAGAGGATGCCTGGATGCGTATGTGATGTAAGGTATGAGCACCAGAGGGTTCACAAGGATGACCAGGATCTGATTGAAGGTCGGGGAAAAGGTCTTTACTTTATCAAGCCCTCCCTCTAGTCCTGGGGCACTCCCCTCCTCCTTTCCACTGGGTTCTGTGCTGGCGCCTCCCATCCTACCAGGCGCTCAGGATTTAGGAGTAGCTAAGATGGTCATTTGAGACAGGAACCTGAAGGCCTCACGGGGGCTGGGGGCTGGGGGCTGTGTTTGAGAGAGCCCTGCCACATGCTTGCGCCAACATCACGTGCTCCGCACGTAGGCTCCTCTGAGACCCATGGCACCGTTAATGGAGTTGCTCACATTCTTCAAGATGGCAGATGCCTCAGGCTAACACCAAAAATTGGTGTTTTCGTAATTAAGCTCCCAAGAGGGAGAACGAATCTTCTTTATGAATTCTTTTCTTTAGAGACACTGCACTGTAGATGGGTTCCATCGAAGGCTGCCTTTTCCTGCCAATCCTTCCCAGCCATGTAATTTATTTAGGATCCAGAGGGGAAAAAACAAACATACTATTCTGAATATTCTTCTTCTGAAAGAACCATGTTCTTACATTACCAAGAATGAGAACAGGGCTTAGGCAAGTTCCACTATGGTCCTTTAGCATGTGAGGTTCAAGAACAGCCCCAGATTCTAATCCCCTCTCACCTCTAACAGACCAAATAACTGGGGAGGGCAACTGTGGCACAGACTGTTGGTGCTACTGTTTCTCTTAGGAGTTACTCTTTTTTTTTTTTTAAATAATTTTATTTTTTTTAATGGGATGACATCAATAAATCAGGATACATATATTCAAAGATAACAAGTCCAGGTTATGTTGTCGTTCAATTATGTTCCATACCCATCACCCAAAGTCAGATTGTCCTCTGTCACCTTCTATCTAGTTTTCTTTGTACCCCTCCACCTCCCCCTTTCCCTCTCCCTTTCCCCCCTCCCCCCGTAACCACCACACTCTTATCAATGTCTCTTAGTTTCACTTTTATGTCCCACCTACATATGGAATAATGCAGTTCCTGTTTTTTTCTGATTTACTTATTTCACTTCATATAATGTTATCAAGATCCCACCATTTTGCTGTAAATGATCCGATGTCACCATTTCTTATGGCTGAGTAGTATTCCATAGTGTATATGTGCCACATCTTCTTTATCCAGTCATCTATTGACGGGCTTTTTGGTTGTTTCCATGTCCTGGCCACTGTGAACAATGCTGCAATGAACATGGGGCTGCATGTGTCTTTACGTATCAATGTTTCTGAGTTTTTGGGGTATATACCCAGTAGAGGGATTGCTGGGTCATAAGATAGTTCTATTTTCAGTTTTTTGAGGAACCACCATACTTTCTTCCATAATGGTTGTGCTACTTCACATTCCCACCAACAGTGTATGAGGGTTCCTTTTTCTCCACAGCCTCTCCAACATTTGCTATTACCTGTCTTGTTAATAATAGCTAATCTAACAGGTGTGAGGTGGTATCTCATTGCAGTTTTGATTTGTATTTCTCTAATAACAAAAGAAGATGAGCATCTTTTCATATATCTGTTGGCCATTTGTATTTCTCCTGGGAGAAGTGTCTGTTCATGTCCTCTTCCCGTTTTTTTTATTGGATTGTTTGTTTGTTGTTGAGTTTTATGAGTTCTTGTATATTTTGGATAGTAGGCCCTTATCTGAGCTGTTGTTTGAAAATATCATTTCCCATTTAGTTGGCTGTTTATTTTGTTATCAGTTTCTCTTGCTGAGCAAAAACTTCTTAGTCTGACGTAGTCCCATTCATTAATTTTTGCCTTCACTTCTCTTGCCTTTGGAGTTAAATTCATAAAATGCTCTTTAAAACCCAGGTCCATGAGTTGAGTACCTATGTCTTCTTCTATGTACTTTATTGTTTCAGGTCTTATGTTTAGATCTTTGATCCATTTTGAGTTAATTTTAGTACAGGGGGACAAACTGTAGTCCAGTTTCATTCTTTTGCATGTGGCTTTCCAGTTTTCCCAGCACCATTTATTGAAGAGGCTTTCTTTTCTCCATTGTGTGTTGTTGGCCCCTTTATCAAAAATTATTTGACTATATGTATATGGTTTTATTTCTGGACTTTCTATTCTGTTCCATTGGTCTGAGTGTCTATTTTTCTGCCAATACCATGCTGTTTTGATTGTCATGGCCCTATAATAGGGTTTGAAGTAAGGTATTGTAATGCCCCCAGCTTCATTCTTTTTCTTTAGCATTGCTTTGGCTATTTGGGGTTTTTTATAGTTCCATATAAATCTGATGATTTTTTGCTCCATTTCTTTAAAAAATGTCATTGGAATTTTAATAGGAATTACATTAAATTTGTATATTGCTTTGGGTAATATGGCCATCTTGATTATATTTATTCTTCCTAACCAAGAACAAGGTATATTCTTCCATCTCATTATATGTTTTTCGATTTCCCTTAACAATGGTTTATAGTTTTCATTATATAAATCCTTTACATTCTGTTATGTTTATTCCTAAGTATTTTATTTTTTTGTTGCAATCGTGAAGGGGATTATTCTTTTGAGTTCGTTCTCAATTGTTTCATTGTCGGCATATAGAAAGGCTATTGACTTCTGTATGTTAATTTTGTATCCTGCGACCTTACTGTATTGGCTTATTGTTTCTAGTAGTCTTTTTGTGGATTCTTTGGGGTTTTCGATGTATAGGATCATATCATCTACAAAAAGTGATACCTTTACTTCTTCTTTTCTGATATGGATGCCTTTTATTTCTTTGTCTTGTCTGATTGCTCTGGCTAGAACCTCTAGTACCACATTAAATAAGAGTGGAGAGAGTGGACAACCCTGTCTTGTTCCTGATTTAAGGGGGAAAGCCTTCAGTTTTGTGCCATTTAATATGATGTTAGCTGATGGTTTATCATATATGGCCTTTATCATGTTGAGATATTTTCCTTCTATACCCATTTTGTTGAGAGTCTTAAACATAAAATTGTGTTGTATTTTATCAAAAGCTTTTTCTGCGTCTATTGATAAGATCATGTGGTTTTTGTTCTTTGTTTTTGTTGATATGGTGTATTATGTTAACCGTTTTATGTATGTTGAACCATCCTTGAGATTCTGGGATGAATCCCACTTGATCATGATGTATTATTTTTTCAATATGTTGTTGTATTCGATTTGCTAGTATTTTGTTTAGTATTTTAGCATCTGTATTCATTAGAGATATTGGTCTGTAGTTTTCTTTTTTTGTGCCATCCTTGCCTGGTTTTGGTATGAGGGTTATGTTGACCTCATAAAATGTGTTTGGAAGTATTGCTTCTTCAAGTTTTTGGAAGACTTTCAGTAGAATAGAAACCAAGTCCTTTTTAAATGTTTGATAAAATTTGCTGGTATAGCCGTCAGGGCCTGGACTTTTATTTTTGGGGAGGTTTTTAATGGTTTTTTCTATTTCTTCTCTACTAATAGGTCTGTTTAGGCTTTCTGCTTCTTCTTGACTCAGTCTAGGAAGGTTGTATTGTTCTAGGAATTTATCCATTTCTTCTAGGTTGTTGAATTTAGTGGCATGAAGTTTTTCATAATATTCTACAATAATTCTTTGTATATCTACGGTGTCCGTGGTGATTTCTCCTCTTTCATTTTGGATTTTGTTTATATGAGTTCTTTCTCTTTTTTCCTTGGTGAGACTTGCCAAGGGTTTGTCGATTTTGTTGATCTTTTCAAAGAACCAGCTCCTTGTTCTATTAATTTTTTCTATAGTTTTTCTGTTCTCTATTTCATTTATTTCTGCTCTGATTTTATTATCTCCTTTCTTCAGCTGGTTTTGGATTGTCTTTGTTCTTCTTTTTCTAGTTACTTAAGGTGTGAAGTTAAGTGGTTCACTTGGGCTCTCTCTTGTTTGTTCATATATGGCTGAAGTGATATGAACTTCCTTCTTATCACTGCTTTTGCTGCATCCCATAGATTCTGATTATGTCATATTGTCATTTTCATTTGTCTGTATATATCTTTTGATCTCTGCACTTATTTCTTCTTTGACCAATTCATTTTTTAAAAGTATGTTGTTTAGTTTTCACATTTTTGTGGGATTTTTTCCCTCTTTTTTGTAGTTGAATTCTAGTCTCAAGGCTTTATGATCAGAAAATATGCTTGGTACAACTTCAATTTTTATGAATTTGCTGATGTTGTTTTTGTGGCCCAACATATGGTCAATTCTTGAGAATGATCCATGTACACTGGAGAAAAAAGTATACTGAGTCACTTTGGGATGAAATGTCCTGTAGATGTCTATCATATCCAGGTGCTCTAGTGTTTTGTTTAAGGCCAATATATCTTTGTTGATTCTCTGTTTGGATGACCGATCTAGAACCGTCAGCGGTGTATTGAGGTCTCCAAGTATGATTGTATTTTTGTCAGTTTTTGTTTTAAGGTCTATAAGTAGCTGTGTTATATATTTTGGTGCTCCTTGGTTTGGTGCATATATATTAAGAATTGTTAAGTCTTCTTGCTTCAGTGTCCCCTTAGCCATTATGAAATGGCCATTTTTGTCTCTGAGTACTTTTGCTGTCTTGTAGTCAGCATTATCAGATATGAGTATTGCTACGCCTGCTTTTTTTTTGGATGTTATTTGGGCTTGGAGTATTGTTTTCCAGCCTTTCACTTTGAATTTGTTTTTATCCTTGTTACTTAGATGAGTTTCCTGTAGGCAGCATACAGTTGGATTTTCTTTTTTAATCCATTCTGCTACTCTGTGCCTTTTTATTGGTGAGTTTAATCCGTTTACATTTAGTGTAATTATTGATACTTGTGAGTTCCCTATTGCCATTTTATAGATTGCTTTCTGTTCGTTTTGTGTCTTGTTTGATCCTTCTCTTTCGTTTTTCTATCTTTTGTTTTTATTTGGTTGTATTCCATACATCTTTCCTCTGTTGCTATCTTTTTTAAATCATGTGCTTCTTTGGTGGTTTTTTCAATGGTGGTTACCTTTAAGTAATGAAAAGGGTTCCTACCCTGTTCATTGTAGCGCACTATTTTGTGAGTACCTTTGCACTGCATCGTCCTTTGCTACTGTTAATCTTCATCTTTCCCCCCCCCTTTTTTTTTGTTGTCACAGTTTAAATTTGGTTTTATTGTGTTCTTCTTGGAGCTTTTACTTGTGGCTTTGTTTTTTTTTTTTTTTTTGTTCTTTGTATCTGATTGGAGAACCCCCTTTAGTAATTCTTGGAGTGGGGGTTTTCTGATGATAAATTCCCTCATCTTTTCTGTATCTGTGAATGTTTTTATTTCTCCTTCATATTTGAAGGATAGCTTTGATGGTATAGTATTCGTGGCTGAAAGTTCCTCTCTTTCAGGACTTTAAATATTGGGGTCCACTGTCTTCTAGCTTGTAGAGTTTCTGCTGAGAAATCTGATAATAATCTAATGGGCCTTCCTTTATATGTTGTATTCTTCTTTTGCCTGGCTGCCTTGAGAATTTTTTCTTTGCCATTGGTTTGTGCCAATTTCATTATGATATGCCTTGGAGTAGGTTTGTTGGGGTTAAGAAAACTCGGAGTTCTGTTTGCTTCTTGAATTTGAGGCTTTCGTTCTTTCCACAGGCTTGGGAAGTTCTCATCTATTATTTGTTTGAGTATGTTCTCCATTCCATTTTCTCTCTCTTCTCCCTCTGATATACCTATTATTCTTATGTTATTCTTTTTGATGGAGTCAGATAATTCTTGTAGGGCTATCTCATTTTATTTTAATTTTTGAGTCTCCTTCTTCTTCTCTCTGTGCCTCAAGTTGCTTGTCTTCTATTTCACTAATCCTCTCTTCTGTCTGGCCTGTTCTATTAGCTAAGCTTGTTACCTCATTTTTCAGCTCGTGAACTGAGTTTTTTATCTCTGTTTGATTTGTTTTTATAGTTTCAATTTCCTTGGGAATATATTCTTTGTGTTCATTGAGTTGTTTTCTGAGCTCCCTAAATTTCCTTTCTGTGTTTTCTTGTATATCTCTGAGGATTTTTAGGATTATTATCTTGAATTCTCTGTCATTTAGCTCCAAGGTTTCCAATATATTAAATTTTTTCTCCATAGATTTTTCCTCTTCTAGCTATGTTACCTCTCTTTCTTTTGTATCCATGATATTTGATTTTCTCTTCCTTAATGGCATCTGAGGGTGGTTTTGTTGATAGTATTAATAAGATTTAATAAAGAATAAAACGTTAAAAAAATAAAAATTTAAAAAGTCGTTTTTTTAAAAAAAATTAATAATTAAATAAAGAAAAATAAAATAAAATAAAAATTTAAAAATAGGAAATTATTCCCCTCCCTCTTCTCCTCTCCTCTCCTCTCCCCTCTTTCTTGAGAAAATCTTGTGGTGAACTGTGAATTATATTGTATTAAATAGAACAAACAATGCCTGTAATGGAGGGCTGAATTGGGGAAAATTAATAAAGGGGCAAAAAAAAAAGTGGGGGTATGGACCCACAAAAAGCAAATAAGGAAAAAATTTGTGTCAAGAATAAAATGATTTGCTTTTAGGTGTTGGTTGACTAAGAGTTATGATGAGAGGAATAAGAGGAAAACAGGAAAATGGGGGGACACATTAAAAAATTACTATTGTATTTAGTGGAACAAGAACTAGATAAAATGGAGAGCCAGGGATGGGAGCACTGCTAGTGAGTTAGAAAGGTGAAGTAAAACCCCCCCAAAATGCCACAAACATAAGTTTGAGTCCCAGATAATTTTATTCATTATTGAGGTTTGAATGAGAGGAGACGTAAAGGAGAAAGGAATAAACTAATATAGAGGGAGAAAAGAAAGAGAGAGAGAGGAAAAAAAAAGAGGGAACTTTCACTAAAAGAAGAAAAAAGAAAAAAGAGGAGAGAGAGAGAGTTAAGGGTTTTGGAGTGCAACCCTCATAGAGAGAAAGGAAGAGGAAAGAAAAGATAATGGGAGATGTAACACTTATGGGTAGTGTAGTTCAAGGAGAGGGGAGAGTAAGACTGGCAGAGTTAATCGACCAAATTGGAGGAGGAACAAAAAAAAAATCAAGAATGAAGATAAGAGAAACAAACGAACAAATATAATAAAATGGGATAGGTTATAAAGTCTGTGGATTATTCTTGATTTTGAGAGGTTATCTTCTTGCTTTTTCTTTTCTTTCCCTCTTCCTGGTTGGTGACTCTGTACCCCGAGTTCTGCCCCTTTGGCACAATCAGGTAGAGGTTTGCAGTTGATAAGTCTCTATGGCGATGTCATGTATTGTGCTTCAGTCTCGTTGGCAGTCGAGGCTCATTAGCATTTATAGGCTCTGCCAGTGAGAGAGTCCGTGTTCCTGGAGCCTCTCTCCTAGTCTTTCCTTCCTCAGTTAGTAGCCTGATAATCCAGCTATGGGGTTGCTGCTGCCTCTGCCTGGATAGTAAGAGGCTCAAAGAGCTGGCAACTCCCAACTCTATTCCCACTCAGCACAGGGCTCTGGGTAAGGCTCAGTCAGTCAGAGCTGCTAGCATAATCAGGCGGGGCTTCTGCCCACTCAAAGACCTCTGGCTCTGCCACTCTGTCCAGTAACAGGGGCGGGCGCCCACTCCTGGGGCACTTGGAGGAAACTCTCGCTCACAATATGCGCGTGCAGACCAGGATATCAGTTCGGAAGTCTCACCCTCTGAGTGAAACCCCCACCCGCACGGAAAAGTTCCAGCATTGGAATTGGCTCTCGCTCCCTCCCCCCACGCGGCTTTTTCAGGGTGCTGGGGCGGTCCGGAGATTCCGCTTTCGGCCCACACAAAGGCCTCTGACTCTGCCTCTCTGTGGGATAACACAGGTGCCCACTCCCGGGGCTTTGGAAGGAATCTCTTGCCCACTATCTGCACGCGCCGACCAGGGGATCGGGAAAAATGGCTGCCCCACTTGTCTTTCTTTATCTGGTTTTGGTGCGAGTGTTAGCTTGAATTGCCTGGGTCGCCACAGGCACAGTTTTTCCTCGGCTTGGATCTCCGTGCCACAGCCTGGTTCGGCTGTTTGTGCCATGGCCTGGATCTATTCACCCCCTTTGCCCGCCTTAGTTTCTATATTCTCAGTTCCCAGTGAAAGCAGCCCTGTTTAGGTTAGTGAGGAAGGCGGAGCATTTCTTACTCCCTATTTCCTTCGGGGTTTGGTTATATATTTAGCCAATTTTTCACTCAACCATACCTTCGGGTGTATTGCGAAACATCTGGAGGCTCCAAGGATAGGTTTTTCTGTTTCTGGTTGAAAATCTTGTTGAGTTTTGGGGGAGATTTATCGGTATCGACATCATCTCTGGAGTTACTCTTGAAGACTGACGAAGGTGTCCCCCTCCCCCCCCCCGTGTTAGGAGCAACCTAACTGGAGTTCCACCCTCTTTGTGACAACTTCTGCAACTACTCAGACTTGCTCTGCTCTGACATTTTTATTTTCTCTGATCCCCATTTGCACTGACTGTCAGAATTTATAGTTGGGACCCCTTGCAAACCCAGAGGCGGATTTAATGGCGGGCACATCAGGTGTGTGCCCTGGGCCCCAACTTCTGAAGAGCTCTGCAAAACCCCAACTTTACACTTTTTTCTAATGACACCAAGTTTGGTTTCATATGTGCAATTTTAATGTTAATAGTACATAATATTTTTTATTTATTTAAAAATATAGTTAATATGTATTTTTATTTTCCCTGTCTCTCTCTTTTTTTAAGGGGCCCAATATCATCTGCACCCGGGGCCTCAACTGACCTTAATCTACCTCTGTGCCAACCTCAGTAAAACCCTCAGTGACACTGGTGTAAGGTATTTTTCCCCACCAAGAAGGAAGGACAGAGCCGGAGCCACAAAGTGTGGAATAACAAAAGGCTTTATTTAGTACAGAGCGCATCCTGCCTGGCGAGGTTCCCTGTCCCCAAGGAAAGATGGAGGCCAGGGAAGTCGCAAGTGGTGACCCGTGTGGGAGATATTTAAAGGGTCCCTAGGGTGGTCGAGGTAATATGACATGGTGAAATCTCACTGGCTGGCAGATGGTCGCTGTTTTCCAAAGGGTTCCTGGGAAGTTTCTTTTGGTGCGCTTGGTTGTGGGCAGTCCTAGCCAAAGTTCCCGGGTCTGAGCTTTCCCCATTATCCACTGACCTTACAATTGGGTTACAAGTATGTCATGTGGCTTAGTTTTGTTTCCCAAACTAAATTGTAAACCCTTGTGATTAAGGAGCCGTGTTTTCTCTTTCTTTGAATTCAGCCTCTGTCTCTGGCACAGTGCAACACTGGTTATACATTATGTACAAGATAAATGTTGATTGATTTGCTGTGGCTTTGCCATCCAAATGGAAACATGGATGGTTGTCCCTCAAGTCCTCTGGGCTAACGTTACCATATTTTGTGATTATATTCGTCTCTGCTGTCACGTACTCGCAGGGAGCAGACGGAGCCCTGCTACACCAGGCCCTTCCATAATGCTTCAGACTGTTTGCTCTTCGCTTCTAAATTTGACGCTCAAACTTATGCAAACTGTTTGCTGTTCTCACCAGACCTTGGTCACCTCAAGGAGGGAAAGGGTCTGAAACCAGGGACCCTGTCCAAACCAGAAGGCAGGGTGATTGCACTCCCTCTGTTTAGTGGCATGCGTTCCCCTGGCAAGGTCTCACTCCCTTTTCTTCATAGAAAATGATGAGGAGCATTTTTTAAAAAATAAGAACGCTTATATTCTACCACTGAGCAGCTTGGGTGGACGCTGGCAGGGGGCCTGGAGGAATGTGTGCACATTCAAGGGCAAAGTTGCCTCCTTGCGTTGTGTGAAGAGGCTCCCTTTGTGCCTGCAGACAGGGCCGCATAAAGCCCCAGTGTCTCCCCCACAATGCACCGCAGTGGCAGTGTGGGCGGCTCCCTTTCAGTGTGGAGCACAGACAGATCTGCCTGCTGAGAGCCACTCTGGCTCTGCTCCCCACCCCCCAGAGCTCTCACCGCTCAACTTCTACAGTGTCCCAGCGCAACTAGTGTCATCTTTCTGTTATAACTCCATCTGGTGAAGGCCTATTTAATTTTCCTTCCAAAGTGACTGATTTGAGCAATAAAAAAAAAGAAACTTTTTTGAAGGCTAAAAAAACAATTAAGATTTTATAGCAATGTGGTTATGGGAAAATACCACTAATTAGCTACAGTCAATACTGTGGATTTGACAGTAATCTGTGCAAGACTGCTACTGTCTGATTGTCAGAGTGTTTCCTCTCCCCAGAGTGCCTGTCGCTGAGTATTCCAGTGATCAAATTAACAGTTCACTAGCTAAGGTACCACCTTCTCCAGGAAGCCTTCTCTGGTTTTCTACATATTCTCCTTCTGAACTCCCACAGGGCTTTACTTGCTCTTCCCTGGGAACCCTTGCATTCTTTGTCCTGTTTTACTGCATGCATAAGTGACTTCTACTCTCTATAAGGTACTTGAGGGAGGAGTCTATGTCTTCCTAATCACGATAATTTCCAAATACCAAGTATATGCTTTACTTGTACAAGACACTCTGAATATTTGGGGTGTGGGTATAAAAGAGGAATGATTGGGAGTATTTGAACAAATCATACTCAATCATTTTGTTCTTATAGTTGTCATTTCCACATTTATTGAGATAAAATTGATATATAACATTGTATTAGTTTTAGCTATAAAACATTTGTATACATCTATCCAGATATATAGCTATATATACACAAACAAACACCACAATAAGTTTAGTTAGCATCCATCACCTTACATAGTTACATTTTTTTCTTGTGATGAGAACTATTTTAAAAATAGATTTTGAACTGTTGATTGTGTGGTGCTCCCATCACTCAGAGTCAAGTCATTTTTCTCATCACTGTATATTTGTCCCCTTTGTGATGAAAGCTTTTAAGGTCCGCACTCTTAGCAACTTTCAGATATATGTATAGTATTGTTAGCTTCTGTCATGCTGTGCGTTACATCCCCAGGACTTTTTATCTTACAACTGGGAGTTTGTAGCCATTCTCAATCATTTTTAATGACCTCCACTACTGGTTCATGACCATATTGCTTGATAATGATGGTGATGGCAACTACAATGGTGACAATGGCCTTTATTAGCTAAACACCTGCTACCTTCCAGACACTGTGATGAGCATTTCACATATTATTATGCCCATCCTGATAGCAAAGAAACTTTTTTAGAGAAAGTAAATAACTTGCCTAACAACCCACACATTATCAAACATTCTGTGTCAATATTATTATACAGTGGTACCTTGAGATATGAGCAGACCAACATATGAATTTTTTAAGATATGAGCTGCGACTTGGTCCATATTTTTGTTCGAGATCCAAGCAAAATTCCGAGATACGAGTCGTGATTCGGGAAGCTGCCACTAGTTGGTGCATTGGCACATGGGTCCAATATCGGCAGCACAACACAAGCATCTCGTTCTTTCTCACGTGTTACCCACAGAATCAAGTCAAATCTCATGCACTGTACTCGTTCTTGCATCATTTTTGCACTTTTACTAACTTTTTTTGTGTGCTATCATGGGGCTGAAGAAAGTGAGTGTAAAGGACAGTGCTGAGAAGAAGAGAATGATGTCGATAAAAGTAAAGGAAGAAATAATAGAAAAACATGAGCATGGTGTATGAGTGATTGAACTGGCAAGGCTGTACGACTGCAATACATCTACAATTTGTACCATCCTTAAATAAAAGGATGCCATCAAAAGCTCAAATCCAGTGAAAGGAACTACAATTCTGTCCCAATTAAGGACAAATATCCATGAAGAAATGGAGAAGCTTCTGCTGGTGTGGGTGAAAGAGAAAGAGCTGGCAGGAGATAAAGTGACAGAGACTGTAATGTGAGAAAAGGCACTCATTATTTTTTTATTTTTTTTATTTTTTGTACTTTTCTGAAGCTGGAAACGGGGAGAGACAGTCAGACAGACTCCCGCATGCGCCCGACCGGGATCCACCCGGCACGCCCACCAGGGGCGAAGCTCTGGCCACCAGGGGGTGATGCTCTGCCCCTCCGGGGCGTCGCTCTGCCGTGACCAGAGCCACTCTAGTGCCTGGGGCAGAGGCCAAGGAGCCATCCCCAGCGCCCAGGCCATCTTTGCTCCAGTGGAGCCTTGGCTGCGGGAGGGGAAGAGAGAGACAGAGAGGAAGGAGGGGGTGGGGGTGGAGAAGCAAATGGGCGCTTCTCCTGTGTGCCCTGGCCAGGAATCGAACCCGGGTCCCCCGCACGCGAGGCCGACGCTCTACCACTGAGCCAACCGGCCAGGGCCGGCACGCATTATTTATGGCGACTTGAAGAAGAAAGAACCATAAACCTCAAAAGAGGTAGCAGAAGATACATTTAAGGCAAGTCACAGCTGGTTTGAAAATAACAAGAAGAGATCTGGCATCCACTCAGTGGTGAGGCATGGTGAAGCTGCGAGTGCTGACGTCAAGGCAGCTGAGGAGTACATCACATGTTTTACTGCAGTTATTGCAAAGGAAGGCTACATCCCCCAACAAGTATTCAACTGTGACCAAACAGGATTGTTTTGGAAAAAAAATGCCCTGGAGGACTTTTATCACCGCAGAGGAGAAGAAGCTGCCAGGCCATAAACCCATGGAGGACCGTCTGACCCTTGCATTGTGTGCAAATGCTAGCAGTGACTGTAAAGTAAAGCCACTGCTAGTGTATCATTCTGAAAATCCTCGAGCCTTTAAGACTCACAAGATTCTTAAAGAAAAACTGCAGGTTATGTGGCATGCCAATGCTAGGGCATGGGTTATGCGGCAGTTTTTTATTGAATGGGTAAATCTCGTCTTTGGTCCTCCAGTGAAGAAATATCTTCAAGAGAATAAACTCCCAATGAAAGCATTACTAATCCTTGAAAATGCTCCAGCCCACCCACCTGGTCTTGCAGATGATATTCTCGGTGAGTTCAAATTCGTGAAAGTCCTCTACCTCCCACCCAACACGACTTCAATCTTGCAACCTATGGATCAGCAGGTCATTTCCAACTTTAAAAAGCTTTACACAAAGCCTTGTTCTGCCGCTGCTTTGAAGTGACTGAGAATACAATTCCAACCCTTCAAGAGTTTTGGAAAGATCACTACAACATCGTGATATATTTACGCATTATTGACTTGACATGGCAAGAGGTTATAAGAAGAACCTTGAATTCGGCATGGAAAAAGTTATGGCCTGATGTTGTTGCAGACAGGGACTTCAAAGGATTCGAACTAGAGACCGAGGTTGAGGTAGAAGCATTAGAGGATATTGTGTCCCTCGGAAAGTTGATGGGTCTGGAGGTAGATGAGGGTGATGTAAATGAGCTTGTTGAGGAACATGAGGAGGAACTTTCAACTGAGGAGCTGAAGGAGCTACAGATGATGCAACATATGGAGCTTCTGCAAGAGATTAGTAGTGAGAAGGAGGTAGGGTTGGAGGAAATAATTTCTATAAGTGAAATTAAAGACATGCTGGCAATGTGGGAGAAGCTTTCAAGTTTCATGGAAAAGAAACACCCAGAAAAAGTTTCAACTGGTCGTGCTTCAGCACTTTTTAATGACACTTGTTTGTCACACTTCCGTAACATTTTAAAAGGTAGGCAAAAGCCTCTTTGGATAGATTTTTATTCAAAAGTCCTGCAAGTCAAAGTGCCGAAAGTGCAGCCAAAAAGGCAAAAACAGGTGATGATTAAATGAAAAATACATAATGTTAAGTTTAAAGTTAAGAAAGTGCATTTTTTTTACAATTAAGTTTTCGTGCTTTCATTTTAAGTAAAGAAAGTGCAGTTTTAGTTTTGTTTAAAGTAAAGAAAATGCAGTTTTAGTTTACATTTAATGTTAAGAAAGTGCAGTTTTAGTTTACGTGTCCACAATGCCTGCATCCCTTCCTCCCTCCTCCTCCTCCTCCGCCATTCACCTCCGTTAGCCGCACTCATCTGTCTCCAAGGTAAGAACACAGTACTAAATAACACTTTTTTCTTTTATTTCATATATTTTGTTATGCATTGGTAAAGTATACATGTGTGTTTCTTAATTAAAAACATGGTTTTTTTCATAATTTAGGATGGTCTGGGGATGTTTCACAGGGCTGGAATGGACTAAATCTATTTCAGTTATTTTTAAATGGGAAAAATTTGTTTGATATATGAGTTGATTGACTTACGAGCTTGGTTACAGAACGAATTAAACTCATATCTCAAGGTATCACTGTAAGTAATATCTAGCATTCCATCCGTGAAAGCACAATAATTTATTAACTCATTCGCCTAGCACTACACACTTGGGTTGTCTTCAGTTTCATGTAAACATAAATAAAGCCATGATGAGCAGCCTTGTTAAATAAACCTCTGTTTTGGATTATGCCTTTAGGATTAATTCCCATAATTAGAATGACTGGGTCAAAGGGTCTCAGCATTTTAAGCCTCCTGATCCCTGTTGCCAAATGTCTTTCCAACAAATACTTCCAAACCATGTTTCAATTGGCAGCTTCCACCATAGACTCTCCAAAAATGAATGTTGTAACTTAAAATTCAAAGACTGTACTTTCAGGGATCATTTCTATGGTTCATAATTTAAAATTCAAACTCACCTAATCTTTAGAATATTCTCACGCAGTGAGTACACTCTTCAATTTACAGATGAGGAAACAGACTGACAGGCTTTTTCCTTGAGCTCCAAGTCACACAGCCAGTAACACACGCAGGCAGAACTGACGCCGGGGTTTGTCCAACTCAAGAGCCGTATCTCTGTCTCTCTCTCCCTGGGCAGGGAGGGGACTCCACTGGAGAGTGACATGATGTGCAAGGTTCTCCTGGACTGCTCTCCTCAGTGCTGGCTTGCATGTCGGTGATGAAGATTAACTACCAACTGACATGAGAGAACCCTTTCTTCAACACGCTGCTTCTTGTTCTTTGGGGCAGTTATGAGCTGAAGGTTGATTAGGTGGAGTGGGGAGCAGGGAGAAGAACAGAAAATGTAACGTAACTTATTAATGATGTCCATAAGTAATATACATGACTTCATTCACACCAGTTAACAAGTAGGACTGACTGGCAGCAGGCATTTCGAAACAATGTTGCATAGTTCATAATTGTAGAAGGTCACTTTGCTAGGATAAAGTTGAGCTGCTCTCAGCTCTGGGAAGTGTCCGATTCCCTCCTGGCATATGGATTCTGCTGTCTCAGGCCACAGGGTCCCAGGTAGTGACATCCAGGGCCTGGGTCACCGCAGGTTTTAATGTAGGCTGTGGGCCAGATTAGCCACATGGATTTGATTTGCTCTCTTGAAAGACCCAAATTGGCCCAATAATCTCACTCGGTCACACATGGGAAATGTAAGAAAAATAGCAGTCAGAACTACCATTTATTGAGTGCTTACTGTATGCCAGGAACGTAGAGAAAATGAACTCCGCCTGGCACATTTGGGGCCCAGTCAGCAATCCAAATTAAAGACAGTCCCTCTGGCATGGAGCCCAAGGATGTCGTCAGCAATGGAGATGTGAAAAGTGTTTGCAAAGGGATTGAAATAATCTGTTCCCAAGCATGTGGAACCATGTGCATTCCTTCCCTGACTTGAGCACACTGGTGCTAACTGGGAGCCCCCACCCGACTGTGGAGTAGCTGACGACAACAGCTCGTGCGTCTGTCTCAGGAAAACTATGTGTGGGGTGTGTTTCCTCCACCACAGGGCCTTCCTACCCGCGCTCTGCCATCCCTCACTTCCCCCTTGGTTTGCTATCCATTGCTCCTGTCAGTGAGAGAGAATGTCACAGTTCCTAAGTATGTGTGAATTCTAGAGCCCCCCTCACTCACCAGAGAATGGCCTTTGAGAAACAAACAATCCATCCTGCACCAGGAGGAAACGTAGGGGGGTTGCACTTCCACTTCGTAGGGACATATGTGCAGGGCACTTGGGTCCAGTGATTCACTAACACTCTCTGTACTCACAAGTAGACTCAGAAGATTTGTACACCCTTCTCTCCACAGACCCAGAAGATGCTGTGGGTTCTGCCCCATTGCGCCGCAAACAAGCATGCCATAGTAGAGAGTCGTCGTCTTTCTGCTGGTGGAAGGTCATGCCTTCCACGTGCAGTAAACGCATTTGTGAGGTGCAGTGAAGCACGCAGGAGAAACAGGTCTGCCTGTATCTCCTTGGGTGTACTCACACAGTGATAGACTCTCCTTCCCCGTACAATGCCATCTTTATGCCTGTGTGCCCACAGAAGAGAAAGCAACTTGTACAGTCCCTCCCTGAATATAAATTGGCGGCAAACAGCGAGCATAAAGCAGACAGGACAGTCGTGTCATGGGCGTGGGAGTCCAGAGAGACGCCCCAGGTGAGCTGGTGTAGGTGTGCATACATACTTCTGTACATGTGCATTTGTCTGTGTGCCAGTGGGGGGAGAGGGGGAGGAAAGGAAAGATGAAGGCTGGGCTTTGGAGAGGACTGTGTGAGGGAACAGTATGCTAACCTCTGTCTTTCATGTACAACTATTTGCAGAGGCCTTGGCAATTTTCAAAGTGCACTTAGACACCTTAAAAGAAAAAGTGTCAATGTCACAGCCCGTATGCTTGCACTGGACCCCTGCACGGGCGCCCACGGCATGCAGTTAGTAGATGGGACAAGTGCCTGTGGGATTCCCCATGAGCAGACTGCATTCCCCTTCTGCCTCAGCCCCTCCGGATTTCTAGTACTGTTGTACAATCTCCTGTTTTCTGCACCAGGCATTTGGAGGGGCTTAGGTTTTTCATTGAAAATGGAAGTACGGTATTGACATTTTCCTTCTAAAACTTGACTGAGGGTGGTACCCAGCCAGCCTCTTCTGTTTTGCTGTGACCTATTTCCCACTGCCCTCATGTCTCTCTCTACAACCCCTATGCCCACTCACGGTGGAAATGCAGCCGTCCTCCTTTGCAGTGAACACGCTATGGACACCCGCTTTGTGCCAAACACTGGGAACACTCAGGAGGTCACAGTCTAAACATAGGAGAGACCGATCCACAACTGACTGTTGTGTGATCTGACCGGTGAGCAACTGGTGTTACAGGTAGGGGGAAAGAGAAGGATTCACACTGCCTGGGGAGCTCAGAAAAAGCTTCAGAGGAAGTGACATTTCAGTTGGAACGTCAAGAATGATTGCTGTTTGCCTAGCCAATGAGGGCACTTAAGGCAGAGCCTACAACATGATAGGGTTAAGGGCCAGAGAATGTGGTCTGGAATGTCTGGACCCATAGTAGTGCTAAGCATGCAAGTTGGGGAGTGAGAAATGTCTATCCATAAAGTTGGAAAGTTAGGCAGGGCTCAGGCCTTGAAGGCTGCAAGCTGAGCAGAAGTAGACTAAGGCTCTTTGCCACGGACTGTCGCTGGACAGAGGCACGTAGGTCCTTGAGCAGCATGTGCCATCTGTAGCTAAGACGTCAGTGGCCCCAGGAGTACTGGGTCACTTGAAAGACATCCCATTAGCCTGTTCTCAGAAAATGGATGGGAAACACTAGCTGTGTGGTCAGGGAGGGGCTGCGACCCTGGAGGACCTCTGGAAAAGGGTCATGAATGAACAATATCTGTGTGCTTTTGTAGTCACTCAAGGGGGATTAACGCCTTTTGTAAAAAAGAAAGGTAAGAGGCTTTCTAATGTTGGGTGAGCTCACAGTTCCAACTAATCATCCCCACTCCCAGTGGGCTGGACGCAAAATTTCTGAAAACGTCTATGTACAATGGTGCCTTAAATTGAAGCATTTCTGGGAGCAATTATTTCATGGAGAAAAGGCGCAGAGTTGGCAGACCTGGAATCCAGGGGCGGGGCCACAGGAAGCCGGAGCAGGGAGGTGGCTCGGATTGTTCACGTGTGAATCTGCTCAGGGTCTTCCCTGGCTGTTTTCTGGGCCCATGGAAAGGGGTGGGTTCCACTGCGGTGGCAGCTGTTGACAGAAAAGAGGAACAAGCAGCTGCTTAAACTCCTGACCTGTTGCTGTGGGATGGGAACGGTAGGTTGGTCAGCTCCCTCTCACGGCTCTGCTGCTTTGCCTTCTGAGTTCTGCCATTGAAAGTGCTGCACTCAGAGGCCCCAGCTGTGCAAGTGTTTCCCAACAGAGAGTTGGTGCATTGACAGGCATCACAGAGAGCTGGGGGCAAGGTGGAGGACAGCAGCAGCTTCCCTGAAGTTTCTGATTGCTGCAAGAAGTGGCTGGAGACAGGGTATTATTGGTACCAGTAAGAAGGAGTGAACAAATGTATAAATTGTGCTTTCTTTTTTTCGACATAATTCCTTCTTGAGGAGGTATTGTTTGTTTAATAAAGACCTTAGCCACCTGGTCATACAAATAACCAAGAGTAAAGTCTTTGTGGAGCCTGCTTTCTTCATTGGAGAGCACTGTGACATTCCCTGTGACTTAATGGGAAAGCAAATGCATTTTCATGTGCTAATGGCTGCAGGCATGGGCACAATGTTTGCACAAGCAGAGCAGAACCTATAGCCCCGTGAGAACCTGGCACTGGAAGAGTATTATATGGGAATGAAAAATGCTGTGTATTCTATGCCCTTGTCGGAGAAGACTCACAAGGCCCACTGGCCCAGTAAGGACCCTAAGATATCTTGCATAAGGAAACCTGGTTGACTTGGTATAAGTTAGCATTTCCCAACCTTGTTGTCCATGGAGCTATTGTCTGGGATCTTATATTTATTGTTTTTCAATTTTTAACATCTTTTAAAATCCTGCCTATTCAGAACAACTTTAGGAAATGCTGATTTGGAAAACTAATACATAAATAGAAGTAGGATTTATGAATTTATCATCTTTTTTTTAAGCAAGAGAGAAATGGACATAGACAGATAGAAAGGGAAAGAGATGAGAAGCATCAACTCATAATTGCAGCACTTGAGTTGTTCATTGATTGCTTTCTCATACATGCCTTGACCTGAGGGCTCTAGCTGTGCTAGTGACCCCTTGCTCAAGTTAGCAACCTTGGGCTTCAAGCCAGCAGTCTTGGGCTCAAGCCAGTGACCTTTGGGCTCAAGTCAGTGACCATGGAGTCATGTCTATGATCCCATGCTCAATCCAGCAACCTCAGGGTTTCAAACCTGGGTCCTTAGCATCTCAGGCCAATGCTCTATCCACTGTGCCACCTCCTGGTCAGGTTCAATTGTCTTTTTGACAGTGTTGAGCCAGTTAATCCTTCGTCAGAAGATAAATATGGCACCACACATATAAAATGAGTCATAATCTCTGTCTCTGAACCTCTCCCCTTATCTAGACCCTGTCATGTTCACCATTTCACCGCATCCACCCAAGTGAAACTGATTCGTGTCAGTTTTCTCTTCTACACCCTGTTTATGCACTTGTATCCACACTGACCGTTGTTGTGCTCTGAAGCGTGCTTCCATCCACACGTGGATTACAGCCCATGTAAGCCACTAAATCTGTGCAGAACCTGTGTGCTCCAATAAACCAGTCCTGATTAGGTGGAATGTAGTCTCACATTTGGGCCAAAGTCCCAGGTGACCAATATGCATCCTTTTATGTAGGGTGTAGTAAAGCTCATTGGCTCAAGTGTAGTGTAACCGATCTCCATCCATGATCTGAATGGGGATTTGCTGGCTGTAAACCAGACCATAAACTCACTGAATAAACAGATCCTTTCCCCTGTCCTCCCCATACTACAGGGAATATTTATTAATGCAACTATTAACCATGGAAGCCAGCTCCATACATGTAGGTTCTGTGGTTCGAGCTGGACATCAGGATGGTAGAATAGCAGCATTTGCTTCCTAAAGCTCCCTATCTTATCCTTCTCCAAAATCTAGCTACTGTGTTTGGCTAATAAATACTTCTTTGTCTGCTCCACACAAAGCGCTTCTTCCCAAAGTGTTTGCGAAGAGCCCTACCCACTCCCTGCATTTGCCTGCCACCATTTAACTTCACTCCCTTACCCATCTCAGCTCAAGTTCAGTCACCTGCGACCCCTGAGGCACTGCCTAATTACCATATCCGATGGCCATTTTCACACAGCTTTGTTTTCCCACCTCTTCCAAGACTTCTTGAGGATGCCATTCTCATGACTCACAAGGCACCAAATCCTCCTGGTTCTCACACCCACTCCCCAAGTCAGCTGTCCAGTCTCCATCTTCCACATGAAATGTTTCCATTCACTGGTTTAATTTCTTTCTAACTATACATCAGAACACCGTGGGGTGGGTTTGGGGGTAGGCGAACCAAAACCATGGACTTTCCAATCATTTCTGTGTCTCTAAATGGAATCATACCTTTCCCAGCTCAATTGAATTGAAAACATCATCTCTGACCTTTCTCGCTGACCCCCTGTGGTACATCCGGAAGCACAAGGGCAGATCTGTGAAAGAAGCTTGTTTGTTTCACTCCCTTTGTTTTAAGCTGGGAAGTTGTCCTGCTATTCAGACATTATTTCGAAGTGCTTCCAGGCTTTGTTACTCTGTTATGTTATTATCGCCTAAAAGACCTGTGGGGTTTATTGGAGCCCTCTACTTGTCTGCAGTTCTGGTGGCTGTTCTCCCCCACGAATGGTCGTGACTGTGAATGACTTTGTAAGCCTAGACCAGTGGTCTTATTCACTGCCTGGCTCAACCCTGTCCTGGATTTTTGAGAAAAATAAGATTTGGTTCTGACTTTACACAGCATCATAGCATTGGAAAGAAAAGCCATCCATCTGAAATGTTTAAATGACCAGTTTCTGAAAATATTTAATGAAATCCAGGAATGTATAGTTGGGGGACATACTTAAAGTATAGGAAGAGAAGGAGGGGTTCATGTTGGTTACAGTCATGGCAGAAAGTTCCCCCTAAAAAAGATGAGACTTTGAGTGGAGATGAAAAATATATACTATTTGAAGAGAGAAGTAACGGGAGACAGGGACACTTGGGACTATTTCCTCCTCCTTTTGAAATGGAGAGAGACAATGAGCCAGACCTGATGGGGCAAGAAGCCCCCACTCTCGTGCATGTAGGTGAATCCCCCCCGCCTCCAGAAGTTCACGTTTACTGAGACCAGCTCCGGGCTGGGTGTTGTGCTGGGTGCTTTTGCAACCAGCACATGACCCTGGGTTTGAGATGTACCAGCCAGTGAGACAGGAAGGTGCTACCCTTGCTCCCAAACACTGCCCTACAAACAGGACCTCAGAAAGGGCTGGTGTGCTGAGTGCTTCTTAGATTGCACCCCCTTCCATGGACATCAACGGGCACGGATTTAGTTTTGCAGATGGAAGCAGCGGGCCAGCGTTTTATGGCACTTCTTCCCATAGACTGTTCACCCCCCCCCCCCCCCACACACACACACACAGAAACAGAGAATTGGAGAGGAGAGGTCTCTAGTTTCAGGTAGACAAGCCCCTGATCAGAGACCCTCAGAGAAATATGGCTCTCCAGGGATGGAAGACTAGAAATAAGTGTAAATGTTGTCAAATCTGTATGTAAATTAACAAAATAACCATGTCAAGCCCCTCAAGTCGGTTTACTTCACCTTCACCATGATAGAGTACAGCACTGAAAGAAAATGAGGACATGGGGAGGAGGGAACTTCCAGAGTTGTTTCTGTGAGACAACTCAGGGAGCTCTCCTGAGCTCAGGCTTCCAAAAGGTTGGCCACATGGGTGGAAGGGCTCAGGGTGGACCTACGGTAGAGTAACTGAGGACACGGGTGTTAAGCCTAATCGAGAGGGGACTCGAAACATTGAAGACACGAACAAAATCCGTCGATTCCACACCAAAGCTTTATTGTCTAGCTTGGCCAAGCGGTGGCATCTCCGACAGAAATCTGCGGGAGAACACGCCGGCCCTTTGTTTTACTTAGTTTTTATAGTTTTGCAAGCGGGAAGTATAAAAGCAAAAATTGCAATTAGGTGCCCTTTACCACTATTGGTTATAGTCATATGCCCTTTATCATGATAGGACCATGTTCAATTTGTAAGCCATACATCATTTTGGAGAAAACAAAATTTACAAGTCAACACAATGATAGAAAGATGTCTCTTTACATATTAAGAGACATTCCTATATTTTCTAATGTTTATCCACCATATTTTTGTCCAGAGTCACACACATTAACTATATACATTCATATGGGAGAGGTAGTTTCCCTGGGGACAAATGCCTGCAAATGGCTCATTACTATAAGAAAAGGTTTATTTTGGCTTTTCTGTTCCTGCACCTGGCTAGCCATTCACCCCTTTCCCCACAGGGTTGGTGGAATGTCAGGGAATCCATGTTTTCCTTCCCTTTGCATTTACAATACTCCCCTTCCCTTCGGTGAGGGGAGTCAGAGTGTGGCTGGTCATAAAGAGCCTCTAGGTCTTTCTGGTTTTATGCCAATCACACAGTACAGAGATTATTCACAAAATTTCTCTGCACATCTTAACCTAAATTAATAAAATGTTCTTTAAGCCTCTTAAAATATTAATATCGATTCTGTAGCTTTTGGTACTTTACAACACCTGCGGGTGAGGTGGTGCAGTGGCTCCTCAGGGCTCCTCACGGGTCAGGAGAGCCAAGGCTGGACTTCATCAGTACTCCTGAACAAAGGGTGTCCAGGTATTTAGGGTGTCTCCTTGGTCTGCAGGTAAGTGGGCAGCAGAACAAAGGAGCAGAGTAACGTGTGTTTGAGGTTCAGGGACCTGGGTCTGTGCTCCAGCTGCCTCGTTTCCTGGTAACATGACAATGGACATGTTCCTGAGCCTATTCTCCCAGCAGCAAGTGAGAATAAAAGTGCCTCCTTCATAAGGTTGCTGTGAGGATTAAAAAGAGAACAAAGGAGCACATGTGAGGTCTGTGAATATGTAGCATATACTTTATACAAGTGAGCATTCAAGAAATGAGAGCTGCTCTTCCTCTCCCTCCTCTTCATAGTGTCTTCATCATCCTTTAGAACGTGAAGGAACAGAGTACAGGGCCCCAAGAATAATGTGAATAATATCAAAGAGAAACAGGGATTCTGCCTTTTCCTGGGTGGACACTGCTCTTCACCCGAGGAAAGGTAAGATGCTCCTGAAGTCCGGGAAGGTGAGGCAATGGAGAACCAGACACTTGAGATGAGTTTGGGCTCCTAACAGTACTAACTGTGTGCAGGTTGATGCCAGAACCGCAGGGCGAATGCCCATTTACTATGGATGAGTGTGTGTTCCCATAGCAACTTGTTCCTGAGTACCTTCTGGTCACTCCTGTGACTCTCCCCACCAGAGGCTCCTTGACGTGGAGACTGTCTCATTCATGTTCATTTCTAAGTCCCAGCAGAGGATCTGGCCCAGATTAGACACACGATACCAATGTGCCAATAGAACGAGAGGCCAGAAGACTAAAGATGGACAAATGCCTACATTTTCAGAATAGAAGGGTAAAACTTGGGAACTACAGATACTTACACTTGATGTTAATTTAAAAAAAAAATCTGTAAGAGACTTAAATAGCTGGTTGAAAAAAAATCTGCATTTCGTCCAAAATGATCAGGAAATTTGAGCCAAATATTGGGAACCACTAGTGTGATGAAAAGATGTGGACAGAGGATTGGATTATATATTGCATTACTGGAGATCATGGGCCCTGAGCAATCCTCTTGTGTTTTTGCTGTTAGACCACATTACATTCCGTTCTGAGCAGCTCATGTTAAGAGGACCTCTGATAAACTAGAAAACACTCAAGGGGGGGTGACGCAGACCAGTCATTCGGGTTCCAACCAAATGAGCACAGTTGTGAGGACTGGCATGGTTTCACCTGGAGAATAATTGGTAGAGGTGGGCGGGAGGTGACAATGCCATCTGCAATGCTCTGAAGGTAGGTGTTGTTGCCTTCCGTACCACTCAAGATGGCAGCACTGGTACCCAGGGGCAGCAGGAATGGGGCCCACATTCAGTGCATCATAAAGAAGAATTTTCTAGAACATAGAACTAACTGTGCTGCTCCCAGAAGCAAAGAGAGCCATTCACTGCAAACATTCCAGCAGTGGCCAGAGGACCTGCCCAGCGAAGTCATAAATAAGATGCCAGCTTTGGACAAGAGTCCTGAGCTGGTGGTCTTCAATTCCAAGGATCCACAACAGTCCCACTTCATTGATCGTGAGTAAAATTGACTCTCAGTAAGAAACTTTTCCAGGCCAGGGCCTCTGTGTGGCAGAGTCGAGTAGTCAACCTCCACTCACATCATCTTCCCGGTCCCTTGCTGACCATAACCTGCTTCTGCAACAGGGATTTCAGAGAGTTTGGTCATTAGTTTAAAGTGACTTTCTACTTGTCACCACAGAGTGCTCCATCTAAAATTACTTTTTTCGTGTGAGAGAGAGACAGACAGACAGACAGGAAAGGAGAAAGATGAGAAGCATCAACTCATAATCATGGCACCTTAATTGTTCATTGATTGCTTTCTCATCTGTGCCTTGACTCGGAGGCTCCAGCTGAGCCAGTGACCCCTTGCTCAAGCCAGCAACCTTGGGTTCAAGCCAATGACCTTGGGCTTCATGCCAGTGACCTTTGGGCTCAATCCATTGACCACTGGGTCATGTCTATGATCCCATACTCAAGCCAGTGACCCCGTGCTCAAGCTGGTGGACCTATGCTAAAGCTGGCGACCTTGGGGTTTTGAACATGGGTCCTCAGCATCACAGATCAACACTCTGTCCATTGCGCTACCACCTGGTCAGGCTATAATTACTTCTAACTATTAGAAGATAATTTGTAAATTGAAGAACTGGTTCATATGATATCATGGCAAATGTCAGCAGAAGTCGATGGTGATAAATCAGCTAATGTGAACTGCAGCCTGAGATCTCTTGAATTCCTCAAATTCCTATCTCAATTTTTTTTTCAGTTGTTCATAGAACATTGAATAGCAATCTCTTTAAATTTTGAATAAAACTGGACACAAGCCAGAAATAAAGTAATAGAACCACATGAAATTGGACCATAATAATTTTTTTAATTATTTTAGTTTATAGTTTTCCACTATTTTGTCAGTAATTTTTCAGTGTCTGCCCATTTTCGTCTTTTTCCCCTATTATTTCCTTTCACCTTCTTTTCCCCTAAGAATTTTGATTTTTTAAAAACTTTTCCAGAACTCAATTAACATCACTTAAAAAATTATTTTTGTGGGACCAGTGAAGTCTTGGAGCCACTGCATTTAGTGCTCAGCCAAACCCTGCAAACCAAATTTAGGGCCAAACATTTGGCTTTGGTTTAGAGGCAAAAGTTGAAAAAGGGAATTGGTATGTAGGTGTGGTGCAAAGCTGGTCTTAAAAATACGGATGTTATTGCCTCTAGGCCCTGAGGACCTGGAGCAGAACTCAGCGAGCCACCCCCAGAGGTGACACAATGGTCATAAAATGGTCTCTCGGTTGTGGACTCTGCTGAGCTGTCTCTCTGCAACGTTTAGTGACTCTTTAATAACACCAACAGCTCTCTGAGCTGAATTGCTAACATTTGGGGAGCAAGGTGATGTAAAACAAAATTGAATTATGAAAACAACTTTCCAAGGTAGCCCTGGGCGTTCCTTTCGTTGTGTTTATCTTCCCCCTCAAAGAAGCCATTTAGCGGTTCTTCCTCAGCCAGCGGGCAGGAAGGCGCGAGCAGGGGTCCACAGGCTCAGCACTGTCAGCGCTCACCTCCTCTGCACAACAAGGCCGCTTGTTCTCCGTCCCTGGTCCTGGCCCAAAGCTTGGAACTACGTGCAGCTGTGGAGAGATCTAAAACTGAGAAGTCCCCAGTGTGGTCCTTTGAAAAAAATTATGATGCTCATTTAACTCCCACTTCAGTTTTTATAAAACCTCTCCCTTAGCTCGGTGCTGTTGGAAGTTGTCTTGCTTAGATGTAGAAACAGCATGAATTGATAAGTGAGACCTAAAGATGGAGGTACTTTCTAGTAAAACTGAAAATGTGCACACCATAAAAGCAAGCAGTTCCACTGCTAGGTATATTCTGTAGGGCACCTCTCTCACACGTGTACACTTAACAGCAGTTAAAGTGGATAAACTAGATGCATATGTGTCCGCATGGCTAGCTCTCAAGAGCAACACGGTGAAGACAGCAAGCTTCTGAAGTTGCGTTACCATGATGCACGCTTTTTTTTTTTTTTTTTGTATTTTTCTGAAGCTGGAAACGGGGAGAGACAGTCAGACAGACTCCCGCATGCGCCCGACCGGGATCCACCCGGCACGCCCACCAGGGGGCGACGCTCTGCCCACCAGGGGGCGATGCTCTGCCCCTCCGGGGCGTCGCTCTGCCGCGACCAGAGCCACTCTAGCGCCTGGGACAGAGGCCAAGGAGCCATCCCCAGCGCCCGGGCCATCTTTGCTCCAATGGAGCCTTGGCGATGGGAGGGGAAGAGAGAGACAGAGAGGAAGGAGGGGGGAGGGTGGAGAAGCAAAAGGGCGCTTCTCCTATGTGCCCTGGCCGGGAATCAAACCCGGGTCCCTCGCACGCCAGGCCGATGCTCTACCGCTGAGCCAACCGGCCAGGGCCGATGCACGCTTTTTAACAAAACACAAAATAGGCAATGGAAGAGCGTGGACATACCCCAACTGCAGAGGCTGCCTCAGGGAAGGGACTGAAGGGCCACCAGAGGCCCTTCAACATCACTGATGATGTTGTGTTTCCCTAAAAGAGAAAATATCTGAAGCACATTTAACAAAAATTTATGTACTTGAGTATCATTTTCTAGACTTTTCTACCTCTTTAGGTATTTTACAAATGAAAATTTAAGCCCAACCTGACTAGGTGGTGGCATAGTGGACAGAGTGTCAACTTGGAACACTGAAGACCCAGGTTCAAAACCCTGAGGTCACTGGCTTGAGTACTGGCTCATCCGGCTCGAGTGCTGAGTTGCCGGCTTGAGCATGGGATCATAGACATGACCCTGTGGTGGCTGGCTTGAGCAAGGGGTCACTGGCTCAGCTGGAGACCCCCATCAAGGCACATATGAGAAACAATCAATGAACAACTAAAGTGACTCAATTACAAGTTGATGCTTCTCATCTCTCTCCCTTCCTATCTCTCTCTCTATCTCTGTCTCTGTGTCTCTCACTCTGTCTCTCTCTCTCTCTCTAAAAAAGTAATAAATGAATAAATAACAATTAAACTTAAAAGTAAGCCCAAACCAGAATTTCAACAAAAAGGATGGAAATGCTGTCAAGCACCCCCAACCCAGCAGAGTGAGGATGGCAGCTTCTGGGGAGACCAGCCGAGGTACCAGGAGAGCTGTATTCAAACCAAGTTATTTTTCTCTCCTCTATCAGCCTGGTCCTAAGATCTACAAATGCTTGTTTAATGACTTCACTTCCCGGTCACATTCTACTTGCCTGGCACAAATTTTTAATGCCACTCAGTAAGAATATCAACTGATGTTTCCATGTCTCCTCTATTGTGTCACTTTGTGGCTCAAGTTTTCTCTTCTCACTATATGTATGTGATGTTCACATGTATAGACCCAAATGGGACACAATGGCACAGCCCGCTCTCTGTTTCAGGTAGAACTTCATTTAATAGGCGGAAATACCTACATGTGCAGGGAAGTCTGTTTGACAGTAACAGTTTATTTTCCCAACTAATTCAGTTAACACCTGATTGGAAATCCCAACCAGTTAGTTAGTTTGTTGTTTGTTTGTTTGAGAGGCAGGGAGAGAGAGACAGGAACATCAATCTGCTTCTATATGTCCCCTGACCCGAGGGTTGTACTGGCAACCTCTATGCTCCAGGACAATGCTCCAACCAACTGAGCTATCCAGCCAGGGCTTAATTTTTATTGGTTTTTAGAGAAACAGAGAGAGGAAGGGAGAGAGAGGGGAGGGGGAAGGGAACTATTCATTTGTCAGTCCACTCAGCCGTGCATTCATTGGTTGTTTCCCGTGTATGCCCTGACTGGGAATCAAACCTGTAACTTTGTTATTTTGGGATGACACTCCCAACTGACTGAGCCAACCTGCCAGGGCCCGATCAGTTTTGAGGTTATTTAAATGTTGCTTAGCATTGTTTCTGTTCAGTTGGTAGTCAGCATCTTCTTTATCAAGAGTAACCAGCCTAGCCTGCCCAGGCAGTGGTGCAGTGGATAGAGCATTGGACTGGGACGCAGAGGACCCAGGTTCGAAACCCTGAGGTCACTGGATTGAGTGCAGGCTCACCAGCTTGAGCACAGCGTCACTGGCTTGAGCCCAAGGTCACTGGCTTGATCAAGGGGTCACTTGCTCTGCTGTAGCCCCCAATTGAGCCACATATGAGAAAGCAATCAATGAACAAATAAGGTGCATCAACGAAGAATTGATGCTTCGCATCCCTCTCCCTTTCTATCTCTCTGTCCCTATTTGTCCCTCTCTCTGTCTCTCTTTCTGTCTGTCACCAAAAAAAAAAAAAAGAAGAAGAAGAAGAGTAATCAGCCTATAAGACTAGAATTATATACAGCTCCTTAGAAATTCACATGCAGTCCCAGAGTCAGTTTGAAGAAAAGCCCGTTGTATTGATGCCATGATTAAAGGCCTTGGAGAGCCCTGTGAGTAAGGCTTAGAGGAAACAGCCCAGTGTTTGGGGTCAGACAGGTGGGTCTCTAAATCCTAGGTCTGCCACTTTACCACCTGCGAGGCCTTGAGAAAGTTAACAAACATCTCTGATCTTCTGTTTTCTCATCCAAACAATAAGGTCAGTTTTACCTACCTTACGATATTGAGAAGAATTAAATGACATAAGTACTATTCAATGTTTAGTCCAGTGCCTGACATATTGTTGGCATTGGAGAACAGAGTTGTGGGTTCCTCTTTCTTGCACCTGACAGGAGACAAGTAAATACAGGTTGATGCTGCACATAACTATAAGGACACATGATCTGTGTGTGATGCATTGACACAAGACACTATTGTCCAGCTTTGGTCAGATTAGTATTATCAAGGTTTTTCCTGGGATTGTAGCCATCCATATGCCTTTTACCAAATGAAGGTCATCTCCTTGCATGATGATGTGTCATCAAGAGAGCATCAAGATTACCTTGTAGGCCCTGGCTGGTTGGCTCGGCAGTAGAGTGACAACCCAGCATGTGGGAGTCCCAGGTTCAATTCCCAGTCAGGGAACACAGGAGAAGCACCCATCTGCTCCTCCACCCTTCCCCCTCTCCTTCCTCTCTCTCTCTTCCTCTCCTGCAGCTATGGCTCTATTGTTTTGAGCATATCAGCCCTGGGCGCTGAGGATAGCTCCATCAAGCCTCTGCCTCAGATACTAAAAATAGTTTGGTTGCAGGCAGCCCCAGATGGGCAGAACATTGGCCCCATGGGGGTTGCTAGGTGGATCCTGATCAGGGTCTGTCTCAATATCTCCCCAACTCTCATTTAAAAAAAAAAAAAAGAGTTCCAGCCAAATAACTCAGCTGAAGTAACACCAGTCATAGCTGTGGTATCAAATGATACAATAAATCTTACAGATTCTGTGTATAGCCTTGTACACACTGTGAGAAGGGAAGCCTTAGGGTGGATTAGATCAGGGTCCCATGGCAGCCCTCTAGCCTAGACTCTCTGTCCTGGTGGCCAGTGTTAATGGTGGGGGAATGTCTTAGCCCTCAGATTGGGCAGAGGGTTGGAAATCATGGGACCAGCTTCTGGCTGGGAGTCCAACCTGTTTTCCAGTCTCACTACTGGACTCCCTATTGTGTCATCTTGGGCAAATGACTTCAGTGGCTTGAAATTTCTTGGTCTTTAGAAATGAGGCCCTGGCTGGTGGCTCAGTGGGTAGAGCATCAGCCTGGAATATAGACATCCCGGGTTTGATCCTTTGTCAGGGCACACAGAAGCAACCATTTGCTTTCCCCCTCCCCTTCTCTCCCTCTTCACCTCTTGCAGCCAGTGGTTCCCGTGGCCCCAGTCACTGAAGATAGTTCCATGGGAGCGCATCAGCCTCAGGCACTAAAAATAGCTCAGTATTCAAGTATCATCCCAAGATGGGATTGCCAGGTGGATCCCAGCCAGGCGCATGCAGGAGTCTGCCTCACTATCTCCCCTCCTCTTGCCTAAAAAAAAAACAACAAAGAACAGTGAGATGTAGGCTGTTGTATTAGGTGATTTTTGGAGTCCTTTGCTTCAGTATCCTGTGTGTTCAGGACTTCTTGTTCTTCACATGTCTGATTGAACTCTAAAATGGTCATGTGTTATTGATTCTAAAATGCACATTTCCCCCACACACACACACATTTTAACATCTAGGGAGTCAGGAGGTAGCAATTGATGGCAGTTCAGATTTCTGTGAAATATGTTATTAAATTCATGGCAAGTGCTAGTAATAAGTACTATTTTATCAAGATTTTCTTCAGGAAAATTGAGCATTTCTGTCAAAAGACTGAAAAAAAGCATTTACAATCCTTGTAACTTCAGTAGGGATTGATGACATAGAAAACAGCCCAGGAGCTACTAGGATACTTGTCCCAGAAGAAGGCTTATGTGGATGTCCTTGAAGGTCTCTTTCAGCCCTGAGATGCTATGACACACTCATTTTATTTCAGTTATTTTGTTTATTATTTTGTTCACTCACAAAGTAACTATAGAGGCCCTGGCTGGTTGGCTCAGTGGTAGAGCGTCGGCCTGGCATGCAGAAGTCCTGGGTTCGATTCCCGGCCAGGGCACACAAGAGAAGCGCCCATCTGCTTCTCCACCCCTCCCCCTCTCCTTCCTCTCTGTCTCTCTCTTCCCCTCCCGCAGCAAGGCTCCATTGGAGCAAAGATGGCCCGGGCGCTGGGGATGGCTCCTTGGCCTCTGCCCCAGGCGCTAGAGTGGCTCTGGTCGCGACAGAGCAACTCCCCGGAGGGGCAGAGCATCGCCCCCTGGTGGTCAGAGTGTCGCCCCCTGGTGGGCGTGCCAGATGGATCCCGGTCGGGCGCATGCAGGAGTCTGTCTGACTGTCTCTCCCCGTTTCCAGCTTCAGAAGAAAAGAAAAAAAAAGTAACTATAAAGTATTTTGGAAAAAAATAGAAGATGGTTTATGAGAATGACACAGTAATATTGTACTTATTAAATAATTGCATGTAAAATTTCACTGAAGTGTTAGTTATTGATATTTTGAGTAACTAAGTGTTACTATAGTGGTCACACATATTTATTCTCAAATCAATATGTTTGGACACACTAGAGTCAAAATAATTTCATATTGGTCGATGTCTCAAGAGCTATTTGCTGTGAGCATAAAGTCATCTAGAAAAAAAAAATATTTATGATTCGTGCTCTAGATAAATGGAACTTTCCTGTGAGTTCATACCCTAGTATGAACATATTACTTTATTGTAATTGCTAATGATTTTCTGTTGCTGTTTGAGCCTACACTCATGAAAAGAAGCCATCGATGACTTGTGGATACTTGTTGCTTGATTATCAAGACTTCATGATGATGACAGCACATGTTGTCCATAGTCAGTCTCCTTGTGACAATTAACATGGCTGACAATTGAGGCGACCTTGAACCTGCCTCTCCCATAAACCAAGCCCAGAAGTGAGGTGCGGTTACTCTCTAGAAAGCGATTCCTCATGCCTAAATCTGGGACCAGTTATCTGAAGGGGCATATTTGAGGGCTGGCTTTGATTTCTGGCTTTCCCTAATTGACAATAGGAATCTTTGTTTATCACATGTGCCATATATTTGTTAGTCCGAAGGAACTAATCAGAATGCTGTTCCTGTAAACATTTTTGTGGATTCGTCATTTCTGAGGTCATGCTGGGTCTGTGTTGGCCCCTGTTTGGGGAACAGCAATCACTTATGAGAGCTGCTAGATGGCTTCTGTCAAGCTGAATTAGACCTTTTCTGCTGGGAAACATCTCAACGAGTTTATGAACTGTTGACTGTTGATAGCATATCCCAAATATTACTCAGAAAGTGGAATCTCTACCAGTAAAAATAACTCGGAGGCATCAAACCTTCCAATCTGGAAGCCAGTTGACTCCTAGACAAATTGCATGTGTCTCATTACCTCATCACAGCTCAGCCTTTGGTCATGCATATTATTTATGGGTGGGATACACTTTTTTCCCTAATGCATTCTAAATCTTTTTTTTTAACATCTACTCTAGTTTTTACTACCATTCTTTCATACGTTTTCACACTGTGGGAAGTACCTGAGGCCCATTGGAGGCTCAGAAGAGCTGCCTCTGTAGGAAGCCCTGAGATAGAGCTGATCAGGGGAGGCTTTGGCCCCAATTACGAAATTGGAAGGCACCTAGAACTTCAGGAATACCTCTGATGACAGACTTGGAAATAGGGGAGAATGTTAGACTAAATGAAGGCTCAGGACAAGGGTAGCTATGGACTTAGATTGAGGGGCAGTTTGATTGTTGGGGCTCACTCTGGGTTGGGCAGGTTTTGGACTGATAAAGAAAATAAAGAAGAGCAATCCCTAAAGAACTTTGAGCTGAGGAGTGATGTAATGAAAGCAATATTTTAGGAAAATTAATTTGGTAAAGTGTTGGTCTGAAACGCTGAGGTCACCAGTTCAAATACCTGGGCTTGCCTGGTCAAGGCACATGAGGGAAGCAACTTACGAGTAATGCTGACCACTTCTCCCTGCTCTTTCTCACTCTCCCTTCCTTTCTCTCTCTCTCCCCTTTCTCTAAAAATCAATAAATAACGTCTAAAAAAGGAAAGAAGGGAGGGATGGAGGGAAGGAGAGAGAGAGAGAGAAAAGAAAGGAAGAAAGAAAAAGAGAGAGAGAGGGAGGGAGGGAGGGAGGGAGGGAGGGAATAAATTTGGTAGCACTGTAGAATTGGAGAGAAGGAGTGAACATGAAGAAAATTGTGAGGCCATGTTAGGCCAGTGGCCGAGGCCAGGCAGGTTCACACTGGATTCGGGCAGATAGTAGAGAAACTGTGGAACCAGAAAGCGTTGGGCCATTTCATTTATTGGAGGCTTGCAAAGACAGGCGAGCAAATAAACAACAGAAGGGAAAGAGCTAATAAAGGAAAATCTGCTATTTACAGTAAGGGCAAGGGAGCGAGGAAAACCACACCTCACGGTGGTGGGAGAGCGATCTGGGGGAATAGCCACCCAGGGGAAGCACCCATAGCCTTATACAGACTATGCACACGTGTCTCTGCCATGTGCTCACATACTAATCAAGCAAAGTGCTCACAGCTGGTAAACACGCAAGCATGCCTAACACAGCTGCTCCACAGGCAGGAAGACCAGTTTCTATTTTAAAATAATAATAAAATCAAGGAGTAAAGGGGATGACTGAGGAAGATGATCACAGAGGTCACTAGGTATCATTGCTATGCCATTAATAGCAAACAACAGCTGCCATTCATTGAGAGCTGATGTGCCAGGGGTTATGCTAGGTGCTTTATGTAGATTATATTGTTTAATCATCACAACAACCTTATGAGATAAGTACTATTATTAATCTCATTTTGCAGATGAAAGAAAAGTTAAATGATTTCCCTTAAGTAATTGGGAGAGCAAGGATCTCAACCTAAACCGTCTGATACCTGGGCCCCTGCTTTAAAAAAGTGGGACATTAGAAATATTTGAGCCTGACCTGTGGTGGCACAGTGGATAAAGTGCTGACCTGGGACACTGAGGACACAGGTTTGAAACCCCAAGGTTGCCAGTTTGAGCACAGGGTCTCTGGCTTGGGTGTGGGATCATAAATATGACCCCATGATCACTGGCATGAGCCCAAGGTCACTGGCTTAAAGCAAGGGGTCACTGGCTCACCTGGAGCCCCCTGGTCAAGGCACGTATGAGAAGCAATCAATGAACAACTAAAGTGCCGCAACTATGACTTGATGCTTCTCATCTCTCTCCCTTTCTGGCTGGCGTTCTCTCTCTCTCTCTCTCTCTCTCTCTCTCTCTCTCTCTCACTAAAAAAGAAAAAAGAAATATTTGAAAGGCAGAAATGAGAACAGGCAAATATTTTGCTTAGTGCTCTATCTGATATTATGGCATCTTAAAGTATTTTATCAAAAGAGTTTAAAATCTAACCAGAGACTCAAGTCCTACGACATGAACCAGACAGATGGCATGGGTTGGGCTCCCCAGGAGTCGTGTGCAGGAGCGTTAGTGGGAGAGTGCCCAGGAACAATGTCCTGGGGAGGTGAGGACACAAGCATGGGCATGTCACAGAGACCTTAGCTGATCTTAGTGGGTCTTCTGGGGCTGAAACGACCTTTCAGAGTTGTCCCAATAAAGCAAGGAAAAACTTGATCACCCTCCATCAAGCCATCAGTAGATGCTAGTTGACCCCAGGAAGGAAGGGCAGGTGACCTGTGAACACAGGATCTTCCTTCAGGGGGAGGACCACCGAGTCGGCAGCCTCAGCCATGGGGGTGGAGTACAGATAGTGTACTACAAGACTCTCTCCAACAAAAAATGAAAGCATGTCCTATTTTTGAATTATCTATTACTCTTCAATATGTAAACAATACAGAAGCAACGTAAGTCACATTTTGGAGGGAAATTTCCTTTTAAAGTACTGTTTGGTGGGGAAAGGACACCCAATAAATCTGTCAGTGCATTGCTTTGCCATGGAATGGTAGCTTAGTTCTTGATGAAAATAATCAGCATGGAAGGCACTTGGTGTGTGGCTTAATTGAAACACTGTGTTTTGGACCCATTTGGTGTTAATGTCTAAATCCAATGCTGTTTTCACACCTGCTCCCTTCTGTATGATGCCTTGCGTAAGTGGAAGTCTAGTCTGGATTCCTCGTCTCAGACTAAAGAAAGGGCCATGGACTCTCACCACTGGCCAGGAATCCAACTCACAGGGTTTCATGAAGTCGTCTTTCATGTCATCAAAAAGGCCTCCCCAGTGCCCAGTCTTGCCTGCAGAGAGGAGTTGTGTGGATACTGTCACAGGCTAGAGTCACTTAGGGAGCACTCCATTATAGCACTGCTGTTCTGGACAGATATCAGGCACACATACAAAATATAGGCATACTTAAACTCCAATTCCTGGGAGGGATTCAATCATACATTTTTTTCTTTTTTAACAGCCTTTAAGATTCACCAGAGCTTGAAACCCCTTTCTAGTAAGCCACCTGGCCATTTTTCTCAGTGGTAGAGCATAGACCCGACATGTGGATGTCTCAGATTTGTTTCCCAGTCAGGGCACACAGGAGAAGTGACTATCTGTTTCTCCACCCCTCCTCCTTCCCCTCTCTCCCTCCTACTCTCACAGCCATGGCTCGATTGGTTCAAATGCATTGGCCCCCAGTGCTGAGAATGACTCCATGGAGCCTCCCCCTCAGGTGCTAAAAATAGCTTGGTTGCAAGCATGGCCCAGATGGGCAGAGCATCAGCCCCAGATGGAGGTTGCTGGGTGGATCACAGTCAGGGCACTCTGTCTCTATACTCCCCTCCTTTCACTTGGAAAATGAGAAAAATAAATAAATGAATTTTTAAAAATAGTAGACCAGGGAAGACCTTTTTTAAATTAGTCTATTCTATAGAAATAAGATTCATCGATCTTTTTTAACTTTTTATCTATTTGCATTACCTTCTCCATTACCCATAAATGAAGACAGTCTTTGATGGATAGTCAGTCAGTGGGAGCATGCAGGCAGCAGTCTGTGTCCCTTTTACTCATTTGTGCAATAAGCCTTAATTGAGTAGTTGCTACATTCTGCACTCTGCAAAGTTCTTCTAGGAGTGCAGAGACAGGAAGATCTGCCCTCTGCCTCAGAGAGCTCACAGTATGGGGAACAGCACAGAGACCGCAAATGACAACATGTAATGCAGAGAGTGCCACAGGGGCTGCGATTGTGCAGACCAGCAGCCCCTAAATTTGCCTTGACAGTCAGAGAGGGCTTCCTGGAGAGGGTCCAGTGGACTTTGCAGGGTTGGAAGTGGGTAAGTCAAAAGTGATGTTTCTGTCCACTGTCCATAATTGTGGCACATCTTTGCACTTATTTAGATAGTTCTTTATATCCTTTAAGAGGATTTGTATGCATTTTTCCATAAATGCCTTATACCTTATACAATGCCTTTGAACTTAATTCCTAAATAATTCATTATGTGAAGAGTATGGTATTTATATTCTTTTTCTGGTTGGTTTGTTGTCTATAGAGAAGTACAGTTGACTTTGGTATAGCATCTTGTATCTTACACTTGGCAGAACTCTGTTCAGCGATTTTTCTTGGGTTTTCTGTGTAGGTAAACCTAATGTTCGCAAACAGTAGCACTCTTCTCTCATTTTTTCATTCCCTTATATTTCTATTTCCTTTCCATATGCTGTTGCACTGACTGAGACCACCGTGTATTAAAGACAGCAGCGGTCTTTGTGAGTGCCGCTGTCTTCTTACAGACCATAAAGGAAATGGGTCCCGAGTTTCTCTTTTGAAGGTGACATTTTTTGTAGCAGGTTTTAGTAGACCATTTTCAGTTTAAGGGAGCACCCTTCTAAGTTTTTCCCAAAACGCTTTATCTTAATTACGAATTAAACTTGAACAGATGCTTTATTTACTTTGCATCTTGTGAGAGGCCCGTACAATTTTTATTCTTTAACACCGATGACGGGATGAATCACACTGGTGGGTTCACCAGATTTGGTACCATCCTTACACTCTGAGATGACAAAAAGCACTTGATTATCATTATCGCCATTTTAATATGCTGCTGGGTTTCATGAGTGAGTTATTTTATTCCAGACTGTGGCATATTAAAGCAGGGAACATTGGCTTATTGTTTTTGACACTTTTGCAGTCCTTATCCAGCTTTGGAATCAGAGATATATTGATATCATTAATTAAATGATCGATCAGTGTTCTCTTCTTTTTCTGTACTCGGGAGCAACTTGGGAAGTGGGAGTTATCTGTTCCCAGAACTTTCGGTAGAATTTACCCACAAGTAGTCTGAGCTTCGGGGAAAGGAGCAGCGGCATAGGGAGACCTTCCATCAATGCCTCAATGTATACTGCTCACAAAAATTGGGAGATATTTCAAAATGAATATGAAGCAATAAAAAAAAAAGAAGCATTTTTTAATGAAACAAGAACATCAGAAAAGCAAACAACAAGTCAAAGAAAGTTGTTCATTATGCAAAACCAACTTTTGTTTCATTGGTGAGAATGCACTATACACAAGGCTGAAAGTACTGGAGTATCTGCTCGTTCTCTGATCCTCTAATTTTGTGAGCAGTGTACTTAGTGTCTGTCGGTCTGTGCACCTCCTGCATCCTTGGTGTGTCAGTTTGGGCACCCATTTTATTTAGATACTAGTGGAAGAGAAAGAGCATGTCCACCTGAGTGTCAGAGGAAGGGAAATAGTGCTCCCAGGACCATTCAGGGACAGACGCACCCCACCTCTGGGCAAGAGAGCTGTCAGAATTCACATCTGTGTGAAGGGCATGCAAATATCTCTTCACTAATCAGTGCATCCTGTTCATCCTAAGAAGGAAGCCTCAAGGGGCAAGAGGTTTAGACCATGTGGGTTTGTGTGAATTGAAAACTCTTCACCATCTTCATTGGCAACAGGGCTAATTGCTCTTTATCTTGGCATTGTTTTGGGGGAGGTGGGTCAGGTCCAGACCACAGAGGGCCAGCTAACACTGAAACAGTTTTTTTGGGAGAGACTGAACTTACCCGTTAAACCCTTCAAGAGAGAAGAACTCGGTTTACCTTTTAGAAGGACTCGTGGGGATCCAGTAGCCAACAACTGGCCTTCAGAAGAGTTTGACTAAGGTTGTGAGGGGTCCAGAAGCCCCATATGAGGACTGTTCCATGGAGCTGGACTGGAGGGAGACAGTAATGGCATCATCAATGTCTTCTATATAAACAATCCCCGTGGAGTGGAGGGTATAGCTTGCTTCTGCTGCACTGTGTTGAGCAGAAGGCAGGAGGGAAGCAGACGATGGGTCAGAGGAAAAAGAGATGTCTCCCGTGGAGCTGTGTGCTCCCCATTGCTGGGGTTGCTTATTTATGTGGATGTGTCGGGCACAGCTTCCCCTGGACCAAGGCAGAACTCACTTGTGACGATGGAGAGGGAAACTCTCTGTGAGGGGTGTGAGCAGCCCGCACTCAGGAAGACAGTGTTTTAGAAAAGGTCACACATGGCTGACCAGAGACAGTCCCTGGGCCCTTCCATATCCTAGAGTCTGCACTGGATAGTTCTATATCCTCAGCCACTTGAATGCTTCATAACAACCTGTGCGTCATTTCTCCCCATATCAAACATGAGGATACCAGGGATCAGAACAATTAAGTAACTTGCCCAAGGTTGCACAGCAGCTAAGAAGCAGAACGAGGATTTGAACCAAGGTGCACCAAGTCAGAGCACATTTGGCAGAGACCAGGGTTGTTTCCACTCTGGTGCATATGGAGGAGACTCCCAGGGACCATGTTAAAATGCAAGTTCAGTGTTAGGAGGTCTGGGATGACCCATAGTCCTGCATTTGTAACAAGCCCCCAGATGGTGCTGCTGCTGCCAGTCCACAAGACACACGTTGATGTTGAAGGTTTGGGTGGTCTTGAGAAAGCCGTTCAGGAGTCTGCAATTACAGGTGATCTGATGATTCCAGATCCCAGATGAGAAAACTGAGAACAAGAAGGGACTGGCCCCTCGTGTCCATGCATGTTTGGGAAGCCTCCATCCACCTTGATTCACAAATGCTGCTCATTCTGCTGAGGCATCAGACAGGCCTCCCTGGGAGTCGGAAAGAAGGGGGTTGGCAGGAACAGAAATAGGGCTGGTCATTGAGTCATTCGGCTCATATTTATTGAGTGCTTGTGGTGTGCTGGAGACTTCTCGGCACTTGAGCTGCAAAGGTAAACAAGGCTCTTTTATAATCTAGCAGACTGAACCCAAACCAACACAGTTATCACAAGGCTTTGGTTACATGTCTACCTTATACTTTTCCTGGGCTGAACCCTTGAAATACCCTGACTTTTCTCACTCTGTCAGCCTCTATGTCCAATCTGTCACCAGACTGGCTCAATATGAATAAACAGCGCATGGGCCTGCCAGGAAAGTAACGGAGCCTCTGTGTGCATGGAGAGTGTGACCTGAGTGAGCCTTCTGCCCACTCTGCCTGTAGCCCCATGGCAGCCTCGGCTCTCTGGGCCCTAGCTCCGTGGGATGGTGACAAGCAGGCCTCGTCCAGGGACAGTGGCCAGGCAGGGAGGAGGCCCGAACCGTGTCTCATCAAGCACCATTGAAAGGACTGGCAGTGTTGGTCCTGCATTGAGGTGGAGGGCCCCAATGGCCTTGAGTGCCTTGCCCGGCTGTCGCTGGCCACCATGCCCCCTCCACCATCCTTCCAGGGAAGTCACCTGTCTTTCCAGATATCACCCTCCCTGACCATCCAAGCTAAAGTGGCTTCCCTGAGCACTCCCCATCACACGCCCATGTATCGTTTTTCTCCACTCTATCACCTCTCTGGTCGTACCTTCATTTCTTATGCGTCTCTGAGGACAGTTGGAGAAGCTCAGCTCTGGAGGCTTATCATCTGTCAGGAGATTCTCAGGACACCCCAGTTATCCCTTTGGGATGTTCAGAGATGTGCCTGATTCTTATCCGGCCCCCACTCCATCCCCCACCCCACACCTTGACTGTGGCAGCAGCCTCACTGTAAGTTCCTCTTTGTTTGTTTACCTCCCTGCCCCTGTCCCCAATAAAATCCATCCCATATGCAGCTGCTGGAGTGGAACAGTCTCTCTGCCTGCTTTCCACATCTGGGATACATTATTGCAGCCTCGGCATGCAGGAGCCCCTGAGACAGGGCAGCCAGCCCTCTGTGACCAGCCATGGCTCAGCTCTGCGACCCTGAGTGGCTCTTTTGCACTCACAAGCCCACGTGGCCATCCCCCCCTGTGG
The DNA here is from genome assembly GCF_036850995.1 of Saccopteryx leptura. Taxonomy (NCBI): domain Eukaryota; kingdom Metazoa; phylum Chordata; class Mammalia; order Chiroptera; family Emballonuridae; genus Saccopteryx; species Saccopteryx leptura. The sequence continues at coordinate 125,057,015 of NC_089508.1, forward strand.
ACTCGGAGAGAGGGGCCTCCATCCCCTGAACCAGCTTTCCTGCTGCCTCAAGTTGGAGTCTCTCAATAAATAGGGGAAAAAATGCTTTCCAAGAATCAAACGTAGGTCTTGGCGAGCTGGCTCTCAATCACTTTGCTTCTTTTCTTAAAACTTGTTACTATCTAATCACATCATAAAGTTTCCCCAATAAAAAGAAAAGAAAACACACAAGCGCACACACCCTCCTTTAATCAGAGCTTGCCTAACGGGTGCTTCAGACAAGCATGTCATCGGCAAACAGATGACCACATGGCTGTTTCTAGGGAGGAGCAGGGGGACGTCAGATTGGCACAGAGCTCTGCTCTTCTCCTCACGGCACTGCCTTTGATCTTTAATGTGAGCCATTCGGGGGGGGGGGGGGGCAGCGCACTCTGAAAACACTTTGTGATTAAAAAATGTGTGCTCCATTGGCCAAAACATTTGTTTATATTTTACCCCCGATTCTAGGGGTTTTGTTTCTTGTCCTGCTTTCTGCAAATGCTTTCTTCATGTAATTAAAGAGGCGTCAGCACTGAGCTGGGCTGGGCAACAGCATACAAAGACAGTTTCCTCCCCTGAGGACAGAAGGGGTCTCTCCACACCTCAGTCCACGAGGCAGCCAACCTTCCCTGCAGTGTTTCCAGATGGTAGTAGCGTTGGCCAGGAAAGAAGGGGCCTTGTATAGACTGGCCTTCAAAATAGGGCCTCTTGCGGCCTGCAGAACCCCCACCCCCAGAGGTGTGAGGCTCTTTGAGGGTGTAGTGTCTCCTGTGACATTAGAGTGGGACCAAGCCCATTGGCTGTGGGGGCTGGCCTGTGCCCTACAAGATGTTTAGCAGCACCCCTGGCCTCCAGGTGTTGGTACCACTCTCCCTCCCCCTGCCTCCACCAGTGGTACTGTCAAAAATGTCTTCCCAGGGAGAGCAGAAGCTCCCACGTTGAGGACCATTCACCTCTTTGAATGGACTTGTGAAGGGGCCCTTCTGTGAGGCAGGATCTGTGGGACTCAGAGCAGTGGGCACATGGTAGGGTCACCTGAGCAACATTGAATAAATTCCAACAGCCAGGCTCATGCTAGACCAAGTAAGTCGGAGTCTTGGGAGTGAGGCCTGGACATTAATAACTTTGAAAGGGCCCCACATGATTCTAGTAAACGCTCAGGGCTGATGAAGAGAGAATTTGCATGACCTTCCATCAAAGGACTATTTGAGGAGCAGGGAAGTTAGGATATCACAATTTGATGAACAAGGGGGTCAGACAGGAATGGCCAAGAACAAAGGCCCACCTAAGTCTGTGTGTATTCTCCTTATCTTCCTTAGAGGTTAGCAGAAGTCAAACAGAAGAAGATGTGTGCTGTCACCAGGGAGCCTGGGCAAGGCCTCACAGCCACCACGAGAGGAGGAACCCTGAAGGATGTAGGAAGTGCCTCAGAGACTCCAACAGGGAAAAGCAGGCTGAGTCTTGGAGGCCTCAGGGAAGATGGAAGACAGGCCAGAATGGGGAGTGGTCCTGAGGCTGGACAGTCAGGCCTCCTGGGCCACTTGGTGCAGCTAAGAGTAGGGAAGTTGTTTCAGCACTGTTGGTTTGGGAGGCTTGTGTGTCCCTCCATTTTCTTCTGTGACGCTAAGGTCCTACAATGAAGAGGTGAGGAAACAACAGGACTCTTTAGCATCAGACTTTGAGTCTCAGTTCCAGCTGCCTGTAAACCTCTGTTGTCCCACACTCTCATTTCTACTGCTGCAGGGAGATTAAGAGCATGGGCCTGGGACTCACCAGTGTTGTACTAAGTTCTTGACACTGTCTTACTAGTTGAGGGGTTTCAGGCAAATAAGCTGCTTGGCCTCATTGGGCTTCAGTTTTCCCATTTGTAAAATGGGGATAATATACTGCTCACAAAAATCAGGGAACATTTCAAAATGAATATGAAGCTATAAAATATCCCCTAACTTTTGTGAGCAGTGTAGTTACACCTATCTCATAGACCTGGTAGAAGAATCAAATAACTGATGAAAAGCAGTGAGTAGACAGACGGCTTGCTAAATATTAGCTACTGCCACTATTTATTCTTTGGCCCCAGAGCCAGTGGATCAGGAAATCCTGTTACCAGTTCTATGGAAATGTCTTTTGAAAATCCGGCCCCCTCCTCCCCATTTCTGTTGGCGTCGCCTGAGTTCTGCCCTGGTCACCCTTCCTGTCAAGTCTACTAGCTCTGCCACCCAGCAACCTTTCTCCAGGTGTTACTAGCTAGGGTTATATAACTCTTGATTAAAATTTTCAGGGGTTCTCTGCCACCAACAGGGTGAAATCCAAAAGCCATGCAACCAAAACCTACTTCTCTGGCCCCACTGTGGTCTCCCGTTGTGTTGGTATTGCTAGTTTGGGTTCCTTTGACCAGAAAGCCCAAACCGGCTTCCCTCGACTGTGTTTGAAATGTCTGCGTGTGTTTCCAATCACTTCAAGCGCTGCTCAAATGAACACCCCTGCTCACAGTTTATATGTCTTAGGCTGAAGTGTTGCACATTTTTTTCCCTGTCATGTTTTAAATATAAGGTTTTGTTTTTCCAGCAAGTGCTGCGAGTGATTTGGAAACATTGCCTGGTCCTGATTAACTTCTCTGCAGCTCAGTGTAGGGTCTTGTTTATTTACATTAATAGGGAGACTATACAAACAGCTCACACCTGATAGAAACTAATTCATGAGTGAGGGGAAATGGAATCCGGCTTTCAGCTCCATCTGACCCTATAGCTGCAACAAGTCTCCTAATTACTAGGACAGTGATTTTATTACAGGTCACCCCCACCCCTAGATTTGGCAGCTTACTGAACAGCATGCCCCTTTTATTCAGGGTCAAGATAAAAAGAGAAACAAAAGAGGATATAAATCTAAAAGGACAAACTGCCTCGGAATCACACCCTTTGGAGCCTGCAGGCATTGGCTGGCCCTCGGCAGGAAGATGCTTCCAGGAGTGTTTTGTTGCGCTCTCCCCAGATTTGGACTCTTCAGATTCTTGTTCTCAGTCACACCACCACCCAACCCCCCATCTATTGGGTGTACCAATAACCAGTTCTTCCTGTGAGGATGACTCCCCTGAGGATGAAGGTAGTCTAACTAAGAAAACATGGTGACTTAAAACCAAGGGCAATGTTTCTTTTTGAAGGGACCAATTTTGATTCCTTTAAACATACAGTTCAGGCCCTGGCGGGTTGGCTCAGCGGTAGAGCGTCGGCCTGGTGTGCGGGGGACCTGGGTTCGATTCCCGGCCAGGGCACATAGGAGAAGCGCCCATTTGCTTCTCCATCCCCCCCCTCCTTCCTCTCTGTCTCTCTCTTCCCCTCCCGCAGCCAAGGCTCCATTGGAGCAAAGATGGCCCAGGCGCTGGGGATGGCTCCTTGGCCTCTGCCCCAGGCGCTAGAGTGGCTCTGGTCACGGCAGAGCGACGCCCCGGAGGGGCAGAGCGTTGCCCCTGGTGGGCGTGCCGGGTGGATCCCTGTCAGGCGCATGCGGGAGTCTGTCTGACTGTCTCTCCCCGTTTCCAGCTTCAGAAAAATACAAAAAATAAAATAAAAATAAAAAAATAAACATACAGTTCACCTGGGTATCAGTATAAATTATTTTATTTATTTTTTTAGCAAGCAAGCAAGAGAGAGACAAACAGGAACAGACAGGCAGAAAGGGAGAGAGATGAGAAGCATCAACTCGCAGTTGCGGCATCTTAGTCGTTCATTGATTTCTTCACATATGTGCCTTGACCAGGGGGCTCCAGCCAAGTCATTGACCCCTTGCTCAAGCCAGCAACCTTGGGCTCAAACCAGCAACCTTGGGCTCAAACCAGCGACCTTGGGCTCAAGCCAGCGACCCTGGGCTTCAAGCCAGCAACCATAGGGTCTTCTCTATGATGCCATCCATGCTCGAGCCAGCAACCCTCTGCTCAAGCTGGTGAGCCTGTACTCAAGCCAGATGAGCTCACACTCAAGCCAGCAACCTTGGGGTTTCAAACCTGGGTCCTCAGCGTATCAAGCCAATGCTCTATCCACTGTGCCACCTCCTGGCCAGGCTGGTATAGATTCTTAATATCTACCTCCCTATTCATTCATTTTCCTACTGGATTATAATTATCACTTAATAGTAAGCCTATCTACCTATTTCTCTGCACTAGACTGGGAGAGAAATGACCAAAAAGGAATGTCAGCGTAGCGTAATGGGTAAGGGTGTGGGTCATGGACAACAGATAAGCCTGATTCTAGTCCCAAACTCCACTACTTACCCCTACCCCCCTAGCTTGGGGAAAGTTATCCGATTATCCTCCCACTCAGAATTCAGTTTTGTCATCTGTCAGATGAACTAATAGCCACCTCACTGGGTTGGTCTAAGGATCAGCTGGGATCATACAGGTGCAGCACACAGTGCAGTGCTGGGCACACTGACCCAGGTCAGCTGCTGTAGCAACAGGAGGATGATCTTTGTAAGTTCCTTGAGAATGCGGGGTCTTCTCTCTGCACCACCAGCTTTCTAGATCTGTGTCCGGAAATGAGAGCGTCTGAAATTAGTTACTGCACAGCACGCCCCGTTCAGGTCTCAGCCGTCTTCAGGATACATTGTAGGTAACTGTGATCAGAGCTGCAGCCCCACAGCATGTCCAGCACCTTTGGCCACAGCTGGAGATGTGACGTTCTTAAGACCCTCTGTGATTTGGGAGAAAGAATGTCCCTGGGTTACCATTCACCTAGCAAATGTGAATAGGGAAGAACAGTGACTTGGGACTGGTTCACTGTGGGGAAGGGACAGGTTGAAGAAAGGTCACTCAGGAATGAGAGAAAAGAACTAGCCTCAGAGGTCAAGGGAAGGGTTTCTTGAAGGAGATGGTGTTCTTCTGTGTCCAGGACAGCACCACATTCAAGGGAAAGACCACTCCTCATAAACTGTACGAATATCTCTATGGGGGCCAGTCCCTTGGGCACCTAGTTTTATCACGGTTGCATTCAGCCATCAGCTCACTTTTCTCTATTCTGATTAGAGACTATTTAAGGGCCTTCTTGCAGCACCACAGAAGAAAACTCTATTCTAACAGCTATCAGCTGGACTGGGGTTTGCTCGCCATTGTTTGCACACAAAAGCCTGATCCCATTAACATGGGCAGATATTTCCTGCCATGGCATGGCCTCATGCTCACAGACATTGGATGCTATTTAAAGCCTCTTTCTTTTTTTTTTAAAGTATGCTTTTGTCCCATTTGTGCTGTGCCCCGTAATTAGGGCCAGATCTGAAGCTCTCACAGCTGTCACTTCTGTAAACTGATGGCAGAGAATGTGGGACGTGTGTTTCCAGGAGATAATTTGGATGTCAGAGAAAAACCGAGAGAGCCTCGAAGCCCTGTGGCACTTACCTTGATTTCCAGGCTTCTAATGAAAAGCTTCTTAGATGAAAAGGGACACAAAGAGCCTTTCACAGAAGCCATCCACACTCTCTGCCAAGTAAGAGATTTATGGGGTGGGAAACACACACGCGCACACACACACACACACACACACATGCGTGCACGCACGTATGCGCACTTTATTTGGGGCACCCTGGAACAGGAAAAGCTGTCTGGGAAAAGTAATCATGTGAGAAGATGGTCTTGACGATATCAGCTTGGATTTTCTTGAAGGCAAAAATGAACTAATTTATAGCTAAGACTCTGCTAAGGAGACTAAAAAGACCTATTTTCTCTTATATCTGTCTTTCTCTGAAGGAAGCAACACATCATGGGTTGGTGGGAACACATGATCTTTTGGTTATTAAATGCTTTAATTAATAAAGAATCAAAAACATGCTAGACAAAGATTACCAGATATTAAACAAAAGAAATACTGTTTCCCAATGTGTGGTCTGGCCCAAGAGGGTGCTGGCATAGGTGATACTAACAATGATAACAATCCTAGTATTCATGGGGTTCATGTTTATTAGGTGCTTACTCTGTGGCACTTTAAATGTATGCATTTTTATGGCCCTGGCTGGTTGCTCAGTGGATAGAGCATTGGCCCAGCATATGGACGTCCTGGGTTTGATTCCCAGCCAGGGTACGCAGGAGAAGCGACCATCTGTTTCCCTCCCTTCCCCCTCCCTCCATCCTGCAGCCAGAGGCTCCATTGGTTTGAGCGTTGGCCCCAGGCACTGAGGATAGCTTAGTTGGTCTGAGAGCATTGGCCTCAGGCACTAAAAATAGATCAGTACTCAAGCATCAGCCCCAGACGGGGTTGCTGGGTGGATATCAGTCAGGATGCATGTGGGAGTCTGTCTCACTATATCCCCTCCTCTCACGTAAGGTCCTGGCCGGTTGCCTTAACAGTAGAGCATCAATCAGCCCAGTGTGTGAAAGTCCCAGGTTTGATTCCTGGTCCGGGCACACAGGAGAAGTGACCATCTGCTTCTCCACACCCCCCTCCATCTCTCTCTCCCTCTTTCCCTCCTGTAGCCATAGCTCGAATGGTTTGAGCAAAGTTGGCCTTGGGCACTGAGGATGGTCCCATGGCCTTGCCTCAGGCGCTAGGTAGCTCAGTTGCAGAGCAACAGAGCAGTGGCCCAGACAGGTAGAACATTGCCTGGTAGTGGGCTTGCTGGGTAGATCCTGGTTGGGGCACATGCAGGAGTCTGTCTCTGCCTCCCTGTCTCTCACTTAATAAAATTTTTTAAAAAATATATACATTTGCATGAAATGTCTCACTTGGCTCTTAAAAACTTACAAGAAAAGGTACTATTATATGTCCATTTTATGGATGAGAAAACTGTGGTTTCACAAACTTAAGGACTTTGCCCAAGGTCACCTAGCTGGGAAATGGAGGATCAGAACCTGGAACCCAGCGCTCTGGCTGCCCCAGAGTGCCCGTTCAGCACCTCCTGTTACCCTATGACAATGAAAGAATCATGGGCTTTGGACACAGACCAGGGTTTCATCCAGGTCTGTTATGGGACCATCAACAAACTGCTTCACGTTTTGGAACCTTGGCTCTTTAACTGAAGTAAAATGAGAAAAAAAAATTAATGTATATAATCAGCTGCCTCATGGCTACATAAAGATTAAATGAAATAAGAATAAAAAAAATCCAGAGGTCGTCAAAAATGTCAGTTCCACTCATCTGGTTCATCTCATTCCAATTATTTCTTCCTCCCATCCCTGGACTGGAGCTCCTACTGTCTTCTGCTTCCATGGTCCCTGCATTCTTGGCTTTTTTTCGTGGGGCCAGCTATGAGAAATCTTTCTCTGATTAGCTCTTTGTAGCAATCCCACAGGTGTGCCTTCAACTCCCCTAACCCCAGCTGGTCCCGCAAGAATCACAACCTCCCACCCCTCTCTTCAGACACCCATGACGTCCCTGAACTACAGGAAGACCTCTGTGGTGAGAAGCCCATGATTTGGCTGCTGGCCCCGCACTCCCTTCTAGCCAGGAACTAGCAGTAGAGCTCAGCAGTAGAGCTGAGGCAGGTTTCTAAGAAAAGTAGTCAGAAAACGGCTTTTTTCCCCTTCCATAATGCATTCTGGAATTAGATATTATTCCTCTGAGAAACTTGGGCATTCCCAGCTTAGTATCTTTTCTGAATTTCTGGAAGATAAATCTGAAAAAGAAAGAATAACCACAGCACACTCTTCCAGTATAGCCCATGGACTTTTGCTGGAAAATGTAAGGCTTCAGAGAATGGTGACCTTTGGGATAAGGAGGTCAGGCAAGAGAGGACCGTAACTGGAGGAGTTTCCTGCTGGCGACAGAGGACACAGACGCTGCGGGTGACGGGTTCTCTTGGGAGGATACCCACCACGAGGTGGTGGGAAGTAAGTGGCTGTGTCCCTTTCCAAACACCTGAATTTAACATTTTAGATGAAAACAAAAACATCTTTAATCACAGATTCTTTAAAAGATTGGCTTTCAAAAAAAGACCTCGGGCTCTACACTGAGAAAGTGCAGTCGAGAGAAAGTGCTGTCTCTCTCTTCCCCTCCCGCAGCCGAGGCTCCATTGGAGCAAAGATGGCCCGGGTGCTGGAGATGGCTCTGTGGCCTCTGCCTCAGGCGCTAGAACCTTTTTTTATAAATTATTTTTATTTATTTATTCATTTTAGAGAAGAGAGAGAGAGAGAGAGAGAGAGAGAGAGAGAGAGAGAGAGAAGGGGGGAGGAGCAGGAAGCATCAACTCCCATATGTGCCTCGACCAGGCAAGCCCAGAGTTTTGAACCAGCAACCTCAGCATTCCAGGTCGATGCTTTATCCACTGTGCCACCACAGGTCAGGCGAAGACGGAACTTTTGAAGCCCATACTTAGGAGACACAGAGAAGGGGATGATGGGAAGGAAGACAGGTGGTCCAGGGTGGGCGGTGTCATGGACTTTAAGGCAGGGGGTAACTGAAGAGGCGAGGCATGAGGAATCCCTGGTGAACGGAGGAGAACTGAGAAGACTCAGTTTGATAATGGGGGAAAAGATGGGGCTGTTGACATTTGTCAAGGAAGAGAACCTCAGTGACCTGGGGAGGACCGGAGTCTGTGGCTGCAGGTTAAGGAAACATGACTGTGGAATTAGTGCTCATTCAAGATATTTGATAGACAGCATAGTGGGCAGTCGGGAAGGCAGCGTCAAATGTGGGGCTGCCATTGAGGCCGGCCCTGTCCGTGACCCCTGTGTAATGTCTGTGTTTTTGCAAGATGGGTACTCTTTTGTAGCATCATACTGAGCCAATAGTGTGCAGGGTGGACAGGTGAGGCAGGATTCTCTGGGTTGTGTTTCCAGAAGGCTGAAGGCCACTTGGATACTGGTGGGCCTCTTGTTCACTCTGGCTTTGGGTGATAGGTAAAAGCTGTGCTCAAATGTACTGTGGCCCTGGCCAGTTGGCTCAGCGGTAGAGCATCGACCCAGCATGTGGATGTCCCAGGTTCAATTCCCAGTCAGGGCACACAGGAGAAGTGCCCATCTCACTTCTCTCTCTCTCTCTCTCTCTCTCTCTCTGTTCCCCTCCTGCAGCCATGGCCCCAAGCACTGAGGATGGCTCCATGGCCTCACCTCAGGAGCTAAAATAGCTCGGTTTCTGAACAATAGAGCATAGACCCAGATGGCAGAGCATTGCCCCAGTGGGCAGAGCCTCACCCAATTGGGGGCTTGCCAGGTGGATCCCAGTCAGGGCACATACGAGACTCTGTGTCTCTGCCTCCCTGCTTCTCACATATACACACACATACATACATACATATTTTTAAAAAACAGAAATGTGGCCCTGGCCGGTTGACTCAGCGGTAGAGCGTCAGCCTGGCGTGCAGGAGTCCCGGGTTCGATTCCCGGCCAGGGCACACAGGGGAAGCGCCCATCTGTTTCTCCACCCCTCCCCCTCTCCTTCCTCTCTGTCTCTCTCTTCCCCTCCCGCAGCCGAGGCTCCATTGGAGCAAAGATGGCCCGGGTGCTGAAGATGGCTCTGTGGCCTCTGCCTCAGGCGCTAGAATGGCTCTGGATGCAACAGAGCGATGCCCCAGAGGGGCAGAGCATCGCCCCCTGGTGGGCATGCCGGGTGGATCCCAGTCGGGCGCATGTGGGAGTCTGTCTGACTGCCTCCCCGTTTCTAGCTTCGGAAAAATGAAAAAGAAAAAAAAAAAAAAAAAAAAAAGAAATGTCCTGTAATGAGATTTTCCAAATTATGTCTTAAGAGCCTGGAAGCACATTATGAAAGATAAGTTCTGATCCCTTTGAGATGAAAACTATACGTGGAAATGAGGAATGGACATGTAGCATTCTATTCTAAGATAGCTTCTCTTTTCTATATAATGAAGGAAAGAAACCTCTTTAAGCAATTTCGACTACTCAGTTTAGAACTTTATCATTCTCCTAGTCACAGTACATTTCTTCTAATTTAAGACATATTGTTGCAGTAAGTATACTCTTATTCAGGCAACAGAAAGAAAGAATTCACAGCATAGTTTGACTGTTTTGAATATTAAAAATTAGTATGGTCTAGCATGAAATTCTACATAATTTTTTGGATGTGGATTTAAGAATTTAACCAGAAGTTCTGTGTCAAGCAGAACAGGCTATCTTATGCCTGAGCAACAAATGCATATAAAACATACGTTGTTTCTTGTAGCAGTCCTTAGAGTGCCAGCAGGAACTCTGCTCACCGCAGTCCTTCAGACGCATGTTTGTGAGCCTCCCCATCTTAGGCAGCGGCCACCTCACCCCAAGTCTATAAAATGTGTTCAGGCAGAAGAGAAATGGGTTGGAGAGGTGAACAGAAGCAATTATATACATCAACCTGGAAGTGACACACATCCCATTAGCCAGAAATGAGTCACCTGGCCACATCTAACTTCGGATGAGTAGGAAATTGTAATCCTCCCATTTACTGAAAAATAACAGAATGAGATACTGAGATATCAGTATTACTGTGCAGGAGTTCATCCTCTCATCTACTCTCTTTGCCTAAGAAGAAAAGATTAGTATTTTCATCAACTTTGTAAACTGTAATTTTGAAATAAATCCTGGTGGCCCACATGGGTGGAGGGTGAAATTTCCAGTTGCCCAGTAAAACTTGGGGGAGGACATTCAGGGAAGCTAATAGAGTGTCTCTTTGGTTTAAATGTCCCATTTGTGATACAGAATCAAAACACACTAAACAACAAAATTCCACTCTACCAGGATCTAAACTGTGATTTCTTCATTGTCCAAATGAGACATACTGCGAACTGGAATGAGAGTCCTGTTGTAGCCACAGAATTTTACTTAAATCAGGAAGTATCATCACTTAATATGTGTTAGTTCCGAAAGGATTGCAGCATTAAATTTTGCATGTTTTTTTCTCGAGGGACTTACCATAGAGGTAACTTTAATATAAGGCTGAGAATAATGTTTGGATTCAAATATTTTAAGCAACTTGCTGTTAAATTAAAGTGTTAATCAAACATTGAATTATGATCTATTGCATGGCTTTGTGTGATTCTGACCCGCTGCCATCATACCACATGGGGATTCTCATCCCTTGTTCACATAGGGTGATTTGGGTCAATTATCAATAACCTGTGTAGCAAAAACCCCAAGCTAGAAAGCTGTTAAAATGGCTCATTTTTTTTCTTATTCAAAATAAAATCGAGGATCCTCCATACTGTTTTCTACGGTGCATTAAGGGTTTCCTTTTCTTTACATACTTTCCAACACTTGTTTGTTGATTTATTGATGATAATCATACTGACAGGTGTGAGGTGATTGCTCATTGTGGTTTTAATTTGCATTTCTCTGATGGTTAGTGATGTTGAGCATGTTTTCCTGTACGTCCTCTTTGGAGAAGTGTTTATTCAGGTCTTCTGATCATTTTTTTAATTGGATTGTTTGCAGGGTTTTTTTGGTGTTGAGTTGTATGAGTTCTTTATACATTTTAGATATTAACTCCTTATCAGATATAGGATTGATGCTATCTTCTCCCATTCAGAAGGTTGTCTTTTTGTTTTGTTGATGGTTTCCTTTGCTGTACAAAAGATTTTGTTTGTTTTGGGTTTTTTTTTGTATTTTTCTGAAGCTGGAAACGGGGAAAGACAGTCAGACAGACTCCCGCATGCACCCGACTGGGATCCACCCAGCACGCCCACCAGGGGCGACGCTCTGCCCACCAGGGGGCGATGCTCTGCCCCTCTGGGGCATCGCTCTGCCGCGACCAGAGCCACTCTAGCGCCTGGGGCAGAGGCCAAGGAGCCATCCCCAGCGCCTGGGCCATCTTTGCTCCAATGGAGCCTTGGCTGCAGGAGGGGAAGAGAGAGACAGAGAGGAAGGAGGGGGGGGGGGTGGAGAAGCAAATGGGCGCTTCTCCTATGTGCCCTGGCCGGGAATCGAACCCGGGTCCCCCGCACGCCAGGCCGACGCTCTACCGCTGAGCCAACCAGCCAGGGTCAAGATTTTTAGTTTGATGTCCCATTTGTTTTTCTTTTGTTTTCCTTGCCCAAGGAGATATATCAGAAAAAATATTGCTAAGAAAAATGTCAGAGATTTTACTGCCTATGTTTTCTTCTAGAAGTTTTATGATTTCAAGTCATAAATTTAAGTCTTTAGGCCCTGGCCAGTTGTCTCAGTGGACAGAGTGTCATTCTGGTGTATGGACATCTAGGTTCAACTCCCAGTCAGGGCACACAGGAGAAACAACCATCTGCTTCTCTTCCCCTCCCTCTTCCCCTTCTCTCTTGTTTCTCCTCTCACAGCCAGTGGCTCAGTTGGTATAAGCATCAGCCTCAGGCACTGAGGATAGTTTGGTTGATTCAAGCATCAGCCCCAGATGGGAGTTGCTGAATGGATCCCAGTCAGGGCATATGCAGGAGTCTGTCTCACTAACTCCCCTTTCTTACTTAAAAAAATAAAATAAAATAAGTCTTTAATCTGTTTTAAGTTTATTCTTGTATAGGTGTATAAGAAAGTGGTCTAATTTCATTTTTTTGCATGTACCAGTTATGTTTGCATGTACCAATTTATTTCTGATTTTTTTGTTTGTTTGTTTACAACTCTTGAGGACTTCTTGATTAACACAGACAAGAAATTGAAAATTGTTAAGAGATAATCTCTTTGATGAAATAAAAACTGGAGCCGTTTGTACTCAGGGCTACATAAATTAATGTAGCAGTGTGTCCAGGTGTTATAATTAAGTATATATAATGGTTTAGTATATATAATGTGTGACATCTATCAAGTTCTTTATATTTAAAAAAAATTTAAGATTATAAAAACATTAACGTAAAACCTGGGAAAAGCTTGAAAGCCACTGACTGACCTATCTTGTCTAGTAGACATGTTTTATCAATTAAATTAGCCCCAGTGACCAGGACCTCAACAGGGCACAGCAGGACCCAGGTTGACACCACTATTCAACTTGACCCCTTAATGGCACCTCCTCTGACTTAGGTTTGACCAGACAACCTTTATGGCTTTTTCTACTCTTAAGATTCTATGCTCACTGGGACTACTTGCTAAGAAGCCTGATTTCAGTATGATAAGCTTCCTCTTTATCCTGTTGGTTGGGCCATCTTGTTCTTCTCTATATTACAAAAATCAGTTATGAAATGAAATTTTGAAGTTATATTTTCTGAAAAGGATAAATGTCTTTTGTTTCAAATCCATTTTATTTTTGTTCCTACCTATCTTAGTGATGTTGGCATAGAAGAGAACACTGTGATCTTCTACAACAAGGAGAGTTAGTGGTTTGTGCCAATGTTTACTGGTAATAGTAAGGTCCAAATTTACAAGGAAATCCAAATTTTTTTATAAAGGAAATGACTAATGCCACCTTTGTTTGTATCCTATTCCCTGACATTTGGCCTATTTATCTCATCAGAGAGCCTGGTTCTATTTGTTGATAATTTTGAGTCACAACAGAGCAAGCCAGTCATCCTAAGCCAATAAATCATTTTGCTAGTGACCATGGCTTTGCGTCAATCGTGTCACTATGACCATCTTATTGGAGGCAAGGATTCTCTCGGATTCAAGTAGACAGTTCCAATACCTTTCTAATCCACTTCTCATCTCAGAGGCAATGCCTTGGTTAATTCAAGGAACCTACAGGAGTCATAGACAACTCAAAATCAGTGTTTTACAGTGGTGCCTATAGATTACAGGTTTATCACTTTCCTCCACTCAAGATCTCTAGAATTTTCTTTATCTTAAAGGGAACAAGCTGTCTTCCTATTATTTGAAAACACAATGAAATGCAGGTGGCCAAAGCCAGGCAGGTCCACATTGGATTCGGGCAGATGGTAGAGAAACTGTGGAGCTGGGAAGCATTGGGCCATTCCCATTTATTAGATTCTCGCAACAGAGGACAGGTGAGCACACAGGAAGGGGAAACTGCTTCCCTGGCAAACGAATAGCAAAATGGCCCCTCACAGTGACAGGCAGGCAACCCGCCATCTGCAATCCCCAATCTTCCCTGAGGGCAAGCACCCATAGCGTTACACAGACTATACACATGTGGCACTGCCACACGCTCACACACTAATCAGGCAAACTACAAACAAGCAAGCCTAACAGCTGTTTTCCCAACACACGAGTTGAACAAATTAAAATTAGACAGTGACTTCTTTGCAGCCCTTAAACACACATGGTAGATAGTCTTAAAGAGAATAACCTGGGCTTCAAAGGGGGCACCCCAGGATTGCTAGGATGACTCAGTAAACCCAAAGAAAAGATGGTCTTGGGGAACTCCTGGCCTATAAGCTGATGACGCTGTGATTTTTTATTCCTTTCTGGTAGTCAAAGAACATTCTGGAGGCCTTAGGCAAAGTGAGCCCTGTAGAAAATAGAGGCTGGCCAAAGGACTCAAGTCCCAGACCCCTGCACCTGCACTGAAGGAAAAGCCTCCATCATATGCTTTTGTTACAACAGGAAAACATGGTTGGGAGAGTTTGAGGTGCCTGGGCTCCAGGCAGCACAGGGAGACAACAAGGGAGAGAGTGCCAAGCTCATGAGAAATTAGAGCTTCCCAGGAGAAGGGAAGACTCCAAGATGACAAGACAATGGCTCCTTTCTGTGAAATGCCAGGGAACAGCAGGCATTCAGAAGTCCCAGGAGCCCCTGCTCTCACCACCAGTTGTCAGCCCTGGGCTGCACGCACTCACCGGTGGACAAGGGCCTTCACGGGCCTTTGCAAGCCAGTGCGCCCGCCCACCTGCAGAGCTGCCTGCAGTCCTGCAGCTCCTGCCCATCAGCATGGGCTGTCTGCATCACCGTGTTCACCTCGCCTGCACAGCTTTCACCTTATCGCTGTGCCGCTGAGCTCTGGAACTAGATGGGGGGGGGGGGGTTCATACTCTAGTACTCAGGTACGTGGCCTTGGGCAAGATGCTGAACCTCCCACCTCCCTCCTCTACTGAAATGGCAATAAAGATTGTCACCCGAGCAGGCTCTCAGCAAACGCCAGTCTCCTTGCTTTCTGTTGCGTTTCTTGGTGCTCATTGGCATCTTTGTAGACCTCCCTGCATGACGAGAGCAAGCGTTCCATTTAGGGCCCACAGAGTCCACCAGTTGTTAGAATGGAAGCTTTGACTCTGTTTGACTGTGGCTCTGGCCTCTTTTGAATGAGGGTTTATATTACTCTGCCAGAGAAACGCCTTTCTTCTTACATCCATGTTTGCCGTCCTTTCCACATTCTTTAGAGTACAGGCAGGCTGTTCCCTAGCTAAATAACATTCCAAGGCACTGCTTGCTCAAGCTAGGAACAGAGTATCGTGTGTTTGTATTTCTTTGAACTTGCCCTCTGTGTTATCTTTAACTAAACTTAGAATAAAACATAATAACGCATTGAGTTCTTTCCATGGGTCAGGTGCTTTTTACACACTCTCTCTCCCTTGACCTTCACCAAACCCAACCCAATCAATTAGAACGTAGAAGTAATAATGAGTGTCACTAAGGAAGATGTACCGCCACTTTCACAAAGTGTGTCTGCTGTCAGAGCATAAGAAGGCTGGGTCATTTTCAAAATGCCACCTCTCATTATTACCCACACCTGGGTGAAGCTCACTCTTCAGCGGCTGCGACCCAGGCACTCCTTCCCACAAGAAATCGGGGCCCCAAATATGGGCATCCTACCTCCAAGCACATACTCAGCTTGTTGAAGTGACAGCTGAACATCAAGAAGCTTTTTGAGACATGACGACAGCAGTATCTTCGGAAGATAAATTTCATAGCCACATGCAGGACAGATTACCTGAAACCACATTAGCCTTTCTTAGGCTCGCACATCTGGGGAGCATGATTTAAAAGCTCATAAGTGGGATCTGTTTAAAGAAGGAGATGGGGAAAATTAAGAATTTCAGGGTTCCACCAAAGGTGAAGGATTGGCATTTACTCAACTGATTGGCATGTCCTAAACACTTATGTACACGGTGTGTTTTGTTAATGCAGTCTCTTGAAGCCATGTGTGGGTGTATCTGCCTTTGCCCCTACCTTTTGGCCAAAAGTTGCAAGAGAAGGAAAGTCCTCTGTGAACATGATTATTATTCATATGGCTCCCACCTGAATTATAGTTATGGAACACACTGAGTTTGACAGATAACTCTCAGCCGCCTCTCAGAAGCAGCATGGAGACGCCTTCATGGTTAAATATTTCAGCCAAATTTCTTCCTTTTGAGCATAATGTCTTTCTTTTTTTTTTTTCTTTTTTTTTTTACAGAGACAGAGTGAGAGTCAGAGAGAGGGATAGATAGGGACAGACAGGAACGGAGAGAGATGAGAAGCATCAATCATTAGTTTTTCGTTGTAACACCTTAGTTGTTCATTGATTGCTTTCTCATATGTGCCTTGACCGCAGGCCTTCAGCAGACCGAGTAACCCCTTGCTCAAGCCAGCGACCTTGGGTCCCAGCTGGTGAGCTTTGCTCAAATCAGATAAGCCTGCGCCCAAGCTGGAGACCTCGGGGTCTCGAACCTGGGTCCTCCGCATCCCAGTCCAACGCTCTATCCACTGCGCCACCGCCTGGTCAGGTGATGTCTTTATTTCTTAATGAAATAAAATATTCGTGTTGAGTATGTATTGAATTTACCTATGGTTAGAAGAGAGAATAAGAGGAATTATCCTTATTCGGTTTCTTTGTCAGACATGCCCCAAAGAACAAAGCTCTTTGATGGGGGTAATAATCTTCCATGGAACCTGTTGTCTATCCTTGACCCATAAAAATTTCCAGCTTGGTAAACAAACAGTCTCCATTACCAGGAAGACCAAATAAGAAAAATAGTCACTATTTCAGGTAATAACCTTGAACCTGGAAATTGGTTATAAAAGGAAGGACAGTGTGATTGATGTTCGTTCACTGGGGTGAATGAGCACTGCATGATGGGAAAGGACAACAGAGGACTCTGGAGGGAGCAGGAGCATAAAGAGGAGCCATAGGAGATGCTGGAACAGTTCAGCCAGTCCTCGCGGGAGGGGAGGCCAGACTACAAGTAGAGTCCCTGTGGGAGCATCCTGGGAGCACAAGAGGGCAGCCTAAAAATATAAACAATAAGGGAATTACCCGTATTTGATTTCTTGTTCTTTCTAGCCCTTCATATATGTGGCCCCTGGTCGGCCATCAACAAGGCCCTGTTTTTACAAGTAAAGAAGAATTTCTATTGGACAAAGGGATTAGGCCACTGGCAGAGGAGAAAGAACCTGTACTTTGGAGCCAAGGGCTCTTCATTCAACTCACCGTCGCCACTTCCATGCGGCCTCTGACATCTTACTTCCTCTGAGCTTCCGTACAACAGGGACAGTCAAAGCAGTTAGCCAGAATGACATGTGTGTGGTGCCTAGCACGTGATGCATATCGGACTGCAATGGCTGCCATCTCGTGGCACTGAACCTGTGTTCCGCTTGGAAATTCCTGTCAGACTGTGCCCCCACGTGCCTGAACCATAGGCTCCATTCCACAGCCTCCCTTGCTGTTTCTAAAATGAACATCAGCCCTTCACAATTTTTGAGGCCTTCTGTAGCTAGTCTCCAACACAATTAGGGAAGACTAACAAAAGAGTTTAGCTTTTTTAAAAAAATAGAGGGTGTTGGGGAAACAGCTGTGTTAGGCTTGCTCACTTATACTTTGCCTGATTAGTGTGTGAGGCTATGTAATGCTACAGGTGCTTGCCCTCAGGGCAGATTACTGATTGCCTGGCTGCCACTGTGAGGTTCTGTTTTTTGCTGTTCATTCACCTGATGCTGTGAGAAGTGGTTTTCTCTGCCTGTTTGCTCGACCATCATTGTGAGACTCTATTAAATGGGAATGGCCCAACGCTTTCCATCTTTGCTGTTTCTCTGCCATCTGCCTAAATCCGATGTGGACCTGCCTGGCCTCAGCCATCAGCATTACAAGAGGTAACAAAGTTATAAGAAAATCTCTGGAAATCTTGATCACCAATGTCCCAGACCGGCATTGAAATGCAAATAGATCACAGCGGTTTGCCTGTGATGCACCTGGCTTCAAACACCACTTGAGAATCCTGTGTAAATAGACGTGGGCTTTCAGCAGACAGAGCCAACAGAACAGCCTCCTGTGTTGGTGGAGAAATGTGTGTGCCCATGTGAGAAAAGACATTCTCATGGCCATGACAGGACAGGTCACTGAAAAGAGGCGACGCAGTCTCAGGACAGGGAGGAGCACACCCTCCAAAACCAGGAACAGGGAGGAGCACAGCCCATCCTCTGTGCCAACTAATCTTTACAACAGATTGGAGAATTAGATGTTAATGCCATCGTGTTATAGGCAAGGAAACAGAGGCTCAGAGAAATGGTGTTACCTGCAGGTGTAGAGTGCATCCACAGTGCTCTTAGGTGAACATTGTAGAACAGGCTTTTAAAGCTGTAGGAAAAGATGTTTTTGTTTCAGGTTATGAAAATGGAAAGGGGTCTGAGGAATCCACACCAGGAATTATCAAGGTGGGCACATGGGCACGGACAGACGCAGAGCCTCAGAGGTGACTTGGGAGTGCTGGGCACAGAGAGGGGCTTCCATCACAGCAGTGTACTGCTGGTCAGCCATCAGCACTTGGGGCTTTCACTGGCCCTCTCCCCTGTCCTAGCTCCTCTTTCCCCTTACCCCCCACACTGTCCCTTCCTTCTCCCCCCCCAGCCCTGAAGCAGAACCTAGCTCTTCTCCTTTTCAGCCACAGCACAAGTGAGCTGTCATCTCTTGTTGCCATGATGCTGCTGACCACCAGGCCTCACCACCCCCCTCCAACCCCAAGCAGCTTATCCAAGTATTTTTTTTTATTTATTATTTCATTTATTTTCTTATTTTCACTTTTCAAGTGAGAGGAGGGGAGATAGAGAGGCAGACTCCCACATGTGCTCCAGGCAGGATCCACCTGGCGACCCCCATCTGGGGCCGATGCTCTGCCTATCTGATGCCATGCTTTCAACTGAGCTATTTTTAGCACCTGAGGCAAAGGCTCCAGGGAGTCATCCTCAGTACCTGGGGCCAGTGAGCTTGAACCAATCAAGCCATGGCTGCAGGAGGGAAAGAGAGAGAGAGAAGGGAAGGGGTATTGAGAAGCAGATGGTCGCTTCTTCTGTGTGCCCTGACCAGAAATTGAACCCAGAACATCTACACGCTGAGCCAACCGGCCAGGGCCTTACCCAAATATTTAAAAGGACTTGCTATTCCAGCTGGTAGATAAAACCTTTTTCACATGATTTTAGACCTAACAAGAAGAAAGACAAGAGACATAAGAAAGAAACAGAGATAGACCATTTTGGGAAATGAAAACTGTACTTTAATAACACGGCAGAAACGTGTGAGGAGACAGTACAATCCTGCCTCAGAAGGAGCAGGAAGGCACCGTAGTGTCATGAAAAGGAGTTTCTGGTAGGATGTCCTCTCCTTGCCACCTTGGAGAAGTCCCTTCCCCACCCAGGACTTGGTTCATCCATCACCTATGAAACCAGAGCCTTCCCTGCTGTCCAGCACTGAGATCTCAGGAGACTATAAGCATGTGTCTTACCACCACCCCTAAACCCATTAGAAATCCCACAGGGCAAAGTTTGCCAAAGGCATTATTGTTTTTTTGGTTTGTAACCAAAAGGGCAATACGGTTGCATTTTCTTTCTTTGACTAGATGAGAGCTGGTTGTTATTTGGGGGTCGGTGTGTGACTTAAGAAAAAAATAAAGTCCACAGAGTAAACAAAAAGTGACCTGAAAAGTCAAATAATCCCAGACTGCACAGGAATCCCCTGAGGATGCTGCCTAAAAGCAGCTTCCAATTCTTTAAGCCTGGGATGGGGCCCAAGGTCGCTAATAGGCTTTCTTTTAGGTGATGCCTATGCTGCTGGTCCATGGACCACTCTTTGAGTAACAAGGGGCTAGAGAAAATCAAATAATGCTTATTTTTTATTTTTAAAGAAAAAACAGCAGATAAGTATAAATACACTTTGGAAAGATTCTCATAAAAAAAAAACAACTGAAATTCAGTCCCTGACTGGTTGGCTCAGTGATAGAGTGTCAGCTAGGCATGTGGAAGTCCCAGGTTCAATTCCTCATTAGGGCACACAGGAGAAGCAACCATCTGCTTCTCTTCCCCTCCTCCTCCCTTTTTCCATTCTCTCTCTCTCTCTCTCTCTCTCTCTCTCTCTCTCTCTCTCTCTCTCTCTCTCTTCCCCTTCCACAGCCATGGCTCAATTGGTTTGAGTGAGTTGACCCCTGTGCTGAGGATGGCTCCATGGACTCTCTGCCTCAGGTGGTAAAAATAGCTCAGTTGCTGAGCAACAGCCCAAGATGGGCAGAGCATCATCCTGATTTTGGTAGGGGGCTTGATGGGTGGATCTCAGTCAGGGCATATGCAGGAATCTGTCTCTCTGTCTCCCCTCCTCTCACTTTTTTAAAAAAGAAATGTTTAGGGTTATAGAGAAAAGTTCCAATAAAAGGAGAGAATTAATGTGGCTAAATTCAATGAATGAATTACTGATTATCAAGATCCATACGCAGACCCTGGCGCTAAGATGAGTCCATCAAAGGCCAGCCGACCTCCCCACCACCACCCCAGTAAAAGTCCTGCCTGAAACAGGCAAAGCTATTGTTCACCTTGGACCTCAGATCTCAAGTCTTCCTTACTTCACATTAAATAGACCTTCCTTCTTCAGTCCATAGGCCATTCCTTCCACATAACATTGGCATGCCCTTATGCTCTACTTTGATTCCATCTCTCTGATCCAGGCTCTGTGCTCATCTTAATGCAACTATCTGTGTGTTTCAACATCTGGTCTCTCCCGTCTCCAACCCACAGCCTGTGTCTGCCATGCATCTTCCCCCAAAAAGCCTTTTCATATGCATTGCCACACGAAGAGTCTTGAGACTCAAACCTACAAGCTTTGGTAACCATTCTTTCTCTTATCATCTCCTCCCCCCACTTACCCGCCCGTCTCCTCAGTGGTCCCAGTGCCATCTGAAAAGCCATGTAACACCCAAAGTTTAACTCCTTGATACAGACCATTAAGCATTCTCTTGAACATTCTCAAAATAAAGGGCCTTAATGTTCCTCCCACATTTTCAAATGCCCCACAGAAACATTTTGAGAAATGAAAATCGTACCTTAACAACACAGCAGAAACTTGCTTGCACATAAGAGCACAGTGAACGTGCAGTCCACCTGAATTATCCAGTTCACCCTTCCTGTGTTGCTCAATTGTTTGTTACTCTTTTAAATGCTTAACCACTGTTTCTTATGCCTAAACTAATTTCCTTAGGGGACTGCTCTTTTAAGAAGGCTTGTAGGTGCCATCTTGTGGAGAAAAATGCAAACAGGCACAGTAGGTGACAGATTGCATGTCAAGGAGATGACAGGGACATATGTGTGGGTCTCCATCATTGCCTTCCAGTGGCCAGATTCACCTCCAGTCCTCCAAGAGTATTCTGGTTGTGACCCACATCTCTGGATGTGGGTTGTCCATGCCCAGGAGGACAAGTAAATTGGGCCAGTGTGCAAGCAGCCTCCACCCTGGTGCAGTTCATCAACCCAATGCCTTGGTGCTGACACAGTGGCTTCCAGAAATTTGCCAGTGCAGATAACATCTCTCTGATCCTTTCCACAGGAAACATCCTAGTCGGGACCTTGTAGCCGCCCAAACCCCAGTCCCTAACAGACCCATGCCACATGGTGCTGGCCTCCCTGGGGTCCAGCAGGGTTATGATGCAATCTGACCAGATATTTGAAACAGAATGCCATACAGTCTTACCCTTTAAAAGTAAACTGAAAGTCCACAGGTTCCTAGTCTTCTATACAAAAATGCGGGTACCTGACTTTCCTAATAGAGCAGTTGTCAGAGCTGTCATTCATTCCCACAATTCCGGTCCATCCGAGAGGAGGGTTGGGAGTTTGGGATACTGCCGCGGACCAGCTCGGCTCCAAATAAAGGTGCGGAATTGAGGAAACACGCTTGTCAAAACAAAACCGATGGGACCGGGAGGACTCCTCAAACTGCCTGGCAGTATCTGAGTGCCTCACAGCCCCAGTTCGCTTTATTATATAGACCTATGCAAATCAAGGACTCTGATACAAAGTTGCACATCAAAGGCTAAGACAGGAACTCTCCCAAGGCAAAAACAGGATACATTAGTGAAATTTACAAACATCTGAAACAAACAAAGAGTCAGAGGAAGGGCATGTATATTGCTTCCAGCAACCCAAGGAAGCAAGTGGAGTGGGTGCAAATACTCAGCATCAAAGCCAAATATGAAGATGGAGGGGGGAGAACTTAGCCTTTTGCTAAGCCTCGAATCTATAATGGCTTTTTGCCATTCAAGGTCCACAACAGGATACCCCGCTGTCTGGGGAACGACGGTTGGGGCAGGGGGGTTCTCTGCCGACAGGAGCATGTTCCATCTCGGGGTTCCCTTCTCAGTTTTATCCCGCCAGAGCACTGGCATTTTCTTCCTGCTGAGTCACCTGGGAAGGTACTATTCCCTAATGCCGTCAGACAAGGTCCTGAAAAGCGACCACCATGAGCTCTGATCAAAACCAGATCACTGGTTTCACAATTGCTGTCATTAAGGAAGCCAAAATACCTTTTATCCCATGGGCCATTTCTTCTCTTCAAACGAAGGACATGGTCAGTTGGTTTCCCATTGATTGCTGTTTCCAATTTTAGTTTTGTCTTCCCAGAGAAGATTCCTTGGACTTTAAGGGTGGGAGCCTTCACATCCAGGCCTCGTCTCCTTTTTATTTTTTATTTTTTATTCTTTTCTCAGAAAGTGGTGAGCAGCAGAAGAGACCTTAGAGATGACCTAGTTCAAGGAGCAAATTGGTCCCATCACTTTGATCTCTTGACTTCTCAACCAGCTGCTCTTTCATTCAAAAACCACTTTTTACGCACTTTCTGTCCACCAGACACTGTTCTCTTTGCCATACTTGATCCTGTTCATGCTGGTTCAACCAGAAGGCAATGTTAGAGAGCTCTAGAAGGTTCCTGGTTCATTTGATGGCCATGAGGAAGGTAATTTTAAAATGGATAATTAAATATTCTCTGCTCATTAACTTCTCTAGCATCTGCAGGGTACTGTGCCTGGAGATTCTGTTGTTTGCCCCAGGTGTCCATGAACTTTAGAATAAACTAGAGCAGGGATGCTCAATGAAGGTGAGTTTGTTCCCACAGAGAAATGTCTGGACAAATATTTACTTGTCATTCTAAGGGGAATTCTACAATTCCTACAACACACAAGACAGGTCCCTGTTGGGCAGATAAAATATATTATGCTCACTTTGTTAAAGATGGTGCTGCCCACGTGGAAGCCCGTCTCCCAGGTGATGGTATTGGTTGCCCTTCTTGCTTAGGATGGGCATGATTATATTAATGTGTGTTGGGGTGGGCTGTGGGCAGGCGGGATCCTTGTAGCCTTAGTTTTAGGACTAAGCCTTTCCCACCCCTTTGATGTGGAGTGGTGCAATCCCATCATAACTCAGATAAGTGACTTTGTATTAGAGACTTCCCTATTTTATATATTGGATTAAAGGTTTTGATTTCTGCACTATAAAGTGGGGCAGACCAGGAGCTTGCTCTCTTGGTTCCTGAGATTAGCATTAGAGAGGAGAGCAGAGAAAGGCCATGTGGAGGAGGCCAGGAGAAGCAGCCAAGATGGCGGAGTGTTGAGTGAGAAGCCAGTTTGTGCAGAGTTTGTGCAGGGAGAAGGAAGGAGATGGGGAACAGAAATGAATAAGGCTGTTGAGCTAGAAACCTTTGATTCTAGGAAACTCGGATAAGTCAGTAGCTTTGTGAGTGCTGAATGAGGGGGTTTTGGAGCCCAGTGTGTGTTTTTACTTGCCTGCCAGGTACAAGCTAGGGTTAAAGATGATGGCCCACCAGTTCTTGGCTTCGTTGTTTCATTACCATCTGTCCGAACCTGCATGGTGGCTGTGATGGTGGCCGTGGATACTGGCTTTACAGTCCCCTACCACCAAGGACTGTCTGGCCTGAAATGTCACCAGGGACAGGGTTGGGACACTAAGGCATAAGGAAGAGAGGCTCTGGGATCCCCAGCCTGCCAGCTACTCTTCAACTAGAGCAGCTCTGGTTTTCTCATGTTAGGTATTGGAGTTCTGTCTTTTCTGTGTGAGCTTTTGTCTGAAAAGTGTGGGATTTTTTTTTCTGCTTAAAAAAACAAAAGAAATAAAGACCACTGTCGTGGAAGATGACAACTTCTTGCCTACTGTCATGTAGTTGAGACACACTGGGACAAGTCAGGGGGGTATCAGTGATTCAGGGTGAGAGCAAGCAGGGGCAGATTTGGAAGCGTCAGCCTGAGCCTTGGTCTGGCTGCTCAGGGCCCTGCACATTCCCTCCCAACATTGCCATACCCCGTTCAACGGTGGGATTGTGTCTGCCTGAGCGTTTCAACCAGGGTTGGCATTTCATTACCGTAAAGGGCTACATCATAAATACTTCAGGTTCTGTGGGCCATGCTGTCTTTGCCACAACAATGCGGCCTTGTGTCCTAATACAAAAGCAGCCCTAAACAGCAAGTAGATCAATGGGTGAGTTTGTGTCCCAGTAAGTCTTTATTTACAAAAACAGACTGTGGGCCAGACTTGGCCTACGGGTTGAATGCAGCTTGCCGACCCCTAACTTAGACCCTACATCAGAACTGGGTCTGTTTTCACCTTCAGCCTCACCCACCCCACACCACGCTGGCACTTAGTAGGCTGCCTCAGGGGGCACTGAAGGTCAACGTGCCAGCTCAGTGCTAGAAGATTTTAACGAAATAACATGGAAAAAAAAAACTGGATCATTTTCCCCAGAGTGTTTCTATATATTATTTAACTGTTTCCCTACCTAGGAAATTTAAGATGTTTCCAATTTCTTTGTTAATAATAATACCGTGAGGAGCTCCTGCCTGCAGAAATTTGTTGGCCTCATTTCTTATAATTCCCTTAGATAAATTTCTGGAAGAAGAATTGCTGGGTAGAACAGTATATATTGCTAAACTGCTTTCCAGGAAAGTGGCATTGATCTACCATTCCCAACAGTAATAACCAGGAGATATTTATCATATGCAAAGGATTTCTTTCAACAGATGTCATGAATAAAAGTTTTGGCATCCGTACATACGTCCACAAATTAGCTCACTGTAAATTTGCTGCTGGCTACTAATGGTTTCAATAATCCCCCCCCCCCCAACACACAAGTACTGCTGTGACAACATGGTGATGGTGGTGTGTCGGTTTACCTATCCATGTCTTCTGGCCGGCCCGCCAAGGCTGTGTCTACTGCGCACATGCAGAGACATCTGCTTTCAGTTAGAGAATTGGGAGGCCCCCTCTCTGCATTCTGGCACTGGCCCGCCCACCCTGGTGCACAGAGGGTCCAGTGGGAGTCGCCAGCAATATGTCATCTAGACTCTTCATTTCCCCCAGGGAGTTTCACTTAAGGTTAATTTTGGCACACTCGGAGTGGTTCTTGAGCAATGTCTTCTGTGATGGCTGGCAACGTGCAAAATTTTCCTCCGGCCTGTTGAAGAAGTCTCCGGAAGAATGCTGAGGATATCTAATAGTTGTTCAGTTGCCTTTGCAACAGCAAGACATACCTCTTTCAAACTGCAGCTTGAGGTGAGCAAAATAAGTAAATCAACAGGGGCAAATGGGAAGCCGGTGTTCGTCCGCCTTTCTCACCATGTGCTGCTGGAGCAGGCGGAGTGAAGGGCTGTATGTGGCGTTCATCCCTTGGGAAGAACCTTAACTCTTCATACTTTTCTACACATCTCTAAATGAAGAAGGGATTATTTCTATAACACAGAAAGTGTTATAGATGCTGTGGTGCAGTAGATAGAGCATCAACCTGGGATGTTGAGGACCCAGGCTCAAAACCCCGAGGCCACAGGCTTAAGCAAGGGATCACTGACTTGGCTGGAGTATCCTGGTCAAGGCACATTTGAGAAGGCAATCAATGAAAAAGTAAAGTGCCACAACTACAAGTTGATGCTTCTCATCTCTTTCCCTCCCTGTCTGTCAGACCCTGTCTGTCTCTCTCTCTTTCTTGCAAAATAAAACAAAACAAAAAGAAAACAATATATATATATATATGTATGTATGTATGTATGTATATATATATTCCATGTGGTTGCATGATGTTGGGATTTACTTGAAAGTAGACAGAGTCCAGATTAAACTGATACATGAAGACCATGATCAAATAAAAGGAGTGTTTTCTGAGAAGCCCCCTATTAAGAGCATTCTGCCAACTGCCTTCCATGCTGACCTCACCCGATCCTCCCAAGAGTGCTCTGCAGGGGTCACTGCGCAGCCCCAGCTGCAGATAAGGGAACGGGGCTCAGAACACCTAGAAGATGAATCCAAAGGTTCAGCGTTACCAAGTAGCAGAGCCAACTCATGCCCAGGGTCCTGCAGATGCTGGTGGCACTCTGAGAGAGTTGGAAAAAGGCCTGCACTGTGAAGTCACCCTCATCTGAAACCACTGACCCATCTCCTGAGATCCAAACCGGAGTTCAGGCCAGATTCTTTTCTGGCCATTGTCCCCTCAGACATCTGCATGTGGTAGAAATGTTTTCGGTGCCAACCCCACAGAGAAGTGACCCACCGACATCACACAGCCTGACAGGGACCAAACCAGGGCTGCAGCCCAGGTCTCCTGAGTTTCCACCTGACATGCTTCCCATCACGCCAACTGCTTCTCCAGCTAACTGACATCTGCTCCACACATCAATTACATGCCATATTCTGCTTTAAAGTAGCATGATAGATACAGGAATCTAGACACATGGTAGAATTTTATACAACTGCATACCAAGAAAATGTGATAAAACTAAAGGAAGATTTACTTTCAAGTTGATGTATCGTGCTGATAGCAACGGTACATGTGTGTGGTTTTGATGGTGGGCTGGGCCACCGTGAGGTGTTATCTTTGGGGGAGGTTTGGTACGGAGTCCCAGGAACGCTGCACCATTTTTGCAACTTTATGTGAGTCTTAAACTATTTCAAAGTAAAAAAGTTACAACAGTAAAAATTAATGTAATAAGGTGACGAGCTAACAATATGTGATCACTCACTGTGTGTAAAGGATAGGGTTCAAACAGCCCCTGTGGGAGAGGTGTATACGGGGTCGGTACCCCATCACACTGGGACAGGAGAGTGCCAGGGCTCAGTCCTGGGCCAAGCCCTCCTGGAGCCTGTGGCAACAGTGCTTGAACTTCTTCCTTGGCACTTAGGTCACTACTGCCGTAGCTCTTTCAACAAAGCTGGAACCTTCAGTTTGGCCTCTGAGCCCTTGGGGGCTGGGGAGTGGAGGGAGTAGATTTTTGCATAATGGTTAAAAGCATGGGATTCTATTCAAACCCCAGCACCAGCTCTTATTATTAATAGCAGGGCCTTGGGCCCGTTACAGAACTTCTTTCCTAAATCCTACTTTCCTACAATGTTTAGAAATATCACAGATTGCTTTTAAGATTAATGAGAAAAATGCATGTTCAGAGGACGTGTGAGTGTGACTGTGGTGAGGCTGAGGAGGGAGGGGCCGGACTCCTTCTCCAGTGCATTGGTCACAAAGGGCCTGTCCATTTTGCTTCCTAAGTGTCTCTCAAATCCTCTCCACTCCATCAGCAGTTCCCTGGTTCAGGCTGGGATGTTGCAACACCCTCTAGAGCAGGGGTCTCAAACTCAACTCAGCATGTGGGCCGCAGAGCAAGATCACAGCCGTTCGGCGGGCCGCACTAGGTCTACAAAAGGCAACTGTTACGCAACACTTTTCTCACTGCAGTTGAAAACAAAAAAAAATCAGTACAACAAGCACAATCGTACATGCAGTTTACTCAGTGTCACAAAACGACCAGAAACTGTAGTTCACATCACAACTGCTGTTAACTAAGCTAATATCTAGCTAGGATGCTAGAGAAATGAAAAATACAAGTAGGCCCCTAGGCTTACTTAATTTTATCCAAAATATTTTGAACTTCGTGGATTAGTCTGTGGGCTGCACAAAATTGTTCGGCGGGCCGCGAGTTTGAGATCCCTGATCTAGACTTTAAGTACCCCATTGTTCATTAACAACCTTCTAACAGAGAGTTGACCCTGGCCCAGCTTGACACAGAGAATGCAAAGATTCCTCCTGCCTAATAAATCCACGTACATGTCTCATCCCCCCCAGTTAGACTCAAGTTCCCAGAGGCAGAACCTGAGTCTGATTCAGCCTGGGATTTCCTAGCCCACCTGCCTGGTGTAGTCACTCAACAACACCAGTGATGAAAACGCAGGTTTGCATGTCTAGATCCTCCGGGGCTGGTCCTTCTTGTCACTCAGGTCCGGGCCCACAGGTCACGTCTTTAGCCATCCTATATCTGGACACCCGATCTAAATGTTCCCTTGTTGTATCATCTGATCCTCACGAGAGCCCCATGCTGGAGAAGGGACAGTTGTCAGGTACGCAACTGCCTGAAAATAAAGACCTAGAGTGCATGTCATCTGCCCAGTGCTTGTTGTAGGGTTGTCCCTCCTGCTTTGTGAGGTACGTGTGGGGCATATGACAGCTCCACAGCAAGCTAGTGTCTCAGAGACCCCGGGGAACCCCTAGAGCACTGGAAGGGTGCTCTGTCAGATCTGGTCACCTCTAGGAAGGTTCACACACCCCTTATTCTGATTTCTTTCCTGAGGAGTGAACCCTGTGCTTTCAGAGTCCAGAGCCCATCCCTGATGAGATAGGATGTCACCCCTTTAGTTTTTAGGTGGCCATGCACTCCACTGTATGGCCTATTGGACCTCCAAGTTGTTGGCCGTCTGCCGGGCAGAAGCACCACCTTCCCTCTCCTTGGGAGGAGTGGCCATACTGTGCAGGAATTCTACTGGGAGGGTGGGCATCCATCACACTGTGAGGAGCATTTTAATGGAATGTCTGATTCACAAGATAAAATGATGTTTTTGTCTGCATCTGTGGCTATATGAAGCACTTAGTGCCTGTGCCATTTCTTTGTGGTCATCCCATTCGAACGGGGCTGTGGGCTGAGGATGAATGCAACACCCATCCCATCCTCGACTCTTGTTCACTCTTGGAATATCCCTACCTTCTGTTCACAAGAGACACTTACTAGGCTGCCTATTCTGCCCACTTGAGGGCACACCTGCACTATAGCCCAAGTTATTATCTGAGGGATAAATCTGAGCACAACCTCCCCCTCTACACACATCCAGTAACTGCAGGTCCCACTGGGCAAAATTCTGATGCATCACCCTGGCAAACAAGATTCATGACAAATTTCAGCCAAATGCTGCAGCCTTGTGTCATCCTCCCCAGTGACCAGACACTTGAGCACGTTGGTATGTGAACGTGCTTTCCTCCTTCTTACTTCCTAAGTGGCCATTCTTACCTTGTTCTTTATGCACATTGTTCCCTTTACCCTGGGCACCCCATGAGATTGAGCTCAGTCTGGGGCAGTTGAGTCCAGGGGGAAGCAGGGATGGCCTCAGGTGGGGAGGGTGGGAGCGAGGGATGTTGCTAGACAGGGAAGAAGGGAGTGACCACTTCCCCATCAGCAACCATCAGAAGCAGCTCCTTGGTTCTGTTTAGGTTCTTGCTTTGGCAACATGGGATCTCCTTCTAAAATCTCTGTTGGTTGTGGCATCTTTTCATTTCAAAGCAAGGAGTTAGGAAGGCAGAGATAGCTTGCCCCACTAGAATATGCATGGGGCGGGACAAGCAATATTTGAGCAAATGTGGCATTTTGGGAAGCTAATTGGATGCGGATGAACATATTGAGATGATGTTCTATTACTGTCAGAAATAATCCTTTGCAGAGAAGCTCTTTGTTGAGGGAGACCAGTTGTTACTGATGGACTCACGCCCTCAGAAATATGGAAGTAATAATGCAGACCCATAGTGCCTGCAGAAAGTTGTCAATCAAACATGCAGTTGGAGGGGAAAGAATGAGGACCTTCCAACTTGAACTTCTGCTTGCACAATTTGATCCATAGGACCCACGTGCACATGCCCAGGGTTGTATAACAGAGTCAGAAGTGGACATTGCATGGTTTGCTGGCCACCTTGCCCCCTGACATGAGATCAGGTGGTTAGAATTCGAAAGCCAGC
Source organism: Saccopteryx leptura (assembly GCF_036850995.1). Lineage (NCBI taxonomy): Eukaryota > Metazoa > Chordata > Mammalia > Chiroptera > Emballonuridae > Saccopteryx > Saccopteryx leptura. The sequence continues at coordinate 125,087,053 of NC_089508.1, forward strand.
ACAAGCCTATGTTCAGCAAATGTGTGGTCTTGACTTTCAGAACTCAATCCTGATTTCTAGTACAATTCCCTACACCCAACCTCTGTGAAATAATTCTGTTGTCTGGCATTTCATTGTCTAGACTACAATCCGCCCACTCCGTCAGCTGGAGGAGATGTGACTAAATTCTTGGCTCAGACTGTGTGTCCCTATCTTGGGTCCAGGGGCATGATCAGGAGCTCTGTGGCCTCAGCCCCAGCAGTGGGAAAGAAGTCCATGAAGGTTGTTTTATTCCAGTCCAAAGTTCAACTTTTTATGCAAAATAAAATTTCCGGCCCTGGCCGGTTGGCTCAGCGGTAGAGCGTCGGCCTAGCGTGCGGAGGACCCCGGTTCGATTCCCGGCCAGGGCACATAGGAGAAGCGCCCATTTGCTTCTCCACCCCTCCGCCGCGCTTTCCTCTCTGTCTCTCTCTTCCCCTCCCGCAGCCAAGGCTCCATTGGAGCAAAGATGGCCCGGGCGCTGGGGATGGCTCTGTGGCCTCTGCCCCAGGCGCTAGAGTGGCTCTGGTCGCAACATGGCGATGCCCAGGATGGGCAGAGCATCGCCCCCTGGTGGGCAGAGCGTCGCCCCATGGTGGGCGTGCCGGGTGGATCCCGGTCGGGCGCATGCGGGAGTCTGTCTGACTGTCTCTCCCTGTTTCCAGCTTCAGAAAAACGTAAAAAAAATAAAAATAAAAAAATAAAAAAATAAAAAATTTCCCCAACAGAAACATGAGTGGAGGGAGAGGAGATAAAGAGAAATGATCTTGGGATGAGAAACTGGGGATTCTCTTAGGGAGGAGACACTAGGAGGGCAGAGCTCCTTAAACACTGCTGAGACTGCCTGAGCTGTCTTTGTACACGCCTGTATAGACGTGCGACGTCTAGTCCGCCCACGTTCCTGGCCCAGCTTCCCCCCCTCTGTCCAGGGAAGTGCGCTGGGATGGCCATGCAGAAGTCCTGCCACTGAGCTCCCCGGAGCGACAAGGACCTTTGGGGGTACCCAGGTCTCAACCAGCTTGATTTCATTTCCTAAGAAACTGGGCCTGCCAACACAACTTTTGGAGGGGAACAGAAGACTTGGAGACAGACCCCAGTTTGAGGTGTGGCACCCAAAGAACTTCTTTGTATAAAATCCCAGCACAGTCCGGCCTCCGCCCTCTCGGAGTCCTCTCTAGGAGGTTGGATTTGCAGGACAGCTTCATTGTGCAACTGGTGTGATAAGTGTTCATATCCTCACACTCCCTGCCCTTTTTCTGCACATTATTTTCCCCTGGTTGTTTACCGCCACCAAATGCTCTGTTTGGTTAACTTGTCTTGTTTGTAGACTGTCCCCACTCGGCCACTGGATGCGTGCTTCACACACACCTAGAAGAAAAGATCCTTGTCCAGAATAGATGCTCCCAGTGCTGGGATCCAGCCGGTTCATACCAGTTTGGCAGAACCGATACCTAATTTTTTGTTGAATTTGGCAAACGGTTGTTAAATGGCACTTGTAATTAGGATTCTCTCTAAGGTGGGTTCCTGGGCAGCTGCCCAATGTGGAAATCACACATTGACATTCCTTATTCTTTTTTAACGTTCTTCTGCGCAACAGCGTGTTCTAAGTGCCCATGATAATGTTCATTCCATCCACAGGTGAAAAAATTTTGATGGAACTATGCTTGTACCATTTATTTATTTCATAAAACTCATTGTGCCTTGGATGAAATACTATATTTTAATTCTCTAACGCTGTTACTTCAGTAAACAAATGTATAACATAAAGAGAAAAAGTAGCAAACAACCAAGGGTGACAACTTGTATTAGTTTTTGTCAGATATTATTTAATATTTTAAAACTCTTCTAACAATCTAGTTTTGTGTACCACTTTTATTCTTATTTAAGTATTAAATGCATGAAATAGTAAACTACCTTTTGGTATATCTTTTTTTATACTTAAAACAGTCATCAGGGCAGAGAACCAGCTGTTAAATTATGTGAATCCCTCCACTGGGTGCTCCGTGAATACTGTTGAGTGAAAAGAGGCATGAATCTGCTCATCTGCAGGAACCAAACAGGGTGGGAGGGGTCAGTTTGAGTCCCCTGACCTTCAGCCTTTTCTCTCCCTCTCCCCCAGTGGCCCTAACAGATGCTACACGAGTCTTCTGTTTTCCACCTCTTTGCAGAGCATTGGCTGTGATGACTACCTAGGCTCCGACAAGGTGGTGGACAAATGCGGGGTGTGCGGCGGTGACAACACAGGCTGTCAGGTCGTGTCGGGCGTGTTTAAGCACAGCCTCACCAGCCTGGGCTACCACCGCGTCGTCGAGATCCCCCAAGGAGCCACAAAGATCAACATCACTGAGATGCACAAGAGCAACAACTACCTGGGTGAGCTTGGTCTTTCTCCAGAGCAAGCTGCCTGTCACCCCAGGCAGTGTATTCCCTACAGGCTCGCAAGATGACACTGGTTACGCCAGTGTCCAGAGGTCCTCCGACATGTAGAAGATGTCACTGGGAATGTCAAAGCACCACTTTCCCCTTGAAATGAGCAGCTTGGGTGGAGAAAGATTTTAAAAGTCCTAATTGCAAGTATATGCTTAATAATTATGTAAGTAAGCCATCCTTTCCTCTTTCCAAGAGAAACTGATTATGAATTCGATAATGGGCCAAATTGTCTCTCTGAGCCGGTGGAGGCTCGTTGAAAAGCCCGGAGGTCTGCCGCTGGTCTGTTCTGTTGCAGAGTTTGAGGTGGCCAGGGCATTTGTGGTCCTGTCTGCAACTTCACTCCCTGGGAATCTAAAGGAAAGCCATTTTCCCTTCTTTCTACCCCATCTGCCTGGGCAGCATTGTGTGCGCGCGTGCACGCGCGCGCGCGTGTGTGTGTGTGTGTGTGTGTGTGTGTGTGTGTGTTCTGAACAGCTGCAGAGTTGCTCAGCAATCATTTGGAACAATATCATCAATAACAAGAGCCCATTTAGCCCATTTCCCTGCAAAGGGAAATCTTTGTCGAATTTCTGAGTTTCTGGCTGATTGCATTTTAATGCAAAACTATTGTGGCCTGACAAATTAGATCTAATCCAAGTGAGCATGTATAAATCTGTTAACAAAATAACAATGAGGAAAACAATTTCTCAGTCTTTTGATGAACCGTATTTGTTTTTATTTTTTGAATTATTTATTTAACAGAAACTTAAAATAGCACAGACTGGTGCCAGGCACTATTCTTAGTACTTTCCACGTACTGGATCATTGAACACTCTTAAAAGCCCTGGGGAATAGGAGTTGTTCCCATCTCCATGTAACAGATCAGGAAACAGGCATGGAGATTATGCAACTTGTCTAAGTCATGTGGCAAGGACGAAGTGGAGCTGGGATTGGAACCCAGGTGGTCTTTTTCCAAGCGTGACAGTGTACCGAGAGATGCTGCCCCGGGGCAGTCCTCAGAACCAGGTCCATCTGACACACCACCAGCCATGCAGCAGTCCACAGCTGCAGCAGTTTGAAGAGCTCCAGGTTCTGCAGCTCTTCCTTTTCTGCCCAAAGGCAACCAAAACCAGCTCACTGTCTGTTATTGGGGGGTTGGGAGAGGAGGACAAGATGGCAGATGGAACCCTGAGACAAACCCAGTTAAAGTGGAAAGCTGTTACATTTGCTCTGGCAAACCTAGGAGCTATCAAAGTGGCAGTAAGCCTAGGTTCCCCAAGAATGGTGTGTGTGTGTGTTATTTTTAGTTGCAGAAAGTAGTCTGTGTGTATTCTCCTTCCTTTTGTCCTATTTAGGAGCTCGCATCTCCATAAACATCCTGTCTTCTAGATGGGACGTGTTCTTCAGAGGATTGTTTGACATGTGATTGTGTTCATATGCACCAGCAAACAATACTGCTTTTTTTTTTTTTTTTTTTTTTTTTTTTTCATTTTTCTGAAGCTGGAAACAGGGAGAGACAGTCAGACTCCCGCATGCGCCCGACCGGGATCCACCCGGCACGCCCACCATGGGGCGACGCTCTGCCCACCAGGGGGCGATGCTCTGCCCATCCTGGGCGTCGCCATGTTGCGACCAGAGCCACTCTAGCGCCTGGGGCAGAGGCCAAGGAGCCATCCCCAGCGCCCGGGCCATCTTTGCTCCAATGGAGCCTTGGCTGGGGAAGGGGAAGAGAGGGACAGAGAGGAAAGCGCGGCGGAGGGGTGGAGAAGCAAATGGGCGCTTCTCCTGTGTGCCCTGGCCGGGAATCGAACCGGGGTCCTCCGCACGCTAGGCCGACGCTCTACCGCTGAGCCAACCGGCCAGGGCACAATACTGCTTTTGATAAGCTTTGTGTCGTTTAAGTACGTTTTCCTTGGCTTGAATTAGTCTTATTCAGTGAAAAGGATTTTTAAAGTTGTGCCCTCTGAACATAAAATTGATACCTATGGTGACTATCCACTGGACATGTGAACGGAAACTGCTCAATGTCTCCATCTAGCGTGTGGAATGAGAATCCTGACCTTAGACGTATTCGGGAGCAGCAATAGAATAACAAATATTCAGAACCCAGCAGAGCCCCTTGGTGTTTATTAGCAATTGACAAATATTCATTCCTTTTCTTTTTGTCTCAGAGAGCTTGTCAGTTGTCAAAGCTTTATGGAATTGAAAGTCCATCTCCCCCTAAAAAAGAGGAGGAGGAAACAGAGAAGGGAAGAACCCAGAGTCAATGGGAGGGTGATTCAGAAAGTTAAACTTCCTCTGCCCAGCAACCAGTGGGGTGCTTGAGAAGTTCAGAGTTAGTGGCAATAATACATGATGCCATGTAGGCAAAGAAGGAAGAGGGAGAACAGAAGAGGAGGCTGTAGTGAGGGAGGCTCCAGAGGACACGAATAGGAGATTCTGGCTGTAGAACTTAAACATCACTTGGGATGTAGCATCACCTGGGTTGCTTTTTTTTTTTTTTTTTTTTTTTTTGAGATATAATTCACATTCCATAACATTCACATTTTTCAAGTTTACAGTGGTTGGGATGGTCTTTTTCTCATCACAAGTGTTCTCTTTATCTATTCAACTTTTCCTGCTATATATTCTGTTCTGTGAGACACATGTGGGAGTCTGTCTTTCTATCTCCCCTCCTCTCACTTGGAAAAAAAAAACTACACAGCTTTAATTTTTACAAAATGAGCACACTCACGTAATGAGTACTCCAATCAAGACAGAGAACCCCACTGACATTCCAGGAGCCCCCCCAGTATCCCCCCAGTCACTAACCCCCACACCCCTGAGAAGAACTAAAACATTTTTGCCTTAAAGTTTTCACTTTGGCCCTGGCCGGTTGGCTCAGCGGTAGAGCATCGGCCTGGTGTGCGGGGGACCCGGGTTCAATTCCCAGACAGGGCACACAGGAGAAGCGCCCATTTGCTTCTCCAACCTCCCCTCCTTCCTCTCTGTCTCTCTCTTCCCCTCCCGCAGCCAAGGCTCCATTGGAGCAAAGGTGGCCCGTGCACTGGGGATGGCTCCTTGGCCTCTGCCCCAGGCGCTAGAGTGGCTCTGGTCGCGGCAGAGCGACGCCCCGGAGGGGCAGAGCATCGCCCCCTGGTGGGCAGAGCTTTGCCCCTGGTGGGCGTGCCGGGTGGATCCCGGTCGGGCGCATGCGGGAGTCTGTCTGACTGTCTCTCCCCGTTTCCAGCTTCAGAAAAATACCAAAAAAAATAATAATAATAAAAAAAAATAAAAAAATTTTCACTTTGATTTTTATTTTTAAAGAAATAAGAGTATTTATGGCTTTGACCATAGATTCATTTTGCTTGTTTTTCTTTTTCCAAAAACCTTATATAAATGGAATAAGAGCAACCTCTACTCTTTTGTACCTGGCTTATTTGGGGGAGGCACTGAACATTTTTACATTTAATTTGGAGTATAGTATAAAATGAGAGAATATAGATTTCCCTACTATTTAGCTGATTTCCCAACCCACTTTGTTGAATAATTCATTTATCTAACATTAGAAAGCTGAGAAGGGACCCTATCCTTATCTCTGTCCTTGGTCTGTTTCGTGGCTGTTTATTCTTCTTCATTTATCTGTCACCGTTTTCCGCACTGTGTTTTTACTGTTGCAGCTTTGCAAGGAGTGCTAATATTTGTCGTGGCAAGTCTCCTGTTTTGCTTCTTTTAAATAACATTTTAGATAATCTAGCATGTATATATTCCCAGTGAATTTTAGAACACATTCAAGAACATGTTTATGTGATAAATGGTGTTAAATCCACTTAGTAAATGAGCATTGAGCATTTGCCGTGTGCCAGGCTGTTTTAGGTGCTGGGAAAACTGCAAGAAGGAGGCACACCCCCAACCTTATACACTTATATTCTAGTGGAGAAGATTGGAGGCAAGGAAACAAAAAGATCATTTGAATGTGATACATGCTATAAAGAAAGGAAGACCCTGACCACTTGGCTCAGTGGTAGAGTATTGGCCCGGCATGTGGATGTCCCAGGTTCGATTCCCAGTCAGGGCACACAGGAGAAGTGCTCATCTGCTTCTCCACCCCTCCCCCTCTCGCTTCTCTCACTCTCTCTTTCTCTCTCTCTCTTTCTCTTTCTCTCTTTCTTCTCCTCCCACAGCCATGGCTCAGTTGGAGCGAGTTGGCCCTGGGCACTGACAATGGCTCCATAGCCTCTGCCTGAGGCGCTAAGAAGAGCTCAGTTGCTGAGCAACAGAGCAACACCCCAGATGGGCAGAGAATCGCCCCCTAGTGGGCTTTCCCTGTGGATCCCAGTTGGGGCACATGTGGGAGTCTATCTCTGCCTCCCCTCCTCTCACTGAATAAAAAGAAAAGAAAAGAAAACCAGGGGAAAGAAAGAGCAGGGTGCTATTTCAGCTACGTGATTAGAAAAGGTCTCTCAAAGAGGGCGACAGTTGAATTGGAGCCTGCATCATACCACAGATGTGTTAACACCTGTAAATCAACTTAGGAGTAATGGACATTTTTCATACATCCAGCCTGGGAACACAGCTTGCATTTCCCCTTATTTAGGTTGGTCTTAGATATTTAATTGTATTGGTTGGAGTATGGTGATGATGGTGATGATAATGATGGAGAATGAAACCCACTTCTAGCTAATCTTCACAATTGTTATTAGTACATAGAACACCAGTTTTAGATTTCTTATATTCAGCTGGTCACTCTGTTGGAATGTTAATTCTAAGCATTCTCCATTGATTCCCATGATTGTCTACTATCGTATAGAACTAATGATAACATTGACATCTTCTTTCCAATAGTTATACCTCTGATTTCTTTTTCATGCTATATTATCAAAATTTTGCCAAATCTTCTAGAGCATAAGTTAGTAAGTGATAGCAGATGTCTATACTTTTAACTTTGACTTTAATTTTTAACCTTAATGTTCACTATCAAGAAAGATAGGTGTATACTCGATGCATATTTTAAATAACTGTATGATTATATGCTTATTGTAAGACTGAGACAGTCTGTTTCTAATTCTGTAAATGTTTTTATCAGAATGACTTTTAAATGCCATTTTGGCATCTATTTAAATTATTTTTTCCTAAAAATTTTCTACATTAAATCATCCTTGCATTCCTGGAATACAACCTGCTTCATCCTGCACAGTGATCTTTTTTTTTTTTTTTTTTTTTTGAGAAAGAGAGGGTGTGCAAAGAGTGGGGAGGAAGGGAGAGAGATGAAAAGCATCAACTCGTAGTTGCGGCACCTTAGTTGTTCATGGATTGCTTCTCATACGTGCCTTGACTGGGGGATGGGGTAGGGCTCAAGCCTAGCCAATGACTTCTTGCTCAAGCCAGAGACCATGGGATCATTTCAAAGATCCCATGCTCAAGCCAGCAACCCCACTCTCAAGCTGGTGAGCCTGGATTCAGGCCAGTGACCTCAGATTTTCGAACCTGGGACCTCAGCGTCCCAGGTCAGCACTCTATCCACTGCACCACCACCTAGTCAGGTCTTCTCAGTGACTTTTTTATTTTTAAAGTTCTGTTGAATTCAGTTTGCCTGTAACTTACTTAAATTTTTAAAAATCTGTAATTCATAAGTGAGACAGGCCAATTGCTTTCATTTTGTGCTACCTCTCTGAAGCTTAGATTAGATTAGCATTCCAATTTTTATATGCCCTGGAGAGGGTTATACCATTACCTGTTCCTTTAGATATTAGCAGCAACTCACCAGTAAAAAAAATCTGGCCCTAGGATCTTTGAGGAAGAAATTATTTTTTGTAACTTTAAAATTTCTTCTAAGGCTTCTACTCTATCACAGTTTCTTGTTCATCTTAAGTCAATCTGGTAATTCTTTTACTGTGTCTTTTTACATGAAGAGATTCAAATGTGCCCCAACTGGAACTCACTCAGCAAGCCCCCTACCGGGTGATGCTCTACCGGTCTGAGGCCACTGCTTTGTTGCTTGGCAACCAAGCTATTTTAGCGCCTGAGGTGAGGCCTCAGCTCCTGGGGCCAACTTTGCTCCAACCATTTGAGCCAAGGCTGTGGGAGGGAAAGAGAGAGAGAAAGATAGAGGTAGGGAGGAGTGAACAAGCAGATGGTCACTTTTCATGTGTATCCAGACCAGGAATCAAACCCAAGATCTCCACACGCCAGGCCGATGCTCTACCACTGAGCCAACCAGCCAGGGCCACACTTATAATTTAAAAGTACTTTGATGTATTATTTTTTAATTATAATATAATATTATTTATTTGAACTATTGCTTTTTTCTTTACTAAAGTTGCTTATTAAAAAAATTTTTTTTGGAGAACCAGATCTCAGTTTATAATGCAAGTGTTATTTTTTTCTTTTTGACTTTATAAACTTTTAAAATTCACACCTTGATTTCCATTTTTTTAAGAAATAAGAGTATGCCCTGGCCGGTTGGCTCAGTGGTAGAGCATCGGCCTGGTGTGCAGGAGTCCCAGGTTTGATTCCCGGCCAGGGCACACAGGAGAAGCGCCCATCTGCTTCTCCACCCCTCCCCCTCTCCTTTCTCTCTGTCTCTCTCTTCCCCTCCCGCAGCCGAGGCTCCATTGGAGCAAAGATGGCCCGGGCGCTGGGGATGGCTCCATGGCCTCTGCCTCAGGCGCTAGAATGGCTCTGGTTGCAATAGAGCAACGCCCCAGATGGGCAGAGCATCGCCCCCTGGTATGCATGCCGGGTGGATCCCGGTCGGGCGCATGCAGGAGTCTGTTTTGACTGCCTCCCCCTTTCCAACCCCAGAAAAAAAAAAAAAGAAAGAAATAAGAGTATTTATGGCTTTGACTACTACATCTCATAAATTTAATGTGTGTTTTTTATTTTTGTTATTTCCTTGGTCAGTGGTGCCAAAACATTTTGGTCTCGGGACCCCTTTACAAGCTTAAAAGTGATGGAAGACTACAAAGAACCTTTGTTTATATGAGTTGTATTTACTATTTATTCAATATTCAAAATATTGAATACCATAAATAGTCAAAAATATTATTTTTTAGAGTATTCAAATTTTTTAAGAGTATTCATATTTTATGCTAAAATTTGAAAATTATTAATTTTTTAAACTAACAGTAATAAACTCATTATATAAAAACAGTTTTTGAAAACTGTTCCCCAGCCCTGGCTGGTGGCTTAGTGGATAGAGCCCAGTATATGGATGTCTAGGGTTTAATTCCTATTAAGGCACACAGGAGAAATGATTATCTGCTTGTCTTCCCCTCTCTCCCCCTTCTCTCCTTCTTCTCCTCTTGCAGCCAGTGGCTTGATTGGTTCAAGCATTAGCCCAGGGCACTGAGGATAACTCGGTTGGTATGAACGCATGAGCCTCAGATGCTAAAAATAGCTCAGTACTCTAGCATTGACCCCGGACAGGGTTGCCAAATGGGGTGCATGTGGGAGTCTACCTTAACACCCCTCCTCTCACTAAGAAAAAAAAGAGAGAGAGAGAGACAGAGAAGAAAGGGAGGGAGGAAAGAAAAGTAAAGAGTTTCCCTAAGCCAAAAAGTTTGAAGAGTGGCATTGTTTTACAATTTTGCAAGCATATTTTAGTGCCTGGCTTTAATAGAAGATGCCAGGTTCTCATACCTGCTTGTGCATACAATCTGCTGACATACGTTGTTCTGGCTGTCCTGTATGAGGAAGTCTGACCTCACATAGCTACATAGTTTGAAAATGAAAGATTGCTTTAATCATCTTTAGATGATTGTGAATCTTTTTCTTTGGCAGTGCACCAAACTAGAAAAATGGTCGCTTCTTCAAGATTGGTCGCAATGTGGAATCTGACACCACGTCGACAGACCTGTCATGTTCTTAGGTTCATGAGCAAGTGAGAAAGAAAAAGCAGATAACGCCTTAGTGTTGTTATGAAAATAGACCTGGTATCACAGACCCAGGAAAGGCTCTCAAAGGTGATACTTTGAGAAGTGCTATTATACAAAATGGATAATGTGTCATTTTTTAAACTTTTTAATTTTTAAATACTGTTAGATTTACAGAAGAATTGTGAAGATAATAGAGTTCCCCATACCCTTCACCCAGCCTCCTCTAAATGTTAACTTTTTTAAAAGTGTGGCAAAATATATGTAACATAAAATTTATGGTTTTAACCATCTTGAGTGTACAATTCAGTGGCACTAAGTACATTCACAATGTTGTGTGATCAGCCATTCATTTCCAGAACTTTCTCAGCTTCCAAAACTGAAACCCTCTACCCATTATGTATAATTCTGATTTATTCTTTAACCCAAATTATTAAAGGCGTTTGTTAATAGTATTCACATGTTTCAGTATTCATACTCGTGCTGTGAATTTCCAGTCTTATTGCTTCAGAGACAGTGATCTGTGCAATTTCAGGAGTTGGGTGAACAAGAAGAGCAGGGCATTTTTTTCTCCCTCTTTTACTGATGGAGTCGGAGCCATCGGGTTTGTACCAGACACAAAAACTGACAACTGTCTGTCCCTCCCCATAGGAGTGCCTTTGTCCTGAGATGGCTAGAGCAGTCTCCCTTCATCCCTTCCTCAGTTCCTGTCTTTCTGTGTAAAGCGTGAAACAGAGCACACAGGGGACAGAGTGACCACGTGGCCTTTTACCCACAAACACCATGATGTTAAACTCAGGTTGTGAGGGTGGAGCAAGGAAGAATGCCTGAAGCCATGCTTACTAGAAAGTGACGGAGGTGGTGGTGGTGGTGGTGGTGATAAATGCCACTGATTCAATCTTCACGGGTGAGGGCAGTAGCATTTGGGTCAGAGGAAGATTTCCAGCACTACTATGCTAGACTTTTTCTATAAAAAACCAGAAAGTCATATTTTAAGCTTTGTGAAACATCTGGTCACCACACTGCTTGACCCTGCAGTTAGTTGTAGTGGGAATGCAGCAACTGGTTTCCAATAAAACCGAGTTTACAGAAACATATGGCAAGCCAGCTTTGGCCCACAGGCCGTTGTAGCCAACCTGTACTAATGAGGGCCTGTTAGATCGGGAAAGTGCCTAAGAGTCTGAACACCTCACTCTCCACCGGCTGGCGATCTTGAAAGAGAATTCTGCCAGCACACAAAGGAACAGCAGCCAGGGAAGGGACAGTCACTTGCCCACCTGGTAACAGACACCAGAGCTGGGCTCACCACACGTGCACACATGTCGTTGAGGAAAGTGTCACGGTCCTCTCTGGGCACAAAGTCTGTCAACCACCCGGGAGCAAAAATCGAGCTGCCAGCTCCTTACGAGGCATTCACTTTCTTTAATTCCTCGTCCCTTACAACTGTTTAGTTCACTCCTCACTGCAGTTATGTTCTGCTGTTCTAAATAAGAATTTATATGTTACAGAAATAATTATGCTAATCCGCTCCGAGTTTTCAAAGTTGCGGGAGTCTTGGCTGTTTGAACGAGGAGCCCAGGACCCGGGCACCACAGCTTCCTCCTGGTAACACTTCCTGTACTGCTCACAAAAATTAGAGGATATTTTAAAATGAATATGAAGCGATGAAATAAAGAAGCATTTGGTGTTTTTTTTTTTATTAAACAAGAACATCAGAAAAGCAAACAAGTCAAAATAAGTTGTTTAATTATGCAAATGAGATGCAAAACCAACTTTTGTTGCTGAAAATGCACTGTACAAAAGGCTGAAAGTACTGGAGTGTTCATTTTGAAATATCCCCTAGTTTTGTGAGCAGCTTATTTTTAGGAAATAGATGTCAGAGAGAAATCACCACCACTTCCAGAGCTGAGCTTGTGAATGAACATGCGGGAATCCCTCCGTACCCACTGTCCACTCTCCAAAAACATTCGAATGTTTATGTGCAGATTATGTCTCTTTGTTCATCTGTTCATTCAACAGGCATTTATAGGGAGTCTGTTATGAGGCAAGTCTGGTTTTGGCTGCAGTTATAACTTCACTTATAACTTATGTTTGTTTTGTTCCCATGTGTTTATATGTATTCTATATAATAATTTCTCCAACCTTCCCTTTTAATAATAAGAGATCCTTGAGTACAAATCTATTTTCCGCTTTCTTCATAACATCCCACGCTTCCCACCTGAATTCTCTGTGGGCACATAGTACTTAGCACAGCCTTTCGATCGACTGACTGTTGGGAAGCCTCCATTAACCCAGTTTCTGTCTTTCATCCCATCCAGAGTCATTCCCTTAATTTTCCTGTAGTTCTCAGAGATTGCAAAGAACATTTTCCTTCCTACCTATAAGAGTTTGTGTAGAATTAGTTATCCTTAAGACCCAGACTTCACCCTAAAGATGAATGTATTTCAACGCTAAAATGATGTCATCCTGTGGTAATATTCTGAATTGTGTCCTGACTTTTAAAAGAGACTCCCTATTGCATTTGATTTGTAAAACTAAAACGTAAAACACTAATGTGTAAAAATGTTGTTCTGGGCAGTAAAACCTGTTCCCAGCCTTTCATAATCAGTTCCAGCCCAGTCAACAAGCTTGTTAGCAGAAATAATAGAGGCAAAGGGGAAATTAAAACCGTTATAATTAAAAAGAATAACACTCTTCTATTAAATTACCCATTTAATGCCCATAGTACTTTTTTTTTTCTTTTTGTGAGCTGCTTGTAATTTTTAAAAATGTACTTTTGGAGGCAAAATTTTAACATCTTGGAATAATCACCCATGTTCATTATTTTTTTTATTTAAATTATTGATTAATTGATTTTAGAGAAACGGGTGGGAGGAGCATTCATTTGTTTTTCTAATTTATTGTTTTTGGTTACTCACTTTGACATTTCCGTCCCCAGTTGTGAGAGATGTTCCAGCATCACTGCACTGACTTTTCCTGAGAGCAAGGCCCTTCCCTGCCTGGCCTCACTCTCAGCCCCTGAGACAAGGTGCAAGGCAGGCTGTGGCTCGAGGCTAGGTGCCAGGCAGGTGCCTGGGAACCTGCACCCTGAAGCGCTGCTGGGAGGACCCACAGAACTCTTCAATTTACTTCCAACTCAGTGAGAGTCTGATCGAGAACAGCATGTCCAAAACGTGACCTTCAAAACAATCATTCTCCTTCTGGAGACATCTAGGAAGAGTTTTTAGTCCTCCAAATGTGTGTTATCCCCCTGGGTTCCTCAGGTGGATGGCTCCAGTCAGACCGGGATGGATTTGGGAGCTGGCATATCCTCCCCACTCTGAAGGCCACCACCTGGTTCCCCAAGGTGCTCGGGGCCTCCGGGCTTCCCGAAGCAGTGCCCATGAGTGGGGTGGGGTGCTGAGAACCCCGGACTTGGGGCCTCTGGGCAGCTCTGTGATCTTTGGCATGTTATTTAAATGCTGCAACTCTCCTTCTCCTTACATATAAAGTGAGAAGGATAGAAATGCCAAGGGGATTAAATGAAGGGATATTATATGCTGCCGCTTCCACCTGCAATGTCAACTTCATGCTCTCAGGAACTGAGCAGGCCCCAAGTGAGAGCCCAGAGCACCCGGGCTCCAAGGGCGGGTCTGGGCCTCCCTCAGCTGTCTGATCCATACAGTAGAGCTGACACTTTTTCCTCCATTGAGGTCCTAGGGTCCAACAGAAGGGCGCCTATAAAGGGATCAGCAGCTCATCTGAACCATGAAGGGGACTCCCAGGTGGTATTTCCCTCCCGTGTGACTTCAGAGTCCAGGACTCTGTCTGGACCATGCCCCCTCCCTGGACACAAACAGAGGCACAGAGCTGCCACCTCATGGTCCTCACCAGGCGGCCTCTTCAATCCCAAGTAGCTCTGGTTGTTCAAAAGTCCTTTCTACTGAGGCAAAACCTGCCTTCACCAACTTCCCGCTGATAATTCATAAAATGGAATAATAAATGTCCCGAATACCTTCTCCAAGTAAGGTTTCTTATCTTATGGAATCAGGTTCAATTAAGCATGGAAAGGGGGGGATAAAAAGTCAGCCAGGGGGGTCTTTGCAGAAGGGCCATCTTGCCCTTTGTCTTGACCCCAGGTGTGAATGAGATTTTTGTGACAGGTGGATTAATGCATCTGTGTGTGTCCTCAAACCTCCCATTTCTAAAACCACTGGTTGGACACTGTCCTCTTCGGGGTTGCTGGCTCCCTCTCTGGACTACTGGGCATTAACTCAGAATCCTGGCAGTGAAGTAGGGTCCCTGAGGAGCCATATCTCCCACCCTCGCCTCCTGGGATGGTGCAGAGTCTGTATTTCTAGACTTGCACAATGTTCCTAGCAGTGTGGGAGCCAGGGATCAGTACACATGCCAGAAGGGGACACAAAGACCTGAGTGCTGTCACTGGCCAGCTTCAAATTAAATGGCGAGGAGGCAGAATCTATGGACGGCAGAATAATGCCCCCCCAAGATGCCCCTGTCTTACTCTCTGTATTTTTTAAGTTAGATGGCAAATTGGAATTCAGTCTGCAGGTGGGATTAAAGTTTCTAATCAAGACCTGGTGACAGGGAGGTTGCCCAGATAGGTTTGATGTAATTGTAAGGATTCTTATAAGTAAAAGAGGGAGGCAGAAAAGTTGAAATTAGAGATAGATTTGAAAATGCTGTCATTGGCCCTGGCCAGTGGCTCAGTGGACAGAGCACTGACCCGGCATATGCACGTGTCAGGTTTGATTCCTGGTAAAGGCATACAGGAGAAGTGACCATCTGCTTCTCCCTCCCTCCCTCTCCCCCTTCTCTCCTTCTTCCCCTCCAGCAGCCAATGGCTTGATTGGTTTGAGTGTGGCCTCTGACACTGAGGATAGCTCCACTGGAGTGCATCGGCCTCAAGCACTAAAAATAGCCCAGTATTCAAGCATTAGCTCTAAATGGGGTTGCTGGGTGGATCCTGGTCAAGACGCATTCAGGAGTCTATTGTACTATCTCCCTTCCTTTACCTAAAAACAAAAGAAAAGAAAAGAAAAGAAAATGCTGGCATTGATCATGGAGGAAAGGGTCATGAACCGAGGAGTACAAGAGATGCAGCTCTAGAAGGTAGGAAAGGCAAGGAAATGGATTCTCCCCTAGAATTTCCATAAAGGAACACATGCCAGCACCTTGATTTTAGTTCCGTGAGACCCAGTACAGATGTCTGACCTCTAGGACTCCAAGGTAATAAATGGGTGACCCTTTAAACCACTAAGTTTGTAATAATTTGTCACAGCAGCAGTAGAAACCTAATACACCCCCTTCCTTCATAATCAACGGGCCCTGCCTCCACTATGCAGGTGTCATCCTCCACTCTCACCTGCCAGAGACTGAGACTGCTAACTCGTGGTTAAGGGCAGCCTGTCTGGAGAAAGCACAGGCTTTGGAGGCAGGCATTGGCAGGATTGATGTCGAGCGTTATCACTTCCCCGATGCGCAGCTCGTTACAATTGGCTTCCATCTCTCCGACCTTTACTGTCCCCATCTTGGGCATCCTGGAAGGATTAAACTGCATGAGGTTCTCTTACCTGGCACCTCATGGGCTCTCAACACATGACTCAGGGAAGTGTTTCTCTTTTTATAGGGTGTGGGAGATTGACATTCTCTCCTTTGTAGCATCAGGTAGCCTTGCTCCGGGGATTCCTAGTGAGCCCAATGAGGGTCATTGGACCACCAGCTGGATTCTGGGCAGCTGAAGACCCTCATCTCCAAGGGCGATGAATACATGAAGACTTGGCCCAGCATATCCACAGGGAAGTCAAAACGAAACAAGGGTCAAGATTCCCAAAGATCACGCTGTCCAGGTGAAAACCTCAAGCAACCAAAAATGGCAGTGTGGTCATGCCTTGCCACGGAAAGTCACAAAATTCCAGCCGGGACATTCACCAAAAGTAACAAGTCATCGCAACAGTGTGTTCTTTCTTCACGTCATGACCAGGGCCCCAGTTGGGCCAGTTTCCCACACAATTAGTTTGAGAGCAACAAAATACCAGGATGTTAATATATACAGAACGCGTGACCAGAACAGTCATACACAAGCTGATGAGAGACGTGGGTGGGTGTGCACACACATAAGAGAACATTGAAGTCTTAATTTTGATTTTTCCTATCATTCTAAACTGAACTGCTGCAATGGGTTTCACCTGGCTGGAATTATGCTCCCAAGCCATCCTTCAAAACACATTTGGGACCCCCCCCCCCCCAAATAATAGGCTGGAAGCTGAGGAGAGTTAGCCAGACAGAAGCTGGGTTTCACAGCGGGACATGTATGCAACCCGAGAGCATTCCTCGTTCACTGTTCACTGGGGTGTGCGGGTGAGCTCAGCAGTGTGCAGGAAGTTACCAGTGACTGGATGTCAGAGCCAGCAGCAGTGACCTTGCTTGGCTGTCCCAACCACTGTCTCCAGCTCTGGCTCCTCCTCTGTGCTTGGGGATGGGACCAAGACATCCCCATTTCCCATGAGCATCCGAGGGTAACTTAGAGAAGTAGCAGGTGGCATGGGTAGGGGAATGGTGACAGTAAGATGTCTGCTATACATGCCAGTGTCTGGAAGGACTCATGTTCCAATGTAGACAATATGACGAATGCTGACCTGGGGAGATATTTACTATTTAAATCTCCCTTTTCAGTAGTTGAATAAACTTAATTTGCAAGTCATTATCCTGGAATTATAATTCCATAAAACATCCAATTGGGAAAAAATAAACACTTCAAAGAAGAGAGATTTCCTAAAATAATCATGAGTGAATTCAAAACTGCTTTTGAAAACATGCAAAAACATCTCAGATTTCTTGCTGTCGTTCTAGATATCATATAGTCATAGGTTTATTTGAAGACTGAATCAACCCTGGTATTAACTCATGGTTAGTTTCAGAATGTGTGTGTGGGGGGGGGGGATCCTGGCTGGGAAAGGAGAGTCTGAAAAACCTGCAGTGGATCGCCCTTTCTCATTGCTACCAAAGGTGTGGGAGCCCAGAAAACCGCCTCTGCAGGAAGCATCCATGGGTGGTCCTCTCATGCTTTCTGGTGAGCACATCAGGACAAGGAGGTCCAAGTCCTGGGATCTGTCTCTTTGGAGCCACCAGCCACACAAGATCTTGAACTAGAAGGGAGGCGGAGGGAGAAAGACTGTGCCGAGGGTGGGACTGAGAGGCAGTGGCATGTGCAAAGGCCTCTCGGGTGAGGCTGCACTCTGGCGAGGACCACATAGGAGACACTGTCTGCCAGAGGCTCTACTGGGAAACGCACGGCTGTGGTGTGGCTTTTCCTTTACACTCTAGTGACTCCTATACTGTCACAGCCGCCCATGAAGTTTTGCATGCTGAGATTTCTCCTCTTTCTATTTGTTTTTCTTTATATTATATAGGGTGGGGCAAAAATAGGTTTACAGTTGTGAGTATGAGAAACAGAGTTTATTCCTTTTTTTTTTTTTTAAGTGAGAGGAGGGAAGATAGAGAGAGAGACTTCCACATGCTCCTCAGCCAGGATCCACCCAGCATACCCATCTGGGGCTGATGCTCGAACCAACCAAACTATCCTCAGCACTTGGGTTTGATACTTGAACGAATCCAGCCATGGCTGCAGGAGGGGAAGAGGGAGAGAAGGGGGAGAGGGAATGGGAAGAGGAAGAGAAGCAGATGATTGCTTCTTCTGTGTCCCCTGACTGGGGATCAAACCCAGGACATCCACATGCTGGGGCGACTCTCTATCCACTGAGCCAACTGACCAGGGACTGAGTTTATTTTTGTATTATTATTTATTAGTTATTGTATTATTTTCTATGTGAACAACTATAAAACCTACTTTTGCCCCCACCCCACCCTGTAGTTTGCACTAAAATACAGATTTTGACCTGTTTTTGGCTTTTCATCAGTTGCTGCCAGATCAGTTTTTGATGATTTTTAATAAAATGTCTGGCATACTGTGGGCATGCCGTTGGGTCACCCTATTTTCTTATAACATGGTTAAACTTTCTAAGAAATTCCACATCCTTCAATTTGTTCAACATGTTTCTAGCAACTTATTTTTCCCTTCCTCTATTTAATTTAATTAAAGTTTTTATTGAAATAGCTGTGGGTTCAACAAGCCATTGTAAGAAATAATACATACACTATTTCAGTTTTTAACTTCTGCTCCCAGACACAAGCACAGTTAAAAACGGAATTTAATGGCTGCTGTCCATATCATGGTGTTCCAAGAAACAGTGCAGGTATCAGAGACTGTGGACAAGGCCCACTGGGGGTGAGGACGACAAAGACAGAGACCTGACTCTGAAGACCAGGTTCAGTGACGCAGATCCGCTTTATTCAGGAAGTAAGTTAGCTTATATACACAGGTTCAGCCTATAGAATGTTACAGCGTGTCCTTCACAGCCAATGGCTGAAAAGGTCAGGGAGCTGCCTGGTTGGCGCTGAGTTACTTCCTTACAGTGGGCGAGCTCCCTCCTGGATGTGCCTAGGAGGGTTTCAGGAGCTGGAGTGTTCTCACAGCATTGCATCAGCCACAGCTGCTAGCAATGCGCTCTGCACTCTACCTACAAGAGACTGGACTGAGGTTGTCAGGACATATTGCCTGCCATGACTGTGCATCACTCCATCAGGAAGAGCGGAGGCACAGCTCTGAGGCAGTTCATAGCAGTGCCAGAGACCACCCTGCTAGACCCCGCAGGACTGCCAGAAACCACACAGCACCTCACGGCACCCCTCTGGGGCCCGTGTACACTCAACGGCCACATTGCCTGGAAGTGGAGCTACTCAGGGCAGGCAGAGAGGTGTGATCAAGAATTATCATGAGCGTGGGACTTCCCAGGCATCCTTGGCTCTTAATTTCAACTTTAACTTTTGTGCCTCTTGAATTCATATTCCCATTCTTGTATCCTCCTTGTTCCTCCCCCAAGCAACTCCCACAGAACCAGTGAGTAGCTCAATGAGTTATTATAAAAGAACTAGAACCCTTCCCATCACCAGAAGCAACCTCCCAGGCAGAACTAGGTCTGCTCTAAGCCCAAAACCACTAACGTGTCCAGGTAGCTCAGCTCAGCATGCGGACCCTGGGGTACCCATAAGTGTGTATGGGACTTGAGGGAACAGTCTTCCTAATGCAGGGGGCAGACAACCAGGGAATGGAAAGGAGAAGTGCCCCTGAGTGATTGGGTGGTAAAGGGGGAAGGATGCCAAGGGCAAGGGGTGCTAGGGTGGCCACAGTTAAGGGCACACAGATACAACTTGTAAAAAGGGGAAGCCTGAGGGGAGAGCGGTGTGCCAGAGCAAGCACCAGAGGAATATGAAATTGAAAAGCTTCGAAAGAAACAAATGGGGAAATTTGGTAGGAGAGCTGCCCCAGGAATGTGGGGTGGTGGGCAGAGGGGGAGAGTGGGGACAGTGACATGAAATGAAGATCTGTGAGAGGGGCATCAAATCAGAGCCAGGAAGCCACCACTGGGGGATGGAACGTGCTGGAATGCCAGCTTCATTAGTCAGACGAGGTGTTCCTCTCAGGAAAATGAGGGGAGCATCTGCTCAGGGAAAGTGGACACCTAGACACCTAGACATAAACACACCTGTTCTCCAGCTGGCATGGCCAGAGGATCCCTGGGCCGACAAGCAGAGGAATGGGATGGGGTGAAACATCTGAGGGGCTCTGCTCTAAAAGAAAGTGTGCACTTGGGAGCCAGATGACAGAAGACAGAGAAAACGTGATGATTACAGACACCACAGGATAGGGATGATGTAGAATTCAGGTCCCTGGTGCCTAAATGGCATCAGATGAAATGAGAGAAGGAAGATAGAGCAACCTTAATAATCCTGATCAACACTTGGGTCTTTGCAAATGATGAAGTTTGCAAAATCTGCATTTGAGTTAAGTGTTGGGGGGCAGATATTATTGGACATTTATCAAACATCACACCATTCCCTGCCCTCGGAGAGCTCAGAGCCTTGAGGGGAGACAGAAGACTGAACAACCCGGGAACACAGTGAGCTGGGGACAAGGCAGAGTCAGAGGGAGCAGGAACCTCTGCGCGAAGGGTGTGGAGGGGAGAGAAAGGGTGTTAGAGGCCTCCCAGGGGCAGCCTCGGAGCTGGATTGTGGAGACTAAGTTCACCAGGTGAGAATGGAGGAAGACCTTTGAAGACAAAGGGAACACACCAGAAATGCATTAAAGTGTAAACAAACATAGAATGTTCTGAGAATGTTAAGGAGTTCAGTGTCTGGAACTTTTAGCTCAGAGTGGGATGGTGAAGGATCAAGGGGAGTGGGGTTGGAAAGGCTGGGCGGGGTGACTAGGGAAGCCCAGGAGCAGTGAGGGAAGAAGGGAACCTGTCAGCCAAATTTGCCAAATCAGCTTGTCAGGACAATAGCCTGGTGGTCCACATGGGATTCAAGATGGCATCTGGAACTATAATCCCTTACAAGACCTCACCCAAAGCCCCAAGCTATGAAATGTTTCCTTTGGGAATAGCATGGCTAGATATCAAGATATTTTTCATAGCTAAGAATGTGTATATCCTATTATCTGGTATGTCTTCCGATCTGTTCTTTTTCTGTTTTTCCAAAGTGAGGTATCTGCAAATGTTTTACCTCGATATTTAGTCATGTGTATAACCCTTAGTGGCTATTATCTTTCCTCCTAAAAAAATAACATTGTCATTCTCTTTGTGTCTCTGTTTTTGGATGTTTCACATTTTGGTAGACAGGTATAGCCTGGGGTTTGCTAAAGTCCCCTTCAGATTGTGTCCACAGCCAAGGTCTTACAGCTTGACATACTGAGCTCCATCAAGACCGTCTATGCCTGAACATGCAGCTAGAGCAGAAACTGGCTGAGAGGCAGCAGGTCCAGCCTCCTGAATGGAATGAGTTCTCCATGTTAATATGATGACCTTTGTTATTTCAGGGTCAGTCCTATCAGCAAGGCTTTGTGGGGGATAAAATACTATAGTTTAATTTTCTTATTGATTGATTTTAGACAGTTGGAGGAAGGGGGAGAGAGAGAGAGAGAGAGAAGCGTTCTTTTGTTGCTTCACTTATTTATGTATTCATTGGTTGCGTCCCGTATGTGCCCTGACCAGGGATCAAACCCACAACCTTGTTGTTTTAGGATGACACTATAATCAACTGAGCTAACTGGCCAGGGCCAGTTTAAATTTTAAAGTCCAAATAATTTTGGAAACAAAGAAAGTTAATATTAGGAAATCTGTTATTATAAACTACATTAAAAGAAAATAATTACTCGGCCAGGTGGCTTAGTTGGTTAGAGAATTGTCCCAATACACCAAAGTTGCATGTTCGATCTCAGGTGAGATTTTGCAGAAAACAGTCCATGGCCTAGCAAAAAGCATTAACATGCCACAAACCTTACACCTGAGAAGAGGCAGCTGGATCTAGCGACTAGAACATTACTCCTGACTCTTACAGGTGGTGCAAGGCAGCCAGAACAAATGTTATTTAGAAAATTTAACAGTGAAGAAGAGGAGAAGGATTAAGGGGTACAAAGGCTGCCTGACCTGTGGTGGCGCAGTGGATAAAGCGTCAACCTGAAACACTGAGGTCGCCGGTTCAAAACCCTGGGCTTGCCCGGTCAAGGCACATGTTGGGTAAACAGGTGTGAAACGTGTATTAGGCTTGCTCGCTTGTATTTTGCCTAATTAATGTATTAGCATGGGGCAGTGCCATGTGTGTATAATCTGTGGAAAGCTGCCTTTGCTTGCCCTCAGGGTGGCAAATTGCAGATTGCCTTCCTGCTTGGGAAGGGCCATTGTTTGCTATTGCTTGCTAGAGGAGGCGTTTTCCTCCCAGCTGGTTTTGCTGAAGAGAGAGAGAGCAAGAGAGAGAGAGAGAGCTGAGGGGCTGGGGAGCCCTGGGATTTCAGCCCGGCCTGTTTTGCTGGGGAGTGCTGAGGCTGGTGGGGGCCTGGGAGAAAGGGAAGCGGTCTTCCCTGCCTGTTTGCTCGTCTGCCTTTACGAGACTTGAACAAATGGAATGGCCACTGTTTTCTGGAGCCACGTTTCCTTTACCATCTGCCTGAATCTACCGTGGACCTGCATGGCCATGGCAGTGGCCATGGGCTTTATAGCACATATGGGAGTTGATGCTTCCTGCTCCTCCACCCCTTCTCTCTCCTTTCTCTACCCCTCTTCCCCTCTCTAAAATGAATAAAAAAATCTTTAAAAATAATTTAAAAGGGGGGGGGTGGAAGGGCTGAGATAATATATGGAAGTGTGTTTTGTTTTTGTTTTGAGGCTAGGATAAATTTAATTGTGTTTATTGGATGACGTGAGGAGCTGACGGAGAGAGAGGCAGAGAGAAGGAATGCTTGATAGAGAGGGATTCCGAAGGAGACTGGAGGGACTAAGGTCTGGAACAGGCCAGTTGAGAGTTGGAAGTGAAATCTCCTACCTGAGGTGGGAGGCCGGGCTGGAGAGTCACACGTGCTAAGTGCTGAAGCCCATAGGTCAGTCACGCAGGACGGAGAAAACCAAAGGGCTGAGGCTCCAACCTGGGGAGAAACCCAAAGTTTCAGGTCAGATAGGCACCAAGGAAGGGACAGCAGGAAAACATAGTCACGATGTACAGAGGTCCAAACAGATTAGTCAGTGGTGCCCTGCCCCAAAGATGGGACTGAAGGAAGATGACCCACAAGGATAACGTTTGCTTGTGAGATAGGTCAGAATGTTAGGTGAAGCTAATATCCATTAAAGCCACATATCAAACGCATGTCTCTACTTGAACTGGACTTCAGCTTCCAAATATTTTTTATTTATTTATTTTATTTTATTTTTTTGTATTTTTCTGAAGCTGGAAACGGGGAGAGACAGTCAGACAGACTCCCGCATGCGCCCGACCAGGATCCACCCGGCACGCCCACCAGGGGCAAAGCTCTGCCCACCAGGGGGCGATGCTCTGCCCCTCCGGGGCGTTGCTCTGTTGTGACCAGAGCCACTCTAGCGCCTGGGGCAGAGGCCAAGGAGCCATCCCCAGCGCCCGGGCCATCTTTGCTCCAATGGAGCCTCGGCTGCGGGAGGGGAAGAGAGAGACAGAGAGGAAGGAGAGGGGGAGGGGTGGAGAAGCAGATGGGCGCTTCTCCTGTGTGCCCTGGCCGGGAATCGAACCCGGGACTTCTACACGCCAGGCCGACGCTCTACCACTGAGCCAATTGGCCAGGGCCAAATATTTTAATTAAACCAGTGTGTGAATGTTGAAGGTGTCAAAAGAACAAGGACATTATTAATTTGGGAATTAAGACAGCTAACCACTTGATCCTTTTAAGTCATTTCCTCGTTTAGCTCCAATCTCAGAAACACACACATTCCTGTGGCTCGATAACTGTTCCTGGATCCAAAACGCAGTTTTGTTTTTTACATCCTCTGGGACTTATTTTCTTATCTTGGGCTCTTTTGAAGCAGGCAGTTATCAGAGCAACCTTATGCTCACTGGCCTGGGGTTCAGTAGGTAATTCTCCCCTCCCCTCTAAATAAAGGGCTTATAAGAATTCCAGCCAAAATTCCAAGCTGGCTTGAAGCAATAAATACTGTAATTAACTTCTAACCAGGCAAGCTAACATTTTGCTTGGACAAAGCCTTGTTTTCTCAAACAAATGCCTTTCAAATAAAAACAATTCCATGCCCTCTTTTCCAGCCAGTACTTTCCAAGGCTTGGGAATGAGCCATATGTAGGGTAAGAGTGCATTTTTAGAGGTTTTTAAATCCAGTTTTCCCTGGGTTTCAAGTTCCCCCATGGAAGCAGCACTATCATCTAGGAGTATCTTGTTTCCATCCATCTGAACTTGTGCAGGAATTTTTATGAAAGTCCTACTGAGCCTTGGTTCATTATAATGTCTGTCCTGCCCAAGAGACGGAGCAGACATTGAGCCCCAGGCTGGAGCAGACTGTGACTCTATGTTAGCAGAGGTGGGGGAGACCGGACATGGCAGGAGTATTTTATCATGGTAATGATGAAGGATAGGCAGTTTTATTATCATTTTTAAATCCCCTCCAGACTGTGTACCTCCTTAGTGCCTGCACCGAGGACAGACCACTGATCTCACGCTTCTTTGGTGCAGTGCAGTGCGGTGCACGCTTCTTAATTTTACCTGTCTGTCTCACAGACAGGTAAAATTAAGACTCCTAGTAGGGTCAGGCATGGCAGCTTGCAGTGAGCAAGTCCTGAGAGTATCCCAAATGTGCAGCCGAGGAAACCTAAGTATAGAGTCACAGCTGACCCAGCAGCTAAAAGTGTGTGGAGTTAAGGTGTCAGTTGCTCAACGAGATTGTTTCAGTCCTGAGGTGAAAGCCAATCAGGAACTCAAAGGAAAAGGCATCACATGTCCATGCAAGAAGGGACCCACCCAGAGGCGAATTTAATGGCAGGTACCAGGCACGCGCCCTGGGCCCTGAATTCTGAAGGGCTCCACAAAACCCCAACTTTATTCTTTTTTTAAATGACACCAAGTTTGGTTTCATATGTGCAATTTTAACATTAATCGTACATAATATTTTTTATTTATTTAAAAATATGGTTAACATGTATTTTTATTTTCCCTGTCTCTCTCTTTTTCTTAAGGGGCCCAATGTTTTCTTCTGCCCCTGGGGCCTCAACTGACCTTAACCTGCCTCTGGATCCACCAGGAGGTGGGTTATAAATTTTTGCCGGAACAGTTGCCTCTCTCTGACCTATGTTTTGTTTGTTTGGTTGGATGGTTTTGGTTTTGGTTTTGGTTCAGCCATGCACAGGGGACCTTCCTCCAGCGAGGTTTTCAAGTCACCACATGACTGTCTGCATTCTGGGTAAGGGGCATATAGCACCACCCAAAGCTCTACTTTCTCAGCACTATGGCAGAGCCCTGGTTCTGTGGTTATGGGGCTGCACACACATGGTGCAGAGAGTGTGGGTGGCCCTGGCACGTGGCCAGCAAAAGCAGCTGTAACCCGAGGTTTCTGCTCGGTGAGGTCTGGGCCATGCGGTCCATGAGAGGTGATGCACCCGTGGTGTAAAATCACTGCATAGGGACACAGGAGCTGACACTGCACCCCTGCCCGGCTGCTTACTAACCCTGGGTTTTGAAAACATCTTTGTTTGTTTGTTTGTTTGTTTGTTTGTTTTAAAACTAGCTGCTTTCCACCTGAATAATAGAATTAGAGTAAGGACAGTTGAGGTGGGGGAAGGAGTCGGGGAATTAAGGAGGTAAATTTACTCTGGGAACTGTAAAAAGCCAGGAAAGTGAGGCTGTGTGGATGTGGCTTTCTGGTTGTCACAGGCTATACCCATCGACCAGTAATTAGTACACAGGTGCAAGAGGTGTAGGAGCTTGACTGTGGCACCTGGTGGAAAAAGGCTTTGTCAAAGCAGCCCTGTGCTGGGGCTACACAGAAACCTACGTGATGGAAGCAGAGTTTGTGGGGGAGGGAGCAGCCCATATGCCCTCCTGCTGAATAGTCATTCCATCCTGGTACTGTGTGCCAGGAGTGGCTCCCCACCTCAGGGGCGTGCCGACCAGCCAGACAGCAGGGTGCAGGGGAGACACCCAGGGAGCTCCAGGATTTCTTCCTGAAGGGGTAGATTCTGGCAGAGACAGAAAGCTCTCTCCAGACTGGATGACTTTACTGACATGGAGGATGGGTTTGTCTCATGAGTACATCTTCAGAGGAGGGTGGCCAGTTCAAAGGTACAGATCTCAGTTCATCTAAGGCCATGCTTCTCAAACTTTTCTGCAAATTAGAGTCACCTGGAGAGCTTTTAAATTTCACACTGTATGGGATGCACCCCAAACCAATTAAAGGTGCAAGCATTAGTTTTTTTAAAACTCTCCAGGTAATTGCAGTGGGCAGCCAGGTTTGCAAAGCAGTGACCTACGGAAGGACTGATAAGTCTGAGCTAAGCAAGGGAAGGGCAAGCTACTGAAGGTGTGGAGAGTCGAAGGTGTGGAGAGTCCCGCATGGGAGCTGCTCAGACCCAGACGGGGGTCACCTGGGTGGTTAGACTAGAGAAAAATCCCAGGTGCCTGCCCATCCTGAGAGGCTGAGTCAGTGCACTTAGGTGCAGCTTTTCAGATCTCTTTCAGGGTTCCAAGGAAATATTTGTCCAAATAAAATCAAAGGCTTCTCCCCTTCCCCCCTCATCTCCGTCTATGCTACCCTCTTCTCATGATGACACTTTGTGGAAATCTGGGAACTTCATGAAACCCCCTAGGACTCCAGGGAACACAGTTTTAAATACCACCAATTCAAGGGATGGGATTTTCACAGAAATGAATTTTGTATTCAGGCCACTCAGTTAGACTCTTGATTATTTTGATTAATAGAAGTAGCAAATTCCACATGGAGGAGAGCCAACGTAAATGGCCACAGATGGACCTGCACCGCTTGTCAGCGGGAACATGAGCAGCACTGGCCAGTCAGTGCTTGGCCTGGTGCCTTAGGAACTAGACGCAGGGCTGCTTCCATTTGTTATTTGGTGCCACATGCAGGTGGCAAGGGCCAGCCCCTCAGTTCACCATGGCATTTCTAAGAAGAAGGTGCTATAATAGTAGTTGCTGGACAACTCCAGGCTTTGCATTCACATGTTCAAGCTCAACCTGGATGAAGCTTTTCCTTTGTGTACTACATTGTACACAGCAAGTCATAAGCCTGGGGGTCCTCTTTTACAGAATCATTGTACAATGTCATGGCACCTTCTGTGCCGCACAAACTCTAGTTTGTACACCAAAGTCTTAACTTCCACATGGCAGCCTTAAAGCAGGGTAAGGGGGGGAAATGAAGACAAGTACATTATGTTGAATACTGGTTCTGCTATCAGCCAGTGGTGTGGATGCAGACAAGTCACCTAATTCCTACAGAAGACTCTGTGGGAAAACCAGGCAGCTGCAAGAGGAGGTGGAGCAGCTTAAAAGTGGAGACAAATCCAACAGAGCTTGAGATTTTTATGGAGCTGCTGTCATCTCTAAGCAGAGGAAGCTAATCCTTATACAAAGGTTGGCCCCTCTCACAGTACCCAGGCACAGAAAACACAGACACAAACAGTGAAAGAGCAGTAGCTACAGACCAGGTAGCCCACAGCAGCTTACAAACAACAGCTAACACCAACCCAAGAAGATCTAGAACCAACACAACTGGTAGTGAGGGCCAGACAGCACCAACACTAGACTCAGCTAGATACACAAGCAGCATGTCCAAAGGTGGAGTCTAGCAGGCACCAGACACTGTAGAGAATAAATACGCCTAACAGAACAGACATTACACAGTGTGTGATACACATGATCAAGGTTCACCCTTAGAGCCAGCCAGCCTGAAGAGATAACCGTACCCTCAAAAGGACCAATTGCATTCAATACTCACAGACAACAGGAGGGAAAATAGTACCCTCAAGAAGCATTCCTAGAACAAGGAAAACAGGAGGCCCAGAGGTCAGTACCACTGAGTCCTCTTCCTCATAAAGACACCACAAAAATTTCAAAGTCAGACCGTGCTACTGAATACACAGACAAAATGGGCAAAGAAATGTGATCCAAATGAATCAACAAGAGAAATCCACAGAAAAAGAAATAAATGAAGTGGAAGTAACCAAACTACCAGATGCAGAGTTTAAAATAATGATTTTTAGGATGCTCAAGGATCTTAGAGCAACAATGGATGGTCATACTGAGAACCTAAATAAAGAGATAGCAAGTATCAAAAAGGACATTGAAATCATAAAACAGAACCAGTCAGAAATGACAAATATAATATCTAAAATGAAGAATTCGAGGGGAAGAAAGATGGCAACGGAGTAGGCAGACATTTCCAGCTGCCACTTCCCAGGACCAAATTGGATTACAACTTAATTTAAGAACAATCATCTTGAAAAATCAACTTTGGACTAAACTAAGAGGAATCTATAACCAACGATCACCAAAGAAGCCACATCAAGACTGGTAGGAAGGGTGGAGACACAGAAAGGGCTGCTCTGCTCCCAGGAGCCAGCGGCAGCCCAGAGGGACTCTCACAGCGGGGTGGGTTGCCCTGAGAGGTGTGGGTCCTCAGCCCCAGGCCCACAGCCTCAGCATAGAGCCCCAGAGCCTAGAAGAGGCGCCCAGACAGCATTTTGCTGTGAAATGAGCTGGGTTTCTGTCCTCAAGAAAGAGAAACACTTCTCAGATGCAGATTTCATTTTAAAGAGCCCACACAGAAAACCTCATTCACAGCCACTTACCCAGGGCACTGGCAGGGGAGAACTGAGAGAACTGGAATTGCAGGAGGAGAGTGTAAAGTTGGAGGCCCAGAGAGACACTGTGGGGGACAGCCACCGGAACCCCTGTGCTGAATCATTCTCCAGTACTGCAGTCATGATTTTTTGGGGGGAGGAGCCATCCCCTCTAAGTGGCATCAGCCTGGGGAAAAGCAGGCTGCTCCACCCTCAGGAGTTTCTCCTACCCCAGGGATGGCAACAGGCCATTCTGAGAGGCCAGAAAGCAAGGGGCGCATCAGTGATTCAGTTTTCTGGTGTTGAGATCGAAGCTCCCCCCCACACTCTCCCGAGTCTATGACTGGTGCTTCCATCTCACAAAGACTCAGCTGAAACTGTCCAGAGAGGGGGCAGACCACACCTCTGGGTTTCAGAGGCCACGCCCACCAGACTCTTGGGACCTCACCCTACTGAGGTCTGTGAAAAAATCTGGACAGACTGACACCTGGGGCCAAGAGGCAGAGCCACACCCACCACCCTTCCTAACACTGAATTGCTGCAGGTTCTAGACTCTAGCAGAGATTTTTTTTCAGCGGCTGAGCCCAATAAACAGCCAGCAAACAGGCTGCAGGAGGCAAGACTCAGGGAAACTTGGCTGTTTGAGAGGACTTTCCCCCAGGCCCAGAGTGCATAAAAGCCAGCCTAAGTATGCAACTGATATTTCCATGTGCACCTGGGCCCAACAAAGGCAGACACAAACTCTGAATTACTTGTAGCTCCTAGAAGGTTGCTGAGGGCCACTCACAGGCAGTGTCTCCCACTGATCTGCACCGGGTTGCTGCTTGGGAGGCCCAGGGCTGGCACATCCAGGGGCCAGCTGTGGAAAGCATTGGTTCAGGACCTAACAACCCTTGCTAGAGTGGTATCCTAAGGAAAAGCTCCTCACACCTGGCCCAGCTGAGGCGAGTTCCACTCTCTGTGATCAGCACCAGCACAGCAGCTCATGTACATTGGATAGGGTGGAGCTTCACAGTCAGCCAGGCTGGGTGCTGGATATTCTGTCCTGCTAAGCTAGATTCCACAGGGGGAAGGGAGAGAGGCTTGGAGCATGAACATTTAAAGGTGGGTCCTTGTGAGCCTATTTTTTAAAAAACTTTTTTTAGATTTTTTTTAAATTTCTTTTTAGAGAGAGGAAACAGAAAGAGAGACAGAGAGAGAGAGAAGGAGGGAGGAGCAGAAAGCATCAACTCCCATATGTTCCTTGACCAGGTGAGCCTGGGGTTTTGAACCAGCGACCTCAGCATTCCAGGTCAATGCTTTTACCCACTGCACCACCACAGATCAGGCCATCCTGTGAATCTATTGTTGGATCTGGTCGATGGGTTTAGCCACCTTCAGGAGGGGCAGAGTCAGTCCCAGGAGAAAACTCTCTCAGTCTTCCTCCCTGAGACTGGGGTCTTAACAGTTGAAAGAACTTCTGCAGAGGGTACTGTTGGCCATACTTGGTATGAACCTGCTGTTCACCTTGTTAGGGAGAAATAAAATTTGAGTATCCAGCAGTGGCTGAGAATCAAGCTCTGGAAGAGGGGCCACATTCCCTGTACTGAGCTCCTGACCAAAGGACTCCTGAAGTAAAGGGTCCCACAAACGTTGTACTCACAAACTCAGCTCCCCTAGCCCACCAAATGTGCATGCAACCTATAGAAGGGTTGGTTGAGTGAGACCAATCTGAGCCCACACTACAGTCTTACTACAGAAGAGTCTGTGGGAGGACCACGCAGCTGCAAGAGGAGAAGGAGGAGAAGCTGAAAAGTGGAGACAAATCTTACAGAGCTTGGGGCTTTTACAGAGCTGTTGTCATCTCTAAGCAGGAGGAAGCCAATCCATATACAAAGGTTGGCTCCTCTCACAGTACCCAGACACAGAAAACACAGACAAAAACAGCTAAAAGTATAGTAGCTGCATAGTCCATAGCAGGTTACTAACAATAGCTGATGCCAACCCAAGAAGAACTAGAGCCAAAACTACTGGTAGTGAGTGGCAGACAGCACCAACCCTAGACTCAACTACCTACACAAGCAGCACACCCAAATGTGGAGTCTAGCAGGCACCAGACACTGTGGAGAATAAATATGCCCAAAAGGACAAACATTGCACAGTGTATAATACACATAATCGAAGTTGACCCTTACAGCCAGCGAGCCTAAAGGGATAAACGTACCCACGAAAAGACTCATATACAACAAGAGGGAAAATAGTACCCTCAAGAAGCATTCTGAGAACAAGGAAAACAAGTGACCGGAGGACAGTACCACCAAGTCCATCTTTTTTATAAAGACCACACAAAAATTTCAAAGTCAGACAGCATTACCTAATACAGTGATTTTCAACCTTTTTTTTTTCATGGCACAAATAAATTAGTTACTAAAGAA
Source organism: Saccopteryx leptura (assembly GCF_036850995.1). NCBI lineage: Eukaryota > Metazoa > Chordata > Mammalia > Chiroptera > Emballonuridae > Saccopteryx > Saccopteryx leptura. Next base: position 125,117,963 of record NC_089508.1, read on the forward strand.
GAAGAGGTCAGGGCTCCTTTTTCTTTAGTAATTAGTTTATGAGTGTGTGAGAAACAAAGGTTGAAAATCACTGAATACACAGACAAAATGGGAAGGCAGAGAAATTCAACCCAAATGAATCAACAAGAGAAATTCTCAGAAAAAGAAATGAATGAGATGTAAGTAATCAAACTACCAGATGCAGAGTTTAAAACAATAATTTTTAGGATGCTCAAGGATCTTAGAGCAACAATGGATGAACATAATGAGCACCTAAATAAAGAGATAGCAAACATAAAAAAGGACATTGATATCATAAAAAAGAACCAGTTAGAAATAACAAATACAATATCAAAAATAAAGATTGCACTAGAAGGAATTAATAGCAAGCTGGATGAAGCAGAGGATCAAATCAGTGATTTAGAAGGCAAGATAAATGAAAGGAAGGAAGCACAGTAGCAAAAAAAAAAAAAAAAAGAGGCTGAAAAAATCTGAGGAAACTCTAAGAGAGCTCTGTAACAACATAAAGAGAAACAATATCCACATCATAAGGGTTCCTGAAGGAGAAGAGAAAGAACAAGGGATAGAGAACCTGTTTGAAGAAATCATAACTGAAAATTTCCCTAAATTGATGAAGGAAAAAGTCACACAAGTTCAAGAAGCACAGAGAGTCCCATTAAAGAGGAATGCAAGGAGGCCTACACCAAGACACATCATAATTAAAGTGTCAAAGTTAAGAGACAAAGAAAGAACACTAAAACCTGCAAGAAAAAAAAGCAGTTAGTTACCTACAGAGGAGCCCTCATAAGGATGACATCTGAATCCTCAACAGAAACACTTGAGGCCAGAAGGGAATGGCAAGAAATATTCAAAGTGATGCAAAGCAAGAACCTACAACCAAGACTTCTTTATCCAGCAAGGCAATCATTTAAAATTGAAGGATAAATAAAAAGCTTCCCAGACCAAAAAAAAAAAAAAAAAACCCTCAAAGAATTCATTACAACTTAACCAGTACTGCAAGAAATGTTAAAGGGACTGCTATAAAGAGCAAAGGAAAAAAAGAAATCTAGAAAAAGAGCATTGTAGATTTAAACAATAAAATGGCAATAAATAAGTACACATCAATAATAACCTTAAATGTAAATGGATTACATGCTCCAATCAAAAGACATCGGGTAGCTGCATCAATAAGAAAACAGGACCCGTACATATGCTGTCTACAAGAGACCTACCTCAGAACAAAAAATACACATAGACTGAAAGTAAAGGGATGGAAAAAAGTATTCCATGCAAACGGATTAAAAAAAAAAAAAAGGCTGGGGTGGCAATACAGATATCTGACAAAACTGACTTTAAAAGAAAGGGATAAAGAAGATCACTAAATAATGATAAAGGGAGCAATTCAACAGGGGGATATAACCATTGTAAATATTATTCAACAAATATAGGAGCACCTAAATATATAAAGCAGGTTTTGATGGACATAAAGGGCAAGATCAACAGCAATACTATAATAGTAGGGGATTTCAATACCCCGCTAACATCAGTGGATAGATCCTCAAGAAAAAAAATTAAAGAAACCGTGGCCTTAAATGACACACTAGATCAACTGGATTTAATAGATATCTTCAGAACCTTTCACCCTAAAGCAGCAGAATATACATTCTTTTTAAGTGCTCATGGTACATTCTCTAGGATAGACCACATATTAGGACACAAAATAAGTCTCAACAAATTTAAGAAGATTAAAATCATAAAAGCATCTTCTCTGATCACAATGGCATGAAACTAGAAATCAACTACAATAGAAAAACTGAAAAAGATTCAAACACTTGAAGGCTAAATAGCATGTAATTAAATAACAAGTGGGTTAACAATGAGATCAAGGAAGAAATCAGAAACTTCCATGAAACAAATGAAAATGAACATACACCAACTCAAAATTTAGGGGAAACAGCAAAAGCAGTCCTGAGAGGGAGTTCATAGCATTACAGGCATACCTTAAGAAGCAAGAACATATGGGAGCATTGCTTGTCAGTCCTAATGGTTTAGGCAATACTCAGATGCTTGATCGGGGATTTTTGCCCACTAAGTGACTAGGGAAAGAACAGCAAGGAATTCTCACCCCCATAGAAGTGGCACCCAATACCAGAAGGTGTGGATTAGGATATCAAAATTTAGCATAGGGGCCTTGGTAGCTCCTGCTACCTCAATAATACATTGTGCAGACCCAATTACTTGGAAATTAGATAATCCTGTATGGGTAGACCAATGGCCCCTTTCTCAGGAGAACACTTAGGGCAGCTGCTAAATTGGTACAAGAGCAGCTACAGCTTGGGCACACTGAGCCATCTAATAGCCCATGGAATATACACTTCCATATTTTGATCTTGTCACCTCCTGGATTATCAAGGGGCATAGGCAACCCTTATAGCTTATAGATTTTGAGCCTCAAAATTATTGTTGTTCCTTTTTTCAAAGGATCAACAATAGCTCTGGGAAACTTCCACTAAATGGCAAATTGCTTTTGCAAACCAATGGACAACTTTATACTGAAACAGTCAACTTAAAATCAACTCAAAGCCTAGAATATATGCCATTATCATGGCTTTTCAGCATTTGCCATATTCCTCCTTTAATCTATATACAGACAGCAAATATTTACTTATGGTTCTTTCCACTATAAAGACTGCTGTCTTAGGGACAACTGCTGATGAACTATTTCAGCAGTTCCTCCTTCTTCAAAGACTTGTATGTCAACATAGAGCTCCATATTTTATAGGACATGCTCGAGCTCACTCCATACTCCCTGGTGCTTTAGCACAAGGGAATGCCCTTGTTGATCAAGTTACCCAAAAGAAAATTATTTGGAGCAACCATGACAGATCGAGCAATTCAGTCTCATACTATTCATCACCAGAACACTGCAGCCCTGTGTAAACAGTTTCAACTTTCTTGGGAAGCAGCACAGCAGATTGGTAAATTCTGTCCAAGGGGTCCTATACTACAATCTCGCCCTTCATTTGGAGTTAACCCTCAAGGACTCTTACCAGGACAACTTTGGCAAATGGATGTTACTCATATACCTTCATTTGGCAAACAGTCCTATGTCCACGGTACAGTGGATACCTATTCTGGATTTATAGTAACCTCTGTCAGAACAGGAGAGGCTGTTAAGCATGTTATAGCTCATTGTATGCATTGTTCTATTATTGGATTTCCTACATATGTAGCAAAAGCATTTACTGTATTTTGTCAAACCTTCCGAATTATGGGTATTTCTTACAATCTTTAAAGTCAAGATATTATTAAAGTGTACCCAGCAAATATTTTAAGATCAATTTAAAAGAATTTAAAAGGGGGCAGTCATATCCTGGAACTCCTACGGGTCTGCCATATCATGCTTTTTACTTAAAAATTTTTTAATTTCTTTTGAATGCTGATGAACAGGAGACACCAAATCTTTTTCTCCTACAAACTTTTACCTTCTTTTATTTGATCCAGCTAATAACACTGTTTTGTCTTTTTCCAAATAGCTCTAGATATACGGAAAAGGTTTATATAGGCAGATGGGAATCCTCAAACCCCTCAGCGAGATCTTCTGAGCATGGCTTTTAAGGTACCAAGAGGCAGAAAAAGCCCAACAGAGATCAGGTGAACTACCAGATTTTAGGATACGCCCTTAAAGGCTCCAACGCCCCAAAGGGATCTCATAGGATTCCATCTGGGTCCTGCTTCAATAGTGAATAGGAAGGTCATTGAGCTAAAGCCTGCCAGGCTTACATGCCTTTGCTGTGAGGAAAAAGGGACACTGGAAGGTAGGCTTCCCCCTCGTTCCTCTAAGGGAGGGTTCAGTCTCTTCCAGCCCAGCTCCAGCCACCTATGACCTAACCTTGCCCAGAATGCTGGTGTTTGCCACTGAAGGCTGAAGGTGCCCAGGGCCATTGGCCCCATCTACGACACTGTGGACGAGCCTAGGGTATTTCTTCCAAGAAGCAGGTAAACTGATCTCACTTGCACAAGGGCCACTTAACTATGTCTTGCCTGAATAGTCAGGTTTTTTTATTCTTCCCTCAAAGATCTCTGTTGTGGGTGTTGATAGTCCTATTTTCTGCTGCTTTGTTTAATATATAGTGTTTCCTTTATTCCTCCTACCTCAATGCCCCACTCATATTTCAGGCTGGGACCTACTCCTAATTTAGAGCTCTCTTTCCCCCTTTTGCCAACTTCTATTATGAGTTTACCTTTGCCACCCAACATAGTGTATCCCAAGGTTCTCTTTACCAAGCCACAGTCACAGAGCTCCAGGGAAAAGCAAACTGGTCTCATCTCTCCAGGCAGAGGAGAACAGAAGCTCCATCTCCACACATGCTGCAGATGGCTTTTCCAGTCTACCTGAATCATTACCAACTAGAAGCAGCGGTCATTGGGACTTGGACGTGAGCTGCAAAGTATAGAATTGTGACAACAATTCCAGTGCCATGCGGACTTTTCCTGGATGTGGACTTTTCCTGGACTCCTGCTCCCTGTGACAGCTCCTAACAGACTGAACTGGGGTTGGGTTGCATTTGCAGGGATTTGGAATGGTGTTGGTGCCAACTTGGACTTGGTGAACATGTTAAGGACACTACTCTTTTATGGATTCTTACTATATTGGTTAAGAGTTTGCTTAAAAACTTTAATCACTGTAAAAAAAATAGAAGACTGGATAAAGAAGATGTGGCACATATACACTATGGTATACTACTCAGCCATGGGAAATGATGACATTGGATCATTTACAACAAAATGGTGGGATCTTGATAACATTGTGCTGAGTGAAATAAGTAAATCAGAAAAAAACAAGAACTGCATGATTTCATACATTGGTGGGACATAAAAGCGAGGCTAGGAGACATGGACAAGAGTGTGGTGGTTATGAGGGGGGGAGGGAAGGAGGGAGAGGGGGAGGGGCACAAAGAAAACTAGATGGAAGGTGATGGAGGACAATCTGTCTTTGGGTGATGGGTATGCAACATAGTTGAATGACAAGATAACCTGGACATGTTTTCTTTGAATATATATAACCTGATTTATTGATGTCACCCCATTAAAATTAATAAAAATTTATTTATAAAAAAAAGAAGCAAGAAAAAGCTCAAATAAACAACTTAACCCTGCATCTAAAAGAACTAGAAAAAGAACAACAAATAAAGCCCAGAGGAAGTAAAAGAAAGGAAATAATAAAGATCGAGTGGAAATAAAAGACATAGAGGCTAAAAAAAAATACAGAAGCTCAATGAAACCAAGGGCTGGTTTTTTGAAAAGGTAAACAAGATTGATGAACCTTTAACCAGACTCACCAAGAAAAAAAAGATAGAGGGGATGACAATGGAGTAGGCGGACGTACCAACTTCCACCTCCCAGAACCAAAGTGGATTACAACTTAATTTTAAGAACAATCATCTGGAAAAACCAATTTTGGACTAAACTAAGAGGATTCTTTAACCAAGGAACACTGAAGAAGCTACACTGAGACTGGTAAGAAAAGCAGAAACCCGGAGGGGGCTGCCCAGCTCTGGGGAGCGAAGGGCAGCCGGAGAGACTTGCGTGGCTGGAGGGGAGTTTAGCGGAGAGTGGAGGGTCCCAGCCCCCAGTAACGAAACTCCAGCCTGCGTCCCATTGCCTAGAAGAGGTGTATGAACAGTATTTAGCTGCGAAACAAGCCAGGATACTGTTTGCAAGAAAGAGACAGATTTCTCAGACCCAGGATTTATCTTAAAGCAGGGGTCCCCAAACTTTTTACACAGGGGGCCAGTTCACTGTCCCTCAGACCATTGGAGGGCCAGACTATAAAAAAAACTATGAACAAATCCCTATGCACACTGCACATATCTTATTTTAAAGTAAAAAAAAAAAAAAAAAAAAAAAACGGGAACAAATACAATATTTAAAATAAAGAACAAGTAAATTTAAATCAACAAACTGACCAGTATTTCAATGGGAACTATGCTCCTCTCACTGATCACCAATGAAAAAGGTGCCCCTCCCGGAAGTGCGGTGGGGCCCAGATAAATGGCCTCAGGGGGCCGCATACGGCCCGCGGGCTGTAGTTTGGGGACCCCTGTCTTAAAGGGTCTGCACAGAAAACCTCTTTCACAGCCACTCACCTGGGGCTCTGGGGGACAGGGAGAGAGGAGAGGACTGGAGTACCAGGAAGAGAGTGTAATCTAGGAGGCACAGGGAGAAACACTTTAAGGGACAGCCACACTAACCCCTGGGCTGAGTCACTCCCCAAATCTAAAGTGAATATTTTTCCTGGAACCAGCAATACCAGCAAAGGGAAGCAGGTCAACAGCCAAAAAGAAGCTCTCCTGCTGCAGTCAGAGCAAGGAATTGCTTAGAAGCAGGGAGCTATCAGGGATACAGTATTGAGTGCTAAGTTCTGAGCTGCGTCGCCACCCCCACACTGCTAAGTGCTTGCCGGAGGGCAGGCAGAGGCAGGACGCAGAAGTGTGGTCCCATCAGTGGGGGTGGAAGCAGGGGACTGGCCACGGCAGCAGCTGCAGCCCAGGCGCGGGACCACAGTCCCACCTGTGGGGGCAGAAGCCTGGGCTGGCTACAACTGAGGCCCAAGCACGAGCACAATCCCGCCCACCAGGGGCGGAGGCCAGGGGCCGGCCACGACTGCAGAAGGGGCACATGAAAGTGGTCCCACACATGGCTTCGGGCCAGGCATGCGAGAGCAGTCCTGCCTGCGGAGGTGAGGCAGAGCTGCAGTGACTGCTGCAGCGACTGCTGTAGCAGGCTGGCACCGGCAACTCTAGTGCCCAAACACCCAAGGCGGCAGCATAGGGGGTGGCAGGTCTGAAGACAGACCATACCTAAGGAACACAGAAGCCACACACATTGGACTCCTGTGGCCACACCCTTCTTATACACAGACAAAATGGGAAGGCAGAGAAATGCAACCCAAATGAATCAATAAGAGAAATCCCCAGAAAAAGATCTGAATGAGATGGAAATAACCAAATTACCGGATGCAGAGTTTAAAATAATGATTCTTAGGATGCTCTAACATCTTAGAGCAACAATGGATGGACATAACGAGCACCTAAATAAACAGATAGCAAGTATAAAAAAGGACATTGAAATAATAAAAAAGGATCATTCAGAAATGACAAATACAATATCATAAATGAAGACCACACTAGAAGGAATTAAAAGCAGGATGGATGAAGGTGAGGATCGAATCAATGAGTTAGAGGACAAGATAAACGAAAGCACAGAAGCAGAGCAGCAAAAATAAAAAAAAAAAGCTCAAAAAGTCTAAGGGAACTCTAAAAGAGCTCTGTGACAACATAAAAAGAAATAACATATGCATCATAGGGGTTCCTGAAGGAGAAGAGAAAGAACAAGGGATAGAGAATCTGATTGAAGAAATCATAGCTGAAAACTTCCCTAAATTGATGAAGGGAAAAGTGATACAAGTTCAAGAAGCACAGAGAGTTCTATTAAGGATGAACCCAAAGAGGCCTACACCAAGACACATCATAATTAAAATACAAAAATTAAGAGATAAAAAAAGAATACTAAAAGCTGTAAGAGAAAAGCAGTCTGTTACCTATAGAGGAGCCCCCATAAGAATGACATCTGACTTCTCAACAGAAACATTAGAGGCATCAGAACAAACACAGTGTTCATACTTCCTCACTGGTGATGCTAATTTTGAGCACTGGTAGAGTGTTGCCCAGTTTCTCCACCAGATAATTATTCTTTCTTTTTCTCCCTTGAAATTAGCAAACAATTTGAAGGACCTATAAGACCAGGGTAATATCTTGCTCCACATCAAAATGTTGCCCAAGGTTTAGCATCTGTTGATGGGTCTTGCCCAATCCCATCATTACTATGGCAGCTGCAAAAAAGATTTTCCAACTCCAGCACTCCCTCAGTACATAAAAGCCCTCAAAATCCCTCAGAAGAAAGAGCTCTCCCTCCTTCCACATGTTTACTATGTTTATAATAATAATCTACTTCTTGTTGTAGGCTCGTGTATTTTCTTTTTTATATAGTTTATAATTTATTACCATACTTATTTGGGTGCTCACAGTATTCTAGGTATGGCCAGTAGGAGCCCCTTCAAGGTGACCTCAATGCCCTTGTGGCATGTCCCCATTGTTTTTTGTGAACACTTCTAGGCTTATCCTGTGCTTCCCCGTCCCTGGAACTAGTCATTTGTCCAGGATATGGTGCCTTTTGATGGGAAATGGTATTAGAGACCAAGATTAAGTATGCTTGTTGCTAGAGGAGTGTTTTTGCTCCTTAACTTTCTTAGCAGACAGAGCCAGGAAATATATGCATGTATATATACATATGCACCCATAAAATATGCACATTCACATACATATACATATATGCAGGTGCATACAAATGCATACAAACATGCACATATATGTAATTTCAAGCTCATGAATGCATACTACCTCAAATGTTGCCTTCCCCCATTCCATAGTGGTAAGACTCCTTCTCCACAGTGAGGTCCCTGGCTCCCAAAAGCATCCACTCCTAGGTACAACCACTTTGGGAAAATGTTTGGCATGTCTACTACAACTAAACATTCAAGTACCTATATAACCTAACAGTTCTGCCTCTGGGAATATCCCCAGCAGAAATGAGGACTTATGTCTACCCAAAACATACAAGAATGTGTATAGCAGCTTTACCTATAAGTTTCAAAAACTGCAAACAACCCAAAAGTTAATCAATGATAGGAGAAGTAAAGAAATAGTGATATGGTCACATGGCAGAATACCAAATGGCTATGAAATAGTGATAAATGCAATCATGTGAACATATATCATGGACAGGAAGTTAAGTAAATGATGTCCAACATGAAAGAGTATGGATAGTATTATTCATTTATAGGAAATCCAAAAACAAGCAAAACTGTGCTGCCGGACGGCAGAGCAGTGGTAACCCTTGAGGCTTGTGAGGACCGAGTAATGACTCGGAAGGGGTGGGAGGGAGCTGGAACGGTCTATAACTTTATTCGAGCAGTAGTAACACAGGTGTAATCCAAATACAAAAACCAAGCCATAAACGTATAATTTAAATTCTTTGATATATATGTTACAGTATATCCTAATTTAAAAAAATTAATACAGCTACAAACCAGGCTGCCAATGCAATTAACTCAACCAAAATGATCTAATCAGACCAACTTCACATGTGTTCAGGAAATGACAGCCCCGTCAAAACTTAATCACCCTCCTGGCCGCTACCGCCATTCTGTTTTGAGACATCCAGGGTTAGTGCAAATGGGAACATCCCAGGATGCAAATGGTGCATCCCAGGATTTGACAATACAGCATGCGGGCTTAGGGTCTGCTGGTAGTTTTGTGTTGAGTGGAACTGAACTGTCTTTTACACCTCCTCCTGCCTGCTTACCCCTGCCAAGGATCAGTTCCAATCCACACCCTCACTGGCTTATGCCTTGTGTATAAAGTCACATGATTATAGGTGTCCTCTTGGATTGATTGTTTATAACTCAGAAAAGTTGGCTCTGGAAATCCTAAATGCTCGTGGATAGGGAGGGCAGCATGTGGTGAGGGCTTTGTGAGGAGGGCGGACGAAGCCCACACCCCCAGACAGGCGTCCCTCCTCTGGGAGTCTGCCCCGTTGTCCAGGCAGACCCAGAAGGTGAGAGATGAAACCTTCCCTCCCTTGATTGGGAAGGCTTCTCTTTTGCTCAGGGCTCAAAAATAAGAGATGAGGGAAAGTGTACGGCCATGTACCCAACTTTAAATGAACCACAGCCCCCTGGGGTGGCTTGCTGCCAGACCCCACTCTAAATTCAGCCAGCCTAAACCTGCATATCTAACCAACCTCAAGGATGCTGATGTTGCCAGTCCAAAGACCACATGGTGTAAGAGAAAGAAGGTGAAAATCAGAGCATCGAAGTTCAAGGGCTGAACTCTACATAATAGTCTAGGAACTTGAGCAAGCAACATACTCTCTCTGAGCCTATTTCCTTGTCGGTATAAGAAAGGTAATATGTGTCCTGCTTGCCTTATGGGATTGGCATTCATATTATAAGTTCATTAGTGGGTTTTTTTATTAAACTATAGTTGACTTATAATATTATATTAGTTTCAGGTGTACAACATAGAACTTGATATTTATATACATTACAAAGTGATCACCACACAAAATTATTATACTCATCATACAAATGTTAGTATAGTATCACCGACTATATTCTCTATTCATTTGTGTTTTTAAAACCATCAATCATTGCCTGACCTGTGGTGGCGCAGTGGATAAAGCGTCAACCTGGAAATGCTGAGGTTGCCGGTTCGAAACCCTGGGCTTGCCTGGTCAAGGCACATATGGGAGTTGATGCTTCCAGCTCCTCCCCCCTTCTCTCTCTCTCCCTCTCTGTCTCTCTCCTCTCTAAAAATGAATAATAAAAAAAAAAAGTTTAAAAAACAAACAAACAAAAAAAAAACATCAATCATTAAACCAGAGGTTCTTCACTTATCTGTGTCATGCACTTCCTTGGCAGTCAATGGATACCTTCTCAAAATATTGTTTTTAAGTCTATAAAATCAGATACAGAAGATTACAAAGGAAACCAATTATATTGAAATATAATTATCAACATATTTTTAGAAAACAAATTTGTAATATAGTAACATGTGTTTCTTTTAACATTAAAATAGGAGATCTCTTGGAGGGTCTAATAATAATTACAGTAATTATTATAAACAGCGATGAGTTTTTAAACAATTTTTCAAAGTGTTTGTAACATCTTAATGTCATATGAACATGTGACAAAGTCACAGTACTATTATGGTATGTTGCCTACATTTACTATAGAAGGAATGCGAAAGCCCTGGCCAGTTGGCTCAGCGGTAGAGTGTCGGCCTAGTGTGTGGAAGCTCCAGGTTCAGTTCCTGGTCAGTGCACACAGGAGAAGCGACTATCTGCTTCTCTACCTCCCTGCCCCCTCCTTTTCTCTCTCTCTTTCTCTTTCTCTCTCTCTCTCTCTCTCTCTCTTCTCCTCTTCTGCAGTCATGGCTCAAGTGGTTCGAGCAGTTGGCCCCGGATGCTGAGGAAGCCTCCATGGCCTCACCTCAGGCACTGAAATAGCTCGGTTGCCAAGCAACAAAGCAGCACCCAGCTGGGCAGAGCATCACCCAATAGGGGACTTGCTGGGTGGATCCTGGACAGGAACATGCAGGAGTCTGTCTCTCTCCCTCTCCACCTCTCACTAAAAAATAAAAAATAAACAAAATGTTTTTAAAAGAAGGAATGCTGACATAAGGATGTAATTGACAGACCCTCCCAAGGTGGTCGTATGAAGTGAATAGTTGTGTTCCATTTCCAGATTAGTTGACATATTCTGAGTCTCACTTGGGTTTGTGCCACTTGTGGGCTTTTGTGGAAGCTCACAGACTAGACAGAAAATGACCGGGCTGCAGACCTCCAACAGGTGCTGTAGTGGTGGCCAGTAGTGTCGGACCCCTTTGCTCTTGAATTTGTTGTGCTACTTCCCAAAAAACTTCTAAGAACGGCTGAAAGATTAAGCAGCTTAGAATTTTGCTAGTAGGAGAAACTTAACCTTCATTTTCCAAAGGAAGAAACAGATCTTTAGATTGCAGGGATCTGTTTGCTCTAAGAAAACCACCTTCTTTATCTGATTGTGGAAGCTGGTGGTTGGGTTGTCAGCAACAGGCATTAAGTTGATAGGATAGAGTGTCTGAGAAGCAGGGCTTAGCTAGATGAGCAATCCCTGCAGCAGTCTTGGAGAACGGTATTGCTGGTGCAGACAGGTTAAGCTAAATGCATATGCCAAGCAAGTGTCAACAACTAAAACTGGAATAAAACCCCAAATGTCAAAGAGTGATTCCCTCACATTAGCAGAGCTGTAAGGTTGACTTTCAAACAGGATTTGCCAATGCTTGACCTTCAGTGGACATACCTACTGGCAAGAGTCGTGAGTCCCCTGCACCTTTTTGTGGGGTAGACCTGGACACCGTTCAGAGCCCTGGGACTGTGTGCAGGCACATAAACCATAGGCACAGCTGTTTTTGATGTGCCCAGTCAGGTGGGGGCTCTTTTGGGAGCTGTTTCAGAAGCTAACCTGTGAGCACACAGAATCAGGACCACGGTTGCTCAAAACCTGATGTGGCCTTTTTTTTATGCTTTGTTGTTTTATGGGCAAAGATTCATCTAAACCTTTAGAGGGGATGTGTGGGTAACAATAGTAAACAATGGAAAGATTCAGGATCCCACGTTCGGTTCCTGGGAGGCCCTGGCAGCTCTCTCTTATGCAATATTTCAAATGGTTCCTTCCTGGACCTTTTGGTTTCCAGATAATAACCTCTTCTACAATGTTGCCAATAAGAGCAATAAAATCTTAGCCAGAACTTACCTCAATTCTAGGCTTCTGGAGTTCTAGATGGGATTTTAAGAAGCTAGAAAAAAAAAAAAAAGGAGGAAATGAAGGTATCCCTCAGGAGTATGTCTGCTCGTGCTTTGTCCTTTGTGTTAATTTTTAAAAATTTAAGCCTTAGGCTCTGGCTGGTTGGCTCAGTGGTAGAGTGTCGACCCGGCATGTGGATGTCCCGGGTTAGATTCCCGGTCAAGGCACACAAGAAAACAGACCATCTGCTTCTCCACTCCCCTTCCCCTCCCACAGCCATGGCTCGATCGGTTCAAGGGGGTTGGTCTCGGGTGCTGAGGATGCCTTTGTGGCCTCTGCCTCAGCTAAAAAAATGGCTCAGTTGCTGAGCAACAGGGCAACGACCCAGATGGGCAGAGCATCGCCCCCTTAGTGGGCTTGCTGGTAGATCCCAGTCCATGCACATGTGGGAGTCTGTCTCTCTGCCTCCCCTCCTCTCACTAAAAAATAAAAAAAAAAATTATTTTAATGTTAAGCCTTACAAAAAAGTAATACAGGCATATGGTAAAGTGAAATTTAAATGGTGGTAAGAAGATATAAGATGGGAAATACTGGCTTCCTTGTCATCTCCTATCCCAACCTAAACCCCATTTTTGTTCCCAAGTATTAACAGTTCTGTGACTGTCTTTCTCTAAAAAGTTTTACACAGGTGCCTGCTTGTTTTATTTATATGCTTTTATTTAAAAATATACACAAGTGGGATTGTACCAAACACACTGCTTTGCATTTTTGTTTCCCTTAAAAATTATCAGCCCTGGCCAGTTGGCTCAGTAATAGAGTATCAGCCTGTCATGTGGATGTCTCGGGTTCAATTCCCAGTCAGGGCACACAGGAGAGGCGATCACCATCTTCTCCTCCCCTCTGCCTCCCCCTTCTCTCTTTCTCTCTTCTCCTCCTGCAGCCACAGCCCGATTGATTCAAGCTCGACCCCAGGTGCTGAGGATGACTACATGGAGCCTCCACCTCAGGTGCTAAAAATAGCTCAGTTGCAAGCATGGCCCCAGATGGGCAGAGCATTGATCCCATATGTGGGTTGCTGGGTGGATCCCAGTCAGGGCACATGTAAAAGTCTGTCTCTCTGTCTTCCCTCTTCTCCCTTGGAAAAGAAGAAAAAAAAATGATCATGGAGTTCTTCCCATACCCACACACACAGACCTGTCTCATTGTTATTAGGGCCATAGTATGTGGATATCCACAATGACAATTTACCACGTTTCCCCATGTAAAAGACATACCTTAATTTGGGGGCCTGAAATTTGAAAAAAAAAAAAGGTATTACATAAAATTACTGAACTCAAGTTTTATTCATCATAAAATTCATACAACTCATCACTGTCAAAACTCCCATCCACTAGCTTGTCCTCATCTGTGTCTGATGATGAATCACTGTCTTCAACAATGAGCATAAACAAAAAAGTGGGAAATGCAGGTAAAAAAAAATCTACAACCACTGTATAAGATGCACCCACTGTTTAGACCCCAAATTTTTTGAAAAAAGGTGCCTCTTATACCTGACATACTTAAACAGTCCTCTACTGATGGATATTTAGGGTTTTTTAGTTTTTCTACATTTAAAAATAATATATGCAGAGAATATCCCTGTTATAATCACTTTTGTATGTTTAGAGAAGGGTATTACTCAACTAGTTTCCTAGAAGTACAGTTCTTGGGTCAAACTCTAACCATGCCGTCAGCAGGGCGAAGGCTGCTGAGGTGTCTGGTCAGCAGAGGCCTAGGAAGGGCCCATTGGATCTAGCAACATGGCAGCTTTGGCAATGTTCATTTGAATTGTTTCAGCAGAATAATGAGGGTTAACAATCAAACAGGAGACGTTTGAGGGGTGACTGGAAAATGAAACAGAAATGTGATGCACAACTCTCAACAAGTGTGGTATTTGATAGAAAAACACCACAAACCTATTCATCCTCAGTCCCTGCCCTTGACACTTCTTTGTCACTTCAATAAACCCAACTGGTTTTATAGTTTGGATTCAGTATTCCACAGCTGTAGTCATTTGGTAGCCATGGCAACCAGCCAGCCAGGGACAGTGTCTGCAGCAGGTGCTCTTCCACCCACTGGAGCACCTGCCAACGTTCAGGCCTGGGGAGCCCATTGTGGAATCACTGCTGACAACTGGGTTAAGACTCCGAGAAGCCTGCCCTGGCCCATTAGCTCAGTTGGCTGGAAGTGTCTTCCCAAAACGATAAGGTTGTGGGTTCAACCACCAGTCAGAGCACACACGGGAACGACCAATGAATGCACAACTGAGTGGAACAACGAATGAATACTTCCTTTCCCCTCCCCTCTCTCTCCTTTCCTCTCTCTGTGTCTCTAAAAGTCTATAAAAATCAAGCCCTGGCTGAATAGCTCAGTTGCTGTCCTGCAGTGCAGAGGTTGCCGGTTCAATTCCCCTGGTCAGGGCACCTACAGGAACAGATGGATGTTCCTGTCTCTCTCTCAAAAAAAATTAAAAGTAAAAAAGTGCCAGGAGGCCTGTGTTTTAGGGACTCCCATTGAGACCACAAGGCTAGCGGGGTCTGTGGTGCACCAGGGAAATGAGACCTTCGTGAGGTGACCACTATTGAAGCTGGGCAATGGGTGCCTGGAGGTTTATAGTATTGTTCTCAATACTTTTGTTTGTATTTTTTGTTGTAATTTTCCCACAATGCATAACTAAAAAGCGAAGTCCTAGCAGCATTGTTTACTGTTTATTGTTTAAATTTAGGAACTCTGTCAAGTGAAAATTCAAAGAGCCAGGGATCACCCTGGGAGCCCACTGACAGGGCACATCAAGCAGGGTTTCTTTTTTTATATATATATAAATTTTTATTAATTTTAATGGGGTGACATCAATAAATCAGGGTACATATGTTCAAAGAAAACATGTCCAGTTATCTTGTCATTCAATTATGTTGTATACCCATCACCCAAAGTCAGATTGTCCTCCGTCACCTTCCATCTAGTTTTCTTTGTGCCACCCCTCCCCCTCCCCCTTCTCCTCTCCCTCTCCCCCCTAACCACCACACTCTTGTCCATGTCTCTTAGTCTCGTTTCTATGTCCCACCAATGTATGGAATTGGAGAAAAAGGAATCCTCTTCACTGTTGGTGGGAATGTAAAGTAGTACAACCATTATGGAAGAAAGCATGGTGGTTCCTCAAAAAACTGAAAATAGAACTACCTTATGACCCAGCAATCCCTCTACTGGGTATATACCCCAAAAACTCAGAAACATTGATACATAAAGACACATGTAGCCCCATGTTCATTGCAGCATTGTTACAGTGGCCAAGACATGGAAACAACCAAGCAGGGTTTCTAACCTGCCATTGGTCTGTGGGCTTCAAAGGGCCATGGGTCTAAGGGAAGACAGCCTGCTTTCCATGCTGGCCTTTCTGCTCCATTAATCCTGACTCCTGCTTTCTGCCCCTTCCCTCTGCTGCCTCCCTCATGAGTATGGGCTCCAAATCCCAGTTCTGTCATTTACCATCTTTGTGAACTTGCTGTTATTCCCTCTGGGTCATCTCTGAAAGACCGGATTACACATCTGCTTAGCAACATTATGAGGATTAATTTTAACGGCATGGGAGGAAGCATCTAACATATCTCACAGCCTTGAAGGCCTCACAGAAGTCAAGGAGGGAATAGAAATGAATGAAGCTGACCCAGTGGGAGGAAATCTTATGAAATCTCTTGGCTTACCTCTAGCTTTGCCACTTTTAGGAGACATAGAAGTAGACAATTTGTAAGAAAAATTCACTCAAGGCAAGCAGGATCACAGAGGGTATAAATAATTTATATTCATTAATAAATGGAGAATAAACTACAACTTTAGCCTCAGTGTTGAAGTATATTAGGGAGTGGTAGGGATTGGGGCAAACCAGAGAATGCCAGCTCCATCTTAAAGGGGCAGTCTGCAGCTCCAACCAATTGCTGCCTCGAGGGAACGGAGACAGCGTTAACATATCTTCTTTTACAAGTCAAGCTAGAACTCTAAAAATTTTTATGTGAAATCTCCCAATTCTTAAATTTAAGTTCAATTATATTTAAAAAAGAAACAAAAACAATATGAAGGCCAAACTAAACCCATCTACAGGCCAAAATCAGCAGCCGAACTGCCAGGGTGCAAGCTCTCACTGAGATAATGGGATGCAATAACTTCCCCTCGCCGACACTCTCACCCTTCATTTCTATGGTGGGAATGATCCACGTGGGGTGAGGGCGTGATGAAGCCCAGGAGGATGTGATCTAGATGCCTCATCCTGCCCCAGAGCCTACACCAGTACCTGGCACACAGTGGATCCTAACGAAAAACATGATGAATTCATAAGTCAGTAACCGAGGGTGGGGGTGGGGATCAGTTCAGGTTCTTGGGCACACTCTGGGCTTACCTGGGGAACTGTCTTTTATTCTCAACAGCCTTGCGAAGTCGTTCCGGCCGCTCCATCATCAACGGGAACTGGGCCATCGACCGGCCTGGAAAATATGAAGGTGGAGGGACGATGTTCACTTATAAGCGTCCAAATGAGATTTCAAGCACCGCTGGAGAGTCCTTTCTGGCCGAAGGTCCCACTAATGAGATCTTGGATGTCTATGTGAGTTTGGGTGTTTCTGGGCTGTTCTCTGGATTTTGTAGCTCATTGCTTCCAAGGGCCACTCTTAGAACAAATAAGCAACAAACCAATGCCCATGCTCACTGAGACCCTCTGAGCAAAGTCTTTGGAGGTGTCCTTAAATTTCGGCTTTCAGGCCCTGGCTGATGGCTCAGTTGATAGAGTGTCAGCCTAGCATATGGACATCCCAGGTTCAATTCCCAATCAGATCACACAGGAGAAGCAACCATTTGCTTCTCCCTCACTCCCTCTCCCCCTTCCACAGCCAGAGGCTTGATTGGTTCAAGCATGGCCCTGGGCATTGAGGATGGCTCCTTTGGAGCACATCAGCCTCAGGCACTAAAAATATCTTGGTTGATTCAAACATTGGCCCCAGATGAGGTTGCCAGGTAGATCCCAGTCAGGGTACATGTGAGAGTCTATCTCCCCTCCTCTCACCTAAAAAAATAATAATAATTGGCCTTTATCTTTACCATTCGCCCTGATGTGCCTAGCTCACAGAAACCTTAAACTCTACCAAATTTAAACTCTACCAGGTGCCTGTAACCCTCAGAGTTTATGGACCCAGTAAAACCAATTTTACTTGTTGAACCAAATCAGAGGCAAAACGTATCCTTTATTTCATGAGCATTGGCTCCCCTCCAGGTACTTTCCTCCTCATACGAATTTGGCACATTTTCTTTTTTATGGCAAAAGGAAGTCAATGCCTGAAGCAAGACAAGCCCGTTCTCAGTTCCCAGCCCTCCTCAGATCCTAGTCCAGCAAAGGAAGACAGGAGAGCTGGGGAGTGCTCCAGCTGACCCAATGAAGCTCAGAGTAACAAGCACAGGGTTACTAGTTATTCCCTGCTTCTTGGAAGACAGAACTCCGATGTATTTAACAAGAAACTAAATTATTAAGTTACACAGTTAAAGATGGTCTTTATTTTTTTTAAAAAAAGAAACCGCTAAAATCCAGTCTTCTTTAAAACAATTAGGAGACAGAAGGTGACAAGAAATAAGAGCTTGAGATCGAGTCCTTCCGATCAGAAGTGTGAGCTCACGCATAGATATGCATTCTCTTACCACCTCCCAAGCCAGCACAGATGTGTGCTATATCGGTTTTATGTTACGACTTCTCCACCTATACGGTTACAAGTTTGTTCCTCTTAGGCTGGGTGGCTCATGGACTAACAACTGTCAAGAAAGCCTATATCAGATATCTTTTTACACTGCCCAATGGGTTGCTGCACTCTGGGTAGATTTCCAATGGCATCAGGGGAAAAAAACCATGATTGCTACAGGCCTGCTGTGGGTGGTCTAGGATGTGGTGGCCAACAAAAATTTTATAAACAGGACAAGGTTTGTCCTGGCTGAGTGCTCACGCGGAAGAGGGAGAGGCGGTCTCCCACCTCAGACTGACTGTGGAGTTGTGTGAGAGGACCAGTGGGGAGGGGGGGGGGCAGGAACCGGAGGCCACATACTGTGTCCCGGGGCTCTGTGTGCACACTGTGGTTTCCGAGTGTCCCCATTCCCTCAGGTGACTTATGGAATGGAGGTCTTGTCCCACACGTGGGGAAGAGGTGGGAGGTAATGGTATAGATGCACATGGCAGACAGACTCTGGAACCAGACAGGACCCACCTGTGCAGAAGTCGCTCATAGATGCTCGTGGCTGACAGGACTTCAGAGATCCGCGGTGATCCCGACATCCTTCTTCTCCAGATGAAGAAATAAAAAACTGAGGTGAAGGGACATGTTCTAGGTTACACAGCCAATCAACAAGAGAGCCCCTTTATGAAGCTGCGGGGACAGAAATAGCAAAATGTGGCCATGTCTCCTTGCCTGGCTCCTACTGACTCTGTAACTTCCCCTCGGCATCTGCCCCAGCCCTTGCTCCACTGCCCACCAAGCCCGCCCTGGGCCTCTGCACTCGGGGGCCACAGAAGGGGTTTATGCTGCCCAGCCACGCAGATTTATTCTGTGCTTTGCCCCAGAAAAGTTCACCGCTGACTCCCACAAATCCACACAGCTTCCTGCTGGCTGTCCTGCTTCTATCATCAGTTCCTAAGAAGGCTGGACCCAGGGAGAGTTACTACCCTTATCCCTGTTTTCCTGACCCCATCTCATTGTGGTTCTGGAGTTTTCTAGGGGTAACAAGGGGTAGGACCCAAGAGTCAATGAGGGAGAGGGTTGGGGCAGGTTCTTTCCCCGGTCAGCCTCACTGCCAGGTGGGAAACTTGGAAAGAACCTGAAGGATCCCAGGCTGGTTCTGCCAGAGGTCTGCCCTTCTTTGCACAACTCTATCTTGCCACCTAGTGGTCAGGCGGGTTCTCTGGCATGTAAACTTACCTATTGGAACATTTTGAGGGCCCTGAGCCAAACGTAAGCCGGGGGATAAGATGGTTGGGAACCAACAAAGAGGTTCCACTACCGTTGACCCCACTTCCTGTTCAGAAGTTATAAAATGTTGACTTTCAGCTTAGTTCTCTTTTAAGTTTTAACTTCTTCAAAAGAAAATAACAAAAAGCCAGCTGGAAATAGTTTTGGTTTCATCTGTCACAGCTCCACTAACAGTATTAGATGTGAATCAACCCTCTCATTTATAGTTAGTACCACTTATACCACCGAAACCAAAGCCAGGAGGACAGGGACTTACAAGCCAGTGGCAGTGACGTTGACTTATGTGTTTCCAGATGATCCACCAGCAGCCGAACCCAGGAGTCCACTACGAGTATGTTATCATGGGGACGAATGCCATCAGCCCACAGGTGCCACCTCACAAGAGACCAGGTAAACTTCCTTGTTTGGTTGCCCAGCAGGTGCGTCACTTCTTTTTAAAGCCTCTTCTTTCTTCTTGTGAACTTCCCCCTGTCTCTAATTCCACACGGGGGAAACCCAGGAAAATGCTTCAGAATCGGTGGCCCCGACAGCAGGGGAGGCGTCAGCATTCGTCCAAGCCTTGGCTGATGGGAGTGTTTCATTCACTTGATTCCAAAAGGAAATGAGCATCTTGGGTCTTCCTTTCCAGCTCCTCCTTTGGAAATGCGCTGTTAGCTTCCAGGGCTGCTGTGACAAGTCACCTCCAGCTCAGGGGCTCAAAGCAGCACAGACTCACTATTTCACAGTTCTAATGGTCAGAAGTCCAAAATGGGCTCACTGGGCCAAAACAAGGTGGCGTTGGGCCACGCTGCCTTCCAGGCAAAAAGCCGTGGAAGAACATCTGCTTTTTGCCTTTTCCCCAGAGGCCACTTGCACACCATGGTTCAGGGCCCCTTCTTCTATCATCACAGCCAGAGGAGTCAGGCCTTCACCTCTCTTCTGACCCTGATCCTGACTTTTCTGCCTCTTTCTTATAAGGACACTTATTTGGGCCACCCAGGCAACCCAGGACAATCTCTCCATCTCAAAACATTCCATTTCATCACATCTGCAAAGTCCCCTTCACCATGTGAGGTCACATAGTTGAGGTTTCAGGAATAAGGACATAGATATCCTCTGAGGGCCACTAGTCTGTCCGCCAGTGCCATTTCTCTTGGTCGCCTCTTGCTTCTGTTAACACTGCTCAGAAAAGAATTTTGAACTCCCACCTGGCGATCTGCCTCTTCCCCGTGGGCACTGCTGGTGGACAGAGCAGGTAGCTTTTGCCCACCACGGCACCCGAGCTCCAAGATATTTTCTTACCAGGTGATGATGGAGCCCACCATCCAAATGGAAAAGACCATCTTTTCCATCTTTCGACAGAAATATTGATGATGATAGTTGCTCACATGCACTGAGTCCTTGCTGCATGCTGGACACAGCTGAGCCTTCCACCTAGATTAGCTCATTGGATTCCCACCACCGCACTCAGAGGGAGGGACTATTATCAGCTTTATTTCAAGAGTAAGGAAACGGAAGCTTCTAGAGGTTGGAGTTTGCCCTGATCTCACAGCGAACTAGGCCAGCCTGTGTGCCTAGCCCTATGCTTGTTACACAGTCTAGAGCAGGGGTCTCAAACTCAACTCAGCATGTGGGCCGCAGAGCAAGATCACAGCCGTTCGGCGGGCCGCACTAGGTCTACAAAAGGCAACTGTTACGCAACACTTTTCTCACTGCAGTTGAAAACAAAAAAAAATCAGTACAACAAGCACAATCGTACATGCAGTTTACTCAGTGTCACAAAACGACCAGAAACTGTAGTTCGCATCACAACTGCTGTTAACTAAGCTAATATCTAGCTAGGATGCTAGAGAAATGAAAAATACAAGTAGGCCCCTAGGCTTACTTAATTTTATCCAAAATATTTTGAATTTTGTGGATTAGTCTGCGGGCCGCACAAAATTGTTTGGCGGGCTGCATGAGGCCCGCGGGCCGCGAGTTTGAGACCCCTGGTCTAGAGGCTACCTGGCCCAATGCCTATCCTACAGAGAGAAGGGACAGGTGTGAGACCTGGCCCATTCATCCTTTTCTGGGCCACCAATCACAAAAGTTACGTTACCTGATTGTCACAGGTCGGGAGGAGCCACCTGGCCACCTGGAGACAACAGCTTGTGTATGTCAGACACATGGGATACACGTGTTGTTCACATTCCAAGTCAGCATACCCAGCCCGACAGAATTTTTAAGCCATTTCCAGGAGCAATGCACAGTCTGAGAACCAAGTCCAGGCAGCAAACTGTTCCGACACTGAGGTGGATGCTGGTTTACAGGGGCAATGGGACAGACTGTTTGAAATCATATAGTCATATAATGGGTTTCACCTAACAGGCAACAAAGGGTTCTGAGATCGGCTGTCTGGGGTGGGGCAGGCCCAGAAGGAATCCATTGTAAAATGTTGGTGAGGAGGGATGTTCTGGACCAGGCTTCATCCTCCATATCAGCTGAGTCAGGATGACAGGGCCTGAATCCAACTCTGCCACGTTCTTGCTGTGCTTCCTCAGGGAGGTCAGTAACTTCTCTAAACACTTCTCCAGTCCACGAAACAGGAAAGCACTACAGTCAAAGGTTTGGTTTGGTTTGGTTTGGTTGAGGGAAGCAGCGAGGGGTCACCCCCAGTGCTGGGTACATAAAAAGTATTCAAAAGTGGCTTGGGCCAGTTGGTTCAATGGTAGAGCATCAGCCCAATGTGTCAGGGCACAGAGGAGAAGCGCCCATCTGCTTCTCCACTCTTTCCACTTCCCCTTCTCTCTTTTGCTCTCTTCCCGTGCCACAAAGATGGCTTGATTGATTCAAGTGCATTGGCCCTGGGCACTGAGGATGGCTCTGGAGCCTCCACTTCAGGCACTAAAAATAGCTTGGTGCAAGCCTGGCCCCAGATGGGCAGAGCATCAACCCCAGATGAGGGTTGCCAGGTCGGGGCACATGTGGGAGTCCATCTCTCTCTCCCTTCCTCTAACTTGGAAAAGAAGATTTAAAAAGTACTTAAAAGATTTTTAAAATGTTTTTGACTGATAACAGCTTAGATGGTCTCATTTATATAGTATACCTGATCTCCACTCTATTGGTTTAATTTGCATGTAACGTTTTATAACATTTTAAACCACAAAGTATTGTAAGCGGCCAATTAAGAAAGTATTGGTGAAAAGGCAGAGAAAATCCCGTGTTTTAACTGGATTTGACAGTAACTCTAGAATTTTCCTCTTTATTTTGTATTAAACTAATACGTGCTTGGACAGCTATCGCCAAATTGCTCTCCAAAACCTGCGTCATATTTTCAGGCTCCCTACAGTGCATGAGAATGTTTTCTGGCACCTTCAACAAGGGACCCAGGGACTTAAGGGTTTTCCAAAGCAACTCACCTTTATTGTCAGGCAAATGGAGTTGCTATTGTTCTTGTTTTCACATGTGGATCTTTAATTATGAGTCAAGTTGAGCGCATCTTTTTTGTCTGACTGGGTTGTCTCCACTTCTCTTCCTGTGAATTGCCTCCCCTTGGCCTTTGCCTGCTTTTTCCTACTGGGATATTCGTCTTTGTCTTATTCACTGGGGAACAATTTTTTTTTTTTCATTTTCTGTTGCATGAGGTTTTAGAACTGTTTCTATATATTTCTGCATCGCTGATTCCAAATCTGAAATCCATTTTTTGGTGCACACTCTAATTTTTATGCAACTTTAATTTCTTTTTGTTACAGTTAATGGCATGCATTGGTTTTTAAATTGGAGTTAAAGGGCAATGACTCTTGGATTGAACATAACCACAAGGCAATTGATGTTTTACAAACATCACTTTTACATAATTGTAGTTGTTTTTAAATATAAAAAATTATTATCTGATAAAAACACCCTCTTATTTTGTTTTAAGATTAAATCATGGCTTCTTTGAGTAGGCATAATTGTAAGAATAGTCCTGATACCTTCTGTTATATATGTGGCTGTTACACACTTCAATTCAAAGGCGCAATATTTCATCATTTGTGACACATGCAAATATTGCCTATTTTCAAGTTCCCCTTAGCGATCAAGACAAGAATTGGGCTCCTCATATTGTGTGTCATAATTGTGTGGAAATGCTTTGTGACTGGACAAAAGGAAAACACAAAGGAATTCCATGGTTTGGCGTGAACCTAAGGACCACAGCAGTGACTGTTATTTCTGTCTGATCCATACAAAGGGCATCGACAAGAAAAAACGGCATATAATCGCATATCCTGATATTCCTTCAGCAATACAACCTATCCCACACTCTGAGACACCCCCGGTTCCAGTTTTCAATGGTTTTATTTCTTTTAAGGATGAAGAAAGTGAACATGGTGATCAAGTGTATTTAATAAGATGCATGAGGAAATGGTTGTAGAATCTGAAGGGTCTTCTTCTGATGCCAAGCAGTCATTAGCCCCTCAGCAGTTTAGCCAACCCGAATTGAATGACTTAGTAAGAGATTTGGGCCTATCAAAGAAAGCAGCTATTAGCCTCCAGGCTTCAAGAAAAGAATGTACTTCACCGGTCAGCTAAAGTATCCCATTTTAGGAAGCGTGAACAAATTTTTGTGCACTTTTTTTCCAAAGACAAACACTTTTTTTACTGTCATGATACCAGTAGTCTTCTCAGCCAGCTAGGTGTTACCACTAACAGTCCAACAGAATGGCGGCTATTTCTTGACAGCTCTAAATGGAGTCTGAAATGTGTTCTCCTCCAGGGGTCTCAAACTCGCGGCCCGCGGGCCGCATGCGACCCGCCCACCAATTTTGTGCGGCCCGCAGACTGGCCCGCAGACTAATCCACGAAGTTTGATTAGTCTGCGGGCCGCACAAAATGGTGGGCGGGCCACGAGTTTGAGACCCCTGAAATGTTTATCCAGTGGTTCCAATTGGTTATTCAACTCATCTGCGAGAAGATTAAAATGACATAAAAATTGTCCTCGACTTTCTAAAGTATGAGGAGCATAACTGGATCATTTGTGTGGATCTTAAAATGGTAAATTTCCTGCTAGGACAACAGAGAGGTTTCACAAAGTATCCTTGCTTTCTGTGTTTGTGGACAGCCGAGCTCGGGAGAAACACTGGACACAGAAGGAGTGGTCGAAACTTGAAGCTCTGGAATATTGTGAATGAACCTGTAGTTAATGGAGACAGTATCATTTTTCCCCCACTTCACATCACACTTGGCTTAATGAAGCAGTTTGTTCAGGCTTTGAATAGAGAAAGTGAATGCTTTCAATGTATTATTTCTGCTTTTCCTGCCTTGTCTTTCGAGAAGATAAAAGTAGATGTATTAGATGGACCTCAAATTCAAACCCTCATACGTGAAGAAGAATTTGCCAGGAAGATGAATAAGGAGGAGAAAGCAGCATGGCAACAACATGGATGGACCTTGATAACATTATACTGAGCGAAATAAGTAAATCAGAAAAAACTAAGAACTGTATGATTCCATACGTAGGTGGGACATAAAAATGAGACTCAGAGACAAGGACAAGAGTGTGGAGGTTATGGGGTGGGGGGGAGGAGGAGAGGGAGGGGGTTGGGGGAGGGGAGGGGCACAAAGAAAACCAGTTAGAAGGTGATGGAAGATAATTGGACTTTGGGTGATGGGAATGCAGCATAATCAAATGTCAAAATAACCTAGAGATATTTTCTCTGAACATATGTACCCTGATTTATCAATGTCACTCCATTAAAATTAATTAAAAAAAAATAAAGCAGCATGGCAGTCTCTGTGGCAGTTACAAAGAACTTCCTTGGCAACAAAAAAGCAGAAAACTATGAACTTCTGGTTCAAGGAATGCTGTTGGCTTTCTGCAACATTGGATGTAACATGAGCATTAAGATTCACTTCCTGGCCTGACCAGGCGGTGGCGCAGTGGATAGAGCGTCAGACTGGGATGCAGAGGACCCAGGTTCGAGACCCCAAGGTCACCAGCTTGAGTGCAGGCTCATCTGGTTTGAGCAAAAGCTCACCAGGTGGGACCCAAGGTCGCTGGCTTGAGCAAGGGGTTACTTGGTCTGCTGAAGGCCCATGGCCAGGGCATATATGAGAAAGCAATCAATGAACAACTAAGGTGTCGCAACAAAAAACTGATGATTGATGCTTCTCATCTCTCTTTGTTCTTGTCTGTCTGTCCCTATCTGACTCTCTCTCTGTCTCTGTAAAAAATAAATAAATAAATAAATAATAAATAAGATACTTTAAAAAAAAAAAAGATTCACTTCCTGAACAGTCACTTTGATAAGTTTTCTGAAAATCTTGGACCTGTTAGTGATGAGCAGACTACTGCTGGAGCATCAAATGAGATTGTCCTCAACAAGTACACAATCGCAAGAGCTACAAACACAAATTTTTGCCTGAATAGAATTTAAATAAGTTTTACACAAATTTTATAATTAAAATAAGTGTTTTAATATGTTCTATTTTGAAATTGTAGATAAATTCTGATGCAATCATATCTTTTAATGTATTTACTGCATTATATAAATTATTATATTTTCACAAAGATGATGCCCAAGAAGACATTCTACTTCATTATGTTAAACTAAATGTTGCAAATTTTACAATAAGATGAAAACCTAAAATCTTGAATTGCAAAAAAAAACTGTAGCTTACAGAGAAAAACTAATGTCAGATTTGAGATCAGCACACTCGAATTAGGTAAGAACAAGTGTTTTTGTGGATGCAACAAAAATTTTGTTCCCCAGTGTAATGTTTTAAACATTAGAGAAATTAGTGTCTCTTATTTTCCATATATGTGCTATGAATTAGAAATGGTCTTTTGCTACCAGATCTTTAACGTTGAGCAGGGTCCTCTGCACAACTCATCATCCAAACAAGACTCACATCTGGGTGTGCATGGCCTCTCCTCTCCTAGGTGAGCCCTTCAACGGCCAGCTGTTGCCAGCAGAGGGGAGCCCAGAGGAGGGGGATGCGAAGGTGCGGACAGAGGAGAAGGAAGACATGCACGGGGAGGCACCTGAATTGTTCACCTCTGAATCAGCACAGAGCTTCCCAGTCAGGCGTCCAGATAGATTTTCTTCCCACCAACCAGAAAATTTAGTGCCACCAGCTCCACAGCCCCCACGGAGAAGCCGCGATCACAATTGGAAGCAGCTGGGGACCACAGAATGTTCCATGACCTGTGGGAAAGGTGAGCTCGCGGGGACCGCAGTGTCCCTGGTAGACCCCATGGGAGGGCAGACCCCACGGGAGGGCTGTGCAGGCGGGCCCCAAGGACCTGACAAACGCCACCTCGTGTGCCTCACCCTGAGATGGCTCATGGCGGCGGGTGGTGTTGGGAGTCCCAGGACCACCCCTGGGCTCAGTGATCCACTTGAGGGACTCACAAAGCAGAAATGGTGCTGTGGTCATGGTGATAGTGTATCATAGTGAAATGATACAGATCAGCATTGGCAAAGGGAGGCAGAAAGCTAGAGATAATTACACATTGAGTTAGTAGTCCTTTCAATGAGGACCCGCCCATGGCACTGCAGAGGTGAGCAGCATGAAGAGCAATGGGCACAGGAACCTGAGATGGAGATGTGTTATTACCGAAGTAGTCTGCTGTTTAGGTCTTGGTGTGGCACCCGTCAAAGTAACCAGATACACTCAGAACCAGGTGGAACGAAGTTACAGAAAGTATAAAAACGGCTGTCATGTGGCTTTATATTGGGAGCAGCACATGGAAAAGATTCTCTTCCAATTCACGTCTTTAAAGAGAGCCTGGCCCAGTCCTTCCAGCAGGGTGAGATGTAGCCCTGCCCGGAGACCTTTGTGGACAAAACTAGATTGGGACAAAAGCAAGTGCCATTCGTCAACTCAACCTCCTGCTGCTCGTATGGTCCGTGCTCGCTGCACAAGGCTGCAGCATCCAGGGGGTCTTTCAGCAGGTTCCTGCACCAGACATGATGGGAGACTCTGTGTCCAGAGTCTGATCCCCTTGCCCCCCACTACCTTGCCAGTCTTTATAGACCACACTGAAATAAAAATCTACCTCCCTTACTGTGCTCTAGCTTCTGGCCATCACACTCTTATTCACACTTCACCATCTAGCTCAGAGACCACCTCCTCTGTGAAGCCCTCCCTGATTCCACAAGGCAGAGGCAGGCACTTTTTCCCTGGGACTTCCTGTGCTAGCTCTGCCAGGCCTGGCCATCTCCATGAGTGCACTCTTGACACCCCCTGCCCCTGGATCACCCCCAAGCATGCAGCTGGCACTCCTCCAGGGCTTCTGGATTGAGCGGCTGTACCATCACTACATTGCAAGTGTGATATGTCAGCCATGAGAAGAGGTCTAAGGGTAGTGTTTACACCTCCAATACACCCTGGATATACAAGGTTGTTTATCACTAACATAATGTGGATTAATGTATTCAAAACTGAAGAATCTTTTTCTCTAGATCTTCATATTATTTGATTATTATTCTTAGATGGTCTTTCTCCTTTTCACTGTGGACACACACACACACACTGCACATCTGTCACTCAGTGCCTACAATGACATTCCCATCCTCTTCTTTGTCCTGATAAACTATACTGGTTCTCAGGCCACAGAGCTCCAGGAGAAGTGCCTTGTAAATAGAACAAAAACAGAGATGCGCTATTCCTCTAACCCTCCCATCTCTCCCAGTCCTAGCCTGCCCTTTTCTTCCGTGTAATGAATGGCAGTAGCCCTTGGACACCTCTCCTTGCTCCTCAGTCAGCATGCAGGGCAGGTGAGTAGTGTGGGTGTGCCAAACGTCCAGCTCCCCTCACGGCAGTCAGCGGCAGTGACAACTGTGCCATGACGAGAAACGTTGAGCCCACAGTGCTGTCCAGCTCTTCTCTACACAACCCACATCCGTCCCACCTTGTGACCTCATCACTTGTCCCCACACTGACCCTCTCCCAAACTCTTCTTCAGTCCTTCCTGGCGAAACTAACCAGGCCACACATTTCTACACCTGTCACGTCAGAAACATAAACGCTCTCAGCATCGTGACATCTTCGTCGCAGGAGGGGTCCTATCACAGGCACTCAGGTGTGGCCTTTACTCTGTCTAGTCATTGCTAAGACCTCTGCCTAGCTGGTCAGAATCTTGGCTTGATTGGTTGGTTCTTGGAGTTCTAAGACTGGAGTGATTTATGTTCTTCTTGCTCCTTATTTTGTCCATCTCCTCATAATGCTTTACTGACTTCTACCTGTGGTAGAGTTCCCTGCTCCAACATAACATACTTCTGTTTTGATCAACACACCCAACATATAACCCAGCTAGACTGATCCAAGATTCTTCCTGTTGCTGAAGCACAGCTAACACTTGACCTCACCAACCTATTCCTGCTTGCTGGCAATTGGAGGAATATTCTATAGCATGCTTGAACAATGAAGAGATGGCCGGGTGTCTCCCTTTCTGCAGAGATCAAAGCTGACCAAAGAAAGAAACCATTGTGGTCACTGGAGTCAAGAATTATAGATCAGGTATTTTCTCACCATCGGAGACAGAGAGGGAGCCTCCCTCCGACTTTTATTTCCTTGGTTAAACGTTGGGGCTGGACGATGGACTGTAACGGCAGAGAGAGGGCAGAGGAAGGCAGGCAAAGGCCATGTGCAGAGAGCCCCAAGCAGGGCCCATCTTTGCAAGACACAGAGCATTCCTATGGTAACCTGTATCCTTCTGGCTGAATATACTAAATTTCCCTCTCACTTGAATGCCAAGTGGTTAGGGTAGTTACTATTGCTTTCCAACCCACAAACTTGTAAGGAGGAAAGTTAAACCCATGTGGTCTGCAGGGAAAAGTACAGGCTAAAAATAAGATTTTTTACTAATCCCTTAATAGCTGTGTCCCAAATGGGTACCCTGCAAGCCATGTACTAAATCTTGTTCACCTTTTAACTCAGAACAATGTGCTTAATGTTTGTTGAATTTAATTAAAGATCTCTTCTTAAATGGAAGCAGATTTGTCGCTGGGCAAAACTTAATTCCACAGAAGGTTTTGCTTCCTATTAATTTTACAGTCCGTACTGCTTTTTACTCAGCTAATAATTGTGCTTAATTGGGACGTTATTTTAAAATAATGGTCTCAAGTTATAGCTACATTGTAAATGTTTACTGCCAGAGTACTTGAAGCAAACTGGTATTTCAGGTTCAAAACTGTCTCACATGCAGTCTAGTTTCTTACCAGAACTCCCCTCTGGCTCAGTGCCATGCAAGACCAGCTTAGAGAAGCATGAAAACACTGCTTATAACTGGTGAACTATTGAGACATATAAGTTATTTCTCTCACTAGTTAAAATTGTAGCAAGTTGGAAGTTCAGAAGCTGTAAACGCTTGGCCAGTTTGCAACAGAGCTAAGTAAGACAGGGCTGTAGAATTAATAATAGTGTTCAGAGGGGCAGGAATTGTGTAGTGTCCAGATGGAGGATTGGGGGGAGGCAGTTCTTTGTGAGGAAGCGTCTTACTCTTCTAATAGTGGGGCTGAAGGTTGGGTTGATTCCATTTCTCACTTTGTAAAAATTCATTAGTAATACCTCTGTACTGCCACTAGGGGGTAGCAAAGAGAGAAAGGCCAACTTGTGAGTCAGCTGTTTTTTGAGTTGAGACCTAGTAATGACATCATATTCTTTCTTTCCAAAACAGACTTATCCTTTTTAAGCCAATGAAACTAGACTGTGTTCTTTTTTAAAAATACAAAATGATGAGGCAATAAGTATGATTTTTTTAGCAAAGTAATAAAAATAAATATTAGACCTCTAATAAATATTCATTCAACAAACTCTTATTGAGCTAGGCACTAGGGATACCAAGATGAACAAGGACTAGCCTGTCCCTCAGAAGCTCACTGTCCCATGGGAGGTGGATGTATATTCAAGTACCTGAAATGCCCCCGGATCCATGCTTCCTTGAGGAAGGTGCAAATTGCCTTACAAAGGGGCCAGCTATTCCTCGAGCCCATTCCTGAACCATTTTATTTTCCTCCTTCAACCTAACTGTCTCTTAAATGCATGTGGTGCTTAAGGCTAGTTTGTCAGGCATTTGTGACCCCCAGGTCAGCAACTTGGACAGTCCCTTCCCTCCAAGACCCAGGTATGCCCAGTCCCCCCCCCTTCTCCAGGATGCAACTTGAGCCCCCAGGACCCTTTCTTTTGATGTCTCCAGAAAGCCTTCAGGAAGTTATTATTTGTGCCCATTTTATCATCTCTCCCCTGCATAGCGATATGTCAAATTGTTATGAAAATGGTTTTGATCTGCCTGTGAGTGCTTTCAAACCACATCCACGAATAGACTTGTGGGGGGCAAGGACTAGTCCCCCTCATCTTTGCACCCACAGTGCTGAGCAGAGCACCTGTGTGGAAAGTGTCTGTGTGAACTATCCTATTTCTGTGGCCTCTTTTCACGGGCACCTGGATCTCTGTCACCCCCACCAGAGACCAGCATTCAGGTGCATGTGACTGTCCTCAGGCGTCCTGCTTGTCCTTCCAGGGTCGCAGTATCCTGTCTTCCGCTGTGTGCACAGAAACACTCATGAGGAGGTGCCCGAGAGCTCCTGTGACCCCAGCATGAAGCCGACCCCCGAAGAGGAGCCCTGCAATCTCTTCCCCTGCCCAGCCTTGTAAGGCAGCCCCTCTGCTTCCATCCCTGCTGCAGGTTACTCTGATGGTTTGTGCATAAGAATGACCTTGGTAGCACATAAAATCTCATATTTAAATCAGTCTCCATCTGACTTAGAAACATGGGACTTGGTCTATGCAGAACACGCAGTCTGTTTAGCAAAGAGCACCTACCTGTCTTTCAGGATCGACACAGGAGGCGCTTGTAGCATTTAGCAGGGAGCCCGCCCTTTGGGAAACTGGAGCAATTAGGGGTTAGCCTGGTAAGAAGAACAAAGACGGAAGCAAAGAATCACAGTCTGTGTGGTCAGTATTGTAGGACAGCAGTATGCAGAGAAAGAATAATTAAAGTCATACTACACCGACCTGGGGAGCCAGGAGGAGTGGCTCAGGAGAGACTGTGGACTGATTATTGAATGATAAGTAGGACATTTCAAAAGAACAAGGAGGAAGAGCCCTAACAGGGGTCCAAGCTTAATTCTCAAAGTAATTAAAACATAATTCTCATCCAAACATATGATGAGCATGTGCTGATCTCTTACTCAAAGGAATGACAAAACAAGGTGACAGAAGAGATGTGAAACTGATATGTAAATAAAATAGTTAATGAAAAATAAAGAATGCTGGCCTCAGATCTCTAAGTTAGTTACAAAGTGGGTTAAGGTTCTTCAGGGCAATGAAACTAAGCTTTCAAGTTCTTTGTTTGTTTATTTTTACTAGATAAAAATTATTTAATTGTATTTTCTCAATTTTCTTGAATTGTGTAAACTCATTGGCCAATAGCATGCCAAACGAAGTTAATGTCTTTGCAGAACTGGGTGGCGCTGAGGCAGGCTGGTAGGCAATGTCCTGCAAGGGTTACCCACAAGCATTCTGACGTTCTGTGTAAGTCAGCTCAGTTCCCTCCCTCTTCCTGTTGATTGAAGTGACCTGTCCCTGTTACTCTCTCCTCCCCGAACCAGCTGGGACATTGGGGAGTGGTCGGAGTGCAGCAAAACCTGTGGCCTGGGCATGCAGCACCGCCAGGTCCTGTGCCGCCAGGTGTATGCCAACCGCAGCCTGACGGTGCAGCCCTACCGCTGCCAGCACCTAGACAAGCCGGAGACCACCAGCACCTGCCAGCTCAAGATCTGCAGCGAGTGGCAGATCCGCGCAGACTGGACCTCGGTACGTGGAGGGTGGCTCCGCCCTAACACCCCTGGCCACTCGCCTCCCCCTACCAAAACCTGACTTGGAAGGACCCTGAGTCCTCTAGAAGGGGACCTGGCCCATGGGGTCTGGATGGCTGCTTTTGCACGTGGTAGCCTGTGACAGCTCAATAGGGTAAAAGCAGGGCGTGCCACCCCTGCCGGCTCCAGTCCCAGACCTTAAGAGCCACGTGCTTAACCTCCCGTCTCTCTCATGTGTCACAGAGGTGTGAAGGTTGGAAATGCTGGTAGAGCCGCCTCCTCCCAATCTTCTCTCCCACTTTATAGACCACAGAACTGAAACTCAGACAAACAAAGTAGGCAAGAGATCAAAGATGGGCTTAGAGAAAAGGGCTGCAGCATTTTCGGGGCGGATGCCTCCCCAGGTGGCATCGCATCGCTGGGGATCTAGCAGCACAGGGGATCCTCAGCAGTCCTCTGCTTCGGTGGCAGGTGACAGGAAGGAGGGCAATCCCAGTGAGGAGCCCCTAGCGCTGTTGCTGCCCACCCTCCCTCCCACTGATGTCCCCTTGCTGTATTGTAGTGCTCGGCGCCCTGCGGAGTGGGGCAGAAGACCCGCGACGTGAAGTGCGTGAGCAACATTGGGGACGTGGTAGATGACGAGGAATGCAACATGAAGCTCCGGCCCAATGACATAGAGAACTGTGACATGGGACCTTGCGCGAAGAGCTGGTTCCTCACCGAGTGGAGCGAGAGGGTGAGCATGACAGCAGAGGAGGGGTCTTGGGGAGCTGGGGACCAAGGTCTGCGGGGCTGATGGGCAGGGGCCACATGTCACAAAGTACCCCCAAATCACACAAAGACGAATTACCAGCTGCAAATCCTTAGGGTAATTTCTGACTTTGGGGAAAAGGCCCCAAGATGAGTTTTTGCAGGCTTTCTGTCCTTATATGAATCTCCATGGTGCCTGCAGCTCACCTGGAGACCTTGTTACAGCCCAGGATGTGAGTCAGCAGGGATGGGATCACCCGAATTCTGCATTTCTAAGGGGCTCCCAGTGTGGCCAAGGCCGCTGATCTAGGGATGGAGGAAACCAGTCATGGTCATGGAATCTTAGGGGACATTACTGAGCCTCCAAGCCCTCTCGCCTCAGCATCACATGAACAAACAGTGCCGTATCTCAAGCTTGGAGGAGTAGACATATCAGTGGAGTTTACATATCAGCGGGCTGGGGCCTATCCACTCTATTGGTGGATTCCAACCAGCCAGCATCCATTCTGATGCTGGTCCAGTGCTTACCATGGACCAGCTGTTTAGTGTTCTGAACATCACCCTGCAAGGACTCCCATGACTTCCTTCATTTCTCCCTGTCAGCACAGTACTAATCTCTGCAGTGGGAGTGTTGTTGGGAAAGAAGGGAGAGCCAGACCTGAACACGCAGCCTTCCCTCAGCAGTCAGAGCTCCCCCTGCCCATTCTCACCCAGTGATTTGGCTCCTGTGGTCTCCCGACACCTCATAGCCAACAGCCCTGTCCCTTGTCCCCAGGACCTCCCCAAGAGAGACAGCCTTTGTCAGAAGTGCTGAGCCCTTAGGACGAGTAGCTCGCTGACGACCCTCCAGTCCCAGGAGGGGACAGCCACAAGCACCTAATTAGCCATCAGGAAGATGCAAGCCAGAGGGAAATGAAAAGTGGGCTGAGTCAAGGTGTCCATTGACTCAATCCAGCAGGCTCACCAGGTCTGGTTGCGTGTTCTCCCAGCCTCCTCCCAGCAAGGATGGGGCTCCTGGTCCTGCAGAAGCAGTGCTGCGAGGTGCGTCGGCAGTGACTGTGGGCAGCCTCCCTGGAGCACCAGGAGTCCTCCACAGCGTCCCTGACATGTCTGATGCATCTGTCGGAA
This sequence comes from Saccopteryx leptura, assembly GCF_036850995.1. Classification (NCBI taxonomy): domain Eukaryota; kingdom Metazoa; phylum Chordata; class Mammalia; order Chiroptera; family Emballonuridae; genus Saccopteryx; species Saccopteryx leptura. The sequence goes on from NC_089508.1 coordinate 125,152,018, forward strand.
ATCCCCCATGTGCCAAGACAATCATGTCTATTTCTTGGACAGCCCAAAGTATCAAGAGGTTTCCTTTTACGCTGACCAAGGTTTTCCTTGCCAGCTCCCTGCGTGTCCTCTCCTCACACTGCAGACCCACAGGTCCTGAGGAACCCCTCCCACTTCTTCTCCAGGCTAAACATTTCTGTTCCTTCAACTGATTCTCTGTTTGTCTGCATCTCGGGCCAGAATTTGCTGTGTCCACAGTAATTTGCGACATTTGGTGTGTAAGCGAATGAATGGAAACATCAATGCTTGGCTTTCCTGTTTATATTGGGAAGATGCTTTTGAAAATAGTTCACTTTTCTACTGATACAGTAATATACACTATTATAAAGTATATGAGCTTGAACAGTGGTGGTGCAATAAATAGAGCATCGACCTGGGTTGCTGAGGTCCCAGGTTCCAAACCCCAAGGTCGCCGACTTGAGCACAGGCTCATCAGCTTGAATACAGAGTTGCCAGCTTGAGTGCAGGGATCATAGACATGACCCCAAGGTCGCTGGCTTGAGCAAGGGTTCACTGGCTCACCTGGAGTCCCCCAGTCAAAGCATATATGAGAAGCAATCAATGAACAACTAAAGTGCCCCAACAATAAGTTGATGCTTCTCATCTCACTCCCTTCCTGTTTCTCAGTCTTGAAAAAAAAAAAAAAAAAGAATCTTAAAAGTATACCTCCAGTCTCTTCATTAGAAGATAACAATTTTAGAGTGACGTCACGGAAATGGCGCCGTGAGCAGTGCGTCCGACAGATCTCCCCAAAATCTCAACAAATTTATCAACTAGAAACAGAAAAATTTATCCTCGGAGCATCCCGGAGTTCCACACACACACTGAAAGCGAAAGGACTGCTGCCGAGGAGGGAATACGCCTGTGGTGAGTCAACCCACACGTGCAGCTGCCCGCGCCGCGGTCCGGAGAGTCCTGGCCACCGGAGTGCACTAAGAAGCCACGCGCGCCCCGTGCCGCGGTGCCTTGGTGCCGCGGTCCGGGGAGTCCCGGCCACCACCGGCGTGCACTGAGAAGCCGCGCGTGCCCCGTGCCGCAGTCCAGGAGGGGCGCCAAACCTGTCTTTCCTAGTCAGGAGATTCTCTCCGTGGGCGGGGCACCTCACCCAGCCATTCAAGCTAACAATCAAGCATTGGGGGAGGGGCGCGCAGGCAGCCTGAAATACTCTCTGGAGCACAGCTGCGGATCCAATCACTGAAATTAGCTTAACCCACAAAATCTGCGTACCCACGGGGCTCTAATTGATAAGATCTCTCCCAGTTCAGCGATCCAAGACAAGAGGCATAATATTTTTCAGTGCCGTTCGCTAAAGGGGCGGGGGCAACTTCTGATTGACAGAGCCTCCATATTCAGGGATATACCTAACAATAGGGACTTGGCAGATATTAAGATCTATACAGCAAGCAGCGAATAGTGCATCTTCTTCCCAGCCAAAACAGGCTACAAAGTGTGGAAAGCCTGGGTTGAGTGGTCCAACTGAATGGTAGGAGCTGAACAGTCACCTTGACAACAATTGACTCCCAGCCCCACCTGATTACGCTGGAGGCTCTGACTGCCAGAGCCTTACCCAGAGCCTTGCGCTGAGTGAGGATAGAGTGGGGATTTCCCAGCTCTTTGAGCTTCTTACTCCCCAGACAGAAGCAGTGGCAGCCTCATAGCTGGATCACCAGGCTGCTAATTCAGGAAGGGGAGACTAGGGGAGAGACTCCAGGAAAGCAAACTCTCTCATTGTTGGACTCTGCAAATGCCAACAAGCCTTGACTACCAGCGAGACTAAAGTCAATTATATGACATTGCCATAGAATCCCATCAACTGCAAATCCCTACCTAAGCGTGACACAGGGGCAGAACCTGGGGTACAGAGTCACCGACCAGGAAGAGGGAGAGAAAAGAAAAAGGAAGAAGTTAACCTCTCAAAATCAAGAAAAATCCACAGACTTTATAACTTGTTCCACTAATTCTTTGTTGTTATTGTTTCTTTCTTCTTACTTATTGCCTTTAATATTTGTATTTCCTCCACCTCGGTCCTTTTATTCTCTGCCCATCTTATGCTACCCTTTTCTTGAACTACACTACCCATGAGTGTTACATTTTATTTCTTTTCTTCATCCTTACTCTCCCTTAGGGTTACACTCCAAAACCCTTAACTCTCACTCTCTCCCCTTTTGTTTTCTTTTTTGTTTTTTTGTTTTTTGTTTTTTTTCCTTTCCTTTTTTTCTTCCTTCGTTTCTCTCTTTTTCTTATTTTTTCCTTTCTATTCGTTTCTTCTTTTCTCCTTTTACTTTTCCTCCCATTTAATCCTCAATCACAAACAAATTATTTAATTTGTGACTCAAGTTTTTTTGTGTTTTTTTTGTTCCTTTTTTTTTTCTTTTTTCTTTTCTGCTTTTGTTCTTGGTTTTCCTTTATTTGTTTGTTTTTGTGGCATTTTGGGTACTTTTTACATTGCTTTTTAACTCACTAGCATTCCTCCCAACCCAAAGTCTCCATTGTATTTAGTCTTCGCTCCACTTAATACAACAGATGTTTACTTATTATTTTTATTTTTTTTCTTCTTAAAATATTATTTTTTCTCTCCTTTTTTCTGTTTCCCTCTTATCCCTCTCATTATATCTCTTAGTCGACCATCACTTACAAGCAAATCATTTTATGCTTGTCTAAGATATCCTCCTTTTTTTTTTTTTTTTTTTTTTTTGCATTTAGTAGGTGCCTACTCCCTTTTTTGCCCCTTGAACTCTTCACCCCAAATCAGGCCCTCCGTTATAGGCAGTTTTTGTTCCATTTAGCATAATATAATTCACAGGTCATCACGATATTTACCTAAAGAGGTGAGAGGAGGGGAGGAGAAGAAAGAAAAAAGGGGGAAATAATAAATTATTACTTTTTGTGTGTGTGGAGTGTTTTCCTTTTTTTTTTTTCTTTTTTTCCCCCCTTTTTATTCTTTATTAATTCTAATTAACACTATCAACAAGACCACCTTCAGATGCCAATAAGAAAAAGGAAATCGAATATTATGGATACAAAAGATAGAGAGGTAACACAAATAGATGTGGAAAAATCTATGGAGAAAAGATTTAACATATTGGAAGCCTTGGAGCCAAATGACAGAGAATTTAAAATAGAAATCTTAAAAATACTCAGAGATATACAAGAAAACACAGAAAGGCAATTTAGGGAAATCAGAAAACAACTCAACGATCACAAAGAATATATTACCAAGGAAATTGAAACTATAAAAACAAATCAAACAGAAATGAAAAACTCAATTCACGAACTGAAAAACGAGATAACAAGCTTAGCTAATAGAACAGCCCAGATAGAAGATAGGATTAGTGAAATAGAAGACAAGCAACTTGAGGCACAACAGAGAGAAGAAGAAAGAGACTCAAAAATAATAAAAAACGAGAAAGCCCTACAGGAATTGTCTGACTCCATCAGAAAGAATAACATAAGAATAATAGGTATATCAGAGGGAGAAGAGAAAGAAAATGGAATGGATAATATACTCAAACAAATAATAGATGAGAACTTCCCAAGCCTGTGGAAAGAACTAAAGCCTCAAATTCAAGAAGCAAACAGAACACCGAGTTTTCTTAACCCCAACAAACCCACTCCAAGGCACATCATAATGAAGAAGACACAAACCAATGACAAAGAAAAAATTCTCAAGGCAGCCAGGGAAAAGAAGAATACAACATATAAAGGAAGACCTATTAGACTATCATCAGATTTCTCAGCAGAAACTCTACAAGCTAGAAGAGAGTGGACCCCAATATTCAAAGCCCTGAAAGAGAGAAACTTTCAGCCAAGAATACTATACCTATCAAAGCTATCCTTCAAGTACGAAGGAGATATAAAAACATTCACAAATACAGAAAAGATGAGAGAATTTATCATCAGAAAGCCCCAACTCCAGGAAATACTAAAGGGGGTTTTCCAACCAGATCCAAAGAACAAAAGAAAACAAAACCACAAGTAACAGCTCCACCAAGAAAACAATAAAACCAAACTTAAACTGTGACAACAAAAGAAAAAAAAAGGGGAGAAAAGATGAAGATTAACAGTAGCAAAGGACGATGAAGCGCAGAAATACTCATAAGAAAGGGTACTACAATGAATATGGTAGGTACCCTTTTCATTACTTAATGGTAACCACCCTTGAAAAAACCACCACAAAAACACTTGACTTAAAAAAGATAGCAACAGAAGAAAGAAGTATGGAATACAAACAAACAAAAACAAACAATAGAAAAACAAAAGAGAAGAATCAAACAAGATACAAAACTAACAGAAAGCAATTTATAAAATGGCAATAGGGAACCCACAAGTGTCAATAATTACACTAAATGTAAATGGATTAAACTTACCAATAAAAAGACACAGAGTAGCAGAATGGATTAAAAAAGAAAATCCAACTGTATGCTGCCTACAAGAAACTCATCTAAGCAACAAGGATAAAAACAAATTCAAAGTGAAAGGCTGGAAAACAATACTCCAAGCAAACAACACCCCAAAAAAAGCAGGTGTAGCAATACTCATATCTGATAATGCTGACTACAAGACAGAAAAAGTATTCAGAGACAAAAATGGTCATTTCATAATGATTAAGGGGACACTGAATCAAGAAGACATAACAATCCTTAATATATATGCACCAAACCAAGGGGCACCAAAATATATAAGACAGCTACCTATTGACCTTAAAACAAAAACTGACAAAAATACAATCATACTTGGAGACCTCAATACACCGCTGACGGCTCTAGATCGGTCATCCAAACAGAGAATCAATAAAGATATAGTGGCCTTAAATGAAATACTAGAACACCTGGATATGATAGACATCTACAGGACACTTCATCCCAAAGCGACAGAGTATACATTTTTCTCTAGTGTACATGGAACATTCTCAAGAATTGACCATATGTTGGGCCACAAAGACAATATCAGCAAATTTAGAAAAATTGAAATTGTACCAAGCATATTCTCTGATCATAAAGCCTTGAAACTAGAATTCAACTGTAAAAAAGAGGGGGGAAAACCCACAAAATTGTGGAAACTAAACAACATACTTCTAAAAAATGAATGGGTCAAAGAAGAAATAAGCACAGAGATCAAAAGATATATACAGAAAAATGAAAATACGACATATCAGAATCTCTGGGATGCAGCAAAAGCAGTAATAAGAGGAAAGTTCATATCACTTCAGGCCTATATGAACAAACAAGAGAGAGCCCAAGTAAACCACTTAACTTCACACCTTAAGGAGCTAGAAAAAGAAGAACAAAGACAACCCAAAACCAGCCGAAGAAAGGAGATAATAAAAATCAGAGCAGAAATAAACAAAATAGAGAACAGAAAAACTATAGAAAAAAATCAATAAAACAAGGAGCTGGTTCTTTGAAAAGATCAACAAAATCGACAAACCCTTGGCAAGACTCACCAAGGAAAAAAGACACAGGACTCAAATAAATAAAATCCAAAATGAAAGAGGAGAAATCACCACAGACATCATAGATATACAAAGAATTATTGTAGAATACTATGAAAAACTATATGCCACCAAATACAACAATCTAGAAGAAATGGATAAATTCCTAGAACAATACAACCTTCCTAAACTGAGTCATGAAGAAGCAGAAAGCCTAAACAGACCAATCAGCAGGGAGGAAATAGAAAAAACCATTAAAAACCTCCCCAAAAATAAAAGTCCAGGCCCAGACGGTTATACTAGTGAATTCTATCAAACATTCAAAGAAGACTTGGTTCCTATTCTACTCAAAGTCTTCCAAAAAATTGAAGAAGAAGCAATACTTCCAAACACATTTTATGAGGCCAACATAACCCTCATACCAAAACCAGGCAAGGATGGCACAAAGAAAGAAAACTACAGACCAATATCTCTAATGAATACAGATGCTAAAATACTAAAGAAAATACTGGCAAACTGAATACAACAACATATTAAAAAAATAATACATCATGATCAAGTGGGATTCATCCCAGAATCTCAAGGATGGTTCAACATACGTAAAACGGTTAACGTAATACACAATATCAACAAAACAAAGAACAAAAACCACATGATCTTATCAATAGATGCAGAAAAGGCTTTTGATAAAATACAACACAATTTTATGTTTAAGACTCTCAACAAAATGGGTACAGAAGGAAAATATCTCAACATGATAAAGGCCATATATGATAAACCATCAGCCAACATCATATTCAATGGCGTAAAACTGAGGACTTTCCACCTTAAATCAGGAACAAGACAGGGTTGTCCACTCTCTCCACTCTTATTTAATGTGGTGCTAGAAGTTCTGGCCAGAGCAATCAGACAAGACAAAGAAAAAAAAGGCATCCATATCGGAAAAGAAGAAGTAAAGGTATCACTTTTTGCTGATGATATGATCCTATACATCGAAAACCCAAAGGACTCCACAAAAAGATTACTAGAAACAATAAACCAATACAGTAAGGTCGCAGGATACAAAATTAACATACAAAAGTCCATAGCCTTTCTATATGCCAACAATGAAATATTAGAAAACGAACTCAAAAAAATAATCCCCTTCACGATTGCAACAAAAAAAATAAAATACCTAGGAATAAACATAACAAAGAATGTAAAGGACCTATATAATGAAAACTACAAGGCATTGCTAAGAGAAATAGAAAAAGACACAGTGAGATGGAAAAATATTCCTTGTTCTTGGATAGGAAGAATAAATATAATTAAAATGGCCATATTACCCAAAGTAATATATAAATTTAATGCAATTCCCATCAAAATTCCTATGACATTTTTTAAAGAAATGGAACAAAAAATCATAAGATTTATATGGAACTATAAAAAACCCCGAATAGCCAAAGAAATCCTAAGGAAAAAGAATGAAGCTGGGGGCATTACAATACCTGACTTTAAACTATATTATAGGGCCACAATAATCAAAACTGTATGGTATTGGCAGAAAAATAGACACTCAGACCAATGGAACAGAATAGAAAGCCCAGAAATAAAACCACATATATATGGTCAAATAATCTTTGATAGGGGGGCCAACAACACAAAATGGAGAAAAGAAAGCCTCTTCAACAAATGATGTTCTGAAAACTGGAAAGCCACATGCAAAAGAATGAAACTCAACTACAGCCTGTCCCCGTGTACTAAAATTAATTCAAAATGGATCAAAGACCTAAATATAAGACCTGAAACAATAAAGTACATAGAAGAAGACATAGGTACTAAACTCATGGACCTGGGTTTTAAAGAACATTTTATGAACTTGACTCCAATGGCAAGAGAAGTGAAGGCAAAGATAAATGAATGGGACTACATCAGAATAAAAAGTTTTTGCTCAGCAAGAGAAACTGATATCAAAATAAACAGACAGACAACTAAATGGGAACTGATATTTTCAAACAATAGCTCAGATAAGGGCCTAATATCCAAAATTTACAAAGAACTCATAAAACTCAACAACAAACAAACAAACAATCCAATAAAAAAATGGGAAGAGGACATGAACAGACACTTCTCCCAGGAAGAAATACAAATGGCCAACAGATATATGAAAAGATGCTCAGCTTCATTAGTTATTAGAGAAATGCAAATCAAAACTACAATGAAATACCACCTCACACCTGTTAGATTAGCTGTTATCAACAAGACGGGTAATAGCAAATGTTGGAGAGGCTGTGGAGAAAAAGGAACCCTCATACACTGTTGGTGGGAATGTAAAGTAGTACAACCATTATGGAGGAAAGTATGGTGGTTCCTCAAAAAACTGCAAATAGAACTACCTTATGACCCAGCAATCCCTCTACTGGGTATATACCCCAAAACCTCAGAATCATTGATACGTAAAGACACATGTAGCCCCATGTTCATTGCAGCACTGTTCACAGTGGCCAAGACATGGAAACAGCCAAAAAACCCTTCGATAGAAGACTGGATAAAGAAGATGTGGCACATATACACTATGGAATACTACTCAGCCATAAGAAATGATGACATCAGATCATTTACAGCAAAATGGTGGGATCTTGATAACATTATACGGAGTGAAATAAGTAAATCAGAAAAAAAACAAGAACTACATGATTCCATACATTGGTGGAACATAAAAACGAGACTAAGAGACATGGATAAGAGAGTGGTGGTTACCAGGGGTGGGGGGAGGGAGGATGCAGGAGGGAGGGAGGGAGAGAGTTAGGGGGAGGGGGAGGGACACAGAGAAAACTAGACAGAGGGTGACGGAGGACAATCTGACTCTGGGTGAGGGGTATGCAACATAATTTAATGACAAGATAACCTAGACATGTTTTCTTTGAATATATGTACCCTGAATTATTAATGTCATCCCATTAACATTAATAAAAATTTATAAAAAAAAAAAAAAAAAAGAAGATAACAATTTTAGATTTTTAAGCTACACTGCCAAGCTTGTTTCTACTCACATACACTTCATATATGCAGCATTTTGCATTCATATGTATTTTCAGGATATAAATCATAACATATGTATAATTTGTTAACCTGATTTTTTTCATTTATGTATTATAAACATCTTAATGGAATTAAAAACCTTTCAAGGATGATTTTTAATTAGAATAAGCTATTGTGTGACTATTATCATTGAACCAGTAACCTATTTCTAAATGTTTGGGGTATTTTTTAATTTTTACTATTTTAAATAATATTTCAATAAATATTCTTCTTATTATTTTATTTTATTTATTTATTTTTAGTTAAGTGAGAGGCAGGGAGGCAGAGAGACGGACTCCCGAATACACTTCAACCAGGATCCACCTAGCAAGCCCCCTCTGGGGCGATGCTCTGCCCATCTGGGGCCATTGCTTCATTGCTCGGCACCTGAGCTATTTTAGCGCTTGAAGCAAGGCCATGGTGCCCTCCTCAGCACCTGGGGCCAACTTGCTCAAATGAGCCATGGCTGGGGGGTGGGGGGAGAGAGAGGAAGAGAGAGAAGGGAGAGGAAAAAAGATGGAGAAGCAGATGGTTGCTTCTCCTGTGTGTCCTGACCAGGGATCAAACCCAGGACTTCCACATACCAGGCCACGCTCTACTGCTAAGCCAACCAGCCAGGGTCTCAGTAAATACTCTTATGGGAAAATCTTTATATGCACCTTCCCCTTTTCTCTAAAACAATGTTTAGTAAGTAGGGTTCTTTGACCAAATGCTGCAAACACTTTCAGAACTCTGACACATTTTGAGCAAATTTCTTTCCAGAAAAATGATGTCAACTTAGAGTCTCCCCAGCAGCAGCTGGAATCACTTTTTGCATTCTTTTATAGCACTGGTTCTTCACCATTTTGTAACCCCCCTCTGTGCCTGTGCCATGCTCCCTTTGGGCATCACGTTTGAAACCATGAGTTACGTGAGGTTGTCACACTGGGGAAGGTTTCCTGTGGGCTGCTTCATTCTTCTTTGGCTTAGTGGCCTTAGGACAGGTTCAGCCCCAAAGTATAACCAGTTTGTGGCAGTCTTCCACGTGTGAATAGTGGCTTTGTATGAAAAATCAATCCTGATAAGCTTTTAGTCTAAACTATGCAATTTTTAGCATAAGCATGTATTGAGTACCTATTACAAGCTAGGTATGAATGAGACACAGCCTCCATCTAAGGAGCTCAAGTGGGAGAGAGGACAGAAAATGAGATTGAAGTTTACAGACACATAAGGATTCAAAGTATATGTATGACACTGTGATGTAGAAGAAATACACAGGCAGTCACTGGCTTACAAATGAGATGGGTTCTTTAGGCTTGTTCTTAAGTTGAATCTGTATGTAGTTGGAACAGGTACATTTACCTAATAAATGCAACCTAGACATGGGTTTGTCTTCAGTTGCATTTATTTAAAAAGGTATTTATTTTTACCTTTCTGTGCATATTAATAAACATTTAAATACAACCTTGAATAATCTTGGATGATGCAGAAGATGACAAACTTGTTGAAGAGGCTGGGACTGGTGTTAGATTCAGGGTTTGATTCTGCTGCTGGAGTCAGTTTCTTGAAGAGGCATCCAGGGTGTTTTGTACAGAGCTTTTGAGGGGGGTTGTTTTGTGTTTGTTTTTCTTTGTTTTTTGTTTAGAAAATAAATGTAATAGGGTAACATTGATCAATAAAAGTACATAGGTTTCAAGTGAACATCTCTATAGCATTTGAATGTTGACGGCATTGTGTGACCATTATCCAAAGTCAAATTATATTCCATCACCATATATATTTGTCCCTGTTTACTCCCCTGCCCACCCCCTCCCTCTAGCAACCACTTCACTGTTATCTATGTCCATGAGTCTCAGTTTTATATCACACCTATGTGTGAAATCATACAGTTCTTAGCTTTTTCTGCTTTTTCTGGTTTACTTATTCCACTCAGTATAATCCGCTTCTGTGTCCATCCATGTTGTCATAAATGGCAATATGTCATTTCTTATGGCTGAGTAGTATTCCATTGTATATATGCACCACATCTTCTTTATCCAGTCCTCTATCGAGGGACACTTTGGTTGTTTCCATGTCTTGGCCACTGTGAATAATGCTGCGATGAACACAGGGGTGCATGTGTCTTTGTGTACCAGTGTTTTCTAGTTTTATGTAGAGAAAGTGGGCACCCTTGTCTTGGTCCTGATTTTAGAGGAAAAGCTTTCAGTTTTTCACCACTTAGGATGTTATTGGCTGGTGGTTTGTGATATACAGCCTTTATTATGTTGAAGTACTTTCCTTCTATCCCCATTTTATTGAGTGTTTCAAAGATAAATGTATGTTACATCTTACCTAGTGCTTTTTCTGCTTCTGTTGATAAGATCCTACAATTTTTGTCTTTGTTTTGTTGTTATGATGTATTACATTGATCAATTTGTATATGATGAACCATCCTTGTGCTCTTAGAATGAATCCCACTTGATCGTGATTTATTTTTTTTAACGTATTGTTGTATTTGATTTGCTAGTATTTTGTTTAGGATTTTTGCATCTATATTCATTAGAGATATTATTGGTCTGTAGTTTTCTTTTTCTTTTTGTATTTTCCTTGCCAGGTTTTGATATCAGGGTTATGTTGACCTCATAAAATGTATTAGGAAGTATTGCTTCTTCTTCTGGTTTTTGGAAGACTTTGAGAAGGATTCTTTGAATGTTTGGTAGAATTCACTAGCTATCTGGGCCTAGATTTTAATTTTGGGGTGGTTTTTGAGAGTTGTTTCTATTTCTTCCCTGCTTATAGGTCTATTTAGGTTTTATAATTCTTTGTGACTCAATCTGGGAAGATTTGGTGGCATATTATCTTCCATAGTATTCTAGCATGATCCTTTGTATAACTACAATGTCTGTGGTAATTTCTTCACTTCCATTTTGGATTTGGTTTATATGAGTCATTTCTCAGTTTTCCTTAGTGATTGTATTCAGGGGTTTATTCATTTTATTGATCTTTTCAAAGAACCTGCTCTTTGCTGTATTAATTTTTTCTATAGTGGTTTTCTTTTCTCTATTTCATTTATTTCTGCTCTAATTTTTATGATTTCCTTAGTTCTGCTGACTTTGGGTTGCCTTTGTTCTTTCTTTCCTAGTTCATTAAGATGTGATGTAAGGTTGTTTACTTGGGATCTCTCTTATTTCTTGATATAAGCCCATAGTGATATAAACTTCCCTCTTATTACTGCTTTCACTGCATCCCAGAGATTCTGATATGTCGTGTTGTCATTCTTACTTGTCTATAGATATCTTTGATCTCCACTTTTATTTCTTCGTTAACCCTGTAATTTTTTAGAAATATGTTGTTTAATTTCTACATTTTTGTGGGTTTCTTTACTTCTTTTTTGCAGTTGAATTCTAATTTCACAGCCTTATGATCAGAGAATATACTTGGTATAATATCAAGCTTCTTAAATTTGTTGAGCTTAGTTTTGTGGCCCAATATATGGTCTATTCTTGAGAATGTTTCATGCTCGCTGGAGAATAATGTATAATCTAATGTTCTGAGCTGAAATGTTCTGTAAATGTCTATGATGTCCTTTTGGTCTAGTGCAGTGGTCGGCAAATTCATTAGTCAACAGAGCCAAATATCAACAGTACAATGATTGAAATCCTTTTGAGAGCCAAATTTTTTGAACTTAAACTATATAAGTAGGTACATTTCTTATTGAGGTAGCACCTGCACATGGTATTTTGTGGAAGAGCGACACTCAGGGGCCAAAGAGTCACATGTGGCTCACAAGCCGCAGTTTGCCGACCAGGGGTCTAGTGTGTAGTTTAAGACAGAGATTTCTTTATTGATTTTCTGTTTGGATGATCTATCTAAAGATGTCAATGGTGTGTAGAGATCTCCATATATGATTGTGTTTTTGTCTATTTCTCTTTTTTGTTCTGTTAGTAAATATATTATATATTTTGTTGCTCCCTGATTTGGTGCATCTATATTAAGAAGTATTATGTCTTCTTAATATAATTTCCCCTTTACCATTGTGAAATGTCCATCTTTGTCTCTTGTAACCTTTGTTGTCTTGAAGTCAGTATTGTCCGGTATTAGTATGGCTACACCTGCTTTCTTTGGGTATTATTTGCTTGGAGAATCGTTTTTCAACCTTTCACTTTGAGTCTACTTTAGTCCTTGAGGCTTAGATGTGTCTCCTGAAGGCAGCATAGGGTTGGGTTTTGCTTTTTGATCCATTCTACTACTCTGTGCCTCTTTAATGGTGAGTTTAATCCATTTACATTTAGTGTAATTATTGACATATGAAAATTTCTATAGCTATTTTATGTTTTGTTTCCTGGAAGCTCTGTGTCTTCTTTGGTTCTTCTCTTCTGTGTTTCTATCAGTTGTTTTGGTTTGGTGGTATTTTATGCTTCTTTCCTCTATTTCCTCTTTTTTTAACCTATGTGTTTCAGTTTAAGTTTTTTCATGAGTGGTTACTGTTATATTATTGAGAAAAAATTTTCATGTATACAAGAGTCCTTGTCTTATGAGTGTTTTTGCACTCCATCCTCCTTTGCTACCACAGATCTTTATCCTCTCCCCATTGTTGTCACAGATTATCCTTGTTGGAGCTTTTACTTGTAGTTTTGTGTTGTTTTGTTCTCTGTATCTGGTAGAATAACCTCCTTGAGTATTTTTTGCAGTGAAGGTTTTCTGGTGATTAATTCCCTTAATTTCTGTATGTCTGGAAAGGTTTTATTTCTCTTTCATATTTGAAAGATAACTTGGATGAATACAGTATTCTTGGCTTGTATTTCTTCTTTCAGTACTTTGAATGTTTGGGTCACCTCTCATCTGGCTTGTAGAGTTTCTGCTGAGAAGTCTGATGATAACCTGATGGACCTTCCTTTTTTTTTTATTTAGTGAGAGGAGGGGAGGCAGAGACAGATTCCCACATGTGCCCTTATCAGGATCCACCTGGCAAGACCACTAAGGGACAATGCTCTGCCCATCTGGGCCATTGCTCCATTGCTCAGCAACTGAGCTTTTCTTAGCACCTGAAGTGGAGGCCATGTAGCTATCCTCAGCACCCAGTGCAAACTCGCCCCCATCAAGCCGTGGCTGCAGGAGAAAAAGAGAGGGTGGAGTGTTCTTCCCACACCTGCTGTTTTTCAAGCACCTTTGACTCTAAATGATCACTATGCCAAAGCCACATGTTCAGGGTGTATTCTAACCTTCTTCCAGCTCTATTCCTCAGAGAGCTCCCCACCTCCCTACCCCTGGAGTCAAGCTTCACTCAGTGGCAGTCATGTGAATGTTTGATTACTCATCCTGGGAGACAATTGTACAAGATTAGACAGCAGGTTACAAAAACTACAGTAGAAATTTTGATAAGGAAACTAGGTTGTTAGTTTTGTCTTCCTCTTCTCAAATTTTATTTATTTATTTAAATTTTTAATATTTTATTTATTTATTTATTTCTTAGTGAGAGAGACAGAGACAAACCAGAAGGGAGAGAAATGAGAAGTATCCATTAATAATTGCAACACCTTAGTTGTTCATTGATTGCTTCTCATACATGCCATGACTGGGTGGCTCCAGCTAAACCAGTGACCCCTTGCTCAAGCCAGCAACCTTGGGCCTCAAGCCAGTGACCTTGAGGTCATGTCTATAATCCCACATTCAAGCTGGCAACCCTGCACTCAAGCTGAATGAGCCCACACTCAAACCAGCACCCTCGGCTTTTTGAATCTGGGTCCTTAGCATCCCAGGTCGACACTCTATCCACTGCACCACTTCTTGTTCTGGCTTATTTAAAATTATATTGTTTTTATATACTTTAAAAAAAATTAATTCTGGTTTTTTTTTTTGTTTGTTTGTTTGTTTGTTGTATTTTTCTGAAGCTGGAAACGGGGAGAGACAGTCAGACAGACTCCTGCATGCGCCCGACCGGGATCCACCCGGCACGCCCACCAGGGGCAACGCTCTGCCCACTAGGGGGCGATGCTCTGCCCATCTTGGGCATTGCTATGTTGCAACCAGAGCCACTCTAGCGCCTGCGGCAGAGGCCACAGAGCCATCCCCAGCGCCCGGGCCATCTTTTGCTCCAATGGAGCCTTGGCTGCGGGAGGGGAAGAGAGAGACAGAGAGGAAGGAGAGGGGGAGGGGTGGAGAAGCAGATGGGCGCTTCTCCTGTGTGCCCTGGCCGGGAATCGAACCGGAACTTCTGCACGCCAGGCCGATGTTCTACCACTGAGCCAACTGGCCAGGGCCATTAATTCTGTTTTTAAGAAAAGACCTAGCAGAAACCTCTAGAAGGGCTTTGGTCACCATGTAAAGATACTTTTAGAATTGGAAGGTGCTGATGAGGGAAGAGGAATGAGCAGGGGGGGGGGGGCCAAGTTTGTGTTTATTTATTCTGCTGATATTCAGGGATCACCCATGGGTAAGGCACTAACTGGGAAGGAATTGAAGATGATGTAATAGCCTCTGTCCTCCCTGAGCCTATAATGGGGGGGGGGGACTAGACACAAATAACCATGATACAAAGAACGATAGCAGAATGCAGATGTCGTGAGAATTCTGAGGTCAAGAAGAGTGTATTGAATTGAGTGATCCAGGAGGTTTTCACAGAGGAAATGGCATTTGAGCCAAGCCTGAACAGATGTTGATATGTCCCAGGGAAGGGCAGAAGGAACAGCCGGAATGAGGCACCAACAGCATTTCGTGTGACCAGGGAGTGGTGCGCCTGGGCTCTGTCCAGGATAGTCCATGGTTTTCACATATGATACCAAACTGTTTTGCCCCTATGATTTCTTGCAAGTTCATATGATAACAATGTGGAAACACCTGTCAAGAAAGCTAGTGTGTTCCCAGTGTACAACAGAGCATCTATCCAGAGGAATAGGTTGACTGGGACCATATTTCAGGAAACCTTTCATGCCATTGGAGGAAGTCCATAAGTGAATGGTGTCAGGAATGGGAGGGCATCAAAGGGATTTCTGTGTGGCTATCCCAGAACCTGGAGGCCCAGGACTTAGAAAACGGAGCCACTGAGCGAAGTGCTGTGGCACAGCCCAAGCAATGAGCGTCAGAGGCACTGGGACCATCAACAGAAGGGACAGGCAAATAAATGTGCTTAAACTAGAATCCACGAGACTGCTGACTGGTGAGATGCTGGAAGCCAGGAGGCAGAAGAGCAGTCGGTTTTGAATCCAGATACATACTTAAACACAAATTGGAAAATGCAGAGGAGGGATGGGGATGGTGATGAATGATGTCCCATGGTCTTTACCTACTGGACATGAGGCGTCTATGAGACACCACACTGACACATCCTGAACATATAAGATGAGCAGCAAAATATGGCAGCATTCCCAAGTCCTTCAAGATGGGGGGGGGGGGGTGATGTGCCTGGAGCTTCAGGATATGACTTAGCACAGTGTGTACTATGTTCCAAGTGAAGACAAAGTGAGATTGTCATGATGAAATCACTAACTATCGTGTGGCTTTAAGTGGAGGCTTCATCCTGGGAGCTTTGGTTTCTCTATCCTAGAGGGGGTGCATATCTTGACCCTTGAAAGCCCCTCATTCCACTGTTGAGTACCTGATGTGTGCATGCAGTGAGCCCCTGCTCTCTACCTGTCATTCTCTCCCTGTAGTCCCTCCAGGAAGGTGTTCTTCTGCCAGCTGTCCAGGTAAGCATGCCTGAATGACAGGATCGGGGTTACTAGCCCCAGGCCCACAGCTGGCAGGGATACTGACACTAATACAGCTGGTTTCCAGGCCAGCCTCTCCCATAATACCAGGCTTCCTCCTGGCATACTGTCACAACTGTGGCCGTCAGGACTAGAACCATGGGCCTTAATATCGGGCAGCAATGTAGGGGTGACAGACATCAGTCCCCCCCACCAGACCAGCCCAGCCTCACTGCCAGCAAGCAGGTGTGCCCATGTTTTCCTGCCCTCACTTTCCACCTGCTGGTTGTACAAGTGCAGCATGTTCATCACAACAATGGGACAGGATATTGGGAACAGAGACTGTCCCAGACAATCTAAGGCTGGGGACATACCACCATGATGTCTCATGATGGCGTAGGCTGAGCATGAGAAATGGTCAGAGATGTCTAGGGGAAACGAGGGGGTCAGTCCACCTTTACATTATTTAAAAGTGGCTTCAGAACCCAGGGAAGAGGCTTCCCCTCTCACATGGCCCCCTTCTGTCTGCAGTGCTCGGCCGAGTGCGGCGCTGGGGTGCGGACACGCTCGGTGGTGTGCATGACCAACCACATCAGCAGCCTGCCACTGGAGGGCTGCGGGAACAACCGGCCAGCGGAGGCCACCCCGTGTGACAGTGGACCCTGCACAGGCAAGGTGGAGTGGTTTGCTGGGAGCTGGAGTCAGGTGAGCAACTGGAACTGGGTGTGTCTGCCTGTCCCTGGGGACAGACAGCAGAGCAGAGGGGCTAGGGCCCAGGACCTGGTGGGTCCTGGGTGTGAATCCCAGCTGTGTTACCCATGACCCTGAAGAAGATAGGCTTTTGGAACCTCATTTAATCAACAGTGTTTATTGAGCACCTACTATGTTGTCTTCTAAGCACTTGGGATACATCAGTGAGCAAAACAAATGTCCTTGCCCCTCAGGGAAGCTCATGTCTAGCCTGGTTTCTTTGTCTGTAAAATGCTGGTAGTGACAGCATGTCAGAGGTTATTTTTAGAAGAAATGAAGTAATATGGATGGTGAGTGTAGCACAGCACCTGACATACAATAAACACACAAAATAAGTGATAGCTACTGTCGCTATCATTGTTAACAAAACCAGTTTGGTCTGGAGTTGAGTGGCAGAATCAGAAACAGGTATGACTCAGCAATCCTACTTCTGGATATATACTAAAGTAAATGAAATCAATACCTCAAAGACGTACCTGCGTCCCTGAGTTTAAAGCAGCATCATTCACGACAGCCAAGGTATGGAAACAACCTATGTGTCCATCGAGTGATAAATGGATAAGAAAATATGTATAGGAATATTATTCAACCTTTAAAATAAAGGGAAACCCTGCCTTTTACAACAACATGGATGAACATGGAGGGCGTTATGCTACATGAAATAAACCAAGGAAAGACAAGTACTTCATGGTTTCAATTATATATGTGGAATCTAAAAAAGTCAAACTCATGGAGAATAGAATGGTGATATCCAGGGGCTGGAGGGGGGGAGGGAGGAGAGATTGGTAAAATTTTCAGTGATAAGATGAATAAGGTCTAAAGATCTAGTGTACAGCATGGTGACTATAGTTCATAACACTGTACTGTATATTGAAATTTGCTAGGAGAGTAGAACTTAATTTGCACCAATAAAGAAAAAAAAAGGGAAGTATGCATTAACTCAATGGTGGGAACCCTTTTACAATGTATATGTAAGACTATACTTTCAGGATCATTTCTATAGTTCATTACAATGTATATATAAACTAAATCATCAGCTTAAATATGTTACAATTTTATTTGTCAATTATAACTTTATTAAGCCGAGGAAATAAAGAAGCAGAAATAAGAAAAAAAAATCAAGGTTGTTTATTATAAAGAACAGATGATACTGAATGCTTTAACAAAGTGACTTAATTGATCAATTTTTCCCCTCATTGTTCCAAAATTGAGCACAAACCCCCTAAAAAATGTGGGAAAGATCACTCCCACTTATTTATTTTTTTATGATCACCATCAGTATTTTGTGTTTTTGGGCCACTTAGCAGTTGGCTCTTGGGGCTGCCTAGTTCTTTAAAGACTTTCTGGCTGGTGATCATGATTTACACATTATCAGGACCTCTGGCTCCAGTTAGAACTTTATTTCTTTTAAGTAGCTTTAAACACAGAATTAAAATGGACTTCCTTGCCCTTATAAATGGATACATCCCCTTTGGAAAGCAATTTGGCAATAAAAGTCAAGAACCATAAAAAAAACATGCATTAGCCGTAACCCTGTCACCCACTCCTGGGGACTCATTTCAAGGAAATAATTAACAGAAGAAAAAAAAATCTTTTCAACAGAGATGTTCACAACAGCAGAGAGATGAGGAATATCGTGGTATGTCATAACTCACTAAAATAGTATGTAAAAACAATAACTGGGGGTTGTGGGAGGTGTATTGATAAAGTGACACGTGGAAAACAGGAACATCTAAGAAGCCAATGATCTCAACCACTTCAAAAAGTGCACTTTTTTAGGTAAACAAATGGGGAACTAGTTTTTCCCTCAAATTTCCTTTAATGTTTTATAATTCAAACTTTAAAATATAGAAAATTAAGAAAGAGAATTCAAACATGTCCGACGTACCCCGGTAGATGTGAGTTACACACACTGAATTACTGATCCAGCCCTGCCTCTCCTCAATTCTCTGACTTGGGGCAACTGATTGACCCTCTCTGCACCTGTTTCCTCATCCAGGTGTGAGGATCATAATATCAACCTCCTGGGGTTATCACTGGGTTTCCATGAAACACTATACATATGGGGGTTGCCCAGTGCTTAGGACATGGGAAATACTTAATAACTGTTAGTTCCCTTTTTTCCATGTTTATTATTTCCTGCCAGCTGTTTATCTCTTCAATGGCACTGAAACACCTAGGACCTAAACCCCAAAGACAAGTCAGAATGAACGTGCATATAGGACACAAAATACCCATGGAAACTGAGGTGCTAGGAAGAGTCCTGTGTCAAACTGTAAATTAGGCCATCAGTCTTCCTGCACAGGGATAATAAGGGGTGCAGTTCAACCCCTGTGCCTGCCAATCACAGAGGAGGAGAGGAGAGCAGGACTCGGGGTCTCTTTTGCTTGTGAGCGTCCTGTTGACTATGGGCCGAAGCTCAGAGAACCCAGGTGAAAGCAGCCTTTATCTCTGCTGAGATTAGAAACGGAATTATTTGCCTTATTCATCCAAAAGGGTTAGAATGTGATTGAATGTGGACCGAGTCTTGGTTCTGGGTTTATAAGGATGTTGGAGCCTACCGGTGCCTCCCTGCCCTTAGAATATGGACATTGTCTCTAGAGAAAACAAAATATATAATGCTTGCCTATTGAAAGGTAAGTCTTACACATGCACTGACTTTGGAATATAAAAATAAATGTTCCTTTCTGCCACGTGGTTTGAATGAGAGTTGGCATCTTGAACACCTCACCAGCTTGGTCCCAGTGACTAGTCTAAGATGCATGTGACCTCAGCTAAGTCAAAAAACGCTCTTCCCTGAGACTTCTATGGGCTGAAAGAAAGAGATCCCATGAGGTGTTGTGGGCACCGGTGCCAGCAGTGGCCGAGCCAAATCTTGTGAAGAAAGCCAGCCCAAGAGAACAAGCCCTGTAGAACTTGGGGAACTTTTTCCATTCCAGAGGCCAAGTAGCCCCACTCTTATTCAGAAGGTATTCCACCAAGTCTTCCATCATGCCCAGTGGTTTCCTTTCATCCCTGTCAGTACAGGATTTACTTCACCCTAGACTGTCTCAGCTCCAAGGGGCCTTTCCCAATCTCCAGCCATCAGGAGCAGCTCTCTGTCTCCCCATGCATCTGCCCATGTTTCTTCTCACTTATGTCTGAGCAGACACCTCCACCTCACTTGGCTAAGACAGTGATCCACCAAGGATTCTTTTGTTTATTTTTTTTAACATTTTTTAATGAGATTTTTTTTTAATGCAGTGACACTGATAAATCAGGGTACATATGTTCAGAGAAAACATCTCCAGATTATTTTGACATTTGATTATGTTGCATACCCCTCACCCAAAGTCAAATTGTCTTCTGTCACCTTCTATCTGGTTTTCTTTGTGCCCCTTCCCTATCCCCACCCCCCCCTCTCTCCTCGCCCCCTCCCCACCCACCCCCATTACCATCACATTCTTGTCCATGTCTCTGAGTCTAATTTTTATGTCCCATCTATGTATGGATTCATATAGTTCTTAGTTTTTTTCTGATTTACTTATTTCACTCCGTATAATGTTATCAAGGTCCATCCATGTTGTTATAAATGATCCGATGTCATCATTTCTTATGGCTGAGTAGTATTCCATAGTATATATGTACCAAAGCTTTTTAATCCACTCGTCCACTGACAGACACTTGGGCTGTTTCCAGATCTTTGCTATTGTGAACAATGCTGCCATAAACACAGGGGTGCATTTCTCCTTTTGGAGCCGTTCTATGGTGTTCTTGGGGTATATTCCTAAAAGTGGAATAGCTGGGTGAAAAGGCAGTTCAATTTTTAATTTTCTGAGGAATCTCCATGCTGTTTTCCACAGTGGCTGCAGCAGTCTGCATTCCCACCAGCAGTGTAGGAGGGTTCCCTTTTCTCCAAATCCTTGCCAGCACTTATTCTGTGTTGTTTTGTTGATGAGTGCCATTTTGACTGGTGTGAGGTGATATCTCATTGTGGTTTTAATTTGCATTTCCCTAATGATTAGTGATGTTGAACATTTTTTCATATGCCTATTGGCCATCTGTATGTCCTCTTTGGAGAAGTGTCTATTCATTTCCTTTGCCCATTTTTTATTGGATAGTTTGTCTTCCTGGTGTTGAGATTTACAAGTTCTTTATAAATTTTGGTTATTAACTCCTTATCAGATGTATTGTCAAATATGTTCTCCCATTGTGTAGTTTGTCTTTTTATTCTGTTCTTATTGTCTTTAGCTGTGCAAAAGCTTTTTAGTTTGATATAGTCCCATTTGTTTATCCTGTCTTTTATTTCACTTGCGCGTGGAGATAAATCAGCTAATATATTGCTGCAAGAAATGTCGGAGAGCTTACTGCCTATGTTTTCTTCTAAGATGCTTATGGTTTCAGGGCTTACATTTAAGTCTTTTATCCATTTTGAGTTTATTTTTGTGAATGGTGTAAGTTGGTGGTCTAGTTTCATTTTTTTTCAGGTAGATGTCCAATTTTCCCAACACCATTTATTAAAGATGCTGTCTTTACTCCATTGTATGCCCTTACCTCCTTTGTCAAATATCAGTTGTCCATAGAGCTGTGGGTTTATTTCTGGGTTCTCTGTTCTGTTCCATTGATCTATATGCCTGTTCTTATGCCAGTACCAGGCTGTTTTTAGTACAATGGCCTTGTAGTATAACTTGATATCAGGAAGTGTGATACCTCCCACTTAATTCTTCTTTTTCAAGATTGCTGAGGCTATTCATGTTCTTTTTTGGTTCCATATAAATTTTTGGAATATGTGATCTATATCTTTAAAGAATGTCATTGGTATTTTAATTGGTATTGCATTGAATTTATAAATTGCTTTGGGTAATATAGACATTTTAATGATGTTTATTCTTCCTAACCATGAGCACGGTATATGCTTCCACTTGTTTGTATCTTCCTTGATTTCTTTTATCAATGTTTTATAATTTTCCGAGTACAGGTCTTTAGTCTCCTTGGTTAAATGTACTCCTAGGTACTTTATTTTTTTGGTTGTAATACTGAAGGGGATAGTTTCCTTAATTTCTCTTTCTGATGGTTCATTGTTGGTGTATAAAAATGCCTCTGATTTCTGAGTATTAATTTTATATCCTGCCACCTTGCTGAATTCATTTATCAGGTCCAGTAGTTTTTTGACTGAGACTTTAGGGTTTTCTATATACAATATCATATCATCTGCAAATAAGGATAGTTTTACTTTTTCTTTTCCAACTTGAATGCCTTTGATTTCTTCTTCTTGTCTGATTGCTGTGGCTAAGACTTCTAGAACTATGATGAATAAGAGTGGTGAAAGGGGGCACCCCTGCCTTGTTCCTGATCTTAAGGGGATTGCTTTTAATTTTTTCCCATTGAGTATGATGTTGGCTGTGGGTTTGTCATAGATGGCTTTTACCATGTTGAGGTATATTCCCTGTATTCCCACTTTGTTGAGAGTTTTGATCATGAATGGGTGCTGGATTTTATCAAATGCTTTCTCTGCATCTATTGAAATTATCATGTGGTTTTTCTCCTTCCTTTTGTTTATGTGATGAATCACATTGATTGATATGTGAATATTGTACCAGCCTTGCCTCCCCAGAATAAGTCCCACTTGATCATAGTGTATGATTTTTTGCATATATTGTTGGATCCGGTTTACTAATATTTTGTTGAGGATTTTAGCATCTATATTCATCAGGGATATTGGCCTATAATTTTCTTTCTTCATGTTGTCTTTGCCCAGTTTTGGAATCAGAATTATGCTCGCCTCATAAAAGGAGTTTGGAAGTCTTCCTTCCTCTTGAATTTTTTGAAATAGCTTGAGAAGGATAGGAGTTAGTTCTTCTTTGAATATTTGGTAGAATTCACTTGTGAAGCCATCAGGCCCAGGACTTTTCTTTTTTGGGAGTTTTTTGATAACTGTTTCAATCTCATTTGTTGTAATCGGTCTGTTTAGGTTTTCTGATTTTTCCAGATTGATTTTTGGAAGATTGTATGTTTCAAGGAATTTGTCCATTTCATCAGGTTGTCTAGTTTTTTGGCATACAGTTCTTCATAGTATTTTCTTACAATTTTTTGTATTTCTGTTGTGTCAGTTATTATTTCTCCACTCTCATTTCTAATTTTATTTGAGTCCTCTCTCTTTTTTCCTTGGTGAGTCTAGTTAAAGGTTCATCAATCTTGTTTACCTTTTCAAAGAACCAGCTCTTAGTTTCATCGATCCTCTGTATTGTTTCTTTAGTCTCTATGTAATTTATTTCTGCTCTGATCTTTATTATTTTCTTCCTTCTACTACATATGGGCTTTACTTGCTGTTCTTTTTCTAGTTCTTTTAGATGCCGGGTTAAGTTGTTTATTTGAGCTTTTTCTACCTTCTTAAAGTGTGCCTGTAGTGCTATGAACTTCCTCTCAGCACTGCTTTTGCTGTGTCCCATTAATTTTGAGTTGTTGTATGCTCATTATCATTTGTTTCTAGGAAGTTTTTTATTTCTTCTCTGATCTCATTCTTAATCCATTCATTATTTAACAACCTGCTATTTAGTTTCCATGTATCTGAGAATTTTTGAGCTTTTCTGTTGTGGTTGATTTCTAGTTTCATGCCATTGTGATCAGAGAAAGTGCTTGGTATGATTTCAATCTTCTTAAATGTGTTGAGACCGCTTTGTGCCCTAACATGTGGTCTATTCTAGAGAATGTACCATGAGCACTTGAAAAGAATGTATATTCTGCTGCTTTAGGGTGAAAGGTTCTGAAGATATCTATTAAATCGAGTTGATCTAGTGTGTGCTGTAAGTCTGCTGTTTCTTTGTTAATTTTCTTTCTTGAGGATCTATCTAGTGATGTTAGTGGGGTATTGAAATCCCCTACTATTATAGTATTGCTGTTGATCTCGCTCTTTATATCCATCAAAGTCTGCTTTATATATTTAGGTGCTGCTATATTAGGTACATAAATATTTATAATAGTTATATCTTCCTGTTGGATTGCTCCCTTTATCATTATGTAGTGGCCTTCTTTATCTCTTACTATATTCTTTGTTTTAAAGTCCATTTTGTCTGATATAAGTATTGCTACCCCAGCTTTTTTTTCATTTCCATTTGCATGAAATGTTTTTTTCCATCCTTTTACCTTCAGTCTATGTGCGTCTTTTGTTTTAAGGTGTGTCTCTTGTAGACAGCATATGTATGGGTCCTGTTTTCTTATCCATGCAGCTACCCTATGTCTTTTGATTGTATCATTTAATCCATTCACATTTAAGGTTATTATTGATATGTAGTTGTTTATTGCCATTTTATTATTTAAAGCTGTCTGTATTCCTCTTTTGCTATATCCTTTTCCTTCTTTGATCTGTTTACAACAGGTCCCTTAACATTTCCTGCAGCATTGGTTTGGTTGTAATGAATTCCTTGAGGTTTTTTTGTCTTTGAAGCTTTTTATTTGTCCTTCAATTTTAAATGATAGCCTTGCTGGATAAAGTAGTCTTGGTTGTAGGCTCTTGTTCTGCATTACTTTGAATGTTTCTTGCCATTCCCTTCTGGCCTCAAGTGTTTCCATTGAGAAGTCTGACGTCATCCTTATGGGGGCTCCTTTGTAGGTGATAGTCTTTTTTTCTCTAGCAGCTTTTAATATTTTCTCTTTATCACTTAGCTTTGGTATTTTAATTATGATGTGTCTTGGTGTAGGTTTCTTTGGGTTTCTCTTTAATGGAGTTCTCTGTGCTTCTTGAACTTGTGAGTGTTTCTCCTGCATTAATTTAGAGAAGTTTTCAGCTATGATATGATTGAACAAAGTCTCTATCTCTTGTTCTTTCTCTTCTTCTTCAGGAACCCCTATGATGCGGATGTTATTTCTCTTCATGTTGTCACAGAGCTCTCTAAGAGTTTCCTCAGAGTTTTTGAGTCTCTTTTCTTTTTTATTCTCTGCTTTCATGCCTTAATTCAACTTGTCCTCCAATTTGCTGAGTCGATCCTCAGCTGCATCCATCCTGTTTTTAATTCCTTCCATTGTGGTCTTAATTTCTGATATTGTATTTGTCATCTCCGACTGATTCTTTTTTAATATTTCAATATCCTTTTTATACTTGCTATTTCTTTATTTAGGTGTTCGTAATGACCATCCATTGTTGTTCTAAGATCCCTAAGCATCCTTACAATCATTATTTTGAACTCCGCATTCGGAAGTTTGGTTATTTCCATATCACTCAGTTCATTTCCTGGAGGTTTCTCTTGTGGTTTCATTTGGATTGCACTTCTCTGTATTCTCATTATGTCTGTGTGTTTGGGTGTTTTGTTTATAGAGCTGGTTGAGTCTAGGCTTGGTGTTGTCTGCCTCTAGTTTTCAATTCTGTTATCTCTAAGTCTTCTTGGGTTGGCATCAGCTATTATTTGTAGTCCACTTTCAGATTTGGGCCGCTTTGAAGTCTTGATTTGTTTGTTTCCTAACAGGTGATAGTCTTGTTTACTGATCTCAGTAGGGGGCTTATTTAAAACTGTATCCAGGAATGTGGTGGCTGTAACCTGAGACTCTGAAGGTTTATTCTGCCAGTTACTCTCTCTGGGGGCGGGGTGTTTTCTCAGCTTCAGTAGGTGGAGGTGTATCTTAGATCTCCATGGAGACTTGAGTTACTGCCCCTCCTCCCCACTTCTTGTTTTCAGCTGTGTCTTGTTGCACTGATTGAAGCTGGAGAGATGTCTGGAGATCTGTAACCCGGAAGCACTTTAGCCTTTTGTTTTGTGGAAGGATCAGCCCCTCCCCCAGCTATGGCTGCCTCTAGCACTGGATGAGTCAGCTTCTCAGGTCATCCCCTGCATTCTTCTGCCCCTCACTGTCTGTCTGTCTCTCTCCCCCCCCCCTTTTTTTTTTGGAAGACAAGCTGGCCCTTTCAACACACCTCGTTCCCTGGTTGCCAAGCAAGTGGCTGTGAGCAGTATTTTCTTCTCTTTTCCTTGGAGTGAGAGCCTTTCTGGGCTCTCAGCCTCACCCCCCCCCCATTCCTATAAGCAGGGGGAGATTCAGGTGCTCCCTACCAGGTTTGTTATGGCTTCTTCTTTGCTCCTTGGTTTTTGAGAGCTGTTCTTGTAGTTCAAAGTTGGTTTTTTCATGCTGATTGTTCCTAAATTAGTTTGTAATCCAGTTTAGTGGTGTGATCTGAGAGTCTGTGCATCTGCCTACTCCGCTGCCATCTTAAGAGTCCCACCAAGTATTCTTTTAGAAAATACCATCTAGTCCTGGCCAGTGGCTCAGTAGATAGTGCATTGAACTGGCGTATGGATATTCCAGGTTCAATTCCCAGTCAGAGCACACAGGAGATATGACCATCCTGCTTCTCACCCCTCTCCCTTCTCTCCCTCTTCTCCTCCCTCACCAGTGGCTCAATTGGTTCGAGTGTGGCCTCGGGTGCTGAGGATAGCTCCATTGGAGTACATCAGCCTCGGGCACTAAAATCAGTATGCCAGCATCAGACCCAGACAGGGTTGCCAGGTGGATCCTTGTTGGGACACATGCGGGAGTATGTCTCACTATCTCCCCTCTTCTCACCTAAAAAAAAAGAAAAGAAAATACTCATCTAGATTTTAAAATAGTTTTCTTCCCCTCAAAGGTTATTTTTATTGAAATATGATTTATGTATTATAAAATTCACCCTCTTAAGCATATAATTGAGTGTGGGGGTTTTGTTATTGTTTTTGTATATCCACAAAGTTGGGCAACCATCCCCACTATCGAATTCCAGAACATTTTCATCATCTCAAAAGAAACCCATATCCACTGTTAACAAGAATGGTCTTCACCAACTTCTACTTTTGTATCCTGTGTCTTCTTTTCTGGTTCTTTTTAATTTTGTTAAGAGACCCATAACCCCGTAAGTCTTTCTAATATATTCGTAGCTGTAGGTTTTCTGAGCCCTTGAATATCTGAAAGTGTCTTCACTCTGCCCTTGGGCTTCAGTGCTCCCAGGAGGGGCAGAAGCTTTTGCTTCTTCCTTAGCATGTTCACTTTCATGATCAGTTTCTTAGCTACAGCTCTCCCATTATCCCAAAGCCTCTCTCCCTCCACTCCTCACAGCCGTGTGTCCACCACCATTCTCACATAGGGCACAGAGGCTGCTTCCTCTCTGTCAGGGGTCCTCCCCCATGTGTACTTTGCACAATGGTTTTCTCCTGCAGTTTAGTCCCCTCTATTTGTCACCATTCAGAAAGTACCCATAATTTCTGGCCCACCAAGGATGAGCACCCATTCGTTCCTGTTTCCAGTACTGTCTCATGCACACACAGGTACTCTACATACATCCATTCATTCATTCCCACACACACAGTCTGCTGTTTCTGGGCATTCAGTGTTGGAGCGGGCTGAGCTGTGTGCTCATTCTCCCTTACTTACCTGCTGTCCTCCAGAACTTAACAGTCACAGCAGAATTAACTCCAAGTGTGGGTTCAGAGTTACAGCCTGCTATTGTGCCAGGCACTCAGTGCAGACCAGGCCGCTCAGAACAGCACGGGTCTTTCAGATCAGATTCCCACACCCCTCCCATGTACAGGTGAGACCGTGAATCCTGGGAAAGTTCTGTGTCTCAGCCAAAGACACAAAGTATTCAGCAACAATGTCTAGACTAGCTTCCATGTCTCCTGACTTGGGTCCAGCACTCCACTCCTGCTGCCCCACACTCACCCACCCCCGGACCTTTCATATAGCCCTCCCTCCTCCTCTGCCCAGAAGCCTGTTGCTGCCCTCTGGCCTTCGGTTCTTTCATTGTCGGCAGCACATAAAGGAAAAGGATAAAACATGAATACACTGAATATATGCCAAACCAAACACCAAGTAACATGTTGTGATGAGCATCGTCATACACAGATGAGGACAATCCCACGTAGATAGGATACAATCTGCCTCTGATGCTGAGATTTGATTTCACCTTCAGCACAAGTCAGTTAACTACCTCCTAAGTAACTAACTAATACAGAAGAAAATATGCAAAACAAGCTAAGGAGGTTCTCTGGATGCCTACAAAGATGGCAGTAAACAAGGCACAAAACAAAACAGCCAGCGGCGACTCTTGTGTCCAGTGTGGCCAATCTGTAAGAGGTTTTACTTGGCCCTGTGCCTCCCACAGAAGCTAGTGGAATGTTTAAAGAGTTTCAGCTAGAGACATTGTTACAAGCTTTTCATCAAGGTAGCGTATTCTTTAAAGTCTTCCAAGGCCTGTTAAGTCACAGCCTTTAAAATTTTTAATCAAGAAATATTGAGTAAACAAAATGAGCAGAAAAACATTTTACAGAGTAATAAATTCATGAACAGTTCTAGGAACCGCATCTCCATCAACTAACAAAACGCACCGACATGTACGATAGTCTAACCAGCTCCTGTGCTCAGACCCCACACTTTCAGCACCAAGCTGGGAGTGAGGGGCGGGACTCTGTGCCAGAAGGCTTCCTGCCGCTGCTCTGCTGGGAGCGGAGGGCTGACCATGCTGTCCCAAGTCTAGAATCTTCTACTCAGCTTTGTGTGTCCCAGAGAATGTTAACACAGTCTTTCATGTGCAGGTGCGTGGGCTCTAGGAGACAAATTCATTCCCAGGTGCACCTACTAAGGGAGTAGCAGAAAAACAGAATGTCAGTTCATTGTCTCACAGTCAGAGCTGCCAGTGTCCACTGGACAGACACAGCAGCTGGCTGTCTCAGGGGAGCCATCTCACTCTCTGCATGGAGGGCACCAGGAACCCAGCCACCAGCAGCCTGGAGCTGTGGTGACTTGTGGCCCCCACTCTGCATTCCAGACACAGAACTGTTAGGGTAACTGGAATCCATGGGCGACTTCTCCTCCAGAGATGTTTTCGGGTACCCGTGGGCTCCTCCTCACTGAACTACTGGAGGAAGCCCATGCAAACACACCTCAATAGGCAGTAGTTCTTGTCTCCTGCCTGGGATGTGACACCCTCATTCTCTGTTTATTTCCTCAGTGTTCCATAGAGTGTGGGAGTGGGACCCAGCAGAGGGAGGTTATTTGTGTCAGGAAGAACGCAGATGCCTTTGAAGTGCTGGACCCCTACGAATGCGCCTTCCTGGAGAGACCCCCCAGCCAGCAGTCCTGCCACCTCAAGCCCTGCGGAGCCAAGTGGTTTAACACTGAGTGGAGCATGGTGAGTCAGGCTGCTCTCAAGAGCTACATTAGCACATCTTCTCCCGCTTCCCTCCCATGTCAGTGCCGGCCCAGCTCAGCCCTCCAGTAGGTTTCCTACAGTGATCTGTTTCACTGGTCCCTGTTGGGGCACCCAGGACACAGCCTTCTTGGGGGGTGGAGCCTGAGGCCAGGATGATCTTAATTGATAAACTGTGGAGACACAAAAGCAGTGACTCTCAAGTTTTAGGATGTGGAAGAACCAGCTGGGATCTTGTTAGGGAAGATCTATCCTGGGTCCACAGAGGAGTTTGTATTTTGAATGAGAGTTGGATGCAGGTGTGAGTAATGCTGCTGCCCAGGACTGATGGCCAGAGGATTGAAGGGGGCTAGTGAGAAACCACACCATGAGGTAGTCCCATTATAAAACCCACTGAAGGGGTTTCTGGGGAGGAGGGTCTCAGTAACAGGATAAGACCCACCAGTCAGGCTTCAGTGTGTGTGTGTGTGTGTGTGTGTGTGTGTATGTGTGTGTGTGTGTGTGTGTACACATGTTTTAAATCCTACTGACAGTATGGATTATGGATTATGGGACTAGTCCTCGTTCTCTCTTTGAATTGGCTACTAGGAAACTCAGAGCTAAAATTATGGCCCATCCCTAAGAGGGTATATCAGACCTTACAAAACATATTTTTCCTACTTTTATTTTTTTTAACCCAGTTTCCCCACTTTTTGTACATCTTGTAGCTCTCAAAGCATTCTGTAAATCATCTCAGGCCTTTGTGTAAGGAGGCTGGTGTGGAAATGACAAGAGGAAGAGAGCATCTGAGACACAGAGACAGGGTTAGTGCAGAAATAGGTTATTAGGAAGGAAGGGGGAAAGGATGGAAATTTTCTGTGAAAACACCTGGTCGGACACAACCCACAATGTCCCTCAACAGGTCTGTGTGGGGCCTCTGAACACCAGAATCCTACTCAGCAACAAAAACAAGTACACCATGGGTACCCAGACTCCACGGATGAACTTCAGATGCATTTTGCTAAATGAAAGAAAGACCTCAAATCTACAAATTATATGATTCCATTTATATAATATTCTATAAAAAGTAAAACTATAGGGACAGACACCAGACCAGTAATTGGCAGAGGATGGAGTAGGCTAAATCTCACAGCAAAACAACAGCACAGGGGTACTTGTTGTGTGTGATGAAACTTTGATGTAAATAATAATAACAAAGATTGTGATGGGACCTAGATGTCTTTTTTTTTTCTTTTTTCCAAGTGAGAGGAGGGGAGATAGATAATGAGACTCCTACATGCACCCCAACTGGGATCTACCCAGCAACCCCCATCTGGGGCCAATGCTCAAACCAACCGATCTAGTCTTAGCACCTGAGGCCAACACTTGGACCAACCGAACCATCCTCAGCACCTGGGGCCAACTTGTGAACCAATAGAGCTGCTGGCTGTGGGAGGGGAAGAGGAAGAAAAGGGATAAGGGGAGAGATGGAGAAGCAGATGAGCATTTCTCCTGTGCACCCTGACTGGGAATCAAACCCAGGACTTCCACACACCAGGACAATGCTCTATCCACTGAGCCACAAGCCAGGGCCCCTAGATGTCTTCAAATATGGCTTGTTTTACAAATCTGAGTTTAGAACTAAGTAAATATTTTATATCATTATAAAATAAAATTGAATTTTTTAAAACATCCCTAAAAGTGGAAAATGAAATGAAACAAATTAAGCTACACTCAGTTGGCGGCCTCAGCACTATTGGTGTGGCTTAAAACACAATCATCGGACTGTCTTCCCAAAGGACAAAAGAACTTCAGAACAATGTAGGCAGTGATCACATTCTTAGTGATAGTGTTGTACTGTGTTCTGAGGTAGTTGGTGTATAATGCGTGATAAAATAAATGAGTATATACTTTATGGTGCTATAACAATACATGTGTATGATGAGACAACAATATAACTTAATGATCACCAGTATCCTTGAGAAATAGGGTTCTCAACTTAAGAGAAAAAAGATGCAGATTAAAAAAAGCATAGAAGGCCCTGGCCAGTTGGCTCAGTGGTAGAGCATTGGTCTGGCGTGCGGAAGTCCCGGGTTCGATTCCCGGCCAGGGCACACAGGAGAAGCGCCCATCTGCTTCTCTACCCCTCCCCCTCTCCTTCCTCTCTGTCTCTCTCTTCCCCTCCCGCAGCCAAGGCTCCATTGGAGCAAAGTTGGCCCGGGCGCTGGGGATGGCTCCATGGCCTCTGCCTCAGGCGCTAGAATGGCTCTGGTCGCAACAGAGCGACGCCCTGGATGGGCAGAGCATCGCCCCCTGGTGGGCATGCCGGGTGGATCCCTGTCGGGTGCATGCAGGAGTCTGTCTGACTGCCCCCCCGTTTCCAGCTTCAGAAAAATAAAAAATAAAAATAAATAAAAAGCATAGAAGAGGTTGAAATGGAAATCCTGTTGTCCTGAGTTTGAATTAGAAAATCAATATAAATTCATAAATTAATATTACCTTCCCAGTGTTATACACTGAAAGAGCCTAGACACAATGACCCGCCCAGCAGCAAAGGGTGTACTTATCAGCCAGAATGTGGTTTCAAATGTTGCTCTCCACTAAAGGAACCAGGAATTCTTAGATAAATGGCCAAATCCAGGTCTGGAACCATATATGTATAAATTATATTGGAATATCTTTTTCTTTTTTAATTTTTCTATTGATGGAGGGGGGTAGAGAAGGAAAGAAGGAGAAAGAGGGAAGTATCAACTTAGTGTTCCACTTAGTTTTTCTATTTAGTTATACATTCGTTGGTTGCTTCTGATATGTGCCCTGACAGGAGATGGAACCCATGACCTCAGTGTGCCGGTCAACACTTTATCCACTTAGCCACCAGCCAAGGTCTGGAATATCATTTCCTAAAAAGATAACTATCATAGATTTAGTGAAACACATAGCATATGGTAAATCCATCCATGTACAGTAAGTTTATAATAATAATAAACTAACAGGTCACTATCAGAGGTTGTTCCAGGAACTAACTCATTATTCTGAAGACTAATAAGTAAAGAAGAGTTAAGCATTTAGTAATAAACAAGCTGCCCTGGCCAGTTGGCTCAGTGGTAGAGCGTCGGCCTGGCGTGCAGAAGTCCCGGGTTCGATTCCTGGCCAGGGCACACAGGAGAAGCGCCCATCTGCTTCTCCACCCCTCCCCCTCTCCTTCCTCTCTGTCTCTCTCTTCCCCTCCCGCAGCCGAGGCTCCACTGGAGCAAAGATGGCCCGGGCGCTGGGGATGGCTCCTTGGCCTCTGCCCCAGGCACTGGTGGGTAGAGCATCGCCCCCTGGTGGGCGTGCCAGGTGGATCCCGGTCGGGCGCATGCGGGAGTCTGTCTGACTGTCTCTCCCCGTTTCCGGCTTCAGAAAAATACAGAAAAAAAAAAATAATAAAATAAATAAACAAGCTGTCCCACTGGGTAGCCAAAGAGTAAATTGGCAGGGCATGGTTGGGGGGATTCTTTAGAAAAGATTGCAACCAACAAAAGAAGAGATGATAGAATAGTATCGACCACTTTTCAACCCAAATGAACTGAATGATCTGGGCTTCACTCCTCGGTGGCTGCTGACGTCCCTAAAAGAGACATACAGTCATAAACACCCTGTGAAGTAGTCTCACCACAGAAAAATCAAACCTGCACCTGTTCAACCCTCTCCCAGACCCAACTTCTGATCTACAAAAAATGCAGAAGACAAAGGGACATGTTAAACCATGCCACGGGGGGTACAGGCAGCAGAGCCCCCTGACTATGGGAAGCTGCCGGACAGAAGATTCAGACAGAGCAAGGGGGAAGCATGGACTAGGTCTGCAGAGTGCAGGCCTGATGTGGGTCCTGGTTTTTTAAAAAACTATATTAAAAAGCTTATGTGGACCTGGCCATTTTGCTCAGTGGATAGAACGTCAGCCTGGCATATAGATGCCCCAGGTTCGATTCCCAATCAGGGCACACAAGAGAAGCAACCGTCTGCTTCTTTTCCCCTTCCTCTCCCCCTTCTCTCCCTCTTCTCCTACCTCAGCCAGTGGCTCGATTGATTCCAGAGTTGGCCCCAGGTGCTGAGGACAGCTCAGTTGGTCTGAGTGTCAACCTCAGAAGCTAAAAATAGCTCAGTTGATTCAAACATCAGCCCAAGACAGGTTGCCAGGTGGATCCCTATGGGGGCGCATGCGGGAGTCTGTCTCACTATCTCCCCTCCTCTCACTTAAAAAAAAATAGCCTATGACATTCACAAGACAATTGAAAATAGAGACGTTGAATATCCACAGGGGTGGGCAAAAGTAGGTTTACAGTTATGAGTATGCAAAACAGTTTATCTTTGTATTATTATTTACTAAGTATTGTATTATTTTCCATGCAAACAACTATAAACCTACTTTTGGCCACCCCTCCACTTAAAAACAATAAGCATCATTGATTTCTAGCATTGTGCTAATTTTTATAGGGTCCTTGTGTTTTAGAGCTACAGACAGTTATCATTGGAAGATGTGATATGCTGTCTAGATTTGCTTCAGAATAATCCCAAGAGTGGACTTGGGTGGGGAATAGGTGGAACACAACTTGTCATGAGC
The DNA here is from genome assembly GCF_036850995.1 of Saccopteryx leptura. Taxonomy (NCBI): domain Eukaryota; kingdom Metazoa; phylum Chordata; class Mammalia; order Chiroptera; family Emballonuridae; genus Saccopteryx; species Saccopteryx leptura. Next base: position 125,185,668 of record NC_089508.1, read on the forward strand.
TGATGAGTGTTGCAACTGGTTGGCAGTCACATAAGAGTTTGTTTGAAAACTCTGTCTCCTCTTGGAGATGTTTGGAATTATCCGGTATCTGCCCTTCACAGTGTGCTGAGTTAATGGGCTGTCCGGAAATCTAAGTCTCCCCCTTGTCTCCACGCAGTGCTCCAAGAGCTGCCAGGGGGGCTTCCGGCTCCGTGAAGTGCGCTGTCTGTCAGACGACATGACCCTGAGTAACCTCTGTGATCCTCAGTTGAAACCAGAAAAGAAAGAATCCTGTAACCCTCAGGACTGTGTCCCGGAAGTCGGTAAGTGGCGACCCGTCTGGGAGTGAGGATTCATCTTTGTTAAACTCTGTCAAGTGTTCTGGCATGAAAATAGCACACCCATCTTGGTCCCTCTGTGAGCTTATGCACAGTCATGGAGTTTCAGGGGTCAATGATAAGTTTATAGCATAGATGACAATCTAAGCCACCCACCTAAACATAAACTTAAATGTGAATTGATTAAAATGGGAATGTACTCAGAGACTTGCTTCAACCATCCGTAAGGTCAGAGTAGTGAGAGTTCATGTTTAGAGGAAACGAAAAATGCAAGCTCTTGGCGCACACGCATGTCCGTGGGGGACAGGCAGCAGGGTCGGGATGGAGAAGGGCTTTGTCCCCGGTGTCCTGCCACCTCTGTGTTCAGCAACTCTTATTCTCTTCTGCTGCAGATGAGAGCTGCAAGGACAGGTACTACAACTGCAACGTGGTGGTGCAGGCCCGCCTCTGCGTCTACAACTACTACAAGACTGCCTGCTGTGCCTCCTGCACTCGTGTGGCTAACAGGCACCTGGGCTTCCTGGGGAGCAGATAACACCCCCATGCCCATCCACACACAGGGCAGAGCAGCAAGTCTATAAGCACAGTGACCCGCTGGCTGCTGCCCCGCCAGGGGCTCCCTGGCCAAGGGCGCTGCCAGACAACTTGGTCAGCAGCCAGCCTTCGGGAAAGAGGACACGTGCTGCCCAGGAGCAGAACTTTGGCTTTGAGCAGCACTGTAAACTGTTGACCCCTCCTTGGGAAGCCTGGCTCCCACAAATGGTGCTCTCTGACAACCAGGCAGCAGGGAGTGTAGGCAGCTCACAGTCAGCCTCCAGGGGCACTTTCTACATCAGCCATGGCCCCGAGTGGGCGCTGCCCCTTCCTGCACTACTGGCCTTTCCAATGCCAGCAGCCCCAGGGGCGTCTGAGGAAGCGGCATCCCAAATCCAGGGCCCCGCAAAGCCTTGCTGCTGCTGCCTGCCTCCCTATTACTTCCGCCTGGCTGTGCCTATTCGCATTCTCAAAAACATGAGGCTATTTTCCTGCCTTATGACACAAATATCTCATGTCAGTGTAGTGCTTTATTGTTTCACAGGTGTATTCACAAGTATTAACTTGTTAGCGGCTCCCAACGCCCCAGCAGGTAGGTGGGGAATGAATCATTGTCCCCGTTTTACTGTCAAAGAGACTGAGACTTGTTGACCAGCCAGGTATATTCACCTGCTCACTGACAGAGCTGTGTCCCAGCCCCAGTCAGCTGACCACAAAACTCTCACCCCAGGCCTGTCCACAAGTCTTAGTTCTGCAGGATGCGACTTCATTCCAGACCAAGAGACTGAGAAGTGTTCCAATTAGCAAACAGGGAGCCCAGGTCTTTGAATTCTTCCCTCCAGCCAAAGGTCAAGCTTTCTCCAGGCTGTTTCCACATATCCCTTCCCCCACAAAGTCACAGACCCCAGTCACTGCAGATTAACCTCATCTTTACAGGAAATGTCCTATGAGATCAAAAAGCCGTTGGGTATAAAGATGACTGCCTGAAATTCTGATTGCATTCCCCAGTGACATGTTTTCTGCTGGAACCACAAGTCAGGGTCCCTTCGGGCATGGGGACGTCCCTGTCCTTGGGCAGATCTCCAGAGCCGCGTGCTCCAGCCCCTTCCTCTGCCAGCCCTCCTGGGCTGTTCGCCACATACCACCCCATGGAAAGTCTAACCACCCTTCCCAGCAAAAGCCTTATGTTTATATTAGAGTCTCCCTTTGGTCCTTCTGGTTTGATTCATGGATTTCTCTCTGTGACTTCAAATCCATCCCTTCCACCCCCCGCCATGACTCACAACCCATGTTGCCCCTCCTCCCAAACATGAGCACTAAGAGCTGCATCAGGAAAGCCCATCTAGAAGGAAGGGCTGGGAACTCCATGACCTGTTGCTGCTGCAGGGTAATCCCTGACTCACTTCATCTGACTCAACGGTCAGTCCGAGAGGCCGGAAAGGGGGTGGCAAGCACAGCACCTCTTAAGGGCTGAACTATTTGAAAATCCCATTAAGAAGAAGAAAAAAATATATGTATAATTTTTCCCCCTTCATCCATGAGGAAAAATATCAGGCTAAACAAATTATGAGTTTATAGAAAATTTATCTGATTTACTACCATGGTCCTGGGCATGTTTCCCTTTCTTTTCTTTTTTGAATTTTATTTTCATTTATTTTAGCAAGAGAGGAGAGGAGAGAGAGACAGGAACATTGATCTGCTCCTCTATGTGCCCTGACTGGGGATTGAACCCACAACTTTTGCATATCCGGATGACACTCGCACCAACCTAGCTATCAGGCCAGGGCTGACTCAGTTCTTTTTTAAAGCAAGCCTTAGCAATTGCATTTCTTCCATGAGCCCTTTAAGCCAGAACCCTGCTGGTTAGATGGTTGTGTGCAGCTTCTGGGAGCGGCATCAACAGCTGGGTGGGGTTCACTGCTAGGTTCCCACTGCCTTGAACAGTCAAGAGTTCTCTTCGGCCTTCCCCCGGCCGTCCTCCCCGGAGCACCCATTGGCTACTTCCCACCAGCATCCCTCTCTCCTCATTCTTAGGGGGCTGGTGCAGAGAAGCAGGTGGGAAGAGGCCCAGTCCCTATGCCCACCAGGCTTATCGGTGGTTCCACCCAGTGCCCACCCTCTTCCTCTCACCGCTGACCTCTGCTTCTGGTCACAGGGGGAGTTGTCCCTTGATGCAGCTGCTCTGAGATGCTGCCAAACAAGCCAGTCCCTTGAAGGGCTCCCTTGAAGGGGCTGTCTTTATGTGCTGGCCAGTAGGGCAGGGTCAATGGGGGGTGAGGCAGAGCAGGAAGGCTGCTTTCAGCTCTGAGTAAGGGAAAACCTCGTAGCCAGCCAAGCCCCTAGACAGAGAGTGTGGCCACCACCCACCAGTGCATGCTACATCCTAAATGGGATTTCTCCATCCTGTGGGAGGTGAGTGCCCTGGGGCCCTCCCCCCGAATTCTCATGGTGGGCTGATCACTGATGGCTTTGTGTCTTTGACATCTGACAGTGTTTGCTGCTCCCGGCTGTTACCCAACAGTTCTCTGAAAGCACAGTGACCCTCCTGTGAGAACACCCTCCTGCCAGTTGTGGAATGGGATGGGGGTGGGTGAGGCGGGGCATATCTAACTAGGGGGCTTCTTTCTCTTCCAACAAATAGTTGAGTGATTCTTGGAATTCATTTATCTCAGGAAAGGTGATAAATTACTAGACCAGGGGTTTTTAAATGTCTTAGAAATCCAATTTTTTACTAATCTCCCAGCCTCTGATGTCAGCATCTAACCTTTGTTCTTAGCACATCACGTCCTAGAAGTCCTTTGTTTTCTCCAGTGACATTCCTGGGTAGGGTCTAAGGCAGGGGTCCCCAAACTACGGCCCGCGGGCCACGTGCGGCCCCCTGAGGCCATTTATCCGGCCCCCGCCGCACTTCCAGAAGGGCACCTCTTTCATTGGTGGTCAGTGAGAGGAGCCTAGTTCCCATGGAAATACTGGTCAGTTTGTTGATTTAAATTTACTTGTTCTTTATTTTAAATATTGTATTTGTTCCTGTTTTGTTTTTTTTACTTTAAAATAAGATATCTGCAGTATGCATAGGGATTTGTCCATAGTTTTTTTTATAGTCCAGCCCTCCAACAGTCTGAGGGACAGTGAACTGGCCCCCTGTGTAAAAAGTTTGGGGACCCCTGGTCTAAGGAAAGCTCACCTTCTGATGGCTCCCTCCCTCCCTGCAAACACGCTCACCCTCCTTTTCCTGCGCTCCACTCCCTCATCTCACCCTCCACTGTCTGTCACCTGCCACCCCTTCTCAGTCCTCTCCACCTTCTTCTATCTGGCTACAACGAAAAATTGAAATTGATGTTGATACCGCTTTTTTTTCTCTCTGTGTGTACTGAATTGCCATACTCCCTGCCCTAGATTTTAAAATTGGGTGGATTTTAATGTTGCATGTTTGTCTCACAAACGTCAACAAAGCGCCAAACAGAAATAGTTTGCCTTTTTGCTCTTACTTAGTTGGAAAGGGAAACCGTGCTCTGACAGCCAGAGCAGAGGCTCCCCAAGGCCATTGGCATTTCCCATTCCCATATGGACTTGCCTTTCTTCCCACAGAAAATGAGCAGAAAAATAAGCCACACAGAAAGCTTAAAAGAAGACCCACCGCTAGAGTGAGTCTCTCAGTCCGTTCATTTAAAGGCGGGGTTGGTGCCTCTGGACCAGCTAGTGGAGAGCCGAGGTGAGCCTGTCTGTCTCCACCCTGGGACCTACTGTGACTGTAGCTCCTGGACTGTTCCGGTGGTTCTTTTGCCTTACTTCTCTAGTCCAGGATTCTTTTAGTGTTCCTTTTCTGTCCCCTAGAGTAGGTATCACTCACTTATCCTCAAAGTGTTTAGCATTCAGCATTCTTTTTCCTTTGGCTTTACAGAACGGATGAAAATGGAAAACACAAGCTTCATTTATTTTCATCAAGCTGTGTGGCAGAGAGAGGTATCCAGATATTGCTAACAGTACTTCTGCCTTTCTAAACCAATGTTGTTGTTGTTTTTAATACAGCCATTATAGAGTTTAAATATCAGTTTTCTAATGTGGAAGGAGACACAATATACATGGTAAAAAGAAACAGGGATTACCTTAAAACAGGCTTGATAACCTAAAGGAACCTATGTCCCATTCCGCAGGTGTGGGCCAACATTCGGCCCTTGACATAGAAACATCTGTAATACGGCTGATGTGGAGAAGTTATGCCTTCCTGATGACACTTGTAGATGAAATGATTGGAGGGCTAACAACTTGGGTAGCAGGTTCTGGATCCAGAAAGATCTGGGAGACTATTTGCCAAGGAGCAACACAAAGTCCTATCTTTGGGTTAAAAAAAAATGCAAGCACAAGGTGAAGGAGACGTAAGGGTTTCAATTGACTAAGCTCAGTGTGAGTCGGGACCATGGGACGGAACCACAGGAGAAGGAAGCAGAGACATTTAAGCAACATAGGAGAAAGCACTGGTGAGAGTTACCCCGCATTGTGCTTATGGCTGCAGGAGACCTTGGGAAAAGCATGACGGTGTGCAGCAGTCAGATGCACATCCCTGTCCCAAAGCCTGATGAGGGATGCAGGCAGTCAGAAGCAGGGGGGTCTTATGAGAATGTTTAGCCTGGATAAGAAGAGACGCTGAGATAGCTATCCTAGAATCAGGAGAGAAACGCTACAGGGAGTCAGGTGTTAACCTTGCAGAACCAACTTTCTGCAAGTTGGAGCATTTAGAAGGGAGAGGCCTCTGGTCTACGGTGACTGACCCATCAGAGGGAGTCTCAGAGGAGGCTGAATGGTCTCCTGGAGATGGGAGTCAAGTGTCCAGCTGGGGCCACATGGCTTTTAAGGTCCTGACCACGTCTGGGTGTGGGTGGCCGTAGAAGTAGGAGAACCTTAGCTGACTGGCCAGGTCTAGGGTGGTGCCTGTGGGCACATGTACCTCCCACTTCTGTGTCTGCTGTTGTGAACCCAATGTGGGACCCTCCACAAAACTCAGTGTGGCCAGGAGGGAGCTACCAGCACTTTGGTGAGCTGTTCAAACTGGTCCTGCTTCATAGATGAGTAACCAAACGCCCTGATGGCTAGTTGCCTGCCCGGGGTCACTCACCTGGACTCAGCTAGACAAGGACCCTCTCATACCACCTTGCTTTCTGCACCTATGCTGGAGCAAAGCAGTTCTCTCCCCCTGAACCATCCCACAGTCCTGGTTCTGTGCCATGATTACAGTGGGACCCTTCCACCATGCTGAGGACAGTTGGGAATGTCTCGGCATCTTCTGGACACTGAGCCCTTGGCCTCAGTGAGAGGAAAGCCAATCTGTTACATAAGCATCCACCTGCCTTGACCCCCAGACCCCCACCATTCAGTTCAACAGAAGGATATACTTTGTTATAACTTATTATTTGTTCTTTGTAAATACAAGATGTTTATAGGAAATGTGTATTCTGAACTCTGTTGGCAGAAGGAGTCACTACACCAAAATAGTTCTATTATTTAGAATATGTTAATTTTAAAGGGACCTAATAGGTATTTATTGACATATGCAATCCACATTTGTGTAAAATCATTTGATCCTACTAACCCAGCTTCCTGGAAATTGCTGCATGATGTCTTATCCTAAGTCCACAGTTACAATTTAATATACTGATTAGTCACTCTCCTTGGGTTTGAAGATCAAATATAAGTTACAGTATTCTGCTTTTCGACTTGCTTAGGGTCTTTTGTCCCTGGCATTGTACCTGAAACAGGTCTGTCTAGAGTGCCCCTATCCATCCTAAAGATTGTATTTACTCATATAATCTGCCCTCTTAATCCCCAAACATGTGAAGAAGGAACCACATGGGCCTTTTCCATCTCTTCTCTGTCTGGTCTCCTTCGCTAGAGCTGCCAGCAATGAGTTGCAGGAGGCTTGGTAGAGCCAGGGAGGAGGCAGAGTCTCCTTGCAGGGCAGAGGGTGCACGCAGGGGCATTTACTCATTCATCTGACCATGCATCCAGGGTCCCCGCCGGGAACCGAGGGGTGGGGGCTCTGGCTGTCCTGTCAGCCAGCTGCATGGTCAGGAGCAAGGAACCCGCTGACCCTTCACATCGACTTCATGTCCCCCTTGTGGTGGTAAGTGATAGTCAGAGAAAGTGGAGGGTGGAAAGGGAATTGTATGAGTAAATGCAGTCTGTCTTCTCTTCAGCAAAGTGACAACTATTTTTGTGTATGACTAATTTATTATTATTATTGTAAAAAAATACAATAAACTCTAGTGAAAAGATCAAGCTTTGTTAACACATTTGTGATTTCTTGGGCCTTGTTCCATTTCCAGTCATGTTGCTTCCAACAGCCTCCTCTAGAGAAGAACCGAGCCCCTTAGGGTGGGCTGGCTTTTCAGGTTGGACTCTGGGCACACTGTGGGTGGCTGGGCCTTAGAGCACAGAGACCACCCCAGGTGCAGAGGGTGGCCGCCTGCGGATTTATGCACATCCTCAACCTGGGCTGCAAAAGAGATTCACTTGAGCTGAAGGACACATACTCAGGAGTGTGGGCAACCCCAAGGTTGCCCTTTCCCAGGGATTTATTTATTTATTTATTTATTTATTTATTTATTTATTTATTTATTTATTTATTTATTTATTTTTAAGAGGAGAGCAGATAGACTCGTACATGCACCTGGACTGGGATCCACCCAGCAACCCCAGTCTGAGGCCGATACTCAAATCAACTAAGCTATTTTTAGTGCCCGAGGCTGACGCTCAGACCAACAGAGCTACCTCAGCACCTGGGGTCAACGCTCAAACCAATTGAGCCACTGGCTATGGGAGGGGAAGAAGGAGAAAAGGTGGAGAGGGAAGGGGAGAGAAGCAGATGGTCACTTCTCCTGTGTGCCCTGACCAGGAATCCAACCTGGACATCCATATGCCAGGCCAATGTTCTATCCACTGACCCAGCTAGCCAGGACCAACAGGTATTTCTTTAAACCTCCTCCAGGCAGGAGGGCAAGTGGGCCCCACGGTACTGATTCAGTGTGGCTCCATCTCTCAGCTTGACTAAAACTTCTTCCAACTCCCCTTGGACTGACTTTGCCTTGGTCTTAAGTTTAGCAGTGTCTTTAACAAGATCTTTCAGGTGCTCTTGGTGCACAGTAAAAGTGGAATAGGGCTTAGGTTCATGGCAGACCTGGGAAGTTGGGTTATCTCCTTCAATGAGTAAGGACATTGAGAGGCAGAAGGTTAGTCCAGCTATCACCTGATGGTTCCAGGCTGCAACAGTGAGCTTCCCTCATCCCCCCAACATGGCCTGTATCCCCCTCCATCTTTATCTCCCCAGGATCTGGCATGCTCTTGGCCCAAGAATACATCAGTTCTTGCCTCTTGCTCCACATCTGTTTCTATCAATGGACAGCTGCATGAGGACTGGATGGGGTGCTGAGCCACTGATGAGACGTCCAGTGCTGTTTAGTTGACCCAAGCTGAGTCTGACTGATCTCATCACAGGCTGCATTTGAAGATGCACAAGCACCACCCAGAGGGAGGCCACATGCCCCCTCTGTTCTCAGGACCAGACCTCAGCTAAAGCCTTTGGTCTCCAGTTCAAGGGACCACACACCATTCAGGTGGATGGAGCTCCAGGAAAGAGCCCCAACAATGGTGACCAGGATGGTGGCAAGGTTGGGGAATGGGCCTGCAGGGGAAACTATCTTCATCCATCTTCAGACATCTCAAGAGCTATCGAGGACAGAGGACAAGCACCTGCAAAATCACAGCAGCTCAGCAAAGAGAAGGCCCAGGGAGTCGAACTGGGTTCAAAGTCAGACACTCCCACAGGGGAGGGCCCTCACAGAGGCAGCAGGTATTTCCAGAGACAGTGAGATCCTCAAAAAACAGGTGACCAGAAACATTTTGGCAGAGGGAAAGCATGAATGTGAAGTGTATCTAAGGTGACACAGTGAAATCTATGCAAATCTTCTTGGGGGTGATGATGGGCATTTGGTCAAGCAGGAGGGTATGCCTGCTGCAGTATTTAGGGACAAGGATCACGATCTCTGCCACTTACTCTCACATGGGTCAGTAAAATTGCATGTGCGTGGACAGAGAGTGCATGCAACTGAGGTAAATGCACTGTGGTAAACAGAGAAAGGGCATGTGTGTTCATTATACTAGTCTTTACTTCTCTGCGGTTTGAAATTTTCTAAAATAAAAAGTTGGGTAGGTCAAGTACAAAAAGAGGATTGGGATTAGGCGAACTAATGCTTTTTGCAGACCTGGGCTGCTCACCACACACCTGTGCTCGCTAAGGGGCAGTGATCAGACATCTCTGCTTCTCTACCCCACTGGGCCCTGTGCACCTGTGCATCGAGCACCCGGACACATGGACACCTCCCACAGAGGTGAGAACGGTGTCTGCATGGCCAGCTTGTGCCCCATGGGCTCCTTGGCATCAGTGATTCATTGAGTGCTCACTGCGTGCCAGGCATCCTGTAGTTTGTTTGTTTGTTTTTTACATGATTTAGTTTCATCTTCACAACTCTTAAGAAATAAGCACTTCACTTTGTGGCCATTTGATGAATAATTCAGGATTCAAAGAGAATAAGTCACTTGGCCAAGGACACAACTGTTACGTGGTAGAGTCTGCCTTGGATTGTAGTATAATGAAATGACTGAAACTTTTTGTAAGTAATGTTGAGGAACCTCCCCCCGCCCCCCAGATATGCTAGTCTTTAGTTGTGGAGGGTGGAGACCAGGCACTGGTCTCCTGGAATTAACAGGAAATCCTGGGGCTGAGAACCACTGGGAAGGGCGTGGAACTCCCCTGGGTCTTATTAAACTTCAGTTTCTGGCTCAGGGACTCTGGGACGTGGCCCAAGATTGTGCAGGTCTTCAGATGCTTTGAAAATGAGACACTTATATTAATCCTTTAACTCTTAGAGTAGTGAGTTTTTTTCATGCTCACTGACCCCCAGGAGTGAGTTTTTTTTTCCAAAAAGTGAAATTAGTTCCAGTTACAGTTTTATTAACTTAAAATCATGTTTGTTTGATAACCAACTTATGGAAACAAGAAGAACATACATTTGCCTTTTTTTAATGTTGCCTTATACATTTTTAAAATAAATCAATGGGAGGCATGAGGATATACATGAACATTTGAACGAGTTAAGAAAGTTGCTGGTCTGCCTGACCAGGTGGTGGCACAGTGGACAGAGCATTGACCTGGGGCTCTGAGAACTCAGGTTTGAAACTCCAGAGTCTCCAACTTGAACCCAAAGGTCACTGGCTTCAAGTCCAAAGGTTGCTGGTTTGAAGTCCGAGGTCGCTGGCTTGAGCCCAAGGTTGTTGGCTTGATCAAGGGGTCACTGGCTCATCTGGAGCCCTTTGGTCAAGGCACATGTGAGAAAGCAATCAATGAACAACTAAGATGCTGCAATGACGAGTTGGTGTTTTTCATAGCTCTTATTTCATGTCTGTCTGTCCCTCTCTCCTTTCTCTCTTTCTTTGCCGGCTCTCTTATTTTTACTGGAAAGTTGAGTGGACAGCTGCCGAGGGTATTTATTAGACAGTTTTCAGTTAGGTTGTGATTCTTCTACTTAATCTACCAGTTTATCCCTTCAGTCAGTGAAGCTGTTTGACATCTTTGTACTTATGTCACTCGTGGTTTAACTTCTTAACCAGATAATCTGTGTCTCATTTGGGCATTCATCTGGCCACACTTGAGAGAAAATGTGACTGCACTGACTGAGAGGTTTGTTCTTCTTTTATAATGAGAAGGAGGGAGCAGTCGCTGGCACCGTGCAGCAGCGCAGCAGTCTCAGGGCCGGCTGCTCTCTGGTTCTCCTGGCCTCTTCCTCATGGTGGCAAGACAGCTTCTCCTGCTCCAGCTCTGACATCCATCTTCGGGCGGGAAGGAGGAAGAGCAGCTGCAGCTGCATTTGTCTCCATTTACTAAGAAAGCAAACACGGCTTCCCCTTACTAAGAAAGCAAGAACCCCTTCCCCTGGCAAACAAACTCCCGCGTACAGCTCACTGGCCAAAACAGGTTCCGTTGCCATCTCACGATTAGTTTGGATCAGTCAGGCTCTGTCACCAGGTGCTGGACTAGTGGCCGCACGGGGTGGGCACAGTGGACGAGAGAACCAGTGGTGCACCTTGGGGAGCACAGACTTCTAGCTAGGAGTAACGGAAGTGCCAACATGCACTGTTGCCTCCTCTGTGGCTGACCTTTGGGCAGCGGCTCCTTAAATAGCTTTAGGTTGTGCCTCTCCTCTAACTCAACAAATATTCACCGAGCACACACCATGTGCCAAGCCAGTTTGGGGCACTGGGATACATAAATCCAGTCAACTTTACAAAATACTGGGCAACCTAAAACCTTTGCAGATAAGGAGACCCCTCCCGCCCCCAAAGGGGTGAGCCAGAGTGGACACAGCCAGGCTTCTGAAAGGAACAGCAAGGGAACTGATGTCTGACCTGCCTCCGTTTTCTGACAGCTGGGGTGGACGGCGCTCTGCAGGTTTTATTTCCCACCCGGCAGGCAGGAAGCTCACACCATACGCCTTTCCTGGGCAGCACCCCAACATTGTTTATACTCTGGGTACTCTCCTCGCCCCTTTTTCTAGCTGGGAGGCCCGGTCTCAGCCAGAGTGGGAACTCACCTGTGCTCACACACTCGTAAGTGGCTAAGTCTGTCTGGTTTTAAAGCTTGCATCTGTTCTTCTTCCCTGCTCTGACTCTCCAAAAGAATAAATCCACATTCAAAGCAGAAGTCCCTTTAAAACTAAATGTGGCCCTGGCCGGTTGGCTCAGTGGTAGAGCGTCGGCCTGGCGTGCGGGAGTCCCGGGTTCAATTCCCGGCCAGGGCACACAGGAGAGGCGCCCATCTGCTTCTCCACTCCTCTCCCTCTCCTTCCTCTCTGTCTCTCTCTTCCCCTCCCACAGCTGAGGCTCCATTGGAGCAAAGATGGCCAAGGTGCTAAGGATGGCTCTGTGGCCTCTGCCTCAGGCGCTAGAATGGCTCTGGATGCAACAGAGCAATGCCCCAGAGGGGCAGAGCATCGCCCCTTGGTGGGCATGCCGGGTGGATCCCGGTCGGGCGCATGCAGGAGTCTGTCTGACTGCCTCCCCATTTCCAGCTTCAAAAAAATGAAAAAAACTAAACTAAACTAAACTAAACGTAAGCCAGCATTTTCTCCCCGAGCAGGTGCCGTCCCTCACAACACATGTAACTGTGGCTTCTTAGCAAAGATTCTCTGGCTTTAGATGGGGTTCCCAAAGACAATGGGTGTAATGTCACCCATTGACCGAGGCCAGGCAGGTCCACACTGGATTCGGGCAGAGGGTAGAGGAACTGTGGAGCCAGAAAGGGTTGAGCCATTCCATTTAATAGAGTCTCACAATGGTGGACAAGCACACAGGCAGGGGAAACCGCCTCTCAGGCAAACAAACAGCAAGAATGGCCCCTCACAGTGGTGGGCAGGCAATTCGCCATCCACAATTCCTCCAGTTCAGGCACCCATAGCCTTATATAGGCCACACACACGTGATGCTGCCATGTGCTCATGCACCAATCAGGCAAAGTGTTTACAGCTGGTAAACCCGCAAGCAAGCCTAACATAGCTGCCCCACATTCCACCCCTTTAGAGTTACTCACCTCATAGGTACATTACCTACATGCCAAAAATGACAATTACAAAGGTATCCTTCACAATGTCTCCCTGAGCACTCTGCCCAGGGAGTTACTGGAGGCCCACCTCCCACCTCCCCACCCCACGGTGCCAACAAGGCCACCCATCATAGTGGGGAGGCTGTACAGCCCAGGGCCAAGTCTATTGAGAGCAAAAAGTGTCTTTGGTGCATCTGTGCAACTGGGTGAGAGCAGCTTCCCAGTGCAGGAGGGCCTCCACAGGTGCTATGCACCCCCCATTAAGGTCTCTCATAGTACTGTCCACGAGCTATGTGTCCATCCATCAAGGGAGCCAGAGCCCCCGTCTGGTTGCAGTCCAAGAGTCAGTCCACAATAGACAGCCCAGCTGTCTGTGCAAATCACCGAGGAAAAGGTCCATTACAGGCAGCTAGTCATGCAGCTCTGTATTAACGGACCTCAGCGCCTTTCCACAGTGTGCTGTCCATTGTCACAAGCCCCATCCAAACCCTCAACAAGCTCACAGGGCCTGGCAGGGTCAAAGAGATTCAAGGCCTGTGTCACCTTAACAGTTCTCTTAGCTGCTGCTGCTGAAATATAAAAAGCACCTATTACCTTCTAATGCCAACACCTGCTGCACATTAGAAGGGGACCAGTGGATTGACAATTTCCCATGGGGCCACTGGCCCCACCCATCCCTGTCAGATGGGCCTCTCACCCCTCCCCCTATTCAGAATAGGACAACGGGTCTTGGGGATCCTGTAACCTGAATGCCAGCCATTTTCCTGGCAGATCCCAGGGCTACCTGCTTCCCTCGCTTTTTCAGCAGCTGGAACCTCTGTTCTGACTTCGCTGCCAAAGCTCCAACAAGACTTTATTAGGCTTGCCATCTAATTTCTTCCTGTTTGCCTCAGTCACAATCAAATCTACCCACATCTGTGTTCAGGTAACTGTCACAGGCCCCTTTCTCTTGTTAGTCTGGAGGGAGGAGGGGCAGCACGGGCAGCAGCCCTCACAGCCTTACAGTCCATCTCTGTTCTGGAGAGCATGATGCCATCCACCCCTGTGTCCCACAGCCACGCCAAGCAGGCTGCCAGGGGCCTCAGTGGGCTTCTACCTGAATTGCACCCCCAACTCCATCAGCTCTGCCCAGGTGTAGGGCCAGACCACAGAGTGCTCCACTACCTGAGGAGGAGGATGTGTGGCTGCCCCTGAGGGACTCTTTGCTGCTGCGATTTTACCTTCTTGGCAACCACCAGCTGGGCTCTGAGTCTGCAGATGGCAGTTGCAGCCTGAGCCTCCCCCTCAGAAGAGGAGGAGTCAGAAATGCCTGCTCCCACCTACTCAAGAGCCGCTCCACTGGCAGGAATGCGGCTCCATCTTCTGCACCCACTTCAGCTCCTGTGGCTGCCAGCTCTTGGCCTGAAGCTGACTCTCAAGCTCCTGAACCCACAGTTGTTTCTCCAACAGCTGTCGCCACCAGTGTTCAGCTTCCAGGGCAAACTGCAACTCGCAAACCCGCAATTCCTTCTCCAGAGACCTCTCCAGTTCCAGGTGCCATTAGTGTTTAACCTGCACCTCACAATGCAACTCTCAAACCTGGTCGGCCTTCCTCTCCAGTGCTGGTTCCAGTTCACACTATCGCTGGTTCTCAGCCTGCAGTCTGACTTGCAATTCTTGGATCTACGGCTCTTTCTCCAGTGACTGTTCCAGCTTACGCCATTGTTGCTGCTTGGTTCACAGCTCACCCTGGAGCTCTTGACCTCAGGCCACCTCTTGCACAGAGCTCTCAGTTTCCTCTTGCAGGGCTGTAAAAAAACACCCAGCCTACAGCTCCCAAAAGGACAGCCACAGGGAACCAACCATCCGCTGGAAAACAGCAACCACTCCTCTACCCCACTCTTCAAGGGTGTCAGCAGCTCCATACCAATCTGCTCTGAACCCTGCTCGCTGCACCAGATTTAATGCTAACAGTTGAGGCCAGGCAGGTTCACATTGGATTCGGACAGACAGTAGAGGAACTGTGGAACCGGAAGTGTCAGGCCATACCCGTTTATTGGAGGCTCACAAAGACAGGCGCATGAATAAACAACAAAGGGAAAGAGCTAATAAATAAAGGAAAACCTGCTATTCACAGTAAGAACAAGGGAACAAGGAAAACTGCACCTCCTGGTGGCAGGAGAGTGATCTGGGAGAATCTCCACCCAGGGGAAGCACCACAGCCTTACATAGACTATGCAGACGTGCCTCTGCCATGTGCTCACGCACTAATCAAGCAAAGTGCTTGCAGCTGGTAAACCCACGAGTAAGCCTAACACAGCTGCCCCACAAGGACTCTATTAAACAAGAATGACCCAATGCTTTCTGACTTTGCTATTTCTCTACCATCTGCCCAAATCCAATATGGACCTGTCTGGCCTTGGCCACTGGCATTACAAGCACCCACTCTGTGTGTGACACTCCCATCTGTGAACAGGAACCAGGGGACCATATAAAGTGCACAGGCTAACGGGGAGACAGACAACGAAGACATGGCAAGTAGCTCTGCGTGCTGTCAGGGGCAAGATACGTGGAAAAAACAGCAAAACTGAGAAGGTAAATGAGAAATGGTGAGATGGGATGGGGGGGCACACTACTCATGAGCCCCATCTGGCTGAGAGGGGTTGAATGGAGGAGCGTGTCAGGGCCCTACCTGGACCGGAGCCCTGTGGTGTGCCCGGAAACTGGAGAACATGGATGCAGGAGCACAGGAGGGGAGAGGAAGAGTCAGGCCACTCAGGAGCTGCGGATGGACTCTGAATCCACAGGAGGAAGGGGAGAGGCCAGTCAGGGTCTGGGCAGAGTAGGGACAGGAATCGAGTGAGGCTGGCAGCCTGACAGTGGGCTGCACCAGCATTAACTGTGCCTGCAACGCCTGTTTTCCTGGGTTATACTGTCGGAGGCAGGCTGAGAAATGCCATTTCAATGACACTGGAGATTTATGGGGGTCCACTTAGCATAACATAACGAGAGCAGTAAAGCTTAACCATTCCATGCCTGGGAATTCATCCTGGGGATAGAATTTAATAAAACAGTGTTTTACAGAAGTATTTTCATAACACCTTTTCATTTTGTGGTTTTTTGTTTGTTTTTTTGTTTTTTTTTTTGTATTTTTCTGAAGCTGGAAACAGGGAGGCAGTCAGACAGACTCCGCATGAGCCCGACCAGGATCCACCTGGCACGCCCACCAGGGAGCGTCGCTCTGTCGTGACCAGAGCCACTCTAGCGCCTGGGGCAGAGGCCAAGGAGCCATCCCCAGCGCCCGGGCCATCTTTTGCTCCAATGGAGCCTTGGCTGCGGGAGGGGAAGAGAGAGACAGAGAGGAAGGAGAGGGGGAGGGGTGGAGAAGCAGATGGGCGCTTCTCCTGTGAGCCCTGGCCGGGAATCGAACCCGGGACTGCCACACGCCAGGCCGACGCTCTACCATTGAGCCAACCGGCCAGGGCTCATTTTGTGTTTTAACGTTAATAATAACCTTGTTACCAAAGGCATGAGTATATATGCTCCATTTTCTAATTGACTGCCTTATGGCTCAATATCACCATCGGCTCCGACACTGGGACCAGGTTGTATTACTTTGTCATGAGCTGAGCTACCTTGAGGAGAATGGAGTTTAATTTAGTATTGAAAGATGTATTCCTACCAAGCAAAGGCCAAATTATGTCATAGGCCTGCTGTCTGAGGTGAGGATCTTCAGTAGTGGGGGCAGACAAGAGTGGTGAGTTACTGGTCATTACATCCCAAACTCAGAGGCACTGGCACCATTCCTTTAGTCTCTGTATCCATGTTGGGAGTCTATAATGCCAGTGACCGAGGCCAGGCAGGTTCACACTGGATTTGGGAGACGGTAGAGGAACTGCAGAGCCAGAAAGCGTTGTGCCATTCCTGTTTATTGGAGGCTCACAGAGACAGGCTAGGGAATAAGCAAAAGAAAGCTGCTTTTTGCCATGGAGGGCTAGGGATCAGGAACATTGCCCCTTAGGGTGGCGGCCGAGGGAATCCTGGAACCTCACCTCTCGGTGGTGGGAGAGTGATCTAGGAGAATTACCCTGGGGGGAAAGCACTCATAGCTTTTCATAGAAACACACATGTGACTTTCTGCCATGTGCTCATGCACTAATCATGCAAAGTGCTTGAAAGAGGGAAACCAGCAAGCAAGCCTAACACAGCTGTTTTCCTCACAGAGTGGCAATCGAGTTTCAGCAAAACATCTACCTCGGCCCTGGCTGGTTTGCTCAGTGGTAGAGCGTCGGCCTGGCGTTCAGGGGTCCCGGGTTCGATTCCCGGCCAGGGCACACAGGAGAAGTGCCCATCTACTTCTCCACCCCTCCCCCTCTTCTTCCTCTCTGTCTCTCTCTTCCCCTCCCGCAGCGAGGCTCCATTGGAGCAAGGATGGCCCGGGCGCTGGGGATGGCTCCTTGGCCTCTGCCCCAGGCGCTAGAGTGGCTCTGGTCGCGACAGAGCGATGCCCCGGAGGGGTAGAGCATCGCCCCTGGTGGGCGTGCCGGGTGGATCCCGGTCCGGCGCATGCGGGAGTCTGTCTGACTGTCTCTCCCCGTTTCCAGCTTCAGAAAAATACAAAAAAAAAAAAAAAAATCTACCTCATCAATGTTATTGCTTTTAACATTGTTTTGTTTTTGTGGGGTTTTTTTTTTTTTCATTTTTTAAGACTACTTATTCATTTTAGAGAAGAGAGAGAGAGAGAGAGAAGGAAAAGAAGAATGGGGGAGTGGGGAGGAGCAGGAAGCATCAACTCCCATATGTGCCTTGACCAGGCAAGCCCAGGGTTTTGAACTGGTGATCTCAGCATTCCAGGTTGATGCTTTATCCACTGCACCACCACAGGTCAGGCAATGTTGTTTTGAAACAGTGTTTTCACTTAATCTAGTAGATGTGCTCAAAGGCGAAGACGCCACCGTAGGTTAGACAGTGGGTCTCATTGCTTAATTGCATAAACTCCTCCAGTTGGTAGAAAAAACAAAACTGCATTAAACCCTGGGTAACTTTACAAAGATTTGTCATTAAAAGAGTTTCAGTTATCTGCCTGAAGTTGTAAGTACTAATGACATTGTTTTCCTTTCTTGTATTTGAAACAAACAAACAACACAAAAACAATCCCCAAATCTCTTGTGCTAGATTTTGGAGAGTGAAAAGTGAAACATTCCTTAGAACAGGAAAAGCTTTTCTCATGGAGTAACAGCATCATCTTGTGGCTTTTATGGATATTGCAAGTAGATCAAGCTCTAATTTTGTACTTCAATACAATTATGGGGTTAGATTTGGGAGAGAACCTGTGAGGATCTCTAATGTGGTTCCCCATCTTCACACAGGGAAAGTTTACTAGCTTCACTATTTCATCACTGTAACCACCCAGAGAAGTTAAGATACTCACGCAAGGTCACACAGCTAACAAGTAGAGTGTCTTAGCTGAGGCTCCTGCAATTTTCTTGTCACTTTTTAGGAAGAGGAAATCTTTCTTCAAACAAAGTCATACCAATTATAATAACATGCTATTTAGTTTCCAAGTGTTTGAGTGTTTTTCAGTTTTTCTGTTGTGGTTGATTTCTAGTTTAATGCCATGGTGATCAGAGAAAGTGCTCAATATGATTTCAATCTTCTTAAATTTGTTGAGACCGCTTTTGTGCCCTAACATGTGGTCTATTCTAGAGAATGTACCATGAGCGCTTGAAAAGAATGTATATTCTGCTGTTTTAGGGTGAAAGGTTCTGAAGATATCTATTAAATCGAGTTGATCTAATATGTCCTTTAAGTCTGCTGTTTCTTTGTTAATTTTCTTTCTTGAGGATCTATCTCATGATGTTAATGGGGTATTGAAATCCCCTACTATTATAGTATTGCTGTTGATCTTGCCCTTTAAATCCATCAAAGTCTGCTTTATATATTTAGGTGCTGCTATATTAGGCGCGTAGATATTTTTAACGGTTATATTTTCCTTTTGGATTGCTCCCTTTATCATTATGTAGTGACCTTCTTTACCTCTAAATATGGTCTTTATTTTAAAGTCCATTTTGTCTGATATAAGTATTGCTACCCCAGCTTTTTTTTCATTTCCATTTGCGTGAAATATTTTTTCCATCCTTTTATCTTCAGTCTGTGTGCATCTTTTGATTTAAGGTGTGTCTCTTGTAGATAGCATATGTATGGGTCCTGATTTCTTATCTACACAGCTACCCTATGTCTTTTGATCAGATCATTTAATCCATTCACATTTAAGGTTATTATTGATATGTAATTGTTTATTGCCATTTTATTCTTTAAAACTGTATTCCTCTTTTGCTATATTCTTTTTCTCCTTTGATCTGTTTACAACAGGTCCCTTAGCATTTCTTGCAGCCTTGGTTTGGTTGTAGTGAATTCCTTGAGGGTTTTTTTTTTTTTGTCTGTAAAGCTTTTTATTTCTCCTTCAATTTTAAACAATAGCCTTGCTGGATAAAGTAGTCTTGGTTGTAGGTTCTTGTTCTGCATTACTTTGAATATTTCTTGCCATTCCCTTCTGGCCTCAAGTGTTTCTGTTGAGAAGTCAGAAGTCATCCTTATGGGAGCTCCTTTGTAGGTGATAGTCTTTTTTTCTCTAGCAGATTTTAATATTTTCTCTTTAGCACTTAGCTTTGGTATTTTAATTATGATGTGTCTTGGTGTTGATTTTTTTGGGTTTCTCCTTAATGGAGTTCTCTGTGCTTCCTGAACATGTGAGATGTTTTCCTGCCTTAATTGAGGGAAGTGTTCAGCTATGATATGCTTGAACAAAGTCTCTATCCCTGTGCGGAGGACCTGGGTTCGATTCCCGGCCAGGGCACACAGGAGAAGCACCCATTTGCTTCTCCACCCCTCCGCCGTGCTTTCCTCTCTGTCTCTCTCTTCCCCTCCCGCAGCCAAGGCTCCATTGGAGCAAAGATGGCCCGGGCGCTGGGGATGGCTCTGTGGCCTCTGCCTCAGGTGCTGGAATGGCTCTGGTCACAACATGGCGACACCCAGGATGGGCAGAGCATCGCCCCCTGGTGGGCAGAGCGTCGCCCCTGGTGGGCGTGCCGGGTGGATCCCGGTCGGGCGCATGCGGGAGTCTGTCTGACTGTCTCTCCCTGTTTCCAGCTTCAGAAAAATGAAAAAAAAAAAAGTCTCTATCCCTTGTTCTTTCTCTTCTTCTTCAGGAACCCCTATGATGCGGATGTTATTTCTCTTCATGTTGTCACAGAGCTCTCTTAGAGTTTCCTCAGACTTTTTGAGTCTCTTTTCTTTTTTCTGCTCTGCTTTCATGCCTTTATTTATTGTGTCCTCTAACTCGCTGATTCGATTCTCTGCTTCATCCATCCTGCTTTTAATTCCTTCCATTGTGTTCTTTATTTCAGATATTATATTTGTCATTTCTGACTGATTCTTTTTTATTATTTCAATGTCCTTTTTTATATTTGCTATCTCTTTATTTAGGTGTTCGTAATGACCATCTATTGTTGTTCTAATATCTTTGAGCATCCTAACAACCATTATTTTAAACTCTGCATCTGGTAATTTGGTTATATCTGATTCATTTAGGTCCTTTTCTGGGGATTTCTCTTGGTTCATTTGTGTTGCATTTCTCTGCCTCCGCATTTTCTCTGTGTAAAGGAAGGTTTTGGCCACTGGAGTCCACTGGGTATGGCCTCTGTTCCCTAGGTATGGTCTGTCTGCAGACCTGCCATCACCTCTTCTGTTGCTGCCTAGGGCTTCTGGGTTTGGGCGTTGCCGGTGCCTGCCCACTGGGGCTGTTGCTGTGGTTTCCACCTCTCCTTCACGGGAGTGGCTGTGATCACGTGCTCGGTGCACAAGCCTTGGTGGCCTTGGCCTTTGCCCCGCCCCCGTGGGTGGCGTTATGCTCAGTCCTGAGGGCATTGGTGAGCACCTTTGCTCAGCTGCGGGTCTCCGCCTGTTTCTGGGCTTTCACCCTGCCCTTGCAGGAGGAGCCACTCGTGGAACGGCTGCTAGCCTTGGCTCTACTGGCCGGGCAGGACTTCGTGCCCATGCTCAGCTCAGTGGCGGAACTCCGCCTGCTCTGGGCTTTTGGCTCCACCCCTGTGGGAGGAGCCAGCTCCCAAGTCAGGTCACAAGCCTGGGTTCCGTGGGCAGGGCAAGGCTGTGCTCCTGTGCACTTGCTCAAGGGCAGGTCTCCACCCCTTCTGGGGTTCCCGCCCTTCTCCCACAGGCTGGATTACAGGCTGCCGGCAGCTGGGCTTGACCGCTTTTGCATGCCTACTCCTCCCCAGCTGGGCAAGGCTGAGCTCACACGTAAGCCCAGTGGTGGCCAGCCGGCTTCCACCCCTGCCGACAGAACCGTGCCTCTGCGTCCGCCGCCGCCTGCCCTCTGGCGAGCCCTCAGCCATGTGGGGTGCGGGTGCTGCAGCTCAGACCCTAACACTCACTACTATAGCCCTGAATGCTCCCTCCTAAGCAACTCTGCTCTGAGTGCTGCAGGGGAGCTTGTTTGGCTGCTCTCCTGCTTCCCTTTGCTGGTATTGCTGTTTCCGGGGGAAATATTCGCTTCAGATTTGGGGAGTGACTCGTCCCAGGGGTTAGGGTGGCTGTCTCCCAAAATGTTTCTCCCTGTGCCTCCTAGATTACACTCTCTTCCTGCTACTCTGGTATTCTCCTCTCTCTCCGTCCCCCGGAGCCCCATGAGTGGTTGTGAGAGAGGTTTTCTGTGCGGTCCCTTTAAGAAGAATCCTGGGTCTGAGAAATCAGAGTCTTTCTCACAAACAGTATCCTGACTTGTTTCCAGCTAAATACTGTCCTTACACCTCTTCTGGGCTCTGGGGCTGCAGGCTGGGGCTTTGTTCCTGGGGCTCAGGACCCTCCCCTCTCTGCTAAACTCACTTCCTGCCATGTGAGTCTCTCCCGGCTGCTGTTCGCTCCGGGAAGCTGGGCAGCCCTCTCCATGTTTCTGCTTTTCCTACCAGTCTTGGTGTGGCTTCTTCAGTGTTCCTTGGTTGAAGAATCCTCTTAGTTTAGTCCAAAGTTGGTTTTTCCAGATGATAGTTCTTAAAATTAGTTTGTAATCCACTTTGGTTCTGGGAGGTGGATGTTGGTACATCCGCCTACTCCAGCACCATCTTGTCTTCCCATGGACCCTGGTTATTAAGAGCTCTTTATGAATTTGACTCCAAAGGCAAGGGAAGTGAAGGCAAAGATAAATGAATGGGACCACATCAGACTAAGAAGTTTTTGCTCAGCAAGAGAAACTGACAACAAAATAAACAGACAGCCAACTAAATGGGAGATGATATTTTCAAACAACAGCTCAGATAAGGGCCTAATATCCAAAATATACAAAGAACTCATAAAACTCAACAACAAACAAACAAATAATCCAATAAAAAAATGCGAAGAGGACATGAACAGACACTTCTCCCAGGAAGAAATACAAATGGCCAACAGATATATGAAAAGGTGCTCATCTTCATTAGTTATTAGAGAAATGCAAATCAAAACAACAATGAGATACCACCTCACACCTGTTAGATTAGCTATTATCAACAAGACAGGTAATAACAAGTGTTGGAGAGGCTGTGGAGAAAAAGGAACCCTCGGCCCTGGCTGGTTGGCTCAGTGGTAGAGCATCAGCCTAGCGTACAGGAGTAGGAGTCCTGGGTTCGATTCCTGGCCAGGGCACACAGGAGAAGTGCCCATCTACTTCTCCACCCCTCCCCCTCTCCTTCCTCTCTGTCTCTCTCTTCCCCTCCCGCAGCCAAGGCTCCATTGGAGCAAAGTTGGCCTGGGCGCTGAGGATGGCTCTGTGGCCTCTGCCTCAGGCACTAGAATGCCTCTGGTTGCAACAGAGCGATGCCCCAGATGGGCAGAGCATCGCCCCCTGGTGGGCATGCCGGGTGGATCCCGGTCGGGCGCATGTGGGAGTCTGTCTGACTGCCTCCCGGTTACCAGCTTTGGAAAAATATGGAAAAAGAAAAAAAAAAAAGGAACCCTCATCCACTGTTGGTGGGAATGTAAAGTAGTACAACCACTATGGAAGAAAGTATGGTGGTTCCTCAAAAAATTAAAAATAGAACTACCATGTGTATGTATTTTAAATTGACTTTTTACCATGTAAAATTTCAGTCACACACAAAAAAATTAGATAATAGCCCGATGAAACCGCATGCACCCATCTGCCAGATCAACAGCCACCCACTTCAGCTGTTCTCCATCACATGCCTCCTCTTACTTTTTAAAAAAATTTTTGTTGCAGTCTTTAAAAGCAAATCCAAGACATTCCATCACTTCTCTAGTAAATACTTCAGAATATGTCTCAGACAGATAAAGGTTCATTTATTTTATTAAACATAACTACAACATTGTTTTAATAAATTAAATTAATTACAATTCCTTAATGTATTCTAATTATGCTTCCATCTGAGCGCAGTGTGAAGATCAAATGAGTTTACACATATGAAGCTTAGAAATGTGTCTGGCACATAATTTCTTAATAAATATTTCTGATTATTAATATTGGTCATATTTATTTTAAAATAGCAAGCTTTTTTTTTTTTTTTTTTTTTTTTTTTTTTTTTTTTTTGCTTATTTATTGTTTTAGAAGGGGAGGGAGAGAGAGAAAGAGAGGGGAGAAGTAGAAAGCATCAACTCATAGTAGATGCTTCCTGTATGTGCCTGGACCAGGCAAGCCCAGGGTTTTGAACCAGCGACCTCAGCATTCCAGGTCGATGCCTTATCCACTGTGCCACCACAGGTCAGGCAATAGCAAGCCTTAAAAACACACCAAAAAAGCTTTATTTTGATTATAATTATATTACATGTTTATTATTAAACATTAAAAAAAACACAGAAAAATATAAAGAAAATAACGTAGACAAACTCTCCTTCAGAGAAACCTCTGTTGACACCTGGGGCATTCTTCCAGCTGCTTCCTTAGTCTGCACACACCAGAAACCTGTAATCATGTTACTCACCCCAAGACCTGTGGCTCCTTCGTCATGGACAGTGCTTTCTGCATCTGTGAAAACAGATTGGGGAGCTGCTACTTCCTGCTGTTACTTGGAAAGCAGGGAGTAACATGGCTTAGGCCGGCAGTTCTCAGCCAAGGACGATTTTTGCCCCCTCAGGAGGACATTTGGCAATGTCTGGAGGCATGTATGGTTGTTAAAATTGGGGTGAAGAGGATGCCCCTAGCATCTAGCATACAGAGGGCCCAGGATGCTGCTAACATCCTACAGTGCCCAGGACGTCCCCACAGCAAAGAATCACCTGGTTCAAAACGTCAGTAGTGCCAAGTTGAAAGAGCCTGCTGTGAGGCAGCTGTGCTAGGCTTGCTCACAGGGTTACCAGCTGCAAGCACTTTGCTTGATTAGTGTGTGAGCACGTGGCAGAGGCATATGTGTGTGTGTGTGTGGCCTATATAAAGCTATGGTACTTGCACTCAGGGGGATTGAGGATGAGCGGATTGCCTGTTGGCCGCTGCGAGGGGCCATTTTGCTGTGTGTTTGCCTGAGAGGCGGTTTCCTCTGTCTGTGTGCTTTTCTGCCATTGTGAGACTCTATTAAACGAAATGGCCCAACTCTTTCCAGCTCTGCAGTTTCTCTACCGTCTGCCCGAATCCAGTGTGAACCTGCCTGGTCTCAGTCACTGGCATTCCACCTGCCTTAGGCAGTTTCATTTCTAGATGATATATATTAAACCAGGAGGTCAGTCAGCTAGAATACTGGTATGCTTGCACCTGTGAAGATTTTACATTACTCTGTACTGGTTTTCAAGGGGCAGAGCACCTTGTCCCACCCCCAAACCCCCTCCCCCATCCTCCAGGAGCTTCCTGGGGCCCCGCACTAAAGGGTCCAGACCTGGCATAGAAAGGGTGCCTCCAGGACCAGGCATCCCCCTCAGGCCACTCTCACCCCTCCCCCATTAGCCCACCCCCTCAGCCCTCCCCCTGGGTCACAATGGAGAAAAATGGAGAACATGAGAAGCTATTCATTCTCACACCTATACACCCTTAACAATTTCTTTATCACTATTTCCTATTAGTAGTATTCTCATCATCATTATTATTATTGGTAATTTATTTCAAATTATGCATTCTCTTTTTAAAAGTTGAAAAGAGCTTTATTTTATCCTGATAATAATTGTAACACATAGTCACTATTAAACATTCAAACAAAACACACACGTTTCTGTTTGTGCTGACAATTTCTGCTGGTGGTGGTACCCTTATAATAGCCCTGCTGGGGAACAGAAAAGCAGCCTGTCAGAACCCCTGAAGGAAGGAGAGTTAACAGATACTGTTCACTTGGTTATCTTGACATAGAGGAGGAAGGGGGTCAGCCCAACACGGAGTAGCTCAGAGGATGCACCCTGGACAGGCTGCCTTTGGTCTGCTCATCCTAAGACGAGACCAAAGCCATTGCAGTTCTGCTCAGACCTTTAAAACCAGTCCAGATTAGCCAAGGGTTGGGAGAACTGGGGGGAATATCTGATTAGCTCTAAATGTTATCTTGAAAAGACAATAAAGAGGCTTTGTTGAGAAACTCCTGCTGGTGCCTCCCTCTTGGAGTCCTGAACCTTCCACTCCTTGCTCTAGAAAAGGAGTCCCTTGATCTCTGGCCAGAAACCCCCTGAGACACATGAAATCACACTGTGCCCAGGCTGTTTTGTAGCTATCTTTGATGCTGAAACACCACAGGCCTATTTCCCCATGAACGAATATAGAAACACCACCACTTGTCATGGCTGCACGGAATTCCACAGCCAGGGTGGGTACAAATTTGACCTCACCAGTTGTCTACAGATGAGGTGCTTTCCTAAATTGAAGCAGGGAACAGCCTTATAAAAAATCTTTGTGAGATTTTCCATGGGACAGTTTCCTGGAATTGGAACTACTGGGCCAGAGCTCCACAGCCCAGGCACTCACACTAGCTACCATTTCTCAGAGACAGTCAAGACCCTGTGTGTGTGTGGGAGGGGTGGGGAAGGGTGAGAAGACATGTTTCCAAGATGCTATGCTGTGAAGGAAGCTTGCTAGCCTCTAGGGAAAACAGCTGTGTTAGACTTGCTTGCTTGCACTCTGCATGATTAGTGCGTGGCACGTGGCTCTACCCTCAGGGCAGATTGCTTGCCTGCTACTATAAGAAGCTGTTTCCCCTGTCTGTTTGCTTGTCTACCGTTTCAAGAATCTATTACACAGAAATGGCTCACTGCTTTCTGGCTCCACAGTTTCTCTACCGTCTACCCGAATCCAATGTGAACCTGCCTGGCCTCGGCCACTGGCATTACATAGCCTTGAACCAGAAGCCCACAGCTGCTGGGACGGGTGCCATGTCCCACAAGCCCAGCCACTCCAGAAGCAACTCCCTCCTGTCTTGGCAGAACCCAGGTCAGTGCTTAGGCCTGGGGCCAGTAACCCAAGGTAGGACAGGCCCAAGACTGGCTGGGCAGGGGGCTTTACCTGCCAGGGTCTTAATCGTCCAGAGAGAAGTTAATCCTGCTACCTTAACACGCATCATCCACTGCTCCCCACACAGCCCCCAGCCCTGCCTCCACCCTGCCCCAGACCTCCCGGGAGTTAAAAGGAAGTTGCTGACCTGTTCCCTGGGGAAATAATAGCATTAGGGATAAGGTGGCCTCTGGCAGCTTCATCAGCAGATTCAAGGCTTTGGGCTGAGTAATCCTTTGGCGTCTGCCCCAGCAGCTGGTGGTCACAGATCGGGAGACACCCCCACCCTGGTCCTGCCAGGCTACCATGCCTTCCCAGGCACAGTCATGGCTCTGGCCGGGCCTGACCTGCCCAACAACCGAGGGCCAGGAGGAGAGGTGACCTCGACAGGGACCAAAATAAGTAACAATCAAGTCAGACAGAGTATACCTGAGCAGGTCAGACACTGACCGTGTCTTTATTTTTTGGATTTATTTTTTGCCATTATATCAAGAATATCAAGAAAATACAAGTTAAAAACAGATTCCTGTCTGTTACATGCCTCGTGATCCACAAGTCAAGGTGACCTTAAACTCTGAACTCAGACCCTGCAGTCTTCCACCTGGGTTGAGGACTGAAACTGACCTGGAGTGAGGCTCAATATTAAGGGCAAGATCTGGCCTTGAAGGGGCCTCTAGAGGGAGGGCAGGTGGACTGAGGAGTCAGGAAAGGCTGCCTGGAGGAGGTGAGCCATAAAAGGCCTAGAGGATGGTAGGGGATTGGTCAGCTCAGATGGAGAGCAGCAGAGAAAGGACCTGCTGGGGAAATGAGTCTCTTCTTCCTGGAAGACACTTCTCCAATGTCTTCAACGCCTTCCCTGTGGTCCTTCCTACGCGCGTACCAGGAGCAGTCCTGGTGTCCATCTTCTCCCAGTGTCCGCCTGCTGATGGTTTCAAGGAAAATCTGCTGCCTGACCACACTCTCCACCTGTAAAATCACTGTCTTTAACCTCAACTGGGTCTCAGAGCTTGTTCCAAAATCTCTCCCTCAATCCCTTCTGTAATGCTGGTGGCCAAGGTCAGGCAGGTTCACATGGGATTCAAGCAGATAGTAGAGAAACTGCGGAGCCAGAAAGGGTTGGGCCATTCTGTTTAATAGAGTCTCACAATGTCAGACAAGCACACAGGCAGGGGAAACCGCCTCTCAGGCAGACAAACAGCAAAATGGCCCCTCACAGTGGTGAGCAGGCAATCTTCCATCTGCAATCCCTCACCTCTCTAGAGCACATGCACCCATAGCCTTATATAGACTACTCACACGTGCCTCTGCCAGGTGCTCACGCACTAATCAAGCAAAGTGCTTGCAGCTGGTTCACCAGCGAGCAAGCCTGACACAGCTGGCCCACACCTTCCCCACAGAGGTCACCTTCAACTTCTGCCCTCTGGCTGGTTCCTCCTGCATCCTCTTGACTCCTTGTGCTCCTCTGGGACTAGAATAATACCTTTAGTGTCACCTCCTTTAACCTCAGCACAACCCCAAAGGGCATGTTAGGAAAACAGCTGTATTAGGCTTGCTCGCTGGTGTACCAGCTACAAGCACTTTGATTAGTGTGTGAGCACATGGCAATGCCACATGTGTGTAGTCTATGTAAGGGTATGGGTGCTTATGCTCAGGGCAGATGGCTGATTGCAGATTGCCTGCCCGCCACTGTGAGGGGGCCGTTTTGCTGTTCATTTGCCTGATAAGTGTTTTTTCCCTGCCTGTGTGCTCCTCTGCCATTGTGAGACTCTATTAAATAGGAATGGCCCGACTCTTTCTGGCTCCACATTTTCTCTACTGTCTGTCCAAATCCGATGTGCACCTGCCTGGTCTTGGCCGCTGGCATTATAGGGCACTAGTTGACCCAGTTGAGAAATGAGGAAACTGAAACACAGAGAGGTGGAAAGCCTTGCCCAAGCTCACACACACAGCCACAGAGACACGGAGCCACTCTGTGCTATAGGGCTCCCTCAGGTGGCCCTGTCCAGGCCAGAGCAGGCCCTGCTAGAACTCCGCTGCCCCTTTGCTGCTGCTCAGGACCAGGCAGCCGCTTCTCCACAAGCGCTTTCCTCTCTCTCTTGGACTTTTTTTTCGTGCCTCCCCATTTTAAAAGGAACTCTTCTGCTTAAATATTTGTTTAAAGACTCTCCCTTGACAGACAACAAATGCCCCTTCTTACAAAGCCCTCATCCCTGTCTCCTACCTTCCCAGAGGGTCTCTGCTTCCTGTCCCTCCCTGTACATATCCTTGGGCTCTCCCCAGTCTTGCAGAATCACTTGCCAGGGGCACCTCCCACTGTTAAAGCCTTAGGTATCAGTCTACCTAGAGAACACCTTGGAGGAAAGCAGGTGTCTAGCGGTCAGACACATGTTTGAACCCTGTCTCCATCACTGATCTCCTCTACCAGTCCTAAAGCTGTGTGTCCTAAAGCTTACCCAGTGAGCTTAGTTTCCTCGTCTGTGTTTGAGGGTTGCTGTGGGTTTTGAATATGATATTGCAAGTATTTGTGTAAGAACTCTTCTTGAGTGCTTTCCTTGCCCTTTTTATTAGTGATACAAATGACCTCTAGGAATTGTGACCTGGGTGGGGCCACATCCTTGCATGCCCTCCTCCCTTTTCTCCCAAGGCCAGCTGTCCTGATTTTTCCCTTCAGCTCCTCTGCCCACAGCTCTTCCCAGTCAGAACCTACACCTTGGGATGAGAGGCCCCAGCTGAGCCTCAGACACTTTCCCTGGCACTTATGTGCCCAGATTCCTCAGTCCTGGGCTTCCTTGCCCATCTCTGTACCAACAAGTTGAGCGTGGGTTGGCTGGGGCCTGTGGAGTTGGTCTCCACACCAAACTTCAGTTGATTCTATGGCTAGAAGCTTGGGGCTGAGCTCAGGCAGGAGTGCGGTGTGAAGTTACCATGAAAGCCCAGGGTGTGTGCAACACTGCCCACAGAGGGAGCGAAAGGTCTGCTGGGGCCAGCCCCTGGGGCCCACGGAGGGGATGGCTGATTCCAAGCAAGGAGGAAGTGGTAAAGAATTGAGTTCCAGAACAGGGAGACAGGGCCTATGGGAAGGAACCACTGATTCAAGGGGATGCCCTTGCCCTTGGCCAAGTGAGGTGGAGAGTCCTGAAGGGCTGCCTGGCAGGAGGAGGGGGTGAAGGGATGAGGCCAGAGGCAGAGGAGGTCAGGTGAGCGGCTTCAGCCCAGTGGCCTCGACCTTCTGAGGCCCCAGAGAGCAGATTGCCCCGCAAAGTCTCTCAAGCTGACTTTCCAAATCCCCAATAGTGCTTCTCTGTCACAAGGAGTGTTAGTGCCACTTACAGAGGGCCCTGCGCACCCCCCCCATCTGTCCCCCTAACTCCATGATCCTCCCAGAAGCTTCATACTGTTCCCTCCTCTGGCTCTAAGTCTGAGCCAACTCCTGCCCTGGGCTCACCCCAGAGCTGAGCTCAGGTCTGCTGAGGAAGGGCGGTCCCCTCCAGACCAACAAGGGACATTTGGCTCCACCCTGGGCCTGGAGAGACATGGGGGAGGGGCAGTGGAACAGGGAAGAGAAAGGACTGACAGGACTGCCCCATGATTCTCGCAGTGACCCTGAGAGTAATAACTCATAACAACAGCACCCATCATTCCTGATGCTCTCACTGGGTACTAGACACTGAAGCACCTCGAGTACGACAGTCTTTAGTGTCCCTAACTCACTACAAAATGGGTTCCTTTGTCACCCCTTTTCACAGATGAGGAATCCGGAGCTCAAATGAGTTAAACCACTGGCTCAGGGACTTGTGGCTGGCCCAGGAGGAAGCAGGAGTGTGAACTTGTTCTGTCTCTGCTCCCTCCACCTCCCTCTGGGGTCTAGGCTTGGTGCCCTCAGAACCTTCAGTGAGCTCGTGCTGGGGAGACGGTCTGGGAACCAATGAAGGGCAGCCTGCTAGGGCTGTGAGGCCAAGTAGGGAAGACAGGGAAGCTGCCCAAGAGCCTGTGGCCGGGCTCGGGCTGTGTCCTCATCCCTCTCGTCCTGCAGGCCTTGCTCTCCAGGTGGGTAAGAGGAACACCTGCCCACTACTCTTCTGCTGCCTTGCAGGCCTGAAGGCACCCCTCCACATTGTGCCCTGGGCCTCCAGGCCTCCCTGCCTCCAAGCCAACCTCAGACCCCGACTGGGCTCATTCCCATGTGTGGTGGATGCTGCCTCTATGCTGGGTTTCTGAAGAAAGCTAGCATTCCAGCGGGGCCGGGACCCTCAAATTTTGGGCCCCTAGCAGTCCCTTATCAAGGGATCAGGGGAGAAGCACAGGGGCTTGAGGCTGCACCTGCCCAGGACCCACAGTGAGCACCACACACACACAGGGCTGCACGCTTATCCCAGCAGCTTACTGAGTACCTCAAAAAATGAAAGTCCTGGGGGAAGTGAAGTCTACCCTTCCCTTCAAGATTTAGCATTGGATGGCAAATAGCTTGAGCACTGGGTAGAGGGGCCCCAGGGACACTGGGCAGCCCCAGGGACTGGTATGGGAGCAGAGGACTGACGGCTGGGGGCACCTTGGTAATGCTGCAGGTGTGGCCAGTTGATCCCCTGCAAAGACAGTAAAGATTAAGAGGATCACAGGGACAAACCTCCCTGCGCCAGGATCGCAGCTGTGGGGGACATTGGGACAGCTCCTGAGTCAGACAGAGGGGACGGGAGATAGGAGGACAGAGAGGAGAGAGAGACAAGGACAAAGGGAGATGGCCCGGGCCAGGGAAAGGCAGAAGTAAGGGATAGAAGAGAGACTGGCCCTAACCGTGGGCCAAAGTAGAAAAGCTGAGGTGGAGGCTGACTGGCTCCGTGTCCCAGGAAGCCTCCCCAGACAGGAAGGCAGAGGCTGCCCTGGGACCGGCCTGGACTTGGGCAGTGGCTCCCACAAGCTCCCACATGGCTGCAGGGGCACCCATGGCAGTGGCTGCTTCCAGGAAGGAGCCTCCAGGCAGATGGGGCCTGGGAGAGGAACAGGCAGGTAGGCTCTCTGGAAGGTGAGGTAAGGGCCCTGGGGAGGGAAGTGAGCGCCGTGGAAGGACCCAGAGCAGTTTGGGCCCAGCTGGTTGTGGCCTGTGTCAGGGAAGCTGCCGGCCAGCCGGGACCCTAGAACTCCGGCGGGGCGAGCAGAGCCATGACAGCACAGCTGAGCGGATAGGGAGGGAGGAAGAGGGAGCGCCTTAGTGTTTCCCAGCACATGTGCCGGTGGTGCTGTCAAGAATGTGGTGTGGGGTAAGGGAGGGCATGCAGGTGGGACGTGGAAGCCCAGAGTTGACCTTGTTGAGAATTGGCCATGCAGGGAGGTGATGGAGGCAGGGAGGTAAGCGGGCAGGAGCTCAGGAGCTGGGTGGTGAGGGGGTGGGAGCATGTATGATAGGGAGATAGTTTTCCAGGTGGAAGAGGGAGTGAGAGGTGGAGGGGTCCTTGGCAAGGTGGGAGGGTACTGCCCTGTCCATCCCCGTTCCTCCCCTCCCCCAGGCGTGGGCACCTCGCTCCAGTGCCACGTGTGTGGTGACAGCAGCAGTGGGAAGCACTATGGCATCTACGCTTGCAATGGCTGCAGCGGCTTCTTCAAGAGGAGCGTGAGGCGGAGGCTCATCTACAGGTGCGGGAGGGCAGGCCCCAGAGAGCTCTGCCGGCCTACTGCCCTGAGGTCCCAGGGGAAGATGTGGCTAGGGTGGGCATGTGCAAGGCCCACCAAACAGCACTGGAGCAGGACACTGACACCCAGGGCTCCCCTCCACCTCCAGGTGTCAGGTTGGGGCAGGGATGTGCCCAGTAGACAAGGCCCACCGGAACCAATGCCAGGCCTGCCGGCTGAAGAAGTGCTTACAGGCAGGCATGAACCAGGACGGTGAGTCGAGTAACCAACCAGGGAGACATGGCAGAAGAGGTGGGGGTGCACGGCGGGTGGGGTGTCCTGACCGCCCCGCCTCCCCAGCTGTTCAGAACGAGCGCCAGCCCCGCAGCACAGCCCAGGTGCGCCTGGACCGTGTGCAGTCAGACGGGAAGCCCCCGCCGGAGCCACTGGGGGCTGCACCCAGCCCGCGGGGCCCCATACCGGCTTCTGCAGCCAGAGCCCTGGGGCCTGGGGCCCTCACTTCGCAGGGCCATCACCACTTCATGGCCAGCCTTCTCAAGGCGGAAGCCTGCGCTAAACTGGAGCCGGAGGACGGTAAGAGGGGGACCGCCTTGTTACCCTGCCCCCCCACGGCCAAGCCCCTGAGTACTCCCGCCTCCTGCTGAAGAGCAGCCGCTGATGTCACAGCCTCCTCCTCCCACAGCTGATGAGAACATCGATGTCACCAGCAATGACCCTGAGTTCCCCTTGTCCCCATATCCCTCCTCCCCACCCTGTGGCCTGGACTGCATTTATGAGACCTCCGCTCGGCTGATCTTCATGGCTGTCAAGTGGGCCAAGAACCTGCCTGTGTTCTCCACCCTTCCCTTCCGGGATCAGGTACACCCACCAGGCGGCCCCCATGAGTCACCCGGGCTGGGGATGCATCTGTCCTTGTGCAGGGGATGACCAGAGGTGCCATGACTTGGGGATGGTGATGGCTGAGGACCCACGTGCCTCTGAGTCAGTGCTGGTCAGGGGATGTGGCTGGGGTGAGCACCAAGGGGACAGCCACAGCCAGAGACACACAGAGACCAAGGATTTGAAGGCAGTACCTACGGCCCCCAGGTGCTCTTCCCTCCTAAACAAAACATCAGCTACGACAGACACTGTGTGCAGGATGGTCTACACCCCAGTAACAGCCTGAGCGGGCGGCTCTGGGCTCCCTAAGAGCACAAAGGTCTGTCACTTGAGGATTTGAGTGTCAGCCCTACCTCTTCAACTCTGGGATGCTCCCTGGGCTTCCCGTGGGCAAGCAGACTGACCCATCGTGATGACCCAGAAGAGAGGCACACTGAGGGCCCAGACCCTGAGCTAGGGCGTCTTCTGAGAACAATTTCAGGTGCTTGTGGGGAGTGTTCCCACAGCTGTCCAACCTCCAACGGCTCTAGGCTTTCCTAAATGCTCCAGGTGTGGCTCTAGATGTAACCTGTGCAGTCGGGCCAGGTGGTGCCAAGTCCCAGAGCTCTGGGCTCCTCTTGGCTGATGTCAGGAGGTCAGGAGAATATTTTGGGCACCCAGGACCAGCCCTTCTTCTTTCAAGGGACCAAGAGGGTGGCAGAGGTGCAGGCTGAGCCCGTCACACTCCCTCCCCCTCTGAGCACAGGTGATCCTGCTGGAAGAGGCCTGGAGTGAACTTTTCCTCCTTGGAGCCATACAGTGGTCTCTGCCACTGGACCACTGCCCACTGCTGGCCCCGCCTGAGGCCTTGGCTGCTGGCAGCTCCCAGGGCCAGCTGGCGCTGGCCAGTGTGGAGATGCGCTCCCTGCAGGAAACCATCTCCCAGTTCCGGGCATTGGCAGTGGACCCCACAGAGTTCGCCTGCATGAAGGCCCTGGTCCTCTTCAAACCAGGTAGCTGGGTCTGTCCAACCAGAGAAGTAGTCGGGAATGAAGAGTGGAAACTCCAGTGACTTCCCTCTGCCTCTTGCTTTCCCTCTATCACCCCACATATACCACATGTGTGCAGGCTTCTTCCCTGGGTGTGGGGCAGGAGAAGAGGAGGGTGCAGGGCTGAGTGCACTCCTCCCTCCGTGAGGGTCCAGCCGGCTGACTGTGAGGGCGGGCAGGCTGGGCAGCGGGCTCACTGCTGCTTTCCCCTCCAGAGACACAGGGCCTGAAGGATCCTGAGCGTGTGGAAACCTTGCAGGACCAGTCCCAAGTGATGCTGAGCCAGCACATCAAGGCCCACCACCCCAGCCAGCCTGTGAGGTGACCCAAGCGCCAGCCTCCCTGCCCATCATCCATCCATCCTTTCCCTTCTCCACCCCTTCCTACCTGTCTGGCTGCACCAATTAGGGCAGGGTCTCAACCAGCACATGTCCAGCATCTACTAGGCCATGCCCGGGCATGGGAGCCAAAATGATGTGCATAAGACAAAGTAAGTGGCTGCCTCCCAGGGATGCCCATCACAGTGACCACACTGAAGACGAGAACTGACCTGGTCACGTCTTGGGGGGTTGTAGGGGATTGTATGGATCTGTAGGAAACAGACTTACGGGTTGGAGGAGCACAGCAGACTGAGCAGGGACTCTGGAGGCAGGGCTGGGCTCGGAAGGAAGGCTAAGGTCTAAAAGAAGAGATGCCATCATTGACGAAGGGAGAGAGAGGTAAGCTGGGATGTGTTCTGAGGACAAGAGCCCAGTTTGGAAGGCACAGCCAACTGCTGCTGGAGAAAGGTGGGCTGGGTTTGAGGGTTGGTAGCTGCAGGCTGAGAGTATGGGGCAGGAGCCAGTGCTCTAGAGCAGCCCAGCATGGCCCAGACCAGCAGATACAGTAGAGCATCCATAGGTTGGAGCATGTGGCCTCCAGGAATCTATTGGCTGTTTCAGAACATGTTATCTGCACTCTCTTGGGGCTCCCAGCCATTCTCTCTGAAGAAGTAAATTAGCATGGACACCCGCAAATCACCTCTAACCTGACAAATGGTCCTCAGAAGAGGTAATTTCCCTTGAAGAAGAGTCAAAGTGTCCTGGTCAGTTGCCCTGTTGTGCAGAAAGGTTCCTGCTGCTTCTACATGTAGGAAGAATGCCATGCCAGGACTCAACATGGCAGCCTGAGAATGAGCATCAGATATAAGGTAGCAGATGCCCTCCTGGTCCAAGCTTCTGTGGGATCAGCTTCTTACAGAAATGTCGAGGCGTACTGGCTTAGTATCACATTTCAAAAATTCTGATTAAGATTTCCTACATCACCTCCATGGCAGTTCTGTGTTAGCTGCAGGCAGGACCAAGTGTTAGTGATTCACGTTCTCTAAGCATTGACCACCCTGCTGTCCCCCAGGAGGAAACAAGATTTCCTTCTTTTTTAGCGCAAAATCCACACCGGCATGGAAATGAAGCTGCTCAGCAGCACCTGCCCTTGCTTTGTGTAACTTCCTCTGATAGCTAGATTTCTTTTTTAAAAAATACTGTTTGGGACCCACCAGTGGATTAATTCCTGAAGGGAGAAAAACAGTTTCTCTCCTTGACTTCATAGTTACTTCTCCCTGACCCTTCTCAGACCAGAGGCACAGAGGAGGAGCAGGCTTAAGGCCACTCAGTCACACTTGCAGGGGGGAGCCACCCTGGGGGTGGCAAGACAAGGCGGGGAGGCTTCCTACAGACCCCCACAACAGAAGCTGAGCATGCAGCAGGCTCACATTGGAGAGGCCTGATTGACATTGGCATTGGCATTGGCACCGGCTGTCCAGCCTCCTACCCAAGGAGGGTCCAATACCCTCCCTCTGCCTCTTGGGTCTTCACCATCAACATTCTCTTCTTGGCAAATGGTTCTTATTGAAAATGACAATTACTTGTTTTCTGGACAAGTATCTCAGTCACGAAAACAATGATTTTACTTCATTGTCACAAATGGTTCCTCTGTCATCCTGGGTGGCTGACAGAGGGGAACGTATATTCTTTTCAAATACATATAGTATTAATTATCATAACTGTATAGAGTATTAAGATAAAGATCTTCTCACTTTGTAATCGTTATACACAATAAACTATTTTCATATTGGAGGGGGAGGGGCCCACAGGTCAGGGGTAGGTGGCAGCACCCCCTCCAGTGAGTGCATGGGGCTGTTCCTCCACATTTCCCCCTTCTCTCCTGGGCACCTCTCAGCTGCTCTCCATCCCCTGCCACCTGTCTTAGGAGGGTGCTGCCCCAGGCTTGTGCTTGGACATGGATGACAAGGCTGATGGTGTCCTCTCTCCTGCTCAGGTTTGGGAAGCTGCTCCTGCTTCTCCCATCTTTAAGGTTTGTCACCTCAGAACGCATGGAGCTCCTCTTTTTCCGCAAGACCATTGGGAACACTCCAATGGAGAAGCTCCTCTGTGATATGTTCAAAAACTGACAAGAGGTAGAATAAGACAGGTGAGGCCACCTCAGGAAGCAATCAACCCAAGTTGAACACTCACCTGCCCTGAGATACAGTAATTCTCCCCTGCCTGGCAGCACTGTCACCAGAATATAAAAATACTCATAGCAGCTTTATTCACAGTAGCCCAAACTGTATGTTAATGGTAGAGTGGATCAATTCCATGTAGGATGTCTTATAATGGAAAACAGCAATAAAAGAGAACGAGCCACCAATACAAGACAACATAGGTACATTTCACAGAAAAGTTGAATAAGAATGAGGTACCGATTCTGCTTATCCAAAGTTCCAGAACAGGTGAGACAAACTGGTGGTGACAAAAGCCGGAATAATAAGCCCCTTGGGTGGAAGGTGGGGTGATTGGAAAGAGGCTCCAGGGAGGCTTCTGTCACGTGAGAGATGGTCTTTATTTTGCACGGGGTATGAAGTGCCATTTGGCTTCCACTCCAAGTCAGAGTCAAGGAGTGACGAATTCAAGCCCCGTAAAACATTTCCTGCAGGATCCAAAACACCCCAGCTTCCCTCCAGAGGGCCTCCCGCCATCCCTGGGCTTCTCTTGGGCTTCCTCTTCCTTACCCTTCCTCCCCCCTCCACCATCAAAGGTGAGCACCATCCACCTGAAATCAAGGCAGGTATAGGCACTTGTAAAGGGGGATCTCCACCACTTCTTAACTGCATACAAAGGGTGAAGCTTAGACAAACCTCACATCCTTTTCAAAGACCCTGGAGACTGAGCAAATAATAATAATAATGTTAACATATTTCAAGTGCTTTATACACCAGGCAGTGAAGTGAGCACTGAATGTGTGTTGTTGTTATTTAATCCTCAAATTAACTCTGGCTGTGGAGGGATCACTTGTTCCATTTATAAATGAAAAACTTGAGGCTTAGTGAGGACTTGGACCTTGCTGCGACTCTACTTAACCCTCTGCTCAGCTCTGGCACTGCCTCTTCCCCAAACCCCCTCCACCCCTGGACTCCACTGAGGAGGCTGTTGCATTTTCTGTCTTCAAAGAAGAAATGCTTGAAGTCTAGAAGAGAACGGTCATGTGAGAGATCTGTGAAATCCTGCCCTTCAGCCAGTGTGCTAATTCTCCCAGAGTTAGCCTGCTTTGATGGAGGAAGAAAGTTTCAGAATACTCTGCTTTGGGAATGACAAGAGCTCAGTTGGTGGCCAGAGAGGAAAGACCATGGCAAATGCTGTTCAGCATTAAGCCCTTCCCAACTAAACACTCGAACTGCTTGGGACTCTTCATCTTCTGAATGCATCCGACTGGCCTCAGTTATTTGGGTCACTGAAAGTCTATGCGATTATAGTACCCAATTCCTTATCAAAAGTTTTATCTATTAGGTTTAAAGACCTATTTATAGAAGGCCTGAGCAGAGGAACGTGGTTGAAACATGATCAGGTGTTCACATCTATCCTACAGCCTCACTTTGAGAAGTCAGACTGCAAGGGCAAACCACTGAAGTTACAGGGTCAAGGTCATGCCCTGGGTGCTGAGCACAGCAGTTCTACATTGGGAGAAGCAGTTCTACATTGGGAGAGCGACTGTTTGGGATCTCCGGGAGAAAGTCATGGAGAACCAGAGGAGGTACATAAGCCTGGTTGTCTGAGGCCAACCTGGCATCCATACCACCACCTCCAACAGTCTCGTGCTCATTGCAGAGATCCCAAGAACTGCATTTCCCAGGGTCCCATCCCCTAAGAGTGGCTGAGAGATGGAGGGCACTCACCTGTGATTTGGGAGGTAAGCAGAAATCGTTCTTCTTCTTTGGAGGTGGTGCAACTGGATGTGCTGGCAAACAGACTTCACAGGGGCCCGCTGTAGAGTTGCGGTGGCTTCCAGCCAAGCTCTTGAGAACGTGGGAGCTGAGTTCTGTGTTGGCTTTCTTGACCTCCTGTGGGGGAGCTTCTCTGGCTTTCATTTCCTCAGTTCTTCCCATGTTTATGTTAAGCTCCTCTAATTCCTACATTAAGTCCTTCTCACCTGAAACACACAGAGTGGCTTGTTTTCCCAACACAACATGGCTCTCAGTTGATCCCAGGATTTATTCAACCTTTTGCCAAATTGGCCCCACTGAAATTCAGATGGGAAGCCCCTCTTTCACTGCATCTAGAGCCCTTGCTAGGAGAGGGGATACTATGAAAGCTTTTTTTTTTTTTTTTTCCCCTCTCAATGCCAGAAACATCTTTGGTTGAGAAGTACACAGTTAGTCTTGTGGGCCTGCTTGGGCCTTCCTTTTCAGATGCAGTTTTCAGACTCCTGCAACACTTCTCCTCCTCCACCCTTAAGAGAGTAAAGGTAGAAAAGGCAGAAAAAACCCCTCAAGAATGCCAAGAAGCACCCTTCAAATTAATAAATATAGTGGATACTATGGGTGACCAGGTGACTGTCTCCACCTGGTGGACGTGGTTGGTTTTCCCCACTCACGTGCAGGCTCTGCAGAGGCAGGGAGCTCTGTCCGCTTCCCCATGTGCCCCAAGCAGTACCTGCGGCCGCTCAGTGAGCATTTGTTGAAAAAATGGATAAATGGCAACATGGAATTGGGGACACACTCAACGAGGCATCCATGATGCCTGTGGGATTACAGATGTCACGTGTCTATCTCCTTTCATGGTCCTGTCCCTGGCTCTAAGACACTGTACTGCTACCCAATATAGGAGAAAGAACAAATCAAAATTTAAAAAAATCAAGGCTCTTGATTTTATAAAGCTTATTCCTCTTTATACCTCCATGATCTCATCTTTATAACTGGAAAGGTTTGTTGTAAATTCAGTAATCACAGGGACAAGTTTTTTTGTTTGTTTTTTGTTTTTTTCACAGGAACAAGTTTTAAAAATGGCACTTCTAGGTCTTATTTGACCAATTAAGGAAATTTTTAAAAATTTCACTGTATCTTTATCATTTTGATGTAATTTAATGCAAAAAATGTAAATAAAAACTTTGAAAAGAAACGGTAAGGATAATCTTAAGTTTAAAAACTGAATTATGGTGTTAGGGGGGCATTCACATGAACTTTTTTTCCATTTCACCTTTGATGTAGTTTGGTGCTGGGGACCCTGATCTCGCTCAGCAACCCCATCCAGTATCTGAGTACTGGCACCTCTTGTTTGTGCTGGGGCTCTAAGACTCAGCAAGACAGTGAGCTATGTTTCTTGCCTTGAGAAGCTTACAGCCAAGTTTTCTGATGCCATGAACACTGGGAGCTGTTGAGAAAACAAGACATCTAAGCCCATTCAAGGGGTAAAGACACTTCCAAGTGGAGCTGTGCTTTACTCTGAGACCTGAGTCAGCAGCTGTCCATGGAAGTCCACCAGGGAAGAGAGCAAACTAACATCCAGGAAGGGCAAACGACTTTCCCACAGGCATTCAACAATGGGGCAGAATGGAAGCAAGCTAGGTTTGATTCTTGGGCCCTCTTATTAGTAGCTGCTGCTGCTTCATGGCCTTTTAGGTGAGGATCCTACAAGTAGACTTCCCTCCTTCCTGCCCAGTTGGCCCTAAACTGATTAAATGAAGTCTTGACAGCTAGTAGCTGCCATCCATGACAGAAAACAGCTGAATCTCATTCTACGCAAATGCAGTAAGTTCCAGTAACTAGTACATCTGCACTTTGTCAGTTGTGGGCTCAGTACTTTTCCTTAAAAAAAAAAAATCAGTTTAACGAAAATCATTGTTGTTTCTTGAGATCAGGTTGCAATGAGTTGGGGTGGGAGCTGGGATGGTCAGAAAACAAACCACACATACTGCTGCTTCTGGAAACTTGTTCTTTAATAAGCCATTGGAGTGACTTGTCCATCAAGCTGCTTTTGTGTAGGCATACAGTGCATATTCTGAGTGACACAAACTGAACTTTATACAGATGATGTCTTGCTCCCCCATACCCTCCCTGCCAAAACCAAAAGGAAATGACAAAGCGCCTATTGATTGTGTCAGGAATGTAACAGTTCCAGGGGTGAGTCATTCTTCTTATAGAATTATTTTAACAGTAAAATACTCTATTTCACAGGATATGTCCTTTTACAATACATAGTCTTAAAATTTTACACTCAGCATACTTATAAATTAGTTAAATCCTTTAAAATAATATAATACTAATCTGTATTACACCCCTTTCCCCCTAAGAAATGCAAGTACATGGTTCAAAGGTGCAACTTTTATATGACCTAAAGAGGGCTGATAAATAGGCATAGCAAGGTGATAGGCTCCTTTATGGGGGTTTTCTGGAAAACAATTTCAACCAAGAGACCAACAAAACCTAGTTAAGAGCCATGTCCACACTCATCATTTTGCTGTCATCGTTTAACACTGAATCAAATGTGGGAGTGGTTCCAGAGAAAAGTGGTTAAGAGTGTGTCAGCTGCACAGAGACAGAGGACTCCCACAGATACTGAGGAAGCTAACCACCAAGGTGAACCTGGTGTTGGAGGACAGTGCCAGAGGTCTGCCTCCCTATCAAGGGGAGGAAAAAGAGAAGAGAGAGGGGAGAAGAGAGAAGAGAGAGAGGAAAGAGGATGAGAAAAGGTGTCTGGACTGTTTCTTTTTAAAATTAAAACACATCCTTTGAACACATCCTGAGAATATTTTCTTCTCTCTACTTCACCAAAGTGCTTGTGAAAAAGACACATTCATTCGTTTAAAAAGACCAAGTGGGCCTGTGGCACTCTGTCGGACCTCCTCTTTCAGTAAGTTTCTGGGATCCTCTGATAGTGGAAACAACCCCACTGTGATGGCGCTGAGACTTGGCCGCTCACCTGCAGCCTATCTGAGGAAGGTGGAGGAGTGGGCTCTGGCATCCCATTTCCTGCCCTCGGTCCTCCCACAGCCATCAAAGGCTCCTACAGGGAAGGCGGCATCTCCCTCGGTGAAGCCCAGAGTGGCAGAGTAATGAAAAGGGCAGGACTTATGAAGTGCATTACAAGCCGAGCATGTGACATCCCAAACTCTTCCTGTATTGCTGTTAGAGTCAGTTGCTTCACCTGTGGTACCCAATGTGCTCCAAGCTGCCATCACACATTTCAAGACAAGGCACGTGCTGGCTTTCCTGGGGAAAGCTGCAATCCAGGCTCTGCTTGGGGCTGGGGATGTGTGATGGGACAGGATGCTCCCCACCCTGGAGTATGGGCTCCAGGTGAGCTGCCTACTGCTGCCCTGCAGGCATGTTCTCTGAGATATGAGATAAAACAAGCAGAGAAGCATCAGGAAATACATGTGACACCTATTAATTATCTTACTCCTAAGTGAGTGTGATGCACATAGCACTCCTCACTGGTAACATAACTTGACCAGGGAGAGAGCCAGTTAAGGGCAAATTTCAGAAGGAGACAGCACTTGGTTCTGGCAGTGGTGAGTTATGATGAGACCTATTATCCCATGAGAGCAGCTTCCCTCCCTGCAGAGGGAGGGTCACACTTCCTCTCCACTCCTGCAGCTGAACCTCTCTTTCCCATCACCCTGCATTCTGGCAGCTCATTAAATGACTAGAAATCCACAAATCTAGCAACTGAAAAACAAATATTTCTTATTTTATGTTATCCAAATTCAGGTTTCAGGTCCCTGAGAAAAATTACAAAGTTTCTCGACATCCATTGCCAAGCTCCTGTAAAGTGTCCTATGTGAGTAGCTTTTTAACTGCCAAAAAACTTACTTCGCTAAAAACAGTAACCAGAAATCCACAGACTCAGAATATATGTCAAGATGTGCTCTCCAGGCTACTGCTCTGGGCCAAGGGGACCCTACACAACAAGGGCCATGTTTTGCGTGGTGCTGACCAATGCATGCACGCGAAGAGCAGCAGCACACCTGCAGAGCCACCTCCCGGGAGCACCACACTGATGTGCAGTGCAGGGGGCCTTGGACAGCAGCAACCCTACTGCATCACAACCACACTGAGACTGGGTTTTCTTCTAAATTTTCCAAAATTCAGATTTTTAAAGGCTTTGTATTCATTACTTCTCAGGATAGCATAAACAAGGTGACAGATGCTTGTGGGATATAGAATGGAACATTTACTCACTAACCATCATCATTCTGGAGATTTACAGATTCCTTTCTCCAGCTTATATCGGAACCCAAACCATGTAAGACTCCTGCTACATTTAGCTGCTACTCAGAATGTCCCAAGCCTCTCCTCTAGGGCTCGACAACAACTACTTAGGCAGTGGCATGAGGTTCAGTACTGTGTAACAGGAGAGACTGCCTTACTTAAGTCTTAGTACTTCCATAACTTCACATTGAAGAAGCGGCACAGAAAGGAAGAATAACCAAAATTCAGGTTACAGGTGGTAAAGGCTATTTCTCATAACAGTGCACGTGGTAGTTAGACAAGATGCATTTAGTAACTTGAAAAATAAACATTTTCACATATGTATCTCAAGAAAGGGCATTGTGTTTCATTTTCCATATATTATATAAATAGCAAAAACAGATTTCTAATCCCATGGATGCTAACTAAGGAGTTTAAAATGCTATTATAACTCAGGTGTATAAAGACACCTAGTGGGGTGAAAGATGGTCTGACTTGTCCCTCAACCCAGGGACGCGTGGTTCTCACATCCCTGTCCGATATCCCTTATCTGTGGGAAAGAATTCCACAGGAGGAGGTAAGCATAAGGTTAAAAAGAAATATGCACACTATATATATATATATTAAACTTCAGTAACCAGAATATGAAAGAAAGTAGCTTCAAGTAGTCCTTGATTTTAAAAAAAAAATCTATTTAATACTGATGGTCTAAGGAAAAAAAGATATGTTAGATGAGTCATCTGAAAAACTTTTTATTTTCTGGCAGCTTTCAGTAACACTTATTCATGCAGTATAGTGTGAGAATGTTTTAGGAGAAGTGATTAAATGGTCAATTCATTTGTTTTGAGTTTCTGGTTGGTATCTATCAGCAACTGAATATGTGATCTTCAGTCTAATCTGTACAAAGAGAAAAGCCTTGATGGATTAGAGTGAAACCCTCATGTTCAGGGATCACCGTATCTCTGGGACATTTTTATAAAATCAGAGGAACCTGATCCTAGGACCAGGGACATGAGAACAGTATGGCTACAGAAACTTCAGCCCATGCAATATATTTGGCAAGAACTAACTAGGAGTTAAACTAGCACTGATTATTATTATATCAAACATCAACAAAAATGGAAAGTATGGCCTCTCTTCTCTGCTGCAACCAGAGGCTTGAGACGTGCTCTGATGGCCCAATGGAGACAGCTGCTGTTCCACTCACCCAGAAATAGAACATGAAGTGTTTTCCAAAAATCTTAAAATAGAGAGCTTAGGCTTTTTCCTTATAAATCCTTGGAGAAAAAGTAGATTCTACCCCAGCTCCTAACTATCCCAAAATAAACCCAAAGGCTTTTGCTTTCATGGTTAAGAAAGATTTACATTTTCTTCAAACATCAGAGATCAGTGGACCCCTTAGGCCCACCATGTGCTCCCCACTCCCACACCTCCTCTGGAAAGGGAGAAGATGAAGAAAGGTGACCACAAAGGCTTCCACGACTGGCCCACACTCCCAGGCCCTGGCGAGGCAACCTTGTTGGTGAGACCTCCAGTCAACACAACAGCCAAGGCACAGCTGGCACCGCCCTGTGACCGTCAGGGGCCTCCCCCAGCAGCGGCCCTGGGCCGGCACTCAAGGTCTCAGCTGTGCACGTGGGCCAGAGGCAGAACCTCATTGAGGGGCTGCTGTGGATGAGGTGACGAGAGGCCCTGACGATGAGATGTGTTCACCACTTTGCAGCCATGAAGGGACACATCTGCCAGTTCAGACCATAAACTCATTATTTCCAAAGAGAG
The DNA here is from genome assembly GCF_036850995.1 of Saccopteryx leptura. Taxonomy (NCBI): domain Eukaryota; kingdom Metazoa; phylum Chordata; class Mammalia; order Chiroptera; family Emballonuridae; genus Saccopteryx; species Saccopteryx leptura. The sequence goes on from NC_089508.1 coordinate 125,229,424, forward strand.
CTAACTGTTGGGTAGAGCTGCCATCTGGGTCCACAGTTTTCCTGCGACCAGACACCACCGTCCCCTCTGGGGTCTCTTTGGTTTTCTGAGGTGAGTTTTTCACATTCTTCAATTTCTGTTTGCCCTTTTCAGGGTTGAAGGTTCCTCTGCTAATGAACTGAGGCCTGTCTTCTAGGGATCTGGTCTGGCCTAGGGGCCCCTCCATTGTCAGGGCCTCACCAGCGGAGGCAGCTCGGTAGAATGGCGATTTGGAGTAAATCTGAAATCGTTTTCTGGTTGCATGAGAAGATGCAGTGCTGGAGGAACATAAAGAGGAAACTGATGGGTCCACTGAGTCCAGAGAGTCACGCTGCTTTCTTAGCTGCTTTCTCAATGTGCTAGGAGGTTCATACTTGCCGGCTGCCTTCAGGGAGCTGGGGGTGAAGCTTCTCTCTAATGCAAAAAAGAGACCAAAGATGTAAATGACAGTTCCCTCTACTCATAATCTCATAATATTCTATTATGTAATGAGTAAGTGTCACTATTCACACGAGAAATTAAGTGGGCTCAGCTTTGGAAGGTCCAGACTGAAGTATTCTGTGCACACACTTAATTTGAAATGAGCTCATCAACCATTTCTACATGTGTCATTTCAGAATCACCCCAAGGAAGTCTGAAATTTGTGCCATTAGGAGAGGCCTACAACTGTCACCATCATCTAGAGCAGTGCTGGTCAACCTGGTCCCTACCGCCCACTAGTGGGCGTTCCAGCTTTCATGGTGGGTGGTAGTGGAGCAACCAAAGTATAAATAAAAAGATAGATTTAACTATAGTAAGTTATTTTATCAAGATTTATTCTACCAAACTTAGTGAAAATCTGACATAAAGTACTTGGTAAGTAATTATTATTATATGCTTTAACTTGCTATAACTCTGCTTTATAAATTTTATAAAGTAAAATTATTTCCCTACTTTATAAATCACCAATACTGTGGAACCGGTGGGTGGTTAGAAAATTTTACACTAACAGAGATACAAAAGTGGGCAGTAGGTATAAAAAGGTTGACTACCCGATTTAGAAAACTACCCACCCTTAGAAAACTGACCATGGCTCAGTAAGACAACATTGTTGTGATTACTGGCTTTTCTCTGTGGTAAAGTAAATGCAAGAGAAAACATTCAATTACCAAAAGCTGCATTGCATGGAAGGCCTCACATAATGAACAATTTTTATGAAAGCCTCATAAAGACCAGTATATTTCAACTCCTTAGGGCTTTGTCACCTTTTCCTGTAAGGTCAAGGTGTTCTGAAAAGGGACTTTGTCTTAGCTTGGGAATACTTAACCCTCTTTGCATTACTGTGTTCATTTACCGGGTTTCTCAGAAGTGGCACCTTCAGACTCAATGTTCAAGTTTTCAGAGCTATCAGCGGTCCCAATGGAAGCCTCGGACTCGAGGGTTTCATCATCAGAGGCCCGGGGCTCCAGTACAAGCATCTCAAATGTAAGCTCCTCCCTGTAAGACACAATCCAGAAACCCACTAGCATTTGATTGGAAGTGGAAGAAAGACAACAGGAGAAAAGACCTTCCATAAAAGTCAGGAATTTAAGTAGCAAAAACAGTCACAGTTCTTGCTGTTCTCATTCAGGGTGGTGATAAGAATCTGTAAGCCATAGTAATGGGAAGGCTAAAACTGTAAGCACTAAAGGACAAAATGACAGCAAAGGCTGAGCCTGAACAGGGCCAGGGGGACGTAGGGGAAGATACCAAAGGTGCGAGACCTTTTGGTAAAAGGCACTTTGGGGGCTTATAATCAGATTGGGTTCTAAACTCACTCTAAGCTCATTCATACTGCCTCAGGAAGGACCCTTCCTCTCTCTGGACCTCAGTTTTCTCATCCACAGAACAAAGAGATTAAACCAGATAATCTCTAAAGATTCCTTCCAGCTCACTAACTGGCTATACAGACTATATTTTCTACCTTGACCACAGAGAGACCTCTGAATAAAGTAAAACAATGATTGTCTTTTCTTTTTTTTAAAAAAACATTTATTTTATTTTATTTATTCATTTTTAGAGAGGAGAGAGAGAGGGAGAGAGAGAGAAGGGGGAGGAGCTAGAAGCATCAACTCCCATATGTGCCTTGACCAGGCAAGCCCAGCGTTTCGAACCGGTGACCTCAGCATTTCCAGGTCGACGCTTTATCCACTGCGCCACCACAGGTCAGGCCTGATTGTCTTTTCTGTCCTTGAAGCTTATACCATCTCCACTTGTCTTATTTTCTGCTACTCTTCATCAGTTGCCGACCTACCTCAGTCATGCCCCTCATTCCCTGAGTCTTTGGTACATGGCTCCTAATCTTGCTTTTCTCATTACTGCCTGACATTCCCCCTATCTATTTCAATCAGTATCTTTGTCACAGCTCACTTTAATACCCTAACACCAAAGTTCCTTTATGCCTGCAACTGTAACAACCATTCCTCATAGAGGCAACTTTCTCCAATGGGCAGATCTGAGGGTTCATCATTACCTGGAAATACACCAGCTCTGAATCAAATAGTCTGTTTGCCCACAACCGCCTTGTCCTTCATATTCTTACTCCCTTTTCATCTCTTCCCTTTCAAAGCCCTGTAAGCATCACTTCCACTACCTAGCTGAAGCAATCTTTTCAAAGACAATCTCACAAGAAGCTCATTACTGCAATTACATCATAAGCCATGTGTATTCACACCTCTGAGACTGCTCATACTTATTCCTTTCTCTAGAAAGATTTCCCCCTTCCTACAAATCCCCATTCATCCTTCAATGCCTCTGATATCATTTTCATCAGAGCTGAGCCGGTCATCCCTCTTCTTAGTTAATCCCTGTATGCAACAGCCTACTCAGTGTGCACTGCTGCCGCCTCACCACATCTGGGCCACAGAGCTCCAGCTGGTATTTCAGCTCACCTACATTCCATCAACTCTGACAGGCAGAAAGCACTGTACACAGACGCACATCCCCACATGCATCAAACTCTCAGACCTGGGACCCTGGAACTAGGAACAAAAATCCCCTTGAAATGTACAAGTCATCACTGTCCACCAGAATCAGTATGTGGGACCTTCAGGGAGAACCCCAGGATGGTCACATTGTCCCCAAGACGCACTGCCACCCACCTCTGCTCCAGGGATGGGAATGGTCACAGAGCTGCTTGCTTGTCCCTCTCCTAAGTGACAACCAATCTCCCTGCCCAGTATCCTAGCACCCGTTAGAGTTGCTATCCCACTCTGACCATCTAGTTGCTGGCCCCATGGCTATACTGATCTTCAGAACATGTCTTCCTTCATGGAGTTCCAAATAATGCCCATTCTCGGCAGGTACTCCATTTTAGCCTGGGAATTCCCGAAGCTGGCTTCCAGGTGACCTGTCAGGATCCTGACTAAGCTTCCCTGCCATGCCCTGCCCAGTCAGCCTGTCCACACCATCACTGTAGCAGTTTCAGGTCTCCCTGTTCATGGAGCTTCCTGCCGTGAGGTGATAGCTTTCACACTGTTACCTGACAACAGGTGACATAGACATCTTTTCCATATCCCCTATATCACCTGACACCGTGCTTGACATACAGGAAGAATAAAGAACAGAAAGAAATAAAGACAGATACGGTATTTCCTCATGTATAAGACACACACTTTTTTGAAAAATTTAGGGTCTAAAAACTGGATGAATCTTATACAGTGGTTGTAGATTTTTTACTTGCATTTCCCACTTTTTTGACAGTGATGAGGAGTTGTATGAATTTTATGATGAATAAAAATTTGAGTTCAGCCCTGGCCAGTTGGCTCAGTGGTAGAGTGTCGGCCTGGCGTGCAGAAGTCCCGGGTTCGATTCCTGGCCAGGGCACACAGGAGAAGCGTCCATCTGCTTCTCCACCCCTCCCCCTCTCCTTCCTCTCTGTCTCTCTCTTCCCCTCCTGCAGCCAAGGCTCCATTGGAGCAAAGATGGCCCGGGCGCTGGGGATGGCTCTGTGGCCTCTGCCTCAGGCGCTAGAGTGGCTCTGGTCGCAACATAGCGACGCCCTGGATGGGCAGAGCATCGCCCCCTGGTGGGCATGCCGGGTGGATCCCGGTCGGGCGCATGCGGGAGTCTGTCTGACTGTCTCTCCCCGTTTCCAGCTTCAGAAAAATGCAAAAAAAAAAAAAAAAAAAAAAAATTGAGTTCAATAACTTTATGTAATACTTTTTTTTTTTCTTTCAAATTTTGGGCCCCAAAATTAAGGTGCGTCTTATACATGGGAACATCTTATACACGGGAAATACGGTCACTCCCTTTCCACCTGGAAACTCACTTCTCCTTCTGCAGGTTCTCGATCTGCTCCGTGAGCACCCGCTCCTCCTGCTGCATGGCTGCCTGCTGCTGCTCGCTGATGTCCGTCTCCACAGCCACCTGACTGCTCGAAGTCTCTTCTGACACGTCAGACACAGAAGGCACTCCAACTACAGCAGGAGAGGATGGACTTGGGTAGTTTCCTCGACGAACACGCCCCTTTCCCTGCAAAGAAAAACATGTTATAAAGTAACTGAGTGACTACATCTGTTTACATAATGGCCCATTTAGGATAACAAATGTACTTCTATCATACCAGATGAATGGTAGAAATAAAGGAAATATTCTGCCAGGTCTAAGATCTTTAGTGAGATACCATCCATCAAATTCATTTAGATTAAATACTTCTTGCAAGAGCACTGAGAAATGGGTACTTCGGTGGCTGAGAGTGTAGAACAAAACTGTGCTGGGATGAGATTTTTCTTTTAATCTAAGCTGCATCTACTCCAAACTAAATAGCCTCACGTGGCTTTTAAATTGAATATTCTCATCATCACACAAAGTTCTGATGGACAGCACTGCTCTTTACCTTTAACTCTGGAAGGCACAATCTCTCTAGGAAGATTATAGAAACATGTCTTGAAACTCAGTTTCATTTTTAAAAAAAGTCATTTATATATCACAGAGTGCTAGTGAGAGATAGTCTCTGAGAATAATTTAAGAAACTTCTTTCTTGGAGCTCAGAGGGGGAAAAACCTTACTGTTTTCACACTGGTTATTTTATATATAACTTAAGCTTCTGAAAATAGCAAGCAAGGTATTTCAGTTTAGACCTCCTGCTAAGAACAACTGGACCAAACATAAAAAAACCAACATATTCTTAGCAATGTAGGACAAGGAGAGGCAGCCTAGCAGTCAGGGCTAATCTAAGTTTAAGAAGAGGGGCTGAGAGGCTGAGCAGAGCTCCTGACACACTACATCAGGGTCAAGGAAGCTGCATCTGCATGCCCCATGTACCAAAATCTGGTCTGTGCCTGATTTTGTAAATAAAGTTTTATTGGAATACATCCATGCTCGTTAATTCACGCACTATGGCTCTTCTGTAGAACAATGGCAGCATTAATTGTTGCAACCAAGACTATACAGTTCTACAAAGACGAATATATTTACTCTCATCCTTTATGGAAAGAGCTTGTCAACCCTTGGGGTAGAGAACAAAGTGGCGTCCAGACCCACAGAGTACAGGCTGCAGCCTGGTAAACCCTCTGTGTCTGACGCTGGCATCCCCAGGGTGTGTGTCCTAGACCTGAGGGCTAGGTGAAGTGACACTAGTCCTTGAGGACTCTGCAGCCTAGCTTCAATTCATGTGAATGGTCCAGAAAACTAACCCCTAAAACTGGATTAAAGTAACCCATGTTTTTAGTGCCCTGGCACCTGGCAGAAAAAATAAAAATACTCTTTGGAAAGTAATCAAAATATTTTTTCAAACAATGTTTCAAATACTGTGTCTGACACACAATCAAAGGTAACCAAGCACAAAAGGAGACAAGACCATGTAAATGAAAACCAGTAAAAACAACAGAAAACAGAAACCCTTGATGACTGCAGACACTGTGGCTATAGGACAGACTGAAAACAACCATACTGGAGAAGACAGGAAGACACTGTTGAATTAGTGAACCAGAAGTTAGGTCAGAAAAAAAATATCAAGAATCAAGCAGGAAAAACAAAACAAAAAATTTTCTGAAAAAATTCAGAAAAGAAGGTAAAAGACAGGACATAATAAAAAGATCTACCATCTGTTAAAAAAAAAAAAAGACAAAACAAAACCAGGAGAGAGAGTGATCCTGTTGAAGAAATATTAAAGAGATAATGGCAGAGAAGTTTTCAAAACTATGTAAATAAAGACATCACCCTACTGACTATAGGAAGCCGCCAACCTCTAAGAAAGGTAAATTTTTTAAAAAGTCCATACTTAGACACTGAAAATCAAAGGCAAGAGAAAACCTTAAAAACATTAAGGTTTTAAGGGGGAAAAAATCTACCTGCAACAAAGAAGCAACTTTTCAACAGAAACAATGGAAGGCAGAAAATAATAGATGGCATTTTCAAAGTGAAGAGAGAAAAAGTTAACTGCCAACCTAAAATTTTATATATAGCAAAACAACTTTCAAGAATAAAGCTCCAATAAAGACATTTTTCAGACAGTCTAAGAGAATCTGTCACCAGCAGACTTGCACTAAAGGAAACACTGACGAACAGACAGAAACACCCTAGAAAGAAAAGTTAAGAAGGGAGAAATAAAGAGCAATGAAAACAGTCAATATGTGAGTAAGCCTAAAATGAATACTGACTAAATAAAACATAAGAATAATGTTGGATTAAAAATATACAGATAATTAAACATACAAAAAGATAGTAACTATATCATATAATAGTGAAAGCATATTAAAGTCCTTGCATTGTCTTGGAAAAAGATAAAAGTACCAATTAACAGACTTCGAAAGATAATAGATTTTTATTATAACCTATAAGTTAACTACTAAAAGAAAAGTAAAAGTGTAAAAACTTCTAAACTAACAGAAAAAAATAATAATAAAAAATAGTCAAGCCTGACCAGGCAGTGGCACAGTACATAGAGTTTCAACCTGGGACACTACAGATACAGGTTCAAAACCCTGAGGTTGCTGGCTTGAGCACAGGCTCACCAGCTTGAGCTCAGGGTCACTGGCTTGTGTATGGCATCACAGACATGACTCCATGGTTGCTCGCTTGAACCCACTGTCACTGGCTTGAGCAAGGGGTCACTGGCTTGGCTGATGCCCCTGGTCAAGTCGCATATGAAAAAGCAATCAATGAATAACTAAGGAGCTGCAACAATGAGTTGATGCTTCTCATCTCTCTCCCTTCCTGTCTGTCCCTATCTCTGATTCTCTTTTAAAAAAAAGGCAAAAAAGAACAAAAACGTTAAGAAAAAGAAAGATGTATCTGGTTAAAAAAAAAGCACATAATTAAACAGACTTAAATCCAAATACAACAGTGATTACATTAAATGTAAATTGACTAAATGCTCTAGTAATAATGTGATAATTGTCATATTGTGTAATTTTTTTATTCTAAGTGAGAGAGAGAAAAATGAGAAGCATCAACTCATAGTTACCTCACTTTAGTTGTTCACTGTTAGCTTCTTTTATATGGCTTGACAGGCAGGGGTGCAGAGCACTGAAGCCAGGCCAGTGACCCCTTTCTCAAACCAGGAACATTGGTTTCAAACTAGCGACCTTGGGCTTCAAGCCAGCAACCTTTGAGCTCAAGCCAGAGACCTTGGGATCATGTCAATTTTCCTGTGCTTAGACAGATGATCCCTGCTCAAGCCACCAACCTTGGGGTTTGGAACCAGAGACCTCAGCATTCCAGCTCTATCCACTGCGCCACCACTGGTCGGGCTGTCATACTGTATTTTTTTTTTTTTTTTTTGAAGCTGGAAGCGGGGAGGCAGTCAGACAGACTCCCACATGTGCCCGACCTGGATCCACCCGGCACGCCCACCAGGGGGCGATGCTCTGCCCATCCGGGGCGTCATTCTGTCGTGACCAGAGCTACTCTAGTGCCTGGGGCAGAGGCCAAGGAGCCATCCCCAGCGCCCGGGCCATCCTTTGCTCCAATGGAGCCTTGGCTGCGGGAGGGGAAGAGAGAGACAGAGAGGAAGGAGAGGGGGAGGGGTGGAGAAGCAGATGGGCGCTTCTCCTGTGTGCCCTGGCCGGGAATTGAACCCGGGACTTCCGCACGCCAGGCCGACGCTCTACCACTGAGCCAACTGGCCAGGGCATACTGTATTTTTTAAAAAGCCCAACTATATGAAGTCTATAAGGAATGCATATAAAATATAGGAATTCAGAGAGGCAGAGAGTAAAAGGATGGGAATAAAGACATAACCACATTTAATCAAAAGAAAACTGACATAGCTGTATTAATTCTAGACAAAGTAAACTTTAAGGTAAAAAGTGCTACCGGTGATGAAGAAAGGAATATTTTATAATGTAAAAGTTCAAATTATGAAGAAGATATAACATTTCCAAATTTGTAGGTACCTAAGAAATAGCTTCAGAAATTTAAAGTAAAATAGTGACAAAAATACTCAAAGAAATAGACAACGCTATAATCACCACAGAGAAAACAAGTGTGTACACACTAATCAGTAAAGCTATGGAAGTAAACAATTTATTATAAGTGATAATAATAGACATACAAAGTTTAGTATCTAATAACTATAGAACACTATTTTAAAGCACATATAGCAAAGACAATACAGTTCTTAAGGTTGAAATGATATATCTGACCTTTAAAGTAATTTAAAATAAGTTTACTGACAGGGCAATTACAAAGAGAAAACTAAAAACACCTATATATTCAGAAATAAAGAAACAGATTTCTAATACACCCATGACCAAAGAAGAAATCACAACAGAAATTAGAAAACATTTTGAAATAAGCACCAATATCAAAGTCTGTGGGATACGCTTTACCTCTGCCTACCTTAAAGTTATAGCTCTATAGGTATATAGTAGAAAAGGCTAAAAATAAAAGCATTTTTTTCCAGGAAACTAAAAGGACAACAAAAAATATTCAAGGAGAGAAAAAGAAATAAAGATAAAAGTAAATAAATATTAGAAAAGAGAGAACCAAGTTCAAAATATAGTTCTTTGAAAAGATTAACAAAAAGAACAAACCCTGGTGAGACTGAAGATAAAGAGGGAACCCACAAATAACCAAAGGCAGAAATGGAAGCGAGCATCACTATAAGTCCTACAGACATAAGAAGGATCAGGGGCTACTATGAACAACCTTATATCAATTAATTTGAAATTTCATACAAAGTGGAGGTTTCTACAAAAGACCAAGTAATTAATACTGTCAAAAAAATACAAAAAAGTAAATAGCCTTATTCACTGAATACACAAATGCAAACTTTTCAGAGAGAAAACTCTAGGCCCTTATAATTTCACTGGCAAACAGGAGATAACATACAAATCACATGAATTCTCCCTCAAAATTAAAAAGATTATTCCTCAACTCAGTTTTAGAGGCCAGCATAACCCTGATAACAAGACATAATATATGAAAAGGAACTATTTTTTCCTTTGTGGGTACAGAATTATGTGTGTGTGCATGTGTGTGTATAGATATATATAGAGATATGTCTGTATCTATATATCATTAATTATGTTATTTAAGTATATTAACTTTTTTTTTTTTTTGAAATTAGAAGCAGGGAGGCAATCAGACAGACTCCCACATGAACCTGACCAGGATCCACTGAGCATGCCCACCAGGGGGCAATGCTCTGCCCATCCGGAGCGTTGCTCTCTTGAGGCTGGAGCTATTCTAGCACCTGAGGCAGAAACTTTGGAGCCGTCCTTAGTGACCGGGGCCAACTTTGCTCCAATGGAGCCTTGGCTGTGGGAGGGGAAGAGAGAGAGAGGAAGGAGAGGGGGAGGGGTGGAGAAGATGAGTGCTTTTCCTGTGTGCCCTGGCCGGGAATCGAACCTGGGACTTCCACACACTGGGCCGATGCTCTACTGCTGAGCCAACCAGCCAGAGCCTTAAGTATATTAACTTTAAATAATCTTTTTCTGGTACCAATTATTCCCTAAAAATGAGGACATCATGTTAAAAAAAAAAAATCCTACTCCAACTTAATAGGTAATTATCAGACCAGGTAAGCCCTGTCTCATTCATGGCCCACAGTGCTAATGTCTCAGGCTTCAGAACAAAAAAAGCCCATTTTGTTTTAACGCCTCCCTTCCGCACAATTACATATCTAAGTTTGCAGAAATTCTTAATTACATCTTTTTTTCCAGAATTAAATCTTGTATGCTCTGTACCAGCATCACCTGGTGGCTCAAACTCATCGGTTAAGCTCCAGCTCCAGTGCCCCCTCTTCCACAGCCTTTCCCACACCCTCAGGCAGGATCCTTCCTTCTTGCTCTTGTCACATAGACACAGTCCTATTTGACCCCACCCTTCCTCCTGTTAGACCATTCTTTCTGAACCCACAGATTCAATCATCTAATCATGTAGATTTGCCCTCCTTTGTGTGAGGAAGTCTATATATGATTCTACTACCTTTTCTAAGAATGACATTCTGAAACAGAGATCCTTAATTACCTGATTTGGGTCAGAATTCTGTGAGACCACCCCATAATAACTCCCCTATTATTCTGTGAGACCAGTCTGTATTAAGCTTCCCTACTGTAAAAATATTGGGAACCAAATGCTTTAATGGGGAGAACTAAGTGACAATACCCTCCTCTCCTCTTTAAGTTAATCCTCGGGTGAGCCCCAAATTTTCATTTTTTCTGAAGGCTTAAAGAGATAACAATATAAACAAGTAGAAAGTAGATTTTATTGGATAGAGTCTTATAAAAAAATGCCTATCAGAGTCACTAGGTGTGAATGCCATCAGTCAGGGTTAGCCAGATGAGGTGCCAAGTCTTGTAAGGGAAGCCTGGTGCCTACAGAAACGGGATAGGGCTGAGAGCACTGTCAGCAGGGTGACCAGGAGCTACCACTCATCTTCATTTACCCTGCAGACAATGAGCTGGGAATTACTGTTGAACACAAAGAAAGAGGACTGGCACCTCAACAAAGGTCTAGGATATCATCCAGAATTCTGCCTCCCCAACACTCATCCCAGCTTCAACAACCCAAGGCAGAAAAAGCAGGGCAGAAGAGTGTGGGAGGAAAAACCTACTTGCCTACCTCCAAAGTTTTCAGCCCTAGATTAAGGTCAGTTTGACCTGGGATAAAGTGGTAAGAATATTACATCAAACCTGTGACTAAACTTATAATATGAAGAGAACTAAGTCTTACTGAATGAGACTGGAGCATTTGAATATCTTGTATAAGGGACAAGATTTTTTAAAATAGTTAATGTCCAGTAGGAACAGAGAGTCTGGCATGGTAGAGTTAGAAGCAATTACTAGAGAAAGAGCAAAACTGATTTGTATTTACATGCCAGCAAGTTGAGATCCTCAAAGAACTGGTGACACATAGATGGACAATCTCTGAAATTACTTTCCCTATATATTGGTGTTCTTCACCTTCTTTTATATTATTAATAAAATCCTGGTATGAGCTCTGTTACACTGATATTTAAGTCCAGAACAAGTCCATGAATTTGCTCACTTCTACATGCCACTCTCTGAGAAATAAGAAGTGGATAGAGCCATACTTCTACATCTGGGAAGATACCATCAAAGCAACATATGTGAATAGATATATAAGCATTACTAATAATGGAGGATGCTGGAAGTACCAACAGGTATTTAAAGTAATAAAGTTAAAGAGACTGATGAGACCAAAGCTCAGAAAGCAGAAATTAATCTGGTAACTTAATGCTTTCAACATTCACCTTTTCTTCAATCAACCAAAGAGGAAACTACAAGGCTTATCTGACAAAGAGGAAAAGTGAGTATTTCGTGAATGGAGATTGTTCAACTGCATGATACAGAGAAAGGAAGACGAAGGTTCTAAAGAAAGAGCAAGAGAAAAGCAAGAGAGGGCTGGTCAGGAAGTAGGGCCTGCACTAGGCTGCACACGGAGGGTGGACAAGCATGGATGAAACAGCAGAACAACTCCTGATGGATGAGAGACAGTGATGTCAAGTGCTGTGACACATGGCAATATTAATACATACCGAGACTGAACTGCGGGTAATGCTCATAAATCTAACTGCAATTAGTACAGGTTTCTGGATTAGAAAGGACATGAAAAGGAAAGCAGAGGTTAGAATGCAAATGTCATTGCCCCATTAAAAGGGAAGGTTTAATCTTTCAAAAGACTCTGCAGCAGCAGCAAAAAAAGCATAGCTGGTCTACCTGCTTTGAAAAGCAGCTTTTTAGTAAAAGGTCTCCTCCCTCCCTCCCTGCAGGAGCACTGCTAAATTGGGCCTCAGAACTAAGTTCCTTAAAATTCTTACTACTAAAAAATGAAAGGGTGGCCCTGGCCGGTTGGCTCAGTGGTGGAGCGTCGGCCTGGCGTGCAGAAGTCCTGGGTTCGATTCCCGGCCAGGGCACACAGGAGAAGCGCCCATCTGCTTCTCCACCCCTCCCCCTCTCCTTCCTCTCTGTCTCTCTCTTCCCCTCCCGCAGCCGAGGCTCCATTGGAGCAGGGATGGCCCGGGCACTGGGGATGGCTCCTTGGCCTCTGCCCCAGGCGCTAGAGTGGCTCTGGTCGCAACAGAGAGACGCCCCGGAGGGGCAGAGCATCGCCCCCTGGTGGGCAGAGCGTCGCCCCTTGGTGGGCGCGCCGGGTGGATCCCGGTCGGGCACATGCAGGAGTCTGTCTGACTGTCTCTCCCCGTTTCTAGCTTCAGAAAAAAAAAAAAAAAAAAAAAAAAAAAAAAAAAAAAAAAGAAAGGGTTTCATTTTTAAATGGGGTTTCTTTTTCCATTTTCTGGGTAAAAGATTTAGACAGTATCATGGGATTGGCCTTATTTAAACCCTTTATGCCTGGGAAAGTCTATGTTTATGTTTGCTTTTAGAAAAGAGCCTTCATTCATCTAATGAGCAGACATTGGAGCACTGTTCTGTATCAGGCAGTTTGAATGGTGAAGGAAGAATAGAGTTCCTTTGATACTCATCTGAATATCAAACTAGGAAGAGACAAGGACATTCTGCTGGAAAAGCAGTGGTATGACAATGGGGAAGCCTGCCTCTCCTCAGAGATTCAATGGAGACTGGAGTAGGCGTTCAGCACTACGATTTTGTTTTACAACTGAGAGGAAGGGTAGCAAACAGGCAATAATTAAACTTTAATTCATAGCAATTTTCTAGTTACCCAGATCCTATGATTATTAGTCAGTAAGAACTGGAATTATCTAGATATAGGTCACTGGTTACAAAGGAAAATATTAAACAGAAAAGTGGGCAAATGGAGAAAATAAATTATTGTTTTTGCAAGGCTTTTCCAAAAACCTAACAATAAACCCTTAAAGAATCTTTCCTTGACAACAGGCTTGTAGATAAAATTCCATTTCCTTATGAATGATATTTTTGCAATTAAGTTCTTTACATCCCAGGGGTATTGGCAGGACCACCAAAAGTGGCATGGTGGAGGGCAGGAACAGATAGTAGAAGCAAGTAGAGAAAAAAGTTAAGATAGGTTAAGTTTTCACAGAAAAGACAGGAAAAGAAAACAGGATAGATTATTAAACCACCAACATTTTATGCAAATACTTGATTTTTAAAATTCTACACTTTTAAATGCATATGTATTCTGTACATACAAATACAGAAAGCTAAAAGATCAAACATGAGGCATTCTCTGTACCCCAAAAGTTGATGATTTTTTTTTACTTGTTCCACATGAAAAAGATTCAGAAAATCATCTCTTTCCCCACTGAAAATGCACACTTAAAATCCCAGGAAAGGCCTGACCTATGGTGGCGCAGTGGATAAAGCGTCGACCTGGAAATGCTGAGGTCGCCGGTTCGAAACCCTAGGCTTGCCTGGTCAAGGCACATATGGGAGTTGATGCTTCCAGCTCCTCCCCCCTTCTCTCTCTCTCTCTCCCTCTCTCTCTCCTATCTAAAAAAAAAAAAAAAAATCCCAGGAAAGCTCCCATTTCCCCTGTGATTCCACATCGTGCATCTTACCATTGATCTCCGAATCAGTGACAACCTGGTCTTTGCCTTATTCTCAGCAAACTCCAGGCTACTGATATCTTTGAGCCGAGCTTTGTATTTATTCATTTGTTCCACAACGATCAGCTCCACACAGCTGAAACAGGAGCAGAGAGAGAGAAAACTGAAAAGCTGAAATAAATCAAGTGTAGCACCCATACACTATTCCTCAGCTAAGTGTGGTGACTGGCAGAAGGATGAAAGGAAACCCAACACCCCTGATCTGATGAGCTCAGCGACAGGGTGAGTTCACAGCATGGTGGTCCAGAACTGGGTGCACTTTAGCATCTGTCTCAGGAGTGGTTCTTAGTCCCCAAGCTCAGGCCACACCCCAGAACAATGAAATCAGACTCGACTTTTTGGGAAGATGACACAAACATCAGTTTCTTTAAGGCCCCTTTGCAGTCAAGGGTAACCACCACTCCAGGAGGACAGCAGAGGCTTATGAAAAAAAGGCCAAGGTGAAACAGAGGAATACTGAGAATACAGGGATTCAGAGCCACAAAGCCACAATTAGACTAGATTTAAAAAGATAAAAAGAATATGTAATTTGGAAAATCGAAATTTTAAAATACATTTAGAAACTACAGCATTCCTAAAGAAAAACCAAATTTTAAAAAGATTCCTTGCCCTGGCCAGTTGGCTCAGCGGTAGAACGTCAGCCCAGCATGTGGATGTCCCGGGTTCGATTCCCATTCAGGGCACACAGGAGAAGAGCCCATCTGATTCTCCACCCCACCCCCTCTCCTTTCTCTCTATCTCTCTCTCTTCCCCTCCTGCAGCCAAGGCTCCATTGGAGCAAAGTTGGCCTGGGCACTAAGGATGGCTCCATGACCTCCTCCTCAGGTGCTAGAATGGCTCTGCTTGTAACAGAGCGACGCCCCAGATGGGCAGAGCATCGCCCCCTGGTGGGCATGCCAGGTGATCCTGGTCAGGATGCAAGTACAAGTCTGTCTGCCTCCCTACTTCTCACTTCAAAAAAATACAAAAAAAAAAAAAAAAGATTCCTTAAAATAAATGATGCTCAGCCTGACCAGGCAGTGGCGCAGTGGATAGAGCATTGGACTGGGACGCGGAGGACCCAGGTTCAAAATCCCGAGGTCACCAGCTTGACTGAGGGTTCATCTGGTTTGAGCAAAGCTCACCAGCTTGAGCCCAAGGTCGCTGGCTCGAGCAAGGGGTTACTCGGTCTGCTGTAGCCTCCCGGTCAAGGCACATACAAGAAAGCAATCAATGAACAACTAAGGTGTTGCCACGAAGAACTAATGCTTCTCATCTCTCTCCCTTCCTGTCTGTCCCTATCTATCACTCTCTCTGTCAAAAAAAACCCACAAAAAAACAAATGATGCTCAGCTGATCAGACTCCAAAGAATTTTTTCACCTTCAGCATAAAAAACCCAGGGTATCCAGTAATCCTTGAAAAATAATCTGAGCGTATAAAATCATGGGCAATGCTCGGTATCTGGATAAAGTGACTATACTGATTCAGAAGCCCCTGGGGTCTTGTAGAGGGACGGAGACTGCCTTACGTGGTAGTCTTACTGATGTCCTGCACGCTCTGTAGTGGGTCGATGGTGTCGGGGCAGCGAAGGATGCAGGGTGCAAACACAATGGCCAGAGCATTAGCAGACATCCGATTAGTGTTTTCCTGCAGAGCAATCCTAAGAAACAACAAGACCTCAGGTGAAACACGATAAAAAGGACAACAGTAGGGAGGGAGGCAGAAGAGACAAGAGAAAGATGACGTGTGACACCAAGTGCACAGTACTGAAGGGTGTTGATAGCAGCTGGAGGGAGACACTGTAGGTTCTTCCCAAAGTGGCTCCTTTGTCTCTGGAAACCACACTTTTGCTCTGTCCCTCCCTTGAAGTAATGTAGGCCAGCAGAGCTTATTAAGGGACATCTCTGACCCATGGCTCAAGGTCATCATCACTAGATGAACACATCTAAAGAACACAGAGCAGAGACTTTAAGGCATTTTCAGATAGTCATACATATCTGTAAAAAAAAAAGATGGTGTTCTTCCCAGCAACTGCTGCCACTGACACTCTGGGGTGGAGAGACTACTCCTGAAGTCTATGATCAGTCACCTAAGTACCATCTGGACCCATCCTCCTATGAATTAGGTTATACCAGTAGATATACAAACTTTCTAGTTCAAGATTAAATAATAGGTTAGGCTACACAGTGTCACCCTGACGCTGAAGTTACCTGGTTCTGATAGGAAAGAGAAGCATGCAGTCCAACTAGTTTGATGATTTCTACCTGTCATGCAGTCCAACTAGTCTGATGATTTCTACCTGTTTGATGTATTGACATTATACATGGGGGAATCTGTCAGTTTACCAAATGGAGAACCTCTTCATTTATTTAAAGGAATCCAAGGGGAACTGTTAAATATTCCTTTGCTTCTTGAAGTTACCTAACTAGATGAAAGATGAGGCGTTCCAGTGTGTTGAGATGAGTTCGGGAGAGCTGGTCAATCACAGAGTATACACCACGGATTGTCTCTTTCCTCTCTTGAAGACCTAAACACAGTAAGAGCAGCAAATAAGACTAGCTATCCTTTCTTATATACTACCTATTCTTCCTGGAGAGATACTAGGAATCAGGGGAAACTGGCTCTAGAATTTTAGGAGAGGCAGTGTAGCTGTGTGGCTGGTAACTCAGTCACCACTACTCTCTCATTGCTGGAGTTCTTTGTTCACTATGTAGTCTCCTGAGTTTTCGTTTATATCCCAGTAACCCTTGATTACAGCAAGGGAAAAAAGATGCCCTAGTTTTTTAGGCATCTGGTGGCTAACTAAGCCCCCATTAAAATTAATCAACTGCCATATAATTTATAAACCAGTCTTATGGGACTGTGAGAAGTCATGCCTCAGGGCCTAAATACTTCTAGGCCTTCCTTCATCATCTACACATCTGTAGCACTGAAATACTAAACTCCATAACCTGTCAGGCCTGGCACAAAACAGAATTCTTGCCAAGATTTACAAATGGACTAAACTACTAGAGGATCGCTAAATAATCTATGTAACAAAGACGGTATTCTTTTCCCAAGTAGAGGCCTTCCCTCAAACCTAGGAATCCAGTGCTTACCCATTGCTCGAAGAAATTCCTCATAGAGCTCAAAGGTCATGAGTGGGTTGGGCAAATCACGAAGCCATTGTTTGAATACACTTGCAATGACATGTATGTTATAGTCATCTAGGTTTACACTCTCAGCATCTATTCATAGACAAGAGTGATAAAAGACAAAACATGCAAAGAGATTCAAATAATTCACTTTAGAAACTACCATCACCAAAAGAAGGCTTCTTGTTCTTTTTTTTTTTGGCTTCCTGTTCTTAATGAGACTGACTTCTCTTCTACAGTCTAATTCAATGTTTTAGAACACTGCTGCTAATTGTAGTAAAGGAACAATTTTTGTTTTATTTTCCAAATTTGTTGTACACTAATCCATGTATAAAATAAAAGATCACATCTTCATGTCAAAGCACTGTTAAATTGCTTGAACAGTTTCTAATGCTCAATTTCTGCACTTATCTTGCTATGGATTAGTCCTGAACCAAACTTTGAGTAACAATGCTTCCCATGACAAATGAAAAAAGGCCCAGGGGACATTTTCTAAAAGTAAGGCTGATTTTAAGTCATTCTTGGAGATGAATGAGTAATAACTGAGCTTAGGCAATGTATGGGGAACACCTTTATTCTGTCTCACTTGTTTATATAGATGAGATTTATAGATGAGATGACCTGGGTAAGGGTGATCAAGAGGATAAAGGAAGACTGACTTTTCACTTGGCAGTCTGACTAAAGGTACAAGAGACAAGGTGGCAATTGCCCTTAAACTGGAGCAGACCAAAGTCTCTGGAAGCAGAACCTCTGCCTGAGTTTTTTCAGGCATTTTCTGTTATTATGTCCATACTGATTCATTGCTCATTGATTTGTTCATTAAAAAAAAAATAAGAAAGAAAGAAAACTAGAAAGAAAATAGTATGTGGGTAGGTTCTTCGCTATGTAAAGACAGGCTTTGTTCATAAAGAGACTCAAAAAGACCTACTCCTTCTCAATATTGGTAAAGAGTAGAAGTTGAGCCTGACCTGTGGTGGCGCAGTGAATAAAGCGTCGACCTGGAAATGCTGAGGTCGCCAGTTCAAAGCCCTGGGCTTGCCTGGTCAAGGCACATATGGAAGTTGATGCTTCCTGCTCCTCCCCCCTTCTCTCTCTCTCTCTCTCTCTCTCTCTCCCTCTCTCTCTCTTTTCTAAAATGAATAAAAAAAATATATATATATATATATATATATAGTTAAAAAAAAAAGAGTAGAAGTTGAGAATGAAACCAAATTCAAACCCCTGTACACATTCCAGGATTGTGGCTAGAGCTGTACAGAGATACACACTCAACCCACTACCACTCAGTAACTATGTCATCATGGAGGGAGGCAAGAAGAGGTACTGGAAACAGCACTTAGAATCAGAATAATAGAGACTAACAGGCAACAGTTTAGAATGAACTCAGAAGATCTAGGATTAAATTCTAGGATCTAGGATTAAATTCTTGGTCACTTACTGGTGAGTCTTTGGGCAGGATCCTCTGTAAACCTCTGTTTCTTTATCTGTAAACAGGGCTAACAATCCCTAATTCATAGGGTTGTGAAGACTGTTATAAAAACATCAGTACCCTGCATTATCAACAACTCATTCATTAATTTCCCTGAGCCTAAATATTTCTTTGCAATTAGATATCAAGATCTTAACAGATTGTTAAAAAGATAAAGAGGTTTGTCTCAATTACCTAATAACTTTGCCTTGCATAAATGACATATTCAGTATATGTTTGCTGAATTGACCATATAAAATAGGAAAGACTCCTTTGAAACCCACAAAATGATTAACAAGCACCACAGAAAAGATTATGTTCTTCTGGCTACAAGAAAAGGATCAACATGTAATGAAAATTAAGAGTAGAAAATGACCTTTAATTTAAGTGAAAGTATTTGGCCTTGATCTGGAGGCACCATCTTACCTGTGTCTAGACCTTGTCGAAGCTCCTTGATTTTGTTAGTTGACCCAGACTTCCGGTAAATGCCTTCCGTGTATAGTCCATGCATTTCGATGTAGTTTATCAGCTTTTCTACCACTAAAGGAACAGTTCGGTCTTCACTAGTCAAACGGGACAGTTCAACCCCAAATTGTCGAGATGATAGCTCTGGATCATACTAAATGGAAGATAATTTTTGTTTCCAAATATGTTCAAACATCTTTAAACATGTTTAACCAGCTCTTTAGGAGGCACTACTTGTTATTTCCCTGAAGGTTTATGAGCACAGTTATGAGAGTTAGGGAGAGAGGGAATCATGGTTAAAGCTGACAGTATAAGTGAGATGTCAGTTTCCATCCTCTTCCACTAGGAAAACCCCCAGAAGTAATGGGATAAAGAAGAAAGGTAGTGGCAGCAGGCTACTGTTCTCTTCCTGTGAAAAATCTCTTCATATAAAGGTGAGATGTGGCCAAGAGAAAAGGGACTTAAATGTATGCCAAACATTTAACACGCACCATTAAAAAATTTACCAATTTAGTATGAGTTAGAACTGTCAGTAGTTCCTGAAGCATAAGAATTCTTAATGTTTACGTAAACTTTAGAAAACTTCAACTACATGTTGATGTCACAGCTAAAGGCAGAGGTACACAGACATTGGTCCATGGTTAGTGTTCTAGCTCTTTTTTATTTAGTCCAATAGTGTATTTGATATCATAACTTACTAACTATAGTTTATGAGGCTGCAAAAGAATGGCTTATCCTTAAGATTATTTAAATTCTCAGAAAAGCTAGTGACCTTGGGCTCAAGCCAGTGACCTTGGGTTTCAAGCCAGCGACCTTTGGGCTCAAACCAGTGACCTTGGGATCATATCTATGATCCCATGCTCAAACCAGTGACCCTGCACTCAAGTTGGTGAGCCCGCAGCTCAAGCCAGATGATCCCATGCTCAAGCCAGCAACCTCTTGGTTTTGAACCTGTGTCCTCAGGCCAATGCTCTATCCACTGCATCACTGCTTGGTCAGGCTGTATTGTTTTCTTAAGACTCTTTTTTGGGCCCTGGCCGGTTGACTCAGCGGTAGAGCGTCGGCCTGGTGTGCGGGAGTCCCGGGTTCGATTCCCGGCCAGGGCACACGGGAGAGGCGCCCATCTGCTTCTCCACCCCTCCCCTCCTTCCTCTCTGTCTCTCTCTTCCCCTCCCGCAGCCGCAGTCGAGGCTCCATTGGAGCAGGGATGGCCCGGGCGCTGGGGATGGCTCTGTGGCCTCTGCCTCAGGCGCTAGAGTGGCTCTGGATGTGGCAGAGTGACGCCCCGGAGGGGCGGAGCATCGCCCCCTGGTGGGCATGCCGGGTGGATCCCGGTTGGGCGCATGCGGGAGTCTGTCTGACTGCTTCCCCGTTTCCAGCTTTGGAAAAATGAAAAAAAAAAAAAAGACTCTTTTTTGTTTATTTAAGCTCTGATCTTTATTATTTCATTCCTTTCTATTCGGTTTGAGTTTTGTTTGTTCTTTTTCTAGTGTCTTTTAAGTGTAAGTTAGATTTACTTGAGATTTTCTTTGTTTTCTGAGGTAGGCTTGTGTGGCTATGAATTTTCCACTTAGAAATGCTTCCTTAGGACCCAAGTGGTTAAGATTGGTCCTAAGAAGTAGCTGCTTGATCATGCATGTATTGTGGAACCCACAAATGAGATATTACCCATCACCCCCACCTTGGAACAGAAAGGTGGGAAACCACTGGTGCCTGCCATGCCCCAGTCAGCACAAACAGCTACCCTAGCTATTATTTCCCTACGTGTAAAATCATATACTTCTTAGCATTTTCTGATTTACTTATTTCACTTAGTATAATGTTCTCAGGGCCCATCCATGATGTTGTGAATGACAATAGGTCATCATTTCTTATGTCTGATTAGTAT
Organism: Saccopteryx leptura; assembly: GCF_036850995.1. Taxonomy (NCBI): domain Eukaryota; kingdom Metazoa; phylum Chordata; class Mammalia; order Chiroptera; family Emballonuridae; genus Saccopteryx; species Saccopteryx leptura. The sequence goes on from NC_089508.1 coordinate 125,250,349, forward strand.
TCCACTGTATTCATGAACATTCATTTGCTGTTCTTTAGGTGGTTACTTAAAAAACTTCAACAAATATCTGTAACATTTAAGCCTAATATATATATTTTCAGGACTTCTACCACTTTTCAGGTAACCCAGGAACCTTTGAATAATTTAAGTCCTTTTGTGTAGTTTTCATGCACTTTAATTCTCTATATTTTAAGCCCACAAGACATTCTTGTTTTTAGTAATATTCATTTATATTTACACATTATTTATTCTTTCCATTGGTCTTCATTCCTGCCTGTATTTCTGTTTCCAGACAAGGTAATTTTCCTTCTACCTTGTAAACCTCCTTTAATATTTCTTTTACTGCAAGTCTGCTGGTGACAAATGCTGAGTTTCTGTTTGTCTGGAAATATCTTCGCACCATGTCCACTTTTGAAGACTACTGTTACTGGATACAGAATTCTGGGTTAGCTTTATTTTCTTCTGACGCTTAAAATGTGCCAAGTCACTGTCTTTGACCTCCATTATTTTAATTGCAAAGTCAGTTGTCAGTCTTTTCATTGCTCAGTTAGGTAACACTGATTTTTCTCCCCTCTGATTACTTTTAAGAAATTTTCTTTTTTGCCTGACCTGTGGTGGCGCAGTGGATAAAGCGTCAACCTGGAAATGCTGAGGTTGCCGGTTCGAAACCCTGGGCTTGCCTAGTCAAGGCACATATGGGAGTTGATGCTTCCAGCTCCTCCCCCCTTCTCTCTCTTTCTCTCTCTCTCTCTCTCTCTCTCTCTCTCTCTCTCTCTCTCCCCCTCTCCTCTCTAAAAAAAAATGAATAAAAAAAAAAAAAAAAAAATTTTCTTTTTCCCCTGGCCGGTTGGCTCAGTGGTAGAGCATCGGCCTGGCGTGCAGAAGTCCCGGGTTCGATTCCCGGCCAGGGCACACAGGAGAAGCACCCATTTGCTTCTCCACCCTTTCCCCTCTCCTTCCTCTCTGTCTCTCTCTTCCCCTCCCACAGCGAGGCTCCATTGGAGCATAGATGGCCCGGGCGCTGGGGATGGCTCCTTGGCCTCTGCCCCAGGCGCTAGAGTGGCTCTGGTCGCAACAGAGCGACGCCCCGGAGGGGCAGAGCGTCGCCCCCTGGTGGGCGTGCTGGGTGGATCCCGGTCGGGTGCATGCGGGAGTCTGTCTGTCTCTCCCCGTTTCCAGCTTCAGAAAAAGAAAAAAAAAAAGAAATTTTCTTTTTCTTTCATTTGGAGTACTGTTGTATCTGGTACGGTTTTCTTTGTCTTTATCCCACTTTAGGTTAAAACTGGTTCATGAACCTGTGACTTGATGTGTTGGACCATTATACCTTTCTTCCCAAACACCAGTCACATACATTTAAAAACCTTTCATCCTTTCCAATGTCTTTTATGTTTATTTCTATATTTACCTATTCGTTTTCCTCTCCATGCTTGGATAATTCTAGTAACCTATCCGTTTACCACTCTTTTCTTCTCCTATGGCCAATATGCTTTTAAATCTATTTTTTGAGTCCTATAATTTCAGCTGCATTTTTTATTTTTAGACTTTCCAGGTAAATAAATAAATAATAAATATTATTTTTTCCATTTTGTGATAGAAAAAAATTTTTGTATCTTTTTACCTATTATTTGAACATGTTAATCAAAAAAGTTTTTTTTTAATTTTTTTTTATTTATTTATTCATTTTAGAGAGGAGAGGGAGAGACAGAGAGAGAGAGAGAGAGAGAGAGAGAGAGAAAGAGAGGGGAGACAGAGAGAGAAGGGGGAGAGGAGCTGGAAGCATCAACTCCCATATGTGCCTTGACCAGGCAAGCCCAGGGTTTTGAACCGGCGACCTCAGCATTTCCAAGTCGACACTTTATCCACTGCGCCACCACAGGTCAGGCCTAATCAAAAAAGTTTTAAAGTGCATGTCTGACAATTCAGTAACTGGGTCATCTATGAGTTGATTGCTATTGTCTATTTGGTATTTTTAGTCTCATTTCTTAATGTCTGATATTATATATGAACAAACTGCAAAGGCTCTGGATGAAGTTTTCTCTCTTTGGAGAGGATTCATCTTTTCTTTGGTGGATGCTAGCACAAAGAATAAATCATCTTAATCCAATCAAAGTTTACCTCCCTTTTCCTAGGCTCTTCAGAGATGCCATTGAGAGAGTATTAACTAGGGTCCCTCTTTGTAGGTAGATCATACAACTGCATAATTTCTCTCCTGAGCACTGTGAGACTGCAAAATACTCTAATCTGCTCTTCTGCTTAGCTCCTTAGCTTTTTGTCCTATGCAGCTCAAGGAATTAGAAAATGCCTTAAGGGGAAACCTCTGATTTTCAGGTTCATTTTTCTACGTCTGAATCATAGTCCCAATCCTAGACTTCAAATTTTGTCTCTACAGTCCTGTAAGATTTTTAAAAACTTTGCTGACTTCTTCCTCTTTTTCCAAGTGAGAGGAGGAAGACAGACTCCTACATGCACCCAACTGGGATCCACCCAGCAACCCCCATCTGGGACCATACTTGTAACAGAGCTACTTTTAGTACTGAGGCGGAGGCTCCACAGAGCCATCCTCAGGCCTGGGGCTGATGCACTTGAACTGTTATAAGGGACCCAACTAATTGTAACCCCTTTGCATTATAAGCTACCCAGGACCAGCTTATACGTGTAATTTATAATGACACTAGACTCCTTAGCCTCAACATTTTACTATTTTTGTCCATTTTAGGGAAGTTATTGTGCAGGCTCAACAGTCTATAAAAATGCAGACGTTAGGGGGCCTGCAACTGTTAAGAAATTTGGACCCTACACCCCAAAATTGTTCTAAAGATAACCTTAGCTTAAGGAGCCTGTTTCACTTCTATAATCTTGCTTAGCTAGGTGCCTGTATCCTGCTTTTGCCCCCACCCAAAAATATGGGTTTTGCCTTTAAAAGTGAACCCTTGATTTGTTCACGGCTGCATGATTTGAGTCTGTAGTGAGCTTCGTGCAACCAGCTGGCTTTTAATAATAAAGTGCTCAAAATTTTCCTGTAACTCGTGTCGCTTTAGAACTCACTGGTCACTTTACAGCAGAACCAATTGAGCCATGGCTGCAGGCTGGGAAATGAGAAAGAGAGACGGGGGGGGGGAGAGAGAGGGAGAGGGAGAGAGAGAGAGGAAGAGAGAAGGGGAAGCGGGAAGGGTGGAGAAGTAGAAGGTCACTTCTCTTGTGTGCCCTGACTGAGATCGAACCGGGACAGCCACATGCCAGGCCCATGCTCTATACCACTAAGCCAAGCAGGCAGGGCCACTTTGCTGACTTCTCTGATTCTTAAATGTGGCCCTATGCCCAGAATCTTGGTTTCTTGTTCTATAACAAAATTTGACAACTTCCCATGAGGAGAAAAACACCTCACAGATATATAGTTACCAATCTACAATTCTCTTCTCTCTAGGATCTTGGCCCTTAAAAGTTCAGTTTGCTTGGCAGCTCTCTGATGATTCACCACAGACTTTTTCAGTTGTTCTCAGCATGAGTAGTAGTATGCCATAAGCTACTCTATCTTAGCTGGAAGCAAATGTCCCACCTACATGTATTTAAAGCCTTGAATCAAAATTCCCTTTGTACTTTGCCATAATTTCTCTACTAATTTGGAACAGACACAAAATTCTATACATAGGCTATAAACAACATGCATACACATTAATATTGTAGTTCAGGTGTGTATATAACATTGTTACGATTGTCTGTATGTGACTAATAAGTAAGAAAATGTGATTATTCATCCATAAAAACCTAAAATCTTTCAAAAACAGTTGCTTCCTTGAAACATAGATACTGAAGTATATGTTCACAGTATCTTTTAAATCTCTGTCTATGGTATCCAAGTAGAAATATGTAAAAACACCAAATATGTAGTGAACTTTATGTTCATGTTAAAATCTTTAATTGCAACCTACCACTTTCAAGATAATTCCTAAGAAACGAATGTTTAATAAAATAAGAAACCTTTAGCCTGACCAGGTGGTGGCGCAGTGGATAGAGCGTCAGACTGAGATGCGGAAGATCCAGGTTTGAGACCCCAAGGTCGCCAGCTTGAGCGAGGCCTCATCTGGTTTAAGCAAAAGCTCACCAGCTTGAGCCCAAGGTCGCTGGCTCCAGCAAGGGGTTACTCGGTCTGCTGAAGGCCCACGGTCAAGGCACGTTATGAGAAGGCAGTCAATGAACAATTAGGGTGTTGCAATGCACAATGAAAAACTAATGATTGATGCTTCTCATCTCTCCGTTCCTGTCTGTCTGTCCCTGTCTATCCCTCTCTCTGACTCTATCTCTGTCTCTGTAAAACAAACAAACAAACAAACAAAAAAAGAAACCTTTAAAAGCAGTGCTTTAATAAATTATTGGGCAATCAGTTTAGTAGCTTCCATGTAGTAAAGGTAAATATAATTCTCAGAAAATCAATTCAGATATTAATATATATCTCCTTTTATGTGTATGCTGGATCATGACAGCAAATGTATATTTCTTACTGTGATTTGAAAATCAAAGGTTTTAAACCTACTGCTCTATAAAACTATCCTAGAGGCCTTGATTTCTTTCCATGAGACACCAAATAACCCATCAGTTCTGTTCATTATTATTCATAGATAATAACTTCTTACCTTTTTAGAACACTTGGCTGTGGTTTTCAGACAGCACTTCTTGTGGCAAGCATACTTGCATACTAAAAAGAAGGTTAAGAGAGAATTTTTAGAAGTTTGTATATCAATGACATGAACTTAAAAAGATTAAAAGTTTATTTTGTATATAATTTTTCTTTAAATCTGAGACTGCCAAAGTATCATATATATATATATACTCTACTCTGTACATTAGAAAGAAAAGCATTTAACCTGTTCTTTGTAAATACAATTTACTTTATTTAGCCCATTCTATTTAGAAATATAAAGTTGAAAAACATGCCTAATATTTCTAACCAATGTCTATACAATATTTTTATTCTTTCAAGACTGTTTACCCTTTCACCGCCCCCGCCCCCATATTCCAGTAAAATACTTATCTATCTCTATGGTTTGAGTCACAGATTAGAGTTCATGTTCCCTTCATATGACTTTTATCCTTATTACCATAGTAGACTCAACCCTTCCTAATGTTTCAGTTTTAGCCCAGCAGTAAATAAACCCTCACAGAATTAATGACAGCACTCGAGTCTATCATGAAATGACAGAAATAGAAAAAGGTCTTCTGTAAGCCAGAACCAAGTTGACCTACAAGAAGTCTCTATTCACACTCTAGTATTTATATATTCTGATGAAAGGGTTACAGTAAAGAAAAAAAGTACCTTTTGGGTTATAATCTAAGAATTCATTAGTTAATCTATCCATCTACTCAACAAGTAGTTATTGAAACTTACCATGTGCCAGAACTGTTCTAGGCACTGGTGATACAGAAGAGATAGGTAAGTTTCCCAACCTTACAGAGTATACATTCTAGTGGGACAAACTAACAAAACAAGAAAACAAATGAATACTTAATATAATCTTGAGTGGTGACAAATGCTATAAAGACTTTCAAAGCTGAGTAAGGGAACCGAGAGTACCAGGGAACCGGGTGGCATTTTAGGTAGGAAAGTAAGGAAAGAACTCTCTATGATGTAACATTTGAGTACAGACATGAATTAACTGAAACAATATGTCCTACTAACATCTGGAAGAAGAGCATTTCAGATAGAGTGAGCTCCAAGTACAGTGACCAAAGAATATAAAAATATTTGGTTTGGCTACTGAGAGTAGGTGAAAGACAGTAGTGAGAGACGAGGTTAAAAAATTAGGAAGTATGACTTTTTATTTTATGTTAAAGAAGACATAAGAAAACTTAGGGAAATAGAAGCATCAAGTAGTTTTAAAAATCCTCAAAGATCTCTTACACTTACATTTGCAAACAGAGGCTCGGTCCATTATCCATATCAGAGAAGAACAGTACTCGCAGTACGTAGGAATGCTATACTGAGTGGCCTTAAAGATGTGGCCATTGTGCTCTTCCATCTGAAAGAAAAACATGGCTATCTATGTTATAGCCAACAGCACATGTCACCCTAACATTGTCAGCCAATGAGAAACCCAGTGGAGTGGAGTGGAGTAAATCTTTTCAGCACTTATTGCAGGAAAAAAAGAAAGATCTTCTAAAAAATAAAGTTAAATTAAAATATGTGTTCACTGCTTTCAAAAACTAACAATTTTGTGGAGAAACAAGGCCAACTTATATGAAAATTAGAAAGCAATGCATAAAACACATATGAGCTATCTTATGTGAGTTCAATCAGCATGTTAGGCAGTTCTCAAATTTGTATTTTTAACCTCAAAAACCTTTACACTTTGAAAATTATTGATGACCACAAAGAACTTCTGTTTATGAGCTATATCTGCTATATTTACTATATTAGAAATTGAAACTGAAAAAAATTGTACTATCCAATTCATTTAAAATTACGTGTTAACATAAATAACATTTTTATGAAAAACTGTGCCTTTATTCACCCGATTTTTTGTGTGTGTGTGTATTTTTCTGAAGCTGGAAACGGGGAGAGACAGTCAGACAGACTCCCGCATGCGCCCGACCGGGATCCACCCGGCACGCCCACCAGGGGGTGACGCTCTGCCCACCAGGGGGCGATGCTCTGCCCCTCCAGGGCGTCGCTCTGTCGCGACCAGAGCCACTCTAGCGCCTGGGGCAGAAGCCAAGGAGCCATCCCCAGCGCCCGGGCCATCCTTGCTCCAATGGAGCCTCGCTGCGGGAGGGGAAGAGAGAGACAGAGAGGAAGGAGAGGGGGAGGGGTGGAGAAGCAGATAGGCACCTCTCCTGTGTGCCCTGGCCGGGAATCGAACCCGGGACTTCTGCACGCCAGGCTGACGCTCTACCACTGAGCCAACCGGCCAGGGAAAACTGTGCCTTTACAACAAACAAACAAACAAACACAGCAACGTTAAGAGGAGTATTGTTTTGGCCTGACCTGTGGTGGCGCAGTGGATAAAGCATCCACTTGGAAATGCTGAGGTTGCCGGTTCGAAACCCTGGGCTTGCCTGGTCAAGGCACATATGGGAGTTGATGCTTCCCGCTCCTCCCCTCATCTCTCTCTGTCTCTCCTCTCTCTCTCTCTGTCTCTCCCTCTCCTCTCTAAAATGAATAAATAAAAAAATTAAAAAAAAAAAAAAGAGGAGTATTGTTTTAACTTTTTGTAGACCTCTTTAATGTCTGGCTTAATAAAAGACACCTGGATTCCCATATCCACTTTTTTTTAATTTTTTTATTTATTCATTTTAGAGAAGAGAGAGATGGAGAGAGAGAGAGAGAGAGAAGGGGGAAGCAGGAAGCATCGACTCCCACATGTGCCCTGACCAGGCAAGCCCAGGGTTTCGAACCGGGAGCCTCAGTGTTCCAGGTCGACGCTTTATCCCCTGCGCCACCACAGGTCAGGCCCATATCTACTTTTTCATTCAACCTGTTGGCAGGTGCGGTTTAGTTTGAAAGATATGAAGAAAATCCAAGTTGATACAGATTTGAAATTGGAAAAAAAAAAGGATAATTTAATTATCTTTTCAGATGATGCTACATCAAAACTCTACAAATAACTTGAAGGTTAATTGAAATATGAAATCTAAAACGACATCAAAGAATTCTTCATGCTCTGTGATATTAAAATCAATTTTTCTGGGCTTCATTAAAATTTACAACTTTTATTTCAAGGTATCATTAAGAAAATAAAAAGATAAGTCACAGACTTGGAGAAAATATTTGAAAATCATGTATTTGATTAAGGACTTCTATCTAGAATATATGAAGAACTGTTACAACTCAATAATAAAAAGATAACTCAATTTAAAAACAAGCAAAATACTGAACAGACAGTTCATTAAAGAAGTACAAATGGCCAATAGGCACACGAAAAGATGCTTGAAATCATCAGTCATCAGGGAAATGCAAATTAAAACCACGAGGAGGTACTGCTTCACACCCACCAGAATGGCTCTAAGTAAAAAAGACAGCATGACTGCTGGTGAGGATGTGGAAAGACCCCCAGAAACTGCAGTTGGGACTGTAAAATGACACTGTCACTTGGAAAACAGTTTGGAAATTTTTGAAAATCTACATCAGAGTTACCATATGACCCAGAAATCCTACTCTTAGGTAGTTTATACCCAAGAAAACTGAAAACATGTTCACATCTGTACATGAATATCCACAACAACATTACTCATAACATCTCAAAGGTGGAAACAACCCAAATACCCATCAAATGATAAAAAGATAAGATATATATCCCTACAATGGAATAGCACTAAAAACACCTAACTACTGAATGAATCTCAGAAACATTATGTTAAAAAGCCAAATGCAAAAAAGACCACACACTGTATGACTGCATTTATATGAAATATTCAGAATATGCTAATATAAAAAAAAAAGTAAATTAGCAATTACCTGAAACTGGGAATGGTAAAGAGCAAGGTCTACAAACTGGCATAAAAAATCCTCTTGGGGTAATGTAAATGTTCTAAAATTAGATAGAATCACTAAACTGGGCCCTGGCCAGTTGGCTCAGTGGTAGAGCGTCGGCCTGGTGTGCAGGAGTCCCGGGTTTGATTCCCAGCCAGGGCACACAGGAGAGGCGCTCATCTGCTTCTCAACCCCTCCCCCTCTCCTTCCTCTCTGTCTTTCTCTTCCCCTCCCGCAGCCAAGGCTCCACTGGAGCAACGTTGGCCCAAGCGCGAAGGATGGCTCTGTGGCCTCTGCCTCAGGCACTAGAATGGCTCTGGTTGCAACAGAGCGACGCCCCAGGTGGGCAGAGCATCACCACCTGGTGGGCGTGCCGGGTGGATCCCGGTCGGGCGCATGCGGGAGTCTGTCTGACTGCTTCCCCGTTTCCAACTTCAGAAAAAAAAAGAAGAAGAAAGAATCACTAAACTGTGCACTTAAAAGGGATAAATTACACTTAATTAAATTTACCTCAATAATTCTCTTTTTAAAAACTGTTTAGTCTATCTTGCACTTTAAATGGATATTTTACTTATACATGATTTTATAGTATTTTGCATTGGTAATTTGGAGAATACTAGTTCAGAGAGTATACACTGTGCAGCCCTTCCACATAGACACATTATACACCATTAAAAAGTCATGTTCCTTTATATCATTAACAATCTCATCAGAAATCTCATCTTTAATGGAAAGTTCTCATACTCATAGCAGCAAATATTTCCACAATCCTATTTTTTGCTTGAGATCTCAAACTTTACTGATAATACTGTCAGAAGTTTTCTTTGAAGTGACAGAGTCACTGTACATTTTCAGAAAAAATGTCTGCCAATTACCAAAGTCTAAATAAGTACTGCTTGTTAATAAAGTAAAAGTGATTGCTATTTGTTGGGCAGATAAAATACATTATGCTCACTTTGTTAAAGATGGCGCTGCCCACGTGGAGGCCGTTGCCCAGGTGATATTAATGTGTGTCTCTGTGGGCTGTGGGCAGGCAGAATCCTTGTAGCCTGGGGCTTGGTTTTGGGATTAAGCCTTTCCCACCCTTTTTAATGTGGGGTGGTACAATCCTATCATGCCTCAGAAAGTGACTTTGTATTAGAGACTTCCCTATTTTGTATATTGGATTAAAGGTCTGGATTTCTACACTATAAAATGGGGGCAGAACGGGATCTTGCTCTCTTGGTTCCTGAGATTATCATTAGAGGAGAGAGCAGAGAGGAGAGCAGAGAAAGGCCACGTAGAGGAGGCCAGGAGAGGCAGCCAAGATGGCGGAGTGTTGAGTGAGAAGCCAGTTAGTGCAGAGTTTGTGCAGGGAGAAGGAAGGAGATGGGGAACAGAGGTGACTAAATCTGGTGAGCTAGAAACCTTTGATTCTAGGAAACTCGGATAAGTCAGTAGCTTTGTGAGCACTGAATGTGAGTGGGTTTTGGAGCCCAGTGTGTGTTTTTACTTGCCCGCCGGGTGCAAGCTAGGATTAAAGATAATGGCTCATCAGTTTTTGGCTCCATTGTTTCTTTACCGACTGTCTGAATCCAATGTGAACCTGCATGGGCCAGGTGGCTGTGATAGTGGCCATGGCCACTGGTTTTACACTATTAAAAAAAAAGTGGCTAGAGACACAAAAGTTGTACTCAAGCCTGACTGGTGGTCGTGCAGTGGAGAGAGCATCAACCTGGGATGTTGAGGTCCCATGTTTGAAACCCCAAGGTCGCCAGCTTAAGCATGGGCTCATCTGGCTTGAGTGTGGGGTCATAGGTTTGAACTTGGGATAATCACTACGATTCCAAGGTCACTAGCTTGAGCCCAAAGATCGCTGGCTTGAGCCAGGGGTCAGTGGCTCAGCTAGAGTCTCCAGGTCAAGGCACATATGAGAAAGCAATCGGTGAACAACTAAAGTGCTGCAACTAGAAACTGATGCTTCTCATCTCTCTCTCTTCCTGTCTGTCTTTGCCTCTCTCTCTCTCTTGCTAAAAAATAAAGTTGTACTCAAATGTTCCTAGTAGTATTACTCATACTAGCTAAAAAGTAGAAAAACACGGCCCAGACTGGTTAGCTTAGTCAGTTAAGAGCGTCATCCCAAAACAACAAGGTTGGGGGTTTGATCCCTGGTCAGGGCACACATGGGAAGTAATCAAAAAATGCACGACTAAGTGGAACAACAAATGCTTCCCTTCCCCCACCCCTCTCTCTGCCTTCCTCTCTCTGTCTCTCTGAAAATCAACAAAAAAAGTAAGTCCTGGCCCTGGCCGTTTGGCTCAGTGGTAGAGCGTCGGCCTGGCGTGCAGAAGTCCCAGGTTCGATTTCCGGCCAGGGCACACAGGAGAAGCGCCCATCTGCTTCTCCACCCCTCCCCCTCTCCTTCCTCTCTGTCTCTTCTTCCCCTCCAGCAGCTGAGGCTCCATTGGAGCAAAGATGGCCCGGGCGCTGGGGATGGCTCCTTGGCCTCTGCCCCAGGCGCTAGAGTGGCTCTGGTCGCAACAGAGCGACGCCCCGGAGGGGCAGAGCGTCGCCCCCTGGTGGGCGTGCCGGGTGGATCCCGGTCGGGCGCATGTGGGAGTCTGACTGTCTCTCCCCGTTTCCAGCTTCAGAAAAATACAAAAAAAAAAAAAGTAAGTCCTGGCCAGATAGCTCGGTTGGTTGGAGGATTATTCCAGAGTGCAGAGGATGCCAGTTCAATTCCCCAGTCAGGGCACATACAGGAGCAGCTCAATATTGCTGTCTCTCTCTCTCAAAAAAAAAAGTGGGAAAACACAGAAGTCCATAAACTAGATGAATAGATAAATAAAATGTAGTATAATCTATACAATGGACTATAACATGGCTATAAAAAGGAATAAAGCACCACACATGCTACAACATGCATGAATCTTTTTTTTTTACTTTTTTTTTTATTTATTCATTTTTAGAGAGGAGAGGGGGAGAGAGAAAGAGAGAGAGAGAGAAAGAGAGAGAGAGAGAGAGAGAGAGAGAGGAGAGATGGGGGGGAGGAGCTGGAAGCATCAACTCCCATATGTGCCTTGACCAGGCAAGCCCAGGGTTTCGAACCAGCGACCTCAGCATTTCCAGGTCGATGCTTTATCTACTGCGCCACCACAGGTCAGGCTCCAACATGCATGAATCTTGAAAACATTATGCTAAGTGAAAAAAGATGGATACAGAAGGCCAAAAGTATGTTTTGTTTCGTTTTTAATCAATATGAAATGTCCATAATAGGCAAATCCACAGAGAAAGAAAGTAGATTACTGGTTGTCAGGGGTGCGTGAAGATAGAACAGGGAGTGACCAATGTAGTAAATACAGTCATGTGCTGCTCACAACAGGGATATCGTTCTGAGAAATGCGTCGTCAGGTGATTTTGTTGTTGTGCAAACATCATAAAATACATTTATGCAAACCTAAATGGAATAGCCTATTTACAGTGGTTTTCAACGACTGGTCCACCAGAAATTTTGTGTCAGTATGTGAAATAGTTAACCTCCTTGATGTTGTATGAAGATTACAGACCCAATGATCTTAGTCAAATACACTTAAGCTCAGGGTGATTTCTGCTTTAGTGGTCTCCAAAATAATTCTCCTATTTTCACTGGTCCCCAAGTATAAATTGAAAACCACTGGTATAGGATACAAATTTACACAGCATGATACTATGTTGAATACTGTAGGCAATTATTAACACAACGTTAAATATTTATATATGTATGTAAACCCAGAAAAGATATAGTAATATAAGAGGTAAAAAAAATTGTACACCCCTATAGGGCACATATGATGAGTGGAGCCTGCAGGACTGGAAGTGGCTCTGGGTGAGTCAGTGAGAGAGCGCTGAGTGAATGTGATGGCCTACAACACTACTGTACAATATTGTAGACTTGGTATACACCATACACTTAAGCTACATCAGATTTACAGAATAACCTCAAATTAAATCAAGCACAAGAGAAAATGGTACAATCAAGAGATACAGTAGCCTGACCAGGCAGTGCCACAGTGGATAGAGTGTCGGACTGGGATGCAGAGGACCCAGGTTTGAAACCCCGAGGTTGCCAGCTTGAGCGCGGGCTCATCTGGCTTGAGCGCGAGCTTACCAGCTTGAGCAGGGGTCCCCAAACTACGGAGGGCCGCATGCGGCCCCCTGAGGCCATTTATCCGGCCCCTGCTGCACTTCCGGAAGGGGAACCTCTTTCATTGGTGGTCAGAGAGAGGAGCATAGCTCCCATTGAAATGCTGGTCAGTTTGTTGATTTAAATTTACTTGTTCTTTATTTTAAATATTGTATTTGTTCCCGTTTTGTTTTTTTTTACTTTAAAATAAGATATGTGCAGTGTGCATAGGGATTTGTTCATAGTTTTTTTTATAGTCCGGCCCTCCAACGGTCTGAGGGATAGTGAACTGGCCCCCTGTGTCAAAAGTTTGGGGACCCCTGAGCTTGAGCGTGGGGACGCTGACTTGAGTGTGGGATCATAGATATGACCCTATAGTCGCTGGCTTGAGCCCAAAGGTCCCTGACTTGAGCAAGGGTTACTTGCTCTGCTGTAGTCCCCCAGTCAAGGCACATATGAGAAAGCAATCAATGAACAACTAAGGTGCCACAATGAAGAACTGATGCTTCTCATTTCGCTTCCTTCCTGTCTGTCCCTATCTCTGTCTATCTCTCTCTGTCACACACACACACAAAAGAGACATAGTAAACATGAGATGCCTGAGGCACTGCAGACTGTTTCACAGCAAAGTTTTCTGTATGAGTAGAGAGTGTATACTCTAAAAACAATAAATAACATAGTATAGTAAATAATAAATCAGTAACATAGTCGCTTACTATCAAGTATTGTATACACTGTACACAACTATATGAACTGCACTTTTATATGACTGGCAGTGCGGTAACATCGTTGCTTATTAACAAGTATTGTATACACTGTACACAACTGTATGTGCTGCACTTATATATTACTGGCAATGTGGTAGGGTTGTTTGCACCAGCATCACCACACATAGGAGGAAAGGGTTGTACTCTGACATTATAAAAGCTCTTTGACCTCACTAGGCAATCAAAAATTTTCAGCTCCATTATAATCTTGAGATCACCATCATATATGCAGTCCGTAACTGAATGAAATGTCTTTATGCAGTGCTTGTTTATATACTAAACCACATTAAACTATACACTAATTTAAATGGTTAAAATGGTGAATTTTGTTATATAGATCTTGCCACAATTTTTTAAAAGGCTAGATCAGTTTACAATTCAATTTACAAGTGATTTTTCTTTTAAGACAACCACCATTAGCAGCTATTGCACACTTTCCATCCCCAATTGGAGTAACTGACTTGATCTCTGCTAAGTTGTCAGCTGTTTTATCCATAATTGCTTTTGTGTCAACTCAGTGAAGAAAAATGTTACTATTATTATTTTGAAAATAGTTTTGATCTTCCAAATTTCTGAAAGAGTCCCAGAAACCCCTGAAGACCACACTTTTGAGAACCACCAGATTAAATAGTTTATATAAGCAGAGAAAAAGTATAGAAGGATTTACACATTAACTATAGTGATTCTCTCTGGTGAGATAAAATGCCCAGAAACAGATGTAACATGAAATAACAAAAATCTATATATAAAAAACTTTAAAACCCTTCAAGAGGACACAAAAATAGACTTGAAAAGAAGAAGAGATTCAAAATTATAAAAGTGTCAGTTCTATATTAACTTTTAAGAGAAGCTAAGGGAAAGTAGTAATAGTTTTGCCTCATAAAACTAGATAGGTAAATTCAAAGTTGATATGGAAAAATAAGTAAAAATAGCCAAAAAAGTGCTAAAAAAAAAGTAATTAGGGAATACCTGGCCCTGCAATTATTACACATAACAGAAGTTTAATAATTAAAGTCGTGTGGAATTAACTCATGAATATTCAGATCAATTAATGAAACAGGATAAAAAAGATCCAAGCATAAAGGGAAATTTAGAATATAAAAAGGGTGACATCATCTCAAAATAGGTGGGTAAAAATGAGCTTTTAAATAAATGATGCTAAGTTTGGTAAGATGTAAAATTAGATTGGTATTTCATACTATATGCTATGACAAACTCCATAAAGATCAGAATTTAAGTGTAAAAAAAAAAAAAATGTGCCTATTCGCCCATCTGCTTCTCCACCCCTCCCCCTCTCCTTCCTCTCTGTCTCTCTCTTCCTCTCCCGCAGCTGAGGCTCCATTGGAGCAAAGGATGGCCCAGGCGCTGGGGATGGCTCCATGGCCTCTGCCCCAGGCGCTAGAGTGGCTCTGGTCGCAACAGAGTGACGCCCAGGATGGGCAGAGCATTGCCCCCTGGTGGGCGTGCCTGGTGGATCCCGGTCGCGCGCATGCGGGAGTCTGTCTAACTGCCTCCCCGTTTCCAGCTTCAGAAAAAATACAAAAAAAAATGTGCCTATTAAAGTCTTAAATTGAGAAATTCTTTTTAACCTTTATGCCGCAGACCAGTGCAGCTAGTAATTGTCCAAGTCCTGAGTGAGAATGGTAAAGAATGAAGAAATAGACTCAAAGAGAAAATGATGGGATCGAAAGGTCTCTGCACAGCCCATAGCTTGCAAGAGTAAAGCCCTTTATTATATAGTGCAGAGCCATATGCAAATAAGGAAGTCTCTGATATAAAGTCACACATCTGAGGCATAAACAAGAATCTTGATAAGAGTGCACCTCCTCCCACTAAGCAATAGTCAAGGGTGTGGGGAAGGGCTGAGTCAAACTAAGCCCTAGGGCCTAGGCTATATAAGGACTTGTCAGTTTACAGCAGTGGTTCTCAAATTGTGTGCCAGGGTGCACTGGTGCGCCCTAGAAGATTTCCAGGTACGCCCTATGGTATTCCAGAGAAATATGTGCCTGCTGGGGACCAAAAAACCAACAGGGATTTTGGAGTTTAGATTTTGGGGGGACAGAGGTGTGGGAATTGGCTGTAAACTGATAGTCTGCCCAACCCCCCACCTCAATTGCCTGATTAGGTTGCAAAAGGCTGTTAAGCTGTGGTGCTAGATTGTTTACACTAACTCCCATGTTCCCCAGAAAGACTGGAGGCAAGTTTCTTCTATCCTTTGTTTGCTGTAAAGTTAAGATGATATGTATGGTGGGGATTTTCTGCACTTAACACAATTAAGAGTAAAAAGAGAGGAATTCTTCAATGTATTGATGAGGAAACGAGAGTTTTCCTTTCAAATATATGCCCAAACATTGAAGAAATAGCTAGGACACATCAGGCTCATGTTTCTTATAAACACAAGAACGAAAAAACTTAACACATTTGCATCGGGACCTGCCGATATTACTAAATCTTACTAAGAATGTATCTATATATATATAAAAAGATAACTTCTTTGTCGTTTTATTTTTTAACCCCTCTTTTTTTACGAATTCTAAAAAGCATAACTCAAAAAATGTAACATAAAAATGTTTTTTAATGTCAGAATAAATTTAATTTGTGTCATATTTATTTCGTTTAATTACCATAAAAGCACGCTTGGACTTTTTTCTTTAATATTTGACTTGATTATTATAACATTTCTCAGAAATTTGTATTTAGTGCACCTATAATTATTTGTAGAATTTTAAATGCACCCCAACTTCAAAAGTTTGAGAACCACTGTCTTACAGCCTGTCTCCCACACCTTTAGTTGGGAGAAAGTTAAACTGAGACTCCAAATTCAGAGGTGATGAAAGAAAAGATTGGTAAGTCTTAATTTCATAAAAATAAAAATTTTCCATACAGCAAATAACAGCTAAAGAAAGGTCAAAAGACAACTGACAAAATGGGAAAACCTATTTGTAATTTACATCACAGACAAAAGGTAATCTACCTTATATGAAATTCCTAGAAATTGAGAAAGACCAAAATCTCAATAGAAAAATGGTCAATGAACAGAAACATGCAGGCTGTGGGGAAAATGCAAATAGTAGGTATAAAAAGAGATCAACTCGCTCTGGCCGGTCGGCCTGGCGTGCGGGGGACCCGGGTTCAATTCCCGGCCAGGGCACATAGGAGAAGCGCCCATTTGCTTCTCCAACCCCCCCCCTTCCTCTCTGTCTCTCTCTTCCCCTCCCGCAGCCAAGGCTCCATTGGAGCAAAGATGGCCCGAGCGCTGGGGATGGCTCCTTGGCCTCTGCCCCAGGCGCTGGAGTGACTCTCCTCGCGGCAGAGCGACTCCTCGGAGGGGCAGAGCATCGCTCCCTGGTGGGCAGAGTGTCGCCCCTGGTGGGCATGCCAGGTGGATCCCGGTCGGGCGCATGTGGGAGTCTGTCTGACTGTCTCTCCCCGTTTCCAGCTTCAGAAAAATACAAAAAAAAAAAAGAGAGAGAGAGAGATCAACTCAATGATAATAAGAGAAAAGCAAATTAAAACTACAGGGAGATACTGTTGGGCAAACAGCTGTAAGGCTTGCTCTCTTGTACTCTGATCAGTGCATGAGCACGTGGCAGCGCCACATGTGTATAGTCCATGTAAAGCTATGGGTGCCAGCCCTCAGGGCGGAAGGTGGATTGCTGACTGCCTGCCCACCACTGTGAGGGGCTGTTTTGCTATTTGTTTGCCTGAGAAATTTTCCCCTACCCGATTGCTCATCCTCCATTGTGAGACTATTAAATGTGAATGGCCCAATGCTTTCAGGCCAGTTTCTCTACCAACTGCCCAAATCCAATGTGAACCTACCTGGTCTCAGCCACCGGCATCCCCCTCCACACACACACACACACACACACACACACACACACAGCGCTATCGACCACTTCTTTTTTTTTTTTTTTTTTTTTTTTTATCGACTACTTCTAACAGCAGAAGACTAGAAACAACCCAGTGGCCCAGCCAGGAATATCAGACAGCTGTAAAACAGATTTCTATACACTGTAACACATTACCAGCTTATCACAGTTTTGTAGGTGAGAAGTCAGCCATTTTAGAAAGCAACCACTGACAAGTCAAATTACAACAGACAAAGCCACATTTGCCATTCCAAATTTTTTAAAGCTAAAAATGATTCCACTCTAGGTAGCAGAAAAACTTATTTCTTAAATACATCCACATAAATACTATAATGACATACTTCAGACTGCTGGTCTAAAATCCTTTTTTATAACATAAAAGATTATGACTTACTAAATCAGTTTCTTTTTTCCTTCTTTTCTTTCTTTCTGTTTTTGGCACCTGGTAGGGAATAAATACAAAAATTGTGATATAACAAAGACCAACATGCTCTCTTACTTCTTTGCAAATGCTGAGATTGTTGGTCAAAATCTAATATGCAAATGTAAATTTTTTTTCAAATTTAAAACAACCACTTTATTAAAAATAGCAAATTTTACAAATACTCATTTAGCATTTTGTTATCACTGGCCACTAGAAAACACTAGCATGTGTACTGATTGTCCACATAAACCAGTTGGGCTGCCAGAGAAAGCCTGTGTACCGTCACTAGAGGAGCAGCAGTGCGGTGAGTCTGGTGGGCTCAGGGAGGTCACTCCTTCTGCCCTACCAACAACACTGAGTACAATGCATGTCGAGTAAAACCCCATAAGGCAACCATATAAGCAACACAACCTCTGCATGACATTTCCTGATTAAGCCTTGACAAGGCCCAGGCCTCAAGTTATGGTGAATTACAGCAACCTTACTAAAAGTAGTACATGAAAACAACCACTGCACTTGCACGTGAATTATTAATTCCTTATTGTGGAAGATGATTCTGCTCCTGGATTCAGCTAGAAAAGTAAAGAATGCTGCTTTTCTTCAAACCACAAGAAAGCAACTGCATTTCATCTTAGCCGGTAGAAATATTTTGAACACTTTGTGCATCTGCCAAATGGAAGAATTCAACTCTTCTAAGTCAGACAGAAGCCTATCCATATTAGAGTCACTAGCTGTTTTTCTTTTATCCTCAGGAAGTTCCTCTAACTCCCCACAGAGCTCCAAATTCAAACAAGCTAATTTCTCCAGCATTCCCCAAATATGTTCCATCTGTCCAATGGAATGTTTATTTCTGAATGCTTGAAGTTTTCCAGAGTGGAAATCATTCAAAAGGCTGAGAAGCCCCGTCTCATCTCCTGACAGTCTGAAACATCCATCAGTGAGAAGGAAGGCTAAAACCAGGGCTGACTGAGCACCTTTTCCTTCCTCACCCTGAGATTTTTTTTTCTTTCATCACTTTTTAACTTTGGTCACTGTGAAGTTGACTATGATGCAGGATTTGAAAACCCTGTGCTTTTACTCCTTGGAATGGATTATTTTTTGGCTTCAACAACCTGAGTAGAGTGGGCACTAAAAGACATAGGACTCCTCTTCACTTTCTGCTCCTCCACTGTTTTAAGTGCCTTACTATACCAAAGCCAGCTTCTTATGACCTAAGAAAGAGGGGATCAGGTCCTTTCCTTCGACCTGCAAAGACCCTGAAGCAGATGAAGCCACAGCCATAGCTGCAGCTGCTGACAATACTGCTACAGCTTGAGTGGGGGTCAAATCCCAGACCTCGCATCGCTCCAGCAACTTTTGTTTACGGCAAGAAACTCTGAAGTGTAATAAACCAGTGCTCACAAAAGCAACAGAATGAATAGATACTTTAGAGATTATTCTGTTTTAAACCTCAGTTGTACCCAGAAACCACACCATATTAATTTAAATGATGATTTCATTTTGCTCATTAATTAAGTGATTACTAATTTTAAAGACTGCACTTTCCCCATTTTGGCTATAGAAAACCCTCCATCCCAGAGCTAAATATAAAAAGCTATCATTTTGGATATAACTAGAGTCTTTTACATGACATTTCCTGATAAACTTAGTATATAACAATCCAAGCCTAGCTTTTAAAATGATAAACAAAGGCAGTATAAGCCTAGTAAGAATCTTCTGCATAAGACCTTAACCTAGATCTAGAACAGAAGAACATTTAAGGATTTATTTATCTCTGACTACTTCAAAAACGATTTAAGATGGTTAAAACAGGCCCTGGCCGGTTGGCTCAGCGGTAGAGCATCAGCCTGGCGTGCAGGGGACCCGGGTTCGATTCCCGGCCAGGGCACATAGGAGAAGCGCCCATTTGCTTCTCCACCCCCCCCCCCCTTCCTCTCTGTCTCTCTCTTCCCCTCCCGCAGCCAAGGCTCCATTGGAGCAAAGATGGCCCGGGCGCTGGGGATGGCTCCTTGGCCTCTGCCCCAGGCGCTACAGTGGCTCTGGTCATGGCAGAGCGACACCCCGGAGGGGCAGAGCCTCGCCCCTGGTGGGCAGAGCGTCGCCCCTGGTGGGCGTGCCGGGTGGATCCCGGTCGGGCGGATCCCGGTCGGGCGCATGCGGGAGTCTGTCTGACTGTCTCTCCCCGTTTCCAGCTTCAGAAATTAAAAAAAAAAAAAAGATGGTTAAAACACCATCTTACATAAATCTAAACACATATAAACTAGAGAAACTGAAAATGAAATGAAACATAATCAACAAAAACAATTAATATTATTCCTAATACCTAATCATTAGATATTTCAGGTAGGGTACTGAAAGGAAACACATTGGTATAAGTTTGTCAAAGCCTGCTATTTCTTCTGTAATATGGATTTCACAATAGTTATTTAATAGATCTGAAGCAAGAATTAAATATCAAAATCCTAGTCCAAATCCTGACAATAAATAAAGGTTATTATTACTGTTATATAGGTTTCCACAAAAACACACATTTTCCTAAAACCTAATTCAAGGAGAAATAAAATTTGTAGGTCTTCTCATAAAGGTCACTAAATGATACAGAGAACCACATCTTCAACTACTGTTTTACAAAAGAGAATTCATGTACTGACCGTTATCAAAGCTCTGGGTATAACCTTGAGGGCACAACATTATATTCAACCTCAGGGAAGAATGTATTAATTGCAGAAGGTTTAGAAAATATGGTCTGATGAACTTATAGGACAGAATGGAGTTTGTTAAACCTCAAGTAATGCCAAGTTGACCTGTTCACTGTAATGTTTTACCAGATGTGCCAAACAAACTCTTAAGCAGAGTTCATAATTTAATCATTTTAGAAATCAAAATATACATTATTTACCTTTGGGGGTATGCATTCCAAAGTCTTGAATTCATTCATATATTCATCAAGAAACACTTTAAAAGTGTTAACCCAAACTCTGACTGGAGACTCTCTCCAATCACGCTGCTCAAGCCTCATGGTCTTTTCCAGAATCTGCTCAAAGAGTGCGTAGAGGTCTTTGTATCGTATGCTTTTCCCATCATCTATCTAATAAGCAATAAAAGAAGAAATGTAAGGTTTTATGAAGAAATTCTTTAAATAAAAAAGACATTCAATTTCAGGGTAGTATTCAGAGTAAACATTAGGAACCTGACATACTTTCTAACAGGCATGACCATGTGTTCATGTGATATTCATAGATATAAACTCCCACTCTACTGTGCAATACCTGCTGAGTAAAATTTGCTAAATTTTAGTAAAATACCTAACAGTTTAAACAATGTAATAATTTGAAAAAGTCCTGAGAATCTCTCCCATAAGTCTGGCTTTATTATATATTTTAGCATCAAAAATAAATTTTCTAAACCACAACCAATATCATATGAAAATATAAAGTAAATCTGAAAGTGATTTAAACTGATAGGTGGAAATCAGTGAACAAAACTCTTCTAATTCCACTGGAAAAAAACAGTATAATAACTCCAGACATTGTAAGAATTAGGAGCTAGATCTACAGGATATAGAGAAGTCAAAATATTAGAGAGCCACTGGGTTAAACAGAAACCTACCCAGAATATCCAAATTCAGTATCTTAAGAAGATGGAAATATACCCAGAAGGGGGAAAAAGAAAACTACTCAAGGAAGCTATTAATCTGAGGTCAGTTAGTATGCTTCTCTCTACCCATACCTAAAAGAAAAACAAGACACTAAAGAAGTCTCTAGCTGAACAGCCTCTGTATTACCTTCTGCAGTACTGACAAATTTTTCATGTGTTGAACTACAAGATATATACTAACATTGCCCAACTCACCGCCAATGCAGATGAATAAAAGCTAAAGATGTTCTGCCGGAATTCTTTCAGGGCTTTTTTAAATACAACATCCACCAATGTGTCTTTCTTGCTGTCTTCATTTTCCAGGTCATTCATCTGGGGACCATAGAGAGAGTTTTTGTACAAAATCAAGTAATTGAAAAGAAGTGAACACCTATTGTTGCCCTGAAAGTGCAAGTCATTTTCAAAAAAAGTGTTTTATTTATTACTACTAGATGATTTCTAAATGTCCTTTCCAATACTTATGATTTTATAGTTCTACCAGAAAGACAACTCCAAGTGTACAATGACAACCTCACCTTCACAGAAGGAATATATAACATGGCAGTTATAGTAAAAATGAAGTCAAGAGTAAAGCCTAGCCTGACCAGGCGGTGGCGCAGTGGATAGAGTGTCGGACTGGGATGCGGAACACTCAGGTTCGAGACCCGGAGGTCGCCAGTTTGAGCACAGGCTTATCTGGTTTGAACAAAAAGCTCACCAGCTTGGACCCAAGGTCGCTGGCTCGAGCAAGGGGTTACTCAGTCTGCTGTAGCCCCATGGTCGAGGCATATATGAGAAAGCAATCAATGAACTAAGGTGTCACAACGAAAAAGTGATGATTGATGCTTCTCATCTCTCTCCGTTCCTGTCTGTCCCTATCTACCCCTCTCTCTGTCTCAGAAAAAAAAAAAAAAAAGAGTAAAGCCTAAAACCCAAATTCTGTTTGCCCAGACTGACTAATGCATATTATATTATATGCACCTTCATGGCAAAGAACAGACCATCTACCTTAATGAAGCCTATGTCACCTTGATCTCTAGGGGCCATACCCCAACATACACAAGTATTCCATAGTCAAAGCTGCTCAGCTACCTAACTCAGTATTCAAAGTGTACCTTTTTCAGAAGAAATTCATCCATGCTTTTTAAATCACTGGCACTTGCTATGATCTGCACAGAGTCATTTTGCCAGTGCACAGATTCCAAAGCCACACTGCTGATCTTCACACTTTGCTTGCGCTTTGACTTCGGAGAGGGCTCTTTGTTCTCTTTGAACTCCTTCTGGCAACTACCAGGCAATTCTGGGCTCAAAGGAGGTGTTGGGTGACACTGAGCTAATTCTATAATTCAAGATAGAATAGCCAAAAAGAAAAGAAATTTAGTAAAAAATAAAATCTCCACATCCTTTTTTTTAAGTTTAAGTTTCTTTAGTAAATCACTGTAAGAAATACATATAAATTTCTGAAAATAAAAGTAAAATTAATGCTTGAGGCCCAGGCAGTTAAACAGAAAATTCAGATCACACATTGTACTGAAAATGTATTTAAGAATTACTACTTTTCAATGGAAAATGCTATCATATCTTCCTAAGGTCTGACCCAGAAAATCTGGATGGAGGTGTCTTGTAGAACTGAAGCCCGATCCCGAGACCAAAGTACCAAAGAGTAAGAAGAGTATAAAATCACACTAGCATGTCAAATGTTGACTGTTAACCCACTCACAGTCTTATTCTACCTATTTGAAAGAACATCCAGCTATATGAAAGTCAAACAAGTCAGTGAAGTTTGGTAATTACTATTATTTCCTTTCTAGGGGCTAAAGCCATGAATGCTTCAGTAATAATATCTGGACTTAGCTTGGCAACCTGTTTATGGAACCAGGTAAACAGCTGGCTCACTTCTGCTTTCGTCTCTTTTGTACTTAGGATTTTCTTATACATGTCCCAAATAATTGTCTGAATTTCCCACAGAATTCTTAGAATGAATTGGCTTTGACTACAATATTAGAAAGCACAACAAATTTTCTCTACAATTGCCTATACCAGAGGATTTAGATTCCACGTAGTCCATTACTATCTAGAACCACACTGGATTTGCTAAAGATCTAACCGGGGCTTTATGAGACTACCGGACCCTTCTCACTTCACATATCTGTTTGTTAGTCAGACATGTATCCACCTTACCCTCTCCCCAGTGGTATATCCTCATCCCATTGAAAGGCTAATTCTGATACCGAAAAAAAAATGTAGCCTAGGCCCAGGCCGGTTGGCTCAGTGGTAGAGCGTCGGCCTGGCGTGCAGGAGTCCGGGGTTCAATTCTTGGCCAGGGCACACAGGAGAGGCGCCCATCTGCTTCTCCACCCCTTCCCTCTCCTTCCTTTCTGTCTCTCTCTTCCCCTCCCGCAGCCAAGGCTCTAGTGGAGCAAAGTTGGCCCAGGTGCTAAGGATGGCTCCATGGCCTCTGCCTCAGGTGCTAGAATGGCCCTGGTTGCAACAGAGCAATGCCCCAGATGGGCAGAGCATTGCCCCCTGGTGGGCGTGCTGGGTGGATCCCGGTCGGGTGCATGCAGGAGTCTGTTTGCCTCCCCATTTCCAGCTTCAGAAAAATACAAAAAAATACAAAAAAAAAAAGTAGCCTCCCCCAAATTCTTAATTCTACTTCAGGCAGAAGTGAGGCTAACTCAATCTCAGATATGGACCAGAATAAAAATTATAAAGATACAGGACAGAAGTATATTCAAGTTGTTATCAACTGATTTTAATTCCATTATATAACTCAGATATAAAAGTATTTCATTTAGCAAAATCATTTTCTTTCTTATAATAAAGGAAATAATAATTACTAAAGAAACTGCTTTTAATCCTACTTCACCATTAAAAACAAATTAACAAATTTCTTCCGAAAGATAATTTAAAAACTATAATCTTAACTTTTATATACATATCCTTATGGAGCAAACACACAATGAACACTGCAATAATAACTGATCTAATCAAAAAGCTTTAACTTGCTCTGGCCAGTTGGCTCAGCAGTACAGCGTCAGCTCAGTGTGTGGAAGTCCTGGGTTCGATTCCCGGTCAGGGCACACAGGAGATGGCAGGAGAAGTGAACATCTGCTTCTCCACCCCTCCCCCTCTCCTTCCTCTCTATCTCTCTCTTACCCTCATACAGCCAACGCTCCATTGGAGAAAAGTTGGCCTGGGCGCTGAGGATAGCTCTGTGGCCTCCACCTCAGGCACTAGAATGGCTCTGGTTGCAACAGAGCAATGCCCCAGATGGGCAGAGCATCGCCCCCTGGTGGACATGCCAGGTGGATCCCGGTCAGGCACATGCAGGAAGGAGTCTGCCTGCCTCCCCACTTCTAACTTTGAAAAAATAACAAAAAAAAAACAAAAAAAAAAGCATTAACCTTCCTTCTTGGGAATTAGCAATGGAGAATATAACTATGAAAAGTGAAAAATTGAGAACAGATATTAAGAAACTAATCCTGTTAGTAATATAATGGTAAAAAATTCCAAATCTTCCAAGCTACTTGTAGTATTCACTTAATTCTGTAAGGTCGGTGGATAGAGGGCTGGTCACGTGGGAACTTAGGCTCTGGGAACTTTGGCTAGGACCGCCCACAGTCAAGCGCGCCAAAAAGAAACTTCCTAGGACTCCTTGGAAACAAAGGCGATTGACTGTCAGCCAGTAAGATTTCTCTACGTCATAATAGCCCGACTGCCCTAGAGGGACCCTTTTTTAAATATACCCGTGCGGTCTCTCTCCATGTGCGAGTTTTTCCTGACCCTCCATCTTGCACGCCCGTGAGTCTCGTCCGGGGAACGCTTTGTACTGAATAAAGCCTTTTGAACTTACCACACTTGGTGGCTCCGAGACCTGTTCCTTCCTTCTCGGCGGGGAAAAATACCTTACATTTTGGTGCCGAAAACCCGGGAGGAGTCAGAAGTCTGCAAGGATCACTCCTCTTCCCTTCCCTCCGAGAAAGAACCAGGACCTCCAACTCTCCACCCACTTCAGCGCACGGTGTGGTAATTTCCCCACCTCCAGCCTCCCCTCACCTCAGTTCTCTCCTCCGAGAATCCCTGTCCGAAACCACAGCTGCGTCAGGGACTTTTCTTCCGACAGAGTGCATTTGCTTTAGAGACGTCCGGAGCATTTCCAATCTACCTTTTCTGTCCGTGGCCCGACCGTGAGTTTTAGGACGCTAATACTCAAGTCTGACCACTCCGAGAACTGAGGGTGATTATGGGGGCAAAGGGATCCAAATCTGACTCTAAAACACCCCTGGGGTGCCTAATCCGGAGTCTCTCAAACATTGATCGTTCCCTGAAAAAGAAGAAACTAATCTTCTGTAGCGTAGCCTGGCCACAATACCCGCTAAATAACCAGACCAGATGGCCTCAGGAAGGGACTTTCGATTTTAACATCCTTACTGATTTACGGAATTATTGTCAGGAGGCTGGGAAGTGGTCAGAAATTCCTTATATTCAGGGGTTTTGGCATCTGCGTTCTCGTCCTAAACTCTGTGCCGGTTGCTCTACACCGCACATTCTTTTGGCCAGAGAAACCTCAGCTAAACCCTCCGCTCCAGATTCCTCCTCCTTTTCCGACTCCCCTGAGGAACTCTCTTCCCCTCCTGCAAGACTCCCTCGGCTCCCTCGGTCCCATCGGACTCCTCCCCCCTCTTCACTAGATCCTGCTTCCCCACCTGCAAATGATGCTCTCTCTCTCTCCTCTCCAGTCAGTGCTCACACCCGATCTCACTCCAGGCCACAAGAGGAAGCCAACCTCCTATGCCCTCTCCGCACAGTGGCCAGAGCAGAAGGAATTGTTCGGGTTCATGTGCCTTTCTCCCTCTCTGATCTGTCTGCAATTGAAAAGCGTTTGGATTCTTACTCTTCTAATCCTACCAACTATACCAAGGAATTCCAATATCTCACTCAGGCATATGACCTCACTTGGCATGATCTCTATGTTATTATGTCTTCTACCCTTACCCCCGATGAACGGGACCGAATCCGGATGGCGGCACGAGCTCATGCAGATAAGGTCCACGCCTCAAACCCTCAAATGCCGGTGGGCCCAGAGGCGGTCCCTGACACGGACCCCAACTAGAATTACCAGGTGGAACAAACAGGTAGGAGACGACGAGACCAAATGATTGAATGTCTTGTAGCTGGAATGCAGGATGCAGCACAAAAGGTAGTTAACTATGACAAGTTAAGGGAAATTACTCAGGGACCTGAGGAAAATCCAGCTCTTCTTAAATCGCCTCACTGACACTATGGTCCTCCACACTCATTTAGACCCTACCTCCAATGCCGGGGCCACTGTGTTAGCTACTCACTTTATTTCCCAATCTGCCCCGGACATTTGGAGTAAACTTAAAAAAGCAGAAGAGGGCCCCCAGACCCCTATCCGAGACCTGATGAACATGGCATTTAAGGTTTTTAACAGTCGAGAGGAACAGGCCGAGGCTGAACGCCGGGCCAGCATGAAGCAGAAGGTGTCACTCCAAACCCAGGCTCTTGTGGCAGCCCTAAGGCCAGAGCAACAAGGGCAAGGCACAGAGGGTGCTCGACCTAGGTCCGGGCCACCAAGAGGATCCCCACCAGGAGCTTGCTTTAAGTGTGGCAAGGAGGGTCATTGGTCCCGGCAGTGCCCCTGCCCGAGGCTGCCCATTAAGCCCTGCCCTAACTGCAAGCAGCCTGGTCACTGGCGGAGCGATTGTCCCTTTTTGGCAGCAGGTTCATCCTCGACGTCTCGACATGGAGGACAGGCCGCTCAGATGGGAGACCAAGCCAGCCAGGCGGGGCCATCATTTGAATTCCTAGGCCTCGCAGACGACTGATGCGGCCTGGACTCGGAGACCCTCATTACTCTCTCTGAGCCACGGGTGATGCTACAGGTAGCGGGTAAGTCCATATCATTTCTTGTGGACACGGGAGCTACCTTCTCTGTATTGCCTACATACTCTGGACTTCTAGTTCCCTCACAGGTCTTGGTTATGGGAGTGGGCGGGACTGTTTCTTCTCCTCTTCGCACACCACCTCTGACATGCAGTTTGGACGGAATCCCCTTTTCACACTCGTTCTTAGTCATGCCATCGTGCCCTGTACCCCTTCTGGGTCGAGACATTCTACACAGTCTCGGGGCCACTATCCAGATGACAGCATCTTCCCACTTACTCCTACCACTCCTGACTAAAGACTCTTTCACTACCACAGATCACTCTAACCCGGTCACACCTCCTATTCCACGGGATGTTGTCAACCCTCACGTCTGGGACACTTCTACCCCTGTGGTAGCAACCCACTCCTTTACGGAACTAATAGATTTCCTCAACAGGCCTCGAGATGGATTATCAGATTCTCCTTTAAAAGATCCAGATCTAATACTCTATAGATGGGAGCTCTGTACAGGGACCCGACGGACGACGACGGGCAGCCTACGCAGTGGTCACCACCTCCTCCACCCTAGAAGCTCAACAGCTGCCAGAGGGCACCACCTCCCAGAAAGCAGAACTGATTGCTCTCACGCGGGCACTTACTCTGGCCCAGGGAAAACGCGTAACTATATATACTGACTCTAAATATGCTTTTCTTATTACCCACAGCCACTCTGCCCTCTGGAAGGAAAGGGGCTTTCCTCACTACCAGAGGCTCCCCCATAATCAATGCTACCCTCATTTCTAAACTTTTGCAGGCATTACAGCTTCCCGCTGAGGTGGCTGTGGTACATTGTAGGGGCCATCAAACCTCTCAGGACCCAGTGGCCTTGGGAAATGCTCGGGCCGACGCGACAGCTCGAAACCTCACCCTGGGAGCCTCCCCCTCTCCTCTCATGTTTCTCTCTACCTCCTTGAAACCTTCCTACACTCCTGAGGAATAACAGGCCCTCCTCAAAAAGGGTGGAGACGTGTGTAACCAGGGATGGATATTTCTTGGAGATAGAATTGCCTTACCAAAAGAACAGGCTGAAACTCTCCTTTCTGATATCCACTGTTCCTTACACACAGGGCCAAAAGCTCTCTATCGGTTCTTACAACCACTCTTTTTCTTCCCAGGCCTCCAGCAGACTATTGAAAAGGTACACGCAGCATGTGCTGTCTGTTCCAAAACCTCTACACAAGGGGGACTCCGCCCTCGCTTCCCTACTCATCAGCTGAGGGGTCACGTGCCAGGCCAGGATTGGCAAATTGACTTCACTCATATGCCCCCTCACAAAAAACTCCGTTATCTCTTAACCTTTGTTGATACCTTTTCAGGATGGATAGAAGCCTTTCCAACTTCTCGAGAAACAGCAGATACCGTTGCCTCCATTCTTGTTGAAAACATCATCCCACGGTTTGGACTGCCGACTACCATCCAGTCAGACAACGGCCTGGCCTTAACTGCCCAAATAGACCAGCAGGTTGCCACCTCTCTCAACATCACCTGGAAACTCCACATACCCTATCACCCTCAATCATCGGGTAAGGTGGAAAGGGCCCATGGCATCCTGAAGGGTCAGCTAACTAAACTTTCCATTGAGACCAGGCTCTCCTGGCCAAACCTCCTTCCCCTGGCACTCACCAGAATCAGGGCAACCCCGCGAAACCCCACTGGACTCAGCCCCTTTGAGCTGGTTTACGGTAGGCCATTCCTAATCAATCACAGCTTACCTGTCAACCCCCCTCCTCTTGCCACGTACCTCCCCTTTCTGTCTTTACTTCGCCATCTTCTCAGGGAACACGCAGACCGGACCCTTCCTCCCATAGGGGGTCCAGATGAAACACAGCCAGCGGTCCCCCTCCAACCAGGAGACAGCGTTCTTCTAAGGGAGCTCCAGCCTGGCTCCCTACAGCCCAGATGGACAGGATCCCATACGGTAATACTGACTACTCCTACTGCAGCTAAGCTCCTAGGGCAAACACCTTGGTATCATGTCTCTCGCCTCAAGCTTGCTCCCATACAGGATTGCTGGGAGTCAGAACCACTGGGCCTTACTCGTCTGCGGCTCACAAAAAAATTGGGCCATGCAGACCCTCCTGTTGCTCCTGTCCCTCCCACCAGGAACCTGCCACCAGAGTGAGCTGAAGCAGGGAGCAATGCTGTTCAGTAAGACTGGCCTGATAAAAGAAGCTTCAATCTGAACTGTCTGCATGAAAAAATTAAGCAAAAATCTCTCCTCTTACAACCTGCTTAACTCCTAATAGCAACCACCTATTCTTACCTGGGCTGCCCCTATCCTACCTAAATCTTCTTCTAATTATCAGCGTATAACTCATATTTGTCTGTTTTTTAAAAAATTCTTACAGAACTGCACCAACAAAGTTCCTCAACTCATGGCCAAACAGATGTTCCTCTGGACACCCCTCAAAACCACCACCTTCCGATCTCCCCCTCCCCACGACGCCCCTATTCAGCAGGAAGTAGCCAGACGAATAAGCGGCGCCCCTTATTAACACAAAAAGATCGGAATGTAAGGTCGGTGGATAGAGGGCTGGTCACGTGGGAACTTAGGCTCTGGGAACTTTGGCTAGGACCGCCCACAGTCAAGCGCGCCAAAAAGAAACTTCCTAGGACTCCTTGGAAACAAAGGTGATTGTCAGCCAGTAAGATTTCTCTACGTCATATTAGCCCGACTGCCCTAGAGGGACC
The DNA here is from genome assembly GCF_036850995.1 of Saccopteryx leptura. NCBI lineage: Eukaryota > Metazoa > Chordata > Mammalia > Chiroptera > Emballonuridae > Saccopteryx > Saccopteryx leptura. The sequence goes on from NC_089508.1 coordinate 125,280,296, forward strand.
CTTTTTTAAATATACCCACGCGGTCTCTCCATGTGCGATTTTTTCCTGACCCTCCATCTTGCACGCCAGTGAGTCTCGTCCGGGGAATGCTTTGTACTGAATAAAGCCTTTTGAACTTACCACACTTGGTGGCTCCGAGACCTGTTCCTTCCTTCTCGGTGGGGAAAAATACCTTACCAATTCATCATTGATTTTAATCTTACCATTTTCTCAACTGATAAGAGAGCAAAGCCACAAGATAAAAATAAGGCTCTAACCATATTTCAATCATTTTTTTCCTCTGACACACAGGTGCCTCTGGCCCATCCATTTCTATGTGAAACCCAATGATCTTTCCTCCTTGTGCCTTCATCTTATAATAGATATGAGTTTTGTTTACTTATTGTAATTGCTCTATTTTATCTTTCTTTAATAGATAATAACTTTCATCCTAGAATCTTGTAACATTTTATTCAATACTGGTATGTCACCAACCCACTAGTATGTCACACACTCTTAACCCAATACCCACCTCTAATTATACTCCTACTGAAGATAACTGACATCTTTACATAATAATTGAAAACATACTTAAACAAAGGGCTTGGAAAAAATGGGGTAATTTTCTAATAGTGGGATTACTAAAATCCCTAAAGAATTAGTAACTGTAGCATTTAGAAAAGCTAGTTTTCTCAACAGATGAACTGGGGTACTCTCAAATGTGTGAAATTGATGCCCCAAAAGTTAAAATAACAGCTACCATGATAAAGTCCTAGGTACTGACATATGGTAAGTACTTTATAGAATGTTGGTTAAGAATGTGGACTCTGGAGCTAGAATGCCTGAATTCACATCTCAGCTCTCTGCTAATTCCTATATATGTATAAGCAAATAACTTCTCTGTGCCTCAGTTTTCTCATCTATAAACTGGGATTAATAATCACACTATTTCAAAAAGCTGTGAGGATGAACTGATTTAATCTATACATGCTCAGTACTGTGCTCTGTATGAAGTAAGCACTCAAAATTAGCTATTACAGCCAGTGCCCGACTTATGACCACAATTGGTTCTGACAGACTGGTTGTAACACGATTTGGTCATAAGTTGAGTAGGCTATATGTACAGTACTGTGAAATGATGTCATAAAAATCTTTAAGTCATATTTTATCATAATTTTCTTTCATTATTGTTATATATCATAATTTTCTTTGTTCATTTTATGCCCTTTGTATCATCTCTACACCATTATGTTTCTTATTTTTACATTCATCAGGTTTAAGTAAAACACTGCATTACCAGTACAACTGGTTTAATATTTGCAAAGACAATTTCCTCTTGGTAGACATCTTGGGAGGGGTTTGATGAAAATATCCAAGACACAAAACACAAATTGCTGTACCGAGTCTGGGATAACAGCTGAAATGGTGCACGTGGAGATGGTAGTGCTGCCGGAAGCTGATCCGCACTGTCGTACGCCCAGCTGGGTAACACTTTGCACTGCCAGACACGGAGCAGTCGTGGCTAGCGATTGTGGTCATAAGTCGAATGGTCGTAAGTTGCATAGGTCATAAGTGATCAATATTTGTACCTTCTCTTTTTACTAATAATACATACTTATCTGTGAGTGCATGGTGGCTAAATTTTAACACTTTAGAAAACTTAGGCTAACTAAAGATTCACACTATTCTTGAAGTAATTTTTGCTTCACCATTTTGTGCCACATTTCCTTGGAACTTCTATTATAGGCATGATGTATTTTTATAATTATCTTTTAGTTAAGGAAGAATTTAATAATCCTGGTCCTATCTCATTAAAATACCTGGCCAACAGGATTGCCATTATGAATACTAGAGCAATAGCAAACTATCAGAAAGAGTAGACAGCGGAGGTGATGTCATAGAAATGGCACCGTGAAGACACGGACCGAAAAATCTCCCCAAAATTTCAACAAGTTCAACAACCAGAGATAGAAAAATCTATTTTTGAAGCATCCGAGAGTTTCACACCCTGAAGGCGAAGTGCTATCAATAAGACCACTCTCAGATGCCATTAAGAAAAAGGAAATCAAATATCATGGATACAAAAGAAAGAGAAGTAACACAGATAGATGTGGAAAAATCTATGGAGAAAAAATTTAATATATTGGAAACCTTGGAGCTAAATGACAGAGAATTTAAAATAGAAATCCTAAAAATGGAGATATACAAGAAAACACAGAAAGGCAATTTAGGGAGCTCAGAAAACAACTCAATGAACACAAAGAATATATTACCAAGGAAATTAAAACTATAAAAACAAATCAGAGATGAAAAATGCAATTCAAGAACTTAAAAACAAGGTAACAAGCTTAGCTAATAAACAGGCCAGATAGAAGGTAGGATTAGTGACATAGAGGACAAGCAACTTGAGGCACAACAGACAGAAGAAGAGAGAGACTCAAAAATTCAAAAAAAATGAGAAAGCCCTACAGGAATTGTCTGACTCCATTAAAAAGAATAACATAAGAATAATAGGTATATCAGAGGGAGAAGAGAGAGAAAATGGAATGGAGAATTTATTCAAACAAAGAATAGACGAGAACTTCCCAAGCCTGTGGAAAGAACTAAAGCCTCAAATTCAAGAAGCAAGCAGAACACCAAGTTTTCTTAACCACAATAAACCTACTCCAAGGCACATCATAATAAAATTGGCACAAACCAACGACAAAGAAAGAATTCTCAAGGCAGCCAGGGAAAAGAAGAATAAAACATACAAAGGAAGGCCTATTAGAGTATCATCAGATTTTTTCAGCAGAAACTCTACAAGCTAGAAGAGAGTGGACCCCAATATTTAAAGTCCTGAAAGAGAGGAACTTTCAGCCACTAATACTATACCCATCAAAGTTATCCTTCAAGTACGAAGGAGAAAAACATTCACAAATACAGAAAAGATGAGGGAATTTATCATCAGAAAACCCCCACTCCAGGAAATACTAAAGGGGGTTTTCCAACCAGATCCAAAGAACAAAACAAAACAAAACCACAAGTAAAAGCTCCACCAAGAACACAATAAAACCAAATTTAAACTGTGACAACAAAAGCAAAAATAAAAAGGGGAGAGGACAGAGATTAACAGTAGCAAAAGACGATGAAGTGCAGAAACACTCACAAGATAGGGTTCTACAATGAATATGGTAGGTACCCTTTTCATTACTTAATGGTAACCACCCTTGAAAAAACCACCACAAAAGCACATGACTTAAAAAATGTAGCAACAGAGGAAAGAAGTATGGAATACAAATAAACAAAAACAAATGATAGAAAAACTAAAGAGAAGAATCTAACAAGATACAAAACTAACAGAAAGCAATTTATAAAATGGCAATAGGGAATCCACAAGTGTCAATAATTACACTAAACGTAAATGGATTAAACTCACCAATAAAAAGACACAGAGTAGCAGAATGGATTAAAAAAGAAAATTCAACTGTATGCTGCCTACAAGAAACACATCTAAGCAACAAGGATAAAAACAAATTCAAAGTGAAAGGTTGGAAAACAATACTCCAAGCAAATAACATCCAAAAAAAGCAGGCGTAGCAATACTCATATCTAATAACATTGACTACAAGACAGCAAAAGTACTCAGAGACAAAAATGGTCATTTCATAATGATTAAGGGGATGCTGAATCAAGAAGACATAACAATCCTTAATATATACGCACCAAACCAAGGAGCACCAAAATATATAAGACAGCTACTTATTGACCTAAAAACAAAAACTGACAAAAATACAATCATACTTGGAGACCTCAATAAACCACTGACAGCTATAGATCGGTCATCCAAACAGAAAAATCAATAAAGATATAGTGTCCTTAAACGAAACACTAGAGAACCTGGATACGATAGACATCTACAGGATACTTCATCCCAAAGCGACAGAGTATACCTTTTTCTCTAGTGTACATGGAACATTCTCAAGAATTGAACATATGTTGGGCCATAAAAATAACATCAGCAAATTCAGAAAAATTGAAATTGTACCAAGCATATTTTCTGATCATAAAGCCTTGAAAGTAGAATTCAACTGCAAAAAAGAGGAAAAAAATCCCACAAAAATGTGGAAACTAAACAACATACTTTTAAAAAATGAATGGGTCAAAGAAGAAATAAGCGCATAGATCAAAAGATATATACAGACAAATGAAAATGACAATACGACATATCAGAATCTATGGGATGCAGCAAAAGCAGTGATAAGAGGGAAGTTCATATCACTTCAGCCATATATGAACAAACAAGAGAGAGCCCAAGTGAACCACTTAACGTCACACCTTAAGGAACTAGAAAAAGAAGAACAAAAACAACCCAAACCAGCCGAAGAAAGGAGATAATAAAAATCAGAGCAGAAATAAATGAAATAGAGAACAGAAAAACTATAGAAAAAATTAATAGAACAAGGAGCTGGTTCTTTGAAAAGATCAACAAAATTGACAAACCCCTGGCAAGACTTACCAAGGAAAAGAAAAAGAACTCATATAAACAAAATCCAAAATGAAAGAGGAAAAATCACCATGGACATCGTAGATATACAAAGAATTATTGTAGAATACTATGAAAAACTTTATGCCACTAAATTCAACAACCTAGAAGAAATGGATAAATTCCTAGAACAATACAACCTTCCTAGACTGAGTCAAGAAGAAGCAGAAAGCCTAAACAGACCTATTATTAGAGAAGAAATAGAAAAAACCATTAAAAACCTCCCCAAAAATAAAAGTCCAGGCCCAGATGGCTATACTAGTGAATTCTATCAAACATTCAAAGAAGACTTGGTTCCTATTCTACTGAAAGTCTTCTAAAAAACTGAAGAAGAAGCAATACTTCCAAACACATTTTATGAGGTCAATATAACCCTCATACCAAAACCTGGCAAGGACGGCACAAAAAAAGAAAACTACAGACCAATATCTCTAATGAATACAGATGCTAAAATATTAAACAAAATACTGGCAAATCGAATACAAAAACATATTAAAAAAATAATACATCATGATCAACTGGGATTCATCCCAGAATCTCAAGGATGGTTCAACATACGTAAAACGGTTAACGTAATACACTATATCAACAAAACAAAGAACAAAAACCACATGATCTTATCAATAGATGCAGAAAAGGCACTCGATAAAATAGAACACAACTTTATGTTTAAGACACTCAACAAAATGGGTATAGAAGGAAAATATCTCAACATGATAAAGGCCATATATGATAAACCATCAGCCAACATCATAGTAAATGGCATAAAACTGAAGACTTTCCACCTTAAATCAGGAACAAGACAGGGTTGTCCACTCTCTCCACTCTTATTTAACGTGGTGCTAGAAGTTCTGGCCAGAGCAACCAGACAAGAGAAAGAAATAAAAGGCATCCATATGGGAAAAGAAGAAGTAAAGGTATCACTTTTTGCAGATGATATAATCCTATACATCGAAAACCCCAAAGACTCCACAAAAAGATTACTAGAAACAATAAACCAATACAGTAAGGTCGCAGGATACAAAATTAACATACAAAAGTCCATAGCCTTTCTATATGCCAACAATGAAATATTAGAAAACGAACTCAAAAAAATCCCCTTCATAATTGCAACAAAAAATAAATAAAATACCTAGGAATAGACATAACAAAGAATGTAAAGGACCTATATAACGAAAACTACAAAGCATTGTTAAGGGAAATTGAAAAAGATACAATGAGATGGAAAAATATTCCTTGTTTGTAGATAGGAAGAATAAATATAATCAAAATGGCCATATTACCTAAAGCAATATATAAATTTAATGCAATTTCCATCAAAATTCCTATGACATTCTTTAAAAAAATGGAAAAAAAAAATCATCAGATTTATATGGAACTATAAAAAAACCCAATTAGCCAAAGCAGTCCTAAGGAAAAAGAATGAAGCTGGGGGCATTACAATACCTGACTTCAAACTATATTATAGGGCCACGACAATCAAAACAGCATGGTATTGGCAGAAAAATACACTCAGACCAATGGAACAGAACAGAAAGTCTAGAAATAAAACCACATATATATGGTCAAATAATTTTTGATAAAGGGGCCAACAACACACAATGGAGAAAAGAAAGCCTCTTCAACAAATGGTGCTGGGAAAACTGGAAAGCCACATGCAAAAGAATGAAACTCGACTACAGCTTGTCCCCTTGTACGAAAATTAATTCAAAATGGATCAAAGACCTAAATATAAGACCTGAAACAATAAAGTACATAGAAGAAGACATAGGTTCTAAATTCATGGACCTGGGTTTTAAAGAGCATTTTATGAATTTGACTCCAAAGGCAAGAGAAGTGAAGGCAAAGATAAATGAATGGGACTACATCAGACTAAGTTTTTGCTCAGCAAGAGAAACTGACAACAAAATAAACAGACAGCCAACTAAATGGGAAATGATATTTTCAAACAACTGCTCAGATAAGGGCCTAATATCCAAAATATACAAAGAACTCATAAAACTCAACAAACAAACAAACAAACAATCCAATAAAAAAATGGGAAGAGGACATGAACAGACACTTGTCCCAGGAAGAAATACAAATGGTCAACAGATATATGAAAAGATGCTCATCTTCATTAGTTATTAGAGAAATGCTAATCAAAACTACAATGCGAAACCACCTCACACCTGTTAGATTAGCTATTATCAACAAGACAGGTAATAGTAAATGCTGGAGAGGCTGTGGAGAAAAAGGAACCCTCATTCACTGTTGGTAGGACTGTAAAGTAGTGCAACCATTATGGAAGAAAGTATGGTGGTTCCTCAAAAAACTGAAAATAGAACTACATTATGACCCAACAATCCTTCTACTGGGTATATACCCCAAAAACTCAGAAACATTGATACGTAAAGACACATGTAGCCCCATGTTCATTGCAGCATTGTTCACAGTGGCCAAGACATGGAAACAACCAAAAAGCCCTTCAATAGAAGACTAGATAAAGAAGATGTGGCACATATACACTATGGAATATTACTCAGCCATAAGAAATGATGACATCAGATCATTTACAACAAAATGGTGGGATCTTGATAACATTATACGGAGTGAAATTAGTAAATCAGAAAAAACCAAGAACTACATGATTCCATAGATTGGTGGGACATAAAAACGAGACTAAGAGACATGGACAAGAGTGTGGTGGTTACCCAGGGTGGGGGGGAGGGGGAGCGTGGGAGGGAAGAAGGAGAGGGGGAGGGGGAGGGGGGAGGTGCACAAAGAAAACTAGATAAAAGGTGATAGAGGACAATCTGACTTTGGGTGATGGGTATGCAACATAAGTGAATGACAAGATAATCTGGACATGTTTTCTTTGAATATATGTACCCTGATTTATTGATGTCACCCCATTAGCATTAATAAAAATTTATAAAAAAGAAAAGAAAAGAAAGAGTAGTCAGCAATCACAAAGACTATCTATTTTTACCATCTGAGAGCTGATGAGCTGGAACCACATCTGAGCCAGCGAAGAGTGCCAAAACCTCCAGCTGGTTGGCAGGTTTCACTCTAGTAGTCTTCTTCTCTCCTTGCTTCCCTTTGGCCCAGAATCTCATCTTAGCTCTCTGAGGTCTATTTAGAAAATGAATAAGGGTAAAAATGGAAATCAGCGAATCCCAAGTGATAATATTTGTATAACACTTTAAGCTTTTTATGACCATTAATTCATTTAACATCCACACATAAATTAGTGTTTAATTTTTAATTTCACATTTACATTTTATCTGAAAGGTAGTTTCCTCATCTTGAATACAGAACTAAGTAAGACCCAGAGACAATAAAAAATTCCCTAAAACAAACAGCTATAAAACAGTGAACCTAGGATTCCAACTCAGGTTTTCTAGTTTATAAACTAGTATCTCTTCATTCTTGTCCTAAATCTAGCTTGCATTTAGTATACAGACAACATAACAAAAAAGAAAAGATTTTTAAAGAAGTCACTGACATCACATTACTCTGATGCATATTAGTTTAGATTTGTTGGGTAATTTCCTACCAGTCTATCCATAAGTGTGCCCATTTCACTTCTGGTAATCATGATTTAGATACAATTTTACATCTTTCCTAAGAAAGGTTTTAATATTACTCTTTTATATTCATAAGTCATCAATATTATTAACAAAAGCCACCCCTTACTTGAGTTGTGATCTTGCTCCAGGCACAGTACTAAATGCTTCCATAAGATTAGTTTAATTATAACAACATGGTTACTTTCAAACTATTAGAACCATTTTACAGGTGAAAAACTGAAGACTTAACAATTAGATAACTTTCCTAAGAATATACAGCCAGTGAGTGACAAAGCTGAGAATCACATTTATAGTACTATGCCACAGTGCCTCGTTCTTAGTACTTATACACTCTCTTTTACCACATATCTCAAGGCAACACCTTGAGGTAATAATAACAGCTCCCATTGACTGACCACATATCAGGTATCCTAACCCCATAGTAGGAGACTTACTTGTACATTAATTTGTTCCTTTGTATGTTCATTAAGTCAATCAAAAAATATTTGAGCATCTATTAGAAGCCAGGTATTATGCCTTGTATATAGGCCTAATTTTACTACAGCTGACCCTTGAACAACACGGGGATGAAGGGCAATGACCCCATGCACAGCTGGAAATCCACACATAACTTCTGACTCTCCAAGAACTTAACTACCAATAGCCTACTTTGATCGGAAGCCTTACTGATAACAGAAACAGTCAATTAACATATATTTTGTATGTTATAGGTGTTATATACTGTATTTTTACAATAAAGCTAGAGGAAAGAAAATGTTGTTAAGAAAATCATAAGGAAGAGAAAATACATCTATAGTACTGTATGTATTTATTTTAAGAAATCTACATATAAGTGGATCCAAGCAGTTCAAACTCAAGCTGTTTAAGGGTCAAATGTACTGGGGTAAATAGGTATTATTACCCATACTCTACTCATGAGCAAATGAGGCTCAGCAGGTTGATGGAGCTGGAGGTTAAAATGAGGTCTATCTGGTCTGGAAGCCCATGATCTTCTTTCTCTTGTTCTTTTTTAAAAAAATGCTTCTTACTAAACTTATACATTCATATGATCTAAAGAAAAATTTTCTACAAGGCTTATTATAAATGACAGCACCCTTCTGCCATTCTCATTCCTTTTCTGCTTCCTAGAGATAACCCTTTTGAATTTAACTGATTCTTTCAATATTTATTATTCTTATATTGCTATCACACTTGTGACCACAGATAATGATTAAGCATGTTCCATCATTTTTGTATTACAACCTCCACAACAGAAATGTGCACCAATATACAGTATTTTCTCTTAGTAATATTCACTATTTTTACTATGTAAATAATAGTCACAACTGAGACATGTAGTATCCTGCCTAACCTCCATTTTTCTATGGTTAATAAATGTTGTTTTACATTTGCTTACTTTCCTATATACAGTTCACCTCCAAGGGTTTCCCCATTTGTGGGTATCTTCTCTCAACATGTTCAAACATAAGGGCACTCCATCAAGCTTCACATTCTTGAAACCTCTCCCAGAGCCGTCTAACCTGCTGCAATCTGGCGTGGTTTCCCTCACTGCTTGCTGTACAATTCCTATCTGAGAAGTTATTTTAACCATCATAATGGAGGTTCCTTTTGTCTCTATTGTTTTATAATGACATGCCTCTTGGTGTGGTTCTATTTTCATCCATTATGTTGTGCCCTTTCTATCTAAAAACTAATGTCCTTCAATTCTATAAAGTTTATTTGAATTATTTATTAAGAATTTCATCCCTTCCATTTCCTTTTTTACCTTTCCAGAGCTCCTATCAGTGGACTGATTGAAGAGCTCCTCTACTTTTATTTTTTTCGTCTCTTCCGTCTGTCTGTTTGCTCAACTTTCTGTGATACTGTCTTAACTTCCTAACACTTCTTAGTTATTTTTTTATGCTATTATATTTTTAATTTTCAAAAGCTCCTTTTATTATGAAGCTTCTCTTTCATGCACTCTGTTTGGTTTCATTGGTATAGTTATATTTATTTATGCAGGTCTGCTGATAGTTATACTTGTCTGTCTTAAAGTCCTCTCCCCCCACCTCCATAGTTTATTTCTTCAAAGTTATATTTTACCCATAGTTTTAGTTTTTTTCATATAAGATGTTTCCTCAAATATATGGAGATCAAAACGTGTAAAAATAAAAGCTGTTTGGAAGATCTAGTGCGGACTGGTGAGAGTCCCAAACTGTGTTCTTTGTAGGGTTATCTGGCTGGTCTGTTTTGTAGGGAGAGCCCCTGATACCAGTATTTCTCTTTCCTAGAGGGTTGGACAAAAAGTCCCAAAGACTCTTCGAACCACCTACTTAGAGGGTACATAAAATATAGAAGCTGAGTCAAAAAAAAAGCTGGGCTATCTTAATGTTCAGTATGCAAACACCGATTAAATAAATCCCCTGTGCCAAACGTGAACCCTAGACTTCCAATGTATCCGATGACCTCCAAGTGCAGAGATCTTCTCTTTCATCCTTTCTAGGGAATAAATCTCCTCTTCTTTGCTAAGCTTGGGGAACATCAATCAACCTGATACTTCTTTCTCAGCTTTTACCCTGGCTTAGGATTCATCTATTGTTAGGTTCAAGGAGGTGTGCTGTGGCCGCTAGAGTGTAACTCTTGGAGGAGCAGGAAAAGGAAGGGCTGATAGGGTCCCTGTGAGGCCGAGAACAAAGAGATCAGCACAAAGTTGGGCAAACATGCTGCATTCTATTAGTTAGAGACCCTTATCAGAAATTTATGTTTGAAATTCGCCATTGAGCTAGACCCTTCCCCTGTTGCTATGTTGTGCGCGACCCCCCTAGCAAATAGCGGAATAGCAAACTGCCACAATTGCTTCTGTATAATTCTTGCTCATTTAGGATATATAAGGACCTAGTTGTAAGCGCCAGGCGCGACTCTCGTTTGCAGCCCCTTGTGGGTACGGTGTCTCCGGACGCCTTGAGAGTTCATCCCTGCGCAGGTTAAACTTGGCCAATAAAGTAAGATCTAAACCTCTGAAAGTCTCCGTTTGTTCTCATGCTTGGTGGATGCAACATTTCGGGTGTTGGCTGGGAAATCCCCCAGTTTGGAGACCGGATGGGCAGCTCGAGCTGAGTAAGTATTTACTGAGGATCCTCTTTGGTTTGGTTTTTGGGCTCCGGAGCAAACAACCCTGAGGTAGTAGGTGGGACGCTGCCAGTAACCTACCCAGGACTTTCAGAGGCGGGACGCTGCTCTCTGAAATTTGGTTTCGCTAACATTAGAAGTGACCGGTCACGTTGGGGTTTTTATTTGCTTGCGCCGCGTTAGTTTTGATTTACATGTCATTCTCGTATGTACAAAAGTTAGATTTTCTCGTCTGCTTCTTGCTAGTCTGTATTGTTTGTTTTCCCCTTTTATTTCTCCCTGATTTTCTTAGGATGGGCCAGCAGGAATCTATACCTGGCTCTCCACTTGACTGCCTGCTGAAGAACTTTTCTGATTTCCAGAGGCGGGCCCGGGAATACGGGGGCCCGCCAACTGACCCCGAATTTCTCCGAACCTTAAGTCAGCTAGAGTGGCCCACCTTTAATGTAGGATGGACCACAGAGGGTACCTTTGACCTTCTGACTTTATTTGCTGTTCGAGCCACCATCTATAGGATTCCCCACCCGGACCAATATCTGTACACAGACGTCTGGATCGATATAGCTACCGAACGGCCCGCATACATTAGGAAGTATTTGAAGGGAAACCAGCGAGGCAGACGGGCAGTTTGCCTCACCACAGGGGAAAAGAAGGTCAAGGAAAAGGAAAAGGGGGAATCCCACGCCCCGAAACAGCCTCGTAGCCAGCCTAGGCTTTACCCAGTCTTGTCCGAACCACCGGAGGACCACCTAGACCCGGTGAATGTGCCTCCACCTTACCCGCATCGAGAGGAACCAGATTCCTCGCGTCAGGATGCGGGCGGGGTCCCGAGCCCACCCCACACCCGTGGAGTGGTATTCTATGGGGAGGGAGCTTTGCCTCCGCGGGAGCTGCCGCCATTTTGCCTCCGGCGGGAGGTGCCATTTTGCCTCTCCTAGAGGCGCTGCCGGCACCAGAAGCTCCACCACGGGCACCTCCCCCCCTTGTTTATGTGCTCTTCTCCACCAGTGACTTATATAATTGGAAACATCAAAATCCCTCGTTCTCTGAGAAACCCCAAGGGCTGATCTCCCTCCTCAAAACCATATTCAGAACTCACCAGCCCACCTGGGATGACTGTCAACAGATTCTGCAAACTCTCTTCACTTCTGAAGAGAGACAGGATAATGCGGGAGGCCGCAAAGGCGGTCCTGGGGGAGGAGGGAGAGACTATGGCCAGGAGAAGGGAAATAGAAGACATACTCCCTTCTCAGCCCCCAGCCTGGGACCCTAATACTACCGGGGGAAGGGACACGCTCCTCCAGTACCACCGGGCTCTGCTGAGGGGGCTCAAGGCAGCTGCGAGAAAACCTACCAACTTCAGAAAGGTTAGTGAAGTCATCCAGGGAAGAGAGGAATCTCCAGCAGCCTTCCTAGAAAGACTCATGGAGGCTTATAGAGTATATACCCCCCTAGATCCTGAGGCAGAAGAGAACAGGAGACGAGTAAATATAGCCTTTGTGACTCAGGCCACTCCAGATATTAGGAAAAAGCTTCAGAAGATAGAAGGATTTGAAGGAGAAAATAGAAGCAAGCTATTAGAGATAGCCCAGAAGGTGTACATCAATAGGGATGATCTGGAGGTTGGTAGGGCGAAGGAAGTTGCCAAAATCCTGATTGCCGCCCAGGAACTTCCTCCCAAAGGGAAAGGGGGACAGCAAAAGGGCCAGGGACGGCAAATAGCCAAAGATCAATATGCCTATTGTAAGGAGAAAGGGCACTGGAAGAGAGAGTGTCCAAGGTTGAAGGCCGACAGCCAAGGGCCAAAACAGGGCCCAGAGGTCTTGCTCCAAACCTTAGACTGACGGGGCCAGGGCTCCATTCCCGTCAGCTCCCAGGAGCCCATGGTCACCTTGACAGTCGAAGGAAAGCCAATAGACTTCCTAGTCAACACGGGAGCCACCTACTCAGTCCTAAAGCAACCACAAGGACAAATTCAGAAGGCAACTACCAAAATAGTAGGGGCAACGGGCAAAGCAGAAGCCTATCCATGGGCTAATGCAATAATTACTAACTTAGGCCGAGGCACCATTACCCACTCCTTCCTAGTCATTCCAGACTGCCCTTACCCACTACTTGGAAGGGACTTATTGCAGAAACTTCAGGACACCATTACCTTCCGACGGGAGGAAAGCCCTACCAGGGACAAGGAGGCGGAGGTCAGCTTGGAGATAACTGTCCCACTGTCTGAAGAATACTTACTTGCCACTATCCAAGGAGGTAAGGAGGAAGGAGCAGGAGTTCTGAATGCCCTGCGTGCCAGGGTACCTGAAGTTTGGGCGGAGACCAACCCACCAGGTTTGGCCATCCACCAACCGCCTGTCCTAGTGCAGCTGAGCACTGCTAGCCCAGTTAGGATCAGGCAATACCCGGTCCCAGCCCGAGCCAGACAGGGCATTGCACGGCACTCACAATGCCTGCTGAAGGCAGGCATACTCCGAGAATGCCAACCAGCCTGGAACACCCCGTTACTCCCCGTCCAAAAGCCGGGGACCCATTACTATCGCCCGGTGCAGGACTTGTAGGAGGTAAATGCACGGGTAGAGACTATCCATCCCATGGTGCCCAACCCATATACCACCTTACTGAGCTCATTGCCCCCAACCCATACCTATTATTCGGTCCTGGATTTGAAGGATGCCTTTTTTTGTATTCCCCTGGCGCCTCAGAGCCAAGAGATCTTTGCCTTTGAATGGAACGACCCAGAAAATGGACTGGTGGGGCAGTTCACTTGGACCAGACTACCACAAGGGTTTAAGAATTCCCCCACCATTTTTTTTTTTTTTTTCATTTTTCTGAAGCTGGAAACAGGGAGAGACAGTCAGACAGACTCCCGCATGCGCCCGACCGGGATCCACCCGGCACGCCCACCAGGGGCGACGCTCTGCCCACCAGGGGGCGATGCTCTGCCCATCCTGGGCGTCGCCATGTTGCGACCAGAGCCACTCTAGCGCCTGGGGCAGAGGCCACAGAGCCATCCCCAGCGCCCGGGCCATCTTTGCTCCAATGGAGCCTTGGCTGCGGGAGGGGACGAGAGAGACAGAGAGGAAAGCGCGGCGGAGGGGTGGAGAAGCAAATGGGCGCTTCTCCTGTGTGCCCTGGCCAGGAATCGAACCCGGGTCCTCCGCACGCTAGGCTCCCCCACCATTTTTAATGAGGCCCTCAGCCAAGATCTGCAGGCTTTCCACTCCTCCCATCCATTGATCATACTGCTCCAGTATGTGGATGACATCCTCATAGCTACCAAGGATGAAGGAGAGTGTGAAGAAGCTACCTTGGACCTGCTACAAGATCTCGGGTGAATGGGGTATCGAGTCTCTACCAAGAAGGCCCAGATTGTGATGCAAACTGTAAGTTATTTGGGGTATAACTTACAAGGAGGGCAAAGGATATTGTCCAGCCAGCGAATCCAGATGGTCTTGCAAATCCCCGAGCCTACCAGCAAGAGGCAGGTACGAGAATTCCTGGGTGCAGTAGGATACTGCCGACTGTGGATACTGGGCTTTGCAGAACTAGCTAGACCCCTACACGAACTAACCAGGGGAAAGGAAGAACAATTCATATGGACAGATAAGGAAAAAGCAAGCGTTCCAAGCGCTTAAGGAGGCCCTGGCGGCTGCCCCAGCTTTGGCCCTGCCGGATCTGGCCAAACCCTTTCAGCTATTTATAGCAGAAAAGCTATTTATAGCTCTGGGGGTACTGAGTCAGGAGCTCGGGCCGTGGAAGAGGCCCGTCGCCTATCTGTCCAAGAAACTTGACCATGTAGCCTCGGGATGGCCAGCGTGTCTGAGGGCACTTGCTGTCACCTCAATTCTAGTCAAGGAGGTTAGTAAGTTGACTTTGGGACAGGATATCCAAGTGATTGGGGAACATTACGTAGAACAAGTGCTACAAGCACCTCCTGACAGGTGGCTATCAATGCAAGGTTGACACAATATCAGGCTCAGTTGTTGAACCCTCCATCTGTTCAGTTCCTCAAAACAACAGCCCTGAACCCAGCGACCCTGTTGCCAATACCGGAGTCCACAGTGGATCACAGTTGCAAGCAAATCCTTGACACAGTGACTGGCTCCCGCCTGGACTTAAGGAATCAGGTCTACGAAAAGGCAGACCTGACTCTCTTTACTGATGGGAGTAGTTTTGTCAAGGATGGACAGCAGTATGCAGGGGCAGCAGTGACTATGGGAGATGAGGTCCTATGGCAGAAAGCGCTGCCCGCAGGGACATCTGCACAGAGGGCAGAGCTAATAGGACTAACCAGGGCCTTACAGATAGCAGAGGGAAAAGTTGCCAACATCTCTACTGACAGCCCTTAAGCATTTGCCACCGCCCATGTTCACGGAGCTATATATAAGGAGAGAGGCCTCCTGACAGCAGGGGGAAGGACATTAAGAAGCGCAGTGAAATTCTTGCCCTCCTCAACGCCATTTGGCTACCTACCAAAGTTGCCATTATCCACTGCAAAGGACACCAGAAGGGGGATTCTCCTATTATAAAAGGTAACAACCTAGCAGACTCAGCTGCAAGAGAAGCAGCCACTAGGCCACAAGAAAGCCTTCTGCCATTGCTGCCTAAGCCAACGCTACCTCCGGATCCTAGATATTCCCCAGAAGAGCAGGAAGGGATACAGTTTAAAGGGGAAGAAAAATCAGCAGGGATGGATAGAACTTCCTGATTCCCGGCTCTATTTACCCCAGGGAATAGTAAGGGAAATAGTGAGAGATATTCATACTAGCACTCACCTAGGGCAGAATAAGCTAGAACAACTTGTCAAGAAATATTATTCCGGGCCCAACATCAGGGATATTGTCCACTCCGTTGTCTCTAGATGCAGCATCTGTGCCAGGGTAAATGCCCAGAATAAGAAGTTGCCTCCCTTTGTGAGGTATCGGGGGAAAGCTCCTGGAGAGTTATGGGAAGTAGATTTCACAGAGATGACCCCTGGGAAGTCAGGTAGACTTCCCAGGATGGGTGGAAGCATTCCCCACGTGAGGAGAGGCTGCTTCCACAGTTTGCAAAGTCTTATTAAGGGAAATCATACCTAGATATGGCATTCCCCTAGCCCTAGAATCAGACAATGGACCTGCATTCATCTCTAGGATATCTCAAGAACTAGCTATACTAAGGTAGGTATCAATTGAAAACTGCATTGCATTTATAGGCCCCAAAGTTCAGGACAGGTAGAAAGGATGAACAGGACTCTAAAAGAGACTATAATTAAACTGAAGGAGGAGACAGGCGAAAACTGGGTTGAGCTACTCCCTTTTGCCCTCTTTAGAACTAAATGTACCCCTTATCTTAAGAAGTGGGCCCCTTATGAAATCCTGTTTAGACAGCCCATACCCCTTGTGCCTCGATTAACCAGAGAGGAATTAGAAATTTCTAACCATAACTTCCTCAAGTCCTTGCAGGCTCTGCAGCACATCAGGAGTGAAGTGCGAACCCTCCAGAGATCAGCCAGCTCCGAAGGAAAATATAATCCCAGACTTCCGGAGTCACCAGAACCTGGGCAGTAGGTATGGATTCTCAACTACAGACGGGGCAACCTTGAGCCACGATGGAATGGACTATTTCCAGGTACTCTTGAGCACACCTACAGCTGTTAAGGTAGCTGAGAAGCCCTACTGGATCCACCTCTCCCACGTGAAGCTGGCCCAACCACCCGACGAAGGGCCTCGGAGATGGCAAGTCAAGCGGACCCCTGGAGAGCCTCTAAAGCTCACCTTCTCCTCCACTTAGGACTAATAACTTTTTATTGTTTACCCAGCAAGGGACTGGAGTTGCAGGAATGGGTTTTAATCAGGACAGCAGATGGCACAGTTATAGCACAGAATAACACCTGGGATAGTAGCAACCCCATAACCCTCCAAGCTGACTTATCAGTTTTTTTTGAAGAAAAATTCTGTGATTCACCAGCAGCTTGGAGACATTCTGATTCAGCCAGGAGCCCGCTCTTAGATTACTGGCCTAGCTCATACACCGCAGGTAGTAAGTGTTCACCCCATGTTAAGAATAGGGCTTTATGGTATACTCCACACTATGCTTGCCCTGAACCTCCTTCCGGACAGCGCCGCATTTGCGGGTCTCACTCAGATTATTTTTGTAAAAAGTGGGGTTGTGAGACACTTGTCAGTGAATTTCAATGGAGTCCACCTAAACCACACCTAGACATAAGTCTCTTTCGATTAGGAACTAGATTAGGGGGAAGAAGGCCCAATGATGGTTGGGACGATGACTGTGCTAAAGATAATTGTAACCCTACTATCATTACAATTAAGAAGCCTTAATTGTTGGAATTCAGTAAAACATGGGGCCTAAGACTATATGTAACTGGACATGATCCTGGTACCTTTTTCACCATCAGAAAACTTCCTACAAAGAACAGACCTCTCCTTCGAGGAGCAGGAAGTGGGCTGCCACTCAGGCCACCTAGGCCCCATCAGCCTCCCGGCAGTACCTGAGCTCCCGGACAGTAAGACAGGCCCAGACCAGAGGGGAGCTACTACGACTCCTACTGCAGACTCTTTCCCAGTCAAGCCAGAAGGGCAGGACCATAAATTGCCTTTTTACACTCCCAGCCCGTTACTGGAAAGACCACACCACCAAGAGATGTATGCCCTAGATTTACTGGATAAGGTATTTCCCTTCTTTAACAGTACGCAGCCTGGAATCACAGTCTTGTTGGCTATGCCTTAGTCCCAGACCCCCTTTCTTTTTTTTTTAATTTATCTATGCTGCACGCGACTCCCTAGTGAACAGCTAACTGCCACATCTGCTTCTGTATAATACTTGCTCACTTAGGATATATAAGGACCTAGTTGTAAGTGTCAGGCGCGACTCTCGTTTGCAGCCCCTTGTGGGTACGGTGTCTCCGGACGCCTTAAGAGTTCGTCCCTGCGCAGGTTAAATTTGGCCAATAAAGTCAGATCTAAACCCCTGAAAGTCTCCGACGTTTGTCTCGTGCTTGGTGGATGCAACACTATCAAGACATTTAAAATTTGTCTACTTACTTTTTGGATACCACAGTTTTATTATCTTCTGTTGTTTTGTTGTTGTTTATCCTGCATAGGTTTTATCATTTCAGCAATTTTGGAGCAAGAACTTGAAATTAAATTTATATACTTAGTCTGCTATCTCCAGTAATATGTTCTTTCTAGTTTGCCAAAATTTTGATCTCCAGGATAACTGCTCTGGATTTGAGTTTGCTCAGATTATGCCTCTGTAGTCATTAAGGAAGTAGTCTTTATCAGATCATAAACCAGATAAACTTCAATGTGATCTTGAAGTGTTCAGTGAGGGCCCAATTGCCTTATATAACACAAGGAACAAAGCTATTTATTTACTTATTTATTTAGCCTGCTTAACTTTTCTTTAGGTATTTTCTAGAGTCAGTTTTGATAGTAAATATTTTTCTTAAAATAGATCAATTTTATTCATACTTGAAGTTCATTTTAAAAAATATAAAATTACTTTAAAATTTCTTCTATACCTGTAATTCCTTCATCCTTACCTATAAAATTGGTTTTTATTGTGAACTCACTGTATTTTTAATTTTTCTCTTTTTAAAATTTTTTTAACTACAGTCTACATGCAACACCATTCTGCAATTTGTACAGCAAAGTGGCCAGAGAATCCCCCCCTCACAGTGTCTACCTGCTGCCCCAGGCTGCATAGTATTTATCTTGATGTTACTACCTATATTGCCTGTGATGTAATCCACATCTCTGTAGCTATTTTGTAAATACCAATTTGTACTGCTTAATACCTTCACCTTTTTCTCTCAGCACCCCCAACCCCCTCCCCTATGAAAGCTTCTGAAACCCCTTTTTTCTAAAAGCTGTCTATCTCTTCTCTGTGTCTGTAATTCTGTTTCTATTTTGTTTAATTATGGGAGACTGCAAACTGAAAAAGTCCTCACAGTTTAAGGCTTAAGCTAAATGCTAAATAAACTCTTCCACACACCTCCATGTTGACTGTGAAGCTGAGTGTTTCTACTTGCCCTAACTCCCCCACCTTACCTGCTTGATTAAGCTGCTAGAGGCAATTTACATGCCCTTCCTCTCACCCTTTTTTGTTCTGATGTTGGTTGATTTCAGTTATACATGGTGGGGGGATTCCTGTTTATGCCTTAAAAGGATTTCTATTTATGCCTTAAGAGGATTCCTGTTTATGCCTCAGATATGTGACTTTGTATCAGAGACATCCTTATTTGCATAGGGCTCTGCACTATGTAATAAAGCAGGGGTCCCCAAACTTTTTACATAGAGGGCCAGTTCACTGTCCCTCAAACCGTTGGAGGGCCAGACTATAAAAAAAAACTATGAACAAATCCCTATGCACACTGCACATATCTTATTTTAAAGTAAAAAAACAAAACAGGAACAAATTCAATATTTAAAATAAAGAACAAGTAAATTTAAATCAACAAACTGACCAGTATTTCAATGGGAACTATGCTCCTCTCACTGACCACCAATGAAAGAGGTGCCCCTTCTGGAAGTGCGGCGGGGGCTGGATAAATGGCCTCAGGGGGCCGCATGTGGGGCCCTGTAAATGTTTGGGGACCCCTGTAATAAAGCAAACGAGGTGGGGGGTGGAGGGTTGCTTTGCTCTGGCTTCCTATCAGCTTACAGAGACCTCTCTATCCCATACTTCTTTTCTCTAGAATTTATTTCTTCATTCCACACCATTCTCACTCAGGACCTGGACAATTACTAGCCCTGCTGGTCCGTGGCAGTTAATTTATATTGTTCATTACATTCCACATATAAGTGAAATCATATGGTACTTGTCTTTCTCTGACTGGCTTATTTCACTTAGTATAATGCTCTCCAGGTCCATCCATACTGTTGCAAATGGTAAGATTTTCTTCTTTTTTAAGACCAAGTAGTATTCCACTGTATAAATGTACTACAGCTTTTCTATCCCTTCATCATGATGAGAACTTGGGCTGCTTCCATATCCTAGCTATTGTAAATAATATTGCAATGAACACAGGGGTGCATATATTCTTTTGAATTAGTGTTTCAGGTTTCTTCAGGTATGCTCCCAGAAGTAGAATTGCATGGTCATAAAGAAATTCCTTTTTAATTTTTTGAGGAACAGCCACATTGTTTTCCAAAGTGGCTGCACCAGTCTGCATTCCCACCAGCAGCGCACAAGGGTTCACTTTTATCCACATCCCAAAAATATTTATTTGGCAAATAAGAATTCCACATACTCTCTTAAAGAAAATATAATTATATTCCAAAAGATTTTCCCAGTTCCATTTGTAAAACACTTAACTCAGACTAGACTCTACATCCAAAACTGAAAAATAAGGTCTAATCTCCTTTTATAACAAAAAAATTACAGCTCATATAATAATTTAAAGACTGTCGAAATCTCAGAAAGATAGAGCTCATTTTATACATCACACAGTAAGTAGGTACTTAATACTTGAAAATAGATAAATTTCAAAAGTAACTGCTCTATCAATTATGCTTTTAAAAAAAAGGCTAAGTATTTAACTATAGTCAATTAGGAGATAAAATTGTATTTCCCTATTAACTGTCAGTGTAGACTTTATACCTTATATCCGAATCTGAAGCCTTCTGTCTCACTGCCAACTTTGTGATCTCTCCTTGAGACATGGTCTTATGAAGCTTTGCTTCTTCATCAGCTGAAGAAAATCGCTGTGATGTCTGTAATGATTATATACGTGAAAGACTTTAAAACCAAGCAACTGTATCATAGTACTGTAATTAAAACTCAGGTTAAGACAAATTTTTCAGAGTTACATCTATTGAAAACAGACAAAAATACATTAATATTATTCAGAGATTTATTGACATTAAAGAACTTGTTAAAAACTCTATTAATAGAGTAATCTGAAGTAAAAGAGAACTTAGGTCAATGAAAATGCTAAATATGAGCCACCAGCCCATGTTTTCTAACAGCTTAACAAAGAAGACCAAGTGGAAAGGTAAGCAAAATGTCAAAATCATCTAGATACAGACAAAAGATCCAGGATCTGATAAATACAAAATGCTAAGTACAGTCTTTCATACTTCCTTATTTTTATGGCTTAACTTGCTATTATAGATTCTTATTATATCCAGTCAAGAATTTAAAAGGGCAACTACACAGAAAGATAAGAAAAACCTAAGGAACAAAGAATAAAAAATCACTATCACTATTAACAGTCTAAATTATAAACAGTTCACAAGGCTATCAAAGTGGGACCTGACTTTCAATTTGGCAATTCCTGTGCCATATGTTTACAATGTGCCCTTTTAAAGGCAATCCCATTTGAAGGAGAAAATTTCTTGTTACTTACTCAAGTCATTTCCTAATACTTCATTTTTCTATAGTTATAAAACATATCTTTTCCTTAGCCCTCTGATCTGCTTGACTTGGGCCTTATCAACAGAAACTATCTTGAGTAGAGTGCGGCCGCGTGTGGGAGGCAGAAAGAACAGACTTTTGCTCCTGGCACAGACAGTAACAAGGACCCATTTTATCCTCTTGCCTACAACAACCAGAAACAAAAACCCATCCAAAATAATGTGAAACAGCAGTTCTCAAGATGATGGACAGTCTCCCCGAGAGATAAGAAACAAAGGAACGAGTCCTGCAGCTGCCCAGGGACTTGAGACAGTTTTCAGGCTATGACAGAGAGCCTCGACAGGTGAACCTTGGCAGACTCCTTGAGTTGAATACGTGAATCTGAACATCCAGACAGATCAAAGTGACTAGAAACCAAAGGAGTATTGGAGAGGAAAGAGATGCACAAAGAACTTTAGAGACCTTCAGAACTACCCATTGGTATTTAGTTGAGTACTTATCAACACTTCTGTGCCAGACCACTACCAAGCACAGGGAAAGGGCCAGCTGAAAGGATAAAAGAGAACAGTGCTCAGCATCCACCAACGACCAGCAATTCTAGTGCCTGTTCCCAGAGTCAGATCACTAACTTTATGACTCCCAGGGCACTGTGTGAGAGGACAATGAGCATCTTGCCTCAGTGGGAAAGAACAATGCCTCAAGAGATTAGACCAAGTACTGCTCTCTTTATACCTAACAAATCTTTATTTAATAAAAATTATAGGGCCCTGGTCAGCTGGCTCAGTGGTAGAGCGTCAGCCCAGTGTGTGGAGTTGCCGGGTTCGATTCCCGGCCAGGGGACATAGGAGAAGCGCCCATCTGCTTCTCCACCCTCCCTCATCTCCTTTCTCTCTCTCTTCCCCTCCCGCAGTCAAGGCTCCACTGGAGCAAAGTTGGCCCGGCACTGAGGATGGCTCCATGGCCTCTGACTCAGGCGCTAGAATGGCTCTGGTTGCAATGGAACAACACCCCAGATGGGCAGAGCATTGGCCCCTAGTGGGCTTGCTGGGTGGATCTCGGTCAAGCGCATGCGGGAGTCTGTCTCTCTGCCTCCCCGCATCTCACTTCAGAAAAATACCAAAAACTAAAAATAAATAAATGTATATATTTAAGGTGTACATGATTTGATTTACATATAAATAGTAAAATGATTACTGCAGTCAAGCTAATTAATGTAGCTCCTTATATCGTTACTTTTTCTTTTTGCTGACTAGACCACCTGAAATCTACTCTCTTGGCAAATTTCCAGTATTTAAAACAGTGAGCCTAATAAATTTTTTAAAAAAACCTAAAAGGACCAAGTTGCTTCCAGAACAAAGCTTTGGAATATTGTTGGAATATAACAGCCTTAAGAATATTAATCAAATACAAATATCCAACAAGGAAAAAATCACGTCAGGCATCCTGTAAGAAATAACCAGGTGTACGAAAAAGTACAAATATACACTGAGAAGAGGGAAAAAAACAAACTCATCTACAATGACTCAATACTATCACAAATGTTGGCGAGTACTGGTAATCAAAGAACTAAAGAGACAAAACGTAAAATGGCATGATTCAAGGTGGCATATTTTTGAGGCATTGCTTCTGAGGTACAAGCAGACAGAAATGAAAGAAGATGCAGCCACCAAAGAGCAGCAGTCATGGCTCAGCACTACACCAGGGCATGGGCTCAACAAGGGCCACACTAAGAAAATGAGCAAGCTGACTGAGCCAGAGCCGCCACTGTGGGCACCTAATACACCATGTTCATGTGGGACACGATCCAAGAGATGTGACTCTGCCTCCTAAAGTGGCATGCCGTGGAGCCGCTCAAGGTCTCTAAGGACACGAAGGCCCCAAAGTTCATCAAGAGAAGGGTGGGGAGGCCCTGGCCGGTTGGCTCAGCGGTAGAGCGTCGGCCTAGCGTGCGGAGGACCCAGGTTCGATTCCCGGCCAGGGCACACAGGAGAAGTGCCCATTTGCTTCTCCACCCCTCCGCCGCGCTTTCCTCTCTGTCTCTCTCTTCCCCTCCCGCAGCCAAGGCTCCATTGGAGCAAAGATGGCCCGGGCGCTGGGGATGGCTCTGTGGCCTCTGCCCTAGGCGCTAGAGTGGCTCTGGTCGCAACATGGCGACGCCCAGGATGGGCAGAGCATCGCCCCCTGGTGGGCAGAGCGTCGCCCCTGGTGGGCATGCCGGGTGGATCCCGGTCGGGCGCATGCGGGAGTCTGTCTGACTGTCTCTCCGTTTCCAGCTTCAGAAAAATGAAAAAAAAAAAAAAAGAGAGAAGGGTGGGGAGATCTGTGCCAAAAGAAAGAGACAGGAGCCAAGTAACATTCTTGTACCCATGAGGAAGGCAGCAGCCAAGGACCGAGCCCCATCTCCTCTGTAACAAAACATGTTCAGAAAAAAAAAGGGAAGGAAGGGGTACTTTTGGAGATTAGGCAGTGTAAAGAAAAAACAGCAGAAGGGGAAAAATTGGAATCCACAATGCAAAAAAGAAGAAAATAATGGAGGACACAACAATGTCTCTGCCAGCACAAAAACAAACAAAGCCAAAACAGGGTGTTTGTAAAAGAAACTGAACTTAGTCCTGGCCGGCTGGCTCAGTGGTAGAGCGTCGGCCCAGTGTATGAACCTCCTGGGTTCGATTCCTGGCCAGGGCACATAGGAGAAGCGCCCATCTGCTTCTCCACCCCTCCCCCTCTCCTTCCTCTCTGTCTCTCTCTTCCCCTCCCACAGCCAAGGCTCCATTGGAGCAAAGTTGTCCCAGGCACTGAGGATGGCTCCACGGCCTCCACCTCAGGTGCTAGAATGGCTCTGGTTGCAATGGAGCAACACCCCAGATGGGCAGAGCATCGCACCCCTGGTGGACATGCCGGGTGGATCCCAGTCAGGCTCATGCAGTCTGTCTCTGCCTCCCTGCTTCTCTCTTCAGAAAAATTTAAAAAATAAAAGAAACTGTCTCTCTCTCTCTGTCTCTCCCTCTCCTCTCTAAAATGAATAAATAAAAAAAATAAAAAAAAATAAAAAAAAAAAATTTAAAAGCCTGACCTGTGGTGGCGCAGTGTATAAAGCGTCGACCTGGAAATGCTGAGGTCGCTGGTTCGAAACCCTGGGCTTGCCTGGTCAAGGCACATATGGGAGTTGATGCTTCCAGCTCCTCCCCCCCTTCTCTCTCTCTCTCTGTCTCTCCCTCTCCTCTCTAAAATGAATAAATAAAAAAAAAATAAATAATAAAAAAATAAATAAATAAATAAAAGAAACTGAACTTAGCTACACTGGTAGAAATGGAGCCCTTGAACTCATTATAATATAAACTACACAAATGGACAAAATGAATAAATTTAAAACATACAAAATCTACACAAGCTACAATAAGAAAACAAAGAAAACGAGAACCAAAACGAGAACCAAAACAGCTCAGCTGATTTAACCCCCCCTCCCACCACCCCTTGGATGAGAAAACAAACAAGAAGCAGAAAACTAACTCAAAAATGAACTCACAGATAATAATACCAGGAAGAAATTTTAAAAATGTTGAATGAACTCAGTAAAGAAATTAAAAAAAAACAACAGTGAAATTAAGACTATCTTATAAGATGCCTAAGGAAAAGAAGTAAAAATGGAGATTTAAAGAGGACTAAATAAAGGCAGGAAGATAATAAGGAATACAATGTGAGATGAAAAAATAAGTAAGAAAGGGTCAGAGAAAATTGGTGGCTGAAATGAAAATAGGAAAAGAAGAAAAAACTGATTAATAATTAGAGTTCCTAAACAAGAAAAGCAAAACAAAAGAACAGAACTAAAATTTAAAATAATAATCCATTAAAACTTCAAAAATAAGGTGAGAGAAATACTGAGAGTCCTGCAAGTATACGGGATAACTAATCTGTAATGATCAACTTAAAAGACATATCCTAAACTTTTTTTTTTTTTTTTTTTACAGGGACAGAGAATCAGAGAGAGGGATAGATAGGGACAGACAGACAGGAATGGAGGGAGATGAGAGGCATCAATCATCAGTTTTTTGTTGCGACACGTTAGCTGTTCATTGATTGCTTTCTCATATGTGCCTTGACCGCGGGCCTTCAGCAGACTGAGTAACCCCTTGCTCGAGCCAGTAACCTTGGGCTCAAGCTGGTGAGCTTTTTGCTCAAGCCAGATGAGCCTGCACTCAAACTGGCAACCTCGGGGTCTTGAACCTGGGTCTTCTGCATCCCAGTGCGACACTCTATCCACTGCGCCACCACCTGGTCAGGCCATATCCTAAACTTTTAACATAAAGAAAAATTTCTGAAAGTCTCCAAGTAAAAACATCAAATAAAGAGGGCAAGGAAATCAGACTGGCAATAGACTTACCAAAAATAACAAATAAAGGACGTAAACAATATAACTGCATTTTCAAAAAACTTAAGGAAAGAAAATATCAATCAAGGATTTTATATGTAGCCAAGATATCCCTTCAAATATCAAGCTTTAAGAACTACTCAAGGAATTGCATATCTATGCACCCTTCATGAGTAATCTACTAAGAGAAGAACTTCATCCAACTAAGAGATAAATAGGGAAACTTCAGCAAGATATTTAATTTCATCACTCATTGTATTTAACAGTACATCTAAATCAAAAGCAAGGCAGGGACTAGAGTAAAAGAATAATATGCAAAATTACATATTCTGATAAAGTAGACAGACACCTAAAAAACAGGAAAAGAGAGAAAAAGAAGAGAATAGAATAATTCATCAATAGTTGGCTAATAGTAGGTGAGAATTAGAGAATATTATTCATTTAAAAATTACTAGGGAATAACTGGTTAAGAACTAGTAAATTAAAAGCATTTTAAAAAGTAATTTTAAAAGCAATTTTGTAAAGGTAAACCAAACCACAAATATAAGAACACAATCTTATGTAAATATAAAAAAATTTTTTTAAATAAAAGAAGGAAATGTAACACAAACATAGCAAATTTAATGTAACACAATAAAAAATAAGAGTTGAGAATGAATCTATCAGTTACAATAATAAATATAAATAGATTTAATGCATCTATAAAGAAAAAAATTTTTAATTTGGCTCACAAAGAGGACCAAAGTATACTATGTCAAAAAACACATATCTAAAACAAAAGTATCCATAACAGCTAATAATAACGGGATGACCAAAAGTATTCTGGGCAAATAGAAATAATAAGAAAACAGGACTGTGATATTACTATTGCGAAGAATTCAAGCAAAAGGTATTGAATGTGACAAATGACACTTTTTAAAACTTTTAGTAATAAGAGATTTTAACATAACATTATCTGTATATAAAACAGATCAAGTGTACAAAAAACCAAAAATATAGAAGACAAACAACATAATCAATAAGGCAGAGGTTATAGATATATATTGAAATTTTACACTCTAAATAGAAAATATACTTTATAAAATGTACATGGTACATTCACAAAAACTGATCACAGTCTGTAAAAAAAAGCATTACAAATATTCTTTGATCACAATGTACTAAAACTATAAATTAACAAAGAAAAATTTTAAGGCTCTTCCTCTAAAAACTAAAAATATTTTTATTATATAAGTTTTGGATTTAAAAAGGAATAAAACTAAAATTACATTTAAAAAAATAACTTGCACATTAGAATAAATAAGATGCATCTAAAGTAGTGGTAAGAGAATTGGTAGCCTTAAACATTGTATCAATAGAAATAAATTAAATAAATGATTCCAACCCCCACTGAAAAGGTAGAAGAGTGAGAAAGTAAACCAAAAGAAAATACACAGAGATAAATAACAAAGGTTAAAAGCAGAAATAGTAAGGGGGAGGGGGAGGGGCACAAAGAAAACTAGATAGAAGGTGATGGAGGACAATCTCTCTTTGGGTGATGGGTATGCAACAGAATTGAATGACAAGATAACATGGACATGTTTTCTTTGAATATATGTACCCTGATTTATTAATGTCACCCCACTAAAATAAAAATTTATTTATAAAAAAAAAGAAATAGTAGGCAATGGGGGGAAATGACTTGCTAACTTAAAAAAAAAAAGGAAAACACATAAATCTACAAAATTAGAAATGACACAAGAGAAAAAAACAGTAACACAGGAATTTTAGAAATATTATGAGACTACTTACTTTCCAAACCTTTATGCAAATACATCTAAAAAGTTATATGAATTGGATAATTTCATAAGAAAAATATTATTTACCAAAATTGACCATATCAGGTAGACAGCTTAAAAGACTAATTTCACTAGAAGAAACAGAGGAACTTCTGAAAGAATTATGTCACAAAAAAAGTACCAATCCCAGATGGTTTCAAGTGAAATTCTACAATATCTTCAAAGAGCAGAGAGTCACAATGCTATAAACCAGTGGTCCTCAACCCTCCGGCCGCAGACCAGTACCAGTCCACAAAGAAAGAATAAATAACTTACATTATTTCCGTTTTATTTATGTTTAAGTCTGAACTATGTTTTTTTTTTTTTTTAATGACCAGATTCCCTCTGTTACATCCGCCTAAGATTCACTCTTGACGCTTGTCTCAGTCACGTGATATATTTATCCGTCCCACCCTAAAGGCCAGTCTGTGAAAATATTTTCTGACATTAAACCGGTCTGTGACCCAAAAAAGGTTGGGGACCACTGCTATAAACTATCTGTAACTTTTTGTCCGGGAATAAAATACACATATAAATACTAAGTGTATTTAACAGTGTGGCTGTTGTCTGGGGGCCACCAATCTAAACCTCTTACGTCATAAACTTTGTTCACTACCAACCAGTTTTCCAACTTTCAAGACCTACCTCAAAATCACTACCCAAGGTCCTAAAATCCTACAGGCATCCTCTCTTGACTTGCCCTTTCTGAGCAATTACTAAGACCTAGTCAAAAGGGGTTTTCAGACTGACCAGGTGGTGGCAAAGTGGATAGAGCATAGGACTGGGATGTGGAGGACCCAGGGTCAAAACCCTGAGGTTGCAGGCTTGAGCACGGACTCACAAGCTTGAGCGAGGGTATAGCAGGAAGTGGCCTGACAAAGGATAGACACTCAAATAACTTTATTAGAGGAAAAGAGAATTTATTAAAATCCGGTAGAGCACATGAGGATAGTAGCTCCAAAGACACATGTTCCCCAAAGTTGATTTTCTTACAGGTTACATACCTTTTACAGAATACATGCGTCCATACAAGGAGCTCCCTTTGTAGAGGTATATACATTACTCTCATGACTCCAGGAAGGGAAGGTAAGTTTTGGTGGGTCAGCAAGGGAGAAGGGGTTTCTGGACCACTGGTGGTCTCAGCTATGTACAGATCTTGCTATTCTTGCTTTGTATTGTGACTCTCAGCACACTCATCTAGAGAACTTTGGGAATAAGTTAATTTATCACTGGCTGACTTGGTTACTCCTGCTGGCTACTTTCCCTTGTATTCTTTTTGTTTCTTCCTTCTCAGGGAAGAGGAGGCCTGCCCTTCTTCCCTCAAGGGGTCGCTTGCCTGAGTGTGGGATCATAGATATGGTCTATGGCTTGAGCCCATGGTCGCTGGCTTGAGCCCAAAGGTTGCTGGCTTGAAGCCCAAGGTCACTGGCTTGAGAAAAGGGTCACTCGCTCTGCTGTAGCCCCTCCACTCCTGGTTAAGGCACATATGAGAAAACAATCATTGAAAAAACTAAGGAGCTGCAACGAAGAATTGATGCTTCTCATCTCTCTCCCTTCCTGTCTGTCCCTCTCTCTGATTCTCTGTAAAAAAAAAAAAAAAAAAAGAGGGGATTTCACTTAAATAAGCTAATAAACTTAGCCTTAATTAATCAACAGGTATTTCTGGCAGTTTTTTTGTGGAGTGGACAGCAGAAAAAAAAATTCAACACAGATAAATTAGTATCTCAGACTAACCAACAGAAATAGGAATATAAGAAGTGACAGCAGTTTTTGGGGAGAAAAGGAATGAGAAATTTAATTTTATCATATTGTAGAAAAAGAAGACAAATTCAGAGAGCTATTTGGGAGTCATAACCATAGAAATGATTGGTTTAACTCGAGGAATGGCAGAAGAAACTATGCAAAGAAAACTGTAACACTGTCTATAACAATCCTATCAGGGACAGAAATGACTTTACTAACTCACCATTCAGAAGATTGAAAGACTAAAATACTATATAAAAGCCACCTTAAAAATACTGCTAGCAGAATGTGTCACTCTTGTTGGGTAAAAGGCAACACAGTGGGTATAAGAAGTGAGCGAGAGCAGCACATACAGAGATGAAACAGTTATTTAAATGGCAGAGTAAAAGTAGGAAATTAAAACAAACACACACAAATACCCCACCAAAGTCTTAAAGATATTACTCTTATCTCCACTCCTCCACAGTTGGTTAACAACTGATAAACAATTCATCAACTTAGGAGGTAATGCTTATCAAATTCCCTTCATGTAATTCACTTACAACTAACTGTCTTTATCCCATTAAGTATTTCACAACTGTAAAGGTCATATGGCTTCTTCCAAGATCCAATGGAAATGACGCACTTCTTAGGCAAAAGTCAGTGATAAGATCACTTTGTCCACGGGAGGAAAACCCCCCACAAAACTATCCTGTTTTTAAGAATCCATGTGCCCAGAAAAATCAAGCCCATTTAAAATCCCAAAGATATAATTCCACTTAGAAACAATTAGTCTTCATCTTCACAATTATCAGGTAACATTAGAACATGATATATTTTCAAAATAAACCAAAACACACTTTAAAACTGACCCTACCCTTCCCACCCCCAACTCCACTAAGTATCTAGCACAGCATATTCTAGAAAGCAAAGCTGCTTCATGCAAATATCCACCAGAAACAACCACCACCTGTTCCTAAAATAGCCAGTGATGAAACAGAGGGCAGTTAGAAGGCTGAGAGTTGACTAACATACTACAGGGGTTCTATAACTACTGGCATGCAGTGACTGTCAAGCAGGTGAACAGAGTCAGAGGCAGAGGCTAACAGCGAGAATGCTCCAAGGTGCTGAATGCTCTAAGCAGATAGCCCAATCTCCTGCTTCATCTCAGTGGAGTTTTCAGTGAGAAAGAATTCTACGACCAAAAGGACTATGGTTTGTAACAAAGGAAACTCTCAGGAACAAAGCAGCAAGTACAAATGCTAAGTTTATCCACAAATGAAAATTTTATTTAAGCTCTACAAAATAAATTAAGTATGCTTCCTGATATATATGCAGTACTTTTCATTAAAATTAGTTTGCTTCATTACATAATTTCATCTTTAATAATCATATAAGAATATATGTTGTTATTTGTAAGTTCAAAACTGGGTACCTCCAAAATGGAGTTGTTTTATCCTACCTGAAGAGAGGGATTTGGCTCTAATTATATTTATTAATGGATACACAGATTATTCCCAACTTTTACAGTCCTACAGTTTGGCTCAAGGCAATTACTCATTTGTCTAATTAGAGAATTGGTAGTGCATTATTGTATGTTGTTTTTTCTTTCTTAAAATATAAATTGTCTTTTAAAAACTGAGTATCTCTCCAACAAAAGATAAATAAAATGAGAGTACCCTGGAAATTAGCAAATTTTAAAATAACTAGATCTTTTGCACAAATAGCTTAAAACAGTTGAAACATAAAAATATTTAATGAGTCAAAAGAAGACCACACTAAAATTTTCCTCCTTTAAAAAAAATAACAAGATTTAACTTGATTAAGGTTCTACATGGAAAAAAACTGCCTGCTACTCCAGTCCACTCCATCAGTGACAGTGTTTAGCACGTATCACACATGCAGGGTCCTTATAGGGTATATTTTCCAGGACAACTCCAAAATCAAACACTTTACATCCACAAATACAGTCATACTTGTCAAACTATACATACCTAATTTGGGTTGAGATATGAATAAAAAGTTATATTCTAAGTGAAAATAGCGCAGCTGTATTCACTCCTACCTCCAACATTATAATCTGTGATTAATATAAACTCACATTATATACAAAACCTTCTATCGGCCCTAGCCGGTTGGCTCAGCGGTAGAGCGTCGGCCTGGCGTGCAGGGGACCCGGGTTCGATTCCCGGCCAGGGCACATAGGAGAAGCGCCCATTTGCTTCTCCACCCCCACCCCCTCCTTCCTCTCTGTCTCTCTCTTCCCCTCCCGCAGCCAAGGCTCCATTGGAGCAAAGATGGCCCGGGTGCTGGGGATGGCTCCTTGGCCTCTGCCCCAGGCGCTAGAGTGGCTCTGGTCGCAACAGAGCGACGCCCCGGAGGAGCAGAGCATCGCCCCCTGGTGGGCAGAGCATCGCCCCTGGTGGGCGTGCCGGGTGGATCCCGGTTGGGCGCATGTGGGAGTCTGTCTGACTGTCTTTCCCCGTTTCCAGCTTCAGAAAAATACAAAAAAAAACAAAAACAAAAAAACAAAAAAAAACCCTTCTATCTGGCTGGGATGGTTGAGAAAGATATTTTTGGCATGCCTCATTAAATTAAAATTTTTAAATTCACATATATTGTCTATTACCAAAAAGTTAAGAACAATTTTAAATTTGATAGGTTTAAAGGCAAAATTTAAAAAAGGAAAATAAAAAAGAGAATATCATTTCAATTAAAAGTTATTATATTGTTTAACATGATTAAAGAGGGATCAGCAAACTATGACCAACCCACTGGCTATTTTTATAAATAGTTTTATTGAACACAGCCATGCCCATTTATTAACATACTGTCTATGGCTGTTTTCACTCTATGGAGGCAGAGATAAGTAGTTACAACAGAGGCTGTAAATGTTTATCATCTGGCCCTTTACAGAAAAAATATTTGAGGATCCCTGTTCTAGACCTTTCAAGACATAACACAGAAAATTTCTACATTAGTGCCAAGTTATCCTTAATGTTGCCAATTCATGATTTGACATACCCTGTTAAACTGCCCTTCATCTTACTCCTATTAAATTAAAGTTTAGTCCTGGCTGGTAGCTCAGTTGGTTAGAGTGTCATCCCATATACCAAGGTTGCCGATTCAATCCTGGTCAGGGAACAAACAAGAATCAACCAATGAATGCATAAATGAGTGGAGCAACAGAGCAGTCTCTCTCTCTCTCTCTCTCTAAAAATCAATCAATAAATTTATAAAAATATATAAATTTAGCTAATTTGCTGTATTCTCTGAGGTTTCCCATGTACAAACCATTATATGGGGAAGAAGCTGTGAAGGTTAGCTTTAGATTAGCAAAGATTATTCCCATCAGATTTGCCTTTTGCCTACTTTTTTCATATTGTTATAAAATTACCATTTCGGAGTCACTGTGAGAAGCCTGACCCAGGCTGGGTGTTGGCTCTAGCTCAGAGTGAGAAGGTTGGTCAAGGGAGAGAAGGGGCTCAATGTCCTCGCAATCATCTTCCTCTGTATCCCCCTCCCCATCAGCAAAAGTACCTCTAGTCAAGAAATCGGAGCGCGTCCGCGCCATTCGAGCTTTCTTTTTATGGGCCGGTCTGGCAACCTGCTTGACCAAATGATAAAACAAATAACACAACAATGTTTTGTTTTGGAGATTTCACTGGATGATGCCAATGAAAGACATCAGAGAGTTCATGAACGTCTTCAAACGTCCCTCCACCCCACCATGCCATTTCTACTAGAAGTGACAGAGATAACCACAGGCAATCCATATACATTACACCAGACAAGGATGAGAATGGGAGCTAAATCTACATTGTTCTTCTCCATAGCCAAGGAAGTCACCTTTCTCTGCCATAAGTCACCAAAGTCACTTGCATAAATTGCCCTCTTTTTCTTAGCAACTTCTTTTTTGTAAATACAATCTGAGTTTTTAGGCACCATTCCCTGCCTGAAGTACTTCTCCCCAGGTGTACTTAACTCATGTCTTCTTTCTTTATAAACTCTTGGGAGTAAATGGGTAGATGAGATACTATAATAATAATTTAATAATAATTTCCAAAATAGCACAAATCTATTTTGCATAGAACATAAATAAATAAAATTCCATACTTACCTCTCCTTGGCCCAGCCCAGTTAACTTCCCAGGTTTCCAAGTTGGTTCATCTTGTTTATGGAGTTGAGAATTTCCACTGCTTAAGGATTCCTTGTTGATGCTTAGGATAAAAATCAGGATCATATTTCAATTCCTAGTAGATATCCCATGGCAGCAGTCTTAAAGTATAGCATGAAATACAGTATAACAAGCCAGGTCAAAGAATTCCAGCAAGTTCCATACATGTTTCCAGAACTTATTCAATTCCCAAAACAATATATCAAAATTTTTCTGCTTACCTAATTGATACTATTATCAAGAATTTACATGTATGAATGAATTACTAAAGGCCCTGTCCTGGTAACCACTGGGCATCATCCCCTATGATGACCTATGTTTAAGAACAGTAGCAACATGGCATCCAAAATGGCAGAGTAGGTAAGTACAATACTTGAACCCTCACACAACCACATCAAAATTAAAGCTAACCTACAGAACAACCATCATTCAGAACTATCTGAAATCTGGCTGAATGGAAGTCCTACAAGTAGGGAATTAAAGAAGCCACATCAGGATTGGTAAGAAGAAGCAGAGACGTGGAACGAGCTAGTCCCACACCCATGTATGGTGGTTTAAAATTGGGAGGGATAACTCAACTGGTTTGGAGTTTTCACTGGATGATGCCAATGAAAGACATCAGAGAGCTCATGAACTACTTGAAACATCCCTCTGAGGAGTCTGGGGTCCTGTCTCAAGGTTCCAGAGCCAGGAAGAGAAGTCCTCATAACTTCTGGCTATAAAAATTAGTAAGGATTGTAGCTGAATGAGACAGAAGCTGCTGGAGTCTGAAGTAGCTCCTCTTAAAGAGCCATGTACTCAGACTCACGCCCTCCAAGCTCCAGTGCTGGGGCATCAGTTATAAAAGAACGAGGGACTTATGGGGAAGAACTGGATTGTTAGGCATCAAAGCAAGACCTGAAGGTGGGAGTGGGGGGGGGGGGGTAGGGGTGGGAAAGCCTTCTTCTAGACAAAAGCACTGGCAGAGGCCTTTGGTGCTTTTCTTAGACCTCAACCCAACAGAGCTGACAGAAGGATGCCATATCTGAGTCTACATCAAACTGGCTCACACTATTCACCCCACCATGATGACTCCCTAATACTCAGCCCCACCCAACTTGCAAGCCCATCCAAGCTGTGGCTTTTCCATGCAAACAGCCTCTTTTGCCTTGTACTTCAGACTTTTCTAAAATTTCTCAAACAAGCAACATCTGGTCTCTGCACACCTCATACTTCTTGCTAAGTGACTAAAGGTGGGAGTAGTGGCAGCTGGCATTGGTTCACAGCCTGGCCTCTCCTGGGTACCTCCAACCCAGCACAAGTAGCAGCCATCTGCACATCACTCTGAAGCTTGTGCCAGGTGACCTCAGGCATAGGCAATGGCTGACCTTATACCTTCTGGGAGATCCCAGAACCAGTGCACCTGGTGGACAGTTTCAACCACAATAGACTACAACCGTACCTCCACCATGAGTGACACGCTCAAGAAGCAAACTGGGTGAACACCAGAGCCCCACTGAAGCCCGTCCTGCTCCACAAAGTTGACTCCTTCACAAAGCTCCTCCAATGTAGTCGCAGCCAGTCTTCAAAGCTAAGCGGCCTGGGGGTCAACCCCTCCTAGTGATACCAACAGTGCACACGACCAGCTCAGGTGACTGGGGAGGTTGTGCCACTGGGGCACACAGTACACCTACAACATAAAGCTGCTCTACCAAGTACAGGAGACATAGCAGCTCTACATAATACATAGAAACAAACACAGGGAACCAGCTGGAATGACGAGACAAAGAAACATGTCCCAAATGAAAAAACAGGAGAAATCTCCATAAAATGAACTAAACAAAATGGTGGCAGATTATATATCAGATATGGAGTTCAAAACACTGCTTATAACGATGCTCAAGGAACTTAGTGAGAACCTCAACAAAGAAATAATAAGCACACACAAAAAAACATAGTAACCATAAAAAGGAACCAGTGAGAAGTGAAGAATACATTAACTTAAATGAAGAATAATTTACAGGAAATCAACAGCAGAGTAGATGAAGCTGATAATCAAATCAGCTATTTGGAATAAAAGGAGGCAAAAACATCCACTCAAATCAGCAAAAAGAAAACAAAAAAATGAAGCTAGTGTAAGGAGCCTCTGGAACAACTTCAAGCATACTAACATTAGCATAATGGGGGTGCCAGAAGGAGAAGAGAGAGAGCAAGAAATTGAAAACCTATTTGAAAAAATAATGACATGAAACTTCCTTAACCTGGTGAAGGAAATAGACATACAAGTTCAGGAATCAAACGGAGTTCCAAACCAGATGAACCCAGAGAGGCCCATACCAAGACACATCATCATAATTAAAATGCCCAAGGCTAAAGACAAAAAGAGAATCTTAAAAGCAGCAAGAGAGAGAAAGAGAGTTAGTTATCCACAAAGAAGCTCCCAAAAGGCTGTCAGTTAATTTCTCAAAAGAAACTTTGCAGGCCAAAAGGGAGTAGTAAGAAATATATACTCAAAGTGATGAAAAGCAAGAACCTACAACCAAGATTAGTTTACTCAGTAAAGTTATCAATTAGAATCGAAGGACGAAGAGTTTTCCAGAAAAGAAAAAGCTAAAAGAGTTCATTACCACCAAACCAGTACAGTGGTTCCTCATCTATCATGGGTTCTTGAACCCCTTGCTATAGGCGAAAATCCACAAAGTAGTGACCTTATATTTATTTTATTATTTATATATATTTTAAGGCTTTATTTTGATTTAATATTCTTTTAATGTTTTAATTAATATATTTTATATTTTTATATTGTTTTTGATTTATTAGGCTAGAAAATGCTTATTTTATTGCAAAAATAATTAAAATAATAAATATAAAAAAATACCTATAGACCACAAAATCCTGCAATATAGTGAAAAATCCATGATACAAAATTAGATATATATAATACAATTTAAAAAAACATGATACAGTGAGACCATGAAAAGTGAACCACAATATAGTGAAGGATGACTATACTACATAAAATGTTAAAGGGTCTTCTTTAAGAAGAAGAGCCTGACCAGGTGGTAGCACAGTGGATAGAGTATTGGCCTGGGACTCTGAGAACCTAGGTTCAAAACCCTGAGGTCGCTGGCTTGAGCGTGGGTTCATCCAACTTGAGTGTGGAGTCGCCAGCTTGAGCATGGGATCATAGACATGACCCCATGGTATCTGGCTTGAGCCCAAAGGTCACTGGCTTGAGCCCAAGGTCATTGGCTTGAGCTAGGGGTCACCGTCTCAGCTGGAGTTGCTGCCTGGTCAAGGCATGTATGAGAAAGCAATCAACTAAACTGCCACAACTATGAATTGATGCTTCTCATCTCTCCCTGTCTCTCTCTTTCTCGCTAAAAAAATAAATAAAGATAAAAAACATAAATAATAAACAATAAAATGGCAATAAATACACATCTAACAACAAATGAATTAAAAAAACCAAAATAAATGAAGCAAACAGAAACAAACTCACAAATACAGAGAATATTTTGAAGGTTGCCAGAGGGGAGGGGATTGGAAGATGGCTAAAAAAAGGTTGAAGAGATTAGGAAGTACAAATTGGTTGTTATAGAATAGTCATGGGGATGTAACATATAGTATAGAGAAAATAGTCAATATGTATGGTGTCAGATGAGTATGAGATTTACCAGGATGATCACTTAGCAAATTATATAATGTCTGACCAGTGGGTTGTACACGTGAAACTAATATAATACTATATGTCAACTGTAATTGAAAAATAAAAAATGTTTAGCCTGACCTATAGTGGCACAGTAGATAAAGTGTCAACCTAGAATGCTGAGGTTGCTGGTTCAAAACCCTGGTCTTGGCCCTGGCCGGTTGGCTCAGCGGTAGAGCGTCGGCCTGGCGTGCGGGGGACCCGGGTTCGATTCTTGGCCAGGGCACATAGGAGAAGCGCCCATTTGCTTCTCCACCCCCACCCCCTCCTTCCTCTCTGTCTCTCTCTTCCCCTCCCACAGCCGAGGCTCCATTGGAGCAGAGATGGCCCGGGCACTGGGGATGGCTCCTTGGCCTCTGCCCCAGGCGCTAGAGTGGCTCTGGTCGCGGCAGAGCAACGCCCCGGAGGGGCAGAGCATCGCCCCCTGGTGGGCAGAGCGTCGCCCCTGGTGGGCGTGCCGGGTGGATCCCGGTCGGGTGCATGCGGGAGTCTGTCTGGCTGTCTCTCCCCATTTCCAGCTTCAGAAAAAAACAAAAAAAACAAACAAAAATAACCCTGGTCTTGTCTAGTCAAGGCACATATGAGAAGGCAACTACTACAAGTTGATTCTTCCTGTTCCTCCCCCTGCCTTTCTCTTTCTATCTATCCTCTCTCTAAAAATCAATAAATAAAATCTTAATTAAAAAAAATATTTAAAAATTAAAATTAAAAGAATAGTGGCAGAACCAGTTTACAAAATGAAGTGGATTAGATGAAAAAGGGAAATACAAATCCCCAAATCTTTAGAGTCAGACTTAGAAGGGGCCTTTTACTCTAATTATTATAAAATACCTGGTAAGTAGCCAACCAGTGATTAGGACCTCATTACTATATATTGAGATGTTCCTATTGGTGAGCAAATTTTCTTTCTGAAATCTCTCTGTAACTTTCAACCATTGTCTTAGTTTTAAAACTTGAGAGTGTACAGAATGAAAGGATCAGAAGTTTTTATCAAGCTAAAAGAAATGTGCCCCAAACTATACAGATGATACAGCGTTAGCTTGTGGAATTGAATTTTGTTTGAATAACTACATAATGTGACTACTTTGTCACTGCATTCTGTGTAAAAATGGATGTCAGTGTCAGAGGAAAATCTGAATAGAACCCACACTCCCATGGCCCTAATTATGTATATTAACTCAACACCACAGCCTTAAAATTTATTAATAACACATTGTTAATCTCTCAGCAGGACTGTAAATTCACTGAGAATCATATTTTACCTTCTATCACAATTGGCTATACCACTCAAAATCTCCCATTTAATTTTACAAATGAAGGACTAGGGGGCTGTAAGAGTTTAACTTCTCCTTGGCTCTATGTAATAATCCTTAAACAAACCTAACATAAAATGTTAAAGGATCTAGTGGTAGTCAACCTGGTCCCCACCGCCCACTAGTGGGCATTCCAGGTTTCATGGTGGGTGTTAGTGGAGCAACCAAAGTATAAATAAAAAGATAGATTTAACTATAGTAAGTTGTTTTATAAAGATTTATTCTGCCAAACTTAGCGAAAATCTGACATAAAGTACTTGGTAAGTAATTATTATTATATGCTTTAACTTGCTGTAACTCTGTTTTATAAATTTTATAAAGTTACTTCCCTACTTTATAAATCACCATTACTGTGGAACCGGTGAGTGGTTAGAAAATTTTACACTAACAGAGATACAAAAGTGGGCGGTAGGTATAAAAAGGTTGACTACCCCTGGTCTAAACAGACGGCAATCTTTCCTAG
The DNA here is from genome assembly GCF_036850995.1 of Saccopteryx leptura. Lineage (NCBI taxonomy): Eukaryota > Metazoa > Chordata > Mammalia > Chiroptera > Emballonuridae > Saccopteryx > Saccopteryx leptura. Next base: position 125,319,394 of record NC_089508.1, read on the forward strand.
CCAATGGCATTTCAGAGATTTCCCTTTTTGACTAGTGTTATGATCAAGCCTAGCAATCCTAGCTTGTCCTAAAAGATTCCCTTCGGCCCACTACAATGTCTCTTGCCACAGTCAAGCATGAAACTTGATTTGTTCTCCAAAGACAGAAATAATTAATAGGACCTTTAATAGCACTTGACCACCCTAACTACCTTTTAAACTCAAGGTATTTTCTTTTGATTTCTCCATTTCTTTTAGTTCTCCCTCATGAACCAGATGAAGACCGTTATGTACTATGGTACAGAAAGAACACTAATCTAATGAAACTTCCTAATCATGAAACCCAATGCTGATTCCTAATAAAAAAACTCAGGTTCTAGTCCCAGCTATTTACTGTGACCTTAAATATATTGTTTTACTTCTAGCAGCTCCAGTGAGCTCATCTACCATATATGAGAACTGGAATACATAAATTTAGATACCCTAATATTTCTAATTCTATAAAATGCTAAGGTTTCTTTGTAACAGAATGAGAAAAGACGATGTATGAATTTTAAGCTTTCACATAAAAAATCTAATATATAATCATTTTGAAGACAAGCAGATCTTAATGAGGTAAAAAGCAAACTAGATTACGTAGATTCTTTTTAAAAAAAATTTTTTTTAATTCATTTTAGAGAAGAGAGGGAGAGATAGAGAGAGAGAGAAAAAGGAGAGACAGAGAGAGAGAAGAGGGGGAGGAGCAGGAAGCATCAACTTCCATATGTGCCTTGACCAGGTAAGCCCAGGGTTTCGAACCGGCGACCTCAGCATTTCCAGGTCGACGTTTTATCCACTGTGCCACCACAGGTCAGGCAGATTACATAGATTCTTTATCTTGAAAAACTGACTAAACAAGTAATTCGTAAGTATGACTTTTTTTAAAAAATCTACAAGTATGCCTTCTACAAAGCAGATTCTTGGATCCAACAACTCTACACACACACAACACACACACTCACTCAAACACACACAACTCACATCACTAAATCAGAATGACACGAAAGCATATCTTTCTAATACTCTGATGAGTTTGTATGCTACACAGTTTCTGAACTTCTGGGCAATCTCTAGGCTAATGGGTAGGAATAGGACCTCAATGTGTCCTTTACTCCAGCTACATTTCATAATATTATATAAAAATCCTTAGCGGAAAAACTAAATACAAATGATCTCTCGCCCACATTTACAAAGGATTTCTATAAAATCTGTATGCAATTTTAAAGACCGAAAGATTAAAAGCTTAGACTATAATAGAAAAAAAATTAGGAGCATTTGAAATCTTGCTTCCTGTCATGTCATCAGCTTGGCTCAAATAAACTCATAAAAATTTTAAAAAGTTATTTGTTAATATGAAATTTAATTTTTTAATCCTAAGATACAGCCCTCCTTTCAATGATATTCTCCCAGAAGAAATGAAAGAATTCCCTGTATACAAAGACTTAATTTATATACCTTAAATTTTATCAAATTCTTTTTTTATGCCACTTAAAAAATGCTTTTTTTCTGTGGCTATCATTAGTTAAGAAAACTTAAAAGGATAAAGATCTTCCACTTGTATGAGGTATCTAATGTAGTCACTCTTAGAAACTGAAAGGAGAACAGTGGTTATCAGGGGTTTGGAGTAAGAGAAAAGGGTTATACAATGGGGAATAGAGTTTGTTTTTGCAAGATGAAAAAATTCTAGAGATTTGGTGTACAACAATATGCATATAGTTAACACACTGTACTATACACTAAAAAAGTTAAGAGGGTAATATTTTTTTTAACCACAAAAAAGTATAAATAACTTAATGAAGAACAAAAATAGGCCAAGAGCTGTGACAAAGCACATTAACTTTAAAGCCTGACACTAATATGCTTGGACTGCTACACCTAACAGCTCTAACAAAGCCAGCATTTGTTGAATGCCTACTATGTTTATTGGCACAGGATGGCCCTTAACAAATGCTTTCTCACTTAGTGGGAAGAAACCAAAAACTGCTATCTGTGCTTAGTCAAAGATTCTTAGGGTATAATTATATCCAATTTTAAGTGGCTAATGGAGTAACAATTAGGGAATTTTTTACACAGACCAAATGGTTAGTTTGAGTAGCATCCACACAAATGGTTGAGGCAGATCATAAACTCTTAAATGCCTGGTTTTGTTACCTTCCACAGATTGAGATTTTTAAAAATTAAAGGAAAGAACTTTCCACTGGCAAAAAGATAATGACTTGCTTTACTGTGATACTCGCTTTGCTGCAGTGGTCTGGAACTAAACCCTCAATCTCGCTGAGGTTTACCTGTAAAATTCTCCAGAAAGTTTCCCATATATACATAACAATAAACAAACATTTCACTTACAGGGAATTACTCTTATTTTCCTTTGGTGTGAAGAAAATAGTGTTAGTAGTTCCATCTCTGGTAGAGTCATTAGATTTGTGGCCATAAGACTGAGTCGGCCTGAAGTGTTCCCTTTTTGAAATGTTATTATTAGAGAGTTTACAGGCAACATTCCGTTGGGTGCACATTCTGTCTGTCTTAGATAATTCACTGACAGAACTAGATTGGCATGGGCCTCCTCTTTCAAAGAACAGGGTGACAGGTCGATGCTTCAGGGGTAAGTGAGCAGAGGAACTGTCCTTTGGGGTAAGAGCTGCATCTTTTACAGTTACTGATGGAGGCCCAAGAACACTGGATTTTTCCTTATTTGGGGTATTCAGAATGAGGACAGAGGATGGCCTCTCCCCTCTGTGCTTTGATTGATGAGAAGATGCCGGGAAAGACTCCCCAGTTAATGGCTTTTCTGTGGTCTTGAAGGCTTTACGCTCCCTCTCTAGAATATCTGTTTGCTGGCGAATCTGTTCCATCATCTCTTTCTCATTCTGCTGCTGCAACTGCTTTTGCCTTTCTTCCTTCTCAGTGTTCAGCTTTTCCAACTTCTTTAGCACAGTATTAGAAGAATCTGTACTGAAAGGAGTAACAGCCTGGTTTTCTCCTGAGAAGGGATACTTTCTGGCTTCCCTATTGATATCCAAAGTAAGAGCTGAAAGTGTTTCTCCACTTTCCATGAGTTTGTTTCTCTGGATACTTGTGTCTGGTTGGGAACTGGTTTTCAGTGGGTCTTGTTGGGGAATATAAAAAAATGTAGGCAGACTGCTGGAAATAAAGGAGTCTCTCAGCTGTGGCCTACAGGTAATAGACTCAGAACTGCAAACTTGTTTTTCCTTCATAGTCCCATTCTGCCAATGCACTGAGTCAGAAAGTGGTTCCCTGGGAATCACTGTACAATTAGTCTCACTTGAGGCACTGAGGACATTGTCCTTTGCGTCACACTTCTGACTGTTAGATATCTTAGGTGATAGAAACTGCAAGTCTCCGTCATCGAAAATGATGGTCTCAAGTTTGCCCTTTTGGCTTTCCTCACAACTCAGAAGTTCCAAGCTTCCTTGAGAGCTTTCACTGTCGGGTGTACCCTGTGGAGACGGAAGTCCCTCAGGCATCAGCTCTGTAGACCATCTGCGTTCTTCTGAAGGAGACACACCACCAAGAGAACGAACTTTCAGCAACTCTAAGCTAAAAATGGCTTGTTCTAATTCTCGCATTCTCCGACTTTCTCTTTTGGCCCGACCTACTTTCTTCTGGTGGAGATCCTCCAAGGACTTGGGTCTCTCTCTTACAACCACATCTTCCTGCAAGTCCACACCACTTTGGCTTCGGGCTCTCTCCTGTCGCTTGTCTGGGAACTCCTTCAAGCAGTCCAGTGAACTAATTCGATTACTCTCGATCACAGATTTACATTCTTCTATGGCTTTTACTCTGCTGTCAAAGGAACAATCCTCCCATTCTGAAGGGTCTGAACCCTGAATTATCAGGGCTCCATATGGCTCAACATTCATTAATCCAAGTTCTAGTTTTGCTTCTCTTAGTCTTTTTTCTTTTAAAGCTTTAAATCTATATAAAAATAGAAAAAAAAGTAGGATAGAGATGTCTCTTGGTTACCAATGGAGATAATAATTTACTGAAAATTTAAGGAAAAAAATGGAACATCTTAACATTTCCTTTTTATTATACCTAGGTATTTTGCAAACTAACATCGATACACATTTCATAGTTCTGTTTCCATGAGTGAGGTTATTTTCATTAAGTTCATTATTCCTAATTGGGCATTCAACTCAAAAAAATAAATCAGAAATAAAGCTCTCATTTGATAATATTCTTATTTTAAGGCAAATCTTAAAATGAAAGTAAAGTTTTCTAAAGGTAAAGACAATTAAATATTGCCAATTTTTAAAGATTCAATCTAATGTAAAAGTTAATTCTTAGCAATATAACCATAGACCAGTGGTTCTCAAAGTGTGCTCCAGAGCGCACTGGTGCACCCTAGATTTCCAGGTACACCCTATGGTATTCCAGAGAATTATGTGCCTGTTGGGGACCAAAAAACCAACAGGGATTTTGGAGTTTAGACTTTTGGGGGACAGAGGTGTGGGGAATTGGCTGTAAGCTGACAGTCTGCCCAACCCCCCACCTCACTTGCCTGATTAGGTTGCAAAAGGCTGTTAAGCTGTGGTGCTAGATTGTTTACACTAACTCCCAAGTTCCCCAGAAAGACTGGAGGCAAGTTTCTTCTATCCTTTGTTTGCTGTAAAGTTAAGATGATATGTATGGTGGGGGTTTTCTGCACTTGGTAAAATTCTTGGGTTGCCTTGGAAAAATAATCAGACAACTGATTTGCTAATGACCCAAGATGAGGTTTTTGGGCGTGCTTTGTTCTTCCAAGCAGCAATTACAGCCCCCCCCCCCCCCCCCATATCCTTTTAATTCCACACTGTTCCCACTCAGGACCTGGAATTACTAGTTGTGCTGGCTCACGGCATGTGCCCAGATATAAAATAGTTACTCTATTATACCATTTCATTACAGAAATACTGCTCTTTTTGTTAACACATCATTATTATATTTATTATTAACACATCATTATATTATTTTTAGATAAATACACCCAAATAAAATGAATAGATTTCTCAAAAAGAAGTGTGATATTGAGGAATCTGGTTCTGGAAGTGAGCAAAAGTTAAGTGTAAATAAAATAGGACTTGAAGGCTAATGGGCAGAATTTAATTTATAGCATTTTCTATCACTGAACACTGAACAATACAATTGGATTAAAAACCCATTCATGGAAGCTTCAAGTGATTTTGGTTTAACATTAACAGAAGAAGAAGAACTGGCAGCTATATCCACTGATTGTGGATTGATAAGTAAACAAAAGGAATTGTCTCTTGAAGCCTTTTGGATTTCTATAAAAGAAGAATATGTGGCAATTTCTAAAAAAGCTTTGAACATTTTACTACAATTTTCAACATCCTATTTATATGAATTTGGATTTTCTACCCTCAATACAATTAAGAGTAAAAAGAGAGGAATTCTTCAATGTATTGACAAGGAAATGAAAGTTTGCCTTTCAAATATATGCCCAAACAATGAAGAAATCACTAGGACACATCAGGCTCATGTTTCTCATAAACACAAGAATAAAAAAACTTAACACATTTGTGCTGGGACCTGCCGAATTTACTAATATCTTACTAAGAATATATCTATATATGTATAAAGATAACTTTTTTGTCATTTTTTTATTTTTAACCCCTTTTTTACGAATTCTAAAAAGCATAACTAAAAAAATATAACATAAAAATGTTTTTAATGTCAGAATAAATTTATTTCATTTAATTACCATAAAAGCACATTTGGACTTTATATTTTTTCCTTTAATATTTGACTTAATTATTATAACATATTTCTCAGAAATTTTTATATAGTGCACCTACAGATATCTGCAGGATTTTAAATGCACCCTGACATCAAAAAGTTTGAGAACCACTGCCATAGGCTATGTAGGTTTTTCAATCCAATTTAATTCAATTAATACTTATTTAGCTTCTATTATAGGCCATACAATGTAGTTTAAAATTGTTTGGAGTATCACAGTTTTGTGGAGAAGATAAATTTTACATCACCAATTCTTATTAATAAAACTTCAGCAAATGTTAGAACAGAGGTATAAACAACAGTCTTGAGCAGAGAGAACTATTATAACAAAGATTACCTTTGTCTTGCTCTGAATCCTCTACATATGGACTGCAAAAGAATGATGTTGTTCCTCTGTTCTTGATACCGCTTCCTTTCCCTGTAGCCTTTCCACCTGGCCTGTATACACAGAGCAGCTGAGTGCCTCCGCCTGTAGTGCTCCCTCCAGCTGTGCTGGATGAGGAGGGCTGCAGCCTGGAGCTCCAGGTACCGCTGCCTCCCTCTGTGAGCACGCCAGGAGGCCTGTAGAAGCCTGGCAGCATGAGTCTGAACAGAAGCATCCTTTTGCACAGCTATATCTCTGATTTGCTTCTGATTTAGGTAATTCCTCCAGAATCGCTGTGGGGAAGACAAAATAATAGAAACTACTGTCATATCTTATACATATTTTCACTGAAAAAGAAAAAAAGAATCAATTTCTGATGTCATAATTAGTGACTAACCAGCTAAATTGTGGATGACTTTAAAAAGTTTTCTTTTAGAGATATTCTTGGTTAAAACAACTATTTTAGATAATATAACCTCAATAAAGTTTATTATAAAATTTAATATTTAAGATTTTAATGCTTTCATGCCCTACAAATTAATTTTAACAAATTACAAATTATTCTCATACTACAATTTGCTTACATAAATTGGGTTTAAGTTCAACATGCATACATTTCAAAACCTAATATATTAAAGATTTTCTTGCACAAACAGAAAAGGGCCTGTGAAAACAGCTATCATATAAATTGATAAAGGAGAAAATAAAATAGATAAATGCAAAATAAGGTACCTATAAACCAAGATGAGTATATTAACAACAATGTATGTATAACTCTCAAATATCAGAGAACTATAAATAAAACTATGTCAACAAAAATTAAAACACAGTTCCTTTGCCCCAATTATACCTCACAAGCCACTATAACTATAAATTCATTTTAATTCAAATTCAATTCCATCAGTGTTTATTAATAGTCTATTATTATATGCCACGTAATCTTTTCAGTGTATCAACATTTCAAAACTGACTATGACACTGTCTCATTTCTGAAGAAGTTTACATTCTTATTTACATGTTTCACAGTAAAATAGTTCTGGTTACTAAAACAAAGGTCGAATAAACTAGCCGATCTCATGCAAGGAACTCTCTGCCTCCCACCTGGATGGTGACTGCCGCCTGTCTCAGGTGGAGGAAGTGCTGCCTGCACAGCAGGACCCTGAACCAGCGCTGCAGCAGTGTGATCCTGCGGAGCACCTCCTGGTGAAGCAGACCCTGCAGGTGCTGTCGCTCCTGCTCCTTTAGGAACACCTGCCAGAAGGAAGACAAGTGCAAAATACAGTTTAAGAGGAAATGAGGAATTTATTTCATGAATAACCCCCTCTGTGCTAAGCATCTTTAGAGAAGAATAAATACAGTGGCAGATATATAAAAGCAGTACTGATAAATAACTCCATCAATTTATTCAAAGTCCTCATTCTCAAAATGCAGACATCAGACTAAAGACAGGGAGACAAGAAGGTGCACACGGGCACAAAAGGTCAGTGCCAGAGACTATAATACTAAAATTTCCCTTGGAAAATTTACGACTTTCATGAGCCAACATGCTATTGGTAGTATGTCATATTTTTCAAGGATGTTAAAGTAGGGGCAAAAACTTGAGAACTACAAATCTTCAAGTTTCATCATTACATGAATTAAACAATAATAAATCTTTTTGAAAAACAGTATACATCAAACACTTTTCACTGCCCAAAGCTATTAATCAGTTTACTTATTTACTCCTTCATTCCATTAAAAACTCTGTAGGAATTGAGGCAATATAAGGATATCTTAGAATGGTCCCTAGGAAATAGCTTTTGCACTCACCTTTTAAAGCAGGTAAATATTAAAACCTGTATATATTTAAGGTATGTAACATAAATGTATTGATGTATATATACATTGTAATATGATTACCATAGCCTAATTAATATATCTATCAACGCCCATTTTTATCAAAAATAAAAAAATAGGCCCTGGCCGGTTGGCTCAGTGGTGGAGCGTCGGCCTGGCGTGCGGAAGTCCTGGGTTCGATTCCCGGCCAGGGCACACAGGAGAAGCGCCCATCTGCTTCTCTACCCCTCCCCCTCTCCTTCCTCTCTGTTTCTCTCTTCCCTTCCTGCAGCCAAGGCTCCATTGGAGCAAAAGATGGCCCAGGCACTGGGGATGGCTCCTTGGCCTCTGCCCCAGGCACTAGAGTGGCTCTGGTCGTGACAGAGCGACACCCCGGATGGGCAGAGCATCACCCCCTGGTGGGCGTGCCGGGTGGATCCCGGTCGGGCGCATGCGGGAGTCTGTCTGACTGTCTCCCCGTTTCCAGCTTTGGAAAAATTAAAAAAAAAAAAAAATTTTTCAAAACCACAGAGGTCCTGGCTGGTTTGCTCAGTGGTAGAGCGTCGGCCTGGCATGCAGGAGTCCCGGGTTTAATTCCCGGCCAGGGCACACAGGAGAAGCACCCATCTGCTTCTCCACCCCTCCCCCTCTCCTTCCTCTCTGTCTCTCTCTTCCCCTCCCACAGCCAAGGCTCCAGTGGAGCAAAGTTGGCCTGGGCGCTGAGGATGGCTCTGTGGCCTCTGCCTCAGGTGCTAGAATGGCTCTGGTTGCGGCAGAGCCACGCCTAGAATGGGCGGAGCATCGCCCCCTGGTGGGCATGCCAGGTGGATCCCAGTCAGTCAGACGCATGCGGGAGTCTGTCTGCCTCCCCGTTTCCAACTTCAGAAAAACACAAAAAGTAAAAAAAAAGAAAAAAACAACGAAAAAAAACCACACTGATATTTAGATACCCAAAGAGGGAAACAATAAACTAATAAGGACAAGAGACAGAGGACCACACCCCCTGAGCAAAACAAGAGTTGGAAATAATGATAAAGGTACATACAGGGGACAATGAAATAATCTTCATAATGAAGATATTAAATAATGTAAAATCACAATTGAAGGTTCTTGAAAAAGAGAAAAATGTTTGCATGAGGTTATCAGCAGATAATTATTGAGCAGGAAGTCAACATAAAGAAATAAGATTAATTCCTGGCCGGTTGGCTCAGCGGTAGAGCGTCGGCCTGGCGTGCGGGGGACCCGGGTTCGATTCCTGGCCAGGGCACATAGGAGAAGCGCCCATTTGCTTCTCCACCCCCCCCCCCCTTCCTCTCTGTTTCTCTCTTCCCCTCCCGCAGCCAAGGCTCCATTGGAGCAAAGAAGGCCCAGGCGCTGGGGATGGCTCCTTGGCCTCTGCCCCAGGCGCTAGAGTGGCTCTGGTCTCGGCAGAGCATCGCCCCCTGGTGGGCGTGCCGGGTGGATCCCGGTTGGGCGCATGCGGGAGTCTGACTGTCTCTCCCCGTTTCCAGCTTCAGAAAAATACAAAAAAAAAGAAATAAGATTAAGATGATGATTTCGAGTAGAGTGAGTTAAACAGAATGACAAATAAACTGGAACTAGTCATGGAATCTGTTCACTGTAAGGGAAGTAAAATATAAGTGAGAGGTAAAGAAATAGAACTAATATAAAAGCAGTAGCAATGGAGAAAAAGGGAGCAATGTAAGAATCATTTGTAGGAAAAAAAGAAGAGTTTTGAAAAAGGATTCAACCAAAGGGAAAACAAATATGATTATGGTTTCCAGCCTAGGCAGCAAGAAAAAATGTGACAGAAAGAACAGCTGACAAATTAAGGATAGTCAGAAAATCAGGATAAGGCAAGCAGAGTTGGAAAAGACAGTAGAGCACTAAGGAGACATGAGTTTAGGCAGGTAAAATTATAAGAAAACCTAGAGAACTGGCTAGAAGCATTTTTGTTTGTTTGTTTTTATTTTATTTTATTTTATTTTTTTGTATTTTTCTGAAGTTGGAAATGGGGAGGCAGTCAGACAGACTCCCGCATGCGCCCAACTGGGATCTACCCAGCATGCCCACCAGGGGGGGGATGCTCTGCCCATCTGGGGCGTCGCTCTGTTGCAATCAGAGCCATTCCAGCGCCTGAGGCAAAGCCATGGAGCCATCCTCAGCACCCAGGCCAACTTTTGCTCCAATGGAGCCTCGGCTGTGGGAGGGGAAGAGAGAGACAGAGAGGAAGGAGAGGGGGAGGGGTGGAGAAGCAGATGGGCGCTTCTCCTGTGTGCCCTGGCCGGGAATTGAACCCGGGACTCCTGCATGCCAGGCCGACACTCTACTACTGAGCCAACCGGCCAGGGCCTAGAGCGTTTTGTTTTTTTTTAATTTTATTTATTCATTTTTAGAGAGAGAGGAGAGAGAGAAGGGGGAAGGAGCAGGAAGCATCAACTCCCATATGTGCCTTGACCAGGCAAGCCCAGGGTTTTGAACCAGCAACCTCAGCGTTCCAGGTCGACACTTTATCCACTGCGCCACCACAGGTCAGGCTAGAGCGTTTTAATATTGATTATACTATTAAGTAAAAAATCTTTGCTTAACCACCCTGGCCAGATAGAGCCAGTTAGAGCATCATCCCGAGCTCAAAGGTTGCCAGTTTGATCCCCGGTCAAAGCACACACAGAAACAGCTCGATGTTCCTCTCTCTCTTTCTCTCTTTCCCCTTCTTCCTCTCTCACTAAAATCAATAAATAAACTTTTAAAAAAATGTCTAGCCTGACCAGGAGGTGGCACAGTGAATAGAGTGGTAGACTGGGATGCAAAGGACCCAGGTTTGAAAACCCAGGTTTGAAACCCGGAGGTCACTGGCTTGAGTGTGGGCTCATCTGGCTTGAGTACAGGCTCACCAGCTTGAGTGCAGGGTCACTGACTTGAGCATGGGATCACAGGCATGACCCCATGGTTGCTGGCTTGAGCCCAAAAGTCACTGGCTTGAAGCCCAAGGTTGCTGGCTTGAGCAAGGGATCACTCACTCTGCTGTACCTCCCCCACCCCAATCAAGGCTCATAGGAGAAAGCAATTCATGAACAACTAAGGTGCCGCAATAAAGAACTGATGCTTCTCATCTCTCTCCCTTCCTGGTTGTCTGTCCCTATCTGTCTCTCTCTCTGTCTCTGTCAAAAGAAAAAAGTCTTGGTGGCCTAAACAATTTCCTTATGACAACTGGTAAACTATTTTTTTTAAAAAACATTCTCACAGGCAAAGACTGTCATTATTTAACACAAAAATACACTCAATTTTGACAAGGGCTGTATATATATTTACCATGCATTTTCCAACTTGGTAATTATCTGGATTGATATTTATTTTCCTGAAGAAATCCTGAATGTTAAACTTGGATGGAATAATATTCCGAGGAAGAAGTACATGAAAGTGGCTCATAAAATCCTGAAAAAAAAAAAAAGTCATAAAAGTCACAAGAGAACATGTAAACAAGATTCTAAACTTTAGCTAACTATCCTTTAATTGATTCTTTTCTCATCCTTTTAAATAGGGTAAAACCAAGGAAGTACTTGTTAACTTAAAATATTACAAAAGGGTAGGGGAATATAGTGAATTCTACATAGTATTTTGTTATCAAAGGGGAACAGAAGAAGAAAGGAAGGGCAGAAACTAACCATCCCTTTTAAGCTGTATTAAAAACCGAAGAAAAAATTAATAAAGAATCAGAAACTTTTAGCAGAAATGGCAGTTATTACAGGATATAACTAAGAATGAAGCTTTCCTTTCCAGTAACAGCAAAGACTTGTTGGCTGCTGAAAAGCTTCAATGTAATTTCTATGCCCACAGCAGCAGTAGCTGATGAGAATAACTAGAAGCCTTTCTGGCAGCTTCCTGTAAAAGAAAATACTGCTGAGAAAACTTTAGCAAAAAACAAATGGAATCTTCTTTGAACTAGACAGTTCTCAGTGAACTATTTCAATTACTAAAGTAATCAATGTGAAAATTACTATATTATAAGTATATTGAGTATCAGTAAATACTCATATCAAGTTACAACACTCACTAGATTTTATTACAACACAAGCTTAATGAGTTGGTGGCATTCAATGGAAGTGAGTACCTCTTTAATTCTGCATACAAAAGATGAAATAAACAGAAAGAATTAAGAAAAATAAATAAGTGAGCCTCTAATAAAAAATAAACAGGACAGGAATAATTTACTTGATGTGTATATATATTTAAAGACCACCATAAAAGTATAACCTGGAGGCCTGACCTGTGGTGGCACAGTAAATAAAGCGTCAACCTGGAACGCTGAGGTCGCCAGTTCAAAACCCTGGGCTTACCCGGTTAAGGCACATATGGAAGTTGATGCTTCCTGCGCCTCCCCCCTCTCTTTCTCTTTCTCTCTCTCTTCTCTAAAATGAATAAATTTAAAAAAAAGGATAACCTGGAAAGAGTATTTGCAGCTGTATCCTGACTGGCGAATTCGAACCGTCTCCAGCATCCCAGTATACCGAAGCTGTCTAAGTACCAAAGCATCGTTGAACCTTAATGGCAACTAACACAAGGAAAATAGAAAAAACCATTAACGTAGAATAACTGAGCTCCAAATTAATGTTTGTCATATAAGCATTAACTTTTTAATATCTACAAAGAGACTGAAGGTTGTCTGGTTAAAATATAGCAGAGATGACAAGACAATTTTACTTTCCCAGCTGGTAGCTTCAAAAAAGTTCTGACTGCCTGACCCCAGGGACAAAAAGAGAAACTAGGTTTCTAAACTTCTCCAGTTGTAGAGAGAGAGTACCTTCAAAGCTCAAAAGGAATGTAGCTACCCAGAAAGGAGGCCTCAGAACAGTCACCATAAAATATGTTAACAAGACTAACCTACTTATACATGGTCAAGAGTGTCTGTACTTTTGTTTTTAATTATAATTTTATCCATTTCTCACTCAGAAACCACCTGCTCCACTTTACTAAATGCCTTGATTAACTGAGAGCTGACAGACTTTTTCTAATGACTAGTACAAGTTTAAGAGTAGTTTATTTCACCTGACCTGTGATGACACAGTGGACAGAGCATCGACTTGGGATGCTCAGGTTTCAGGTTCAAAGCCTGAGGTTACTGGCTTGAGCATGGGGTCATCCAGCCAGAAGGCAGGCTTACCACCTTGAGTGCGGGGTTGCAAGCTAGAGTATGGGATCACTGAAATGATCCCATGGTTGCTGACTTGAGTCCAAAGGTTGCTGGATTGAGCAAGGGGTCAATGGCTATGTTGGAGACCCTCTCTTTCTCCCCCCCCACCCCTGGTCAAAGCACTTATGAGAAGCAATCAATGAACAACTAAAAGTGCTGCAACTAGAGTAGATGCTTCTTATCTCTTTCTCTTCCTGTCTCTCTCTCTCTTGCTTTAAAAAAAAAAGTTTATTTCCCTAAATACTTTTTGCTGATGATACACTGGTATGACATTGAAAAACTAGTAATTCCTATAGTCCCTGACAATTGATTTCATCCACAGGCACTGATAGGGAGAAGTTAACAGGAGATAGTCACTGCTCACTAGTCCCAATACCTCACTCCTAGGCTTCTCAGCAAGCATGTTTTCAGGCAATAAAAACAAGATGTATATATTTGGAGCTTCTAAGAGTCCTCCCTATTTACTCTAAATACTATTTTCAATGACTCCCTAAGGCAATCCCAAACATTTTCCCTGCAGATAGATGGGGCACACCAGCTGTCAAGGAAAACAAGTCAATGAGCAACTTGTGTTTAATAATAATAATAATAATAATAAGACATTTATTTAGTACTTTTCAGTACCCTGAAATACTGCATTAGTTGAACTCTTTGTGTAGCAAGGTCTCAATTAATAATCAGGAGTCAAACTTCTATTTACAGAATAAATAAAATGATCTCCTTTTTAGTCACTATAAAAGAATAGCTACATTTACTAACCACTAAGTTTGGGCTAGGAACATTCTAAGTATGTTACAGGTATTAACTCACATATGCTCACAAAACACTATGAGGTCCTGTAAGTACAGTATATTCTTACATGGATGAAAATATTTAAGCCACAGAAAGGTTAACTTGTCTAAAGTCATAAAGCTTGTAAACAGCAGACTTGGATACTTCTTAAGAATCAATAAAGCTGAACATAAGTCCTACACATTTTAGCTGTTCAGCTGGGAACTATTCTTTCCTATGACGAACATAAAGAAAGATGACAAATGTTTATAACACTTATTAGATTAGTTTGCAAAGCTCAAATTAGGGGAACTGTCATAGAAAACAAGGAATCAAGAATGTCCACAGTATCTTCCCTGTTTTACAAAGACACGAATCTCTAAACATGAAAACCGCCAAGTAAACTCTTGAAAAGTGAGTGTATATCCAAACAAGAGGGATTAATCTTAGGGTAACAAAAGTTGCGTAAAACTCTTTTTTATGATGGAATTTCAAGAGGTATTTGCTTCTCAAGTTCTAGGAGATGCTAAATCAAGACCATATAAATACCCTACAGGCAGGTAAGTGTAAAAAAAGAAAAATACCCATCGAAAATGAACTGAACATCGTTCCCTCCCCCCCCTTAAAACAGGTGATAGCTCTTACTCTTTTTATAGAGATTTCAAGTTTGGTTTGAAATAAGCTGAGCAAGAAACTATCATTTACAGACATTTTTACCTTTTCTGAATTAGAGCGAATGCATTTTACAAAATATGGTTCTGCTTGACCAAGTGTCTCCATCAGCTTGTTTAACGAGGCCTGTAATACAAAGCAATATAATGAACATTTTCTTGTATTCCAAACCAGCAACGATTTATAAATATAGAAAATAATGTCAAAATATGCAAAAACAAGTGGTATCCACAGTAATGGGTTTCTTAAAAGCAAAATGATGTAACAGCAACACTTTTCAGTCACATGAAGCATGCATGTCCCATTCAACTATCCTGCCAATCATTTGAACCTTTCAATATCAACCTTTAAAGTTAAATAGAAAATAACCTGAAACTGAGCACTGATGCTGGGAGGTTTCTTCTTCTTGTGCAAATGAAGAAGAGACTTGGTAATGCGATCCTGAAGGGTCAGTCTTGTCAGGTGCTTTAAAGAATTTACCTCTAGCAAGTGCTGAAAAGAAGGAAAAAATCAAATTCTTCACATAAATTAATCTAATAAGAAGAACAAAATTTTAAGCCAGTTTTCATTAGTTCCTATGTATAATGACTAGTGAATACGGGAGATTGATATTCAACCCCCATTCTACCTCCTGCTTTCTTCCTGCAGCTTTCCATCTAAAGAGAAAACGACTTTCCCCAAACTTTCTGGCAGCTCGGGTTCTGAAAGAAATTTATGTTCATCTATTAAATGCCTATATACAAAACTGGGCAGGTGTATGAGGCAGAGACCTGGCCAATAGCCTCTGTCTTTGCTAAAAAGCACACACTAATGCACTCCAGCTCCCTGTCCAGGCACTACTTTCTTGAGGGCTGAGAGGCAGTGTGCAGGCCATTCGTGTTGTCACTGCAACTCAGTAAAGGCTCTACAGTCCTGGAGCCAACAGCTCTAGCAACTTCTTCCTGAACCCTGCACTAACCTGGAAGCAGCAGCTCAGGTTAGCTCTGCACTGCCATTTTAATACTCTGAAACGCTAAAACTGCTAATGATTTTGTAAGTGCCTCTCTTATGTAGACCCTTTCTACATAAAAACATTTATAGTAATTAATTACTGTTACCTGCAGATGAATCCTAACTCAGACAAATTCAATCCCAGGGCTATACCAGATATGCCATGAACACAGAAAAAAGAAAAATACAGTCCTGACCAACCCTCATCTTGATGTACTAATTACTAATCTTAATAAAATTGAAGTTACACATAAAGCAACTAAAGAATACAAAATAAAATATTAATAAATATGCAGGGGCTTTTCTGGCCAATCAAAAAATTTTATACTATACAGCAGTGAGTTTGTCAATGAAAATAATGTATCTACACAGATGTACAACTTGTTTTATTGAAAAGATAGTAAAACTTTTATTGTATGAGAAGCACAAGATTGAGTTACAGGCACAACAAATTTAAGTCTAAAAAGTATTAATTTTGACAATATAAACATTAAAATAATAAAAGCTTTTAAGTAGTAATAAATACAATACATATTCAAACAAGTGCAACTAAGAAAAAGAATTTCCAACAATGATAATGACTCGTTACCTGTATGTAAGAAATCCTTTAAAAATACATCTCATAATGAGATCTGAATATTCAATTTGCAAATAAAGTATAAATGACAACATAATGACAATTATTCAGTCTCACAGGCAAAAAACCCTTATTTTCTTTTTAAGAGATTTTCTGCACATTAGATTGGCATACATAATAAAGACTGACAAACATAATAAAGATTGACAAAACCCAACATTCACAAGGATGTGGGAAAATAGGTATATATACTGCTCACAAAAATTAGGATATTTCAAAAAGAATATGAAGCGATAAAAAAAAAGCATTTGTGTTTGAAAATCAGAAAGGCAAACAAGTCAAAGAAAGTTGTTCAATTATGCAAATGAGATGCAAAACCAACTTTATCTCATTGGTGAAAATACACTATACACAAGGCTGAAAGTACTGGAGTATCTTCCTGTTCCTTGATCCCCCAATTTTTGTAAGCAACGTATATGTACTGTTCTTAGGAACACAAATAAGTATAACCTTCTTGACAAGCAATGTCACTTTTAAGTATTTATTTAAGGAGACTGTCAAACAAGATTTGAATGCTATTTCTGACAATGAACTTCAAAAATTATTAACAAAAATATGAATTTATATGGAATTCTTTTCATAAAGTATGCTTCATCCACCCAACTGAGTACTATTTGACTCATAAAACCACTGTAAATAGAGGGAAAAAGGATAAGGAGAGAAAAAAGAGGGCAAAGAAGGATAAGTGGTGATAGAAGGAGACTTGACTTGGGGTAGGGAACACACAATACAATATACAGTTGATGTATTATAGAATTGTACACCTGAAACCTATATAATTTTATTAACCAATGTCACCCCAATAAATTCATTTAAAAAATAACCCACTGTAAACCTGTTATTTCCTGACATGGAAAAATATTTGCAACTACTATTAACAAAAATAAAACAATAATATATATGTAAAATGATGTGTGTATGTATGTTGACTTTTGGCGGGTTTTTCCTTTTTTTATTTATTAGCATTTTTTAATTCTCACAAAAAAATTCATTGTACATTACCAAAAAAAAATTTTACATAACGGTCAAGACTAATCAGAGTAATTCCATAGTCTATCTATAAACTATCAATAATTTTTACCCTAAACACTTTTGAAGTCTAAAATAATTTTTACCCCAAACATTTAAGATACTTCTGATAAATGGAAATAATGATTCCATTTTATCAACCATCTAAAGTGATAGTAAAACTAATTAAGAAATATTTGTCACTGTTAAAATCATCATATGGACAATGGAAAATATAAGTAACTATTTTTTAAAATGTCCTTGCCTTCAAAGAGTTTAACTGGAAAAGTATTAAAAATTTATTATTACGTAAAGGTCTTTCTAATTTACTTCAGTTGCTTGGAATACTCTAGTCATGACTTGATTTTTCTTGGTATTCAACTTACAGTTTAAATGCTCAAAACTCTCTCATGAAGCTCTTGCTTAACTACAAAAAAAGTAGTCCACCTTTAGGTCAACAGGTCATTTCATTTTCCTCTTTGTACATATATCATCTAATTTATTTTCATTTATTTGCTTATTTGCAATTTTTTCTCTAGAAGATAAACTAAAGAGAAGTAAAGACTTTGACTAGACTGTTCATCTCTGTATCCCTAATGACTAAAACAGTGTCTGATACAAAGAAAGTATTCAATAAATATCAGTTTCAATGAATAAATAAATGGTTGGCAACTAATGATTTTTGAGCAATGTTTCCTCAGCAACTGGCAACGTGATTTCTGTCCATAAAACCACCATGATTGGATCAATCAAAAATATTCAGAGTGATTACTGCAGACAAGGCTCTAAGTGCTAGAAATACAGTGCATTCAAGTACAGGGAAACAGGCTACAAGGAAATTAAAAAATAAATGATAACTTGAAGGTTATTAAGATTTATGAAGAAGATAAAATAGGGCAAGGGAAAAAAGGGAGATAAGGCAAAACAGAACATGGTGGAAGGCTAAGGGGACAATAGAGAGATGAATCCATTTAAGTGGCAACTGCAATAGCCCAGCATGATGTGACAAAAACCAAAAACAGGAATGTGGACAGAGATCTAGCGGAAAAGAAATATAGAGTTAATTTCTTTCTTTGGTATTCTGTTCATATCTACTTTATTCATTCCTTAATTTGATCTTCATTGTTTAGTTTGTTCAGCTTAATTAGTTTATTTAAAAAACTTATATAGCCTGACCAGGTGGTGGCGCAGTGGATAGAGCGTCGGACTGAGATGCGGAAGGACCCAGGTTCGAGACCCCCGAGGTCACCAGCTTGAGCGCGGGCTCATCTGGCTTAAGCAAAGAGCTCACCAGCTTAGACCCAAGGTCGCTGGCTCCAGCAGGGGGTTACTCGGTCTGCTGAAGGCCCGCGGTCAAGGCACATGTGAGAAAGCAATCAATGAACAACTAAAAAGTCGCAACGCGCAACGAGAAACTGATGATTGATGCTTCTCATCTCTCTCCGTTCCTGTCTGTCTGTCCCTGTCTATCTCTGCCTCTGTAAAAAATAAAATAAAATAAAAGAGTTAAAAAACGTATATACTGCTTGCTGTGCAAGGTACTATAGAAATAAAGATTAAGAAGATACTGCTTAAGCATTATTTACAATAGCCAAGATTGGAAGCAACCCGAGTGCCTATCAATAGACAAATGGATATAGAAGGTTTGGTATGTACCTATACACAATGTAGTATTACTCAGCTAGAAAAAAAGAATGAAATCTTTCCATTTGCAACAACTTGGATAGGCCCAGAAGGTATTATGCTAAGTGAAATAAGTCAGACAAACACAAATACTATATGATTTCACTTAGATATAGACTCTAAAAACAAAACAAAATAAATGAACAAACAAAAAGAAACAAGCTCTAGAGCAAAGAACATTTTGATGATAGCCAAAGGGTGGGTGGAAAAATGGATGAAAAAGAAGAAAGGATTATGATATACAAACTGACAATTATAAAAACAGTCATAGGATGTACAGCATAGGGAATATAGTCAATAATATTGTAATAACTATGGTGTCAAATGGGTCCCAGTGGCTAAGTGCATAGAGCATTGGACTAGGATGCTGAGGATCCAGGTTCAAAACCCCGACGTTGCCAGCTTGAGCATGGGCTCATCCGGTTTGAGCATGGGGTCACTGACTTGAGCATGGGATCATGAACATGACCCCATGGTCACTGGCTGGAAGCCCAAAGTCACTGACTTGAGCCCAAGGACACTGGCTCGAGCAAGGGGTCACTGGCTCTTCTGTAGCCCCCTATCATCATTCAAGGCATGACTGAGAAAGCAATCAATGAACAATTAAGGAGCCGCAACAAAGAATTGATGCTTCTTATCTCTTTCCTTTCCTGTCTGTCTGTCCCTCTCTCTGTCTCTGTGACATACACAAAAAGGAAGATATTGCTCATGTTAAAGAGAGTAAAATTAACTTCATGTCCTGAGCCTGAGTGACTACAAATTTAGTAGGCAAGTGACATACTAAAATCACTTTAGGCATCAAGTATGAAATGAACAGAGTGTCAAAGTAGAAATGTACAACAGGGCAACTGTCAGTAAAAAGATTGGAAATTAAAAGATACATCATGTGAGAAAAGTAGATTTAAAAGAAGTGACAGCTTCAAGTTATGAGCGGGAATAAATTTTAAGAGAGAAAAGGGAAAGTACTATCAAAAAAGAACTGTATAAGAGAGGACTAAGGGTTATCACAGGTTATATTTGTTAAATATGTTTAACTGTTCAGGATTTTAGTCAAAACAAAGCATTCTAAATACTACCTATCTCAATAAAATGAAGTGTTAGAGGTGCCCTGAATGCAGGGGACTGAATCTTATTTCCCGTAGCTATACAAGTCACACAGATGCATGCAACAATGCTTCTTACAGCAAGACATGATTTCACCAAAGCAAAAGGGAGAATAAAAACCTCAGGTTATCTATATTCCTGTGGACAGAAATACCTTGTTCAGTAAATGAACAGTCAACGAGAATGCAAGATCTGTCACTTTAATTTTTAGTAAAATATACTTGTTTTGCCTTGATCTGAAATGAACTGAAAGAAACAAGCAAACCCATTTATTAGGTTAATTAGAAAAAATGAGGCATAGTTAAATAAATGTATGAAGGATGAAGAATAAGTTACCTAAACCACATATCATGCATATTTGTATGCAGATAAGCCACAAATTCACTTCTCAAAGTTCTGATGGCAAATAGGAAGAAAAATATTTATTGTTTACTGACTGGTAACCATGCACGTACCACACACATATCTCTAATTTTAACATACATTATCTCCTGAATTACAGATGAGAAGATAGCGGTTAAGACAACTAGGAGTACTCCAAAAACCATAGAGCAAGTAACAGATCCATAATTTAAATGTAGGTCAGTTTGACTCTGAAGTCTATAGTCTCATAGAATATGTTGCCTCTTTAATATTCAAAATATAGTCCTGGCTGATTGGCCCAGTGGTAGAGCATCAGCCTGGCATACCAAAGTTCCAGGTTCGATTCCTGGTCAAGGCACACAGGAGAAATGACCATCTGCTTCTCCACTCCTACCTCTATCTCTCTCTCTTCCTCTCTCTGTCTTCCCCTCCCACAGCCATGGCTCAAATGGTTCAAACAAAGTTAGCTCCAAGCACTTAAGATGGTCTCGCCTCAGGCACTAAAAAACTAGGTTGATGAGCAACAGAGCAGCAGCCCAGATGGGCAGAGCATTGGCCGATAGGGGGCCTGCTGGGTGGATCCAGTTGGGGCATGTGCAGAAGTTTGTCTCTACCTCCCCACTTCTCACTTTATGAAAAAATTTAATTATTTAAATATATGCATTTGAATCAATAAACCACTAAAATAACAAAAAAAATAGCTAAATTTAATTTAAAAAGAGACATAGATGGGATTCCTGTGGTTGATGAGTGAATGGAATAATTTACTTCAGATGTATCCAACATATTCTTATGAAGTTTAAGAAGTTCCTCATATAAGAGTAAAAACAACAGTGCAAATACGTAGGCCCAGAGGTGGCATTCAAAATACTAAAAAAACTAAAAAGAATGAAGGAAAAAGAAAAATGAACAGATAAAGATGTTTAAGAACAAATATGGTCTCCTCTCTTTTTCTCCACATAAAGTCTTTTCATGGTAAGAAATGGCTAAGAACTAGCTACATAAATTTTCTTTGTGATTTCTGATTTGTAACAATATTTACCACTACCAGAAATCACATCAACAATGCATTAGCCTAACCAGGTGGTGACGCAGTGGATAGAGCCTCGGACTGGGATGCAGAGGACCCAGGTTCAAGACCCCGAGGTCACCAGCTTGGAGCCAAGGTCGCTGGCTTGAGCAAGGGGTTATTCAGTCTGCTGAAGGGCTGCAGTCAAGGCACATATGAGAAAGCAATCAATGAACAACTAAGGTGTTGCAATGAAAAACTGATGATTGATGCTTCTCATCTCTCTCCGTTCCTGTCTGTCTGTCCCTATCTATCCCCCTCTCTGACTCTCTCTCTCTGTCCTTGAAAACAAAACAAAAAAAACCAGTGCATTAAATTTAAATTTTCTTTGGAAACCTAAGATAACTTAAGTAGAAGGAATAATAAAGATAGATTCATTTTCTTTTTTCTTAAACTAGAGAATCATAATAAATAGCTCTTTTCCAGTTCTTTTAAGATTGTGAAATTACGTTCACTAACAAGGTTACCAGGGACAGAATGCCTTCTTTGGAAGGGTACAAGAGAACAAAATAGCAAGACTTTTCTTTCTTCACTAAATTCAGTATTTTCAGAATGCCATCCCTGCCTTAACAATGTAGATAAGAATAGGCAAATTACACCCCAAGGTCCAAATCCTGCCCACTACTTTTTACATGCTTTAGATGGTTAAAAAAAATTAAAATAATATTTACTGGCAGGTGAAAAATTGTATGAAGTTCAAACTTCAGTGTTCAAAATAAAGTTTTACTGGAATACTGTCATACTCATTCAATCACATACTGTCTGTAACTGCAATTGTGCTACAATATTAGAGCTAAGTGTTACAACAGAGACCACAGGCCTGTAAGCCTATATGGATCTTTTCAGGAACACTTGACTCTGGTTGATGATGGTAAGAATTAGGTAAACACTAACTAGAAATTATTTAAAAATCAAATAAAATCCAGAGTTTGACCTTAACCTGTCTCAAAGAGAAATAAGAAGATCTTGCATAAAAAGAGGCAAGTACTCAAAAAAATTTACATTTTATACAGAAGCTTTTCAAACACTAGAAAGTAGGATATACCACAAATAAATATCTACCTGAATCATTAAACTTGCTATTTTATAACATCCGGTATCACTTCTAAAATAGATATAACTGAATGAACACAATACCTATTTTGGGTATAACTAAGATATCTCGTCTTTGATTTCTTTTTTTTTTTTTTTTTTTGGTATTTTTTTTGTATTTTTTTTTTCTGAAGCTGGAAACCGGGAGAGACAGTCAGACAGACTCCCGCATGCACCCAACCGGGATCCACCCGGCACGCCCACCAGGGGCGACGCTCTGCCCACCAGGGGGCGATGCTCTGCCGCGACCAGAGCCATTCTAGCGCCTGGAGCAGAGGCCAAGGAGCCATCCCCAGCGCCCGGGCCATCTTTGCTCCAATGGAGCCTTGGCTGCGGGAGGGGAAGAGAGAGACAGAGAGGAAGGGGGGAGGGGGGAGAAGCAAATGGGCACTTCTCCTATGTGCCCTGGCCGGGAATCGAACCCGGGTCCCCCACACGCCAGGCTGACGCTCTAACGCTGAGCCAACCGGCCAGGGCCTCGTCTTTGATTTCTAAAGGTTGTTTGCATAAATAATACAAAAATAATTATGAAATAGGAAACCAATAGAAAAATGATTTTTCATAATACCCACCTTTGGAAGGCCAGGCTTGAATTTGAAGTTTTTGTTTCTCCTAAAGAGAGAAATCATACATTAGGAAAAAAATATTAGAGATGAATGATTTCAAGGTCTCTATTAAAACAACAGATTATATACCCATTTCTGAGATATAGATAATCTATATGAAAACGATGTCTGATTCAACTAAGCAGGTGCTTTTGGGAAGAAAGGATAAGCAAGGAAGAGAGAATAAGAAAAGAGACACTTGCTCTGTATGTAGTACAGGTATAGACAGATGATCAATAACATACAGACATTCAAAGTTTCATTTTCTTTTGGATGTTAATAAGACTAATTTATTTCATTTTTAAAATTCCATTGTGTTAACATGGCTTCATGAATCCCACTCAATATACCATCTACACACCACATCATGCCTCTCATGCCTCATGCAAAGTCTCTTTCCACCTAATTTCCTCCCTATTTTGCCCTCCTCCCCTACCTCAATCCCCCTTTTCCCTCTATTGCCATCATGTTATCTATATATATGTTGTGTATATGTTTTATGGCAAATCCCTTCACTTTTTTTTTTTAATTTTTATTTATTCATTTTAGAGAGGAGAGACAGAGAGGAGAGAGAGACAGGGGGGGAGGAGCTGGAAGCATCAACTCCCATATGTGCCTTGACCAGGCAAGCCCAGGGTTTTGAACCAGCGACCTCAGCATTTCCAGGTGAACGCTTTATCCACTGCGCCACCACAGGTCAGGCCATGTTATCTATATATATGTTGTGTATATGTTTTATGGCAAATCCCTTCACCTTTTTTGATCCTGTGCCCTCTTCCCCCTTCCCTCTGACAGCTGTCCATCTGTTCCCTATAACCCTACCTCTGTTTCTACTTTGTTCCTCAGTTTATTTGTATTCATTAGATTCTACATATAATGAGATCTTACGGTATCTGTCTTTCTCTGCCTGGCTTATTTCACTTAGCATAATAATCTCCACGTCTATTCATGTTGTCTCAAAAGGTAAGAGTTCCTTTGTTTTAAAGGCCGCATGGTATTCCATTGTGCAATTGTACCATAGCTGTTTATCCACTTATCCACTGATGGACACTTGAGATGTTTCCAGGTCTTGGCTGTTGCAAACAACGCTGTAATGAACATGGTAGTGTGTATCTTCTTTTAAATTAGTGTTTTGGGATTCTTGGGATATACTCCTAGAAGTGGGATAGCTGGGTCATCAGGCAGTTCCATTTTTAACTTGTTGAAAAAATGCCATACTGTTTTTCACTGTGGCTGCACCAGTCTGCATTCCCACCAGCAGCGCAGAAGGTTCCCTTTTCTCCACACCCTCGCCAGCACTTGTTTGTTCATTTGTTAATGAAATCCATTCTGACAGGTGTGAGGCGATATCTCATTGTGGTTTTTAACTTGCATTTCTCTGATTAGTGACACTGAGCACTTTTTCATATGCCTATGGGCCATCTGTACGTCCTCTTTGGAGAAGTGCCTATTCAGGTCTTATGTCCATTTTCTTTAATTGGACTGTTTGTCTTCCTGGTAGTGAGTTTTGTTAAGTTCTTTATAAATTTTGATTATTAACTACTTATTAGATGTATTGATGAATATGTTCACCCATCCAGCAGTTGTCTTTTTATTTTAATGGTGTCTTCTGTTGAGCAAAAGGTTTTTAATTTGATGTAGTCTCATTTGTTTATTTTGTTATTTTCCTTGCCCAAGGAGATGTACTGACAAAAATATTGCTTTAAAAAAGGGATGTCTGAAAGTCTTCTGCCTATGTGTTCTTCCAGGATTTTTAATCTTTCATGGCTTATATTTAAATCTTTTATCCTTTTTGAGTTTATTTTTGTATAGTGTGTAAGTTGATGGTCTATTTCACTTTTTTGCATTAACCTGCCCATTAATTAAAGAGACTGTCTTTACTCCATTGAATACTCTTGCCTTCTATGTCAAATATTAATTGACCATAAAGGCGTGAATTTATTCCTGGGCTCTCTGTTCTGTTCCACTGGTCTGTACGCCGGTTCTTAAGCCAGTACCAGACATTGTTTTTTTTGTTTTTGTTTTTTTTGTTTTTTTTTTGTATTTTTCTGAAGCTGGAAATGAGGAGAGACAGTCAGACAGACTCCCGCATGCGCCCGACCGGGATCCACCCGGCACGCCCACCAGGGGCGAAGCTCTGCCCACCAGGGGGCGATGCTCTGCCCCTCCAGGGCGTCGCTCTGCCGCGACCAGAGCGACTCTAGCGCCTGGGGTAGAGGCCAAGCTCTGCCACGACCAGAGCCACTCTAGCGCCTGGGGTAGAGGCCAAGGAGCCATCCCCAGCGCCCAGGCCATCTTTGCTCCAATGGAGCCTTGGCTGCGGGAGGGGAAGAGAGAGACAGAGAGAAAGGAGGGGGTGGGGGTGGAGAAGCAAATGGGCGCTTCTCCTATGTGCCCTGGCCGGGAATCGAACCCGGTTCCCCCGCATGCCAGGCCGACGCTCTACCGCTGAGCCAACCGGCCAGGGCCCCAGACATTGTTTTGATTACAATGGCCTTGTAGTATAGTTTAATATCAGAAAATGTGATACCTCCCAGTATTTTCTTCATTTTCAAGATTGCTGAGGCTATTTGGGTTTTTTGATTCCATATAAATCTTTGGAATATTTGTTCCAGATCTGTGAAGTATGTCTTTGGTATTTTAATAGGAATTTCACTGAATCTACAGATTGCTTTGTGTAATATAGACGTTTTAATGATGTTAATTATTCCTATCCATGAACATGATATATGCTTCCACTTATATCTTCCTCAATTTTTTTCTTTTTCTTTCTTACTTATATATTTATTTTGTTTATTTAATTTTTTAAAGCAAGAGGAAGGGAGATACAGAGACAGACTCTTGCTTACACCCAAAGATTCACCTGGCAACCCCTGTCTGAGGCCATGCTCTCAATTGAGCTACTTTTAGTGCCTGAGGTAGAGGCTCTCCAGAGCCATCCTCAGCACCCAGGGCTGATGCACTTGAATCAGTTGAGCCATGGCTGCAGGAGGGGAAGAGAGAGAGAAAGGGGGGGGGGAGAAGAGGGAGGGGAGAAAAGCAGTTGGTCACCTCTCCTGTGTGCCCTCACCAGGAATTGAACCCCAACTTCCACATGCTTGATCAATGCTCTACTGCTGAGCCAACTAGCCAGGACCAAAATTCTTTTTTCAATGTCTTATAATTTCCCGAATAAAAGTCATTTGCCTCCTTGGTTAAATTCATTCCAAGCAAAATAAATGGGATTGTTTCCTTAATTTCCCTTTCTGACAGTTTATTAATGATGTATAAAAATGCCACTGATTTCTGAATGTCAATTTTATATCCTGCCATTTTGCTGAATTCATTTAATAGGTCTAGCAGTTTTTTGGTGAAATATTTAGTTTCCTATGTATAGTATCATACCATCAGCAGATAAAAGTTTTACTTCTTCCTTTCCAAAATGGATGTCTTTTATTTCTTCTTCTTGTCTGATCCCTGTAGCTAGTACTTCCAATACTATGTTAAATAAGAGTGATGAAAGGGGACACCACTGTCTTGTTCCTAATCTTAAGGGGGTCACTTTTAGTTTTTGCCCATTTAGTATGATATTGACGGTAGGTTTGTCATATATGGTCTTTATTATGTTGAGGTATGTTCTCTCTATTCCCACTTTGCTGAGAGTTTATACTATAAATGGGTGCTAGATTTTATCAAATGCTTTTTCCACATCTACTGATATGATCTTGTGATTTTTACCCTTCATTTTATGTGATGAATCACGTTTACTGATTTGTGAATATTGTATCCGCCTTGCCTCCCCAGAATAAATCTCACTTGATCATAATGTATGATCTTTTTAATGTATTGCTGGATCTGGTTTGCTACTATTTTGTTGAGAATTTTAGCATCTATGTTCATCAGAGATATTGGCCTACAGTTTTCTTTCTTTGTAGTATCTTTATCTGGATTTGGAATAAGGATAATGCATGCCTCATGAAAGGAGCTTGGAAGTCTTCCTTCCTCTTCAATTTCTGGAAATAGCTTGAGAAGGATAGGAGTTAGTTCTTTGAATGTTTGGTAAAATTCGCGGCGGAGACATTCAGTCCAGGACTTTTGTTTGCTGGGAGTTTTTTGCTTATTTTTCTATTTCATTTGTTGTAATTGTGCTGCTTAGGTTTTCTGATTCTTCCAGATTCAGTTTTGGAAAACTATGTTTCTAGGAGTTTATCCATTTGGCCCAGGTTGTCCAATTTTTTTTACTTATAGTTCTTCATAGCATTTTCTTACAATGCTTTGTATTTCTATGATGTCAACTGTTACTTCTCTTTCATTTCTAATTTTATTTATTTGTGGGGTTGTGTGTGTGTGGGGGGGTTGTGTGTGTGTGTGTGTGTGTGTGTAACAGAGACAGAGAGGGACAGACAGACAGGAAGGGAGAGGATGAGAAGCATCAATTCTTCGTTGCAGCATTTTAGATGTTCATTGGTTGCCTTCTCATATGTGCCTTGACGGGGGTGGGGGACAGCAAACCGAGTGACCCCTTGCTTAAGCCAGCGACCTTGGGCTCAAGCTGCTGAGCCTTGCTCAAACCAGATTAGCCTGCACTCAAGCTGGCGACCTCGGGGTTTCGAACCTGGGTCCTCCGCGTCCTAGTCTAACATTCTATCCACTGCACCACTGTCTGATCAGGCTGTATTCTCTTATTTTCTTGATGAGTCTGGTTAAAGGTTCATCAATCTTATTGACCTTTTCAAAGAACCAGCTCTTGGTTTCATTGATCTTTTATATTTTTCTAGTCTGTATGTCATTTATTTCTGCTTTGATCTTTATTATTTCCTTCCTTGATCTCATTGTTGACCCAACTGTTATTTAATAACATGCTATTTAGCCTGCAAGTGTCTGAATTTTTTTCAGTTTTTCTATTGTAGTTGATTTCCAGTTTCATGCCATTGTTGTCAGAGAAGATGCTTGATATGATTTAATCTTAAATTTATTGAGACTTGTTTTATGTCCTAACATGAGATCTTTCCTAGAAATGTACCATGTGCACTTGAAAAGAATGTATATTCTATGGCTTTGGTGTAAAAAGTTCTGAAGGTATCAATAAACCCAGTTGATCTAGTGTGTCATATAAAGCCGCTGTTTCTTTGTTGATTTTCTGTCTGGAAGGTCTATCCATTGATGTCAGTGAGGTGTTAAAATCCCCTTTTTTGCTGTATTGCTATCACTCTCTCCCTTTATGTCCATCTAAATCTGCTTTATATATTTAGGTGCTCCTATAATGGGTCCATAAATATTTACAATGGTTATACCCTCATGTTAAATTGTTCCCTTTATCATTATGTAGTAAACTTCCTTGTCTCTTACTATAGACTTTGTTTTAAAGACTATTTTATTGTTTATAAGTATTGTTACCATAGCTTTTTTTTCTTCATTTGCATTCATATGGAATACTTTTTTTCCCATCCCTTCACTTTCAGTCTGTGTATATCTTTTGTTCTAGGATGGAGTCTCTTACAGACTATATATATATATATATATATATATATATATATATATATATATATATATATATATGGGTCATGTTTTCTTATCCATTCAGCTACCCTGTGTCTTTTGATTGGAATATTTAATCCATTTACATAAAGGTTATTATTGATATGTACTTATTTACTGCCATTTTATTCTTCAAGCCTATAACCCCTCTTTCTCTCAATTTCTTTTTTCCTTTCCTTTTCTTAGAGCAGGCCCTTTAATATTTCTTACAATACTTGTAGGGCTCTAACTTCTTATGACTGCAGAAATTCTGTTTCCAAACTTTTTAAGACTTTGTACAGATGCTTAATTTCATGAATGTTTTAAATGTACATTTCATTAAAACTTAAAAACTTTTCTACTTTTGGAAATTAAAAATTCTCTTCTCCCTTTTCTTTATTTATTACTCAAAATCATACTTATGACTTTATTTTTAATTATGGCTACAGAAAGAGAATAAAAGCTAACACTTATGAACATGGGCTGAGGAGTCAGAAAGACCTGGGCTTGAATCTGAGCTCTTTAACCTACTAACATATAATTTTAACCTCTCAAATCCTTAGTTTCACAACATGATAATGTAAAAATGAGGATGATAATACCACCAACCTCTTAAGAGTTATGAGAATTAAATGAGTCAATTCATAATTCTGGAGTATAGCAAGACTTACATAAACTGAACCTATGACACTGTTAAGCAGTAACTTAGGAATTAAAGAATTCAATTCAGGCCTGACCTGTGGTGGTGCAGTGGATAAAGCATCGACCTGAAATGCTGAGGTAGCCTGTTAGAAACCCCAGGCTTGCCTGGTCAAGGCACATATGGGAGTTGATGCTTCCTGCTCCTCCCCCTGTTCTATCTCTTTTCTTTCTCTCTCTCTCTAATAAAAATGAATAAAAATCTAAAAAAAAAAAAGAATTCAATTCAGTCACACCACTAGCTAGTCATCCAAAAATATGCTTTGGAAGTGTCTGAAATAGGTTGATATACGTAGCTAAGAACTTTTTACTGGTCTACCATACATGGTTATATCTATGTCTTCAAATCAACTCTAGGACTAGGTAATAAGGAATAGCAGGCTTTTGGATAAAGGTTATATATCACTATATATGAGTCCTTCACCATTTCAGAGAATTTTCCTGCCCAGTTTATTAGGACTGCCAGAATTAAAGGACAATTACAGTTAAAGACGGGGAATCCTAAACAGAGCTAACAGTTTTTTCTCTCTCTGGATGTAGGGGCCACCAAAGAGCAATAAAGAATCATGTCTATGAGTATATTCAACCATGATTCTCCTGATGAGATGAAAACAAAAACCCATCAGCTAAATAATGCATAAGATTCAGAGCTCTAAAGGCTAAGTACGTTTGAGACTTATTTCACTCAAAATTCTACTCATGAAATAGTGTCACCATCACACCTCCCCCCGCTTTTAGTCAAGGATTTAAAACTCATCATAAAAAGCAATCCACATTACTGATTAATACTAACGTGAGAATTCCATGGGCTCTCTCCAAGAGTTTGCTGCTTGTTGAATTAACGAATATCCCATCTTTGTCAAGCAAGGAGGTGCTACTTGATAGTCTGCTCTGGTGAATCCCAGGTCTGCCATTCCAAGCAGTATCAAATATTTCACTGTAAAAATTAAATGTAGTACAATTTTCTGTAGTTAATCAGGAAATCTTCAAGCACTCTCTAAACTGCTCAACAAAGTAAAATAAAACTTTAAAGTTAACACTTAAGTTAAAATATAGAAAAAATGCTAAACTAGCAGCAAATGGTTTTATCAAAGAGATTATCAATCAATTTAGATTAACCTTTTATTCATTCAAAACAAAAAAAAACCTTCTATTGATTCAGGCACCTTTACATACAAGTATGCATGTAGATGAACACATCATACAGCTAATGTCTTTAAATATATTGTTAACCATTTAACAATCAGTAAGTAATGTAATGTATTAATAATATAATGTAAAGAGTTTTGTCTTTGTTAGATTTTAGAACTTCTGAATGCTACTGAAGAAATTTCCAAATCTAATAGGCCATCCCATTCTGTGGAATATTTCATTTCCTCCTGGGAGGTCTCACTGTTACTAAGCTCCTTCTCTGGGCTGAGCACTATTCTTGGCACTGACAATACAGAAATGAACAAAACAATAAGATTATCAGTGATTACAATATAATGAGTTAACAGGGAACTTTCCAGATAAAAATAGCAAATTGTACACATATTTGGATTCCTCCAGAATCCCAAAAAAACATTAACCTTTAAGAACTACATGCTAATATATAACGGTAATACATTTTTGAAATATGGAAAGCAGATACAGAAAGAAAATTGCTATCTCAGTAGTAAACCTTAAATTGACTGTGGGGAAAGTTAAGAAGCATCTCTATTTACTCTGCGGGACTCCCCAAAGGCTCCAGGATTGCTGGTACCAAGTATCTCTGGATGTGGTAGGAAACATCAGTTAAAAAGAGAAGCAGTAAAGCAGGGGTCCCCAAACTTTTTACACAGGAAGAAGGGGGGGTGGAGAAGCAAATGGGCGCTTCTCCTATGTGCCCTGGCCGGGAATCGAACCCGGGTCCCCCGCACGCCAGGCCAACGCTCTACCGCTGAGCCAACCAGCCAGGGCCACGTTTTTCAATAAATAATATAAATGTATTTTTTCTTCCTTATGATTTTCTTAATAACATTTGCTTTTCTCTAGCTTACTCTATTGTAGGAATACAGTAATAATACATGTAACATATAAAATCTGTGTTAATAGACCGTGTCTATTAATAATAGTTAAGAGTTTAGAAAGTCGGTCCTGGCCGGTTGGCTCAGCGGTAGAGCGTCGGCCTGGCGTGCGGGGGACCCGGGTTCGATTCCCGGCCAGGGCACATAGGAGAAGCGCCCATCTGCTTCTCCACCCCCCCCCCTTCCTCTCTGTCTCTCTCTTCCCCTCCCGCAGCCAAGGCTCCATTGGAGCAAAGATGGCCCGGGCGCTGGGGATGGCTCCTAGGCCTCTGCCCCAGGCGCTAGAGTGGCTCTGGTCCCGGCAGAGCGACGCCCCAGAGGGGCAGAGCATCGCCCCTGGTGGGCGTGCCGGGTGGATCCCGGTCGGGCGCATGCGGGAGTCTGTCTGACTGTCTCTCCCCGTTTCCAGCTTCAGAAAAATACAAAAAAAAAATAAAAATAAAAAAAATAAAGTCAAATGTTATACACGGAATTTAAACTATGCAGGAACCGCCCCTAACCTGTATTGTTCAAGGGTCTACTTATATTCTCACAGCAGAAAGTTAGAATATACTTGTGTTTGAAATCTGAAGCACAAGAGGAAAGACCCAAAAATACTGATATGTTCCAGAGACTGACAACACACCCAATTAATCAGAGATTCCAATTAGGTTTTCAGTGTCTCAATTCTAAATATGAACAGTTGACCAAGGTTCACTAGACATTTGAAGGAGGTCCCCAGCATGAAATACAGAGAGCAAACCAATCATGACATAAACAACTTGAAGGAAAAAAGACTAAGCAGGGAAAAGAAAACTTAGCTATCATTAATACCTTTAGAGAAGAGAGAGAAAATATTCCATGTATAAAACAAGAACAAGATGCTACAAAAAGCATTGATAAAATTAGTAACAAAAAACTCCTGAAAAGTGAAAATGTGATACTAATGAGAATGCAGAATATATTTATTCACTCATTCAAAAATATTTATTGAGCACCACCTAGTGCCAATTATTTTCCTGGCAGTGGGCATATACCAATTAACAAACTAAAAGCTCTACCCTCACAAGGCTTAAATTTATATGAAAAGAGACAAATAATAAACACATAAGAAAATATACTGAATAACTGTATGCTGAATAACAGGCACTAAGAAGAAAATCAAGCCATATTCCATGCAGAGAAAAGTAAAAACACAAGTTCCAGGGGCAGAAATGTTGCTAATGAGTCTAAGATATATTAAGAAGTCAGCCAAAACATTTATTTTAATATATAAGCTGAAGCAGGCCAGTGTTTTGCTCAAAATTCTCCTGTGTCTGGTTTTCTTTTGTTTTTTATGTTACTTCTATTGGTTTTAGAGAGCAAGGAACGGAAAGAGGGAGGAAGACAGAGACAAGAACATTGATCTGCTCCAGTATGTGCCCTGACCAGGGGTTGATCTGGCAACCTCTGTGCCTACCAACTGAGCTACCCAGCCAGGGCTCCTGTGTCTTTCTTTTTCATTTCCACTAAAAATAAAAAATTCTTATATTACCTAAAAGGTTTATGTAACATGGTCTCCTCCTCCTCCCTCTCTGATTTGATCTCCTATCACTCTTCCTCTGCCTATCTTTCCCAGCCTTGCTGATCATACTCCCCCAAATGATCTACAGATTCAACATAACCCCTGTCAAAACCCCAGTTGCCTTTTTTGAAGAAATTGATAAGCTGCCTGACCAGATGGTGGCGCAATGGATAGAGGCTCGGACTGGGATGCAGAGGACCCAGGTTTGAGACCCCGAGGTCGCCAGCTTGAGCACAGGCTCATTTGGCTTGAGCAAAAAGCTCACCAGCTTGGACCCAAGGTTGCTGGCTCAAGCAAGGGGTTACTCAGTCTGCTGAAGGCCCACGGTCAAGGCACATATGAGAAAGCAATCAATGAACAACTACGGTGTCACAACAAAAAACTAATGATTGATGCTTCTCATCTCTCTCCGTTCCTGTCTGTCTGTCCCTATCTATCCCTCTCTCTGACTCACTCTCAGTCCCAGTAAAAAAGAAAAAAAAAGAAATTGACAAGCTGATCCTAAAATGCACATGAAAATAAAAAGAACCCAGAATAACCAAAACAACACTGGGGGTGGAGGTGAGCTAGAAGAATTATAGTTCCTGATGTGTAAACACATTACAAAGCTATAGAAATCAAGACAACATAGTACTGGCATAAGCAAAGATATATAGATGAGTGGAACAGAATCCAGACATAAATGCTATCAGTTACGGTCAATAAGTTTTGAAAGGTGTCACCAATTCAATGAGGAAAGAACAGTATTTTCAAGTGCTGCTGGGATAACTGAATCCCCACATGCAAAATAATCAAGTTCGGCCTGACCACGCAGTGGTGCAGTGGATACAACACTGGACTGGGATGCAAAGGACCCAGGCTCGAAACCCCAAGGTCGCCAGCTTGAGTGTGGGGTCATTTGGCTTGAATGGGTGCTCACCAGCTTGAGTAAAGGGTCACTGGCTTGAGTGTAGGATCATAGACATGACCCCATGGTCGCTGGCTTGAAGCCCAAGGTTGCTGGCTTGAGCCCAAGGTTGCTCACTTGAGCAAAGGGTCACTCGCTCTGCTAAACCCCCCCCCCCCCCCCAATCAAGGCACATATGAGAAAGCAATCAATGAACAACTAAGGAGACTAAGGAGCTGCAATGAAGAATTAATGCTTCTCATCTCCTTTCTGGTCTGTTGTTATCTGTCCCCCTCTCTCTCTTTCTCTGTCACACACACACAAAAAGAATCAAGTTGGCCAAACTGTTGGTGGTGCAGGAGATAAAGCATCGACCTGGAACACTGAGTTCGCCAGTTCAAAATCCTGAGATCGCTGGCTCTGGCCACAGGCTTGTCAGCCAGGGGGATTATCCACACAATCCTGAAGTTTGCCAGCTTGAGCCCGAAGGTCACTGGCTTAAGCAAGGGGACAGTGGCTTGACCCCAGTCAAGGCACATATGAGAAGCAATCAATGAACAACTGAAGTGATAGCAACTACAAGTTGATGCTTCTCATCACTCTCCTTTCCTGTCTCTCTCTCTCTCTCAAAAAAAAGAAAAGGTGGATATTTATCTAACAACAAATAAAAAAATAAAACTTAAAATGAATCACAGATCCAAATTTAAGAGCTAAAACAATAAAACTCTTAGGGAAAAACATAACCTTTGTGACATGGGCTTAGGTAATAATCTTTAAATATGGAAAAAAAAAGTATAGCAGAAAAGAAAATAAATAAATTAGACTCGTCAAAATTAAAAACTTTTGGATTTCAAAACACCAACACAGCCTGACCTGTGGTGTTCAACAGATAGAGCATCAACCTGGGATGCTGAAGATCCAGGTTCAAAAGCCCAAGGTTGGTGGCTTGAGTGTGGGATCATTCGACTTGAGCATGGGCTCACCAGCTTGAGAGTAGGGTTGCCTGCTTGAGCATGGGATCATTAACATGACACAATGGATGTTGCCTTGAAGGCCAAGGTCACTGGCTTGAGCAAGGGGTCACTGGCTCAACTGAAGCCTCCCCAGTCAAGGTATGTATGAGAGCAATCAATGAACTAAGGTGCAGCAAATATGAACTGATGCTTCTCATCTCTCTCCTTTCCTGTCTCTGTCCCTATCTTTGTTGCAAGAAAGAGAGAAAGAGAGAGAGAGAGAGAGGGAGAGAAAGAGAAACAAAATGCATATATTACAAAGATAACAAGTACTATATTTCCCCACAGATAAGATGCACCCTTTTTTGAAAAATCTGGGGTCTAAAAACTGGGTATATCTTATACAGTGGTTGTGATATTTCAAATGCCATAGATGGAACTGAGAATGAGGCAATATATGAAGACAGTGAATCATCATCAGACACAGATGAGTACAAGTTAATAGATGGGAGTTTTGACAGTGATGATGAGTTGTATGAATTTTATGATGAATAAAATTGAGTTGGTGCATGTTATACATGGAGCATCTTATACATGAGGAAATATGGGTAGTTAATTTTGTTAGCATTTAAGATAAATAGAGTTGAGACTGGATACTCCAACTGTGACAGCTCTTGTATATGAGACTAGTGAAACTAAATTTCTTTTAATTTTTATTTTTTGTATTTTTCTGAAGCTGGAAACGGGGAGAGACAGCCAGACAGACTCCCGCATGCGCCCGACCGGGATCCACCTGGCACGCCCACCAGGGGGCGATGCTCTGCCCATCTGGGGCGTCGCTCTGTCGCGGCCAGAGCCATTCTAGTGCCTGGGGCAGAGGCCAAGGAGCCATCCCCAGTGCCCGGGCCATCTTTTGACCCAATGGAGCCTCGGCTGCGGGAGGGGAAGAGAGAGACAGAGAGGAAGGAGAGGGGGAGGGGTGGAGAAGCAGATGGACGCCTCTCCTGTGTGCCCTGGCCGGGAATCGAACCCGGGACTTCCGCACGCCAGGCCGACGCTCTACCACTGAGCCAACCGGCCAGGGCACTAAATTTCTTTTAACATGCAACAAAGAATAATGAAGTTATTGAGCAGAGAAATGAAAATATACATTAGAAAAATACCGAAACACAAATTGGAAAAAATGATCAATAAAGTTATACTTTAATTTTAGTGACAGACAATTCTTATTACCAAGGTACTAAGAAGCTCAATTCACTTGATGATGTTTACAATGTAGAAAGCAATAAATATAGCCTGACCAGGCAGTGACACAGTGGACAGAGCATCGGACTAGACTGTTGAGGACCCAGGTTCGAAACCCCAAGGTCACTGGCTTGAGCATGGGCTTATCAGGCTTGAGTATGGGGTCGTCAGCTTGAGCATGGGATCACAGACATGATCCCAGGGTTGCTGGCTTAAGCCCAATGGTCACTGGCTTGAGCAAGGGGTCACTTGTTCTGCTGGAGGCCCCTGGTCAAGGCACATATGAGAAGCAATCAATGAACTAAGGTGCTGCAACAAAAAACTGATGCTTCTCATCTCTCACTATTCCTGTCTGTCTGTCCCTGTCTGTCTTTCTCACTAAAAAAATAAAAATAAAATATATAAATAATTAAAAATAAAATACAAAAACAAAATGTAGAAAGCAGACTCTAGACTCTAAACAATACTTTTTGCTCATATAAAATACAATCTATATAAAACAGTATGTGTAAAGGAAAAGTGTTTATTTTATTATTTTTTTAATTAATTTCAATGGGGTGACATTGATAAATCAGGGTACATATGTTCAGAGAAAACATCTCCAGGTTATTTTGACATTTGATTATGTTGCATTCCCATCACCCAAAGTCAAATTGTCTTCCATCACCTTCTATCTGGTTTTCTTTGTGTCCCTCCCCTCCCCCCCCCCCCCGGAACTACCACACTCTTGTCCGTGTCTCTGAATCTAAAGGACAAAGTATTTATAAACTGAGAAAATTATTTATACTTGTTATTTTCAAATTTTATTCAAGAATTCTTCATTTAAGCCCTGGCCAGTTGGCTCAGTGGTAGAGCGTTGGCCTGGCGTGCAGGAGTCCCGGGTTCGATTCCCGGCCAGGGCACACAGAAGAAGCGCCCATTTGCTTCTCCACCCCCGCCCTCTCCTTCCTCTCTGTCTTTCTCTTCCCCTCCGGCCGCCAAGGCTCCATTGGAGCAAAGCTGGCCCGGGCACTGAGGATGGCTCCATGGCCTCTGCCTCAGGCGCTAGAATGGCTCTGGTCGCAACAGAGCGGCACCCCAGATGGACAGAGCATTGCCCCCTGGTGGGCATGCCGGGTGGATCCTGGTTGGGCACATGCGGGAGTCTGTCTGACTGCCTCCCCATTTCCAACTTCAGGGGAAAAAAAATACAAAAAAAAAAATAATTCTTCATTTAAAATGATTAAAAGATAAGCTCTAATTTTTATCACATTCAGCAAGAAAAGGTATTCAGTGATCTGATGTAAATCAAACTACTCAATTATTACTTACCAATAAGATTTCTTCACAGAGAGAAGCAGAATAAGCCTTGAACTTTGCAAAAGACTTAAAATGCAAGAAGGGTCTCAGAAATTAAAACATAAGTTATTGTTTCAAATTATTCTGAAAAAACTTGCTTTTAATTGTATAACCATTTTATCAGAGACACTCTTAGATAATTTAGTCCCAACAGTTTTGTTAGCACTAACCTTATTATTACATCATTTATAAAAGCTTTAAGAGATATAAAGCAAACTGGGCCTGATTTTCTTTATACTTTTAAAGCCATAAAAGTATTGATAAGAATTCTACTTATTTCTTCTGTATTTCCTTAAAAACATAAACCAAACATACTTACTACTGGTTTTTTTCATTTAAAGTATTCATGCCCTGGAGATCAGAAAGTGGCGTTCTGGGGTTTTTCCGTGTTATACCTAGCACACAAAAAAAGCAAAGATTTTCAAGTCAGTGCTAAGAAAAACCAAACACAAAACAATATTCCTAAAGACAAATGAAATTAATGTACTTAGTAAATATTTGTAAACATGTTGGAAACATCTAAATAATAGTATGAATGAAATCCCATGACTGTTACTTATAAATCTGACTTAAGCAACTATAAATGCAATTAGGAATTTTAATAATAAATTATTTCTTCTCTCATTTAAATATTATCAGGAAATACAAGAATAACTGGTCTGAAGGTCTAGAGAAGTATAAGCTCAATGCTTACATTTTTTTAATTTTTGACAGTGACAGAGAAAGAGTCAGAGAGAGGGATAAATAGGGATAAACAGGAAGGGAAAGAGATGAGAAGCATCAATTCTTTGTTGCTGCACCTTAGCTATTCATTGACTGCTTCTTATATATGTCTTGACGGGGGCAGGTGGAGTGCTCCAGCAAAGCGAGTGACCCCTTGCTCAATCCAGCAACCTTGGGCTCAAGCCAGTGACCTTGAGGTTTTGAACTGGGTCCTCTGCATCCCAGGCTGACACTCTATCCACTGTGCAACCACCTTGTCAGGCTCATAACTTACTTTAACATTTAAAAAATTCCTAATGATTCCTATGTATCATTTTTCAGCATTAAGTATACTGCTGACATGGACTATAGATTTTAGTGCTCAATCAATCTTACATATAAAAACACTGAGAATCAAAGAAGACAAATTGCTTCTTTAATTACCAATACTTGACAGAGAAAGGAGGGGAGGAGGAAGAGGAAGAGAGAGAGAAGCATTCTTCAAATCATTCAATAAGTGCTGAAGCTCTGTAACCATATGGCTATCAATTTTCATAACATACTTACATAGATATTTACTTTGGTAAGACACACTGAAAGGAAGAAGTGAAAGTATCTCTATTCAAGAGAACAATCTCATATATATAGAAGATCCTAACCCTCAAAAAACTATTAGGACCAATAAATGAGTTATTACAAGATATAAGATCAATATTCAAAAATCAATTCTATTTCTATACAACCATAAAGAATCAGAAAATAAAACTTAAAAAACAACTCTATAACATCAGTATAAAAGAAGTAAACTTAATAAAAAGTATAAAATGTCTAAACTGTAAACTCTGTTAAAATATATAAAATTTTAATCTAAATAAAAAATGCCATCCATAGTCATGGATTAGAAAACTTAATGTTAAGATGGCAATGCTTCCCACAATGATCTACAGATCCATGCAATCTCTATTAAAATTCTAGCTATATTTTGCAGAAAAATTCTATAGTTAATATACATATACATGAGACATAGAATAGCCAAAACGACGTCAAAAAAGAGAAGCATAGTGGGGAGGACTCACACTCCCTAAATTCAAAAGTTATTACAAAGAAACAGCAACTAAGACAATATGGTACCAGCATAATGATGAATAGATCAATGGAAAAAAACTGAGAGTACAGAAATAAACCTTTACATTTATGATCAACTCAATTTTGACAAAAGTGCTAAGACAATTCAAAGGAAAGGAATTTCATTTAATTTCACTTATTCAGTTCCTAAGACACTGACACCAATTTCCCTATGACAATTATCATTTTCTATCTTCTATATCCATCCTTTTCTTCTGCTTACTGAAACAATCACCTCAGGCCTTTCCTCAATATTGGTAATATTCAATTTTCAGCTCTTTCCCTTACCTAAATTTTTTTTTAATTATTGATTTTAGGGAGACAGAGAAAGGAAGGGGGAAGGGAGAGAGGGAGGGAGGGAAAGAAGGAGAGGGGGAGAGAGGGAGAGGGAGAGGGAGAGGGAGAGGGAGAGGGAGAGGGAGAGGGAGAGGGAGAGGGAGAGAGAGAGAGAGAGAGAGAGAGAGAGAGAGAGAGAAGCATTCATTTGTTGTTCCATTTAGTTGTGCATTCAGTAGTCACTTACCTATGTGCCCTGACTAGGGATTGAACCTGCAAACTTGTTGCTTGGGAAGGACACTAACGAACTGACCAACAGCAAGGGCCTTTTTCCTCTATTTCTTGAGCTCATACAGGTGTTGCTTTATACCTCTGCTTGTTTTAGTAGTTCAATATCTATTTTCAAAACCATATTGATTATTTTATATCTTCAAATGTGTGCTATTGCTCTATTGGCTTCATGTTCTTAAATTCTTCTATACTGTAAAATGTTCATAGGGAAACTCTGCTCTTTCTTGGGTATATCTTCCCTGAAAAAAAAATACGATATGTTTCTTTATACATATTATGATTTCCTTATTAAACAGCTTCTTTCTCCACAAAATAATTTCATATGTTGTTGATAAAGATTGTTCAGATTACTCTATTTATGGCTATAGTTCATCTTTGCCTAGTATATCTTTGTCCATCTATTTCATCATTTTAAGAATCTTATTAGCCCTGGCCAGTTGGCTCAGTGGTAGAGCGTCGGCCTGGCGTGCGGGGGACCTGGGTTTGATTCCTGGCCAGGGCACATAGGAGAAGCGCCCATTTGCTTCTCCACACCCCCCCTCCTTCCTCTCTGTCTCTCTCTTCCCCTCCCGCAGCCAAGGCTCCATTGGAGCAAAGATGGCCCGGGCGCTGGGGATAGCTCCTTGGCCTCTGACCCAGGTGCTAGAGTGGCTCTGGTCACAGCAGAGCGACGCCCCGGAGGGGCAGAGCATCGCCCCCTGGTGGGCGTGCTGGGTGGATCCCGGTCGGGCGCATGCGGGAGTCTGTCTGACTGTCTCTCCCCGTTTCCAGCTTCAGAAAAAATACAAAAAAAAAAAAAATCTTATTAAACTTTTTGAAAAGTCCATTTTGAGATTTTAATTGGTGACATTAATCTGATACTAATTTTAAATAGTAGCGTTTGTATTTTTTTCCTATTTCCCATTTTATCCTTTAAACTTTTTCACCTTCTTAGTTTTCATTTTATAAAGGTTTCTTGTAAGATTTTAAAAAAAGATTCTATTTTTAGATAATTTGGTTATCCATAAGGTAAACATTCATGTGTATTTAACCACTATCTAAAACTGAAACTTAATGGACCACATAAAAAATGTGCTTACAGTTATTAAAAAATGAGAAACTGCTTTACAAAATAATTTTAGTTTTACACTGCCAGTGGAGTATGTAACTGTTCCAGTGCTCCACATCCTCATCATCAGTTTTGTCAATTTCTTACATTTTAGCCATGATACAGGGTGTTAATGTGATCTCATTGTGACTATAAGTTGCATTTCCCTAATGACTAACGAAGCTGATAATCTTTTATGAGTCTTTGGACTCTTCACATATCTCCTTTTTGGATATGTATACTCAAATCTTTGACCATTTTTAACTTATTTTTGTCTTACTACTGCAAGATTTTTTTTAAATGCATTATTATTTTTATTTTATTTTTTTACAGAGACAGAGAATCAGAGAGAGGGATAGACAGGGACAGACAGGAACAGGGAGATGAGAAGCCATCAATCATCAGTTTTTCATTGTGGCACTTTAGTTGTTCATTGATTGCTTTCTCATATGTGCCTTGACCGCAGGCCTTCAGCAGAACGAGTAACCCCTTGCTCGAGCCAGCGACCTTGGGTTCAAGCTGGTGAGCCTTGCTCAAACCAGCTGGTGAGCCTTGCTCAAACCTTGGGCCCACACTCAAGATGGCAACCTCAGGGTCTCAAACCTGGGTCCTCCGCATCCCAGTCCAACGCTCTATCCACTGTGCCACCACCTGGTCAGGCACTACTGCAAAATTTTAAAAATAATTCTGTTTTCAAATTCATTATCAGTTTTTAGTATTATAAATTATTGCAAATAGTTTCCTAGATGTGATATGCTTTTTGTTTTCTTAACAATATCACTTTAAAAGCAAAAGCTTTCAATTTTAGTGAACTCCAATTTACTACATTTTTCCTTTTATAGTTCATGCTCTTATGACCCAACTAAAAAAATCTTTGCCTGTCCCAAGATTGCAAGGATTTTCTCTCAGGTTTTTGTTCTACAAATTTAATAGCTCTTCACAAGGAGCTGCATGGACAATTTTGAGTTTTTATGTATAATATAGAAGTCAAAGTTCTCTTGTAATATATGAATACCCAGTTGTGCCAGTGCCATCTGTTTAAAGCACTATATGCTTTACCCCACTCAGTTATCTCAGCACCTTTGTGGAAAATCAATTGATGGCAATACATACAAACCTACTCCTAGACTCTTTACTTGATTTTATTGATCTTCTGATCCTACCAATGTCATTATTTTAGTCTTAAAATCATATAGTAAGTTCTCCAACTTTTGGTCATTTTTGCTATTCTATATTTCTATGTAAACTTGAGTTATAAGTTTGTGAATTTCTACCAAAAAAATCTGCTCTGCTATTCATTGGGATTATACATTCAATCTACAGATCCATTTGGGTGAGAAATGACATCTCAGAAAAACAAAAACATTACCTATCTTCATCTATTTAGGTATTTTTTATTTTCTCTCTGATGTACACCAGTCTAACACATATTTCATTAAATTTATCCCTAAGTATTTCATGTTTTGGTATGCTATATTACTGTTCACTGTACACTAGATTGCTCTAAAACCTAGCACTTTAAAACAACAAAGAATTATCGTATCAGAATTTACAGAGGAACAGGTTTCAGGAGCTACTTGGGCGAGTGGTTCTGATAAGATCTGTCATGAGGTTGTATTTAAGCTGTCGGGCAAGGCTGCAATGATCTTAAGACTGGAATAGAACTGAAGGATCCACTTCTAAGATCACTCACGTAATTGGTGGCAAGCCTCAATGCCTGCCTACTAGAGGCTTCTTCAGAGGGATTTTTTAAAATGGCTACTCACAAATGGCTATTTGTTTTTCTTAAGATAAACTGAGATCTAGGAAGAAATGACCTAAGATGAAAAGTAGTCTTTTATAACTTTATTTCAGAAGTGACATACTATCACTTCTGCTATATGCTGTATAGACCAACACTAGTAAAATGTGTAAGATTATACAGGGTTGTGAATACCAGACAATGGGGATAACTGGGATATATCATGGAGGTAGGCTGAAGAAGTGACATACTATCAATAACACTATGGCCTATAGGTCATACAGACCAACACTAGTAAAATGTGGGAGATTACACAAGGTTGTGAATACCAAAAGGTGGGATGACTAGAGTATATCTAGGAGACTGGCTGCCGTAGATGTATAAATGGAATTTATAAATTTCACTTTCCAAGTACTTGTGGCTAGTATATTACAATATAATTTCATGTACTTACCTGGTATCCTATGAGATTGTTAAATTCACTTTCAAGATCACAGAGCACTTTTTAAAAGATTTTAGTTATTGATTTGAGAGAAAGAGAGAGAGAAGTGGTAGAAAAGAACGGGAAGCATCAACTCCTAGTAGTTGATTCTTGTATGCGCCTTATGTGCCTTGACTGGGCAAGCCTGGGGTTCCAAAATGGTAATCTCGGCATTCCAGGTCAATGCTTTTATCCACTGCACCACCACAGGTCAGTCATGATCAAAGTGCATTTTTTAAACTTCTTAGCATTTTCTATGTAGATGATCATCCTGTCCACATCTTCCTTTTCAATCTATGTA
Organism: Saccopteryx leptura; assembly: GCF_036850995.1. Classification (NCBI taxonomy): domain Eukaryota; kingdom Metazoa; phylum Chordata; class Mammalia; order Chiroptera; family Emballonuridae; genus Saccopteryx; species Saccopteryx leptura. Next base: position 125,362,745 of record NC_089508.1, read on the forward strand.
CTTTTTATTTCTTTTTGTTGCCTTATTACACTATGATCTTTAGTAGAATATAAAATTGAGTGGCAAGAGCAGACATCTTTACCTTGTTCTCAATATAAGAGAAGTTTTCAGTTTTTCACCAATAGGTATGAAATCTGCTGCAGGATTTTCATGTGTGGTTGAAAAAGTTGCCTTCTATTCCTAGGTTGCTATAAGTTTTAAATAGGGGTGGGTATAGAATTTTGACACTCTTTTTATCCATCTAAAGATATAATCATATGTTTGTTTCCTTTTGTAGATGTTAACGTTAATATGGCAAGTTATATATTTTTATTATCAAATCAACTGGTTAATAAGGCAAGTTATATTGATTTTTTTTATTATCAAATCAACTATTCATTCCTGGAATAAATTCCAGTTAATCTTCATGCACTAATTGTTTAATTTAGTTCCTATAATGATTTTTGATATTTGAGTAACAATACTGGCCTAATGATATGATTATATAGTGTTTCTTACTACTCTAATTTCTGAAAGAGTTGAGAATTGATATTAGTCCTTTCTTAAATGTTTCTTAAATAGAACTCACTATTAAAGCTATCAGGGTCTGAACTCTTGTGCTTTTGTGTGAAGACATTAGTTATGAATCCAATATTGTTAATAGATATAGGACTAATCAAATTTTCTATTTTTCCTTGGGACCTGTTAGATGCCTTGTTAACATTGGATGAATTTGTCCTTTCTTCTAGGTTGAATTACTGGAATAAATGTTTGTAATTCCTCCTCAATCTTTTGATGTCTGTACTATATGCAACTGTGTCTATTCTTTCATTCCAGGTAACAGTATTTGCTCTTTGCTCATGTTTCTTGATCAGAATGGCAAGAACTGCATTGTCTATTTAGCAATCACTAAGCATAGGTGGCCATTCAAATGTAAACTGATTGAAGCTACAGTTTTAAAATTTTCAAAACATTTTAGGTGCTTGACAGCCACATGGGGGTGAATGGCTACAGTCTGAACAGCAGAGTTGGAGAACATTTCCACTTTCACAGAAAGTGCTACTGGACAGTGCTGGGCTTGAACTTTTATCAATTTCATGGCTCTTTTAGAAAAACCAGCATTTGGTTACCACTGCTGGTCTGCTCTCTATTCACTGATTTTAGCTCTTACTTTATTATTTACTTCATTCTACTTGTTTTGGGTCTAATATGCTCTTTTTTGATATAGCTTCATAAGATGAAAGCTCATTAGAGTATTGATTTTTTTACCTTCATTTTCTAATATAGATTTAAAGGTATCAATTTTTTCTAAGCACTTCCTTCGCTGCATTATACAAGATGTAATGTTTTTTTAAAAAAAGGTGTAATATGTTGTCTCCATTATCATTAAGATCAAAATATTTTCATGTTTCCCTTATGAATTTTTCTTTAACTCATAGGCTATTTATACATGTTGTTTATTTTTCATCTTCTCAGATGACTTGTGTTATCTATTTGGAGCAGAGCAGACAACATATTTTAAATTTCAATCATTTGTATGACTGTACTATATGAAAGCATCAGGCCAGAGGAATTTAAGGCAGCCACTGTCAGCAAGATGGGAGTGATCAGAAGCATCAAGCTCATAGCCCTTTTCTGACAACTGCTGATCCTTCATCTTTTTCATGAACATCACTACCTCCAATGTCCCGAGTCTAGACTGAATATTAAAAGTATGTGTTCAAACTGAAATGAGGTTCTTATTCTACTCTTTCTCTTCCTGTCATCTTATGCCTTCTCCTTTCCAGGGCTCCTGGCCTTTGCAGAAGTGGGGCTGCAGCTCATACTCCCAAGAACCCCAATTTCTCCCCACTCCTCTAATTTCCTTCCAGCCAAATCTCAGAGAATAGTCACTGCAGAGAGAAAATGGAGTACCAGAAATGAAAAGGAAGAGTCACAATACGTTTTATGTCTTAATCTCAAAGGTGACACATTGTCACCTGCCACATTCCATTTGTTAGAAGTGGAATACAGCACAAGCCTTTTCAAGGGAGGAGTATCAAAGAATTTGTAGACACATTTTAAACCACTAGAACAATGTAATAATTTTTAAAGCAATCAAGAGAAGAAAGCAAAATATGTATAGTCATTTGTTTTTACACATATTTATTATTTCTGGTTTCTTTATTCCTTCCAATAATTCATGGATCTGCAAACTATAGAGTCCGTGGGACAAATCAAACCCACTACCTATTTTTGAATAGCCTGCAAACTAAGAATATTTTTTATATTCTTAAATGGTTGAGGAAATCAATGAAAGAATATTTTTGTGATATATGAAAATTATGATAAATTTTACCATGCATAATAATGTTTCATTAAAACACAGAAATGCCTACTTATATTTATATATTGTCTATGGCTGCTTTCATAGTAAAACTGAGTTGTTTCAATAGAGACCACATGACCTACAAAGCCTAAAATGTTTACTATCTGGTCCTTTGCAGAAAAAGTTTACCAACCTCTACTATATATACAAGTTATCATCTGGTGTTGTCATTTCCCTTTAGTTTACAGAATTTCCATGACCATTTCTTATATAATATATATTATGGTGACAAACTGTCTTAGATTCTGTGTATCTAAAAACATCTTTATTTCAGTTTCATTTTTGAAGGATACTTTTGCTGTTGATTGAACATTGTGGATAATAATTTGCAGCAACACTAGATTCTGTTATGTTCTTCTGACGACTGTTGATATTTCTCCTAAAAGATAATTTATCTGGTCCAAAACTACAAATACAGAAATTCTGCCTGAAGGTTGTTTTGGTTGGGGGGTTTTTACTCTTGTTTTTGTTTTAACTATGATACTTGGTTATCTTTCAGCCTCAACAACTTTCAATAATAAGTCAGGTTAATCATATCATTATTCCCCTGTATTTAATGTGTCGTATTTTCTCTTAGCTGTTTTCTCTTTATCTTTTGCATTTAGCAATTTGCCTATAATGTGCCTAGTTGTGGTTTTATTTTGTATTTATTCTATTTAAAGGCCACTGATCTTCTTGGATCTCTAAGCTAGTTTTGTTTTTTGTTTTTAACCAAAAATGAAGTTTTCGGCCATTATTTCTTCAAATAGTTTTCTGCCTCTGTCTCTGTCCTCTACTTATGGGATTCCATCTAAGGCAGTAAGAATTCATCTTTCCTCACACAGGAGTCATGCATAGATACAAAAAGCCCTCAGTCAGAAAAGCAGAAAAACTAGCAAATCTCACCTACTGCAGTTAAATCTTTCAAAGGTAATCTCCTATTTGGTTTGCAATGCTTTTCTGACAGGGCTCCTACAGTCTTTTTCCCCTGCCTACTCACAGCAGTCAGTCAGGGAGGGATGGCAATATTCACACTCTGGGTTTGACAAAGAGAGTCCTTTGGCACCTCTCAGTTCCAGGGTTTTCCTCCCAAATTCCCAAAGTCCTCAACTTTGTCCACTGATACCTCGAGCCAGTAAGGTTATGGTTTCTGTCTCGGGAGCTATGAAAGTTGGGAGTACTTTGTATAAAAAGCCACATATTCACAATTTTTATCCACTACTTTACTTAAAGAATGACCCTCTTCCGGTTTTAGCTTCCTTTTGGTCTTTTGGGTCTTTTCCCAGTGCTTTCAAGTAATTATTGCTAAATTTTTTCCAGGTTTTAGCATTGTTATCTGAGGAAGGGCTCACTCACCTCACCAATCTACCATTGCCTAGAGCTAGTAGTACTCTGACTTTTAAAAAAAAAACCTCTCAAACATGAATTTATAATTTAATATATTGTAAAATTTTAATTATTGGTAGTACTATAATGAAAAATGTAATAAGCTATCTAAAATAATGAAAAAGCTGCAACTTACACAAATGTAGAAATAAATTACAGATAAATATACAATTTCCTCATTCAGCCTATGCTGAAATTAGTGCCTTCCTATTCTGAACCTGTTTATATGAAACTTCAATGCAATCAAGCCTGGGGTTGTCAAGCTGAGATACATGAAAATCAATAAAGCAAATAAACCACTGGCAACTATTTAAAAGTTAAAAATTTAAGTTCCCCAAAAAGGTATATGTAGGGGGTCCTTGGGTTACAACAGTCTTGACATATGATGTTTCAAGTTTACGACGCTCACTCCCATAAAAACTTTCTAAAAATGAGACGTGAGCCTGACCTGTGGTGGTGCAGTGGATAAAGCGTCAACCTAGAAACGCTGAGGTTGCCGGTTCAAAACCCTGGGCTTGCCTGGTCAAGGCACATGTGGGAGTTGATGCTTCCTGCTCCACCCCCCTTCTCTCTCTCTCTCTCTCTTCCCTCTCTATAATGAATAAATAAAATCTTTAAAAAAAATGAAATGTGTTTCAGCTTACGCCATTAGTGTTGTACTTAGGAACCACGTGGGCGAACTAGTTCCAGACTAGCCTGGAATAATTCTTTAAGAAGGTAGAGAGGCGTGCAACAGATCCTGTCCCCTCTACAGCAGCTGCTTCTCAAGATGAAACACCTGGTACATTCTACCTGATACAGGTAGAATCATCTCCAGTGTCTCCTACATGTTCCTTAGCCAGTGGCCGGCAAACTGCGGCTCGCAAGCCACATGTGGCTCTTTGGCCCCTTGAGTGTGGCTCTTCTCAAAATACCACGTATGGGTGCTACCTCGATAAGGAATGAACCTACCTATATAGTTTAAGTTTAAAAAATTTGGCTCTCAAAAGAAATTTCAATTGCTGTACTGTTGATATTTGGCTCTGTTGACTAATGAGTTTGCCAACCACTGACCCAGTATCTACAGCACCTTCTGCAGGTTCTCCTGTCTCTCTAGCTTCCTCCTCCCAATAGGTCACTCTCTCCTGCCTTGCAATGCTACTTCCAGTGTGCAAGCCAACCACAGGAATAAAGGTAAGGAATTTTTCTACACTCATTTATTGTTACTACAGTACAGTAGACAGTACAGTATATTTATGTCCTTTTCCTTTTTCTGTGGCTTAGTTGTTTTTATGTTCTAAATTATGATTTTACAACTGTGTTAAAATAGGTAAGTGACTTAGGCTACAGCAGGGGTCCCCAAACTACGGCCCGCGGGCCGCATGCGGCCCCGAGGCCATTTATCCGGCCCCCACCGCACTTCCAGAAGGGGCACCTCTTTCATTGGTGGTCAGTGAGAGGAGCATAGTTCCCATTGAAATACTGGTCAGTTTGGCCCTGCCCGGTTGGCTCAACAGTAGAGTGTCGGCCTGGTGTGCGGGGACCCGGGTTCGATTCCCGGCCAGGGCACATAGGAGAAGCGCCCATTTCCTTCTCTACCTCCCACCTCCCCTCCTTCCTCTCTGTCTCTCTCTTCCCCTCCCGCAGCCAAGGCTCCATCGGAGCAAAGATGGCCTGGGCGCTGGGGATGGCTCCTTGGCCTCTGCCCCAGGCGCTAGAGTGGCTCTGGTCTCGGCAGAGTGATGCCCTGGAGGGGCAGAGCATCGCCCCCTGGTGGGCAGAGCGTCGCCCCTGGTGGGCGTGCCGGGTGGATCCCGGTCGGGCGCATGCGGGAGTCTGTCTGACTGTCTCTCCCCGTTTCCAGCTTCAGAAAAATACAAAAAAAAAAAAAAAAGAAATACTGGTCAGTTTGTTGATTTAAATTTACTCGTTCTTTATTTTAAATATTGTATTTGTTCCCGTTTTGTTTTTTTACTTTAAAATAAGATATGTGCAATGTGCACAGGGATTTGTTCATATTTTTTTTATAGTCTGGCCCTCCAATAGTCTGAGGGACAGTGAACTGGCCCCCTGTGTAAAAAGTTTGGGGACCCCTGGGCTACAGTGTGTTTCGTCTTACAGCAATATTCGGGTTATGTCACTATTGTAGGAACAGAACTATGTTGTAATCTGAGGAACCCCTATAGACTGTTTTAAACAATGTCCCATGGATTAAAAGATTTAAAAAAGAAAGCTAGATAAATGTAATAAGGACTTATATACCTCTAGAAATAATAGGAATAATTAAGAGTAAGATTTAAGAATGTCTTTTTTTTTTTTTTTTTGGTATTTTTTGGAAGCTGGAAACAGAGAGGCAGTCAGACAGACCCCCGCATGCGCCCAACCGGGATTCACCCGGCATGCCCACCAGGGGGCAATACTCTGCCCATCTGGGGCATTGCTCTGTTGCAACCAGAGCCATTCTAGCGCCTGAGGCAGAGGCCACAGAACCATCCTCAGTGCCAGGCCAACTTTCACTCCAATGGAGCCTTGGCTGCAGGAGGGGAAGAGAGAGACAGAGAGGAAGGAGAGGGGGAGGGGTGGAGAAGCAGATGGGCGCTTCTCCTGTGTGCCCTGGCTGGGAATCGAACCCGGGACTCCTGCACGCCAGGCCGATGCTCTACCACTGAGCCAACCAGCCAGGGCCAAGAATGTCTTTTTTTAATGGAATACTTACCTTTGTTCTTCCTGAAATGAAAATGTGTTTTAAATATTATTTTTTAAAATGCATTTCATATTCTTATACCAAAACAGCAAATCTAAGAACTAAAGAAAATACCCATAACATTTGCTTTTAGGAATTCCATTCATTGAAACTGGACACTAAAATTCCATGGAATTTCAATCACAAAACTGTGAAATTCTGTAGCAAATATCTGTAGTGAATGGTAAAAAGCTCAGAATAGACTATGTAAGTAATTTAGATTCATTATTTGCAAATTTCTGAGCTAAGCTTCATGTATTCTGTATTCAATTTATTCTCACTGAATCAATAGCCAAATAGCTATTATCCAACAACAAGCAAAATAACCCATTTTCATGCAGAATGAGTACAACAAATGGAGGAAATGGAGACCAAGGGCATCTTTTTATACCTATTTTATTTTTAAACGGAACGCCCACTATGATTCTGTCATTCTTCCTTTAACCAAAACATTAATGTGGTAGCTTTGCTTTAAATCAGACATAGGAAAGTCTGATGGGATTGCCATCAAACTAATCGATCAATGCTGACATTGAAATTCAAGAATAAGAAAGCATAAAAATCAGCTAGAATTAGATAGGAGCAGAGGAAACTTCTGGCAGTGTTGGATATATTAATCCAACACTGGACTATGGTGATAACCTCACAGGTGCATATATATGTAAAACCTTAGCAAACTCTATGCTTTTGTATGCAGTTTATTAATTTCAATAAAGCTTTTAAAAAAAGTCAGCAGGAAAGAAAATCACTATTCATTTTTACCCATCACTCTGCTACTTGAAAGCCAAAAATGAAAACCAGTTCAGAGTCTGTAATCAAGTGTAATAAACAACTCAAGAATCACAGGCAAATAAATAGTCATTCAAGTTAAAGGAACAGGTATATATCAACTTTTTAAGAGAAAAAAATGAAAGCGTCAATGAAAATATTCTGAGACCAACTGGTCAAAGGAGTCTGGAGTTTAAACTTGACTACATAATTTATGTCCCCCCTAGTGTAGAATGCTCCTGGTTTCCATTTCCAAATGTGTATGTGATGACATAGAGTATATCAGGATTTGCAGCCTTACTGTACTTCTCTTCCTTGCACCTCTGCAGAATCTCTAAGCTCCTTTGGTGGACTGGGTGTTGGAGAAAGCTAAAACTATCCATACTTTTCAAAATTGCACATGGCGCTGTATCATCATGTCCTTAGGAAGCAAAAAGAAAAACAAAAAAATGGAGAAAAGAAAAAGACATTACATAAGCCCAAACCAAGAGAATCAAGGGTAATGCTGCCAACTATCTTTTATGAGCACATAAAAGTATATCCAGTGATAGGGATTAAAGGTGAATGATTTCTTTCCAATTTATTTGAGGAAATTGCACAACAATAACCTTATGATTTGTAAAATACCTTATGATGGGAATAATCAAGGTCTTTTTTAGGTATTCAAAATATCCTTTTTAGTACTCAAAGTGTTGTGAGTTAACACCATACCAAAGCCTTCTATTTTAAAATATAGGGACATTTCAAAAACAATTAGTATGGTTTAATTTTTTTTAATGGACTCATTTTTTATCAGGCCTGAAATATAATTAGCATATAGTTGGCAACAATGCAAGAAACACTCATGATCCCCAAAGAGAAATTTACCCAAAACAATTTACCAAAAATTTAACAATTCTATTTCAAATCTTGAATTAACGACACTTGTAGGATTTCTAACAAGTGTGTCAATGTTGAAAGAGCAGGAAGAAAGCACCATAAAGCAGGAAAACCCAGCAGCACTCTGTATTTTTAAGTCTAAAAACAAGCTGAAAAACTGTACCTCACCACCACTTCACTTCTTAGTAAAGTAAGACAAAATCAATTACTTGTGGGAAAGAGAAAAGAACTCTTCCAAGTAAGGACTAAAGCCCCAGATTAGTGCTACTGAAACAGGGAACCATTCAAGCAATAGAAGGGACGAGGTAGGGGTGGGGGTGGGGGGTTCAGTACCATAAATAATAGCAACAAATGGATTTAAAAGACAATATAGGTTTCTCAGGTTTGGGGGAACTTAAGTGTCATTTACTCAGAGGACATCTCTAGGATATTAAGTTCAAATTTATGTACATTTGCCTTTAAAAAACAAAAGTGAATAGTTAACAACAGGTAGAGGCAAGTTAAACAATGAACTAAAAGCTCCACTGGTGCATATTTACTATATAATTAAGAAAGAGATACAGTACTATCTATGAATAATTCTTGAGTAAGAAATGTTTTAAAAATAGTTAAACACAAGGCACACTATTCAAAGAGGTTTGCAAAGCATGGTTTAGTCTAACTATAATTTCTTAAACTGGATTTCTATATCCAGAGAATTTACATCTACACTTTAGTTAAAGAAATAGAATTTTATGACACCATAACATCAGATAATATACATATTATATAAATACCAGGTTTTAAAAATAAAATGATTCTCAAAAGTTTTTTCACATCCATATAATAAAAATGTATTTCCATTACCCAAAATTGACAGCCCATAGTTGCAAATGTTCAATGTTTAAGTTACACACTCTAATAAAAATATTCTATTCTCATTATTATCAATAATGCCCCCAACCCTGCAATGGTCTGCTTGGAGAAAGAATGCTTAGACTCAGACTAGTCTGCACTTCATTGGTTAGGGGAAAGTTGACAGACCCATCTGAGGAAAAAATACTTGGTGAGTTCAACTCATACTCCATCCAAATTATAATTTTAAAAAGTTACCACCAGACTTTAAGGCCCTTAAATAGCTAACTTAGTACTGCTAGGCAGAAGTCTTATTATGGTGTTAAAGTGTTTTATATAAAAGTTCAGGATATTAAAGATACTAAAATTACCTAGTTTTAAGATCACTCATTACCATAGCCACTGAACTCTCTTTCCTACTTCATCTTGTTGCAATGCCATTTAGATATGAGTAATTTTGTATCTGCAACTGTTTTGTGTCACATCATCATGCCTTAGTTTTCTTTTTTAACTAACATTCTTTCATTTCATTCTGATTTGCCTGCTTTAACTCTTTAACTATTTTAAGCATTATTTTACAAATCATAAAACCTTAAAATTATATTCCTTCTGTTTGCTGTGTATACCAACTCCCTATCAAAGTGGTCTGGTTTTCTAGGATAGTTTATAAGGACATTTTAAGTAGAGGTTATTGATAGATACATGAATTGACCAGGAATTACAACTGCCCTTTTTCTGTTCCGCTTGGCTGCATAACCCCACCCTTAACTGCCTCTGAGACAGAGGGGTTCCATGAAGCTGGTCTATCGTCCCAAGAAAGAGTATGCCGAACATACCAGCACACCCTTGTTCGAGGCTATTCCCAACCCTATAAAATTTTGCCTGTCTGTTTTCAGGGCCCTTCTTTTGGAAGAAGGTCTTTCTCCTCTAATAAAGCCTGCACACCTGGAGTTCAAGTGCCGTCTCATTCTTACATCTGGTATTGACTGGGACAGAGTATCGACTGCCTGGACGATGCCCTTGCCGGCCGAACTTACAACCAGGGAAGCAGTGGACAGTGGCAGCTCATCCGGGCTAACTCCCTGATTCTGTTCGGCTGTATGAGCGCGGTTGAGCAACCAGCAGTTTGATCCTGTCCTGAACCCTGCCGGACCAGGAAAGTAAGGAGTTTCTCCCTCCCCTTCCCCGGTTGGCCTCCAAATTTCTCTCTAAAAGCACCCCTTCCTAGTCAAACAGTTTTGACTTCGGATCCCATATCTACAAGAGTTCTGCCTCTACTCCTTTATGGACTTCTACGAAAGTCTAGGCGCACCTAGCCAGGCCACTCTCCTACGTCCCGGGATCTCGGCCTTGGGGTGACGATCTCTTGTTTAAGACTCTCTTTCTACGGAGATTTTCTCCTCTCGGAATTGTGACTGGAGGTGGGGACGCCCCCTTCTCTCACCAGTCTCCTCTACTGTGGGCTCCTCCCAGTCCAAATTGTCCAGCCAGACTCCCCTCGGAACATGGGCTCCTCCCAATCTCAGGCCTCAGAGACTACTCCTCTGCTCCTTCAGGATACTGTGTCATCCTCACTCTACTCTCTTGAGGATCACAGTTTGGGAGGTTTCTACTCCGAGTGGCTAGCTTCTACAGACTTCCTGGAAAGTCTAGGCTCCTAGCCAGGTTGCTTTCTACTACCATTACAATATCCTAAGAGATCTTGACAACTTTTGTCACCGGACGGGGAAGGCATCAAAGATTCCTTACGTGCAAGTCTTTCTTCTCCCTTTGCTCCTGTCCTTACTTTCTGTACTGCTTGTTCTACGCACAGGCCGTTTTCAGCCAGAGAAACCTCACCTAAAACCTCCACAACTAATCCTTCCTTCTTCGTGGACTCCCAAATCTCTCGCCCTCCTGCCTGACCCCTGGGGGCACCCCTTTCTCGGGACCCCTCTGTATTCCCTCTGCAAATCTCTTTTGCTCCAGTCTCTTCCCTCCAGAAAACCCCCTCCCCTCTCTTCGCTGAATCCTCTTTCTTATTAACTTACAAATACCAGTCTCTCTTTCTCCTCCCCTGCTGGCCAGGGGCTCCTCCCCTCTCCACTGTGTTCTTAAATCCCTCCTCCCTCCTTAAAAGCTGTGGCTCTGGCTGCAGTGCCTGTCTCTCTTCTTCGACCCCTCCCCACTGGCATCAGCTGTATTTTACCCATTTCCCTCTCCCCACCAGCTTACACTACAGCTATGCCCTTCTCCCCCTCGTCCTCTCCCCCTCTCTTCAGAGCTCTAGCACTTTAACCTCCTCTTCCTCCTGCAGATTCTGACCCTCCTTCTTTCCATCCAGTTGTTCACTCTGTTCATCTGTCTGCTTTCTGTCTTCCTCTCCTCTATGCTGGCAACTCCCTGCCATCTCAAAAAACTTAAAAAAGCAGAATTGTTTATTAAGCTATGTGAGTAAGTAATCCACCTTGTCTCTTTGTCAGAAAATATCTCTAGTATAATTTTAATTGAAACAAGGTGTGCTCATTTAAATTCCTTAATTCATAATTTATATATAAAATCTTTGTTTACTGTATAACTGTGTCTGTTTCCAAGGCCTTAAAACAATAATTACCCAATAATTAAGCCATCAAGGCTTACTCATCTCCATGGACTCTACCTGCAATACCTCCATCCTTCCTGTTCAAAAACTTTCAGGGGCTTATCGCCTCATACAAGCCTTACATCTAATCAATGAGGCAATAGTTCCCCTCCATCCAGTAGTCCCTAATCTCTACAAGTTACTGTCACACATTCCCTCAAACACCACTCGCTACACGGCCCTAGACCTCAAGAATGCCTTCTTTACCATTCCTCTCCAGGCGTCCCCAAACTACGGCCTGCGGGCCGCAATACGGCCCCCTAAGGCCATTTATCCAGCCCCCACTGCACTTCTGGAAGGGGCACCTCTTTCATTGGTGGTCAGTGAGAGGACCACTGTATTTGGCAGCCCTCCAATGGTCTGAGGGACAGTGAACTGGCCCCCTGTGTAAAAAGTTTGGAGACCCCTGCTCTACACCCTGACTCTTGGTGTTTGCCTTTACTTGGACACTAATGCAGCCAAGCAACTTACATTGACTGTCTTACCCCAGGGGATCAAAAACAGCCCACACCTGTTTGGGCAGGCACTAGCTCAGGATTTAGCAGCATGCAATCTCAAAACTAGTACTCTCTTACAATATGTAAATAACCTGCTCCTCTGCAGCCCCTTCCTGCCTGCCTCAAGGAGACACACCACCACCCTTTCTTAACTTCCTCACCATGACGGGATATCCCGTCTTCTCTACTAAGACTCAACTTCATTCTCAATCTGTAGTCTATCTAGGCATCGCCTTAATCCTCACCACCTGAAGTCTCACCCTAAATCAAACTCAGACCCTCCAGTTTCAAACCACCTACCACTGCAGATTACATCTTTTCTCTCCTCAGTCTAATAGGCTTCTTTAAACACTGAATTCCCAAATTCGCTCTCTTAGTCAAGTCCCTCAGTGAGATCTTCTGAGCATAGCTTTTAAAGTCTATAATGACCAAAGAAGTAACAGAAAAGGCAAATAAAGCCCAAAAGAAGTCAGGAAATACCAGCTTTTAGCATACACTCTCAAAGGCTCCGGCACCCTAAAGGGCTTCATAGAATTCCATCAGGGTCCTGCTCCAGAGTGGAAAGGTCATTGAACTGAAGCCTGCCCAGCTTCCCAGCCCCACCAGTTGACACATCTGTGCTGTGGAAAGAGGGACACGAGAAGGTAAGCTGCCCCCTTGCTCCATGGAGGGAGGGATCAGTCTCTTCTAGCCCTGCTCCAGCTACCTGTGACCTGACCTTGCCCAGAATGCTGGGAATTGCCACTGAAGGCCCAAGGACATCCTTCATGAGCCTAAGGTATTTCTTCCAAGTAGCAGATAAGCTAATCTCATTTCTTGTAAACACAAGGGCCATCTACTATGCCTCGCTTGAATATTTGAGGGTTTTTTTATTTTATTTATTCATTTTAGAGAGGAGAGAGAGAGGGAGAGAGAGAGAGAGAGAGAGAGAGAGAGAGAGAGAGGAGCTGGAAGCATCAACTCCATATGTGCCTTGACCAGGCAAGCCCAGGGTTTAGAACTGGCGACCTCAGCATTTCCAGGTCGATGCTTTATCCACTGCGCCACCACAGGTCAGGCCTGAATATTTGAGTTTTATTTATCCCTCAAAGATCTCTATTTACTGTGGGTATTGACAGTCTCGGAGTTTGTTACTTTATTTAATGTATAGTATCTCCTTTATTTCTCTTGTCTCAATGCCCCATGCCTACTGTAGGCTGGGACGGGCTGCTAATTCCAGCTAGAAGTAATGGCCACTAAAACTCTAACTGCAGCAAAGTGTAGAAATGTAACCACCCTTTCCCTAAGTACTTGCAGGATTTACAGGTTACTCAGCAAACTGTTCAAAGACTGTCCAAGAGGCGCTTCCAGCATTACATCACCCAAGGACTGACTTTCACCGTGACCCTGACAACTCCCACTGCTACTAAAGTAGAAAAACGGCATGCCTTACTCTAACCACAAACCGGAAGCTGGTTGGTCTACATATGGCGAATATATGAAAAAACTAAGGACTCTTTTAATCAGACTTTGGGAAAAGGGAAACTAGGAAAAAAGAAAGTCAACTTAACTGTCACTAAAGGTTAAAGATTTTTAAATCAAGAGTTCTGACTAAAAAAGAATTGTATAGTTTTGATAACAGACTGGATAAGATGTAAGTTGTAGAAGGTTTATGCAGGCTGTAGGAGGTTTGTACCGAGAAAAAAGAATTTGAACTATCAGAAAACGGGTTTTCAAAGAATGTTTAATTAGTCACCCTAACTAACAATCCTTTACTCTCTCCACTTATTGGGACGACTCTTTCCTCCACCCTGACCATCTGGAGCTCAGAAACAGAGAAACGAAACTGACCCCTTGTCCTTCTATTCTCTATTCACCTCTCAGCCTGCCTCACCCAATCAGGGGCTTTCTACTTGTGTGGGACCAACACCTATATGTGTCTCCCTACTAATGAGACAGAAACCTGTACCCTAATCTATCTCACCCCAAGTATCAACCTAATCCTACCTCATAAGCCTCTTTTAATTCCTAGTACATTACCCGTCAATCTAAGAACCAAATGAGCTGTACAGGTAATCCCTCTTCTTGTTGCTTTAGAAATCTCTACAAAAATAGGTCTAGGTACAGGGGGACTGGCCGCTGCCCTGTCTTATTCCTACTCTCTCTCTCTCTAAAGCCCAGCAAATTTGTAAAAAACAAACTGAGTCATGGAATCAGTGGTTTCGCATAAACTGAGTGTCTTGACTATAGCCTTTCATTGGTCCACTCACTCTCCTATTTATTTTTCTAACTTTTGGACCCTGCCTCTTACGTTTGTTCACTAGTTTCTTACAGAACCGCATGCAGACCTTCACCAATCAGAAAATTGAAAAAATCTACCTAACCCTACACACCAACCCTGAAACCTGCCCTGGCGAAACAGAAAAATCTAAAAGCCTATAAATACACCCCTACTCCCGACCTTTCTCATGGCTAGGACTCATCAAGCAGGGCATCCAAGTTCTCAACCTCACTTCTGTATATAACACTTCTCACTGCTTTCTCTGTGCCTTTCTTAATAAGCCTTCCATCACTGCGGTTCCTTTACCCTACCCACTCAACATCACCAAAAATCCAGACCCTTTTTCTCTTTCTGGAGTTCCTCCCTTCCAAGAAGACCCTCTCAATTTGCTACGCCAATCGGCCTACCCCACTATGTAATAAGACTATCTCAATCAAAACTTTTCTAACCAGCCCTAATGAAACTCATTTCTGGTACAAAGGAACCATTCTAAAAACCTTAAACAACTCTTCCCCCTTCCCTTATGTCCTGGTAATAGTTGCACCACAACTAACATATTATGGAGAGGAAGAATTTTCAAACCAGCTGAGAACAAGCAGGAATAAATGGGCTGCCTTCCTCCAGGTACTCCTTGGCCTTACCCTTGCCACCTCTATAGCGGCTATAGGGATAGGCAGGGCTGATTTAGGCCATAGTATATGAACTACTAACCAACTAAAGGCAGACCTAGAACGGGCCCTTGATAATTCAGCCACCTCTCTAGCCTCCCTCCAGAGACAACTGACCTCTCTAGCTCAGGTCACCCTACAAACCGGAGGGCTTTAGACCTACTAACAGCAGAGAAGGGCGGTACTTGCCCTTTTTTTACAGGAACAGTGTTGCTACTACATTAACAAGTCTGGCCTGGTCGAGGAGAATATCAACTCTCTCCAAAAACTTCAAGAATGAATCCACAGTGGCCAGGCCTGTACTGACCCCTACTCCAAACAATGGTGGAAAAAACCCTTGTTCTCCATGCTAGCACCAATTATAGGACCAATCTTAATTTTGTGCCTAATTTTAATGCTTGCCCCCTTCTTTATCAAGTTCCTAGAAGCCCGGATGAGAGAAATCTCTAGGATCACCTACAATCAAATGCTCCTACACTCCTATCCCCAATACCCTAAGGAGCACTTCACGAGGGAAATATCAAATAGGAAGGAATGACAGCAGGAAGAAGCTGCTCCTCAGCCTGAGAAGTGCCCTCCTGTTCTCCAAACCCCCTTCCTTTTAAACCACACATACTCAGTCCTTCTAACACTTACACCAACAGGTTCCCTGTCTCTAAAAATCTCCACATGTCCTCCCATTCGAAAGGAACCAGACCAGCACGTCTCATGAGGCTCATCCTGGAGACCATGTATCACCATGTCACCCTATTCAACTGGCACTCTCAGCAAGCAACTAACAATTATTACCTCACAAGATTTTTTTTAATTCCTCACTCAGGTTTTCGAAGACATTGCCTGGTTCAGACCTCACAGCACGGAAATAGATAACCTCCTTAACTGGATGGGGGACTGTGCTTGGCAAGGTTCTTTCTTGAGTTCTCTCCAGAAGAAACAATAATTTTCCAATTTTTTCTCCTCTTTGTCCTCATCACCCCTCACCATATATTATAAAATAACTGCCTTTTATATGTAACCACGGAGTTGAGAAATGATAGATACATGTATTGACCATGAATTACAACTGCCCTTTTTCTGTTCCACTTGGCTGCCTGACCCCACCCTTAATTACTGGATGATTGCCCCTGGGACAAAGGGATTCCAGGAAACTAGTCAATTGCCCCAAGGAAGAGTATTACAGAAAGCTGAACATACCAGCACACCCTTGCTTGAGGCTATTCCTAATCCTATAAAATTGTGCCTCAGTCTGTTTTTAGGGCCCTTGTTTTGGAGAAGTGCTCCAGCAGGTCTTTCTCCTCTAATAAAGCCAGCACACCTGGTGTTGGTCAAATAAGTTTTTAAATATGATATATATGTTTGCTCGCTTATAGTTTGTATTGGTTGTGGGGGGACAGGCTGTAAGCAGGCAGGATTCTTATAGCCTAAGGCTTGGGGCTTTTTTTTGTTTGTTTTTCAGAGACAGAGAGAGTTAGAGAGAGGGATAGATAGGGACAGACAGACAGGAATGGAGAGAGATAAGAAGCATCAAGCATCAGTTTTTCACCGTGACACCTTAGTTGTTCATTGATTGCTTTCTCATATGTGCCTTGACCGCGGGCCTTCAGCAGATCGAGTAACCCCTTGCTCGAGCCACCAGCAACCTTGGGTTCAAGCTGCTGAGCTTTTGCTCAAACCAGATGAGCCCGCACTCAAGCTGACAACCTTGGGGTCTTGAACCTGGGTCTTCCGCATCCCAGTCGACACTCTATCCACTGCGCCACCACCTAGTCAGGCCTAAGGCTTGGTTTTAGGACTAAGTCTTTCCCACCCTTTTTGATGTGGGGTGGTGCAATCCCATCATGCCTCGGAAAAGTGACTTTGTATTAGAGACTTCCCTATTTTGTATATTGGATGAAAGGTTTGGATTTCTACACTATAAAGTGGGGCAGACCGGGAGCTTGCTCTTTCTCGGTTCCTGAGATTAGCATTAGAGCAGAGAGAGCAGAGTAGAGAGCAGAGAAGGGCCATGTGGAGGAGGCCAGGAGAAGCAGCCAAGATGGTGGAGTGCTGAAGGAGAAGCTAGATTGTGCCGAGTTTGTGCAGAGAGAAGGAAGGAGATGGGGAACAGAGGTGAATGAGACTGGTGACGCTAGAAACCTTTGATTCTAGGAAACTCGGATAAGTCAGTAGCTTTGTGAGCGCCGAATGAGGGGGTTTTGGAGCCCAGTGTATGTTTTTACTTGCCCGCCGGGTGCAAGCTAGGATTAAAGATGATGGCCTACCAGTTCTTGGCTCCGTTGTTTCTTTACTGACTGTCCAAATCCAATACAAACCTGCATGGGCCAGGCGGCTGTGATGGTGGCCGTGGATACTGGCTTTACACCTGGAGTTCGAGTGCCGTCTCATTCTTACAGTTATTTTCTAAAGGAATCTCATAAACTCTTAAAATAGGTTTAAATAAAACCTACATAGTGTTTGCTTATGTAAGTTCTTGGTCTAGTTTTGATCATTTCTTTTTTTTTTTCAATGACAAAATATTCTTGTGTACCCTCCTCTGGAATTTTAGGCAATTGACCATTTTCACACCCCAAGTCTAAAAAAAGACAACCAATCACTGAAACAACTGGGTTCAGTTCATTTGCTACATGGTTGGTCATGTCATATTTCTAGTGTATAAGTCAACAGAACAATCATGTCCCAGATGTGAAGCAAAGCCATATAGCTATAATTACAAAAACTTGTGCTATAGGGTATGTTCAAAGAAAAATTCCCAGACAGATACTAAATCGGTCTATTGAACTAGCAGCTTTGTGAACATTTCCATTCATTTCTGCCAGATTAGTTTGTGTCATTAAAAAGAACAGAAACATTTCACAGACATCTGCCTTCGCCACTGTCAACTGCAGGTATATTAATGGAAGACCCATTCACTCCCACTTGCAGTGGCAGAGTTCATCTGCTTTTCCAGGCTTTCCAGCTGGAAGACCAGAGTCCCTTGCTGTGCTGGGCCTCTCCAAAAGGTTCCGCTTCTGGATAAGAGTCTCTGTTAGCTGATGGAGTAAACTTTTTAACTCAGACTGACTGACTACTATTGCTTAAGACAGTGACTGTCAACCTTTTCATCTCATGGCACACACGAACTACTAGAATCCTGTGGCACACCAAAAAATACATGTTTTCCCAATCTGACACCCAAAAAAGGTATAATTTTTATTCATTCACACCAGACAGCTATTGTGTTGGCTGTTGTCATTTTTTTATTTGACAACGTAAAGAAAAAGAGGGCAGTGCACCAACTAACGGTCAGGTATATGTATTTTGAAAATTCTCATAACACACAGTGTGCCTCTTGCAGCATCAGTTGAAAATCACTGGCTTAAAGTTTTATTGGTAAACTGATTCCTGCGTTTTTCAATTTCTTCTTCTCAATCTTTAATTCTGCTTTGTAATGTGTTCATTGTTCAATACAGACCTTCTGTGTAGTGGAATTCCTGCTTCTGTCGGTCCAATTCTGCCTTTAGATGCTTTCATCCAGCTATTGGGTCTTGCAACTGCATGTTGCTGATTCTCTGCTTCATTAACCTGCTCAGCATCCTTATCCTGTAATTTAGAACTCAGCTGTTGCCCATCTGACCCACTAGCTTCTGTATTTCTTCCCTTTGCATCTCTTTTTCATGCTAAAATTCTTCTAACTCCATGGTATTTAACAGTATTGCTGTCTGGGCCTTCAAAACCAGATTCTTATTTTAAGCTGTTAATTCATTTCTCTTATCAGTGTATTCTACTAGTTTTTTGCTTACAATCAATGAATTCTTGCATAAAAGGACTCCAAGCTAGTTGACTTGCTGCTGTGGCTCATCAACTTCCCTTCTTCTCATCTAAGTATTTTCTTTCTGGCCCTGGCCGGTTGGCTCAGCGGTAGAGCGACGGCCTGGCGTGTGGGGGACCCGGGTTCGATTCCCGGCCAGGGCACATAGGGGAAGCGCCCATTTGCTTCTCCACCCCCACCCCCTCCTTTCTCTCTGTCTCTCTCTTCCCCTCCTGCAGCCGAGGCTCCATTGGAGCAAGGATGGCCCGGGCACTGGGGATGGCTCCTTGGCCTCTGCCCCAGGCGCTAGAGTGGCTCTGGTTGCGGCAGAGCGATGCCCCGGAGGG
Organism: Saccopteryx leptura; assembly: GCF_036850995.1. Taxonomy (NCBI): domain Eukaryota; kingdom Metazoa; phylum Chordata; class Mammalia; order Chiroptera; family Emballonuridae; genus Saccopteryx; species Saccopteryx leptura. The sequence continues at coordinate 125,381,839 of NC_089508.1, forward strand.
GCAGAGCATCGCCCCCTGGTGGGCAGAGCGTAGCCCCTGGTGGGCGTGCCGGGTGGATCCCGGTAGGGCGCATGCGGGAGTCTGTCTGACTGTCTCTCCCCGTTTCCAGCTTCAGAAAAATACAAAAAAAAAAAAAAATCTCATTTAAGTATTTTCTTTCTGCTAGAGGATCTCCTTCTGTCATATTCTGACATTCTACTTCCATTTTATTCAGGTGTGTAGCAACTGACTCTGCATTTGTTCACAGCCCCCAACCCTGGCTCTCTCCAGAGTAGCATTCACTTTGTGCAGTCTCTCCTGGTTGTTCACTCTGTAAGGCTTCTAATGCTTCTCTCTGAATACTCAGTACCTGGTCAGCTTCTTAGAGTCTCATTTTCAGTACTGCCAGCTGGGAACACTTTGCAGCCACCGCCTCAGTCAGGTCATCAACTTACACGGGAAGTTCTCAAGTTATTCGAACACTCTTTCTCTCATTAATTCTTCCTCTTGCTTTGTTAATTTTTCTTGAGTTTCCTTGGCTGTCTGAAGTAATATGGCCATTTCTTGATTTAAAGACTGACTTTTATTCTTCAGCAGTTGATTTTCCAGTCAAAAATTAAATAATTCATATAAATTTGCCATCATCAACAGGTACTGGGTTGTGATCAGTGCAGGAAGCATCTTCTTTCTTTTTATTTTTTTCCTTAAGTGAGAAGTGGGGAGGCAGAGAGACAGACTTGCGCATGCACTCTTGAGATCCATCCAGCAAGCCCCCTATGGGGCAATGCTCTGCCCATCTGGGGCCATTGCTCCATTGCTCAGCAACGGAACTATTTTAGCACCTGAGGCAAGGCCATGGAGCCATCCTCAGCGCCCAAGGCCAACTTGCTCCAACCGAGCAATGACTGTGGGAAAGGAAGAGAGAGAGAAGGGAGAGAGAGAGAGGAATGGAGAAGCAGATGGTCACCTCTCCTGTGTGCCCTGACCGGGAGTTGAACCTGGGACATCCACATGCTGACCCAACTGGCCAGGGCTCTAGTGAATTTTTTATGTCAGTTATACTTTTTCTCTCACTTCAATACATATACATATGTGCATACATAACATATATATGTACACATGTATGTATATATGTGGTGATAATCTCTATGTGGTATGACATTGCTCTCAAACTGTCCTTTAGTTCTTCAGATATGGTTGCCTTAGGTCTTTGAACATAGTTAAAATAGCTTAATGGTTTTGTCTAGTAAGTTCAGTGTCTCGCTTTCCTCACGAATAGTTTCTATCGATTTCTTCTTTCCCATGTAAGGGTCATATTTTCTTGTTTCTCCACATGTCTTATAATTTTGTGTAAAATTTTAGATAATTTAACAGGGCAATTTGGAAATCAGATTCTCCCTTCTCTCCACTATATGCTGCTGTTGCTATTTCTTGTAGTTGTTGCCACTTGTTTACTAATTCCGTCAAGTTTGTATTATTTGTCACATGTGACTATGGACATTTCTACTCAGCTGGCATCCTGGTCAGCTAAAGATTACAGACAGTTATCTATACATGCCTGAACCCAATAAATCTTGTCTTTGTTAAGGGTCACTGTGTCTGATGAGTTGGGTACACCTTCAACACTCAGGTACGCCATGTCCTTCACCTCCTACTTACACAGTGTCTGAAGATTATCCAGAGGTAAGAAACCAGGATCGTCTCGGGTCTCTCCTAAGCATGCACACAGCCCTGGGCATGTACACAGCACTACGCATATGCATGACTATCTAAGATTCCCATGAATATGTGGGAACTCTTCAAAATCACAGACCTCATTCCCCAGCTTTTCATTTTACATGTTTTGGTTAGTTTTTGCCCCACTTATTATCTGCATCAGATAGATGCAATGTTCAACAATTGCTTCTGATTCTTTTTGGACAACACTCTTAGGTAAAAGGCTCTATTCAAACTGGGCAAGCACCAAGTCTGGTTAAAGACAGTCTTGCAAATAGGGTCTCCAGGGAAGACCCAGCAAATTAAATAAGAAAAATTCTCAGGAGATGAAGCTTGGGAGAAGCTCCAATACCTTCCTATTCTCCCTCATGGCTGCCACACTGCTGCTATTCACTGCGTATTAGGCTGTTGGCTTTCGAGGCTGCAGTGGAGCCAGGGAGGAAACACTGCAAATGAAAACACTACAAAATGCACCATCTTTGCCAATATTTAGCCATTTTTCTAGTATAAACACTTCCCAAATTACTGCGAGCCTTTGATGAATTTCCTGAATTCTGACACTTTTTGCAAGCATTCTTGTTGCTTTTATAAAAGAGAGAACTTTCAGAGGTTCTAACTCCATAATGGGCTGACGTTCAAAATAAAACTTTTATTTACTCTTGAACCACAACACTAATAGTGCCTAGTACTGAAGTATTTATAAATAATGGTCAGGGTTTTGTTTAACATCCATTTAACTGTCTTCAGTATGGAGCAGCATTGTGGACAGAGTCCTGCATAGAGATCCCAGACCCCTGGTGATATCCAAATCAGTTTTAATACCTGGTCATTTCTAAAAATACATAGTCACCGGAGCACATCTACCACTTGCAAAACAAATGGGAGCACAATGGAGTTACATAGTCCACTGATTGGGGTGGGGAAGAGAACTAGGTTAGGTGGGAACCATTAAAGCCCTCCACCTGCAGACACTATATGGGTGACTTCACCTTCCCTCCTTGTAGATGAAGAAACTGAATGACACTTTGGATTCTCTTGTTCTTGCCTTTTATTCCAATGCTATAGCTGAATTGCCCATCTCTGTCTAGTCTCGTCAGTGATTAAAATTTTTCTTGGTTAAACATTAATGGTAACTCCAAAAGAACCAATGTCTCCTGATTTATGCTTCCACATTAAATTGTTTCATTTCTAGTAAAAACTGTCACATAAGAAGCAAAGAAAGATATTAATATCAAAAGTCTACATAATCAGATAATAATTACATTTCACTTTTTGTTTAATAATTATACCAATGTTTTACTGGGTCTCTACTAAATACCAGGTGCTTTACACGTTAATCCTATCAGTATTTATCCATATATACACACATAAACCATTTATCTGTGTAACTGAATTATTATATAACGTTCAACAGAACAAATTACATCTGAAATATGATGCTAGAGAGTAGTAAGAAAACAGAACAGAATAAAATTACTAGGTCTCTACTCCTTAAAGAGGCAAAAAAGTTAAAGATGACGCATGGGTGAATACTAATACTGCTGCTTACCAGTTTTACTCTGAACGTGTCTTTTCCCAGCTTCCCTGAGAGCAACCATTGCTCTGAAAAGAGCTCGAAGAACTGCCCATCGGAAAACAGCTACAGGATCAATTCCAATCATCCCAGAGATAAATGCACTCTTGCTACTCCTCAGAAGAGCTACAATGTCAGGGCGCATATGATCTGTATTTTTTTCCCGGAAATCCTACATGAAAAAAGTACCAATGTTATTTTTGAAAAAAATTATTAAACCAAGAAGATAATGGGTGACATGTTTTGAACAGTGGTTCAATAAGGAATATAGAAGTGATTTCTGTTTGAGGTAGCTAACTGGACCAGGTGTCTTCTAAAGTCCCACCCAACCCTAAAACTATTAAATTCTATACTACATTTGAATTAGAAAGTCTATTCCACAATTTTATTGCAACTGGTTAAACACTGGTCAGAGAAAGTCTCTCTGAAGGGCTATCACATAAAATGAAAAGAAAGCTGAGTAACAAAAAGAAGTCAGACTTAAGGTTAGGAACAGCACTCCAAGCCAAGGGAACACATACTACATAGAGGCAGAGAGGAACTGAATAAGTTAACAGAGAAGAGCTAGGGCTGGAACATTCTGGGCAAGGGTGTGTGTAGTGGAAGATTAAACAAATCAATAGGCTATGAAGACCACGTAAGCCTCAGTTAGGGGTCTGGTTTTTAATTCAAATGTAAAGGAAAGTTCCTAGAAGGGTAATGACATGAGCTGATTGGTGTTTTCTAAACACCACTGGTTGCTGAGGAGAGGATGAATTGTACAAAGAATAGAAAAAGGGAGGTCAACTATTGCAATGCTCCAGATAAGAGCTGACAGTGACTAGGACTCTGTTGGAAATAAGAACAGTCAGGGAAAACAGTGATCATACTTATGATGTTATGGAAATAATGACACATGGCTTATTGATGGGTTGGGGCATAATGAGAGAATAAAAGAATTAGGCTAACATTTCTACTTGGGGTCTGAGTAATAGGTGAACGAAGGTACCATATACTGATACGGAGAAGACTAAAGAAAAGAGAAGGTGTGGAGATAGAAACGATTTTTAAAAAAGAAGATGATGAAGAAGAAAAAAAAAGAAATGAGGATTAAGAGATTAGTTCTGTCCAACTTAAGTTCGAGATGGTAAGTATATTTCAACAAGTAATATTTACTAAGAGGTTTCTGCATGTGTTGGCACTCTTCTCAGCATTTTACCTGTTTTGTCTCATTTAAGCTCATTTTATCATTTCTATTTTACAGATGAGGAAACCGAGTCACTGAGAAGTTAATTATCTCAGCTTCTATTACACGTAAATGGAAGAACAGTTTTTCAAACACAAGCACTCACAACCCTATATTATGACTTCATACAGACATCAAGTAGGCAGATGGGTATGTGTGTCCAGAGGCATATAGAGATTTCAGAAAATACATTTGGATCTCATCAGCATATAGATCTTTAAAGCTGATTTAAGATTACTTAAGGACTATAAATAAGCAGTAGATACTCCTGCCAAAACATAGATGGAGACTGGAGGGGAGAGAACATAAGAAAATAGGTTAAAATACCCTACAGAAAGATATGGAGGGCAAGAAGCTTACTGGAATAAGGTCCCAGACTGATAACTAGAGTCCAGGCATTTGGCTGTAACCACACCCAGATAAAATAATCGAAACTTGGTGAGTAAATCACTCCAAGTCTGTGGAGCTTTACAAAATAGCTCTAAGTATTCTATGAGGAGCATGCCTGGTCTGATGTCATCTATCCTCACGACCAGAAGGCAGCTGGACTCATCCTATTACCTTATGGCAGTGGTTCTCAAACTTTTTGAAGTGGGGCACATTTAAAATCCTACAAATAATTGTAGGCACACTATATATAAATTTCTGAGAAAGATATTATAATAATTAAGTCAAATATTAAAGAAAAATATATAGTCCAAGTGTGCATTTATGGTAATTAAACAAAATAAATACAAAATTAAATTTATTCTGACATTAAAAAACATTTTTATGTTATTTTTGTTATGCTTTTTAGAATTTGTAAAAAAGAGGGGTTAAAAAATAAACGACAAAAAAGTTATCTTTTTATATACAGTGTGTCCGTAAAGTCATGGTGAACTTTTGACCGGTCACAGGAAAGCAACAAAAGACGATAGAAATGTGAAATCTGCACCAAATAAAAGGAAAACTCTCCCAGTTTCATACCTATTCAGTGAAGTTCCATGTGGGCTCACGCACAGAGTTTTTAGGGTTCCTTAGTTAGCTATCCCGTATAGCCTCTACAGACTTGTCACTGACTGATGCCCTACCAGAACAGGGTTTCTCCATCAAACTGCCGGTTTCCTTCAACTGCTTATCCCACCGAGTAATGTTATTCCTATGTGGTGGCGCTTCTTTATAAACGCTCCGATATTCACGTTGCACTTTAGTCACGGATTCTAATTTAGCAAGCCACAGAACACACTGAACTTTCCTCTGTACCGTCCACATCTCGACTGGCATGGCCGTGGGCTGCTCCGCTGTATACATGGTGCACACATGCTGCCACATCATCCTACAGAAACTGGGAGGGTTTTCCTCTTATTTGGTGAAAATTTCACATTTCTATCGTCTTTTGTTGCTTTCCTGTGACCAGTCAAAAGTGCACCATGACTTTACGGACACACTGTATATAGATACATTCTTAGTAAGATTTAGTAAATTCGGCAGGTCCCAGCGCGAATGTTAAGTTTTTTCATTCTTGTGTTTATGAGAAACATGAGCCTGATGTGTCCTAGTGATTTCTTCAATGTTTAGGCATATATTTGAAAGGCAAACTTTCATTTCCTCATCAATACATTAAAGAATTCCTCTCTTTTTACTCTTGTGTTGAGAGTAGAAAATCCTAATTCACATAAATAGGATGTTGAAAATTGTAGTAAAATGTTCAAAGCTTTTTTAAATATTGCCACATATTCTTCTTTTATAGAAATCCAAAAGAGACAATTCCATATGTTCAATCATCAATCCATGATCAGTGGATATAGCTGCCAGTTCTTCTTCTTCTGTTAATGTTAAACCAAAATCACTTGAAGCTTCCATAAATGGGTTTCTAATCCAATCGTATTGTTCAGTGTTAAGTGATGGAAAATAAGAACCCAAATTTTCTTCTAAACTTATTAAATGTTCAACTATTATTGGAAGTGTTTCATTTATGCAAGTGTTATTTACCAATGGAAACATTTCCAAATTACCTTCAAAAGATTTTCTTTTCTAAATCTGTAGTTTTCTCTGAAACGCTTTCATTTTGTCAGTGGATGTGAGAATATTTTCTTCTTTTCCTTGCATGCTAGTATTCAAAATATTGAACTGCTGAAATATATCGGCCAAATACTGTAACCTGACAATCTAAAATTTGCACAGAAGGAGGTTACAAAAATGTAATTGTTTCATCTCTTAAAAAAACGCAAAGAAGTTCTTGTAGCTCTTGTACACAGGTATGTACTTTTCCCTTTGACAACCACCTCATCTCAGTGATCTCAGTGTGTAAAAGCAGCCATCCATGTTGTGAATCCATATCAATACAAAGCTTTTCAAATAAATGCAATTTGATAGGTCTTGATTTAATAAAGTTTACCATCTGAACAACTTGATCTAAAACTTCTCTTAATTTTTCTCCCAATGTTTTTGCCATCAAGGCCTCCCTATGAAGAAAGCAATGAGTTATGATAACCTTCTCATTTTGTTTTATTACAAAAGATGTAAGACCCTTAACACAGCCTACCATGGAAGGGGCGCCATCTGCACAAATGCCTACACATGACTTCCATGTTAACTGCCATTTCTCAAGATAGTTTCAAATATTAAAATTTGAAACTATTTGAAATATTAAAATTTGAAATATTAAAAATTGAAACCATTTCAAAATATTAAAAATGTCTTTACCTCTTGTAGACACCTAATTGTTTGCAAAAAAGAAACTGATTTACCATTTGATCTTTATTAACAAAACGGACAAATGCTAAGAGTTGTGCCGTGTTGGTAATAACTGTTGACTCATCAACTTGCAATGCAAAATTTGAATACGGAAGCTTATTAATGCATAGATTTTTCTCGATATCAGAAGACATTTCTATAATATGCCTGTGAACTGTATTGTTGAACAGAGGAATCTTGCTTATTTTCATTGCTGCTTCATTTCCTAGCATAGTCATGACTATTTATTTTTTTGCATGCAGGCAAAATAAGTGACTCAAAATATGAGCTTTAATATTTTTTGCTATCAGTTCTGAGACTTGATAAAAAGTGATTTGAGCTTTATCAGAAACAGTCATTATACTTTTAAAAAAAATTTGCCGTTTTTGTTTGCTGTTCAGACAATCTCTTGAAAAAACTTATAGATTTACCTTGTAAATTAGAGTGTATAGTTTTAAAATGTTTACTTAATTTACTAGGAAGCAATGATTCATTTGCCATTTTACATCCACATACTAAACATAGTAGTAAAGGATGATCTTCACTTCCAGTCCAAGTGAAACCAAAGCTTAAATAATTTTTATTATATTTGTGAGTAGGCTGCGATTTTGCTTTCTTATTTGCACTTAACTTTTGCTTACTTCCAGAATCAAATTCTTCAATATCATGCTTTTTTAAAAAAAAATCTATCCATTTTATTTGGGTATATTTATCTAAAAATAATATAATGATATGTTAATAAATAAATATAATGATGTGTTAACAAAAAGAGCAGTATTTCCATAATAAAATGGTATAATAGAGTAACTATTATTTATTTTTATATATGGGTATATGCTGTGAACCAGCGCAGCTAGTAATTCCAGGTCCTGAGTGGGAACCATGCAGAATTAAGAAAATATGGGGTCAGAAGGGTCCTGTAATTGCTGCTGGAAAGAACAAAGCATGCCCAAAAACCGCATCCTGCTTTGTTTATAGGGCAAAGTGAGGCCATTAGCGTATCTTAACTTGACACCAAACAAAGGATAGAAGAAACTTGCCTCCAGTCTTTCTAGGGAACATGGGGGGTAGTGTAAACAATCCAGCACCACAGCTTGACAGACTTTTGCAGCCTAACCAGGCAAGTAAGGAGAGGGTTTGGGCAGGCTGTCAGCTTACAGCCAATTCCCTACACCTCTGTCCCCCAAAAATTTAAACTCCAAATACGCTGTTGGTTTTTTGGTCCCCAACAGGCACAAATTTCTCTGGAATACCATAGGGCGCACCTGGAAATCTTGCACCCTAGCACATACTTTGAGAACCACTGCCTTATGGCTTGCCTTTCCTAATTCTTCTGTTTACCTGGGAACAGAAAAAATAGGAAAATAAGCCAGAAGGTGTGGTCCCTGGCTTGTTCCTAAATAACCTTTGAGTTAAAGTATAGGGAGGGGCAAAAGTAGGTGTATGGTTATGAGTACATGAAACACAAAGCTTATTTTTGTATTTATTATTATTTTCTATATGAACAACTGTAAGCCTACTTTTGCCCCACCCTGTATATATTATAAAAGTCAGTGAAACTAAGTAAGAATTTTCAAATCCAAGTCACCACCATTGCCACCATCCCCATCATCATCATTAGCTAATCCCTACCAAGTGCAGACAAGATACCAGGCACTAAATTAAGCACTACACATAACTTGTTCAATTCTATCAATTAATCAATAAAGCAGAATAAATTATGAGCCACACTTCATTGATAAGTAAACAGAGAGATACAGAAGCTTGCCAAAGCTCAAACATAACAAGTACCAGTATAAGAACTAAAACATCAATTTGCCCTACCCCAAGACCATCCCACCCTATAACTACACCATACTATCTAAAATTCTTTCCATGACGACTGCCAAATATTGATAGAGATTTATTTTCCAAATGTAATGGTCTTATCTGTCTACATGGTTCTCAATTTCTAAGTACATTTCATAAACTAGTAACATCATTCTTCTTGAAACGTTTCTCTTGGTTTCTATAACACATTTTATGATTTATTATGCAGCCCCTCTCAGTCTCCACTGCTGGTTTTATGTTAGAAATTCTTAAGAGTCTGATCTTAGGCACTCACATTTTTTTCACTTAACCACCTTACAACAGGTGATCTCAAATATAATGATGGCTTTTAAGCACTATCTCTAATGATAGAGCCCAAATCTGTATTTCCAACACAGATCTTCCTTAAGTCTGAGATCCACTTGCACATCTTAAAAGTCTTTTAAAATTGAAAGAATGTATTCATTAGTGAAATGAGGTAGTCCTGGAATTTCCTTTGTGAGAAAACTGTAAACTACTGTTGCAAATTACTTAACAGATATGGGATTTTCAGGTTTTCTTGTATTTCTGGTGTCAGTTTTAGTAATGTGCATTTTTCATGAAATTTTCCATTTTATCTACATTGTCAAATTTGTTGGCAAAATATGTTCATACACTTTCAATATTTGTAAAAGAGGTAGGTAAGTCTCCTTTTTCACTTTGGCATCTGTAATTAGTAAATCTTTTTTCAACTATTAGTTATCTTCTATTCCTTTTAGTTATATTATCTTCTGTTACCTTCTCAAGGAACTGACTTTTGGCTTTGTCAATTCTCTATTGCATATCTACACTCTATTACACTAATCTCTCCTTTCCTTTATTGTAGCCTTCTAATTTGCAGAGTTGGGGGGTTCATTTGCCTAGGTTTCTTGAAATAATCTTTTTTCAATTACAGTTAACATATAATATTAGTTTCAGGATACAATATAGTAATTAAACATTAATATAACTTATGGAGTGATCACCCTAGTAAGCCTAGTATCCATTTAACACCATAAATAGTTATTACAATATTACTGACTACATTCTCTACGTTGTACTTTACAACCTGTTTTTATAACTGGCAATATACACATCTTAACCCCTTCCATTTTTGACCCATTCACCCATGCCCTTCTTATCTGGAAACCATCAAAATGGTCTCTGTATCTATAAGTTTGTTTGGTTTGTTCATTTGTTTTTTAGGTTTCACATATGAGTGAAATCATATGGCATTTGTCTTCCTCTGACCCATTTCACTTAGCATTATACCCTCTAAGTCAACCCATGTGGTTTCAGATGGCAAAACTGTATTCTTTTTTTTATAGCTGAGTTTTATCACATCATATCTTCTTTATCCAACTGTCTCACCAATAAACACTTAGGTTGCTTCCATATCTTCGCTATTGTAAATAATGCTGCAGTAAACACTGGGATGCATCTGTCTTTTTGAATTAGTGTTTTTTCAAATTAGTATTTTTGGTTTCTTCAAATAAATACCCAGATAGAATTGCTGGGTCCTTTGCTGTTCTTTTCATAGTTTCTTGAGATGGAAGCTTAGATAATTACTTTTTAATTGTTCTCTCTTTCTAATATATGCATTTAGCTATAAATCATTATTTTAAACGCATCCTACAAATTTTGATGTTTTATTTTCATTAATGTTCCATTTATTTTTTATTATTATTTTTATTTACCTTGTTTGAAATTAGCCCATATGCTAGAGAATAGACTACAGGCACTGTGAGGCCAGCTTCAGTATTACTCTTCCTCCTTTTACGACCACCAAGACCAGTGTTCAGATCCAATAGGAAAGGGAACCAGAGGATGTCAAATTTAAAATATTATCATTTTATATTGTGATTTCTTTTATGACTCATGGGTTGTACAGAAGAATTTTGCTTAATTTCTCAACATCAAGACTATCTTTATGATATGCCAATTAGGTTAGTTGTTTGAGAAAGCTGTTCAATCTTTGTTTTTGGTTTTGTGCTTGTTTATTTTGTTAGATACTGAGAAATACATCTACAACTATAATGACAGACTTGTCTAGTTCTCCTTTTGCTCTCCTTTCAGTTCATATATATAGAAATGATGTCATTAGGTAATACAACTTTTAATGATTACGTCTTCCTGTTGATCTGGCCCTTTCATTGTTATGAAATGTGCCACTTTATCTCTAATAATATTTCTTGCCTTAGAGTCTACTTTGTCTAATAATAATGTAAATATACCACCTCTTTTAGTTAGGGTTTGTGTGGTATATCTTTTTCCTGGCCTTTTACTTTCCACCTATGTCATAATATGGATGAATAACCACAAATGTATATGCTGCATGCTCCCATTTATCTGAAATTTAATAATAAAAGTATGGACAAAAAGGATGGTGGTTACCTCTCAGCGGGGAAGAATGAGCAGAGAAGGGGCATGAAAGAAATCTGTATATTCGAGATTTATACACTCTGCACCTCACTGGATGGATGGTTTTATAGCTCAAGCTTCTTTGGTTTTGTTTTAAACTGCATTTTTAAATCTTTTTAAAATTGAGGTACAATTGGCATATAACATTGTATAAGGTGTATGATATGTTGATTTGATAAATTTATATGTTACAATATGATTATAACCACAGTAGTGTTAACTAACATCTTCATCAAGTCATATAATTATCATTTCTTTTTTGTGGTGAGAACATTTAAAATCTAGTCTCTTAAGAACTCTGAGCCTAACCAGGCGGTGGCACGGTGGATAGAGCGTTGGCCTGGGACGCTGAGGTCCCTGGTTTGAAACCCCAAGGCTGCCGGTTTGAGTATGGGCTCACCAGCTGAGCACGAGGTCACCAGCTTGAGCGTGGGATCACAGACATGACCCCATGGTCATTGGCTTGAGCAACAGTTCGCTGGCTCCGCTGGAGCCCACTAGTCAAAGTACATATGAGAAAGCAATCAATGAACAACAAAGGTGCCACATGCAACTAAGAGTTCATGCTTCTCATCTCTCTCTCTTCCTATCTGTCTGTCCCTCTCTCTCTAAAAAAAACAAACAAACAAAAAGAACAACTTAGAACACTATGTTATACTCACAGTGTTAACTACAATCACAGGCTGGGTATTAAATCTCCAGAACTTATTCATCCTCTAACTACAAATTTGAATCCTTTGCCCAACATCTCAATTCCCACACCCTCTAGCCCCTGGTAACCACCATTCTTCTCTCTGTTATTCTTAATGTTTTTTCTAAAATCTGTTCCTTCCTGTCTTTTCCATTGAAAAAATAGCACCTTAAATTCACCCATCAGCTATAACCAGAAGTCACTTACTTACCTGGAATCCATCAATAAGGTCTACTGATTATATCTCTGAAATATATTTCATAATCATCTAGATGTTCTCCAACTCGACAGTCACCCCTGTGATTCACTTTACCTTAAAATTTCATCTCAACAGTTTTAAAAAATTTACCTAATGTTGTTCTCCCCACTTTCATTCTCATCCTCTATTGTTCTCACAGTAATCAAAGCAATTTTTTAAAAACATAAATCACATTCTTAGCTTTAAAAACTTTTCATGGCTCCCCATAATCATTTCAACAAAAACCAAACTCATTTAACTTCATCTAGAGGCCCTGAAGAATTAACTTGCTTTCTATTCTCTGAACTCATTTTATGCCACTAGATCCATTGCTCACTATATATAATCTAGTAACACTGGCCTGTTTTCAATTATTTTAAAATTAAGTTCTTTTTATCTCATGGCCTAGAATATTCATTTACATTCATTCCAGATCATCTCTCAAAATTTGAGTTTCTCTGAGAAGTAGTCATAGATCCACAAATTTAAAATCCAGTAGTTCACTACTTTCTCTCATAGACCCCATTCATTTATCAATAGCACATAGGCCCATTATCTGTATTACTGTATACACATACATACACAAATGTAAGTACACGTGTATAGAAAGCCAGAAACATATTTGTCTATCTTATCCCTGGGTCATTCCAAATACCAACCACAGGGTCCGTCACATACTCTGTTTACTGAACACTTCCTGAATAAGTGATCTTAATTCTCTCACCTCAATACTCAGGAAAAAAACACATGGCTACACTAGTCTCCATATTGTCACTGTCTTGCTTGCGAAATTATCTTAAATGGCTTAAACATCAGGGGTTGAAAGGTAACAGCTAACTAATTACAAACAAGAAATGGAAAAAATTATGAAGATTTCCTTCCACAGGAGTTAAAAAGCTCTTACTATATTCAGTAAGAGTGCAAGCTCAAAAACACCTAATGGTGCAAGAAGACATGAAGCTTCTTCTATCAGGCCTCATGGACGCAGAGAAAAGAAAAATTCAACAAACGATACAGATAACCTACTGGGTGTAAAACATACCGATACTATCTATTCTTTCAGAACTAAAAGGCTATTAGAATAGACTGACATAAGCTTTTGTCTGTAGGAAGAAATCAACAGAAACATCACTTAAGTCAGTAATATCTTACAAAGTAGAAATCTAAATTTTAGTAGTATCTTTATAATAATGGCTCTAATTGTTACTGATGAAGAGCCTCCACATCTACAAAGAGGGTAGTGTGGTATAGTTAAGAATATATCTCTACCCTAAAGGCATATTCAATATAATACTGACCTTTACCCCGTATTTCACTTTCCCAGCATAATGCTTTATGGTGAAAGCAGGCTCCATCACAGCTGGAAATTCAATGTACATATTCTCTTCATGTTGGTGCTTAAATTTGTCTAGCAGTGTTTGATTTGTAGCCTGTGGAAAGCTGAGTTAAAAACAAAAACAAAAACACTAAAGAAAGATACTGCAGTTAATACAATCCAGGAGTACTCAACCTTTTTATAACTACCGCCCACTTTTGTATCTCTGTTAGTAGTAAAACTTTCTAACCGACAACCGGTTCCACAGTAATGGTGATTTATAAAGTAGGGAAGTAACTTTACTTTATAAAATTTATAAAGCAGAGTTACAGCAAGCTAAAGCATATAATAATAATTACTTACCAAGTACTTTATGGGGAGTTTTCACTAAGTTTGGCAGAATAATTCTTCATAAAACAACTTACTATAGTTAAATCTATCTTTTTATTTATACTTTGGTTGCTCTGCTACTGCCCACCATGAAAGCTGAAACGCCCACTAGTGGGCGGTAGGGACCAGATTGACTACCACTGATATAATCTCTTGTAAAAAATACATTATAAATCCACTGCCATCTAACACAAAAAGTTTTTTTTTTTTATTCATTTTAGAGAGGAGAGACAGAGAGGAGAGAGAGACAGAGAGAGAGAAGGGGGGGGAGCTGGAAGCATCAACTCCCATATGTGCCTTGACCAGGCAAGCCCAGGGTTTCGAACCGGCGACCTCAGCATTTCCAGATCAACGCTTTATCCACTGCACCACCACAGGTCAGGCAAGTTTTTATTTATACTATCTAATCTGATCTTAACAAGCTAAAAAGTGAACACAACAAGAATTGGGGTTCCCGTGTTAGAGATGAGGAATCAAAAGTTGTGATTTTCCCAAATTCATACTGTAAAAGAAAATAACTGAGAAATTAACTCAGGCCTTTAAGTGTTTGGCTTAGGCTGCAATCTACTGCCCTACTGTAAGACCCATAGGATAATAAAAACCATATCATATGTTATTTGGGACCAAGACAATATGACTTTGGGTGATGGGTATACAGCATAACCAAATGTCAAAATGATCTGAAGATGTTTTCTCTGAATCTATGTACTCTAACTGATCAATGTCACCGTTAAAATTAATTGTCTAAATAAAATTTTAAAAATAAATAATAAATAAAATTTTTCTGCAATTGTGCTTTTAATCATGTGCCTCCCCTACTCAGGAAAATTTATGGATCATCAAGGCACAGTGACAGAATCCAACAAGCTCCTAAAGTCTAGACCTACCAAACCTCTGCAAATTTATGCAAACTTACATCTCTAGGTAAGGGTTTATTTACCTTCTAATTTTCTGAGTAATCAAAGTGCTTGTGATTTATTTTTCTACTACTTTTAAATAGAGAAAGAAATGCTCAAAGAAAGTAGGACAGACATGAGAACAATTTCTATTCCAAACAAGCACAGATGAAAAGGAAAGCCTTCCCCAAGTCCTGCATTCAATTAGCATTTGTAGATACATACTTCATTATCAAACAAAAGAGCTTGGAATAAAAACAAATCTGACAGTACCGCTCATTCCAAAGCTCTTCCTCTAGCTATCTGCAAGGGCAGTCTCCGTGTTTCTATGCATATGCACACTTCTGGAACTGTCAAAATTACCAGTGCCTGCATACCTCCTGCTGTGCTTCTACAGAACTAAGGCTAGGTGGTGCCACATCAGCACTATTTACAGGTGCCCGGATAAGTCTTAGAACAGGCAAGACCAACAACACACTGTCCAAAATGAATGCTCTTATCTTAACTTCAGTTTGTTAAGATGAGATTCTAATTCAAGTCTGGGGTGAAAGCCTAAGATTCTCCATTTCTAACAAGCTTCACGGAGCTGCCAGTGCCACTGTCAGGTAACACTCTGAGTATAGTCAAGGCTGATGACACTTAACATCCTACCCCTGCCTTACATTGCTTCTACTATCCCTCCTTTCTAAATTCTACTCTGCATACATACAGAGTAGTTATAATCTATCTCAAAAAACTGGTCCAAGGTCAAAGAGCCAGTAGATAGTGAGACAAGATTAAGCAAGACTCTGCTTCAGAACCACGCATCTAAAACACTACAAACAGACTGAATGAAGAAGGCACACTGCTGAATAGGTATTTCATGTTATATATGCCCACAAAATATTTTTAGAGAAAAATACTCAGTCTACATGATTCTTAAAATGGCTCTTCCAATATTTTCAACCCCTCCTTAGAGGTCCACGGCAGAGGGAAAATATGTTATGCCCTTTGCACCTTCTAGGATATTCAAGTCCAGAGATGAAGGTGGTCCATTCACAAGAAAAGTAATAACAGGACTGACTCATAAAGTGAGATTAGTTAAGAATTTTTATGAAGGATTGAAAATAGAAACATAATTGAAAGGATGACTATCAAGAAGTTATTCACTCCAGTCTCCTATCTACAATACCCTGACAGATGATGCAAAATAATTACTACAGTGGGCAATATTCTTACTTTACGAAGCAGTTGCTAATTGGTCCTAATAATTAGAAAGTTCTTCCTTAAACTGAGTCAAAATCAGTGCCACAGACTCCCCCTTACCCCCGCCGAAGTGAGAAGTGGGGAGGCAGAGAGACAGACTACCGCATGTGCCTGACCAGGATCCACCTGACATGCCCACCAGGAGGCAATGCTCTGCCCATCTGGGCTGTTGCTCAGTTGCAACTGGAGCCTTTCAAGCGCCTGAGGCAGTGGCCATGGAGCCATCCTTAGTGCCCAGGCCAACTTTGCTCCAATGGAGCTTTGGCTGCAGGAGCGGGAGAGAGAGAGAGAGAGAGAGAGAGAGAGAGAGAGAGAGAAAGGAGAGGAGTAAGGGTGGAGAAGCAGATGTTGCTTCTTCTGTGTGCCCTGGTGGGGAATTGAACCTGGGACTTCCACACACCAGGCCAATGCTCTACTACTGAGCCAATCAGCCAGAGCCAACCCCACAGGCTTTTGGGTAATAGCAAAGAGGTGACATTCCCTTCATTGGGCAATATTTATATCTGTATGAGGTAGCAACTTTGTATAAAAGATGTCTTTGCATAAAAGATGTGCACTAGATAAAATCTGGTTAAAGAATGATAGGACAGACAAGACTGTTTTACTCTACAATTATCCACTCTACAATTATATATCCACTATCTCAATTGCTGTTAATAACCACAACATTATCATTTGTCATCATTTCCTGTTTGCGTGCCAGAAAACTGATGACCAAGGATGTTAACAAATTTGCCAAGGTTACGTACAACCTTGAAATCTTAATTCTACAGCCTAAGTAGTATCGGGAAGCAACATAGGACAATATGTAAATCATAAGCAAAAATACCTAGAAGGTTTAAATCTTAAGTCAATCACTTATTACCTATATGATCTGTTTGTTTCTTTCTTTCTTTTTTGTGACAGAGACAAAGAGAGACACAGAGAGGGGCAGAGATGAGAAGCATCAATTCTTTGCTCCAGCACCTTAGTTGTTCATTGACTGCTTTCTCATATGTGCCTTGACTGGGCAGGGTGGGGTGGGGGGGGGGCTACAGCAGACTGAATGATCCCTTGCTTAAGCCAGGGATCTTGGGCTCAAACTGGCGAGCCTTGCTCAAAACAAATGAGCCCGCAAACAAGCTGGTGGCCTCAGTGTTTCAAACCTGGGTCCTCCACGTCCCAGTCTGATGCTCCATCCACTGTGCCACTGCTTGGTCAGGCATGATCTGTCTCTTGAATTGCTTCATGTAGCTTTGTTCTTTTTGTCACCATAAAAGAACTGCTTATCATTTCAGTATCAACCACAATGGTTCTCAACACTGAATATCAAAAAACCTATTAAATTTTCCAAGGGCCCTGGCCGGTTGGCTCAGCGGTGGAGCGTCGGCCTAGCGTGCGGAGGACCCGGGTTCGATTCCCGGCCAGGGCACATGGGAGAAGCGCCCATTTGCTTCTCCACCCCTCCGCCGCGCTTTCCTCTCTGTCTCTCTCTTCCCCTCCCGCAGCCAAGGCTCCATTGGAGCAGAGATGGCCCGGGCGCTGGGCATGGCTCTGTGGCCTCTGCCTCAGGCGCTAGAGTGGCTCTGGTTGCAATATGGCGACGCCCAGGATGGGCAGAGCATCGCCCCCTGGGGGGCAGAGCACCGCCCCTGGTGGGCGTGCCGGGTGGATCCCGGTCGGGTGCATGCGGGAGTCTGTCTGACTGTCTCTCCGTTTCCAGCTTCAGAAAAAAAGAAAAAAAAAAAAAAAAAACCTATTAAATTTTCCAAAATAAAATACACCATCATCAAAATAAATAAATATATAAAATACAACAGAGATAAAGGTACACAAGCAGAGTTGAGAACCACTAACCTTACAATTTTATAAGAGATGATGTATGTTTTAGGGCACATACAGCAAAAAAACCTCAAAAACTTCTACACAACTGTAGCCATGAAATTTAAATATTTTTGTGTTGACTGCATTTTAATCCATTAAGATTGATGGAAATCAACTAGTGATATAGTGGGAAGCTGGTAACAGTTTGCAGTCTCCTTTCTAAAATATTTTTAATTCTGCCATATTTACTCTATATGTCCATACAGTCATTCTGTGTGTCTACGGCATATCAATATGGTAACATATAACTTACCCAACAAACCAGGATATTCTGAGGGTAAAAATAGACACTAATAACTAAACTGCACAACAGTTATAAACTTTAGATTGTCCCACATAAACATTTTATGCAAAAATCCTACCTGATAATAAATCTCCAATATTTTAGGTTCCAGTTTAATAGGTAAAGTATTATCAAGTGATCTAATTCAATTTCAAAATCCTTTACTAATAGGTCACAGAAAATCTACAAACTCTCCATCACCTCAGCGTCTCAAGTTCTAAATCTGCCATCTCTTAGGATAATTTAACTATAAATAATAGTTTATAGCCTGACCAGGTGGTGACACAGTGGATAAAGAGTCAGGCTGGGACACAGAGTACCCAGGTTCGAAACCCTAAGGTTGTCAGCTTATGAGCAGGCTCATCTGGTTTGAGCACAGCTCACCAGCTTGAACCCAAGGTCGCTGGCTTGAGAAGGGGTCAAGGCATATATAAGAAAGCAATCAGTGAACTAAGGAGCTGCAATGAAGAATTGATGCTTCTCATCTCTCTCCCTTCCTGTCTGTCTGTGCCTATCTGTCCCTCTCTCTGTCTCTCTCTGTCACACATACACACACAAAAAATAATAAAATATAATAAATAATAGTTTATAGAGCACTCAGAACACTCTGAAGGATGCTCTGTGAAGCTTGATTCCTGAAGCTCATATGCAAGTATGATATATTAACCAGGATGTTAAATACTTGGTATATGTTGCCACTTCCCACCTGCACAGATGTGGTAACATCACTAATCAATCATGTTTTCTGCTAAATATGAAAATAGCAACACATCTCATACACAAAACTCAATCCAAGAAGAGAGAAACACACAACGAAATACATTAATGCCAGCAAATTTAACATCAAAGTAACTCTGTAAAAGTAATCTGGAAAACAGCCTGACCAGGCACTGGAGCAGTGGATAGAGAGTCAGACTGGGATGCGGAGAACCCAGGTTCGAGACCCCAAGGTCGCCAGCTTGAGCATAGGCTCATCTGGTTTGAGCAAAAATTCACCAGCTTGGACCCAAGGTCGCTGGCTCAAGCAAGGGGTTACTAGGTCTGCTGTAGCCCCACAGTCAAGGCACATATGAGAGAGCACTCAATGAACAACTAAGGTGTCGCAATGCGCAACGAAAAACTAATGATTGATGCTTCTCATCTCTCCGTTCCTGACTATCCCTGTCTATCCCTCAGAGGCTCTGACTCTCTCTCTGTCTCTGTAAAAAAATAAAATAAAAATTTAAATAAATAAATAAAAGTAATCTGGAAAACAAATTTTAAATTAGTTCAAGTCCATCCAATTTTCCTCGACACACACACACACACACACACCAAATGCATACAAGAAAAACTCTGATTCTTTATTTGATACCATAAAAAGAAACTTCAGGACTTAGACATAGCCCACATGGCCTATGACAAAATTGAAAAGAATCATACTCACTTGCTTTCTTCATCTAAAAGATGAAGCAGCCCTGTTGGTTTCTTGCTAATAAGATTTATGCAACAGGTATTATCAATATAATCTATATTGTGCCAGGTGATACCTTCAGCTCTATATTCCTCCTGGGAAAATAACAAATTAACAATTTATTCATCTTGCAGAAAATAATAAGTACATAATAATAAGGACTGAAAAACTTTTAAGTTTAAAAGAACAGTTTGAAGTTTTTTCCTTCAAATCACTAAGACATAGAAAGAATATACAATTTCAATTATATAAAATCTAAATACAGTGTATGTTTCCTTTATTTTAATTTTTATTTAATTTTAGAGAGAGGAAGGGAGAGACAGAAAGAAAGAGACAGAAACATTCATCTGTTCTTGTATGTGCCCTGACCAGGGATCAAACTAGCAAACCTGCACTTCGGAACAATTCTCTAACCAACCAAGCCATCCAACTTGGTTTAAATATGGTGCTACAATCTCGACCTACTACTGACTTCAAATTCAGCTTGGAGAAAGACAGCCCTCCCCATTTTTTTCACCCTGCATTTAACCAAAGAATCCTCGTGGAAACTGATGGCTCATTCTTCCTACACTAATCAATCTGAGCTTCTCAAAAATATTATCTAGTAACTAATTTTTGTCTCTTTATAACTGTCCTGTTCTCTATATCTACATTCTAGAGTTGATTCTGGAACCCAGAGATCAAGCAAGCATTCTTAGTATTACATAGTGACCAAGCCTATGTCACTGATTAAAAATTAACACCACCAACAGCAACCCAAAACAAACCCACCCATTTTTCATTCACAGTGCACTCAAACAAGCGTCTATTATTAAATCTACTTGGGGTCTATAAAAAAATAACAACTCTGTACAATATAGCTCAAAACCTATGGTCTAATATGTCACTTATTTACATTAATACAAAACCTAGAATACCTGTACTAAAATATAAGATATAAAATGCTTATCATGCCTTGGATCGGTAGCTCAGTTGCTTAGTGCATCATCCCAATATGCCAAGATTGTGGTTTGAACCCAGTCAGAGCACATACAAGAATCATCCACTGAATGCATAAGTAGAACAACAAATCAATGTTTCCCCCCCCTCTCTCCTTCCCTCACTCTCTAAAAATCAATAAATTTTTTAAAAATGTTAATAAAAATTAAAAATAAAATGCTTATCATGACTATGACTCAATAATGTGTGCGTGTGAACGAGGGGGGTGAAGAAGTGGCGGCGGGGCAAACACACACGCATTTAGGTACTCACTTGCTCCAATTTAAAGATATGCTGATTAAAGTAGTGTTGTAAACGTTCATTAGCAAAATTAATACAGAACTGTTCAAAGCTGTTATTTTCATAATCTTCAAAACCAAAAATATCAAGAACACCAATGGACAAAGTCTGTAAAATAGGAAAAAAATTTTGGTTAAGGATGTTCAAATTTATTTTGTGAATAATATTTACAATATAAGAAATAAAATGCTCACGGTTCTTCTACAGCAGTGGAGAGCAGATATTGGGGGAGCCAATGTTGACCCAAACATACCACAAATAAAAAGCATTTAAGCCCAACCAGGTGGTGGTACAATGGACAGAGTGTTGGCCTGGGACACTGAAGTCCCAGGTTTGAAACCCCAAGGTTGCTGGCTTCAGTGTGGGCTCATCCAGCTTGAGCACAGAATCAAAGACACAACCCCATGGTTGCTGGCTTCAGCCGAAAGGTCACTGGCTTGAAGGCCAAGTTTGCTAGCTTGAGCCCAAGGTCTCTGGCTTGAGCAAGGGATCACTGGTTCCACTAAAGCCCCCAGGCAAGGCACATATGAAAAGCAGTCATGAACAACAAAGGTGCCGCAAGGAAGAATTGATGCTTCTTATCTCTGTCCCTTCCTGTCTCTATTTGTCCTTCTTTATGACTCTCTCTCTGTCTCTGTCTCACACACTCACACACACACACACAAATAGCAATTTTACATATAAGATAATCAGGTAATAAAAAGAACATTTCTTCTTTTTTCTTTCTTTTCCCGTGTTCCAGTACTTGAGGATAAAACTGGTGGACACGACGCCGAGAGAGCTGGAACCCTTTCCCTCTGCCTCAGCACATTAAAGCAGTGGTTCTCAACCTGTGGGTTGTGACCCCGGCGGGGGTCGAACGACCAAAACACAGGGGTTGCCTAAAGCCATCAGAATTTCCCTGTGTTTTGATTGTTCGACCCCCGCCGGGGTCGCAACCCACAAGTTGAGAACCACTGCATTACAGGGACCGGGACAGCACGTCCAATTCCCACCAAGAACAGGAGGATTAAAGATGACATTTCTAATTATCCTGAAAAGGTAGACTGTTGTATAAAAGTTGTTAGAAAATAAAATTAAGTAGAAATAATTAAAGTTAAATATCTAAAATCTGCCATTTTAAAAATAAATTCTGACTGGAAAAAGGCCTGGACAAAACAAAGTTATATTCTAAAAGTTTGAGAATATTTTATAATATTGGGCTGGAAGAGGCCTTCCTATGTAAAAAAAATAAAGAAATAAAGCCTAGGACAATAAAGAAAAATAATGATAGAATTAAATGCTCAAAAATTTAAAATATGTGGGCTTTAAAAACATATAGAGAAAATAAACGTCAAGAGAAAACATTTCTAATGTATGTCAAACTCTAAGTCTCTGCAACATCCATAATATCCACTTATTCCTAAAAAAGAATAACAAAAAGAAAAAATGAACATCATAAAAATAACAAAAATATGTAAAGAAATAATGAAAATAAATAAAACGGAGAAAACATGAGAAGATGCTCAACTTTCACCTATCAATAAAAATATTGGTGCACTACCTGACCAGGTGGTGGCACAGTGGATAGAGCATCGGACTGGGATGCAGAAGGACCCAGGTTCGAGACCCCGAGGTCGCCAGCTTGAACGCGGGCTCATCTGGCATGAGCAAAGAGCTCACCAGCTTGGACCCAAGGTCGCTGGCTCCAGCAGGGGGTTACTTGGTCTGCTGAAGGCCCACGGTCAAGGCACATGTGAGAAAGCAATCAATGAACAACTAAAGAAGTCGCAACGCGCAAAGAGAAACTGATGATTGATGCTTCTCATCTCTCTCTGTCCCTGTCTATCTCTGCCTCTGTAAAAAAAAAAAAAAAAAAAATTGGTGCACTAGCTGGGTAACTCAGTCAGTTAGAGCATCATCCCAAAACAACAAGGTTGTGGGTTCGATTCTGGATCTGGCCACACACAGAAAGCAACCAATAAATGCACAACTAAGTGGAACAAAAAATGAATGCTTCCCTTTCTCTCCCTTCCTCCATCTCTCTAAAATCAATAAATTAAAAAAATTGAACATGAAAATTCTAATCATGTTCTGTATTAGTAAAGATGTAGGGAAATGAGAACTTTCACAAAATACTAGTGGAAATGTAGTGGTTTTTGAAAAGCAATTTAGTAGCAGCTACCAGTATTTTAAAATATATATTTCCTTAAATCCAGCAATTCATTTTGAGGATTTTATCCTTGAAAAATGTATGGAAAGAATGTTACATTATCATTTATAAAAATAAAACAAATGTAATATATTTTTAGTGGGTTTTTTTAAAGATTTTATTTATTCATTTGAGAGAGAGAGATGAGAATGGAGGGAGAAGCAGGAAGCACCAACTCTCATATGTGCCTTGACCAGGCAAGCCCAAGGTTTCGAACTGGAGATCTCAGCATTCCAGGTCAATGCTTTATTCACTGCTCCACCACAGGCCAGGACAAATGTAATATATTTTTAATGGAGGAATTTTTTTTTAAGTGAGAAAAAGAAGATTGTGAGACATACTCCCGCATGTGCCCCAACCGGGATCTACGCAGCAACTACCATCTGGGGCCGATGCTCGAATCAACCAAGCTATCCTAAGTATCCTCAGTGCCTGAGGCCAGTGCTCTGCCAGTGGTTGGCAAACTCATTAGTCAACAGAAACAAATTTCAACAGTACAACGATTTAAATTTCTTTTGAGAGTCAAATTTTTTAAACTTAAACTATATAGTAGGTATATATTGTTATTAATTTAATTAGGGTACTCTTAAGTGCTGGCCTTTGCAGCCCGAACTCAAGGGGCCAAAGAGCCTAGCCGCAGTTTGCTGATCAGGACCTAACCAATCAAGCCATTGGCTGGAGAAGAGACAAATGGGAGAGAGGGAGGGGAAGAGATGCAGATAGTCACCTCTCATGTGTGCCCTGACCAGAAATTGAACCTGGGCCAATGCTCTATCCACAGAGCCAAATGGCACTAATGGGGGAATTTACAGTACACATCCAAGCTATATATTACAAAGTTGTTAAAAATAATGAGGCACACATAGATACAAACCACAGACTGACATCTGTCAGAGGAAATGGGGTTAGGGGGCTGGATGAAAAAGGTGAAAGAAGCAAGCAGGAAAAAAAACACCCATAACTCAAGACACTGACAACAGTGTGGTGATGATGGGAGGGAAGGGAGATGGGGGAGGTAGAAGACAGTAATGAGGGGATCAACAGTGATGAAAGGAGACTTGACTTGAGGTGGGGAACGCACAATACAATATAAAGCCATGTCTATTATTCTTCTACATCTAGGTTAACACACCTTTGAAATACCAGAAGAATTAATTCTCAATAAAGCACATAATCTTGTTAACTATCATGTTGCTTCCTCCCACCTTCATGTAATCTTCCTTAGTTGCTTCCTAATTTCAAATGCATAAGAAACTACAAAACTGTTATTCTCCACAGTATCTGAGATATGCTCCCCGACATATGTTGTCACTTTGGTTCAAATGAACTCGTAAATATTCTCAACAGGTTTGAACATTTCTTACATCAACAATATCATAATTGTACTTGTATGTTTAAAAGCAACACTATCTATAGGACTGTAAGAACGTAAGAAAAAAGGTCTGAAAATACACAGATTAACAGTTCCTCTGAACAAGACAATAAAACCAGAAATGAGAGACACAGCAGGGAATACAGATAAAAGATGATTCTTACTTATGACTTTAATATAATTCTGTGTTTTTAAATTTAATGTTAACTAATTTATTAGAATAGTTTTCTGGGGAAAATATATCATCTTTGTCTGTCTACCTTGGTATTTTGCTCCAAATCTTTACTATTAAGAAGTGCATGATTAATCCGAAAAACTATCCAGTCAAATAGGGCACTGTATAAAGACTTAGCCATGGAGTTCCTCACTGTCACAGCCTGAAAAAAAAGAAAAGGTTAGGAGTACAAGTGAAATTGGCAATAATCTTACTAAGCTATTATAACAAAGTGTGTTTTGCTCTCATTTAAAAAGGAAAGCTGGCCCTGGCCGGTTGGCTCAGCGGTAGAGCGTCGGCCTGGCGTGCGGGGGACCCGGGTTCGATTCCCGGCCAGGGCACATAGGAGAGGCGCCCATTTGCTTCTCCACCCCCCTCCCCTCCTTCCTCTCTGTCTCTCTCTTCCCCTCCCGCAGCCAAGGCTCCATTGGAGCAAAGATGGCCTGGGCGCTGGGGATGGCTCCTTGGCCTCTGCCCCAGGCGCTAGAGTGGCTCTGGTCGCGGCAGAGCGACACCCCGGAGGGGCAGAGCATCGCCCCCTGGTGGGCAGAGCTTCGCCCCTGGTGGGCGTGCCGGGTGGATCCCGGTCGGGTGCATGCGGGAGTCTGTCTGACTGTCTCTCCCCGTTTCCAGCTTCAGAAAAATACCAAAAAAAAAATAAAAATAAAAAATAAAAATAAAAAGGAAAGCTTACTGTCATAAATTAGATATTTTCTCTCTCAATATACAATAGCCTATAATTATAAGTTTTCTACATTCACTCAATGATTTAGTCCAACTCAAAGAATCTAGGCTAAAACTGTCTTGAAAGATAAAGGAAAATGTAGGTCACTCAGTTCCAAATAGTTTTATTAAGCCTGACTGGTGGCAGCACAGTGGACAGTGTCAACCTGGGATGCTAAGGACTCAGGTTCAAAACCCAAGGTCACAGGTTGAGGCTCACCAGCTTGATCGTGGGGTTGCTGGCTTAAGCATGGGATCATACACATGAACCCATAGTCACTGGCTTTAAGCCCAAGGTTGCTGGCTTGAGCAAGGGGCCACTGGCTCAGCTGGAGCCCCCAGTCATGGCACATATTAGAAGCAACTGATGAACAACTAAAGTGACACAACTATAAGTTGCTTCTCATCTCTCTTCCTTCCTGTCTGCCTTATCTCTCTCTCTCTCTCTCTCTCTCTTTCTCTCTCTCATTTAAAAAAAATAAAAAAAATCCCTACTTCTATACACCTATAATAACAATAATGGCTCACTATGGCAATAAATTTCAACTAGAAGCCCTCAAAGGTCAGAATAAAAGAAAAAGCAAATAAAAAAACCCTGAAAACATAAATCAGGAGAGCATGATGGGCAAAAAGAACTGCCTCAAAAAGGATAATCAATTGGGTCAAGTATTGTTCATTTATAATTCTACCTACCATCTATTCACTCTATGTTAAATATGAAACTTAAGAATGGTGAACAGATTAAGCTCTTTGAAAAAAATGTAAGCCTACTGCTTAAAATCACATTCAACTTAAAGTTTCCAAGCTGATGGAAAATTCACAATCACATTTCAAGGGCCCAGAAATATTTTAATCAACACCTTCTTGTTATTTCCATTCTGTTAGAAAAATAACACAAACCCAAACTTCTAAAAATGTTCAGAATAGTTTAATCCAAAGAAAATTTATTCATACCTCTGCAAGCTTGTATGGTAAAATAAGCTTTTCTCCTACTGTCACGGTCTTCCTTGTAACTAATGCTTCAAACAGCATCTCTTCTTTAACCTATACAGCAAAGCAAATTCAAATATGACTCATAATGATGGTTTGAATTATTTATTAAAAATTCATATAGAGAAGAAATTGAGATTAGCAAATATACAATAGAGAAAAACAGAGATAATACACTGGAAATTCTGAATAGTGGGCAAAGTGGAATATTAGTCTCCAATGCACTTTACTCTCCCCACCCCCAAAAAAGAAATCAAAGGGTAAATAAAATAGATGGGTCTTTTTAAATTCAAGTTTTATCTTTGGTCATAATGAAGAAACATGTTTCATTATGCAAAATGTGGAAAACATAGAATACAAAAAACATTTTAAGACCTCAACCATAATCCCACAACCTGGAGAAAAGGACTAAACAGTGCCGACACTGCTTCAATTCCAGGAAAACTTCACTGGGTACTAATTTATTCTTTATGAAATATCTATCTATTCTAAAACTGTGAAAGCAGGAACGAGAATGATAAACACCAAATTCACACAGCACTGTTTACTTCTGGTGGGGGTAAAGCACACAGTGAGCTTCAGCTATATACAATATTTCATTATCTGTATGGGAATGTGAGTATGCAGGTGTTGAATATATTTTCTATATGTACTGTATGCCAAAACTATTTTATAATTTAACAGAAGAAAATATGTTAAAACTAATTAATACATAAAATGGTAGAATTGATAAATCTAAATGCTCATGCTTTGAAAATAACAAACAGCCTGGCCTGTGGTGGCGCAGTGGATAAAGCGTCGACCTGGAAATGCTGAGGTCGCTGGTTCGAAATCCTAGGCTTGCCTGGTCAGGGCACATATGGGAGTTGATGCTTCCAGCTCCTCCCCCCTGTCTCTCTCTCCTCTCTCTCCTCTCTCTCTCTCTCTCTCTCTCTCTCTCTCTCCTCTCTAAAAAAAAATGAATAAAAATTTAAAAAAAATTTTGTTTAGAAAAAAAAAGAAACAAAAATCTAATAACTTAGTTTTAGACACTAGAAAAAAATTTAGACATTAACATAATATTTACAAAACACACAAAACAATTTTTTTTTATAATTAAGTGAGAGGTGAGGAGGCAGGGAGGCAGGAAGGCAG
Organism: Saccopteryx leptura; assembly: GCF_036850995.1. Classification (NCBI taxonomy): domain Eukaryota; kingdom Metazoa; phylum Chordata; class Mammalia; order Chiroptera; family Emballonuridae; genus Saccopteryx; species Saccopteryx leptura. The sequence goes on from NC_089508.1 coordinate 125,409,571, forward strand.
AGAGACAACCTCCTGCATGTGCCCAACTGGAATTCACCTGACAAGCCCTACAGAGCAATGTTCTCTGCCCCCACATCTGGGGTTGCTGCTCTGTTGTTTGGCAACTGAGCTATTTCAGTGCCTGAGGCTAGGCCAGGGAGCCATGCTCAGCACTTGGGGCCACACTGCTTAAATCATTTGAGCCATGGTTGCAGGATGAGAGGGGGGAGAGAGAGAAAAAGAGAGAAAAAGAAGAGGGTGGGGTGAAGAAGCAGATGGTCGCTTCTCCTATGTGCCCTGACTAGGGATCAAACCCAGGAATTTCACACGCCAGACCATCATTCTACCACTAAGTCAACAGGCCAGGGCCAAAAAATAAATTTTAAACACATTTAATCAATATATGACTCCTAGAAAAACACAAATTATCAATGTTAACTCAAGCCAGATTTGAAAATCCTAAAAAAAAATTGAGATAGCCTGTATCTAGAATACAGAAGATGCAGGTTTGAAATCTCAAGGTTCCCGGCTTGAGTGTGGGCTCATCCAGCTTGAGCACAGGCTCACCAGCTTGAGCGTGGGATCAGGGACATGATGACCCCATGTGGCTGGCTTGAAGCCAAGGTCAATGTCTTGAGCCTAAGGTCACTAGTTTGAGCAAGGGGTCACTGGCCCAGCTGGAGCCCCCAGTCAAGGCACATAAGAGAAAGCAGTCAATGAACAACTAAGGTGCCACAACTAAGAACTGATGCTTCTCATCTTTCTCCCTTTCTATCTGTCCCTGTCTCTCTCTTGCTTAAAAAAAAAATTTAGTTAACACAAAATAAACTGAAACGACATCAAATATAGTTGGTCACAGGGCTGCTGTTTCTCAAATCTTTATAGAACAGTCTCTGCTAATGATTTTATGGGTTTTTTTAAATTTTTCATTTAAAAAATTGTTTTTAATTTAATTTTTCTCATTTACAATTTATACCCATTATCACTCTGTATCAGTTTCAAATGTACAGCATAGTGGTTAGACAATCATATACTTTACCAGTGTTCCCCTGATATTTCCAGCACTCAACCTGAACGCTACATTGTTATTACAATATTACTGACTACATTCCCCATACTGTACTTTACATCCACCATGACTATTTTGTGACTACCAGTCTGTACTTCTTCATCCCTCCACCTTTTCGCCAGCCCCTCAACTCCTCCCCTCTGGCAATCATCCATCAGTTCTCTGTATCTGAGTCTGTTTCTATTTTGTTTGTTTCTATTGTTCTTTAAATTCCACACATAAGTGAAATCATAATGGTACCTATCTTTCTCTGACTGACTTATATAGCCTAATACCCTCTCGGTCCAGATTCTTTTTTTTATTTTTATTTAGATAACTAATTTTAACAGTGACATTGATCAATTAGAGTACATAGATTCAGAGAAAACATCTCCAGATCATTTTGACATTTGATTATGTTGTATACCCCTCGCCCAAAGTCAAATTGTCTTCCGACATCTTCTATTTGGTTTTCTTTGTGCCCCTCCCCTCCCCTCACCCTTTCCTCTCCTTCCTTCCCCTCCCCCGGTAACCACCACACTCTTGTCCATGTCCATGAGTCTCAATTTTGTGTCCCACCTAGGTATGGAATCATACTGTTGGTGGGAATGTAAAGTAGTACAAATATTACGGTGGTTCCTCAAAAAATTAAGAATTTCTATTATAACCCAGCAATCCCCTCTACTGGGTATATACTCCCAAAACTCAAAAACATTGGTACGTAAAAACACATGCAGCTCCATGTTCACTGCAGCATTGTTCGCAGTGGCCAAGACATGGAAACAACCCAAAAGCCCTTCAATAGATGAATGAATAAAGAAGATGTGGTACATATATACTATGGACTTCTACTCAGCCATAGAAATGATGACATAGGATCATTTACGACAACATGGATGGACCTTGATAACATTAGACGGAGTGAAATAAGTAAATCAGAAAAAACTGATTCCTTTTTAAATGCAGAAAAAATCATAAAAGAATGGCCCAATTCAATTTTAGGAGTTGTCTTAATGCTGGATTTAAAATCCAACAGTGATCTACACAGACCTACACGCTATGCATAATCACACAAAACACAACTAATTTTGCTTTTATTGGATAAATATTCTAAAAAATATATTACTGAATTCATGATATACTTCTATAATTTTCCAAATATTCTTAATTATATATATACATAACTTGTAAAATTTTGAAAAACTTATTAATATAAAATAATTAGCAATGGGTTCAATAACCAATCTATAACATTTTTCATAATCACCTAATTGGGAAACTGATACACATGTTTAAAGAAATCATTATTCATATTGTTTTAAAAGATATTAGAACATACTCAAAAAACATAAACTCGTTAAAAACTGGACAGTTTTTGGTAATGGTGATAGTTCTATTATCTCACAACAAGAACGGTCCACAACTACCCAGTTAAACTATTGGAGCTTGTTTGCCTTTTAATAATTTCAAAATTATCTATCCCCAAAAGAATTTAGTAAACAGAAGACCCAAAACATTCACGTGGCCTAAGGTAACTACAAAGATTGGAAAAATAAATAAAATTATTATCTTTTAAACATTTGTTCTAAATCTATATCATTGAACTGAATCACTTAGGAAGGAGGGAAACTAAGCTCATTTTTAATTAAAGAGTTTACATTTTGATTAAAACAGTTAATGTGCCTACTTTTTAATTTTATCTCAATAAAAGCCTTACAACTGTTAATTATTATTAATTATAACCAGTAGGAAGAGATCATTTTTAAAAATAACTGCTAAGAACTAACTAGAGGCAGTATAACATGGTAGGTCCTATTATATCTTCTCTAGCTCAACTCTGAAAATATCTTCTTTCTGCTTATTACCAAATCTCAACTCTGAGAACCAGTGAAAATTATATATAAAAAGAAAAAATTTTTAAAGTTTGGGTTCTAACGTGAGATTTGTTATCAAATCACATTTGCTGTTAGCCTAACTTTGACACTGGCAAGCATCCTCACAATTGGATTTCTCCTTTTTTACCAATATCTGAGTTCTTCCATGAATGGCCTCAATTGTTCTTAGTAGTCTCTCACCAAAGGAGGAACACTGCACCAGAACCAGAAGCCTTGGTACTTGTTGAGTGCCTGACCTTATAAGTAAGATCACCGGCCACATTCCCTGTACTACCTCAATTCCAAATGTTTGACTAACCTACCACCTGAAACGCATGACTGAAATACCATCTGTTCTCTGACCCGCAGGACCTTTAAAATTACAACCTTTAGATATCACACACAACATCGGGTAGAACTTCTTTCCAATGAGTGAGTCTAGTTCCAATTTAAGGTATTCCTCCCTTCTCCTATCCCTTCTGCCAGGCTACCTCATTCCATGAGAGTTAATAAGCAACACTCAGGCATGTATAAAATAATAAATACTATAAGGTGAGATAAACAAGAAAGGGACATCCATTGTTCTCAAAGAGCACCGCCACCTTATAAGGGACACAAATTAGTAAACAATTAACTTTCTGCTACAAAATAAAAAATAAACTATGCAAAGTAGGAACTGAGGAGTCAGTTTAGACCATTTAGTAAAGTTAAACCTCATGAACTGGCACATAAACCAAGATTTGAAAGAGTAATATTTTAATAGAAAAAAAGTTATTTAACACTGGGGAAAAAATGGAACCAAGTTGTCCTTTAATAGAGGAAGAGATAAACTATGGTATATCCATACAATGGAATATTACCCAGAAATAAAGAGAAATGAGCTATCAAGACACGAGTAATGGATGAATCTTAACTGCATATTGCTAAGTGAAACAAGTCAGTTTAAAAAGGCTACGTACTATACGATTCCAATTATGCTACATTCTACAAAAGGCAAATCTATAGTTAGTAAAAAGATGAGTGGTTGCCAGGCATTTGAGGGGAAGGTCTGAACAGTTGAAGAAAATCTTTAGGGAAGGAAAATTTATTTTATATGATACTGTATAACAGAGGATACACGACATGATGCCTTTGTCAGAACCCACACAGCACAAAGAGGGAATCTGAAAGGTATACAAAGTTTTAGAAAATTATTTAAGACATTGGGGGATCCCAGGGAAGAATTCATATAATGATTAGAGAATCTAACTGTATGAAAACACATGGGACAACCTTAATGACCAAGAAAGTGGGTGGGAAGAAATGGTACTGACTTAACTAATTCTGAAAATGAAGGATGTCGATAAAACTAAAGACAAAAGGAATGACACATAAGCACTCTACACTAGTTGATAAAGTCATTTCCCACAGGGGTATAGACTAACAATTCTAATACTGTTTTACAAGTACACGAGAATTAAATAATTAAGTAAATAAATGGAAGATGATGGAAGACAGGTTCCTCACTGTTAAGAGTGGGAGTTTACACAAAAGTAAGGGAAGAAAGCCAGAATGATACATGTCATATGGATTAAACATCAGCATGACCTCATCTTTATATATAGACAGTTAGATAAACATATCTGTAGATATATAAATATACCCAGGTTAGAATACACATGTATATTTCCTTACTCTGTCAGAGAAGAGGGCCTATAAAAAATTACATCCCTTCTAAAGTGAATCTGGCCTGGTAAGCCCTTACCAGGTGGCTCAATGTATAAAGTACCAATCAATGACTGCACAACTAACTGCTAACAACTAAGCAAAATGAGTTGATGCTCTTCTCTCTCTCTCTGCCTCCCTTCAAATCAATGAAAAAAATTAAAATGAATCTGGCAAAATGAGAACTTAGCTGGGAATACGAGAAATCATCATTCCAGAAAGAAAATGGTAATAAAGACCCTGATATAGAAAATAACATATAACTACAAAGAAAGAAAAATTAGTATCCTTTTCTCCCCACTCATCCAAATACCCCACCTTCAAATAATATAAAATAATCTAACCAAAATCTTATGAGGAGAAATCTCAATATAGAAGAAAAACTAGATAGAAAGGCCTAAAACATTGTACAGTCTTGAGTAAAATATTCATCCAGAGTGATCAGGCAAGAGAAAGAAATTAAAGGCATTCATATTGGGGGAAAAAAAGAAACGGTATCTATCACTTTTTGCAGATGACATGATCCTGTAGATCAGCGGTTCTCAACCTGTGGGTCGCGACCCCGGCGGGGTCAAACGACCAAAACACAGGGGTTGCCTAAAGCCATCAAAAAATACATATTTATTATACAATACATTTTTAAATAAAATATGTATTTCCAATGGCTTTAGGAGACCCCTGTGTTTTGGTCGTTTGACCCCGCCGGGGTCGTGACCCACAGGTTGACAACCGCTGCTGTAGATAGAAAACCCCAAAGATTTCACCAAAAAACTATTAGAAACAATAAAACTTGGGAAAATGAACTCAAAACAACAATTCCTTTTACAATTGCAACAAAAAATAAATAAATAAAGTACTTAGGAATAAACAAAGAATGTGGAAGACATATATATTGAAAACTATAAAAGGTTATCAAAAGAAAATGAAAAAGACACACTGAAATGGAAAACTATTCCATGCTTACAAATTGGAAGAATCAGCATACTTAAAACAGCCATATTACCCAAAGCAATACACAAATTTAATGCAGTCTCCATCAAAATCCCAATGTCATTCTTTAAAGAATCAGAAAAAATTACCAGGCTTGTATGGAACCATAAAAACCCTTGAATAGCCAAAGCAATCCTGAGGGAAAATAACAAAGCTGGAGGCATTACAATACCTGACTTCAAGTTACACTATAGAGCCACGATAATCAAAACAGCATGGTGCCCTGGCCGGTTGGCTCAGCGGTAGAGCGTCGGCCTGGCGTGCGACCCAGGTTCGATTCCCAGCCAGGGCACATAGGAGAAGCGCCCATTTGCTTCTCCACCGCCCCCCTCCTTCCTCTCTGTCTCTCTCTTCCCCTCCCGCAGCCAAGGCTCCATTGGAGCAAAGATGGCCCGGGCGCTGGGGATGGCTCCTCGGCCTCTGCCCCAGGAGCTAGAGTGGCTCTGGTCGCGGCAGAGCGACGCCCCGGAGGGGCAGAGCATCGCCCCTGGTGGGCGTGCCGGGTGGATCCCGGTCGGGCGCATGCGGGAGTCTGTCTGACTGTCTCTCCCCATTTCCAGCTTCAGAAAAATACAAAAACAAAACAAAACAAAAAAAAACACAGCATGGTATTTGCAGAAAAAAGATATATACACCAATAGAACAGAACAGAAAGTCCAGAAATAAAATCACATATATATGGACAAATAATCTTTTGACAAAGAAGCCAGAAACACACAATGGAGAAAAGAAAGCCTCTTCAGGAAATGGTGGAGAAAATTGGAAAGCCACATGCTAAAGAATAAAACTTGACTTCAGTTTGTCCCCTTGCACAAAAATTAATTCAAAATGGAGCAAAGACCTAAATATAATACCTGAAACTATAAATCACATATAAGAAAAAATAGGTACTAAGCTCATGAACTTTGGCCATAGAGAACAATTTATAAATTTGACCCCAAAGGCAAGGGAAGGCAAAAATAAATGAATAGGACTATATCAAACTAAAAAGCTTCCGCACAGCAAAAGAAACTGACAACGAAATAAATAGGCAAGCCCTGGCCGGTTGGCTCAGTGGTAGAGCGTCGGCCTGGCGTGCAGGAGTCCTAGGTTCAATTTCCGGCCAGGGCACACAGGAGAGGCGCCCATCTGCTTCTCCACCCCTCCCCCTCTCCTTCCTCCCTGTCTCTCTCTTCCCCTCCCACAGCCAAGGCTCCACTGGAGCAAAAGTTGGCCCGGGCGCTGAGGATGGCTCCATGGCCTCACCTCAGGTGCTAGAATGGCTCTGGTCGCAGCAGAGCGGCGCCCCAGATGGGTGGAGCATCGCCTCCTGGTGGGCATGCCGGGTGGATCCCGGTCGGGCGCACGTGGGAGTCTGTCTGACTGCCTCCCCATTTCCAACTTCAGAAGAAAAAAAAAAAATAGGCAGCCTACTAAATGAAAGATGATATTTGTAAACAATAGCTCTGATAAGGGGTTAATATCCAAATATATAATATAAAGAACTCACAAAGCTCAGCAACAAACAAGCAAACAATCCAATTAAAAAATTGGGAGACAGCTCATAACAGACTGAACTGGGGTTGGGTTGCATTTTTCAGGGATTCAGCATGGTGTTGGGGCCAACTTGGACTTGGTGAACATGTTAAGGATACTACTCTTTTATGGATTCTTGCTGTATTGGCCAAGAGTTTGCTTAAAGGCTTTAATCACTGTAAAAAAAAAAAAAATAGAAGACTGGATAAAGAAGATGTGGCACATATACACCATGGTTCACTATTCAGCCATTAAAAAAAAATTAAAAATAAAAAAAAATTGGGAGAGGATCTGAACAGATACTTCTCCCAAGAGGACATACAAATGGCCAACAGGTATATGAAAAGATGATCTTCACTAGCCATTTGAGAAATGCAAATCAAAACTACAATGAGATACCACCTCACTCCTGTTAGATCAGCGGTTCTCAACCTATGGGTCGCGACTCCGGCGGGGGTCCAACGACCAAAACACAGGGGTCGCCTAAAGCCATCGGAAAATACTTATTTATTATACAATACATTTTTAAATAAAATATATATTTCCGATGGCTTTAGGCGACCCCTGTGTTTTGGTCATTGGACCCCCGCCGGGTCGTGACCCACAGGTTGAAAACCGCTGTGTTAGACTGACAATTATCAACAAGACAGGTAACAAGTGTTGGAGAGGCTGTGGAGAAAAAGGAACCCTCATTCACTGCTGGTGGGAATGCAAATTAGTACAATCATTACAGAAGAAAGTATGGTGGTTCCTCAAAAAATTAAGACTAGAATTACCATATGACCCAGTAATCCTCTGGTTATCTACCCAAAAAACTTGAAAACATTGGTATGTAAAGACACATGCACCCCTATATTCATCGCAGCATTATTCACAGTGGCTAAGACATGAAAAAAACCAGTGTCCCTCGATAGAGGACTGGATAAAGAAGATGTGGTACATATATACAATGCAATACTACTCAGCCATAAGAAACGATGACACAGTGACATTTACAACAACATGCATGGACCCTGAGAACATTATACTGAGTGAAATAAGTAAATGAGAAAATGCTAAGAACTATATGATTTCACACATAGGTGGGATATAAAACTGAGACTTATGGACATAGATAAAAGTGAAGTGGTTACCAGGGGGAAAGGAATGTGAGGCAGGGGGGAGGGGGCTTGAATGAATGGGGAAGTGGGAGGGAGTGGGGGGAAGGGTGTAAAGAGGGACAAATATAAGGTGATGGAAAATGATTTGACTTTGGGTGATGGGTATACAACATAATCAACAGTTCAAATGCTATAGAAATGTTCGCCTGAAACCTATGTGCTCTTATTGATCAATGTCACCCTGTTAAAGTCAATTTTCTAAATAAAAATTTTAAATTAAACAAAAAAAGTTACACAAAATAAAAACGGAGAAGTCATCCAGCATTTGAAATGACAATTGAGAATGTAATCACTCACTTCTAATAATTCCGAAACAATAGGCAGAACTTCAGGATTGCAGATATCTATGGAGTCATCTCGGTATGTCTTCTTTTTGTAACAGATATTACCCAAATGTAGTATTGCTGAGAGAAGACAGAAAATCCTGCAAAAATAAAGCAACAAATTATGGCTTGCTTGTGTGGCATTTTCTAAGCTTATTTCATCCCCCAAATTCTAATCTAGCAATTTAGTACAAATATGAAGTAGTCTTCACTAAATAAGAAATATGGGAAAAATAATTTTAACTAAAATCTATTGAGTGTTCACTATGGCCAAGCACTGTGCAAAGTGCTTTAAAAAAACCTTAATTTCAGTATTGTACCTATCAGTTGTCAGGAAAATTGTTTGAAAGGGACTTCTTGCTAGTGTCTGAATATCGTATTACTTGTCAAACAGAGTTATTTCAAGGCAACTTCCTGCTATTATCTGAACTTGCTGGAGAGTTTGCAAAGTTCATGCCTTTCTAAACACTTTCATCATGACTGGTATGCCCTCTCCCTATACTGTCTATTTCAGATCAACTGAATCAGAATCTATAAGGTCCTGGAATCTGTATTTTTTAACCAAGTAGCCTAGGTGATTTTTAATAGTAATTGTATTTAAGAAAAGCTTTCCTACACCATTTTATGGCACTCTTAATAAATGTTTTTTTAAAAACAGCCTAAGGCCATTGGTGTATATTATTGGTTATCAGGCCCCTACTGTGAAACATCTACATCTGGACTCTTCCTACTGTTCTTCCCTCCTATCTCTGAGGAACACATGCACCTCTTCCAGTCAACAAACAATCCCTCCACGTGTGCTCTCCATCCCATGAACTCCAGTTTACTCGGAAATATTATACCTTTTCCTACCTCTCATTTGAATCTACAAGAACTTTCTATCAAAATAATCTCATCTTCACATCTCTTTAACTTTAAAAAACCCATCTTATCATCTACATCTTGTCCTTCCCTTCACAAACAAGTGTTAACTTATAGTCCTTGTCTTTGTTTTATCATTCCCTTATTCATTATCACATTCTGGCAACTAAAATGTCTCATTGAGGTTACCAAACACTTCCATATAAATAAGAAAAGCATATTATTCCTCAACTTTCCTGATATCTCAAAGGCACTGAACACAATTGAGCGTCTAAAACTGAACACAACTCCATCTAAAAGCCCTTCTTGGAAATCCATATAGACACATATCTTCATGCCTTGACCAGTTTATTTCCTTCGGATAAATTTATTCCACTTAAGAAATTTTAACTGTGTTTTCCTAAAATTAGGAAGTATTCTAAATAAAACAAAGATACTGCTTTAGAAACCTAAATTTAATAACTATAATATCAGAGATCCTTAATCTACATCTAATTTATAGGTCTAATTTCTCAAATAATTAAAAAAAATTTAATGATTCAATTAAAATACAAGTTAATTATAAAGGAATAAATCATAAAATTAGTCTGGGTTAAAGTAAAGAGAAAACTATCAACTAAAACATAAAACTAATGGAAGTCAAAAGATATAAAAACACTAATTTCTGAGCCATTTAAAAAAAATATTTTTAGCTAGTTTCTATGTTGCTAATTACATTGTTTCAGAATTTGAGGCCCTGGCCGGTTGGCTCAGTGGTAGAGCGTCGGCCTGGCGTGCGGGGGACCCGGGTTCGATTCCCGGCCAGGGCACATAGAAGAAGCACCCATTTGCTTCTCCACCCCCCCCCCTCCTGTCTCTCTCTTCCCCTCCCGCAGCCAAGGCTCCATTGGAGCAAAGATGGCCCGGGCACTGGGGATGGCTCCTTGGCCTCTGCCCCAGGCGCTAGAGTGGCTCTGGTCACGGCAGAGCGACGCCCCAGAGGGGCAGAGCATCGCCCCATGGTGGGCAGAGCGTTGCCCCTGGTGGGCGTGCCGGGTGGATCCCGGTCGTGCGCATGCGGGAGTCTGTCTGACTGTCTCTCCCTGTTTCCAGCTTCAGAAAAATACAAAAAAAAAAAAAAAAAAAAAAAAGAATTTGAGTTGAGTTCAAAAATCAGCCCATTGGCCTGACCAGGCAGTAATGCAGTGGATAGAGCGTCGGATTGGGATTTGGAGGACCCAGGTTCGAGACTCTGAGATCGCCAGCTTGAGCGCGGGCTCATCTGGTTTGAGCAAAGCTCACCAGCTTGGACCCAAGGTCACTGGCTTGAGCAAGGGGTTACTTGGTCTGCTGAAGGCCCATGGTCAAGGCACATAGGAGAAAGCAATCAATGAACAACTAAGGTGTCGCAACAAAAAACTGATGATTAATGCTTCTCATCTCTCTCCGTTTCTGTCTGTCTGTCCCTATCTATCCCTCTTTCTGTCTCTGTAAAAAAAAAAAAATCAGCATATTAATGTTTCACACACAAATACGTGATACATAGACTCCAGCAATAAAAACATCATGTAAGCAAACCAATAGACTATAATTCAATATAAAAGAGATCAATAAATATAAGAATCCCTGTTCTCAAAAAGCTTATAACCTTGCATCAGGAGATAACAATAAACAACCATACGATAGGGCAGAATATCTTAAAATACAGAACGCAGAAACAGTGTACAGTTAAAATGGTAGGACATGAAGAGACTCTAAAGCAGTGGTCCCCAATCCCCGGGCCACAGACCGGTACCGGTCTGTGGGCCATTTGGTACCAGTCTGCAGAGAAAGAATAAATAACTTACATTATTTCTGTTTTATTTATATTTACGTCTGAACAATGTTTTATTTTTAAAAAATGATTAGATTCCCTTTGTTACATCTGTCTAAGACTCACTCTTGACACTTGTCTCGTAAGTTCGACAATTATATTTAAAAATACCACCGTTTTTACGCAGATCGCATAATTTTATTTTGTGCATTAATCCGTTCCACCCTAAAGGCCGATCCGTGAAAATATTTTCTGACATTAAACCAGTCCGTGGCCCAAAAAAGGTTGGGGACCACTGCTCTAAAGCAAATATGTCTCAATTCAAATGCCAAGTATGTATTATGTATTAGGCTGCCTGCAAGGTTGTACTAAAAAGAATTCTGGGGTGGATCTAAGTGCAATAAAAAAGAATGTTGTGATTCATTAGCAGATTCAATCATATTCACAGCATGTACACATGACAATCACTCTACCCAAAAAATAAAATTATTTGAATGAGTGAAAAAGAGATGAAGATTTTTCTTTCATGAAATAGAGAAAATAGTGAATGTTCAGAATACAATACCAATGTTTTTGAGAATATTGGTCTAGTTAAAATGCAAAACTTGTGTTAGGAAAATATCTGATGATAATATTTGAGCAATAGAAAGGGCTAAACTGAATGTAATGCTACTAGGAATATAGTATTTTAAGTGGTTTCCAACACGGGAGATTGTCACATCAGAAAGCACAGAAGACAATCTTTAGTGTGTAAGAAGTAAAAATCGCAATTCTGACATGTTGTGTATCTTACATCATCTTAAAAAAATATAATTAAGTTTCACTACTCTTTAGCATATTGACTTGACACTTCAGTAGGTATCAGTCAGGTATCAGATAGAACAAGTACAGTAACCTAGGGGAAAAACATAAGTAATGCAGCATGAAGGAACTAACAGGGTACTCTCGTTTATTTAGTAATTTTCAAGTGAACTGCAGTTTATGCCATCAATTAAGTAAGTTTGCATATTTGCATATTATTTAGTTTTAACTTATCTATCATAAAAAAGTCTAGCAAATAATATGTTAATTGAAGATTCATTCTAATGTTATCACAAGCAAACAAGAAAATGGCAAAGCTGGTATTTTTCTCCTCCTGGTATGAGATTTAAAGTTGACAATATAATTAGATCTGACATATTTATCTATACTAATTCCCTCCTCAAAAATATAGTTATGCTACAATTTTTTTCTGGTGAGAGTCAACATTATTTGTGTCTTTAATTTTAAGTATAATTTAATTCATCTTTTGCTCAACCTCTTCTATTATTATTTTTGTTTATATTTAATAAAATAGGTTTAGAACAATTGTAAAAATTAACAGAGGAAAATTTGGCCCTGGCTGGTTGGCTCAGCGGTAGAGCGTTAGCCTGGCGTGTGGGGGACCCGGGTTCGATTCCCAGACAGGGCACATAGGAGATGCGCCCATTTGCTTCTCCACCCCCACCCCCTCCTTCCTCTCTGTCTCTCTCTCTTCCCCTCCCACAGCCAAGGCTCCATTGGAGCAAAGATGGCCCGGGAGCTGGGGATGGCTCCTTGGCCTCTGCCCCAGGCACTAGAGTGGCTCTGGTCGTGGCAGAGCGACACCCCCCCCCACCGAGGGACAGAGCATCGCCCCCTGGTGGGCAGAGCATCGCCCCTGGTGGGCGTGCCGGGTGGATCCCGGTCGGGCGCATGCGGGAGTCTGTCTGACTGTCTCTCCCTGTTTCCAGCTTCAGAAAAATACAAAAAAAAAAAAAAAAAAAAAATTAACAGAGGAAAATCATGTTTTACTGATAGGTATATATGCTTTAATAATGTTAGAGATCAATGAAGACAAGAAGCTATAAAAAATAGTGTTATAAAACAACAATGTTTAAGGAAGGCCCATAAAAAGGCTTCAGAGGCACCAGAGAAATCTTACAATTATATGCAAATATTTATAGACATAAATTTTACACAAAGAAGAGCTCCTGCTTTCAACTGATTCTCAAAGAATCTCAAAAAATTTTACAAAAAAGGAATTTAAAACAAGTCTTTTAGAAAAAAAAATTTCTTTTTAATTGAGAGGCAGGGAGGCAGAGAGAGACTCCTGCATGCGCCCCGATTGGGATCCACCTAGCAAACCCCTGCCAGGCGATGCTCTGCCCAGCTAGGCGACAGCTCCATTGCTCAGCAACTGAGCTATTTTAGCATGAGGTGGAGGCTGTGGAGCCATCCTCAGCATTCAGGACCAACATTGCTCAAACCATCGAGCCATGGCTACAGAAGGAAAATGGGGGTGGTGCGAGAAGCGGACAATCACTTCTCCTGTGTGCCCTTACCAGGAACTGAACACAGAACTTCCATATGCCAAGCTGATGCTTTACCATTGATCCAACCGGCCAGGGCCAAAAAATAAATTTCCTAAGCCATGCCTAAGATGGGAAAGGTACTAAATCAAAAATATAGCAAAACTATTTCAAAGGATTAAGATAAGGGAATTTTTTAAACACACATAACAATTTGTTCTCTATGGAGGGTATAAGAATATAATAAGTAAACTCACTGTCTCTGTGTCTTGGGAAGAAAGCCTACCATTTCCATGGCCAGTTGTAAGCGTTCAAAGTCATGCTTCAAATCTTCCCCTTCCACTGTGAAGCAATCCTGCTTATTTAAGAAAAAAGAAAGGGAAACAAAATAAGATTGCTTATTTAAAACTAGCATAAACCACTCAGAAATACAGTAATTTTAGATAGGTACACCTATGCATAAAAATTAGAGCTGGTGAATACTCAGACATAGTCAAATTCATTAGACCTCTTATCTTATGCAAACTAAACACATACTTACCAAAATACCATGAAGTTACCATTTTTCTCCCTTTCACAATCATTAAAGCAAGAATCTCAAAAATGACATGATACCAATTTTAACTTTTAGTAGTTCTGAATGCTTTCGAGACCCAAAGCATTCAAGAGAGTTCAACTGCACAAACAAGTACTATTTATTCAACAAATATTTAATAAATTCCTACATATATGACAGGCACTGAACTAGATCCTCTTAAAAATAAATTTTAGAAGACGTAGTGATTTAGTTGATAAGTGGAATACAGATTTATATGATATAAAAACGTTTGTGTTATACCATTATTTGATAAAATATAAATAGCTCCTAATGATACAATATAAATATGGTAATCAATCAGCAAAAGAAAAAAAGTGTGCGCTACCAGATTAAAAAAAAATATTCCTTGTTTAGAGTAACCAAAAAAAAGTTAAACATTACATTGTACACTTAAGTCTTTAAATCCCTTTACTATATGTTTTCAGAGTCTATTACACTTCCATTGTCAAAAACTTCCTAACATGTATTCACTTTTGTAATGCCTATCATCCCACAGAATGTTGTATCAAACACTCAATAAACATATGCACTGTTATCTGCTATATTCACTTCTGATCTCTAGTAACGAGTCAGGGCCAAGAAGAAAGTTACTATTGAAATAAATATATAATCACTGAATTAATGAATAAGAACTGAACTGAATGAAACATTCCTTTGAGAAATAAAGGGCTCATTTATTTTTTAAAAAGTATCAAGCATCTACCTTGTATAACCTGCTTCAGACACTGTAAGAATAAGTTAATGCATCTAGATAAATACTTTTAAATATTAAGGTTTACAATACTGTTGAAAATACATTTATTTTCTATATGGAAAAGTATACATGCATAGTTTAAAACTTTAAATTCACTTCAACAAAAATTCTTTCTGAGAACCCATGCATATTCTGCCTATAAAATTTCTGGTAAGCGCCCTGGCCAGTTGGCCCAGTGGTAGAGCGTCGGCCTGGCGTGCAGAAGTCCCGGGTTCGATTCCCGGCCAGGGCACACAGGAGAAGCGCCCATCTGCTTCTCCACCCTTCCCCCTCTCCTTCCTCTCTGTCTCCTTCCTCCCGGGCGCTGGGGATGGCTCCTTGGCCTCTGCCTCAGGCGCTAGAGTGGCTCTGGTCGCAACAGAGCGACGCCCCGGAGGGGCAGAGCATCACCCCCTGGTGGGCAGAGCATCTCCCCCTGGTGGGCGTGCCGGGTGGATCCCGGTCGGGCGCATGCAGGAGTCTGACTGTCTCTCCCCATTTCCGGCTTCAGAAAAATACAGGAAAAAAAAAAAATTTCTGGTAAGCAAAAATATTTTAAATTTTTATTTATTGATTTTAGAGAGATAAACATCGATTTGTTATTCCACTTATTTATGCATTCACTAGTTAATTCTTGTATGTGCCCTGACTGGGGATTGAAACTGCAACCTTGGCATATCAGGATCATACCAACTGAGAGTTGGACCCAAAAATCATTAAAATATTAGTTCATAAAAATAAAATGAATTAGGCGACACTAAACCTTTGCATCAAAGTTATTTAAAACCAGCTTTAAAATAAAACTATTGAATAGATTTATTACCATTTAAAGAGGGAAAGTTAGTATTTACTAAATGTCTTCTACATATGGCAGAATCACTTGACGTACAGAATCTCACAAAATCCTCAAAACATAAAAAAATAAATATAGCTATGTATATATAATTGTATGTACATTTGTAGGGGAGAAAACAAACTCAAAGGTTAAATAACTTGCCTAAACAACATGATGGCCAAACCAAAATCTATACAGTTCTAAATCGTTTGCTCACTCCTATGTAACACTATTTGCTTAAGCTTATTTCAAAGGATAATCCTTAAAAGAAATTAAATCACCATCCCAATAGGTAACATCAGGTCCTCTGTTAAAAGCAACTCTCTCACTATAGTTTCCCTTAGGATCATTCATACAATTCCATAAAATGTATAGCACAGGTGGCAGAACAGTCCTTAACAATCCTCTTTCTATAATGCTAGTCACATAAATTCTAATAACTCAGAGGGAAACACATTTTGTTTGCCCCAAAATATAGTATGAGGAAGAGCTACAAGGAAGGAACCAAAAGATCCTCAGACTAACTGCTTGCTTTTAGTAACTTGTGGGCAGGGCGGGGGGAGGGGACAACAAATTATAAAGTTCAAACTAGAATAGACTTGAAAACAGAATAAACAGGAGGGTGGTGATGAAAGTAATGTTAAGGTAGTAGGAGAATATGGCTACAAAGTCCTTCCAGAAGAAAAAAGCAGATAATGGTGAGTCCAATGGTGGCAGCAATGGTGGACATTTATTGTGTACTTACTAAGTATTAAGCACTCTATCAAGCAAATGTATTCTAGATGCATTATCTGATTTATTTTTCTTTTCTTTTTCTGTTTTTAGGTGAGAGGAGGGGAGATAGAGAGGCAGACTCCTGCATGCACCCTGACCATTGGGCAACCCTGTCTGGGGACAATGCTTGAGTGCCAAGCTATTTTTAGCACCTGAAGCTGACATGCTGGGACCAACAGAGTTATCCTAAGTGCCTGGGGCCAACGTTCAAACCAATCAAGCCACTGGTTGTGGGAGGGGAAAAGGAAAAGAAAGGGTAGAGGAAGAGGGACAGAAGCAGATGGTCACTGTGCCTTGGCCCAGAATCAAACCCAGGACAGCCATTCATGGGGCAGATACTTGATCCACAAAGCCAATGGCCAGGGCCAGCACTAATTTAATACTCATAAAAATTCATGATAAAGACCATTATTAACCCCTTAAATAAATGATAGAAACAAAAGAAGTGACCAGCTCAGGTTCTCAAAACTGGTGGATAAGCTAGTATTCAAGTCAGGTCCGTCTACTTCAGACCCCAAATTCTTGAGCATTACTTAGACTATTTAATGAAGAGCAGATCAGTGCACAATTCCATTGTAAGCTCTGTACAAGCAATCAAGTCTTCTAGTGGCCATGAGTTTCTAGGTCTCCTACCTACTTCCCAATGAGGCATACTCACTTGGTATAATAAATATAAATGTCTAAAATTTCTTTTCCAAAACGTTAATTTTTTGCATTGAAAGTTAGAGAGATAGGTAAGAAGGGAGAGAAAGAGAGACAAAAAGAAGCATCAACTTCTTGTTCCACTTAGTTGTTCCATTTACTTATGTACTCATTGATTGCTTTTCATATGTGCCCTGACCAGGGATCCAACCCATGACCTCAGTATGCTGGGAAAATGCTTTTACCCACTGAACAACCTGGCCAAGGCCTATTTTCCAAAATGTTAAATATGAAACCATAAATTACTGGATTATAAAATGGTAATACAATTAAATTTTGAGGGGAAAAAATGTCTATAATTATTGATCTTTTTCAATTCTGAAAAAGGCTAGTTTTATAATTAGTGGAGTTTCTACTCACATGCAGTAAAAATCAAAGTCATGGTTATTTAAATCAAGGACTAAGACATTTTATGTATCCAGAAAGAATAGCTAATAAGTTAGTTCATTAGTTAATTAATAGATATAGAAGAACATGTGTTTTGAGCCTTACATCAGACCTAATTATAAACTGAAGAAAAGGAAAAAGATTTTTTTGTGCTTTTTATGAGTGTATACTTGCCCTTATAAATATAACAAATAATTATAAATATTCCTAATCATTTTATACTATATCATATATTTCCTTAAATTACTCAATTTAAAAACAAGACAATATAAAACAGAAAATATAAATATAGCCTTTTTTGCTATAAAATATTTCAGAAATATTATACATGCACTCATTATGTAAGGAGACTGTTTACTGACACATAACACAGGAAGGTAGTAACTTTGAAAAATAAACAATAACTATTACTCATGTGAGTAATAAAACCACTAAAAAATAATTAAAATAAGTAAATATCAAGGAAAAAGCCCCTGTGGTTCATAAGGATCCACATAAATGCTGAAATCAGGAATGCAATCAATTTACTATTTGTCAAAATAAATACTGAATGTTAGAGGGGGGAGGGGGAATCCCCAAAAAGTAAATTAACTGATTCTTAATCCACAAATCATATAAATGTATGTATATATGTATGTGTATATACACAAATAAATCAATTAAAAGAAATTAAACACTGATTTATCTTCTTTCCTAGACTGTTCACATGATAGCTGATTTTTTTTCTAAGTCATGAAATAGAAGCAAATGAGCAAGGAAATGGTCCTTTAAGAGGAACATATGGTATTTAGGTACATGTACTGACCGGCTCAGAATCATAGCAATAATCATCCCAGCTCTGTCTGAGGGGTTTCTTTGTTATCTGAAAGTAAGGCAGATTAGTTAGGTAGAAATAATGGTTATGATACGTCTCTAATAATCTATTAACCATCGTGTTTAGGTATCACTGCTGTTATCCAAAGAAAGTTATTTGGTATAGCAGCACAAAACAAGAAACAACTATGTAAATGATCAAATTCTGGGAAATGATATATTATTATAGCCAATCCATACTTACTATTTTCTAGTGACTCTGAGATTTATTAATCTCTAAGTTCCAATATTGTCTAATTATTCATCTTATGACAAGAATATGTATGGTATGGCCACTGATTACAAAAATATCTGGAAGAACAGTAATAAACTCTGAATTTCTCTAATACTAATAACTATCAGCTCATTTATGGGTAATTACTACTTTTTAAAAAGGAAAGTAATTAGTCACCCAAATATGCAAATAGTTGAAACTACAAATATGTCACTTCAAAATTAAGAAGTATCAGTTATACAGCATGCAGTGTATCTTTTCAAGCTTTTATATAATTATTTACTGATTTTAGTGAGAGAGGTAGGAAGAAAGAAATAGGAACATCAATCTGTTCTTGTATGAACCCTGACCAGGAATCAAACCATCAACCTTCTGCACTTTAGGACAATGCTCTAACCAGCTGAGCTATCCGACCAGGGCTCATGGTGTATATCTTGAAAAGAGTCTAAGATATTACTTTTATAACCTTAAATACATATTATAATCTTTGATCCATTACCAAAGTATCAACTTGCTTACAAATCGCCATAAAAACTTAATTACTGTAAAGAAATGCCTTTCCATAGATATTACATCTTGCCTCAAAAAGTTAAAATAATAAGAAGACACAATTTTTTATTTAGATGATGTTCTGTCAGACCAATTCCATTAATATTGGTCCTAGAATTTTTGCTATTAATATAAGGGATAAACTTAGAGAAACCGATGTAAAGTTCTGATAATTACTACTTATTATAGAAGTTTAGGGAGTATAATATGAGTTTCAAGGGAAGACACAAATTTCCTAAGTAATTTCCT
This sequence comes from Saccopteryx leptura, assembly GCF_036850995.1. Lineage (NCBI taxonomy): Eukaryota > Metazoa > Chordata > Mammalia > Chiroptera > Emballonuridae > Saccopteryx > Saccopteryx leptura. The sequence continues at coordinate 125,429,040 of NC_089508.1, forward strand.
CTGATGCATTTCATATTGAGTGTTTAATAGGATCATTCACTAAATTATAAAAATAATCATACTCTAAGTCAGTACCACAGTATCGTGCAAAAAGGTATACGTATTAAGACTTCAAAACATGAAAATAAGGTTTAAAGTAATCCCTTGAAGAGGGCAAGCATTAACCATTAGTAACATGCGTGGTCTGTAAAAGGTAAATCACTTTGAAGAGAGTAAACCATTTTTCTAACATGGAGATACCTACAAAAAGCAAAAGGCATAAATACAACTTTTAAAACTCATGAGAGTAATGATTTTTAAATTTGAGAACTACATCATACAAATTTTTACACTGCATGTTTGAAAACACTTAATATCCATTAACAGATTTGGAAAAGAAGGTACTAAAAATAATAATAAATAAAACTGTTATCAAGAGCTAAAATTTAATAATGCCCTACATTTGAAATGCTTCTCATTAACACTTACCTGATTAAGATAATGATATTCTTCTGGTTGTTTAAGATGGAATGCTAATCTCTCTTCTTCACTTGCTCCTGCCAGGAGGTAATAGAACACATGATAGTTCCTGTTGAAAAAAATGAAGTATGGCTTTGTAATGAACATGACCTATGGTTATCATTTAACTGGAAAAAAAAAGCAAACATTAATTACTAAAATGTTTTTCAGCTTTGCTTCACTTTTTAACACAAAGGTGATAAATTCAATATTTTCAATAAAATAAAATGTTTTGGATGCTGAATTTAAAAGTGGGGTGAAGGCAGCAATATGGCAAAGATAGAACCTCTGAAAATTCCTTCATAAAACCAATTAGAACACTAACAAATTTGTCAAAATCAACTTTTTAGAATTCTAAAAATTGAGCAAATGTTTACAACAATCCAGGGAGTGTTTACACAAGAAAATCAGCTAGCCTGACCAGGTGGTGGCGCAGTGGATGGAGCGTCGGACTGGGATGTGAAGGACCCGGGTTTGAGACCCCAAGGTAGCCAGCTTGAGTGCAGGCTCATCTGGTTTGAGCAAAAGCCCACCAGCTTGAACCCAATGTCGCTGGCTCCAGCAAGGGGGTGCTCGGTCTGCTGAAGGCCTGCGGTCAAGGCACATATGAGAAAGCAATCAATGAACAACTAAGGTGTTGCAATGCACAATGAAGAACTGATAATTGATGCTTCTCATCTCTCTCCGTTCCTGTCTGTCTGTCCTTGTCTATCTCTCTCTCTGACTCACTCTCTGTCTCTGTAAAAAATAAAAAATTTTAAAAAATAAAAAAAATAAAAAAAAGAAAGTCAGCTAAATCTCAGTAATACTAGTAAGGTTTTGTGGCCTTCTAACTTGTCCTACTTCATCTGCTGTTCACTAGATCCATGGTAGCCTTCAAAACCAACAGTTGACAATCTTTTTTTCTTTTTTTAAGAGAAACCAGAATTTTTTTAAATTTAATTTTATTTATTCATTTTTAGAGAGGAGAGAGAGAGGGAGAGAGAAGAGAGAGAGAGAGACAGAGAGAGAGAAAGAGGAGGAGCTGGAAGCATCAACTCACATACGTGCCTTGACCAGGCAAGCCTAGGGTTTCGAACCGGCGACCTCAGCATTTCCAGGTTGACACTTTATCTACTGCACCACCACAGGTCAGGCCGACAGTTGACAATCTTGTCAACATTAGAAACCAGGCAGCCTCCAAAGGGGACAGATCTGGGTTGGAGCTCGTTCAGAACCTCATTTCATGAAAAATATCATTATCTGAACTGTCTGAAAAAAGCTATGTTGAAAACTTTCTTTTGTTTGACCTGATGCAAAGTAAGCCCAGGGTTAAAGTCTTTTCCGCAGGGGCATTTATAGAAAACAATTACAATTTTTTAACATGTCACTGTCTTGAAGCAGTGGATAAATGTTGGGGCAAACAAAAAGCTAACCAAAACCTTAAAGAGAAACTCTGAGGCTCTCTACACAGTCTTTTTTTTTTTTTATTTAAAGGACCAATATATTGCCAAGAATCTAGATGGCCATGCACATATACAAGTCTATTGGCATGCCCAGGGCCACGTGCTAGCTCCACAAAGACCAGAAGAGGTGCTAAGCTCTCAGTTTTGGCTAACTTTGAGGGTCTGTACAGAAGAGAGTAAAGGTGAACACAGAATTTTAAAAGCCTATGTAAGTGTAAAAGGCAAGACACAGAGCCCTTACTCAAACTTACTATTTCCAAGCATTTAAGGAAATTTTAATTCTTGGAAATAGTAATCATTACCTAATCAAGCAGATTTACTTAAAAGCCCATATTCAAAAAAGAATACAGACCTCACAAAGTTAGCTCACAAAAGTGAAGAAACAAACAGAACAAAAACAACAACCGAAAATCCTGGGAAAGGGAAAATCTCATATTTAGAGCTGTTGTATTATTTAAAATGTCCAATATTTTAAAAAATTTATTGAGGTATGTAAAGAAACAAGAAAATATAGCACATAGAGAAAATAAAAAACAACACTAGTAACTGTCACTGAGGAAGCCCAGATGCTACTTATTAGACAACATTTTAATCAACTGTTTTAAATATATCCAAAGAACTAAAAAACCATGTTTAAGAGAACTAAAGGCAGCCCTGGCAGGGTAGCTCCATTGGTTAGAGCATTATCCCAAAGTGCAGAGGTTGCCGGTTTGATCCCTGGTCAGGGCACATACAGAAACAGATTGATGTTCCTGTCTGTCTCTTTCTCTCCCTAAAATCAATACAATAAACATTAAAAAAAAAAGAGAACTAAAGACAAATATGAAAATGATGTCTCATCATATAGGCTATTAATAAATACATAAAACTTATCAAAAAATCAAAAAGAAATTTTAAAGTTGAAAAACAAAAACAAAACACTAGAGAAGATCAACATCAGATCCAAACAGACAGAAGAATGAATCAGTGAACTTGAAGACAGGTCAACTGAGACTAGCCTTAAAACAGAAAGAGAAATGAAGAAAACTGAGCAGAGTCTCAGAGATGTGTAGGATACAATTAAGCAGACACTACTGGCATAATGTGGGACACAAAGATAAGGACAATAGGAGCCCCCAAAAAAGAAGAAAAAAAGGTGCAGAAAGAATATTTTAAAATAATTATATCCAGCGTGGCCTGTGGTGGCATAGTGGATAGAGCCTCAACCTGGAATCCTGAGGAATGCTGAGGTTGCTGATTGAAAACCCTGGGCTTGCCCAGTTAAGGCACATACAACAAGCAACAAATGAACACCTCAGGTGCCACAACCATAAATTGATGTTTCTCATCTCTCTCTCCTTTAAAAAAATTAAAAAACTGTTGTCTGTACTTGAGGTTCTTTGAAAACACCAACCCCTGAGTAGTGCTTGTAGTTTCTCAAGTTTTTTAAAATTAAAAGTCAGTGTATGACCCATTGTCTGGAGCTGGACACGCCTTTTTTGGTAACCTAGATTTTGGTGGTTATGCTTTGTGGTCATTACTTTGGACAATCAGGTGTGCCTGAGATCTTGTTTTCTGTGTTTCAAATGAATCTTCCTGTTGGGAAAAGTACTGTCTGGTGTTAGACATGACCCAGGCAGTCGGCTGAATCAGCGACTGACTGTTGTCTCTCATAGCTAACAACACCAGTTTCTCCCCCAAAGACGTAAGACCCTGCAAACAAGGTGACTGGAACAGTGGTGTGGCAGAGCTGGAAACCATACAGAGATAACTTCCTGCTGTTCTATGGGGGATTTTTCCTGAGTGAGAGGTTTCACGGGGGTCTGCCTACTCATGAGGAGGACGAGATATATTATTTGTAAGGGAGATAGATCTCTTTTGCCCTTTTGCAAATTGGACAGTTTGTATTCAAACGCTATAACTAGGGGGCAGTCATAATTGCATTAAAAGAAATAAAAGCAGGGCCATTGCAAGAGAAAGCAGTCTAGAGGTGACCCTTTTTAATGTGTACCAACAGCATGTCACAGACTGAGCAAATAAAACATAATCACCCAAATCCTTTTATCCGGGGATTTTGATGACATAAGCATTGTGGCCACGCCATTTTCTCCTCTAACCCTCACCGCAGCTGAGCACCGAGGGGTTCTGCAGAGGGGAGCGTGCATTATCTGGGAGCTGGGTGCTGACATTCTCTCAGTAGCACGCATGGGTCTTCAGAAGACTGCTGGATTGTCTGTGGCCCCTGTGTCTGTTGCTGTACAGGCGGAGACCTCCCTGTCTTTTCATTAAGGTGACAGTGGCCATCTCTCTCTCCTTTAAAAAAATTAAAAAACCACAACAAGGAATCCAGGAGTATATCCTTAGCACTCCATTAAAATATATTAGAAAGTTACTAATAATCTTCTAATAGTAGTACCTATAAGCTCTGCAAGTCTTTGAGACCATTCTCTTCCTGAAAGATTCTTCTCTTCATTTTGAAACTCTAATTCAGATTTTCTCATCTACTAGCCACAAAAGAAGTAACAGAGAAGTCTGAGTTCTAATCCTAACCATGCAGGTAATTAATTATGATAATGTTAGTTATTAATTACTGAGCTTCTATTTTTTATATATAAACATTTTATTTTTTAAGAGATTTTATTGATTGATTTTAAAGAGAGGAGAGAGAGAGAAAGGGAGGGGAGCATCAACTGTAGTAGTTGCTTCTCGAATGTGCCTTGTGACCAGGCAAGACCAGGGTTTCAAACCAGCAACCTCAGCATTTCAGGTAGACGCTTTATCCACTGCACCATCACAGGTCAGGCTATAACAGTTTATAAATTTTATTTCATTCAACCCTCTAAACACTCTACAATAGTTTTCTATTTGTACAGTGAGACTAAATATCGAAGGAAAGAATTTAAATAAGATGCCCAAGAAATATCCAATATTTGAATATGTATGTCTGTTTAACTTCAAACTCTGGATGTCAAATTTTGTCTCACTGAAACATGAAGCAAACGATTTACATCTCCAATATTTGTTTCCTTCATCTGAAAGAGATTACATACATCATCTTTGAAGTCCCATATACCTCACATATTATAATGAAATTAAAAGCTTTATTAAAATTTTTTCTCAAGTTACAGAGAGAACACTAAGACATGAAAAATGGTGGTCCAAAGGCACATGCTCACAGAGTATAAGATACCAGTTTTTCTGTTCTGACAATTGCCTAGAATTTAGAAAGGGCAACAATTCTATATACCCATTAAAAAATCTCCTAGCAGCCCCATAAAAAGTGCACTTTTCTGCCCATGACAGAAATAACAATTATATGTAAAACTATGTATAGTATAAACTGAATTAAAGGTCATAATATACAAAGTTCCTAAAAGTCAATCTGCATTATACAAATATTAACTTAAATGAAATATGTACCGTTCATTATGCTCTTGATAAACAAGTCTGGACTTCTCTAGAAGATATTTTTCAACATAGGCACTAGGAGAAAAATAAAAATTGGTTAATATAAAGTAGACAAATATTTTTCAGAGAAGATGAAAAAGTATAAAGGTGGCTACCCAGATTGTTTTAGTATATTTACAATTATTGTGTAATGGATGAACAGTGTCATAATGCTGTTATATGCATAAATTCATAAATCTTTTGTTTGCTTGTTTATAATAAAGCAAAATAATGTCAGAAATTGAAAACATCACACACAAGAACTTCCCATGATACAGACTTTACTTTCTTTCCAGGGTGATATAACACACTAGACATTCTTTCAGATACTATACTTTGGCCAGACTACTATTTTAAGAAAAGCTCAAAGAAAAAAAAAAAAAAAGAAAAGCTCAAAGATATACTATACATATTCATGCTATTGCCACATTCCGGAACCAATTTAATGATTATTTATTGATTTAGTAAGTAAGCATTAATTATACACTGTGCTAAGCATTGTTCAAATATAGAAATAAGTGACTCATTACCTGTTCTCAAGGGGCTTACAAACTAGTGAAGGAAATAAGTAGCAGCTCCCATACTGAGTTGACTGGGTTTAGTATAGAGCAATCATCTGGATATTAAACATTTACCAGGAGAGACACATAAGATTCAATCCAAGCCTGACCTGTGGTGGCACAGGGGATAGAGCATCAACCTGAAATGAGGTCGCCAGTTTGAAGCCCTGAGCTAGCCCAGTCAAGGCGCATAACAGAAGTCATCAATGAAAAACTAATATGTGCCTGGCCTGTGGTGGCACAGTGGATAAACCTTCGACCTGCAATGCCAAGGTTGCGGGTTCGAAACCCTGGGCTTCCCTGGTCAAGGTACATACAACAAGCAAGCAACAAACAACTAACATGAAGCAACTATGAGTTGATACTTCCCATTCCACGCTCCCCTTTCTCTCCTGTCTCTGTAAAACCAATAAATAAAGTATTTAAAAAAAAAAAAGAAAAAGAGAAAAACTAATATGAAGCAACTATAACTGTTCTCTCTCTCACTCTACTCTCTCCCTCTCCCTCTAAAATCAATAAATCTTAACAAAAAAGATCCAATCAAAGAAGGAGAAAGGATGTAAGAAAGAATTCCTACACAGAGTAAATACATAGCACACAGTAAATGTTATTTAAATCTATCCATCAAGAGAATAAATGATTCTGAAATCTGAAAGAGTGCCCAGAATAAGACAAGAAGAACTGTCTTTATGTAAAGGCATAAAAAAGGGCACCTATCAACTTTAGGAAAGATCATTAACATAGCTAGAGAATAAGATAGGCACAAGTACTGGATCAAGAAGATCCATTATACCATGTACTAGAAGGATAAAACTTATCCTGAAAGTCATGATAGACTTGATTAAACATGAACTGTAGCCTGACCAGGCAATGGCATAGTGGATAGAGCATCAGACTGGGATGTGGAGGACCCAGGTTGGAAACCCCAAGGTCACCAGCTTGAGTATGGACTCACCAGCTTGAGTGCGGGGTCGCTGGCTTGAGCTTGGGATCATAGACATGACCTCATGGTCACTGGCTTGAGCACAAAGGTCGCTGGCTTAACACCCAAGATAGCTGGCTTGCACCTAAGGTCGCTGGCTTGAGCAAGGGGTCACTTGCTCTGCTGTAGCCATCTGGGTCAAGGCACATATGAGAAGGTAATCAATGAACAACTAAGGAGCCACAGCAAAGAATTGATGCTTCTCATCTATCTCCCTTCCTGTCTGTCTGTCCCTATTTGTCCCTCTCTCTGTCACTAAATAAATAAACAAATAAACAAACATGAACTGTATTTCTGATGCTATTCTCTTTATACAGTATGCACCCACCAATTCTTCACTACCTCTTACCCAAATTGGAGCAATTGGTTAAACTCAAACAAGAAAAGGGGTTTCTATAAATTTAAGTGTTTTTGACTACTAAATCAAAATTACTTATCACAAACCTCTTTAGGGTTAAAATCTGACTCTTGAGCTCTTATTTCCCTTGTTCCCTCCTACTGCATGCTCTGTTATTTCAGTCACTCCCAAATACAGTCTATTCCCTCAAACATGATATTCACTCTTAAATAAATTGTTCGCCGTCTTCCTTCCACTTCCAATTCTGTTGACTATTCCCTCTGTCCAGAAGATTCCACTCATTCATTAAAATGAAGCTCAAATGTGTCTTCTTTGCAAATTCATTATCACTACTACCAGCAGTAGTTAAAATTAATCACTTCTTCTGAATTACCATTATCACCTCTAGTCTAAATGACGGAAACAGGCTCTTACAGGTGTAAAATGGGGAGAAGAAACTTACATAAACTAGTGTGTTAAATTCTTCTACCCACTCTGCATGACAAATATGACTGCCTCTATTTTACAAGTGAAGAAACTGATACTCAAAGATATTAAGACGATGTAGCTAGTATACAACAGAACCGTGATTTAAACCCAGGTCAGTTCTCACTATAAAGGCTCTGTCTTTCAACTACACTAACATAATTCTGGACAGCGTTCTTTCCATCCTTTTAATTCATAATTATACTGCTACGAGAGTTATTTACCTTTAAAATAAGATCAAATCATGTTATTCCTCTATTTTCACTTGTTTCTTATACTAAAGTATATAGGGGTGAATTAATATTATGCTCATCTGGGATTGTTTTTAAAATACATCAGCACAGAGCCTGACCAGGCAGTGGCGCAGTGGATAGAGCGTCGGACTGGGATGCAGAGGACCCAGGTTCGAGACCCCGAGGTCGCCAGCTTGAGCACGGGCTCATCTGGTTTGAGCAAAAGCTCACCAGCTTGAGCCCAAGGTCACTGGCTCGAGCAAGGGGTTACTCAGTCTGCTGAAGGACCACGGTCAAGGCACATATGAGAAAGCAATCAATGAACAACTAAGGTGTTGCAATGCAATGCACAACGAAAAACTAATGATTGATACTTCTCGTCTATCTGTCCCTGTCTATCCCTCTCTCTCTGTCTCTGTAAAAAAATAAAAATAAAATAAAAAATAAAATACATCAGCACAGAAAGAAAAAGAATGGCCTGACCAGGTGGTGGTGCAGTGGACAGAGCGTTGGACTGAGATGTGGAGGACCCAGGTTTGAGACCCCGAGGTCGCCAGCTTGAGCATGATAGAATACATGAATTACAACTGCCCTTTTGCTGTTCTGCTTGGCTGCCTGACCCCACCCTTAATTACCAGACAATCACCCCTGGAACAAAGGAATTCCAGGAAGCTGGTCAATCACCCCAAAGAGGAGTATTCCAGAAAGCCGAACATACCAGCACACCCTTGCTCAAGGCTATCCCCAACCCTATAAAGTTTTACCTCAGTCTGTTTGGGGGGCCCTTCTTCCCAGAGAATTGCCCCAGCAGGTCTTTCTCCTATAAAGCCTGCACATCTGATGTTCGAGTGCCGTCTCATTCTTACAGAGCGCAGCCTCAACTGGTTTGAGCAAGGATCACCAGCCTGAGCCCAAGGTCGCTGGCTCAAGCAAGGGGTCACTCTGTCTGCTGTAGCCCCTAGGTCAAGGCACATATGAGAAATCAATCAATAAACAACTAAGGAACCGCAACGAAGAATTAATGTTTCTCATCTCTCTTCCTTCTTGTCTGTCTGTCCCTATCTGTCCTTCTCTCTGATTCTCTCTTTCTCTGCCATTAAAAAAAAGAAAAAAGAAAAAGAATGAAGGAAACATGGCAAAATTTGGTAATTGTAGAATCTAAGTGGGAGCTCCTTTACTCTTTTGTATGTTTATTTTTTATAAAAAAAAAAAATTTAATCTGCTTCCCAGTGTCAGAGGATAAATTACAGAGTTTTTTCACAGTCTGAAACCAGCTGACCACTATGCCCATAATTGGTAGCCATTGATTACTTCAAGCACACCAAGCTCTTGTCAGGATTCTATTCATTTGCTAATGTAAGTTCCTCAATGGGTAATGTGATTGCCAAGTTTTTTGCTTGGCAAATTATTAAGATCCAAAATAAAAATCATCTTTTCTTCTGAACTCCTCCAGACACATACAATCATTGTATTTATCTCATTTTCTATAATCATTTTCATGAATATGTATCTTCCCAAAGAAACTATACGGACTTTAATTGCAGAGAACATGTCTACATGTTTTTACATTCTCAAATTTAGCATAGTGTCTGGCACTCAAAATGAACTCTATAAATATTTGCTTAATGAATGATAGGGTGAAAGATAAAAATGAGCAGTATTTATCTGTTGACTCAATGTTAAAGTTTAAAATGTTCAATCTGTATTTGTTGACTTACTACTCAAGATAAAGATATTTTGCTCGTTATTGATGTAAGAGAAAGTTTAACCTTCTTAGGTAGTCATTTAACATAGACAAACCTGAATGTCATGCATAAAGTGGGAAAACAAATATCTGCCACTCTTAAATCTGCCATTCTTAAATAAAAAATGTGTCTTAAGAATCAATGACTATACATAATGGTACTTTGTATGTTATAAAGCAACATATACAACTTTACCTATTAATAACCTCTCATGCAGCATAATCATAAATAGAGAAAGCAGCCCAACTTGACTAGAGCCCGCTTTTGTGAGTAAAAATGCCATCTATACCTTTGGAAACTAACATTCCTCAAATCAGGAAAGAAATGAGGAATGCAACTTGTTACTGAAGAAGGACTTATCCTTGTTTTTTTTTTCTTGGGGGTGAGGGCAAAAGAATAAGATAAGAGTTGGTCAAAAATTTTAAATCTAAATGCAGAAGCATTTGAGATCTTGCTCCTCAGTATATGTTGTTAAGTCTGGCTCAAATAAACCCATATAAATACATACACACATGCATGCATACATACATACAATCAAAAGTAAAATGATAACACTTAAGCATAATTTAAATAGCATAAAAAATAGAGATCAATCTCATTTAATATAGATGCAAAAATCATAAATAAAAACTAGCAAACAGACCACGACAATGTAAATACATATTGTGTATAAATGTCTGTATATATGTATAAGTATGTATGTACGTGTGTGTTTCTTTGTAATGACCCAATGGGATTCTATTCCCAGGAATACAAAATGAATTAATATTAGGAGAGTAAGGATAATATTAATAGACCTCAAAATGAAGATCATGTTAAACTCCATATTTGTCAAAAAGGCCTTTGACAGTAGTAAGACAGATTCCCGCATGTGCCCTGACCGGGATCCACCCAGCAACCCCCATCTGGGGCCAGTGCTCAAACCCATTGAGCCACTGGTTGCAGAAGGGAAAGAGGGAGAGAAGGGTAAGACAGAGGGGAGGGAAGGGGAGGGGGAAAGAAGCACATGGTCACTCCTCTTGTGTGCCCTAACAGAGAATCGAACCGGGAAGTCCATACACAGGCCAATGCTCTATCCACTGAGTAACCAGCCAGGGCCTCAAATTTTTTTAAATCAAAGCTTAACTCATTAACATGAGAAAATGTTCTAAATCCAGAATTTTACTTAGAGCAGGAAAGTAAAGGCATTCATATAAAAATCTGAAACAGATTTTCTTCTCCTTCTATCTGCTCATGTAGTGTGCGAGGCCCTTCCCATCTCCGCATCCACAGGTCCGCGCCTGCCATGGCGCATTAGAGGCAGCAGTGCCTGCGGCAGCATTGGCCTTCGCAGCAGCAGCAGCAGCAGCACCAGGCTCTGCAGCGGCACCCCCCAGCGGCTTAAGCCATGGCGCTTTTCACGGCATTCAGCAGCAGCATTGCTGTAACTGATAAAGACACCTTCGAATTAAGCACATTCCTCGATTCCAATAAAGCCCCACAACATGACCAAGATGAGCTTCCTGAGCAGCAGGGTGTTGGTGGGGGATTTGATGTCCCCCTTCGACCAGTTGGGTTTAGGGGCTGAAGAAAGCCTAGGTCTCTTAGACGACTACCTGGAGGTGGCCAAGCACTTCAAACCTCATGGGTTCTCCTAACAAGGCTAAGGCGGGCTCCTCCGTATGGCTGACTGTGGATGGGTTGGTCGAAGACTCAGACAATGGTAAGGAGGAGGCCTTTCCGGGACAGATTGGATGGTGGAGAAAATGGATCTTAAGGAGTTTGACTTTGATGCCCTATTCAGTTTAGATGACCTGGAAACCATGCCTGAGGAGCTTTTGGCCACATTTGATGACACGTGTGATCTCTTTAACCCCCTAGAACAGGAGATTAAAAAGGAGTCCCCCAAGACAATGAACCCAATTGGCCATCTTCCAGAAAGTTTACTCAAAACTGACCAGATTGCCCCCTTTAACTTCCTCCAAACACTTCCCCTTTCCCCAGAGACCCTGTCCCCCACTGCAGATCATTCCTTTAGTTTAGAGCTAGGCAGTGAGGTTGATATTTCTGAAGGAGATAGGAAATCAGACTCCACTGCTTATATTACCATAGTTCCTCAATGCATAAAGGAGGAAGATGCCACATCAGACAATGACAGTGGCATCTGTATGAGCCCTGAGTCCTATCTGGGCTCTCCCTAGCATAGTCCCTCTACCTCCAGGACCTCTCCAAATAAAAGTCTGCTGTCTCCAAGTGACCTTGGTGGCTCTGTTCGCCCCAAACCATATGATCCCTCTGGAGAGAAGGTGGTAGTGGCAAAAGTGAAGGGTGAGAAACTAGATAAAAAGCTGAAAAAAATAGAACAGTTGAACAAGACAGCAGCCACTAGGTACTGCCAGAAAAAGAGGGCAGAGCAGGAGGTCCTGACTGGGGAGTGTAAAGAGCTAGAAAAGAAAAATGAGGCTCTAAAAGAGAAGGTGGACTCCTTGGCTAAGGAAATCCAGTATCTGAAAGACTTAGTAGAGGAGGTCCGCAAGGCAAGGGGAAAGAAAAAGGCCCCCTCGTTATAGTCAGTGTGTGCTTGTACATAAGTGGCTTGTGCTGGAGCCATGTATTGTAATAAATATTTTGTAGTGAAAAAAAAAAATCTGAAACAATTTTATCACAGTATAGGAGGTATGGAATCAGAGAAGGTAGAAAATAACCAGATATGAGAACAAAGAAAAAAAGGAAAAGTATCTATTTTTGCAGATGATAATATACCTAGAAAAGGTAAAAGAAACAAGAGTAAAACTCATACAAACAATAATTCAGTAAGACAAGATATAAAAGTAATATAAAAATCAATAGCCTTCAATTTATACAAACAATACATAATTTGAAGATATCATATAATGCAAAAGAAAAATCACTTTTACTAACAACATTAAAACAAAACACTGAGAAATAAATGTAACAAGAAATACAAAAAAACCTTAGTATATCTAAAAAGCATGAAGATGTCAATTACCCCCAAATCAATATGTACATTTACCATTAATCCAATAGAATCAAGTCATGAAAGACATGGAGAAACCTTCAGTACATGTTGTTGAGAAAAACAATCCAATCCGTAGAGGTTATTTACTACCTGATCCCATCTACATGGCATTCTGCAAAAAGAAAAACTATGGAAACAGTAAAAACCATTGGTGGTGGCTCTAGCTGGCTGGCTCAGTGGATAGAGCATCAGCCCGGTGTATGGACATCCCAGGTTTGATTCCAGGTCAGGGCACACAGGAGAAGAGACCAACTGCTTCTCTCTCACTCCTTCTCACCTTTCTCTCCCTCTTCCCCTCCTGGACACGCAGCCAGTGGCTTGATTAGTTCTAGCGCAGGCCCTTGGTGCTGCGGAGAGCTTGTTGGTCCAAGCATTGGCCTCAGGAGCTAAAAATAGCTCAGTTGTTTGAGCACTGGCCCTAGACAAGCATTGCCAGGTGGATGCCGGTCAAGACACATGCAGGAGTCTATGTCACTATCTCCCCTCCTTTCACTTAAAACAAAAAACCAAAAACACTGGAGGTCACCAAAGGTTAGAGAATGGGAAGGGATAAATAGAGGAAACAGGATTTTTAGGGCAGTAACATTATTCATATGATACTGTAATAGTAAATATATATCATTACACATCTGTCAAAGCCTACAGAATATACAACACAAATGCAACACACTAATGCAAGATATTATTAATAGGGGAAAGGAGACAAGAGGGCGAAGAGGTATATGGGAATTCTATACTTTCTACACATTTTTGTCATGAACCTAAAACTGCTCTAAAAATATTCTGTTAATTAAAAATACAAGTTATAAATAATATTGCTAACACAACCAGAGGACTCTGATTATATAATGTATAGTATAACAAAATTAAATTTTTTAAGTATAATAATAGTACCACGTAGGTAAATGTGGTTGTGGTTGCTTTAGAACAGTGTTTTTCAACCAGTGTGCCACAGCACACTAGTGTACCGTGAGACATGGTCAGGTGTGCTGTGGGGAAATTAAACATGGGTCCCCAAACTACAGCCCGCGTGCCGGATACGGCCCGCGGAGGCTATTTATCCGGTCCACCACCAGCCACCTCCATCCGAACATAAACATTCCTCTCACAATCCCTCCAGCTATCAGCGACAGGAAGAATGGAGGCACAGGGAACACTCACTGACCAATCACCTTCTAGATTCATCCCGACCACTAGCGATGAACCAATAGTAGGCCTCCTCTCATCCACACCCAAGAAGGTCCTCGCTCGGGCTGCCGTGCACTTGTCATTGTGTGGCCACGGCGAGTAGTTGAAGCTGCTATTCCTCCCCATTATCCCGATTTCTAATCCTGGTCAAGACTGGAGGTAAATGTTGCCACCACTAGATGAAGCCTCAGCCTCAGCTGGTTATGTCTATCCTGATGGTGTATATAGATATTTGACCTTTTTCTTTTTAAAAGAGGCCCCCGCAGAGGGTGATATACAATGCATCACAATGCATCACAATGTTATCTAACTTAAAAGCTAAAGTTTGCTGATCTTCCTTTGGACAGTTTTTGGTTATCTGTTGCCAAGGATTTCCCCATTCTTGCCAACAAAGCTATTTTGACATTGCTCCCGTTTTCAACCACATATCTATGTGAGCTTCTCAAGCTTGACTGCGATAAAAACTAAAAACAGAGAGAGACTGAGAACTGTTGAGGAAGAGCTTCGTGTGTGTCTTTCTACCATTCCTGCCAGGATATCCCTTTTGTGTTCATCGAAACAGGCCCAGGTTTCACACTAAGTGAGTATAAATACATTTAGAAACTATATTATTAACTATATGTATAATATGTACTGTGTTAGAGTGTCATTTTGGTAGGTGGTGTGCCCCAGGATTTTGTAAATGTAAAAAATGTGCTGCGGCTCAAAAAGGTTGAAAATCACTGCTTTAGAAAATACAGTAATTATGAGGCCCAACTAACTCAAGAACAATTTTAAAAAATGAATGTATGCCTACCTGACCAGGTAGTGGCACAGTGGATGGTACATCAGCCTGAGACACAGAGGACCCAGGTTCAAAACCCCCCGAGGTCGACAGCTTGAGCTGGGGGTTCATCTGGTTTGAGAGCAGGCTCACCAGCTTGAGCGCAAGGTTGCTGGCTTGAGCTCAAAGGTCACTAGCCTGAAGCCCAAGGTTGCTGGCTTGAGCCCAAGGTCACTGGTTTGAGCAAGGGCTCACTGGCTCTGCTGCAGACCCCAGTCAAGACACATAAGAGAAAGCAGTCAATGTACAACTAAAGTGCCACAACAAAGAAGTGATGCTTCTCATCTCTTTCCCTTCCTGTCTGTCTCACTTTAAAAAAAAAAAAGAATGTATACCTAATATAGAGATAAAGTAAATGCAGCAAATTGTTAACAATAAATCTAAGTTAAAGATGTATGTATGTTATACTATTCTTAGAATTTTTATCATGTTTGAACTTTTTAAAAAAAGAACAGTTCAAAAAAATATTTAATGCAGACACCAATGTCACTATTCTCATTAAAGAGCACATGAACAATCTATGGTGTATAAAGGGGCAATAATGAAAATATAACCTGACCAGTGATGGTGGCACTGTGGATAGAGCATCAACCTCAGATGCTGAGGTCTCAGGTTCAAATCCCTGGGGTTGCCAGGTAGAGCACGTACTCAACAGGCTCAAGCACACCTTCACCAGCTTGAGCGTGGTGTCACTGGCTTGAGCTGGGGGTTCAAGGTCACTGGCTTGAGTCCAAGGTTGCTGGTTTGAACAAGAGGGGTCACTGGCTTGGCTTGCCCCCCACCCGTTAAGGCACATATGAGAAGTAATCAAAGAACAACTGAAGTAACATAACTACAAGTTGATGCTTCTCATCTCTCTCCCTCATGTCTCTCTCTCTCTCAAAAAATTAATGAAATTATAAAAATATAAACATGCTCTAAAACCTGACATTGCTACTTACCCAAGTACAGTGCCTGTTTCTTGGTAATTTACTTGAATAAACTTGCCAAAACGACTTGAATTGTTATTATGAGCTGTCTTTGCATTTCCAAAGGCCTGTCAAAATAAAGTTTTCATTAATTTCATGTTAAAAAAATGGTAAGTCCTGCTTAGATTAGAGACAAAATGATAAAGAGATACCAAAAAAGCAATTCACGTATACCTTTAGACTCATATAGTTATTGAAATTATTGAAATAAAACCAAGTAGGCAGCACTTTATGCTACTCAGTAAAACAAAACAATTTAAAAAACTTAATGCTCATTAAAATTCAGAATTAAACTTTACAATTTAGAGTCAGCAAATTTTAATATTTATATATGTATTTTTTTTATCTTGCTACTGAAATAAAAAGAGCTAGGTAAAAAATATAAACATCAAAATAATTATAATTTTACAATAGTATAAATGAAGTTTCATTACATAACATACTACACTTTATTATATCTACTTAAAACAAAACTAAAGTACCATTTTAAAGAGAATAAGAACAGCCCAGACCACTTGGCTCAAACGTAGAGTGTGTAGAAGTCCTGTGTTCAATTCCTTCTCCACCCCTCCCTTTCCTCTTTCTCTGTCTCTCCTCCCCTCCCGCAGCCATGGCTCAAATGGCTCAAGCAATTTGGTCTTGAGCATTGAGGATGGCTCCATGACCTCACTTCAGGTGCTAAAATAGTTTGGTTGTCGAGCAAGAGAGCAGTGGCCCCAGGACAGGCAGCATATCACCCTGTAGTGGGCTTGCCAGGTGGATCCCAACTGGGGCACACGCGGGTGTCTGTCTCTCTGCCTCCCTGTCTCCCCACCTCTCACTTAATAATAAAAAGAGAGAAAGAGAATAAAAACATATTGGCTTCCTGAATTATTACCTAAAGTATACACTGTGTAATGAAATATTACCTAGCAATATACATACACTACTGGTACAGACATCAACATTGATGAATATCAAACATTATGTATAGCATGGGAATAAACCAAACACAAGAATACAATTCTCAAATGAAGCTCAAAAAAAGGTAAATGGTACCTTGAAAAATGCTTACAAAGGGACACACAGGGGTAATAAGAATAGCTTTACTGTATCAATGTGGCTACATAGGTATATACATCGATCAAAAATTATTGAGACTGTCCTGTGGTTGGGCAGTGGATAAAGTGCCAACCTAGAAAGCTGAGGTCACCAGTTTGAAACTGTCGGCTTGCCTGGTCAAGGCACATACAACAAGCATTCAATGAACTGAAGTGAAGAAACTCTGAGTTGATACTTCTTACTACATGCCACCCCTCTTCTCTCTGTAACATCAATACATAAAATCTTTACTCAAAAAAGGCTGGCCCTACTTCCAAGATCAGTAGCTTAGGTTCCAGAGGGATATCTGAGCTGCGCAGGGGTTTTCCCCGAAAAGGTTGGGGCCTAATCCTCAAGCCCTGCTCCTGTCCCAGAGCACCAGAGCCAGGAAGAAGCACCCACAGAGCATTCAGCTGTGAAAAGTAGCTAGGTTTCTGTCGCCAAAAAGAGATAAGAGCCTGACCAGGTGGTGGTGCAGTGGATAGAGCATTGGACTGGGATGCAGAGGACCCAGGTTCGAGACCCCGAGGTTGCCAGCTTGAGCGCAGGCTCATCCGGTTTGAGCAAAAGCCTACCAGCTTGAACCCAAGGTTGCTGGGCCCAACAAGGGGTTACTCGGTCTACTGAAGGCCCGCGGTCAAGGCACATATGAGAAAGCAATCAATGAACAACTAAGGTGTTGCAACGCGCAATGAAAAACTAATGATTGATGCTTCTCATCTCTCTCCGTTCCTGTCTGTCTGTCCCTGTCTATCCCCCTCTCTCTGAATCACTCTTTGTCTCTGTAAAAAGTAAATAAATAAAATTTAAAAAAAAAAAAAAAAAAAGAGATAAGAGGCCACAGAGACACAGGCACTCTCTTAAAGGGCCAATGAACAAAATCTCCTTCACAGCCACTTACCCTGGGCTCTGGCGGAGGGAGAGCTGAGCAGACTAAAGCCGTGTGAAGGCAAATGGGGGAGGAGGGGTGTCTCGGCTCTGGGGAGCAACACAGGGGGTAGTGATAGAGGACTAGCCACCAGAATTTCTGTACTCAGTCATTCAATGCCGCAGTCCCCCACCTTTCTTGGGTGGCACACTGCCCTCCCTATGGCAAAAGCCTGGAGGAAGGCAACTGCCCAACCCTTGGAACTCCATCTTGCTCCACCCGACAGAGATTAGGCCCTGTTGAAGAGTCAGTAGTCTTGGCCAGGGAACAGATGACTCAGCTGGCTGGCTTTGAGGCAGGGGCCAATCTCCCCACTTTCTATAATCTGACAGGTACTCGCCTCTCAAGGAAAATTCAACAGAACCACTCTCCTGGCCGCCAGCAGACTCACCATTAAGGATCAAGGGGGGCTCCACCCCTCCAACTCCTAGTGGCTCCATTCTGTTGAGGTAGGTGAAAAATCTGGGACAGACTGAGACCTGTGGCTCTGGGGTGGGGGCCACATACACCACCTTCTCTGAAGTCTGACTCTTTTAGTGACTGAGCCTAAAAGGCAGCCAACAGGTAGCGGTATGCAGAGGCAGATCTCAAGGTGCCTTGGAACTTTTGCCAACATGACCCAAGCCCAGTGCTGGTGAAAGCCAGACTAGAAATAAATTTAACCAAAAGTATAAATGGCCCTTACTGAAAAATTTAAAAGACACTGAAGAAAAAAACTGAAAAAGCATATACATGTTCATGGATAGGAAGAACATCATTAAAATGTGCATATTACTACCCAAGTGGTGGCACAGTGGATAGAGAATCAACCTGAGATACTGAGGACCCAGGTCCAAAACCCGGAGGTTACTGGCATGAGCACAGGGTCACCAGCTTGAGCACACTGTGCATACTCACAAAGAGTTGAGACCTCTGGTTGACATTCTGGATCCATGTTAACAGGAAGAAAAGGTAAAGTGTTGACAAATGCCTGGTTGAATATTGAGGGCTGTCTCAAAAAGCACACAGAACCTTGTACAAGAGACCTTACTACTTCAGAACATTTACAGAAATGCCTGTATAATCATTATCTGACTACTAGCTAAGTAGAGAATTAGATGGCCTCACAAAAAAAAGAATTACAGAATTTGCAGAATTACTTCAAAGAATAACCAAACACTAATAATAGAAACACTACAAACCCTGGAAGAAAGAAAAATCTTATTTCCAGAACTGCCACACCAAAGAGGAAATACATGTATACATATATAACAGAACTATCACTGTCACTCCATTAAAATTAATAAAACTTGGCCCTGGCCGGTTGGCTCAGCGGTAGAGTGTCGGCCTGGCGTGCGGGGGACCCGGGTTCGATTCCCGGCCAGGGCACACAGGAAAAGCGCCCATTTGCTTCTCCACCCCCCCCTCCTTCCTCTCTGTCTCTCTCTTCCCCTCCCGCAGCCAAGGCACCATTGGAGCAAAGATGGCCCGGGCGCTGGGGATGGCTCCTTGGCCTCTGCCCCAGGCGCTAGAGTGGCTCTGGTCGCGGCAGAGCAACGCCCCGGAGGGGCAGAGTGTCACCCCTGGTGGGCGTGCCGGGTGGATCCCGGTCGGGCGCATGTGGGAGTCTGTCTAACTGTCTCTCCCTGTTTCCAGCTTCAGAAAAATACAAAAAAAAAAATAAAAAAAGAAAGAAAAAAAATAAATAAAATTAATAAAACTTTATGTATAAAAAAAATTTTTTTTAAAAACTGCTTCTGAAAAAAATCCAGATGTTGAACATTTTTAGTAAAACCTTTTTATGTTATTTTTAGTATTTTCAAACAACTAAAGGATAGTATGACAGATACACCTTAACAATGGAAAATATAATATTAGTAAAGAAGTAGGAGTTACAAAAAGTATAAAAACTCTGGTGTGTATTATCTAAAATTAAAAAGTGCTTAGAAGGGCTCAAGTAATGACATGAGCAAGTAGAAAAATCAGCAAGGTTGAATGATCAATTAACATAATCCATACTAAGGAAGGGGGGGTAAATGGAGTTTCAGAGACCTGTGGAACCACCATAAAACACTGTTGATGTAATGGGAACACCAGGAGAGGTTAGAGCAAAAAGGACAGAATAAACATTTAAAGAATAGCCAAAAACTTCCCAAAATTCATTAATCTACAAAACAAAGAAGTTCAACAAATTCCAAATATACAATAAATTTTAAAAGACCAGTACACCTAGACAAATTATAATTAAACTGCTGAAACATAAAGAATAAATCTTAAAAGCAGTAAGAAACAACACATGCCAAACAACGGATCCTCAATAAGAATACACCTAATTCTCAACAGAAACCATTACAGATAAAAGACAGTAGAGCCTGACCAGGCAGTAGCACAGTGGATAGAGCATCAGACTGGGACCCGGAGGTCCCAGGTTCAAAAGCCCAAGGTTGCCGGCTTGAAAGTCAGATTGCTGGCTTGAGCATGGGATCACAGACATGACCCCATGGTCGCTGGCTTGACCCCAAAGGTTGCTGGCTTGAAGCCCAAGGTCACCAGCTTGAGCACAAGGTCAATGGCCTGAGCAAGGGGTCACTTTCTCTGCTACTGTAGCCCACCAGTCAAGGCACATATGAGAAAGCAATCAATGAACAACTAAGGAGTGGCAACAAAGAACTGATGCTTCTCATCTCTCCCCCTTCCTGTCAGTCTGTCCCTCTCTGTTCCTCTCTCTGTCAAAATAAACAAACAAAAAAACCCAGAGGAATTATATGTTCAAAGCACAGAGAATTAGGCAATTTGTAAACAAAAGAAAAAATCCAGATTAAAAAAAAGAATTAAAAAAAAAAGGCCTGGACGATTGGCTCAGTGATAGAGCATCAGCCCAGCATGTGGAAATACCGGGTTTGACATCTGGCCAGGCTACATAGGAGAAGCACCCATCTGCTTCTCCACCCTTCCCCCTCTCCTTTCTCTCTCTCTCTCTCTTCCCCTCCCACAGCCAAGACTCCATTGGAGCAAAAGTCAGCCAGGGCACTGAGGATAGCTCCATGGCCTCCACTTCAGGCGACAGAATGGCTCCAGTCGCAACAGAGCAACAACTCAGATGGGCAGAGCATCGCCCCCCCGATGGGCTTGCCGGTGGATCCCGGTCTGGCACATTCAGGAGTCTCTCTGCCTCCCCACTTCTTCAGAAAAAATTAAAAAAAGAAAAAACTATTAAACTCTAATAAACAAATTCAACAAAGCTGCAGGATACTAAAGCAATATACTATAATATCAATTATATTCTATATACTAGCAATGAACAAACAAAATATTTTTTAATTTCATATATAGTAGCATCAAAAATCAAAAATACTTAGGAATGATTTAACAAAAAGATGCAAGACCTGTACACTAAAAATATAAATATTGTTTTAAGAAATTAAAGAATACCTATACAAACGAAAAGACATTTTGTATTCATGGATTAAAACACTTAATATTGTTGAGATCTACAGTTTTAATACAGTCCCTCCAAAAATTTAAGCTATCATTTTCTAAGAAATTGACAAGCCAATCTAAAATAACATGGAGGCCCTGGTGGGGTGGCTCAGTCGATCAAGTGTCATTCTGGCATTCGAGAATCCCGGGGTCAACCCCAAGTCAGGGCTGCAGGAGAAGTAATCAATGAATACACAACTAAAATAGAAGAACTAAGTGGAACAAGTTGATGCTTCTCTCTTTTTCTCTCTTTCGCTCTCTCATCAATGGAAAACTGTTTAAAAAATGAAAATAATATGAAAAGTCAAGAGACTCAAAATGCCCAAAACAATCTTGAGGAAGAAGAAATTTGTAGAATTCATACTTCCTGATTTTAAAAATTACTACAAAGCTATACTACTCAAGACCAGTATAAGTACATAGATACACATATAGATCAATGAGTTAAAACTGAGATTAAGAAATGAACCCTGAACCTGGTCCCGGGAGTTAGGTCTTTGCGTCTCCATCGTCCTCACCCCCGGTAGGACTTGTCCACAAATTTCCCTTTAATCATCTGGAGCTCTAACATTTCATCATTATATTCTCTCATCTTTGGCCCTCTGGCTCATCCTTTGTCTGTGGAAAACCTGCTTTCCAAAAGATCCAAACAGAGGGAAGAAGTTGGAGGCCTGAGGTAAAGTGTTTCCATGGTGCTGAAATAATGTAATTACTTTATAATCAAGAAATCTATTGGGGAGACCTGAAGATGGCGGCAGAGTAGGCAGATGCACAGACTCCCAGCTCACACCACCGAACTGGATTATAAACTAATTTATGAACAATCAGCATGAAAAACCACATCTGGACTACAAGAACAGCTCTCAAAAACCAAGGAGCAAAGAAGCCACAACAAACCTGGTAGGGAGCACCTGAATTTCCCCTGCTTACAGGAACAGGAGGGGGGGGAGTATGGCTGGGCTCTCACTCCTAGGAAAAGAGCAGTAAATACTGCTCAGAGCCACTTGCCTGGCGACCAGGGAATGAGGTGTGTTGAAAGGGCCCCCTTGATTTCCAAAAAGAAAGGGGAGAGAGAGAGATGGATGGTGAGAGGGACAGGAATGCAGAGAACGACCTGAAAAGCTGACTCATTCAGTATTGGAGGTGGCCATAACTGGGGGAGGGGTTGATCCTTCCACAAAGCAAAATACAAAAGTACTTCCAGGTCACAGAGACACAGACATCTCTCCAGCTCCAATCAGCGCAACAAGACACAGCTGTAAACAAGAAGTGGGGAGGAGGAGCAGGAACTCAGGTCTCCACGGAGATCTGAGATACACCTCCCCCTACTGAAGCTGAGAAAGTAACCCGGCACCAGAGAGATTAACTGGCAGAAGAGGACTTCAGAGCCTCAGGTCACACCCACCCATTCCTGGATACAGTTTCAAATAAGCCCCCTGCTAAGATCAGTAAACAAGACAATCACCTATTAAGAAAACAAACAAATCAAGACTTCAAGGCAGCCCAAATCCAAAAGGGGATTACAAATAATAGCTGATGCCAACCCAAGAAGACCTAGAAATTACACAATTGAAAACTGGAGGCAGACAACACCAAGCCTAGACTCAACCAGCTCTACAAACAAAACATCCAAATACACAGACATAATGAGAAGACAAAGAAGTGCAATCCAAATGAAACCACAAGAGAAACTTCCAGGAAATGAACTGAGTGATATGGAAATAACCAAACTTCCTGATGCGGAGTTCAAAATAATGATTGTAAGGATGCTTAGGGATCTTAGAACAACAATGGATGATCATTACAAACACCTAAATAAAGAAATAGCAAGTATAAAAAAAGATATTGAAATATTAAAAAAGAATCAGTCGGAGATGACAAATACAATATCAGAAATTAAGACCACAATGGAAGGAATTAAAAAGAGGATGGATGCAGCTGAGGATCAACTCAGCGAGTTGGAGGACAAGTTGAATTAAGGCATGAAAGCAGAGAAGAAAAAAGAAAAGAGACTCAAAAACTCTGAGGAAACTTTTAGAGAGCTATGTGACAACATGAAGAGAAATAACATCTGCATTATACGGGTTCCTGAAAAAGAGGAGAAAGATAGAGACTTTCATCTCATAGACAATCATATCTTAGCTGAAAACTTCCCTAAATTAATGCAGGAGAAACTCTCACAAGTTCAAGAAGCACAGAGAACTCCATTAAAGAGAAACCCAAAGAAACCTACACCAAGACACAACATAATTAAAATACCAAAGCTAAAAAAAAAACAAAACCAAAGCTAAGTGATAAAGAGAAAATATTAAAAACTGCTAGGAAAAAAAAAAGGCTATCACCTACAAAGGAGCCCCCATAAGGATGACATCAGACTTCTCAACAGAAACACTTGAGGCCAGAAGGGAATGGCAAGAAATATTCAAAGTAATACAGAAAAAGAACCTACAACCAAGACTACTTTATCCAGCAAGGCTATCATTTAAAATTGAAGGAGAAATAAAAAGTTTCCCAGACAAAAAAAAAACTCAAGGAATTCATTACAACCAAACCAATGCTACAGGAAATGTTAAGGGGCATGGTGTAAACAGATAAAAGTGGGAAAAGAATATAGCAAAAGAGGAATACAGCTTTAAATAATAAAATGGCAATAAACAACTACATATCAATAATAACATTAAATGTGAATGGATTAAATGATACAATCAAAAGACATAGGGTAGCTGCATGGATAAGAAAACAGGACCTGTACATATGCTGTCTACAAGAGACACACCTTAAAACAAAAGATTCACATAGACTGAGGTAAAAGGATGGAAAAAAACATTTCACGCAAATGGAAATGAAATAAAAGCTGGGGTAGCAATACTTATATCAGACAAAATGGACTTTAAAACAAAGAATATAGTAAGAGATAAAGAAGGCCACTACATAATGATAAAGGGAGCAATCCAACAGGAAGATATAACTATTATAAATATTTACGCACCTAATACAGCAGCACCTAAATATATAAAGCAGACTTTGATGGATATAAAGAGCGAGATCAACAGCAATACTATAATAGTAGGGGATTTCAATACCCCACTAACATCACTAGATAGATCCTCAAGAAAGAAAATTAACAAAGAAACAGCAGACTTAAAGCACACACTAGATCAACTCGATTTAATAGATATCTTCAGAACCTTTCACCCTAAAGCAGCAGAATATACATTCTTTTCAAGTGCTCATGGTACATTCTCTAGAATAGACCACATGTTAGGGCACAAAAGTGGTCTCAACAAATTTAAGAAGATTGAAATCACACCAAGCACTTTCTCTGATCACAATGGCATGAAACTAGAAATCAACCACAACCGAAAAGCTCAAAAATTCTCAAATACATAGAAACTAAATAGCAGGTTGTTAAATAACGAATGGATTAAGAATGAGATTAAAGAAGAAATAAAAAACTTCCTAGAAACGAATGATAATGAGCATACAACAACTCAAAATTAATGGGACACAGCGAAAGCAATACTGAGAGGGAAGTTCATAGCACTACAGGCACACTTTAAGAAGCTAGAAAAAGCTCAAATAAACAACTTAACCCTGCATCTAAAATAACTAGAAAAAGAACAGCAAGTAAAGCCCAAATGCAGTAGAAGGAAAGTAACAATAAAGATCAGAGCAGAAATAAATGACATAGAGACTAAAGAAACAATAGAGAGAATCAATAAAACTAGGACCTGGTTCTTTGAAAAGGAAAACAACATTGATGAACCTTTAACTAGACTCACCAAGGAAAAAAGAGAGAGGACTCAAATAAAATTAGAAAGGAGAGTGGAGAAATAACAACTGACACAACAGAAATACAAAATATTGTAAGAAAATACTACGAAGAACTGTATGCCAAAAAACTAGACAACCTGATGAAATGGACAAATTTCTTGAAACATACAATCTTCCAAAAAATCAATCTGGGAGAATCAGAAAACCTAAACAGACCGATTACAACAAATGAGATTGAAACAGTTATCAAAAAACTCCCAAAAAAGAAAAGTCCTGGGCCTGATGGCTTCACAAGTGAATTCTACCAACTATTCAAAGAAGAACTAACTCCTATCCTTCTCAAGCTATTTCAAAAAATTCAAGAGGAAGGAAGACTTCCAAACTCATTTTATGAGGCGAGCATAATTCTGATTCCAAAACTGGGCAAAGACAACACAAAGAAAGAAAATTATAGGCCAATATCCCTGATAAATATAGATACTAAAATCCTCAACAAAATATTAGCAAACCGGATCCAACAATATATGGAAAAAATCATACACTATGATCAAGTGGGACTTATTCTGGGGAGGCAAGGCTGGTACGATATTCGCAAATCAATCAATGTGATTCATCACATAAACAAAAGGAAGGAGAAAAACCACATGATAATTTCTATAGATGCAGAAAAAGCATTTGATAAAATCCAGCACCCATTCATGATCAAAACTCTCAGCAAAGTGGGAATACAGGGAACATACCTCAACATGATAAAAGCCATCTATGACAATCCCACAGCCAACATCATACTCAATGGGCAAAAATTAAAAGAAATTCCCTTAAGATCAGGAACAAGGCAGGGGTGCCCCCTTTCACCACTCTTATTCAACATAGTCCACAGCAATCAGACAAGAAGACGAAATAAAAGGCATTCAACTTGGAAAAGAAAATGTAAAGCTATCATTATTTGCAGATGATATGATATTGTATATAGAAAACCCTAAAGTCTCAGTCAAAAAACTACTGGACCTGATAAATGAATTCAGCAAGGTAGCAGGATATAAAATTAATACTCAGAAATCAGAGGCATTTTTATACATCAACAATGAACAGTCAGAAAGAGAAATTAAGGAAACAATACCCTTCACTATTACAACCAAAAAAATAAAGTACCTAGGAGTACATTTAACCAAGGAGACTAAAGAATTGTACTCGGAAAATTATAAAACATTGATAAAAGAAATCAAGGAAGATACAAACAACTGGAGGCATATACCGTGCTCATGGTTAGGAAGAATAAACATCATTAAAATGTCTATATTACCCAAAGCAATTTATAAATTCAATGCAATACCAATTAAAATACTAATGACATACTTTAACGATATAGATCACATATTCCAAAAATTTATATGGAACCAAAAGAGAACACGAATAGCCTCAGCAATCTTAAAAAAGAATAATAAAGGGGGAGGTATCACACTTCCTGATATCAGGCTATACTACAAGGCCATTGTACTCAAAACAGCCTGGTATTGGCATAAGAACAGGCACATAGATCAATGGAACAGAACGAAGAACCCAGAAATAAACCCACAGCTCTATGCACAACTGATATTTGACAAAGGACGTAAAGGCATACAATGGAGTAAAGACAGCCTCTTTAATAAATAGTGTTGGGGAAATTGGACAGCAACCAAAAATAAAATGAAACTAGACCACCAACTTACACCATTCACAAAAATAAACCAAAATGGGGCCCTGGCCGGTGGGCTCAGTGGTAGAGCGTCAGCCTGGCGGCGGGGGGGTCCCGGGTTCAATTCCCGGCCAGGGCACACAGGAGAAGCACCCATCTGCTTCTCCACCCCTCCCCCTCTCCTTCCTCTCTGTCTATCTCTTCCCCTCCCAATGGAGCAGCAAGGCTCCATTGGAGCAAAGATGGCCTGGGCGCTGGGGATGGCTCCTTGGCCTCTGCCCCAGGCGCTAGAGTGGCTCTGGTCGCAACAGAGCGACGCCCCGGAGGGGTAGAGCGTCGCCCCCTGGTGGGCGTTCCGGGTGGATCCCAGTCGGGCGCATGTGGGAGTCTGTCGGACTGTCTCTCCCCATTTCCAGCTTCAGAAAAATACAAAAAAAAAAGCAAAAACCCAAAATGGATAAAAGACTTAAATGTAAGCCGTGAAACCATAAACATCTTAGAAGAAAATATAGGCAGTAAGCTCTCCGACATCTCTCGCAGCGATATATTTGCTGATTTATCTCCACGGGCAAGTGAAATAAAAGACAGGATAAACAAATTGGGCTATATCAAATTAAAAAGCTTTTGCACAGCCAAAGACAATAAGAACAGAATAAAAAGACAAACTACACAATGGGAGAACATATTTGACAGTACGTCTGATAAAGGGTTAATAATCAAAATTTATAAAGAACTTGTAAATCTCAACACTAGAAAGATAAACAATTCAATCAAAAATGGGCAAAAGAAATGAATAGACACTTCTCCAAAGAGGACATACAGATGGCCAATAGGCATATGAAAAAATGCTCAACATCACTAATCATTAGGGAAAGGCAAATTAAAACCACAATGAGATATCACCTCACACCAGTCAAAATGGCGCTCATCAACAAAACAACACAGAGTAAGTGCTGGCGAGGATGTGGAGAAAAGGGAACCCTCCTACATTGCTGGTGGGAATGCAGACTGGTGCAGCCTCTGTGGAAAACAGTATGGAGATTCCTCAAGAAATTAAAAATCGCGGAGGACCCGGGTTCGATTCCGGCCAGGGCACACAGGAGAAGCGCCCATTTGCTTCTCCACCCCTCTGCCGCGCTTTCCTCTCTGTCTCTCTCTTCCCCTCCCGCAGCCAAGGCTCCATTGGAGCAAAGATGGCCCGGGCGCTGGGGATGGCTCTGTGGCCTCTGCCTCAGGCGCTAGAGTGGCTCTGGTCGCAACATGGCAACGCCCAGGATGGGCAGAGCATCGCCCCCTGGTGGGCAGAGCGTCGCCCCTGGTGGGCGTGCCGGGTGGATCCCGGTCGGGTGCATGCGGGAGTCTGTCTGACTGTCTCTCCCTGTTTCCAGCTTCAGAAAACTGAAAAAAAAAAAAAAAGAAATTAAAAATCGAACTGCCTTTTGACCCAGCTATACCACTGTTAAGAGTATACCCAAAGAACACCATAGCACTGTTTGAAAAGAAGAAATGCACCCCTATGTTTATGGCAGCATTGTTCAAAATAGCAAAGATCTGGAAACAGCCCAAGTATCCATCAGAGGACGAGTGGATTAAAAAGCTTTGGTATATATATACTATGGAATACTACTCAGCCATAAGAAATGATGACATAGGATCTTTTACAACAACATGGATGGGCCTTGATAACATTATACTGAGCGAAAGAAGTAAATCAGAAAAAACTAAGAACTATATGAAATCATACATAGATGGGACATAAAGATGAGACTCAGAGACATGGACAACAGTGTTGGGGGTACAGGGTGGGGGGAGGAGAGGGAGAGGGTTGGGGGAGGGGAGGGGCACAAAGAGCATGGCTTTTCAGCATTTGCCATATTCCCCCTTTAATGTATAGACAGACAGCAAATATTTACTTATGGTGTTTCCACTAGAAAGACTGCTGTCTTAGGGACAAATGGCTAATGAACTATTTCAGCAGTTCCTCCTTCTTCAAAGACTTATATGTCAACATAGAGCTCCATATTTCATAGGACATACTCAAGCTCACTCCATGCTCCCTGGAGCTTTACCACAAGGGAATGCCCTTTTTTTTTTTCTTTTATTTATTTATTTATTTATTTATTTATTTTTCTGAGAATGGAAATGGGGAGGCAGTCAGACAGACTCCTGCATGCGCCTGACCGGGATCCACCTGGCATGCTTACCAGGGGGGAATGCTCTGCCCATCTGGGATGTTGCTCTGTTACAACCAGAGCCATTCTAGCGACTGGGGCGGAGGCCATGGGGCCATCCTTAGTGCTCAGGGTGGCTTTGCTCCGGTGGAGCCTTGGCTGCGGGAGGGTAAGTGAGAGACGGAGAGGACGGAGAGGGGGAGGGGTGGAGAAGTAGATGGGCTCTTCTCCTGTGTGCTCTGGCCAGGAATCGAACCCGGCAGTCCTGCACACCAGGCCAATGACTCCTACGGGTCTACCATATCATGTTTTTTACTTAAAAAAAAAAAATTTACATTTCTTTTGAAGGCTGATTAACAGGAGACACCAAATCTTTTTCGCCTGCAAACTACTACCTCCTTTATTAGATCCAGCTAATAACACTGTTTTGTCTTTTTCCAAATAGCTCCAGATATATGGAAAAGATTTATATAGGTGGATGGGGATCCTCAAACCTCTCAGTGAGATCTTCTGAGCATGGCTTTTAAGATACCTAGAGGCAGAAAAAGCCCAATAGAGATCAGGGGAACTACCAGCTTTTAGGATACACCCTTAAAGGCTCCAACGCCCCAAAGGGGTCTCATAGGATGCCATCTGGGTCCTGCTTCAATAGTGGAAAGGAAGGTCATTGAGCTAAAGCCTGCCAGGCTTACATGCCTCTGCTGTGAGGAAACAGGGACACTGGAAGGTAGGCTTCCCCCTTGCTCCTCTAAGGGAGGGTTCAGTCTCTTCCAGCCCTGCTCCAGCCACCTATGACCTAACCTTGCCCAGAAAGCTGGGGTTTGCCACTGAAGGCTGAAGGTGCCCAGGGCCGTCGGCCCCATCTACGACACTGTGGACGAGCCTAGGGTATTTCTTCCAAGAAGCAGGTAAACTGATCTCATTTGCACAAGGGCCACTTAACTATGTTTTGCCTGAATAGTCAGGTTTTTTATTCTTCCCTCAAAGATCTCTGTTATGGGTGTTGATAGTCCTATTTTCTGCTGCTTTGCTTAATATATAGTGTTCCCTTTATCCCTCCTACCTCAACGTCCCACTCGTATTTCAGGCTGGGACCTACTCCTAATTTAGAGCTCTCTCCCCCTTTTGCCAACTTGTATTATGAATTTACTTTTGCCACCCAGCTTAGTGTATCCCAAGGTTCTCTTTTACCATGCCACAGTCGCAGAGCTCCAGGGAAAAGCAACCTGGTTTCAAATCTCCAGGCAGAGGAGAACAGAAGCTCCATATCCACGCATGCTGCAAATGGCTTTTCCAGTCTACCTGAATCATTACCAGCTAGAAGCAGTGGTCACTGAAACTTGGACATGAGCTGCAAAGTATAGAATGGTGACAACAATTCCAGTGCCATGCGGACTTTTCCTGGACTCCTGCTCCCTGTGACAGCTCCTAACAGACTGAACTGTGGTTGGGTTGCATTTTTCAGGGATTTGGCATGGTGATGCGGCCAATTTGGACTTGGTGAACATGTTAAGGACACTACTCTTTTATGGATTCTTGCTGTATTTGCCAAGAGTTTGCTTAAAGGCTTTTAATCACTGTAAAAAAAATAGAAGACTGGATAAAGAAGGTGGGGCACATTTACACCATGGTATACTATTCAGCTAGAAGAAACGATGACATCGGATCACTTACAGCAGAATGGTGGAAACTTGATAACATTATGCGGAGTGAAATAAGCGAATCAGAAAAAAACAAGAACTGCAGGAGTCTATACATTGGTGGGACATAAAAGCGAGACTAAGAGACATGGACAAGAGTGTGGTGGTTACGGGGGGTGGGGGGAGGAAAGGGGGGAAAGGGGGAACTGGAGGGGGAGGGGTACAAAGAAAACTGGATAGAGGGTGATGGAGGACGATCTCTCTTTGGGTGATGGGTATGTAACAGAACTAAATGACAAGATAACCTGGAAATGTTTTCTTTGAATATATGTACCCTGATTTATTGATGTCACCCCATTAAAATAAAAATTTATTTATTAAAAAAAAAAAATTGAAACTCAAACTGCCTTTTGACCCAGCTATCCCACTTTTAGGAATATACCCCAAGAACACCACAGAACAGTTCCAGAAGGAGAAATGCACCCCCATGTTTATAGCAGCATTGTTCACAATAGCGAAGATCTGGAAACAGCCCAAGTGTCCATCAGAGGATGAGTGGATTAAAAAGCTTTGGTACATATATACTATGGAATACTACTCAGCCATAAAAAATGATGACATCGGATCATTTACAATAACATGGATGGACCTTGATAACATTATATGGAGTGAAATAAGTAAATCAGAAAAAAACTAAGAACTATATGAAATCATACATAGATGGGACATAAAATTGAGACTCAGAGACATGGACAAGAATATGATGGTAACGGGGTGAGTGGAGGGGTGGGGAGGGGGCGAGGAAGGAGAGGGCGGGGGTAGGGGGAGGGGAGGGGCACATAGAAAACCATATAGAAGGTGACGGAAGACAATTTGACTTTGGGTGAGGGGTATACAGCATAATCAAATGTCAAAATAATCTGGAGCATGACCTGTGGTGGCGCAGTGGATAAAGCGTTAACCTGGAAACAATGAGGTTGACGGTTCAAAACCCTAGGCTTGCCTGGTCAAGGCACATATGGGAGTTGATGCTTCCTGCTCCTCCCCCTTCTCTCTCTCTCTCTCTCTCTCTCTCTCTCTCTCTCTCTCTCTCTATATATATATATATATATATATATATAATGAATAAATAAAACCTTTTTAAAAAAATAAATAATCTGGAGATGTTTTCTCGGAAAATATGTACCCTGATTTATCAATGTCACTGCACTAAAATTAATAAAAATAAGATAAAAAAAAAAAAGAAATGTATTTTAATGCTGTTACAGACATCTAAAGCAATGAAAACTTTTTTTTTTTTTGTATTTTTCTGAAGCTGGAAACGGGGAGAGACAGTCAGACAGACTCCGCATGCACCCGACCAGGTTCCACCCGGCACACCCACCAGGGGCGAAGCTCTGCCCACCAGGGGGCGATGCTCTGCCCCTCAGGGGCGTCACTCTGCCGCGACCAGAGCCACTCTAGTGCCTGGGGCAGAGGCCAAGGAGCCATCCCCAGCGCCCGGGCCATCTTTGCTCCAATGGAGCCTTGGCTGCGGGAGGAGAAGAGAGACAGAGAGGAAGGGGGGGGGTGGAGAAGCAAATGGGCGCCTCTCCTACATGCCCTGGCCAGGAATCGACCCCGGGTCCCCCGCATGCCAGGCCGACGCTCTATCGCTGAGCCAACCGGCCAGGGCCGAGCAATGAAAACTTTTCATCTCAGATATTCCCTAGATAAACTACTATGAAGCATCATCTGCATATGTTATCAATTTTCTCTTCATAATCTTTGGTATCATTTCCCTATAATAAATTATATTTATCATTTATTTGATTAAAAAAAAAAGAAATGAACCCCTGCATTTTAATGGTCAATCAAGTTTCTTGGTTTTTTTAAATTTTTTTAATTAATTATTTTTATTTATTCATTTAGAGAGAGGGGACAGAGAGAGAGAGAGAGAGAAAAGGGGGGAGGATCAGAAAGCATCAACTCCCACATGTGCCCTGACCAGGGAAGCCCAGGGTTTTGAACCGGCAATCTCAGCATCCCAGGGCAAAGCTTCAACCACCACGCCACCACAGGTCAGGCGGTCAATCAAGTTTCAACAAGGATGCCAAGACAATTCAATAGAGACAAATAGTCTTTTAACCACACGCAAAATAATGAAGCTGAATTCCTGCTTCATACCATACAAAAAATTAATTCAAGCCTGGCCTGTGGTGGCACAATGAATAAAGCTTCAACCCGGAATGCTGATGTCACCAGTATAAAACTCTGGGCTTGCCTGGTCAAAGCACATAGACAAGCAACCAATGAACAACTAAAGTGAAGCAACTATGAGTTGATACTTCTTGCTCCCCTCCACCTCCTCTCTCTGTAAAATCAATAAATAAAATCTTTTAAAAATTAATTCAAAATGAATTAAAGGCCTAAAAGTCAGAGTTAAAAGTACAAAACTCACCTGACCAGGCGGTGGCGCAGTGGATAGAGCATCAGACTGGGATGCAGAGGACCCAGGTTCGAGACCTCGAGGTTGCCAGCTTGAGCACAGGCTCATTTGGTTTGAGCAAAAGCCTACCAGCTTGGGCCCTGGCCGGTTGGCTCAGTGGTAGAGCGTCGGCCTGGCATGTAGGAGTCCCAGGTTCAATTCCCAGCCAGGGCACACAGGAGAAGGGCCCATCTGCTTCTCCACCCCTCCCCCTCTCCTTCCTCTCTGTCTCTCTCTTCCCCTCCCGCAGCCAAGGCTCCATTGGAGCAAAGATGGCCTGGGCGCTGAGGATGGCTCTGTGGCCTCTGCCTCAGGTGCTAGAATGGCTCTGGATGCAACAGAGCGACGCCCCAGGGGGGGCAGAGCATCGCCCCTTGGTGGGCATGCCGGATGGATCCCGGTCGGGTGCATACGGGAGTCTGTCTGACTGCCTCCCCATTTCCAGCCTCAGAAAAATGCAAAAAAAATAATAAGAATCAAAGCTGAAATTAAGAAAGTGTAAAACAGCAAAACAAAAAAAAAAATCCATAAAAGCAAAAGCCAGTGCTTTGCATAATAAAAGAACATAGTATAAACATGTTAATAAATTTAACTTAGAGTAAGCAATTTCTTTGAAAATACAAAGTACCAAAGCTAATTTAAGAAGAATAAATAGCACAAGTAACCCGAATCTACCTGAAAAACTGCAACTTTCTGCAAAGATAACACCACATTGCTTCATTAATAACTTCTAATCCTGCCTGACCAGGTGGTGGTGCAGTGGATTAGAGCACTGGACTGGAAAGCAGAGGATGCAGGTTCGAAACCCCAAGGTCACTGACTGGAGAGCAGGCTCATCCGGCTTGAGTGTGGGCTCACCAGCTTGAGTCCAAAAGTCGCTGGCTTGAAGCCCAAGGTCGCTAGCTTGAACAAGGAGTCATTTACTCTGCTGCAGCCCTCCGGTCAAGGCACATATGAGAAAGCAATCAATGAAAAACTAAGGAGCCGCAACAAAGGACTGATGCTTCTCATCTCTCTCCCTTCCTGTCTGTCTATCCCTATCTGTCCCTCTCTCTGTCTCTGTTTCGGTCACACACACACAAAAATAGTAAAAATAATAATTTCTAATCCTGACAGTAGGGGGGAAAACACAAGTTTTACACAAACTCTTCCAAAAATATGAGAAGATTTCACAACTCATTCCATGGGGACTGCATTATCCTGACACCAAAAACAAAGACATTAAAGAAAACAATATTTCTCATGACCACAGATGCAAAAATTCTAAACAAAATTTTAGCAAACCAAACCAGCACAGCAATATATTAAAAGATAATATATCATGATCTAGTGGCATTTATTCCAGGAATCCTGAGTTGGTTTACCATTCAAACATCCATCAATGTAATTCACCATATTAACAAACTATTTTTTTAAAACCATATAACCATATCAAGAGACAGTGAAAAACCATTTGACAAAAAATCCAAAATCCATTCCTGACGAAAAAAATCTAAACAAAATGGAAATAAAAAGTAATGACCCAATGTAATACTGAGTATCTATACAAAACCAACAGCTATAATCATACTTAATATACTGCTCACAAAAATTAGGGGATATTTAATCACTTCATATTCCTTTTTGAAATATCCCCGAATTTTTGTGAGCAGTAGTGAAATTTGCAAGAAAAAAAGACATCCAGATTGGAAATAAAACTGTCCTTTATTCTCAAACATGACTTCCTATCCGCAAAATCCAATGGAAACTAAGAAAATAGAACTAATATTTGCATCTAGCCAGGATGCAGAACACAAAATCAATATATACTTCTGTATACTACGAACAATTGAAAATTTTAAAATACTATTTATGAAAAACTGAGATATCGCTTACCAACAATGTAAACAACCTGTACACTGAAAACAAAATATTGCAAAAATAAATTGTAGAAGATCTTAATGGAGAAATAAACTTTTTCATGGGTCAGATGACTTAATATTGTTACCATATCAAAACTTCCCTAATTGAACTACAGATTCAATGCTATCCCAATTACAGTCCCAAAAGGCTTTATGGGGAAACTGACAATTCAAAGTACTAAAATTCATATGAAAATGCAAAGACCCTAAAACAGGTGTCCCCAAACTGCGGCCTCCTGAGGCCTAAATTTATTTGGCCCCCTGCTGCACTTCCGGAAGGGGCACCTCTTTCATTGGTGGTCAGTGAAAGGAGCACTGTATGTGGCGGCCCTCCAACGGTCGGAGGGTCAGTGAACTGGCCCCCTGTGTAAAAAATTTGGGGCCCCAGCCCTAGAATATCCAAACTATGCAAAAGGAAAAAAACTGGAGGATTAATACCACCTAATTTCAAGAATTATTGTAAAGCTATAAAATGAAAACAATGTGGTACTGGCATAAATGCAGACAAACAGATCAATGGGACAAAAGAAAAAACCCAGAAATACGCCTATATACATGGACAAATGATTATTTGACATAAGACACAAAGGCAATATAGGGAAGAAAAAAAGTCATGAAACAAATATTAGTCTTGAAATAAAAGAATATTCACTCTTTTATGGATTCTTGTTGTATTGGCCAAGAATTTGCTTTTAAAGGCTTTAATCACAGTAAAAAAAAAAAAAAAAAGTAATAAATATATATATACATATATATATTATATATATGTATATATATATAATATATATAATATATATATATATTATATATATATATAGCCGGATAAAGAAGATGTGGCACATATACACTATGGTATACTACTCAGCTATACGAAATGATGACATCGGATCATCTACAACAAAATGGTGGGATCTTGATAATATTATACGGAATGAAATAAGTAAATCAGAAAAAAATAAGAACTGCATGATTCCATACATTGGTGGGACATAAAAACGAGACTAAGAGACATGGACAAAAGTGTGGTGGTTATGGGGAGGGAGGGAAGGAGGGGGGGAGGGTGAGGGGCACAAAGATCACTAGATAGAAGGTGATGGAGGACAATCTGACTTTGGGTGATGGGTATGCAACAAAATTGAATGACAAGATAACCTGGACATGTTTTCTTTGAATATACGTACCCTAATTTATTGATGTCACCCCATTAAAATTAATAAAACTTTATGTATATAAAAAAAAGAATATTCAGAGATAAACACTGGATCTATGCCTTGCACCATAAACAAAAAATGAACTCAAAATGGGCCACAGACCTAAATGCAAATGGAAAAAAATAAGAGAAAATCTTTGTAATCTATTGGTTAGTCAAAGTTTACTTAAACGCAACACCAAAAGTACAATCCATAAAGAAAAAAATGGCTAAATTGGACATCATCAAAAAAATTCCCACTAGGATATGGAACAAAACATTTTTAATTCTCTTCAAAAGGTACTATTAAGTGAGGATTAAATCTCGGAGAAATTTCACCAAGGAGGTGAAAGATCTGTACAATGAAAACTCTAAGAAATTAATGAAAGAAATTGAAGACATAAATAAATGGAAAGATATCCCATGCTCATGGATTGGAAGAATACTGATAAAAGTCCATAATACCAAAGCAACCTACAGGTTCATCGGAATTCCTATCAAAATTCCAACAGTATTTTACACAGAAATAGGGAAAAAAGTCAAAAACATATATGGAGTTACACAAGATCCTGAATAGCCAAAGTGCTTCAGTTGAAGGCATCACAGGTCTTAGGAAAAAATACTGCCACTATCATACTTTTTCTGACTTCAAATTATATTATAAAGCTGTAGTACTAATAAACAGTAGGGTACTGGCAAAAAACAAACAAACAAAAAAAACCTGAACAGATGTATAGATCAGTAGAACAGAACAGAGAATTCAGAAATATACCCATGCATATATGGCCAATTAACTTACGACAAAAGAGCCAATATACAATGAGGAAAAAGTGCTAGGAAAACTGAAGTCACTTGCAAAACGACTAGAACTAAACCCCTATGTAATGTCATACACAAAAATCAATTAAAGACTTGAATGTAATAAGACCTAAAACCATAAAACTCCTATTAAACAACAACAGGGAGAGACATGGATCTTAGCAATGACTTTTTGGATTTGACACCAAAAGCGAAAATAAACAAGTGGAATTATACCAAAACAAAAAGCTTCTGCACAGCAAAGGAAACTATCAACAAAATGAAAACACAACATACCTAATGGAAAGAAAAATTTACAAATCAAGCATCTGATGAGATTAATATCCAAAATATATTAAGAACTTAAATAACTCAACAGTATAAAACTAAATCCAATAAAATAAAATGGGCAGAAAACTGACTACACATTTTTTTCATGTAGCCAACAGCTATATGAAAAGATGTTCAACATTACTCATCTTCAGGAAATACACAGCAAAACTACAATGAGATGTCAACTCAAACCTGTTAGAATGTCTATCATCCAAAAGACATGAGATAATTATTTGTGAGGATGTGGGGTAAAATAATAAAACCCTTCTAACACTGGTAACATAAACTGATGTAAACAGTATAGTGGTCTCTCAAAAAATTTAAAACAGAACTACCACGGTTTTTTTTGTTGTTGTTTTTACAGGAACAGAGAGAGAGTCAGAGAGGATAGACAGGGACAGAGAGGAACGGAGAGAGATGAGAAGCATCAATCATCAGTTTTTCGTTGCGACACCTTATAGTTGTTCATTTATTGCTTTCTCATATGTGCCTTGACCGCGGGCCTTCAGCAGACCAAGTAACCCCTTGCTTGAGCCAGTGACCTTGGTTCCAAGCTGGTGAGCTTTTTGCTCAAGCCAGATGAGACTGCACACAAGCTAGCGACCTTGGGTTCTCAAACCTGGGTCCTACACATCCCAGTCCGACGCTCTATCCACTGTGCCACCACCTGGTCAGGCAGAACTAGCACGTTTTCCAGAAATTCTGCTTCTGGGAATATATTTGAGGGAAATAAAATCATTATTTTAGAGAAGATATCCACATTCTCATGTTCATTGCAGCATTATTCAATAGCCAAGAAATAGAAACCGTCTCAGTGTCCATTGACAGATGAATGGATAAAGAAAATGTAGCATATAAAGAATGTGACTATCAAGGATTAGCAAGGATACGGAGAAACTGGAACTGTCGCAAACTGGTGGGAATATTAATATGTACAATCACTTTGGAAAAGTTTGGCAGTTTCTTTTTGTTTGTTTTTTTAGTAAGAGAGACAGACAGGAAGGGAGAGATGAGGAGCATCAACTCTTCGTTGCAGCACCTTAGTTTTGCCTTGGCAGGGTAGGGGGTGTCTCCAGCAAAGCAAGTTGACCCCTTGCTCAAGTCAGCGACCCTGGACTCAAGTCAGTGACGTTAGGCTCAAGCCAGTGACTATAGGGTCATGTCTATGATTCCACTCTCAAGCCAGCAACCCTGCGCTCAAGCCAGATGAGCCCGCACTCAAGCCAGACAAGCCCGCTCTCAAGCCAGTGACCTCGGGTTTCAAAACTGGGTCCTCAGCATCCCAGATCAATGCTCTACCTACTGCACCACCACCTGGTCAGTCAGTTTGGTAGTTTCTTAAAAAATTGAAACATATACCTATCATATGATCTAGTCATTTCACTCTTAGGTATTTACCAAGAGAAAGTAAAGTGTACGTCCACACAAATATCTTGTATACAGCTTTAAGAGTAAAAGCCAAAAACTGAAAACAGCCTAAATGTCCACCAACAGGTGAATGGATAAACAAAGTGTGGTGTTTCTACACAATGAAATATTACCTTATCAAAAGGAATAAATTATTGACATATATATGGTTGACTATTAATGATATTAAGTAAAAAAGTCAAACATAAAAGAGTACATACAGTATAATTATATAGTAGAATTCCATTTATGTGAAATTATAGAAAATACAAACTAATCTAGAGTAACAGAAAACACTAAAGTAGTTTCTTGAATATGAGTAGACTAGAAAGGGTGTGAAAGAGGTAGTAATACAAAGAAATGTAAGAAAACTTGAATAAGGAAAATGAGTATGTGTTCAGTAGCTTGACAGTGGTGGTGGTTTAATGGATATATACATAACATATGTCAAAATTAATCAAATTGTACACTTTAAATATGTGCAGTTCAGGCCCTGGTCAGATAGCTCAGTCAGTTAGAGCAATGTCTGAAAACATCAAGGTTGCAGGTTCAATCTCTTCTCAGGGCACATACGAAGTGACCAATGAATGAACAACCAAGTGGAACAACAAATAAATATCTCTCTCCCCCTTCCGCTCTGTCTCTCTAAAATCAATTAATAAGAAATGCATATATGTGCAGTTTACTGTATCTCAATTATACCTCACAAAAATCTCTTTAAGTGTGACCAGGAGATGGCGCAGTGGATAGAAAGTTGGTCTGAAATGCTAGGGATCCAGGTTCGAAACCCCTAGGATATTGGCTAGAGCATGGGGTCACTAGCTCAGCTGAAGCCCCCCCAGTCAAGGCACAGATGAGAAGTATAGTAATCGGTGAACTAAGGTGCCACAACTATAAGTTGATGCTTCTCATCTCTCTCCCTTTCTGTCTGTCCCTGTCTCTCTCTTCGTCTCTCTCTCTCGCAAAAGGAAAAAGAAACTCTTTAAAAACCAACTAAGTAACATTACCTTTTCCTTTCAGCTTTAAAACATAAATAGCATATTTTCTTTCCTTTCTATCCTGGATAGTAAAACTTCTAAAACATTACATAATTTTTTAAAAATTCCATATTATCTACATTTTTCAAAAGTGAATCCTTAGAATGTCAATGCTGGGGCACAGACATTAAGGTTGCCAAGATAAAAATATAACAAGAACATTTCCCCCAACCACCTACTTCCCCAACCCTATTACAAATGGGAGTTTTGTCCGTGCTACCTCCCTTTACAGAGGGATATATCTGACTCCAATCATCTCTTTATTCTGTATTACTGTGACCCAAAGACACTGTCAGGAAAAAATAGTGCCACTATCATACTACTCTTCAGTTTTCATACTGCCTTTTCAGCTATCCCATCTTCCAGTTTTTCTTTGTAACTTATCACATAGATATTTCTACTTAGTTTCATTTCCTTTTCTCACATCTACCAGACTTTTATTTTTAATTTTTAAAGACATGTTTAGGAGTAAGAAAAGTATTTCTACACACCTCAAGTACTGGTCCAGCTCCAAGAATAATTTGTTCTACTCCACTGGCAAATCCTTTCTGACTGAGAGCAGTAAGGTGGTGAATAAGAAAGTTTGTGCTTTGAGTCTTCCCAGAACCGCTCTCTCCTGAAATCACAATGCACTGATTCTTCTTGCGCTGAAGCATGGTATGATAAGCTACATCAGCCACAGCATAAATGTGAGGCTCAAGTTTTCCCAATTGATGGTTATCATACATTTTGACATATTTTGGATTATAAATAGGAAGAAACTTGAACGGGTTAATAACTATTAGAATACTGCCAACATAGGTATATATTTTTTCATGTTTAAAGCGATTTCGTAGGTTTTCTAAGAGAGTTTTCTCATTCAAATCAGGTAAGCTACATAAATCATCAAATTCTTTCTGCGGAGGCTGTGGAAGAAAGCCTCGTTCCATCATCCTGCGCCGTTCTTCTGTTACCCGTAGCCATGACTGAAGACTACCATAATGGATAGATCCATCAATGTTCTTCTCTCTCAGAAGAAAGCGGTAGTCCTCTCCACTTAGGCGATTTTCCAGAGCCATTCGGGGCCACAACATCATTCGCTGAACTGGACAGTCTGTAGGATTGAGTATCCATTCTTCTCCACCAAATTCCTTTACCTCTGCTAGAACATAACATTTTGTTTTGTCCAGATGAAGTCTGTTTATAAGAGAATCAATCACCTCAGCAGCTGTGGAGTTTTTTCTGGCAGGAATTGGACAGTAGATTGTCCCTTCTGAAATTGTTCCAGGATATATATGTAATGTATGTTCATTATCTTCAAAGCGTCGTCTTCCTCCATCATTTATATTCATATTGGATCTTGTCCCATCAGCATGAAGAGTATGTATTCAAGATTGTGCAAACCATTTTCATGGCAAAAGAACTGTAATATAAAAGATATGAAACACTTAGAAGTCATATTACACAATCATTGCTTTCTGATGCTCAAGAAAAAAATGCTTAACAATTATGTTGATTATGTAGTTTAGAACATAAATTCAAAATCTTAGGACAGAAATTTTTTTTCTGTTCCTGTTAAAGATCTAATGCAGCGGTTCTCAACCTGTGGGTCGCGACCCCTGTGTTTTGGTCGTTCGACCCCTGCCGGGGTCGCGATCCACAGGTTGAGAACCGCTGATCTAATGGCTTTATTTATTTATTTTTTTTAGAGAGTAGGGGTGGAGAGAGAGAGAGAGAAGAGGGGAGGAGCTGGAAGTATCAACTACCGTATGTGTCTTGACCGGGCAAGTCCAGGGTTTTGAACCAGCAACCTCAGCATTTCCAGGTTGAAGTTTTATCCACTGCACCACCACTAGTCAGGCAAAGATCTAATGGCTTTAAAGTGATGTATGAGTCAGGCAGCATCCCATCTAGCGACTAGGAGGGCACTCAGGAGAAACAGTCTTGAAAATGATCTCACTGTGACCACATAATATTACATTTTATTGTCCAAATGTAAGCACTTTCTAAAACAGCAACTTGCCAAAAACTATTCCAATGTTTTATTATATTAGTGAACCCAAATCGAAAAAGGACAAATAAAAATTACTTTGTCTTTGCCTGACCTGTGGAGGCGCAGTGGATAAAGCATCGACCTGGAAATGCTGAGGTCGCCGGTTCGAAACTCTGGGCTTGCCTGGTCAAGGCACATATGGGAGTTGATGCTTCCAGCTCCTCCCCCCTGTCTCTCTCTCCTCTCTCTCTCTTTCTCTCTCCTCTCTAAAAAATAATAATAATAATAAAAAATAAAATAAAAAATTTTAAAAAAAACAGTAAGATAAGATTAGAGAGAAATTAAACTATTTTAATTTAATTAACCAAACCTGCTATAGAGCAGACATATTTTCAAGGACTTCTATATTCTTTTTTTTTTAATTTTTTATTTATTCATTTTAGATAGGAGAGGGAGAGAAAGAGAGAGAGAGAGAGAGAGAGAGAGAGGAGAGACAGAGAGAGAAGAGGGGATAAGCTGGAAGCATCAACTCCCATATGTGCCTTGACCAGGCAAGCACAGGGTTTCAAACCAGCAACTTCAGCATTTCCAGGTCGACACTTTATCCACTGCGCCACCACAGGTCAGGCAAGGACTTCTATATTCTTGACTCTCCACCTCCCCTAAGGTGGAGAGGTGAGGGGGGCAACAAAGAATCCTGCCCCTGTCTTGCTGAACAAAGCTGACGAAATTATACAATTAGACACCTTACAAATTTTACTCAACCTTCCCTTTTCCTTCAATGCTACCTTTTAATCTAACCTTATTTCATTCCTTACAAGAATTTTGCATGTCCTTACAATCTTTTCATTTATCACACCTCTAGAAAAATGAATTCAACTTTTATACTTCACTGAGGAAATAGTGATTTCCTTTAAATGTCTTCAAGTCAAAATACATTTCTCTTTTCATCTCATCTCTGTTTTTCCATCCCTGTCTACAGAGAAAAATATGTGCCACATCCTTTCCAGGGCTCATACAATACATTTCTTAACATACCCATCAGTAACCTGCCCCATCAAAAACCACGCTCATGTGTATCAAACTTTCCCTTCTGACATATTTCATGCTTTAACATAAAGATGCTCTGTTATTTTTTTAAGTACCCTTTAGTTACTTCTCTCTCATAACTACTACATACTTGCCAAAGTCCTAATAGAGAAACTTTTTTTTACCTTTTTCCTCGATCTTTCAACTGTTAAGACTACTATGAAACATTCAAGAAAACAGCCAGCCTGACCAGGCAGTGGCGCAGTGGATAGAGCGTGGGAATGGGACGTGGAGGTCGCCAGCTTGAGCAGGGGCTCATCTGGTTTGAACGCGGGCTCATCTGGTTTGAGCAAGGCTCACCAGCTTGAGCCCAACGTCAAGGCACATTGAGAAAGCAATCAGTGATAGCTAAGGTGCCACAATGAAGAATTGATGCTTCTCATCTCTCTCCCTTCCTGTCTGTCCCTATCTGTCCCTCTCTCTGATTCTGTCTGTCACAAAAACAAAAAAAACACCAGTCATAGCCCTGGCCGGTTGGCTCAGTGGTAGAGCGTCGGCCTGGCGTGCAGGAGTCCCGGGTTCGATTTCCGGCCAGGGCACACAGGAGAAGAGCCCATCTGCTTCTCCACCCCTCCTCCCCTCCTTCCTCTCTGCCTCTCTCTTCCCCTCCCGCAGCCGAGGCTCCATTGGAGCAAAGTTGGCCTGGGCGCTGAGGATGGCTCTGTGGCCTCTGCCTCAGGCGCTAGAATGGCTCTGGATGCAACAGAGCGACGCCCCAGAGGGGCAGAGCATTGCCCCCTGGTGGGCATGCCGGGTGGATCCTGGTCGGGCACATGCGGGAGTCTGTCTGACTGCCTCCCCATTTCCAGCTTTGGAAAAATGGAAAGAAAAAAAAAAAAGAAAGAAAAAAATTTAAAAAAAAAACAACACACCAGTCATATATCTACCATCCAAATTCAACAAGTCTGATAATTGCTATAATTGCTCCAGATCCTTTTATAAACACAATATTAAAGATAGAGTTAGTTACATTTTCTTTGCTCTGTGGTGGTAAATACTGTCCTGAAGTTGGTATTATTCCCATATATATTATATTACATTGCATTATATAAATAACGGACATATATAATAACAAATATATACAATTATATGTAA
The DNA here is from genome assembly GCF_036850995.1 of Saccopteryx leptura. Classification (NCBI taxonomy): domain Eukaryota; kingdom Metazoa; phylum Chordata; class Mammalia; order Chiroptera; family Emballonuridae; genus Saccopteryx; species Saccopteryx leptura. Next base: position 125,472,765 of record NC_089508.1, read on the forward strand.
CATAATTAATATAATTTTTTTAAGATAAGCAGGGAGAGATAGACAGGAACATCAAGCTGCTCCTTATGTGCCCTGACCAGAGAATCGAACTAGCAACCTCTATACTCTGGGACCTCTAACTAACCGAGCTATCCAGCCGGGGCTTAATTTTTTTATTTATTGATAGAGACAGAGAGAGGAAGAGGAGGGGGAGGGAGAAAGGAAGCATTCATTTGTTGTTCCACTCAGTCATGCATTCATTGGTTGCTTCCCATATGTGCCCTGACCCAAGAACTGAACCCACAACCTTAGCATTTCAGGAAGACGCTCCTAACCAACTGAGCTAATGGACTAGGGCCATGTTTTTATTTTATTTTAATTTCATTTTATTATTTATTTATTCCCTGAAGTGAGAAGTGGGGAGGCAGAGAGACAGATTCCCGCATGCGCCCAACCAGAATCTACCTGGCAAGCCCACTAGACTCTACTAGAGGGCGATGCTATGCCCGTCTGGGACATTGCTCCCTTGCAACCGAAGCCATTCTAGCGCCTGAGGTGGAGGCCATGGAGCCATCCTCAGCGTCCAGGCCAACTTTGCTCCAATGGGGCCTTGGCTGTAGGAAGGGAAAAGAGGGAGAGAGAGAAGGAAAAGGGTGGAGAAGCAGATGGGTGCTTTTCCTGTGTGCCCTGGCCGAGGAACAACCCCGGGACTTACACACGCCAGGCCAACACTCTACCACTGAGCCACCAGACAGGGCCCATATTCTTATATTTTAATATCATATGTAGGTTTCAATAAATTATAGATAGTATAATAGTTGGGGTTTTTTTTATTCAGTGAAAGGAGAGGAGGGTGAGACAGACTCCAGCATGCACCACGACCAGGATCCACCCAGAAAGCCCACTAGGGGGAGATGTTCAGACCATCTGGGGCTTTACTCCATTGCTCAGCAACTAAGCTCTTCTTTCTTAGCGCCTGAGGCCGAGGCCATGGAGCCATCTTCACTGCCCCAGGCCAACTTGCTCCAATCAAGCTATGGCTGGGGGAGAGCGGAGAGAAAGAGAAAAGCAAGAAGGGGAGAGGTGGAGAAGCAGATGGGCGCCTCTCCTGTATGCCCTGACCAGGAATCAAACCCAGGACGTCCACACGCCAGGCCAACGCTCTACCACTGACCCAACCAGCTAGAGCCATCTTAGTTTTTGTTTTATTTTGTTGTTGTTTTTTCAGGGACAGAGAGAGAGTCAGAGAGAGGGATAGATAAGGACAGAAAGACAGGAACGGAGAGAGATGAGAAGTATCAATTATCAGTTTTTCGTTGAGACACCTTAGTTGTTCATTGATTGCTTTCTCATATGTGCCTTGACTGTGGGGCTACAGCAGACCGAGTAACCCCTTGCTCAAGCCAGTGACCTTGGGTCAAGCTGGTGAGCTTTGCTCAAACCAGATGAGCCCGCGCTCAAGCTGGCGACCTCGGGGGTCTCAAACCTGGGTCCTCCGCATCCCAGTCCAATGCTCTATCCACTGCGCCACCGCCCAATCAGGCCAGCTTAGTTTTTTAAGCTTTGAAAAATAAATGGTGTCTTACTAGTCTGAGTCTCACTTTAACTTTTCTTTTTATAAATGCTGATGCATGTAAAGTTCATTAACTGCCAAATAATAAGCCATTGTATGTAGGTTCATTAACTATACCAAAGTTCCACCCTGGTGGGGATGTTGATAATGGGGGAGGCAGTGTATGCGTGGGGACAGACAGAAGATGTATGGGAAATTTCTGTACCTTCTGTTCAATTTTGTTGTGAACCTCAAATTGCTCTAAAATCTTTTTAAAAAAATTAAACTATTACATAATTATGCCATAATTTCTTAGTCTACTGTCCTTATAGTGAATAACATTTAAATAGTATTCAAATGTTTCCAATACCATACTATTAGAACAAGCTATACTTCTCATACATGTCTCTTCATGTGCCTCTGCTAGAATTTCTGAGCTTCATACCTAAAAGTAGATAGAATTGCTGGTTTTAAGCATATTCAACTTTACTAGGTCTTAAAAAGCATTCTCCAAAACTTTCTTCAAAATGTATAAACTATTTCACAACCATCATGCGAAGAACTCAGGTTTCTCTGCCTCCTTACCAATAAAAGTATTGTCAGACTTGAGTTTCTGCCAAGATAATAAGTGTAAAAACTCTCTCATTATTTTGCATTTTCCTGATTATTAGTGAGATTGGATACCAATAATTACTCGTGTAGACTAAGTTGCTTTTCCATTTTCCCTTTTTTGATTTGTCTTTTCCTTAACTGGTTGGAATGAGTTTTTCATATATCCTGAATATTAACCACTTTTCAGATGCATGTGTGACAAATATCTTCTACCAATCTGTGGTTTATCTATTTTATTTCATTGCTTTTTGTTAGAGAGTTTTTATTTTTAATAGTCAAATCTGTAATTTTTTTTGGGGGGGGGGCAGACAGACAATAAGGGAGAGAGATGAGAAACATCGATTCTTCATTGCTGTGCTTTAGTTGTTTGATTGCTTTCCCATATGTGCCTTGACTGGAGGGCTCCAGCAGAGGGAGTGAACCCTTGCTCAAGCCAGTGACCTACCTCTGCACTCAAGGGAGTGACCATGGGGTCATGTCTACAAAACCCATGCTCAAGCCAGCCACCTCAGGGCTTCAAACCTAGGTCCTCAGCCTCCCAGGCTGATGCTCTATCCACTGCACCACTGCCTGGTCAAGACAAATCTATCAATTCTTTTTTTTTTTTTTTTTCATTTTTCTGAAGCTGGAAACAGGGAGAGACAGACAGACTCCCGCATGCGCCCGACCTGGATCCACCCGGCACGCCCGCCATGGGACGACGCTCTGCCCACCAGGGGGCGATGCTCTGCCCATCCTGGGCGTCGCCATGTTGCGACCAGAGCCACTCTAGCGCCTGAGGCAGAGGCCACAGAGCCATCCCCAGCGCCCAGGCCATCTTTGCTCCAATGGAGCCTTGGCTGCGGGAGGGGAAGAGAGAGACAGAGAGGAAAGCGCGGCGGAGGGGTGGAGAAGCAAATGGGCGCTTCTCCTGTGTGCCCTGGCCGGGAATCTATCAATTCTTTACCGATACAATTTGTTTCTGTTTTGATGAACAACATTAACAATTACTCTTAACTCTAATTGTGTGCTTACTAGTCATTTTTCTAAGCATTTGACATAGATTATTTAATTTAATCCTCACAATTCTGCTAAGGGTTGCTTTTTATCATCATCATTCTCATTTTACAAATGAGAAAACACAGGAAGATTATATAATTTGCTTCAATATCATAAAAAGTGTGTGATAAAGTTGAGATCTGAATCAGGCAGACTGGTTCCAAAGCCTACACAGCATTATCTCCTGGTATAATTTTTAAAAAATCCTTCCTTATCGCCTGGCCTGTGGTGGCGCAGTGGATAAACCTTCGGCCTGGAATGCCAAGGTTGCCGGTTCGGAACCCTGGGCTGCCCTGGCCAAGGCACATACAACAAGCGAGCAATGAACAACTAATATGAAGCACCTATGAGTTGATACTTCCCAATCCATGCTCCCCTTTCTCTCCTGTTTCTGTAAAATCAATAAATAAAGTATTTTTAAAAGGCAACAGACAACCTTCAAAGCAAACATTAATCTTAAAAAAAAAAAAAATCCTTCCTTATCTTAAGGACATAATTATTATCTTGTATTTTCTTTAAAAAGGCTTAAGTTTTGCTTTTCTCATTTAGGTTTTTAATCCATGCAGAATTTATTTTCATGTATGCTGTTAGGGCTCTTAATTATTTTCACACCAATTCAGATTAATAATTGAAGCAGCATCACAAACTTTTCCCCAGTGATTCACATAATGTGCCATCTTTGTCATGTAACAAATTCCACAAAAATATCATCAATCTATCTGGCTCTATATTCTGCTCCATTAGCCTATCTGTCCATCCCTGAATCTATCCTAATTATTAGAGCTCTATAATGTTCTGATGTCTAGAGGGCACATCACCTCTATTTGTTCATCTTTAATATTACTTTTGCTATTTCCTCTGCTGTGCGAATTTTAAGAGCAACATGTAAACTACCATGAAATAACCTTTCAGCAGTTTGAGACCTCATTGATTTTATAGATTAACAGTGGAAAAACTGACACCCTACTGATGTCCCACTCATGAACACCATGTCGTTATTATTTTAAATTATACTATTTTTTACTTCTAGGGCTTGTCATTTTCATAACTGCCTGACCTTTATTCTCCCTGTTTAAATTTCATAACTGTTTTAATTTAAGGGATATTATTCATTCACTTATTTCCTTGAAAATCCTAACTATGCTGCTCACAAAATTTAGGGGATATTTCAAAATGAATATGAAGCAATAAAATATCCCCTAGTTTTTGTGAGCAGTGTATATAATTTGATATTTTCCAAACTAATATTTAATCTCATCCAGAGTGAACTGCTCTTCTGATTGTTTTGGTTTTTTTATCTTTCTCAGCATTAGGTGGCTAAATTTGTTTAAGAATTCAGTCTTACAGGTACACTTTTTGCTAGAAGACTTTTTTGTCTTTCATGCATTTACTTGAGAACCCACTATTTACTACTTTTTAAAAACAACCACAGTACCATTAATCGCACCTTTAAAAATTAACAATTTTTAATATTACTAGTCAGTATTCAATTTTCCCAGTTATCTTAAGAGTATTTTTCTTATAGTTAAGCCTATTCAAATCAAGCTATCTGTCCTGAAGTGCCAATAAAGCTATGCTCTGAGCTGGCAGGTTCCTAGTTGTAAAGCTATGCTTGCATTCTCCTGAATCCCTAAGTATCTAGCTTCATATAAACTGTGGCCTCTGAGACCAGTCAGCAGCAAAGCTGCCCCTTCTAGTCAAGAAAGCTGAGCCCTGCATGACTCCAGGAGCTCCAAAACTACAGTCTGATCTCTAAAGGTGGCAGCCCTAGAATAAAACTCAAAAATATCGTTTTTCCTTTTTTTAGCTAAAGAGAGAGAAAGAAGAGCAAGAGAGAGAGGGAGGGACAGTCAGGGACAGAAAGACAGGCAGGTAGAGCAATAAGGAGCATCAACTCATAATTGCGACACCTTAGTTGTTCATTGATTGCTTTCTCATGTGTGTCTTGATGGGGTGGGGGTAGGGGGCCTCCAGCTGAGCCAGTGACACCTTGCTCAAGCCAGGGACCTTTGGACTCAAGCCAAAAACCATGGGGTCACATCTATGATCCCACGCTCAAGCTGGCAACCCCATGTTCAAGCCAGATGAGCCCACGTTCAAGCCAGCAACCTTAGGTTTTCAAACCTGGGTCCTCTGTATCCCACACCGACGCTCTAGCCACTGTGCCACGGCCTGGTAAGGCAGAAATCTTTTTCAACAGAGGAGCCCTATCTATGCTGATCTGTGGTTTCCAACAATGAGACCAACTGCAATAACACTTCCCCATTTACCACAAAGAAGACAAAACCTCAGCTGCTTTACCTGCAGGTTCCCAGCCAAAGCCCCATTCACTGCTTTTTGTTTCTATTCCCTTTCTGAAACATAAAAACATTTATCTCATTTTTGAACCTCATTTATGTCCATTTTTTTTTCTTTTTGTTACTTTACCAATCACTGCTTTGTATCTGAGAAACAGGGTTGCCTCAAAATATCACTCATAAATACATCCTAAGGGCACGCTATGAACATTTACAGAATCATCAGGGAAACATTTTTAAAATATACATTTCTAGGACCAATGTTTCTGAAGTTGGGAATTCTAGGCAATTCTATTGTTGCTGATCCAGAGCACAGTATTTGGGAATTGATGGTCCATATATATTTACACTCTCCACTCCTTTACCTCTTCCCACATAGCAATTGCCAATATTCTTTGAAAATGTCACCAATTACCATGAAGTTGCCAAATCCAAGAGCCTTTCCTCAGTCCTCATCCTAACACACCACATTACAGCATATAACTGAAGTGGCCATCTTCTCGGTCTTGAAACTGCCCTCACATGACAATTATTTTTCTTATAATACTGTATTTCTGATAGGCCCATTCATTTTGACTCATCCTTACAACTCATTTTCCACTACCTCACTTTAAAAATAAAAATATTCTGCCTGACCTGTGGTGGCAGTGGATAAAGTGTCAACCTGAAATGCTGAGGTCGCTGGTTCAAAACCCTGGGCTTGCCTGGTCAAGGTACATATGAGAGTTGACACTTTATGCTCCTCCCCCTTCTCTCTCTTTCTTCTCTCTAAAATGAATAAAGTCTTTAAAAAAAAAATAAGTAAATAAAAATATCCTTCCAGTTTCTGGTCTCAACCCAGTGCTCTTCTACCTGGATAAAAATACCTAGTTCTTTACCTATAATATATACAGTTACATATTACCTGTGGGTGCTTTTGCACTACAATGGCAGAACTGAGTTGTAACGGAGAGCATAAGTTCCACACAGCCAAAAATGTTTACTATATAGCTTTAAAAGAAAATGTTTGCTGACCCATAACCTATGGCAACCACTAAAAATTAGAAAAAAAAACTAGTTACTTCTTAACCAGTAAAGTGAAAAATGAAGTAAAATATAATCAATTTCAAAAAAAGCAAGAAAGGAGAATGAAACAAATGGAAAGCAAACTAAATATAGCAGTTATTGTATTAGGTGTTTAAGTGCTCTAGTTAAAAGACAAAGATTGTCAGGCTGGATTTTAAAAATCTAACTATATACTGTTTTCAATTTGTAATATGAGGAAAGAGAACCTGAAAGAAAAAGAGAAGATATGCCACGTAAACTCTAGCCAAAAGGAAGTAGGTATAATCCAAATTAACATCAAGCAAAATAGAAAGAGAAAACTAAGTTAAATATCTCTTAGGTCCCTTTTAGCCCTTATATAGTACTGTAATTCTAGGTTTAGGTCCAAGACAAAGGTCTCTGGATATCTCTGGTCACCCTGAAAAATAAGAAACAGAAAAAGACTAAGTTAAGCAGGAAGTGATAGATTCGCAAGCAAGTAGACTAGCAGGTATTGGTCAGATATTCTATAAACGAAAGAGAATTATGAGTAAATGTTTTTAGGGGCTTGGAAACACATCTTTATGGCTATACATAGAATCAAGCATAGAAGCAGAAACTGAAAATTTAAAAAAAAATGGTCTAACTGATATGCTAAGGTTCTTCAGTAAACAAAACGAGATTTAGGTCAAAAGTAGACAGTAACTTGTGGTGGCGCAGTGGGATAAAGCGTCGACCTGGAAGTGCTGAGGTTGCCGGTTCGAAACCCTGGGCTTGCCTGGTCAAGGCACATATGGGAGTTGATGCTTCCAGCTCCTCCCCTTCTTCTCTCTCTCTATCTCTCCTCTCTCTCTCTCTATCTCTCCCTCTCCTCTAAAAATGAATAAATAAATTTAAAAAAATCAAAAAGTAGACAGTAGGTACCTTTCGCTATTTCTTCTTCTGGGGAAACAATGATGGGTTGATAAACAGCTTTTCGGGTAAGATGTGACAAGAGTGCATGTCAGCTAATCTTTGTTACTAGATACGTTTATGTCAAAGCCATATTGGGTGCAGGAAAAAAAAATATTTTGTAATATTTCAACTAGAGAAAAGGTGATGGAAGCAATAAGTTACCATATGACACACTATAGCATAGGTACATGGACAGCTATCAATTTAGTCTGCCCAGTACGTATTCTATACCTTCTTCTGGTGAAAGTACTGTCATTTGACACAGTTTAAATGAATCAAACTTCTCCTCCAGTTAAGGTAGAAGGATGGCATTAGCTATGACCCAGGCCCGGTCAGTTTATTCCATCCCCCTTAGCGATGGTGGCTGCTCAATATGCTGGACATTGCTGCAACTATTAGGAAAGAAATTTTTTTTCTAGTAGGGCTGCTAATCTAGAAAGATGTACATTAGTCCCACCCTTATCCACAATTTCACTTTCTGTGGTTTTAGTTATCACAGTCAACCAATGTCCAAAACTATTAAATGGAAAATTCCAGAAGTAAATAATTTGTAAGTTTTAAACTCTGTGTCATTCTGAAGAGTGTGATGAAAGTTAATACCATCCAGCTCTGTCTGGCCTGGGTTGTGAATCATCCTTTCGTTCAGTGTATCCCTGCTATATGAGCTACTCAACTATTAGTCACTTAGGAGCTCGACATGGCTCAAATATTCAGGATCACCCAAAGCAAATGATCCTTCTTCTGATGTAAGGTCAACACTAAACCTAACATTACGTTACAATGTCTATATTCTTTACCTCACTTCATCTTATCATGTAGGCACTGTATCATTTTGCATCATCACAAGGGTAAATATAATACAATATGATTTTGAGAGAAAGGCCACATTCAAATAACTTTTATAACAGTATTTCTATTATTATTGGTTATTGTTCATCTCTTACTGTGCCTAACTTATAAGTTATACTTTATTATAGGTATGTATATATATGGGAAAACATAGCATATATAGGATTCGGTACTATCCATGGTCTCAGGCATCCACTGGGGGTCTTGAAATATATGCCCCATGGATAAAGGGGATGACTGTAACCCTAGAGCTGTTGGCAGCCATCTTCCCTGAATGCATAAAAAAGCTCCTCTGTAGTAAAAGAGAATGAATTAACACACACAGCAAAGCCTTATCAACACTGTTTGGGCCACTGACTCCAACTGTGCCTCACATAAACTAAACCATTGAACTTCCTTCTTAAGTGTGTCCATCAATTCCCTGTTATGCCCTAAGCCACTATGAGTCAGGTTTCTGTCCTCTGCAATCCAAAGAACCCACTACAGCCTGACGTGTGGTGGCGCAGTAGATAGTGTCAACCTGGAACACTGAGGTCACCGGTTCGAAACCCTGGGTTTACCTGGTCAAGGCACATATGGGAGTGGATGCTTCTTGCTCCTCCCCCCTTCTCTCTCTTTAAAATGAATAAAACCGCCTGACCTGTGGTGGCACAGTGGGATAAAGCGTCGACCTGGAAGTGCTGAGGTTGCCGGTTCAAAACCCTGGGCTTGCCTGGTCAAGGCACATATGGGAGTTGATGCTTCCAGCTCCTCCCCCCTGTCTCTCCTCTCTCTCTCTGTCTCTCTCTCTCTCTCCTCTCTAAAAAAATGAGTAAATAAAAAAAAATTAAAAAATAAATAAAATGAATAAAACCTTTAAAAAAATAAAATAAAGGGAACCCACTACAATTGGTAGCATCTCAGTACAATACCCTTTGAGAAATATAGATATCCTTTGTTATCCAAATTCTCAATGTCTAAAACCTCAGGAACCAGCCCTGGCCGGTTGGCTCAGCGGTAGAGCGTCGGCCTAGCGTGCGGAGGACCCGGGTTCGATTCCTGGCCAGGGCACACAGGAGAAGCGCCCATTTGCTTCTCCACACCTCCGCCACGCCTTCCTCTCTGTCTCTCTCTTCCCCTCCCGCAGCCAAGGCTCCATTGGAGCAATGATGGCCCGGGCGCTGGGGATGGCTCTGTGGCCTCTGCCTCAGGTGCTAGAGTGGCTCTGGTCGCAACATGGCGATGCCCAGGATGGGCAGAGCATCGCCCCCTGGTGGGCAGAGCTTCACCCCTGGTGGGTGTGCCGGGTGGATCCCGGTCGGGCGCATGCGGGAGTCTGTCTGACTGTCTCTCCCTGTTTCCAGCTTCAGAAAAATGCAAAAAAAAATAAAATAAAATAAAACCTCAGGAACCAAATACGTTTGAATAAACTTTTGGATACTTCCTTCACTATCATGCTATTTGCAATCTGAACTTGGCTAAATAAGGCAGTACCCCTCTGCAATCCAAAATTACTATTCAAACTGAAGAATTATCACAGAGTCAGATAGTGAAAAATACTTGTAATGCCCGTCATGAAGAAATATGGCAAGGGATGTAAAATATGCCAAATTAAAAAACCACAAAATATAAAATTGTATAAGATTATATGCAAAATAGACAAAAATATTAGGTTTTTGGGAAATCTTCAAAGTTTTCTTTTACGGTTTTCACACAAAGTAAGTTTGAAGTTCATTACCTTACTTGAGTCCAAGAGGAGTTCTCTAAGACATGAAACAAACATTTCAAGTCATAAAGCTAAGGCTTAAAGAGCAAAAAAAAAATTATGATGAAGATGGCATTTCCAATCAGCAGGGAAAGGAAATTATTCAGTAATAACTTGGGGATAAATGTGAAAATAAAACTATGCATACAAAAAATTAGCACAGCCTGACCAGGCGGTGACGCAGTGAATAGAGCATCGGACTGGGACACAGAGGACCCAGGTTCGAAACCCTGCTTTGAAACCCCAAGGTCGCCAGCTTGAGTGCAGGCTCAGCTGGTTTGAGCAAGGCTCACCAGCTTGAGCCCAAAGTCACTGGCTTGAGCAAGGGGTTACTCGGTCTGCTGTAGCCCCTGGTCAAGGCACATGTGAAAGCAATCAATGAACAACTAAGGTGCCACAAGAAAGAATTGATGCTTCTCATCTCTCTCTCTCTTCCTGTCTGTCTGTCCATATCTGTCCTCTCTCTGTCTCTGTCACAAAAGAAAAAAAATTAGCACAGCACTAGCACTTATGTAGCAATCAAACATTGCTTTATCTTTTATGAAGAAAATTAATATACTTTTTATTCTCTATCCCAAAGTAGTTATTACAAAAGTACATGCTCACAGAGAGAAACAATGTGGTTGACAGTTGCTGTGGTTAGTAGGGTGTGGTTCAGAATAGGCCAGCTTATGATGTTATTCACCGGACTGAGTTAGAAGAGACTAATTATAGAGGAAAAGTATGATGAAGAAAGAAAACGAATTTAGAAATTGCAGTTTCCTTTAAATTAAAACCTCCATTAAAATGATGAAAAAAACTAAAGGTTTTTAATGTTGTATTTTGCATCTGTGTGCTAATAAAATTCAATTTTCAAAAAATACAGACTGTTGCTTTTACTTTTTTATCCAGGTCTTAAAGCTCTTTTCAAAAAAAAAATATCCTTTTTGTTTATACTTGCTTCATCATAGGATTCTACTGATGAATGTTAGTAAGTAGAATCATACATTATCAATTCAGTAATGAGTGGAAGGATAGAATCAGGCATGTGTATATCTCAACAATAAAAATCTAGCTTCACTACAGAAAAAAAATCACTCAAAGAAAGACCTTATCTGTATATTTTTTTTTTCTTTTTTTTTTTTTTTTTTGTATTTTTCTGAAGCTGGAAACGGGGAGAGACAGTCAGACTCCCACATGCGCCCCACCGGGATCCACCCGGCACGCCCACCAGGGGCAGATGCTCTGCCCACCAGGGGGCGATGCTCTGCCCCTCCGGGGCTTCGCTCTGCTGAGACCAGAGCCACTCTAGCACCTGGGGCAGAGGCCAAGGAGCCATCCCCAGCGCCCGGGCCATCTTTGCTCCAATGGAGCCTTGGCTGCAGGAGGGGAAGAGAGAGACAGAGAGGAAGGAGTGGGGGGTGGAGAAGCAAATGGGCGCTTCTCCTGTGTGCCCTGGCCGGGAATCAAACCCGGGTCCCCCGCACACCAGGCCGACGCTCTACCACTGAGCCAACCGGCAAGGGCCTTATCAGTATATACTATAAGGAGAACATTCGACTATCAAAGCAGGGTCTAATTGTGGAAAACAACAGATTTGAGTAGAGCTATAAACTTCATGAGGAGAGAGCTACATTTTGAACTTATTTTTTTAAAAACATCCTCAGAAAGAGGTGTTCAGGAGCTAATGTTCATGATTCTTCATTATTTTACTTATAATTCAAATGTTCTACAAATAAATATAGTCATTACTATAATAATGTATAATCACAAATATAAATGTATATGCAACTTATTTACATATGCAAATATTTTTACTTTTAAACATGTTGCTTTATAATGATTTCATTTTCAAAGTCACCACTCTTACAAATTCATTTCATCCTCTTCTAGGCACACAGCTCGACTCTATTTCCCAGCCTTCCTTGCAGTTAGTCACATGTGACCATGAGACCAAGTCCTAAGCCAACAGTATGTGGGCAGGGGTGAACATCCCTTTCAGGCAAAGATAATAAAAGCCCGTAAAAAGGAGTCTGCCTTTCCTTGACTGCTGGAAAAATTGAGAGAATCCAGGGGAAAACTCTAAGGTCCTAAGGTATATAAAGCCACCAGATGGAAGGACACTGGGCCCAAAATGACAACATGGAGAAGTGTGCCCACCATCATCCCACCTCCACTCACTTACACTGGGACTGTGATGTAAACCAGAAATAAAATTTCCTGTGCAGAACTTTTGATATCTGGTGGTTGTTTAGTTACAGCAGTTAGCCTACCCTCTTGGTTGGCAAACCGCGGCAGGCAAGCCACATGCAGCTCTTTGGCCCCTTGAGTGTGGCTCTTCCACAAAATACCACGTGGGGGTGCTACCTTGATAAGGAATGTGCCTACATATATAGTTTAAGTTTAAAAAATTTGGCTCACGGCCCTGGCCGGTTGGCTCAGCGGTAGAGCGTCGGCCTGGCGTGCGGGGGACCCGGGTTCAATTCCCGGCCAGGGCACACAGGAGAAGCACCCATTTGCTTCTCCACCCCCCCCCCTCCTTCCTCTCTGTCTCTCTCTTCCCCTCCCGCAGCCAAGGCTCCATTGGAGCAAAGATGGCCCGGGCGCTAGGGATGGCTCCTTGGCCTCTGCCCCAGGCGCTAGAGTGGCTCTGGTCGCGGCAGAACGAGGCCCCAGAGGGGCAGAGCATCGCCCCCTGGTGGGCAGAACATTGCCCTGGTGGGCGTGCCGGGTGGATCCCGGTGGGGCGCATGTGGGAGTCTGTCTGACTGTCTCTCCCCGTTTCCAGCTTCAGAAAAATACAAAAAAAAAAAAAAATTTTGGCTCACAAAAGAAATTTCAATTGTTGTACTGTTGATATTTGGCTCTGTTGACTGAGTTTGCCGACCACTGGCCTGCCCTAATGCATTACTGTAAACTTTTCCCATCGCCTCCCCTGTAAAGTTCTGTAAGGGGACACTACTTATATTTAATTCATCAGTAAATAATATTGGTCTACCTTGAAAAAAGATCCTGACTCTAACCATTCTTTTTTTTTACCATTCCCATCTCTATCACCATTCTTGTATCTGAAATACGTATATAGTAAGAGTGTGATATCCTTACTTCTATCACTGCTCCAATACAATCTATGTTATTTTTACAAAAGAGGCAGACTCAGCCTTTTCAAAGGCAAATCAGATCTTGTCACTCTTCTATTCACAACCTTCAGTGGCTCTCCATAACACAAATAACAGTCCCAATAGGATGCTTATGAAGCTTTTGTGCTTTTATCCATTTAATTAATAAAATTCTATTAGCTTCAAAATGGTTATTCAATCTAACAGACTATTTTAAAAGTTTGTATTGTTTTACTCAGCAAATTTTCTGCTGTGTACAAACCCCCTCAAGTTTACTATTTTTTTTAAAGAGAAGCAGGAAAGTGAAGATGAGAAGTATCAACTCATAGATGCTTTCTACTTTAGTTGTGCATTGATTGCTTCTCAGACATGCCTTGACTGAGACCATGCCAGGGTCCCCTTGCTCAAGTCAGTGACATTTTCATTTCAGCAACCTTTTGGGCTTAAGCTGGCAAGCTCTGAGATCATGTGGATGATCCCCAGTCAAGCCAGGGATCCCACACTGACGAGCCTGTGCTCAGAGTGAGCAACCTTGGGGCTTCAAACTGGTGACCTCAAGGTTCCAGGTCCACACTTGAATGCACTGCACCACCAACAGGCCCTAAAGTTTACTTATAATTACAATACATTGTTTGACAGAAAAACTAAGAACTCTACAATTCTTGATGGAAATACAAAGATTCTATTTTTTTTTTTTTAGGTCGTTTATTCTGAGGTTCCTTTTGCTATCTCAATGATATCTGCCTACAAGGCTATCAAATCCTCCTTCCACAGTACTCATGGAAAGGATATACTTCAAAGAGCTTTCTCCCTTGGCTTCCACACTCTAAATAAATGTTTCAAGTAAACATGTATTTGGTGACTCCTATGTGCTCAGGAATGTGCTTCATCTCAGAACTTCACTTTTCTAAAACTAACATTTTATTTCATTTTACAGCTTTAAGTAAAAGCTGCCTGACCTGTGGTGACGCAGTGGATAAAGCGTTGACCTGGAATGACTTGGAACACTGAGATTGCCGGTTTTAAACCCTGAACTTGCCTGGTCAAGGTACATATGGGAGTTGATGCTTCTTGCTCCTCCCACATTCTCTCTCTCTGTAAAATGAATAAAATCTTTTAAAAAAAACTTTATTGAGCATATATAGACATTTTGTTGTGTTTTATAGTACCTCATTTAATAAAAAATGTGTGCTATTATCCTCATTTAAAGATGAAGAAACCAGGCCTGATCTGTGGTGGCACAGTGGATCACGCGTCAACCTGGAACGCTGAGGTCCCCGGTTCAAAACCCTGGGCTTGCCCAGTCAAGGAACATATAGGAGTTGATGCTTCCTGCTCCCTCTTCTCTCTCTCTCTCTCTCCATCTCTCTCTTCTCTAAAATAAATTTTTAAATATATTAAATTTTAAAAATATATAAAGATGAAGAAACCAGCCTGACCAGCAGTGACACAGTGGACAGAGCATCAGGCTAGGACATGGAGGACCCAAGTTCAAAACCCCAAGGTCGTCGGCTTGAGCGCAAGCTTATCTGATTTGAGCAAGGCTCACTAGTTTGAGCCCAAGATCACTGGCTTGAGCAAGGGGTCACTCGGTCTGCTGTAGCCCCTCCCCCTTAAGGCACATATGAGAAAGTAATCAATGAACAACTAAGGTGCCCCAATGAAGAATTGAGGCTTTCATCTCTCTCCCTTCCTGCCTGTCTGTCCCTATCTGTCCCTCTCTCTGTTTCTGTCACAAAAAATAAGTAAAATAAAAATGAAGAAACCAATTCCAGATTGATTATGTGATGATCCTAAGACAATATAACTAGTATGTGGGTAATTTGGGGTAGAAACAAGGTCCCAATTTCTTTATTTTATGTTTTATTCTTAAGATTTATTGGTTTTACAGAGAGAAGGGGGGGAATTAGAAGCACCAACTCATAGTTGTTTCACCTTAGTTGTTCACTGATTGCTTATCATATATGCCTTGACTGGGCAAACCCAGGGTTTTGAATGGCAACCTCAGTGTTCCAGGCTGACGCTCTATCCACTGCGCCACCACAGGCCAGGCAGATCCCAATTTCTTAAGGTTTACCAATATACTATACTTAGCACAAACGAGACACATGACAACAATAAAAAATAGCAACAAATACTCATATAGAATTTAATATGGGCTCAATGATAGAGCTTTGGCCCGGCATGTGGATTCCTGGTCAGAGCACACAGGAGAAAACACCATCTGCTTCTCTACTCATCCCCCTCTCTCACTTTTCTCTTTCTCTCTCTCTCTCTCTGTTCCCCCCCTACAGACATGACTCTATTGGAGCAAGTTGGCTCTGGGTACTGAGGATGGCTCCAAGGCCTCTACCTCAGGTGCTAAGAACTTGGTCGCCAAGCAATAGCAATCCCCAAATAGGCAGAGCATCGCCCCTAGTGGGCTTGTCAGGTAGATTCCAATCAGGGCGCATGACAGAGTCTGTCTCTATGCCTCCTCTCAAAAAAATTTTTTTTCTTTAAAAAAAAATTTAGTATGTGCTTAGATCATTTAATCCTCATAGTAATCCTAATTAAATGTGTTCTATTCTACATATTTTAGAAATGAAGAAACTGAAACACATGGAAGTTGCCACTTGTCTAAGGTCACAGACAAGTAAATGACACAGCCAAGATCTCAGTGATTTAGCCCTAGAATTTGGGTTAACTACCATCTAGTTTGTCTTTCATAAACTGTCTTATATTACAATTGATAAGATAAATATCACATTTACTCCATGAGATCATGCTTTTAGAGAGCAAAGATCAAGTTTGACCCCACTACACCTCAGCATAAGGTATTCTCTAGCATAGGGATTGGTAAATAATGACAGAATAGGAGGTACACGAGGGGGCCCTAAGAAAGGCTTCTTTGTAATAATAATGTCTGAGCTTTGCCTTGTCACTGAACTCCAAAATTGCATATCTAATTGCTTAGTGGAAATTTGGTGGTCTCACTTACTAGTCTTCAGGTTTGTTAAAGGGTAATTTTTAAAAAAAATTTTTAATTATTTTTATTTTTTATTATTTATTCATTTCAAAGAGGAGAGAGAGAGAGAGCAAAAGAGGGGGGGGAAGGGGGAGAGCAGCAGGAAGCATCAACTCCCATATGTGCCTTGACTAGGCAAGCCCAGGGATTCAAACCAGCAACCTCAGCATTCCAGGTTGAGGCTTTATCCACTGCGCCACCAGAGGTCAGGCTAAGGGCAATTTTTTAGTCTTCATATCAGCCCCATAATATCTGTACTCAAAAAATGTTTGCTGGCCCTGGCCAGTTGGCTCAGTGGTAGAGCGTCGGCCTGGCGTGCGGAAGTCCCGGGTTTGATTCCCAGCCAGGGCACACAGGAGAGGCGCCCATTTGCTTCTCCACCCCTCCCCCTCTCCTTCCTCTCTGTCTCTCTCTTCCCCTCCTGCAGCCGAGTCTCCATTGGAGCAAAAGATGACCCGGGCGCTGGGGATGGCTCCTTGGCCTCTGCCCCAGGCGCTAGAGTGGCTCTGGTCGCGACAGGGTGACGCCCCGGATGGGCAGAGCATCGCCCCCTGGTGGGCATGCCGGGTGGATCCCGGTGGGCGCATGTGGGAGTCTGTCAGACTGCCTCCCCGTTTCCAGCTTCAGAAAAATACAGAAAAAATACAAAAAAAAAATGTTTGCTGAATATGTAAAACTCTTATTACAAAGGGTTGTATCTCACAGTCCCAACTATCAATAGAATCAATAATATTAGAAGAGATTCATAAGCAATTATATAATTTGTGATGCACCCCTAATCAGTCTGGTGAAGTACACAGGAAAGCAGGGAAAGTGACAGCCAGTAGAGCCATATATCATACCCAGCAGTAAACATGAGAACAAAACAAAACAGAGACTTCCTTTTCTTAATTTACATATTCATAAATTTTTACTCCTTCAGTTTTTTTCAGGATACCCTTTCCTTTGAGCACCTCTTCCTTGATTTTCAGTAAGAATAGAGACTAGGGGAGTTGACTAGGGGAGTTCGTCTATGGACCGATCTATTCATGACTTCCACAGATCTCTGCATATTTTGGAGGCCTCTTGACATGATAAATATACTCAATGTTTACAAAGTATACCTCAAAATGCTGTGAGACTCCACATCACTTTTTAGATTCTTAGGCTTGTGCAACAAGAATTCAGCACTTATTTAGAAGCATGGCCTACAAGTATACTGCTCACAAAAATTAGGGGATATTTCAAAATGAATATGAAGCAATGAAATATCCCATAAGTTCTGTGCGCAGTATTATCTTTCACTCTAGTACTTTGCCTAGGGTACACACGCTTCCATACTATGATACATTTCAGGTACTTAGCTGTTTTTCAGATGTGCATACTACTAATCATCTGAATAGTTTCACCAGAATAGTCCAGAATAGTTTTATTACTTTAAACTCAGATATGAATCTTCCACATGAATCATTTTGAGGGGCTTGCAGAGTCATGTGAGCAGTAGATCCTTTTAACAATCCATCTCATCTACTTTGGGAGAAGTCCCACAGACTCTAGTTTTTGTCCCTACTAAAAAAAGATAATTTTTTTAGTGAGATAGAGAGTGAGAGAAAGAGGGAGAAGGAGACAGGAAGAAAGAAAGATGAGAAGCATCAACTCTTAGATACCTTACTTTATTTGTTCATTGATTACTTCTCATATGTGCCTTGACCAGGGACTCCAGCCAAGCCAATTATTCCTTGCTCAAGCCTTTGACTTTTGGACTCAAGCCAGCAACCATGGCATCATGTCTATGATTCCATGCTCAACGTGGTGAGCCTACCCTCAACCTGGTGAGCCTGTGCTCAAGCTAACAACCTCGGGATTTCCCAGGTGGACATTCTATCCACTACGCCACCACCAGTCAGGCATCCCTAATAATTTTTTTATCTGTCCTGCCTTTCTACCCTTTGAACAACGATTCTAATGTTCCCTTGTTTAACTGTTGTTGCTCAGTTCCTTCATTGCAGATATCTTAACCAACATTCCAAAACTCTTCAACAATTAAGCATCCTGAGAACAAAAAAATATCAAGGAAACAAATGAACAAAGTATTTTGGATATCTATAAATTCTTTCTATAAAGGGCCTGACAGTAAATATTTTAGGCTTTGTGGATCACATAAAGCCTCAGTCACATATTCAGGTATTTTGTGTTTTGTTTTACTCTTTTAAATGTTTAAAAATCTAAAAACCATATTTAGCTCTCAGACAGTACAAAACAGGCCACCTGCTAGGTTTGGCCTATAGGCAGTAGCTTGTCTATCATTATACTTGGGGGTTTAATTGTACTTATTTTAGTTATCAGTAACACTCAGTGAAGCATCTGGGAGGCAGTGAGAAGCCTACAGAACATGAAGGAGCAAACTGCTAACATATGGGTGAAAGAAACACTTCAAGGTAAGAGAAGTTAGTGCAAAATGTCAAAATCAGAAACAAACTACATGGCTGAGAAACAGAAAGGAGGTTAATCTAAAGCAAAGAATTCGGCCCTGGCCAGTTGGCTCAGTGGTAGAGCGTCGACCTGCCGTGCAGAAGTCCCGGGTTCGATTCCCGGCCAAGGCACACAGGAGAAGCGCCCATCTGCTTCTCCACCCCTCCCCCTCTCCTTCCTCTCTGTCTCTCTCTTCCCCTCCCGCAGCCGAGGCTCCACTGGAGCAAAGATGGCCCGGGCGCTGGGGATGGCTCCTCGGCCTCTGTCCCAGGCGCTAGAGTGGCTCTGGTCGGCAACAGAGCGACGCCCCCTGGTGGGCAGAGCGTCGCCCCCTGGTGGGCGTGCCGGGTGGATCCTGGTTGGGCGCATGCGGGAGTCTGTCTGACTGTCTCTCCCCGTTTCCAGCTTCAGAAAAATACAGAAAAAAAATTCAAAAAAATATGACAAAAGAGATCAGAGGTAGGAAGGAGTGGGACTGTGTAGTGCCTTATAATCTGAGACTTTATTCTAAATGTAATAGAAAGGCTCTGGGTGTTTTGTTTTGATATATAAGGAATAATATCTGATATAAAATATTTAAAGATTATTCCAATTGCTTGAAAGAGAATGGATTAGATGGAGGGAGAAAGGAGTAGAAGGAGGAAGACCAGTTAGGAGGTTGAGTAAGTCAGGCAAAAACAGTAGTTACTGGATAGAGCAGTAGCAGTGGAAATAGAAGTGACAGGGTGTGTATTCTGAACTTACTGAAACACTCTAGCAAATTTATTTCATAGCCACCTTGGATTAGATGTGGAACAAACACAACACCCAGATTTATTTGAAAGCAACTGAGTACATAGTGGTTCTATTTACATGGGAAAAAGGAAGAACAGGTTTATGTTAATTTGTAGGTGCTCTTTAGGAGGGAGGAGGCAATATGACTTCATATGTCTTTAGCCATAGTAAGTCTAAAATTCCTACAGAATATGCAAATGGAATACAATATGCCTGACCAGGTGGTGGCACATTGGATGGAGCATCAACTTAAGATGCTGAGGACCCAGGTTCGAAACCCTGAGGCTGCTGACCTGAGCGTGGGATCATAGACATGACCCATGGTCACTGGCTTTAGCCCAAGGTCGCTGGCTTGAGCAAGGGGTCATTGGCTCAGCTGGAGCCCTCTGGTCAAAGCATGTATTAGAAGCAATCAATGAACAACTATTAATGTATAAATGCTGCAACTAAGAGCTGATGCTTCTCCTCTCTCGCCCTTCCTGTCTGTCTGTCTAGTCTGTCTTTATGTACACAATGAGATATACTTACAGTCTGAAAAACAAATGAGGAAAGGGCTAGAGATATTGCACATCTGGTGATCATCCACATAACGGTTGGCATTTTAAGCAATCAACCTAGATGAATGCACATACAAAGAGGCTGCAGATAGAGAAAAAGAACTATGACCAAGCCCTACGGGTTGCCAATGTTTAGCGGTCCAGAAGAGAAAGGGGAGTCATAAATAGTATCAGTAATAGTAGTAGTAGTAGTAGTAGTATAATGGTTAACTCTTAAAATATTTATGTGCCAAACTATTCATTTAAGTCTTTAAATCTCAGAACAACTTTGGAAACTAAGCACTATTTTTTCACTATATTAAAATGAAGAAACTGAAAAAGAGGATAAACAACTGTCTCTAGATGACATATTTAAGCAAAGGAAAATCACCAGGCAAATGCAGGGTCACTAAAGAGAAGTATTTCAAGAAGTGGCAAATGAAGTCAGATAATAATAAAGAAATGACCTATAGATTTTTAACCATGGAAATCATTTGAGGCCCTGGCCAGATATCTTGGTTGGTTGGAGCATAATCTCAAAGCTCAGAGGTTGCTGGTTCAATCCCCAGTCAAGGCATATATAGGAACAGATTGATATTCCTGTCTCTGTCTCTCTCTCACTCCCTTACTCTCTCTAAAAATCAATAAAATAAACATTTAAAGAAAAAAAGAAATCAGGTGACCATTTCTGTGCTTGCTTAATAATTGTAGATGGTTGATTCTAGGCATGTACCTCAATTTCCTCATGGGGTTAGTGTGAGGATAAGTTAACAAATGAAAAGAATTTAAAACACTATCTGGCCTGACCTATGGTGATGCAGCACATAAAGCGTTGACCTGCATTACTGAGGTTACTGGTTCAAAACGCTGGGCTTGCCCAGTCAAGGTACTTACGAGAAGCAACTATGAGTTTATGCTTCCTGCTCCTCCTGTCCTCTCTCTTTCCTCTCTCTAAAATCAATAAAAATCTTTTTAAAAAAGTAATAATAGCCCTGGCCGGTTGGCTCAGCGGTAGAGCGTCGGCCTAGCGTGCGGAGGACCCGGGTTCGATTCCCGGCCAGGGCACATAGGAGAAGCGCCCATTTGCTTCTCCACCCCTCCGCTGCGCTTTCCTCTCTGTCTCTCTCTTCCCCTCCCGCAGCCAAGGCTCCATTGGAGCAAAGATGGCCCGGGCGCTGGGCATGGCTCTGTGGCCTCTGCCTCAGGCGCTAGAGTGGCTCTGGTCGCAATATGGCGACGCCCAGGATGGGCAGAGCATCGCCCCCTGGGGGGCAGAGCACCGCCCCTGGTGGGCGTGCCGGGTGGATCCCGGTCGGGCGCATGCGGGAGTCTGTCTGACTGTCACTCCCTGTTTCCAGCTTCAGAAAAATGAAAAAGAAAAAAAAAAAAAAGTAATAATAATGCCTGACCAGGCGGTGGCACAGTGGATAAAGCGTTGGACTGGGATGCAGAGGACCCAGGTTCGAGACCCCGAGGTCGCCAGCTTGAGCGTGGGCTCATCTGGTTTGAGCAAAAGCCCATCAGCTTGAACCCAAGGTCGTTGGCTCCAGCAAAGGGTTGCTCGGTCTGCTGAAGGCCCGCGGTCAAGGCACATATGAGAAAGCAATCAATGAACTAAGGTGTTGCAATGTGCAATGAAAAACTAATAATGATTGATACTTCTCATCTCTCTCCATTCCTGTCTGTTCCTGTCTATCCCTCTCTCTGACTCACTCTCTGTCTCTGTAAAAAAAAAAAAAAAAAAAAAAGGTAATAATAAAATAAAACAGTATCTGGCACATAGCAGCTCATTACATGTTGGTGTTTTATTAATATTATAATTATTATTATTTCATTACCTACCTATATGCACCCATTGTTCCTATTATAAACTATTAATGGCAATCACAGGGTCATGTGTATGATCCCACGCACAAACCAGCAACCCCAGGCTAAAGTTGGGGACCTCGGGGTTTCGAATCTGGGTCCTCTGCATCCCAGTCCGACACTCTATCCACTGCACCACTGCCTGGTCAGGCAGTATTTTATTTTTATAATATCATCCTCTAATAATATGAATATTTAGGTCATTGAAGAGATATAGCAAACCATTTGTTCCCAGAAGTTAAAACTAAGACACTGCTAACTATAACCTATCAAGTATGACCTTCCATTATTTATGGAATTTATTATAATCCAAGCAATTACCTCTAAAGATCCTAAGACCTCTACCAAAATCAACAACCTGAAATACTTGCTTCAGACACTTAAAGAAGCAGCTTTTGTAGCTAGGATAAATCAGAGTGTACCTATCTCAAGCAACTACCGATACAATTATCAGGGCCAATGAAACATCAAAAAAATCATAAGAGCCCTGGCCGGTTAGCTCAGTGGTAGAGCATCGACCTGGCGTGCAGGAGTCCCGGGTTCGATTCCCGGCCAGGGCACACAGGAGAGGCACCCATCTGCTTCTCCACCCCTCCCCCCTCCTTCCTCTCTGTCTCTCTCTTCCCCTCCCACAGCCAAGGCTCCATTGGAGCTAAGTTTGCCTGGGCGCTGAGGATGGCTCTGTGGCCTCTGCCTCAGGCGCTAGAATGGCTGATTGCGGCAGAGCGATGCCCCAGATGGTCAAAGCATCGCCCCCTGGTGGGCGTGCCGGGTGGATCCCGGTCAGGTGCATGTGGGAGTCTGTCTGACTGCCCCCCCCCCCCCGTTTCCAACTTCAGAAAAATACAAAAATACAAAAAAAAAATCATAAGCATAAAGCGTCAACCTGGAAATGCTGAGGTCGCCGGTTCAAAACCCTGGGCTTGCCTTGTCAAGGCACATATGGGAGTTGATGCTTCCAGCTCCTCCCCCTTCTCTCTCTCTGTCTCTCTCTACTCTCTCTCCCTCTCTCTCTCTCTCTCTCCCCCTCTCTCTCTCCTCTCTAAAAATGAATAAATAAAATTAAAAAATTTAAAAAATTTAAAAATAAGCCTGACCTGTGGTGGCACAATGGATAAAGCGTCAACCTGGAAATGCTGAGGTCGCCAGTTCGAAACCCTGGGCTTGCCTGGTCAAGGCACATATGGGAGTTGATGCTTCCATTCCAGCTCCTCCCCCCTTCTCTCTGTCTGTCTCTCCTCTCTCTCCTTCTCTGATTGTCTCTCTCTCTCCTCTCTAAAAATAAATAAAATTTAAAAATTAAAAAATAAGCCTGACCTGTGGTGGTGCAGTGGATAAAGCGTCGACCTGGAAATGCTGAGGTCGCCGGTTCGAAACTCTGGGCTTGCCTGGTCAAGGCACATATGGGAGTTGATGCTTCCTGCTCCTCCCCCCTTCTCTCTCTCTGTCTCTCTCTCCTCTCTCCCTCTCTGTCTCTCTTTAATAAAATTTAAAAAAATTAAAAAATAAAATAAAAAAAAATCATAAGCAAGGAATGTATTTGGCAAGTCATTAAATCTAGGCATTCCCCCTTATACCTTCTGTTCATATCTCAAAGGAATCTAAATTAAAAAAATCAATGACAGTCTCATCAGAACTAAGAGAAGAAATTCAAATTGGAATATGCCTCACTTTGACTGAAACAAGTACATTAACTATAGCTGGGATTAGCTGTTTAGCAATAGTTTATCTGGCGATGATTTTATAGCAAAAGCCCCCTGGTGAATTGAAAGAAAAGAGAGAGAAAAGAAACAGCACTAATATACAGTAATCAAGTATTTGGATAACTTGTATATATGGAATTAAGACAGCAACCATTAAGAAATGCCAACAATGACAAGTAGTATGTAAATTTGGTGCCACCGTCTGCTAAATTTAAAAGACTCTCCACAAAATTATGAAAAAAAGCTAAAGCAGAAGTGGCTATATGACATAGAGTTATTTAACTTTCAATGCTGGCTCATTTATTTAATCATGGTCTAATGCAGAGATGGGCCAGCCTTTTCTGTAAAGGGCCAGATCAGTGGTAGTCAACCTGGTCCCTATCACCCACTAGTGGGCGTTCCAGCTTTCATGGTGGGTGTTAGTGGAGCAACCAAAGTATAAATAAAAAGATAGATTTAACTATAGTAAGTTGTTTTATAAAGATTTATTCTGCCAAACTTAGCGAAAATTCGACATAAAGTACTTGGAAAGTAATTATTATTATATGCTTTAACTTGCTGTAACTCTGCTTTATAAATTTTATAAAGTAAAGTTACTTCCCTACTTTATAAATCACCATTACAGTGGAACCGGTGGGCGGTTAGAAAATTTTACTACTAACAGAGATACAAAAGTGGGCAGTAGGTATAAAAAGGTTGACTGCCCCTGCCCTAACAGAAGCCCAGCATAGGCTTTGGTTTTCACAGTCTCATAAAAATAAAAGCCAAGCGGTTCCTGGCCAAGCAGCACAGCTGGTTAGAGGATAAGCAAGGTTGCAGGTTCAATCCCCAGTCAGGGCATATACAAGAATCAACCAATGAATGAATGAATAACTGAAACAACAAATCAGTGTTTCTCTCTCTTACCCTTCTTTCTCTCTAAAATCAATATATGTATTTTAAATGTTAAAAGAAAAGCCAAGCCAAGGGCTACCCTTAGATACATAGTAAGTCTCATAGGAGACCCCATACCAGGCATGACAACATACAGCCGGCGGGCCAGATCCGGACCATGTAATGAGTTTATGCGGCCCACAATTAAATTTTTAATATTCTCCGCTACATTAAAATCTCAGCTACTCAAAAGCAGAAGCGTCTTTGCTTATTGGAAAACGAAATATTTAAGAAGACAGTGATACACGGAAAAGAATTCCACGTGTGACTAATCTAGGGTTAACTTACAATAATTGGTCGAATGGATTTGCAATACTTCATTTTTTTAAAAAAATTTCATTATAAAGATTTACAACTTTTGTACTTGTCTGTACTCGATTGAACTGTTTGACATTTAGCGGCGATGTGAAACCCACGTTCTTTTAGGCGGAGTTTGCCAGTGCGCACCCAAGGTCAAACAATTCGTTAATTTTGTGATCAAGTGTGCTGAATCAAGTGGTATTGTAGCATAGACACTAGCTGCAGTTGATAACTGAAAACGTGTCCAGGCTGTTTGTAAAATGAAATAATTGTTTTATTTGCGATATA
This sequence comes from Saccopteryx leptura, assembly GCF_036850995.1. Lineage (NCBI taxonomy): Eukaryota > Metazoa > Chordata > Mammalia > Chiroptera > Emballonuridae > Saccopteryx > Saccopteryx leptura. The sequence continues at coordinate 125,497,769 of NC_089508.1, forward strand.
ACCCCTTCAAGCTCATTCTATTAATTCAATATTGTTTCAATTAATTGAGATACAGTTTGGATATTTATACGGTATGTAATTACATTTTATTAAAATATATTTTCAACAACAACAAAAAAAAGGTGATTAAAATGAAAAAAAAAAGGGCCCTGGCCGGTTGGCTCAGTGGTAGAGCGTCTGCCTGGCGTGCAGGAGTCCCAGGTTCGATTCCCGACCAGGGCACACAGGAGAGGCGCCCATCTGCTTCTCCACCCCTCCCCCTCTCCTTCCTCTCTGTCTCTCTCTTCCCCTCCCGCAGCCAAGGCTCCATTGGAGCAAAGATGGCCCGGGCGCTAAGGATGGCTCTGTGGCCTCTGCCTCAGGTGCTAGAATGGCTCTGGATGCAACAGAGCGACACCCCAGAGGGACAGAGCATCGGCCCCTGGTGGGCATGCCAGGTGGATCCTGGTCGGGCGCATGCGGGAGTCTGTCTGACTGCCTCCCCGTTTCCAGCTTCAGAAAAATGCAAAAAAAAAAACAAAAAACAAAAATATATTTTCATTAAAATACTGTATATTGGGCCTGACCTGTCTGTGGTGGTGCAGTGGATAAAGCCTCAACCTGGAATGCTGAGGTTGCCGGTTCAAAACCCTGGGCTTGCCTGGTCAAGGCACATATGGGAGTTGAAGCTTCCTGCTCCTCCCCCCTTCTCTCTCTCTCTCTCTCTCCTCTAAAATGAATAAATAAAAATAATTAAAATACTGTATATTAAAATTTTTCACTCACATTTATTCATAAACATATTACGTAATAAGGTTTTGTTTACTTAAACAAATTGCTTTTGTATTTAACATTTTTTAAATTTTAATATTTTGTCCAGCCCATGAAAAAAGTTTTCTTTCTAATCTGATCTGGGGGCAAAAACTGTTGGCCACGCCTGCCCTATACCATACGACTGGAACCCATAAAACAAACCATAGTAAGTGTGATCCATTTTAACTTATCCCCTAAGAACTGCAAAGAAAGTTCCTTTGGAACTGAGCCATAAAAGAAAAAAGAAAAGGAGAGTTCCTGACAAGTTAAAACTTTTTCTGTAAAGGCCCTGATACATTCTTTAGGCTTTGGAGGCCATATGATCTCTGTTGTAACCCCTCAACTCTGTCATTGTAACATGAAAACTGTCTCTGACAATACAGAAACAAATAAGCATGGCTATGTTCCAATAAAACTTATGAGCACTGGCCTGACCTGTGGTGGCGCAGTGGATAAAGCGTAGACCTGGAATGCTGAGGTCACCGGTTCAAAACCTGCACTTGTCTGGTCAAGGCACATATGGGAGTTGATGCTTCCTGCTCCTCCCCCCTTTCCCTTTCTCTCTCTCTCTCTCTCTCTCTCTCTCTCTCTCCCCCCCCCCTCTTTAAAATAAATAAATAAATAAATAATTTAACAAAAAAAAAAACTTACGAGCACTATACCTAGCACGCCAGAAGTTGAAGTACGATCCCGGGGTCAGGGCACATATGAGAAGCAACCAATAAAGACGCAACTAAATGTACGAGTTGATGCTTCTCTCTCTCTCCCTTCCTTCCCTCTTCCTTTCTATCTCTCTCTCTCTCAAATTAATAAAAAAATATTTTAATGTAAAAACCATTCTTGCCTGACCAGGTGGTGGCGCAGTGGACTGAGCATCGGACTGGGACCCAAAGTACCCAGGTTTGAAAACCTGAGGTTGCCAGCTTGAGCATGGTCTCATCCGGCTTGAGCGCAGGGTCGCTGGCTTGAGTGTGGGATCATACACATGACCCCATGGTCGCTGGCTTGAGCAAGGGATCACTCACTCTGCTGTAGTCCCCCCACCCCCATCAAGGCACAAATGAGAAAGCAACCAATAAACAACTAAGGTGTCGCAACAAAAAACTAATGATTGATGCTTCTCATCTCTCTCCCTTCCTGTCTGTCTGTCCCTATCTGTCCCTCTCCCTGTCTCTCTCTCTGTCACATACACACACAAAAAAAATTCTTAACTTGTGACCTTAGAAAAACAGGCACTACAGATCACAAGACACACACCACACCACAGCTATCACTACCCTCCACACACACACACACACACACAGATTTGTGATCCTAATTCACATCACCTGAATAACAAAAAGATTATAGACATCTAGAAGATACATATGTAAATAATGTCCCAAGAAAAGAGATTATTTAGAACAAGCAAGAAGGAAACAGAGCATTATGAAAGGATGGAAATAAATATGCAAAAATTTCAGATATAGTAAATAATCATGCACAAAATATTTTAAAAACTGTTTACTAATGTTTAAAGAACTAAACAAGCCCTAAATAGCTGAAAGGGACAAGAACCACAAAAAATTACTTGAAAGATTTGAAAAGGAACTAAATTGTAAAACACAACACTTGAAATTTAAAATAAAGTGGAATAGTTTAAGATTAATTAGTGAATGAAAACATATCTAAAAAAAATTATCCATAGTGAAAAAAGGAAAAAAAGAAACACGGTTAAATATGTAAGGGAGAAAATCTAATATATATGTAAATCAGAGAGCCAAAAAGAAAAAACAAAGAGCTCTGAAGTAATAACGTCATTTTCTGTGAAAGCAAACAGAAATCTGTAAGAAGATAACTAGGAGTGGCAAATGGCCCTGGCCGGTTGGCTCAGTGGTAGAGTGTCGGCCTGGCGTGCAGGAGTCCTGGGTTAGATTCCCGGCCAGGGCACACAGGAGAAGCGCCCATCTGCTTCTCCACCCCTCCCCCTCTCCTTCCTCTCTGTCTCTCTCTTCCCCTCCCGCAGCCAAGGCTGCATTGGAGCAAAGTTGGTTGGCACTGAGGATGGCTCTATGGCCTCTGCCTCAGGCGCTAGAATGGCTCTAGATGCAACAGAGCAATGCTCCCGAAGGGGTAGAGCATCACCCCCTGGTGGGCATGCCGGGTGGATCCTGGTTGGGCACATGTGGGAGTCTGTCTGACTGCCTCCCTGTTTCCAACTTCAGAAAAATACAAAAAACAAACAAACAAACAAAAAAAGGAATGGCAAATGGTATCTTTCACCTCAATATATATATATCCCATCCCACATTCACCTCTACAATGTGACACTGATACTTTTCCCTATGTTCTCTTCCCTGTGAACTTGGACGAACCTTTGTAACTGTCTAGACCAGTGATTTTCATCTTGTTCATCTCATGGTACATGTAAACTAATTACTAAGATTCTACAGCATAATGAAAAATCTACTTTTTGCTACTCCAACAACAAAAAAAAGTATAATTTTTATTTATTCACACCGGGCAGCTATTGTTGTATTGGTTTTTGTCTTTTTTTTTTTTTTTTTTTTGACAACCTAAGGGAAAAGAGGTCAGTGCCTATGACTAAAATAGTCAGGTATTGCATGTTTTAAAAATTCTTGCAGCACACCAGTATGTTACGGCATACCAGTTGAAAATCAGTGGTCTAAACCAAAAGAATGCAACAAGTTGAAGCTGACTGACTTCTAAGGCTAGTTCATAAACAGTAGACAGCAGTATTGCTTCTACCTGGAGCCTTCTCCCCCAGGAACTCCAGTGTCATACCACAACAGCACTTTAAAAAGCTCTATAGGAAAAGCCACATGGAAAGGAACTGAACCAGTAATGCCAAGCTGAATCACAACTAAATTTGACCCACAAAAACTGTAAACAATAATGAGCCACTAAGCTTTGGGTTTAATTTGTTATGCTGCAGTAGACAACTAGAATACTTGAAAATGCTCACAGTTCTAAATTTAATAATAGAGCTGCAAATGATTCATGTGACAAACAAAATATTTTGAACTAAACTATAATAAAAATATTTTACATTAAAACTTGTGAGATCCAGCTAAAGCAATACTTTATAGGAAAATCTATAACCCTAAATAGGTATAACAGGAAAAGAACAAAAATTAGGAAACTTGATTCAAGAAGATAGAAAAAACACAGCAAAATAGCCTGACCACGCGGTGGCGCGATAGAGCATTGGCCTGAGACACTGAGGGTCATGGTTCAAAATCCTGAAGTCACCACTTGAGCCTGCGATTATAGACATGACCCCAAAGTCGCTGGCTTGAGCAAGAGATCACTGGCTCCAGCAAGGGATCACTGACTCAACTGGAGCTCCCCCTAACTCCCGTCAAGGCACATATGAGAAAGCAATCAGTGAACAACTAAGGTGTCACAACTACGAGTTGATGCTTCTCATATCTTTCCCTTCCTGTCTGTCTGTCTGTCTTTCTCTAAAAATAAATAAATGAATAGATATAATAGCAAAATAAATCTTGGACAAGTAAAAGGAAATAACAGAAATAAGGAATAAGAAAAAAATACAATAGAAAGGGCGAAAAAAGCCAGAAGTTGGGTCATTGAAAAAAATGAAAATTGGAAAACCTCTGTTAAGATGATGAAGGGGCCCTGGCCGGTTGGCTCATCAGTACAGCGTCAACCCAGCGTGTGGAAGTCCCCGGTTTGATTCCCAGCCAAGGCACACAAGAGAAGCAACCATCTGTTTCTCCACCATTCCCCCTCTCCTTTCTCTCTATCTCTCTCTTCCCCTCTTGCAGCCAAGGCTCCACTGGAGCCAAGTTGGCCTGGGCACTGAGGATGGCTCCATGGCCTCTGCCTCAGGCGCTAGAATGGCTCTGGTAGCAATAAAGCAACGCCCAAATGGGCAGAGCATCGCCCCCTGGTGGGCATGCTGGGTGGATCCTAGTCGGGTACATGCGGGAGTCAGTCTCTGCCTCCCTGCTGCCCATTTCAGGAAAAGAAAAAAAAAAAAAAAAAGGATGATGAATGAAAGCCCTCGCCCGTTGGCTTAAGTGGTATAGCATTGGCCCAGCATGTGGAAGTCTCAGACCTGATTTCCAGCCAGGGCACACAGGAGAAATGTCAATCTGCTTCTCCACCCCTCCCCCTCTCCTTCCTCTCTGTCTCTCTCTTCCCCTCCCGCAGCCAAGGCTCCACTGGATCCAAGTTGGCCTGGGCGCTGAGGATGGCTCCATGGCCTCTGCCTCAGGCACTAAAATGGCTCCTGTTTGCAATAAAGCAACGCCCACATGGGCAGAGCATCACCCCTTGGTGGGCTTGCCAGATGGATCCCAGTCCAGCGCATGCCAGAGTCAGTCTCTCTGCCTCCCTGCTTCTCACTTCAATAAATACCAAGAAAAAAAAAAAGAAGAGGAAGGAAAAAAAGGAATCAGAAATGAAAAAGGGGTCAAAACTGCCAACACTGCAAATATTACAATGGTTAAGAAGATTTTTTTTAAATTTAGATGAAATTGGAAAAAAATCTTAACAAATACTACATAATTTACCAAAAGTTATTCAAAGACAAAAAATCTGAATGGTCTTGTTTAAAAAGCAAAAACAAAAAACTTAATGACTAAAAAAAATAAAATTAAAAATTAAAAAAAAAAAATTCCCCACAAAGAAAACACCAAAACCACACAGCTGTACCACCAGCAAATTTGCCCAAATACTCAAGAAAGAAATAACCCAATCTTAATTCTTCCCAATAATTTTTATGAGACTGGCATAATTCTGAAATCAAAAAATCTGGCAGGAGGCCCTGGCCGATTGGCTCAGTGGTAGAGTATCGGCCTGGCATGCGAGAGTCGGGGGTTCGATTCCCGGCCAGGGCACACAGGAGAAGCGCCCATCTGCTTCTCCACCCCTCCCCCTCTCCTTCCTCTCTGTCTCTCTCTTCCCCTCCTGCAGCCAAGGCTCCACTGGAGCAGGATTGGCCCAGGCGCTGAGGATGGCTCTTTGGCCTCTGCCTCAGGCGCTAGAATGGCTCTGGTTACAGCAGAGTGACACCCCGGATGGGCAAAGCATCGCCCCCTGGTGGGCATGCCGGGTGGATCCCAGTCGGGCGCATGTAGGAGTCTGACTGCCTCCCCATTTCCAGCTTCAGAAAAATTAAAAAAAAAAAAAATTTTTTTTAAATCTGGCAGGGGCCAGGTGAGGAAGAAAAATCATAAACTAATCTTATTCCTGAATTGGAATGCAAAAATTCCAAACAAATATTAGCAAATAACACCCAGCAATGTAAGTATTATATACTATAATCAGGTTAGAAATAATCCAAGAAAGTAAAAATATATCTGATAATAATCCAAAAACCAATATAATCAAACATATTTAAGAAAGCCATAAAAATTCAATGTTTGTTAATGTCTGTGAAATAATCTTAAACTACAAATTAGGCCCTGGCCGGTTGGCTCAGCGGTAGAGCGTCGGCCTGGTGTGCGGGGGACCCGGGTTCGATTCCCGGCCAGGGCACACAGGAGAGGCGCCCATTTGCTTCTCCACCCCCCCCTCCTTCCTCTCTGTCTCTCTCTTCTCCTCCCACAGCCAAGGCTCCATTGGAGCAAGGATGGCCCGGGAGCTGGGGATGGCTCCTTGGCCTCTGCCCCGGGCGCTGGAGTGGCTCTGGTCGTGGCAGGGCGACGCCCCGGAAGGGCAGAGCATCGCCCCTCCGGGGCAGAGCATCGCCCCCTGGTGGGCAGAGCATCACCCCTGGTGGGCGTGCCGGGTGGATCCCGGTCGGGTTGGGCACATGCGGGAGTCTGTCTGGCTGTCTCTCCCCATTTCCAGCTTCGGAAAGATACAAAAAAAAAAAAACAACACTAGGAATTAAAGAAAATCTCTTCAATTGATAAAAGGAATCTACAAAAACCTACAGATTGCTTAATGGAGAAGGGCAGAACACTTTCCTTGGAGATCAGGAACAAGAAAAGGACAGCCCATATCTATTTCTGGCAACATGATACTGGAGGTGCCAGTCAGCATATAGAAAAGGAAGAAAAAATAATAACAAGTGTTAGGACTAGAAATAAGAAACAAAACTGTTATCTGCATATGAAATAATTATGCATACAAAACAAGAATCTACAGATAATCTCTTAATTCTGTAATTTAACTGACATAATTGATATTGGTTTTATATCTCTATATACCAGCAACAATTAGAAAATAATCTTTAAAGAAGTGCTCAAGAATAAATCTAACAAGATATAAAATCTGTAAGAAAAAAATGAGATATTCTGTAATGACAGAAATAGAAAGATAAGCATGTTCAGTTTGAAAGACTCAATGTTAGAAAATTTTCAGTTCTCCCCAAATTAATCTAGAATCAATTCAAATCTCAATCAAGGCCTTGGCCAATGGTTCAGTGGACAGAGCGTTAACCTGGTGTAGGGAAGTCCTGGGTTCAATTCCCGATCCAGGTGCAGGAGAAGTGACCTTCTGCTTTTCTTCCCGTCCTCTCCTCCTTCTTCCCCTCCCTCAACCAGTGGCTCTATTGGTTTAAGCCTGGCCCCAGGCATTGTAGATAGCTCCACTGAAGTGCATCAGCCTCAAGCACTAAAAATAGCTTTGTACTCAAGCATTGGCCCTAGGTGGGGTTGCTGAGTGGATCCCGCTCAGGGCACATGTGGTAATCTACCTCACTATCTCCCCTCCTCTCACTAAAACAAACAAACAAAACCTCAATAAAAATCCCAGCCCTGGCCAGCTGGCTCAGTGGATTGAGTGCCGGTCCAGAATATAAACGTCCCAGGTTCAATTCCAGGGTCAGGGCACACAGGAGAAGTGAATATCTGCTTCTCTCCCTCTTCCCCTCCTGCAGCCAGTGGCTGCATTGGTTTGAGCACGTCAGTCTCAGGGGCTAAAAAGAGCTCAGGTGATTCAAGCATGGGCCCCAAGTGGGGGCTGCCAGGTGGATCCCGGTCAGGGCACATGTGGGGTTAGGGCACATGTGGGAGTCTGTCTCATCATCTCCCCTCCTCTCACTTAAAATAATAATAATAATAAAGATCCCACCTGACCAGGCAATGGCACAGTGGATAGAGCATCAGACTGGGATGCAGAGGACCCAGGTTTGAAACCCCAAGTCACCAGCTGGAGCGCGGGCTCACTAGCTTGAGTGCGGGGTCACCGGCTTGAACATTGGGTCATAGAAATGACCCCATGGTCACTGGCTTGAGCCCAAAGGTCAATAGTTTGAGGAAGGGGCTACTCGCTCAACTATACCCCCAGTCAAGGCACATATGAGAAAGCAATCAATGAACAACTAAGGAGCCACAATGAAGAATTGATGCTTCTCATCCCTCTCCCTTCCTATCTGTCTATCTGTATCTGTTCCTCTCTCAGTCCCTCTCTACGTATCTGTCACAGACACACACACACACACACAAAAATGTCGTTCAACAAATTCCTTTCAATCATGGAGTAAAAAAGACTATTTAGATCTGAATGGTTAGGTTACCTAACCTCCAATTTCTATTTCACAAGCCCAGAACTTAAATTCCTTGTATCCAGCCCTGGCTGATTGGCTCAGTGGTAGAGCATCGGCCTGGCGTGCAGGAGTCCCGGGTTCGATTCCCGGCCAGGGCACACAGGAGAAGTGCCCATCTGCTTCTCCACCCCTCCCCCTCTCCTTCCTCTCTGTCTCTCTCTTCCCCTCCCGCAGCCAAGGCTCCACTGGAGCAGAGTTGGCCCGGGCACTGAGGATGGCTCCATGGCCTCTGCCTCAGGCACTAGAATGGCTCTGGTCGCAACAGAGAGACGCCTCAGATGGGCAGAGCATCGCCCCCTGGTGGGCAAGCCAGGTGGATCCCGGTCGGGCGCATGCGGGAGTGTCTGACTGCCTCCCCGTTTCCAACTTCAGAAAAATAGAAAAAATTTTTAAAAATTAAAAAAAAAATTCCTTGTATCCTAGTACCCCTTCTCTCTTCCTTCAGTATTCTTGATATCTTACTCCTAACCATTCATACTATACATCTTATCTGCCTTACTAGATTATAGGTAACTGTCCACTGAATGCTTGGAATCCTATATAATGAGAGATTTAAGACAGAAAAGATGAAAAAGAAAGGCTAATGTTATGGAGAGGGGAAGTTGTGAGGAAAAAAAGCAGTGAGGACACAAATTCAGTTATCCTTACTGAAAACATCCAGGACATTAGGTTTTAAGTTCTGATACTTCAGAGAGCCAGGAAGCATAGGGAAAGACAGCAGGTTAAATCACTTATAGACCCTCTAGCCCTGGTACATAAAAGAATTAAAACAGATTAACATTCATGCCTGACCAGTAGTGGCAAAGTGGATAGAGTATCAACCTAGAACACTGAGGTGCCCAGTATGAAACCTCCGAGGTCACTGGCTTGACTGTGTAATCATCAATCATGATCCCAAAGTCAGTCACTGGTTCAGCTGGAGTCCCACAGTCAAAGCACATATAAGAAAGCAATCAATGAACAACTAAAGTGCCGCAACTACAAGTTGATGCTTCTCATCTTTCTCCTTCCTCTCTCTCTTCCTGTCTCTCTCAAATAAATAATTTTTTTAAAAAACAGATTAAGCCCTGGCCAGTTGGCTCAGTGGTAGAGCGTCAGCCTGGAGTGCAGGAGTCCCGGGGTCAATTCCCAGCCAGGGCACACAGGAGAAGCGCCCATCTGCTTCTCCACCCCTCCCCCTCTCCTTCCTCTCTGTCTCTCTCTTCCGCAGCCGAGGCTCCACTGGAGCAAAGTTGGCCTGGGCACTGAGGATGGCTCCATGGCCTCTGCCTCAGGCGCTAGAATGGCTCTGGTCGCAACAGAGCAACGCCCCAGATGGGCAGAGCATCGCCCCCTGGTGGGCGTGCCGGGTGGATCCTGGTTGGGCGCATGTGGGAGTCTGTCTGACTGCCTCCCCATTTCCAACTTCAGAAAAATACAAAAAGAAAAAAAAAACAGATTAACATTAGTTTATATTCATAGCACCTAATATTTACGGGCAAAAAAAGTTTACCAAATGTCCCAAAGTGTATCTACTACTGAAATTTTCTTAAAAATAACATCAAAAAACACAACAAATCCTTCTCAGATTACACTATAAGTCTCCATGAAACAAATCAATTCATTCTCAATTACTTGGGAAAGAAATTTTATTTTTTAATTAACTTATTCAACATGTATTACTTATTCATAGTTCAGATGTTAAACGCAAATATATTGAATACATCAGATCTAGACCCATTTATAAAATTATGGGATATCAACATAACAGAATATTATGCCTCCATAGAAAAGAATGAGAAAGATCTCTGTCCCAGATGGAGTGCTCTCCAGAATGCACTGTTAAGTGAAAAGGAAAAAGTAGCATAAATAATACATTATACCTCTAGTGTATGAACAGAGAATATACATACATACACCTAATTTTTACTTGTCATTTTTTTAAAAGATTTATTTATTTTTTAGAATAGAAAGGCAGGGAGTAGGGCAGGAAGCATCAACTCATACTATTGATAGTTGCTTCTCATATGTGCCCTGACCAGGCAAGCCCAGGGTTTCTAAGAGTCATTACAGGTCACCGCTTTATCCACTATACCACCACAGGTCAGGCCACAAGCAAATGTCCTAAAGTGTATCTACTACTGAAATTTTTAAAAGAAAGAAAAAATACTGGAATGAATGATCAGAAACTTACAGAAAAAAAATGGTTACATACAGGGAGGTAAGGAGAAAACAGAGTAGAAGGGATGGGGATGAAAATGAGATTTCTACATAGGTACACATTTTCATTTGGTTTCTTCTTTTGTACCATATACATACATGTGTTTTATGTATACAAATGGTAACATTAAATTAAAAAAACAACAACAGGCAAAGCAACCCTGAAATGAAAAATAAGTGGACCACCTGGCCTGTGGTGATACCAACCAGGGACACTCAGGTTGCCGATTCAAAACCCTGGGCTTGCCGGGTCAAGACACATACAACAAACAAGCAATGGACCAGGCAGTGGCACAGTGGATAGAGCGACGGACTGGGATGCAGAGGACCCAGGTTCAAGACCCCGAGCTCGCCAGCTTGAGCGCGGGCTCATCTGGTTTGAGCAAAGCTCACCAGCTTGGACCCAAGGTCGCTGGCTCAAGCAAGGGGTTACTCGGTCTGCTGTAGCCCCACAGTCAAGGCACATATGAGAAAGCAATCAATGAACAACTAAGGTGTTGCAACGAAACAAGCAATGAACAACTAAAGTGAACTGACTATGCATTGATACTTCTCACTCCCTTCTGTAAAATCAAAAAATAAACTTTTTATGGGTTTTTTTGAGAATCTTTACATATTTTATTTTATTTTTTTTAGATTTATTCATTTTGAGAGAGAGAGAGAGAGAGAGAGAGAGAGAGAAGGGGGGAGGAACAGTAAGCATTAACTTCCATATGTGCCTTGACCTGGCAAGGCCAGGGTTTCAAACCAGCAACTTCAACATTCCAGGTTGATGCTTTATCCACTGTACCACCACAGGTCAGGCCAAATAAACTCTTTTTAAAAAAGAAAGAGGATAAAGCATCGACCTGGAACGACTGAGGTTGCTGGTTCAAAACCCCTGGGCTTGCCCACTTGAGGCACATATGGGACTTGATGCGTCCTGCTCCTCCCCACTTCCCTCTCTCTTTTCTAAAAATGAATAAATTAATTTTTAAAAAAAAGAAAGAAAGAAAAGCCTGACTGGTGGTGGCGCAATGGATAGAGAGAGCATCAACCTGGGACACTGAGGTCCCAGGTTCAAAGCACCAAGCTTGCCGACTTGAGCACAAGGTCACTGGCTTGAGCATGGATCATCAACACGATTCCATGGTCTCTGGCTTGAGCAAGGGGGTCACTGACTCCGCTGGAGCCCCTCCACCCCATCAAGGCACGTATAAGAAAGCTATCAATGAACAACCAAAGTGCCACAACTATGAGTTGATGTTTCTCATCTCTCTCCATTCCTGTCTGTCTGCTGTTTTTCGCTCTTTTAAAATCAATAAACAGTAAAGAAAAAAGCTCTTGTTAACTGAAAAATGACAATAAATGTAAATGATTTACAGAATTTTAAAGATCACCATTTTTTCAATCTTCAGTTAAGTAACTGATTTGCCTAAGGTTCAAAAAAGGATGCTAAAATTATTAGGCAAAAAGTATTGAAAAATGGAATGGCACCAAAGTAGGTTTACAAAATATTACCCCCACAGATTACTGTAGTTGATGATTAAAGAAGAAAAAATATGCTTTTACAATGGAGAGACACAACAAACACCACCTTAAACCTCATAAAACTGAAATCACTAATAGTGACATTATATACCTCCCATAGCACATAACCTGGCCGGTTGGCTCAGCGGTAGAGCGTCGGCCTGGCGTGCGGGGGACCCGGGTTCGATTCCCGGCCAGGGCACATAGAAGAAGCACCCATTTGCTTCTCCACCCCCCCCCCTCCTGTCTCTCTCTTCCCCTCCCGCAGCCAAGGCTCCATTGGAGCAAAGATGGCCCGGGTGCTGGGGATGGCTCCTTGGCCTCTGCCCCAGGCGCTAGAGTGGCTCTGGTCGGGGTAAAGCGACGCCCCGGAGGGGCAGAGCATCGCCCCCTGGTGGGCAGAGCGTTGCCCCTGGTGGGCGTGCCGGGTGGATCCCAGTCCTGCGCATGCGGGAGTCTGTCTGACTGTCTCTCCCCGTTTCCAGCTTCAGAAAAATACAAAAAATAAAAATAAATAAATAAATATAAAATCACCTATGAAGTATTCTTGCCAAAACATTTTAAAATTAATCTAATCAAACCTTTAAAATATAACTTCCAGTTTACAGGGATACGCAGGGAACAGAGAAACAAGTTAAACAAAAGCACACAGAAACAATCAGATAACTCTTAGAAAGCAAGCCATTGTACAAGATCTGGCCTTGTGAAAGAAATTTCAGTATCATAAGAAAGCGAAGTAGAGAAATGAACTTCTGCTAGATTAAGAGACTAAAACGAAAATCAAATGCAATGCGAAATCTTTATTGAGTTCTAATTTTAAAAAATCACTTTATGAGCCCTGGCCGGTTGGCTCCAGTGGTAGAACGTCGGCCTGGCGTGCAGGAGTCCCGGGTTCGATTCCCAGCCAGGGCACACAGGAGAAGCACCCATCTGCTTCTCCACCCCTCCCCCTCTCCTTCCTCTCTGTTTCTCTCTTCCCCTCCCGCAGCCAAGGCTCCATTGGAGCAAAGATGGCCCGGGTGCTGAGGATGGCTCTGTGGCCTCTGCCTCAGGCACTAGAATGGCTCTGGTTGCAGCAGAGCAACACCCCAGATGGGCAGAGCATCGCCCCCTGTGGTGGGCATGCTGGGTGGATCCTGGTTGGGCGCATGAGGGAGTCTGTCTGACTGCCTCCCATTTCCAGCTTCGGAAAAATACAAAAAAAAAAAAATCACTTTATGAAAAAAATCATTTTATGAGACAATTGTGAATAAGTAAATATAAAATGTTATTAGGAAAGTATTGTTATTTTCTTATGCATTGGTAATGGCACTATGATGATATGGAGAATACCTATTTTCTTAGGCAATATATGCTGAAGTATTTTGAGGTAAATGTCACAATATTCAAATTTTTCCAAAAGGGTCATGGGAAGTTGGATGAAAAAAATATGAAGGGATTAAAAAAAATGGTCCAGTTAAAGTATTTCACACACATATACAGAGAGACCCATAAAGATATGCATGGCATATTATTAACTTCTGAATCTACATGGCAAACATAGCAATGTTCTTTGTTCTTTCACATTTTCGGTATTTTCTAAGTTTTTAAATTATAAAACAGCAGGGGGTTAGCAGAAAGAGAATTAAAAGAAAGTACAGTTGTAAAGCAAGTTAAATAAATGAGCTAAAAATCATTTATAAACACATATTCAGCCCTGGCCGGTTGGCTCAGCGGTAGAGCGTCGGCCTGGCGTGCGGGGGACCCGGGGTCGATTCCTGGCCAGGGCACATAGGAGAAGCGCCCATTTGCTTCTCCATCCCTCCCCCCTCCTTCCTCTCTGTCTCTCTCTTCCCCTCCCACAGCCAAGGCTCCATGGGAGCAAAGATGGCCCGGGCGCTGGGGATGGCTCCTTGGCCTCTGCCCCAGGCGCTAGAGTGGCTCTGGTCGAGGCAGAGCGACACCCCGGAGGGGCAGAGCGTCGCCCCTGGTGGGCGTGCCGGGTGGATCCCAGTCGGGCGCATGCGGGAGTCTGTCTGACTGTCTCCCCATTTCCAGCTTCAGAAAAATACAAAAAACAAAACAAAACAAAAAAACACACATATTCAAACAGTCACATAAAGACTTTTCACCCTTATATTAAAAAAAAACAACAGAGATTACTCAGCTCACAATCATCTGATCAATTTAAGTAAACAGATTTCAAACAAATACATACACACTGCAAACAGCAATAGCACTACAATCTATCAATGATTTAAGGAATGTTAGTCATTGGCAAACAGAACATTTTTGTTATATCTCACAGTGAATCAATATACATTCTAACATCCATTAATCTTACATACTAAGACATTAAGAAAAGCATTTCATTGAAATTTTTTGAATTGAAAAATGTGATTGTACTAGAAAGATACATAGCAGATTTACTTCTATTAGCAACAAACTTTATTTGCCGTTTATTCTAAATCACACAAGAAAATTCTTTAAATTCTTGATCTCCTATTTAAACATATAAAATAGACATTTAAGGGGGAAAAGTAAGACTTGTTGAATATCAACTATATGCTTGGTGCTTTACATAAACTATTTAACTTTAATGATTATCTTGTAACGTAAATATTCTTATTTGAAAGATAAACATTCTTGATCTTCAGAAATCAAGTAACTTGCCCACAAATAACAGCTCACAGGAAATGAGGATGGACTGACCAGGCGGTGGCACAGTGGATAGAGTATTAGACTTGGACACGGAGGACCAAGGTTCATAACCCCGAGGTCCTCGGCTTGAGCATGGGATCATAGACACGACCCTATGGTCGCTGGCTTGAGCAAGGGGTCTGCTATAGCCCCCTGGTCAAGGCACATATGAGAACATAGTCAATGAATAACTAAGGTGCCACAACGAAGAATTGATGTCTCATCTCTCTCCCTTCCTGTCTGTCTGTCCCACTCTCTGACTCACTCTCGGTCTGTCAAAAAAAAAGAAAATAAATGAAGATGGAAATTGAATAAAGGGCTATTATTGCAAATCTAGGTTGTAAGACAATATGCTTTTCAATTATTGGCCTTGTGATTTTAATATTTACTAACAGAAAATTCCATCTAAGAAAAAAATACACTGCTCACAAAAATTACGGGATATTTTATCGCTTTATATTCATTTTGAAATATCCCCTAATTTTTGTGAGCAGTATATATTCAAAAGGATACCTTCAACCTGACCAGGCAGTAGCGCAGTGGATAGAGCATCAGACTGGGATGCGGAAGACACAGGTTCGAGACTCCGAGGTCACCAGCTTGAGCGCAGGCTCATCTGGTTTGAGCAAAGCTCACCAGCTTGGACCCAAGGTCACTGGCTTCAGCAAGGGGTTACTCAGTCTGCTGTGGCCCCCCGGTCAAGGCACATATGAGAAAGCAATCAATGAACAACTAAGGTGTTGCAACAAAAAACTGATAATTGATGCTTCTCATCTCTCCCCGTTCCTGTCTGTCTGTCCCTATCTATTCCTCTCTCTGACTCTGTCTCTATTAAAAAAAAAAAAAAAGGATACCTTCATATTCAGCAATCTATATATTCTTAAATTTTAAGAAAAATCCAAACTGTAAAATACACTGCCTGACATGTGGTGGTGCAGTGAATAAAGCATCTACATTGAATGCTGAGGTCGCCAGCTTAAAACCCCAAGCTTGCCTGATCAAGGCACAAATGGGAAACAACTACAAGTTGATGCCTCCTGCTCCCCCACACCTTCTCTTTGTAAAATCAATAAATAAAATCTTTTTGAAAAAACTGTAGCCTAACCAGGCAGTGGTGCAGTGAGTAGAATGTCGGACTGGAACAAAAAGGACCGAGGTTTGAAACTCTGAGGTCACCAGCTTGAGCTCGGGCTCATTGGCTTAAGTGCAGGCTCACCACCTTGAGCACGGGGTTGCTGACTTGAGCAAGGAGTCACTCACTCTGCTGCAGGCCCCCAATCAAGGCACATATGAGAAAGCAGTCAATGAACAACTGATACCAATGAAGTTAAAGTTGGTGAAGAAAATCAAGTAACCAGGAATTTCATTAGAGAGCTATGACAGAAGTTAGGTGCCGCAACGAAGGATTGATGCTTCTCATCTCTCTCCTTTCCTGTCTGTCTGTCCCTATCTGTCCCTCTCTCTCTCTCTCTGTCACAAAAAAAAATTTTTTAAATAAATAAATAAATAAACTGTAAAGTGCAGCACAGGAAATAAAGCGATAACTATGCATGGTGCCAGGTGGGTACTGAAATATAACGTGGGAACACTCTGTAAAGTATATGACTGTTTAACCACTAACACCTGATACTAGTACAAAATAAGATTGAAAGTAAATTGTAATTAAAAATTTTTAATTTTAAGTTTAAAAAAATCAAAACTGAGGAAAAAAGCCTGACTTGTGGTGGTGCAGTGGATAAAACATTCACCTGGAATGATGAGGTCACTCGTTCAAAACCCTGGGATTGTCCAGTCAAGACACATACGAGAATCAAATATGAACTGATGCTTCTCACTCCTCCCAACCACCCCCACCGTTCTCTCTCTCTCTCTTCTCTCTCTAAAATCAATAAATAAAATATTTTTTTAAAAAACAGAAAAAGTATACTCTAAATTTACTGCTATTTGCAAAAAGAACACTTCTTAGCAAGCCAGCTGTCTGTCTATAATGTAGGACAGTTAGTCCTTTCCTAACTGTACATGTAAAAATATACTTCAGTTGCCCATTGGATGACCCCACTGCCAAAATATGTTAGCAACATAATTTACATTAAAACTCAGAAGCCAATCACCATTTAGAAAGTGCTTTACATGTTTACTGTATTAATCTCAAGCATATTCATCACTCAAAATTATTAGGCTATTTTTAGCAAATATTCTTTGACATATCATATTCTTTTGACACTCTATATTAAATAAGCAAGAAAATCTACTTAAATAACAAATATCCCACAACTGATTATTAAAATACTAGTATTATGATTTTGAATGTCTAGTGAATAAAAAATGCCAAAATTAGATTTTCTTTTTTCTGGTGACAGAGAGAGGGACAGATAGGGATAGACAGACAGGAAGAGAGAGCGGGATGAGAAGCATCAATTCTTCATTGCAGCTCCTTAGTCTCCTTAGTTATTCATTGATTGCTTTCTCATATGTGCCTGACTGGGGGGGCTACAGCAAAGCGAGTGACCCCTTGATCAAGCCAGCGACCTTGGGCTTCAAGCCAGTGACCCCTGGGCTCAAGCCAGCGACCTGGGGTCATATCCATGATCCCACGCTCAAGCCAGTGACCCCACGCCCAAGCCAGCTAACCCATGCTCAAGCTGGCAACCTTGGGGTTTCGAACCTGGGTCCTCCGCGTCCCAGTCCGACGCTCTATTCATTGTGCCACCACCTGGTCTGGCTAGATTTTAATAAAATAATATAAATTATGTAGGTTCTTTCCACAGGATCAAAACTCCAATTCCTATGTCTCTTGTATATCTAAAGATACACACAAAATATGTAAAGAAATCTTTATGTTAAAGAATTTTCCCATTTAAAATTAAATCCTCTTTGAACTGGATTAGTGATCAGAAGAGGGCATGGAGTGGCTTACAGAGATGTGCTAATAGTCTATATCTCAATGTAGGTGTTGGTTATATTGATGTGTTCGCTTGGTGAAAACTCACTAAGATATACATTTATGATCTGGGTACTTTTATTTACAATTTATAAAAAGTATATATATTTAAAATCTTTAGTCTAAAATCCTGCTTAATTATATTACACTGATACCAATGAAGTTAAAGTTGGTGAAGAAGCCTGACCAGGCGGTGGTGCAGTGGATAGAGCGTCAGACTGGGATGCAGAGGACCCAGGTTCGAGATCCCGAGGTCGCCAGCTTGAGCGCAGGCTCATCTGGTTTGAGCCAAAGCCTACCAGCTTGAACCCAAGGTCGCTGGGTCCAACAAGGGGTTCCTCAGTCGGCTGAAGGCCCGTGGTCAAGGCACAAGAGAAAGCAATCAATGAACAACTACGGTGTTGCAACGCGCAATGAAAAACTAATGATTGATGCTTCTCATCTCTCTTCGTTCCTGTCTGTCCTTGTCTATCCCTCTCTCTGACTCACTCTCTGTCTCTGTAAAAAATAAATATATAGCCTGATCAGGCGGTGGCGCAGTGGATAGAGCGTTGGACTGGGATGCCGAGGACCCAGGTTCGAGATCCTGAGGTAGCCAGTTTGAGCGCAGGCTCATCTGGTTTGAGCAAAAAGCTCACCAGCTTGGACCCAAGGTCTCTGGCTCAAGCAAGGGGTTACTCGGTCTGCTGAAGGCCCATGGTCAAGGCACATATGAAAAAGCAACGAATAATAAATAAATAAATAAATAAATAAATAAATAAATAAATAAAATAAAAATATACTTAGTTTAAAAAAAAAAAGTTGGTGAAGAAAATCAAGTAACCAGGAATTTCATTAGAGAGCTATGACAGAAGTAAGCACTAGGTACAGGTGCACCAAATTTAACATGGGAGAGGTAAAGGAAAGCTTCCTAAAGATATGCCTAAACTGAATCCTGGAGTTCAAACAGGAGCTAACCAACCCAATACAGAAGGAAGGGAAAGCCAGGAAAAAGGAAATTACAAGGAAGGGAAGCCTGGAGAGTTAAGAGATCATTGAGACTCTTATATACATGCCATGCTGCTCTTTAAGCTTAATCCTGAAAGCAATGAGAAAGCACTAAGCTCTTTCAATAAGAAAGAACATGATTAGATTTGTATTTCTACTACAAATGTCAATTACGGTGCCTGCATGCTTGTAACCTCCTTTATGTGAGAAATTAGCCTGTATACCTCCATACTTCTCACTATTAAGATCTTGCTCCACTCCCACAGAAGCAAATAGACACAGAGCCAATACTAAATGGCCAGCAGTAGTCACATGACCAAAGTACACAGGCTTGCTAGCAGTCCATAAGAAAAACGCCAAGCCAAAGAGATCATTTCTTGGGAATTCAAATCAGAAAATCCTAGGGAAAAAAAAGAAGATAACAACAAGAGTTCAAGTTAAAAAGATAGCAGTCATTGCCCTGGCCGGTTGGCTCAGCGGTAGAGCGTCGGCCTGGCGTGCATGAGTCCCGGGTTCGATTCCCAGCCAGGGCACACAGGAGAGGCGCCCATTTGCTTCTCCACCCCTCCCCCTCTCCTTCCTCTCTGTCTCTCTCTTCTCCTCCCGCGGCGAGGCTCCATTGGAGCAAAGATGGCCCAGGCGCTGGGGATGGCTCTGTGGCCTCTGCCTCAGGTGCTAGAATGGCTCTGGACGCAACAGAGCGACGCCCCAGAGGGGCAGAGCATCGCCCCCTGGTGGGCGTGCCGGGTGGATCCTGGTTGGGCGCATGCGGGAGTCTGTCTGACTGCCTCCCCGTTTCCAGCTTCGGAAAAATGAAAAAAAAAAAAAAAAAGATAGCAGCCAGGCCCCAGCCTCATTCAGTTGCAGGTTCAATCCTTGGTCAGAGTACATATAAGAATCAACCAATGAGCCTGACCCATGGTGGTGCAGTGGACTGAGCATCGACCTGGAATGCTGACAACCCAAGTTCGAAACCCCAAGGTCACCGGCTTAAGCATGAGCTCATCCAGCTCAGAGCTTGCCAGCTTGAGCAAAGGATCACCAATACAATCCCAAAATCGCTGGCTTGAGCCCAAAGGTCACTGGCTTGAACTCAAGTTTGCTGGCTTAAGCAAGGGGTCACTCACTGGCTTGGCTTGAGCACCATTCCCCTCATCAAGGTACCTATGAGAAGCATTAATGAACAACTAAGGTGACACAACTACAAGTTAATTCTTCTCATCTCTCTCCTCCTCTCTCTCCCTCTCAAGAAAAAAAAAAAAAGAATTAACCAATGAATGCATAAATAAGTGGAACAGCCCTGGCAACACAGTTCGGGTGGTGACAGCATCGTCCAGAAGCATAGAGGTTGCCAGTTCAATCCTTGAGCAGGGCACTACAGGAACAGCTCAATGTTCCTGTCTCTCCTCCCCTCCTCTCTCACTAAAATCAATCAAAAAAAAATTTTTTTTGTATTTTTCTGAAGTTGGAAACGGAGAGGCAGTCAGACAGACTCCCACATGCGCCCAACCGGGATCCACCAGGCACGCCCACCAGGGGGCGATGCTCTGCCCATCTGGGGCGTTGCTCTGTTGCAACCAGAGCCATTCTAGCGCCTGAGGCAGAGGCCATGGAGCCATTCTCAGCGCCCAGGCCAACTGCGGGAGGGGAAGAGAGAGACAGAGAGGAAGGAAAGGGGGAGGCGTGGAGAAGCAGATGGGCGCTTCTCCTGTGTGCCCTGGTCGGGAATCGAACCCGGGACTCCTGCACGCCAGGCCGACGCTCTACCACTTAGCCAACTGGCCAGGGCCAAAATCAATCAATTTTTAAAAAATATTTCTTTTAATAAGTGGAACAACAGATCGACGTTTTCTTCCCCCCCCCCCAATTCTGCTTCAAAATCAATAAATAAATAAAGAAAGCAAACCAGGAGGCAACACACTAGAATGGAAATGACAGAGTAGTTGTAAGGAGGCAGAAATTAGGAATAAATAGAAGCTATGAGATGGGGGTGATGGGGTTGGAGTAGAGAGAAAAAATAATTCAAAAAGATATAGAAAGGCCTGACCAGGCGGTGGCGCAGTGGATGGAGCGTTGGACTGGGATGCGGAGGACCCAGGTTCGAGACCCCGAGCTCGCCAGCTTGAGCCCAAGGTTTCTGGCTTGAGCAGGGGATTACTTGATCTGCTGAAGGCCCACGGTCAAGGCACATATGAGAAAGCAATCAATGAACAACTAAGGTGTCGCAACGAAACACTAATGATTGATGCTTCTCATCTCCGTGTCTGTCTGTCCCTCTCTCTGACTCTCTCTGTCTCTGTAAAAAAAAAAAAAAAAAAAGATATAGAAAGAAGAACTAAAACAAGTAATTAGAGTAAAATCTGTCTTTCCCTGCTTTTAGTTTTATTTATTAAGCTCCTGTGTTCTTCTTGAGACCAAGCTGTTTAACTTTTCCTGGGTTCCCTTGTTTCCTGGGTTTCCTTTCAATATGCACTCCACTATGTAAGGTAACTTGAGCCTCTTCTTTGCAACTGAAAGAGCCTAACTAAAAGCATTTTAGCCTGACCAGGTGGTGGCGCAGTGGATAGAGTGTCGGACTGGGATGCGGAAGGACCCAGGTTCGAGACCCCAAGCTCGCCAGCTTGAGCGTGGGCTCATCTGGTTTGAGCAAAAGCTCACCAGCTTGGACCTAAGGTTGCCGGCTCGAGCAAAGGGTTACTTGGTCTGCTGTAGCCCCCTGGTCAAGGCACATATGAGAGAGCAATCAATGAACAACTAAGGTGTCGCAACGAAAAACTAGTGATTGATGCTTCTCATCTCTCTCCGTTCCTGTCTGTCTGTCTGTCCCTATCTATCCCTCTCTCTGACTCTGTCCCTATAAAAAAAAAACACAAAAAAAAACTTAAAAAGCATTTTAGAACACTGAGGCTGGCAGCAATGCAGAGAAAGAACTGGTGGACATGGCATAACAATAGGCAGAAGAAGGCAAGACAACCACTTACAAAGCTTTACAAAAGCCCAAAAGATATTTTCAGTTAAAATAAAGACTACAAAAATAGCAACTAGGAATGATATGAAAAATTATAAGGAAGAACGTGTAAGACTTAAAGATGCTGGTAGTAAGGTAGAGTTGAGTGGAAGACAATTCCCAGGTTCCTGAAGGGTTCATGAGGAAAGGGTGGTGCCATTCATCAAGACAGGAAATCAAAAGAAAAAATTCTGTTGCAGTTTGTCTCCCTCTTACCTACCTTCTTTTGGGGAAAGGAGGCAGAGAAGAGTGTTACACATGTTTGAAGTGCATGTGAAACATGAATCCAAGCCAAGATGTCCATTAGCAGTGATTTATAGGAATCTATAATAGAGGCAAGAGTTCTAAACAGCCGCTCTATCTAGACTTAGGAATAAAGACATTAAGTTTGTGTTATGGTTTAAATTATTTGACTAATATGTATTTTAAATTAACATAGCTAAGCCTGACCAGGCGGTGGCGCAGTGGATAGAGCGTCAGACTGGGATGCAGAGGACCTGGGTTCGAGACCCTGAGGTCACCAGCTTGAGTGCGGGCTCATCTGGTTTGAGTAAAAGCCCACCAGCTTGAACCCAAGGTCGCTGGCTCCAGCAAGGGGTTACTTGGTCTGCTGAAGGCCCGTGGTCAAGGCACATATGAGAAAGCAATCAATGAACAACTAAGGTGTTGCAATATGCAATGAAAAACTAATGATTGATGCTTCTCATCTCTCTCCATTCCTGTCTATCCCTCTCTCTGACTCACTCTCTGTCTCTGTAAAAAATAAATAAATAAATAAATAAAAATAAATAAATAAAATAAATAAAAATTTTAAAAAAATATTTAAGAAAAAAAATTAACATAGCTAAAAATCATGCAAATTAAAAACTTTATATTCTGGCCTGACCTGTGGTAGCGCAGTAGATAAAGCGTCGACCTGGAAATGCTGAGGTCGCCGGTTCGAAACCCTGGGCTTGCCTAGTCAAGGCACATATGGGAGTTGATGCTTCTAGCTCCTCCCCCTGTCTCTCTCTCCTCTCCTCTCTCTCTCTCTCTCTCCTCTCTAAAATGAATAAATAAAATAAATAAATAAATAAATACCTTAATTTCTTAGCACATCACATTTCAAACCCCCTGCACTTCTCTGCGAAGACCGAACAAACTTAAATAACAGAATAATCCAAATTATTACTAAAGATGAAGTTTATATTACTAATTTCTTCTGAGGTTTTACTTTTTCTAAAAAATCCAAGTTTAATAAAAAGATGCTCAACATCATTAACCATCAGAGAAATGCAAATAAAAACCACAATAAGATATAACCTCACACATGTCAGAATGACTATCACCAATAAATCAACAAATAAATGATGGTGAGAATGTGGAGATAAGGGAATCCTCCTGCACTGTTGGTAGGACTGCAGATTGGTACAGTCATTGGGAAACAGTCTGGAGATTCCTCAAAAAATTAAAAATGGAACTGCTTTATGACCCAGCATTTCCACTTCTGGGAATATATCTGAAGAAACTCAAAATACTAATTTGAAAAGATATATGCACCCATATGTACAATAGCCAAGATATGGCAGCAACCCAAGTGCCCATAAACAGACCAGTGGGTAAATAAGTGGTGTACATACATACAATGGAATATTACTCAGCCATAAAAAAAATAATTAAATCTTACCATTTGTGACAGCAGGTAGATCTAAAGGGTATTATGCTAAGTTAAATAAGTCAGACAAAAAACAAACACTATAAGATTTGACTTATATGTGGAATCTAAAGAACAAAATAATCAAACAAAACAAAAACCCCTCAGAGATACAGAGAACAAACTGATGGTTGCCAGAGGGGAGGAAGGTTGGAAGGATAGGTGAAAATGGGGAAAGGACTGAGAAATACAAATAGGTAGTTACAAAATAGTCAAGGAGATATGAAATACAGCATAGGGAAGAGTCAATATTGCAGTAACTATTTAGGGTGCCTAGTGGGTACCACATTTATCAAAGAGATCACTTTCTAAATTATGTGATTTTCTAACTAATATAAAATAATACTGAATGTCGACTGTAATTGAAAATTAAAATTTTTTAAATAAATGAAATACAAAAAAATATCTACTTAAATAATTTTTTTAATTGAGAAAAAAATCTGATTTTACTACATTTCCCTCATGAACTGTATACTAATGTTATAGTAACTCATGTTAACTAAGGAGGGAAAAACGTTAAAAAGTCACATGTTAGTGAACCTCACTATTGATGCTTAAACTATAATAAAAAGATTAAAGATTTAATCACATAATGTACTAGCTAGACATTCAACTTTACCTGTACAACGTGTTGGGTTGCTGCCCTACAATCTTTTCTCATCTATACCCTTTGTCCCCAAAATCTTTTACTATGAACTCAGAACTTGATAATAAGCTTAAACCACAAATCCAGTTTCCTACTTGCCTTCCCCATCTGACATAAGTATAATCACCAAAACTCAACATGTCACAAATTGAATTCCTCTTTCTGGACAAAAATTAAAATTGTCCTTCCTCATATAGACCCCAATCTCGGTGAAAGGCACAAATTAGAAACCAGATCTTATCTTCTATGAACCCTCTCTCCCTAATCCCAAATCTATTGAAATCACCAAATCCTGTCTAATCCAGTACCCAAATCCAGAACCAATATCATCATTTGCCAGATTGCCTCCCCTGATATTCCTGCCTTTAGCCTTGGTCTATCCTTCAACCCACCCTCCTCAATGAAGCCAGAGTGACCTTTTAAAAAACACAAATCTGGGCCCTGGCTGGTTGGCTCAGTGGTAGACCGTCAGCCTGGCGTGCAGGAGTCCCGGGTTCGATTCCCGGCCAGGGCACATAGGAGAAGCACCCATCTGCTTCTCCACCCCTCCCCCTCTCCTTCCTCTCTGTCTCTCTCTTCCCCTCCCGCATCCAAGGCTCCACTGGAGCAAAGTTTGCCCGGGCGCTGAGGATGGCTCTGTAGCCTCTGCCTCAGGCGCTAGAATGGCTCATATTGCGGCAGAGCGAAGCCCCAAGATGGGCAGAGCATCGATCGCCCCCTGGTGGGCATGCCAGGTGGATCCCGGTCAGGCGCCTGTGGGAGTCTGTCTGACTGCCTCCCCGTTTCCAGCTTCGGAAAAATACAAAAAAAAAAAAAAACAACACAAATCTGATCATTTCAGATCCCAATTTAAATTCTTCAATATCTTATTTGACAAATATTATAATCAACATCAAAGCTAGTCACTCCATGGAAGTTCAGCACATAAATGAAATTTACTTTAGTTGTATATTTATTTTTTTTGTAGGTTCAGCACAAAAGAATCATCAGGAATATAATCCTGAAATATAGTACTTAAAACATGTAACAATTGACACATTTAGAAAAATATGCAGCACTGTTTGTACTGAAAATACCAAGACCACCAAAATGGAACACTACCATCCAGCCAGTAAATAAGGCACTACCATATGCACTGTTGTTGTAGAATCTCTAGGATCTATTATTAAGTGGGGATAAAAAGGTATAAACAGTGTACAGTACATGCTAGTGTGTTTTAAAATTATAAATGTATAGGCTTGTATATGCTACAAATATCACAGGAAGGGCACGCATCAACATGTAAATAGTGGCTGCCTCTAGAGTGAAAATGGGTGTTTGGAGGATAAAGAAACTTTTCACTGCATATTCTTTTGATTCCTTTGACTTTTTTTTTTTTTTTTTTGAGAGAGAGAGACAGACAGGGACAGATAGACGGGAAGGGAGAAAGATGAGAAGCATTAACTCGTAGCTGCGGCACTTTAGTTGTTCTAGTTGTTCATGTACTGCTTTCTTCTATATGCCATGATGGGGGGGGGGTCCAGCCAAACCAATGAACCCTTGCTCAAGCCAGCGATCTTGGGCTTCAAGCCAGCGACCTTTGTGACACCTTTGACTTTTATATTACATCTAGTTACTACCCATAATTTTAAACATGATTTTCCCCTCCTCAGCTCCTCACAAAATAAAATATTTACATGTACTGACTACAAAAACTTCTCTATACTTCATCCTTACAACAACATTAAAAATTATGCAGTGATCATTTGATGTAACACTACATTTCCTTCCTGACAGCTCAGGAGTTCAACAAACATTTTATCCAATATTTTACTACTGCTGAGAAGGCCGTAACGACACCACTGAATAGTGCACTATAATTGTTACTTGCTCCTCGTTAAAGCAAGACAGCAGCATCAGGTAGCAGAAAATTAAGTTGACATTAAATCTTTAAGGATTAAGGAAAACTACGAATCTTACTTTTCCAGTAAACTCAAGTAAATAAAGTCCCCAGTATCCTTCAAAACCAGCGCAAAAGGTCTGTAAAATCTGCAAGAAGATGAAGAGATATTACCTGGAGACACATTTACATCCAATTAGTGGAATGTGATTTAACCCTTATACAGGTCCCTAAAACACCAGATCTGGACTATGTCACACAACCTACAGAAGAGACCAGATGAGAAGGGGCTGTGGGACTTGGGACAGCACACACCCCCGGCCCTGGGTTACCTACTCTACCCACCTCCAGCCACCAGACTAAGCCCTTCAAACATGGTGTCAGTTGGTCCCCTTAAGCCCACTGGGGAGAATACACTAGGCTAAGCGAACATCCCTTCGGCATTTAACAGCAAAGTCCTTTCAACCAACGAAAGGATCACGACCGGGAAGACAGACAGACAGCACGGTCCGCCAAAGGAAAGGAGGTCTGTGGGAAAGGGCTGAGGAGAGGGGGGTGTCTAAGAGGGGCTGACATCTGCGGGGAGGCTAAGCATCAAGAAAATACATCGTCGGAAAGCCCGGCAGGGTAAGAGCTAGCCAGCTAGGAGGCAAGCGGCCCAGGAGGTCCGCGAGGAAAGAGGGCTGAGCAGCGAAGGACCTGCCTAGAAGCTGGGGAGTCGCAGTGGGTTCGAGGGCGTCCGTGACCGGGCCCCAGAGGAACTAGGACCCGGTGAGCTCACGGGGAGCTGTAACGGAGTCTGGAGGCTTCCGAAGAGTCCAAGGGGGGTTTCATGGGGTGTGGGGGCCCGTGAAAGCAGCGCCGCCGGCTGCAGGGAAGGAATGGTGTCTGGCCGATGGAGATAGGATGGGTGGGGTCTACAGGAGCCCCGCGGCAAAGATCGCGAGTGTGGGAAGACCCGCTCGCGGGGCCACCCCGCGGGAGCCCAAGAGCGAGCCTAAGACTTGGGCCGGGCGACTTACCTCGGGCTTCGCCGCAGTGGCCACGACAGCCCCTCCTCTATGGCGGAAGCTGCCTACCAGCCTCGGCCCCAGGGTGAGGCCGGAGAGACAGCAGAGGCCGAAGCCGGCGGGGTCGGACGGTTCCGGGAACGTGGGCCCAGCTGCCTCAGGGTCCGGGAGAGCGGTCGCCGCGCATCCCCCGCCCTGTCAGAGAGACTCCGCCCCGCCTGGGCAAGCACAGCCCCCGCCGCACCCCGCCCAGAGCACGCGCTGGACTGCCGCCTCAGAGGCTGCCGCTGCCTCGGCCCGTCCCGCGGATGCTGCCGCCGCCGCTCAAAGTCCCGGCTAGGCTCTGCGTAACCACCACCAACCGCCGCCAGGTCCTTGCTCGGCTCCGGCCCGCGCGCCACCAACCCCGCGCACGCTGCCCCGCCCCGCGCAAATCCTCGGCTTCAGACGAGCAGACGCGCGCGGACCTACCTCCCACGCCCCCTACCGCCAGCCCCAGTTGGCCCGCCCGCACGTGACGCCGCCAGAGAGTTCGGCGTGCGCTTGCGCGGCCACACCCCGTTCCGTACGCCCCAGGCGGCCCCGCCCACATTTTTTTCCTCACCTTACGGCAAAGCTGGAAACAGCCTTAGAATCTCCCTTTACTGGAGAGTAATGTCGCAAAGTTGGAGTGGGGAAAACGGGTTTGCGACGGTTCTCGCTTTCCGGCCAACACAGAGGCGCCTGAAGGCTGGTGGAGGGGGTGAGGCTCTAAGCAGGTAAGAAGTCGCCTCCCCACATTGGTTTGTCAGTCACCGTGTCCGGGCGAGGACCGCTTGGCTGCCCGCACAGGTGTAGTGCATCTAGGCCCCATCCCCAGTTCTGGCACACGGTTCTCGGCACGGCTCTTCTTAGCCCTCGCCCTGACCTCCGTTTCTCGGTCCCTTCCATTCATCTCCCGACTTTTTACTGAGTAGTGTCTGTGCCTTGGACTCGAGAAAGTCAGACACGAACGAAATAGCCCTGTCTTTCTGAAGTGCGGCGTTAAGTGGGAGACGACGAGAAAACCCGCAGTGGTAGTAAAGAAAAATTATCCTAGAAAAAAAGTACAAGATACTCTCAGCCTAGAAGAGGGGCCCTGAGGAAACCGTTCCTAAGGCGACTTTTGGGTCTTTCTTAACTCGTGTTAGAAGGCTAGGGAGTAGTAGCTGGTTAATGAAATAGGAGCGAGAAACAGCACATTGGTCCGGAATAGTGAAAAATTAGAGGAATAGGATACAGCAGGTGGAAACTGTTTCAATGAAGCCTGCACTTGGAGGCATCATTGTGAAGGGTGAGGAGGAGGACTGAGAATGTGGGCCGCAAATATCTTTTCCTTAAAGATGCTGAGCCCATTAATGAGGGTGTCCAATTTATAAGGTAAGAGCACTGTTGCAGCACAACCTTGTACACATTAGAATGAATCATCTGGGAAGCTTTAAAAGAAAGAAAGAAAATCTGTGTTGTTCCCCCCAAAACCAATTAAACGAACTCTGGCGTCGAGGTATCAGTGTTTTTCCTATGCTGAGGGTCGAGAGCCGCTTAGCTAGACAAGAGGAAAGTGGGGAAGGGAAGGAAGTAGAGGATGGGAAGTAGGGAAGGACAGGAAGGTGTAGATAGACATTAGGATGTGAGTCATTTGATAAAAGAGAGTTGGGGGTGGAATAAGAAACTTGAGCAGAGGGATGAGAGTTTTTAATAACCGCTGTGGGAAAGGGAAGAAGCAGCAGCCATTCTTGCCTTTCATTTCTGTGCAGTTCCATCCCTTCATTTTCATGAGGCCCCCTCGGTTACAGCCCTCACTCCTTTTCCCTTCACTCTAGCATTTATCAGCTGGGGTTTAAGTCTTAGAGTTTGAGAATATCCTTATTTTTATCCCCAGAAAGATTAGAGTCAAACCAATTTATGAAATTCAAAGATTAACTTCATTCTCATAGAGATTACTAAGCACAGTGCCTTGCCAATTATTCATTTCATCAATCATTTAAGTTAGGAATGAGATATAAAGATATTTAAGACACAGCCCTACTAGGCTCTCATAGTATTAGGGGAAAAAGACCTGTAGAAAAGAATTCACTTGGCTGGCAGAGAAGGACTGTAAAGGCAAAGCCGAAGCCAGTGTAGGGTGACTATTAACTAGGGTTATTCCAAAAACCTGTCTCTGCCTCCAGACAAGGGAGAGCAGCGTTGTGTGGTAAGACTGGGGCGTAGTATGGAGAATAAGGGTGGGGTAGAGATAAAGATGATCAAGTGTAGCCTTACATCCCAAGCTAAAACATTTAGTTTATATACTGTAAGCAACTCATAGGAATAAATAACAAAGCTAAAAAGAAAGTAACCTCTTTTACACATGGACCTCTTTGGAAGCCTGGCCTGTGGCCCCTATCCCAGAATGTTTTTAAATGTATAAAATAAAATACATGGAAATGAATACAACCAATTTTTTTTGTGTGTGTGGCAGAGAGAATCAGAGAGAGGGACAGATAGGGACAGACAGACAGTAAGAGAGAGAGATGAGAAACATCAATTCTTCGTTGTGGTTCTTTAGTTGTCCATTGATTGATTTCTCATATGTACCTTGACCGGAGGCTACAGCAAACCAAGTGACCCCTTGCTCGAGTGAGCGACCTTGGGCTCAAGCTGGTGAGCCTTGCTCAAACCAGATGAGCCTGCGCTCAAGCTGGCGACCTCAGGGTCTCGAACCTGGGTCCTCCTCATCCCAGTCCAATGCTCTATCCAAAGCGCCACCGCCTGGTCAGGCTGAAACCAATTTTATTCAAAGTTTTTAAAACATTCCAACAAGTGTGTAATGTAGTATATATGTGCTTCTTTGTGCACTAAATACCATCTGGCAGCAGGTATAATTGTGTAATTCCAAATAATGAGAAATATAAATTATATTTTGAAATACCTGCAACAACTTTAATATGATGTGAAAATATCTTATTTTCTATTGGTGATTAAAGACATAGGGACTGCAGATATTACTCTGGATTCTGTCTACATTTATTGAAGAAAATGCCAAATTTCAGCTAGAGATTATTGAAAATAAAAGTTCAATTTTATCGCACTCCCAAGTCCATCAAACCTGTAAATTCTAGCCACATCCTGGTTCATGAATCCTAGATTTATAAAAAGCTCACTGTAATGGTTTTAAGCAAGAGCATGATAGATTGAATCTGTGTTTCAGAGAGATGCCAGAGCAATGTTAACTTCCCAGCCCCTCTCTTGGAGCTGAAGTGGGGAACTGGATTTTCTTCTTCTCTAATACCGAGGGGCAACAACCAGTACTAATCCACTGTTGCCTAATAATTTAGACCTGGAGGACTGAGCTTGTAGCTGTCTATGTAAGAGTAGTATCAGAAATAAATTGGGAAAGATAGGTTGGGACTATTTTTGTGAAAATCTTTGAAATGCTTGGCTGTAATTGGTACTTGTTTTGGCAGATAATGGAGAGATGAAATTTTTTGGAGTAGAATAATAAAATTAGAGTTCTGTTTGAAAAATTAATCTAGCAGTAATATGTGTGTTAGATCATAAGAGAAGACAGGAATGAAGACACTATGCCTACAAATAAATAATTAAATGACCTTTTAAACTAAATTTTATCATAAAGTGATCCCTAAAGAGTTTGCTAAATTACTTTATTTCCTCAGTGTGACTGACTAGTCTAAAGAAACATAGATTGGAATAAATAGCATACCTTTCAACACGGATGTATACACCAGTGTGGAGGTCAGTTGGCATTTTACATGATCAATAGGCTGTTCTTTTGTGTTACAAAATTATTATATTAGCATTTCTGATAAGCAGTGGCTTTACTACATGCATTGATTCCCAAATGTTACTAAGGCTTCCCTGATTAAATGTCATCTATACCAGTAGATCCTACATTTCTGACTTTTTAACATCAAGACTTATTTTCTTGCCTAACCAGGCGGTGGCGCAGTGGATAGGGCATCGGACTGGGATGCCGAGGAACCAGGTTCGAGACCCCAAGGTCGCCAGCTTGAGTGCAGGCTCATCTGGTTTGAGCAAAGCTCACCAGCTTGGACCCAAGGTCGCTGGCTCAAGCAAGGGATTACTCGGTCTGCTGAAGGCCCGCGGTCAAGGCACATATGAGAAAGCAATCAATGAACAACTAAGATGTCGCAACAAAAAACTGATGATTGATGCTTCGCATCTCTCTCTGTCCCTATCTGTTCCTTTCTCTGACTCTCTCTCTGTCTCTGTAAAAAACAAACAAAAAAAAGACACATTTTCTTGCCAATCCCTTAAACCTCTTGGATGTATACAATGAAACAAAAAAGAATTCGTCAAGGCCCAGATAACCCATCTCTCTGAAAACTGATTAATATCAGATTATATAAAACTTACTGCCCAAATCCCAGCTAGTCCTTAAATTTTGCCCTTTTTAAACACATTATTCAACAGATTGAACTTGAGGTTTAGGTATTACTAAACCAAATGTATAATGTAAAGTTAGATTTCTGAACCAGAATATCTGAGAGAGTAGCTTCTTCAGACCAGCCTGTAACTATTAGAGATCATTTGGGTGGTGTCATGGTCCATATAGACTGAAAATCAGGTTTATTCCGAAGTTGAGTTTTATCTATCTGTTCCCTTTGTTTAGGGAATGGGAGAATGGGTCTAAGAGTAGGGAGAATACTAGACCTTAGAAGGGTTATAAGATTTTTATTACAGAAAATCTCTAAAAGTTCCTATCCCTGGCTTCCAATTACATGGCTATCCCTTCGCACATTCAATCGTTGTGAACACAGATCTGATACGAAAAGTTATCCTGATGACAGTTATTATTTTTGAACATATATAAATTTAATAACCTTACGCCTGCCTTCTCTGATGGCCAATGAATAAATATTCTCAGAGTACTGTGATAGGTTAAGTTCCTTCAAAACAATAGCTTGGATTTCTGGCCTTATTTTATCTCTAATTTTCTCACTACTGTTTATTGCAGCAACTTGGCACTTTAGCAACTAAAATAGTTCCTGGAAATGTTTACCCTACTTAATGTATAATATAATTCAGGCTTGTTCAGATAACTCACAAGT
This sequence comes from Saccopteryx leptura, assembly GCF_036850995.1. Taxonomy (NCBI): domain Eukaryota; kingdom Metazoa; phylum Chordata; class Mammalia; order Chiroptera; family Emballonuridae; genus Saccopteryx; species Saccopteryx leptura. The sequence continues at coordinate 125,529,723 of NC_089508.1, forward strand.
ATTCATGTTAACATTTAAAGACAAGTTGCAAGACAGAAGATTCTGTGCATCATAATTGGATTCTATCAGACTCTGTTTTCCAGTCGGCACACTACAATAAAACATAAATTCTTTTTTTTTTTTTTTTTGTATTTTTCTGAAGTTGGAAACGGTGAGACAGTCAGACAGACTCCCACATGTGCCCGACTGGGATTCATCTGGCATGCCCACCAGGGGGCAATGCTCTGCCCATCTAGGGCGTTGCTCTGTTGCAACCAGAGCCATTCTAGCGCCTGAGGCAGAGACCACGGGCCATCCTCCGCCCAGGCCAACTTTGCTCCAGTGGAGCCTTTGCTGCAGGAGGGGAAGAGAGAGACAGAGAGGAAGGAGACGGGGAGGGGTGGAGAAGCAGATAGGTGCTTCTCCTATGTGCCCTGACCGGGAATCAAACCCGGGATTCCTGCACGCCAGGCCGATGCTCTATCACTGAGCCAACCAGCCAGGGCATTATTTCTTTAATTCATTCATTAAATATTTATCAAACCTCCACTATGCTTCAAGCACAGTTTTGAAACCCTTTGATTAGGAGGGTATAATAATTTGCCTCTCAACTATCTGTAAAAAGAATAACTTGCCTGACCAGGCAGTGGTGCTGTGGATAGAGCGTCGGACTGGGATGCAGAGGACCCAGGCTCAAGACCCCGAGATCGCCAGCTTGAGTGAGGGCTCATCTGGTTTGAGGAAAAGCCCACCAGCTTGAACCCAAGGTCGCTGGCTCCAGCAAGGGGTTACTCGGTCTGCTGAAAGCCTGCGGTCAAGGCACATATGAGAAAGCAATCAATGAACAACTAAGGTGTTGCAACGCGCAATGAAAAACTAATGATTGATGCTTGTCATCTCTCTCCGTTCCTGTCTGTCCCTGTCTATCCCTCTCTCTAACTCACTGTCTCTATAAATAAATAAATAAATAAATAAATAAGAAAAAAACAAAAAAAAAAATAACAGCCTTTGAAATCTACTTGACAAAAAAGATTAAAAGATGATGGCTTTTTCATATTATTTCAGTGTGCCTGCATACAGCTCTGTGCTGAATACAGTGATTATTTCTGAAATCTGGCAGATTATAACTTTATCTCTAACAGCCTCCAAATATAGTGTCTTTACAATGCCAGTCATTTCAATTTTGCATTTAATATCATTTCTATGAAATTTTTAAGCAAAACAAAATCAGTTTAAGAAAGGCTGGTGTTTACACCAAGTTTATAGTAAGAAAAACAACAAACAAACATACTATTATAGATGCAACCCTTGAGACAGTAATGGTAGAATGAGGATAAATTGTCTTTATGATCATTGACACTTTAGTCACTGGTAGTTAGGCCTAGTAACAGCAATAAATAAAGAACCTTGGTGCTAGAAGAAATCCTGAAAGTTCACCTAGACCAGTGGTTCTCAAAGTGCACCAGGGTGCACTGGTGCACCCTAGAAGATTTCCAGGTGCGCCCTGTGGTATTCCAGAGAAATGTGTGCCTGCTGGGAACCAAAAAACCAATAGGGTTTTTGGAGTTTAGATTTTTGGAGGACAGAGGGGTGGGGAATTGGCTGTAAGCTGACAGTCTGCCCAACCCCCCACCTCACTTGCCTGATTAGGTTGCAAAAGGCTGTTAAGCTGTGGTGCTGGATTGTTTATACTACCTGCCATGTTCCCCAGAAAGACTGGAGGCAAGTTTATTCTATCCTTTGTTTGGTGTAAAGTTAGGATGATATGTATGGTGGGGGTTTTGGATTGATGATTAAACATAAGAAATTGTCTCTTGAAGCCTTTTGGATTTCTATGAAAGAAGAATATGTGGCAATATCTAAAAAAGCTTTGAACATTTTACTACAATTTTTAACATCCTATTTATGTGAATTAGGATTTTCTACCCTCAACACAAGAGTAAAAAGCGAGGAATTGTTCAATGTATTGACAAGGAAATGAGAGTTTGCCTTTCAAATATATGCCAAACATTGAAGAAATTGCTAGGATACATCAGACTCATGTTTCTCATAAACACAAGAATGAAAAAACTTAACACATTTGCGCCAGGACCTGCCGAATTTACTAAATCTTACTAAGAATGTATCTATATAGCCTCTCCTGTGATGGCACAGTGGATAAAGCATCAACCTGGAATGCTGAGGTCGCCGGTTCAAAACCCTGGGTTTGCCTGGTCAAGGCACATATGGGAGTTGAAGCTTCCTGCTCCTCCCTTCTCTCTCTCTCCTCTCTAAAATGAATAGTCTTTTAAATATATATATATATACACACACACACACACACACACACATATATGTATAAAGATAACATTTTTGTCATTTTTTAATTTTTAACCCCACTTTTTTATGAATTCTAAAAAGCATAACTCAAAAAATGTAATATAAAAATGTTTTTTAATGTCAGAATAAATTTAATTTTGTCGTATTTATTTCATATAATTACCATAAAAGCATGCTTGGACTTTATATTTTTTTCTTTAATATTTGACTTAATTATTATAACATACTTCACAGAAATTTGTATATAGTGCACCTACAATTATTTGTAGGATTTTAAATGCACCCAACTTCAAAAAGTTTGAGAACCACTGACCTAGACTGTCTTCCTGGCCCAAGGCAGGACCATTTGGAATCTTTGGCAGTGGAGTTACTAGGCATCATTATCATACCATGTGGTTTTTCTACTTTGAGAGCTGAATTCCTTTATTTATAAGCTATTGATGATAAAGGACTACTGTTCAAATTTATATAACAATTTAAGAAAATTGAGAAATCCCCTATGTTTATAACAATTTTATGTTTATAGGAGTTTTTCTTTTTTCCTTTTTTTTTATTAAGAGGTGGAGAAGTAGAGAGACAGACTCCGACATGTGACATACACCTGGACTGGGATCCACCCAGCAAGCCCTCTACAGGGTGATGCTCCACCCATCTGGGGCTGTTGCTCTGTAGCCTGGCAACTGAACTATTTTAGCACCTGAGGCAAGGCCATGGTGCCATCCTCAGCACCTGGGGCCAATTTGCTCGAACCATTCCAGCCATGACTGCAGGAGGGGAAGGCAGGGGGAAGGGAGGAGAAGCAGATGGTCAGTTCTCCTGTGTACCCTGCCCAGGAATCAAACCCGAGACTCCCACACACCAGGCCAGTGCTCTATTGCTGAGCCAACCGGCCAGGGCCTAGGAGCTTTTCAAAATGATTTCATTTCTGTGTTTTGTTCAAGAAAAAAATTCGTCTCTTAAAACTTATCCAGTATTGCCTGACCAGGCAGTGGCGCAGTGGATAGAGCGTCGGACTGAGATGTGGAGGACCCAGGTTCGAGACCCCGAGGTCGCCAGCTTGAACACGGGCTCATCTGGTTTGAGCAAGGCTCACCAGCTTGAGCCCAGGGTCGCTGGCTCGAGCAAGGGGTCACTCGGTCTGCTGTAGCCCCTGTGGTCAAGGCACATATGAGAAATCAGTCAGTGGTCAAGGCACATGTGAGAAATCAGTCAATGAACAACTAAGGAACCGCAACGAAGAATTGATGTTTCTCATCTCTCTCCCTTCCTGTCTGTCTGTCCCTATCTGTTCCTCTCTCTGTCTCTGCCAAAAATAAAAAACAAAATAAAAAATAAATAAATAAAAAATAAAACTTATCCAGTATTTCAAACTCTGAAGATAACAGGGATGAGTAAAATTTAATCTCTGCCTTCAAGGGGGATATATAAATCTTGGCAATTTACACATGCCTCTTCCTACAAATCCCTGAATGGTTTAGGCTTCATTAAAAGGAAATGTTTAATTGGGGGAATTGAAACAAACAAATAGACAAAGGCTTGAACTTCCTTCCTGAAAAATTTTCTATTTGTGCTGACATAAAAAGCATACTTGGTCTTGTATGTGATTCTTTTTGTGAAATTGCAAATGGAATCATACTTAGAAGTTGTATATTATCTAATTTTAATAACATCAGATTATTTTTAAATCTTTGTGTTTAACAGCTTATAGAAAAGAAATTAGACTTACTCTGTTTTTTTAGAGGACAGAAGTGAGACCAGTGAATTAAAGAAACAGATATTTTAGATCACTGTAAGAGTGAGAAGTAGATGTATCTGTCCAGTTTGTTCATAACCATTTATGGAATAGACTGCTTTTACCTCATTGTATGTTCTTGCCTCCTTTGTCAAATATTAATTGACCATGTAGGCATTGGTTTCTTTCTGGGCTTGCTATTCTGTTCTGTTAATCAATAGATATGTCTGTTTTTTATGCCACTACCATACTGTTTTGATTACTACAGCCTTATAGTATAGTTTGATATAAATATAGCATGATACCTCCAACTTTGTTGTTCTTTCTTAAGATTGCTGAAGCTATTTGGGATCTTTTGTGGTTCCTTATAAATTTTTGGGTTATTTGTCCTAGTTCTGTGAAAAAACACCATTGATATTTTGATAGGAATTACATTGAGTCTATAGATTGCTTTGGCTGGTCTGGACATTTTAATGATGTTAATTCTTCCTATTCATGAACATGATATATGCTTACATTTATTGTATCTTCTTCAGTTTCTTTCTTCAGTATCTTATAATTTTGGAGTGCAAGAATATAATCTTGCCTGACCTGTGGTAGCACAGTGTATAAAGTGTACACCTGAAATGCTGATGTCACCAGTTCGAAACCCTGGGCTTGCCTGGTCAAGGCACATACAGGAAGCAACTACTATGAGTTGATGCTTCCCAATTCTTCTCCCTCTTTCTCTCTCTCTCTAAAAAAATAAAATAAAATCTTACCATTTGTCACAGCATGGACATCCCTAGAAGGTATGCTAAGTGAAATAAGTCACTCAGAGAAAAACAAATTTCATATGATTTCACTTATTTGTGGAATCTAAAGAACAAAATAAACAAATAAACAATATTGAAATATACTCAGACACAGAGGGGACTGGTGATGGTTAGTGGGAAAGGGGGTTGAGGTACTAGGGAAAACAGAAAGGGATTAAGAAGCACAAATCAGTAGTTACAGAGTACTCATTAGGATGTAAAGTACAGCATAAGAAATAGAATCAATGAGGCCCTGGCCGGTTGGCTCAGCGGTAGAGCGTCGGCCTGGCGTGCGGGGGACCCGGGTTCGATTCCCGGCCAGGGCACATAGGAGAAGCGCCCATTTGCTTCTCCACCCCTCCCCCTCTCCTTCCTCTCTGTCTCTCTCTTCCCCTCCCGCAGCCAAGGATCCACTGGAGCAAAGATGGCCTGGGCGCTGGGGATGGCTCCTTGGCCTCTGCCCCAGGCACGAGTGGCTCTGGTCGCGGCAGAGCAGCGCCCCCTGGTGGGCAGAGCGTCTCGCCCCTGGTGGGCGTTCCGGGTGGATCCCGGTCGGGCGCATGCGGGAGTCTGTCTGACTGTCTCTCCCCGTTTCCAGGTTCAGAAAAATACAAAAAAAAAAAAAGAAAAAAAAAGAAATAGAGTCAATGATATGCAATAACTATGATGCCAGGTGGGCACTGGAAATATTTAGAGGAACACTGAAATATAGTGCTGTCTTAACCACTATTCTGTACACCTGAAACTAATACAAAAGAAAATTAAATGTAAGCTGTAAAAAAGAAAAAAGTGGAAAGTGGTACATCTTTTTCTAAATAGAAATAACTATTTACTGGATATGTGCTCATTATCAAAAAAAGGGGGAATAAAGCAGACAGTATCAAAACATAGAAGGAAAATATTAAGTTTAAATAATTCTATTCTTAAAACTAAACATTTCTTTTTTTCTAAACTTTTCATTGCTGTTATTCTTGATTATTTTCATGTACATTTTTCTCATACCAATTTTTATATAAACCTTTTCATAACATATACAATGAATTTTTTTTATTGATTTTAATTCATTGTGTTTACATAGATTGAAGTATCCCACCGAATATATCTCCCCCTCACCCCCGTGTTCTCCTTGACACCAACCCTTGCCCTTTCCCCACAACGCCTTCCCCCCTTCCCTCCAGGATTTGCTGTCCTGCTCTCTATAGCACTGTGTTATGTATATATAATTTCACCAATCTCTTTTCCTTCTCTGATCCCATCCTCTCCTCCCCTTTCCCTCTGACCGCTTTCCCTCTGGTCCCTTTGACCCCCCCCCCCCCACCTCTGACTATATTCCATCCTTCAGTTCACATTGTTCATAGATTCCTCAAAGGACAGATAAAGAGCTTCCCAGGCAGGAAAAGGCTAGAAGAGTTCACCACCAAACCAGTATTACATGAAATGATAAAGGGTGCTCTTTAAGAAGGAGGGGGAAAAAAGATTTTAAAATGTGAACAATAAAATGGCAATAAATACATCTCTATCAACAATTAAATCTAAAAATCAAAATAAATGAACAAGCAAAAACCAAAACAGACTCAGATACAGAGAACATTTTGACAGTTGCCAGATAGGAGGAGGGTTGGAGGGTTAGGTGAAAAAGGTGAACGGATTAAGAAGTTCAAGTTGGTAGTTACTGAATAGTCATGACTCTATAAAATACAGCATATGAAGTTCTATTAATATTCTAATAATTATATATTGTGTCAAACTATGTAATGTCTTATCACTGGGGTCTAATGAAGAACCAGGTAATAGAGGGAAAGACCAAATTTATAGTGTCCCATATTAAGTTAAAGAAGGGGCTTCCCATCTGACCAGGTGGTGGCACATGATAGAAAATCGGACTGGGACGTGGAGGACTCAGGTTCAAAACCCCAAGATCGCCAGCTTGAGCATGGGCTCATCCAGCTTGAGCGAGGGGTCGCTGGCTTAAGCATGGGATCATAGACATGACACCATGGTCACTGGCTTGAAGCCCAGGGTCCCTGGCTTGAGCCCAGGGTCACTGGCTTGAGCAAGGGGTCACTCACTCTGCTGTAGTCCCCTAGTCCAAGGCACATATGAGAAAGCAGTCAATGTACAACTAAAGTGATAGAATGAAGAATTGATGCTTCTCATCTCTCTCACTTCCTGTCTGCCCCTCTCTCTGTAGCTCTGTCTCTGTCTAGAAATGGGGAGTGTGTGGGGGGGGGTCTTTCCTGAATGAAGAAAGGTGTGTCACACCTATCTGAAGCTCTTTTGTTTAGCATACTGAATTGAAATTAGGCTAAGAGAACATTCTAAGATCTTTCTTTCGGTCCAAATCTCCTGAGCATGAGCAGGAAATATGGAGTGTCAGAGGTTCCCTCTGAGTCTTTTGGTTTCCAATAGACAGTTTAAAATCAATATCCCCAAAAGCAGTTTTAAGATATCAGAACTTTAGTCTCTTCGGTGTCTTTTTTTTTTTTTTGACAGAGACAGAGTCAGAGGCACAGATAGGGACAGATGGGCAGGAAGGGGAAGGGATGAGAAGCATCAGTTTTTCATTGCAGCTCCTTAGTTGTTCATTGATTGCTTTCTCATAGGTACCTTGACCAGGCGGGCTACAGCATAGCAAGTGACCACTTGCTCAAGCCAGAGACCTTGGGCTCAAGTCAGTGACCTTGGTATCATGTCTGTGATCCCACGCTCAAGCCGGCGACCTCAGTGTTTCGAACCTGGGTTCTCCATGTCCCAGTCTGATGCTTTATTCCAGGGGTTCCCAAACTTTTACACAGGGGGGCAGTTCACTGTCCCTCAGACCGTTGGAAGGCCGGACTATAAAAAAAACTATGAACAAATCCCTATGCACACTGCACATATCTTATTTTAAAGTAAAAAAACCAAACAGGAACAAATACAATATTTAAAATAAAGAACAAGTAAATTTAAATCAACAAACTGACCAGTATTTCAGTGGGAACTATGCTCCTCTCACTGACCATCAATGAAAGAGGTGCCCCTTCCAGAAGTGCGGTGGGGGTCGGATAAATGGCCTCAGGGGGCTGCAGTTTGAGGACCCCTACTCTAGCCAAAACTGGCTGGGGAAAAAAACCCTTCTCCAGCAAACGATTGCTCCTCCCAAGCAGGAAGGCAATTTGCAATCTGCCGCAGCAGCCTTCCATGGACTTTACACACAGGGCAATTTGCCCCAATACAAGCAGCAAACTTAAAAAACATTTGTTTAGCCCTGGCCAATTGGCTCAGTGGTAGAGCGTCAGCCTGGCGTGCAGAAGTCCTGGGTTTGATTCCCAGCCAGGGCACACAGGAGAAGCACCCATCTGCTTCTCCACCCTTCCCCCTCTCCTTCCTCTCTGTCTCTCTCTTCCCCTCCCGCAGCCAAGGCTCCATTGGAGCAAAGTTGGCCTGGGCGCTGAGGATGGCTCTATGGCCTCTGCCTCAGGCGCTGGAATGGCTCTGGTTGCAACAGAGCGACACCCCAGATGGGCAGAGCATTGCCCCCTGGTGGGCATGCCAGGTGGATCCCGGTCGGGCGCATGTGGGAGTCTGTCTGACTGCCTCCTCGTTTCCAACTTCAGAAAAATACCAAAAAAAAAAAATTTGTTTACCCAACAACCGTAGTCCTGACAGGTCAGTTTAGCCACACTGCTGGTCTTGTTTCAGGAGACAGCAGTGTAGGTGAGCTTCCAAAATGAGACCTATACTGTGTGAACAAACAAGCAGGTATTTAAGGTATTTATTTAAGGTGTATGCCTATGAAAAGAGAAGGAAAAAAACTCAAAGCTTAATGAACACAGCAAATCATAAACTTGTTTCTGAGTTAGTAAGACTGTCAGTGGAGAAGACTTCCAGATGTAACGCTTTTGCTGGAATGAAGGCAAGCAGTGACAATCTGATAGGCCTTCCTTGTCTACAGTTTGAGCATCTCTGGGGATGTCACTAGGTGCTCAAGTAAATTCTGTATGACGTACACAGCCTTAAGAAAAAAACCGTTTTAGTTCTTACTGATTCCAAGTCAAAAGATAGAAAAATGAAACGTTAGTTTGGAGGGTTGAAGAAAACTAGAAGAATTCAGAATTCAGTTGTTTATAATGAGTCTAATATCCAAAACTGAGCATTGTGATTTCTATAAACACAATTTCTTTCCCTAAAATCTACCTCATTTTTACTAAAAAGCTAAATTAAAACCAGTTTATTTACTGCATTAAATCCAGTTTCAATTTGGCCTGATTTGCACGACAAGAATAACAATTGATCCTATAGGCTCTTTTAAATCTGCTTTTCTGATATCTCATGAGGAGTCTTCAGACTAAGCTTTGATTAGCCCCTCAGAACAAACAGCCAAGCCACACAGTTGTTATCAGGCTTTGCCTGCAGTACCTATAGGTTTGGGTAAATTCCTCAAGTTCTTGAGGTCCCAAGAATGTTTTGAGGTTTCTTCCTTGCCATCTCCCAGGAAATCAACCTTCACTCCTTACCTGGAAAGACTACATGAGCCCCATGAATAAGCAAAGTACCATGCTATTTCTTCAATGGGCTTTTATTAGCTTTCAAATTCAATGTTAATTCCTTAAAGCTTTCTCCTGACATCCAGAGTCCACACATGTCTCTCTCAGACATGACATTCCAATCAAAATCTTGGTTAAAAATATCACAGTTGGAAACTGGTTTTATATGTCTCATTATAAAGAGAACAAATTCTTACAGATTCATACAAATAAACATTATTATGACTCCCTTATTAAGAATTGCCAAGCCTGTCTGGTGGTAACACAGTGGATAGAGTATCAACCTCAGTGTCTCAGATTGAAAACACCAACAGCGAGGTTGCCGGTTTAAGCAAGTGCTCATCTGCTTGAGCGCAGGCTCACCAGCTTGAACATGTGGTTGCTTGCTTGAGCACAGGATTATTGACATGATCCCAAGGTAGCTGGCTTGGACTCAAAGGTCACTGGTTTAAGTCCAAGGTCGCTGGCTTGAGCAAGGGGTCACTGCCTCAGCTTAGAGAACCCCCCCCCCCCCCGCAGTCAAGGCACATATGAGAAACAATCAATGAACAACAAGTGCCACAACTACAGGTTGATGCTTCTCATCTCTCTCCCTCCCTGTATCTCTCTCTCTCTCTCTCTCTCTCTCTCTCTCTCAAAAGAAAGAAAAAAAGAATTGCCAAGCTCTGGTAGAACCAGGTAGGGCAAACAATATAAAACAAAAGGAAAATCCTTGCTCTTTTTAACAGTAGAAAGAAGCAAACTACAACTCCATATTGGACCACTAAAATGTAAGGAATTAGCATTCTTTAGATTGGCAAATAACATTTGATAACTTTAGAAACATGGGCTTCTCTATTAGCAAACATTTACACTTTTAAGAGACTTCTAACAAGGTATGAGACATTCATTAATAGCCTCAGGTTTATTTTCTAGTTTTTTCTCTAGCAGTTAATGTTTAACAGCTGAAATAAGTTAAATTGATTTCCTTAGATGACTAAGATTTTCCTCTTGATAAGATTTACCTCCCAGAAATTTGCGTTTTAAAAGATGGCCCAAATAAAAGTTCTTGAAGACCACGTATTTGCACCTCAGAGGTACAGGAGAAGAAATGCAAGCTTCTAGAGCAGCAGTTCTCAACCTGTGGGTCGTGACCCCGGCAGGGGTCGAACGACCAAAACACAGGGGTCGCTTAAAGCCATCGGAAATACATATTTTATTTTAAAATGTATTGTATAATAAATATGTATTTTCCGATGGCTTTAGGCGACCCCTGTGTTTTGGTCGTTCGACCCCCGCCGGGTCGTGACCCACAGGTTGAGAACCACTGTTCTAGAGGGACTGGTTTCATAAAACCAATTCTCTGTGAGCCTTTTCCTTGAGGAACCCATGGTTAAATTTCTTTCAGCTGGCAAGTGTGCATCCCAAAAGAGGTCTCTAGGGGTACTGTTGGTGGAGGTGATATTGACAATTGCCTTCAGAGAGAGGAATTTCCTTCCTTGTAAAAGAGGAAGAAGTTTCCCTGGCAGGGTTGCTTAGTTGGTTAGAGCATCATCCCAATATGCCAAGGTTCAATTCCTGGTCAGGGCACATACAAGAACCAGACAATGAATGCAAAAATAAGTGGAACAACAAATCAGTGTTTTTCTCTCTCCCTTCCTCTCTCTAAAAAGTCAACCAATGAATAAAAAGAATAAAAAAGTGGAAGAGATTGGGTAGCTAAGGGAAGCATGAGCATCCTTAGCACTCCTCTGCCCCGCGTTGCCTGGCCAAAACCTAGGATGACATGTGATACCTTAGCCCAACTTATTTGCCTGCCTTGGCATCCCAAGGCCCATGCCCTGCCCCTTACGCTGACAGAAGGAAAGGCTTTCCCAAAGATTGCAGTACAGCAGGGGTCGGGAACCTATGGCTCGTGAGTCAGATGTGGCTCTTTTGATGGCTGCATCTGACTCGCAGAGAAATCTTTAATAAAAAAAAATGTTAAAAATATAAAACATTCTCATATATTACAATCCATTCATTTCCTACCACTCATGTTCATAGCTGCGGGTGGCTGGAGCCAATTATAGCTGTCCTCCGGGACAACACCAAATTTTTATTGGATAATGCATAATGTACACGGGTCATTGTATGGCTCTCACAGAATTACATTTTAAAATATGTGGCGTTTATGGCTCTCTCAGCCATAAACTGCAGTACAGTTATGTCCAGGTGCGACGTGTTACCTGTCTTCTGAGGGCAGCCTTACCAACAGTCACAATGATGATCAGGCACTGCTATTTGAGTTTGCTTTGCTCAGTCAGGTGGCCTTAATTCCACATGGATGATTTTTTTTTAAGGATTTTTTTAATTGACTTTAGAAAAAGAAACATCAATCTATACCTGTTAGGTTGGCAGGAAAGTATTTTTGGTTGTAACACAGCATTGTAATTATTTTGAAGGACTTCTGTCAGTATTATGGTTTTTATCTTTGACATTTGATATTAGTCACATTTAGGTTACTTTAGAAGCAAGTTATGCATAGTTTTGTTTGTAGCTGTTAGTTTAGGGTCAATTTTAACTTGGAGTGCAGAAATGAACATTTTCGGCATATTTTACTTTTTTATTTTTATAAAGGAAAGAAAGCTGCTGAGGCTCACAGAAAGGTAATGTGAATTTATGGTGTTGATTGCATAACGCACGTGTGAAAATTAGTTTTAAAAATTCTGTTCCGGAGATTTTTCATTCAAAGATGACCAACGTTCTGGTCGATCTACTGAAGTTGATGATGACCAAATCAAAGCCATAATTGAAGAGAATCGTCATATAATTGTTCGAGAGATTGCAGAGAGGTTAAATGTATCACACACAACAATTGAAAATCACTTAAAATGTCTTAGACTCGCTAAGAAGCTTTGATATTTGGGTTCATGTGGACATGAATTGAAAGAGATTCACTTAACACAACAAAATCAATATTTGCAATATGCATCTCAAGCACAATGAAACCCACCCTTTTTTTTTTTTTTTTTTTGTATTTTTCTGAAGCTGGAAACGGGAGAGACAGACAAACTCCCGCATGCGCCCGACCGGGATCCACCCAGCACGCCCACCAGGGGTCGAAGCTCTGCCCACCAGGGGGCGATGCTCTGCCCTTCCAGGGCATCGCTCTGTCACGACCAGAGACACTCTAGCGCCTGGGGCAGAGGCCAAGGAGCCATCCCCAGCGCCCGGGCCATCTTTGCTCCAATGGAGCCTCACTGCGGGAGGGGAAGAGAGAGACAGAGAGGAAGGAGAGGGGGAGGGGTGGAGAAGCAGATGGGCGCCTCTCCTGTGTGCCCTGGCCGGGAATCGGACCCGGGACCCCTGCACGCCAGGCCGATGCTCTACCACTGAGCCAACTGGCCAGGGCTAAACCCACCCTTTTTTTAAAAGAATCATCACTGGTGATGAAAAATGGGTCATTTGCCTGACCAGGCGGTGGCGCAGTGGATGGAGCGTCAGACTGGAATGTGGAAGGACCCAGGTTCGAGACCCCGGGGTCGCCAGCTTGAGCACAGGCTCATCTGGCTTGAGCAAAAAGTTCACCAGGCCTGACCTGTGGTGCCGCAGTGGATAAAGCGTCAACCTGGAACCCTGAGGTTGCCAGTTTGAAACCCTGAGCTTGCCTGGTCAAGGCACATATGGGAGTTGATGCTTTCTGCTCTTCCCCTGCCCTTCTCTCTCTCTCTTTCTCTCTCTCCCCCCCATAAATGAATAAATAAAATCTTTAAAAAAAAAAAAAGCTCACCAGCTTGGACCCAGGGTCACTGGCTCAAGCATGGGTTTACTTGGTCTGCTGAAGGCCCGCGGTCAAGGCATATATGAGAGAGCAATCGATGAACAGCTTAGGTATCGCAACAAAAGACTGATGATTGATGCTTCTCATCTCTCTCTGTTCCTATCTGTCTGTCCCTATCTATCCCTCTCTCTATAAATAAAAAAATTAATTAATTTTTTTAAAATTAAAGAAAAATGGGTCATTTACAGTAGTAACATCATTCGAAAACGATCATAGTGCAAGCGTAATGAACCCCCACAAACCACATCGAAAGCTGAATTGCATCAAAAAAAAGGTCATGCTGTCAATTTGGTGGGACTATAAAGTTGTTGTGTATTTTGAGCTGCTTCCAAGAAATCAGATGATCAATTCAGATGTTTACTGTCAACAACTAATGAAACTGGAATTGTGTTACACCATGATAATGCAAAGCCTCATACATCTTTGGTAACTCGTGGGAAATTACTGGAGCTTGGTTGGAAAGTGATGTCGCATCCTCCATATAGCCCTGACCTGGCACCATCTGATTACCATTTATTTGAAGTTTGCAAAACTCTTTGAATGGTAAAACTTTCACAAATAATGATGACCTTAAATCGCTCTTGGTTCAGTTTTTTGCTGATGAGGACCAAAATTTCTGACGTGGAATCATGAAGCTGCAAGAAAGATAGCAAAAGGTCATTGAACAAAATGGAAAACATATAATTGATTAGTTTATTCTTTATATAAAAAAAGTTTTATTTCACACTACAAAAACCGAAATTACTGCCCTGGCCGGTTGGCTCAGTGGTAGAGCGTTGGCCTGGCGTGCAGGAGTCCCGGGTTCGATTCCCGGCCAGGGCACACAGGAGAAGCTCCCATCTGCTTCTCCACCCTTCCCCCTCTCCTTCCTCTCTGTCTCTCTCTTCCCCTCCCGCAGCGAGGCTCCATTGGAGCAAAGATGGCCCGGGCACTGGGGATGGCTCCTTGGCCTCTGCCCCAGGCGCTAGAGTGGCTCTGGTCGCAACAGAAGCAACGCCCCGGAGGGGCAGAGCATCGCCCCCTGGTGGGCAGAGCGTCGCCCCCTGGTGGGCGTGCCGGGTGGATCCCGGTCGGGCGCATGCAGGAGTCTGTCTGACTGTCTCTCTCCGTTTTCGGCTTCAGAGAAATTAAAAAAAAAAAACAAAAAACCGAAATTACTTTCTTACCAACCCAACTATGTGCCATGACCAGGGAACAAACCCACAACTTGTATGTGTCGGAATGACACTCTTAACCAATTTCGCTATTTGACCAGGGCCCGCATGGATGATCTTTTGGCCTCCAGCCTTAGCTGGCTTTACTAGAGGTCCCAGCCCTCCTGTCTGTCTGTACAAGGGAGGCCTTAGTACCTTTGTTGCCTTGCATGGAAAAACTCGTCCTATAACTATGATCTTTGAGTAGTTGACCTAGTAACCTGTTACCCTTTCATATTCCCAGCAGCCTGTTTCTTCAAGAGACCTAGTAGGGTTAGGGTAGCTTTCCCTAGGAGGAAAGGGCGAGTTTCTGTTAAGCCATTCCTGAGAATCCTATGGAAAAGATGTTTTAAAAGACAGGGGAGCCGGACCAGGCGGTGGCGCAGTGGATAGAGCATCGGACTGGGATGCACAGGACCCAGGTTCGAGACCCCGAGGTTGCCAGCTTGAGCGCAGGCTCATCTGGTTTGAGCTAAAGCCCACCAGCTTGAACCCAAGGTCGCTGGCTCCAGCAAGGGGTTACTCGGTCTGCTGTAGCCCCACGGTCAAGGCACATATGAGAAAGCAATCAATGAACAACTAAGGTGTCACAACGAAAAACTGATAATTGATGCTTCTCATCTCTCTCTGTTCCTGTCTGTCCTTGTCTATCCCTCTCTGACTTACTCTCTGTCTCTGTAATAAATAAATAAATAAAATTTAAAAGACAGGGGACCCAGGATGGATCAGAGAAGATCCTTGGTGACCTGCGTATACAGTATTAGCTACACAAGACAGACAGAGACAGTACCCCAGGCCCTGGGTGCAAATTCTAACAGCCTTCTCTAGGAAGGTCATAAATTGCTGGGTATGAGAAGGCACAGAAGTTGTAGCATAGATTAACATTCAGTCAAGATTAGTTTCCTCTTCTGGAGGTTCATTTAAAATCATTATCTTCTTGCCTGACCAGGTGGTGGCACAGTGGATAGAGCGTTGGACTGGAATGCGGAGGACCCAGGTTCAAGACCCCGAGGTCACCAGCTTGAGCCCAAGGTCGCTGTCTTGAGCAAGGGGTTACTTAGTCTGCTGTAACCCCCTGGTTAAGGCACATATGAGAAAGCAATTAATGAACAACTAAGGTTCGCAATGAAGAGTTGATGCTACTCATGTTTGTCCTATCTATCCCTCTCTCTGACTCTCTGTCTCTGTTAAAAAAAATTATCTTCGGCCCTGGCTGGTTGGCTCAGCGGTGGAGCGTCGGCCTGGCATGCGGGGGACCCGGGTTCGATTCCCGGCCAGGGCACATAGGAGAGGCGCCCATTTGCTTCTCCACCCCCCCTCCTTCCTCTCTGTCTCTCTCTTCCCCTCCCGCAGCCGAGGCTCCATTGGAGCAAAGATGGCCCGAGCGCTGGGGATGGCTCCTTGGCCTCTGCCCCAGGCGCTAGAGTGGCTCTGGTCGCAGCAGAGCAACGCCCCGGAGGGGCAGAGCATCGCCCCCTGGTGGGCAGAGCATCGCCCCTGGTGGGCGTGCCGGGTGGATCCTGGTTGGGCGCATGCGGGAGTCTGTCTGACTGTCTCTCCCCGTTTCCAGCTTCAGAATAAAAAAAAGAAAGAAAAAAATTATCTTCCACTTGATTTAATACAATCCTTCCCATTTCTATTCGTACTTGCAAGTACTATAAAGGCTTTCTACTTGCAGCCTTGGAGGCAGGATATCCCATTCATACTGCACAGTTAGGAGAACTAGGCACCCTACACTTCTTTGCCTCCTGAGGCACAGACAAGCAGCTGTGGTTGCAGCAGGAGCCAGGAACATGCCAGCAGGCCATGGGCCCGACATGGGCATTCTGCCAGCAGTGGCCCTCATCTCACTGGGCCCCAGACTGCAGCTTCCTACTGAATCAGGCTTAATGTCCAGTTCAGCTCCTGATTCCATTTTCTAACTTTATTAATAACTAGCTAGCTACCTACACTGAAAAAGTGGGGGGAAGCATGACTTGTTGAGGAAAGAATGCTGATGCAGCTGAAGTTTACTGGGCAAAGGGGAGATGAGGTTGGAGAGGAAGCTGAGGTCGTGTGATCACGGAAGGTTTTGTAAGCTAGAGAATTTGCTTTCTCTAGTATGATAGTGTGCTACTAGACTAGAGGGTGTTAAACAAGACAGGCATGATCTGCCTCTAGTTTTAACAATTACTCTGACAAGTGTGTGGAGAATTTACCAGAAATGTCAATAGTAGGAGGACAGCTGTTAGGCTAGGTGAAGCAAGAAATGATAGATTTTCGCCTGACCAGTGGTAGCACAGTGGATGAAATATCAACCTGGGACACTGAGGTCATGTGTTTGAAACCCCAAGGTCACTGGCTTGAGCCCAAAGATTGCTGGCTTGAAGCCTAAGGTTGCCAGCTTGAACAAGGGGTCACTAGCTTAGCTTGAGCCACCTGGTCAAGACTCAGAAGCAATCAGTGAACAACTGAAGTGATGCAATTACAAGTTGATACTTCTCATCTCTCTTTTCCCCCCTCGCTCTAAAAAAGAGAGATGGAATTGAAAGATTATAGTAGTGAAGATGGAAAGCATTGGACAGATTCAGAATATTTTGGCTGTAGCATCAACAGGACTTACTATCGATTGGGTGTGAGATGTAAAGAAAATAAAAGACTCTGGGTTGCTATCTATATTTCATTATAAAGTACTAGGTTCAGTTTTTGGTCTAATTATTACAAGAAAAATTGACACACAGAAAACACCAATAAATATATTTTGGCCAAATAAATTACTGCTATATACATTTAAGCTTGTAAAGCATAAGCTTGTACTCATATCTTTATTATTTATTAGGAAATCTGCTTTCTAAGAAACAGGGGCTTAAGTTACAAGCATATCAGCTATGGACAGTAATTAGACTTTTCCACTGAAGTGTCCCAGCCAGCAGGGCAGAGTGAACGACGCAGAGCCAGCTGACTTCCACTGGTGCAGAAGTTCTCCGAGAGTCTCTTATTTTTATAAAATCAATGCTGACTTGCATTTTAGGCTACAATATGCCCATGTTTGTCAATAATTAGGATATTATCAATTAGGGCCCTGGCTGGTTGACTCAGTGGTAAAATGTCAACCTGGCATGTGGAAGTTCCAGGTTTGATTCCCAGTCAGGACACAGGAGAAGCAACCATCAGCTTCTATACCCCTTCTCTCGTTCTCTCTCCCCCTCTCCTGCAGCCATGGCTCAATTGATTCAAGCATTGGCCTCGGGTACTGAGGATTCACTCAGGCACTAAAAAATAGCTTGGTTGCAAGAATCATCCCTAGATAGTGTCTCCAGGTGGATCTGGGTCTGGGTGTATGTGGGAGTCTCTCTCTCTACCTCCCCTCCTCTAACCTAAAAAAATAAAAATGAAAAAGATATTACTAATTAAAAAATAAATGTTCATATTAAAATGTTGATAGAAAAAGAAGGGGAAAAAGGTGTTATCAATTTAAAAAAAATTTTTTTGTGAGAGAGAGGGACAGACAGGAAGGGAGAAAAATGAGAAACATGAATTCTTTGTTGTGGCACCTTAGTTGTTCATTGACTGCTTTCTTGACTAGGGGAGGGGGGAAGCAGACTGCAACAGACGAGTAACTCCTTGCTCAAGCCAGCAACCTTGGGCTCAAGCTGGTGAGCCTTGTTCAAACCAGATAAGCCCACACTCAGGCCAACGACCTTCAGGTTTTAAACCTGGGTTCTCCGCATCCCAGTCCAACGCTCTATCCACTGCACCACTGCCTGATCAGGCACCAATTAAAATATTTTAAGCCAACAGTTAAATTTCTTAGTTCTTTTCCCCAAAAGCTAGTGAAAGTGAAGCTCTAGGAAGATGCACTGTGATTAGCCTGTTTATTTGTTGATGGATTTGTTTATTGATACCTACTAGCACCTAGCCATGCATCCTCAGAGAAGCCCAGACCACATCAGTGAGCATTTGCAGTGTGATACAGTTTGAAACAAAATCAAGGGAGTAAGGAGGGGAACTACATTTAGAAACTACTGACTTTTATAACCTTCACTTAAAATGAGTAGAAAAGCTGCACTTGGCATTTTGTAATGTTTTTAAAAACTTAAGAAAATGAAGCCGGTTTTGTTTTTTGTTTTTGTTTTGTTTATGGAACCCTTACTGAATAATTAGAGGGGAAAATGAGTAAAAGTCACAATTCTAAGATAGTTTGTTTTCCTATTGGGCTCTAAGGTCAAACTTATCTGGTCTACTTCATTCACCAGCCATAGGCATATTTTCCCAGAAGCTATGAAATTTGCTGCATACCTTGTGAGTGATAAAAGAGCCACATACTAATCCAGACAAGCCCAGCGGAAGCCTGTATAGAGGGCCTCACAAACTCAGAGACAGAAAGTAACTACATAGGATGGTCTGAAATTAAAACTAAAAGCAAATCCTGGCAAATAGTTATGTCCTAAGCCAATATTTTCCCTGACAAAGGTCTTTGTCTTTTTGCATCGACAATAACATACCTTTGAAATGTCAGGGCAATTTCCTTTTTCCAGACCCCTGAGGACAAAATCACTATACCAGAGCATAGACTACAAAACCCTTTATTGTAATTGTTATCCTGTTAACTGTTGTTGTTTTTTTAAGATTTTATTTATTGATTTTACAGAGAGAAGAGGGGAGAGTGAGAAGTATCACTCATAGTTGCTCCACTTTAGTTGTTCTTTGATTGCTTGTTGTATGTGCCTTCACCGGGCAAGCCCAGGGTTTCAAACCTGTGACCTCAGCGTTTCAGGTTAACGCTTTAGCCTCTGCGCCACCACAGGCCAGGCAGTTAACTATTAATGATCCTATACCACCTATGTAAAAGAAGTATGTGTCTATCCATTTTACTTTTTATCCAATCCCAGAGATTTCCCTGCTTTGCTTTCTCCCACCTCCCTAATCTATCACCAATGGATTTCATGCAACCCCTTTATATCTTCTTTGATTCTGATGTATAAAATAAGCTGCAAAAGCTGCCATTCTCTGGGACATTTTCTTAATCCCTTGAGCTTTTGCTTCCTGGCAGTTGTCATCAGTTTGGTTCAAATAAACTCGTAAAAATTTTCTATAGGTTTGGACATGTCTCATGCTGACACCTTATGAATTGTTTGTTAATTAAGATCTTTATGTATATTTTTGATCTTATAAAATAAATATTAAGTTATGCATCTATAAATTAGACAACTCTTATTTATAGTCACTGTAATTAGAATTTTTAAAACATGTCCTCATCAAAAATCCAGATTGAAATGAAAAGACTAAAAGAACAAAGAAATCCAGATTGAAACAGTCCACAGTAATACCACAAGTTTAAGATTAGTTATTCTACCTGGAAAATGCCTTTAAGATATTTTAATAATAACCCCAATGCTTTATTAGACCTTTGAAAGATTATTAATTCAACCTACATATTTATAGTAGATTACATATGTAGTGCCAGTAGCCATGGACACCATCACAGCCACTTGGCCCATGCAGGTTCCCGTTTGATTTGGACAGATGGTAATGAAACAGAGCCAAGAACTGGTGGGCCATTAGCTTTAATCCTAGCTTGCACCGGGCGGGCAAGAAATACACACAGTGGGAAAACACTTCCCTTTCCATTCAGGGCTCCCAAAGCCACTGACTCATCTGAGTTTCCTAGAATCCAAGTTTTCTAGCTCACCAGCCTTATTCACCTCTGTTCCCCATCTCCTTCTCTCTGCACAAACTGGCTTCTCCTTCAGCACTTCACCATCTTGGCTGCTTCTCCTCTCCTCCATGTAGCCTTTCTCTGCTCTCCTCCAGCATGGGCTCCTCTGCCCCCATTTTATAGTGTAGAAATCAAAACCTTTAATCCAATATACAAACAAAGAAGTCTCTGATACAGAGTCACTTATCTGAGGCATAAATGGGATTCCTCATGAGAGTGCACCACCCCACATCATGCAACATTCAATGGTCTGGGGAAAGTTTAATTTTGAAAAGATCTTAGTATTAAACGGGTGCATCTATAAAAGGCTAAAACGACCCTGCCTGCTTACAGCCTGTCTCCCACACCCAATGTAAACTATAAGCGAGCAAACCTATATATCATATTTACAAACTTATTTGACCAACATTCCACCCCTTTTGCTCGCTTCATAATCTAAAGCACAGGTATTCCTGCACAAGGAAATTAGGCACATTATACAAATTACAACACATGGCAAATCATACAATTTCAACACTTACAAAGGTGCACTTCACCAGTCTCTGAGCACTTTGCCAAAAGCGCAAAATGTCCTCGGACTTCTTTCCAGCCATGAGAAAAGCTTCTCAGGGCAGGGAAAAGGCCTCCAGCAAAGCCATCCCCCACCGCCATCAGGGTATTTCACATTGTCCAAAATCCGTAAGTCCATCCAACAAAGGAGCCAGTGCCCACTCCAGTCGTAGTCCAGGAATCAGTCCACACACATGGGGCCTCAGCCACCGCCCTCATCCCTGCCATCCTGGCAGGTCTTACACTGTCCCAAAGAGGAGCATGTGGCATTGGCAGTCAGCATTTTCATCTCTGCTCCGGAGAGCATGATGGCATTCACCCCTATGTCCCAAAATCGCAGACCTACCAGGGCCGTAGAAGGTGCTCCTTCCAGCTGGCATCTCATCTTCTGGAGACTGCAGATCACAACTCCAGACCGATGCTCCTCATCCTCCAAAGAAGAACTGAACACACCAGCTCCCACTGCCGGGATTGAGTCCTGGGCCGCCTTCTGCTCCGTGGGCCTTGCAGCCCCAGCCCTGGCCTCCCGCCGCTGCTGGCTCTCCACAATGTTCAGGACAATCTGCAACTCACGAGCCTGTGATTCCTTCTCCAGCTGCTGCTCCATTTCCAAATGAATCTTATGAAACTGGTCAGCCTCCTCCTGTGCTTGCTTCAGCTCCAGGGTCGGCATCTGTTTCTCCCATGTTTGCTCCAGCTCCTTCCACTGCTCGGTTTGCAGGTCCTGGGCAGCCTCTTCCACAGAGCTCTCGGTTTCCTCACACATGGCTGTAAAAGTCAGCCAGCCTACGGGCCCCAAAAGGACAGCCATGGGGAACCATAACAGCAGCCAGTCCTCTACTCCACCTCTCAAAGATGGCGGTGGCTCCATACCGATCTGTATCGAATCCTGCCACAGAGTATGCCAAATGTAAGGCCAGGGGCCACCATCAGGGCCATCCACATGCAGGTTCTCATTGAATTCAGGCAGACAGTAAAAAAATGGCAGAGTCAGAGGATGGTGGACCATTAGCTTTAATCCTAGCTTGAGCCTGACCAGGCGGTGGCGCAGTGGATAGAGCGTTGGACTGGGATGTTGAAGGACCGATGTTCGAGACCCTGAGGTCGCCAGCTTGAGCATGGGCTCATCTGGCTTGAGCTAAAAAAAACTCACCAGCTTGGACCCAGTGTTGCTGGCTCCAGCAAGGGGTTACTCAGTCTGCTGAAGGCCCGCAGTCAAGGCACATATGAGAAAGCAATCAATGAACAACTAAGAAGTCACAACGCGCAACAAAAAACTAATGATTGATGCTTCTCATCTGTCTCCATTCCTGTCTGTCTGTCCCTGTCTATCCCTCTGACTCTCTCTCTGTCTCTGTAAAAATAAAAATAAAAAAATATCCTAGCTTGAACCTGGCGGGCAAGAAATACACACAGTGGGAAAACACTTCCCTTTCCATTCAGGGTTCCCAAAGCCACTGACTCATCCGAGTTTCCTAGAATCAAAGTTTTCTAGCTCACCAGCCTTATTCACCTCTGTTCCCCATCTCCTTCTCTCTGCACAAACTCTGCACAAACTGGCTTCTCCTTCAGCACTCCACCATCTTGGCTGCTTCTCCTATCTTCCACATGGCCTTTCTCTGCTCTCCTCCAGCATTGGCTCCTCTGCTCCATTTTATAGTGTAGAAATCAAAACCTTTAATCCAATATACAAACAAGGAAGTCTCTGATACAAAGTCACTTATCTGAGGCATAAATGGGATTCCTCATGAGAGTGCACCACCCCACATCATGCAACATTCAATGGTCTGGGGAAAAGTTTAGTTTTGAAAAGATCTTAGTATTAAAAGGGTGGGAAAGGCTTAGTCTTAAAACTAAGCCTAGGCTTTAATGACCCTGCCTGCTTACAGCCTGTCTCCCACACCCAATGCAAACTATAAGCGAGCAAACCTATATATCATATTTACAAACTTATTTGACCAATGACGTAAGAGTGATCTATAACAGGGATTGGTGTAATAGTCTAAGAGACCAAACAAATATTTTAGATGTTGCAGGATACAAAGTTCTTGTAGCTCCAAAACAGCCATAGACAGTATGTAAACAGATAAACATGGCTGTGTTATGTAAACTTCATTTACAAAACAGGCAGTAGGCCAAATTTAGTCTGCGGTCTGTAGTTTCTTGACCTTTGGACTAGAAAACTCAAAACTTTTTTGGATTTTTAAAAGAGGATGACAAATTCTAAAATTGGCAAATATGAGGGCTTAGACTTAGAATTGTAGGAATCATAGAATCACTTGGAAACATCTTAAAAATATAGGTGCTCAGACCCTATTCCTAGAAATCCTTAAAGTTCCCATGGAGGAATGTGATACCCCCAACTAGAACTGCTATTTATCTGGTCCAAACACCTGTGTACGGGTGATGAAGCTGAGACCCAGAAGTTTAAGGACTTCTCTGGAGTAAAACGACTTGTTAATTGAAGATCTGAGCCAAATTCCAAGTCTTCTGATTTCCAGCTCACGTGTTTTCTACTGAACCAGCCGCCTCTTCCCTTATATCAGCAGGAAATCATAACAGCTCCTATTGAATTATACATTTTTTCTTTAATTTAGGTTTTATTTCTATTTAACTCTTTGAGTAGTACAAACGTTCATGTACGTTCTCATGTCTCCTGACCATCCAGAGTACGATCATACAAAAATGTTTATTTAAAAAATGTGCAAGGCAACATTTAAAAAAGGCAAATAGCCTAACCAGGTGGTGGTGCAGTGGGTAGAGCGTCGGACTGTGATGCCAAGGACCCAGGTGTGAGACCCCGAGGTCGCAAGCTTGAGCGTGGGCTCATCTGGTGTGAGCAAAAAGCTCACCAGCTTGGACCCAAAATCGCTGGCTTGAGCAAGGGGTTACTCCGTCTGCTGAAGACCCACGGTCAAGGCACATATGAGAAAGCAATCAATGAACAACTAAGGTGTCACAATGAAAAACTGATGATTGATGCTTCTCATCTTTCTCCGTTCCTGTCTGTCTGTCCCTATCTATCCCTCTCTCTGACTCTCTGTCTCTGAAAAAAAATAAAAAGAATTCAGTTCATTCTCCACAATCCCCACTGAGAATTAAAAAAATAACTTTAATAAAAAAAGAAAAACCTCACTACTCAAAGGGTTAATTATCCCGTTTTTATAACAGACAAATATTTAAGTAGTGTGCATTTTAAGGATTTTAAGATTGATAGGAAAACAATAGTCCCTTTTGTTAAAAGTGAAATTTTATTTAGGAAGTGTTCTAGACTGAATTCAATTTTAGTTTCATTTCACTACAGAAGTGGGAAGGTATAAACCAAACCCTGTGATCGTGGGGCTCATGTACACTGACAGCACATCCCCATCATTGCTTCACTTTGAGGTAGAGAGAACCAGTCTCTCTTGAGTTGAGCATTCCCTCCTCTCATGTCAGAGGCCAAGCACAAAAGCTTCAATTCTTCATTGTGGCTCCTTAGTAGTTCATTGATTGCTTTCTCATATGTGCCTTGACTGGGGGGCTACAGCAGACCCAGCTACCTTGGGCTCAAGCTGGCGATCTCAGGGTCTTGAACCTAGGTCCTCCGCTCCCCAGTCCGACGCTCTATCCACAGCACCACCACCTGGTCAGGCCAAATGCCTTATTTTCAAGAAATCCTTACTTTGGGCGATGGGTATACAAATAATCAACAGTTCAAATGCTATATAAATGTTCAGCTGAAACCTGTGTACTCTTTTTTTTTTTTTTTTCTTTACAGGGACAGAGAGAGGGATAGATAGGGACAGACAGACAGGAATGGAGAGAGATGAGAAGCATCAATCATCAGTTTTTCGTTGCAACACCTTAGTTCATTGGTTGCTCTCTCATATGTGCCCTGACTGCAGGCCTTCAGCAGACCGAGTAAACCCTTGCTTGAGCCAGCGACCTTGGGTCTAAGCTGGTGAGCATTTTTTATTTTGCTCAAGCCAGATGAGCCCGCGCTCAAGCTGGTGACCTCAGGGTCCCGAACCTGGGTCCTCGGCATCCCAGTCAGACTCTCTATCCACTGCGCCACTGCCTGGTCAGGCAACCTGTGTACTCTTATTGATCAATGTCACCCTGTTAAATTTAATATTCTAAATAATTTTTTAAAAAATAATAAGTAAAAAAGGAAAGAAATCCTTAAGATATATTATTACCATCCCAAATACAGGGAACGGGGAAGGAAACGAACCTCTTCTGAGAGCCTGCTATATACCAGACACTGTGCAGAGTGTTTTTACTCTTTCAACTCGCATAACAACACTGCAAGACAGGTTTCATTAATATCTCATTCATCAGATGAGGAGAATGACACCCAGAAAGAGGATGATGAGTGGCTTGCCCAGGGTCACATAGATAGCAGGTGGCCAAATCAGAGCCTGGACCCAAAGCCTGCCTGCCTGCCCCAAAACATAGAGTCTTTTCATTCTTAAGGAATTCACTATTAATCAACAGAAGGAAATGGACAAAATACAAAACAAAACAAAAAATGGGTGTTACAGACAGTACAAAAATCTTTTTTTTTTTTTTTTTTTTTTTCATTTTTCTGAAGCTGGAAACAGGGAGAGACAGTCAGACAGACTCCCGCATGCGCCCGACCGGGATCCACCCGGCACGCCCACCATGGGGCGACGCTCTGCCCACCAGGGGGCGATGCTCTGCCCATCCTGGGCGTTGCCATATTGCGACCAGAGCCACTCCAGCGCCTGGGGCAGAGGCCAAGGAGCCATCCCCAGCGCCCGGGCCATCTTTGCTCCAATGGAGCCTTGGCTGCGGGAGGGGAAGAGAGAGACAGAGAGGAAAGCACGGAGGAGGGGTGGAGAAGCAAATGGGTGCTTCTCCTGTGTGCCCTGGCCGGGAATCGAACCCGGGTCCTCCGCACGCTAGGCCGACGCTCTACTGCTGAGCCAACCGGCCAGGGCGACAGTACAAAAATCTTAAGAGGCCTTATTTCTTTTTTTTCCCCTACTCTGTATTTTCTGACTCCCTTTTTAGAACCCTGCATTCCTCTGGCAAACTTTTATTGTATCTCAGACATGCCAACCACAGAGCTCACTTTATAGAAAGGAAATATCTCCAGGATGTTCTATATGGTTCTTGGTTCTTTTGCTAGGTCCCCATCCATCTTCTCCCTACCGCATTATAATAATGAGTTGTCATCCTTCCGGTCACTCCAACTAAAACCCTCAGATCATTGCTAATTCTTTTTTGTTTTTGTTTTTTGTACAGAGACAGAGAGTCAGAGTGAGGGATAGACAGGGACAGACAGGAACGGAGAAATGAGAAGCATCAATCATTAGTTTTTTGTTGCACACTGCGGCACCTTAGTTGTTCATTGATTGCTTTCTCATATGTGCCTTGACCATGGGCCTTCAGCAGACCGAGTAACCCCTTACTCGAGCCAGCGACCTTGGGTCCAAGCTGGTGAATTGTTTTTTGCTCAAACCAGATGAGCCCATGCTCAAGCTGGCGACTCAGGGTCTCAAACCTAGGTCTTCCGCATCCCAGTCCGATGATCTATCCACTGTGCCACCGCCTGGTCAGGCCATTGCTAATTCTTTCCTATCCGATCCACCCTCCTTTGCTCACTTATGGGTTCTGTCTATATATTTTCTTCTGGCTTCTTCACTCTCACTACCATTTCCCTTGTTTTAGGTCATGTCCTCCTATCTTTACTTTTAATAAAAATCTATTGATCTCTACCTCCAGTTTCTTTCCTGAACAATTAATCCTACATGGTATTAGAATTGTTCATCTTCCTAAAGCATTGACCTAGTCATTAGTGGCTCACCTTTTCCTCCGGTACAAATCCCAAACTCTGTCACCTGGAATTCAGCCTGTCACCAATTAGCTCCTAGTAATCGTCCTTTCATCCTTGCCTTCACTCCTGCTCACACCCCGTCCCAGCATGGCGGGACCGCACAGTAAGCTCAGTACAGGTAGAAACTATGACTATTTATTTCTCATTCTGATTTCCAGCTGCTAGCACATAGAAAACACTCAATAAACCTGTATTAAATACATTACAGTTATCAGTTATTGGGATATAAATTTCCTGATGACACAGTAGATATCTGGAAAAACTATACTGTATATTTTTTTAAATTTTAGTTACCTGTGTTTCTTCATTTTACATTGACAGATAACTTGTGTATTTGTATTAATAGTCTCACTTTTCAGAAGAAACTGAGGTTTAAAGAAATTAAGTAGTTCATGATAACACAGAATTGTATGAGTAACAGAACTGAATCTAAAATGCAAATCTTCACATGTGGAGTTCTTTTTCTAGGCCAAGGATAGTTTTCCATAGGCTAGTTTGGTTCCATTTGCTTTAGAATTACTGGGGTTAAATTATTGCAATCATGCAGTGTAGAATAGAATTAGGTCCTTGATGGTCTCTGTGTTGGATGTTTTCAAAATCAAACAGACAAACCACAAAACTTTTATGCCTGTGGATACTCCCTCCAGTGTGAGATGCCTATCTATTCCGGCACTGTTCTCCTTGTAGGCTCCTATCCCGAGTTGGGTTGGCTGTTAAGATGTGGGTCTGATTTCAGCTGGCAGCATAGGAAGCAGGTCTCCAGGTGTTTGCTAGGCAGTACAGTCTGTCACTTACTACCACGTAGTGTTCTCTAGCATCACAGGGGAGTGATTGAAGGAGCCTTGTTTGAGGCACCTGCAGTCGTTCCCTTTTCCTGTTCAGGTACTCGGAAATCGAGATTGAGCACCTAGTGTTCATGCAGATGCTGTTTGCTCACTTGCCATCAGGGTGGAGATTGAGGGTTATTAGAAGAAACAATCCTCTGAAACAGTTTTATCTATTATAAGGGTATTGGGAGACATTGTCCATTATGATACACGATGTCTTCCATGAAAATTTCTTGCAAGAAAACTGTCTGACCTTACTACAAAGAAAGCTTTTACCTCCCCTGAGCAATAGCTTTGTTTCTACCTTATGGACATTGTGAATATTTAACTTAACACTCTCTGGTTAGCCGCCAAACAGCTTAGAGCCAGGTCTGTGGCCCACCCATAACAAATGGGCTATGCCTTATTAACTTTGTTCCTGGTTCTAGTTTATGTCTCTACTCATGTTATTCTTTCTTCTTAAGAAAATCTTAGGCCTTACCAGGCAGTTGCGCAGTGGATAGAGCGTTGGACTGGGATGCCGAATACCCAGGTTCAAGACCTCAAGGTCGCCAGCTTGAGCGCGGGGCTCATCTGGTTTGAGCAAAGCCCACCAGCTCGGACCCAAGGTCGCTGGCTCGAGCAAGGGGTTACTTGGTCTGCTGTAGCCCCACAGTCAAGGCACATATGAGAAAGCAATCAATGAACAACTAAGGTGTCGCAGTGAAAAACTAATGATTGATGCTTCTCATCTCTTTCCGTTCCTGTCTGTCTGTCCCTATCTATCCCTTTCTCTGTCTCTAAAAAAAAAAAGAAGAAAAGAAAATCTTAGTTCATGCCATCTTATTTTATAGACAGACACACACGCATGCATACACAAACAGCTTTGAATTGTTTCTGAAATTCATATTATGACATAACTATGCACATAAGACCCTGTTTGGTCCTTCTCAGTTACCTCATTTACTTTATCTACTATATTTTTATATTTCATATAGGTTTTTGCATGTTTTTTTTTAATTAATTTATTTATTTTTTACAGAGACAGAGAGTGAGTCAGAGAGAGGGATAGACAGGGACAGACAGACAGGAATGGAGAGAGATGAGAAGCATCAATCATTAGTTTTTCTTTTTCTTTTTTTTCTTTTTTTTTAAATTTTTTTTTATTTATTCATTTTTAGAGAGAGAGGAGAGAGAGAAGGGGGGAGGAGCAGGAAGCATCAACTCCCATATGTGCCTTGACCAGGCAAGCCCAGGGTTTTGAACCAGTGACCTCAGCATTCCAGGTTGATGCTTTATCCACTGCACCACCACAGGTCAGGCCAATCATTAGTTTTTCATTGTGCGTTGCAACACCTTAGTTGTTCATTGATTGCTTTCTCACATGTGCCTTGACCGCGGGCCTTCAGCAGACCGAGCAACCCCTTGCTGGAGCCAGCGACCACTGGTGAGCCTCGCTCAAACCAGATGAGCCCGCACTCAAGCTGGCGACCTTAGGGTCTCGAACCTGGGTCCTTCCGCATCCCAGTCCGACGCTCTATCCACTGCGCCACCACCAGGTCAGGCGGTTTTTGCATGGTTTTGATTACATGAAAATGGTTGTACCACAAAATTTTATTGTTTTTTTTGGTTTTTTTTACAGAGGCAGAGATAGACAGGGACAGACAGACAGGAACAGAGAGAGATGAGAAGCATCAATCATCAGTTTCTCTTTGCACATTGCGACTTCTTAGTTGTTCATTGATTGCTTTCTCACATGTGCCTTGACCGTGGGCCTTCAGCAGACCAAGTAACCCCCTGCTGGAGCCAGCGACCTTGGGTCCAAGCTGGTGAGCTCTTTGCTCATGCCAGATGAGCCCGCGCTCAAGCTGGCGACCTCAGGGTCTTGAACCTGGGTTCTTCTGCATCCCAGTCCGACGCTCTATCCACTGCGCCACCACCTGGTCAGGCAAATTTTATTGTTTTAATAGTAGAAGTAACCAAGGGGTAAAATAACTGCCGTAATGGCCAGAATTGATTAACTTGATGTCATAATTCTAGCCCAGTCTTTTGCAACAGTATTTTCTTTTTCTCTAAATCTTTTTTTTTCAAGATTTTATTTACTGATTTTTACGGAGAGGGAGAGGAGAGTGGCGCGAGCAGTATCAACTCATAGCTGCTTCACTTTAGTTATTCATTGATTGCTTTTCATATGTGCCTTGACAGGGCAAGCCCAGGGATTCGAACCAGCAACCTCAGCATTCCAGGTCTACACTTTATCCACTAAGCCACCACAGTTCAGGCCCTTTTTTTTTTATTTATTTATTGATTTTAGAGAGGGAGGAAAGGATATTTTTTCCTAAACTTCACTTGCTTTCATTGATTTGGAGCTCTGTTTGGATTGTCTGATCATCTTACCAATAAAAGCCTATTAATGATATAAATCTTATTTGTACATTTTAGGCTCTTTTAATATATTTGAGTAAAAATTTTTTTTTGCCTCTTCTACAAACTCTGAAGTACTTAAAGCAGATACATGCCCTTTTACAGATAACAAAAACAAAGACAGATCTATTCAATAACTTGCTCAGGATGACCCCAGCAAATCAG
Source organism: Saccopteryx leptura (assembly GCF_036850995.1). Taxonomy (NCBI): domain Eukaryota; kingdom Metazoa; phylum Chordata; class Mammalia; order Chiroptera; family Emballonuridae; genus Saccopteryx; species Saccopteryx leptura. The sequence continues at coordinate 125,559,555 of NC_089508.1, forward strand.
TGGTAAAGCTGGGCTTGACCCAGGCCTCCTGATTCCTGTGCCACACTACCTATCAACACCAGAAACACAATAACATTACACAGTCATTATCTTACCCTTGAGATTAAAGATGGGAAATGGGCAGAGATATGTTAGTTATATCACTCACGCTCTTGGCTGGGCAGAATCAGGAATGAATTTCATCTTTTTAAAGATTTTATATATTAATTTTACAGAGAGAGGAGCAGGGGTGGAAGGGTAGGGAGGGACAAGAAATAGGTGCTTCACTCTAGCTGTTCATCGGCTACTTGTCATATGTGCCTTGACCTGGCAAGCCCAGGGTTTCGAAATAGTGACCTCAGCATTCCAGTTCGGCGTTCTATTCACTACACCACCATAGGTCAGGCAGTAATGAATTTCATTTCTATTATTCTCATGATTTTCTGTTCTTGAAATTACAGTTTCTTTAAATCTCAACTCTAATCACTGTCCCTTTCCAATATGGAATGAGGAAGCAATATTTTATCTTATCTCTTGAAAATTAATGTTGAAATGGAAACTATTTCCCTTGGTAATTAGTAACTTTTTTTAGACTCTGAAAATTTATATTTAATATAAAAATAATTTGCTGTTTTTATCATGCATAGTCATTAAAGGGCCAAATATACAGTTAATGCCATGGAGTTTGGTAAAACAATTATCATTTTAACCAGTCTCTACATTTAAAAAGGAAATTAAAAATCCATGTTTACTGTTTCAGCATAGAAAATTTCCAGAGTTTTCATTCTTGCTAATTGTTAACCTAAAACACATAACCTATTGTTTCCTAAAATGTTTACTTTTAGCCAGGCATTGTTGTTAAACAGTTTACAATTGTATTTATTATTTTGTTGTTTCTGTTTTTTTACAGAGAGAGGGATAGATAGGGACAGACAGATAGGAACGGAGAGAGATGAGAAGCATCAATCATCAGTTTTTTGTTGTGACACCTTAGTTGTTCATTGATTGCTTTCTCATATGTGCCTTGACCGTGGGCCTTCAGCAGACCGAGTAACCCCTTGCTCGAGCCAGCGACCTTGGGTCCAAGCTGATGAGCTTTTGCTCAAACCAGATGAACCCACGCTCAAGCTGGCGACCTCGGGGTCTCGAACCTGGGTATTCGACATCCCAGTCCAACATTCTATCCACTGCGCTACCGCCTGGTCAGGCTTTACAATTGTATTTAATCTTTACCAAAACCCTGTGAGAGTAGCTATTATTTATGATCCCTAATTGACAGCTAAGTATCATATTCAACAGTAAATATTGTCTTCTGCCTCTCCTTCAGCTTCTGGAATTTCTGAGCTGCCCTGGTCAGTATACGATGGACCCTGTAGTCTTGAGTTACATGGACAGTCTACTGCGACAATCAGACGTCTCCCTACTGGATCCTCCAAGCTGGCTCAATGACCACATTATTGGGTTTGCCTTTGAGTACTTTGCCAACAGCCAGTTTCATGACTGCTCTAACGAAGTCTGCTTCATCAGTCCTGAAGTCACCCAATTCATCAAGTGTACCAGCAACCGGGCAGAGATCGCGATGTTCCTTGAATCCTTGGACCTCCCCCACAAAAGAGTTGTATTTTTAGCCATCAATGATAATTCCAACCAGGCAGCTGGGGGAACCCACTGGAGTTTGCTGGTTTATCTCCAAGATAAAAATAGCTTTTTTCATTATGATTCCCATAGCAGAAGCAACTCAGTCCATGCAAAGCAGGTAGCAGAGAAATTGGAGGCTTTCTTAGGCACAAGAGGAGACAAACTGGCCTTTGTGGAAGAGAAAGCCCCTGCTCAACAAAACAGCTATGACTGTGGGATGTACGTGATATGCAACACTGAGGCCTTGTGTCAGAACCTTTTTAGGCAGCAGCCAGAATCACTATTACAGCTGCTCACTCCTACATACATCACAAAGAAGAGGGGAGAATGGAAGGATCTCATTGCCAGACTTGCTCAAAATTAGCTATTGTATGTTTGTGACTTTTGAAGTCTCCTTTTTCTGCCTGTCCCCATTGGTTGGATGGCCGCAGTCTCAGTGCCTGAGGGAAGATGCTTGGCAGAGGCAAGCTTGGGATTCTTTCTTTTTCCTGAAAGAATGTGGTCATCTGTATCATCCTAATGGAAGTTTCATTTTAACCCTAACTTGAGAGCAGCACTGTATCCTGTGAAAATGTCTTGAAGTTATGCACTGAAATCTTAAAAGCAAGCTATTTTCACATTTGTTAATTCCCTTTTGGTTTCCCTAAGCCACATTGGCTTATTCCAAAGGAAAGCAGTAGCCTGTTAAATTAAGAATATGTGAAATCTAGAGGAAGGCAAGAACAAAACTAGAAGAACCAAAACCTTACTGTACAGTCCATTGGCTAGAAGCAGATCAAGACCTACCCTAATTCAAGATCTAAATATTATGAAAATCAGTTATTCATTTATGTGATAGCTCTTCCATTTGCCATGCAAAGCTTTCCTGGCTATCAGCATACCCTTTGCAAGGATTTGATAAAGATAGTGTTACCCATCTTCCCCCACCTGAGTCCTGGATGCTTAAAGAAAGGGAGAATCTTGAGTAACTTCATTAAATTAAATGGCTATGGTAAAACTCTTAGTTTGCACAGTGAGTGGTTGATCTACTACTCTGGATTAATAATAACTTTGCTTAACCATGTCTGTTAGCCATGTACACAGTCCTTCCTTATAGCCAAAGTTCTGTGGTCTTAAAACTCATAGCTGATAACTTCCCAAGTTTATCTGTTATTCAGATAAATATTTCTGCTTTATGATAGTCATCATTTTTCTCTCTTCTCTATACTTAATCTGGTAGAATTGTTCTCAGTTGTATCTTGGTGATTTCAGGACTATTCTTGTAGTTGAATTTTAGAAACTAAAAATTGGTTTGTTTCTGAGATACAAAGGAGAAAAAGTGATCTTTCTCAACCTTTTCACTTAATTCAAAACGCATACAATGTAATTTTTAAATTGTGGAACCAGCAGTAAAAAGAAATGCTGTCCCTCCTAAATCACTGATGTGTTTTTTTCAGTTGTTTCAAGTAATTAACAACCAGATGATATGTTGATATGTTGGGTACACACATTAATTCTATTTGCAATGCACTGACACTTGAAAACCAAAGATTAGACATGAAACTGATTTCAGCTACCTCCCCAGCCTAACCCTGCCCTCAGCCTTCATGGCCCAAAATAGCCTCACCACTCTGTGACCACAGAGGCAGTAACTCACTTCCTTTTAATCAAGAAGGGAAAACACAGTATATAAATAAGTACTGGTTACATGGAAGGCCTGAGTGAACACTAGCTGAACTAAAAAAAACAAAAAGAAAGCTACAAAAAGAGTTTCCATCTCGGAAGACAGGCAGAAAAAAAAGATTAGGAACTGGCAGTCCGTCATAGAGGTGAAATATAGTAAGTGACATATTGGGTTGGGGAATAAGTTCGTAGCGTTTTTATATTTTATTTTACAACGATTTGTTTGCTGTTTGGCAAAGGGTAAGTATTCATTCGATAAAACTCTTTCTGCTCTACAAAACTATGTTAATTGTATTTTTGAGTTATTTAATTTTTTATTAGTTTTGAGGCTTAGAAATGGAATACCCAGGAGGCAAAAATCAACATTTTCGACACCTGCTCTTCTTTGCTTTTCATCGAGGTCAAAAAGCTGCCGAAGCAGCCCGGGACATTTGCGACGTGTATGGAGAAGGTGTCATAGGCGAGTCTACAGCACGGAAATGGTTTGCAAAGTTCAGAAATGGCGACTTTGACATCGATGACACGTCCCGCAGCGGAAGGCCTTCTGAATTCGATGAAGAACGTCTCAAATCACTTTTGAAGGAGAACGGTCGCCAAACCAGTCGTGAATTGGCGGAAAAAATGAACTGCGATCATAAAACGATTCTCAATCACCTTCATTCAATGGGATTTACCGAAAAATTGGGAGCCTGGGTGCCTCATGAGCTCAACAAAAAAAAAAAAAGAAAGTCGCCTTCAAATTGCTTCTCAGCATCTCGCCCGCCATCGAGCAACACGCGGTCATAAACAGTGCTTTTTGTACCGAATCGTCACGGGAGATGAGAAATGGTGCCTATACATCAATATGAAGCAAAGAAAGGAGTGGGTGGCTCCAGGAGATACACCAAAGCCGAGAGTCAAGCCGGACCTTCATCCAAAGAAGATCATGATATGTGTTTGGTGGGACTGGGAGGGCATGGTGCACTGGGAAATGCTCGAAAAGAATGCCACGGTCAACAAGGAGCTCTACATTGACCAGCTACACCGCGTGAATGAGGCTATTCGACTGAAAAGACCTGATCGACATGGTCAAACCATACTCCTTCACGACAACGCCAGGTCCCATGTTGCACAAGTCGTCAAAACCGCACTCCAAGAGCTCGAATGGGAGGTCCTTCAGCATCCGCGGTATTCTCTGGACCTTGCACCAACCGATTACCATCTTTTCCACTCCCTGTCAAACCATATGAAGGGCGTTACCTTCGATAACAAAGAGGTCCTTAAAAACTAGCTCAACAACTTCTTTGACACCAGACCAGGCAATTTTCGGCGGAACGGCATCAACAAATTGGTCGAGAGGTGGGAAGAGGTTGTAAACAGCAACGGCGAATATATAATTGATTAACTTATTGATATAATTATTGTTTTTTGTTTAAATAAAAGTGTTCGGTAAAAACGCTACGAACTTATTCCCCAACCCAATAGATTGTTGAAGCCATGAATGTAGATAATAAGAGAGTAATTTTTTTTTTCTTAAACACTCACAAACATTTATTTCATAATGTATGATTGAGATTCTCTCTCATGTTGGCTTCAACCTTAACAATTCCTAGAAAATAGAATAAAAAACTTATCAATTATTCTTATTATAGAAGATAGTACATATGTCACAAAGAACTTTAATCAAAACTAGCTATATAAATTGGGTATGTGCAAACATTCACTAATCTGATACTACAAGAATGGTATGAAATTATTTCTGCATGTATAAAGAAAATTCTCTGAAAACATTACCCTCCTTAAATAAAGATAAAGTTAAAGAAGTAATATAAATAGTATTAATTAAAAATCTAGTTATAAATGCTGCCAAATTTAAAATAATAGTAAGAGTAATATTTTAATAATTATTGAGTAAAATCCTCTCTGGGAAAGGTTGTCTTTCTGATAATACAGAGTATGTGTGGACTCTGAAAAAGGAGATACCTATGGTGAAGGGCTCCTGATGGCTTAACTGAGTTCAAATTAAAAAAAACAACAAAAAAAACAGCCTGTCTGGCCTATGGCTGCACAGTGGATAGAACATCGACCTGGAACAGCAAGGTTGCCTGTTTGAAACACTGGGCTTGCCTGGTTAAGGTATGTGCAACAAGCAAGCAGTGAACAACTAAAGTGAAACAACTAGGAGTTGATACTTCTTGCTCTATTCCCCTCTCCTCTCTTCTCTCTCTGTAACATCAATACATAAAATCTTTAAAAAGATAAAATTAAAAAAATTAAAAAACAGCCTAGTAGCCATGTCTACACAGGGGCCTCTCATGCAAACTGCATTTCCTAGAGAAGCCTACACTGAACTTCCTGCCTGCGCTTTGTTTTCGCCCTCTGAGCCAGCTCTTATAAAGGAGTTCCTGGAATCCTTTATCAACCAAAAGGACTGAGGCTTTCCCCATTTAATCCGACCTGTGCAGCTATATTCCCACCCCACCCCTGTAGTTTCTTTGGTTGACCAATCAGAGAGGCACCATTCTGACCAATCAGAATAGTGCCTTTTGGACCAATCAAACTGTGAAGATTTGGAGTCCTCATTTGCATGAGGATGGACCCATCAGGGACCAGGAACAGGGACTTCTGTCTATATATGCCAGCTCCCCTCTTACTCTTAGAGCATACTTTTCCTTTCTACTGAAGACAGCTTTTCCTAATGGAGCTAAAACACTGAAGATACCTCACTAGAGCAGACTGGACCAGACCAGTGCAGACCAGAACAGAGTGACACAGAGCAGAGCAGCCCAGTGAGGAGCACAGCAGATGTGTCTGGCTGGTGAGAAGCCTGGCCCCAGCCTGCCTCACAGCTGTGCTGTTATCACTGCTGTGCTGTGTCACAACTGAGTTGTTTTGTACTAAATAAAAATTTCGTCTTCACTGCCCCAAATTGGGGTTCCAGTTGAGGTTGAGTTGGCACCAGCAACCATAGTTGATATATATCTGTTTAGATGTCAGATTGTCTCTCTCAAGAATTAATACATATCAAAGCAACCTTTCCTAACTCCCTAAGATTTGTCCGAGAAATTATTTTTTGAACTAAACTATAATATTGACGTCTTTTTACAAAAATAAAAAAGATAAATCTAAGTCTGTTTTTCCAAATTCATAACACGATTAGACTGCCCCAGGAGAGTATACTTTTACAAACTTCAAGTATGCCATTTGTGTTAGCGTCATAAATGACAGGAGAACTTGAGTATACTTGTAAAATTTCATTAGATATTATAACAGCCTGTAAGTTATAAGTTATGCATGTGCTTAATTGATGTTACATGGGACAAAAATAGGAAAAAGATCTTTTTTTTTTTTTTTTTTACAGAGAGAGAGGGATAGATAGAGACAGACAGGAATGGAGAGAGATGAGAAGCATCAATCATTAGTTTTTCGTTGTGACACCTTAATTGTTCATTGATTGCTTTCTCATATGTGCCTTGACTGCAGGCCTTCAGCAGACTGAGTGACCCCTTGCTCAATCGTGAGACCTTGGGTCCAAGCTGGTGAGCTTTGTTCACACCAGATGAGCCCACGCTCAAGCTGACAACCTCGGGGTCTCAAACCTGGGTCCTCCGCATCCCAGTCCGACGCTCTATCCACTGCGCAACCACCTAGTCAGGCGGAAAAGATATTTTGATAGTATTGTGTTCCCTTTTCTCTTAGAGTCAAAAGGCTCCAGTGTGCAAAATTCAGCTTCAAAAAATGCAAAAGGGAAACAGGTTATTCAAAATTGAATTGATCACTGAACAACCCTGCCATCAAATATCCTGTTGCACAAGGCCCTGGCTGGTTGGCTCAGTGGTAGAGCATCAGCCTGGCATGCAGGAGTCCCAGGTTCGATTCCCGGCCAGGGCACACAGGAGAAGCACCCATCTGCTTCTCCACTCCTCCTTTTCTCCTTCCTCTCTGTCTCTCTCTTCCCCTCCCGCAGCCGAGGCTCCATTGGAGCAAAGTTTGCCTGGGCGCTGAGGATGGCTCTGTGGCCTCTGCCTCAGGCGCTAGAGTGGCTCTGGTCGCAACAGAGCGACGCCCCGGATGGGCAGAGCATCGCCCCCTTGTGGGCATGCCAGGTGGATCCTGGTCGGGCGCATGCAGGAGTCTATCTGACTGCCTCCCCGTTTCTGGCTTCAGAAAAATACAAAATATATATATATATATATATATATATATATATATATATATATATATATCCTGTTGCATTAATCCATAAGTATACTCAAATTTGTCCAACCATGGTCTCATTGAATTCGGGAAGGTTGATATCTATAAACACAGCTGTAGATGGTGGTCAAATGTAAAAATAAGTATCAGTGCCTGACCAGGCGGTGGCGCATTGGATAGAGCATTGGACTGGAATGCAGAAGGACCCAGGTTCGAGACCCCGAGGTCACCAGCTTGAGTGCGGGGTCATGTGGCTTGAGCAAGGGGTTGCTCGGTCTGCTAAAGCCCTGTGGTCAAGGCACATATGAGAAAGCAATCAATGAACAGCTAAGGTGTCACAACGAAAAACTGATGATTGATGCTTCTCATCTCTCTCCGTTCCCATCTGCCTGTCCCTATCTATCCCTCTCTCTATAAAAAATAAATAAAATAAATAAATTAAAAAAAAAAGTATCAGTGGCTTTTCTATTTAATCCCTGTACAATTAGAAATGTTCGTACCCTTTGGCTAGATAGTTATTGAAGTTCCTAGCACTAGTCCTAATTGGATCAAAATGATTAGAGAAATCACAAATAGATTATATTTCTGATATGTACCTTATTATTTTTACTACACTAATTTCTACTATATCCATATTGACCATATATCTTTTTTTTGGGGGGTGGGGGGTTAGTTGTTTTTTTTATCATGTTTTAATAATAGGTATTTGTAAAGCCAGTAGCCACAGCCACCATCACAGCCACCTGGCCCATGCAGGTTTACATTGGATTCGAACAGTCAGTAAAGAACCAACAGAGCCAAGAACTGGTGGGCCATTAGCTTTAATTCTAGCTTGCACCTGGCGGGAAGTAAAAACACACACTGGGCTCCAAAACCCACTCATTCAGTGCTCACAAAGCTACTGACTTATCCGAGTTCTCCTAGAATCAAAGGTTTCTAGTGCTCACAAAGCTACTGACTTATCCGAGTTCTCCTAGAATCAAAGGTTTCTAGCTCACTAGCCTTATTCATTTCTATTACCCATCTCCTTCTCTCTGCACAAACTGGCTTCTCCTTCAGCATTCTGCCATCTTGACTGCTTCTCCTCTCCTCCATGTGGCCTTTTTCTGCTCTCCTACAGCATGGGCTCCTCCTAGAACGTAATCACTCTTCCCCAGAACAACGTGATCTCTCATTCTTTTTTTTTTCTTCTTTTTTTTTTTTAATTTTTCTGAAGCTGGAAACGGGGAGAGACAGACAGACTCCCGCATGCGCCCAACCGGGATCCACCCGGGACACCCACCATGGGGCGATGCTCTGCCCCTCTGGGGCGAAGCTCTGTTGCGACCAGAGCCACTCTAGCGCCTGGGGCAGAGGCCAAGGAGCCATCCCCAGCGCCCGCGCCATCTTTGCTCCAATGGAGCCTTGGCTGCGGGAGGGGAAGAGAGAGAGAGGAAGGAGAGGGGGAGGGGTGGAGAAGCAGATGGGTGCTTCTCCTGTGTGCCCTGGCCGGGAATCGAACCCGGGACTTCTGCATGCCAGGCCGACGCTCTACCACTAAGCCAACCGGCCAGGGCGTGATCTCTCATTCTTTTAAAACCTTTTGGAGAGAAAGCCCTCCCCCAACACATATTAACATAATCACACCCATCCCAAGCAAGTAGGGCAATTAATATCACTTGGGCGACGGGCTTCCACGTGGGCAGTGCCATTTTTAACAAAGTGAGCATAATATATTTTATCTGCCCAACAGTATTCCATCAAAATGGCAATGTAGGATTTCTCAGTCACATGATTATTTGCCTATAATAAAAGTTTTTCTTTTATCACTTAAAATAGAAAAGTGGAGAACAGTTACAGAAATGGACATGCTGTAGTGTGGGAAAGAGTGTGACTATTTTCATCAAAGCCCTGTTGGTTATAAACTTACTGCCTCAGGCAAGATGGAGACTCAGTAGCCTTATCTGCAAAGAGAAGATAATCTATTTAAGCAGGTACTATAAAGATTAAATATGTCTGTAAATCATAAAGTAGACACTAAAATACACCTATTCCCTTTTTGTCCTACTACCAGTTCCATTTAAGACTAGCAGTAAGGTCCTGGCAGAGTGGTTCAGTGGATAAAGCATCAACCCAGCATGTTGAGGGTGCATGCATGTACGAGAAGCAGCCTCATTTAGTACACAACTAAAAGGAACAACTAAGTGGATCAGCAAGTTAATGCTTCCCTTTTTCTCCCCTTACTCCTCTCTCTCGAATCAATAGAAAAAAAATAAATTTAAAAAATATAAAAAAGACTAGCAGCAGGTTTGAAGACAGTTTTATATTGAGTTAAAAGCTCTATAAATACAGCCTGATAAATACTGTGTTATGTACAAAAGAGAAAACATTCAAGGAAGGTAGATGACAGCTAATCTTTGTATCACTCTGTATGTGTATGATAATTCATATATTTAAGGCCAAGGGCCGCCGCCATCCTGGTAGCCCTAACATGCAGGTTCTCATTGGATTTGGGCAAACGGTAAAGAAACAGCAAAGCCAAAAAATGGTGGGCCATTCCTTAATTCAAGTCTCACACCGTCCCAGCCAATAAGCAAACACACAGGGAAAAAGCACTTCCCTTTCACTCAGAGCTCACAAAGCTACTGACACATTCTCTGGTTCCACAACCGGGATAGAATCAAAGGCTTCACCAATCCCAAAGCCCCTCACCTCTGGTTCCCCATCTGCCAACATGTCTTCTTACTCTGCAAAACTGGCTTCTCTCTCTCTCCCTGCCATCTTGGCTTCTTTCTCCTCATCCTTCCTTTTAAAATTTTTCTGGAGGGAAAATCTCCTCCAGCACACATTAGCATAACAATGGCCCTTCCCAAGCAGGAAGGTAATTAGCAATTTCACAAATCATATATCTGGCTCTGCCCAGCGCCATTTTTGAAACACTAAAAGTGAACAAACTCAAAAAATACAAATTTCACAAACTCATTTGCCCAACAATATATAATTATAATATTATATATGCAATTGACCCTTTAACAACACAACATGGATTTTAACTGCACAGGTTCACTTATATGTGGATTTTTAAAAATAAATAAAGTTGGTGTTGGGCAGATAAAATGTATTATGCTCACTTTGTTAAAGAGGCCATTGCCCAGGTGATATTAATGTGTGTTGAGAATCCTTGTAGCCTGGGGCTTGGTTTGGGGATTAAGCCTTTCCTACCCTTTTTGATGTGGGGTGGTACAATCCAATCATGCCTCAGAAAGTGACTTTGTATTAGAGACTTCCCTATTTTGTATATTGGATTAAGGGTTTGGATTTCTAAAATATAAAATGGGGACGGAGCGGGAGCTTGCACTCTTGGTTCCTGAGATTATCATTAGAGGAGATAGCAGAGCAGAGAGCAGAAGGAGGCCACGTGGAGTAGGCCAGGAGAAGCAGCCAAGATGGCGGAGTGCTGAGTGAGATGCCAGTCTGTGCAGAGTTTGTATCTGGGATAAGGAAGGAGATGGGGAACTGAGGAGAATAAGGCTGGTGAGCTAGAAACCTTTGATTCTAGGAAACTCGGATAAATCAGTAGCTTTGTGAGCACTGAATGTGATTGGGTTTTGGAGCCCAGTGTGTGTTTTTACTTGCCCGCTGGGTGCAAACTAGGATTAAAGATGAAGGCCCATCAGTTCTTGGCTCCATTGTTTCTTTACCGACTGTCCGAATCCAATGCGAACCTGCATGGGCCAGGAGGCTGCTGTGATAGTGGCCCTGGCCCTGGCTTCTGGCTTTACAGTTGGCCTTCCATATCCCTGAGTTTTGCAGCCACAGATTCAACCAACCACTGATCACAAACAGAATTTTCCATCCGCAGATTTGTATCTGCTGTAGTCCTAGAACCAATCCCCTATGGATATGAGGGATGGCGAGAGCCAACATGACTCATACCCAGTCCTGAGGGAGAATGGTGGGGTGTGGATCCAATAAGTTTGTAAATATGATATATGTTTACTCGCTTATAGTTTGCATTGGGTGTGGGGGGACAGGCTTTAGTAGGCAGCTTTGTTATAGCCTAAGGCTTAATTTTAAGACTAAGCTTTTCTCACCCTTGACTGATTGCATGATGTGGGTGGTGCACTCTCATAAGAAATCCCATTATGCCTCAGATAAGTGACTTTGTATGAGAGACTTCCTTGTTTGTATATTGGATTAAGGGTTTTGATTTCTACACTATAAAATGGGGGCAGAGAAGCCTATGCTGGGAGAGAGCAGAGAAAGGTGAGAGCAGAGAAAGGCCATGTGGAGGAGAGGAGAAGCAGCCAAGATGGCAGAATGCTGAAGGAGAAGCCAGTTTGTGCAGACTTTGTGCAGAGAGAAGGAGATGGGGAACAGAGGTGAATAAGGCTGGTGAGGTAGAAACCTTTGATTCTAGGTAACTCGGATAAGTCAGTGGCTTTGGGAGCCCTGAATGGAAAGGGAAGTGTTTTCCCACTGTGTATATTTCTTGCCCACTGGGTTCAAGCTAGGATTAAAGCTAATGGCCCACCAGTTCTTGGCTTCACTGTTTCATTACCACCTGTCCAAATCAAATGCAAACCTGCATTGACCAGGCGTCTGTTATGGTGGCCGTGGCTACTGGCTTTACAGTGGGGATGAAGAAGTAAACACAGAGAGACAAAGGATGGGATTGGGAGGTCTTCTACAAGGCTGATGACCTACAAAAGCCCAGACACCCACAAACAACTTTATTTTATAATGCAGAGAACAAAGCCATCTGCAGCTTGGTTATTACAGGAATTTTAGCAAGGAAGTCTCTAATACAGAGTCATGCATAACATCTTAACTAGCAGTTCTTCGAACAAAGGGTAAGAGGAAGGGAATATAGATTGCCTTTAGCAACTCAATCAAGCAAGGAATGTGGGGAAGGTTTGCAAGGACTTCATCAGTTTACAGCCTGTCTCCTACAGAGGGACAACTGTAGTTAAGTTTGAGAAAGGGAGTCAAAAGTTATACCCAGATCTTCAAATGGAGGAGGGAAAGGGGTCAGGACCCCTTGACCAGCCTGTTCAAAGGTCAGCTGTAATCTCATTTAATTGTCATTTATTTCAGATATTCTAATTTTATAGATAGAAACAAACTCAGAGAAGCTGCATCACCTGGTTGAAAGTGACAAGACCAAGGCTCAATGACAGGGCCTCCATCTCACACTCCTTCCATCTATTCCTTTCTCCCTCTCTGAGAAAAATGCTAGCAGGAGCTCCTGGCTTGAACATTTTAAATGTAATCTTGCCTCACTTTATAAATTTCATAAATTCAACTGGTATATTACAGAAACCAATAGTGAAAAATTGTCCTCTTAATTAACTGCGAGGTACCAAAACCTTTATAAAAACTGGCTTTGTTTTCTGTGTTAGGCATATTCAGATCAGCTCCTGACTTGGAGCTACTGACTTGAAGCATTTTAAAAGCCCTGCATTGTGCCTCCTTTCAGATACCCTGTGTAGGAGAGATGAGAAGTAGAACAAGAACAGCGACCTGGGGAATCTCATGAAAAAGGAGGGTGCTTAAAGGGATTGGGTCAAATGAATGGAACTAGGCCAAGATGGAGCATTCTGTGCAAAACTGGAAAGATTAATCACTGAGTTCCAAAATGAAGCAAATGAATTCACCAAGAAAAAATCAAGTGCCAAATGCATTTATTTATTTTTTTTTTATAGATTTTATTGATTTTAGAAAGAGGAAAGAGAGAGAGAAAGGTAGGAAGAGGGAGGAACGGGAAGCACCAACTCAGAGTTGCTTCTTGTATGTGCCCTGACCCGGCAAGCCCGCGGTCGTGAACTGGCAACCTCAGCATTCTGCTTTATCCACTGCGTCACTACAGGTCAGGCAGGCAAATGTATCTAATAAATGAAGTTTTGTTTTTTGTTTTTTGTTTTTTTTATAAATGAAGTTTTATGTGAGGAAAAACTAACATGTCACAGTGTCAAAGGAAGTGATAGCCAACATTAGTGATAGTAATAGGAAAGTTATCATTGTACTCTCGCCTGAGTCTCCCACATGATTCATCAGCAACACCTATGTAAACTCTTCCTCAGGGAAATCTTCCCTGATGCCCCACATTACTTTGTTTTCCTTGTTTAAACCATTTCCTGGAATCACGAGTTCTTCCCATGTGCCCAAATCACCTAGAATTCTTGGTGTTGTATCGCTCCACGAAAGGCCTGGAGGCCAGGCACCATGCCTGATTTGTTCACCATTGAATCCCTGCGGCTTCATATAATGCCTGGCACATCGACACTGGTTATCTGTTGAATGAATAAATGTAGAAGCAATGTATAAAAATATATATATATAAATATATGGCCCATCATGCTTCCATGGCCTGACAGCTGGAAGGCCAAGCCATCCTTGCAAAAGAGCAAGTGATTATAGGGGGAGGGCTTGATGACCTTAAGCAACCTGACAGAAAACAAGGAACTCAACGTGCAAACCCAGCCCTGGACATCCATCCCTCCAACGTATCTGCTGATTTTTAGAGACATTTTATCTTTGACACAGCTGAAACCCATGTGTAAGCACTATTTTAATTCTGCTTTTTGTGAATTTCCATACTTCATCATTATCTGCTTGTCATATTTTTGTGTGTGTGTGTGTGTGTGTGTGTGTGTGTGTGTGTGTGTGTGTGTGTGTGTAATAATAAAAGGTTTTATTGAGTACAGAGCGCTTCCCACCTGACGAGGTTCCCTGGCCCCGAGGAAACATGGAGGCCAGGAAAGTCGCCTGCTTGTTATATTTGAAGGTAACATGGAGGGTTACATAAAGTTAATAGATTATTATTTTCTTAGCCATTTTCCAGCTGTTAGGCTTTTTGGTTAGTTCTGATATTGTTATGAATAGCAATGCTGCAAACACTCTTTATAAATAACTTTTTATTTCAAATTATTTCCTTGAGGAACATAAAAGTGGGATTGGTATCACAGCATGTGAGCAGTTTATATTCCTTAATGCAGACAGCCAGACAGGCCTCCAGGGGAAGACTCAGTGTGTGAGACCATTAAAAAATGTATAATAGCCTGACCTGTGGTGGCGCAGTGGGTAAAGCGTCGACCTGGAAAGCTGAGGTTGCTGGTTCGAAACCCCGGGCTTCCCTGGTCAAGGCACATATGGGAGTTGATGCTTTCTGCTCCTCCCCTCCTTCTCTCTTTCTCTGTTCCTTCTCTCTAAAATGAATAAATAAAACCTAAAATAAATAAATAAATAAAATTAAAAAAAAAATGTATAATATAAACCTGTGTCTAATTTCACGCATCCCTACCAACACTGGGTTTTATACGAGTTTAAATTTATTTCTTTTTTTAAATTTTTTTTATTTTTCTGAAGTTGGAAACGGGGAAGCAGACAGACTCCCGCATGCGCCCGACTGGGATCCACCCGGCACGCCCACCAGGGGGCGATGCTCTGCCCCTCTGGGGTGTCGCTCTGTTGTGACCAGAGCCATTCTAGCGCCTGAGGCAGAGGCCATGGAGCCATCCTCAGCACCCGGGCCAACTTTGCTCCAAATGGAGCCTTGGCTGTGGGAGGGGAAGAGAAAGACAGAGAGGAAGGAGAGGGGGAGGGGTGGAGAAGCAGATGGGCGCTTCTCCTGTGTGCCCTGGCCGGGAATCGAACCCGGGACTCCTGCACGCCAGGCCGACGCTCTACCACTGAGCCAACCGGCCAGGGCCTAAATTTATTTCTTGAAGTGTAGTAGATAATAACTAATATTTATTCAGTTCTTGCTACATGCCAAGGACTTCTAAAGATTTGACATGAATTTTCCCATTTAATAATTAACCATAAATCTATAAGGTGAATACTATTATTATACCCCTTTTAGAGATGAGAAAACTGAGGCTTTGCATTGCCCAAGTAAAGCGATGAGGTTTAGGTTGGTTGGTTACAGCAGAGGTTGCTGGTTTGATCCCCAGTCAGGGCACATACAGGAATGGATCAATGCTCTTGTCTCTCTTTCTCTCTCCTTCCTCACTGGCTAAAATCAGTAAATTAAATTGTTTTAAATGTAGCTGTACTGACCCAGAACCTGTACTCTTAACCACCATGTGGTATTGCCTCCTGGTTGTTTGTTGTCTCATGCTTTTAAATACTATCCATATGGCAACAGTTGCCAAATTTATATTTCCCAGACTTCTCTCCTGATCCCCCGATTCATATAGTCTATTGTTCACTTGACATCCCCACTGAGAGGTCTAAAACTCATCTCACACTCAGCATCTCCAATATGACATTTCTGATCTTCGTTCCAAAAGTGGCATCCCTCATGCCTTTCCTCACTGCAGTCAATGGCAGTTTTATCCATCCTTTATAGCCAAAACACATGGAGTTATCCTTTATAACTCTTTTTCTGTTGTGCTCCATCTCTCATTGGACAGGAAATTCTATTGTTTGTACCTTTTTAACATATCCAGAATTTTCTCATTTCCACCATCTCTACTCCTGCCACCACCATTTCTCACCTGGGTTGCCACAGAAGTCTTCTAACAGACCTCCCTGCTGCCACCTCTCCCACCCTGGCAGCCAAGGGCAATCCTTTTACAAACTGTATAATACAATGTCATCATTCACTCCCCTGCTTCCCATTTCATTCAAAGTTAAACCCAGAGTTTCTGCCATGGTCTAGCTACATGATCTCCCCATCCCCCATGACCCGGTGCTGCCCATTGTCACCCCTGTGCTCTCATTTTCTACTTCTGCCCCCTTGCTCTCTCTCTTCAGCTACACCTGCGTCCTTGCTGTCCCTGAACAAGACCGGCACCTTCCCGCCTTAGACCTTATGCGTCAGCAGCTATTTGCTCCGCTCCGCCTGGAATGCCACACCAAGTTATTCTCTCACTTAGTAAGATATTAACTTCTCAATCAGACCTTCCCTGACCATCCTCTTTTTTATTTTTTTTATAAATTTTATTTATTTATTTATTTTTTTACAGAGACAGAGAGTGAGTCAGAGAGAGGCATAGACAGGAACAGACAGACAGGAATGGAGAGAGATGAGAAGCATCAATCATTAGTTTTTCATTGCGTGTTGCGACACCTTTAGTTGTTCATTGATTGCTTTCTCACATGTGCCTTGACCACAGGCCTTCAGCAGACCAAGCAACCCCTTGCTGGAGCCAGCAACCTTGGGTCCAAGCTGGTGAGCCTCACTCAAACCAGATGAGCCCGCACTCAAGCTGGCAACCTCAGGGTCTCGAACCTGGGTCCTTCCGCATCCAAGTCCGACGCTCTATCCACTGTGCAACCGCCTGGTCAGGCGACCACCCTCTTTTTAACTGTGGTACCTCGTTAGCCTTTCCAATCCCCCTCCCTTTTTAAATTTACATTTTTCTTTTCCCCTTAGCACTTACCACTTTCTAACATTAAGTCTGTTCTAACATACTATATGATTATCTTTTTTGCTTATTGTCTGATCTCCCTGCCCTCACCCTAGAATACATAACCTCTGTGAAGGTGAAGATCTGTGTCTGCTTTGTTCATGAACAGACCCCAAGCACTTAGCACAGTGCCTAGCCCATAGTAGGTGCTCAGTGATAACAGAGTGGGGTAAAAGTGGAAATCTGTCATTCCTGGCCACAGAATGAGGATCTGAGTTCACCATTTTGTTCAACAGGCATTTTTCCTTTACACCAGGAAGCAGCAAACATTTTCTTAAAGGGCCAGATAGTAACTAGTACAGGCTTACAGGTTATGTAGTCTCTGTTGTAACTACTCAGTCAGTGCTACCTTTGGGCCTCCAGGGCCTCCAGAGCAGCCAGAGACTACAGATAAACAAATGGGCAGGGCTGTGCTCCAATAAAACCAGTTACAAAATTGAGCAGGTGGCCAGCAGGCAGTACTGTCACTGATTTAGAAAAACATACATCAGGATAAATCCTAGCTCTTCATTGGCAGGCCAGGTTCTATCTCCCCACTCTACTAATTGCCAAAAAAAAACCCCACAAAATTTTAGAAAGGTGAATGTAAACCTAGCAAAACTACATATCGGTAGCTTCTCTGTGTGAGACAGATTGGGTGTTCCTTATTCAAAGTGGCCACTGAGTAAGATGTGACTTGAGGGTGGGGGTTGAGAGAGAGAATCCTGTTATCAGCCACTTTCTTGTTAATGAGACATCTAGAGCAGTGGTCCCCAATCTTTTTTGGGCCACGGACCGGTTTAATGCCAGAAAATATTTTCATGGACCGGCCTTTAGGGTGGGACGGATAAATGTATCACGTGACCGAGACAAGCGTCAAGAGTGAGTCTTAGACGGATGTAACAGAGGGAATCTGGTCATTTTTTAAAAATAAAACATCGTTCAGACTTAAATATAAATAAAACAGAAATAATGTAAGTTATTTATTCTTTCTCTGCGAACCGATACCAAATGGACCATTGACCAGTACCAGTCTGCGGCCCGGGGGTTAGGGACCACTGGTCTAGAGCACATTCTGTAGCCCTGGAGGATCCTCTAGAGCAGGGGTCGGGAACCTAGGGCTCGCGAGCCAGATGTGGTGTTTTCTTTGTTTTTTTTTTTTTTTTCAGAGACAGAGAGAGTCAGAGAGAGGGATAGACAGGAACAGACAGACAGGAACGGAGAGATGAGAAGCATCAATCATTAGTTTTTTGTTGCGCATTGCGACACCTTAGTTGTTTATTGATTGCTTTCTCATATGCGCCTGACTGCGGGCCTTCAGCAGACCAAGTAACCCCTTGCTTGAGCCAGGGACCTTGGGTTCAAGCTGGTGAGCTTTTTGCTCAAACCAGATGAGCTCAAGCTGGCGACCTCAGGCTCTCAAACCTGGGTCCTTGGCATCCCAGTCTGATGCTATATCCACTGTGCCACCGCCTGGTCAGGCCAGATGTGACTCTTTTGATGGCTGTATCCAGCTCGCAGACAAATCTTTAATAAAAAAAAATAATGTTAAAAATATAAAACATTCTCATGTATTACAATCCATTCATTTCCTACCACTCATGTTCATGGTTGCAGGTGGCTGGAGCCAATCACAGCTGTCCTCCGGGACAACACCAATTTTTATTGGATAATGTGTAACATACACGGGTCATTGTGAGGTCAGGAAGTAAACTTCCCTCCTTTTAATCAAGTAGTCAGTCAGCTAATTGTAGAAACCCTTTTGATGAAGAAGATGGCTAAAAGAAAAAAAAGATGAGGAGTATCATACTTTTCAGCAGGAATGGACAGAGGAACTCGCCTTTGTGGAGAGAGCAGGTTCTGCAGTGTGTCTAATATGCAATGATAAAATTGCATCAATGAAACAGTCAAATATAAAGCGGCACTTCCACACACGCCATACTACATTTGCATTGAAATATCCAGTGGGGGACAGCAGGAAGAAAGCATGTCAAGAGCTACTGTGCAGAGTGAAAGCTAGTCAGCAGCAACTCTGTGTTTGGGACCAACAAGGTGACTGGAATTCGGCTAGCTTTGCTGGTGCTTTAGCAATTATGAGAAATGGAAAGCCATTCACAGATGGGGAGTATGCCAAAACATTCATGCGTGATGTTGCCAATGAACTTTTTGACGACTTTTTGGATAAAGACAAGATAATCAGGCCCTGGCCGGTTGGCTCAGTGGTAGAGCGTTGGCCAGGCGTGCAGAGATCCTGGGTTCGATTCCCGGCCAGGGCACACAGGAGAAGCGCCCATCTGCTTCTCCACCCCTCCCCCTCTCCTTCCTCTCTGTCTCTCTCTTCCCCTCCCGCAGCCGAGGCTCTATTGGAGCAAAGATGGCCCCGGGCGCTGGGGATGGCTCCTTGGCCACTGCCCCAGGCGCTAGAGTGGCTCTGGTTGCAACAGAGCGACGCCCCAGAGGGGCAGAGCATCGCCCCCTGGTGGGCGTGCTGGGTGGATCCCGGTTGGGCGCATGCAGGAGTCTGTCTGACTGTCTCTCCCCATTTCCAGCTTCAGAAAAATACAAAAAAAAAAAAAAAGACAAGATAATCAAATGAATAAAAGACATGCCTCTGTCAGCAAGAACTGTTCATGATCGTACCATCATGATGACAAATCAAATTGAGGCAACACAAGTGAAGGACATAAAAGCAGCACCATTCTTTTCTCTCGCTTTGGATAAGTCAACAGACATAAGCCATGAATCCCAGTTCAGCGTGATTGCAAGGTATGCTGTTGGTGACACACTACGTGAGGAAAGTCTTGCTGTTTTGCCTACGAAAGAGACAACAAGAGGGGAGGATTTATTCAAGTCTTTCACTGAGTTCGCTAAAGAAAAAAATCTACTGATGGATAAACTTATTTTGGTGTGTACTGATGGTGCTCTGTGCATGGTGGGGAAAAACAGAGAATTCGTAGCGCTTCCTCATGAACATGAAAAGAGACCCATCCTAAGTTTTCACTGCATCCTACATCAGGATTTGTGCTCAAATGTGTAGTGAGCAGCTTGGTGAGATGATGTTGCTGGTCATTCGGGTGGTCAACTTTATTGTTGCCCAAGCTTTAAAAGATTGCCAGTTTAAAACACTGCTGGATGAAGTTGGGAATAATTATCCTAGTCTGCTTCTGCACAGCAATGTGCGCTGGTTGTCAAGAGGGAAGGTGCTCAGCCGTTTCGTGGCTTGTCTGAGCAAAATCTGGACTTTTCTTTAAATGAAAAATGTCGAGCATCCTGAGTTAGCTAACACTGAGTGGTTCCTGAAGTTCTACTATCTTGTGGACATGACTGAACATCTGAACCAGCTCAGTGTGAAAATGCAAGGCGTTGGAAATACAGTCTTATCCCTTCAACAAGCAGTGTTTGCATTTGAAAACAAGCTGAAACTCTTCATCGCTGACATTGAAACAGGTCATTTACTACACTTTGAAAAACTGGGAGAGTTTAAAGATACATGCACAGCAAGTGACCCTGCTCAACATCTTGATCTCCAGCAGCTAGCGGGCTTCACATCTAATCTCCTGCAGTCATTCAAAGTGCGCTTTGGAGAATTTTGTGAACGCACTTGTCTTTTTAAGTTCATCACCCATCCACACGAGTGTGCAGTGGACAGTGCCGACCTGAGTTACATCCCCGGTGTCTCCGTCAGAGATTTTGAGCTACAAGCTGCTGACCTGAAGGCCTCAGACATGTGGGTGAATAAGTTCAAGTCACTGAATGAAGATTTAGAAAGACTTGCATGACAGCAAGCAGAGTTAGCGAGCAAACACAAGTGGGGAGAAATAAAAAAACTTCAACCTGCGGACCAGCTGATTGTCAAAACTTGGAATGCGCTTCCCGTCACATACCACACACTGCAGCATGTGAGTATTGCTGTACTGACAATGTTTGGCTCTACGTATGCATGTGAGCAGTCTTTCTCACATCTAAAGAACGTTAAGACCAACCTACAATCATGTTTAACAGATGGAAGTCTCAACGCCTGCATGATCTTAACCTCACCACGTATCAACCAGACTACAAAGCCATCAGCAAAAGCATGCAGCACCAGGAGTTGCATTAATGGTAAGAAGTACTTTATTCATCATTGGTTAGCAACAGCATAACAACGTTATTAAAAAGAATTCAGCTGCCTGACCGGGCGGTGGCGCAGTGGATAGAGCATCAGATTGGGATGCGGAAGACCCAGGTTCGAGACCCCGAGGTCGCCAGCTTGAGCAAGGGCTCATCTGGTTTGAGCAAAAGCTCACCAGCTTGAGCCCAAGGTCACTGGCTCGAGCAAGGGGTTACTCGGTCTGCTGAAGGCCTGTGGTTAAGGCACGTATGAGAAGGCAATCAATGAACAATTAAGGTGTTGCAATGCACAATGAAAAACTAATGATTGATGCTTCTCATCTCTCTGTTCCTATCTGTCTGTCCCTGTATATCCCTCTCTCTTTGTCTCTGTAAAAAAAAAAAAAAAAGAAAGAAAAAAAAAATTCAGCTCTTGGTTCCTGAGATTAGCATTGAGAGCAGAGAAGGGCCATGTGGAGGAGCCCAGGAGAAGCAGCCAAGATGGTGGAGTGCTGAGTGAGAATCCAGTTTTGTGCAGAGTTTGTGCAGAGAGAAGGAAGGAGATGGGAAACAAAGGTGAATAAGTCTGGAACACTCTGAGAAACAAGACCCTTCAAGAGGAAGCTGATTAAGGACTGCCTAGGTTGCATTATTACTGGAACATAGAATTCCATGATGCAAGAGAAATAACAATGACAGCATTGGATCCTAAGAAATTCCTTGAGCATTCTCAGCAGACTCTGACCAGCCAGAATAGAGACTCCCTAGTGAACACCAACATATTTAGTGAAGACTACAGATGGTAGAAGACTAAAGCAATGGATAATCAAAGCAGGAAAGGCAAAGTTAGAATGGCAAGATCCCAATACAGAGAGGTTCACCAAAGTTTACTGTGCATTTACCGAAGGCCTGAGATGCTACAGGGCCATTTTGATGAGAAAAAGAAAAGCCCTGTACAAACCACCCTTGATATTTACCTCAAAAAACTGACTCCAGCAGCAGAATCAAACCCTGATTCTAACACCAGTCCCATCCTCTCCAGCAAGACCATCACCTTCTGCATCATCCGAGATTGTTTAAGATCGTATTTGAAAATGTTAAGAATTTGTATACACATAAAGGTAAAAGCAAATATATGTTAAGACAAAAAAAAAAGAATTCAGAGACTTATTGTACTTTAAAAGTGTTGGTCTTACATAAAATGCACACATTTACTTGTATTTAGTGTTAAACATATTGTATGGCTCTCACTGAATTGCATTTTAAAATATATGGCATCATGGCTTTCTCAGCCAAAAAGGTTCCCGACCCCTGCTCTAGAGCAGGGGTAGTCAATCTTTTTATACCTACCACCCACTTTTGTATCTCTGTTAGTAGTAAAATTTTCTAACCACCCACTGGTTCCACAGTAATAGTGATTTATAAAGTAGGGAAGTAACTTTACTTTATAAAATTTATAAAGCAGAGTTACAACAAGTTAAAGCATATAATAATAATTACTTACCAAGTACTTTATGTCAGATTTTTGCTAAGTTTGGCAGAATAAATCTTTTTTTTTTTTTTGTATTTTTCTGAAGTTGGAAACGGGGAGGCAGTCAGACAGACTACCACATACACCTGATCGGGATCCACCCGGCACGCCCACCAGGGGGCGATGCTCTGCCCATCTTGGGGCATTGCTCTGTTGCAACCAGAGCCATTCTAGCGCCTGAGGCAGAGGCCATGGAGCCATCCTCAGCGCCCGGGCCAACTTTGCTCCAATGGAGCCTTGGCTGTGGGAGGGGAAGAGAGAGACAGAGAGGAAGAAGAGGGGGAGGAGTGGAGAAGCAGATGGCTGCTTTTCCTGTGTGCCCTAGCCGGGAATCAAACCTGGGACTCCTGCTCGCCAGGCTGATGCTCTATCACTGAGCCAACCGGCCAGGGCCAGAATAAATCTTTAAAAAACAACTTACTATAGTTAAATCTATCTTTTCATTTATACTTTGGTTGCTCCACTACCACTCACCATGAAAGCTGGAACACCCACTAGTGGGCAGTAGGGACTAGGTTGACTACCACTGCTCTAGAGGTTTCTAATGTACAGAGTGGTCTACTTCTGGAGTCTGTTGTCTCCCTGCCATTAAGTTCTTTGGTACTGAGGGTGGAGTTCCTGTGGAAAAGGAAACCATTTTTACTTTCAGCAGCTGTTCTGAAAGTAAATAGATTGCTGCAGTTCAGTGTGAAAATACCTGCTAATATTATTCTGAGGCCCAGCCCTAATCTCCTACCCTCAGTCTAGACTACTGATTCTCTGTTAGGGGTACTTTTCCCCACTGGTGACATTTGGCAATGTCTGGAGATATTTTGGGTTGTCACAACTGGGATGGGGAGGGATGTTGTTGGCATCAGGTGAGTAGAGGCCAAGTATGTGTCTAAGTATCCTACAAGGCACAGGGAACCCCCACCCCCAACAAAGAATTACACAGACCACAATACTTATACTTTACTGCCCAACTGGTATTCCTAAACCATTGAATTTGTCCATCGCTCCTGAGCCACGATAACTCCTCATTGCCCAAATTATCAAGTCTCTTCTTCTCAACCTGGCATTTAGATCTTGAGGGATTTCTTCCACTTACCTCTCTGTTCCCCAGCAGGAACTCTGCTTAGCTCTGCTTCTCCCAAGCTTTCTCCTGCACCATCTTTCACACCATCATTCTTTTACCAACTCCTCACCCCAACTACATCCTGTCCTCCCACATCTCTCCACCTACCCCAAATCTTACTCATTCTCTGAAACCCACATGCACTGCACACCCCTGTGCCACTGAGTCAGCCTATAACACTCCCTTTTGTACTTATACTGAGCTTATATCCCTCATATAGCTATTTCTCTTATCTTGTCTTCTCAGTAAACTCGCTGAAGGAGTCCATGTTGCATTGCTGGCCTGTTGGTCTCAATTTCCACAATGTAAGGTGTGCAGGCCATATTGT
Source organism: Saccopteryx leptura (assembly GCF_036850995.1). Classification (NCBI taxonomy): domain Eukaryota; kingdom Metazoa; phylum Chordata; class Mammalia; order Chiroptera; family Emballonuridae; genus Saccopteryx; species Saccopteryx leptura. The sequence continues at coordinate 125,583,446 of NC_089508.1, forward strand.
TGTGTTGAGAGTTTCTTAAATCAAGAGTCAAGTGAGCCCTGGCCAGTTGGCTCAGTGGTAGAGCGTCGGCCTGGCATGCAGGAGTCCAGGGTTTGATTCCCGGCCAGGGCACACAGGAGAAGCACCCATCTGCTTCTCCACCCCTCCCCCTCTCCTTCCTCTCTTTCTCTCTCTTCCCCTCCCGCAGCCAAGGCTCCATTGGAACAGCGATTGCCCGGGCGCTGAGGATGGCTCTGTGGCCTCTGCCTCAGGCGCTGGAATGGCTCTGATTGCGGCAGAGCGACGCCCCAAAATGGACAGAGCATCGCCTCCTGGTGGGTGTGCCGGGTGGATCCCGGTCAGGCGCATGCGGGAGTCTGTCTGACTGCCTCCCCGTTTCCAACTTCAGAAAAATACAAAAAAGAAAAAAAAAAGAGTCAAGTGAGATGAGTATAAAAAGCATCTTATGCCTGACCAGGCGGTGGCACAGTGGATAGAGCGTCGGACTGGGTTGCAGAGGACCCAGGTTCGAGACCCCGAGGTCGCCAGCTTGAGCACGAGCTCATCTGGTTTGAGTAAAAGCCCACCAGCTTTAACTCAAGGTCGCTGGCTCCAGCAAGGGGTTACTCAGTCTGCTGAAGGCCCGCGGTCAAGGCACATATGAGAAAGCAATCAATGAACAACTAAGGTGTTGCAACACGCAATGAAAAACTAATGATTGATGCTTCTCATCTCTCTCCATTCCTGTCTGTCTGTCCCTGTCTATCCCTCTCTCTGACTCGCTCTCTGTCTCTGTAAAAAATAAATAAATAAAATTAAAAAAAAAAAAAAAAGCATCTTGTGTGAGTGCTTGTAATGCCAGTGGCTGAGGCTAGGCAGGCCCACATTAGATTTGGGCAGATGGTAGAAGATCTACGGAGCCAGAAAGCGTTGGGCCATTCCATTTAATAGAGTCTTGCAATGGCAGACGGGCAAACAGGCAGGGAAAACCACTTCTCACAGCAGCAGGCAAACAAATAGCAAAATGGCCCTTCGCAGTGGTGGGCAGGCAATCCGCAATCTGCCCTGAGGGCAGGCACCCATAGGCTAACATAGACTATACACATGCTGTACTACCACGTGCTCACACACTAATCAGACAAAGTACAAGCAAGTGAGCCTAACACAGCTGTTTTCCCAACAGGCCTGGTACACAGTTACATGCTCAGAAAATCATAGTGTCATAGTATCCATAGGAGCATACATTCTGGAGCCCATAGACAGTGAGTGCTTAACACATCTCTCTCATGTAGTTAGTTACATTGTAGAGAGAGTGCATTCAGACTAGCCTGGTATTTGGAACTAAAAGCAAAGAAAAACTTCTATCAGAAATCCTACACCAATTAACACACCTTCATGCTAGAGTGAATCCAGGGGCAGCGGGTGTCACACTTCCCCAGAGTGTTGCCTAAGCCAACATTTCTGCATTTAACACATTAACGAACAGCTTGTGAATTACCCTTTGCCTACACTGACCCAATTTAGATGGCTGCCAGTAGGGTAAGACGTGAAAGTGCCACCCTCTGCTGTGCTGGGATCCCAGCTGATCCTCCCCCCACCCCCAGGGCTTCTGGGTTGGGCCGTTGGAGGATCCAATGTGAGGAGTCAGCGGCAGCGAGGGCTTGGCCTTTCCCCGAGTGAAAGAGAGAGCCCTGTTTCAGATCCTGTGAGAGAAGTGAGTAGGACATGGTATTCCAAGCAGCCCAGGTCTGGCCTTGGGCCAGGCACTGAGTGGCAAACAAGAAGGAACACATTCCAGGAAGGAAAGGAGCCCTGCCAATGCAGAGGCCCCCCAGCCAGAAAGGCCTGCTGGGCGCCAGGTGCTCCTTGGCTCCGCTGAGGTCAGGCACCAGGGGGAGGACTCAGGTTTCTCTGGATTACCATTTCAGAGACTCAGCCGCCTCCCGCTCTCCCATGGTCAGTGGACAAAGCCTATTGTAACTGCTCCATTTGAATCCTCGCTGTCTGCCCTAGGTCCAGCTCCTTATCTCTGAATGAAGGAGGAGGGGGAGGGGGTACTGCGTCCGGAATCACATTTTTCAGGAGCCAAGTGTCTGTCCTGGGCCCTGAGTAAAAGCAGGTGCTCCTGACCAGGGCAGGTCAGGGTGAGAGCCCAACTTCCATGCCCTTGTTGGAGGAGAAGTAAGCTCTTGCCCACCACTGCTGCGGACTCCATGCCGCCCCCTGCGCCACACCTTTTCTCCACCCCTGCCGGTTCTGCCTTCCTACCGGCCTGACCTTCACAAGGTCTGTAGGGTCCTCAGGGATTCTTTCCATTCAGAAGCACCTTGGACCTTTCCCGGGGGCTGTGAAAGAAGAGGGAAGGAGGGAAGAGAAGGTACCAAAGGGGACAGGGAAGAAATGGGCCCATGAGCCTGTCGGGTAGGCAGTGCAGTGGACTTGGACCAGGCTTGGGCCATTTCACCCTGAAAGGGGACAGAGAGGTTTATTTGTTTGTTTTTTAAAGAAAGAATGAGTTCTGTGCCTCACCACCTGGACTCCAGGTCCTGCTGGACTTTGCTTCCACCTAGTGGCCGAGTTGGCATTTCCTCCCCTCTGCCTGAAACTGCCTGGGGATCTGGCTTGCGTCCTGACCTGGGGGAAACTGGAGAGCCTTTCCTGAGAAGTGTCTCTGCTCTGGCATAGCCTGACACTGCGGCCCAGCAACTAGGAGAGGAGCAGCACAGATTCACGCCCTCGCCCAGCTTGATACGTGGCCTAATGCCACGGCTAGCACGAAGGTGGGCCCGGGCCCGGGTGGCTGGGTGCTGGGTGGGGGCCATGCCTTGCTCCCAGGATGACTCCTGTAGGGTGCAGTTTTCCCCAGATCCCTTACTCCTGAATGCCCCTCCCAATACCCTTCCTTACATCTGGCTACAGACAGCCCATGTTACAAAACTGAAGCTCCTGCATGCATTATACATACATATATATATATTATATATATATACACATATGTGTGTGTATATATATCTATGTATGTATGTATACATGTGGGAAACAACGGCTATGTTAGGCTTGCTCACGGGTTTACTGGCTGCAGTTCTCTGCCTGATTGGTGCATGGGTGCGTAGTAAAGCGCATGTGCACGGTCTATGTAAGGCACCATACCCCAGATCACTCTCCCGCCACCATGAGGTGTGGTTTTCCTTGCTCCCTTGTCCTCCCTGCGAACAGCAGGTTTTCCTTTGTTTCCTTTTGTTGTTCATTCTCTCACCTGTCTCTGTGAGTCTCCAATAAATGAATATGGTCCGACGCTTTCCAGCTCCGCAGTTCCTCTGCCATCTGCCCAAATTCAATGGGAACCTGCCTGGCCTCAGCCACTAGCCTTATATCTGGCACAGTGGGCAGGATTTGGAGCAGATTGGTATGGCACCGCCGAAACCTTTGAAGGGTAGGGTAGAGGAGAGGTCACTCCAGTGTATGGTTCCCTGTAGCTGTCCTTTTAGGGGCTGTGAGCTGGGTATTTTTTTACAGCCCTGCGAGAGGAAGCTGAGAGCTCTGTATGAGAGGCGACCTGAGGTCAAGGCTCCAGGGTGGGCTGTGGACTGATCAGCAACAACCTCACAAGCTGGAATGGTCACTGGGATAGAGCTGCAGATCCGAGAATTACAAGTCAGACTGCAGGCTGAGAACCAGCGATGGTGTGAACTGGAACCAGAACTGGAGAGGAAGGCTGACCAGGTTTGAGAGTTGCATTGTGAGGTGCAGGTTAAACACTAATGGCACCTGGAACTGGAGCAATCTCTAGAGAAGGAATTGTGGGTTTGCGAGTTGCAGTTTGCCCTGGAAGCTGAACACTGGCAGTGACAGCTGTTAGAGAAACAACTGTGGGTTCAGGAGCTTGAGAGTCAGCTTCAGGCCAAGAGCTGGCAGCCACAGGAGCCAAAGTGGGCATGGAAGACGGAGCCACATTCCTGCCGGTGGAGCGGCTCTGAGTCCGGCAGGAGCAGGCGTTTTCGACTCCTCCTCTTCTGAGGGGGAGGCTCAGGCTGCAACTGCTGTCCACAGACTCAGAGTCCAGCTGGTGTTCACCAAGAAGGTAAAATCCCAGCAGCAGCCTGACCGGGCAGTGGTGCAGTAGATAGAGCATCGGACTGGAATGTAGAAGACCCAGGTTTGAGACCACGAGGTCACCAGCTTGAGCACAGGCTCATTTGGTTTGAGCAAGGCTCACCAGCTTGAGTCCAAGGTTGCTGGCTCGAGTAAGGGGTTACTCGGTCTGCTGAAGGCCTGTGGTCAAGGCACGTATGAGAAAGCAATCAATGAACAATTAAGGTGTTGCAATGTGCAACGAAAAACTAATGATTGATGCTTCTCATCTCTCTCTGTTCCTGTCTGTCTGTCCCTCTCTCTGACTCTCTCTCTGTCTCTGTAAAAAAAAAAAAAAAAAAAAAAAAAAAAAAAGAGAGAGAGAGAAAAAAAATCCCAGCAGCAAAGAGTCCCTCAGGGGCAGGCACAGCTCCCTCCACAGATAGAGAAGCACTCTGTGCCCTACACCCAGGCAGAGCTGATGGAGTTGGGGGCACAATTCAGGCAGAAACCCACTGAGCCCCTGGCAGCCTGTCTACTGAGGCTGTAGGACATAGGGGGTGGATTGCATCATGTTCTCCAGAACAGAGATGGAGAAATTGGCCACCATTACCACACACTCCTCCTTGAGGCAGCATCTTCAGAACTGCCATGACAACCCAGGAGACCATACCCTATTAGAATGGGTGATGGCCACCATTCGTACAGTCTGGCAGAATGCTGGGGATTTGCTGGGGGCAGTGAGTCAGTGAGTCAGTGGCAGTGCTACAGTGAGTTAGTAAAGGTCCTTCGGGAACTAGGTATTAAGAATGCTGCTTTCCACCCTGGGTCCCGTGAACCAGACGAGGAAGTGTTTACAGCCGATGTGAGATATTATCCTCAGCAGTGCCCCGTCAGCTCTTTTTGGGTCACTAGTGGCTATCCTGGGCCCTTATGTGGGACAGCCCATCAACGCAGTTATACAGATGGTAGCAGATTTGGGGGAGCAGGAGGAGCAAAGAATCACAAAACTGAGGGCTGCTGCCTGTGCTGCCTCTCCGACTAGCAAGAGGAACAGGTCTGTGAAAGTTACCCGAACACAGATGTGGGTAGATTTGATTGCAGCTGGGGCAGATAGGGAGAAATTGGATGGTGAGCCTAATAAGGTTCTTTTGGAGCTTTGGCAGCAGCTTAAACAGGGACGGAGATTCCAGCCACTGAGACGAATGGCCCCAGCAGCTACCAATAAAACAGTTGGTGCATGGGTGGAAGAGTTACAAGATTATATGATGAGGACCGCTGAAGGAGAGAAGGACCCCCAAGACCTGCTGTTACAGTTTGAATAGGAGGAAGGCCAAGGGACTCATCTAACAGGGATGGGCAGGGACAGAAGGCCACACATGGAGCTGGCTATCCACTGGTCCCCTTCTAATGTACAACAGGTGTTGGCCTTGGTGGATACAGGCAGAATGTTCCCTCCTCTATGGGAACCCAGAGCGGTTTGCTGGGACCCCAGTGGCCATTGATGGGTATGGGGACCAAACTGTCCAAGTGAAGCCAATAACTATTCTATTGGGAATAGGAAGACTGCCTCCTAAGCCATATAAGGTGTATGTATCTCCTAGGCCTGAATATATTTTGGGGGTAGATGTCTTACAAGGACTGTGGTTGGAAACTACAGCCAGGGAGTTCTGCCTGTGAGTCCGGGTCATGAAAGCAGTGTTGCAGGGACACGCATCACATTCCCCCTTGCAATTACCTGTTCCCCAGCATGTGACTAGCACAAAGCAGAACCACCTGCCAGGCGGCTATGAAGAAGTCACAGGGACAATCTTCAAACTAGAAAGGGTGGGGATCATCCAGGCAACACACAGTCCAGTGTGGCCTGTGTGCAAACCAAACAGAACCAGGTGAATGACAGTTTTACAAGGAACTTGATAAAGTTCTTTCCCCTTTGCACGCTGCTGTATCCTGAATAGCTAACCTGATGGATCAGTTAAGCCGTGAGTTCAGGATATACCACTTTGTGGCAGATTTAGCTAATGCCTTTTTCTCTATTGATATAGCTGCAGAGAGTCAAGACCAATTAGCCTTCAGTTGGGAAGAGAGACAATGGATCTTTACAGTATTACCCCAGGGCTATTTGCATAGCCCCACCTTGTGCCATGGGCTGGTGGCTGCTGACCTGGCTAAATGGAAACAACCAGAGGCAGTTTGTGTGTATCATTATATTGATGACATTATGCTAACTAGTGACTCTCTTCCCGAATTGGAGCAGGCAGTCCCTACCCTGCTATCCCATAGGAAAGCCTGTAGGTGGACGGTCAGTGAGGGCAAATTACAAGGCCCTGGGTTATCTGTTAAGTTCTTGGGAGTTGTCTGGTCAGGTAAGACAAATTTATCCCTGACACAGTTATAGATAAGATCCAAGCATACCCTGTGCTCACTATGGTAAAGCAGTTACAGGAATTCCTAGGTCTGTTAGGGTCTTGGTGAGCATTCATACCTTATTTAGCTCAGTTACTGCACCCCCTACATAACCTTATCCGGAAGGGGGTTCACTGGGATTGGACTGAGTAGGCACAAGGTGCATTTGCAGCAGCTAAGAGAGCTGTCTGGAAGGCACAGGCCTTGAATGTGTTTGATCCTGCCAGGCCCTGTGAGCTTGATGTCCGTGTAACCCCTGAGGGGTTTGGATGAGGCTTGTGGCAACAGACAGAGCACCTACGGCAACCCATTGGGTTTTGATCCCAATTGTGGAAAGGTGCTGAAGTCTGTTACTCATTAGTGGAGAAACAGTTGGCAGCTGTGTATACTGCCCTCCTGTCCACTGAGAGTATTATGACCACAACTCCAGTTATGGTCAAGACCACATACCCTGTTGCAGGAGGGGTGAGAGATTGGGCAACCAAACTTCACAGTGATATGGCCCAAACCTCCACCCTGGCCACGTGTGGTACATACTTGCAACAGTACTGTGCTTTGAGCACCAGCCCATTGAGAGCAGAATTGCAGAAAGTCTTGGGTCTAGTCACCTATGTGACCTTAGAGTCAGGTGCAGCTAGAGCCCAGGAGGCAGAATCTGAAGTCAGTCCCTACCAGAAGGGACAAATGCCCACCCCTGAGGATACCTGGTACCCTGATGGTTCTAGCAGGGGCCAACCTGCCAAGGGGATGGCCATAGCCTTCCATCTGGCCACTGAGACTATTTGGATGGACACAGGTACAGACCAGAGCAGCCAATTGGCAGAATTAGGAGCCATATGGCTAGTTGCCCATATGAACCTTCACCTCTGGTGATCTGCGCTGACAGCTGGGCTGTCTATCGTGGACTGACCCTTTGCATTGCTACTTGGCACATTAACCAGTGATGCTAATGCACCATCTGACGGCCATGTGGCAGGACTTACAGGAAAGAGGACACCAGAAGCAGATGACTATATCATGTCACAGGGCATGCCCCTCTAGCCCATCCTGGGAATGATGAGGCAGACACTTTGGTGAGAGTGTGGTGAGGGTGTGATGGTTGGAGACTGCACCTGCAGGTGATGTGGTACAGTGACTCCACCAGCATCTGCTCCATGCAGGACAGAAACCTACATGGGTTACCGTTAAGCTATAGAACTTGTCTGTGTCCTATGCAGAGGTACTTGCAGCCTGTGAGCAATGTGCAGTATGTTCCAAGGAGCACCCGCAGAGACAACTGGCATCACCTTGACAGATCCAGAGGGGTCATGTTCCACTGAGAAAGGCAAATAGACATCACTGGACCCTTACCAAAGTCGGACAGGTACCAGTATGTAGTCATATGTGTAGATACTGCCACCGGTCTGCTTGCTGCTTACCCCGCCCATAACCCTGACTAAAGGGCAGTCATACAGGCTCTGGACCACCTGAGTGCTACATATGGGTGGCCGCTGGTCCTTGAAAGTGACAATGGTAGCTATGGTGAGGCAATGAGTTTAAGACCTGGGGTGGACTGGAAGTACCATGTTCCCTACCACCCCCAGGCTGCTGGTATCACTGAGTGGTATAATGGACTCTTAAAGCAGGGACTGTGACAGGAGGGGGGCACCAGCTCCCTTACTGGATGGACATGCTGCTTGTGGACAGTACTCTGGATTTTGAATGAGAGACCTTGACAGGGAAGCCCAGCTCCAATGGAAGCCCTCCTGCACCTGGCAGCTGCCCCCATCCAGTTGCAGATATGCACCAAGGACGCTTTGCTCAGGCCGGGCTTTGGACAGCAGGGTGATGTGCTTTTGCCTGCCCCAACAGCCTTCCCTAAAGGCCGATGGCTTCAGTGGACATGGCCCTGAACTGTACTCGCCCCCCCACCTACGATGGGTGGCCTTGTTGGCACTGTGGGGTAGGGGGCTAGAGGTGGACCTCCCCCCAGTTAACTGGGCAACCAGCACCTGGCCACCTAAGGTAGAAGTGTGTGATCCCTTGAGTGCTCAGGGGGACAGCACTATGAAGGGCATCTTTGTAGTTTCTCTATGGCCCATAATGAGTTCTCCCTTCTTGCTGCTCACAGAACCAGCAGATCCTGGTGTGCAGGACAATAAGGTTTGGAATGCCCGCCCGGGCTGGCCTCTGGTACCTGCTGCTGTGCTGTCTGCAGACAGAACTCTGGCCTGTGTTCTGCCAGAAGGAGAGATTTGTCTGTCTTGGTGCCGCTGACCACTCTATCATTTCGCCCATAGCTGTGTTTATAATTCTGTTGCTGTAGTCTGTACTTTTTTCATTTTTGTAATGTCCCTCCCTCACTCCTCACACTGGGACCATCGCGGAAGAAACCCGTCTTATGATGCAAGCAACCCTAAGTGGGTGGAATGTGGGGGCAGCTGTGTTAGGCTTGCTCGCGGGTTTACCAGCTGCAAGCTCTTCGCTTGATTAGTGCGTGGGTGTGTAACAGTGCCACATGTGTGTGGTCTATGTAAGGTTGCGGTGCTTCCCCTGGGTGGCTATTCCCCCAGATCTCTCTCCCACCACCGTGAAGTGTGGTTTTCCTTGCTCCCTTGTCTTTCCTGAGAACAGCAGGTTTTCCTTTGTTTCCTTTTGTTGTTTATTCGCTCACCTGTCTCTGTGAGCCTCCAATAAACGGGAATGGCCCAATGCTCTCCAGCTCTGCAGTTCCTCTATTGTCTGCCCAAATTCAGTGGGAACCTGCCTAGCCTTGGCCACTGGCATTACAATACATATATGTATACATATGTGTGTGTGTGTCTACCATGGAGCCAACCGGCCAGGGCACGTGTATAAATATATATATGAATTTTTCTCTCTACTTCTCCAAATTGAAGGCAGTTGTTTCTCCCTTATAAAGTTACCGGTAGCTCACTTCAAACATGAAATGATGTGTCCTCTCTTTGACACTGCTGCTCTGAACCAGTCCCTGGCAATATGAAAATGGGTAGATACTCTCATATGTAGGTTACCAGCCACATTTCCCTGCACAGCACACCCACAGGTCTGCCTCCTTGAGCAGAGGGAAGCACTAGGTTTTGGCATCACTGCTTCTACCAGCTCCAAATTTTCTGATCTGAACTGCAGTACCCAGGGGTTATATAAAACCCAAACTTCCTTCTATAGCCTACCTCTCCAACCTCTTTTTCTTTAGATTTTAAGTTGTAAAATACACCTACAACTTACTGTCTTACCCATTTTTAAGTGTGGAGCTTTGTAGTTTGAAGTACATCCTCGTCACTGTGCAATAATCACCACCATCCGTCTCCACACTCTCTTCATCTTGCAAAACTGAGACTCTGTATCTGTTACACAATAATGCCCTGTGTCCCTCCCCCGGTCTCTGGCAACCACCATTCTGCTTTCTCTCTCTGTGGATTCGACTATCCAACGTACCTCATATAAGTAGAATCACACAGTATTTATGTCTGGTTTATTTTACTTAGCATAATGTCCCCAGTGTTTATCCACGTTGTACCATGGGTCAGAATGTTCTTCCATTTTCTTTTCTTTTTTTTTAGAGAGAGAGAGACAGGAAGGGAGAGGGATGAGAAGTATTATCTCATAGTTGTGGCACCTTAGTTGTTCATTGATTGCTTCTTATATGTGCATTGACGGAGGGGCTCCAGCCAAACCTGTGATCTCTTGCTCAAGCCAGCCACCAATAAACAATACATTTTGTTTATCCATTCATCTGTTGATGGACACTCAGGCTGCTTCTCTTTTGACTATTGTAGATAATGCCACTATGAACATGTATGTATAGCTAGCTCTGTGAAACGCTGTTTTCAGTTCTTTTGGGGTATATACCCAGAAGTAGTATTATTGGATCATATACTAGTTCTATTTTTAATTTCTTGAAGAACTGCCATACTGTTTCCACAGTTGCTACACCATCTCTCATTCTTACCAACAGAACATAAGAGTTCCACTCTCTCTATGACCTCACTAGCATTGGTTGTTTTCTGTTTCTTTGACAATAGCCATCCTAAGGGGGGTGAAGTGGTACCTGACAGTGGCTTTGGTTTGCATTTTCCTAATGATTAGTGATGTTGTGCATCTTTGCATGTGCTTGTTTGCCACTTGTGTGTCTTCTCTGGGAAAGTCCTTCATCAGTTTTTTTTAAATTTTTTATTTTTTATAGAGACAGAGAGAGAGTCAGAGAGAGGGATAGACAGGGACAGACAGACAGGAATGGAGAGAGATGAGAAGCATCAATCATTAGTTTTTCATTGCGACACCTTAGTTGTTCATTGATTGCTTTCTCATATGTGCCTTGACTGTGGGGCTACAGCAGACCAAGTAACCCCTTGCTCGAGCCAGTGACCTTGGGTGCAAGCTGGTGAGCCTCGCTCAAACCAGATGTGCCCACGCTCAAGCTGGTGACCTCGGGGTCTCGAACCTGGGTCCTCCGAAACCCAGTCTGACGCTCTATCCACTGTGCCACCGCCTGGTCAGGCCTTCATCAGTTTTTAAATAGGGTTGTTTGTTATTGTTTTGACCTCATCAACCTCTTTTCATGTCACTCTCCCACTTGATTAGTATCTTAGAGATGTATGCTCTGCTTCCTCCATTTTGCAGTTGCTGATCCATTTGCTAGGAATGCTCTTTTTCCAGCTCCTCCCCTGACCGGCTCCTCATCCTTTAAGAACCAACTTAAATGTCACTTCAGATTTATTTATTTATTTATTTATTATTTTTTTGGTGAGAGGAGGGAAGATAGTGATACAAACTCTTGCAGTACCCATCTACCTGTCAACCCTGTCTGGGGCCGATGTTCAAGTACTGAGCTATTTTTAGTGCTTAAAGTTGTGCTCCAACTGAGTTATCCTCAGCTCCCAGGGCCACGCTCAAACCAGTCGAGCCACTGGCTGCAGGAAGGAAAGAGAGGGAGAAGGGGGAGGGGCAGGGGAAGAAGCAGGTGGTCACTTTTCCTGTGTGCCTTGACCAGGTATCGAACCTGGGATGTCCATATGCAAGGCCGACACTCTATCCACTGAGCCACCCGCCAGCGCACAGAGACCTTTCTTGATCACCCATTTGAAACCATCTCTTCACTCAATCTAATATTCCATTTCTTTCCTTCCTGGAAATTAGTCACAATCTGTGACAACAGTGACCCTGTTTGTCACTTAGATATATTTGAGACTTAGATTTTCATGGAACACGAGTGCCAGGGAACTGCTGAGATGCTGCTCAGCAGGGTCACTGCTGCAGCCCAGAGCCCAACACGATGCCTCACACATAGTCTGGGCTCAGTATTTACTGAATGAATGAATCCCTACTTGAGGGACCATTTCGGGAGAAAGCAAGGTGAAGTGGCCCAAACTGGAGTTTAAGCTGCGAAATATAGGTGTGGTGTCATAGGAATTTTCTGGTGCTGAGTTCCAGACTTTTAATTCCTAGGTCAGAAGCACAGTATTATTAAAATTATGAACATTGCTTTAGAGTTGCCCAGGAGATAGGGGGAAGCGTTCTGCGTGTCCCTCTAATAGAGAGATACTGGTGGCTTGCTATAGCCATCCTTGCCCTCTGCATCCATATGCCCAAAGTATGAGTTTCCGCAGCTGAAGTCCTGAGATGTGCAGGGTACTGGGGGTGCTGGGGGCTTGGGCTTTGTCAGTCTCCTTGGTGTCAGACATGTAAGAGTAGCTTTAGTGAACAGTCAAAAGATAAAAATGAACTTTCCATATCACAGGATACTAGAAAAGTCAGAATTTATTTTATTTAAAAATATTTTCAAAGTCTGCCACAGTGGAACAAGCCGAGGAGAGCTGGACCAAACTCCCAGGCAATTAGGGGAGCATCGCCAACGCAAGCAGGTCTGTATAAACACACAAAGTTTATACATGAGCACAGCAGCAGAGTACCAGCCTGGGGGGCTAAAGAAAGAAACAGAGAGGGACCCTCCAGAGGACAGGCACATCCATGCCACTCAAAGCCCTGGACCCTAAGAGGGTCTTCAAAGCCACCCATCCTGCAGCCTGCCTTGTGCCCTCTCTGAGCCCTGGCATACAGCTGGAGACTGTGTGCTCCTCAGCCCCCTGGCACAGCCTCCCATGACCTGCACTGCTCATGGCCTCTGGCAGATGCATCTGGTCTCCCCAATGTTCAGTGAGGACGGGGGGGGGGGGGAGGCTCTAGGGCAAGTAGGATTGTTTTCCTGAAAATATGATGAAAATGACTGATGGAGGGGGGCTGGTTCCTGAAAAAGGATGGGTGATCACACAAAAAGCGGGGTGCTGTGGGGAAGACGGAACCATTAGTTTCACCTGAGACACATAGATTTGGTGTAAGCAACCCACAAGGCCAGGCTCCAGACTGAACCCTAGAGTCTGGTGTGGTAGAGGACACAGAGCCCTCCAGCCTGAGCGCAGGGAGCTGTCAACTACTCTCAGTCCCTCAGTCCTCACTTGGGTTTGTCATAAATGGGGCAGACAATTGTGACTCTGTAATAAGTCATTTCCACTTGGACTCCTCCCCGATTAACCTCTTAGGGTCTGAAAAGGGGAGAACACTGGCTATCTCTGATTCCACTCACCCATCAGCTGGGACTTTCCCTGACAATGCTGGCCTGCTCACAGACGCCCTCAGGGAACTTCCAAATTACTATCTCAGCAGATGGGAACCCAGAGAAAGCAGGCTAGAATTTAGAGGCACAGAGCTTTTTAGACTAGAGAAGACTTTGACAGAGAAGGGGGATCTCTATGGCAAAGTGACCATTGTGTTTTTTTCCATGCCCTACCTCTCTTGTCCCCAAAGGTACAAGACAGGTCCCCTTGGCTTGGCCCCTGCATTGTACCAGGCCCACTTTGGACACCTCTACCATGGAGAACAGCCCATAGAGTGACTACAGGGGATGTGAGTGAGCTCTGCCCCATGGTGGCCCACCAGCATCATGCCCAGCTGCCCAGCCTCTCCGCCAAGTTGCCGCTGGCCATGCCTAAGATCCAGGTAGTCGGGCAGAGAGTACAGAGCAATACCTCAGATCAAAGCCACCACCTGTCACACCCACTCTCTACCTGTGGTGCCTTGGAAATGTCCACACACACCAGGGGAGATCCAGCACTGGTCTGTGATCAAAGGGCCCGCAGCACCTGTCTCACCAGGAAGTGGCAGCTGAGGATCCGGAATGCCAGACCTCTGTTCTCCCTCCCAGCCCCTGCCTCTGTCCCTTGCTCTGGAAGTGTCCTCCCAGACCCAGGCCGCCTCCTCATGAAGGGCCTGAACGGAGCCCAGAGCATAAATACTCCTTTCTCAATAGCATCCTGGACACAAGCCCTCCTCTTCCCTCTCATAATTTGCCCGCATCCCCTCCAGACTACCCTAGGCCTGAGGGGCAGGTGCCCTCTAGGCCCCAGAGTAGGGACTCTGGTGGTTTGGGTTCTGGCCTCTGTCCCACCCTGGGGTGAGCCGTGTGACAGTCAGAGAACCACATTCCAGGTATCAAAGCACGGCCTTTGTCCCTGGGGGTGGCCCCCAGTGCTCTGCCTGTGCACCAGAACTGCTTCTAGGGAACAAGATAAAAACAGTCTTTTTCTTTCTTTCTTTTTTTTTGCATTTAAGTGTTTGCTGAAGCTTTCTGTACAGAATTCCTCGCTGGTTCTAAAAATCTGGCTTTTTGTCTGAGTTCAAAAGTTGTAGGAGCTTTGTAAACAGGTGCTTCAGACCACTCAGAGGAGGGGAGAAGGCGTGGGGGAAGAAGGCTCTAGAATGCTTTCCTTCATAGTTCCAGCTCCGTGCCAGCAGCATGAACCCCAGGGCACCACTGAGGGAACCAAGGCATTCTTCTGGGAGGAGTGGGGACAGAGGCCAGGTGGCTATTACCTGCACACAGGAGAGATGCCAGGTCAGAGAAGGGCTCAGAAGGCAGCAAGACGGGTGGATGGTGCCTCCCCCCTTCCCCTGTAAAGTGGGTCAGGGTGGCATCTGTTTGTCCTGCACACTCTGCCCAGTCCCGCTTGGGCATTGAGACAGCTTGTCAAGGGCAGGCCAATCCAACCAGGGTGACCAGCAGCCTGGCTGGTCCCTGTCCACAGTCCTGAATCCCAGAGGAATTGGGAAGAGAAAGGGCGTCACCTGTGCCCAAGGACTGGGCCACCTCCATTCAGGGAGCACAGCTGCTGTTCCAGCCGCGAAATGCGGAATGCCAGATAGCAGGAGGACATGACCAAGAGGCAGATCCTGGAGAAAGGGGCAAGAAGAGGTGAATCTCTCTTCTAGGAAAAAAAAAGCATATTTAGAGGCTCATTGAAAGTCAGGGTGGTCCTAAGCTCCTTTTGCAGTTGGGAGAGTTAAAGAACCCTTTGTCCTGTAGGCATGTTCAAGCCTGGGCACCTCTCATCCTCAAGGCCACATGAGGTCCTGTGACTCATCTCCATGGAGGTGTCCTCAAAGCCCAGCAGGAGCTCTGGGTTCCTCAGGTGATCCCGCTTTCCCTCCAGCCAGCCCCCTCAGTCCTGCAGCTCCTCTGGGAGACTAAGGATACCACCCCCCCCCCATGGAGGCCCCAGCCAGCAGAGCTAGGGGAAGGTGATGAGGTGAGGCGAGAGGAAGCCAGGCGCTGGCCGTTCATGATACATCCCACCATGCCTACTGTCTGCTGTCCTTTGGTGGTTACAGACAAGTCTGGGGCACCAGCAACTGCCCTAGGGGTTGGCAGCAGGAAGGCCGTGGTGTCCCCTGCTCTAGCTGATGGCCCTCTCCAGTTCTGCCAGCGCTCCCCAGTTCTGGGCAACTTTTCCTTTTCTCCACAGTTCCCTATGCTGCCCTTCGCTGCTGCACAGCCTCAGCCCTAAATGACAGGGTTGTAAAAATAAAAACTGGATACTCTTTATTTATGTCACCACAGACGGGCCTGCCATGTGACCTCCAGACGCCACCCAGGAGCTTGCAGTTGGCTCAGAATCTCCCCCTCGCTCTGGACAGTGACCGCCCCACACACTGAGACCCCCGCTCCAAACACCCAGGCACTGGACGGGTCTACCCCTTTCCCAGGACGGTCACCTACAGCAGGAAGAAGACCTTAAGGAGCCTGTAGTTCCAGAGCCTCAGCTCCCCATCGCTTCTGGGCTCCCCCACCAGCACCTCCTGCTCACAGACCACATTCTCTGCAACGAAGGGCAGAGGAGTAATCATCTTCCTGGGACCACAGCTCGGCACGGGAACACCCAACTCCTGCTGTCCTCTGAAGCTGCTTGGACCCCTGGCTTTCCCTTTTGGGTTTGGAGAAGGAAAGAAACAGCTCTCAGAAGCCCCGTTGGCAGCAACAATGATTTTTCACAGAAGTAGGAGGAGGAGAAGCCTGGTCTTGGCATGCCATTGCCATGGACAAGCCCTCTGCACTCACCCGACCTTGGAGGTGGCTTGGCAGGGAAGAAGCTGTCTGAGGAGTCCATGGGTTCCCGAGGGATACAAGGGATGCTGTCTAGGAGGGAAAGGGACCTGGAGGCAGGGCACACTTTTCTCCACTTCATCTCAGGGATGAGGACCTCCTGCAGACAGAGCAGGAGAAGCTGTCTCACCATGTACCCTGGCATCTTACTTGCCCTTAGTGCTTAGTGGCCCGCACAAGCTTTATCAAAGTTTTGTCCATATATTACCAGATGCCTAGTAAGGCCAGGAAGCTGGTGCTCAGGAGGGGACAACCATTGCCATAGAAAGCATGTGTCTCTCCTGTCTGCTCCCTTGCTGTGACCAGCTACTCCTCCAGGGAACAATGTCTTTAAAGACTGCCAATGCAGAACCACAGTGGGGTCCTAGACGTGAGCCCACCCAAGCACGTGCTCAGAGCCCCTGAGTCCGAGAAAGCTCAGTACAACCTGCTTGTCATGACTCCCTCTGATCTGGCTCTACGCCTAAGCAGGTCCCTGATCTTGGCATTGGGCACTTTTAGGTCCCCATCAACAAAAATGGGAACATCACCTTTCTGTCTCCCTGTTTGGAACTGTGCACACTGCACACTTGGCTGACTACTTTATAGTTATGGAGGGAGGCTTCACACACACTCGGGGCATTTCCACCCCCATCCCTACTCTAGAAACTCAGCTCTATCTACCCGGATCCCCGGGACCTCAACAAATCTAAAATGAGTCTGTCTAGGTTTCACATTAGTAGCCTTTGAAGTTCCCCAGGGACATCTCTATCCCCTTACAGGTCATCCTGATTTTGCTAAAAGAAAGAGGGTGGACCACTGGCTCCGTGCCGGTATACACAGGTGTGGGATGCACCTGGCAGTGTTCTGGGCCTGGAAATTTATCCAGCTCATAGGGTCAGCCGGTCTGCCCTGGACCTGCTGGCTCTGCAGGGTGCGGAGCATGGCGTCTAGGAGAGCCCCTAACCCAGCACGGCCGCCAGCCCTTGAACCCAGTGCCCAGTGCCTAGGCCGTCTCTAGGCAGAGCTGCTGCTCCCCACCTCGGCTCTCAGCAGAGACGCACAGTCGGGTTCCTCCGGGGACTCTCTGATGCTCAGACTCTTCTTGCTGGAAGGCTGAGGAGTAAAGGGAGCAGGGGTTACTTGTCTGTCTAGAGCAGCCAAGGTCGGGCATGGGAGGTGCTAGCATTCTCTAACAGAGCTTTACCTCCATTCTGGGTCAGATGGAGCCTCGCTCCCAGACTTTGCAGGCAGGGGGCGGGGGCTGATTTAACACGGGAGCAGAGGGCAAGTCAAAGGCAACCTGCTTCTCCACGCTGCTGCCCCTTCCCCTTCCTCCCTACAGGCCAGAGAGAACTACAGACGTCCCAGGAGGTGGTCCGTGCTCCTGTCTGTCAGTACACTGAGGGCATGTCCATGGGGACACATGAAGACCCACTGGCCCCAGAGAGTCATGCTCACCCATACAGACACACAGTCCGGGACTGCTTCTGACACAGTGACCCTGAGCCCGTCACTCCCCTATCACTGTCCCATTCCCTGTGCTGAAGAAGTGGCCCGTCTTCCCAACACCCTTGTCCCAGGACCTGAATCAGGCTGGAGCAGCCTGTCTGGCCTCACTCCCACCCTAAGCCCCATACCTGCAGGTGAGTGCAGACCCTCCTCAGCATGTCATACACACTGTCCCGGGAGAGCAGTGACACGAAAACATACTGGGACACAGAAAGAAAGCAGAGGGTGGGGTGCATCAGGACTGGGGATGTGCTAGTCCGGCTGTGGCTCTGGGGGCTGGGGTGGGGGCTGATGAGAGTGTGGCTCTGAGGCCTACTCACCTTCTGGCTAGTGTTGGTGGTGATGGCCAGGCCATTGGGCAGGAGCCGTGCCATCTTGTGTTTTTTTATCATTTGCACAGACACCACAGGAATGACCACCTGAGGTGGGAAGAGGCATGCAGCTCTCAGGACTCATTTCCAAGGACATGATTCCTTTGCTTCTGGCACAAGGCCCCAGCCCTGCCTCACAGAGAGCCAAGCAGGATGGAGAAGCCTAGCCCCGTGTGGGAGGGCATCTGAACCTTCCGCTTGTCATGCAGGCGTTCCACCCGGGGCCCGCTGCCACCATGCCAGCCCTGCAGCACACGCTGCTCTGGGCTTTCCCCCTCTTATCCAGGAGGCCAGGGGCGGCTGCTCTGCTAAATCCCCCGCTCTTACCATAGAGTTGGCTGGACTACTGCCTGACCACGCTTATGGCTCCACCTGAGTAGTGCAATTGTCTATCTGAAAGCATTTCAGAAGCAGAGTAATCTGGTGTGAACTGTTCAGGCCAGACATAGAGTCTAGGTCTGGAGCCCCTGTTCTGGAAGAAGCAGCATTGACACCAGGTGGGACGCCTCAGGGAGGCTCATCCAGCCAGTGGGAGGCCTGAGTGGGGAACAGGCGTGACTCAAGGCATGCCCATAGGAAGCGGCTGCCTCTTTCCTGGGCTGGGCTGGGGCCTCCCTGAGCTGTGGTGCCCTTACTACTCATTACTACCTTGATGTCCTTGCCGAAGAGGCTGGCATGGAAGCAGAGCCAGTTGGGGGAGATGTAGAGACGACCCTGGAGAAGGAGGTCCCTCTGGAGGGCACAGGAGCACACTGGGAAGTCATAGAGAGGAGATGACCGTGAGCAGGGTCCGTGGGAAGCCCCAGGGCCTGGGTCCTCACTTAGGAATCCAGAGTCTAGCCTCTGGAACTGTCTTCCTGAGAACCCCAATTCCCAAACCACCCATTCCTCAGTACCCAGAGAATCCTCTCCTGAGAGCACTGACCGCCCCCTCCACATCCCAGCCCAGTGGACTGCTAGCTCTTTCAAAGTCCTCCATCCACGCCCTGAAAGGTCTGGCAGGTTTCTGCCCTGGCCCCCCAAGCCTGATTCACTTCCTCGGGCAGAATCCCTTGCCCTGACCTGCCCGCCCTGCACGCAGAGGGGATCCTGCTGGTGCAAATGCTCCCACACACTCAGTGAAAGTCCTGAGAAGTCACCAATAAGAGCAGAACAGAAATAAGATTTGGAAGCCCTGACATTTCCTCAAGAAAATGTTCATAAATTCAACTTCATATCGTGAACCAGCCCAGTCTTCCCACACTTTTGACCAATTGCATGCAAAGGGCAGCCAGTTCCCATTTTTACGTTGTGAGGACAGCACCCCAGCCTCGGGCAGTGCAGGTACCTGTCCAGGCATGCCAGTGAGGAGGCTCACCTTTGAGAACCACCTCCTCCAAGGGGACATCCTTGAATAGCCTGTGGTATTGCTGGTTGTATTTACTTAGTAGTGTCTGCAAACACACAGGCTGGGGATGAGAAGTGCCAGGAGCTCACAGCACCCAAGGGGCCCTGCTCCAGCTGCCAGGACAGAATGCCACGGGCCCTCCGGGGACAGAGCATGAGGCAGCCAGTGAGTAGGCAGTGGTGCAGAAGCCAAGTTCCTAGTACAGCTTGTCTCCTGGTAATGCTGGATCCTGATAGGCAGCCTATGACTGGATGGGGGTGCACCACTCCCACCCAGGAGGGGCCACCACACAGGTTTCCTGGTGGCCAAAGAGCCAGCAGTGGTCACTGAATTCAGGCAGCCCAGCCCCCTCTCCATGCCACCCCCAACTGGGCCGGGAGAAATCAGCCTCCACACATTTACCTCTTGTCGACTGGACTTCTTTATCTCTTCGCCCTTCAAATCTTCTGGCCAGTGCAGACTGCGAAGGAGACATTCCGTTCCAGGGACAAGGAACCCTCGAGTCCTACCCATGCATCCTCAGTGCCAGTTCTGCCCTGACTTTGAGCCAGAAGCTTGGGGCTGAGATTGGAGAGGGACCCTTCTCTAGGGTCACAGCGCAGGAATAAACACAGCAAGCAAAGAGCTCAAACCTGGGGAAGGACACAAGGGGTCTCGGCGACCCTCCTAGACAGTGGTGAGCTATGCCCCCCCCCCCCCCAGGAGATTGACTCAGCGTGAGCTCAGATCTCCTAGAGATGCTTAGGAGCCATTTACCCTTGGGTGTCAAAAGCCCGATCCTATTTCTCTGGCCAAGGGGTATGCAGAGGAGCAGACTCAGGAATAACTGAGCTGGAAGCACAGGAACGAGGACCACTTTGGGGAGCAGGTGAAATGGAGGTGTCAGACTCACAGCTCCGGGGCCTGACCACAGGCCATGATCCGGGCAGGACTGCCCGTCTAGCATCCTCTTTCTGGTGGTGGGGAGCTCTGCAGCGGGTTCTGCAGACTCACCTGACCTAACTAGAGGCTGGCTACCGAGGCTAGGGGAAATGGGGTGGTGCTGACACACAAACCTTTGTCCTAACCAAGTTGGCCTGAGGACAGGTGGGCAGGGGAGGAGGCTGGTAACCTGAGAAGCCTGGACTCTGCTAGGTCCCGGTGCACTGGGTCGGTGCTGGGAGTGGGAGGAAGAGGCCCTGGGCAATCCAGGCTGGATCTCACATCTTGACTCAGCCTTACATCCCATGTCTAACAAGTCTCCTCCAGAGGGTGGCCTGCCCCCAATCCATATGCATATCTGACTTGATGGGGCCTCACCTGGAGTCCGGATGTATCTGAACTCTGTCTAGCTTCTCTGTGCAGAACACAAGGCTCCTCGGAGATGCCGTCTTCTCATGCATCTGTTGGTTGCTAAGAAGAAACAGTCCCGCATCAGAAAGGGGGACACCTTCCACACCGGCCCATGTACCCAGGGCAGCTGCTTCTGCCTGCCATTCAAGACTGGCCCTGCCACTCAGCATGAGGCTGAAGATGTTGGGGTCCGGCAGCCGCAACTCAGGCAGGAGTTCTGAGGCAAGTGACAGAGATGGTAGCTCACTAGTTGTCCCTCCTAGAAGCCTGAAGTTCAGTTTATGACTGGGCTGGAAGAAAACACATCTGCCATAACTGAGTGCTGGGCAGAGCTGGGTCCCTGCCCCACCCGAGAACCGGCACACTGGCAGGGAAGACTCTGAAACCCGCTTGAAACTGAAAGCAAGTTTGTGAGGGAAGCAGGCAGTGTTACCATAAACTGTTGGGTTCTGGGAAGGGGCCGACACAGGCAGCCTCATCAAAGACGAGGAGCCCACAAGGCTGCTGGCATGGGAGTGGACTGCAGTCAGCCCACAAGTCAGTGTAGGTGGGGGGGCTTTGCCCCACACCTGGAAGTCCCCACTGGTTGCCTTTGGTCAGTCAGGGTAGCTCAGCCTGAGAGCCAAGCCATCTCAAAATTGTCTCAGAGAAAAGGTCCTGGTAGGGGGGGACACCCTCTTCCTGGGCAGAGGGCCTGGCTCCACAGTAGCCTTGGAGTTCAAGACTCTACTAAATGGCTCCCCAAGTTTCCCTGCTTTCTGCCTGTCCTGGGAAGACAGGCTTGAACTCAATAAAGCCTGAGCAGCCAAACTAGTGAGTGGGCCTGCAGACTGATGAGAGGAGAGGGTGGCCGAGAATCAACCCAGGCTGGACAGGGGGTAGCAGCCGTGGGTAATGCCCTGGGTGGTGGTCTTCTCAAAGATGAGGAGCTGAACCCTGGAGCCTACAAATTCCAGAACTCAGTCACTCTCAACTCTGCGACCTAGGAAAGTTACAGTTCTCTCCTCAAGGAGCAGCTATGGGCTCAGTGAGAGATCTGCTAGGACCCTCAGAAATTATTCAGCCTGACCCCCTCCAGCCATACCATTGTACAGATGAGGAAACTAAGACCTGGCAGGGGACAGGCTGTGCCCAATGTCACAGCCACATAACCTGGTGACCTCACCCACAAAATCAGCACAGCTATAGCTATGTGACCTGGTGACCTCTGCCACCACCTTATGAAGAGTTTCCATATGTACAATCAACATGCATTTCCTAAATCTTGCAAAGTGACAGACTGTGCTAGTAATTTGACCTGCTGACTCCCAAAATTGATTTAGAAAATTATTTGGTTCCACCATTTCACACTTCACAGATGTTTATTTCCCCTTGTTTTTTTTTTTTTTGAAATGCTCATTATAAAAAATATATAGGCCCTGGCCGGTTGGCTCAGTGGTAGAGCGTCGGCCTGGCGTGCAGGAGTCCCAGGTTCGATTCCCGGCCAGGGCATCGAACCTCTCTCTCTCTTCCCCTCCCGCAGCCAAGGCTCCATTGGAGCAAAGTTGGCCCGGGCGCTGAGGATGGCTCTGTGGCCTCTGCCTCAGGCGCTAGAATGGCTCTGATTGCGGCAGAGTGACACCCCAGGTGGGCAGAGCATTGCCCCCTGGTGGGCATGCCGGGTGGATCCCAGTCGGGCGCATACAGGAGTCTGTCTGACTGCCTCCCTGTTTCCAACTTCGGAAAAATACAAAAAAACAACCCCAAAACACTAATTTGAAAGAACAAATGTACTCCTATACTTATTGCAGCATTATTTACAATAGACAAGATCTGGAAACAGCCCAAGTGTCCATCAGTGGACGAGTGGATTAAAAAGCTGTGGTATGCCTGACCGGGTGGTGGCGCAGTGGATAGAGTGTCGGACTGGGATGTGGAAGACCCAGGTTCGAGACCCCAAGGTCTCCAGCTTGAGCGAGGGCTCATCTGGTTTGAGCAAAAGCTCACCAGCTTGAGCCCAAGGTCGCTGGCTCGAGCAAGGGGTTACTCGGTCTACTGTAGCCCCACGGTCAAGGCACATATGAGAAAGCAATCAACGAACAACTAGGTGTTGCAATGCGCAACAAAAAAACTAATGATAGATGCTTCTCCTCTCTGTTTCTGTCTGTCTGCCCCTGTCTATCCCTCTCTCTGTCTCTGTAAAAAAACAAAACAACAAAAACCAAAAAGCTGTGGTACATATATACTATGGAATACTATGGGGCCATGAAAAAGAATGAAATCTTCCCTGTTGTGACAGCCTGGATGGACCTAGAGGGTATTATACTCAGTGAAATGAGTCAAAGAAAGACAAATACCATATGATTTCACTCGTATGTGGGATCTAAAGAGTAAAATAAAGTCTCACAGACACAGAGAGCAGACTGGTGGTCGCCAGCTGAGAGGGCTGTTGGGGGGCTGGGTGAAGGAGGTGAAGGGATTGAGAAGCACAGACTGGCAGCTACAGAACAGTCATAGGGATGTAAAATACAGCATGGGGAGTATACCCAGGTGGGTGCTGGAAATATGAGGGTAATACTTCGTAAAGTGTGATTGCCTAACCACCATGCTACCCACCTAAAACCATTACAAAATAATACTGAAAGTAAACTGTACTTGAAAAGAGAGTTAGGGTTTCTGAAATCAGTATTTATCTTTTCAATCAAAGCCACAAAAACAGTATTGTCATGAGGGAGGTAGAGCAGGGGAGGCCCAGGATGTTGGACATTAAAAGGGTAGAAAAGGTTGGGAAAGTCCTCAAAGGAGGCCCTGTCCCCCTGCTGACCCTGGTCCAAGGGCAGGATGCTCCTCTGAAGGACACAGCAGGTCCTGCTCTGCCCTCGAGCCTCACTGGCTAGGGCAGGAACTCAGGCACCCACCCATTTCTTTATTCCTTCTACAAATTCCTTCTACCACAAAGGATGAGCTTATCACACCATGAGACAGCAGGGACGGGCAGCTAGTACCAGGAGATGGCAGGAGGGGAGTCAGGCCCATCAAGAAAGCAGAGAAGAACAGAGAGGGTAAGAGAGGGAGAGAGAGGCCCTGGCTGGTTGGCTCAGTGGTAGAGCGTCGGCCTGGCGTGCAGGAGTCCCGGTTCAATTCCCAGCCAGGGCACACAGGAGAAGCGCCCATCTGCTTCTCCACTCCTCCCCCTCTCCTTCCTCTCTGTCTCTCTTCCCCTCCCGCAGCCAAGGCTCCATTGGAGCAAAGTTGGCCCGGACGCTGAGGATGGCTCCATGGCCTCTGCCTCAGGCGCTAGAAAGGCTCTGATTGCAACAGAGCGATGTCCCAGATGGGCAGAGCATCGCCCCCTTGTGGGCGTGCCGGGTGGATCCCGGTCGGGCACATGCAGGAGTCTGTCTGACTGCCTCCCCATTTCCAACTTCAGAAAAATACAAAAAAAAAAAAAAAAAAAAAAAAGAGAGAGGAAGAGAGAGGCAGTGAGTAGGGGACCCAGAGATGAAGTCAGGCTGCCTCCTGCAGACCTCAGGTATTAGGCCTCACAAGATGCCCAGTGCAGCCCT
This sequence comes from Saccopteryx leptura, assembly GCF_036850995.1. NCBI lineage: Eukaryota > Metazoa > Chordata > Mammalia > Chiroptera > Emballonuridae > Saccopteryx > Saccopteryx leptura. The sequence goes on from NC_089508.1 coordinate 125,607,464, forward strand.
CTGCTCTGAATGCCTTCTTGGGGAGGACACACCCATGTTGACACCTCTGACTCTGACCCCTTGGCCCTGCCATTCAGGCACACCTATCAAAGTGCACTCATCATCGTGCCTCCAACCCCCTCGGTTCTGAGCACCCCAAATCCCCATACAGCTCTGTCCCCACAGTGAGCGGAGCCAGAGTCCTTCACTCATTCTTCTCCCCACTGCCCCACCAATCAGTACCCAGGGCCCCGAGAGCCTCCCCGATGTTTAGCTCACACTACCATCTACTTCCTCTATGCCCTCTGCACCATGCGAGCCCAGGATGCCACCGTCTTTTTCCTGGACACTGGCAACAGCTTCCTAACACACACCTGGCCCTCTACAGCACCCACACTGCTCAATACCCACCTGGGGCCCAGATCTGATGTGGCCCTTCTGTAGCTGACTTTCCTGCTTTAGTTCCTCCTGCCTCCTCAGCCAGCCTTCCTGCCCTTCCTGCTTCCCTCCCCAGACTCCCCTGCAGCTCTGTGAGCTCCTTTATCTCCTCACTGCGGGAGCCCTTCTCACCTTCATCTAGCTGGACCTGGAATTCCTCCCATTGCTTGTCCACCTGGGGAATTGCTGATCCTCTTATAAGCCCCAGGTCAATGGTCACCTCCTCTGTTAAGCCTTCCCTGGTTTCCCAACCTCAGCAGAGCTGTGGTGCCTTGTCCCTTCCTTTATGCTGCTGCCCCAGTGCCTAACACACCAGACTGCACTTGTTTTTTCATACAGTCATCTCCCTCAGTCAACTAGGAGCTCATCAGAGGCATGTCTTAAGCATCTTGGTACCCTGGGACACAGCAGGCACCCCGAGGATGCTAAATGAATGGGTGAAGGAGAGACAGAGAAAGGGAGATGGCAGGCAACACAACAAGAAGCAAGGGAGAGAAAAAAAGCAAGCCAGTAAAAGTGAAGTGGCAGGAAAGGTGGACAGGAGCTGAAGGAGTGACCAGGAGCCCCAGCCTGTGGGGCAGGGAGCCTCCCTGGCCCAGCACCACCAGGTCCTCTGTCCATGTAGTTGACTGACCAGGAGGGAGGTCAGGTAGGAGGCAGACAACATACAGAAAAAGATGAAGCCTAGGCAGGATGGGATGGGGTATTTGGGGAAGCACCAACTGGGCCTGCTGACCCCCCTGTCCTGTCCCCTTGGTGGCACTTACCTGGGATTGGCACATCCAGGCACCACTCCTCCAGCTCATGGAGCCTCCTGCCCCCACCCAACCTTTGTAACCACAGGGTAGACCCCACTCTGGGGCTCCTACATGCCACCCTAACCCGCTGGCAGAAGCTGGGCCATGACTGATGCTGAGGCAGAAAGCTTGGCCAGGCCTTGCAGCCTGAGCCAGCTGGGCCTTCATGGTCACAGGAGGGTACCCTTTAGTGTCTCCTGCTGCAAGGAGATGCCACACTCCCCCCTGGAGTCCTCATGGACATCTGAGACACTAGAGCATCCGTGGGTCCTACCAGCTCTGTTCAAGTCACGCTCAGGGACAGCTCCACCCCCTCCTGCAGCCAGACAGGACTCTGCACTTGAGACCTTCAAGGAGAGACTTTCTCTTCCAAACAAAGAAACATTTTAGCAGCACGTGCCTGAGTGTATGAACCTGAGACCATGGATATAGCCACTCAGGGACAGGGAGCTGGTGGACATTGGACCTGGTAGGGATGTTGGCCACTGGGGCACCGTTGCTTTTTGGGAACTTTGAGTGGAATCCTGTCGTATCCTTGCCCTTTCCCATGGCTGTTTCCTTGGCAGCATATTGGTGACATTCAGCGTGGTGTGTAGTTTGTTTTTGTTTTTTAATTTATTGATTTCAGAGAGAGAGAGAGAGGGGAAGAGAGAAAGAGAGAGAGAGAGAGAAACATCAATTTGTTCCACTTATTTATGCATTCATTCATTAGTTGATTCTCATATGTGCCCTGACCAGGGAATCAAACCTGTAACCTTGGCTTACCATCTCAATGCTCTAACCAACTGAGCTGCATGGCCAGGGCTCGTGTGTGGTTGTAAATGGTGCATTTTCACTACTGCTCAGAATGCCATGCTATGGACATCCTACAGTTGACACATTCCTTTTACCACTGATAAGTATCTGGGCAGTTTCCAGTCCTTGCCTGCTCTAGACATGCCGCGTGAACATTCCATCACTCTGTCTTGTGGACACAAGTACTCATTTCTGTGGGTAAACACTTGGGATTGGAATTGCTGGGTCATGAGGTAGGTGTTACATTCAGCTTCAGGCTTTGGAAGGCTCTCAGGTGATCTTCACCTCGCAGGTAGAGTTATGAAACAACTGAAGGAGCCGTGCCTCACCCTCCTTTCTTTGGTTTCTAGTCCCCAGGGCCAATCTTCCTCCCTGGGCTCTGGGTCCAGGGCCCTGACTTCCGGTGCCCTTGCCCTTATGGATTTCCAGGAACAGTCCTTGGCAGGACAGGGAATTGCATTGTTAGCAGAGATTTCCTTCACCTGTTAAGGTCACAGAGCACATTTACTAAGTCATGCCAAGGTGGAAAGAAGACCAGCAGCTTCCCCGTGTAGCCAGGGCCAGCTCCAAGCCACACCGTGTCCTTCTCGAGGGTCACAGCCCAGCCCTCTCTCTAAGGGACCTGGGATCCTGAGCATAGAGTCAGGCTCACCGTCAGTATGCTGGAACCGGAAGATAAAAGGGCACCTCCTTCTTCTGCAAATAATAATTCTAATATTTCTTACACAAAAGCTGCACTGGCAGAATGTATGTTCTAAGCTGATGTCCCCTCTCTGGGAAAACTGCTCTGCCCTTCCTGCTGACTAGAAAAGGAGAAGAAACCCCAAAATTAATTCCATACTCAGTGCAAAGAGTGGGTTCAGGAAGGTGGAGGTTGCATCCAGCTGTCCCATCCAGCTGTCCCGCGCAGCAAGCCTGGCAAAGGACTCGGGATGGGAGGCAGCAGCACAGCCACAGACACTTCTCAGGAGCCAGTGTGAGAACACCCAGGCCAGGAAGGTGTGTGGTTTCCCTTTACTTCCTGTGGTATCTTTGAGGAGGGAGATGTGAAGGACCAGCGACCCTGCTTCCCAAGACATCATGGTTTGTAGCGAAGGACCCTGGCCACAGCCGACAGAGTCACAGGTGTGCTCCAGACCCAAAGCAAAGCCATTGAAAGCTAACCAGCAGCCTCTTTAGAGGGAGAAGATCAGAAGGCCCACCACATCCCCTTTCTCATGAGTCCTCTCTGGGATAGACGAGATGTGGAGGTGAGCAGCCCATGGCAGCGAGCAGACACTGCAGCAGACTTGGGTATACCAGAGCTTTGCTCTGGAGTGAGGGAGGCCGGGGCAGAGAGGAGCAGGGGGCCACGGCCCAAATCCCCAGTCTGGGGGACAGCAAAGACTGGCTGCTCCCCGTGGCTGCCCATTAACTCTGAATCCTGCCTTCCATGTCCCAGACAAGAAACACCCACACCTGGTTTGCCCACAACCCAGGACAACATGGGGTGTTGTTTCGGCAGGGGATGCTACTTCATTTCACAGATGGAGAGCAGAGACTCAGCTGGGTTCAATCGCCTGCCCACACAGTCACTGACAGGGCCAGGACTCTGGGAGGGGTGTCTGACACCCATGCCTGGGTCATACCACACCCCGCAACAAGGCTTCGGGAAGGGGAGGGGACTCTCCCTGAGTATTCAGACTCGGTCCAGCCTCATCAGCCAAAGAAGCCCTTGGAGAGAAGGGAGGGGACCAGATCTTCCTCTCATCCTCAATTCAGCTCTTGTTCTGCAAGGGAGATGGCAATATTGCCATTACACCAAAGAGGAAACTGAGGCCCAGAGAGGCAAAGCATCTTGCTCCTGACTACGTAACTGGGACGTTGTGGAGCCTGAATTCAAACTCCGGTCTCACTGAAAATGTACACTCCTGTTGTGGCCTCTGGCCGGGAGAACTCGAGGGCCCCCCAGGTCTGCCCTCTAAGAGCTTCCCTGGCTGCAGGGCCGGGCCCCTGCCCTCTCAGAGCCCCCAATAGAGAAGGCCTGGGGGAGACAGAAAAGGGTCCCTTGGGCTGAGAGGACTAGGTAGGCACTCTGGGGAGTGGGATCAGACCCCCAACCCCAAGCCTTTATCTCCTCTGCTCAAAAACCAAACAAACTGGGAAGGCTAGTTGCTCAGGAGGTGTGGGCTGGCCCAGCCCTCTGTGGGTGGCTGGATCCATCCAAAACAAGGACCTCTTTGAGCTCTGATGCTAACAAGAACTCCTTCTACCTTCAGGGATCTCAGAATCCCTGGGTTCCCCCATCCAGTGGGAGCTGGGAGGCCTGAGAGCAAGGCTGGCCCCATCTCCACACTCAGCAGCCAAGACACTGTCTGCTGCCCAGGCCCTCCGTGGAGCCCAGACCTGCTCACAGCCAAGCCCTTGGCTGCTTGGCTGACTGGACCAACCCTGGTTAAAGGGCCTCAGTTGCCCTTTCCCTGCTCCCTGACCCCCAACCTCAGCTTGAGTTTGGCTCTCTCAGTACACCAGAAAGGCCCAGCTCCTCATGAAGATGGAATTAAGGAGCAAATGCGCAGGTGGCCACTTCCCTTGCACGTGGGGAAGTGTGCTAATGAGGAGCCTCTCCCAGCTCTGCCTGGGCCCTGCTTCCCTAACCTGATCCTGCCCAAGATGGAGTCTCTCTCGTTCCCAGCCCCCAGTATCTCTCCTCCTGGCACCTGCAGGGAAAGCAGACCCAACCCTGCCTGTGTCCACATCATCTGCTCAGGATCTTCCTTTGCTGCATCACCTGCTTATGTGGCTGTCTCCCCACTAGACCGTGTGTGGGGTTCTTGCCCCAGGGCCTTGTATGGCTCAAGGATACAGCAAGCACTCAATAACTGTTGAATAAACAAATGTTTCCCAAAGGGAAGCTCCTCTGTATCTGCTCAGCAGCAGCAGCAGCAGAAGCAGGGCTTAGGACACAAACATAAGACCTGGAGTGAGCCCTGGCCGGTTGGCTCAGCGGTAGAGCGTCGGCCTAGCGTGCGGAGGACCCGGGTTCGATTCCCGGCCAGGGCACACAGGAGAAGTGCCCATTTGCTTCTCCACCCCTCCGCCGCACTTTCCTCTCTGTCTCTCTCTTCCCCTCCCGCAGCCGAGGCTCCATTGGAGCAAAGATGGCCCGGGCGCTGGGGATGGCTCTGTGGCCTCTGCCTCAGGCGCTAGAGTGGCTCTGGTCGCAACATGGCGACGCCCAGGATGGGCAGAGCATCGCCCCCTGGTGGGCAGAGCGTGGCCCCTGGTGGGCGTGCCAGGTGGATCCCGGTCGGGCGCATGCGGGAGTCTGTCTGACTGTCTCTCCCTGTTTCCAGCTTCAGAAAAATGAAAAAAAAAAAAAAAAAAGACCTGGAGTGAGAGCATCCCACTCAAGTTTGCTGCTGGCTTCCCTGGACCATCTGGGTGGCCCCCAGCCACCTCCCCCTGAGTTTGCTCCTCCTTGACCTACAGACCTGGAGGGGTGCTGTGAGGGGCCAAGAGGTCATGGCCCAGCCTTTCCCACTGAGCCTCACATGCCTGCCAGCATCACTGAGGGCTGAGTGGGCCCCGAGTCCATCACGTCCCTTGAAAGATGTTGAGAGGAGCAGGTCCCCACCAGAAGCAGGGATGGAGGCACAAATGGGTCCCAAACTTCACCCACAAAGCTCCATACATGTCCTGCATGACTGAGCATTTTCCCGGGACTGCAGCCAGAGACAGCAGCTGGGAGCAGGGTCCCCTCCACACCGGGGCCATAGCCACTGGCTGCCTCCCACCCACCTTGGGCCCAGAGGAACCCCCCAGCTCAGGCCCAGCCATGCCACCCTCTTTTTCCACCCCCTCCACCAGAGGTGGGAGACTAGAGATTGCTGCCCCCTTACTGGCCAGAGCTCAACGGCCTGCCGAATGAAAACAGTTACCAGGAAGACAGATCGGATAAACAGCTGAAGTGCTGAAACTCAGCCTTGCTTCTGGGCACATCCAGGACTTCCTAGGAAGCCTGGCTGCACAGTGAGCAGGCAGCTGGTCCTGTGGAGACCTGCCTGCCTCTGCAGCAGCATGTGTTTGAGCCGATGCTCCTGGACCTGGTCACAGATCACTTTTTCTTGGCAGGTCACTTGGGGCCTGGCTGTTTTCAGAGAAGAAGCTGGTCATTCAGGTCTAAAAACAGACTTGCATTCATTAAGAAACAGAGCACCCCTGTGCTCTGGTGGCCACCTTCTGCCTTCCTGCTGAGGGAAGGGCCCTCCAACAGCCTCAGGCACTCACACTGGCCCCCCTCCCCTTGGCTGCAAGGTACTGTGGCCACTCCGGGGACAAGTCAGCTCTGTCCATCTATGGATACCATTCAGCACACCCAACTCCAACCACTGCTCTGACCTCGTGGGCCCATCAGGCTCTTCTCAGGGTTCAGGCAGACTGGACGGTCTCGGGGTCCTGGAGAGCCTGAGCGTGGGGGCAGGAATGAGGGCAGGCCTGGAGGTACCCCACATGGCTGAGGAACCTTGGGGAGGCCACTCTCTCTTTCTGTGCCTCAGTGACTCCTCTGCTACAAGGCAAGAAACTCAGCCCAGGAGAGAAGCAAGTGTCCAAGGGCAGACAGAGCAGAGCCCAGCACTGGGTGGACTGCGGTGGCCCTGTGCTCAGAAGAACCCCGGCCCACAAGAGGCTGGCTGAGCGCAGCCCTCCAAGGGTGGCGGCTGCTCTGCCTTCCTCCTACAAACACCAGTGGATGGCCTGCCATCTGCTCAGCTCTGTGCAGGTGTTGTGTACACGAAGAGGGGAAGGCAAGCTGCTATCCTGGTGGAAGAGGCGCACAGAAAACAAATATTAACATAAAGCAATACATAATTATAACTGTGAAATGTATCCTGTGAAGGAAAGATGCTGGAGGAGGACCTCCAGCGGGAGTCCTAGTTGGGCTGTGGAGAGCTGGGGGGACCGTTCTGCAGGAACAGTGGCATTTGAGCTAACAGCCAATGGATGCTAATCGAACAGGGTTAGGTGGTCAGAGGGCGCCGCACAAGGTGTCACTGCAGAGGTTATGACGTGCAAAGGTCTGGTGCAACCAGGGCCATTCTAGCCAGAGATGTGTGTAGCTTTTATGAGGAACATAAACAGAGCTTTTGTGTCAGAAGGGCAGAAGTGAATAGTGATGTGGTGAGCGACGAGGCTGGAGGGGTTGGGGGGGCTTGAGCAGGCAGGGCCCTGTGGGCCCCAGGAAAGGTTTTCATCTTTCTCTTAAAAGCAACAGGGGCCCTGGCCGGGTAGCTCAGTTGGCTGGAGCAGTGTCCTGACACACCAAGGTTGAGGGTTTGATCCCTGATCAGGGCACATATAGGAATCAACCAGTGAGTGGATAAGTGGAACAACAAATCAATATTTGTCTCTTTCTCTTCTCTTTCAAATCAATAATAAAAAAAACGTTGTGGGGAGAGGAAGAAGGAGTGCTTTTCTATTTAAAAAAAAATTAGGCCCTGGCCGGTTGGCTCAGTGGTAGAGTGTCAGCCTGGCGTGCAGGAGTCCTGGGTTCGATTCCCGGCCAGGGCACACAGGAGAAGCGCCCATCTACTTCTCCATCCCTCTCCCTCTCCTTCCTCTCTGTCTCTCTCTTCCCTTCCCGCAGCCAAGGCTCCATTGGAGCAAAGTTGGCCGGGGTGCTGAGGGTGGTTCCATGGCCTCTGCCTCAGGCACTAGAATGGCCCTGGTTGCAACAGAGCAATGCCCAGATGGGCAGAGCATTGCCCCTGGTGGGCGTGCCAGGTGGATCCCGGTTGGGCGCACGTGGGAGTCTGTCTGACTGCCTCCCCATTTCCAACTTCAGAAAAAAAAAAAAAAAAGGGAAACCAATGAAGGGGTTTAAACACAAATAAACTATCTACTTTCTATGTTAAAGAAATCACTCTGATACATAGAGTTGCTTCAAAGTATTGTAAAGAGGATGTGGCAGGGGTGCAGAGGGTGAAGGCTGACGAAACAGGAACAACCTCACATCTGGGTGTGGGGTACATAGGGGCTACCCTACTACTTTCTCCTCTTTTGTGTGTTTAACATTTTCCCTGGAGACAGCTCAGTTATGAGACGGTGTTTCAGCCCAGGAACAATGTCTTAGAGACCTGGGGCCCGAGGAGGACTCAGGGTATTTATTTCCAAACAGAACCAACCTGACTTGGTGATCAGTTCATGTGGGCTGTAAGGGGAAAAATATCAAATATAACTCTTGATTTCCAGTTTAATCAAGTAGGATTCTCCTCTGTTTTGCTGAGACAAAACAGGAGAAAATGTATCATAAAAATGGTGTCTTTGGCCTACCTGGCAGTGGTGCAGTGGATAGAGCATTGGACTGGGATGTGGAGGACTCAGGTTCAAGACCCCAAGGTTGCCAGCTTGAGCGCGGGCTCATCTGGTTTGAGCAAGGCTCACCAGCTTGGACCCAAGGTCGCTGGCTCGAGCAAGGAGTCACTTGGTCTGCTGTAGCCCCACGTTCAAGGCACATATGAGAAATCGATCAATGAACAACTAAGGAGCCGCACCGAAGAATTGATGTTTCTCATCTCTCTCCCTTCCTGTCTGTCTGTCCCTCTCTCTGACTCTCTCTGTCTCTGCCACACACACACACACACACACACACACACAGAGTGTCTTTGAAGAAAATAATTGTGAGTTTAGTCTTGGACATATGTGAGAAACATTTAAGTGGAGATGTCAGACTATATATGGGCAAAAAGCTCAGAAGAAAGGCCCAGGCTGGAGGGATAACTGTTTGTGTTATTGGTCCATGGTGGTAATGAAGCTAAGAAGATTCCCCAGGGCAAGTGTTTATATAAAGAATGGAAGCTATCGGCCCTGGCCGGTTGGCTCAGTGGTAGAGCATCGGCCTGGCGTGCAGGAGTCCCGGGTTCGATTCCCAGCCAGGGCACACAGGAGAAGTGTCCATCTGCTTCTCCACCCCTCCCCCTCTCCTTCCTCTCTGTCTCTCTCTTCCCCTCCCGCAGCCAAGGCTCCATTGGAGCAAAGATGGCCCGGGCGCTGAGGATGGCTCTGTGGCCTCTGCCTCAGGGGCTAGAATGGGTCTGGATGCAACAGAGCAATGCCCCAGAGGGGCAGAGCATCACCCCCTGGTGGGCATGCCGGGTGGATCCCGGTTGGGCGCATGCGGGAGTCTGTCTGACTGCCTCCCCATTTCCAGCTTCGGAAAAATGCAAAAAAGAGAAAAAAGAAAAAAAAAAGAATGGAAGCTATCAACAAGGGTGCCAAGAGCAATTAAATGAGAGAAAGAGTAGTCTTTTCAAGATGGGCTGGGACAACTGAAATGCACAGGCGAAATAATTAAGTTGGACCCCTATCTCATACCATATACAAAAGTTAACTAAAAAATGTCAGAGTGAAAACTATTATACTCTTAGAAGAAAACATAGGTGTTAATCTTTCTGACCTTTGATTAGACAATGGTCCCTTAAGCTATGACACCAAAACCACAGAAACAGAAGAAAAAGATAGATAAATTGAACTTCATCAAAACTGGAAATGCGCCTGACTGGGCGGTGGCACAGTGGATAGAGCGTCGGACTGGGATGCAGAAGACCCAGGTTCGAGACCCCGAGGTCGCCAGCTTGAGCGAGGGCCCATCTGGTTTGAGCAAAAGCTCACCAGCTTGGACCCAAGGTCACTGGCTCAAGCAAGGGGTTACTCGGTCTGCTGAAGGCCCCTGGTCAAAACACATATGAGAGAGCAATCAATGAACAACTAAGGTGTTGCAATGCGCAACGAAAAACTAATGATCGATGCTTCTCATCTGTCCGTTCCTGTCTGTCTGTCCCTGTCTATCCCTCTCTCTGACTCTCTCTCTGTCTCTGTAAAAAAAAACAAACCAAAAAAACCAAAACAAAACTGGAAATGCACCTGACCTGTGGTGGCGCAGTGGATAAAGCATTGACCTGGAATGCTGAGGTTGCTGGTTCGAAACCCTGGGCTTGCCTGGTCAAGGCACATATGGGAGTTGATGCTTCCTGCTCCTCCCCCTTCTCTCTCTCTCTCAAATGAATAAATAAATAAATAAATAATCTAAAAGAAAAAAAACTAGAAATGTTTGTGCTGCAGATGATATATCAGGAAAAGTGGACAGAAAACCCACAGATGGGAGAAAATAACTGCAAATCATGTATCTGATAAGTAACTAGTATCTGGAATAAAGAACTCTTACAGCCTTGAAGATATAAGTGAAATAAACCAGTCACAACAAGACAAACATGGTATGACTCTTTATATGAAGTATCTAGAGTAGTCAAATTCATAGACAAAAAGTAGGATGGTAGTTGCCAGGGGCTGGAGGGAAGGGAACATGAAAAATTATTAAAGGTAATTATTATTTATCTTGCCAAAGTTTCAGTTTGGCAAGATAAAAAAGCTCTGGAAATGTGTTGCACAATTTGAATATACTTGCCACCATTGAACAGTATCAATGAACTTAGAAATGGTTAAGATGGTAATTTTTATGTTATGTGCTTTCTTAACCACAATTTAAAACTTAACTTTTTAAAAAAGTTGAAAAAGACAAATAATTCAACTAAAATGGGCTAATGGTTGAATAAATATTTTTCCTCCTGACTTGTGGTGACACAGTGAATAAAGTGTCGACCTGGAAATCTGAGGTTGCTGGTTTGAAAGCCTGGGCTTGCCTGGTCAAGGCACATATGACAAGCAACCGATGAACAGCTAGAGTGAAACAACTATTTCTCGTCCCCTACCCCCTTCTCCCTCTGTAAAATCAATAAATAAAATCTTCAAAAAAAATTTTTTTTCCCAAATAAGTGATCAAATACCAATAAAGTACACGAAAAGATGTTCAATATCTGAAAATCATGACGAGACACTACCTTACACCCACTAGGAGACTGTGACCAATATCAGGTGTCAGTAAGAATGTGGAGATTGGAACCTGCATACACTGCTGGTGCAGGTGCTTTGGAGAACAGTCTGTTGGTTCCTCAAATAGCTAGTCAAAGAGTTACTGGATGGCCCTGCAATTCCACTCCTGGGTGGAATTTATATCCAAGAGGAACCAAAAAAACACGGCCACACAAAATCGTGTGCAAGAATGCCCATAGAATTGTAATTATTATAATCACAATAGCCCAGAAATGTAAAACTCAGTACTTTACAACTGATGAATGGATGAATAAAATATGGTCTATCCCTACGGTGGAACATTATTCAGCCATAAGGAGACAGGAAGTACTGATACACACTACAACATGAATGAGCCTTAAAAACGATATGGTAAGTAAAAAAACCAGTCACAAAAAGACCATGTACAGTCGTCCCTCGTCATATCGTGGTACACCTTTTTCTTTTCCTGAAGCGAGAAGCAGGGAGGCAGTCAGACAGACTCCTGCATGCGCCCAACTGGGATCCACCCGGCATGCCCACCAGGGGGCAATGATCTGCCCATCTGGGCCATTGCTCTGTTGCAACCAGAGCCATTCTAGCGCCTGAGACGGAGGACACAGAGCCCTCCTCAGCACCTGGGCCAACTTTGCTCCAGTGGAGCCTTGGCTGCAAGCCAGGAATCAAACCCGGGACTTCCATATGCCAGGCTGACACTCTACCACTGAGCCAACCAGTCAGGGCCATATTGTGGTTCACTTTTCACAATCTCACTGTATCACGGATTTTTAAATTGTATATATCTAATTTTGTATTGTGGATTTTTCACTATATCACAGGATTTTGCAGTATATAGGTATTTTTATATATTTGTTATTTTAATTATTTTTGCGGTAAAATAAGCAGTTTCAAAAAATTGAAAACAATATAAAAATATAAAAAATATTAAAACATTAAAAGAATATTAAATGGAAATAAAATACATAGCATACAGCTGATGAGTAGACAAAGACTCGCAGGTATAGAAAATGCAGCTACAGCTGCTTCCACTTGAGCTAGTTTGCCCACATGAGATCATACACGGCACACTATTGGCTGATGGATGGGAGGCTACCAACCAGAGCACTGTATTCTGTATCCTAAGCACTTATTGGCTCAGAGACTATATACATCAGTCTCTTCCATCTCCTGCCTATAGCATGCATTCAGCATCTCGCCTTGTGCATTTCACATCGAGGTTTGATTGCTGCATGTAGTGTTGCTCTGCCGTGTTGTGTTTTTGTGAAATTTTCATAAAAAACTGAATTTATTTCAAGCCCTATGATGTCGCCCAAATGCTCTGCACCTTCTAAGGCTTCTGGCACTGAACCCAAGCGCCAGAGGAAGATGCTTACCATCACAGAAAAGGTGGAACTCCTCAACATGCTAGAGGAAAGGAGAAGCTATGTGGCTGTAGGCCACCATTACGGGATCAATAAATTTTTGGTTTGCTGCATGAAGGAGTATGAAAAGAATAAAGGACGATGGCAGCAGTGTCTTTTAAAAAGACTGCGAAGAAGTGGTATCTTCCCGCAATAAGGCCATTGTGAGGATGGAGTCTGCATTGGCCCAGTGGATCAGTGACTGCAGGAAGAAGCATATGTCGCTGGATACCAACACCATCCACACGAAGGCCAAGAAGCTTTATGAAACTTTTGCTGAAAGCGGTGACATTTGCAACAGTGACGAGAAAGAGAACGAGGACAATACAGAAGCAGGACTATCGAGTGCTTCTCCCACCAGACCAACTCCATTCAATGCCAGCAAGAGCTGGTTTGACAAGTTTTAGAAACAGTTTGGACTTAAGAGCGTTTCTCTGCATGGAAAAGCTGCCTCTGCAGATAAATCCAGACCAAGGAGTATGTGAACAATACATTCAAAATCATCATTGAGGCCCTGGCTGGTTGGCTCAGTGGTAGAGCGTTGGCCCACAGGTGGCAGTCCCGGGTTCGATTCCCAGCCAGGGCACACAGGAGAGTTGCCCATCTGCTTCTCCACCCCTCCCTCTCTTCTTTCTCTCTATCTCTTTTTTCCCCTTCTGCAGCCAAGGCTCCATTAGAGCAAAGTTGGCCGGGGCGCTGAGGATGGCTCCATGGCCTCCGCCTCAGGTGCTAGAATGGCTCCGGTTGCATTGGAGCAGTGGCCCAGATGGGCACAGCATCACCCATTAGTGGGCATGACAGGTGGGTTCCAGTTGGGTGCATGTGGGAGTCTGGCTCTCTACCTCCCTGCTTCTCACTTCAGAAAAAAATAAATAAACAACAAAAACAAACAAAAAACCCCCATCATTGAGGAAGAGGGCTTTAAGCCTGAACAAGTTTTTAATATGGATGAGGCGGGTTTATTCTGGAAGCGAATGCCGTCTCGCACTTTTATTATGAAGGACAAAGTCAAAGCCCCTGGATTTAAGGCCCAAAAAGATTGTGTAACTCTGATTATGTGTGGGAATGCTACGGGCTTTATGATAAAGCTAGGGCTTATTTATAAGTAAAAAAAACCCAAGGGCCCTAAAAAACAAGAATAAGAATGTGTTGCCTGTGTACTGGATGCACCACCCCAACGCCTGGATCATGAAACTCATGTCAGATTGTTCCTACCAGTGCTTTATCCCGGAGGTCAAGCTTTATTTGGCAGAGAAAGGCCTCGAATTCAAAGTGTTTTTGATCATGGTCAATGCTGGAGGCCACACTGTCTGTCTGTTGTACGATAGCATGCAGATAGAGTTCTTGCTGTCGAACACCACATTGCTGATTCAGCCCATAGATCAAGGTGTTATTCACACTTTTAAGGCTCTCTATTTGTGAAACACCCTGCAAAACCTCGTTGAAGCTATGGACTCAGATGAAGACTTCTTGCTAAAGGTGTACTGGCATGACTACACCATTGCATCATGTCTCCTAAATATTCAGAAAGTCATAAAGGAGATGAAAAGTAAAACTTTGAATGCCAGCTGAAAAATTTGTGGCCAGAAGTGGTCCACAGTTATAAGGAATTCTCTCCTGACAAAGTCCAACACTCTGCGGTAGATAAGGCTATGAAGATGGCTAAACTACTGGGAGAAGATGGCTTCAATAACATGACTCCTGATGATGTTAATGACCTGATCGATGCCCACTCACAACTGTTGACAGACGAAGACCTGACAGAGATGACGAAGTCAGCAAGTGAAGAACAGGAAGAGGAACAAGAGGAACTAGGAGTTGAAGAAAAAAGGAGATTGGTCTAACACTCGATCACCTCACTACCATGGTCAGAATGGCCAAAGAACTTCAGTGAGCATGACCAGGTGGTGGTGCAGTGGATAGAGCATCGAACTGGGATGTGGAGGACCCAGGTTTGAAACCCCGAGGTCGCCAGCTTGAGCACAGGCTCATCTGGTTTGAGCAAGGCTCACCAGCTTGAGCTCAAGGTCACCGGCTTGAGCAAAGGGTTACTCAGTCTGCTGTAGCCCCTTGGTCAAGGCACATATGAGAAAGTAGTCAATGAACAACTAAGGTGCTGCAACAAAGAATTGATGCTTCTGGCCTGACCTGTGGTGGCGCAGTGGATAAAGCGTCAACCTGGAAATGCTGAGGTTGCTGGTTCAAAACCCTGGGCTTGCCTGGTCAAGGCACATATGGGAGTTGATGCTTCCTGCTCCTCCCCCCTTCTCTCTCTCTCTCCCCTCTCTATAATAAATAAATAAAATCTTAAAAAAATTAAAAAAAAAAGAATTGATGCTTCTTATCTCTGTCCCTTCCTGTCTGTCTGTCCCTATCTGTCCCTCTCTCTGTCTCTGTCACACACACACACACACACACACACACACACACACATACACACACACAAAAACACTTCAGTGAGTAGCTCAAGAATGGGACTCCCAGATGCTTCATTTGTTGCAGTTCTCAAATACAATTGAGGGTGGCATGTCAATTTATAAAAACTTTCTCGCCCAGAAGAAAAAGAAGCACCTCCCCATAACTATGTTCCTCACCCAGAAGAAGACACCAGTTATGCCTATGCCTTTAGCGAAAACAGAAGTTACAGACGAGGGTGAAGATACTGTACTACCTGATGAAGTGCTTGATGAAGTGGCGCCTTCAGATGAGCTGTAATGCTCTTTTGGCTGTGCAGTACATTCATCTCATCATCATCACCTTCATCATCATCAGTACTGCACAGCTAATTCATCATCTTCTTCATTCACGTTGTAGTATATTCACTGGTGAGTACTCATATAGAATTTTATATGTTGTTAAAATTACGTAGGTTTAAGAGTGTAGAAAGTGTTTAAGAGCATAGGCAGTATTTATAAGAGTGTGGGGAAGGTTTATAAAGCCTTAAAATATATATAAATAATAAAATAAATATATGGTGACTACTTCATGGATTTTCGCCTACTGCAGGGGGATTCTGGAACCCGAGCCCTGCAGTAGATGAGGGACCACTGTATTTTATGATTGAATGTACAGGAAATATCCAGAATTGGCAAGCCCGCACAGACAGAAAGTAGATGAGTAGTTGCCAGGTGCTGAGGGGAGGGGAATACGGGAAGTGACTGATGGGCATAGGGTTTCTTTTGGGATAATGAAACTGTTCAGAAATTAGATAATGATGATGGTGGCACAAAAAGCTACTGCATTGGACACTTTAAAAGGATAAATTTTAGCCCTGGCTGATAGCTCAGTTGTTTAGAGCATGGTCCTGAAGTGCAGAGGATGCCGGTTCGATCCCTAGTCAGGGTACATTCAAGAATAGCTCAATGTTCTTGTCTGTCTGTCTCTTCCTTCCTCTCTCACTCAAATCAATTAAAAAAATTCTTTTTGAGACAGAGAGAGGCACAGATAGGGACAGACAGACAGGAAAGGAAAAGATGAGAAGCATCAATTCTTCATTGCGGTTCCTTAGTTGTTAATCAATTGCTTTCTCATATGTGCCTTAATGGGGTGCTACAGCAGAGCGAGTGACCCCTTGCTCAAGCCAGTGACCTTGGGCTTCAAGCCAGCGACCATGGGGTCATATCTATGATCCCACACTCAAGCCAGCGAACCTGCACTCAAGCTGGTGAGCCCGTGCTCAAGCCAGCAACCTTGAGGCCTTGAACCCAGGTCCTTTGTGTCCCACTCCGACACTCCACTGTGCCACCACCTGGTCCGGCCAATTAAAATATTTTTAAATATAAAAATGGATGAATTTAATGGTATGTGAATTTTACAGTTGTCTTTTGGTACACACAAGAGGGATGGTTCCAGGCCCCTCCTTCCCTGTGGATACCAAAATTCCAGGATGCTCAAGTCTCTCATATTAAAAGGCATTGTAACTTGACCAGGTGGTGGTGCAGTGGATAAAGCGTCAATCTGGGACCCTGCAGTCCCAGGTTCAAAACCTCAAGATCTCCTGTTTGAGAGTAGGCTGGCCAGTCTGAGCTGGGTCACTGGCTTGAGCAAGGGTCGCTGGCTCCACTGGAGTGCCCCCCCATAAAAGGCACATATTAGAAGCAATCAATTAACAGCTAAAGTGAAACGAGTTGATATTTTTCATCTCCCTTCCTGTCTCTCTCTCCTTCTCTCTCTCTAGCTCTCATTAAAAATAAAAATAAGTAATAATAATAAAAGGTGTGGTACTGAATATCACCTATATTGGCATATAGGCTACAGCAGGGTTTGCCTACACATCATTTTATTCACAAGGATTCAGTATGGAATTTTCTGGGACTTTTCCCCACGGAATATTTTCCATCCCTGCTTGATTGAACCCTGGGATGTGAAGCCAGAGTATGCAGAGGGCAAACAGTATCTCCAGGAGGAGAGGGTGGGAAGAGACGTCTGGGACCTCAGGAACCACAACTCTTAGACTGCGGAGGACGAGGAGTCCTGCAAGGAGGTCTGGAGACAGAGGCCCAAGAGGCAGACAGAAAACCAAGTGTGGAGGCCGTTGTGGAAGCGCTAGGGGTGTTTCAACAAGGAACGGGAAGGCGACGCTTTCTGCGTAGAGGCTCAGGAGCAGCAGGCTGAAAGGCGGCCATGATCTAGACTTGGGGCTTAAAGCCTCCTCCTGCCTTCCCAGCCTACCCGGTCCCCGAGCGCAGGCCACCCAGCGGCGCACCAGCCCTGGGTCCTGCCTTCCCTCTCTCACTGAAAGCCAGAGTTCTGGGGCAGGAGGGCACGGGTGGCCTGTTCCTCTCCCGATTCCCTGAGTCCGTGCTGGAACGTCCTGTCCTTGCCCTGGGCCTTGCTGATGGTCCAGCCTTCCCTGGCCATCCTCCCCTGACGACAGGCCAGCCCAGAGACCTCAAACCACAAGTCCACTCTGCGCCACCGAGGACAGCCGCGCCCAAGATCCCAGCGTCACACTCCCGGCCAGCGCCTGAGCGGGGCTGGGGGGTTCTTGGGCACTGGGGTAAGCGCCTGCATCCGCCCCGCCCACTTTCCTGCCCGTCCAGGGACCCCTCTTGGGCAGGTGCCCAGCACCAAACCAGGCCACGCCCCCACCGCTGGTTCCGGCCAGCGGCCAGTGCTGCTGCCCGGGTTGGGCTCAGGCTCAGGGTTCAGATTCCTGAGCGATGACCTAGTTTCAAGGAGCTTGCTGGGACCTTCTCCTCCAGGGAGAGCCCCAGACTGTCTAAAAGATGGAAACTCCGAAGAACAGCCTGTTTTTGCCATCCTTATTCAATGTTTTTCTGGGAGTTCTAACCACAGAGCAAGAAAAAGAAACAAAAGATTTATATATTAAAAAAGCGCTTATTATTTGAAAGATGGTTAAGATAAACCTAGACAACATATAATTAACTGAAAAAAATATAAAAAAGTGGTTTGGGCCCTGGAAGGATAGCTGGGTTGGTTGGAGCATCATCCCAGAGCACAGAGGCTGCTGGTTGGATCCCCGGTCAGGGCACATACAGGAGTAGCTTGATGTTCCTGTCTCTCTCTCTCCCCCTTCCTCTCACGCTGAAATCAATCAATAAAAATTAAAAGAAAAGAAAGAAAATGGCTCGGCTATTCTTATACTTGGGCACTGGGCTAGGCAAAGGTGTGATTGGCACAGAAATATAATGAACTCTTATGGAGTTAATTATAATTTGGTTACAAGGTCAACATAAAAGTCAGTAGTTTTTCTGTAGACCTGCAATAAACAGTTATAAAATATATTTCAGAAAACGATTCTTTTTTTTTTATTTTATTTTTTATTTATTTACTTTTTTAGGTTTTTTTTATTTATTCATTTTTATTAGAGAGAGAGGGGAGAGAGAGAGAAAGAGGGAGAGATAGAGAGAGAACAGGGGGAGGAGCAGGAAGCATCAACTCCCATATGTGCCTTGACCAGGCAAGCCCAGGGTTTCGAACCGGCGACCTCAGCGTTTCCAGGTCGACGCTTTATCCACTGCGCCACCACAGGTCAGGCAGAAAACGATTCTTATATATGTCAGCAACACATACAAGATACCCAATAAAACTTTTAAAATGTAAAAAAATAAAAAGTAAAAAAAAAAAAAAAAATGAGACTGACCTGTGGTGGCACAGTGTTTATAAAACGTCCAACTGGAATGCTGAGGTCACAGGTTGAGACCCCAGGCTTGCCTGGTTAAGGCACACAGAGAAGCAACCACTAACAAGTTAATGCTTCCTGCTCCCCTCCTTTCTTTCTCCCTCTCTCTCTTTCTCCTCTCTAAAATCAATAAAGTTTCTAAAAAACACATATATATATGTATACACACACACACACACACATATATATATAATATATATATTATATATATATTAAGTAAGAGAAAAAGAGACTTTTGCATGCACCCCCGACCAGGATCCATCCAGTGACCCTCGTCTGGGGCCTATGCTTTGCCCATCTGGGACCATGTTCAAAATCAAGCTATTTTTAGCATCTAAGGAGGAGCCTCCACAGAGCCATCCTCAGTAACTGGGCCTAAGCAATAGAATCAATTGAGCCATGGCGGTGGAATGGGGAAGACAGAGAGAGAAAGAGAAAGAAGGGGGAGTAGAGGGGTAGAGAAGCAGATGATTGCTTCTCCTGTGTGTCCTGACTGGGAATCGAACCCAGGATGTCCACACGCCAGGCCAAGGCTCTACTACTGAGCCAATTGGCCAGAGCCTTAAAAAATATTTTTAAAAAGATTAGAAGAAAACCACATTTTTAAAATGACATAAAAGGAGACTTGAATAAATGGAGAGAAAAACCTCTGTTCTTGAGTGGGAAAATTCCAAGTTTTAAAGAAGCAAACTTAATTTATCTCAAACTTAATGCAAGAGCTTTGCCCTATTAGATGTCAGAACAAATGACAAAGCTAGACTAATTAACATAACACAGTATTTACTGATTTAGAAAAGATTAATAGAGTGTTACAGCATAAATCCAGAACATGACCTATGAATTTCTGAGAACTTAGTATATAAATAAGAAGGTATTTCAAATAAGTAAAAGATGAATGGGTGGTCCATTCAATGGTATTGGGGCAACTGGCTACCTCAAACCATTCACAAAAGTAAGTTCAAGGTGGATCAAACATCCAAATATATATTTTTTTAAGCCTGTAAAAAAAAAAATGGAAGAGATTATTAAAATATCAGGAAAAGTCTAACAAAATATAAAACCCAGAACACATAAAGGAAAAAATTTGCCTGACTAGGCGGTGGCGCAGTGGATACAGTGTCAGCCTGGGATGCATAGAACACAGGTTCGAGACCCTGAGGTCATTGGCTTGAGCGCGGGCTCATCCAGCTTGAGGGCCCACCTCCCCAGCTTGAGCAAGGGGTCTCTAGCTTGAGCATGGGATCATAGACATGACCCCATGTTTGCTGGCTTAAGCCCAAGGTCGTTGCCTTGAGCAAGGGGTCACTGGCTTGGCTGTAGCCCCATGGTCAAGACACATATGAGAAAGCAATCAATGAACAACCAAGGTGCCGCAAGGAAGAACTGATGCTTCTCATCTCTCTTCCTTCCTGTCTGTCTGTCCCTATCTGTCCTTTCTATCTCTAGCTAAAAGTAAAAAAAAAAAAAAGTTAATCACATAAAAATTTAAAAGCTCTGTAAATCAAAATTTAAACCGATGAAGGTATTTTTTAACATGTAATGAACTCATCCAAGTCAGTAAGAAAAAGGTAAAAAAAAATCTGATAGAAAAGTAATTAAAGAATATGAACAGGCCTGACCTGTGGTGGCACAGTGGGATAAAGCGTCGACCTGGAACACTGAGGTTGCCAGTTCGAAACCTTGGGCTTGCCTGGTCAAGGCACATATGGGAGTTGATGCTTCCTGCTCCTCTCCCCTCTCTCTTTCTCTCCCCTCTCTCTAAAAATCAATAAATAAAATATTAAAAAAAAAAAAAAAAGAATATGAACAAGCCCTGGCCAGTTGACTTCAGAAGTCAGCCTGGAGTGCGGGAGTCCCGGGTTCGATTCCTGGCCAGGGCACACAGGAGAAGCGCCCATCTGCTTCTCCACCCCTCCCCCTCTCCTTCCTCTCTGTCTCTCTCTTCCCCTCCCGCAGCCAAGGCTCCATGGGAGCAAAGTTGGCCTGGGCACTGAGGATGGCTCTATGGCCGCTGCCTCAGGCGCTAGAATGGCTCTGGTTGCAACAGAGCAATGCCTCAGATGGGTGGAGCATCGCCCCCTGGTGGGCATGCCAGGTGGATCCCGGTAGGGCGCATGCGGGAGTCTGTCTGACTGCCTCCCCATTTCCAACTTCAGAAAAATACAAAAAATAAATAAATAAATAAAAGAATATGAACAGTCCAGTCACAAAAAAAGAAATCTCTATTACCTATCTTGTTTGTAAACATTTTTTAAAAATTACACTGCTCAATGTTACCAAGAATGTGGAAAATAAGCGTTCTCTATACCCCATGATGACACTGGAAACTAGTTAAACTTTCTGACAAACATCAAATGGCTTTTAAACAGTACTTGGAAAACTTCAGAAGTTTGCCTATTACTACCTGTTACTAAATTTGAATAAATTTCTGTAGGTGTGAAGAATTGGGTTGGTTACAAGACCTGGAGCAAGAGTTTTAAGCAGAGGGCAGACCTGATACCTTGAAAATTTGCAGGCATTTACAACAAAGTCATGCAACTGACTGCCCAGTTAAAAGGCAGCTGGATATCCTGACCTGTGGTGGCACAGGGGATAAAGCATAAACCTGGGACACTGAGGTCGTCTGTTTGAGACCCTGGGCTTGCCTGGTCAAGGCACATACGAGAAGCAACAAGTTGATGCTTCCTGCTCCTCCCCCACCCCACTGTTCTCTCTCTCTCTCTCTCTTAAATCAATAAATAAAATTTTTTAAAAATAAAAATTTTTTAAAAAGAGGCCCTGTTCGATTGACTCAGTGGTAGGACCATCTCCTATTGTGTAGAGGTCCCGGGTTCAACTCTCAGTCAGGGAACACAGGAAAAGCAACCATCTGCTTCTTCACTCCTCCCCCACCTGCAGCCATGGCTCTATTGGTTCAAAGGCATTGGCTTCAGGAACTGAGGATGGCCCCAAGCACTGACAGCTCTATGGAGCCTATGTCTCGGGCACTAAAAATAGCTTGGTTGCAAGCATGGCCCCAGATGAGCAAAGCATGGCCCCATAGGGGGTTGCTGGGTGGATCTTGGTCAGAGAACATGCGTGAGTCTATCTCCTTTCCTCACTTGGAAAAGAGGGGAAAAAAAAAAAGAGAGAAAGGCAGCTGGATGGATGTTCATGGGATAGATAATAAAATAACTTTGAATTTTAATAAATTTTTATAAACTTGGCTTTTAAGAAATGCAAATCCTTTGACTCAACAACTCCATTTCACAGAACTTGGTACAAGAAAATGAATGGCTAGTTAGGCAAATATATCTACTCATATGGGGACACATGGAAATAATATTTTATTAATAGATTCCTATGCAACTGACTCAAAGAACAGAGGATAGCTGTATGTGCAAATATGGAAAAAAGTCCAAAATGTGTTCTTTAGTGAAAAGTAGGTGCAAATTAGTGAGATAAAAATCTGTTTATAGGCCTGACCTGTGGTGGCGCAGTGGGATAAAGCGTCGACCTGGAACACTGAGGTCGCCGGTTCGAAACCCTGGGCTTGCCTGGTCAAGGCACATATGGGAGTTGATGCTTCCTGCTCCTCCCCCTTCTCTCTCTCTCTGTCTCTCTCACTCCTCTCTCTCTAAAAAAATCAATAAATAAAATATTTTAAAAAATCTGTTTATAAAATTAAAATATCTTTACTTAAGAGTATATGTCAAGGCTGTGGCCGGTTGGCTCAGGGTAGAGCATCGGCCCAGCATGTGGAAGTCCCGGGTTCGATTACCAGTCAGGGCACACAGGAGAAGTGCCTATCTGCTTCTCCACCCCTCCCCCTCTCCTTCCTCTCTATCTCTCTCTTCCCCTCCCACAGCCAAGGCTCCACTGGAGCAAAGTTGGACCAGGCACTGAGGACGGCTCCATGGCCTCTGCCTCAGGTGCTAGAATGGGTCCAGCTGCAAAGGAACAACGCCCCAGATGGGTAGAGCATCACCCCTTAGTGGGCTTGCTAGGTGGATCCTGGTAGGGCACATGCGGGACTCTGTCTGACTGCTTCCCTGCTTCTAACTTTGGAAAAAGAAAAAAGAAAAGAAAAAAAAGGGGGGGGGGTATATGTCAAACAATAGTTATTATATCTCAGGAAGAATTACAGGGTAATTTTCACTTTTTAATTTGTTTTGTTTGAACTTATTATAACAGGCATGCAATTATTTAAAAATCAGCAAGAAACAATAAAGGTATTTAAAAATAGAAGGTAGAAATGCTTGACCTGTGGTGGCACGGTGGATAAAGCATTGACCTGGAATGCTGAGGTTGCTTGTTTAAAATCCTGGGTTTACCAGGTCCGGGCACATGCAAGAAACAACTACCGGAAGTTGATGCTTCCCACTTCTTTCCCCACCTCCTTCTCTCTCTTTCTCTCACCTTCTCTCTCTCTCTCTCTCTCTCTCAAATCAATAAATAAAATCGTTTTTGCCCGACCAGGGGGTGGTGCAGTAGATAGAGCGTCAGATTGGGATTTGGAGGACCCAGGTTCGAGACCCCAAAGTTGCCAACTTGAGTGCGGGCTCATCTGATTTGAGCAAAGCTCACCAGCTTGGACCCAAGGTCGCTGGCTCGAGCAAGGGGCTACTCAGTCTGCTGAAGGCCCACAGTCAAGGCACATATGAGAAAGTAATCAATGAACAACTAAGGTGTCGCAATGAAAAACTGATGATTGATGCTTCTAGTCTCTCTCCATTCCTGTCTGTCTGTCTCTATCTGTCCTTCTCTCTGACTGTCTCTTTCAAAAATAAATAAATAAATAAATAAATAAAATCTTTTAAAAAAGGTAGAAAGTATATCTCTCTCTTTTTTTTTTTTTTTTTTTTACACAGGCAGAGATAGACGGGGCAGACAGAAACGAAGAGAGATGAGAAGCATCAATCACTAGTTTTTCATTGCGCGTTGTGACTTCTTAGTTGTTCACTGATTGCTTTCTCATATGTGCCTTGACCGTGGGCCTTCAGCAGACCGAGTAACCCCTTGCTGGAGCCAGCTCACCAAGCTGGTGAGCTTTTTGCTCAAACCAGATGAGCCTGCGCTCAAGCTGGAGACCTCGGGGTCTCAAACCTGGGTCCTTCCGCATTCCAGTCCAACGCTCTATCCACTGCGCCACCGCCTGGTCAGGCAGTATATCTCTTTTTACTTATTAAATTTCAAAGGCTTAAAAGTTTAAAAGTACCTACTGTTGATCAGCATTTCAGTGAACGGGCAGTCTCCTGCTACAGTGTGAGAAGGGTGATACATTTTATATGTAGATACCCATCAGATGCATAAATTCCACTTCTAACAATTTATTCTTAGAAAATAATTGTACACAGTACCGATCTGTGGTGGCGCAGTGGATCAAGCATCAACCTGAAAAGCTGAGGTCGCCGGTTCAAATCCCCCGGCTTGCCCTGTCGAGGCTTACGCAGAGATGTGACTGCTGTAGGTTAATGCTTCCCACTCTTCACCCCCACCATTCCCTCTCTCTAAAATCAATAAATAAAATCTTTAAAAAAAAAAAAAAGAAAAGAATTGGCCTGACTGGTGGTGGTGCAGTGCATAGTGTGTCAACCTGGGATGCTGAGGTCTCAGGTTTGAAACCCTGAGGTTGTCGGCTTGAGTGCAGGGTCACTGGCTTGAGCATGGCATCATCATGATCTCATGGTCTCTGGCTTGAGCCTAAAGATTGCTAGCTGGAGCCCAAGTTGCTGGCTTGAGCAAGGGGTCAGAGGCTTGGCTGGAGCCCCCCAGTCAAGGCATGTATGAAAGAGCAATCAGTGAACAACTGAAGTGGCACAACTAGAGTTGATGCTTCTCATCTCTCTTCCTTCCTGTCTGTCTGTCTCTCTCTCAAAATAAAATAAAGTAAAAATGTAAAGAAAAAAAATTGGACACAAATTCAAATGCATAAGAACGTTCACTGAAGTGTGGTTAGAGGAGAAGAAACAATAGGGCATGAACAAATTATAGTTTATTCATAGAATAGAAGGCTATGTAACTATCAAAATTGTCGTTTATTAAAATTTATTTCAAATGTCCATTAACACAGAAAAATTGCATTATATAACATTGGATAAAGCATTCTATAGAACAGCACGCATAATAATATATATGTGGGAAGGATGCTCACCAAAATTCCAACAATATTTTTCTCCATCAGTTGAGATTTCAGGTGGAGTTTTTTATTCCATGTTTATTTTATTGATTTTAGAGAGAGGAAGGGAGAGAGCAAGAGCGAGACGGGAACATCTGTTCCTGCGTGTGCCCTGACCAGGGATTGAACCAGCAGCCTCTGTGCTTCGGGATGATGCTCTAACCAACTGAGCTATCCAGCCAGGGCAGGATTTTAGGTGCTTTTTATTTTCTTCTTATACCTTTCTATATACTTTACCTAAATTTTGTGATAACAATAAATAATTTTCACTTGAAAAAAAGAAATTAAGAAAGAAGGATAAAAATGTAGGACCCCCCCCCCCCAAAAAAAAAAAACCAGAACAACTTGTTCCCAGGACACAGCCACATGAACTGACAGATACTTCTGAAGTTCCAAATTCCTAAAATCTCATTCTTCCTACATAGACACCTCAAAATCCAACAGAAAAAGAAACCTGGATTTTAAAAATGTACTTTGCCAAATCCTAACATGTAATAAAACTGTACAAAACTAAACACATACCAGAGCAGGGAAAACTTGTGAAATCTGAACAGGGCGATGGATTATGTCAATGTCAATTTTCTGGTTGGGCTATTGTGCTACTGTCAAATATGTTGTTACCACTGGGAAAAACTGGGTGAAAGGTGCATGAGAACTCAGTATTATTTTATACAATTGCATGTGAATCAACAATTATCTTAAAACAGACCTGTGGTGGCGCAGTGGATAAAGCGTCGACCTGGAAATGCTGAGGTCGCCGGTTCAAAACCCTGGGCTTGCCTGGTCAAGGCACATATGGGAGTTGATGCTTCCAGCTCCTCCCCCCGTCTCTCTCTCCTCTCTCTCTCCTCTCTAAAATGAATAAATAAAAATAAAAAATAAAAAAAAGAATGTCTGTTTCTGAAAACCTTACTATGTTTAAAAAAAACAAACAAAAACAAAACAATTATCTTAAAACAAAAAGTGTATTTTAAAAAAATAAACTTTGCACCTTGAAACAAAAAACAGGTCAAGCTTTTCGTAAGAGCCTGGGTCTCGCCTGATCAGGTGGTAGCACAGTGGATAGAGCATCGAACTGGGACAGAGGACCCAGGTTTGAAACCTCAAGACTGCCAGCTTGAGCATGGGCTCATTGGCTTGAGCACAAGCTGACCAGCTTGAGCGCGGGGTCGCTGGCTCGAGCGTGGGATCATAGATACGACCCCTTGGTTGCTGGCTTAAGCCCAAGGTTGCTGGCTTGAGCAAGAGGTCACCTTCACTGCTGTAGTCCCCCAGTCAAGGCACATATGAGAAGGCAGTCAATGAACAACTAAGGAGCCGCAACAAAAAATTGATGTTTCTCATATCTCTCCCTTTGTCTATCCCTATCTGTCCTTGTCTCTGTCAAAAAACAAACAAACAAAAAAACCCATAAAAAACCTGAGTGTCAGAATTCCAAAGCCGGAGGCAATGCAGAGAAACTAAGTTTTAGTGACCAGGACATTACACAGATGGAGACCTTTCAGTGGGCCAGATATGACTGTGGAGATGAAGAAAGGGAGGCCCACAGCCAGCAGTAGTTACTACTGCATTAATTTGTGGTACATGGATTTGGGATCAAACTGGCAACCTTTGCATACCAGGATGATGCTAACCCACCAGGGCTTATTAGATTTTGTTATTAAATGAATTCTTTTTTAAAATTTATTTTATTTTTTTTTATTTTATTTTTTACAGGGACAGAGAGAGAGTCAGAAAGAGGGACAGATAGGAACGAAGAGAGATGAGACGCATCAATCATCAGTTTTTCGTTGCGCGTTGCGACACTTTAGTTGTTCATTGATTGCTTTCTCATATGTGCCTTGACCATGGGCCTTCAGCAGACCAGGTAACCCCTTGCTCGAGCCAGCGACCTTGGGTCTAAGCTGGTGAACTTTTTGCTCAAGCCAGATGAGCCCGCGCTCAAGCCAGTGACCTTAGGGTCTCGAACCTGGGTCATCCACATCCCAGTCCAATGCTCTATCCACTGTGCCACCGTCTGGTCAGGCGTTAGATTTTTAATATAGCCTATAGCTCCTACAATGATAGAAAATACAATTTTAATTTGATCAGCAACAAAACTTATTTAAAATATATACAAACTCCAGAACTGATTACTTAAAAAAAAAACCACTCTGCTAGCAATAAACACCCTTGGTGCTGAGATTGTGATCTCTACATAGCATTTCCCACTAAAAGAAACCTGTACTGCCTGACCAGGTGGTGGCGCATCAGACTGGGATGCAGAAGACCCAGGTTCGAGACCTCGAGGTCGCCAGCTTGAGCGCAGGCTCATCTGGCTTAAGCAAAAAAGCTCACCAGTTTGGACCCAAGGTCGCTGGCTTGAGCAAGGGGTTACTTGGTCTGCTGAAGGCCCGCGGTCAAGGCACATATGAGAAAGCAATCAATGAACAACTAAGGTGTCACAATGAAAAACTGATGATTGATGCTTCTCATCTCTCTCTGTTCCTGTCTGTCTGTCCCTCTCTCTGACTCTCTCTGTCCCTGTAAAAAAAAAAAGAGGCCCTGGCCGGTTGGTTCAGTGGTAGAGCGTCGGCCTGGCGTGCAGAGGTCCCGGGTTCGATTCCCGGCCAGGGCACACAGGAGAGGCTCCCATCTGCCTCTCCACCCCTCCCCCTCTCCTTCCTCTCTGCCTCTCTCTTCCCCTCCCGCAGCCAAGGCTCCATGGGAGCAAAGATGGCCCGGGCGCTGGGGATGGCTCCTTGGCCTCTGCCCCAGGCACTAGAGTGGCTCTGGTCGCGCAGAGCGATGCCCCAGAGGGGCAGAACATTGCCCCCTGGTGGGCAGAACGTCGCCCCCTGGTGGGTGTGCCGGGTGGATCCCGGTCGGGCGCATGCAGGAGTCTGTCTGACTGTCTCTCCCCATTTCCAGCTTCAGAAAAATACAAAAAAAAAAAAAAAAAAGAAACCTGTACTCCTTGAAAATATGGCTGATTCCAGATTTGGGGCAGGAAATACACAAATGAGTACAGTGGTACCTTGACACATTAGTTTAATTTGTTTCATGGCCAAGCTTGTGACTCAATCTGCTCATTTGTCAAATCGAATTTCTCCATTTAAATGAATGGGAATGCAATTAATCCATTCCAGCCCCCAAAAACCACATGCATTTTTTGTTTTATATGCTTTTATTTGTTTATTTTTATTTTATTTATTTTATTTTTGTGGCAGAGACAGAGTCAGAGAGAGGGACATATAGGGCCAGACAGACAGGAAGGGAGAGAGATGAGAAACATCAATTCTTCATTGCGGCTCCTTAGTTGTTCATTGATTGATTTCTCATATGTGCCTTGACCTGGGGGCTACAACAGACCGAGTGGCTCCTTGCTCAATCCAGCGACCTTGGGCTCAAGCTGGTGAGCCTTGCTCAAACCAGATGAACCTGCGCTCAAGCTGGCGACCTCAGGGTCTCAAACCTGGGTCCTCCACATCTCAGTCCGATGCTCTATCCATTGCGCCACCGCCTGGTAAGGCTGTTTTATATGCTTTTAAATAAGAAAATGTACTTTATAAAAAACAAATACATATACACACACACACATAATAAGAGAGAATGTGAAGTGTATTTACTTTCAAGGTCAGGCAAAAATGCTGGCAGAGAGGGAGGAGACTGGTGGAGAAGGTATTCATTTCGTGCACTATTGCTTAACATAACTTACTCTCTACACACTTAACGCTACATTTAATTGCAAAATTTAACTTACACACTACATATGATATGTAACTTTATCGCTCAACTTAATTGCTATTTTTTTACTTTGCTTAATCATCATCATTTTCTTCACTTACTTTTGACTTTTTCGCCACACTTTCCTCGCTTTCACTCAGAGGCCGTTTCAACAAAAACCTTTCCATGGAAGTTTGTTTCTTCCTCCCTTTCAGAATGTTTGGCAAGCCATCTAGTGGCGGGTGGCGGAAGCTGTGATTCAAATGTCTGCTTGTGACTTAAAGCAAAAAATCTCACTGCTCGTCTCTCAACTTGCTTGTGATTTAAAGTGCTCGTGTGTCAAGGTACCACTGTATAAAATATCTAATCATACCAGATGGCAGAGAAGCCATCAAAGACCTCAGTCATGGCATAAGGACTTCATAAACCTCTGAAGATGGGACAAAAATGGGACAATTTGAGCATCAATAAGAATGATGTCGCCCTGGCCGGATAGCTCGGTTGGTTAGAGCATCATCCGGAAGCACAGAGGTTGCCAGTTCGATCCCCAGTCAGGGCACATACAGGATGGATCAATGTTCCTGTCTTTCTCTCACTCTCTCCCTTCCTCTCTCTCTAAAGTTAATAAAAAAAAAAATTAAAAAAAAAAAAAGGATGATGTCTACAATGAACTGAAACACTTCAAAATTGTTTAAATCCATGAGATTACAATACAAAAATGACTTATTGGGCCCTGGCTGAGTAGTTCAGTGGATTAGAGCATCCTCCCACTAAGCCAAGGTTGTGAGTTTGATCCCTGACCAGGGCACACACAAGAATCAGCTAATGCATAAATAGTGTAAGAACAACTTATGTTTTCTCTCTCTCCTTCCTCTCTCTCTAAAATCAATTAAAAAAATTACTCATTGGTCATCTTTGGTAGATACTAGGGACCCATTTCATTATTTTGAAAAATTGTAAGTAAAAAGAGTTAAGTTTTTAATGCTGCCTTTCTAGTATTAGCTATACCTCAGAGTAACCAAATAGCTGAAGAGACAGTTTTTTTTTCTTGTTTTTTTTTTGAGACAGTTTTTTTTTAATGGGAAGAATCAAGCTAATAAATGATGAAAGAGTGATAGAATTAGAGCAATAGCATTTTAAAATCCCTAATGAAATAATGGGTCTAAATAAAATAATCATCAATGTCTGCTGACATCGTCCAAAGAGAAATAACCAGATGTGCTTCCTCAAGTTCTTCCAAATGTGCTTCCCCAAGTGCTCAATATCTCTTGAATCTGAGCCACTTCTAGATACAACTCTATTTATAGGAAAACAGGGTCAGAGGAATATTTTAAACAACACTAAGAAACTGGGGAATACTATAGGATAAGTAAATCCTGTTTCTTCAACAAATAAATTACAATAACAAAAAAAGAAGAAATGGAAAGAGAACCTACAGTTTATAAGAGATTACAGAGATATAGATATACAGATTCAATGCATTAACCAACTGCAAAACCTCATATATATCCTTATTAAAAGAAACAATGGTACAAAAACATTACGAGCTGATGGGGGAACTTTAAATGATATTAATATGTGATGATTTTAAGGAGTTATTGTTATTGTTGTTTTAGGTGTAAAAATATTATAGTTTTATTTTATTTATTTTTAAAAATTTTTATTGATTGATTTTAGAGAGAGAGGAAGGGAAAGAGAGAGACAGGAACATCATTCTGTTCCTGTATGTGCCCTGACTGGGGATCGAACCAGCAACCTCTATGCTTTGAGACGATGCTCTAATCAACTGAACTATCTGGCCAGGGCTTTGTAGTTATATTTTTAAAGACATAAACATTTTTTTAACTTGTTTAGTAATGAAGGAAGCCCAGTATGAATATCAATTCTGAGGTATTTTGGCTGGGTTGTTTTAAAATAAAATTTTGAGCCTAGCCTGTGGTGGTACAATGGCTAGAGCTTTGACCTAGGATACTGAGGTTGCTGGTTTGAAACCTTGGGCTTGCCCAGTCAAGGCACATGCAACAAGCAAACAATGAACAACTAAAGTGAAGTAACTATGAATTGATACTTCTCACTCTTACCCCCCTGCCTTGTAAAATCAATAAATAAAATAAAATTTTGAGTAGTCCTTCAAAATTCAAAACTTATTTTAAAATAGCATTTTGTGTGGTGCTGGCGATTATGGGAAAGATTCAAGTAATCTGATTACTGTCCATTTTAAAAAAATTAACCATGTTGTTTTTCAGTTCTGAGGAAACACTAATTTAGGACAAGAACTTGGATCAACCACAGTAAGTTATTAAAACACTCCAGTCCTAAATTATGACTACACATTTCTAGACTAATAAAAATGCGCAGTTGCCTGACCAGGTGGTGCAATGGATAGAGCGTCAACCTGGGATGCTGAGGACCCAGGTTAGGAAATCAAGGGTTGCTGGCTTGAACATGGGCTCATCCAGCTTGAACAAAGGCTCACCAGCTTGAGTGCGCTGGTGATCCCATGGTCGCTGACTTGAGCCCAAGGTTGCTGGCTTGAGCAAGGGATCACTAGCTTGGCTGGAGCCTCCCAGTCAAGGCACATATGAGAAATAATCACTGATCTAAAAGTGATGCAACTACGAGATGAGAGCTTCTCATCTTTCTCCCTTCCTGTTTGTCTCTCTCTGACTCTTTCACTGAAAGAAAGAAAGAAAGAAAGAAAGAAAGAAAGAAAGAAAGAAAGAAGAAAGAAAGAGAGAGAGAGAAAGAGAGAGGAAGGAAGGAAGGAAGGAAGGAAGGAAGGAAGGAAGGAAGGAAGGAAGGAAGGAAGAAAGGAAGGAAGGAAGGAAGGAAGGAAGGAAGGAAGGAAGGAAGGAAGGAAGGAAGGAAGGAAGGAAGGAAGGAAGAAAGAAAGAAAGAAAGAAAGAAAGAAAGAACAGTTGTAGTGGGGAGAAAGGAGAAGGGTTTGCCCTGCAGAGGCTTCTGTTCTGGGAAGCAACCCCTTCCTTTGGCATCTATACTATGTAGCAGGTAGGTCCTTCTTGGAGAGACAATTCCTTCTGAATTACACAGAAGCTCCATGCCCAGGGACTTCTGCCCTCCCCCTCCTCCTTCCTTTCCTACACTAGTAAACAGCTGGGGAATTCATCAAAGCTTCAAAGGGTAGTGATACTAGGTGGTGACAGGTCAATGCCCAGCAGCCCAGGTGAATAGAAGCATAGTGGCCAAGAAGGACTTCCTGCCAAAGAATGATTTTTCACTTCTCAGAAAAGGAGAAAAACAAAAAAATGATTTTCTGGTTCCCAGCCTCAGACACTGGACACCAAAGTGAAATGCTGAACTGTTCTCAAATTTATGGGCTTTCCATAGGTAGTCACAGCAAAGAAGAAATTATATGTATAGGAAAAAAACCACCTTCAGAAATTGAGGGGAAACATGCTAGGTAGCTGAATCACTGAATGCATGCATGGGGATGGACTTTAGGGGGTTCACAGTCCAGTCACCTTACCTGGTAGGGAGGGGGTGTCCCCTCTGTTCCTTACAACTCTGGAACTCTGAAAGGACCTGGACTTCCAAGCCAGTGGGAGTTGCACATAGGACAAAGCAGACCCAAAGAAAACCTGACTTGTCTTCAAGTCACAGCAACAGCAATGGCATTAGGCTGAGGGCTCATTTCTGATTCCCTGAACAAGGCTCTTCATGCTGGTCTGATAAATAGGGTATGTGGCATTTAAGGGCCAAAGCTACCACTTAACCAGGGCTGGGTGGAGCCACCCAAGCAGGTCCGTGGAAGAACTCCAGGGAGGCTGGGTAGCAAAAAGCCACCATGAGTATGGCCAACTTCAACCTCAGAAGATGAACCAAAATGGATGAACTGGCACACATGTCTTTCTGGTCTGCACTAAAATGGCCTAAAGCTAACTTTTTGAAATTTGAAAGCAACCAGTAACATCAAGGCATGGACAGGGCCTGGGCTGCCTTTTCTAGGCTATTCAGAACATTCTCCCAAAGGCAAGTCAGTAAGGAGAACTTTAATTTGCCCCCAGCAGAAACTCTCTTGTTATCTTAGTGCCAGCCCGTCAGCTTCACCTACTAGGCTGCCCGTTTGCCCCAGAGATGCTCCCTGCTTTACTGGCCCTGTCAAACTGTGACCTCACACCTGAGCGTGTCTGCCAGCATGGACTGGACTGAACTCCAGCCAGTGTGACCAGCAGACTGTGGAGACTGCCCCTCATCGCAGAATGGGAGGGGCACCCTCTGCCTACCTCTCCCTGAAACTCCAGAAGTCTTTGCTTGGAAAAGAGATGTACAGCTGGGGGTGTACATGGGGCGAAGACATCACAGATGCTCAGGGTACTGTCTTTCTCTAAGAGCCCCATCTCCGCAAGGATGGCACCTTTAAACAATCTTGCAGGGGGGCAAGCAAATGGTAGAGCAGGTGGGTAGGGCCCCACCAGCTTCTTTGCTGACAGGACAGATGGAGCTCTAAAGCATTCCACCAGCTTCAAATACCTGGGTGGAGTGGGCACAAGGCTCACACATCCATGCCACCTGCCCCAGTGCCAGCTGACTAGGGGTGCCAGGCTGCCTTCCAGAGCTCAGACTGTGGCACCTGGGACATGGGCAAGGGCAGGAATTTACAGCCTCATCCACTGGCTCTGCCTTCCACGAACTAATCCCACCCTCCAAGGCCCCAACAAACACCTCAAGGGGCAGAGGCCACAATTCTTTAGGTCACCTGAAACACCACCTCCTTGTCCAGCTGCAAGAACTGTCCTTCCTCTCAGGGTGACTTTGGATCAGATATCGAGGCTGAGAGACTGGCCCCAGCCCGCCCGACAGGGACGGGCCCGACGCTCGGGTGCGGCTCGGTCGTGCCAGGACAGCTTCACGCTGCCTCCTGGGCAGCCGCGGGCCGCTACAATTTTAGACCCCGCTGGGAAGGCAGGGAGGCTGACACCCACATCCGGGGGCCAGCCTTTGGGTGGGGATCAGTGAGGACTGGGAGTCGATATGGCTTGGGAAGGAAGAAAGGAATGAATGAATTGCAAGCATGCCTGCATGCGTGAACTGCGATGATGGCAGAGGTAGGCGTCCCAAGGAGGGTGCCCACGCCCGTCCCGACGCCACCAGGACATCCCTCATCCCCATGTCCCGACCTCCTGCGCAGAGGGCAGACAGCCCGGACGACACGCCCAGCGCTAACGCCGCAGCCCGCGAGGCGCCGAAGCCGGCGCGGCGCAGCGCTGCCCTGGAGCCAAGCCTACATTCCAGCGGCGGAAAGTGCCGGCCCTCCGGGCTAAGGGCACCCAGGCGCTGAGAGCCTCGCCTCGCCCTTCGCGCAGCCTCCGGGGTCCCGAGCCCGACACGCGGGTTGCACCCCCTTACCTGCCCGCCTCAGCTGCCTCGTCCCCGGCTCAGAGCGGTCTTCGCGGCGCCTCTAGCAAACGCGGAGATCCCACGGCCCAACTGCATGCCGCCCCGCCCCCGCCTGCCGGAGGGCCCGTCTTCGATTGGCCGCTCCTTCCTCTCCAGATTCAAGGTGGGGCCCAAGCTCCGCACAGATCCCACCGCCCCTTCCCAGGTCTGCACCTTCGGCCCTATCACAGCGAGGGCCTTGGGTCGCCTCCTCGTTCTTCCTCTTGAGCCTTCGCAGTCTCGCAGCTCGGTGCTCTCCGCAACAACTGATCCCAGCCTTCCGAACTCTTCCCAACACTGAACTCCAAGGTAGCTTTCAATGTCTCTCCGCACCAACTTAGGGAGGGCCTGAATGGGGAACACCAGAGGCAACGAGGAACCCGACAGTCGTACAAACTGGGAGCTACTATGCTGTCATGCACTTTTCGCAAAGTTGGAAATTTCAGTCTCCCAGGCAGAAAACTTCTGGAGAAGTCTGGGAAGAGTGTAAGATGGATGGCCAGAACATCCAGAGCGGGGACGCACAGGCAGAAGGGTTGATTGCCGGTGTTGTTGGGGTGACAGTAAACAGGACGTTGAGAATGGGATCAAACTTGGCTCCCCCCAACCGTTTTGGCCTGCAGATCCCTTCCTTCGTATCCCCACCATATAGGTTTTAGTCCTTGGAAGTGGTCAGAGGGCTTGATGACACAAACTGGATTCAGTTCTGTTCCCAAACCTCTCCCACCTCCTTGACCTATTACTATCTTGGAGGGAGGGTGTTGATAAACACAAGGGGCACAAACGGAGCCCGGGTTTGAAATTGTTCTGGGAATCAGGAGCAGAAGCTGGTCTTAGGGGCCAGGGCTCATCCTGCAGCCTCTATCAGGGGTCTCTGCTGCACAATGGTCTAAGGCAGGGGGGGGTTGGGAACCGTTTTGGCTGAGGGAACCATGAACGCCACATTGTAAAATAATTCCGTGAGAGCCATACAATGACCCGGGTACGTTATGCATTATCCAATAAAAATTTAGTGTCCCGGAGGACAGCTGTGATTGGCTCCAGCTACCCGCAACCATAAACATGAGCGGCAGGAAATGAATGGATTGTAATACATGAGAATGTTTTATATTTTTAACGTTATTTTTTTATTAAAGATTTGTCTGCCTGGATAAAGAAGATGTGGCACATATACACTATGGAATACTACTCAGCCATAAGAAATGATGACATCGGAACATTTACAGCAAAATGGTGGGATCTTGATAACATGATACGAAGAGAAATAAGTAAATCAGAAAAAACCAGGAACTGCATTATTCCATACGTAGGTGGGACATAAAAGTGAAACTAAGAGACATTGATAAGAGTGTGGTGGTTATGGGGAGGAGGGGGGAATGGGAGAGGGAAAGGGGGAGGGGGAGGGGCACAAAGAAAACAAGATAGAAGGTGACAGAGGACAATCTGACTTTGGGTGATGGGTATGCAATATAATTGAACGACAAGATAACCTGGACTTGTTATCTTTGAATATATGTATCCTGATTTATTGATGTCATCCCATTAAAAACAATAAAATTATTTAAAAAAAAAAAAAGAAAAAACAATCAATAAAAAACTGAAGTAGTGAAGCAAAAAAAGATTTGTCTGCGAGCCAGATGCAGCCATCAGAGCCACATCTGGCTCACGAGCCATAGGCTCCCGACCTCTGGTCTAAGGGGACGGCAGGGCACTGCCCTCTCAGTTAATTCAAGGAAGATGTTAAACTGCAGGAGCTTTTAAGCAGCCGCCACAGTACCCACTCCCCAGAATGCTCAAGGGGTAACCTACACCAAGACAGTGAGTTACTACTTCCCAGCAGCTCTGCACTGTGGAGATGGACAGGATAGGTGGTCTGAGCTTTTTTGGAGCCCCCACCAGGAGCCTTGAGGCTCATGCTATTTTCACGCTACTCAGAGGGCAGCAATCACCACCCCCAATGACCCCAATAAAAAAAAAAAAGAGGCAACAGGTGCATCAGCTGCTGTTTATTGACATACAGGTAGGCTCTATAGCAACAGGTCTGGAGGCGGCTACAGTAGTGGGGAACTGAAGGTGGAGGGTGGAGTGTTTGTCTGCAGCAACAGCTGAGTGGAGTACAGGGACAGAATTGCACTGTGCACAAGGTGGGAGTGGAGAAGGCTGAAGGGTTTGGAGAAGCAAGTGACGGGCAGATCTAGTTTGCTGAAACTAGAACCACTATCCTCTCTAGCTGGCTGTCTCCTGACCCTAGGCCAGGCTTGGGAGTTCTGAGTATCCATCTCTACAGGAATTGGATGGAGTGCACAGGAAAAGCAAGAGCTCTTGCCTCTATGTTAAGTACTGGTCCTGCACCTCTGCCTCCCTTGCTTGGGTAGGGCCATGGGATGGGCAGCCTGGCTCTGGGCTGCCCCACCTGAGCGGGGTCTTAAAAATAACCATGTTTCAGAGACATTCAACTTCCATCCTGGTGTCCCAGCCCACCAGTGCCACACTACAGCCCCTAGTGAGCACTATAAGCATTGCTGGCCTAATGGATGGGTGGGGAAAGGGATTGGACAGGGGCTGGAGGAGGGGCTCTGGGGCCCTTCACGGCACAGGCACCACACGCATGGTGTTGGTGAAGCCAGAGCCAGGACGCCACCCGGTCAGCACAATGACCACATCTCCCTTCTTGAAGAAGCCTCGGGCTTTGCCTGGAGGAAGAGAAGGGAAGTGGGTGAGTAAACACCAAGTCTGGCAGGTATGACCCAGGACATTGCCTGGCAGCAGACAGCAAGCAGGGCTGGCTGGCTATTACTCCTTTACACCACAAGGTGGCCTCAGCCTCACAGCCCAGGCAAAGGGGATGTGGGCAGTCCTGAGATTTCCTTTATCACTCAGATGGCAGAGTTGGCCAGGACCTTTGGACAGTATTCCTTTTATACTCTAGAAGTGGAGAGCCGTGCCCAAGGTCACAGCTAGCTGCTTCCTCTCATTCCATGGTATCTTCTACTTACACAGGGACAAAGGCCACCTCAGTACATGATCTGTTTGCCCCCAAAATCTGCAAGAGCTCTGGCCAATTTTATAAAAAAAAGCTCAGTAATGAGCAGATGCTAAAGAATAAACAATCCTGATTACCCAGGATCCTTTGGCTTTGGGTCCTAGACTGGGAAGAGGGAGAAGACAAACTGGGCTTCTCAGCCCCACAACTCAAAGGCCCTTCTTCTCTCCTGGGCTCAGCCCAGAACTTCAGGGAAGGGGATGCAGGAGTCAGAGAACACTCCCATTGCTTCTCAGCCTTTTGGCAAAGATCCAGTAGAGATACCATTCCCAGTGAGAGCAGCCAGGTCTCTTGCACCCAAAGGTCTGCATGTTCCCTCTTCACAGCTTCCCAGAGAGCCCAGTGTGCAAGCATCCCCACCCCGGGCTAGAGCCCATGTTCCCAGCCACGCACCAACATTCATGGCCAAGTTCACCCGGAGGTCCACGTCCTCGGCCCAGGCCTCCTGCACTGGGTCCTTACACACCACAGGGAAGATGCCACGGTACAGGTGGGCCTGGCGAGCTGTCTGGTGATTACGGGTCACAGCAATGATGGGGGCACGGGGGCGGTACCTGGCTACCTGGTGAGCAGACCTGAGACAGGATGAAGAACAGGCAGAAAAGACCATAAAATGGTGTCCCAGAGCCTCCACTGAAGCCCCTCAGGGGCTTCAATAGCTCACCCTCTACTCCAACTCATGATGCCAGTGTGAGGCTCTGACCATTTCAATGTCTGCTCCCTGGGCCACCCTGTGGGACTCAGGAACTGCCAGCCATGGCTGGGGTAGCCCCCTTTCCTGTATTTTTCATAGCACGTAACTCTTCCTTCTTTATAGCTATGACCCATTTGCTCTCCACCCCTCCACACAGGCCAGGGCGCCATGGCCCTACTGACCCAGCATGGTCATTTTCCCCACATGGCCCATTGCTGGTGGAATGCCCCCTTCCAACTTTTTCATTCTGGCAGGAGGCGGCAACTCTGGTCTAACCTCACCAGCACCCACTTCTCTTGATGCCAGTAACTCCTACGAGACAAGCAGCATGTGAACAGCACCCAACTCTTGACATCTACAGAGAACAGGAACAGAGCCTAGTAACCAACCCCTGGGGAATCTACACCACCAGCTGCCTTCTTAGTGCTGGGCCCTCTCCCCACCTGATGGGGCCCTCAGGTTCCTGTAACAGATCCAGCAACTGAGCTCTGGAAATTGAGTCAAATCCAACTATCTAAGTTAGGCTGAGAAACCTGGGTGCTCCCCAAAGGGCAAGACTAGGAGCTGGAAGTGGTGGTGCAGATGGGGGGCCTCTCAGAAGCCCCAGCACCAGGCACTTCCCTGTACACTTGCAGCTACAGATGTCTCGGGAGTTGGGGAAGAGTATGCAGGCAGGACTGGGCCCCAGAAGGCAAGCTGTGAGGACACACAACAGGTGCCAAGGAAACCTAAGCCATGTGACAGCAGAGAATGCCCTGTTTAAGTCCTGGCCTCCACACAAGACTTCCAAAGGAAAGGAACTGCTGAAGTCAGGATAGGCTAAGAGTGAAACCCCAGAAGACTGGAGCTAAAAATAGCCAAATAGCAAAGGCTGGACCTTTTCATAAAGGTCAGCCCCAATGGTGCGGAGAGAATCTGTACAGATCTAGTGTCACCAGGCAGCCCCACTGCACCTCAGTGCACAGGGACTGCCGTCTGCTCGCTCTTCTCCCGGGAAACCTGAGCCACCCTGGGAGGTACGCAGAGCACACCCCAGATTGGGGGACGAAGGATGATAACTCAATGTCCAGGACTAGGAAGGGATCCCAAGTCCATGCCTGAATACAGGCTCAGCTCGGCTACATGACAACATGGTGACCTTTCCCTGGGCCAGAGATCACTTGTCTTTGGAGTTCAGAGACAGAGTGGGATTCATGCACCAACCAAAGAGCATGTCAGTGAATGGCACTGATTTTCCAAAAGGAACTTTTCAAGAGCACCCAGTAACTGAAATAGGCAAAACTGGTGGCTTTCAAATACCAAGTTACTAACTATAGTCAGTTTATCTGTAGTTATGTAGTGAAGTTGCCACTTCATCTTGATGGTATAAACCTACTTTGGACCCAAACAGTCCCCTATGCCTTACAAGTGCTGCCTAGAGTCCTTTGAGTGCAAGGAATGGGCTCTGGTCATTCTAGATCCTGGCCTGGGCTCTGGGGGAGCTCCTTCCCTGCAGGGTCCAGGTGGCAGGCAGCAGGGTCTTACCTTGTCACAGTGCCATCTGAGCATCGTTCAATGCACTGCTCCCAGGACCCACAAGGAAAGGTGTCACTGAGCAGGGCATTCCCAGGGAGCTGCTGCCACCTCCTACCTGCCAGACTTGGTGAGGATGATTATGGCCCCACTGCAGCACTTGAAAGAGGCCTCCACGGCACCCACGGCGGCAGCTTCTGTGGGGTCGCTGGTAATGGGCGCCAGGCGGCGGAGTTCCTCAAATAATTGCAAGTGGTAGATGGCGGCCTCTGCCTCACGGGCAATCTAGGGGAGCAACATCCGTCCAGAGGGACAAGAGGGGGACAGAGCTTTGTCAGAGCTGTGTCACAACGGGAGAGGGAGGGAAGAGTGGCACAGACAGCTGGTAAGGAACACATCCCTGGGTGCAAAGGCCCAGAGGAGCCCAATCACCGTAGATTCTGAGCGAAGCAAGATCAAGACTTGCAGGGACCAGTCCTTCACCAGGTGCCTGTGACAGCGCCTGTGCCTACCAAGCCTGTGCCTATCCTTCAGATCTGCATGCCCTGAGCTCCCTGGCTGGCTTCCTGCAGGTGAGAGAATGGGCTCTGAGCCCAGGCCCCAGGTGCAGACCAGGCCCTGCCATCTTCTAGAGCAGCTGGAGCAGGAAGCCGGTGACCCTATAGCATTACCTGCCTTTAGGGCCCTACCTGCCAGACTCCGTCAGAACTATCAAAGCTGCTGCTAAACACTTATAGGAGGCCTCCACGCTGCCCATGGCCATGGCTTCCATGAGGTCTGTGGAGTGCCTGGAGCCTCGCACAAGTTCTTCAAACAGCTGACGGTGGAACATGGCTGCCTCAGCCTCACGAGCTATCTGTAAGGTTTAGGAAGGAGGGGAGGCAAGGAGGAGGGGAGGCAAGGAGGAGGGAAGAAGGAGAGGAAAAAACGATAATTATGGAAAGACAGAATGGAGAATTAATCATAGAAGAAGATAGCAGGTTAATTGGCTAAATCTATGCTTCAGGCGGATGCAAACAGGCAGGTGGTTCAAGCCTGCTTAGGGATATGTGCAGATTTCCAGCTTTAGCGGTGGCTGCCTCTCCTCCATCAGAGGAAACTGGTTCTTCCGTTTTGGAAGGAATTTTTGAGGGTGGAGAGAGATGATACAGCGGCAGGCTGTAGCACCTTAGCATGGAAACATGCCCAGGCGGGCTCGTGCTACTCCCTGGCAGGACTTGACCACGCTACCTCATGACACAGCTTATAGGAAGGAACAGGCCCTCCCTCCTCACTTGGCTGTCTGGCTCCCCAGGGTGTCCTGCCCAGCCTCCACCTGCCAGACTGCCACATGGGGTGCTTGGCTTGGCATCAGGCACAGGGTGGCCCACCACTGACTCACATGGAACAGCACTGAGGTCAGTCCAAGCCAAGGCCTGAGGCTGAAGTGTGCTCTAAGCAGGAGGGCGGGAAACTAGTGACATTGGCAGGGTCCACTGAACAGCCATGTGGAGACAGAGGCCTGTGCAAGCATGCAGGCAAGTTAAATACGAAACCTGATTAAAATCTAATGATTAAAAGTCACGAGAAAGCCACTGAGTTATTTATAGACCATCTGCTCAAATAGTAATACCAAGAATTATTAGAAGAAAAATTTAAGCTTTAAGGGCTTATAAAGCAATCACCAGCATCTTAGAGAATAATGGGCGAGGACAGAATCAGCAATATTATCTCAGGATTTGACAGGATAAGCAGATATGTGGCGGGATTCACTAGGTTAAAGGTTTTCTCTTTGCAGAAATGGAATGCATGCAGCCCAAGGACAGGGGAAGGGGAAAGGAACAGGAACAGGGACTAAACCATACCTGGCACTGCCTGGCCCCTAGTTACAGGTCATTAAGTGCATCAGTTAGACACAGGAGAAAGCAGTGAACAGTTAAGACAGGCTGTCATCAGTGTTGACTAAGGACATGGAAAGGAGAGGCCGACATCCCCTGGCCTGGACCCCGTAACTTATCTTTTGAGCAAGACCATGTGATCTAAACCCTGCAGTTCTCTCTAAGGTGTCCGTCTATTATAGGAAAAATTGGGGTCTGGGAAAGACAGATGTGGAAGTGAGAGTCCAGAGCCGGGTTCTTAAGTCTCTGACCCCAGGACAAGCCCCCTGCGGAGATACGGCCTCATCTCCTGCAAGATGAAGCGCTATGTAGCAGGACAAAATGCTAGCTTTGAAGCCAGATCTGGGCTCAGACTCAGGTTTTTTTCTTTTTTATTCTTTTTTTTTTATTACAGAGACAGAGGAGAGTCAGAGAGAGGGACAGATAGGGACAGACAGACAGGAACGGAGAGATCTGAGAAGCATCAATCATTAGATTTTCGTTGCAACACCTTAGTTGTTCATTGATTGCTTTCTCATATGTGCCTTGACTGTGGGGCTACAGCAGACTGAGTGACCCCTTGCTCAAGCCAGCAACCTTGGGTCCAAGCTGGTGAGCTTTGCTCAAACCAGATGAGCCCGCGCTCAAGCTGGTGACCTCGGGGTCTCGAACCTGGGTCCTTCTGCATCCCAGTCCAACGCTCTAACCACTGTGCAACCGCCTGGTCAGGCTCAGACTCAGGTTTCAACATCGCGTACCCATCG
The DNA here is from genome assembly GCF_036850995.1 of Saccopteryx leptura. NCBI lineage: Eukaryota > Metazoa > Chordata > Mammalia > Chiroptera > Emballonuridae > Saccopteryx > Saccopteryx leptura. The sequence goes on from NC_089508.1 coordinate 125,649,053, forward strand.
TCGGTAAATGGGGGCGGCATGTATCTCACAGAGGCTATGAAAATTACACCAATCCACAGGGACTTACCACTTAATAACTGCCGTGCATATTTAAGGTGAAGTCTAGAATTAAACATATCCCATCTAATTAATTTTATAGATCACTGAGAAACTACATGACTTGCCCAGAGATGCACTGAAGTCCCTACATGGTTTCATGGCTCAGTGTATCAAGTCACTCTGAGGCCACATGCCTAAGCAAGGCAATTAGAGAGAGGAGACGTGTGGAGAGAGCCATACATATACTAGCAGACACTCTAGACATGACTGGTTCAAGGCCCACTGTCTCCTGGGAGAGAGCACTTTCCCAGCACTGGGGCATTCTTAGGATGAGCTCAGGGTACCTAAGCCTCAGAACAGCAAGCCTGTCTGACGTGGCATATCTGCCAGGGCCAGAGGACATAATCACCCCAGGAACAGGACTGGTCTCTACCAAGTTCATCATGCTGAAATCCACCAAGGATGCTTAAGACAGCCCAGAGACAACCTTAGTCAAGATGTCTCAGTTCACTGCTGAAAAGACATACAGTATACATGACATGCCTTCTCTGGAGGCTGGTTAAGCCCAATAACTGGACACATAGAACATGAAGGAGTGAAGGAAGCTATTTCATCCAGAGGTTCTTTTGGGGGGTTGTTTGAAATGTGGGGGAATGTAGGAGAGGAAGTGTCGCATAAAGGGTCCTTTGCAGATGGAAGGGGAATGGGAAGGTTAAAGACAAACCATTTCAAGATTAAGAGACAAGTTCCCTGAGCTACACAAAGTAACACTAACCTAGGACTATTACTGGAAAGTTAATTTGTAACACTCACTTTCTCAGTCATGAGTCACCCTGACAGCAGATCCCTAGTTAATCCTTTAGTAAGCTCTAGAGCAGGAGCAGACGGGGCAGTGGATCCTAGCAAGTCAGGCCATGAGAAGCAGGCAGGCAGTGGGACATGGGGGGAGGGTGGGGCGTGTCACCTCCAGATGCTCTCATTGCAGGGCCAGCCAGGATCAGCTATCCTTCCACCTATCTCTATTTGTGGGCCTGTCGCCTATCACTTAAACCCCACTGTTAAGGCTAAGGTGAGTACAACAGCTCAGAACAGCAGGTCCAGCTGCAGGCACCATGCAAAGCCAGCTCACAGCCAACTCAGTGTGGATGACAGTCTCCAGTGCAGGCCCAGAGACCCCTGCAGGGAGGACATCGGTGGGACAGGAGGGGAATTAAAATGGAAGCCAAATGAAGATGGTTGGAAGCAGAAGCCTTTGGTCTTTCCCAGAGGAGGCAAAGCGTTCAGGTCCTCTGGGCTGTCCGGAGAAAGAGGTACAGGTATCCCAGTACTGGAGCTAGGGTGACAGGGCTGATTCTGATATAGGAGGACATCTCCAGAACAGAAGGCAGTCAGAGGGGGCTCTGGGCAGGGAAGGCAGAACAGAAAAAACAAGACACATCCCCGGCACACACCTTCTCATTCGTGTTGTGATGTGAAGGGTGATAAAGATGTGGGTGCAGAAGCTGAGAGGTACAGCTGTGGACCACAGCTGCCCCCACCCAGCCTGAGCCAGAGCTGGAGTTGGAGCCAGAGTTGCAGCCGGCGCGGTGGGTAGCCCTAGGAACTCACCAGGTGCTGCATGCGCACAGCCTCCAGGGGGTAGTCCCCTTTGGCCGTCTCTCCGGACAGCATGATGCAGTCAGCTCCATCCAGAACTGCGTTGGCCACATCACTGCCCTCAGCCCGGGTGGGACGGGGCTTCTTGATCATGCTCTCCAACATCTGGGAGGGGACAGAGCATTACTGAGACAAGGCCTGGGCAAGAATGACTGCAAGCTGACTCCCTGGACAGTGTGTATGCAGAGAATGTGGGTGTGTGGATGAAGAGGTGTATGTGTGCATATGTTGTGACTGGGTAGGTTCCATGGCAGAGACCAGTGCAAGCATGTGCAGGAGGGGAGGCACATGCCTGCGTGGCACAGATGACAGGTTTCCCAACCCGGTTGCAGCGCCCGATCATCATCTTCTGGGCGAGGAAGACTTTCTCTGCAGGAATCTCGATGCCCAGATCACCACGCGCCACCATGATCCCATCACTGGCTTCCAGGATCTCATCGAACCTGAAAGGTGGAAAAAGAGAGGTTGTGTGGGACAGGGGCCACCACTATAGTGACGCAAAGGGACTTTTCCTGGGAACCTGACTCAGCTATCTTTGCAGAGCAGCCTTTCATGATGTCACCATGGATGCATGCAGGTGCTGGGGTGTTCCAGCTACCTTAGTCCCTCACGGTGGCCCAGTGGTTTTAGCCTGCTGGTTTCCTCAGCACTAGCGTGGATACTTCATTGGGGACAGGGTATGGGGCAGAAGTTTCCTCAACTCCCACAGGCTCCTTCCTTCTCCGTCTGCATGCTAGAAGGCCCCACCTGAGGGCTCTGTGCCACCTGCACTCCAGACGACACTTCCAAGGCAGAAAGGAAACCTGTGGCCCACTTATAGCTCGCAACACAAAGATCCACAGCCTCTTCTAGCCAAGGACACCTTGAGGTGGCCCCCTCTAACTTGCAGAGGAAAGAGGACATATGGCTCAGCCTGGCTGGGGCTCAAGGTCAGCTGGCTCATCAGGATGGCAGAGGGAGGACCCCAAACTGCCCAACACAAAGGACATCTACAGAGCCAAGGTCACACCAGTAGGTTAGGCTACCCTGCCCCTTCCACCCACCACAGGCACATGCCTAATCACATGAGACAGTCTAGGGTTATAGCTGCACTGAGTCGTGTTTCTAGTAGGAAGCCAAAGAAGAACAGATGTCACCAACCTGTGTCACCATCACTTGGCTCTAGATCAGGGGTCGGGAACCTTTTTGGCTGAGAGAGCCATGAATGCCACATATTTTAAAATGTAATTCCGCGAGAGCCATACAAGGACCCGTGTACATTACGCATTATCCAATAAAAATTTGGTGTTGTCCGGAGGACAGCTGTGATCGGCTCCAGTCACTCGCAACCATAAACATGAACGGTAGGAAATGAACGGATTGTAATACGTGAGAACGTTTTATATTTTTAATGTTATTATTATTTTTATTTTTATTTCTTATTTTATTTTTTTGTATTTTTCTGAAGCTGGAAACGGGGAGGCAATCAGACAGACTCTCGCATGCGCACAACCAAGATCCATCTGGCATACCCACCAGGGGGCGATGCTCTGCCCATCCGGGGCATCGCTCTGTTGCAACCAGAGCCACTCTATTGCCTGAGGCAGAGGCCATGGAGCCATCCCCAGCGCCAGGGCCATCTTTGCTCCAATGGAGCCTTGGCTGCGGGAGGGGAAGAGAGATACAGAGAGGAAGGAGAGGGGGAGGGGTGGAGAAGCAGATGGGCGCTTCTCCTGTGAGCCCTGGCCGGGAAGTGAACCCAGGACTTCCGCACACCAGGCCAACGCTCTACCACTGAGCCAACCGGCTAGGGCTTCCGTTATTATTATTTTTATTAAAGATTTGTCTGTGAGCCAAATGCAGCCATCAAAAGAGCCACAGCTGGCTCACGAGCCATAGGTTCCCGACCTCTGCTCTAGATCAGTGGTCCCCAACCCCCCAGCTGCGGACTGGTACTGGCTCGTGGGCCATTTGGTACCGGTCGACAGAGAAAGAATAAATAACTTACATTATTTAAGTCTGAACGATGTTTTATTTTTTAAAAATGACCAGATTCCCTCTGTTACATCCACCTAAGACTCGCTCTTGACGCTTGTCTCGGTCACGTGATACATTTATGTGTCCTATCCTAAAGACTGGTCCGTGAAAATATTTTCTGACATTAAACTGGTCCGTAGCCCAAAAAAAGTTGGGGACCACTGCTCTAGATGGTGAGCACTGGAGAGGGGGGAAGCTGAGATGGGATAATCTAAGCCTAAGTAGAGCTGCATGGCCCTCTCTGGGAAGCTGTCACCATGCCAGAGCAAGCCTGGTCACTGGGCCTCACCAGCTGCTTTCTGAATGAAGACTAGGAAGCTATAACCTTCAGCATAGCACCAAAAAGGCCCCTTCCTAAAAACCCACTGCCTTCCCTCTTGGTGGTCCCTACATTCTAGCAAACACCGGCAGTGCTCCTTATTAGGAGCATAGCATGACTGCTCCTGATCCTGTGAGTAGGGCCCTCTCCAAGGTCTCCAAGGTCAGTCCCTGGGTCTCTGGAACAATGTCAAGATGCTGGCATCCCAATCACCTGGACAGTTTTCCTTCCTTCCTCCCTCCCTCTCTTTCTTTTTTATTTATTTTTGTATTTTTCTGAAGTTGGAAACAGGGAGGCAGTCAGACAGACTCCTGCATGCGCCCGACCAGGATCCACCCAGCATGACCACCAGGGGGCGATGCTCTGCCCATCTGGGGCGTTGCTCTGTTGAGACCAGAGCCATTCTAGCGCCTGAGGCAGAGGCCACAGAGCCATCCTCAGCGCCCTGGCCAACTCTGCTCCCATGGAGCCTTGGCTGCGGGAGGGGAAGAGAGAGACAAGAGAGGAAGGAGAGGGGGAGGGGTGGAGAAGCAGATGGGCGCTTCTCCTGTGTGCCCTGGCCGGGAATTGAACCCGGGACTCTCGCACGCCAGGCCGACGCTCCACCACTGAGCAAATTGGCCAGGGCCTCTTTTTTTTTTAACCAATGCCTTTCACTCCTCTCCTTAGGACAGCCTGGTTCGGTGGGTTGGGGATAAACTCAGGAGCCTACACCCCAATGCCCAGGCAGCTAGGCACTCACAGAGCACAGCTGGGCTGGCGCAGGAGGCGGCAGGTTGGATGGTGGGGCACTTACCTCCGAACCCCCTCGTGATTCTCGATTTTGCTGATTATCTTTATGTTCTTTCCTTTTTCTCCCAGGACCTTCCTGACTTCATGCACATCGGATGCCTTGCGGATGAAGGACGCGAACACCATATCAACATCCTGCTCAACCCCGAACTTCAGATCCTGGATGTCCTTCTCTGACACGGCTGGCAGGTCCACGGCAGCCCCAGGGAGGTTCACGCCCTTCTTGCTGCCCAAAGAGCCACCATTCTCCACCTCTGTCACCAGGAAGTCAGCACCTGGCAGAATGAAGTAGTAGGTGGGAGTCAGAGCAAATGAAGGGCACGGGTCATTAACAGGGAAAGGAAGGAACAAAAAGCTGACACTTCTGTCCCCAATGCAGCAAGCAGGACAGCAGCACACTGTGGGCAGTGGCACCATCCTGCCAGAGTTCAAGTCCCAATACCAGTAACCGTGTAACCTCCAGCAAGTCAACTAACTTTGCCGTGACTCAGCTTTCTCACCCGTTAAATAGGAATACCTAATGATAAGGATGTTTTAAAATGTAAACAAGTTATCACGTGGAATTCTTATAACAGTGTCTAACTACAATAGGAGCCATTATTCCCAGACACATGGGAGTCCTGTACATATCATATGAGGGGCTAAGGGAGGAAGCAGAGACCCCACAGTGGTGAGGAAACATAAAAAGAAATCTTCTTGGATGCTCCCCAAGAGCATGAGTAAGCAGAACTGAAGTCTGTTTTTTTTTTTGTTTTTTCATTTTTCTGAAGCTGGAAACAGGGAGAGACAGTCAGACAGACTCCCGCATGCACCCGACCGGGATCCACCCGGCACGCCCACCATGGGGCAATGCTCTGCCCACCAGGGGGCGATGCTCTGCCCATCCTGGGCGTCGCCATGTTGCGACCAGAGCCACTCTAGCACCTGGGGCAGAGGCCACAGAGCCATCCCCAGCGCCCGGGCCATCTTTGCTCCAATGGAGCCTTGGCTGCGGGAGGGGAAGAGAGAGACAGAGAGGAAAGCGCGGCGGAGGGGTGGAGAAGCAAATGGGCGCTTCTCCTGTGTGCCCTGGCCGGGAATCGAACCCGGGTCCTCCGCATGCTAGGCCGACGCTCTACCGCTGAGCCAACCGGCCAGGGCTGAAGTCTGTTTTTGAGAATAAGGAGTTAAAAGGGAATTCCTGAGACTACAGACTCCATGTTGCTAACAGCTAAACAAGCTTTTTCTCTTCCTCATGTCCAGGAAATTTAGACACGGGAGCTGGTCTCAGACCTACCTTTCTCCTTTACCAGCAAAGAAATGAGTCCGTCGTCCACGTAGATCTTGCTGCCCACTTCCACCACCTTGCAAATGTTCTTGTAGTCCAGCCACAGGGTGTTCTCGTCACACTTCTCCATGTACGTGTTGTCCAGCGTGATCCTGAGAGTGGCCCCTTTCTTCAGCTCCACCTCTGCGGTGCCGCTCTGCAGACAAGAGAGTAAAATGCACCACAGGCCTGGGCCTCAGGGCCAGGCAGCCCTCCAGGCAGGAAAAGAAGCCCTATCTTCCAGGGAATGATGCTCAGATCTCAGGTAGAAGTAACAGTAAAGCTCTCTCCTTTGGGAATAAATAATCCCATTGTCTAACAGCATATTTCGAGGAAACAACCCCAGATAAACCTACAATGTTTTAGTTATACTATTTAAAGACAGAGGGGGAAAGACAGATCACTCTCCAACAGCAGAGATTTGCAAGTAGTTTTCTAAGAGTAAAACTGGTTCCTTTTTGGCATTGTTTCTTAGCCAAGTTGATTAATCAACTTTTTTTGGGGGGGTATTTTTCCAAAGTGAGAAGGGGGAGGCAGACAGACAGACAGACTCCTACATGCGCCTGACCGGGATACACCCAGCATGCCCAACAGGGGGCGATGCTCTGCCCAACTGGGGTGTTGCTCCACTGCAACAGGAGCCATTCTAGCACCTGAGGCAGAGGCCATGGAGCCATCCTCAGTGCCCGGGCCAACTTTGCTCCCAGAGTCTTGGCTGCCAGAGGGGAAAAGAGAGACAGAGAGAAAGAAGAGGGGAAAGAGTGGAGAAGCAGATGGGCACTTCTCCTGTGTGCCCTGGCCAGAGATCAAACCCAGGACTTCCACAAACAGGGCCGATGCTCTACTGCTGAGCCAATCAGCTGAGCTAATTGGCCAGGGCCAATTAAATCAACACCTTTCACCTTTTTTTTTTTTTTTGGAACAGTGATGAATCAAACCCTCATTCATACACCTAAACTCTGAGGAACGTGGCTTCCAGCAGGGCAGAAATGGCTGAGGACACCTCCGGGCCTCTTACTTGCTTCTCCCTAGGATACTCACGCCCTTGATGAGCCCAGTTCGGATCTCAGGCCCTTTAGTGTCCAGGGCCACAGCAACCGGGCGGTAGAGGATGGGGTCAGACGCGAAGCTCTCCGTGGCTGTGCGCACATTCTTGATGGTCTCTGCATGGTACTAGGGAGAGGAGAGGAAAGAAGTGAGGAGAGGGTGAATGTCCTTCCACAACCAGAGCTGGAGCTGAAGCTGACTGCTCAGGGCAGGCCTCCTCCACCTGCTCCCTGCCTTTTCAACCTCCTTGGCTTCTACCACTTCCACCACAACACCAACTCACTCCAAGCGCAAATCTCAGAAACATTTCCGAGAACTGCCACCAAAAACCGTGAAAGGCATGGTGTAGTGGGCCACAAGTTTGAGACCCCTGGTGTAGACACATCTCAACAGAAAAAGCGCCTGTATCCCCTCACCGGTTCTTTTGTCCTCAGCACATATCAAATAAAGTGGACGACAGGAGGAAAATCCCAGGCTGGTGTTTGGATAACACCGGTCTGTCCATCAATGCCAGATGCTGAATGTACTGAGCAATTCTGAGCTTTTCTCTATTAATTCCATCTATAATTCAAACTCCAAATTATTTACTTAAGCTAAAAGTGGCCCAAGATAAGTAGCCTGTTATGTATTTATTATTATTATTAGCAGTGACCTGTTGCTAAGGTCACACAAGCCTGCTTTTAGAATTATTTTCTAGAGTCTGGTTACAGGCAAATGTGGAATAGAGGTAGGTGGAAAGTGCCTTTCTCTGAACCAACTGCCTTTTGCTATTCCTATTTCTCACTTGCAACAAGTCTTGAGTTCAACCTTCTCTCTTTTCAGCCTTTTCTCTCTCTTTTTAAATTAATTACTTTTTTTTTTTTTGACAGAAATAGAGACAGACAGAGAGAGGGACAGATAGGGATAGATAGGAAGGGAGATGAGAAACATCAATTCTTCGTTATGGCTCCTTAGTTGTTCAATGATTGCTTTCTCATAAGTGCCTTGACCAGGGAGCTACAGCAGAGCAAATGACCCCTTGCTCAAGCTAGTAACCTTGGGCTCAAGCCAGCGACCATGGGGTCATGTCTATGATCCCATGCTCAAGCCAGAGACCTCGCACTCAAGCTGGTGAACCCATGTGCAAGCTGAATGAGCCCGTGCTCAAGCCGGCAACTTCGGAGTTTTGAACCTGGGATCTCTGCATCCCACTCTGACACTCTACCTACTGCGCCACCACCTGGTCAGGTTAATTAATTTATTTTTAAGTGAGAGGAGGGGAAATAGTGAGATGGGCTCCCTCATGTGCCCCAACCAGGATCCACCACCTGGCAACCCCCCGTCTTGAGCCGATGCTCTGTCCATCTGGGGGCCAATGCTTGCAACTGAGCTATTTTTTTTTTTTTTTGTATTTTTTCTGAAGCTGGAAACGGGGAGAGACAGACTCCCGCATGCGCCCGACCGTGATCCACCCGGCACACCCACCAGGGGCAACGCTATGCCCACCAGGGGGCGATGCTCTGCCCCTCTGGGGCGTCGCTCTGCCGCGACCAGAGCCACTCTAGCGCCTGGGGCAGAGGCCAAGGAGCCATCCCCAGCGCCCGGGCCATCTTTGCTCCAATGAAGCCTTGGCTGCAGGAGGGGAAGAGAGAGACAGAGAGGAAGGAGGGGGGGGGGGTGGAGAAGCAAATGGACGCTTCTCCTATGTGCCCTGGCCGGGAATCGAACCCGGGTCCCCCACACGCCAGGCCGACGCTCTACCGCTGAGCCAACCGGCCAGGGCGCAACTGAGCTATTTTTAGTGCCTGAGGCAGAGGCTCCATGGAGCCATCCTCAGTGCTGGGTCCAGTGTACTCAAATCAATCAAGCAATGGCTGCAGGAAAGAAAGAGAGAGAGAGAAAGAAGGAGGAGAGGGAGAGGAGGAGAAGCAGATGGCCATTTCTCCTGTGTGCTCTGACTGGGAATCAAATCTGGGACTTCCATATGCCAGGTCAATGCTCTATCTGCTGAGCCAACCAGCCAGGGCCAACCCCCTTCTCTTTCTCTATTTGCCGTTACCATTTGACTCAAAGCTTAGGTGTCAAAAGTTCTTAAATAGTGTAATCAGTATGACAGTGCCAATAAGAAGAACCTAGCTCAGCACTTCATGGGTCTTGGCCTATAACCACCATCATCCTGGAGAGCAGCACCTGCAAGCAGGAGGCCAGAGGGAAGCTGAACCAGAGCTTGATTGCCAAGCATGGTGTTGCCTAAAGCTTGGATATGAAAATCTCAGCTAATTCAGATAAACTCTACAATGAGGACCACTGGCTCTTTGAAGTAGAGTTCCTTACTGTAAGTTATGGAAATTTCTTTCTAATCCTGACTTGCAATAAAAATCATACAGAAAACAATAGAGAAATAGTAAATGAATGGGTGTTGGATACAGTTAAATGCCCCATGTTCAGAGTTAATGTGAGGAGTAACAGAATACATAACTTACTTAGAACAGAAATGAGCACATAGAAACTATTTAATAAATGCTACCTATTACTATCATTATCTTATATTATACTGATCAAACTATTGAATCTCAATGCAAACTGTGTTTCCAGAATAAAATTTACTTGGTCATGGGTCATGACTTTAATATATAACTGCCATTTGGGCCTGGTGTTCTGAGCAGAGGTAGATCTTACGATCTAATTGTTGGAAAATATCCAATTTCATTTCAATGTAGAGGCAGTCCCTGGGTTACGAATAAGATGGGTTCTGTGGGTTTGTTCTTTAGTTGAATCTGTATGTGAGTTGAAAAAGGTACATTTACCTATTAAATGCAACTTAGAGAGATGTTTGTCTTAACATAGTATTTACTTCCACTTTTCTGTGCATATAAATACTTACATATTTTCAAACCTACAGAACCTATCTCATTTGAACCCAGGGACTCTCTATATAAGAAATTAAGCTACAAGTCATTTTATGACTTTTAAACTCTCTTCTAATGTAGAATAAATAGTCCCTTTCCCATTTATAGTCTTTTCTGTGCTCTTTTATTCTTGACCAGACTTTCCAGGACTTTTTGATTTATTGTTTTTTTTTCCTGTTTTTTGTTGTTGTTTTTTTAGCCCCAAAGAACCAACTCTTGGTTTAATTTGTTGAATTTATTTTCTATTTTAATCATTAAACTATGCTTTAAAATCAACTCCTTTCCTTCACCTGTTTAAGGTTATTTTAGGGTTCCCCCTAGTGTTTTGTATTAAATATGTATTTATTTCATTTACTTTCACACTCTCGCTTGACAACTGCATTCAAATTTACAGATTTTCTACTTAGTATGTTAGACTTTGTTCTCAATTTCTATAAAGGGTAAGTCAGCAAGCCTGACCAGGTGGTAGCGCAGTGGATACAGCGTTGGACTGGGATGCCGAGGACCCAGGTTCGAGACCCCGAGGTTGCCAGCTTGACCACGGGCTCATCTGGTTTGAGCAAAAGCTCACCAGCTTGGACCCAAGGTCGCTGGCTCGAACAAGGGGTTACTCGGTCTGCTGAAAGCCTGCGGTCAAGGCACATATGAGAAAGCAATCAATGAAAAACTAAGGTGTCGCAATGTGCAACGAAAAACTAATGATTGATGCTTCTCATCTCTCTGTTCCTGTCTGTCTGTCCCTCTCTCTGTTTCTGTAAAAAAAAAAAAAAAAAAAAAAGGCTAAGTCAGCAAATGTGGCCTATATAATTTCTACTTACGAAACTTGAGGTTTTATTTTCCTTTTTGTGGCCTAACATATTTCTGAAACATTAGCAATTTAAATAAATATGCATTTATGTCTTGGAGACAGAATCATACACACTTACCAATTGATTATTAGGTATTATATTACTCAAATTCTCTACACTGTCATCTTCTGGTACACTTTTAGAAGGAGTACTGAAGTCTCCTCCCACCACAGCTGTGGTCTTGTTGGATGTTACCAGTTGAAAAATCCCACCCCTCAATGTCGTCCTTGTGCAACACTCTACAGCTTGGTTAGTGAAGTCAGTATTTCTGGCCAACATGGCACGACGGGACCACTTGCTCAGTGAAAGCACACCTTGCCCATGTTTGCCATGTAAACAGACAGACGTGGGGGCTAGAGATCCTGTGGTCATGCTGTGAAAGGGTCCTGTGCAGACGGTGGACACTCCTCGGTCAGAGCGAGGGAAAGAAAGCAACTTCAGTGTTCTGCTCAGAAGAGTATTTAAAATATGAAGAGCTGTATAAGCACAACCCGGCTGCAGGTCAGGAGCCACAAGGTGCTGTGCAGTCAAACTGAAACCTGTCTACTTGACATTATATATAACATTAGGACACTTTCAGATCAGCTTCTAAAACCCAGATTGCAGAGACAACCTCATCCTGGTCAAAAACCTAAAATAAACCCATAGGAGAGATTTGGGTTTTTTTTTGTTTGTTTGTTTTTATCCCAATCCTAATCTGTGAATAAGAGTTAAAGCACAGATTATCTCCAAATGCCTCTTACAGTTTAAAAAAATAAAATAAAATGGCCTGAGTCGGCCCCTCAGCAGGCACAATGGATAGCACTCACCCTTGCCATTTTGGGGCTGTGTGGTGTTATTTTACTGGATAGAAGTTATAGAGCCCAGTAAAGGTCAACTTCTTAAAATCTATTTCAGCTCCTTCCTCTGTAGACCCTGGCTCCCTGATCCAGCAGCAGGGAGCAGCTGTGATGTTTTCAGCTCTCTCTTTGGGCCAAGCTAACTCTTTTTTTTTTTTTTTGTATTTTTCTGAAGCTGGAAACGGGGAGAGACAGTCAGACAGACTCCCGCATGCGCCTGACCAGGATCCACCCGGCACGCCCACCATGGGGTGACACTCTGCCCACCATGGGGCGACGCTCTGCGCGACCAGAGCCACTCTAGCACCTGGGGCAGAGGCCAAGGAGCCATCCCCAGCGCCCAGGCCATCTCTGCTCCAATGGAGCCTTGGTTGCGGGAGGGGAAGAGAGAGACAGAGAGGAAGGAGAGGGGGAGGGGTGGAGAAGCAAATGGGCGCTTCTCCTATGTGCCCTGGCCGGGAATTGAACCCGGGTTCCCCGCATGCCAGGCCGATGCTCTACCGCTGAGCCAACCGGCCAGGGCCCAAGCTAACTCTTGAAGTGACTTCTGGTGACTCCTGCTGAGGACCCCCAGCTTTGGAAAATGACAGAATGTCATTGCAGACATGTCTTAACCTGTCTGAGGTGCCTGCTGAACATGGATCCTCTGAACTTAGTCAGGCCCCCGTGACATTTAGAGGCTGCCACTTGCCAGGCTATAGGCTGTTTCCCACGGGCTAAGGAAGCTATGATGAAGTCTCATGTTTCCAGAAAGGAAGAATTCACCTCTTGGATGGCTCTTTCTGAAGCTTTATTTTTAGCTCAAACTTAATACCAACTTCCAAATGCCAGAGGGCAACCTTTCTCCCCCTGCTCTTCTAGGGCAGCATTTTCTTTATTCTGAACAAGCATGGCCTGACCTGTGGTGGCGCAGTGGATAAAGAGTCGACCTGGAACACTGAGGTCACTGGTTCAAACCCCATGCTTGACCGATCAAGGCACAAACGGGAAGCATCTGTGAGTTGATGCTTCCTGCTCCTTCCCTTGCCTTTCTATCTATTCTTTCTCTACCCTCTCTCTAAAAATCAATAAATAAAATATTTTTTAAAAATTAAAAAAAGAGAGGTATTAAAGTCAAGAGAGGGGAAGTCTGCCTCATCTATTTCTCCTCTATCAATGCCAGTGTGAAATCCCAGGGCCTATGGTTGAGCCTGAAGGTTTTAAAAAGGCACTGTCCCTCAGGGAGCCCCTATACTCCTACACTCCTCAAAATAAGCTTGTCCGAATTTGGGAACAGAAGCAGGAATAGAAGACTTCCCAAGAGCAGCCCCCTGGACCGTGGGTCTGTCCCCAGGTCAAGTCCGCTCGTGAGCAGCCCTAGCACTAACATAATCCTACCAGGCTCCTGGGAAAGTGTTATGACTCAGTTTTATCTGAATGGACCGGAACCCCTGGGAACGAACAGCTTGAACACAACGCTGAGGAAGTGAAGTATGAAATGCCAGACAGGGTCAGTGTGAGAGCCACAGTGGAAGCCCTTCTCCTGGGCCTGCCCGGTCATCCTAAACCAGACCAGAGTCCATCTGCAGGGTAAGCCTTTGTCCCTGCAGTGTGAGCTGTTACAGAAGACCGTGGTGGGCGTGTCAAGCCCTACGGCCAGGGCAGCTAATGGCTCAGAGAGGTTCCGGCAGCACTTTTCTACGTCCCTCTGCATGGGCTCATGGTGGTACAAGTACATGGGAGGACCACAGCCAATGACAAAGGTCTTCTTTTTTTTTAATTAATTTTAATGGGGTGATATCGATAAATCAGGGTACATATGTTCATAGAAAACATCTCTAGGTTATTTTGACATTTGATTATGCTGCATTCCCATCACCCAAAGTCCCATTGTCTTCCGTCACCTTCTATCTGGTTTTCTTTGTGCCCCTCCCCTCCCCCAACCCCTCCCTCTCCTCCCCCCCTCCCCATATTCCCCACACTCTTGTCCATGTCTCAACAAAGGTCTTCTTTGTCAAGGAGGTGTGGCCAACGGAGATGGCAGGAGAGGGGGAGGAGAGTAGGCAAGGACAGGCCATTGATGGCACTCTTCCCATTGGCTGTAAACCCCAGATCTGCTCTTGCCTGGCCCACTGCATCCTCACCCTGCTTCCTACATGCCACCCCAGTGGCCAAGCTGCCCAGCTGACGCTCACCTCGTGAGTTCCATGAGAGAAGTTCAGACGAGCCACATTCATCCCAGACTTAATCATCTCTTTCAACATCTCCACTGATCGGGAAGCTGGGCCTAGTAAAAAAGTTTTAAAGACAAAAATCTTAATTATTCAAAGGATATACACTTGAAACTTGCTTGGGTTTCCCACCCCCCAAAGAGCTCAATATTCTTTTTAAAAAGCCACATACATGGCTATTACTGTGTTAGCCCACTTTCTTAATTTAGGGGCACACTTTTATTGCCTTTAAATTCTACAGGCTCCCATCTAATCAGGGAAGCCCAGGAAAGACTTGGCTAGCCCTCTTTGCTCTCCTGGAAGCCCAGCCAGATGTCCAACCAATGACACTTGGTCATACAGAGAATGTCAAAAAATATTTCTGGCCCTGGCCAGTTGGCTCGGTGGTAATATCGGCCTAGCATGTGGATGTCCTGGGTTCAATTCCCAGCCAGGGCACAAAAGGAAAGCAAACATCTGCTTCTCCACCCCTCTCCTTCTCTCTCTCTCTCTCTCTTCCCCTCCTGCAGCCATGGCTTAATTGGTTCAAGTGCATCAGCCCTGGGTGCTGAGGATGGCTCCATTGAGCCTCTCACCTCAGGCACTGAATATAGCTTGGTTGCCAAGCAATGGCCCAGATGGAGTTTGCCGGGCGAATCTCAGTCAGGGCACATGTGGGAGTCTTATGTCTCTATCACCCCTCTGCTCACATGAAAAAGAAGAAGAAAAAAACATACATCTTTCCTAAGTCTCCAAGATACTCCTACAAAGACATGCTAAGGAAGATGCTCTCTAACTTTTGCCTTTAGCAGAAAACATAAAGCATACCAATACTTTATTGCAACTTCCTACGCTATCAGTTCCCATAAGAATCTGTGCAGAATCTTGCTCAGTATCCAGGACTGCTACACTTAGTCTATTCAGGAGAGAAAAGAACACTGTCACATGAAGCCTTATTTGGGGGGGGGGGGGGGCACACTCACTCACCAATGGTACAGATGATGCCTGTGTTCCGGGCTGTGATGGGCGGTGAGTCGATGTCCAGGCGGCACATGTGCTCCAGGAACGTGTCGGCCATGGCCGCGTGCAGCTGCTGTGTCTGAATGAAGGCAGTCCCGACATCACTGTGGGGCTTCGGCATTGTTGCTGAGGTCCTGGGTCCAGAGGAAGCAAAGGGCGTGATTAGTTTGAGAAGCCTGGGTTGTTACTACACCACTTGGCATGGAAGGCCATTTCCTGCTGATACATTAAATCAATCAACATGCTTTGTGCACACGCCACAGGTAACCCCTCACACCCTGGCCATGTGGTGCTCCTTGAGTCACGCAAAGGGCGCACGGGACAATGAGCAAGTACTTCCTGAGCATCCACTGCACGCAGACCTCCCTCACACTGGGCTAGTTTCTACCCCGACAGCTTTCCTGCTAATCATATCAACAACATCATTTTACGTGCCCTGAAGGAGCTTCCTCAAAAGAAAACTAACCATCTTCCAGTGACATAAACAACTGACTCCTTCCTAGTTTAGAACCTTGGTAAATCTAGATCTTTGTATGAAAACTTGTCTCAAAGCCACAAACATCCACTACAGGCTGGAGCACCCATACTGACTCTTAACAATGCCCCCCCAAACCCAAAGTGATGTTCCTGATTGTCGAGACAGCCAACACTCAGGCAGTTCTCCTTGCTCTAGATTCCTAGGTTTTCACTAACCCAAAACACCATATAAAGTCATTGCTCGACACACTCCAGGCCTGAGAGTGGGTCCCAGACCACTGATAGGCAATAAAAACTGATCCCGGAACACTGGAACCCTGAATGCAAAATCTTTTCATCCCAGGAGTTTGCGACTAAAAACCCTATCTACTTTTGATCAGAAGGACTTCAGGATGTGCAAAGCAATTTGCATAAAACCCAGGATAACCATTGTGCTGGTCTAGTTCTAAAATTATCACAATTCCATTTGCAACATGAGATTAAAGTTGCCTGTCAGATGTTTTTCCCCAACCATGCACCATGCCAACTCCCTTTACAACTCTGACAAGCACACCACTCCCAGTAACAAAGACTGTCTGTTCCAGGTAATTAACCAGCCCAGGTTACAATCCTGACAACTTTTCTGACCTTTGCTCTCATTCATTACTGCCTTATAGTAAACTCACTCAGCCAGTGAGAAAAGGAGTGAGACACTTACAGCCAGTCCCTTGAAGAACTGTCAGGTAAGGATATGAGCAGAAGCTTGACATTTCTCGTCAGAAGACTGTCCCTGCCCTGGCCGGTTGGCTCAGCGGTAGAGCGTCGGCCTAGCGTGCGGAGGACCCGGGTTCAATTCCCGGCCAGGGCACACAGGAGAAGCGCCCATTTGCTTCTCCACCCCTCCGCCGCGCTTTCCTCTCTGTCTCTCTCTTCCCCTCCCGCAGCCAAGGCTCCATTGGAGCAAAGATGGCCCGGGCGCTGGGGATGGCTCTGTGGCCTCTGCCTCAGGCGCTAGAGTGGCTCTGGTCGCAACATGGCGACACCCAGGAGGGGCAGAGCATCGCCCCCTGGTGGGCAGAGCGTCGCCCCTGGTGGGCGTGCCGGGTGGATCCTGGTCGGGCGCATGCGGGAGTCTGTCAGACTGTCTCTCCCTGTTTCCAGCTTCAGAAAAATGAAAAAAAAAAAAAAAAAAAAAAAGAAGACTGTCCCTTTCCTCAAATTCTTAGACCAAGGGGCTGTTCCTTCTAAAACCCTCAAGCCTAAATGCTTCATCCCAGGCTCAGGAACAAATCCCTCTTTAGCCCTGTCCCACATCCTCCTAAATCGGAAGGCTCCAAATCAAAGCACCCCTTCCCATAACCTTATTCCTTCTCCCTCTATCCCTGACTTTGGGGCCTCTCTGGGTGGCTCTGGTAAGAGTGCACAACTAAATTGTCTCTGCCATCTTCAAGAAGTCTGGTAAAAGCCTGAGAAGCTTTGTGACCAGTTGTGAGCAACAAGTCCTCAACTACAGAATCTAAAATGTTTAAAATGGGGACATAAGAGACTGGCTAACTTGTGCACATGGCAAGCACACTGTTCCTTTCGCTGTGTGCCTCCTCACCTTGCTAAGCACCAGGTCCTGAAAATCAGCATCACCCCTCTCCACACAACCTGGTTGGTTCTGCATCTCTCAGCACCTGGACATATCCCGTGTGTGCTGAACACTGTTTCATGAGTCTTAATGCATCTCTGCCAAAAGCAAATTTGTACCTGCACCCCGTCCATGCCCAAATCTGAGGAACTTCTGAATTACTGGAGGGCCAGCCCGGGCAGCCAAGGTTCCCACATTTGCACACACAGCTGAAGAGGAGTGCATGCCTTCATAACACCAGTGGGCTTGGGTAAGTCTGGCCACTAAGGGAATGGTACTACTGAGGAGACGGTACCAGGTAGCACACGGAGCCAGTAGGAACACAGAGGCCCTGCTGGAGCCTCCAAGTGGAGAGAGCCACACAGTCTGAAGGCTGTGTCATGAACAAAAAAGGTCTGCGAAACTGGGTTGGGGTAACCAGCCCCACTCTTCTTAGAAAGCACCAGCTGGCTCCTTAGTAGGCCCGAGACATTAGGGTCTCCTTGCAGACAACTGGCTGGGCCACCAATTATCAGGTCATACCTTGTATTCTCTGTGCTTGAGCTTCCGGTGACATAATGCTCTTTTTTTGGCTCAGGGTGGCTCCTTGGCCCCACTTGCAAAAACTGCTCAGAGCTGAGTAAGGTTTTCTCTTTGGAGCTGTACAAGGATTAAGGTAAAGGCTGAGTATAACTAAAGCTCTTTGAGGTAATGAAAAAATTACCTTAATAACCAGGTATTCAGGTGGTAGCTGCTCCTAGACATTCAGTGATGTTACAAAGGAAAACACAAACCTCCCAAGCAAATACCATGAAACTGGTAACAGAAAACTCATAGGTAAAAGTGAATTCTTGACCCTAGCTGGTTGGCTCAGTGGTAGAGTGTCAGCCTGGCATGTGGATGTCCAGGTTCGGTTCCCAGTCAGGACACACAGAAGTGCTCACCTACTTCTCCACCCCTCGCCATCTTGCTTCTCTCTCTCTTCTCTCCTCCTGCAGCCAAGGCGCAATTAGAGCGAGTTGGCCTCGGGTGCTAAGGATGACTCCATGGCCTCCGCCTTAGGTGCTAAAAAAATGGCTCCGATTGCAATGGAGCAAGGGTCCCAGATGGGTAGAACACCGCCCCCTAAAATTTTAAACTAACTAAATAAATAAGTTCTTGCTGGCCCCTCTACGATGTTTTTCCCCCTCCCCTAACACCCAAATATTCCTTTTCCTGTAAAGACTCTAAACATGTGGTTTACTATTATTTCACTATTCTCTTCAGCAAGGGTCCCCAAACTTTTTACACAGGGGGCCAGTTCACTGTCCCTCAGACCATTGGAGGGCCAGACTATAAAAAAAAACTATGACCAAATCCCTATGCACACTGCATATATATTATTTTAAAGTAAAAAAACAAAACGGGAACAAATACAATATTTAAAATAAAGAACAAGTAAATTTAAATCAACAAACTGACCAGTATTTCAATGGGATCTATGGGCCTGCTTTTAGCTAATGAGATGGTCAATGTCTGGTTCCATATTTGTCACTGCTAACGTAACAAGTGATATGATGCGCTTCCGGAGCCATGACGCGTGCGTCCCGCGTCACTGGAAGTAGTACTGTACATGAGCAACATTGCGCTTTGCAGCGTCACCACATACAATACCACTGACTAGAAATGAAAGAGGTGCCCCTTCTGGAAGTGCGGTGGGGGCAGATAAATGGCGTAGTGCGGCCTGCGGGCGTAGTTTGGGGACCCCTGCTCTACAGAAACCTGATCCCTCCTCCTTTTTCAGGGGGAAGGGATACTAAATTAAACATCCATAAAAGGTCTGGAAGCGTAGCTACCAAAATATTAACAGCATGTTGTGGTGGTAGGAGTACAGCAAAATTTTTTCTTGTCTTTACTAATAAATTTACTGATATAAAATATTTTTATTATAAGAAAAATTACAAATATACCTCCTCCAGAAATAATATATTTACAAGCATCTTGGTAAAAGTATTGAAATTTAAAAAAGTGTGCTTGACCAGTGGTGGCA
Organism: Saccopteryx leptura; assembly: GCF_036850995.1. Taxonomy (NCBI): domain Eukaryota; kingdom Metazoa; phylum Chordata; class Mammalia; order Chiroptera; family Emballonuridae; genus Saccopteryx; species Saccopteryx leptura. The sequence continues at coordinate 125,668,109 of NC_089508.1, forward strand.
CAGTAGACAGGGTGTCAACCTGGTATGCTGAGGACCCAGGTTTGAAACCCAGATGTCCCTGGCTTGAGCATGGGCTCATCCAGCTTGAGCCCATTATCATGTCCGTCCCACACCATGCCCACATACAGGAGCCTCATTCTTGAGCCTGAGTCCCTGCAGGAGGAGCCTCCTCAGAGCCACTTCCTCCTCTGCGAGAAACAAGACACCATAGGGGGCCTCAGTGCAGGTTGACGGGCCACTGGCTCAGCTAGAGCCCCTGGTCAAGGCACATATAAGAAGCAGTCAGTGAACAACTAAGGTGCCACAGCTATGAGTTGATGCTTCCTATCTGTCTGAATCTTTCTGTCTCTCTTTCTCTCTTGCTAAAAATAATAATAAAAAATAAAACAAATGTGAAGCTCCCAGTTCTATTAGGCAACTATTGTTTTATGCACTTTAGGAATACTGTTTAAATGTGGCAGGTAAGATAAGGCATCTTAGGACCTAAGTTACAATTGGACAGTTTCACAGGTCAACTGGTGCATTCAGAACCTCAAAGCAAAAAAAAAAAAAAAAAAAAAGTAATACAGTTTACAGGAAAATTCAATGTCAAAAACCTGTTAGTACCTGACCTGTGGTGGTGCAGTGCTGAGGTCACTGGTTCAAAACCCCAGCCTTACCCAGTCAAGGCACACATGAGAAGCAACTACTACAAGTTGATGCTTCGTACTCCTCCCCCACCACCTTTCTTTATCTCAAATCAATAAATAAAATCTTAAAAAAACCTGTTAGTTATATGCTCAAATCCAGACAACTTCTTGTCCTGTCTAGTCTGTCCTCAGGCTCCACCACACAGTACTGTGACAAAGGTGTCCTGGCACAGAAGCCTGCCCCCAGGACCAGATATAAGTATACTGAGCTCAAATACTAACCCTATTTCACCACCTCAGACTAAATTGAGGTTTACAAGGTCTGACCTTTTGTTTACCTATGCTATTAAGTACAAAAATAACAAATGAAAACTTGGTTATTTGAGTGGAAATATATATCAGCAATGACCCCACCCCCCAAAAAAAGCAAGTGGGTCCAGATTCCTACAGGGTCTCAGCATGTCCTCAGAGCACATCACCAAAACAGACCCCATGTCTCATCCCTGGTCACTAACTGGTCTCTCCTGCCCGTCTCCAAGGACCTCCCTGAGCTGCTTCTTCCAAGCACATGGTGCCAACTACCTGCAGTTCTGCCTACAGCACCCTCTGGACTCTGCTGGCCCCAGGACGGCAGCCTCAGCCCCAGTCTCTCAGGGCCAGCCGCAGGGAAGAGCTCCCCCCCCACTCACACCAACATCTGGACAGTGTCTGTGGGGACACGTGGCCCTGCCCTTGACAGTGGCCTCACTACCACACCCTCCTCTGCGGGACGCACAGACATGCAGAGCCAACCTCCAGCCAGCACTGGAAGTCCGGTGCATCCACTGATGGCGAGAACTGCTGTGCCCAGGTACAGGAGCCTCATTCTTGAGCCTGAGCCCCTGCAGGAGGAGCCTCCTCAGAGCCATTTCTCCTCTGCGAGAAACGAGACACCAAAGGGGACCTGAGTGCAGGCAGTCAGGACTCAGCGGGCGGTCCCAGTTCAGCTCCAGAGGCCCCTAGTCCCACTTTTCCTTTCCTATCTCAAGGGGCTCCTGATTACTTCATTCATTTCACTCCTCAGAAACCAGCAAGGGGTGGAGGGATTTGTATAAAAAATCCCTGGCATGCTACTTCTTAGAGCCTGCACTGTTGGCAAGTTGTTCTGGAAAAGATTCACTCTTCACTCCACCTATTCTACCTCTCACAAAGGCCCATGCCACTCTGCTCTGGCAAGCAGCCTGGCCCATGAGCCTGCACGTACCTGAGCCAGTCTGTAACCAGCCCAGGATCTCTGCACCAGTTGATGCCAGCCTCACCACCCAGACTAACCCAGTAACAGTGGCACCTGTCTTCCTCACTCTGGTATCAATTTGCTACTCAGGCTTCCTACTCTCCAAACCAGCATGAAGGCCTTTCATCAATTTCCACATCTTTAGAAGGTCCAGTCTACATCACAACATGCTGGACAAAGCACATAGGCCAGCCCGTTCCCTAGGAGCTCTCTCCCCAGATGATGGAGCAGGGGGATGTAATTCCCAAGATTGGGCTTCAGCTGACTGTGGCAGCAGGAAGATCCGAACAGGTGCAGGCCAGCCACAGAACCAAGTCCAAGCCGGGTCTAGAGTGAATGGGCATGCATCCCGAAATAGATAGATGACAACTGTGAATTTGCACATGGGATGGGTTATGGAGGATAAGCAATCTTTAGCTGAGATATGTGAATCTGAAGTCTGCTCCACCCTCAGCAGGCCCCATAACAGAAAGGAAAGTCTAGTTTGCCCAGTTTTGCAACAAAATGAACACACCTGTAGGTTCAAGTAATATTCCTTTGCTTTTATTTATTCAGGGCTAGAAGTGACTTAAAAACCGGCCTGACCAGGTGGTGGCACAGTCGGACTGGGATGCGGGAAGACCCAGGTTCGAGACTCCGAGGTCACCAGCTTGAGCGAGGGCTCATCTGAGCCCAAGGTCACTGGCTCGAGCAAGGGGTTACTTGGTATGCTGAAGGCCCGCGGTCAAGGCAAGTATGAGAAAGCAATCAATGAACAATTAAAGTGTTGTAATGCGCAACGAAAAACTAATGATTGATGCTTCTCATCTCTCTCTGTTCCTGTCTGTCTGTACCTGTCTATCCCTCTCTCTGACTCTCTCTCTGTCTCTGTAAAAACAAACAAAAAAAAAACCCTTATACGCCCTGGCAGGTTGGCTCAGTGGTAGAGCGTCAGCCTGGCGTGCGGGGGACCCGGGTTCGATTCCCGGCCAGGGCACATAGGAGAAGTGCCCATTTGCTTCTCCACCCCCCCTCCTTCCTCTCTGTCTCTCTCTTCCCCTCCCGCAGCCAAGGCTCCATTGGAGCAAAGATGGCCCGGGCGCTGGGGATGGCTCCTTGGCCTCTGCCCCAGGCGCTAGAGTGGCTCTGGTCGCGGCAGAGCAACGCCCCGGAGGGGCAGAGCATCGCCCCCTGGTGGGCAGAGCGTCACCCACAGGGGCGTGCCGGGTGGATCCCGATCGGGCGCATGCGGGAGTCTGTCTGACTGTCTCTCCCCGTTTCCAGCTTCAGAAAAATACAAAAAACAAACAAACAAACAAACAAAAACCCCTTATAAGCGCCTGACCAGGTGGTGGCGCAGTGGATACAGCATCGGACTGGGATGCAGAGGACCCAGGCTTGAGACCCTGAGGTCTCCAGCTTGAGCGCGGGCTCATCTGGTTTGAGCAAAGCTCACCAGCTTGGACCCAAGGTCGCTGGCTCAAGCAAGGGGTTACTTGGTCTGCTGTAGCCCCACGGTCAAGGCACATATGAGAAAGCAATCAATGAAAAACTAAGGTGTCGCAACGAAAAACTGATGATTGCCTGACCAGGTGGTGGCGCAGTGGATAGAGCATTGGACTGGGATGCGGAAGGACCCAGGTTCGAGACCCCGAGGTCACCAGCTTGAGCGCGGGCTCATCTGGCTTGAGCAAAGAGCTCACCAGCTTGGACCCAAGGTTGCTGGCTCCAGCAGGAGGTTACTCGGTCTGCTGAAGGCCCAAGGTCAAGGCACATGTGAGAAAGCAATCAATGAACAACTAAGAAGTCGCAAAGCGCAACGAGAAACTGATGATTGATGCTTCTCATCTCTCTCCGTTCCTGTCTGTCTGTCCCTATCTCTGCCTCTGTAAAAAAAAAAAAAAAAAGAAAAGAAAAACTGATGATTGATGCTTCTCATCTCTCTGTTCCTGTCTGTCTGTCCCTGTCTGTCCCTCTCTCAGTAGTCTCTGTAAAATAAATAAATAAATAAAGCACCATTATTATAAAAAAAGAAAGACTTATAAGCAAGAGCCTAAGGTCCTTTCACAAACTAGAGTGTGGAATAGGACACAAAAGCTGATGCTAAATGGGCCTAACCCCAGAAAGACCAGCCAAATAAATCCAGGGCAGGAAGTACCAAGATGGGGAAACCTCGCTGTCCTCACATGCCAAGGGTTTCCTGGTTTAATCGCAGGCACTCCGAGCAGAGAACTGGTTTCAGCCCAAAGAAGGAAGTCTGGATGTTGCTGTGCTATTACGGTGCCTCCTTATGAGGCTTGAGAGAATGAGGCAGGGCTTCCGGGCACGGAACTCATACTTTGGTTTAGGACCCTTCCAGGTCAGGCACAACCAAGCTGGATGATGGGCCTCAGCACTTACAGGAACTACTGCTCTGTATCACAGCTGCAGGGAGAAAAAGGAGGAATGGCAGGAGGGCCATGCCAGCTTGCCAAGGGCACTGACCTAGTTAACCTAGTTAGTCTGACTGGTCTTGGGTTTACTTCTGCTTTGTTTTCAACTAAAGATATATTAAACAACTGCATTTCTACCACCCAGAACTGACATTAACATTTGGCCAGATTATTTTTAGACCTAAAATTTTTTTTACAATTTTACAGTTTATTTCTTCTCCACCCCCAGGCCCCTTCAGCCCTTTCACATCCCATCAAAAACATTGACACCGACCACCTGTGATACTGCTAATCTCTAAAATGCCCTAAGTCGTGTGCTATACAAATATCACTAAACTTGCTTTTTCACTTGGCACATTTAACATCTATCTGGTTAGTGTACAGATCTGGTTAATTCCTATGAGATGCTATACCAGTCCACTGCACAGCTAGATGCTTTATTTTGGTATTCCCTTACTGGTTGGCCATCTCCCCCCTATTAAACCAATACCCCCCCCCCCCCCAGTTTTCAGTGCTATAACAACTCTCCTTGCACGTTTCCTTGTGCAGGTGTGAGAGTCTATACACCCAGAAATGAAATTCCTGAGCCACAAGGTATGCTTATTTTCTGTTTTACTAAATATTTCTCAATTGCTCTCCAAAGTGGCTATATCCACTTTCAACTAACCAGAAATGTCAGTTCTTGCCTTCCAATCCCCTTTACCAACACTTGAAACTGTAAAACTTTTTAAATGTTCAACCATCTGATGGCTAACTTTTGTGAGTATGCTCCCTTATAATAATAAAAGGTGCCTCAAATATCAAGTCTTTGTCTCCATACCTCTTACCTAGATCAAAACTTCAGGGCTCCCCCCAAATGTGCATGGTTTCATTTCATTCCAAAACTGACTCAGCTGACTCATCACCTGAGACAGCAGAGACACATGTTGTCTAAATATTCCCTCTCTGTAAATTGATTAAAGATGTTTAGAAAGGGCCCTGGCCTGGGGGCTCAGTGGATAGTGTTGTCCTGGTACACAGAGGTCACAGGCTCAAAGTCTGGCCTTATGAGAAGTAACCAATGAGTGCACAACTAAATAAAAAAGCTAAGTAGAACAATAAGTTGATGCTTCTCCTCTCTCCTTCAAATCAATGGGAATTTTAAAAAAAGTGTTTAGACGGGATGGGCCTCCTTTCAGAGAATTTTCCCAACTGCTATCAGCTAAGCCAGCTCATACTCTGAATGAAATGTTATGACCACCAGCTTCGCTGCCCTATCACAGCGGGTCCTGGCATCTCCCCACTACAGCCGCTGCCTGACTTCCAAATGCAGCTTGTTCACTGCTGACCTCAGAGAAGAGAGGTTTAGAGCTCCCCAGCTTTGCATACAGTCAGAAGTGGGGGAGGTTAGCCTCAGAGGCCAGCAGAGGTACTGCAGCCTGGCTCTCCTACGTGCAGACTGACACAGCCGCTGCAGGGGCAGGGAGGGGCAGTGCTGCTCCGTGGCCAGCCAGCCAACGTCTCCCTCTTTGAGCAATCAGTCAAATCAGGAGGCCAAAAGGCCCAGCAGAGGCTGCAGGCCACCACCCACCACACCTCACCTTTCCCTAAACAGCTTCTTTGATGAAGCCCTGAAGAAGCAGACTTCATTTATCTAGCCCAGGGGTAGTCAACCTTTTTATACCTACCGCCCACTTTTGTATCTCTGTTAGTAGTAAAATTTTCTAGCCGCCCACCGGTTCCACAGTAATGGTGATTTATAAAGTAGGGAAGTAACTTTACTTTATAAAATTTATAAAGCAGAGTTACAGCAAGTTAAAGCATATAATAATTACCAAGTACTTTATGTCAGGTTTTCGCTAAGTTTGACAGAATAAATCTTTATAAAACAACTTACTATAGTTAAATCTATCTTTTTATTTATACTTTGGTTGCTCCGCTACCGCCCACCATGAAAGCTGGAATGCCCACTAGTGGGTGGTAGGGACCAGGTTGACTATCACTGATCTAGCCTAAGGCTGGCTCTTGGTGAAAAATACAAGTTCCCAGAAAGTACTAGGAATGGCATTAGGAATGGTCTTCATTTGGCTCTATCCCACCTATACCAAAATTTGATGCTTAAAGTGATAACTCAAGGTACTATAAGAATTTTAACCAAATAAAATAATTTCTTCATCTCACAAAGTTGCAAGAAAACTGCTCTGCTCACATGGGTGACTCATTCCTGTGGTGTGCCAGTCAACTGGGATCTGAATGGGGATCCTCAGAATGACTGAGAAAGAATGTCAAATGAGTCACTTTCCCCTACCTTGATCTCGGTCTTAGCTTTGGGTCAGAATAACACCTCCTGGCATGCCTTCATAAAAGCTGAAGCTAAGTAAATGAAAACTCATGTAGTGTGAGTCTGTCATGCAAAGGCTATATTTTTTTTCTACCTTCCTGCTCACAGCCATTTCCTCATTTCTTCCATTGCCTCAATATTAAGAAATAAACAGCTTCAGAACTGCAATGGCTTTTCCTGTGATTCCACATTGATGTCACAACACACAAGCTGCATAAGTAACTCCCATAAGGTGTTAACTCTGATTGGAGTCACAGCTACTAAATTTGCCAAATCTCAGGGGGTAACATTTCTTAAAGATTCATTAATGGCTCTTGGTTAAACTATGAATTTAACTAAGTTAAACTAAAATTATGTACTTCCAATGCCACGCTTAACACGAGAACAGCTGTACTAGAAAGAAAGAGCCTAATGTCCACATATTTTGGTTCAAGTCTAGTAACTCAGAAATGAGTTCAAGGACATTGTTCCAGGCGCTATCCCCACAGGCTGCCATGCCCACCACAGAAGGCTCGGGAACGTGGGTGCATAGACTGGGTGCAGGGCTCTGCCCGCTGCACTTCTGTTCCTAGGGCATTATAGAGAGCCTGGGGATCTGGACAAACCATTTTTTCACTCAGTTGAGACATTTTTAACTGGGGGAAATGTGTGGTTCATTATTTGACTCACTGAAGGGGGAGAGGGAACTTTTTAAACCTGCCAAATTAATAATGCAGTTTCCCACTCACCCAACGATGATAATTCTCTCAAAAGCGGCTAAGTTGCGAGGCTGAGTCATCTTCCCCACAGAGCCTCCCTCACCCCCACACAACGACCTGAAGATGGGTTACATACCTAGCCCCTCAGAACAGCCCCACTGTATTCACAGCAGCACCCTGGAAAAACCAGAGGGCAAATTATTTGCTAACAATGCAGCATAGTGGGAGGCCTAGGTCAGGACTGTTACCCTAGGCTGGAGTGGCCACACCCACAGCGGAGCCAGGAGGGGGCTACTGCCACCTGCCTCCAACCCTAATTTTACACTTAAATGGCAAAGCCAATTCTAGTACCAGGCAAGTCAGGATGGAACTAAAGATTTCTCCGTGTTGCAACTTTGTTTCTACTCTTATAGCCCAACACTAAAGATTAAAATCCCCCTCTATTCCTTCCTGATCCCCATTCTTAGGAGACTAAAGAACCCTGTTGCAAGTGGAGAGTTTCAAAGTAACATTATTAGTGTAAGGTCGGCGGATAGAGGGTTGGTCACGTGGGTAACTCAGCCACCGACCTTACAATTAGTTACTCTGTAAACCCTGTACCGGAATCCCTGAAGGGACGAGTTTCCAAGAGATACCTAGTATTTAGAGACTCGCAAAGATTAACCGAGTGTGTATATAGGGATGGCATGAGGATGAGCCCTAGAACCCGATTCTGTATTAATTTTCACCAGAGATTAGACACTTCATTGATTTTTCAACATATATACACGTAGGCGTGCGTTCAGAAACCAATCCTTTCAACTATCATGAGAAAAACGTTATTCTCAGTTTGCACGTGGAAAACAGGCCCTGAGGCTGAATTATCTGCAATATCACCTTATATTAATGAGTCAAACCTGATCCTAAAGGTCTGTTGACAATTTCCAAATGCCTCTATCCATCAGGTTCTCTCGTACAGGAGGATTGATGATGACCTGAGTTTGAAGGACATGGATAAGAAACCAAAGGTGCTTTACCACGAACTGACTTTTAAATAACCTTCAGAATGTAAGGTGCTTTCCTGCTTCTTCAAACCCAATGTGATGCCACTTTGTGAGATGTCCTGGCACCTCCCTCCCCTGCTCTCCAAGCAAGAAGGGTGTACCTTCCTCACCAGTGAAAACGGCTGTTTGCGTTTTCTGGTGAGACTGTGAGCTCTGTGGGCTACGACTGATCTTAGGCTTTCCGGTCTCCATCCCTTTCCTCAAAACAGCTCTAAAAAAACACAGAGCTCGTATGGAAAGAACGCGGTCCTTGCAGCCAAGCACACACCTGCTCTACCCCACCCTGCGTTCTACAATGTGGGCACATCTCTCAGGCAACGTGAAGCAGAGGCGTGGTCCGGCGGAGTAGATTCCAGGGGCTACGTGCAGCCCCGCCGCAGCAGGATGGAGCCTGGCGACGCTCCCGGGGGTGAGGTCGCAGAATCTGGGGCGCCCCAGCAGCACCCACCCTTTCTTTCCCTGCGGCGGGGAATGCTAAGGGTTACGTAAGGCAGGCCGCCACTGCATCTGCCCATCAAGACCGCTGCACTCCGGGCAGTGACTGGGCCACGGGACTGGGAGGCGTAATGCGGAAGGGACCCGGCAAAATGGGAGCTGGGGAGCGGCGGAGCAGTCAGACGTGACCAGAACGGAGTGGGAGGGGCGAGGACCGCGCGGCGCGGAGGACAGGGATGCGCAGGGGTGGACGTGACCAGAATGGAAGAGAGGGCGCGAACCCGAAGATGAATGGGGTAGGGGTGGGCATGCAGCGTGCACCCGGCCTGCGTGCGGAGGGTCGCAGAGGAGCTAGAGGGGTTTCATTGGGAGGTAAGGAAAGCATCAAAAAGAGGAGACACGGGTAGGTTCCAGACAGGGGGCCAATGGAGTAGCATTAAAGAGGCAAAGGGGGGGGATGGTAGGCGAGCGAGGGCGCACGGAGGGAGGCGGAAGGGAGCAGATGAGGAGGAATGTAGGGAGGCGAAGATGGGACCAGATGCGGGTAGGAGCTGGGGCAGGAGAGGAGCTGGCTGACCTATCAGGCTCTGGAAGCAGGAGCCGGAGCCTTTGAAGAGCAGGCCCTGGGCGCGAGCAGCCTCTCCCTACCGGACCCAACCAGGTCCAAGATGCCCAGGATCGCGCGCTGCCGCGGAACGGGCGCCGGGATTGCGCACTCGCTGGGGCGAAGGAACCCAGGTGGGCACGGAGGGCCGAGCTCGGTCCCCGCTCACCTCCGACGTGGTCCGGTTCAAGTTCCTGCACAGAAGTCCCAAGGCTCCGACGGCGTTGCCTCCAGTGCGGAGTCGGCGGTCCCAGCCTCAAGGTTATCCCGCTGCAGGCGCCGCAATCCCTCCGCCGCCCCGCCCCCACCAAGTCAGCTTCCTGTTCGCCCGGCCCGGCCCCACCCTCCACTGCGCACCCACACGGAGCCGTCACTTCGGGAGGAGGTGCCGCGAAACCCGAATGGGCAGGCAGATTGACCTTTTGTGGGGGACTACATTCTGCGGCGGAAGGACACATCACATAAAATGTCAGCCAGCCACTCGGTAGCGACCAATGGAGAAGCGGAGAGAAGGACGGGCCCGCCCCCCGAGCTATGGAGACTTGCTTCCCAGACCCCCGGGCGCCTGGGCCACCTGTTGCCACCAGTTGTCACGCTGTAGGAGGGAGAACCTCTTGACCCTCGGTCCAGGCCTCCCCAGTTGCCCTCGCCTATTAGGGCGGTGCCCAGATGGATGGGTCCCCGGGCAGCGTGCCCCCAGCGCCACCCCACAACTCCCCACCCTCCGGGCGTCCGCCCCCGCGGGGACTTGGTGAGCCTGAGATAGGATCAGAAAGAAGGTAGGAAGAGATGGAGATCCGTGGGATGGTTGGAGGTCGGCCCGCTCCGGGGCTCTTGGGCACGGGAATGGGGGTAGGGTGAACTTGGAAGGGCGGATGTGCGTGGCGCGGGAGCGCAAGGTCCTTATGCTTTCTGGGGTGGAACAAGGCGGGGCGACCTGGGGCCATGTAACTTTGCTTCATTCAAAAGTGTGAAGACTCTTAGGTTCTTAGTGTTTCCTGGAAAATGAGACTAATGGGTGTGACTTGCTCTGGCAGACACCCTTCCTGCCAGTGAATCACAGGCCTTCATTACACTTTCCTTTATCTCAGATAAGCACGCAGGAGAAAGTGAGCCTAATAGTAAATTTGAGATTAAAATTTTTTAATTTTTTTCTGTGAGACTACTCCAGTCCCTTAGTTGAAGATAGGAAGTAAATGCTTGTTTATTGAAGTGGTAAGAGCACGTGAAGTTGTTGAGAGGGGAAAAGGCCATGTTCTACAAGGGAGAATTATATTCCTATGAGTAGCATAAATGGCCCTTTCTGGTCCCTGAGCTAAGGATGAACTTAGTACAGTAGTGGACAACACTTGTGGGGATGGAGGACTGGGGGCAGTTAGTGGTCTGGTCAATGCTCTACTGTATTGCATTTTAAAGTTCTAAATCCAGTCCTGGGAGAGTGGCTCAGTTGGTTCAAGTGTCAACCTGATATGCCAAGGTTATGGGTTCCATCCATGGTCAGGGCACTTACAAGAATCAACCAATTGCCTGACCTGTGGTGGCGCAGTGGATAAAGCGTCGACCTGGGATGCTGAGGTTGCCTGTTCAAAACCCTGGGCTTGCCTGGTCAAGGCACATAAAGGAGTTGATGCTTCCTGCTCCTCCCCCTTCTCTCCTCTCTGAAATGAATAAAGTATTAAAAAAAAAAAAAGAATCAACCAATGAATGCATAAATAAGTGGAACAACAAATCGATGTTCAGCCCTGGCCGGTTGGCTCAGCGGTAGAGCGTCAGCCTAGCGTGCGGAAGACCCGGGTTCGATTCCCGGCCAGGGCACACAGGAGAAGCGCCCATTTGCTTCTCCACCCCTCCGCCGCGCTTTCCTCTCTGTCTCTCTCTTCCCCTCCCGCAGCCAAGGCTCCATTGGAGCAAAGATGGCCCGGGCGCTGGGGATGGCTCTGTGGCCTCTGCCCCAGGCACTAGAGTGGCTCTGGTCGCAACATGGCGACCCCCAGGATGGGCAGAGCATCGCCCCCTGGTGGGCAGAGCGTCGCCCCTGGTGGGCGTGCCGGGTGGATCCCAGTCGGGCGCATGCGGGAGTCTGTCTGACTGTCTCTCCCTGTTTCCAGCTTCAGAAAAATGAAAAAATAAAATAAAGATAAAATAAAATAAAATAAAAACAAATCGATGTTCCTCTTGCTCCCTTTCTTTCTAACATCAATAAATTTAAATAAATAAATAAATAGTCTGACCAGGCAGTGGTGCAGCGGATCAAGCGTCAGACTGGGACGCAGAGGACCCAGGTTCAAAACTCCAAGGTCACGGCTTCAGCATGAACTTATCTGGTTCAAGCAAGGCTCACCAGCTTGAGCCCAAGGTCGCCGGCTAGAGCAAGGGGTCACTTGCTCTGCTCTAGCCCCCTGGTCAAGGCACATATGAGAAAGGAATCAATGAACTAAGGTGCCACGAAGAATTGATGCTTCTCATCTCTCTCCTTCCTGTCTGTCTGTCCCTATCTGTCTCGCCCTGTCTCTGTCACACACACACAAAATTTAAAAAGGGTTCTAAATCTAGATATATTTTCAATATTGAAATGCGTATCTGTTAAAACTGGAGAGTTGGTGGCAAACTATTGCCCTTTGGTTGCAGATATTGATCATCCAACAGTATAAAAATGCTGTCTACATTACATGCATAGTGGAAATTTGTCACACGGAGTTTAAGATTATTGTTTTGCTGAAACGCAACATAGTATAGAAGAAAATTTGGGTTCCATCAGATCTTAGTTCCAATGCCACTCACTAGCCCTATGACTATATCCTGTAATTTAATGTGTAAGAGTCCAGTTCCTTAAAAGTAAACTGAAGACAAGACCTGCCTCCTAGCGTGGGGTTTGATCAGATGGTGTGTGTGTATGAGTATAGCAAAGTGCCCAGTAGGCATCCTCTTTTTTTGGGCATTGACCAGTCCTGGAGGGTTGTCCTCATGACTGGTGCCAGGACATCTTTCTGAATTCAAGTAACCTGGTTTGCCTTTCTGTTGGCCATCCTCCTGAATCTTCACTCCCTTGACCCAGCACTAGAGGGTCTACAGGAAACAGGAAAGCTAAGGACACAGACTCCTAGAAGCCAGGCCTCTTCCCCTTGAGCCAGCCCTTGCATGGTGCTCACTGACTCGGCAGGATGGGCATGGGAGCTGCTTGATTCCCTGGACGGCGTGTGAGTGAGGATGTCAGTTGCTATGTTACTTGTTTGGATTCTGCGCCACAGAACCACAGAATCTGGAGTTGAATGGTTTAACTCTCAAAGGCCATTTGGAGTCCCTGGTGGGGTAGGTATGTCAGCATATGATACTGTACATAATCTTGGAGCCCAAAGATGAACTTTGGCCCTGGTTACAGCCTTTAGCATTATGTGACTGACCTCTTGGCTTCTGCCTGAAACAGCCATGTTATTTCTCTCTTAGGGCAATACAGATCTCCAGGGCAGCCCGCAGGCCCTGGTGTCAGGACTATAGCAGAAATACTTATCACTTTGGACTTTATACATATGCCTGTTCCAGATCCAGACCAAGAAGACCTTTACATTTATCCGTGCCTTCCTTCAGACTCCCAAGAACCCACCAGGGGGGCGTAAAATCTTAATCCCAGAATTCCCTCCAGAAAAAATCCTAGACAGAAGAGGAAGTTGGCCTTCTGGAGTTAAGGCTAAAGAGAAAACAGCTTGTCTGGGAAAGGGAAGCTTTTATGAAGGAAGAGATGGAGGGTTGCTTAGGATAAGAATGGGGATGGAGATGGAAAGGCCAGTCCAGGAGAAAGGAGCAATGAAGAATGTCTTCTGAATGCAATTGTGTATTTACGTATTTCTCCTGAAAAAGTGCTCCATCAGCACATAGAAGCAAGAGGGAAGAAGCAAAAGTATGGCCTCTGCCAAGGTGACTGTCCAGGACTGCTAGGGCTCAAAGGACAAGCCTCCTTGGGACGGGTTAACCTTGTCCACAAGAGGCCCTGTGCTCTCTACCTCTTCCCTGCAAGTGTAGCCAGAGCTCAGACTTCCTAACATGCATATAAGCAGATCCTAGTCCCTAAAAGTAATCAAGATTTGGAAGACCAAGGAAAGCATCAGTGAACAGTGGATCAAGTGCCCCTTCCCCGGGAAGTCCTCCTGCTACAGTCCAATCCAAGTCTGCTTTTTTCCTTGGCACCATGCCTCTAGTGTTCACCTCCCTACTCACTGGCAGCCAGCAAACCTCAGTCACTTATCACCAAAATGACAGCTAGGACTAAGGAGACTTTGGTCTTTCTCCTAGGTAAAATAATTTTGGTAGGCAACGCTTTAACTTAGGGTGGCATCTTTGGCCTCATTGTAGGTTCTGAGATATTTATGGAAAGTCCTGTACTCCAGAGAGAATGATGCCCCTTCAAATGACTTGGAGCCTACTTTATTCCCACCCCTTCTGGGAGGAGGGTTCTGGGGGAATTCTGTGACACCTGAATTCCTTCCCACCAATCCCAAATAGGGCCCAGAAGTAAGGCATCTTCCAAAACTCCATCCGAGAATCCACCCTGTGAGAAGCTGGTAAGTAACCAGTCATGACTCAGCACCAGACTCTCTTCCTCTCCCTGCTGACTGGGATGAAAGGCAGAATCCAGCAGGAGGCTCCTCCTCTATGATGGCTACATCCTCACCACCAACTGAGTCATGGCCACACCCCACATGAAAGGAAAATTACCAGGAGAGGGAAGGAAGTTAAGCTCCCAAACCAGAAATCATAGCCATCTACCCTCCACCTGAAACTATATAATTGAGGAAAATGGTTCTTTTTGCCTGACTGTGGTGGTGCAGTGGACAGGGCGTCTGCCTGGAATGCTGAAGCTTCAGATTGCTGGAACAGAACTTGAGGCTTGCCTGATCAGGGCACATGCGACACATGCTTTCTGCTCCTCTCCCCTGCCTTTCTTTCTCTCTCCTCTCTCCATAAATCAGTAAATAAAATCTTTAAAAAAGAAAAAAGATTTTAAAAAGTTGTTCTTTTGTGGCCCTGGCCAGTTGGCTCAGCGGTAGAGTGTCGGCCTGGCGTGCGGGGGACCCGGGTTCAATTCCCGGCCAGGGCACACAGGAGAAGCGCCCATTTGCTTCTCCACCCCCACCCCTTCCTTCCTCTCTGTCTCTCTCTTCCCCTCCCGCAGCTAAGGCTCCATTGGAGCAAGGATGGCCCGGGCTCTGGGGATGGCTCCTTGGTCTCTGCCCCAGGCGCTGGAGTGGCTCTGGTCGCGACAGAGCGACGCCCCCTGGTGGGCAGAGCATCGCCCCTGGTGGGCGTGCCGGGTGGATCCCGGTCGGGCGCATGCGGGAGTCTGTCTGACTGTTTCTCCCCGTTTCCAGCTTCAGAAAAATACAAAAAAAAAAAAAGTTGTTCTTTTGCTGGCCCTGGCCCTCTGTAAGCATGTCTAGGTCTACATGAAGTAAGGCTGCTTGAGCCCAAGACTCCAGGAAAGGGAGGAAGCCTCTCTCAACCTCTGTGTGCAGTATTTATAATAGCCTTGGCCTCTGAGTACAGTCTTACTCAGACCTGGCTTTCACAGCCCCCTGCCTCCAAGGTAGCTAGACCTGGGTGGGGGAAAGGGGCAGTACTTCCCTAACTCCCCCCAGTTTCCCTGCAATAAAAGCATCTTGTTGTAGGGTTTTAATTAGATTTGTTTTACAACATACATGTTTTGAATTTTTTCAGCTATGATTATGTGTGGTTTTCAAACATCTCAGATTCAAACAGTCCTGTTGCTTTCACATGGAACCCTATATAATAGGGTTCATTAAGCCCTCAATGTCATCAGTAGCTTTCTGTGACTAAGCAAAACAGCACGCAACTAAACCAATTTTACTATAGGCTAATTCAGGGGTCTCAAACTCGGCCCGCGGGCCGCATGCGGCCCGCCCACCAATTTTGTGCGGCCTGCAGACTAATCCACGAAGTTTGATTAGTCTGTGGGCCACACAAAATTGGTGGGCGGGCCACGAGTTTGAGACCCCTGGGCTAATTTTTTTTTTTTTTAACTTTTTTTTTTTTTTTTTTTAAGAACTTAGCTTTCTTTTTTTTTTCTTTTTTTTTTTTTTATAAATTTTATTTATTCATTTTTAGAGAGGAGAGAGAGAGAGACAGAAAGGGAGAGAGAGGAGAGAGAGAAGGGGGGAGGAGCTGGAAGCATCAACTCCCATATGTGCCTTGACCAGGCAAGCCCAGGGTTTCGAACCGGCAACCTCAGCATTTCCAGGTCAATGCTTTATCCACTGCGCCACCACAGGTCAGGCCCCCTGGGCTAATTGATATAAACAAGAGTTCTATGGCACCTCATCAACATTATAGACATGTTATTTTAGGGCCTGTTGTATTTAATTTCATTATAATTTTTTGACAAAAAAATATCATGCATATGTTCTTTAAAAAAAACAACAAAACATGCCTGACCTGTGGTGGCGCAGTGGATAAAGCATCAACCTGGAAATGCTGAGGTTGCCAGTTTGAAACCCTGGGCTTGCCTGGTCAAGACACATATGGGAGTTGATGCTTCCAGCTCCTCCCCACCTTCTCTCTCTGTCTCTCTCTCTTCTCTCTCTACTTCTCTGTCTCTCTCTCTCCCTTTCTCTCTCCTCTCTAAAATGAATAAAAACAAACAAACAAACAAAAACAACAGTAACACCCACCTGACCGGTGATGGCACAGTGCATAGAGCCTCGACCTGGGATGCTGAGGTCCCAGGTTCAAAACCTCAAGGTTGCCATCTTGAGTGCAGGCTCATCTGACTTGAGCATGGGATCATCGACATGGTGTCATGGTCACTGGCTTAAGCCCAAGGTCACTGGCTTAAGCAAGAGGTCACTGGCTCTGCTAGTACCCTCATCCCTGGTCAAGGCACTTATGAGAAGCAATCAATGAACTAGCCCTGGCCGGTTGGCTCAGCAGTAGAGTGTTGGCCCAGCGTGTGGAAGTCTCAGGTTCGAGTCCCAGTCAGGGCCCACAGGAGAAACGCCCATCTGCTTCTCCACCCTTCCCCTCCCGCAGCCAAGGCTCCATTGGAGCGAAGTTGGCCTGGGCGCTGAGGACGGCTCCATGGCCCCCGCCTCAGGCACTAGAATGGCTCCAGCCACAACAGAGCAACGCCCCAGATGGGCAGAGCATCACTTCCTGGTGGGCATGCCAAGTGGATCCTGGTTGGGCGCACGCAAGAGTCTGATAGCCTCCCCACTTCTACCTTCGAAAAAATACAAAAAAAAAAAAAAAAAAAAACTAAAGTGATACAACTAAGAGTTGGTACTTCTCATCTCTCCCTCCCACCCCCTCAGAAAAAAAGAAAAGAGTAACGTGTTGAGTTTTTCTGCTAATATACCCTGTTCATTACCTCTCATTCCATCATTTACTAATACTTGCTATGCCACTGATAAAGAAAAATTATAATAAATGCTATGCCACTGATAAATTATAATAAATGCTGAGAAAAATCTATTGACAATTTCTGAAAATAGAGCAAAAATGTTATGCCATTTGAGTCATCAAGCACCTCAGTTCAGCTGTCCGAACAGCAGTCAGAGCAGTTTGAGAACCTCAGGGGAAGTAAAAGAATGGTTAAGAGCTCAGGTCCTGGAGTTGGGCAGGTCTGGTTAAAACCTAGCCTTGCAACTAACCAGCTGTGAGACCTTAGACACATGAAGATCTCTAGAGAAAACCTATCTTCCACCTTTTGTTGTTAGTATTAAACGCAACATTTGTAAAACTTGTACAGAAACTTGTAAATCTAGTACAGAACCAGACTAGCCATTCTAGAGTCAGGTTGCCTGTCAGTTACTAGTGTGGAATAGCAAAGCACTTATCCTCTGTCTCTATTTTCTCATCTACAAAATGGGAATAATTGCACCTACTTTATAGACTTGTTATAAGAATTATATTAGTCAATACCTGTAGAGAGCTTACAACAATACTAAGCACATGGTAAACCAATGTGTTAGCCACATTGTATACTTAGCCAGTGCTTAGTATAATGTCTAGTGCCTACCTAGTAAAAACTAAATGTTAGCTATCTCCAATACTGTACAAAGAAGCTGCAAACGTTGTCCCAGGAGGCAGGAATGTCAATTAGGGTGGACTCCCTGATGGGGTCATTTACTAAGTGAAGAGGATTTCTGCTAGACCTGAAACCAAAACGGGAAGAGAATCTTACTAGCTGACTTGTGGAGTCTAAATGTCTTGATCTAAAACGGGTAAAGTTAAAGAAAGAGTTCCTAGGGGGATGGACCTTAAGAGTGGTACTTCCTGCCTGACCTGTGGTGGCACAGTGGATGGAGTGACGACCAGGAAAGCTAAGGTCATTAGTTAGAAACCCCAGGCTTGCCTGGTCAAGGCACATATGAGAGAGTCAATGAACAACTAGAGTGAAACAACTATGAGTTGAGGCTTCTCTCTCTCTCTAAAAATAAATAAATATATATATTTTAAATTTTATTCTTAAGTGACAGGCAGGGAGGCAGAGGGACAGACTCCCACAGGAGGCAAAGAAGGATCCATCCAGCAAGCCCCCATCTGGTGATGCTTTGCCCATCTGGGGCCATTGCTCCATTGCTCAACAACCAGCTATTTCAGTGCCTGAGGCGAGGCCATGGAGCCATCATCAGCACCCGGGGCCAACGCACATGAATCAATCAATCCAAGGCTGCAGGAGGGGAAGACAGAGAGAAGGGAGAGGTGGAGGGGTGGAGAAGATGGTCGCTTCTGTGTACCCTGACCAGGAATCGAACCCAGGACATCCACACACTAGGCCGACATTCTACCACTAAGTCAACCTGCCAGGGCAATAAATAAAATCTTAAAAAAAAAAAAAGAATGGTACAGTACTTGTGAGTGAAGGAAGTCCGGAACTAAGGAACTACAAAGCAGGCAAGGAACTCAGGCAAAGAAGTGCATCTCCCAAGCAGGGAGATGTAATGAAATAATGGATCTAGCACAGAATTTGTCAGTCAAGATGCTGTAACAGAATAAAAAACCTATACAAGCAGAAAAAAAAAGACTTTGTTTTATTGCACTTCACAGCTTTTTCTTTTTAATCGAAGGCAATACCCTTCCTCCATCAACAAAAAGATTACAACTACTTTACTGCAATTACTTGGCTTTATTGCAGTGGTCTGGAGCTGCAATTGCCAATGTGTGCCTGCACTTGGAAAGCCGGGCTTGTTTAAATGCTGGAGAAGTTTTCTGCTGCGCTTATATTACTGACATTCTTCATTATAGTCTCAAACTATTTGGCAGTGTCCAACCTGTCCGTTACCTGTCTCTGTAGGTACATGGAGCTCAGCCCGAAAGACCAGCAGAGGTTGGCAGTGCAGATTCCAGTAGGGAGATGGAGTTCACTGAAATAGACCTGTTAGCAGCTGTCCTCCCTTGCCTGAATGGCTGGCTTTGGAGGATCTGAACTGGGTTTCATTATGGGAGGCTACATTTCCTTAGGAACTCTTTATAGATTTCAAATTAGAGATAAACCCAACTTCCTGTATCTGCCAGCTCTCTCCCCACCTCTTTATTTCAAAGTAGCTGTAAGGAGAGGAGTGAGGGCCCCGCCCCTGAGATACAGAGCTAGGGAGAATGGGTAGGTTTTGTGCAGAAAGCAGAGGTTCTAATGTGACCTGATTTCCAGAGGTAGGAAATCTGAGCTGCTCTGGCTTTGTGGTCCTTTTAAATCCTGAGGAACAGCTCATCAGTGGTATTGTGTTCTGTATCTGTCTCAGTTGGTGTCATCTGCATAACTGTCCATTTCCCTTCATCTAATCCCCGGATTGAAATGTTGACAGATCTGTAGCACACTGCACTAGACAGACTCAACTTTGACTGCATCCACCCTAAATAATCCCAACCCTTGCAAGAGTCTAGTCTCCTCACCCCAATTTGGCGCTTGCGGCAGGTACTGGGCCAAAGCCGGTCAGACCACAGTGATCGTATCCAGTCCACAGCACCTTCCATTTTATTGTTTTATTTACAAACGGTAAAGTCAACTGGGAAAACTGGGGATGGGGGTCAGTCTGGGCCAACCCGATGTAGAGTGGTTCCTGGGTCAATCACCATGAAGGCCACCTCTTCTATCCTTTCCCTGCCCCTTGAATCCTCAGGGCAGCCTTGCCTGCTGCTCCTGAGCCCTTTGACAAGGGCAGATGGGTCCTGGGGGAATGGGTAGCACGAGCATGAGGGCTGGGCCCCCTCAGTTTGTGTAAACCTGAGTTCCAATCACACGCATGATCTCCTTCTGTATCTTGGGGTCCTGAGTATTAATGTTGGCATCGCCCACCTGACCATCCTCATATCTGCCAAAGATAGGACAAGTGTAAGCACAGAGGCAGAACATGTCAGAAATCATAACTAGTGGAACGGTATTTGGAGCTGGGCCATCCCATCCCAGAAGTAAAAACCCTTTCTTGGTTCTCCTCAGGGCCAAAGAGATTCAACTCATTTGGTTTCTTCTCCACAGACCCTGATCTGTAGGCATCCTGGCCTCCAAAGGAAGTCACAGTGCCAGCTACATTCAGGTCCCCGGGGGCAAGCCTCAGATAGCAGACATAACTCTCCAGTGGTCACAAACCAACACATCCCATCCTCTCTCCCCAGAACAATCCGCAAGGCATGCTCCTAGACTCACACAAAGAAGAACCGTGTGCAGACATGGTCGGACACAGGGCACACCCAGATATTCCCATGCTTCTGGAGGTCTTTAGATGTAATCACTGAGAAGAAGGGGACCAGAAGTTACAAATATGATGCTTAGGTCACTCCAGGCAGGGGAGGGAAGCCATGATGCTTCAACATCACCCTGGGCTGGATCATGTGCCACAGCTGCACCAAAAAGAAAGGCTGGGGACCCAGAAAAGCAGAGACTGGGTGAGCCACCTACCTTCACAAAGTGCTATACAGTTTAGATTTCGACTCTGCAGGAACCTCGACTGAATTGACCGGGTCTGGAGGGGAAAGAGCAGAGGCAAGTGGGCTGTTAAGCTTCTCCAGCAGGGGCTGGTTGGCTGGGGATAGGTGGAGTCAGGGATATCCTGGGCTCCCAGCCACCCCCTCCACACACATACAGATTTCACTTTCCCATAACCAGTCCGGATAAGCCCATAGCCTCCATCTCCACATTTTCATGTCACTGCATTTTTTTCATAAACTCAGTCTCTGCTTTCATATTCATGACAGGCTACTTACAACTCTGGAAGTGTGTTTATCTTAGAATGCACCAATTCCTTCAGATGATCTTCAAACTACCCATCACCCCCACTATTATTTCCCCATCCCTCTCTGTAGCTGACACATCTCAGGAGATGGGTCCTGCCTCCCTGGAGCAGGGCCAATTAATACTACCTGGGGGATGGTATTCATCCTGTTGTATCTCTGGACCAGCTCATCCTTGGAAGGCATCCTGTGCTGTCCTTTTCCCATTCCTGTAATGGAACAGCAAGCCCAGTTCATTCACCTATTCCTTTACCAAACATTTACTCATGTGCTTACCATGTGCCAGCACTGAGCTACACACTTGGCACACAGTGGTAAGTTAAACAAACCAGGTGTCTTTCCTCACAAAATTTGGTCTCGTGGAGCGCAAGTAATTACAACACAGTATGGCACCTGTTGTGAGGGAGGATGCAGAGCCCATGTAAGCCAAGGCAGAGGAGGAAGCCAGCCTAGGGGCTTGAAGATGGTGACAGCCAGCTGGGAGCTCTAGTATGAGAGCAAGCGAGCTACATGAGGAGGGGCGGCATCCTGGGCAGAGGTAATAGGATGTGGGAGGCCTGGAGATGAACAGCAGCATGCCTAGTTTACACACAGCAGCGGCAAGAGCTGGTGTCTGAGAGGTGGGCTTGGGTCAGGTCAGGCAGGCCTTGTCAGCCGTGCTAAGGTATCTAGAGTTCATCCTGAGAACATCAGGGAATCACTCAAGGGTTCTACAATAAGGGAGTAACACGTGATATAAGACAGGAATGAGGGGCCCAGGTCAGTGGTGACATCTGGTCAGATGCAAGGCTGAGTGATATGAGCAGAGAGGAAGCAAGCAGAGCAAGTCCGATCTGGCCTGGTCTCAAATGACATTAAGCACTGTGATCAGAGTCACTCAGAAGAACAGAGAGAAAGCAGAGCAGGGAAGTGGTAATTTTCCACCAATAAACCCACACGGCAGAAACCTTCAAGAATCCTGCTCCCTTCAGAAAGTCTCCCCATACTTGAGAACAATGGTGCCCCTTCTCTTCAGTTCCCACCCTACCTAAACCCATAAATCCTCCACCAGCCTCACCCCCAGTGAATGGTTCTGTTCATGACATCAACAGACTCATTCCTGGTTTTTCTGGTTTAGATACTAAAGAGTGCTGTGTAGCCCTCCTCCCAGCTCTCTGTGGCCTGTGATCAGGACTTCAGGCTCCATGCTCGGCTTCAGCACAGCCTGGCCTTCGGTCTTATGCGCATGCACATGTGTCAGAGAGGAAGACAGAGGAGGAAGATGGGAAGCGATGCTGACACTTCGCTGCTCAGGCTGTCAATTCGACCATGCACTCACAGGAAAGCCCTGTGACAGAATGATGGCCTGACCAACACTCAGGGCAAGGAGAGCTTCAAGACTTGAAGTGCTAATTTCTCCCTCTTACACTCACTACCCGTTTCCACCTTCTCCATTAGCCTGAGCTATGTTTAGCTCTGCATCCAAACATGATGTTCTCAGCTTCGGTATTTCAGTGCAAGATTCTGAGAGAAAATGCCACTCAGGTTCTACTCCAGGGGACAGAAAAGAACAATCTGATTTCTATGACTGGTCTCAGAGATGGCCCTGATGATGTACTATAAATCTTGTCCCATCCCAATCTTGTTGCACACTGTCCTGTCCAAACTACCCCAGGGATGTTCGGTCAGTTTCCCAAGACCAGACATGATGGCTGGATAGTCCCTGGATGTTTTGTGTCTGGAATATATATTTATTGCAAGTGTCTAACAGGACTGAACAGATGGCATTTACCAACCCTTTCTCACTGGCTCTCATCTGAACCCACATACTCTGGCCAAGTCACTGGAGGCTCTGCTAGTAATCACACTGCTAAACTAATCACACTGGGACAAAGACAGAAACTGAGGAACCTAGACAAAGAAGCCAAAAAGACTACCCCAACGCCTCCCCACATCAGACCTCACACAGAATAAGGTCCATGTGCACATTTAATAACTACTTATTGGACGCTTATCCTGTGTGGCTATATGTACAGACCCAACTTAAGAACGAAACCCAAGAACTAAATCACTGGTAACATACATCTTTGTACTCCTATCCCATCCCAAATATCTGCTTCCCCTTGGAAGGTGGCCACCATTCTGAAATTTACTTTATCGAACACACACACTCCTACATAATGTTTATTGTGTGTGTGTGTGTGTGACAGAGAGTCAGAGAGGGACAGACAGACAGGAAGGGAGAGAGATGAGAAACATCAATTCTTCATTGCAGCTCCTTAGTTGTTCAGTGATTGCTTTCCCATATGTGCCTTGACTGGGGGGCTACAGCAGAGGCAGTGACCCCTTGCTCAAGCCAGCAATCTTGGGCTTAAGCCAGCGACCTTGGGCTTCAAGCCAGTGACCTCTGGGTTCAAGCCAGCGACCATGGGGTCATGTCAACGATCCCTCACTCAAGCTGGTGAGCCTGCGCTCAATCTGGAGACCTCAGGGTCTCGAACCTGGGTCGTCCGTGTCCCAGTCCAACACTCTAACCACTGCGCCACCACCTGGTCAGGCAATTTTGTTTGCACTTTAACAATATAAAACATGCAGGATGTTTCTGGGCTTACTTATTTTACTGAAGATTTTTCCATGTTCAATGCGCGTTCATTCTCATTGCTAAGTAATACTTAGCTGTGAGGATGTGTTACAATGCATTCACCCATTCTCCTGATGATGAGTATCTGGGTTGTTTCCAGGGTTTGTTGTTGCGAACAGATTGCTTTGAAGGCTGTGTATGCTCTTTGGGTGCACACATGCAGGAACAAAAACGCTGGGTCACTGGGATAAAACTTCCCAGCTTTAATACTAAATTTAACCCCAAGTGGTCAGACCACTTTACGTCCCCATGAGCAATAAGAGAGATCCTGCAGAGGTGGTCTCATATGTCTTAGCTTTTGCTAATCCATATGGGTGCTAAAATGCTAAGTCATTTTGGTGCTGGTTTTATTGCCCTAATTAATAGTGGTTGAGCAGCTTTTCATATTTTTTGGTCATTTCTTTAGTTGACATGTGTGTTCATGTCACCTGCCTATTTTTCTATTGGGTTGTCTTTTCCTTATTGATTTGTAAAAAATTTTTAAATATATTTTTTATTACTAATCTTCTCTGGTTACAAGTGTTATAAATGTCCTCTGGTTTCTAGCTTGTCTTTTCACTTTTTTAGGATGTCCTCTGATAGAAGTTTTTAGTTTTAATAAAGTCAAATTTACCAATTTGTTATGACTTAGAATTCCATCTTTTCTATTCCCTCAATGATTTTGTATAAAATTGATAATATGTTCCCTGAAAGTTTGGTTTTAAGACTGACTTAAAAACTATTTGAGCTACATGAGTTGTGTGGGTTTGGTGGGGTATGTGTGTGTGTGAAATTTTTTTTTCAAAGTATTTACCCGTGTACACAAGCTACAAGAACTTCTTGCATTTTTTTTTTCTTTACAGGGACAGAGAGAGAGAGTCAGAGAGAGGGATATATAGGGACTGACAGGAATGGAGAGAGATGAGAAGCATCAATCATTAGTTTTTCGTTGTTAACACCTTAGTTGTTTATTGATTGCTTTCTCATATGTGCCTTGACCGTGGGTCTTCAGCAGACCAAGTAACCCCTTGCTTGAGCCAGCGACCTTGGGTCTAAGCTGGTGAGCATTTTTTTATTTTTTATTTTGCTCAAGCCAGATGAGCCTGCGCTCAAGCTGGCAACCTCGGGGTCTTGAACCTGGGTCCTCCGCATCCCAGTCCAACGCTCTATCCACTGCGCCACCGCCTGGTCAGGCGTGTGTGTGAAATTTTAAACTACTATTTCAGTATCTTTTTTTAAAATTATTGTTGTTTATTTTATTGATTTGAGAGAGAGAGAAATAGGAACGTTGATCTGTTCCTGCATGTGTCTTGACCGGGGATTGAACTGGCAACCTCTGTATTCAGGACTAGGCTCCAACCAACTGAGATATCCAGCCAGGACTCAATGTCTTTTATACTTCTAGGGCTATTTAGGCTTTCTCTTTCTTCTTGAATCAGTTTTTAGTTATCTTTTTCTAGGAATTTATCCATTTTGTCAAAGTTTTCAAAGTATTGGTATAAAGCTGGCAAAATTCTCCAATCAGCTTTTTAAATTTTGCTCTCTCTATAGTTATGATCCCTTTTTCATTCATCTAATTGTGCTCTTTTCCTTCTTAATCCAACTAAGCTTTGTCTAGTTTTTTTTTGTTTGTTTGTTTTAATCTTTAAAAGAATCAACTTTTGGCTTGTTTCTATTGTACCTGCTTTTATTTGGTTCTTTTTATTTTATTTTATTTTATTTTTTTACAGGGACAGAGAGTCAGAGAGTGGGATAGATAGGGACAAACAGACAGGAACGGAGAGAGATGAGAAGAATCAATCTTCAGTTTTTCGTTGCGACACCATAGTTGTTCATTGATTGCTTTCTCATATGTGCCTTGACTGTGGGCCTTCAGCAGACTGAGTAAACCCTTGCTTGAGCCAGCAACCTTGGGTCCAAGCTGATGAGCTTTGCTCAAACCAGATGAGCCCGCACTCAAGCTGGCGACCTTGGGGACTCAAACCTGGGTCCTCCAATGCTCTATCCACTGCGCCAACGCCTGGTCAGGCAATTTTGGTTCCTACCCATACTATCTCTTCTACTTTGTTTGGTTTATTCTGTTAGAGATTTTTCTAGTTCTGAGCCTCTGGACCTAGGATTTCTAATCTTTATGACAGTTCTAATTCCTGGAGGATACTAGATAATAATCCATAAAGACTCTAGCACTGTCCTCTCCATATAGTAGACATGCAACTACAAGGTGGCCCTCCTTTAGAAAGAGACTATACAGAACAAGAACAAAAGAAGACAGAGAAGGAATTAGGACACGAACCTGGAATACTAAGAGAGTTCTAACTCAGAAACATTTTCTGAGCAAGACAAAGCTGCACTCATCTCCTAACTAGAATCTGGACCTCATTCACGCCTTATCTCCCAAATAAAATGCTTTCGCTTGCATTCAATGTGATTAATATTATAGTGTGTGATTACATACAGTTTAAAAGATGGTTGACAGGGAGAACAATGTCTCCAGAAGTATAAACCAATGGAAAGGACTCAAGCCTGCAGTGTATTCACATGTAAACTCACATGCACATGTACACACAGAATTCCTAAAAATGGGCTATTGCCAACACCAAAAATGTGGTCTACAAAAAGCCTACTTTCATTTCCTAGTTACTCCCTCACCCATTCCCAGGGTCAAGTCTCTATAATGAACAAAATCATCCCTGTGGGAAAAAGGACTACCTAAGAGGGAACTAAAAAGCTTCACCCTGTGAAGAATCCAAATTTCTACTGAGAAAGTTGAGAAAGACAAACTCTGTGCCCATGACTGGGGAGGGAGCTGACACAGATCAAGTATTTGTGATGGAGGAGGAGAACAGCACAGAGCAGGTGTTCACAAAATGGATGCAATATAAATAGGTGGCCAGAGAGTATTTCTTACCTGAGTATCCAAAGGAAATACTGGAGATGGGGCTCAGGTAGATGCCTTTGCCATAGGCTGCTCCATGCAGCTTGCAGGGAAACACCAGGATGAGCAATATGAGCCTGGGCCCTCCCATGGCTGGACATTGGGCAGCCACAATGCTTATCCAGCCCTCTGTCCCTCCATTCTCTCTCAGTCAGGTAACTCTAGGCACCTACTCTTAAAAAGCCAATTATCTGAAAACCGAATGCAGGTTAATGCCTTTGTCTATGAAATACCAAAGGAGAGTATTCGGAGAGTGAAGCTTTGGAGAGTGAAGAACAGCAGAGCCACTGAGTCAGGTCCTCAGAATCCTTGCTCCTGTCCCCAGGCCTTGGTACATATGCAGATTCTCCCTATGTCCCCCCCTCCAAGGAACTACAGAACAGGTAGCCAGGAAGAGGGACCATAGCTGTGCCTTGGAGTCTCACAGAGCAAAGAAGTCTCCCATATCAACTCTGAATGGTCACATACACTGAGAATTCTAATAGGCTAATTCATCTAATGGCTGCAATCAGCAATTCCTACCCCTGCCTACAGCTATATTCCCATGCCCAGAATCAACAAAAACACATCCAGGGGTAAAATATGCCCCAGCCACATTCATTCCATATGTACAGTTCCAACTTCCTCCCTAGGGAAGCCACACAACAGGCTAGATCTGAGGGTGCTGAGGCAGAAACAGCCAAGAACTAGAGCAGGCTTCCCCAAACTGAGAGGGCAGGGTGGGGGCTGAGAAAGAAAAAGGGGCACAGCCTCACCTGCAGTTTGGTGTAGGATGCGTTCACCAGTCCATTGCGCAGGATTGAATGCCAGTTCTCAATGTGGGACCCACTGTAAGGCAGGATAGAATACGTGTCTACTCAGAGTATGAGGTTTCCAGGAGCACTTCCAAGACTACCACTCCCACTCATCCTCACCCACACAGGACATGGAGGTGGACACATACACCTGGCGGTGGACATGCACATGGGCAGTCACAGGCATGCATGACGTGTGTGTGCGCGTGGCCAACCCCTACACCTTCTAGTCCCATCCTCTTGTCCGTGCTTGAGTTAGTCCCATCCTAAATCCTCAGCTGCTGATCCAGTATTTTCATCAGCCTAGTCACCTCTACTTGAAATTAAATTCTCAAAAATCAACGAAGTTATCACTGAATCCACATATGCCTTCCAGTCTTGAATTCATGTCTGAAAAAAGGGCACCACCATGCACTTCGTATTACCTTTAATATGGCTCTTTCTCTACTAGACCTCCATTGTTGACTTCCTTAAAGTAGATTTCAAATTTAACTTCTCCAATCTGTTTCTTCAATCGTCTTTTTATATGTAAATACCATTTCTCCTCAACTGCATCATTAGTGGCATGAGAGTGAAGACCATATCATATGTATCTTTTTTCCTCTATAACACCGGCCACAATCACATTTAATAACTGCTGACTGACTGGTTGATGGACACAGGTAACAAACTCATACATCTCGAGTGAACCTGTCACCACCCTACATCATTTGCTGCCCCCCCCCCCCGCCTCACTGGAAGGCAAAAGTGCTGCCGTAGAGCTTCTTGGCGGTCCGGAACCGTGCCTCCTTGGCAGGAGGGCTGCTCAGCAGGAGGAACTGGTGTGAGGTGTGCATGAACTTCAGCTGCTGCCCAGGGTGGGGGTGGGGTCAGAAAAACAAAGCAGAAATGGAGATCAGGGAGGGAAGGGTTGGGGAAGCAAAATATACCCGCTGCAATGACCCCAAATAAGGAAATATGCTTAGGCCCAAAGACAGAGCCAACCAGGCAAGTCTGGAACCATGTGGTTGGCTGGTTGGAGCCCCTCCCTGCCTCTCATTAGAAATGTAGAGTTTAAAGGGAGAAAGGTCACTTACCCTGCTGAGAGGTAGTTTGACAATGTGTGACCTGTTGCTAGAGATGATCCTAGGACAAAAGAGAGAAAAAAAGAACAGGACAGAGTAAGGGCGTGACTCAGCCTTCTTCAACAGAGCAGCAGCCTTGCCATGCCCTGGGAGAAAAGCGAGGGCTCTGACTGTGTGAAATGTCCAGGCCGCTATTAGAGTGTTCCCTGGGTAGTAATGCTTGGAAATAACAACGTAAAAGGAAAGCTAGTTACTGTTAGCTAAACAATGGATGAAAAAGGAGTGGGAGGTGAGCGGCTACCTCTAGGAAGAAAACAAATAGAACAAAAGGAAAGGAACAAGAGGTCAGCTAAAAACACAAGAGGTCAGGAATTATCCCCACCTGAGCCCAGGGGAAACCTGAAGGCTCTCAGGGATAGGGAAGAACAAACAGAAAGTCACTGCTTGGGTTGCAGGAAACTCGGATAAACGTCCTGAGAACTCAGGGATAGACTGGGCTGTGTGTGGGCTGAACTCTGAGGGCAGTAGAGAACATAGGCATAAAACTGAGGATTGGCAAAGTTGTGTGACCTACAGTGGAGGTTTGTTTCCGTGCTGCACTGTGCATTGTGGTGCCGCCCTGGAGGACCCATGCCTGGCCTCCCCTCATGCTAATTAGGGAGCATGCTGCACTGAGAAAGCACTGGTGTCAAAAGTTGACTAAGAAAAGAGGGGAAAGCTATGTCAGAAAAACAGAACCGCAATCAAGGTCAGGGAGGGAGGGTGGAAGCTGAGCAGTACAGAACAGTCAGAATCTTTGCTAGAAGGGAGTAACAGCAGTGCCTCAAGGCTCTGGACAATCTATGGCAACAGGGAAGACTTCCAAACAGGGAAAGGGAGTTGAAGGGGGGTGACACACCTCTCTTGATGCAGAGAAACTTGTTTGAAATGAAGTGTTAATTCCTACATGCAAGGGACACTCAAAAACCCACTGGGAAATAATAAACCCCAAAAGACAGGTTGAGATTAGCACAGAATCTATGGGCTCTCTGTAGGACCCGAGTTCTTGTCAAAGCCAGGTGTAGCAATAAAACCCCAAGGAAAAGCAGCCATGACATATCCAGCCTGAAGAAAAGCTGGATGTGTCTTCCATGACATATCCAAGAAGAAAGCTGAAGCCGTCTCTCAGAGACGGTGTAGGCACCATGTCTAACAGCATGTCCCTGTCCCACTTTGGGAAGGATGAACCCTTCTATCCATACCACTGTAGGAGAGGATGGGCCAGGGGATCCAGCTTGTCCATCTGCTTCTTGATTTCCAGATATGAGCCCTGTAAGACAACAGCCATAAGGTGAACTTCCAGGAGCAGTAGCAGCCCTCCCGCTTTCCACAGACTGACTATCAGGGCCCAGGGCAAGGTTGGCACTGAAGGCCACAGAGAGTCAGGAAAAGACGGGGTTCCCACCCACAAGGACCCAGTCAGATTGGGAAGACTCGTAAATAAATATGAAAATGACTGAAGATGCTTACAAACAACATGCAGGTGGGTCTCCCTCATTTTATTCAATTCCTACAGTCCTATAAAGTTGCTTATGAATCAAAAAATTAATAAAATCAACGTCCAGAAAGAATAGGCTAAGGAATCCTGCAGTAAAACTTTATATAAAGCAAAGAGTCCTCACAAATAAAGCATCCCTTCTTGGTGTATTTTATGTGCTAACCTGAACTGTGATATAGGATTTGCTGAGAAGAGGCCCACCTGTACATGAGCACAAATGAATGTCTATTCATGCAGAGATTGCAGACGAGGGGTGGGGAAGTCTGGTGAGGGACAGCCTTGAGTCAAAGGATGGTCACTGCTCCATGTGGCTGCCCCACCCCTAGAAGGATAGAAGATGCAGGCCCCTGGGTCTAGTTCCTTACCTTCAAGCCCCCCTCCTCAACCTCCCAACCCTGGGTAGAGGTCTTTCCCTCATTTTGCTAATTCCCTAAGAATCATGGAAAAAACAATAAACATGAACAACCTGTTAAGGAATTAGCAGCAAAGGTAAAGGCTGAGAGAGACCTTAGGAGCAAGAAAGAGGAGCAACAGAGCTATCAAACAAAACAGAACAGGAGGGACGACTAAAGAAAACACAGTGAGGAATCTGAGTAGCATCTCTAAATCTTTACTCCAGTCCCATGAATTGCAAGCAGAATACAACACTCAAGTGGCCCAGGGCAGGGAAGGCCAAGGGCAGAGTACCTGGGTCATCTCCCGGATGGACATCACGCTATCCAGAGCTTTCTGAAGTCGTTCATAATTCTTCTTCTGTGGGAATCAATGGGAAGAGAAAAACCAGAGAAAGATAAGTGGAGGAGAGTAAGATGTAACGAAAAGGAAGATCAGATGTACAATAGCGTAGGCCCCAGGGAAATGGCATGAAATGTCATGGAAAGAACATACATTTAATGTCAGTTCCAGAATCATATGCTGGCTCTCTTACCAGCTGACAGTACTAGGGTTAAGTTACTTAACCTCTTAGAACCCCAATAACCCTGTGAATAAATGAAGATAGAAATCCCCACTACCCTTATACAAATATTCTGAAATGACATCTGTAAAGAGCCTGGTTTAGTATGTGATACAGAGCATATAAGCAAGACTGTGATGGTTAATTTTGTGGATCATTAACTGTGTCAATCTGACTCGACTATGGCGTGCCCAAACACTTGGTCAAAAATTATTTCAGGGTATGTTGAGATGAGATTAGCAGTGGACTGCGTAAGGCACATTGTTCTCCCTAATCTGTGTGGGCCATCCAGTGAAAGCCTTGAGCAGAGCAAAAAGGCCAAGTAACAGGCTCCTGCTGCCAGACTCCTGGAAGCTGGCACCCTGGCCTTCTCCTGTCTTTGGACTTGGATTTGGAAACTGCTAGCATTTGGACTGGAACTTAAACTGGCTCTCCTGAGTATCCATCTTGGAGACTGCTAATCCTGGGACTTCTTAGCCTTTATAACTATAAGTCAACTCCTTATCATAAATCTCCTATTGGTCATGTTCTCCTGGAGAAATCTAACTAATACAGTACTTTACATATTTTATTCCTCACTTTCATAACAATCTGCAAGGTAGATATTATCCCCTTTTACAGATAAGGAAATTGAGGTTCATTAAGGTTCATTAAGGTTAACTGACTTGCTTAACACCATTCTGGGGAACAGCAAAGTCTCAAGTAGAATCCAAGTCTGTCTGGCTCCAAAGTCTCTATTCTTCCCTTTTATGATGTAATTAATAATTCTTCTCCCTTAATTCTGACAAACTCAATTACTTATTCACTAAAACAGGTACAGCTTAGGGTTCAAGAGTTCCTAAGAAACAAATGTTTCATGTCTTCTGATCCTTATTCCAAGGTGCTGCGTAACTACTATAAAATGACAGCCCCAGTCTCCCATTAGCCTTTGCTCCTGTGCCCCGACTTTCTTCTCAAGCAACTATACCTTAGGGTTAAAGGCCAGAGTCTTGGGATCAGTGGGGTCCACCACAGAGGGATAAGGCTCAAAGATGATGCTTTTTCTAGGGGACTCCAAAGCTGCCCTACACATGGCCACCAGCAGATCCACCACCTTCAGGGAAGAGAGAGAAAGGGTTCAGCGGAAGCTAAATGATTCTCAGTGCCGGAAGTCACACAGTATCCAGGACAGGTCTACCTTTTGGAGTCTCAGCATTTCTCTCTGCTCCTCTTTTTAAAAGCAAATATGTTCATGTTTTTTTTCATAACACAATATAAACTCATAAAAATTAAAGTATCCATGACTGAAAAAGTGATTAGCCTGACCAGGCGGTGGCGCAGTAGATAGAGCGCTGGACTGGGATGCGGAGAACCCAGGTTTAAAACCTCGAGGTCACCAGTTTGAGCATGGGCTCATCTGGCTTGGTATGGGCTCACCAGCTTGAGCACAGGGTTGCTGGCTTGAGCATGGGATCATACACATGACCACATGGTCACTGGCTTGAAGCCCAATGTCACCACTGGCTTGAGCCCAAGGTCTGTGGCTTGAAGCCCAAGGTCGCTGGCTTGAGCAAGGGGTCACTCGCTCTGCTGTAGCCCCCTGGTCAAAGCACATATGAGAAAGCAATCAATGGACAACTAAGATGCCGCAACAAAGAATTGATGCTCTCATCTCTCTTCCTTCTTGTCTGTCTGTCCCTATCTGTCCCTCTCTTTGTCTATGTCAAAAAAAAAAAAGTAATTAAAGAAAAGGTAAAATTCATTTTTATCTGCCCCCAAACAAAGCTCATTCCTCACAGGTGAACTATTAAATTTGACGTATTCCCTTCCAGATATTTTCCCTATGGAAATAGTTACTGTGTTATACAGGCTATTTAAAAAGCAGAACTGTACTATATATACCGTTCTTTTCTAACCATAAATAATAGCTATAGAGTATTTCCACTGTAAGAACATACTATAATTTCTTTAACTGGACAGCCTATAGATGGAGTTGTATCCATTTCTTTACTGTGTACTATGAACAATACTATCGTGAGCATTCTTACATATGAAAGCATTTCTGGAGGTTATGTTCCAAGGAGTGCAATCACCAGGCCCCCCGCAGTCTCCCCCATACCTCTGCTCCGGTGGCCACCTCCTCTGCAGCTCCGGACATGACCCCCAGCGTGTAGAAGGAGAAGACGCACAACTCACGAGTACAGACAGCTGGCTGCATGAATACATTAAGCACAGGGGTGGTGGGGGAAGTGTAGTAAAAAGGTGTTGCAGGGGAAAGGGACAATTCTGACCTCAGACAACTTTAGAGTGAGGTAGGGATTTGGGGCCCTCTGTGTCAGGAGAACACTGTAAAGAAGTGAAGTCTTAACTTACTCATAGGTTTGAGAATAACGCTGTCTCCTCCACGAAGTCTTCCAACCCTCTTAAGGAGTTAGAGCTCTCTTTTGAGCTTCACATCACCGTTCATATCTCTTCTATACACAGATAGTGAAGTGTCTGTCTACTAACCTAGATTTGGAGTCCCTAAGGACAGCATCATATCCAATCATCATGGTCAATATCTGATTCTTATTTTTAAATGTTGGATGGGGATTATTCTTCAAAAATATATATCCTTGGCCTGACCTGTGGTGGCGCAGTGGATTAAGTGTCAACCTGGAAATGCTGAGGTCGCCATTCGAAACCCTGGGCTTGCCTGGTCAAGGCACATATGGGCCTGTTGATGCTTCCAGCTCCTCCCCCCCTTCTCTCTCTCTGTCTCTCCTCTCTCTCTCTCTCTGTCTCTCCCTCTCCTCTCCAAAATGAATAATAATAAAAAAAAAATCTCCTCATCTTTCCTAGCAGGATTGCTGACATTTGTTTTCTGAGAAAAACAATTATTTCTAGAGACTCAGGGAGTAAGGACAGAATTCTACCTTTACCATACAGCCAAAAAGAAAGGAATAAATGAGAGATGAGGAGTGAAGGAGTCTTGGCTCAGGGACCAAGGAAGAGGGTCACAGAGGAGGGTTGTGCTCACACCTTGAGCATGGACCCATTCTGGAAGACGTGCTGCTCATCACACACCACACAGTACTCATTCAGCGTTGGAATCCTCTGCTCTGCATACTTCATGATCTGGGGAGAGAGGAGAGTCTACTAAGTCTTCTGGAAGTACAGGAACAGATATGGGAACTAATTTGAGTTCTTTTCCAGCTACTCTCTTCCCTCCCAGCCCTGTGCCTAGAATAGAAGCTCTTCCTGGGCCCTGCACTTAGACTGATGGCCTGACTCTATAGCTAAGACTGTAGTTGAAGAGTAAAAATACAACCAGCCATGGTAGAAGACCTGGGCTGACAGTACCCTCTTTGCTACTTAATACCACATATAACTTAAGCAAGTCAATTAACCTAGGCCTTGGTTTCTTCATTTATAAAGTGGAACATTATTCACCTTATATAGGCATTAGGAATAATGAGATGATTTCTGTGAAAGTATTTTTAAATATTGACAGGTATTAATCAAACTATTAGCATCAGTTGTAGCAATTAGATTGTCCCTTGGGGACCAGTGAGCATTTAGTCCATGATCAGATGGCAGGGAGCCTGAGAAGTCATTTCACTACCCAGAACAGCCGGCCTAGCTGCTGGTCACAACCACAGACCAACTCTGCGCTGGGAAGAAAACAAATGCAGACTTCACGCAGGAATATCCTCAAGTATTTTTTAAAACATTATGTCTTAAGATGGTACACTTTGTGTATAAATCATATTGTTTCTATTTCACATACTTTGGGGCTGGTAAAGGGTCGTGCAGGGCTTTTATTCATTCAGATTTATTGCATGCCTACTATGTACCCAGTTCAGTGAAAAGTCTTCCTGATTATGCAGTAATATAAAAGCTTGTCTTCTCAAGTCTCTGCTCCAGTAGGGGAGATGTGGTATGTATACAAATTAACTACAATTCAAGGCAGCATATGGTACGTGACACTTAGATGCCACAGAAAACAAAAAGCATCATGAGAGCTGAGAGAGAGGAGACATCACTTTCAGCTCATTAATGTAACTGGAGTAATGAAGATGAGACAGAAAAGGTGACACTGAGTCTTGACTGCCATCAGCAGCTACTGGGAAGAAATCCAGCGAAGGAAATGACACAAACAAAGGGAACAGTGAGGCGAAGTGAGAGCATGTCTAGGGAATGAAAAGGTTAAAGGGAAGAAATGACCCATAGTGACTGAGCAGTGAAAGAGGTCCACGAGAAACTGAAGACCACCTGAGCAAGGACGCTGGGACCATTAGGACATTAGTGTTAAAGTTTGCAAAGCATGGTTGGCAGTCAATCATTAAGTGGTCTATAAACAGTTCCCAGTAATGTGTGCTTCAAGGATGGGAGCTATGCCTTCTTTTCTCCTACCTACCTAACACATAGTATAGTTCTGGGAACAGATAAACTCAGGAAATAAACTATTTAACTGACTGAGGAGCTAGGAGATGTTAGGGGATCAGATGAGTCAGACAACAGGGGAAAGGCTTTGGAATGAAACTATGGACTTGACTTACCTGGACAAGGAATCCATATTCCAGAGTGGGGATGTTTTTGCAGTGACCACTGACCTGGGAAGAGTAAGACAGACAGACCCCATGAGCCTCCTATAAAACTGGTACCCAGACAGAACTCATTCATGCCTGTCACCTAGGACTCTCACCAAGTAGCTAAGCCTTCACTCTAATCGGCCTGAGTAATTCCAAAGTAGGAGAGACCTTTGGACATTTTCCAAAGGTTCTTGGAAAGAGCTCACCTATCCTTAACCTTCTTCAAGATAGGTGGAATAGAGCCCTGGCTGGATCAATCAGTTGGTTAGAGTGTCTCCCAAAACACCAAGGTTGCGGGTTCAATCCCTGGTCAGGGTACATATGGGAAGCAACCAATGATTGCACAACTAAGTGGAACAACAAATGAATGTTTCTCTCTCTAAAATCAATCAATAAATAAAAATTTTTTTTAAATAGATAGGTGGAATAGGTTAGTCGAGCAGCTGATTATCTCAAGTCTTAACCATAACCTAATAAAACCATATGTGACATTTCACTGGGATGCCCAGGCCACACTCTGCTTCATGGCCTGTCAGGGAAGCTTGCCAAACAGCTTAGATATAAGTTTTCAGAGATTAAAAATGTGTTCCAGCCCTGGCCGGTTGGCTCAGTGGTAGAGCGTCGGCCTGGCATGCAGGAGTCCCAGGTTCGATTCCCAGCCAGGGGACACAGGAGAAGCGCCCATCTGCTTCTTCACCCCTCCCCCTCTCCTTCCTCTCTGTCTCTCTCTTCCCCTCTCGCAGCCAGGGCTCCATTGGAGCAAAGGTGGCCCGGGCGCTGGGGGTAGCTCTATGGCCTCTGCCTCAGGCGCTAGAATGGCTCTGGTTGCGAAAGAGCAATGCCCCAGATGGGCAGAGCATCGCCCCCTGGTGGGCATGTTGGGTGGATCCCGGTTGGGCACATGTGGGAGTCTGTCTGACTGCCTCCCCGTTTCCAACTTCAGAAAAATACAAAAAAAAAAAAAAAAGTGTTCCAGTCTGACCAGATGGTGGTGCAGTGGATAGAGTGTTGGACTGGGAGGCAGAGGACCCAGGTTTGAAATCCTGAGGTGGCTGGCTTGAGTGCGGGCTCATCTGGCTTGAGCAGGGGCTCACCAGCTTGAGCGCAGGGTTGCTAGCTTGAGTGTAGGATCATGGACATGAACCCATGGTCACTGGCTTGAGCCCAAAGGTCGCTGGCTTGAGCAAGGGGTCACTCGCTCTGCTGTAGCCCCCCAGTCAAGGCACATATGAGAAAGCAATCAACTAAGGTGCCCCAATGAAGAATTGATGCTTCTCATCTCTCTCCCTTCCTGTCAGTCTGTCTCTATCTGTCCCTCTCTCTGTCACTAAATACATAAATAAAAATAGTCTCTGGAAGCCATTTGTTTTGGCTTCTATCTTAAAAAAAAAAAAGTGTTCCATTCCACCCAAGAAACATGCCCAGGTTTGATTTATGATGCCTGGAAAACCATACTCCCATCCCAGTTTGAGAAGCTATACTCCCACAATCCTCCCTCCCAACACCCAATTCAGACCCTCCCAGCTCATGTACCAAAGGAGAGGTCCGTGCTGGGGGAGGGAAGCCCACGTGCTGGGGGCACAGGAGACCTGCCTGGGGGCTGGGAGGGTAGCCAAACACTTCCACTTTGGGGTTCTTCATAGTGCAAGAGATGGAACGGTTCATGAGGCGCCCAACCCGAAGCTCTGGTACAGCAAGTTTGCCTTTCAGCATGGAGTCCTGTATAATAGGGAAACTGGGAGACCTGGAGAGATAGGAGAAGTGACAAAACTAGGATTCAGTATGAGCCTCAAAAAAGTCTGGAGACAAGGGGTCAAAGGCCAGGATGAGTGAAGTGACCTAAGCCAAAGAAGAACATATGCAGAAATTTCTATTAAATCTGAACACTGTTAACACAAATAAGTGGATCACACATCTGAATTTATTTTTCTGTCATTATCTGTGTGTTTCTGATTGGAACATAGAGGATAGAGGCCAAGCCTAGGTCATTCTACGGCATCTAGGCCAGGTATGATCCCTTGGAGAGGATGCCTGTTTCATTTACTCAGTGTGTGTGTGTGTGTGTGTGTGGTGTGTGTATTTACATACATAGGATTAAGTGATAAACACTGTATGAGGCAAGAAGCAGTTTCATCCCAAAAAGCCTGATGCCTGACTGTCAACAACAGTACCTGGGAAACTACAAATCTGGGTCTATATTTGCCTTTGGGAAAATCAGAAAGCACAGGTAGGGTCTATTTTATGTATTAGATAACTGAGTTCATAGATAATAGATCAGAGTAGCCTTACATAAGAGTAAGGAGTTGGTGCCTGTTATCTGACTCTGCCTCCTTAGTATAGGGAATAAAGATGAAGGTCAAACAAAGGAAAGATGGAGAGATTAGCATACATTTCTCCAAATACATACCATAAGTTAGGTATTGTGCTTTAATTTTTTGTGTGTGTGTATTTTTCTGAAGCTGGAAACGGGGAGGCAGTCAGACAGACTCCCACATGCGCCCAACTGGGATCCACCCGGCATGCCCACCAGGGGGCGATGCTCTGCCCACCTGGGGCGTCGCCCTGTTACAACCAGAGCCACTCTAGCGCGCTGAGGCAGAGGCCACAGAGCCATCCTCAGCACCCGGGCCAACTTTGCTCCAATGGAACCTTGGCTGTGGGAGGGGAAGAGAGAGACAGAGAGGAAGGAGAGGGGGAGGGGTAGAGAAGCAGATGGGCGCTTCTCCTGTGTGCCCTAGCCGGGAATCGAACCTGGGACTCCTGCACGCCAGGCTGACGCTCTACCACTGAGCCAACCGGCCAGGGCCTGGTATTGTGCTTTATATAAAGGATGAGGTATAAAAACTGGGGTGAGCAGTAGAAGGATAAGGACTGGATCACAGAGGGGGACTGGATCGCAGAGGTACTTTTAGTAGTTAAAGGTACAGAATTTGAAGGACCCAAGGAGAAGACTGCATAGATAAATTCAGGTAATCAAAAGGGGGGACTTAGATAAGAATAAGGTGATTAGAAAGGATCAGCTCCTAGGGGAGCACTTACTTGGGGATGGGTGAGAAGATGCTGAGGCCAGCTCGGAACTTCTTGATAGTACCAGTTGCCTTGAACCAACTCTGCCTTTTCTCTTGCTGGGTCTTCAAGAAATCGTTGCTGAGATGTTTCCATTGTTGGGATGTGAACATACACAAGATCCTAAGGAATCGAAGAAAACAGGCTTAGGTAAGCTCGGGCAGAGGACCAGGTCTAGAAAGAGAACTCTGAAAGGCAACTAACCTAAAATGCAGATCCAGGGACTGCAAAGGTACTTGTGGTGGGGCAATGTGTCTGAACCCCGCCCCCCCCACATAACCTTAGCTAAGCACATGAAAAGATACTGTCCTAAAGTACCTCTTTCTTTTTTTTTTTTTTTTTTGACAGAGACAGAAAGAGGGAGACAGACAGGAAGAGAGAGAGATGAGAAGCATCAGTTCTTCATTGCAGCACCATATTTGTTCATTAACTGCTTTCTTTATATATATATATATATATATATTTTTTTTTTTTTTTTTTTTTTTTTACAGGGACAGAGAGAGAGTCAGAGAGAGGGATAGACAGGGACAGACAGACAGGAACGGAGAGAGATGAGAAGCATCAATCATCAGTTTTTCATTGCGAGACCTTAGTAGTTCATTGATTGCTTTCTCATATGTGCCTTGACTGCGGGCCTTCAGCAGATCGAGTAACCCCTTGCTCGAGCCAGCGACCTTGGGTCCAAGCTGGTGAGCTTTTGCTCAAACCAGATGAGCCCACACTAAAGCTGGTGACCTCGGGGTCTCGAACCTGGGTCCTCCACATCCCACTGCGCCACTGCCTGGTCAGGCTAACTGCTTTCTTATATGTGCCTTGATGGGGGCTGGGGGGGGCTAAAGCAGAGTGAGTGACCCCTTGCTCAAGCCAGCAACCTTGGGTTCAAGCCAGCAACCTTTGGGCTCAACCCAGTGACCCTGCGCTCAAGCTGGCGACCTTGGGGTTTTGAACCTGGGTCCTCTGCGTCCCAGTCCAACGCTCCATCCACTGTGCCACCGCCTGGTCAGGACTAAAGTAGCTCTTTATTCTAGGGGGTAACTACACACTCCCAATGCCTAGTTTAAAGGACAAAAAATGGCCCTGGCCAGTTGGCTCAGTGGTAGAGTGTCGGCCTGGCGTGCAGAAGTCCTGGGTTCGATTCCCGGCCAGGGCACACAGGAGAAGCGCCATCTGCTTCTCACGCCTCCCCCTCTCCTTCCTCTCTGTCTCTCTCTTCCCCTCCAGCAGCCGAGGCTCCACTGGAGCAAAGATGGCCCGGGCGCTGGGGATGGCTCCTCGGCCTCTGCCCCAGGTGCTAGAGTGGCTCTGGTCACAACGGAGTGACGCCCCGGAGGGGCAGAGCATCGCCCCCTGGTGGGCAGAGCGTCGCCCCCTGGTGGGCGTGCCGGGTGGATCCCAGTCAGGCGCATGCGGGAGTCTGTCTGACTGTCTCTCCCTGTTTCCGGCTTCAGAAAAATACAGGAGCCTGACCTGTGGTGGCTCAGTGGATAAAGCGTCAACTTGGAAACGCTGAGGTTGCCGGTTCAAAACCCTGGGCTTGCCTGGTCAAGGCACATACGGGAGTTGATGCTTTCTGCTCCTCCCCTCTTCTCTCTCTCTCTCTCTCTCTTCCCTCTCTATAATGAATAAATAAAATCTTAAAATAAAATAACGTGCTATTGTATTAAAAAAAAAAAAACACTCCCATCCATTAGCTAGTCCTCATCTGTGTCTGATGACAAATCACTGTCTTCATATATAAAAAAAAAAAAAAAAAGAAAAATACAGGAAAAAAAAATAAAAAATAAAAAAAATAAAGGACAAAAAAAATATTCTGA
The DNA here is from genome assembly GCF_036850995.1 of Saccopteryx leptura. Taxonomy (NCBI): domain Eukaryota; kingdom Metazoa; phylum Chordata; class Mammalia; order Chiroptera; family Emballonuridae; genus Saccopteryx; species Saccopteryx leptura. The sequence continues at coordinate 125,708,074 of NC_089508.1, forward strand.
GATGCTTTGCCAGTAGAAAAAGATCTCAAAGGTGAGCCTTCCAAAGTTGGGAACCTTGGAGTTTACTGCCAACGACTATATACTGAGACTGAAACAAAAGGAATGGGAAAGAGGTGAGTACCACCCTCTGCCTTGAAAATAGTGAAGAAAAACCCTAGTGACATGAGAGGTACTGACATTGTTAGGTGAAAAATTGCATCTTCAAATTTATAGTTTCCAACTTGAGCTGGGCCCTCAAATAGTCTTGGCAACTCTTTCATTTGTCCTTGATTATTTCTCTCTAGCATTACTCTAAGCCAGCAATTTTTAACTGGTGTGCTGCAGAATTTATTTTAAATATTTTATTTATTGATTTTACAGAGAGAGGAGAGGGATGGAAGGTGAGGAATATCAACTCATGGTTGCTTCATTTCAGTTGTTCATTGATTGTCGTATGTGCCTTGACCAGGTAGCCCAGGGTTTTGAACCGGTGGCCTCAGCAATTCCAATGCTCTATCCACTGTGCCACTGTAGCCCAGGCTGTGCTGCAGAATTTTTTTTTTTTTTTTTTTTAATTTTTTTTTTTTCCTTTTTTTTCTGAAGCTGGAAACGGGGAGAGACAGTCAGACAGACTCCCGCATGCGCCCGACCGGGATCCACCCGGCACGCCCACCAGGGGCGAAGCTCTGCCCACCAGGGGGCGATGCTCTGCCCATCCTGGGCGTCGCCATGTTGCGACCAGAGCCACTCTAGCGCCTGAGGCAGAGGCCACAGAGCCATCCCCAGCGCCCGGGCCATCTTTGCTCCAATGGAGCCTCAGCTGCGGGAGGGGAAGAGAGAGACAGAGAGGAAAGCGCGGCGGAGGGGTGGAGAAGCAAATGGGCGCTTCTCCTGTGTGCCCTGGCCAGGAATCGAACCCGGGTCCTCCGCACGCTAGGCCGACGCTCTACCGCTGAGCCAACCGGCCAGGGCTATGCTGCAGAATTTTTAAAACATGCAATACCCGACTATTTAGTCAGGGGCACTGACTCTGCCTTTTCTCTTCAATTGTCAAGTAAAAAAGTAAAAACAGGCAACAAAACAATGGCTGTCTGGTGTGAATGAATCAATATTATGCCCATTTTTTACTGTAAAATTGGGGAAAAATATATTTTTGTGCCGTGGAATTTTAGTAGTTTGTGTGCCACAAGATGGAAAAGGTTGAAAATCACTGTTCTAAACTATTATCCTAAATCCTTATCACTGCCTTTAAGAAACTAACTTCACCTACAACCAAATATTTCTTTCTTCTAAACAGAGAAAACTAAAGCCATCAGATATCAGCTCTCTTAATTTTTTTTAAAATTTCTTTTTAAATTAATTAATTAATTTAGACAATTAAATTTAACAGGGTGATATTGGTCAATCAGAGTACATAGATTTAGAGAAAACATCTCCAGATCATTTGGACAGTCGATTATGTTGTACACCCATCACCCAAAGTCAGATCATCTTCTGTCACCCTATATTTTATTTCTCTTTAAGCCCTTCCCCTTCCCCCTACACCTCTACCTCTCCTCCCTTCTCCTCCCCCTGGTAACCACTGCACTTTTATCTATGTCCATGGGTCTGGATTTTGTGTCCTGCCTATGTATCGAATTATACAGTTCTTGGCTTTTCTGTTTTACTTATTTCACTCAGTATAATGTTATCAAGGTCCATCCATGCTGTTGTAAATGATACTATGTCATCATTTCTTATGGCTGAGTAGTATTTTAGTTTCTATTTACTGATTTTAGCAAGTGACGGAGAGAGCAAGAGCAAGACAGGAACATTGATCTGCTTTTGTGTGTGCCCTGACCAGGGATAGAGCCGGCAACCTCTGTGCTTCCAGACGATGCTCCAACCAACCCAGCTATCCGGCCAGGGCAGCTCTCTCAATTTTCCCACTCTACTACCTATTTCTATTTCCATTCCCTTACCTCGATGCCTCCATTCTCTGGAGACAAGGAAACCCTCCTATGACAGGTTACTTTCTCTACTTATGCTCTAGATCTCAGCTCCTTCCTGTCTCTTTAGTTAGAGACCTTGATTCATCAACCGTGCCCTTTCCTTTCAGTTCCTTCCCCAAAGTCTATAGAAAGTTTCAAGTTTCTGCCTCTCAGTCTAGCTACCTCTCCCTGGTCTCTCCTATCCTCATCCAAATTTCTCAATCCATACTTATTGTTTCTACTTCATTGCCAACCCCTTACTTCTCAACAGAGTCTGCCTTTACCACTCTACCACAATTTTTTTTTTAACAGGGACAGAGAGAAAGTCAGAGAGAGGGACAGACAGACAGGAATGGAGAGAGATGAGAAGCATCAATTTTCAGTTTTTCATTGAGACACCTTAGTTGTTCATTGATTGCTTTCTCATATGTGCCTTGACCGCGGGCCTTCAGCAGACTGAATAACCCCTTGCTTGAGCCAGCGACCTTGGGTCCAAGCTGGTGAGCTTTTTGCTCAAACCAGATGAGCCCGCACTCAAGCTGGTGACCTTGGGGTCTTGAACCTGGGTCCTTCGCATCCCAGTCCGACACTCTATCCACTGCACCACCGCCCAGTCAGGCTCCACAGTTGCTTTTACCTTGATGCTAAAGCCAACAGAACCACCTATGTTCTCCTCTTGCTTAGCCTCTCTGGCACCTGGCCTTCCTTAAAGAAACTCTCCTCCCTGCCTTCTGGAACACCATTCTCCTCCCATCGTTCCCAAGTTCTCTGAGCTGCCTCCAGTGTTTCTTCCTCTTCTGCTTACCCTGCTAATTTCTCAGGCACTTTGGGTGTTCTGCCCTTGATTTTTTCACTTCATCAAGCTCTCCTTCAGCCATCTCAAATTCTACACTGGTTATAGTTTTTACCCATTCACTGATACGTACCTTCAACCCTAACCTCTCCTGTAAGTGCTAAATCTACACATCTAACTATCTATTAAGCATCTCCACTGAAATATCCCAAGGTTACCTTTAATAAACATATTTAAAATGGAACTAATTACCTATCCTCATTCCACAAACCTGTTCCTCTTCTACATCCCTCTTTAAATTGGTGATATTACAATTTACCTAGACACCTGGAGTGGAAACCTAGGAATAACTTTTCACTATTCCTTGGCTTATGACCATATACAACAGGGGTAGTCAACCTTTTTATACCTACCACCCACTTTTGTATCTCTGTTAGTAGTAAAATTTTCTAACCGCCCACCGGTTCCACAGTAATGGTGATTTATAAAGTAGGGAAGTAACTTTACTTTATAAAATTTATAAAGCAGAGTTACAGCAAGTTAAAGCATATAATAATAATTACTTACCAAGTACTTTATGTCAGATTTTCACTAAGTTTGGCAGAATAAATCTTTATAATACAACTTACTATAGTTAAATCTATCTTTTTATTTATACTTTGGTTGCTCCGCTACCACCCACCATGAAAGCTGAAATGCCTACTAGTGGGCAGTAGGGACCAGGTTGACTACCAGTGATATACAACATATCTAAATCAAACTTCAAGTCTTATTATAAATTTTTAAAAATATCACAAATAGGACTTATTTGTCACCATTGAATGTCTGAATTGTAAACAGATCCATGGGCTGGGGGCTCATACACTTCAGCACCTGTCTCATCCCCAGCAGCTTTTCCAGAACTGCTCCCCTCACCGTGAAGCTCCGTGAGGTCTCCCAACTCACACTGGGGCTTTCTCAGCATTTTGACTTTTCTAACAAAGACATTGTGGAGTGGATAAATCGATTGGCAAGGCTGTTCTATGACTTTTTCAATGCTATTAGAATCAATTTATTGACCACTTCTCTTAACTCATTTGTCTGCACCTCGTAGGTCACGATTTCCATCATCTTCCAGATTTGGTGGACCAATGATGCTGAGCATAAGAGGTCCTCTGAATCTGTCTCATTTTTTAGTAAAACCAACAGAACAGACAAAGTAAATAATTATCAGTAGCCCTGACATCAACAGGATCTTTAAGCATGGTCTGCCATTTTTTGACTATGGAGCACATTTTATCACAGGTAAGATCCATGCCATGGAAATCAGTCAGGCAGTTTTTTCCTGAACATCCCCAGTAATTAGCTTGAATTCTCCAAATGCAACTTCATCATTCTGCAGATCAGCTAGGTTCACTTCAAAAATACAACCCTTGAGCCCTAGCCAGGTAGCTCAGTTGGTTAGAGCATCCTGATACACCAAGGTTGCAGGTCCCATTCCCGGTCAGGGCACAAACAAGAATCAACAAGTGAATGCATAAGTAAGTGGAACAACAAATTAATGTTTCTCTTGCTATCTCTCTCCCTTTCCCTTTCTCTCTAAAAATCAATTAAAAAACAAAAACAAAAAAACAAGGCCCTTGAGACCATCAGATGCAATTTTGTTCCTTGATTTTTTGTGACTAGAGTGTTTCCAACAGCTCTTATATTGAGCACAGCTGGACCTTTCACATCACACTGATCTTCCTTAGGAAACAGATCAACCACTTTCCTTCTGGCTCCCTTTCTGCTGCCTTCCATAAGGCATCTGTTCTTGCAGATGGCCACGGTGCTGCTCACAGAGCCACAAGGCAAGTCTTATGATTTTACAGCTCATAAATCTCTCCGGTCTATCTTTCATCTCTGTTCTTACCTAGTCACACTTTGGTTCAGCCCTCATCATCTAATATCTGTGCTTCTACAGAAGCTTCCAACTAAACTATATAGTTGTCTCATCCCCTTCCTATCTATCTTGCACAATGCTAACAGGATACTGTTTTTAAAGCTAAACCCACCATGTCCTTTCTTTGCCTGAAACCCTTCAATACTCTCACAGCCTACAATATAAAAAGCCCAAGATCCTCTCTGATTTGGACCCCTTCCTACATCCTGGCTTCAGTTCCTACCACGTTCCCCTTGCATTTTACTACAATATTCAACTGCCTGAAGCTTCCTACATGTATGCTGCTTCATATCACTATGCCCTAGCAATGTTACTCACTTCAGAGTCTGTCTACATAGGCAACTCTTGCCTATCCTTGAAAACCATTCATCATCTCCCTCTCATTCAGTCACTCAGAGCCCTCTACCTGCCATCGGACTGACTCACTTCTTCTTCTGTGTTCTCTCTAAAACTTAAATATTCACTCGACTTAGAATATATATCCATTGGACTCTATTTGGAACTCACTGAGGGTAGACTCTGTGGCTTTCCCCTTGTAGACCAAACACCTAACAAGGTGCTCAATACATTCAATAAACTAAAACTGTCTGAGCTCCTAGGCCCCACTTGGAGAAAACTAAGAGAAAATGGGAAACGCACGGCTCTAAATCCAGGGTCGTACTTTTCCTTAAATATTAACTAGTTATTAACCTCTTTTTACCTTCATGATGTTTCAATGCCAGACACCCCAGAACCACAGGCTCCTCTCCCTAACAATAAACTTGGCTCCCCAAATTTATTTTAATCTTTCTTGGGCATATCTCAAAAACACACTTTTGGAAGAAAACTATTCCACCCAAGGATGAACAAATATTTCATCTGCCTGTCCATCCATATATGTCCATAACCAGAAAGATCAAAGTTCTTACTTTTTCAGCTGAAGACCCAGACCAAACCCTTCCTTATTCGATGGCTGGAAAACCTCAATTGATGGTTCTGCAAAGAGAAGAAAAAGCTTCTAGTATATACATGTCTTTATCCCACTGGAAGTCCAAAGACATAGTCCAGTGGACCAGCTTCCTCAGATTCTAAAAGTACTCTAAACAATAGTGGTGGGGAAGGAAAACATTTGCAGCAAAGGGTAGATTCTGGGGGCTGACTTTATTATCCTCAACTTCTATGAGGAAGTGGAGGGGAAAGGGAGGAATAAATACCATCTGGGAATCATCAAAGAAAACAATATTTTAACCAAGAAGGATTTGAGGGGGTTGCTATCAGGTGACAGGGAATGAGGACACTAGTGAGAGGAAACTGAAAATCCTCTACCAATGGCCTGCAGATTATGCCCAAAGGCCTGTTCCTAGTTTTTCTCTGTCTCAATTAATTTAGGACTTTGGATTAGCTCAGAGAACGCACTTGGCCAAAGTCACTGCCTTTACCTGGTCCATCAAGGTACTGAGAAAGAGAAAATCGCAGTCTCAGCACAATAGGTTCTGTCCGGAGGACCTTCCAGGCTGTAGAGACTTCCTCCTAAAAGAGTAAGGGAAACAGTTTCCAGGTTAGTGGCAGGAAGAAATGAACTTGAAGTTTCCCTGTACGACACACATGCACAGGACAGTAAACACCACAGTCTGGGGATGATCTGAAGACAGGGATGGAGAATATGTGCTCCAGATACAGGACTCAGGAACTAGACTCCCGGCCTACACAGCAGACCCACAAGTCCAGCCAGACATGTTTTGGCAGGTACTAGAACCACTTACATCGAGGAAGCTGATGTTGATGTGGAGGTCAATGTCCACGTCATCGATAGTTCCATACTCTCTATAGAGATACAGGCAACCACAGGTGAGGCTCATTAAGGGAGAAAGAAGGGAACAGAGACTGAGGTGGAGGGAGAACTGAGCCTGGGCCAGGGAAAAGGGAATGGTTGAAGGTAGCTCTGAACCTAGGCTCTTAGCTACAGCCTTAAGCTACCTAATAATCAGTGCCTTCTCCAGGCCAGGAGCCTTTCTTACCTCTAAGATGAAACTAACAGTCTAGAGAGGTGTAGAATAAAAGGAAATTTCTAAGAAGAGTGACTATACTTCCCTACTTACTCCTGTCAGCCCAGCTTAAGTACTCTGAGCAACTCTACTACTAAGCTCATAATTTATCAGTGTCCACAGATCTCCGATCACACCATAAAAGAAAAACCCTCTAGCCCTTTAACAGCTCAGAAGGAAGTGGCTTGCTTCCCTGCCACCCTGGAGTCCCACCTGATGGATACAGAGTTCTCACTGTAGATCTCCTTCACGGCTTCAATGTCTGCATCAAGCTGTGAGTGTCGATATAGGTCAGCTGCACAGCTCCCCTGAGTCAGCAGCAAAAACAGTAGGGAGTGGGGAGGAACACAATGGTAAAGAGAGAGGTGAAAAATAAAAAGATGAAGAAACACCAAGCACAGAAAAATCAAACAGCAGCATTACATATAAGCAAAAAGCTGTGTATATGAAGGGGCTCTTGGTGGCAGCCCTAGCTGAGGATGTCATCAACACACCAGTCTCCCTCCAGCACCACCCTAACAAGTTTCAACAGGCCAACTGCAGGCTTTGCTAAAGGAGTTCACATCCTTAAGTCTCAGCTTTTCCTCTCAGACCTTGACCAGAATACTTAGGTGTGCCTACTAGGAGAACTCAGAACAGACTGAAAAGTACAGAATTTAATTTAGATCAATTCTATCTGGAGTCTAACATTCCTGCTCAGGCTCATGCCTTGAGTTGTCATGGCATTAAGCAATCATTGGCAGGGTAATTTTTACAAAATGATTGAAATGATCCCACTGGTTAGTGAGGGGAGAGTCAGAAAATAATTCTTTCTAAATAAGAACACATGGGTAGCCTCCATGTATAGAGGATATAGTCTACCCTGGGAAAGGTATGAGTCCCAGGAGAGAGGAAAGATGTATTAGCTTTGATAACGATCAGGCCACACCAACATTATATCTCTGGTCCAGAATAACCTCTTTCACTCTTGAAGTATCCAGAGGGAAGCCCATTTAGACCATCCATGGATCTTAGGGGTGGTAATCTCACCTGAACTCCATAGAGAAATTCCTCTGATTCATTATCTCCCTCTGAATCATCATCATTCCAAAACTGGCCTTTGATGTCCTAGTAATGAGAAATAAAGATACAACCTTGTGCTGATCTGTTACCTTATACAACAGAGTGGGGTGACAGGGTGGGAAATAGGAAATAGACCCCCACAAAGAATGGAAGAAGGTCCCATTCTTGGGAATAGCAAAACTGAGTCCCAAATCCCTTTATCCCCTTCACTTTATCCTTTAGGACAGGGGTTGGGAAACTTTTTGGCTGAGAGAGCCATGAACACCACATATTTTAAAATGTAATTCCGTGAGAGCCACACTATGACCCATGTACGTTATGCATTATCCAATAAAAATTTGTTGTTGTCCCGGAGGACAGCTGTGATTGGCTCCAGCCACATGCAACCATGAACATGAGTGGCAGGAAATGAATGGCTTGTAATACATGAGAATGTTTTATATTTTTAACGTTATTATCTTTTTTTATTAAAGATTTGTTTGCGAGCCAGATGCAGCCATCAAAAGAGCCACATCTGGCTCCCGAGCCATAGGTTCCCGACCCCTGCTTTAGGAGCATCTGAGTCTCACCCTGAATCAGTCACATCCATGAATTAGCTATGATTTAGTGGGATAAAGAAAAACAGTAGGGAATTTGGGCCTTCTTAAATGTCAGATATGATTGAGGGTCTGGTAGCTAGAGAAGAGAGGGACACAGAATTCAATGTCAAGGTTGGTTACTAGGCATATCTAGGTTCTAGTATAAGCTAGCCTCTTCTAGGATCATCTAGGGACCCAAGGTAGCTCCAAAGCATACCTAACCTCTTGTCTATTCACTCTCTGTCCCTTTCGTTCCCCAGAAAACTCACCTAAACACACACTAAGTAATTGTTTCTATGCTCCTTCTCCTTTCCTTAACTTCAAAGAGCCACTCCACCTTCCAAAAGGGTGGGAGGGAAAACACAGGAAAAGATGAGTTTGTATTTTGACCCATCTACCCCATGGATGATCAGTTGCAGAGGTTGGTCCTCACCATTGGGTCAGTAGGTCACACACACTCCCAGGTCAGTGCTAGGCAGCACCCCTCCATACCACCAGCTGAACCCAGGTCAACGAGATGGGCATTTAGGAGGCCACAAAGGAAGACGGGGATGGGGATGCTATCAGGGGCTGACTGAAGATCTGCTGGGGATGGCAGGCTCTGCTGTTGTGGTGGTAACAAGTCACTGGCCTGTAGAAAGTAGACAACAACCGGTTTCACCACCACTTAAAAGCTGGTGGTGTATACACAAGCACACGTTTATGGATACACTTTTATTATACATATGTACAGACACTTGTACATAAAGAGACATATTTGCATGCATGTACACATAATTTTTTAAAGATAATGGACCCTGTAAAAACAAAAGATGCTACTTTTTCTTAAACCGGGGAACTTGGATTGGAGCAAGTCCCTGCTCTAGCTCATAACGCCGTATCAACCCCGAAGCCAGAAGTGGTGGCAGGACCAGACGCTTATACTACTCTATCACTTCAGTGCATTGGGAACATTCTTCACAGTATCAACTTCCATCAGAATCAGATGCTTTTGGGAGTTTTTACTCCTAATTACTTCTCCAAGTTGAGTCATATCTCTTATTAACATCAGTATCACTAGAAGCCTTTATATGACAATCATAGCTAACAAACTTAAAAAGTCCTCAAAACACAGAACACCCTCTGGTAAACACAGCCTGAGCTGTTATGGCCAAAACAATACCCTGGACTCATCTTGGAACCTACTCCCCAAATAAAAGTGCAGTAATGATCCCAATATTGCTCTGAAACACACGAACCTCCTAGTCCTTTCAAAAAAGTGAGAACCACTGTTCTAGGCCTTCCTGGCTCTGCATATATTCAGTCTCACCAACTCCAACCTTGAACAGAGGAATTATTGGTCTCTAATATAATTCTTTCCAACATTAGGTTTCCACTTGTGGTTTTTGAGTGGGTTTTGTGGACCAGCAGCATTAGTACCACCAGGGAAGTTGTTAAAAATGCAAATCAAGGACTCCTACTGATACCTACTGAATGAGAAACTCCAGAGATGGGGTTCCAGTAATCTGTGTTTTAGCAAGCCCTCCAAGTTATTCTAATGCATAATATTTGAGAACCACTGTTCTAACTCCTTGCATGTTCCAACAGCCTGTGGTCTTTTCCTCAGATATCAACTCAACCCAGGATGGGAACACAGACACAATGGCAGGGCAAACAGCAGAGCAGTCCCCCAGCCAACAGTGCTACCCAACGCATCAAAAACAGGATGCAAAAGAAAACTGGGAGTGATGTTCTCAGAGGTGAAATAGCCTGATTTTTTGCTTTAAAACACTACTACTCCAGCACCAAAAAGGGAGGAGGGACAGATGAAATAGAAATGGCAAAATGCCAATTATGAATGAAGCTGGGTGACTGGCACATGAGAGTTTCTTGTACTCTTAACAGTTGGAAAAATTCATAATAGATAATTTTTTGAAAATCAGAGACCAGCCCTGGCTGGTTGGCTCAGTGGTAGAGCGTCGCCCAGTGTGTGGAAGTCCCAGGTTTGATTCCCAGCCAGGGCACACAAGAGAAGCGCCCATCTGCTTCTCCACCCTTCCCCTCTCCTTTCTATCTCTCTTCCCCTCCCACAGCCAAGGCTTCACTGGAGCAAAGTTGGCCTGGGCACTGAGAACGGCTCCATGGCCTCTGCCTCAGGTGCTAAAATGGCTCCGGTTGCAATGGAGCAACGCCCAGGTGGACAGAGCATCGCCCCCTAGTGGGCATGCTGGGTGGATCCCAGTCAGGTGCATGCAGGAGTTTGTCTCTCTGTCTTCCTGCTTCTCACTTCAGAAAAATACAAAAAAAAAATAATAATAATAATAAAATAATTTAAAAAAAAATCAGAGACTACTCTTAGACTCTTCCAGGGGTTCCCCCTAAAACAGCAATTCTAAATGCAAACAGGAAGATCACCCTGAGATTCCACAACTGCCTCCTTGTTATTCTTCAAACATACCAAGTGTATTCCCATCAAAGTACCTTTGTCCCTGCTGTTCCCCCTTCCGGGAAAGCTTTTTACCCAGATATCCACATGGCTTGATCCTTCCTTCACTCTTTCAGCTCTCTGCTAAGGTCACCTTGACCACCCTATATAAAACAGCAACTCCCCAACACACATGCTAGCACTCTATCCCCCTTCCCTGCTTCATCTTGTGTCACAGCACTTATCACGCTCTGACATACACAATGTTCGTTCATTGTGGTTATCTCCAAACAGAAAGTAAGATCTCAGGTGGCTTAGATTTTGACTGTTTTCGCTGCCTCTACTGCCAGTCTCTCAACAGGTATTTGTCAATGAATAAATGAATGACCTTTCTGTTGGATACCTAAGCCAAAAGGCCAATACACAAAGCACCTAAATGCACTTACACATAGACAAAACCATACAAAAACGATTTTAAAAGGCAAGACTCCATTCACCTTCAAGAGCAGCTGAGAACCAGAATATGACGGTGTAGGGGCTGGGTTTGTGAGATGTGACAATAAACAGGTGCTAATCTGGATGACTACCACAGAGGAACAAGGAAAGAGGCACTAATGTCCAGCTGTGCTGTCTTGGGCTGGGTGGTAGGGCGACGACAGAGGAGGCCAGAAGTACCAACTTTCTCCAAGTCTTTGCCACTGTAGGAGTCGAGAAACACTCAGCCTGTCTCCAAGGGCCGCTGCTGCTTGGTTTCTGCTGTTGACACAAGAAGAAGATAGTTCAGAAAGAATTCTCCCTGTCCAGGGAAGAGACTACCGCTGTTCTCACATCAGGCTGTTTCGGTGTAGGTGCTCCCACCTTCCACGGTTAATGCTCACTCCTCTTAAGAAATGGAGAACTGATGTAAAAGGTGAAGATTACGAAAATGGGGGTGGGGAATTCATAACATTCCCAGAATCACAGACACTTTTGAAGAATAAACCTGCAAGATGTCCTATTTGTGTTACACACGGAACAGTCCGGATGTAGGGAAGCCAAGCGACTCCCTCCGGAGGAACCGGGCCTTACCCCACATTTGACAGCCCCTAACTACATCCGGTTTCTATGGAATGTGGTTTTGAGTCATCGAAAGCGTTCTTAAATGAATTCAGAAAGACTGGCCTTATCTAAACCAGGTAAAGAGAGGCCCCTCTGGACAGCAGCTGGGCCCGCCCCGAGCTGTGCCCAGTACCCAGGGAAGGACGTCGCTCGGTTCCGGGTCCGCGTGGACCCAGGCAGCGCACACCACGGCTTAGGAACTTGCCCAGGGACGGGCCAAACGGGACAGCCCCCAGTCTGGGTCTCAGAGGTCCAGCTCGGCTCACAGGGGCTCCTCGGGTTTGCACCCAGGCAAGGGTCTCAACGTTCACAATGCGGGTCTGACTCTCCGCCGTGTGGTCGTGGGGACGGAGGCTCCTCCGCTTCTCCCGCGGAAGACGAGCCACCGAACAAAGAGTGCGGGAAGGATCCTCGGAGGGCGACTCGCGCAGGGCGACTCTTGCAGGCCAGCCTCGTGGGCGGCGAGGACGGAGCCTGCCCGCAAACACAGCGGCCACCCGCGCTCCCAAGACAGGCCCCGCGGCCTCCCCTGCGGGAGCAACGGGGGCGCTTCTCTGGTCTGCTCGGGGGACCCCGGAGACACCCACACCTGCTTCCCGAGGAGGACGCCCTGTGCCGGACCTGTGCCACCCACCGCCTGGCCTGCAGCGACGCCCGTAAGGCCCGGGAGGGCCCCTCGGAGCCCCGGGTCCGAGCCTCTCACTTCATGCACCACGAGCGGCGGGGCGGGCCCCCACCCTTCACGCGGCCCGGCCGCCCCGCCCCTCCCCGTGGCAGGCGCTTCGCAGGCCAGCCTCCCGAGTACTCACGGCGACCCCGGGCCGCGCGCGGCCGCCGCTGAGAGGACGAGCGGCCCGGGACGCCCCGGGACGCCCCGTGGGGGGTGGAGCGGCAGAGCAAGGGGCGGGGGCAGGCAGGCGGGCGAGGTCGCTCTTCCCCACGCCCAGTCGTTCCGTCACGGGCACGCTGAGCAACTCTGCGCAGGCGCACGCGGCGCTAATTATGGTCACGTGGCCCGCACCGGGCCAACCACCGCGCGGCTTGTCGCTGGGCGCGCCGCCGCTCCGGACTCCAGGTTCGGGGCGCCTGCGTGGTGCTGGCGGCTTGGGTGGGTGGTGGGGAGTGGCGTGCGATCGTTGGGGGGCCGCTGTGCGGTGAATTGGAGCGGGTACGTGGAGGAGCAAGAGGGGCTCTGCGGTGCGCAAGGGCCTTGCAGAAGAGGCGTTGGGGTGTGTCTCCCCCAGCGGTTTGGCGGAATGAACGGGGAGCCCAGCCCTGGCGTTGGGAGGGAAACAGCCTGGCAGATGGAGACTGAGGGGCCGGGCTGAGTCCAGGGTCCCTCGTGTTGTAGTAGGGTCACACGCCTCAGGGATTCTTAATTCTTCGGTTTAATACATTTTCTCTCCTGGCAGTTGCGATGTACTGAAACATTCTGACCTCTATTCATAAAGCGGGATTGTGAACAAAAAGGCGGAACAAGTTCAAGGGCTACTTGGCGGACCTGGCAAATTCAGTGACCAAAAGGAACCAAGCAGGATGGTCAGATCATAAACTCGAAACAGGTCATGGCAGGTCAATCTTTACTTTAAATGAGCTCTGTCCATTTTCCTTGTGAGTCTAGGATAACATACCTTTGAAAGGTCCAAGTACTTTTCTTTTCTAGAGTCCCTAAGAGGCCGGAAGCTGGCCAGATCACAGGGGACCGTGAAATTCCTCATGGTTATCTTGTCTGCATATCATCACTATTCCCTGTAAATGTTTTTTTTTCCCAATTATAGTTGACGTACTTTATTATTTTAGTTTCAGGTGTACACCCCAGCGATTAGATATTAACATAACTAAGTGATCATCTCAATAAATCTCGCACCCTTCTGACACTATACAGTTATTAGAATATTATTGACTCTATTTCCTATGTTGTTCTTTACATCCCTGTATTCTGTAACAATCAATTTGTACTTTTTTTTTTCTTTTTTTAATTAAGAGAGCAATGGAAGCAGAGAGACTCTGGCATGGGCCCCTGCTGGGATCCACCTAGCAAGCTACCCATTGGGTAATGTTCTGCCCACCTGGGGCATTGCTCCATTGCAATGGAACTATTTTTAGTGCCTGAGGCAAGGTCCAGGAGCCAGTGGCCAAGTCTCTTAAGCCAATTAGCCATGGCTGGGGGGGGGGGGGGAGAAGGGGGGAGAGGATGGGGGAGGTGTTGGAGAAGCAGATGGTTGCTTCTCTTGTGTCCCTTGACTGGGAATCAAACCCAGGACATCCACATGTGGGGCCAATGCTCTACCACTGAGCCAACCGGCCAGGGCCAACAATGTTTTATTTATTGATTTTAGAGAGAGAGACAGGGGAAGGAGGGAGGGATAGAGAGAGAGAGAGAGACAGAAACATTGATCTGTTTCTGTATGTGCCCTGACTACTGGGGATAAAACCTGCAATGTTTGCATATCAGGAGGATGCTCTAACCAACTGAGCTGTCCGGCCAGGGCTTACTCCCTCTTTTCAGCTGGACACAGCACACACACTTAAGGAAGGCCTTGGCCCTGAGTGATTTGAACACCTGTCATCTCTGGCCTCCTGAGTCAGCCTCAGCCAGAATTTTCCCTGTGATGTTTTTACATGTGAATACATTGAAACCTCAGTGTCTGTCTCCCTTCCAGCTCCCTCTCCTCTTTGATGCCCCACCCCATCTCCCTGGCAACTTAGCCTGGGCCACAATGCTGTCTCAGCATTAGTTTGTTACACCCATTGCTTACAGTACTTGAAGAAAGTGAGGGACATAAAATAACAGGTCTTGTAGTCTTAGTTTCAGAGGGCAGAAATTCAGAGTGCTTGGGGAAGGAGTTAGTTCTGTTCCCTAAAGTAACTCACCAGCAAGGGCCCCATAACAGCCTTTGAAGAGGCAGAGAACAGAGACTGCTCTTTGGTTTCTGGAAGCTTCCTTCCTGAGGCCGTCTGACCTTGGGGTCTATGAGTCACCTTAATTTATAATAAATTGCTTAAGTTACTTGTATCCAGCACAGAGCTACTGCAAATTGTCTCCTCAGGTGGCCCTCACCCCCATTCTCCTTCACAGAGGAAAAGAGCACTCTGAGGGAAACTCCATTTCCAGCACCCTCCAAATGTTGGACTCTCCCACCCTTTCTTCCTCAGAGGTAGAGAGGGCTCCCTTCAGATCCATGGTCGGTCCTTTCACTGTGCTCTGTATGTCATTCCCTCTCCTCCTCTCCTGCCTCTCCTTCATCATGGATATTCAACATTGTATCCTCCCTTACTCTTTGATCTCAGCATATAAACTTGATCAACTAGCCAAACCTGAAAAAGAATTTATTAATTGATTTTAGACAGAGAGATCAACTTGTTGTTCCATTCTTTTATTCATTGGCTGATTCTTGCATGTGCCCTGACTGGAGATTGAACCTGCAGCCTTGGCTTGTCGGGGTGACACTCTAACCAGTAGGGCTAGCCAAAACTTTTTTTTTTTTTTAGGATTTATTTATTCATTTTTAAAAGAGAGAGAAGGGGGAAGGAGCAGAAAGCATCAACTTCCATACGTGCCTTGACCAGGCAAGCCCAGGGATTCAAACCAGCGATCTCAGCATTCCAGATCAATGCTTTATCCACTGCGCCACCACAGGTCAAGCTAGCCAAACTTTTTTTTTTAATCTAATTTTAATCTCTCTTGTCCTCCCCTCCCATTTATTCCTTCTGGTGCCATCTGACCTCTCCGCAAAATCTCCACTGAAGATACTTTCACCAAAGTTACGAATGACTTCCAAACTACTAAATGCACTGGGAAATTTAAGATGTTTTGGGTGATGTCACTTGGCATTATCACCTGTCCCTGCATCCTTCTCCTCTGTTGGCTCCTGCAGGCTGTGTTCTTTCTACACCACATGTAGCTTCTTCACAGCATCCCAAGAGACTCTTGTTATTCATTATTTAAATTAAGAAACCAGCCTGACCTGTGGTGGCGCAGTGGATAAAGCGTCGACCTGGAAATGCTGAGGTCGCCGGTTCAAAACCCTGGGCTTGCCTGGTCAAGGCACATATGGGAGTTGATGCTTCCTGCTCCTCCCCCCCCTTCTCTCTCTCTGTCTCTCCTCTCTCTCTCTCTCATCTCTAAAAAATGAATAAATAAATAAATAAAACAAAACTTAAAAAAAAAAATTACAAAAGGATTGGAAATCACTTAAAAAAAAAAAATTAAGAAACCAGTTCAGTTTACATTCATTTCTACCCTCATCACTCTGCCCAGTGACTTCAGTGGTACCCACCTGAAGCTGACCTTGGTAATTTGAGGATGTCCAAAATCTGAATCCCCTATGTTACAGGTCTTGGAGATAAGCAGGGCCCACCTTCCATGACTGACATCAAAAAGGCTGGGTTTGGCCCTGGCCGGTTGGCTCAGCGGTAGAGCATCGGCCTGGCATGCGGGGGACCCGGGTTCGATTCCCGGCCAGGGCACATAGGAGAAGCGCCCATTTGCTTCTCCACCCCCCCCCTCCTTCCTTTCTGTCTCTCTCTTCCCCTCCTGCAGCCAAGGCTCCATTGGAGCAAAGATGGCCCGGGCGCTGGGGATGGCTCCTTGGCCTCTGCCCCAGGCGCTAGAGTGGCTCTGGTTGGGACAGAGCGATGCCCCGGAGGGGCAGAGCATCGCCCCCTGGTGGGCAGAGCGTCGCCCCTGGTGGGCGTGCCGGGTGGATCCCGGTCGGGCGCATGCGGGAGTCTGTCTGACTGTCTCTCCCGGTTTCCAGCTTCAGAAAAATACAAAAAAAAAAAAAAAAAAAAAGGCTGGGTTTTTGCTTTCCCAGCTTTTTGGCAACTGGACCAGAGGCATGTGACCTAGGCCTGGCCAAGTAGCCCCCAGAAATGTAGGTTCTGGAGTAAATGATTTGGAGCACTAGAACAACCTAGGGCCAGTGGCCACAGCAGGGCCAGCTTTATCCCAGTCCAACGGGCTGTAGTAGTGTAGGTACTGGTCACAGTGACATTCAGCGTCCAAGGATGATGACAGTTGCAGTATTATTGCTGGGCTGGTTCTGGTATCTGATTTTGGCTTTTACTCCAGTGATTTGACCTCCGGTTGTTCTTGCTTATTTTCTAAGCTCCTGTCTCCTGAGTGGAAATCCTGTGACCCACCCAATACCCTTTCAACAAATTTCTTTTCTGTGTGACCACTGACTGCACATTCCTGGGACTCCTAAATTGACATCTCCATCCTTTACCTCTCAAGTTGCACATTGCCTTTTGGAGCAGTTGCCTTTTAAGAAAACTCGACTTATATGCCTCAGAGGCAAACTCACCTTCTCAGTCTGTATTTCTTCATGTTTCTAGCTTAGTAAGCAGTACCCATGACATGTTCAGTCTGAGCCCTCAGAGGAAAGCATCTTAGACTTCTCTCACCCTCACCTAAACTGAACCAATTTATCTCATAAACATCTTAAGTTTTACCTCTTAATACATCTCAAAGCCTCTTTTATATTCCTGCGCCTCCTCACCACACCATTGTTCTAGCCTCCTAACCAGACCTTGTCCCAGGATCTATTCCTCTAACTTATTCTCTACTTAGCTGCGCAGGGGAATTTTTCTAAAACCCCAAGCTGATCATGTCATGCCTCTACAGAAGTCCTCCCATGGCTCCCTGCTGCCCCTAGGATAAAACTTACACTGTTTCTTTGGATCTGCCTCTACTTGAGGCATCCCGTACCCCACCCAGGCAAAATCACACATTTTTCCAGACCATGCAGTACATGTTTTTACACTCCATACATACTTAGTGGGGCTGGCAGTCACAATGCCACCTCTGTCCTGTCCCTCCTTCCACTCCACAGAGATGGATGCATGACCCATAAGGCCAGGCAGGGGATGCCACCACCCTAACCAAGTGATTAGTTTAGACAAGGGTTTGTGATCCATGTAAAGCCAATCATAATCTTCTCCTCAAAGCTCTCTTGCTTTGAGGCTGTGGTTTTAGAAGTACATGAGATAGAAGCAGTTGGCATCTAGTTCTCTCTGCCACATGAAGAAAGTGCATCTGTGGCAGGAAAGAGAATGAGATCAATGCACAAAATAAAGCAGAGCCCTGAGAGATGGAGAGACAGACATGGTGATGTTGGTGTGAGCCCTGAATTCAGCCCTATCTGAAGTCAGGAATAGCACTACACTGTTCCCTTCTGGATTAAGCTGGTGGTCCATGTTGGTTCCTATCTCTCAGAATTAAACCAACCCTCATACAGAAATGGAAAGGAACATGCAAACAACAGACCCAAGAACCTGGAACTGTCAGAACAGAAGTGACATGAAGTCAGTGGGGACCTGGTGATCCTTGGCGGAAAAGTTGGGAATCTTTGTTATCTGGTATCAAGTCAGTGGGCTAAATGATCTACTTTTTTTTTAAAGATTTTTATTTATTTATTTTAGAGAAGAGGAGGAGGGGAGGGGAGGAGCAGGAAGCATCAACTCCCATATGTGCCTTGACCAGGCAAGCCCACGATTTCAAACTGGCAACCTCACTGTTCCAGGTCGATGCTTTATCCACTGTGCCACCACAGGTCAGGCAAGATCTATTTTATTTTATGATTTGGGTCATGCATCTATCATAGATGGAAATTTCAGAGACATACTTGGAAGATGTCCTCTCAAGATTTTCAGCCTGGCCTATGGTGGCACAGTCAATAAAACACCAACCTGGAATGTTGAGGTCACAGGTTTGAAACCCCAGGTTTGCCCAGTCAAGGCACATAACAGATGCAACTATGAGTTGATGCTTTCTGCTCCCCCCCCCCCCATATTTTCTGTCTCTGCTCTCTCTCTAAAAAATCAATAAATAAAATCTTAAAAAAGAAAGAGAGCCTGACCTGTGGTGGCTCACTGGGTAAAGTGTCGGCCTGGAATGCTGAGGTCACCGGTTCAAAAAAAACCTGGGCCTGCCTGGTCAAGGCACGTATGGAAGTTGATGCTTCCTGCTCCTCCTCCCTTTCTCTCTCTCTCTCTCACTCTGTCTCCTCTCTAAAAAATGAATAAATAAATAAATAAAAAGAGAAATATTTTCAGTAAGGTTCCACAGTCCAGCACTATCCCAGGCTGGCAGAAACAGAACTATACGCAGCTGTGTCTAGAGTTTCCTTTTCTGCCTGTGGCTAGCAAGCTAGACTGCCAAGGGTCTGATAATCATGGGTCTTAGATTATAAAAGCCACATCCTCTTCGCCCATCTAGAGTGAGTAAGAGCAAAGGCAGCAGGAGATACCGGAGTTTAGGGCCTGGGAACTTCCAGAGGAAAAAAATACCAACTCCTCAAGCCACCCTTGAATGCTTTATTCTCCCAAAACTGATAATATTTATTTCATTTAGCATTCAGACAGTGCCAAGGGTTCTGTGGCCTAGGGACCCTGACCAGTAACAGTAATCCTGTGAGAGACAGTAGGATGTACTGGTCACAAACCTCATGCACCTGCTTGGACTCCCTAGGCTGCCTCCTTAGCACCCTACCTATGCTGAGTAGTCCCTCCACTTCCACATGCCATGGTGGAAATGCCACATGGCAAGCCATAGGATCTGACTTCCAAGCAGACACCCTGAGGGCAATGGTGCAACTCAGAGATACATCAGAATTAGCACTATGTGGGGTACACCTTGGCCAGTGGATAACAGGAGTTAAGAGAGGAAAAGACAGATAAAGTCCTTGGTTCTCTTCTTGGGGAACTGCTCCAGGGTGTAGTTTCTCCTTGTAAACACCTTGTGCTTAGCAAACAATCATATCAGATGACCACCTCTCTCTTCCTGGCTTATATGAATCAGTGGCCAACACAGTCATGCATTGTCTTACATTTCTTCATATCTGTCCTTGCCTCACACGTCTTCTCCCCTTTCATCATCCTGGGCTTCTGTCTCCCCCCCAAAATATGAGCGCTTTAATCCTTGCCTTGAAGTCTGCTTTCTAGAGTCTCTGGGTTAAGACACAGGTCCCCACTCACACATTGGTCCCAATGGTAACAAGAAGGTCCTGAGGACACAACTGATTTTTCCTGTTCAAAAACAGAGAATCTAGCCCAGACTGCTGGCTTCCTGTAAGGGGCCAGTGCCAAGGTCGCCGGGTCAGGTCATTTCTGGCCTGTCCTCTAGGAGGAAATAAGGCTCATTTCACAGGCTCTTCATTAGTCTCTGCATTTTCTCCTGGGCACCTAAGACTTTTCTTGGCAGAATTCAGACCCAGGCTTGCAGCCTGCTCTGTCTTCTGGGTCTCTCTGCTCTTAGACAACTAGAGAGCAGGATGCCAGAGCCTGCAAGTTCAAAGTCTCCTCTACAGATGGTCAATCAAAGGCTCTGATCAGCCACACCTACTACAGGGTGGGGAACACTGTGGTAGCAATGTCTGAAGCCAGGGCTGGGGACAAAAGGAGTGAAGCTCAGCACAAACTTGGTCACCTCTCTGCAGACCACATGTGGCTCAGGCTGGAATGATAGCTGAGGGGCCTGCATTGGCTCTGAGCTCCCTGAGCCCATGAGATTTCCTCCTTCATTGGCTCTTCCAAAGAGCACAGCACTGTGTAACATAATTGTGCAAATATATTGGCTATGAAGGGAGGTCCAGAGGCCCAAAATAGCCGCTGTAGTCAGGAAAATGGGTGCCAAAAGATTACAACCAAAGCTGGAAAGGATCAAGAGTCTCTGATCTCCATATCCTTAGCACCCTGTTTTGTAAGGTGTGGCATGCATGTTCTGTCCCACCGAGGCAGGCTTGTCTCCAGGTGTGATCAGAGCACACAGCAGATCCAGAGCTGCTTCCATCGTGGGATGTCACCAGTTCCACATCAGACCAAAGGTCTTTCCTCACTACATTTAAGGCACCCAGAGCCTGATTGGTAGTGGCGCAGTGGATAGAGTATCAAACCGGGACACTGAAGACCCAGGTTCAAAACTCTGAGGTCACCAGCTTGAGTGAAGGCTTGCCAGCTTGATGCAGGGTCACTGGCTTGAGCATGAGATCATTGACATGACCCCATGGTTGCTGGCTTGAGCCTAAAGGTTGCTGGCTTGAAGCCCAAGGTCACTGGCTTAGCTTGGCTTGAGCACCCTGGTCAAGGCACATATGAGAAGCAATCGATGAACAACTAAAGTGACATAACTACGAGTTGGATTTTCTCGTCTTTCTACCTTCCTTTCTCTCTCTCTCACTAAAAAAAAAGAAAAGAAAGAAGCACCCACAGAGAGAAATTCCAAGGGCCCTGCTGAAGGCTAAAGTCTCTGCCCACAGTCCTCAAGTTATACAAGTTCTAGAGGGTCCCCAAATGTGGTGTCCACTGACAGACTCCTGTCAAGAGTGCTTTGGTGATGTGGTCTTAGTGTAATAATGGACCATAGCTGGAGGGTGAGGAGGGGAGCAACCTGCAGGTTGGTCAGTATGAGTATTTGTATGGTTGCCTCACTCCTGCCCTAAGTATCTCCTTGGGGCTGAGACTCAGGAGCCAGTGCAATTCAGAGATTTTTGACTATCTGGTTGGGGTCACTGGAGTATAAGCCTGCTAAAGGTTGAACAGGTAACTAGATGGATAGGTCATTTGTTTCTGGGGATATTGGGCAGATTAAGATTGACTTATTGCCTGACCAGACGGTGGTGCACAGTGGATAGAGCGTCGGACTGGGATGCGGAAGACCCAGGTTCGAGACCCCGAGGTTGCCAGCTTGAGTGCGGGCTCATCTGGTTTGAGCAAAGCTCACCAGCTTGGACCCAAGGTTGCTGGCTCAAGCAAGGGGTTACTCAGTCTGCTGAAGGCCCACAGACAAGGCACATATGAGAAAGCAATCAATGAACAAATAAGGTGTCACAATGAAAAACTGACGATTGATGCTTCTCATCTCTCTCCGTTCGTCTGTCTGTCCCTATCTATCCCTCTCTCTGACTCTCTGTCCCTGAAAAAAAAAAAAAAGATTGACATTGTCAGGCAGGCCATTATGGAAGTCATGAAGTTAAGGGAGAAGAAAATGGTCAAAGTGTGACCTGTTGCCAAGAAAAAGAAATCCCAAGAGCCAGATTCAGCCTCAAGGACAAGGATTCAAGAAGATTCTTGATGATGGTTATTGGCTCACAGAGATCCCAGGAATCAAACCAATTGGTTTGAAAGGAATTGTATCACCAGAAAATCCTCACACCTGGCGAACAGGGATCTGGGAATCTTTGGGCCCAAAATCATGTTCAAAGGGAAGGGTGACTCAATTCCAGAAGAGGCATCCTCTCAGGGATGTCCATAAGGAAAATATATAAAAAACCTATTTTCCATTGAAAAGGACCCAAAACAATTTTGTTGAACCAAGACACTTACTCCACTGTCCACAGGATGTTCCCTATATGCTATAGATTAGTGACCATTGTTTTCTCTGCTCCCCATTCCAAATGGAAGGTGTATGTTTCCTTTTAAAAACTGGTTATCCTTTTTCCCTCCACTATTTCCTATTGGTTATATAGGGGTAGCTAAATTGATCTTTTAGCTGTGGATTGCAAAATCACAGGAAGTTATACGCAGACCTGATGAAGAATTGCACATTACAAAGGGACCCTGGACTGAGTTTTCTATAAAGCTACTGGATATGATTCTGTTTTGTCGTACATTGGGAAGTGAGTGTTTTTTGTTATTGTTGTTGGGCCTAAGGTCATTGTATGGGTATACAGGTACACTTTGAAATTGTATGTTTGTCAAAAAAATATATAGGTAGATGCTGAGCAATAAAGAAATGGAGTATAGTAGATGCGTACGGCTTCTCTGCCCATCTTCCCTTCCTGTGGGGACCCATTTCTCCCCTCCACACAGTCCTGGAGAAGTTGCCAATTATGGTGGCCTACTCTGCCACCCTAGAGGGGGGCACATGCTTATTCTAGCCGAAGTTCTCCCTAGGACTTTAGAGCTGGAACTGTGAGGCCAAGAGATGGAGACATCATCATTTGAACACCTAGATTCAGTCATGCTTGAAGGTAGATACTGATTTTCCGATTACATAATCCAATTAATTTCCTATTGGCTTAAACATGTTTGAGTTGGGTTGTTGACACTTGCAGCTGAAAGGGTTCAGATTGTTAGATACACAGACAACAGAGAAACAAACACCATGTTGTTCAAACTCATTAGACATTATATAAGTCTTCTGTGACCTTATAGGGGCCAGCAAATTTTTTATCTGAAGGATCAGATAAATATTTTAGGATTTGCAGGCCATATGTGGTCTCTGTCTCATATTCTTTTTTGTTTTATTTTTACAATCCTTTAACAGTGTAGAAACCATTCTTAGTTTGTATGCCATACAAAAAGAGGCTGCAGGCCAGATTGGCCCACAGGCCGTAGTTTGCTGACCCTTGATCCAGACCCTGCTGCACTGGCACACTGTCTGCCAGTCCCTAACTATGAAGCAAAGCATTTCAATGCCATTTTGGTTCAAGTGTCTTGACATGACTTGGTGATGGGTTAAGGTTCAGGGTAGAGTTAGGTATGGGAAAAGGGTCCTGGTGCCATTGTCAGCCACAGAATAGGCACTGAGTAAATGGTCACCATTATTATGTCTTGGTCATAAAAATGAATTATCAAAATGATGCAGCTGTCTATCTTTGACCAAATATCCCAGTTCCTCCTAAAAGATCCCTCGTCTCCTTTCATTTCCTTCAGGAAACCTTTTCTGATATCCAATCAAGTCTGAATTAGGTACTCTTCTTCTTGCCATCACAGACCCCATGTGGCCCTCCATTAGAACTGCATTATCGTTCTGTCTTTCTTCCAGAGTACTCAAAACAGTGCTTAGCACCAAGTACAAGGGAGGCTCTCTACTTCTCTGTAGACATGTGTTTGAATGTGCAGGTGCCAGCTATCTCCATCGGTGTCCAAGGTGGTCAGTCTGGGTGTCAACATAGTGCTGACATACAAAGGCCCTCGACACTCATCCCTCTCTCATCTGAGAATTATTAGTTGATGTACACCGCGCCTTACCTGGTAATATGATTACCAGATCTATTTTTCATCCCATTCCCTCCAAGAACGAGTCAAAGACAGAGGCACAGGTAGGAACAAGTTTTCTTAGAAACTGTTATGAAGGAGGAATCCTTTGACCCCACCCCCACATCCTTTCCTGTCTGATGTGTTATTAGACCAGAGGCCTCCAGCCTCAGCAACAAGCAGGGATCAGAATGCCCGCCACACAGACCAGTTTGGTCCACATCTATGTGGGGTGGGGAGGAAGGGACCCTCCCGGAAAAGTATGCGCAGAGCCCTGCAGGCCCGGGAGAGGCGGACAAAGTCAAGGTGAGAGTGGTTTTCTAAGCTGTGGTCTCGCCCATCTCACAGAAGCAAGCAGGAAGCACCACCACTGGTCAGCTTAATATGGCACCCACTGAACACGACAGACAGACACAGATGGACAGACAGAGCACACACCACTTCTAAGCTGAACACTGCTCACCATCTAGAAGCACCTTGGATAAGCACGTGAAACACTCTTGCATAGGAAAGGTGTACTTTTTAAGGGAATGAAGAAGTATTTTGGCAAAACATCTACTTCTCTCCCAGGTCCTAGGTAAGGAGAAAACCTCTAAATTCTGAAGCTTCTACATATTGAAAATGATCCCTTTCTCAATGGCAGTATATACAGAAGCAAACCTTCCAAGTCTGTTGTCATCGCCCTCTACAATTATCCTGCATCTACTTTACAGGTGGGCAAACTGAGACTCAGAGACAGAAGGTGGCCTGGAGCAAGGGGACCCTGGGGTTGGCTCAAGGCACGAGAAACAGGAGGTGTCTCGGCTCAGCCAAAGACAGGTCCTCTGTCTCTCTGGAAGGGGAAGAGGAAGGCTAGAGGGGCCAAAACTCCGTTTCTTCTTGCCAGGAAAGCAGTGGTTCCAGGGGAAAGAAAGGCAGGTTCCCCTCTTGCTGGTGGGGGCCTCTCTGGGTGGCCACAGCTGGGGCTGGCCGGAGACTGTCCTGACACCTCTTCAGCAATGCTCTCTCTGTGTTTGGGGATTGGGGGCTTACTGCTTTCATAACTCTCTTGTTACCTGCATCTGAACCTAGACCTCAAGTCCTTAATTATTTTTAAAAAGGTGCGGGTGGGGGGAGGGAGATGGTTGAGAATATGAGACACAGAACAATCCTTTCCCAGCCCCCCTCCAGCTAGGTTGGGGCTGTTGAAGGTCTCCTTGACCCTGTCTCCTAGGGGTAGTTAAAGGCAGCTTTCATGAGACTCTATACTGTCTTTCGTGTTTCTCTTATGTGTTTTTTCTTTGTTTTAATTTATATATATATATTCTTAAAAAAGCAATAGTCCTTTGGTCCCTAAACTCTAAGGAATGATATGATTTTGAAAGAAGTAAATCTGGGCTTCCCTCGTAGGAAGCCCTTGGAACCCGCGGCCCTCTGCTGGTCCCCCGACAGCTGTCCCAGCACCACAGGCACAGAGCAACCCACTTGGTGAAGACAGTCCTTAAAGTGGCTTGAGCCCCAGGGGCGGCCTCGAGTCCAATCTACCTCCGCTTGCGGCTGCTCCTTCAAAGAGGGCTGCTTAAGTGCTTCTGTGCTTTTCCTCTCCTTTCTTCTCACTTCTCAGTATCTGTTGTTGGTATTAATTGGTAAGGGTTTGGGAAGCAAAAATCAGTCTGGAGGGCAAGGTAAGGAAAGCAGCTAGCCCCGTCAGCTACCATCTTCAGTGAGCACTTGGGCCTCTCTTTCAGGGAACCGGGCCCCAGCAGGGCCAAGGTATCAGCCTGACCCACTGAAGCCAGACCCTGGGTCCTAGGCCAAAGACCCCAACCCAGCATCCACCCCACAGGGCTTCCTGGGGTGAGGCAGGGCCCTGGAGCCTTCTGAGATAGCAAGTCTCTAAGTCTCAGACAGCTGGCCCTGTCTGAGAACCAGAAACCTCACAGTGGCCATCCCGTCCTCCCCATCACCTCACTGGACCACAAGCCTGCTCCTCCAGAGCATTTGCTTCCCTCCTCAGCATTACATTAACTGCCACTGTCCCAGCACTTGCACTGTGTTCCTCCTTTATGGTTCTCTGCCATCTTCTGTGTGAAGTCCACACTCATGGCCTTTGAGACCCCTCACAAGCTGGCCTACTTTTCTAGTCTCGTTCCCCTGCCCTCCCTGAACACAAGTCTTCTGCTCCCATGGCCCCTGTGGTTATCTCTGGAGTAGAAATCACTGGTTGGAGCTTGGTGTTAATTGTCTCTCCCAGACTATGGGGACAGGAATGTTGTCTAATTTATCTCAGTCCTTGGATTGAAGGAAAAACACAAAGTCTCCAACCAAGGATTCCTCCCAACTCCTGGCTCTTCTCTCTCAGACTTTTTCAGAGATGGGTGCCCCAACATCTCAAAAAAGTCTGAGAGGGCTTGTCACTCAGATCCCATCTGCCTGGGGCCCATTAAGGACTCACCTTTCTGTGGCTGGTCAGTTAGATCACATCAGTAAGGCCTGTTGGCATCCTTGGGCCTCTTTAGCTGGACTTTGAGTCTCTTCATGCCAATTTGAAAGCCATTCATGGCCTGAATAGCTGTCTGGGCACTGGTTGGATTGTCAAAGCTAACAAACCCTGGGGGAAGGGCACAGAGATTAGCTGGGGGACTCTGCCTGGTAGGGCCTCCTTTCTCTCTGACTGGTCCCCCTCTTCTCCCTGCCCTTCAGGCCAGTTCCATTAAACATACACCCCATCCACCCTCATTGTTTGCATGGACACACACACACTCATACTTAATGGGCAAATGGCTTAAATTTTATGAAATTGTGATTCTTGGAAGGACAAAAGCAATCTAGTGTGAGTACTGGTTGGGGTGTTTCTCTGTCTTTCCCTAGCATGGGTTGACTCTCTCTCCCCACTGCTCCCATTCTGGTCCTCTGAACTGCAGTTGGAGTTGGAAGGGACCTCTGATCCCAGACCCAGACACTTCCTGTCCTGGATAGATTCTAAAGCCTGACCTGCTCAAACATCTTCCAGATACCTGACCTAGCAAGATAAACCTGAACTAGATTTGTTCCTGTTCTGGGCTTAGCACCATTACTGGTCTGCGACCCTGTTTTGTGCTAGATGTTCAGTTTTTGGGAGTCATTGACTTATGGAGGAACAATCTAAGGTCTGCAAGGAATCTCAAAGTTGCAAGTAAGTGGAAGAGGCCCAGGGAAGGGGCTCAGCTCACCAAAACACTTGCTCTGGTTGGTGGCTCTATCCACAAAGACTTTGGCAGAGACAACAGCTCCAAAGGGCAGGAATGTCTGTATGAGTTCTGCATCACCAAACTCCTGAGGCAGGTGATAGATGAAGAGGTTACAGCCTTCGGGGCCTGCAGGAACAGCAGCAGTGGGCTGGCTCAGGGGAGGGACCCTGGGCCCCGCCTCACCAGGTGCTGATCTCCAGCTGGTCCCTCACCTTCTCTTTGCTGCTGGGGCAGGACTGAAGGCTGCGGGGGAAGAGCTGTGCTCACTGGGGCATAGGCCGACGGGTAAGCTGCTGGAGACAGAGGTGGGAGTGGGCAGTGACCCCAAGGGCCATCCCCCAGCAGGGCCCCATCTGCCTGGCCACCATTGACCAATTCAGCCCAGTCCAATATAACCCTCACTCTTAGAGAGGTGGTTCTGGGCCCCAGGGTATGTGGGCGGAAGGGTAGACACCTCAGAAGAGAGCATAATCTCTCCCCATCACCGATTTCCCTATTCCTTTCTGTGACATTTCAAACCACCCCCACCCCCACCCCAGGCTGCGTGGAGCCCAGTAAAACCTGCGTAGTGGTGCATCCCAGCGTAGGCTTGCTGCAGGGGGTCAGCCACGCCAGAGCTCTGGGCTGGGGAGAGAGGCACAAGAGGCCGAGTGAAGGCGGGCCGGAGGGCACGGTCGAGTGAAAGGCAGCAGGGGAGGAGGAGAAATCCCTTCCCAGGGAGGGCCCCCCCATCCCCTGCTCCCAACTCCATGTTGGGGAGATTGTGGCGGGGCGGGGAGGCCCACCTGCGTAAGGAGAGAGCCCGTTATTGTAGAGAGTATCCGAGCTGGAGGCCGGCTGTCCGTTGGCCTGTGGGGTCAGGGGGCCAAATCCATTGACTCCGATGGGCGTGGGGAGGCCAGGAAGTGCGCTGGGGCCGCCGCCTGGAGGGGAGCTGGCTGCGGTGGCAGAGGAGGTCGCAGTCAGGCTGCGGCCCCGCACCCCGAACCCCGCTGCCGCCCTCCCGGCTCTCGGTACCTGCGGCCGGCAGCAGCGGTGCGGCTACTAGGCTGAAGGCCGCCACGTGCTGCATCTGTGCGGCCACTGCGGCCACCGGGCCCAGCCCCGGGCCCTGTGCGGCCGCCAGCAGGGCTGCCTGGTGCTGCAGGATCTGTGGGAGGGAAGGAGGCAGTATGAGTGGCCCCGCGGCGGGCAGCTGCCCCGGCTCCCGACCCCTCCGGGCCTGCACCTACCGCCGTGGTGTAGGCTCCGCAGGCCCCGAGCGGCAGCGGCGCAGGGTGGAAGGCGCCCAGTTGGCCCGCCATCTGCTGCATCCGCCGCAGCGCGCGTTCCCGGTCCGTGTCCGCCAGCTTGACCACGAGGCTAGACGAGGCGCCCTGGGTTGGGCAGGGGAGGTCGCGGTGACCGGTCCGGACACCGGCCTGGGCCCTGGGCCGAGCGCCGAGCGCGTCGAGCCCTGTCCACGGCAGTGGATCGTTTGTGGGAAGGAGGAGCCCATCGCCACCCCGCTGGCCTCGCCCTCGGCCCCGCGCCCGCCCTCACCGCCATGGTCCGGCTGCCGTGCAGACTCTGGATGGCCGCCTGAGCTTCCCCCTGACTCCCAAACTTCACAAAGGCACAGCCTGGGGCAGGATAGAGGGATTGGGTGGCTCAGGCCACACAGGCCAAAGGGTCATGTGGCCCAGAGTGAAGCAAGATCACCAGGAAATCCCGGGGTCAGTTCAAGTCACCTTTACTGGTGCCATCTGGGCTCCGCAAGACGGTGCACTCCTCGATATGGCCGAAGGGCTGGAACAGGCGTCTGACATCCTCCTCACAGTGCTGCTTCCCCAGCATGCCCACAAACAGCTTTCGGTCCTCTGGATACAAATCCAGGGCTGATTTAGGGACCCTAAGTCCTCCTGGACTCCCCAGCGCAGCCAGAGGAGCTAGGTAGGTAGCTCACTACAGTTTAGCTGTGAAGCTATGTAGGGAATGAGAAGGTTCTGGGGCTACAAGGTTGGGTTTCTTTGAGGGGTAGGATAACCTCTAGATAGCTCTGGAAGAAAATAATTCAACCCAGATTTCCAGAGACCCCAGGTTCTGGAAAACCCAGAAAGGCTCTCTGCTATTCTTTTGAAAATGGATCCAGTTGGTATCTTTGGTTGCGTAGAGCACTGAATGCATCTTTTATGTTTGACCTTTCTGTTCTTAAAGTTTGGGAGAGGCTGTTTGTGGCCATGTAAGCCCCATTGAGGGAGGAGGGCTTCAGAGGCAGCTTTTGCATTCAGACTGGGTTCAGAGAAAACAATTAGACCCTGTGGGTTAGCCTGATGGCAGTGGATAGACCCAATGCTCCTTCTGGTTCAAATCAAGGAGGGTTCTGGGTCAGAAAACAGCACCAGAAGCAGTTGTTGCATCATACTGCCCCTTCCCAGACAATGTGCTCTGGAAGGATGACTCCCCATTCCTAGCACCAAGCTCAACTGGAGTGCCTTCACAGACCCAAGGAGGGCAGGGAGCTTGGTTTCTTGAGACTCTAGCATTAGTATTTATCACACTACACTTGCTGGATCCCTGAGTCCTTTCCTTACATCCCACTTCCACCACTTCCTTCCCTCAGTGAGCTGCCAGGGCCCTCACTAAGCCTTGTTACCTCCATTCTGGCTTACCCTGTTTTCCTGCTCTAATCTCTCTCCAGGGAGAATGACGTCTGCCTGTAGACCAGGATGCTACCTGAGGACAAGTCTGATCCCTCCCTGTGGCCACCCTTCTTCTGGGAGTGGCAGAGGCACTAGGAAGGGGGCTGCAAGCTGGGCCTGTGTCTCTTGGAGAAAGCTGGAGACAGGACTCAGCTGCATGTCCAGCAAGGTGGCCTCAGGAACCTGGGGTAGAGGGTCCAGTCCACAGGGTCTGCTATCAAAGCCCTGCTCCTTTCTGCACCAAGATAAGATTCTGAATTTGGGGTGTGGCTTTCTCCAGGTGATACAAGTTGAGAGAGAAGAAGTGGGTGAGAATCTGACTTCAGGCTTCCCCTTCAAGATACTAGAACCCAGGAAGAGCCATCCCAAACTCTTGTACTCCTTGATAAGCTTGGCTAGGCCAATAAGGGTGCTTGGATCTTGGGTACAAGGGAGCAAGGCTGGTAATGCTCAAAAGGAAGAAAAGATTGCCTGAAGTAGCAGTGGAGGTAATCTCCAACAAAGCTATGTGTGTCCATATTTCACCTGGAGGGTGTGGGGTTCAGCCTTCACTTCCCTGGCTACCCCAAGATGTCTATCTGTCGATTCCATGTCTGTGTGGAGGGCAGTGGCTGCAGTTTATTTGGGACAGGCATAGTGTGTTCCAGCAGAATCTGTCCAGAATGATTACTGCCCAGCAATCCTGAGGGAGAAGAGATGGATCATGTACTTATGGCCAGATTCTAGAGCAGGTGCTGGTCTTTTGTGGTGAGAGGACCATCTGGTGGATGCACTTTATTTCTGGGCATGTTACCCATGGAACAGCACCATTGGAACATATCACTGGTTTCCCAAGTCTTCAAAAAACTGCACACAATACAGTGTACAGATGATGTGTTGTAGGACTGTGCACCTGAAACTTGTGTAATTTTGTTGACCAGTGTAACCCCAATAAAGTCAATAAAAAGAAAAGTGAATAAGCCCTGGCCGGTTGGCTCAGCGGTAGAGCGTCGGCCTAGCGTGCGGAGGACCCGGGTTCGATTCCCGGTCAGGGCACACAGGAGAAGCGCCCATTTGCTTCTCCACCCCTCCGCCGCGCTTTCCTCTCTGTCTCTCTCTTCCCCTCCCGCAGCCAAGGCTCCATTGGAGCAAGGATGGCCCGGGCGCTGGGGATGGCTCCTTGGCCTCTGCCCCAGGCGCTAGAGTGGCTCTGGTCGCAATATGGCGATGCCCAGGATGGGCAGAGCATCGCCCCCTGGTGGGCAGAGCGCCGCCCCATGGTGGGCGTGCCGGGTGGATCCCGGTCGGGCGCATGCGGGAGTCTGTCTGACTGTCTCTCCCTGTTTCCAGCTTCAGAAAAATGGAAAAAAAAAAAAAAAAAAAAAAAAAAAAAAGAAAAGTGAATAAATAAAAGTCGTGGAATCCATTGTTCCAACAAAAATATTAGAATGAAGTTCAAAATATAAAAGTAAAACTTCTCTGACTGAAGTTAAAAAAGTGTGTGTATGTGTGTGCTTGTGTGCATGTGTGTGTGCTGGAGTTCTTCGTGCTTCACATGCCCCTAGTAATCCCTAGACAGAGCTCCAAGGAAAGTTCTTTGTAAACCACTGACCTAAAAGATAGAGACTTAAGTTCTAAAAGTGTATGAGAGGGACCCGCAATCATCCTATTCAGCAACTCAGGAAGATAGAAAAGGTCTTTTATGGATCTCTTGACCAGTATGATGTCGGTGGCTGTGCCTTGATATTGGAAGACAAGCCTCATTCGGTCAGGGAATCCAACCCCAGAAGACTGTGTCATTGGTCTGAGCTAGGACACTTAAGTATGTCCATGTGGTTGCAGAAGACCCAGGAGGGGCTGTAGAAACTTCTAGGGTATCCAGAGTCCCAAGGCTTAAAGGGATTTCATAATGCCCTAATTTATGTGTCATTGGGAAGAGTCTACAAGACGGTTATTGCACCTAGGTAAGATGTCATGCCACATGGACCAGCATTCAGGTAGCCATCAGTAGGAAAAGAAATGTCAAGGCTGAGATAGAGCCCCCATGGTGGGAAAGAGGGTTGTGTGGACAGTAGTCTGAGCCTTCAGCTGCTCTTCTTCTTGTTGATCTTTTTTCTGGATGGTTGTCAGTTCAAGGTCATGTCACAGAACATGACATGCTATGATCCTTCTTTTCCAGTGAGAGTCTCTCAAGTTACAAATTCCCATTTACATTACAAGGCATGGGCTCTATGGTTCTGGGCTCCTGGACTATATAGAATTTGAAATTAAAATGAGGCCAGGGTGTAGGCTGGGCTCTGTGCTGCCTGTTTCCCAGGTATCACCTTGAATCCTGGTCTCCTCATTGCCATTTTATAGGGAACTTAATGGTGTTTGACCAGAGGATGATCTGAGTTACAGTGACAATAAGCCTTAGGTGATCCTGAAAGGATGGTATACATTTCTTAAGAGACCTGGTGAAAGTATAGGCTAGACCTCTGAGAATAGCCCCCAAATCCACAGCCGTCAAGATTTGGAGGCCTGATCAATGCCCTTAGAGAGAGAGAGAGAGGTGACGATGTGATTTAGTCCAAATAATTCAGTTTCCTCCAGGTCAAACCCTACCAGTTTGGTAAAAAATAGGAATCTGTAAGAGGTGGGTCAGAAATGTGTAAATAAAAGCATCCCATGGCTTGATTGGTGGTGGTGCAATGGATAGACCATGAGGTCCCAGGTTTGAAACTCCAAGGTTTTTGGCTTGAGCATGGAATCATCAAGGTTGCTGGCTTGAGCCCAAGGTTGCTGGCTTGAACAAAGGGTCACTGGCTTGGCTTGAGCCTCCCCACCCTGGTCAAGGCATGTATGATAAAGCAACAGTGAACAACTAAGGTGCCGCAACTATAAGTTGATGCTTCTCATCTCTCTCCCCTCCTGCTTGTCTGTCCCTGCCTGCCTATCTGTCTGTCTGTCGGTCTCTGTCCTGCTGTCTCTCAAAACAAAACAAAACAAAATAAACCCAGCACCCATGGGTGGTGGGTGGGTCCCTAGAAAGAGAACATCAGCATAGAGTTGACACACAGTTGGAAAGACAAACAGCTGAATGGTATAACTTCATTTTCCTGTTGGCAACCAATGTGTACTCCTTGCTCTTCTACCAAATACATTTTTTTTTTTGTAACACAAACCAAGTTGTTAGGGCCCAAGAGGCCCATCTCCATGAAGCTGGTCATACAGGTCAGGGGTTCTAACATAGCAAATGATGGGGCTGAGAGCCCAGATTCAGTCCAATCCATCTTCTTCAGGAATGGCACTAAGATGCTATTTAGGAAAGGAGGCCCTGCCGCAAGTTGGCCCAGGGGAATTCCTGAGGGTGGCAGCATTCAGGGCAGAGCTTTTCTCCCTGACGTTCTTGGGAATAACTGAAGCCCAAGGAGCCAAGGAAGTCTGGGAATGAGAATGAAGGAAACACCCAGGGAAAGCCATCTGCTGGCCAGATCTGATGGGCATCTAGGAAAGCTTAATTACACACACACACACATCCCTCTTAGAGCTAATCAACAAAATCAGCAAAGTTGCAGAATACAAAATTAACAAACAAAAGTCAGTTGTTTCTAGACACTGAACAATCTGCAAAGAAAATTAAGAAAATTATTTCATTTATAATAGTACCAAAAAGAATAAAATACTTAGGAATAAACTTAACCAAATAGGCCAAGCCTTGTACCCTGAAAATACAAAAGGTTGCTAAAAGAAATGAAAGGAGATAAAAATAAAAGGAAGACTAGGCCCTGGCTGGTTGGCTCAGCGGTAGAGCGTCGGCCTGGCGTGCGGGGGACCCGGGTTCGATTCCCGGCCAGGGCACATAGGAGAAGCACCCATTTGCTTCTCCAACCCCCACCCCCTCCTTCCTCTCTGTCTCTCTCTTCCCCTCCCGCAGCCGGGGCTCCATTGGAACGGGGATGGCCCGGGCGCTGGGGATGGCTCCTTGGCCTCTGCCCCAGGCGCTAGAGTGGCTCTGGTCTCGGCAGAGTGATGCCCCGAAGGGGCAGAGCATCGCCCCCTGGTGGGCAGAGCATCGCCCCTGGTGGGCGTGCCGGGTGGATCCCGGTCGGGCGCATGCGGGAGTCTGTCTGACTGTCTCTCCCCGTTTCCAGCTTCAGAAAAATACAAAAAAAAAAAAAAAAAAATTAAAAAAATAAAATAAAATAAAAGGAAGACTGCCTTTGTTTGTAGACTGAAAGACTCAATATTGTTAGATGTCAATACTGTTCAAAACAACCTACAGAGTTAATGCAATCTCTACCAGAATCCCAACAGCATTTCTTGCAGAAAGAAAAATCCATTCTAAAATTCATATGGGACCTCAACAGACTCTGAATAGCCAAAACAATTTTGAAAAAACAGAAAGTTGGAGAACTCACACTTCTTGATTTTAAAACAAAGCTACCGTGTGGCACTGGCCTAAAGACAGACATATATAGATCAGTGAAATAATATAGAGAGTCTAGAAATAAGCCCTAATTCTTCACATGAGAACCAGTCATTTCAACAAATGGTGCTGAAAGAAATTGGATGCCCACATGCAAAATGATGAAGTTGGACACTTACCTTACACCATAAACAAAAATGAACTGAAAATGGATCAGAGACCTAAACATAAGTACTAAAACTACAAAGCCCTTAAACATAGGAAAAAAGTAAACATAGGGAGAAAGCTTCATGACCTTCCATTTGGTGATAATTCCTTGGCTATGACACCAAAAGCATAGGCAACAGAAATTAAAATAGATAAATTGAATGACTTGAAATTAAAAACTTTTGTGCATCAAAGAGCACAATCAGAATGAAAAGGCAATCTAAAAAATGGGAAAAAATATTTGCAAATCATATAGTTGATAAGGGTTTTATATCCAGAATATATCGCAGGCGTCCCCAAACTACGGCCCGCGGGCCGCAATGCGGCCCCCTGAGGCCATTTATCCAGCCCCCACTGCACTTCTGGAAGGGGCACCTCTTTCATTGGTGGTCAGTGAGAGGACCACTGTATTTGGCAGCCCTCCAATGGTCTGAGGGACAGTGAACTGGACCCCTGTGTAAAAAGTTTGGAGACCCCTGAGAAGCTCTTACCACTCAGTGACAATAAAAAACCAAATAATGTGATTTAAAGATGAGCAAAAGGACTTAAATAGATATTTCTCAAAAAACAACACACAAATTGCCAAGAAACATGAAAAGATGTTCAACAACACTAAGCGTTAAGGGAATGCAAATCAAAATGACAATGGGCTAGCATCTCACACCCATTAGGATGATTGCTATAAAAATAAATAATAACTAGTAGTGTAGGCAAGAATGTAGAGAAATTGCAACCCTTGTGCACTGTTGGAAGGAATGTAAAATGACAGGGCCACTACAGAAACCAGTATGGTGGTTCCTCAGAAAAATAAAAATAGAATTACCATTTGATCGAACAACACCAGTTCTGAGTATATATCCAAAAGAATGGAAAACAAGGTCTGAAAGAGATATTTGTCCATTCATGTTCACAGTAGCATTATCCTTAACAAGAAGTGACCCACATGTCTATCCGCCAATGAATGCATAAGCAAAATGTGGCATATACATACAATGGAATATTACTCAGCCTTTAAAAGGAAGGAAATTCTGACATGTGCTACAACAGGGATGAACCTTGAGGACATTATGCTAAGTGAACTAAACCAGACAGAAGACAAATACTTCATGATTCCCCTTATATAAGGTATCCAGAGTAGTCAAACTCATAAAAACAGAATGTAGAATGATGGTTATCAGGGGCTTGAAGAAGAATGAATGAGGAGTTATTGTTAAATGAGTAAAAAGTAAGATAAAAAATTTCTGGAGATAAGTTGGACACAAGGTAGATATAGTCAACACACTGCTGAACAATACACTTAAAAATGGTAAAGTTTGGGCCCTGGCCGGTTGGCTCAGCGGTAGAGCGTCGGCCTGGCGTGCGGGGGACCCGGGTTCGATTCCCGGCCAGGGCACACAGGAGAAGCGCCCATTTGCTTCTCCACCCCCCCTCCTTCCTCTCTGTCTCTCTCTTCCCCTCCCGCAGCCAAGGCTCCATTGGAGCAAAGATGGCCCGGGCGCTGGGGATGGCTCCTTGGCCTCTGCCCCAGGTGCTAGAGTGGCTCTGGTCGCGGCAGAGCGACGCCCCGGAGGGGCAGAGCATCGCCCCCTGGTGGGCAGAGCGTAGCCCCTGGTGGGCGTGCCGGGTGGATCCCCGTCGGGCGCATGCGGGAGTCTGTCTGACTGTCTCTCCCCATTTCTAGCTGCAGAAAAATACAAAAAAAAAAAAAAAAAAAGAAAAAGGTAAAGTTTGGCCTGACCTGTGGTGGCACAGTGGATAAAGCATCGACCTGGAAATGCTGAGGTTGCCGGTTCGAAACCCTGGGCCCACCTGGTCAAGGCACATATGGGAGTTGATGCTTCCAGCTCCTCCCCCCTTCTCTCTCTCTGTCTCTCCTCTCTCTCTTTCTCTGTCTCTCCCTCTCCTCTCTAAAATGAATAAATAAAAAATAAATTAAAAAAAATGGTAAAGTTTGTTAGTTCTATTTTGACCACAATTAAAAAAAAAATAAAGTAAGGGCTTTAAGGATGGCTGAAAAAATAGGGACTTAGACCAGGAAGAACTGTGTCATTGTCCTACTCCAGGAGAGATAGGAGGTGAGTAAGGTCCCTTACAAAAAGACTCTCAGCCCGCTGAGATGCCTTTTTCTTGTGCAGGGGCACATTTGCATCTGAAGGGCTTGTGAGGGACTCAGCTATACTCATGGCTCTGGTGGTCTGCTCTAAGTCAAGCTGGAGGAAAGCACTCCCTTTCTCCTTGGGAGGTAGAATGCATTTCAGGAAGTGAAATGTTGAGTCAAGTTTGAAGCAGTACCGTGAAACTTGTCTAGTCAGGTCTTAGAAGAATATTTTTTTTTCTTTAAGGATTTTATTTTATTTATTTATATATATTTTTACAGAGACAGAGAGAGAGTCAGAGAGAGGGATAGATAGGGACAGACAGATAGGAACAGAGAGAGATGAGAAGCATCAATCATTAGTTTTTCATTGCAACACCTTAGTTGTTCATTGATTGCTTTCTCATATGTGCCTTGACCGTGGGCCTTCAGCAGACCGAGAACCCCTTGCTCAAGCCAGCGACCTTGGGTCCAAGATGGTGAGCTTTGCTCAAACCAGATGAACCTATGCTCAAGCTGGTGACCTCAGGGTCTCGAACCTGGGTCCTCTGCATCCCAGCCCAATGCTCTATCCACTGCGCCACCGCCTGGTCAGGCTCTTTATTAATTTTGGAGAGAGAGAGAAAGGGAGAAGGAAGGAGCAGTAAGGATCAACTCATAGTAGTTGCTTCTCCTATGTGCCTTGACCAGACAAGCCAGGGATTCACCTGAGACTTCGGAGTTCCAGGTCAGCACTTGACCCACTACGCCACCACAGGTCAGGCAGAAGAATACTTTTTAGAATTAAATAAGTATAAGAATCAAAGACTGACATGAATGTCAACTGACTGAGAAAATAGTTGTTGCTAAGGTTCATATTTGATTTTGGTCAGAGGACAAGTCCCACTATTATGAAATTCTAAATATTCTAGCTCAAAATTTAACTTGAACTCAAAGTTTTGTTATTAAACACTGAATAAAACAGAATCTTACAAAACCCTTGGAAAAGATGGCTCACGTAGTTAGATAATATGTTAATAATATGCTTATTACTCAAAATCCAGGCTAATATTCAAACAAGCCCTTGAAAATTCAGGCAAAAGTTACTTAAACAGTTATAGGACAGGGATAGAAGAATTGATATGGAAACAGATAATTGGATTTTGAGTTAAACCAAATTTTAAGATTAAAAAAGAGATGTCACCTCAAAGAATATTTAAAATTGTAGTTAAATAATAAAGTGAAGCTCTGGCCGGTTGGCTCAGTGGTAGAGCGTCGGCCTGGTGTGTAGAAGTCCCGGGTTCGATTCCCGGCCAGGGCACACAGGAGAGGCGCCCATCTGCTTCTCCACCCCTCCCCCTCTCCTTCCTCTCTGTCTCTCTCTTCCCCTCCCGCAGCCAAGGCTCCATTGGAGCAAAGATGGCCCGAGCGCTGGGGATGGCTCCTTGGCCTCTGCCCCAGTTGCTAGAGTGGCTCTGGTTGCGGCAGAGCGATGCCCCGGAGGGGCAGAGCATCGCCCGCTGGTGGGCAGAGCGTCGCCCCTGGTGGGCGTGCCGAGTGGATCCCGGTCGGGCGCATGCAGGAGTCTGTCTGACTGTCTCTCCCCGTTTCCAGCTTCAGAAAAATACAAAAAAAAAATAAAATAAATAAATAAATAAAATAAAAAATAAATAAATAAAGTGAGCCCTGGCCGGGTGGCTTGGCTCGTTAGAGAATTGTCCTTAAGCGCAAAGGTTGCTGGTTCAACCCCTGCTCAGAACACATACCAAAACAGATCGATGTTCCTGTCTCTCTCTTTCTCTTTCTCTCTCTCTCCTCCCTTCCTTTCACTCTAAAATCAATACAAAATAAAACATAAAAAATTAAATGAAAGGAGTGTATGGATTAATTACTTAACCAATTTTTGTACCTAAGGAATCTTGGGTACAGAAATATTTGCTGAGTAAAAATTACAGCAAAGGTGGGGAATGGAGTAAGCAGAGCAATCACCATTGTGATTGATGAGTTATTGACTTTATGCCGTGAAATCTGAAAGAAAAGAAAGAATATGCAGGAGTTCAATGATATTGAAGATATTGCCTTGGGACTACAAAGTGCTTTCCTATAAGATTGGTACTTATAATTTAACTTATTTTTCACTGCTTCCATAGTAGAAATACTGTAAGTTAGGAAGAATCAACCCCAGTCTCCATGCTGAAGAGCAAAAATATAGACCTATTCAGCCCTGGCCAGTTGGTTCAGTGGTAGAGCATTGGCCCAGCATGTAGAAGTCCTGGGCTTGATTCCTTGTCACAGCACAAGGAGAAGCAACCACCTGCTTCTCCCCCCTCCCCTTCCCCCTTCTTTCTCTCTCTTTTTTTTGCAGCCATGACTTGATTGGTTCAAGCACATCAGCCCCAGGCACTGAGGATGGCCCTGTGGAGCTTCCACCTCAGGTGCTAAAAATAGCTCTGTTGCAAGCATGGTCCCAGATGGGGGTTGCCAGGTGGATTCTAGTCAGGGAGTATGTGGGAGTCTGTCTCTCTATCTCTACTCCTCTCACTTAAAAGAAAATAGATCTAGTCAGTTCCCATTGTCTGGGAGATTTGGGGATCTCTAGTTCTGACCTCATAAATTTGAGGTTAACATTTTGAAATATATGAACCTTGAATTTTTATGCAGGCCAACATTTAATGTTTATAGTCATATAAATCCAAATGACAAGGGAAAAGTTTTGGCACTATGTATGTATATTGTAGAAATGGGTTCCTTTA
Organism: Saccopteryx leptura; assembly: GCF_036850995.1. Taxonomy (NCBI): domain Eukaryota; kingdom Metazoa; phylum Chordata; class Mammalia; order Chiroptera; family Emballonuridae; genus Saccopteryx; species Saccopteryx leptura. The sequence continues at coordinate 125,747,196 of NC_089508.1, forward strand.
GTATATTAGGAAATACTTTTATTTAGGCAAATTAGATACATTTTTACTTTAAAAGTATATTTTGCTCAATGCTTCAGGATGTAAAATATAGGCATGGAGTATGCAGGATATGAACAGTGTGAATATTACTACAGAGTTTAAAGGAACTGACCGGGATACATTAAAAGACTGCTATATATAGTCTATGAGGACCTGGATGACCATCTGGCACTCCAAGGGACACCAAGGCTGCAAGGGATAGCCATGGAAGAAGAGGAACCATGCACCTTCTGTCAGGCAGATGCTGTTGTGTTATTCTTATTGCACTGTAAGCATTGAATGCACGTTACCAATAAATTCTGAAAGTAATACAATATACCGTGTGTTTAAGACATAGGTTATTTCAATCACAGACCTCATGTCTATTCATTTAAAATAAGAGAAATATAACCCTGTTGCACTGGCATCAAAGTCAAGAGACAAAATGTAAAGTAACCATTTTTGTTTAAAAGCTTATGTGTGTACATGGAATATTCTCATATGACAGATGGAAAAAAAAATTGAAGTCTTTGAGCCAAAGAAGAAAACTGATAGCTTTCAATAGATTCTCATAGTGCTGGTCCACTTAAAAACTCAAGTTAGTTGCCAACATTTAATATAATTAAAATGGAAATTTTAAATTAAATCCTGACAGTCTCGCCCATTTAGGGTTACTTACGTGACTCCTGTTAACATTTGATTTGGTGACTCCTATTTTATGGGAAAAAGAATCTAATAATCCCTTCTAGGAGAAAATAGCACAGTTTTGGAAGATTATATTTGCCTTGATACCCCTTGGATTATGTCTGCTTTGATACCAGTATTCTTACCAGATATAGAAATCATTATTAACCAACTGTAAACTAAGAGATTTAATTTCAGGAATAACAAAAAATATGCAGGCTCAAGCTCAAATATATCAAGACAGCTGTAATCATTAAGTCTGAAGATTTATGGAATGTTTGGGATCACAGAGATAAGACTTGAATGGAACAAGATGTCCCACATTTGTGTCAAGTGTTAACATTTCAAAAGCAGACCCTGGATGGTTGGCTCAGTGGTAGAGTGTTGGCCTGGCGTGCAGGAGTCCCAGGTTCGATTCCCGGCCAGGGCACACAGGAGAAGTGCCCATCTGCTTCTCCACCCCTCCCCCTCTCCTTCCTCTCTGTCTCTGTCTTCCCCTCCTGCAGCCAAGGCTCCACTGGAGCAAAGTTGGCCCGGGCACTGAGGATGGCTCTATGACCTCTGCCTCAGGCGCTAGAATGGCTCTGGTTGCAACAGAGCAGTGCCCCAGATGGGCAGAGCATCGCCCCCTGGTGGGCGTGCCAGGTGGATCCTGGTCGGGCGCATGTGGGAGTCTTTCTGACTGCCTCCCCGTTTCCAACTTCAGGGAAAAAAAAACAAAAAAGCAAAAGCAAAATTCAATACCATTTTAAAGTTGGGTTTCTGCCCTGGCTGGATAGTGTGGTTAGTTAGAGCATCACTCTGAAGCACAGAGTTTGCTGGTTCGATCCCCAGTCAGGGCACATACAGGAACAGACCAATGTTCCTGTCTCTCCCTTCCTCTCTCTCTAAAATCAATACATAAAATTTTTTTTAAATGTTGGATTTTTTAAAAGCATTAGTTGTTTAAATTCAGCAGAGAGCTGAACTCACTTCAGAAGAGAAATATGATAACATTGAAGAAAAGAAACACATTTTGATTAGTAACAAGATTATCTAACACAGATAAATTGGTAGTAAAATAAGTAGAAATTGTAAAGGCCCAAGACTTAGCACATATGCCTCCTCTCTCTCAAATATGAGACTCAGAGTGGGAGCAGGGAGGAACTGAGAGATCTGGCAGTCCCAATGTGCAAGAAGGGTTGTCCAAGGAGGCACTGGGAGTACATGCTCCTTAAGACCCACCACTTGTCAGTAAATATCTGTGTAACAAGTGGTACTAAAATGATGAATTCTACTGCCCATCAGACCTCTTTTAAGCTGGATTTGCTTTTTCTGCTCTCTTGAGCTGCTCCGAATATAAACAGGTATTGGGGTGGGAGGCCACACATACAGAATTTATCAATGGTGTGACACCTGAAAGGCTTATCCAGAAAGAAAAAGTGATAAAACCCAGGCTGATGACACTGGTTGGGGTCCAGGTGACCAGGACACATGGGCCAGACCAAGCAGAAGCATTACTGGCATGAGACCTCCTTTGTGTGGGTGCCCTCACCCCAACAAATTGTGTTTGCCTTCCAAGAAGAGGAGAGCTCCCAGCACTGTGGACTTAGTTCCTGAACCAGACTCCAGGTGTGTCACATTCCCCTGAGTTCAGTGCATGGTATTCCCTTTGCCTCAAACACTTTCTCCCCCTCCTCTTTTTCCTACTGACCACTTCTTGTCCATCCTTGAAAATCAGCTTAAAGATTTCTACCCTGGGAGTCTACCTTGGCCTCCCAGACGAAGCTAGGGACCCTTTGTTTGTGTGTCCACAGTGCCCCCAGAACTTGAAAAGCACTGATCACACTGAACTGTAACCCATGGTTACTTGTCTATATCCTCTTATCGCTCCAGAGCGCCGTGAGGCCAAGGGCCAGGTCCTCCTGCCCACATCTGCATTTCTCATGCAGAGTAAGTTGCTCAGAAGACATTGGTTGGATGGTTAAATAAACTGCACCCCAACCTGTCCGCTTAGGTACTCACAGCTGGCCTCTCAGCTATGGGACTGTCTAGTGTTTGTGAGCCAATAATGGCCTTGATGCCTGTCAGAGTTTCAAGCCGAAATTCTCGGGACAAGTGAACCAGAGGTTTGGTGTGCAGCCTGGTACTTCTCAAAGACCTGTCTGAAGAGAATGAGATGGGAAAGGAGAATATATGTTGAGGGGTCAAGGGGAGGAAGGAGGAAGCTTGCAAATATCCCTTCAAGGCAAAAAAGGGGGTGATAACATCTTGACCAGAAACAGAGAGTTGGAGACAGAGGTCAGAGAATCTAAAAGGATGAAAGAAGAATTTCCTGAAAGAACTAAGTCTACAATGGAACCATGGAGCCACCATCCTCCCTTTTACTGAACATGAAGTCTGGGTGAATGTACAGAAGCAGTAGCAGTCACTAAATGTCTGTTAACTGGGTTACATTCTCTTCCTGACCTTGGAAAGCTTCTTTCTCCTAATGAAGCCATGGCAGAGTCTTATCTAAGGGAGAGAGCCAGCAGACATTAGGGAGGGCTACAGGCAGACATTAGACCCAAGGGCAAGAAAGATACCAAGAACTGATACCAGGTGCCGGCATCACTTTTCCAGGCCTGAAGCTGGTGCAGGCCCTCAGCCCCTCCTCAATGCTCCCTGGTGAAGGAGCACTTCACCAGGAAACAGTGCAGCTAAAAACTTTCAAAGTCATCCCTGGGTCTTCAACATAGAGCCAAATTCCTTAATATGGCCTGCGAAGTCTCTTACACCAGCCTCATCTCTGACCATGAGTGGCCGGGCAATTGCAATGAAGGAGTGAGTGGCCCCAACCTAGAGTAGACTGCGTTCTCTGCAATTAGAAGAATCTGAAAAAGGAGAATAACTCTACTCTAACTTTGTTCTTCAAACAAAGAAGAACCTGAAAAAACAGGTGCGAACTTTCTCCAGGGGCAAGGTGACAAAGGTTCCCTTCCTCCACCTCCAGCATCTGTTTAGGCTCTTCCTGCCTCTTCTAGGTCTGGGGGTCTTGGGACCTCATCCCTTCTTCATATGAGCTGGGATGGCTTTGCTGTTTCTGGTACTGAGCAAATCAGGATCCCACTTGTCTCTCTGACCCAAGGAGGTTCTAGTAATAAACCACAGGTAGGATTGCCTCTAGGGGTGAACCCACCATCCCCTACAAGGGTGATACCCTGACGTTTGTCAGGCAGGGAAGTTACCTCCTCGGCCCTCACTGGCAGCCGGTTTCACTTGGATTGGACGACTCATCTGAAAGACATCAGACCAACACACCCAGTCAGCATGACTGCCTGGCCCCCAGGCTTCCAGCTTCTCCATTCCTGAACTCCGCACGATCTAAGCCCTGACCCTTTTGAACTCTGTGCTCTGCCTCTCTCATACTGGTATTATAGATTTTCTCCAAGTTTCATTTCTTAAACCTAGGAATTTTAGAAGGTGTTTAAAACCTGAAGAGTTGGGTGGTAGCAAGCACAGGACAGACTGTGAAGGCTGAGAAGATTCTCTTGCCTTAGGCTCTGGGCAGAGACTATGTGAGGCTTGTCCATCTAGCTCCTGGACTTCCTGAAAGGCTTTGGGTGGGAGAGTAGAATTGATATTTCAGATCTGTGGTTTATGCCTCAAATAGAATATAATTCTGTGTGCCATTTTAAACAATGTGGGAATCAGACTTAGTGCTGTCTATCCCCAACTCTGCCCTTTAATGGTTGCATGACTTTCAGTAAGTTGCCTCTCTGATTCAACTTGTTTTTTTTTTTGTTTGTTTTTGTTTTTTCTTTTTAATTTTTTTTAAAAATTTATTCATTTTTATAGAGGAGAGAGAGAGGGAGAGAGAGAGACAGAGAGGGAGAGACAGAGAGAGAGAAGGGGGGAGGAGCTAGAAGCATCAACTCCCATATGTGCCTTGACCAGGCAAGCCCAGGGTTTCGAACCGGCGACCTCAGCATTTCCAGGTCAACGCTTTATCCACTGCGCCACCACAGGTCAGGCTGATTCAACTTGTTAAATGGGGAAAGCCTTCCCCAAGCTTCTGTCTCACCATAGTTTCTACCCCTCAGTCCTCCTGGGGCCCCCGTCCCCAAGGATGTTGGAATTCTCCAGGACATCACCCCCTGCCCGGCCTGGTCATTCTGCTCCTCTCATTCTTCCTGGACAGCCTTGTCCACACCCACAGGCTCGGCCTCTGTGTCCACAATGATGACTCAGAGCTTTGCGTCTCCAGTCCACTCGCCCTGCTGAGCTTCAGACCCAGGTCCCCAGCTGCTGGATGGACACCCCCTCTAGAAATCCCACTGGCACCTTCCACATGCCACATCCAGACTTGAGTTCATCTTTTTGCCCAAATCTTATGTTTCCAGTCATCTAAGCTATAAACCTCAGAAACAGCTTGACTCCTCCCTCCAACCCTCCCCCACCAAAAAATTTTACCTTTCAATTCGAGGGTCCCCTGATGAGGGGTGGATGAGAACCACCTAGAACTGTATAATTTATAAACATGTCCTAGGTGACGTAAGTATACAGGGTGGAGCAAAGGTCGGTTTACAGTTGTGAGTACGTGAAACACAGAGTTTATTCTTGTATTGTTATTATTTATTAATGGTTGTAGTATTTATTTGCATTACAACTGTAAACCTACTTCTGCTCTGCCCTGTACACCCCACGCGTTCCCATCCCCCAACCACCCTGAGAGAATCTATGATTGAATCCCCTTCTCACCTTCCTCTCATGGGTGTTGTGGGGATCACATGAGAGAACGGGGACGCAAAAGGTCTTTGTAAACTGCCAAGAGCTGAGTGCGTAGGATGGGAGGAATCATTGTAGGGGGCAGGCAGCTGAGTGCCAGGAGGAAAGAACCGCGGCCTTCTCAGTCACGGAGAAGGGGTGCTGAGGCTCATCAGGCCAGATAAGTGATGATCTGACCCCCTCCCCTCAGGAAATGCACTGTTTCTGCACCAATCAGGGGCCACTTCATCCTCTACCAATGTGCTTGTTGCCAAGACAACAGGCAGCTTCCTGTTACCATAGCCACAAGTGCTACCCGGTAACCATGGTGACGCCCTGGCAGTCACAGTTGAGCAATTTCCTTTGGATCAAATTCGGGGGTGGGGAGTAGGGAAAGCTTATTAAAAAAAAATAAGGAAAGGAAAACAGGCCAAGCCGGAACCAGTGCAGTTCCCCTCCCACCCAAGTTCTTATCCGCTCTGACACACCCACCCGCTGCTGGTGGAGCACCTGCAGTGTCCCAGGCTGTGTGGGTGGGGGCCAAGACAACGGAAGGACTCAGGCTGCAGTCTAGAGAGGATGAAAGATCAATCCAAGCAGATCAGGGCGAGCTGGACAAGTCTGGACTGGCCTGGGCCAGGGACCAGGAGGAAGGACCCATCCTTGGGCAGGGCCACCTGTGATTGTGAAGGAGAAACCAAGAAATAGAGCTATGGAGAGTGGAGACACAGGGAGAGATGAGGAGACATGAGAAGACAGAAGTAAGGAGAGAGTCAGAGACAGACTAGGGAGGGACAAGGAGACAGAGCAACTTGGTAGAGATGGGAAGAAAACAAGAGGGTAAGGGGTCAGGAAGGAGAGGCAAGGAGGTGAGTGGTGGGGTAGGAGGACAGAGGAGTAGAGGCCTGAGGTTGAGGACAACGAAAGTGAGCAAGATCATCATTATTTTATTAGTTCTTAAATAGATCCTGAGAATTTCTCTCTGGAGTCTGGAGCGGGGGCACATGTGACAGCAAGGGTTTCCACTGCAGCTGCCTCCCTGGTTGGGCTTCTGGGGAGGCAGAACCTGTTGGTGCTCTGGGGAACACCCCTGTCCTCCTCCCCCAGACCCCCACTCTTTCATGGAGAGTGGGCATTTGGTAGTATGCACATGTCCTACATGAACCTGGCAGAGCTCAGTAGCCAAAGGCTGGGCACCTAAGCTTTCCACCACTAGGGTATGCTGCCAGTAGTATTCTGAACTCTGTGAACATCCCCAGACTGGCCCCTTTAGGGGAGGCAGCGATGACCATGGGAACTTTGTCCTCAAAGTCTCACAGAGGGGGAAATAATGCCACCATTTGCTGGGAGCCTAGTATTTTACATAGCACTTTACAGACATTGTCTCTGAATTCCTTCCAACTGCTCTGCAAGGTAATATCACTGTCCCTGTATTATGGATGAAAAACTGAGGCTGAGAGAGGATAAGCACTTGTCCGAGATCACATGGCGGGTGAGTAGTTGAGCTAGAATCTGCCCCCAGTTCTGACACTGATTTTTGCATTGTGCTTCTTAATTCTGTTCTTAAGACATGAACATAAGTAACGTGGCACAGCGGGGACTAGGGCCTTAGGAGGAGTGCAAGGTAAGGGGCTCTGGGAGGAGCTGACTTGAGCTGCAGTCACTCAGGGAAAGCTTCATGGAGGAGGTAGATTGACCTGGGGGCTCATGTGCAGGACTGGAGTCTTCAGGCCACATGGAGCTACAGGAGAGGCAGGGCTGGAAGCTGAGCAGCCCAGACACCTTGGATATGGAGAGGGAGCTGCCAGTCTGAATGAGGAGCAAGGGTTCTGGTGGGCACTGGGCATGGAGGTAGCCAGCATAAAACAAATTACTTTCAAGTCTGATAGACATGGATTTAAATCCTGGCTCCATCACTGGCAACTTCTCTAAGGTCTCTGAGCCTCAGTGTCCACATTAGTAAAAAGGAGAATCATGACCCTACTTGACAGGATTATGGTGACAATGACAATGGCTAGATCTTAGTAGGCACACCAGATGTAATATGGGCTTTTAATGGAAGGATGTGAAACATCTTTTTTTCTTTTAATGGAAGGATGTGAAACAAAGGTAAGCAGGGGCCAGACCAGGGCAGGCTGTAAAAACCACAAGAGATTCTGACTCTGCTGTATTTAAAGGCAATAGGGGTCCAGGGTCCAGGAAAGGATCTTAAATAGGGGAATGGTCTTATAAAAGATCCCATGAGCTGTCACCATGCAGAGAAAAAGACTAGAAAGGAAAGATTATAGGTAGAAACATCAGTGATGCAGATAAGGGGCAAGGGTGATCTGGAGTAGAGAAGGACAAAATGGACAGCTTCAAGAAATGTTTGGGAAGAACTGGTTGGACTAAAGTTCTAGAGGATGTAGGGACTGAGGGAGAGGAGGAACTATTGACTGACTCTCAGATTTATGACTTAGGAGTTGGGGAAGTTGGCTGTTTGGGAGTTTGGAAGTACAGGGAAGTCTGCAGTGCAGGAGCCCAAGAGGATGAGGACAGATTGGGTTCCGGGTCTGCAGTTTTCACTGGGAGGTGGTTAGGGAGAACACCTGCAATTTAGGATACTCAGTGTGGCTGGAGGAGAAGAGATGCTCACATGAACTGTCTGGGCAACCCTACCCCATCTTGCTCCTGCCACACAGCCAGGGGACATACAAGGAGTGGGGCAAGGTGACCATGCTTCTCCTTTGGAGAAAAGAAGGCATTGCCTCCTTGGCCAAGAACTTGTCATGGGACCTTAGGTGAGCTCTTGCCCTTGGTTGAGCACTTATTTCCTTGAAAGTTTCCTAGGTGAAGTCCAGGCTGATGTCTCTGTCAGAGCCCAGCCCTGGAGGGGAAGTCAAGAGAGAGAATGTCAGAAGAACAGAACAAGCCAATCCAGGCAGTGTCGTGGGGAAGGTTGGAGGCAGCACAGATAGACACCAGGCCCTGGACCTTCTGTCCCCATCAGCAGCGAGAAGGCAGTGCCCTACCCCCATCACCCCTTCTCTCTCCTTGACTTGCCTAAATTCCGGCCTTTAGGCTCAGCATTGCCCTCTTCAGACTCTTCCAGCCTGATTTATAGTCCCCCCTCCATTCACCATGCATGCCCTCAACCCCTCCCCCAACCATGGGAAGAGAGTTTATGAGAACCTTCCCAAAGAAGGAACCACTGGTAAGTCTAAGAGAGGTGTCATGAGTGCAGGGAAGAGTGAAGCAGAGGAAAAGCAAATTTCACTGTGTTCGGCACTTTGTACTACATCATCCCCCTCCTCTGATTCAATCTACTACCACTTCCCATTGGTTCTGGACTTTATGTGGATAACCTCATGTCTGCCTTCCTCTCTCCACTCTTTCCCTGTCCCCAGCTCCATGTCAGCATCACCGTTCATCTGCACTTAAGCAACAGTGTTCTCAAGGGTCACCCTACCTCCAGGGTGGCTTCCTCTCCAGCCCAACCTTCACACTGTAGTCTGAGTCATCTTTTGAAACCAGTCTCCTACTCTTCTATGCTTAAAATCTGCCAGTGCTTCCCCCCTGCAAGCCTCTTAGCAAAGCTCAAGATCCCAATCCCAAGACTGGCAGTCAGATCTTGTGAGTCCTGCCTCCCTGCTACCCAACATACACAATCCCCTGTTCACATGGAGTGTTAGCCATCTCTGCTGGACACCTGCCCTGCTATTTCTCACACTATCCCCAGAAGTGGCCTTCATTTTTTAGGTTTCTAGACCCTCAAACATGATGACATATGACCATGATTCAGCTCTGATAGCATCCCTCCTGTGAGGCTTCTCCTTCCTCTTCACTCCTGACACTTCTTTTACATGCTCAGATGTAAACCCCATGAAGATGTGATGAGTTATTTCCGGGCTGGAAGCTCCTTGAAGGCACAGGCTCTGACTCACTTGGTGGCTGCTAGCACAAAAATGCCTCTTTATGCCTGACCTGTGGTAGTGCAGTGGGTAAAAGCGTCGACCTGGAACGCTGAGGTCGCCGGTTTGAAACCCCAGGCTTGCCTGGTCAAGGCACATATGGGAGTTGATGCTTCCTGCTCCTCCCTCTGTTCTTTCTATCTCTTTCCTCTCTCTGTTTCTTTCTCTCTCTCTGTGTCTTCTCTAAAAAAATGAATAAATAAAATGTAAAAAAAAATGCCTCTTTGTGTCTTCTGGGCTGATACCTTCCTATGCTAACACACATGGCATGGTCAATAGAGCATGGCTGGATTTCAGCCCATAGTTGCCCTTTCCACTCACTCTGTTTTGTGCAGGGCACAACCTGCAAAAGCAAATGTACTATTATGTCGGTCTCCTTCACAGTATTTGAAGGGATCTATGCCCAAGGGAAAGGAGGTCATAAGCAGGGAGAGATCTGGCCCTGGCCAGATAGCTGAGTTGGTTAGAGCATTATCCCAATATGCAAACTTGCAGGTTTGATCCCTGGTCTGAGCACATAACAGGAACAGATAGATGTTTCTTTCTCTCTCTAAAAAAAAAAAAAAAATCAATAAAAAAAAAAAAAATATATATATATATATTTTTTTTTTTTAAAAAGAGGGAAGCTTCTGAAGGTGGGGCTGAGGCTGAGCTTCACCTTCTTCAGGTGGGTTCCAGAGCCTAAAGTGAAGCTGAAAGAAGTAGCCCTAGCTTCATGGGAAGAAGCTGCAGAAGATAGGGCAGACCACTGAAGTCTGCAGGGAGTCTTGAGTAGGAAGCCAAGCTCTGATGGGTGACAAAAATTAGCAGGGTGCAGGTGGAGGGGAACCAAAGGGAGGTTCCAGTCCAGCATTCATCATGAAACGTCCTAAAGGGCTGTAGGCTTTCTCTTTGGAGTTAACCGAACAGTGACCTCCAGCCTGTATTCAGGAGACCAGACTAATCGTATTCTTGCTTGTCCAGCAGGCGGCAGTTGTGCCCGAGACCCACTGTTCGCAGAGAGCTGGGCATCCTGCTCCCTCCATGCTGGTGAGCATGAGGCCAGGTGACTAAAGCTGCTGCTGCCCCTGGTGGGCCCGAAGGAAAGACTGATGGCACAGACACTGTTGGGGCTGGCCAGCAGTCACTGATTTTCATTTAGAAGAGTTAAATATTAATTTCCACTGTGTTAAACTGGGAAGGGTGAATAAAGCCAATCCTGGTAGTACTGGAGGAAGCCAGGCTATGTTGAAAGACTGGAAATGAAAGGGTGTGAGGCTCAAGCTGTATCTGGTCACCAACCCCTCCAGAACCTTAGAGCCCTGTCTGCCAGCAGGTTGGAGCAGGGGTGGGGAATGAGTTCCGAAACCAGACTACCTGACCTGAGTGCCCAGACCTTCCCAGAAGAAGCTACATCATCTTGGGCAAATCTCTTGTTTACTTTTTTTTTCTTTTTTTTTTTTCAGGTGAAAGGAGAGGAGATAGTGAAACAGACTCCCGCATGCACCCCAACAGGGATCCACCTGGCAACCCCATCTATGGCCCATGCTCAAATATTGAGCTATTTTTAGTGTCTGAGGCTGATGGACTCCAACCAAGCTATCTTTAGCACCCGGGGTCAACTCTCAAACCAAATGAGCCACTACTTTCAGGAGAGGAAGTGAGAGAGGAGGGGTAGAGAAAAGGGGGAGAAGCAGATAGTCGCTTCTCTTGTGTGCTCTGACCGGGAATCAAACCCAGGACATTCATACACCAGCCAACACTCTATCCACTGAGCTACTAGCCAGGGCCAAGTCACTAGTTTTCTATGACTCAGTTTCTTTTTTTTTTTTTTTTTGTATTTTTCTGAAGCTGGAAACGGGGAGAGACAGTCAGACAGACTCCCGCATGCGCCCGACCAGGATCCACCCGGCACGCCCACCAGGGGCGACGCTCTGCCCACCAGGGGGCGTCGCTCTGCTGCGACCAGAGCCACTCTAGCGCCTGGGGCAGAGGCCAAGGAGCCATCCCCAGCCCCCGGGCCATCTTTGCTCCAGTGGAGCCTTGGCTGCGGGAGGGGAAGAGAGAGACAGAGAGGAAGGAGGGAGTGGGGGATGGAGAAGCAAATGGGCGCTTCTCCTATGTGCCCTGGCCAGGAATCAAACCCGGGTCCCCCGCACGCCAGGCCGTATGACTCAGTTTCTTTATCTGTAAAATGGGAATGCCTATAATAAAACTTTCCTAGAGGATTAAATGATTTTGGGCCCTGGCCGATTGGCTCAGTGGTAGAGCGTCGGCCTGGCGTGCAGAAGTCCCGGGTTCGATTCCCGGCCAGGGCACACAGGAGAAGCACCCATCTGCTTCTCCACCCCTCCCCCTCTCCTTCCTCTCTGTCTCTCTCTTCCTCTCCTGCAGCGAAGCTCCATTGGAGCAAAGATGGCCCGGGCACTGGGGATGGCTCCTTGGCCTCTGCCCCAGGCGCTAGAGTGGCTCTGGTCACAACAGAGCGACGCCCGGGAGGGGCAGAGCATCGCCCCCTGGTGGGCAGAGCGTCGCCCCCTGGTGGGCGTGCCGGGTGGATCCCCGTCGGGCGCATGCGGGAGTCTGTCTGACTGTCTCTCCCTGTTTCCAGCTTCAGAAAAAAAAAAAAAAATTAAAAAAAAAATATTTTGAACATGTAAAGTTTTAGAATCAATAAAAGTTGCTTATTATTATTTCTCTTTTCTCCCAGTAGTCTAGTGCTTAAAACCCCTTATTTCAGTGCCCTCCACCTCATAGAATCCTTATTTTGTGGAGCCATCTGGCTGGCTAGTTGAGGAGGTATTTTGTTCTTCCTAAGTTCATCTTAATTATTTTTTCAGAGTCTTTCATTTGCTTTTGGGATAAAGTCCAAACTCCTCAGCCTGGCATCTAAAGATTCACTTCAACCACTGCTCCCTGCCAGCCTGGCCCATGCTCACAGGGGCCCTCCCCTGACACTTTTAACCTCATTTTACATCCATTCTGTTCTTTTTTTTTTTTTTTTTTTTTTTTACAGAGTCAGAGAGAGGGATAGACAGGGACAGACAGACAGGATGGAGAGATGAGAAGCATCAATCATTAGTTTTTTGTTGCACATTGCAACACCTTAGTTGTTCATTGATTGCTTTCTCATATGTGCCTTGACCGCAGGCCTTCAGCAGACCGAGTAACCCCTTGCTTGAGCCAGTGACCTTGGGTCCAAGCTGGTGAGCTTTTGTTCAAACCAGATGAGCCTGCGCTCAAGCTGGCGACCTCGGGGTCTCTAACCTGGGTCCTCCGCATCCCAGTCTGAGGCTCTATCCACTGCGCCATCGCCTGGTCAGGCCATCCTGTTCTTTTTGTCTCTGCACCTTCACCCTGCTATTTCCCACATGAGATGCTACAGTTTGTTTCAGTGCCAAGTCTCATTTGAGCAGCAGAAGTCATATACTCCCAGGATTGTTTGAACAATGACTTCTACTCCTCCCACTACTAATACTGCTGCTATTACTACCACCACCACCACACTAACTAGTGAGCACTTATTGTCTACCAAGCACGGTGTTGAGTGCTTTACACGACTTAGTTCAATCCATTATTATAATAGTCCTAAGAGTTCAGTTGTACAGATGAGAAAGTTTAGGCTTAGAAAGATAAAGACTTGCTTCATGTCACAGAGTTAATGCTGGGACCTGGACCCACTCAGAGTTCTGTCTGACTCCACAGCTTGCACACAGAGGACTGGTGAGGGTGACAAGTTGGCATTACTTGACACTGGATCTTCAAGAGTAAGGCTCAACCTGACCAGGCGGAGGTGCAGTGGATAGAGTATTAGACTGGGATATAGAGGGCCCAGCTTCGAAACTATGAGGTCACCAGCTAGAGCACAGGCTCATCTGGTTTGAGCAAGGCTCATCAGTTTGAGCCCAAGGTCTCTGGCTTGAGCAAGGGGTCACTTGGTCTGCTGTAGCCCCCTGGTCAAGGCACATATGAGAAAGCAAACAATGAACAACTAAGGTGCTGCAACAAGGAATTGATGTTTCTCATCACTCTCCCTTCCTATCTGGCTGTACCTATCTGTCCCTCTCTCTGTCTCTCTCTGTCTGTCTCTGTCACAAAAAAAGAAAAGAAAAAAAGAGTGAGGCTCAAATTACTTCAATTACTAGGGTGGGTTCTGGGATCTGACATCCTACCATACTAGCAACAGCTTGATCAGCTCTAAGCAAAGCTTGTCCTGTGTCTGGACATCTGTGATTCAAAGGGATGACTTCTTTGTACTGAGCTGAAGTTAATGTGTCTGTTGTTTATACCCACGGATCCTGATCCTGTCCTCTGGGGCCACCCATAGAAAACCAAATCTCTCTTCAGAATCTAAAAGTGGACACCACACCCTGAACAGTAATATTTATCGAGATCTCACTCTGTGACAGACAATTGCTAAGCCTCAGTTAATCCTCATGATAGCCCAGTAAGCTTAGTGTTAGTATAACCCTCTTCTTCTAGGTGAGAAAATTTAAGTCAAGAAGATAAGTAATGTATCCAGAGACACAAAAATTGGCAAATGGCAGAGCTGGGATTCAAATCCAGGTCTTTGAGACTGGGAAAGTAATACTTTCAATTATTATGTTATGACACCTCTGTATTAAAGCCCCCACTAAACCCTATCTTCTCCAGCTAAATATCTCCAATTTTTTCAAACTATCATTCCATATATATTTCCTGTTCCATTATGGTCCCTCTATGGTAGGCTAATGACTCTCTTAAACCTGAGGCCTAGAACTGGATACAGTCCTAGGTTTGACCTGCCCAGGGCATTTCATAGCGCTTTTGTTCCAGAAACATCACTCCTTGGACAAGAGGGGTGGGTAGTATGACTACTGGCTCTTAGTGAACCTACCCTAGTTCTGAATAATCACCACTTGCTTCCTGCCACAAGTGGGGTCAATAGATCTTACTTTGCCTTTTGTCCAGTGATTAGCCAAGGTCATGTCAGGTGCCACCGACAGACACATAATTGTCTGGCTTCCTGTCAAATCAGGTCTCTCTTAACTTTAGCCAAGTGTTTGAGGAGTAGAGAGAAGGTGATCTTGGTGAGTCAAGGCACCCTGGAAAAACATTACAGGAAGACGACCAGAGGTACATGCCATCGAGGATCTTAGTTCAGGAGAACATGGGCTCCCAGCCCAGCAGAACCTCTAACCTATGTATCTGCATACACACTCACACCAGGGACAAATGATATCTCAAGCCATGATGTTTGCCAAGGTGAACAAATTGTATAGCCCACAACTCTGATGCCCCTTCTAAAAGATGGGGTGGGACACTTGGCCTAAGGATCTTGAGCCCTTTTCTTTGAGCCAGAAAAATTATAATAAAGAACCCATAAGTAAGCCCTTCTCCCTAAAGATGATTCTGCTGCTAGTTTCCGGTTCTACTCCAGCTCCTACATACTGCTTTGGCATGCATGCAGGGCACATCCCCAGCCTGAGGTGACTCCCACCCCCCGACGCTGGTGGACTTACCCCTGGCAGGGTCTTCTGCTCGTGCAGTGCACTCTGGGCCTTGAGAGCAGAGTCTCGGGCGCAGTAGGTGAGGAAGGCACAGCCTGGGGAGGAAGAGGCTGGCTCAGGGGGTTTCCTGAAGCCCCCAAATACTCTTCCCAGAACATCCCATTAAGTTGACAAAATCAAAGCCACTGTCCTTTAAATAAGGACACTGCTTCTTCTCTGACCCTTACCTTCTCTGACTGGAGGGGCTTCATGTGCCTATGTTTCAGGCTCTGACTCCTTTGCTCTTGGCCTCCTGCCTAGGGAACATGTGTACTCACACCCAGTCACATGCTCAGACAATCCCACATCTCTCCTCACCACTCCAGCCGTAAGTCCTGTGGGGGTTAAACCTCCCTAAGCTGCTTTGCCTTCTGCTTTAACCCAGCCTTCCCCTTCCTTTTTGGATTCATACTCACAAAGTCTCCCAGAAGCAGCCTTGATTCCCTCCCAACTCAGATTTGATGTGATTCCCTCCCAACTCAGATTTGATGGAAGGAGGCAGAAAAGGTAGAGGAGGGTTAGGAGCCAAGTCCAGGACCCCACAACTTCTTAACATTTCCTGCCTTCAAGTTTGAAGCTGAGGAAGGGGTTAATTTGAGGCTTGAAAGACGAGGCTAGTTTAAGAGCTTCCTGTAGGTGGGAACTTCCAGTGATCTCCAAGCCTATCCAGGGAGCTTGATCTGTCAGCTCTCCCTCGGCTTCAAGATAGGTCCTCTTAAAGGGTTACTGTGCCCCAAATATGACTTCCTTAAATGATCCAGTAGATACAGGGCAAAGAAGAAATTAGGATTGAACCAAAGGAAATAGCACATATGAAGACTCAGTCAAGAATTCAGTGTGTTGGGGAAATGAATGCAAAGTTAAGTTAAAGATTGAAAATGAGGGCAGAGTGGCCAGTTAGGTATGCAGGGATCAAGTCATCTACAGCCTGTATACCTCAGTCTGGATTTTGAATTTTTTCCTAAGAGCAGTGGAGAGACACTAAAGGGTTTTTAGCATGGTTGTAACATAAGATCTGTTTCTAAAAAGAGCCTTTGAGTGTAGAAAGGAGAAAGACTGAAAGAAGAGAAAATGTATTTGGGAAGGAGCTTGGTATAGTTTTCCACTTAGACTTTAGCAGGCTAGAAAGGCCAATGGAAACATTATCTCCCATGTCTTCTATGTGGCCCCCTTAAGGTGGGTGGATATCTGCCATTTACTGAGTGAAAGGGACCTTAGAGAACTTTTGGGACAAACACATTGGATCAATCAGGAAACAGGTTCAGAGAGTGCGTCAGTGGCAGGATAGTATTTGGAGTCTCTTAACACTTAGATTGAGGTTCTTTCCAAAGCACTGTGGCTGCTTCCCTCTGTACCCAGCCACCAAAAATAAAATGAGTCACTCTGCTTTTTGGACATCACTGTTGCTGGGGAGAATGGTGGAGAAGATGTTGACTTGGAGACCTTCTCCGACCATCTTGCAAGGCAACCCTGCCTTGGAGAGTTGTGGGTTGGTTTGGAGCTAAATACCAAACATCCAATTTCGCTTACATTTCTGCTCAATCTTCTGCCAACATGCCATATCAGTTGACATCAGAAGTGGGCAGGGCTGGGACCCTGACTGAAAGGCTCAGTGACACAGTTGTTGCCTAAAAGAGCCTGTGTGGACTACCTAGGATGGAGATAGAAGAATGGAAGGATGGAAAGACAGATGAGTGGGGGGGGAGAAACAACAACCCAGTGGCCCTGACCAGTTGGCTCAGCGGTAGATCGTCGGCCTGGCGTATGAAAGTCCCAGGTTCGATTCCTCATCAGAGCACACAGGAGAAGCAGCCATCTGCTTCTCCACCCTTCCCACCTCTCCTCCTCTCTATCTCTTTCTTCCCCTCCTGCAGCCAAGGCTCCATTGGAGCAAAGTTGGCCTGGGCGCTGAGGATGGCTCCAAGCCTCCACCTCAGGCGCTAGAATGGTCCTGCCACAAGGGCGCAATGCCCTAGATGGGCAGAGCATTGCCCCCTGGTGGGCATGCTGGGTGGATCCCAGTCGGGCACATGCAGGAGTCTGTCTGACTGCCTCTCCACTTCTAACTTCAGGGAAAAAATACAAGCAAAAAAAAAAAAAAAAAAAACAACCAAGGAAGAATTAGAGTTAAGTGGAGGGAGGGAAGGAAGAAGGGAGGAAGGAAGAGTGGGAGGAACGAAGAGGAAATGGTTCAGAAACTCTAATGGTGTAAAGAGTGAGAAGAGTGAGAATTAAAAGTATCCCCTAAAAGGTTAGCTTGAATTTGCATACTGGAATAAATGTTTAGAAATTAAATTGCTGTGGATGGATGGACAATGAGGCAGCTGGACTGCATTAGGAGGAGTCTGGATGGTATAGTATTGTCCTTTCATGCCCCATTTACTATAACCCCAGTACAAAGGGTAGAAGATGCATTGCTACATAGCTGGTCTGAGATCTCCCATTGGCATCTACTTTCCTGAAACCCCTATATCAGTGGGCCTCCCCAAAGCCTCCCAGTTGAAAAGAGGTGGCAGCCTGATTTCAGTCCTCAGCCCTTAAGAAAGTACTTTTAGCTGTTACCTAGGGCCCACCACTTCTCTCCTAGGAAGACCACGGAGGATGGTTGGTCAACCTGCTCCCCACCCCATCAAATCCTGAAACAGTAGTATGGTGAAGATAAGGAGAGATAACAGTGCTTTTCCTCAAAACGTTTCCTCCCCCCACCCGTGTATGACATATGACCCTGGCTATCTCATTCCAGCTAGCCTGGATAGACTTTTCTGCATGTAAACAAGCCTCTTCTCTCTCTCTACAGGAAGAAAAGGGGTGTAGCTGGATAGGACTATGTTATCTCTGTCTCTCTAGCAAGGACAGGAAGAATATCCCTTCCTGCCTCTTCAACCTGACCCACCCTAAAGCTTTGGTCCACAGGTTCTGGTTCAGGACTATCCTGGGAAGGAGGGAAATGGGAAGCTATAGGAGAATTGGGGAGGAGCAAAGATAAATCACAGGATTGGGGAGATTAGAGAATGAGAGAAGAGTGGATTCAGCTGAGATGAGGGGCACAAGGTGGCAGGAGTTCCAAGTTGTGGTCAGGGTTCTGACCCAAATCAGAAGAGGTGGACATTAATCTGGCAGGGCATAGAGAAGCTTTACTGTTAAAAATGAGGGTGGAGGCCCTGGCCGGTTGGTTCAGTGGTAGAGCGTCGGCCTGGCGTGCAGGAGTCCCGGGTTCAATTCCTGGCCAGGGCACACAGGAGAAGCGCCCATCTGCTTTTCCACCCCTCCCCCTCTCCTTCCTCTCTGTCTCTCTCTTCCCCTCCTGCAGCGAGGCTCCATTGGAACAAAGATGGCCCGGGTGCCGAGGATGGCTCCATGGCCTCTGCCTCAGGTGCTAGAATGGCTCTGGTTGCAACAGAGCGGCGCCCCAGATGGGCAGAGCATCGTCCCCTGGTGGGCATGCTGGGTGGATCCCGGTCGGGCGCATGCAGGAGTCTGACTGCCTCCCCATTTCCAACTTAAGAAAAATACAAAAAAAAAATATATATATATATATATATATATATATATATATGAGGGTGGAATTGGAGCTGAGAACCTTCTGGGAGGGCAATTAGATTTTGTGAGTTAACTAGGCCTGGGTTCTGAAGAAGGGGAGAGTTTGGACGTGTGGCATTTTGGGTTGACCATCTAAGAGTCAAAAGAAGGCTGTAGAGCGTGCCTGGGCTTGGAGGCCACATGAAGGGTACAAGTCCAAGATATGTGTGTGGGTGGTTAGGCCTGAATAGGGTGGCATCAAATGGGGATGTTCAGGAATGATTGGGTCCAGAATTTGGGAGTTTGAGAGTATTAGACAGCTAGAAGGTGAAATAAATTTCCAAATTCCAGGATTCGGGATGTCTGATGGAACGGATGGAGAAAAGTCCAACTGAAAGGTGGGGATTGTTGGGATGTAAGAAGTGAAAGGTAGGAAGTTGGAGGTTAGAGTGCAGAACATGTCAGGGGACCGGAGTGATGATCAGAGGGAGAATGTCTAAAAAATTTCTGGGTTGGGGGCTCTGTGGTCTGGGGATACTGAGCTGAAAAGTGAGGCTGTTATTGGACTGGTGTTGGACTGTTCTAAGTAGGATTAGGGTTGGGGCTGGAGTTTAGGCGGGGCTGAACTCTAATCGGGTTGAGGCTGAGCAGGGCTGGTAAGGGATAGTAAGGGCTGGGCAGGGCTGGGCAGGGCTGGGCTGGGCTGACCCCGCGCACCTTTGTGGAGGCCGGTGAGCCGGTCCTTCAGCACCGTCAGCTCGTAGATGCGGCCGAACTCCTCGAACAGCGGCTTGAGGTCCTGCTCGTCCAAGCCCCGCGGGATCTGCCCCACGAAGAGCTTGATGGCGTCGTGGTCCTTCATGGGCACGGCAGGACCTGGGTTTAGCCCGCTCATGACGACTCCGCTGTCCGCGGTGCTGAAACCCAGTCGCGGCCCGGGTCCGGCGGGCGGCGCTGACCCGCCTGGCGCCGCGGCCATATCCCCGCTTGTCCACCCTCCCACCGGTCCCACCGGTCCTGCTTATCCCGCCGTCCGCTCCCTGGACTGGCGGCGAGGGCCAGGAGGGAGGGCGCGGGCCCCAGGCGGCGAGGGCGGTGGGCTGCCTAGGGGGCGGGTCCCTAGTGGAGGGGCGTAAAGAGGGTGGGGCGGGCCAGAACGGGGCGGGGCCGGAGGCGGGGCAGGCCCGCACTGAGCTGGCTGGACGCTGGGGTCCGGCTAGAGGTCCCCGCGCGACGCTTTCTGGACTCCCGCACGAGCTCTCCAGGAGCTGAGCCCTGAGCTCCAGACCCCGTGCTTGATGACGTCAGGCAGCCAGCCGCGGATCTACGCAAGTAATTTGCATAATGAAAACCAGCGACCAATCAGGGCTGGAGTTGACCGGGCTCTGCCAGGGGCGGAGGGGCGGCGGGACTCACGCGCTACCGCTCGCCATGGCAACCGGACCTTCGGCTGCTCTGTGTGTACCAAGTGGGTGCGGGCGTGGCCGTGAATTGCGCGTGTGCGCCTTGTACCTCTTGAGGGTAAGTAGCTTCGTCATGCGTGGTGATGTCTGCGGAGATGAGTTACCCTCTTCCTCACACACAGGCGCACACACCTCCAATCATAGCAGGGTACATGGGGGTTCCTTCTCCCCATACCCACTGCTCAGTTCCTGGAAGCATCCTACCCCAGTCCATCACGTCTCTCTCTTTGCTGTCTTCAACCATTTCCTTACCCACGAGCCTTGCACAAGTTCGTCTTCCCTGCATTCCCCCCTCATCTTTTTAAATATTCTCTTTTTTGGTGTCAGGAGTGGGATCATCTTTTTTAAAGAAAAAACCAATAAACAAAACCTGGAAAAACACTGCTTGAACACGGATTCCTCTTCAGGAGAGTGAGGGAATTTACGTAATATATTAACCAAATTTGCTTAGATACCTGGTTCTTCCTAATTCCGTGAACTCGAGAGTGTTATCTACCTTTCCCAACAAGAAAGCTGAGGGTCTGAGAGTCAAGGAGATTAGGGTCAGGCCCACCACCTAACATCTGCTGAACCCAGGGCAAGTGAAGAAATGGAAACAAACTGTGTGTCTATAACTTAAAAGTTGTAAATCAAAGTTAAAATATGATCGCGCCTGACCAGGCGGTGGCGCAGTGGATAGAGCGTGGGACTGGGACACAGAGGACCCACGTTCGAAACTCTTAAGGTCACCGGCTTGAGCGAGGAGGTCGCTGGTTTGAGCATGAGATCATAGACATGACCTCATGGTCGCTGGCTTGAAGCCCAAGGTCGCATGCTTGAGCAAGGGGACACTCATTCTGCTGCAGCAGTCCTCCCCCCAAGGCACATATGAAAAAGCAATTAATAAACAACTAAGGAGTCACAAGGAAGAGTTAATTGATGGTTCTCATCTCTCTCCTTTCCTGGCTGTCTGTCCCTATCTGTCCCTGTCTCTCTCACTGTCACACACACACACAAAATGTTTGCCTTTCTTTTCCACAAATACACATTCATACCAAAAATGGAAACTACATGTAAAGCTGCTTTTTATGACTGAAAGTTGGCAAAATGTAAGAACTGATGAAATTTATTATTCTCGCTGATGGTGAGAGTATTCTCTTGATGGGCCAGTGATGTTTGGACACAGGAGTAATACAATAAAGATAAATTATTCATAAATTATATATTTTATAAAACATTCCCCTTTTCAAGTAAAATTGCTAAACTGTGTCCACTACTCTAAGAAACTTCTCAAGAGCAACAGTAGCAACTGAAGTCAACAAAAATATTACAGCAAAATGTAAATTAAAAAAGTGATATTGGCCCTGGCCGGTTGGCTCAGTGGTAGAGCGTCGGCCTGGCATTCAGAAGTTTCGGGTTCGATTCCCGGCCAGGGCACACAGGAGAAGCGCCCATCTGCTTCTCCACCCCTCCCCCTCTCCTTCCTCTCTGTCTCTCTTCCCCTCCCGCAGCTGAGGCTCCATTGGAACAAAGATGGCCTGGGCACTGGGGATGGCTCCATGGCCTCTGCCTCAGGCGCTAGAGTGGCTCTGGTCGCAACAGAGCGACGCCCCGGATGGGCAGAGCATCGCCCCCTGGTGGGCGTGCCGGGTGGATCCTGGTCCGGTGCATGCGGGAGTCTGTCTGCCTCCCCGTTTCCAGCTTTGAAAAAATACAAAAAAAAAAGTGATATTTTTTTTAAGTGAGAGGGGAGATAGAAACTCCTGCATGCGCCCCAATCGGGATCCACCTGGCAACCCCCTCTGGGCCCATGCTTGAATCAACCCAGCTATTCTTAGCCCCTGGGCTGAACTCAAATCAGTCAAGCCACTGGCAACAAGAGGGGAAGAGAGAGAGAGGAGGAGAGGGAGGAAAAGAGAAGCAGATGGTTGCTTCTCATGTGTGCCCTGACGGGGATGGAACCCCAGAAGTCTGTGCACCGAGACAATGCTCTAGTCACTGAGCTAAATGACCAGGGCCAAAATAGTGATTTTTTAAAAAGGTATTTTAAGACTTTTAACCAAAGTTAGTTCCTATAATTATCTGCTTATGAAATGGGTTGCTAAGATATTTCACTTTCATTCAGTTTAATGCATTTTTAAATTTCCTGTGATCCACAGATTTATAAATGTATTTGTGGTTTTCAAATGTTTAGAGATTTTTCTGTTATCTTTTTGTTATTGATTTCTTGTTTGAGTCCATTATGGTTAGAGAACATACACTGTATGATTTCCATTCTTTCAAGTTTATTTAGGTTTTGTGATCCTCAGAATATGATTTATCTTGGTAAATATAAATTTATTTTGGCAGTACTTGAAAAGAATGTACATTCTGTTCTAGTTGAAAGGAATGTTCTATAAATGCTAATTAGATTCTGCTGATTGTTGGTGTTGCTGAGTTCTATATCCTTCCTGACTTTATGTCTAGTTGTTTTAACTGTTGAGAGAGGGTTTTTATGTCTATAATTGTGAATTTATCTACTTCACTTTTCAGTTATATTAGTTTTTGCTTCACATATTTTTCAGCTGTTGGTTGGTGTATACACATTTAAGATTATGTATTCTTTTATCATTATATAATGTCTCTGTGTTCTTGATAAATTTCTTGCTCTGAGATCTACTTTATCTGATAATATAGCAAACCTTGATTTCTTTTGGTTAATGTTCACATATTATTTTTCCATCCTTTTATTTTCAACCTCTGTACCCTGCTATATTTCAAGTGAATTTTTCTTTCCCTCCCTCCCTCCTTCTTTCTTTCTTTCCTTTTTTTTTTTTTTTTGTGACAGAGAGAGGGACAGATAGAGACAGAAGGGAGAAAGATGAGAAGCATCAATTCTTCATTGCAGCTCCTTAGTTGTTCAGTGATTGCTTTCTCATATGTGCCTTGACCAGGGGGCTACAGCAGAGTGAGTGACCCCTTGCTCAAGCCAGCAACCATGGGGTCATGTGAGCCCGTGCTCAAACCAGATGAGCCCAAGCTCAAGCCAGTGACCTCGAGGTTTCAAACCTGGGTCCTCTGTGTCCCAGTCCAATGCTCTATCCACTGCACCACTGCCTGGTTAGGCTCAAGTCAATTTCTTGTAGACATCATATAATGGGTCATTTTTAAAAATCAGGCCACCAATCTTTGTCTTTTAATTGATGTTATTTAGGCCATTTACATTTAATGCAATTATCAACATGTTAGGGCTTAAATCTGCCATCATTTTGTTTTCTTTTTATTTCCTCTATTGTTTGTTTCTGTTTTATTTTTCTGCTTTCCTATGGGCTGCTTCCTATTCTAGGTACATTAAACATATATATCTTACCACAGTATACTGGTGTTGATAGTTTACCACTTAAACTGTAGAAAAGTTACCAATATTTAATTCCCTTTATTTTCTCTCATTTACAATTTTCTTAACACGTCCTCTACATACTTTGAGAACCAATTCAATGTTATTCAAAAACAATTTGGAAAACTCAGAGCAGTCAAGCCTACAATATTTACCCATACTTTTCCTCTTTACGATGATCTTTCCTCTTTCCAGATAATCCAAGATTCCTTTTTTTATAATTTTGTTTTTAACAACTTCTTTAGCCATTCTTTTAAGGTAGTTCTGTTGGTGACAAATTCTTAAAGTTTTACTTCACCTAAAAATATCAATTTCCCCTTCATTCCTAAAGGATATTTTTGCTCGATATAGAATTCTGGTCTGTTATTTCAGCATTTGAAAGATGTCGTGTCACTTCTTTGTGGTTTCTATAATTTCTGATAAGAAATTTGTTGTAATTATAATTGTTTTCCCCTTATAGGCAAGGTGTTATTTCTTTCTTGCTGCTTTCACAATCCTATCTTTGTCTTTAGTTTTCAAAAGTTTGACTATGATGTGTCTTCATATGGATTTCTTTGGCTTTATCCTGTTTGGGATTTGATCTGCAGATTTGTATCTTTTACTCCTTTGATTTGTAGATTTGTATATTTTGCTAAATTTGGATAGTTTTCAGCCATTACTTCTTCAAATATTTTTTCATCCCCTCTTTTTTTCTCCAGGACTTATGGTAAAAGTTTTAGATCTTTTGTTATAATCCTATACATCCCTGAGGAGGTCTGTTAAAAAATTTTAAAGCTTATTTTCTCCCTGTAGATTGGGTAAATTCTATTCCACAGGTTCACTAACTCTTTTCTCTGTCACCTACATTCAGATGTTAAGACCATCTAGTGAGCTTTTCATTTTGGTTGTAATTTTGTAAAATTTTCATTTGGTATACATTTATATCATATATTTAGCAAAAGAGAGACAGACAGAAAAGGAGATGAGAAGTATCAACTTATAGTTGTGTCACTTTAGTTGTCTGCTTTCTCATATGTGCCTTGACTGAGGGGCTCCAGCCAAGCCAGTGACCCTATGCTCAAACTGGTGAACCTGTGCTCAACCCGGATGGACCTACAGTAAAACTAGTGACCTCAGGGTTTTGAACCTGGGTTCTCTGCATCCCAGTCTGATGCTCTATCTACTGTACCACCTGGTCAGGCAGTAATATCTTTTCCTGGTTTTGGCATTTGGAAAATGCTGGCCTCTATTTACAGGAAAAGATTATAGAGAATTGGTGTAAATATCTAATGGCAAATTTTCTAGTGAGCCCATGGGGGGCCTAGTGCTTTTAATTTTGAAATAATATTGATTTAATTGATTCAATTTTTTTCTAGTAGATACAGGTTTATTCATATTATATACTTCTTCTTGTATGAGTTTTGATACATTGTATCTTTCAAGGAACTGATTTATTTCATCTAGATCAGTGATTTTTAAACCTTTACACTTGGGGACTAGTGAAATTAGAATGATTTCACGGACTGCTAAGGCAGAAATCACACCGAGCATAAATGAATTTGACTAAGGTCTAGACAACATCAGGGTGGTTAACTCTTGTGTACCAGTGGTTGAAAACCACTGAAGATTATCAAATTTGTGGGCAGAGTTGTTTACAATATTCATTATCCTTCAATGTCCATGCAATAGTGACTGCCCCTTTCTGATTTATGGTAATTTGCATCTTCTCTTTTTTTCTTGGTTACATTGGCTATAGATTTATTGATTTTATTGATCTTTTGAGAGAACCAGCTTTTGGTTGTTGATTTTCTCCATCTTCTTTAAATTTTTGTATCTCATTGACCTCTGCTCTTATTTTTACTATTTCTTATCTCTGCTTACTTTGAATTAAATTTTTTATTTTTCTAGTTTCCTAAAGCAAAAGCTTATTGATTTTAGCTTTCTTTTCTAATATCTGCAATACTATATATTTCATTTTATATTTAATTAAAAAGTTAAAAAATTGTTCTGCTAAGACTTTTTGACCCATGTAATATTTAGAAGTATGTTTTCTAATTTTCAAATATTTTGGCTATAGTTTGTTATGCATTCTAGTTTAATTCTGCTGTAATCTGAGAACATACATTTTTAATGTTCTATCTTGGTGATTTTTCCATGTAAACTTGAGAAATGTATAGCTCTAGTTGACTGATTTTGCTGTTCAGTTCAATTATGTCACTGATTTTTTTTTTCCCCCTGAAGTTGGAAACGGGGAGGCAGTTGGACAGACTCCTGCATGCGCCCGACCGGGATCTACCCTGCATGCCCACCAGGGGGCAATGCTCTACCCATCTGGGGTGTCACTCTGTTGCAACCAGAGCCATTCTAGCGCCTGAGGCAGAGGCCATGGAGCCATCCTCAGCGCCGGGGCCAACTTTTCTCCAATGGAGCCTCAGTTGTGGGAGGGGAAGAAAGAGAGGAAGGGGGGGTGGAGAAGCAGACGGGCACTTCTCCTATGTGCCCTGGCCGGGAATCAAACCCGGGACTCCTGCACGCCAGGCCAATGCTCTACCACTGAGCCAACTGGCCAGGGCCTGTCACTAATGATTTTAAAAAATATTTTGATTGATTTTACAGAGAGAGGAGTTAGAGGGAAGCATCATCTCATAGTTGCTTCACTTTAGTTGTTTATTGATTTCTTGTTGTATGTGCCATGACCAGGCAAGCCCAGGGTTTCAAACCAGCAACCTCAGTGTTTCAGGCCGAGGCTCTACCCACTGCGCCACCACAGACCAGGCTGTCACTAATAATTTTTTTTTTTGTATTTTTCTGAAGCCAGAAATGGGGAGAGACAGTCAGACAGACTCCCGCATGCGCCCGACCGGGATCCACCCGGCATGCCCACCAGGGGGCGACACTCTGCCCACCAGGGGCCAATGCTCTGCCCCTCCGGGGCGTCGCTCTGCCGCGACCAGAGCCACTTCAGTGCCTGGGGCAGAGACCAAGGAGCCATCCCCAGCACCCGGGCCATCTTTGCTCCAATGGAGCCTCGGCTGCGGGAGGGGAAGAGAGACAGAGAGGAAGGAGAGGGGGAGGGGTGGAGAAGCAGATGGGTGCTTCTCCTGTGTGCCCTGGCCGGGAATCGAACCCGGGACTTCTGCACGCCAGGCCGACGCTCTACCACTGAGCCAACTGGCCAGGGCTCTAATAATTTTTTATCTGCTGGATTTGCCCATTACTGAAAAAGCCTTCAAGTGATAGAGTTGAAGACTCCAACTATAATCCTAGATTTGTCTCCTTGTAGTTTTAAGTTTTATGTTTGTGTATTTTTAGGGCATACACTCAATGTCTTCCTAGTGCATTTTCTTCTTTATCATTATAATAATTTTTAAAAAGTTTTAAAATTTATTTTCTTTTAGAGAGAAGAAAAATGGAAACATCAATTTGTTGTTTCACTTATTTATGTATTTATTGTTTCGTTCTTATATGTGCCCTGACTGGGAACCGGAAATTGAACCTGCAATCTTGGTGTATCAGGTCAGCTGCAAACATCTGAGCTACCTGGCCAGGGTTAATGTTTCTTTTTTATCTCTGATAATACTCCATGCTCTGAAGTTGACTCTGTCTGAAATTAATCTAGTTACTCCAGTTTTCTTTTGATTAGTGTTAACAGAAAAATCTTTCTCCACCTCTTTACTTTTAATCCATTTGTATCTTCATATTTAAAGGAGGTTTCCTATAGAATCCAAGATGGCAGCAAAGTAGGTAGAAGTTGCACTAATGTTCACCCTGGACCAAACTAGAATTACAACTAAAATATAGAATAAACCTGAATAACCAACTAGCTGAACATAAGTCTCATAACCAAAGATTTACAGAGGAAGACACATCGAGACTGGAAGTGTGGAGATGTGAAATGTGCTGGCCCTACACCCATGTGTAGTGGCTGAGAATCAGGAGGGATATCTCAGTTGTCAAGTTCCCCCCTGAGGAGCATGGGGTCTCAACCCCATGCTGAGCTATCCAGCCCAGAACAGCAGAGCTTGGAAGAGCCCACATAACATCTGGCTGTAAAAGTCAGCAGGGATTCTGTTCCAACAGGGAGAAACAGGAGTCTTCTAAAAACCCATATGCACTCTTAAAGGGCCAATGCACAAAAGCTCATTTGCAGCTACTCACCCTAGCAGGGGTCTCCAAACTTTTTACACAGGGGGCCAGTTCACTGTCCCTCAGACCACTGGAGGGCTGCCAAATACAGTGGTCCTCTCACTGACCACCAATGAAAGAGGTGCCCCTTCCAGAAGTGCAGTGGGGGCTGGATAAATGGCCTCAGGGGGCCGCATTGCGGCCCGCTGGCCGTAGTTTGGGGACGCCTGCAGAGGGAAGTGTAGTTTGGGGACTGGAGCGGACTAGAGTCATGTGAGGAAAGACTGGGTTGTGTTGCTCAGGGGACAAAAATGAAGGGACAGCCCTAAGGGTCCCTGTGCTGAGTTGCTCTACCACACCACTCACAGATACCGTTTTTCTTGGGTGGAACACTCCTCTCCATACTGCATCAGCTTGGGGTAATGCTTGAGTCCTATACTTCCAATTCCCCGTGTTCCCATAGTACTGAGCTCATGCCCTATGGAGGAGTCAGCTGCCTGGGCACATGGTGTACAGAACTGACAAATTCAGGGGGTGTCAGAGACTGAGTTGTGTGGCTCTGGGTTTGGGGCCATTTCCCTCCTTCCTGCAAGCCTGACTGGTACGGCCTCCCCATGAGAGACTCACTACTCCCAGCCTCCCAACACCCAGTGGCCCTGCCCTATTACACTAGGGCACTTGAGGAGATCCAACCAGAATCTGGCACAGGCAGAGTTGTTTCTCTAGAGCAGAGCCTATTTTTCCCTCACATGCCAAACAGGTGCAGAGTCCACCTTTCACAGGGACAAATCTTGGTCTGTTTGGATATGATGAACTCTGCTGCCCTTTCCCTGATGACTCCCTGAGACCGTGCCCTATCACAATGGTCCCCAGTCACCCAGAAGATGGAAGCTTGCCTTGGTGTACCCTGAGATTTTTGCTCAGTGGCCCCAGACCCAGAACTGGCACCAAGGTTGAATCTGTATCCATCTGGTGAGCACCACTCACCCCTCCCTGGTGAATCACTGAGAACCTGAGGTAAGTTGTGTACCATCTTTCAGTTACCAACCCTAACCAGAAGCTGGCAGGCATAGGCAGGCCAGGGGAGATATTGGGGTGCCATGGGCCTATATCCTAACTGACCACACACAGGCTAGGTTCTAGTGGAAGCCAGCCTTGGTGCACAGCTTGGCCTTTTCCCCATGCACACCCAGGATCAGCATAAGACCCACAAACTGTGAGTCACTCTGTATCTCTAAACAGGGTACCCAGGGCCAGTTATAGGCAGTGTCTGACATTGACCTGTATCAGAATCCCTCCCCAAAAGCCCCAGAACCAACACACTCAGTGGCAGGATTCGGACAATATCAGAGCAGGATCCAATTAGCTCCACCAGCAGCATATTCAATAGGAGATCTTAGCAGGCACCAAACCCTGCTGAGGAAAATACCATTTCATGTTGTCAGTCCCTGCACAGCAGCTGGTACACTGTGGAAGGGGCTGATCCTCACAGTCAGCCAGCCTGGTCAACACCATGTATAGATAAGCCAACAGCAATTAAGACTCAACTATAACAGGAGGGCCCACATAACCCATACAAGGGACATTCTAGTGTACCCAACTCTTCTGTGATCAGGAAGACTGTACCAATGGGTCTCACAGAAGACACTACCAAGACAGGGTGACATGGCAGACCTACCTAATACATAGCAACAAATGCAGAGAGGCAGCCAAGATGGGAAGACAAAGAAACGTTCCCCAAATGAAAGAAAAGGAGAAATCTCCAGAAAAAAGAACTAAATGAAATGGAGGTAAGCAATCTATCAGATGAAGAGTTCAAAACAATGGTCATAAGGATTCTCAAGGAACTTACTGAGAATGTCAATAGCATAGAAAGAATATAGAAACCATAAAAAAGAATCAGTCATAAATAAATACGGTATCTAAAATAAAATATTTACACTAGAAAGAATCAACAGCAGGTCAGATGAAGCAGAGGATTGAATTAGTGATTTGGAAGACAAGGTAGCAGAAAACATCAGACCAGAAAAAAAAATAATTTAAAAAATGAGGACAGTTTAAGGGATCTTAGAGACAATATGAAGTGTAAGAACACCCAAAGCTAAAAAGTATCAGAAGGGCATGACCTGTGGTGGCGCAGTGGATAAAGTGTCGACCTGGAATGCTGAGGTCGCCAGTTTGAAACCCTGCACTTGTCTGATCAAGGCACATATGGGAGTTGATGCTTCCTGCTCCTCCCCCCTTCCTCTCTCTCTCTTTCACGCTAACTCTCTCTCCTCTCTAAAATGAATAAATAAATAAAAGAAAAAAAGTATCAGAAGGGCAAGAGAGAGCGCAAAAGATTGAGAACCTATTTGAAGACATAATGACCAAAAAATTTTCTAACTTGGTGAAAGCAAATGACAAGTCCTGGAAGCATAGAGTCTCAAACAAGATGAACCCAAAGAGGCCCAGACCAAGACATATCATAATTAAAATGACATAGATTTAAAGACAAAGAATTTTAAAAGCAACCAGAGAAACACTGTTACTTACAAGAAAGCGCCCATTAGACTGTCAGCTGATTTCTCAACAGAAACATTTCAGGCTAGAAGGGATTGGCATGAAATATCCAGTGATGAAAAGCAAAGACCTACTTGCTAGCTTGAGCAAGGGGTCACTGGCTCTGCTGTAGCCCCCGGTCAAGGCACACATGAGAAAGCAATCAATGAACAACTAAGGTGCTGCAATGAAGAATTGATGCTTCTCATTCCCTATCTCTCTCTCTCCCTTTCAAACCAAAAGAAAAGAAAAGAAAAAAGAAAAGCAAGGACCCACAACCAAAACTTCTCTACACAGCAAGGCAATCCTTTACAATTGAAAGAGAAAAAAGCTAAAATAATTCATTACCACCAAAAAATGTTAAAGAAATTTCTTCAAAAAGAAAAAAAAAGGAAAATAGTTATAAAGAATAAAATGCATATAAATACATATCAATAAATACATATCAAAAATCACTTGAAATGTAAATGGCTTAAGTGGTCCATTCAAAAGACATAGGGTGACTGCACGGATAAACAAAGACCCCTATTATATGCTGTCTACATGAGACCCATCAGAACAAAGACACACACGAGCTCAAACTAAAGGGATGGAAAAATATATTTCATGCAAGTGGAAACAAACAAACCAAAAAAAAGCTGAGGTACTAATACTTATATCAGACAAAATACTTTTTAAAAAGCTATAATAAGATACAAAAGACAGCCCTGGCCGGTTGGCTCAGTGGTAGAGCGTCGGCCTGGCGTGTGGGAGTCCCAGGTTCAATTCCCGGCCAGGGCACACAGGAGAAGCGCCCATCTGCTTCTCCACTCCTCCCCCTCTCCTTCCTCTCTGTCTCTCTCTCTCTTCCCCTCCCGCAGCCAAGGCTCCATTGGAGCAAAGATGGCCCGGGCGCTGAGGATGGCTCTGTGGCCTCTGCCTCAGGCGCTAGAATGGCTCTGATTGCGGCAGAGCGACACCCCAGATGGGCAGAGCATCGCCCCCTGGTGGGTGTGCTGGGTGGATCCCGGTCGGGCGCATGCGGGAGTCTGTCTGACTGCCTCCCCGTTTCCAACTTCAGAGAAATACAAAAAAGAAAAAAAAAAAAAGATACAAAAGACATTATACAATGATAAATCAATTCAAGAAGAGTGATATTTATGCATACAACACAGGAGCACCTAAATCTATAAAACAAATCTTAATGTACATAAAAAGGAGAGACTGACAATTAAATAGTCATCAATGGACAGAACTTCCAGACAAAAAAATCAACAAGGAAACAGTGACCTTAAACATCACAATGGATTAGATGGATTTAATTGGTATTTACAGAACATTTCATCCCAAAGCAGAAGAACAAACATTCTTCTCAAGTGCACATAGAACATTTTCTAGGATAAACCACGTTAGGACATAAAACAAATCTCAAATCAATTTAAGAAGACTAAAATCATAGAAAGCATCTTCTCTGACCACAGTGGTAAGAAATTAGAAATCAATAACAACTACAACAATAAAAAACCCTGAAAAACACACAAAGACAATGGAGGATAAATAAAATGTTACTAAATAAAGAATGAGTTAACAATGAGATCAAGGAAGAAATCAAAAGATACTTTTAGCCTGACTGGGCAGTGATTCAGTGGACAGAGTGTCAGACTGGGACCTGGCAAACCCAGGTTTGAAACCCTGAGGTCATCGGCTTGAGCACAGGCTCATCCAACTTAATTGCGGGCTCACCGGCTTGAGGGTAAGGTTGCTGGCTTGAGTGCAGGATCATAGACATGACCCATGGTCACTGGCCTGAGCCCAATGTCACTGGCTCAGTTGCAGACCCCCGGTCAAGGCACATATGAGAAATCAATCAATGACCAACTGAGGTGCTGCAACGAAGAATTGATGCTGCTCATCTCTCTCCCTTCCTGTCTGTCCTTATCTGTCCCTCTCTTTCTCTCTCTGTCACACACACACACACACACACACACACACACACACACACACACACACACGTACTTTGAAACAAATGAAAATGGGAACACAATAACTCCAAACCTATGGGATGAAACAAAAACAGTCCTAAGAGTGAAATTCATAGGCCTACCTCAAGAAACAAACAAATACAAAAAAACTCAAATAAACAATGACCTTACACAAAGGAACAAGAAAAAAAAAAAAGACAAACAACAAAGCAGGAAGTGAGTAAGTAGAAGGAAAGTATAAAGATCACAGCAAAAATAAATAAGTCTAAAAAATACAAAATATTGATGAAACCAAAAGCTAGTTCTTTGAAGATAAATAAGATTGAGAAATCTTTTTAAAAACATTTTTAAAAAGATTGTATTTTTGTATTTACTGATTTGAGAGAGAGAGAGAGAGAGAGAGAAGCACTCATTTGTTCTTCCACTTAGTTGTGCATTCATTGGTTGCTTCCCATATGTGCCCTGAACTGAGACTGAACTCCCAACCTTGGGGTTTCAGGAAGATGCTCTAACTGACTGAGCTACCCAGCCAAGCCAGGGCAAGACTGACAAATCTTTAACCAGATTCCTCAAGAGAAAAGAAGAGAGGACCCAAATAAATAAAATAAAAAATGAAATAGGAGAATAACTAACACCACAGAAATACAAAGGATTATAAGTATTATGAACTATGTGCAAACAAATTGGTCAATCTGATGAAACTGTTAAGTTCTTTTAAATATATAACCTCCCAAAACAGAATCAAGAAGAAACAGAAGGCCCTGGCCGTAGCTCAGCAGACAGAACATGGGCCCAGTGTATGGACGTCCTGGGTTCTGGTCAGGGCACACAGGAGAAGCAACCATCTGCTTCTCTCTCCCTCCCTCTCCCCCTTTTCTCCTTCTTCTCCTCCCACAGCCAGTAGCTCAATTGGTTTGAACATGGCCCTAGGTGCTGAGGATAGCTTGGCTGGTCTGAACATCAGCCTCAAGCAATAAAAATAGCTTGGTACTCAAGCATCAGATCCAGATGGGTTGCCAGGTGAATCCTGGCCAGGGCACATGCCAGAGTCTGTCTCACTATCCTCCCTCCTCTCACTGAAAAAAAGAAAATAAAGAAACAGAAAATCTGAACAGACTGATTACAACTAATTAAATTGAAGCAGCATCCAAAACAATTTTAACAAAGAAAAATCCTGCCCTGGCCGGTTGGCTCAGCGGTAGAGCGTCGGCCTAGCGTGCGGAGGACCCGGGTTCGATTCCCGGCCAGGGCACATAGGAGAAGCGCCCATTTGCTTCTCCACCCCTCCGCCACGCTTTCCTCTCTGTCTCTCTCTTCCCCTCCCGCAGCCAAGGCTCCATTGGAGCAAAGATGGCCCGGGCGCTGGGGATGGCTCTGTGGCCTCTGCCTCAGGCGCTAGAGTGGCTCTGGTCGCAATATGGCGACGCCCAGGATGGGCAGAGCATCGCCCCCTGGTGGGCAGAGCGTCGCCCCATGGTGGGCGTGCCGGGTGGATCCCGGTCGGGCGCATGCGGGAGTCTGTCTGACTGTCTCTCCCTGTTTCCAGCTTCAGAAAAAAGAAAAAAAAAAAAAAAAAGAAAAAAAAAAAAGAAAAATCCTGAATCGAATGACTTCACAGGTGAATTTTACCAAACATTCAAAGAATTAACATCTATCCCTTTCAAATTATTCCAAAAATTTAAGAGAAGACTCCCAAACTCATTTTATAAGATCAGCATTATCCTAAGCCTAAAGACAGATAAAGATACTATAAAAAAAGAGAAAAAAAGGGCCAATATCCCAGATGAATACAGATGCTCTCTCTGTGTGCCCTGACTGGGAACCGAACCCGGGACTTCCACACACCAGGCTGATGTTCTACCATTGAGCTAACCAGCCAAGGCTGGTGCTAGTTTTTTTTTTTTTTTAAAGAGACAGAGGGAGAGTCAGAGGGATAGATAGGGACAAACAGGAACAGAGAGAGATGAGAAGCATCAATCATCAGTTTTTCATTGCAACACCTTAGTTGTTCATTGATTGCCTTCTCATTTGTGCCTTGACCATGGGGCTACAGCAGACTGAGTAACCCCTTGCTCGAGCCAGTGACCTTGGGTCCAAGTTAGTGAGCTTCGCTCAAACCAGATGAGCCCATGCTCAAGCTGGAGACCTCAGGGTCTCGAACCTGGATCCTCCACATCCCAGTCCGATGCTCTATCCACTGCGCCACTGCCTGGTCAGGTGGTGCTAGGTCTTTATCAAATGCTTTTTCTGTACCTACTGACATAATCATGTTTTATTCTTTTATGTGATATATAACATTAACTTATTTTTGTGTAGTTATTAATCTTGCATTTCAGCAATAAATCCTATTCGATCTTGGTGTATTATATTTTTAATGTATTACTGGATCTGGATACTAATGAGCATATTGCATCTCTACA
This sequence comes from Saccopteryx leptura, assembly GCF_036850995.1. Lineage (NCBI taxonomy): Eukaryota > Metazoa > Chordata > Mammalia > Chiroptera > Emballonuridae > Saccopteryx > Saccopteryx leptura. Next base: position 125,781,443 of record NC_089508.1, read on the forward strand.
TCTGGTTCTTCTTCTATCTTTCAAAAATTTATTTTTTTACAGAGACAGAGAGTGAGTCAGAGAGAGGGATAGACAGGGACAGACAGACAGGAACAGATAGAGATGAAAAGCATCAATCATTAGTTTTTCATTGCGCGTTGCAACACCTTAGTTGTTCATTGATTGCTTTCTCATATGTGCCTTGACCGTGGGCCTTCAGCAGACCGAGTAACCCCTTGCTGGAGCCAGCGACCTTGGGTTCAAGTTGATGGGCTTTTGCTCAAACCAGATGAGCCCGCGCTCAAGCTGGCGACCTCGGGGTCTTGAACCCGGGTCCTCTGCATCCCAGTCCGACGCTCTATCCACTGCGCCACCGCCTGGTCAGGCTATCTTTCAAAAATTTAATAATTTTCTTTATAAAGTTCCTGTATGTCTTCTATGAGATTTATCCCTAGGACCATCTTGTTGACTTCTACTATATGAAGCATGCATCTACACAAAGCAGTGTTATCTTTTCTGCTTGGGTTGTTTCCTTGCAACAACCAAAGACATGACTAATACATGTCAAGTATCATGAAATGTTGATTAGGGAGCTCAAGACACATCATCTCAAAGGAGAAGACTAGAATAACCTAAGAGAATTGGACAGTGAAACAATTGTGAAAAATTAAAAGCAGGAAATTGACATAGTAAGTTGCAGTTTAAAAAGATGACTGGGATCAAAATCTCAAAATGCAAGGAATGGTCAAGTAATGTTACACTCTCACTGAGTAATGCCCTGGCTGGAGAGCTCAGTTGGTTGGAGTACTGTCCTGAAGCAGAGGCTGCCGGTTGGATCTCCAGTCATGGCACATACAGGAACAGATTGATGTCCCTGTCCCTCTCTCCCCCTTTCTCTCTAAAAATCAATAAACATTTTTTTTTTTTTAAAAAGGAATGACTCAGGAAGACTCAAGGCAGATGTATGAGGATCCTATTCTAAGTTCAGGGGAGATGTGATAAGCCTGCACAAAGACAGTGGCAGTGCAGATGAAGAGTAGAGATCTAAGAGTTATCCATATAGAGTGGACATGACTTGACAGAGTAGAGGCAATTAGGTACGGCTCCTAGATTTTGGCTCACATTAGTGGGACAGTAGAGTAGGGAGCTATGAAGAAAGAGGAAGAATTCTGCCTGGAACATCAGCTAACGTGTGTGATGGACATTCAGATGATGTGACTATCAAGTAGATGTCTTTGGAGCTCAGCGTATATGTATACATATTATGCAGATTTGTTTGAGTGTAATGAGATCCCTGAGAAAAATGTACAGAAGAGGAAAGAAGACAAATCCTTCAATGTGACTGGTTGTGGGACAGGAGTTTGCTGGGGGAGTCAGTGATGTGGGTTGAGTATCCTGAAAGATGTAGGCGAACATTCAGGGAAGAACGACGTCACAGAAGTCTGGGAAGAAAGAATTTCAAATGAGGAGTGATAAAAAAGATAAAAAAAAAGGAGTGATCAAAATCTCAAAATGCAAGGAATGGTCAAGTAATGTTACACTCTCACTGAGAAATGCCCCTTGATGTAGCGACATGTTGGTGATTGTTGGCCTCAGTGAGCACCTTCATGACTGGAGGAGAAGTGGAGACACACTTGCAGTTGTTTCAGGCAACTCGATTGAGAAAAAGCAGGACTGAGGGTTTTTATTTCAAGATAGGGAGGTGATGTCTATTTGCGTGCTGAGAGAAAAGCCTTCTACAGGAAGTGGTTTGGGGCAGCTGACAGCCTGGTGTAGTATGGGGCATTAACTGGGTGAGCTTGGATCCATATTCCATGAGCACAAACCCTGACTCTGCTGAGCTGTGTAACCATGAACCAGTCTTTTAACCTAATTTACTTATCTGTCAAGGGAGGAAAAATACTGTTACCTGTCCTCACTGATTGGGAGGGGGACTAAAGAAATTAACATCCAATAAAGTGCTTAGAGCAGTACCTAACACAGCAAGCAGGTAAAGGTGTCCAAGTGCTTTTGTTTCCTGGATGTATCTCCACAAATCTCTTCGTGCAAACTTCTGACTTACATGAGTCTAGATAAACATCCCTAGTTTCCTCTGAACTTCCGTGTCTGAACACCTACAAACAGAATACACAGATGCCCACATGCTCCCTCCTCCTGTTTGGCAGCACACTGCACAACAGCCACACCCATCCCAGCCCCTGGCCTCCCGCAGTCTCCTCTCACAGGTTTTGAATGGCTTCTAAAACTTCCCTTTCTAATTTGCTATAATTAGCCAAAGGAATTTATTAACAATGAAGAAAAGTCACAGCTAAGTGCCATCTATCCAGAGGACATGAGACTGAATAAATTCTTGGAAGTGGTTATTTTGGGAAGGGATGGGCCTGGGGACATAACCATGTTTCATCTCAAAGAGAAATCTGACACTATTAAGATGTGATAAGACTGGCTGGTGGTTACACTGTGTTTCTTATTTTATTCTCTACATTTTTATGTTTGAAACCATTAAAAATAAAGTACTGTGGTAGAGAAGACATAAAATGGACGTGGTTAGAATACAGTAATTACTGTTAAAATAAGCAAGGTTCATGGACATTTTCATTCTAAAAATCTCATTGAAAAATGCAGGATCATACACACACACAACACACAAGGACTGCTTCAAAAATGATTTTTAAAGACAACTGTCAGGACTGAAGATATATATAGTTAGAGTGAGTAGTTATGAAAAACACAAGGAAACATTTCCCTGAAATTAGTTACTATGGGTTTATGTTATACACATATAGAGTTGTTATAAGGGGACACTAATTTTTAAACTTTCAGAGTTTATTTACTTAGAAAGAAAAAAAATTCAGAATTATTTTAACAAACAAAGCACCCAATTCCTACTTTTCTGGTGTAGTGGAAAAACAAAGGTATATGAAACACAATCGTGATGGCCTGTATTGATTAATCTTACAAATGAAATTGACAAAACCCATAAAAATCTAAACTAGAGTGCTAATGATGCTGCTGGCAGGCATGTGTATCTGCATTTATATAAATTCAGTCTATTCAAACAGAATCCTTTTTCATCCTTTCCCAGGGTCATGGCTTTCATCACCCCCTCGCTGACCCCATCAGTACAAGTCCCCTGCTACCCGTCCCTGTCCACTGAGTGCACCTGAGAACAGTGGGCTCCAAGAATAGAGGGGAGCCTGGCACGGGGCCTCAAAGCCTCCCCAGGAGACAGGGCTGAATGTTCCCTGCTTCTATTCACTTCTTTGCTGTTGTTCTCACCAGGCCTGCTTTACACCCTTGGAGATTCACAAGAGAGTGGGGCAGACTCTGTGCCCTAACGTGGCTAGAACCAGGAAATGAGTCTGGGCACTTCTCTTTCCCTGGTGGTGCCCAGAGAACACAGGCAGGCTGATGCAATATGGCCCTGGGCAGGTAGGGCACTAAATCCACAGCCCCAGGGACGGGAGCTGAAGTGGGGAGCACTGGGACAGAATGGGCGGAGGCTGTGGTCAGCAGTTTGAGGTCACTGGGCACACAGGAGCAGACGCGAAGGCTGGAAACAGCACATCCTGCCACCGAAGGTCTTGACCGGGACACAGTGACATTTTTTTTAATTATAAAAATAATAACATTAATGAAAATATTTACAACAGAAATAAGAAATCATAGAACCTAACTGTTGTTTTAACACAAAGGTTTTCATGGTCTGTTCCTTCATTGACTTGAGGCTTACAACTTCATGGCTGATCTTTTTATTCACCATTACCCCCAAGCAACAGTGATGTTACAGGTAAGATCAAGAAGGAAATAGGGCAGCTGAGTAGAGCATCACTCCTACAGGGTGCTTGCTGGCCCCTCCCACAGGCTTCTTGGGGTCCTCTGGTGGATGCAGGTTGTGTCTCTCTAAGCCAAAGTCCTGGGTGTGGCTACTCTGGGCTGTGTGAAAACCCATCCCCAAGAGGGTTCTGCAGGTAGAAGGTGCCCACTCTGTCCCTACAGAAACAGTACAAGGCAGGGCTCCCACCAGGTCCCCGAGTGATTGAGGGACTGTTTATGAACCATATTTTACTCAGATTCCTTCTCAGTTCTGCCTCCCCCAACTTTCTGGGTCCACCAGACTGGAATCTTTCTGAAAGAAATGCCTGGGGCCCTGGCTGGTTGGTTCAGCAGTAGAGTGTCGGACCAGTGTGTGGAAGTCCTGGGTTCAAATGCCGCTCAGGGCACACAGGAGAAGCGCCCACCTGCTTCTCTACCCCTCCCCCTCCCCTTTCTCTCTCTCTCTCTCTTCCTGTCCTGTAGCCAAGGCTCCATTGGAGAAAATTGGCCCGGGCACTGAGGATGGCTCCGTGGCCTCCACCTCAGGTGCTAGAATGGCTCCAGCCGCAACAAAGCAACACCCCAGATGGGCAGAGCATCGCCCCCTAGTGGGTGGGCAGGCTGGGTAGATCCTGGTCGGGCGCATGCGGGAGTCTGACTGCCTCCTCACTTCTAACTTCGGAAAAATACCACCCACTCAAAAAAAAAAGCCTGGGAACCTCCCCATTGCTCTTCCACCCAGGACTAGGTGAAAGAACTTAAATAATGGTCAAAGAACTCATCTAAATCAGCTGCTGCCCCAGCTTCTAGGCTGCACTGCCACCTCACCACAAAACCACCAGGGGGCAGCCTGGCTCCACGATGAGCCACTTCCCATTAGGAAAACTGCTTCTGTGCACCAAGACCCAGCCACATGCCTACCTCCTGGACCTGCAGGGGCTGTTTTCATGGTCTCAGCTGTGCCACTGATTCTCTGAAATGGTGTAACTGGCCTGAGAATGGGTGGGATGATGGAAGGTGCTGGCTTTCTGGAGAGCTGACCAGGGCCTCTTGGGACTCAGTCCTTCATACTCTACACTGACCACAGTCCCAAGACCATATGTGGTCTACAACATTTAAACCAGGGATCGGGAACCTAGGCTCAGGAGCCAGATGTGGCTCTTTTGATGGCTGCATCTGGCTCGCAGACAAATCTTTAATAAAAAAATATAACGTTAAAAATATAAAACATTCTCGCATGACCAGGCGGTGACACAGTGGATAGAGCGTTGGATTGGGATGCGGAGGACCCAGGTTTGAGACCCCAAGGTCACCAGCTTGAGCGCAGGCTCATCTGGCTTGAGCAAAAAAAGCTCACCAGCTTGGACCCAAGGTTGCTGGCTTGAGCAAGGGGTTACTCTGTCTGCTGAAGTCCCACGGTCAAGGCACATATGAGAAAGCAATCAATAAACAACTAAGGTGTCAAAACAAATAACTGATGATTGATGCTTCTCATCTCTCTCCGTTCCTGTCTGTCCCTATCTATCCCTCTCTCTGACTCTCAGTCTCTGTAAAAAAAATAACAATAAAAATATAAAACATTCTCATGTATTACAATCCATTCATTTCCTACCACTCATGTTCATTGTTGCGGGTGGCTGGAGCCAATCACATCTGTCCTCCAGGACAACACCAAATTTTAATTGGATAATGCGTAATGTACACGGGTCGTTGTATGGCTCTCATGGAATTACATTTTAAAATATGTGGCGTTCATGGCTCTCTCAGCCAAAAAGGTTCCCGACTCCTGATATAAACAATGGTTGCATGAACTTGAAGTAAGAAACCTGAAGCAGAAGCGGCTCTAAGGAGAGAAGTGTGTGTATGCTGAGGGAGGGCTAGTCTGTGACGAGACTGGGTCTGGGGCCCCTGCCAATGGCCAGAACTTCTCTGAACAATGTCTTCTTCCATATATAGAAGGCTTGGAGGCCTAAGTGACTAGAGAATGGGGCCATGCATCTGGACCTTGTGTGAGGCAGGGAGAGGCAAGACAGCACAAAGGGTTTCCTTCTTAGCCTTCGACACACAAGCACCAGCCAGGGGCAGATATTGAGCCCCATCTGACTGGGCCCTGCTGAGCCCCATACTCTCAGAAGCAGAAGGCCGGTCCTGGCACCACCTACATTTTTTTTACACAGGTAGTCCATGTTCATTGTAGAAATAGGCCACATCACTCTTTATTGGACACCAGCACCAGTCTCTCCAAGCACAGCGGCACGTGGGCAAGGGGCTCCGACCCCTGGCTGGGATGCAGTGGGAGCCTGGCCCCCACCACCACTCTGCTATGGCCAGCACCCTCCTCGGTGCATGTGCCTGATTGCTCAGGTTTGTTCAAACTCCTGTTCACAGTATCCTACACTGAGGGGCTGGGCCTGGACACCCCGCCTGCAAGAGGACACGTACAAACACGGTGAGATGAGCCACTCAGACAGGGGTCACCATCACAACTGTCTTCTTTTGCTCATTTCAGGGGGTTGCAAGCTGCCCCTGCCCATCAGTACTACTCAGAGTCTCACTTCCGCAGACTTCTACTTGGGGTGGAGCCATGTGTCAGCAAGAACCTGCCCCGAGTGATTCTGACAAGGGGATAGCCAGGAACTTTTGGGAGTGCCTTCCTATTTCCATCCTGCCTGTCTCTGCACCCTAGCCCCAACGCTCAGTTCCTTACAAAAGAGGCGGATGTCCAAGGGGTGCCCAGTCCTCCTGGCCCGTGGAGTGCCCTTCAAAGGGCTCTAAAAGCTGTGAATGTGATGGTGGTGGGGGACTAAGGTGCTTTCCAATCCACGTGGGCATGACAACCTGTCCTGAGTTCTCAGCCTCACCTCTAGGCAGCCTCCTTCAATACCAAGTAAACAATATGCTTGGAGACGGTAGGGAACCAGCACAGGGTCAACCAGTGAGTCAGACACTGAGGGCCAGACCCCGCCATGGTGGCTCTCAGCCTGGGCTCTGCTCAGCACCAGGCTATAGCCCTCAGGTCCCCAGGACCTCGTCAGTGGCTCAATCCGGGAAATGGCCATTTATATATAGTCTTATCCCCAGCAGGGGCACAGGCTTCATGACAGCCCATAAAAGCATGGCTGAGAAGACTAAGTTGGCCTGGTTCAAATACTGGTTCTAAGCAACTTTGGGCAAGTTACTTGTCTGTGCCACAGCTGCCTATCTCTAAAACGGGGATAAAACTAACTACTGTATGAAGTTGTGGAGAAGATCAATGAGATAACGCCTGTAAAGGGCTAAGCACAATGCACACCATGGGCTAGGTGTCCGTACGCAGCAGCAATTATTATGTGCTCTTGTCCTGGCAGTAAGGGCCCATGTCACTGACCTACCCACATGCTTAGGAAGGCCCACAGCTTGCTTACCTCAGCAGCTCACAGCGGAAGTGTGCCAAACGTTTAAAGGCAAAGTCCATGTCTGTCACCACCTCACTGCTCCAGAGCCTCTCGGCAACAGCCCCTGCTCTGGGCCTGGAGGAAAGGGGGCATGCACCAAATTGGACCCTGGATCCCCTACAAGGCGGTGGGACACCCACAGGCTACTGCCTCCTGTCTAGGCTCAGGGCCAAGGGATGCGATCAACAACTTATCCAGAGCGACAGTCTGGCTGAAGAGATCCAGGGACCTCCAGGCTCAGCTCCAACTCCATGACGTGAGAAAGTGACCCCACCTTTCCCTCTCACAGACATAGGAACCAGAGTCAGTGGTCAGGGCTCCATCACCATTACTGACAGCAGTGACAGGTGCTCTGAAACATCAACTCCAGACCCCTCAGGCTTGGGAAGGCTGCTGAGGAGCCCGACTAGGGAGTCTTACTATGGAAATCATGGGCTGCCAGGCTGGCTTCTGACCAAGTCCCTGTGCCCTCCAGGCCTGTCTCCATCTCTACCTCACATGCCTAATAGGCTGTTGGAGATGCACAGATAGAAGTTAGGTGAGATGTGGGTACTGCATACAAACAGCAGGATCGCGACAATGCCCCTTTGCTCTCAGGCCTGGAAGGCCAATACTACCCTGGGGTAGCGGGACAGAACTGAGTCTGCAAGGGACACCTGTGCCCATGAACCTAACCCTCCAGGTCCTCAGAGAACCTCACCAGAGCCTGGGGACCAGGTTTGTGCTGTCCACGTACTCTCCCCACATACAGGCCTCTCCACCAATCACCAGCGCCTTCTGCTCAGGATGACCTGTGGGAAAACAAGCTGCAGACAGAGCTGGGGGACCCCTCCCACTGCCTTCTCCTCAGTGGGGTTGTTTCATCTCTTCACCTGAGATACCCAGCCCAGACCCTCCTGCCTCCCACCCTGTGCCCCAGCCCAGCCTCCTGTGGTCAGCAAGGAGAGCACCCTGCTTTCACCTTCAAATGACAAGGGATCCACCTTGTAAAAGTCTTCCCAGTCAGGCCCATAGCTAATGCGGTTCAGGTACCAGGGTGCAGAGAGCAGGGCCCGGAAGCCGGCTGCAGTAATCAGGGCCAACTCCTTCTGATAGCTCACTGGTATATTTTCCCGCCATACCTGGATGACCGTGTCTGGCCGAACCTGTCACAAAAGTTCAATGGTGGAAATGGCACATAATTGAGCAGACTCCTGGACCACATTATGATGCAGGCACCAGGCCACGGGCAGTTCTCTGTGCCCCCCAACCACTGAGCTCCCAGCTCAGGGCAGAGGTCAAGGATTCCACAGGCTGTAGGACAGCTCATCCTGCTGCTCATCCCCCCATCCTTCTCCACACTGAGACAGTGACTATGAGCTCGGGGAGCAAACAGTGGGGTCAGCGGACTCACTGGGAGCTACCATGTATGTCTAAGAGTCCCCAGACATTTCAGCGGATGGGACAAGGTTTCTACAGTGCCCCTGTATGTGGCAGAGGCTGGGAGTATATTGATCGACAATGAAGGAGAAGGAACCCTACTTCAGAAGACCTGCGAGACCCTGGTCTAGGAAGGAAAACCCAGCCCAGGATGCCAATCTCAGGAATCCCAAGTAACCTAGCAGCAGAAATGACTCTTGATCAAATCAGCAGTGAGGGAAGACAGACACAAGCTGCAAAACCCACACCCAGACCTCCGCAACCTTTCTAGAGGGAAAAGGAGAGATGGCCCAAGTGTTCCAAACACGAAAGCCTAATCAAATTCAGGAGGATCAGTCTATTCAGAGGCAGGGAGGGGCTGCGAGAGCAGAGGGAGGCACTGAAGGTGGCTCCTCTCTGCCCCCGGCTCACCTTTACTTTATTATCAAACACCTCCTGCCACACCACATAGCCCTTGCCGTAGGCAGAGAGGATACGGAGCAGCCTGGAGAGTAGAGAAAGCGTCTGCTCAGCTCAAGCTGGCCCTGGGCTAATGGCGCCAGGGATCTTGGAGCCGAACATAGCGAGGGGCCCATTCCCAATGAAGCAGTGTCTTCCCCAGTTTGGAACTGACCACTCCAAACCTGTCACTATTGGACAAGTGACTCTTTCAAGGGGCTCAGAGAGTAGTGAAGCAGGGCCTAGTCCAGGCATGGTTTACCCCACAGGAAGTGATCCAAGGGAACCTACCCACCCTCCTTCCTTTCTTACGTCTCGATGTAGAAGGACTCCAGCTTTTTGAAGTCACTACCAAAGCCTTTCTTCTTCATAAAGGCCTGGATATCTGGGTTGGACTTCCTAAATCCCAAGAGAAAATAAGAATTCTTTCAACATCTGAAAAGCCCAAAGCCTGGGATTAGTCACCTGGCCTCCCACAACCTCCTTTTTTGCCTGAATTAATAATCAGCTGAGGATCTCAGAGGCCCCAGAAATGGAAGCTGAACAAAGCTGTATGAAGAAGCCATTGAACCAGGCCAGGAAAGCTCTGGTCCTGGACCTGAAGAGCTTTGAGTTCAAACTCTCAAAGAGAACACACACTGGTCTCTGGACTACACCCAGGGCTCTGGCACATGGGGCTCTAGCTTCCCTCTCTAACCCCACCCTGGGCGTGTTGTTTTCCCCTTAGTATTTATTCTCTATTCCTGTGGGACACAAGCACTGCTGCCACTCTCCCATCCTCGATGTCTGTATTTTGCTCACATTTTCTCTTGGGATGTTTCCCCCCACTTCTTTCGTGCCTTGAAAAAGGCAAACTACGCCCCCAGTTCCAGCTCTAGCGCCCATTTCTCAAAGAAGCCCCTGAACCTCTTCTGAGCTAAGCAGATCAGAGGACATGGAACTTAGAATTTAATGCCAACCAGACACTGTCCTCTATTAGTCTCAAATTCATCTGTGCCATGACTCCTCAAGCAGACTATTTTAAACCTTCATAATTATAGATGATTTTCCCTATTCTGGATTTTAACAAGTCAGTTCTGTGCCTAGAGCTGGCTTTCCCACAATTATCTGAAGGATATAAGAAAAGGAAGGAACAGTTTTACGTTCATAGCCTCGCCAGGCAGGCAGGGCCTCTCTGTCACTGGAGAGAAAGAAGCCGCAGGACTGGAGCTGTTTGGACTGAGACAGAGTGCTGTCTCCAAGGTCGATCCTGAGGAGCACCCAAGAAAGGCCGCCTGCCAGGGGCTGACCTCTGTTCTGAGCAGGCAGCTCATCAGGCCGGATGGCGAGATCAGAGGGCTCATACCAACAGGCGAAATCGACCTCATCTCCTCCGAGGTGAAGGTAGAAATCCGGGAAGACAGAGCTGATCTCCAAGAAGAAAGTGTTCATGAACTCATAGGTGCTGTTGAGAATGGGGTTCACCGGTCCAAAGGAGCCAGAGGGCTGAGACCCAGAGTAGCAAGGAGTCAACAATCCAGAGACACCTAGGCGGCAGAGAAGCCCACACGAGCATCACAAGTACGCACACCATTCGGCACAGTCACATACAGAAGGACATTAACTCACACTAAGTCATAAGTTGGACCCATAAACATTATACTTACACAGGTAGATAGACTCAAGGACTCTGGTAATCATGAGCACTTAGTCACAATAAAAAAAATACAAATATATCCATAATCATAAACAGAGGGTCAGCACATACACTCTTGCCTTGACACACTGCTTCCAGCAGGGGTCACCTTCGCCCCAAAGGCTGCTCTCATCCTGCCTTTAGGCAGAAAAGCAGAGAGCCAAATTCAGCCAAATTGGCAAAATCTTTCTTCCACTCTAGGACACAACAACCTGCAAGGGCATCATTAAGACAAGGACATTTGAGAAGAATCTGCCCATAGTATAATAGTAAGAAGTGGCTTCCTTCAGACAAATTAAGTTCTGGCTATCTAAAATCCCAGGTGGAAGAGGGACGGAAAACTCTTCCAGGGACCAAGGCTAAGCATGCCACGTCCAAGTGCTAATGCCCCAAAGCCTCAAGAGGAGGAGGCTCAGTGGACTTCCTCCAACCCCTGACATTATGCTTACCAGGTCCCCAGGACTGTGTATGGCCAGGAGTGTCAAATTCTGCCAATACACGGATGCCCCGGAGCCGTGCATATTCAATCACCTCCTTCACGTCCTGTGTGGTATAGATATGGGTGGCAGGGTTATAGGACCCCTGAAAGACAAAAGACACCTTTAAGGATCTCATTTTCTTAAGGCTAGCCAACTAGAGGAGACTGAAAACTCCTCTAGGACTTCCTGGATATCAGAAAATCTACCCACAGCCCTCTGGTATCAGGAACTTCCTTTACTGAACTTATTTATTATTATAATTTTTTTGTATTTTTCTGAAGCTGGAAATGGGAAGAGACAGTCAGACAGACTCCCGCATGCGCCCAACCGGGATCCACCCGGCACGCCCACCAGGGGCGACGCTCTGCCGCGACCAGAGCCACTCTAGCGCTTGGGGCAGAGGCCAAGGAGCCATCCCCAGCACCCGGGCCATCTTTGCTCCAATGGAGCCTCGGCTGCGGGAGGGGAAGAGAGAGACAGAGAGGAAGGAGGGGGGGGGGTGGAGAAGCAAATGGGCGCTTCTCCTATGTGCCCTGGCCGGGAATCGAACCCGGGTCCCCCGCACGCCAGGCCGACGCTCTACCGCTGTGAACTTATTTCATAATCGGCCACAAGCCATCATGTCTACTGTTTTACCTGCGTACATGGCCAGTAAGATGAAGGTATTATGTCCACCTGACAGAATATAAATAATACAATAAAAAGAAAATGAGACCAGAAGAGATTATCTCCTGAAGGTCACAGAGCAAAGAAGTGGACAACTTAACTCGGCCTCAGGTCTCCTGACTCCAAATCAGTGCCATTCCCATGTCAGTGTCCCTAAAACTGGCTGGTGAGGAGAGCAGGTACCCTTGCCAGCAGCGCCATAGCTGGGCTCAAACATCCCATCAGTGTGGGTAGGGTGAAATCAGTACCTACCTTCCTGGTGAGCTCCGGGAAAGTGACACTTTCATATGGGAAGGATGGGTCATCAACCAGATGCCAGTGGAACACGTTGAATTTATTGTACGCCATGACATCCTGCAAGCCAGAGAACACACTGTGATCACACCAAGAGTCAATTCTCAGTCTCAAACTCGGGAAGCTGGGCAGACTTCCAGGCCGCTCCACTCGCCCTCGGCCTGCCCAAGGCTAGGCTGAGTGTTAACAGGTTCCAGCAGACCTTCTCACCAGGGCATGCCTGGCATGGAGATCCAGCACATTTCTTCTTCCCCAGGGCACAGCTGAAGGCAGCTGACTGAGGCAGCAACTCCTCCTTTTGAGATGAGTGGTAGCCACATTAAGAGGAGGGTTGTGGCTATGTAGTACCCTAGGGTCTTCCAAAAGCACCCGAATACTCTGAAGACTAACATTTCTTCCTGCCATTTGTCTTGGGTAGTCTGACTAGAACTTATCCAGACTGTGGGGTCTGCTATAAATTCAGTAGCCCCACAACCCACATACTCAGAAGCTGAGACTGACGCATGTCTCCCCTCCTTTGGTTCCCCCATAGGAGCAAAGGAAAAGGCAGACAGCTGAGCTGGATTAGCCGCTGTCAGGTAAGACTGCCCATCAAACTCAAGACAGTTAGGAATGTCCCCACCTAAGGCTCAGCAAATATCTTCTGTGACCCTGTGCTAACTAAACTAAAGTTAGCTCTGCCGGTCAAAGAAGCCAGTTCCCAAACCTGCCTTCTATATCCCTGCTGGAGATAGCCTGGAAACTGGTCCACAGTAGCCAATGGGGTAGACTGAAATCACTCTTATTATTTTGTCTTACAGCAGATCATCCTTCACATTTTTCCAAGGAGCTCATAGTTATTTATATTCTCTCTGTAAGTCTTCAGGAATATGGCACCTGGGCTATCCCTTGCCCATCACCCCAAAGAAGGCCTAAGGCCTGGGTACCAGTGTGTCCAGGATGCTGGGCAGTGGGAGGTAATGCCGAGATGTATCCAGCAACAAGCCCCGGTGAAGGAAGCGGGGAAAGTCTTCGATCTCCGTCTTGTTGATAAAGAACTGTGTGGACCAAACATTGAACATGTCAGCATTCCAAGGGAGCTCACCATGGGGGTGGACTGGGGAATGAGGAGGTCTCCCGAGAACTCTGAAAAGCCACTCTGTGATTGTTCTGCATGGTAACTGTCTCCCCAAATGCCCCACACCTCTACCCCAATGACCATAAGCAGGAATTTGATCAGAGAGCAGCTGTCCTAGGCTAGCCAAAAACAGCTGTCCCACACACCATTCAGCCTACAGATTCTGCACCTTCACTGACCATTGATATGTTTTCCTCAAAGCAGTGTTGTCTCCAGGTCTTTACTAAATAATGACTCAGGGGAACTACATTACAGTGATTTTAAACAGGCCAAGTCTAATAAACCAAGTTTCTATTCATGTCTCCTTGTATACTCTTATTGAGGCCCTCTCAAGCCACTAGGAGTTTGTCTTAAAGCAAAGAAGATACTTCCTGGTCTCCAGGCATCTTGAACAACCTGGCACTTAAAAGGAGCCCTTTTTGAGGGCTCACACTCACCGTGCCCTCAGGAGATCTCCAAACAAGCTGGCTAAAAGTCTCCAAACCTACAGGGAAGCAGAGAGGCAGAGTAAAGACTTAGGGAGGTGGGCGAGAAGCATCCATCTGGGAGGTGACAGTATGGTAGAGGATGATGCTCGGGCACCCAGCAGAAGGCTTGATGGTTCTCAACTCTAGGATGGGCGGGGGGGGGGGGGGGGGGGGCGGTATAGGAAGGTGGTATCAATGTTTACTCTATTTTATTTTGGGAGGTGGCAGTGTGAGGGTTTTAGTGCCCCTCCTAGGAATATAGTAACCCTCAAAGCCAACATACCTCTTTGCCATATTTCCAAAGGCACAAAGTTATAAGAACATTCAGAGGTGTGCTTGTAGGGACAGATGCAGAAACATCATCTGCAAGGGGTTACAATCTTTTAGGGACAGCACTCAGTGAAGCTGAGGGAGCTGAGAAAGGGGCCCTAGCCTGCTAGCCTGCTGCCCTTGCACTTACTGAACTGTGAAAAAATGATCATGAGCTTGAGTTTCCAAAGTGCCTCGGTCCCCAGCTGGACCAGGAAGACAAAGAATTATCCCATTTCCTCTTCAGAGCTTGAGTGGAGACCTAGCTCTGCGGGTCTGAGGTGGGTCAGGTGCAGCCACACCTGCACTGTTCCCAGCAGTCGCCCTGGACCGACCAGTTCAAGGATGCACACTTGACTCCAGCAAGGCCATGGCAGGCATGCTGAGGCCAAAGCACTGTGTATTCTCAATGCCGCAGCTCCACTTCTAAAAACCAAGCAGAGTCCCCACGAAGGAATCCCAGAGTTTTCAAGTTTCAGAATGAAAGAACCAGGGTCACCCAGCACCAAGTCTGAGGCAGACTGCGAGACTATCCTGTCACTTCCTCCCCTGCCTGATGCCTAGTGTCCCAGACCCCACCAGCCTCGCTAATTGTCAGCACCACCACTAAAGGTGCTGGAGGGCAGGAGGCCAGCATGCTGCTTCTCCACAACACTGGAGAGGACAGATGAGGGGAAGGGGATAAAGACAGACCAACTGAGGTTAGGGACTTTGTGAGAATGTCCTACGTCCTTTACCAGCAGGTGTTTTACCAAAAGTAGTAAAGGTATTTGCCTAAGTCTATATTTTACAATAAACCAAGAGGAAGGACATAGGTCTACTACCTCTCAGCTAAGCAAGTTCTAATGTCCTTCCCAAATAATACAATTCTACATATTTTACTACTATTTACTTTTTTTTTTTGACATTTATCTATTTCTTTGATATGGTTTTCCTTTTCGAAAGAACCAGGCTATGTGTCTTTAGTGAGAGCTGAATAGGCAGTGTCTGTGGCACAGTCCCCCTGTCCTGGCTGCTGGTCCCCAGCTGGCACCCTGAGCAGCAGCCTGCAGGGTCCCACCGCCTCCACAGAGTGTGTGCCCATCTGGTGGAGCTGCTGCCCCTGCACAAGTAAAACCTGTCAGCTTCTGGGGAAAGCTGTAAGGAGATCACTCTTTTCAGGGAATGGGAAAACAGTCCACATGCTCTCCACAAAGAAAGCTGCTGGACCCCATCCTGTCCTCCCACCCCATCAATGCCAACCACCCCACATTCCTCGGTCTCTCCCGCATCAGCCCCGTTACCTCGGAGAGCTCCCCAGATGGTCTGAGACTGGAGGAGACACTGCTCATTGTCTATGGTCAAGGTGTCTGGAATGACAGAGATAACCCCACGTGGTTAAGGATTTCTATTCTCAGATTATAAACCACATGTTCTGTATAAATCCTTGGATTAAAAAACAATAGCAAGCCTGGCCAGGCGGTGGCGCAGTGGATGGAGCGTTGGACTGGGATGCGGAGGACCCAGGTTCGAGAACCCGGGGTCGCTGGATTGAGCGCGGGCTCATCTGGTTTGAGCAAAAAGCCCACCAGCTTGGACCAAGGGTTGCTGGCTCCAGCAAGGAGTTACTCGGTCTGCTGAAGGCCTGCGGTTGGGGCACGTATGGGAGGGCAGTCAATGAACAACTAAGGTGTTGCAACGCGCAATGGAAAATCTAATGATTGATGCTTCTCATCTCTCTCCATTCCTATCTGTCTGTCCCTGTCTGTCCCTCTCTCTCTCTGAAAAAATAAAATAAAATAAATAAAATAAAAAAATAAAAAAACAATAGCAAGATCACGTTTTTTTTTTTTTCAAAGAGGAGACATCCCCAGAGCAGGGCAGCTGCAGGTTGGCTATACTGGGGCCAGAATGGAAGGGTAGTCACCTAGGGGCCCTGCAGACTCTAGTAGATGACACATGACAAGAGTCAGGCTGGAGCAGAGTCCTCTGCAAACCACCACTCAACTTGTGGGTCAGTTTCTTCCCCAAGAAACATTAATTCCTCCAGCCTGCAGCTGAAAGGAGGAAGTCTGATGGCAGACTTCCTTTGGAGGGGTGACCCCAGGTTCCGACATTCCCGGGGCCTTTGTAACTGCCCCCCTTTCCCTTTCTTCCAGACCTCAGCTACCTCACCCAAGGACGTGAGAAGAAGTCAAGACCTGAATGGCACTTTGGAGACCAGTAAGACCCCAAATGCTGCTGCTCAGGGAAGACGGGAGGTAGTCACAGGACTGCCTCAACTCAGTTCAAATGACCAAAAACTTCCCTTTTCCCCCATTGTAGGAACTCAAAGAGAAACCCAGCAAAGTGTATTCACATTCTTAAAACAGCAACAGAATTACTCTTAGTCCAGAAAGCAGGTGACTTGTAAAACTCAGTGAACAGCCAGTATGATCATCCAGTCAGCCTGCAAACATTAGTTGGAGGGCACAGGAAAAGCTCACCTTCTATGGCTCTTGGTACCTGGTGGCCCTTGGTCCCCACAGTCATGAAGGGCTCTAGGCCCAGCTAGTACCAGCAACTCAGGTCAGGCCATCTAGAGCTACAGTTCCAGATAAGTGCTTATTCTACTAGAATGGGAACAGGGTGGTACTTACAGTTCTCCACTGAATCCAAAGAAGGCAGCTGGTCACATCCAGGAGTGGCCACAAAGACAACCAACGAATGCTTCTCCAATGTATGCTGTTTTCCTACAAGAACAGTGTAAATTCTGGTGGCTGATCTGCCACCAGAGGCAATAGGCAAAACCAAAGCCCTACAGGAGGGTCCCCAGCTCTAGTCCCTTCAGCTCACGCCTGTGGCAAGAGAGAGGGAGGAAAGCGCAGGTGCCCCTTGCACATGTGCAGCCAGTCAGCCTTTTCATTTGGTCACAACCCTGCTCTCCCTAGGAACCCCTCCTGACAGAGTGTGAATGATCTGGGTCAGCCCTCTGTAACGTAGACTGTAGTTCTGGCTGGGCACAGTCCAAACACACAATTCCAAGACCTCAGCACCTGCTCTGAAACTAGAGGCAGCTCAAGAGCACTCAAGGCGTGGTCTGCGGGTTAGCTGATTTGTAAACTGTGTTACTGGCTGGTCACCAGCTAGGAAATGTATGTGATGCCAGAATGGAAATCAATTATGTCAGAATAAACACACTGTTTCAGTCTAACACTCTTTTCATAGGGAGGTCTGGTGAGGGTAACAGTTTCACATTCTGGTGTGTAGGCTTCCCATCTAGCTGCAGATGGGCGCATGAAGTGGCACTGCTACTGAGGGCCCCAGATGAAAGCTTTCCAACCTTGGTAAAGCCCGGAGCTAGTGTGAGCAGGTGAGAAAGATGACGGGGGATCCTACCAGAGGAGTCCCAACATGATCAGCTGGTGGTGTCCCAGCAAAGGCACACGCTCATCAGCCCATCCTGCTTCCTTCCCTCCACTTCCTGATCAGGCTCTCTATCCGAGGTACCTTTCCCCCATCAGCAGAAAGCCACCCCTTCAAGCCAACACACTATCTGATATAGTATGAAGATGCTAGTAAATACTGAAAAAAAGGCCGAAATACCAGTGTTGTCTCTTCCCACCCTCCTACAGGTTCTTCTCTGTGACCTTCAGGCTGTGATTGTACTGTCCTAAGCCTGAACCTCAGTGAACTCCCTCTCTCCTGTCTGGAGCCAAGGGCACTCCCACTGGCACCACATCCATGACTTCCCATGGCACTACAAGGTCATGGACAGAACCTCCCGGCAGAAGCGAGGAGAGAATTCAGAATCAAACTGGAATCCCAAATGTTATCCATCTCCAGGCAGAAGAAACCCAAGAGCCTTGACCTATGTCAAGAAAGCCTGCTCACCCCTTCCGAGCAGCCTTAGCAGTTAGGTGCTGACGAAAACAGAGGTCTAGGTTGAAGTCTTGGTTTTAACACTTGTTTCTAGACAAGGGACCCTGGGCAGGTAAGTTATTTTTCCTCTGAGCTAGTTTCCTCATCTGTAAAGGGGGTTGTGGCAGAGCCTACATCACAGGGCTGTTGGGAAGATGAAAAGTTAATGCATGTGAAGTGCTGAGCTCAGTGTGTAGCACATGACAAGTACCCAAGGAAACGGC
The DNA here is from genome assembly GCF_036850995.1 of Saccopteryx leptura. Classification (NCBI taxonomy): domain Eukaryota; kingdom Metazoa; phylum Chordata; class Mammalia; order Chiroptera; family Emballonuridae; genus Saccopteryx; species Saccopteryx leptura. Next base: position 125,799,639 of record NC_089508.1, read on the forward strand.
CATCCCAAGTCCTCTCTCTGTAGCCACTTCCTGACACGCTATCCACTCCTCAGTCTACCATAATCTGGCTTCCTTTCACCACTCTTCTGAAAATGCCTTAACCAAGGTCCGGTGGGTCTGTAACTAAATCCTAGGGACATTTTCCAGTTCACTGATTCAACAACTATTCAACAACAAATAGTTACTTTGTGTTCGGTAGTTCAACGTGCTGGGGATCCAGCAGTGACCAAGACAGGTAAAACTTCCTGTTGTCACACAACTATATTCTCACTCCTTCTGAGACCTCTTGGCATCATCAGATATCCTGGAACTTCTAAACACTAAACTCCCTTGTCTTAGGGAACACTGTTCTCTCTTGGTTTTCCTTCTAACTCCTTGAACATGCTTCCTCATTCTTCTTTTCCTTTATCAACTCCTATGTGCTGTGTTCCCCAGAATCGCAGACTGCTTGTTTTCTCTTATCTTACCCTCTCCCTGGACAGGGCCCGCCCTCCACTCCACATCGACTGAAACTCCCAAATCTGACTTCCCACGCCAGTGCTTCCAAAGCTCGATTCAAACACCTCTGATCAGGTATTTCAAACGCACCTCGACACTTCAATACAACAATGAGCCAACTCTCCATTCCTCTTCCTGGTCAATCGTCTCTCTGATAACAGCATCATCTATTGATTTACCCAGACCATGGTTACCCTCCTCCTGCCACCTTTCTGAGGAGATCACCAGTTAAATCATCCAACATTTATGGACTGTCTACTATGTGTCAAACATGGCTAAACACTGAGTTACAACAGAAAAAAAGAGAAAGATTCAATTACGTCTTCTAACTACAAAAACTACAAATCTTTACTATCTCTTATCACCATCTTCCCACTTCCATTGGTCAATGCCTTCAATCAGCCTCTCATAAATTCTCACCTGGATCTCTGTAAAATAACTCTCCTAGTTGGTCTCTCCCTATCTCCATATATGCCTCATTTCAATCTACTCTCCCTTGTGTGTGGTGTGTGTGTGTGTGTGTGTGTGTGACAGAGACAGAGAGAGACAGAGAGAGTCAGAGAGAGGGACAGATAGGGACAAACAGGAAGGGAGAGAGATGAGAAACATCAATTCTTCGTTGCGGCTCCTTAATTGTTCATTGATTGCTTTCTTATATGTGCTTTGACCGGGGGGGCTACAGCAGACTGAGTGACCCCTTGCTCAAGCCAGCGACCTTGGGTCCAAGCTGGTGAGCCTTGCTCAAACCAGATGAGCCCATGCTCAAGCTGGCGACCTCAGGGTCTTGAACCTGGGTCCTCCACATCCCAGTCCAACACTCTATCCACTGCGCCACCACCTGGTCATACCCTTGTGATGTTTTAATACAAAAATCAGGTTAGGACAATCTCTTCTCAGAGTCTTCCAGTGTCTTCCCAACACTTTCAGGATAAAGTCCAGAATCCATTGGGTGACTGTAAGAGCTCCAGCCTAGTCTCTCTGCTCCTGTGTAGAATCTCATAGTAGCACAATGACTCTTTACAGAACCCCGAAAACTCCACATTTTCTCCATACTTTTCTTTGCAAGTATTGCGTCCTCCAATTGAAATGAACTTTTTGTTACTTCCACATCTCACCTGATTAAGAAACAGCTCTTGCCTGACCAGGCAGTGGAGCAGTGGATAGAGCATCGGACTGGGATACGGAGGACCCAGGTTCAAGATCCCAAGGTTGCCAGCTTGAGCGCGGGCTCATCTGGTTTGAGCAAGGCTCACCAGCTTGAGCCCAAGGTCACTGGCTCGAGCAAGGGGTCACTCAGTCTGCTGTAGCCCCCCGGTCAAAGCACATATGAGAAAACAATCAATGAAAATTAAGGTGCTGCAATGAAGAACTGATGCTTCTCATCTCTCTCCCTTCCTGTCTGTCCCTATCTGTCCCTCTCTCTGACTTTCTCCGTCACAAAAAAGAAAGAAAGAAAGAAAGAAAGAAAGAAAGAAAGAAAGAAAGAAAGAAAGAAAGAAAGAAAGAAAGAAAAAAAAGAAAGAAGAAAGAGAAAGAAACAGCTTTTTATAAAAGTTTTCCTTTTAGCCCTGGCTAGATAGCGTGGTTGATTAGAATGCTGTCCCTATACGCAGAGGTTTTGGGTTTGGTCCCCGGTCAGGGAATATATAGGAACAGATTGATGTCTCTCTCTCTCTCTCTCTCTCTCTCTCTCTCTCTCCCCCCCCCCCTTTCTTTCTCTCTAGAACTCAATAAATTTTTTAAAAAGTTTTCTTTCCATAAAGCTTTAATATCCTGGCCCTACCCTTTCCTAAGAGAACTTAGAATGTGATCATGAAGCAACACATACATACATTTTGGGGTAAAATTTATCTTAATATGCGCTGTTCACCTATCTCCTCATTTAGGCTGTGAGTTCCTCAACAGCAGGGACTGTGTATTTCCAATGTCTGACATGTGAGAGCCATTCAATAAATATTTGCTGAAAATAATAAATGATGCTAGAATTTTAAACATGCATATTTAATGCTGCATATGTACAATATAATGACTCTGCCACATGATAATCAGGCATAAATGGCAAACAGTTCATGCAGAGATTACTTTTATATATCCAAACCTAGTATTTTGGGGGCTGGGGTAGGGGATGGTAAGAAGACACCCAGGCACACAGAAAGGACCTTTTCAGTCACTGCTCTGAAGACCCCTGGGTCCATAAATCTAAAGATTCAGGACTTCCCACTTCCCTGGAAGAGACAGCTCATTGCTGCATTAGGGGATCTGGAAACTGTCTTAGCCTCTTCCTCTACCAGCCTTTCTCCCCCTGAATCAAAACATTTCTCTCGCCTGACCAGGTGGTGGTGCAGTGGACAGGGCGTCGGACTAGGATGTGGAGGACCCAGGTTCGAGACCCCGAGGTCGCCAGCTTAAGTGCAGGCTCATCTGGTTTGAGCAAGGCTCACCAGCTTGAACACAAGGTCGCTGGCTCGAGCAAGGGGTCACTTGGTTTGCTGTAAGCCCCCCACTCAAGGCACATATGAGAAATCAATGAACTAAGAAGCCACAACAAAGAATTGATGTTTCTCATCTCTCTTCCTTCCTGTCTGTCTGTCCCTCTGTCTCTGCCAAAAAAAACCAAAACCAAAAACAAAAAAAACCCATTTCTCTCATACCAATGTTTTTAATTCACAGAATCTTAGCAGCAGGGAAAAACACATTTGTTGGCTATAATGGCACTTGGTTTGGTTTCTGGAGTGGTAATTAGGGAAGTCAACCCAGCCTTTGGCACCTCCTCTCTCTTTCACATGTACCCTGCCCCATGGTCGTGGTACTCTCCGAGGCTGGTGCCAATGCTGCAGGCTCTCTGTGCCCACTTTGTTCCCCTCCCCTCTCACCTTTATATACATAACATCCAGGCTTCCTTTCCCCATTCCCAGCCTAATAAAAATCCTTGAAATCATTCATTTCTCACTCATTTCTTCATTCCAACCAAAATATATCAAGCACTTACTATGCATCAGGAGCTGTGCTAGGTGCTGGGGCAGTTAAAAACAAAAACCAGCCCTGGTCCCTGTCCTTGACAAGCTCACAGTCTAGTAGAAGAGACAAATTTAAACAATTACAAAACAGCACTGACAAAGGCTACAGTGGGTATAACAGCTATCTCCAAAAAGGGAAGCAGCTTAACCTCGGAGGAGACCTTTGACCAAGAACCTTGAACCCTGAGTTCGTGTTTGCCAGGCTATCAAGAGGGGATGAGGTACTCCAAAGCTTGGGAAGCAGTTAATGTACAAGTACAATGGTATGGATAGGGGAAGAGGCAAGGCCACCCCCCTTCTAATCACACTTCTTATCCCAGTACAGCAGGAGTCTGAGAACCCAGCTGCCTCGAGCCTGGAGCGCCTCCATAGTGCTGTTGAATTTGGTGTGGACCACAGTGTCTCCTCCCGAAACCCAAGACTTTACATCCTCCAGGGATGTCTAACACCCACTCAGAAGTGCTGCTGATCCAGCCCACAAGAGAGTCCCAGATGATCCTCCTTCCATCTTCTTCTGTAAAAGCTGTAGTTAAAAGCTTTTCCCTACTTTTAAAACTTGTTTAGTCTCCTCCTCTCCCCCGGTAATTCCACTGAAAAGAAAAACATCTCCTTATAATTACAGTTTCCAAGAGATAATCTTGGTTAACATTTGCAGTCTTTAGAGTTTTTTGTTTTTTTTTTGTAAAAACAGAGAGTATTAAATTTTAAAACAAAAATGAGATCCTCATATTAATTTGTAACTTTTTTTGCGTGTGACAGAGAGCTAGAGGGACAGACAGGAACGGAGAGAGACTAAAGCATCAATTCTTTGTTGCAGCACCTTAGTTGTTCATGGATTGCTTTCTCATATGTGCTTTGACCAGGGGGCTACAGCAGACTGAGTGACCTCTTGCTCGATCCAGCGACCTTGGGCTCAAGCTGGTGAGCTTTTGCTCAAACCAGATGAGTCCGCGCTCAAGCTGGCCACCTCAGGGTCTTGAACCTGGGTCCTCCACATCCCAGTCCGACACTCTATCCGCTGCGCCATTGCCTGGTCAAGCGACAATTTGTAACTTTTTTCCCACTTACCAAAATAACCTGCAGATCTTTTAATGTCAATATATATTGATATTGTAGGTTCTGAATAGAACCCCATTTTTGAGATATATTTAGAAAGACATTTGGGAATACTTTTAAGTTTTTGATATTATAAACAATGTCTAGTAAATAGTTGTGTGTGTCCTTTTAAAAATAAATTGTGAGAGATTTTTGTAGAAAAATTCCTAGAGGTAAAATGCTAACCCACCAAAAATACGAAGTCTTTTGGTTTTGACACTGCCAAATTACCCTTCCCAAATTATTGTAGTGCCTTCTGTCTGAACCAATACACATTGGCCCATCTTTTCACATCCTTCCAAAACTAGACAGTCTCAATGATTTTCACCAATGCCAGCCTGATCGATAAAGAAATATTATCATTTTTAAATGTGCATTTCTTTACTAATGAATGAATATGAGCACTACTTAGCATTTATTGGCTATATTCTTTGCACTTTTTTTTGGTTTATTTTATTGATTTGTAGAGATCTCTCTACATTTTAAACATGTCTCTAAAGTTGCAAATATTTGCCCTATTTGCACTTTATTTTTTAATGTTATTTTGCTTTACTCTTACACAGTGAAATCTGTTAGTTTCTTCCTTTAGGGTTTTCCTTCCTAGCTGGCTTAGAAAGGCCTCCTCTACCCCTAGGAGAACTTGAATAGTCTCCTTCATTTCCTTCTAGTATTTTTATGGCCTATCTTTTATCTTTACAACTTTAATCCACCTGGAATTTACTTTTTTTTTTTTTTGTATTTTTCTGAAGCTGGAAACGGGGAGGCAGTCAGACAGACTCCTGCATGCGCCCGACTGGGATCCACCCGGCACGCCCACCAGGGGGCGATGCTCTGCCCATCCGGGGCTTCGCTCTGTTGCGACCAGAGCCACTCTAGCGCCTGGGGCAGAGGCCACAGAGCCATCCCCAGCGCCCGGGCCATCTTTGCTCCAATGGAGCCTCGGCTGCGGGAGGGGAAGAGAGAGACAGAGAGGAAGGAGAGGGGGAGGGGTGGAGAAGCAGATGGGCGCCTCTCCTGTGTGCCCTGGCCGGGAATCAAAACCGGGACTTCCGCACACCAGGCCGACGCTCTACCACTGAGCCAACCGGCCAGGGCTGGAATTTACTTTTGTGATTAATATACTTAATTTAAATTTTTTCCAAATGGATAATAAGCCATTCCTATCCATTTATTGACTAATTTATCTTTTCACTTTTAATTGGAAATGCTTCCTTTATCATATATTAAATTCTCATGTACATATGAATTCTTGCTTATCTCTGGAACTTATTTTCTTGGCAATCTTACAGTCAGGGAAATCTACCATGTCATCTCTCTCATCTTCTGTCACTCTGCCCAATGTAACTGCCTCTGCTCATTCCTGGGCCCACACTCCCATCCCTTTAGGTGTCGTCTGTTCTCCTCCACAAACCACCTGCACTACACATCGCACTCCACCCCCCCCAAACCCTCTGGAATCTTGTTCCATGATTATTTAAGTGCCCAAATCCTCAGTCTCTTTTATTTCCTCCTCAACTGAAGCTGGCTTTCCCCAGGAATGCTACTTCTCCTGGAGTCGCTGAGAAGCAATTCCTTCTCAGGTCCTCAGGCTGGGATCTGGGGCTGCTGTCAGGTCCTCTAGCATCAAGTGGGGGGAAAAACACCATCTCTTCTGTGGCCCAGGCCATCCAGTGTGAAATCTTGAGCCTCTCCTTGTCATAACACTCTGCAACTTCCTGGTCTCTTCTATATTTACCCAAGATTTCAGATCCTGGTTCCTAGTCTTATTGTCCGTCTCAAGGCTGGTTATCATCCTAAATGATTTCAATACTCAAGAGGAAGAGTATGTTCTGGCTTAGCAGTTATCCAGCATCTTCTTCCTCGTCCTTAACACCCTCTCACAGTCACTTTTGGAGTTTCTTGTCCTCTGTAATTGTTTCAACTCATCTCTCAAGCTTCAGTGCTATATAGCTATTTACTAGACACTAGACACCTCACACGCAACAGATCCAAAGTCAAACTTACTTTTTGTAATTCTCATCCTCCTTCTAGCCTCTTCATCACTCTCTCTCTTTTTACCATCTTCCCTCCTTTCCCTTCCTCTCCTACTATCTTCCCTACCTCTGTGAATGACAGCAGAATACAAATTGCTAGTAAGTCTGGAGTTGTCCTGAGATGACCTGGGTCTCCAACTTTTCTAGCTCTGGAAATGGACGCTCCACCTGGAGCCGTATGTGTCAACCACACTGACCTCCAGTGCCTTGAACATGGCACAAAGGCTGCTTTCCGGGAGGCCTTTACCACCTGCAGTTCCTTCCATGTGGATTACCACCTCCATCTCCACCAATCTCTACTTCCAGAGTTGATTAGACAGCTCTTTGTGGAAGCCTCTCCAAAGGTACCTACACATGCACACATACACTTGGCTGGGCTGCTGGCAAAGCACCTGAGTCTTCCATTATCAGCAAAAACCACACTGTATGTTTGTATTCCCGTCTCCAGAGACTGTGAGTTCCTCAAGGATGAGGGCAGTTCAATTAATATTTTTTGGATCAGAGCTACTGACAATCTCTAGTTGCTTAAAATCCTGCTTGTACTAAGGAAGAAAGCCAATCAGAAATACTACTAGAATCTAATAACGAGTGAGGTATCAAAATATTTATAACCTGAGTGCTATCGATTAAGCAATTAGATGTTAGAAGTCACTAAAGTAATTCACATTAAAGTGTGATCAGAGCTTAATTCCACCAGAAGCTAGTTTTCCAAATCACTAATTGGTATAATGCTTGATGAAGATACTTATGAGTAGATTACCCCAAGATTGCACAGTCAAGAGAGCACAATTTTTGCAGACAGACAGACCTGCCCGAATTTCTGTTCCACCACTGCCAGCGCTACAACCCTGGACATATTAGCGCCTGGAGTCTCAGGTCTGAAAGGTGGGGAAACACCAACCTCACAGAGCTGTTATGAAGATCAAAGGGCATAACATACAGCAAGTGCCAGTCCTTCAATAAATGCTAGTTTCTTTCCATTTTCTACTTCCTTTTTCCTAAAGACGGTTTTCTACATGGCTGGAGGAACCCTGGGGCTGGGAGCTTCCTGTGATAACCACGTCACAGAGCAGCTTCCCCGAGGGCTGTTCATGAGATTCTTCCAGAAGCCCAAAGGCTCCATGAGTATGTGCTGCTACCTGTACGGAGAACAGGCTGACACGCCAACACATAAAAGGAGCAGAAGCTTGCCACTGTGACTGCCTCAAACTAGGACTGTGGCCCCAGTCACATGATCAAAGCCACTAATGTGAGATCCCAGTACTAGTTCCCACAAGGACAAGGTCAAACAGGACAGAATTTAAACTTCCCATCCAGTGGACCTGGTAAGCCATGTGCCCCCATTCCAAAGCTTTACAAGAGAAGGAGAGGCTGCTTACTGACACCGGAGCTGACAAGCGCCCAAATTTCCTGCATCTGAGTGCAAACATCCAGAGAAAGGGTTCTATATCACAGCCAAACCCCTCAACCAACCTCAGATGTGGACACAATTATAGCACAGCACTACTGGCTGGAGAGCAGGTTGAGTGCACAGCCAGGAAACTTAAGCAATAACAGAAGCTTAAAGCAGAAGCAAAGGAAATGAAAGAGAGAAGTTCCTGACCCACCAATGGGTCTTATTCACTACATCCAGGAACAGAGAAGCAAATCCATTTCTCTGTGAGAGTGAACAACAGACCCATAAATGTCGAGGCAGATCTCAAAAAACCCTTCACACAGGTACCTCTGTCACTGCTACAGATGCAGCCTCCTCTTTTTGGCTGACCCTGCTACCAGTGCCCTGTCAAAGTGGGACAAAGCTCCTACCGAATCTAACTGTATAAACCTCTTGATGAGGCACAGTGAACCTTCTTTATCACCAGGGTCAGCAGAGGAAATTTATAAAAAAGGCAGAAACATAACAGTGACCTCTTGCATTTCTAAAAGAAGTAACAGGCAGTAAAACTGTCCTTCTGTATAATGAACAGGGAAAGGGTTGGGTTTTATGCCTTTAACAGGCTAATATATTGACATGCACCAGAAAAACACAGTGTGCCTATAAGAAAATAAGCCTACACCTAATATTAAAAACAAATACAAATAAAAAGAAGGTATCTACAGGCAAAAAACTACAACGTCCTGTGTCTGGTGGTAAGTGTTGGAATCCATGGGAGTCCGAAAGACCAGAGTATCAGGCTTTATTGAAAGGAAGAAAGGAACCCTGCCAGGCACTTCTCCCGGGGAGAAGAGTGCCGGTTAAAGACTAGGGGCGAATTATATAGTGTTTGGGAGAGCCTGAGGGGATAATGAGGCAAAAGTCCTGGTATGCCCGGAATGCTCCTCCTTGGTGGCTTAGAGCATGTGGGTGTTGAATCAAAAGTCCTGGTATGTCCGGAGCCCCTCCTTGGGGCAGCTTCTCAGCTTTTTGGAATTCCTCTGTCTCAGGGGCGATAGTCCAGTAAGGGTGAGGTCTGACAGATAAGTGGAACACCAAGAGGGCAGTTTGAAATACACATATCTATCATTACTCAACTCTGTGGTTACATATAAAAGAAAGGCAGTTATTAATTTTATAATATATGCTGAGGGGTGATGAGGAGAAAGAGGAGGAAAAATTGGAAAATTATTGCTTCTTCTGGAGAGAACTCAAGAAGGGAATCTTGCTAAGCCAAGTCCCTCATCCAGTTAAGGAGGTCGTCAATTTCCATGCTGTGAGGTCTGAACTAGGCGATGTCCTCGAAAACCTGAGTGAGGAAGTAAAAAAATTTTGTGAGGTAATAATTGTTAGTTGCTTGCTGCGAGTGCCGGGTGGACAGAGTGACATGGTGATGCATGGTCTCCTGGATGAGCCTCATGAGATGTGCTGGTCTGGTTCCCCTTGAGTGGGAGGACATGTAGAGATTTTTAGAGACAGGGAACCTGTTGGTGTAAATTTTTTAGAAGGATTGAATATGTGTGGTTAAAAAGGAAGAGGGTTTGGAGAACATTCAGGAGGGAACTTCTCGGGCTGAGGGGCGGCTTCTTCCTGCTGTCATCCCTACCTATTTGATATTTCCCTCGTGAAGTTCTTCTTGGGGTATTGAGGAATAGGAGTGTAGGAGCATTTGATTGAAGATAATCCTTGAGATTTCACTCATCCCGGCCTGTAGGAACTTAATAAAGAAAGAGGCAAGTATTTGGAGATCAGGAATGCAGAGATTAGGAGGGTTGTATAGCGGGGGTGAAAGTTCTTCCACGGTAAAGGTAGAGATATTTTTTCCTGGCAGCCCTGGAGAGAGCAGTTAGTTTGAGCTAAAAGAAATGTTTCAAGCCTGTTTGTAGGCTCTTCTTCAGCCAAGAAGACCCAGCGATCTTGTCCCCTTACTATGTGAAGGACAAAAAGATTGAGAAGCATTAAGAGGTCAATGCTATTCATTCTCCTAGTTCTTCAGGAATATGGGAGAGCTTTAGGGTAAGGGGACCTATAAGGGTTGAAAGATAGGATTTAGGAGGTTTGCTAATATAGGGTTTCAGATTTTTCTGTTTCACGAGGGCAGGTTTCAGGGTTGGTGTGTAGGGTTAGGTAGATTTTTCCAATTTTCTGATTGGCGAAGGTCTGCATACAGTTCTGTAAGAAACTAGTGAACAAACGTAAAAGGCATGGTCCAAAAATTAGAAAAATAAATAGGAGAGTGAATGGACTAATGAAAGGCAATAGTCAAGACACCCAGTTTGTGTGAAACCACTGATTCCTTGTTTACGAATTCGCTTGGCTTCAGAGAGAGAGAGAGAGAGAAGGGATAAGACAGGGAAGTGGCAAGTCCCCCTGCCCCTAAACCTACTTTTATAGAGATTCCTAAAGCAACAAGAAGAGAAATTACCTGTATAGCTTGTTTGGTCCTTATATTGATGGGTAGTGTACTAGGAATTGAAAAAGGCTCATGGGATGGGATTAGGTTGATATTTGGGGTGAGACAGATTAGGGTACAGGTTTCTGTTCAATTAGTAGGGAGATACATATACTTGTGGTCCCACATGAGTAGAAAGCCCCTGATTGGGTGAGGCAGGCTGAGAGGTGAATAGAGAATAGAAGGACAAGGGGTCGGTTTTATTTCTGTTCCTGAGCTCCAGATGGTCAGGGTGGAGGAAAGAGTCGTCCCAGTAAGTGGGGAGAGTAGAGCATTGGTAGCTAGAATGACTGATTAAACATTCTTTGAAAACCAGTTTTCTGACTGTACAAATTCTTTTTTCTCAGTACAAACCTATAACCTGCACAAACCTTCTACAACTTACATAAACCTTCAGCTTTCATGACTTTCTTATCCAGAAATAACTGGCCTTCATAACAACTTGCTTTTCCTTTTTCTTTCAAAAGTATTTCCATACCTTATACCTTCTATTATCAAAACCATACAATTCCTTTCTAGTCAGAACTCTTGATTTAAAAAATTTTAACCTCTAGTGACAAGTTGACTTTCTTTTTATCCTAGTTTCCCTTTTCCCAAAGCCTGACTAAAAGAGTCCTTAGTTTTTTCATATATTTGCCATACTTAGACCAACCAGCTTCAGGTTTGTGATTGGAGTAAGGCATGCCGTTTTTCTACTTTAGCAGCAGTGGGAGTTGTTGGGATCACGATGTGTGGGCCTGTCCATGTGAAAGTCACTCCTTGGGTAATGTAATGCTGGAAGTGTCTCTTGGACAGTCTTTGAACAGTTTGCTGAGTAACCTATAAAACCTGCAATTACTTAGGGAAAGGGTGGTTACATTTCTACACTTTGCAGTCAGAGTTTAAGTCCTATTGACCACTGCTTCTAGCTGGAATTAGCAGCAGGTCCCAGCCTATAATAGGCATGGGGCATTGAGATAAGAGAAATAAAGGAGATACTATACATTAAATAAAGTAACAAACTCAGACTGTCAATACCCATAGTAGAGATCTTTGAGGGATAAATAAAACTTAAATATTCAAGCGAGGTATAGTATATGGCCCTTGTGTTTACAAGAAATGAGATTAGATTATCTGCTATTTGGAAGAAATACCTTAGGCTTGTGAACGATGTCCTTGGGCCTTCAGTGGCAATTCCCAGCATGCTGGGCAAGGTCAGGTCACAGATAGCTGGAGCAGGGCTAGAAGAGACTGAATCCTCCCTCCACAGAGCAAGGGGGCAGCTTACGTTCTCGTGTCCCTCTTTCCACAGCACAGGTGTGTCCCTTGATGGGGTCGGGAAGCCTGGCAGGCTTCAGTTCAATGACCTTTCTTTCCACTATTGAAGTAGGGCCCTGATAGAATCCTCTGAAGCCCTTTAGGGCGCTGGAGCCAAAAGCTGGTATTTCCTGACCTCTTTTGGGCCTTATTTGCCTTTTCTCTTACTTCTTTGGTCATTATAGACCTTAAAAGCCATGCTCAGAAGATCTCACTGAGGGGCTTGACTAAGAGCAAAATTGGGAATTTAGTGTTTAAAGAAGCCTATTAGACCAAGGAAAGAAAAGATTTGATCTGTGGTGGTAGGTGGTTGGAGACTGTGGAGGATCTGAGTTTGATCTAGGGTGAGACTTCAGGTGGTGGGGGTTAAGGCGATGCCTGGATAGACTAGGGACTGAGAATAAAGTTGAGCCTTAGTAGAGAAGACATGATATCACTTCATAGTGAGGAAGTTAAGGGTGTATCTTCTTGAGGCAGGCAGGGAGGGGCTGCAGAGGAGTAGATCATCTACATATTGTAAGAGAGTACTAGTTTTGAGATTGCATGCTGCTAAATCCTGAGCTAGTGCCTGCCCAAACAGGTGTGGGCTGTTTCTGAACCCCTGGGGTAAGACAATCCAGGTAAATTGCTGGGCTGCATTAGTGTCTGGGTAAAGGCAAACAGAAAGTAAGAGTCAGGTTGTAAGGAATGGTAAAGAAGGCATTCTTGAGGTCTAGGACCATGAAGTGAGTGGTGTTTGAGAAAATGTGTGACAGTAACTTGTAGAGATTAGGAACTACTGGATGGAGGGGAATTACTGCCTCATTGATTAGGTGTAAGGCTTGTACGAGGTGATAAACTCCTGAAGGTTTTCGAACAGGAAGGGTGGGGTACTGCAGGGAGATTCCTTGGGGATGAGTAAACCTGGTTTAAGAGGTGGGTAATTACTGGTTTAAGGCCTTAGAAACAGACACAGTTACACATTAAACAAAGACTTTACATAAAAGTTATGAATTAAGGAGTTTAAATGAGAGTGCTTTACTTGTTTCATTTCAAATTATATTAGAGATATTTTCTAACAAACAAGGAGACAAGATGGATTATTCACTCTCACAGTGACGATTTTGGTTTTTTTTAAGCTTTTCGAGATGGCAGGGAGTTGCCAGCATAGAGGGGAGAAAGAGAGAAAGCAGACGGATGGACAGTGCGAGCAGCTGGATGAAAAAGGAGGGTCAGAATCTGCAGGAGGAGGAGGAAGAGGTTAAAATATTGGAGTGGCACCACATGGTCAGAAGAGTCAAAAGGATTTAGAGCTCTGAGGAGAGGGGAGAGGGCAAGGAGAAAAGAGGCACAGTCAGTTTGTAAGGAAGGAGGAGGGGTCGGAGAGGAGACAGACAGAACTGAAGTTTGTAAGGAGGGAAGAGAGGTCAGAGATGAGACAGGCACCGCAGCCAGAGCCACAGCTTCTAAGGAGGGGGGAGGGGGATGAAGAACACAGTGGAGAAGGGAGAGGCCCCCGGCCAGCAGGGGAGGAGAAAGAGAAAGAGTGGTATTGCATATGAATGAGGTGAGGTTTCTTTGGCCATAACGGCCTGCATGTAGAACAGAAGGCACAGAAATTAAAGACAGGAGAGAAGGGAGAAGAAAACCTGCACATAAGGAATTTCTGATGCCCTCTCTGTCTGGTGGCAGAAATTGTCAAGATCTCTTAGGATATTGTAATCGAATGTCCCGTTTTCAGGCCAATGGAAGTCATTGTCTAGTCTGTACTGAGGCCATGCCCTGTTACAGAAGAAGATTAATTTCTTCAGTTTGAGGTCTGAGAGACCGAGTTTGGTGAGGTTTTTTATGAGACATCCTAAAGGGGTCTGGTCGGAAGGCTTAGACTCTGAAGAGCCCATAGTGAAGACAGATGAGCAAGAGGGGGCGTCCCTGCCTTTTGTCACTGTCCCAAGAGGAGAGAATCTCCGAATGGGGGAGTCATCCCTGATAGAGGTCGTCACCACCTGTCAGGGAGCTCCGAGGACAAGAAGTCTGAGAGAGTGGAGAGGTTTGGCTAGGCGCCTAGTCTTCCCTGCAGTCCACTGAGACTGAAAGTCAAACCCCTCAAAACGTGAAGCGTGTCAGAGAAAACCGTCCATCCAGAAAGGGGTGTTTTTAGAGAGAAATTTGGAGGCCAATCGGGGAAGGAGAAGGGAGAAACTCCATACCTTTCTCTGGGCCAGCAGGGGTTTAGGACAGGGTTAGACCACCGGCCAATCAACCTACAATTACACGTCCCAACAGAATCAAGGAGTAAGCCCGGGATGAGCTGCTGCTGCCCATTGCTTCCCTGGTTGTAAGTTTGGATGGCAAAGAGGGATCATCCAGGCAGTTAATACCCTGTCCCGGGTTTTGGCACCAAATGTTGGAATCCATGGGAGTCCGAAAGACCAGAGTAACAGGCTTTATTGAAAGGAAGAAAGGAACCCTGCTGGGCACTTCTCCCAGGGAGAAGAGCGCCGGTTACAGACTAGGGGCGAATTATATAGTGTTTGGGAGAGCCTGAGGGGATACTGAGGCAAAAGTCCTGGTATGCCCGGAATGCTCCTCCTTGGTGGCTTGGGGCATGTGGGTGTTGAATCAAAAGTCCTGGTATGTCCGAAGCCCCTCCTTGGGGCAGCTTCTCAGCTTTGTGGAATTCCTTTATTTCAGGGGGGATAGTCCAGTAAGGGTGAGGTCTGACAGATAAGCAGAACATCAAGAGGGCAGTTTGAAATTTACATATCTATCAGTAAGGAAGTGGATGGGACAAGAGAAGGGATACCACTGGTACTCAGACATTTTATTTTTGTTTTTTTGTTTTTTTGTTACAGAGACAGAGAGAGGGGCAGATAGGGACAGACAGGAAGGGAGAGAGATGAGAAGCATCAATTCTTTGTTGCAGCATCTTAGTTTTTCATTGATTGCTTTCTCATATGTGCCTTGACAAAGGGGAGGGGTTACAGCAGAGCGAGGGACCCCTTGCTCAAGCCAGCGACCTTGGGGCCCGAGCTGGTGAGCCTTGCTCAAACCAGATGAGCCTGTGCTCAAGCTGGTGACCTTGGGGTTTCAAACCTGAGTCCTCTGTGTCCCAGTCCAATGCTCTATCTACCGCGCCACCACCTGTCAGGCTATTTTTGTTTTACTTTCAAATCAAGTTCTTACTTCTACATACCTTCCTTCAAAGACTGTAAAGACATTCACCACTATCTCCTTGTTATCTTCAGAAATGCTTGAAACATAGGCAGAATTTTTTTTTTTTTTAAACAGAGACAGAGTCAGAGAGAGGGATAGACAGGGACAGACAGACAGGAATGGAGAGATGAGAAGCATCAATTATTAGTCTTTCATTGCGTTACCTTAGTTGTTCATTGATTGCTTTCTCATATGTGCCTTGACTGTAGGCCTTCAGCAGACCAAGTAACCCCTTGCTCGAGCCAGCGACCTTGGGTCCAAGCTGGTGACCTTTTTGCTCAAACCAGATGAGTCCACGCTCAAGCTGGCGAGCTCAGGGTCTCGAATCTGGGTCTTTCCGCATCCCAGTCCGATGCTCTATCCACTGCGCCACCGCCTGGTCAGGCTGCAGAATTTTTTTTAAGTATCAACAGCCACTTGGAAATTGATAGATACATGAATTTACCAGGAATTCCAAACTGCCCTCTTGTTGTTCTGCTTATCTGTCAGACCTCACCCTTACTGGACTATCACCCCCGAGACAGAGGAATTCCAAGAAGCTGGCAAGCTGACCCAAGGAAGAGCATTCTGGACATACCAGGACTTTTGATTCAACACCCACTTGCTCAAGACTCTTCTTTTACCCTATAAATTCATCCCCTATCTTGTACTGGTGCTCTTCTTCCTGGAGAAGTGCCCGGCAGGGTTCCTTCTTCCTTTCAATAAAGCCTGTTGCTCTGGTCTTTCGGACTCCCACGGATTCCAACATTTGGTGCTGAAACCCGGAACAGGGTACTAACTGCCTGGATGATCCCTCTTTGCCGTTCAAACTTACAACCAGGGAAGCAATGGGCAGCAGCAGCTCGTCCTGGGCTTACTCCCTGATTCTGTTTGGACGTGCAATTGTAGGTTGATTGGCCGGCAGTCTAACCCTGTCCTGAACCCCTGCTGGACCAGAGAAAGGTAAGGAGTTTCTCCCTCCTCCTTCCCCGGTTGGCCTCCAAATTTCTCTCTAAAAGCAACCCTTCCTGGTCGGACAGTTTTGACTTTGGACCCCATATCTACGGGTGGTCTGCCTCTACTCCTTTATAGACTTCTACAAAAGTCTAGGCGCGCCTAGCCTGGCCCCTCTCCTACGTCCCAGGATCTCAGCCTTGGGGTGAAGACCTCTTCTCTGAGACTGTCTTTCTACGGAGATTTTCTCCTCTCGGAAATGTGACTGAAGGCAGGGACACCCCCTTCTCTCACCAGTCTCTTCTACTGGGGGGCTCCTCCCAGTCCAAACCGTCCAGCCAGGCTCTCCTCGGAACATGGGCTCCTCCCAATCTCAGGCCTCAGAGACTACTCTTTTACTCTTTCAGGACTCACCCTACTCTCTGAGGTTCACAGTTTGGGAGGTTTCTACTCCGAGTGGCTAGCTTCTACGGACTTCCTCGAAAGTCTAGGTGTCTAGCCAGGTTGCTTTCTACTACCATTACAATATCCTAAGAGATCTTGACAACTTTTGCCACCGGACGGGGAGGGCATCAGAAATTCCTTATGTGCAGGCCTTTCTTCTCCCTTCTCTCCTGTCCTTAATTTCTGTGCTACTTGTTCTACACGCAGGCCGTTTTTGGCCAGAGAAACCTCACCTAAAACCTCCACTCCTAATCTTTCCTTCTCCACGGACTCCCAACTCTCTCTCCCTCCTGCCTGACCCCCGGGGCACCTCTTTCTCGGGACCCCTCTTTGGTCCCTCTGCAAATCTCTTTCCCTCGAGTCTCTTCCCTCCAGAAAGCCCCTCCCTTCACAGGATTCTGTTTTCTCATTCACCTGCAAATCCAGTCTCTCTTTCTCCTCCCCTGCTGGCTGGGGGCCCCTCCCTTCTCCACTGTGTTCTTAAGCCCCCCCTACCTCCTTACAAACTGCAGGCTCTGCCTTTCTTCTCCTCGCCCCAACCCCCCTCCTCACAGGCTACAGCTATGCCCTTCTCCCCTTCGTCCTCTCCCCTCTTCAGAGCTCCAAATCTTTTTGACTCCTCTGACCACATGGCGCCACCACTAATACCTCAACCTCCTCCTCCTCCTCCTGCAGATTCTGACCCTCCTTCTTTTCCATCCAGCTGCTCACACTGTCCATCCGTCTGCTTTCTCTCTTCCTCCCCTCTATGCTGACAACTCCCTGCCATTTCAAAAAACTTAAAAAAACAGAATTGTCTATTGAGCTATGTGAGTGAATAATCTGTTTTGTCTCTTTGTCAAAAAACACCTCTAGTATAATTTTAATTGAAACAAGTAAAGCACGCTCATTTAAATTCCTTAATTCATAATGTGTATCTGAAGTATCTTTGTGTCTGTTTCTAAGGCCTTAAACCAATAATTACCCGCCTCTTAAATTAAGGCTTACTCATCCCCACAGACTCTCCCTGCAATACCCCATCCTTCCTGTTCAAAAACCTTCAGGGGATGATCGCCTCGTACAAGCCTTACACCTAATCAATGAGGTAATGATTCCCCTCCATCCAGTAGTCACTAATCTCTACAAGTTACTGTCACACATTCCCTCAAACACCACTCACTTCAGGATCCTAGAACTCAAGAATGCCTTCTTTACCATTCCTCTACACCAGCGGTTCTCAACCTGTGGGTCACGACCCCGGCGGGGGTCAAATGACCAAAACACAGGGGTCGCCTAAAGCCATCAGAAATACATATTTTATTTAAAAATGTATTGTATAATAATACAATAACAGTTGAAATGGTGCACGTGGAGATGGTAGTGCTGCTGGAAGCTGGTCCGCACTGTTGTACGCCCAGCTGGGCAACGCCTGCGCTGCCAGACGCGGAGCAGTCGCGGCTAGCGATTGTGGTCATAAAGTCGAATGGTCATAAGTTGCATAGGTCGTAAGTTGATTGATATTTGTACTCTCTCACAATATGTAGATGATCTACTCCTCCGCAGCCCCTCTCTGCCTGCCTCAAGGAGACACACCTCCACCCTTCTTAACTTACTCGCAATGAAGTGATATCGTGTCTTCTCTGCTAAGGCTCAACTTCACTCTTAGTCCATAGTCTATCTGGGCATCGCCTTAACCCCCACCACCTGAGGTCTCACCCTAGATCGAACTCAGACCCTCCGCAGTCTCCAACCACCTACCATCACAAATCAAATCCTTTCTTTCCTCAGTCTAATAGGCTTCTTTAGACACTGGATTTCCAATTTTGCTCTCTTAGTCAAGTCCCTCAGTGAGATCTTCTGAGCATGGCTTTTAAGGTCTATAATGGCCAAGGAAGTAACAGAAAAGGCAAATAAGGCCCCAAAAAAGTCAGGAAATACCAGCTTTTGGCATACACTCTCAAAGGCTCCAGCACCCTAAAGGGCTTCATAAGATTCCATCAGGCGGCCCTGGCCGGTTGGCTCAGCGGTAGAGCGTCGGCCTGGCATGCGGGGGACCCGGGTTTGATTCCCGGCCAGGGCACATAGGAGAAGCGCCCATTTGCTTCTCCACCCCCCTCCCTCCTTCCTCTCTGTCTCTCTCTTCCCCTCCCGCAGCCAAGGCTCCATTGGAGCAAAGATGGCCCACGCGCTGGGGATGGCTCCTTGGCCTCTGCCCCAGGCGCTAGAGTGGCTCTGGTCGCAGCAGAGCGACGCCCCGGAGGGGCAGAGCATCGCCCCCTGGTGGGCAGAGCGTCGCCCCTGGTGGGCATGCCGGGTAGATCCCGGTCAGGCTCATGCGGGAGTCTGTCTGGCTGTCTCTTCCCGTTTCCAGCTTCAGAAAAATACAAAAAAAAAAAAAAATCCAGGTCACAATCTTCTTTAAGGGGGAGAATTCTACATTAACTATAGGAACTGATAAGGGAACTCCAGATGCTGGGTTACAGCTACTCCTAACCTGCCCCCTCTCCAAAGAATACCTTTTACAGGAATCAACTGAGTTGGAAAATGCTCATAGCCTGTCTCTACTCCAGCAATTCCAAGAAAGTTTTCCAGAAGTATGGGCTGAAACCAATCCTCCCGAACTTGCGGCTCATCAGCCACCTGCGGTCATACAATTGCTGTCTACCACAACTCCAGCAGCGGTAAGACAATACCCAATGAGTTGGTAAGCTAAGGAGGGAATAGCTGTTCACATACGGCGTCTCCCGGAAGCGGGAATCTTGGTGCCTTGCCGATCCCAATGGAACACTCCCTTATTACCTGTCCTAAAGCCTGGAACAAAGGATTACTGACCGGTCCAGGACCTTCGGGAAGTTAACAAATGGGTAGAGACCATACACCCCATAGTCCCTAACCCCTACACATTGGTAGAGACCATACACCCTACAGTCCCTAACCCCTACACATTGGTAGAGACCATACACCCTACAGTCCCTAACCCCTACACATTGCTCAGCTTCCCGCACCCTGAGCATCGGGTCTATACAGTCCTAGACCTTAAAAATGCCTTCTTCAATATCCCGCTAGCCCCTAAAAGCCAGCCTGTTTTTGCCTTTAAGTGGATAAATCCAGCAGGAGAATGCTCTGGCCAATTAACCTGGACTAGGCTGCCTCAGGGCTTCAAAAACTCTACTATCTTTGATGAAGCCCTGAATACAGACCTGGTAGCCTTCCAACAGGAACATCAAGACTGTACCCTACTCCAGTACGTAGATGACCCAACTACTGGTGGCATCTACACAGGAGCACTGTCTCGAGGCAACTCAGGACCTCCTCGCCACACTACAAACACTCAGGTACCGAGTGTCAGCCAAAAAAGGCTCAACTCTACACTTTGGAAGTTACTTACTTAGGCTATCGGGTCAAAGAAGGGAAGAGAACTCTGTCCTCTGGACACATCAAGGCCATACTCCAGGTCTTCATTCCAACAACAAAAAGGCAAGTAAAAGAATTCCTTGGGGCTGTGGAATATTACAGACTGTGGATCCTAGGTTTTGCCGAATTAGCAAATCCTCTCTATGCCTGCACGGGTGGGTGGGTCACAACCCCTAAACTGGACTGAAACAGAACAAAAAGCCTTTGAAAACCTTAAAAGGGCTCTAGTATCGGCCCCTGCTCTTGCCCTACCTGACATCTCAAAGCCCTTTCAGCTATTTATTCATGAGGCTCAGGGAATCACAAAAGGGGTTTTAACTCAACCCCTAGGACCATAGAAAAGACCAGCTGCATACCTGTCTAAACAACTGGACCCTGTGGCAGCCAAATGGCCTGCATGCTTAAGGGCTGTGGCAGCAACCGCAATCCTAGTTAGAGAGGCTAACAAGCTCACATTAGGTAAAGAGCTAACTCTGACAGCACTAAATGCAGTAGAAACGCTCCTAAGGGAAACTCCAGAAAAATATGTCTAACACTCAAGTAACCCAGTTCCAAGCTTTACTCCTCCAACAGCCCAGAATAAGGTTTTAAAAAACAATTGCCATAAACCCCGCGAGCCTACTACCAAATGACGACCTGGATACCCCGCTACATGACTGCAAGGAGGTAATCAACATCATACAGACTGCTCGACCAGACTTAAAGGACTCTGAGCTACCTTACGCTAATGAAGTACTGTACACAGATGGGAGCAGCTACATAAAAGACAATATCAGGTATGCGGGGGCTGCAGTAGTGACCCTGAATCGGGTCATTTGGTCACAGGTGTTAGGCCAGGGAACTTCAGCACAAAAGGCAGAACTAATAGCCCTTGCCTGACCAGGTGGTGGTGCAGTGGATAGAGCATTGAACTGGGATGCGGAAGGACCCAGGTTCGAGACCCCGAGGTCGCCAGCTTGAGCACGAGCTCATCTGGCTTGAGCAAAGCTCACCAGTTTGAGCCCAAGGTCCCTGGCTTGAGCAAGGGGTTACTCGGTCGCTGAAGGCCTGCAGTTAAGGTGCATATGAGAAATCAATCAATGAACAACTAAGGTGTCGCAACGAAAAACTGATGATTGATGCTTCTCATCTCTCTGTTCCTGTCTGTCTGTCCCTGTCTATCCCTCTCTCTGGCTCACTCTCTCTGTCCCTGTTAAAAAAAAAAAAAAGAACTAATAGCCCTTATCGAGGCCCTCAGATGAGGAAAGGGAAAGGCAGTTTCCATTTATATGGACAGCAGGTATGCTTTTGCTACAGCACACGTACATAGTACCATTTATAAAGAAAGAGGACTACTTACCTCGGCTGGGAAGAATATTAAAAAATAAAAATCTTAGCATTACTAAAAGCTATCCAACTCCCCTCAGCCATAGCAATCATTCACTGCAGAGGGCACCAAAAAGGAGATTCGAAAGAAGCCTGAGGAAACCGAGCAGCAGACCCAGAGGCACGAGCCAATAGCTATAAAATCAGTGGGGCCTCTCCAAGTTTTGGTGACTTTGCCTTTGCCTGAGTTGCCCGACACTCCTCATTACTCTCAGTTAGAAACTACCCTAGCTGAAGAGAAAAGAGCTACCAAAAATGTCAATGACTATTAAATCCTACCAAATAAAAGAATCTTGATTCCAAAGACATTAGGGCAGACAATAGCCCTTCAAATACATCAAGCCTCCCACCTCGGCATAATCAAAATGACTAAATTACTCCAATCCAGGTATTCATACCACACCTGGACCAGATATTGAGTAGCATTATACAACACTGCCAGGCCTGCGCACGGGTAAATGCAAAACAAGGTAGGAGAACACCCTTAGGAGTTAGAAAGAAAAAAACCATGCCAGGAGAACACTGGGAAATTGATTTCACTGAAATAAAGCAGGGTACATGCAGGGTACAGGTATCTCCCAGTCTATGTGGACACTTTCTCCGGATGGGTAGAGGCATTCCCCACTAAGTCAGAAACTGCTACCACAGTACTTAGGGAATTACTCCATGAAATAATTCCATGATTCGGCCTCCCTACCACCATGGGTTCTGACAATGGGCCGGCATTCATTGCCAAAATATCCCAGGACTTAGCCAAAATCTTAAATATTAAGTGGAAATTACATTGTGCCTATAGGCCCCAAAGTTCAGGGCAGGTAGAGCGTATAAATCGGACTCTGAAAGAAATTCTAACTAAATTTGTTTTAGAAACCGGTGAAAACTGGCCAACCTTACTCCCACTAGTTATCCTTAGGGCAAGGTGTACCCCCTATAAAAAAGAATTTACGCCCTTTGAGATAATGTTTGGGAGACCTAATCCCTTATTCCCAAAACTCAGAGAAAAAATAAAAGCTGAGTTAAGTAACCACTCCTTCCTTAAGTACTTGCAGGGTTTGCAAATTACTCAGCAGGCTGTCAAAAGGACAGTCAAGAGGCACTTCCTACATTGCCAAAAAATCCAGTACATCCTTTTCAGCCTGGGGACTCATTCTGGGTAAAGAAATACATCACCCAAGGACTGACTCCCACGTGGATGGGCCCACACACTGTGATCCTAACCACTCCCACTGCTGCCAAGATAGAGGGCGTGCCCACCTGGGTCAATCACAGCAGGTTCAGGCCTACAAACCCAGCGGAGACACCATCGTGGACGACAGAGACTGACCCCACCAACCCTTGCAAGTTAACCCTAAGAAGGATGGTGAATATATAAAAAAAACTCACTAAGGGCCCTGGCCGGTTGGCTCAGTGGTAGAGCATTGGCCTGGCGTGCAGGAGTCCCAGGTTCAATTCCCGGCCAGGGCACACAGAGAAGCGCCCATCTGCTTCTCCACCCCTCCCCCTCTCCTTCCCCTCTCCTTCCTCTCTGTCTCTCCCCCTCTCCTTCCTCTCTGTCTCTCTCTTCCTCTCCCGCAGCCAAGGGAGCAAAGTTGGCCCGGGCGCTGAAGATGGCTCTGTGGCCTCTGCCTCAGGCACTAGAATGGCTCTGGTTGCAGCAGAGCAATGCCCCAAATGGGCAGAGCATCACCCCCTGGTGGGCATGCCAGGTGGATCCCAGTAGGGCACATGCGGGAGTCTGTCTGACTACCTCCCCATTTCCAACTTCAGAAAAAACAAACAAAAAAACCCACAACAAACTCACTAAGTACTCTTAAAATTCTGACTAAAAGTAAAT
This sequence comes from Saccopteryx leptura, assembly GCF_036850995.1. Lineage (NCBI taxonomy): Eukaryota > Metazoa > Chordata > Mammalia > Chiroptera > Emballonuridae > Saccopteryx > Saccopteryx leptura. The sequence goes on from NC_089508.1 coordinate 125,822,608, forward strand.
TGTTATAAAAACCAATTAGTTTTATATAAATTGCAAAAGATTTGTGCAATTTATAAGAAATTAATCAACATTTGTTTCTTTAATAAACTATATTGCTATTAATGCTATCTGTTAAATGCCTGTTACATATTGTAAGTTAATATTCCTAGACAACAGCCTTATGCTCATCAATAAATTAAGTAAAAAATTTGACTTAGGAAATAGAATCAGTGGGGAATGTTGTAAAGTGCCAAAAGCTACAGAATTAATATTAATATTTTAGGAAATTTAAAGAACATTTTATTAATTTGGGCTAGGTGTGCAAAAAGATTTTGTAAGTGTGATTTCTATGCTTGTGTGATTAGCATCAAAACTAAGATGGCCAATGGCATTGTGTTGTAAATGCAGAAGAGGAAGAAGACTTGGATTCCCTGACCTTCCCCCATACCTATGGGAGGAAGGGTGAATAGCTAGCCAGGTACAGGAAGAAAAAAAGATTAAATTAAAATCTTTTCTTATACTAATGAACCATTTACAGGTATCTGTCCCTATGGAAACTACCCCTCCCCCCTGAAAGCATGTGGTTAATGTATGTATCTCTAAACAAGAGGTATAAACTTATGCCATGATGTCAGGTTTTCTCCCCTCCCCTGTATAATTAGGAGTATATAAACAGCCCCTGAACTGTTTTTGGGGGCTGCACAATTTGGGTTTATTGCCCTGTTGTCAGCCATATGTGGCCGGTATATTTAATAAATTTCCTCCTTTAATAAAACTTTTCAAAAACTTATTTGGACTACGTGCCTCTATGAACACCCGCGGATTTGTGAATTTAGTTACTTTACAACACCTCCAACCAATGGAGCCATCCGGCCAGGGCTCCTTTCCAAATCTTATTACCTCCCCTTCTTAATGTGTCCCTCCCTCCATTGTTCTTCACAAGAAAAATAGGTCTACTAAAGAATTCTTCACGTTTTGCTTTCTTTCTCTTTGCTTTTAAAACAATAAACTTAGCAGCAGTCCCGTCTTCTACAGGAATATGCCTTGCCCTTGTCACCAGAAAGGTTAAAGTGCACACTAGTCCAAGTAAAGTAGAGAAAAGGAATCAGCACTGCTCTTTCTCCGCAGCCCAGCTGCCCAATCTCACCTGTTTCTGTCTGACACTCCCTGGACACATTTCCAATGTGTCCCCAGTTCCGGGATGAGATTAAATCAACTTGAGTTGGGACCACAGCACAATACAATCCTTTCTCTGGACTTACATGCTAATACTCCAAGTTTACCACTCAAAAGGAAAGGCATTTAATTCTAAGTGGAACTGCAAATTGTCTCCTTTTTGATGATCTTGGAAATAAAAACCATGAAGTCATCTTACAAACTTTCATGCAAAGTAGCCAGCCCTATTAAGCTAATCTATCCAACAAGTAATTATATACTACTATGTTCCAGCCCTAGTTAGAGAAGGAATGGAGGTATGTTAGGAGATTCAGATTATAAAAAATTATGCCACATATGAACTTAGACACTGATTCAATATCTGATATCAAGCAAGTCAAATTTTAAAAATGGCTTTCAGAGAGCTCTGGATATTCACATAATAATCTTCCTTCCATTCTAGAATAAGAGGACTGGGGAAAGTAGTGAGGACTATTCTGTTTAGGGACAATGGGATCCTAAGTAACTCACAGGAATTTGCATGGAAACATCAGAACAGGAGAGAAACTTTGTAACAGCCATTAAGTATGTACTTACAGCTTCAATCAACCAGTTTCAGGAAAAGTAAAGACTGCATGCAGTCAATCAACACTTAACCTGAATTTAGCCACTTAACCTAAAAAATTAGGGCTTTACCAGCTCCATCAATTGCACAACAGTATTTGGGCACCATCAAATGGGTGCCATCTCAAGCGACCAGATCTTTGATTTGCAAATAGGATGTGGCTTAATAATCAAACCACAGAACTAAGTCATTCAAGTAGCTAGAGTCTAAAATAATTTAATTTAATAGGTTTAACAATATGTAGCAACAGACTCTCCAGTTGACAGAAACACTCTCAACGGCAAAGACAGTAACAAATACTGAACACCTTCTTAGACCATTAGCAATGGAGGGACTAAGGCTAACCCTTGAAGGTGAATTCAGAATAGAACGGAAACTCGGTACTAGACTTGTTTTTGAGAAAAGGAAAGTATGAATTCCAGTGGATTTGAGGTTCAGACCAAAAACAGAAGTTGTGCTACATTAAGAAAAACACTGGCCCAATGCCTACAAGGCAGTTATTTGGAGGAACCCGATGAAAAGTGGTTAGCTAAGATTCAACTTGTATATGTTGTTTTCTTTACTGAAATCAGCCCCATAAAGGAAATATACCCCGTTTAAGCCTTGTGGATGTTGTTTTCCCTTCCATCAATTAATTTTTCTTCTTCTTCAGAAATAGGGTTATAGCTCAAGTCATCTGAAAGCCTCCCCAGAACACTCTGGTCCAAAGGAAAGAAAAACAGAGGAAGAAGTTACTCCTATGTCTTTGGTAATGTTCATCCAAACCAGTTTTCATGATCTCTCAAGGGATATAAACCCCTCAACTAACAGAGTAAATTCATTCACAGGAAGGTAGTAAATTGAAATAAAACACTTTAGCTTTTTATCTGTTTCTAAATCTTTCATAGGGAATTTATAGCAACCCGTTGTCACATAACCTCCGGTTTCCATTTTCTTGATTAAACTGCAGTTCTTTTGAAATGGAGGTAAATGCTTACTTTATACAATAGCAGTAAACATGTCAATTATCTATCTTTTCAGCATTTTATAATACATTGTGCCCTTTTGCTACATATTTTCCCACTTGGACTGTAAAGCTTAGCCATAGGTCTTCTACTTTTCTTTTTTCTTTTTAAGTGAAAGGAGAGGAGATAGATTCCTACATGTGCCGCCACCAGGATCTACCTAGCAACCCCCATCTGGGGCTGATGGTCAAATTAACGGAGCTATCCTCAGCACCTGAGGCTGAGCTCCCTCCCAACCCCAGCTATCCTCAGCGCACAGGGTAGGGGGGTGAGGACCATGCTTGAACCAATGGAGCAGCTGACTGTGGAAGTGGAAGAGAGAGAGAAGGGGGAGAGGGAAGGGAAGAGAAGCAGATGGTTGGCTTCTCCTGTGCACCCTGACGTCCGCATGCTATGCTGATGCTATATATATTCACTGAGCCAACTAGCCAGGGCCTCTACTTTTCTTAGAACATCCAGAGCACCTAGAACTGGGATAGGCACATACCAATTATATGACAGATCAATTTTTTTTCTTTTTTTTGTGTGTGTGTGTGCACAAGCCAGGCTCTAACTGTTCTATATCAAAATAATGTTCTGACTGGCAATCCTATGTAAGGCATTTTATTATTTGTCCCAAAGGATTGAGAAATATGAGACTCACCACACACACAACAGCCTGGTCTCTCCTCCGCCCAGCCCAAAGAATTTTACTGGTGAAGAATTACCTTGATGGCAGTTCTGTCACTCTCTGCCATCTGTTTAATTAAATGCTTTCAATATAGCAAATGAGAACATTTGTGAAAAGTGTACTGCTCACAAAAATCAGGGGATATTTCAAAATGAATATAAGGCAATAAAATATCCCCTAATTTTTGTGAGCAGTATGATTTAAGAACAGGTGAAACTATTCAAATTGATGTTACTATACAGCCCATCCACCCAACCATCAACATAGCTTCCACTCATGAATAGCTACACCTCATTTAATAGAGAACTTGATTCCAGGACATGTTCAAGAAAAACTCTTAAGTTTTATGTCCATAAAGTAGACTCTGATTCCTTTGCGTTGATGAAATACTAATCCTCAAACACAACTTTCAGCAGTTGCCTTCAAGAAAATTGCCAACCCTTGCTAGTGTAGATGAAACCCATTCCAACCGTACTCCTGACTTTTCGTTTAAACCCTCACTTCACCACGCACCCCACTCTCTTCCTCCCCATCGCACCCAACACCCAGCACTTGAGCTCAATTATATCCTTCTGACGCCTCCGCCCGAGCCTTTCAGGCTTCCTGGAATGCGCTCTTCTTCGTCCTGGCCCACCATATCCACTGCCCCGCTCTAGCTGGCGGTTCAAACCCCATCTCCGTACAAAAGTGCTCTGTGGTTCCTCTCGCAGTTCAAACATCTCCTGCCTACGCCAGGTGTCACTTTCCTGTCCTTGCGCGTAGGTCCATGCATTTCTCACGTTTTGTCAAAACCGTTTCGGGGTCAGCTCTGGTCTCCCCCACCCCAGCCTGCTCGCAGCTTCACCAGGAGCCCTGGGACACTCAGAGACGGCCAGAGAGGCCACTTGGGACGTCCACTGGCACAGACCATGCAGTCATTTGGTGTCCTGGTTGGACTGTCGTCCTGGGACGGGCAGTTTGAGAGAAACACAGCCCGAGAACAGGACGCGGTGAACGGGCTCGAGGCGTCTGGAACCACAGCCGGAGAGACATTGGAGAGTGGGGACGGGGTAGACGGGAGGGCCGGCCACAGCCCGCGAAACAAGGCGTCTCGGCGGCGGGGGCGCGGCGGCTCACCTGCGGGGGCGCGGCGGTGCCACGGCCCGGACCCGAAGAGCAGATCCCGGTAGCGCCGGAAGGCCTCGTCGAGGACCGAGCAGCCCGCCTGCGCGGCCGACTGGATGTGGTACTGGAACTGGAAGCTGTTCGGGAGGACGACGTAGGACCAGTCGGCGGTCTGGACGCGCTGCGGCCAAGGCCACAGGGCCGCCACCGGACCCGCGAACGCCGCCGCCAGCAGCAGCGATAGGTACAGCCCGGGGCCCGCCATGAGCCTCTCCTCTCTGCGGTCCCGCGGGCCTGCCACGTGACCCCGCGCTCTTCGGAGCGGCGCCCGCGTGACCACCGCCGTGTCACGTGACCCGTGCGGGCGCCTAGCCTGCGACCAGGACCGCGGAGCCCTCGCCCTGTCCGGGCCTGAGCCCGGCCCTCCCGCGGCGCCGAGCGCTGGGCGGCGCCCTGAACACGGCGGCCCGATGGCTGGTGGCGCTGGCGAGGTTGTGCGCTGCGGAGGCCGCGCTGCCATCGCAGAACTGCTAGAGTCAGACTGTGGAAGCACCACGTGGGTAGCGGGGCCACAAGGTCTTTGTAGGCTCAGTCAGTCTTGAATGAGGAACGATAGTTCGCCAGAAACTTCAGAAGCAGAAATGAGGATTGAAACCACAGGTCGTGGTGATGTGAAAGGCCGTGGGGCTGGGATTCGGTGGTATGAATGACCCTTCTAGACAAAGGATCCCCAAATCACAAAAATGTGATCTCTTGATGGAGGGGCGGGAAACTGTGCTTTCAGAACACGCTTGACGTGTCCTCATTCCTTCTTCTGGTGTGGGCTCTTCTTTTGATGGTTGATAATCTCCTAGTAACTGCTCCCAAATCTACACCCGCCCTGGACAAAACTTCACAAGCTGGGGTATGTACTCACCCCAAGTAGTAAGACAGTGGTTGGACTTTGGGTGCATGATGGAGAATGCCCAGGAATAAGATAGGAGGCTGGTCCTGCTGGGCTTACATAGAAATTCAAGGTCAGGACTTTATTCTGTGCTCAACTGAAAATCACACCAGGCCCTGGCAGGATAGCTCAGTTGGTTCATCCCCCATCAGGACACATACAAGAATAAGAAAATTACTAATGAAAATTCTTAGAGATTTTTATAACTTTATTGGCTGATTTGAGAGAGAGAGAGAGAGAGAGGAGGGGAAAGAGAAACATCAATTTGTTGTTCCATTTATGCATTCCTAGGTTGATTCTTGTAGGCACAGTGCGGAGCATATAGTAGATCAGAGGTCGGGAACCTATGGCTTGTGAGCTAGATGCGGCTCTTTTGATGGCTGCATCTGGCTCGCAGACAAATCTTTAATAAAAAAAAAAACGTTAAAAATATAAAACATTCTCATGTATTAAATCCATTTCCTACTGCTCATGTTCATGGTTGCGGGTAGCTGGAGCCAATCACAGCTGTCCTCCGGGACAACACCAAATTTTTATTGGATAATGCATAACGTACACAGGTCGTTGTATGGTTCTCACAGAATTACACGGGTCGTTGTATGGCTCTCATGAATTACATTTTAAAATATGTGGTGTTCACGGCTCTCTCAGCCAAAAAGGTTCCCGACCCCTGTAGTAGATGCTCAAGACAGACCAGGTACGTGAACTACCGAAGGGCCCTGATTGTCTCTTTTCTTTTTTTTTATTTTCTTCCTTCCTTCCTTCCTTCCTTCCTTCCTTCCTTCCTTCCTTCCTTCCTTCCTTCCTCCTCCCTCCCTCCCTCCCTCCCTCCCTCCCTCCCTCCCTCCCTCCCTCCCTCCCTCCCTTCCTTCCTTCCTTCCTTCCTTCCTTCCTTTTCTTTACAGAGACAGAGAGAAAGAGTCAGATAGGGACAGACAGACAGGAACGGAGAGAGATGAGAAGCATCAATCATTAGTTTTTCGTTGCGACACCTTAGTTGTTCACTGATTGCTTTCTCATATGTGCCTTGACCGTGGGCCTTCAGCAGACCGAATAACCCCTTGCTCAAGCCAGCGACCTTGGGTCCAAGCTGGTGAGCTTTTGCTCAAACCAGATGAGCCCACGCTCAAGCTGGCAACGTCGAGGTCTCGAACCTGGGTCCTCCACATCCCAGTCCAACGCTCTATCCACAGCGCCACCGCCTGGTCAGGCTGATTGTCTATTTTCTTAGTTAGCAGCATCTTTTTATCCTTCAGGTCTTATCCTAGACCAGAACAAGTATAGTGTGAATGGAGTAGGTGTGGGCTGACAGTGATTGGCTCAATTCTCCCATGGCCAGGCGGAGCCTAGGGCTGCTAGACATCCTGGCCAGTTGTCACCTTCAGCAATGAGCCGTGAGAAACTTTGAAAGGCACCTTCTTTTGGATACTTCTTTATTTTATACACCCTTGTTTTAGCCTCTTTTCTTGTCCATGGTCCCCACAGACTACATGCTGACTGAGTGGTATCTTTTCCCACAGTTGTATCCTTCTGCCTGTACCGGGACTCTGCACACAGTAAGAGTTCAATACATATTTTTTGAATGAATGCAATGAGGAAGCATTTGTATTACAGTTTTAAAGACAGAATTCCAATGTGTGGAGGCAAAGACCAGTCCATGGAAAAGGACTACATATCAGAATAAAAACAGTATCTGGCACTCAGACACTTGATGAATCTTTAAAATAAGTAGAATGAGCCTGACTAGGCAGTGATGCAGTGCATAGAACATTGTCCTGGGATGCTGAGGACCCGGGTTTGAAACCCCAAGGTCACTGACTTGAGCCTGGGGTCATCTGGCTCTAGTGCACACTCACCAGCTTGAGTGCGGGGTCACTGGCTTGAGTGTGGGATCATAGACATGACCCCATATTTGCTGGCTTGAGCCCAAAGGTTGCTAGCTTGAAGCCCAAGGGTCACTGACTTGAGCAAGGGGATCACTGGCTTGGCTGGAACCTCCAGGTCAAGGCACATATGAGAAAGCAATTAAGGTGCCGCAACTAGGAATTGATGTTTCTCATCTCTCTAGGCAGAAATCTCTGAAGAATCTGAAGCAATTCCTTTTGTCTAGAACTAATAGGGTATGAAGAGAAATACTGATAAAAAATGTTAGTATCCCATTTACCATAGGAGCTGTTTAATTAAGGCTCTTGCCCACTTTAAGATTACATCTAAGTCAGATTAACTCATGGAAAAATATCAGAAATCCTATTCATGGTTAGACTATTAGTCCTGGTCCTCTGATGTTAGGGTTTTTAGAACAAAAAAGAATAAATGTATATAGTTAAGATAGTTATGTGTGGTGTTTAAATCTCTTTAAAAGAGGGCTCTTTGTTTTTTCTTCTTCTTCTTTTCCAAGTGAGAGGAGGGGAGATAGATTCCCATTTGCATCCTGACCAAGATCCCCTATCTGGGGTCAATGCTCTGCCCATCTTGGGCCATGCTTGCAACTGAACTATTTTTAGCGCCTATGGTGGAGTTCCCATGGAGCCATCCTCAGCACGCAGGGCCAACATGCTCAAACCAATCGAGCCATGGATGCAGGAGTAAAAGAGAGAAAGAGAGAGAAAGGGGAGGGGTGGAGAAGCAGATGGTCACTTCTGTGTGCCCTGACTAGGAATTGAAGCTGGGACGTCCATATGCTAGGCTGATGCTCTACCACTGAGCCAACTGGCCAGGCTAGGGCTTTTTGCTTTTTTTTTTTTTTCCTGTATTTTTCTGAAGCCGGAAACGGGGAGAGACAGTCAGACAGACTCCCGCATGCGCCCGACCAGGATCCACCCGGCACGCCCACCAGGGGGAGATGCTCTTCCCCTCCAGGGCAGTTGCTCTGTTGTAACCAGAGCCACTCCAGCGCCTGGGGCAGAGGCCAAGGAGCCATCCCCAGCGCCCGGGCCATCTTTGCTCCAATGGAGCCTCGCTGTGGGAGGGGAAGAGAGAGACAGAGAGGAAGGAGGGGGAGGGGTGGAGAAGCAGACGGGCGCTTCTCCTGTATGCCCTGGCCGGGAATCAAACCCAGGACTTCTGCACGCCAGGCCGACGCTCTACCACTGAGCCAACCAGCCAGGGCACGGCTTTTTGCTTTTTAAAACTACATCCTGCTCTAGGCATCCCAATGGCTGCTGTGGACTACAATTATCTTGCCTCTAGTCTAGTCTCTTAGGCCTGCATGCCTATAGCCTTAGTGGCTATAGATGCTCGTGCTGGCCAAATCCACAGAAATAATCTGAAAACCCTTAAGGGAGGTAGGACATCAATGAAACTTTAATCTGAGCATATAAGGCCTTACAATGATTAGAAAATCATTCAGACCATACATTATTGCCTACTGAAATTTCCCAGTTAGCCCCAAAAGATTTATCATTCACTTCTTTCTTGCCTTCCTCCCATTCTCCTGTCTGGGTCCTCCATAATTATTTTTCTTCCTTGACTAATAGCCAGGCTACAACCTCCAGGGACTCTAGAGCACAGATCCCTTCAACTTTTCTGTCCTTTGGCCATCTGTTAGCATTTGGCTTGCCTGACCAATGGTGACACAGTGGATAAAGCATTGACCTAGAACGCTGAGGTTGCAGGCTCTGAGTACAGATGGTCAGCATGAGGTCTCTGGCTTGAGCAGGGGGATGGTCCACATGATTCCAAAGCTCACCAACTTAAACCCAAAAGTCACTGGTTTGAACATGTACGGTCAAGGCATGTACAAGAAGCTCAATGCACAACTAAAGTGAAAGCAAGTACAAGTTGATGCTTTTTGCCCTCTCCCTTTCTGTCTCTCTGTTCTCTCAAAAAAACACACAAAAAACAACACAAAAAACATTTGGCTTTAAAAAACATTAGTGCCATATTACTATGATACAGCTTTCCAAAATATTTAATTTCACTCATGGTACAGGGGGACCTCTTGATGCAATGAGCACCAGATAAAATGTCTTACTTCTCTTGGGAGCAGCTTTTGGGTCTTTCTCTTGGATTTCTTTTCTTTGTGTTGGGATTGACTATCCTCTTAAAATTTGTCTCCCAGGTGGGTATCACAGAAAATGCCCTGGGCCTGAAGCAGGATGTAGTCTAGGCAGGAGTCCCTGTGGTGATACCTAGCTCACCCACAAAGTATTGATTAGAAATTTGAATGAAGGTCCCAGGATAGTGCTTCTTGGCCTGGAGTGTCCTCAGCATGTTTCTCCCAAAGAGACCTGGCAGGCAATAGCCACAGTAGGCAGATGGTCACAATTCAGTGGTTTGAAGATTATGCATCTGGCCTCATACTATCCTGAATAAAGACCGAGCATCTATAAAATTTCATAGAGAAATAATTAGCCTCTAATAAATATGTGGGAAGAAACATTGTACTACTGAACTCAACCCATATGTGCTGATTGTAATGTTTGTTTGAAAAATTTATTCAATCCTCTATTGTAAACTTCTTTTTTGTATGTGTGACAGAGAGCAGAGAGAGACACAGATAGGGACAGACAGGAAGGGAGAGAGATGAGCAGCACCAATTCTTCATTGCGGCTCCTTAGTTGTTCATTGATTGCTTTCTCTTATGTGCCTTGACCAGAGGGCTACAGCAGACCGAGTAATCCCTTGCTCAAGCCAGTGACCTTGGGCTCAGGCTAGTGAGCCTTGCTCAAACCAGATGAGCCTGCACTCAAGCTGGCGACCTCAGGGTTTTGAACCTGGATCCTCTGCATCCAGTTTGACGCTTTATTCACTGCGCCACCACCTGGTCAGGCTGTAAACTTCTTGAACTAAAACAACAGAACATCCTTTCCCACCAGAAATGAGTACAAAGATCTAGGGGAAATTTTTAAGAATCACAAAAGTATAGACCTAGATGTTATCTTAGAAATTGCCTAGTTCACTTCTCGTTTTAGGGGAGAACTAAGAACCAGGGAAGCAAAGTGTTGTTCCTCAAAAGCAGGTATAGGATATTATTCATAGTGATACTTCCAGCGCTGTGCAAAGTGCTGAGTACATAGTATGTTCTCAACAAATTCTTATTCATTTCTTGTTGTGCATAGTAGAGTGCTTCTCATGCAGTTGGCACACCGATAAATTTATATTGAAATTATTCAACCAAGTGTAAGAGAAAGGTTCAGCTGGAAATGGAGCACAGATATGTGGGCTTCCTAGCTCTCCCTACCTCTCTGGATTATGCCTCTGGAAATATCTGCAGTCATGCAGTCTCTTTGAAATTGAATGCAGTTTGATCATGAAGGCTGCTATGCCTACATCTTGTTCTTAGCCCACTGTCTTATTCTAGAAAGGAATGATTATTGGATTTAAATGTGCATGGATACCTGACCTGTGATGGCTTAGTGGATAAAGTGTTGATCTGGAACCCTGAGGTTCCACTGGTTTGAAACCTCAGGCTTGCTCAACTGCTATGGTTAATGCTTCTCGCTTCTATCTCCCGCCCCCCCCCCATTTTCTCTCTCAAATAAATAATAAATTCTTTTTTAAAATGTGCATGGGCAACTTTCAATTAACTTTAGGACTAGAAAGGAGCAATGATGCAAATAATTAAAAGTCACTGGGTATGGCCAATGCTTTTCTCCCTTGGAAGAAAAGCTGACATCTTCCTAAGGATAGTTTGCTTAGGAAAATATTAAAATCTGTTAACCTCCCCTGAGTCCACATTAGCTAGATAGTGGCAGGAGGCCAGTAGAAGGATAAAGAATTGTTCAGAACCAACAAGAAACACACAAGAGGCCCTGGCTGGTTGGCTCAGTGGTAGAGCATCGGCCTGGCGTGCAGAAGTCCCGGGTTCGATTCCCGGCCAGGGCACACAGGAGAAGCGCCCATCTGCTTCTCCACCCCTCCCCCTCTCCTTCCTCTCTGTCTCTCTCTTCCCCTCCCGCAGCGAGGCTCCAGTGGAGCGAAGATGGCCTGGGCGCTGGGTATGGCTCCTTGGCCTCTGCCCCAGGCACTGGAGTGGCTCTGGTCGCGACAGAGCGATGCCCCAGAGGGGCAGAGCATCGCCCCCTGGTGGGCAGAGCGTCGCCCCCTGGTGGGCGTGCCGGGTGGATCCCGGTCAGGCGCATGAGGGAGTCTGTCTGACTGTCTATCCCCGTTTCCAGCTTCAGAAAAATACAAAAAAAAAAAAAAAAAAAAAAAGAAAGAAACACACAAGTAATTATGAGACAAACCATGGAGACAAAAGGTCAAAGAAACAGTGATCTTTCCCGACACTATGAGAGATGACATGTACATATAAGAATGCTTCAGAAATTTCACAGATTCTTTATATTCTAGGTGCAAAAGGTTAAACATCACATTCTTGTCAGAGATCTTTTAGTTGCTAGGAAGAGAACCCCAACTAGCTCAGCAGTGGGGAGTTCATCATCTGTACCAGCATCTAGATGTGAGAAGCTAATTATAGCCAGGGTCTAATGGGCTGGAATATCTATTAGGAATCAAGGTTACCCCTTGGTCTCTCAAAACCCATCCTGTCTGTCATCCCTAACCCTGCATCTGCTTCGTTCTCTTGCTCTTCCTAATTTATTCCCTCGGTATTCCAGTTTCAAATTCTCCAAAGAGAAACTGTGAGTGAGTTATTCCAGTTTCAAATTCTCCAAAGAGAAACTGAGTGAGTTACTCAGCTGAGAAGACATGGAACCAGTGCAAGTGAGAGAATGAATTCACTTAGAAGGGAACATGTGGGAGGCAATGATGGGCATTTCTTTATTGTAAAAGCAACATGTGCCGCGGACCAGCACGGCTCCAAATAACGGGTGCGGAATTGAGGAAACACACTTGTCAGAACAAAACCAATGGGACCGGGAGGACTCCTCAAACTGCCTGGCAGCATCTGAGTCCTCACAGCCCCAGTTCGCTTTATTATATAGACCTATGCAAATCAAGGACCCTGATACAAAGTTGCACATCAAAGGCTAAGACAGGAACTCTCCCAAGGCAAAAACAGGATACATTAGTGAAATTTACAAACATCTGAAACAAAGAGTCAGAGGAAGGGCATGTATATTGCTTCCTGCAACCCAAGGAAGGAAGTAGAGTGGGTGCAAATACTCAGCATCAAAGCCAAATATGGAGATGGAGGGGGGAGAACTTAGCCTTTTGCTAAGCCTCAAATCTACAATGGCCCCTTGCCATTAACAGTCCACAACAAACATGTATTTGGTTTTAAAAATTCAAGCAACACAGTTTTGTGTGTAGAAGGCACAATTCTCAGTTCATAACTCGGCCATATAGAAATTATAGCTTTCCAGAATAATCTATTTTCTGCCTTCATTACCCAAGCCCCTGATCTGCTGGGTTTACAATCCTTTCTGATGTACACACCCTTCCCTGGGCTTACTTCCATCTTTGGGCCCTTTGTAGCGCTAAGGCACACATAAAAACCAGAAAGAGAATGAATGTTGGCACTTCAGCACATATTTCTGCATTTAGATATGTATGACATAGTACTTGTGGTCAGTTCTGTGTGTGGCCACTTTCAGTGTACACACTTTCATAATCTTTAACAACAAATTTTTTAGAACATGAAGTAACTAGTTTTCTGCAAAATTTTCAGTTAACAATATATTGTGTAAAAGAGCTGATATTCTGGGTTTCCCCCAGTTGTTGTTTTTTTTTTTAATTTATTGTGTTTATATACATTCTAGTGTCCCCTGAATAACCCCCCCTCCCCCATGTTCCACACAATATCCCCCTTTCCCCCCTTCCTGTAATGCTCTTCCCCATTCCCTCCAGGATTTGCTTTTCTGCTCTCATCCCATCCTATCATTCCCTTTCCCTCTGTCCACTTTCCCTCTGGACTCTTTGATCCTGCCTCTGTCTCTATTCCATTCCTCAGTTCACATTGTTTCCTGGATTCCTCAAATGAGTGAGGTCATATGGTATTTTTCTTTCTCTGCCTGGCTTATTTCACTTAACATAATAGTTTCTAGGTCCATCCAAGTTGTCCCAAAAGGTAAGATTTTCTTCTTTTTCATGGTCCTATAGTATTCCATTGTGTATATGTACCACAGCTTTTTAATCAATTCGTCCACTGACGGACACTTGGGCTGTTTCCAGATCTTGGCTATTGTAAACAATGCTGTCATAAACATGGGGTGCATTTCTCCTTTTGAATCATTGATGTGGTATGCTTGGGATATATTCCTATAAGTGGGAAGGCTGGGTCACAAGGCAGTTCCATTTTCAATTTTTTGAGGAATCTCCATACTGTTTTCCATAGTGGCTGCCCCAGTCTGCATTCCCATCAGCAGTGCAAGAGGGTTCCCTTTTCTCCACATTCTCGCCAGCACTTATTCTGTGTTGTTTTGTTAATGAGCGCCATTCTGACTGGTGTGAGGTGATATCTCATTGTGGTTTTAATTTTCATTTCTCTAATGATTAGTGATGATAGGCAGATTTTTTCATTTGCCTTTTGGCCATTTGTATGTCCTCCTTGGAGAAGGGTCTATTCATTTCTTTTTTTTTTTAATAAATTTTTATTAATGTTAATGGGATGACATTAATAAATCAGGGTACATATATTCAAAGAAAACATGTCTAGGTTATCTTGTCATTAAATTATGTTGCATACCCCTCGCCCAGAGTCAGATTGTCCTCCGTCACCCTCTATCTAGTTTTCTCTGTGCCCCTCCCCCTCCCCCTAACTCTCTCCCTCTCTCCCTCCTGCGTCCTCCCTCCCCCCATCCCTGGTAACCACCACACTCTTGTCCATGTCTCTTAGTCTCGTTTTTATGTTCCACCAATGTATGGAATCATACAGTTCTTGTTTTTTTCTGATTTACTTATTTCACTTCGTATAATGTTATCAAGATCCCACCATTTTGCTGTAAATGATCTGATGTCATCATTTCTTATGGCTGAGTAGTATTCCATAGTGTATATGTGCCACATCTTCTTTATCCAGTCTTCTATTGAAGGGCTTTTTGGTTGTTTCCATGTCTTGGCCACTGTGAACAGTGCTGCAATGAACATGGGGCTACATGTGTCTTTACGTATCAATGTTTCTGAGGTTTTGGGGTATATACCCAGTAGAGGGATTGCTGGGTCATAAAGTAGTTCTATTTGCAGTTTTTTGAGGAACCACCATACTTTCCTCCATAATGGTTGTACTACTTTACAGTCCCACCAACAGTGGATGAGAGTTCCCTTTTCTCCGCAGCCTCTCCAACATTTGCTATTACCCGTCTTGTTGATAATAGCTAATCTAACAGGGGTGAGGTAGTATCTCATTGTAGTTTTGATTTGCATTTCTCTAATAACTAATGAAGCTGAGCATCTTTTCATATATCTGTTGGCCATTTGTATTTCTTCCTGGGAGAAGTGTCTGTTCATGTCCTCTTCCCATTTTTTTATTGGATTGTTTGTTTGTTGTTGAGTTTTATGAGTTCTTTGTAAATTTTGGATATTAGGCCCTTATTTGAGCTGTTGTTTGAAAATATCATTTCCCATTTAGTTGGCTGTCTGTTTATTTTGATATCAGTTTCTCTTGCTGAGCAAAAACTTTTTATTCTGATGTAGTCCCATTCATTTATCTTTGCCTTCACTTCTCTTGCCATTGGAGTCAGGTTCATAAAATGTTCTTTAACACCCAGGTCCATGAGTTTAGTACCTATGTCTTCTTCTATGTTCTTTATTGTTTCAGGTCTTATATTTAGGTCTTTGATCCATTTTGAATTAATTTTAGTACACGGGGACAAGCTGTAGTCGAGTTTCATTCTTTTGCATGTGGCTTTCCAGTTTTCCCAACACCATTTGTTGAAGAGGCTTTCTTTTCTCCATTGTGTGTTGTTGGCCCCTTTATCAAAGATTATTTGACCATATATATGTGGTTTTATTTCTGGGCTTTCTATTCTGTTCCATTGGTCTGAGTGTCTATTTTTCTGCCAATACCATGCTGTTTTGATTATCGTGGCCCTATAATATAGTTTAAAGTCAGGTATTGTAATGCCCCCAGCTTCATTCTTTTTCCTTAGGATTGCTTTGGCTATTCGGGGTTTTTTATAGTTCCATATAAATCTGGTGATTTTTTGTTCCATTTCTTTAAAAAATGTCATAGGAATTTTGATGGGAATTGCATTAAATTTATATATTGCTTTGGGTAGTATGGCCATTTTAATTATATTTATTCTTCCTATCCAAGAACAAGAAATATTTTTCCATCTCATTGTGTCTTTTTCTATTTCTCTTAACAATGCCTTGTAGTTTTCATTATATAGGTCCTTTACATTCTTTGTTATGTTTATTCCTAGGTATTTTATTTTTTTTGTTGCAATCGTGAAGGGGATTATTTTTTTGAGTTCGTTTTCTAATATTTCATTGTTGGCATATAGAAAGGCTATGGACTTTTGTATGTTAATTTTGTATCCTGCGACCTTTTGTATTAGTTTATTGTTTCTAGTAATCTTTTTGTGGAGTCCTTCGGGTTTTCGATGTATAGGGTCATATCATCAGCAAAAAGTGATACCTTTACTTCTTCTTTTCCAATATGGATGCCTTTTATTTCTTTCTCTTGTCTGATTGCTCTGGCCAGAACTTCTAGCACCACGTTAAATAAAAGTGGAGAGAGTGGACAACCCTGTCTTGTTCCTGATTTAAGGTGGAAAGTCCTCAGTTTTATGCCATTTAATATGATGTTGGCTGATGGTTTATCATATATGGCCTTTATCATGTTGAGATATTTTCCTTCTGTACCCATTTTGTTGAGAGTCTTAAACATAAAATTGTGTTGTATTTTATCAAAAGCCTTTTCTGCGTCTATTGATAAGATCATGTGGTTTTTGTTTTTTGTTTTATTGATATGGTGTATTACATTAACCGTTTTACGTATGTTGAACCATCCTTGAGATTCTGGGATGAATCCCACTTGATCACGATGTATTATTTTTTTAATATGTTGTTGTATTCGATTTGCCAGTATTTTGTTTAGTATTTTAGCATCTGTATTCATTAGAGATATTGGTCTGTAGTTTTCTTTCTTTGTGCCATCCTTGCCAGGTTTTGGTATAAGGGTTATGTTGGCCTCATAAAATGTGTTTGGAAGTATTGCTTCTTCTTCAATTTTTTGGAAGACTTTGAGTAGAATAGGAACCAAGTCTTCTTTGAATGTTTGATAGAATTCACTAGTATAACCGTCTGGGCTTGGACTTTTATTTTTGGGGAGGTTTTTAATAGTTTTTTCTATTTCCTCCCTGCTGATTGGTCTGTTTAGGCTTTCTGCTTCTTCATGACTCAGTTTAGGAAGGTTGTATTGTTCTAGGAATTTATCCATTTCTTCTAGATTGTTGTATTTGGTGGCATATAGTTTTTCATAGTATTCTACAATAATTCTTTGTATATCTATGATGTCTGTGGCGATCTCTCCTCTTTCATTTTGGATTTTATTTATTTGAGTCCTGTGCCTTTTTTCCTTGGTGAGTCTTGCCAAGGGTTTGTCAATTTTGTTGATCTTTTCAAAGAATCAGTTCCTTGTTTTATTGATTTTTTCTATAGTTTTTCTGTTCTCTATTTCATTTATTTTTGCTTTGATTTTTATTATCTCCTTTCTTCGGCTAGTTTTGGGTTGTCTTTGTTCTTCTTTTTCTAGTTCCTTAAGGTGTGAAGTTAAGTGGTTTACTTGGGCTCTCTCTTGTTTGTTCATGTAGGCCTGAAGTGATATGAACTTTTCTCTTATTACTGCTTTTGCTGCATCCCAGAGATTCTGATATGTCGTATTTTCATTTTCATTTGTCTGTATATATCTTTTGATCTCTGCGCTTATTTCTTCTTTGACCCATTCATTTTTTAGAAGTATGTTGTTTAGTTTCCACAATTTTGTGGGTTTTTCCCCTCTTTTTTACAGTTGAATTCTAGTTTCAAGGCTTTATGATCAGAGAATATGCTTGGTACAATTTCAATTTTTCTAAATTTGCTGATATTGTCTTTGTGGCCCAACATATGGTCAATTCTTGAGAATGTTCCATGTACACTAGAGAAAAATGTATATTCTGTCGCTTTGGGATGAAGTGTCCTGTAGATGTCTATCATATCCAGGTGTTCTAGTATTTCGTTTAAGGCCACTATATCTTTATTGATTCTCTGTTTGGATGACTGATCTAGAGTCATCAGCGGTGTATTGAGGTCTCCAAGTATGATTGTATTTTTGTCAGTTTTTGTTTTTCTTTTTTTTTTTTTTTTAATTTTATTTATTCATTTTTAGAGAGGAGAGAGAGAGGGAGAGAGAGAGAGAGAGAGGAGGGGGGAGGAGCTGGAAGCATCAACTCCCATATGTGCCTTGACCAGGCAAGCCCAGGGTTTCGAACCGGCGACCTCAGCATTTCCAGGTCAATACTTTATCCACTGCGCCACCACAGGTCAGGCCAGTTTTTGTTTTTCGGTCACTAAGTAGCTGTCATATATATTTTGGTGCTCCTTGGTTTGGTGCATATATATTAAGGATTGTTATGTCTTCTTGATTCAGTGTCCCCTTAATCATTTTGAAATGACCATTTTTGTCTCTGAGTACTTTTTCTGTCTTGTAGTCAGCATTATTAGATATGAGTATTGCTACACCTGCTTTTTTTTGGGTGTTGTTTGCTTGGAGTATTGTTTTCCAGCCTTTCACTTTGAATTTGTTTTTATCCTTGTTGCTTAGATGTGTTTCTTGTAGGCAGCATACAGTTGGATTTTCTTTTTTAATTCATTCTGCTACTCTGTGTCTTTTTATTGGTAAGTTTAATTCATTTACATTTAGTGTAATTATTGACATTTGTGGGTTCCCTATTGCCATTTTATAAATTGCTTTCTGTTAGTTTTGTATCTTGTTTGATTCTTCTCTTTTGTTTTTCTATCATTTGTTTTTGTTTGTTTGTATTCCATACTTCTTTCCTCTGTTGCTACCTTTTTTAAGTCAAGTGTTTTTGTGGTGGTTTTTTCAAGGGTGGTTATCATTAAGTAATGAAAAGGGTACCTACCATATTCAATGTAGTACCCTATCTTATGAGTATTTCTGCGCTTCATCGTCCTTTGCTACTGTTAATCTTCATCCTTTCCCCCCTTTTTTTCTTTTGTTGTCACAGTTTAAGTTTGGTTTTATTCTTTTCTTGGTGGAGCTGTTACTTGTGGTTTTGTTTTCTTTTGTTCTTTGAATCTGGTTGGAAAACCCCCTTTAGTATTTCCTAGAGTGGGGGCTTTCTGATGATAAATTCCCTCATCTTTTCTGTATTTGTGAATGTTTTTTATATCTCCTTCGTACTTGAAGGATAGCTTTGATGGGTATAGTATTCTTGGCTGAAAGTTCCTCTCTTTCAGGGCTTTAAATATTGGGGTCCACTCTCTTCTAGCTTGTAGGGTTTCTGCTGAGAAATCTGATGATAATCTAATAGGCCTTCCTTTATATGTTGTACTCTTCTTTTCCCTGGCTGCCTTGAGAATTTTTTCTTTGTCATTGGTTTGTGTCATCTTCATTATGATGAGCCTTGGAGTGGGTTTGTTGGGGTTAAGAAAACTCGGTGTTCTGTTTGCTTCTTGAATTTGAGGCTTTAGTTCTTTCCACAGGCTTGGGAAGTTCTCATCTATTATTTGTTTGAGTATATTCTCCATTCCATTTTCTTTCTCTTCTCCCTCTGATATACCTATTATTCTTATGTTATTCTTTCTGATGGAGTCAGACAATTCCTGTAGGGCTTTCTCGTTTTTTATTATTTTTGAGTCTCTTTCTTCTTCTCTCTGTTGTGCCTCAAGTTGCTTGTCTTCTATTTCACTAATCCTATCTTCTATCAGGGCTGTTCTATTAGTTAAGCTTGTTACCTCGTTTTTCAGCTCGTGAATTGAGTTTTTCATTTCTGTTTGATTTGTTTTTATAGTTTCAATTTCCTTGGTAATATATTCTTTGTGATCATTGAGTTGTTTTCTGATCTCCCTAAATTGCCTTTCTGTGTTTTCTTGTATATCTCTGAGTATTTTTAAGATTTCTATTTTAAATTCTCTGTCATTTGGCTCCAAGGCTTCCAATATGTTAAATCTTTTCTCCATAGATTTTTCCACATCTATTTGTGTTACCTCTCTATCTTTTGTATCCATAATATTCGATTTCCTTTTTCTTATTGGCATCTGAGGGTCGTCTTGTTGATAGTATTAATTAGAATTAATAAAGAATAAAAAGAAAAAAAAAAGGAAAGCACCCCACAAAAAAAAACCAGTAATAATTTATTATTTCCCCCTTTTTTCTTTCTTCTCTTCCTCTCCTCTCCCCTCCTTAGGGAAATATCGTGATGACCTGTGAATTATATTATGCTAAATGGAACAAAAACTGCCTATAACGGAGGGCCTGATTTGGGGTGAAGAGTTCAAGGGGCAAAAAAGGGAGTAGGGACCTACTAAATGCAAAAAAAAAAAAAAAAAAAAAGGAGGAAATCTTAGACAAGCATAAAATGATTTGCTTGTAAGTGGTGGTCAACTAAGAGATATAATGAGAGGGGTAAGAGGGATACAGAAAAAAGGAGAGAAAAAATAATAATAATTAAAGAAGAAAAAATAAAAATAGGTAAAAATCTGTTGTATTAAGTGGAGTGAAGACTAACTACAATGGAGACCTTGGGTTGGGAGGAATGCCAGTGAGTTAAAAAGCAATGTAAAAAGTACCCAAAATGCCACAAAAACAAACAAAGGAAAACCAAAAACAAAAGCAAAAAATAAATAAATAAATAAAAAATAAAACCAAAAAAAAAACCTTGATTCCCAAATTAAATAATTTGTTCGTGATTGAGGATTGAATGGGAGGAAAAGTAAAAGGAGAAAAGAAGAAACGAATAGAAAGGGAAAAATAAGAAAAAGAGAGAAACGAAGGAAGAAAAAAAGGAAGAGAAAAAAAAGACAAGGGGGAGAGAGTGAGAGTTAAGGGTTTTGGAGTGTAACCCTAAAGGAGAGTAAGGATGAAGAAAAGAAATAAAATGTAACACTCATGGGTAGTGTAGTTCAAGAAAAGGGAAGCATAAGATGGGCAGAGAATAAAAGGACCGAGGTGAGGAAATAGAAATAATAATAAAGGCAATAAGATAGAAGAAAGAAACAACAACAACAAAGAATTAGTGGAACAAGTTATAAAGTCTGTGGATTTTTCTTGACTTTGAGAGGTTAACTTCTTCCTTTTTCTTTTCTCTCCCTCTTCCTGGTCGGTGACTCTGTACCCCAGGTTCTGCCCCTGTGTCACGCTTAGGTAGGGATTTGCAGTTGATGGGATTCTATGGCAATGTCATATAATTGGGTTTAGTCTCGCTGGTAGTCAAGGCTTGTTGGCATTTGCAGGGTCCAACAATGAGAGAGTTTGCTTTCCTGGAGTCTCTCTCCTAGTCTCCCCTTCCTGAATTAGCAGCCTGGTGATCCAGTTATGAGGCTGCCACTGCTTCTGTCTGGGGAGTAAGAGGCTCAAAGAGCTGGGAAATCCCCACTCTATCCCCACTCAGCACAAGGCTCTGGGTAAGGCTCTGGCAGTCAGAGCCTCCAGCATAATCAGGTGGGGCTAGGAGTCAATTGTTGTCAAGGTGACTGTTCAGCGCCTAGCATTCAGTTGGACCACTCAACCCAGGCTTTCCACACTTTGTAACCTATTTTGGCTGGGAAGAAGAGGCACTAGTCGCTGCTTGCTATATAGATCTTAATATCTGCCAAGTCCCTCTTGTTAGCATATATCCCTGAATATGGAGGCTCTGTCAATCAGAAGTTGCCCCCGCCCCTTTAGCGAGAGGCACTGAAAAATATCACGCCTCTTGTCTTGGATCACTGAACTGAGAGAGATCCTATCAATTATAGCCCCGTGGGTGCGCAGATTTCGTGGGTTAAGCTAATTTCAGTGATTGGATCCGCAGCTGTGCTCCAGAAAGTATTTCAGGCTGCCTGCGCGCCCCTCCCCCAATGCTTGATTGTTAGCTTGAATGGCTGGGTGAGGTGCCCTGCCCATGGAGAGAATCTCCGGAATGGGGAAGACAGCCTTAGCGCCCCTCCTGGACCACAGCACGGGGCACGAGCGCGGTCTCTCAGGACACACCGGTGGCTGGGGACCCTCACTCGCAGTGCACGGGCCGTTGGGGACGCTGGTGGTGTAAGAGAGCTCGCTCTGCAACCGGACCGCGGCACAGGGTGTGCGCACGGTTTCTCAGAGCACGCCGGCGGCTACCAGTGCCCAGGCTGCCACTCCCCGAGTGTGGGTGGGCAGTTGCACGCGTGGGTTGACTCACCACAGGCGTACTCCCTCCTCAGCTTGAATGAACGTCCGTGCGGTAGTTAGCTTCCTTCACACTGTCAGCTGTGACCCGTCTCTCAGATTCAAGTGATAACAGTCCGTTCGCTTTCAGTGTGTGTGGAACTCCGGAATGCTCCGAGGATAAATTTTTCTGTTTCTAGTTGATAAATTTGTTGAGATTTTGGGGAGATCTGTCGGACGCGCTGCTCACGGCGCCATTTCCGTGACGTCTCATTTCTTTTCCCATTTTTTGATTGGATTGTTTATCTTCCTGGTGTTGAGTTTTACAAGTTCTTTATAAATTTTGGTTATTAACCCTTTATCAGATGTATTGTTGAATATGTTTTTCCATTGTGTGGTTTGCATTTTTATTTTGTTCATATTGTCTTTAGCTGTGCAAAAGCTTTTTAGTTTGATATAGTCCCATTTGTTTATCCTGTCCTTTATTTCTCTTGCCCGTGGAGATAAATCAGCAAATATGTTGCTGCGGATGATGTTGGAGAGCTTATTGCCTATGTTTTTCTCTAGGATGCTTATGGTTTCACGGCTTACATTTAAGTCTTTTATTCATTTTGAGTATTTTTGTGAATGGTGTAAGTTGGTGGTCTAGTTTCATTTTTTTTCAGGTAGATGTCCAATTTTCCCAACACCATTTATTAAAGAGGCTGTCTTTACTCCATTGTATGCTCTTACCTCCTTTGTCAAATATCAATTGTCTGTATAGGTGCGGGTTTATTTCAGGGTTCTCTGTTCTGTTCCATTGATCTGTATGCCTGTTCTTCTGCCTGTACCAAGCTGTTTTGAGTACAATGGCCTTGTAGTATAATTTGATATCAGGAAGTGTGATACCTCCCACTTTTATTCTTCTTTTTCAAGATTGCTGAGACTATTTGTGTTCTTTTATGGTTCCATATGAATTTTTGGAATATTTGTTCTATATCTTTGAAGTATGTCATTGGTATTTTAATAGGAATTGCATTGAATTTATAAATTGCTTTGGGTAATATGGACATTTTAATGATGTTCATTCTTCCTAACCATGAACACAGTATATGCTTCCACTTGTTTGTATCTTCCTTGATTTCTTTTATCAATGTTTTATAATTTTCTGAGTACAAGTCTTTAACCTCCTTGGTTAAATTTACTCCTAGGTACTTTATTAATTCTGCTGTTTCTTTGTTAATTTTCATTCTTAAAGATCTATCCAATGATGTTAGTGGGGTATTGAAATCCCCTACTATTATAGTATTGCTGTTGATCTCGCCCTTTATGTCCATCAAAGTCTGCTTTATATATTTAGGTACTCCTATATTAGGTGCATAGATATTTATAATGCTTATCTCTTTCTGTTGGATTGCTTCCTTTATCATTATGTAGTGAACTTCTTTATCCCTTACGATAGTCTTTGTTTTAAAGCCTATTTTGTCAGATATAAGTATTGCTACCCCAGCTTTTTTTTTTTCATTTCTATTTGCATGAAATACTTTTCTCCATCCTTTTACTTTCAGTCTATGTGTATCTTTTGTTTTGAGGTCAGTCTCTTGTAGACTGCGTATGTACAGGTCCTGTTTTCTTATCCATGCAGCTACCCTATGTCTTTTGATTGGAGCGTTTAAACCATTTACGTTTAAGGTTATTATTGATATGTAGTTGTTTATTGCCATTTTTTTCTTTAAATCTACATTCCTCTTTTACTAGATCTTTTCCCTGCTTTGTTCTGTCTACAGCAGGCCCCTTAACATTTCTTGCAGCATTGGTCTGGTTGTGATGAATTCCTTGAGCTTTTTTTTTGTTTGTTTTTTGTTTTTTTTGTCTGGGAAGCTTTTTATTTCTCCTTCAATTTTAAATGATAGCCTTGCTGGATAAAGAAGTCTTGGTTGTAGGTTCTTGTTCTACATTACTTTGAATATTTTGTGCCATTCCCTTCTGGCCTCAAGTGTTTCTGTTGAAAAGTCAGATGTCATCCTTATGGGGGTTCCTTTGTAGGTGATTGACTGTTTTTCTCTTGCAGCTTTTAGTATGCTTTCTTTATCTCTTAGCTTTGACATTTTCCGATTATGATGTGTCTAGTTGTGGGTCTCTTTGGGTTCTTTTTTAATGGGGTTCTCTCTGCTTCTTGAACCTGTGTGACTCTTTCCTGCATCAATTTAGGGAAATTTTCAGCTATAATTTCTTTAATCAGGTTCTCTATTCCTTGTTCTTTCTCTTCTCCTTCCAGAACCCCTACTATACAGATATTGTTTCTCTTCATGTTGTCACAGAGTGAGCTCTCTTAGAGTTTCCTCAGACTTTTTGATCCTCTTCTTTTTGCTGTTCTGCTTCTGTGCTTTCTCTTATCTTGTCCTCTAAGTCACTGATTCAATCCTCTGCTTCATACAGCCTGCTTTTAATTCCTTCTAGTGTAGTCTTCATTTCTGATATTGTGTTTGTCATTTCTGTCTGGTTCTTTTTTTATGATTTCTGTGTCCTTTTTGATGCTTACAATTTCTTTATTGAAGTGTTCATTAACTCCATCTATTGTAGCTTTGAGATCCTTAAGCATCCTAACAATCAGTATTTTATACTCTGCATTTGGTAAATTGATTACTTCCATTTCATCCAGATCTTTTTCTGGGGATTATTTTTGTTGATTCATAT
The DNA here is from genome assembly GCF_036850995.1 of Saccopteryx leptura. Classification (NCBI taxonomy): domain Eukaryota; kingdom Metazoa; phylum Chordata; class Mammalia; order Chiroptera; family Emballonuridae; genus Saccopteryx; species Saccopteryx leptura. Next base: position 125,846,959 of record NC_089508.1, read on the forward strand.
GACTTAAGTTTCTCTGTCTTCCCATTGTTTCTGTGTGTGGCTTACAGGCTTGTTCCAGTTGTGGTCTCCTTAACTAGTCGAGCCACTTTAAAGTCTTGATTGTTCTGTTTTAAGTTTAATTAACTCAGCAGGGAGCTTGTTCACTGATCTCAGCAGGGGGCTTATTTGAAACTGTATCCAGGAATGTGGTGGGTGTAACCTCTGAGAATCTGAAGATTGTTCTGCCAGCTGTTCTCTGGGGGTGGGGCACATTCTTGGTATCAGTAGGGGGAAGTGTATCTCAGATCTCCCTGGAGACCTGAGTTACTGCCCCTCCCCCTTACTTCCTGCTTTTGGCTGTGTCTTCCATGCTAATTAGAGCTGGAGAGCTTTTTGGAGGTGAGTCACCTGGAACCACTTTAGGCTTGTGCTGTGTGGAGGGATCAACCCCTCCCCCAGCTATGGCTGCCTCTGCACTGGAGAATGAGTCAGCTTCTCAGGTCAGCCCAGGCATTCCTCTCCCTGTCACCATCTGTCTTGCTCTACCCACTTTCCTCGTGGAAGACAAACCAGTCCTCTCAGCCAGCCTCGCCCCCGAAGCCCCAGACAAGTGGCTGTGAGTGATATTCTCTGCTCTGTCCCTTTAAGGCACCCCCACCACTTCCCACATACAGAACTTTCTCTCTTCTCCCCACTTAATACTTTCTACCTGTCTCCTCCAGTCCCTGGATTACTAAGGTTATTCTCTGTTTCTGAGACTAAGGGCCCTTGTCTCTCAGGGTCTTTCTCCTTGTAATGAGAGCTCTTCTGGACTCTCAGCCTCAGCTTCCCCTTGCTCCTGGGAGCAGGGTAGCCCCCACTGTGCCCCCGCACTCCCTACCAGGATCGGTGTGGATTCTTCTTTGCTCCTTGATTTTTGAGACCTGTTATTTTAGTCCAAGGTTGGTTTTTCATGATGACTGTTCCTAAATTAATTTGTAATCCAGTTTCATGGCGTGAGCTGACAGTCTGTGTGTCTGCCTACTCTGCTGCCATCTTGGAATCTTCCTTCCCTCAGTTTTATAGAGGTTTAACTCACAGACAGCATTGTGTAAGTTTAGGTTGCACAGATTGATGATTTGACTTACAGATAGCATGCAGTGATTACCATCATATCACATAGGTACAAAAATATATGCATATGTATTTTTCTTTGTGAGAGAATTCTTAGTATCTACTATTTTAACAACTTTCATACACATCTCACAACAGTGTTCACTGTGGTCATCATACTATACTTACCTATCTTATAACTGGAAGTTTGTGCCTTTTGACTACTTTTCTTCTATTCCCCCTCTTGCCACCCCCATTGTATTATTTTTAAAACCTGAATAATAATAACAATAATGATAGCTAACATTTATTGTGCACTTATCATGTGCCAGACACGTGCTATATAGAAGGCTGTACATACATTAATTTGTTTAAGCCTTACTATAACTTTATGGTTGATACGGGTGTTCTTATTATTTCCAGTTTATAGATAAGGTAATCAGAATTGAGGGGTTAAATAACTTGACTAACATTATGTAGAGAATTGGAATAGTGTGGCTGTTCCATCATTTTTTACCCATTTCCCTATTTGTGTGTGTGTGTGTGTGTGTGAGAGAGAGAGAGAGAGAGAGAGACAGAGAGAGACAGAGAGAGACAGAGAGAGGAATAGATAAGGACAGAAAGACAGGAAGGGAAAAAGATGAGGAGCATCAATTCTTTGTTGGGGCACCTTAGTTGTTCATTGATTGCTTTCTCTTATGTGATTTATCATGTGCTGTAGCCGGTGGGCTACAGAAGAGCAAGTGGTGACCCCTTGCTCAAGCCAGTGACCTTGGGCTCAAGCCACAAGCCAGCAAACTTTGGGCTCAAGATAGTGACTATGGGGTCATGTCTATGATCCCACACAGTGACCCTGATCTTAAGCTGGTGAGCTGCACTCAAGCCAACAACCTTGGGGTTTCAAACCTGGGTCCTCTGTGTCCCAGTCTACTGCTTTATCCACTGCACCACCACCTGGTCAGGCTACCCAATTTCCTATTAATGCACATTTAGGTTACTTCCCTATTTTCTCAGTTATAAACAATACTACAATGACCATTATAGAGGATATTGGTTGTCATAACAGCATTTATTTTCATCTTTTATCACCATAATACCTTATTTTTCACATAGAACTTTTATCCTTTAGTTTTACAGCTTGGATGAGATTGACTACAGCCTCAGGCCGTGTGATCAGGGCTACATTCCATATCCCCTCAATATAAACACTTGGAAACCTGGGATAAAAATGTACATTTTAGGCCCTGGCCAGTTTGCTCAGTGGTACAGTGTCGGTGGCCCAGCATGTAGAAGTCCTGGATTTGATTCCCAGGAAGGGCACACAAGAGAAGCGCCCATCTGCTTCTCCACCCCTCCCCATCTCATTCCTCTCCGTCTCTCTCTTCCCCTCCCACAGCCAAGGCTCCACTGGAGCAAAGTTGGCCTGGATGCTGAGGATGGCTCCATGGCCTCCACCTCAGGTGCTAGAATGGCTCCGGTTGCAATAGAGCAACAGATGGGCAAAGCATCACCCCCTGGTGGGCTTGCTAGGTAGATCCCAGTCGGGCACATGTGGGAGTCTGTCTCTCTGCCTCCCTACTTCTCACTTCAGAAAAATAAAAAGAATTTACATTTTAACCACTAATATGTGAAAATGTTCATTTCATTATTCTCTGACATTGGAGTTATCTTTTCATTGCTACTGTTGATGCCTTGAAATTAATTTTTAAAAGGATATAACTAATAGCTTGACCATGTGGTGACACAGTGGATAGAGTGTCGAACTGGGATGCGGAGGACTGAGTTTCAAAACCCCGAGGTTGCTGGCTTGAGCATGGGATCATGGTTATGACCCCATGGCCACTAGCTTGAGCTCAAAGGTTTCTGGCTTTAAGCCCAAGGTCGCTGACTTGAGCCTAAAGGTCACTGGCTTGATCAAAGGGTCACCCACTCTGCTGTAACCCCCCAGTCAAGGCACATAAGAGAAAGCAATCAAGGAACAACTAAGGTGCCACAACGAAGAATTGATGCTTCTCATCTCTCTTCCTTTCTATCTGTCTGTCCCTATCTGTCCCTCTCTCTGACTCTCTCTCTGTCTCTGTCAAAAAAAGGATGTAACTGATAAAATTGATAGATAAGTTCTCGCAAGACAGAAACAGAATATATGACCTGCACATCATTATAGAAAAGGAAAAGGACCAAAGAAAACTGGATCATTCTGGCAAAATGAGAGGAAAAGAGGGAAAGGGCAATAGAATGTGTAATTAACAGAAAACACAAAGATTAAGAGGATAAGAATAAGCCCAATCTATCTTAAATATCACACTAACGTAAGTAGATTAAATTCCCCCCATTAAAAGGTAAAGACTCAGATTGAGCAAAGAATAGTCTAAATGTTAAGAGACATTTAAAATGATAGCAAAATAATGGCAGTGAAAGAATGGAATAGCAAAGATATACCAGGCGGATGCAAACAAAAGCAGAACAAGGGAAGCATTTACTAACATCTGGCAGAACCCAATGCAAAAAAAAAAAAAAATTAAGTGGAACAAATATTTTTAATGGTAAAAGATACAGTTCACAAAGAAGACAAACATGGACCATTATCTACGTAACAACCAAGAAACGAATATATATAAAGCAAAAGTCAGACGAAATACAAGGGAAAAGAAAAAGTATAATCATAGTGTGAATATTTTATCAAGTACAGAAAAAATAAGAACATCTTTTATAACATCATTAATTTATTTTATTATTATTATTATTTTATTCAGTGAGAGGAGGGGAGGCAGAGACAGACTCCTGCAGGTCCCCCAACCAGGATCCACCCAGCAAGCCCACTAGGGGTTGATGCTCTGCCCATATGAGGTGTTGTTGCTTTGCTCTGCATCCAAGCTCTTCTTGGTACCTGAGGTAGAGACCATGGAATCATCCTTGGCATCTGGGGCCAACTCACTCCAATTGAGCCAAGGCTGTAGGAGGGGAAGAGAGAAAGAGAGAGAGAAGTGAGAGGGGGAGGGATGAAGAAGCAGATGGCCACTTCTCCTGTGTGCTCTGACTGGCAATCAAACCCAGGACATCCACATGGCAGGCAGATGCTCTACCACTGAGCCAACTGACCATGTTTATCATTAATCATTTAAATATAATAGATTTAGAAGCTTACCTCCTACACAAATATATTTAAGTTTGTATCTATACATGTGTTGGGCAGATAAAATATATTATGCTCACTTTGTTAAAGATGGCGCTGCCACATGGAAGCCCATCGCCCAGGTGATATTAATGTGTACTGGGGGTGGGCTCTGGGCAGGCAGGATCCTTGTAGCCTGGGGCTTGGTTTTAGGACTAAGCCTTTCCCACCCTTTTTGATGTGGGGTAGTGCAATCCCATCATGCTTCAGATAAGTGACTTTGTATTAGAGACTTCCCTATTTTGTATATTGGATTAAAGGTTTTGATTTCTACACTATAAAATGGGGGCAGAATGGGAGCTTGCTCTCTCGGTTCCTGAGATTAGCATTAGAGAGCAGAGCAGAGAAAGGCCCCGTGGAGGAGGCCAGGAGAAGCAGCCAAGATGGTGGAGTGCTGAGTGAGAGGCCAGTTTGTGTAGAGTTTGTGCAGGGAGAAGGAAGGAGATGGGGAACAGAGGTGAATAAGTCTGGTGAGCTAGAAACCTTTGATTCTAGAAACTCGGATAAGTCAGTAGTTTTGTGAGCACTGAATGAGTGGGTTTTGGAGCCCAGTGTGTGTTTTTACTCACCCGCTGGGTGCAAGCTAGGATTAAAGATGATGGCCCACCAGTTCTTGGCTCCATTGCTTCATTACCATCTGTCCGAATCCAATGTGAACCTGCATGGGCCAGGCAGCTATGATGGTTGCTGTGGATACTGGCTTTACATTTGGCGTAGTCTGTGGCAGGATTCGATACAGATGAGTATGGAGCCACCTTTGATTGGTGGAGTAGAGCAGTGGTCCCCAACCCCCGGGCTGCGGACCAGTACTGGTCCGTGGGCCATTTGGTACCAGTCTGTAGAGAAAGAATAAATAACTTACATTATTTCTGTTTTATTTATATTTAAGTCTGAATGATGTTTTATTTTTTAAAAATGACCAGATTCCCTGCCTGACCAGGCGGTGGCACAGTGGATAGAGCATCGGACTGGGATGCGGAAGGACCCAGGTTCAAGACCCCGAGGTAGCCAGCTTAAGTGTGGGCTCATCTGGTTTGAGCAAAAGCTCACCAGCTTGGACTCAAGGTCGCTGTCTCGAGCAAGGGGTCACTTGGTTTGCTGTAGGCCCACAGTCAAGGCACATGAGAAAGCAATCAATGAACAACTAAGGTGTCACAATGAAAAACTGGTGATTGATGCTTCTCATCTTTCTCCATTTCTGTCTGTCTGTCCCTATCTGTCCCTCTCTCTGACTCTCTCTATCTGTCCCTCTCTCTGACTCTCTCTCTCTCTGTCCCTGTAAAAAAAAAAAATGACCAGATTCCCTCTGTTACATCCATCTAAGACTCACTCTTGACGCTTGTCTTGTAAGTTCGACAATTATAGTATTTAAAAATACCACAGTTTTTACGCCGGTCGCATCATTTTATTTTGTGCATTTATCTGTCCCACCCTAAAGGCCGGTCCGTGAAAATATTAAACCGGTCTGTGGCCCAAAAAAGGTTGGGGACCACTGGAGTAGCGGACTGGCTGCTGCTATGGTTCCCCATGGCTGTCCTTTTGGGGACCATAGGCTGGCTGACTTTTACAGCCATACGTGAGGAAACCGAGAGCTCTGTGGAAGAGGTTGCCCGGGTCCTGCAAACTGAGCAGTGGAAGGAGCTGGAGCAAACATGGGAGAAACAGATGCTGACCCTGGAGCTGGAGGAAGCGCTGGAGGAGGAGGTCGATCAGGTTTGTGAGGTTCACCTGGAAATGGAGCAGCCGCTGGAGTAAGAATCACAGGTTCATGAGTTGTAGCTTGTCCTGGATGTTGTGAAGAGCCAGCAGCGGCAGGAGGCTGGGGCTGAGGCCGGAGCTGGAGCTGCAAGGTCTGCGGTGCAGAAGGCGACAGCAGCCTGGGACTCGAGCCCGGCAGTGGCCCAGGACTCGAGCCCAGCAGCGGGAGCTGGTGTTTTCAGTTCCTCTTTGGAGAATCAGGCTGAAGTTGCAATCCGCAGTCTCCAGAAGATGAGAGCCCAACTGGAAGGAGCACCTACTATGGCCTTGGTAGGTCTGCGATTTTGGGACATAGGAGTGCGTGCCATCATGCTCTCTGGAGCAGAGATGGAAATGCTGACTACCATTGCCATGTGTGAACTGATTTCCTGGACTACGACCAGAGTGGGCACTGGCTCCTTTGTTGGATGGACTTACGGATTTTGGACAATGTGGAATACCCTGATGGCAGTGGGGGATGGCTTTGCTGGAGGCCCTTCCCCTGCCCTGAGAAGCTTTTTCCATGGCTAGAAAGAAGTCCGAGGACATTTTGCGCTTTTGGCAAAGTGCTCAGAGACTGGTGAAGTGCACCTTTGTAAGTGTTGAAATTGTATGATTTGTCATGTTGTTGTAATTTGTGTAATGTGCCTAATTTCCTTGCACAGGGATGCTGGTGGTGTAGATTGTGAATAGTAAAGTGAGCATAGGGGTGGATTTTGGGGCAGATAAAATGTTATGCTCACTTTGTTAAAGATGGCGCTGCCCACATGGAAGCTGTCGCCCAGGTGATATTAATGTGTGCTGGGGGTGGGTTGTGGGCAGGCAGGATCCTTGTAGCCTGGGGCTTGGTTTTAGGACTAAGCCTTTCCCACCCTTTTTGATGTAGGGTAGTACAATCCCATCATGCCTCAGATAAGTGACTTTGTATCAGAGACTTCCCCTATTTTGTATATTGGATTAAAGGTTTTGATTTCTGCACTATAAAGTGGGGCAGACCAGGAGCTTGCTCTCTTGATTCCTGAGACTAGCATTAGGGAGGAGAGCAGAGAGCAGAGCAGAGAGAGTCCATGTGGAGGAGGCCAGGAGAAGCAGTCAAGATGGCAGAGTGCTGAGTGAGAAGCCAGTTTGTGCAGAGTTTGTACAGGGAGAAGGAAGGAGATGGGGAACAGAGGTGAATAAGTCTGGTGAGCTAGAAACCTTTGATTCTAGGAAACTCGGATAAATCAGTAGCTCTGTGAGCACTGAATGAGTGGGTTTTGGAGCCCAGTGTGTTTTTACTTTCCCACTTGGGTGCAAGCTAGGATTAAAGATGATGGCCCACCAGTTCTTGGCTCTGTTGCTTCATTACCATTTGTCCGAATCCAATGAGAACCTGGATGGGCCAGTGTTGGGCAGATAAAATATATTATGCTCACTTTGTTAAAGATGGCGCTGCCCACAAGGAAGCCCATCACCCAGGTGATATTAATGTGTGTTGGGGGCGGGCTATGGGCAGGCAAGATGCTTGTAGTCTGAGACTTGGTTTTAGGACTAAGCCTTTCCCACCCTTTATGATGTGGGCTGGTGCAATCCCATCATGCCCCAGATAAGTGACTTTGTATCAGAGACTTCCCTATTTTGTATATTGGATTAAAGGTTTTGATTTCTACACTATAAAATGGGGGCAGAACAGGAGCTTGCTCTCTCGGTTCCTGAGATTAGCATTAGAGAGCAGAGCAGAGAAAGGCCCTGTGGAGGAGGCCAGGAGAAGTAGCCAAGATGGTGGAGTATTGAGTGAGAAGCCAGTTTGTGCAGAGTTTGTTCAGGGATAAGGAAGGAGATGGGGAATAGAGGTGAATAAGGCTGGTGAGCTGGAAACCTTTGATTCTAGAAAACTCGGATAAGTCAGTAGCTTTGTGAGCACTGAATGAGTGGGTTTTGGAGCCCAGTGTGTGTTTTTACTTGTCCGCCGGGTGCAAGCTAGGATTAAAGATGATGGCCCATCAGCTTTTGACTCCGTTGTTTCTTTACCAACTGTCTGAATCCAATGTGAACCTGCATGGGCCAGGCTGCTGTGATGGTGGCCGTGCCTACTGGCTTTACAGCCAGGCAGCTATGATAGTGGCCGTGTATACTGGCCATACAACATGGTTTTTAAATGCCCATAGGACATTGAGTAAAACTACCAAAAAGACAAATATCCCTAAATTTCAAAAAGTAAAACTCTTTTTTACCTTATATTTTATTTTATTGAGGTATAATTGACATACATTACATTAGTTTCACGTGTAAAATATAATGATTTGACACTTGAATATATTGCAAAATGATCACAATAGTGCAGTTAAAATCCACCACCATACATAGTTTTAAAAAGTTATTTTTTTCGTGCTCGCTTCAGCAGCACATATACTAAAAAATTGGAATGATACAGAGAAGATTAGCATGGCCCCTGCGCAAGGATGACACGCAAATTTGTGAAGCGTTCCATATTTTAAAAAAAAAGTTATTTTTTTTCTTGTGATGAGAAGCATGACATGGTAACAACCAATTTGTGCTTCTTAATCCCTTCACCTTTCCCACTCATCTCACCAACCCCCCTCTCTTCTGGGAACAGACAAAATATTCTCTGTATTTATGTGTTCATTTCTGTTCTCTTTTTTCATTTGTTTTGACTTTTAAATTCAGTTGTTGATAGATATGTATTTATTGCCATTTATTGTTCATATGTTGGGCAGATAAAATATATTATGCTCATTTTGTTAAAGATGGCACTGCCCATATGGAAGCCCGTCTCCCAGGTGATGATATTAGTAGCCCTTATGCTTGGAATGGGCGTAATTATATTAATGTGTGTTGGGGGCGGGCTGTGGGCAGGCAGGATCCTTGTAGCCTGGGGCTTGGTTTTAGGAGTAAACCTTTCCCACCCTTTTTGATGTGGGGTGGACTTTGTATCAGAGATTTCCCTATTTTGTATATTGGATTAAAGGTTTTGATTTCTGCACTATAAAGTGGGGCAGGCAGAGAGCTTGCTCTCTCGGTTCCTATGATTAGCATTAGAGAGGAGAGAGCGGAGAGCAGAGAAAGGCCACGTGGAGGAGAGGAGAGGCAGCCAAGATGGCAGAGTGCTAAAAGAGGAGCCAGTTTGTGTAGAATTTGTGCAGGGAGAAGGAAGGAGATGGGGAATAAAGGTGAATAAGTCTGGTGAGCTAGAAACCTTTGATTCTAGGAAACTCAGATAAGTCAGTAGCTTTGTGAACACTGAATAAGTGGGTTTTGGAGCTCAGTGTGTGTATTTCTTGCCCACTGGGTGCAAGCTAGGATTAAAGCTAATGGCCCACCAGTTCTTGGCTCTGTTGTTTCATTACCGTCTGTCCAAATCTAATGTGAACCTGCATGGGCCAGGTGGCTGTGATGGTGGCTGCAGCCACTGGCTTTACATCATATTTTTTTATTTTTTTCTTCTTCTTAAAGAAGACCCTTTAACATTTTATGTAATACTGGTTTGGTGGTGATAAACTCCTTTAGCTTTTTTGTTTTGTTTTGTTTTGTTTAGGAAGCTCTTTATATATCCTTCTGTCTTAAATGATAGTTTTGCTAGGCAGCGTAATCTTGGTTGTAGATCCTTGCTTTTTGTCACTTTGAATATTTCTTGCAGTGGTCTTCTGGCCTGCAAAGTTTCTGCTGAGAAATCAGCTGACAGTCTTATGGGAGTTGCCTTGTAGGTTACTTTTTTTTCTGCTGCTTTAAGATTCTGTCTTTGTTTTTAACCTTTGGCATTTTAATTATCATGTGTTTGGTGTGGGCCTCTTAGGAAGTTTCCTGTCATTATTTTTTCACATAGGTTTTCAATTTCTTGCCCTCTTCTCTTCTAGCACCCCCAGGATGTGATTGTTGGTATAACTGAAGTTGTCCCAATGGCTCCTTACTCTGTCTTCACTTGGGGAGACATTTTCTTTTTGCTGTAGTGATTGGGTGTTTTTTGCTTCTTTATATTTCAAATCACTGATTTAATTTTTGGCTTCATCTACTCTACTGTTGAGTACCTGTAAATTATTCTTCATTTAAATTATTGTGTCCTTTATTTCTGCTTGGTTCCTTTTTATGGTTTCTGTGTCCTTTTTCATGCTGTTGAAATCCAAGTTCCTTGGGCATCCTTATAACCATCATTTTGAACTCCGTACAGGTAGTTTGCCTGCCTCATTTTCATTTAGTTTTTTTCTGGAGATTTCTCCTGTTCTTTCGTTTGTGACATGTTTCTTTATCTTTGCATTTGGGCTGCTTCCCTATGTTTGTTTCTATGTATAAGGTAGAGCTGCTATGCCTCCCTGACTTGACACAGTGGCCTTGTGTAGTAGGCATCCTGTAGGGCCCAGTGGCACAGCCTCCCCAGTCACCCAAGCTGATGTTCCAGGTGTGCCCCTGGGTGGGCTGTGTGCACTGTCCTGTTGTAATTGAGCCTTGATTGCTGTTGGTGTCGCTGGGAGGGATTGACCCCCAGGCCAATTCTGTGAGGACCAGCTGTGACTGCAGCAGAGGAGGTGCTCTGCAGGAGTCTACCCTACAGAGCAGAACTTCTTCAGTGGGGCTGTGGTGCCACTGAGTCTGCTTCTTGAGTGTGTTGCCCATGAGGTGGTAGGGTTGTAATCCAGTGTGGTTTAAAGCTGTACCTGGTGCACTGGCTTTGGGGCCTCCCAGGAGGTACAAGGTCAGCCTCTGATTGCACCCTGCCTGGGACCTCCTGGTATAAGCTACAGAGTGATCTGCAGATGGCAGCTACTTGTGCTGGGCTTGGGGGAACCCAGGAGAGGCCAAGCTGTGAACCAAAGCAGGTTGCCACTAGTGACACATGGGGCCACTTAGACAGAGGTACGAGGTATGCAGAGGCCAGATGCTGCTTGTCTGAGAGATTTTACAGGAAGTTTGAAGCATGAGGCAAGAGAAGCCAGTTGTATGGAAAAGCCATTGGGAATGGCTTAGGTGGGCCCACAAGTTGGGTGGTGTAGGGTCTCAGGGAATCACCAGGGTAGGGTGAATAGTGTGAGCCAATTTGATAGAGACCCAGATATAGCACCCACCTGTTGGCTCTGTTGGGGGGGGGGGGCTGTCTCAGAAAAGGAGCAATGTCCTCTGCCAGCACTATTATCTGTCAAAAAGCTTCCCCCTCCCAACTTTTGTCCTGATGCCAGATAATTCAGCTCCTCCTTGTATGTCCATGGTTCCTTTTAAGCTGCTTCCCCAGTGCTGGAGCTCACAGGGAGTGTCTGAGTAAGCATGTGTGTGTGGGGGGTCCTTTAAGAGAAACTGCCTCACACTCCAGCAGCCCTCCTCCTCATTCAGCCACAATCCCTGCTGGGTTTTACAGCAAAGGTTATAGGGACTTCTCTTCCTGGCATTAGAACCTTGGGCTAGGAGACCTCGTGTGGAGCTGGGACCCCTGGTTCCTCAGAGGGAGGCCTCACAACCAATCCCTTCTGATTTTAAACTGCCACATGTGGGTGTGGGACCTGCCAGTTCTGCATCTCTGCCCCTCTTACCAGTCTGGTTGTGGCTTCTTTAATTCCCTATTTGTAGGACTTCCATTCAGCCAGATTTCAGGTGGTTCTGAATGATAGTTGTAATTTTGATGTGGTTGTGAGTGAGTACCTCATTTACCTACACTGCCATCTTGACTGCAAGTCCCAAAAAGTTGAATTCTTCTTATAGGACATGGTCTTTGTCTATAATCTATTTAAACTGGGGGGAAAAAAAATCTAAATATGTGGATATACTTTTCAAATTCTAAATAACTCTTGGATCAACTATGAAAACAAATAATCCTAGTAACACATCAGAAGAATAATATCCTGTCCAAATATTTTATTACAGGAACACAAACTTAGATAAACATTAGGAAATGTATTAAGGCAATGTTTACATTAAATAGATTAAAGGAGAAAGCCTATAGAGATTAGAAAGGAATTTGAGTCAGTCATTGTAAATTTAAAATATTGATAAAAAAGGAATAGTATGATACTTCTTTAACACAAAAATGAATAAACACATGAAACAAAAACATAATAAAGTTGGTCAAGTGGCTTGATAAAAGATAAATACATAGAAAAAATAGCTTGTTTATGTCAGCAACAACAAATGAGAAAATAAAAAGGAAACATTTGATTCAGAAAAGCATGTGCATGCATGTAAAGCACCTAGTATAATTCCTAGTAGATAAGAGGCTATATAAATAAGGTGTAAAGATATTGGTATTATGCCTAGAGGTAAAATTACCAAGAGGAAAAAGATACACTTTAAAGATTCTTTTCTTTTTTTAATTCAGTGAGAGGAAGGGAGGCAGAGAGACAAACTGCATGTGCCTCAATGGGGCTCTGCCCGGCAAGCCCACTGGGGCGATGCTCTGCCCAACTGGGGCCCTTGCTCTGTTACAACCAGAGCCTTCTTTTAGTGCCTGAGGCAGAGGCCATGGAGCTGTCCTCAATGCCTGGGGCTAACTCACTTCAGTTGAGCTATGGCTTCAGGAGAAGAGAAAAAGAGAAAGGAGAGGAGGAGGGGTGGAGAAGCAATGGGCACTTCTCCTGTGTGCCCTAACCAGGAATCGAATCTGGAACATCCACACACCGGGCCAATGCTCTATCACTGAGCCAACTGGCCAGGGCCTAAGATTCTTTATTTAAATTGATTTTAGAAAGAGGAGAAAGAGAAAGGTGGTGGATAGCAGTGGGAAACATCAATTTGTAGTATGTGCCCTGACTCAGCAAGTCCAGAGTTTTGAATTGGTGACTGTAAAGCCAGTAGCCAAGGGCACTATCACAGCCACCTGGCCCATGCAGGTTTGCATTGGATTTGGACAGATGGTAATGAAAAACAGAACCAAGAACTGGTGGGTCATTAGCTTTAATCCTAGCTTGCACCCCGTGGGCAAGTAAAAACACGCACTGGGCTCCAAAACCCACTCATTCAGTGCTCACAAAGCTACTGACTTATCCGAGTTTCCTAGAATCAAAGGTTTCTAACCTCACCAGTCTCATTCACCTCTGCTCCTCATCTCTCTGCACAAACTCTGCACTAACTGGCTTCTCCTTCAATACTCAGCCATCTTGGCTGCTTCTCCTGGCCTCCTCCACATGGCCTTTCTGTGCTCTCCTCTCTAATGCTAATCTCAGGAACCGAGAGAGCAAGCTCCCGGTCTGCCCCACTTTATAGTGCAGCAATCAAAACCTTTAATCCAATATACAAAATAGAGAAGTCTCTGATACAAAGTCACTTATCTGAGGCAGGCATGATGGGGTTGTACCACCCCACATCAAAAAGGGTGGGAAAGGCTTAGTCCTAAAACCAAGCCCCAGGCTACAAGGATCCTGCCTGCCCACAGCCCACCCCCAACACACATTAATATCACCTGGGCGATGGGCTTCCACGTGGGTAGCGCCATCTTTAATAAAGTGAGCATAATATATTTTATCTGCCCAACAGTGACCTCAGCATTCCAGGCTGATGCTTATCTACTGCACCACCACAGGTCAGGCTAAGATTCTTGATTTATATATCCAAGTTATTCTTTTTTATTATTATTAAAGTATAATATACATCTAGAACTCTGGTAATAAGTGCACAGATCAAGAAAGCAACACTTTCAGCATTCTTAAGCCTCTTGGATTTCCCATCTTAATTCCTAGTCATCTTCCTCCCAGGGGTATTTCTGACTTCTGCTAATACGGATTAATGTTGCCTGTTTTGTGATTCCTATGAATGGAATCATGCATATATACTCTTGTGTCTGACTTCTTTTGCTCACCATTATGTTTATCAGATCACCCTTCTTGTTTGTGCTTGTGGATTGTAAAGCCAGTAGCTGCGGCCACCATCACAGCCGCCTGGCCCATGCAGGTTCGCATTGGATTCGGACAGTTGGTAAAGAAACAACGAAGCCAAAAACTGGTGGGCCATCATCTTTAATCCTAGCTTGCACCTGGTGGGCAAGTAAAAACACACACTGGGCTCCAAAACCCACTCATTCAGTACTCACAAAGCTACTGACTTATCCAAGTTTCTAGAATCAAAGGTTTCTAGCTCACCAGACTTATTCACCTCTGTTCCCCATCTCCTTCCTTCTCCCTGAACAAACTGCACAAACTGGCTTCTCACTCAGCACTCTGCCATCTTGGCTGCTTCTCCTGGTCTCCTCCACATGGTCTTTCTCTGTTCTCCTCTCTAATGCTAATCTCAAGAACCGAGAGAGAGCAAGCTTCTGGTCTGTCCCACTTTATAGTGTAGAAACCAAAACCTTTAATCCAATATAAAAACAAGGAAATCTCTGATACAAAGTCACTTATCTGAGGCATAATGGGATTCATCATGAGAGTGCACCACCCTACATCAAAAAGGTTGGGAAAGGCTTAGTCCTAAAACCAAGCCTTAGGCTATAAGAATCCTGCCTGCTTACAGCCTGTCCCCCCACATCCAATACAAACTATAAGTGAGCAAACATATATATCATATTTAAAATCTTATTTGACCAACATGGATTATTCATATTGCTGTGTAGTATTTAATTATATGAATGTACCACAATTTTTCATTCTGTTGGGCAATTGGGTAGTTTCCAATTTGGGGCCATTATCAAAAGCTCTGCTATGAGTATTGTGATACATATCTTTTGGTGGACATATAGACACTTTTCTGTTTACTCATTTTTTCTACTAGGTTGTTTCCCTTTTCTATTGATTCATAAAAGTTTTTTATATATTATTGCTGCAAGTCCTTTGTTAGATATACCTATTGCAAATATCTTATCCTCCTTCACGGATTGCGTTTTTACTCTCAATGGTATCTTTTGGTGAACAGAAGTCCTGTTTAAAGAAAAAAATCTTGGCATACTTTAAGGTCACAGAGATGTTATTCTATATTTTCTTCTAACCAAATTGCTTTTATTTTCAGTGCCACAAATTTACTTTAATATATTTTTCTCAACCCTGGCTGGTTGGCTCAGCGGTAGAGCATTGACCTAGTGTGTGGTAGTCCTGGATTCAACTCCTGGTTAGGGCACACAAGCAAGACAACCATCTTCTTCTACCCCCTCCCTCTTCTCTCTCTCTCTTCCCCTCCCACAACCATGGCTCGATTCATTTGAACACATCAGCCCTGAGCGCTGAGGATGACTCTGTAAAGCAGGGTTTGGGAAACTTTTTGGCTGAGAGAGCCATGAACGCCACATATTTTAAAATGTAATTCCATGAGAGCCATACAATGACCTATGTACATTATGCATTATCCAATAAAAATTTGGTGTTGTCCCGGAGGACAGCTGTGATTGGCTCCAGCCACCCACAACCATGAACATGAGTGGTAGGAAATGAATGGATTGTAATACATGAGAATATTTTATATATATATATATATATATATATTTGTATTTTTCTGAAGCTGGAAACAGGGAGGCAATCAGACAGACTCCTGCATGCGCCCAACCAGGATCCACCCGGCATGCCCACCAAGGGGCGATGCTCTGCCCATCTGGGGCGTTGCTCTGTTGCAACCAGAGCCATTCTAATGCCTGAGGCAGAGGCCATGGAGCCATCCTCAATACCTGGGCCAACTTTGCCCCAACGGAGCCTTTGCTGTGGGAGGGGAAGAGACAGAGAGGAGAGGGGGAGGGGTGGAGAAGCAGATGGGCGTCTCCCCTGTGTGCCCTGGCCGGGAATCGAACCCTGGACTCTTGCACTCCAGGCCGACGCTCTACCACTGAGCCAACCGGCCAGGGCCTGTTTTATATTTTTAACATTTTTTTTTTTTATTAGAGATTTGTCTGAAAGCCAGATGCAGCCATCAAAAGAGCCACATCTGGCTCACAAGCCATAGGTTCCCGACCCTTCCACCTCAGGCACTAAAAATAGCTCGTTAATGAGTATGGCCCCAGCTGGGCAGAGCATCAGCCCCAGATGGTGTTCGGGACTGAAATATAAACAGGGTGTTTTTACAATCTGGATATCCAGGGGACAGAGGTGCTGGGCCTAACCCCCCACCTCACCTGCTCAGTTAAACAAAGAGCTATGGTCTTTGTTTAATGTTGTCTAAATGTGATTTTTTAATTTCTTGCATGCAAAAAATTGGAAATGCCTGCTTTAATATTGAAAAAACAAAATATCATCCCTGCAAATTTTTAATTTTAATTGGAACAAATATAGCGTGCTAATTTAAATAGAATGGAATGTTAGATCCTAAAGACTTGCTAATTTTGGGTAAACTCCTTTAAACTTCAGGCTGCTTGCTGCAGCTGCAGAGCTTGAAGCAGAGTAGATTTACATAACAAACGTAGATTTTTTACATAACATAGGAAAATAATGAAAGCCACACTGGAATTTTCCAGCTTTAATGTGCTTTTTAATTTGCCTGTTAATTAATGGGGTAGAAATGTTTTAATAAGTATGGGAATGTTACTTGAAAATGCATTTACTATGTTTTGTTAGAAGTTAACATGAAGACAAGTATTTCTTTTTTTTTTTTTTTTTTCTGAAGATGGAAACGGGGAGAGACAGTCAGACAGACTCCCGCATGCGCCCGACCGGGATCCACCCGGCACGCCCACCAGGGGCGAGGCTCTGCCCACCAGGGGGTGATGCTCTGCCCCTCTGGGGCGTCGCTCTGCTGCGACCAGAGCCACTCTAGCGCCTGGGGCAGAGGCCAAGGAGCCATCCCCAGCGCCCGGGCCATCTTTGCTCCAATGGAGCCTTGGCTGTGGGAGGGGAAGAGAGAGACAGAGAGGAAGGAGGGGGGGGTGGAGAAGCAAATGGGCGCTTCGCCTATGTGCCCTGGCCGGGAATCGAACCCGAGTCCCCTGCACGCCAGGCCGACGCTCTACCGCTGAGCCAACCATCCAGGACCAAGACAAGTATTTCTTACAATTTTTTTTTCTTAAAATTTTTGAAGTCAAGGTATTATAAAGTGTGCTCAACAAATGTTTAAAGGTCAATTATAAATAATATAAAAAAGGAGGGGGGAGTCATATCCTGGAACTCCTGCAAATCTATTTTATCATGCTTTTTACTTAAAAAAAAATTTATTTTGAATGCTGGTGTACAGGGTTATTCAGCAGCTGAGAGACTCTGGAATCCTACAGGAGATGCCAAAATTTTTTGTTTCTCCTGCAAACTTCTACCCTCTTTTATTTGATCCAGCTGATAACGCTGTTTTGTTTTTTTCCCAATCAGCTCTAGATATATGGAAAAAATTTATATAGGCAGAAGAGGACCCTCAAACCCTTCAGCGAGATCTTCTGAGCATGGCTTTTAAGGCCTATAATGACCAAGAGAGGAACAGAAAAGGCAGACAGAGCCCAAAAAGAGATCAGGCAAAATACCAGCTCTTGGCATGTGCCCATAAAAGCTCCAAAGCCCCAAAGGGGCTTCATAGGACTCCATCAAGGCCCTGCTTCAAGAGCAGAAAGGAAGGTCATTGATTTTGAGAGAGAGACATCAATTTTGTTGTTCTATCTATGTGTTCTCTGGTTGATTCTTATTTGTGCCCTGAACAGGGATCGAACCCACAACTTTAGCGTATTGGGATGACACTCTAACCAACTGAGCTACCCTGCCAGGGTTTGTTGAATCTTTTAAAAATAATCCTTCAGAGAAACCCAAAGAGAAGTAGGAAATGCTTTCAGAAGGGTATGCCGCAGACCAGTGCCACTAGTAATTGTCCAGGTCCTGAGTGAAAACAGTGCAGAATGAAGAAATAAACTCTTGAGAGAAAAAGGATGGGATTGGGAAGCCTCTTTGCATAGCTGAGGGCTTACAAGAGTCTGTCTCCACCCCCAAACTGCTTTATCTATAGAGCAGAGCAAGGTACTTTACAAAACAAAAGAGATCTCTGATACAAAGTCACACCTCCAAGCTACATCAGGAATTCTCACTAGCTACATTAGGAAATCTCTCCAGTGCAGAAAACCCTCCACCAAGCACAACATCTTTTTTTTCTTTTAAAGAATTTATTTATTCATTCATTTTAGAGATAGAGACAGAGACAGAGAAAGAGAGAGAAGGGGGGAGGAGCAGGAAGCATCAACTCTCATATATGCCTTGACTGGGCATCTTAACTTCACAAAACAATGGGTAAAAAGAAAACTGCCTCCAGTCTCTTGAGGGACATGGGGGATGGGATGAGTGGAAGCACAGCTAACACAGAGGTGTAGAGAAAGTCATAGCCTTTAGCAACTTAATCAAACAATCAGAGATTTGTAGGGAAGAGCTTATCCTTTTGGCTTAATTCTTTTTTTTTTTTTTTTATTGAACTCAACTTTTATTCTTTTTTTATTTATTTATTTTTATTTTTATTTTTTTTAAGCTGGAAACGGGGAGAGACAGTCAGACAGACTCCCGCATGTGCCCGACCGGGATCCACCCGGCACGCCCACCAGGGCGATGCTCTGCCCACCAGGGGGCGATGCTCTGCCCCTGCGGGGCATCGCTCTGCCGCGACCAGAGCCACTCTAGCGCCTGGGGCAGAGGCCAAGGAGCCATCCCCAGCGCCCGGGCCATCTTTGCTCCAATGTAGCCTTGGCTGTGGGAGGGGAAGAGAGAGACAGAGAGGAAGGAGGGGGTGGGGGTGGAGAAGCAAATGGGTGCTTCCCCTATGTGCCCTGGCCGGGAATCAAACCCGGGTCCCCCGCACGCCAGGCCGACGCTCTACCGCTGAGCCAACTGGCCAGGGCTCAACTTTTATTCTTCATAAAATTTTTTTTATATAAATAAATTTTTATTTTAATGGGGTGACATCAATAAATCAGGGTACATATATTCAAAGAAAACATTTCCAGGTTATCTTGTCATTTAGTTCTGTTGCATATCCATCACCCAAAGAGAGATCGTCCTCCGTCACCCTCTATCCAGTTTTCTTTGTACCCTTCTCCCTCATTCCCTCCCCCCACCCCCTGGCTTAATTCTTAAACTGTGAGAGCTTTGCCAGCTTGTAGTCTCCCACAAGGGTACATTCGTGGAAGGACCCAGCATGCTTCATGTGCAGCTGTGCCTAGCTAGCAATGACATAAATTAGGTCTCTCACACTTTAATCTTGGCTTTTTTGTAGAAAAGCTCTTGTAAAACACCTTGTGTTGGATTTGTCAAACAGAATTATGGAAGGGAGGGAACATCCATCTTCTGCTAGCATGGTAGGACATTGCTTTTGAGCATGTGACAATGCCTCATGATTCTTCAGTGTGACTCATGGTGTCATCCTCAGGAAGATCCTTTATACCCAATATTTCTTGTTTTAAATAATTTTGTGCATTTTCAGCATAATTTACCAGTTCCTGAATATTATGATATGCTTTGTCATCCAAATGTTTATCTCCTTCACCAGTGATTTTCATAAGCCATCTCTTAGTCAGATTTTCTTTTGACCGCAGCTTCCTATCCACTTTTTCTTCTCAGTCCCCAGCATGAGGGGTTTGGCTTTTCATCCTCCTTGGGGTTTTTGAAGTCAGTCTAGGGCCCAGAAACAGGGCCAGCCTCCTCCGGTGTGCAGGCTTCCTATTGTTCCATGGTCACATGCTGACATAGTATACTGTTACAGTAAATAACGTCCATATTTCCCCCCCCCCCAAATTGCAGGTGTTATCAGAGACAGAGTCCTTAAGCTCCCTGAGCCAAGTCCCACCTCCAAAAGGCCTCGGTGTAAATGCTGAGTGCTGGAATTCTACCGGAATCATCAGGTAGAGTTAAGAGCCTTCACAGTCTCTTCTCTGCAGCAGCTCCAGGTCATGTCCAGTCAGTGATGGAAACGCTGGGTCTGCTGGCAGTGACACTGCCCAACCAAGGGGCCATTATGCTTGCCCACAGGCTCTAATGACCCTCACACAGGCCAGGCACCACAATTGCTTTTGAAGGTGGATGAATGGCAATAGACACAGCCACCAGGTATGAATAAATACTTGCTTTGTCATATGCGTCAAAGGCCCTAACATGTGCCTAGCTGCCCATCCTTCCTACTGAGTGGGTGTGTCTCAGTAGAGCCCAAGATCTACGTTGATCAGGCGTCCCTGATTCTACTTCCCTGAGCAGTGGGACACTCCTGCCTATCAGCAGATCTGGCAGCCTCTTCGAGACTACTCTTGAGGCGGCTATGATAAGTGCCGACACTAAATGCCACCGGAGAAAAAACATGAGACCAACACACAAAGTTAGTTGCAAGAATTACACAGGCAATTTATTACTTACAAATCTCTTTGGCATGCCTGGATACAGCTTAAGGGGACCCCATTGGCGTACTCCTCTCAGCTGTCTTTGGTCAGAGCTCAGAGCAGCGTGGAGACAGTCCACGTTCAAGTTGGAGTCTGGACGACTACCTCAGCAGGGGCCCCTCAGTTTTAGTACCTTTTCTGGCCAACGCCTTCTAACAGGTGTCAATTTACAGGATTATCACCTCAAACCACCTTTTGGGGAGTTCCACACTGGAAGCCCTTTTTATGTTAATTTACTAAAATGTTACATCAAGCCATTTTTAAGATGTTCCTAGGGAAGCTTCTTGTTTATGTTAACTTACAGAGTTATGACATCAAACTACTTCTTATCTATGTATAACTTCACACACACACTAACTGGGCCCTGCTCAAAAGTCAGTCTGTTTATCACATCTGCCCACACTGTATATTAATTCCTATCCAGATGGCATAACTTTAATTTCCTTAATTAATTTTGATATTATATCTTAATTACTTTTATATATTTTCCATATTTTTTATATTTCTATATATTTAATTATTATAACATTATATTACTACAACAGGGTGGCCTGAAATAGGCCTGCGGGTTGAATAGGCCTGACCCATTCCTTTAATGGCTAGATAGTTTCATCATTTACCAGCTCAGATGCTGTTCACACAATGACCCATTACCACACATTACAGCAAAATCGCCTTTTTGCTAATGTACTTGTTCAGTGCCACTAGTGAAGGGTGAAAGGTGCCACATCTTTTCCATTGACTTTAGTATTTCATCTGTCTCAGGGTGGCCTGTGCCAAAGCCATGCTCAAGAAAACTTGCAAAGACCGTTTAAAAAATAATAATAGCATTTACTGAGCACCATTAATTGCTTGATATAGATGATATATTTGTCAATAATACCAACTTCCATTGATAATAGAATTGATAGAATACTCAAGGCATTGTGTAAAGAGCTATATGTGTTTTATTTCATTTAATATTAACAAAACTTCTGTGAAGCAGAAATGTTTTAGAGATGAAAAAACTGAGGGTCGGTGAGATTAAGGAAATTTCCCAAAGGAACCTTGCCAGCACATGTTGGAACTAAGTGAAGTGTTAGAACCAGGATTACAATGCAGGCCTACCTGTTCAAACTCTGCCTATAGCTCTTGAGCCAACATGTGTGTAAGGTATTTTTCCCCGCTGAGAAGGAAGGAAGGGACCGGAGCTGCAAAGTGTGGGATAACAAAAGGCTTTATTGAGTACAGAGCACATCCCGCCTGATGAGGTTCCCTGGCCTCGAGGAAAGATGGAGGCCAGGGAAGTCGCAAGTGGTGACCCGCGTGGGAGATATTTAAAGGGTCCCTAGGGTGGTCGAGCTAATATGACGTGGTGAAATCTCACTGGCTGGCAGACGGTCACTTTTTTCCAAAGGGCTCCTTGGAAGTTGCTTTTGGCACACTTGGTTGTGGGCGGTCCTAGCCAAAGTTCATGGGTCTGACCTTTCCCCATTATCCACCGACCTTACATTCTGACCTTTTGTGTTAAATAGAAAAGGGGCACCATTTATTCATCTGACTACTTCCTGCTGATTAGGGGCATCATGGGGAGGGGGAGATCGGAAGGTGGTGGTTTTGAGGGGTGTCAGGAGGACATCTGTTTTGCCATGAGTTGAGAAACTTCGTGGATGCGGTCCTGTAAGGATTTAAAAAAAAAAAAAAGAGGAGTAATAGGGGGATTTGCAGGGTCCAGCCTTTTGGTGAACTGGAGATGGATGGAGTCCGGTGGTTCCGACTG
The DNA here is from genome assembly GCF_036850995.1 of Saccopteryx leptura. Lineage (NCBI taxonomy): Eukaryota > Metazoa > Chordata > Mammalia > Chiroptera > Emballonuridae > Saccopteryx > Saccopteryx leptura. The sequence goes on from NC_089508.1 coordinate 125,868,910, forward strand.
CCAGTGGTCCTCTATGGAGGCAAGCTTGAGGCAAAACTGCATGTCAGGAGTGGTGTAAAAGGGGAAAGGAAGGGATCCCATCCATTCCCATAACTGAGATCTGTGAGGGAACTAGAGGTCCAGAGTGTGATGACAAAACAGAGAAGATGGCCCCCATGTCCACAAGAAATGAGATGGACTTACCCACTAGTTGCAGCTTACCCTGGGTTCTCCGAGTCCAGGCTGTGTCCTAGGAGTTCGAGCGATGCACCCACCTGGCTGGATTTGCTTCCCATTTGGGTGGCTTGTCCTCCATGAAGAGGCGCTGAGGAAAAGCCTGTTGCCCAAAGTGGCAGTTGCTTCACCAGTGACTGGGCTGTTTGCAGTCAGGGCAGGGCTCAGTGGGAAGCTGTGGGCAGGGGTCCTACTGGGACCAGTGACCCTGCTTGCCACACTTAAAGCAAGCTGCTGTTGGGATTTCTCTTTGTGGCTTAGACTTGGGTCGGGGCATCTCCTGTGCCTTGCCCCTGTTGCTCTGCCAGCTTCAGGCTGCAGAGCTTGGGTTTGGAGCATTACCTTCTGCTGCATGCGGGCCTGGCGAACAGCCTTGGCCTGTTTCTACTAGTTGGGACCATTAAAAACTTTAAATGCCATGTTCACAGGTCCTAGATAGGGGTTGGGAATAAGAGGAGAGGGGCTCGTGGGGAGCCCGGCACCCAGATCCAGCAGGAAACGCTGGAGCTAAAGGCAGGACAGGGCCAGAACTTCCTGCAAGAAAATTGGGGTTGGGCCTTGGGGTCCTGCAAACCAGTGTAAGAGCCAGTAGTAGGTGGAGAAAGGCCTGACGGAGGAGGGACTTAAGAACACAGTGGAGAAGGAAGGGGCCCCTGGACAGCTGGGGAGGAGAAAGAGGGAGAGTGATAGTGGTGAATAAGAAACAGGATTTTTCAAAGGGATGGGAGGGGGCTCTCAGAGGGAAGAGACCCGAGCACAAAAGAAGTCCACAGAGGGACCAGAGAAATGTCCCGAGAGAGGGGCGCCCCTGGGGGTCAGACAGGAGGGAGAGAGAGTTGGGAGTCCACGGAGAAGGGGAGAAGGAAAGATCAGGATCGGAGGTTTTAGGTGAGGTTTCTCTGGCCAGAAAACAGGCCTGCGTGGTGGAACAGGCAGCACAGAGATTAAGGACGGGTGCACGAATAATTAGAAGCCATGTATGTAAGAGATCTCCAATCAGTTCCCAGCTTTTTTTGGCGATAGTTATATTGGTGAGGGTGTTAACACTGAAAGTCCCTTCAGAAGGCTAATTCAGTGGGTTCTGTGGCCTGGCCACAGCGGAGAAGAAGAGCAGTTTCTTCTTCTTTAGGGAGGGAGATTCCTGTGCCCCCACAGCCGCCCTCAGTCCTCGGAGTGGTCAGATTTGAGTATCAGCGTCCTAAAACTCAAGCTCTGGCCACGGACGGAAAAGGTAAAGTGGATATGCTCGGGACGTCTCCACGAGCACACGCACTCGAAACAGAAAAACTTCCCTGACATAGCTATGGTTTCAGACAGGGAGTCTCGGTGGAAAGAACTGAGAGGAAGGCTGGAGGCAGGGGACTTACTGCACCATGCACCAAAGTGGGTGGAAGGTCAGAGGTCCTGGTTCTTTCTCAGAGGGGAAGGGAAGAGGAGCGGTCCTTGTGGACTTCAAACTCCTCCCAGGTTTTCAGCACCAAAATGTAAGGTATTTTTGCCCACCGAGAAGGAGGGAAGGGGGCCAGAGCCGCAAAGTGTGGAATAACAAAAGGCTTTATTGAGTACAGAGTGCATCCCGCCTGATGAGGTTCCCTGGCCTCAAGGAAAGATGGAGGCCAAGGAAGTTGCAAGTGGTGACCCGCGTGGGAGATATTTAAAGGGTCCCTAGGGTGGTCGAGCTAATATGACGTGGTGAAATCTCACTGGCTGGCAGACGGTCGCTTTTTTCCAAAGGGCTCCTGGGAAGTTTCTTTTGGCGCGCTTGGTTGTGGGCGGTCCTAGCCAAAGTTTGCGGGTCTGACCTTTCCCCATTATCCACTGACCTTACAATGTGTATCTGATAGTTAACACTGAATAAACCAGTTCTCTGCAGATGGAAAAGTCTTTCCTATAATTATGCAATAAGGCTACGGTATTCCAGCAATTAAGACTTCACAATACAGCCTGACCTGTGGTGGCGCAGTGCATGAAAGTGTTGACCTGGAATGCTGAGGCCACCAGTTCAAAACCCTGGGCTTGCCTGGTCAAGGCACATATGGGAGTTGATGCTTCCTGCTCATGCCCCCTTCTCTCTCTCTCTCTCTCTCTCTACCTCTCTGCCCTCTCTAAAATGAATAAATAATTGAAAAAAAAAAGACTTTACAATACAACCACATAGCATGGCATACAAAACTCTTTGTAACCTAGTCCTTTCCTATATCTGCAACCCTCAACACCTACCTTTGATGTGCCGATCAGAACCAAACTGCTTCCTCTGATCCTTATGTTGGTTATGGGTTTCTGCGCTGGCTGGATAGCTCAGTTGGTTAGAGTATTATTCCAATATGCAAAGGTTGTGGGTTCTATCCTCAGTCAGGGTACATACAAGAGTCAACCAGTGAATGCATAATTAAGTAGAACACAAAATTGAGGTCTCTCCTTTCCTCTCTCTCTCAAAATAAATAAATAAATTGGTAAAAAAAAAATCTGTTGTTGACTCATTTATTTGACATTAAATACTATTTTTTTTCCAAGCACTAGGCTAAGTATGAAGAGACAGAGTCTGATAACACTTTTGCAGAAGGAGGACCACATACTAGAGCATGGACATGTTACTGGCCACTGCCAATAGTCTTGGCGCCTGGGAAGGGTGGAGATGGGGTTGTAAGGTATTCTTCCCTGCCGAGGAAGAAGGAAGGGGCATGGCCACGAAGTGTGGATAAGCAAAAGCTTTATTGAGTACAGAGTGCTTCCTGGACAATGTTCTCTGGTCCCGGGGACAGAGGCCAGGGAAGTCGCGCAGATTAAACCACATGGGGGATATTTAAAGGGTCTCTAGGGTGGTCGAGCTAATATGACGTGGCGAAATCTCGCTGGCTGATGGACAGTCGCTCTTTTCCAAAGGGTTTTGGGAAGTTTCTTTTGGTGCACATGGGTATGGGCGGTTCTAGCCAAAGTTCCTGGGTCTGGTTTCTCATGTGACCTTCACCCATTGCCCACACCTTACAGGGGTGTGCTAGCAAAGTGAGATAGGACATTCTCATTCAGCCCAGATGTAGGAATCGATGTCGACCTGTCTGTGGGAAAGGAAAGCTGGTGACCCAGCTGGGTGTTTATCTAAGCCAACGTTTGCGTTGCTCGGGCCATGGATGGGCTTCGAGCCCTTGAAGGGAAAGGAGTTAGGATCAACTCTGCATTGTTGGAAAAGGAGACTTTGAGATACTGTGGGCACACATTTTGCAGGCTGTGAACCAGCAAAGGCCATTCTCCTCACTGCACAGAGAGCCCAGCATGCTGCAGCACCCTAACTGGCAGCTTTTGGCGCCTGGGCTGGGAGCCCCTGGAGAGGAGCACTAGCCTTTCACAGTGGCCCTAGCAGCAGTAGAGGTGGTGTAGGGGGCGGCAGCACCCTTCACAAGCAGAGAGCGTCAAAGAGAGGGAACCAGAACAAAAAGGGAAGGAAAGGATGTCTGCAGCTTGCAGGGCTGTGGCGGACAGATGGGTTCATGAGCCTGTTGAGATACGCTTGGGGCTTTCAACATAGAGCTGGGTGAGGGCATGGGCTCTGGGCTCTCACTGTATTAAAAACATATCTATAACCTTAATTATAACTTCACGCTGAGTCCTGGAGATGTCTCCATTATACCGTTTTTTTTTATTTACTGTTAGAGAACTGTGTTCTGTTCCTCTTTATGTCTCAGAACCTAAAACAAAGCCTGACACCCAGCCACTGCTTACAAAATATTCATGGACTTATTTACTAAAAGGAGTTGGGAGCTGTCGGAAGAGGGAGTGTGGGGGGCATCACACACATGTGGGATATGTGCCATGGGTTTTGGCCCCTTTCAGTTCTGCTGGTGTGTGGGAGGAGGAGCTGAGACAAGTTCCGTGGCAGTTAGAAAGTGAACTGGCTGCCAAGATGGAGAGGAGGGAACAATTAGTCTTGACCTTCTACAGTCCTGAGGTTCCCAAACTTAAGGATAACCGGAAATACCAAAGGGTGAGGAGGTACCTAACTGCAGGTCAGATGGGAGGAACAGGACTTATTCAAAGATGGACCTAGACAGCATGTCCCAAAGACAGAAAAGATCGACCCCTTTTTTTTAATAGAAGGGATAAGGATAGCTACCCACAAATCAAACCCACTTGAGGATAATCAAGGTAAAGAAGAGTAGGTGACCCTGGGGGTCAAGGGTTATCCTTTTGGGTAGGCAATATTTCCCTCATCCTTGTAGCCTACCCTCCCCACCAACAAACATCCGAGTGCCTCAATGCCACCCCAGAGGCGGCACCAGCATGTGGATCAGACACACACCTACATCCGAATGTTCTGTGGCAGCCTCTGTGGTTTTAGCCTCCTGATGCTAATCTGCTTGTCCCCGCTGAACTGGGTGCAGTTCCTGGTGATCAAGAATGGACTTGAGCTCTACGCGGGACTCTGGATCACATGCCACCATGAGCTGTGCTGGAGCCAGGCACCCAAGCTGCCCTGTGAGTGCCACTGCGTTCAGTGCCGCGGGCCCTACAGTTTCAGAGCTCTCTGCCACACTGGCCTTCATCTTTCTTCCTCCAAGATCCTTGGGCTTTCATGTCTTCAAGTCCAGGGTGGATCTCACCAGACTGTGAATATGGCCATCCTTCTCTGTGGTGTACCCTCTCTCCCTCCTATTGTGGGGTATTTCCTCTCTCAAATAATAAGCTGCTATTCTACTCTCTGGGAAGAATGCTTTTATCATGTACAAGCTGTTACCATGAAGCAAGGTAATTGGTATTCTAAGGCTGCTTGTACAAACAGAAGCGATTGACTCGCTGGGAGATGAAGCCAACCAAGCCTCTCAAACTCTGTCAGACTTGACTTTCAAGGTCAATTTCTGCAGTGGAAGAGAGCTTCCATGCATGTCAGATATGTAGTCTAACAAATGCCAGCTGTTTAGAGCAAAGGATGTCAAATTTCTGTGAATTTAAGTAAATTTGAAAATGCAGAATTGCCAATTGTGATAAACCCAAGAACACCAGCAAGGATCTTATGGAATTTTCAAATGATTTAGACTTCTGTGTGTGTATGTGTGTGTGTGTGTGTGTGTGTGTGTGTGCGTGTGTGTGATAGAGACAGAGAGAGACAAAGAGAGGGAAAGATAGAGAGAGACAGACAGACAGGAAGGGAGAGAGATGAGAAGCATCAATTCTTTGTTGCTCATTGATTGCTTTCTCACATGTGCCCTGACGGGGGGGGGGGGGGGGGGGAGGGCGCTACAGCAGACTGAGTGACCCCTTGCTCAAGCCAGCGACCTTGGGCTCAAGCTGGTGAGCCTTGCTCAAACTAGATGAGCCCGTACTCAAGCCAGCGACCTAGGGATTTCAAAACTGGTTCCTCTGTGTCCCAGTCCGATGCTCTATCCACTGTGCCACCATCTGGTCAGGCTGATTTAGGCTTCTTCATCTTCAAATTGAAAGTAGCATTCCCTCTCTTCCCCGGGTATTAGCTCCGTTGCCTTCAGAAACTGGGAGGCTTGCCTTGCTGTTCCTGCAACCTAAGTCTGTATCACAGTGTATCATTAAGGAAAGCTTCAGAAATGTTTAGAAGCAGGTGACCCACGTGGATGTTCCTTGTATCTAGGATGCTCCTCTCTCCCTGAACAAAAGCTTCTTAGTATAGTATACAAGTAGGGCTTTTTGTAACCTAGGTTTTAAGATTTTTGAAACTTTGATGGGTAAATTTTTGTAAAAACTGTCATTTAAAAGCTGAAATGGGTTTTGGTCTTAACATGAGATTAAGATTTAAGTTAAGGTTTGGAACCTTTATTTTGTTTTGTTAAAATGAATTAAAAAAATGCAGCTGTTTTAAACTCTGAATCTAAGTGTTTAGTTTAATTAGGTGATTTATTGTGGGTGAATATGACTAGTAGACTTAGTTCCTTTGAGTGGTTAGATTGTTCTTTGCAGAAATCTTTCATTCCTTTGGAGTTGTGAGTAATTTCAGTTGCATGGTTTTCTGGAGGTAAGGAGCTGAGACAGAGAAAACTGTAAGAAGAACAGGAAGGCACAGACTTCCCCTCATGCTGCATGAAAGGTGAGACTATAACACATCTTAGGCAGGAATTGGACCGGATATCTTATACAGTGTGCTTTTGTGGATTTTCTTTTTTTTTTTGTATTTTTCTGAAGTGAGAAGCAGGGAGGCAGAGAGACAGACTCCCACATGCGCCCAACACGAATCCACCCAGCATGCCCACCAGGGGACGCTGTTTCACCCATTTGGGGCATTGCTCCACCCATCTGGAGCAATGGGAGCCATTCTAGTTCCAGAGGTGGAGGCCATGGAGCCATCCTCAGTGCCCAGGCTCAGCACCGGGCCAACTTTGCCCCAATGGAGCCTTGGCTGTGGGAGGAGAAGAGAGATTGAGAGAAAGGAGAGGGGGAAGGGTGGAGAAGCAGACGGGCACTTCTGTGTGCCCTGGCCGGGAAGCAAACCTGGGACTTCCAAACACTGGGCCGATGCTCTACCACTGAGTCAACCGGCCAGGACCTGTGCTTTTGTATTTTTTTTTTTTTCTTCCATTTTTTTCTGAAGCTGGAAACAGGGAGAGACAGTTAGACAGACTCCCGCATGCACCCGACCGGGATCCACCCGGCACGCCCACCAGGGGCGATGCTCTGCCCACCAGGGGGCGATGCTCTGCCCATCCTGGGTGTCGCCATGTTGCGACCAGAGCCACTCTAGCGCCTGAGGCAGAGGCCAAGGAGCCATCCCCAGCGCCCGGGCCATCTTTGCTCCAATGGAGCCTTGGCTGCGGGAGGGGAAGAGAGAGACAGAGAGGAAAGCGCGGCGGAGGGGTGGAGAAGCAAATGCGCGCTTCTCCTGTGTGCCCTGGCCGGGAATCGAACCTGGGTCCTCCGCACGCTAGGCCGACGCTCTACCGCTGAGCCAACCGGCCAGGGCGTGCTTTTGTGTTTTAACTTTCAGAACCAATTTTAATTAGCAGAAGCTAAAGAATAAATTTAATTATAAAGATTAAAAAGAATCTAGTAGATACCCAAAGGTAGGAAGTTTGCTGGACTTTAGGGGATTCCAGAGGAGAGTGGGACCAAGCCTACCAGTCACTTTGTGTCCCTAGAGTTGCTTTGTCACTCATCTTTGTTTATGCTTTATTTTATCTCTACAGCTCAATTTTTTGTGTTTATTGGTGTCCATGTGCCCAAAAAGTGATTTCCCAGCATAGCTTTATACATTCTTGGTTCAAGCAAGCAAAAGGGGAAATTAGCATTGGGTCAGTCCTAAATCCAACTTTCCAAGCATAATAGCCAAATTGGACCAACATGGGTCAGATTTCTTTACTTGGTCCAATTAGCTATAACCAGGAGGCACTAAGTAAGGGTTGCAGGCTATAGACAAAGGCTGTAGGGCCTATGGAAGATTGTGGGCTAAATACTACAAAGATTCCTACCACTGAGCTTCCTGCAAATCAGTCTGGGCTGGTAGGTCTGACTGGCTACATATAACTGCTACTTCTGAGTGAAACAGTGTTCAGAAAATGTGCTGCTCTTGGGTTATTATATTTTCATGTGGCTGACTTGCAGAGCAACTCACCTGTGTGACTAGGGGTGCAGCTCCGCTTAACGGACATAACTATTACTGATGGTGTTAGTTAGTAAGTGGTAAGTTCTAGAAAACAAAATAAAACTTTAGTGGCAGATCTTAGACTGAGGTAATCTTGGTGCATAATTTTGTGTCTTGGGGCTATTTGGAGGCTGGATTGGGATTCTTAGGCATTGACATGCTCAGAGAACTTTCAGTGGGGCAGATGAGTCCCCCCCTCCCATTCTTTTCTCCTTCCTTCCTTCCTTCCTTCCTTCCTTCCTTCCTTCCTTCCTTCCTTCCTTCCTTCCTTCCTTCCTTCCTTCCTTCCTTTTTAAAATTTTTTTACAGTTTTATAACTTTTTTCACAATCAGCAGTTAGTTCTCATTCACATGAACTAACTGTTTGAAGATTTTTAAAAATGGTGACAGGTATGTAGGCGACCAACATATAAAGCTTGTTTGATGAATCTTCATCTTCATTACATTTCCAGACAACTGTACCTGGATATGGTATGGGACATTCCTTATTCCTGTTGCCAGATAGCTTTGTTGAGGCTGGTGTCAGCGTGCACATCTGGAGTTTCTATTTCCTTCGTGGCAAATTTCCAGGTCTCTCTGAGTACCTGAGGGGTATGCTTCTTGAAACTCACTCCAGGGATGTACTTGTGAATGTTGATGGTGTGTTCTCTGGTTCTCTGGTCATGACCTCGTCAATGGCAGAATAACCCCTTCTTCTTCTAGCCACCTTTCTTTTTTTTTTTTTTTTTTGTATTTTTTGTATTTTTCTGAAGCTGGAAATGGGGAGAGACAGTCAGACAGACTCCCGCATGCTCCCGACCGGGATCCACCCGGCACGCCCACCAGGGGGCAATGCTCTGCCCACCAGGGAGCGATGCACTGCCCCTCCGGGGCGTCGCTCTGTTGCGACCAGAGCCACTCTAGCGCCTGGGGCAGAGGCCAAGGAGCCATCCCCAGCGCCCAGTCCATCTTTGCTCCAATGGAGCCTCGGCTGCAGGAGGGGAAGAGAGAGACAGAGAGGAAGGAGAGGGGGAGGGGCGGAGAAGCAGATGGGTGCTTCTCCTGTGTGCCCTGGCCGGGAATTGAACCCGGGACTTCCGCACGCCAGGCCGACGCTCTACCACTGAGCCAACCGGCCAGGGCCTACCTAGCCACCTTTCTTTATAGGAGCCGGCCTGTGGGGCCCAGGTTGGAAAAGCTAGCCTCTGCTTCTTAAAACATTGTGGGGAAGTCAAGAAAGATCTGTTCCACATCAAAAAATGAGGTTTAGGATGCTCCCCGCCGTTCTCTCTTACCAACATCCTCTTTGCAGTGACAGAGCCAAAGAGAGCAGAGACCTGGGGCTACTAGAAGGGGACAGGAGTGTATGGAACTTGGGTAACAGCTTTGGAGTAAAAGAACTTCTCCTTGAACAAACAAATGTGAGATAGCACCTTGAGGGGATTTCAGAAAAAAAATGGGAGATATTATGGAGGTGTTAACTCCCTGTACTCCAGTAAATTGAGGGCATGGAATTATTACAATATAGGAGTTAAAGTAACTATGACTTCATTTTGTAGTCACAGCCTAACAAGGCCTATACATGTCAGATACATTCAACAGAGAAAAAACAGAAATGAACTCCACCAATGGTTTAATCATTAAACCAGTATAACATACTGTTTCATAGCTAATAAAAATGATGTTTACAATGTGATCTGGAAAAACTGTTACCAATAGTCTTAAGGGAAAAATTACATGATATTGAGTAATATATCTACTATGCACAGAAGATAGAAAACACTAGAAAAAAATATTTACAATGGTTGCTTCTGGGTAGTGGTATAGTGGCTGATGTTCCTCCTCCTTCTTGGTACTTCTAGTTTTTCCAATTTTTTTCTTTTTTATTTATTGATTTTTTTTTAAGAGAGAGAGAGAGAGAAATGGGGAGGGGGAGGAGTGGGAAGCATCAACTCATAGTAGTTGCTTCTCATATGTGCCTTGACCAGGCAAGTCCAATTTTCTGAATGGGCAACCTCAGTGTTCCAGGTCAACACTTTATCCACTGTGCCACCACAGGTCAGGCATAAATGTTTTTTGTTTGTTTGTTTGTTTTATTTTGAAGTGAGAAGCAGGGAGGCAGAGAGACAGACTCCCGCATGTGTCTGACAGGAATCCACCCAGCAAGCCCACTAGGGGGTGATGCTCTGCCCATCTGGGGCATTGCTCCATTGAGGCCAGAGCCATTCTAGCACCTGAGGCAGAGGCCATGGAGCCATCCTCAGTGCCCGAGCCAACTTTGCTCCAATGGAGCCTTGGCTGCAGGAGGAGAAGAGAGAGAGAGAAAACAGAGAGGGAAGGGTAGAGAAGCAGATGGGTGCTTCTCCTGTGTGCCCTGGCCAGGAATCAAACCCGGGACTTTCACGTGCTGGGCCAATGCTCAACTGCTGAGCCAACCGGCCAGGGCCAAATGTATTTTTTTTTTTAAGATTTTCTTTACTGATTTTAGAGAGAGAGAGAAAAGGGGGAGGAGCAGGAAGCATCAACTCAGTAATTGCTTCTTGTATGTGCCTTGACCAGTCAAGCCCAGGGTTTTGAACTGGTGACCTCAGTATTCCAGGTCTACACATCTGCTGTGTAACCACCGGTCAGGCAGTTTTTTCAATCTTTATATTGAACATGTATTACTTTTAGCATTAGAATTATAAAAAAGAAAACGTTTAATCTGTGTTGAGATGTTCAAATCATACCTCCTATTAGCTAATGTATATCTAAGTTAATGGGTTAACATAACCAGAACAATTTGTATATTATCTTTAGTTTTGCAGTAAAGGCTTTGCAGTAAAGAAATTACAAGTATCAATGAATAGCTGAGAAAGAAGACCTTTATTAGTTCTCTGGATGCCAAACAGCAAGCTCAGCTTCATCTCCTTAGTACTTACTCCCTTCTCAAAGACTCTATCTGGTTTTTTTGAGAGAGGTTCCTGACGGGACTAACCACACCTTTCTCTTCTCCTCCTTGGCAGATTACCTCCACTATTCCAGGGCCTTCTTCCTCATCTCTGTCCTCACCATACTCATTGGTCTTGGCTGGCTCTTAAGCTCTTGCCTCCCTAGAAGAGGACGCACGACCACCAACTTGGATCTGAAAGTGTCCATGCTCAGCTTCTTCTCAGGTACAAACAGGGCAGGGCAATGCCAGGGTAAACTTGCCAAAGGAAAAAAAATTTTCTCTATGGGGCTTCCATTTTCTTTTCCTTGTCCCTTTTCTCTCTTCAATATTGCAATAAGTGACTAGCTACCAACCCTGTCTTATTGTATAAAACACACTTTAAGTGACTTGTGCCAGGGGAGAGGTAGAAGCTCCCCCTTTCTCTCCCATCTTGGTCAATTCCCCAAATTTTTATTCTGCCATACCTGTGGCATCTAGAAGGAGAAGAAGAGTTGGGGGTGGCAATCAAGGCAGACTGTAGACACTGATGGGTTGTGACATCTTTTCTTCCGGTCCTAGCCATCTGCTTGCTCCTCTGCCTCATGCTATTTCTGGCACAGGTTCACTGGCACACCAGGGATGTCATGGAGTCGGATCTCCTGTGGGCCTATTATCTCAATTGGTGGAGTGACTTCTTACTCGTGTTTGCTGGTGAGTTGGTCCCCAGCCTTATCCTAGAAGGATGGAAGGTGAAACCACTTCTTGAAAGGGAGGGAGAATCAAGGAGAAATAAAAGCACTGACTGTTCCTAGCTAGAACATTTATATATCGAGAGGCAGTATAGCACAAAACTGAAGACTTAGAATTAGTCGTTTGTTCTACCACTGACTGAGCCATAGACAGGTTGCATGACTTGCCTAAGACCACAGAGAAAGTAATGGGACCATGTTTTAGATCCAGGAGGTTCAAGCTCTGTCCTAACCATGTGAGAAATATGATAATGGGATGGGAGCACAGGGGGGTAGAGTAACTGTAGCAGGAAAGGCGGCTTAGCTTCACTGAATAGAGGCCTTTTGAAATGAATATTTAAAGGAAGAGAAAGAATTTTTTTAAAGGCAAAAACCAGGTGTCTATTGAAACTTACCTCAAATTCTTCTCTTTCCCTAGGTATCATCTCCTTCCTCAACTACCTAACTTTCAGATCTCGTCCCCTTGATCAAAATGTCACTGTGATTCCCATAAAAACGTCACGGCTGGGGATTGGTCCAGTGACTGCTCCATCACATGCTGAAGACGAAGGGTTGAGGTCTGAGAGAGTGTCTCCAAGTGATGGGGAGGAAACAGGACCAAGAGCAGAACTACCAGACGCAGAGATGTGATGATGACAGGAAAACTCAATTACTGCATGTCTTAAAAATGGAGGAGAAGCTAACTGAGTTGGAAATGATTGTGCAGATTCTTAAAAAACTTTCCGAATATCATGTCCATATTATTGAAGGAGACAGCATTAAAGCTGATGAAGTGTCCTTTGTGTGTGTTGCATCCAAAATATGTAAGATAAAAAAAGTAATGAACTCTCACTTAAGAGAGAAATTGTGTAAGAAAACATCAGTTTGTAGGGTCCTGAATGAAAGAAACTAGCAATAAATGCAGTGTGTGGACCGGAGATCTCTTTGGGCATCAGGGATATCATGGACCAAAGTGGTTTGTGTAGAAAAATGTCACCTAATTCTTTTTGAAAATTTCTTCATTATGCATGGCTGTGGGCACACTCAAAATGGAAGTCCTTGGACAACATTGTTGAGAGTGAATTGGAAATCATTACCAGAAATGGAATGAACACTGATGGAGATAATACCTATCACCCAAAGGTATTAAGAGGCACCATGGGTGGGGTATAGATGCTGAAGAATCTATTAGGTCTTATTTCCTAGAAGAAATGGTAGTTTAAAACCTTTAGTATATTATGTGAACTAATTGCTTCTCCTTAGGCTGGGAGTTACTTAAACTGACATCCACAAATTCACTGAAATTGTATACAAAACTTGTGTTTGCACTCTTCTGTGAAGAGAGCCATAGCCTACAACAGATTCTTGACAAGCCTGTGACTCTCTCTCTCTCTCTCTCTTTTTTTGTGGCAAAGACAGAGAGAGTCAGGGAGAGGGACAGACAGACAGGAAGGGAGAGAGATGAGAAACATCAACTCTTTGTTGCAGCTCCTTAGTTGTTCATTGATTGATCTCTCGCATGTGCCTTGACAGGGGTTGGAGGGCTACAGCAGACTGAGTGACCCCTTGCTCGAGCCAGTGACCTTGGGCTCAAGCTGGTGAGCCTCTCTCAAACCAGATGAGCCCGTGCTCAAGGTCAGGGTCTCCAACCTGTGTCCTCCACATCCCAGTCTGATGCCCTATCCACTGCGCCACCACCTGGTCAGGCCTGTGACTCTCTTGATTCCTTAGGCATCAAATATGTTTCACTGAGCTAAATGAGGCTAAAAGTCTTTCTTCAGCTTAAGTACATATGTTTTATATACCCTGGAAGATTAAATAAGTGGGGGGGGGGCTGGGAGAGGGTTCCAGCAATTACACAGATCTTTTTTTTTTTTTTTTTTTTACAGAGGCAGAGATAGACAGGGACAGACAGACAGGAACGGAGAGAGATAAGAAGCATAAATTATTAGTTTCTAGTTGCGTGTTGTGACTTCTTAGATGTTCATTGATTGCTTTCTCATATGTGCCTTGACCGCGGCCTTCAGCAGACCGAGTAACCCCTTGCTGGAGCCAGCGACCTTGGGCCCAAGCCGGTGAGCTTTTTGCTCAAACCAGATGAGCCCGCGCTCAAGCTGGCGACCTTGGGGTCTCGAACCTGGATCCTTCTGCATCCCAGTCCGACGCTCTATCTACTGCGCCACCACCTGGTCAGGCCACACAGATCTTTTGATGGCTAAATATTCCTTTCAAACCCAGACCAGCTTCCATGCAGAAGACTCCTGACATTATTTTGTCCTTGACTCCTTTAGTGGCTGCCACTACTATGTTATCCACCGAGAACCACTCTTCTCCTTCCTGAGCCTGGCAGTGAAGTGGAGTACAGTGCCCAACTTTTCCCCTTGCTCTTCTTAAAGACAAGCCCTCAGGTCTCTGTGGTTTAAATAGAGAGTCACAAACAATCTTCACAGAAAACAAAACAGAAATGGAGCAACTATGTCGTTCTTATAATCCTGAGTCCTGATCAATAATTCCCCAAAATTTCCAGATGGTACCTGGAGTCCAATAGGTTAATATTTCTGTTTTTATTTTTAAGGATAGGAGTTTCACAGCATATACATGTGGGCACCCACACTCAAAGACACACACATACAGATACACATATGCATGCACCTTGTTGTGACTCTGCCTTAAGAAACCCTTTTCTTAATGATGGCTCCTCCTCATAGCAGGTGATCTTGGGACAGAATGACGGTGGCTCCTTACTCCAAGTGGTTTCATTTCATAGGTACAAACAGCTGTGTAGTCAAGTCTAAAGCACCTACCTCCCATCACCACTCACAAATGAAGTACACCCTGAATGTTGACTGACTGAGGACTCATTGGGTTCACAAGCTTTATTTATATTTCAGTGTGAATATTTTAATCATATGACTATATTGACAGGAAGCTGAGTGGTAATGACTGTTCAGGGAATGAAAATTTTAAGTGGAGTGGGGAAAAGGAAGCAGGTCTGAGAGTAGAAGATATTAGATAAAAAAGTAATGATAAAGGGGAGATAGGCAGTAATCACAACTAAGTTCCTACTTTGCCAGCAGAGAACAATCTTAGAAGATTGTTCAAGATCCTTTAGAATCTGAATGCTCTGTTTTCTTCTGTCTTCTTTGCTTGTAGAGAATTCCTTAAAAAGCCTAAATGGATTTCAATAAGATGGCTCCGTAAATGCCCCTTTGATCCATCCCCTATGCTCCAAATACATTGCATGATAGATGGAGGGGAGAGGAGAGAGATTATGAGAATTCAGGTGATAACAAGGCAAGCAGTTTCACCAACCAGAAAAATAACAAAAACACAAGGCTATGATTCAAGGTAAGCCATAGATTTAATGGGCTCCAAGTTGAAAAGCAAGCAGAGGTGGATAGGACAACAACTCCTATGGAGCAAAAGGGATTGTCTGTGCTTCTCAAGGCATGGACCAGAACCAGGGTCGCAGCTCTAATGCAAACTAGGGACTTATGAAAAACAAAACAAAACAAAAAAACCCCACAAAACAAAACTATTGCCAAGCACTTACTGGGGCTGCAAATAATTTGGAACCACAGACCTAAAGAGGTTAAAGGAGACAAATACAACGTTGTTTGATTAAGCAGCCATTCACTGGGTCTGTAATCTTCCCTGATAGCACAACACAACAGGGAATCTAATATATCATATTATGAGATCTGATCCTGGACTAGGGTCTCTGGCTAACATGAAGAAACCCCCAAATTATCAATGGAATAAGCATAGAATGAGAGAAAGAAACAAACAAAAAAATAAACAAAAATAAAATGTTGTGCCTGCAAATAAGAATTCCAATCATGTATAAAAATGTTCAGAAAAAAACCCCTCAGAGTCAACAATTTGTTTCAGAGTATTTGGGGTATAGTATGACAAAGATGTTAAGTATTCTTAGGATGCACAAAGAGATATGATGGGATCATAGATTACAGAAAAAGACTCAAAACTTTGAAACAAAAACATAGAGAAATAAAACAAGAGCAGGTTTAAGTGAAAAAAGAATCAATTAAAAATCATGAGTATAAAAAAATATAGTCATCATAAGAAATAGAATCAATAATATTGTAATAACTATGTATGGTGTTAGATAGGTACTAGACTTACTGGGGTAATCACTTCATAAGCTAAATTAATGTCTAAGCACTCTTTTGTATACTTGAAACTAATATAATATTGTATGTTAACTGTAATTAAAAAAATATTGTAGAATATATT
The DNA here is from genome assembly GCF_036850995.1 of Saccopteryx leptura. Classification (NCBI taxonomy): domain Eukaryota; kingdom Metazoa; phylum Chordata; class Mammalia; order Chiroptera; family Emballonuridae; genus Saccopteryx; species Saccopteryx leptura. The sequence goes on from NC_089508.1 coordinate 125,884,592, forward strand.
ACCATAGCCTGACCAGGCGGTGGCACAGTGGATAGAACATTGGACTGGGATGCGGAGGACCCAGGTTCGAGACCCCAAGGTTGCCAGCTTGAGCACGGGCTCTTCTTGGCTTGAGCAAAGCTTACCAGCTTGGACCCAAGGTCACTGGCTCGAGCAAGGGGTTACTTGGTCTGCTGAAGGCCCGCAGTCAAGGCACATATGAGAAAGCAATCAATGAACAGCTAAGGTGTCACAATGAAAAACTGATTATTGATGCTTCTCATCTCTCTGTGTTCCTGTCTGTCTATCCCTCTCTCTGACTCTCTCTCTGTCTGTAAAAAAAAAAAAAAAAATTTCTAGCACTATAAAACACTACAGCTGAAATAAAATAAATAAATAAAAAAAGAATATATTACCATAGATTGACCAGGCAGTGACACAGTCGATAGAGTGTCGAACTGGGATGCAGAGGACCCAGGTTCAAAACCCTGAAGTCACCAGCTTGAGCACGGGCTCACTAGCTTGAGCATGGGGTCGCTGGCTTGAGCGTGGGATTGGTGGCTTGAGCATGGGATCATAGACATGACCCCACAGTCACTGGCTTGATGCCAAATGTTACTGGCTTGAGCAAGGGTCACTCACTCTGCTGTAGTCCTCCGGTCAAAGCACATATGAGAAAGTCAATGAACAATTAAGGAGTGCAACAAAGAATTGATGCTTTTCATCTCTCTCCCTTCCTGTCTGTCTCTCTCTCTGTCTCTCTCTCTGTCTTTGTCACAAAAAAAGAATATATTACCATCAAAATAAAAAATTCAATAGATAGAATAAAATCTAGATAGCACATGCAAAAAAATTTGAAAATATTTTGTTTTCAGATATATCTAGAATATTAGCAGAAATTGGCCAATATTCTGTCTGAAACTTTTAGCCCCGGACAGTTGGCTCAATAGAGTGTTGGCCCAGCATATGAATGTCCCAGGTTTAATTCCTGGTCAGGGCACTCAAGAGAAGCAACCATCTGCTTCTCTCCCCCCTCCCTCTTTCTCTTCCCCTTTCACAGCCAGTGACTCAATTGGTTCAAGCATCAGCCCCGAGTGCTCAGGACAGCTTCAGCCTTAGGTGCTATAAATAGCTCAGTTGGTTTGTACATCAGCTCTAGATGAGGGTTGTCAAGTGGATCCCAATGAGGCACATGAGGGAGTCTGCTCTATCTCCCTTCTTCTCACCTAAAAAAAAGTTTCAATAATTTATTTATTTATTTATTTATTTATTTATTATTTTTTTTATAGATAAATTTTTATTAATGTTAATGGGGTGACATCAATAAATCAGGGTACATATATTCAAAGAAAACATGTCCAGATTATCTTGTCATTCAATTATGTTGCATACCCATCACCCAAAGTCAGATTGTCCTCCGTCACCCTCTATCTAGTTTTCTTTGTGCCCCTCCCCCTCCCCTTCCCCTCTCTTCCTTCCCTCCTGCGCCCTCCCTCCCCCCCACCCCCGGTAACCACCACACTCTTGTCCATGTTTCTTAGTCTCATTTTTATGTCCCACCAATGTATAGAATCATGTAGTTCTTGGTTTTTTCTGATTTACTAATTTCACTCGTATAATGTTATCAAGATCTCACCATTTTGTTGTAAATGATCCGATGTCATTATTTCTTATGGCTGAGTAGTATTCCATAGTGTATATGTGCCACATCTTCTTTACCTAGTCTTCTATTAAAGGGCTTTTTGGTTGTTTCCATGTCTTGGTCACTGTGAACAATGCTGCAATGAACATGGGGCTACATGTGTCTTTATGTATCAATGTTTCTGAGTTTTTGGGGTATATACCCAGTAGAGGGATTGGTGGGTCATAAGGTAGTTCTATTTTCAGTTTTTAGAGAAACCACCATACTTTATTCCATAATGGTTGTACTACTTTACAGTCCCACCAACAGTGAATGAGGGTTCCTTTTTCTCCACAGCCTCTCCAGCATTTGCTATTACCTGTCTTGTTGATAATAGCTAATCTAACAGGTGTGAGGTGGAATCACATTGTAGTTTTGATTTGCATTTCTCTAATAACTAATGAAGATGAGCATCTTTTCATATATCTGTTGGCCATTTGTATTCTTCCTAGGAGAAGTATCTGTTCATGTCCTCTTCCCATTTTTTTATTGGATTGTTTGTTTGTTTATTGTTGAGTTTTATGAGTTCTCTGTAAATTTTGGATATTATGCCCTTATCTGAGCTGTTGTTTGAAAATATCATTTCCCATTTAGTTGGCTGTCTGTTTATTTTGTTGTCAGTTTCTCTTGCTGAGCAAAAACTTTTTAGTCTGATGTAGTCCCATTCATTTATTTTTGCCTTCATTTCTCTTGCCTTTGGAGTCAAATTCATAAAATGCTCTTTAAAACCCAGGTCCATGAGTTTAGTACCTATGTCTTCTTCTATGTACTTTATTGTTTCAGGTCTTTTATTTAGGTCTTTGATCCATTTTGAATTAATTTTTGTACAAGGGGACAAGCTGTAGTCGAATTTCATTCTTTTGCATGTGGCTTTCCAGTTTTCCCAGCACCATTTGTTGAAGAGGCTTTCTTTTCTCCATTGTGTGTTGTTGGCCCCTTTATCAAAAATTATTTGACCATATATATGTGGTTTTATTTCTGGACTTTCTATTCTGTTCCATTGGTCTGAGCGTCTATTTTTCTGCCAATACCATGCTGTTTTGATTGTCGTGGCCCTATAATATAGTTTGAAGTCAGGTATTGTAATGCCCCCAGCTTTATTATTTTTCCTTAGGATTGCTTTGGCTAATCAGGGTTTTTTATAGTTCCATATAAATCTGATGATTTTTTGTTCCATTTCTTTAAAGAATGTCATAGGAATTTTGATGGGAATTGCATTAAATTTATATATTTCTTTGGGTAATATGGCTATTTTGACTATATTTATTCTTCCTATCCATGTACAAGGAATATTTTTCCATCTCATTGTATCTTTTTCGATTTCCCTTAACAATGCTTTGTAGTTTTCGTTATATAGGTCCTTTACATTCTTTGTTATGTTTATTCCTAGGTATTTTTTTTTGTTGTTGCACTTGTGAAGGGGATTATTTTTTTGAGTTCATTTTCTAATATTTCATTGTTGGCATATAGAAAGGCTATGGACTTTTGTATGTTAATTTTGTATCCTGTGACCTTACTATATTGGTTTATTGTTTATAGTAATCCTTTTGTGGAGTCTTTGGGGTTTTTGATGAATAGGATCATATCATCTGCAAAAAGTGATACCTTTACTTCTTCTTTTCCGATATGGATGCCTTTTATTTCTTTCTCTTGTCTGATTGCTCTGGCCAGAACTTCTAGCAACCACGTTAAATAAGAGTGGAGAGAGTGGACAACCCTGTCTTGTTCCTGATTTAAGGTGGAAAGTCCTCAGTTTTATGCCATTTAATATGATGTTAGCTGATGGTTTATCATATATGGCCTTTATCATGTTGAGATATTTTCCTTCTATACCCATTTTGTTGAGTGTCTTAAACATAAAGTTGTGCTGTATTTTATTGAATGCCTTTTCTGCATTTATTGATAAGATCATGTGGTTTTTGTTCTTTGTTTTGTTGATATGGTGTATTACGTTAACTGTTTTACGTATGTTGAACCATCCTTGAGATTCTGGGATGAATCCCACTTGATCATGATGTATTATTTTTTTAATATGTTGTTGTATTTGATTTGCTAGTATTTTGTTTAGTATTTTAGCATCTTGTATTCATTAGAGATATTGGTCTGTAGTTTTCTTTTTTTGTGCTGTCCTTGCCAGGTTTCGGTATGAGGGTTATGTTGGCCTCATAAAATGTGTTTGGAAGTATTGCTTCTTCAATTTTTTGGAACACTTTGAGTAGAATAGGAACCAAGTCTTCTTTGAATGTTTGATAGAATTCACTAGTATAGCCATCTGGGCCTGGACTTTTATTTTGGGGGAGGTTTTTAATAACTTTTTCTATTTCCTCCCTGCTAATCGGTCTGTTTAGGCTTTCTGCTTCTTCATGACTCAGTCTAGGAAGGTTGTATTGTTCTAGGAATTTATTCATTTCTTCTAGATTGTTGAATTTGGTGGCATATAGTTTTTCATAGTATTCTACAATAATTCTTTCTATATCTATGATGTCTGTGCTGATATCTCCTCTTTCATTTTGGATTTTGCTTATATGAGTCCTTTCTCTTTATTCCTTGGTGAGTCTTGGCAAGGGTTTGTCAATTTTGTTGATCTTTTCAAAGAACCAGCTCCTTGTTTTATTAATTTTTTCTATAGTTTTTCTGTTCTCTATTTCATTTATTTCTGCTCTGATTTTTATTATCTCCTTTCTTCGGCTGGTTTTGGGTTGTCTTTGTTCTTCCTTTTCCAGTTCCTTAAGGTGTGAAGTTAAGTGGTTCACTTGGGCTCTCTCTTGTTTGTTCATGTGGGCCTGAAGTGATATGAACTTCCCTCTTATCACTGCTTTTGCTGCATCCCAGAGATTCTGATATGTCGTATTGTCATTTTCATTAGTCTGTATATATCTTTTGATCTCTGTGCTTATTTCTTCTTTGACCCATTCATTTTTTAAAAGTATGTTGTTTAGTTTCCACATTTTTGTGGGGTTTTTTTCTTCTTTTTTGCAGTTGAATTCTAGTTTCAAGGCTTTATGATCAGAAAATATGCTTGATACAATTTCAATTTTTCTGAATTTGCTGATGTTATTTTTGTGGCCCAACATATGGTCAATTCTTGAGAATGTTCCATGTACACTAGAGAAAAATGTATACTCTGTCACTTTGGGATAAAATGTCCTGTAGATGTCTATCATATCCAGGTGCTCTAGTGTTTTGTTTAACGCCAATATATCTTTATTGATTCTCTGTTTGGATGACCGATCTAGAGCCATCAGCGGTGTATTGAGGTCTCCAAGTGTGATTTTATTTTTGTCAGTTTTTGTTTTTAGGTCAATAAGTAGCTGTCTTATATATTTTGGTGCTCCTTGGTTTGGTGCATATATATTAAGGATTGTTACGTCTTCTTGATTCAGCGTCCCCTTAATCATTATGAAAGGACCATTTTTGTCTTTGAGTATTTTTGCTGTCTTGTAGTCAGCATTATTAGTTATGAGTATTGCTATACCTGCTTTTTTTTGGATGTTATTTGCTTGGAGTATTGTTTCCCAGCCTTTCAATTTGAATTGGTTTTTATCCTTGTTGCTTAGATGTGTTTCTTGTAGGCAGTATACAGTTGGATTTTCTTTTTTAATCCATTCTGCTACTCTGTGCCTTTTTATTGGTGAGTTTAATCCATTTACGTTTAGTGTAATTATTGCCACTTGTAAATAATTAGATTCCCTATTGCCATTTTATAAATTGCTTTCTGTTAGTTTTGTATCTTGTTTGATTCTTCTCTTTTGTTTTTCTATCATTTGTTTTTTTTTGTTTGTGTTCCATACTTCTTTCCTCTGTTGCTACCTTTTTTAAGTCATGTGCTTCTGTGGTGGTTTTTTCAAGGGTGGTTACCATTAAGTAATGAAAAGGGTACCTACCATATTCATTGTAGTACCCTATCTTGCGAATGTTTCTGCACTTCATCGTCCTTCGCTACTGTTACTCTCCGTCCTCTCTCCCTTTTTTTTGCTTTTGTTGTCACAGTTTAAATTTGGTTTTATTGTGTTCTTGGTGGAGCTTTTACTTGTGGTTTTGTTTTGTTTTGTTCTTTGGATCTGGTTGGAAAACCCCCTTTATATTTCCTGGAGTGGGGGTTTTCTGATGATAAATTTCCTCATCTTTTCTGTATCTGTGAATGTTTTTATTTCTCCTTTGTACTTGAAGGATAACTGATGGGTATAGTATTCTTGGCTGAAAGTTCCTCTCTTCCAGGGCTTTAAATATTGGGGTCCACTCTCTTCTAGATTGTAGAGTTTCTGCTGAGAAATCTGATGATAATCTAATAGGCCTTCCTGTATATGTTGTATTCTTCTTTTCCCTGGCTGCCTTGAGAATTTTTTCTTTGTTGTTGGTTTGTGCCATTTTCATTATGATGTGCCTTGGAGTAGGTTTGTTGTGGTTAAGAAAACTTGGAGTTCTGTTTGCTTCTTGAATTTGAGGCTTTAGTTCTATCCACAGGGCTGGAAAGTTCTCATCTATTATCTGTTTGAATAAATTCTCCATTCAATTTCCTCTCTCTTCTCCCTCTGATATACCTATTATTCTTTTTTTTTTGTATTTTTCCAAAGCCAGAAACGGAAAAATACAACTCCCGCATACACCTGACTGGGAATCACCCAGCACGCCCACCAGGGGGCGATGCTCTGCACATCTGAGGTATCGCTCTGTGGTGACCAGAGCCACTCTAGCGCCTGAGGCAGAGGCCACAGAGCCATCCTCAGCGCCCGGGCCAACTTTGCTCCAATGGAGCTTTGGCTGCGGGAGGGGAAGAGAGAGACAGAGAGGAAGGAGAGGGGGAGGGTGGAGAAGCAGATGGGCGCTTCTCCTGTGTGCCCTGGCCGGGAATCGAACCTGGGACTCTTGCACACCAGGCTGACGCTCTACCACTGAGCCAACTGGCCAGGGCCATACCTATTATTCTTATGTTATTCTTTTTGATGGAGTCAGACAATTCCTATAGGGCTTTCTCATTTTTTTAAATTTTTGAGTCTCTCTCTTCTTCTCTCTGTTGTGCCTCAAGTTGCTTGTCTTCTATGTCACTAATCCTACCTTCTATCTGGCCTGTTCTATTAGCTAAGCTTGTTACTTCATTTTTCAGTTCATGAATTGAGTTTTTCATCTCTGTTTGATTTGTTTTTATAGTTTCAATTTCCTTGGAAATATATTCTTTGTGTTCATTGAGTTGTTTTCTGAGCTCTCTAAATTGCCTTTCTGTGTTTTCTTGTATATCTCTGAGTATTTTTAGGATTTCTATTTCAAATTCTGTCATTTAGCTCCAAGGTTTCCAATATATTAAATTTTTTCTCCATAGAGTTTTCCACATCTATCTGTGTTACTTCTCTTTCTTTTGTATCCATGATATTTGATTTCCTTTTTATTAATGGCATATGAGGGTGGTCTTGTTGATAGCACTAATGAGAATTAATAAGGAATAAAAAGTAGAAAAAAAAGTAAAAAAAAAATGAAAAAAAAATTGGAAAAAAACCCCAATAATAATTTATTATTTCCCTCCACTTTTACTTCTTGTCTTCCCCTCCTCTTCCCTTCTCCTTAGGAAAATATCGTGATAAACTGTGCATTATATTATGCTAAATGGAACAAAAACTGCCTATAACAGAGGGCCTGAGTTGGGAGGAACTGTTCAAGGAACGAAAAAGGAAGTAGGGACCCACAAAATGCAAAAAAGGAAAAAATTTGGGTCAAGTATAAAATGATTTGCTTGTAAGTGATGGTCAACTAAGAGATATAATGAGAGGGATAAGAGAGAAATGAGAAAAAGGGGGGGAAATATTGTATTAAGTGGAACAAAGACTGAATAAAATGGAGATCCTGGGTTGGGAGGAATGCTACTGAGTTAAAAAGCGAAGTAAAAAGCACCCAAAATGCCACAAAAAAACACAAAAAAACTTGAGTCCCAAATTAAATAATTTGTTTGTGATTGAGGATTGACTGAGAGGAAAATTAAAAGGAGAAAAAAAGAAACTAATAGAAAGGGAGAAATAAGAAAAAGGGGGAAAGGAAAGGAAGAAAAAACAAAAACAAAAAGAGAGATAGAGTTAAGGGTTTTGGAGTGTAACCCTCATGGAGAGTAAGGAAGAAGAAAAGAAATAAAATGAAACACTTATGGGTAGTGTAGTTCAAGAAAAGGAAAGAGTAAGACGGGCAGAGAATAAAAGGACCAAGGTGGAGGAAATAGAAAAAATACTAATAAAGGCAAGAAGATGAAAGAAACAAACAAACAAAAATAGTGAAACAAATTATAAAGTCTGTGGATTTTTCTTGAATTTGAGAGGTTAACTTCTTCTTCCCTTTTCTTTCCTCTCCCTGTTCCTGGTCAGTGTCTCTGTACCCCAGGCTCTGCCCCTGTGGCATGCTTAGGTAGGGATTTGCAGTTGATGAGACTCTACGGCCATGTCATATATTTGGCTTCAGTCTCGTTGGTAGTCAAGGCTTGTTAGTGTTTTCAGGCTCCAACAATGAGAGAGTCCGTTTTCCCAGAGACTCTCTCCTAGTCTCTCCTTCCTGAATTAGCAGCCTGATGATCCAGCTATGAGGTTGCCGCTGCCTCCACCTGGGGAGTAAAAGGCTCAGAGAGCTGGCAAATCTCCACTCTATCCCCACTCAACGCAGGGCTCTGAGTAAGGCTCTGGCAGTCAGAGCCACCAGTGTAATCAGGTGGGGCTGTGAGCTAATTGCTCTCAAGGTGACTTTCTATGAGCCTCCAGGACTGTTCAGCACACCTAGCACTCTGTGGAACCACTCTCCCCAGGCTTTCTGCACTTTGTAGCCTGTTTTGGCTGGGAAGAAGATGCACTAGTCGCTGCCTGCAGTACAGGAGGTCTTAACACTGCCAAGTCCCTCTTTTTAGCATTTATCCCTGAGTATGAAAGCTCTGCCAATCAGAAGTTGCCCCCACCCCTTTAGCAAGAGGCACTAAAAAATATCATGCCTCTTCTCTTGGATGCTGAACTAAGAGAGATCTTGTCAATTAGAGCTGCGTAGGTCAGTTGGGAGGTGAGCAGCCTGTGGGTTAAGCTAATTTCAGCAATTGGATCCGCGGAATTTCTCCAGAATGAACTGCAAGCTGCGTGCGTGCCCCTCCCCCAATGCTTGATTGTTAGCTTGATTGTTAGCTCCCTATGCGCCGCTGGCAGCTGCTGCTCCTGGTGCAGGCGGTCACTCGCACGGGTGGTTGCTCTCGGCGTGCGCGAGCTGCTGGGCTGCTCATGTGCGGGAGGCTGGGCTGCTCGCTGCGCGAAGGGCGGCTAGGATGCTCACTCTCCCCAGGCTTTCCGGCGCGTGCAGGTGGTGCATAGCACGGGCGTTTTCTCGCGTGGGCTGATTCACCACAGCACACTCTTTCCTCGGCTTGAACGAACGTCCGTGCTGCAGCCTAACTACCTCCACACCCTTAGCTCCTCCCAACTCTCAGTTCCAAGTGAAAGCAGCCTTTGCTCAGGTTAGTGAGGAAGGCAGAGAGTTTCTTTGTTGGACTTGTTTCCTTCAGGGTTGATTATATATTTAGTCAATTTTTTTCGCTCGACCCTACCTTCGCCTTCAGGGTGTGGAACTCTTGGATGCTCCAAGGATAGATTTTTCTGTCTCTGGTTGATGAACTTGTTGAAATTTGGGGGAGATTTTTCGGTCGTGCTCCTCACGGCGCCATCTCTATGACGTCACTCTCCTATTTTTTTAAATTTTTTTAAAGATTTTTATTTATTCATTATAGAGAGGGAAGAGAGAGAGAGAGAGAGAGAGACAGAGAGTTGGGGTGAGGAGCAGGAAGCATCAACTCTCATATGTGCCTTGACCAGGCAAGCCCAGGGTTTTTTGAACTGGCAACCTCAGCGTTTCCAGATTGATGCTTTATCCACTGCGCCACCACAGGTCAGGCAATTTTCAATAATTTAAAGGCAATCACAATAAAATTAAATTAGAATTTAATAAAAAAATGTAAAACTTCTTGATACTTTTTTCTTGTGTGACAGAGATAGAGAGAGAGGCAGAGAGAGGGACAGATAGGGACAGACAGAAAAGGAGAGAGATTAGAAGCATCAGTTCTTCATTGTGGCACTTTAGTTGTTCATTGATTGATTTCTCATATGTGCCTTGACTGGGTGGCTACAAAGGAGTGAGTGACCCCTTTCTCAAGCCAGGGACCTTGGGCTTCAAAACAGAAACCTTTGGGCACAAGCCAGCCACCATGGGGTCATGTCTATGGTCCCACGATCAAGCCAGTGACACCCACACTCAAGCTGGTGAGCCCATGCTCAGGCCAGATGAGCCCACGCTCAAGCCAGGAACCTTGGAGTTTGGAATCTGGGTTCTCCACATCCCAGTTCAATGCTCTATCCACTGCGTCACTGCCTGCTCAGTCAAAACTTCTTGATACTTTTGAGGACTTAAAATTGCTCCCTAAAATTCATGAGGAAAACAGAAATCACAATGAAAATTAACATATATTTAGAACCAACAACTACAATAAAAACCCATAGGTACATTTATTTAAAACAAAATAACAACAAAAATAGTTTAAAATAAATGATTATGCATTTAACTCATGAACCTAAAAAGAAGAAAGAGATTGTTTAAATTAAACATTAGTAAAATATGAAAAAGTCTTCAGATTCAAACAGTCTAAAATCCAGTTTTGGCCCTAGCTGGTCAGCTGAGTTAGTTAAGAGTCATCTCAAAACAACAAGGTTGCAGGTTCAATTCCCAGTCAGGGCACACATGAAAAGCAAACAAAAATGCACAACTGAGTCAAACAACAAATGCTTCCCTTCCCCCTCCTCTTTCTCTCCCTTTCTTTCTCTGTCCCTCTTTAAAAACAAAACAAAAAAATAATGAAAAGCCATGGCCAGATAGCTTGGTTGGTTGAAGCATCATCCTGGAGTGCAGAGGTTGCTGGTTTGATTCCCCGGTCAGGACACATAAAAGAGGAGCTTGATGTTCCTGTCTCTCTCAATAAATAAACAAATAAATAAATATAAAAATAAAATCTAGTTTTTTGGAAAAAATGAACTAAAAGACAAACTACAGTACCTATAGACAATAAAACACTACTCAGTCATAAGAAAAGATGAAATACTGCCTGATTGGTGGTGGTGCAGTAGATGGAGCATTGACCTGGAATGCTGAGGTCGCTGGTTCAGAACCCTGGGCCTGCCTGGTCAAAGCACATATGAGAAGCAACTACTATGACCTGACCAGGCGATGGTACAGTGGATAGAGCGTCAAACTGGGACACGGAGGACACAGGTTCGAGACCCTAAGGTCGCCAGCTTGAGTGCGGGCTCATCTGGTTTGAGCAAGGCTCACCAGCTTGAGCCCAAGGTCACTGGCTCGATCAAGGGGTTACTCGGTCTGCTGAAGGCTCGCAGTCAAGGCACATATGAGAAAGCAATCAATGAACAACTAAGGTGTTGCAATGCACAATGAAAAACTAATGATTGGTGCTTCTCATCTCTCCATTCCTGTCTGTCTGTCCCTGTCTATCCCTCTTTCTGACTCTCTCTCTGTCTCTGAAAACTGTCTCTGAAAAAAAAAAAAAAAAGAACAACTAAGGAACCGCAATGAAGAATTGATGTTTCTCATCTCTCTCCCTTTCTGTCTGTCCCTATCTGTCCCTCTCTCTGTCTTTGCCACACACAAAAAAAGAGAAGCAACTACTATGAGTTGATGCTTCCTATTCCTCTCCTCCTTTTTCTCTCTCTCCTCTCCTAAGAATGGATAAAATCTTAAAGAAAAAGAAAAAAAATCATTGCCAAGAAATCCAAGATGGTAGGTAGAAGCTACAATCACCTGCTCCCAGTGCCAAACTGGATTTACAGCTAAATTATAGAGCAATAAACCTGAATAACCAACTGAACCCTAGCTGAAATGAAATATCATAACCAAGAATTTACAGAAGAAGCCACATAGAGGCTGGTACAAAGGGTGGGGACACAAAAAGGTATGGCCCCCACACCTACATGCCGTGGCTGAGAAGCCAGAGGAATATCTCAGCTGTAAAAGTCCCTCCTCCCGAGAGTGTAGGGTCTCCACCTATGCAGGAATCCCCAACCCAGAACAACAGAGATGGGAAGAGTAGCCTGTATAGCATTTGGTGGTGAAAATCAGTAGGGACTCAGTTGCCTGGAAAGAAGGAAGTCTGTTAAAGACCCAGACACCACCTTCCCAGGGTCAAGCACTTCTATTGTTATAGTACCAGCCTGGGAAGCACACTGCCTGGTCCACACAGCCATGCTGGACTACAAAGGGATCTGCTGGCTGTACACAGCAGGAACATTTGGGGAGCTCTTTATAAAACACTTTTTATTTATGTATTTGCTTATTTTAGGAAGAAATGAAGGGAGAGAGAAACAGACATCGATTTGTGTTCCACTTACTTATGCATTGGTCGATTGATTCTTATATTTACCTTGACCACAGATCAAATCTACAACCTTGGCATATTGAAACAACATTCCAACCAACTGAGTTACCTGGCAAGGAGCTTTTTATCTGGATGAGCTCTTGGTGGAGATTCAAAGAGTGATTGGACTGTGTAGCTTTGGAAAGGAAATCATTCTTCTCCACCTCAAGTACACAGCAGGCATTCCTCTCCCAACAGTCCTGTTGAATCATTTGTTCTGCCTTTTCACTCTCTGTGGCCACACCTTGCTGAGTTCAGTCCTGCAGGGGGATCGGAGCTGGGACTTTTGGAGTGCAATCTCTGAGAAGGCTTTGTCTGGGAATGAAATGGGGTGAGAGCTGAGTTGTATGCCTACATCATGGAGATAGAGTCACCTCTATCTCCCCTGCAAGCTCAGCCCATGCTGTTCCCCTAGTGGGAGTCTCATTTGACTTGCCTTTCTGGCAGCTGGACACCACACCCTGCTGAGCTCAGTCCCACAGGGGGATCTGAAAGCTGCTTATATCTGTAACCTTTGATGCACAACCTTTGGAGGTTTTTGCTGGGGGCGGGGGTGGGGAAGAAGTATCCCCTTCCTATAAGCTGGCTGGCACAAACCCCAACAGAAGACTCTTTGAATCTTCCCTCCTAAGTCCTGGTGACCGTACCCTGCAGAGGAAGGGAAGAAGAGAGTGCTGCTCAGAGCTGAGATATTTGAAGTGTCTCCCTTGGAGGCTATTGTCTGGGACCAGGAAAAAGTGCTTGGCCCCCTCCAGCAAGTTCAGCTGGCACTACTCCCAATGGGAGATTCTTTTGATCTGTCCTCCTGAGTCCTGGTAGCTCTGCCCTGCTGAGCTTTCTCATGCAAAGGGGACAGCTGGCTGTACCCACATGAACCTGACGTGCACCCTTCTTGGGAGAGCTAGGGTTGAAGACTCTGGCAGAGGCTGAGTTGTATGGCTTTGGAGTAAGGGCTACTTTCCCCTCATTGAGTGCCCGACTCTTGGCCTCCAAGTAGAAGACTCATTTGCTCTGTCTTCCAAACACCAGTCACCCTACCCTATTGAGCTCCAGACCTGTGAAAGGATCTGAAGATCATGGCCAGTCTATGCCCACTCTACAGTCATTCTTTGGAAGGCTCTGGAGGATGACCAGGTAACATTAGGGGGAGGTGAAGTAGCTGACAAGAGGAGATGGACCTTAGGGAGCTGTAGGCCTTTTATAGATCTTCTCCCAGCTCTAAGCTGGAGAAGCTTCCATGTACATCCAGGCCCAGTAGATGCAACCACTGTGAATAATAGTGTGGTAGCTTCAGACAGGTAGTCAAAGGCCGGTTATATATAACATCTAACATTGACCTGTACCTGAACCCCTCCCAAGAGGACTCAGAACCAGTGGTGGGCTTTAAACCACACCAGAGCTTTAACCCTGCTAGACACATGAACAGCACACCCAAATGGGGAGTCAGGCAGGCACCTGACCTTGCTGGGAACAATACCACCTAGGGGACAACCCCTGCATAGCAACTCATACACAGTGATCAAGGTTTACCCTTACAGGCAGTCAGCCTGAAGGGTTAACAGCACCCATAAAAGCACCAACAGCATTCAAGACTCACTACAACAGGAGGGTGCACATATTCTACAAGAAACACTCCTGAAGCACTGAGCTCAGGTGATTTAAAAAATTGTGCCACTGAGCCCAACAAAACACCTACATAATAAAGTCATTGTAACAAGTTTGGGAATCATAGTAGATCTATCTAACACACAGAGACAAAATGGGGACACAAAGAAGTATGCCCCAAATAATTGTGGTAAGCAGAAGGGCAGGAACGGGTGTTAGGGAAGATACAGTTAGGTTGCAATTGAGAAAACAGTGAGCCAGGAGCTGGGCTGGAAGGAAGGCAAGAGAATGTGGTGACCGTCAGAAGTGTTTACCATGCCAGCATACCTGGTTACCCAACTTACAGGTGAGAAAACCTTTTGTAAGGTGCAGACAGGGAAGTCCTTTTGAAGGAAGCTGCTTATGTATTACATGGGGAAAAAACATCAAGATGAAAGAGTAAAAGGTCATTCCATTTTTTTTAACCAAAAAGGGGATATATTAAGAAAATGTTAGTATTAAAAAATAAATACCTGCCTGACCAGTGGTGGCACAGTAAAGAGAGCATTGACCTGAGATGCTGAGGATCCAGGTTTGAAACCCAGAGGTCACCAGCTTGAATGTGGGGTCGCCAGATTGAGCATGGGATCTTCTGGCTTGAGTGCAGGGTTTTCTGGTGATAAATTCCCTCAGCTTCTGTATGTCTGGAAAGGTTTTTATTTCTCTTTTATATTTGAAGGATAGCTTAGATGGATATAGTATTATTAGCTGGTAATTCCTCTCTTTTAGCATTTTGAATGTTTGGGTCCACTCTCTTCGGGCTTGTAGAGTTTCTGCTGAGAAGTCTGATGATAACCAAATGGACTTTCCTTTATGTGTTATGGACTTCTTTTCCCTAGCTTCCTTGAGGATTCTTTCTTTGTCATTGATTTTTGACAACTTTATTACAATGTGCCTTGGAGTAGGCCTGTTTGGGTTGTAGTAACTCGGCGTTCTGTTTGCTTCTTGGATTTGAGGCTCTCTTTCCAGAGACTCAGAAAATTCTCATTAATTATTTGTTTGAAAAGGCTCTCCATCCACTTCTTCCTCTCTTCTTCTTCTGATACACCCCTTATTCTTATATTACTCTTTCTGATGGAGTCAGACAATTCTCTTAGAGCTCTCATTTTTTAAAATTGTGAGTCTTGCTCTTCTTCTCTTTGTAGCATCTCTCGTTACCTGTCTTTGATGTCACTTATTCTCTCCTCTATCTAGCCTGTTCTGTTAACTAAACTTGATAGCTCATTGTTCAATTCATGTATTGGTTCTTCATCTCTGTTTTTTTTTTTATTCATTTTTAGAGAGGAGAGAGAGACAGAGAGAGAGAAGGGGGGAGGAGCTGGAAGCATCAACTCCCATATGTGCCTTGACCAGGCAAGCCCAGGGCTTTGAACCGGCAACCTCAGCGTTTCCAGGTTGACGCTTTACCCACTGCGCCACCACAGGTCAGGCTTCATCTCTGTTTTTAAAGTTTCAATTTTATTGATGAAGTACTCGTTTTGTTTGCCAGTTTGTTTCCTGAGCTCATTAAATTGCCTACCAGTGTTTTCTTGCATCTCATTGAGTATTTTAAGAATTTCAATTTTGAATTTTTTATCATTTAACTCCAAGGTTTTCATGTGACTAAAATTGTTTTCTGGAAATTTTTAATTTTCTTTCTGAACAGTGTCTCCTTCTTATGTAGCCATCATATTAGTTTTCTTCTGCCTTGATGGCATTTGGGAATGGTATTGTTAAGAAATCAAATAGAAATAACTACAAAAAATAAAAGAATACAAAATAAAAGAAAATAATAAAAAGTAAAAGGGAAATTACACTAAAACAAAACAAAAAAACAATAATCAAAGACAAGTCAAAATGACAATAAATAAATAAAAATGACAAATAAATAAATCAAAAGTAAAAAACAGAAAAAGATTGTGCTTCTGAGAGGGTTTAGTGTTTTTTGTTCCAGTAGGTGGTGCTGGATTACAAGTTTTAGCTCTGTGAAATTCCCAGGCTGGCCTCTGCTGAGATATTGCTGTCTGGAAGATGAAAATGGGGTTGCAGTTGTGATGATGGGTGGGGCCACATTGTTTTCCTGTCTCCCTCCCAAGTGAAGGCAGCTGGCAGACTACAAGAACACTGGTAGTGACCCCATGCTTTGCTGCCACTTGGGTTCAGTATCTCTCCAACTTTCCCCAATATCTCCACTCTTGGCAGAAGAAGACCCAATAACTCTGGGTTTACCCCTGTCCAGAGACCCACTGCAGGAATGTCTTATCTTCAGCCACCCATTTTTTCCACCTTTAGTCAATTTTCTTTTTTTTAAATTTAGTGAGAGGAGGGGAGGCAGAGAGACAGACTCCCACACATGGCCCAACCAGGCTCCACCTGGCAAGAACACTAGGGGGTCAATGCTCTGCCCATCTAGTGTTGCTCTGTTGCTCAACAACAAAGCTAATCTTAGTGCTTAAGGCTGAGACCATGGAGCCATCCTCAGTGCCAGGGATCAACTTTGCTCAAACTTTGGAGCCGTGGCTGCAGGGGAGCCTTTAACAGCCTACTCTCTGCTTAAGTAATTTTGAGTTGGGCTTTTGTCATTTCAAACAAAGAGAATCCTGACTGATACATCTCTATGAAATATATGTATGGATAAAGTAAGGTTTTGTTGGAGGAATAATGATCTATCAGGGAGAGATGAACCATGGTTAAGCATTCCATAGAATAGAGCATTCTTTTCACCAGAAGATTTCAAAAATAAAACAATTTTTATTTTATGTATTGTACTAAAATAAAGAAGCACAGGAAAAAGAAGAAGGAAGGAAGAAGAGGAAGAAAACAGAAAGAGAGAAAGAAGAAGGAAGAAGGAATAAGGAAGAGGAGGATGAGGAGGGGAGAGGGTAGAGTGAGAAGGGGAGACTTCATGTACTGTCATTTGTGCTAATAAGGACATTTTTGAAGGTATTATGGCAGAACCTGTCAAAAGTTAAAATGTGTAATCAGATATCTAGCCTACAGAAATATTTGCATTAAAAGACTCAAGGAATTGATTACAACCAAACCAATACTGCAAGAAATGTTAAGGGGCCAGCTATAAACAGAGCAAAGGAAAAAAGAAATTGAGAAAAAGAGGAATGTAGATTTTAAAAATAAAATGGCAATAAATAAGTACATGTAAATAATAACCTTAAATGGAAATGGATTAAATGCTCCAATCAAAAGACATAGGGTACCTGCATGGATAAGAAAACAGGACCCATATCTATGCTGTCTACAAGAGACCCGCCTCAGAACAAAAGATACAGATAGACTGAAAGCGAAGGGATGGATAAAAGTATTTCATGCAAATGGAAATGAAAAAAAAGTTGGGGTAACAATAGTTATATCTGACAAAATAGCCTTTAAAACAAAGTGTATAGGAAGGGATAAAGAAGGTCACTACATAATAATAAAGGGAGAAATCCTACAGGAGGGTATAACCATTGTAAATATTTATGTGCCTAATATAGGAGCACCTAATTATATAAAGCAAATTTTGATGGAAATAAAGGGCAAGATCAACAGCAATACTATAATAGTAAGGGATTTTAATACCCCATTAACATCAATGGATAGATTCTCCAGACAGAAAATTAACATAGGAACAGCAGCAGCCTTAAGTGACACACTAGATCAACTGGATTTAATTGACATCTTCAGAACCTTTCACCTCAAAGCAGCAGAATATACATTCTTTTCAAGGGCTCATGGTACATTCCCTAGGATAGACCACATGTTAAGACACAAAACAAGTCTCAAGAAATTTAAGAAGATTAAAATCATATCAAGTACCTTCTCAGTTTAAAATGGCATGAAACTAAAAATCAACTACAATAAAAAAACTAAAAAACACTATCCTCAAACACTTGGGGGATAAATAGCATGTTATTAAATAATGAATGTGTTAACAATGAGATCAAAGTAGAAATAAAAAATTTTCTTGAAACAAATGAAAATTAACATAAAACAACTCAAAATTTATGGGACACAGTAAAAACAGTCCTGAGAGGGAAGTTCATAGCATTACAGGCATACATTAAGAGGCAAGAAAAAGCTCAAATAAACAACTTAACCCTGCATCTAAAAGAACTAGAAAGAAAACAGCAAATAAACCCCAGATGAAGTAGAAAAAGGAAATAATAAAGATTAGAGCAGAAATAAATGACATAGAGGCTAAAAAGAAATATAAAAGATCGATGAAACTAAGAGCTGGTTCTTTCAAAAGGTAAACAAGATTGATAAAACTTTAACCAAACTTATCAAGAAAAAAAAGTGAGAATCCAAATAAATAAAATTAGAAATGAAAGTGGAGTAGTAACAACTGACACTGCAGAAATAAATAGGATTGTAAAAAATATTGTGAAGATCTATATGCTCCAAAATTGGACAACCTACATAAAATGGAAAAATTCCTTGAAACATGCAATCTTCCCAAACTTAATCTGAAAGAATAAGAAAACTTAAACAGACTGATTACAACAAATAAAATTGAAACAGTTATCAAAAAACTTGTAGCAAACAAAAAGTCCTGGACCGGATGGCTTCATAGGTGAAATTTACCAAACATTCAAAGAAGAACTAATACCTATCCTTCTCAAGCTATTTTATTATTTTTTTTAATAGAAGCTAGCATCTTTTTGTTTGTTTATTTGTTTTTTTACAGAGACAGAGTGAGAGTCAGAGAGAAGGATAGATAGGGACAGACAGATAGGAACAGAGAGAGATGAGAAGCATCAATCATTAGTTTTTCGTTGCAACACCTTAGTTGTTCATTGATTGCTTTCTCATATGTGCCTTGACTGTAGGCCTTTAGCAGACCGAGTAACCCCTTGCTTGAGCCAGCGACCTTGGGTCCAAGCTGGTGAGCTTTTGCTCAAACCAGATGAGCCCGCGCTCAAGCTGGTGACCTCGAGGTCTCGAACCTGGGTCTTCCGCATCCCAGTCCGATGCTCTATCCACTGCGCCACCACCCGGTCAGGCCTTCTCAAGCTACTTTTAAAAATTCAAAAGGAGGGAAGACTTCCAAGCTCCTTTGATGAAGCAAGCATTATCCTCGTTCCAAAACCAGGTAAAGACACTACCAAAAAACAACAACAAACAAACAAAAACAAACTATTGTCCAATATCCCTGATGAACTTACATGCTAAAATTCTCAACAAAATATTAGCAAACTGGATCCAGCAATACATGAAAAAAATTATACAACATGACCAAGAAGGATTTATTCTAGGGAGGCAAGGCTGGTACAATATTTGCAAATCAATCAATGTGATTCATCACATAAACAAAAGGAAGGATAAAAATCACATGATAGCCCTGGCCGGTTGGCTCAGCGGTAGAGCGTCAGCCTAGCATGCGGAGGACCCGGGTTCGATTCCCGGCCAGGGCACACAGGAGAAGCGCCCATTTGCTTCTCCACCCCTCCACCGCGCTTTCCTCTCTGTATCTCTCTTCCCCTCCCGCAGCCAAGGCTCCACTGGAGCAAAGATGGCCCGGGCGCTGGGGATGGCTCCTTGGCCTCTACCTCAGGCGCTAAAGTGGGTCTGGTCGCAACATGGCGATGCCCAGGATGGGCAGAGCATCACCCCCTGGTGGGCAGAGCGTCGCCCCACGGTGGGCGTGCCAGGTGGATCCTGGTCGGGCGCATGCGGGAGTCTGTCTGACTGTCTTTCCTTGTTTCCAGCTTCAGAAAAATGAAAAAAAAAAATCACATGATAATATCAATAGATACAGAAAAAGCATTTGATAAAATCCAGCACCCATTCAGAATCAAAACTCTCAGCAAAGTGGGAATACAAGGAACATACCTCAACATAATAAAGGCCATCTATGACACACTGACAGCCAATATCATAATCAATGAGCAAAAATTAAAAGCAATCCCCTTAAGTTCAGGAACAAGGCAGGGGTATCTCCTTTTGCCACTCTTATTCAACATAGTTCTGGAAGTCTTAGCCACAGCAATCAGACAAAAAGAAGAAATAAAAGGCATCCAAATTGGAAAAAAAGAAATAAAACTATCATTATTTGCTGATGATATGATAGTGTACATAGAAAACCCTAAAGTTTCAGTAAAAAAACTACTAGACCTGATAAATGAACTTGACAGGGTGGCAGTATATAAAATCAATATTCAGAAATCAGTGACATTTTGGCCCTGGCCGGTTGGCTCAGTGGTAGAGCGTCGGCCTGGCGTGCAGAAGTCCCAGGTTCAATTCCCGGCCAGGGCACACAGGAGAATCGCCCATCTGCTTCTCCACCCCTTCCCCCTCCTTCCTCTCTGTCTCTCTCTTCCCCTCCCGCAGCGAGGCTCCATTGGAGCAAAGATGGCCCTGGCGCTGGGGATGGCTCCTCGGCCTCTGCCCCAGGCACTAGAGTGGCTCTGGTCGCAACAGAGCGATGCCCCGGAGGGGCAGAGCATCTCCCCCTGGTGGGCAGAGCGTCGTCCCCTGGTGGGCGTGCCAGGTGGATCCCGGTCGGGCGCATGCGGGAGTCTGTCTGACTGTCTCTCCCCGTTTCCAGCTTCAGAAAAATACAGAAAAAAAAAAAAGAAAGAAATTAGTGACATTTTTATACACCAACAATAAACTGCCTGAAAGAAAAATTAAGGAAACAATCCCGTTCACTAACTATTGCTACAAGAAAATGAAGTACCCAAGAGTCAATTTAACCAAGGAGGTAAAAGACTTGTACTCAGAAAATTATTAAACATTGAAAAAAAAATCAAGGAAGATACAAACAAGTGGAAACATATACCGTGTTCATGGATAGGAAGAATAAACATCATTGAAATGTCTTTATTACACAAAACAATCTATAAATTTAATGCAATTCCTATCAAAATATAAATGGCATACTTCAAAGATATAAAACAAATATTTCAAAAATTTATATAGAACCAATAAAAAACACAAATAGCCTCAGCAATCTTGAAAATAAAGAATAAAGTGGGAGGTATCACACTTTCTGATATCAAGTTATACTATAAAGCCGTTGTAGTCGAAGCAGCATGGTACTGGCATAAGAACAGGCATATAGATCAATGGAACAGAACAGAGAACGCAGAAATAAACCCATGCCTGTATGGTCAATTGATATTTGACAAGAGAGGTAAGAGCATACAATGGAGTAAGGACAGTTTCTTTAATGAATGGTGTTGGGAAAACTGGACAGGTACATGCAAAAAAATGAAACTAGACCACCTATTTAAACCATTCACAAAAATAAACTCAAAATGGATAAAAGACTTAAATGTAAATCGTGAAACCATAAACATCTTGGAAGAAAACAGGCAGTAAACAAAACAATATCTCTTGTAGCAATATTTTTGCAGATATATCTCTAAGGGCAAGTGAAATTAAGGGCAAAATAAACAAATGGGACTATATCACACTGAAAAGCTTTTGTACAGGAAATGACACCACTAACAAAATAAAAAGACTGGCACGCAAACATGCCCATGGCACAGGCGCCGCCTGACTGGGGCAGGGCGGAAGTGCTCTTGGGATCATGTTGGGGGCACGGGACCAAGGGAAGACCTTTCTAAATATGAAACAACCTGGAAGCCATAAAAGACCAGTGAATTCTACTACATGCAAATGATTGTAAAAGGAGAAGTCCAAGATAGCAACGGAGTAGGTATATGTTTCAACTGCCGCCTCCAGGACCAAATTCGATTACAACCTAAATTAAGAACAATCATTGTGAAAAATCAACTTTGGAGTAAATAAAGAGGACTCTATAACTAAGAAGCACAGAAGAAGCCACACCCAGCAGCAATGGTGGGTGGAGTGTCTAGAGGGACTCTCACTGTGGGGAGACAGACCCTGAGGGGTAGGGGCCCTCAGCCCCAGGCCCAGAGCCTCAGCCTAGAGCCCCAGAGCCTAGAAGAGACACTCAGATAGCATTTACCTGTGGAAAGAGCCAGGTTTCTGTCTGCGAGAAAGAGAGCTCTCAGACGCAGATTTCGTTTTAAAGGGCCCATGCAGAAAATCTTGCTTACAGACACTTACCTGGGGCTATGGGGGTGGGAGAGCTGAGAGGACTGGAGTTGCGTGAGGAAAGTGTAAAGTTTGAGGCACAGGAAGAGACACGGTGACAGTGACCAGAACACCTGTGCTCATTTATTCTCCAATACTGAGGTGGCCATTTTCATGGGAGGGTCACTCCCTTAGTCCCACAACAGTGTGGGGAGGAAGGCAGCTGCCCCACCCTGGGAAATCTCTCCAGCTACAGCAAGGGCGAAGAGTTGTTCTGAAAGGCAAGGAAGCAGAAGGTGGGTCAGTGACTCAGGTTTTGGGTGAGAGGCGAGCTCCGCTGCTGAGAACTCACTCCACACCAGAGAGCCTCGGGCAGACCACACCTCGGGTACTCAGAGGCCATACACACCACACTCCTGTGGCCACACCCTGCTGAGGTTTGTAAAAAAAAAAAGTCTGGATAGAGTGACAACTGGGACCAAGGAGCAACCCACCCCCACTACCTGTCCTAGCCCCTGGATCCCTGCTGGGCCCAGCAAACAGCCAGCAGTCAGAGGTGGCAGAAAGAGAAACTTAAGGAAATTCAGACTTTTCTGCAGCTCACCTTGTTGGGGAGAAATAAAATTCCAGTTTCCAGCAGAAACTGAGGGATTAGGCCCTGGAGTAGGAGCCACAATCCCTGTACTGAGATACTTCCCAAGAGACCTCTGAAGTAGGGGGTCCCACTAACGTTGTATTCCCAACTTCAGCAGCCCTAACCCAGTAAGCTTGCAATCTGTACAAGGGTTGGTTGGGTGAGGCCAGTTGGGCACACACTACAGTCTTTCAACAGAGGACTCTGGAAAGACAAGGTAGCTGCAAGAGGAGGTGGAAAAACTGAAAATCAGAGGCAAGTCTTTCAGAGCTTGCAGCTTTTACAGAGCTGCTAATAGCACTAAGCAGGAGGAAGCTGATCCTTATGAACAGGTTGGCCCCTCCCACACTACCCAGGCACAGAAATCACCGACACAAACAGCAAAAAAGAGCAGTAGCTGCTGACAAGTAGCTCACAGCAAGTTACAAACAACAGAAGATGCCAACCCAAGAAGATCTAGAACCAACACAACTGATAGCTGGAGGCAGACAACTTAAACCCTAGACCCAGCTAGCTATTCAAACAGCACACCCAAAGGAGGACCTATACACAGAAAAAATGAGAAGACAGAGAAATGCAATCCAAATTAATCAACAAGAGAAATCCCTAGGGAAAGAACTGAATGAGATGGAAGTAACCAAATTACCGGATGCAGAGTTTAAAATAATGATTGTTAGGATGCTCAAAGATTTTAGAACAACAATAGATGGATATACTGAACACCTAAAGAAAGAGATAGCAAGCATCAAAAAGGACACTGAAATCATAAAAAAGAATCAGTCAGAAATGACAAAACAATATCAGAAATGAAGACTACACTAGAAGGAATTAACAGCAGGCTGGATGAAGCAGAGGACCGAATCAATGATCCTGCTTATGTCATTGTTGCCACTTGGTCTGCAGCTTACCCTGGAGTGTTCGACCTTGAGCAGCTTCTAGCACAGAACTCCTGGTTTCCTCTTGCAGGGTTGCAAAAAACACCCAGCCCTAAAAGGAGAGCCATGGAGGGCAAAAACCACTCCTCTACCCCACCCCTCAAGCATGTCAGTAGCTCTATACCAATCTGATCCAAATCCTGCCAGCTGCACAAGATATATGGCCAAGTGCTGAGGCCATTTAGGTTCACATTGGATTCAGGCAGATGGTAAAGGAACTGTGGAGCCGGAAAGTGGTGGCCATTCCATTTATTATACACAACCTCTTCATTACAAAATTGCAACATACCCTCACCCTCAGGTTAGTAATTTGACTGTGTTCTGCCACTCAAGGCCAGCTAATACATGCCAGTACAACAGAGAGGCTTAGGGCGTTGCTCAGCTGGTATTAAATGCCTCTCAGCTGCAGTAAGTCTAGATGAGGAAATGTTCAAAAAATTAAGAGTAAAATGAACCTTATACAATTGTTCTTGTGGGTAAAGTCTCAGCTCCTGACTCCCCCTTTTTTGTCTGTGTATTGGGACTTAAGAAGGCTATTGGCTCTTTCTGCAATACCTATAAGTTTGGGTGAGTTTCTCAAGTTCCTGAGGCCCCTGAGAATTTCCTAATATTACTTATTTTCCTTTCAGGACAATCCTTTTTCTAAAATCCTTCCTTCCTCTTTTTTTCCCCTCACCTTTGTCTACTTTCTTAGTTGCTTCTGTTTTTGTTTCTTCCCTCTGCACAAACCTTCTAGAACCTGCACAAGCCTTCTGCAACTTACACAAACAGTCAGTAACTTATACAAACCTTCTGCAACTTATATAGGTCTGTCAAAACAACCAGCTTTCAGAACAATTTTTCTTCCTTTTCATTTCAAAAGTACCTCCATACCTTACACCTTTTATCATTAAAACCATATAATTTATTTCAAATTAATCAGAATTCTTAATTTCTAAAAACCTTAACTTTCAATGAAGACTAAGTTAGTAATTAGTAATTTTAGATTGATACTTTTTTATCTTTTTAAAAAATTTATTCTTATTGATTGATTTTTTAGAGAGAGGAGAGAGAGAAAAATGGGGGAGAGCAGGAAGGATCAACTCATAGTAGTTGTTTTCTGTATGTGCCTTGACCAGGATTTTGAACTGGCGATCTTGGCATCCCAGGTCGATGCTTTATCCACTGCACCACCATTAGGTTGATACTATTATGAGCATATTTTAGAAACGGGTTATTTTATTGGCAAACAAACTTATATTTTAAAAAGATATAACAGAAGACTATACGTTCAGGAATCATTTCTATAGTTCGTTACTGGAGAAGTTTCTCTGATCATGGAGCACCTGAAACCACAAGGAGCAGTTGCAGTGTTCTCTCCTGAGCGTGAAGCCGGTTCTTGGTGTTGCTTGTGCAACTGCCTTTTGCCATTGATGATCGTTCTTCCCTTCCTTTGGGAGAGTAAGAGGGAGAGAACGCATTCTGAGTGGTTAATATATATATATATATTAGAGATAACAGGAACCTTTTGTAAAACTAGGGAAAACAAACATATTTTTTGTTAAGAACTTTAAAAGACATTCATTAAAATATTTAAATGACTTGGTTTCTCTTTTTTTTTCTTCCTAAAATTACCCTTAGTTGTTGTTGTTTTTTTTAAGAACCAAATTAAGATTATCCTAGATACAGTATTAAATCTAGTTTTAACTTGGCCTGGTAATTTGTATAACCACAACAAAAATAGTAATTGATCATATTGGCTTTTTATAATCTGTTTTGCTGGAACTTTATAAGGAATTTTTAGATTGAGTTTTAATTAGAATCTCAGAGCACACACAAAAGCCAAACTACAGAGTTGCTATTAGGCTCTGCCTATAATCTTTCTGAAAATGTCCTTCTTTCCCATAGTTGTAACAGGTTTGTGGCCTTAGTAACAGACTGTCTCCCTTTCCCAATCCTCAGGTCCCTCCTGAAGGCCTTATCCAAAGGACACTTCCCAGAACCTTCCCAGAGTGGGGAGAGTTGCTTAAGGGGAGAGGGATTGGGTGAGGGGAATTTGAGTTTTTAAAGGGGCTCTGGATTTAAAGAAGCCCTGCGCCCAAACCTACCATTCCAGCCTTTTGTTAAGAAAAGGGGACAAAGATCTCTTCTTCTGTAGCTACTTCCTTCTAGTTAGGGTTGGTGAAGTTTCTAGGGGGAGAGGCTGGTCTGAGGTTCAGGCTAGGTGGTAAGAACAGTTTTTACAAGCCCATTTCAATCCCAAAGGGTCATTTCATATCCCATCCCAATTGCTTCAAACATCCCCTTGGTAAAAGTGCTTTCCCAATCTTCTAAGTCTGAACTTCCCTCCTTTGGATACCAAGGGCATTGTTGTCAGATAAGATCATGAGCAAGAGGGCAGTTAAATTCCAATCTGACACACTGCAGAGGAGTATCCATAGCTATAATGCAAGACTCCACTGCTCAGGAGAAAGGGAATTCCACATGATAAAGGAGAAGTGAAGGGAAAGGGAAATCCCTGGCCTGATCCCTAATTGTGTCCTCATCACAAGCATTCAGGGGATTTTCCCCTGCTGTTTGTGTCCCTTACTAAATGGGATGAGTGGTTGTCCTTTTCCTTTGCCAGGCTTCGGGAGGTCATTTCTTCTGGTACCTCACATGGGGCACCACTTGTCGCAACAACAATGAACTACTTGGAGGTCAGATGAAAGGCTCCACAGGGCTGAGGAGAGGCAACAGCCCCAGTTAGCAGACTGAAGGACTGAAGCCCCAACACCAGCCTTACTCAAATATTTATTAGCAAGTACAAATAACTCAAGGAAGCAGACAGAAGAAGTTCTTAGGGGGTGAAGTAAAGGACAAGGAACATGCTGACTTATAATCTCTGTTCTGACAGCCTAAGCATTTCTTGTTGCTGAATCTCATCCTGCTGTTTTGCTGTATCCAGGACACACTGTTTCCAGTATGGGTCAGAGATGCCCCCACACTCTCGTCCACTCAGAGCTTTTGCCCTAGGGTGCCTCACTGTCTCTAATAGTCATCCTAACTCTACACATTTTCATAGCATATTCCTACAACTTCTCTCTATATAAGTCAGCTCTCCCTCTGGCTCAGAGATTTCACTTTTCCTTTATACCAAAGATGAAAGACTGTATTTTTGGCTAGAGCTGAGAAATCTTGATGTGCCAGAGCAGAGCAGAACACAGCAGAGCAGACTAGAGTAGAGTAAAAAAGACAGAGCAGAGCTGGCTAACCAGGGGCCACCTTGTGCCAAAGCTGCTTCACAGCAGTGCTATTCCACAGCCATGGTACTTCAAAATTGAACTGTAACACTATTGATCTGTTCCAAAGCTGTGCTATTTTCATAGCTGTGATGTATCACAATTGAGCTATTTGCACTGAAAAGAAAAATTTCTTCTTTGCCATACTCCAAACTGGGGATTCCTACTGGCATTGAATTGGCACCAAAGACCATCAGTTGACAGTAAGGAGAAAGAAGGCAAAGGCAAAATTAAGGAGACCATAAAGAAGTAATAGCATACCTAAAGGAATCTACAAATTCAATGCAATCTCTATCAAAACTCCAAAGACATTTTTCACAGAAGTAGAACAAAAATTCCTAAAATTTGTATGGAACCAAAAAGGACCTTAAATAGCCAAAGAAATTCTGAGACTAAAAGAACAGAGCCAGAGGCATCACACACACCCTAATTTCAATCTATACTCCAAAGCTATAGTAACCAAAACAGTATGATATTGTCAGAGAAACAGACACAAAGACCAATGGCAGAGGATTGCAAACCCATAAATAAACGAATAGACATATGAACTACTAATTTATGACAAAGGAGCCAAGAACCTACAATGGAGAAAGAAAACTAGAATGCTACATACAAAGAAATAAAACTAGAATTCTGTCTTATACTATATACAAAAATTAACTCCAAATAGATTAAAGATTTGAATGTCAGACCTGAGAAAATAAAATACATAGAATAAAACATAGGCACTAAGCTTCTACACTTTGGTCACAGTGGTGTTTTTGTGGGTTTGACTCAAAATGTAAAGGAAACAAAAAACAAAAATAAACGGGGCTACATTAAACTAGAAAGCTTCTGCACACAAAGGAGATCATCAAGAAAACAAAATGGCAACCACATGAATGGGAGAAGATATTTGTAAATGGTACTTCCAATAAGAGGTTAATATCCAAAATATATAAAGAACTCATACAACTCAACAACAAAAAAGCAAACAACACGATTAAGGTAGACAGAGTATCTAAATAGACAATTTTTGCAAGACATACAAATAACCAACAGGTACATGAAGAGATGCTCAACATCATTAATCATTAACCACAATAAGGTTATATAGTTGTACAATGAGATATCACCTCACACCTGTTAGATTGGTCATTATCAAAAAGATATACAAACTAGATAGAAGGTGACGGAGGACAATCTGACTTTGGGTGATGGGTATGCAACATAATTGAATGACAAGATAACCTGGACATGTTTTCTTTGAATATATGTACCCTGATTTATTGATGTCACCTCATTAAAATTAATAAAAATTGCCCTGGCCGGTTGGCTCAGCGGTAGAGCGTCGGCCTAGCGTGCGGAGGACCCGGGTTCGATTCCCGGCCAGGGCACACAGGAGAAGCGCCCATTTGCTTCTCCACCCCTCCGCCGCACCTTCCTCTCTGTCTCTCTCTTCCCCTCCCGCAGCCAAGGCTCCATTGGAACAAAGATGGCCCGGGCGCTGGGGATGGCTCTGTGGCCTCTGCCTCAGGCGCTAGAGTGGCTCTGGTCACAACATGGCAACCCCCAGGATGGGCAGAGCATCGCCCCCTGGTGGGCAGAGCGTCGCCCCTGGTGGGCGTGCCGGGTGGATCCCGGTCGGGCGCATGCGGGAGTCTGTCTGACTGTCTCTCCCTGTTTCCAGCTTCAGAAAAATGCAAAAAAAAAATAATAATAATTAATAAAAATTTATTTATATATATAAAAAAAGATATACATATAGCCTGACCAGGCGATGGCGCAGTGGATAGAGCGTCGGACTGGGATGCGGAGGACCCAGGTTCAAGACCCCGAGGGCGCCAGCTTGAGCGCGGGCTCATCTGGTTTGAGCAAAAGCCCACCAGCTTGAACCCAAGGTCGCTGGCTCCAGCAAGGGGTTACTCGGTCTGCTGAAGGCCTGCAGTCAAGGCACATATGAGATAGCAATCAATGAACAACTAAGGTGTCACAACAAAAAACTAATGATTGATGCTTCTCATCTCTCTCCGTTCCTGTCTGTCTGTCCCTATTTGACTCACTCTCTGTCTCTGTAAAAAATAAATAAATAAATAAAAATTTTTAAAAAAGACGATATACATATGAAATAATAAGTGAGAATGTGGAGAAAAGGAACCCTCATACACTGCTGGTGGGAGTGTAAACTGGTACAACCACTATGGGAAGCAGTTAGGTTCCTCAAAACATTAAGAATATGACTACCATATGAATCAGCAATTCTTTTTCAAGGTATTTAAGTACATGAAAACAGTAATTTGAAAAGATAGATGTACCCCTATGTTCACTGCCACATTGTTTACAATAGCCAAGAAATGAAAACAACCTAAAAGTTCATTGATGGATAGAAAAGATGTGGTACATATATACAATGGAATATTATTCTGCTATAAAAAAGATGCAATATTGCCATTTGTGACAACATGGATAAATATTGAGGGTATTATGTTGAGTAAAATTAGTCAGAAAAAGATAAAATCCATATGATTTCACTCAGACCTGGATGGAAAACAAAAGTAACATATGAAGTAAGAAAACAAACAAAAAAAATTCCTCATAGATACAGAGAACAGTGATGGTTACTAAAGTGGAAGAGGTTGGGGGGAGGGTGAAATGGGTAAAGCGGTCAAACAGATGGAAATTAGACTTTTGGTTGTGAGCATACAATAAAGTATACAGATATCAAATTATAATGTTGTACATCTGAAATTCATATAATGTTATCAACCAATGTTACCTCAATAAATAAATAAATTAATTATTTTTACATAAAAGAAGTAATGGCAACAATTAGGCTGTGACTGAGGATGTCTTGGACCAGGGTGGAGGTGATGAGAAGTAATCATATTCAGGATACGTGGCATTTGGGGGGTTCCAGGAAAAAGGATGTGCCTCTAGATTGGAAGTGGGTTGTGTGAGAGAGAGAAGTCAAGGGTAACTCCAAGGTTTTGCCTGAGCAACCACAGTTGCTACTCTTGTGTTTGATGAGTTGGTAGTCAACCTGGTCCCTACCGCCCACTAATGGGTGTTCCAGCTTTCATGGTGGGTGGTAGTGGAGCAACCAAAGTATAAATAAAAAGATAGATTTAACTATAGTAAGTTGTTTTATGAAGAATTATTCTGCCAAATTTAGCGAAAACTCCCCATAAAGTACTTGGTAAGTAATTATTATTAAATGCTTTAACTTGCTGTAACTCTGCTTTATAAATTTTATAAAGTAAAGTTACTTCCTTACTTTATAAATCATCATTACTGTGGAACCGGTGGGCGATTAGAAAATTTTACTACTAACAGAGATACAAAAGTGGGCAGTAGGTATAAAAAGGCTGACTACCCCTGTGCTAGATTCTTTCTTTGTATGACTTCATTTTAATCCTCAGAACAATCCCATGTTATATAGTTACACCTTCATCATTTTTTAGAGAAGGCAATGAAGCTTAAGAGGCTAAATTAACATTCTGGGATCCATACAGATCCCAGGTGTGTCAAGGTCTGACTCCAGAAACTGCATTTACACTACCTAGCCAGCTGTCAGGCCACTGAGCTAAGACATAGGCCTGTCTCATCCTTCTCCTTGCTGTCTACACCTCCACCCTCCTATACTACAATGAAACTGCTCTCACCAGTAAATTCATTAAATGTCCCAGATGTCAAATCCAGAGGTTTGTCTTTCCTTTCTTTTTTTTATTTCAGTGAGAGGAGGGGAGGCCGAGACAGATTTCTGCATGTGTCCCAACGGGGATCCACCTGGCAAGCCCACTAGGGGACAATCCTCTGCCCATCTGGGGCACTGCTCCATTGCTCAGCAATTGAGCTCTTCTTTGCGCCTCAAGTGAAAGCCATGGAACTGTCCTCAGAGCCTGGGGCCTACTCACTCTAATCAAGCCGTGGCTGCAGGAGGGAAAGAGAGAGAGAGAGAGAGAAGTGAGAGGAGGAGGGGTGGTGTGTGCTCTGACTGGGAATTGAACCCAGGACTTCCACACACCATGCCAACACTCTACCACTGAGCCAACCACCCAGGGCTGAGGTTTGTCTTTCTTAAATTTTTAAAAAATTTTTTCATTGATTTGAGAGAGATAGTTGGGAAGGGAGAGAGAGAGAGAAGCATCAACTTATTTCATTTAGTTTTTGCATTTATTTACTTTTTTATTTTTTTATTTTTTTAAAAATTTTCCGAAGCTGGAAACGGGGAGGCAGTCAGACAGACTCCCGCATGCACCCGACCGGGATCCACCCGGCATGCCCACCAGGGGGCGATGCTCTGCCCATCTTGGGGAGTCGCTCTGCCACAATCCGAGCCATTCTAGCGCCTGAGGCAGAGGCCATGGAGCCATCCTCAGCGCCCGGGCCAACTTTGCTCCAGTGAAGCCTTGGGAGGGGAAGAGAGAGACAGAGAGGAAGGAGAGGGGGAGGGGTGGAGAAGCAGATGGGTGCTTTTCCTGTATGCCCCGGCAGGGAATCGAACCTGGGACTCCTGCACACCAGGCCGACGCTCTACCACTGAGCCAACTGGTCAGGGCCTATTTCATTTAGTTTTTGCATTTATTTATGCACTCATTGACTGTTTCTTGTAAGTGCCCTGACAAAGGGATGAACCCACAACTTCTGATATGCCAAGATGATGCTTTATTCATTGAGCCACCCAGCCAGGACCCAAGAAGTTTGTCTTCACTCCTTATCTTAGTGGCTCCAAGGTATAAACAGGCTCCACTCTGGCTTTCCTAACCCAGCCCTCTTGACTGTCCTGTGGCTTCTCTTACTATTACTTCTCAATGCTCCCTTGTGGCCCTCCTTTCCCCTTCCCCAGATATTTTTATCACAAAAGTCCGAGACCTGGCTCTCTTCCCTAAATACTTACATTCATAAAGGTCCTAAACTTGGTTCTACACACTTTATGGCTAGTCTTTTGGTGATTCCATCTTGTCCCCTATTTTTTTTTCTTTTTTCTTAAGATTTTATAAAGGGGAGAGAGAAGGATAGAGGAGGAGGAAACATGAACTCCCACATGTGCCTTGACCAAGCAAGCTGAGGGTTTCAAACTGGCAACCTCAGTGTTCTAAGTGGATCCTTTATCCACTGCGCCACCACAGATCAGGCCTGCCCCCTATCTTAAGTCACCAATCTTGTTCTGATTGTGCCTTCCTTAGTACTTCTGGTCCTGCTCTTTCCCTGATTCTCACTCATTCTCTCTTAAAACCCCAACCATCTAACTGCCAACTGGGTATTATACTTCCATGTCCCAAGAGTTCAGACTCAGTCAGTCAACAAGTCTCTGAAATACTTATCTTTCCTTGGTGACCATTTTCTTCAGTTCAGAGACAATCTCAAAAATTTCTTATTAACTTCTTGACACAAGGCATGGGGAGCCTGATGTGGGGGTAGAGGATGTTATATTGAGTGGGACACTTGAAACCATGTCAACACAATAAATTAAAAATAAAAGTTCAATAAATTTAAAAATCTTGAGGAAGCCCTGGCTGGTTGGCTCAGCGGTAGAGCGTCGGCCTGGCGTGTGGGGGACCCGGGTTCGATTCCCGGCCAGGGCACATAGGAGAAGTGCCCATTTGCTTCTCCACCCCCACCCCCTCCTTCCTCTCTGTCTCTCTCTTCCCCTCCCGCAGCCAAGGCTCCATTGGAGCAAAGATGGCCCGGGCGCTGGGGATGGCTCCTTGGCCTCTGCCCCAGGTGCTAGAGTGGCTCTGGTCGCGGCAGAGCGACGCCCAGGAGGGGCAGAGCATCGCCCCCTGGTGGGCAGAGCGTCGCCCCTGGTGGGCGTGCTGGGTGGATCCCGGTCGGGCTCATGCGGGAGTCTGTCTGACTGTCTCTCCCTGTTTCCAGCTTCAGAAAAATACAAAAAATAAATAAATAAATAAATAAAAATCTTGAGGATACCTAGAACTCAAAATAAAAAAACAACTTCTTGAAAATAAAAAATTTTATCTGAGAGTTCAGAGACAGTCTTTAAAATTGTTTTATTAACCTTCTGAAGAGAAGAAACTTTATCTGTGCTTCTGTTAGAGGCTTCTATTTTCTAATCAAGGTAAGCATTTCATACATTCAGTTCAATTTTATAGCCTTTTTCAAATGAGTGTACAGAACATTTTAACTTAGAGGTATCACTGCTGCAACAAGTGTGGGGAAGTGAAGACTTGAGGGAGGGGGGGAGGATGGAGAATGAAGGTAAACACAGAGATATAGATAAAATTTGGGCCATGTGGGACACTGTGCTCTGATGGAGACACAGTTCCCCAAGCCTGTTTTAGGCTGGTGATCTCTTGGGGATTTGAACCTGGGTTCTTTGTTATCACAGTCAGACACTTTATCCATTGTGTCACCACTGGCCCTGCTTTTGATGTCAATGCCATGAACAGCTTTCTTTTCTTTTTTTTTTTTTTTAATTATAATTTTATTTTTTTAATGGGGGCGACATCAATAAATCAGGTTACATATATTCAAAGATCAACAAGTCCAGGTTATCTTGTCTTTCAATTATGTTGCATACCCATCACCCAAAGTCAGATTGTCCTCTGTCACCTTCTATCTAGTATTCTTTGTGCCCCTCCCCCTCCCCCTTTCCCTCTCCCTTTTCCCTCTCCCCCCATAACCACCACACTCTTATCAATGTCTCTTAGTGTCACTTTTATGTCCCACCTACGTATGGAATAATGCAGTTCCTGTTTTTTTCTGATTTACTTATTTCACTTCGTATAATGTTATCAAGATCCCACCATTTTGCTGTAAATGATCCGATGTCATCATTTCTTATGGCTGAGTAGTATTCCATAGTGTATATGTGCCACATCTTCTTTATCCAGTCGTCTATTGATGGGCTTTTTGGTTGTTTCCATGTCCTGGCCACTGTGAACAATGCTGCAATGAACATGGGGCTGCATGTGTCTTTACGCATCAATGTTTCTGAGTTTTGGGGGTATATACCCAGTAGAGGGATTGCTGGGTCATAAGGTAGTTCTATTTTCAGTTTTTTGAGGAACCATCATACTTTCTTCCATAATGGTTGTACTACTTTACATTCCCACCAACAGTGTATGAGGGTTCCTTTTTCTCCACAGCCTCTCCAACATTTGCTATTACCTGTCTTGTTAATAATAGCTAATCTAACAGGTGTGAGGTGGTATCTCATTGCAGTTTTGATTTGCATTTCTCTAATAACTAAAGAAGATGAGCATCTTTTCATATATCTGTTGGCCATTTGTACTTCCTCCTGGGAGAAGTGTCTGTTCATGTCCTCTTCCCATTTTTTTATTGGATTGTTTGTTTGTTTGTTGTTGAGTTTTATGAGTTCTTTGTATATTTTGGATATTAGGCCCTTATCTGAGCTGTTGTTTGAAAATATCATTTCCCATTTAGTTGGCTGTCTGTTTATTTTGTTGTCAGTTTCTCTTGCTGAGCAAAAACTTCTTAGTCTGATATAGTCCCATTCATTAATTTTTGCCTTCACTTTTCTTGCCATTGGAGTCAAATTCATAAAATGCTCTTTAAAACCCAGGTCCATGAGTTTAGTACCTATGTCTTCTTCTATGTACTTTATTGTTTCAGGTCTTATGTTTAGATCTTTGATCCATTTTGAGTTAATTTTAGTACAGGGGGACAAACTGTAGTCCAGTTTCATTCTTTTGCATGTGGCTTTCCAGTTTTCCCAGCACCATTTATTGAAGAGGCTTTCTTTTCTCCATTGTATGTTCTTGGCCCCTTTATCAAAAATTATTTGACTATATATATGTGGTTTTATTTCTGGGTTTTCTATTCTGTTCCATAGGTCTGAGTGTCTATTTTTCTGCCAATACCATGCTGTTTTGATTGTCGTGGCCCTATAATATAGTTTGAAGTCAGGTATTGTAATGCCCCCAGCTTCATTCTTTTTCTTTAGGATTGCTTTGGCTATTCGGGGTTTTTTATAGTTCCAAATAAATCTGATGATTTTTTGCTCTATTTCTTTAAAAAATGTCATTGGAATTTTGATGGGAATTGCATTAAATTTGTATATTGCTTTGGGTAATATGGCCATCTTGATTATATTTATTCTTCCTAACCAACAACAAGGAATATTCTTCCATCTCATTATAACTTTTTTGATTTCCCTTAACAATGGTTTATAGTTTTCATTATATGTCCTTTACATTCTTTGTTATGTTTATTCCTAAGTATTTTATTTTTTTTGTTGCAATTGTGAAGGGGATTATTCTTTTGAGTTCGTTCTCAGTTGTTTCATTGTTGGCATATAGAAAGGCTATGGACTTCTGTATGTTAATTTTGTATCCTGCGATCTTACTGTATTGGCTTATTGTTTCTAGTAGTCTTTTTGTGGATTCTTTGGGGTTTTCGATGTATAGGATCATATCATCTGCAAAAAGTGATACCTTTACTTCTTCTTTTCCGATATGGATGCCTTTTATTTCTTTCTCTTGTCTGATTGCTCTGGCCAGAACTTCTAGTACCACATTAAATAAGAGTGGAGAGAGTGGACAACCCTGTCTTGTTCCTGATTTAAGGTGGAAAGTCCTCAGTTTTGTGCCATTTAATATGATGTTAGCTGATGGTTTATCATATATGGCCTTTATCATGTTGAGATATTTTCCTTCTATACCCATTTTGTTGAGAGTCTTAAACATAAAATTGTGTTGTATTTTATCGAAAGCCTTTTCTGCGTTTATTGATAAGATCATGTGGTTTTTGTTCTTTGTTTTGTTGATATGGTGTATTACGTTAACCGTTTTACGTATGTTGAACCATCCTTGAGATTCTGGG
Organism: Saccopteryx leptura; assembly: GCF_036850995.1. Lineage (NCBI taxonomy): Eukaryota > Metazoa > Chordata > Mammalia > Chiroptera > Emballonuridae > Saccopteryx > Saccopteryx leptura. Next base: position 125,919,912 of record NC_089508.1, read on the forward strand.
ATGAATCCCACTTGATCATGATGTATTATTTTTTTAATATGTTGTTGTATTCGATTTGCTAGTATTTTGTTTAGTATTTTAGCATCTGTATTCATTAGAGATATTGGTCTGTAGTTTTCTTTTTTTGTGCCATCCTTGCCTGGTTTTGGTATGAGGGTTATGTTGGCCTCATAAAATGTGTTTGGAAGTATTGCGTCTTCTTCAATTTTTTGGAAGACTTTCAGTAGAATAGGAACCAAGTCTTCTTTGAATGTTTGATAAAATTCGCTGGTATAGCCGTCAGGGCCTGGACTTTTATTTTGGGGGAGATTTTTAATGTTTTTTTCTATTTCTTCTCTACTAATAGGTCTGTTTAGGCTTTCTGCTTCTTCTTGACTCAGTCTAGGAAGGTTGTATTGTTCTAGGAATTTATCCATTTCTTCTAGATTGTTGAATTTAGTGGCATAAAGTTTTTCATAGTATTCTACAATAATTCTTTGTATATCTACGGTGTCCGTGGTGATTTCTCCTCTTTCATTTTGGATTTTGTTTATATGAGTTCTTCCTCTTTTTTCCTTGGTAAGTCTTGCCAAGGGTTTGTCAATTTTATTGATCTTTTCAAAGAACCAGCTCTTTGTTCTATTAATTTTTTCTATAGTTTTACTGTTCTCTATTTCATTTATTTCTGCTCTGATTTTTATTATCTCCTTTCTTCGGCTGGTTTTGGGTTGTCTTTGTTCTTCTTTTTCTAGTTCCTTAAGGTGTGAAGTTAAGTGGTTCACTTGGGCTCTCTCTTGTTTGTTCATATATGTCTGAAGTGATATGAACTTCCCTCTTATCACTGCTTTTGCTGCATCCCAGAGATTCTGATATGTCGTATTGTCATTTTCATTAGTCTGTATATATCTTTTGATCTCTGCACTTATTTCTTCTTTGACCCATTCATTTTTTAAAAGTATGTTGTTTAGTTTCCACATTTTTGTGGGATTTTTTTCCTCCTTTTTGCAGTTGAATTCTAGTTTCAAGGCTTTATGATCAGAAAATATGCTTGGTACAACTTCGATTTTTCTGAATTTGCTGATGTTGTTTTTGTGGCCCAACATATGGTCAATTCTTGAGAATGATCCATGTACACTGGAGAAAAATGTATACTCAGTCACTTTGGGATGAAATGTCCTGTAGATGTCTATCATATCCAGGTGCTCTAGTGTTTTGTTTAAGGCCACTATATCTTTGTTGATTCTCTGTTTGGATGACCGATCTAGAGCCATCAGCGGTGTATTGAGGTTTCCAAGTATGATTGTATTTTTGTCAGTTTTTGTTTTAAGGTCAATAAGTAGCTGTCTTATATATTTTGGTGCTCCTTGGTTTGGTGCATATATATTAAGAATTGTTATGTCTTCTTGATTCAGTGTCCCCTTAGCCATTATGAAATGGCCATTTTTGTCTCTGAGTACTTTTGTTGTCTTGTAGTCAGCATTATCAGATATGAGTATTGCTACGCCTCCTTTTTTTTGGATGTTATTTGCTTGGAGTATTGTTTTCCAGCCTTTCACTTTGAATTTGTTTTTATCCTTGTTACTTAGATGAGTTTCCTGGAGGCAGCATACAGTTGGATTTTCTTTTTTAATTCATTCTGCTACTCTGTGTCTTTATATTGGTGAGTTTAATCCGGTTACATTTAGTGTAATTATTGACACTTGTGAGTTCCCTATTGCCATTTTATATCTTGCTTTCTGTTAGTATTGTGTCTTGTTTGATCCTTTTCTTTCGTTTTTCTATCTTTTGTTTTTATTTGGTTGTATTCCATACATCTTTCCACTGTTGCTATCTTTTTTTTATCTCATGTGCTTCTGTGGTGGTTTTTTCAATGGTGGTTACCTTTAGGTAATGAAAAGGGTTCCTACCCTGTTCATTGTAGCACACTATTTTGTGAGTACTTTTGCACTCCATCGTCCTTTGCTACTGTTAATCTCCATCCTCTCCCCCCTTTCTTTTTGTTGTTGTCACAGTTTAAATTTGGTTTTATTGTGTTCTTCTTGGAGCTTTTACTTGTGGCTTTATTTTTTTTTTGTTCTTTGTATCTGATTGGAGAACCCCCTTTAGTAATTCCTGGAGTGGTGGTTTTCTGATGATAAATTCCCTCATCTTTTCTGTATCTGTGAATGTTTTTATTTCTCCTTCATATTTGAAGGATAGTTTTGATGGATATTGTATTCGTGGCTGAAAGTTCCTCTCTTTCAGGACTTTAAATATTGGGGTCCACTCTCTTCTAGCTTGTAGAGTTTCTGCTGAGAAATCTGATGATAATCTAATGGGCCTTCCTTTATATGTTGTATTCTTCTTTTCCCTGGCTGCCTTGAGAATTTTTCTTTGCCATTGGTTTGTGCCAATTTCATTATGATGTGCCTTGGAGTAGGTTTGTTGGGGTTAAGAAAACTCGGAGTTCTGTTTGCTTCATGAATTTGAGGCTTTAGTTCTTTCCACAGGCTTGGGAATTTCTCATCTGTTATTTGTTTGAGTATGTTCTCCATTCCATTTTCTCTCTCTTCTCCCTCTGATATACCTATTATTCTTATGTTATTCTTTCTGATGGAGTCAGATAATTCTTGTAGGGCTATCTCATTTTTTAAAATTTTTGAGTCTCTTTCTTCTCTCTGTTGTGCCTCAAGTTGCTTGTCTTCTATTTCACAATCCTCTCTTCTATCTGGCCTGTGCTATTAGCCAAGCTTGTTACCTCATTTTTCAGCTCGTGAATTGAGTTTTTCATCTCTGTTTGATTTGTTTTTATTGTTTCAATTTCCTTGGACATATATTCTTTGTGTTCATTGAGTTTTTTTCTGAACTCCCTAAATTGCCTTTCTGTGTTTTCTTGTATATCTCTGAGTATTTTTAGGATTTCTATCTTGAATTCTCTGTTATTTAACTCCAAGGTTTCCAATATATTAAATTTTTTCTCCATAGATTTTTCCTCATCTATCTGTGTTACCTCTCTTTCTTTTGTATCCATGATATTCGATTTTCTCTTCCTTAATGGCATCTGAGGGTGGTTTTGTTGATAGTATTAATGAGATTTAATAAAAAATAAAAAGTTAAAAAAATAAAAAATCAAAAAAGTTGTGGTTTTTAAAAAAAAAATTAATAATGAAATAAAGAAAAATAAAATAAAATAAAAATTTTAAAAAAGGAAATTATTCCCCCCCTCCTTTTTTCCTCTCCTCTCCTCTCCCCTCTTTCTTGAGAAAATCTTGTGGTGAACTGTGAATTATATTGTATTTAATAGAACAAACAATGCCTGTAATGGAGGGCCTGAATTGGGGAAAAGTAATAAAGGGGCAAGAAAAAAAATAAATAAATAAATAAAATAAAAAATAAAAAAAGGGGGGGTATGGACCCACAAAAAGCAAATAATGAAAAAATTTGGATCAAGAATAAAATGATTTGCGTTTAGGTGTTGGTTGACTAAGAGTTATGATGAGATGAGTAAGAGGGAAACAGGAAAATGGGGGGACAAATTTAAAAATTACTATTGTATTTAGTGGAACAAGAGCTTGATAAAATGGAGAGCCAGAGATGGGAGCACTGCTAGTGAGTTAAAAAGGTGAAGTAAAAACCCCCCAAAATGCCACAAACATAAGTTTGAGTCCCAGATAAAATAAATTGTTCGTTAATGAGGTATGAATGAGAGGAGACGTAAAGGAGAAAGGAAGAAACTAATATAGAGGGAGAAAAGAAAGAGAGAGAGAAAAAAAGAGGAAACCACTAAAAGAAGAAAAAAGAAAAAAGAGGAGAGAGAGAGAGAGAGAGAGAAAGTTAAGGGTTTTGGAGTGCAATCCTCATAGAGAGAAAGGAAGAGGAAAGAAAAGATAATGGGAGATGTAACACTTATGGGTAGTGTAGTTCAAGGAGAGGAGAGAGTAAGACTGGTAGAGAGTTAAACGATCAAATTGGAGGAGGAGAAAAAAAAAATCAAGGATGAAGATAAGAGAAACAAACGAACAAATATAATAAAATGGGATAAGTTATAAAGTCTGCGGATTATTCTGATTTTGAGAGGTTATCTTCTTGCTTTTTCTTTTCTCTCCCTCTTCCTGGTCGGTGACTCTGTACCCCAGGTTCTGCCCCTTTGGCATGCTCAGGTAGAGGTTTGCAGTTGATAAGTCTCTATGGCGATGTCATGTATTGTGCTTCAGTCTCGTTGGCAGTCGAGGCTCATTAGCATTTATAGGCTCTGGCAGTGAGAGAGTCTGTGTTCCTGGAGCCTCTCTCCTAGTCTTTCCTTCCTCAATTAGTAGCCTGATAATCCAGCTATGGGGTTGCTGCTGCCTCTGCCTGGATAGTAAGAGGCTCAAAGAGCTGGCAACTCCCCACTCTATTCCCACTCAGCACAGGGCTCTGGGTAAGGCTCAGTCAGTCAGAGCCGCTAGCGTAATCAGCCGGGGCTTCCGCCTACTCAAAGACCTCTGGCTCTGCCACTCTGTCCAGTAACACGGGCGGGCACCCACTCCCGGGGCGCTTGGAGGAAACTCTCGTTCACTATCTGCGCGCGCAGACCAGGATGTTAGACCGGAAGTCTCGCCCTCTGAGTGAAACCCCCCCGCCCGCACTAAAAAGTTCCAGTGTTGGAATTGGCTCTCACTCCGTCCCTGTGTGCGGCTTTTTCAAGGCGCTGGGGCGGCCTGAGACTCCGCCCTCGGCCCACACAAAGGCCCCTGACTCTGCCCCTCCGTGGGACAACACGGGCTCCCACTCCCGAGGTGCTGGGAGGAGTCTCCTTCCCACTCTCCGTGTGCGCAGACCAGGATGTGAGGCCGGAGTCTTGCCCTCTGAGTGAAACCTCCCACCCGCACTGAAAAGTTCCAGTGTTGGAATTAGCTCTTGCTCCCTCCCTGTGTGCGGCTCTCCCAGGGTGCTGGGGCGGCCCGGAGGCTTTCAGCCCACACAAAGGCCTCTGACTCTGCCTCTCTGTGGAGTAACACGGGCACACCCTCCCAGGGCTTTGGAAGGAATCTCTCGCCCACTATGCGCCGACCAGGGGATCAGGTAAAATGGCTGCCCCGCTTGTCTTTCTTTGTCTGGGTTTGGCGCGAGTGTTAGCTGTATTGCCCGGGTTGTCACAGGAACAGTTTTTCCTCGGCTTGGATCTCCGTGCCACAGCCTGGTTCGGCCGTTTGTGCCGCGGCCTGTATCTATTCACCCCCTTTGCCTGCCTTAGTTTCTATATTCTCAGTTTCCAGTGAAAACTGCCCTGTTTAGGTTAGTGAGGAAGGCAGAGCATTTCTTACTCCCTAATTCCTTCGGGGTTTGGTTATATATTTAGCCAATTTTTCGCTCGATCATACCTTTGGGTGTATTGCGAAACATCTGGAGGCTCCAAGGATAGGTTTTTCTGTTTCTGGTTGAAGATCTTGTTGAGGTTTGGGGGAGATTTATCGGTATCACTTCCTACCCCGCCATTACTCTGATGAACAGCTTTCAAGTTGATTTAGTGACCCTACCTTGCCAGGTTACTCAAGGCTGAGCAGGGCTCCTCCTCTGCTCTCAGATGTATGTAGGACGGACACATTCAGATGCAGTGGCTCTCTACATATCACAACAGCCCCATTTCAGCCACCTTAATCTGATACCACTTTTAGTTTAATTTCTCCATTTCTGTAGGTACTCACAAGTTAAGACTCCATATAAATTGTACATAAAAATCACTAGAATACTGAAGGGAATATTAGACTTGTTGCCCTTGGAGGCATGGGTTCCTATATTAATTTTACTTTTTCTTTTGAGCCAATTTTAAAAAGCCCAAACTAAAAGTACAGGGGATCCTTGGGTTACAACACGGTTCCATTCCTACGATAGTGACATGATCTGAATTTAGGTGAAGTTGAAACTCACCCTAGCAATATTCACTTACCTATCCTAACACAGTTGTGAAATCATAATCTAGAACATAAAAACACAACGAAGCCACAGAAAAAGTAAAAGGACATAAATGTACTGTCCACTGTACAGTAGTAACAGAAAAAATAACAAAAACTAAGTGTAAAAAAAATTCCTTTCCTTTAACCCTGTGGTTGGCTTGTACACTGGAAGGGGCATTGCAAGGTGGGAGAGAGTGACCTATTGGGAGGAGGAAACTGGAGAGGCAGGAGAACCTGCAGAAGGTGCTGGAGATAGTGGGTCAGGTGAATCAGGATTGACTAAGGAACATGCAGGAGACGCTGGAGATGATTCTGCCTGTACTACAGGTGTTTCATCTCGAGAAGCAGCTGATCTGCTGCAGGCCACTCTACCTTCTTGAAGAATTGTTCCAGGCTAGTCTGGAAGGTTAATGACTTCTTCTCTTCCAAAACCTGAAAGGCTGTGCCTGACCTGTGGTGGCGCAGTGGATAAAGCGTTGACCTGGAATGCCAAGGTCGCCAGTTAGAAACCCTGGGCTTGCCTGGTCAAGGCACATATGGGAGTTGATGCTTCCAGCTCCTCCCCCCTTCTCTTTCTTTCTCTCTCTCTCTCTCTCTCTCTCTCTCTCTGTCTGTCTCTCCCTCTCCTCTCTCTAAAAAAAAAAAGAATAAATAAATAAAACAAAACCTGAAAGGCATCCATAACAGCTCCATAGACCTTACTGAATCTGTCATCGCTGGAGTCCTCAGCCATAGAAAAACTTCTGCCAACCCATTGGTAGTAAATCTCTTGGGTTCTGGGATTTCTATCTCTTCATGTTCAATCATCTGCTTCTCCAGCTGAATGAGGTCCTCAGCAGACAGTTCCTCTCCATGTGATGTCAGTAGCTCTGTGACCGCCTCAGCCTCCATCTCCAAATTAAGCTGTTTACCCATGGCAACAGCCTTCTCTGTTATAGCCTCCACTGACTCCTCAAAGCCATGGAAGTCATACACAAACTGGGGACACAGTTTTTTTCCCACATGCCATTTAAGTTTGATCACCTCACTTCATTCTAGGCAAAAGCAATGTTTTGTACAGCATTGTAAATGTTATAAGACTTCCAAAATTTTTTGAGTATCAGGTTCTTGTCCTTCTCAGTTGCATTAGGGGCCACAGCAAATGTCCTTCAGAGGTAGAAGACCTTGAAAGGAGCAGTGGCACCTTGGTCAATGGTCTATAAAAAGGCAGTGGTATTGGGTGGAAGGTAAACCACCTTGACATTAGAATTAAAGTCACTCAAGTGGGCAGGGTGGCCAGTGGCATTGTCCAGCACTTAAAAGGTAGCCTCTTGCTAACACAGTAGTCCTTCACTGCTGGAACAAAATGGCTGGAAAAGCACTCCTCAAAAATCTGAAGCATCACCCCTGCCTTCTTGTTAGACCTCCAAAAGACAGGCAGTTGACCCTTCCAAATGCCCTTTAGTGCCCTTGGATTCTCTGCCTGGTACACCAACAGAGGCTTGAGTTTGAAGTCACCTGCAGCATTCCCCCCAGGAAGCAAAGTCAGTCTCTCCTTGACAGCTTTATGGGCTGGCGATAACTTTTCCTCCTTGGCGATGTAGGTGCTGTTAGGCATACACTTCCAAAAAAGGCCTGTCTCATCAACATTAAACACTGGTTCAGCACAGTAGCCCCCTTCTTTAATTAATTCAGCCAACCAATTAGGAAATTTTCTTGCTGCTTTCTCATCCCAAATAGCAGCTTCACCCTGCACCTTAAAGTTACGCAAATTGGCACAAGCTTTGAAACACATGAACTAAACCCTACTGGCCACAAACTCTTCACTCCCCCCTTTTCACTTTTTATTGCCTCAAACAATCATTTAGCTTTGTCCTGATTCAACATTAGACTAAGTGGTACATGCCGCTGATGCTGGTCTTCAGCCACAAAACTAGCAATCTTTCCATCTCAATCATTATGCCACTTTGCTGTTCAGTAATCACAATGAACTTCATAGGGGCTGATCCCTTTACACGCTCTAGGATAAAGTCTTTATCTTTGATAATTGTTGCTACAGTAGAGCGGCTAAGGCCTAGCATGTGGCCAATGTTTGTCACTGATTCTCCTTTTTCTGATCTCTTTATAATGTCTAATTTCACTTCCATCATGATGGTGTAAAGCTGATGGCTGTGGCCATGCAGGTTCATATTGGATTCAAGCAGATGGTAAAGGAACTAGAGAACCATTCCATTTATTACAGTCTCCTAACAGCAGACAGGCAACTAGCAAACAGGAGGTGGTGGTGGTGGTGTGGGGCTTCTCCAACAAACAATAGCAAAAAATGGCCCCTCCAAGTAGCTGCAGGCAATTCGCAATCTACAATCTGCCTCCTTGACTGCTTGCAGCCTTACACAGACTATACACACATGGTGCTGCCCTGTGCTCATGCACCAATCAGGCAAAGTGCAAGCAAGTAAGCAAGGCTCACACACTTGTATGCCCAACAGATGGCCTTCCTCTTCTTCAAAGCACTACTCAGACTTTTGTTTAAGAGCCATGATAAGGGCCTAAAAAGCACCAAACAAAGCAACACAAATAGAACACGTGTTTTTTATTATTATTATTTTTTTTATTTTTTTTTATTTTTTTACAGAGACAATGAGTCAGAGAGAAGGACAGACAGGGACAGACAGGAACGGAGAGAGATGAGAAGCATCAATCATTAGTTTTTCATTGCGCGTTGCAACACCTTAGTTGTTCATTGATTGCCTTCTCATATGTGCCTTGACCGCGGGCCTTCAGCAGACAGAGCAACCCCTTGCTGGAGCAAGTAACCCTGGGTTCAAGCTGGTGGGCTTTTTGCTCAAACCAGATGAGCCACGCTCAAGCTGGAGACCTTGGGGTCTCGAACCTGGGTCCTCTGCATCCCAGTCCGAGGCTCTATCCACTGCGCCACCGCCTGGTCAGGCGTAGAACACGTGTTTTTAACAGTCCAAAATGGCCTAGGTAAACGTACTGGGGGACGCCAACTCCCGCACTCATGTGCTGCATTACTGCGTGTTCTTCCTCCGCACACAACCAAATTAGTTCGCCCTCATAAGTACAATGCTGTGTAAGCTGAAACACTCACATCTTGATTTTTAAAAGTTTTTTATGGCAGTGTTGTGAACCCAAAACACCATATGTCGAGACTATCATAACCTGAGAACCCCCTGTATATTAATATATAAACTAATATGTTCATTATAAATAAATGTAATGGATTATGGAGAATGCTTCTTATTGTGAAATGCAAAGGAGATCGAATGAAAGTACCTCTGTAACTATAAAACTTGTCTTTTCTACAATTCCTTTGGGTTCTGAACACTACCAGATGTAAGATGTTCATGCATCAGTGGGTAAATGTGTGCATGGAATTAGAAAACATCCATCTTTGAGTCAGTATTCCAGGTGCAGCATCCACTTGTGTCTCCCTCTCTAACTGTAGGCCTTCCTCTCTAACTACTGTGTTTGGGAGACTCTCTGGACAATTGAGAATTTATGACTTTATATGAGCATACCAGTATGGGGAAACTATGGAAAAAACTAAGATGACTGGAGACTATTGTCACATCAATTTTAACTTTAAGGAATATTATTCTAAAATAAAAACAATAAAATCATACATTTATTCCAAGATTTCTTAATACCTTCTGTACCATTTCACTCAGAAAGTTTGAAGATCCCAAAGTCCTTCCCTAAGGATGGGTGTAAACAAAAAGTAATATTGCATTACTGCACTGTATAGAATACAAACTGTGGAACAGCTAAAAAGACAAAATCTCAGTATCACATAGCATCTAGAAATTGTGCACATAATTATTTTTCTGTCAAGGTCCTCCAACTTAACAATTTTTAAATAGCTAAAATATAATTGAGGTCAGATGGCACCATACTTGGAACTACACACAAACATACTTTGTTCACAAATGTCCAATTTTATAGCAACAGCATCCTGGGACAGTCAATGGCACGGTCATATTTTTTGTGTGGGTGTGAGACAGACAGGAAGAAAAAAATGAGAAGCATCAACTTGTAGTTGTGGCACTTCAGTTGTTCATTGATTGCTTTCTAATATGTGCCTTGACTGGGTGTCTCCAGCCCAACCAGTGACCCCTTGCTCAAGGCAGCGACCTTTGGGCTCAAGTCAGCGAGCCTGCACTAAAGCCAGTGACCTTGGGGTTTTGAACCTGACATGTCAGCATCCCAGGTTGATGCTTTATCCACTGTGCCACCACCAATCAGGCAACACATTTTTTAAAATCAAGAAAAGTAAATACAACAGGGCTTTTGCACAATGGCAACAAATTCTATTTTTGGTAGTAGACAGGAAATAAAGGGCTAAGAAAAAATAGGTTCATGGAGAGGCATAATCTACAATAGAATATAAGTAACAGAATCATGGGATACTTGAAAAAGTCACAAAAATTCTAACAAAGTCTCATATTTTACATTAGTACCTCATTTCCCCAAGTATAAAATGTACCTTAATTTTGGGGCCCAAAATTTGAAAAAGAAAATATTACATAAAGTTATTGAACTCAAGTTTTATGCATCATAAAATTCATATAACTCCTCATCACTGTCAAAACTCCCATCCATTAGCTTGTCCTCATCTGTGTCTGATAATGAATCACTGTCTTCCTATATTGCCTCGTCCTCAGTTCCATCTATGGCATTTAAAATGCTACACTTCTTAAATGACTTGATAATGATCTCATTCTTGATATTATCCCAGGATCTTTTCACTCAGGTACAAACTTCTCCTATAGTTGGTTTCTTCACTCTTCCTGCTGGTGTCAAATTGTCCCCAGAAGACTTCATCCATTGGTTCCATTCATTTCTCATGGCAGCTTTGAAGGGTTTGTTAATGCTGACATCAAGTGGTTAGAGCTAGGAGGTCAAGCCTCCAGGTATGACAGCAAGTTTTGTTTTTTGCTCTGCAGCAATCATCTTTGTTTTTTGTTGTGTGCCCTGAATTAATCAAACACCAATAGGGCAGGTTTGCATAAGAACCCACCTGGTCTCTTTCTCCAAACTTTCTCAAACCAGATCTTCATCCCATCCTGATCCATTCAACCCTTGTCATGGACATAGACAATCACTCCTCAAGGAATGTCTTCTTTTGGCATTGTTTTGCATTTGAAAATCAGCATAAGAGGCAGCTTGGTCCCATCAGCACTAGCTAGGACAACTGTATAATGGCTCTTTCTATGTCCACTTGTCTTCACAGTTACAGTTTTCACCCCCTTCTTATCAGCAGTTCTGTTACTTGGGACATCAAATTAAAGGGGGACTTCATCCATATTTGCAATCTGTCCCAACCCAAACTGATGTGTCTTCTGACATTGAATGACAAAATGATGAAATTCAAGGACCTTCTGCTCATTGCTTTCAGGCATCTTTTGGGCAAGTCTGGTGTGTGTACGCATGCTTAGTCCATTCTATTTCATGAACCTGAAGCACCAATTGTGTCCTCCCTTGAAATCAGTAACTTCTTTTTCACCAGCAATTCTTCTTGCCTCATGCCGAACCATCTTTGTGAACACAGGAATTCTAATTGCCCTTAGCTCTTCAATTCATATCTTCAGTTCCCTCTCTAAATAAGGCCATTTTTCTGACTTGCCTCTCATGGCCTTCTTCTGCTGTGGAGTTTTCAGTAGGGTTTTTTCTTCCCATAGCCAGTCTCAGACTGATTTCTCAGTTGGAGGAGGACTAAACTTACGTTCAGCAGCACAATTTCCATTCACTTTTGCAAACTGGATCACTTTTAACTTGAATTCAGCACTGGACAAAAATCTTTTCTGAGCCATTTCTGGGCAGAATGTGGCAAAACATAACCTATTGTAATACACCGGTATCAAGTGAAAAACAATGAGAGCAAATATAAGAATGAAAAAGTGGGACATGCAAGTACAAAAATCTACAACCACTGAATAAGATGCACCCCATTTTTAAGACCCCAAATTTTTCAAAAAAGGGTGCATATTACACATGGGGAAATACGGTAATTTTGTATACAAAAGTTAATAGAAAAGCTACCAAAATATACAACTTTTCAATATTTCCTGTATCTTTAATTAACCATTTTACACTAAATTGGTGAAATTGTGAGACTATATAGAGAAAATTTTCTAGTTGCAAGATGCTTTGCAATTGAAGTAATTAATTAGTAAGGTCAAAGTAAACCCTGTTTTGGACACAGAAATTTTTAAAACATTAATATATTTCCCAAAATTTAAAAAACAGTAGACTTGAGTCAGATAGTAACAACAAGAAGAACCAAATGTTAAAATGGCACCCTGAAGATGGTTCATAGAAAAACCTAATTTTCTATTAGTTTTCATCTCATGGGTGAAACTAGTCAGTAGAAAATAGATGGGGTGTGGTGGGGGTTAGGCTATATACTAAGACAATTACCCTTTGATGTATTCATAAAAAGAAAATGACTTTTTTTGTGGCTTGCACTTATCTTCAGCCAGACAGTCTACTCCTCACAACTCCATTGTGTGCCTGAGATAAGATAGTAAAAATACTTACGTAAGAGGTAAAGCCTAACAGGAAACTATAAACTCACTTAGAAAAGATGTGATGTCATGGAAAAAAAACCCACATATTGATTTTAATAGATTTTATTTGTCATGTTACACCATAGGAAAATTGGAGGCTCCCCAAAAGAAGCAATGCAAAAAAATTAGACTCGCAAAAGAAAGTATACGTTTAAAGTAGGCAAATAATGGTATATTTTCAAAGATAAACAAAATAATCTCACTATAAAATGCCTTGATTTGGCCCTGGCCAGTTGGCTCGATGGTAGAGCGTCAGCCTAGTGTGCAGAAGTCCCAGGTTCGATTCCCGGCCAGGGCACACAGGAGAAGCGCCCATCTGCTTCTCCACCCCTCCCCCTCTCCTTCCTCTCTGTCTCTCTCTTCCCCTCCCGCAGCTAAGGCTCCATTGGAGCAAAGATGGCCTGGGCGCTGGGGATGGCTCTGTGGCCTCTGCCTCAGGCGCTAGAGTGGCTCTGGTTGCAACATAGTGACGCCTAGGATGGGCAGAGCATTGCCCCCTGGTGGGCAGAGCGTCACCCCTGGTGGGCGTGCCGGGTGGATCCCGGTCGGGCGCATGCGGGAGTCTGTCTGACTGTCTCTCCCTGTTTCCAGCTTCTGAAAAATACAAAAAAATAAATAAAAATTAAAATGCCTTGATTTGCATGTGACTTAGTACTTATTTCATATTAACCATATCCAGCTACTCTGGTAAACCTGTAATACATATGTTTTAGAATGTCTGTTTTTAAAAATATCTATTTTTTAGACAGTACATAAAACCAATATTTGTGCACCCACATATAAGCTATCCTGCTTATCTTCTTGGATACAAGATGCTAAAAGATTAATAAAACAATTTAATAAAAACCTCAAGTTGTTATAAATAACTACGCACCTAAAATAGGAGCACCTAAATATATAAAGCAGACTTTGATGGATTTCAAGGGCGAGATCAACAGCAATACTATAATAGTAGGGGATTTCAATACCTCACTAACATCACTAGATAGATCCTCAAGAAAGAAAATTAACAAAGAAACAACAGACTTAAAGGACATACTAGATCAACTGGATTTAATAGATATCTTTAGAACCTTTCACCCTAGAGTAGCAGAATATACATTCTCTTCAAGTGCTCATGGTACATTCTCTAGGATAGACCATATGTTAGGGCACAAAAGTGGTCTCAACAAATTTAAGAAGACTGAAATCATATCAAGCACTTTCTCTGATCACAATGGCATGAAACTAGAAATCAACCACAACAGAAAAACTAAAATAATACTCAAACACTTGGAAACTAAATAGCATGTTATTAAATAATGAATGGGTTAACAATCATATCAAAGAAGCATAAAAAACTTCTGTCGGGAGCCGATCCACTAGTGCTGGCTAACAAAGTCACAGCAGAAGAAGATCCACAACTGCTGGTTGACAAAGTCACAGCAGAAGAAGACCAATGGCTGCTGGTTAATAAAGTCACCGCAGTGAAGACTAACAGCTGCGGGTTGACAAAGTCACCACAAAGGAAAGGCACAATGATACTTCCCCCTTTTGACCTTTTTGAATTAATCTGGCCTTATATCCCCCCTTTTCTGGGTGTGTGCTATCATTTATGGCACAGGGATAATAGTACTGTACTTTCCCTGTAGATTCGTAGTAATGTCTTTGGAAATGAGACAGAGGGTGTGAGTTCCACAGAAAAGCCTGTAAGCCCCTTGAACTGGGCTCATAGACATAAGAGGCTGGCTATGATATCCCTCGTAAAGGGTTAAGTTGGTAGGAGAACTTCTTATTAATCATGTCAGAAACAATAGATTGTGACTTATGAATAGGTAGGAAACAGTAACTATACACAGAGTACTTTTCAGCCTTCACTTAATTCATCACTTTACCTCCCTAAGCCTTTTCATGTAGTAGAGTAAAGAAACTTTCCTTTCTTCTTGCATACCTGACCTGCAGGTGGTGGAACACTCTGAGAAAAATAGAGTTAGAACTTAACTAGAGTATGAATATAGTAATAAATAAAATTTGACTAGACAATAGCATCATAGGTAAGGTAGAGTTGTTATTCAGTACTGACCTTTTAGAAGTTTGTACCAACATTGTAATTGCTGTTCAAGTTATTGTATAACTGTACTTTGAATGACTTACCACCTGATTTATAGTTACCTAAAAAAATGTAAGAATAGTGATACAAAAACAATAATTAATCAATGTATTCTGAATATCATGTGATTGTAACTTAGTGTGTGTGCATAAAAAGAAAGCTAGACCAGCATTTGGCAGAGATGCCTGGCAGTAAATGCTAACTAGAGAATAAAGAGAAAGAAAAGAATTTGGCTCTCTCACTCGATTCGTGCCGACGCCGTCTCTTCCTGTGGGACCCCTGGATCCCCCCCGGGGCTGGACCCCGGCATTTGGCGCCCGAACAGGGACCTGAAGGTAAGCCCCCCTCATTGTCTCGGGACGGCTAGGACTCCACTCAGGGTGCTGCAGAGCCCCCTGTAAGGAAGACGGGGTGAGGATAGGTGGAGGATTTCAGAACTTAAGATTTTGAGAAGTCATGGGCCATACTGAGTCTAAAGAAAGAAGACTCTTTATAGAAGTCATTAAGTATACACTTTCCCTAAAGGGAGTTAGTGTTTCCCCTCAACAAGTAGCTCGTTTTCTGCATTTCATACAAGAATGTTCTCCATGGTTTCCAGATGAGGGAACGCTTAGTCTTGAGACATGGGCTAAGGTTGGAGAAAATCTAAAACTTTACTATGAGCTACATGGACCTGAAAGGGTCCCAGTTGATACATTTGCTTTATGGAGCTTGATTAAAGATGCCTTAGCTCCAGAACATGAGATGCATAAATTTTCTAAGGCAACTGCTCCTCCACAAGAAGAGACTCCATTAATTAGAAATAGAAGGCAGTCTCAAAATAGTACAGATTATGGAATGGCCTCTTTAAAATTAAGTAAACATCAGGATGATAGTGAAGATCATTTATCTCCATCTGATGGGGCTGAATTAGAAGATGAGGCAGCTAAATATAATAGGGATAATGAGGATTGGAAGTAAAAAACAGTTTTACCCATATTATATCCCCCCCAAGACTGACAAAAAGGATAAAAATAAGGTTATTGGAATGTCTTTGCCTTTACCAGTACAATCATTAGATGTTAATGAAAAGAAAAAATCATCAGGGTTAACAGGGTTGCAGAAGGCAATTCAAGCTTCTTGTGACCAAGGGGAAACTGATTTGGCATTGTGTTTTCCTGTGGCTGTGGCTGGTGAATTTGATGATGAGGAGACTCCTACATGGGAGCCGCTTTCTTACAAATTATTGAAAGAGTTGAAAATGGCTTGCAGTCAATATGGACCCACCTCTCCTTATACTATGTCTTTGATGGAAACAGTTTCTCATAATTGGATGACTCCTTATGATTGGGAACAGGTGGCTAAAGCTTATTTATCTGGAGGAAATTATCTCCTTTGGAGAGCTGAATATGAGGAGCAAGCTAAGCAACAGGCGATTAAGAATCGGAGGTCTCATAATCCTGTGATTAGAGAAATGATTACGGGAGAAGGAGAATTTGCTGATGTTAGTGAACAGTTAAAACTTTCTAAACCGGCTTTGATGCAAGTGAGTGGTTGTGCTATAGCAGCTTGGAGAAGGTTACCGGCTTTGTCTGGAGGAGATGTTACTGTGGTAGGAGTAAAACAGAAAGGTGATGAACCTTATGAGGAGTTTGTTGCTCGGTTGATTCAAGCAGTTAGAAGAGTTATTTCAAATGAGATGGCGGGAGATATTATAATTAAACAGTTGGCTTATGAAAATGCTAATTCCATTTGCCAGGCCATGTTGCGCTCAGTGAGGAGAGAAGGAACAATAGGGGATTTCATCAAAGCCTGTCAGGATGTAAATCCTGCTTTTATTCAGGGAGTAACTATTGCTGCAGCTTTAAAAGGAGAAACGTATCCTCAATTTATTAAGACTATGTATCAAGGAAAAATGCCCTCTAACAATGAAGCTTCCTCTAAGGGAAGTCTTACTTGCTTCACTTGTAACCAAACGGGCCACTTTAGCCGACAATGCCCTAACAAGAGTGGGCAAGCAGGCCCAGGAGTGCAAGGGACAGCTCCCATAATTAATAATGCTAATAATAATAATGTCCCATTGCCTAAGACTTTGTGCCCACGCTATCAAAAAGGATATCATTGGGCAAAGCAGTGCCGTTCTAAATTTCACAAAAATGGACAGCCATTAGAACCAAAGTTAGGGATAGAATGGCAGCCCCCACAAAATCAAAATCTAGCAAGCAATCCAAGTAATAATCAGGGAAACTGGCAAGGGGGCCAGCCTCAGGCCCCAATAACAATTGGGGCCAGCCTGAATCCATTTGTCAACTCCGGTCCGTCTCAGACCTCACCAGGGCAACCCCAGGCAGCGCAGGACTGGACCTCTGTTCCACCGCCTCAGCAATATTAACCGCTGACAGTCCTGCGGTTGCATTACCAACAGGAGTTAAAGGTCCCCTTCCTAAAGGAATGGTTGGATTATTAATTGGCAGAAATTCAACATCTTTAAAAGGAATATACGTAATGCCAGGAATAATTGATTCGGACTATGAAGGGGAGATAAAAGTAATGATTGCTCCCCCAATTAAAACGCTTGAGATTTATCCTGGTCAAAGAATTGCTCAACTTTTACTATTGCCTTACTGTCCTGTTGGAAAGCCTATATCTGAACAAAAACGGGGAGAAGGTGCCTTTGGCTCCAGTGATTTTGTGTTTTGGATACAAGAAATTAAGAAAATTCGGCCATTAAAGAAATTAAAGATTTCTGGAAAAGAAATTGAGGGGCTTTTAGATACTGGGGCAGATGTCTCTTGCATTGCTAGTAAAGATTGGCCTCGAGCCTGGCCAACTCAGTCAACTCCAACCTCATTAGTTGGATTTGGCCAGGCTTCAAATGTTGTTAAAAGTTCTCAAATATTAACCTGGCAGGATGAAGACAATAACCAAGGAACTTTCTGCCCCTATGTAATTTCAAGTATACCATTATCTCTCTGGGAGAGAGACATTTTAGAGCAAGTGGGTGTTTTCATGTACAGCCCAGATTCAAAAGTAACTGCACAAATGTTACAGATGGGTTTTGACCCTAATCGAGGGCTAGGAAAGAAACAGCAGGGCCAAATATATCCAATTCCGGTGATAGAAAATCAAGGAAGACATGGCATAGGATATACAAATTTATAGTTGGGGCCACTGAGTTATTTGCTGCCGACCCTATTAACTGGAAATCTAACAACCCAGTATGGGTAGAGCAGTGGCTTCTGAATTCAGAAAAAATTAAGGCAGCCAGAGAATTAGTTATGCAGCAATTACAGGAAGGACATATAGAAGTTTCTAACAGTTCATGGAATACTCCTATTTTTGTTATTAAAAAGAAATCAGGAAAATGGAGGTTGCTACAGGACCTTAGGGCTATAAATGCCACTATGGAAGATATGGGGTCATTACAACCTGGGTTCCCCTCACCAGTTGCGGTGCCTCATGGCTACAGTGTAATTGTTATAGATTTACAGGACTGCTTTTTTTACTATACCATTAGCTACACAAGATTGTCAAAGGTTTGCATTTAGTTTGCCATCAGAAAATTTTAAACAACCTTATGAAAGATATCAGTGGAAGGTATTGCCCCAGGGAATGAAGAACAGTCCCACGCTTTGTCAAAAATTTGTGAATCAAGCTTTAGATCCAATAAGATTAAAATATCCTGATCTTTATTTAATTCACTATATGGATGATATTTTGCTTGCTCTGCCTGATCGGGAAAAATTGCATAATATTTTATAAGAAACAACTCAGTCTTTATAGAACTTTGGATTAAAAATAGCTCCTGAGGCCTAGCGTGCGGAGGACCCGGGTTCGATTCCCGGCCAGGGCACACAGGAGAAGCGCCCATTTGCTTCTCCTCCCCTCCGCCGCGCTTTCCTCTCTGTCTCTCTCTTCCCCTCCCGCAGCCAAGGCTCCATTGGAGCAAAGATGGCCCGGGCGCTGGGGATGGCTCCTTGGCCTCTGCCCCAGGCGCTAGAGTGGCTCTGGTCACAATATGGCGACGCCCAGGATGGGCAGAGCATCGCCCCCTGGTGGGCAGAGCGCCGCCCCATGGTGGGCGTGCCGGGTGGATCCCGGTCGGGCGCATGCGGGAGTCTGTCTGACTGTCTCTCCCTGTTTCCAGCTTCAGAAAAATGAAAAAAAAAAAAAAAAAAAAAAATAGCTCCTGAAAAAATTCAAGTACAGCCACCTTTTAATTACTTGGGGCGTATTCTGTCTACAGACATTGTCAGTCTGCAAAAGTTACAATTAAAAAAAGATCATTTAAAAACTCTTAATGACTATCAAAAATTATTGGGAGACATTAATTGGATTAGACCCTATTTGAAATTAACTACAGCAGAGCTTAAGCCATTGTTTGATATTCTGAGAGGAGATGCTGATCCAACTTCTCCTCGAGAGCTCACAGAGGAAGCAGCAAAAGCTCTTAAAAAAATAGAAGAAGTAATTAATAATCAACATTTAGTCAGAGTTATTATAGAGGAACCATGGCAGCTTGTGATTTTAGCCACTGAACACACTCCTACTGGATGTTTGTGGCAAAACGGCCCTCTAGAGTGGCTTCACTTACCTGTCTCTCACAAGAAAGTTATTATGCCCTATAATGATTTGGTGACTACTCTTATAATTAAAGGAAGAAACCGCAGCAGAGAGTTGTTTGGTAAAGAAATGACGGAAGTCATTGTTCCTTATAATAAGGATCAGTTTCAAGCATTATTACAACTAAATTCAGAATGGCAAATTGCTTTTAGTAATTTTACAGGGCAGGTTTTATTTCAACTTCCTGCTCACCCACTGCTGCAATTTCTAAAAAGACAATCAGTAATTTTTCCTACTAAGACTTCTAGAAATCTGCTGCCACCACCAGCTGCACTGGTTTTTACTGATAGCTCATCTAATGGTAAAGCTGTAACAATTATAGAGGATGAGCATATTATCACTGAAACTCAGGAGAAATCAGCGCAAAAAACAGAAATTATTGCTGTTATAACAGCATTTCAAAAATTGGAACATGTTCTCTTTAATTTGTTCACTGATTCACAGTATATAGTTAAAATGTTTCCTCACATTGAAACTGCTTCTTTGCCACATCATCTAACCACTATTTTTTCACTTTTAAGTAGCCTACAAAAGCAGATTCATTCCAGAACTCTCCCTTTCTTTATTGGCCACATTCGCTCTCACACTTCTATTCCAGGACCACTACACGAAGGAAATCGTCTTGCTGATTTTCTTACACAGCAGAAAGCAGTGTTTACAGCAGTGGAAGAAGCTAAACTTTCACATGCTTTACATCACCAGAATGCATCTGCACTCTGATGGCAGTTTCAACTATCTCGTGAGGCTGCTCGAGCTATCGTGCGTAGCTGTAACACTTGCCCTACTCACTTTTCTAATCGTAGCTTTGGAGTTAACCCACGAGGACTCCGACCCAATGACTTTTGGCAGATGGATGTCTGTCATATTCCATCTTTTGGTAAACTTTGCTATGTGCATGTTTGTGTTGATACCTTTTCAAATGTTGTTGCTTGTACTGCACGAACTGGAGAGGCCTTTAAGGATGTAGTACAACATCTTTTTCACTGCTTTGCTATTCTAGGAATGCCAAAGACTATAAAAACTGATAATGCTTTAGCATATACATCAGCTGCCTTTAAAAGGTTTTGTAACACCTTTAACATTTCACATATTACTGGCATCCCTTACAATCCACAGGGACAAGGTATAGTAGAAAGGACTCATCAGACCCTGAAAATGCAGGTTCAAAAACTACAGGAAGGTGAGTTAAAATATAGTTCCCCACATCAGCTTTTAAATCATGCTTTGTTTGTTATTAACAATCTTAATTCAGACTATCAAGGCCACACTCGTATGCTGAGACACTGGAATCCGGATCTGGATAAGCCTAAACCAATGACAAAGTGGAAGGATTTATTGACAGGTCAATGGAAGGGACCAGATGTAATTCTAACTCAGGGGAGAGGGTATGCTTGTATATTTCCACAGGACGCTGACTCGCCTCTTTGGATCCCAGACCGGCTGATTCGCCATGTCTCGCCGGAGGTCTCCGCTGCTACCGCTGCCCCCTCCTTATCTCCATCCTCCTCCTTATACACCACCCAGCCCGGAGGAGACTCCTGTGCCACCCGCGTCACTGGTGACTTCCCAGCGAAGGTCATCAAGGAACTCTCCGTATGATCCTGTTACTCGAGGGATACAGCGATTGTCACTGCGGGAAGCTAGACGACCTCCCTATTACCGGATGGCTCGCTCTACTCGAACTGTTAACCCACCAACCTGGGGCCAGTTGAAGGCATTGTCTGAGAGGGCTGATTTAATTTGTCATCAACAAAATATACATCGTAACCCTGTTAATATGTTTATTGCTATGCTCGCTGTACTTTCAATTCAGGTACTTAAAGTTGAGGCTATTGGACAAAACAAATCTTATTGGGCTTATATTCCAAATCCACCATTGGTTAAGCCTGTTACTTGGGGAGGAGATGATATACCTGTGTTTAATAATCATACTAAGTTTTTGGGAGGATCATCTAGTTCTTTTATTATGCATAAAACTAATTCAAATTTCTCATTTCATGGAAAAACAGATAATGTACCCATATGTTTTATGTTTAATAATACTCACAAGATTTCTGGGTGTTTTCCTACTACACTTAAGACTATTTTGGCTGACTCTCCTAAAAGTAATAAACCTGTACACATTACAAGAGACTTATGGTCTCTCACAATTTTAATGCCTGGAGGCCCTGACACCCATGAGTATAATCCTGCTACATTGCCTCCTAAGGGATTTCATCCATGTAAACTTTATCCTTCAAAAAGGGCAACTCAAGAGCCTTACTGGTGGTCTGTGGAGAATGGATTTGGTTTTCCCCCATGGCAAGAATGTGCATATTCTAATTATATGAATTATACTGCATGTGCTGTTAATTTCACTGTACAAGATTGGTCTAGTCCTTATTTTGAATATGATTATAGAAAATTAGTGCAGGAAATGAAAGATGTTTACAATTGGTCAGATAAATATAATCCTTTAAATAAAATCATCACACGTTGGCAGTCTACTGGATGGATACCTGCACAGCTGACTTATCAGGATGAATCAACCACCAGGTATCAAACAAAGCTTTGGCAACTAATTGCAGCTGCTGCACCTGCATATATAGTTAGGCCTCACCCTTATCCTGCTCAGAATATTTTTGTTCAGGCTTGTGTACAGGCTCCTTATGTGCTCTTGATTGCTACTATGAACAGTAATCTTTCTGTTAGCACTTATAATTCTATGTTTAGCATTTCCTGCTCTCGCTGTGTTTTAACAAACTGTCTATCTTATGACACCAAAGCTCAAGTCATGTTTATTTTGCAGAAGCCACCTTATGTGATGTTACCTGTTAGTTTGTCTCGGCCTTGGTATGATGACCCAGGGTTGCATGCACTACAGGCTGCTTCTGAAGCGCTTGCTCACTATCGAGGAAAGCAATTTATTGCAGAATTGATTTTAGGAATTACTGCTCTTATTGCTATTATAGGATCTGTAGCTGCTTCCACCACTGCTTTAGCTCAATCAGTTCACACTGCAAATCATGTGGATAGTTTATCTCGTAATATATCTCTTGCCTTAGCAGTACAGGAGACTATAGATAGGAAGTTAGAAATGAAAGTGAATGCTTTAGAGGAGGCTTTTATTCACATAAGTAATGAGCTGTTAGCTATGAAGGCTAGAATGACTCTTAGATGCCATGCAGGATTCAAGTGGATATGTGTGACTCCTTTAGAATACAATCAGTCTATCATAGCATGGAATAATATACAGAATCATTTGTTAGGTTTATGGAATAATAGTGATGTTAGTTTAGATTTGAGGGTATTACATCAGCAGATACAAAACTTAGGACATTCAGGCTCTTTAGTCTCTGCCTCAGAAGTAGCTGATCAATTTGTTAAAAACATTAAAAGTATGTTTTCTATGCATGGCCTGACCTCTTTGGCTACTGATATAGGCATAATAATAGCTGTGGTAATTATCGCTCTTCTTGTCCTTCCAGTCATCTTCCGACTCTTAAACAACGGTCTCAGGGAAACAGCGGTGAAAATACAAAAGCTTTATTTACATAATAAAAAAGGGGGAGATGTCGGGAGCCGATCCACTAGTGCTGGCTAACAAAGTCACAGCAGAAGAAGATCCACAACTGCTGGTTGACAAAGTCACAGCAGAAGACCAATGGCTGCTGGTTAATAAAGTCACCGCAGTGAAGACTAACAGCTGTGGGTTGACAAAGTCACCACAAAGGAAAGGCACAATGATACTTCCCCCTTTTGACCTTTTTGAGTTAATCTGGCCTTATATGCCCCCTTTTCTGGGTGTGTGCTATCATTTATGGCACAGGGATAATAGTACTGTACTTTCCCTGTAGATTCGTAGTAATGTCTTTGGAAATGAGACAGAGGGTGTGAGTTCCACAGAAAAGCCTGTAAGCCCCTTGAACTGGGCTCATAGACATAAGAGGCTGGCTATGATATCCCTCGTAAAGGGTTAAGTTGGTAGGAGAACTTCTTATTAATCATGTTAGAAACAATAGATTGTGACTTATGAATAGGTAGGAAACAGTAACTATACACAGAGTACTTTTCAGCCTTCACTTAATTCATCACTTTACCTCCCTAAGCCTTTTCATGTAGTAGAGTAAAGAAACTTTCCTTTCTTCTTGCATACCTGACCTGCAGGTGGTGGAACACTCTGAGAAAAATAGAGTTAGAACTTAACTAGAGTATGAATATAGTAATAAATAAAATTTGACTAGACAATAGCATCATAGGTAAGGTAGAGTTGTTATTCAGTACTGACCTTTTAGAAGTTTGTACCAACATTGTAATTGCTGTTCAAGTTATTGTATAACTGTACTTTGAATGACTTACCACCTGATTTATAGTTACCTAAAAAATGTAAGAATAGTGATACAAAAACAATAATTAATCAATGTATTCTGAATATCATGTGATTGTAACTTAGTGTGTGTGCATAAAAAGAAAGCTAGACCAGCATTTGGCAGAGATGCCTGGCAGTAAATGCTAACTAGAGAATAAAGAGAAAGAAAAGAATTTGGCTCTCTCACTCGATTCGTGCCGACGCCGTCTCTTCCTGTGGGACCCCTGGATCCCCCCCCGGGGCTGGACCCCGGCAAACTTCCTAGAAACAAACGATAATGAGCATACATCAACTCAAAATTTATGGGACACAGCAAAAGTAGTCCTGAGAGGGAAGTTCATAGCATTACAGGCATACCTTAAGAAGCTAGAAAAAGCTCAAATAAACAACTTGACCCTGCATCTAAAAGAACTAGAAAAAGAACAGCAAGTAAAGCCCAGAGGTAGTAGAAGGAAGGAAATAATAAAGGTCAGAGCGGAAATAAATGACATAGAGGCTAAAGAAACAGTACAGAGGATCAATGAAACCAGGAGCTGGTTCTTTGAAAAGGTAAACAAGATTGATGAACCTTTAACCAGACTCACCAAGAAAAAAAGACAGAGGACTCAAATAAATAAAATTAGAAATGAGAGTGGAGAAATAACAACTGACACAACAGAAATACAAAATATTGTAAGAAAATATTATGAAGAACTGTACTCCAAAAAACTAGACAACCTAGATGAAATGAACAAATTCCTTGAAACATATAATCTTCCCAAAAATTAATCTTGAAGAATCAGAAATCCTAAACAGACCAATTACAACAAATGAAATTGAAACAGTTATCAAAAAACTCCCAACAAAGAAAACCCTGGGCCTGATGGCTTCACAAGTGAATTCTACCAAATATTCAAAGAAGAACTAACTCCTACCCTTCTCAAGCTATTTAAAAAAATTCAAGAGGAAGGAAGACTTTCAAGCTCCTTTTATGAGGCAAGTATAATTCTGATTCCAAAACCAGGCAAAGACAACACAAAAAAAGAAAATTATAGGCCAATATCCCTGATGAATTTAGATGCTAAAATCCTCAACAAAATATTAGCAAACCGAATCCAGCAATATATGAAAAAAATCATACACCATGATCAAGTGGGATTTATTCTTGGGAGGCAAGGCTGGTACAATAGTTGCAAATCAATCAACGTGATTCATCACATAAACAAAATGAAGGAGAAAAACCACATGATAATTTCAACAGATGCAGAAAAAGCATTTGATAAAATCCAGCACCCATTCATGATCAAAACTCTCAGCAAAGTGGGAATACAGGGAATATACCTCAACATGATAAAGGCCATTTATGACAAACCCACAGCCAACATCATACTCAGTGGGCAAAAATTAAAAGCAATCCCCTTAAGATCAGGAACAAGGCAGGGGTGCCCCCTTTCACCACTCTTATTCAACATAGTTCTGGAAGTCCTAACCACAGCCATCAGACAAGAAAAAGAAATAAAAGGCATCCAAATTGAAAAAGAAGAAGTAAAACTATCATTATTTGCAGATGATATGATATTGTATATAGAAAACCCTAAAGTCTCAGTCAAAAAACTACTAGACCTGATAAATGAATTCAGCAAAGTGGCAAGATATAAAATTAATACTCAGAAATCAGAGGCATTTTTATACACTAAAATGAACTGTCAGAAAGAGAAATTAAGGAAGCAATCCCCTTTACCATTGCAGCCAAAAAAATAAAGTACCTAGGAATAATTTAACCAGGGAGATTAAAGACTTGTACTTGAAAAATTATAAAACATTGATAAAAGAAATCAGGGAAGATACAAACAAGTGGAAGCATATACCGTGCTCATGGTTAGGAAGAATAAACATCATTAAAATTTATTTATAAATAAAACATCTATATTACCCAAAGAAATATATATATTCAATGCAATACTGATTAAAATGCCAATGACTTACTTCAAAGATATAGAACACATATTCCAAAAATTTATATGGAACCAAAAGAGAACACAAATAGCCTCAGCAATCTTGAAAAGGAAGAATAAAGTGGGAGGTATCACACTTCCGGATATCAAGTTATACTACAAGGCCATTGTACTCAAAACAGCCTGGTACTAGCATAGGAACAGGCATATAGATCAATGGAACAGAACTGAGAACCTAGAAATAAACCCACACTTTTATGGACAACTGATGTTTGACAAAGGAGGTAAGAGCATACAATGGAGTAAAGACAGTCTCTTTAACAAATGGTGTTGGGAAAATTGGACAGGTACCTGCAAAAAAATGAAACTAGACCACCAACTTACACCACTCACAAAAATAAACTCAAAATGGATAAAAGACTTAAATGTAAGCTGTGAAACTATAAGCATCTTAGAAGAAAACATAGGCGGTAGGCTCTCTGACATCTCTTGCAGCAATATATTTGCCAATTTATCTCCACGGGCAAGTGAAATAAAAGACAGAATAAACAAATGGGACTATATCAAACTAAAAAGCTTCTGCACAGCTAAAGACAATAAGAACAGAATAAAGAGACAAACTACACAATGGTAGAATATATTTGACAATACTTCTAATAAGAGGTTAATAACCAAAATTTACAAAGAACTTGCAAAACTCAATACCAGGAAGACAAACAATCCAATAAAAAAATGGAAAAAAGAAATGAATAGACATTTCTCCAAAGAGGATATACAGATGGCCAATAGGCATATGAAAAAATGCTCAACATCACTAATCATTAGAGAAATGTAAATTAAAACCACAATGAGATATCACCTCACACCAGTAAGAATGGCGCTCATCAACAAAACAACACAGAATAAGTGCTGGCGAGGATGTGGAGAAAACTGAACCCTCCTGCACTGCTGGTGGGAATGCAGACTGCTGCAGCCACTGTGGAAAACAATATGGAGATTCTTCAAGAAATTAAAAATCGAACTGCCTTTTGACCCAGCTATACCACTTTTAGGAATATACCCCAAGAACACCATAGCACTGTTTGAAAAGAAGAAATGCACCCCCATGCTTATGGCAGCATTGTTCACAGTAACGACGATCTGGAAACAGCCCAAGTATCCATCAGTGGACAAGTGGATTAAAAAGCTTTGGTACATATATACTATGGAATACTACTCAGCCATAAGAAATGATGACATCGAATCATTTACAACAACATGGATGGACCTTGAGAACATTATACTGAGCGAAATAAGTAAGTCAGAAAAAACTAAGAACTATATGAACTAAGAACATACATAGGTGGGACATAAAAATGGACTCAGAGACATGGAGAAGAGTGTGGGGGGTTACGGGATTGGGGGAAGGAGAGGGAGGAGGTTGGGAGAGGGGAGGGGCACAAAGAAAACCAGTTAGAAGGTGACGGAAGACAATTGGACTTTGGGTGATGGGAATGCAGCATAATCAAATGTCAAAATAACCTAGAGATGTTTTCTCTGAACATATGTACCCTGATTTATCAATGTCACCCCATTAAAATTAATTTTTAAAAATGTATTATAAAAAAATCCCTCAAGTTACAGATCAAATAATATATTTCTTCAAGTTTTCTCAATCACACTACTAAAAGTAACTTATATTAATTTATTCTAAGATTTCCAGATATAAATACCAATCAATGATTGGTTGGCTATTAAATCATAAGTAAAATTACTCTTTTTTTTTTCTTAGGGGAGTCAGGGAGAGAGAGACAGGAACACTGAGCAGCTCCTGTATTTGCCCTGACCAGGGAATTGAACTGACAACCTCCAGGCTCCAGACCCACTCCAGCCAACTGAGCTATCCTGCTAAGGGTTGTAAAATTATTCTTAGAACTGGGTCATAGTATATGGAATGCCTTAACTTTTCTTAGTTCAAATCCTCTAAAATATATAACTGTGCCATTTTATTTACTTTAAGCTGACATACTGACTTTGCAGTCCATACTCTGTAAGAGAGCAAGTAACTCGAGCACAGAAGAAACTATATAATGTGGCATGGGTGATGACTTCAATGGCACTACTCCATGTTTATTTATCCAGACTCTTGCTCTCAGCCCTGCATTGAGACCTCCTTGTATATCGGTTTCTAGTGTGTCACCAACCATCACACAGTCCCCAGGTCATATGCCCAGGAAATCATAACAGTAATAAAATATGGAAGGTGCTGGTTTTTCTTCTTTCTATTCTCCACCTATAACAATAGCATCAAACTAGGACTGACAGGCACAAGCCTCAGTCTTCTCCCTCTGGATCTGTCTGTATCCATTTGTTAATAAAAGTAGGCAGACCTCCTTTTGAAGTTTAGTGAGCATGGCTTTGACATCTTCTGCTAATGTCATATGCTGTAAACATATAGATTTCTACAGAAAATAACATTCTTCAACCAATTTCCTATTGGCTGCACCACTCTGTTTCCTGCATTGCTTCTTCCCAGTGATCTAAATGAAGTCCTTCGTCAGTAATGCATATATTGGAAGGATGAAAACATTCCTTGCTGAGTTTAACTTGAACTTTGTCACAGATTCTTTCAGTGTCTTCTTCGTAATGGTATTTTGATTGTAAGAATTTTATTACCTAAATAAAGGAAAATAACTCCATTAACACATTTCATGTCTTTAATAGTCATGCTTTGAGAAGACGTGATCCTATAAACCCAAAGCACAGAGATTCTAACTCCACTCCGTCTTAATGGTATTATCATACTATTTCCATTGGAAATTGGTCTTATTTTTTTAAAGAACAACAGAGTAAAGATCTCCCAAACTCTAGACCAGTGTGTTTCAACTGCTAGTCCATGGACTGCTTTGCCAGAAAATATGTGACAGTCTGTGAAACAGTTATCCCATCTGATGTTGTATGAAGAGTACAGACCCAATGATCTTAGTTCAATTCACTTATGTTCAGGGTGATTTCTGCCTAGTGGTCCCCGAAATAACTGTCCTATTTTCACTGGTCTCCAAGTGTAAAAAGGTTGAAAACCACTACTCTAGACAACTCATTCATATATATATGGACGCCCCTTTGCTTACTGCCCCACGGGGTTTCCCCCTTCTACTTGCTTAATTGCTTAAAGTAGAGTGCAATGAAGGAAACCACTGGCGGTACATTTCTTAAGAGCCACTGCTAGCTCAATAAATAAAGGTGATTTAAATAATAAAATGTTAATTCACATGTCAAAGATCTCTTTGTACACAACATTTCTTGTGTAAATCTTTCCATCATTTTTAAGCTCGCCTTGCAGAGGACCATCAATTATTTTTAATTTTACGTCCGGTCTTGAACAGGCAACATAAAGTTGACCGTGTCCAAATGCAGGCTCAGGTAAAAAAAAAGAGGCATTTGCTCTGCGACTGAAGCAAGCCTTGTCTTTCTCTGCTCAGTGGTTTCTTTTTGTTAAGAAAGCCGTTTTTGTGCAGCTTTAGCTCATTTTCTCTCCTCTTCAGTGCTGTATTTTCTAGGAGGCATTCTTAAAATAAATTACATTAAGATGTAGTTTTCATGTAAAACAGATGATTGCCAATTCAAACAAATGTTCACCTTCCCCCTGACACGCTCAATTTGCGTTCAGCCTTAAATTGTTTCAAAAGCAGATGATTGCCAATGCAAACAAATGTTCACCTTCCCCTGACCCGTTCAATTTGCATTCAGCCGTGGCAACTTCACCCCATTGGCTAGTACAATTACGCAAGCAACCAATAAGCTATCGGCGACAAACAGACACTTAAACCACATATAATAAAGACTACCAGTATATCCCATAGTTCTCTAAATGGTTGCTTGGAGCCACTTGAAACACAAAGCAAGAGAAGCAGAATCTGTACATAGTTTCAGCCAGTGACCTGGAAACCCCTTTCCCCTTGCTGACCCCACCAAAACTCCCCCTTCCCTCTCCTTGAGTCATGGCAAACCTTAAACAAAGGAATCACAGGCTCATTGCTTGGATACAGTAAAAATATATAACCTGTAAGAAAATCTAATCGGGGAGCTCATGCTTTGGTGCTACTTACCATATGTGCTTCGCTGGCTACTAATAAATTCTCCTTCCTCTACTAATTAAGTTGTCTGAGTGTCTCCTCTGTTGGGGTCATTTTCCTGCAACAAGCTAACTGGCCAGGGCCTACATAAGGTTCTTAATCATTTGGCCTGACTTCTAACATTTATTGAGATACTAGAGTGGCAAGCATTATGCCCAATGCCCACATACATTATTTCTATCTTTCTAACTCTACAAGAATTCCCTTTTTGAGATGAAGAAATAAAATCCCAGAATTGTTAAGTAACTCACCTGAGCTGAGACTTAAACACACATTTGCCTATTTTCAAAGTCCACATGCTTGCCTTTAAACTGTTGAATTAGGCACTTGGAGACTGGGCTCCTTGTCTTGTCTTCATAACATTATCTGGTGGGGAAAATACGCAGGTATGCAACCACAAGTTCCAGGTTGAGTGCCATGACAGCTTTATAAACATCAACTGTGGAAATAAAATGGAAGGAGCAAGTCATTCCACAGGATTGTTGGCTTGTCAGAGGAAATAATATTTAAACCAAAGAGTTACCAAGCCCCTAAGGTAGGGATGGAAGGATGAGAAAATCACTGTAAACTAAAAGAACAGCATGAACAAAGACACAGAGCTTGACATTTTATAAATTGGGACAGATGAGAAGCTTAGTTCAGCCAAAATAGAAGTCATGTAAGGTAGGATGCTAAGAGATGAGACCAGAGGCTGTTTAGAAACAGTCTGTAATGGGCCTTGAGTCCCAGATTCCAGCAGATGCTACCGAAATCACCTTGGCACACACTGTTCCCATAACTGTCAAAGGCTTCACATTGTAAGTACTTTGAGCTTCTCTGCCTGAGGGCTTTAGTTGGCCACAAGGGCACCCATGCACATAGGCTGGGACCGAAGTATTGCACCAGAGCAGACCTAAACAAATGAGGAACAGAATTTGGTTGATAAATATCACAGCTTTCTGGCCCCTTGAGAGGGACAAGTAAAGATGTTATGTATACTATTTCCCAGAGTTCCCCACTGTTCACATCAGTGACTTGCTCATTTATGTAACCTGTATTTGATACCTTAGTTTCCCTTCCTTCTTACTCTACCACTCACCTACAGTGCTTCCTGTGATCACCTCCCAAGGAAACTATCTGCACTTGAATTTCTTGTCTTAGAGACATCTGGGGAAAGTCAACCATGCCAAGACAATTTTGGATCTTCAAAGATGAGTGCAATGCACATAGCTGGGACTAAAAATTGTTTGTTGTTCAAGCAAAGAGGTCAAACAAAATTTGCTGCCCCAAACTATACAGGGAATAGTGGAATGCTACTCTCACCAGACACTCAGTTCACCTACTGAAAATAAAAAAGAGACAAATAGACACATTCGTCCTTCAGAGTATAAGAATAACTTCCACCAACAGTAAAGGAAATATTTTTCAGGCTATTTGTCCTCATAAGAAAAATGCAATAGTTGAGAAAAGTTTTATATGCCAAGAAAAATATGTCAGCCCTAAGAATTTTAGGTGCAAACAAAACACTTAAAAATTTTGCCTTATAGCCTGACTAGGCTGTGGCTCAGTGGACAGAGCATCGGACTGGGATGCAGAAGGACCCAGGTTTGAGACCCCTGAGGTAGCCAGCTTGACCGTGGGCTCATCTGGTTTGAGGAAAAAAAAAAAAAAAAAAAGCTCACCACCGAGTAACCCCTGGCTCGAGCAAGGGGTTTCTCTGTCTGCTGAAGGCCCACGGTCAAGGCACATATGAGAAAGCAATCAATGAACAACTAAGGTCTCGCAACAAAAAACTGATGCTTGATGCTTCTCATCTCTCTCCATTCCTGTCTGTCCCTATCTATCCCTCTCTCTCTCTGTCTCTGTAAAAAAAAATTTAAAAAACAAAAAAAAACAAAAATTTTGCCTTATAAACTTAAATTTCAATAGACAAATCAAGCTTTTTCAACTTTCATGGTTATGTCATCATCTTTTATAACAATGTCAATTGAATTATTCTTGAGCTATGATTGAAGGTCATTCTAAATTCTTAACAGCACCATTGCTACATAATAAAAAGAAACAGGCCTCTAGGGACTCCACAGTGCTTGACCTGGCTCATAGTTAAAAAAACAAAGAGCTCCCAATAAAGATCCAATTTTCTGTTGCTGCAATTGGCTATTTATTGGATCTCTTAAAAAGCAGAATTAGTTCACCTTAAAAAGGAGGTTCCTGTAAAGGGATAGTATACCACTCCCAATGTTCAAAATTTCTTCCTATTATATCCCCTGAATTAACTTGCCTATTTGTCACACAGCAATTAATTAGAGATTCATTTGGGATAACAAGTAGCATTTTAATAATATTAACATCTTTGGGGAAAAGTTTATCAGTTTATCAGACATTAATATTACATAAAACAAATAATTCCCAAGTTGAATTAGTACATACTGTTATTAGTATTAAGTCTCCCAACATTTGCACTGAGAGAATGGGAGTTTTGATTTAACTGTAGGTAGAGGAAAAGATCTCAAACTTGGAGGGCAAGGCAGGCTTGAAAAAAATTTTAAGTACTATGGAATGAGCCCACCAGGTACCTATAAGCCCTATAGTGGGGGTAGGGGAATCATTTTGTAGACATAATATAAACTCAAACTTTATCAATATCAAAACTCTATTAAAGGCTGTATCTTTTAACATACAAAAAGCAAATTATTCTCTACCTTCTGTTTTGAGGACCCAGAATTAAAGTTAATATCATCAGTACTAGTGTTAATTAATTGTTATTTAAGAAGACTTTTTGAGGGCTAGAACCATATAATACTTTATAACACTATGGTTAAGATATGGAGTGGCTGAATTTCAAATAAAACAAAATTAAATATACATGCTCACTAAATATAACTGCCTGTATACAGCCTAACAATTCAAGTCTTTGCTCATACATAATCCACTCAATATGGACTAATCTGACTAACCTATTTATAATTGTGATTTGTTCCCCTCTCTACTTTGCCTAACATCCTTATAAATATACTTGATATATTATGTTCACTGTCATCCTCACTAGACAGTAAACTCACGTGCAGAAATTTTTTCTACTTTGTTCACTAAGAAACCCTAAATTTCTGTAGAAGGCTTCCTCTTCAGTAATGACACTGAGACTGACCTGAAGAATGTGGAAATACTTTCCCAGAAGATTAAAAGAAAATTAAAGTTTATCTAATACAGTCAGTATGACTCCTCCTCCCCAAATCTAAAGCAATGGCTAGAACTTTCCCCCTTCCCCTTTTCATAACTTATTCAGAATGATTTATGAAATCTGGCATGTTACTTTTTAATAAGACAACATTTATGGGGGTTGCTATATTCTTATGTAATAAAGCATCCTTGTATAGTCAAAAGCATACAGTTCAAAGGAGGCGACAACAGAACCAAGTATGGGGAGACCTGGATTTTCATCCATCCATTCAGCATTCATTCACGATTCACCATGTGCCAAATGATGACGACTGACAGTTTGTTCATTCTTAAGAAGCTCACTGTTTAGTTGTGGGCATCTGAGTTGCAAAAAAATAATTGTAATAACCTTTTGCCAGTCCATTAAGAGATATGTGAACACAATGGAACAGAACAGAGAACTCAGAAATAAACCCACAGCTCTATGGACAACTGATATTTGACAAAGGAGGTAAGACAATACAATGGAGTAAAGACAGCCTCTTCAACAAATGGTGTTGGGAAAACTGGACAGCTACCTGCAAAAAAATGAAACTAGACCACCAACTTACACCACTCACAAAAATAAACTCAAAATGGATAAAAGACTTGAATGTAAGCCGTAAAACCATAAGCATCTTAGAAGAAAACATAGGCAGTAAGCTCTCTGACATCTCCCGCAGCAATATATTTGCTGATTTGTCTCCACAGGCAAGTAAAATAAAAGACAGGATAAACAAATGGGACTTTATCAAACTAAAAAGCTTCTGCACAGCTAAAGACAATAAGAACAGAATAAAAAGACAAACTACACAATGGGAGAATATATTTGACATAGCGTCTGACAAGGGGTTAATAACCAAAATTTATAAAGAACTTGTAAAACTTAATACCAGGAAGACAAACAATCCAATAAAAAAATGGGCAAAAGAAATGAATAGACACTTCTCCAAAGAGGACACACAGATGGCCAATAGGCATATGAAAAAATGTTCAACATCACTAATGATTAGAGAAATGCAAATTAAAACCACAATGAGATATCACCTCACACCAGTCAGAATGGCGCTCATCAATAAAACAACACAGAATAAGTGCTGGCGAGGATGTGGAGAAAAGGGAACCCTCCTGCACTGCTGGTGGGAATGCAGACTGCTGCAGCCACTGTGGAAAACAGTATGGAAATTCCTCAAGAAATTAAAAATCGAACTGCCTTTTGACCCAGCTATACCACTGTTAGGAATATACCCCAAGAACACCATAGCACTGTTTGAAAAGAAGAAAAGCACCCCCATGTTTATGGCAGCATTGTTCACAATAGCAAAGATTTGGAAACAGCCCAAGTGTCCATCAGAGGACGAGTGGATTAAAAAGCTTTGGTATATATATACTATGAAATACTACTCAGCCATAAGAAATGATGACATAGAATCTTTTACAACAACATGGATGGGCCTTGATAACATTATACTGAAAGAAGTAAATCAGAAAAAACTAAGAACTATATGTTTCCATACATAGGTGGGACATAAAGATGAGACTCAGAGACATGAACAACAGTGTTGGGGTTACAGGGTGGGGGGAGGAGAGGGAGGGGGTTGGGGGAGGGGAGGGTCACAAAGATCATGGCTTTTCAGCATTTGCCATATTCCCCCCTTAATCTATAGACAGACAGCAAATATTTACGTATGGTGTTCCCACTACAAAGACTGCTTTCTTAGGGACAAATGCTGATAAACTACTTCAGCAGTTCCTCCTTCTTCAAAGACTTATATGTAAACATAGAGTTCCATGTTTCATAGGACATACTCAAGCTCACTCCATGCTCCCTGGAGCTTTAGCACAAGGGAATGCCCCCTCCCCCTTTTTTTTTTTTTTCCTTTTCTTTTTATTTTATTTTATTTTATTTTATTTTTTTAGTATTTTTTCTTTTATTTATTTATTTTTTGTATATTTCTGAGGGTGGGGATGGGGAGGCAGTCAGACAGACTCCTGCATGCGCCTGACTGGGATCCACCTGGCATGCCTACCGGGGGGGAATGCTCTGCCCATCTGGGATGTTGCTCTGTTATAACCCGAGCCATTCTAGCAACTGGGGCGGAGGCCGTGGGGCCATCCTTAGTGCCCAGGGTGGATTTGCTCCTGTGGAGCCTTGGCTGTGGGCGGGGGGAGAGAAACGAAGAGGAAGGAGAGAGGGAGGAGTGGAGAGGTAGATGGGCACTTCTCCTGTGTGCTCTGGCCAGGAATTGAACCCGGGAATCCTGCACACCAGGCCAATGACTCCGACGGGTCTACCATATCATGCTTTTTACTTAAAAAAAAAAAAAATAAATTTACATTTCTTTTGAATGCTGATGAACAGGAGACACCAAATCTTTTTCATCTGCAAACTACTACCTTCTTTATTAGATCTAGCTAATAACACTGTTCTGTCTTTTTTCCAAACAGCTCCAGATATATGGAAAAGATTTATATAGGCAGATGGGGATCCTCAAACCCCTCAGCGAGATCTTCTGAGAATGGCTTTTAAGATACCTAGAGGCAGAAAAAGCCCAATAGAGATCAGGGGAACTACCAGCTTTTAGGATACACCCTTAAAGGCTCCAACACTCCAAAGGGGTCTCATAGGATGCCATCTGGGTCCTGCTTCAATAGTGGAAAGGAAGGTCATTGAGCTAAAGCCTGCCAGGCTTACACGCCTCTGCTGTGAGGAAACAGGGACACTGGAAGGTGGGCTTCCCCCTCGCTCCTCTAAGGGAGGGTTCAGTCTCTTCCAGTCCTGCTCCAGCCACCTATGACCTAACTTTCCCCAGAAAGCTGGGGTTTGCCACTGAAGGCTGAAGGTGCCCAGGGCCGTCGGCCCCATCTACGACACTGTGGACGAGCCTAGGGTATTTCTTCCAAGAAGCAGGTAAACTGATCTCATTCGCACAGGGCCACTTAACTATGTTTTGCCTGAATAGTCAGGTTTTTTATTCTTCCCTCAAAGATCTCTGTTGTGGGTGTTGATAGTCCTATTTTCTGCTGCTTTGCTTAATATATAGTGTTTCCTTTATCCCTCCTACCTCAATGTCCCACTCATATTTCAGGCTGGGACCTACTCCTAATTTAGAGCTCTCTTTCCTCCTTTTGCTAACTTGTATTATGAATTTACCTTTGCCACCCAGCTTAGTGTATCCCAAGGTTCTCTTTACCAGGCCACAGTCACAGAGCTCCAGGAAAAAGCAACCTGGTCTCAACTCTCCAGGCAGAGGAGAACAGAAGCTTCATATCCATGCATGCTGCAAATGGCTTTTTCCAGTCTACCTGAATCATTACCAGCTAGAAGCAGCGGTCATTGGGACTTGGACATGAGCTGCAAAGTATAGAATGGTGACAACAATTCCAGTGCCTTGCGGACTTTTCCTGTGGGGAACTTTCCTGGACTCCTGCTCCCTGTGACAGCTCCTAACAGACTGAACTGTGGTTGGGTTGCATTTTTCAGGGATTTGGCATGGTGATGGGGCCAACTTGGACTTGGGGAACATGTTAAGGACACTACTCTTTTAGGGATTCTTGCTGTTTTGGCCAAGAGTTTGCTTAAAGGCTTTTAATCACTGTAAAAAAAATAGAGGACTGGATGAAGAAGATGGGGCACATATACACCATGGTATATTATTCAGCTAGGAGAAATGGTGACATCGGATCACTTATAGAGGAATGGTGGAGTCTTGGTAGCATTGTGCGGGGTGAAATAAGCGAATCAGAAAAAAACAGGAACTGCAGGATTCCATACATTGGTGGGACATAAAAGCGAGACTAAGAGGCATGGATAGGAGTGTGGTGGCTATGGGGGGTGGGGGGAGGGAAGGAGGGAGAGGGGGAGGGGGAGGGGGAGGGGTACAGAGAGAACTGGATGGAGGGTGGCGGAGGACGATCTCTCTTCGGGTGATGGGTATGCAACAGAACTAAATGACAAGATAACCTGGAAATGTTTTCTTTGAATGTATGTACCCTGATTTATTGATGTCACCCCATTAAAATAAAAATTTATTTAAAAAAAAAAAAGAGATATGTGAACAAAATATGGGATAGATAGGGACAGACAGACAGGAATGGAGAGAGATGAGAAGCATCAATCATCAGTTTTTCATTCCAGTTCACTGTCCCTCAGACCGTTGGAAGGCCAGACTATAAAAGAAACTGAACAAATCCCTATGCACACTGCACATATCTTATTTTAAAGTAAAAAAACAAAACGGGAACAAATACAATATTTAAAATAAAGAACAAGTAAATTTAAATCAACAAACTGATCAATATTTCAATGGGAACTATGGGCCTGTTTTTGGCTAATGAGATGGTCACTGTCCAGTTCCATATTTGTCACTGCTAGCCATAACAAGTGATATGATGCACTTCCGGAGCCGTGATGCGTGCGTCCCGCATCACTGTACATGAGCGATGCCGTGCTTTGAAGACCGCCACATACAGTACTCTCACTGACCACCAATGAAAGAGGTGCCCCTTTGGAAGTGCGGCGGGGGCCAGATAAATGGCCTCAGGGGGCCGCATGCGGCCCGTGGGCCGTAGTTTGGGGACCCCTGATCTAGACATTGATGTTAGTGGGGTGTTAAAATCCTCTACTGTTATTGTGTTGCTTACACCCTTTATGTCTATCAAATCTGCTTTATATACATAGTTACTCCTATATCGAGTGCATAAATATTTACAATGGTTATATCCTCTTGTTGGATAGCCTTTGTCTTGTCAGATATAAGTAGTGTTATCCTAGCTTATACTTAAATTGCTATTTGCATGGAATATTTTTTCCATGCCTTCACTTTCGGCCTCTGTGTATCTTTTGTTCTGAGGTGAGTCGCTTGTACACAGCATATGTATGGGTTTTGTTTTCTTATCCATGCAGCTACCCTATGTCTTTTGACTGGAGCATTTAATCCACTTACATTTAAGGTTATTATTGATATGTAGTTGTTTATTGCCATTTTATTTTTTTAAACCTCTTTCTCTTTATTTCTTTTTTCCTTTCTTCATTTTATAGCAGGTCTTTTAACATTTTTTGCAGTACTGGTTTGTTTGTAATGAACTCCTTGAGCCTTTTTTTTTTTCTTTATCTAGGAAGCTCTTTATTTCTCCTTCCATTTTAAATGATAGCCGTGCTGTATAGTGTAGTCTTGTTTACGGGTTCCTGTTTTGCATCACTTTGAATGTTTCTTGCCAATCCTTTCTGGCCTGAAGTGTTTCTGTTGAGACGTTAGATGTCAGCCTTAGGAGGGCTACTTTGTAAGTTATTAATTGCTTTTCTTTTGCAGCTTTTAGTATTCTTTCTTTGTTTCTTAACTTTGGCATTTTAACTATGATGTTTCTATGTGTGGGCCCATTTAGGTTCATCTTTAATGGGACTCTCTGTATTTCTTGAATCTGTGTGAGTTTTTCCCTTCATCATTTAGGGAAATTTTCAGCTATGATTTCTTCAAACAAGTTCTCTATCCCTTGTTCATTCTCTTCTTTTTCAGAAACCCCTGTGATGTGAATGTTGTTTCTCTTCATGTTGTTGCAGAGGTCTCTTAGAGTTTCCTCAGCCTTTTTTGAGCCTCTCTTTTTTATTGCTTTGCTTCTGTATTTATGTTTATCTTGTCCTCTGAGTTGCTGATTCAATTGTACACTTCATCCAATCTGCTGTTGATTCCTTCCTGTGCAATTTTCATCTCAGATATTGTATTTGTCTTTTTTTTTTTTTTTTTTTTTTTTTTTTTGCATTTTTCCGAAGCTGGAAATGGGGAGGCAGTCAGACAGACTCCTGCATGCACCCGACTGGGATCCACCCGGCATGCCCACCAGGGGGCGATGCTCTGCCCCTCTGGGGCGTCGCTCTGTTGCATCCAGAGCCATTCTAGCACCTGAGGCAGAGGCCACAGAGCCATCCTCAGCGCCCGGGCCATCTTTGCTCCAATGGAGCCTCGGCTGTGGGAGGGGAAGAGAGAGACATAGAGGAAAAAGAGGGGGAGGGGTGGAGAAGCAGATGGGCGCCTCTCTTGTGTGCCCTGGCCAGGAATCAAACCCGGGACTCCTGCACACCAGGCCGACGCTCTACCACTGTATTTGTCTTTTTTTACTGGTTCTTTTTTATGGTTCCAATGTCCTTTCTAATGCTTACTATCTCTTTGTTTAAGTTCTCAATGTGATTCTCCATTCCTACTCTAAGATCATTGAGCATTCTAATAACCATTATTTTAAACTCTGCATCTGGAGTTTGGTTACTTCCATTTCATTGAATTTTTTTTCCCTAGGGATTTCTCTTGTTGATTCATTTGAGTCATATGTCTTTGCCCATTTTGTCTGTATAGATCTCTCTGCTCTGACTCCCAAATTTGTTGTGATGATTTTATAAAGAAAGTGGGCTTAGTTATACTAACCTCCAGGCCACCTGAGCACTTTGCTCTAGAAATGTTTCCTGAGGATTATATTTATCCTCCTATTTTTTGTTTTTCTTGAATGCTGTTGACCCTTTTGTAGGTGGAGTTAACCCTTCAGGATGGCTGGCTCTAAGAGTCAACCTTGATCATGTGCATTAGACACTGTGCAGTGTTTGTCCTATGGGGCATAGTTATTCTCAGCAGGGTCTGGTGCCTGCTGGATTCCTCCTTGGGTGTGCCACTTATGTGGCCAGTTGAGTCTACTATTGGTGCAGTCTGCCACCCACTACAGGTTTTGTTATTTCTGGGTCCTCTTGGGTAGGGTTCAGATATGGGTTGATGTCAGATGTTGTTTGTAACCTACCATGGGCTACCTGTCTGGAGCTACTAATTTGTTCACTGTTTGGGTCTGCATTTTCTGTGCCTGGATGTGGGTGGAAGGGGCCACCCTGTGTATAAAGATCAACTTCCTCCTGCTTAAAGCTGACAGCAGTTCAGTAAAAAGGCCCAAGTTATTAAGACTTTTCTCTGCTTTTCAGCTTCTCCACCTCATCTTGCAGCTGCCTGATCTTCCCACATAGTCTCCTGTAGAAAGACTGTAGATGTAGACTGGCCTCACCCCACCAACCCCTCCACAGGTTGCAAACTTAGTGGGTTAGGATAGCTGAGGTCGGGATGATAATGTTAGTGGGATCCCCAACTTCAGGATTGTCTTGGTCAGACTCTCAGTATGGGTAAAGTGGGCCCTATTCCAGAGCCTAATCCCTCAGCAACATTAGGATACTCCAATTTTATATCCCAGCCCCAACCCCCAGCAGAGTGAGCTGCAGGTTCAGGTTGGGTGGGGCTGGCAGTCTCCTCTGAAGAATTTATTCAGCTAGGAGTCACTGGTCTCTGGAGAAAAGACTGGGAGAATCTCTCATTAGGGCTGTTTGTAGCCCAGCCCACAGCAGGTGGCTCAGCCCTTTGTCTGGTCCCAACAATAGGCTCCAAGAAACTCACACTTAGAATATCTGAGCTCTAATTCTCTCTTCATTTTCCCTGTGGAACTGAGCCCAGTCAGGAAGGATATCTGGGACTTGGGCTGGCTGTAAGGCTCTACCTCTTCCAATGTGTATGAGCTATTGTGTGGGTGCTCACCACGGAAAGTGTAATTCGCCTCACCTGGGTTTGGTACCATCAGGTATGCTGCTAGTAATGCTAGTTGGATCCTGCTCTGATATTGTCTGTAGCTGGCCACTGGATGTGTTGGTTCTGGGCCTCTTAGGAGGGAACCAGGTAGACATTGCCTGTGACTGGCCCTTAGCATCCTTTTCAGAGCCATAAGCAATCCAGAATTTGTGGCTGCCTCTGCTGGGCTTCGATGCACACAAAAGGATCAGCCTCCTACTTTCTGACTAAGGCTGCTTACTTCTCAGTGTCCAATCTTCAAAGGGTGGGGCAAGAGAGATTCTCAAGGGTGGCACACTTGCTTTCCCCCAGAGTGATGCCACACAGATGGTAGTACTCCACCCAAGAAAGATGGTGAGTACAGTATCAAAGACTAATTCAACACAGTGGTTCTAGTAGCTGTGCCCCACCATGTCTCTCCCTGAGGCCACCAATTTCACACTTTTCACATGACTATAGTCTGCTCACCCTCCCTCTGCTGGAGCCCATGGTGAGTGGCTGTGAATGAGATTTTCTGTTGGACTTTTTAGAGTGTGCTTGCATCTCTGAGAACTGTCATCTCTTTTCTATTCTTGCAGATAGAAACCTCACCTTTTTTCACTGCTGAGTGCTATGTGGGCACCTCTTCTAGTCTCTGGTGCTCTAGACTGGGATGCCTGGCCTGGGGCTTAGGACCCACATCTCTCAGAGCTAACCTCACCCACAGATGAGATGTCCTTTGGGCCCCTCAGCTGAAACTCACTCTTGGGAGGGGGGGCAATTTTTTTCATGTCTCCACCCCCCACCTTTTTTAAGTGAGAGACAGACAGTCAGGAAGGGAGAGAGACAAGAAGCATCAATTCTTTGTTGTGGCACCATAATTGTCCATTGATT
Organism: Saccopteryx leptura; assembly: GCF_036850995.1. NCBI lineage: Eukaryota > Metazoa > Chordata > Mammalia > Chiroptera > Emballonuridae > Saccopteryx > Saccopteryx leptura. The sequence continues at coordinate 125,961,099 of NC_089508.1, forward strand.
GCTTTCTCATATGTGCCTTGACCAGGAGGCTCCAGCCAAGCCAATGACCCCTTGCCCAAACCAGTGACCTTGGGCTCAAGCCAGTGACCTTTGAGCTTAAGCCAGTGACCATGAGGCTATATGTCTATAATCCCACACTCAATTGGATGAGCCCCCGCTCAAGCTGGTGAACTCAGGGTTCAAACCTGGGTCCTCTTTATCCCAGGCCAAAGGCCCTATCCACTGCACCACTGCCTGGTTAGGATTCACCCTTCATACCAGTCTCATGTGGCTTCTCCTGTGAATCTCTTGTTATAGATGCCTCTTCATTTAGTCCTGAGTAGGTTTTTCAGGATGATTGTTCTTAAATTTACTGATAACTGCAGTTTGGCCCTGGGAGGACATGAAGGTTTTTCTACCTACTCCATTGCCATCTTGGAAAGAAAAAACTCAAACCTGTATTCTTCAATGCCCATGTCCATTTGTGTCTTCCCTGCTGGAAAAAATTCACCAACAAATAGCCATCCAACCAGGATATAGAAACATACCTCTCAGGCGTCTACAACCATACCACCCTGAACGTGCCCAATCTCGTCAGAAACATACCTCTCAACCCTTTAGATCAGGCTGCTGAGAAATTCTATACAGAAAACTGACCCTCAACAGCCCAAACAGGGAACAAGTGATGCCATGTCAGAACCAGCTCCATGTCCTCTCTCAGCAGAAAGTAGATCCAGAAGACTGATCAACCTTCAATACTCCAAAAGCATTTGGATAGTTTCACTTGAGGGGGGAATGTTAGGTAGGATAGACAGTTATCAGGGCAAGAAAGGGGGAGGGGGAAAAAGGTTTGCTTCACCCACTGAAGGAGGGAGTTGGCAGTCTTAATATCTGCCAAAACAAAATCACCATATGTTCAAATGGCCCCAAAACCCTGTATTTTGGTTATAATATCAGGAAAGAGGAGCCTTGAAATTTACAGCTAAATAGTATATAACCTCAAAGAGCCCAACAAGTGGGCATACTCATGATAGCTGAGTATGCCTTGTGCCAAGCGTATAGCTCTGCTTAATAAACTGCTTGCATTGCTTGAATACTGCAACTAGTCTCGCCTGAATTCTTTCTCTTCAGCATGACAAGAATCAAGGAGAAAGAAGCCCTCTTGGCCCTGGCCAGTTGGCTCAGCGGTAGAGCGTCAGCCTGGCGTGCGGGGGACCCGGGTTCGATTCCTGGCCAGGGCACATAGGAGAAGCTCCCATTTGCTTCTCCACCCCCACCCCCTCCTTCCTCTCTGTCTCTCTCTTCCCCTCCCGCAGCCAAGGCTCCATGGGAGCAAAGATGGCCCGGGCGCTGGGGATGGCTCCTTGGCCTCTGCCCCAGGCGCTAAAGTGGCTCTGGTTGCGGCAGAGCGATGCCCCGGAGGGGCAGAGCATCGCCCCCTGGTGGGCAGAGCATCGCCCCATGGTGGGCGTGCCGGGTGGATCCCGGTCGGGCGCATGCGGGAGTCTGTCTGACTGTCTCTCCCCGTTACCAGCTTCAGAAAAATACAAAAAAAAAAAAAAAAAGAAGCCCTCTTGGACCATGGTTTTTTAGGTGATGGTGGTATCAGGTATGGCAGGAAAGAAATCACAGGAGATCAAAACTGATCAAGAAGAATATTTATTTGAGGCTTGTTTGAGCTGAAGTCAATATGCTACTCCAATCCAGAAATATGTCTGTGGGCCTGATGGGAAGGGAAGTAAGAGGGTGACCTGAGGCCTTTGGAGGGTAGAAGTTTTACAGACCTGGCAAGATTGAGTAATTTGGGCAAGAAGAGATGGCAAGTTGGGGTGGTTAATGAGGGGTCAGAGGAAGATAAGTAGAGATCAGTGGCTAATGTGAGGGGAGTTATGGAAGGAAGTGAGAACACTGATGGCCTGGTGAATAGGCAAAATAAGTTTGCCCTAGGAAGTGAATCAGGGCCCTTTGTAAATGGTGGCCCATTGTAAGAGATTTTTTTTATTCTTTGAGGGTATGAGAGTTGCGTGTTGAGAATGGCTATGTGTTGAGTAACTGGTTCCTGAAGAAGGGCAGCTGTGTGGGCCTTTCAGTCTGCCCTGTTGCCGAGGGCATTAAGTCATGGGCTTTTCTGGTGTCCACGGCAGTGGATGATTGTGACTCTAGTATGTAAGTGTAGGGCCTCAATAAGGTGGAGGATAAAGGAAGCATGTGGAATTGGAGAGCCTTGAGTGGTGAGAAAGCCATGTTCAGCCCAGATGGTGCCATGGGAATGGACTATGTGGTAAACATATTTGGAATCACTGTATATGTTGACAGATCAGCCCATAGCTAGAGTTAGGACACAGGTAAGAGCAATGAGTTCAGCCTTTGGGGCAGAGGTGTTGGGAGGTAGGGGTATGCCTCAGTTAGGTCACACACTGAGGTGACAGCATAGCCAGAGTGGCATTTGCCATTTCAAACATAAATAGAGCCATCAACAAACCAGGTGAAGTCAGGGCTGGGGAGGGTGAAATCGCAGAGACTGGTGCAGAGGGAGCGGAAGGCATGTGGTTCCATAAGACAAGATTAGAATATGAGGACATTGATGGGAAGGAGAGTGGAGGGATTTAAGGCAGGGGATTTGAGGAGGGAAATATGAGGGTTACTAAGTGTGAGTTGGTACTAGATGAAGTGAGCCAAGCTAAGAAAGGAAGGAGCCTTGTTATGTAGCAGGCTAAGGACTGCAGGAGGAAAGCAGACAGCAATGGGTTGGGAGTAGGTGAGTTTGGAAGCCTCAGTGATAAGTAGGGCACTAGCTGCAAGAGTGTGAGGGAGGGAGGCCAGTCCCGGGCTGTGGGGTCTAGTTGCTTGGAGAGATAGGTGGCTGTCTTGAAGTCTGGTCCTGATTTCTGTCCAAGAAGGCCAAGAGCAAGGCCTTGAGACTCATGGGTGTAGAGAATAAACGGTTTGGTGAGGTTAGAAAGTGTAAGGTGGGCACTGAGGTGAGGGTGGCTTTGCGTTGAAAAAAACCATTCTAGTGAGGGAGGAGGATAAGAAAGGTTCTTGCAGGGGGCCAGATGAGGCCTTATTAGGGTTTGGCGATGAGCCTGAAGTTGGGGATCCAAAATGTGGAAATAATCTGAGACCAAGGAAAGATAAGAGGTCCTGTTTAGTGGTCCATAAGGTGGTGATTTCTTGTTTGCTTGAGGACAGACAAAAGCCAAGATAGGTGACAGTCGAGAAGGAGAGCTGCGACTTATTGTGGTAGCCAAGGGAGGCCAGGTGGTTGATAAGGAGGCACGTGTTAAATTGGGAAATTTGTGCTGTGGGGCCAGGCCAAAGAGGTGGCCAGGAGTTTTTCCAGGAGGTAGAGGCTGTCCTGGAATCCCTGGGGGAGGACAATCCATGTGAGTTGTTGGGAGTGGTGGGTTTGTCCAGGTGAAGGCTAAAAGGTCTTGTGAGTTGGGGTGTAGCAGAATGGAAAAGAAAGCATCTTTTAAATCTAAATCAGTTAAAGATTGCAAGTCAGGGGGAATTAAGAAGAGGAGGGTTTAGGGGTTAGGATGATGGGGTGGAGATAAACTACAGCCTCATTTGAGGCAAAGGTCCTGGATAAACCTGTAGGAACAATCTGGTTTCTTGAAAGGTAAGACTGAGACATTTTAAGGAAAACAGGTTTTGCCAAGAATGCCTGCTCAAAGGAATTTGGAGATAAGGGGTTTAAGTCCTACTTGTCTCTGTTGTGGGATAGGGTATTGTGCCCTGGCTGGGTAGTGGGAAGGTTGTTTTTTTGTTTTTTAGATTTTTATTTATTCATTTTAGAGAGAGGAGACAGAGAGAGAGAGAGAGAGAGACAGAGAGAGAGAAAGAGGGAGGAGCAGAAAGCATCAACTCCCATATGTGCCTTGACCAGGCATCCCCGGGGTTTCAAACCGGTGACCTCAGCGTTCCAGGTCAATGCTTTACCCACTGCAAGGTGAGGCAGTGGGGAGGTTTTTTAAGGAAATGGAAATACAGGAATGATGGGTGGCTGTAACAGGTTGGGAGGTATCCCAGACTTGGGCATCTATGTCATCTAGCATTGGAGCAGGGGTTGAAGTAAGGGCATTGGGATTGGAGGAGGCAGCATTGGACAGAAGCCCAATGAAATGGTATCAGAAGAGAAGGGGTATAGAGCAGTGGTCCCCAACTCCTGGGCCACGGACAGGTACTGGTCTGTGGGCCATTTGGTACTGGTCCACAGAGAAAGAATAAATAACTTACATTATTTCTGTTTTATTTATATTTAAGCCTGAACGATGTTTTATTTTTTAAAAATGACCAGATGGACCCTGTTACATCCATCTAAGACTCACTATTGACACTTATCTCGGTCACGTGATACATTTATCCGTCCTACCCTAAAGGGTGGTCTGTGAAAATATTTTCTGACATTAAACTGGTCCGTGACCCAAAAAAGGTTGGGGACCACTGGTATAGAGGGTAACAGTGGTGTGGAATTTGGTGAGGATGTCTCATCCAATGATGGGAGTGGGACACTGATGAAGAATAAGGAAAGGAGTAAAGAGGAGACTTCCTAGATGACAGAGGAGAGGGGGGCTTATCAGTGGGTTGGAGGGAATACAGTCAACCCCAATAATTGAGATGGAGGAAGGACACAGTGGTCCTGAGTACTTGGAGAGTGCTAAATAAGTGGCCCCTATATCTAATAGGGAATTAATGGCCTTACTGGTGACCTACCTGCAGAGTTACACGAGTCTCTGCCATTTGGATGGTGGATGTGGAGGCCTGTGGCAAGGCTGGGCCCCCTAAGTTTTCTTCTTCTCCCAGATGCCAAGAAGTGCTGCTGTGTCCAGACTAGTACTGGGAGAGGCTGGGAATGTGAAGGGACAGTCCTAATGCCTTGATAGGATGATGGGCAGTCTGGCTTATAATGACTCATATGACCACAAAGAGGGAAGGGTTTTGTTGGTGGCCTGGGGTTGGGGCAGGAGTGGCTCTAGTGTCCCTCCTGTCTTCACTCCAAGCAGGCCCCTAAGGGAGGGCTCTGAAATCCCTGCTTAGATTTTTTGGGGCCTTTGGGATCTTTGTGTGGTTTTACAGCCTGGGAGACTGCCTCAGCAAACATCTGTAAGGCCTGGGTTTAGGCTAGTCTCTGTTTTGTTAGGGTCAGTTATTTTTGTAATCTTAACTGAAACTGGAAGCTTCTGGGAACAATTTTTAGCTCATGCTTAATAAGTGGACCCTCAATACCAACAACAGAACTTTCCAGAACTGAGTTAGAGATGCCAGCAGTGCCCCAGCAGTTCTCAGGGTAGGCAGCCAGCAACTCTTGTCCCATGGTCCACATCTCCTCTCCTACCCCCCACCCCCACCCCAAATGCACAGCCCTCTTCTCAGCCAAAGAAGTATATTGGCGGGCAGTCCCAGAGTAGATCTTGCCACCTTGGCTGCTCTGCCTGACATGCCAACTCAGCTCTACCCCTGTGTGGTTTTCCTGATGACTAGAGGCCTGGTTTAGCACTTAGGATGAAACCCCTACCCTTCTATTCCCAAATTGAGCAGGCCTGAGAGGGCCTGGGCTAACTAGAGGGAGGGGAATGGGGGACATGGGAAATGAGGGGAGAGGGTTGGGGCAGGGAGAGGAAGTCAGAGCAATTCATTCCAATGGACCTCACTCAATACCTTCATTCAAATGCAGAAAGCTCTCTGGTAAAATCAGAGCCTCTGATCTCCCTTGGGTCTCTTCAACTTCACCACCCTTAGGCTGCAGCTTCCAAAGTGCAGAAAAGGAGGATGTTTGAGAAACGAACTGGTCTGGGCTCTGGGGCAAAAACAGCTCCTTGCACATCCCAACCCAGGAAAACCACCCTCAAGAGTATGAGAATATCTCTCTCTCTCTCTCTCTCTCTCTCTCACACACACACACACACACACACACACACAATTGGAAAAAAACAAAACAAACCGAGGCCCTGGTCAATTAGCCATCATCCTGAAACACCAAGGTGGGAAGTTTGATCGTTGGTCAGGGTACTTATGGGAAGCGACCAGAGAATGCATAACTAAGTGAAATAACAAATGAATGCTTCTCTCTTCTTTCTTTCTCTCCAGTCAATCAATAAAACCAGGTTTGCTCCTACATCACTATTAAAAACAATAGAGGAAGGAAGGTGAACAAACATGAAAGAACCCCACAGATGGCAACAACTCAATGAAGGGGGTCGTCTCATTGGCTGAACTCTAAACCAGGGGTCGGGAAACTTTTTGGCTGAGAGACCCATGAACACCACATATTTTAAAATGTAATTCCGTGAGAGCCACACAACAACCAGTGTACGTTACACATTATCCAATAAAAATTTGATGTTGTCCCGGAGGACAGCTGTGATTGGCTCCAGCCACCCGCAACCATGAACATGAGCGGTAGGAAATGAATGGGTTGTAATACATGAGAATGTTTTATATTTTTAACATTATTATTTTTTTTTAATAATTTTATTTTTTTAATGGGGCGACATCAATAAATCAGGATACATATATTCAAAGATAACATGTCCAGGTTATCTTGTCGGTCAATTATGTTGCATACCCATCATCCAAAGTCAGATTGTCCTCTGTCACCTTCTATCTAGTTTTCTTTGTGCCCCTCCCCCTCCCCCTTTCCCTCTCCCTCTCGCCCCCTCTCCCCGTAACCACCACACTCTTATCAATGTCTCTTAGTCTCACTTTTATGTCCCACCTACGTATGGAATAATGCAGTTCCTGTTTTTTTCTGATTTACTTATTTCACTTCGCATAATGTTATCAAGATCCCACCATTTTGCTGTAAATGATCCGATGTCATCATTTCTTATGGCTGAGTAGTATTCCATAGTGTATATGTGCCACATCTTCTTTATCCAGTCATCTATTGACGGGCTTTTTGGTTGTTTCCATGTCCTGGCCACTGTGAACAATGCTGCAATAAACATGGGGCTACATGTGTCTTTATGTATCAATGTTTCTGAGTTTTGGGGGTATATACCCAGTAGAGGGATTGCTGGGTCATAAGGTAGTTCTATTTTCAGTTTTTTGAGGAACCACGATACTTTCTTCCATAATGGTTGTACTACTTTACATTCCCACCAACAGTGTATGAGGGTTTCTTTTTCTCCACAGCCTCTCCAACATTTGCTATTACCTGTCTTGTTAATAATAGCTAATCTAACAGGTGTGAGGTGGTATCTCATTGCAGTTTTGATTTGCATTTCTCTAATAACTAAAGAAGATGAGAATCTTTTCATATATCTGTTGGCCATTTGTATTTCTTCCTGGGAGAAGTGTCTGTTCATGTCCTCTTCCCATTTTTTTATTGGATTGTTTGTTTGTTTGTTGTTGAGTTTTATGAGTTCTTTGTATATTTTGGATATTAGGCCCTTATCTGAGCTGTTGTTTGAAAATATCATTTCCCATTTAGTTGGCTGTCTGTTTATTTTGTTGTCAGTTTCTCTTGCTGAGCAAAAACTTCTTAGTCTGATGTAGTCCCATTCATTAATTTTTGCCTTCACTTCTCTTGCCTTTGGAGTCAAATTCATAAAATGCTCTTTAAAACCCAGGTCTATGAGTTTAGTACCTATGTCTTCTTCTATGTGCTTTATTGTTTCAGGTCTTATGTTTAGATCTTTGATCCATTTTGAGTTAATTTTAGTACAGGGGGACAAACTGTAGTCCAGTTTCATTCTTTTGCATGTGGCTTTCCAGTTTTCCCAGCACCATTTATTGAAGAGGATTTCTTTTCTCCATTGTGTGTTGTTGGCCCCTTTATCAAAAATCACTTGACTATATATATGTGGTTTTATTTCTGGGTTTTCTATTCTGTTCCATTGGTCTGAGTGTCTATTTTTCTGCCAATACCATGTTGTTTTGATTGTCGTGGCCCTATAATATAGTTTGAAGTCAGGTATTGTAATGCCCCCAGCTTAATTCTTTTTCTTTAGGATTGCTTTGGCTATTCGGGGTTTTTTATAGTTCCATATAAATCTGATGATTTTTTGCTCCATTTCATTAAAAAATGTCATTGGAATTTTGATGGGAATTGCATTAAATTTGTATATTGCTTTGGGTAATATGGCCATCTTGATTATATTTATTCTTCCTAACCAAGAACAAGGAATATTCTTCCATCTCATTATATCTTTTTCGATTTCCCTTAACAATGGTTTATAGTTTTCATTATATAAGTCCTTTACATTCTTTGTTATGTTTATTCCTAGGTATTTTTTTTGTTGTTGTTGCAATTGTGAAGGGGATTATTCTTTTGAGTTCGTTCTCAAATGTTTCATTGTTGGCATATAGAAAGGCTATTGACTTCTGTATGTTAATTTTGTATCCTGCGACCTTACTGTATTGGCTTATTGGGCTTATTGTTTCTAATAGTCTTTTTGTGGATTCTTTGGGGTTTTTGATGTATAGGATCATATCATCTGCAAAAAGTGATACCTTTACTTCTTCTATTCCGATATGGATGCCTTTTATTTCTTTGTCTTGTCTGATTGCTCTGGCTAGAACCTCTAGTACCACATTGAATAAGAGTGTAGAGAGTGGACAACCCTGTCTTGTTCCTGATTTAAGGGGGAAAGCCTTCAGTTTTGTGCCATTTAATATGATGTTAGCTGATGGTTTATCATATATGGCCTTTATCATGTTGAGATATTTTCCTTCTATACCCATTTTGTTGAGAGTCTTAAACATAAAATTGTGTTGTATTTTATCAAAAGCCTTTTCTGCATCTATTGATAAGATCATGTGGATTTTGTTCTTTGTTTTGTTGATATGGTGTATTATGTTAACCGTTTTACGTATGTTGAACCATCCTTGAGATTCTGGGATGAATCCCACTTAATCATGATGTATTATTTTTTAAATATGTTGTTGTATTCGATTTGCTAGTATTTTGTTTAGTATTTTAGCATCTGTATTCATTAGAGATATTGGTCTGTAGTTTTCTTTTTTTGTGCCATCCTTGCCTGGTTTTGGTATGAGGGTTATGTTGGCCTCATAAATGTGTTTGGAAGTATTGCTTCTTCTTCAATTTTTTGGAAGACTTTCAGTAGAATAGGAACCAAGTCTTCTTCGAATGTTTGATAAAATTCACTGGTATAGCTGTCTGGGCCTGGACTTTTATTTTTGGGGAGGTTTTTAATGTTTTTTTCTATTTCTTCTCTACTAATAGGTCTGTTTAGGCTTTCTGCTTCTTCTTGACTCAGTCTAGGAAGGTTGTATTGTTCTAGGAATTTATCCATTTCTTCTAGGTTGTTGAATTTAGTGGCATAGAGTTTTTCATAGTATTCTACAATAATTCTTTGTATATCTATGGTGTCCGTGGTGATTTCTCCTCTTTCATTTTGGATTTTGTTTATATGAGTTCTTCCTCTTTTTTCCTTGGTAAGTCTTGCCAAGGGTTTGTCAATTTTGTTGATCTTTTCAAAGAACCAGCTCTTTGTTCTATTAATTTTTTCTATAGTTTTTCTGTTCTCTATTTCATTTATTTCTGCTCTGATTTTTATTATCTCCTTTCTTCGGCTGGTTTTGGATTGTTTTTGTTCTTCTTTTTCCAGTTCCTTAAGGTGTGAAGTTAAGTGGTTCACTTGAGCTCTCTCTTGTTTGTTCATATAGGCCTGAAGTGATATGAACTTCCCTCTTATCACTGCTTTTGCTGCATCCCAGAGATTCTGATATGTTGTATTGTCATTTTCATTTGTCTGTATATATCTTTTGATCTCTGTACTTATTTCTTCTTTGACTCATTCATTTTTTAAAAGTATGTTGTTTAGTTTCCACATTTTTGTGGGATGTTTTCCCTCTTTTTTGCAGTTGAATTCTAGTTTCAAGGCTTTATGATCAGAAAATATGCTTGGTACAACTTCGATTTTTCTGAATTTGCTGATGTTGTTTTTGTGGCCCAACATATGGTCAATTCTTGAGAATGATCCATGTACACTGGAGAAAAATGTATACTCAGTCACTTTGGGATGAAATGTCCTGTAGATGTCTATCATATCCAGGTGCTCTAGTGTTTTGTTTAAGGCCACTATATCTTTGTTGATTCTCTGTTTGGATGACCGATCTAGAGCCGTCAGTAGTGTATTGAGGTCTCCAAGTATGATTGTATTTTTGTCAGTTTTTGTTTTTAGGTCAATAAGTAGCTGTCTTATATATTTTGGTGCTCCTTGGTTTGGTGCATATATATTAAGAATTGTTATGTCTTCTTGATTCAGTGTCCCCTTAGCCATTATGAAATAGCCATTTTTGTCTCTGAGTACTTTTGCTGTCTTGTAGTCAGCATTATCAGATATGAGTATTGCTACACCTGCTTTTTTTTTGGATGTTATTTGCTTGGATATTGTTTTCCAGCCTTTCACTTTGAATTTGTTTTTATCCTTGTTACTTAGATGAGTTTCTTGTAGGCAGCATACAGTTGGATTTTCTTTTTTAATCCATTCTGCTACTCTGTGCCTTTTTATTGGTAAGTTTAATCCGTTTACATTTAGTGTAATTATTGACACTTGTGAGTTCCCTATTGCCATTTTATAGATTGCTTTCTGTTAGTTTTGTGTCTTGTTTGATCCTTCTCTTTCGTTTTTCTATCTTTTGTTTTTAGTTGGTTGTATTCCATACATCTTTCCTCTGTTGCTATCTTTTTTAAATCATGTGCTTCTGTGGTGGTTTTTTCAATGGTGGTTACCTTTAAGTAATGAAAAGGGTTCCTACCCTGTTCATTGTAGTGCACTATCTTGTGAGTACTTTTGCACTCCATCGTCCTTTGCTACTGTTAATCTCCATCCTCTCCCCCCTTTCTTTTTGTTGTTGTCACAGTTTAAATTTGGTTTTATTGTGTTCTTCTGGGAGCTTTTACTTGTGGGGTTTTTTTGGTTGTTGTTCTTTGTATCTGATTGGAGAACCCCCTTTAGTAATTCCTGGAGTGGGGGTTTTCTGACGATAAATTCCCTCATCTTTTCTGTATCTTTGAATGTTTTTTATTTCTCCTTCATATTTGAAGGATAGCTTTGATGGGTATAGTATTCGTGGCTGAAAGTTCCTCTGTTTCAGGACTTTAAATATTGGGGTCCACTCTCTTCTAGCTTGTCGAGTTTCTGTTGAGAAATTGAATGATAATCTAATGGGCCTTTCTTTATATGTTGTATTCTTCTTTTCCCTGGCTGCCTTGAGAATTTTTTCTTTGCCATTGGTTTGTGCCAATTTCATTATGATGTGCCTTGGAGTTAGGTTTGTTGGGGTTAAGAAAACTCGAAGTTCTGTTTAGGCTTTAGTTCTTTCCACAGGCTTGCGAAGTTCTCATCTATTATTTGTTTGAGTATGTTCTCCATTCCATTTTCTCTCCCTTCTCCCTCTGATATACCTATTATTCTTATGTTATTCTTTTTGATGGAGTCAGATAATTCCTGTAGGGCTATCTCATTTTTTTAAATTTTTGAGTCTCTTTCTTCTTCTCTCTGTTGTGCCTCAAGTTGCTTGTCTTCTATTTCACTAATCCTACCTTCTATCTGGCCTGTTCTATTAGCTAAGCTTGTTACTTTGTTTTTCAGCTCGTGAATTGAGTTTTTCATCTCTGTTTGATTTGTTTTTATAGTTTCAATTTCCTTGGAAATATATTCTTTGTGTTCATTGAGTTGTTCTCTGAGCTCCCTAAATTGCCTTTCTGTGTTTTCTTGTATATCTCTGAGTATTTTTAGGATTTCTATTTTAAATTCTCTGTCGTTTAACTCCAAGGTTTCCAATATATTAAATTTTTTCTCCATAGATTTTTCCTCATCTATCTGTGTTACCTCTCTTTCTTTTGTATCCATGATATTCGATTTTCTCTTCCTTAATGGCATCTGAGGGTGATTTTGTTGATAGTATTAATGAGATTTAATAAAGAATAAAAAGTTAAAAAAATAAAAAATCAAAAAAGTTGTGGTTTTTTTTAAAAAAAATTAATAATGAAATAAAGAAAAATAAAATAAAATAAAAATTTTAAAAAAGGAAATTATTCCCCCCCTCCTTTTTTCCTCTCCTCTTCTCTCCCCTCTTTCTTGAGAAAATCTTGTGGTAAACTGTGAATTATATTGTACTAAATAGAACAAACAATGCCTGTAATGGAGGGCCTGAATTGGGGAGAAGTAATAAAGGGCAAAAAAAAAAAAGAAAAAAGAAAAAAAAGGGGGGGTATGGACCCACAAAAAGCAAATAAGGAAAAAATTTGGGTCAAGAATAAAATGATTTGCTTTTAGGTGTTGGTTGACTAAGAATTATGATGAGAGGAATAAGAGGGAAATAGGAAAATGGGGGGGACAAATTAAAAAATTACTATTGTATTTAGTGGAACAAGAACTAGATAAAATGGAGGGCCAGGGATGGGAGCACTGCTAGTGAGTTAAAAAGGTGAAGTAAAAACCCCCCAAAATGCCACAAACATAAGTTTGAGTCCCAGATAAGATAATTTGTTCATTATTGAGGTTTGAATAAGAGGAGATGTAAAGGAGAAAGGAAGAAACTAATATAGAGGGAGAAAAGAAAGAGAGAGAGAGAGAAAAAAAGAGGGAACCACTAAAAGAAGAAAAAAGAAAAAAGAGGAGAGAGAGAGAGAGAGTTAAGGGTTTTGGAGTGCAACCCTCATAGAGAGAAAGGAAGAGGAAAGAAAAGATAATGGGAGATGTAACACTTATGGGTAGTGTAGTTCAAGGAGAGGAGAGAGTAAGACCGGCAGAGAGTTAAATGACCAAATTGGAGGAGGAAAAAAAAAAATCAAGAATGAAGATAAGAGAAACAAACGAACAAATATAATAAAATGGGATAGATTACAAAGTCTGTGGATTATTCTTGATTTTGAGAGGTTATCTTTTTGCTTTTTCTTTTCTCTCCCTCTTCCTGGTCGGTGACTCTGTACCCCGGGTTCTGCCCCTTTGGCACGCTCAGGTAGAGGTTTGCAGTTGATAAGTCTCTATGGCGATGTCATGTATTGTGGTTCAGTCTCGTTGACAGTCAAGGCTCATTAGCATTTATAGGCTCCGACAGTGAGAGAGTCTGTGTTCCTGGAGCCTCTCTCCTAGTCTGTCCTTCCTCAATTAGTAGCCTGATAATCCAGCTATGGGGTTGCTGCTGCCTCTGCCTGGATAGTAAGAGGCTCAAAGAGCTGGCAACTCCCCACTCTATTCCCACTCAGCACAGGGCTCTGGGTAAGGCTCAGTCAGTCAGAGCTGCTAGCATAATCAGGCGGGGCTTCCGCCCACTCAAAGACCTCTGGCTCTGCCACTCTGTCCGGTAACACGGGCGGGCGCCCACTCCCGGGGCGCTTGGAGGAAACTCTTGCTCACTATCTGTGCGCAGACCAGGATTTCAGGCTGGCAGTTTCACACTTTGAGTGAAACCCCTGCCCGCATGGAAAAGTTCCAACGTTAGAATTGGCTCTCGCTCCCTCCCCGTGCGCGGCTTTTTCAAGGCGCTGGGGCGGGCTGGAGGTTCCGCTTTTGGCCCACACAAAGGCCCCTGCCTCTGCCCTTCCGTGGGATAACACGGGTGCCCACTCCCGAGGCAATTGGAGGAATCTCTTGCCCACTCTCCATGCGCGCAGACCAGGATATCAGGCCGGGCGCCTCACACTTTGAGTGAAACCCCTGCCCGCATGGAAAAGTTCCAGCGTTGGAATTGGCTCTCGCTCCCTCCCCGTGCATGGCTTTTTCAGGGTGCTGGGGCTGCCCGGAGATTCTGCTTTCGGCCCACACAAAGGCCTCTGACTCTGCCTCTCTGTGGGATAACACGGGCACCCACTCCCAGGGATTTCGAAGGAATCTCTTGCCCACTATCTGCGAGTGCCAACCAGGAGATTGGGGAAAATGGCTGCCCCACTTGTCTTTCTTTGTCTGGGTTTGGCGCGAATGTTAGCTTGTATTGCCTGGGTTGCCACAGGCAGTTTTTCCTCGACTTGAATCTCCATGCCATAGCCTGGTTCAGCTGTTTGTGCCGCGGCCTGGATCTATTCACCCCCTTTGCCTGCCTTAGTTTCTATACTCTCAGTTCCAGTGGAAGCAGCCCTATTTAGGTTAGTGAGGAAGGCAGAGCATTTCTTACTCCCTATTTCCTTCGGGGTTTGATTATATATTTAGCTAATTTTTCGCTCGACCCTACCTTCGGGTATATTGCGAAACATCTGGAGGCTCCAAGGATAGGTTTTTCTGTTTCTGGTTGAAGATCTTGTTGAGTTTTGGGGGAGATTTATCGGTGTCGCTTCCTACCGTGCCATTACTCTGACGTCCTATTTTTTTTTATTAAAGATTTGTCTGCAAGCCTGATGCAGCCATCAAAAGAGCCACATCTGGCTTGTGAGCCATAGGTTCCCAACCCCTGCTCTAAGTCATGATCCTAGGGATGTTTTAATAATTGAACCAAAAGAGTGGATGTGATGTGGAGGATGTAAGTGTAATTAATGCCAGTGAACTGTGTGCTCATAAACAGTAAAGAAGAGATGTTGTAGGTCAGTGGTCCCCAACCCCCAGGCCACGGACCGGTACCAGTCCGTGGGCCATTTGGTACCAGTCTGCAGAGAAAGAATAAATAACTTACATTATTTCCATTTTATTTATATTTAAGTCTGAACGATGTTCTATTTTTTAAAAATGACCAGATTCCCTCTGTTACATCCGTCTAAGACTCATTCTTGACCCTTGTCTTGGTCACATGATACATTTATCCATCCCACCCTAAAGGCCAGTCCGTGAAAATATTTTCTGACATTAAACCAGTCCCTGGCCCCAAAAAGGTTGGGGACCACTGTTGTAGGTGGTCTATTTTTATCACCATTTAAATAAAAAACAAATCAGAACTTGCATCTATGGAAGAGGGTCATCTACAGTGTGAAAAGCCAGAGTTCAGCAATATGGTCTATTTTCTTCCTCTCAAGGAGAATGGAAATTGTCAATGACAGTAGGCGTATGTGCTGTAATTCAAAAGGCAAGGGAGAGCTATTTGACATTTAAAGAAATAGCCTACCCACCTTGCCTTTCACAGCATTTTTCACTATGGATTAACATGTAACTTTTGAGTTGGATTAATTCTTGAATCATTTACTACTTTGGTGGTGGTGGTGATGTGAGATGGTATTGGGTCGGGGGGCAGAGTCAGTGGGGAATAAAGGAAGAAGGGACTGATTGAACCCCAAGGCCCTGGCTGGGTAACTCAGTCAGTTAGAGCATCATCCCAACATGCCAAGATTGCAGGTTCCATCTCCTGTTCAGGGCACCAAAGAAACTGGTTGGTTAATGACACTGTGCATGGGTATTATTCTCAGTGTTTTCTTATTTGTTTTTCCCAAACACTACCAAAAAGTAACTTGTGTGGAATTAAACAAAGATCACCCACACAGAGAACAAGAACTACTTACGGACTGTAATACTAGGTAGTAGGCTGCCACCCTGCCCTACCCGACTTGTCCCGCCCCACCCCACTGCTTGCATTTGGCAGAGACTGAAATAGAAGGCAGGGGCAAGAGTAGAAAGACTTATGGTGGCCAAACAGGAAGGTCCCTACAAATTAGAGCTGGGTGGCACGGCCTGGGGCAGTAAGAGGTGAGCAGGCTGACTGGAAAAGGGATGTGAGGCATATTCCATGAGGTGGAGCATGTTTGCTTTCCCCTGTTGGGCCCAGTTGGAGGGAGTCAGGACAGGAAGTTCTCAGTTGGAGGCAAAAAAACTGATCAAAAATGAGAGGCTGACAGGTCAGTCTTGACTTTTTGGGACTAGCCTGTTGCTTCCAGAAGTATATACGGTTTGGGGTTTCCAGCCAGGAACCTCTGTCTCCACTTCAGGCCACCAAATACCTCTCCAGGTTGGGGAAAGCTTATACATATAACAACAACAACAAAGTGATCATTACAGAAAGCATAATGGTTAATCACATATTTACATTTTTATGTGTTATTTATAAATGATAATGTATGTAAATAAAAACAATGACCACTGCCATTATGACTACTTACCATGCACCTTTAGACTGCCTGTCCCTGCCCACTGTAAGTTGCCACACCACTCTCAGGTCATTTCCTACACCCTTCCCCTGCTAATGTCTGTCCTTAACGTCCTCTCCCATTGTCAACCTGCCATCTGGTTGACCTCTTTTCTTTGGAGGGTATAAAAGCAGCCACCTAGCAGAAGGGATTAAGCAGTGACCATGTGGAGATGCCTGGCTGTCAGCTCAGGAGCCTGGCCTCCTTTCAATCCATGGCAGTGAAAGGGGGCTTTGAAAATATATCCCCCCCTTCACTTACTGCCTTTCTTTTATGTCCAGACACCCCTGGGAGAGAGATAGTTTCCAGATCAAGAACAAACTCCTTTTGTGCTGATGAAGAGCCACTGGGTAAACTTTAAAAAATTTTACCCTGGGTGGGAAAGTGAGCAGTCCCAGGCAAATTTAGAAATTTCCTGGAAGTGAGGCACATCCCTCCTGCCTGTCTTTCCAGCATCATCTTTGGTCAAGAGGTACCCTTTGTGGGCAGAGAAATGATTGGGTTTGCTTTCTTTCATCATCTCTACCAGGAAATAATGCTAAACAATAAATATGGAATAGAAATGGTGGTAATTGCAACAATGATGATAGTATTTCTCTGTTTTTTATAGACAAAATATATAAATTTATAATGTTGTGATAAGATTGCATGGTAACAAGAACTGACCAGACTTTGTGGGGCAACTGTCTTACATATTGTACACAAGTGATGTAGTTCTGTGTACCAACTATACTTAAAAATAAATAGTTAACACTTACCTCCTGTCCTTACCTACCCCTTCTACAGATTCTCTGACCCACCCCCATTGCACCCCACAGTGTCCCTTCCCTCAACCATGTGTCACCTACAAATAGTTGTAGAAAAGTCAACATGTTAGCTGGGTGGCAAAGTACAGGACTGGTAGGCTGGTCAAACTGGGAGCCTATACTGTGCGTCTAAGTCCTGGACAGTTAGGGAGGAGTTGCTGTCAACTGGTAGACCATCACAATTGGCAAACCATCCTGGGTGTGCACCATGGACTACAGGCTGACCAGAATGTGAAACAGAAGCAGTGGAGGGGGAAAGGGCATATGGGTTCAAAGCTAGTATTGGACTTCTGGTCATGCACTGGCACTGAAGTGTGGGCCTGTGGCACCCCTGGGAAGGGAGCACAATCCCGGCTTATTGGTGCTGCCCCACATCCTGTCCCTTGTCCCAGCCGTTTCTTAAAGCCCCAGCAGAGTCAAAGAAGAGGAGGAAGTCAAGCGGCCAAAGGGAAGTAGACGTCAAAGGACATGTGAGAACTGTCGCTGCCGCCCCCTATATTTTCTCACCTTGCTGCATTGCGTGGGTGGTGGCAGGAAAGGATGGAAAGACAAACCTTTGTGTCCAGGGCTGGTCTCTAGTAAATGGCAGCGAGGGAGCTATGCTGCTACTTAGGGAACCCCAGCCCAGGTGCAGGTCATCTAGGATTGGTTTAGCACCATGTTCCCAAGAACATGCCTTGCATGATGGGCGAGGGGGTGGCCCCTTTTCTGGCCACACCCATTTCCCAGGGAAAACGGCTGGTCCCACCTGATGGTCTTTTTTTTAATTTAGAAATTAAATTTAATGGGTTGACATTGATCAATAACAGTACATAGGTTTCAGGTAAACATTTCTATAGCATTTGAACAGGTGATTTGTGGTGTGTGCCCATCACCCAAAGTCAAATCATTTGTCATCACTGTATATTTGTCCTTCTTCATTCCCCTCCCTCATACACCTCCCTCTGGTAACCATTTCACCTTTATCTATGCTTACAGGATGGTCTTAGTGCAAATGGAGCACACCAAGCCACAGGTGAGGAATGTGCCCAGTGGCCTGCTCTCAGGGGTGATGGGGGCAGGTAATCTTAGGCCAACTGAGGCTCCACAGCACTGCCCTATAGTTCTGCCTGGGCAGAATTCTGACTTAGAGGAGTTCAGTCATAATCCCACAGATGGCAGCTTCACCCCACTGGTGCCTCAGCCAAGCACATGCCCCAAATATTTAAACCTACAGTTTCTCTCATACTGACCAGGATTACCATGGCAACACCACATCATCAGTAGGGTAAAACTAACCTGTCTCAATGCAGCTCACTGTCCCTATTAGTGGTTGAACAATCTAACACTTGTGAATTCTGCTTCATAATAACGGGAAGAGACAACATCAAAGGATCAAAAAGCAACATTTGCTATGAATGTTTGGCCACCACAAACCAGTTACCCCTGTGGTAACCCTTCTGACACCTCTAGCTTAAAACCCAAAAGGTCAGCGAATAATGAGGCCGAACTTTCATCATAGTCTTTATTTGTACTGACTATCAAAATCAAGTGAGAGTTTGCCCTGCTGCTCCACCAGAGATTTCTGTCCTCCCTGAGCTCACCTTCGCATACCTGCATTACCATTTGACAAGTGTTCCACCCCAGTCAAACCTGGGACTGTTCCCCAAGCCCTGCCTCCACCATGCCTCACAGGGTCAGTGGGAAAACAATAAGAGTCATGGTATTTCACTGGTGGCCCCCAAGACTTCAGACACCAACTCACCCCCTTACAAGGACAGGAGGGCACCAAGGGACTCCTACTTATTCTATAGCCCTCATGTTTCTTTTTCCTGACAGACTCGAGTCAACCTCAACAGAATCCTTCCAGGTTGATTCAGCCAAGCCCATCCCCTTGACTGTGGTTTCCACTGGATGGTAGGTATGGAGAGTGGGGTGGGAATCACATTTATCCATTCATGCATGTCATTAATTGATGACGAGGCATTTGGCTACCTTAAGAGAGTCATAGTTACTCCTGCTGTTTACCCATGCTTCATTGGATTTCTTCATTTAGACATTCAAAGCACTGGACGGAAGACTCACCATGGGTTTTTGCAATGCTTTGTTTTAAATAAAAGTAGGATTCCCCTGGTTTGCTTAGTTCTAAGTTGAATGCTAGACGCCAGCCAAGGCATTGCATAGAACCTCAGTCCAAGATAGGACCCTGCAGCATTGGGGAGACCAGCATGCTGGACCTCTGCAGCAGCAAGAAAGGTGAGGGCAGTGGGGGAGGATGGGGAAGGATACCTCCCTGGGGCCATGATGCCTGCCATAGCAGGGTGACCCACAGGAAGGGACCTGCTCATGGCCAGAATCCACACTGCTGCAAGCCCACAGGGATCTACAGAGATTTCACTCCCGCAGGGGCCCCACTTTCCTCCCCCACCCACTGCACTGTCCTCCCACCACTGAACTCCAGGAAGGCCAGAGGTGGTGGGGAGGGTGGAAGCTGCATGAGTTGGGTGGAGAAGGACAGGGGTGCCCAAGATGTATGTGCAGGGTGCAGCAGCACCTCCTCAAGCCATGCTAGAGCTCAGCCCCACTTCACACCTGAGCCAGGCCACCCAGCCCTTAGAGCCAGTTCTTATCCCAAAATTTCAGATCTGGCTTGCCAACTTCCCTTACCTACATTTTCCCAACATGCCAGAGGTTATTCACCTTGGAGGCTTGCTGTGGATATTGATACAGACCCATGTGAGATTTACACCCTCTACCCTAGATCTTCAAGGGCCTGTGAGAGCTCCTTAGATACCGCCAGAACTGGAATGCTTTCTAAGGCACAGGGCCCTCTCTCAAGGCAAATCCATTCCAGGGCACCCCGCTTTGCACAAAGAAAGAGAACTCTCCCCAGGGCTCCCAGCTTCTCCAGAATCAATTGCATTCCTGCATCAGACCCCTCAAGGCATCCATTTCTGATACCCCAGATTCAGGGATCTGAACCTGACTCTCTTTCAACTCGCTGAGGTCAACTGAGGCCATCACCTGTCCCTTTGGATCAGTGCTCGCCTACCTCTCAGAACTGACTGACCCATGTTTAACTGTTGTTCACATGGAACCCTTTCTCACTTAGCCTCTAAGGTTCTCATTTGAATATTTGCTAATACCACCAAGATCTGCACCTGTGACAGCTCCACCCAGGCCTGTGCCCTAGGCTTCAAGGCTTACTACAGTGGCCCTGTTACTTGTAGAAGGGTATCATCTGTGAGGTGGGAGGCACATGGGGAAGGGGGAACCTGTTTTCCACAGACTGGCACTCTGCTCCCCATCCTCATCTTTCTGGATAGTGTCATCTGCCATTCACATCCTGGACTGCCTGCAGCAGCTGTGTATGGGCCCATGCCCCAGTGCCATCCATTTTCAGGGCTAGTTGATTCGGCAGATGAGTTGTTACACACTCCTTAGTGGATTCGGACCTCCATGGTCACCATCATACTGTCTATATCAACCAACACATTTTCTGGGGTCTGATGAATGTCAGCATTGGGCGCCTTAACCTGGCATTCAGTTCATCCCACAGCACTAGTTCTGCTTACCAAAAGTGGCCCACTAGGTACTTGCATTCCACACCTGGCTTCACTCCAGGAAGTGGGCTTCTTAACCATTTAAAGTTTGAGAATAGGTTGAGATTGTTTCAGCCCCAAGACCTTTAGTCACTTACTTTACTTAAAAACTGCTTGGTTATACAAGTGAGAGTGCTACCTATCCTGAGGGAAACTTCAAAGGGAAACAGATACATGATGGTTCGATTCATCTTTTGCCCCTATACCTAGGTTGGATGACTGATTTTCAGATCAGGACTGCTACAAACCTCAACCAGGGTTTCCTCTGGCTTTGCCCTGCCCAGGCCTAGGTCACCATCTTTCCTGCCCTAACATGCGCTTGTGCTCCACCTCCACGGGCAGTGAGTGAGATGGCCAGTGATGCACCCTGGGCAGACTGGAGAAGCCTCCAGAACCTACGTCGGTGGTGTAGGTTGTGAGCATTGCCTTCACCTTCATTGTGCCTTAGAAGCTTTTTTGCCAGCCCCTGCCTCGATCACATGTTAGACTCCTCAGTCCCTGTTTGGTAGCTGACATTGCTGCTGACCCTGTGTGCTCTCTTTGCTGTGCTTTGTAATGGCCTGGCACCTGGAATCCACACCTTCCTTCTGCCCTATAGTGCCACTGCTCTGGGCACAATGGGGACAGTCCGCCCTGCCCCCACACATCCTACCACACCCCAAACTGCAAGCATGGCTCACATACAAAAACCTATTAATATATTGATAATTTACTGTGTTAATAGAATGAAGGAGGGAAAGCACATGACTATCTAAAGAAATACAGAAAGATCATTTGACAAACTCCCACACCTTTTTGTGATAAAAACACTCAACAAACTAGGACTAAAAAAGAATTTCCTCAACATGACAACAGGCATTTACCAAAAACCAACAGCTAAAATCATACTCAAGCCTGACCAATGGTGGCACAGTGGATAGACCATTGACCTGCGACACTGAGGTCCCAGGTTCGGAATCCTAAGGTCTCAGTCTTGAGTGCAAGCTCACACGGCTTGAACGTGGGATCATCAATATGATCCCATGGTCACTGGCTTGAGCAAGGGGTCACTGGCTCAGCTGGAGCCCCTTCTCCACCCCATCTAGGAATGTATGAGAAACAATCAATGAACAACTAAAGTGACACAACTACGAGTTGATGCTTCTCATCTCTCTCCCTTTCTGTCTGTCTCTCTCTCACTAAAAATAAAAATAAAATTATGTCAATGGTAAAAGACTGAAAGTTTTTCCTCAAAGATCAAGAGAAAGGCAAGGATACTCACTTTTTCATTCCTATTCAACATTACACTGGAAGTTCTAACCAGAGCAATTACGCGATAAAAGTAAACAAAATGTATCCACATTAGAAAGAAAGAGGTAAAACTATCTTTATTCACAGATGACATGATCTTATATATAGAAGATCCTAAAGAATCTACAAAAAAAATCAATTTGGGCCTGACCAGGCAGTGGCGCAGTGAATAGAACGTCGGACTGGGATGCAGAGGACCCAGGTTCAAGACCCCGAGGTCACCAGCTTGAACACGGGCTCATCTGGTTTGAGCAAAAGCTCACCAGCTTGGACCCAAGGTCGCTGGCTCAAGCAAGGGGTTACTCGGTCTGCTGAAGACCCACAGTCAAGGCACATATGAGAAAGCAATCAATGAACAACTAAGGTGTTGCAACGAAAAACTGATGATTGATGCTTCTCATCTCTCTCCATTCCTGTCTGTCTGTTCCTTTCTATTTTTCTCTCTGACTCTCTCTCTGTCCCTGTAAAAAATAAAAGTTTAAAAATAAAAAAAAATAAAAAAATCAATTTGGGCTAATAAATTCAGCAAAATTATAGGATATAGGATCAATATAAAAATCTATTATATTTCTGTATGTTAGTAATGATTATAAAATAAAATTTAAAAATTTCATTTACAATAGCATCAAAATCCCAAGCACTTTTTTCTCCCAGAAATATAAAAGCACATCTTCAAATTGACAGAGTTGCAAGGGATTCCAACAGCCAAAACAGTCTTAAGAAAGAACAAAGTTGGAAGATTCACACATGAGATTTGTTTGGCAGAACGCAACACAGTCTCTCTGTCTTTTCTCAACTGTCACATTAGGGGTGGTAAAGGATCCAGATGGAAAAATTTCACCTTCCTATATGTCAGGTGCATCTGACAGCTATGGAGTTTAGGAGTTTTAACAGCTGGACTGGGCAGGCCCTACTCTCAGATGACGAGCTGGCTGGGGGCATGTCTGTGCCTGTGCACAGGGGCTGGACAACACTAGCTTGTCCCCCAAAAGGAAGAACCACTGGGGCCTGACTGACACTGCTGCACTCAAAGGGAGGTTGGGACCCCACTTGCTGAGAGCAAGCTTCTCAGCACCTGTCCAGAATGCCTACATTAGTAGTGATTTAGGGACCACACCCTTTTCTGTAATCACCAGCTATACAGCAGGGTGTACTGACTTCCTGAACTGCCCCCCCAGTCCCACTCACTCATGACCACTGCTGTGTTCTGAGATCCACAGCTGGCCTTGACTGTGTCTGAACCCAAGGGGTGGTCCAGTGAAGCTGGAAAGGACTGCATGGCTACGAAGGGGGTGGGGGCTCCATCCTCAGCCCCGGTTCTTCCCTTCACTTTCAAAACCATCTTCATGCAGTCCAGTGGCTTCAGAGAAGCAATGAGAGTGATGATGGCACTGATGGCTAACACTTACTGAGCATTGACACAATTATTCTAATACAACAGCCCTATAAAGCACAATATTATTTAGCTCCAAATCTGATACTCCCAACCCCTATGTTCCCAGAAAGAGCTGGAGTGGACAAGTGTGTGGGTACCAGCCTTGCAATGCCCCCACTCCCATAAGGTGCTCAGTGTCCTGGTATCTCTGTAAGCTCAGTCCAGCATATGGCCTGGAGTCGAGAATAATAGAAATGTGTGGAAGTCAAGAGTTGAGACTCAGCCCAGGCCAGTTAGCTCAATCAGAGCCCTGGTCGGCAAACTGCAGCTCGCAAGCCACATGTGGCTCTTTGGCCCCTTGAGTATGGCTCTTCCACAAAATACCACATGCGGGCACTACCTCAATAATGAATGTACCTACCTATATAGTTTAAGTTTAAAAAATTTGGCTCTCAAAAGAAATTTCAATCGTTGCACTGTTGATATTTGGCTCTGTTGACTAATGAGTTTGCTGATCACTGAAGAACATCATCCTAAAACAACAAAGTTGCAGATTCAATCTTTGATCAGGGCACATCTCTCTGAAATTAATTTTTAAGAAAAGGTGAGACTTAGCCCTGGCCAAATGCCTCAGTAGACAGAGGATCTTCTGGTGCACTGAGGTCACAGGTTTGATCCCCAGTTAGGGCACATATGAGAGTCAACCAATGAATGGATAAATGAGTACACAACTAAACAAAACTAAGTGGAACAATGAGATGACGTGTCTCTTCTTCCCCCTATCTCTCTCTCTCCCTCTTCTTCCGTCTCTCTCAAATCAATGGGGAAAAAAAGAAAGAGTTGAGACTCACATTCCTCAGCAACTTTCTTTCTATCCTCTGCCAGGTTCTGGTGGGCAGAACCAGCTGCCCTGATTCATTCCAGCTCCAGATATAAATGTTCCCAGTTTCTGAAAGAGAGATTGAAGGGGGGCTGTAATGCTGGTGGTTGAGGCAAGGCAGGTTCGCACTGAATTCAGGCTGATGGCAGAGGAACTGCGGAGCTGGAAAGCGTCTGGACATGCCCATTTATTGGACGCTCGCAGAGACAGGTGAGTGAATAAACAAAGGACTAATCATGCAAAGTCCTTGCAGCCAGGAAACCAGCACACAAGCCTAACTCAGCTGTTTTCCCAGCAGTGCCCATTAAAGAGGCTGAAATCCTCCATCCACCTCCTAACCCCCTTGCATCTCTCCAAACTCCCCTACACCCCACTAGCTCCCTGGTGACAACTGAGGTCTGCTCAGCCAAGTTAGCATCTAAAGAGAGAATTCCTCCCTCAGGATCAGCAGCATCCTTGTCTTAACAAGTTCCCTTGTCCCTGAAGTGCCCTCAGGTCACCCTTTTCTTTAAAGGAAGTCTCTTGCTGAACCTTCCTCTTTATTTTCACTTTTAGACTTTGTTACTAAATTGGTCTCCACACTCCTCCCACCACACACATGCACATACTTCAGAAATGAGTCTCTGAAAGTTCTCCCATGATCTCTGTTCAAATTCCCTGAGCCCTGCCCCTTTCTTCAGCCCCACCTGCCTCTGGTCCTGGGGAAGGCCTCAGCTTGAAGCTCCCACCCTCCTTGCCTCCACATCACTACATTTTGTCAGTAGTAGCAACAGTCCCAATGCAAAAACTTCACTAACAATAGTAGCTGATTGTTATCAAGTGCTTTAATCTGTGCCAGTGTTTAAGCTCTTCTCAAATATAAATCTTCAATTCACAGAATAGCCTACACAGGGTTATATGACTATAGTCTCATTTTACACAATGTCCCCACTGTATTCATGAGAAAACTAAAGGCACAGAGAGTTTCAATGCTCCACCCAAGGTCACAACTGGCACAGTAATGATCTGAACCCAGGAAGTCTGGTTTGAAACATCTGGGCTCCAACCATGATACCAAACATATGGCCTCAAATTCCTTCTGGACCCCTAAATGTGAGATTTGCCACTGGGCTCTTTCCAGCATCTGCTCTATTGCCTGCAGTCCAGTAATTCTGGAGCCAGGATTCCAACCCAGCCCCATTAAATAAAAATAAGGGGGGGCATCAGTGCTGGCATACAAATGTTTTTCAGGTCCCCAGGCGATATAAGTAGGAGTCAGAGGCCCAGATGCAGACCTTTGACAAAATCATCAGCTTCAAGCCCCACTGAACAGCCCTGGAATCTGGATCATCTGCCAGGCTATGGACTCACAATCCAAAGTGGAATTCCTCATCTGGTCCCAGGTCTCTTCCCATGGCACCACCAAGGCTCACATTCACCACCTTTATCCTCCCTGAAGACAAAAGTATCTACTGTGAGCCACACATCATGGCCACCTAGACACTTAAAGCCTTTCTCGCTATTCTTCTTGGCTAGGTTGCCCCTCACCCTTTAACTCTTCCTTACAGGGTATTTTAGAAGAAGAGTCCTTGCTGGAGGCAGATGGATGAGGTAGTTAGACCAGTAACAATATAAGAACAGTCCAAGTGTGAACAGGTGATGGAGGTTGCAGAGGGGCTCAACTTCAGAGGCATGCAGGAGTCATGAGTGACTGAGCTGACTGATGTGGGATGAGCTTGAAAGAAGGCCTGCCTAGGCCCCCTCTCCCAAAACTGAAAGGGAAGGAAGGTTTGCGGGCTACAAGACCCGAGCTTCTTTGGAGAAGCACCGGTCACTCACCATTCACACACACATACAGTGTGTTAGCCAACTTCGGCCACCTCAGCCATGGGCAGGCCTTCCAGAGCCTCCAACAGCCACTGCTCCAGCCCTGCTTCCAGACTGGTGGACCAGCTGTCCATGCCGGAGCAAGGGAACCCCTGGTCAGCTCTAGTCACATCAAGGGGTCTCCCTCCACTTCCTTCCGCAGTCACACTCACCTGCCCCTGCCCCTGTCCCAGAAGTACACCCGGCCGGCTTCGCCCAGCAGCCACACATGATCTGCGTCCAGCTTCAGCGGATGAATCTGCAGCTCCCTGGACAGTGCAGGGGCAGCCGCGGGCTCACGTAGACGCAGGCGCAGGGCAGCAGGGGCAGCCGCGGGCTCACGTAGACGCAGGCGCAGGGCAGCAGGGGCAGCAGCCAGCTTGGTTCTCACCACCCGCTCAGACTACCGCGCTGGGCCCAGAAAGGTTCTCGGTGCTGCGCTCAGCATGGCGCCCAAGTCTTCGGGCTGCGCACAGCACCAAAAGCAGCGTCTCCCAGGGCCACACGTCCTGGCAGCCGTCCACCTTGCTGCCTGCCTAGCTGGGCAGCTGCACCGGCAAGCACATACAAGAGATGAGACCCGGCTGAGCAGGAGGCGGGGACATGTGGCCAGGGGCCGGCTTGGAGTGGAAAGGAGAAAGGAGGGGGACGCTCATGTCTTAGGAATGCCGTGTAGCTCCGTCTGGTGCTCACGGCCGCTGAGGTCCCCGTCAGAGTCTGTTGTGCACTGCTGCTCAGGGTTGTGGACCTGACGCCAAGGCGAGAACACAGCTCCTGCATGAAGCCGCTAAACCAAAGCCAAACCAGGACCCTGGGCCCAATCTGCTAAACCCTACCGGGCTGGTTAGGCAACATGACGAACCCGAGATCCTTGCAGAGGGTTCCTTGCCAGACAGCCACTGCCTTACCTGTAAGATGGGGAAAGTGCCACCCTCCTAACCATAGCGCCAGAAATAGCCATTCCAGAGGTTCACTGAGTGGGAGCCTTGGCTTAAAAGTCTTACCAGATTTAGAACTCTCAGCTTTCTAGGGTGGGGCAATCTCCCTGCCCCCCTTTTTGACTCAGAAAGCTCAGCCTCCCACAATGTAGGCCTGAGAGATTTAAGTGCCTTCTACTTCAGGAGGGTCAGGCTGGAATCTGAGCCCCTTCAACTCCAAACTTCCAGTGTCAGGTATATTATCCCATGTAATGTTGGTATGGGGAATTGTCCCTGTTTGACAGAAAAAGTAACCCAGAGAAACTAACCCTACACAATCATACAGCTTAGAACTGAGAGGGGCAGAAAGATAAACTCCAGGCCCACCGACTGCATACTCTGCTGTTCCCACCAGTGAACAATGGGGAGAAGGTAAAGGGTACAGCCACTTTCAGAGTTCACATTTGCTTCTGCAGCTAACAGGGCCTTGTGTTCTCAGCTAATTCACTTAAATTAAGTCTCTGAGTTCAGCTCAGTTCTTTAGTTTTACAAAGGC
This sequence comes from Saccopteryx leptura, assembly GCF_036850995.1. Lineage (NCBI taxonomy): Eukaryota > Metazoa > Chordata > Mammalia > Chiroptera > Emballonuridae > Saccopteryx > Saccopteryx leptura. The sequence continues at coordinate 125,988,349 of NC_089508.1, forward strand.
GGGGGTAGGAAAGGGGGATGTTTGTACTTATCTTGTGGAATTGTTTGGAATAGATGCACATAAAGGGTTCAAGGGCTGGCACACCATACTAGTTTACTGCATTCGGTACTTTGAGTTGATAAATATGACCATGGATACTTATCGGGTTTTCAGGACCCTGTATAAGCACAGTTTCAACTGGACCCATCTAGTCATTTATTCATTCCACAGGCATTTATTGATTCTTTACTCTGTGCCAAAGAAGGGGGCTTTCTGCCTCCAGGAGCTCACACATCAATGGGGAGACAGAGGCAGTCTAGTGCTCACACAGCAATGTGCTTTCTCAGTACAGCATGTGCAGCAGCTTAGTCAGAATTTCACGGGCATTTTCAAGCCTTTGAAGTCAGATTCTGGGCCTCTCCTGAGATAAAAGTTCCTTGACTCCTATGTTCCTAACACATTCTGTGTCCAATTCCAACTCAAGGAGGCCACTGACTTTGACCTTGACCCTGTGCCCTATGCCCCCTCAGGCAACTCCTTCCAATGGGCAGTCTTGAGAGAGGAAAGGTGGGAGCACAAAGCAGCTTCCCAGGAAGTAGTGGCCAGCCCAGGACCTGGCTGACACCAGCCAGTGGAAAAGTATGGAAGTCCTGTGCCTTGTGTGAGGTGCCCATTGGCTGCCACAATGCCTTAGGGCCAATCCCCCGTGCAAGGGTAGTGTTTACCTCCGTACCTAGGGTCCAGCGGCCTGTCCAGTCCAAGCTTCCTGGAACCTGTCCCAAGTCCTACGCTGTGCCACTGCAATCTTGGATGCTATGTGGAGGTACCTCCGGTGAGCATATGTCCATGGCAGAAGTGAAGAAGAGGGTCTGGGACAGGAACAACCTGCCACCCCCAATTTTGCTTTCTCTCACTTGCAGGACTGCTGCCGGTTGGAACAGGCAGGTGCCTCTACGGTCTTACCTCCCATTGGCTCAGGACCTGTCATCTATCCCATTGAGCCAATGAGCTAGGCTTGGCTTGGCTTGCCTGTAGAGTAAGAGGGAGGAACAAGCTGGATGACACACCCACAACAAATCTTAGCGTTGCCTGAGTGGTCACTGTGTGAGAACTCTCAATGTAAAGACAAAAGTATTTAAGAGCCAGCACCTAGGAGTCTATACCTTAAACGATTTGTGTATTGGTTAGCTTTCTAGGCTTAACCCCCAAGCCTCCAATGGGATTAAGCAGTGACTCAGTGGCATGAGGTGAGGAATCCACATGATTTCTTTGTGTACGTGACTCAACTGTGCAATCGTCTATCCCAAATCCTGCTCCAGAGAGTGACCCACAATCAGCCTTCCTGCAGGCCACAGACAGGGCACACATTTGAGTTCCACACACTTTTATTAGACATTCTGGGACAGTCCTGCTGGCAGGCACAGATGATGCTTACTGCTGGTAAGGCTGCTGGATGTGTTCTCAATGCTGGAACTCTCAGCTGAGTTAGGAGGTGCCTTCTCTTTTCCCAGATGTCTAAAGTAGTATAGAGAAAGCCTTGCTACGTGAGCCTGGAGGCAGTGCTGGCAGAGCAGGGCTGTGATGAGCTCGGGCCCTGGCTCAAGACAAAGGACGTCAAAGTGCAGCTGGGGTAGAGGGGCCAGAGTGCTTTGCCGTTCAGGCCTTAGTGGCCAAACCTGCATGTCCTCATTCCTTGTGCTATATAATGCACAGTGCATGCATGAGACTGGCCCTTATTCTCCATCTTGGTTGTAGTACCCAGCTCAGGACCTGGCTTCCCATATTCCACTGCCTTCTCCAAAAAAGCCACAGCTGCCCTCATGACAGGGCCCACCTCACCGCTTGCCAGTACTGACAAGGATCTCTGGCACCTTGCTTTATATCAGGGAGCTAGCAGGTCTCTCACGAGGCCTCCATCATGTTCAATACATCACGGTGTTCCGGTGCTACAGCACTGAGTTGGAGCTCAGAAGCAGAGCCTGCAGGATCTCTAGCCAGTGTGTGGTCTGTAGGAAATAGGGTAATGTGAATACTGAGAAACAGGCTGAACCCTGGCAGGGGCACACCCACCCAACCTGGACTCCCCCTACCAACCACTACCACTGCTCAGTGAGTTCTGGCCCACCTCCACTCCCTCACAGAGTAGAGAGACTGACCACTTGGGGAGAAAGTGAGCATGGCCAGGCCCCCAGCAGCCACCTAGCACAGCAGCTAATTGTCTTCCACACTGTACAGCACCAGCAGCTGCAGCCAGTCATTGCCCTTGGCTTCAAAGACTGGTCCCATACCTGTGACCAGATAACGAAGGACACGAGGTCACCTGGGGAAAAGCCCATCCAGGGGCTCATGACCAAGTTACACATGCCCTCTGTGGCTGTGTGACAGATCAGCTCATGGTCCTTGAACATGTAGACCTCAATCTAGGGCACAGCCCTCTCCTTCAGAATCTCCTGCCTGCAGAACCAAGGGTGGCAGTGTTGGCACCATCAGAGCCTCCACCACCATGTTTCCATTCAAGCCAACCCCTGGCTAAGAACTTCCCTGGGCAATATCCAAACACTCTCATGCACTAGGTGTGAGCTCCAGTGGTTTTCAGACTTCTAACCAGGCCTAGGAGACAACATAAAACCTTGGAGAATTGTCTGAACTAGAACTTAGCAGACAATGCTGGTGGTGATGGTGATGCTAACACCTACAATTTAAGCACTTCCCCTGACTCAGCACTTAAACTGACATCATCTTCCACACAGTCCCGTGCTGAAGGTGCAGGTGTGACTATCATTAGCACTTTGCAGATGAGAAAACCAAGCCTGAGGAGTGAGTCTGTAGTGAATGTCACAATTAGTAGTAATAGCTAATGTGCATTGATTGGGCACATGTCTGAGAGCCAGGCACCTTTGTACTAAGTACTTTTACATGTATTTTCTCATTTAATTCTCCTCACCACAATTACATGAGGCAGGTAGGTACTATAACCATACTATTTCAAAGAGGGGAACACTGAGGTATGGAGAGATTAAGTAATTTGCTTGAGGTTACACACTAGTAACCAGAGAAACCAGGATTCAAACCCAGAAGCAGAGCCTGCAGGATCTCTAGCCAGTGTGTGGTCTGTAGGAAATAGGGTAATGTGAATACTGAGAAACAGGCTGAACCCTGGCAGGGGCACACCCACCCAACCTGGACTCCCCCTACCAACCACTACCACTGCTCAGTGAGTCCTGGCCCACCTCCACTCCCTCACAGAGTAGAGAGACTAGAACTTGACTCTAGAACTTGCACTATTATGGTCAAGTAAATTGTTCTCATGGAATGGTCCCCTCAGCTGAATGATACAGAAGGGACTCAAATACAGCAATGACCAAAAATTGTATTACAAACTATAAAGTACTTCAGTGGGAATAATCTAAACCTTATACCCTGCCCAGGCCTCACATCTCAAGAAACCTTATTGGAGCCTCTCACTGATCCCTGCCAGGTTCATTCGAGCCATGAGCACCTCGAGGTTTTGAAGGACTGAGCAGTTGGGGTGCAACAGAGACAAGAGGCCAGACTACTTAACAGATCTGCGCAATGCACTCTACTGGTTGAGACTACATATCCTAGGCCCTGCCAACCCCACTGACCCTGCAGGTGGCAGTCCATACAAACAGGAGGCTTCCCTCCCTATTCTAGGATTCAACAAAGCCATTTCCTGTTGGTCCTAAGAAGAAGCCACAGCCCAGATCGGAGGCCATCAGAGCCCAGTGATGGGTGGAAGAGAGGCCAGGGCTGGATCAGGAAGACATACACCCTCCTCCCAGGAAACATCATCTCTGGTTTAGAGGTGTTAGTGAGCTTGGCAAGAGCCTGGGCTTTTGTTTGCCCCACATCAGTCTTCCAGGGCCAGTGGGAGCAGAGCCTATGGGCACAAGCCCCTTGGTGATCAAGACATGCCCAGGAGCCTACGGTCCTGGCATCCTGACTGTGCCATCTTCATTTTCTCCCCTCTCCCCAGGCTTGCTGATCAGGGAAGCACAGACCCTCGTCACCTCTCTGAGGTTTTCCATTAAGCTACCCAAACACTTTCTGAAGCATCATTTATAGGCAAGACATGGGCTGGGCTGGGCACTGAGGCTAAGGAAGTCAATGACACAGAGAAAGAACTCCAAACCTTAACAGAAACCCACCTCCTTCAGCATCACTCGGCAGGAAGACATTTCCCCTGGCCATCAATAATGCTTTCTTGTTTCGCACCTAACACTAATTTCTTCTGTAGAAGCCACTGAGTCATGTTTTATAAACCACCAGAAAGGAGTCAGTACACCAGCTCACCTAGCCCCCTCCCTGAACAACCACAGTGCTGTGGTCCTCTGTCTTTTCTGCCAAATCCAGGAAAACCATGCAGGGAGAAGGTGAAGGTGGTAGGTGGTCCTTACCACCTACCAGGGCTCTGGCAGGGAAACATTCCACTTCTGGGCTCAGTAAAGGAAGGCAACCAAGCAGTGGTTTCCCTGATTTAAGAGACCAGGAAACCTGGACCTGCTCCCACTGGAGTTATAGTGGAAACCTCGAGGCTTATGATTCAGGCTCAACTGGACAGCAGCTCTCTGCAGAAATTTATCTGCTCAGGGCTCTGATATTGACAATGTGGTAGGTGGCCTTAATGTTAAACATGATTGCACAATCATGGTGCTTCATCTTGGTGTAGATGATGCGCATGGAGTTACAGGACTCAACTACAGCTATGGAAACATGGGGGGATGAGTAAACAGAAAACTGCCACGACCAGCACAGGAAAGTGAAGACCTGAGTGGGGATGATGGAGAATAAAAGAAAAACACAAAGACATAGATAGAGTTTGGGTAAAGTGGGACATTGTGCTCTGATGGAGACACAGTGACACCGAGCCTGGAAAACCCATTTATTTTATATGCTTAAAGAAGAGGCTATTGTGCTAGGGGAGTAGAGCTGATAACTATGTAACACTCTATCCCACAAGCATATGAGGACATCATGAGTCTGTGGAACCACTATATGACTGCTGCCCTGCTTTTGGTGTCAATACCAAGAACAACCTTCAAGTTGTTTAAGTGACCTTGCCCTGCCAGGTCACTCAAGGATGAGCAGGGCCCTTCCTCTGCTCCCAGCTGCACATAGGCCAGAAGAATTCAGAGGCAGGGCTCTTTCCAGAGAACCACAGGTTAGGCTTCATGCCATAATAGATAGAGACACTCTCCATCAGCAGGTAGGTAGGTTAAGAATCAGTGCCCTCACCAAACTGAGAAAAACTAAAAAGCAATGAAGATCTACATGTTAGTAAGCCTGGAAAAAATTATAGTTTTAATTTAAGATTTTTGAAAGAAACAATAACTTCTTTGACTCCAAAATTAACACATTAACCATGATTTTTAAAACTTTTAAATATTGGCTAAGAAACAAGATATTAAAAGCTTCTAAAATGTTAGGTGATTCTGCAAAAGTTTTCACAAAACCTGGTAGGGGAGGGAAGGTTCTAAAAGATTATTTTAAAACTCTGCAGAAAGAAGAATCATAAGGTCAGAAATTGATGAAGGTCTCAAGTTGAAAAAGCAACATCTGCAGCACTTGCTGCAATTGCGAAACAAAAATAAACTTCTGAGGAAAGAAAGATGGCGATGGAGTATGCGGATGTTCCAGCTGCCACCTCCCAGGACCAAATTGGATTACAACTTAATTTAAGAACAATCATTGAAAAACCAACTTTGGACTAAACTAAGATGACTCTTTAACCAAAGATCACCGAGGAAGTCACACCAAGACTGGTAAGAAGGGTGGAGACACGGAAAGGGCTGCCCCGCTTGGAGTGAGCAGAGGCCCCAGGGGACTCTCACGGCAGGTTGGGTTGCCAGGAGAGGTGTGAGTCCTCAGCTCCAGGCCCAGAGTCCCAGCCTAGAGCCCCAGAGCCTAGAAGAGGCACCCAGACAGCATTTAGCTGTGAAAAGAGCCGGGTTTCTGTCTGCGAGAAAGAGACACAGCTCTCGGATGCAGATTCCATTTTAAAGGGCCCATGCAGAATACCTCATTCACAGCCACTTACCTGGGGCTCTGGCGGGGAGAGCTGAGAGGACTGAAGTTGCAGAAGGAGAGTGTAAAGTTCGAAGCCCTGGGAGAGACACTGTGGGGGATGGCCACCAGAGGCCCTGTGCTGAATCATTCTCTAGTACCACAGTCGCCATCTTTTTTGGGTGGAGCAGTCCCCTCTGAGAGGCATCAACCTGGGAGAAAAGCAACTGCTCCACCCTCAGGAATCTCTCCTACCTGTCATGGTGATGGGCCATTCTGAGAGGCCAGGAAGCAGGGGGCACGTCAGTGACTCAGTTTTCTGGTGTTGAGACCAGAGCTCCCCCCACACTCTCCAGAGTCTATGACTGGTGCTTCCACCTCACAAGAGACTCAGCTGAAACTGTGGGTGGGCAGACCACATCTCTGGGTCTCAGAGGCCACACCCACCAGACTCCTGGGACCTCACCCTACAGAGGTCTGTGAAAAAAGTCTGGACAGACTGACACTTGGGGCTTAGGGGTAGAGCCACACCCACCACCCTTTCTAATTGCCTAATTGCTGCAGGCTCTAGGCCAGAGGTCGGGAACCTATGGCTCGCCGGCCAGATGTGGCTCTTTTGATGGCTGCATCTGGCATGCAGAAAAATCTTTTTTTTTTTTTTTTTTTGTATTTTTCTGAAGCTGGAAACGGGGAGAGACAGTCAGACAGACTCCCGCATGCGCCTGACCGGGATCCACCCGGCACGCCCACCAGGGGCGACGCTCTGCCCACCAGGGGGCGATGCTCTGCCCCTCCGGGGCGTCGCTCTGCCGCAACCAGAGCCACTCTAGCGCCTGGGGCAGAGGCCAGGAGCCATCCCCAGCGCCCAGGCCATCTTTGCTCCAATGGAGCCTTGGCTGTGGGAGGGGAAGAGAGAGACAGAGAGGAAGGAGGGGGGGGGGGTGGAGAAGCAAATGGGCGCTTCTCCTATGTGCCCTGGCCAGGAATCGAACCCGGGTCCCCCGCACGCCAGGCCGACGCTCTACCGCTGAGCCAACCGGCCAGGGCAGAAAAATGTTTAATAATAAAAAAATAACATTAAAAATATAAAACATTCTCATGTATTATAATCCATTCATTTCCTACCGCTCATGTTCATGGTTGCGGGTGGCTGGAGCCAATCACAGGTGTACTCCGGGACAACACCAAATTTTTATTAGATAATGCAAAAGGTATACGGGTCATTATATGGATCTCACGGAATTACACAGGTCGTTGTATAGCTCTCATGGAATTACGCGGGTTGTTGTATGGCTCTCACAGAATTACATTTTAAAATATGTGGCGTTCATGGCTCTCTCAGCCCAAAAGGTTCCCGACCCCTGCTCTTGACTCCAGCAGAGGTTTTTTTCAATGGCTGAGTCCATCAAGCAGCCAGCAGACAGGCTGCAGGAGGTGAGACTCAGGGAAACTTGGTTGTTTGAGGGAACCAGAGTGCACCAGGGTGGGTGAAAGTCAGCCTAGGAGTGCAGCTACATATTTCCATGTACACCTGGGCCTAGCAGAGGCAGCCACAAACTCTGAATTGCTTGTAGCTCCAAAAAAGTAGCTGAGGGCCAGTCATGGGCAATGTCTCCCAATGATCTGCGCTGGGTTTCTGCTTGGGAGGCCCAGGGCTGGCACATCCAGGAGCCAGCTGTGGAAAGCATCAGTTCAGAACCTAACAACTCTTGCTAGAGTGGTATCCTAACAAAAAATCTCCTCACAACCGGCACAGCTGAGGCAATTCCACTCTCTGTGATCAGCACTGGCACAGGGGCTTATGTGCATTGGATAGGGTGGAGCATCACAGTCACCTGGGCTGGGTGCTGGATATTCTGTCCTGCTAAGCTAGATTCCACAGGGGGAAAGGAGAGAGGCTTGGTGCATGGACATTTAAAGTGTGAGTCCCTGTGAGTCTATTGTTGGATCTGGTCAAGGGGCTTAGCCACCTTTGGGAGGGGCACAGTCAGCCCCAGGAGAGGACTCTCTCAGTCTTCATCCCTGAGGCCAGGGTTTCAACAGCTGAAAGAACTTCTGAAGAGGGGACTGTCAGCCACACTCAGTCTCAACCTGCCGCTCACCTTGTTGGGGAGAAATAAAATTTGAGTATCCAGCAGTGGCTGCGAGATCAAGCTCTGGAGTAGGGGCCACATTCTCTGTACTGAGCTCCTTACCAAGAGACTCCTGAAGTAGGGGGTCCCACAAACGTTGTATTCACAAACTCAGCTCCCCTAACCCACCAAGTGTGCATGCGACCTGTAGAGGGGTTGGTTGGGTGAGGCCAACCTGAGCCCACATTACAGTCTTACTACAGAAGACTCTGTGGGAAGACCAGGCAGCTGCAAGAGGAGGAGGAGCAGCTGAAAAGTGGAGACAAATCTTACAGAGCTTGGGGTTTCTATGGAGCTGTGGTCATCTCTAAGCAGGAGGAAGCTAATCCTTATACAAAGGTTGGCCTCTCCCACAGTACACAGACACAGAAAACACAGACACAAACATTGAAAAGTACAGTAGCTGCAGACTGGTAGCCCTCTGCAGGTTACAAACAACAGCTGTCACCAACCCAAGAAGAACTACAGCCAACACTACTGGTAGTGGGTGGCAGACAGCACCAACTCTAGACTCAACTACTTACACAAGCAGCACACCCAAAGGTGGAGTCTAGCAGGCACCAGACACTGTGGAGAATAAATACACCCAACAGGACAGATATTGCACAGTGTGTAATACAGATAATCAAGGTTGGCCTTTAGAGCCAGCCAGCCTGAAGGGATAACTGTACCCATGAAAGGACCAACTGCATTCAATATTCACATACAACAGGAGGGAAAATAGTACCCTCAAGAAGCATTCCTAGAACAAGGAAAACACATGGCCTGGAGGACAGTACCACCAAGCCCATCTTCTTCAAAAAGACCACACAAAAATTACAGTCAGACAAGTGCTACCTAATACACAGACAAAATGGGCAGAGAAATGTGACCCAAATGAATCAGCAAGAGAAATCTCCAGAAAAAGAACTGAGTGACATGGAAGTAACCAAAATCCCAGATACAGAGATTAAAATAATGATTTTTAGGATGCTCAAGAATATTAGAGCAACAATAGATGAATATAATGAGCACCTAAATAGATAGCAAGCATCAAACAACAACAACATTGAAATCATAAAAAAGAACCAGTCAAAAATGATAAATACAATATCAGAAATGAATTTGCACTAGAAGGAATCAACAGCAGGCTGGATGAAGCAGAGGGTGGAATCAGCAATTTAGAGGGCAAGATAAACATAAGCACAGAAGTAAAGCAGGAAAACAAAAAGAGGCACAAAAAGACTGAGGAAACTCTAAGAGAGCTCTGTGACAACATGAAGAGAAACAACATCCACATCATAGGGGTTCCTGAAGGAGAAGAGAACGAGTAAGGGAAAAAGAACATGTTTGAAGAAATCATAACTGAAAATTTCCCTAAATAGACAAAGGAAAAATTCACACAAGTCCAAGAAACACAGAGGGTCTCATTAAAGAGGAACCCAAGGAGGCCTACAGCAAGACACATCATAATAAAGTGTCAAAGTTAAGAGACAAAAAAAAAATACTAAAAACTGCAAGAGAAAAGCAATTAATTACCTACAGAGGAGCCCTCATAAGAATGACATCTGCCTTCTCAATAGAAACACTTCAGGCCAGAAGAGAATGGTAAAAATATTTAAAGTGATGCAAAACAAGAACCTACAACCAAGACTACTTTATCCAGGAAAGCTATTGTTTAAAATTTGTTGTGGACCATAAATGGCAGAAAGCCATTGTAGATTCGAGGCTTAGCAAAAGGCTGAGTTCTCCCCCCTCTTTCTCCATATTTGGCTATTATTTGCACCCACTTCACTTGCTTCCTGGGGTTGCTGGAAGCAATTTACATGCCCTTCTTTTGACTTTGTTTGTTTTCAGATGTTGGTAGATTTCATTAATGCATCCTGTTTTTGCCTTGGGAGAGTTCCTGCTTTAGCCTCAGATGTGTAACTTTGTATCAAGGACTTCCTTGATTTGCATATGGCTATATAATAAAGCAAACTGGGGCTATGGGGCACTCGGATATTGCCATCAGCATTTGAAGAGTTCTCCCGGTCCCATTTTTTCTTGATGAGTATATTTCCTTAATTCTGCACCGTTATTAGGAGCTGCACTGGTCCGTGGCAAGTGGCGCCTGAACAGAAGACTTGAGTATGACTACGAGGAAACTAAAACTGAAGGAAGGTGATAGAACTCCCTAAAGTGTAGTGTGCACAGTGAGTACAGAAAGTTTTGGGGGAAACTGTAGTCGGGAGTAAAAGATTATGGGACAGATAGGGTAAAAAATAAGGAATCTTTTTGTAGAAATGTTTTCATATGAAGAGAAATTGTCATCTGAGGGGTATCGGGGTGAACTGGAAACAGAGGGATGTGAATATGAGGATAACTTGGAGTCTGAGGATGACTCGGGGGATGAAAAATCCGTGGCTATGGCTGCCTTAGCCGCGGGGCCTCCGCTGCCCTCAGCTCCTTCCTACATTCAATCCTCTGCTCCTCTATTCCCTTATCGGGCTGATTGCAGAGTCTATAGCTCAAAATATGGGAAATCCCCTCTCCAACAATCTATAGACCAGGCTCGAAATGTTGAGGAAACAATAAATGGCTTTACCTGTTTTCCTGTTGTAGAAAGACAGGATGATACAGGGAGACTAGTGCCAAAACATGAACCTGTACCTTTTAGAACTCTGAAAGAGCTTAAACTTGCTTGTGTTCAGTATGGGCCTACTGCCCCTTTTTCACTTGGTTTATCAGATACTATTAGTGCAAAGGGTCTTCCCCCAAATGACTGGAAGGCGATTGCTCGTGCTTGTCTCTCCAGGGGTGATTATTTGTTGTGGAAATTGGACATCCTTGAGAATGGATAGGAGACTCAGGTATTAGGAAAATTACAGCTTTTCCTGTCATGGTCTGATTTTCTTTAATGTTTTAACTACAATCTTCTGAACTATCATTTTGTTTCTTTCTTATTCTTTGCCTGGGGGGGGCCTGTGTTGGATCTGACTATAGAAAATATCCCAGCAGCTGCTGAGAGCAAATTTTCTCAGGGAGATTTTGTTTAGTCACATCCTTCAGTCTCTCTGTCTGAAAATGCCCTTTTTAATATCAGGCAGGCATCTTTCTAATCTGGATGTGCTCTGAAATCCCAGGTTTCTCTCTGGTTTGTCTGGTTCGTCTAATTCTTGTTTCTGTTTAGTCTTTGTTTAATGTTGTCTAAAATGTGTCAGTTTTTAAGGCCTGAATTAAGTTTTTTTGCATGCAAAAATTGGAAATGCTGGCTCTAATATTTAGAAAAAATAAAATGTTTTTAGAACTTATAAGAAGCGCTCATTTAAGTTTAAATAGAATAGAATGTAGATCCTTAAGACTAACTAATTTGGTTAGTGCATTGTGAGATGTGTTCAGAGTTAGGAGCCAAATAGCAATTTAAGTATTAGGATTAATCAAAGTTATATGTTATACTTGTGTTTTTTGTGTGTAAATTGTCTTGTTTATGTGTAAGGTTATACTCAGTTAGGCAAGACAAAGGAATTGAGCAAAATTAAGCAGGGCCCTAAAAAGTCATTTCAAGAATTTGTCTCACAGCTAATTCAGACAGTTAGAAGAATTTTATAAAGATGCTAATTCTGCTTCTCAGGCCACATCCTGCAAAAGGGGCCCCAGGGAAATTGGCAATTTGGCTCCTCTGATTTTGCCAATTAGATTCAAAAAATAGGTCAGGAGTGCCCTGAAATGGAACTAACAATACAAGGATGTAAATTTAAAGGACTTTTAGATACTGAAGCTGATGTATCTGTTATTGCTAAGCTACATTGGCCTCCTTCCTGGCCCACTCATGCAACAGCCACAGAATTACAAGGTATAGGGTAGAGTAAATCCCCTCAACAAAGTTCTAGTTTTCTACATTGGGAAGATAAAGAAGGCCATTCTGGACTTTTTCAGCCTTATGTGCTCTCTGGATTGCCAGTTAATTTGTGGGGTAGAGATGTTTTGAAAAATATGGGAGCGTTGCTTGTCAGTCCTAATGGTTTAGTCAGTACTCAAATACTCAATCAGGGATTTTTGCCCACTAAGGGTCTAGGGAAAAGAACAGTGGGGAATTCTCACCCTCATAGAAGTGGCACCCAATACCAGAAGGCGTGGATTAGGATATCAAAATTTAGCATAGGGGCCTTGGTAGCTCCTGCTACCCCAATAATGCATTGTGCAGCTCCAATTACTTGGAAATCAGATAATCTGGTATGTGTAGACCAATGGACCCTTTCACAGGAGAAACTTAGGGCAGCTGCTCAATTGGTACAAGAACAGCTACAGCTTGGGCACAATGAATCATCTAATAGCCCATGGAATACACCTATATTTGTCATTAAAAAGAAATCAGAGGCCCTGGCCGGTTGGCTCAGTGGTAGAGCGTCGGCCTGGTGTGCAGGAGTCCCGGGTTCGATTCCCAGCCAGGGCACACAGGAGAGGTGCCAATCTGCTTCTCCACCCCTCCCCCTCTCCTTCCTCTCTGTCTCTCTCTTCCCCTCCCGCAGCCAAGGCTCCATTGGAGCAAAGTTGGCTTAGGCACTGAGGATGGCTCTGTGGCCTCTGCCTCAGGTGCTAGAATGGCTCTGGTTGCAACAGAGAGACGCCCCAGATGGGCAAAGCATTGCCCCCTGGTGGGCATGCCGGGTGGATCCCAGTCTGGCGCATGCGGGAGTCTGTCTGACTACCTCCCCATTTCCAACTTCAGAAATATACAAAAGAAAAAAAAAAAGAAAGAAATCAGAGCCTGACCTGTGGTGGCACAGTGGATAAAGCGTTGACCTGGAATGCTGAGGTCACCAGTTCAAAACCCTGGGCTTGCCTGGTCAAGGCACATATGGGAGTTGATGCTTCCTGCTCCTCCCCCTTCTCTCTCTCTCTCTCTCTCTCTCACTCTCCTCTCTAAAATGAATAAATAAATAAATTAATTTTTTAAAAAAAGAAAAAGAAATCGGAGCCTGACTTGTGGTGGCACAGTGGATAAAGAGTCAACCTGGAAATGCTGAGGTTGCCGGTTCAAAACCCTAGGCTTGCCTGGTCAAGGCACATATGGGAGTTGATGCTTCCTGCTCCTCCCCCCTTCTCTCTCTCTCTCTCTTCCCTCTCTATAATGAATAAATAAAATCTTTAAAAAAAAAAAGAAATCGGGAAACTGGATGCTATTACAAGGTTGGAGAGCAATAAATAAGACTATGGAAATTATGGGTCCTCTCCATCTAGGACTCCCTTCTCCTACTGCCATTCCATGGAATTATCACCTTGTAGTTGTTGATTTGAAGGATTGCTTTTTACTATTCCTTTAAACCCTCATGATTGCAAGCATTTTGCATTCAGTGTTCCTTCACTTAATTTCCAGGGTCCAATGGAGTGCTACAGGTGGAGAATTTTGCCTCAAGGTATGACTAATTGTCCCACCTTGTGCCAAAAACATGTTGCTCAAGCTATCTCTCCAGTACAAGGCAGCACCCTAAGGCATACATAATTCATTATATGGATAATATTCTTATCGCTCATCCAGATAAAGACACTGTGTTGATCATTTTGCAACAACTAGAATATTCTTTGAAAGAATCAGGACTTTATATAGCTCCTAAAAAAAGTACAGCAATCTTTACCTTTTTCTTATTTAGGACAAATTCTTGAGGGACAACAACTTTGTCCACAGAAATTAGAAATACAGATCATTTGCAAACTTTAAACGATTTCCAGAAACTGTTAAGAGACATTAATTGGCTTAGACTTTCCTTGAAATTAACTACCGGGGAATGGAAACCACTTTTTGATAATCTCTTAAAGCAGGGGTCCCCAAACTTTTTACACAGGGGGCCAGTTCACTGTCCCTCAGACCGTTGGAGGGCCGGACTATAAAAAAAAACTATGAACAAATTTCTATGCACACTGCACATATCTTATTTTAAAGTAAAAAAACAAAACGGGAACAAATACAATATTGAAAATAAAGAACAAGTAAATTTAAATCAACAAACTGACCAATATTTCAATGGGAACTATGCTCCTCTCACTGACCACCAATGAAAGAGGTGCCCTTCCAGAAGTGCGGCGGGGGCCGGATAAACGGCCTCAGGGGGCCACATGTGGCCCGCGGGCCATAGTTTGGGGACCCCTGTCTTAAAGACTCTGCTGAATTAGCTTCTTCTTGGCTACTTACAGCTGTAGGACAGCAAGCTTTAAAGCTCGTAGAAAAAGCCTTGCAACAAGCACAACTAAAATGCATAAATCCTGAAGAATCAATTGTCTTTTACTAATTTGTCCCTAAAGTTACACTCCATTGGGACTATTGTGGCAAGCTTCAGGTCCTACTGAATGGATTCATTTAGCTGTTACTCCTAAGAAAGTTTTATCTTCATATTTTGATCTTGTTGCCTCCTTGATTATCAAGGGGCGTAAGCGACTCTTACAGTTTTTAGGTTTTGAGCCTCAAATTATTGTTCCTTTTTTCAAAGGATCAACAACAATGGCTCTGGGAAACTTCCACTAAATGGCAAATTGCTTTTGCAAATTTTACAGGCCAAATTGATTCTCACTACCCAGCTGATAAAATAGTTACATCTGTATTTCCTAAAACAATTGTTAATGAGCCCATTCCTGAAGCACCTACAGTCTTTACTGATGGGTTTAGCTCAGGAATAGCAGGCTTAATAATCAAAGGACAAGTTTATACTGTAACAGTCACCTAATTTTAAGCTTAAAGAGTAGAACTACATGCCATTATCATGGCTTTTCAGCATTTTCCATGTTCCTCCTTTAGTCTGTATACAGACAGCAAATATTTACTTATGGTTGTTTCCACTATAGAGACTGCTGTCTTAGGGACAACTGCTGATGAACTATTTCAGCAGTTTCTCCTTCTTCAAAGATTTGTACGTCAACATAGAGCTCCATGTTTTATAGGACATATTTGAGCTCACTCCATGTTCCCTGGAGCTTTAGCACAAGGGAATGCCCTTGTTGATCAAACTACCCAAAAGAAAATTATTTGGAGCAACCATGACAGATCAAGCAATCCAGTCTCATACTATTTATCACCAGAACGCTACAGTCCTGTGTAAACAGTTTCAACTTTTTCGGGAAGCAGCACAGCAGATTGGGAAATCCTGTCCAAGGTGTGCTATACTACAATCTGTCCCTTCATTTGGAGTTAACCTTCGAGGACTCCTACCAGGACAACTTTGGCAAATGGATGTTACTCATATACCTTCATTTGGCAAATAGTCCGTTGTCCACGTTACAGTGGATACTTATTCTGGATTTATAGTAACCTCTGCCAGAATAGGAGAGGCTGCTAAGCATGTTATAACTCATTGTCTATGCATGTTCTGTTATTGGACTTCCTGATGTGATTAAAACTGACAATGCTCCTGCATATGTAGCAAAAGCATTTACTGTATTTTGTCAAACCTTTCGAATTATGGGCATTTTTTACAATCTTTAAAGTCAAGGTATTATTAAAGTATACCCAGCAAATAATTTAAGGTCAATTTTTAAAAATATATAAAAGAGGGAGTCATATCCTGGAACTCCTGCAAATCTACCTTTTCTTTAAAAAATTTCTTTTGAATGCTGATGAACAGAAGATGCCAAATCTTTTTCTCCTGCAAACTTCTACCCTCTTTTATTTGATTCAGCTAATAACACTGTTTTGACTTTTTCCAAATAGCTCCAGATATATAGGTAGATAGGGACCCTTAATCCCCTCAGTGAGATCTTCTGAGCATGGCTTTTAAGGTCTATAATGACCAAGAGGCAGAAAAAGCCCAAAAGAGATCAGATGAAATACTAGCTCTTGGCATACACTCTCAAAGGCTCCAATGCCCCAACGGGGCCTCATAGGACTCCATCTGGGCCCTGCTTCAATAGTGGAAAGTAAGGTCATTTGAGTCAAAGCCTGCCAGGCTTACATTCCTTTGCTGTGAGGAAAAAGAGACACTAGAAGGTAGGCTTCCCCCTCGCTCCTCTAAGGGAGGGTTCAGTCTCTTCCAGCCCTGCTCTAGCCACCTGTGACCTAACCTTGCCCAGCGTGCTGGGATTTGCCAATGAAGGCTGAAGGTGCCCAGGGCCGTCGGCCCCATCTATGATACTGTGGATGAGCCTAGGGTATTTCTTCCAAGTAGCAGGTAAACTGATCTCATTTACACAAGGGCCACTTAACTGTCTTGCCTGAATATTCAGATTTTTTATTCTTCGCTCAAAGATCTCTGTTGTAGGTGTTGATAGTCCTATTTTCTGCTGCCTTGTTTAATATATAGTTTTCCTTTATTCCTCCTGCCTCAATGCCCCACTCATATTTTAGGCTGGGACCTACTCCTAATTTAGAGCTCTCTTTCTCCTTTTTGCCCACTTCTATTGTGAATTTACCTTTGCCACCCAGCTTAGTGTATCCCAAGGTTCTCTTCACCACTCCATGGTTGCAGAGTTCCAGGGAAAAGCACCCTGGTCTCATCTCTCCAGGCTAAGGAGAACACATGCTGCAGATGGTTTTTCCAGTCTACCTGAATCATTACCAGCTAGAAGCAGCATTCATTGGGACTTTGATGCTAGCTGCAAAGTGTGGAAGTGTGACAGCAATTCCAGTGCCATGTGGACTTTTCCTGGATGTGTTTCCTGGACTCCTGCTCCTGTGACAGCTTTAAATGGACTGAACTGGGGTTAGGTTGCATTTGCAAAGATTTGGAATGGTGTTGGTGCCAACTTGGACTTGGTGAACATGTTAAGGACATTACTCTTTTATAGATTCTTGTTATATTGGCCAAGAATTTGCTTAAAGGCTTTAATCACTGTAATGTATTAGAATGTTTGTTTGGGTATCTGTTAGCATTGGCTATACTAATTTTGTGTTTGTTCTGTATTTTTTCAGTCTGCCTCCAAATTAGAATCTGGGAAACTAGGAAATCAGATGAGTGCAAATCTCAGCACACAAAATAAAAATAAAAAAGAAAAGGGGGATATGTTGTGGAGCATAAATGGCAGAAAGCCATTGTAGATTCGAGGCTTAGCAAAAAGCTGAGTTCTCCCCCCCCTCCATCTCCATATTTGGCTATTATTTGCACCCACTTCACTTGTTTCCTTGGGTTGCTGGAAGCAATTTACATGCCCTTCTTTTGACTCTTTGTTTTCAGATGTTGGTAGATTTCACTAATACATCCTGTTTTTGCCTTGGGAGAGTTCCTGCTTTAGCCTTGGATGTGTAACTTTGTAACAAGGACTTCCTTGATTTGCATATGGCTATATAATAAAGCAAACTGGGGCTATGGGGCACTCGGATACTGCCATCAGCATTTGAAGAATCCTCTCAGTCCCATTTTTTCTTGATGAGTATGTTTCCTTAATTCTGCACCATTATTAGGAGCTGCGCTGGTCCGCGGCAAAAATTGAAGGAGAAATAAAAAGCTCCCCAGACCAAAAAAATACTCAAGAAATTCATTACAACCAAAGCAATGCTGCAAGAAATGTTAAGGGGCCTGCTGTAAAAAGAGCAAAGGAAGAAAAAGAAATTGAGAAAAAAAGGATTGTAGATTTAAAGAATAAAATGGCAGTAAATAAGTACATGCCAATAATAACCTTAAATGTAAATGGATTAAATGCTCCAATCAAAAGACATAGGGTAGCTGTGTGGATAAGAAAACAAGACCGATACATATGCTGTCTACAAGAGACCCACCTCAAAACAAAAGATACACATAGACTGAAAGTGAAGGGATGGAAAAAAGTATTTCACGCAAATGTAAATGAAAAAGAAAAGCTATGGTAGCAATACTTATATCACACAAAATAGCCTTTAAATCAAAGGCTATAGTAAGGGATAAAGAAGGTCACTACATAATGATAAAGGGAGCAATCCAACAGGAGGATATAACCATTGTAAATATTTAGGTTTCTAATATAGGAGCACATAAATATATTAAGCAGATTTTTTTTTACTTTTTTTTTTTCTTGTGCGAGAGTCAGAGAGAGGGACAGATAGGGACAGACAGACAGGAAGGGAGAGAGATGAGGAACATCAATTCTTTGTTGTGATTCCTTAGTTGTTCATTGATTGATTTCTCATATGTGCCTTGATGGGGGGGGGAGCTACAGCAGACCAAGTGACCCCTTGCGCAAGCCAGCGACCTTGGGCTCAAGCTGGTGAGCCTTGCTCATGTCAAATGAGCTCGCACTCAAGCTGGCGACCTAGGAGTCTCGAACCTGGGTCCTCCACATCCCAGTCCGACGATCTATCCACTGTACCACCAATTGGTCAGGCTAAAGCAGATTTTGATGAACATACAGGGCAAGATTGACAGCAATACTATAATAGTAGGGTTTTTTTTAACTTTTATATTTTATTTTTTTACAGAGACAGAGAAAGAGAGTCAGAGAGAGGGATAGATAGGGACAGACAGACAGAAATGGGGAGAGATGAGAAGCATCAATCATCAGTTTTTTATTGTTAAATCTTAGTTGTTCATTGATTGCTTTCTCATATGTGCCTTGACCGTGGGCCTTCAGCAGACTGAGTAATCCCTTGCTCGAGTCAGCGACTTTGGGTCCAAGCTAGTAAACTTTGCTCAAACCAGATGAGCCCGCACTCAATCTGGCAACCTCGGGGTCTCAAACCTGGGTCCTCTGCATCCCAGTCCAATGCTCTATTCACTGTGCCACCACCTGGTCAGGCAATAGTAGGGGATTTTAATACCCCATTAACATCAATGGATACAACCTCTAGACAGAAAATTAACAAAAAAACAGTGGCCGTAAAAGACACACAGGATCAACTGAATTTAATTGATATCTTCAGAAACTTTCACCCCATCACAGCAGAATATACATTCTTTTCAAGTGCTCATGGTACATTCTCTAGGATAGACCCCATGTTAGGACACAAAACAAGTCTCAATAAGTTAAAGAAGATTGAAATTATATCAAGCATCTTCTCTGATCACAATGGTATGAAACTAGAAATCAACTACAATAGATAACTAAAAAACATTCAAACACTTGGAGGCTAAACAGCATGTTATTAAATAACGAATGGGTTAACAATGAGATCAAGGAAGAAAAAATTTTCCTTAAGCCTGACTTGTGGTGGTGAGTGGATAAAGCATCAACTTGGAATGCTGAGTTTGCCTGTTCAAAACCCTGGGCTTGCCTAGTTAAGGCACATATGGGAGTTGATGCTTCCTGCTCCTTCCCCTTCTCTCTCCTCTCTAAAATGAAAAAATAAAGTCTTTTTATTTTTTTAATATTCTTTCTTTAAATTAATTTTAATGGGGTGACATTGATAAATCAGGGTACATATGTTCAGAGAAAACATCTCCAGACTATTTTGACATTTGATTATGTTGCATACCCCTCACCCAAAGTAAAATTATCTTCCGTCACTTTCTATCTGGTTTTCTTTGTGCCCCTCCCCTCCCCCCCCCCAGTTACCATCACATTCTTGTCCATGTTTCTGAGTCTCAATTTTATGTCCCATCTATGTATGGAATCATATAGTTCTTAGTTTTTTTTTATTTACTTATTTCACTCAGTATAATGTTATCAAGGTCCATCCATGTTATTGTAAATGATCCGATGTAATCATTTCTTATGGTTGAGTACTGGCATAAGAACAGGCATATAGATCAATGGAACAGAACAGAGAACCCAGAAATAAACCCACACCTTTATGGACAACTGATATTTGACAAAGGAGGTAAGAGCATACAATGGAGTAAAGACAGTCTCTTTAACAAATGGTGTTGGAAAAATTGGACATCTACTTACAAAAAAATGAAACTAGACTACCAACTTACACCATTCACAAAAATAAACTCAAAATGGATAAAAGACTTAAATGTAAGCTGTGAAACCATAAGCATCTTAGAAGAAAACATAGGCAGTAAGCTCTCCAACATCTCTCGCAGAAATATAATTGCCGATTTATCTCCACGGGCAAGTGAAATAAAAGACAGGATAAACAAACGGGACTATATCAAACTCAAAAGTTTTTGCACAGCTAAAGACAATAAGAACAGACTAAGAAGACAAACTACACAATGGGACAACATATTCAACAATATGTCTGATAAGGGGTAAATAAGCAAAATTTATAAAGAACTTGTAAAACTCAACACCAGGAAGACAAACAATCCAATCAATGGGCAAAAAGAATGAATAGACACTTCTCCAAAGAGTACATACAGATGGCCAATTGGCATATGAAAAAATGCTCAACATCACTAATTATTAGAGAAATGCAAATTAAAACCACGAGATATCACCTCACACCAGTCAGAGTAGCTCTCATCAACAAAACAACACAGAATAAGTGGCTGGCAAGGATGTGGAGAAAAGGGAACCCTCCTGCACTGCTGGTGGGAATGCAGACTGGTGGAGCCATTGTGGAAAAAAATAAAATCTTTGTAAAAAATTTTCTTGAAACATATGAAAATGAACATAAAACAACTCAAAATTTATGGGACACAGCAAAAGCAGTACTTAGAGGAAAGTTCATGGCATTACAGACATACAGTAATGCCTCAGTTTTCGTTGACTGGTTATTGTCAGTTTTGGTTTTTATCTATATTTTCTGTGAATAATTTGTCTTGGTTTTCATTGGTTGCCTCAGATTTCATCAGTGCACTCACATGACCTCGCTGCTAATTTCGCGAAAAAAAAGGGTGACCCACACGTTCTCCTGCTCAGTGTGGTGTTGTTTCTCGTTATGTGAGCATCACCCCACATGTCTATCCAAACAATTCCATTGCTTTCCAATGTTTTTGTGCTTTTTAAAATTGATTGTGAGTGTAAATACTACAGTTACATATAAGTGATTACTGAGTATACAGTATCTACACCTCTCTTTCCCTTCACTAATTTGTTTCCTGAGCTCATTAAATTGCCTACCAGTGTTTTCTTGCATCGCATTGAGAATTTTAAATTTTTCAATTTTGGCCTGACCAGGCGGTGGCACAGTGGATAGAGCGTCGGGCTGGGATGCAGAGAACCCAGGTTCGAGACCCTGAGGTTGCCAGCTTGAGCGTGGGCTCATCTGGTTTGAGCAAAAGCTCAGCAGCTTAGACCCATGGTCGCTGGCTCCAGTAAGGGGTTACTCGGTCTGCTGAAGGCCCACAGTCAAGGCATATATGAGAAAGCAATCAATGAACAACTAAGGTGTTGCAACACGCAATGAAAAACTAATAATTGATGCTTAGATATGGGACATGACTCTGACACTCTTTGTACCCTGTGAGGGAAGGGAGGTGGAATCTGGAAATTTGAGTGACCACACTGTTTTTCTGTCTACCTCCCAAGTGGAGGCTGCTGGCAGACTACAAGAACACTGGTAGGGACCCCATGTTCTGCTGCCACTTGGGTTCAGTATCTCTCCAACTTTCCCCAATCTCTCCACTCCTTCTGGCAGAAGAAGACTCAATCACTTCTGGTTTCTCCCCTCTCCAGAGCCCTGCCCCCTGCAAGAATGTCTTATCTTCAGCCACCCTTTTTCCCACCTTTAGTCAATTTGATGTACAGAACCTTTAGACAAGATGGCAAGCCCAGCCAGGGTTCCTTTGCTGTGGGTTTTTGTTTTTCTCTGGTTTTGTTTTATTTTTGTATTTTTCTAAAGTGGGGGGGGGGGGCGTGCAGCAGACAGACAGACTCCTGCATACACTTGACCGGGATCCACCTGGCATGCCAACCAGGGGGTGATGCTTGGCTCATCTGGGACATCGCTCTGCTGCAACCGGAGCCATTCTAGTGCCTGAGGCAGAGGTCATTGAGCCATCCTCAGCACCCAGGCCAACTTTGCTCTCACAGAGCCTTGGCTGCAGGAGGGGAAGAGAGAAATAGAGAGGAAGGAGAGGGGGAAGGGTGGAGAAGCAGATGGGCACTTCTCTTGTGTGCCCTACCTGGGAATCGAACCCAGGACTTCCGCACACCGAGCCAATGCTCTACCGCTGAGTCAACCGGCCAAGGCCTTCCTTTGCTGTGTTATAGCTATTTAATTTGTTGAAATTTCTTTTTTTTTTAATTTTGTGAGAGAAGGGGAGGCAGAGAGACAGACTCCCACACATGCCTCAACCAGGCTCCACCTGGCAAGCCTACTAGGGGGTCAATGTTCTGCCCATCTAGGATGTTGCTCTGTTGCTCAACAACCAAGCTCTTCTTAGTGCTTAAGGCTGAGACCATGGAGCCATCCTCAGTGCCAGGGGCCAGCTTTGCTCAAAACTTTGGAGCCATGGCTACAGGGGGAAGAGAGAGAGAAAGCCTTACTTGGAATCTAACCCAGGATGTCCACATGCCAGGCCAGCTCTCTACCACAGAGCCAACAGGCCAGTGCCCAATTTGTTGAAATTTCAAGGGAAGAGATAAAGGGCATCTCTTGATCTCTGATGTCTCAGTTTCATTTTTTTAAAACCATTTTAGCATAATACCCTCTAGGTTTGTTTATATTGTTCTTTAGATTCCACATATAAGTGAAGTCACATAGTGTTTGTCTTTCTTTGTCTGACTTATTACACTTTGCATAATATCCTTCAGGTCCATCTATGTTGTCGCAAATGGCAAGATTTAATTTCTTTTACGGCCAAGTATTCCATTGTATATACGTACCACGACTTTTTTATACAATTGACTATTGATGAGCACTTTGGTATTTCCATATCTTGGTTATTGAAAATAATGCCACAATGAACATAGGAATACATATATTTTTTCAAATTAGTGTTTTGGCTTTCTTAAGAGAAATACTCAAAAGTGGAATTGCTGGTTAATAGGTAGTTCTATTTTTAATATTTTGAGGAGCCTCCATATGTTTTCTATCATAGTGGCTGCACCAATTTACATTACTACCAGAAGTACATGAGGGTTCCCTTTTCTCCATATCTTCACTAACACTTGTTTGTTGATTTTTTTTATGATAGCCATTCTAACAGGTGTGAGGTGATGGACCTAGAAGGTATTATGCTATTATAAAATAAGTCAGACAGAGAAAGACAAATACCATACGATTTCACTTATATGTGAAATCTAAAGAACAATATAAACAAACAAAACAGAAACAGACTCATAGATACAGAGAACAGACTGATGGTTACCAGATGGGAGGGAAGTTAGCGGGCTGGGTGAACAGGTCAAGGGATTGCGAAGTATGAACTGTTAGTTCCAGAATAGCCATGGAGCTAAAGTACAGCACAGGGAATATAGTCAGTAATATTGCATTAACTATATATGGTTACAGGTGGGTACTAGATTTATTGGAGGATCACTTCATAACTTATATAAATGTATTCTCACTATGCTGAACACTTGAAACTAATATAAAATAATATTGAATACAAAAAGAGCTGTTTAAATATACGAGTTAATAACCCATCAGAGTACAAAGAGCATTGTACTAGAAGCTAAGCATTTGCAATGCTAGTGTCAGCTGTGCTGTTAAGTCACTTAGGTAACAGGCAAATCAGTGTACTCATATGAGTCTCAGTTTCTCCTTCTGTGAAATGAGGAACTTCTAAAGTCCCTGCCAGCTTGAAACCCAGTCAATTATATTTGTTTGGACACTTGGAGGAACCAAGAGCATAGTGTAAAAATTCTCATTTCTAGTACTCTCTGTTATTTAAGAGAAATTATGCATGTGGAGCACTGTCGTCCCAGAAGAAAGGTTTCAGATCTATGTGGGGTCTATAGAACTCTCAGGGCTTTTGTCACATTTATGATAACTTTGAACAAATCTCTCTGGAATAAGTGACAAAATGCCATGAACAAAGGGACAAAGTGTCTTTATTTACCAATAGTAGTCAGGTATGCCTACAGCAACCATCTAAAATTGTTTCAGTCCTGACTGCAGGACCAAACATTCTGGCCTTTAACTGTTTGATAGGGTGTCATAAAACACATCATAGTTAGGCCAGCTTTTTAAGTGTATAAAGAATTAGCTTTTATGTTATAAGAATATCTGTCTTAGAGTATTTCTTAGTTCTCTACGCTTACTTAACAATGTCCTGGCCTCATTGCTCCTGTGCACCTGTCAGTCTCTGTTCTATCTAGGTTCCCCCAAAGGCGCCAGATACATCTTCCTAGTCCCTTGCTATTTCTAGTCACACTTCAGATTTCAGCTCTTTCTTCGGTTGCCACGGGCAGATGAATATATAAAGCTGGCTTTTTCATTCTCTCAGCTCTGGGCTAGTGGGATTTCAAAGCCTTTTACTACTAAGACCCTAAGGTTACCAATTCCACCACAGCCCAGATCTCTACCAAGATTTTGGTCCATCATTTATTTAAAATGATTCTCTGGGCCCTGGCCGGTTGGCTCAGTGGTAGAGCGTCGGCCTGGAGTGCGGAAGTCCCGGGTTCGATTTCCGGCCAGGGCACACAGGAGAGGCGCCCATCTGCCTCTTCACCCCTCCCCCTCTCCTTCCTTTCTGTCTCTCCCTTCCCCTCCCGCAGCCAAGGCTCCATTGGAGCAAAAGATGGCCCGGGCGCTGGGGATGGCTCCTTGGCCTCTGCCCCAGGTGCTAGAGTGGCTCTGGTCATGACAGAGGAACGCCCCGGATGGACAGAGCATCGCCCCCTGGTGGGTGTGCCGGGTGGATCCCGGTCGGGCGCATGCGGGAGTCTGTCTGACTGCCTCCCCGTTTCCAGCTTCAGAAAAATACAAAAATAAATAAATTAAATAAATAAATAAATAAATAAAATGATTCTCTGGTTCAGCATCCTTCCGGTTATCTTGCTCTAAGTAACTCAATTCTAGTTTGTTTTGTGATTTTTTACTCTTCCTCTCCACCCCATGCTCCCTTTTTCTCTTTTCTGCCCCCACATACAAATTCAACTACTTCGACCCTTTCTTCTATAACTTTGTAGTTGCACTCCTGCCTATCATGTTTATACTGCATAATAAATAGGTAATATTGATCAAATGCTTACTATGTACCAAGCACTGTAGTAGGCAGTTTGCATTTTAATATCACAATCTTTACATACTTCTAAGAAGTAAATTCTGTTAGTTCTTCTACTTTACAAATGAGACCCAGAAATATTGATAATTTTTGACTGACCCCAAATTACATAGCTAGTTTGGTGATGACCCAGGGTCAGAAACTCGGGTTCTAGAGCGTGTATTATATTGTCTCCAACATGAGCAAGGGTTAAAAGAAAGAAAAACAGTGGAATAAGAAGAAAGAATGAGGGCTTTGATTTAAGCTTTTTGACTTCAACTAGCTAATAAAACCACCATGGGCAAATCATCATCTTTCTAATGTTTTTATTTGTAAAATAAAGAGATTGAAGTATAGAAAACTAGTACCTCATTTCACAATATTCTGTGCTCCTACCCTGTGAAAATGTATCTTTGGATTTTAATTCTTTCCTGACAGGAAACAGGTTTGGCATTTTAATCTCTTCTCAAATATTTTTATATTTATTCCAGCACTAGTTTATATACCAGCAGTGAAACAAAGGTATATGTTCTATTTATATAAAGCAAAATGTGTTTGGGTAGAATAAAACTTTAGAATGTTTCAGATTTCATCCCTATTTTTAGGGCATTTTTTAGATCTGATCTGTCAATAATGGCACAAGACATTTAAAGGTGAACAATTATTGTGGTGCTGCCCAAAAAATCACTGTTTACTAGGAACAGATCCCCTAGTTTCCATAGCAATAGCAACTTGTTATTTCTCCAAAAAGCAACCCATTTGTTTTTTTTTTCTGATTCCATGTTTCTGTTTATTTATTTATTTACAGAGACAGAGAGAGAATCAGAAAGAGGGACAGACAGACAGGAACGGAGAGAGATGAGAAGCGTCAATCATCAGTTTTTCGTTGTGACACCTTAGTTCAGTGGTAGTCAACCTGGTCCCTACCGCCCACTAGTGGGCATTCCACCTTTCATGGTGGGCGGTAGCAGAGCAACCAAAGTATAAATAAAAAGATAGATTTAACTATAGTAAGTTGTTTTAGAAAGATTTATTCTGCCAAACTTAGCAACATAAAGTACTTGGTAAGTAATTATTATTATATGCTTTAACTTGCTGCAATTCTGCTTTATAAATTTTATAAAGTAAAGTTACTTCCCTACTTTATAAATCACCATTACTGTGGAACCAGTGGGCGGTTAGAAAATTTTACTACTAACAGAGATACAAAAGTGGGCGGTAGGTATAAAAAGGTTGATTATCCCTGCCTTAGTTGTTCATTGATTGCTTTCTCATATGTGCCTTGATCATGGGCCTTCAGCAGACCGAGTAACCCCTTATTCAAGGCAGTGACCTTGGGTCCAAGCTGGTGAGCTTTGCTCAAATCAGATGAGCCTGCGCTCAAGCTGGCGACCTCAGGGTCTCGAACCTGGGTCCTCCGCATCCCAGTCCGATGCTCTATTCACTACGCCACCACCTGGTCAGGCTCTATTTATTTTTTTAATTCATTTTTCTTATGTGTATCAAGCCTAATTCTACTACTTTTTTTTCTTCTTTTTCCAAGTGAGAGAAGGGGAGATAGAGAGACAGACTCCCTCATGTGTCTCAAGAAGGATCCACCTGGCAACCCCTGTCTGAGGTTGATGCTTTGCCCATCTGGGGCCATGCTCACAACTGAATTATTTTTAGCTCCCGAGATGGAGACTTCACGGAGCCATCCTCAGGGCCTGGGCCAATGCACTCAAACCAATTGAGCCATGGCTGTGGGAGGCAAAGAGAGAGAGCAAGAGAGAAGGGGGAGGGAGAGAGGTGGAGAAGCAGGTAGTCACTTCTCCCGTGTGCCTTGACCAGGAATCAGATCCAGGACATCCACACACTGGGCCAACAATCTACCACTGAGTCAATTGGCCAAGGCTAATTCTATTACTTTTAAGAATTAAAGTTAAATTAGAAATTTTAACAGCTCCAAAACAAAAATTCTTTATTCCTTTAAGCTTAAATATGTTGAGAGGATCAGCAAGGTCAGAGAGAAAAAAGGCAGGTGGGGATAAAAGAGTAAAGCTCTTTTGCAAATAAGCAGACACAGAAACTGAAAGCCGTCCTTCAATCTGTGAGTCTTCATTCCCTCTGTAAGAATTAACATATATTAGCTTGCTAACTCTTTTGTTCTTTGGAAAACCTTTTAACTGTTACTATACTTATTTTGGCACTTTAATTTTGCCTCCTTTTATTTATTTTTATTTTTGAGAAGCCAATAGTAAAGAAGGAATTTAACTTTTTTTTTTTTGCATTTTTCCAAAGCTGGAAACGGGGAGAGACAGCCAGACAGACTCCTGCATGCGCCCAACCGGGATCCACCTGGCACGCCCACCACGGGCGACACTCTGCCCACCAGGGGGCGATGCTCTGCCCCTCCCGGGCGTCGCTCCGCCGTGACCAGAGCCACTCCAGCGCCTGGGCAGAGGCCAAGGAGCCATCCCCAGCGCCCGGGCCATCCCTGCTCCAATGGAACCTCGCTGCGGGAGGGGAAGAGAGACAGAGAGGAAGGAGGGGGGGGGTTGGAGAAGCAAATGGGCGCCTCTCCTGTGTGCCCTGGCCGGGAATCGAACCCGGGTCCCCCGCACTCCAGGCCGACGCTCTACCGCTGAGCCAACCGGCCAGGGCCAAGGAATTTAACTTTAAAAATGACTGGTTATTACACCTGACCAGTGGTGGTGCAGTGGATCAAGTGTTACCTGGGTTGCTGTGGTCTCAGGTTCAAGGCCAGAGGTTGCGGGCTTGAGTGTGGGCTTGCCAGCTTGAGAATGGGATCTCAAAAAGAAATATGGAAGATATATAGACATGATCCCATGGTCGCTGGCTGTTGGTTGGAGACCTCCCTCAGCTCCTTAGCACATAGGCCTGGAGAGTTTATTTTTGTCCTGGGGAGGGCACTTTAGCTTCAATAAACTGATGTGTAAAGAATCTCTCTATGGAGTAAACAATTAGCATAGCATTTGTACGTCTTCGTTCTAGATTGAGCACTACAATGAATGTGCACACTCTGTGTATTCTCTGGTTGGCCTATACTTCTGGCCTGTATATAAATGAACATGCGCGTGAATAAGGTGTTCACAAAGAATTACCTTCATAGTGTAGAGGACAAACACATAATTCTCTACAGGACAGAAATGTCAGGAAAAGTTTACAATGATGAGAGTGCACTGAAGGTGAAATAATTTATGAACTTGAATTTCTCTTTCAACCACATGGTTATAGCTTCAAATTGCTTTCCATTTTCCCCTTCCCATTACAGACTACATTCTAACTATACTCCCTCAAAGTTGTACAGTTTCACAATCCTGAGCTCAGCCACAGAGGTATAAATTTACATAATTATTTTATTTTTCATTAAATGTCATGTTTTTTTTTAACTCAGGAAATTTAATTTTTAAATTATACTTTAACCTTTGGTAGAAACTTGCCAAAATTCTGAAACTAGAATTTGATTGCCAATCTAAAACTTTGAAAGTGATAGCCTAGCCTAGTGTTTACAGTATATTGTCAACATGGGCAATATTGCCCCCATGGGGACAAAAATTGTTACAAAAGTGTGTATATGTGTATAAAAATGTACCCTTTTTCTGTATAAAGCACAGACCTACATATAGCACATATAGTTTATGTGTTTGTTTGTTTGTTTGTTTTTTACAGAGACAGAGAGAGAGAGAGTCGAGAGAGGGATAAATAGGGACAGACAGACAGGAACGGAGAGAGATGAGAGGCATCAATCATCAGCCTTTCGTTGCGACACCCTAGCTGTTCATTGATTGCTTTCTCATATGTGCCTTGACCGTGGGCCTTCAGCAGACGGAGCAACCCCTTGCTCGAGCCAGCGACTTTGGGCTCAAGCTGGCGAGCCTTGCTCAACCAGATGAGCCCAAACTGGCGACCTCGGGGTCTCGAACCTGGGTCCTCTGCATCCCAGTCCGATGCTCTATCCACTGCACCACCGCCTGGTCTCAAAGTTTCATGGGGAGAAGTGATTAGGAACGAAAGCTCTAATAAGGTTTCTGTTACAGTAATATAATGTTATAGTAATTAAATAAATAGAAATATAGAAAAATATGGAAGCTATATAGAAATAAGTTAGAATATAATATTAAAAGCAATTAAGGAAAGTAAATAAGGTTATGCCATCTGGATAGGAATTAATCTAGTGTATACAGATATGATAGGCAGACTCTGCCTTTCACGCAGAGCCCAGTTAGTGTGTGTGTGAAGTTATACATAGTTAAGAAGTGGTTTTATGTAATAACTCTCTGTAGGTTAAAATAAACAAGAAGCTTCCCTGGGAACACCTTAAAAGTGGCTTGATGTGATGTTTCAGTAGAGTAACATAAAAAGGGCTCTCTGCTAGGAATTCCCCAAAAGGTGGTTTGAGGTGATAATCCTGTAGAGATTGACACCTGTTAGAAGGAGTAGCCAGTAAAGATACTAAAGCTAAGGGGCCCCTGCTGTGGTAGTCACCCAGACTCCAATGTTGAACATGGACTGTCTCCACGCTACTCTGACCAAGGACAGCTGAGAGGAGCACGCCAACAGGGCCGCCTTATGCTGTACCCAGGCACACCAAAAGGATTTGTGAGTAATAAATTGCCTGTGTGATGCTTGCAACTAACTTATGCATCGGTCGTGTCTTTTCTCCAGTGGCAGTTTGTCTCGGCACTGATAAGTAGAATCCTCAGAGCTGTCTCAAGGGTAGTCTGGAAGAGGCTGCCAGCATGCTGTTAAGCAGGAGTATCCCACTGCGCGAAGAAGTCGAATCAGGGATGTCTGAGCGACATAGAGCTCGGGATCTACTAGTACAGTTCTTTTGAGGATAATAATGAAATTATTGCTAATAATGAAAAAAACACATTAAAGTAGAGAATGATCACTCTGGTGTTAAGCCTAACAGCTGTTAGATGAGCTGTCTTGCATTCAAGTCTTTCCTGTATCATTTCCTATATTGGATTGTAACCTTTTAAGAATAGGAAATGTAACTTTTGTGTTTTCAATAATACCCAGAACAATGGTTTATGTCTGGCTGCATTCAGAAAATGTATATTTAATTCAATTAAGGTGGAACACATCTTTCCATCCTTGAACCCATCCCATTGTCCCCTATAATCCAAATGAAATAATCAAAATGAGTTTATGAAAGCAATCAACTTGACATAGCCTCTCTAACAAAAATTCTAGGAAAATATGACAAACTTTATTAAAAGGGTGGAAAATCTTCAAAGTAGCAGAGCAGAAGTACATATAAACTCTAGATACTGAGACATGAATTGGGGGTTTGATTTCTAGCTCCATCATAGGCAAGCTGTAGAACCTTTTGCCAAGTTACCTAATGAAGAGGGGAAGAGAATATAAAAAAGACTCAGGAAAGGGAAAGGAATATGGGAAGGGCACAGAGAAGGGAAAAGGGCATCTCTAATAGTCTTATATATACCCTAAATTTTACATATATTTACCTACTAACAATTTCCCAAACAGGTCATGGTTCAAATATGCCATATTTTTTCACACTTATATACATATACATACTCCCTCTTACCAGAACATTATTTCTTTTCCCTCCAATGTTCAGCTCAGGCCACCCCTGCCCTAGGAAGGCCTCCATGACACCCTTGTCTGCCTCCCAAACTGAGATGTCTATCTTTTTGCTTCCTTAACATTCAGATCATACTTCATTATAGTAAGTATCCCATTATAATGTAATGAATGGTTTACACATCTGTTTCCCTCATCGGTCTCTGAGCATCTTGAGAGGGGAAATGTTTTTGTTTCTCTTCTCCTTCTCAACATCTAGCACAGGGCTGACACACTTTCAGTGAAGAATCAACTTGTTGGATTAACTAATGAAAAATTAGGCATGCAAGAAGAGCACAGCAATATTTTCAACAATTTGACAAATGAATAATGGTCAGCACTCTTCAAAGGGCCACTGCGTTAAAAGTGACTGAATAATCAATCATCTTTGTAGAGTTTCAGGTCTAAACAAAATATTCTACATTTCCTGTGTTCAATAATAATAATAATGCAACAAGTTCTTTACATGAAGGCAGTTACTTATTACAATGCAATGAGGAAAATTCTATTATTATTTCTACTTTTTAGATGGCAAATATGCTCTTAAGAGGTTAAGGAACTTTCTTAATGTCATATAATATTATTCTTAATAAGTGGAGCTTCTAGCTCTGGAGCCAATGGTGCTGACACACCATAATACTTCCCAAAGTTAGCTGAATAAGAATAGGCACTTTTGTACAACACTCCTCTTTTTGACCTGCAAAACCTCCCACATGCACTTATCCAGAAGTGCTCATGCATGCAGTTTGTTATCCTTCACACACACACACACACACACACACACACACACACCTGACTATATAAACCTGGCTTTCCTTTACGTAAAAAAAAAACAACAGAACCCCAATCAGTATGGTATACCCCTTTGGGACTCTTCCATTTTAATAACATTTAGATACAATGTGATACTTTTTACTATTTCAGTGACCTTTCAAACTCTTTTAAATGGGAACTCTATTCCGTGCTTCAGCCTCCGAGTGTGTCAAACCACACATTCAACAAGTTAAGTTATCTCTTCATGACAGCAAAATGTGGAGTAGCTCATAAACAATCCTGGACAAGAAGTCATGTCTTATAAGTTCTCCATTATTACTTTGCTGATGATGCCTCCGAGAGTATAGCAGGAAAGACACTATTGGAAAAGCAGTTCTTGCTATATTGCAAAATAACTGTAAGGAGTGGCATCTGGTTCCTGGAGCTGGAGGAGGTGACTGTGCCTTTTAAATAATGGTATTGTCTTGAACAAAACAAATGGGGGGAAATAAACCAAGAGAGAAGGAAAAAATGAATAAAGAAAAAATGTAAAAATAAAAAGCTTTTTCATTTCTGAAAAATTTGGACCTAGGTGGACTTGTCCAGTGCTGCTGTTTCTGGCTTTCCTGTGTTAATCTAATCTTCAGTTCCTTAAGGCATTTCTTTTATTGTTTCCTACTGCAGTGCTTTACACAATCATAATCAGGCCGTGTTGTGTCTCATCTGTTAAATTCTGACAACAATTCTTTCTCACCATGAAGCATTAAAAGCTAACGTACTGCTGGGGATGTGAGGAGTGAGATGGGCTGTGGCCCTATAGAAATTCTAGATGTGGGGTGCCATGGAGCAGTGGTCCCCAACCCCCGGGCCGCGGACCGGTACCAGTCCATGGGTCATTTGGTACCGGTCCACAGAGAAAGAATAAATAACTTACATTATTTCCATTTTATTTATATTTAAGTCTGAACAATGTTTTATTTTTTAAAAATGACCAGATTCCCTCTGTTACATCCAGTCTAAGACTCACTCTTGACGCTTGTCTTGTAAGTTCGACAATTATATTTAAAATTACTATAGTTTTTACACCGGTCGCATAATTTTATTTTGTGCATTTATCCGTCCCACCTTAAAGGCCGGTCCGTGAAAATATTTTCTGACATTAAACTGGCCTGTGGCCCAAAAAAGGTTGGGGACCACTGCCACAGAGAACATGCATATCGGGCCCCTTTGTCTTCCTCCACACACCCTCCAAGATTGCATGGAGACCAAGAAGAATAAACAGATAACACCCATGCTATAATTTTGGCAAGATTTGACACACCTTGAGGTAGGAAGACAGTAAATGACTATTAGTTTATAAGCTTTAGGTTTATATTCATTCGTTCCAACATTATCAAGTCTTGGAAGTTTGTTTGGAACTGGGAATACAAGAATGACTCATTTTCTAGGCTTCAAGTGTCAGGTTTGGAATAGCTTGAAAACAAAGTCTTGAAGCATATGGATGAGTTGAGGGGAGGATATCAGCAGAGGAAGCAGCAGATGCAAAGGCAGAGAGGTTATGAGAAAGTCCAGCACGTGATTTCTTAGCATACTAGATTTCTAGTGATTTCTGTCTCTTTTACACTCTTTCAGCATTTTGCATCACTGCCATTCTTCTTGGCTGGTGACATCTCTTTAATGCACTTACCACTTTTATTGTTAACCTTTTCTTTTAATACAAGTCTCTTCCTCTTAAACAATGATTTTTAGATGGCAGGGTTCTTCTTTATTTATCTCTCCAAAATGCCCAAAATTGTGCTTTGCACCAAGTAGAAACTAATAATATTGATTGGTTGCCCAACAAAAACCGTGACATATATATTTTAAGTTTTCATTAAAACTGCTAAGAGTGCATCTATAAGAATAAAAAAGGATGGTGAATAGAGGGTCACACACATATCTATTTACTCACTATTCTATGTTTACCTATTATCTATTTCCTGGGGAAACAGAAGCTGCATACAGTCAATGTTTATGCTGCTTCATAGCGATTATTTCATATAACAAATACAAAGACACATATTAGAATAAGATCTTTTCTTTTTTCTTTTATTCTATTTCTTTTTTTCTTAATTATTATTAATTTTAATGGGGTGACATTGATAAATTAGGGTACATATGTTTAGAGTAAACATCTCCAGCTTATTTTGACATTTGATTATGTTGCATACCCATCAGCCGAAGTCAAATTGTCTTCCATCACCTTCTATCCGGTTTTGTGTCCCCCTCTCCCCCCCCCCCCAACTACCACCCTCTTGTCCATGTCTCTGAGTCTCATTTTTATGTCCCACCTATGTATGGAATCATATAGTTCTTAGTTTTTTCTGATTTACTTATTTCACTCAGTATAATGTTATCAAGGTCCATCCATGTTGTTGTAAATGATCTGATGTCATCATTTCTTATGGCTGAGTAGTATTCCATAGCATATATGTAACAAAGCTTTTTAATCCACTCGTCCACTGACGGACACTTGGGCTATTTCCAGATCTTCGCTATTGTGAACAATGCTGCCATAAACATGGAGGTGCATTTCTTCTTTTCAAACAGTGCTATGGTGTTCTTGGGGTATATTCCTAAAAGTGGGATATTTGGGTAAAAAGGCAGTTCGATTTTTAATTTTTTGAGGAATTTCCATACTGTTTTCCACAGTGGCTGCAGCAGTCTGCATTCCCACCAGCAGTGCAGGAAGGTTCCCTTTTCTCCACATCCTCGTCAGCCACTTATTCTGTGTTGTTTTGTTGATGAGCGCCATTCTGACTGGTGTGAGATGAGATCTAATTGTGGTTTTAATTTGCATTTCTCTAATAATTAGTGATGTTGAGCATTTTTTCATATGCCTATTGGCCATCTGTATATCCTTTTTGGAGAAGTGTCTATTTTTTTTGCCCATTTTTTGATTGGATTGTTTGTCTTCCTGGTGTTGAGTTTTACAAGTTCTTTATAAATTTTGGTTATTAACCCCTTCTCAGATGTATTGTTGAATATGTTCTCCCATTGTGTAGTTTGTCTTTTTATTCTGTTCTTATTGTCTTTAGCTGTGCAAAAATTTTTGAGTTTGATATAGTCCCATTTGTTTATCCTGTCTTTTATTTCACTTGCCCGTGGAGATAAATCGGCAAATATATTTCTGCGAGAGATGTTGGAGAGCTTACTGCCTATGTTTTCTTCTAAGATGCTTATGGTTTCACAGCTTACATTTAAGTCTTTTATCCATTTTGAGTTTATTTTTGTGAATGGTGTAAGTTGGTAGTCTAGTTTCATTTTTTTGTAGGTAGATGTCCAATTTTTCCAACACCATTTGTTAAAGAGGCTGTCTTTACTCCATTGTATGCTCTTACCTCCTTTGTCAAATATCAGTTGTCCATAAAGGTGTGGGTTTATTTCTAGGTTCTCTGTTCTGTTCCATTGATCTATATGCCTGTTCTTATGCCAGTACCAGGCTGTTTTGAGTACAATGACCTTGTAGTATAACTTGATATCCGGAAGTGTGATACCTCCCACTTTATTCTTCCTTTTCAAAATTGCTGAGGCTATTCGTGTTCTCTTTTGGTTCCATATAAATTTTTGGGATATGTGTTCTATATCTTTGAAGTATGTCATTGGTATTTTAATTGGTATTGCATTGAATTTATAAATTGCTTTGGGTAATATAGACATTTTAATGATGTTTATTCTTCCTAACCATGAGCACAGTATATGC
This sequence comes from Saccopteryx leptura, assembly GCF_036850995.1. Taxonomy (NCBI): domain Eukaryota; kingdom Metazoa; phylum Chordata; class Mammalia; order Chiroptera; family Emballonuridae; genus Saccopteryx; species Saccopteryx leptura. The sequence goes on from NC_089508.1 coordinate 126,023,472, forward strand.
TTCCACTTGTTTGTATCTTCCTTGATTTCTTTTATCAATGTTTTATAATTTTTCAAGTACAAGTCTTTAATCTCCTTGGGTAAATTTACTCCTGGGTACTTTATTTTTTTTTGGTTGGAATAGTGAAGGGGATTGCTTCCTTAATTTCTCTTTCTGACAGTTCATTGTTAGTGTATAAAAATGCCTCTGATTTCTGAGTATTAATTTTATATCCTGCCACCTTGCTGAATTCATTTATCAAGTCCAGTAGTTTTTTGACTGAGGCTTTAGGGTTTTCTATATACAATATCATATCACCTGCAAATAATAATAGTGATAGTTTACTTCTTCTTTCCAATTTGGATGCCTTTTGTTTCTTCTTCTTGTCTGATTGCTGTGGCTAGGACTTCCAGAACTATGTTGAATAAGAGTGGTGAAAGGGGGCACCCCTGCCTTGTTCCTGATCTTAAGGGGATTGCTTTTAATTTTTGCCCATTGAGTATGATATTGGCTGTGGGTTTGTCATAGATGGCCTTTATTATGCTGAGGTATGTTCCCTGTATTCCCACTTTCCTGAGAGTTTTGATCATGAATGGGTGCTGGATTTTATCAAATGCTTTTTCTGCATCTATTGAAATTATCATGTGGTTTTTCTCCTTCCTTTTGTTTATGTGATGAATCACATTGATTGATTTGTGAATATTGTTCTAGCTTTGCCTCCTAAGAATAAATCCTACTTGATCATGATGTATGATTTCTTTCATATATTGCTGGATCCAGTTTGCTAATATTTTGTTGAGGATTTTAGCATCTAAATTCATCAGGGATATTGGCCTATAATTTTTTTTCTTAGTGTTGTCTTTGCTTGGTTTTGGAATCAGAATTATGCTAGCCTCATAAAAGGAGCTTGGAAGTTTTCCCTCCTGAATTTTTTTAAATAGCTTGAGAAGGGTAGGAGTTAGTTCTTCTTTGAATATTTGGTAGAATTCACTTGTGAATCCATCAGGCCCAGGATTTTCTTTGTTGGGAGTTTTTTGATAACTGTTTCGATCTCATTTGTTGTAATTGGTCTGTTTAGGTTTTGTGATTCTTCCAGATTAATTTTTGGAAGATTATATTTTTCAAGGAATTTGTCCATTTCATCTAGGTTGTCTAGGTTTTTGGCATACAGTTCTTCATAGTATTTTCTTACAATATTTTGTATTTCTGTTGTGTCAGTTGTTATTTCTCCACTCTCATTTCTAATTTTATTTATTTGAGTCCTCTGTCTTTTTTTCTTGGTGAGTCTGGTTAAAGGTTCATCAATCTTGTTTACCTTTTCAAAGAACCAGCTCCTGGTTTCATTGATCCTCTGTACTGTTTCTTTAGCCTCTATGTCATTTATTTCCGCTCTGACCTTTATTATTTCCTTCCTTCTACTACCTCTGGGCTTTACTTGCTGTTCTTTTTCTAGTTCTTTTAGATGCAGGGTCAAGTTGTTTATTTGAGCTTTTTCTAGCTTCTTAAGGTATGCCTGTAATGCTATGAACTTCCCTCTCAGGACTGCTTTTGCTGTGTCCCATAAATTTTGAGTTGATGTATGCTCATAATCATTAGTTTCTTGGAATTTTTTTATTTTTCTTTGATCTTATTGTTAACTCATTTGTTATTTAAAAACATGCTATTTAGTTTCTAAGTGTTTGAGTATTATTTTAGTTTTTCTGTTGTGGTTGATTTCTAGTTTCATGCCATTGTGATCAAAGAAAATGCTTGATATGATTTCAGTCTTCTTAAGTTTGTTGAGACCGCTTTTGTGCCTTAACATGTGGTCTGTCCTAGAGAATGTACCATGAGCACTTGAAAAGAATGTATATTCTGCTGCTTTAGGGTGAAAGGTTCTGAAGAGATCTATTAAATCCAGTTGATCTAGTGTGTCCTTTAAGTCTGCTGTTTCTTTGTTAATTTTCTTTCTTGAGGATCTATCTAGTGATGTTAGTGGGGTATTAAAATCCCCTACTACTATAGTATTGCTATTGATCTTGCTCTTTATATCCATCAAAGTCTGCTTTATATATTTAGGTGCTCCTATATTAGGTGCATAGATATTTATAATGGTTATATCTTTTTCTTGGATTGCTCCCTTTATCATTATGTAGTGACCTTCTTTATCTCTTGCTATAGCCTTTTTTTTAAAGTCCATTGTGTCTGGTATAAGTATTGCTGCTGCAGCTTTTTTTTCATTTCTATTTGCATGAAATATTTTTTTCCATCCTTTTACCTTCAGTCTGTGCATCTTTTGTTTTAAGGTGTGTCTCTGTAGACAGCATATCTATGAGTCCTGTTTTTTTATCCATGCAGCTACCCTATGTCTTTTGATCAGATCATTTAAGCCTTTTACATTTAAGGTTATTATTGATATGTAGTTGTTTATTGCCATTTTATTCTTTAAAGCTGTATTCCTCTTTTGTTATATTCGTTTTCCCTTTTGATCTGTTTACAACAGGCTCCTTAGCATTTTTTGCAGCATTGGTTTGGTTGTAGTGAATTCCTTGAATTTGTTTTTTGTCTGTGAAGCTTTTTATTTCTCCTTCAATTTTAAACAGCCTTGCTGGATAAAGTAGTCTTGGCTCTTGTTCTGCATTACTTTGAATATTTCTTGCCATTCTCTTCTGGCCTCAAGTGTTTCTGTTGAGAAGTCGATGTCATCCTTATGGGGGCTCCTTTGTAGGTGATAGCCTTTTTTCTCTAGCAGCTTTTAATATTTTCTCTTTATCACTTAGCTTTGGAATTTTAATTATGGTGTGTCTTGGTGTAGATTTCTTTGGGTTTCTCTTTAATGGAGTTCTCTGTGATTCTTGAACTTGTGAGATTTTTTTCCTGCATTAATTTAGGGAAAATTTCAGCTATGATATGATTGAACAAAGTCTCTATCCCTTGTTCTTTCTCTTCTTCAGGAACCCCTATGATGCAGATATGTTATTTCACTTCATGTTGTCACAGAACTCTCTTAGAGTTTCCTCCAACTTTTTGAGTTTCTTTTCTTTTTTCTGCTTATTTCTGTGATTTCATTTATCTTGTCCTCTAACTCGCTGATTTGATCCTCAGCTTCATCCGTCCTGCTTTTAATTCCTTTCATTGTGGTCTTCATTTCTGATATTGTATTTGTCATTTCCAGATGATTCTTTTTTATTATTTCAATGTCCTTTTTTATATTTGCTATGTTTTTATTTAGGTGTTTGTAATAACCATCTATTATTGTTCTAAGATCTTTGAGCATCCTAACAATCATTATTTTAAACTTTTCATCTGGTAATTTGATTATATCTGACTCATTCAGGTCCTTTTCTGGGGATTTCTCTTGATTCATTTGTGTTGCATTTCTCTGCCTTCCCATTTTGTCTGTGTATAAGAAGGTTTTGGCCACTGAAGTCCAATGGATGTGGCCTCTGTGTTCCTTAGATGTGGTTTGTCTGCAGGCCCTCCAACCCCTCTGCTGATGCTGCCTAGGGCATTTGGGAATGTGCGTTGCCTGTGCCAACTGGCTGGGGCTGTCATTGCAGTTTCTGCCTCTCTTCCACTGGAGGGGCTGTGATCACTTGCCCCGGTCTACAAGCCTCGGTGGCCTTGGCCTTGGCCCCACCCCCACAGGTGGGGTTATGCTCAGCGCCAGGGTTGCAAGCCTCGGCACCTTTGCTCAGCTGTGGTTCTTCACCTGTTTCCTTGCTTTTGCCCTCCCCCGAGAAGCCCACTGGTGGGTCGCTGCAAGCCTCCACTCTGTGGGCTGGAGGGGGCTGTGTACCTGAGCTCAGTTGGGAGACTCCACCTGTTCTAGGCTTTCGCCTCACCCCCGCAGGAAGAGCCTGCTCCGGTGGGCTGCAAGCCTTGGTTCTGCAGGCTGGGCGAGGCTGTGCGCCTGCACACCCTTGCTCAGTGGTGGGTCTCCATCCCTTCTGGGACTGCCACCCTTCCCCCGCAGCTGGGCCTGACCACTTTCGTGCATCCCCTCCGCCCCCACCAGGCAAGACTGAGCTCACACCTGGGCCTCAGTCGTGGCCAGCTGGCTTCTGCCCTTGCAGACAGAATTGTGCTTCTGCATCCCTCCATGCCCGCCATCCGGTGGGCCCTCAGCCATGTGGGTGGGGGCGCTGCAGCTCAGCCCCTAAGACTCATTACTGTAGTCCTGAAAGCTCCCTCCTTCTAAGCGACTCTGCTCTGAGTGCTGCGGGAGAGCTTGTTTGGCTGGTGTCCTGCTTCCCTTTGCTGATATTGTTGGTTCCAGGGGAAATATTTACTTCAGATTTGGGGATTGACTCAGCCCAGGGTTTAGGGTGGCTGTCCCTCAAAGTGTTTCTCCCTGTACCTCCTAGATTATACTCTCTTCCCGCTGCTCTGGTCCTCTCCTCTCTTCCCGTCCCTGGAAGCCCTGGGTGGGTGCTTGTGAGAGAGGTTTTCTGCGCTGTCCCTTTAAGAAGAATCCTGGGTCTGAGAAATCTGTCTCTTTCTCACAAACAGTATCCTGACTTGTTTCAGAGCTAAATACTGTCCGTACGCCTTGTCTAGGCTCTGGGGCTGCAGGCTGGGGCTTTGTTCTTGGGGCTCAGGACCTTCCCCTCTCTGTTAAACTCATTTCTGGCCATGTGAGTCTCTCTGGGCTGTGGTTCGCTCCGGGGAGCTGGGCAGCCTTCTCGCGTTTCCGCTTTTCCTACCAGTCTCAGTGTGGTTTCTTTGATGGTCCTTGGTTGAAGAGTCCTCTTAGTTTAGTCCAATGTTGGTTTTTTCAGATGATGGTTCGAAAATTAAGTTGTATTCCACTTTTGTTCTGGGATGTGGAAGTTGGTATGTCTGCCAACTCAATCGCCATCTTGCCACTCCTTACTGGTCAAAGTTTTAACTCTGGCATTGTTCTGTTATTTGAGGCAGGGGTTATTTGTGCTCTACCTTCCACTTGAGATGGGTTCTTTTTTAAAAATAAGATTTTATTACAGACCCTGAGGTTGTAGGCTAAAAACAGCAGAGTTAAACTCAAAGCTTGAATTTGAATCAAAGCTCTACCACCTCATGTGGACTTTGGCAAATTACTATTCATCTTTGAGTCTTTTTATTTATCTATAAAACAAGGTTAAGAATTCCAGCTTCACCTGACCTGTGGTGGCGCAGTGGATAAAGCGTCGACCTGGAAATGCTGAGGTCGCCGGTTCGAAACCCTGGGCTTGCCTGGTCAAGGCACATATGGGAGTTAATGCTTCCAGCTCCTCCCCCCTTCTCTCTCTCTCTCTCTCTCTCTCTCTCTCTGTCTCTCCCTCTCCTCTCTAAAATGAATAAATAAAAAATTAAAAAAAAGGAATTCCAGCTTCACCTGACCAGGCAGTGGCACAGTGGGTAGAGCAGGAGTCGGGAACCTATGGCTCACGAGCCAGATTTGGCTCTTTTGATGGCTGCATCTGGCTCGCAGACAAATCTTTAATAAAAAAATAATAACGTTACAAATATAAAACATTCTCATGTATTACAATCCATTCATTTCCTACCGCTCATGTTCATGGTTGTGGGTTGCTGGAGCCAATCACAGCTGTCCTCTGGGACAACACCAAATTTTTATTAGATAATGAGTAACGTACACAGGTCGTTGTATGGCTCTCACAGAATTACAACATTTTAAAATATGTGGCGTTCATGGCTCTCTCAGCCAAAAAAGTTCCTGACCCCTGGGGTAGAGCATCAGAGAATCCACGTTGGAAACCCCGAGGTTTCTGGCTTGAGCATGGGTTCATCTGGCTTGAGTGCAGGGTTGCTGGCTTGAGCATGAGATCATAGGTATGACACCATAGTCACTGGCTTGAGCCCAAGGTTGCTGGCTTGAGCAAGGACTCACTTGCTCTGCTGTAGCCCCTGGTCAAGGCACATATGAGAAAGCAATCAACGAACAACTAAGGAGACATAATGAAGAATAGATGCTTCTCACCTCTTTCCCGTCTTGTCTGTCCGTCCCTATCTCTCCCTCTCTATCTCTGTCCCCAAAGGAAAAAAGAAAAGAATTCCAGCTTCATAAGATCATAAGGAGTAAATTAAGTGTATGTGCACCTACCTATTCTGGCATAGAATAGAGATTTAATAATACATTTGTTCATTTTATGTCCACTCATTCATTGAAATATACCCATAAGGCAACAGCATAAACTGGAGATATTGTGATAAGAGAGGTATTTCTTTTGCAAACTTTTGTTAAAAAATACTTTTTCTCTTCAAGTGGATAAGTTGTTAGGACCAACATATGGTTACTTTTGCAGAAGTGGTCATTTGCTAGTTTTTGCTTGGGGCATAAGCACCCTTTTAGGCCAAATGTGTCTTGCGATTTATGGAAAACACAGAGGCTACAGTTTTGTACATTTGTCTAATATAGGGGTCTGGAAACTTTTTGGCTGAAAGAGCCATGAATGCCACATATTTTAAAATGTAATTCCATGAGAGCCATACAACGTCCCATGTACCTTACACATTATCCAATAAAAATTTGGTGTTGTCCCGGAGGACAGCTGTGATTGGTTCCAGCCACCCGCAACTATGAACATGAGCAGTAGGAAATGGATTGTAATACATGAGAATGTTTTATATTTTTAACGTTATTATTTTTTTATTAAAGATTTGTCTGCGAGCCAGATGCAGCCATCAAAAGAGCCACATCTGGCTCGCGAGCCATAGTTTCCTGACCCCTGGTCTAATAGTATGAGGGCATGTACTCTACTTCCAGTTCCACCCTTAACTTATGATGTACTATGGATAATTACATGTATAGAATCCCAGGTTTAGTATTAAAGTCTGTAGACCCTATATTCTAGAGGAAAGATAGTAGAGGATAGTTTAGAGAAAGGGCTAAAGTCAGAAATCTTGGGTTCTACTTTTGGTTATTACTATCTCTACCAGACTTCTAACGAGGCCTATAACCTCAATTTCTCTAAGTTTTATTATTATTTACTACATAGAACTGGTGTGATAAGATCTGTCTCTCAACAATGGTGTAACACTTAATTGTCATTTATAACAGCAGTTGAAGTACATAGACAGATGTTATTAAAGAAATGCAAAATACCTGGTTAGTTTATTAGTATCTCTCTTTGCACTTTTGCTAAAATTTAATTTTAAGTAAATTTATATTAAAATTAAACTTTGTCTTATACCTGGTAAAACTATGAAAACATTAAAAAATCAAAGGCAAAAAATGCTACATTAAAACAAACATTTATTTATTTATTTATTTTTAAGTGAGAGGAGGAGAAATAGTGAGACAGACTCCTATATGTACCCCAACCAGGATCCAGTCGGCAACCGCTGTCTGGGGTCGATGCTTGAATCATCTGAACTTTTTTTAGCACCTGAGGCTGACCTGCTCAGTGTCCAGGCCAATGCTCAACTAGTCAAGCCACTGGTTGTGGGAGGGAAGAGGGAGAGAACGGGGACAGGAAGGGGGAGAGAAGCAGATGATCACTTCTCATGTGCCCTGACTGGGAATTGAACCTAGGATATCCATATACTGGGCAAGTGCTCTATCCACTGAGCAACTGGCCAGGGCTTAAAAAAACTTTTAAAAAACATTTTTAGCGACTTCCCTGGCCTCCATCTTTCCTCGGGGCCAGGGAACCTTGTCAGGCGGGATGCGCACTCTGTACTCAATAAAGCCTTTTATTATTCCACAAAAAAAAACCCAAAACCAAAACAAAACATTTTTATTTCCTAAGTGGTGGTGGCACAGTGCATAGAGAGTTGACCTGGGATGCTGAGATTCCAGGTTCAAAACCCTAAAGTATCCAGCTTGATTGCAAGTTCGCCAACTTGAGCAAAGGTTAACTAGCTTGAGTGTCTAGCTTGGGTAAGGGGTCTCTGGTTTGTCTTGAGCCTCCCCCCAACCCCATCAAGGCACATATGAGAAGCAATCAATGAACAACTAAAGTGACACAACTATGAGTAGATGCTTTTCATCTCTCTCTTTTCCTGTCTCTGTCTCTCTCTAGCATGTGCACTAAAAATAAAAAATTAAAAAAATTAAAAGTAAAATCTTTTAAAAAATATTTTATTTATTCAGAGAGGAGAGAGAGAATGGGAGAGAGGGAGAAGTAGGGGAGAAGCAGGAAGCATCAACTCCCGTATGTGCCTTGACCAGGCAAACCCCAGGTTTCGAATTAGCAACCTCAGCATTGCAGGTCGACACTTTATTCACTGTGCCACCACAGGCCAGGCCCAAAACAGAAATCTTTTTCATTGAATTTATTGGGGGTAACACTGATTAATAAAATTATACAGGTTTCAGGTGCACAATTATAAACAAAATGACAAAGAGCAATTTCTTTCCATTTAGTTTTGGAAATAATGTTTTAATAATATAAGAATTTTTGGCGGGGTGCCCTGTAGGTGACCAACCACCCAAGTTTGCCTGTGATTTCCCAATTTTAGCACTGAAAATTACACATGCCAGGTGTAAGGCCAATGGCCATCGCCATGGCCATGGAGGTTCAGGTTCCCATTGGATTTGGGCAGATGGTAAAGGAATTGTGGAGCCAGAAAATGCTGGGCCATTCTGTTTTATTGAAGTTTCATAAATGGCGGACGAGCAAACAGGCAGGGAAAACTGCTTCTCTCTTACTCAGGGCTCCCAAAGCCCTGACTTATTCTCCAGACTCTCCTCGACTCACAGGCCCCTACCAGCCTCAGCAGGGCTCCCAAAGGCCCTCAGCACTCCCTCTCTTTCTCTCTGCACTCTTCAGCAAAACAGGCTGGTGGGGAAAAAAAACCTTCTCTCATAAACAATAGCAAACAATTGCGCCTCCCAAGCAGTAAGGCAATCCGCAATTTGCAATCTGCCACCCTGAGGGCAAGCACCCCCAGCCTTCCATAAAGTATACACAGATGACACTGTTGCAATACAAGCGAGCAAACTTATAAAGCATTTGTTTACCCAACACCAGGAAACCCCTGTTCTGTGCCAACTGGGATGGTTGGTCACTCTGTGCCCTGCATTACTAGAGGCTTTTCCATAGCTTACAACTCTATCACCTGCCCTTAGAAAAATTCCAGTGCTGCCTGACCTGTGGTGGCACAGTGGATAAAGTATCTACCTGGTACTCTGAGGTCGCTGGTTCGAAACCGTGGGCTTGCCTGGTCAAGGCACATATGGGAGTTTATGCTTCCTGCTCCTCCCCCTTCTCTCTCTCTCTTCTCTAAAATGAATAAATAAAATCTTAAAAAAATATTTAAGGCCTTCACCAGTTGGCTCAGCAGTAGAGCATTGGCTCGGCATGTGGAAGTCTCAGGTTTGATTCCCTGCCAGGGCACACAGGAGAAGTACCCATCTGTTTCTCTACCCTTCCCCCTCTCCTTTCTCTCTATCTCTCTCTTCCCCGCCCGCAGTCAAGACTCCATTGGAGCAAAAGTTGGCCCAGGCACTGTGGACGGCTCCATGGCCTCTGCCTCAAGCGCTAGAATGGCTCCGTTGCAACGAAGCAATGCCCCAGATGGGCAGAGCATCGCCCCCTGGTGGACATGACAGGTGGATCCTGTTCTGGGCATGCGGGAGTCTGTCTCTCTGCCTCCCCTCTTCTCACCTCAGAAAAATAAAAATAAAATTAAAAAAATCTGAAAACTACTTTCACATTTTTCCTGTTGGAATTTTGTTCACAATTATTCGATGAGCATATAAATATTTATGGAGTTTTGCCACATGAGTAGCTAGTTAATAAGCACGTGCTAATTTTTTTTTACATTAGAATACTGGAACAATGGGAGTACCTAATTACCAACAACGATTCTTTTGGCACCAAGGAAATATTAACTTGCCTAGTTTGTTTTTCAAGGATCTTGACCTGTTGTTGTTTACAGGCTACTGTACTTCCACCCTGTAATCAACATAGCTGAGAAAGCAATAACACAGGCAACACCTTTACATTCAAATCACTTAGAAAAACACTGAATGTGGGTCAGTCCTAGGCCAACAGAGAGAAGTTGGAGTGAAGTTGTTATACTGGTTTCCTTAAATAATACTATAACCTAACCTGATTCTAAGATAATATTCAAAATATCAATGGAATGAGTGTTGCTGAAAAATCTGGTTATGAAGATTTATCCATAAAAGACTCCAAAATTCAGAAGCACATTGACAAAAAAAAAAAGTCATGAGATGATGGAAAAGGTTTCTGAGAAAAAAGCAGACCCATTTTCTTATATGTTCATGATTAAAATAAAATCAATTAGCCCTGGCTGGAATGCTCAGTTGGTTAGAGCAGGGGTCCCCAAACTTTTTACACAGGGGGCCAGTTCACTGTCTCTCAGACTGTTGGAGGGCCGGACTATAAAAAAACAACTATGAACAAATCCCTATGTACACTGCACATACCTTATTTTAAAGTAAAAAACAAACAAAAGGGGAACAAATACAATATTTAAAATAAAGAACAAGTAAATTTAAATCAACAAACTGACCAATATTTCAATGGGAACTAGGCTCCTCCCACTGACCACCAATGAAAGAGGTGCCCCTCCAAAAGTGTGGCGGGGGCCGGATAAACGGCCTCGGGGGGCCGCATGTGGCCTAGGGGCTGGCTGTAGTTTGGGGACCCCTGGTTAGAACATTGTCCCTAAGCACAGAGGTTGCCAGTTCGATCCTGTCAGGGCACATACAGGAACAGATCAATGTTCCTGTCTTCCTCTCCCCCCCCTTCCTGTCTCACTAAAATTAATCAATAAATTAAAAGGTTATCAATCCAATTGGCTATAGTTTTCCCAACAAGATGCAAGTTGATATATGGCACTTTTTTAAAGTTCCTGTTTTTTGATCAGTTAAATGTGCCAAGCACTGTGTCAAATGCTTTAAACTCATTATTTCACTTGATTCTCACAAAGAATCCTATGAAAATAGAAATTAGCCTGAGCTGTGGTGCAGTGGGTAAAGCGTGGACCTGGAACACTGAAGTTGCCAGCTCGAAACCCCAGGCTTGCCTAGTCAAGGAACACACGAAAAGCAATTACTATCAGTTGATGCTTCCCACTATCCCCCCAGCCCCATTTCTCTCTCTCTCTCTCCTCTCTCTAAAGTCAATAAAATTATTTATTTATTTATTTATTTATTTTTTACAGAGACAGGGAGAGTCAGAGAGAGGGAAAGACAGGGACAGACAGACAGGAACAGAGAGAGAGATGAGAAGCATCAATCATTAGTTTTTCTCTTTTTTTTTAATTTTTTAAAAATATTTTACTTATTGATTTTTAGAGAGAGGGGAGAGAGAGAGAGAGAGAGAGAGAGAGAGAGAGAGAGAGAAAGGGGAGGAGCAGGAAGCATCAACTCCCATATGTGCCCTGACCAGGCAAGCCCAGGGTTTCGAACCGGCAACCTCAGTGTTCCAGGTCGATGCTTTATCCCACTGCGCCACCACAGGTCAGGCAATCATTAGTTTTTCGTTGCGACACCTTAGTTGTTCATTGATTGCTTTCTCATATGTGCCTTGACCTTGGGGCTACAGCAGACTGAGTAACCCCTTGCTCAAGCCAGCAACCTTGGGTCCAAGCTGGTGAGCTTTGCTTAAACCAGATGAGCCCAAGCTCAAGCTGGCGACCTCGGGGTCTCGAACTTGGGTCCTCCTCATCCCAGTCTGATGCTCTACCTACTGCGCCACCTCCTGGTCAGGCCAATAAATAAAATTTTAAAAAAATAAATGATAATCCTGCCAAGTGAAGTTTCGAGGTTCAGTTATTTTCTCAAGGTCAAAAGTAGCAATTAGAGGAGCAGAGGCAAATTCAGCTGTTTTCTTCAAAGCCTAGTGCTTTACCTTTAGTATATGCTGCTTCTTCACATTGTTAACATACACTCTAGTGAAATTCTATCACCAGCACTAACTTCTCCTGAACTTTCATCTTGTACATCAATTAGTATGTAGAATTGCCTATTCAACACCTCTACCTCAATGTCTAAAAAGAATCTCAAACTTCTTAACATGTTTCAGTAAATGGCACTACCATTCACCACGCCCAGTTGTTCCAGCCTCAAATCTAGTAGGCATCCTTGATTTTTCTACCAACCCCAGTCAAACCATTGGCAAATTTGTTGGCTCTACTTTCAAACTATACTTGAATCTGACCACTTCTAATTATCTATTATCACAACGCTAGTGCAAGCCATTATCACTATTTACCTGGACAACTGAGATAGCCTCATGAATAGTCTCTACCCGCAGGTGGGGGAAGGGAACTACTTCTTGGAAGAGGTGCTGATGGGCCTCCTTTTCCTGTGGTGAGGCTTCTGCTTGCATCTTTTCACGTCTTTGCTGTTTGTTTGGGACCTAACTGCTTTCCTAGTCCATTCACCACAAAGCAACCATAGTTGTTATTTTTTTAAACACAGATCATATTGTTTCATTCTTCCACTTAAAGTTCTTCAATGCCTCACGTTGCAATGATGTAAACTGAAAATGGTTTACAGGCCCTACTCTCCCCCTTGCTTTGACCTGCTTTCTCTCACTACATAACCCTCAGTATCCTCTTCTCTGCTTAGCATGCTTCAGTCACTGTGGTCTTTATGATTTCAACTTTCTCAGTGATGTAAAGCCATCTTCGTGGAGAGGATTTGGGTAAGCAAGGTTGGGGGTTTAGAAAACTGGTGAAGGTTTGAAAGAATCGCCTAAAGTGGGAGCACAATGAAGAAAAATCTAACAGGATTGCTGGGTGGTGTTGAGGCATCACTTGTGCTTGGTCACTGGAACTTAGTAATATAATGCAGTTGTTACACAAATTTCTCCAGTAGCAGTCAGCTGTTTTAGTACCAAAGGGTAGGATATGAATGGTAGGGTTCATTCAAAGTAGGTGTACAAGGTAAAAAAAAAAAGAGAGGGCAAAGGGGTTTAGGGTACTGATTTTTTCTGTAGGCATATAACAATGGGGATGGGGTGGAGAGACAGGGTTGCTAGTGTCCTTAGCTTGCCCCAGTTGTAGCAACAACATAGAGCTGCTAAAGAGAAACAGAAGGAAAGGACCAAGACCTACCCGCATTGTCGTTAAAAGCTTTAATTTGCAAATTTGATTATTTAAAACTCAAAAAATGGACAAATTAGTAGAGGCTTATATATATTGCATAATTTTTAACTTTTCAAAATCAATTCCCAAAGGGAACCTGTACGTTGCACAGTACAATTTACCAATGAGTTAAGGATTGATATTTGAAAAGATTTTCAATCTTGACAAAATCCTCAAAGTTATCCCAAGAGAGAGCTTTCTTACACCTCTTCTTCCTTCAGAACACCTGTTCGGCTCTCCTGTCCTACTTACAAAAAGATTCAAGTCCACTCTGAGAATGGCATAAAATACCTTACTATTATCTTGCCATTCACCCCCTCCTTACACTTTAAGCTCCACAAACTAAACTACTTCTAGCACCCGTTCACATTCAGCTCGCACAGCACATGTCCAGATAAGAGTCAAACACACCCTTTCCACTATAGTTGGTCCTTGTAGGTATTTCTATTATTGCCCGAATTGTGTTGTATTAAAACCCTATTACATACTCTGTATTACCTAAGACATACGACATGTGTACATTAGAAAGCACTTTTATGACTGATACTACAGGTCACGCAGAGGCTAACGGGACACGTGTTCTATGGCCTTGGTCGTATCCCATTCCGAAGCAGACGGGGCACTGTGGCTCCACGAGGACGAGAGGTAAGACATGCAAAGCCCCTGGACACTGCTCAATTAATCCGTGTTCCGCGAGCGGAGTTCAGGAAAAGCTGGTTTAAATGGTGTAACCACGGACGACTCTGAAGCCGGGGCACATCTGTTCCTGGGCACGGAATCAAACTTCTTAAAACGAGGCGCAGTTATCACAGTTTAGAAGTTCTGCGCAAAACACATTTCCATTCAGCAGCCTGGGCAACGGGAATTTTGGTTCAAGAGCCGACAGCTCCCCGGAATAGCTCTAGGGCGGGTGGGAAGGCCGCCTTCCACCAGGTTGCAGAAGGGGGCTGCATCCGTAAGGCCTGAGGCCAAAAAAAGACCTCCAGGGCGGTCAGGGGGCCGAGGGTAGGGCCTCTGGTAGTGAGTGGGAGGTCACAGCTTCCTCAAGTACAGGATTCACGGGTATCCACCCACAGGGCGACAGCAGCAGGAACCGGGAAGGCAACTCTTGCGGTGCCTCGCTCCCAGGCCAAGGCCCGGCCGTGGGGTCTCCTCACACTCCACGCAGGGGCGGCGGGGCGGGGCGCGGTGACGCCAAGAGTAGTGACGTGACTACGCAGCGCGACGCGGTGACGCACGCCCCTTTGTTGGCTCAGTAGCGGTAACCGCGGCGGTGGAGGTGGCGCCGGGGACTTTTTTCTCTCGGAGGCCGGAGCGGAGCTGAGTTTGACTGAGGCGGGCGGCGAGCGGCCCCCTCGCTCGCTGCCTCCCGCCTCCGCGCCCTCCCCGCCGCCAACTGCCAACCGCCGCGCCCGGGGAGGAGCCGCGGCCCGCGGGGCCGGAGCCAGGCCTGCGTCCGGACATCAGCCGGAGCCGGTGAGAGAGCCGGGGCCTGGGCGTCCACGCCCTCTCCCCGCCTCAGGGCCAGCGCCCGCTGGCCCCTCGCGCGTCGCGCCATGGACTCGGACGAGGGCTACAACTACGAGTTCGATGAGGATGAAGAGTGCAGCGAGGAGGACAGCGGCGCAGAGGAGGAAGAGGACGACGACGAGCCGGATGATGATAACCTGGATCTGGGCGAGGTGGAGCTGGTGGAACCCGGGCTGGGCGTCGGTGGGGAGCGGGACGGACTGCTGTGCGGGGAGACCGGCGGCGGCAGCGGCAGCGCTCTGGGGCCGGGCGGCGGCGGCGGCAGCGGCGGCGGCGGCGGGCCGGGGCTGGAGCAGGAGGAGGATTACCGCTACGAGGTGCTCACGGCCGAGCAGATTTTGCAACACATGGTGGAATGTATCCGGGAGGTCAACGAGGTCATCCAGGTGAGGGTGGCCACTGCGCTGGCTGGACGAGGGAGCAGAATCGGGCGGCCCGCGCGGCCCCGGGGGGCAGGCTTGGGCCCGGTGCGCAGCTCGGCCGGATGCTTCCCCGCCCTTCTCTGCTCCGCTGCCTCTGCTGGGGACAGAGGGTGTCGAAAGCAGACATTCGCCGGTTAGCCGGTGTGGGGAGGTGCGCTGGGGGCGGTGCTTTCCCGGTCCTGCTATGGCGGAGGCCTCCGGCCGCCCGAGACTTCTGTTGCGGGCAATTCCTGCCTGTCCCTGGCTCTGGTGTCCTTCCCTTGGCCGGAGGAGCGCCTGCAAGGGCGGGGTGGAGGGGGTGGTGAAGATCAGGAAAAACTGGGCCCCTAACAGGTTTACCCTGGCCTTCAGTCTCACTTGAGCACTTTTGGAAGACGTTAGAGTAGGCCTAAGAGCAGTTTGGTGTACCGTTGCCCCAAGTGGGCATCAGCTAATACAGAAATGGATCTGCTTGGCAGTCTTAAGTGCCTACTGAAAGGTGGGGGAAGGGAATTACTTCTCGGAAGAGGTGCTGATGGGCCTCCTTCTTTTCCTGTGGTGAACTCTGCATCTTTTCACGTCTTTGCTGTTTGTTTGGGACCTAACTGCAACTTTTCCCAGCAGCAGCTTATGATTTGAATTGGAGCGGTAGGAAGTTAACTGCAGATTGCATACCCAGCCTTGCAGCTGGAACAACAACAAAACGCAGAGTTCTTGTCTGATGTTAGACAAGACTCGATTGTGATTTAGAAAGTGTAGGCTTTTTTCTCTTGGGCTTCTCTCTCTTTGTAATTTCTGTTTCGTGTTCAGTAAGATAGGCTTGATTTAAATTGATAACCACATTTTGTTTAACCTTCTTATGGGTCAGATTTTGCATTTTAGAGCTTTAGGAAATAAGTTTCCATTTGTTTAGGAAAACCAGTTACGATGAAGAGTCAGGTATACGATTGAAGAATAAAAATGAAGTCTTGATTCAGTGCAACTTCTAGAAAACAAAAGTTACAGGGAAGAAAATATACATAGGCTGCAAGTTACTATTGCCCTCTTGTATGTCATATGTCAGTCATTACATTTTTTCCCCCTTAAAATTAATGGCTCATGTTCACCGGCAAATAAGCAGTATTTCACTGCCTACTTGTTGAATGTTCAGGAAGCAGCATTTTCTTTTGAAAATTTAACCATCAATTTGAAGGCAGTGTTTTGAATAATTGCAAAAAAAAAATCTGTGATGTCCGGTGCTATTACTGAACATTGGAAATCTTAAACTTGTATATAGATAATGCAGTCTAAGGAGGAAATTGAAGGATTGAAGAAGACAGTTAAATTTTATTGTTCTTTTTCTGATCTCCACAGTATAACAGTTGACTTCTTAGACTACTAGATTGAGAAGTTTTCTTTCTTTTTTTTTTTTTGAGGCAACTTTTTCAAAAGAATTCACAGTAAAATGTTGAATTCTTTTAAACTTTTTAACTTAAAGTCTGTTTTCACATAGTTAAATCTCATCCAACTTTCTCAGCTCTCTGGTGTGCCTTAGTCACTGAGGCCAAACCTTACAAGTTCTTTATGTTAGTTCTGTAACAGTCATGTAGGTAATGCATTCCACTTCACTCATTCTCTGTTATTTTATGGGGGAGAATAAATGTGGATGAACTGAACTAAAAAGACATACAAAATACTAGGGATTTTAAAGGTGTACTTTTACCATGTTTCCATGCTTGATTTTTGAAAATTTTTTTCTAGTCTGCTTTATGTTAAGTATGTTTTAAAATAGAATTCCTGAATATATAAGTCAAGTATCCCTTGTTAAAAGTTCATATTTAGAAATGTTAGTAAATCAAAGGATAGGATTTTATCCCAGGCCATCTTTTCTCCAAATAGTATATACTTACTAGATCTACACTAGGCTCTGGTTATGATACAAGTTATTTATGTTAATAGAGTTAAACTTTAAAAGTTACACAGATAATACATGCACACTGTAAGAAAAAACTTGGGCCAGAAAAGTAGATAAAATAAGCTGTCACCCAGAGAGTTACGCCAAAATTTGTAACTGTAGTTCTTTCCAGACCCTCTGGTTAAGCTATACATATTTTTAATAACAGAATGATACTGTATGTTGTTCTTATGTTTTCAGTAGGAAAAAAGCAGAAGACATCAATTTTCTTACATGATCACAGATCTGAATGAACTATTTAATCAATCTGTTATTGACCTTTTTATTTCTTCGATTTTAGCTTTTACAAACCTCATTGAGAATAACTTCATAGATAAATTGTTGAATGTTTTCATATTTTTCTTAGGATAAATTGAATTGCTGGGTCAAAGGATTTGCTTATTTTCAAACATTACCATATTGCCTTCTGAAAGGTTATGCTAGTTTTCCCCCCGCTGGTTGGTGCTTGATTGGAATAAAATGGTCATTTGTAAATTTTCCTCTTTTTTTAATACTGATGAGATTGAACTTCTAACATGTTTATTGATGTGTCTTTTGTAAATTGTCCTTTGTGTTTGCTTACTTTTTACCCCCTTTGGGATATTTATCTTTTATGGATTTATAAGACCTCTTTATATTTGTAGAGAGTTTAAATACCTGTGTAGGTTTTTCAACTTAAAAACCTAATGTTGGTTTAATGTTAAAATGAGTTTTATTAAGTTAAAAACCATTGTTTTACTTAGTTCAAATTAGAGAGTTTACTGTTAATTCTAAAAAAATTATATCCCCTGTTGCCCCACCCCAGTGCTACATTTCAGTATGAAATCAGCTGTGTTATTGACTTTGAAAATAAATTTGCAAGAGAAAATGATTGAAAAGTAAAAAGATTGTCAAGTTGATCTTCCTTGGGAATTTAATTTTTCTGGGAGAGTAGTTCAGGGCAGCAACAGATATATACTATTATTTGTAGATATCTGCTGATTAGTTCTAGTATTCAAATAAGTCAACACTTTTCTTTTAGAAAACTCTTGGTTTTCTGGCTTTCTGTGACTTTGTTATAGTTTAATTTGGTGGTGTTTTATTTAAACCCTTTGTGGCTACCTAGCTTACCTTTTGAACTTTTAAGAAAAGGGTAGGGATTTTCTTCAGTTTTAACTTATACTAGTGATAGAGAAATGTAGAGAAATGCTAGAACCCCTTAACTTACAAAACTAGATATATTAATTAGTTTTGCTAATATTAAGAAGTAGGGTTATTTTTAGTGTGATTGCCTAAGTAGCTAGGTAGTTTTTTAAACACTGCACAATTCTGCAATTGAGGGATGTATAAACATGCCATTTTGTGTTTCCATAACAATGTTCAGCACAATTGGTTGTGCCTTGTGTTCCAGTTACCATATTATATGGAGGGCATAGTTTTTACCTTGGAAGCAATATAAAGGTCCTTTCCCAGACCAATATGAGCTCTATTCTCAGAGATTGTTATTCATTAGTTTATTCTGAGTTGGAGCCTGATCATCTATGTATTTTTAGCCACTGCAATGATAGTTCTGAACCACTAGAATAGTCAGGGATCATGCACTGTCATGATTTTCACTGTTAGGGAGGATGAGTAGAGTGAGAAGGGCATACCCCTTAGGAATGCCACATTTACAGAGTGTACAGAAGGAGGGGGCTTTTTGGATAGAGTGGTCAGAGAGGAGGTAAAAAGAGGTGATCAGGCATTTTGCTATTAGATTTATTATGCTACATAACTTGTTTTAAAAATAACCTAACTCGGGGAAAGGGGATGCATTCGGGGGGACACTAGAATCTATGTAAACACAATAAATTAAAATCAGTAAAAAAAAAACAACCCTAACTCTTGGTGGGGGAATTTTCTGTTGGCTGTTGATATTTCACCTATTTGTTTAATTACAAAATTTAAAGAACTTCTAAGATGAGATTCTAAGGTTTAACCTTAAGCATAAATTGAGGAATACTTTATTGCAGCATATTTTCCACTGACTGGGAGTCAGTTCTAGCCGTGAATTTTCTTCTAATTGGCAAAGTAATTTATATCTCAACTTTTAGTTTTTGTTTTGCTATTTATTTCTTAAAACTGTAAAGTTAAGGGAGTTGAACTACTAGATTGATCAGTGTTTTGTTTAGCATCCTTAATTTGAGATGCTCATTGTTTCCAAGAAGTTGAACTCCAGTGTGTGTATCAAGATGAGCTTAATTTGGTCAGCTTGTTTGGAAGGAGTGTAGGGGGGGTAAGGGGGGGGAGGGGAGAAAGAGAATGTGTGAGAGTGTGGGTATGTGTTTTGAAGCTATTAGGGTGTTGGGTATGGTTTACTCCTCTTGAACTCTTTTTCCAGTTGATCTCCTTGAGCTATAAGCTTTAAATTACATTAATTCTTTTTTTAAAAATTTTTTTTATTTTTTATTTATTTATTCATTTTAGAGAGGAGAGGGAGAGACACAGAGAGAGAAGGGGGGGGGAGGAGCTGGAAACATCAACTCCCATGTGTGCCTTGACCAGGCAAGCCCAGGGTTTCGAACCGGCGACCTCAGCATTTCCAGGTCGACACTTTATCCACTGCGCCACCACAGGTCAGGCCAAATTACATTAATTCTTACTGAATCAGAAATTCTGGGAGTGGAGTCCAGCAGTCTGTTTTAACAAGCAGTCCAGGTGATGCTAATACATGCTGAAGTTTGAGAACCACTGGCCCTGGCTGGTTAGCTCAGTGGTAGAGCATCTATCTGGTGTGTGGAAGTTCTAGGTTCAATTCCCGGTCAGGTCACACAGGATAGGTGACCATCTGCTTCTCCCCCCCCCCCCCTTCTCTTCTTCTCTTCCTCTCTCTCTTCCCCTCCCACAGCCATGGCTTGATTGGTTCAAGTGCTGAAGATGGCTCTGTTGGAGCCTCCTCCTCAGATGCTAAAAATAGCTTGGTTGCAAGCATGGCCCAACATGGGCAAGGGATTGGCACCAGATGGGGGTTGCCAGATAGATCCTGGTCTGGGTGCATGCAGGAGTCTCTCTTATCTCCCCTACTCTAACTTTAAAAAAGATAAAAAGAACTACTGATGTATTGGAACTTTTTTGTAAATTTTTATTGATTGATTTTAATTATTTTTATTTATTCATTTTGACGAAGAGAGACAGAGAGAGAGAGAGACACACACAGAGAGAGAGAGAAGGGTGGGAGGAAAAACAGGAAGCATCAGCTCCCAAATGTGCCTTGACCAGGCAAGCCCAGGGTTTTGAACTGGTGACCTCAGCGTTCCAAGTCAACGCTTTATTCACTGCACCACCACAGGCCAGGCATATTTGAACTTTTAACAGCAGTGTTTCTTCTTCTTTTTTTTTTTGATGGGGGGGGGGGGGCAGGTAGGGACAGACAGACTGGAAGGGAGAGAGATGAGAAGCATCAATTCTTTGGGGTACCTTAGTTGTTCATTGATTGCTTTCTCATGTGCCTTGATGTGGCGGGGCCGGGGCCGGGGGCTGCAGCAGAGTGAGTGAGACCTTGGGCTCAAGCCAGCAACCTTGGGCTTCAAGCTAGCAACCTTTAGGCTTGAGCCAGTGACCGTGGGGTTGTATCTATGATCCCATGCTCAGCCAGTGACCCCATGCTCAAGCTGGTGAGCCTGTGCTCAAGCCGGATGACCTCTGGGTTTCAAACCTGGGTCTTATGCGTCTCAGTCTGATGCTCTATCCACTGTGCCACCTTCTGGTCAGGTTCTCCTTGGTTTAACTCGGGTCAGGAACCTATGGCTCGCGAGCCCGATGTGGCTGTTTTGATGGCTGCATCTTGTTCGCTAACAAGTCTTTAATAAAAAAATAATAATAACATTAAAAATATAAAACATTCTCATGTATTACAATCCATTCATTTCCTACTGCTCATGTTCATGGTTGCGGGTGGCTGGAGCCAATCACAGCTGTCCTCCGGGACAACACCAAATTTTTATTGGATAATGTATGATGTACACGGGTTTTTTTATGGCTCTCACGGAATTACAGTTTAAAATATGTGGTGTTCATGGCTCTCTCAGCCAAAAAGGTTCCTGACCCCTGGTTTTTGAAATTACTACAGAGGTGAAGAAACTAATGAAAGGAAAAAATTTAAGAGCCTGAACAACACTTACTAGCCTAATCATAGAATTGAGGGAATTTGTCATAATATTACTATCCTTCATATAAGGTGGTTTTTACTCAGTTCTTTCCAGTGTGCAAACCAAGCTGATGACATCTCACATTCTAATTTGGAATACTTGGTTTTTCCTTCCACCCTTCCCCATTGCTAGTGGTTTTGATTTTTGTTTTAAACAAAAATAGTTGAGTTGATTTAATACACTGCAAGGAATATAAGGTCTTGGATACTGTAAAGGCTGCTCAGTACTGTACTAAATGTTGAAGAGACTGTGAGAAGGCTTCTGGAGTTCATGATCTCTTTGAATTTAGACATTCATAGCTATTAGGTCAGTAAGAAGTTTAGTCAAGTGCTATGTGAAGAGTAATAGGAATTGAGATCTGAAATATGTCTAGGATAGAGGCATAGGAAGCCATACTGAGAAATTAAATGAAAAGAAAGAGGAAGATGTCTGGCTTATGGTGAGGTAAGCCTAAGCAGAGGAGGTTATAAATTGTTGGTGATAGTGTTGTAGACGCTTAGAGGTTTGATACTATGAAGAAAGGTAGGCAGAAGTCATCATATTAGATTTCTTTTTGGGGGTTTGACCTGTGGTAGCTACATGAATTACTTCTCTTTAGCTTTATATTTCCCCCAAACTTAGTGGCTTTAAAACAACAAACATTTAGCCTGACCTGTGGTGGCGCAGTGGATCAAGTGTTGACCTGGAATGCTGAGCTTGCGGGTTCAAAACCCTGGGTTTGCCCGGTCAAGGCTCATGTGGGATTTGATGCTTCTGGTTCCTCCCTCCCTCTCCCTCTCCCTCTCCCTCTCCCTCTCCCTCTCCCTCTCCCTCTCCCTCTCCCTCTCCCTCTCCCTCTCCCTCTCCCTCTCCCTCTCCCTCTCCCTCTCCCTCTCCCTCTCCCTCTCCCTCTCCCTCTCCCTCTCCCTCTCCCTCTCCCTCTCCCTCTCCCTCTCCCTCTCCCTCTCCCTCTCCCTCTCCCTCTCCCTCTCCCTCTCCCTCTCCCTCTCCCTCTCCCTCTCCCTCTCCCTCTCCCAACCCCTCTCCCTCAACCCCTCTCCCCAACCCCTCTCCCCAACCCCTCTCTAAAATGGATAAAAATAAAATATTTTTAAAAACCCACAAACATTTATTACAGTTTCTATGGGTCATAGTTCTCGATGCAGCTTTACTGGATGCACCTAGCTCAGGGTCTCTTTATAATGCTACAGCCAAAGTGTCAAGCAGCATAGCAGGTCTCAAGGTTGATTGAGAGGATCCTCTTCTAAGGTCACTTATGTGGCTATTGGCAGGCCTCAGAATTTCACTGGCTGGTTGTTGCCCAGAGACATCAGACCTTGTCATATGTGGGCTTTTCCATAGCGTGTGACACCAGCCTCTTTCCTTCAGAAGAGGGAGTTGAAGAGGGGAGCCCCCAAGACGGAAGCCACAGTCTTTTTATAACTTCATCTCAGAAAATGACATCCCAGTACATTGCCATATTCTACTTGTGAGTAACTAAGTCCAGCCCATAATCAGGAGGAGAGGATTGCACAAAAGTGTGAAGGCCCGGAAGCAGGGATCCATGGGGCTACCTTAGAGGCCACCTACTGTTTTATGCACACGCATAGACCAGGCTTAGTCAAGAGGTGAGTGACAGCTGTATATCGTGTTTATCCAGTCAATTTGGGCTACCTTAGAGGCCACCTACTGTTTTATGCACACGCATAGACCAGGCTTAGTCAATAGGTGAGTGACAGCTGTATATCGTGTTTATCCAGTCAATTTATATATACCAATAGGAGAGCATAGTAGTTTTGGATATTTTAGTTTGGATTAACCTTAAATGTTTGTACTTGGCTTTGCAAAGCATTATTATACCTTCAAATGATAAGCATTCTAATTACCTTTCAGTGGCTAAAATTAAAAGAATAGTTTGTAGTTAGATTTCGCAGGAATTTGAGATTCTCCAGTCCGCTGATTATTTTTTAATCTCAGTTACATAGCAGGATCATCTGAGGATTTTTTCATCACACTTTTTATTTTGAAATAATTATAGATTCACATGCAGTTGCAAGAAGTAATGCAGAGAGAGAGATAGATCTCTGTGCAGCTCCTTAGTTGTTCAGTGATTGCTTTCTCATTTGTGCAGTACCCTTTACTGATTTTTCTGCAATGGTAACGTCTTGCAAAACAATGGCATAATATCACAACCAATATGTTGACAATGATGCGATCTACTTATTAGATTTCTTTACTTGAGGATTTTTAGAACTGCGGGCACTTAGGCCCACCCAAGACTGAAAATGGGTCTCTAGGAGTTTGGATTAGGCATTGTCATTAAACAAAACCAAAAATCTTCCTTTCCCTGGATTATTTTCATGTACATTCAGGGTTGAGAGCCCCTGTTGTTGCCTAATGTCTCTAAAGAATCTTCTCCGTAACATTCCAATCTCTGCTTGATTACAAATAAATAACTGAGCTATTTTGTGTTGTAGCTATTCCAATGTTTAACTCCTGATTAAAAAAAAAAAAAGAATTAAAATCTGCTTTCATGTGGACCTGACCTGTGATGGTGACATTGATGATCTCTCTCTCTCTCTCTCTCCTTACTTTTGACAGAGAGAGAGACAAAGAGGGACAGATACAGAGAGACAGAAAGGTAGAGATGAGAAGCATCAATTCTTCATTGCAGTACCTTAGTTGTTCATTGCTTTCTCATACATTGCTCACAAAAATTAGGGGATCAGGGAACATGCAGATACTTCAGTACTTTCAGCCTTTTGTATAGTGCATTTTCAACAATGAAATAAAAGTTGGTTTTGCATCTCATTTGCATAATTGAACTTTTTTGACTTGTTTGCTTTTCTTTTTCTTTTTTTTTTTTAACAGAGATAGAGGGACAGATAGGGACAGACAGGAAGGGAGAGAGATGAGAAGCATCGATTCTTTGTGCAGTTTATTAGTTGTTCAGTGATTGCTTTCTCATTTGTGCATTGACTGGGGGGGGGGGGTAGGGGCGCTACAGCAGAGTGAATGATCCCTTGCTCAAGTGAGCGACCTTGGGCTCAAGTCAGCCACCTTTGGACTCAAGGCAGCTATCATGGGGTCATGTCTGTGAGCTTATGATCAAGCCAAATGAGCCCGTGCTCAAGCTGCTGACCTTGGGGTTTCGAACCTGGGTCGTCCGCGTCCCAGTCTGATGCTGTATCTACTGTGACACTGCCTGGTCAGACTAGTCACTATATTTTTTAAATCATAAATAATTTCAGTTTCTTCCTAAACTTTTGCTTCCTTTTTAAATTCTCATTCATCCAGTGATACATGGTCATCTGACTTCATCAAGAATATAATGGTCTCGCCCTGGCCGGTTGGCTCAGCGGTAGAGCGTCGGCCTGGCGTGCGGGGGACCCGGGTTCGATTCCCGGCCAGGGCACATAGGAGAAGCGCCCATTTGCTTCTCCACCCCCACCCCTCCTTCCTCTCTGTCTCTCTCTTCCCCTCCCGCAGCCAAGGCTCCATTGGAGCAGGGATGGCCCGGGCGCTGGGGATGGCTCCTTAGCCGCTGCCCCAGGCGCTAGAGTGGCTCTGGTTGCCGCAGAGCGACGCCCCGGAGGGGCAGAGCATCACCCCCTGGTGGGCAGAGCGTAGCCCCTGGTGGGCGTGCCGGGTGGATCCCGGTCGGGCGCATGCGGGAGTCTGTCTGACTGTCTCTCCCCGTTACCAGCTTCAGAAAAATACAAAAAAAAAAAAAAAAGAATATAATGGTCTCATTCCTTGATGTATCTTGATGCATAGATTAGAAGTTTGGTATCTCAGAAGGCAGCTTAGAAAGTTCTTACTGAGATCACATCTACTCTGGCACATTAACTTTTTTTTTATTTTTAAAAATGAGAAATCTGGTATTAAGACCAAAGGGTGTTGAGGTTATAAATGAGAAATGCCAAATACTGTGCTGGGAGTTTTCCCATGTAATTTTTTTTTTTTTGTGACAGAGTCAGAGAGAGGGACAGATAGGAACAGATAGATAGGAAGGGAGAGCGATGAGAAGCATGAATTCTTCGTTGCAGCTCCTTAGTTGTTCATTGATTGATTTCTCATATGTGCCTTGACCAGAAGAAGGGGGACGTTCAGCAGAGCGAGTGACCCCTTGCTCAAACCAGCGACTTTTTCCTGCTCAAGCCGGCAACCATGGGGTCATGTCTAGGATACCACGCTCAAACCAGTGACCCTGCGCTCAAGCTGGTGAGCCCATGCTCAAGCCAGCGACCTCAGGGTTTCGAGCATGGGTCCTCCGCGTCCCAAGCCGATTCTCTATACACTGCGCCACTGCCTGGTCAGGCTCCCATGTAATTTTTTTTAAAAACGTAAACATTGTTCAATAGCAGGTTTTTGTTTGTTTGTTTTTTTGCTATGTTCCGTTTAAAAGAATTGTCACAATTGACCTGGCACTTAATACATTTTGGCAGAGAGTAGAGCAAATCATGAAGTATTAGGTAACATTTCCTTAGTAAAACATTAGTTTAGACAGTGTTAAGAATAGCTATAATCCCAGTCATTTCTCAGGATTGCTTTGCTAGCCTCTTTGAAACTGTTATAATTCAAATATTACCTGATTGTAATTGATAATTTATTTTTTCTCTTAATCATGATTGTATTTTTTAGTTTTTTAGGGATTAAGTAACTAGGGAATGAGAAGTATTTTCTGATTCTTAGCACGTACTTATAAGTAAATACCTGTTGAAGTTTGTCTTTTGCCTAGAAAATGCCTGCTGCCTTGGTTCCTTATCTGTAAACAAAAGGGAGGTAGACAAGATTTTCTTCAGGCACTAATAAATTATTTTATGATTTCTAGATAACACTGCAGTAATAGTGTAAAAAGATGTCAAGAAAATGAATTCCAAGAGGACAAGCTTTTTAAGGCCTCAACATATGACACCCTTTTATAAATTTTATTATTTGCATGTAGTTCCTTTTAACATCCTGACAGTGATGTTAAGAACAATTGAATGGCCCAGGCCAGTTGGCTCAGTGGTAGAGCATCAGCCTGGCATGTGGAAGTCCTGAGTTCAATTCCTGGTCAGGGCATACAGTAGAAGCAACCATCTGCTTCTCCATCCTTCCCTCTTCTCTTCTCTTCTCTCTCTCCTTCCCTTTTCCCTTTCAGTAGCCATGGCTTGAATGGTTTGAGCAAGTTGGCCCCAGGCGCTGAGGTTAGCACCATGGCCTCGCCTCAGGTGCTAAAATAGCTATGTTACCAAGCAACAGAGCAGTGGCCCCAGATGAGCAGAGCATCACTCATTATGGGGTTTGCCTGGTGGGTCCCGGTTGGGGCACATGGTGGAGTCTGTCTCTCTGCCTTTCTGCCTCATTTAATTAAATAATAATAAAAAAAGAACAAAAGAAATATTTAAATAAATAAATAAAGAAAAGTTGAGTGACACTGATAAAGTAGCTTTCAAAATATGGTCAATGAAAGACAAACGATGATAATATACTGCTCACAAAAAATAGATATTTCAAAATTAATATGAAGCGATAGGAATTTGATTTTTTAAAATTAATATTAGAAAAGCAAATGACAAGTCAAAGAAAGTTATTCAGTTATGCAAATGAGATGCAAAATAAACTATTTCATTGGTGAAATGAACTATACAAAAGGCTGAAAGTAGCCTGACCAGGTGGTGGCGCAGTGAATAGATAGTCGGACTGGGACACAGAGGACCCAGGTTTGAAACCCCGAGGTCGCCAGCTTGAGCACGGGCTCATCTGGTTTGAGCAAGGCTCACCAGCTTGAGCCCAAGGTCACTGGCTTGAGCAAGGGGTCACTGAGTCTGCTGTAGCCCCCTGGTCAAGGCACATATGTGAAAGCAATCAATGAACAACTAAGGTGCCGCAATGAAGAATTCATGCTTCTCATCTCTCTCCCTTCCTGTCTGTCCCTATCTGTCCCTCTCTCTGATTCTCTCTGTCACCAAAAAAAAAAAAAAAAAAGGCTGAAAGTACTGGAGTATGCTCGTTCCCTGATCCCGTAATTTTTGTGAGCAGTGTACTAAGAAATTTGCCTTTTCCAATGTGCTGACATTTGTACTGATGGTGCAAAAACCGTGGGTGGGTAAAACCATAGAAACCTTAGCACAGATCAAATCAGTGGCACCAACCTATACTATTGGGTTGGGGAATAAGTTAGTAGCGTTTTTATATTTTATTTTACAACGATTTGTTTGCTGTTTGGCAAAGGGTAAGTATTCATTCGATAAAACTCTTTCTGCTCTATAAAACTATGTTAATTGTTTTTTTGAGTTATTTAATTTTTTATTAGTTTTGAGGCTTAGAAATGGAATACCCAGGAGGCAAAAATCAACATTTTCGACACCTGCTCTTCTTTGCTTTTCATTGAGGTCCAAAAGCTGCCGAAGCAGCCCGGGACATTTGCGACGTGTATGGAGAAGGTGTCATAGGCGAGTCTACAGCATGGAAATGGTTTGCAAAGTTCAAAAATGGCGACTTTGACGTCGATTCAGCGGAAGGCCTTCTGAATTCGATGAAGAACTGGGAAATGCTCGAAAAGAATGCCACGGTCAGCAAGGAACTCTACATTGCCCAGCTACACCGCGTGAATGAGGCTATTCGACTGAAAAGACCTGATCGACATGGTCAAACCATACTCCTTCATGACAACACCAGGCCCAATGTTGCACAAGTCGTCAAAGCCGCACTCCAAGAGCTTGAATGGGAGGTCCTTCAGCATCCGCCGTATTCTCCGGACCTTGCACCGACCGATTACCATCTTTTCCGCTCCCTGTCAAACCATATGAAGGGCGTTACCTTCGATAACAAAGAGGTCCTTAAAAACTGGCTCAACAACTTCTTTGACACCAGACCAGGCGATTTTTGGCGGAACGGCATCAACAAATTGGTCGAGAGGTGGGAAGAGGTTGTAAACAGCAACGGCGAATGTATAATTGATTAACTTATTGATAGAATTATTGTTTTTTGTTTAAATAAAAGTGTTCGGTAAAAACGCTACGAACTTATTCCCCAACCCAATAGTATTCATTGTATTTTTCACTGCTACACAG
The DNA here is from genome assembly GCF_036850995.1 of Saccopteryx leptura. NCBI lineage: Eukaryota > Metazoa > Chordata > Mammalia > Chiroptera > Emballonuridae > Saccopteryx > Saccopteryx leptura. The sequence goes on from NC_089508.1 coordinate 126,051,550, forward strand.
TAAAAAGTACTAATTTCACTTCTGTCCTGCATGAAGCAGTGAAAATTACCAGTTTTATATCCTATTCCTTAAAAACACATAGTGCCTGACCTGTGGTGGTGCAGTGGATAAAGCGTCGACCTGGAAATGCTGAGGTCGCCGGTTTGAAACCCTGGGCTTGCCTGGTCAAGACACATATGGGAATTGATGCTTCTAGCTCCTCCCCCTTCTCTCTCTTTCTCCTCTCTCTCTCTCTCTCTCTCTCTGTCTCTTCCTCTCCTCTCTAAAATGAATAAATAAAAAAAATTAAAAAAAAAAAAAAAAGCCTGACCTCTGGTGGTGCAGTGGATAAAGCGTCGACCTGGGAACACTGAGGTTGCCGGTTCAAAACCCTGCACTTGCCTGGTCAAGGCATATATATGGGAGTTGATGCTTCCTGCTCCTCCCCCCTTTCTCTCTCTCTCTCCCTCCCTCTCTCTCTCTCTCGCCCTCCCTCCCTTCCTCCTCTCTAAAATGAAAAAATAAAAACAAAAACAAAAAAAAAACACACAGTAATAGCTTATGTGGCAAAATTGGAAGTAATGCATGTAACTGCTGCATACTAAAGTACAATGATTGTCTCAGGAAAACCTGATTTATGACCTGAACAAGGTGCTTGTGTGTTGGAACACCATTTTTACATGAAAGAATGACTGACAAACTGTTTATGTAGACAGATGGTAAATAAACATAGGTGTTTCTTAAAATGAATGAAATATGACTGCCATTTCAAGCAAAACTGCTCTCAGTGTTTGAAGTTTTAAAGTGAAAATTAGAATTTTGGAAAACGTATATCTGCCACTGTAAGACTGACAACTTTCTAGTACTTAAAAACTTTTGATGAGATATTGCATAATAAACTGCATGAATATTTAGAAGATCTGCATGACATAATGAACCAATGTTTTTCATATGACCAATGTTTCAATGACCAGTTGTGATATTTCACAAGCATACATTGGTAAATGATCCATTCAAAATACAAAATAAGCCTTTGGGTTTTAATATAATGAGTATGAGGCGTTTCCAGTGTGTGCCATGCACAACTCCTTGTCTCTCCTCTCCTGGCCAAAGCCTGGGGGACCAGAGCAGGAAGCCTGGACCATGTTCCAGTGCAAACTGACAACCCTCAACTACCACAACCTTGCTGGCTTCAACTGCAAAGGTGGAACAGGATTTAGAAACTTTATTGCTTGGCTTGAAGACCAGAAAATCAGACACTACAAGATTGAAGACAGGTAATTTTAGAAACATCCACAGCAGTGACTGGCCTACATTCTTTGAAAAGTATCTCAGAGATGTTAACTGTTCTTTCAATATTCAAGCTCTACAAGAAGCAGTTGACTGGTTTCTTGGTTTTGTTGTCAGACTTTAATATGGAGATAAAGCTGGAAAAATACAAGGACTTGGTATCTCATTAAACAAAAAAGTCCTGTCACTGCAACTAAAAATGAGAGCCATTGATCAATTTGGATGTAAAAAATCTTGATTTTAAAGCGTCGGCTAACCTTAGATTCAGCACCATGGTGATTACCTGGTAATGTTTAAGGCAATTCAAATTTTGTTCCAGGAGCTTCTGATACAGGATGCTTTTGCTAAAGCAAATCAAGCAAAAGAGCAAATTAAACAAAACTAGAGCCTGTTGCTTCAGGCAAGCATATTCTTGTTTCTGACACAGGAGATTCAGTTTTTTGAGTTTTTTTGTAATTGCATTTAAAAAATTTTTTTCCATTGATTTGAGAGAGAGAGAAGCATCAACTTGCTGTTCTGCTTAGTTGTGTACACATTGATTGTTTCTAACATGTGCCTTGATCAGGGATCAGACCTGCAACCTTGGTGCACTGGGATGACTGTCCACTGAGCCACTGGCCAGGGCTGAGAAGCTGCTTTATAGAAGAGCTCAGAGAGCTACAGACAAAAATTTAGCCATAGTAGCTGTTCAGGCAATTGTTACTGATCCAAAGACAGACACCACAGACTGGGGAAAGTTGGAACATTTTAAGATTTCAGCCTCTTACCTACTTAGTACAATTGGGAACCATATATGTTCTGGCATGTGTATGGAAATCAAATGTCACATATTCTAGAGATTTACCATAATTGCTTTTTCTTTAATAAATTTGGGAGGTGGGGGGAGTATGAAAGTTCTTTGATATTTTTTCAGATTCTACCTTGCAACTAGCCTTTTAGAAACTACCACTTTTGTGTTTTGATGTTATCAAAAAGAATAGCAATAATTAACCCGAAAATGCTCATCCTTTTTCCAAATACATATCTTTGTGAGGTCATATTCTCTTTAGTTTTCAAAAAAAAAACATATCCAAGAGATTGAATGAAGAAACAGGTGTGAGAATCCTGTTTTCTAGTTAGCCAAGTACCAAAGACTTTCAAATATGTGAAATAGTATACTCCCTAAATTTTTTTAGAACATATTTTTATAAAAATGTTTTTATATTAACATAATGGGGTTTATTACTGATTTGTATTTTTCTGAAGTGAGGTGGGGGGGGTGGAGGACAGACTCCTGCATGCGCCTGACTGGGATCCACCCGGCATGCCCACCAGGAGGTGATGCTCGGCCCATCTGGGGCCTTGCTCTGCTGCAACGGAAGCCATTCTAGTGCCTGAGGTGGAGGCTATGGACCCTCAGTGCCTGGGCCAACTTTGCTCCAATGGAGCCTTGGCTGTGGGAGGGGAAGAGAGAAATAGAGAGAAAAGAGAGGGGAAGGGTGAAGAAGCAGATGGGCGCTTCTCCTGTGTGTCCTGGCTGGGAATCAAACCCAAGACTTCCATATGCCGGGCCGATGCTGTACCACTGAGCCAACCAGCAAGGGCTATTAGTGTTATTTTTAATTAAATATTTTTAAAAATCTCAGTTATAATATCTAACAAGATAAATGTTGATAATAACACATAAACAAAACTCTGGCATCTTCAATAATTTGTAAGAGATGAAAGGGGCTTTGAGATCAAATAGGTTGAGATCATTCTTCAGATATTCTGAATCAACCACGGTACTATAAATTAGCAACGGGTTATAAACTATACATTAAGGAGTATTACTCATTAATCAGAGACATGTAAGTTGTGTTAGATGCTTAACAGAAATATACTTAAAAAATAAAGCCCAGGAAATATGAATCATAAGATATAAGTAGTTGGGGGAAGATGATTGGAAATGAGATGTTTAATTTTTTTCAAGGAGGAGCTACAGAGATACCACCTGACATAGTCCATTTATTGTTTTGTTTATATTCAGACTTCTTGCATTAAAATGAAAACTCTACAGATCAGGAACTTGGTTATATTTATTGCTCTACTTCCAGAACAGTAGTACCTGGCACATAGTGAACACCTACTTACCATTTTTGTATATTTTCTTTTCACCTCCATTTTTGAAGAATATTTTTATTGGGTGTATAATTTTAGGTTGATTGTTGTTTTCTTTCAGCACTTTAAAGATTATAGTGTTTACTGGCTTCCATTGTTTGTGGTAGGAGGAACCTAATGAGTCTGTAATCTGAGTGTGAGATTTTTTTACTTTTTAAGACCGATAGAAAACAATTTGCCTAGTCATGGTTTTCTTTGTGTTTATCTTGTTTTGGATTTTCAGATCCTATCCTTTTGGATATATGGCGGTTAATATATCTTAACAATTTTGGAAATTCTCATTTCTGCCTTCTTTATCTCCCTCCCTTCTGAGACTCCAGTTATACATCGGTTAAGGCTTTTAATGCTGTGTGTGTGTCCAGTGCTCTTGTGTGTCTTACATTCTCTTTCCTCTTTGCTTCAGTTTGGATCATTTCTACTGATTTATCTTCTGGGTCTCCAGATCTGTCTTCTATGTTTCATCTCCTTTTGAACCCCTTATAATTAGTTCTTAATTTCATATATTCTATGTTTCAGTTCCAGAGTTTCCATATAATTTTTAATACTGATATTTTGGTGATCTCCCCCCCCCCCCTTTTTTAGTGAGATATGGAGACTCTGAGAGAGACAGAGAGGGAATGATAGGGACAGACAGAAAGGAAGAGAGAAATGAGAAACATCAATTCTTTGTTGCGGCTTCTTAGTTGTTCATTGTTTGCTTTCTCATATGTGCCTTGATGAGGGGGCTACAGTACAGCAAGGGACTCCTTGCTCAAGCTAGCGACCTTGGGCTTCAAGCCAGCGACCATGGGCCATGTGGTCATGTCTATGATCCCATGCTCAAGCCAGCGACCCTGTACTCAAGCTGGTGAGCCTGCACACAAGCTGGTGACCTCGGGGTTTTGAACCTGGGTTCTCTGCATCCCAGACCGATGCTGTATCCATGGCGCCACCGCCTGGTCAGGCTTGGTGATTTCTTTTTTAAGTTTTTCATCTTTCTGTTCTGTTTTCTTTAGCATATTAATTTATTTTTAAATTTTTGTCAGGTAACTTCAGTGTTAAAATTATCTGTTTCTTAATATAGTTTTTGTTTTCAGTCATGTGTTCCTGTCTTTTGGCATACTTTTTTTTTTTTTTATTACAGAGACAGAGAGATAGAGGGATAGACAGGGACGGACAGACAGGAACGGAGAGAGATGAGAAGCATCAATCATTAGTTTTTCATTGCGCATTGCATCACCTTAGTTGTTCATTGATTGCTTTCTCATATGTGCCTTTACTGCGGGCCTTTAGCAGACCGAGTAACCCCTTGCTCGAGCCAGCGACCTTGAGTCCAAGCCGGTGAGATTTTGCTAAAACCAGATGAGCTCTCACTCAAGCTGGCGACCTTGGGGTCTCGAACCTGGGCCCTCCACATCCCAGTCCGATGCTCTATCCACTGAACCACCGCCTGGTCAGGTTGGCATACTTTTGATTGTATGACATCCATTGTGTTTAAAATATTTTAGAGATTCTAAATAGTAGGTAGATTCCTGCAGAGAGGTGTTTTTTTTTCTTTTAAAAAAAATTTTTTTTTAATTTTTTCAGTTACAGTTTACATTCAATATTGAGGACTTCTGTTCTTCCTGCTGATTGACATTTAGAGTGGAAAATACACACCTTAATTTTTTTTTTTTTTTGTATTTTTCTGAAGCTGGAAACGGGGAGAGACAGTCAGACAGACTCCCGTATGCGCCTGACCGGGATCCACCCGGCACGCCCACCATGGGCGAGGCTCTGCCCACCAGGGGGCGATGCTCTGCCCCTCCGGGGCGTCGCTCTGCTGCTACCAGAGCCACTCTAGCGCCTGGGGCAGAGGCCAAGGAGCCATCCCCAGCGCCCGGGCCATCTTTGCTCCAATGGAGCCTTGGCTGCGGGAGGGGAAGAGAGAGACAGAGAGGAAGGGGGGGGGGGGTTGGAGAAGCAAATGGGCGCTTCTCCTCTGTGCCCTGGCCGGGAATCGAACCCGGGTCCCCCGCACGCCAGGCCGACGCTCTACCGCTGAGCCAACCAGCCAGGGCAACACACACCTTAATTTAATAAGGCTGAGCTCTACCCCTGTTCAGTTTTAGTCTATGAGCTGCCACTGGCCCTTGAGAGTCTTCAACTAAGAACCTGCTGTGTTTTCAGCAGTTCTTTCCCTAAGGGCCCCAAAGTAAACATTGTTTCCCAGGAGTCCTGGAAGCACCACCTGCTTTTCAGAGGCTTTACCTTCAGGTTTGTAATCTTGGCCCTGTGCAATCCCAGGATTCAGCAAATGTCCTGAGGGTAATACTAACCATTCTGTGAGATACCTTTTCAAATCTCAGAATTAGTTTCCTTTTGTTGCTTTAAGTTATCATAAATTTATTGACTTAAAAACAACACAAGTTTATTATCTTATTCTGAAAGTTAGAAGTCCAAAGTGGATCTCACTGGGCTAAAATCAAGTTGTTGGCAGGCTGTGTTCCTTCTGGAGGCTCTAAGGGAGAATTTCTTTCTTCCCTTGCCTTTTTCACCTCTAGAGGCCGCCTGCATTTCTTAAGCTTATGGCCCTTATGCTCTTTTCAAAGTCAGCGGTATAGCATCTCAACTCTCTCTCTAATTCTGACCTTCACTTTTGTCCCCCTCTTCCACTTTAAAGGACCCTTTAATTACATTGGGTTGACCTAAATAATCCAGGATAATCGCTTTTCTTTTTATGTGTATATATATATATATGTATGTATGTATTTTGCAGTGGGGGGCAGGAAAGGAGAGAGATGAGAAGCATCAATTTATACTTGTGTCACTTTAGTTGTTCATTGATTGCTTCTCATATGTGCCTTGACTGGGGTTGTTCCACCTGACCCAGTGACCCCCTCCTTGCTCAAGCTAGCAATCCGTGCTTAAGCTGGTAAGCCTGTACTCAATGAGCCCGTGCTCAAGCCTCTGACCTTGGGGTTTCAAACCTGAGTTGTCTGTGTCCCAGTCTGACGCTGTATCCACTGCGCCACTGCCTGGTCAGAATAAACTTTTATTTAGGATTAAAAATTTTGTATTGTTTGTATATATATATGTTTTGGCTCAAAATTTAAGGTATAATTAAAAAGTAAAATACCTTGACTGCCTGGTTTCCTCCTTCGAGGCAACTACCACTATTAGTATGTTCATTCTTAATACTTTTAAGTAGAACCTCCAGCCTTCCCCCACCCAGATTTTATCCTCCTCTAAGACCCTAAATATAATGTTATAATTATTTTTATGAATTTCTGAGGTTAATGGGTTCCTAAAAATACTTCAGTTTAATTGGGAACAATATATAAATTAAATACTTGATTATTATTTTTTTAACCAACTAATATTTCTCTAGCTGCTGTGCTGTGTTGGGGAAATATAGCTACTGTACAACTCTTTAAGGAGGCATATGTAAGTAAATTACAGTGCTGTAGTATGTGCAACGATAGAATTACGAGGTCAGAGAAGGAATGTTTAATGCTATTTTCTAGTAAAGACTGACATCTTGGTAGAAGTAGGTTTTAAAGCTAGGTTTTGAGAAATGAATGGTTGCTCACTTGGCAGAAGGGATTGAAGAAAGCAGTCCAGAAAAGGAAAAATAGAATGTACAAAGGCAGAAGCAATTAATGGTCTGGTATTTTAAGTGAACAATAAGGAATTGAATATTGCTAAAACTTATTGGGCGGTAGTGTAGTAGGGGCTGGGCTAAATAGCTATTTTATGAAAGACTTTTTTGTATCGTCCTTAATGAGATGGAGTTAGCCCTTGGCTAGGTAAACATTAAACTTTTAAATTAATATGGGATTAGTATTTAGAAAGACCACTTTACGGACAGTATAGGAAAAAGTGAGAACAGAATGAGATTGGAAAGCAATGAGGGTAGCCTAACAGGTGGTGGCACAGTGTAGAAGGCATTGAATCAGATTACAGGTGGCCAATTCACAACCCTGAGGTTGCTGGCTCTGAGCATGGGCTCGTCAGCGCAGAATCGCTGGCTTAAATGGGGAATTGTCCACATGATCCCAAAGCTTGCTGTCTTTAGCTGAAAAGTCACTTGCTTGAGCCAGGGGACACTGGCATGGCCCCTAGGTAAGGCATGTACAAGAAGCTGAAGGCACAATTAAAATAAAAGCAACTAGCCCTGGCCAGTTGGCTCAGTGGTAGAGCATTGTCCTGGTGTGCAGGAGTCCCAGGTTTGATTCCTGGCCAGGGCACACAGAAGCGCCCATCTGCTTCTCCACCCCTCCCCCTCTCCTTCCTCTGTCTCTCTCTTCCCCTCCCGCAGCCAAGGCTCCATTGGAGCAAAGTTGGCCCAGGTGCTGAGGATGGCTCTATGGCCTCTGGCGCTAGAATGGCTCTGGTCGCAACAGAGCGACGCCCCAGATGGGCAGAGCATCGTCCCCTGGTGGGCATGCCGGGTGGATCCAGGTCGGGCACATGCGGGAGTCTGTCTGACTGCCTCCCCATTTCCAGCTTCAGAAAAATACTAAATAAGTAAGTAAATAAATAAATAAAACGAAAGCAGCTACTAGTTAATGCTTCTCGCTCTCCTCCCTCAGAAAGCAATCAGTATGCAGCTAAAGTGAAAGCAACTACTTGGGTTGATGCTTCTCACTCTCTATCTCCCTTCTTGTCTCTCACTCTCAAAATAAAACAAGAAAAAGCAGGGGAGGTTAGTAAGAAGTCTTAAAATAATCTGAACAAGAAATATATGATGAGGTTAGCAAGTCTGGAATGGATAGGAGGAAGTGCCATTCCAGATAATTAGGTTGTAGAATTAGTGAGAAATGGTGAATTTCTTAGACAAAAAATAGCTTAGTAGTTGTTTTTATATAGAATTATATGAAGAATATAGAACTTTACATAGTAGTTGGCATCATATAGAACTAAGTTCAGTTTCAACTTTGCCTTTTATTAACTGTATGTCTTTCAGTTACTTTAATAAATACTTTATTTGCAAAATAGGTATTATAATAGTGTAGCTGAAATTTTAAGCAGCCTTCATTTAACTATGTTCCTGGATTAAATGTTCTTTTTCTTCATTCCCTCAGTAAAACAGGCCTATCTGATTTATCTCTGGCAAGTTCTCAGCTTGTTGGCCTTTCTTGATAAATAAAACTAAATGATGAAATTGGCCATCAAAATAGACCTCAGATTCTGTGGTATCATTTATATGAAAGATCCAGTATAGGCAAATTCATAGAGACAAAAAGTAGATTAATGGTTGTCAGAGGTTGGGGTGGGTAAGGGGATAATGGGCAGTGGCTGCTAATGGGTGTGGGGTTTTTCTTTGGGGTGATAAAAATATTCTAAAATTAATGATTGACACAGCTATGTGTAACAGCTCTGAATGTATAAATGATATCTGAACAAATTTGTGGGGGAATCTAATATACAGAACACATTCAGATTTCTTCCCTTCTTTTCCAATAATGTCTCTTAGAGCTTTTCTTCTTTCAGTCTAGATTTTAGTCAAGGATCATGCATTACATTTAATTATTGTGTTTCAGCCTGACTAGGCAGTTAACGCAGTGGATAAAGCATCGGACTGGGACTTGGAGGACCCAGGTTTGAAACCCCGAGGTCGCCAGCTTGGGCCCAAGGTTGCTGGCTTGAGCAAGGGGTCACTTGCTCTGCTGTAGCCCCATGGTCAAGGCACATATGAGAAAGCAATCACTGAACAACTAGGTGCTGTAATGAAGAATTCATGCTTCTCATCTCTCTCCCTTCCTGTCTTTCTGTCCCTATTTGTCCCTCTCTCTCACACACACATACACAAAATTATTGTTTCATTACCTACTCATGTTTTTGAGGGTTGCAATAAGTATAAATGGTTAAATTGCCTGGAAACAAAAAGGGGAACATTTCCCCTCAGTTTTTCTTGACTATGCTGTATGGATCTGTATTACTTTAGATGCATGTAAAATAAAATATTTGGTTAAACTAAAATAGCTTTTACATAATGAAGATTAAACCAAGCCAACATTATGAAATATTAAGGTGATTTTAAAAAAATAACTTTTAGCTACTTAAATACTCATTTGAATGTATTTTCAGTAATAGGACTCTACATAACTTTTAAAGATATTGTTGGTAATTTTGTATATATTTTCCTATATCTTGGTAATTGACCTAAATGGTATCATTTTGTGTTTTTTAAGACCTGAAAGTTGTCCTCTCTAGATATGATGCTAGCAACCATTTTTACGTAGACAGAAAAATACAGAATGGTAAAATGGTGAAATGCGACTTTTATTCAGTGATTTAAAATACTCTAATTACATAGACCTTGGCAATATAGTAGAAAATTTCTTCATGTAATAATTTCCATTTTAATTTTGGCATAGAAAGTCTTTGGATATGATAGTTTCTTGTATATGAAAACAGTAACATCTATTTGAAAAAATTGTGTGACATAATTAAAGAAGTGCCTGCTCTACTGGTATTGATAGTATTAAAATACTAAACATTTTGCCTATTGCAGTGGTTACTGTCTCTACTTGAAAGAAGGGAATAATATGGAAATCAAAAAATAGTGTATTTGGGTATGTGTAGGGATGAGTTGCAGATGTAAAGTTCAGTTGTTTTACTATAGAATATAGGTAGATATGTTTTCTTTTAGTTTTTACTTCCCCCTTATATATCTTGATTTTAATTTTTATCAAGTCTGTCTATCTGGCCTTTGCCGCCGTGGCCCATTGATCTGTCCATCTGTCTGTTACAGTGCATATTGGGTACTTCCAGAAGTGTGAATTCAGTGATGCAAAGGACAGGCGGGCTGCAGCTGCAAAGGTAGGACAGAATCATTCCAAAGACAAGTCACTAAAGGTCCATTAAACACATATGTGTACATATATTGGTAGCAAGTGCCTCATACTGTAAATCTTTATGGAAAGCCTGTTCTGACATGATAAATTTAACATAGGCATTTATAAAGGACAATTTTTTATCTTTTAAACTAGAAGCTTATGTGGCACTTAGAACAATATAAATTGGTATTTACCACTTTTAAAAAAATGCTAATAAAGGAAGACATGATGGTATTGCTCAATTCATGGACTTGATTGATTTCAGAAACCATGGTGACATAGGATTCCATTTGTAAAACTGTGGGAGGAGAAAAAGCTTGAAAGATAGATTGATATGCCCATGTTTATATATTTATATTTTGGATTCTGAAATATTTTGATGGGTATAATCTAAGGATTTCTATATAAATATTTGTATCCATTTACTTGCTAAGTGATAGCAACTGTAATAGCAGTTCCTGGTTTCTTTTTTTAAAATGCTGGTTTAGGATGAGAGCAATAGCATTTTTATGTTGAATCCTAAGACCTAAGTCACAGGTGGGTTGTAAGAGTTTAGGCAGTACAGTGTAGATATTTGAAGAAAAAGAAGTGGAAGTCTTATTTATAAGGTGTGAAGCACTAGGTTGCTTATTTACATTATTCTAGTATTGGTTGTAAAGTGAGGGCTTTTAGGAATAGCTGAATGATACAGATATTTGCATTATTTTCTTTGCTGTTAGGCTTCTGAAAGGAAGGGCAAATAAGTTACTGCAGTGCATTTCTGAAATTCCCAAATGAAAAGCAGATAAAAGTTTGTATTTGGTTTTCATTGAAGATTACTGGGTTTTTAGAATGACTGTAAAACCTAAGATCTTACGTATCCACAGCCTAAATTCTGGCCCAAAAGGCTGATGTTAGGAGTTAACACTTGAATACACTCTGTATACTATATTGAGGTGATCAGTCTGCTATCTTGTGAATGTGGAAACATTTTGAAGTGAAGTTTCATTGTATAACATAATTTTGATTCAGTTGTGTTAAAACAAGATGTTTTGGTGTGTTTAAAGGTGACCCCTCTTGCCCTGGCCGGTTGGCTCAGTGGTAGAGCATCGGCCTGGTGTGCAGGAGTCCCAGGTTTGATTCCCGGCCAGGGCACACAGGAGAGGCGCCCATCTGTTTCTCCATCCCCTCCCCCTCTCCTTCCTATCTGTCTCTCTTCCCTTCCCGCAGCCAAGGCTCCATTGGAGCAAAGTTGGCCTAGGCGCTGAGGATGGCTCCACGGCCTCTGCCTCAGGCGGTAGAATGGCTCTGGTTGCAACAGAGCAGTGCCCCAGATGGGCAGAACATCGCCCCCTGGTGGGCATGCTGGGTGGATCCCGGTTGGGCGCATGTGGGAGTCTGCCTGCCTCCCTGTTTCCAACTTCAGAAAAAAAAAATACCAAAAAAAAAAAAAAAAAGGATGGCCCCTCTTTTTTTGTCTTGGAAATCTTTTTGGTTAACTTTTCTTTCCTATTTCATATTTAGCACCTTCTTCCAAATGTATTTTAGGTATCTCATGGATAGATTATGAATAAATTTTTACCTTTAATAGTGTAACAATATTAAAATGATTGTTATGGATATCTTATTTATCCAAAATTGTAAGATCTAGCAGAACTCATTATAAAGGTAGTTCGCAATTATAGAGACCTACATTTGTTCTAATCCTGACTCTGCCACTGTTGACATTTTATTTAACTTCTACATTTCAGTTTTTTTCTTTTTAAAGTGCATGGTAGTGGCACTTTTACAAAATTTGGTTATTATAGGAATTCTTTAACTAGATTCTAATTCATTGCTAAGACTTGGATTTAAAAAATTTTTTCTCTATTGATTTGAGGAGGGGGGAGAGAGAAACAAGTTGTTCCACTTAATTGTGTACTCATTGCTTCTTTTTTGTGCCCTGACTGGGAATCAAATCCACATTTGCACACTAGGCTGGTGCTTTATCCACTGAGCGACCCAGCCAGAGCCTAAGATTTGACTTTTTTTAAGTATGCTTTTTTTATGTCAATAATCTACAACTGAAATGATTATTTAGAAGAAAAATGAGTTATATTTGTGCTTTTTCCCATTTCCTACTCCAGTTCCACTTTATTCTGCAAGTTGCTATTTTTTCCTTCAACAGTATACACTTGATTTAACAATTGTACAGTTATCATATTATATGATATTATCACATCATAACAATTGTACGTTATCATATAGCCATATATAAGTTTATCATTTACCCTGTTGTTGGATATTTTGTTCATTTTGTATTGTGTCTCCTTTCCCTTCTTTTCCCTTTCTGGACCTAACCTAATCTTGGAAGTGGGCTTGCTGGGCTTTGGGTATAGACAGTTATATAGTTTTTATAAATAAGAGTGGATGTTTTCAAAAAAAGTTATTGAGTTTATCTTTACACCAACAGTGTGTGAACTATCATTTTCTCTACATCCTTACTGATACTATTAAGAATCTTGTTTTTCACTAGTCTGATAAAATATTATTGGTTGTTTTAACATTTCTCTGAATTTTCTTTTCAAATCCTTTGTACCTTTCCCTAATGAGTTCTTGATGTATAATGGTTATTATAGTTCTTTTCTCCAATCTGTTGTTTTATTTTTTTAAAAAAAGAATAATACATGCAATGTGGTAATAAATGAAAAAGAGCTGTTGTGTCTTCAAATGATACATTTATTGCTTTAATATACCTCTTTTTTTTTTACAAGGAAGTTTAATATACCTCTTTTTCATTGCCTTTTTAAATTGAGTTTTATTGAGTTGACACAGGTTAGCATAATTTTACAGGTTTAAGGTACCCAATTCTATAACACATCTCTGTACATGATATTGTGTGCTCCTCACCCTGCCCCCCCAGTCAACCTCTGTCACTATTTATCCCCTCTGTATCCTTCTCCACCTCCCCTTCTCACCCTGGCAGTCACCACACTGTTGTCCCTGTTCTTTCCTCTTTCTTAATTTCACCATTGAGCTACACTTGCCAGCTCTGTTTTTGTTTCAAGGTCCTTTTGTCTTGTGAGCATAGCCAAGTTTTAATTTACTCATAATTTAATTTTTAAAAGTGACATTATTGAATAATGTATTTAGGATTATAAAATATCATTCAGTGACAGTCCAAGTATTATTTTAGGATTACTATTAATCTTTTTTTTTTTAAGTGGCTTAATGTCAGATGTCCTGGGCCTTCCTAAGAACAATGCTTCTGCTTGTACCCACACAGGGATGCAAAAAAAAAAAAAAGAAAGAAAAGGCTAAAAAAACCCTAGTGCTTCTGGTGTCAGTCATTTGAATTGTGTTCACTCTCCTCTTGAAGCCCTCTGTCCTGCTCTTCTCTAATCAGGATGCTCTTCACACAAAACCTCTTGTATAGCTGGCTATCAACCATGACTTTGCATTACTGTTCTTCTAGGTCAGAAACTCTGTTTCTTAGATCTGTGTCTTTTTTAAATTTAATCTAATTTTGCTGGACTACATCCTTAATTTAACTCCCATATAACTTAGGATATTACTCATTGTGGCCTGGATACTGTCTTTAATGTGATTTTAAATTTGATTGCTAGATTGACTACCTGGGAAACTTAAGATTGGAATGTTTATGAAAAATACTGATCTCTGTATTCCTTATTACTAAGAAGTCTTATATCAGTCTGGTTCTCATTTTTTTTTTTCTTTTTTAAAATTTTTTTTATTTCATTTTTAGAGAGGAGAGAGAGAGAGACAGAGAGGGAGAGATAGGAGAGACAAAGAGAGAGAGAAGGGGGAGGAGCTGGAAGCATCAACTCCCATATGTGTCTTGATCAGGCAAGCCCAGGGTTTCGAACTGGCGACCTCAGCATTTCCAGGTCTACGCTTTATCCACTGCGCCACCACAAGTCAGGCTTAAAGTATCTCTTTTTTTTTTTTTTTTTTTAATTTTTTTTTTTTTTATTCATTTTTAGAGAGGAGAGAGAGACAAGAGAGAGACAGAGAGAGAGAAGGGGGGAAGAGCTGGAAGCATCAACTCCCATATGTGCCTTGACCAGGCAAGCCCAGGGTTTCGAACTGGCGACCTCGGTTCTCATTTTTTTTAAAAATGATTTTTGGGTTTTTTTTTTAATTCATCCTTGGTGTTCTGGAGAGATGTGTAAGTGTGAGTTTTCTGATAATTGTGTTGGGCCCTTAGTGGACCCTTTCAACTGAAATACTTGTGTTCTTTTAAAGCTTTGAGGAATTAATTTCTAATATCGTGTTGGTAATTTTCGTCTTTTTCCTCTTTTTCTGGAATTCCTGTTAATTAATTGTAAAAAACAAAACAAAACAAAAAAAACCCCCAAAACAATGGCTAGCCTCACCAGGCGGTATCGCAGTAGATAAAGTGTTGGACTGGTACGCGGAGGACCCAGGTTTGAAACCCCAAGGTCGCTGGCATGAGTGCGGGCTCATCTGATTTCAGCAAGGCTCACTAGCTTGAGCCCAAGGTCGCTGGCTTGAGCAAGAGGGTCACTCGGTCTGCTGTAGCCCTCCCCTCCATCAAGGCACATATGAGAAAGCAATCAACTAAGGAGTTACAACGAAGAATTGAGGCTTCTTATCTCTCTCCCTTCCTGTCTGTCCCTATCTGTCCCTCTCTCTGTCTCTCTGTCATAAAACAAAACAGAACAAAAAAACAATGGATAGCCTGACCAGGTGGTGGCACAGTGGATAGAGGGTTGGACTAGGATGTGGAGGACCTAGGTTCAAAACCCTGAGGTCACCAGCTTGAGCATGGAGTCACTGGCTGGATCATGGAATCATAGACATGACCCCATGGTCGCTAGCATGAACCCAAACGTCGCTGACTTAAAGCCCAAATTCGCTAGGTTGAGCAAGGTGTCACTCGCTCTGCTGTAGCCTCCTGGTCAAGGCACATATGAGAAAGCAATCACTGAACAATTAAGGAGCTGCAACGAAAAATTGATGCTTCTCATTTCTCTCCCTTTGTGTCTGTCTGTCCCTGTGTGTCCCTCTCTCTGTCAAAACAAAACAAAAGTAGGGATAGTTGCTTAAGTAAAAACGATGATAAAATTGTACAAGAAAAACTGGGCTGAAGGTGCATAGAGGAGTATTGAATCTTCACTTTCATAATAAAAAGGTGATAGACAATATCCTAAATGGAAAGATAGTCACTATCTGAACATAAACATTTATGATAAAAATAACTGTCAAAGAAACAGCTGAAAGAATTTAAAGTGTTTGTCTCAAAGGATTGGAAATTAGTGACTAAGATGTGGCAAAGAAGATTGTTAAACCTGAGGCTGGTTACTATTAATTTCTAAAACTGCACATACATTAAAGTAGAAAAGTTAAAACAGTGGCTCGCTGCAGTCTCGACAAAGGGTTAACACTGAGTGATATTGTTATTCTTTTTTTTTTTTGTATTTTTCTGAAGCTGGAAACGGGGAGAGACAGACAGACTCCCGCATGCGCCCGACCGGGATCCACCCGGCACGCCCACCAGGGGCAATGCTCTGCCCCTCCGGGGCGTCACTCTGCCGTGACCAGAGCCACTCTAGCGCCTGGGGCAGAGGCCAAGGAGCCATCCCCAGTGCCCGGGCCATCTTTGCTCCAATGGAGCCTTGGCTGCGGGAGGGGAAGAGAGAGACAGAGAGGAAAGGGGGGGGGGGTTGGAGAAGCAGATGGGCGCTTCTCCTGTGTGCCCTGGCCGGGATTGAACCCGGGTCCCCCGCACGCCAGGCTGACGCTCTACCGCTGAGCCAACCGGCCAGGGCCGATATTGTTATTCTTTAAAGTTCCCTCAGCAAATATATGTAGAAGTGTTCTTTTTTATTTTTTCTGTGACAGTGACAAAAAGAGGGACAGATAAGGTCAAACAGACAGGACGGGAGAGAGATAAGAAGCATCAATTCTTTGTTGCAGCTCCTTAGTTGTTCATTGATTGCTTTCTCATATGTGCCTTGACCAGGGGGCTACAGCAGAGCAAGTGACCCCTTGCTTAAGCCAGCCACCATGGGGTCATGTCTGTGAACCCGTGCACAAGTCAGATGAGCCCACGCTCAAGCCAGTACTTTGGGGTTTCAAACCTGGGTCCTCTGTGTCCCAGTCTGACGCTCTATTCACTATGCCACTGCCTGGTCAGGCAGGCTATAGAAGTGTACTTAACTTGAGGAATTATAAGCCTTCTTGAATGAAGATTCCAGTTGTCTATATCACATGCAACTTTACTGTATTTGTTTATTATTTCTAATACAGTGGTACCTTGACACACGAGTTTAATTTGTTTCATAGCTGAGTTCGTTACTCAATTGACTCGACTGTCAAATCGAATTTCCCCATTTAAATTAATGGGAATGCAATTAATCCATTCCAGCCCCCCAAAACTGCATGAACTTTTTGTTTTATATGCTTTTAAATAAGAAAATGTACTTTATAAATAACATATATATACACACATAAGAAGATAGAACGTAAAGAAATAAACTAGTTTATGAAGTGTATTTACCTACAAGGTCGGGGGGAGATGCTGGCGGAGGTGGAGGAGACATTAGCATAACAATGGCCCTTCCCAAGCAGGAAGGTAATTAGCAATTTCATAGACAGCTGCCCAGTGCCATTTCTAACGATAAAAGTGAGCAAACTCAGCCCTGGCCGGTTGGCTCAGCGGTAGAGTGTCAGCCCGGTGTGTGGAAGTCCCGGGTTCGATTCCCAGTCAGGACACTCAGGAGAAGCGCCCATCTGCTTCTCCACCCTTCCCCCTATCCTTCCTCTCTATCTCTCTCTTCCCCTCCCGCAGCCACACTCCATTGGAGCAAAGTTGGCCCGGGTTCCAAGGACAGCTCCATGACCTCCTCCTCAGGTGCTAGAATGGCTCCTGCCGCAACTGAGGAACGCCCCAGATGGGCAGAGCATTGCCCCCTGGTGGGCATGCCAAGTGGATCCTGGTCAGGTGCATGCGGGAGTCTGTCTGACTGCATCCTCGCATCTAACTACGGAAGAATATAAAAAAAAGTGAGCAAACTAAATATAAATTTTACAAACTCATTTGCCCAACAATAATCATTTTCTTCACTGACTTTTGGTTTTTTCACCACACTTTCTTTTATTTAGAGGCCATTTCAACAAAAATCTTTCCATGGAAGTTTGTTTGCTTCTTTCTCCCTTTCAGGCTATCTAGTGGAGGGTGGTAGAAGCTTGTTGTAAGGCCAAGGGCTGCTGCCATTGTAGCCATTCACATGCAAGTTCCCATTAGATTCATGCAGACGGTAAAGAAACAGTGGAGCTAAAAACTGGTAGGCCATTACTTTATTCAAGACTCGTACCAGCCCATGAGCAAATATACACAGGGCTCCAAAACCCTAACACATTCTCCGGTTCCACAACCAGGAGAATGTTCTGTTTTTTCCTAGAATCAAAGGCCCCCACCAGTCTCAGTCACCTCTGGTTCTCCATCTGCACACCTTCTCCCATCTCCTCTCTGCACAAACTGTTTTATTCTTCAGCACCCTGCCATCTTGGCTTCTCCTTCAGCACCCTGCTTTCTCTCTGCTCTCCAAATATGGCTTCTCTCCCTTCTCCGTCTTCTCTCCTTTTAAAACTTTATTGGCGCAAAAACCTCTTCTCTAGCCAGAATTAGCATTATAATGGCCCTTCCCAAGCAGGAAGGTAATCGCAATTTTCAATCAGTTGCCCTGTTCTGAAGATAAGCACACACATCGCTGCCCAATGCCATTTTTAACAATAAAAGTGAACAGACTCAAAAAACACAAATTTTACAAACTTATTTGCCCAACACTTGCGATTCAAATATCTCCTCATGACTTAAAGAAAAAAATCCCGTGAGTGACTGCTTGTCTCTCAAATTGCTCGCGGTTTAAAGTTCTTGTGAATCAAGGTACCACTGTAGTTTTTTGGTGGAGCCTTTGGGGTTTCTATATACAGGATCATGTCATCTGCAAAAAGTGGTACCTTTATTTCTTTCTTGATATGGATGCCTTTTATTTATTTTTTCTGGCTGGGACTTCCAGCCCTATATTGAATAAGAGTGGAGAGAGTGGGTGCCCTTGTCTTGTACCAGACTTTAAAGGAAAAGCCTTCAGTTTTTCACCAGTTATTATGATATTGGCTGATGATTTCTCATTGATGGCCTTTATTATTATGTTGAGGTATTTTTTCTTTTCTTTTCTTTTTTTTTTTGTATTTTTCTGAAGCTGGAAACAGGGAGGCAGTCAGACAGACTCCTGCATGCGCCCGACCGGGATCCACCCGGCATGCCCACCAGGGGGCGATGCTCTGCCCACCAGGGGGCGATGCTCTGCCCCTCCGGGGCGTCGCTCTGTTGCGACCAGAGCCACTCTAGCGCCTGGGGCAGAGGCCAAGGAGCCATCCCCAGTGCCCGGGCCATCTTTGCTCCAATGGAGCCTTGGCTGCGGGAGGGGAAGAGAGAGACAGAGAAGAAGGAGAGGGGGAGGGGTGGAAAAGCAGATGGGCGCTTCTCCTGTGTGCCCTGGCTGGGAATCGAACCTGGGACTCCTGCATGCCAGGCCGATACTCGGCCACTGAGCCAATGGCCAGGGCCAGTACTTTTTTTTCTATACCCATTTTATTGAGTGTTTTAAACATAAATGGATGTTTTATCTTACTAAATGCCTTTTCTCTATCTGTTGATAGAATCATATGATTTTTGTCCTTTGTTTTGTTGATAGTGATGTATTACATTGATCGATTTGCATATATTGAACCATCCTTGTGCTCCTGGAATAAATCTCATTTGAACATGGTATATTATTATTTTTGTTTTATTTTTTGTGACAGAGGGACAGTTAGGGACAGACAGATAGGAAGGAAGCATCAATTCTTTGTTGCAGCACCTTAGTTGTTCATTGACTGCTTTCTCATATGTGCCTTGACCGGGGCTGGGGGAAGAGGGGCAAAGTAAGTGACCCCTTGCTCAAGCTAGCGACCTTGGGCTTCAATCCAACGACCCTGTGCTCAAGCCAGATGAGCCTGTGCTCAAGCCGACAGCTTCGGGGTTTTGAACTTGGGTCCTCCGTGTCTCAGTCCCACGCTCTATCCACTGTGCCACTGCCTGGTCAGGCAGTGTATTACAACTAGTGCTCGACTTACGATCACAATTGGTTCCGACAGACCAGTCATAACACGATTTGGTCGTAAGTTGAGAGTACTGTGAAATGATGTTATAAAAATCTTTAAGTCATATTTTATCATAATTTTCTTTTATTATTGTTATATATCATAATTTTCTTTGTTCATTTTATGCCATTTGTACCATCTCTACACCATTTTGTTTCTTTTTATATTTGCCAGGTTTAAGTAAAACACTGCATTACCAATACAACTGGTTTAATATTTGCAAAGACAATTTCCTCTTGGTAGACATCTTGGGAGGGGTTTGATGAAAAATATCCAAGACACAAAACACAAATTGCTATACCGAGTCTGGGATAACAGTTGAAATGGTGCACGCGGAGATGGTAGTGCTGCCGGAAGCTGGTCCACACTGTCGTACACCCAGCTGGGCAACGGTTGCGCTGCCAGATGCAGAGCAGTCGTGGCTAGCGATTGTGGTCATAAAGTCAAATGGTCGTAAGTTGCATAGGTCATAAGTCGATCAGTATTTGTATTTTTTTAAATGTGTTGTGGCATATGAGTTGCTAGTATTCTGTTTAGGATATTTGCCTCTGTATTTCATTAGAGATATTGGTCTGTAGTTTTCTTTTTCTGTAGTGTCCATGCCAGGTTTTGGTATCAGGGTTATGTTGGCCTCATAAAATGTGTTATATGAAATATTGCTTCCTTTATTTTTCCCCTCCTTCTTTTCCAAGTGAGAGGAGGGGAGATAAACGCCCACATGTGCCCTGACTGAGATCCACCTGGCAACCCCTGTCTGCAGCTGATGCTCTGCCTGTCTGGCGTCATGCTCACTACTGAGGTTTTGTTAGCGCTTGAGATGAAGACTTCACAGAACCATCCTCAGTGCCCACATCTGATGTGCTCTGACCAATTGAACCATGGCTGTGAAAAGAGAAAGGAGGGGGAAGAGAGAGAGAGAAGGGCGAGGGGGAAGGTTGGAGAAGCAGATGGTTACTTCTACTGTGTGCCTTGCCCAGGAAACGAACACAGGACATCCACATGCTGGGCTGACGCTCTACCACTGAGCCAACCGGCCAGGGCTTCTATTTTTTGGAAGATTTTAGGATAGATACCAGATTTTCTCTGAATGTTTGATAGAATTCAGTAATGCAGGCATCTGGTCCTGGGTTTTTATTTTGGGGGAGATATTTGATAGTTGTTTCTATTTCATCCCTGCTTATAAGGTCTATTTAGGTTTTCCATTTCTTTGTGACTGAGTCTAGGAAGACTGTATAGTTCTAGGAACTTATCCATTTCTTCTAGATTGTTGAATTTTGTGGCATATAATCTTTCATAGTATTCTAGCATGATCCTTTGTATATCTATGATGTCTGTGGTAATTTCCCCACTTCCATTTTGGATTTTGTTTATATGAGTTTGTTTTCTGTTTTCCTTAGTGAGTCTAGCCAGGTGTTTGTCAATTTTACTGATCTTTTCAAAGAAACAGCTCTTTGTTGTATTATTTTTTTCTGTAGTTTTTGTTCTCTATTTTATTTACCTCTGCTCTAATTTTTACTGTTTCCTTCTGTGACTTTGGGTTGCCTTTGTTCTTCTTTTCCTAGTTCTTTAAGATGTGATGTTGTTTACTTTGGATCTCTGTTTCTTAATATAAGCCTATATTGATATAAACTTCCTTCTTATTACTACTTTCACTGCATCCCAGAAGTTTTGATACGTCATGTTGTCATTCTCGTTTTTCTGTATGTCTTTGAATCTCTGCTTTTATTTCTTCTTTGACCCAGTCTTTTGTTTTTTTAATTAAGAGATGGGGAAGCAGAAAGACTCTGGCATGTGCGCCCCAACCGGGATCCACCCAGCAAGCCCCCTGCTAGGGGAATGCTCTGCCTGTCTGGGGCCATTGCTCCATTACGCAGAAAAAACTGAGCTATTCTAGCACCTGAGATGAAGCCACAGAGCCATCCTCAGTGCCTGGGGCCAACTTTGCTCTAACCAATTGAGCCATGGCTGTGGGAGAGGAGGAGGAGGAGAGAGAAGGGGATAGGGGGAGGGATGGAGAAGCAGATGGTAGCATCTCCTGTGTTTCCTGACCGGGAATTAAACCTGGGACTTCCACATGCTGGGCCAGTGCTCTGTCACAGCCAACTGACCAGGGCGACCCAGAGTTTTTTTAAAAGTATGTTGTTTAATTTCCACATATTTGTGGGTTTCTTTACTTTTTGCAGTTGATTTCTAATTTCAGATCCTTATGGTCAGAAAATATGCTTGGTATAATTTTGGTCTTCTTGAATTTGTTGAGGATGGTTTTGTGGCCCAGCATATAGTCTATCCTTGAGAATGTTTCATGCATACTGAAAAAGAATGCATAATCTGATGTTCTGGGGTGAACTGTTTTGCAAATGTTTATTATGTCCATTTGGTCTTGTGTGTCACTTAAGCCTGCTATTCCTTTATTGATTTTGTTTGGTTGATCTATCTAAAGCTGTCAATGATGTGTTGAGATTTCTAACTATAGTATTAATGTGTTTTTGTGTGGTTTTTTTTTTTTTAGTTCTGTTAGTAGATGTCTTACATATTTTGTTGCTCCATGATTCAGTGTGTATATATTCAATGTGATGTCTTCTTGATATAGTGTCCCCTTTATCATAATGATTTGTACATCTTTATCTCTTGTTACGTTTGTTGTCTTAAAGTCAGTATTGTCAGATACAAGTATGGCTACACCTGCTTTTCTGGAGAATTGTTTTTCAACCTTTCACTTCGAGTCTACTTTTATCCTTGCAGCTTAAATGTGTCATCTCTTGTAGGCACCATATTGTTGAGTTTCGTTTTTTGATCCTCTCTGCTACTCTGTGCCTCTTTATTGGTGAGTTCAGTCTTACATTTGGCGTAATTATTGATGCATGAAGATTCCCTTATCCATATTATGTTTTGTTTTATGGTAGTTCTGTGTCTCATTTGGGTCTTTTTCTTTGTTTCTGTCAGTTTTTGTTTGGTGATGTTCCTTATTTCCTATGTTTCCTCTTATTTTAAGCTATGTGTTTCAGTTTTGTTTTTTTTGTGGATTATTGAGTAAAAAATTCTCATAATGGCCTGACCTGTGGTGGTGCAGTGGATAAAGCGTCAGCCTGGAATGCTGAGGTCACCGGTTCAAAACCCTAGGCTTGCCTGGTCCAGGCACATATGGGAGTTCATGCTTCCTGCTCCTCCCCCTGTCCTCTCTCAATCCTCTCTCTCTCTCTCTCTCTCTCTCTCTCTCTTTCTCTCTCTCTCCTTTCTCTCTAATAAAAATGAATAAATAAAATCTAAAAAAAATTCTCATATAAACAAGAATTCTTTGTCTTATGAGTGCTTCTGCCCTCCATCCTCCTTTGCTTTCTTCAGATCTTGATGCTTTTCCCTTTCATGTTTTTGTTACAGATTATCCTTGTTTATATTGTAACCTTGTTGCAGCTATTGTAGTTTTGTGTTGTTTTGTTGTTTTCTGTGTGTGTGTGTGAGAGAGAGAGAGAGAGAGAGAGAGAGAGTGAGCGCGAGTGTGTGGAAGAGAGGGAGACAAAAGACAGAAAGGGAAACATGAGAAGCATCAGTTACTCATTGCGGCTCCTTAGTCTTAGTTGTTCATTGACTGCTTTCTCATACGTGCCTTGACCAGGGGCTACAGCAGAGCGAGTGACCCCAGGGTCAAGCCAACAACCTTGGACTCAAGCCAGCGACCATGAGGTCATGTCTGTGATCCCATGCTCAAGCCAGTGATCTCACGCTCAAGCTGGTGAGCCCGTGCTCAAGGCTTGGGGTTTCAAACTTAGGTCCTTTGTGTCCCAGTCTGATGCTCTATCCACTACTCCAGTGGTCGCCAACCTTTTTTGGGCCACGGACCGGTTTAATGTCAGAAAATATTTTCACGGACCGGCCTTTAGGGTGGGACGGATAAATGCACAAAATAAAATTATGCGACCGGTGTAAAAACTGTAGTATTTTTAAATATAATTGTCGAACTTATGAGACAAGCGTCAAAAGTGAGTCTTAGACGGATATAACAGGGAATCTGGTCATTTTTTCAAAATAAAACATCATTCAGACTTAAATATAAATAAAACGGAAATAATATAAGTTATTTATTCTTTCTCTGCGGACCATTACCAAATGGCCCACGGACCGGTACCGGTCCGCGGCCCGGGGGTTGGGGACCACTGCAGTACGCCACTGTCTGGTCAGTCATGGCACTTTAGTTTTTATTTGATTGCTTCTCATATGTACCTTGACTGGGGTTGCTCTAGCCGGGTCAGTGACCACTTGCTCAATTAAGTGACCACAGGATCACGTTAATGATTCCATGCTCTAGCCAGCAACCCTGTGCTCAAGCTGATGAGTCTACTCTATACAAAGAGACTATGCTTAAGCCAGCGACCTCAGGCTTTCAGACCTGGGTCCTCAGCATCCTAGGTCGATGCCCTATCCACTGTGCCACCACTGGTCAAGCAGTGTTTTGTTTTTTTGTACCAGGTAATATAACCCCCTTGATTGTTTTTTGCAGTAGCGGTTTTCTGGTGATATAGTTCCTCAGCTTTTGTATGCCCCCCCCCCCCCATCTCTCTGCTCCTCTTAGCAGACAGAAACCCAGTCAGTACGGGCTTCTCCCCCATCTGGAGCCCTGTCATGAATGTTTCTTATCTTTCACCTCCCTCCTTGCCTTTATCCTTCCCACCTTTAGTTGAGTGGATGCCTGGATCTTTCAGGCACGGCTCTGAGCCCAGCTGGGGTTCCTTCGTTGAGGTATAGCTGTTCAGTATATCGAAACTTCACTTGGAGAGATGAAGGGTATTTCTCATGGTGCTGTTACTCTGATGTCTGAAATTTTACCTTTTTTTAAAAAAAAAAATTATTGATTTTATGGAGAGGAGGCAGTCAGAAGTATCATCTCTTAGTTTTTGCTTTAGCTGTTCATTGTTTGCTTGTTGCTTGTTGTGTGTCTTAATTGAGCAAGCTCAGGGTTTTGTACCAAGTGACCTAAGCATTTCAGGTCAGCGATCTATCTGCTGTGCCACTACAGGCTGGGCTGAAATTTCACTATTTTTACATGTAAGTGGAATACTGTATACTGCTTGGTAACTTTTCTTTTCTTTCTTTCTTTCTTTCTTTTTTTTTTTTTTTTGTTTCCATTAAGTGGTATTTCATAGATATCCTTCCATGTCAGTGCATACAGATAAATTTTCTCCTTGGTTTTTTTTTTTTTTTTTTTTAAACATGTTTTTAAATTTTTTATTTTATTTTATTTATTCATTTTTAGAGAGGAGAGAGAGGGGGAGAGAGAGAGACAGAGAGGGAGAGAGAGGAGAGAGAGACAGAGAGAGAGAGAAGGGGGGAGGAGCTGGAAGCATCCACTCCCATATATGCCTTGACCAGGCAAGCCCAGGGTTTCAAACTGGCGACCTCAGCATTTCCAGGTCGACGCTTTATCCACTGCGCCACCACAGGTCAGGCACTCCTTGGTTTTTTAATAGCTGCATAATACAGGATATCTCAAGAAATACTGTGGGTTTAGTTACGGACCACTACAATAAATGAATATTGCAGTAAAGTGACTCACGAGTGTTTTGATTTCCCAGAGCATGTGAAAGTTATGTTTCTATTATACTGTAGTCGGTTTTTCAACCACCAATCCATGGACCAGCATAGACTCTATAATCTTCATACAGCATCAGGGTGGTTAACTCTTTTGTGACCAGCACAAAATTTCTGGCAGACCAGCACCATAAAATCACCGCTATGGTCCATTAAGTGTGCAATAGCATGTGTCAAAAAAATGTACGTAGCTTAATTAGAAGTATTTTGTTGCTAAAAGATGCTAATTATCATCTGAGCTTTCAGAATTTTATCTTTTTTTTGATAAAGGTTCTTGCTTCAGAGTTGGTGGCTGCTGTAGTTTGGGCTGCTGTGATAGTTGCTTAAAATAAGACAATAGTGAAGTTTGCCATGTCCACTAACTCTTCCTTTTATGAATGATTTTTATGTGGCATTCAGTACTGTTTAATACTTTCTTGGGGGGGGTGACAGTGAGAGAGAGGGACAGATAGGGACAGACAGGAAGGGAGAGATGAGAAGCATCAATTCTTCATTGCAGCACCTTAGTTGTTCATTTATTGCCTTCTCATATGTGCCTTGACCAGGGGCTACAGCAGCATGAGTGACTCCTTGCTCAAGTCAGTGACCTTTGGGCTCAAGTCAGTGACCATGGGATCATGTCTGTGATCCCATGCTCAAGCCAGTTACCCTGGGCTCAAGAGGGATGAGCCCGCATTCAAGGTGGTGACCTCTGGGGTTTCAAACCTGGGTCCTCTGTGTCCCAGTCCAGTGCTCTATCCATTGTGCAACCGCCTGGTCAGGGTGTTTTATACCATTTTATTCAGAGTAGAACTTCTTTCAAAATTGGAGTCAGTCCTCTAAAACCCTGATGCTTTTTCAACTAAGTTTATGTAATTAATATTCTAAGTATTTTGTCATTTAAACAGTCTTCACGGCATTTTTACTAGAAGTATATTGTTTGCTCATCTATAAGAAGCATCAATTTACCTGTTTAAGTTTATTATCATGAGATTGCAGTGGTTTGATCACATCTTCAGGCTTCATTTCTAATCCTAATTCTCTTGCTATTTCCACCGCACCATATCTGTAGTTACTTCCTCCACTGAAGTCATCACAAGGACTGGAATCAGCTTCTTACAAAAGCCTGCTAAAGTTGACATTTTGACCTCTTTCCTGTGAACCATGAATGTTCTTCATGGCATCTAGCATGGTGGAGACTTCCCAGAAGATTTTCAGTTTACTTAGCTCAGATCCATCAGAGGAATCACTGTGACAGCCGTAGCCTTTTGAAAGTTATTTCTTAAATAATAAGAGTTGAAAGTAAAAAGTACTCCTTTATCCAGAATGAATGTTGTGTTAGCATTACAACATTAATCTTGTACATCTCTGTCAGCTCTTGGGTGAACAGGTGCTCTGTCAATGAGCAGTAATATATATATATTTTTGTTGTTGTTGTTGGTTTTTGGTTTTGTTTTTTTTTTGTATTTTTCTGAAGCCGGAAATGGGGAGAGATAGTTAGACAGACTCCCGCATGCGCCTGACCGGGATCCACCTGGCACGCCCACCAGGGGGCGATGCTCTGCCCATCCAGGGCGTCACTATGTTGCGACCAGAGCCACTCTAGCGCCTGAGGCAGAGGCCACAGAACCATCCCCAGCGCCCTGGCCATCTTTGCTTCAATGGAGCCTCGGCTGCAGGAGGGGAAGAGAGAGACAGAGAGGAAGGAGAGGGGGAAGGATGGAGAAGCAGATGGGCACTTCTCCTGTGTGCCCTGGCCGGGAATCGAACCCAGGACTTCTGCACGCCAGGCCGATGCTCTACCACTGAGCCAACCGGCCAGGGCCGTTGGTTTGTTTTTAAAAGGGAAAGAGAGAGGCAGGCAGACAGATAAGAAAGGAGAGAGAGGAGACTACAGGAAGGGGGAGAGAGATGAGAAACATCAGTTTGTAGTTGCGGCACTTTAGTTGTTCATTGATTGTTTCTCATTTGTGCCTTGTGGGTGGGTGGCTCTAGGTGAGCCAGTATTTCCTTGCTCAATCCAGCGACCATGGGATTATGTCTATGACACAAGCCAGTGATCTCAGGGTTTTGAACTTGGGTCCTTAGCATCCTGGGTCAATAATGAGAAGTGATGTGTTGTTTTTTTGTTTGTTTGTTTTTTGTCTTTTTTTATAGAGACAGAGCGAGAGTCAGAGAGAGGGATAGATAGGGACAGACAGGAAGGGAGAGAGATGAGAAGCATCAATTATCAGTTTTTCGTTATGGCATTTTAGTTGTTCATTGATTGCTTTCTCATATGTGCCTTGACTGTGGGGCTACAGCAGACCAAGTTGACCCCTTGCTCAAGCCAGCGACCTTGGGTCCAAGCTGGTGAGCTTTGCTCAAACTACATGAGCCCGCGCTCAAGCTGGCGACCTCAAGGTCTTGAACCTGGATTCTCCGCATCCCAGTCCAACTCTCTATCCACTGCTCCACCACCTGGTCAGGTGAGAAATGATGTTTTGAAAAGCATCTTTTTCTCAGCAGTGAGTCTCAACAGTGGGCTTAAAGTATTTAGTAAACCATGTTGTAAACAGATGCACTGTCATCCAGCCTTTGTTGTTCCATGTATAGAGCACAGAGTAGATTTAGCATAATTTTTAAGGGACGAGAGTTTTTGGAATGGTAAATGAGCATTGGCTTCAGCTTTAAGTTATGACCTAATGTAGTTCCCTAACAAGAGAGTAGACCTATCCTTTGAAGCCTTGAAGCTGGGCATTGGTTTCTCCTTTCTAGCTAGGAAACCCTAGAAGGAATCTTCTAATATAAAGCTAGTCTGTTTACTTTGAAAATCTTTTGTTTATTATAGCCACCTTCATTTATTTTCTGAGCTTGATCTTCTGGATAACTTCCTGCATCTTCTACATCACTTCCTCCTTCACCTTGCAGATTTATGTTATGGAGATTTTTATTTTCTTCATGAACTACATCTGCTACTTCAGTTTTTCTTCTGCAGCGTTCTTACATCTTTCAGCCTTTATAGAATTGAAGAGAGTTAGGGCCTCATCTGGATAAAGCTTTGGCTTAAGGGGATGTCGCAGCTTCTATACCTAGACTTCCACAACTTTCTCCAAATCAGCAGTAAGGCTGTTATGCTTTTCTAACATTCATGTGTTTACTGGAGCAGCACTTTTAATTATCTTTAAGAACTTTTTCTTTGCATTTGCAACTTGGCTATTTGGCATAAGAAGCCTCGCTTTAAGCCTTTCTTGGCTTTCAGCATGCCTTCCTTCCTAAGCTTTATTATTTCTGGCTTTTGATTTTAAAGTGAGACTTGTGATTCTTTCACTTGGACCCTTAGAAGCCATTGCAGGGTTATTAGCATAATTTTAATATGTTATTATGTCTCAGGTGATAGGGAGAGATAGAGAACCTGTGACAGGGAGGTGGAGTGGAGGGAGAAATGTGCATTGGTGGAGCAGTTAGAACACACACATTTATTAATTTCAGTGACTTATGTGGGCACAGTTCGTGGAGTCTTAAAACAGTTACATAGTAACATCAAAGATCACTGATCATAGTTCACCAAAACAAATAGTAATGAAAAGTTTCAAATACTGTGAGAACACCAAATAGAGACACAAATTGAACAAGTGCTGTTGGGGAAATAGACCCAGTTGATTTGCTTGAGTCAGGCTTGCCACAGATCTGCACTTTGTAAAGAACACAGTGTCTGCAAAGCACAATGAAGCAGTGTTCCTGGATTGTGTACTAAATGTGAATATAGCATAATTTATAGACAGTATCCTCTTGGGAAGATGTAGGTTAGTTTTGCTTATTGTCTTTCCAAATAATTTGCATGTGAAATTACCTACACTTGCATATTTCTTTTTTTTTTTTTCTTTCTTTTGCACAGAGAGAGAGAGAGAGAGAGAGAGTCAGATAGGGACAGACAGGAAGGGAAAGAGATGAAAAGCATCAAGTCTTTGTCGCGGCAGCTTAGAGTTGTTCAGTGGTTGCTTTCTCTGATGTGCCTTGACAGGAGGGCCACAGCAGAGCAAATGACTGGCTCAAGCCAGTCACCGTGGGCTCAAGCCAACAACCATGCAGTCATGTCTGTGAACCCATGCTCAAGCCGACAACCTTGGTGTTTCAAATCTGGGCCCTCCGCTTCCCAGTCTGACTCCCTGTCCACTGTTCCACCTGCCACTGTCTGGTCAGGCTTGCATATTTCTGTTGGTTAGATTCCAGAAGTGGAATCTCTGGGTTTTAGGTTATTGAGCATTTAACATTTTTATCAGTTCAACCAAAATTCTCACAGAAGTTTTTACCAAAGAATGTTGTCAGTCATCTAACATGTTATGGGCTATTTCCCCATACCTTTCTTATTGGATATTATCAGATTTTAACATCTTAACCAGGCCTTGGCTAGTTGGCTTCGTGGTAGAGCATTGGCTTGCCGTGTGGAAGTCCCAGGTTCAATCCCTGGTCGGTGGACACACAGGAGCAGCGACAGTCTGCTTCTCTCTCCCTCCATTGCCCCCTTCACTTTCTCTTCCCCTCCCACAGCCAGAGGAATTTTACCTTTTTGTTTATGTAATAGTGTCATCTGATTTTTATGTCAGGTGATGCTGGTCTTATAAAAGTAATTGGGAAGTCTTCCTCCTCCTGCCTTTTTTTTTTTTTTTTTGTGACAGACAGAGGGACAGATAGGGACAGATAGCCAAGAACAGAGAGAGATGAGAAGCATCAATTCTTCGTTGTGGCACCTTAGTTGTTCATTGATTGTTTTCTCATATGTGCCTTGACCTTGGGGTCTCAAACCTGGGTCCTCCACGACCCAGTCTGATGCTCTACTCACTGTGCCACTGCCTGGTCAGGCTTCTTCCTTCTGCTTTTGAAGATTTTGTATAGAATTGATATAGTTTGATTCCTTAAATGATTGTCCCTTTACCAGTGAAACCATTTTGGTCTTGAGCTTTTTTGTGGAAAGGTTTTAACTGCACATTTGGTTTGTTTAGAGAGGAATATTTGTGTTTAATGTTTCATCTTCAGTGAATTTTAATAGTGTCTCAAAGAAATAAATGGTCTGTTTCTTCTTAGTTGTGAATTAATGAGCAAAGAATTGTTTATAGTAGTCTCATTATCCTCTTAATGGCTAATAGGATCTGTATTGATATTTCCATCTTTCATTTCTGAAATTAGTCATTTGTGTTTTTCTTGGTTAGTTTTTGTTCGAGTTGTATTGATTTCAATAATGGCTTTTGGTTTTATTGATTTTCTCTGGTTTCAGTCTTATTGACTTATGCTTTTTATTATTTCTTTTCTTCTGCTGTAGGTTTTAGTTTGCCCTTTTAAAAAAGCATTTGTGACTTTTTAAATAAAACCATTTAATACAATAAATTTTTCCCTAACGATGTTAGCTACGTCCCACAAATTTCCTTCAGAACTTCCTCCTTGACCCCCTTGGTTTATTAGAAGATGATTTAATTTCCAAATAGTCTGTCTTCTTCTTTAGTGGGTTACTGAGAGAGTAATAATGAAATCTCTATGTATAATTGTGAATTTGTTTTTTTTTTTCATGTCTATCAGTTTTTGCTCCATTCTTAAGCTTTTTTGTTTTTGAATGTATACATTTAAGATTTGTGTGTGCGTGTGTGTGTGTGACAGAGGGACAGATAGAGACAGACAGACAGGAAGGGAGAGAGATGAGAAGCATCAGTTCTTCATTGTAGCACCTTAGTTGTTCATTGACTGCTTTCTCTTATGTGCTTTGACCAGGGGGCCACAGCAGAGCGAGTAACCCCTTGATCAAGCCAGAGACCTTGGGTTCAAGCTGGTGAGCTGTGTTCAAACCAGATGAGCCTGCGCTCAAGCTGGCCACCTCAGGGTTTCGAACCTGAGTCCTCTGTGTCCCAGTCAGACACTCTATCCCAGGGGTCTCAAACTCGCGGCCCGCCCACCAATTTTGTGCGGCCCGCAGACTAATCAAACTTAGTGGATTAGTCTGCGGGCCAGTCTGCGGGCCGCACAAAATTGGTGGGCGGGCCGCATGCGGCCCGAGTTTGAGACCCCTGCTCTATCCACTGTGCCACCGCCTAGTTAGGGTGTTATATTTTCTTGATGAATGTACCTTCATCTCTGTATACCATTACATTGAAAAATGGGTTGTTATGGGCAACATAGTTTTACCTTTTTGGATACACTAAGCTATCTATCTCTGTTTTTTATTTTATTTAGAAGCATTTTATTTCTTTTTTTAAACTGAGGTATAATTGACATAAAACATGTTTCGGGTTCAACATAATTCAATTGTTTTAAATGTTTTTTTTTTACTATTTACATTTAATATGATTATTGGTGTAGTTGTATGTAGACTTTCTAATTAATTGTTTCTCTTTTCCTTTCTTCCTTTGAAGTTTTAAAAATATTCCACTTCATATATCTATTGGCCTTTTCAGCCATAACTCAGTCTTTTTCTTTCTTAATTTCTATTTTTATTTTAGTTTTTATTTATTTTTTCACAAGCTAAAGAGAGGGGGACAGATAGGGACAGATAGACAACAAGGGATAGAGATGAAAAGCATCAATTCTTTGTTGCAGCACCTTAGTTGTTCATTGATTGCTTTCTCATATGTGCCTTGACGGGCGGGGTGGGGTGTGTGTGTGCTCCAGCTGAGTCAGTGACCCCTTTGCTCAAGCCATTGACCTTGGGCTTCAAGCTGCGACCCCACACTCAAGCCGGATGAGCCCATGCTCAAGCTAGTGACGGGGTTTTGAACCTGGTTTCTCTACATCCCCCGCTGATGCTCTATCCATTGCACCACTGCCTGGTCAGGCTTATTTTATTTTTATTTATTTTAGTGGTTGCTCTAGGGCTTATAATATAAAATAATTGTCTTCACATTTTAAAGTATTTTACCACTCCAGGTAAAGCATAGAAGCCTTATAGCTATATAGATGATTTTTCTCCCAGTCCCTTTATATTATAATTGTCATATGTGTTACATCTATATACATTTAACACTTCCCTCTTCCATGACATATTATTTTTAATTTTTAAATTTTATTTATTGATTATAGAGCAAGGAAGGGAAAGAGCAAGACAGGAACATTGATCTGTTCCTGTATGTGCCCTGACCGGGTATTGAACTGGAAACCTCTTGTGCTTCGGAGCGATGCTCTAACCAACTGAGCTATCCGGCCAGGGTGACATATTATAATTTTTGGTTTCAGCAGTTTCATATATGTTTTCAAGAACTTAATAGGAGAGAAATGGTGTATATATTTACCCATTTACCACTTCTGTTGATCTTCCTTTTTCCCTGAAGGTCCAAGTTTCCCTGTTATCATTTCTCTTCCACTTAAAGAACTTCTTTTAATAGTGCATTTAGCCTGACCAGGTGGTGGCACAGTGGATAGAGCGTCGCCTGGGATGCTGAGGATCCAGGTTCAGAACCCCAAGGTCACTCTCTGGCTTGAGCGTGGGATCATAGAAATGACTCCATGGTTGCTGGCTTGAAGCCCAAGGTTGCTGGATTGAGCAAGGGGTCACTGATTCAGCTGGAGCCGCCCGTCCCCTTTGTCGGGGCACTTATGAGAAAGCAATCAATGCACAACTAGTGCCACAAGTACAAGTTGATGCTTCTCATCTTTCTCTCTTTCTGTCTGTCTGTCTCTAAAAACAAACAAAAATAAAACATTTTCTTTAGAGCAGGTTTGCTGGCAATGGGCTCTCCTAGTTTTCTTTTGTCTGAGAATATCTTTATCTTCATTCCTGAATTGTGCTTGCACTGAATATAGAATTCTATCTAGGCTTACCAATATTTAATAATATTACACAGGGCTCTGAGAGACTGTTTTAAAAGGTTTTTTTTTCTTTTGTTATAACAGGATAATTTCTACTGCTGTATCTCTAAGTTCACTGACTCCTTTGTTATCTTCTTTTTTGCTATTGAGTCTGTCCAGTGAACTTCTATTTTTTTTTTGTTCTAAAATTTGGTTCCTTTTTATTATTTATTTATTTATTTATTTATTTATTTTAATAGAGAAAGAGAGAGATGAAGGGACAGAAAGGGCTGGACATACAGACAGGAAAGGAGAGAGATGAGAAGCGTCAATTCGTAGTTGTGGCACCTTAGTTGTTCATTGATTGTTTCTCATATGTGCCTTGACCGGGAGACTCCAGCCAAGCCAGCCATTGACCATGGGATATGCCTATAATCCCATGCTCAACTTGGTGAGCCTGCAGTCAAGCTAGCAACCTCAGGGTTTTGAACCTGGGTCCTCAGTGTCCCAGGCCTATACTTTTTTACCTGCTGCATCACCAACTGGTCAGGCTGTTGGTTCTTTTTTAGAATTCTTTTTCTTTCCTAAGAATTTTTAGAATTTATTTTAAGGTTTTCACCCTTACCTAATAGATGATGTTTTTCATTTCTGCTTTTAAAGTCTTTGATAATTCTAACATCTGGGTCATTTAGGAGTCAGCATCTGTTGTCTTCTCTTTGAGAATTAATTGTCAGATTTTTAGTTCTTGCTATGATAATTTTAGAATCTGTCTTGGTCATTTTGAATATTATGTTGTAAGACTTTCCATATTGTTAAAATCCTTTGGAGAATGGTGAGGATTTTTGTTTTAGTTTAGCCAACCCAGTGAGGTTTATTAGTTGAAGTTCTTAGCCAGTGGTTCAATTATCTGTTCAGTTTTTACAGATTTTGCTTTGTTAAATCTGCCCCTTCCGTTTTCATTTAGATTGCCTAGGACAGTGGTTTTCAACCTTTTTACACTTTGGGACTAGTGAAAATAGAATTATTTCAGGGACTGCTAAGGCAGAAATCACCCTGAGCATAAGCAAATTTGACTAAGATCATTGGGTCTATAATCTTCATACAATATCAGGATGGTTAACTTTTGGACCAGCATGAAATTTCTGGTGGACTGATCTGTGGACTGGTTGAAAAACATTGGTCTAGGAGTTAGGCAGCGATTTATATCATAGTTCTGTTTCTGAAAGCCTCTCTGTACTTCTTTGGCTGTGTTTGGCACATGCACAGCTTATAGGGGAGCCCAGAAGTTGGTTCACATACAGAATTAGGAAATCTATTTCTCCATCTTGCTCTCAGTGATTTCCCCTGCACTCTCTGGCTCCCAGGGACCTTTTTTTCTTTACTAGAACCAGAAACCGGAGTTCTCTCAGTTTTAGTGTCCTGCCTGTCAAGTCTTGAGGTGAAGTGGCAAGAGAAAAAATAATAATAATAGGGGACTTCTCCACACTCCTCACAACAGCGACTCTTTTCCTGATTCCTCTATTTAGAGCAGTATTTTCTCTTGGTTTCCAGCTGTCACTCTGCAGCAGGGTGGTTTTTTTTTGTTTTGTTTTGTTTTTAATTTTTTGCATTTTTCTGAAGCTGGAAACAGGGAGAGACAGTCAGACAGACTCCCGCATGCGCCCGACCGGGATCCACCCGGCACGCCCACCATGGGGCGACGCTCTGCCCACCAGGGGGCGATGCTCTGCCCATCCTGGGCGTCGCCATGTTGCGACCAGAGCCACTCTAGCGCCTGAGGCAGAGGCCACAGAGCCATCCCCAGCGCCCGGGCCATCTTTGCTCCAATGGAGCCTCGGCTGCGGGAGGGGAATAGAGAGACAGAGAGGAAAGCGCGGCGGAGGGGTGGAGAAGCAAATGGGCGCTTCTCCTGTGTGCCCTGGCCGGGAATCGAACCCGGGTCCTCCGCACGCTAGGCCGACGCTCTACCGCTGAGCCAACCGGCCAGGGCAGCAGGGTGGTTTAATGGGTGGGACTGGCTTAAGCACAGGGTGGGGAGAAAGGAATTCTTCATTCACTAGGAACCTTTTGTCCTATTCCTCTGGCCAGGAAAGATACGTTCTAAACGGTTGTTGCTGCTCATACCTGCTGCAATTTCTCTGTTTGGCTCACCCTTGGTTCAAGGCTATGAAATAAAGGAGAAAAAATGACCAAGATACTTACCACTATCTTATTAGTTGTTTTCCACCTCCCTCCTCACTCTGCCTGCTGTTATTTAATTTTTGGAGTACTTGCTAGTTGTGTTTTGTCCAGTTTTTAGTTGTAGTCAATGGAAGAAATAAACACTAAAGTGAACTTATTATTCCATCTTGGCAAGGATCAGAAATCAGATTGCTTTGTTTTAAAATAAATAAACATTATTGATGTATAATTTTTATATTACTAAGTGTACCCATTTTAAGTGTATAGTTTAAATTTTTATAGATGTTTTCCTCATATAACCCATCACATTCAAGAAGTAGAACATTTTCAGTCCTTCAGAAACTCCCTTATAACTCTTAGCATTTTGCTATTCACTGCTCATCCTATCCTGAATTACCCACCCTTTGATGGAGCTTGTAGAGGAGTTTTAGACATATGACTAGTAGTTAAATGAGATATTTAATATTCCTTTAGGTTCTATTTGTGGAATAATTTGAGGGGATATTAGATACAGATTGCCTTTGGCTAGAATTCACAACTGTTCTACTCAGTTGCATGATATTTGGTAATTTTTGTAACCTTTTGAAGCCTAGTCATAGTTTTCTTATTTAAAAATGGGTTGCCAGGCCTGACCAGGCAGTAGAGCAGTAGATAGAGTGTTGCACTGGGCTGCAGAGGACCCAGGTTCGAAACCCCGAGGTCACCTGCTGGAGTGAGGGCTCATTTGGCTTGAGGATGAGCTCGGCAGCTTGAGCACGGAGTTGCTGTCTTGAGCGTGGAATCATAAACATGACCCCAAGGTCACTGGGTTACTTGCTTTGCTGTAGCCCTCTGATCAAGTCACATATAAGAAAGTAATCAATAAACAACTAAAGAGCTGCAGTGAAGAATTGATGCTTCTCATCTCTCTCTCTTCCTGTCTGTGTTTGTCCCTGTCTCTGTCAAAATATGTAAATAAAATAAAAGTGGGTGGTCAGTATATATACCTTACTGAGTGCTTTGAGAATAAATGAGATGTATAATGTACCTTATTCAGGGCCGGGCATACGGTAAATATACAATAAATATTATTCTCCCATTACTTTTATATGTAATGCACATAAATGACTTAAGCCAGCTGCACTGAAATAGTGACTGAGACTTCTTAATTATTTAATTAATTATTTTTTTTAAAGAGAGAAAGGTAGGGAGGTAGTGAGACAGACTCCCACATGTGCCCTGGCTGGGTTCCACTCAGCAAACATTTCTGGGGATGATGCTTGAATACTGAGGTATTTTTAGCACCTGAGCTAACACAGTCAGACCAACTGAGCCATCCTTAGTGCCTGGGGCCATGCTTCAACCAATCCAGCCGCTGGCTGCAGGAGTGGAAGAGGGAGAGATGGAGGAGTGGGAAGGGGAGAGAAGCAGAAGGTTGCTTCTCCTGTGTGCCCTGACCCAGGGATCAAACCCAGGATGTCCATAGGCCGGACCCATGCTCTATTCATTGAGCTACCCGCCAGGACCCCAAATATATTTAATTAGTGTTATAAAATATTCCCTGCCTCCATAGCTCAGAGCCCTGATAGAATATATTTTGGAATTATCATGCCACTGTGGCTTAGACAAAAAAAATTTTTTTTTCAGTAACATCCTGTTAGGAAAACATTTGAGCATATATCTTCAATATAGCATGTACATTATTGAACACACAGAAATTCTTATTTATTTTTATTGGTAAAAAAAGGTTTGAGACAAACTGACAGCATATGCTGGGGAGGAAGAGCTTTATATGCTCTAAAACACAAATTTTTAAAGGATGAGCTAAAAATAGAAAAGTGTTTCCTTCATCCTGGGGAACCACTGATCTGATTTTCTGAATTCCTTGGCAGTGCGGAGGCTGTACCCCAAACCTAATAAATCAGTATATGGGTGTGTAATCTAGGAATTGATGTTTAACAAAACCTTCCATAGTAAGGTTTGTGTGTGTGTGTGTGTGTGTGAGAGTGAGAGAGAGAGAGAGAGACAGAGACAGAGACAGAGACAGAGAGATGGACAGATAGGGACAGACAGAAAGGGAGAGAGATTAGAAGCACCAGTTCTTCATTGTGGCATCTTAATTGTTCATTGATTTCTCATATGTGCCTTCATGGAGTGGGGGGGAAGGGTATAGCTACAGCAGAGACCTCTTGCTCAAGCTAGCAACCTTTGGACTCAAGCCAGTGACCCCCTGTGCTCAAGATGGTGAGCCTGTGCTTAAGTCAAATGAGCCCGCGCTCAAGCTGATGACCTTGGGGTTTTGCTCAAACCAGATGAGCCCGCGCTCAAGCTGGTGACCTCGAGGTCTCGAACCTGGGTCCTCTGAATCCCAGTCTGACGCTCTATCCACTGCGCCACCTCCTGGTCAGGTTGACCTTGGGGTTTTGTACCTGGGTCCTCTGTGTCCCAGCCTGACGCTCTATCTACTGCATCACCACTTGGTCAGGCTCCATAGTAAGTTTTGATGAACCAGTAACAGGTTTGGGAACCTCTGGTTGGGATTAATTTTTTTTTTTTTTTAATTCAGTGAAAGGAGGGGAGGCAGAGACAGACTCCCGCATGCAGCCTGATTAGGTTCCACCCGACAAGCCCACTAGGGAGTGATGCTCTGCCCATCTGGGGTATTGCTCTGTTGCTCAGCAACCAAGCTCTTCTTAGTGCCTGAGGCAGATGCCGTGGAGCCTTCCTCAGTGCCCAGGGCCAACTCACTAATAGAGTCATGACTGCAGGAGGGGAAGAGAGAGAGAAAGCAAGAGGGGGAGGGGTGGAGAAGCAGATGGGTGCTTCTCCTGTGTGCTGTGACTGGGAATCGAACCCTGGACATTCACATGATAGGCTGACGATCTACCACTGAACTAACTGGCCAGTGCCAGGACCAGGACCAGGACCAATTTTTGTATGTGTGTGTGTGTATTTTTCTGTAGTTGGAAACGGGGAAGCAGTCAGACAGACTCCTACATGCGCCCAACCGGGATCCACCTGGCATGCCCACCAGGGGGTGATGCTCTGCCCATCTGGGGCGTTGCTTTGTTGCAACCACAGCCATTCTAGCGCCTGAGGCAGAGGCCATAGAGCCATCCCCAGCGCCTGGGCCAACTTTGCTCCAATGGAGCCTTGGCTGCGGGAGGGGAAGAGAGAGACAGAGAGGAAGGGGGGGGTGGAGAAGCAGATGGGTGCTTCTCCTGTGTGCCCCGGCCGGGAATCGAACCCAGCACGCTAGGCCGACGCTCTACCACTGAGCCAACTGGCCAGGGCCAAGACCAATTTTTGATAGTGGAACTCAAACACAAAAAGGCACCAGCAACATAAAGTCAGAGAGGACATTTGCCTTCCTTCCTCCTTTTTCCTCCTCGTAAGTTGAGGCTTAATTCCTGACACATTTCTCCCCGGGCACTATCTAGTGTCAAAGAAGAGAATATAGTGTGTTGGGTGCCACAAAGTTGGTCACACGTTTCTAGTGAATACTACTAAACTTAATTCTGCCAACTAATAGGATAATTGCCCTTATTTTAGATACGACTAAATCTAAGTGAGTAACTTTATTTAAATTGTAGGCAATCTTATTGTGAAAACCTGTTACCAAACTGAGAGTTAAAAAATAAATTGTTGAATCACACTTTCTATGAAAGAAGTGGGCACATGACAATGTCTATATATTCTGTATAAATAAACATTATAATTGAGGATCTAGTAATAGGTTTCTTTTCATATATTAAATACTTTATTTTCTCATGTATAGGATGTACCCCTTTTCAAAAAATTTGGGGTCTAAAAACTGGGTGTGTCTTATACAGTGGTTGCACATTTTTTTTACTTGCATTTTGCGCTTGTTTTTGCGCTCATTGTTGAAGACGATTCGTCATCAGACACAGATGAGGACAAGCTAATGGATGGGAGTTTTGACAATGATGAAGAGTTGTATGAATTTTATGATGAAAAAACTTGAGTTCAGTAACTTTATGTGATACATTTTTTCCCCTTCAAGTTTCGGGCCCTAAAATTAAGGTGCGTCATCTTATACATAGTGGCATCTTATATATGGGGAAATCGGTGTAATGTAAAATGTACTCAGAATGGTGGGTGGATGAATGGGACTTATCATGTTTAGGGGTGTATGAATATGTGCGTAGTTCCTGTGACAGATGGTATTGTTGAGAAGAACAGATAGAGATTTATTTCATAGCATGATTTTTATATAGGATTACTTTTTTTTTGGTGACAGAGACAGAGAGAGACCGATACTTAGGAACAGACAGACAGGAAGGGAGAGAGATGAGAAGCGTCAGTTCTTTGTTACGGCACCTTAGTTGTTCACTGATTGCTTTCTCATATGTGCCTTGACCGGGACGCTACAGCGGAGTTAGTGACCCTTTTTTCAAGCCAGCAACCTTGGGTTCAAGCCAGTGACCCTGCGCTCAAGCTGGTGAGCCTGTGCTCAGGCTGGATCCCCACTCAAGCTGGCGACCTCGGGGTTTTGAACCTGGGTCCTTTGTGTCCCAGTACGATGCCACCACCTGGTGAGGCAGGTGTTAACTTCTAATTGCAAAAAGTTTATCTTAAATAGTGCTTGATTTAATACAGTGATTTTTTATTTAATTCCTTTTTTAAATTCTGCTTTAGAATTTCACAGAAACCTGCCTTACTGGTGTGGCTTATTATTTTTAAATAGTCTTGATCTTACAATTTAAATTTTATATTTTTTAGGAGGATAATAAAATACCTTAGGAAAGGAAATTTGGGTGGAGTGTTAAAAATTCAACCTAAAAATTCACTAAATGTCAATGAAGTGCTATTACCTTAAAATGACTTTTTTTCCCCCTTCTTTAGAATCCAGCAACTATCACAAGAATACTCCTTAGCCACTTCAATTGGGATAAAGAGAAGCTAATGGAAAGGTAAGGAACTATCATGTCAGCTTTGTACTTAAAAGTAACACAGAGAGCCCATTGACCAGAACTTAAAAGAAGCAAGTAAGGAGTTGCTTTATATTTACCAGTATGTGAACAGACCAGTGTGCAAGTAGTATCTGCTTTAATCTCTTATATTCTCCATCTGTAAATCTAGCAATAAATTTAGTGTTAAGAGAACTCAGGCTTAATGTTTCTCATTTTATTTTGGATGTCAGGTTGCAGACTCTACTTCAGTATCCTCTACATATCTATCCTTTTGAATACTAAGAACTAAAAGTAGGTTTTCAAAAACACTTGATACATTCTTGGAACACATGAATAAGATCTTTTAATTACTTAAAATTTCTTGTGCATAAACTTTTAAATGTATGTTAGGTGTGTTAATGACATTTATTCAGTAAAAACAAAATGAAGTTGCTCAGGGTATCCTGGTTACCAAAACAGCCATTTGAACTGATTTTTTTGTATCAGTGCAAGATAATGTTCCATTGGAGATTTATAAAAGATATTCTCTAAGAAAATGTTTCTGGTTCTAAAAGAAAAGACATTATTGGTACAGAGAATGATATTAACTGCTGCCATTCTTAGTGTTTTTCTCTTCCTTAGATTGGAAATTTGGAGTACTTGTTAAGGTGGTGTAGGGAACAGCCTCTATTCTCTTAGCCTTATTTTATCAGTCTAAAAATAGCAACCCTAATTTTAATTTAAAAATTACAACTAATTATTGGGAACTAAGAACCCAAATATTGTGAAAAATAACTATTTCTCATTTGATTTTAAAATTGAATTTACCTAATTTCTCACACCCTGTACCTCAACTACAATTTAATGACAATAATATTATCAATTATTGAGCCATCTGTGCCAGGCATTATTTTATTTTGTCATCTTTATAGGTTTATGGGGCTAGAAACTATTATACCCACTTAATTGATGCAGAAACTAAGACTTAGATCTTTTTTTTTTTTATTGATTTATAAGAGAAATATGGGAATGGGGGGAGAGAGGCATCATCTCGTTGTTCCACTAGTTGTTCTATATAGTTGTGCACTTGTTGGTTGTTTTTCATATGTGCCCTGACTTGTAATTGATCCCATGACTTCAGTGCTCAGAGATGATAGATTCTCTGTCCACTAAGCTACCTATCCAGGGACAGATTTAGATCTTAATAATATATTTACCTGAGTTTTGTAAAACAAGAAGTTAGCACTAAAATTCAGGTTTGTTAGACTCCAAAGCTTATGTTCTTAAACACATGCTATATATATATATATATACCATGACTCATGAAGAATAAAATCTTTATTTATTTATTTATTTTTGAATTTTTCTGAAGCTGGAAACGGGGATAGACAGACAGACTCCTGCATGCGCCCGACCGGGATCCACCCGGCACGCCCAACAGGGGCGACGCTCTGCCCACCAGGGGGCGATGCTCTGCCGCGACCAGAGCCACTCTAGCGCCTGGGGCAGAGGCCAAGGAGCCATCTTTGCTCCAATGGAGCCTTGGCTGCGGGAGGGGAAGAGAGAGACAGAGAGGAAGGAGGGGGGGTGGAGAAGCAAATGGGCGCTTCTCCTATGTGCCCTGGCTGGGATTCGAACCCGGGTACCCCGCACGCCAGGCCGACGCTCTACCGCTGAGCCAACCGGCCAGGGCCAAATCTTTATTGACTAGTGTGATTTTTTTTCAGGTTTATTTTATGGAACCTCTTTTATAAAGAGGATTTTCATTGTTTATATCTGGTATGCTTTTAATGAACTACATATACTCAGTTTTTTGTTTTTTCTTTAAGAATTTTTTCCCATTGATTTGGGGGGGAGGGAGAGAAGCGAGAAACATCAACTAATTCTATTTAGTTGTGCACTCATTGGTTGCTTCTTATACAGTGTGTCCGTAAAGTCATGGTGCACTTTTGACCGGTCACAGGAAAGCAACAGAAGATGATAGAAATGTGAAATCTGCACCAAATAAAAGGGAAACCCTCCCAGTTTCTGTAGGATGATGTGGCAGCATGTGCGTTTGCGCAGGTGATGATGTAACACCGTGTATACAGCGGAGCAGCCCATGGCCATGCAAGTCAAGATGTAGACAGTACAGAGGAAAGTTCAATGAGTTCTGTGGCTCGCTAAATTCGAATCCGTGACCAAAGTGCAACGTGAATATCGGCGCGTTTA
The DNA here is from genome assembly GCF_036850995.1 of Saccopteryx leptura. Lineage (NCBI taxonomy): Eukaryota > Metazoa > Chordata > Mammalia > Chiroptera > Emballonuridae > Saccopteryx > Saccopteryx leptura. Next base: position 126,093,506 of record NC_089508.1, read on the forward strand.
TAACGAAGTGCCACCACATAGGAATAACATTACTTGGTGGGATAAGCAGTTGAAGGAAACTAGCAGTTTGGTGGAGAAACCCTGTTCTGGTAGGCCATCAGTCAGTGACGAGCCTGTAGAGGCTATACGGGATAGCTACCTAAGGAGCCCTAAAAAATCTGTGCATGAGCCCACATCAATCTGCACTGAATAAGTATGAAACTGGGAGAGTTTTCTTTTTATTTGGTGCAGATTTCACTTTTTTTTTTCTTCCTTAACTGAAGTTGGAAACGGGGAGGCAGTCAGACAGACTCCTGCATGTACCCGACCAGGATCCACCTGGCATGCCCACCAGGGGGCGATGCTCTGCCCATCTGGGGCGTCGCTCCGTTGCAACCAGAGCCACTCTAGCGCCTGAGGCAGAGGCCACAGAGCCATCCTCAGCGCTCGGGCCAACTTTGCTCCAATGGAGCCTTGGCTGTGGGAGGGGAAGAGAGAGACAGAGAGGAAGGAGAGGGGGAGGGGTGGAGAAGCAGATGGGCGCTTCTCCTGTGTGCCCTGGCCGGGAATCGAACCTGGACTCCTGCACGCCAGGCCGACGCTCTACCACTGAGCCAACATGCCAGGGCCCAGATTTCACATTTCTATCATCTTTTGTTGCTTTCCTGCGACCAGTCAAAAGTGCACCATGACTTTATGGACACACTGTATGTGCTTTGACTGGGGATTGAACCTCAGTGTGCAGGGATGAGGTTCTTCACTGGACCACCCGGCCAGGGCCTAGTTTGTTTCTTGTTAATTGTCTTCCTCTAAAGATATTTCAGATTGTGCTTAAATGTGGTAAGTATTATAAAGTTGGTGGCTTCTGTGAAACTTCTGTGTATGAAGTTTCTTCTCTGGGTTAATTTCAACTTTTTTCTTTTCATCTGAAGATGTTATTGGGTACTTAGAAATCTTTAGTGTTTTTAAAATCAGTACACACTGTTTTTGTCACATTTAATGAGTTTAAATTAAATCTTTTGTTGACTATATCACTGACACATTTTATTTTATGATTACTTATATGTTTAGGTTAACTACTGCTATTGTTAAGTTGTGCTTTATATTTACCATGGCTTTTCTTGGGTTATTTTGTTGCCTTTTTCCACCCCAATAATTTTAAAGTTATGTATTTTATTGTAGTGGTAGTGTTGTTAGTGACCATCCATAATCCATACCTAAAGCTATAAGTTTGTAACAATATTTGATTACACTATTCCTATTTATGCCTTGCACAAGAAAAAATTGTAGGGTACTTTTCTTCTCTATTCTTTTATCCTCTCAGCTTGATCGATTGGTATTTAAATCTTTCATTTGATGTTAAGTATCTTTACTCAATATGTTTTTTCTTCTAATTTGTTTCTTGCATCCCACTATTTTCTCCAAATTTACCTTTTATCTTAGAGTATATTGTTTAGTCATTTAAGTCAAGGTTCGTATGTGATTAGTTTTTTGTGTGCTTTAAGAGAAATCCTTACTATTTTGAGATTTGGGGGTGAGTTTTGAAAACATAGCCATTGGGTCCTTTGATTCTGTGAAGCATGTTTTTGGTTTGGGGAAATTCTTAGCTGTTCTGACGAGACGAGATCGGGCGCGTTCAGGGTGGTATGGCCGTAGACCTTAGCTGTTCTTTCTTCAGTATTACCTCCTCTTCATTCTTTTAATATACTGCTCACAAAAATTAGGGGTATTTCAGCCTTACCAGGCGGTGGTGCAGTGGATAGAGCATCGGACTGGGGTTGGACTGGGACGTGGAGGACCCAGGTTTGAAACCCATAGGTTGCCAGCTTGAGCCCAAGGTCACTGGCTTGAGCAAGGGGTCACTTGGTCTGCTGTAGCCCCCCCCCCCCCATCAAGGCACATGTGAGAAAGCAATTAATGAACAACTAAAGTGCCGCAATGAAGAATTGATGCTTCTAATCTCTCTCCCTTCCTGTTTGTCCCTTTTTGTTCCTCTCACTGTCTCTTTCACAAAAACAAAACAAAAATTGAGGGTATTTCAAAGTGAATATGAAGCGATATAATATCCCATAATTTTTGTGAGCAGTATACTTTCAGGACTCAGCATCATTCACATATTGAGACTACTAGATCTCTTTCAAATCTAATTCTTTCTTTCCTTCTTTCTTTCTCTCCTTCTTTTCTCTCTCTCTCTCTCTCTCTCTCCCCACCCTTTCCTCTCTCCTTTTCTCCCTCCCTCCCTTCTTTCTTGTCTTTCTTTTTAATTTATTGGGTTAATAATATTATATAGATTGCAAGTGTAAATTTCTGATACATGACCTGTATATGGCATTTTGCACCTACCACTCAAAGTCAGGTCATTTTCCGTCACCATATATTTGGCTCCTTTCACGCTTTACTATCTCCCCACCCTCTTCTCTCTGGTGACCACTATACTGTTGTCTGTGTCTGTTAGTTTCAGTTTTATATCCTACATATGAGTGAAATCATATGGTTCTTAGCTTTTTCTGATTGACTTATTTTGATAAGCATAATATTCTCAAGGTTCATACATGTTGTTGCAGTATTTTCTCTTTTCTATGGCTGAGTAGTATGCCATTGTATATATGTACCACATCTTCTTTCTCCGATCCTCAATAAAAGAACACTTGGGTTGCCTCCATGAAGAAATGGCCACAATGAACAATGCTGCAATGAACATCAGGGGTGCATATTACTGCAAACAAATGTTTTTGAGTTTTTTGGGTAGGTTCCTGGAAGAGGGATTGCTGGGTCATATGGTAACTCTATTAATATTTTGAAGAATTTCCATACTGTCTCCCATAATGTCTGTACCAGTTTACATTCTCATCAGCAGTGAATGAGGGTTTCTTTTTCTCCACAACCTCTCCAACACTTGTTATTACCTATCTTGTTGATAACAGCCATTCTAACAGGTGTGAGCTGGTGTCTCATTGTAGTTTTGAATTTTACTGCTCACAAAAATTAGAGGTTAGGCCCTGGCCGGTTGGCTCAGTGGTAGAGCGTTGGCCTGGCGTGCAGAAGTCCCGGGTTCGATTCCTGGCCAGGGCACACAGGAGAAGTGCCCATCTGCTTCTCCACCCCTCCCCCTCTCCTTCCTCTCTGTCTCTCTCTTCCCCTCCCGCTGGGGATGGCTCCTTGGCCTCTGCCCCAGGCGCTGGAGTGGCTCTGGTCGCGACAGAGCGACGCCCCGGAGGGGCAGAGCATCGCCCCCTGGTGGGCAAAGCGTTCTGATGGGCGTGCCGGGTGGATCCCGGTCGGGCGCATGCGGGAGTCTGTCTGACTGTCTCTCCCCGTTTCCAGCTTCGGAAAAATACAAAAAAAAAAAAAAAATTAGAGGTTATTTTATCGCTTCATATTCATTTTGAAATATCCTCTAATTTATATTTCCCTAACAGCTAGTGAAGTTGAGTCTCTTTTAATATATCGGTTGACTATTTGTATGTCTTCTTGGGAGTAGTGTCTGTTTAGATCCTCTGCTCATTTTTTAATTGGAATATGATTGTTTGGTGTTTAGTTGTCTGAGTTCTTTAAATATTTTGGATATTAACTTATTGTCAGAGCTGTTTGCACATATCATCTGCCATTCGGTTGGCTACCTTTTTGTTTGGTTGGCAGTTTTTTTTGCTGTGTAGAAGCTTTTAGTTTGATATAGTCCCATTTATTTATTTTTGCCTTTACTTCCCTTGCCTTTGGGGTCAAATTCATAAAATATTCTCTAAGCAAGAGCCGTAAGTTTAGTACTTATGTTTTTTTCTATGTAATTTATTGTTTCAGATATTGTATTTATGGCTTTGATCCATTTTGAATTTTTGTAAGTGGGGACAGACTAGAGTTCAGTTTCATTCTTTTGCATGTGGCTTTCTGATTTTTCTAGCACCATTTATTGAAGAGGCTTTCTTTACTCCATTGTATGTTTTTAGCTCCTTTGTCCAAAATTACTTGCCCATATATATGTGGTTTTATTTCTGGGCTCTCAGTTATGTTCCATTGGTCTGTTTTTCTGCCAATACCCTGTTTTGTTTTTTTGTTCTTCTTTGGTTTTTTTTTTAAGGGTTAAAGACTTTATTTATTCATTTTGGAGAGGAGAGCAAGAAAGAAAGAGGCGGGGGGAGCAGGAAGCATCAACTTCCATATGTGCCTTGACCAGGCAAGCCCAGGGTTTTGAACTGGCAACATCAGTGCTCCAGGTCGACTCTTTATCCACTGCGCCACCACAGGTCAGGCAATACCCTGTTGTTTTAATTATCATTGTTCTGTAGTATCATCATTGTTCTGTAGTATTATTTGCAGTCAGGTAGTGTGATACCTTTGGCTTCATTTTTTTTTTTTTAACTGAGAATTGTTTTGAACAGGTCTTTTGTGGTTCCATACAAATCTGATGATTTTTTGGTTCTATTTTTTTTTTTAATGTCATTGGTATTTTGTTTGGCATTGCATTAAGTTTGTATATTGCTTTGGGTAATAAGGATATTTTTTAACTGTTGATTTTTTATTTATTTTTTTGTCCATGAACATGGAGTATTTTTTCATTTCATTTTGTCTTTAATCTCTTTTAATAATTCTTTGTTGTTTCAGTTATACAGATCCTTCACATACTTTGTCAAGTTTATTCTTAGGTATTTTATTTTGTTGCAATTGCAAAAAAAAATTTAAAAAAAATTTTAAATTTCTTTTTCTGAAGTTTTATATGTTTAATATATGGGAATGCAGTGCATTTTGTATCCTGCAACTTTACTGTATTTGTTTCTTGTTTCTAATAGTGTTTTGGTGGTGTCTAGAGTTTTCCATATAAAGAATCACGTCATTTGCAAAAAGTGATACTTTTACTACTTCGTTTCTACTTTGAATGTGTTTTATTTCTTCCTCTTTTCTGATTGCTCTGGCCAGGACTTCCAGAACTATGTTGAGTAAGAGTGGTAAGAGTGGGCATCCTTGTCTTGTTACTGATTTTAGACAAAAAACTTTCAGTTTTTCACCATTCACTATGATATTGGCTGAGGGTTTATCATGTATGGCCTTTATTATGTTGTACTTTCATTCTATAACTATTTTATCAAGTATTTTAATCACAAATGAATGTTGTGTTTTTTAAAATGCTTTTTTGCATGTATTTTTAAGATTGTATGATTCTTATCCTTTGTTAATCTGGTGTGTTAACATTCAATTTTTTGGAAGAGTTTGAGAAGGATAGGTATAAAATCTTTGAAAATTTGGTAGACATCACTAGTGGAGCCATCTGGTCCTGGACTTTATTTTGGGAAAGGTTTTGGGTACTTGTTTCAATTTATTCCTCCCAGTTGATCGGTCTATTTTGATTTTTAAATTTTTCATGAGTCAGTCCAGAAAGGTTATATATTTCTAGGTACTTACCCATTTCTTCTAGGTTATTGAATTTGGTGGCATATAGTCTCTCTAATGTGAATGATGGCCTTGGCTGAAATGATGTATAGGCATAGGTTCATTGATTGTGTCAAATGTGCCACTCAGGAGATGTGGATGGATAGTGAAGGAGGTTGTGTACACATGGCAGCCAGGGATATATGGGAATGCTGTACTTTCTGCTATTTTGCTGTGAACTTAAAACTGTTCTTAAAAAATGATTACGTATTTTGGAAAACGGGAAATAAACTGTTGGCAAATGTGATGGGAGAGTAAGGGGAAAAGGCGCAAATAAACAATATTGGGGAAATGCATGCTATGGATAAGAAAAATATTTCAAAATTATAAATGAATACTGTGTATCACTTTTACCAATACATTTGAAAGTTTAGAAATGTAAATTATCTAAACCCTCCCACCCCATTCACATGAAGAAGTAGAAAAATAGCCACGGAAAAATGTAAATATACTAAAAGGTATATCCCTCTCCTTCCCAAAAGAACACAAGAATATTTTAAGGGCAAGTTATATCTAATAAACTTTCAAGGGACTGCCAGTCCTATTGAAAGTTATTTTAGAATATATATATAGAAAAGGGTAGGACAAAAGCATAAGAAAACTTTTATTATGAACATAGCTGTTGAATTCATAAATAAAATACTTAATTGAATTGAATGAATTTATAGCCTCTTAGGATTTCTTCTAGGAATGGAAGTACAGGTCATCACAGGGGGAAAAACCTCATGTAGAACAGGTTAATGAAAGAGAAACCAAATAGTAATCATAATAAATGCCAATAATGCATTTAATAATATTGTGCATTTAACCATGATTTAGAAAAAACAACTTTTTACTAAACTAAAAGGGTAATTTTTCAGCTGAATAAAGGGTATCAACTAATAATCTACAGCAAACTTATACTTATCGTTGAAACATTAGTAGCATGCCCATTAAAATCACAAGTGGTATAAAAATTAGAAAGGAGGAGAAATTTTATGTAGACAATGTAATTATCTACCTAGGGAACCCAAGAGAATCAACTGATAAACTGTTAAAGTGAGAACCTTAAAAAAAGTACCAATGCCCAGACCTCTTAATACTGTTGGAAAATGAAAAGAAACTCCAAATGAAAGGAGCCTTAGGTTTAGTGACACTGTGCCTCTCCCAGTTCTTGAGTATAGAAATGAAGGATAATGAATGTATAAAAATAAAATAAAGTATAGAAATCTTGTAAATATTTAGAATCCTAGGAATTGGATTCTAAAGGAAAAGGAAAAGGTAGACAATATGGTCAATAATTTTCATTACATAACATTTAAAAAAATTGCTTCTTTCCAGTTGGTTAATGCAGAATGTGTTTAATCACTTCTATTTATTATTTTTTGTCATTCTTAAAAGGTAAATCTTACTGAGTCACAGTTGTGAAGTATATATTTTGCTTTTTGTCCTGTCCCTCTCTACTCTCTTTTCTCGTTTCCATATTCCAGGCATATCAATGTATGTTTCTTTTATTTTATTCATTAGTGAGCCATAGTCCTTCTGGAGGAGGAGCTCCTGGTCCAGTGAGGGCAATAGAGGTATAAATAAATTCCTGCCTATGGTTCCTCTTATTTGCCCTCAAATTTCTAGTCCACAGTTTAAGCAAATTTGTCCTGACCCTAAATATATGAGTGACATTATTATTATTATTATTATTTAAATATTTCTGAAGTGAGAAACTGCTAGGCAGAGAGATGGACTCCCGCATGCGCCTTCTAGAAATTTTATGGTTTGAGATTTTATGGCTAAGATGGATCATAGGTGGTCTGTGATTTATCTCAGTGCTTTTAGGGTTCACATCTATAGTTTGGAGTTTTACATTTAGGTTTATGATCCATCTCAAATTAATTTTTGTGTACATAGCGAGGTTTATTTGACTATGAATATTCAGTTGTTCCAGCAACATTTGTTTAAAAAAAGTTTCCTTCACCCATTAAGTTGATTAGCATCTTGGTTGAAAATCAGTTGACCATATGTGTTTATAGTTATTTCTAGACTGTACTCTGTTACCCTGCTCAGCTAGAACTGAGCAGTTAGGGTTTCTTCTATCATGAAGGACTACTTGTGCACGTTTGAAGATTGGTTCATTTAGGTTTCTTTATGTCCTCAGCTTTTTTTAAAGTTTATTTATTGATTTTAGAGATAGAGGAGATAGGGGGAGAGACAGGAACATAGATCTGTTTCTATATGTGCCCTGACTGAGGATCAAACTGGCAACATCTGTTTTGAAATGATGCACTAGCCAGCTGAGCTGTCTTACCAGGGCTATTCTCAACTTTCTAATGAGTCAAAAGTATTTTTTATTTTACCTGACCAGGCGGTGGCGCAGTAGATAGAGCATCAGCCTGGGAAGATGAGGACTCAGGTTTAAAACCCCTCTTGGCTCATCCGGCTTGAGCATGGGCTCACCAGCTTGAGTGTGGGATCATAGACATGACCCCGTGGTTTCTGGCTTGAGCCCAAAGGTCACTGGCTTGAGCAAGGGGTCACTCACTCTGCTGTAGCCCCCAGTCAAGGTACGTATGAGAAAGCAATCAATGAACAACTGAGGTGCCACAACAAAGAATCCTGCATGCACCCGACCAGGATCCAACCGGCAAACCCACTCGGGGGCAATGCTCTGCCCATCTGGGATGTTGCTCCGTTGCAGTCAGAGCCATTCTGGCGCCTGAGGCAGAGGCCATGGAACCATCCTCAGTGCCTGGGACAGCTTTGCTCCAATGGAGCCTTGGCTGCAGGAGGGGAAGAGAGAGAGGGGGGAAGGGTGGAGAAGCAGATGGGCGCTTCCACTGTGTGCCCTGGCTGGGAATCGAACCCGAGACTTCCACATGCCAGGCCAACACTCTAGCACTGAGCCAACCGGCCAGGGCCAGACTTATTATAATAATAAGTTTTTGCGTGACCTGTGTTGGTGCAGTGGATATAGTATCGACCTGGAACACTGAGGTCGCCAGTTCAAAACCCTGGGCTTGCCCAGTCAAGGCACATATGGGAGTTGATGCTTCCTGCTCCTTCCATCTTTCCTCTCTCTCTCTCTCTCTCTCTCTCTCTCTCTCTCTCTCTCTCTTTCTCTCTCTCTCCTCTCTAAAATGAATAAATAAAATCTTTTTAAAAAAGTTTTGATGAAGATAGGTGGAGGAAGGGCTGGTGGAAGAGATTATTTGAACTTTTTGGCCTCTTTTTATCTCTCATAGCAGCTTTCCAGACCTTTGCCATTTTTGTTCTTACCCAGTCTTCTGCATTTTTACTCTCAGATTAATTTCTCTTCTGTATTTCACATTAAATAGAGTTTTCTTGGCCCTGGCTGGTTGGCTCAATGGTAGAGCGTCGGCCTGGCGTATGGAAGTCCCGGGTTCGATTCCCGGCCAGGGCACACAGGAGAAGCGCCCATCTGCTTCTCCACCCCTCCCCCTCTTCTTCCTCTCTGTGTCTCTCTTCCCCTCCCGCAGCCAAGGCTCCATTGGAGCAAAGATGGCCTGGACGCTGGGGATGGCTCCATGGCCTCTGCCTCAGGCACTAGAATGGCTCTGGTCGCAACAGAGCAACGCCCCGAATGGGCAGAGCATCGCCCCCTGGTGGTCGTGCCGGGTGGATCCTGGTCCGGTGCACGTGGGAGTCTGTCTGACTGCCTCCCGTTTCCAGCTTCAGAAAAATACAAAAAAATAAATAAATAAATAAAAAATAGAGTTTTCTTTACTTCTCAGATTCTTCCTGTGCCCCTTTAGATGAAGCAAAATAGCAAATCAGAAGATCAGAAATGCAGCAGTGACTACAGCTGGCTTTTTACTTTTTATAGCCAGTATTTCCATCTGGGCTTTGATACTGCCATAATTTTTGTTGGGTATTGCTTTAGTTTTTTCATCTGTCGTATCTTCAACCTTTTTTGGTACATCAATCAAGATTTTTAGTTTTAAACAAATTTTATGGGGTTAAGGGTAAAACGCATTACAGAGAATCAGCCATAGGCTGTGTGGCTGGGAAAATGCTAAAATCACAGTGTCAAACTATTTTAGTGGAAGCACTGTTGCTGCTGCCATTGGGCATAGGCAGTCCAATGGCACAGGCATTGGCACATGGCACCATTGCAGCCTCTGAAAACTGGACACCTCCTTACCCCTTTGGTAGAATGAATTTCTCACTGAACCTTCTTCAAAGTACTGTGCTTCTCATGAACTGTAGGTCACCCTGCTCCTGCTAGGCAGAATCCTCCCAGTAGGAGAGACTAGGAAAGGGAGTTGTCCCTTCTTCCCTCTTTTTTTTCTTTTCATGACAAGACTCTTAAAAATCCTCTCTATCTGCCTTATTTTTGTTCTTATTCTCTATTTCTGTTCTCATATTATGCCTTAGTGGTCTAAAACTTTTAAGCCAGTCCCCACATTCATTTTTGTGTCCACCTCAACTTTGGAAATGTTTCCTTTGACACAGAGTTCTGTGAGTTTCATTGTAGGGTTCACATTGAGAATTGTATTGTCATTGACTCATGCTTGTCATGCCTTCCTCATTAAAGTTCTTTTCCCTAATTAGCCTTCAAAACCCAGTTTAAACTTTACCTCTAAGATGACTTTTCTTATTTTCCAAGAAAGTTAATCATTCCTTTGTATCTTAATATGTATTTGAGTATTTCACTTTTATTAGATTTCTTTGTACAAGAACTATCTTAACTCAGCTTTGCCTCCTAGAACATAGTATAACTGATATATATTGTCAGTGTATAGTAAATATTTTAGTTAAATTTAGCCATTTCTAGATTTTCTTTTCTGTAATAGAACTTTTATTGAAATTATGACATGGCTGTTAAATTAGACTTGGTTTGGCAAGGGTTAGAGACAAAACCCCCAAAATCAAACTCTTCAAGTTAGAAACAAAGAAAAAGTCAGTGTCTTCTCTTTTGCAACTCAGATTTTTTTCTTTTGGGCCTATTTTAATAAATTTTAAAAATTCATTTTAGTTGATAACATACAAAGTGAGTGTGTATTACCTAACTGGCATGTTTGAGGTGAGGGGGGGAACATATGTGGTCAGTGACTCACTACTTTTAATTGATGAATATAATTAAAGAATCTTGAACACTGCTTTTAATCTTTCCAGACTATGTTTCAGATAGCTTTTCATTTTTCATTCTGAAGCATTAATATCCCTTTAGTGAGTAGATACTAGAGTTAGCTCTTGTATGTTATTTTGATAGGGTAGAGCTTTTCTTAACCACATTAGTAATAATATATTGTTTCACAGATTAACTCCAAAGATGTGAAAGTAAATTTGATTGACAGAAACCTGGCTTTTGTGATGGCACTCATCTCTGTTCTTCTGCAGGATAGTGACTTTTTTACTATTTAAATAATTCAGGCATTATTAAACAGCAGTGTATAGAAGTAACAAAATGTATTGTCTTATTATATTATAGTGGTTAAGAACATGGGATCTCTATTTTATTACCTACTAGGTGTTTAAACATGAAGTAGTATGTTCCCTTAGTTACCTCCTGTGAAGTTATTTTTATTTTATTCATTCTGTTGTCTAGTTTCCCTACTATTTTAATACTTCATAAATTTCAATAATTTTTTTTAATATCAGCTTAGTGTAAGACATTGAGCAGAGGTTTGGTGATGACGAGGTATATACAATAATGTAGCATACACAGTTTCTACCCCCAAGTTTCTTATGGGAATTTTTTTTTTTACCAAGACAAAGAGAGAGTCAGAGAGAGGGATAGATAGGGACAGACAGAAAGGAACAGAGAGAGATGAGAAGCATCAATCATCTGTTTTTCTTTGCGACACCATAGTTGTTCCATTGATTGCTTTCTCATATGTGCCTTGACCGTGGGCCTTTGGCAGACCGAGTAACCCCTTGCTCAAGCCAGCGACCTTGGGTCCAGGCTGGTGAGCTTTGCTCAAACCAGATGAGCCTGTGTTCAAGCTGGTGACCTCGGGGTATCGAACCTGGGTCCAGTCCAATGCTCTATCCACTACGCCACCACCTGGTCAGGCTGTGGGAATTATTAAAGTTTATTTCTGACTTACATGGGAAAGAATTCATTGATAAGATGGCACTTGATTAAATTTAAAGGACGTGGGGAGGGGATATGGAAACTGGACATTTCAAGTTTAGAAAACAAATGACATGTGGGAAGTTTAAGGAACACAGTGGCTGGGAATACATGAAAAATAGAGGGGAAATGATTGGATGTTTTTTAATAGGAAGCACACTATGGAAGACTTTGCATTCTAAGCAAATGAATTTGGACTTTCTTTTTTTTTTCTTTTTCCAAAGATAAAGAGAGTCAGAGAAAGGGATAGATAGGGACAGACAGGAATGGAGAGATGAGAAGCATCAATCATTAGTTTTTCCTTGCGTATTGTGACACCTTAGTTGTTCATTGATTGCTTTCTCATATGTGCCTTGACCGTGGGCCTTCAGCAGACCAAATAACCCCTTGCTCGAGCCAGCGACCTTGGGTCCAAGCTGGTGAGCTTTGCTCAAACCAGATGAGTCCGCGCTCAAGCTGGCAACCTTGGGGTCTCGAACCTGGGTCCTCCACATCCTAGTCCGACGCTCTATCCACTGCGCCATCACCTGGTCGGGCGAATTTGGACTTTCTTGTTAAGTGGAAGGCTTTTGAATGTTGCTTTGTGGTAAAATGTGATACAGGAATATTATTGCAGTGGGTAGATCTGTAGCAGCATGAACTGCTTGAAGGCAGGAAGATCTATTGGAAAACTATCTTCATAATCCAGGTTAAAAAAAAAAGTTAACCTGGTTTAGGATGGTGACAACTAATTAAAAGCAGATTGTAGAGGGGACAGATTTGAAGGCAGAGATTTAACCAAGAGAGAAAATATAGCAGACTCTGAGAAATGTCTAATAATTTGGACCATTCCATGTACTAAATAGACGGAATATTGAGCATCTTTTTAAAAATCAAGACATCAAAGAATTAGTAAAATAGGAGTTAGAGGACTAAGGCCTCAGATTATCTGAAATTTAAAGTAATGAGCTAAGCAGTCCATTCTGTTCTGCTCTGAAAGTGTGTGCTGATCCAGAAGAGACTAAGCTGTGGCTTTTTATTGGCCCTTTGGTTGGTGGGATGAAAAGGTGGAGTCCTGGGCCCACCAAGAGTGAGGATTAGGTGAACCCGCACTTCTGAAGACTGAGGATAGTATTCATGTCATCTGACATGCATGCTTTTGACCCATTAATCCACTTCCTGGTATATACCCAGTAGAAATACTGTACACACGTCCAACCTGCAAGTCACGTACTGTAAGCATGCACAGCAGCATTCTTCATTATAGCTACAACCTACTAAAACCTAAAATATCTACAGATAGATAATTATAGCATATTTATATAACTATTCAGCAACAAAAAATAAATTAGAATGTGATTACATAAAGAAATCTTAAAAATAATCATATTTAGTGAAAGAAAGACATAAAAAAAACACACCATATTTTCTATATGGTTCTGTTAATATGAAATTCAAAAACAGGCAAAACTGACAGTCTCCTCCAGGAGTCACCACAGGATCCTGCTTCAACTGTACTTGAATGGAACCCAGCACTCAACCTTCATCCCAGCCAACCACCCAGATCCAGCCTCTTGCCTTCTCCTCACAGCGACCTCGACTGCTCCAGGACACCGGCTACCACTCCAGCACCGCACAGCCTCTTCTCCTCCGCCTCCTACCCCGAGGACCCTGTCCAGTTTGCACGTGCACCAGAACTACCACCAGCACTCGTAGGGCGCCACCAACTGCCAGATCAGTCTGGAGCTCTACGCTTCCTATGTGTCCATGTCTCAATAGTTTCACAGCGATGATATGGTTTTGAAGACTTTTGCTGAATATTTTCTTCACCAATCTCATGAGGAGAAGGAGTATGCTGAGAAACTGATGAAGCTGCAGAACCAACAAGTTGGCAAAATCTTCCTTCAGGATATCGAGACACCAGACCTGACAACTAGGAGAACGGGCTGAATGCAGGAGTATGTGTTACACTTGGAAAAATGTGTGAATCAGTCATGACTGGAATTGCACAAACTGGCCGCTGATAATAATGACCCTCATTTGTGTGACTTCATTGAGACTCACTTCCTGAATGAGCAGATGAAATCCATCAAAGAATTGGGTGCCCACATAACCAACTTGTGTAGGTTGGGGTCCCCAGATCCTGGCATGGCAGAGTAGCTCTTTGACAAGCACACCCTGGGAGACAATAAAGAAACCTAAGCGTAAGGCTGGCTTCCTGTAGCTAGGTGGTGTTACCTTACCTTTTGTATAACTTGTACCAAACCGTCTGTTTATGTCCTTTCATTTGTACCATTCCTTCAAATAAAGTAATTTGGTCTCCCCTTCCCCCACCAAAAGAAAAGACAAAACTAAGCTATATTGCTTAAGGATGTTTGTTTAGGTGGTATAAAGAAAAATAGGATGGTGATTGTCTCTTGAGAGAAGAGTAACATGTTACTGAGAAGGGATGTACTAGAAGCGTTCTTGTCCAGGGTTGTGGTTATACACACATGCTTGTGCCGCAGACCAGCGTGGCTAGTAATTATCCAGGTCCTGAGTGAGAACTGTGTGGAATGAAGAAATAAACTAGGCCCTGTCCGTTTGGCTCAGCGGTAGAGCGTCGGCCTGGCGTGCAGGAGTCCCCGGTTCGATTCCCGGCCAGGGTGCACAGAAGAAGTGCCCATCTGCTTCTCCACCCCTCCCCATCTCCTTCCTCTCTGTCTCTCTCTTCCCCTCCTGCAGCCGAGGCTCCATTGAGCAAAGATGGCCCGGGCGCTGGGGATGGCTCTGTGGCCTCTGCCTCAGGCGCTAGAATGGCTCTGATTGCAACAGAGCGACGCCCCAGAGGTGCAGAACATCGCCCCCTGGTGGGCATGCCGGGTGGATCCTGGTCAGGCACATGCGGGAGTCTGTCTGACTGCCTCCCCGTTTCCAGCTTTGGAAAAATGGAAGGAAAAAAAAAAATAAACTATAGAGGTAAAGTATGGGATTCAGAGGCCTCTGCAAGCTGATGGCAAGCCAGAGCAAAAGCACCCCCCCCCCCATCTGCTTTGTTCTATAGTGCAGAGCCCTTTGCAAATAAGGAAGTCTCCCATACAAAGTCACATTTCCACGGCAACCCAAGAATTCTCCCAAGTGCAGAAACCCCCTCACCCACCCTGCTGCATAACTGAAATCAGCCAACATCAGAACAAACAAAAAGGGTGAGAGGAAGGGCATGTAATTCAAGCAGGTGAGGTGGGGGAATGGGACAAGTACAAATACTCAGCTTCATAGCCAATATGGAGTTGTGGGGAAGAGCTTAGCCTTTAGCTTAAGCCTTAAACTGCGAGAGCTTTGCCGGCTTGCAGTCTCCCACATGCTTGATTTATAACAGTTTGTAAGCAAGCGCTTGTTTATGTTTATGAACTTTCCTAGGATTGTGTTACTTCACAATTAAAATAACTTTAAGACACACACAGACATAGGAAAAGGAACAACCTTAAAAGGTAAAGTTCAGCTTATTTTTTGGACATATGGGATCAGTAGTGCCTTTGGTACCTTACAAGTAAATCTTAACATTTTGTCAAGACAACTTCTTCACTGTTTCCTAGGCTCTGGTAT
Organism: Saccopteryx leptura; assembly: GCF_036850995.1. Classification (NCBI taxonomy): domain Eukaryota; kingdom Metazoa; phylum Chordata; class Mammalia; order Chiroptera; family Emballonuridae; genus Saccopteryx; species Saccopteryx leptura. Next base: position 126,108,540 of record NC_089508.1, read on the forward strand.
CACATCTATCTTAAACTTAACTTTGATCATGTCAGTTCATTTTATTAACCTTTACTACCTTTGTGATAGTTCCTGCTATATTAAAACTTATGAAATCCTGCCATACTTTTACTCCATTCTGTATGTCTCTACACTTCCTTGGGATGCACTCAACTGTTCAAGTCCCAATCTCAAGAAGATTGTCTTTGCAGAAACTTTTTATATTTCATATTTTATGTTGGGGTTGTGTTCACAGACATTAGGTATAATTGCGTATATCATATGCAACTCGTGGGATGCCCCCTGGATCTCCTGGTTCTCTGAGTTCTTACCGTGTTTACTGTTGTCATTTATTGAAGTTAGTTACATTTTACTATTACTTCTCCTAGCATTCTCCTCCCATCTCTTGCATATTCTATCACATTGCAAATAGCTGTCTCTCTTTTTCCTTGAATATTGCTAATGATTAGCACAATTCCCACATATAGTTGCTTAATCTGTGAGGGAGCTGTGGAAAACCGGGTCTTAATTGTATACTGTCTTATATTTTGATTGCTTTCTTCTTAGTTTTAGCATAGCAAGATCAAACACACTTTAAGACTTGCATCCCTTACAGCCTGGGGACTTCTATTAAATACATTGAAACACCATTATCAAAAGAATAAAAGGGTGCTTCTTTTCATATACTTGAAGGAACCATTTTTCTCTGATTCCATAACTGGAATCAGATCCACTATTGTACAAATCAAACAAGTAGTTTCTCATTTTATTTACTAAGTGTGCTGCTGTGTGTAGCAAAAAGACCACTGAGCAGAACAGGGGGTGTAGATTTCCTTACATGCACATATTGGGGCAGAGGGTGTAGAAGCTACTGTCTTAATTTTTTTAGAATTATAAAACATTTTTGATAAATAATATTGTTTCTTGTCATTTTGTTGGGAGTTTAGTCTCTTGAGGAATAAAAGCTTTGGATCTTCTCCACGGGGTGGTGGGATGAACATTTATAAATAAGTTATAATGTCTCAGATACTGTACACTTGTTGAAGTTCCAGCGACTTCAGGTTAGAAGAATCCAGTAAATTGAAGTAATCATAATCAAGCTAGAGAACATGGACAACTCTGAATGAAGGTGACACTTGTGTCATCTGAAGACTATAGTGTGGCGTTTTGTCTGTTATGAAGAGAATAGTCATTAGTTTCTTCTTAAAATGTCTGTAATAGTTTCAGATCTACCTTGAAAGTTCATATGAAATAAAACCTTATTCTTCAAAAAAAACCTTTTGGTTAGCAAAATATTGGTAATGGTTAAAGCTCAATGGTGGGAGGTGTATGGAAGTTCAATATTCTTCAGAGGGCCAGAAGAACAATAAGTTTAAAGCTGGTCCTTCATATTCATGAATTCTGCATCCATGATTCAGCAAACTAGATCAAAAGTACTCAGGAAAAGCAAAAATGTTATGTTGTAGCCTGACCAGGCAGTGGCACAGTGGATAGAGCGTGGGACGGTGATGCGGAGGGCCCAGGTTCGAGACCCGGAGGTCGCCAGCTTGAGTGCGGGCTCATCTGGTTTGAGCAAAGTTCACCAGCTTGACTCCAGGGTCGCTGGCTTGAGCAAAGGAATACCTTATCTGCTGAAGGCCCACTGACAAGGCACATATGAGAAAGCAATCAGTGAACAACTAAGGTGTTGCAACGAAAAACTGATGATTGATGCTTCTCATCTCTTTCCGTTCCTGTCTGTCTGTCCCTATCTATCCCTCTCTCTGACTCTCTTTCTGTCTCTGTAAAAATAAAAAATATGTTTTGTTGTTGTTCACCTGTACCAAATATGTACAGACTTTTTCATTGTCATTATTTCCTAAACAATACAGTATACCAGCTATTTCCATAGCATTTATATTGTATTAGGTAATATTATAAGCAATCTAGAGAGGATTTAAAGTATACAGGAGTGTGTGTGTGTGTAGGTTATATGCAAATACCATGCCATTTTATATGAAGGACTTGAGCCTCTGCAGATTTTGGTATCCATGGGGGATCCTGGAATCAACCTCCCACAGATTGTGAGGGACAACTGTATTTAAATTCTTCTGTAATAAATGGGTGTGGGAACCTTTTTTGAAGATGGTATGATTTGGATAATTCAAGCCTAGAAAGAGTTATAGTCTGTTTCACTGTGGTTAGTTTCTTAATATACTTGCTTTCGTCATGGCTCAAAACCCAAAAGGATGAAGTATGGAGGAGAAACGGACGCAAGTTTCTCAAATTATGCACTAAGATTTTTTGTATTGCACCTTGAAAGCAATATTATTGAATAGCTTTATCCAAATATTATTTTGCTTTTTTAAAAAAATTAGGTTGAGTTTTCCCTAATAGGGGAAAATTTTTATATCAATCTTAAAAAAAGTATTCTACGTTTTCTTAAAAATACATGATCAGTAAGTATGTTTAATTAGTCATAAACCACATCAAATACATTAGTAAAGTGCAAAATAAATTTATTTTCGATTAGCATTAACCCCCCCCTCAATTTTTAGTGATGATGAAAAGATGAGTGCTAATTTATTTTTGTTTGAACCATAATAAAGAACAGTCAGTTGTTATTAGTCTGTTGTCTTTACCTGTGTAAAGGGCAATTTATTTTATTTTATTTTATATTTTTATTTTTCAATTATAGTTTACATGCACTATTATTTTGTATTAGTTCTGAGTGTTCTGCATAGTGGTTAGTATAAAGTTATTCCCCTCAACATTTCCAGTACCCACCTAGCCCCATACATAGTTAACTATGTTATTCATACAATATAGCACATTCCCTAGACTGTATCTAACATTCCCATGACCATTTTGTAACTACCAGTCTGTACTTCTTAATCCCTTCACTTTTTTCACCCAGTCCTCCAACCCCTGTCCCCTCTGGCAACCATCATTCTGGTCTGTGTATCTTTGAGTCTGTTTCTATTGTTCATTTGTTTTGTTCTTTATATTCTACATATAAGGGAAATCATATTGTACAGGAGTGGGGAACCTTTTTGGCTGAGAGAGCCGTGAACGCCACATATTTTAAAATGTAATTCCGTAAGAGCCATACAACTACCCGTGTACCTTACGCATTACCAATAAAAATTTGGTGTTGTCCCGGAGGACAGCTGTGATTGGCTCCCGCAACCATGAACATGAGCAGTAGAAAATGAATGGATTGTAATACATGAGAATGTTTTATATTTTTAACATTATTTTTTTTAAAGATTTGTCTGTGAGCCAGATGCAGCCATCAAAGGAGCCACATCTGGCTTGTGAACCATAAGTTCCCGACCCCTGATATAGTATTTATCTTTCTCTGACTGACTTGTTTTACTTAGCATAATACTTTCTAGGTCCATCCATGTTGACACAAATGGCAAGATTAATTTTTTTTATGGCTGAATAATATTCCATGGTATATAGGTACCACCTCTTCTTGAGCCATTCATCTATCTATGGACACTTGTTTCCACATCTTCCCCCCTCCCCCTTTTCTGCATTTTTCTGAAGCTGGAAACTCGGAGGCAGTCAGACAGATTCCCGCATGCGCCCGACCTGGATCCACCCGGCACGCCCACCAAGGGGCGATGCTCTGCCCATCCCGGGCGTCGCTCTGTTGCGACCAGAGCCATTCTAGCGCCTGAGGCAGAGGCCACAGAGCCATCCTCAGCGCCCGGGCCATCTTTTGCTCCAGTGGAGCCTCGGCAGCGGGAGGGGAAGAGAGAGACAGAGAAGAAGGAGAGGGGGAGGGGTGGAGAAGCAGATGGGCACCTCTCCTGTGTGCCTTGGCCGGTTATCGAATCCGGGACTTCCGCACGCCATGCCGACGCTCTACCACTGAGCCAACCAGCCGGGGCCTGTTTCCATATCTTGACTATTGTAAACAACGCTGCACTGAACATAGGAGTGCATATATTCTTTTGAATTAGTATTTTGGGTTTGTTTCATTCTGTTCCCAAAGTGGACCCTGGGTCATAAGGCAGTTTCATTTTTAATTTGTTGAGCAAACACCATACTGTTTTCCATCCTGGCTTCATCAGTCTGCATTCCACCAACAGTGAAAGAGGGTTCCTGTTTCTCCACATACTCACTGACGCTTGTCTGTAGATTTATTGATGATAGCCATTATGACAGATATGAGGTGATACCTCATGATTCTGATTTTGCATTTCTCTGATGATTAGTGACATTGAGCATCTTTTCCTATGTCTATTGGTCATCTGTGTGTCCTCTTTAGAGATGTTCCTTTTCAGGTCCTCTGCCCATTTTCTAATTGGAATGTTGTTGTTTTTATGTGTATTTTAATAAATTTTTTATATTAACCACTTATCAGATGTATCATTGGCAAATATCATATCCTTTTCAGTTGGTTTTCTTTCCATTTTGTTGGTTTCCTTTACCATGCAAAACCTTTTTAGTTTGATGAGGTCTCATTTGTTTATTTTTTCTATTGTTGCCCTTGCCTGAGGAGATGTATCAGAAAAATATATCTAAATATATGCTAACAGAACTCTCAAGATTTTACTGCCTGTGTTTTCTTCTAGATGTTTTATGGTTTCAGATTTAATTTGTCTTTAAAACATTTTGAGAAAACTCAAAACTTTCAAAGAAATTCTTATAGGCTGTGTAAGTCCTCATTAGAGTTTTTTTAAAGGAAAGACAGAGGAAGGGAGAAGGATGAGAAGCATCAGCTCATAGTTGCATCACTTTAATTGTTCACTGATTGCTTCTCATACATGCCTTGATGGGAGAGGGGGCTCAAGCCAGCAACTATGAGATCATGTTGGTGATCCCATGCTCAAATCAGTGATCTCAGGGTTTTGAACCTGGGATCTCAGCATCCCAGTTCAACTCTCTTTCCACTGCGCCACCAGTCAGGCTAATTTTTTGTGTTTTCTTTTTTAATGAAAGCCAAAAGTTTTTCTTAGAAAAAAAAGATTTTTATCCTTGAATCCTTAGTTTTACTTCTCTGGAATTCTATAGTTTATATGTGTACCAGTCATCTTACATAATGATATCAGTTCTTTTGAAAGAATAGCTTTAAAAACCACAAAGGATGCAGTGAATCTTTTTAATTTGTATGAAAATTTACATTCTATTTCAGGAGCCCTTTTAAAATTTTTATCAAAGTAATACAATTATAGTTTTAACAGTAGTTTTACAAGAATTATAAATGAAAATTAATGCTCTAAATTCTGAGTTAGTCTTTTTCCACAAGAGAAATAACTGTTGACATCAGTATTTCTTCTTTTTGTTCTTTTCCAAGCGAGAGGAGGGTAGCTAGAGAGGCAGACTCCCTCATGTGCCCCGACAGGGATCCACCCAGCAGTCCCAGTATGGGGCCAATCTCTACCCATCTGGAGCCATACTCACAACCAAGCTATTTTTAGCACCTGATGCAGAGGTTCCATGGAGCCATCCTCAACACCTGGGGCTGATGTGCTTGAAACCAATTGAGCCATGGCTGTGGGAGGAGAAGAGAAAGATAGAGGGAGGTGGGGAGGAGATGGCCACTTCTGTGTGTGTGCCCTAACTGAGAATTTAACCTGGGACTTCCACACACTGGGCCAGCGCTCTACCACTTAGCCAACTGGTCAGAGCCACATCATTATTTCTTAATAACTTGTCTATACAGCCATACTGAACTATATCTACTATCTTCTTTCTATAGAATGAGGTTTAAGCTGTGAAACTAATGTCTATGTGTAAAGCCTGGGGAAAGCCTCCTCTCCTACTTTGTCTTCTCTTGTTCTCCTTTGTGCTGTTTTAAAACTCATTTTCATGCCTTACCTGTTGTTTGTGTTCTTATATATATGATGGCAGTTCTTTTTTGTGTGTGACAGAAAGAGAGAAAGATAGATAGGGACAGACAGGAAGGGAGAGAGATAAGAAGCATCAGTTCTTCACTGCATCTTCTTAGTTGTTCATTGATTGCTTTCTCATATGTGCTTTGACAGGGTGTGGGAAGGGGCTGTAGCCGAGCAAATGATCTCTTGCTCAAGCCAGTGACCCTGTGGTCATGTCTACGATCCCACACTCAAGCCAGTGACCTCATACTCAAGCTGGTGAGCTCGTACTCAAGTCAGATGAGCCCCTGCTCAAGCCGGCGACCTCAGGGTTTCTAACCTGGGTCCTCTGCATCCCAGTCTGATACTCTGTTCACTGCGCCGCCATCTGGTCAAGCATGAGGGCAGTTCTTACTCATATAATTTAAATCTGTTTAGCCTGACCAGGCGGTGGTGCAGTGGATAGAGTGTCGGACTGGGATGCAGAGGTCCCAGGTTCAAGACCCTGAGGTCGCCAGCTTGAGCGCGGGCTCATCTGGTTTGAGCAAAAGCCCACCAGCTTGAACCAAGGTCGCTGGCTCCAGCAAGGGGTTACTCGGTCTGCTGAAGACCCGCTGTTAATGCACATATGAGAAAGCAATCAATGAACAACTAATGTGTTGCAACGCGCAATGAAAAAACTAATGATTGATGCTTCTCATCTCTCTCCGTCCCTGTCGATCCCTCTCTCTGACTCACTCTCTGTCTCTGTAAAAAATAAATAAATTTAAAAAAATTAAAATTAAATCTGTTTAATGTGTTTTTTTGCTCCTTTGATTTTATCTTACATATACTTTGCTAAAAGTGGAAAAAATTATACCATTAGAAGCAGGGACCAAAGAGTAGTTGAAATGGCAGTTTCTAGAAGAGGTGTTGGTGTCACAGACCACTTTTAGTGCTTTGTCAGAGCACTAAAATTAATGTACGTTTGTCCCTCGCCATATCGTGGTTCACTTTCTGCAGTCTCACTGTATTGCGGATTTTTAAATTGTATATATCTAATTTTATATTGTGGGTTTTTCACTCTATTGCGGGATTTTGTGGTATATGGGTGTTCTTATATGTTATTTTAATTGTTTTTGCAATAAAATAAGCAAAGTAAGTGTGGGAAAGATTTATAAGAGTGTGGGGAGGGTTTATTAAGCCTTAAAATATATATAAATAATAAAATAAGTATAGGGTCGCTACTTCACAGATTTTCGCCGATCGTGGGGAGTTCTGAAACCTAACCCCCACAATGGACGAGGGACCACTGCATAGAATAATTGTGACTGTTTTGGTCATCTGGTACCTATAAAATGCCACCTGAAATGATTACCTTTGATATTTAAGTTACATTATAATTACAATTGTTGAATGAAATCTCTATCTTAAAAAATTATTTGGTTTCTTATAAGTAAATGTTTATATTTTCATGTTTTACATTTACAGTGTATAATATATTCTTAAAATTTTACACGTACGTATGTGTGTTTTTGTTTTTTTTCAGACTTATAGCAATAGACTATTGACTTGTCATATGTAATCGGAGCATTAAAGACCTACAAGGAGGATTGAACTCTGATAACCTATGAACACATGGTAGAAAAGCCCACTATATAACTTTAAATAAGCTTAGCATTTTTGGTTTTTTGGGTTTTTTAAATTTTTTATTTATTTACTTTTTTAGATTTTTATTTATTCATTTTTATTAGAGAGAGAGAGGAGAGAGAGAGGGAGAGAGAGAGAGAGAACAGGGGGAGGAGCAGGAAGCATCAACTCCCATATGTGCCTTGACCAGGCAAGCCCAGGGTTTCGAACCGGCAACCTCAGCATTCCAGGTTGACGCTTTATCCACTGCGCCACCACAGGTCAGGCACATTTTTGGTTTTTTGATGGAGTGGGGAAACTAATTGTGATCTCCCCACATTGAGGAGTGTCTAGATTGAAGGAAAGCTCACAGTGCCATTCTGTTTTTATTGTCCTCAATATGGTTTTCTCGAAAGGATGGGCAAGGGCTGCAGGAAAGGAGGGAAGCAATGTCCCCAGCTATGTTTTGCAGCTCTATACGAAGTAAGTAAAGCAGAGAGAATGTATTAGCTCATTAAACAAGGTATCTGAAGTGTAGTGCTTCACACTGAATGAGTCTCTTCATTTTGGCCTACTTTTCACAAGGCAAGGGTGTACATAAAAGCCAGCCAGCTGAAAGAACTTTCAAATAGTGAGGAAGTAAACAGTATATTATTGGAAGGTAAGAATCCACTCACGTTCTTGAGCCCAGTAGTCCTTAATAAAACTATCATAATGAGGGGGATGGGGAGAGGGCTTCTTTTTTCTCTCACTTTTCTTTCTTTAAACTCAGTGATAGGAGGGGAGGCAGAGACAGAATCCCACATGCACCCTGACTGGGATCCATCTAGCAAGCCCACTAGGGGGCGATACTCTGCCCATCTGGGGTGTTGTTCGGTTGCTCAGCAACTGAGCTCTTCTTAGTGCCTGAGGTGTAGGTTATGGAGCCATTCTAAGTGCTAGAGGCCAACTCGCTCCTATCGAGCCATGCCTACAGGGGTGGGAGTGGGGGAGAGAAGCAAGAAGTGGAGGCACCGGTGTGGAAGCAGATGGGTGCTTCTCCTGTGTGCTCTGACTAGGGAATCAAACCCAGGGCATGCACACGCTGAGCCAACACTCTACCACTGAGCCAAACAGCCAGGGCCTCTTTGTTCTCCTAACAGTAGTCAACAAACTCATTAGTCAACAGAGCCAAATATCAACAGTACAACGATTGAAATTTCTTTTGAGAGCCAATTTTGTTGTTGCATTTTTCCGAAGCTGGAAATGGAGGCAGTCAGACAGACTGCACGCCCACCAGGGAGTGATGCTCTGCCCCTCTGGGGCGTAGCTCTGTTGCCAGAGCCATCCTTGCGCCTGAGGCAGAGGCCACAGAGCCATTCCCAGCGCCTGGGCCATCTTTGCTCCAATGGAGCCTCGGCTGCAGGAGGGGAAGAGAGAGACAGAGAGGAAGGAGATGGGGAGGGGTGGAGAAGCAGATGGGCGCTTCTCCTGTGTACCCTGGCCGGGATCGAACCTGGGACTCCTGCACGCCAGGCCGACGCTCTACCACTGAGCCAGCCAACCAGCCAGGACTGAGAGCCAAATTTTTTAAACTTAAACTATATAGGTAGGTACATTCCTTATTGAGTTAGTGCCCACACGTGGTATTTTGTGGAGGAGCCACACTCAAGGGGCCAAAGAGCCGCGTGTAGCTCGCAAGCCGCAGTTTGCTGACCAGGGTCTTAAGAAAATTAAATAAAGACTTTAATTAAGAGACGAGGGAATCAAGATGAACTGATAAAACAATAGAATACGATGTGAGGGAAAGTGCACAGTACTTAAAAACAGAATGAAGGGACAAGTAATAATCTCGCAGAACCTAAAGCCACATTGGCAACAGCAAGAAATAGAGCAGATACTGTGAAAAATAGAAACAGGTAAGACAGAAAAAGGACAAAGAAGACAAGTTAACAGACACTGGGTTGGGTACCAGTCAAGCAGTGCACATTAAGGATCTTGAAGTAATTACCGTATTTCCTGATGTATGAGATGCACATTTCCCTGAAAAATTTGGGGTCTAAAAACTAGGTGCATCTTATACAATGATTATAGTTGTGGGGTTTTTTTTGCATTTCCCACTTTTTCTTGTGGATGAGGAATTATATGAATTTTATGATGAATAAAACTTGAGTTCAATAACTATGAAATCCTTTTCTTTCCCTCCATCAAATTTTGGGCCCCAAAATTAAGGTGCATCTTATACATGGAGGCATGCGGTAAAGATCTGAATGGCATTTTTTTTTTTTTTTTTTTTTGTATTTTTCTGAAGCTGGAAACGGGGAGAGACAGACAGACTCCCGCATCCACCCGGCACGCCCACCAGGGGCGATGCTCTGCCCACCAGGGGGCGATGCTCTGCCCCTCCGGGGCGTTGCTCTGCCGCGACCAGAGCCACTCCAGCGCCTGGGGCAGAGGCCAAGGAGCCATCCCCAGCGCCCGGGCCATCTTTGCTCCAATGGAGCCTTGGCTGCGGGAGGGGAAGAGAGAGACAGAGAGGAAGGGGGGGGGTGGAGAAGCAAATGGGCGCTTCTCCTTATGTGCCCTGGCCGGGAATCGAACCTGGGTCCCACACACGCCAGGCCGACGCTCTACCGCTGAGCCAACCGGCCAGGGCCTCTGAATGGCATTTTAAAAGAGAAAGTTAAATGCTACAGTAAACCCTATAAAATTACTAAAAACTTAATGAATAAAGAAACCTACCATATTTTTTGCTCCATAAGACGCACCTAGGGTTTTAAGGAGGAAAATAAGAAAAAAAATATTCTGAACCAAATGGTGTGTTAAAATATTTAATAAAATATACCACAATAATATTTCAATAGTGTAAACTCAACAGCAGTATTAACAACCATTAGCACTGTTATTAACAAATGAGAAGAGACTTTAATGTTCAAATACTCTTTTAGTTGTCCAGGAACCCGCAGCAGCTAAAGAAAATGAACATTTGCTTCATAAGACGCATGGGCACCCCCCCACTTTTGGGGGGGGGGGTGAGTCTTATGGAGCAAAAAATACAGTACATATGTGCAAATTGAAAAAGGATTTGAATTATAAAATGAAAATTATTTTGACCATAAATTTCGGTAACAACAGGCACCAGAAGAAAATGGATTATGTTAATATAGAGAGGACTGATGGGAGAACGGGGATGGGGCTTTGTGGGATGCAGATATTGACTTATAATGTAATTAGTGAAAAAATTATAGAAACTTATAATCAACTGGTGAAAAATCCAGGAAGCTTCATTCAAAACTTGAGGGTTCAGTATAGGGTCATTTAATATAAGAAAAATCAGTGTATTATTTGAAGTTGACAAATTAAGAAATATGTTTAAGTTTTGATTTTATTATGTTTATATAACCATTGTAGAGTCATTTCTGGGCAAGTCATGTAATAAATAAAAACAAAAATAATTTGGTGACTGAGACTGAGAGAGACAGAGAGAGGGACAAATAGACAGGAAGGGAGAGAGCTGAAAAGCATCAATTCTTCATTGCAGCACCTTAGTTGTTCATTGACTGCTTTCTCATATGTGCCTTGACCTGGAGACTATAGCAGAGCGAGTGACCCCTTGCTCAAGCCAGCGACCTTGGGTTCAAGCCAGTGACCATGGGGTCATGTTCATGACCTCGCGCTCAAGCCGGCGACCTCGGGGTTTCGAACCTGGGTCCTCAGTGTCTCAGTGGATAGAGAGTCGGACTGGGACGCAGAGGACCAAGGTTCAAGACCCTGAGCTCACCAGCTTGAACCCAAGGTCGCTGGCTCCAGCAAGGGGTTACTTGGTCTGATGAAGGCCCATGGTCAAGGCACATATGAGAAAGCAATCAATGAACAACTAAGGTGTTGCAGCGCGCAATGAAAAACTAATAATTGATGCTTCTCGTCTCTCTCCGTTCCTATCTGTCTGTCCTTGTCTATCCTTCTGACTCACTCTCTGTCTCTGTAAAAAAATAAAATAAATAAATAAAATTTTAAAAATAAAAATAAATGGAAGTTAATTTAATAGAGGAAAAAGATTTCTGGGCCTTTTATACCTAGCGATGGGAGTGGATTCTCCCATGCTATTTATCTGGGCAGTATTTCAAATTTCTTTGTTAGCTTCTAGAGTGGATCAAAAAGCTATAACTCCAGTATATGCTGTTTTCAAGAAAGGTGCCTAAAGCAGAGGAATTCAGATTTACTGCTATTGTTTATCTTTAAGAAGTAACTCTTGTGACTTTTTTAACTTGACAGATCTATCTATCTATCTATCATCTATCTATTTTAGAGGGGTAGAGAGAAGGGGGGAGGAGCAGGAAGCATCCACTCCCATATGTGCCTTGATCAGGCAAGCCCAGGGTTTTGAACCAGTGACTGTAGCATTCCAGGTTTACACTTTATTCGCTGCGTCACCACAGGCCAGGCCTCTTGTTCCTTTTTAAAAAGAAATTGAATTCTTACAGTACGATTCTTCTACATACCAGGATTACAACAATAAAATAGTCCCCATGAGATTTGCATTCTAGCAGAGAATATATAAAATAGTGATTACAGAGTTAGTAATGTGGTGTTGGCAGGAGTACAAAATACCAAGAGGGCATAACACTAGGGAACCTTATGTAATTGGAATGGTGGGGCTGGTGCAGCAGGAACTGTCAAGGAAGACTTACTTGAGGAAGTGAGGTTTAAGCAGAGACCCAAAGGTAGAAGAAACACCTTTCAGTAAAATGGTTAGCCATTTGGATTAAAATGATATGTAATTCTCTGCTTTATTCCTTATCACACAAAAATAATTTTAATGTGAATCAACAGTTTTGATAGAAACAGTTTAAAGGGAAGGTCTAAATCATGGATGTATTTTTATAATCTCTGGGTATAGAGACATTTTAAAGCTTGATATGAAATCCAGAAGCCACATCAGGTTGCAAGGTAATTTGCCTTCATAAAAATTAAATGTGGCAATTAAACAAGGTTGCAGGACAAGTTGGAAACTGAAGATGAAAGCAATCCATGACATAAAGGGTTACCCTTCCTGTTTACACACCGAACTCATAAAATAATAGTAAGATCTTCACAGAAAAACATACTTAGCCTGACTAATAAAGAAATGCAAGTTAAATCTAGATACATTTTCCAGTCAGATTTGCCAGTGTTTTAATCTAGGATTGTTTATGTGTATGGAACAGCTGAATGTCCCTCAGTATAAGGTTAAGTAAATTATAGTACATACCTACTATGGAATATTTTGCAACAGTGAAAAAAAATAATGTGGGCCTATGTTTATTGACAAAGATGCCTGTTAGTACTGTTTAGTGAGGAAAGCAGGTTATAGATTTGGAATACAGTATTATTTTTATGAAATTGTAGGTACATGTTTATTTTGCAGTATATACATAGAATGCTTTCTACAATATTCATCAAAGTATTAGAAGTCATCAATTTTTTTTTTTTTTTTGTATTTTTCTGAAGCTGGAAACGGGGAGAGACAGTCAGACAGACTCCCGCATGCGCCTGACCGGGATCCACCCGGCACGCCCACCAGGGGCAACGCTCTGCCCACCAGGGGGCGATGCTCTGCCCCTCTGGGGCGTTGCTCTGCCACGACCAGAGCCACTCTAGCGCCTGGGGCAGAGGCCAAGGAGCCATCCCAGCGCCCGGGCCATCTTTGCTCCAATGGAGCCTTGGCTGTGGGAGGGGAAGAGAGAGACAGAGAGGAAGGAGGGGGGGGGTGGAGAAGCAAATGGGCGCTTCTCCTATGTGCCCTGGCCAGGAATCGAACCCGGGTCCCCCGCACGCCAGGCCGACGCTCTATCGCTGAGCCAACTGGCCAGGGCCAGAAGTCATCAATTTTGTATAGTCAGATTTTGGGTGATAGAAGTTTGTCTTAATGAGCATGAATATTTTTTATAAACAGGTGTTTAATTGGTTTACATATTTATATTTAGTGTTAGTTACAGATGCCTTCTATTTAGGTAAAGCCTAGTATCTTAGGCTTCTTCAGAGATAAAATTTGTAGGAAAGCATTTGATGTTCTGCTTCATATATTTTGATTAGCTGAATCATCAGGGACAACTTTAACTTTGTATTTATTAGTACCCCTTTTATAATCTGTTGACATCTTGATTGGTAACTTGATCATTTCATTGAAACATACTATAGTCAAAGAACATTCATAAAAAGGTATTTTTTAGTGTTAGGAGAGTTCTCATTGTAATGATTTTTCTGGAAGTATAGTAAGTGCTTTGACACAAAGCCTGAACAAAAGCTTTACTAAAAATATTGGAAATCTCTTTCGAGTATTGTTTTGTTTTGTTTTGTTTTTTAACTTGAGAACTTTGTAAAGAACATTGTAGTTATTGAAACCTGGTCTTTACATAATTGACCAAATTCCATGTTAACATGTTTGCTGGTTAAATTTACTCAAAGATCAAAAGATTATTTTTTACTTACTGCTTTCCTTTTAGAATATTAAGATATCCAAGGAGAACAGGGACCATGTCTCAGATGGTTTAGTGGAAAATAATTGTGCTAAGTATTTACCACTATCTTCTGTCAAGCCATTTTCAGTTTAGTTGAGACTCTGGAGGTAGTATGTGGTATGTCATATTTCTTGATATCTTAAATAGTGAATTACTTCTGTATATTTAAATACATGTTTTATGAAAAGGTAATATATAGACTAGATAGAAACATTTTAAGATATAATTGATATTTTCTCTTCCCCTTTCCTAATAAATTTAAAAGTATTTCAAAATATTTAGAAAGCAAGTCTGTTTTATAAAGTGAGAGTCATGTAATGTTTTTATTTTTTAAATGATTTGTGGGGCAGGTGTGCTTGGTGGTTTACTTGCTAATATATTTGAACTGCTATAACTAAAATTAGTAATTAAATTAATTTATTTGTAAAAAATATAGCCTAGCCTTTTAAAATAGTGTTATTCCTCCTCATAAGGTACCACTAGCAATAGTATATATAACTTTCATCTTTAGGTATATTTAAAAAAATTTTTTATTTATTCATTTGAGTGAGAGAAAGGAAAGGAGGGAGAGACAGAAATATCTATTCATTCCTGTATGTGCTCTGACCAGGTATCAAACCCACAACCTTTATATATTGGGATGATACTCTAACCAACAGAGCCATTTGGCCAGGGCTCATCCTTAACTTTTAGTTGTACTGTTAAAATACTAACAGCTTAACTTCCCAGGTAAAAAGCGAAATAAAAAATATCAAACTAGCAACAAAAATTCAATCTGCTTTCATTATACTTCCATTTGCTACAATTTGTAGCCACACAACTCATTTCCTCTGAGCAAAAAAAAAAAAAAAAAAAAAAGGTTATAATTTAATCTTGGTTTATTCTAATTTAGTTCATTGCTTTTCCCTATAGAAAATCAGGTTTTTGGAGAGCTCTAACAGTGTGCTATTGCTGGGCTCTCATCCTTTCTGTTTAAATAATGCAGGTACTTTGATGGAAACCTGGAGAAGCTCTTTGCTGAGTGTCATGTAATTAATCCAAGTAAAAAGTCTCGAACTCGTCAGATGAATACAAGGTCATCAGCACAGGATATGCCTTGTCAGATCTGCTACTTGAACTACCCTAACTCGGTGAGTATCTGGTAGTTTAAGGCTAGCACTGACTATTTCAGAGGGTCAATCACTTTAATTACTTAAACAAAGGAAAGTCTGGGAGCCTGGGGTTGTATAAAGCAGTCAACTATTAAAATACTGAGGATAAGGAAAGGAAGAGAAAGAGCACACCCTGTACTAGCTTCCTTCTCCCCTTCGTTTTTTAAAGTGGAAGTTAGGCAAGTTGTCATTACACATCTCAACCTTTTCTGAGTTTCTTTTACCCCCAAGGGAGAATTGTGTGATAGGTAGGGCAGTGAAGTGAGTAAAATTATTCTTCATCCAAATTAAAATAGGTTTAAAACTAAGTTTTAAAAATACAATCCAGAACACTTACAAAATATCTCTAATGTCTCACTAGGGAGCTTTCAGGATTTTTTTTTTTTTTCTTATTTTTTGGGTGACACTGGTTAACAAGATCATTCGGGTTTCAGGTGCACATTTCCACAACACATCATCTGTACATTGTATTGTGTGTTCACCACCCTAAAGCAAGTCTCCTTCTATCAGAATTCTTCATAACAGGTGATTCCCACTTATACAGATCCACCCTAATGGAGATTTCTTAAATATAGTGACAGAGTTGGAGCAGATACTAGGACTGATTAATTGATGTTCCTCTTAAGTGAAAATATTCATCTTAAAATCTGTTGACTTTAGGTGGTTTACTTTAGTGTGTCTAGTAAAGAAGTTTTAGACTTAATAAACAATCTTCCTATGAAGGCTTACTTTATTAATAACCAGAGGAAGATTATATTTGTGGCATAGATGTGTTTAGTTGCTCGGAATTTGCCTCTTAAGATGTTTGAAGATATCTAAGATACAACTTAATTTTACAATAATTATAACTGTCTTGTTATTATTTAATCTCATTGGGTTTCAGTTTTATCTTTCAAATGTGTTAAGATATTCTTTCAAATCTTTCAGCAACCCTACCTTGAGTATTATAAAAATGCATTAAATTCCTATTTTGACCATTTTTGTTTTCTTTCTGTAACAGATCCTTTTAGCCAGTTGACATTGATATAGATATTACAGTTAAAATGTCTGTGAGCTAATACTTAGATCCAAATAATTTGACTCAGGTTATTTAAGGTTTCCTTACTCCTCATCCTTTCACTTCTTGCTCTACTAGATCCAGCTCCTCCTTAGTTTAAATCTTAAATGTAATTTGAGTACTGAAGCTACCTGCTTACCAGTATCCCTCTTAACTTTCTTAGTGCCTGTGGTTTTGTTTAACAATCTCAGCCAATAAGAACTGAAAGCCATGACTGGAGATTTGCAGTTGAAATTTACTTGCACTTGTAACTAATGCTAGAGAACCCACTATTCATTCATTCAACACAACAGACACTATTCTAAGTGTTAGAAACACAATGGAGAGGAAAGGGTATAATACCTGCTTCAGATAATATACGGGTTAGCTGGGCAGATAAGGAAAATGCCGTATTAGAAATAATGTTAAGTGCTTTGATAGAGCATGATACTGTGGGACCATGTTTGAGACACCCCTGACCTTGTTTTGGATCAGGAAAGACTTGACACAGAAATTGACATCTGAACTAAGCTCTGAAGGTGTAGAAGGCAGCTGTATGTTCATCAGGATACCACCAACACTGTTGGTAGTTAGAAAAATGTAGCAATGCAGAAGCCAAAGGAAGAGAATACACTTCCAAGACTAGTAAACAGTGCTAAAACCTTCAGTGAATGTAACTGAAAAGTGAATTTGGAATTAACAAGTTTATTGATGATCTTGGGAAGTTATTTTTAATTGTTGGTATGATGTAAAACATACTGTATTGCCTGAAGAATTGTTGACTTGAAGGTGGGACAGGAAGTGGAGGCAGGAACAGTAAACAGATTGCTGTTGTAAAGAAAGTTGGGCTATGGAAGAAGCAGGAAAGAACAGGCAGATCAACATGGTCAAGAAAGGAAATTAAAGAGTATGGAAACTGCCAGGCATTCTGAACAGTATAATCATGATGAATCTAGGACTTCTTTTTCATAGTTATTAGACTACTATAGGAGGATAATATTAACCTCTTCACTTTTGGACGTAGTGTCACCTGAGATTCTTTGTTGAAGCTTTACTAATTGGGTAGGTGATTGCTCTACTTGTATAACTTCTGTGTTTCCATTTCATTACTCTTCAAACACTGATACTTGTGTTTTATGAACATTTATCTTCAATACCTTTATTCTTCTAAAAGCAACTTTAGCTTTATAAAGTGCCACTGGTTTTTGTTTGTTTGTTTGTTTGTTTTTACAGAGAGAGTCAGAGACAGGGACAGACAGACAGGAAAGGAGAGATGCGAAGCATCAATCATTAGTTTTTCGTTGCACAGTGACACCTTAGTTGTTCATTGATTGCTTTCTCATATGTGCCTTGACTGTGGGCCTTGAGCAGACTGAGTAATCCCTTGCTTAAGCCAGCGACCTTGGGTCCAAGTTAGTGAGCTTTTTGCTCAAACCAGATGAGCCCGCACTCAAGCTGGCACCCTCGGGGTCTTGAACCTGGGTCCTCAGCATCCCAGTCCGACGCTCTATCCACTGCGCCACTGCCTGGTCAGGTGCCACCGGTTTTTTACTAAATGCTTCTGATAGCTTTGTTTATATAACACTTTGGAGTTAATTATCTTGGGTGGTCAAAACAGTTACCTGAGACTTTGGAGCACGTGTTAAATTGATAGATTTTTCTCTTCCCACCCCATGGGAACTTTATAATAGTGTTATTTTAAATCAAATAAGAACTAGCTTTACTAATCCCTCACTCCACTAGAAAATAAAGATAGCTTAGGCTACAGTATCTCATTTCTATGAAGTAAAGAATTTGTGTATCAAAAATTTTTTTTAATGTTTATTTTATTGATTTTAGAGAGAGAAAGGGAGAGAGCAGGAGAGAGACAGGAACATTTGTTCTGTATGTGCCCTGACTGGGGATCGAACTGGCAACCTCAGTGCTTTGGGACAGTGCTCTAACCAACTTAGTATCTGACCAGGGCTGTATTTTCTAATATTAAGATTTGTTAAATAGATAAAGGCAAAGGTGAAGATTGTGAGGGTAGTCTACCCTCTGTCCCCCACCATGCATCTCTGAACCGTGTACCTTTTCTCCTGAGTACACTGAAATCATAGAGTACAAGTCCAATCCTATTTTCCTTTAACTCTATTCTATTTTCAGACAAGGGAACTAATACTTTGATTGTATGCTCAGTTTTTATAAATAAAATGACTTAGAGATTATATAGACAACTTTTCTGATGGAGGAAAGATAATTCTTAGTATGCCTGGTTCTGTTTGACATTAGTTGCTGTGTATGTAAAATGGTAGAGATAAATGAATCCTTTAAAAGTATGTACTATAAAAATAAGTGTATTTTTCTTCAGTTCTTTTTCTCAGGACCATTAATTTTTGTTGTAGGCAGTATTTTATATTTTTAGTGTATTCTTGATCGTACTTATTTATCATATAAACAGGAATAAGTTTGATGAATAGAAAATCCAATCCCCTGAGTCAGGGAAAGGCCTAGGGAACCAAGCAGATAAGCATGAGTTAGTAAGGGCACAAGTATGTCAAAGGAGGAAGAGGGAAAAGGAAATGAGACAGACAGGAAGATACCAAGATATAGCCATGATGATGACACAACTCTTGAACGCAATGAATATGTCTTTATACCACAGGTTAGGTTTTGCTTTATCTTTAGACATGCATGTGGATTTGTTTTTCTAATTTATCTTATTTAGCCTTATCTGTTTAATCAGAAAAGTTATTGAAAAAAAGTCTTTAATGAGTAAAAAGCTTCCTTTTTATCTTTTGATCTTATGGGCCCTGGTATGAAGTCCCAAAGATAGAGATACTGCTTGTAGTTATCATTTAGTAAACATTGTGGCCTTTAAAGTTTTAAGGATTCTTATTTGAAAATAAAAATAAAGCACATGAAATTGCATATATGTTTATGAATGAAACATTTTAGAATTGTTGATCTGTTACTCCTACTATATTTTGTCCCTTACAGCAGTGGTCCCCAACCTTTTTTGGGCCACGGACTGGTTTAATGTCAGAAAATATTTTCACGGACCGGCCTTTAGGGTGGGACAGAGAAATGTATCACGTGACAGAGACAAGCATCAAGAGTGAGTCTTAGATGTAACAGAGGGAATCTGGTCATTTTTAAAAAAATAAAACATCGTTCAGACTTAAATATAAATAAAACGGAAATAATGTAAGTTATTTATTCTTTCTCTGCGGACTGGTACCGGTCTGGGGGTTGGGGACCACTGCCTTACAGAATACCCCTCCTCATTATAGCCTTAAAAATAAAATGTTCTTCATTAGTGATCTGGTAACAAGTTAGTGTCAGATCTCGAATAGATATCTTTTGTTTCCCAGATCATTTTTTCATGGATGAGAATATTGATTTCCCAAATATTTGCCTTCAGGTTTTGGGGTTTATTTTGTACATTGAGGTGTTTTATTTGCATCCAGGATGTTCCCTCTGTGTCTTCTCTAGCTGTCCACTGGGATTCTTAGTACAGTGAAACCAAACTGGAAGCATGTTGTTCTGCAGTAATTTTTCTAAATCTTGGGAGTTACATATCAAATGGGTCTGACCACTGTACACTTGTTTAACTTGCCATGGGTTTCACAGCAATTTCCCCAGCCCTGTGGTCATCTGTGATGTCACATTTGCCAATGTAACCATGCCTCATCATCACAGTTGGAAACCGGGCAAAGACTTTGGGACATGTCCTAATAAGAACCTGGAGTTTGCCTCTCTTTTTGGCATTGTGGGTGTTCTTGAGGGCATCAGCCAGGACATTGATGTACAGTGTTAGGGCTGCATGGAAAGATGGTGGGAAGGACTACCTTCACTTTTTTGCAAGTGAGTTAGAATTGTCATTCTAATTAGCATTGTACTTTAAACTTCATAAATATTTTCTATTTCATTAGGTCTGTAAAACCAGTCTTAGGAATCTGATACATTTTCTTCTGTGTTTGCTTCTAAGCATTTTTTAATGTAGTTGATGTAGTATTTTTCTAATCTCACTATTTGCATCCAATATAAGAAACATAGGAAACTTCATAAGCATACAGTAGTTCAAATAACAGCTAATTAGAAAATGTAATGGGATAAAAACTACTACTTATAAGAGCCACAAAAAGGATAAAAGAATAGGAATAAACTTGGCAAAAAATGTGTAAGATTTATATGAAAAAAACTTTAAATACTAAGGGAAATGAAAGGATGACTTGAATATTTGGAGAGATAGAATAATAGTAAAATATTAGAAAAGAAGAATTGGTCTGACCTGTGGTGGTGCAGTGGATCGAGCATCAACCTGGAACACTGAGGTCGCCGTTTCAAAACCCTGGGCTTGCTCAGTCAAGGCACATATGGGAGTTGACGCTTCCTGCTCCTCACCCCTTTCTCTATCTCTCTCTCTCTGTCTCCTTTAAAATGAATAAATAAATTTTTTTTAAAAAGGTTTAAAAAAAAAAGAATAATAGATTGATTGAACATGGGGAGAATTAGACCAAATACAAGAATATGTATGTATTAAGAGAGTTTAATGTATTATAGAGGAAGTATGTCAGATCAGGTGGATTATTCAGTAAATGGTATTGGAACAGTTCAGTAGCTACCTGGGGTGGAAACTTAGATTTCTGCCTAACTCCTTACATCAAAGTTAATTTAGAAGCCATAAAATTTACAACTAATACCTTTTGCTACAAAATAATGGTCTTCTGCATGGCAACAAAATGTTTACTTCACCTATAAACAATTGAAATTGGAAGAAAAAGTTTTCATGCTTATAAATGGCCACTTCACAAAATAAGTAAAAATCCCCACTAACTCATTAAGAAAACCCCCGCAGAGGCCCTGGCCGGGTGGCTCAGTGGTAGAGCATCGGCCTGGTGTGCAGAAGTCCCTGGTTCGATTCCTGGCCAGGGCACACAGGAGAAGTGCCCATCTGCTTCTCCACCCATCCCCCTCTCCTTCCTCCCTGTCTCTCTCTTCCCCTCCTGCAGCGAGGCTCCTTTGGAGCAAAAATGGCCCGGGCGCTGGGGATGGCTCCTTGGCCTCTGCCCCAGGCGAGAGTGGCTCTGGTCGCAACAGAGCGATGCCCCCTGGTGGGCAGAACGTCGCCCCCTGGTGGGCGTGCCGGGTGAATCCCAGTCGGGCGCATGCGGGAGTCTGTCTGACTGTCTCTCCCCATTTCCAGCTTCAGAAAAATAAATTTTAAAAAAAAAGAAAAACCCCACAGAAAAAATGGACAAAATAGAGTGTACAGAAAAAAAATAGTCTTAAATTTCTTTTCAAATATTTAAACTTCACTCATAGTTAAATTAAAAACAAAACTAAAGAAGTTGGTTTATTTTCACCTATTCCATTAGCAAAGATTAAGGAGTTAATAGTATACTATGTTTACTTGGGTGTGAGAAACCAAGTTGTCTTGAACAATATCAGTTGCCACAACTTCTTTGAACAAAGTTTGATAATTTATCAAATTGTAAACATACTTGTTATGTTATCTGTACAGATTTGTCCTAAGCTATAGTCATATGGTCACAAAGATGTAGCATAGTAGGCAAAAGTAGTCTAAATGTCCATTAAATCTATTAAATAATAACTTTTTAAACCTAGGATGCAGAATAGAGTGTGTAGTACTCTTACTGTGTGTGCCTTTAGAACATATTCTGGAAGGCTATGTAAGATACTGGAAATACTAATTAATTCTGGGTAGGGAAGGAGAGATCAAGGATGATGAAGACTTGTAACAGCTTTATTAAGATAATTCATGTTATACAGTTCACATATTTAAAGTATAGTCACAGTTGTGCAGCCATGGCCACAATTAACTGTAGAACGTTTTCACCACCCCAGAAAGAACCCTGTGACCTTTTGCAGTTTCTTCCCACTTTCCCCCAACCCCTCAACCTTAGGCTACCACTAATCTACTTGTTTCTCTATGAATTTGCCCATTCTGGGCATTTCATATAAATAGTATCAAACAATATGTGGTCTTTTGTTACTGGTTTCTTTTACTTATTGTAAAGATTTCAAGGTTTATTTATGTTATATAGCATGCATCAGTAACTTTGTTTTTATAATCGAATAATATTTTATTGCATGGATATTCCACATTTTGTTTACCCATTTGTCAGTTGATGGACATTTGGGTTGTTTACTTTTTAGGACTATTATGGATAATGCTGCTATTAACATTTATATACACGTTTTTATGTGGACATATTTTCATTTTGGGGGATATATATATACTTAGGGAGTATAATTGCGGGATCATATGGTAACTATATATGTTCAGTTTGAGAAACTGCTTGAGTGTTTTCCAGCTCCTTAGCATTTTACATTCCCACTACAGTGTATGACGGTTCTGATTTCTCCGCATGCTTGTCAGCACTTATAGCTAGCTAGCTGTGCTAGTAGCTATGAATTGATGTCTCATTGTGATTTTGGTTTACATTTCCCTGGTGGCTAATGATATTGAGAGCATCTTTTCATATGTTTATTGGTATATGACATATTCTTATATTTAATACAAACTTCTCTGTCTTTCCTAAAGATTATAAATATGTACTATAGGTACATTTCTCATTAATTGTTTTGTGTTCTATGTGTTTTCATGTCTCTAGGTCAACCACCTAGAAGTTCATTTTAGGAGCCTATCTGGTCTTGTCAAATTGGACGTTTTAGCCACTATGAGAAATGTGACCTAATGAAGCCTTATTAAGTCACTGTGTAATATTGTGATTTTTCTGATACTATCTTTTAAAAGTGCATGTATTATTTTTGTTGCAGTATTTCACTGGCCTTGAATGTGGACATAAGTTTTGTATGCAGTGCTGGAGCGAATATTTAACTACTAAGATAATGGAGGAAGGCATGGGACAGGTAAAGATGCCATTTTTTTAATTTTAATTTTGTTGCATTTCTTATGTTTAGACTCATACAAATATGAACCAGTGAAGCATTCTGTATTATAAATTACTTGAGAACTTTTTTCTAGATGAAAACAACTAAAAGATAATTGAAGGTTTTTTTCTGTTTACAATGTGACATTCCAGTTAAAGATCCAACTCAGGTAATATTTCTTAGTGGGCATTATTGTGTATATCAGGCTAAACTTGTTGAGCAATCTTCTCAGATCTTTTGCATTTGCTTTTCAAGTTTTATATCGAAAAACCAATTTAGGTCAGCATTTCTAGTTACCTTGTGATAAGCACATTTGCACATACATTTCCTTTAGTAGAAAGGAACAATTAAGGTATTGTAAATGTTGAGGTATCCTCAGAACCTAGCAAAGTGCTTGGTGATTATAAGCATTTAGTAAATATTTGTTGAATGAAGGCAGTTTAAATTTCAATCTTTTTCAGACTATTTCGTGTCCTGCTCATGGTTGTGATATCTTAGTGGATGACAACACAGTTATGTAAGTATTTTTTAATTTTATTTATTTTTATTATTATTATTATTATTATTATTTTTTTGTATTTTTCTGAAGCTTAAAACGGGGAGAGACAGTCAGACAGACTCCCGCATGCACCCGACTGGGCTCCACCTGGCACGCCCACCAGGGGGCGATGCTCTGCCCACCAGGGGGCGATGCTCTGCCCATCTGGGGCGTCGCTCTGTCGCGACCAGAGCCACTCTAGCGCCTGGGGCAGAGGCCAAGGAGCCATCCCCAGCGCCCTGGCCATCTTTGCTCCAATGGAGCCTCGCTGCGGGAGGGGAAGAGAGAGACAGAGAGGAAGGAGAGGGGGAGGGGTGGAGAAGCAGATGGGCGCTTCTCTTGTGTGCCCTGGCCGGGAATCGAACCCGGGACCTCTGCACGCCAGGCCGACGCTCTACCACTGAGCCAACCAGCCAGGGCTATGTAAGTATTTTTTTATAGATTCTTCTTGTTAAGTATTGATTAGTTGATTTAACCAAATTAATTTTTGTTCAGCACCTCAAAGGAGGTGAAAATTTAAAGTCTGAAGAGATTTTTCTAATCTACATTTCTCTGTAGTGCAAAAGCTCATTTGCAACTTGTGATGCCCAGTCACTATTGGTAAACTTAGCAATACTGTATGTACATCATAGCATTATTTCAGTACACCTTGGAGTTGTAGAATAGGGTATGTCGGTGTGTCAGTTGAACTTCTCTGGGAAGCTGATGCCAAGGTAGAGTTAAAAGGGAAAGAGATTAAATCTGGGGTAGCATCAGTGCAAGGTAAAGTGAAGAAGGAGGCAGGCCCTGATGCAGGTCTGACACCAATTATAGCAGAGAAAGACGGAAGAGGGGTTCAGGAGGAAGAGACTCAGATTACTATGCAGCTGTGAGTATGCTGGCAGCCCTGTGGGGAGCTTCATTTCCTAAATTGATCATAGAGGAATGCCTCTGTAAGCAGAAATGGTCAGGCCTGGTACCCTTCCGTGTTCAGTCATTCTCCAGGTGTTACCCAGGGGGAACATGGCCTCAGCTAGGACACTGCTACAGATCCCAAGGGCACTACAGCTTGGAAGCTGTTGGTTAACTACTCTCATTGGGAAAGCTTCTCTTTTGAAGGGAAAAAGAAACATGAAGAAACAAGTATAGTTAGTTCCTGACCTTGGAGTAAAGTCCTGAGTCAGTGATGTTTGGGCTGTGAGATGTATTGTTTCATGGAAAAACAATTTTTTTTTATGACAGAGAGATAGACAGAGAGACAGACAGACAGAAAGGGAGAGAGATAAGAAACATCAATTCTTTGTTGCGCACCTTAGTTCATTGATTGCTTTTCCTTGATGGGGTGGGGCACAGCAGACCGAGTGACCCCTTGCTTAAGTTGGTGAACTGTGCACAAACCAGATGAGCCCATGCTCAAGCTGGCGACCTTGGGCCTCGAACCTGGGTCCTCTGCATCCCAGTCCAGCGCTCTATCTACTGAGCCACCACCTGGTCAGGCTGTTTCATGAAATTTTATTTGGGGGTAAACTAGATGGGAAATGGAAAAAATATTTCCAATATCTAAAATGTGGCTAAAACCATAGGGGCTCTTACAAATCAGTAAGAAAGTCCTACAAAGAGAACATGAAAAAGCAGTTCACAGGGAAAGAAATTTAAATTGTTTTAAACAGTAGCTCTCATGCCTAGTTAAGTACATGTAAATAAAAATTAGATAGTCCAGCTATTTAAAAATTTCTTTACATTTCATATCGTAAGGATTAAAGATTTGGTAATGTGAGTAAGGATATATAGTATAATAGGGAGTATAAACTCTGCTCAAACTTTTTACAATGCATTATTTAGGCAGTTTCTATAAATTTGTGTGCTCTTTGGCCTTTCATCTAATAGTTTCATCACTTTGAATATGTCATTCTACCTCCTTCTTACTTCCATTGTTTCTGTTAAGTCAGTTAGTAGCATATTGTAGTCCTCTATTTATTGCTTTCAAGTATTGCCTTAAGGCAGTTCGACTATGATATATATACCTAGATATGGTTCTCTGTGTTTATCTTCTTTGGGGTTTTTTGAGCTCTTTGGCCGTGTAGCCTGCCTGGTACATGCAGAAAAAACTTTGAGAATATTTGTAAAAATGGTACCAGGTCGGGGGTGGAGATTAGGAAGAAGGATTTTTACTTTTTACTTTATGCAGTTATATACTATTGATATGTGTCTTTCTTTTTTCTTTTTTTAAATTTTTTGAGAGACAGAAAGTCAGAGAGAGGAACCAGATAGGGACAGACAGCCAAGAAGCGAGAGAGATGAGAAGCATCAATTCTTTGTTGTGGCTCCTTAGTTGTTCATTGATTGTTGACTCATACATGCCTTGACCTGGGGGCTACAGCAGAGCGAATGACCCCTTGCTCAAGCCAGCGACCTTTGGGCTCAAGCCAGTGACCATGGGTTCATGTCTATGATCCCACGCTCAAGCTGGCAACCTCAGGGTTTCAAACTTGGGTCCTCTGCATCACATACACAGTCCAGCACTCTATCCACTGCGCCTGGTCTGGGGCTTTATTTATTTATTTGTTTGTTTGTTTTGTGAGAGAGACAGAGAGACTCAGAGAGGGACAGAGAGGGAAAGACAAACAGGAAGGGAGAGAGATGAGAAGCATCAATTCTTCATTGCTGCATCTTAGTTGTTCATTGATTGCTTTCTCATATGTGCCTTGACCGGGGCACTACAGCAGACCGAGTGACCCCTTGGTCAAGCCAGCGACCTTGGGCTCTGGCTGGCGACCTCAGGGTCTGGAACCTGGATCCTCCATGTCCCAGTCTGACGCTCCATCCCATGCGCCACTACCTGGTCAGGCTATATTTATTTTTAATGATCAGAAATTTGAGTAAAGATTTATTATGAAGAGGTTAATCATATTGTCATAACCCTAAAATTCAAATGCCCAATAGAAATCGGGAGGATGGAAGGTAATACTGCCATTAAAAAATTTGTGACTTAAAATGCATTAGAAAATGCCTATAATAAAGTTAGTGAAAAAACTAAGAGATGAAATTATATGTAGTAAGTTTTTTATTTTAAATTAAATTTCATACATTTACTAAAAAAGAGAAAAATGTCCATACTCATAAAAATTTGAGTATTCTTGTTGAATGATAAGAATTACAGGTGATTTTTATTTCCTTTTTTATACTATTTTATTTTGCTAGTATGTCAGGGGAAATATTTTTTAAAGAAAAATATTTTATCATTCCTAAATTGAAGCATAATACTGGTTTAAAAGACTTTTTTTATTTATTGATTTTGGAGAGGAAGGGGGGGGGGAGAGAGCAATCGATTTGTTATTCCACTTAGTTATGCATTTATATGTTGACTCTTGTACATGCCTTGACTGGGGAGTGAACCTGCAACCTTAGTGTACTGGGACAACACTCTTGAACCCTTGGCCAGAGCTGAAGCATATTGTTGATATATTCAAGGTGCTATATGAGCAGAAAGTATGGTTTAGTAACTGATGTACCTGAAAAAAAATCCTTGAAGGAAACTTGAGCTAGGATAGTAAACACAGTACAATATATAGATGGTGTGTTATAGAATTTTACACATGAAACCTATATATTTTTATTAACTAATTCACCTCAATAAATCAATAAAATTAAAAAAAATTATTTTGGCTCTAGCCAGGTGGTTCAGTGAATAGAGCATCGTCCCAGCACACCGAGATCGTGTGTTCAATCCCCAGTCAGGGTACAAGAGAAGCAATCAGTGAGTGCACAACTAAATGGAACAACTAAGTGGAACAATGCATTGATGCTTTTTACCATACCCTCTCACACATACCCCTTCTCTTGTTCCCTCTTTCCCTATTTTTGAAATAAATGAAAAAAATTATATCTTTTATCTAAAATCACCTGGTTTCAAATCACAGCTCTGCAGCTGTTTCATTTGTACAGATGGAGAATTATCCCAAAACACAGGTTGGTTGCATGCATTTGACATTGTGCTCAGAATGTATAATGGGCATTCAGTAGAGGTCATTTTGTCTACCTTTATAAAAAGAGTTGCCTTCCCTATGAGAGTTGGCATTATAACTATTTTCAACATAAACAGGTCTTTGTTAAGAGAATTAGCTTATTAATATGGCCAGGGTGATTTGCCTTCATTTGAATACTTATTCTAAATTATTGGAGGTCACTTTTTTTTTTCTTCCCTATTACCAGATAAACTATGGCCTAATTACTGAGACCTAATAACCTTTGCCTCATAACTATGACTGACCTGTTCTCACCAGTCCTTGTGGGCCAAGCAAGGC
The DNA here is from genome assembly GCF_036850995.1 of Saccopteryx leptura. Classification (NCBI taxonomy): domain Eukaryota; kingdom Metazoa; phylum Chordata; class Mammalia; order Chiroptera; family Emballonuridae; genus Saccopteryx; species Saccopteryx leptura. The sequence continues at coordinate 126,136,324 of NC_089508.1, forward strand.
TTAAACACCTGCTTAGCTATAATAGAAGTAAGATGTGTTTGGGAATCAAGGCATTTGACTTTGGGTCTGGTTCTTTCCTTAACTTTTTTTTAATTGATGTAAATTTCACATACTAGTAATCATTTTTAACTGCTTTCAAGTTTGCAATTCAACCACCCTCAAAAGAAATCCCATTTCTATTAAATAGTCATTCCTTATTTCCTTCTCCCCTAGGCCAGTGGTTCTCAAACTTTTTGAAGTCAGGTGCATTTAAAATCCTACAGATAATTGTAGGCACACTATACAAATTCCTGCGAAATATGTTAGAATAATTAAGTCAGAGATTAAAGAAAATATGAAGTCCAAGCGTGCTTTTATGGTAATTAAGCAAAATAAATACAACAAAATTAAATTTATTCTGACATTAAAATACATTTTTATGTTACATTTTCTTTTCTTTTCTTTTTTTTTTTTTTTTTTTTGTATTTTTCTGAAGCTGGAAACAGGGAGAGACAGACAGACTCCCGCATGCGCCCGACCGGGATCCACCCGGCACGCCCACCAGGGGGCGACACTCTGCCTACCAGGGGGCAATGCTTTGCCCCTCCGGGGCGTCGCTCTACCGCGACCAGAGCCACTCTAGCGCCTGGGGCAGAGGCCAAGGAGCCATCCCCAGCGCCCGGGCCATCTTTGCTCCAATGGAGCCTTGGCTGTGGGAGGGAAAGAGAAAGACAGAGAGGAAGGGGGGGGTGGAGAAGCAAATGGGCGCTTTTCCTATGTGCCCTGGCCGGGAATCGAACCCGGGTCCCCCGCACACCAGGCCGACGCTCTACTGCTGAGCCAACCGGCCAGGGTGTTACATTTTTTGAGTTATGCTTTTTAGAATTTGTAAAAAAGAGGGGTTAAAAAATGACAGAAATGATCTTTTTATATATATATATATAGATACATTTTTAGTAAGAGTTAGTAAATTCGGCAGGTCCTGGCACAAATGTGTTTTTTCATTCTTGTGTGTATGAGAAAACATGAGCCTGATGTGTTCTAGCGATTTCTTCAGTGTTTGGGCTTATATTTGAAAGACAAACTCTCATTTCCTCATCAATACATTGAAGAATTCCTCTTTTTACTCTTAATTGTGTTGAGTGTTAAGTGCAGAAAAACCCCACCATACATATCATCTTAACTTTACACCACACAAAGGATAGAAGAAACTTGCCTCCAGTCTTTCTGGGGAACATGGGAGGTAGTGTAAATAATCCAGCACCACAGCTTAACAGCCTTTTGCAATCTAATCAGGCAACTGAGGTGGGGCGTTGGGCAGACTGTCAGCTTACAGCCAATTCCCCACACCTCTGTCCCCCAAAAATCTAACTCCAAAAACCCTATTGGTTTTTTGGTCCCCAATAGACACATATTTCTCTGGAATACCATAGGACACACCTGGAAATCTTCTAGGGTGCATCAGTGTGCCTGGCCCACACTTTGAGAACCACTGCCCTAGGCCCTGACTACCACCACTTCTTTGTTTTCTGTCTGCATGGATTTGCTTATTCTGGACATTTCATTTAAATGAGTCCTACAATATGTGACCTTTTGTTTCTGGAAACAGTTGAGTTGTTATATGAACATTTGTGTGTAAGCTGTTATTGAACACCTGTTTATAATTCTTTTGGATATATACTGCTCACAAAAACTAGAGGGTATTTCAAAATGAATATGAAGCAATAATAAAAAGAAGCATTTGATTTTTTCTTTTTATGAAACAAGAACAGAAAAGGAAATGCCAAGTCAAAAAAATTGTTTTATTATACAAATGAGATGCAAAACCAACTTTTATCTCATTGGTGAAAATGCACTATACAAAAGGCTGAAAGTATTAGAGTATCTGCACGTTCCCTGATCCCTTAATTTTTGTGAGCAGTATATGTTACTAGGAGTGGATTTGTTGTATCATATGGTAATTCTGTGTTGAACTTTTTAACAAATTACCAAATACATTTTTAAACCTCTGTTTCAACATCTGTGAAATATGGAAGTTTACTCTTTTAAAAAATATTGAACATTTTCTACAGGTTAGGCAGTATTCTATACACAAGGGTTCCTTTCATGGAGCTTATTGTTTAGTTGGGATGGGAGAAGAATTGTTGTACAGATAATGGCCTAGTAAAAATTACTGCAAATTCTATATACAAGGAGTGGTGTATAAGGTACCATGAGAACTGAAGGGGGGGTGTAAATGTAGACTGGGGTAAGAAACTGTCAGAAAAGGCCTCCTTGAGAATAATATATTTTATGAAATAAAATAATAGCATCTAATACTTATTGAGTGCTTACTGTTTGCCAGGTACCGTTTCAGTCTCACAACCCTTGTTTCTGCTATCCATTTTACAGATTAGTAAACTTAAAAATGGAGAGGTCAAAGAACCTCCCCCTCCCTCCCCCTCTCTCTTTGAAGAAGAGTGGTGCTTACTAGTTTGAAGGAATACAGGTGTGTTCGGAGTACAATGAAAGTGGCACAAGACAGGGTGAGAGCAGTGGGATAAGAAGCTCAAAAATTAGATGAGGCCAGATGTACAGAATCTCTTGTTCAGTTAAAAGATTTTAATGGGCCCTGGCTGGTTGGCTCAGTGGTAGAGCGTCGGCCTGGCGTGCGGAAGCCCCAGGTTCGATTCCCGGCCAGGGCACACAGGAGAGGCGCCCATCTGCTTCTCCACCCCTCCCCCTCTCCTTCCTCTCTGTCTCTCTCTTCCCCTCCTGCAGCTGAGGCTCCATTGGAGCGAGGATGGCCCGGGCGCTGGGGATGGCTCCATGGCCTCTGCCTCAGGCCCTAGAGTAGCTCTGTTCGCAACAGAGCAATGCCCCAGATGGGCAGAGCATCGCCCTGTGGTGGGCATGCTGGGTGGATCCCGGTCGGGCGCATGCGGGAGTCTGTCTGACTGCCTCCCCATTTCCAGCTTCAGAAAAATACAAAAAAAAAAAAAGAAAAAGATTTTAATGAGTTGGATTCTATGCATGTTTGATACAGTTCTTACTGGCTTTTTAGGGCTTAATCTTTCTTTAGCCCTGTTTTCTTATAACACAGAGTTTTCACCATTAAAACTAATAAAGCTTAAGCTTCAGGATTCTTCACTTTTGTGGATTCCTGTATTTTCTAGAAATGATTGTGAATTATAGAGTAGACAAGGGAAGTCATGTTGCAATCAGTAAGTATTTCTGGCAAATTACCAAGAGCTCTCAGAAGAAGAAGGCCCTCAAATCCATACATAGCAAAACCTGGATCCATTTCTCTTTTTTTTGGACAGAAACAGAGAGAGTCAGAGAGAGGGACAGACAGACAGGAAGGGAGAGAGGTGAGAAGCATCAGGTCTTCGTTGTGGCACCTTAGTTGTTTATTAACTGCTTTCTCGTATGTGCCTTGACTGGGGTGTGGGGGGAAGGGCTGCAGCAGAGCAACTGACCCCTTGCTCAAGCCAGTGACCTTGGGCTTCAAGCCAGTGACCTTTGGGCTCAACTCAGCGACCATGGGTCTTTGATCCCGTGCTCAAGTTGGGTGAGCCTGCACTCAAGCTGGCGACTCTGGGGTTTGGAACATGGGTCACCTGCGTCCCAATCCAATGCTCTATCCACTGTACCACCGCCTGGTCAGGCTGGGTCCATTTCTTAACATTCCTATAATCTCTTATTTTACACACTAATTTGGAGGAGAAGGGTCTGAGGGAAAGTAGCTGAGAAGTTAGGTTTTAAGGCAGAATATCAGAGTCAGAAGACTAAAAGGACTCTAAATTTGGCAGGAGTTGGTAAGTCATTATCCTATGATACGCACTGTGTAAAAATAGAATATTTAGAGATTGAAATAAATATGGAGAAAATGTCTACCAAAATAAAACTGTAGAAACTTTGAAGTTATTGTTTTGATTATTACAGTTACATTTGTTGATTTTCTATGTGTATTTTTGTATTTTCAAGTTAGGGCAGTTTTAGTAGCCATAGCATTGAAATTTTATTTTATAAATGTGGAAAATAGTCTTGTCTGAAACTTCCTAGTATAAACTATTTTTATTCTTGTTTTCAGGCGCTTGATCACAGATTCAAAAGTTAAATTAAAGTATCAGCATTTAATAACAAATAGCTTTGTAGAGGTAAGCGATTTCTCATTTTCTTTACTAATAAAAGGAATTTTGTTTCTTAAAAGAGATAGTAAGGTATTATGTAAAAATACTCTGGTGAATAGTAAGAGATACCTTTACCATAATGTGGGTGTGGAAGCATTTATGAAGCATACCAAAACATCTTTATTCTCAAAGTAATGTGACAAACCAATAAATAGATATCTCTTCTTAGATCTTGAGCTTTGATAATAAAATTATTTTTTTGTATCCTCCCTTTATACATCTTGATCCCTAGCCGAGAATTGTAGCCAATTGTTAATAATGTCATGTTTTATCATGTTTGATACTCTAACTCTGCTTTATCTCTGCTTATTTGAGCTTCCATTGGCAGTAAGCTTTGTTAAATAAAGAATGCTTTAGTTATGTTTTTACCAAATGTTTTCCTTTTATTAGAACAAAGGTCTGCAAAGTATAGCGTGCCTGTTTTTCTACATAAAGATATATTTGAATAAGCTTATTGGTTCAGTACTGCTTCTGTGCTACAGTGGCAGAGTTGAATCATTGCTGGAGAGGTCATGATGGTTCCCAAAGCCACAAATCTTTACTTTCTGGCTCTTTGTGAAAGAAGTTTGTTAGCCCCTCTGTGGGAGCATCAGTGTAACTTGGTATTTTAACTCTTCCAGAGTTAAATTACTTTCAAGTAATTTTTATTTCTATCAGTGATAAACTGATGGTCAGATCTTCTAGAAAACAGCATGTTTTAGGAATAGTAATTTTTTTTTAACTGGTGCAGAATGTTTTCCCTTAGTTCCATAACAAAAGTGTTTCAAAAGTTCTGTTTCCTTTTGAAGAACTAAAATGCAACTGTGCCATAGTTTAGGAACTTCGAACTTCCTTTTGTTCTTAGAAGAACTTTTTATGGTCAAAGAGATAAATTACATGTATATCCCTTAGCTTGTCCCAAATTATTCTTTCATCTAGATACCATTCCTGAGTTGGAGGATAGATTGTTTTCCTGCATTGTTGAAAATTGCCCTGAAATAGAACCATAAACAAATTGATACATATTAATGGTTCCATAGTGGGTAAATTATTTTCAAGTTTCTCACTGGTATTTTGAAGGTAAAACAAGAGCTACTTCATGTATTTTACAAAACCAGCTCTGGGAGGGATTTATAAAGTTAAAAAAAAACAAAACCCAGTGATTCTAAAAGCATTGCTGTGGAAGACTAAGTATTGGGGCAGGTTTTATATGTCAACACCCCCTTTGCCCCTTATGCCAGGGAAGCAGTGTAAATAATTGCTTATTGTGCTAGGAAATGTTGCACCGTGAATTAATTGTCATTTTTAAGTTTTCTAACGTATGTTTCAGTGCAATCGACTGTTAAAGTGGTGTCCTGCCCCCGATTGCCACCATGTTGTTAAAGTCCAATATCCTGATGCTAAACCTGTTCGTTGCAAGTGTGGGCGCCAGTTTTGGTAAGCAAGTGATTTCTTAAGTTGGAGTAGTGCACAGAGCTTTTCTGTACATTGTTTTTTGTTAGTTTGTTTTTGTGAGAGGGACGGAGAGAGATGAGAAGCATCAATTCTTCTGTGTTAGTTCATTGATTGCTTCTTAGTTGTTCATTGATTGCTTTCTCATTTGTGCCTTGACTAGGGGGCTACAGCAGACCGAGTGACCCCTTGCTCAAGCCGGTGAGCCTTGCTCAAAGCAGATGAACCCGCACTCAAGCCGGTGACCTCTGGGTTTTGAACCTGGTCCTCTCTGTCCCAATCTGACACTCTGTCCACTGCACCACCACCTGGTCAGGCTTCTGTACATTCTTAATAGTAAAACAGAAAAATATTTTTTACCTCAGATCGGGAAGGGAGGTGGGTAATAATGATTTAAAATGATGTGTATTGCCTGACCTGTGGTGGCGCAGTGGATAAAGCGTCGACCTGGAAATGCGGAGGTCACCAGTTCGAAACCCTGGGCTTGCCTGGTCAAGGCACATATGGGAGTTGATGCTTCCAGCTCCTCCCCACCTTCTCTCTCTGTCTCTCCTCTCTCTCTCCCTCTCTGTCTCTCTCTCTCCCTTTCTCTCTCCTCTCTAAAATGAAAAAAAAAATAAATTAAAATATGTATTTCTTTTAGATATGAATCAGATTTAAATGTCATATTCTAAATAACTTTTATCTTTCTGTGTTGCTCTAAATTTTAGATTTATTTTCTTCTGGCAAAAGAGCAGTTATAATCACATTTTCTTGCATGCTTCATGGCACTTAAATGGGAGCAAACCTATAGATCTGGAACATGAACTTAATTCTTCTCATTCCAGATTGACTGGTTTCTTTATGGCTGTTAGGAATAAAATACATGATTAGGACTTTTAAAAAAATTCCTGCCGGGCATGGTGGCGCGCGCCTGTAGTCCCAGCTACTCGGGAGGCTGAGGCGGGAGGATCGCTTGAGCCCAGGAGTTCTGGGCTGTAGTGCGCTATGCCGATCGGGTGTCCGCACTAAGTTCGGCATCAATATGGTGACCTCCCGGGAGCGGGGGACCACCAGGTTGCCTAAGGAGGGGTAAATCAGCCCAGGTCGGAAAAAATTTCCTTTGCTCTGAAAAAGTTAATCTTACTCCTAGGAAGAAAAAGCACAGGCAAATTGGAAAGATAAAACATGTTTGAGTAGATGTGCGTTTTAACTAAGAGTTTTCCTATGGCTCCTCTGGCCCCAGCTTTTTTGGTAACATGGGCTCTTGGAGTTCTGTTGCTTACCCCTTGCCTTTGAATTCTAGATTCAGCTTACCAGAGAATTTCTAGTAATAACGACATATTAGAGAGCTGGGATGATCTTCCATTACTTCATACGTTTGTTAGGAACAAGAATCCAGTCAAGCTAAGGGCCTGTACAGCTAGCAAATAGACACTTGATTGTTATTGCATATTATTAATATTTTTGTCCAGGTACCTATTGAATTAGACTTACATGAAAGAGCAGGTAAACTTACAGACATTAAATATATATATAAAATACATATTGCTTTGATAATTATTAAATAATGCATTATTTTTTAGAGCTCACCAGGTAGATTGGGGTGGATTCAGATTCCATGCCTACTTTCAGAGATATTTTAGCCTGACTGGTGGTGGCGCAGTGGATAGAATGTTGACCTGGGATGCTGAGATCCCAGGTTTAAAACCCCCGAGGTCGCCAGCTGGAGTGCAGGCTCATCAGCTTGAGCGCAGGATCATAGACATGACCCCATGGTTGCTGTCTTGAGGAAGGCATCATTGGCTTGGCTGGAGCCTCCACCCCCACACCCGATCAGGGCACACATGAGAAGCAATCAATGAACAGCTTAAAGTACTGCAACAAGTTGATGTTCCTCATCTCTCTCCCTTCCTGTCTCTAAGTATTAGCTATCTTAAATACAGACTAAAGAATGGAGAATTACAGTAATGAATACTTATATAGCTATAACCCAGCTTAATCAAAGTATTTTGCTTTTATTAAAAAATAAAACATGACAGGTATGTTTGAAACCCCTTTGTTCCCTTCTTTATCCCATCTCATCTTTTCTGGAAGTAATTATAATCCTGACTTCATTTAAATTAATAGCACTTTGTTCCTCTCATTTGCAGAGGATTTTTGGCATTCCTAAATTACTTAATTAGCTAATTTATCAGACATTCCATGGTTACTTTTTCATAAAATTTGTGTTTATTTTATACTTTTTTCACATTTGCCTAGAAAACTGAAAGGCATTAACAATTATTATATTCTTAGAGAATATTATAGTCACACTTTTGTTTTACACCTTTTTTGGTACAGTTTATCTCTGCTGGACTGAGGTCTATTTGGGTTCTGTGAGGCTGTGGCTTATTTGCTTCCCACGTACTGCTTACTGTACATTCATACTAAATTATGTATTACCCTACAAAGTTAAAGTTAGCCTTTTAACTTTGTTTCAGAAGTTAAGTAAAAGATTTAGTATATGCTAATGAAGCATGTTAGAAATTTAAGTTGAAATTAATAAAAGTGATTTCAGTGTGGCTTTAGTTAAGAGAATGAATGCAGCAAGGAACCATCTTAAAAACTATCAGAAATACAGATCCAAACTAAATGATTTTTTTTTTGTTTTATCAGTTTGATAGCTGTTTTTAGTCATTTGTTATGAAATTGTATCTAAGCATATCTTCATGCTTACAGTCATTCTTCGCGCGCGCGCACACACACACACACACACACACACACTCACACACATCTGATATATGCTGAGGCTAATACTAAATTCTAAACAATTTAAAGTAGAATAAAATAGACACCGTTACAGTCTTTGTATTTGCCAGTCACTAGAAACTGGTGAGAAACCAGCATGAAGTGGTGTGTTTGTTTACATATTTGCATAAGTGGGACTTAATTCCTTTAACTCTTGTGTCACTTAACAGCTTTAACTGTGGAGAAAATTGGCATGATCCTGTCAAATGTAAGGTAAGTTTGTCTGGCATTTTCATTTTCAAATAATGTAGAACACTTGTAAGATTTGGTGACTAAAAACTACAGCCCACAATTTTGTTATTTATCCATTAATAAATAAAATATTTTATTTTGCCTTTTTATTTCAGATGATCATTGCAAGTATTCAGAGACCATTCCTTAGGAATAAGTCAGGATTATCATGGTGAAGGCACCTTCCTCAGTGGGCTCTGTAATGGGCTAGGGCGATGGCACACATTAGAGCTGGAATTCTAACCAAGTTCTAGGTTTCCCACTCTCTCCAGCTAGATAAAGTCCTCCTTTGGCTGATTTTTGTACATGCTGGGTATGAGAAATACAGGATTTTCTTGATTTAAAAGGAAGTAAGCCCAGTGATACTTTGTCCTTTGGTTTCTGTATTTAAGCTTGACTGGATTTAAATGTTGAAGTAATTTGCTATCCTCATTCTTAAGTCTTTTTTTGTACCCTCACAGCTGTGTTGTTTTTTTTTCAAACAGTGGTTGAAGAAATGGATTAAAAAGTGTGATGATGACAGTGAAACCTCTAATTGGATTGCAGCCAACACAAAGGTTGGTTATTTTCCTTCTGTAAACTTGTGATAATGAGCTGATAAGGGCAGGTACATCAGCATTAGCAAAATCAGTAAGTCTACCTGGTTAAGGATCTTGTTTTATTTTTTCTCAATTAAGGTTTTTTTTGTTTTATCCAGAATGATTGCCTATTAATAATTTTCCTTCATGTTAATATTTATTTTATTGAGTACTGTACTACAATATGCACAATATTCTAGTTATTTTCTTTTATTGGAAAATCGGAAAAGGCTGATAATATTTTTTACCCTCACATTTGCCAAAATGCCTTTTTGTGGTGTTCTTGGCTGCCTTTAACTACAAAAATGTATCATAGAGTTTACTCCATCTAGCTTGTTTTAAAGGAACATTCTTTAGAGCAGCACTCAATCAGAAAATTTGAGTAACTTGATTATGTAACATGTTTAATATATTAAGCTTCTATAATATGATTTATTAAGAGACTTGACTCATAAGAAATAGAAGTTTGGGGTCAGTATGGGTATCCCTCCATCTTTTAAGTGCATTGCTCAGGATACTATTTTCAAACTTCAGTCTCTTTATGACTATGAACTGCTTTTTTAACACTAGACAGTGTCTTAGAAATGCAAGTGATTGTGAGCACCCTTGTTTTCTGTCACTATGTAATAAGCAAGCATTTGAATCCCAATCGTGTACCAGCCAGTCTCTTAATAGAAAATCACATAAATACCCAGTTTTTATTTAATTCTGTTTTATATCCCATTCAAATAAGAAATTACTTGGGTGATGAATGATAGGATTATTAATGGACTGTTCATGTTCAGTATTGTCTTTCACACGTGAATATGATGCTTTAAATAATACCGAGTTGTTTGACTGTTAATTACAGCTTTGCACTGTCCATCACTCAGTCTAAGACAGTAAGAATAATGAGTGCTTAAATGATGAAAGCTAGCACTCGATTTTATACCATCAGTACCCTGCTCGATTTTATACCATTAGTCCCCTGCTCTAGCCAAAAAGATTAAAAAGCAAATATTTATTTCTGTCTCTCAGAAAGTATTAGCATTGAAACAGTGAGTCTTGTCACATAGTATAATGCTCACATCTTTGAGGAATATATCTTTGAAATATGGTATAGGCTCTCTAAAATATGTGCTCCCTAAAACCATCATAATCGTAAGTCATGTCACTCATGTAAACCTTACTGGAATGTTGAGATGTGTGGTTACTTTTATTATTTTAAAATTTACCTAGCTTAGCCCCTTTTATTTTGAAAATCAAAGATTTCTCCACCAGATATATTCATTAAAGCCTCAGAGTTTTTAAATATGCTCTGTAAAACTAGTATTTGGAATAGGGCAGCTATATTTTCACTAAGTGGTTCAGTTCATCTCTCACCTTTTTATATCTAGAGAAACCACAAATACTCTAAACCCCCAAGAAATTTAGAACTGAGGCTTGAATATGTTCGACTTTATTTAGAAGGCAGATTATTTAGGAGGAATGGCAATTTGTAATAACAAAGTTTAATCTACTTATTAGTTTTGAGATGAAACTGAAGAGTTTTTCTCTTGAGAGGTTTCAGAAATTTTGTTGTCATCAGTTCCTTAAGCAGATTTGCAGCTTGTTGATGGTATCATACATACTGAGAGCTTGATACTGTTTGGTTCATTATAAACAAGAAATGTTAGAGAGAAACAGGTATTTTAGGCCTGGAACTTGCTTCTTTGAGAAAATGTAAAATTTTTTATGTGTATGATTCTAAAAATTTGATTTAAAATGTATAATTAAAAATTGCCATATCGACCTATTCATAGTTACTGTATAGTTAAGGGCAATGAAGTCTGTTTTACAAAGCTGAAGTGCAAATAATATAATGGCACTACTTCTCTGTGGTAGTTATAGACTATAAAATACAAATATAGCAAAAATGAAAGCTTTTTTTTTTTTTTTTAAGCGAGAGGAAGGGGGAGGTAGATAGGCTCCCTCATGCACCCCAACCAGGATCCACCTGGTAACCCCATCTCAGGCTGACGCTCAGACCAACCAAGCTATCCTCAGTGCCCGGGGCCAATGCTTAAACCAGTCAAGCCACTGGCTGTGGGAGAGGAAGAGGGGGAGGGAGGGAGGGAGAAGCAGATACTTGCTTCTTTTGTATGCCCTGACCGGGAATTAAACGTAGGACATCCATATACTGGGCCATTACTTTATTCACTGAGCCACAAGCCAGGGCCAAAAATGAAAGCTTTATATCTTATTTATCATTTTATTTAAAATGATGAGTGATTTTCCTAGATTTTTTTCAAAAGAGAAAAACAGTAGACCTTGTAAGGTAATAACTTTGGCTCACTAGCAACCAAGAAACTGATGGACTAGGGAAAAAAATCATGATCTCTGTAGCACAGTTGTAAATGGACCACAATGAGAAGAATTTAAAACAGTGGTATTTGGCAGAAAAAAGTTGGGAAACTCAGTAGCTACAAAAAGAGTGTACCAATCCCACTTGCCTGACTCTTGAGGCCAAATTGCTTGGGTTTAAATCCTGACTCTACCATTTGCTACTTGTGTGACCTTGCACTAGTTTTTTATGTTTTCTCTCCCTTAGTTTATTCATCTGAAAAACAGGAATAGCATTACTATAAGGAGTATAAATTAATGCATATAAAACACTGAGAACAGTGTGAAATACAAGAACTACTCTAATTATTTTTAGATGACACTGAAGAGTATTATATTTACATTAACAAAATATTACCTCTATAAAACTATTGTTACTATGCATATGGCTAAAAGTCCTTAAAATATTTTTTGTCTTCCTAATCCCACTAAAACAAATGCTTAAATTGTTGTATATCTTAAAAGCCAGTGATAATAACAGCTTCTTTTTTAGTACTTATTACATGTTCAACACTGTTCTAAGTGCTTTACATGGATTAATCACAATAATGTGGTGTTTAAAAATAAACCAGATCTAGAACTGGCTTCTCCTCGGTGGTAGTAGTACAACCTAGTGTAGTATTGACACCAACTTTATAGTTTCTCTTCATAGGAATGTCCCAAATGCCATGTCACAATTGAGAAGGATGGCGGTTGTAATCACATGGTCTGTCGTAACCAGAACTGTAAAGCAGAGTTTTGCTGGGTGTGTCTTGGCCCTTGGGAACCACATGGATCTGCCTGGTAGGTTGGGGAAATGAAGGGAAGAAAATGTTCACATAAGTATGTGATATATGCTGCCTATTATGAATAAGGTTTCTACCTCATGGAAATCACCATCTAACTTGGGAGCTAGCTGAATGAATAGTGTGTGGTTAGTGTTAGAGGTATATGCAAGATATGCAGAGAGAAGGATTAATTAGGCATATTTTACAGAGGAGGAGGTGATAATTGAGATGGATTTTGGTTGAAAAAGTTAGGAAAAACATTCAGTGCAAAAGAAGCAGCATGAACAGAGGTAAAATGATGTGAATGTACATGACTTATTTAAGAAAGAGTTAACATTGTCTAATGTCTCTCTGTAGGCACTGTTTGAAAACTAAGGACTATTGACAGAGCCCAGTGTGCAGTTGTATTTTACTTACCCTGCCTATCATTAGCCAAAAAATTTGTCCCAAACTTTGAAAATTGCCCAATGTAGTCAAGATTTTTAGCTTCTCTTTGAAACATGGGAATATGTACAGTGGTACCTTGAGATATGAGTTTAATTCTTTGTTACCAAGCTTGTAAGTCAGTCAACTTGTATATCAAACAAATTTCTCCCATTTAAAATAATTGAAGTAGATTTAATCCGGTCCAGCCCTGTGGAACATCCCCAAATCATCCTAAATTATGAAAAAAGACATGTTTTTAATTAAGAAACAGACATGTGCCTGACCTGTGGTGGCGCAGTGGATAAAGCATCGACCTGAAAATGCTGAGGTCACCGGTTCGAAACCCTGGCTTTGCCTGGTCAAAGCACATATGGGAGTTGATGCTTCCAGCTCCTCCCCCCCTTCTCTCTCTCTCTCTGTCTCTCTCTCTCTCTCTCCCCCCCCCTCTCTGTCTCTCCCTCTCCTCTCTAAAAAAAAAAAAAATGAATAAATTAAAAAAAAAAGAAACAGACATGTATACTTTACCAATGTATAACAAAATATATGAAATAAAATAAAAGTGTTATTTAGTACTGTATTCTTACCTTGGAGACAGACGAGTGCGGCTAACAGAGGTGAATAGCGGAGGAGGAGGGAGGGAGGAAGGGATGCAGGCACTGTGGACACGTAAACTAAAACTGCATTTTCTTAACACTAAATGTAGACTAAAACTGCACTTTCTTTACTTTAAACAGAACTAAAAGTGCACTTTCTTTACTTAAAATGAAACCACAAAAACTTAATTGTAAAAAAGTGCACTTTCTTAACTTTAAGCTTAACATTACGTATTTTTCATTTAATCATCACCTGTTTTTGCCTTTTTGGCTGCACTTTCAGCACTTTCACTTGCAGGACTTTTGAATAAAAATCTATCCAAAGAGGTTTGCTTTTGCCTGCCTTTTAAAATGTTACGGAAATGTGACAAACAGGTGTCATTAAAAAGTGCTGAAGCATGACCAGTTGAAACTTTTTCTGGGTGTTTCTTTTCAGTGAAACTTGAAAGCTTCTCCCACATTGCCAGCATGTCTTTAATTTCACTCCGACTCTACCTCCTCCTCACTACATCTCTTGCAGAAGCTCCATATGTTGCATCATCTATAGCTCCTTCAACTCCTCAGTTGAGAGTTCCTCCTCGTGTTCCTCGACGAGCTCGTTTACGTCACCCTCATCTACCTCCAGACCCATGGACTTTCCAAGGGACACAATCTCCTCCAGCGCTTCTACATTGGTCTTGGTCTCTGGTTCGAATCCTTTGAAGTCCTTGTCTGCAACAACATCAGGCCATAACTTTTTCCATGCCGAGTTCAAGGTTCTTCTTGTAACCTCTTGCCATGCCAATTCAATAATGCATAAACATATCACGATGTTGTAGTGATCTTTCCAAAACTCTGGAAGGGTTAAAATTGTATTCTCAGTCACCTCAAAGCAGCCAGCGGCGGAACAAGTGCTTTGTGTAAAGCTTTTTAAAGTTGGAAACGACTTGCTGACCCATAGGTTGCAAGATTGAAGTCGTGTTAGGTGGGAGGTAGAGGACTTTCACAAATTTGAACTTATCGAGAATGTCATCTTCAAGACCAGGTGGGTGGGCTGGAGCATTATCAAGGATTAGTAATACTTTCATCGGGAGTTTATTTTCTTGAAGATATTTCTTCACTGCATGACCAAAGATGAGATTTACCCATTCAATAAGAAACTGCCGCATAACACATGCCCTAGCATTGGCATGCCACATAACCTGCAGTTTTTCTTTAAGAATCTTGTGAGTCTTAAAGGCTCGAGGATTTTCGGAATGATACTCTAGCAGTGGCTTTACTTTACAGTCACCACTAGCATTGCACACAGTGCAAGGGTCAGACGGTCCTTCATGGGTTTATGGCCTTGCAGCTTCTTCTCTGGAGTATTTTTTTCCAAAACAATCCTGTTTGGTCACAGTTGAACACTTGTTGGGGGATGTAGCCTTTCTTTGTGATAAGCGCAGCAAAACATGCGATGTACTCCTCAGCTGCCTTAACATCAGCACTCGCAGCTTCACCATGCCTCACCACCGAATGGATGCCAGATCTCTTCCTGAAATTTTCAAACCAGCCGTGACTTGCCTTAAATGTATCTTCTGTTGCCTCTTTTGAGGTTGATGGTTCTTTCTTCTTCAAGTCGCCGTAAATAATACATGCCTTTTCGCATATTACAGTCTCTGCCACTGTATCTCCTGCCAGCTCTTTCTCTTTCACCCACACCAGCAGAAGCTTCTCCATTTTTTTCATGGATATTTGTCCTTAACTGGGGCAGAATTGTAGTTCCTTTCGCTGGTTTTGAACTTTTGGTGGCATCCTTTTGTTTAAGGATGGTACAAATTGTAGATGTATTGCGCTCATACAGCCTTGCCAGTTCAATCACTTGTACACCACGCTCCTGTTTTTCTATTATATCTTCCTTTACTTCTGTCGACGTCATTCTCTTCTTCTCACCACTGTCCTTTATACTCACTTTCTTCAGCCCCATGATAGCACACAAAAAAAGTTAGTAAAAAATGCAAAACTGCCTGACCAGGTGGTGGCTCAGTGGATAGAGCGTTGGACTGGAATGCGGAAGACCCAGGTTCAAGACCCCAAGGTCCCCAGCTTGAGCGCGGGCTCATCTGATTTGAGCAAAAGCCCACCAGCTTGAACCCAAGGTCACTGGCCCCAGGAAGGGATTACTTGGTCTGCTGAAGGCCCGCAGTCAAGGCACATCTGAGAAAGCAATCAACAGAACAACTAAGGTGTTGCAGCTCGCAACGAAAAACTAATGATTGATGCTTCTCATCTCTCTTCGTTCCTGTCTGTCTGTCCCTGTCTATCCCTCTCTCTGACTCACTGTTTCTGTAAATAAATAAATAAATAAATAAATAAATAAAATGCAAAACTGCCCAACCAGGCGGTGGCGCAGTGGATAGAGCATTGGACTGGGATGCGAAGGACCCAGGTTCGAGACCCTGAGGTCACCAGCTTGAGCGCGGGCTCATCTGGTTTGAGCAAAAGCTCACCAGCTTCAACCCAATGTCACTGGCTCGAGCAAGGGGTTACTCGGTCTGCTGCAGGCCCGTGGTCAAGGCACATATGAGAAAGCAATCGAGGAACAACTAAGGTGTTGCAATGCGTAACGAAAAACTAATGATTGATGCTTCTCATCTTCGTTCCTGTCTGTCTGTCTTTGTCCCTCTCTGACTCTCTCTCTCTCTGTCTCTGTAAAAAAAAAAAAAGGAAAGAAAGAAAAAAATGCAAAACTGATACAAGAATGAGTACAGCGCACGAGATTCGACTTGATTCTGCGGGTAACAAGTGAGAAAGAACGAGATACTGGTGGTGTGCTACTAATACTGGACCTCTTTGCCAGTGCGCCACCTAGCGGCAGCTTCCTGAATCACAACTTCCTGTATCTGAATTTCGCTTGGATCTCAAACCAAAATACGGATCGAGTCACAGCTCGTATCTTAAAAAAATTTTTTTTGTTGTTGTTGGTCTGCTCGTATTTCAAGGTACCATTGTATACACTTCTGCTTCGCAGCACCCACCTGGAATTGATGACTAGCATTTCCTTTCCAGTTTGTTATGTTCACTGAAGACTGAAGCTTAATGGCATTTGCATGTCAGGATGTCACTGATCACATTTATTAGAAATATATACCTTTGCCCTGTGCACATGTCTTTTCTATTTGTAAAATACAAGTTAGACTGAGGATGCCTTGAATTTTGAGAAAAATGGGAGTTAGCACATCTCTTGGTAAAAGTGAAAATACTTCCAAGTGTTACAGTATTCAAATGGCCTGTTTTCACTGATATGCGTTTACCTGCCTCTTCCCTGTTGGCCATTAAGTATGTGGGGAACATAAGTTGTGGGGAATAGGAAAAGAGAATATAGACTGGGTGGGATCTGAAGTAGTTTGGACATTATCAGAAGTCTTTTAAAAGGGAGTGACATGGTCAGATCTGTCATTTAGATAAGGCTTTCTATTATGCTCTTTACATACATTGTCTCACAATTGTGGCTGCTTTGTAGAGTGGCTGGGAGGGGAGTAAATTTTGCAGATTAAAGTCAAGATAAGGAGGATCTGAATTTAAGATAATGGCAAGTCTTCCCTTTTAGTTTCCTTGGAACTTTCATTAGTTTTGTTAGAGGAATAGTTTGACTAGACTACCTATCTGACATTAATCCTGAACCAGGTAAAAACAAATTGGAAATAAAGAAAGTGATTTTGCCACTGTCAGAGCCAAGAAAGGGTGTTTGGGTTTTAGCCAGGTACTCTGGATTTTAAGAAAGCCAGCAAGAGCATTAGTGTTCCCAGAACTAAATTTACTCTGGTATAGTTAAACAAGCCTAGTGCAGGGGAGTAGGAATGCTGAAGAAGATTTATTAAAGACATACATTTTTGTAAAGTAACCTTTGATCACAACTTAAAATTTAAATGAGCCTGACCTGTGGTGGCACAGGAATAAAGCGTTGACCTGGAACACTGAGATAACTGGTTTAAAACCTGGGGCTTGCCTGGTCAAGGCACATATGGGAGTTGATGCTTCCTGTTTCTCCCCCCCACCCTCTCACACTCTCTCTCACTCTCCCTGCCCTCCCTCCCTTCTCTCTCTAAAATGAATAAATAAAACCTTAAAAAATTTTTTTAGTGAACTGTATTGGAAACTTTCATGAAAAAGGTGCAAAACAAAAGGTGAAGATAGAAAAATAAAGACTGGCCTGGATCAGGGGTGTCAGAAATGTGGCCTGTGTTTTGCCTTTTACTCATGGCTAGCATTGCAGGTGAATCATGCTCTGCTTTCTTGTGTAAATCTGAAAACTCCTCAGAATCTTCACAGTAGCATCCCAAGTGGTACTGTCAGTCATCTGAGTTAGAAGGGTAGCTGAATCCTGTTTGCTTTCCTGCCTTAAAATCTTGAGTAATGTTGACAGAGTCAAGTCCAGAATGAACTGAGGCATATAAATAATCCCCAAAAAAATCAAAAGGAAAATTTTTAAGGATTATCAGATAAAAAGTGGTGTTAATATTTGTCCAGTAGAGGGAAAGGAGGGGTGGGTGATGCTTGGACTAAATTGAGTAATTATTGATAAGAGGATTATAACCCAAGCTGGGGGAAAACTAATGAATCTCCTTATCTAGATGAATTGTGTGGGCTGTCTGGGTTATTTTAAAAACTAGATGATGAGCTCAGTGAATCATTATTGGTTATTTCTGAATAAGTTTGGAAAATAGGTACCAAAGATTGGAAGCAGATAAAATGTAATTCCAAATTTCCAAATTTTATGATTCCACGAACTGTACAGTGTGTCCGTAAAGTCATGGTGCACTTTTGACCGGTCACAGGAAAGCAACAAAAGACGATAGAAATGTGAAATCTGCACCAAATAAAAGGAAAACTCTCCCAGTTTCATACCTATTCAGTGCAGTTCAATGTGGGCTCCATTTGTGCCCTACACACGGGCACAAATGAAGTTCTTGACACACACGGGTAAGGACGTCTGGTATAACAGAGTGAATAACGTCTGTGATTCTCTGTTTTAAGTGATTAATGTCGTGGTGCTTTGTTATAAACACGATATTCACATTGCACTTTGGTCACGGATTCAAATTTAGCGAGCCACAGAACACACTGAACTTTCCTCTGTACCGTCCACATCTCAGCTGGCATGGCCGTGGGCTGCTCCACTGTATACATGGTGTTATGTCATTATCTGCACATGCGCACATGCTGCCACATCATCTTACAGAAACTGGGAGGGTTTTCCTTTTATTTGGTGCAGATTTCACATTTCTGTTGTCTTTTGTTGCTTTCCTGTGACCGGTCAAAAGTGCACCATGACTTTACAGACACACTATATATGAGCTGCATAATTTTTCTCATTTGAAATCCCAGAACCCAGTGGTATTTATTATTAGGATGATGGATTAAGGAATGTTTTATAGATCTCAGCAATATACTTCAGTGTGGGCTAAGAAGTTTGTGGCCTAGGCTTTGACTACAGAGAGGGAGAGGGATATTTGGGATTAAATGAATCATTTCTTAGAGTACCAATAATGGATTTATCTCTTCCTAACCCTGATGGAATACTTCATTGGCTTGCTGAAAGGCCTTGTCCCCCCCCCCTTTTTTTCCCCTCTCTACATAAACTGTACTGCTTTTCTTGTCAGTTTTATTGATGACTTTCTTGAATACAATCTTACTTACATTTTGGTGTAACATCAAAGAGAGATACTGAACATATAGATTATTAAAATCCTGAAGAACTTGACAAGCTGGAGCAATGGATCCAGTTTTACAAAGATCACTTTTAAAAGATTCAGGAGAGATGACAGCAGCATGGGAACAATATACTCATTGGTTAAGCACATGAGCCTCAGTTGGCAGATATGCATGTTTTTACTCCCAGCTCAGAAACTAGTTTTGCAACCTTGAGTGTATTACTTACCTTCTCAAAACTCGTTCTTGCCTGAACAGGCAGTGGCACAGTGGATAGAGGGTTGGCCTGGGATGAAGAGGACCCAGGTTCAAAACTCCAAGGTTACCGTCTTGAGTGCGGGGTCGCTGGCTTGTGTGTGGGGTCATAGATATGACCCCAGGTCGCTGGCTTGAAGCCCAAGGTTGCTGGCTTGACTGTAGCTCCCCTGGTCAAGGCACATATGAGAAGGCAATATTGAACAGCTAAGGTGCTGAAACGAAGAATTGATGTTTCTTATCTCTTCCTTCCTGTCTGTCCCTATCTGTCCCTCTCTTTGTCTCATTTAAAAACAAAACAAAACAAAAAACTTTGTTCTTCATCTGCTCATTGAGGATAATAATAATACACGTTTGAGAAGATGGATGGGGGGATTTAATGTGATAGTACATTTAAAATTCTTAGTAAGTTTATTATGTACATAATAAGCACTCAATAAGTATCCATAAAAGAAGGCTGGTCAAGGCACATATGGGAGTTGATGCCAGTCTCACCTCCACTCTGAGCTCCCACTCTGAGGTTTCCCCGAGCTCCTCACTTTGTATATCATTCAGTTTTCAGTGACTCTTACAAACTATAATAGCATGTAGAACACATAGCACAGCATCTGTTATGTAGTAGTCTGTCAACCACTGGTTCATTGATTTATAAAAGAGAAGATAAGGTGAGTATGGAAAAATTGGGGATATTTGACTTAAATAATAGTCAGCCTAGGAGATGAGATGATCTCTTTCTTCAGAAATTGAGTTAGAAGTTCAAACTATAGTCTGTGCATGGAATTTCTAGAATGACAGTGATTTCTAATGGTTATAGGTGAGCTGATTTGAAATGGACTACTCCAGGAAGTGGGAAATTTTATATTACTAGATAGAGGACTGATCTGTTGCAGAGAGGATTCCAGCACTAGGTGTGGACTAGATTCAGCAATACTGAGTGCCTTTCAGTCTGGTCACTGATTACAATAATAGGACTCTGGGTATTTTAACACCTCAGTTAATCTGTACAAAGTGGAATATTGGTCCTAGATCAGTGTTTTTTAACCACTGGTTTGCCAGAAATTTCGTTTGGGTCCGCAAAAGAATTAACCACCCTGATGTTGTCTGAAGATTAGAGAGTCTATAATCATTGGGTCTGTAACCTTCATACAACATCAAGGTGGTTAACTCTTTTGCAGACTGGCATGAAATTTCTGGCAGAATGATGTAGATAATCTCTGAATACAAGCTAAAATTCTGATTTGTTACCTATTCATTGATTTATGGTTTTAAGGAATTCTCTTATTTTACTTTAAGGTACAACTGTAACCGCTACAATGAGGATGATGCAAAGGCAGCAAGAGATGCACAGGAGGTGAGTACACTTATCTTGGGGGAACAGTTGAGCAAGATGTGCGTTGTATGTGTGAGAGTAAATTAGCAGGAGGTTTCAGTGTTAAAAGATTTGTTTAAGTATACTCCAGTAAGTACTGGGTATCTATGTACATTTAGAAAGGGAATCTAATTCGAAGTGCATATCAGGAACATTCCTATTTATAGGTTTGTTTCCTTTCTTTTGATTAATCTAGATATGTAATACAGTTCCTGTTTCCACAGTTGTAGTGTCGAGATTTTCCCTCCTCAACAAGGAGACTAGAATACAGTGATTGCTCAATAGCTTTGTTGCTCTTTATATGCAGGCTCACTTATTTTTCATTATTATTATTATTTTTTAACCTCATTGTTCATCAAGAAGCTCTAATGATTGATTATAGGTGAGCCCATTTGGAATGGACTGTCTCGGGAAATGTGGAATTTCCTGTTACCATATGGGGAACACAACCACTATTATAGAAGGGGGGTTCAAACACTAGGTAGAGGTTTGAGTTCCTTTCAGCCGGTGCTTCTATCTTAATTATAGACTCCTGGAATTCCTTATGCCCTATTGGAATTTCCCCAGTTGTCCCAAAAATATTTCTAAATGGTTTTCCTTGCCAGGATATAATCCAAAATAGGATCTGTTTCTTCTTGTTTCACTTTTTTTTCCCTTTTTTTCTTTTTGGGAGAGACAGGAAGGGGAGAGAGGCGGGGGAGAAGTATCAATGTGTAAGTTGACTCACTATAGTTGTGCCTTGGGCTTTTCATGCAAGTGCCCTTTGGGATTGAGTGACGATGGCCTGCTCAGAGCCAGTGGCCTCAGGGCTTCAGACTGTTGACCTGGATGTTCTAGGTTGATGCTCTATCTAGTATGCCACCACTAGATAGGCCAATACTTATTTCTAATTAAAAATGTCATAAATACAGAAGTCTGCCTTTTTTTTATTGCTATATTTTTAGAAGTGAAAGTTATATCTTTTTTTTAAGACTGGAGAATTATATTTTATGTTTATAAATAATGAGAATTATATTTTATGTTTATAAATAATAACTTTCACAAAATTTGTGGTCCTTTTAAAGGGAAAAAAGTCCCCATAAGGTCCAGGTTGATTTAAATCATTGGTTTTCAACTTTTTTACACCTGGGGAATCAGTGAAAATAGAATTCTATCAGGGACCACTGACGCAAACATTATTCTGAGCATAAGCGAATTCAGCTAAGATCATTGGGTGTATAGTGTTCATACATCATTGCCTGACCAGTGGTGGCGCAGTGGATAGAGCCTCAATTAAGGACAGTGAGGTGATATTGAGCGTGAGATCATCAACATGATCCCATGGTTGCTGACTTGAACCCAAGGTTGCTGGCTTGAGCAAGGGGTCACTGGCTGGGCTTGAGACCCCCAGTCAAGGCATGTATGAGAAGCAATCAATAAACAACTAAAGTAAAGCAACTACAAGTTGATGCTTCTCATCTTTCCCCTCTCCCCAGCCCCCATTCCTGTCTCAAAAAAAAAAAAATCTTCATACAACATCAGGGTGATTTAACTCTTTCATGGATTGGCGTGAAATTTCTGGTGGACCAGCAGCAGTTGCCGACCAGCAATTGAAAAACTGATTTAGCTTATATTCATTATAATTTTACTTAAATTTTTTTTTTTTTTTTTTACAGGGACAGTGAGAGAGTCAGAGAGAGGGATAGATAGGGACAGACAGGAACAGAGAGAGATGAGAAGCATCAATCACCACCTGGTCAGGCCACAATACACTTATTGAAATATAATCAACTACTCATAAACTTTCAAAAAGAAACAAAACAAAAACCCAGTCACATATAGCAATTTATCAACAGTAGTTTAATTTTAGCAAAAACATCTGTCAAATTAATTTAACTTGAGTTTCACTGGTTTGGAAGTTCTCTTGGTTGTTCTACAGTTGTATAAAAAAAAAGCCTAAGGCTTTACAGCTTATTTTATGTTAAAACATATTTAAGCCTGACTAGGCGGTGGCACAGTGGATAGAACATCGGACTGGGATGCGGAAGGACCCAGGTTCGAGATCCTGAGGTCGCCAGCTTGAGCGCGGGCTCATCTGTCTTGAGCAAAAAGCTCACCAGCTTGGACCCAAGGTCGCTGGCTCAAACAAGGGGTTACTCAGTCTGCTGAAGGCCCGCGGTCAAGGCACATATGAGAAAGCAATCAATGAACAACTAAGGTATCGCTACAAAAACTGATGATTGATGCTTCTCATCTCCGTTCCTGTCTGTCTGTCCCTGTAAAAAAAAAAAAAGCCAAGCAGATTAATTTTTATATATAATTGCCATAATTTTGAGATTATTAATATTTTAATCTAATTGGATATAATTGGCACAATTTTCTAGTGTGTAAGCATTGATTTTGATACCTACCTGACCTTTTTTTTTTAACAGAGACAGAGAGAGTCAGAGAGAGGGATAGATAGGGACAGACAGACAGGAACGGAGAGAGATAAGCATCAATCATCAGTTTTTTGTTGTGACACCTAGTTGTTCATTGATTGCTTTCTCATATGTGCCTTGACCGTGGGCCTTCAGCAGACTGAGTAACCCCTTGCTCAAGCCAGCGACCTTGGGTCCAAGCTGGTGAGCTTTGTTCAAACCAGATGAGACTGCTCTCAAGCTGGCGAACTCAGGATCTCGCACCTGGGTCCTCCGTATCCCAGTCTGACGCTGTATCCACTGTGCCACCGCCTGGTCAGGCCCTACCTGACTCTTGAAGTAATATGGCTGGTACAGGTTTTTAGAGATGTTTTACTGTTGTATCCTAGATCAACTGATTGGCTAATAATTCTGTACTTTATAGTATTTCTAAGTACAGGACCAACCATAGGGCCTGTACCTGTGCTGTTTTTTGGTTCTAAGGCATAAGGAGAGGAAGAGGAGGTGATAATAAATAAAAGAAATATGTATATGGTAAAAAATTCTTTCATAGTGGTTGCATTAACAAGCATTTGTTAATCATTTTCTACTTATTAGGTAGACATAATAAGATTACTTTTTTTTTCTTTTTTTACAGAGAGAAAGAGTCAGAGAGAGGGACAGACAGGAACAGAGAGATGAGAAGCATCAATTATTAGTTTTTCGTTGCGCTTTGTGACTCCTTAGTTGTTCATTGATTGCTTTCTCATATGTGCCTTGACCGTGGGCCTTCAGCAGACCAAGTAACCCCTTGCTGGAGCCAGCGACCTTGGGTCCAAGCTGGTGAGCTTTTTGCTCAAACCAGATGAGCCCGCGCTCAAGCTGGTGACCTCGGGGTCTCGAACCTGGGGTCTCAAACCTGGGTCCTCGGCATCCCAGTCTGACATTCTATCCACTGCGCCACTGCCTGGTCAGGCTAAGATTACTTTTTTTAAAAGCCTTTTTTGGATACTTACAGTATAATGAGAAAGACCAGTGTACATTATTTTTGCAGTGTGACAAATAATATAAAACAAATTCAGGCCAGATATATTGTTTCTTTGGTAATACTTCTTGTATCTTCAAAATTTTTTTAATGTGGGTGCAATACCAATATTATGTTTGTACATAGATTTATTATGTATTATAACATTATATCTTGAAAGCAATACTTTGTTAATATCAACTCTCCAATGTTTAGATGTCCCCATTTATCTCATAAATTTTCTTGAATAGTTGATCCAAGTCAGGATCCACAGAGGTCCGCAAAATGGGTTCGATTGAGAGAGAGAGAGAGAGAGAGAGATATTATTTTTTTTTGTATTTTTCTGAAGTTGGAAATGGGGAGGCAGTCAGACAGACTCCCGCATGCGCCCGACCGGGACCCCCCCCCACCCCGCATGCCCACCAGGGGATGATGCTCTGTCCATCTGGGGCATTGCTCTGTTGCAACCAGAGCCATTCTAGCGCCTTAGGCAGAGGCCGTGGAGCCACCCTCAGCGCCCTGGTCAACTTTGCTCCAATGGAGCCTTGGCTGCGGGAGGGGAAGAGAGAGACAGAGAGGAAGGAGAGGGGGAGGGGTGGAGAAGCAGATGGGCGCTTCTCCTGTGTGCCCTGGCCGGGAATCAAACCCGGGACTCCTGCACGCCAGGCCAACGCTCTACCACTGAGCCAGCTGGTTAGGGCCAGTTGATATTTCTTGACGATCCTCTCCTCTAATCTTTAAGTCCTTTTTTTCTTTTTTTTTGTATTTTTCTATAGTTGGAAACTTGGAGGCAGTCAGACAGACTCCTGCATGCGCCCGACCACCGGGATCCACCCGGCATGCCCACCAGGGGGCGATGCTCCGCCCATCCAGGGCTTCGCTGTGTTGCAACCCGAGCCATTCTAGTGCCCGAGGCAGAGGCCACAGAGCTATCCTCAGCACCTGGGCCAACTTTGCTCCAATGGAGCCTTGGCTGTGGGAGGGGAAAAAAGAGACAGAGAAGAAGGAGGGGGGGGGTGGAGAAGCAGATGGGCGCTTCTCCTGTGTGCCCTGGCTGGGAATCGAACCCAGGACTCCTGCATGCCAGGCCAACGCTCTACCACTGAGCCAACCGGCCAGGGCTTTAAGTCCTTTTTTTCTTCTTTTTCCTCCTTACCTTTTTTTAAATTAATTTTAGTGAGAGATGAAGGGAGAGGAAGAGACAGGAATATCTGTGTCTGTATATGACAGATACTGTGACTGGGGATCGATTTTGGCAACCTCTGCACTTCAGGATGAGGCTCTAACCAGCTGTGCCATCCAGCTGGGGCATCTCTTTGCCATTTGTTTATTGAGAAAACTCAATTATTTTGTCTTATAGAATTTTTTATATTCTGTATTTTGCAGATTGCAGCTCCCCT
This sequence comes from Saccopteryx leptura, assembly GCF_036850995.1. Lineage (NCBI taxonomy): Eukaryota > Metazoa > Chordata > Mammalia > Chiroptera > Emballonuridae > Saccopteryx > Saccopteryx leptura. The sequence goes on from NC_089508.1 coordinate 126,161,727, forward strand.
GGTATCATTTAATAGGTTCTCCTGTCCCTGTTATTTCCTGAAACTGATGGTTAATTCTCGATACTTGAATTCAGACTCAGTTTGGGAAGGCAGGGTGTGGAAAGATCACAAACTCTTAGCTAGTGGGACAGTATTGCAGCATATCAGAAGTTATATGATGTCTGATTGCCGCTCTGTTTTCTACTTCAAAATATTAATGCTTCTTGCTTGCTTTATACTTCACTTTATACTTTGGAACAGTGGTATTTAATAGAACTTCCTGTAATTATAGAAATGTGCTTCATTTCCTCTGTTCATTTGGTAGCCACTGACCACGTATGGCTATTGAGTACTGAGGAACTGAATTTTAATTTAAATAGTCACCTTTCTAGTGGCTACTGTATTGGAAAGTACAGCTATGGGACATTCAAAGCAGTATTAAATAACAAAGCTAGTAGTAGATGTGTTTGTTCATGATTTTAGCCAAATTCCTATACTGTTTCATCAGTAAATATATCAGCTTTTGTTTATATATAATACATTTGTCATAATTATGTAACCTTAATTTTTCTTGATTGGACAGCGATCTAGGGCAGCCCTGCAGAGGTACCTGTTCTACTGTAATCGTTATATGAACCACATGCAGAGTCTGCGGTTTGAGCACAAGCTGTATGCTCAGGTAAAGCAGAAGATGGAGGAGATGCAGCAGCACAACATGTCCTGGATTGAGGTGCAGTTCCTGAAGAAAGCAGTTGATGTCCTCTGCCAGTGTCGTGCCACACTCATGTACACTTATGTCTTCGCTTTCTACCTCAAAAAGAATAACCAGTCCATTATCTTTGAGGTAGGAATAGTTGCTGAGCGGGAAAAAGTTGCACCTTGTGTCAAAGGACTGCTTGGTCTTTTATAGATAAGATATTGTATATATGCCTGACCTGTGCTGGTGCAGTGGATAAAGCGTTGACTTGGAACGTTGAGGTCACCAGTTTGAAAACCTGGGCTTGCCTGGTCAAGACATATATGGGAGTTGATGCTTCCTGCTCCTTTCTTCCTTCTCTCTCTCTAAAATGAATAAAGGCTTTTTTGTGTGTGTGTGAGAGAGGGACAGATAGGAACAGACTGACAAGAGGGGAAAGAGATCAGAAGCATCAGTTCTTTGTTTCGGCACCTTACTTGTTCATTGATTGCTTTCCCTTATGTGCCTTGCGGGGGGGGGGGGGCTACAGCAGACTGAGTGACTCCTTGCTCAAGCCAGCAACCTTGGGTTCAAGCTGGTGAGCTGTGCTCAAAACAGATGAGCCCGCACTCAAGCCGATGACCTTGGGGTTTTGAACCTGGGTCCTCCGCATCCCAGTCTCTATCCACTGTGGCACTGCCTGGTCAGGCTTCATGCATCAATTTTAAATAAACAAGTCTACTTAAAAAACCGTTGCAACGAAAAACTGATGATTGATGCTTCTCATCTCTCTCCGTTCCTGTCTGTCTGTTCCTATCTATCCCTCTCTCTGACTCTCTTTCTCTGTAAAAAAAATAAAATAAAATTGATGCATGAACCTGACCTGTGGTGGTGCAGTGGATAAAAGCCTCGACCAGGAACACTGAGGTCACCAGTTTGAAATGGTGGGCTTGCCAATTCAAGGCACATTTGAGAAGCAACTACTATGAATTGATGCTTCCTGCTGTCCCCCCCCCCCCCTTCTTTCTCTCTTCTCTCTAAATCTAAAAATAAATTGACGTATGAGACATTGGTGTCAACAGACGACTAAAGAGGAATGCTGACCAGATGGAGTTTAGATGGGTAAATATATGGAACTGGCCATTGTAGTCAAAGATAAGACAGGTGCAGCCCGATATAAGAATGGGTTTTTAGTTTCCCCTCAAGTTTCCCTTTTAGTTTTAGAAAATAGTTTCTTAGAACTGGAAGATTCCTAAAGACTTAATCTTCTAAGTCCTTTCAAAGTGTCTTTGATATTCTTTCAAAGGTAATAGGTAAATCTTTAGTTCTTTTAACATTTAACAACTTGTCCTTGAAAAGAGAACAAGTTGTTGGAGGCAGAAGCAATAAAGAGCTTTACAGGTACAGTTAAAACAACCTGTGAAAATTGTGGACTCGGCTGAGAGCATTCTGTAGGCAAGCAAGATGGTTTATCTTTCAGCTTTCTTTTGAATCCAAAATATACTATATATTCTCTCTCTTCTTGCAGAATAACCAAGCAGATCTAGAGAATGCCACAGAGGTGCTTTCGGGCTACCTCGAACGAGATATTTCCCAAGATTCTCTACAGGACATAAAGCAGAAAGTACAAGATAAGTACAGGTAAGAGGTTATTTAAAATAGTTTTTATCGCTGACCTGTGGTGGCGCAGTGGATAAAGCGTCGACCTGGAAATGCTGAGGTTGCCGGTTCAAAACCCTGGGCTTGCCTGGTCAAGGCACATATGGGAGTTGATGCTTCCAGCTCTTCCCCCCCCTTCTCTCTCTCTCTCTCCCTCTCCTCTCTAAAATGAATAAATAAAAAAAAAATAGTTTTTATCAAAAGATCTGCCATTAGTAGCCTGGTGTGTCTTAGTAGTAAGGTTAGGTGACCCTGACACTTGGGTTTGGTGTATCCAGTGACTGTGCCACTGCTCTGTTCCTCATAGATTGCTTCTATCCTTTCGGTAGCACAGTGCAGATAGCAGTGCTAGTTAAACATAGCAGGGAATTCAGCCTTGTGTCCTGCCAGTTGATTCTGATGCTCCTTTCAATTTTATTTACTATTTGCTGCTCAAAATAGTAAATTTTTTTTTTTGAGACTCAGGGAAGAGTCTCAAAAGGCAAGTGGCCACTAGGATGAGGGGTGAGATTAGGACATGGGTTGGAACCTGGAAATCTTGAGGATCTATTTTTTTCCCCTTAAGGAGAGGTTCACTGTGTCCTAGGGATAGATAGTACTTCAACATATGCTACCTCTTAAGCTAAACATGCAAGATGCCTGCTCTCACAGTATGGAAGCCTGTCCTTTAAAGTTGTTTTCTGGCAAATACTAATATCTTACTCACAGTAGTAGAAACCTTGGGGAATTTGGAAGACTTGGAGATTTAGTCCTAATATTTTTTCATCGTTTAGCCAACTATAGTGACTACATTGTGTTTCTGGCGCTTCAACGGTTCACACGGCCTTATACATGTGAATAAATAACCTTTGAAATTACTTCTTCTGAAACTGTTTAGAGGTAGAATGACAGGATTGAATCAGGTGACTTCTAGGCCTTTAGAATTTCTCACATATTATTGCTGTAAAATTAATTTCCAAAACTGAGAATCATGGCTTTTTAAAATTAGAAACAGTTTATTATGTCTTTACATGTAGACCTGAAAATGTGCTGTTGAAAACAGGTGCTCAGTTCCAAGTGTTGACAAAATGTAGGGTGCCCTAAAAAATAAGTAAATCCTTTTTTTAATCGTTGGAGGCTGACATTTTCTGTCTCTCTCTGATTGCAGATACTGTGAGAGCCGGCGGAGGGTTTTGTTACAGCACGTGCACGAAGGCTATGAGAAGGACCTGTGGGAGTACATTGAGGACTGAGAGTGGGCCTGCATAAAATGAACTCTGAAACTTTACCATCTAGAGTGCTCATGCAATGACACACACACACACCACACACACACAACGGAGGCACTAAGCCCATGACACTGCTGGTCTGTAGTACCAGAATGCTGTTTTATTAATGGAAAGTTTAAGTAAATTATATTGTAATAAAAAAGGTAGATAAACCATCGTACAACAGTATTCTAGGCCGCCAACAAAAGTGTGACAGACACACTAAAAGCCCTCCAACTTTAACTTGTAATGTAGCTTCACTCTCAGAGCTGACTCCTGTTTCTTTTTCCTTTTCCTGAGTGTAGTACAGTTTAAGTTTATAACAGGTCCTTGATACTGCTTTCCATGCCCAGACTAGCCGTTTTGTTGTACTTTGGTAAAGGACCTCTTCTCCTTCCCCCTACACATACAAATGCACCCACACAGTGACTGACACTCTCTCTCATACCCCAAGGTAATGAGTGAATGACAATTAGTTCCTTGTAAAGAAAATTTGGGGGGTGGGAAGGGGGTAGACAGCAAGAAGAATTAAAAAACAAAAACTTTGTATATGACTTTTAAAACAAGAGAACAACACAGTATTTTTCAAAATTGTATATAGCGCATATGCATGGACAAAGCGAGCGTGGCACGTGTTTGCATAATGTTTAATTACAAAAAATATTTATTCTTTAAAAATCTTCAAGATTATGTCTATTTGCTGTGCATTTTCTTTCAGATTTCTTTATCTTTCTGGGGTTGAAGGTTGGGATAAAAAAAAAACTTGTTGGTTTAGCACCTCTGGAAGACATTAGAGCTCTTTGATTTCCCTTTCCTGAGATGACTTTGCCCTTTCTGGTTTTGGTGTCTGTTGCTGGCCCTGGGCCCCCATGCCTTGAATTCCCAGCCCTTGCTCAGGGCCAGGAAGATCAAGCTGTGGCACTGCTCTGGCCTGGTGAGGACTGCAACAGGCAGCTTGGCTGCCGCAGCTCCACAATGCCCCAGTCCCCAGCCCTCAACCCCATTCCCTTCGGTGGCCTCATGCATCTACTTAAGCCTTTGTGTACCCATGTTGTTCACACAGATGAGGGCTTCCTAGGTTCCCTCTCCAACAGGAGGAAACATTTCAATTTTTTTTCTTTAATTGCTGCTTTGAGCCTTTTAAGATTTTAGTTATGACTTCTCTCACCCTTTCTTTACATTAGGGTGTCAAATAGAATGTTTTTGCTTTAAATATAAGAATAAATAAATAGCCATTCACATTGTTTCAGATTGTGAATTTTAAATGGCAGATACTAAAATTGCTCGTGTGTGTTGCTGTGGGTTCAGTTTGAAGGCCAGCACCCCTAGAACATGATATTCCCATCTAGAGCATTTAAACAGGAATCACTGACTTGACTTCTGTTATCAGCAGATAGGAAAATTAATGATGCATTTTAGCTGTGGTGTCCATTTTTATCAAATTTCTATTAAGCTATGTTAAAAGTAAAGAATGGTGGTGGTTTTAGTAACTGTATACCTGTCTAGGCCATTCTGGCTGTGGTATTTTTTCAATAGGTCAGCATCCCTAAATTTGTTAGTTTTATACAGGAGTGCAGCATGAGCTAGGCAACTAGCTAGGCAACTAGATTAAGAGGTCTTAATATTAAACACCCGTTGGGGTTGGGGACCTCTGTCTTCCTTTCAGTGTCTTGCACCTAGGGAGTGTTTCCCTCTTGTGCAGCAGGTCTGCCTGCCCCCATGTTATACATCTTATTACTCCATTTGGAAGTAGGCTCACTTTCCTCTGGCCTTTTGCCTAAGTTAGGCTTTGCTGAATCAACCCACTTTTCCTTTTAGAAAAGGTTGTTACATGAGATGTACTTGCAACTGTTCTTTTCCCATTAAAAATTAGTGAATGTTTGCTGAATATATTGAGTATATTATGCTGCTTCCTTAAACCACTTGTCGCTTTAGGATCAACTCATTTTGTACCTTTGATCCCCTCTGCCTTGCCACCTTAGGTGCAGATCTGAACTCGGCATCTTCTTCCATGTCCTCTTCTCCCCCATCTTCCATTTAACTTTATTTGAAATGACTGCATCAATCTTAAAAGGCATTTCTCAAACTAAGGAGTTTTTGTTTTTAAGAAAGCTTGAGTAAGTTCCTTTCCCTGGTAACTTTGAAAAACGGCCAGAGTTGCTATCTATCTAGATATATGTGGCTCCCTTAATCAAAATGTTTTGTGTATGTGTGGTGTTTTTAAAAAACTGTTAACCAGTTACCTGCAGTATCTAGTTTTCAGTGTCATTACATGCTCCCTTTGCAACAAGGATTCAGAAACTGCGTGTGCACTTCGTAGTAGCCCCTGCCCACGGAGGAGCATTGCTTCTAGAGATATTTCCTAGTTCCAGTGTTGGCATATAGTCTGAGGGTATTGCGGTGGGTGCATTCCCTAACCTGTGTGGATCACGGTAAACTGGCCTTTTCTACTTCCAGTCTTCTAACAACCATCTCCATATCTCTAACAGTATTCCCAGAGTTCATTGCTTTCATTGTTAGTAGCTCAGTGACCCCAGCTGGGACATGGGGGAGCTGCCATACTGTGTGACAGCCTCCCCATTTTACTCACCTAAGTCGTTCAGTCAAGAGGACTCTGTTCACAGTGAGCATCAGGGTCTACCTGTCTTCTTGAAGGTAGTGGCATTGTCTTCTGAAAAATGCATGCTTCATTTGAACAATTAATTCATTGAGCAATAGGTGGACTTACACGATTCACAATAAAATTTTGATCTAAAGCTCAGGACACAAACCACAGTGGTAAAACTGAGTAGCATATAATATCATCAGACTGAATTCTGTGTAATTTGCTGCGATCCAGATTGTGTATTATGTGTGTTTAAATAAAAACATTAAAAACACACTTGTAATACATAAACACATATATAACAGATTCAATACAGACTAGATTTGAAATGGTTGAATCTGCAGTGTCAAATGGGATTCAGCCATGATTAGGAACTGTGATTCAGTACAAGAGAGAAAAGGACTTGATGTAACAAATTCTTTTAGTTGCAAATCCCAGGTCTAGAGCACTTGTAGAATGGGGGGAGGGGGGTTGGTTAGACAATCAGATCGGAGAATTGATGAAATGCTCCTAACCCTGTAATGTTGTGCATAGGCACCCTGTGCTGTGGAAATAACTGTTCTTAGATTTTCATTGTAACTGGACTGTTCAGGTTGCCCAGAGGGAAAGAACATTCCTAATTCTAATAAAATAAACTTTTATTTTGTTATTCCATTAGTTACTTATGTTTATTTTCATAGTTAAAAAAAAAAAAAGACATACTGGTGGCCTCACAGTCACCTGTATTATGTGCCTTATTCACTCTTCCTACTTAATAGAAATGTTAAGACTTGGTTCGGTTTCTTTACAGGGAACTGTGAATGAGACTATCCCCAACAATTAATTATCTTGGTTAATGAAGCCCTCCAGGCTTTCCTCTTTCTGTGTCTTGAACATTGGGTTTAGATGCTGTTTGTGTTGTAACAACAGTGATATATATTAAATGCTCAATACATCTTATGACAGTTTTTAAAAGATATTTTAAGTTATTCTCCACCTCAAAACTCTCGTTACTTCGATTTAGTTTACTCTTAGAAGCTGATATCTCCCACAGGAGTGAAGAGAGGGTTGTGTTAAGGACAGTCCCAGATTGGAGATCTTTGCCATTGGTATTTTAGCCAAGTTCAGATTCTAGGACAATTTATTTTGGTCTTTTTTGGATCTATAATTGTGAGAGTTCATTTATCACTTATATCTTTGAAGCACTTTAACTTATATTACCATATAAAGCAAGTGAGGTTGGAATTGCTCTTCAAAAGAAAGTAAGGCTCCATGAGATTAAGTAACTTGCCCGAGATTTCACAATTTCTTCTATCTGGGACTCAATCAACTGTGTACTGCTACCTCTGTGTATCTATTAATCTGGTTTCAGAATGACCTAGCCTTCAGGGCCAGGAAAGGTGGTTCTCACCTGGGGTGGTGTATTATTAAAACACATCAAAGTTGCCACTCTTAGAGGAATGCTATAAATTTACCTCTGGTCTTTGTTGCAGAGTTTGCAATTAATGTGGCTCTGTTTTGCTTAATCAGAAGAAACCAGGCATGCGTAGCATAGATAAATAGCCCTTCCTGTCTTGCTGATTGGGACAGTTCTCATGAGAAGACTCTCATATATAATAGTTGAGAGTAAATGGTTCACCATCATTTGATTTGATAAACGGGCCAAGTAATTTGCATTTGTTGGCCTAGGGCCGCATTTGTTCAAATGAAGTACCAATGTAAAGAATTTTGAATAGGCATTTGGGGAAGTCCTGGTGTCTTCAGAAACAAGAAAAAGTGTGGGCCCTTCAGATTTTTTTCAGGTTTCTTTGGGGATGAAGGTATGTTTTTGGTTTATTTTAGGAATTTGCTTCTCCACTTAATTACCCAAGATGAAATAGCAAACTTGGACGTACTCAACTGGGAATAATCAAATTGTGCCTGTGGTAGGAGTAAACAGTAAGATGACTGAGTTTTGCCTTTTTTTTTTCTTTCTGAAGTTGGAAACAGGAAGGCAGTCATACAGACTCCCTCATGTGCCGACCGGGATCCACCCGGCATGCCCACCAGGGGGTGATGCTCTGCCCATCCGGGGTGTTGCTCTGTTGCAACCAGAGCCATTCTAGCACCTGAGGCAGAGGCCATGGAGCCATCCTCAGTGCCCCGGCCAACTTTGCTCCAATGGAGCCTTGGCTGCGGAAGGGGAAGAGAGAGACAGAGAAGAAGAAGAGGGGGAGGGGTGGAGAAGCAGATGGGCGCTTCTCCTGTGTGCCCTGGCCGGGAATCAAACCTAGGACTCCTGCATTCCAGGCTGATGCTCTACCACTGAGCCAACTGGCCAGGGCCTAAAAGAAAATTTTTAAAGACTTTATTCATAGTAGGAGAGAGAGAGAGAGATAAGGGGGAGAGTAGCAGGAAGCATCAACTTCCATATGACTAGGCAAGCCCAGGGTTTCGAACTGACGACTTCAGCATACCAGGTCAGTGCTTTTTATGCACTGCGCCACCACAGGCCAGGCCTTTGCAGAATTTAATCCAGTATTCAAGGCAACTATTGATCTTTCTGTAGTCAGCAGCATTTTAGCCTGACCTGTGGTGGCGCAGTGGATAAAGCGTTGACCTGAAAATGCTGAGGTCATTGGTTCGAAACCCTGGGCTTGCCTGGTCAATGCACATATGGGAGTTGATGCTTCTAGCTCCTCCCCCTTCTCTCTCTGTCTCTCCTCTCTCTCCCTCTCTCTCTCCTCTCTAAAAATAAATAAATAAAAAAATTAAAAATATTTAAAAAAACCAGGCATTTTAGGTCCATTTTAAGGGCCAATTAATATACAGATCAATCACATTGATATGTAGCAACTTTAACAATGCCAAAAGCACAGCTTTGTTTACTACTACAAGAATTCAGGAGTCTCAAACTCAGATGTCTGCAAGAGTCAGGTAAATATTTTAATAGAATACCCTTGGCCAAGTGGGCTGTGAGAAGAGCCTGTTAAAAATAAACTTTTTGTGAATTCTATTTTGAAATGTTGGATGCCTGACCTGTGGTGGCGCAGTGGATAAAGCGTCGACCTGGAATGCTGAGGTCGCCAGTTTGAAACCCTGGGCTTGCCTGGTCAAGGCACATATGGGAGTTGATGCTTCCAGCTCCTCCCCCCTTCTCTCTCTCTCTCTCCTCTCTAAAATGAATAAATAAAAAATAAAAAAAAAATAAAAAAGAAATGTTGGCAATTGATTTACAATAGTCTTAAATGTGGGTTGAAGAAAAACTGCAGTTAGGCCATACCATTTTTCAACTTGTGTTAGTATTGACTCACAACTTTATGCTGCCGTCCATCTGACACACAGTGGAGTCACTGAGAAGCTTCCAGAGACCAAAACCAAAACTAATGCCTGAGTCTTGCCCCATAGAGATAATGACTTAAATTGCTTTTGGATGTGTATTGGGAATTAATTTTTTAAAGCCCTATCCCCACCCCCATCCCTGGTGATTTTACAGTATTTTTTGAGACTTGCAGACAACAGTTGAGGCCATTGGTCAAGGCAGTAATCTAGTTTCAAAAGGTGTAGGTGCACACTCTAGGACACGTGGGGCAATGAGACTGGCAAATTCACAAGCTCAGGAAAGGGCCCATTCTATAGGACCTATGGTGTCTCTCTCCTAGGGGTTGAGTGTGAAATGCCCACCTTGTCATTTTTCTGGTATGTGGTCCACCTTGGAGAGAAATGCACAAAAAAAGAACAAGCAGAGTAGAATGCTCACATCAAGTGTCAGTATATTTTCTGTTGGAGGGAGAGAAACCTGTCTGGGAAAGTAGAGGAGTACAGTCTGAGCCAAGGAAGTTGAATGGTGATGAGCAAAGCTGTCAAGTATTTGTGTCCATTCAGTGCACAACCTCACTTAATCCCTCAGAGTTAAATTCAGAGCACTTAAGAGTCACAAGCTTCTCACTGTTACTTTTATTCTTTAGATGGTCTTGTGTGTTAAGACCCTGGATTTTCCTGGGTTCAGCCCCAGTGTGGTATAGCCAGAAAGGTCATCAGTTTTTCTCAGCCATAGTTTGCCCTTCCATAAAAAGGGCATAGAAATAGGAGCTGTGATGTGTTGAGTGCTCCTTGTTAGATGTCTTACTAATAGTATTTGTGTCTTCTAAGAGCCCTAAAACAAAGTAGGCACTGCTCTCCTGTTCTATAAATTAGCAGGCTCGTGGGCTATTAACTCACTGAAAAGTTACAGAGGATGCAAGTCAGGGTCATGCTTGCCTGATTCCCTGTGTTCGTGCGCTCATGCTATATTGTCTGTTTGAGAGGAACATTGGGAGGATCAAAGAAGATGGGAAAACATAGCCTAGTTATAAATAATAAGCATACTGGTACTAATGGGCAAAAAATAAGGATACAGAGCTATCTCATGGACTCCCAAAGGCAGGATGAGATTGGATGCAGGGAGTAGAAAGCCATATCATTCTAACAGCTTTCTCCTGTATCTTTACCATAATTCCAAGTATTGCATGTTAACAGTTCCTATACCTGTAGACAGAACCAAACAGCCATGGGACCAGCTTATTGGCAGAAATGTGGCTCTTGGGGCCTTAGTCCTGTGGGTTGGGAGGCAGATCTTGGAGATCATGGTTTCTGGGCTAGTCCTCACAAAAGTTGCTTTTGACAAAACCAAATGGTCTGAGATGAAATGTAAGGAATGCTATGTAATAGATAATTAAGCACAAACTTAGTTTTACTAAATGCACCCTGTCCGTCTTTTTAAAACTCACAATCCTATGAGGTAGTTACCATCTTCATTTCAAAAATAGGAATATAGAAGGTCAAAGATGGTGAGTAAACTCCCTGAGGTCATCCTTTTGTAAGTGGTGGAATGAAGATTCAGATTCTGTCAACACCCATGGTGTCAGGCACTGCTCTAGACACTGGAGGTACAGCAGTGAGAAAAGGGTCTGTTGGTTTTCCTGAAGCTCTTAACATCAGCTCTGTGTGGAGAGTGATGGATTCCCCAAGGTTACTGAGCCAGTTAACGGCAGAGCTGGAGGCATGTTTGATAATGCTGTATTTTCATGATGCTGTAGCTGCTGATTTTCAAACAGCCTTTCCAACAGCACCTGCTAACATAGACTGGTTATGGGGAGTTGCAGCCTTAGATTGCCTTGGAGACTCAATAACCAATTTTTATTTGTGGCTGGTGTCTGTTCAAAACATGTCTCTTGTTAACCTGAGATACTGTACTAAGGACCCAACCTATGCCTTTTCCCCCTCACATGGAGAGCCACTCTAGCATTTTAATGAGAGTTAAGAAGCAAGTCCACAGAATTCCAAACCCTTTTCAGAGGGCCAATCCTACATACTTTGAGCTAATGACTTGGCTACCTATTATGCACAAAGTAACAGTTCCTGACATGGTGTCTTATTTGGCACCTGCATGTTTCTTGTCACTGACTATGCCTATGTAAAAGTTTGGTGTTGACCTTACCAGCTACCTGCCTTTTGCCATGTAGTAGTCAGGATGGGAATTTGGAAGGTGATCACAGAAATATAAAACCAGTTCTCGGTAGTAGACAGTTCTCCAGAAGATTCTGAGAACTTGCTTGTATAGATTTTACATCTCTTGATGGCTAACATTGGTTTCTGTATGCATAACAACAGCAGTGTCCTAGGAGCCCTTCAGTGCACATTCAAGGACTGTTTTGGGTTTTTTTTTAGAATTTATTTATTGATTTTTTTTTTATTAGAGAGAGAGAGAGAGAGAGAACAGGGGGAGGAGCTGGAAGTTTCAACTCCCATATGTGCCTTGACCAGGCAAGCCCAGGGTTTTGAACTGGCGGCCTCAGCATTTTCAGGTCGACGCTTTATCCACTGCGCCACCACAGGTCAGGCAAGGACTGTTTTTTAGAATTGAGGATCTGGGGCTTGTGCAGGGAGGATCTGGCTTTCTGGAATCAGTTGGTCACACTTGTGATTCCTGGGGAGTGAACAAAAAGTACTTTGTCCCAAGTTTTCTGACCCTATCCAAAACTACCAGTATTTACTGAATTTCCCAGCTTCCTCTTTCAGAGAGACTGCGTATGTGTACTCACCTCTGCAGTTCCCATCATTTTCTCAGAGGGAGTACACCATAAAATGATAACACTAATAATTCTTACACTAATGGAGCACCTCCTGTCGGCCCGCTTACACACTTGACATTCTGATGGAGTGCTGTAATGTTAAGTCCTGGCACCCGCTCTCAAGTCTTGTATAACCTAATTGCTGGTCTTCCTGCTCTGAACAAAGCTGTTTACTTGTTAATTAATTCCTACCATATGATCCTGACTTGTTTATTTCTATGCACCTAAGGCAAACACTAAAGTGTTACCTAACAAAGGAGGAGGTATGACCTGAGTGATCACCTGCTTTGGAAAAGGCTTCTGTTCTGCTTTGAATAGGAAATTATTTGTGTATCCAAAAATCTCGTGGGTGATTTGGAGCAAATATCAGAATGGGTTAAAGGAAGAGCCATAGTATTCTCTATGCCTTCAAAGAATTAATTTTTACTCTATTATTTTGCCTACCTTGCAATAGAAAGGTTAAGTATTGTTCAATCTATTCGTGTCAAATCCAACGTTAAAACAGGTCAGTGGGCAAAAGGTGTTGTTCACTAACCAATGGAAATAAAATTGCTTCTCAGATTTCTAAGTGCTGTTTCAATGGGACACTGGATTATGCACTTTTTAAGATAAATTTCATAACTGAGGTCCTAGCCTTGAACAATTAGAGCCCCAAGATCACACTGAGATCAGATTAGAAAAGGGTCGGGGAAAGATACTTCTGAAATAGAAATCCTCCAGTCATCTTTATTTAAGTTGATATATAGAAATGAATACATATATTGTGAAATGCACACATCATAAATGTTCAGTTGGATATTTGATCATTGTATACACCTTGTCACCACCCCAGAGAAAATATAGAACATTACCATTAATCCAGAAAGTTCCCTCAGTAGATCATCAACATTTACTTTTTCAGTGCCTTTTATGTTAGTCATTGTTGCTCCACTTATTTATGCACTCACTGGGTGATTTCTTATATGTGCCCTGACTAGGGATGAAACCCACAACCTGTGCTCTAACCAACTGAGCTACCCGGCCAGGGCTATATCAATCATTTCTGTGGGTATGAAATAACTGATTTGAATTTACATCACATTGCTCTGATGATCGATGATGTTGAGCACTTCCGCTTGCTTACTTTTTACATTTGTATATCTTCCTTTTAAGTTTTCCCATATTAAATTTGGATTGTCTTTTTTTTTATTGTGGTTATTCTGTGAATTCTGGATATAAGTCCTTTGACAAATATATATGTGGTTATTTTTTTAGACTATATTTACTTTTTAATTGAGATCTTTTGACAAGCAGTAATTTTTATTTTGGCAAACTCTACCTTAACAATTTTTTTTTTAATGGTTTTATGACCCCAAAGTCACAAAGAACATATTTCCTTCTAGAAATTTTGTGGTTTGAGATTTTTATGGTTGCCTGACCTGTGGTGGCGCAGTGGATAAAGCATCAACCTGGAAATGCTGAGGTTGCCAGTTCGAAACCCTGGGCTTGCCTGGTCAAGGCACATATGGGAGTTGATGCTTCCAGCTCCTCCCTCCTGTGTCTGTCTGTCTGTCTCTCTCTCTCTCTCCTCTCTAAAATGAATAAATAAAATAAAAATAAAAAGATTTTATGGCTAAGATGGATCATAGATGGTCTGTGATTTATCTCAGTGCTTTTAGGGTTCACATCTATGGTTTGGAGTTTTACATTTAGATATATGATCCATCTCAAATTAATTTTTGTGTACACAATAAGGTTTATTTGACTATGAATATACAGTTGTTCCAGCAACATTTGTTTAAAAAAAGTTTCCTTCACCCATTAAGTTGATTAGCATCTTGGTTGAAAATCAGTTGACCATATGTGTTTATAGTTATTTCTAGACTGTACTCTGTTACCCTGCTCAGCTAGAACTGAGCAGTTAGGGTTTCTTCTATCATGAAGGACTACTTGTGCACGTCTGAAGATTGGTTCATTTAGGTTTCTTTATGTCCTCAGCTTTTTTTTAAGTTTATTTATTGATTTTAGAGATAGAGGAAGGGGGAGAGAGACGGGAACATGGATCTGTTTCTATATGTGCCCTGACTGGGGATCAAACTGGCAACATCTGTTTTAAAATGATGCACTAGCCAGCTGAGCTGTCTTACCAGGGCTATTCACAACTTTCTAATGAGTCAAAAATGTTTTTATTTATTTATTTATTTATTTAATTTTTTTTTGTATTTTTCTGAAGTTGGAAACGAGGAGGCAGTCAGACTCCTGCATGCGCCCGACTGGGATCCACCCGGCATGCCCACCAGGGGGCGATGCTTTACCCATCTGGGGCGTCACTCTGTTGCAACCAGAGCCATTCTAGCGCCTGAGGCAGAGGCCACAGAGCCATCCTCAGCACCCGGGCCAACTTTGCTCCAATGGAGCCTTGGCTGCAGGAGGGGAAGAGAGAGAGAGAGGAAGGAGAAGGGGAGGGGTGGAGAAGCAGTTGGGCGCTTCTCCTGTGTGCCCTGGCCGGGAATCGAACCTGGGACTCCTGCATGCCAGGCCAACGCTCTACCACTGAGCCAACCGGCCAGGGCCAATGTTTTTTATTTTGCCTGACCAGGCGGTGGCGCAGTAGATAGAGCATCAGACTGGGAAGAAGAGGACCCACGTTTAAAACCCCACTGGCTCATCCGGCTTGAGCATGGGCTCACCAGCTTGAGTGTGGGATCATAGACATGACCCTGTGGTTTTTGGCTTGAGGCTAAAGGTCACTGGCTTGAGCAAGGGGTCACTCACTCTGCTGTAGCCCCCAGTCACGGAATGTATGAGAAAGCAATCAATGAACAACTGAGGTGCCACAACAAAGAATCCCACATGCACCCTACTGGGATCCAACTGGCAAACCCACTAGGGGGCAATGCTTTGCCCATCTGGGGCATTGCTCCGTTGCAACTGGAGCCATTCTGGCACCTGAGGCAGAGGCCATGGAACCATCCTCAGTGCCCAGGCCAACTTTGCTCCAATGGAGACTTGGCTGTGGGAGGGAAAGAGAGAGAGAAAGTAGAGGAGGAAGGGGGGAGAAGCAGATGGGTGCTTCTCCTGTGTACCCTGACCGGGAGTTGAACCCGGGACTTCCACACGCCAGGTCGACACTCTACCACAGCCAACCAGCCAGGGCCCATGAAAAGTCTTTTTTAAAGGCCACAAAAGATGTCTTAGTATGGATGTACTTAGGTTTATTTAAACAGTCCCTGGTGATGGACATTTGGGTTGTTTGCAGTGTTTCTTCTCAGAAAGCAGTAGATATACCTTTACCCACATTCTCTGTTGACTATATCTCTAGTATCAAGAATGGACATGCCTAACTAGTGGTGGCGCAGTAGATAAAGCGTCAACCTGGAATGCTGAGGTCGCCAGTTGGAAACCCTGGACTTGCCCAGTCAAGGCACATATGAGAAGCAACTAATATGAACTGATGCTTCCTGCTTTCTCACCCCTCTTTCTTTTTCTCTCTCCTCTCTCTAAAAAATCAATAAAGAAAAAAAGGCCCCTAGAGCTTCATATTATTTTTAAAATGTTTCCCAAGGTGTCAGCGAGGCTCTCAGGAGTTGATGGGTGCTGGTTTCGGATGGACAGGGAGAGGTGCTGGATACTGCAAAGAGGCATAATAAAGTGCTAGAGTTACCTGGCAGGTTAATCAGAACAGAACTGGCTGTAGTAGACCCTAATGAGAGTAGGAGATACATATTAAAATACTTTAAATGTAGAAACTCAAGTGTAACTTCTTTATGTGTATATTTAGGGCATAAAAAGTTACTAATGCCTAATTCCTCCCCTGCCTTCCCAGCTCCTACCATGGTGGGGGCAAGGGGGAGGAATAAATGCTGTTTTCTTTGGAATGCCTTACCCAGCTGTGTAACTTGATCCAGTGTGAACAATCCAGAGAAGCAGCAAGTTTACTTCCCGGGAGGTTTCTAAGGGAAATGAAAACTGTGTCACACAGGAAACACTGTCTATGTGATTTTAGGGTTTTCCTGTGATGATGTCATGTGTTCTTTTGAGGAAATTTTTCTAATTACCTAAACAATTAAAGCACATTGTTTGGTTATTGCGATTTGAGAAGTCAACATGCTTTCTTACAAAAAAACGCCCTTGTACAGAGAGTGCTCTAAAATCTTTCTCTTAAAATCTGGGGTCAAAGGAGAGATTTAAAAACCTATGATAACAGCCTGACCTGTGGTGGCGCAGTGGATAAAGTGTCGACCTGGAAATGCTGAGGTCGCCGGTTCGAAACCCTGGGCTTGCCTGGTCAAGGCACATATGGGAGTTGATGCTTCCAGCTCCTCCCTCCTTCTCTCTCTGTCTCTCCTCTCTCTCTCTCTGTCTCTCCCTCTCCTCTAAAATGAATAAAAAAATTGAAAAAACAAAACAAAAAAGAACTAAGCCTTTAAAAACAAACAAACAAAAAAACCTATGATAACAATAGCTTCTATTCAGTAACACAGGCATACACAGTGTCAACCACTCTTCACAGGACTTCTTTCAGGGAGATTTAACATAGAGGGAAGCGTGCCCATATTTTCTACCAACACCTTCTTCCCTAAGGGAAGAAGGCTCCCATCTCAGTAACTTATTGGACTATTCATCCAATTGTTTTTAAAGCTAGAAATCTAGTCATCTTTTTGTGACAACTGTCTCCCTTTCCCCTGTTCCCCAATATCCAGTTTTCACCATAGGAGGTGTGTTTCATCTCCTAAATGTCTTGAAAATTCCATTCACTTCTTTTCCCATCATTCTAGGCCATGTGAACTCCTTCCTCTCAGCAGTATCCTTTAGTCTTCTTCATGATCAATTCTTGTGCCCTTCTCAGTTCATTCTCTACTTTATTATCTAAACCAGACTCTTGAAATGTTCATTCTCTGACCACGTTCTTCCTTGCTCAAAACTCTCCAGCCCCTTCTCAGTGTCTTTAGAATAAAGTTGCTCACCTGGCCTCTATGGATCTGCACCATTAGTCTCCCCTAGCTCTCCACCATTCACAACCAATATTTCTCCATACCTCTTTCCAGCTACACCTGTCTCTCTGTGCTGCAAACTGGCCACACTTTTCCCATTTTGGGGAAGGATCCTTGCCTTAGAATTCTCCACGAGCCTGCTCACTTTCTCATCCCTATTCCCCAAGCTAATGCTTTCTCCTTTAGGTATTTATTATTTTGAGCATCTCTTATCCAGGGAAGTCTTCTTGACCAAACAAGTCCAGATTGACTCTCCCTGTTATTTGCTCTTAGTACTCTGTATTTCTCCTTATTAGCATTTACTGCAATTCTAACTATATAGTTGTTTTTATTTTTTTATTATTGGAATAGGTAACGCACCTATAGAGTACAAAATTCAAATTGCACACTACGTATACAAGTCTCTTCCCTTCCTTGTCCCTCTACTACCCAGTTCTCCTTACAACTAACTACTTTTGGCTTTGAATGTCCTTCCAGAGATTTTTTTTTAATTTATTGATTTCAGAGGAAGTGGGAGAGAGAGAAATATCGATTTTGTTGTTCCACTTATTTATGCATTCTTGGGTTGATTCTTCTCTGTGCCCTGACTGTGGATCAAACCCACACCCTGGTATAGCAGGATGATGCTCTAACCAACAGAGCTACCCAGCCAGGGCTCCAGAGATATTTTCTAAGTATACAAGCAATTATGTATATAATATTTCTATTTTTTTGCCTTCTCCTCTTTTATTAACACAGATACTACATACATTTTTCAGTATTTTGTTTTTATCTGTTAATAATATATCTTGACAATTCCATATCAATATGTAAATAGTTGTCTCTTTTTCATGAACAATATAGTATGGGCTTATGATAATTTAACCTCAATTATTGGCCATTTAGGTTGTTAGTAGGCTTTGGTTATTACAAACAATGCTGCACTGAATAACTTTGTATGTAAAGTCGTTTCCCACATTTATACCTGTAGAATAAATTCCTAGAATTGAACTAATTGGGTTAAAGGTTATGTGTGTTTTTAATTTCAGTAGTTATTGCCAATCTGCACTCGATGGAGGTTGTACCAACTTGCATTCTCAGTAGCCACAGATGAAGAATGCATGTTTCCCCACAACTATGCCAGCGAAATTTTTTGTTGTCAGTGTATGAGGTGGGAAGTATCTCTTAGAAACTTTAATTGGCATGTTTTCTTTCTTGAAAAGTTATATTTTTATATGTTCCACAACCATTTGTATTTCTTTTTTTTTTTATGGAACGCTTCACGAATTTGCGTGTCATCCTTGCGCAGAGGCCATGCTAATCTTCTCTGTATCATTCTAATTTTTTTTTAGTATATGTGCTGCTGAAGCGAGCACTATTTGTATTTCTTATTTAGTGAACTATTTATCAATTTTTCTTATATTATTATTTAATGTCTGACTCCTTCGATACTCTCCCAAGGTTGGTCCTCCAGATACAGGGATCCTGTTATGTTTAGTCCATCACAGAGTTGTTGGAATAAATGATGCTCAAACAATTACTGGCTCACGTCGTGTAGTCATCAAATCCAGAACTCATGTTTGATGCTACAGCCTGCCCATATTCATGATCATCCAGTGAAAAGACCGAGCATTTAATTCATCACACCAGAGGCAGATAGGTAATGAAAATGGCTGAAGTATGCTGGGAAGTGGAGGCTGGCAAAAAGGTAATAGATTTCTATCTAGAGTTTTCGGATCTATTTTACTGCCTTGGAGGAATGGAGGCCCATTATTATATCTTTACTTATCCTGAGGCTGGATTTCTTGCTTTCCTGTGAAACTTTTTTTTTTTTTAATTAATTTTAATTTATTGTGTTTACATAAATTCAAGTGTCCCACCAAATATAACTCCCTCATCCCCCACCCCCATGTCCTCCTTTAAGCCCCCCTTGGAAACCTGGCTTTTGTCCATGTAAGAACGTCCAAACCTGTAGAAAATGTTTATAAAAATTATTTGAGCCAAACAGAGAATAAACTGGAAGCAAGATCTCAGCAGACTAAGAAATTCTCAGAACGACAGTTTGCAGCTTCCTTTACGCATTTGGAATTAGGGAGGGAAGTAAGGAAGATGACATAAATGTGGGAGAAGGCAAGGCGGGGATTGGATTGCAGGATAGTGAAGATTATGTGCTCTCTTCTGAAAAGAGACATATCAAAGGTGTGTTAACCTAGAAGCACAGAAACTATGGACAGGGCTTGTTTAAAGAAAAGGTAAACCTTTCACTAAAGAAGTTATAGGTCTGCCTGACCTGTGGTGGCACAGTGGATCGAGTGTCAACCTGGGATGCTGAGGTACTAGGTTCAAAACCATGAAGTTGCCAGCTTGAGCATGGGTTCGCCAGCTTGAGAGCAAGGTAGCTGGCTTGTGTACAGGATCATCAACATGATCTCATGGTCGTTGGCTTAAGCAAGGGGTCACTGGCTTGGCTTGACCACCCTCGTCAAGGCACATATGAGAAGCAATCAATGAACAACTAAAAGTGCTGTGACTATGAGTTAATGTTTCTCATCTCTCTCCCTGTCAGTCTGTCTCTTAAGAAAAATAAAAAGTTATAGGCCTAAAAAAATAAAGTGGGCCTGACCTGCGGTGGCACAGTGGATAAAGCATCAACCTGGAATGCTGAGGTCGCTGGTTCAAAACCCTGGGTTTCCTGGTCAAGGCACATATGGGAGTTGATGCTTCCTGCTCCTCCCTTTCTTCTCTCTCTCTCTAAAAAAAATGAATTAATAAAAGAAATTAAAAAAAATAGATTATCCACAGAATGTAGTTTTAAAAAAAATAAAGTGGGTTTACAAACTCTGGCATAAACAGGAATGGAAGAAATAAGAAAAGTTTTTTATGTAAGATGAGAATGTTCTCTGCTCTGGGACTTGTGTTTGGGGGCTGGGGACTCCCAGAGGGAGAAATGAAAGTTATGTACCCCTTAATAATGGTGATAGTGCCTGACCAGGTGGTGGCGCAGTGGATAGAGCGTCGGACTGGGATACGGAAGGACCCAGGTTCGAGACCCCGAGGTCGCCAGCTTGAGCGCGGGCTCATCTGGCTTGAGCAAAGAGCTCACCAGCTTGGACCCATGGTCGCTGGCTCCAGCAGGGGGTTACTCGGTCTGCTGAAGGCCCACGGTCAAGGCACATGTGAGAAAGCAATCAATGAACAACTAAGAAGTCGCAACGCGCAACGAGAAACTGATGATTGATGCTTCTCATCTCTCTCCATTCCTGTCTGTCTGTCCCTGTCTATCTTTACCTCTGTAAAAAAAAATAATAATAAATAAATAATGGTCGGCCTGACCTGTGGTGGCGCAGTGGGTAAAAGCATTGACCTGGAAATGCTAAGGTCGCCGGTTCGAAACCCTGGGCTTGCCTGGTCAAGGCACACATGGGAGTTGATGCTTCCAGCTCCTCCCCCCGTCTCTCTCTCCTCTCTCTCTCTCTGTTTCTCTCTCCCTCTCTCTCTCTCCTCTCTAAAATGAACAAAAAAAAAAAAAAAAAACACGTTTAAACAAATAAATAAATAAATAAATAAATAAATAAATAATGGTGATAGTTCTAAGAAATGCATCATTAGGCGAACTTGTCCTTCTGTGAACATCATAGCATGTACTTACACAAACCTAGATAGTACAGCTTACTACACACCTGAGGTCAAGTATAGCCCAGGGATTTTCAACCTTTTTCATCTTATGGCACACATGAACTACTAAAATTCTGTGGCACACACACAAAAAAAATATTTTTGCAAACGACAAAAATTTAGGTATAATTTTGATTCATTTACACCAGATGGCTATTGTATTGGCTGTTGTCATTTTTTCTTCCTTTCATTTGACAACCTAAGGGAAAAGAGGTCAGTGCCCCTGCCTAAATAGGTATTGTATGTTTAAAAATTCTTGTGTTGGCCTGACCTGTGGTGGCACAGTGGATAAAGCATCGACCTGAATCCCTGAAGTTGCCAAGTTCAAAATCCTGGGCGTGCCTGGTTAAGGCACATATGTGAGTTGTTACTTCTTGTTCCTCATCCCTTCTCTCTCTCTCTTCTCTCTAAAATGAATAAATAAAATCTTAAAAAAAGTTATTGTGGCACACCAGTTGAAAATCGCTAATATGGCATATTGCTGCCAGGCTATTAGCCTACACAGCAGGTTACTCTACTGAATACTGTATGCAACTGTAACACAATGGTGTTTGTGCACCTAAACATATCTAAATATAGAAAAGGTGCCATGGTAAAACTCTATATAAATAAAAATGTAGATGTTCATTTGTTCAAAATCTTAAATCTTCAAAAGTTCTTCACTGATTGCTTTGAAATTTTGATACAATGTTGCATTCGAATACATGTGTTTTTATGTTTTTATATACCTACTATTATATAGATGTCACACCTGTGACAGGCAAAAACATGCTTTTTTTGAAAAACAGTGCTATATCTGTTGGACGTAAAAGCAACACACCATACTAAATATTTTATGATTCCATTTCAATGTTATGGGAGAAATATAAATCGCACATGGCTGAAGATATTTTCCTTCGAATATGCAAGGAAAATTCAAATATGAACATGGATTTCACAGCAGAAATCTACAATGAAGCATTAATAATGATTGAAGATTTGTGCTTAGAAATCGCAAAGTTCTCAATCAACTGGGACTGTCATCACCGAATTGATCTGCTGCTTCGTTCGATGTAGAATTGCATCGTGAACAAAATTACAACACGTGATCTTTTGTCATATGTGCAATCAAATATTCCTAAGCTAACGCTTGAGCAAAAAGGCATTTACGATCAAATAATGCAAACTGTCAATAACAGGGTTGGAGAAATCTTCTTAGATGCGCCAGGAGGAACTGGTAAACATTCCTAATTAGATTGATTCTGGCAGCAATTCGATCCCAAAATGACATAGCCTTAGCTTTTGCATTGTCTTGAATAGCTGCGACATTGCTACCAGGTAGAAGAACTGCCTATTCCGCCTTGAAATTGCCATTGAACAAGCAATTCATTGAAACTCCCACGTGCAACATTTCCAAAGCATCCAGCATGGGAAAAGTATTGCAGAAATGCAAACTTATTATTTGGGATGAATGCACAATGGTGCACAAAAAATCGCTAGAGGCTCTTGATCAATCATTGCAAGATTTGCGTGGAAACATCAGACCATTTGGGAATGCATTAATATTGCTTGCAGTAGATTTCAGGCAAACATTACCTGTAATTCTTTGATACCAGTGGATGAAATAAATGCTTGCCTGAAATACTCTACTTTGTGGCGACATGTAAAAACGTTAAAATTAACTACAAATATGCATGTCCAGCTGCAAAACGATCAGCTGAGATATTCTCACATCAATTGCTGGAAATTGGGAACAGAAAGGTGCTGGTTGATCTGACCTCAGGACGAATTTCATTGCCTCATAACTTCTGCAATTTAGTGATGTCAAAAGAAGAATTGGTTGAAAAAGTATTTCCCAATATTCAAACCAATTATAAGAATCACGATTGGCTGAGTGAACGAGCTATTCTTGCTGCCAAGAACAAAGACGTCTATGAACTTAACAATATTATTCAGTCTAACATTCATAGTGAGGCAGTCACATACAAGTTCATCAACACTGTTGTGGAAGCAGGTGGTTAATTATCCGACAGAATTTTTGAATTCACTCGATCTGCCAGGGATGCCACCACACGTACTGCAGTTGAAAATCGGCGTGCCAATTATCATGTTGCAAAATATCAACCAGCCAAAGCTTTGCAACGGCACGCGGTTTGCAGTAAAAAAATTAATGAGCAACGTCATAGAAGCAACAATCTTGACAGAACCTTTCAAAGGTAAGATGTCCTCATTCCTCGCATTCCTATGATTCCAACGGATATGCCATTTCAATTTAAGAGATTGCAGTTCCCAATTCGATTGGCATTTTCAGTCACCATCAACAAAGCTCAGGGAAAATCTTTAGATTTGTGCAGTTTAGATCTGGAAACGAATTGCTTCTCACATGGACAATTATATGTTGCGTGTTCTAGACTAGGCAAACCATACAATCTCTATATCTGCAGACAATGGAACAACAAAAAATATTGTATACCCACAAGCATTGTGAAATTAAACATATTAGAAATATGCGCTTTCTCTTTTCTTTCTTTTCCATTTAACCAGACTGAGCCACAGCAACACGTGGCTGGGTACAGCTAGTACCATATGAAAGAAGGGTACAGTCTTATAGGGCACTTAGCATGAATGGAGGCTGCAGGACGGGAAGTCGCTCTGAGAGTCAGTGAGAGAGGAGTGAGCGAACATGAAGGCCTAGGATGTTATTTTCCACCACCGCAGACTTTATAAACGCTGCACTTAGGCGATACCAAATTTACGGGAGATTACATCAAGGTCAAGAGAAAAATCACGCAACAAGAATCGCACACAAGCTGTTCGAGTTGGCTGCAGGTTTCACACCATACTATTTAACAGCAAACTTTTTAAAATAAGTACACTCTAAACTTAAGTGACACTAAAAAGAATAGTAAACACACAAACCAGAAACAGTTGTTTATCATCAAGTATCATGCCCTGTACACAACTAGGTTTGTTTACACCAGCGTCATCACGAACACGTAACACCTTGCACTGTGATGACAGGACAGCTCCGAAGTCACCACGCGACAGAGATTTTTCAGTCCCGTTTAAGCTCCTCCCTCCCCACGGCCCGAGTCCAACCACATCCGTTTGTTCGGTCTTCTGGGAAACCGATGACTTCCGGCCGCGCAGCCGTGGGCGGGGCCAAGATGGCTGAGGAGAGACTCGCGACGGTGAGCGTGGGTTCTGTGCGGTGTCCTGACCGCCGTGCGGGACCGGGCGGAGCGGCCGGCGGGAGCCGCCGTTGGTTGGGACTCGTGCGGAGCCCGACTAGCGGTCGCGGGAGGGGGAGGCGCGGGCAGCCCGGCAGGTTCTTTGCAGCGCGGGGCCTGGTCCCTCTTGGCGTCCGCTGGACGGAAAGGGGCCGTTTTTGTCAGAAATGGCTCTTTGCTAGCCTGGTCTTCGCCGTCTCATTGGGTTTGGAAAGGCACCGAGCATCGCCTGTGCAGAGTCCGACGGAGCCTGTTGATCCTGGGTTAGGCATTGAATTTGACATAAATCTGGGCGCGATGGGCCCGCTTCCTCCTGCGGGACCGGCTGGGCTTTCTCTGCTGGGATTAGGTTTAGCTAAAGGCTCCGGGGATTAAACTCCGCAGTTGCCATTGCAAAGTAGCCCGGGTGAATTCGGGGTGACCCCAGGAGCCGTCATTTTTGAGGCATGTTATTCATCACTGGATGTTAATTTCTATTAAGTTCCAAGTGTGAAACTTTGCCCACCTTATTTTAGTATCGGTTTTGGAGCTTGCTCTGAGCGTTTGTTAAAACGACGAGTTACTCGTTTGGCATTTATTGCCCTTTGAAAAACGCCCTGGGAAACAGACACATTGGCTGTCAAGGCCAGTGTTATCTGTCAGAGGGGCCAT
Organism: Saccopteryx leptura; assembly: GCF_036850995.1. Lineage (NCBI taxonomy): Eukaryota > Metazoa > Chordata > Mammalia > Chiroptera > Emballonuridae > Saccopteryx > Saccopteryx leptura. The sequence goes on from NC_089508.1 coordinate 126,186,451, forward strand.
TTTAAGTTCTTTTTTATTTTAGTAGAGAAATAAAAGAGAAATCGAATTATTTTAGTGTGATAAGAAAATTCTGGCCTGACCAGGTGGTGGCGCAGTGGATAGAGCGTCGGACTGGGATGCGGTGGACCCAGGTTCGAGACCCCGAGGTCGCCAGCTTGAGCGCGGGCTCATCTGGTTTGAGCAAAGCTCACCAGCTTGAACCCAAGGTCGCTCACTCGAGCAAGGGGTTACTCGGTCTGCTGAAGGCCCACAGACAAGGCACATATGAGAGAGCAATCAATGAACAACTAAGGTGTCACAATGAAAAACTGATGATTGATGCTTCTCATCTTTCTCCGTTCCTGTCTGTCCCTGTCTATCCCTCTCTCTGACTCTCTGTCTCTGTAAAAAAAAAAAAAGAAAATTCTGAAAGCAGGAATGGAGGTCCAATGCCAAGATTTTTGTTAAGTTACGAATTAAAAAAAGAAAAAGCCATGATTAGTGTTACTAGCAGGCATCCCCAAACTACTGCCCGCTGAGGCCATTTATCCAACCCCGCTGCATTTCCGGAAGGGGCACCTCTTTCATTGGTGGTCAGTGAGAGGAGCACTGTATGTGGCGGCCCAACAACGGTCTGAGGGACAGTGAACTGGCCCCCTGTGTAAAAAGTTTGGGGACCCCTGTTTTAGAGGGTGGAAACGTCAAAGACAGTACTTCACCTACATAATCTTAAATGTGAGATATGGTAACATGACATTGCTACAAATATAGCTTATTCTTTAGTGCTCATTGCAGGTATGTAGATAGGTGTTCACAAATAGTATGTGAATTTGATTTCTGTGATGGCAGAATTGTCCTGTACTTTAAAAATATAAGGTCTACCAGAAAGTTCTGTCCGTTTCTTTCACAACAAGTTTCGACACGGAAGCACACGTTTATTTGGCGCGTGTGTGCCTCTCTATTTTTATCACATAATGTATACATACTGACGTAGCAAATTAAAACAAAGTTGATTCATGTTAGTCTTATGTGTGAAGCAATAGTGTACCCATGGCTACTGATAAAGTTCGTTTACGTCACTGTAGTTTTTACGAATTTCAACAAGGAAGAAATGCTACAGAAGCATGTCTGTCACATCCACCATATTCCCCGGACTTAACACCCTCCGACTATCACTTGTTTTTGTCCTTACAAAATTTTTTGAAGAGCAAAAAATTCAAAAATGAAAAAGATATCAAACAAGCACTGGTTCAGTTTTTCGCATCAAAAGATAAAACGTTTTTAAAAAATGGGATATACAAATTGCCCTCATGCCGGCAAGAAATCATTAATAATAATGGCAATTATATTATTTAATAAAGTTTATTGACGGTAAGAAAAATTTGTATTTTGTTTTATTCCAAAAACGGACAGAACTTTCCGGTAGACCTTATATATATATTTTATTGCCCCTGGTGGGTTTCTCAATGGTTAGAGTGTCGGCCTGGCATATGGACCTTCTGGTTCGATTCTTGGTCAGGCGACACAGAAGAAGCCACCCTGTGGGTCAGGATGCTGAAGATAGCTTGCTTGGTTTGATTGGCCTGGGCATGGGACTCAGGTGCTAAAAATAGCTTGATACTGGAACATAGGCCCCAGAGGGGGGTGGGTGCATGTGGGAGTCTTATCTCCTCTCATCTCAACTTAAAAAAAAAAGTCAGCCTAACCAGTGTTGTGGTGCAACCCACGAGAAATGGAACCAGAGCCCAAATTGATTAGGAATTTGGAGAACCTTTATTAGCCGGCCGGCATCTGTCTGCTGCGTGGGGAAGCAATGGACAGCAATGAGCTCTGGGGAAGAGAGGTATTTATAGGCAAAAACCACAAGGTTACAGTTGTTTCAGCACGTTTGTACAATATCTTGTAAAAAAATAAACTGTCTTCCTGCAGTATCTGCAAGGCCAACGCACAAAGAACGCATCCTGCCTCTGTTAGCAAGATTAGACCTGCTGAGGCTTGTACAAATTTTCTACTGTAGCTGTAGCTATAAACTAGTTCCTCTTATGCGTTGAGCTAAATTGGGTCAGGGGTTCTTAGCATGGGCTGGCACGCCAGCACATTCCCCACTGCTTTTATTGGGGAATCAAATCATTGTTTCTTCATAAGTATGAATGGGCTGATAATGTGCCCTTAATACTAGAAGCTTTACAGCTTGAATTCTTCTAAACCTAAGTGCTCTCTTCCTCCTTCTCCGGAGTAGTAATAAACCTGTACAAATCTTCTGCAACTTATATAAACCCTTAATTTTATAAACTTTCTTAACTATTCAGAAATAACTGGCTTTCATAACAACTTACTTTCTTCCTTTTTTGTTCAAAAGTATTTCCATACCTTATACCTTCTATTATTAAAACTATACAATTTCTTTCTAGTTAGAACTCTTAATTTTAAAAATCTTAACCCTTTGGTGACAACTAAGCTGGCAATAAGTAATTTCTCTTTAAAGTATACTTCCTTTTGGTCCTCCCTCTAAGTAGCTAGTGTTTATAGGTTAAGTATAAGCACATATATATTTTTCATTTACCTTGTAGCTTCCCTTCTAGCAAAGGGACTTACATCTCCTTTCTGTGTAACTCATAGTAGCACATGCATTAACCCTCAAGACAACTTGTTCTAGCTTTCCTTTTATCTGTTTCCCTCCCTCCCTAAAGTCCAATTAAAAGGAGGTCCTTAGTGAGTTTCTTCAGGCATTTGCTGTGTGTAGACCAGCCAGCTTCCAGTTTGTGGCTGGAGCAGGCATGCTGTCCTCAGGGTCAATTTACAGATGTTGGTGGAGTCAGTCTCTGCTGTCTATGAGGGTGTCTCTGCTGGGACTGCAGGCTTCAACCGGCTGTGGTGGACCTAGGCAGGTATGCCTTCTGCCTTGGCAGCAGTGGGAGTGGTTAGGATCATGGTGTGTGTACCCTGGACCCATCCACGTGGAAGTCAGTCCTTGGGTGGTGTACTTCTTTACCCAGACTGAGTCCACAGGCTGGAAGGGATGTACTAGATCTCCTGGTAGTGCTGGATGTGCCTCTCGGACAGTCTTTTGAAAGACATCTTACTGAGTAATCTTTAGATCCTGTAAGCACTTAAGGAGGGAGTGGTTACTTAACTCAGCTTTTATTTCTACTCTGAGTTTTCGTAGGAAGGGAGGGGGTCTCCCAAACATTATTTCAAAAGGAGTGAATTCTTCCCTATAGGTGGTGTACCTTGCCCTAAGGAGAGCTAAGGGGAGTAAGGTGGGCTACTTTTCACCAGTTTCAAAAACAAATTTGGTTAAAGTTTCCTTTAAGATCCAATTCATGGCCTGACCAGGCGGTGGCGCAGTGGATAGAGCGTTGGACTGGGATGCAGAGGACCCAGGTTCGAGACCCCGATGTTGCCAGCTTGAGCGCGGGTTCATCTGGTTTGAGCAAAAGCTCACCAGCTTGGACCCAAGGTTGCTGGCTCGAGCAAGGGGTTACTTTGGTCTGCTGAAGGCCCGCGGTCAAGGCACATATGAGAAAGCAATCAATGAACAACTAAGGTGTCGCAAGGAAGAATTGATGCTTCTCATCTCTCTCCGTTCCTGTCTGTCTGTCCCTATCTATCCCTCTCTCTGACTCTCTCTGTCCCTGTAAAAAATAAAATAAAATAAATAAAATAATAAATTTTTTTTTTAAAAAAGATCCAATTCATGCATTCTACTTGCCCTGAACTTTGGGGCCTATAGGCACAATGTAATTTCCAATTAATATTAAATGCCTTTCCTACTAGCTGTGAGATCTTGGATACAAATGCAGACCTATCGTTAGACCCAATATTAATGGGCAAGCTAAATCTGGGAATAATTTCTTTTTTTTTTTTTTACAGAGACAGAGTCAGAGAGACAGATAGATAGGGACAGACAGACAAGAACAGAGAGATGAGAAGCATCAATCATTAGTTTTTCATTGCGTGTTGCAACACCTTAATTGTTCATTGATTGCTTTCTCATATGTGCCTTGACCGCGGGCCTTCAGTAGACCGAGTAACCCCTTGCTAGAGCCAGTGACTTTGGGCTCAAGCTAGTGAGCTTTTGCTCAAATGAGCCGTTGCTCAAGCTGGCGACCTTGGGGTCTCGACCCTGGGTCTTCCGCATCCCAGTCCGATGCTCTATCCACTGCACCACCACCTGGTCAGGCTGGGAATAATTTCATATAGCAATTTCTTAACAACTGTTACTGTGGTACATTTCTATTAGGAAAGGCTTCTACCTATCCTAGAAAGGTGTCCATTACTTTAGTAAAATCTATTTGTAAATGTTCACCTGCGAAAGTTCCTCTCTTCCTGTTTCTCTTTATAATTTCTTTACTTTGCTTAGTATTTATTTGGGTACAGACTAAACACTCGGACATTATGCCTTCTGCAATAGATTCTAAATCTGACTTTTCTAATTATTTATTCTTATTCTTAGCTGTCCCTTTCCTGCTGGCAAAATCTTTTTCTAATTGGTTGCAAAAAAACCTTTTGCAACAAGGGTTCTAGTAAAGTTACTAAAATTTCCTAAAAAACCCCACTGGTTTTATGGCTACCTTATTGGTAGTAACATTAGCTTCTTGGTTTTTCTTGAGTTTCTACGGAGTCTTCCTTTTCTTGTGCCCTGGACAGTGGATGATGGCCACTATTTCAGGGGAGCAGTCTCCTGCATTCTTCGGGGTGAGGGTTTGAGCATCACCTTTGTGAAGTTCTTAGACCTTCCCTGATGGCCCCTCGTCGACTGTGCCTGTCTTCAGGAATCTTACCCATCATTGACTAACCAGCCATCTTAGGGGCCAAACAGAGTTAGTTATGTGAGTGAGGGAGGAGCAATGTCCCTTCCGAAATGCTTAGATTTTTTTTTTTTTGGCAGCTGATATTTCTACCTTTTAAAAAAACTTATAATACATTTCCTTTCTAATTTCTAGAGCTGAATGCTATGTAAAGGCTAAGTTGACTGTGTTAGTATCTTCTGGCGCCTCTAGGTCTAGAGGTGCATAGACTCTGTAAGCTTTCTATAGTCTAAGAAAGCTGCGGGGGTCTTCTGAGGATCCTGAATAACTTCTGACACCATAGACAAACTTATGGTTCTTTTTGTTTTGTTTTGTTTTTATTTTTGTTTTTAACAGACAATCAGAGAGAGGGATAGATAGGGACAGACAGACAGGAATGGAGAGAGATGAGAAGCATCATCAGTTTTTCATTGCGACACCTTAGTTGTTCATTGATTGCTTTCTCATATATGCCTTGACCACAGGCCATCAGCAGACCGGGTAACCTCTTGCTCAAGCCAGTGACCTTAGGTCTAAGCTGGTGAGCTTTGCTCAAACCAGATGAGCCCATGCTCAAGCTGGCGACCTCAGGGTCTCGAACCTGGGTCCTCTGCATCCCAGTCCAACGCTCTATCCACTGCGCCACCGCCTGGTCAGGCAAACTTATGGTTCTTTTTCTTTCTCCAGGTGGTCTCCGTTGTCCTAAGTGGGGCAGTGTATGTACAGTACAGATTCTAACAGTCCTGTTAAGGCTTGAGGCTTCCCCTAGAAAGGGGATTCTGAGCTTTCTAATTTTATAGGTCACTTGGGAAAAAGGATTTAAACTATTTTTTATTACATCTATGCCTCAAATTCTAAAGATCTAGTTAAAAGCACTAACTGAAATGACCAATATTTCATAAAATAAATCTTATACTCTACTTAATTATAAATCCCTTTTACATTCTAAGAAAACATCTTTTTTTTTTTTTTTATAGAGACAGAGAGAGTCAGAGAGAGGGATGGACAGACAGGAACGGAGAGATGAGAAGCATCAATCATTAGTTTTTCGTTGCGCATTGCAACACCTTAATTGTTCATTGATTGCTTTCTCATATGTGCCTTGACCATGGGCCTTCAGCAGACCAAATAACCCCTTGCTCGAGCCAGCGACTTGGGTCCAAGCTGGTGAGCTTTTTGCTCAAACCAGATGAGCCCGCACTCAAGCTGGCGATCTCGGGGTCTTGAACCTGGGTCTTCCGCATTCCAGTCCGACACTCTATCCACTGCGCCACCACCCGGTTAGGCTAAGAAAACATACCTTATTTATGCTGTAACTTCATGCACCCTAACAGATAATGTCTAAAAGCTCAAGAGAAACAGATTTCTGTTCACATCCTTTAGCCCTTTTCATCTGGGTTCAAAACTTAAATGTTTCTACTACCACAATTAGTCATCTATTTTCTATTTTCTCCTTTCTTCCTATTATGATGAAAATTCTACTGTTAAGCCAATCAATAGTAATATTTGTCACTGTCACTCTGGGTTTAGTGACCTAACATTGAACAATACTGAATCATTATACTGCTAATGATTACATATCCCCTAATATTTAAACCAAGATTTCAATATCACAGGGCTATGAAATAGCAAATAAAAAAGAAAATTAACAAAAGACTCTTAAAAAAAAAGACTCTTGAAATAACATATACATTTCTATCATAGAAAATATTTCTATAACAACAGATCCTTGGTACAAAAAGGAAGTCTTTTGTATTTGGCAGACTATACAATTCTATATGCCTTATTATTGGTACAAATTTAGTATAATTTACAATAAGAGGATTATAAACTACTACCCCAAAGAACTACTGATTTACTGAGAAAAATAAGGAATGGTCAATATGCAGTCACTATTTTGTGGCTACCTGGTTGGCAAAGAGATGCTAATCCTCTTTTTGACCTACGGTGCTTTACAACATTAAGTCAATATAAGAGTTGGGTTAGCAAACTGAAAAACACAAATTTTTCAAACTCATTTTTCTAACTGTGGGCTATTTTAGTTTACATAAGGTTCTCAATTTCCTCAAGGGCATAGTAACCCTATAATTCCCCGAGAACCCTTTCTTACAATTCTTGACTGTTATGGCTAAAACACTGGTTTTAGAAGGGGCAGTATTTCGTAAATCTTCTCAGGTCTGGCTGTAGGTATGAGGCGGGGGGATTCATTCCCTGGAGCCAAAGCAGAGGATGGGGGTGGCTGTAGCTAGGTGGTGGTAGCCCCTAGCTTACTGTGCTGTTAAAATCTTTTGTCTTAATAACTTGGCACAGCCCTTGAGCCAAGAAAAATGGTTTCTTTGTTAGTCAATATAAGGGAATTGGTCAGGGTGCCTGGGATTCCCAGTGCCTGAGGGGGAGAGGCAGGTGCCCGTAGCTGTGCAAGGAGCATGTCACTTTTTTTTTTTCCTCTTTCTCCGCCACTTCTTGTGCAGCCAGCTGCAGCCCAGCTGCCTTTACTTTCCCTACCCCTGCTACCCCTGCTGCCTCTGCTGCCGCACTGGGCCGCATCCTGGCTATGCCCCCCACTCGCAGGTAGGTGCCCGGTGATAGTGTGCTAGACTGCCTATGCTTTCTCTGGGTTTAGCAATTCTTGATTTTGCCAGTCTGCTCTAAAAGTTGGCCATTTTAATTCATAGAGAGTTTTCAGTGTATCTTTAGACAATTTTTACATTATAATTATTGGAAAATCTAATTTTGAAATTTTTTTATTTATTTTTATTTTTTACAGAGACAGAGAGAGAGTCAAGAGTGAGGGATAGACAGGGACAGACAGACAGGAACGGAGAGATGAGAAGCATCAATCATTAGTTTTTCGTTGCTCATTGCAACACCTTAGTTGTTCATTGATTGCTTTCTCATATGTGCCTTGACCGCAGGCCTTCAGCAGACCGAGTAAGCTGTTGCTCGAGCCAGCGACCTTGGGTCCAAGCTAGTGAGCTTTTGCTCAAACCAGATGAGCCCGCACTCAAGCTGGCGACCTCAGGGTCTCGAACCTGGGTCCTTGGCATCCCAGTCCAACACTCTATCCACTGCGCCATTGCCTGGTCAGGCTAATTTTGAAATTCTTAAGCATACATTTTAGTGGGGTTTGCCTCTTTCGCAGTTTGGAGGGTGGGAGGCAGTCTTTGAGCCACTTTGGCTGCTCAGTGAGAACATCAATCCAAATCTGTATATATGGAATTTGGTCGGGGTATCCAGGACGCCTGAAGATAACTGATTGAACCTGATAAGCAAGAGAGATATTAGCAGATCCCTCAGAAGGCCAGTGGGGGGGAGGGGTGGTGGTGGCATTTGCCACTCTAACTCACACAGAGTGCATAGTCTCCCAGAGGTAATGGTTGCTCTGTAGTCAGCTTGTTTCTTGAATTCACAGCCAGCATCAATAAGATTCTCATCTTCGTGGAGACATTTCTTTTTCCTTTTTTTTTTCTCTTTCTTTTTCTTAAGTTGGAAAGGGGGAGGCAGTCAGACAGACTCCCGCATGCTCCCAACCGGGATCCACCCCGGCATGCCCACCAGGGGGCGATGCTCTGCCCATCTGGGATGTCGCTCTGCCGCAATCAGAGCCATTCTAGCACCTGAGGCAGAGGCCACAGAGCCATCCTCAGCGCCCGGGCCAACTTTGCTCCAATGGAGCCTTGGCTGCAGGAGGGGAAGAGAGAGACAGAGAGGAAGGAGAGGGGGAGGGGTGGAGAAGCAGATTGGCGCTTCTCCTGTGTGCCCTGGCCGGGAATCAAACTCTGGACTCCCGCACGCCAGGCTGACGCTCTACCACTGAGCCAACCGGCCAGGGCCTTCTTTTTTTTTTTTTTTTTTAATTGAAAGGCGGGAAGGCATACAGTCTCCATCTGCATACACCCCCACTGGGATCCACCTGGCAAGCCCTCTAGGAGGCGATGCTCTGCCTTTCTGGGGTGTTGCTCTGTCAGCAGCTGAGGCGGAGGCCATGGAGACATCCTCAGTGCCAGGGGCCAACTCCCTCCAAACGAGCCATGACTGTGGGAGGAGAAGAGAGAGAGTAGGGGGAGGGGTGGAGAAGCAGATGGTTGCTTCTCCTATGTGCCCTGACCAGGAATTGAACCAGGAACATCCACACACAGGACCGAGGCTCTACCACTGAGCCAACCAGCCAGGGCCAAGATATTTGTTGTTGTTTGCTCTCCTCATCTTCTAGAAGATCAAATCAATGTCATCGTCCAGTAAGGCCTGAATTGATCTCTCCTTCCAGGATTCAGGGAGGGAGTCCAAGGTGCATCCACAGCCCTAATGCCTGTTTAATCATGAGTTCCTGAGGCTTCTTACTTTTTAAGCTTGGAAGCAGTACCATGAGCTTTCTGGTAGCGGGTGTACCATCACTGAGGAATCCAAAACCTTGTCTGTATCAGCATCTGGTTTCCTGCATAGAATGAGAACTCCCTTGTCATTGCCTTCCCTCTTGTGAAGCTTCTGAGAAGGTATATCCATGTCTGCTCCAAATGTTGCCACTCTAACTCAGAAGCTGCCTTTTATTAAAGTTGTCACTTTTTTGGTGGTTGCTTAGAAGTATGGCATTAAGAATAAACTAGTATGTAGTGTTCAAGAGCTTATCACTTTTTTTTTGTATTTTTCTGAAGTTGGAAATGGGGAGGCAGTCAGACAGACTCCCGCATGCACCCGCCGGGATCCACCCAGCATGCCCACCAGGGGGCGATGTTCTGCCCATCTGGGGCGTTGCTCTGTTGTGACCAGAGCCACTCTAGTGCCTGAGGCAGAGGCCACAGAGCCATCCTCAGTGCCCGGGCCAACTTTGCTCCAATGGAGCCTTGGCAAGCTTAGCACATTTATTTGTGCACATTTTATGCATTATAATTGTACATTATGAATATATATTATACACATTTTATATTATTAATAGTTTGCTTGACATTTGTTTTTTAAACTATTCAAAATAATTTTTTGTACCCAAATGCAGTTCATGTATTAATTGCATGATTGGAGAGCTACTGTGATTGTTATTTGTATGCTTCTTTAAGCCAGCATGATGTTTGGTGGTGCTTTAACATGGACTTCTTTCATTACAGAGAAGAACTCCACTTCCCTCTGCCAAATCTCAGAAACCCTGGCTGAAAAAAGGTCTGTATGCAGTGTCAGTGTATGTGTCTATATACAGATTTCTCTTATTATTTCTGTGTTCTATTTCTATATGCACTAGAGTTTTTAAAAGTGTGGTTGTTGACAAAAGCACTATTAGTGTAAATGTTATGCCACATCTAGCCTTTGTTTTATGGAGTTGTAAATAGAGTTTTATTTTTTAATTTAAAGCACAGAGCATTTATTTTTATTTTTATATTTTATTTTTTTACAGTGACAGAGACTCAGGGAGAGGGATAGATAGGGACAGACAAACAGGAACGAAGAGAGATGAGAAGCATCAATCATTAGTTTTTCGTTGCAACACCTTAGTTGTTCATTGATTGCTTTCTCATATATGCCTTGACCACAGGCCTTCAGCAGACTGAGTAACCCCTTGCTCAAGCCAGCGACCTTGGGTCCAAGCTGGTGAGCTTTTGCTCAAACCAGATGAGCCTGCGCTCAAGCTGGTGACCTCGGGGTCTCAAACCTGGGTCCTCTGCATCCCAGTCCTCCGCATCCCAGCGCCACCGCCTGGTCAGGCTGTAAATGGAGTTTTTATATTGTGTAAATGTGTACTGATTTCCTTTTCTTTTTTTTTTCTTTAGAAAATGAAATTTAACAGGGTAACATTGGTCAACAAGAGTACATAGATTTTGGGCAAACATCTCCATATCATTTGGACAGATTATGTTGTATATCCATCATCCAAAGTCAAATCGTCCTCTGTCTTTTTTCTTTTTTTCTTTTTTTATGGAGACTGAGAGAGAGTCAGAGAGAAGGGTAGACAGAGACAGACAGACAGGAACGGGGAGATGAGAAGCATCAATCATCAGTTTTTCGTTGCGCGTTGTGACACCTTAGTTGTTCTTGTTTTTTGTTTTTTTTTTTTAACAGAGGCAGAGAGAGAGAGTCAGAAAGAGGGATAGATAGGGACAGCATGAAGAATTTAATGTGATATTGCAGAATGCTCATGGTTAGTGTGTACTGAGGATAGTGATAAAGTAGAAAATCTAACAATGACTGGATCATTTGTTTTGTCCAAATACACTGCCCAGCTGCAGAGTTCCCTATTCTGGAGAAGCAGAACTGGCTGATACATCTGCACTACATCCGGAAGGACTATGAAGCCTGTAAGGTGAGAGGCTGGCAGGGGTTGGCGGACTCTGGTTAGGCAACTGACAGCCTTTCTGTCACCCACCGTTTGTCGCAGTTTCTGCCCCACTAATAACGTACAAGTTACTGTTTACTCACACTTGGTATATTTGTTAGCTTTTGCCATGATAATGCTGTTTAATAAGTAGTCTCAAAATTTCATGCCTGACCAGGCGGTGGCACAGTGGATAGAGCGTCGGACTGGGATGCGGAAGACCCAGGTTCGAGACCCCAATGTCGCCAACTTGAGTGTGGGCTCATCTGGTTTGAGCAAAAATTCACCAACTTGGACCCAAGGTCGCTGGCTCAAGCAAGGGGTTATTTGGTCTGCTGAAGGCCCGTGGTCAAGGCACATATGAGAAAGCAATCAATGAACAACTAAGGTGTTGCAATGCGCAACGAAAAACTAATGATTGATGCTTCTCATCTCTCCGTTCCTGTCTGTCTGTCCCTGTCTATCCCTCACTCTGACTCTCTCTCTGTCCCTGTAAAAAAAAATTAAAAAAAAAAAAAAAAATTTCAGTGGCCTCTAACAGCAGACATATTTATTCCTTGTGGGCCCTCTTGGCCATGGCTAGGCCTGGTCTGACCACAGGTTGTCAGGTTCAGGTGTTCAGTTGTGCTCCCTGGGTCTTTTCATTTTGAGACCAGGCTGGAGGGCAGTCATTCTCTAGACATGTTAATCTCACAGTGGAGGGCAGATGTTCAACGCAGTGTGGTACTTCACTTTTTGATATCCACATAGGTGAAAAATGGTCTTTTATTTAGTATTATTTTACTGTTCTCATTCTGGTGAGTTTTATCATCATTTGTGATCTAAAAACCATTTGTATTTCATTTTCTCTAAACTGTGTATATCTTTAGAATGTAATATATCACGTACTTGCTGGCAGATAGTATTAATGTGCAAAATACATTCTTGGTATTGTCTTTTTTGGCATTCACAGATTTGTAGTATTTCTAAGGTTGTGATTTTTCACTTTTTTTCCTCCCTAATTCAGTGAGAGGAGGGGAGGCCCAGAGACAGACTCCCTCATATGCCCCGACTGGGATCCATCTGGCGAGCCCTCATCTGGGGTATTGCTCAGCAACCAAGCTCTTCTTAGCTCCTGAGGCAGAGGCCATGGAGCCATCCTCAGTACCTGGGGCCAACTCGCTCCAATTGAGCCATGGCTGCAGGAGGAGAAGAAAGAGAGAGAGAGAGAGAAGAGGGGAGGGTTGGAGAAGCACATGGGCGCTTCTGTGTGCCCTGATCAGGAATTGAACCTGAGACATCCACACTCTAGGCCGATGCTCTACCATTGAGCCACCTGGCCAGGGCCAGTTTTTGACTTCTCTCTGTGGCATTTACACCTATGGTAATGCCCAGAACTAGCAGTGTTTCATACCAGTCTGAATCTTTAAAGGCTTCTTCCTTTCCTTCTGTGGCATTATCTTTTGTTTCCCTTTTCCTCTTTTGACCACTCTTTCTCTTTCCTTTTGTAGCTTCTTTTTCTCTTATTTCTTTAGAATTGGGGCTGTTCCTGGGTCCTGTTCTTGCTCCTTTTTCTGCTTACTCCACATACTCCCTCCTGATCACCAATCTGATCCCTTTTCAATACTTACAGGCATTTCAAATCCATCTTTTCTATAGGTGAATTTGTTTGCTTCCTTCCAAACCTGTTTCTTATCCTGTTCCTGTCTCAAGGCTACGTGCCATCATTCACCTGTCCATCTGTCAAAGTCCCCTGACCCACCTTCCCAAATATAATATAGATAATCATCAGATTCTGGAGGTCCTTCTCTTACTGTCTCTTGAAAGTGTTCGTGTACCCCCCCTTCTCCATGCCTTAGTGAATTCCCTTCATTTTGATTTAAATGACCACAGGAGTTCTTGTACCAGCCTCACCTCTAATCTTGCCCCTTTTCCATCTATTTTCAACAATCCTCCAGAAATGGTTTTTCATGGAACAGAGAGAGTCAGGTTACTTACTGCCAAAAACTTACCAGTGTTTCCCAACTGCTCTCAGCCTTCTCAACATGGCCTTTGAAGCCCTTCTCTCTCTGGCCCTCCTGCACCTCAGCTTCTCCCTCCCTGCTACCTGTCAGCTCAGGATTGGAGGCTGTTCACTCTGGGTGGCTTTCTCTGATTCTCTAAGTTAGAATCAGGTGCTGGCTCTCTGAGCTCCCGTAGCAGCTGGGCTCAGCCCATTAGAACAGAAAAGGTCACAGCCTGTGTTGCGCTCATCAGAGAGCTCCTAGCATCTGCAATGCAGCTTGGAGATCCTTTCATGTTTTTCCTAGCTTGACTAGATAGATTCTAAGATTGGCAAACTTTCTCTATAAGGGTAAATACTTTAGGCTTTGCAGGTGTATGCATACAGTTTCTGTCTCATAAACTTAATATTCTCTTGTTTTGTTTTGTTTTGTTTTTTTCTGAAGCTGGAAACGGGGAGGCAGTCAGACAGACTCCCGCATGCGCCCGACCACCGGGATACACCCAGCATACTCACCAGGGGGCGATGCTCTGCCCATCTGAGGCATTGCTCTGTTGCAACCAGAGCCATTCTAGCACCTGAGGCAGAGGCCACAGAGCCATCCTTAGTGTCCGGGCCAACTTTGCTCCAATACAGCCTTGGCTGGGGAGGGGAAGAGAGAGACAGAGAGGAAGGAGAGGGGGAGGGGTGGAGAAGCAGATGGGTGCTTCTCCTGTGTGCCCTGGCTGGGAATCAAACCCAGGACTCCTGCAAGCCAGGCTGACACTCTACCACTGAGCCAACCGGCCAGGGCTATTCTCTTGTTTTTTATAATCCTTTAAAACCATGCAGACTGCTTTTAGCCTGAGAGCTGTACAGAAATAGGCTGGGTAGGTTGTAGTCAGCCTGCAGACAATAGTTTGCCAACACGTTCTAGAACAAGCGATCACAGTAAGAGAGTTGATATTTTAAAAAATCTGAATGAGGCCCTGGCCGGTTTGCTCAGTGGTAGAGCGTCAGCTGGCTCAGTGGTAGAGCGTCAGCCTGGCATTCAGAAGTCCCGGGTTCGATTCCCGGCCAGGGCACACAGGAGAAGCGCCCATCTGCTTCTCCACCCCTCCCCCTCTCCTTCCTCTCTATCTCTCTCTTCCCCTCCCGCAGCGAGGCTCCATTGGAGCAAAGATGGCCCGGGCGCTGGGGATGGCTCCTTGGCCTCTGCCCTAGGTGCTGGAGTGGTTCTGGGCCCCACAGAGCGACGCCCCCGGAGGGGCAGAGCATCACCCCCTGGTGGGCGTGCCGGGTGGATCCCGGTCGGGCGCATGCGGGAGTCTGTCTGTCCCCCCCCCCCCCCCCCCCCCGTTTCCGGCTTCAGAAAAATACAAAAAAAAAAAAAAAAAATCTGAATGAACTACTTTACTAGTAACTATTAGTATTTTGGATTCTAGATCTCCTTGTCTATGTCTGCTTTTTCTTAAAAGTGCTAGAAGACACAACCACTTCTCAGAAGCATTTTTCTTTCTCTTTCAGGCTGTTATCAAAGAACAGCTTCAGGAGACCCAGGGGCTGTGTGAATATGCCATCTATGTCCAAGGTAAGACATGTTTCTTTTCTTCCTTAAAATTTTTTTTTTTTATTTATTCATTTTGAGAGGAGAGAGAGAGAGAGAAAGAGAGAGAGGAGAGAGAAGGAGGAGGAGCAGGAGGCTTCAACTCCCATATGTGCCTTAGACCAGGCAAGTGCAGGGTATTGAACCGGCGACCTCAGCATTCCAGGCCGATGCTCTATCCACTGCGCCACTACAGGTCAGGCTCTTTTCTTCTTGCTAGAGGAATGCATACTTCTTCAAGCTGTGCCAGTGTGATGAGGCAAAGCACGGTTGTGGTCAGGTGCTTCAGATAATAGGAATGTGAAATTAAGCACTGGACACACTCTTGCTCATAAAGAACTCAAGAATGAGCAAGGCCGTGGCTAATTGGCTCAGTGGTAGAGTGTCGGCCTGGTGTATGGATGTCTTGGGTTCAATTCCCAGTCAGGGCACGCAGGAGAAGTGACCAGCTGCTTTTCCACCCCTCCCCTCCTCTCCCTTTTCTCCTCCTGCAGCCAGTGGCTCGATTGATTCAAGTACATTGGCCCTGGGCACTGACAGTGGCTTCGTGGGGCCTCTACCTTAGGCTAAAAAATAGTTCAATTGTGAATATGGCCCCAGATGGGCAGACATCAGCCCCAGATGGGGGTTGCTGGGTGGATCCTGCTCAGGGTGCATGTGGGAGTCTGTCTATCTCCCCTCCTCTCACTTGGAAAAGAAAAAAAAATGAGCAGAAAAGTCTATAAACAATCTCAATAAAGTTCTATTAGATTCAAATATTGTTGAGGCAAAGGTCATACTGGTAACCAGATTCCTTAATTTTAAGGATAACATGGCATCATTCAACAAAAAAGAAGAGGGAAGGAAAATTGAGGTTCAAGAGGTAAATGCAGGCCGTGAAGAGCCTGAAAGGACCTCAGAGGAGGTCTCTGCTGGCTGCCTTGCTTCTGAGAAGGGTAGAATAAGCAATGGGCCACTGGAATACTATGGAAAATTATTGTTTGCCAAGACTAACACTACCTGTGAAGCTGGTCAGGTTGTAAATGTTATCAGTACTGGGAAAGATGCAAGCCAGTGCACATGTTGTAGCCATCACTGAACCAAAAGATTTGCCAATGATGTTGAGTAACAAACTTGAAGGGGATATAGTCCTCCTCCCCCTTCAGTCTTTGAAAAATAATCTTATTGTCTAATATTTATATGTCTTTTCCTCTCTTTTTTTCCTCTTTCAAGTATGGCCGTATTTATTCCCTTAATAAAAAGGGAAAGTGAAGAACTCATTATACTGAAAGCTCCTTTGTTAACTGAGTCAAAGTAAAGGTATTTCTTACAGTGAAACATTCAGGTCTCAAAGAAACAGATTTTAGCATGTCAACAGTTTTGCTAGTGTTTCAGTCTGAAGTCACAGCTGACTGTAATAAAGATTTAATTATCCAAAGAATTTTTTTTTTTTACAGAGACAGAGAGAGAGTGAGAGAGAGGGATAGACAGGGACAGACAGAAACGGAGAGAGATGAGAAGCATCAATCATCAGTTTTTCGTTGCGACACCTTAGTTGTTCATTGATTGCTTTCTTATATGTGCCTTGACCGTGGGGCTACAGCAGAGCGAGTGACCCCTTGCTCAAGCCAGCGACCTTGGGTCCAAGCTGGTGAGCCTTGCTCAAACCAGATGAGCCCGTGCTCAAGCTGGTGACCTCGGGGTCTCGAACCTGGGTCCTTCACATCCCAGTCCGATGCTCTATCCACTGCGCCACAGCCTAGTCAGGCCAAAGAATTTCTTTGATATGATTTCCCACCTCCCTCTTCTCCAATTTTTCTGATACCAGCCTCCATTCTTCCCAGAACATGATTTTATTTTCTGTTTCTTGGCAGCATTGATATTTCGTCTGGAAGGAAATATCCAAGAATCCCTAGAACTCTTTCAGAGGTGTGCTATTCTCAATCCTCAGTGTGCTGACAACCTCAAGCAGGTGGCCAGGTCTTTGTGAGTATTGGTGGTTGGGAGGCTCTCCCAGAAAACAGTGTGTAATGAGCACGCTCAGGAGAGGCTGCTTTTGGCAGCCTGATCTGCTTGGTACACAGAGGGAGAGTTGCTTAATAGGTAGAGGGGGGCTCACTTTGAAGAATGTAGATTAACTTTGAAACCTGACAAAATGAGAACAATTTGTATAAAACTGAATATTTCAAACGTTATATTCTAGTTTGACAGGGGTGCACTGGTACTGGTTATCACACAAATGGTGACATTGTGCCCTCAGTCCCCTAAGCTTATTGGAAACCCATGGGATTTTTCTCATCCAACACTTAGCATAATATTTGACACACTAGGCTGTCAGTGTTTGTTGAGTGGATGCCCTGAAAGTTCCTTCATGTCAGTGACCTGAAGTCTCTCCTAGCTGCCAGGCACACATACAGCTTCACTGCCCAGTGAAGTGTTCTCCGGTTCCCATTCCTACTTTCTCAGCTGCAGGGGAATTTATACCTGTACTATCTTTGCACAGAGCCCAGTTTGCCCCTTTTCTCCAGAACCGTGAGCCAGCATCAAGGAAAGAGACTTAGGCTTGAAAGAGAAAGGCCTGTCCCTAGTAGATGATAGTAGTAAATGATGGGAGCTCTTGCTGAACATGGTGTGTTATTTAGCTGGCTTCTTGTGTGGTCTGTGTTTTGTACACTGTAGAGCATAAATTACAGAAGACTAACGAAAACTGGTGTAGAGTGGGACCCTGGCCCTGGAGCTGCTGCTGGTTGCAACCCCTACTGGAGGAGTAGCTGCTGGTGCACAGCTGCTGTGCTGGCCTGGCCGTACATGCAAGCTCTTGGGCGGAGGCTCCCAGTTCTCAGCTGGGGAGGTGGGTCACATGCAGGAACAGCAGGCTTGGTCTTATACAAGCTCTGAAAATGCATTTCTCCTACAGATTTCTTTTGGGGAAGCATAAAGCTGCCAGTGAAGTGTACACCGAAGCGGCTAAACTGGACCAGAAAGACTGGGTGAGAGGATTAGCGAGTTCTTTGTTGTTAGTACTATGCTGATAGCTCCATTGGTCACATGGCTGCCTTTTGTTGTTATTACTGAGTGTTTACTGCCCCAGATGTCTTGCTCCTCACATTGGACCACTGCTTTGGTTCTGTATGAGATCAAACCCCCGTGTCAGCACAGCACAGTGTAGCTGCTGCAGCATGGGTTCTGACAGGGAATGTGGCAGCTGTGCAGTGTGGCATTCGTGTGAGTCCTGCTAGTAACCTGCCTTGCTTTCTAGAAGCCTCTCCTCCCTCTAAAGCTACCTTAGCTAGAGGGGGATCAATAAAGGGATTCCGAGAGATCCTGTAAACTCAAAGTTAGGAAATACAGGTTGGCCTTGCAGTGAACTAGAATTGGAAAGTGGTCAGCAACCAAGCTAGTTACTCTGCGTCTGTTTCATGTTTTTCTTTTGTGTATCAGCGAATGGCAAGTGCTTCTTGTAAAGGGTCAGCCAGTGAATATTTTGAGCTTGTGGCTTAATATAGTGTCTGTTGTAGCCTCTGAAATCTAAGGTTCTAGTGTAAAAGAGTCACAGACAATACCAATAAAGCTGTATTTACAAAAAAAGTTAGGGACAGATTTGGTCTGTGGGCCTTAGTTTGCCAACCTCTACTGTCTGTATCTGCAGATGGACTCCAGATATGGCTCTTCCATCAAAGCACCCTCCAGATGGCGTGGTCAGCCCCAAGTCTACATCGCTTAGTGAATTCCTAGATTCCTGTGAAAAGGAATCTGATTGACACATAGATGTATGCATATTTCCTTAGTGAGAACAGGGCACCAGTGGGGGTTGGGCAGTGGCAGCTTTTAGAGAAAAAAGGAATGGGGATAGGCTGGGTATGTGTCCCAAAGTGCCACATAGATTCACAATCTCCTGTTTGTCCTGCTTTTATCTCTTACAATCTGTAGGGTAAATTAAGGAACCTATTTTTTTTTTTAAGGAACCTATTTTTTAGAATTAAATATATTTAAGTATAAAAGCTAGTCAAAAACTAACTGGAGTGCATATGTTAAAGTTTAACCCTTGCTTACCAGTAACAGTCTCTAGCTGTCTGTTGTTTCACTCCAATACTGCTGGAAATTTAACACCTAAGCTGTTTCCTTTCTCTTGTGTAGGAGATCTGTCACAACCTGGGCATTTGCTACATTTATATGAAACAGTTCAGCAAGGTAAGTTGTAGGGATGGTGGCAGCAGCTGGCAGCTGGCTGGTGGTCTCACAAGGGTGCAGTTGTTACATGCGGTGCTGCCAGGGCTCATTTTGTGTTATTCCTCCTGCTGGCAGAGATTGTTGGAAATAAAATTGAAAGTACCATATACACTCATCCCTATTTTTTATTCTCATTTGTTGTTATCCATCCTTTTTTTTTTCTGCTTTTAACAAGAAAATGAAAAATTCTGGAAATATTATGAGGGAATGGTAATCTAATTGTTTTTTTTAATTTTCCAGTATAGAAACAAGTGCTCAACAGAACTTCTCAGAAAGTGTACTCAGTCTTAAACGTATAATCATATCCATGTGAGTGAGCTCTTTCATGCTCTGACAGCAACTGCTTTTAGTTTCCAAGGTCATTGGAGATGGATTTTCAGTTATAAGTGGACGTGAGTTCTGAGAGCTTTAGCTTTTGAGATTATCTTCCATGTGAGAATTTATATTTTACTGTGATTGAGCTGTAGGCTCTTGGCCTCTTTTATTAGATAAAATGCTTGGGCTTACCTTGGCATTCCGATACAAGGAGACATCTACCGATCCTAACTGAGGGATAGACGTAATTACCAAGAGTTCTGAAAGTTAATGATGGAAGCTCTATCATAGCTTAGAGTTTCTTTCATAAAGCTGTCTCTCGGTGCTTGTGAAGTTGTGTTCTCTTCCTCCAGTGCTGACAGGGCTGGGACTCCTCATTGGTTGGTATCCATCTGACAATGTTTAATCTATCCCTCAGGGATGTGAAAAAGATCTGTACATCAGCAGTTGAGGTGTGAGAGTATCTCTTACTCCTGTGGAATATATAATAAATAACTAATATACATAAATTAAAAAAATCTATCTTTAGTGGGCCCTTTAGGTGTTCTGGGCAGATCTACAGTGTTACATACTTGGTTAGGAGGCTTTTCTCCTCAGTATATTCCTAGCCAGCAGACTGCTGTTAACAGGATTATACTGAGCCAAGGGAGAGGTAGGGTTGGTCTCTGGTCAGACCTGTGAAGGAGAAAGAGATTATATTTAGACTTAACTACAAAGCTAACAGAGCTAGCACAGTACATGACATTTATGTAAATACTTGTTGAATCAGTGAATGACTAAGCAAAGCCCCCTTTGTCCATCCACTGGAAAGGATATAAGCTTTTCCGAGCAAGGAGTTTGTTTTGTTAGCTCTGGCATGCCTAGCACCTAGAATACTGACTGAGTGAATAAATGAAAACATTCATTCATCAAAATATTGGTGAGGTGCCTGGCCTGTGGTGGTGCAGTGGCTAGAACATTAACCTGGAATGCTGAGGTCACTGATTTGAAATCTCAGGCTTGCCCAGTCAAGGCACATAAAGAAGCAACTACAATTTGATGCCACCTGTTCCACCCCCCCCCCCCAACCTTTTACTCTATCTCTCTCTTTCTAAAATCAATAAAATCTTAAAAGAAATATTGGTGAGGAACTGAGGTCCCCCTGGGGAAGGTTGTACAGTTGGTCACTGGTGCACTGGGCAGTGCTGAACACTGGTGTAGTATCCCTCTTGACTTGTGAGGTCTGAGTCATGGGTATAATCATCAGGAAGTAGGAAACTCAAAAAGATTAATCATCTTGCTTAAATTCTTCCAAATGGCCCCAGAGGCAACTGCTCCCTATTTCCAGCTGTCCTGTCAGCAAGTACGTGTTTGCTGTGTTTTGTCTGTTGGGGTAGTGAGGGCTGATTGCTGAGACGGGGTGTTCACACATTGGTCCAGCAGGAGTGCTGTACTTCCCTTGTCCTTGCATGGTAGTGACTTGTTTCCCTCTGCCTCATTAATCCTGTCAGGCACAAGACCAGCTGCACCAGGCCCTGCAGCTTAACAGGCACGTGCTGACTTACATAATGCTGGGGAAGATTCACTTGCTGGCAGGAGACCTGGACAAGGCCATCAAAGTCTACAAGACAGCTGTGGAGTAAGTGTGTCTGTTTCATTTACAGCAGAGAAAAACGGAGAAAAAGGGAGCAGGTAAACGAACTCTCAAACCTAAGGCAAGAATATGTATGACTAATAACTATATAGTTGTATGAATTAGAGTAAAGGTTAAGCTAACGTAAAGAGCGTCCAATGGCTTAAGTAAGGAAGATGTGGGTTTTCCCCCCCATTGATTTGAGAGAGAGGAATGCAGAGAGAGGGATTGGGGAGAGAGAAGCATCAACTCAGCATTCCACTTAGTTGTGCACCCATTGATTGCTTCTCATATGTGCCCTGATTGAGGCTCAAACTGGTGACCTTGGGGTTGAGCTGGTGTCCTTGGATCAAGCTGGGACTCCGGGATGGAATTGGTGACTCCAGGGTTGAACTGGCGACCCTGGTGCTCCAGGACAATACTATCCACTTGCCACCAACCAGGGCAGACTTGTGTTTCTTTCTCACTTATCAGTGTAGCTGGTTTAGCCTCGCTGGGTGGTTCTGTACTTCAAGGTCAATGTGGGATCCAGGTTCAGTCCCTAAAGGGTTGTCTTCACCTGCATGATTGAAGTTGACTTACTGTGGCATCCATGTTCTAGGCTGTGGTGGGTAGAGGTGGTACAGGAAACAGTACTGAGTAAACAGCTGGTAGTGCTTTAAACAGCCCAGATGTTGCACATCTTGTTCCTGCTTGTGGTCCATGGTTCAGAATCAGTGAGGTGGCCATACGTGCTTTGGAGGAGGCTCTTGTTAGCATAAGACAAATATCTTGTTTTTTTAAACATCATTAAAGGGTGCCAGACCCCTGTGAGGGAGCTAATCAACCTTCCTAGGCTGGTGTCTGTGTTTCCCCTCTGGAGGCACATGCTAGCTTGCCTTCTCTGTGAAGGCTCTTGTCTTGTTGTAAGTGGGATAACTAGCAAAATGCTCTGGTGTCTCATTTGTTTGGTCACATAATAGAATGCCTAGTCACAGAGTCTGGTATTCCTGGTAATTAGACTACAAACTAAACTTAATTTGTTAATTACATTTTTCTTCTCCCTTAGTAGTAATGTAGTAACTTTTCTGGTTACAGTGGTCCCTTGTCTATCGCGGGGGTTAGGTTCCAGAAACCTCGCGATAGGTGAAAATCTGCTAAATAGCGACTTTATATTTATTTTATTATTTATACATATTTTAAGGCTTTATAAACCTTCCCCACACTCTTATAAACTTTCCCCACACTGTTATTAACCTTATTAACCTTTGGCACACTTTTTTTTTTTTTTTTTGCATTTTTCAGAAGCTGGAAACAGGGAGAGACAGTGAGACAGACTCCCCCATGCGCCTGACCGGGATCCACCCGGCACGCCTACCATGGGGCGATGCTCTGCCCACCAGGGGGCGATGCTCTGCCCATCCTGGGCATCGCCATGTTGCGACCAGAGCCACTCTAGTGCTTGAGGCAGAGGCCACAGAGCCATCCCCAGTGCCCGGGCCATTTTTGCTTCAATGGAGCCTTGGCTGCGGGAGGGGAAGAGAGAGACAGAGAGGAAGGCGCGGTGGAGGGGTGGAGAAGCAAATGGGCGCTTCTCCTATGTGCCCTGGCCGGGAATCGAACCCGGGTCCCCCGCACACCAGGCCGACGCTCTACTGCTGAGCCAACCAGCCAGGGCCTAATTAATATTTTTTTATATTTTTATATTTTCAGTTTTTTAGGTTAGAAAATGCTTATTTTACCACAAAAATAATTAAAATGATAAATATATAAAAATACCTATGTACCGCAAAATCCTGCGATATAGCGAAAAATTTGTGATACAAAATTAGATATATACAATTTAAAAATCTGCGATACAGTGAGACCACGAAGAGTGAACCGTGATATGGTGAAGAACGAGTATATATTAGTCACAACACAGCTTGCTTTCTTTAGTCACATTTTCTGTCCAAAAAGATATAAAAATCACTTGATTTGTTAAGTTAAAAGAGAGACTTTTGTGATCAAAAGGCTAAGTTTATACAGACAAGTAGGCACATTAAGTTCTGTGGGGCTGGTGGAAGCCTTGATATTTGACCCCTGCCTTCTAGAAATTTGCTTCCATAAATCTGGAGGGTAAAATTCTTCCAGTGTCTGGTCAAGGACTTAAGTCACAAAAATTTCCAAGGCAGAAAAGGAGCCAGTTGAGCATTTGGAACCTCACTGAGAATGTGGAAACCCACAGGTTGGAGATCATGTTTTGGTTGGGGTATGGATTCTCTCAGATTTGTGGGATTGACTTAGTTTGGGGGAGGGAAGTAATCAAAATGGGTATAATGGCAGAGAGTGAAGGACAAACACTCAGATGAACTGAGTAAGCTCTGTTTGGTAGCTTCTGGCTGGGGCTTTGGCCTCTCTGATTCTGGTCCCCATAGGGGATCAGCACCCTACCTTATTGCTTAGAAGCACGAGATGTTGTCACTGTGCATGTGCTTCAATGTCCCATTCACATCTGTTTCCCTGTGTGCTGCAGGTTCTCACCAGAAAATACAGAACTTCTTACGACTTTAGGATTACTCTACCTACAGGTAAGAACTTTACTCGCACATGCATGGATGTTAGACATGTTTTTGGTTTTATGGGCGTTGTGGTTTCCCTGCATTTTCATTTTACTTTAACACATTTTACTAAAGGTCATATGTAGCACATAAACCTTACTCATTTCATTATTATATATTTTTATATGTTAAAGGAATTAACTTAATTTTCTACATTCAAATCAGAAATGCAATTATAGGTTTTTTTGTTTGTTTTTATTCAGTGAGGAGGTAGGCAGAGATAGACTCCTGCATGAGCCCTGACTGGGATCCATCCAGCAAACCCATCGGGGTGATGCTCTGTCCATCTGGGGCCCTTGCTCTGTTGCTCAGCAACCGAGCTCTTAGTGCCTGAGGTGGAGACGATGGACCCATCCTCAGTGCCAGCATCAGTGAGCTATGGTTGCAGGAGGGGTGGTATTGTGTGGAGGAACTGACTCAAGTAAGCGCATTCGGGGTGTTTTGGGGAGTAACTGATTCGAGTTAGGGCTATCAGGCTTTGGGCAAAGGCCGTTTCTGTTCCTTCAGCCCAGCCAGGTCCTATAGGAAGGAGAAGATAGCACTGTCTAGCATAAGAAGTCTGTTTCCTCTCCCCTCCATATTCCTGAGTGTGAATGAAGTTCTTTTAGCTCAATTATTTCTTTTTATCAGCCTGAGAACTAGGGCCTTGGAGTCCTGGAGGGGCCTTTATCTGCCCCATTCCCCCATCAACTTCCCAAGTTCCCTGCTCAGCAGATCTTGCCTCTGGCTCTGCCTCTGTGGTAACCTTTCTGTCTGTTTCCTTTTTCTTTAAAAGGAATTAGGAATTTGCTTGGCCAGGCGGTGGCGCAGTGGATAGAGTGTTGGACTGGGATGCGGAAGGACCCAGGTTCGAGACCCCGAGATCGCCAGCTTGAGCGCGGGCTCATCTGGTTTGAGCAAAGCTCACCAGCTTGGACCCAGGGTTGCTGGCTCAAACAAGGGGTCACTTGGTCTGCTGTAGCCCCCTGGTCAAGGCACATATGAGAAAGCAATCAATGAACAACTAAGGTGTCGCAACGAAAAACTGATGATTGATGCTTCTCATCTCTCTCTGTTCCTGTCTGTCTGTCCCTATCTGTCCCTCTCTGACTCTCTCTCTGTCCCTATAAAAAAAAAAAAGGAATTAGGAATTTAACCCTGGGCCTTCCTGGCTTTGGTTTGGGAGGTTGGCCCCAGGGGCAATGAGGCTAACTAGAGCCCATTTCCTGCCAAGAGACATTAGTGTGGAGCAGCACTTGTGTGGCAGAAATGGTTCTTGGCAAATAGATACTTTACTTTTATCAGGGTACAAATGTGGGGATTTTTAGTATACTTTTTCTGTCTAATATCCATAGCTCTCATTTTGTTAAGAAAATTTTAAAAAGCCAGGGTGCTTCAGGGTATGATTGGCCAGCTCCCTAAGTGCCACCTCCCCTGACTCTTGTATACTTTTTCTGCAAGCTTGGTATTCACAAGAAGGCATTTGAACACCTGGGAAACGCACTGACTTATGACCCCACCAACTACAAGGTACTGCGGGCTGCCCAACTGCTCCTAGAGGTGATCTGGCCCTAGAAAGCATTTTGAATACCTGAAAAATTACCTTTTTCTTAGAAAAAATTATAAATAAACATGGCTCTTCTTATTTGAAAATACTGTAAAGTCAACACTTATTTGTTGTGCTTATTTTCCAAAAGAGCACATTTATGGGAACAAGCCTGTAATTTATGCAGAAAGCTTAGCAAAGCTTCTACAACTATTGTCAAAAATACTGCCAGAGAAATGACTTCTAGATTCTAAATGAACTTGCAACTACAGTTCTTGTCCAGATACACCTTTAGGGCTGCTAAGGTCATCAAGTGGGTGAATGTCATTGAGGGAGATTCAGAAAAACTGGCTGCAAGGGGTATGGACTCAGTCCTGTCGTGCATCCATAGTGGACTGACCTCATTAGCCCCCTCCTGACATGTGGACTGATGAAGCCGGGACTGGTGATGTCCTGTGGCAGAAGGAGCTATACCTTAAGTGGCAAAGAAAGGAGTATTTGAGTTGCCTGAAGCAGCACTTGGTGGACCAACTAGGGACAGCAGAGAACAGAGTAAAGGCAGTATTTACTTTAAAGGGCTCTGATGCTCTACTGCCTTCTGTGGTGAGAAGTAGGAAACAAATGAGCTGGGCAAAGTCAGTGATGTTTTCTCTCTTCTTTTTCTATACCATGCCAGAGAGCCACAGTGTGGCTGTCTTAATACCTTGACTATATTATGTTGTCCCTGGGAGTGTTTCAGTCACACTATACAGAGTAGCTACACCCAGGAAGACCCCTCATGGCCACAGCCTTTGGGAATGACTGAAGGGTTGGCTTCCCCCGTTTCATGTTTTCAGGCCATCCTGGCAGCCGGCAGCATGATGCAGACCCACGGAGACTTTGATGTTGCCCTCACCAAGTACAGAGTTGTAGCTTGTGCTGTCCCAGAAAGTCCTCCACTCTGGAATAACATTGGGCTGTGTTTCTTTGGCAAGAAGAAATATGTAGCAGTGAGTGTCTCCTTGCCCTCCCTGCTGTGCTCATGCGTGCTGCGTTGGGTCGGCCTGGCGTGTCCCTCAGTGAGTGCTCCTCTCTCCTGTAGGCTATCAGCTGCCTGAAACGAGCAAACTACTTAGCACCCTTCGATTGGAAGATTCTCTACAACCTGGGCCTTGTCCATCTGACCATGCAGCAGTATGCGTCAGCTTTCCACTTTCTCAGTGCCGCCATCACCTTCCAGCCGAAGATGGGGGAGCTCTACATGCTCCTGGCTGGTAAGGGGTGGTGTAGGGGACCCTCTCCTCAGTCTGCACAAGGGGAAAGATTTAGAGTCACTGGAGGCCAGCGGCTAATATCCCAGAGAAGCTATTCCTTGGCAGATCCTACAGGAATCTGGAGTGCTGTGTGAGAGTTTAGAAAACAAGGGGAAGATGACAGAGCACTTGGTTGCTTCTAACTTGGGAATTTCACTCAGACACCCAACAGGTTAAATTAAGATCATCCCTAGTTTATCTTCCACCAAATGTTTTCCCGTGTCTCAACAATTCTTATATCTAAATATAAGCCCCGCTAAGTTCCAGATATCATCAAGTGTAAGAGATAGATCGTATAGCCTCACCAGGCGGTGGCGGCGCAGTGGCTAGAGTGTCAGATTGGGACATGGAGGACCTAGGTTTGAAACCCCAAGGTTGCTGGCTTGAGCGCGGGTTCATCTGGTTTGAACACAGTCTCACATGACTCCACGGTTGCTAACTGGAAGCCCAGGGTTGCTGGCTTGAGCAAGGGGTCACTCGGTCTGCTGTAGTCCCCTCCCTGGTCAAGGCACATATGAGAAAGCAATCAATGAACTAAGGAGCTGCAGTGAAGAATTGATGCTTCTCATCTCTCTCCCTTCCTGTCTGTCTATCCCTATTTGTCTCTCTCTGTCTCTGTCAGAGAAAAAAAATAGATAGATCTTACAGGGTTGATGGGGGGATTGCATGATTAAATAACCAATGAATATTAACTATTGGCTTCATTGTTAGTTACTATAATACAGAAGAATTGACTAAATATTATTTCTAGGGGATACTTCTCTGTACACTAAGTTTAATAAATGTAAGCCCCATAGCAGTTTGCATGTTCTCATTGACATTGGTCTTCAGGTGCATTTTTGGGTCATTATTGCGGGGTTCTTAACTTACAAGAGAAAGGTTACAAGAGCAAATTGAGTGGTGGTTATTTGGGGGTAGCCTGAACACAAAGCGAGTCTAGTTCTAATGGGGATAGGAATGTAAACAGATGGCCAGCACCATGAGGCACAGGTAGCAAGTCTAACGTCACAAAGTGGAGGGCCTTTACATGTTCTGGAGAATAAGCTGGGATTCAATCACTTAGAATGGCTGAGGGGCCACTGAACAACGGGCATGCAGCCATGAACTTGCATGACATACCCTGCCATCAGTAGGTAACAGTGTCACAGAATGTGGTGGGGGATGCATCAGGGAAGTTTGGGGTCAGATGATGAAGGGCCACGAGTATAGTGCAAGGACTGTAGGCTTTGTCCTGAAGGCTGTGTTCTTACAGCTGTGTTCCTGGAGCTCCTCTTAAGCGTCTGGTAGAAGTGAGAGCATGCATTGGGATGGTAGGAAGGGCGGGGCTTCCAGAGCAGCTCTGTTATTTTATAGGTGAGGCTCAGAAAATACTGATTAAAAACTTGAGAGAGTCCTGGTGCTAAACAGTTTAAAGATTATGGTTACGGATGATGGAGGACAGTGAGGATTCTTAGATGGGAAAGTGACTGGTTCAGATTTGTCTGTACTGTGAAGAGGGGACTGTTGAAGACAACATTGGGTATCGAAGTGGAGTGATTGGGTAGATGGTGCCCAGAGCTGAAGGTAAAGGAGCAGTCACAGTTGGGGGCTGAATAAACTGGAATGAAACAGGAAAAGCCTCTGCTTTCTAAGCCAGGCTTCCCAGCACCGTCCTCACTGTCTTTGTTGCAGTGACTCTGACCAATCTGGAAGATGTAGAGAATGCCAAGAGAGTTTACGCAGCCGCAGTCCGCCTGGATAAGTAAGTTGCTCCGCTGGGAATGTACTGGGGGGGGGGGGAGGGGGCTCTCCCACACCACCAGGTGGCGCCAGAGCTGGCTTTGCCTGCATCAGCTCCCCACACCCCTGATGCTTGCTCCCCATGGCCTGTGCAGGGCCGAGTGCGGGAGGATGTGGTACTGAGCATGCAGAAGCTTGGTGGGAGCAACACAGGCACTTCCAGTCAGGATGCCAGAGAAGATCAGAGCCGGCAGGGGGCTTGGGTCTGGATGTGACTCTGGGCTCAGCTTAGTCTCAGGTGAATGTGACTCTCGGGGTTTATCCCCCTGGCATTGCTAGGCAGCAGGGTAGGGATCTCTTCCTCAGCAGCCCTGGTGGTCTCTGTTCAGGGCTGACATGACAGACTGAGTCCCCACACCTGCTTTGCCAGTTGGGTGGTTCTTCCTTGATTCTCTCCCATGAATCCATGCAGCATGTGTTCTTAACTTGCTATAGACTGGAGAATCTCTGCTTACGGTTTGTTTTGTTTTTGTGTAATGAGTTTCTATACATGACCATTTGTTGCAAAGCCTGCGTTCCACAGAACTGTCTGTTTACCACAGGTGTAACCCTCTGGTGAACCTGAACTACGCCATACTGCTCTACATGCAGGGCGAGAGGGGGGCCGCACTGGCCCAGTGCCAGGAGATGGAGGAGAAGGTCCGCCTGCTCAGGGACAACAGCTCTCTGGAGTTCGACTCTGAGGTTTGTCTTTTATTAGCTGTCATGAGTCATAAGCAAGCTGTCAGGAAACTCTGGAATCCAGCCCAAGTAATCCAGATATAACCTATTATAAGTTCATGCCTCTTTTGGCTTTGACATTCCTAGCAGCATGAATTATTCAACTAATAATAACATGAGAGAAAACTTTACTAGAAATTAATAGTAAGAGGACATTCAGGCTTCTCAGTCTGTTATCGGTAATACAACTCCTCTGAGTTGAGGTCTTTGTCTCTTGGTAGCTTCTTCCCACTTCTGTGGGAAAGGTGGAATTTAGCCCAATGACACACCAAACTTGAATTGTTGGGTTTGAGATCCTGATGAACTCTCTTGTCATCCACTAAGGGCAGTTTATGTTTTCTGCTGTTTGACAATGACTTCCTCTCTCAAATGCCAGTACCAGTAGTCACTATTTCAGATAAAACCCATTTGGAGGCCTAGGAAGAGGTGGGTAGACTTGTCTCTGCCAGTCATAACTTGATTCTTCTTTCTTCCCATGTGGGTACAAGATGGTGGAGATGGCTCAGAAACTGAGGGCTGCTCTCCAGGTCGGGGAGGCACTGGTCTGGACTAAACAAGTGGAAGATCCCAAATCAAAACACCAGACCCCTTCAACCAGCAAAGCTGCCAGTTTCCAGCAGTCCCTGGGTTCTAACCAAGCTCTGGGACAGGCAATGTCTTCAGCAGCTACACACAGGAAGCTCCCTTCAGGTAGGAAGTTACACAGTGCCATGAAGCCCTTGTGGGCACAGCCACATGTGCCAGCAAATAGGTCACAGCTTTGAGTAAAGCCTGCACTTGTTAGACTCAGAACATGTCCAATGTCATGTGCCCAGAAGGGAGGAAAAAGCTACAGGTGGCCACATTGGCACTCGTTTCTTTAAGGCAAGTTGTGTGTTAGGTAGCAGTTGCTGGCAGGCTTAATTGGATGGTTAATAACACTGGGTCTTTACAATATTCAAGTTTAGAAATGCATTACAGTACTTTCTTTTAGGTAGTCCTGCTTTAATCCTCACTGCCTTATCGTAAATTGGCATGGCACAGGTAATTAAAGATTTCTTTCAGCTTGACTGGTGGTGGCACAGTGGATAGAGCATCGACCTGGGTTGCTGAGGACCCAGGATCAAAACTCTGAAGTTGCCAGCTTGAGCACGCAATCATTGACATGATCTATGGTTGTTGGCTTGAGGCCAAAGGTCACTGACCTGAAGCCCAAGGTCGCTGGCTTGAGCCCAAGGTTGCTGGCTTGAGCCCAAGGTTGCTGGCTTGACAAAGGGGTCACTGGATTGGCTGGAGCCCCCTGGTCAAGGCATATATGAGAAGCAGTCAATGAACAATTCAAGTGCTGCAACTACAAGTTGATGCTGTTCATCTCTCTCCCTATCTGTCTGTCCCTGTCGGTCTCTCTCTCAAAAAACACAACCAAGCCTGACCTGGTGGTGGCGCAGTGGATAGAGCGTCAGACTGGGATGCGGAAGGACCCAGGTTCGAGACCCCAAGGTCGCTGGCTCCAGCAAGGGGTTGCTTGGTCTGCTGAAGGCCCGCGGTCAAGGCACATATGAGAAAGCAATCAATGAACAACTAAGGTGTTGCAATGCGCAATGAAAAACTAATGATCGATGCTTCTCATCTCTCTCCGTTCCTGTCTGTCTGTCCCTGTCTATCCCTCTCTCTGACTCACTCTCTGTCTCTGTAAAAAATAAATAAATAAAATTAAAAAAAAAAAAAATCTCTTAAAAAACACAACCAAAACAAAATGAAAATATTTCTTTCAGTGAGTCATTGAAGGCAAACTCAACTATTGCTTTATTTCTTCAGTTACAGTTTAACTTCACAGCGGTAAAGATAACACCGCAGAAACTACAGGGTTTCTTGAAATTTAAGAGTGAAAATAATGATTTCTTTTGGAATTGTAGAGCTGAGGACTCAAGCCACCATCTCTTCCCCTGGATCCAGAGCACACTATGGAAGCATGTCCCACTGAAGCACCAGCACAGATATGATAAAAACAGCAGTAGGATGACCCCAGATTAGGGATTTCTTTGGCGAGGATGAACCAGATTAAGAAAGGTCACATGATACAAGTGGAGTGGAGGCCAGTATGTTCCTGGGCACCACAGAACACAGTGTGTTGTGACAATCATGAGGAGCCTGAGGCCTCTGCAAACCCTATTGGCCCCATCACTCAGGAAATAGAAGCGAGCCCAGACAGCCCCTCTAAGACGTGAGAGCAAGGCTCATGGCTCTATGCATGTAGCTCCAAGAGCCAGCAGTGTACATGATGCTGTTTGCCTTTGAAAGGACTTTTATTTCCTGGCTGACTGACCCCTTCCTTTGTAGGAGGAAAGTTGGAGGCAGATTTTGTTCAGTAGTCTTGTCATGAGGAACCCTTTGCTTAGCTGAGGTGATTCTCAGGCTATGGGGCAAGCCCCCAAGGCAAAAATATCATGCATTTATAATTTAGCTCTAATAGTCTTGATTTAAAAGAAAAAAAATGATGAAAAAACTCTGTGAATTGAAGTTGAACCTGTTGAGTATCCTAGTTGCAGTTGTCCAAGGGAATGCAGAACCTGTCCCTTGAGAGGTTGGAGTCTGGAGCCAGATCCTGTCGGCGTGATGAGAAGCAGGAGGCGGGCC
This sequence comes from Saccopteryx leptura, assembly GCF_036850995.1. Lineage (NCBI taxonomy): Eukaryota > Metazoa > Chordata > Mammalia > Chiroptera > Emballonuridae > Saccopteryx > Saccopteryx leptura. The sequence goes on from NC_089508.1 coordinate 126,217,731, forward strand.
ATCTGGGGTAAGCACTGAGGACTGAAAAGAGGAAGAACTTAACCGACGAATATTAAGACAATCAGTGATGAGATGCTGTCAGTACATGATCTGTACATATTTTTCTAGAATAAAGACTATCGTTATCCCTTCGGGAAACGTTATTTGATAGATACGTGAATTCCAAACTGCCCTCTTGATGTTCCGCTTATCTGTCAGACCTCACCCTTATTGGACTATCACCCCTGAGACAGAGGAATTCCACAAAGCTGACAAGCTGCCCCAAGGAGGGGCTCTGGACATACCAGGACTTTTGATTCAACACCCACATGCTCGAAATTTTTCTTGACCCCATATAATTTGTCCCCCTAGCTTGTACTGGTGCATTTCTCCCAGAGGAGTGCCCCGGCAGGTCTTTCTCTAATAAAGCCTGCACACCTGGTGATCGAGTGCCGTCTCAGTCTTACATTATTCAGGTATAAAAATGAAAGGTCACAATAAAAACTTTTAAAAAGAACTGATGATCATGGTTTTTCCCTTCCCTGTTTGTCAGCCGAGTTTGAGACTGGAGAAGGACCCTTATGCTAAGTTCCTGCTAGAGTTTGCTTCAGGGCCAGTCCCTATTTTGTACTTAAAACGCCTTTTTATCACCATAATTTGAAGGTGGAGGACTGACCTAATGGCAGACCTACCTATGTTTAGAGTTCTTTATGTTATGACTGGGTCTGTTTTGACAATGAAGCCACAGCTAACTGAGCAGAAAACTCTTCAGTTCTCCTATCTGAGAAATAAACAGTAAGGGAACAGCAGTGATACCCTGGCCCCTGTAGCTGGTGTGTGCCAGAACTGAGATTTGTACTCAGAGCAACTGAGAGAGCTCACTTCTCTATCAGTGTGGAGTCTCATGTGCCTGTGTGTTGCGAACCAGGTCCATTCCTGAGGGAGAATAGTGGGGGATGAAGAAATAAACACAGACAAAATATGGGATTGGGAGGTCTTCTGCAGGCTGATGACCTACAAAAGCCCCAATATTTGCAGTCAACTTTATTTTATAATGCAGAGAACAAAGCTGTTTGCAGCTTGGGTATTACCGGGAACTTTAGCAAGGAAGTCTCCAATACAGAGTCATGCATAACATCTTAACTAGCAGTTCCTAACAAAGGATAGGAGGAAGGGAATATAGATTGCCTTTAGCAACTCAATCAAGCAAGGAATGTGAGGGAAGGCTATAAGGACTTTGTCAGTTTACAACCTGTCTTCTGCACCTTGTGACTGAAAATATCTTGGTGAGAAATAGGGTGTAAAGTAAGACAAGGTGGAGAAGAGGAAGGAGGTGTGAGAGAGATGTGGGAGGTAAACTCTACGCAAACCGGGACTGACAGAAAGTGGCAAGTAACAGATGAGGATGTATGACCATTGCTGGGGAGTTACACAAATCACAGAGGAACACTGCGGGACTGGAGTTGGGTGTTGTGGAGGTTGGTTGTGCCCTTATTTATCTTTGAGACATCAAATGCTGACAGCTATCAGACACTTGTACAGCTAGATTTCAGGTGTGGAATCTGGCTTGAAGATTAAGATTCATGATTAATTTGGATTTGGGTGATGGTTGAAAACACAGACTTGAAAGTAGTCATCCAAGGAAAGCTAGGACTAGGACGATGGGGGACCAGAAATGAAAACCCAACGCCGAAAGGGAGAAGAGCCCACAAAGGAGACAAGAGAAGCAGCTGATACAATGAAGGCAAAGGAAGTTCAGGAAGGGAATGACCAATCCCACTGAACCCTTTGAAGAGAGAGGGGCTGTAGCCTCATTATATAATATAGGAGGAAGCAGAGATTGGGAGAGTCAAAAGGAATTTTGCAAGGTAAGTGTTGGAATCCATGGGAGTCCAAAAAGACCAGAGTAACAGGCTTTATTGGAAGGAAGAAAGGAACCCTGCCAGGCACTTCTCTGGGGAGAAGGGGCTCCAGTTACAGACTAGGGGTGAATTTTACAGCGTTTGGTAGAGCCTAAGGGGGTACTGAGTCAAAAGTTCTGGAATGTTCCCTTTTACGTTTTTACGATTTCAGCTTTCTGGAATGCTCCTTCTTGGGCGGTTGATCAGCTTCCTGGAACTCTTCTGCCTCAGGGGCGATTGTCCAGTAAGTAAGGGTGAGGTCAGGCAGCCAGGTGGAACAACAAAAGGGCAGTTGGAATTTCATATATCTATCAGTAAGTGACAATTAGAATTTGAACCCAGGTCAGGATGCAGAGCTTCCACTCTTAACCATTAACTACCAAGCAGTGCTGTACTTTTGGTGAACACAAAGGCTTGGAGACTGAAGGAGTGGAGACTGCACTGCTGTTATGGCAGAGTGAATGGAAGAGAGCATTTCAGAGGGCACAACTGAATTTATTATGCTAATCTGAGAAAATTTTAGCATTTGAGGAGACAAAGGGAAAAAAGGTCTTTTTTTTTTTTTTTTTTTTTTTTTTTACAGGGACAGAGAGTCAGAGGGACAGACAGACAGGAACGGAGAAAGATGAGAAGCATCAATCATCAGTTTTTCGTTGTGACATCTTAGTTGTTCATTGATTGCTTTCTCATATGTGCCTTGACCGCGGGCCTTCAGCAGACTGAGCAACCCCTTGTTTGAGCCAGCGACCTTGGGTCCAAGCTGGTGAGCTTTTTTTTTTGCTCAAGCCAGATGAGCCCATGCTCAAGCTGGCGACCTCGGGGTCTCAAACCTGGGTCCTCCGTGTAGCATGCACCAGGTACAATAACAGACGTCAGAGACTTTCAGGAATATAGATGTTTCTTTCTTTTTTTTTTTTTTTGTATTTTTCTGAAGCTGGAAACGGGGAGAGACAGTCAGACAGACTCCCGCATGCACCCAACCGGGATCCACCCAGCACGCCCACCAGGGGCAAAGCTCTGCCCACCAGGGGGCGATGCTCTGCCCCTCTAGGGCGTTGCTCTGTTGCGACCAGAGCCACTCTAGTGCCTGGGGCAGAGGCCAAGGAGCCATCCCCAGCGCCCGGGCCATCTTTGCTCCAATGGAGCCTCAGCTGCGGGAGGGGAAGAGAGAGACAGAGAGGAAGGAGAGGGGGAGGGGTGGAGAAGCAAATGGGCGCTTCTCCTGTGTGCCCTGGCCGGGAATCGAACCCGGGACTTCTGCACGCCAGGCCGACGCTCTACCACTGAGCCAACCGGCCAGGGCCAGATGTTTCTTTATTGGCCAGTTTAACCTGCGCAGGGGCGAATTCCCAGGTGTCCAGAGACACCTTACTCACAAGGAGCTACAAACGGGAATTGCGCCTGGCGCTTACAGCTAGTTCCTTATATATCCTAAGTAAGCAAGCATAATACAGAAGCAGATGTGGTGGTAACCTATTCGCTAAGGGGGCTGCACATAGCATAGCAACAGGGGCTGGGTCTAGCTCATTGGCGAATTCCAAACAAACTTCTGATAAGGGTCTTTAACCAATGGAATGCAAACGTTTTTCTTTGTTCTCAGCCTCACAGGGTCCCTATCTGTCTCTGCTTCTTGAACGACCTTGGGCATGGTATTCCTAACAGAACAGGAGCAGGACCTGCCTGTAACCCTTAAATTCCCTGTTCCATCAGTGCCCTGCCTATATCCTATTATTTTAGATATTCTGATCTTCTCTTGGTCCTTACATTCCCTACTCCTGTTAGGGCATAAATCAAACCCTTGATTCTTCATCAGAAGGAAGGATGGTATAGGTAGGTTGAGATAGGACCATTACTTTTACAGTCTCAATTCTCTTTTTAATAAATGTGAGGAGTTTATTAGAAATTACAGGCCCAACAGTAAGAGTTAACAAAAGTATTAGTAATGGCCCAGCAATTGTAGATATGAGGGTAGTTAGCCATGGAGAGGTCTTGAACATAGAGACATACAGCCTGGGTTATTTTTTTTTTAACTTTTTTTATTTTTTAACCTGTTTGCTAATACTTTAATATTCTCCCTAATTATTCCAGAATGATTAGTATAAAAACAACATTCTTTACCTAAGGCAGCACATAATCCTCCTTGTTTGAGGAAAAGGAAATTGAGCCCTCTCTGGTTCTGTAAGGCTACTTCTGCTAAAGAATCTATTATGCTTTTCTAAGAAAATTACCTGGTTCTGAAGTATGGCAATGTCCCTATAAAAGGTATGGGACAACTGTTTTAAATTCAAGTCCCCTTGAATTAGAGCAGCAGCTCCTACTGCTGCTGATCCTACAACACCTATAGTGGCTATGATAGGTATTAGAGTGGGAGCTTGTTTTTCTCTTCTTAGAGGTGGCATAAGGAGGAAATCAGGATTGCCTCCATATAGATACACTTGAGGGATGATGTATGCATTTATACAGAGCTCAGGTTTTGTAGGAACAATACATTTGAATATACCTTGGGTATACACAAACCATAATCCTTCTGGTGCTTTTATTACCTTAGGTTTTTCTGGATCACTAACCAGAATTTCTTGATTAAGACAATAATCGCTCTAATTAGAATTAATTACAGTAAAATTAGCTATGGGATAACAAGTCCCTTTTCCATGGAATTCAGCTAAGGTGAGAGATCCCCCCAGAAAAACAATCTTTTATTTGGTCCTGTTTTCCAGTATTGGGAGGGATTATAGTACTAGGAACTAAATTTCCTCCTTCTGATGTATTAGCCCCTATCCCAATGTAAAAAGGGGGGTTTAGGGCTAAGGCATAGTCAGCAAGACTCAGTGATATTAGGTTGAGTGTTATTAAAGTAAGTAAACACTTTGTCTAATAATCCCAGTTCTTCCTGTTCTCCGTTAAGTAACGGATGGACAGTGTGATAGGGTGCTTTATAATCTGTTCTTCCTGGTACATTATATGAAGTTGGACTAACTAAGTCTATTTTGCTTGTGGAAGAACTGGTCAAGGAAGTGGCTGATGGTTTGGGCACTCTAGGGGCTAGCTTATTCTTTTCCCCTTCAAAGAGAAGCTTATTCTTGGTGGGTAATAGTAAAGAAGGTTCCTGGATCTGCACCTTCGATATAAAGTCTTATTGCCCATGTTTTTCCCTTACTCCAACTTGGGTCTTGTGGCCTTTTGATGGTAACAATGATAGGGTTACAATTGTTTATAGAATACTGGTAATCCCTTTCATTATTAGGCCTTTTCCCTCCAAACTCAGGCGGAAGAGATCTATGTCTGGGTCAGATTTAGATGGCTTCCATTGGGAAGCAAGTGTTTCACAACCCCATGCCTTACAATAATAATCAGCAGTAGATCCACAAGTGTGGCGTCGCCCTGGAAGAGGCTCAGGGCACACATAATGTGGAGTATACCACAATGCCCTATTATGGCGAGAGGGTGTACACACTTCAACATTTTCTATTTGTGGTGAGCCTAAAGGCGTTCTAGGTTTCCATCCCACATACCTGCGTGCTGTGGGGGAATTACAGAATTCATTATCAAAGAACTTTGAAAAATCTACTCTGAAAGTTACTTGGTTACCCCATGTTTTTTTTTGTGCTATTACTGTTCCATCAGCTGTCCTAATTAATACCCTGTTTTTTATTATTATTATTTTAGTTCCTTACTGGGTAAATTACACAGAGTTATTAGTCCTAAATGGAGGAGAAGGTGAGCTTTAAAGGCTCTCCAGGGGTCTGACCTGCCATTTCTGGGGTCCTTCGTCGGGTGGTTGGGCTGGCTTCACGTGGGAGAGGTGGATTCAGTAGGGCTTTTCAGCTACCCGGACTGCAGAAGGGATGCTGAGCAGTACCTGGAACGGTCCTTGCCACCGCGGCTCTAGGTTCCCTCGTCGGTGGTTAAGAATCCAAACCCACTGCCCAGGGTCCGGTGGCGAGAGCCTCTGGGTGTTGTCTCCCGATGCTGCAGTCCTTTGCTCCCGCAACTCCCTTACTTCTCTCTGAATCTGCTGCAATGCCTGTAGGGACTTGAGGAAGTTATGATTAGACACTTCTATTTCCTCTCTGGTGAGCTGGGGAACCAGAGGAACTGGTTGTCCAAACATGAGCTCATAGGGAGTCCACTTATTTTTTTTTTCTTTCTTTTTTTTTGTTTGTTTGTTTGTTTTTTTCCGAAGCTGGAAACAGGGAGGCAGTCAGACAGACTCCCGCATGCGCCCAACCGGGATCCACCTGGCATGCCCACCAGGGGGCGATGCTTTGCCCCTCTGGGGGGTCACTCTGTTGCGTCCAGAGCCATTCTAGCGCCTGAGGCAGAGGCCACAGAGCCATCCCCTGCGCCCGGGCCATCTTTGCTCCAATGGAGCCTCGCTGCAGGAGGGGAAGAGAGAGACAGAGAGGAAGGAGAGGGGGAGGGGTGGAGAAGCAAATGGGCGCCTCTCCTGTGTGCCCTGGCCGGGAATCGAACCCAGGACTCCATGCACGCCGGGCCGACGCTCTACCGCTGAGCCAACTGGCCAGGGCCCACTTATTAATGTAAGGTGTACATCTAACCCGGAATAGGGCAAAAGGGAGTAACTCTACCCAGTTTTCGCCGGTCTCCTCCTTCAACTTAATCAAAGTTTCTTTCAAAGTCCTATCCATTCTTTCTACTTGCCCTGAGCTTTGAGGCCTGTAAATACAATGTAATTTCCAATCAATTCCTAGCCTCTTAGCTAACTCCTGGGAAATCTTAGAGATGAAAGCTGGTCCATTATCAGATCCTATAGCTATGGGGATCCCATATCTAGGGATGATCTCCCTTAGCAGAATCTTACAAACTGTGGAAGCAATTTCACCCTTGGTGGGAAAGGCCTCTGTCCATCCTGTGAAAGTATCTATTAGTACAAATAGATATCTGAATTCTATTTTCCCTGGAGTCATCTCTGTAAAATCTATTTCCTATAATTTTTCTGGGCACTTTCCCCTATACCTAACTAAAGGGGGAGCTTCTTGTTAATGGCATTGACCTTAGTAAGTACAAGCCTTACATCTAGAAACTATAGATTGTACTATGTTTCTAATCTGGGGTCCCAAGTAGTACTTCTTTATTTATATATATATATATATATATATATATATATATATATATATATATATATATATATTTATTTATTTATTTTTTGTATTTTTCTGAAGCTGGAAACAGGGAGAGACAGTCAGACAGACTCCCGCATGCACCCGACCAGGATCCACCCGGCACGCCCACCAGGGGGCGATGCTCTGCGTGACCAGAGCCACTCTAGCGCTTGGGGCAGAGGCCAAGGAGCCATCCCCAGTGCCCGGGCCATCTTTGCTCCAATGGAACCTTGGCTGCGGGAGGGGAAGAGAGAGACAGAGAGGAAGGAGGGGGGGGTGGAGAAGCAAATGGGCGCTTCTCCTATGTGCCCTGGCCGGGAATCAAACCCGGGTCCCCCGCACGCCAGGCCGACGCTCTACCGCTGAGCCAACCGGCCAGGGCCCCAAGTAGTACTTCTTGACAAGTTGTTCTAGCTTGTTCTGCCCTAGATGGGAACTTGCGTGGATTTCCTTTACAATTTCTCCTATAACTCCTTGGGGTAGGTATAGTCTAGTATCTGGAAGTTCTATCCATCCTTGCTTATTCTTTTTACCCCCTAATTGCCTTCCCTCTTGTTCTTCTTCAGGAGCATACTTAGGGTCTGGAGGCAGCAAGGGTTGAGGCAAGAGCAGAAGAATGTCTGCAGTCCCTCCTTCCGCAGCTTCTCTGGCAGCCATGTCAGCAAAACGGTTTCCTTGAACAATGGGAGAGTCCCCCTTTTGATGTCCTTTGCAATGAATTATGGCTACTTTAGAGGGAAGCCAAATGGCATCAAGCAGGGCTAAGATCTCAGTCTTATTTTTAATTTCTTTTCCTCCTGCTGTTAGTAAGCTTCTTTCTTTGTAAATGGCACCGTGAATGTGGGCAGTGGCAAAGGCATACCTGCTGACCGTGTAAATGTTGACTATTTTGCCCTCAGCTATCCGGAGGGCCTGTGTCAGTCCAATTAGCTCTGCTCGCTGCGCAGACGTACCTTTTGGCAATGCCCTTTGCCACAAGACACTGTTCTGGGTGGTTACAGCTGCTCCTGCATATCTCTGTCCATCTCAGACATAGCTGCTTCCATCAGTGAACAGCGTGAGGTCCGTCTTCTCATAGGCCTGGTCCTGAAGGTCCGGTCTGGCCCCTGTGACAGTGTCCAGTATCTGTCTGCAATCATGTTAGTAAGCCTCTTTCTTTGTAAATGGCACCGTGAATGTGGGCAGTGGCAAAGGCATACCTGCTGTATGTGTAAATGTTGACTATTTTGCCCTCAGCTATCCGGAGGGCCTGTGTCAGTCCACTGTTGGGTCTGGCAAAGGTAGCAAGGTGGCAGGGTTTAGGGCTGCTGTTTGCAAAAACTGCACTGCCGGGGGATTCAATAGCTATGCCTGGTACTGTGTCAGGTGAGCATTTGAAAGCCACCTATCCGGTGGGGCTCGCAGCACTTGTTCTAGATAATGTTCTCTAATTACCTGAATGTCCTGACCCAATGTCAGTTTATTAGCTTCTTTGACTAGGGTTGAGGTAGCAGCAAGTGCCCTCAGGCAAGTTGGCCAGCCAGACGCTACGGGGTCTAGCTTCTTGGACAGATATGCTATGGGCCTCTTCCATGGCCCAAGCTCTTGGCTAAGGATTCCTAAGGCTACCCCTCCCTTTTCAGCAATGTACAGCTGGAAGGGTTTGGCCATGTCTGGTAAGGCCAACGCTGGGGCAGCTGCTAGGGCCTCCTTCAGTGTCTGGAAAGCCTTTCCTTGTCTGTCCAAATAAACTGTTCTTCTTTGCCCCGAGTCAACTCGTGTAGAGGCCTGGCCAGCTCTGCAAACCCTAGTATCCAAAGTCTGCAATAGCCTACTGCTCCCAGAAATTCTCGTACTTGCCTCTTGGTAGTGGGCTCTGGGATCTGTAACACAGTCTGAATCCTTTGACTGGATAATGTCCTTTGTCCCCCTTGTAAGTTATATCCCAGATAACTTACAGTTTGGGTGACAATCTGGGCCTTCTTGGCAGAGACTCGATACCCCATCTGCTGGAGGTCCTGGAGCAGGTTTAGGGTGGCCTCCTTACATTGTTCTTCTTCTGCTGCAGCGATGAGGAGGTCATCTACATGTTGGAATAGCACAACTGACGGGTGGGCAGTGCAAAACCCCTGCAAGTCCTTGCTCAAAGCTTCATTAAAGATAGTGGGGGAGTCCTTGAACCCTTGGGGAAGCCTGGTTCATGTATACTGCCCCACTAGTCCATTCTCCGGATCATTCCATTCAAAAGCAAATATTTCCTGGCTCTTGGGGGCCAATGGAATACAGAAGAAAGCGCCCTTCAAATCTAGTACTGGTAATAGATATGAGTAGGGGGCAAAGAGCTTAGCAAAGTGTAGGGATTTGGCACTGTGGGGTGAATAGTCTCTACCCAGGTGTTAACTTCTCGCAGATCCTGCACAGGGCGATAGTCCTGGGTCTCAGGCTTCTGGACTGGGAGCAAAGGTGTGTTCCAGGCTGACTGGCATTCCCGGAGGATACCTGCTGCTAATAAGCGCTTCAAATGCTGTGCTATGCCTTGCTTAGCCCATGCAGGTATGGGATATTGCCTTACCCACCCTGGGCTAGCGGTGCTCAGCAACTGCACTATGACAGGTGGCTGATGAGTGGCTAGGCCTGGTGGGTTGGTTTCTGCCCACACCCCGGGCACCTTTTTTTTTTTTTTGCAACTCCTCTGGAACCCGGATAGTTTCGTCCTTACCTTCCTGGAGTGCTGCTAACAGATATTCTTCAGATATGGGCACCGTTACCTCTAGGCTGCCTCCTTTGCTCTGCCAACCTCCAGATCATCCCTGTTAATATATACTTTCTGGGCTATTTCTAATAGCTTACTCTTATTTTCTCCTTCAAATCTCTTTATCTTCTGTAAGCTTTTTCCTAATATCTGAAGCGGCCTGAGTCACAAAGGCTATATCTACTAGTCTCCTGTTCTCTTCTGCCTCAGGATCTAGAGGGGTATATACTCTATATAAGCCTCTATGAGTCTTTCTAGAAAGGCTGCTGGGGATTCCTCTCTTCCCTGGATGACTTCACTAACCTTACTAAAGTTAGTGGGTTTCCTGGCTGCTGCCTTTAAGCCCCGTAACAGAGCCGGGCGGTACTGAAAGAGTGCCTCCCTTCCCCCAGCGGTATTAGGGTCCCAGGTAGGAGGTTGAGATGGGAGAATGTCTTTTACTTCCCTTCTTCCCTCCCGAGTTTCCCTTTCCTCTCCCAATACCGCCTTAGCAGCTTCTTTCATTCTTTTTTTTTTTTTTTTCTTCTGTAGTAAAAAGAGTTTGGAAGACCTGTTGACAATCATCCCACGTTGGCTGGTGGGTCCTAAAAACGGTCTCAAGCAAGGATATTAATCCCTGCGGTTTCTCAGAAAAGGGAGGATTTTGATGTTTCCAATTGTATAAGTCACTGGAAGAAAAAGGCACATAAATAAAACGAGGGGGCGCGCGTGAGCCGGCATCGGGTGCTGGCGGCGCTTATCAGAGAGACAAGATGGAGGCTGGGTTTTGTTTCCTTTGGGGTTTTACTCCGTACTATCACCGACTAGGGGAAATGGCACCTCTGAATCTAATTTTGTGGGATTTCTAACGTTCTTGGGTGGGAGAGCGCGGGGCGGTGCAGGGAGCGAACCTGGGCTAGGGCCCGGAGGCGCGCAGGCGACACACGTGAAGCCCAGGTCCTATGCCAGCGCGGGCGGGCCTTAGCGACCCTAAATTGTCACATGCCCCGCGGCCGCCTACACCCGAAGACGCACTTCCCCACCCTGTTCTGAGCACTGGCCCCCAATGGGGAAAGTCCCTTGGGGAGTAGGACCCGGCAAGTGGACCTGCGGTCACCCCTTCCTCGAACCTCCGAGCAACAGGTCTGCACCCTCCTGGGCCGCGCCAGAACAGGGGCGCCCCCAACCCACCAACGTCGCCCCCAGCCTGGTCCCCTCGCTTGGGCTGGGGACTCCCTACTTCCTTAACAGTTTCTGCGCCTCGGAAACACAGCAGCCGGGCACCACTCCACCGCGGGCCGCCGCGCAGCCACTGGGTCCCGGGCCGGCCAGCCGGCGCCCGGGGATGAATGGGGCTCCCCCACGGGGGAGCCTACGGCTCCTCACATTGGCCCACAACCCCAGGGGCGGCAGACAAAGGGGGCCGGGGGAATAGGTCCAGTGCCTCCCTAAACTTACCGGACGCCTCCCTCTACCCAAAACAAAGGATTCCCCGCCAGACTCCGCCCGCGCCCTATGCACCGGCACTTCGGAGAACAGCCACACCAGGGTATTATTGTTCGGCCTGCAGGGTGCGCGCCGCACCCCAGCCTGAGCCCGTAGGACAGTTGGGGACCTGCCCCTCCAGACCTCCTGCGACGGGTGGAGCAGACGGGCGCCCCGAGCCGCGGCCAGGCCCCCCAGCCCGAGAAGTTTGCGCCCCCTCCCCGTGCCGCCCGCCTGCCGCCCCGCGCACTCACCTCACCGCAGGCAGGACAACTTGTGGGGCGCCGCCGCGCCCAGCCAGAGTGAGCCGCCCCGAGGAATCCCGGCGCCCCGAGCAGCCACACGCCGCCCCTCCTTAGGCAACCTGGTGGTTCCCCGCTCCCAGGAGGTCACCATATTGATGCCGAACTTAGTGCGGACTCCAGATCGGCATAGCGCACTTCAGCCCAGAACTCCTGGGCTCAAGCGATCCTCCTGCCTCAGCCTCCCGAGTAGCTGGAACTACAGGCGCGCGCCACCACGCCCGGCTTCTCAGTGGCGATATTAATCCACACATCTAGATACAGGCACCATAACACAGGGAACACACTTGTTTCTCTCACACTCAACTCAGTCATTCAGGCTCAGACAAAACACAGCACAGCGCAGCGCAAAAAGGATTCCTAATGTGACCGGTCACTTCTGAGTTTGAGTTAACAAATCCAAATATCCAAATTTCAGAGGGCGGAGTCCCGCCTCTGAAAGCCCTGGGTGGATTACCGGCAGCGTCCTACCTACCACCTCAGGAATGTGCGCTCTAGAGCTCAAAGGCCTCTGACCCAAACCTCCGCCAAGGGAGAATCCCGGGCGAGCCCCCAGTGTGTAGCATGCACCGGGTACAATAACAGACGTCAGAGACTTTCAGGAATATAGATGTTTCTTCATTGGCCAGTTTAACCTGCGCAGGGGCGAATTCCCAGGTGTCTGGAGACACCTTACTCACAAGGAGCTACAAACGGGAATCGCGCCTGGCGCTTACAGCTAGTTCCTTATATATCCTAAGTAAGCAAGCATAATACAGAAGCAGATGTGGTGGTAACCTATTCGCTAAGGGGGCTGTACATAGCATAGCAACAGGGGCTGGGTCTAGCTCATTGGCGAATTCCAAACATAAACTTCTGATAAGGGTCTTTAACCAATGGAATGCAAACGTTTGTCTTTCTTTGTTCTCAGCCTCACAGGGTCCCTTATCTGTCTCTGCTTCTTCTTTTTTTTAAAATTAGCAATAATCGCACCTCGGATAAACCTCATTGGCTACGATACTGCCACTGCGCAAAGCTTGTCTCTGCTTCTTGAACGACTTTGGGCATGGTATTCCTAACAGAACAGGAGCAGGACCTGCCTGTAACCCTTAAGTTCCCTGTTCCATCAGTGCCCTGCCTATATCCTATTATTTTAGATATTCTGATCTTCTCTTGGTCCTTACACTCCGCATCCCAGTCTGATGCTCTATCCACTGCGCCACCGCCTGGTCAGGCAAAAGAGGTCTTTTTTTTTGTATTTAGAAATTGAATTAAGAAATTTAAATGAGTGCGCTTTACTTGTTTCAATTCAAATTATAGTAGAGATATTTTCTGACAGAGACAAGACAGATCACTTACTCACATAGCTTAATATACAATTCTGTTTTTTAAGTTTTTCGAGATGGCAGGGAGTTGTCAGCATAGAGGGGAAGAAGAGAGAAAGAAGACGGATGGACAGTGTGAGCAGCTGGATGGAAAAGGAGGGTCAGAATCTGCGGGAGGAGGAGGAGGAGGGTAAAGTACTGGTGTGGTGCCATGTGGTCAGAGGAGTCAAAAAAGATTTAGAGCTTTGAGGAGAGGGGAGAGGGCGAAAAGGAAAGAGGCACAGTCACAGTTTGTAAGGAGGGAGGAGGGGCCAGAAAAGAGACAGGCACCACAGCCAGAGCCACAGCTTCTAAGGAGGGAGGAGGAGATGAAGAACACAGTGGAGAAGGGAGGGGGCTCTTGGAGGGAAGAGACTTGAGTGAAAGAGATTTGTAGAGGAATTAGAGAGGGGTCCTGAGAGAGGGGTGCCCTTGGGGGTCAGTCAGGAGAAGGAGAGAGTTGGGAGTCCACGGAGAAGGAAAGATTAGGAGCAGAGGTTTTAGGTAAGGTTTCTTTGGCCAAAAACGGCCTGCATGTAGAACAGAAGTCACAGAAATTAAGGACAGGAGAGAGGGGAGAAAAAAAACCTGCACGTAAGGAATTTCTGATGCCCCCCTGTCCGGTGGCAGAAATTGTCAAGATCTCTTAGGATATTGTAATAGTAGTAGAAAGCAACCTGGCTAGGTGCCTAGACTTTCTAGAAAGTCCATAGAAGCTAGCTGCTCGGAGTAGAAACCTCCCAAACTGTGAACCTCAGAGAGTAGAGTGAGGATGACACAGTATCCCGAAGGAGTAGAGGAGTAGTCTCTGAGGCCTGAGATTGGGAGGAGCCCATGTTCCGAGGAAAGTCTGGCTGGAAGGTTTGGACTGAGAGGAGCCCACAGTAGAGGAGACTGGTGAGAGAAGGGGGTGTCCCTGCTTTCAGTCACAGTTCCGAGAGGAGAAAATCTCCGTAGAAAGACAGTCTCAGACAAGAGGTCGTCACCCCAAGGCCAAGATCGTGGGAAGTAGGAGAGTGGCCTGGCTAGGTGCGCCTAGACTTTCGTAGAAGTCCAAGGAGTAGAGGCAGACCACTCATAGATACGGGGTCCGAAATCAAAACCGTCTGTCCAGGAAGGGGTGTTTTAGAGAGAAATTTGGAGGCCAACCGGGGAAGGGGAAGGAGAAACTCCTTACCTTTCTGGTCCAGCAGGGGTTTAGGACAGGGTTAGACTGCGGCCAATCGACCTACAATTACACATCCAAACAGAATCAGGGAGTAAGCCCGGGACAAGCTGCCGCTGCCCATTGCTTCCCTGGTTGTAAGTTTGGATGGCAAGAGGGATCGTCCAGGCAGTTAGTACTCTGTCCCGGGTTTCAGCACCAAATGTTGGAATCCATGGGAGTCCAAAAGACCAGAGTAACAGGCTTTATTGAAAGGAAGAAAGGAACCCTGCCGGGCACTTCTCCCAGGGAGAAGAGCACCGAAAACTGACTGAGGTAAAACTTTATAGGGTTGGGGATAGCCTCAAGCAAGGGTGTGCTGGTATGTTCGGCTTTCTGGAATACTCTTCATTGGGATGACTGACCAGCTTCCTGGAGTTCCTTTGTCCCATGGGCGATTGTCCGGTAATTAAGGGTGGGGTCAGGCAACCAAGCGGAACAGCAAAAGGGCAGTTTGGAACTCTTCCCCACAGCCTCTGGTTGTTTAAGTTGGTAAAGGCAATTTATATGCCCTTCCCCACACTTCCCTTAGCTATAATGCTGTGGTTTCTACTGTCCCATCTCCCATGTCCCTTGAAGAGACTGGAGGCAGTTTTCTTTTTACCCTTCGTTTTGTGAAGTTAAAATGTTATGCATGGTGGAAGGTTTTTTTGGTTCTTGGGAGAATTCTTGATTTACCCCAGAAATGTGACTTTGTGTCAGAGATCTCTTTGTTTTACAAATGGCTTTGCTTTCTGCACTATAAATTATAGTGTTTTGGGGCTGCAGGCTGCTCTTGCAAGCCATCAGGTTGGCAATGAGACCTCTCAATCCCATCCTTTTTCTGTGTTTGCTTTTTAATCCTCCACTGTTCCCACTTGAGACCAGAACAATTACGAGTCGTGTTGGCTTGCGACATCTGTCACTGTATATTTGTTCCTTTTTACTCCCCTTCCCAAACTCTCCCCCACATCCCTCTTCTCCCTGATAACCACTTCACTTTTATCTATATCCAATAGTCTCATGTTTATATCCCACCTATTTGTGAAATCATATAATTCTTAGCTTTATCTGGTTCACTTATTATAATGTTCTCAAGGTCCATTCATGTCATCGGAAATGGCAATATTATCATTTCTTATGGCTGAATAGTATTCCATTGTATACATGTACCACATCTTCTTTATCCAATTTTCTATCAATAGATACTTTGATTGTTTCCATGCCTTGGCCACTGTGAATAACGCTGTGATGGACATGAGAGTGCATGTGTCTTTGCGTACTAATGTTTTTGAGGTTTTTGGGTAGATACCCAGTAGAGGGATTGCTGGGTCATATGGTAACTCTATTCTTAATTTTTTTTTTAATGAGAGGAGGGGAGGCAGAGAGACAGACTCCTGCATGCACCCCAACTGGGATCCACCTGGCAAGCCCACTAGGGAGCAATGCTCTGCCCATTTGGGGCATTTCTCAGTTGCTCAGCAACTGAGCCATTGTTTTAGCACCTGAGGCAGAGGCCATGGAGCCATCCTCAGTGCCTGGAGCCAATTCACTTGAACCAATCGAGTCATGGCTGTGGGAAGGGAAGAGAGAGAGAGAAGGAGGAGGGGTGGAGAAGCAGATGGTCGCTTCTTCTGTGTGCCTTGACTGGGAATCAAACCCGGGACATCCATACACTGGGCTGATGCTCTACCAGTGAGCCAACCAGCCAGGGCCTATTGCTAATTTTTTGAGTAGTAACCATACTGTCTTCTCTAATGGCTATACCAGTTTACATTCCAACCAGATGTGAATGAGGGTTCCTTTTTCTCCACAGCCTCTCCAACACTTATTACCTGTTTATTTGATAACAGCCAATCTAACAGGTGTGAGGTGGTATCTCATTGTAGTTTTGATTTTCATTTCTCTAATAGCTAGTGAAGATGAGCATCTTTTCATGTACCTGTTGGCCATTTGTATGTCTTCCTGGGAGAAGTGTCTGTTCAGGTCTTCTCCCTATTTTTATTTGGATTGTTTGCTTGTTTGTTGCTGAACTTTGTGAGTTCTTCATAAATTTTGGCTATTAACCCCTTATCAGAGCTGTTTGTGAATATCAACTCTCATTTGGTTGGCTGCCTTTTTGTTTTGTCAGTTTCTTTTGCTGTGCAGAAGCTTCTTAGTTTGATAATAGTCCCGTTCACTTATTTTTGCCTTTACTTACCTTGACTTTGGGGTCCAATTCATAAAATGTTCACTACAGCCAAGGTCCATAGTACCTATGTTTTCTTCTATGTAATTTATTATTTCAGATCTTATATTTAGGTCTTTGATTTACTTTGAATTAAATTTTGTGCATGGGGACAAACTATAGTTAAGTTTCATTCTTTTGCATGTGGCTTTCCAATTTTCCCAGTACCATTTATTGAAGAGGCTTTCTTTTCTCCGTTGTGTGTTTTTGGCTCCTTTGTCAAAGATTATTTGTCCATATATATGTGGTTTTATTTCTGGGCTCTTGATTCTGTTCCATTGGTATCTGTTTTTCTGCCAATACCATGCTGTTTTGATTGTTGTAGCTCTGTAGTATAATTTGCAGTCAGATAATATGATACCTCCGGCTCCATTCTTTTTTCTCAGGATTGCTTTTGCTCTTTGGGATCTTTTATGGTTCTATACAAATCTGGTGATTTTTTTTCCTTTAAAAAATGATATTGGGATTTTAATAGGGATTGCATTAAATTTGTATATTGCTTTGGGTAATATAGCCGTTTTAATTATGTTGATTCTTCTGATCCATCAACATAGAATATTTTTCCATTTCATTGTGTCTTTTTCAATTTCCTTCAATACTGCTTTGTAGTTTTCAGTATATAGGTACTTCACATCCTTTGTTAAGTTTATTCCTAGGTATTTTGTTGTTGTTGCAATTGTAAAAGAACTATTTTTTTCAGTTCATTTTCAGGTTTCATTGACATACAGGAAAGCAGTAGACTTTTTATTTTTTCACAGAGACAGACGGAGGAAGAGATAGGGACAGACAGACAGTAAAGGAGAGAGATGAGAAGCATCAGTTCTTCTTTGTGGCACCTTAGTTGTTTATTGATTGCGGGGGGCAGGGCTACAGCCGAGTGAGTTGCTCAAGCTAGCAACCTTGAGCTCAAGCCTGCGAACTTGGGCTCAAGCCAGCAACCATGGGGTCATGTCAGTGATCCCACACTCAAGCCAGATGAGCCCACGCTCAAGCCTGCGACCTCAGGGTTTCAAACCTGGGTCCTCCATGTCCCATTCCAATGTTCTATCTACTGCACCACTGCCTGGTCGGGCGTGCAGTAGACTTTTATATATTAATTTTGTATTCTGCAACTTTATTGTATTTATTGTTTCTAATACCTTTTCAGTAGAGTCTTTGGGGTTTTCTATATACAGGATTATATCATCTGCAAAAATAATGCCTTTACTTCTTCTTTCCCAATATGAATACCTTTTATTTATTTTTCTTGCCTAATTGCTCTAAGACTTCCAGTACTATGTTGAATAAGAGTTGAGAGTGGACATCCTGTCATTTTAGAGGAAAAGCATTCAGTTTTTATCATTTAGTATGATACTGGCTAATGGATTGTCATATATGACCTTGATTATGTTGATGTCCTTTCCCTCTATACCCATTTTATTGAGTGTTTTAAACATAAATGGATGCTGTATCTTATCAAATGCCTTTTCTGCATTTATTGATAGAATCACATAATTTTTGTCCTTTGTTTTGTGAGGTGCTGTATTACATTAATTGATTTATGTATGTTGAACCATCTTTGCGCTCCTGGAATGAATTCCACTTGATTATGATGTATAATATTTTTAAATGTATTGTAATATTCGATTTGATAGTATATTGTTTAGGATTTTTGGATCTGTATTTATTAAATATATTGGTCTGTAGTTTTCTTTGTGTTGTCCTTGCCATGTTTTGATATCAGGGTTATGTTTGCCTCAAAAAATGTGTTAGGGAGTATTGCTTCTTTGATTTTTTCTTTGGAAGACCAAGAGGGATAGATACCAAATACATATTTGAATGTTTGGTAGAATTCACTAGTGTAGCCATTTGTTTCTGGATTTTTACTTGGGGGGGGGGTAGTTTTTTGATGGTTGTTTTTATTTCCTTCCTGCTTATAGGTCTGTTTAGGTTTTCTACTTCTTTGTGACTGAGTCTAAGAGGATTGTATAGTTCTAGGGATTTATCCATTTCTAGATTGTTGAATTTGGTGGCATATCATCCTTCATAGTATTCTATCTAGCATGATCCTTTGTATAGTTATAAAGTCTGTGGTAATTCCCCTCTTTCATTTGGGATTTTGTTTATATGTGTCTTTTTTTCCCCATAGTGTGTCTAGCCAGAGGCTTGTCAATTTTGATCTTTTCAAAGAACTAGCTCTGTTATTTTTTTTTCTATAGTTTTTCTTTTCTCTATTTCATTTAGTTCTCTAATTTTTATTCTTTCCTTTCTTCTGACTTTGGGTTGCCTTTGTTTTTCTTTTTCTAGTTTTTTCAAATGTAAGTTAGGTTATGTACATGGGATCTCTTGTTTCTTGATATGAACTTCCCTCTTATTACTGTTTTTGCTGCATCCTAGAAATTTTGATATCTCATATTGCCATTCTCATTTGTCTGTTTATATCTTTGGATCTCTGCTTTTACTGTATTTCTTCTTTGACCCAGTCATTTCTTAGAAATATATGTGGTTTATTTCCACAGTTTTGTAGGTTTCATTACTTCCTTTTTTCAGTTGAATTTTAATTTCACAGCCTTATGGTCACAGAATATGCTTGGTATTATTTCAATCTTCTCAAATTTGTTGAGGTTAGTTTTGTGGCCCACCTTGTGGTCTACTGAGAATGTTCCATGCACATTGGGGAAAAAATGTATAATCTGATATTCTGGGATGAAATGTTCTTTAAATATCTATTATGTCCATTGGGTCTAGTGTGTTATTTAAAGCTGATATTTCTTCATTTATTTTCTGTTTGGTTGATCTATCTAAAGCCATCAATGGTGTGTTGAGATCTCCAAGTGTGATTGTGTTTTTATCTGTTTCTATTTTTAGATCAGTTAGTAGATGTCTTGTTTATTTTGGTGCTCCCTGATATAGTGCATATATATTAAGAAGTGTTATGTCTTCTTGACATAGTGTCCCCTTTATCATTATGAAGTGTCCACCTTTGTTACCTTTGTTGTCTTGAAGTCAGCATTGTTATATATTATATGGCTACATCTGCTTTTCTTCGGGTATTATTTGCTTGGAAAATTATTTTCCAACCTTTCACTTTGAGTCTACTTTTGTCCTTGCAGTTTAGATGTGTCCCTTGAAGACAACATATGGTTGGGTTTTGCTTTTTGATTCAGTCTGGTACTCTGTGTCTTTTTGTGAGTTCAGTCTATTTACATTTAGGGTAGTTACTGACACATGAGGATTTCCTATAGCCATATTATGTTTTGTTTCCTGGTAGCTCTGTGTCTCCTTTGGTTATTTGCTTTTGCATTTTTGTCAGTTTTTGTCTGGTGGTATATCATGCTTCTTTCTTCTTTTTTCTGCAATGTACTTCAGGTTTGCTTTTTTCATGGGTAGTTACTGTTAGGTTATTGAGAAAAAAACTTCATATATATGAGTCCTTTGTCTTATGAGTGCTTCTGCATTCCATCCTCCTTTGCTACTGCAGATCTTTATCCTCTTCCCTTTTATGTTATGTCACAGATTATTCCTGTTTATATTGTGACCTTGTTGGAGCTCTTACTTGTAGTTTTGTTCTTTGTATCCAGTAGAATAATCATCTTGAATATTTCCACAGTAGGGGTTTTCTGGTGATAAGTTCTCTCAGCTTCTGTATGTCTGGAAAGATTATTTCTTTCATATTTGAAGGATAACTCTGATGGATATAGCATGCTTGGCTGGTAATTCTTCTCTTTCAGTACTTTGGCCTTCTTTTATGTGTTATGTTCTTCTCTTCCCTAGCTGCCTTGAGGAGCCTGTCTTTGTTGTTTATATATTGCTATATAAATCTACATATAAGTGAGAGGAGAGGAGATAGACTCCTGCATGTGTCCTACTGGTATCCATCCAGCAACCCTCATCTGGAGCCCACCCTTGAGTCAACTGAGCCATTCTCAGTGCCTGAGGCTGACACTCCAACCAAGCTGTCCTCAGCACCCAGGGCCAATGCTTGAATCTATAGTGCCACTGGCAGTGGCCAGGGAAGAGGGAGAGAGGGGGAGAGAAAAGGGGAGAGAAGTAGATGGTCACTTCTCTTGTGTGCCCTGACTGGGAATTGGACCCAGGATGTCCATATGCTGGACTAGTGCTTTGTCTACTGAGCCAACCAGCCAGGGCCTGTCATTGACCACTGAGTTTTATTATAATGTGCCTTGGAGAAGGCCCTTTTGGGTTGAGGCAACTAGACATTCTGTTTGCTTCCTGGATTCAAGGATCTCTTTCCATAGACTTGGGAAGTTCTCATCATTTGTTTGAATAGTCTCCCTATTCCCTTCTCCCTCTCTTCTTATGATATACCCATTATTTTTTTCTTTCTTAAAATTTAGTGAGAGAAGGGGAGGCAGAGATAAGACTCCTGTATGTGCCCTGACAGGGATCCACCCAGCAAGTCCACCAGGGGGCGATCCTCTGCCCATCTGGGGCCCTTGCTCTGTTGCAACTGAACCAATTTTTTTAGTGCCTGAGGTGGAGGCCATGGAGCCATCCTTAGCATCCAAGGCCAACTTGCTCTAATTGAGCCATGGTTGCAGTTGAGAAGAGAGGGGGAGAGAGAGAGAGAGAGAGAGATAAGTGAGAGGGGGATGGGTGGAGAAGCAGATTGGCGCTTCTCCTGTATGCCCTGACCAGGAATTGAACCTGGGACATCCACACGCTGGACACCCTACCACTGAGCCGAATGGCCAGGGCCTATGATATAGCCATTATTCTTATATTGTTCTTTCTGATGGAGTCAGACAATTCTTAGACCTGTCATTTTTTAAAATTTTTCTTTTCTTTCTGTAACTGTTCTAGTTGCCTGTCTTTGATGTCACTTATTCTCCTCTATCTGTTCTGTTCTATTTGCTAAACTTGCTAGCTCATTTTTCAATTCATGTGTTGAGTTCTTCATATCTTTTTTTAAGTTTCAATCTCTTTGGTGAAGTACTCATTTTGCTTATTAAATTGCCTTTCAGTGTTTTCTCACATCTCATTGAGTATTTTCAGAACTTCAACTTTGAATTCTCTATTATTTAACTCCAAGGTTTCCTTGTGATTGAGACTGCTTTTTGGAGATTTTTTATTTCCTTTATGAATTGTATCTCCTTCTTGGGTCCTCATGGTATTAGTTTTCTCTTGTTTTGAAGGCATTTGAGAGTGGTAATTGTTAAGAATTCAAACAAAAACAAGTACAATAAAAATAAAACAGAAAAATTTAAAAATAAAATCCCACAAAAATGACAAAAAAAACCCCCCAGTAATAAACAATACACCCACAAAATATGAGAAATAAAAAAAATTTTTAAAGGAAAACGAAGTTGGGGAACACTTTTTTCCCTATAGGTGGCACAGTATTACAAGATTTAGCTCTGTGAAATTTCTGGGCTGACCTTCATTGAAATGTTGCTGTTGCAATGATGAAGGTGGGGGCTGCAGTTGCGATATGATGAGTGGGGTGTGTTGTGAGTGCTTTACAGGTTTAGCAATGGCGATCTCAGGACTTCAAGCTCTCCCACTCACATCTCAACAGACCATTTCAACTGACCAGGGAATCAGACACAGAGCACTTCTGTTCTTCAAGGGAAAAAGTGGCCCTGCAGAACTAGCTGTGGTCTTTGCCATTCTCTGTTCCTTGCAAGGGGAGAGAGGTTAGATCTGGGATTTTGGGGTGCTGCACTTTGTGCCAAGTGAGGGCTGCCAGCAGATCATGGGAATGCTGGCAGTGACCCCTCCTTCTGCTGGCACTTTGGTTTAGTATCTCTCCAACTGCTCCCCAGTTTCTCCCCTCCTCCCGGCAGGAGACCCAGTCACTCAGGGTTTCTCCCTTCTGGAGCCCTGGCAAACAAAACCCAACAGCCTCGTTTCTCTTCTGTCTGTAGCCCCACTGCTAATGCACCTTATCTTCTGGCCCCCTTCTTAACCCTTCACACCTTTAGTTGATTCCACACACAGATCTTTTCAGGCAAGCTTGCAAGTCAAGCTGGGGTTCTTTCATTTCATTATAGCTGTTCAGTTTGTTGAAATTTCAAGGGAAGAGATCAAGGAAATCTCTGACACTGCCATTACTCTGGCTTCATTCCCAATAAAGATCTTTTTAGTGAAGCCTGGTGGAGACAGAATGCAAAGAGCGGACTCTTCATTCTTTCTTTACTCCTTGGGGCAAGAATCTAATGACACCTTGTAGTCCAGGGGTAGCAATCAAGAACCTGCTTTCTACATTAATTGGAGCTTAAATTTTTCTTAAAAAATAACCACTAGGTTGTACCTTGTCCTGTCTTTTGGGCATTTGGATTTGTAGTTTCTCATTAACTGGTGAGAAAGGAGCTACTCTAATTTGTAGTATGAGAGTTGCTCATGTCATCACAAATTTTAATAGAAAGGAAAAGGAGGCCAAGTACATAATTACAGATAAATAGGTGGTTTTAGGTGGCTTAAACTAGCAGCAGGAAAGTAGAAGTATAGACTAGCAAAGAGAAAGATGCCCTTCTTATTAAATATCGTAAGTACAAAACTGCATTCCAAACACAGTATAACTTTGGAGTGCATGATTACAATGCTCATGTTCTTAAGCAAGAATCATTATTGTCTGACACTAGCAGAATAGCTCATGTTGTACCGATTTTCCCCTAAATAAAAATATAAACAAATAGATGAATTTAAAATACTATTTTGGTTTAATTTAAAAAATACATATGACTGTCCCAAGCAAAAATTTATATATTATATTGTAAGGTTTAACATATGCAAATGTAATTAAAGGACAAGGGGGCATGTGGAACTTTACATATAAAAGGTTTTTTGTTGTTTTTTTACAGAGACAGGGAGAGTCAGAGAGAGAGATAAACAGGGACAGACAGACAGGAACGGAGAGAGATGAGAAGCATCAATTATTAGTTTTTCATTGCGTGTTGCAACACCTTAGTTGTTCATTGATTGCTTTCTCATATGTGCCTTGACCGCGGGCCTTCAGCATACTGAGTAACCCCTTGCTGGAGCCAGCGACCTTGGGTTCAAGCTGGTGGGCTTTTTTGCTCAAACCAGATGAGCCCGCGCTCAAGCTGGCAACCTCGAGGTCTCGAACCTGGGTCCTCCGCATCCCAATCTGATGCTCTATCCACTGCACCACCGCCTGGTTAGGCTATATGAAAGGTTTTTAAATTTTACATAATGTAATACAAAACAAATCCTAAATAGTTCATGAAGAGTTAAGGGTGCATATTATAATCCCTAGAACAACCATTAAGAAGATGCAAAGAAATATAGCAAAAAAGACAATAGAGAAATTTAAATAAAATTCTAAAAAATAGTCAATGAGAACCATCCTCCCCTAAAAAAGGACAAGAAAGGAAGAACAAAGGAACAATAACAGAAAGATGGAATAAAGAGAAAATAAATAGCAAATATTAAAATTATCAAGATACAATTATTACATTATGTCAACAATTACATTAAATTGTAACGAATAAAAAATGTAATTGGACTAAATAGTCCAATTAAAAAGCAGAGGAAAAAAAAAAAGCAGAGGAAAGAATAAAAGTAAAATAAAGCCCAGTTATCTGCCATTGAAAGTAAAAGGATGGAAAAAGACTTAGCGTGTACATTACAGGCACAGGAAGTCTAGAGTAACATCTAGACTAGTGCTGTATTAATGTCAGATAGACTTCAAAACATGGACTATTACTAGAAATGCAGAGTAATTTGCCTGACAAAGAATTCAAAGAAAGTCTTAAGGATGCTCAACAAACTTGAGAGTCCAACAGAGGACATTAGGGAGAACTTCAGTAAAAAGAAGGCATAATAAAGAACTAAGCAGAGCCAAAGAATACAATAACTAAAATGAAAAACATAGGAGGAATCAACAGCAGATTAGCTAATACAGAAGAATGGATCCATGACCTAGAGAACTAGTAGAACTCAATCAGAACAATGAAAAGAATAAAAAAATGAGGATAGTTTAAGGGACCATTGAGACAACATCAAGCATAGAAACATTTGCATTATAGGGATCCCAGAAGGTAAAGAGAGAAAGGAACAGAAACTTTATTTGAAGAAATGACTGAGAACTTTACTAACTTCAGAAACCTATCCAGGTCCAGGAAGCACAGAGTTCCAAACAAGATGAACTCAAAGAGACCCACACCAAGACACACTGGTATTAAAAGGGGAAAAGTTAAAGAGACAATTTTGAATGTAGCAAAGGAAAACAACTAGTTACATACAAAGAAAATCCCAGAAGGTTATCAACTGATTTCTTAACAGTAACTATGCAAGCCAGAAGCAAGTGACAGGACATTTTTAAAGTGCTGAAAGAAAAAAGAATTTACCTGGCAAAGTTATCATTCAGAATTGAAGGAGAGAGAATTTCCCAGAGAAGCAAAAACTAAGAAACTTCACCATCATAAAACTAGCTTTAGGAGAAATGCTAAGCAGAAAGGGAAAGGCTATAGCCAGAAATATAAATATGAAAAAGAAAAGCATCTCAAGTAAAGCCAAATATTTAATAAATACAGCAAGTCATACATCTAAAAAGCTACCACCAAGGTGAAAAGTATCAATCTCAACCCAAACTACCATAAGTAATTAGGAAACACAAAACACAAAGATCTAAATATTATGACACCAATAACAAAAAGTGGAGGGGGAGTAAAAATTAAATGCCTACTAGCACTAACTACAGATGAGGACAGTGAGGCTCAGGAAGGCAAACTGGTCCAATGTCATACAATACTTGCCATCTCAAAACCCTGCACTGAATTTGGATTTCTACTGATGAATAATTATCCGTGCCCCAAACTTGGTACAGAATAAAATGCAAACTGAATCTGCATGATATATATTACTGATTTTTGGTTAAATTCTTCTCTGATTTTTGTGTAGTGCTCCCCAGTGTTAGATCAATTTCAAGTGAATGCAAGTGTTAGGACATTTTTAGAAAGGTTCATTATTCACCAGGTATTTTTTCTAGTCCAGTAGATGTTCAAACTTTTCTTCATATCAAGTATGTGAAAATCTTGTATAGTTCAAAGTGAAGGGTTGAGGAGCCCGAAGCCTTACCTTTCCTACTCACTTCCACATAATCTGCCCTAGAGGATGGACATTTATACACACGTGCTCAAGCAGGTATATATAAAGTTCTGCAAAATAATATAATTACCCTATTATGTATGGTATATTTCAATACTTCTTGTGATAACAAACTGATTTAGCAACTGCTAAAAGTTCAAAACCCATCTTTTGAACCCTGGCCAGATAGCTTGGTTGGTTAGAGCATCAACCTGGTATGCAAATATTGTGGTTCAGTACCCAGTCAGGGCACATACAGGAACAGATTGATGTTCCTCTCTCTTTAAACAATAAAATAAAATAAACCCATCTTTAGAAAAACACTGCTCTACAGTGTGTGCTGACTGCACTTCCTGGATTAGTCCTTACTGACATTACCAGTAAAAACGGGAGGACTGGCTGATAAAACACTAATATCAGGCCCTGAGTAGACACAATTTAGTGAATGACTAAGAAAAAGGTCATGTGGAGAACATTTCAGAATTCTCAAAGTATTCTCAGGTTTAGAACAGAAATGATATATATTTTTTTAAAGTTCTTTTAATTATTTTTATTTATTATTATTATTTTTTACAGAGACAGAGAGAGTCAGAGAGAGGGGTAGATAGGGACAGACAGGAACGGAGAGAGATGAGAAGCATCAATCATCAGTTTTTCGTTGTGACACCTTAGTTGTTCATTGATTGCTTTCTCAAATGTGCCTTGACCATGGGCCTTCAGCAGACCGAGTAACCCCTTGCTCGAGCCAGAGATCTCGGGTCCAAGCTGGTGAGCTTTGCCCAAACCAGATGACCCTGCGCTCAAGCTGGCAACCTCAGGGTCTCGAACCTAGGTCCTCTGCATCCCAGTCCAGTCCGATGCTCCTAGCTACTGCGCCACCGCCTGGTCAGGCTGATTTATTCTTGAGAAAATAGAAATCTCACTTAAGCCTGCTTAATAAAAATAGTCTAGAAGGTTAGTATTTAATTATTATTATTTATTTTTTAGTGAGAGGAGGGGAGGCAGAGAGACTCTCATGTGCCCTGACCCGGATCCACCCGGCAAGCTCACAAGGTGCCATGTTCTGCCCACCTGGGGTATTGTTCTGTTGCTCCATTGCAACCAGAGCCTTTTTTTTTTTTTTTTTAGCACCCGAGGTGGAGGCCATGGAACCATCCTCAGCATCTGGGGCCAACTTGCTCTAATCTATCCATGGCTACAGGAGGGGAAGAGGAGAAAGAGAGGTGAGAAGGGGAGGGGTGGAGAAGCACATGGGTGCTTCTGTGTCTTGACCGGGAATTGAACCCAGGACATCCACATGCCAGGCTGATGCTCTATCACTGAGCCAACTGGCCAGGGCAGTATTTAATTATTTTTAATTGAGCCTGTCCTGCCGGTGGTGCAGTGGATAGAACGTCGGACTGGGATGCGGAGGACCCAGGTTCGAGACCTTGAGGTCGCCAGCTTGAGTGTGGGCTCATCTGGTTTGAGCAAAGCTCACCAGCTTGGACCCAAGGTCGCTGGCTTGAGCAAGGGGTTACTTGGTCTGCTGAAGGCCCATGGTCAAGGCACATATGAGAAAGCAATCAATGAACAACTAAGGTGTCGCAACAAAAAACTAATGATTGATGCTTCTCATCTCTCTCCGTTCCTGTCTGTCCCTATCTATCCCTGACTCTGTCGCTGGAAAAAAAAATTTTTTTAGTTGAGTTTGGAGGCAGATATTGATGAGGTAGCAGCCAAATATTTCCTTAAGAAGCTACTTGTTTTGAATTTCAAGCTGCGTAATTCTCTAGGCTTGTTTCTTTGAAGGAGTTATCAAGCATTTACTTCTCCAGAGTAGGAAAGGAAGTTCATAAATGAAGAACCAGAGACACGAATCTGAGACCCCAGGAGTTGCTGCTCTGGGCCAGGTGTCAGACAGCTACTCTGCCACCAGCAACCACAGCAATAATGTTCTTTGAACAGACTGAGAACGCTCACCATAATTTCAAACTGCTGTAACTGACTACTCATAGAAGTATCTGTTGTAGCTCAGGCTCTCAGGGACTGCCCAGGCAGTCATGGGAAGATGAAACAATTAAGCACCCCAACAGCAGAGGAATGGTCAACTCACAAGGCTGGAAGGACTTCTGTTGCATTTGGCTCCAGAGTGGTGGTAGGAACAAAATCAGTTGCAAATAGGATTCTGGAAATGCAGTTGTTTTTAATATATTTAAAAGAACATAGAAGTCCTCTTGATTTATAAAAAAATAAATATATAACGTGACGAATTTCTTGATGATCCTGAGGCTCTTATGAGGTCAAACTCTTTAATGGATGTGATGTTAATGTAAACACACAATTAGTTACATACACAAGCATATTCCAGTTGTAAAGGCAAGTTCCTTAAGGATCAGAATGGGAGCAGTCTTCCATAGGAGAGAGTACCCCAGTGCTGGGCAGTGTAGCCGGGCCAGCACAGCAGCCTCTGCCCAGCCAGCTACACTCTCAGGAGCTGAGGCAGAAGGCACAGCCTGTCAGCTCACATGGCCACCCCACAGGTCAGCCAGGCTTCTAGGCCTGTGCAGAAAGCCTGATTTGCTCAATGGCCCCACAGGGCTCCAACCTCACTACAGATAAGCAGCACAGAAAGAGTGATCCTGTTTTCACCTGTGGCCCTTACATTTGAGACCAGAAGGCTGAGAAGATGTACTCATTAAGTATTTTCATTATAACACTGAATGGAAACCACTGCCCTGCCCACGAGCACTGAGCAGACAGAGAACACAAGAAGCTCACACTGGGCTTTACGAGACATGGGGAGAGAGCATGCACTTCTGAAGGGGCAGGAGGGGGATGCTTTCTCCAGCCACACATGCGTGCTCCAGGGAAGATGTTTGGCCTCAATTACCTGACAATGCTGCATAAACTGGGGACTTAGGAACACAACAACATAAAAAAACAAAACTCCAGTGTCAGTAGTAAATTTTGATTGAAACCTGAAATGTTTCTGTGTAACTGTTAACAGGCTGGAATGTATCCGACAGTTTAATCTGCTGTTGTTTCTTTGGCTGTCTGAATTAAATCTAGAAACTGTTTTGACACTTCAATCCTATTTTCTAAACCATGTAATTCCTGTAGTTCTTAAATTGGCTCGTTCTCCTTCTTTAGGAAAAGTTATCCACAACCTCTCTACTTGTGAGAGTGTACTTCGGAATAGAAGAGGCCTTCGGCTGAAATGGCATCTCCAAGGCCAACAGTCCGAACAGGATCTCTGCACACCAGTACAGGCGTGAAGTGGAAGGACACTCTCTCCCGGTGCCACCTGACCACTGGCTCGTCGGGGCTGAATCGGATCCTGGAGCCTGCCTCCGAATGAGAAGTCAGGAAGTCATCCGGTGCCCGCAGGGATACTCGGCTGGTATCTATGCTTTCTGTGGCACAGGCCTGTGTCCCAGCCACGCGAGCTCCGGCAGCCACAGCTGCCAGCTGGTTGTCCCAGTGTCCATCCACAGTTGCCAGGATGTGGTAGGCCAGAGTGTGGAAATGGATCCTGGTGAGGTCCGAGGCTCTGCCTTCACTCTTCCCATATTCCTTCAAGATCCAAAAGAGGATGTCACTGACCATGCCAACATCAGGAACACCGTTCCAAGAAGAGAGAGAAGAGTGAGGTCCAGCTGCCGATTGGCTAAGAAATAACAGCTCTTGTTCATTCAGCCCAAGGGAAGTCACCACATGAAAGACCTGCTAACAAAAACAAAGTGAGGGTCTCTTTCTGTTTCACATCAGAAAGGGATCTTAGGACACAGCCAACTATTAAAATCAGGGAGGGCAAGTGGGATGATCTCTTCCTTACAAGACTGCCTGCCTTGAGGTCTGTGGTAGGGAAGTGACAGATTACAGGTCCTTGTTTTCACAGTTACACCATCTCCACCTTCACTACTCGGGATCAACTGGAAAGGTCCAGTAACACTGTCTTAGACCCAGTCCACTGTTATATGCTATTACAAGACAAGGGGCAGAGGTGTGCATGTTTTGTATTTATTTCCATGGTGCCTAGCTTTGCATACACAGTGGACTCTTACCATTGATGGGATGTGACTTCCAGTTCCTGAATGCCAGCAGGCATTATATCAGTAAAATGCAGAAGTCTCTAGCAACACACAATCAAGATCACAGTGGTTCTGTATATAACAATACCAAGGAACAAGAACAGTTTCACACTAGAGCTAAGCTATTTAGGCTGGTATGGGTGAGGAAGACTTAGTAATATATAACATTTACAGGATACCACACAAGAGCTGCTGAGCTTGTTTTTTGTTTTAATGTACATTATTAGTTTCAGGTATACAATCCTGTGATTAGACATTATATAACTTACTAAGTGATTACCCTGATAAATCTCATACCCATATAGTTATTACAATATTATTACGTTCCTTGTTGTCCTTTGCATCCCATGACTATTCTGTAACTACCAATTTGTACTTCTGAATCCCTTCACCTTTTCACCTATTCCCCAACCTTTCTCTCATGTTCTGCTTGTTTGAAATAACCTGGCATTTGTCTATTTTTTAGATTTTATTTACTCATTTTTATAGAAAGGGAGAAGAGGGGAGGAGCAGAAAGCATCAACTCCCATATGTGCCTTAACCAGGCAAGGCCAGTGTTTCAAACTGGCAACCTCAGTGTTCCAGGTTGACACTTTATCCACTGCACCACCACAGGTCAGGTTCTAATTATTATTTCTCTTAGCCTAATACCATCTATGTCCATCCATGTTGTTGCAGATTGCAAGATTTCCTTCTTTTTTTATGGCTGAATCATACTGCATTGCATATGTACCACTTCTTTATTCATTTATCAATTGATGGACACTTGGAATGCTTTCATATCTTGGTTATTGTAAATAATGCTTCAGCAAACATATGGATGTATATGTCTTTTCAATTTAGTATTTTATGGGTTTTTGATAAATACCAAGTAGGGTTGCTGGGTCCTTGTTTGTGTTGCTCTAGACTTAGTTTTAAAGTCGATTTCATCTGATTCAAGTATTGCTTCCTCAGCTTTTTTGTTTCCATTGTCATGAAATGTCTTCCATCTCCTCACTTTTAGTCTGTGTGTCTTTTGATCTTAAGTGATGTGTATCTATTTAGTAACTGTAGGTTTTTATTTTTTAAGACTATTTATTAATTTTGCAGGGGAGGGGCAGGTAAGACCGAGAAGTTATCAACTCATGGACTCCTCACTTTAGTTGTTCATTGCTTGCCTGTTGCATGTGCCTCAACCAGGCAAGCCCAGGGTTTTGAACCAGCCACCTGGTTGAAGCTATATCCACTGTGCCACCACAGGCCAGGCAGTAACTGTATGCCTTTAATCAGAGCATTTAATCTACTTGCATTTAAAGTAATTGTTGATAGATACGAAATTTTTGCCCTCTTATTCATCTTTTTAAATTTTTCTTTCTTCTTCTTACGTGAGAGAGGAGATAGTGAGACAGAATTCCACATGTGCCCCAACTGGGATTCCACCTGGCAACCCTGTCTGGGGCTGATGCTCGAATCAACTGAGCTATTGTCAGTGCCCAGGGCTGATGCTACTGACTTTAAAACTAACTGAGCCACTGGCTACAAGAGGTAAAGAGAGAGAGAAAGGAGAGAGGAAGGGGAAGAGAAGCAGGTGGACACTTCTCATGTGTGCCCTGACCGGGATTGAACCCAGGATATCTGTATGCCAGGCTGACGCTCTATCCACTGAGCCAGCTGGCTAGGACCTCTTTCTTCTTAAAGAAAACTTTTTTTGTGTGTGTGTGGCAGAGACAGAGAGTTATAGAGAGGGACAGATAGGGACAGACAGACAGGAACGGAGAGAGATGAGAAACATCAATTCTTCGTTGTGGCTCCTTACTTGTTCATTGATTTCTCATATGTGCCTTGACTGGGCAGCTACAGCAAACTGAGTGATCCCTTGCTCGAGCCAGCGACCTTGGGTCCAAGCTGGCGAGTTTTGCTCAAACCAGATGAGCCCGCACTCAAGCTGGCAACCTCAGGGTCTCGAACCTGGGTCCTTCGCATCCCAGTCCGACGCTCTATCCACTGCGCCACCACCTGGTCAGGCTTCAAGAAAGCTAACATTTCTTGTAATACTTGTTTGGTGGTGAGGAACTCTAGCTTTTTCTTATATGGGAAGCTCTTTATCTGTCTGATTCTAAATGATAGTTTTGCCAGGTAGAACAATCTTGGTTGTAGGTCCTTGCTTTTCACAACTTTGAGTATTTCTTGCCAGTCCATTCTGGTCTGCAAACTTTCCGTAGAGATTGCAACTGACAGTCTTGTGGGAATTCCCTTGTAGGTAACTAACACTTTTCTCTTGCTGCTTTTAAGATTGTCTCTCGCATGACCAACCAGGCAGTGGCACAATGGATAGAGCGCTGGGCCAGGAGGCAGAAGACCTAGGTTTCAAACCCTGAGGTCGCTGGCTTGAGTGTGGGATCATAGACGTGATCCCAAGGTCTCTGGCTCGAGCAAGGGGTCACTCGGTCTGCGGTAGCCCCCAGGTCAAGGCACATATGAGAAAGCAGTCAATGAACAACTAAGGAGCCACAACAAATTGATGCTTCTCATCTCTCTTCCGTCTGTCTGTCCCTATCTGTCTTGGTATGAGCCTCTCTTGGTTCATCGTGTTTGGGACTCTGCATTTCCTGGGCTTGTGTATCTTTCCTTTGCCAAATTACAGAAGTTTTTCTTGATTATTTCTTCAAATAGGTTTTCAATCCCTTGCCCTCTCTCTTCTCCTTCTGGCACCCTTATGATGCAAATGTTGGTACACTTGATGTTGTCCCAGAGCACCCTTAAATTATCCTCATTTTAAAACTTTTTCTTTTTGATATTCTGATTGGGTATTTTCTGATTCTGTACATTCCAAAATCACTGATTTGATTCTTGGCTTCATCTACTACATTGTTGATTCCCTCCCTGTAAATTGTTCTTCACTGCAATTAGTGAATCCTTCATTTCTGACTGTTTTTTTTTTTTTTTTTATGGTTTCCATGTCCTTTTTTATGCTGCTGAAGTTCTAAGTACCTTGACCCCCCCCCCCCTTTTTTTTCCCTGAAACTGGAAACGGGGAGAGACAGTCAGACAGACTCCCGCATGCGCCCGACCGGGATCCACCCGGCACGCCCACCAGGGGCTACGCTCTGCCCACCAGGGGGCGATGCTCTGCCCCTCCGGGGTGTCGCTCTACCGCAACCAGAGCCACTCTAGCGCCTGGTGCAGAGGCCAAGGAGCCATCCCCAGCGCCTGGGCCATCTTTGCTCCAATGGAGCCCTGGCTGCGGGAGGGGAAGAGAGAGACAGGGAGGAAGGGGGGGGGGTGGAGAAGCAAATGGGCGCTTCTCCTATGTGCCCTGGCCGGGAATCGAACCCGGGTTCCCCGCACGCCAGGCTGATGCTCTACCGCTGAACCAACTGGCTAGGGCCTTGACCACCCTTATAACCACTGTTTTGAACTCCGTATCTGGCAGATTTACTTGCCTCCATTATATTTAGTTCTTTTTCTAGACATTTCTACTGTTCTTTCATTTGGGACCCAGTTGGTTATCTCCTTATTTTGGCTGCTTCCGTTTGTCTCTATATTAGGTAGAGCTGCTGTGTCTCAGACTTGGTAGAGTGGCCTTGTGTAGTAGGTGTTTTACAGGGTCCAGTGGCACAGCCTCTGTGGTCAAATAAGCCAGGCACTTAGGTGTGCCACAAGTGGGCTGTGTGCACTGTCCTGTTGTAGTTGAGCCTTGATTGCTGTTGGCATGTGACTGGAAGGGACTGACCCCCAGGTTGATTGGTGCAGAGGACCTGTTACAATTACAGTAGAGAAGCTGCTGGAGCAGGCTTAATTTACTGGGGCTTTGGTTTCTGTCATGTCTGTATCTTGAGTATGTCATTCGTGGAGATGGTTGGGGTGTAATCTAGTGTGGTCTGGGACTGTCCACCTGGTGCACTGGTTCTGGGGCCTTTTGTGAGTTGTAAGGTCAGTCACCACCTGGGCCCTGCCCAGGGCCATCTGGCAAGAGCTATAGAGTGATTTCCAGATGGCTTACTTGTAGTGGGCTTCCAAGTGCCAAGGTTGCAGCCAAGCTGCTGAGGAGGGCTGCCACTAGTGCTAGATCTGTGGCCACTTAGCAAAAGGTATGGGGTACGCACAGGCCAAATGTTGCTTGTTTAAGAGATTAGGTATGTCGGAAGCATGAGCCAAGACAGGCTGTTTGTTTGGAAAAGTTACTGAAAAAGGCTTTGGAGGAGCTGAAAGTTGGGTGGGGTAGGGTTCAAGAAATCACCAGGGTTGGACTACCAGTGTTAGCCAAGTTAACAGATACTCAGATATGGTGTCTGTCTCCCTGACTGCTCTATGGGGGAGGGTTCATCAAAAGAACAATGGCCTATGCCAACACTTCTGTCTGGGAGAGATCTGCCCCTTTAGCCCTTGATGGGCAATGAAGTTCCTCCTTGTATGTCCCTGGTGTCTTCTGAGCTGCTGAAGCTCCAAGTGCGCCAAATAAATCAGCATGTGGGCCCTTTAAAAGGAACTTATAAGACTCCAGCAGTCCTCCGCGTCCCTTGGCCTCAATCTTCACCGGTTTTCACAGCCAGAAGTTGTGAGGACTTCTCTTCCTGGCACTAAAACCCTGTGCTGGGACCTCTCACGCCTTAGGGGGAACCTCCACAGCTGAGCTATCCCTCCTAATTTTTTTTTTTTTTTTAGAGACAGAGTCAGAAAGAGGGATAGACAGGGACAGACAGACAGGAACGGAGAGAAGTATCAATCATTAGTTTTTCATTGCGCATTGCGACACCTTAGTTGTTCATTGATTGCTTTCTCATATGTGCCTTGACCGTGGGCCTTCAGCAGACTGAGTAACCCCTTGCTCGAGCCAGTGACCTTGGGTCCAAGCTGGTGAGCTTTTGCTCAAGCCAGATGAGCCCGCGATCAAGCTGGTGACCTTGGGGGTCTCGAACCTGGGTCCTCGGCATCCCAGTCCAACGCTCTATTCACTGCACCACCGCCTGGTCAGGCTCCCTCCTGATTTTTTTTTTTTTCATTTTTCTGAAGCTGGAAACGGGGAGAGACAGTCAGACAGACTCCCGCATGCGCCCGACCGGGATCCACCCGGCACACCCCCACCAGGGGGCGACGCTCTGCCCACCAGGGGGCGATGCTCTGCCCATCCTGGGCGTCACCATGTTGCGACCAGAGCCACTCTAGCGCCTGAGGCAGAGGCCACAGAGCCATCCCCAGCGCCCGGGCCATTTTTGCTCCAATGGAGCCTTGGCTGCGGGAGGGGAAGAGAGAGACAGAGAGGAAAGCGCGGCGGAGGGGTGGAGAAGCAAATGGGCGCTTCTCCTGTGTGCCCTGGCCGGGAATCGAACCCGGGTCCTCCGCACGCTAGGCCGACGCTCTACCGCTGAGCCAACCGGCCAGGGCTCCCTCCTGATTTTTAACTGCTACACATGGGTGTGGGGCCAGCCCATTCAGAGCCTCCACGTGGCTGCTGCTTTATAGACTTAGTTACAGGACTTCTGTTTAGCTAGATTTCAGGCATTGTGAATGATGGTTGTTTTGTAGTTCAGCTGTAATTCTGATGTGGTTGTGGGAGGTTCCAAGTACCACATTTACATAGGCCGTCATTTGACTAGAACTCTCCCTTGAGCCTGTTTTCTATTTTGAAGGGAACCACTATGTCTACCTCACTATTTTTCTTACTTAATACTTTCCTATTTAGAAACAGAGAAGAGCGTATAAAGTGAATGTTAGCGCAAGTGAGATGAGCCCCTGTATGTATACAGGTATGTAGGTACTGGTAGGGGGATATATGTGTGTACATGTATTTATATATATTTAAAAATCAATTGCCTGTACCTTTGCTTATGTAATAGCACTTGCATTTACTGCATGTTCTGTGCTAATATTTTTATTTCACTTGATTCTTACTGTAACCCTAGAGGGAGGCTGGGGACTGCCTCCATTTTATGGGGACTGAGGAGAAGTTAAGTAGACAGTTACACAGAAAATAAAATAATGGCTTGCCTTTTAAAAAGTAAAGAGAACATCAAAAGAAGAAATGCAAATAAAAACGACTCTTAAAACCACCAAGCATGAATAAAGTCAACCATGGAATTTGGGTGGTGGTGACGTGTCCGTGCAGGGTCACGACTGCTGGAAGTACCTGTTGTGGCGCAGCAGTGTGGACAGTGGGGAAACTGGGGTGGTGTGGGACAGGACACGTGAGAACGTTCAACATCCTGCTCATTTTGCTGTGAACCTAAAAGTGCCCTAAAAAGTTTATTTAAAAACTATTCTAAAATATCATTTTTCACCTGTCAGATTGGTAACAATGCACATTTTTAATTACATTCTGCTCGCAGGATATGAGGAAATACTAAGCCATTGGAATGGATTCTACTGGAAGTAAATTGGTATAATTCTCACAGAGGGCAATCTGGCAATATCAAGCGCTGTTTCTGTTCCAATCCAGCCACTTTTCTTTCTGAGAATTTATCATATATATGTACTTGCTCAGGGGCCAAATCCTGTATAGAGTGACTGGCTGCAGCCCTGCACAGAAAACACCCGTCAAGAAGATGCAGCTCAGTAACTGGGGTGCCCACAGTCCTATAACCACGTGGCTGTGGACAGACTGAGGATGTTCTCCAAGTGACAACAGAAAAACGATCTCCAAAATCCACTTAGGAGCTTTTAAGATCTCACTCCCTAGCATACGCCATCAGTGTGACTCAAATAAACTCATAAAAATTAAAAAAAGAAAACAGAAAAAACAAAAACTAAAATCCATTTAATAAAAAAGAGCACAGAGGGCCCTGGCCAGTTGGCTTAGCGGTAGAGCGTTGGACTGGCGTGCGGGGGACCCGGGTTCGATTCCCGGCCAGGGCACATAGGAGAAGCGCCCATCTGCTTCTCCACCCCTCCCCCTCTCCTTCCTCTCTGTCTCTATCTTCCCCTTCCGCAGCCAAGGTTCCACTGGAGCAAAGATGGCCCGGGCGCTGGGGATGGCTCCTTGGCCTCTGCCCCAGGCGCTAGAGTGGCTCTGGTCGCGGCAGAGCGACGCCCCGGAGGGGCAGAGCATCGCCCCCTGGTGGGCAGAGCATCGCCCCCTGGTGGGCATGCCGGGTGGATCCCGGTCGGGCGCATGCAGGAGTCTGTCTGACTGTCTCTCCCCGTTTCCAGCTTCAGAAAAAAAAAAAAAAAAAAAAAAAAAAATACAAAAAAAAAAAAAAAAAAGCACAGAACGGTATTCAGTATGCTAGGCGAGCTTTTTGGATGGAAAAATAAGGACACATTCCCATATTTGCATGTATGTACACAGTAACACTGAAGGGTTAAGATGAAACTACAGAGGTTACTAACAGTGGGTACAGGTGGTGGGAAAGAGGGAGGATGACCTCACTGTATACCTCACCTCTTAATAGTGTTTGGGTTTTCAACCATATGAATATATTACCCATTAAAAAGGTTAAAAAATAATAAAATGAAAGGTTAACTAACTTGCCAAAGGTCCCAAAGCCAGCGGGGAGCAAAGCCAGCACTCTAACTGAGGTCCCTAATTCTATATTCCGAGGCATTCCCCTCTTAAATGTACCCACTTGCTACTGCTGTCCCAGGGCAGGAGATGAACTCACGGTGCTGGTGTGAGGGAGTCAGGCTCCCTCAGTTTCCCTTCTCTGAGCTTCTTGACATTCAGCTGGAAGCAGCTGAACTGGGCTTTCTGCTTCTCTGAGTTCTACTATAGACTGCTCACCCGCCACATACACTGCCGTGTTTCTAACCCAGGAGGGGAGCCTGTTCCCAAACAGTCCTAGTTCTGTAACTAGATCTCCAAGGACCCAGATCGGAGTGACGTGACGGCCACAATTCAGAGAACTGTCCCCTAAGCCCAAATAGCTGGTCCCGCTGGACAAAGGCACATCTCTGCAAGACCCCGAGTCAGGGCCAGAGAGCCCCGCGTGCCGCCCACACGGGTTACCTGATGCACAATGGCACTCATGAGCTCCCTGTTGGTCATACTGGCCAGCTCAAGGTGAATTGGAATACCAACGGGGATGTCAGAAATGGAGGTCACAACCTGCAAAAAGAGGACAGCACTGCCATTAGAGAGCAGTCAGGCAAGAGGAAGAAAAGATCAGGTCCTGAGAGGCAACGGGTATTGTCACTGCCTTTTCTCATCGTGAAAGCCATGGAGGTTTCCAAGGCCTCTGTGGCGGAGGGATGCTTTTCTCCACAGGGACAGCCAGGCTCTGTAGAGGCGCTGGGTTACAAACTTAGAGCACAAGGACTGCCCAGGACGTTCATGTAGTCAGCCTATTCCTGGGGACTAAACTGAGGGGCTTCAACCGCTGTATGACTCTGCAGCACAGCTGATGGGAAGCGAGATGACACATATATCACAGAGGACACAATGACAACACTACAGCTTTCAGCATGAGTCTAGCATGGGACACATAGGCTCAGGCAGGAGATGTTCTGACCCGTCCTTCTCAAGCTGCTGCTGTGTCTAGAACACTGTGAGCTGCCCCACTGGAGCAAGGGCTGGCTCAGAGGCAGCTGCCATGTATATCCCAGGGAGCAGGGCTGGGGGAAGGCAGCATGAGCTGCTGAGGCCACAGGAGGCACACATACTGGCTGAGACCCATGCAATCTAACAGTGCCATTACCTCCAAGAGTCTCTTCCTCTGGAGCTCCTTGCTTTGTCCCTCCATCATGTGCAATCCAGAGAGGACCACCAGGTCTGGCTGAAACTCTTCCAGGCTAGACACAAACACCTCCAGCATATTCATGGCCCCGTTGGAGAGGTCGTGAGAGAAGATGAATCGGTTGGCATGAGGAGCTTTTAAATGGCCCCACTCCTCCCCTAGAAAAGCCCAGTCAACACAATGGGAAAAAAAGGAAGAAGCTTTAAGTCTCCAGCTGTGGGGGCTGGCAGAGGCCGCACTGGAGCCTTTACTCTAGGCAAGCTGGCTTCTAGATGAATGCACCCTTGCTACAGGGATGTGAGGGGGCACGGTGCTGCATCCAGGAAGACAGCGGTTAGTATGAAACAAACCAAACACCCAAACCCCAGCCCAACAAAAACACAGACACACAGTTCATCTATAGGAGTGGCTCTCAG
The DNA here is from genome assembly GCF_036850995.1 of Saccopteryx leptura. Taxonomy (NCBI): domain Eukaryota; kingdom Metazoa; phylum Chordata; class Mammalia; order Chiroptera; family Emballonuridae; genus Saccopteryx; species Saccopteryx leptura. Next base: position 126,256,172 of record NC_089508.1, read on the forward strand.
TATTGGCCATGTGTCAGAATGCCAGGGAACCTAGCTTTAAATATGCAGGTGGCAGGCCCCACTGCTGGAGTCCGTGACATACAGTTACGTGGCCCCACAGCGGCCAAGGATGTATAGGTGCTATACATATGCCTTTGTCAGATGGGGCACAGCAAGCTCCCGAGTCCCAGAAAAGCCCTGCTGTTCACTGAGCTTCTCAGATACAGGAAGTGTGATCTTGCTCAGTTCCAGAGCAACAGCATGACTTCCAACCCAGCAGAGAGCACACCACGCATGTCCCTGCACACAGCAGGCTGCCTTTCCCTGCTCCTGCCTTACTGTGGTGCCCTAAGCACCTTTTACTTAGTTGGGACCCATGGAGGCTGAAATTCCAAGAGACAAGCTGACCGCCCTCCACCCATGCTATCCAGCAGGGTTTCCAGGCACTTGGTCCAGAAGGTAAGAGCATGGCTGCTTTAACACCCTCTAAGTATACTGATGTGGAAGAATGACTGTTGCAGACCAAGTTCAAGTGCGACTTCCCTCCTGAATGGCTCCAGCCTGAGGCACATTTTCAGTCCTTCAAGCATCCAGAGATTTCCCTGTCCACGGTCTGTGATAATCATTTTGCTTTGAGTCCTCTCTTCTACTCTTTTGAACTAGCCATCAAAACTGTATCATTACTTAACTTTTCACCCATTTGTGCCACATGTTCCCAGACAGCCAGCTCTTTAAAGGGAAACTACAGTGTGTCTGGTTCCCTCAGCATCTGTCACAGCCCTGGCACTGTGTGCCACTCAACACTTGCTAATCTGACCCCATCAGAGGGAGGCAGACCCATCCCTGGGCAGGTCTCCTGGTGAGAGAGGAGCTGGAGTCCATGTTCATCTATAGGAGTGGCTCTCAGTATTGGCCATGTGTCAGAAAGCCAGGGAACCTAGCTTTAAATATGCAGGTGGCAGGCCCCACTGCTGGAGTCCGTGACATACAGTTACATGGCCCCACAGCAGCCAAGGACGTGAGGAGAGCATGAGGGGAGCTGCTGCGAGCCCTGAAGCAGGGAAGGCAGAGAGGCTTCTCCCAGCTTCCTCGCGAAACTTTGCAATCAGAACTTCACAACACAGAGCTCACCTTGTCCGCAAACACAAGGCAGAGAACTTGAAACTAAGCGAACTTGAAACTAAGCCAAAGGCTGCCCAGACTCTGCAACCACTTAGGGCAATTCTGAAATGAGGCCACACCCACGTGGGGCACCTCAGCACGACACTGTGGGGCTAGGACTTACAATCCAGGCTTACTAGGCCCTCCCTCCACTGAAGGATTTGTCCCACGCCGAAATGAGTCCGCACGCCGAACCCTGCTGAAACCCACATTTCTCCTGAGGCAGACAACCCATGGCAAGGCTCTCATTGTCCTGTAGGTGAGCTGCTAGCTGCAGTCAGCAACCCTGTCCTCCTCTCCAGGGGCCTGTGGGGAGTGCATGGGTGCATGTGGGCGCAGGATTACTCTAGGGCGAATGTCAATGCTCAGAGAACCCATCCTTCTTTAGCTTTGAGTTCAGCTTTCTTGAATCCATTCCCTTGAAAAGCATTTTGTATGTGGGCCATTTATATAAAAATCTATGAAAGCAGAAAAAAAAAGTATCTATTTACTAAACCCCAATGCAATGGATATAACTGTTAAAAACTATATTCCTTTCTTAGCTCCTGGCTCATATCACAAGAAAATACCGAACTGTGGGCCACAGAGCCAAGTGGAGCATTCCAGCTCTGCTTTGTCTGAAAGTCGGACGCAAAGATCTCCCTGTGGGGCCACTTTCAACTCAGCCACTCTCAGGACCCAACCACTTCCTTCCCTGGACCACCACACCCAGCTATAGGACTTGGCTATGACGCTGCAGTCACTTGTTCAGGAGTCCGTTCCCCCAGGGGATGGTGAGCAGAGGGCAGAGCATTGTCTTCCATTAGCATCGCATTCCCACTGCTTCCCACTGTAATTGGCACTCCGCCATGTGACCGGACAGCAAGCTCATGGATAAGAACAGACTGTGACTGCAACACCCACCACAACAAACACGAGTATGAACTACAAGTCCAACGTTTCCCCAACTAATGAGACTGTACAGGGGGAAAGTACATGACATCAGTACTGTCTACAGGGTGAAACCTGGATGGGCCCTTACAGAGTGAAGAGATGTGACGAAGTACTGCCTAGCTTAACCTAGGAAAGTCCATATAGCATGCAGAGTAAACCAATTCCTTCAGGAAAAAAGCAGGAGACTAAACAAACAGGCTTCCTCAAGGTGAGGATGAGGGACCACCTCACTGGCTGGTCCCCCAAGACACAGGATGACGGAGCGGCCTGAGGCAAAGTGACTGACCTAATTAATGCCCCTTTTTTCTCACAAAGCTTTGGATTTATTTAAGTGACTCCTCTCAATTTATTGTCCTGCCCTTCAGCTACTAAATCAGCAAAACCTATGGAACGACTCAACTAGACTCCCAGCCCTAAGCCTGAAAATCAGCTTCTCTGGGGACTCTGGCAGGAGAGCAGGAAGAAAGGGATAGGTTTCTGTACAGGTCCTATGGCTGCTGCCAAAGTAGGTTCCTTCCAGGGGCTGATAAAAATGTGACTTCACATAAAGTTGAATAAAAGGTCACTGCTTTAAGAAAATATGGCTAAGAAAAGAAACACTAAAGTGTGAAGCTTTCAAGCCCAAGTATGGAGATGCTCTCCTGTCCCGATCAGCTGTGCTGGCCTCTGAACAACACACAGGCATGCATGCCAACTACAGCTGCAGTCCTGGTGAGGAGCCCAGTCTGCCCATTCTGCCATCTCCAGGGAAAACGGCAGAAACCAGGAACCAGAATGGCCCCAGGTCCGTGACACGAGCGCCTATGGGATCAAACAGGAGAAGGACATGGAGTGGCAGTAGCTGCGGTACATCCAAGGCACAGCTAAAGCTGTCCCAGACCTTTCGGTCACCAGTCTTGTCCCTGCCTCTCCCTCTGGCAGCTCACTGTTATTCAGCTCCAGCCTCTCCACTCGTATCACAGCCTCTAGGCAGCAGGAGCTGCGGCTCTGATTTCCATCTGGGAAACTAAAACTGAGAGACACTCAGAACTTGTATATCATCAAATGGGAACTGCCGACTCGGACATTCTGTCCTCATTTTCAGACCCTGCCTTTCCTAACTTTCGGACTGATTTTAGTAAACACTCCAGAGAGAACCAGAAACAAGAAACAATTCCTTCTTTGTACTTGGAGGGGGCACAGTTTCCAAGCACTGTATTTCACATCCTACACTGAAGTTAATTATTCTTATAGGTGCAGTTCTCATAAGTGTTTGACTTGGAAGCAGTTCACTGAGGCCTGTGAGGCAAGTACAGCTTTAAGGTACCAATTAGTCTGTTTCGATGCTTGAGTATTTAACTTAAATTAATGGTTGAATCAGAAATTCAAGAGGCTGACTTCTGAGCAGAGGCAAGATACCACAGTAAATACAAAGAATTGAATTAACAGAATTACGTTCTGATATTTAGGATTCTTTCAGAAATCAGATCTGCAGTCTGTAATATAAAATCTACTGGGGAGGGCAGGATGGGGGTTTGGAGTGATAAACACTGAAGCGTTAGCTAATGGGAAATATAGTAAGTGCTGTTAAATATAAAACGCTTCCATTGCACATCCAAGGGAGAGCAAAATGCTTCAAAGGAAGCTTGCCAGAATAGCTGGCCAGAGAGGCCTAGGGCAGAATCCAGCACAGAGCTGAGCAAATGTTAGCTGCCCTTCTCTCTCTCTTAGTAATAAAGTTTTACTTTATTACTAAGGTGTATGTTTAATACATTTTCATTTTTATTCAAGGTTCCTGCTTTCCTACAGCCTAATTCCTCTCAGGTTCAGATAGTTCTGCTTGTAGACCTGGGCATTCTCTTTACTGCGGTGATGCTCCAGCACTCCCCCTTTAGACAACGGTCAGTGCCAGCACAGAAACCTCTGATGAGAAAAGGATCCTACTATACAGATACATTTCCAGCAGAGGCACTTCTCAATCTAACAATACACAGTCCCCTGACAAGTCTGCCACCAAGGCTCACTCATTTCCCTTACCTGCTTGATACTCTAAAATGAGGTGGAACTCATCTACTTCCTGCAGTGACTCAGGTGGAACAAATACATTGTCATCAAGAAGCTCATGCAGTTTCGGACCAACTGGACCACAAAGAAGAACCTGCAGACAAGAAATAGGAAGTCTATCAGACCTGTCCCTTTCCCCATGGAATCTGTACAGTAACTGAAAAGGTACATCTAGACCACTTCTTTTCATTTTAAGAGAATACTGAAATCTCAATCTAATTTTGAAAACTTCTGGTGTGGAGGTACGCAGTCAAGGGGCTACTATCAGGGTGGAGGCCTCTGGAGCATGTGGCCACAATGTGCCCAGAAAGGAGAGGCTAACAAAGGACCCCGATCACTCATGTTAGGCACATATGCAGCTGCTGTATCCGTATTCCCTGTTGGGGACTGAATGTCTGTGTCCCCATAATTTGTGTTACAAGTCTAATCACCAATGTGATAAGATGGTATATGGAGACAAAGCTCCTAAGAGGTAATTACAGCTAAATGAGGTCATATGGGTAAGGTGCAATCCAGCAGGACTGGCAACCTTGTGGGGAGAGGTCTCTTTCTCCACCACACACACTGAAGAAGGCCCTATGAGGTCAGAGCAAACAGGCAGCTGTCTGCAACCAGGAAGAGCGCCCTCAGCAGAAACTGAACCTGCTGGAACCTTGATTTTGGACTGTCTAGCCTCCAGAACTGTGAGAGAATAAACTGTCGTTGTGTAAGCCACCTGGTCTGTGGTGTTTGCTGTGTGGCAGCCAAAGACATGCCCTGCCCTGCTCTCTCTTCCTTTATTCACATTCACATCTTGTGAGAGGCAGACACACATAGGACAGAAAAAAAAAATTCTTGCCTGACCTGTGGTGGTGCAGTGGATAGAGCGTTGACCTAGAATGCTGCAGTCACTGGTTTGACTCTGGGCCTGCCTGGTCAAGGCACATATGAGAAGCAGCTACGTAATGATGCTTCCCATTCCTCCCAGCCCTCTAACATTAATAAATAAAATCTTAAGAACCATCCTCAAAGATCACAATACCCTATACAACCAGGTGATTTGAATTGTGAGACCAGGCTCCTTACTATACTTAGTTGTTATGCGAACAGGATAGCCTTCCAAATATAAGAATTAAAAAGAGCCTGACCAGGCAGTGGCGCAGTGTATAGAGCGTCAGACTGGGATGTGTAGGACCCAGGTTCGAGACCCCGAGGTCGTTGGCTTGAGCGTGGGGTCACTGGCTGGAGCCCAAAGGTTGCTGGCTTAAAGCCCAAGGTCGCTATCTTGAGCAAGGGGTCACTTGCTCTGCTGTAGCCCCCTCCTGCCCCTTCAAGGCACATATGAGAACACAATCAATGAACAACTAAGGAGATGCAACAAAGAACTGATGCTTCTCATGTCTCTGTCTGTCTGTCCCTATTTGTCCCTCTCTCTGATTCTGTTTCTGTTAAAAAAGAAATTAAAAAGAGAGACAACAGCACCATTTCAAATTTAATATGCCCCACCTAGAAGCCTCAGGGCACTTTTACTCACTAGCTAACTGCTTGTTTCTACAAAGGCACTTCCATGTATGAGGAGTGCCAGCTTCTGGGTAAGCTCACTTCTCCCCTGACCGACCCTCTTGCCCTTTCTGTCTTGACGCCTGTCCATTATTTGCCAGTTCTGAAAAGTCTTGCCCCTAACATTTTATTTTTCTAATTTTTGGCTAGAACTTCAGCTTCCATAATGAGATCACAAGCCAGTTTACCCTCCTGCCTGAAATAATAACAAGGGAAAGCAGATAAAATATATGAAACAATGGTTTTCAAATCATTTGAACACTGGGCAACAAAGGACAGTAATCCCTAAGAAACAGGAAAGAACTAAGTAAGCCCTACAGATGCTATAGCCAAGAGTTTCCAGATATACAATTCTAAAAGAATTCACCACCAACAGACAAGCAAACAAGAAGTGTGAAAGGAAATCCTTCACAAAGAAGGAAAAGACACTGGGTGGAAATACAGCTCTAAACAAAGGAATGAAGAGCACCAGAAATGATGCTAGATACGTAGTAATACCTGGATAAGTAACATCACTTATTTAAACCTCTTTAAAAGACAACTAACTGCTTAAAAAAATACTTACAAACATACTGTGAGGTTCGTAATATATGTAAAGGTAGACTATATAGCAATAATAGTATAAATACCAGAAGGGAGAAATGGAAGAGGGGAGAATATAAGAACACTATTATAAAGTTCTTACATTCTACATGGTGGTATCCTAATAGCACCTGAAATCAGACTGTGATAAGCTAATGTACCCTAAAGCAACCACTTGAAGAAAAAAAAACAGCCTGACTAGGTGGTGGCACAGTAGATAGAACATCAGACTGGGACATGGAGGACACAGGTTGGAAACCCAAAGGTTGCTGGCTTGAGCACAGGCTCACCAGCTTGAGCCCAAAGGTCGCTGGCTTGAGCAAGGGGTCACTCGCTCTGCTGTAGCCCCCCTGGTCAAGGCACATATGAGAAAGCAATCAATGAATAACTAAGGAGCCACAATGAAGAAATGATGCTTCTCATCTCTCTCCCTTCTTGTCTGTCCTGTCCTTAACTGTGCCTCTCTCTGACTTTCTGTCTCTGTCAAAACAAAACAAAACAGTTACAGGTAATAAGCCAGAGAAGATAATATGAAATCATAGAAATAACTCAAAAGAACGCAGAAAAAGAAGAAAAAGGGAAGATAAAGAGGTTGGACAAATAGAAAACAAGTAGCAAGACGTGAGATTTAAACCTAACCTGATATAGCAACATCACATTAAATGTGAGTGGTCTAAACTCTTCAATTAAACAACAGAGAATGTCAAGGTGAATTAGAAAGGAGGCCCCAATTATATGCTGCCCACTAGAAATTTGTTTTAGATATAAAAACACAAATGGGTTAAAGCAGAAGGATGAAAAAAGATACTCTAACACTAATCAAAAGAAAGCTGGAATGGCTATTTTAATCAAAACAGATTTCAAAGCAAAGAATATTATAAAATGATTTTCTTTCTCCCTGGTAATGATAAAGGGGTTAGTTCATGAAGGGGATGTAACAATCCTAAACAGTTATGTACCCCAAAACAAAAATGCAAGAAAAAAAAGTTACAGAACTGCAAAAAAAATAGGTAAGTCCACAATTATTGCTGAAGATGTCAATACCCCTCTCTAAATAATTTTTTTTCAAAAAAATATTTATTGATTTCAGGGAGAGGGAGGAAAGAAGAAAGAGAGAGGTCAGGCCCTTTCTCAATAATAATAAATCAAGTAGACAGAAAATCAGTAAGACTATAGAAGGCTAGACTAACACTATCAACCAACATGATCTACAATGAACACTCCACCCATCACTGCAGAACATACATGCTTAAGTGCATGTGGAACTCACCAAGATAAACCATATTATGGGCCATAAAAGAGCCTCATTAAATTTAACAGGAGTCAGAGAAGCATATTTTGACCACAACTGAATTAAAATAGAAATCAGTAACAAAGATATCTGGAATGCCCCCCACCCCAAATATCTAGAAACTAAATAATGCACTTCTAAGTAGTCCATGTATGGGCTATTAAAGAGCCCATTTCAGAAATCAAAGGGAAATCAGAAAGCGTTTGAAATGAACGAAATGAAAATAAAACCAATGTGTTAAAACCTGTAGGATCTAGCTTAAAATGGTTCTTATAGAGAAATTTATCGCTAAACAACCTTTATCAGAAAACAAGAAAGGGCTCAAATCAACGACCACAGCTTATACTTTAAGAAACTAGAAAAAGACCAAATTAAATTAAAAGTAAACAGAAACCAATAAAATAGGAAAAAGAAAAACAGAAAAATCAATAAAACCAAAAGCTCATTATTTATAAGATCAATAAAACTGATAAACTTCTAGCCAAACAGATCAAGAAAAAAACAAACAATTTACATATCAGAAATGAGTGATAACTTCACAGTCTAAAGATCATTAAAGGATAAGAGAATATTATGATTATATAATTGTAGTCAGTAAGTTCAACAACGCAGATAAAATGGACAAATTCCTTGAAGGATAAAACTACTGAAACTTGCCTGACCAGGCGGTGGCGCAGTGGATAGAGCGTTGGACTGGAACATGGAAGACCCAGGTTCAAGACCCCGAGGTCACCCGCTTGAGCACGGGCTCATCTGATTTGAACAAGGCTCACTAGCTTGAGCACAAGGTCACTGGCTTGAGCAAGGGGTTACTTGGTCTGCTGTAGCACCCCAGTCAAGGTACATATGAGAAAGCAATCAATGAACAACTAAGGTGTCGCAACAAAGAGTTGATGCTTCTCATCTCTCTCCCTTCCTGTCTGTCTGTCCCTATCTGTCCCTCTCTCTGATTCTCTCTGTCACAAAAAAACAAACAAAAAAATCAAACTACTGAAACTCAACTCAAGAAAGAAAATCTGAATTTCTGTATACCTATTAAGTTATTAAAAACCTCACATCAAAAACCCTAGGTCTAAAGAGGCTTTACTTTTACGTTATAATTTCAATTCTATACAAACTCTTCAAAAAAAAATTGAAATAAATGCTTACAAAAATTAGGGGATATTTCCAAATGAATATGAAGCATAAAATTTTTTTTGATTAAACAAGAACATCAGAAAAGCAAACAAGTCAAAGAAAGTTGTTCGATTATGCAAATGAGATGCAAAACAAACTTATCTCATTGGTGAAAAGGCACTATACACAAGGCTGAAAGTACTGGAGTAGATGCACGTTCCGCCAATCCTCTAATTTTTGTGAGCAGTATACTTCCCCACTCATTCTAAGGTCAGTATTACCCTGTTACCAAAACTAGTCATAGAAGAAAAATACGGACCAATATCCCTCTTAGAAATTGACACAAGAACTTAAAACAGAATTTTAACATTCCCTAAAGGAATTCTCCCCTGTACAATCTGGCTTCTCTTCCACCCTTCCATTAACTCTGCCTTTGCTATATTTTCCAGGGTCTGTTTCTGAAATACAATATATAGCACAGCCATTAAAAGTATGGACCCTGGAGCTAGATTGCTTGGGTTCAAATCCTAGCTCCATCTCTCTTAAGTATGTGATCTAGAACAGTTTTAACTTTTCCATGCCTCATTTCCCCCTATATACAAAATAGGGATAATATAACTTCCCTTATAGGGTATTCTGAAGATTAAATGAGTATATACATGTAAACGTGTGAGTATATACATATAAACACACACATACACACACACACACACACACGTGCGCGCATGTACTTATATAACACTTGAAAGAGTGCTTGGCATACAGTAAGACCTATGTAAGTTATCAGTTATTATTACTACCTTTGAAAACTACCTACTTCTTAACCCCTGGCAGTTCTCAGATAATTGCACTGTGGTTAAACTGAATCTGAGGGCAGTGTAGAGTGGTGAGGTCCTGACAGGGCCTCACCTTGAATCCTGGCTCGATCATTTCCTGGTTAGGTGATGCTGGGTACATTACTTAGCTTCCCCGGACCTCATCTTTCATCTATAAAAGGGTGATACCTTATTTTGTCAGATTGTTGTGAGGACTGTGTGACAGATATCTCCTTTCTTTCCTCTTTTATCAAGGCCAAAGTTGTTTTACCAGTATGCTTTCCAATGAGACTGGTTCCAGGCCCAGTGTCTCAGGGGAGGTCAGTACTGAAAGGTCTGTCTTGGCTGACCCAGGACTTCCGGGGTGCTGTCCTCCCAGAGGACTTCTCTGTGTCAGGAGGGTGACCACACATCCAGGGTCCTGATGGGAAGGGTGCAGGCGCTCCCTAATGAATTGATGGTTGATCATCTATCTCTTCTAGGTACTAACTGGTAGCATTTCTGAAGGTTGCCCTGGAATTTCTAGTCTTCTCTACTTGGGAGTTCATTACTATCTAGAAAGATAATAACTGCAAAATAATCTGTATCTTTTGCCCTAACACTTCATGAGAACTTTAATTCCTTTTAAAGTGTGGCTGTTCACACTTTAACGTGCACTCCACAAATAAGCACACCCCTCTCCCACTGTGCAGTGTGGTTCCAAACACATTTCCCCCTCAAACTGCTGACCGTACTGATAATACAAGGCCCATCTCTGGGCTTCTGATCTTCACCCGACCCACAAGTCTATTTGTAGGTTTCCCCAAACTGTTTATGGTTCCTTTTCTCTATCATCAGTAACCACATCTACTCTATACTTGTCAAGTCTGTTGACTCCAAAATCATCTTTGTTAAGTCTATCTTGTTTGTCCTCAAGTATGGTCTAGCACCAGGTCATTCCATAAAATATAGGCTCAGATAGACGAGTTTCTCCTCTTCTGGACGCTCTATCCAAAGCTTAAACATTTCACAGCTGGGCAAAAACAATAACTTCCTTGCTGGCCTTCCCCCTCAGACCTATACCACTCATAGCAAAAGAACCTTCTCACTCAGATGTTAGTCTCAATAGCAGTACTTTGAACTCTACTAACCTAGTGGTTGAAGACTGGAAGACACGCCCCTACTGACCTCCATCTGGTGGTCTTCATTTTCAACACTCTGGGTCTAGGCTCACCATTACAGTCAATGAGGTTCGTCTCCTCACTGTGCGATCCTGTCTCGGGCAGTGACTCCTGGGCCCACATGCTCTTACCCATTACACAAAACAGTACTCCAGGGTCCTAGGTTAGAACAGTCCCATTTCTTATTAGCTGTGCTGTTCTATGCCTCAAGTTTCATGTGGAAAGATAATAACAATACCAACAACAGTATCAACAAGCCTTAGAAGTTGTTGCAAGAATTAAATGATATAATCTATGTAAATCAGTGAGGACAATATGAGGCAAAGACAATGTCAGGCACAAGGTAAACCAGTGGTTCTCAAACTTTTTGAAGTCAGGGCATATTTAAAATCCTACAAATAATTGTAGGCGCACTATATACAAATTTCTGAGAAATATGTTATAATAAGTCAAATATTAAAGAAAAAAATATAAAGTCCAAGCGTGCTTTTATGGTAATTAAATGAAATAAATACAACAAAATTAAATTTATTCTGACATTAAAAAACATTTTTATGTTACATTTTTTTGAGTTATGCTCTTTAGAATTTGTATAAAAGAGGGGTCAAAAATTAAAAAAACAACAAAAAAAGTTATCTTTTTTTTTTTTTTTGTGGCAGAGACAGATAGGGACAGACAGACAGGAAGGGAGAGAGAGGGGAGAAACATCAATTCTTTGTTGCAGCTCCTTAGTTGTTCATTGATTGATTTCTCATATGTGCCTCGACCGTGGGCCCTCAGCAGACCGAGTAACCCCTTGCTCAAGCCAGCGACCTTGGGCCCAAACTGGTGAGCTTTTTGCTCAAACCAGATGAGCCTGCGCACAAGCTGGCGACCTTGGGGTCTCGAACCTGGGTCCCTCCGCATCCCAGTCCAACGCTTTCACCCACTGCGCCACCGCCTGGTCAGGCATTCATTCTTGTGTTTATGAAAAACATGAGCCTGATATGTCCTAGAGATTTCTTCAATGTTTGGGCATATATTTGAAAAGCAAACTCTCGTTTCCTCGTCAATGCATTGAAGAATTCCTCTCGTTTTACTCTTAATTGTGTTGAGTGCAGAAAACCCCCACCATATATATCATCTTAACTTTACACCAAACAAAGGATAGAAGAAACTTGCCTCCAGTCTCTCTGGGGAACATGGGGGGTAATGTAAACAATCCAGCACCACAGCTTAACAGCCTTTTGCAACCTAATCAGGCAAGTGAGGTGGGGGGTTGGGCAGACTGCCAGCTTACAGCCAATTCCCCACACCTCTGTCCCCCCAAAATCTAAACTCCAAAAACCCTGTTGGTTTTTTGGTCCCCAACAGGCACCTATTTCTCTGGAATACCATAGGATGCACCTGGAAATCTTCTAGGGCGCACCCGTGTGCCCTGGCGCACACTTTGAGAACCACTGAGGTAAGCACTCAGGAAGCATCAGCTGCTACCACACTCCTACTATTATTATATTGGCCCCGGGTCTGACCCATAGTAAGTGATCCTTACACTGAATCAGGAACATTCATTCTTGCTCCTAAAATTATAAAATTAGTGAAAGAACATGTTTTAATCTGGGAATTTGACCTACCTTTAATTCTGAGTTGGCTGCAAATTTCTGTCCAATTAAAGCTGCATTTCCTCCTACATAGTGCTGTAAGATAGTTCAAGGTTATTAAACAGTATTTTAGCACAACTATGTTACCCAAGCTTAATAATTTTTTCATTTATGTATTTTAGTCCACTTTTTTCCAAAAAAAATTTGAGGTGACTTTTCAAGGACACACAGATGAGGTTAATAAAACATTAAACCCATAGATTAATAGACTATGAGTTACAAGGAAAGGTGAAGAAAACAAATATGGTAGTCATGGAAATTATTACAATCTAACTATGGGTCAGATTGGCCTTGAGTTTCTGGGCAGCCAGATAGATAAAGGAAACAGGAAAAGTGTGCACAGATCTTGTCTTCTACACTGTAATCCTTCTAAAATGGGTCTGTGATTATGCCACTGTTCTCCTGAAAGCCATCCAATAAACTGTAATGAACTAAAACCCAACTCCTGAGTGAGGCCCACAGGCTTTTCTGTATCTGTCCCTGCTCTCCTCTCTAGCCTCTCTCCCGCCTTTCCCTCCCACGTCATCCTGCAGCTCTCCCATCTGTCTTCCTCTCTATGCTTGTAGCACAGGCTTGTGGTTTGAAGACACCTGCCCTTCTCCTGCACTGGTGAACCCCTGAGCACTTAAGTCAGTTGTAGTATCACCTCTTCTGCCTTCTGTTCCCTCTTCACCATTGCCGTCCCAGCCTCCACAACCCCCACAGCCAGGATTATGGAGCCCTTGCTACCTTACACTGTGATCAAACCCCCACTACAGCCCCTGTCTACTTGGACTATTATCATCTGAGTCTATATCCAGCTCCTTCAGGGCAGGGACTTTTTCTTACAATAAGTGCTCAGTAAATGTTAGTAAATTTAGAGAAAGAAACACACTGATGTGTTAGGAAATACAAAGGCTTTCCTAGGAGACAATCTATCTCCTAAACACTGCATCTCTCGGCCAGCGGAGGACACGGAGCAGAAGAGCACATAACTCAAGGCTGCTACTTCATGTGCTGACTCAGGACAAGCTCACATGCCCCGGTAACGTGGCCAGGAGGAGATAAAGCTGGTGTTCTATTATGAAAGTGAAGCAGCCTTATCAACAGTCTGGGTGAGCAGAATGCTACCACCTCACCTTCCGTGTCCTCAACCCCACACAGAGGCGCAGACTAAGTCAACAATTCAATTCTAGATGCTAGACATCACTGTGACCCCAGGGTTTGTCACCAAATTACTGGGTGCAGGTGGGACAGGAACAGCTTACTATAAATAAATTTAAAAGCTTCTGTGATGTACAGGCTGAAATTTGGATTTTAACATGTTAGTCTTAATTTTTTATTTAATGATGATGGATTGAATTTACTAAATATCTTGGGAGAAATATTAAGATTTATGAGGCAGATTTCAGAGTCTTCATGTAATAGTTATGAGTTGCTACTTATCAGTCAATCCACCTTAAGGGAGTTTGAAATGCACCAGATGAAGTATCACCCTAGTGGAGAACAACACATTTTAGGTTTTAAAATGCCAAGAAATAATTTGTATGATCTAAAAGCTAGGTAAAGTTTTGCAGAGAAAATTTTTTGTTATGAAACAAACATTAGGATCAAGGCTGAAAGAATAAAATGAAATCAAATTGGTGAATTAAATACACCATCATAAAGACTTCTAAGCATCAGACTTGTTGTCATGTAAGAACTACCAAGATTCTTCTTCCACAAGAGATCAGAAGCTCACTACTGAGCTCAGCTGCATAATGATCACAACTGAAATTTTAACAGCTGCTGTCTCCTTTAGAAGCTCAGCTGGGAAATGCCTGTGCCCATTTCTAATGTTCAAATGGGCAGCTCCAAAGGTTAAAAGAAAAAACAAACAAAAAAACCCTTTAAAATCATAAAAGTTATTAAAATGAAAGTGGTCACAATGAATAGCCTGTGAATGGCACCAAATAAAAATGGTGTGAAGAGCTTCCATAGTAAGTCACACCCAGTACAAGGTGACTAACCAAAGGAAGGTTTTAGTTAAGAAGAACCAGAGATGAGATGGGGTAGGGTGGAGAGATGTGTAAACAACCACCTGAACTTGACTTCAAGAGGAAGGACACATGTAGTAGCAGGGCAAGAGACACAATCAGGTCTCCTGTCCCAGCACTGCGGCTCACTCTGTGTGAGCCTTGTGAAGTTTTCTGGACTATGAAGGCCCCAGAGCTTTGCTTATGACCACCATAGGCTTGGGCAGGAGTCCCCGAGTTCTATCCCTGACAGGCTCTACCCTGTAGACCAGGCATTCTCAAAACAAGGTCCTCAGAATAACAGCATTAGTATAACCAGGAAACTTGCCACAGGGTCAATTCTTGGTTTCCCTCCCACATACACCGTGTAGGAAATTCTGGGAACAGGGCACAGGTATTTGTGTTTTTAATACCCTTCCACGTGCTTCTGATGCACATGTTCTAAGAATCTAGACCTCTGGTCCTTAACCAGGCTGATTTTACTTCCCTCCTTTCTTCCACCCTAAAAACATTTCTGTCGCGATTGGGGAAAAGAGGGAGTGCTGCTGTCACCTAGGGGAGGCCAGAGATGCTGCTCAACATCTTATAATGTGCAGCAAAGCCCCCATAACAAAGAACTGTCCAGCCCTAAACATCAAACAGTGCTGAGGTGGAGAAGGCCTGCTCTGGACTAGAACAAAGGTGAGGCCTTATCTACTTTTCCTGGCAAGGGCTAGAACCTACTCCCTGTGGGTTTGGCCTTGTCTTCTGTTCAGGAAGGACTGGGCCATGTTAAGATTACTGCAACTTATCAGCCATAAGCAATACGGAAACCAGTTGGTACATATCTCTGGGAAACATGCAATTTAAATGAATGATCCAGAACCAAAATTTTAGTAAACATGGTTCATACATGCTGGCTGAACTGATCTGACTAGAAACTTCAAAATTAATGGAAGGTCAGTTTTACAAAAGAGAAAACATCGCAGAACTGGATTCCCAACAATCATCCCCGTTGCAGCAAACTGGTGGAAAAAGTTGCATGGTTGCTTCTAGGAATCACACAAAAAAGGCACCTCTTCCCACCCTATCTCAACTTACTGCTGGTGCACACAGAACAGACCTGGGCTCCTGGGAACTTGGATGCAAGCTGCGCAATGACATGGAAAGTTTCCTTATCGCTGAAGAAGCGCTCTGCAGCTGCTCCCTTCCCCAGGAAGTGAGTGAAGGATTCTTCCAGATCATTCCTTGTATGCAGGATGGAGTGATCTGTCCCATCCCCAGGATTCATGCCAAGTGCCTGCAAGAGCTTCACCCCTGAGAGCACCACATCCACACATGCATTGATTCTGGAAGGAAGGAGGGCAGAGACCGTTAAAGAAATTAGCAGAAGCCCAGGACACTGCTTTGTATTTAATGACAGGGAGTGTTTTGGAGACCTGTATTCACACAGAAAAACAGAGGAAGTGGGTCTGAACCCTGAGCCGGGAAGTAAAGAACACATAGCAGGGGGAAGATTACTTAATTTGAACGTATGTCTTAAAATCAGAACACAGGACTCTTTTCAATAGTCTGGCCAACTTTTACACTAGTTACACAGAGAGAAGACAGGCACTCAACATTTCAGAATAGAGGTATCATGGTAACACAAATAGAGCATTTCTGAGAAAATCCTGGTGGAGCCAAACTGTCTGGATTCACACTGGCTGTGTGACTTAGACAATCCACTTTAATTTTCTGTCCCATCTATAAAATGGCATATGAGGATTTAACTCACAGAGCTGTTGTGAAGATTCAATATGTTAATATATGCTCAGGACTCTGCTTAGTGCAGAGCAGGAAGCCAGCGCTGCATCACCTGGTAGCCCTATGAAAATTATAAAGTACTGAGGTGGTCTGTCATGGCCTCTCCGATGTATGCAGGGAGAAGTTCTGGCTTCTACTGTTAGTGTTTCCTTGTTAAAAAGTAAGTCATCCCTTAAAAGAGAATGGCTGAATAATTTGGGTAGCAAGATGAGGTCTTCCTGTTCCCCTGCCATGTCACTACTATTCCTGCCTCTGCCTTTTGGGGATGTCATTCTTGGCCGTGGGGCTGCATGACCACATAGGCAGCTCCCAGCCAGAGAAGAGCAAGGCTCACATCAGGTCAAACCAAACAGCTCCTGGTGATAAGGGTGGCTGGGCTTCCAGGTTCATTTCTGGGGAGCTTTGAAACCAAAAGGTAACTTATCAATCAAGAAAGGTCAATGGATTGAATTTTAGTGTGAAATATATAGCTGTTTTCCTTCTAGTTGCTTTAAAAAAATCTCTTGATCTGGTAACACACCAAAATCATTAATGACTGCAAACCATAAGAGGAATGAATGAGATTGTGGTAAGGAAGAGGGACTTTCCTCTTTTTTCCTTATTTTTCCTTAGATATATTTCTAATGTTTACAACCATGCATTACTTCTATAACTCAACAAATAACAGTTTGTAGAGGTTTGTAGGTAGGCTAGATATTACTTACAACACTCAAGTAAGGGACAAGGAAGAGACATATCCCTCCCTCCTCATGACACAAACTGAATCCTCATCATAAGAATTCTTTTATTTAATTCTAACCCTAGAGATCCCTCGGTTTGGAAAAGATTTTTGCCTACAAAAACTTAAACATTTAAATACTCAAATTTTCTTATTCTTTTAAAATCAAAGGCACATACCCATGTATAAGACGCAACCTTTTAAAAAAATTTGGGGTCTAAAAACTGGGTGCATCTTATACAGTGGTTGTAGATTTCTTTACTTGCATCTCCTGCTTTTTCACGCTTGTTTTGCACTCTTTGTTATGTAGATATATGAAGACACTGATTCATCATCAGACACAGATGAGGAGAAGTTAATGGATGGGAGTTTTGACAGTGATGAAGAGTTGTATGACTTTTATGGTGAATAAAACTTGAGTTCAATAACTTTATGTAATATTTTTTCTTTTGTATTTTTCTGAAGTGAAAAGCCAGGAGACAGAGAGACAGACTCCCGCAAGTGCCTGACTGAAATCTACCTGGCATGCCCACCAGGAGGCGATGCTCAGCCCCTCTGGAGCGTTGCTCCATTGCAACTGGAGCCATTCTAGTGCCTGAGGCAGAGGCCATGGAGCCACTCTCAGCGCCCAGGCCAACTTTGCTCCAAAGGAGCTTTGGGTGCAGGAGGGTGAGAGAGATAGAGAGAAAAGAAGAGGGGGAGGGGTGAAGAAGCGGATGAGTGTGTTTCCTGTGTGCCCTGACTGCGAATCAAACCTGGGACTTCCACACTCCAGGCCAACGTTCTACCACTGAGCCAGCTGGCCAGGACTAGAATACTTCCCCCCCCAAATTTCGAGCCCCAAAATTAAGGTGCATCTTATACATGAAAACGTCATATACATGGGGAAATAGGTAATTACCCTGGTCAACTGGAAAGGCCCTGAGCATTAGCAAGCCTTTCAGAGTATAAAATACATTGACATGTGTAGGAACATGCTGTGAAAACATGCAGAGTTAGGATAACAATCAGAGACAGCGAGGCGCCCTAGGGCAAAAGCCCTGAGTGGACAAGAGTCCAGGGGTCTCACTGACCCCATACTGGAAACTGCGTGCTGGAAACAGCAAAACAGCAGGATAAGATTTAGCAACAACAACAAAAAATGTTTAGGCTGTCAGAACAGAGATTAGGAGTCAGCATGTTCCTTGTCCTTTATTTTACCCCCTGGAAACTTCTGCTGTCTGCTTCCTTGAGTTATTTGCACTGGCTAATAAATAGCTGAACAAGGCTGGGGACAGAGCTTCAGTCCTTTGATCTGCTGACCAGAACTGCTGCCTCCCCTCGGCCCCTCAGTGCATTTCATCTGGTCTCCAACTAGTTTTGGTCACTGTGACAGACATGTATGTGGCGGGTGCTGAACAGTATGTTTAAAACACATTCCTTTCACAGTCTTATCTTTATTATATGCGGCTTAAATAGCTTATTGGTTGCTTGCGTAACTGTACTAGCCAATGGGGTGAAGTTGCCACAGCATTCAAATAGTCCTGCCTTCTGGCACGCCACCTCACAAATTGAGGTTAAAGATTGGAGCAATTATTATGCTGTTAAGAAATCTTAACACCAGAAGGGGTCTTTGCAATGGTACAAGACTAGAGGGTCTCCAATTGAAAAATAATGTCATAATAGCTAACTAGTCTTTGACTGGCTCCTCTAAAGATGAAATACATGTCATTCCAAGAATTGATTTGGCTCCATCTCAAACAGGGTTGCCGTTTCAATTGAGACGTAGACAATTTCCTGTAAAACTTGCCTTTGCTATGACCATCAATAAGTCTCAGGGCCAAACGCTTAAGCGTGTTGGCATTTTTTTACCTGAGCCTGCATTTGGACACGGTCAACTTTATGTTGCCTGTTCAAGAGTTCGTGAAAGAACGGACGTAAAATTAAAAATAATTGATGGTCCTCTGCAAGGCGAGCTTAAAAATGATGGAAAGATCTACACAAGAAATGTTGTGTACAAAGAGATCTTTGACATGTGAATTAACATTTTATTATTTAAATCACCTTTATTTATTGAGCTAGCGGTGGCTCTTAAGAAATGTACCGCCAGTGGTTTCCTTCATTGCACTCTACTTTAAGCAGTTAAGCAAGTAGAAGGGGGAAACCCTGTGGGGCAGTAAGCAAAGGGGCGTCCTCACTGCCTGCCCTGGGTAATTCAGTTTGAATTAGCAGACACCTTAGCACAAATCATTTTAATTACAATTTTAATATCTAGAACAGCGGTCATTTCATATGACCGCCGGGCTTTCTAGTATGATGATAAACCACACACACCTTGTAAACCCATCCCACTTCCACCTCATACAGTGCCCTGTATTTCTATAGAATACATTAGATGTCTGAAGGGTAGAATCTTAATAGGAATACAGGTATCCCTGGCTCTCAGACTCTAGGAGGTTCCAGTTTCAGACAGTGAGAGTTTGGATAGCAAGGGATACTATTTCCACCAAACACCTCTATCTAGAGAATGTATCCAAAAGGATTTTGATCCTGAGTCTGAACAGCAGATATCAGATACTGAGCAATACCCATATCAACAGAAAAAACAACTTCAATATCTAGTTCTGCTGAGATCTTAAGATCTGATTCTTCAAAGATGATAATGGAGGAAGTTGACTTTGTAAGTTAACCCCCCCCCCCCCCAAAAAAAAAACCTGAAAGAACAATGTTCGTTGTATTTTGCAACACAAGATAAAACACAACAGGGCTAATTTTGAATTAAAAAATATAACTTCCACAGAAACATTTCTCACCCCCCTCTCACTCTTGTCAAGAATACTAGGGAGAAAACAATCTTAGGAAAACTTCGTATTTGGTAGCTTATAAAAACAAAAAGATACTGACATTCCTATGTGCCAGATACCAAACTCAATTCTTTTACATGGGCTTTCTACTTGTATTTTACTAAACTAACCAAAGCAAGAATCTTTCTCTGCACTCACCTAATTCAACAGCATACAAAAATGTAAACAAGCACATTGTCCACAGGTTAAGGTGCTTTATTGTCAGGGGAGTTAAAGGGAAAGAGGGGGCAAAAGAATCAGAAGTCAAAATTATCCTCATGTGACGGGCAGAATTTCACTTTAGTAAGAAATGTAGATAAGATTACAATGTGAGTTTGGAGAAAACACCGACACAGATGAAATAACTAGAAAATAAAGCAAGGCAACAGATGCTGAATGCCCAAATAGATTGAACGGGTGAGCAGAGAGGGAGCTGGGAGCATGGGCTTCCTTGCTTATTACTGGCGACAGGCTGGGAGCAGGGAAGGGGGCACCGTTCTTCCTTCTAGACTAAGTTCCCTAAAGGCAAGAACAGTGGTTCTTACACTTCCCTTGTTTCATCATCTGAAAAATGTTTCCTAGGGTTCTTTTTAGCTGTAACACCACACTTGATACATTACAAGAGTTAATGTACTCACTACAAGACACAGAACTGCACATAGTCAAAAGGGCAGGGGTCCCTGGGCAGAAACCTGGACGGTGCCCTGGAGAAAGAAGGCAGGCATCTGCACACAGTTCACACCAATTTGCAAAACATCACAGACAGGAAAGCAGTCATTGCTATTTTGAGCTGAGAAAAGTGAGTCCTCTAGCATTCCAAAGGCCATGACTGGAGGAGCCAGTTTCAAACCCAGACGTGTCTGGTTCCAAAGCCCATGCAGGAAGCACACACAAGCAAAGTGTGACAAAGAGATTAACCTTGTATTTGGACACATTAAGAATGCTAACCTAGTTAGAATGGAGAATCTGAATAGGGGAAAATAGCAAGATAGGTTTCAAAGGTTAGGGTGAAGCCAGGTATGGGGGAACATCAATGGTCTGTTCCCAAGGACGAGCAGTTCATTCACCCAATGAGCCTTACAAACCCAGGTCTGATTTGAAGCAAGGGGGCAGGACACGTTCTAGAAAGATGTGGTAGTGGGCTCAGCACTGACCATCTTGTGACTCTTCTTATTCTTTATTTCTCTAGTCCCTAGCCACCAAGCCCTGACATGCTGGTGCCTCCCCAAATGCCACCCTTGCCATTTACTTTCCTTCTTGTTCTATTCCTGGGTGATGCTACCCACTCTTTGGCTTCAACCTAAGTACCAGTGTCTCCAAAATCTGCAACCCCGCTGCTCAATATGCTCCTAACTCCAGCCTCTTATAGTCAGCAGTGTGGCTCAGCTTCATCTGAAATGCCACAGTACTTCCATCTCCCCTTCTCTGAAATCAAACCGGTTACCTTTCACCATAGACTTGTTCCTTTTTCTTAATCTCTTAATGCCAACAATGTGGCATGCACACGGAGGACCTTGGAACGAGTTTGAGTTGGGCCTCTGGAGCTAGCTGTGGTCTTGGGCCAATCAATGTTTCTAAGCCTCGGTTTACTCACCATGCACAGAAGAAAGGCCGTATAAGTACACAGCAAGATGGCAACCATCTGTGAGTAATTAAGAGAGGACTCACCAGAAACCAACCTTGCATTGCAAGCACCTTGACTTTGTTGGCCTGTCTCTAGAACTGTGAGGAAATAAATTTGTGTTGGTTAAGCACCCAGTCTGTGGTGTTGTTAAGGTAGCCCAAGCAGACTAACACAATAATAAATATGTTCCCAAACAATGAGGCAGGGCCCTTGCTTGTCTGCTCAGAATCTAGTGTGGACCTGACACATAACCCAGTAGATGATGAATATTCGCCGAATATTCGCCCAATGAATGTACACAAAGCCGGAGACGACAATGAAGTTGACAAAGAAACGGTGAAAGGGCCCAAATTTGAGGAAAGAAGTAAAAGTCGATACATGAAACAAGAAAGATGCCTGACCAGGCGGTGGCGCAGTGGATGGAGCGTCGGACTGGGATGCGGAAGACCCGGGTTCGAGACCCCGAGGTCGCCAGCTTGAGCGCAGGCTCACCAGCTTGAACCCAAGGTCGCTGGCTCCAGCAATGGGTTGCTCGGTCTGCTGAAGGCCCGTGGTCAAGGCACATATGAGAGGGCAATCGGTGAACAACTAAGGTGTTGCAATGCGCAATGAAAAACTAGTGATTGATGCGTCTCGTCTCTCTCCGTTCCTGTCTGTCTGTCCCTGTCTATCCCTCTCTCTGACTCACTCTCTGTCTCTGTAAAAAATAAATAAATAAACTTAAAAAAAAAAAAATTAAAAAAAAACAAAAAAAAAAAACAAGAAAGGTGCTGATTGAAAACTACTAGCCAGCTAACACTCGAATGCTCTTTAAAGCGGACACTATGCTAGATTCCATTATTTATTTAACCTTCAGAATAACTGTGTTCCACCTGACCCCTCCAGGCCCCAAACCATCCCTGAAAGTAAAAGAGTACTTGGCGGAAGGCCTGCTTTTCTACGGTGCTTTCGGGATGATGATGATGACAAGATGCTCAAGTCAAACTGAGACAAGAGAACTCAAGTCACTGCAGAGGAGTATCAGGGGGGCGGTGGTCTCCATACTGCGGCGTTACGGAAGGAGAAGCAAGGCGTAAGGCAAGTCAGCAGCTAAGACAACCCCTTCGAGAAGCTGAGAAGCAAGAAAGAGAGCGGTCAAGGTGTGGGAGATCCAGCATTCAGACTGCAGAGGAGCAGGAGCCGAAAGTGGAACCGGGGGCTCGAACAGAAAGGGGTCCGCTGAGCGCCAGTTCCGAGAGGCTACCGGGCAGGACCTCCGAAGCGAGGATGGGCGCAGGCCAGCCCAGAGAGAAGGGCAGCGGGGAGTCCCCGCCCAGAGGCCTCCCGGGGATCCCTGGGGACCCGGTCCGCGCGGGCTCCAACTTCCCAGCTCCAAGCCACCCGCCCTCCGCCACGGCACCCTACGGCGGCCCGGAGCGCCCGCCCCCCTCCTGGACAGGCCCAAAGACGCAGGCCCAGCCAGCACTCACCCCACGGCCACGCGGCGCCAGCGCCGGGCCGGCCGCACGATGAGTGCGTCCCAGGCGGCCGCCAGCCGGCCCTCAGGGGAGCCGGGTCCCGGTGACGCGGGCCTCAGCGGCAGCGAGCTCCACAGCGAGCGCAGCGCCAAGCTCGGCAGCTGCGGCTCCAGAAGGAAGACGCAGCCCACCGCCAGCGCCAGGACGCCCGCGTACGCAGAGCAGCGCCACAGAGCCATGGGGGCCAACACCCGCGACTGCCCGGCTCCCCGCCTCTTCCCCGCTCGGCGCGCGCTGACGTAGGCACTGACGTCACGCTGGCGCGCCGCTGGCCGAAGGGGCGGGGCCACAGAGCGGGACGGCCGGGCCAACCCGGGGCGGGAAATCCTGTCCCTGCGTGCAAATACCGGCCCCTGCCCGCGCGGGTTTGCAGCCCTGAAGTGGGCCGGGCAGAGTGTGGGGGCGGTGTTTGTCCATGTGCTAAGTCTCTTCCCGGAACTCCAACCGGACCGTAAAGTAGAGGGGCGAGGACGCCATTGTTTTCCCAGTAACACGAAACGGAGGGCCAACTTTAGATGAATCTAGGCCGATCGGTGTCCCTATCTGAGCTGCGCCTGCAGTCCCTCAGAGGGGTACGAACTACCCCTCCCACCCCCCGCCCTTTTAATCCCTCCTTCTGCCCGCCTGCATCTTCCGTTTTTTACTAAGTTTACCCACCTCCAGGCCCTGGCTCGGCGCCCCCCGGGGAGAAGCGGCTCCCTGGGGCACACGTGGCAAGAGGCTCCTGCCCCTTTGAGGGGTGGCCAGGTCCTTCGGCCGCTCAGGGGTCTGTGCCAAGACTCTGCAGCGATCATCCTCCCTGGGTGACCAGATTCAAACCTAAAGTAATCCTTTTGGGGGCGCTGTTTCCTTTAACAACCTCAGAAAAATAAAATCCACATGATCTTGTGAACAGGGAGGCTGTGGACCACGGTTAAGAAACCCTAGTTTCTCCTCTTCTCCCTTGTGAAATGGCTTGGACCTGGCAGGCCCTGTCGTCCTTGTTGTGACCCTCGTGTGTGAGCCTGGGTTGAGAATCAGTGAAGCTAGGCGTACTGCCAGCTCGACCTCAGCAGCCACCATGCCAGGCCTCATCTTGTTCCCGGGCCTGTTTTCATTTTCCAGTCCTGCTGGCTCTTGACTTGGTTCTGTGTTGGATTTTCCACTCTGTGCCTGACACTTGATTTCCCTAGCTTTGATTTTAGGCACTAGGCTCCATTCCGGCCCCCCCCCCCCCCCCCCCCCCCCCCCCCCCCCCAGCAAGCACCACTGTACCAGCACTTACCCATCCCACCCTGGTCATCCACCTTCTCCTAGCTCACACCCTCCCACTTCAGCCCACTAGACCGAACATCCTTTTCAAAGGAGCTGTTCACTCGGGAAGAGATTTTGATAGGGGAACTTAAGAGTTAGAAATATAGTTTTCATAATAGTAGCTTTTAGTTACAATCAATAGGATTGATGATTTATATAAGTAAAAGCTTTATTCCAGGAGCTGGATATCTGGATAGGCCTAGGTGACTCCATGAGGCTGAAAGCAATCCACCTCTGTGCCCCAGGCCCAGGAGTTCCACAAGTTGGATGGTATCTAAGCCCTGATGCTACAAGGAGGGAACTCTCGCTGATAGGAAATACTGGTCAGCCGCTGAAGAAAACCTTAGAACAATCCCTGGACTGCAATTTTTATCTAATTAACTTGTCTCTAAATTCCAAACCTTTACCTATCCCTTTCTTCCCCTTATAAAAAAGTTGGGTGAGACGAGGTGTTAAGATTTTTTTGGGGGGTACAGACCCCATCTTCTCAGATTGCCGGGTATCTGAATAAAGCGCCCATAAAGATTCGATCCTTGTCACTGCTTATTTGGCCGAGAGGTGACAGGCAGCATGAATGCAGATATTTTTCCAGTTTCAATTTGGGCTACCATGGGAATGAAAGAAGCCAAGGAGCCAATAAAATCTCTGTGGTGCTAAGAAGCCATCTTTCCGGCCTGACCTGTGGTGGCGCAGTGGATAAAGCGTCAACCTGGAAACACTGAGGTCGCCGGTTCGAAACCCTGGGCTTGCCTGGTCAAGGCACATATGGGAGTTGATGCTTCCTGCTCCTCCCCCCTTCTCTCTCTCTCTCTCTCTCTTTCTCTCTCTCTCTCTCTCTCTCTCTCCTCTCTATAATGAATAAATAAAATCTTTAAAAAAAAAAAAAAAAAAAGAAGCCATCTTTCCTAGAGTTGCCGTTCCTCTCTCTTCTTAGAGAGGTGCATCAATCAATTACCAGAAAAACTTCTCCCTCCCTTGGCCCCAAGTGGACCAGTTTCCCTGTCATCCCAGAAGTGACCGAACCAGAACCTATTCAAAAGCACTGAATCCACTGACTGGCCAGAGACCATTCTCTCTACTGAGAATATGAACCAAAAGTCAAGAGTCTGTAATGTACACCAAAAATGAATTTTATATTGTAATAAAGAATAAAAAACATTTATTTGAGCTAGAGGAGCTGCATCCCAGGACATGCAGATTTAAGTATGTATGTATAATTGTATTCCACCAGACAAAGGGGAGGTTGCCTTTATAGCAAATTTGTACCTTCTGATTGGTCTAAATCTCATAGTCTGATTAGCTTCATGCATCCTGATTGGTCATTATGGAGCAGTTCCAATTGGATGGTTAGATCTTAGTCCACCAGTGAAAAGAGGAAACTAGGAACTGATCCCCTTATAATAGTTGACTCAGATAGCTAAATGAGCAGGGCACAGCACAGAAAGCCAAGAGTTCAGTCTGAGCTGCTTCTATACAGAGTATGTGAAAAGCTCCTGCCAGCAAATGGCTGCTAGGCTCTTATAGTTTTGTAAAATTTCAGCCCTCAGTGGAGCACAGTGAGATTCATCATTTCAGCAGATACATTTCTTCTTAGGGTTCACATTGTATGAATCTTTCTTGTTGGGGCCCACATTAGCCAGTTGGTTTTTGCTGTGGATCTGCAATTTCACACCATAGGATTGAAGGTCAGATAGGGCCAGTTAAAACATTTTTAAGGTCAAGTGTTGGGGAGAGCAGAGGAAGCTAAGCTCTGGGAAGGCCGTGGAGCAGACAGGCCTAGAGGAGCAGGGAAGGCTTCATAGCAAACTATGGAGAGAAACCACCAAGGGCTTACCCTTCTGGCTCCCAGGAAAGCTTGTTGAGCTGAGAGCACTTTGAATCTATTTCTTCTGCTTCTTTATAAGTTTGCCTAACCTCACCCTCCTACCCAGTTTTATTGAGACATAATTGACATAGAACACTATAAGTTTTTTTTTTAATTAAGTGAGAGGTGGAGAGGCAGAGAGACAGACTCCCACATGCACCCTGACTGGGATCCACTCCACCTGGCAAGCCCTCTACTGGGTGATGCTCTTCCAGTATGGAGCCGCTGCTTTGTTGCTCAGCAACTGAGCTATTTTAGTGCTGAGGCTAGGGTATGGAGCCATCCTTAGCACCTGGGGCCAACTTGCTTGAACCATTTGAGCCATGGCTGCAAGACCCCTGAGAAATAGAGAGAGAGAGAGAGAGAGAGAGAGGGAGAGAAAGGAGGGGTGGAGTAGCAGATGGTTGCTTCTCCTGTGTGCCCTGACTGGGAATTGAACCTGGGACTTCTACACACCAGGCTGATGCTCTACTGCTGAGCCAACCCAGGGAGAACACTGTATAAGTTTAAAGTGTACAACATAGTGGTTTGACATAGGTGTGTATTGCACAATGATCGCCATAATAAGTTTAATTAACATCTACCACCTCACATATCTACAATATCTTTTTTTTTTGTCATAGTGAGGACTTCTAAGGTCTACTTTCTTAGCTACTTTCCAACATACAATTCTAGAACTTCTGACTTAGTCACAGAGACAAAACAAAACCAGCTTGAAGGAAATGGAAGTTTATTTCTCATGTAAAAGTCCAAATGGGGTTCTGGCACTTGGTGGGCTACAACAGCAAATGAACCCATCTGGCCATGAAGGAGGCTCTCTGGGGCTCCTGTTTATTTTGTTGAGCACTCAGTGTGGGTTTACATTGTGGGTGATGGGAAGGTGAGGAAAGGTGCCCATAGCCGACCTCAAACTGCAAACCAAAGAGGCAGGAGTTGCAGGAAGTAGAGAACACCAGGGATGGGTGCCAGTCATGGTGGAGTCTGATGTGGCTTCTGGCCACATACACACAGTGGCCTTAATTCCTTCTTACTCCTCCCCAGGGTCTTGGGGGCATTCAACTCTCTTAGTACTACAGTCCCTCTGAAATCTTTCCTTAATGAAACATAGTCATTTCAGATTCTGATCATCTATCTGTTTAATGAGGACTGTAATGCTTTGCAAAGCAATTGTTCTTTTTAGAAGTTAGATTTCTGGGGCAGTTATACAAAACAGCCTTATTGGACAGTGGTGGCTCCATTGTCTTGGCTGAACAAAGACAAAAGGGCTAGGTGGGCATTGAGACACCCTCTGTCCTACCCAAATTGCTTCTAGAGATCACTGTTACTGTTGGGTCTCTCTCCTAGGATCTTGAAATGCAGGGCGGGGGGTGGGGAAGAAAAGCCGACTCAGTTCTAGAAAATCAGAGACAAATGGAGGCTTCAGGTGTCCCACTCAAGACCCTGACCTGGAAGGCCAAGTAGCAGATTTTATATTTAAACAAGGAATTAGCAGAGTCTTGTCTGTTTCCAAATTAGCTGCTTTGGCTTCGACAGAAGCACCAGTTAACACCACCTATGTGATGTAAAAGGTTTTAAGTAACAAGTTGCTGCATTGGAACTGAAACTAAAGTGGGACCGAAGAGTCCTGATGAGAGTTGGGCTAACCCACTCTCACCGCAGCTTCAGTCCTTGGGGATTTCATCCAAGCTGCTCTCTGAAGTCCACACTGTGTCAGGCCTTTAATGGTGCCAGGGACACAGCCCACTGCAGGCTACACCCAAAGGCCAGAGTCAGAGCACAATTGAAGGTTACAGGAAACTCTGAGGAGACAAGAGAGAAGGCATGGAGGAGCCAAGGGTCTGAAAAGAGAAAGCTATGCCAGCAGCCACAGCCCTGCACAAGCAGACACCCTCTCTTCAACCTGCCCTCAGGAAGGCACTAGAGGAGAGAAAGATAGATTGCCGAATGGGGAGAGGTAGGGGTACTGAAGGCACAGAAGCCAGGTGACAAGAACATCAGCATCAAAGCAATGAGGAGGACATGACAGTTCCTAGGACTTCCTGTATAGATTTAGGGCAGGAACATTTTTAAAGATTCTTTTTTCTTTAAATTTGGTTACTTTAGAGAGAGGGGAAGAGAGAGAGAGAGAGAGAGAGAGAGAGAGAGACAGAAACATCAATATGTTTCTGTATGTGCCCTGACTAGGGATCGAACTGGCTACCTCTACATATTGGGACGATGCTCTAACCAACTGAGCTGTCTGGCCAGGCATAGGAGGCAGGAAACTTTTTAGCTTGTGGCAGTATATCAGTGTGGTGGTCCTGGATTTTCACTTTGGGATTATGTGCTTTGGACTAGGAGGAAGTGCTGAGTGTGGAAAAGTAGAAGGGGCAGAGCTGTCTGGGCTTCTGCTGGTCTATGAACTTCCCAGGGCTAATGAGTTAAGGGGACAGGATGAAGCCTGGGTCTGGCCTGCAGTGCTCTCTGGGACATCTCAAGCTTCCTGGACTATGGCTGTCAAACTGCCTGTACAACTCCTTCACACTCACAGTCCTCCGCTTGGTGCCTCTCTGCGGGCTCTGTCACTTAGTGCTGTGGTAGACCCAGCAGCCTCTGGTACTCCCATTTGGTTTGGGTTCTGTAATACTTGCAACGTATGTTTGAAAGGAAATGGAAAGTTTACCCTTTAGCCACATTTCCTTCCTGTTTCAAGAACCTTGACAGTTCTATGACCACTTAGTCTAAGAGTTGTTCTCCAGACTAAAATAAATGAAAATAAAATAAAAGGAAGCAAAAACATCTAACTGCACTGTTCTAGAGTCTTTAAGGACCCAGGCTTGTTCCACATTTACTCTGCTATCACCTAGGGTGACAGTACAGAGGAGGGGTGTGTCAGTACAAAATCAGGCTTTGCAAAAAGGGAGAGGTGGTGAATGGTTGTTGCAAGGTGGCCAGCAGTTTCTACTTCAGTGGAAAGAATGTGGGATTTGATGCTTGGCTTTAGACTCCACTTCTGCCATCCACAACCTGTGTGGCTTCAGGCAAGTCACTTAATCTTCCTGTCCCTCAGTTTCCTTACCTGCAAAATAACTCCTAGTTTACCAAATGGTTATAGGAGTAGCAGTATCTAAAAAGAGTCTAGCAGTGTCTGCTACAAGTTGGCACATGCCCAAACACTTCCTGCCATTGCTCTGGTTGGCTCCTGAGGATATATTTAACTTTCTTCTCAGCCCTGCTGATCTGTCACTCTCACACTGTGAGGAGGACAGACATCTCTGCATAGATCACCATGTAGTGGCCTTTTCTATTTTCTGGGCTACTCAGCATCAATATGAAATTCCATTGAATGAAAAACAAAAATTTATCCGTTTTACTATAAACAGAACATGGAATTTTCTCTTTTTTTTTCACTGTTATGTATAATATTGCTATGTACACACTACTCATACACCTGTACAGAAATTCCTTTAGGGTATAAACTAAGGGTGAAATTTCTGGGTAATATGATACACCCGTCCTCAACTTTATTAGATAATATCAGACGTTGTTCCAAAGTGGTATGCCAGTTTACCCTCCCACTGGCAGCACAGGAGTGTTCTTGTGGCTCCACACACACAGGAACAGGTTTTAAAATTTGTTGCTATTCTGTAGGAAGCATAATGGTGTCTCATTGTGGTTTTGACAAGTTCTTCATTTGTTACTTAGTTGCAAATATCTTGTCTTCAACCGCTATTGCTTGTTTTTTCATTCTCTTTATAATATGTTCAGTGAGTAAAGTTCTTTATTTTAATGTAGTTTGTTTCTGTTTATTGTTGCTTTTTATTTATCATTAGTGCCTTTTATTACTTGTTTAAAAAAGATCTTTTCCTACTCAGAGTCATTAAGATACATTACGATTTTCTCAGAGCCTATGGTTTTGCACTTTGTTTCTAGGTGTGTAATCTACGTTGGTAGTGGTTTTTGTGTTTTGTGAGAGGAATCCTTATAGATAGATACCCAATAACCCCATGCCTTTTATTGGTCATTTCTCAATGACTCTGTTTTCCCACATCTCTCCAATATCAAGTGTCTATCTATATGTAGATCTGTTTAGGGCTCTTTATTCTGTTCTATTGGTCTATTTGTTATTCCCATACTAGCACCTCACTATCTTGATAACTGATCATGTAAAATATTTTATCTTATTGTCCAAGAGCATCTTGGCTATCCTTTGCTTTTTTAATTGCCATATTACATTTTTTAATAAAAAAAAAACAAAGTTAGGATTTTGATCAGTTTCAGTGTGGGGGAAGATTGAAATCTTTACAATATTGAGTTGTCCAATCCAAGATTATGGTAGACCTGTTCATTTATTTAGACCTCCCTAAATGTCTCACAATGACATAATTCGACTTTTTTTTTTTTTGTAGAGGCTTTGCACATCTTTAGCATGATTTATTTCTAGGCACTTAATATTTTCACTAACTTTACTGAGGTAAAATTAACATCCTATAAACTGCATAATATGTAGAGTAGGGGTCCCCAAACTACGGCCCGCAGGCCACATGCGGCCCCCTGAGGCCATTTATCTGGCCCCCGCTGCACTTCCAGAAGGAGCACCTCTTTCATTGGTGGTCAGTGAGAGGAGCATAGTTCCCATTGAAATACTGGTCAGTTTGTTGATTTAAATTTACTTGTTCTTTATTTTAAATATTGTATTTGTTCCCGTTTTGTTTTTTTACTTTAAAATAAGATATGTGCAGTGTGCATAGGGATTTGTTCATAGTTGTTTTTTTTATAGTCCGGCCCTCCAACGGTCTGAGGGACAGTGAACTGGCCCCCTGTGTAAAAAGTTTGGGGACCCCTGATGTAGAGTGTACAATTTGATAAGTTTACCTTATGTATACACCCTGAGACTATCACTACGATCAAGATAATAAATGCCCATCATCCCCAAAGATTTCTCATGTCCCTTTGCAATCCTTCCCTCCTATCCCTTCCTGCCCAAACATCCCTCTCCCTACTTTGTACTCAGGCAAGTCCGAATATGTCTATACCGAAGATGTGTTCCAGTCAAATTGGAAAGAATTTCAATTTTTGTTACTGCACAGTGTAGGTAAAATAGCCCAGAAATCTGAGGACCAGGGGTTGGTGCTGTGTTTGCAATCATGGGCAGCTAATTTTGGACAGATCACTCACTCAGCTGGTCTTCATCATCTCCACTTTGTTAGAAGGTCATTGTGTAAATGGAAACATGATAACTTTCATAAAAATATAAAATGAACATGTGTCAGATTTTACTTACTTTATTAGTTAATGAGGGGGCCAGTGATGTACTAAAAATCTGTTCAAAGGATAGTGCAAAGACCAGACACATATTGGCAATCAAGAATAATGCAGCCTGACCAGATGGTGGCACAGTGGATAGAGTGTCGGACTGAGATGTGGAGGACCCAGGTTCGAGACCCCGAGGTGGCCAGCTTGAGCATGGGCTCATCTGGTTTGAGCAAGGCTCACCAGCTTGGACCCAAGGTTGCTGGCTTGAGCAAGGGATCACTCGGTCTGCTGAAGGCCCACGGTCAAGGCACATATGAGAAAGCAATCAATGAACAAATAAGGTGCCACAATGAAAAACTGATGATTGGTGCTTCTCATCTCTCTCCGTTCTGTCTGTCTGTCCCCGTCTATCCCTCTCTCTGACTCTGTAAAAAAAAAAAAAAAAAGGAATAATAATAATAATAATAATAATAATGCAGTGGATTTGTTAACTGATACAAAATTGGCCTCTTTCACAGTGGGCAAATCAAGTGCACCTCCCCCACAACTTTCATTTGCGTTGCTGTGGGCAAGAAGAATTTGTATTACTTTCAGTTTTTACAGCTTACCGACTCAAAGACACCGAAAGGTGGAAACTACTACAGACTCAAGTAATCTGGAAGGATGCGCAAGCTCAGTGTTCCATGAGGACTTTTTTCTCCCCGTTTCAGAAGTCTTTCACAAAGTTTCCTGGCAATTTGTGCAATAGTGTTGGGTTGCATAAATTTTTTTTTAAGTTTTTAGTGGCAGAACTTTTTTTTCTAAGTGAGATCTTACAGGAAATCCTAATATATATATATTATGTGTAATTTCACTGTGAAAATGATTATGCAGTTAACATGTGCTCACTGTAAAAATGTCCAATAGTATGGAAGGTTATTAAGTAAAGAAATCATCTCCTTTCCCTTCCCCTCCCTCTCTTCTTTAATGTCCAGAGCTATGTCCTATAACTGTGCCTCATATACGTGGTGGCCACCCTCTACGTGTATACAAACATGCTTTTAAAAACACAAATGGAATAAAAACAATTTTCATTTCTGTGTCTTACTTTTTTTCCCCCCAATTAAAGAAATGTATTGTGGACATATTTCCATGTCAGAACATAGAGATATACCTAGTCATTTTAAATGGGTAATAGTCTCTGGAATGGATACCCCTATTTGGCCAATTTTGTATTAATGGATTATTTTTTAGTTGTTTCTAATTTTATGGCATTACAAACAAATGCTGCAATGAACTTCTTTAACCACTCTTTTTGTGTTGTGATATGTATATACCAACACATACACACACATATATTATATATATATTATATATTTTTTTATATATATATGTAAAATTTTATGAGTGGAATCCCTGGGTTTAGGGGTAGTTGCATTTAACATTTTCACATATATTGCCAAGTTACCTCCCCCAGAAGTTATCACTTATTTATTTTCTGCCTAGTGGTATATCTTTACATTCTCACCAACACTGGGTATTATCAAACTTTTAAATCTTTGTCAATCTGATAGAAGGAAATGGCACCTCATAATTTCAGTGTACTTTTCTACAATTATCTCTAGCAGTTACAGTCTTCCCTTTGGTGGGAAATTGCTTCATTATTTCTGTGACTTCCTTCCACAGGGTAACTGCAGTGTGCAATGTGAAAACCCTGAGCTAGACCAATTCTCTGGGGGCCCGTGTTCCAGGAGGCAGGCTCTCTGCTTTGTGTCACCGTGGAGACTGCATGTCAACCTGTGAGTGTCTGAGTGCCAGTCTGTTCATGTCAGTGAGTATTGACGTCTCCAGGGCTGTGGGGAACAGAGACCTGTTCACAACAGTGCAGGGTAGCAGGGGTTCAATGTAGAGTGCAGAGGACTCTCCCAATTGGGGAAAGAGGAGCAGCTGGATCTTGTGTGACCTGGAACTGGGACTGGGAAAGGGCTGGAGTACAGAGAGAGCCTCATGCTCTCTGCTTCTCTTGCCATACCCTGCTTCTTCTAGTGAGAGTTCCCACTCTCCAAAAGACCCATAAAACCTGCCCACAAGCCCCACAACAGTCCTCCCAGTCTGACCCTGCATGCCTTTCAGCTGAAGAGGTCATTTCTACCTAGAACAGTGACTCTTTCTCAAGAAGTCAACCACTCAGTGTGATGGGGAAGAGAAAACAACCACCAATAGGCTTCTTTTGCAGGGGCTGAAATAAAGATGGTAAGCCTCTGCCCCATCACACGCTCGGTTATCCAGGAAGTGACCGGAGGCTCATTCACAGTCCATGGCCATGGTGAAGGCCAGCGGTACACCAGGAAGGATGAGCAGGAACTCAGGAGGGAGGAGGATCGGGGTCCACTGTCTGCTCTTACTAGCTCTGTGACCCAGGACAAGCCACTTGATTTCTTTGCGCCTTATGCCCTTGTCTCTAAGTCGAGGTTAATAGTGCCTCCCTCATAAAGCCATTGTGAGGATTAAATGAAATTAATATCTATAAGTGCCTCTGTCAATACTGCCCTACATGTGACATTTTGATAATCACACTTTTCAAAATGAGGATCTCAAAGGATGTCCCCAAATATCTGATGTGGAGTGGTCCTCCTTCCTTCGGTACTCCCATCCAACAGCAGCCCCGAGCCCGTGTCTTCTTGCAAAAATGGCTAGATCTGGCTCTGTCAACCCTCTGTGCCACTTGAGCTGCACACTGTTAATTCCTGCACAGTGTGCTGCTTTATGCCTCCGTGCCTTTGCTTGTGCAGTTCCGTCAGCCTGGGGTGCTTCCCCGACTCCGCTCCACCTGGCAGTGTCTGCTCATCCCTCAAGACACAGCCAGGTGAAAGGCAGATCATTTCATCTGGTACACTGGCTATCGGTCTGGAATAGAATCAAAGTAGACTCTAGCTTACTGTATACAAAAATAAAATTCCGATGGATTAAGGACTTAAAATTTAAAAAATAAAATGTTAAGAATCCAGCAAGAGGTCCTGGCTGGTTTGCTCAGTGGTAGAGCATTGACCAGATATGTGGAAGTCTTGCTGTTCAATTACCAGCCAGGGCACACAGGAGAAGCGACCATCTGCTTCTTCACCCCTCCCCCTTCCCCTTTTCTCTTTCTCTTGCCACTCTTTCTCTTCGCCTCCTGCAGCCATGGCTGGATTGATTCGAGCGAGTGGGCCTCTGGCACTGAGGATGGCTCCATGAAGCCTCTGCCTCAGGTACTAAAAATAGCTTGATTTGAGCATGGCCCCAGATGGGCAGAGCATTGGCCAGGTGGGTCCCCGTCTGGGCACATGTGGGAGTGTATTTTTATCTCTCCTCCTCTCACTTAAAAAAAAAAATTCTGGTAAGAGAAATCACAGTGCAACACTAGTATATACCCATTAGAATGGCTAAAATAAAAAAGTTGAAACCACATGTTGGGTGGATGTAGAGCAACTAAGACATCTTTTGCATTACTAGCAAGGGTATAATTGGTACAACCACTTTGGAAAACTGGAAAAATCTACAAAAAAATGGACATCCACATGCCCTGTTACCCCAAATTTGTATTCTTGGGTAAAATACCAACAGAAATGCAAACATAAATTCACCAAAAATTTGTACAGGAATGTCTATAGCAGCACAATTTATAACAGCCCCAAATTGGAAGCAACCCAATTATCCATCAACGGTAGAACAGATAGAGAAAGTGTGATAACTTATATAAAGGACTACCACACAGCAATGAGAATGAGTGAACCACCAGAATAAATCTTGCAAACATAATGTTGAGTTAAAGAAGATAGACACAAAAGGGTACATATGACGGTTCATTTAAGGCAAGTTCCAACACTAACCTCTGATGTTGGAAGTCAGGGTAGAGATTAATCTTTAGGATGTAGAGTGACTGGCAGGAGACAATTAGGAGCATCTAGGGTCTGAAAATGTTCTGTTTCTTGATCTGGGTCCCAATTACTTGAGTGTGTTCACCTGTGAAAATTCATGGCTCCATAAAAACATGTGCACTATTTCATATAGATATAAAAATTTTCAGTAAAGAATTTTTGGAAGGAGCCCTCATATAAACAAGAGGTTAGGAGACCTTCTCAACCAAGGTTGGAAACATAAGAGATAAAAAAGATAGATATAGCCCTGGCTAGATAGCTCAGTTGCTTAGAGCGGTGTCCTGAAACACCACAGTTGCAGGTCCGATCCCCGGTCAGGGCACATACAAGAATCAATCCATAAATGCATAAATATGTGGAACAACAAATTGGTGTTTCTCTTTCTCTATTTCTAAAAATCAATAAAAAAGAATAGATATTTTTGCCTTTATACATATATGTTACACTTATGGCAAAGGATACTGTGAGCAATGTCAAAAGACAAACATTAGATTTGGGAAAATAATATTTATAATGCAGCTATTAGACAAAGGCTGATAGCTATACTATGCAAACAACTCTTATCAATTGCTAAGACAGATAACCCAGTGGAGAATGGACAAAATGGCATGAATAGGCAATTCAGAGAAGAAAAATATTCAACTGCATGGAAAGATGCTCAAATTCATTAGCATTCAGGGGAATATAAACTAAAATGGTAAGATACTAGCTTAGCCCCTTCAGGCTGGCAAACTCACAAAGCACGTCCACACCTATTGCATGTTGGGGTGGGGGACATGTGCTTTTAATCATTGCTGATGGAGATGTGAATTGTTATGGCTCTTTTGGAAATCAAACCGGAAAAATCCATTAAAATAAAAAGTACATATGCCCTTTGACCTAGCAAATCCCACTCCTGGGAATCTGTTCCAGAGAAATAAAAGCATTCACCTCAAAGCCCCTGGACTAGGGTGTTTATTGCAGCATTGATCATAGAAGTGCAAGTATGGGGCGTGTATGTGGGCGCACGCACGCACACACACATGCACACACACACAAACACACACACACACACACACACACACACACACATCTTGGAAGCAAAGTAAATGTCTCTCAGCAGAGAAATGGTGAAAGCAACAGAGCTTTTCCTCAGGGCCCATGGTCCAGAGGCCCTGGGGAAAACAGTGATCAGTTCCATCAGCAGGAGGTCTCCACCTTCAACGTGGGGTAGGGTGGACAATGTGGATGGCTGGAAACCGTCTGCCTCCTGCCCTTCCCCAGCATCAGTGACCCCAAAGGGGGATCTGGAGGAGAGGCCATCTGGGACAGAGAACTGCCTCTCAGCAGGGCTCAGCTCCTGTCCTCCAGGACACCAGAGAAGGAGGATCACGGAGGTGGCTGGGGTAGACACCCACCGTCAGTCACACACACAGTGGCTTACTTGAGCCAAACCCAGGAGAACTCTCTGCTAACTGAGGAATAAATTAGACACAGGATCAATTGCAAATAGAAAACTATGTCCAAAACCATGCCTTCCTTCTGAAGTCTGTGTTCAAGCCATGTCCCTATCCAATCGAGGCTCCTCACTTTCTCCTAGTGAATTAAAATGTGGCATGAGTTCACATTCAGTCAGCTGCTGGGCAACTGGCCTGGCTCAGGAAGGCAGCTCTAAGCAGCCCCTATCCAGACTGGAGGACCACATAGTACGTGGGTCAATATTTAAAATAATAAATGAAACCAATAAACTATTAGATAAAAATACTCTATCTTTTTACCTTTAAAATATACTTTCACAACAACAAAAGTTTTTTTTTTTAATTTTTATTTATTGATTTTAAAGAGAGAAGAAAGGGGGGGGAGAGAGAGAGAGAGAGAGAGAGAGAGAGACATCAGTCCATTTCTGTATGTGCCCTTACCAGAAATCAAAGCAGCAACCTGTGTGTATTGCAATGATGCTGTAACCAACAGAGCTCTCTGGCCAGGGCATAACACTATATATATTATATATATATAATATATATAATATATATAATATATATATATTATATATATTATATATATATATATATATTATATATATATATTTTTTTAAAGTAAGAGGAGGGGAGATAGACAGATTCCCACATGTGCCCTGACCTGGATCTACTTGGCAACTCCCATCTGGGGCTGATGCTCTGCCCATCTGGGGCTACGCTCGCAACTGAGCTATTTTTTTTTTTTTTTTTAATTTTTATTTATTTCAGAGACAGAGCGAGAGTCAGAGAGAGGGATAGACAGGGACAGACAGACAGGAACGGAAAGAGATGAGAAGCATCAATTGTCAGTTTTTCGTTGCAACACCTTAGTTGTTCATTGATTTCTTTCTCATATGTGCCTTGACCATGGGCCTTCAGCAGACCGAGTAACCCCTTGCTCGAGTCAGCGACCTTCGGTCCAAGCTGGTGAGCTTTTTCTCACACCAGATGAGCCCACGCTCAAGCTGGCAACTCGGGGTCTCGAACCTGGGTCCTTCCGCATCCCAGTCCGATGCTCTATCCACTGCGCCACCGCCTGGTCAGGCAACTGAGCTATTTTTAGTGCCTAAGGAAGAGGTTCCATGGAGCCATCCTCAGTGCCTGGGGCCAGTGTGCTTGAAGCAATTGAGCCATGGCTGCGGGAGGCAAGACAGAGGGAGAGAGAAAAGGGGGAGGGGAAGGGGAGGAGAAGCAGATGGTTGCCTCTTTTGTGTGCCCTGACCAGGAATCAAACCCGAGACATCTGCACTCTGGGTTGACACTCTACCACTGAGCCAACCAGCCAGGGCCTGTATATGGTTTTTATATGAATGGAAGTTGGGAATGAAGTAAAGATAACAGAATTGAATTATTTTTGCACATATTTGGATAGTCTATTGATTGGCTGGTGATGTTTAAACAAGTAATAAAATCTAGATACACATAAATTGTAAGCTAGTACATATTTTTCCCTTAACTTCTTTTCTTGCCTTCCCTATTGCAAAGTTATGAAATTATGTTTTATAATCAAGATATTTTGCATAATTTGTGTTCTATCAATGATGAATTAGACTATCTTTTTGAGTCCATGTAATTCTTAGATGATTTTTAAAATAATTTTTTCTTTTTTTGTATATGTGACAGAGACAAAGAGAGAGACGGATAGGGACAGGAAGACAGACAGGAAGAGAGAGAGATGAGAAGCATCAATTCTTTGTTGCTGCATTTTTAGTTGTTCATTGACTGCTTTCTCAAATGTGCCTTGACTGGGGGGCTACAGCAGACCAAGTAACCCCTTGCTCGAGCCAGCAACCTTAGGCTCAAGCTGGTGAACCTTGCTCAAACCAGAAAAGCCCGTGCTCAAGCTGGCGACCTTGGAGTTTTGAATCTGGGTCCTCTGCGTCCCAGTCCAATACTCTATTCACTGTGCCACCACCTGGTCAGACTAAAATTAATTTCAACTTGGAGAAAGTTTCAGTAATAAGAGATTGTCATTAGAATCTTAAGAACAGTATTTAAATTTGGAAGTGAGCCATGCATTGTGCATATCCTGTTCAAATATTTTTGGTGAAGTTGTACCTCGACAAATTACTATTATTGCAGGAATTATTATAAAATATTTCACTCTTACCATATAAATTCTATCTCTTACATTGTAAATGTCACTGTCTCTTAAAGTAACATTGAGATTCGTGCAAAGATTTGAACTTCTATATGAACATAGATGCAGATTTAAAGGTAAAAAACAAAGTGTTAATGTTGCACAATGTTTCTTAGCCACCACGTGCAACTGCTTATCACACTGCTTCCTGAGTCCCATCGGACCGGACCACCATGAACTGAAGCACAGAGAACATGTGGCTGGATGTGTAGCACTCCTGAGAGATGACACTTCACTTGGCAAGAAACAACTGCCATCCTGCTGCCTGAGAACAAGGATTGGATTAACTTTAATTCATTTGCCCTATTTCAGACCTAAGTGATCCTGACTCAGAACCACTTACTCAAATCTCCATCTCCCTCTGAAGCAGTGTCTGTCTCAGATGCTGGCATCCAGACATACTTGCTTTTCATGTTGAGGACACTGGGCACAGGCTGAGGAGGGGTTGCCAGCGGGCTGCCTTGGCCAGCACCAGCATCGGGTCCCATGTGCTCCCTAATAACTTACTTTCCGGGCATTTGTGACTCATGGGACCTTCTCAAGCAGGGCTTTGTAAACATTTTACCATACAGGACTGGTTTTTGATTTATTTTCCAGTTCTAAAACAAACCAATTCTTTTGGAAAAATCTAATGGAAACAAATCACTAGAAACATGAAATAAAAAAAATCCACTTGGAATCCAAGGCTCAGTTTGTGAAGATTCCACAGATGTGGAATCACACTCAGTGTCTGTGTATAACACAGGGAGAAGCAGGAGCAGGTCACTTGGGGACAGGCACTGCTGCACAGGCCACCCTCCTCAGAGCACTGCTCCCAGTCAGGGGACCTCAGCTTCTAAGAGACACCAGACACCACTGGGCCCAATCTGACCTGATGGTCCCTTCAATCTCTGAGGACTTTCCCTTAATTTGGTGGTTTTCTTTTCAGGTCACACATCCTCTGTCCTCCCACGGTATTGACATAGGTGCAGACCTCTAAGGTGCTGCCATCACCACAGGGCCTGCAGGCCCTGCCTCTCCGAGTCACGCATGATGAAGGGCCCTAAGCATTTGCCGTACTCGGAGAGGGGGCTCCAGAGCCAAGGGCTGTGCTGAGAGGGGTGCTCCCTAGACTGTCAGGAGAGAGGGGCAGGCTCAGGATGGTTCTTTTGCCACTTGAATTCGGGGAATGTGGAGGTTTCCTAGCAGGACCAGCTGTGGAGGGCATGTGTGTTTCTGGAGCCAAGACTATGCTTCTCACTTGTCCTTCCTCTGAGGGATGTATGCTGGAACCTGGGCCTGAATCATTTCTGACGTTGTCTCGGCAGGAGGAGGCAGGACCCCACATCCAGGGCAAACGGTAATGCCATGCCACAGGAAGCAGAAGCTAGGGGTACTTATGAAGATCAGACCAGAAAGCCTGGAGTCAGATCCCAGACAGACAGGTGTTGGAAGAAGCCCATGTAGAGCTAATGGCCCCTGTGGTGGAAGAGCAAACAGAAGGGGAAAGAAGGCTACCAGAATGCTTTGGGCTTCTTAGGGGCTACAGGAATTCCCTCACTCCGGCGTGGGGTCAGCAGCAATTCCAGGGCTTACAGAACTCCTACACAGGGCAGATACACATCTCTAAGATTATATATATATTGATATATTATAACCCAATTCAAATTTTCTGTTCTTGTCATTTCCCCTTCCCATAGATATTTTTGCAGTGGACTTAGCTTTATTCATTACTAATTGTTGGCAATTCATTTCAGCATCCTTTTTTTTTTTTTTTGTATTTTTCTGAAGCTGGAAATGGGGAGAGACAGTCAGACAGACTCCTGCATGCACCTGACCGGGATCCACCTGGCATGCCCACCAGGGGCGATGCTCTGCCCACCAGGGGGCAATGCTCTGCCCCTCCGGGGTGTCGCTCTGCCACGACCAGAGCCACTCTAGCGCCTGGGGCAGAGGCCAAGGAGCCATCCCCAGCGCCCGGGCCATCTTTGCTCCAATGGAGCCTTGGCTGCGGGAGGGGAAGAGAGAGACAGAGAGGAAGGAGGGGGGGTGGAGAAGCAAATGGGCGCTTCTCCTATGTGCCCTGGCTGGGAATCGAACCCGGGTCCCCCGCACGCCAGGCCGACGCTCTACCGCTGAGCCAACCGGCCAGGGCTCAACATCCTTCTTTAATGTTTTCAAATTACAAAAGGAGTTAGGCAGTATATAAAGTGAAAGTCTATCTTTGTCATCCCCATGTCCTGGGCTCCCCAATCCCACACCCAGGAGTTAAGGAATTTTACCAGCTATGAACAGCAAGACCTTCCTAGTTCCTGTCTACACAGTGACAGACACCCGTCTCTCCTGTCACTCACTCTAGGGCAGTGGTCCCCAACCTTTTTTGGGCCACAGACTGGTTTAATGTCAGAAAATGTTTTCACAGACTGGCCTTTAGGGTGGGACAGATAAATGTATCACGTGACCGAGACAAGCGTCAAGAGTGAGTCTTAGACGGATGTAACAGAGGGAATCTGGTCATTTTTTAAAAATAAAACATCGTTCAGACTTAAATATAAATAAAACGGAAATAATGTAAGTTATTTATTCTTTCTCTGCGGACCTGTACAGGTCCGTGGCCCGGGGGTTGGGGCCACTGCTCTAGAGAAAGCACTGTCATGAGTCGTCCTCTGGAGAAGCCCATGTAGAGAGGGTTGAAGACTCTGGCCAGCGGCCACATGTGTGAGTGTGGAAGCAGGTCCTCTAGCTGCACTTGGGCCTTCAGGTGAGAATGTAGCCCGGACTGATGTCTTGACTGAAACCTCATGGGAGACTCGGAGCCAGGACCACCCTGAGGAATTCCTGACCCCCTGGGAAACAGCATGAGAGAGTAAATTTTTGTTGTTATAAGCTGCCAAGTTTTGGAGTACTAGGTTACACAGTTCTTAACACACTTTCTCTCCAATGATAGCATCGATTTTTAGTTTCTCTCTGTTCTGAAGCTCTTCAAAAGCATCATCTAGCCTCATTGTCTCCTTTTCCTTCCCATCCTTCCCCTCTTCAGTCCTCTCTGTTATAGTGTGTTAGCCAGTGTCTATAAGCTGTGTGGCTAGGATATGATACATTTTTGTTAGGTGGACTGTTCCTTTGACCTCACTTAAGTACTGCTGCAGACCTCGAGATAAGCATCCATGAGCAAGACATTTATTAAGAAAGATCTCCTAAGAGAAGTTGGAAAAGGGGAGGAGGAAGCAGGACTGAGAGGAGGAGGAGGAGGAGGAAGTGAACCACAGGTGAAATTTCAGGCAAAGTCCAAATTTCAAATGGACCATGGACAGCGCTGGAGAAAGTGACCCGTTAGAGTTTGTTCCACCCCAAAGCAAGAGAGTCTGGCTTTTGTACTGCCATCTAGTCATATCGTGTTGGCTGCCCCAGGGGACAATAACTCCAAGATACTTGGCTGTCTGTATGCACAGGCAAAGCAGCTTCCAGAACCTGGGCTTGTCTGAAGAAGGTCACAGGCACAAGTTCTCAGAAGTCCAGCAGCTCAACAGAAGCTGGGGGAGAAGCACAGAGAAACCCTGAGAGGATCCACAGGGAGCTGGGCAGAAGGTAGTCAATATTTGCTACAGCAGTGCCTCAACTTCTTAGGGGTTCTTGTTAAAATACAGACTCTGGCTCAGTGAGCTTGAGGTGGGGCTGACATCCTGCATTTGTAACTAGCTTCCAGGTGCTGCTCAGTTTCTGAGGTCAAGGAGTGGCTGTACCATTCAGAGAAACTTCACATTATTATAGGAGCTGACCTTCCAGTGAAAGACCATCATGCGGGTCCTAGTTATCTACAGCTGTGTACCAAACCATCCCAGACAAGAGTGGCTAAAAACACAATTTGTCACTCAGTGGTTCTCACTGGGGATCTCTAATGCCATTGCGGTCCGAAGTTGGGTAGAGCTGTGGTCTTCTGTGTGGAATGTCCAAGACGGCTTACTCACATGGCTGGCGGCTGACACGGGCTGTTGTCAGGGAGCTCAGGTGTGGCTGCTGACTCTCATGCCTTCAGGTGGCCTCTCCACATGCCTTGGGCTTCTTGCAGTCTGGTAGTTCTGCCAGAGTTTATATTAATCAGGTATGGCAAGTGTAGGGAAAACAGCTGGGTTAGGCTTGCTTGCTTGTACTAGTCTACACGATTAGTGCGTGAGCACATGGCAGAAGCCACGTGTGTTGGCTATGTAAAGCTGTGGGTGCTTTCCCTTGGGGGTGATTCTCCCAGATCACTCTCCCACCACTGCGAGGTGCGGTTCCCTGATTCCCTCAGCTGCCACTGTGAGGAGTGGTTTTTCTGATCCCTTACCCTCCACTGCGAAAAGCCATTTTCTTTTGTTTATTCCCTAGCCTGTCTCTGCGAGCCTCCAATAAACAGGAATGGCCCAACGCTTTCTGGCTCTGCAGTTCCTCTACCATCTCCCAAATCCAGTGTGAACCTGCCTGGCCTCGGTCACCAGCATTACAGTAAGATATGCAGACATGAAAATGATTGTCAGGGCAGAAGAAGCTTATACTCCTGTAGATTCCTGGAAATGTCATGCAGGGCCACACGAGGAAGCACTGGGGCAACTCGGGAAGCAGAAAGGGTGAGGAGGAAGACATGCTCTTTATAGGGGTCTTTACAGAGAGTTGTGGGTGAAGCAGGGTGGGTAGGCTGAATAAGGTTAGGATTGGATAATTTGAATTATTTGGGGAGGCTCTGGATTTAGGGGTGGTCCTTTGTTGTCTGGTACCTGGGGTGATCAGGGCAGGAGGAATATTGCTTTGCTGTATGAGAGTTCGATTAAGGAGATGGCTGGAAGTTGGGTTGGTTGTGCATCAAAGACACACTCACAAGAGAGGCCCTACAAATTAGCTGACCCTTGGAAGATCAAGGCCCCAAATACCAGAGCATCAAGAAAACAAAAAATAAGAAAATACAGTCAAAGCAGTCGCTGAGTTCTGAAAGGGATATCCCGAGGGCAAGCATTCCAGAAGTCGGGAAGCAGAAACTGCCAGGGCAGTTAAAATCTCTATGCCCAGTGCCTGACCAGTGGTGATGCAGTGGACA
This sequence comes from Saccopteryx leptura, assembly GCF_036850995.1. Lineage (NCBI taxonomy): Eukaryota > Metazoa > Chordata > Mammalia > Chiroptera > Emballonuridae > Saccopteryx > Saccopteryx leptura. The sequence goes on from NC_089508.1 coordinate 126,299,865, forward strand.
CAGTGTCAACCTGGGACATTGAGGTCCCAGGTGTGAAACCCCAAGTTTGCCAGCTTGAGCATGGGCTCACCAGCTTGAGTGTAAGACCATCGACACGATCCCAGGGTTGCTGGCTTGAGCCCAAGGTCGCTGGCTTGAGCAAGGGTCACTGACTCATCTGGAGCCCTGTGGTCTAGGCACGTATGAGAAGCAATCAATGAACAACTAAAGTGCCACAACTACGAGGTGATGCTTCTCATCTCTCTTTCTTTCTGTCTGTGTCCCTTGCAAGACAAAACAAAACAAAACAAAAAACACACCAAAAAACAAATGAATAAACAACTACCCAGAACTGACACAATATCACTTCTGCTGTATTCTGCTGGTTGAAGCAGACATTGAATGACTCAGATACAAGGGACAAATAAACTCCACCTCCCGGTGGGGTATGGAAGGTTCTATCCCTAAGGGATATGTGTGGTGGGTGATATTGCTTTGGCCATCTTTGGAAGATATAATCTATCAGATGCATATCTTCATCAATGTAAATGTCTGTGTAAATACCTGGCCACATTCAATTTGGTGGATTCCAGGTAAGATACTCTGAACAAATATATCTCAGTGTATGAAGACTCTGCACCCGTACTGATCTGAATAGCAGGAGGTCCAATCCTTCCCAGGGTTTCCCTCCTCAGTGTCTCTAACGTTCCCAGCACAGCAACCCCCCACCCCAATCTGTGGTTTCACTTTCCACAGTTTCAGTTACCTGCAGTCAACTGTGATCCAAAGACATTAAATGAAAAACAAATTCAGAAATAAGCAAATCATAAGTTTAAACTGTGCACTATTCTGAGTAGTATGATGAAATCTTGTGCCATCCTACTCTGTTCAAACTGAGACCTGACTCACCTCTTTGTCCAGTGTCCCCTCACTGTGTAAGCTTCCCTGGCTATTAATCACTTAGTAGCCATCTGGGTTATCAGATCAACTGCCACAGTGCCTGTGTTCAAGTCACCCTTATCTTACTTAACAATTGCCCCAAAGCACAAGAGTAGTGATGTTGGTGATTTGGATATGCCAAAAAGAACCCATAAAGTGCTTCCTTTTGGTGAAAAGGTACATATATGTAGGAAAAATGTAGTATATATAGCAGGGGTCTCAAACTCGCGGCCCGCCGAACAATTTTGTGCGGCCCGCCGACTAATCCACGAAGTTCAAAATATTTTGGATAAAATTAAGTAAGCCTAGGGGCCTACTTGTATTTTTCATTTCTCTAGCATCCTAGCTAGATATTAGCTTAGTTAACAGCAGTTGTGATGCAAACTACAGTTTCTGGTCGTTTTGTGACACTGAGTAAACTGCATGTACGATTGTGCTTGTTGTACTGATTTTTTTTTGTTTTCAACTGCAGTGAGAAAAGTGTTGCGTAACAGTTGCCTTTTGTAGACCTAGTGCGCCCGCCGAACGGCTGTGATCTTGCTCTGCGGCCCACATGCTGAGTTGAGTTTGAGACCCCTGATATATAGGGTTATGTACTGTCTGTGGTTGCAGGCATCTGCTGGGGTTCTTGGGATTTATTTTCTGGAAATAAACCGAGACTACTGTAATGCAGAAGTCCCCCTACAGATTACTCTGGTTTTTGCTCTTTGCTGCCCCCTGCTGGCATATTAGAAGTTCAGACACTCCCCACCAGCCAGGACTCAAACCTCTGTTTTCCACCTTAATCCCAGTCCCTCGTCACTCCAAGTCCCAGGTTTAGAGTCCAGTACCATTCAAGTGAGCCCTTCCGAAGGGTTCTGAAATGAGACATCTGTCTGGGACCACCCCAGGTGATCAGATACCTTTTCCTTTCCTCTTCCTTAGAGTGAGAGTAATAATTATGTTTTCCCCAGGGCACTGTGTGGGTACAAACAGACCCTAAAGACTCAGCTTACCTTCACTGTCAGCAGTGGCCAGGCCTGCCCCTGTGGAAAAAGCTGTGTTGAGAAGGGTGTGTCGCCTGATGCGGATCAACATGGCAACCCAGCCTTCCCAAGTAGAGATGGGCAGGTGAGGCTTGAAGAAGAAAGGATGTGGCTGTCTCCTTTTCCCAGGGGACACAAGCACCCATTGACCATCCAATCAAAATGTCCTGTGACTTCAGAGTTTGTAGTTCACAGAAAAGGCCCCTGCTCAACTGAAGCGTGGACGTCTATTCCTGAAAAGATGGCTTATTCCACTTTTTCACTTTAGTCTGGGCCTCTTTTTCTCGTAGTCTGGCAAGGCCTGGTCATGTGTGGGCCCTGCATGCATCTCTGGGCGAAACAGTCTCTGTAGTGTCTTCAATGCAGCCTCACGTGTGGTCCAGGCTGCTTGCATGGGAGGTCCAGGTGGCTTTGGAAAACTGCAACCAGAATGACCACAAAATCTGCTCACTTGTCTCCAGCTAGGCCTTGGGCTGTGCCCCTCATAGAGCTCTGGCACCTGGTCACAGGGGAGAAAGGCCGTGGTATGGAAAAATAGTGCTGGGGCTGCCCACTGCCCTCTGCCTTCTAAAGAAGATGGGGCTCTGAGGGTTAGGTAAGTGGAGTCATGTGGAGGGTGGAGACTGCAGAATGAGAGACGGTGAGGAAGAGTTAAACTGCTCTGCAGAAAGAGAGGGAAACGTAGGGGTGTGGGAGCGGAGACCAACGCTTTGTGGAGGCAGGTCAGGGTGAGGGGACCACGTGGCTCAGGGGAGACCGTGCAGGGAGAGTACAGATGTCTAACTGTAGTTTCTGCTGCATGTGCTGCCCGTGTGCCTCCATGACGTCTCCCCAGCTGAAACTTCAGAACAGAATTAACCTCTTACTCCATGTGGTGGGTCTTCTTTGGAGGGAGCAAGAGGAGCCCTGAGTCTGGCTCCAAGGCAGGTGAAGGATAGAGGAGAGTCCCCCCAACCCTCTGAAAAAAACCTGGCCTAGGCTGCAGGAAACACCAGAAACCTTGACTATGAGGTCCTTAGTTTGGCTAGTCCCTTCTTTGAGGAAAAGAACATTTAAAGTAGAGGGCACAACCAGAGTATAGGTGAGTTTAAAGAGGGGGGAAGTGATCCAGGCAGGTGGGAACATGTGTGAGCATGTTGGGAGATGGGGTGAAGACCAGAGCAGCAGAAGGTGGCAGGAGGTGGCTGAGGGGTCTGGGAAGGGCCTTGCTTACTTTCCACATCAAGGGTTCCCCCAGGTATGTTACCAGTCAGAACCTTAGGGTGATCCAAATAGATCTGGGTGCTCCATGTGGCCTGGGCTTGATTCAGTAACATTCAAAGCGACATAATCCCGTTCACTGTATAATCCTATCAGCTGCCTGTCCTCACAGAGCCCTCAGGACCATGGAGGAAGGCTTCTGTACAAGTTCTATTCCCCCTGGGAGGCACAGCCACCACTTTCAGACTTGGCCAAGGCACGGGACTACCTCGTGCTGCTTGAGACAGTTTGTCAGGCATACTCCAGTGGGGTGACCTAGCTCTGGGAGAATGGTGTCCTGTTGGCTGTAGGAGGCATTCAGACACCTCATTCTTCTCTGTATGCTCTTGCAAATGTCCCAGGGAGCTTCCTGGCAAAGATATTTCACACTTTTTAACTACTTAGTAAGTGGTTTACAAATCCTTCTAAATACCAGCAGATTAGTCAGTGGAAATCCAAAACTTCAGAAAAAATTAATTGAAAGAGCTATTGAATTGGGGAGGTTCTGCCTGAGTAAATATTTTCTCCTTGGAATTCTGATCTATTCATTTAGTAATCCTAATTATGGTTTTGTTAATTTGGGGGTCGTTTCAGAGAAAGTGCTTCATTCCATCAGGAGCCCTGACTAGGTTAAGAGGATTTTATTTTCCATTTGTGTTTGTTTCAAAGGAAATTCATTCTTGCAACAGCTTTAGCTATTCTTTCCTTATGTCTGCTTCCTCACTGCTCAAGGTTGACAAGAAAATACCTCCAGCTTTAGTCCCCATGGCTGGTCCCAAGGATGCTAGCCACATACCCTTTCTGCCAGTGCTGCTGGGTGCTCCCAGCAGACACATGCAGAGGCTTAGGTGCTGAATTTTTGGGACTTTCCATTTTCTTCATTATGTGCTAAATGATGGCCAGACTGTCAGAGCAGAGGTCAAGACCTCTCAGGCCTTGGCATCCTTGTGTATGCAGTGTCTTCTACCTGAGGTACTCTCTCCCCATCTTCCTCTTCACCTGGCTCTCTCTCATTCATTCTTGGGTTCCTAATTCACCTGTCATTTCCTCTGGGAAGTCTTCTCTGACTCTATGCCTACACCCGTAGCCATGAACCTATACTCTGAATCCCATACCTGTGTGTTGGGCAAATAAAATATATTATGCTCATTTTGTTAAAGATGGCGCTGCCCACGTGGAAGCCCATTGCCCAGATGATGGTATTGGTTGCCCTTCTTGCTTGGAATGGGCATGATTATATTAATGTGTGTTGGGGGCGGGCTCTGGGCAGGCAGGATCCTTGTAGCCTAGGGCTTGGTTTTGGGACTAAGCCTTTCCACCCTTTTTGATGTGGGGTGGTGCACTCTCATGAGGAATCCCATTATGCCTCAGATAAGTGACTTTGTATCAGAGACTTCCTTGTTTGTATATTGGATTAAAGGTTTTGGTTTCTACACTATAAAGTGGGGCAGACTGGGTGCTTGCTCTCTCTCGGTTCCTGAGATTAGCATTAGAGAGGAGAGCAGAGAAAGGCCACATGGAGGAGGCCAGGAGAAGCAGCCAAGATGGTGGAGTGCTGAGTGAGAAGCCAGTTTGTGCAGAGTTTGTGCAGGGAGAGAGAAAGGATATGGGGAACAGAGGTGAATAAATCTGGTGAGCTAGAAACTTTGTGTAAGGTCGGTGGATGAGGGATAGTCATGTGGAGAACTCAGACCCGCCCACTTTGGCTAGGACCGCCCACAATCAAGCCCGCCAAAGGAAGCTTCCCAGGAACCATTTGGAAAGAAGCGATCATCTGCCAGCCAGTGAAATTTTACCACGTCATAATAGCTCCACTTCCCTAGAGGGACCCTTTAAATATCTCCCACGCGGTTTAATCCGTGCAACTTCTCTGGCCTCCATTTTTCCTCGGGGCCAGGGAACCTTCTCGGGCGGGGTGTGCGCTCTGTACTCAATAAAGCCGTTTACTTATTCCACACTTTGCGGCTCCGGCCCTCTTCCTTCCTTCTCGGCGGGGAAAAATACCTTACATTTTCGCTTCTTTCCAAATGGTTCCTGGGAAGCTTCCTTTGGCGGGCTTGATTGTGGGTGGTCCTAGCCAAAGTGGGCGGGTCTGAGTTCTCCACATGACTATCCCTCATCCACCGACCTTACATTCTGACCTTTTGTGTTAAATAGAAAAAAGGGCTCCGTTTATTCGTCTGGCTACTTCCTGCTGAATAGGGGCGTCGTGGGGAGGGGGAGATCAGAAGGTGGTGGTTTTGAGGGGTGTTAAGAGGAACATCTGTGTGGCTGTGACTGGAGAAACTTCGCAGATGCGGTCCTGTAAGGATTTAAAAAAAAAAAGAGAGGAGTAATAGGGGATTTTGCTGGGTCCAGCCTTTTGGTGAGCTGGAGATGGATGGAGTCCAGTGGTTCCGACTGCCAGAGGTCCTATAAGGAGGCAAGCTTGAGGCAAAACTGCATGTCAGGAGTGGTGTAAAAAGGGGAAAGGAAGAGGGTTCCATCCATTCCCATAACCGAAACCTGTGAGGGAACTAGAGGTCCAGAGTATAAAGGCAAAAACAGAGAAGGCAGCCCCCATGTCCACAACAAATGAGGTGGACTGACTTACCCATTTGTTGCAGAACCCTGGGTTCTCCGAGTCCAGGCCGTGTCCTAGGAGTTTGAGTGATGCACCCACCTGGCTGGATTGGCCTTCCATTTGGGCGGCTTGTCCTCTACGTAGAGGCGCTGAGGAAAAAACCTGTTGCCCAAAGGGGCAATCTTTCTGCCAGTGACTGGGCTGCTTGCAGTCAGGGCAGAGCTCAGTGGGCAGCCACTGGCAGGGGCCCTGCTGGGACCGGTGGTCCTGCTTGCCACACTTAAAGCAAGCTGCTGGTGGCTCTGCTGGTCTCAGGGTTGCCACAAGAGTTTGGGTTTGGAGCATTACCTTCTGCTGCATGGGGGCCTGGCGAACAGGCCTGTTTCTACTAGTTGGGACAGTTAAAAACTTTAAATGTCGTGTTCACAGGTTCCAGATAGGGGTTTGGGGGTTTGAGAATAAGAGGAGGGGGGCTCATGTGGAGCCCGGCACCCAGATCCCACAGGAAAAACACTGGAGCCAAAGGCAGGACAGGGCAGGAACTTCCTGTAAGAAAATTGGGGTTGGACGTCCTGAAAACCGGTGTAAGAGCCAATGCCAGGCTGAGAAAGGCCTGACGGAGGCGGGACTAGAGAACACAGTGAAGGGAGGGGCCCCTGGTCAGCAGGGGAGGAGAAAAAGATGGTAGTAGATGGCGAATAAAAAACAGGTTTTTGCGAAGGGAGAGGAGGAGGCTCTCAGAGGAAAGAGAGGTCCGCAGAGGGACCAGAGAAAAGTCCTGAGAGAGGGAGAAAGAGAGAGAAAGAGTGAGGGAGAGAGGCACCCCTGGGGGTCAGGCAGGAGAGAAAGAGAGTTGGGAGTCTGCGGAGAAGGAAAGATTAGGAGTAGAGGTTTTAGGTGAGGTTTCTCTGGCCAGAAAAATGCCTGCACGGTGGAACAGGTGGCACAGAGATTAAGGACGGTTGCGCAAATAATTAGAGGCCGTGAATGTAAGAGATCTCCAATCAGTTCCCAGCTTTTTTGGCAATAGTTAAATTGGTGAGGATGTTAACACCGAAAGTCCCTTCAGGAGGCTAATTGAGTGGGTTCTGTGGCCTGGCCACAGCAGAGAAGAAGAACAGTTTCTTCTTCCTTAGGGAGGGAAATTCCTGTGCCCCAACAGCCGCACTCAGTTCTCGGAGTGGTCAGACCTGAGCATTAGCATCCTAAAAACTCAATGTCCAGCCACGGATGAAAGTGGATGTGCTTGGGGAGGTCTCCACAAGCACATGCTCACTCGGACGAACGGAAAAGAGTTCCCTGATGTAGCTACAGTTTCGGACAGGGAGTCTCGGAGGAAAGAACTGAGAGGAAAGCTGGAGGCAGGGGACTTACCGCACCATGCGCCGAAGTGGGTTGGAGATCGGAGATCCTGGTTCTTTCTCCTGGTTCTTTCTCGGAGGGGAGAAGAAAGGAGCGGTCCTTGAGGACTTCTAACTCCTTCCCGGGTTTCAGCACCAAAAATGTAAGGTATTTTTCCCTGCCGAGAAGGAAGGAAGAGGGCTCGGAGCCACAAAGTGTGGAATAGCAGACAGCTTTATTGAGTACAGAGCACACACCCTGCCCGGCAAGGTTCCCTGGCCCCGAGGAAAGAAAGATGGAGGCTAGGGAAGTTGCACAGATTAAACCGCATGGGAGATATTTAAAGGGTCCCTCTAGGGAAGTAGAGCTACTATGATGTGGTGAAATTTCACTGACTGGCAGACGATCACTTCTTTCCAAATGGTTCCTGGGAAGCTTCCTTTGGCAGGCTTGATTGTGGGCGGTCCTAGCCAAAGTGGGGCGGGTCTGAGTTCCTACGTGACCATCCCTCTATCCACCAACCTTACGCTTTGATTCTAGGAAACTCAGATAAGTCAGTAGCTTTGTGAGCACTGAATGGGTGGGTTTTGGAGCCCAATGTGTGTTTTCACTTGCCCACCGGGTGCAAGCTAGGATTAAAGCTAATGGCCCACCAGTTTGTGGCTCCGTTGTTTCATTACCGTCTGTCTGAATCTTATGGAACCTGCATGGGCCAGGCGGCTGTGATGGTGGCCATGGCTACGGGCTTTACACTGTGGAATCATTCATATTGGACATTTCATTCAGCATCCCATAGGCACCTATCATGGCTTTTCAGCATTTGCCATGTTCCTTCTTCAATCTGCATACAGACAGTAGATATTTACTTATGGTTGTTTCCACTATAGATACTGCTGTCTTAGGGACTACTGATGAGAAACTATTGCAGCAACTTCTCCTTCTTCAAAGACTTGTACATCAACATAGAGCTCCATGTTTTATAGGATATATTCGAGCTCACTCCATGCTCCCTGGAGCTTTAGCACAATAGAATGCCCTTGTTGATCAAACTACCCAAAAGAAAATTATTGGAGCAACCATGACAAATCAAGCAATCCAGTCTCATACTGTTCATCACCAGAATGCTGCAGCCCTGCATAAACAGTTTCAACTTTCTTGGGAAGCAGCATGGCAGATTGTTAAATTCTGTCCAAGGTGTCCTATATTACAATCTGTCCCTTCGTTTGGAATTAACCCTCAAGGATTCCTACTGGGACAACTTTGGCAAATGGATGTTACTCATATACCTTCATTTGGCAAACAGTCCTTTATTCACATTACAGTGGATACTTACTCTGAATTTATAATAGCCTCTGCCAGAACAGGCAAGGCTGCTAAGCATGTTCTGTTATTGGACTTCCTGATGTAATTAAAACTGACAATGCTCCTGCATATGTAGCAAAAGCATTTACTGTATTTTGTGAAATCTTTCAAATTACGGGTATTTCTTACAATCTTTAAAGTCAAGGTATTATTAAAGTGTACCCAGCAAATATTTAAGTTCAATTTTTAAAAAATGTAAATAGGGGAGTCATATCCTGGAACTCCTGCAAATCTACCTTTTCTTTAAAAAATTTCGTTTGAATGCTGATGAACAGGAGATAACCAAATCTTTTTCTCCTGCAAACTTCTACCTTCTTTTATTTGATCCAGCTAATAACACTGTTTTGTCTTTTTCCAAATAGCTCCAGATATACGGAAAAGGTTTATATAGGCAGATGGGGATCCTCAAACCCCTCAGCAAGATCTTCTGAGCATGGCTTTTAAGGTCTATAATGACTAAGAGGCAGAAAAAGCCCCAAAAAGATCAGGTGAAATACCAGCTCTTGGCATACACCCTTAAAGGCTCCAATGCCCCAAAGGGGCCTCATAGGACTCCATCTGGGCCCTGCTTAAATAGTGGAAAGGAAGGTCATTGAGCTATTGAGCTAAAGCCTGCCAGGCTTCTCAGCCCCCATCAGGACATGCCTTTGCTGTGGGAAAAAGGGACACTTCAAGGTAAGCTGCCCCCTCGCTCCTCTAAGGGAGGGTTCAGTCTCTTCCAGCCCTGCTCCAGCCACCTGTGACCTAACCTTGCCTAGCCTGCTGGAACTTGCCACTGAAGGTTAAAGTTGCCCATAGCCGTTGGCCCCATCTACGTCACTGTGGATGAGCCTAGGGTATTTCTTCCAAGTAGCAGGTAAACTGATCTCATTTACACAAGGGCCACTTACTATGTCTTGCCTGAATATTTGGGTTTTTTAATTCTTCCTTTGAAGATCTCTGTTGTGGGTGTTGATAGTTCTTTGTTTAATATATAGTGTTTCCTTTATTCCTCCTGCCTCAATGCCCCATTCATATTTTAGGCTGCAACTTACTCCTAATTTAGAGCTTTCTCCTTTTTTGCCAACTTCTGTTATGAATTTACCTCTGCTACCCAGCTTAGTGTATCCCAAGGTTCTCTTCACCACGCCATGGTTGCAGAGCTCCAGGGAAAAGCACCCTGGTCTCATCTCTCCAGGCTGAGAAGAACAGAAGCTCCATCTCCACACATGCTGCAGATGGCTTTTCCAGTCTACCTGAATCATTACCAGCTAGAACAGCGGTTCTCAACCTGTGGGTCACGACCCCAGCGGGGGTCGAACGACCAAAACACAGGGGTTGCCTAAAGCCATCGGAAAATACATATTTATTATACAATACATTTTTAAATAAAATATATATTTCCGATGGCTTTAGGCAACCCCTGTGTTTTGGTCGTTTGACCCCCGCCGGGGTTGTGACCCACAGGTTGAGAACTGCTGAGCTAGAAGCAGCGGTCATTGGGACTAGAATGCGAACTGCAAATTATAGAAGTGTGACAGCAATTCCAGTGCCATGTGGACTTTTCCTAGATGTGTTTCCTGGACTCCTGCTCCTGTGTCAGCTTTAAATGGACTGAACTGGGGTTGGGTTGCATTTGCAGGGATGTGGAATGATGTGTCAGCATGGACTTAGTGAACATGTTAAGGACATTCAAAACAGCAAAGACTCTTTTATAGATCCTGTTATATTGGCTAAGAATTTGCTTAAAGGCTTTAATCACTGTAATGTATTAGAATGTTTGTTTGGGTATGTGTTAGCATTGGCTATACTAATTTTGTGTTTGTTCTGTATTTTTTTAGTCTGCCTCCAAATTAGAATCTTGGAAACTAGGAAATCAGATGAGTGCAAATCTCAGCACGCAAATTAAAAAGAAAAAAGAAAAGGGGAATATGTTGTGGACCATAAATGGCAAAAAGCCCTTTGTAGATTCGAGGCTTAGCATAGCAAAAGTTTAAATTCTCCCCCTTCCATATCCATATTGGCTGTGATGCTGAGTATTTTCACCCACTTCACTTGCTTAAGTTGCTGGAAGCAATTTACATGCCCTTCTTCTTACTCTTTGTTTGTTCAGATGTTGGTTGATTTCACTTATGCACGGTTGGGGAATTCCTGTTTATGCCTTGGGAGAGTTCCTGCTTTAGTCTTAGATGTGTAACTTTGTATTAAGGACTTCCTTGATTTGCATATGGTTATATAATAAAGCAAACTGGGGCTATGGGGCACTCGGATATTCCCATCAGCATTGAAGAGTCCTCTCAGTCCTGTCCTTTTTTCTTAATTCTGCACCGTTATTAGGAGCTGCGCTGGTCCACGGCAATAAGCTATGGGCAAAATGAGAGAGCTGTCAGAGGCACCAAGAAAGGCAAATCTTTTCCCTCTGGCAGAATCCAGGCCAGAGTTCTGTCTGCAGACAGCACAGTAGCAGGTACCAGAGACCGCCCTGAGTGGGCAAACCAAACTTTATTGGCCAATACACCAGGATCTGCTGGTTCTACGTGTAGTAAAATAGGAGAACTCATTATTGGCCATGAAGAAATTACAAAGGTGCCCTTCATAATGCTGTCCCCCTGAGCACTCAAGGGATATACACTTCTACCTTAGGTGGCCAGGTGCTGGTTGCCCAGGGAGTTAACTGGAGGTCCACCTCTAGCCCCTTTCCCCATGGTGCCAGCAAGGCCACCCATCTCAAATGGGGGGCCTGTACAGTCCAGGGCCACATCCATTGAAGCCATTGTCCTTTAAAGAGGGCTGTTGGGTCTGACAAGAGCACATTGCCCTGCTGTCTAAAACCTGACGAGTAAAATGTCCTTGGTGTGTATCTGCAACTGAATGGGAGCAGCTGCCTGGTGCAGGAGGGCTTCCACTGGATCTGGGCCCCTCCGTTGAGGTCTCTCATTCAAAATTTGGGGTACTGTCCACAAGCGGCATGTCCATCCAGTGAGGGAGCTGGTGCCCTCCTCCTGTCACAGTCCCTGCTTTAAGAGGTCATTATACCACTCAGTGATACCAGCAGCCTGGGGATGGTAGGGAACATGGTACCTCCAGTCCCACCTAGGTCTTGAGCCCATTGCCTCACCATTGAACCAGTGAAATAGGAATCATTGTCATTTTCAAGGACCAGCAGCCACCCACATGCAGCACTCAGGTGGTCCAGAGCCAGTATGACTGCTCTCTGGTCAGGGTTATGGGCGGGGTAAGCAGCAAGCAGACTGGTGGCAGTGTCTATAAGGTATTTTTCCCCGCCAAGGAAGAAGGAAGCACATAGCCACGAAGTGTGGAATAATAAAAGCTTTATTTAGTACAGTGCATCCCGCCCGATGCTGTTCCCTGGTCTCGGACACAGAGGCCAGGGAAGTCGCATAGGGTGACCCATATGGGGGATATTTAAAGGGTCTCTAGGGTGGTCAAGCTAATATGACATGGTGAAATCTCACTGGCTGACGGACAGTTGCTCTTTTTCCAAGGACTCCTGGGAAGTTTCTTTTGGCATGCATTGTTATGGGCGGCTCTAGCCAAAGTTCCCAAGTCTGGGTTCCTCACATGACCTTCCCCATTGCTGACCACCCCAGAGTATCTACAGAAGTGACTGCATACTAGTACACTTCTGACTTTGTTGAGGGTCCAATGATGTCTATCTGCCATCCTATCAGTGGAACACGACCCCTCTGGATCTGTTCAGGTGACACCAGTGGTCTCCAAGGGTGCTCCTTGGAACATACTGCCCATTGCTTGCGGGCTGCAAGTACCTCTGCGTAGATCACAGGCAAATTCCATGCCTTAACCGTAGCTCACATAGTTTTCTGTCCCGCATGGAGCAGGTGCCGGTGGAGCCACTATACCACATCACCCGCAGGTGCAGTCTCTAACCACCGCACCCTTGCCAAGGTGTCTGCCTCATTATCCCAGGATGAGCTAGAGGGGCATGCCCCTGACATGGTATACTGTCACCTGCTTCTGGTGTCCTATTTCCTATAAGTCCTAACACATGGCCTGACCTCATAGTGAACATTGCATTACCATCCACTGGTTAGTGTGTCAAGTAGCAATCCAAAGGGTCAGTCCACGATAGACAGCCCAGCCATCAGTACAGATCACCAGAGGTGAAGGTTCATTGTGGGCAACTAGCCAAACAGCTCTTAATTCTGCCCACTGGTTGCTGTGGCCTGTACCCATGTCCATCCAAATAGTCTCAGTGGCCGGATGGAAGGCTATAGCTGTGCATTTGACAAGTTGGCCCCTGCTGGAACCATCAGTATACCAGGCATCCTCGGGGATGGGCACCCGCCCCTCCTGGTAGGGACTGACTTCAGGTTCTGTCTCCTGGGCCCCAGCTGCACCTGACTCTAAGGTCGCATAGATGACTGGACCCAAGACTTCCTGCAGTTCTGCCCTCAACAGGCTGGTGCTAAGAGCACAGTGTTGTGGCAGGTAGGCACCCCACTTGGCCAGGGTGGACATTTGGGCCATACCACTATGTGGTTTGGTCACCCAGTCTCTCACCCATCCTGCAATGAGGTAAGCTATCTTGACTATAACTGCTTTTGTGGTCATAATACTATCAGTGGCCAGGAGGGCAGCATACACAGCTGCCAGCTGCTTCTCCACTAATGAGTAATGGACTTCAACACCTTCCCATAATTGGGACCAAAACCCAATAGGTTGCTGTAAGCGCTCTGTCCGTTGCCACAGCCCATCCAAACCCCTCCGAGGTTACATGAACATCCAGCTTACAGGGCCTGGAGGATCAAACACATTCAAGGCCTGTGCCATCTTGACAGCTCTCTTTTCTGCTGCAAATGAACCTTGCGCCTGCTCAGTCCAATCCCAATGAACCCCCTTCCGAATAAGGTTGTACAAGGGACGTAGTAACTGAGCCAAATGGGGTATAAATGTTTGTTAATACTCCAACAAACCTAAAAATTCCTGTAACTGTTTTACCGTAGTGGGCACGGGGTATGCTTGGATCTTATCTATACCTGTGTCAGGGATAACCTTTGTCTTACCTGACCAGACAACCCCCAAGAACTTAACAGATAACCCAGGTCCTTGTAATTTGTTCTTATTGACTGCCCAGCCACATGCTTTCAAATGGGATAGCAGGGTAGGGACTGCTTGCTCCAATTCTGGAAGAGAGTTACTAGTTAGCATAATATCATCAATATAATGATACATGTGAACTGTCTGGCTGTTTCCATTTAGCCCGGTCAGCAGCCACCAGCCCATGGCACAAGGTGGGGCTATGCAAATAGCCCTGGGGTAACACTGTAAAGGTCCATTGTCTCCCTTCCCAACTGAAGGCAAATTGGTCTTGACTCTCTGCAGCTATATCAATAGAGAAAAAAGCATTGGCCAAGTCTGCCACAAAGTGGTATGTCCCCAACTCATGGCTCAGCTGATCCTTCATGTTAGCTATCGAGGGAACAGCAGCGTACAAAGGGGGAACAACTTTATTAAGTTCTCTATAATCTACTGTCATTCTCCAGGTTCCGTCTGGTTTGCTCACAGGGCATACTGGGGAGTGGTAAGGACTGTGTGCTGGCTGGATGATTCCCACCTTTTCTAGTTTGAAGACTGTTCCTGTGACTTCTTCATAATCACCTGGCAGGCGGTACTGCTTGGTGTTAGTCACATGCCGAGGAATGGGTAATTGCAAAGGGGAATTTGATGCGTGTCCCCACAATACTGCCTTCACAACCCTGCTCCACAGCCGGGACTCCCCGGCTGTAGGTTCCAACCACAGTCCTTGCAAGACATCTACCCCCAAAATATATTCAGGAATTGGAGATACATGCACCTTATATGGCTTAGGAGGCAGTCTTCCTATCCCCAATGGAGTAGTTATTGGCTTCACTAGTACAGTTTGTTTCCCATAGCCATCAGTGGCCACTGGGGTCCCAGCAAACTGCTCTGGGTTCCCACAGAGGAGGGAACATTCTGCACTTGTATCCACCAAGGTGAATGCCCATTGTACATTGGAAGGGGACCAGTGGAAGCCAGTTCCACGTGTGGCCTCCGGTCCCTGCCCATCCCTGTTAGACCAGTCCCTTGGCCATTTTCCTATTTGAACTGTTACAACGGGTCTTGGGAGTTCTCCTCTCCCTCGGCTAGGCCGTCTCCATCATATAATCTTGTAATCGAGCTGCCCGCACACCAAACTTTTTATTGGTATCTGCTGGGGCCTTTTGTCTCAGTGGCTGGAACTTCTGTTCTGGTTTAAGCTGCCGCCAAAGCTCCAAAAGAATTTTATTAGGCTGGCCATCCAATTTCCCCTTATCTGCTCAGCTGAAATCAAATCTACTCACATCTGTGTTCAGGTAACCTTTACAGGCCCGTTTCCCTTGTTAGTTGGGGGGACAACATAGTCAGCAGCCCTCACTGCTTTATGATCCTGAGTGGCCTCCAGCTCTCCCAAATCTGCTACCATCTGTGTAACCGCATTGATGGGTTGGCCCACATAGGGGCCCAAGAAAGCCACAAGTGACCCCAAAAGGGCTGACAGGGCACTAGCAAGGATAAAGTCCCTCATTTTTGCTGTAAACACTTCCTCGTCTGGCCCATGGGACCCAGGGTTTAAAGCAACATTCTTTGTACCTAGTTCCCAAAGGACCTTTACTAACTCATTGTAGCACTGCCACCGACTCATTGCCCCCGGCAATTCTCCAGCATTCTGCCAGACCATACGAATGGCAGCCATCACCCATTCTAATAGGGTATGGTCTCCTGGGTTGCCATGGCAGTTCTGAAGACGCTGCCTCAAGGAGGAGTGTGTGGTAATGGCAGCCAATTTCTCCATCTCTGTTCCAGAGAGCATGGTGCCATCCACACCTATGTCCCATAATCGTAGTAACCAGGCTACCAGGGATTCAGTAGGTTTCTGACTAAATTGTGCCCCCAACTCCATCAGGTTTTCCTGGGCATAGGGCCGGACCACAGAGTGTTCCATTACCTGGGCAGGAGGCTGTGGCTGCCCCTGAGAGACTCTTTGTTGCTAGGTTTTTACCTTCTTGGCGACAACTGGTTGGACTCTGATTGTGCGTATGGCAGCTTCAGCCTGAGCCTTCTCATCCTCAGAAGAGTAGTTGGAAGCACCTGCTCCCACTGACTCAAAGCCAATCCACCTGCACGGATGCTGCTGCTCCTTTGGTGACCATTTAGGCTCCTGTGGCTGCTGGCCTCTGGCCTGTAGCTGAGACTTGAGCTCTTGAACCCGCAGTTGTTTCTCCAACAACTGCCGGTGCAAACATTCAGCTTCCAGGGCAAACTGCAACTCACGAACTCGTAATTCCTTCTCCAGTGCTTGCTCCAATTCCAGCCGTGTCTGCCTTTTCGATTTGCAATTCATCCTGAAGCTTTCGACCTCGGGTGGTGTATGGCCAGAAGCCACCATCGTGGCCATTCACATGCAGGTTCACATTGGACTCAGACAGTCGGCAAAGAAACAGCAGAGCCAAAAGCTAGTGGGCCATCATCTTTAATCCTAGCTTGCACCTGGTGGGCAAGTAAAAACACACTGGGCTCCAACCCACTCATTCAGTGCTCACAAAGCTACTGACTTATCCGAGTTTCCTAGAATCAAAGGTTTCTAGCTCACCAGACTTATTCACCTCTGTTCCCCATCTCCTTCCTCCTCCCTGCACAAACTCTGCACAAACTGGCTTCTCACTCAGCACTCCACTATCTTGGCTTCTTCTCCAGGCCTCCTCCACGTGGCCTTTCTCTGCTCTCTCCTTTAAAGATGATCTCAGGAACTAAGAGAGCAAACTCCCGTTCTGCCCCTATTTTATAGTGTAGAAATCAAAACCTTTAATCCAATATACAAAATAGGAGGAAGTCTCTAATACAAAGTCACTTATCTGGGGCATGATGGGATTGTACCACCCCGTATCAAAAAGGGTGGGAAAGACTTAGTCCTAAAACCAAGCCCCAGGCTACAAGAATCCTGCCTGCCCACAGCCCGCCCCCAGCACACATTAATATCACCTGGGCGACGGCTTCCACGTGGGCAGCGCCATCTCTAACAAAGTGAGCAAAATATATTTTATCTGCCCAATAGGTGGCTTCTCGCACAGAACTCCTGGTTTCCTCTTGAGTAAAAAACACATAGCCCATGGCCCCTAAAAGAATAGCCATGGAGAGCCAGAACAGCAACTAGTCCTCTACCGCACTCTTCAAGGGTGGCAGCTCCATATTGATCTGATCCTAATCCTGCTGCAAACTATGCCAGTTGTATGGGACCGCAGTGGCCATATTGATCTGATCCAAATTCTGCTGCAAACTATGCCCACTGCCAGGGACCGCAGTGGCCACTGACATTGTGGCCATTCACATGCAGGTTCTCATTAAATTTGGGCAGACCGTAAAGAAACGGTGGAGTCAGAGGATGGTGAGTCATTCTGTTTATTGGTGTCTCACTAAGACAGGCAAGCCACAAGAAAAGCCAAGAGAAAAGCAGAAAACCTGCTTTTCCCATGGAGGGCCAGGGATCAGGGAGGAGAGAAAAGAGAAATCCTCCTGAACCTGTGGTGGTGGGGGCAGAATCTCCCTTCCAGTAAACATTAGCAAGACAATGGCCCCTCCCAATCAGGAAGACAACCTGCAACCTCACAGACCACTAGACCTGGTGCTGCCCAGCGCCCAATGCAAACTACAAGTGAGCAAACATATACATCATATTTACAAACTTATTTGATCAACAAGAGGTCATTAGGTCATGAGGGTGGAACCCTCACAAATGGGATTAGTGGATTTATAAGAAGAGGCATGGGAGAGCTTGCTTCGCTCTCTGTTCTCCACCATGTGAGACTACAACAAGATGATGACCATCTGTAAACCAGGAAGATGACCTTCACCAGGAACCTGAGCACACTGGTACTCAGACTTTGGACTTGCAGACTCCAGACTGTGAGAAGTAAATGTTGTTTAAGCCAGCCAGTCTATAGTAACTTGTGACAGCACACTAAGCAAAGACTCCTTAGTCTTCTCAGCTTGGGAGCCTATCCTTGTTTGCTTGGCTACCTGCATTAGCCTCCTGACTGGCCTCTCTTTCTCTGGTCTTATCTTCTACCTTGGCCACAGTGATCTTGGATGGGAACCATGCAAACTATGTAATTTTACTCCCTGCGCTGGACTCTTCAGTTTCTACAACCCCTATACTATTAGATGTAATATAAAATCCCATTCAGCTCTCGTCTATTTGTCTAGTCACTTTGGACCGGTCAGAACTCTTGAAATTTCCAGGAACAGAAAACCCAAATTCACATAGACTTAAGCAAAAAAAAAGATTTATTGGTTCATGAACTAACGGTCCAAAGATAGATATGGCTCAGCTTCAGGCATGGCTGGGTCCAAAGGCTCAAGCACTGTCATTAGAAAGCTGTTTTTACCTCTCAGCTTGCTTCTTCTTTATTGGCTCTATTCTGTGGCAGGTTTCTTGTCACATTGCAGCAAGATAGCTTCCACAGCTCCAGAGTGCTACATCCTCGCAGGAACAAATCTAGTAGAAAGAGTGTCCCTCCCACACTGGAAATCCAGCAAAATCCCAAGATTAGCTCTGGTTGAACCTGATTGGCTTGGCTTGGGTCAGGTGCCCAGACATTAACCAATCACAGTGGTCAGAGGAAGGTGGTACTCTAATGGCCCAACTCTTGAGACATGTCCATTGTTGGAGCAGGGGTTGGAATCAGCTTCTCCCAAAGCACATGAATAATAGTGTGTGTGTGGAGGGGGGGAAGGGGGGAATGGAGCACTGACTCTGGGAGATGTTGGAATGGAGATTGGGCAGGACCACAGAGCCATGCACACTGCTTTCTGCTTGCAGGACCAACCCTCCTGCTATCTCTCTCTCAGCTCTCCCTCCTTGACTCCTTTTCTTCTTCTTTAAAAACACTTTTCCTATTGATTGATTGAGAGAGAGAGAAGCATCAACTTGTTGTTCCATTTAGTTGTTTCATTTAGTTGTGCACTCATTGATTGCTTCTGGTTTGTGTCCTGACCGGGGATCAAACCAGCAACCTTGGTGTGCCGAGACAACGCTTTATCCACTGAGCCACCCAACTAGAGTCCTGACTCCTTTTTTTTATCAACTGGCAACCTAAATTCTACGCCTCTGGGACACTTTTCCACATCCTCAGAGAGACTTGGTTGCTTTTCCTTGCTCGGTTCCCATGTCCCTTGCTTCGCAGCAATAGTGTGAGCACATTGTAACCCTGGATTTTTATGTTTCCAGGTAGTGAGCTCCTTGCGGACAGGGACCCTTTCTTTACACTTTGGCATTGCTTGTGTTACTGAACTCAGTGGGTTCACTGCTTGGGGTGCTCGATGCAGGAGTGAGATGTGGTTGTCATAAGGCAGTTTTATTTACTTGCAGCAAGTAAAAGAGACAAGGAATTCATATCCAAAGCTTTGTCTCCCAGAAGGGAGGCCTCCCATTGCTTATATATACTATTGGGTCAATTACACTGTGATTTCTTCTTTGCAGTTGGCTATACTTATCCAGGTGAGTTCTTATCAAGCTCATTCTGTTTATATCTGTTCTTCAAAAATACTGTGCTACCTTTTAACATTTAGGAAGAATAACATTAATAACATTTGAACTGCATATACCTTGAAACCCTTGTCCTATCTACACACTTGTACCTGGTATGAGGGCTGGCTTACATTGTCTGCCTACTAACAGTTGAATGGGAGAAGCTCTAAGGAGAAGGCAGGTGGATGTCACATGGACCTTACTGCTGCATACCATTAAGATAGGAAGAATAGCTAGCTAGCATCATGGAATAACAGAATCGGAATCTATCAAATGCTCCATAGCTTGAAAAAAATAGACCAAATATGCCAAGATGAATTGAAATAGGACCAAGTGTGGAGTCCTGTTTTTGGGGGGTTTTTTTGAATCCTGTTTTTAGGTCTAAAAAAGCATTTATTTGAGTATTGGGTGTAAGCGGTAGAAATATCAGGAAAAGAAACCTAGTGGTCTTTGTGGGGCTACTTAAAAATGCTGACATGATTCAAAGCCACATTAATGGAAATATACTAACTTCTCTACCTCTGATTCTTGGCATGTCACCAACATCAGTCCACACAGGGTCCCTTTCTTATTTTGTTTGTTTTTCAATTTACCTTTCCTGTCTGTTCCTTGCCTGCCTAGAATACACTCTTCTTGTTTGTATGCTTTTGTATAAACTGTGTAGTGTTGTTCTTGTACATTTATATAAATGGTATGATGTAACAGAGCTCATTTGTCTTATTTTTCCCACTCAGCACTGTTGTTAAATTTCCTTTTGTACATGAAGTTCATTGCTTCCAAATGCTTCTAAATGCTAAATGCCCCTACATTGTACCTAACTACTCACTCCCCTGGTTATAGCAACTCAAATTGCTTTCAATTTCTTGCAATCACAGGTAACATTGGGGAAGAAAATTTTTGTTGCATCCACAAAAACACTTGTTCTTACCTAATTCGAATGTGCTGATCTCAAATCTGACATTAGTTTTTCTCTGTAAGCTACAGTTTTTTTGCAATTCAAGATTCTAGGTTTTCAGCTTATTGTAAAATTTTCAACATTTAGTTTAACATAATGAAGAAGAATGTCTTCTTGGGGATCATTTTTGTGAAAATATAATAATTTATATAATGCAGTAAATACACTAATACATTAAAATGTATGATTGCATCAGAATTTGTCTACAATTTCAAAATAGAACATATTAAAACACTTATTTTAATCATAAAATTTGTGCAAAACTTATTTAAATTCTATTCAGGCAAAAATTTGCATTTGTACCTCTTGCATTTGTGTATTTGTTGAGGACAATCTCGTTTGATGCTCCAGCAGTAGTCTGCTCATTACTAACAGCTCCAAGATTTTCGGGAAACTTATCAAGGTGACTGTTCAGGAAGTGAATCTTAACGCTCGTGTTACATCTAATGTCATGGAAAGCCAACAGCATCCTTTGAACCAGAAGTTCGTAGTTTTTTTGCTTTTTTGTTGCCAAGGAAGTTCTTTGTAACTGCCACAAAAGACTGCCATGCTGCTTTCTCCTCCTTATTCATCTTCCTGGAAAATTATTCATCACGTATGATGGTTCAAATTTGAAGTCCATCGAATACACCTGCTTTTATCTTCTCAAAAGACAAGGCAGGAAAAGCAGAAATAATACATTGAAAGCATTCACTTTCTTTATTCAAAGCGTGAACAAACTGCTTCATTAAGCCAAGTTTGATGTGAAGTGGGAAAAAAAATGATCCTATCTCAATTAACTACAGGTTCATTCGCAATATTTTGCATCCCTACTTCCAGAGCTTCATGTTTCAGCCACTCCTTCCATGTCCAGTGTTTCTCCCAAGCTCGGCTGTCCCACAAACACAGAAAGCAAGGATACTTTGTGAAACCTCTCTGTTGTCCTAGCAGGAAATTTACCATTTTAAGGTCCACACAAATGATCCAGTTATGCTCCTCATACTTCAGAAAGTTGAGGACAATTTTTATGTCATTATAATCTTCTCGCAGATGAGTTGAATAAACAATTGGAACCGCTGCATAAACATTACCGTTATGTAGGAGAACACATTTCAGACTCCGTTTAGAGCTGTCAAGAAATAGCCACCATTCTGTTGGACTATAAGTGGTAACACCTAGCTGGCTGAGAAGACCACTGATAACATGACAGTAAACAAAGTGTTTGTCTTTGGAAAAAAAGTCCACAAAAATTTGTTCATGCTTCCTGAAATGGGATACTTTAGCTGACCGGTGAAGTACATTCTTTTCTTGAAGCCTGAGGCTAATAACTCAGTTGCTTTCTTTGATAAGCCCAAATCTCTTACTAAGTCATTCAATTCAGGTTGGCTAAACTGCTGAGGGGTTAATGACTGCTTGACATCAGAAGAAGACCCTTCAGATTCTACAACCATTTCCTCATGCATCTTTTCAAAATACATTTGATCACCATGTTCACTTTCTTCGTCCTTAGAAGAAATAAAACCATTGAAAACTGGAACCAAGAGTGTCTCAGAGTGTGGGATAGGTCGTATTGCTGAAGGAATATTAGGTATGCAATCATATGCCATTTTTTCTTGCCGATGCCCTTTGGATGGATCAGACAGAAATAACAGTCACTGCTGTGGTCCTTAGGTTCATGCCAAACCATGGGAATACCAAAAGGCATTCCTTTGCATTTTCCTTTTGTCCAGTCATGAAGCATTTCTTCACAATTATGACACACAATATGATGAGCCCAATTCATGTCTTGATCGCCAAGGGGAACTTGAAAATATCACAAATGATGAAATATTGCGCCTTTGATGTTGAAGTGTGTAACAGCCACATACATAACAGAAGGTGTCAGGACTATTCTTACATTTACGCCTACTCGAAGAAGCCATGATTCAATCTTAAAACAAAATAAGAGGGTGTTTTTATCAGATAATAATTTTTTACATTTGAAAACAACTACAATTATGTAAAAGTGATGTTTGTAAAACATTAATTGCCTTGTGGTTATGTTCAATCCAGGAGTTGTTGACCTTAAACTCCAATTTAAAAACCAATGTATGCCATTAACTGTAACAAAAAGAAATTAAAATTGCATAAAAACTAGAGCATGCACCAAAAAATGGATTTTAGATTTGGAATCAGTGATGCAGAAATATATAGAAAAACTTCTAAAACCTCATGCAACAGAAAATGAAAAAAAATTGTTCCCCAGTGTAATAGCTATAGTGAGCATCCTGGTACAGGCTCCTCATGGACCCATAGAAGAAAGCACTTGGGATATTCACCTGGGCAAGAATCTGCTGGGTCAGGGGGCGGTGCATCCTAACCACTTGGGTGATCTTGGCTGCTGTCTCGAGTGGTTGCATCATTTGACACTCTCACCAATGGTTGGAGTTGTACAGTTCCCACATCCCCACCAACATTTGCTATTACTTAACTTCTCTTTATGTCAGTATAACATATATAAAGTAATTTTTTGGTCATTTTAATTTGCGTTTCTTTGTTACTAGTTTGGCTTGAGCATCTTTTCAAATACTCCTTAGCTTTTTGAGTTTCTTCTCCATTAACTACCTGGTTGTTATTCTTTGCCTTGTTCTATTGTGGTGCCTATTCAGTCTTGATTTGTGGGAGTTCTCAGCATTTTCTAGATATTGGTCCCTATCCTCCACTTTGTTTGGGACATGGCAAATAGGACTCAACTGTCCTGCCCACTCTGATCTGACAGTCCGGAGAATCGTGTTCTGCCCTGGGGGGAGGGTCATATTTCAAAAGGCCCAGCAAGGCTGGCACAAAGAAGAGATACTTGCTGTGTGACCCACATCATATAGGAGCTGCATCGATGTGTGGAGTTTGCAAGGACACTGATTTCAAGTAACATGGAGGCGGTATTTACAGTGATCACAGCCACCTGAATGTGTGCTGCGCACCCTGGGGGGGGGGGCAGTGAAGACCTGAGAAACTTCGGGAGCATTGAAGCAGCACACGGTCCCCTGAGGGGCTGCCGCAGAAGGGCTCTAAGCCTTAGATGGCTCCTTCCAACTCTGAATCTTTTCTGAACTCTTGTGAGTCACCGCGTGCTGATGTCAGAGAAGGAGCCATAGAAGAGGAGGCTAAGAGAGAAGCAAGTCTTGGACTGCTTCTGATATACTGCAGGTTTATTACAATGTACCAGGGGCTTGAGCAATAAACATTAGTTTCTCACACTTCCAAAGGCTGGGAAGGCCAAAGTCAAGGTGCTGGAAGCTTTCCTGTCTGTTGAGACCTCTTCCTGGTTCATAGACAACCTTCTGTACTATGTCCTCACCCAGTGGAAAGGATGAGAGAGCTCTCTGGGGTCTCTGTTACAAAGGCACTAATGCCATTCATGAGGACTGCATCTCATGACCCAGTCACTCCACCTCCTAAAATCATCCCATTGGAGGTTAGTGTTTCAACGTAGGAATATTGGGGGACACAAACTCGGCCCATAACAATTCTTTTATTTCTCTTACATTCTATGTCCTTCACGTATCACAGTGTGGCTCTTCTCACTGCCCCGGGCTTTGTAAGAGCTGCTCATACCCCTTGTGCACAGTTGTTTTCATACGTACATTTACACATTAGCTAACCCATACCAACACACACTCACCCATGCACAAGTACACAGGCAGACACACTCACCCATGCACAAGTACACAGACACACACAAACATACCCACACACAAGTACACAGGCACACATCCCACACACAGGTACATAGGCCCACATCCCACACACAGGTACATAGGCCCACACACTCTCCCATGCACAGGTACACAGGCACATATGCATATTGCAATTAATATTAAATGCCCCCAAATACACATGACACCACTCATGTACCTCTGCCTCCACACAGTGGCTCAAACATGTTTGTTTGCTTCCAAAGGGTTGGGGATGGTTTGGGGTTTAGTATGAAAGGCCACAAGAGTCCCTGAGCAGCTTCATGTGGCGACTTCATTTCTGATGTTTCAGCCCCACCAGCACATCTGAGGGAAGTGGGCCTGTGTTCTTCAGGGAGGTCACTGGCTTTCCACAATTCACCTCGTTCCATGGGCCAGAGTGTTGTGCAGGCACAGGGAGCCCTTGCTAACTGGGCTTTGATCCAACGCTCTCCACTCCCAACCTCTGGAATTTGGCCTCTTTCCTCCCAAGAGGCCTGCCCCCCAGTCAGACTGCTCCCTAATGTAGCACCTGGGTCATTAAGCTTCTGGGTCTTGCACCTTCTTCACCCTGGCTTACGGCTGTTCATGTTTCTGAGCACATGTAGGTGATATACTGCAGGAAGCAGCATGTGCAGAGAGGCTGCGGCTTCCAACACTGGAAGCTGTTTCTGTGGGTGGAGATAATCCTGGGGTCGACTGATCCTTCCCCTCTCGAGAGCCCTTGGGTGGAGCCAGGCAGCTGAGAAGCACTCTCCTAAAACAAGGGGCAAAGGATGACAATCAGACAATTAATGGAATAGGGAACTCAGGAAGATGCTCAAACTGCATTATTAATCAAGGAAATGAAGGTTAACACAACGATGGAAGGTTATTATGTGTTACCAGCAAAAAGAGAAGCCGAGTGATAGCGAGTGTTGGCAGGGATGTGGGGGCGCTGTGCTCTCACCACTGGTGACTCCATGCTCGCTGTCTGCCCACAGACTCAGAGGGGATGACGTATTGGCCACATGTTCCTTCCTAGTGACTGACCTTGGCGGCATGAGGGCCTAAATACCTGAGAGCTTGCGGCAGAGGTGCCCACCCCGGGTGTGGAGGAGCGGGAAGGGGAGGCGCTGCATGCTGGCTGGGAGAAGCCTTCCCAAGGAGGTCATGGGAAACCTAGACAGGATCCTCCCCTGGGAGCCCTGCCCCAGGTGAGTGCCCACGGAGCCTCTGTCTGGCCTGGGGGTGGGAGAGTAACTGAGGGCCCCTGCAATTCCTACTCTGGCTGACCCTCAGTCCCCCAAGGCTGCAGGAGTAGCCATGTGCTCGGTAGACTGCCGCACCGTTGAATGAGGGTCCAGGAAACTTTAAAAAGCACTGGTGTGGAGAAAGTAGTGGTCCCACGGCAAAGCATGGAACACAGGAGCCTGGACAGCCCAAGAACTGCAGGAGGGAGGCTGAGAAAGGGCCACGCTCCACGACAAGGGTGAAGAAAGGCTGCAAGTGACCATGCAAAGGGTTTTTCCCTCCTAACAAAGGCTAGCTAGCTTTAAGGCATGATGGAGGAGATGAAAAATTCAAATGCAACGAACTGAACATCCAGCCAGAATACCCATGCTCCTAAGTCTGAGATTTACTCGGAAAATATCAGTTTGCCCAAGGACGATACAGTCTACAGACCTTCCCTG
Organism: Saccopteryx leptura; assembly: GCF_036850995.1. Taxonomy (NCBI): domain Eukaryota; kingdom Metazoa; phylum Chordata; class Mammalia; order Chiroptera; family Emballonuridae; genus Saccopteryx; species Saccopteryx leptura. The sequence continues at coordinate 126,325,179 of NC_089508.1, forward strand.
GTAGCTTAAAGGCGTGTTTCCCTGATGAAAGGCTGTGCCGCCTTCCTGATGGACAGGGCAACAGGGAGACAGAGAGTGCATTAGAGCAGAAGGGCCGGAGCTTCAGGAGAGGGGGAACTGTGGTCCTCAAAAAGGCCCTGGGCTGCTGCCCTTGGGGGACTTGTTCTGGGCACACGTCCTCCTGAGTGTGGCTTCCTGGCAGACTGCGGGATTTCAAGGGCCAGGGAAAAAGTGTTTACAAAGGGAGAGAGGAGTTGGTGGAAATTTTAAATGTCAGGTAAGGATGTGAAAACAATTTCCCGTCATTTCTCGAAAGGTATGAACATCATCTGGGAATAAAGGCTAGCCCTTCGAGTGGAGCACACTGAGCCCTGATGGGGCCCAGATGTGGCTGAGCCTCTGCATGGCTGTGCCCACGTGGGAGCAGGACTCAGCATTGGGTCACAACCCCCAGAGTCACTAGCAAGTGATGCAGATGGTATTGGGGATTCCTTCGGTGCAGTCCTGAGACAGAAGGCAACTTTGCAAACTGCAAAACAGAACCAAAGTCAAGCAGCACTTGGTCACCTCCACTGTGGCCTGACCCTCCATGGTGGCCAATGGCTTCAGCTCCATCTCTTCACTCCCCAGCCTGCCCCCACCCCTCCCTGACCCCTGGAAAGTTTGAACTAGACACCAGACTGACATTTTATTGCTTCCTAATAAAAATGTGCAGGACCCAAGGAATAAAATAGTTGAACTCTGTTGTGCCGACACCCCTGCATTCCAGCGGTGGGTCTGCCCTGTCCTTTAGCAGTTAGGTGAAGTGACTCCAGTGTGCTGTGGGAAAGCAGTGCTGTCCCCCAGGGTTTCGGTGCCAGGAGGGGCTTGGGTGGGGGAAGACAGCTCCCTCTCTCGCTGCTGTTTTCCTCAGGTCCCTGGCCTTTTCTCTCTTGCTTGGGGCATCTTGCAAAGGCTGTCTCCTGGGGTATTTCCCAAATTCCTGCCAGTTTATTAGGCAGCGCAGTTTAGTCCCCTCTCTGCCTCCTCCTTCCCACCCAGCAAACTCCTTCTGGGGTTTTGCTTTGCATAATTAAAAGATTCATTAAGTTGTTTCCAGAAGACAAAAGAGCAGATCTCTCCCTCAGAGGAATTCTATTCTAGTTTTAGGACTGCATCTCCAACTGCCGTCAGATTTATTATTTTAAAATAATAACAACACACAGCTGGAGAGAGGGTGGATATTAGGGCATCTGCATCCTATGCTCAATGTCCAGGAGAAACAAATCCTAACCAGAAGCTGTTGGACTGGGTCTCCCAGCGTGCATGGGAGAACACATGGCAGCCCCTCAGTGTGCATCTGTGGGCAGGTGAGCGAATGTCTGGTGCTTCTGCCCCAGCAGTAGAGAGAGCTGTCACCTCAGAAGTGCTCCTGCCCTGCTCCCAACCCTGACTTCATCTTCATACACAAATCCCCACGGCCAAGAGCAAGATGCCACTCTTCCTACGCAGTCTGCATGGCCTTGCCATCACCTCTGTCTGTGACCCTCCTGGGTCCTGTGTTCCCCTTTGGGATTAACCCAAAGACAGGTAAGTGCCTTGACACAAGTTATGTGATGATACCCTGTCCTGGTGTAATGCAGGAGGTCCAACCTGGAAAATCAGGCTGGTAGTGTTACAGGATTTCAAAGAACCAGAGTGGACATAGCCTCTATTACTTACATACAGGGGCGGCACTGATGGTGGCTGGCTAGAGGGAGTTCCATACCCCACTGAAGGGGGGGCATGGTTTTTTCGTGTTTTTTTTTTCTTTTTTCTTTTTTCTGAAGCTGGAAACGGGGATAGACAGTCAGACAGACTCCCGCATGCGCCCGACCGGGATCCACCCGGCACGCCCACCAGGGGGCGACGCTCTGCCCACCAGGGGGCGATGCTCTGCCCCTCCGGGGCATCGCTCTGCCGCGACCAGAGCCACTCTAGCGCCTGGGGCAGAGGCCAAGGAGCCATCCCCAGCGCCCGGGCCATCTTTGCTCCAATGGAGCCTCGCTGCGGGAGGGGAAGAGAGAGACAGAGAGGAAGGAGAGAGGGAGGGGTGGAGAAGCAGATGGGCGCTTCTCCTATGTGCCCTGGCCGGGAATCGAACCCGGGACTTCTGCACGCCAGGCCGACGCCAACCAGCCAGGGCCGGGGGGGGGGGGCATGGTTTTTATAGCTAAGCCCTGTGCAATTGCCTAAGTCAAACTCTGTCTAAGGATAAGCAAGTAGGTGAGCAGGCACGTAGTGGGTGGGAAGAAGCCTACGCACTGTTCTGTGCTGTTTCTCCTGGAGAAGATCTGGTGACTCAGTTTCGTTGTCCTTAGTAAAACCTCATTACTCTCTTTTCCACAGCTCGCAGCCAGGATCTGTGACTGTAGCACCAGGGACTGGGGAGGGGCGGGGGCATGTCTAGCATTGATCCCGCACCCGGGGTGCTGTCTCTTGTGTCTGGGGGCTGTCCACTGCCTATGGAGATGGTCTCAGAACTGCACTAAGCTGTTGATGCCTCATCATAGCAGCTGAGTCCTGATAACCTGCCGTCCCACATTACCACAAGAGGCGTCAGCTACGGCTGAAGAAATTTTGGAGGGTTGGAAGTCTAAACTGGGGGCAATTAGATGACCAGCACCACCTGCATGTCTCCTCAGGCTGCCGGGTCCTGGGGTACCCCCACAGGGGGGAACACTTCCTCCTACCATTTTAAGTTCTGCAGCTGGCCCAAGAATTAGACTGACATAAGATGATGAATGGGAGAAAAGCACACACGTGTATTTATATTTTCACGAGTACCCGGGAATCTTTGGAAGGAAAGTGAAGACCTGAAGAAGTTGTTTGGCCTGAAAGCTGAAGCACCCTTTTTACACGAAGAACAGTAAATTGTGGAGATGTGACAAGACAAAGGCCTTGGGCTAGGGGCAGCAAATTGTGAGATGGAGACTAGGAATCATATATAGGGGAAACTAATGGATGATAAGGGTTATGTTAGGAGGTCTGTTTTTACAGCTCCATTTTGAGTGGAATCCCGGCACTGGTGATAACATTCTTCTCTCCTGGTACAGGAGGGACACCTGTCTTATGGACAGCTCCCGCCCCACCCCCCACTCTGAGCTGGAAAGGGAGGGGGAGCACTCTTCCCACACCTGCTGTTTCTCAGGTGTCTTCAGCTCTAAATAATCATTATGCCAAAGCAGCACAGTTTGCGGTGGTATGTTCTGACTTTTTTCATTCCTGTCACTGCCCCAAGGGGGGATCACAGCCCCGAGCTGGTTTCTACTGTCATCAGGGCTGGGACCTGTCGGCTGTGAGGACTTCTCGTCACTTTGTGCTGGCGACATCACAACTCTGTTCTTCTCGTGCCCCTGCTCTCCTAAGAGACCTTGTCAGGCTGCTTGAGCCTCAGAGGGATTCTGCTTGGGGTGTTGTGAGCATAGTCTTTGGGAAGACCATAGACATTTGGCTGACGTCCAGTCAGAGGTCAAACCTATACTCGAACTTCCCTGTGAATATGGAGCCAAAGATAACAGGTTACAGCCTTTCAGGAGAGATCCCTCAGGGCCAGACTGTACAGGAAAAGAGGCGGGTTACCAATGTCATCTGTCCTGGGGGCTGTCTCTGAGCAGCAGGGGGAGGGCTGAGGAGGTGAAGCCAAGGTCCTGAAAGCCAGAACTGGGTGCATGGAGAGGTGGCTTTTGGGGAACAATGGTTTCTGTCACAGGTCAGTAATCCCTCCTGTCTTCTGGACCAACAGTCTGCATTTTCTCTGGAAAAGAAGTAAGTGGGTAGGTGTTAGAATCCATTGGAGTCCGAAAAGACCAGTGTAACAGACTTTATTGAAAGGAAACCTGCTGGGCTATCTCATAAGGCAGAGTCGTGTCAGGTACAGACTAGGACCGCGCTTTTTTAAGGGCTAGGGGAGCAGGAAGGGTTGTGGGGCATCAGGCGATTGGCTGCTGGACAAAGGATGGTATTTTATGGAAGTTCGAGTATATTTATTTATTTATTTATTTATTTATTTTGTATTTTTCTGAAGCTGGAAACGGGGAGAGACAGTCAGACAGACTCCCGCATGCGCCCGACCGGGATCCACCCGGTACGCCCACCAGGGGCGATGCTCTGCCCCTCCGGGGCGTCGCTCTGCCGCGACCAGAGCCACTCTAGCGCCTGGGGCAGAGGCCAAGGAGCCATCCCCAGCGCCCGGGCCATCTTTGCTCCAGTGGAGCCTTGGCTGTGGGAGGGGAAGAGAGAGACAGAGAGGAAGGAGGGGGGCAGAGTGGAGAAGCAAATGGGCGCTTCTCCTATGTGCCCTGGCCGGGAATCGAACCCGGGACTTCTGCACGCCAGGCCGATGCTCTACCGCTGAGCCAACCGGCCAGGGCCAGTTCGAGTATATTTAACTTCTAGTGGTTTTCAATCATCCAGGACTTCTAGGCTTGTGACATCAGACATTCCTTTGTGGTTGGTCATCTGCCGCAAGCCCTGAAATGAAACTCGTGCCGGCAGGGTTAAAGAAATGAAACCAAAGATTCCCGACTATTTGATATATATAAAAAAGCAAAGAGAGTGGTTCCTAGAGAGGCCTCAAGGGAAAAGGGATGAAGTTCATTATCTTCTGTAACTTCTTCCTGCTCAGTAGGGATGGTGAGGGGTTACGGCCTCTCTAAGGATCACTCTCAGTGAGCAGATGCAGTGATGGCTTCTTGTCGGGTAGGGGTGTATTTATAGGATTCCAGATTTTTCTGTTTCATGAGGGCAGGTTTCAGGGTTGGTGTGTAGGGTTAGGCAGATTTTTCAAATTTTCTGATTGGTGAAGGTCTGCATGCAGTTCTGTAAGAAACTAGTGAACAAACGTAAGAGGCAGGGTCCAAAAGTTAGAAAAATAAATAGGAGAGTGAATGGACCAATGAAAGGCAATAGCCAAGACACCCAGTTTTTGCGAAACTACTGATTTCATGACTCGGTTTGTTTTTTACGAATTCGCTGGGCTTCAGAGAGAGAGAGAGAGTAGGAATAAGACAGGGCAGTGGCCAGTCCCCCTGCCCCTAGACCTATTTTTATAGAGATTTTTAGGCAACAAGAAGAGGAATTACCTGTTTAGCTCGTTTGGTCCTTAGATGGACGGGTAGTGTACTAGGAATTGGAAGAGGCTCATGAAGTGGGATTAGGTTGATATTTGGGGTGAGATAGATTAGGGTACAGGTTTCTGTCCAATTAGTAGGGAGATATATATAGGTGTTGGTCCCACACAAGTAGAAAACCCCTGATTGGGTGATACAGGATGAGAGGTGGATAGAGAATTGATGGACAAGGGGTTTCGTCCATCCGACTCTGAACTCTAGACAGTCAAGGTGGAGGAAAGTGCAGCCCCGACTGGGGGGGAGGGGAGACATGGACAGAGGCCTGCTTTGAGCATTGCAACCATGTGGTAGGGGTAGTGAGCCAGGGACATAGCTGTGTGGTGGGATAGGAGCATTTATGTTGTGAAGCTGTAAGAGTAGGGGGTCCTGTGAATCTAACGGGATTAGAAAATAATCTGTTTTTGGAGAAATTTGATAGTTGACCTGATGATTGTGATGGTTTTTGGGAAATTGGATAGTTATTGTGGTGTTGCAGAGGTTAGAAGGGAGATGACCCACTGGGACAGTACCTTGAGCAGTAAAGCATAAAGGGGCAGGTGAAAGCAGGGGAGTATTCAGGGTGACTGGTCCCCGAGCAGGGGGAATTTGGGTTTTTAATTTTTCGAACTGGTAATAATAGGTTTGATATAGGTTATTTGTTCAGTTGGTGGCTGAAGTGGGATAATTCCCTATAGGAGTGTCTGTTCTCTCAAAGAAGGAAGCCCCTTTTTGGGTTTGGTATGTGAGAACTGTCTATAGAAGGTGGGTGCTGTTGTTTGGGATGGGGAGGGCAGATTAGGCTGAGGAGGACATAGACATACACATCCAGCAACTAACTGCATAGGAAGAATTAGCTTTAATTAAAAGTCTTCGAGTGAGGTTAAGAGAGTGTTCTGTATATGTGGCCTCTAGGAGAGAGGAGATGGGGGTGGCATATGTGGCACCCAGTAAGAGAGAAAGTAGAGCTGCTGTTAGGAGATCAAGAACTGGGGACATGGTGGTTGGGCTTAGGGGTGATTAAGAGAAAGAGAAGAAGAAATTGAAAAGCCGTTGTTTCTTCTGGAGAAAATTCAAGTAGGGAACCTTGCCAGGCCAAGTCTCGCATCCAATTGAGGAGTCCGTCAATTTCACTGGAGTGAGGCCTAAACCAGGAGAGGTCCTCGGAGGCCTGAACAAGAAGTAGAAGAATCTGGCAAGGTGGTAATTGGCAGTTGCCTGTTGTGAGTGCCTGCTGGACTGGGCAGTATGGTGGGATATGGCCTCTTGGAGTAGCATTATGAGATGGACTGAACTGGTTCTTCTGGATAGGGGAACATGTGGAGATTTTGAGATACAGAGGACCTGTGGGGGCGGAGATGTAGGTTTTAGGGGTATTGGTGGTATGAGGCTTAATGTGGGAGAGGTGAATCCAGTGTGAGTCTCCTTCCACTTTGATGGTGGTAGGGGTGGACAGGATAACAGTATGGGGCCCTGTCCCGGTAGGCTGGAGAGGGGTTTTTCCCCATGTCCTCCTGTAGACCTGGTCCCCAGGGAGGATTGATAGGTGTGAGTCCGTGGTTGGAAAGGGCTGAGGAAGGAGCTTGTCAAACTGGGAATAGTAGGTTTAGTATAGCTTGTTTGCTCAGTTTGCTGCGGTGGGGTAATCTCCTATGAGAGTGCTGGCTCTCTCACAGCAGGTGGCCCCTTTCTGAATCTTGTACATGAGAGTGGTGTGAAGGAGATGAGTATTATTAAGAGGAATAGGGAGAGCTGAGTAAGCTGAAGATGACATGGACAGACATATCCAGCAGTTGGCTGCATAGAAGGAGTTAGTCTTGATTATGAGATTTTAATTAAGATTAAGAGAGATTTTTAGATGAGAGGATTTTAAGAGGGAGGGTATGGGGGCAGAGTATGCCTTTAAGGGTAAGGAGATAAGAAAGCATAGAGCAGGGGTCTCCAAACTACGGCCCGCGGGCCACATGTGGTCCCCTGAGGCCATTTATCCAGCCCCCGCCGCACTTCCGGAAGGGGCACCTTTTCCATTGGTGGTCGGTGAGAGGAGCATAGTTCCCATTGAAATATTGGTCCGTTTGTTGATTGAAATTTACTTGTTCTTTTATTTTAAATATTGTATTTGTTCCTGTTTTGTTTTTTTACTTTAAAATAAGATATGTGTAGTGTGCATAGGGATTTGTTCATAGTTTTTTTTTATAGTCCGGCCCTCCAACAGTCTGAGGGACAGTGAACTGGCCCCCTGTGTAAAAAGTTTGGGGACCCCTGGCATAGAGCAAGCTGCAATCTCCATCCTGTCTGTTATTAAAGGCTAATCATAGTTACTCATGGATCAGGATGTTTTTCTTTTCTGGGATTTTAGTCAGACTGACCTTGGTGGGCTCTAAGGGGGAGCAGGAGTATCTAGGTGATGATTCAGGTTGACTGGAAGGGTCATTCATAGGCATGTGTGGAGATGGAGCTTCCGTTTTCTTTAACCTGGAGACATGAAACCAGGGGGCCTTTCCCTGGAGTTTTGCAGCCATGGGGGTGGTGGGGAGAATCTTGGGATTCACTATGCTGGGTGGTAGAGGTAAATTTATAACAGAATTGGGCAAATCTGGCTGGCTGAGAAGCAGTAACAGAGCAAACTTTGAGGACGGGAAGTGAAAGGAGAGAGAGACTCTGAGTTTGGAGAGTAGATTCTGGCCTAAAATAGGCATAGGGAATTGGGGCAGGAGGAAAAAAGAGTGTGTAAAGGAGACACCATGTATTAGACAAGGCCATGGATCTGTGGCCAATAGGGAGGAAATAAGACCATCAACACCCACAATAGAGATCTTTAAGGGATGAGCAGGACTCGAATATTTGGGCAAGGCAGAGTAAGTGGCCCCTGTGTCTATAAGAAATGAGATCAGCTTACCTGCTATTTGGATGGTTACCCTAGGCTCTTTATGGTAATGTGAGATAGGGTCAACAGCCCGGAGCACCTTCAGTTATCAGTGTCAAGTGCCAGCAGGCTGGGCAAGGTTAGGTCTTAGGTGGCTGGGGTAGGGCTAGAAGAGACTGAACCCTCCCTTAGAGAAGCAAGGAAGCAGTCTACCTTCCAGTGTTCCTTTTTCCCACAGTGAAGACAAGGCCCTGGCGGGGCTGAGGAGCCGAACAGGCTTTGGGTCCAATGACCTTCTTTTCCATATTTGAAGCAGGACTCTGGTGGAGTCTTACAAGACCCCTTAGGGGTGTTGGAGACTTTAAGAGCAGCCACCAAGAGCTGATATTTTGCCTGATCTCTTTTGGGCTGTCTGCCTTTTCCTGTTCCTCTTGGTTATTATAGACCAGCGGTTCTCAACCTGTGGGTTGCGACCCACAGGTTGAGAACCACTGTTATAGACCTTAAAAACCATGCTCAGTAGATCTCATTGAGCGGTTTGACTAAGAGAGCAAAATTGGGAATCCAGTGTCTAAAGAAGCCTATTAGACTGAGGAAAGAAAGGATTTGATCTGTGGTGGTAGGTGGTTGGAGACTGCGGAGGGTCTGAGTTTGATTTAGGGTGAGACCTCAGGTAGTGGGAGTTAAGGCGATGCCTAGATAGACTATGGACTGAGAGTGAAGTTGAGCCTTAGCAGAGAAGATGCGATATCCCTTCATGGCAAGAAAGTTAAGAAGGGTGGAGGTATGTGTCCTTGAGGCAGGCAGGGAGGGGCTGCAGAGGAGTAGGTTATTTATATATTGTAAGAGAGTACTAGTTTTGAGATTGTGTGCTGCTAAATCCTGAGCTACTGCCTGCTCAAACAGGTGTGGGCTGTTTTTGAACCCCTGGGGTAAGACAGTCCACGTAAGTTGCTGGGCTGCATTAGTGTCCAGGTCAGTCCAAGTAAAGGCAAACAGAAAGGAAGAGTCAGGTTGTAGAGGAATGGTAAAGAAGGCATTCTTGAGGTCTAGGACCCTGAAATGAGTGGTGTTTGAGGGAATGTGTGACAATAACCTGTAGAGCAGGGGCTGGGAACCTTTTTGGCTGAGAGAGCCATGAATGCCACATATTTTAAAATGTAATTCCATGAGAGCCATACAATGACCCATGTACGTTATGCATTATCCAATAAAAATTTGGTGTTGTCCCAGAGGACAGCTGTAATTGGCTCCAGCCACCTGTAACCATGAACATGACCGGGAGGAAATGAATGGATTGTAATACATGAGAATGTTTTATATTTTTAACGTTAGTATTTTTTTTATTAAAGATTTGTCTGTGAGCCAGATGCAGCCATCAAATGAGCCACATCTGGCTTGCGAGCCATAGGTTCCTGACCCCTGCTGTAGAGATTAGGGACTACTGGATGGAGGGGAATTACTGCATCATTGATTAGGTGTAAAGCTTGTATGAGGCAATAAGCCCCTGAAGGTTTTTGAACAGGAAGGATGGAGGTATTGCAGTTAGAGTCCGTGGGGATGAGTAAGCCTTGATTTAAGAGGCAGGTAATTATTGGTTTAAGGCCTTAGAAACTGACAAAGTTACACAAAAACAAAGATTTTATATATAAATTATAAATTAAGAAATTTAAATAAGCATGCTTTACTTGTTTCAATTAAAATTATATTAGAGATATTTTCTGACAAAGAGACAAAACAGATTACTTACTCACATAGCTTAATAGACAATTCTGCTTTTTTAAGTTTTTTGAGATGGCAGGGAGTTGTCAGCATAGAGGGGAGGAAGAGAGAAAGCAGATGGATGGACAGCGTGAACAGCTGGATGGAGAGAAGGAGGGTCAGAATCTGCAGGAGGAGGAGGAGGAGGTTGAAGTGCTCGTGTGGTGCCACGTGGTCAGAGGAGTCAAAAAGATTAGAGCTCTGAGGAGAGGGGAGGGGATGAGGGGGAGAAAGGCCCAGTTGCCTGTGAGGAGAGGGTAAGGGATGAGGGGGAGAAAGGCCCAGTCCCCTGTGAGGAGAGGGGAGGGGAGGAAGAAGAGAAAGGCACCACCATAGCCTGTAAGGAGGGAGGAGGGGTTTAAGAACACAGTGCAGAGGGGAGGAGCCCCTGGCCAGCAGGGGAGGAGAAAGAGAGACTGGTACTTGCAAGTGAATGAGAAACAGGATTCATAAAGGGAGGGGGCTTTCTGGAGGGAAGAGACTCAAGCAAAAGAGATCTGCAGAGGGACCAGAGAGGTGTCCCGAGAAAGGGGTGCCCCGGAGGTCACGCAGGAGGGGGAGAGAGTTGGGAGTTCGTGGAGAAGGAAAGATTAGGAGTGGAGGTTTTAGGTGAGGTTTCTCTGGCCAAAAACGGCCTGCGTGTAGAATAAGCAGTACAGAAATTAAGGACAGGAGAGAAAGCCTGTACATAAGGAATCTCTGAGACCGTCCCAGTCCAGTGGCAGAAATTATCTAGGTCCTGGAGGATGTTAATATCAAAAGTTCCATTTTGGGCCAGTGGGAGCCATGCCGTGTTACAGAAGAAGATTAATTATTTTGGTTTGAGATCTGAGAGACTGAGTTTGGTGAGGTTTTTTAAGAGACATCTCAAGGGAGTAGCCTCTGAGGGTCGGGACCGGGAGGAGCCCATTGTGGGCTGAGAACAGAGAAAGAGAAGAGCGTCCTCTGACTCTTTCAACTATTCTTTATACTGTATGTGGAAAGTGAGAAGGCTGGTTGTCACCGGGAATCTTGCTTTCAAAGGGGAGTGGAGCAACCTGGCTAGGTGCCTAGACTTTTGAGGATGTCCATGTTAACAGGCTTCCCGGAGTAGAGACCTCCCAATTAGCGACCCTGAGAGGAGAGAGAGTGAGGATAAGGGATGAACAGGGCCTACTGGAGATGGAAAAGAGCAGAAACTCCTTACCTTCTGGTCCAGCAGGGGTTTGAGACAGGTTCGGGTAGCCAGCCAATCAACCTACATTCACACAGCCAAACAGAATCAGGGAATAAGCCCAGGATGAGCTGCCGCTGCCCACTGCTTCCCTGGTAGTAAGTTTAGCTGGTGGAAGGGATTGTCCAGGCATCCGGTACCCTATCCTGGGTTTCGGCACCAAATGTTAGACTCCATCGGAGTCTGAAAAGATCAGTGTAATAGGCTTTACTGAAAGGAACCCTGCCGGGCTGACTCGTAAGGGAGAGTTGTGCCAGGTACAGGCTAGGATGTGCTTTTTTAAGGGTTTGGGGAGGGGGAGTAAGAAGGGTTATGGGGTATTAGCTGACTGGCTGCTGGACAAAGTATAGTCTTTTATGGAAGTTTGAGTATATTTAACTTCTAGTGGTTTTCAATCATCCAGGACTTCTCAGCTTGTGACATCAGACATTCCTTTGTGGTTGGTCATCTGCCACAAGCCCCGAAATGAAACTCGTGCCAGCAAAGTTAAAGAAATGAACCCTAAGAGTAGGGAGTTGTGAGGGGGGCACCGAGTCTAGATCCTCTGGCCTTGCCCATCACACTAGGAGAAGAGTGGTGGTCAGGTCTGCGTCCTCTGGAGAGTGCGAGGATCTGCCCTTGGGGACAGCGTTTTTGTCCCTTAGGCGTTTCCAGGTGCAGTTGGCAGTGAGCAGCCCTGAGCCAGGCCTGCCTCTGACATTCTTTTTTTGTTTTGTTTTGTTTTTTAATTTTTATTTTTTATTTTTCTGAAGTTGGAAATGGGGAGGCAGTCAGACAGACTCCCGCATGCACCCGACCAGGATCCACCCGGCATGCTCACCGGGGGGCGATGCTCTGCCCATCTGGGGCGTCGCTCTGTTGCAACCAGGGCCATTCTAGCGCCTGAGGCAGAGGCCATGGAGCCTCTGGCATTCTTAAGGTGCTCCCATTCCTTTTGCAGATTCAGTATGTGTCTGTTGTAATAGGGCTCCTTGCTTGAGTCAAAATCACTGTCCACCTCCAGAGCTCAGACAAGGCTAGATATTTCTGGCAACTGGTGAGACGGCATCCTCTTTTGTGTGGACTGTGGCCCTGGGGGAAACGTCTTTATCTTTGGGGAACGGTGGCCTGGCCAATGAGCTTGCCTAGTGGAGGCACTGAGGAGCATAGAAGTTCTGAGTCCAGCCTTGCCTGTCTCCATCACCAGCCTCTATGGCCGCACACACGGCTACTGAGGCCTGAGGATGGCCAGGATGGTCAGAACTGTGAAAGTCCTGTTCATAAAGTTCAGTGAAGCAGCCCTGCTCTGCACCTTTCCAGTGGAGCTTGGCACCAAGGAGAGAGGTTTAGCCTCACTTTGTCTGCATCTGAGAGACAGGCTCCCCCTCCCCCCCAGCGGTGTCAGGGGGACCCAGTGGTACCCTGACCAAGTGGCCGTGTTAGGCTACACCATCCCTAGCAGAAGAGGAATAAATCCACCGCTGTCACACAGCCACTGACCAGCTTCATCCACGAGCATGTGTGAGTCACCTCCTGGGGCTCCTAGAGACATGCGGGGGATTTATCAGGCGTGGTGTCTGGAGTGAGCTGGGGAACTCTCCTGCCTATTGGCCACTCCCTCTTTTTTTTTTTTTTTTTGTATTTTTCTGAAGCTAGAAACGGGGAGAGACAGTCAGACAGACTCCCGCATGCGCCTGACCAGGATCCACCCAGCACGCCCAGCAGGGGGCGATGCTCTGCCCACCAGGGGGTGATGCTCTGCTCCTCCGGGCTCTGTCGAGACCAGAGCTACTCCAGCGCCCGAGGCAGAGGCCAAGGAGCCATCCTCAGCGCCCGGGCCATCCTTGCTCCAATGGAGCCTCGGCTGCAGGAGGGGAAGAGAGAGACAGAGAGGAAGGAGAGGGGGAGGGGTGGAGAAGCAGATGGGCGCTTCTCCTGTGTGCCCTGGCCGGGAATCGAACCCGGGACTCCCGCACACCAGGCCGACGCTTTACCACTGAGCCAACCGGCCAGGGCCTGGCCACTCCCTTTTTGAGCTCATTGGCAACCTTGGAGTTATGTAAGAAGGAAAAGAAACTGGGTTTTCTGTTTAAGAAGAACAAAACCCCATTTTTGTCCACAGACACTTCCAAGCAGCTGCTGCCTGCAAGGTGGGGCTCCCAGTTTCCTGCCCCAGGTGTGCCTGGTGCTGGGGTGTGTGGCCTGACAGAGCAGATGGTGGCTGTTGTTTGGGCCGGCAGGGTCTCAGGGTCTAGATCAGGGGTCCCCAAACTACGGCCCCGCGGGCCACATGCGGCCCCCTGAGGCCATTTATCCGGCCCCCGCTGCACTTCCGGAAGGGGCACCTCTTTCATTGGTGGTCAGTGAGAGGAGCATAGTTCCCATTGAAATACTGGTCAGTTTGTTGATTTAAATTTACTTGTTCTTTATTTTAAATATTGTATTTGTTCCCGTTTTGTTTTTTTACTTTAAAATAAGATATGTGCAGTGTGCATAGGGATTTGTTCATAGTTGTTTTTTTTATAGTCCGGCCCTCCAACGGTCTGAGGGACAGTGAACTGGCCCCCTGTGTAAAAAGTTTGGGGACCCCTGGTCTAGATGCTGTGTGATTTGACTGCTGCTTCACAGAGAGCCTGTCTGGGCTCACAGCAGCGGCAGCCACCAGCACCAGGGCTGCCTCACTGTGAAAGTGCTCTCCAGTGGGCCATTCCAGCTGAGTCAGAGTGGCTTTCTGTTGGCAGAATCATTTATTTCTGGTGTCTGGGAGGCTCAGGGTGGTTTCCTGCTGGCTGTAAATGCCCTGAACATTGTGGTGTCCTCTTCTCTCCCACCTGCACATCTGCCACAGCTGCAGGTCTGTGCCTGGACTTCTTCCAGGGGTGGGAGATGGCAAGGGCAGGGGGCTTTGGTTTCTTTCCTCAAAGTAGAGGCTAGTGGTGAGAGGCTAAGACCTGCCACTGCTCCCCTGAGGGGCAGTGTTCCGGTCTGCAGTTGGGAGGGGTTTTCAATGCCTCTTGACACTTCTCTAGGAAGCTATCCTGCCCCAAGGCCACTGGGTGCCTCTGAGCCTGGCTGAGGGCTCCCTCCAGGAGCATTTTCCTTCCTTGGAAGGTGCCCCCAGATCTCCATTTCTCCCCATCCTGTCAGAGGCTGCTGTCCACCCAGACAGGGGCTGCCAGGAAGCCCTAGGCTGCAGGGAGGGGCACTGCCCAGGCCTGTGGCAGAGCCAGGATGATGCATGTGCTCACTGTGGTCACAAGGCTTGGGGCCTCCTGTGAACTTGTGTGCCTGTGACTGCCTGTGTGCTGTGGCTGCGGCGTGTGTGCCTCTATATTGTCTTTGTATTTGCACGTGATCCTGCCTGATTGATGGTGTGGGTGTCTGTGGGCCTGTATGTAGGTAAGTGTGTTTATGTGTACACTTACCCAGGTGTGGTTGTGTGCAGACCTCTGTATGTCTAAGTGTGTATGTGTGTGCACACATCTGTGTGTGCGCTAATGTGTATATGTGGTGTTTGCATCTCTGTGTGCATATATGTTCATGTGCATGTCTGCATCGAATGGGCCCTGTGCACTGCTCTCCCTTGCTCCTCTTAGTTCTTGTCTCCTTGTCACCTGAGGATTTATGGAAATTCCCAGGGGAGAGGTGGACGCTGAGGAGGGGGACCTCAGATATGGTCTCCTTGCCTTCAGAGTTACTCTACAGCCAGAGGCGGCAATATCTCCCAGGGTCTAAGCACTTCCCCTGAGAGGAAAGCATCAATCTGCTTGTTAGAGAGAAAGTAGCGCTTTGTCCAAGTCTGGAAGGACCGAAGGGCAGGGCGGGCTCAGTCATCACTGTCTCCTGGGCCCAGCACAGAGCAGGGGCAGGGACAGAGTGACTGATGAGCTCAGGGGGTTGTGCACTCTGGTGGGGCTGACACAGGTGGGCAGCCTGGCAGGGGTAGGGCTATCACTGAGGTGGGTATGGGAGGGTCAGGAAAGGTGAGGGCTGAGGGAATAGGGCCTGGTCAAGGTTGTGTACAGGCTGCCTCAATATCCCCAGTGGATACTGGGTGAGCATTAGGGGTGAGGTAGGTAGGGTCCCTTTTGATAGGTCAGGAAGAACATGGCCACCTCAGGACCTGGAGACATTCCCAGGGTATGGCCCTGTGTCACAGGGGCCCTGCTGACAGGAGGCCTCGGGTTGGGAGAGGATTCTGTTAGGGGGTTCCCTGGGGAGGGGGCAGATTCCTATCTTCTTTCTCAATCTATCTGTCTTTCCCCTCTCTCTCCTCAGTGCCTGTACAAGTCCCAGCCAGTCTTCTCTGTGCCAGTGTCTGCTGAATCACTTCCTCGGAGAAATTAATGAGCTACTAGAGGTCGGGCCTCAGGCCTGAGGTATGGCTCTGCCACTGACTACTGACCAGAGGCTCCTCTTTGGGCCTCCATTTCCACCTGTGCAGTGGCTACGGCCCTTCACAGTCTGGCCATCTAGGGTCCTGTGGCTGGCAAGGTCATGGCGGTGGAGACACTTCTGGGCACGTTCTTCCCCACCCACCCTTTCTGTCCTTTGCCACCAGTTCTTGTCCCTAGCCCCAGGGTAAGGCTTCAGTGCTGCTGGGCCTCAGGAGAGAGCCTAGGCCTGTCAGGGCAGCCAGGCATGATGACCTCAATGGTGAGTGAATGGGAGCCTGGGCCACTCAGAGTGTCCTCTGGGCTTGGTCCTACATCTGGGAGTAAGTGGGAGGGGAGGGAGCAAAAGCCGGAGCTCACAGTGTGGGGATGGTGACGTAGCAGAGGTCAGGGCTGAGTGTTGCTCTCTCCTGCTGCCCCTATACTCAGTCAGTGAGGACAACATGTTGCTCACGTTCATGTGCTCATGTGTCACACCCTGCCTGAGCACTCACTTGGGGCCAGAGCCTCTCCTTTGGCCTACAGGGACCCAGACCACATCCAGGCTTTTAGGGTCTGGATCTATGAAGAAACCAAGGTGCTGGATTTGTGCCTTTCTCAAATTCTGTCCCATGTTGAACTTGAGCTGTCCTTGGGACTTGCTTGGGCAAAGAGAATGCATGGAAAGGAACACTGTGGACATTCTGAGCCTGGTCCTTTAGGGGCCTCTTATGTTGCCCTGTGACCCCCTGCGAGTACATGGCAGCTTCCTAGAAGGTGAGAAACCTTGTGGATAGACTGAAGCCCAGGCTATCCTCTGCTGCACCAGTCATCTTGACTGAGCGCTGGGCGTGTGAGCGAGGCCGTCTGGGTCCCCTACCTCACATGGAGGCACCAGCTGGCTGCAGATGCGTGCACAAGTTGGCTGAAGCCATCTGCTGCAGGGACATATTGCTCATATTGCTGATTTTAGGACACTCAGTTTTGGGGTCATTAAAAATAAAGTTACAGAGGCTAATTGAAGCGAACTTGTACATAAGAGTAGAGGTGCTACCATGACAGAAATTTAAAACAAGTGAATGGACTTTGGGGCTGAGCAGCAGCAGGACGCTGGAAGGGGGATGAGAATGTGAATGCTGGATGGGAAGTGAGGGAGCTGCTACTGGAGGCTGGAGAAAGGGGGACCGTGTTATACTGTGGTGGAACAGTTATATATCAGAGAACAAAAGATGAACAGCTAGTGAACCTGTGGATATGGCTACAAACATTTCCAGGAAGAATATCAAAATTGCCCGTTGGCTTCCTTAAGCAGCATATAAGATATGGTAAAAGAAAGAGGAACTCAGAAAGGAAGGGCTCAGTTTGCAAGAATTTTGAGGCAATTATAGAGATATTTCAAAACAGTCTCTCCAGAAAAAGTTTCTCAAGGTAAGACATGGTCTCAAGGCAAAGAATGAATCAAGATTGTGACTGTAAGACTCTTTGTTTAGATCTTAGAAAGATTTAAGGTGGTGCTCAGTAGATTCTTTCAGCTAGACGAAAGAGTTTCTAACACAACGCTGACTGACACCTACCCAAAGTAGAAAGAGGCATAACTTGGAAAATATTATGAGTGTGGCTTTTGAAGCCTGTAGTGACTCCCAGCCAGATTCATGGGAAACCTACACAATTTTAAAGAGAATTACCCTGGAAAAACTACTACTAACTTGGATTAAAAGGAAAAGAAACATAAAAATGAAAAGGTCTCATTGCTCTCAACTTTTCATAGCAGGAAGCAGGTAGTAGAGAGAGCCATCCAGCTGTAAACATCTGTTAATTATTGGAAAGGAAAGATGTCAGCCCTGGCTGGTTGGCTCAGTGGACAAAATGTCAGCTAGAATCTGTGTGTACCAGGTTTGATCCCTGGTAAGGGCACACATGAGAAGCAACCATCTGCTTCTCCACCCCTTCCTCTCCCTCTTCTCTCCCTCTTCCCCTCATGTAGCCAGTGGCTTGATTGGTTTGAGCATCAGCCCCAGATAGGGATTGCTGGGTGAATCCTAAGGTGCATGTGGGAGTCTGTCTATGTTCCCTCCTTTCACTTAAAAAGAAAAAAAAAGAAAAAGAAAAGGAAAGATGTCTCAGATGGTGAAACTCAGAGCCTAGAGTGTGAAGCCAAGAACCAAGGAGAACAATGATTAGGGAAGCACTCCCAGAAAGCAGAAACTAAGCCCTATTTAAGGAAAACTATTTGCCCCAACAATTGGGGAAACTGCTGACATTGCCCAGCTAGGTTTCAAAATTACAGTGGAATAGTGACTGCTATGTTTCTCCCATTTACTTCATTTTTTTTTTTTTTTGTATTTTTCTGAAGTTGGAAACAGGGAGGCAGTCAGACAGACTCCCGCATGTGCCCGACCGGGATCCACCCAGCATGCCCACCAGGGGGCGATGCTCTGCTCATCTGGGGCATCGCTCTATTGCAACCAGAGCCATTCTAGCGCCCCACAGAGCCATCCTTGGCGCCCGGGCCAACTTTGCTCCCATGGAGCCTTGGCTGCGGGAGGGGAAGAGAGAGATAGAGAGGAAGAAGAGGGGGAGGGGTGGAGAAGCAGATGGGCACTTCTCCTGTGTGCCCTGGCCGGGAATCAAACCCGGGACTCCTGCACGCCAGGCCGATGCTCTACCATGGAGCCAACTGGCCAGGGCCCATTTACTTAATTTTTAAATGGAGGTGTCTCTTGGGGGCTAGCCAATCCCTGTCTCACCATTTTCCATTGAGGGTGTCAAGGTAAAATAAATTGTCTTTTTAATTTATAGGTCACTGGACCAACATGAGCACTATCCAAGGAGCTATACTAAATGAGCCCCTTCTACATCTGAATTTGATTAAGAGGATGAAATCTTGCACTTGAAATATGATGCTATAATTGGTTGAAACTTTGAGGATCTTATGGGGATGAATGTATTTTGTGTGTTGGAGAGATGTGAGTCACCAGGGCCAGAGGGCAGATTATGGCAGGTCATTATAATGGATCTCATTGGGTCCTGCCTTCCTATGTTCACACTTCTTTAAAAGTGATGGTTCCTCTTTTTTCATCGAGAGGTAGAATTAATCCTCAACCCTCTTGATCTGGGCTGATGTAATGACTTACTTTTTTCAATAGACTGTGACACATGTGACCTTGTGTTAGTTCCAGAGCTGGACTTTTGAAGCTTCTAATGTTCATCCTTTAGAATGCTGCCCTGAGCCTACCATGTATGAAAGCCAGTCAAACTATAATTTTTGTTCATTTTATTTGTGGCTATACCCCAGCACACAAAATAATATCGGGCACACAGTAGGTGCTCTGCTCAATAAACATTTGTCAAGTAACTGAATGCATGAATGAAGAAGAAGTTTCTGGAAAGTGGACATCTAGCTGCTGTGGACAGAGAGCCTATTTGGCATTGAGCCGATGTTGCCCTTTTCAGTCACTTAGTGACCCCTGGGTCTGTTTGACAGTTTAGACTCTTGAGAGGGAATTATGATGGCTGGTTATCTGGGAGGGAAGAATGAAATAAGCCTTGGGGTGCTCAAGGCTGCTACTGACCTGGTGGTCATCCTGAGAACTTCGCTCCGCTTGGAGTCTCCCTATGCTTCCGGCTCCTGACTTCAGCATCCTTCAATTGTCTGCCAGGAAAGCAGCTGCTATCTCTTCTGTTTATGATATGAGAACTAAAGGTAAATGCCTCAAAACCATTTTGAACTCACAGAGGAGGGAGCCAGTGGAGCCGAGGACGTTATTTGGGAAGAGACAACTCCTTTGAAACAGAAATTGCTGGATCACACAGTCCCCCAACCACAGGAGTGGAATTAAGGAGGAATTTGCTTAGTAGTCACAACTCAAAAAAATGATCTTCTAGATGGCCAAAAGAAATTCACATTTACACTTCAATCAGAAATCCCTTTGTAGCACGTGGGAAGGGAGGGTTCGGTTTTCTAAGATCACAAATGGCCAGCTGTCCTCTTCTGAAGAAGCGAGTCTGTGAGAAGGACCGCCCATGGTCTGTGAACTCTCCTGCTAATTAGAGAAGTGAGACTAATTTCAAGGACTTCAACTTCTATTAGTTTATGCTGAGCTTGTTGGTAATGAAGCTGTGTGTGTTCGTTTCTGAAGAAGAAAACATTAGAGAGGAAAAGAACGGGTGTGAGGCTGTGCTGTTTGTTCCTGGAACTTCGTTCTGTTCATTGAGGAAATAATACATCATTGAATGCATATTACAGTGTCATCAACACCACTGCCACTTGCTTGAGCTTCTAAAAGGGCCCAGTGTGGCGAGCCCACGATGGGGAATCAATTTTAACATGATTAAAACTCAAACTTACTGTGGTCACTGAGCCATAGATCATAAGAGCAACTTCAACATGGGTGTAATTGTTCCTAGACACACAATCCAATCATGGCCACCCTTCCCCCTGTTGACACCCACACTTCCCTGGAAGGTTTTCCTCTGGAGCTGAAGTTCCAGTCATAGCTGATGTTGAGGAAACCAGTGGCTAGTGGCTGTGTTGCTGAGATTCCACCCTCCTCTCCTGAGTCGGAGCCCTACCTACTCTCTCCAGCATCTGAGGTGTACCTGGAATTGAATTGTTCTCTTCTTTGAAGTGAAAGCCTCCTTTTTGCTTTGGTTAGTGTAAAGTTTGTCCAGATTCTGTCAATCCCAGCCTGATGAAGAATTTTACATTGAGGTAAAACATGTACCTTTACTAATCTCTGCAGCTTCACTCTGAGTAACATCTTAGCCCCGAGATGAGCTTGATCCTGTAACTGCTGCAAAGGATTTCTGAAGGAAGGCTAATGTGGACTCCAAGGCCTGGTGCTCCCTATCAGGCTGGCTAACAAGATATGCATGTGAAAAGAGGAAGTATGGAATATATCTACTTCTTTTTAAAGGCCTTGTAACAATTTTTTTTTTAAGGTGAGAGGAGGGGAGACAGTGAGGCAGACTCTCAAATACACCCCGACCGGGATTCACCTGGCAACCCTATCTGGGGCTGATGCTTGAGTACCAAGCTATTTTTAGCACCTGAGGGCAGTGCTCATACCAACCAAGCTATCCTTAGCACCTGGGGCCGATGTTTGAACCAGTTGAGCCACTGGCTGCAGGAGGGGAAGAGGAAAAGAAGGGGGAGAGGGAGAGGGAGAGAAACAGATGGTCACTTCTCCTGTATGTCCTGACTGGGACATCCATATGCTGGGGCCTACGCTCTATCCACTGAGCCACTGGCCAGGGCCAATAATTATAAATGCATAATTATCTGTAATGATTCTTTTGTTTTTTAAAATTAAACTTTATTTAAAAAAATTTTTTTTTTAATTTTTTGACAGAGATAGAGTCAGAGAAAAAGACAGATAGGGACAGACAGACAGACAGAAAGGGAGAGAGATGAGAAGCATCAATTCTTCCCTGTGGCACCTTAGTTGTTCAATGATTGCTTTCTCATATGTGCCTAGACTGGGGGCTACAGCAGAGTGAGTGACCTCTTGCTCAAGCCAGTGACCTCGGGGTTTCGAATCTGAGTTCTCCACATCCTAGTCCAATGCTCTATTCACTGCGCCACTGCCTGGTCAGGCTATTTGTAATGATTCTTTGCTTAAAACTGTCTACTGTAGATTCTAAGATCCCTATCTGTTTTGTTTAAAGCCTAGCTTGCCTGGAATAAGGGAGATGCTCAACAACTATTGATCCAATCCTACAAGAAAGAGTTAAGCAGTAGAAATTAGAATAGGTAGGATGTATACCAGACCCTGTTGTCATCTTCCCAATCATTTATGTACCTTCTCTTTCTTCTTTCCTGGCTGTGGCAGACATTGTAAGCTGTTTCATTCACCACTCATTCCGACCTCCTCCTAGCTGACTGTCCTGGTCTTAGAGAAGATTTTATGAATTTGACTCCAAAGGCAAGAAAAGTAAAGGCAAAAATAAATGAATAGGGCTGTATCAAACTAAAAAGCTTTTGCACAGCAAAAGAAACCGACAATAAAACAAAAAGGCAGCCAACCAAATAGGAGAAGATATTTGTAAATAACAGCTCTGACAAGAGGTAAATACCCAAAATAGATAAAGAAATAACACAACTCAACACCAAATAGACAAATAAATTAAAAAATGGGGAGAGGATCTGAGCAGACACAAATGGCCAGCAGATATATGAAAAGATGCTCATCTTCACTAGTTATTAGGGAGATGCAAATCAAACCTACAATGAGATATCACCTCACACTTATTAAATGGGTTGTTAACAACAAGACAAATAATAAGTGTTGGAGAGGTTGTGGAAAAAAAGGAACCCTCAGTCACTGCTGGTAGGAATGTAAACTGGTACAGCCATTATGGAAAACAGTATGAAGGTTCCTCAAAAAGTTAAGAATAGAATTACCATATGTCCCAGTGATCCCTCTTCTGAGTATCCCAAAAATTTGAAAACATTTATTTGCAAAGATATATGCACCCCTATGTTCATTGCCCCATTATCATGATGGCCAAGACATTAAGACAAGCAAAGTGTCCTTCAACAGAGGACCAGATAAAGAAGATATGGTATAGGCCCTGGCTGGTTGGCTCAATGGTAGCACATCTACCTGGCATTTGGATGTCCCAGGTTTGATTCCCAGCAGGGCATACAGGAGAAGCGACCATCTGCTTCTCTACCCCTCCCCCTCTCACTTCTCTCTCTCTCTCTCTCTTCTTCTCCCTTCCTGCAGCCATAGCTCAATTGGAGCAAGTTGGCCCTGAATGCTGAGGATGGTTTCATGGCCTCCGCCTCAAGTGCTAAAAATGGCTCTGGTTGCAACAGAGCAAGGGCCCCGGATGGGCAGAGCATCACACCCTAGTGGGTTTGTTGGGAATCCCAGTAGGGGTGCATGCAAGAGTCTGTCTCTGCATCCCCTCCTCTCATTGAATTAAAAAAAAAGATGTGGTACATACATACAATGGAACACTACTTGGCCATAAGAAAAGATGAAATACTGCCATTTATGACAACACAAATGGATCTTGAGAATGGTATGCTAAGTAAAATAAGTCAGTCAGAAAAAGCTAAGAACCATATTCTCTCACTCATATGTGGGATATGAAACTGAAACTCATAGACACAGACAAGAGTATGGTGGTCACTAGAGGGAAGGGAGTTGGGGGGTAGTAAAGAATAAAAGGGGCCAAATATATGGTGATACAAGATAATTTACCTTTGGGTGGTGGGCAGGAATGTACCACATAAATGTACACTTGAAACCTATATACTTTTATTAACCAATGTCACCCCAATAAATTTAAATTCAAAAAAGATCCTTTGAGTTGAGGCTTTCTGTTACTTGTAACTGAAAACATCTCATTTGCTCCCTGAGGGCCATAGTCAGTTCCCATCATCTTTGTGTGTTCTGGGGGCCAGAGACCTACCAGAGGGGCCACGTGGTTACAGAAACCCCAGTGAGTCAGGTCGTGGCAGATCTGTGCTTAGGAAGTCAAGTCTGAAACTTCGGGGGTTTGGGCCTTTCTTCTAGAAGTCTTCCTAATTTCAGCAGGACCTGCTTTCTGCCTTCTGCCAAGGTTATCTGTTTGGATTGAGCCTCCTTTGTACTTCAAAGTTTGTTTTCTATGACTTGAGGAGTGAAGGAGTAAGCAGGAAAGGGAGCCAGAAAATGAAGAAACCTTGCAGAAAAAACAAAACAAAAGATAACAAGCAAACTGACCAACCAGACAAACAGAGATGCAGACAACAGAATGGAGGTCCTTAGAGGGGTAAGTGGGTGGTGGTGGGGTGTCTAGAGATGTGGTAATAGAAGGAAACTAGGTGGTAAGCATACAACACAGCACACAGATGTTGACTTATAATCTTATACACATAAAAACGATATAATGTTATTAACCAATGTTACCCAACAAATTTTAAAAAAAGGTGAAAAAAGAACAAAATACTAAAATTTTACATTTCCCAGGCCCTGGCTGGTTGGCTCAGTGGTAGAGTGTCAGCTGGTGTGTGGATTTCCCAGGTTCGATTCCTGGTCAGGGCACACAGGAGAAACACCCATCTGCTTCTCCACCCTTTCCCTTCTCCTTTCTCTCTTGTCTCTGTGTTTCCCTCCCACAGCCAAGGCTCCACTGGAGCAAAGTTGGCCTGGGTACTGAGGACAGCTCCATGGCCTCCACCTCAGGTGCTGGAATGGCTCCAGCCTCAAAGGAGCAATGCCCCAGATGGGCAGAGCATTGCCCCTAGTGGACTTGCTGGCTGGATCCCAGTCGGGTGCATGCAGGAGTCTGTCTCTCTGTCTCCTCGCTTCTCACTTCAGAAAAATACAAAAAAAAAAAAAGGAAAATTTTACATTCCCCAGATAGTTCTGGCCAATGAGACATAAAGGTTTCTAAGAAATATTTGCTTTTTCTCTTTTCTTCCCACCTAGGTCATGATAATTGGTGCTGTGGCAGACCTCTTGTGACCATGAGGAGCTGAGATGCAGACCCACTAACTCTGTATCCCTAATACAGCATTACTGCCCAACACTCTGATTGTGAGTGGGAACACAGAAAATCACCCTCTATATTTAAGTCCCATCTCTTTTATTCTCAACTGAATGTAAGTCTTAACTGATAAATTCTCCTCCACCTGGGGCTGGCACAGGTAGCTGACTACATGCTCATTTGATAGCTTCCTTCCTGTCTCCCTTCTTCCCCCCCCCCCCATCTCCTCTCTCCTCCATTCCCACTGAGCCTGTAGCATGCGCCAAGTTTGGGACCATGCCATGGGAGAGGAGAGGGGCAGTCCTAGTGCTTTGTGGGGAACCTGGCACCTGCTGTGTAGGAAGATCTTGTCTCCAGAGCTAAGGCTGGTTCTCACAGTTGCTTTCTCAGGTTCACACCTTTGTGTTTGGATCCTCTCCTTAGGAAGATAGGAGGTAGAGAAGGACACAGATAAACCTGTGAGTCTGATGGACCTGGGTTTGACTCCTGGCTCTTCCACCTATTGGGTGTGAGGTCACTGAGAATAAGTATGAACTCTTCTGTGCAATGAGTTGTTGCAAGGACTCAATGATACAGCTGCTCATGCTTAGTGTGTACTTCCCCTGAGCCAGGTGAGGCTCAGATGGGGGTTATATAATAAGAAAGAAGGAGAAGGGGATGGATGTTGAATACATATCTGGTCATCTCTGCCACCATTGGGAAAACAGGACCTAATTCCCGATTTGTTGTTGAACCAGAGCAGACTCCCAGGTCTGGGGAGGGCTCACACACTGTCTTGGACTGCACTCTGATTCGAGAATGAGATGCTTCCCCTGCCCTTGCCCCTGCCCTTGCCATGGCCAGGGTGGGCTGTTCTCAGTGAGTGCACTCATGGTTTCTACAAGATGGCTGGACAGAATCCACATGTCTGGGGGCAGCTGGACCACAGTGTTCCTGCCACGATGGCACATCTGTTAAAAACTATAGTTAGAACAGTAACTTTAGGGGCATGGAAAAGTAAGAAGCCAAAAGCTAAAAGGAAAGCTGCAGCCCAGAAAATGGGACATTACCCTCATTTTCTGAAACAAAGCTATGGCATTCTCTGACCTAGTCCTTAGGGGAGATGAAGGGCCACTGGGGCCAGCCTGGGATGAGGGCAACGGCCGACATGACCTGGGAGCTGCAAAACCTGCCTGTGAAGGCACCAAGGCTTGCCCTGAGAAGTCTTAGTAAAGCCCTTCTCCAATCTGGGCTCCACCAACAGGATAGAAAACTTTGTGCTCTCCCTCATCTCAAGTTTCCACAAGGGAAAACTCAAGTATTGCAAGAAAAGGGAAGAGATAAACAGGTTAGATGTCTCCTGTTGCCAGCAATATAAATAGTTTACTTACTACAGTGGTACCTTGAGATACAAGTAGACCAACATACGATTTTCTTTTTAAGATACGAGCTGTGACTCTGTTCGTATTTTTGTTCGAGATCCGAGTGAAATTCCAAGATATGAGTCATGATTCGGGAAGCCGCCACTAGTTGGCGCATTGGCACACAAGTCCAGTATCGGCAGCACAACACCAGCAGGCAGCACAACACCAGCATCTCGTTCTTTCTCACATGTTACCCGCAGAATCAAGTCGAATCTCGTGCACTGTACTCATTCTTGCATCATTTTAGCATTTTTTACTAACTTTTTTTTTTTTTTTTGCTATCATGGGGCTGAAGAAAGTGAGTGTAAAGGACAGTGGTGAGAAGAAAAGGGAATGCTGTCTATAGAAGTAAAGGAAGAAATAATAGAAAAACATGAGCGTGGTGTACAAGTGATTGAACTGGCAAAGCTGTCCAACCACAATGTATCTACAATTTGTACCATCCTTAAACAAAAGGATGCCATCAAAAGTGCAAATCCAGCGAAAGAAACAACAATTCTGTCTCAATTAAGGACAAATATCCATGAAGAAATGGAGAAGCTTCTGCTGGTGTGGGTGAAGGAGAAAGAGCTGGCAGGAGATACAGTGACGGAGACTGTAATATGCAAAAAGGCACGTATTATTTACGGTGACTTGAAGAAGAAAGAACCATCAACCTCAAAAGAAGCAGCAGAAGATACGTTTAAGGCAAGTCACAGCCGGTTTGAAAATTTCAAGAAGAGATCTGGCATCCACTCGTTGGTGAGGCATGGTGAAGCTGCTAGTGCTGACGTTAAGGCAGCTGAGGAGTATATCGCACGTTTTGCTGCGCTTATTGCAAAGGAAGGCTACATCCCCCAACAAGTGTTCAACTGTGACCAAATAGGATTGTTTTGAGGAAAAAATGCCCCAGGGGACTTTCATCATTGCAGAGGAGAAGAAGCTGCCAGGCATAAACCCATGAAGGACCGTCTGACCCTTGCATTGTGTGCAAATACTAGTGGTGACTGTAAAGTAAAGCCACTGCTAGTGTATCATTCCGAAAATCCTTGAGCCTTTAAGACTCACAAGATTCTTAAAGAAAAACTGCAAGTTATGTGGTGTGCCAATACTAGGGCATGGGTTACGCAGCAGTTTTTTATTGAATGGGTAAATCTCGTCTTTGGTTCTGCAGTGAAGAACTATCTTTAAGAAAATAAACTCCCAATGAAAGCATTACTAATCCTTAAAAATGCTCCAGCCCACCCACCTGGTCTTGAAGATGACATTCTCAATGAGTTCAAATTCGTAAAAGTCCTTTACCTCCCACCCAACATGACTTCAATCTTGCAACCTATGGATCAGCAGGTCGTTTCCAACTTTAAAAAGCTTTACACAAAGCACTTGTTCTGCCGCTGGCTGCTTTGAGGTGACTGAGAATACAATTCTAACCCTTCAAGAGTTTTAGAAAGATCACTACAACATCGTGATATGTTTACACATTATTGACTTGGCATGGCAAGAGGTTACAAGAAGAACCTTGAACTCGGCATGGAAAAAGTTTTGGACTGATGTTGTTGCAGACAGGGACTTTGAAGGATTCGAACCAGAGACCGAGATCGAGGTAGAAGCATTGGAGGAGATTGTGTCCCTCGGAAAGTTGATGGGTCTGGAGGTAGATGAGGGTGATATAAATGAGCTCGTCGAGGAACATGAGGAGAAACTCTCAACTGAGGAGTTGAAAGAGCTACAGATGATGCAACATATGGAAGTTCTGCAAGAGATTAGTAGTGAGGAGGAGGTAGAGTTGGAGGAAGTGCTTTCTACAAGTGAAATTAAAGACATGCTGGCAATGTGGGAGAAGCTTTCAAGTTTCATTGAAAAGAAACACCCAGAAAAAGTGTCAACTGGTCGTGCTTCAGCACTTTTTAATGAAACTTGTTTGTCACATTTCTGTAATATTTTATTTTTTTCCTTTTATTTATTTATTTTTTTTACAGAGACAGAGAGAGTCAGAGAGAGGGATAGACAGGGACAGACAGTCAGGAATGGAGAGATGAGAAGCATCAATCATTAGTTTTTCGTTGTGTGTTGGGACACCTTAGTTGTTCATTGCTTTCTCATATGTGCCTTGACTGTGGGCCTTCAGCAGACCGAATAACCCCTTGCTTGAGCCAGCGACCTTGGGTCCAAGCTGGTGAGCTTTTGCTCAAACCAGATGAGCCTGCGCTCCAGCTGGCGACTTTGGGGTCTCGAACCTGGGTCCTCCATATCCCAGTCCAATGCTCTATCCACTGCGCCACTGCCTGGTCAGGCACATTTCTGTAATATTTTAAAAGGCAGGCACAAGTAAACCTCTTTTGATAGATTTTTATTTAAAAATCCTGCAAGTGAAAGTACTGAAAGTGCAGCCAAAAAGGCAAAAACAGGTGATGATTAAATAAAAAATACATAATGTTAAGCTTAGGTTAAGTTTAAAGTAAAGAAAATGCATTTTTTTACAATTAAGTTTTTATGGTTTCATTTTAAGTAAAGAAAATGCAGTTTTAGTTTACATTTAGTGTTAAGAAAGTGCAGTTTTAGTTTACGTGTCTACAGTGCCTGCATCCCTTCCTCCCTCCCTCCTCCTCTGCCATTCACCTCCGTTAGCCGCACTTGTCTGTCTCCAAGGTAAGAATACAGTACTAAATAACACTTTTTTCTTTTATTTCATATATTTTGTTATGCATTGGTAAAGTATACATGTGTATTTATTAATTAAAAATGTCTTTTTTCATAATGTAGGATGGTTTGGGGATGTTTCACAGGGCTGGAATGGATTAAATCTACTTCAGTTATTTTATAAATGGAGAAATTTGTTTGATATACAAGTTGACTGACTTATGAGCTCGGTTACAGAACAAATGAAACTTGTATCTCAAGGTACCACTGTAGTTACTTTAAACATAATGAGTAGTGTTTTGCGCTATAAAACAATTTCCTTAAAAAGACGTAAAGATCACATCATAACTTTATTTTACTTATTAAGGTAGCCAGTATTAAGAAGCAGTCCAGCATGTACAACATATTCCTCATAGGCAACCAGGATGTGATTGACAGATGAGCACTACATGCTCATGGTCTTGAAGTCTATTTCAGGAAAATTATGGATTAAAGATTACTGATGCAGATTCGAAGATGGCAGTGGAGTAGGCAGACACACAGACTACTACCTCTTGCAATCAAACTGGATTACAGGTTAATTTAAGAACAATCATCATGGAAAACCAACTTTGGACTAAAAGAACAGGACTCGAAAACAAGGAGCACAGAAGAAAGCACACCGAGCCTGGTAAGAAATGCAGGGGCTTGGTGGGGGCTCCCCCACTCCCAGGGGTGAGGGAAGGCTGAGGCTGAGGGTCCAGAGAGTTTCTCATTGCAAGGAGAGAGACCCTGAGAGGCAAGGGTCCTCAGTCCCTGGACTGGAGCCCCAGCCTAGAAACTCAGGGACTGGAGGAGACAGCCTGACAGCATTGAGTGGGAAGAAGAGCGAGAGTTCTGTCTGTGGGAAGCAGCTGGTGAAAGAAGTTATAGCCTTAAAGGGCCTGCACAGAATATATTGTTCACAGCCACTTGCCTGGGGCTCCAGAGGTGAACAGGGCTGAGAGGACTGGTCTTGCATGAAGAGAGTAGGGAGATTGAGGCATGGGGACACAAACGGTGATGGGGAGAAGAATACTTGAGCTGAGTCATTCTCCTTTGCTGAGGCGGCCATAGCTGGGGGAGGGTCGCTCCCTCTGTCCAGCACAAGCCTAGTGTGGAACCAGTTGACCCACCTCCAAAAAGCTCTCCAGCTCCAATCAGCACGAAAGATTGTTTGGAAAGGAGGAAGTAAAGGGGAGGGGCAGTGACTCAGGTTTCTGCAAAGACCTGAGCTACACCTCTCCTTTCTGATACAGAAAACATGCCCCACTCCAGAGGGTCACTAGAAAGACCACACCTTCTGGTTCTCAGAGGTAACACTCCCTGAATTCCTGGATAGAGTTTCAACTAAGGGCCAAAGAACAAGAAACACCCACTTTCCCCTTCCTAAATACAGAAGCTCCCTGCTGGGTTCAGCAAACAAACAGCAGGGAAATTAAGACTTTTAATCCACTCTACTAGTTAAGAAGAATTAAAATCTGAGCAACCAGCAGAGGCTGAGGGATAAAGTCCTGGAGGAGAAACCACATTCCATAAACCAACCTCAGACCCACAGCTACAACAAGCTTGCAAACCACACACAAGAAAAATGGGAAGACAGAGTAATATAAACCATATGAATCAACAAGACAAATCCCCAGAAAAAGAACTGAATGAGATGGAAGTAACCAAATTACCAGATGCAGAGTTTAAAATAATAATTATTAGGATGCTTAAGGATCTCAGAGCTACAATGGATGGACTTAATGAGCACCTAAATAAAGAAATTGTAAGCATCAAAAAGGACACTGAAATCATAAAAAAGAATCAATCAGAAATGGCAATTACAATATCAGAAATGAAGACTACTCTAGAAGAAATAAACAACAGGCTGGATGAAGCAGAGGATCGAATCAGCAATTTAGAGGACAAGATAGATAAAAACAAAGAAACAGAGCAGCAGAAAGAAAAGAGGCTCAAAAATCCTGAGGAAACTACAAGAGAACTCTGTGACAATATGAAGAGAAACAACATCCGCATATTAGGGGTTCCTGAATGAGAAGAGAAAGAACAAGGTATAGAGAACCTGTTTGAAGAAATTATAACTGAAAACTTTCCTAAATTGATGAAGGAAAACATCACACAAGTTCAAGAAGCACAGAGAGTCCTGTTAAAGAGAAACCCAATAAGGCCTACATCAAGACACACCATAATTAAAATACCAAAGTTAAGAGATAAAGGAAAAATATTTAAAGCAGCAAGAGAAAAGAAGTTAATTACCTATAGAGAACCCCCCATAAGGATGACATCTGACTTTTCAACAGAAACACTTGAGGCCAGAAGGGAATGGCAAGAAATATTCAAAGTAATGCAAAACAAGAGCCTACAACCAAGACTTCTTTATCCAGCAAGATTATCATTTAAAATTGAAGGAGAAAAAAAACCTCAAGGAATTCATTACAACCAAACCAGTACTGCAGGAGATGTTAAGGGGCTTGCTGTAAAAAAAGCAAAGGAAAAAAGAAATTGAGAAAAAGAGGATTACAGATGTAAAGAATAAAATGACAAGAAACAACTACATATCAATAATAACCTTAAATGTAAATGGATCACATGCTCCAATCAAAAGACATAGATAAGAAAACAGAACCTGTATATATGCTGTCTACAAGAGACCAACCTCAAAACAAAGGGTACACATAAAATATTTCACACAAATGGAAAGGAAAAAAATGCTGGGGTAGCAATACTTATATCTGACAAAATAAACTTTAAAACAAAGACTATAGAAAGAGATAAAGATGGTCAGTACATAATGATAAAAGGAGCATTACAACAGGAAGATATAACTATTATAAATATCTATGCACCTAATATAGGAGAACCTAAATAAATAAAACAGATTTTGATGGACAAAAAGGGCAAGATCAAGAGCAATACTGTAATAGTAGGGGATTTTAATACCCCACTAACATCAATAGATACAACCTCCAGACAGAAAAATTAACAAAGAAAGAGTGGCCTAAATGACACACTAGATCAACTGGATTTAATAGATATCTTCAGAACCTTTCACCCCAAAGCAGCAGAATATACATTATTTTCAAGTGCCCATGGTACATTCTGTAGGATAGACCACATGTTAGGACACAAAACAAGTCTTAACAAATTTAAAAGATTGAAATCATATCAAGTACCTTCTCTGATCACAACAGCATAAGACCAGAAATCAACTACAATAGAAAAACTGAAAAACATTCAAACATTTGGAGACTAAATAGCATGCTATTAAATAATGAATGGGTTAACAATGAGATTAAGGGAGAAATAAAAAACTTTCTTGAAATAAATGAAAATGAACATACAACTCAAAATCTATGGGACACAGCAAAAGCAGTCTGGAGAGAGAAGTTCATAGCATTACAGGCATACCTTAAGAAGCAAGAAAAAGCTCAAATTAACAACTTAACCCTGCACCTAAAACAACTAGAAAAAGAACAGCAAGTAAAACCCAGAGGAAGTAGAAGGAAGGAAATAATAAAGATCAGAGTGGAAATAAATGACATAGAGGCAAAACAAACAAACAAAAATAAACAATACAGAGGATCAATGAAACCAAGAGCTGGTTCTTTGAAAAGGTAAACAAAATTGATGAACCTTTAACCAGACTCACCAAGAAAAAAAGAGAGAGAGAGAGATCAAATAAATAAAATTAGAAATGAGAGTAGAGAAGTAACAACTGACACAGCAGAAATTCAAAGGATTGTAAGAAAATACTATGAAGAACTGTATGCCCCAAAATCTGACAACCTAGGTGAAATCTATAAATTTCTTTAAAAATATAATCATTCGAAAATCAATCTGGAAGAATCAGAAAACCTAAATAGACTGATTACAACAAAAGAGATTGAAACAGTTATCAAAAAACTCCCAACAAACAAAAATCCCGGGCCTGATGGCTTCACAGGCGAATTTTACCAAATATTCAAAGAAGAACTAACTCTTATGCTTCCCAAGCTATTTCAAAAAATTCAAGAGGAAGGAAGACTTCCAAACTCCTTTTCTGAGGCAAACATAATCCTCATTCCAAAACCAGGCAAAGACACTACAAAGAAAGAAAACTATAGGCCAATATCCCTGATGAATTTAGATGCTAAAATTCTCAACAAAATATTAGCAAATTGGATCCAGCAATACATGAAAAAAATCATACATCATGATCAAGTGGGATTTATTCTGGGGAGGCAAGGCTGGTACAATATTCGCAAATCAATCAACATGATTCATCACATAAACAAAAGGAAGGAGAAAAACCACACGATAATATCAATAGATGCAGAAAAAGCATTTGATACAATCCAGCACCGATTTATGATCAAAACTGTCAGGAAAGTGGGAATACAGAGAACATACTTCAACATGATAAAGGCCATTTATGACAAACCCACAGCCAACATCATACTCAATGGGAAAAAATGAAAAGCAATCTCCGTAAGAACAGGGACAAGGCAGGGGTGCCCCATTTCACCACTCTTATTCAACATAGTTCTGGAAGTCCTAGCCACAGCAATCAGACAAGAAGAAGAAATAAAAGGCATCCAAATTTAAAAAGAAGAAGTAAAACTTTCATTATTTGCTGATGACTTGATAATGTACATAGAAAACCCTAAAGTCTCAGTCAAAAAACTACTGGAACTGATAAATGAATTCAGCAAGATGGCAGAATATAAAATCAATATTCAGAAATCAGTGGCATTAATATACACCAACAATGAACTTTCAGAAAGAGAAATTAAGGAAACAATCCCCTTCACTATTACAACCAAAAAAATAAAGTACCTAAGAGTAAACTTAACCAAGGAAGTTAAAGACCTGTACTCAGAAAACTATAAAACATTGATAAAAGAAATCAAGGAAGATACAAACAAGTGGAAGCATATACTGTGTTCATGGATAGAAAGAATAAATATCATTAAAATGTCTATACTACCCAAAGCACTATATAAATTCAATGCAATTTCTATTAAATTACCAATGTTATACTTCAAAGATATAGAACAAATATTCCAAAAATTTATATGGAACCAAAAAAGAACATGAATGGCCTCAGCAATCTTGAAAAAGATGAATAAAGTAGGAGGTATCACACTTCCTGATATCAAGTGATACTACAAGTTCATTATACTCAAAACAGCTTGGTACTGGCATAAGAACAGACATACAGATCAATGGAACAGAACAGAGAACCCAGAAATAAACCCATACCTTTATGGTCAATTGATATTTGACAAAGGAGGTAAGAGCATACAATGGAGTATGCTTTTTAACAAATGGTGCTGGGAAAATTGGACAAATACATGCAAAGAAATGAAACTAGACCAACTTATACTGTTCACAAAAATAAACTCAAAATGGATAAAAGACTTGAATGTAAGTCGTAAACCATGATCATCTTGGAAGAAAACATAGGCAGTAAGCTCTCCGATATCTCTTGCAGCAATATATTTACTGATTTAACTCCACAAGCAAGTGAAATAAAGGACAGGATGAACAAATGGGACTATATCAAACTAAAAGCTTTTGCACAGCTAAAGACAATATGAACAAAATAAAAAGACAACCCACACAATGGGAGAACATATTCACCAACACATCCGATAAGGGGTTAATAACCAAAATCTACAAAGAACTTGTAAAACTCAACACCAGGAAAGTAAACAATCCAATCAAAAATGGGCGAAAGAAATGAATAGACACTTCTCCAAAGAGGACATACAGATGGCTAATGGCATATGAAAAAATGTTTAACATCACTAATCATTAGAGAAATGTAAATTAAAAGCACAATGAGATATCACCTCACACCTGTCAGAATGGCGCTCATCAACAAAACAACACAGAATAAGTACTGGAGAGGATGTGGAGAAAAGGGAACCCTCCTGCAGTGCTGGTGGGAATGCAGACTGGTGCAGCCACTGTGGAAAACAATATGGAGATTCCTCAAAAAATTAAAAACCAAACTGCCTTTTGACCCAGCTATCCCACTTCTAGAAATATATCCTAAGAATACCAAATCACTGATTCAAAGGAAGAAATGCACCTCTATGTTTATTGCAGCATTGTTTACAATAGCCAAGATCTGGAAACAGCCCAAGTGTCCATCAGTAGATGAGTGGATTAAAAAGCGGTGGTACATATACACAATGGAATACTACGTGACTGTGAAAAAGGAAATCTTACCCTTTGCGACAACATGGATGGACCTGAAATCTATTAGCGAAATAAGACAGGCAGAGAAAGAAAAATATTATATGACCTCACTCATTTGAGGAATCCAATGAACAATGTGAACTGAGGAACGAAAGAGAGGCAGATAAGGGGTCAAAGGGCCCAGAGGGAAAGGGGAAGAGAGGAGGGGATCAAAGAAAGGAAGGACATTAGTGAAAGTATATACACATAACACAGAGAGATAGAGGGCAGGATAGTAAATCATGGAGGAAAGGGGGGAAGGCGGTGGGGGGAGGGGGCAAAGGGGGTATCAAGGAGAACAAGGGGAGGAGGGAGGGAGATATATTTGGGGGTACACTTATAACTATGTAAACACAACAAGTTAAAAAAAATAGATTGCTGATGCAAATCTGGACAACGATTGACTGTGAAATTAACCTCCTGACCCACAGAAAGCGAAAAGGACAACATTAAATAAACTAAGAGACTTTTACAATTAAAAAAAAAATAGCAAGGACATCGTAATGACAAAAAACACAGCCAGGGTCTGACCTCTGGTGGCGCAGTGGATAAAGCCTCGACCTGGAATGCTGAGGTTGCCGGTTCAAAACCCTGGGCTTGCTAAGTGAAGGCACATATGGGAGTTGAAGCTTCCTGCTCCTCCCCTCTTCTCTCTCTCTCTCTCTCTCCTCTAAAAAAAATGAATAAATAAATAAAAATTAAAATTAAAAACCACAGCCAGTTCAAGGTATCACTAATGAAACACTGACCACACAGTCTTCCCCCAAATTGTGACGTTATGACCATCGGCAAATGTGCATGCAGGGTAGGAGTCTGACAATAGTAAGTGTTGTCTGTGACCATATGTCTGAGCGAATGCCACAATCAGAGCCCTGGGTCATTTTGTTTCTGAAAAGCACATATTAGTAACCTTGTATGAATGACTCACTCATTAGGTGATCAGTGAGTAACTCTTAGTTGTCCCTAAATACAAGCATCTGTAGAGGCATGAGTTCCTTGACCGTAAGAACTGAAGAAAGGGACATGTACATTGGGGTCCCCGAGACACACAGGTGGAGCCCATCTGGCCGGGCATTGGGCCTCTGGCCTCTGTAAAAACTGCTTTGAGAAGCAGGTATTGCCTATTTGAGGGCTCTCCTCTTTAAGGGTCTCATTTTTGTATCATGAACTGTTTTCCCTCTATGACATTACTCCCATTAGCACACAGACAGGTTGGGATGACTCCCACCTTAAACTTGACCTTCTCGACTTCACATCCTCCCCCTAAGCCACCGCCACGATGCTTTCCTTGTTGTTGCACCAAACTCCTCAAAAGAGCTGTCCATACTCAGTGTCCCCAGTTCCTGTCCCATCGGTGCTGAGATATTCTAAAAGGCTGTTGTGCTCACCATTCC
This sequence comes from Saccopteryx leptura, assembly GCF_036850995.1. Classification (NCBI taxonomy): domain Eukaryota; kingdom Metazoa; phylum Chordata; class Mammalia; order Chiroptera; family Emballonuridae; genus Saccopteryx; species Saccopteryx leptura. Next base: position 126,360,643 of record NC_089508.1, read on the forward strand.
ACCAAGACATCTTTTGACAGGGTTGCCACTGACTCCTACCATAGATGCCCTTGTCATTCTCTTAGTGTCAGCAGTAGGGTGGCCTGCTCATCTCTGTATGCCTGGGGTTTTCTCAGGTTTTAGAACAGAAAGTCTTGCTCACAATCCAGGAACCACCTTCATCCCTGACAAACCCTTGACTGATGGTCTCATGTTGCTGAATCCACAGACCAGGTCCTTCTGGCAACTTTTTCTTTTTGAACTTCATTGAGATATAATTTATATACATTAAACAGCATATGTTTAAAATTCAAAAATGAATGTTTATACTTATATATACACCTGTGAAACAATTATTTCAGGGATTTATACTCAGTGAGAGGAGGGGAGGCAGAGACAGACTCCCACATGCACCCCGACTGGGATCCCACCAGAAAACCCACTAGGGTTTCAGCAACCAAGCTCTTCCCAGTGCCTGAGGCAGAGGCCATGAAGCTATCCGCAGCACCTTGGGTCAACTCTCTCTAATCGAGCCATGGCTATAGGAGGGGAAGAGAAAAAGAAAGAGAGAGAGAGAAGTGAGAGGGGTGGAGAAACAGAAGGGCACTTCTCCTGTGTGCCCTGATCAGGAATTGAACCTGGGACATCCACACACTGTGAAGACGCTCTACCACTGAACAAACTGGCCAGGGCCACCCCAGGGATTAAGCAAAGAAAAAAAAACTTTCAAAGAAACAGACTATAGTAAAGGGGGGTGGGAGCAGGCAGTAAAGGGTAAGGGGGGATAAATGGTAATGGAAGGAGACTTGCCTTGGGGTGGTGACCACACAATACAGTATATAGATGCTGTATTGTAGAATCATACACTTGAAACCTATCTAATTTTATTATTCAATGTCACCCCAATAAATTCAATAAAAGTTTTTACAAAGGAAAAGAAAACATATCCATCGCCCCAAAAGCTTCTTCCTGCCCATTTGCAATCCCTCTCTCCTGTCTCCTGAACCTGTCCCAACCCCAATCTACACATGTATTAGTTATTTATTGCTGTGTAACAAATAACCCCCCACATGTATAAGCTTAGAACAATAGACATTTATCATCTCTCATTTTGTGTAGCACAGGGGTTGGAAACCTTTTTGGCTGAGAGAGCCATGAATGCCACATATTTTAAAATGTAATTCCGTGAGAGCCATACAATATGTTTAACACTAAATACAAGTAAATGTGTGCATTTTATGTAAGACCAACACTTTTAAAGTACAATAAGTCTCTGAATTCTTTTTAATAACGTTGTTATGTTGTGCTAACCAATGATGAATAAAGTACTTCTTACAATTAATGCGACTTCTGGTGCTGCATGGTTTTTCTGATGGCTTTGTAGCCTGGTTGATACGTGGTGAGGTTAAGCTTCATGCAGACGTTGAGACTTCCATCCGTTAAATGTGATCGTAGGTTGGTCTTAATGTTCTTTAGATGTGAGAAAGACTGCTCACATGCATACGTAGAGCCAAACATTGTCAGTACAGCAATACTCACATGCTGCAGTGTGTGGTATGTGATGGGAAACGCGTTCCAAGTTTTGACAATCAGCTAGTCCACGGGTTGAAGTTTTTTCATTTCTCCCCACTTGTGTTTGTTCGCCAACTCTGCTTGCTGTTGTGCAAGTCTTGCCAAATCTTCATTCAGTGACTTGAACTTATTCATCTGCATGTCTGAGGCCTTCAGGTCAGCAGCTTGTAGCTCAAAATCTCTGACGGAGACACCAGGGATGTAACTCAGGTCAGCGCTGTCCACTGCACACTCGTGTGGATGGGTGATGAACTTAAAAAGATGAGTGCGCTCACGAAATTCCCCAAAGCACGCTTTGAATGACTGCAGGAGATTAGATGTGAAGCCCGCTAGCTGCTGGAGATCAAGATGTTGAGCAGGGTCACTTGCTGTGCATGCATCTTTAAACTCTCCCAGTTTTTCAAAGTGTAGTAAATGACCTGTTTCAATGTCGGCAATGAAGCGTTCCAGCTTGTTTTCAAATGTAAACACTGCTTGTTGAAGGGATAAGACTGTATTTCCAATGCCTTGCATTTTCACATTGAGCTGGTTCAGATGTTCAGTCATGTCCATGAGGTGGTAGAACGTCAGGAGCCACTCAGGGTTAGCTAACTCAGGATGCATGAGTTTTTTCATTTCAAGAAAAGTCCAGATTTCGCTCACCTTCCCTCTTGACAACCAATGCACATTGCTGTGCAGAAGCAGACCAGGATAATTATTCCCAAGTTTATCCAGCAATGTTTTAAACTGGCAATCATTTAAAGCTCGGGCAACAATAAAGTTGATCACCTGAATGACCAGCAACATCACCTCACCAAGCTGCTCCCTACACATCTGAGCACAAAGCACTGCCTGATGTAGGATGCAGTGAAAACTTAGGATGGGTCTCTTTTCATGTTCAAGAAGAAGCGCTACAAATCCTCTGTTTTTCCCCACCATGTATGAAGCACCATCAGTACACACCGAAATAAGTTTAACCATCGTTAGATTTTTTTATTTAGCGAACTCAGTGAAAGACTTAAATAAATTCTCCCCTCTTGTCTCTTTCATAGGCAAAACAGCAAGACTTTCCTCACATAGTGTGTCACCGAAAGCATACCGTGCAATCACACTGAACTGGCATAAATGGCTTACGTCTGTTGACTCATCCAAAGCGAGAGAAAAGGATGGTACTGCATTTATGTCCTTCACTTGTGTTACCTCAATTTGATTTTCCATCATGATGGTAAGATCGTGAACAGTTCTTGCCGACAGAGGCATGTCTTTTATTCATTTGATTATTTTGTCTTTATCTGAAAAGTCGTCAAAAAGTTCATTGGCAACATCAAGCATGAATGTTTTGACATACTCCCCATGTGTGAATGGCTTTCTGTTTCTCACCATTGCTAAAGCACCAGCAAAGCTAACCGAATTCCAGTCACCTTGTCGGGTCCAAACACAGAGTTGCTGCTGACTAGCTTACACTCTGCACAGTAGCTCTTGACATGCTTTCTTCCTGCTGTCCCCCACTGGGTATTTTGATGCAAATGTAGTATGGCGTGTGTTGAAGTGCTGCTTTATATTTGACCATTTCATTGATGCAATTTTATCATTGCATATTAGACACACTGCAGAACCTGCTCTCTCCACATAGGCGAATTCTTCTGTCCATTCCTGCTGAAAAGTACGATACTCCTCATCTTTTTTTCTTTTAGCCATCTTCTCTGTCAAAAGGGTTTCTGCAATTAACTAGTTGACTACTTGATTAAAAGGAGGGAAGTTTACTTCCTGACCTCACAACGACCCGTGTACATCATGCATTACCCAATAAAAATTTGGTGTTGTCCCGGAGGACAGCTGTGATTGGCTCCAGCCACCCGCAACCATGAACATGAGTGGTAGGAAATGAATGGATTGTAATACATGAGAATGTTTTATATTTTTAACGTTATTAATTTTTTTATTAAAGATTTGTCTGTGAGCCAGATGCAGCCATCAAAAGAGCCACTAGTGTAGCATCTGGGCACAATGTATCTGGGTGCCTTTCTCCCAAGGTTGTAACCAAGGTGTTGGCTAGAGCTGTGGTCTCATCTGACAGCTTAACTGGAGGGGAAGATCTGCATCCACACTAACTTACATGGTGGTTGGCAGAATTCAGTTCCTTACAAGCTGTTGAAATGAGGACTTTAGTTTTTCATTAGGCCTTATTCAGCTCCTTGCCATATGGACCTTTCCATAGGGCAGCTTACAACTTGGAGAGAGAAAAAGAGAGAAAGAGAGAGAGAAAGAGAGAAAGAGAGCTGGGAGCCATCATCTCTTTATAATTTAATCTTTAAAGTGAAATCTTATTAGTGAAATCCCATAATTTTTGCCATATTCTGTTCATTATATGTGAGTAACTAGGTTCAGCACACTGCCAAGGGCAAGGAATTACATAAGCTTGTGGCAACCAGGAGGTAGTGATTGTAAGGAGCCACTTTAGAGGTTGCTCATCACACCAGGCAATCATTGATATGCCTTCTGTGACTATAGATTAATTATCATTTTCTAGAATTTTATATAAATATACCTTCTTTTGTCTATTATCTTTTGCTCAGCATAATTGTTTTGAGATTCACTTATGTTGTTGCATCTATCAACAGTTCATTCTTTTTATTGCTGAGTACTAATTTCTTCTAAGGTTATACCATATTTTGTGTATCCATTTACCTGTTGATGAACAGAGGTATTTATAGTTTTTGGCTGTTACAAGTCAATCTGCTTTGTAGGGATATATGCTTTCATTCTCTTGGGAAAGTACTCAGAAGTAGAAGACTAGAACATATGCTAGGTATATATTTACCTTTTTAGAGAACTGATGAACTGTTTTCCAAAGTGGTTGCATGATTTCCCATTCCCATTGGCAGTATATGAGTATTCTGGTTTCTTCATGTCCTCACCAGCACTGGGTGTGGTCAGTCTTTTTTATTTTAGCCATTTTAATAATGTCTCATTATCAGTTTAATTTATATTTCCCTAATGGTTAATGATTAAATTCTTTATGTGTTGTTTTATATCCATATGTATCCCTTTGTGACGTATTTTTTAAAATTCATTTGTCCCTTTTTAATTTGTTCTCTTATTTAGTTTTGAGAGTATTATATATACTCTGGACACATGTCCATTAGCAGGTAAATGATTTATAGATATTTTATTTCAGTCTGTGGTTTGTCTTTAATTCTCTTAGTGTCTTTTAAAAAGAGAAGAAGTTTTTAATTCTGATGAAGTCCAATTTATCAATTTTTCTTTTATATTGTATGTTTGGTGTCATATCTAAAAATTTTTTTGAACCTTATGTTTTCTTCTAAAAATTTTATAGTTTTGGTGTTTACATTTAGATCTCTGAATTAATTTTGTAAATAGCGCAAAGCTCATTTTCTTGCAAATGGAAGCCAATTGTTTCTCTGTCATTTGCTGAAAAGGGTACTTTCTCTCCATTGAATTATCTTTGTGCTATTGTTGAAAAGAAATAGTCTGCATATGTGTGATCCATTTCTAGATTCTACTTAATGTGTCATTGATTTGTCTGTCTTCACAACAACACTTATCTTGATATCTAGCTTTACAGCAAATTTTAAAATCAGGCAGTGTTAGTTCTGCCTTTCTCTTCTTTTTTTTTTTTTTTTTTTTTTTTTTTTTTTTTTTTACAACTTTGGCTCTTCTAGGTTTTTTGTATTTCAATATGAATTTTAGACTTAGCTGGTCAATTAGTACAAAAACTCCGGCTGCTATTTTGATTGGGATTGCTTTGAATCTATACATCATTTTGGGAAGAAATTACATCTTATTGAATTTTCCAATGCATGAATACAGTACATCTTGCCATTTATTTAGATTTTGACTTTTTCTCAACAATGTTTTGTAGCTCTCAGTGTTCAGGTCTTTCACCCGATTTTTTTTGTAAGTGAGAGGAGGGGAGATAGAGAGACAGAGAAGGGGGAGGGGGAGGGGGAGAGAAGCAGATGGTTGCTTCTCCTGTGTGCCCTGACCAGGGACTGAACCTGGGATGTCTGCACACTGGGCCAACATTCTATACACTGAGCTAACCAGCCAGGGCCATGTTTCATCAGATTTATCACTAAGTATTTCATATTCATTTAAGCCATTGTAAATGGTATTTAAAAATTTTTAACTTCTGATTGTTCATTGCCAGTATCTAGAAATATAACTGATTTTTGTATATTGATCTTGTATCCTGCAATTATGCAAACATTCATTCTAGTCACTTTTTTGAGGGGTGATTCTATTAGATTTTCTGCAGAGGAGATTATGTCATCTGCAAATAAAGACTAAGTGTCTTTTATTTCTTTCTCTTCCCTAATTGCACTCACTAGGATCTCCATTATAAGGTTGAGTAGAAGTAGTAAGAGCAGGCATCCTTGCCTTGTTCTTGATCTTAGGTGGAAGAGTGCTGTTTACAACCATTAGATGATATTAGCTGTAGTTTTTTCATAGAGTTTCTTTATCAAGTGGAAGAACCCTAGTCAGAACCAGCCGCTCTGAGATTCTTTGAGCATTTCCCTTGATGTCATACTATGATTGTGCTAAAGGCTGGTAAAGCCCAGGAAAGGATGGGTTCTGTAGCACCTGTCCCTTTTATTAGCCCCTCCCTCAACAACATTACATTTACACTTAATCAGCCAGCATGAGGTTATGTACCTTTCACTCCCAGCTTCACAGAAAGCTGGGAAAGAAATGTCTCATTTTTCCAGCCTCTAGAGGAGAGGTGGGTAAGGAGAAGGAGGTTGGAATGCATGTCGAACTAACCAACCAACTTCCACAGACAGGAATGGGCAAGTTTAGTTCAGGTGGAAGACTCACTGTTTTTCTTTTTTTTTTTTTTTTGAGACAGACAGACAAACAGACAAATAGGAAGGAGAGAGATTAGAAGCATTATTTCATAGTTGTGGCATTTCAGTTGTTCATTGATTGCTTTCTCATATGTGCCTTGATCAGGGGGCTTGAGTTGAGCCAGTAACCCCTTGCTCAAGCCAGTGACCTTGGGCTCAAGCTAGCAACCATGGGGCCATGTTTATGATCCCACACTCAAACTGGCGGCCCGTGCTCAACCTGGTAAGTCTGTGCTCAAGCCTGTGACCTCGGGGTTTCGAACCTGGGTCCTCAGTGTCCCAGGTCGATGCTCTATTCACTGTGCCACCACCTGGTCAGGTGAAGACTCATCCTTCTTTCTGTTCTGTGGCATGTCTGCTGAGCCACCATGAGCCAATTGTTGGCTGCACAGCTCCAAAAGGGAATTTGGTCTTCAGTGCCTCAGTAGAGCTTCAGTGTTGGCAGTGAAGGGGCAGAGGACATCTGAATACCTGTGTTCTGCCCTCAGAACCTGTCTTGAAGGAACCCTGCCAACCAGATTCATGACCAGAGGAGAGAGACCAGGTGAGGAGGGTGAGGGCCCTAGACACCCTGCCCTGTCAAGAATCAATTGCAAGCTTTGGAGATGTCATAACAGAAAAGATATCGAAGGGAGCAAGAGATATCTCACTGAAAACCAGAAGCGCTGGCATGGTGTGCGTTGTAGTGAGGAAGATTTCAATTAATTGTAAACAGGTGTTTTTCGTGAGTGTGGGGTGGGTCATTTTGGGAGGTAGTGAGCTTCCTTCTGCAGAGTCATCAGTTTTGCTGCTGTTAGGTTTTATCCTCGCCACTGTGTCGATGGTGACCCAGTGTGTCCCTAACCCTGTCCTCTCCTCTGGGCCCTCAAGGCTCTAGATTGCTGTCTTCTCCACCCCTTGGAGTTCTTTCCTATTCAGAGTTGGACCAGTCAAGATCTAACCAGGAAGTAGAAACCACTTGATTTTTTTTAAGTGAGAGGAGTGGAGAAAGAGAGATAGACTCCTTCATGCTCCCCAACTGGGATCCATTGGCAACCCCTGTCTGGAGCCAATGCTCATCTCAACAGAGCTATCCTCAGTGTGTAGAGCTGATGTGCTCAGACCAACTGAGCTATCCTCAGTGCCTGGGGCCCATGCTAGAACCAATCAAGCCATTGGCTGTGGGAGGGGAAGAGGGAGAGAAGAGGGAGAGAGAGGGGATGAGAAGCAGACGGTGGCTTCTCCTGTATGCTCTGATTGGGAATTGAACCCAGGACTAGTGCTCTATCCACTGAACCAACTGGCCAGGGCCACTTGAATATTTTAAAAATGAAGGATTTTATGAACAGGCAGCAGAAGGAGCAGGAAGTCAAACAGGACAGCGAGACAACTCAGATACTAACAGCAGCATTTCCCAGTAGGAATCTGAACCACAGCGAGGTCGTCTGGCGAGCTGGGTGGATGCAAAAGGCACTGTAACAACTAGGGATGTGATCGAAGCAGAGGTGGAAGGAGAGAGAGCCTGGCTTCCTTGCTCATACCATTTCCTGCCAGTGCTCCCAGTGGACTCCATTGGAAACCAGATGACACAGGGCCTGGAAAACACAGCCCGGCGGAGGAGGAAAAAGGTGAGGGGAAATGGGCAGGTGACAGGTGCACAAGTGAAGGAAGGGTAGAGGGTCCTTTAGGTTTGTGCTCTGTCCTCCTTCTGTGTCTTGGGCCTGAGGCTGCACAGGGCTGGCAAAGCTGATAAAGTGACATGTGGGGCAAGGTCCCACAGTTGGTGTCCAGGGTGTCAAAGATGCAGCAGACTGCTGGGGATGTCAGAAGATGCTTGCTGAAAAAGATAATACTTGGGGTGGGCTTAGGGGATGAATATGAGCTCTTTAGGTGGGTGACATAGGAAGAGGCATTCCAAGGAGAGTTGCAAATGTGTGCTAAAGCCCAGAGACAGCAAAAACCCATGGCGTATCTTGAGAGCTACACATGATTCAGTGTGGCTGCAGTCCTAAGTGTGAAAATATTAGATTTACTAAATGTAAAATGACAAAGTAAAATAAAATAACCTGTTCTCAGATTTTATGTAGTAGGGGGAAGATGGAGAGTTTGAGGATGTTTTTAGCTTTCTGATTAAGCACTGGAGAGGAGGGTGGTGTCCTTAATCACAGTGAGAGCAGAGATCACTTGAGTCGTAGGTCACTGTGGTTGTGAAGGTGAATGTGAAGTGGGGGTCATCAGTTATATTTTAGACATGTCAAAATGGAGATTCCTATTGATTATCAATGTTGAGATGTCTGGGAAGTATTTAAATGTATAAGCTGGAATCTTGGAGTATATAGCCTGAAGATATCAACTTGGCAGTCTTTGGAGATTGATTAAAGCTTGGGGTAAGTCTTGGTGATGAGGAAGAAAGCATTATGGCAGAAGGTGGATCCATACTTTTAGGGAAATACCAAACTTTAAGAGGAAACAGAGGAAACAGAGACAGGAAACACCCTGAGAAGGAGTAGTCAGAGAAGCAGGAGGAGAGCCTGGAGAATGCTGTGTCAAAGTGAGTGGGCCATCTCCTTTCTACTGAGACCATGACCCATACAATGGTCAAATGAGACTACTGTGTTTGGACATGAGGAATTCATGGGTCATCTTGGTGAGAGCTGTATCCAAGAGAGGGATGGTGTGGGAGCCAGGCTATAGTGGACAAAGGGGAGAGGGAAGAAATAGGGTGAGGCAGAATAGATTGGTTTCCAGAGATGGTTGGTTTTGAAGAGTGGAGAAAATATCAGGATAGATTGAGGAGACCCCAGTCCAAGAATGACCAAAAATGATGTGTTTTATTTTATTTATTTATTTATTTGTTTATTTATTTATTTATTTATTTTTTTTCAGAGATAGAGAGTCAGAGAAAGGGGTATAGAGGGATAGATAGACAGGAAGGGAGAGAGATGAGAAGCATCAGTTATTAGTTTTTCATTATGACACCTTAGTTGTTCATTGATTGCTTTCTCATATGTCCTTGACCGTGGGGCTACAGCAGACCAAGTGATCCCTTGCTCAAGCCAGCGACCTTGGGTACAAGCTAGTGAGCTTTTGCTCAAACCAGATGAGCCCACGCTGAAGCTGGTGACCTCAGGGTCTCAAACCTGGGTCCTCCGCATCCCAGTCTGTCGCTCTATCCACTGCACCACCGCCTGGTCAAGAAAAGATGATGTGCTTTAAAGATTGAAGAGTTTTGAAGGAGACTTTGATGAAATGGGGAGAGGGGGTAACTGATGAAAGGGGGACCTGGAGGGATAGAATGGTGTGAGAGCAATGGCATTAGAGTGCAGGCTTGTTTGGGAGAGGAGGAGAGGCAGCTCTTCCTCTGAGATTGCATGTGAGGCATCTGGGGCAACACACAGAATCCTGTGTGTCTCTTGTCCTTGAGAAAGTCACAGTTTAACAGGGAGATGAGACATGGCATCTTCAGGAATACTTGGCTTCAAGATACAGACAGCTACTCAGAAGTTTAGGTAAAAGGCAAGTGTGAAATAACAGAAAAAAAAAAATATAAGTCTACATATACATTGGTCTCTGTCCCTGGTCCCCGGCACAGAGCTCCTAAAGCCTTGGAATGTTCTGAGTAGCAGAAATTTTGTTTCGTCTAATGAGGCAATGCTTGGTGGGCTCCTGGATAGGAGTTGGTCCCTAGAAAGATAAAGCCATGATTAGAGGCTTGGAACTTTCAGCCCCACCTGCCATCCTCCAAGAAGGAGAAGGAGGCTGGAGATTTCATTAACAACCAACCGTTATGGGGAAGCCTCCCTGAAACCCCTAAAAGTCTGGGGTTTGGTAAGCTTCAAGGCTGATGAACACACTCATCTGTTGAGAGGGTCATTCAGTCAAACTCCATGGGTTCAGGAGCTCCCATGCTTGGGCCCTTCTGTTCCTCTCCTCTGTATCTCTTCATCTGCATCTTGATCTGTATCCTTTATTACAAAATAAATTGGGAAACATAAGTAAGTGTTTCCCTGAGTTCTGTGGCCTGTTCTAGCAAACTACACAACCCGAGGAGAGGACCATGGGATCCTTTGATTTATAGCTGGTTGGTCAGAGGCATAAGCTGCATATTTGGTGTCATAGGTGTTGTGAGTGTGGTAGGAGTGTGAAAATCGTAGGGGAGAACAAAGGAGTGCTTTTCCTATATAGCCAATTTATTAGAAAGAGGCAAAGGGATGTCAAGTGAACCCAACTATGAGGGTTTCAAAAAAAGCCCACATTGTATTTCCTCATGTATAAGACACATCCTTTTCCAAAAAGTTTGGGGTCTAAAAACTGGGTGCGTCTTATGCAGTGGTTGTAGATTTTTAACTTGCGTTTCCCACTTGAGGAGTTGTATGAATCTTATGATGAATAAAACTTGAGTTTAATAACTTCATGTAATACATTTTTTTTTTCAAATCTTGGGCCCCAAAATTAAGGTGTGTCTTATACATGGGAGCGTCTTATACGTGGGAAAATACAGTAGCTTTATTGAGATGTATTTTACATTCTATAAAATTCTGTGGTTTTTAGTATACCTCAAAGGGAAATCCTGAGCACATTAGCAGTTCTATCTCATTCCTGCTACTTCCCTCTATTCCAACATCTGTCTCTATCTCTATTCTGGACTTTTCACATAAATGAAATCATATGATGTGTAATATTTTATGTCTGGCTTTCTTCACTTACCAAAGTGTGTTCAGGGTTCACCCATGCCATAGTATTCTTTTTTTTTTTTTTGTATTTTTCTGAAGCTGGAAACGGGGAGAGACAGACAGACTCCCGCATGCGCCCGACCAGGATCCACCCAGCTCGCCCACCACGGGGCGACGCTCTGCCCACCAGGGGGGCGATGCTCTGCCCCTCCGGGGCATCGCTCTGTTGCGACCAGAGGCACTCTAGTGCCTGGGGCAGAGGCCAAGGAGCCATCCCCAGCGCCCGGGCCATCTTTGCTCCAATGGAGCCTCGGCTGTAGGAGGGGAAGAGAGAGACAGAGAGGGAAAAGAGGGGGAGGGGTGGAGAAGCAGATGGGCGCTTCTCCTGTGTGCCCTGGCCGGGAATTGAACCCGGGACTTCTGCATGCCAGGCCGACGCTCTACCACTGAGCCAACCGGCCAGGGCCGCATTCTTTTTAATTGTTGAATAATATTCCATTGTATAGATAGACCACATGTAATTTATCTATTTGCTGGTGGACACTTGAATTGCTTCTACTTTTGGGCTACCATAACTAATGCTGCTAGGAACATTGTGCACATGTTTTTGTGTAGATTATGTTTCATTTCTCTTGGCCATGTTCCTAGGAGTGGAATTGCTGAATCACATGGTAACTGTCAAAATGTTTGTCAAGGCCCTGGCCAGTTGGCTCAGCGGTAGAGCGTCGGCCTGGTGTGCGGGGGACCCGGGTTCGATTCCCAGCCAGGGCACATAGGAGACGCGCCCATTTGCTTCTCCACCCCCCCCCCTCCTTCCTCTCTGTCTCTCTCTTCCCCTCCCGCAGCCGAGGGCGCTGGGGAATGGCTCCTTGGCCTCTGCCCCAGGCGCTAGAGTGGCTCTGGTCGCGGCAAAGCGACGCCCCGGAGGGGCAGAGCATTGCCCCCTGGTGGGCAGAGCATCGCCCCCTGGTGGGTGTGCCGGGTAGATCCCGGTCGGGCGCATGCGGGAGTCTGTCTGACTGTCTCTCCCCATTTCCAGCTTCAGAAAAATACAAAAAAAAAAAAAAAAAAAAAAGTTTGTCAAAGTGTCTTTTACATTCCCACCATTAATGTATAAGGATTCTAGTTTCTCCACTTCCTGATGACACCTGTTACTGCCTGACTTTTTTGATCCCTAGTAGTCATTCTAGAGGGCACAAAGTGGCATCTTGCTGTGGTTTTGATTTGCATTTCTCTAATGATTAACAATGCCAAGCATCTTGTCATGTGCTTATTGATACATGAATTGTGTCTCCCAAAAATAATAAGTTGAAGCCTTTACCCTCAATGCAATGGTATTGGGGAGACAAGGCCAGGTGGGTGGGGTCTTCATGATGGGATCAGTGCCCTTACAAGAAGAGTCCTGAGAACTTTCTCTCCTTTTCTCTCCTATGTAAGGACCCAGAGAGAGATAGGCTGTCTGCTAGCCAGGAAGAGGCTCTTGCCAGGAATTGAATCACCTAGCCTCTTGATCCTAGGCTTCCCAGCTTCCAGAACAGTGAGAAATAACAGTCTGTTGACTAAGCCACCCATTCTATAATATTGGGTTGTAGCAGCCTGAGCAGCAGACTGAAACACTATATAAGAAACCATTGTCACCTGACCTGTGGTGGCACAGTGGATTGTCAACCTGGAACGCTGAGGTTGCTTGTTCAAAACCCTGGGCTTGCCTGGTCAAGGCACATATGGGAGTTCCTGCTCCTCCCCACCTTCCTCTCTCTCTCTAAAAATGAATAATAATAATAAAAAATTCTTCTCTTAAAAAAAGAAAAAGAAACTGTTGTCTAATTCAAGGTCAAGAAAAATTTACTCTTATGTTTTCTCCTAAGAGTTTTTTAGTTTTAGCTCTCACACATAGAATGCTTATCCATTTTGAGAATTTAGTTTGTTTTGTGTGGATTAGGAATCCACCTGGTATAATTAGCTGTGGCCAAGGAGGTGAAGGCCTGTGGAATACAGAATTGCTTTTGCTGTGGGCAAAAGCTGGGCCCCTAGGAAGATGATTCTTCTAGAAGCAGCCTCTGAGGCAAGAATTTGAGTGTGAGTGGTTTATAGTTGACTCTTGGAAAACATGGCTTGAATGGCTTAGGTCCACTAATATGTGGATTTTTTTTTCAATAAATACTGTAAATGTATTTTCTTTTCCTTATGATTTTCTTAATAACATTTTCTTTTCTCTAGTTTATATATAATATATATAACATACAAAGTATGTGTTAATTGACTGTTTAAGCTATTGGTAAGCCTTCTCATCAATAGTGGGCTATTCGTAATTAGTTTTGGGGGGTCCAAAGTGATGTGAAAATTTTGGGCTGTGTTAGTGGGTCAGCACCCATACCCCCTGTGCTGTTTAAGGGTCAGTGCTATTAAGAAAATGTCCCAAGGAGGAATCAGTAAGGGGTGGAGGAAGCAGTTTCAGAAGGGGAGGAGTAAGTTAAAGGAGGGAATTCAGTTGAAGTCTGAAACTCTGCCTGGCGTCTTGGTGGACCTTGGCACCTGAACATTTGCAGCTATTCAGGCAGGAGAGGTGAGCTTTTTAACCCTGCACCAGCCACTGGTTGCTGGAGGGTGGGGAAGCGTGAGGCCATGGACTCACTCACAGGCACTTCCCAACTTGTAAATCCAGGTATGTCCAGATGTGTGTGGTAGCTCTAGGAGCCCAAGGGCAAGCCTCTGAAGGTCAAAGGTGCAAACAGGCAGTAACAAAGCACACAGGAGCTAGGGGGTGGGCACATTGGCACTGGGAAGGGGGACCTGAATGAGATCTGCATGGGGGCTGAGGTGTTCCCCCAAAAAGCCTGTGGGTGGAGAGATGATGATGGGCATACCTCATAGATATGCATATGATATGACACAAGACAGAAAGTAATATGTGACATCAGAGAGACACAGATCAATGCTGGGGGTGGGATACAGGAAGAAGTGTTCTCTTCTGTGCTCTGTCATAGGATAAGAGAATTACCGTGGTGACTGTCAGAAATGTAAAAATGCCCTTACAATGGTGCAGGAGTCCCATAAAGGCAGATAAAAATCTTCTCATGAGACAGTACCAGGACTGTTCTTCTGATCATGAAGTGGGCTCTCAGTCCTCTGTGACTTCGGCCCAGACACATCGTGTCCTTGTTATCTCCAGGAGCTTGGACCACACCCCTCCCTCCCATAGGGACTGAACCTGCTGCCTGCTTGGGGTGCAGCAGGCAGACCCCAGCGTCTGTCTGTCTGTCTGAACACCTTGGGTGTTCTGGGTGCGAGCCTCAGCAACTTTTACCTTTCTAGATGGTGTCTCTTCCCCACCAGGCCCCAAATACCAGGGATCTCTGTTCTGTCTCTTTAAGAAGTTCATTTCTAAATGTAAGCCTAGTGTATTATGGGTAGATGTAGTGATATAGTTAATGAGCCTCTAATGTGGACAATTATAACCTGGAATACAGTTTGGCTTCATTCTCTTTCACCCATGTGCACAGACTGATTCAGTAACACACCCACTCACAATTACACTTCTACCTCTGAGAGAATACCTTATTCAGGCTCCACAGGCAGCAGAGACAAACTGCACATATGAACACACACACAGACATACACATAACAACAGACTCTCACACCCTCTCAGAAACGTGTGGTACAGTAGATGTGTTTTGGGTGTCTTCTTAGACAACATCCCTTCCTGGGAAGGACCTGCTGTTGTACCTGTTGAACAAGTGGGTCAAGGAGGCTGTTTGTTGCAGGTGGTCCTGCCACCATCTCCCACCAGCTATGGCCAATTTGACCCGATGGTTACTTGCCCTTGGTTTCCATAAGCACAAATGCTGTCAGAGATTCTTTGGTGACAAGAAACAGAAGCCAACTTAGGGTATCTCAGGAATCAAAGGTGTCCATAGAACCCAGGACAGACACTGGAACTGAGGACAGAAGTTGTCTTCAACCAAGGCAGTGGCAGTGATGGTCTTTCAGCCCTCATCTGCTACTCTTTTTCTCTTTTGCTGAAATCCCCTCATTCCAATCATTTGTAGCATTTAGGAACAATCCAAAGCCCTGGGTCCCTGGGGATGGAGCCAAGGAAGCCACATCTCTAACAAACACAGTCTGGGTCAGACGTCCTGGTCTAATGGGTCATGGCTGTCAGTGAGCGGGGAGGTCTGGTACAATCGGAAGGTGCATATGCTGACAGGGTAAGAAAACCAACCAACTTATCTGTTATGGTGAGAGGTTCCCAATTCCCTAAAATAAATTCTTTTCTACTTAAGTTGGCTTGGGTGGGCTTTTTGACACTTAAGGCGCAAGTCTCAGAAACACTCAGGCACATACACCAGGGCAAGTAATTCACTGGCACATGTATACAGGTGCAGATAACTGCTCACAAACACATCCCCATCACTGGGGCACTGTGGGACAAGTTTGCTCTGGTGTTGATCTCTCTGCAGCTCATTAAGACCATAAAAGAAGTGGGGAGCCTTTATTAATTATATATCTTACACTCCATGGAACATAATATTTATCAATAGTTTAAATAATTGCAGGAGGCAGCTTTGACACTTGGATTCACATCCCAGAGCAAATGGCTCCTCTCCCGCCATAGCCTGCAGAGCCAATCTCTCAAGATGAAAGGCCAGCCTGGCTTGCTCTGTACCTGGGATGTCTGTCTTCACAAATAATGAAATGCTTCTCTGACTGACTATAAGGCAGAGGTTGCAACTACTTTGCCGGCTTTAAAAAAAAAAAAAAAAAAAAAAAAAAAAAAAAAATATATATATATATATATATATATATATATATATATATATATATATCCATTTTATCTTTTCAAACAATAGGTTGAGGAGACGGTGCTCAGAATGGGATATGTCTGAGCCATAGCCCACGAGGTGGACTGGAAGAGGCCAGCACTCTGTGCAGGTGGCCCTTCAGCTGTGTTGGTGGTGAACACTGCCTCTCACTCTCCCTCCCTCCAGACCATGTGGTCACGTGTCCTGATCTTGGCCACAACTTCTTTTGTGCTGGGCTCTGTCAATCTCTGTGAGCCCTCAGCGGTCAGAAGAGAAACCATCTTCCTCTGCTGGCCTGGTCGCTGGCAAGATCTCCAACAAGTGAAGGGTTGGTGACAACCCCCAGAACATCATAGCATTTCAAAAACTAGGACTGACACAGCAGGCTAGGAATTCCTGTTTTGACAATAGCTTCCAGAGCTCAAATGGCCAGAGGGCTCACACCAACATTCGATTGGGAGAAAGGCTCTCAGGGTCGGTCCTCAGCCAGGAGCTTCAGCAGCGATCCAGGGCAGCTGGCTGGGCGCATCCCTGGAATGGCCTCTCCTCCCTTCCTGAAAGACAAGAGACTTGGTACTGAATGTAGGTCAAGTTTCTGTTCAAGATTCTTTCCTCTTCTTTCCAAGACAAGGTCCGGACAGTAGCTGGGCTGGTGTTGGGCAGATAAAATGTATTATGCTCACTTTGTTAAAGAGGCCGTTGCCCAGGTGGTATTAATGTGTGTTGGGGTGGGCTAAAGGCAGGCAGAATCCTTGTAGCCTGGGGCTTGGTTTTGGGATTAAGCCTTTCCTACCCTTTTTGGTGTAAGGTGGTACAATCCTATCATGCCTCAGAGAAGTGACTTTGTATTAGAGACTTCCCTATTATGTATATTGGATTAAGGGTTTGGATTTCTACACTATAAAATGGGGATGGAACGAGAGTTTGCTCTCTTGGTTCCTGAGGTTAGCATGAGAGAGCAGAGAGAGTAGAGCCAGCAGCGGAAGGAGGTCACGTGGAGGAGGCCAGGAAAAGCAGCCAAGATGGCGGAGAGCTGAGTGAGATGCCAGTTTGTGTAGAGTTTGTATCTGGGATAAGGAAGGAGATGGGGAACTGAGGAGAAGAAGGCTGGTGAGCTAGAAACCTTTGATTCTAGGAAACTCGGATAAGTCAGTGGCTTTGTGAGCACTGAGTGTGACTGGGTTTTGGAGCCCAGTGTGTATTTTTTACTTGCCCGCCGGGTGCAAGCTAGGATTAAAGGCTATGGCCCACCAGTTTTTGGCTCCATGGTTTCTTTACCGACTGTCCGAATCCAATGCGAACCTGCATAGGCCAGAAGGCTGCTGTGATAGTGGCCCTGGCCCTGCCTACTGGCTTTACAGCTGGGAATGGTTTGGTACAGGGAGGAGAGTATCTAATATTGTTAAGTGTCTCCGACATGTCAGAGATGGCGGCTGGTTTCTTGCAAGTCACCTCTCTCCTGAACTAGGGAGGCTTAGCCCCACTTTATAGATAAGGAGATTGAGATTCCGAGCAATCACTTGCTAAGGCCATCTAGTTAGTAGGAGGCAGAGCCAAGGTTTTAAACTACACTGTCTTCCAGAGGGCCTACCTTTCCAACTCGGCTAAGGCAGGAGAAAGGTAAGATGAGGGCTCCCTCGTCATCCTGTTTCCCCAACTTTTAAAGGCTCATGGCAGAGAGGAGGGTCCCGGCTTCCACCAGCGAGCTTCCCCCAACCAGGCTACCTCGTCTGTCTTTGGCTATTCACTCCCCTGTGTCTTCAGCTTCTCCCTTTGCCAGATACCTTCCAACCAATCTGATGTTAAAATGAGCAAACAATAACAAGAAAAATGAAACCTCCTTGACCTTCTCTGCTTCCAGCCACCATCTTCTCTCCATGGGTGGGTAGACTCCCCGCTTCAGCTGAGCTTCCCAAGAAAGTGAGCCTCAGACCATGTCCCCACTTCCTTCCCATACTTTTCTCATCCCGGTCCAGTGGCCAACTCTCTCACTGCTCTGCTGAGATGGCTCCCCTCATGGTCATTACACTAATCACCTTCTTGTTGCTTAATTCATTAGACATATTTATTCCTTTTTTATTTTTATTTTTTAAGTGAGAGAGAGAGAGAGAGACAGACAGACAGGAAGGGAGCGGGATGAGAAGCATCAACTCCTAGTTGTGGCACTTCAGTTGTTCATTGATTGCTTTCTTATAAGTGACTTGACTGGGGTTATCAGCAAGAACCAGTAACCCCTTGCTCAAGCCAGTGACCTTGGGCTTTAAGCCAGTGACCTTTGGGCTCACACCAGTGACATGAGATCATGTCTATGATCCCACACTCAAGCTGGTGAGCCCATTCTCAAGCCAGTGATCTCAGGATTTCGAACCTGGGTCCTCAGTGTCCCAGGTCGACACTCTATCCACGGTGCCACCACTGGTCAGGAGACATGTTTATTCTTTTATTATCATATTATTTGACTTCTCAGCAGTATTGACTTTTTGGCTTCTCAGTTCCTCTCACTACCTTTTCTCCACTCTCCTATGACAACACATTCTCTAAATTTTTCTTCAACCTCTTGGCTTCTCCATCTCCTTTTCAGCTCCTTTTTCTCCAGCCAATCTTCAAATATCCAAGTTTTTCAGGGCCGAGCCTCGGACCCCTCCCATCTCCCTCCACACTCACTCCCAATCTCACCGGCATCCAGGGCTCATGTACCTCCAGATGCTAACTACGCCTACTGTTATATCATCAGTCTAGATGATCCTCTGGAGTTCCAGACCCATGGATCCAAGTGTCTATGTAGAGGCTCAGCATGTGTGTGTAAAAGACCAGATAGCGAATATCTTATGCTTTGTGGGCTAAACGGTGTCTGTTCCAACTACTTAACTCTGCCATTGGAGTGCAAACTCAGCCACAGTGACAACAAATGGTATGGCTGGGTTCCAACAACACTTTGTTTATGGACACTGAAATTAGAATCC
Organism: Saccopteryx leptura; assembly: GCF_036850995.1. NCBI lineage: Eukaryota > Metazoa > Chordata > Mammalia > Chiroptera > Emballonuridae > Saccopteryx > Saccopteryx leptura. The sequence goes on from NC_089508.1 coordinate 126,379,458, forward strand.
TATCCAATTCTTTTTTTTTTTTTTTTTTGCAACAGAGACAGAGAGAGTCAGGGACAGACAGACAGGAAGGGAGAGAGATGAGAAGTATCAATTCTTTGTTGCGGCTCCTTAGTTGTTCATTGATTGCTTTCTCATATGTGCCTTGACTGTGGGCCTTCAGCAGACCAAGTAACCCCTTGTTCGAGCCAGAGACCTTGGATCCAAGCTGGTGAGCTTTGCTCAAACCAGATGAGCCCACGCTCAAGCTGGCGACCTCAGGGTCTCGAACCTGGGTCCTCTGCCTCCCAGTCTGACGCTCTATCCACTGTGCCACCGCCTGGTCAGGCCTATCCAATTTTTATGTTAGGAAATATTATTCTTCTTTAGACTTTTTGACTTCTCAAATTTTAGAATTTTATATAATATTCACATGTCAGAAAATAGAATTCTCCTTTGGTCTTCCCCCTAATATTTTAAAAGTGTAATAACCAGATGGTGTAAGAATGAAACGGCACTCGAACACCAGGTGTGCAGGCTTTATTAGAGGAGAAAGACCTGCCAGGGCACTTCTCCGGGAAGAAGGGCCCCAAAACAGACTGAGGTAAAACTTTATAGGGTTGGGGATAGCCTCAAGCAAGGGTGTGCTGGTATGTTTGGCTTTCTGGAATACTCCTCTTTGGGGTGATTGACCAGCTTCCTGGAATTCCTTTGTCCTAGGAGCAATTGTCCTGTAATTAAGGGTGGGGTCAGGCAGCCAAGCGGAACAGTTAAAGAGCAGTTTGGAATTCACATATTTATCAGATGGTAAGCCAAGTGTGGTCCATGGCTGTTGTTGGATCCCTGCGGGTCTACGTGTTGGTTCATTGGGATGTCTCATGGACATCTCACACTAGCATGTACACAGTGTTACTCTGGACTTCCACCTCGAGACCTCAGTGTCCTCAGTTCAGCTAAGGACACTTGTGCCAGAAATCCAGGAAGCTCCTGCCACAAACCAGCACGGCTAGTAATTCCGGGTCCTGAGTGGGAATAGCACGGAATTAAGAAAATAGGCTTAAAGAAATAAAGGATGGGGATGGGGTCGGGAGGGTTCTGCAATGCAAGAGATAGCTTCCAAAAAGCAAAGCTCCATTCCCTAACCTGCTTTATTTATAGGGCAGAAAGAGGCCATTAGCAAATCAAAGAGATCATTAAAGCAAAGTTGCATTTTCAAGGCATCCCAAGAATTCTCCCAAGTGCAGAAAACCCCCACCATACATTACATCTTAACTTCACAAGACAAAGGATAAAAAGAAACTTGCCTCCAGTCTTTCCAAGGAACATGGGGGGGTAAAACGAGTATAAACAATCCAGAACAAGTGAGGTGGGGGGTTGGGCAGACTGTCAGTTTACTGCCAGTTCCCCACATCTCTGTCTCCCAAAAATCTAAACTGCAAAGACCCTGTTGGCTTTCAGTCCCCAACAAGCACCCATAACAAGTCATTTTTTCCCTCGCTTTTCTCTGCTCCCACTGTCTGATCGCCAAGTCCTGTCGATGCCCCCTACTAAATGCATGCAGGCAGAATAACATTGTGAAATATCCACTGTGGTTCTTCTAGGATGCCACCTTGGCATGCTCTTTCATCTCCTTCCAGTCTTTTCTCAGATGTTACCTTTGCCAGGAGGCCTAGCAGGATGCCCTGCTCTATCCCTGACCCCTTTCCCCTTTGCACTCTGTTGGGCAGATAAAATATATTATACTCACTTTGTTAAAGATGGCGCTGCCCACATAGAGGCCGTTGCCCAGGTGATATTAATGTGTGTCTCTGTGGGCTGTGGGCAGGCAGGATCCTTGTAGCCTGTGGCTTGGTTTTAGGATTAAGCCTTTCCCACCCGTTTTGATGTGGGGTGGTACAATCCCATCATGCCCGAGAAAAGTGACTTTGTATTAGAAACTTCCCTATTTCATATATTGGATTAAAGGTTATGAATCTACACTATAAAATGGGGGCAGAACAGGAGCTTGCTCTCTCGGTTTCTGAGATTATCATTAGAGGAGAGAGCAGAGAGGAGAGGGGGAGACAGGCCATGTGGAGGAGGCCAGGAGAAGCAGCCAAGATGGCAGAATGTTGAGTGAGAAGCCAGTTTGTGCAGAGTTTGTGCAGGGAGAAGGAAGGAGATGGGGAACAGAGGTGAATAAGTCTGGTGAGCTAGAAACCTTTGATTCTAGGAAATTTGGATAAGTCAGTAGCTTTGTGAGCACTGAATGTGAGTGGGTTTTGGAGCCCAGTGTGTGTTTTACTTGCCCGCCGGGTGCAAGCTAGAATTAAAGATGATGACCCACCAGCTTTTGGCTCTGCTGTTTCTTTGCCAACTGTCCAAATCCAGTGTGAACCTACTTGCATGGGCCAGGCTGCTGTGATGGTGGCCGTGGCCACTGGCTTTACACACTCACAACTGAGAATGCTTTCTGACATTTACTACATGTTACTGTTTCTTGCCTCTCTCTGATTTGAATGTCAGCTCCCCACGGGCAGAGCTCTGATCTGTTGTGTTCACTAGTGTGTCCCTAGCATCTGGAACAGTGCACACAGAAGGGGAAGAGGCACATAATGTGTGTTGAATCAATGAATGGTCCCAAGGCTTTGATTTCCTTGTGGGGATGCAGAACTGGCCAAGACAGAAGAAGTCATTGCTCCTGATACATGTGTTATAAAATACTGCACCCCAGATTCTGAAACGCACTGTGCCTCATTTCATCGATTTTCACGTAGAGACACCCAGTCCAGATAAGTTTTGAAGAGTTTTATTAAAGGAGGAAATTTATTAAATATGCCGGCCGCATATAGCTTACATGGGGAAGTCCCAAATCGTGTGTCCCTATAATAGTCTAGGGGCTGGTTATATACTCTCTTTTTTTTTTTTTTCCATTTTTCCAAAGCTGGAAATGGGGAGGCAGTCAGACAGACTCCCTCATGCGCCCGACCAGGATCAACCCGGCATGCCCACCAGGGGGCGATGCTCTGCCCCTCTGGGGCGTCACTCTGAGCATCCAGAGCCATCCTCAGGGCCCGGCCATCTTTGCTCCAATGGAGCCTCGCTGCGGAGGGGAAGAGAGAGACAGAGAGGAAGGAGAGGGGGAGGGGTGGAGAAGCAGATGGGCGCCTCTCCTGTGTGCCCTGGCCGGGAATCGAACCTGGACTCCTGCATGCCAGGCCGACGCTCTACCACTGAGCCAACCGGCCAGGGCCTGGTTATATACTCTTAATGATATATGAGTGGGGAAAAAGCCTGACATCACGGAAATAAGCTTATAACCTTTGTTTTCACCTAAACAGGTTTGGGAAAAGGATGAAGGGGGGGGATAGGGCACAATTCATTAGCAAGTTTATAACATCTGTCTATAGGATTCATAAAAAGTTGTTTCTTCACATTAAAACTTACAAGGTAACACAATGGTAAAAATGTCACTTTACATATTAAAAGACATTCCTATATTTTCTAGTGTTCATTTGCTATTCCATTGTCCAGAGATACACACATCAACCATATGCTTTCAGGAGGGGAGAGGTTGTTTCCATGGGGACAAATGCTAAGAAAAGGTTTAATTTAATCTTTCTCTGCCTGCATCTGGCTAGCTAGTCACCCATTTCCCCACAGGTGTTGTGGAAGGTCAGAGAATCCAAGTCTCCTTCCCCTTTGCATTTACAACACAATGCCATCGGCCATCTTGGTTTTATGCTAATTACACAAGTACAAAGATCATTTACAAAATCTCTCAGCACGCCTCGCCCAAATTAATAAAATGTTTTTCAAGCTTCCTAAAATATTAATATTAATTTTGTAGCTTTTGGTCCCTTACAACACATGGGACTCTTTAAAGCAGCAGCTCTTGACTCCCAGCTGTGCATAAAACCTACCTGAAAGCACCAAGAATCCTGCTGTCCAGACTAAGACCCAGACCAAGCCTGAGACCATTTGTAAAGCCAGTGGCCAGAGCCTCTATCGCAGCAGCCGCCTGGCCCATGCAGGTTCGCATTGGATTCGGACAGTCGGTAAAGAAACAGCGGAGCCAAAAACTGATGGGCCATAGTCTTTAATTCTAGCTTGCCCCCGGCAGGCAAGTAAAAATACACACTGGGCTCCAAAACCCAGTCACATTCAGTGCTCACAAAGCTACTGACTTATCCAAGTTTCCTAGAATCAAAGGTTTCTAGCTCACCAGACTTATTCACCTCTGTTCCCCATCTCCTTCCTTATCCCAGATACAAACTCTACACAAACTGGCATCTCAGCACTCCACCATCTTGGCTGCTTCTCCTGGCCTCCTCCACGTGGCCTTTCTCTGCTCTCCTCTGCTCTCTCTTCTAATGATAATCTCAGGAACCAAGAGGGCAAACTCCCGTTTTGCCCCCACTTTATACTGTAGCTTCACAACCTCTAATCCAATTTACAAAGTCACTTCTCTGAGGCATGATTGGATTGTACCACCCCACATCAAAAAGGGTAGGAAAGGCTTAATCCCAAAACCAAGCCCCAGGCTACAAGGATTCTCAACACACATTAATATCACCTGGGCAATGTCCTCACGTGGGCAGCGCCGTTTTTAACAAAGTGAGCATAATACATTTTATCTGCCCAACACCATTTAAATTGTAAGTTCTTGGAATAAGAACTTTTTCAGGTCCCTGCAAAGTAGAGCTGAGGTTCAGAACTGCCACTTTAAAATGACAGAAATTATAATGGCCATAAAAGCAGGACTTTGATTTGTGGAAGTCAGGCTTTGTGGTGGAGACAGAAGCATTTGTGGGCTGTGAAGAGCACCGGTTACAGACCAGGGGCAAGTTATATAGTGTTGGGGAGAGCCTGAGGGGATACTGAGGCAAAAGTCCTGGTATGTCCAGAATGCTCCTCCTTGAGGGGCTTGCCAGCTTCTTGGAATTCCTCTGTCTCAGGGGCGATAATCCAGTAAGGATGAGGTCTGACAGATAAGCGGAACATCAAGAGGGCAGTTTGGAATTCATGTATCTATCATTTCTCAACTCTGTGGTTACATATAAAGAAAGGCAGTTCTTAATTTTATAATATACAGTAAGTAGTCATGAGGAGAAAGGGGAGAAAAAATTGAAAAATTATTGCTTCTTCTGGAGAGAACTCAAGAAGGGAACCTTGCCAAACCAAGTCCCCCATCCAGTTAAGGAGGTCATCAATTTCCATGCTGTAAGGTCTGAACCAGGCGATGTCCTCGAAAACCTGAGTGAGGAAGTAAAAAATTTTGTGAGGTAATAATTATGAATTGCTTGCTGCGAATGCCGAATGGACAGGGTGACATGGTGATACATGGTCTCCTGGATGAGCCTCATGAGATGTGCTGGTCTGGTTCCTCTCGAATGGAAGGACATGTGGAGATTTTTAGAGACAGGGAACCTGTTGGTGTAAGTTTTAGAAGGACTGAGAATGTGTGGTTTAAAAGGAAGGGGGTTTGGAGAACATTCAGGAGGGAACTTCTTGGGCTGAGGGGTGGCTTATTCCTGCTGTCATCTCTACTTATTTGATATTTCCCTCCTGAAGTTCTCCTTGGGGTATTGGGAAATAGGAGTGTAGGAGCATTTGATTGTAGGTAATCCTAGAGATTTCTCTCATCTGGGCATGTAGGAACTTGATAAAGAAAGAGGCAAGTATTTGGAGATTAGGAATGCAGAGATAAGGAGGGTTGTATAGTGGGGGTGGGGGTGGGGTGGGGGGGTGAAAGTTCTTCCATGGTAAAGTTAGAGATATTTTTTCCTGGCAGCCCTGGAGAGAGCAGTTAGCTTGAGCTAAAAGAAATGTTTCATGTCCGTTTGTAGGCTCTTCTTCAGCCAAGAAGACCCAGCGATCTTATCCCCTTACTATGTGAAGGGTAAAAAGACTGAGAACCGTTAAGAGGTGAATGCTACTCATTCTCCTAGTTCTTCAGGGATATGGGAGAGCTTTAGGGTTAGGGGACTGTAAAGCCAGGAGGCACGGTTAGGGCCACCATCACAGCGGCCTTCTGGCCCATGCAGGTTCGCATTGGATTCGGACAGTCGGTAAAGAAACAGCGGAGCCAAAAACTGATGGGCCATAGCCTTTAATCCTACCTTGCACCCGGCGGGCAAGTAAAAATACACACTGGGCTCCAAAACCCAGTCACACTCAGTGCTCACAAAGCCACTGACTTATCCGAGTTTCCTAGAATCAAAGGTTTCTAGCTCACCAGCCTTCTTCTCCTCAGTTCCCCATCTACTTCCTTATCCCAGATACAAACTCTACACAAACTGGCATCTCACTCAGCACCCCGCCATCTTGGCTGCTTCTCCTGGCCTCCTCCATGTGGCCTCCTTTAGCTGCTGGCTCTACTCTCTCCGCTCTCTCATGCTAACCTCAGGAACCAAGAGCGCAAACTCTCGTTCCGTCCCCATTTTATAGTGTAGAAATCCAAACCCTTAATCCAATATACATAACAGGGAAGTCTCTAATACAAAGTCACTTCTATGAGGCATGATAGGATTGTACCACCCTACAGCAAAAAGGGTGGGAAAGGCTTAATCCCAAAACCAAGCCCCAGGTTACAATGATCTCCAACACACATTAATATCACCTGGGCGATGGCCTCTTTAGTAAAGTGAGCATAATACATTTTATCTGCCCAACAGGGACCTGTAGGGGTTGAAAGATAGGATTTAGGAGGTTTGCTGATATAGGGTTTTAGATGTTTCTGTTTTGCGAGGGCAGGTTTCAGAGTTGGTGTGTAGGGTTAGGTAGATTTTTTAAATTTTCTGATTGGCGAAGGTCTGCATGCAGTTCTGTAACAAACGTAAGAGGTGGCAGGGTCCAAAAGTTAGAAAAATAAATAGGAGAGTGAGTGGACCAATGAAAGGCAAACACCCAGTTTCTATGAAACCACTGATTTCATGTATACAAATTCGCTGGGCTTCAGAGAGAGAGAGAGAGTAGGAATAAGACAGGGAAGTGGCCAGTCCCCCTGCCCCTAGACCCACTTTGGTAGAGATTCCTAAAGCAACAAGAAGAGAAATTACTTGTATAACTCGTTTGGTCCTTAGATTGACGGGTAGTGTACTAGGAATTGAAAGAGGCTCATGGGGTGGGGTAAGGTTGATATTTGGGGTGAGATAGATTAGGGTACAGGTTTCTGTGCAATTAGTAGGGAGACATATAGGTGTTGGTCCCAGAAAGCCCCTGATTGGGTGAGGCAGGCTGAGAGGTGGATAGAGAATAGAAGGACAAGGGGTTGGTTTCGTTTCTTTGTTTCTGAGCTCCAGTTGGTCAGGGTGGAGGAAAGAGTCGTCCCAATAACTGGGGAGAGTAGAGGATTGTTAGCTAGGGTGACTAATTAAACATTCTTTGAAAACCAGTTTTCTGACTGTACAAATTCTTTTTTCTCTGTACAGACCTCCTACAATCTGCACAAACTTTCTACAACTTACATAAACCTTCAGCTTTCATGCATTTTCTTATCCAGAAATAACTGGCCTTCATAACAACTTGTTTTTCCTTTTTCTTTCAAAAGTATTTCCATACCTTATACCTTCTATTATCGAAACCATACAATTCCTTTCTAGTCAGAACTCTTTTTTTTTATTTATTTTTTTTATTTATTCATTTTAGAGAGAAGAGGGAGAGACAGAGAGAGAGAGAGAGAGAGAGAGAAAGAGAGGAGAGACAGAGAGAGAAGAGGGGAGGAGCTGGAAGCATCAACTCCCATATGTGCCTTGACCAGGCAAGCCCAGGGCTTCGAACCGGCAACCTCAGCATTTCTAGGTCAACGCTTTATCCACCGCGCCACCACAGGTCAGGCTCTAGTCAGAACTCTTGATTTAAAAATCTTTAACCTTTAGTGATAATTAAGTTGACTTTCTTTTTACCTATTTTCCCTTTTCCCAAAGTCTGATTAAAAGAGTCCTTAGTTTTTTCATATATTCACCATACATAGACCAACCAGCTTCTGGTTTGTGGTTAGAGTAAGGCATGCCATTTTTCTATTTTAGCAGCAGCGGGAGTTGTCAGGATCACCATGTGTGGACCTGTCCACAAGAAAGTCAGTTCTTGGATGATGTAATGCTGGAAGCGCCTCTTGAACAGTCTTTGAACAGTTTGCTGAGTAACTTGTAAATCCTGCAAGTACTTAGGGTACATTTGTAGAAATGTACAAGGGTACATTTGTAGAAATGTAACCACCCTTGCAGGATTGCAAGGGTGGTTACATTTCTACACTTTGCAGTTAGAGTTTAAGTCCTAGTGACCACTGCTTCTAGCTGGAATTAGCAGCAGGTCCCAGCCTACAATAGGCATTGGCATTGAGATAAGAGGAATAAAGGAGATGCTATACGTTAAATAAAGTAACAAAATCAGACTGTCAATACCCACAGTAGAGATCTTCAAGGGATAAATAAAACTCAAATATTCAAGCGAGGCATAATAGATGGCCCTTGTGTTTCCAAGAAATGAGATCAGCTTATCTGCTACTTGGAAGAAATACCTTAGGCTCCTGAAGGATGTCCTTGGGCCATCAGTGGCAATTCCCAGCATGCTGGGCAAGGTCAGGTCACAGGTAGCTGGAGCAGGGCTAGAAAAGACTGAACCCTCCCTCCATGGAGCAAGGGGGCAGCTTACCTTCTCCTGTCCCTCTTTCCACAGCATAGGTGTGTCAACCGGTGGGGCCTGGGAGCCTGGCAGGCTTCAGTTCAATGACCTTTCTTTCCACTCTGGAGCAGGACCCTGATGGAATTCTATGAAGCCCTTTAGGGTGCTGGAGCCAAAAGCTGGTATTTCCTGACTTCTTTTGGGCCTTATTTGCCTGTTCTGTTACATCCTTGGCCATTATAGACCTTAAAAGCCATCCTCAGAAGATCTCACTGAGGGGCTTGACTAAGAGAGCAGAACTAGGAATCCAGTGTTTAAAGAAGCCTATTAGACCGAGGAAAGAAAAGATTTGATTTGTGGTGGTAGGTGGTTGGAAACGGCGGAGGGTCTGAGCTTGATTTAGGGTGAGACCTCAGGTGGTGGGGGTTAAGGCAATGCCCAGATAGATTACAGACTGAGAATGAAGTTGAGCCTTAGCAGAGAAGACGTGATATCCCTTTACAGCGAGGAAGTTAAGAAGGGTGGTGGTGTGTCTCCTTGAGGCAGGGAGGGGCTTCAGAGTAGATTATCTACATATTGTAAGAGAGTACTAGTTTTGAGATTGCATGCTGCTAAATCCTGAGCTAGTGCCTGCCCAAACAGGTGTGGGCTGTTTCTGAACCCCTGGGGTAAGACAGTCCACGTAAATTGCTGGGCTGCATTAGTGTCTGGGTAAAGGCAAACAAAAAGTAAGAGTCAGGGTGTAGAGGAATAACAAAGAAGGCATTCTTGAAGTCTAGGACCCTGAAGTGAGTGGTGTTTGAGAAAATGTGTGACAGTAACTTGTAGAGATTAGGGACTACTGGATGGAGGGGAATTACTGACTCATTGATTAGGTGTAAGGCTTGTATGAGACGATAAGCACCTGAAGGTTTTTGAACAGAAAGGGTGGGGTTATTGCAGGGAGAGTCCATGGGGATGAGTTAGCTTGGTTTAAGAGGTGGGTAATTGGTTTAAGGCCTTAGAAACAGACACAGTTACACATTAAACAAAGACTTCAGATACACATTATGAATTAAGGAATTTAAATGAGTGCACTTTACTCGTTTCAATGAAATTGTACTAGAGATATTTTCTGACAAACAAAGAGACAAGATGGATTACTTACTCACATAGCTTACTATACAATTCTGCTTTTTAAATTTTTCGAGATGGCAGGGAGTTGCCAGCATAGAGGGGAGGAAGAGAGAAAGCAGACAGATGGACAGTGTGAGCAGCTCGATGGAAAAGAAAGAAGGAGGGTCAGAATCTGCAGGAGGAAGAGGTTAAAGCATTGGTGTGGCACCACGTGGTCAGAGGAGTCAAAAGATTTAGAGCTTTGAGGAGAGGGGAGAGGACGAGGGGTAGTGGAAGGCACAGTCAGTCTCTGAGGAGGGGTAAGGATGGGTCAAAGAAGAAAAAAAGATAGCCAAAGCCGGTGGGGTGGGGGAATGGGTCAAAGAAGAAAAAGTGTCAGAGCTGTCCATCTGTAAGGTGGGAGGAGGGGTTTAAGAACACTGTGGAGAAGGGAGGGGCCCCTGGCCAGCAGGGGAGGAGAAAGAGTATGGTATTTGCAGGTGAATGTGAAACAATTTTCTGTGAAGGGAGGGGGCTCTTGGAGGGAAGAGACCCAGTGAAAGAGATTTGCAGAGGGACCAGAGAGGAGTCCTGAGAAAGGGGTGCCCCCGGGGATCAGGCAGGAGGAGAGAGAGTTGGGAGTCTGTGGAGAAGCAGTGATTAGGAGCGAAGGTTTTAGGTGAGGTTTCTTTGGCCAAAAAATGGCCTGCATGTAGAACAAGCGGCACAGAAATTAAAGACAGGAGAGAAGGTAGAAGAAAGCCTGCATGTAAGGAATTTCAGAAGCTTTCCCAGTCTGGTGGCAAAAGTTGTCAAGGTCTCTCAGAATATTTTAATTGAATGTCCTGTTTTCAGGCCAATGGGAGTCATTTTCTAATTTGTATTGGGACCACACCATGTTACAGAAGAAAATGAGTTTTTTTGGCTTAAGGTCAGAGAGGCCCAACTTAGTGAGGTTTTTTATTTATTTATTTATTTATTTATTTATTTATTTATTTATTTATTTATTTATTTATTTATTTATTATTATTTTTTTTTTTCTGAAGCCAGAAATGGGGAGAGACCGTCAGACAGACTCCCGCATGCGCCCGACCGGGATCCACCCGGTGCGCCCACCAGGGGGCGACGCTCTGCCCCTCCGGGGCGTTGCTCTGTTGTGACCAGAGCCACTCTAGTGCCTGGGGCAGAGGCCAAGGAGCCATCCCCAGCGCCCGGGCCATCTTTGCTCCAGTGGAGCCTCGGCTGCGGGAAGGGAAGAGAGAGACAGAGAGGAAGGAGAGGGGGAGGGGTGGAGAAGCAGATGGGCGCTTATCCTGTGTGCCCTGGACGGGAATCAAACCCGAGACTTCTGCACACCAGGCCGACACTCTACTACTGAGCCAACCGGCCAGGGCTTAGTGAGGTTTTTTATGAGACATCCTAGAGGGGCCTGGTCAGAAGGCTTAGACTCTGAGAAGCTCATAGTAGAAACAGGTGAGCAAGAGGGGGCGTCCCCGCCTTTTGTCACTGTCCCAAGTGGAGAGAATCCTCGTGTAGGGGAGTCATCCCTGATAGAGGTCATCACCACCTGTCAGGGAGCTCCAAGGACGAGAAGTCCGAGAGAGTGGAGGGGTTTGGCTAGGCGCCTAGTCTTTTGTGCAGTCCACTAAGACTGAAAGTCAAACCCCTCAAAATGTGAGGCGTATCAGAGAAAACCGTCCGACCAGGAAGGGGTGTTTTTAGAGAGAAATTTGGAGGCCAACCAGGGAAGGAGAAGGGAGAAACTCCTTACCTTTCTCTGGTCCAGCAGGGGTTCAGGACAAGGTTAGACTGCCGGCCAATCAACCTACAATTGCACATCCAAACAGAATCAGGGAGTAAGCCCAGAATGAGCTGCTGCTGCCCATTGCTTCCCTGGTTGTAAGTTTGAATGGCAAAGAGGGATCATCCAGGCAGTTAGTACCCTGTCCTGGGTTTCGGCACCAAATGTTGGAATCCGTGGGAGTCCGAAAGACCAGAGCAACAGACTTTATTGAAAGAAAGAAAGGAACCCTGCCGGGCACTTCTCCAGGGAGAAGAGGACCAGTTACAGACTAGGGATGAATTACATAGTGTTTGGGAGATCCTGAGGGGATACTGAAGCAAAAGTTCTGGTATGTCCGGAATGCTCCTCCTTGGGGGGCTTGCCAGCTTCTTGGAATTTCTCTGTCTCAGAGGCGTTAGTCCAGTAAGGGTGAGGTCTACAGATAAGCAGAACATCAAGAGGGCAGTTTGGAATTTACATATCTATCAGGGCCGAGCAGGGTCTAGGGATGGGGAGCTCCCATGGCTGCCGGGGGACCACTGTGTTATGGGGCAAGGGGACTTCACAGCAGAGACAGTGTGAAGGACAGCTCCAGGCCAGCCCAAGGCAGTCTCAGAGGATGGACAGGGCCAGCCATAGCGAATGTGGGCGGTGGGTCAGAAGGGAGTCAACCACTGTACACTTAAGCTGCTGAAAAAATGCACCGCCTGTGTAAAGCCAGGAGCCACCATCGTGGCTATTCACATGCAGGTTCGCATTGGATTCGGACAGTCGGTAAAGAAACAACGGAGCCAAAAACTGATGGGCCATCATCTTTAATCCTAGCTTGTACCCAGCGGGCAAGTAAAACACACACTGGGCTCCAAACCCACTCACATTCAGTGCTCACAAAGCTACTGACTTATCCGAGTTTCCTAGAATCAAAGTTTCTAGCTCACCAGACTTATTCACCTCTGTTCCCCATCTACTTCCTTCTCCCTGCACAAACTCTGCACAAACTGGCTTCTCACTCAACACTCCGCCATCTTGGCTGCTTCTCCTGGCCTCCTCCACGTGGCCTCTCTCTCCTCTCTTCTCTGCTCTCTTCTCTAATGCTAATAATCCTCTAATGCTAATGCAAGCTCCCGTTCTGCTCCCATTTTATAGTGTAGAAATCAAAACCTTTAATCCAATATACAAAATAGGGAAGTCTCTGATACAAAGTCACTTATCAGAGATACGATGGGATTGCACTACCCCACATCAAAAAGGGTGGGAAAGGCTTAGTCCTAAAACCAAGCCTCAGGCTACAAGGATCCTGCTAGCCCACAGCCCGCCCCCAACACACATTAACATCACCTGGGCAACAGCTTCCACGTGGGCAGCGCCATCTTTAACAAAGTGAGTGTTGGGCAGATAAAATATATTATGCTCACTTTGTTAAAGGTGGCTCCGCTGCCCACGTGAGGCCGTCGCCCAGGTGATATTAATGTGTGTTGGGGATCGTTGTAACCTGGGGCTTGGTTTTGGGATTAAGCCTTTCCCACGCTTTTTGATGTGGGGTGGTACAATCCAATCATGCCTTGGAGAAGTGACTTTGTATTGGAGACTTCCCTATTTTGTATATTGGATTAGAGATTGTGAAGCTACAATATAAAGTGTGGGCGGAACGAGAGTTTGCGCTCTTGGTTCCTGAGATTATCTTTAGAGGAGAGAGCAGAGCAGAGAGCAGAAGGAGGCCACGTAGAGTAGGCCAGGAGAAGCAGCCAAGATGGCGGAGTGCTGAGTGAGATGCCAGTTTGTGTAGAGTTTGTATCTGCGATAAGGAAGGAGATGAACTGAGGAGAATAAGGCTGGTGAGCTAGAAACCTTTGATTCTAGGAAACTTGGATAAGTCAGTAGTTTTGTGAGCACTGAATGTGAGTGGGTTTTGGAGCCCAGTGTGTGTTTTTACTTGCCCGCCGGGTGCAAGCTAGAATTAAAAATAACGGCCCACCAGTTCTTGGCTCCATTGTTTCTTTACCGACTGTCCGAATCCAATGCGAACCTGCAGGGGCCAGGCGGCAGCTCTGATGGTGGCCCTGGCCCTGGCTGCTGGCTTTACAGTGAGCATAATATATTTTATCTGCCCAACAGCCTGTCACACTAACAATAGTACTGCTGCAGAAACATAGAGGGGCCAAGGCTGACCCCTGGAAGGGCCAGGTCACCTCTGCAGGGTTCAGCGAGGACCAGAGGACAACATCTGGACCAGGAGTCCCTTCCCTGACTTCATAATGTCTTCCAAATTATACCCGCTTCAACTTGCATTTTTTCTTCACATACTTTCACAATCGTCATTGCATGGTGATGTGAATAATTGTTCTACGATTATTTGCTATTTAAACTGTAGAGTCTTTGAAGGTAGGAACCACATCTGAGTCTCCATGCAGGAGTGAAGATTCATTGATAACGGGAGACATGGCGGGGGTGGGATTCCTGACACAGCTTCTGCTACAGTGCTGCTGGAAGGAGGGGAGTCTTCCTCCTTGGGTCCCTCCAGGATTGGGGCCACACATGCTTCTCCTCAGTTTTTGCCAATTGGCGGAGGTCTAGTCTCCACGTGACTGTGCATGACATGGGATTCATCAGCCTGGGACAAGGGTGTAGAGCCAAGCCAGATATCACACTGCATCCTGCCTCAGTCCCAGCCCCTCCATACTTGGATCCCTTGTCATCCAGAGGAGCCTTGTCCTGACCAGGGGTTCTCCCAGCCTGCTTCCCACCTCCTCCTCTATCCTACCAACTAACTGCAGGACTTCCCCCTTTCCCTCCAAAAAGGACGCTGTCTTCCTGTCTCTGGACTCATAAAAAATCACTTTGGCTTCAATCAATAGAATGCCTCTTTAGCAAGGGGATTGCTGGTGCGCAGAATGGAGCCTCCTTGGCTGGGTGGGGACACAGCAGCCCCTGCAGACAGCTTTGCTTTTCCGGGTAATGCATTAGGCTACATCAGCAGATATTTGCTTTTTATGAGGACATATATAGTTGCCCAAAGAAACCTCACGGAGAGTGTATTGGGAAGGCAGGAGAGGGGAGAAGAGTGAAAGAGCCTAACTCTTAAAGTTGAGAGAGTACCACTCAGATTCTGTGCCCTGCCACTGTCTTGTTCCTTCCTGGGAGTCTCTGAGTGCAGCAGGAGGGCTTTGTGTCTAGCATGCCCACTCATACAGCACAGACACGCAGGCTCAACAGCACACACAACAACATGCACGTCCATTCACAGAGTGCAGACACGCAGGCTCACCGGGTTCAGCATACGCACCAACAATGCACACCCCTCCTTATACAGCACAGACACGCAGGCTCAACAGCACACACAACAACATGCACGTCCATTCACAGAGTGCAGACACGCAGGCTCACCGGGTTCAGCATATGCACCAACAATGCACACCCCCTCCTTATACAGTGCAGACACACAGGCTGACATGTACACACATGCTCTTGGCTTACACTCACCACTATGGTGCACAGAGGATGCCATTCCTCTGGCCTGCTGTGCTCCCCTGCCATTCTCTTGTCTCCTCATCACCCCACTGATACCTGGTCTTCCCTCTCACCATGGCTGTATTCAATCATCTATCCCTCAGGGAGAAACCTGGCTGGGTCCCCTGGTGAAATGCTCTCCTAGCACTATTTGCTTCCCCCATTTTTTTTTTTTTTGGCATTTCTTCTAGTTTTGACATTTGACATTCATTTGTGTGTTTCTTTAATTGATATATGGCCCTTCTCTACCTTTGCAACTGCACAAGTCCATTCAGGTGGACATATGCCCAGTAACTCTGCTGCATTGGGCCAGAGCCTCATCCCCCAGTTACAGTGACTGTTTTGGTCCACCCTCCACACTCAGCACGTGGTCACGTAGCAGGTGATCAGTAAATAATTGTAGAATAAATTAATGGATGTGTTAGGCAGCTTCTGAAACAGCCCCAATGACGTCCACCTCCTGGTAGGCTCTTTCCTCATGTGAGCTGGATGCAGTGGCTCACTTTGAATGAGCAGAATAAGACAGATGTGATGCATGTCCCTTCAGAGACAAGGCCATAAAGGACTGTAACTCCCATCTTTTTCTCTCTCTCCTTGATTCACTTGCTCGGATGAAGTCAGCTGCCATGCTGTGGAGCTACCCTGTGGAGAGGTCATGTGGTAAGGAACTGAGAGTGGCCTCTAGGTGGCAGCCAGTGAGGAACTAGGCTCTCAGTTCCCCAACTGGTGAGGAGCTGACTCCTGCCAGCAGCCAGGTGCACCGGGCCACATCAGGGCTGCTGAGCACGCTGACACCCTGACTGCAGCTTTGTGAGATGCTCAAGCTGGGGGACCCAGCTGAGCTGGGTCCAGATCTCTGACCAATGGGGACTGTTGGTGTTGACGAGTGTTGTTCATTGAAGCCACTAAATTTGGGAGTCACTGTTTGCAGCAATAGGTAACTAACACAATACCTGGATGACTGAGAAACACAAATGCAACAACCAGGCCAGCACGGAAGCCCACCCTCCTCAGAGTCTCCCCTCCAGACTACTCAGCCCTCATTTCCCCACATGTGAGCAGTGTGTACACACACATGCATGCATGCACATGCACCAGAGCCCTGAGAGGCCCTTCTCTACCTTTGCAACCGCACAAGTCCATTCAGGTGGACATATGCCCAGTAACTCTGCTGCATTGGGCCAGAGCACCAGGTCCACTTGGAAGCCAACGCTTGGCCCTACTACTGAGCCCCTCATCCTTACAGACCCCCTGCCCAGCTCTACATCACTGCTGAGGCCAGAGTGACCAATGGCCCTGCACTCTTGTGAGAAGAGGGGTCTGTGTGAAGGTCGAGGCAGGCGCCAGCCTGAGGAATAAACCATTGCAGGGGAAGTTGTCCCTCAACTCCCCAGGAACACACCCCTACCTCCCAGAAGGCTGCCTGCGCTCCTGCAGCAGTTTCGCCCATTCCTGCCGACAGCTGTGAGTCTGGCCTGCTGTTCTTGCCTCTTGCTATCCATCTGTGAGGCAGCAGCGGGCAGTGGTGGTACCACACCCATTCCTGTCCAGGCTGGCAGCTGGCTGGGCAAGAACATAGCAAACAGGAAATCCCCTTTCTCCTCACTGGCTCTGTCTCAGCCTTCAGCACCCGCAGTCCCTCTCTGGGGTGGTATCTCTAGGTGGATCACTGTTGGAAACTGCCAGTGGAAGAGACTCATGCTTCTGGCACTGTGAAGGGCTGGTGTTACAGACCTCTGATCCAAGTGGATTTGCAGGCAGTTTGAGTGTTCTTTGCTAGTTGGCAAGAAGAGGTCCAGAAAGCCCGCATATCTTGTCCTGTCTCCTCAACATCATACTACCAACGCAGAGCTGCTGCCTCATCTGGGTCTAATGAAGCCACTCAGGGCCCAGGGCTGACTTCCCTGGGAAGGATGGTCAAGTGACATTTGCAGACATCTGCTTCCTGCTTTCTCGCACCTTCTTCTCCCCTTAGTCCTGCTTTCTCTCAGTAAAATATGGGAAAGTTGGAGCTCTTCTGTCTTGGGAAAATGGACGCTGCAGGCTGATTGAAGAACTGACTCATCTAGATGGATGGCCCCCATGGACACTCAGGGGCCACTGGGGCCTCTGTTTAGTGTAGTCCTCAGGCTGTGGACAAGGCCAGCTGGCATTCCTGGGGTTAATGTTTTCCATGTGCAGGTCCAGGGAAGGTTCAGCTGTTGACCTTGCCTGTCACTTCTGTGGGGCCTGCCGCTTTGGTCTCCAGAGCCTGAGAGGGTTCTTGGCACCAGCCATCATAGGCCCTGACAGAAGAGAGGGGCCAGGCGGGGCTGAAAAGCAGAGTTGAGAGATGGCTTTAGGGATTATTCATGGTGAGTCCCTGCTCTGGCCTTGGGTCATGGGTATACCAAAGGCTGGTACCCTGCACACTGTGTATCCCTGTGTCTGCATGTGCTTGTGTGCAATGTTGATAGAGTGAGGATTCCTACCTGGAAAGTCCTCATGAGTGAAGGAATTAAAAAATATCCCTAATGCAAATCTCTCTCTCTCATCTATCATCTGTCTGCCTGTCTATCATCATCTGCGTACAGTCAGTGGCCAAGTAGCCCTGCGTATCAAGGAACTCATAAAGCATCGACCTGGAATGCTGAAGTCACAGGTTTGCTGGCCTTATCCACATGGGGGCCATCCATCTAGCTGAGTCAGTTCTTCAACCTGCCTGCAGCGTCCATTTTCGCAAGACAGAACATTAGGAGGCCAGAATCACAAATGGGTGTCAGTGGGGTGTGCAGTGGTCTCTGGCTGGTACCCAATAGTGGCTCTATGAGTGATTTATGCCTAAACACTTGCCCTCTATACCTGTCCTTCAGCTACTCAAGGACTTCCAGCTCCTAGGCCCTCCTTCCATGTTGAACCCCTCCCTCAGCCTCCTCCTGTCTCCCCTTCCTTCCTTACTCGGCTTTCCAAGAGATTCTGCTCCACTGCCCTGTGGTCCTGGAACCCCATCTGGCCTCAACCATTGGCCTTCTTCATTCTGTACTGACCTTCTCCCCTTCCATACAATACCCTCCATGCGGTCCTGACTCTGCTGAGCACTGCCACGGAGTCCCGCACAGCCTCATGCCAGCTGCCATCATAAGTGGTCTGCGGCCAACTGCTTCCTTCAAGGGAGGAATCCTTATCTCTATGGCAGGGGTCGGGAAGCTTTTTGGCTGAGAGAGCCATGAACGCCACATATTTTAAAATGTAATTCCGTAAAAGCCATACAGCGACCCATGTACGTTACGCATTATCCAATAAAAATTTGATATTGTCCTGGAGGACAGCTGTGATTGGCTCCAGCCACCCACAACTGTGAACATGAGTGGTAGGAAATGAATGGATTGTAATACATGAGAATGTTTAATATTTTTAACGTTATTATTTTTTTTATTAAAGATTTGTCTGCGAGCCAGATGCAGCCATTAAAAGAGCTACATCTGGCTCGCGAGCTATAGGTTCCCGAACCCTGCTATATGCTGAGGCTTCTTCTCCATTGGGAAATTAAATAGGTATTTGCCTACATTTTCCTCTACATAATTTTGTGGCATTTTGTTCTTTTTTTAAATTTAAATTATTTTAAATTATTTTTATTTTTTAATTACAGTTGATGTACAATATTACATTAGTGTCAGGTGTACACCCCGGTGACTAGACATTATAACTAATTAAGTGATTATCCTAATAAAACTAGTAATGTTATTGACTATTTTCCCTGTGCTGTGTTTTACATCCATCCCCATGACTATTCTGTAACAACGAATTTGTTCTTAATCTCTTCAAATTTTTCACCTGTCCCCACCTCGATCTCCCTCCCATCTGACAAGTATCAAAATGTTCTCTGTGAGTCTGTTTCTTTTCTGCTTCTTCATTTATTTTGTTTTTCAAATTCTTTTATTGATAGATATGCATTTATTGCCATTTTATTGTTCATAATTTTTATCCTTTTTTTTCCTTTTTAAAGAAGACCCTTTAACATTTCATATAATACTGATTTGGTGGTGATAAACTCTTTTAGATTTTCCTTGTCTGGGAAGTTCTTTATTTGTCCTTTGATTCTAAATGATAGCATTGCTAGGTAGAATAATCTTGGTTGTAGGTCCTTGCTTTTCATCACTTGGAATATTTCTTGCTACTCCCTTCTGGCCTCCAAAGTTTCTGTTGAGAAATCAGCTAACAGTCTTATGGGAGCTCCCATGGAGGTAACTAACTGCTTTTCTCTTTAAGATTCTCCTTGTCTTTAACCTTTGACATTTTAATTACAATGTGTCTTGGTGTGGGCCTCTCTGGCTTTATTTTGTTTGGGACTCTGTTTCCTGGCCTTGTACGTCTATTTCCTTCACCAGGTTAGGAAAGTTGTCTGTCACTATTTTTTCAAATAGGTTTTCAATATCTTGTTTCCTCTCTTCTCTTTCCAGCACCTTCATGATGCAAATGTTGATATAACTGAAGTTGTCCCAGAGGCTCCTTACACTATCTTCATTTCTTTTGGATTCTTTTTGTTGTTCTGATTGGGTGTTTGTTTGTTTTTACTTCTTTATATTTTAAATTGCTGATTTCATTCTTGGCTTCATCTTCTCTACGGTTGATTTCCTGTAAATTATTCTTCTTTTCAGTAGTATATCCTTCATTTCTGACAGGTATTTTTTATGTTGTTGAATTTCTCACTAAATTCACTGAGCATCATTATAACCAGTGTGTGGAGCTCTGCATTTATAGATTGCTTGTCTTTGTTTTGTTTAGTTTTTCTTCTGGATTTTTTTTCAAGATTTTATTCATTGATTTTAGAGAGAAGAGAGAGGAGGTGGGATGTGGGGGAGGAGTGGGAAGCATCAAATCCTAGTTGCTTCTTGTATGTGCCTTGACTTGGCAAACCTGGGGTTTCAAACCTGTGACCTCAGCATTCCAGGTCGATGCTTTATCCACTGTGCCACCACAGGTCAGGCCAAGAGCTCTTAGGAGAGAGTTTTCTGGAGTTTTGTTCTGTTTTTTGTTTTGTTTTGTTTTACATTCAGGACATCTTTCTTTGTCTCCTCATTCTGGCAAACACTCTGTGTTTGTTTCTACGTATCAGGTAGAGTTGCTACATCTCCCAGGCTTGGTAGAGTGGACTAATGTAGTACATGTTCCATAGGGTCTAGTGGCACAGGCTCTCTGATCACCAAGCTGGGCACTCTAGTTGTACCAACCCCCAACCTGTATTGCTGTGTGCACCCTCCTGTTGTAGTTGAGCCTTGATTATTGTTGGCACATCAACAGAAGGGATTTACTCCCAGGCTGATTAGCTGCAAGGACCGGCTGCAACTACTGATCACCAGCCTCTGACCATTGTGGAGATCAGCTGTGCAGGGGCCCAACCCACAGAGCAGGACTTACCTCAATGGGTCTCTGGTGTCTGCTGAGTCCACCCCTTGAGTGCATTGTTGTGGAGGTGGTTAGGTGTTGTTTCAATTTGACCTGAAGCTGTCCACTAGGTGTGCTGGTTCTGGGCCTCCTGGGAGGTGAAGGCCAAGGTCAGCTGCCTTCTGAGTACTATCTGGGGCCATCTGACTTGACCTACAAAGTGACCTGCAGATGGCTGCTATTTGTGCTTGGAGGTACATAGGCCAGGCCATTGCAAACCGTGGCCAGCTGCTGCTAGTGTTGGGCCTAAGGCCTCTTAGTGAGAGGTACAAGGCATGCTGAGGCCAGATGTTCCTTTTCAAAGAGATTTTAGAAAAGTCTGAAATGTGAGCCAAGAAAGGGCATTTGTATGGAAAAGCTACTGGAAACAGCTTGGGTGGACCTACAAGTAGGGTGAGGCAGGGTCTCAGGGAATCACTAGGGTGAGGCAAACAGTGATAGCCAGATTGATGGAGACTAGATACGATGTCTGACTAAAGCTCTGTGTTGGAAGGGAGGGCTCATCAAAGGAACAAAGGCCTCCACCAGCACTTTCATCTGGGAGAAAGTTACCCCAGCTCTTTCCTTGATGTTTTCCACTTCAGTTTCTCCCCATATGTCCCTGGTGCCTTTTCAGCGACTATTCCAGCACTTGGAGCTCAGAAAGAGTAAGTCAGAATAAATCTGTGTGCAGGCCCTTTAAGAGGAACTGCCTGGGACTCCAGAAGCTCTGTCTCCCTCAGTCTCCTCCCTCAGTCTTCTGCCCTCATTATAGGCAGAATTATTGGGGCTTTTCTTCTAAGCACTGGAACCCTGGGCTTGGGGGCCTGGTGTGGAGCTGAGACCTGTCACTCCTCAGAGGGGACCTCTGCAGCTGAGATCTCCCTTTCGATTTTTATCTGCCACAGTAAATGTGTGACCAGCAGTTCTGTGTCTGCACCTCTCCTACCAGTCTGATATGGCTTCTTTAAATCCTTAGTTGTAGGACTTCTGTTCAGCTAGATTTCAGGTGGTTCTGATTGATGGTTGTCCTGGCTTGGTTGTAATTTTGATGTGGTTGTGGGAGGATGTGAGTATGTTGTTGTGGAGGTATTTACCTATACTGCCATCTTGACCTAAGTTCAAACCTGTTATTTCTTTTTTTATATTTTTTAAGTGAGAGGAGGGGTGATAGTGAGACAGACTCCCATAGGCACCCAGACCAGGATCTACCTGGTAACCCCCGTCTGGGGCCAATGCTTGAACCGAACAAGCCTGTCGAGACCAGCTTGGCAACAGGTGTGCACAAAAGGAAGGCACTGCAGGACTTAAGAAAAACACACAAGACACAATGTACATAAAAGATGGGTACAGGGGACTCCCAGCCTCTAGGACTGAGAGCCCAGATCTCTGCAGCCTCACCGTATTTATTGGTCTCTTTGCTCATCAAGCAGAGCCTGGGTTCAGGTGCAGAGGAGGGTAATTAACTAATACCTTTCAGGTATGTGGGAAAACAGCCATAGGATCAGCTGTTTCCTTTAAACAATCTTATCAGTGCTTGCAGGGGCAGCGTTCTGCAGGACTTGGTGTTCCAAAGTCCGCACCAAAGACTTGTCTCAGGACAACAGTCTAATTCCTAGCCATTTTCCTACACAAGCCATCCTCAGAACCCAGGGCCAACGCTCAGTCAATCAAGCCACTGGCTGTGGGAGCAGAAGAGGGAGACAAGGGGGGAGGGGGAGAAAAGCAGATGGTCAATTCTCCTGTGTGCTCTCTAAAGCCAGTAGCCGCAGCCACCATCACAGCCGCCTGGTCCGTACAGGTTCGCATTTGATTCAGACAGATGGTAATGAAACAATGGAGCCAAGAACTGGTGGGCCATCAGCTTTAATCCTAGCTTGCACCTGGCAGGCAAGAAATACACACAGTGGGGAAACACTTCCCTTTCCATTCAGGGCTCCCAAAGCCACTGACTTATTCGAGTTTCCTAGAATCAACAGTTTCTACCTCACCAGCCTTATTCACCTCTGTTCTCTTTCTCCTTCTCTCTGCACAAACTGGCTTCTCTTTCAGCACTCTGCCATCTTGGCTGCTTCTTCTCTCCTCCACGTGGCCTTTCTCTGCTCTCCTCCAGCATGGGCTCCTCTGCCCCATTTTATAGTGTAGAAATCAAAACCTTTAATCCAATATACAAACAAGGAAGTCTCTGATACAAAGTCATTTATCTGAGGCATAATGGGATTCCTCATGAGAGTGCACCACCCCACATCATGCAGTCAGTCAAGGGTGTGGGGAGGAGCTTAGTTTTGAAAAGATCTTAGTATTAAAAGGGTGGGAAAGGCTTAGTCTTAAAACTAAGCCTTAGGCTATAACAACCCTGCCTGCTTACAGCCTGTCTCCCCCACACAATGCAAACTATAAGTGAGCAAACATATATATCATATTTACAAACTTATTTGACCAACATGTTCCTACTGGAATCGAAGCTGGGACATACATACACTGGGCCTGTGCTCTATTCACTAAGCCAGGTGGCCAGGGCTACAAGCTACATTTTTAAGAACTTCCCAAGTAACTGATACAGCTCATTGCCTAAGACCAAGGTGAACAATCAATGCTGCAGCCTGACCTCTTTTTCTTGGGGTGGGTATTTTTGAGCTCTCTGTTCTTTTTGTTTTAGTCTCTTTTCTTCATAAGTTAAAATTACCTTTGACTTGGACCAAGTCCAGTCCAGTATTTGGTACAGATCTGAGTCTACTTTTTTTTTTTTTTTTTTTTAACAAGAGACAGAGAGAGAGGGACAGCTAGACAGGAGGGGAGATGAAAAGCATTGACTCATAGTTGCGGAACCTTAGTTGTTCATTGATTGCTTTCTCATATATGCTTTGACAGGAGGACTGCAGCCAAGCCGGTGACCTTGGGCTCAAGCTGGCAACCTTGCTTCAAGCCGGTGACCTTTAGGCTCAAGCCAGTGACCATGGGGTCATGTCTATTCTACCATGCTCAAGCCAGTGACCCACGCTCAAGCCAGCAACCTGGGGGTTTTGAACATGGGTCCTCAGCATCCTAAGTCAATGCTCTATCCACTCTGCCACTGCCTGGTCAGGCATCTAGTGGTAATTTTTTTTTTTTTTGTATTTTTCTGAAGCTGGAAACGGGGAGGCAGTCGGACAGACTCCCGCATGCGCCCGACCGGGATCCACCCGGCACGCCCACCAGGGGGCGATGCTCTGCCCATCCGGGACTTCACTCTGTTGCGACCAGAGCCACTCTAGCGCCTGGGGCAGAGGCCAAGGAGCCATCCCCAGCACCCAGGCCATCTTTTGCTCCAATGGAGCCTTGGCTGCGGGAGGGGAAGAGACAGAGAAGAAGGAGAGGGGGAGGGGTGGAGAAGCAGATGGGCACCTCTCCTGTGTGCCTGGCCGGGAATCGAACCCGGGACTTCCACACGCCAGGCCGACGCTCTACCACTGAGCCAACCGGCCAGGGCTACTGGTAATTTTTAATAAGTACTTACTACCTCATTTATTTTTGTTTGGGGCTAGCTAGACTTTGAACCCCAACTCAATCACTATTGGATACAGACTGTTTGAAATGATACAGATATTTTTATTTCTTTTTGTATACATGGCAAAAGCAAAAGTGCTCCATTGGGTTCTCAGTGGCTGATGGCAAATTTTCTACTTAAAAATATCTATTTAATTATTGTATTTATGATATAATACAATTATTCTATGTTCTTTTTAATATATTTTTATTTTCAATTACAGTTGAAATATAATATTATGTTGGTTTCAGGTGTACAACATAGCAAGTAGACATTTATATAATTTATGAAGTGATCACTCTGATTGTAAAGCCAGTAGGCACGGCCACCATCACAGCCTCCTGGCCAATGCAGGTTCGCATTAGATTCGGACAGATGGTAATGAAACAACAGAGCCAAGAACTGGTGGGCCATTAGCTTTAATCCTAGCTTGCACCCGGCAGGCAAGTAAAAACACACACTGGGCTCCAAAACCCACTCATTCAGTGCTCACAAAGCTACTGACTTATCCGAGCTTCCTAGAATCAAAAGTTTCTAGCTCACCAGCCTTATTCACCTCTGTTCTCCATCTCCTTCTCTCTGAACAAACTCTGCACAATCTGGCCTTTCCTTCAGCACTCCGCCATCTTGGCTGCTTCTCCTCTCCTCCACATGGCCTTTCTTGCTCTCCTTTCTCTGCTCTCTCCTCTAATGCTAATCTCAGAAACCGAGAGAGAGAGCAAGCTCCCAATCTGCTCCATTTTATAGTGTAGAAATCAAAACCTTTAATCCAATATACAAACAAGAAAGTCTCTGATACAAAATCACTTAGGGTGAGAAAGCCTTAGTCTTAAAACTAAGCCTTAGGCTATAACAACCCTGCCAGCTTACAGCCTGTCCCCCACACCCAATGCAAACTATAAGCGAGCAAACCTATATATCATATTTACAAACTTATTTGACCAACACTGATAAGTCTAATACCTACCTGATGCTATACATAGTTATTACAGTATTATTGACTGTACTTTACATCCCTGTGACTGTTTTTATAACTGGCAATTTGTACTTTTTAATCCCTTCCTCTTTTTCATCCATCCCCCCAGCTCTACTCCCATCTGGTAACAGCCGATTAGCTTTTCATTCATTCATTCAGGGGCATAAAGATGAATATGACAAAACACCTTAACAAGCCCTGTGTCATGTGTGCTATAGTTCCTGTGTTCTCTGACCCTTGCCTATGCCCCCAGCCTAATTTCATAACCACAGGAGCTCCCAGCTCTGCGCAGCCACATTTAACTTCTTCTAGGCCCTTGAACTTGCTAAGCTTACTCTCACCACTACATCTTTGCCCACGCTATTCCTTCTGCCTAGAATAATCCTCCCTCCTCTTTCCAGTTAAATCCCACTATATTCTTAAGCCTTCAACTTAAAGGATACCACATTCTCAGGAAATTTCTCTGATCTCCCAGATGTGGGGTAGGTTGGTTTCCCACCGTGTAAAATGACTTAGTTGTGTGTGCTTCTCCTTAGCTGCTTCAATGTACCTAACGCATAGCAGACTCTTGGTCAATATTTGTTGAATGAATGGATGCATGGGTGAGGTACAGATCATTGTAACCAGTGCTTATAATAGAGGTACACACAAGATTCACTGGCAAAAGAGAAACACAAAGACGGTTTGATCATTTGTGGAGTTCAGCCAGGGAAGATCTGATAAAGAAGGAGATACTTGAGATGGATTTTGAAGGACAACTAGGAGTTTTCCAGGCATAGAAGAGGGCATTCCTAGCTAGAAAGGGTTGTATGCCTTGATAAAGGGGTGCCACATAGTGATGTTGTGGGGTAGCCTTGAAGAGTTCACTTCACCTGAATAGACAGGGTTTGGACTCAATGGCTGGATCCCACTGAATGCCATTTGGGGGGCCAGATTTTCTACTCTGTAGTGAGTTGACTCGTGGCCTTCCAAAAGGTGTCTAAGTCTTAATTTATTGTACAGTGGTACTTTGAGATACGAACAGACCAACATACAATTTTTTTTTTTTTTTTTTTAAGATACGAGCTGTGACTCAGTCCGTATTTTTGCTTGAGATCCGAGCAAAATTCCGAGATACGAGTCATGATTTAGGAAGCTGCCACTAGTTGGCATGTTGGCACATGGGTCCAGTATTGGCAGTTTGATATACGAGTTGACTGACTTATGAGCTTGGTTACAGAATGAATTAAATTCGTATCGCAAGGTACCACTGTATCTATAAATGTGATCTTATTTGGGAAAAGTGTCTTTGTAGATGTAACTGAATTAAGGATGTAGAAATGAGATCATCCTGGATGAACTGGGCAGGCCCTAAATCCCATCACAAGTGTTCTTATTTATAAGAGGAGTGGACATATACACAGAAGAAACACAGGAAAGAAAGCCATGTGAAGACAAAGGCAGAGACTGCAGTGATGCAGCCACAAGCCAAGGCATGCCAGAGCTAACTGACAGCCTTTGGGTGCTGGAAGAGGGGGAGGAATCACTCTCCTGAAGAGCCTCCAGAAGGACCCAACCCTGCTAACACTGTGACTTTAGACTTCTGGCCTCTAGAACTATGAGAAAATAAACATTTTTAAGTTGCCCAGTAGGTTATCAATTGTTATAGCAGCTACAGGTAACAAATACAAACCCACAGGTGCACAGCCAGGACCTAGCATGGCTCTGTGAGTGGCAACATGTGTTGTTGGAGTCCAGAGAGGGGCTCCACCGAGTGTGTGATTCCAAGACCAACTTTGAGTTGCTTAACATATGGGAAACCACAGCCATTACTAACATGTGCTTGTAAGGAGGCAGCCAATTGGCTACCTGAAGGGAGGCAACCATTTCAGGGTTAAGAAAGGGCAGTCTCTGATGAGGAAGAATTTTCTGAAATCCCTTCGTCAGTAGCTGCTGATTCTGACTGACTGGGTGAAATCCTGGGGGGTTGACATTCTTCACTTCATGACCTTGGAGGCCTGAAAGTATCTTTTCAAAGACAATCCTTTACCTGAGTGGCTTCCAACATCTTTTCCACAGAGTCATGGGGGTGTCCCTGGTGACATTTTATGCCAAGAATTAGAGCAACATTTCTCTTCTTCACCAGCTTTCTTACCCAAAGCAAATTTGGGGAAGCTCCCATGATGGATCTTTTAAAACTATTCTTGAAAACATAAGATTTAATCCTTGTAATTAACAAGACATGTGGGGCTTTCGAGTGAGGGAGAGGAGTAAATAGGCAGAATAATGGCTCCCCAAAGATGTCTATGTTCTAATCCCTGAAACCTGTGAGCAAGTTGGAGGATATGGAGGGAGAGAAGTAAGGTTGCAGATGGATTTGAAGATGCTAATCAGCTGACCCTAAACTAGGGAGAGTCTGCTGGGTGGTCCAGGAGGTCCCCGTATGATCACAAGGGCCCTGTAAGAGAAAGAGTGATGTGATGTGAGAAAGATTTTTCAACTGATAAAAGTGACTTTGGCCTGACCAGGTGGTGGTGCAGTGGATAGAGCATGACCTAGGATGTTGGGGTTCCAGGTTCAAAGCCCCAAGGTCACCAGCTTGAGCGTAGGGTTACTGGATTGAGCATAGGATCATTGACATAATCCCAAGGTCACTGGCTTGAACCCAAAGTCACTGGCTTGAGCA
This sequence comes from Saccopteryx leptura, assembly GCF_036850995.1. Taxonomy (NCBI): domain Eukaryota; kingdom Metazoa; phylum Chordata; class Mammalia; order Chiroptera; family Emballonuridae; genus Saccopteryx; species Saccopteryx leptura. Next base: position 126,406,993 of record NC_089508.1, read on the forward strand.
AGAGGTCACCAGCTCTCAACTGGAGCCCAGGTCAATGCACGTATGAGAAACAATCAATGAAAACTAAAGTGATGCTTCTCATCTGTCTACCTTCCTGTCAGTCTCTCTGTCTGTCTCTCTCTAAAAAAGAAAAAAGGAAAAGACTGGCTTTGAAGATGAAAGGTGGCAAGAGCCCAGGAATGTGGCGGCCTCTGGAAGCTGGAAAAGATCAGAAAATGTATTTGCCTCAGAGCCTCCTGAGGGAGAGTAGCCCAGCCAGCACCTGACTGCAGCCCTGTGAGAGCCCTGCGACCTGAGCGCAGGCTATAAGAGAAAACATTTGTCAGTCACTAGGTTTGCGGTAATTGGTTGCAGCAGCCATATGAAACTTAAGTAGTAGGGCGGATTTCAAAGGGGGAGTAATAGGAGTTCCATCTTTCCAACACAGCTACCCTAAGAGAATTGTTGATGACATCTAGGCCTGAGATCCAGTCAGCAGCAGAAGGAGAAGGTGAAACAGTGATAACAATCTCCTGACCCGTGATTGCATTGTCAAGAAAACTGACAGGGCTCTTCCTGGTTTTCCTGGAGTGTGACTGTTGACTTTTCTTTTTTTTTAGCAAGAGACACAGAGACAGACAGAGGAAGGGAGAGAGATGAGAATCATCAACTCATAGTTGTGGCACTTTAATTGTGTATTGATTGCTTTCTCATATATGCCTTGATGGGGGGGCTCCAACTGAGCCAGTGACCGTGGGCTCAAGCCAGTGACCGTGGGCTCAAGCCAGCAACCATGGAGTCATGTCTATGATCCCACACTCAAACCAGCAACCTTGGGGTTTTGAACCTGGGACCTCAGTGTCCCAGGGCGACAGGGTCTCTACTGTGGTTACCACTGGTCAGGCTGTCACTGACTTTTTTTTTTTTTTTTTTTTTTTTAAATTATTTTTATTTATTTATTCATTTTAGAGGAGAGAGAGAGAGAGAAGGGGGGAGGAGCAGGAAGCTTCAACTCCCATATGTGCCTTGACCGGGCAAGCCCAGGGTTTTGAACCAACAACCTCAGCATTCCAGGTCAACGCTTTATCCACTGCGCCACCACAGGTCAGGCACTGACTTTTTGATCTCCTGTGAATCCCATGGGGCTTTGGGCTGGGAATGGCTGCATCCTGACTCGTGGCTTCCCAAGTGTAAGGATGCATGGGTTCTCCTCTCATGCCTGACAGCCAGCTTTGGAGGATGGCCAGGTTCTGCCAGCCACACTGCCTTCTGGTCTGGTTTCTCTGGCAAAGGACCCTGAGGATTTACTGCTTCTTTCTCATCTGGCTCTTCCAAGGCCCATCCAGGCCTAAGGAGACAGCCTGGAGCACCGTCATGACTGGCCCCTTCCCAAAGATTTGGAGAGATGGCCAAACCAGTAGCTATTCCAGCCATGCTTTCATATGTCACTTGTCCCAACAGCTTTCATCCTTATCTTCTCAACTGTCTCTTGGAGCACTGGCTCTCAGCCTCCTGGTTTGGAATTTGTGAAATTGGTGCTGCTGGAGTTGCAACCTGTCAGGGATGGCCTTGGAACACCAGGAGCAGAAACGGGAAGGGAAGGGCTTGTGGGAGTGGGGCAGCTTTGAATCCACACAGCTGGTAAAGTCAGGAATGCTGGGGTCCGCTGTGACTGGACTTGCACGAGCGCCTCTCCAGTGCTGAAGGAAGCCCAGGGCCTTCTGAGGTCTGTTTTGGAAGCTCCTTGGTGATTTGGTTAAGTGTGTGGGCTGTGGTTCTGAATCCCTATTCCTCCATTTACTAGCTCTGTGACCTTGAGCAAGTTGTTTAGCTTCTCTGAGCTTCAGTTTTCTTATGTGTAAAATAGTGAGCAGATAATAAGCATTAGTAATAATAATAATACGACCAGTAATAAATTTATTGCTTATTTTTATCAGTTGGGTCCATCATTTTCTTTTTTTTGGATTTTTCTGAAGCTAGAAACGGGGAGAGACAGTCAGACAGACTCCCCGCATGCGCCCGACCGGGATCCACCCGGCACGCCCACCAGGGGGTGAAGCTCTGCCCACCAGGGGGCGATGCTCTGCCCCTCTGGGGCGTTGCTCTGTTGAGACCAGAGCCACTCTAGCGCCTGGGGCAGAGGCCAAGGAGCCATCCCCAGCGCCCGGGCCATCTTTGCTCCAATGGAGCCTCGGCTGCGGGAGGGGAAGAGAGAGACAGAGAGGAAGGAGGGGGGAGGGGTGGAGAAGCAGATGGGTGCTTCTCCTGTGTGCCCTGGCCGGGAATCGAACCCGGGACTTCTGCATGCCAGGCCAACGCTCTACCACTGAGCCAACCGGCCAGGGCTGTCCATCATTTTCAAGAGGCTAAAATCTCAAAGCACTCGCCAATGACATTCCCCAAATAGCCCATCCCTCCTTTTCTAGTTCTCATTGTCTATCTGTTTATCACTCTTCAACAGTTTTATTGAAGTATAATTGACTTCCTATTAACATGTACAATTTGATATATTTTGACATCTGTGTGCATTCAGGAACCCATCCTTACGGTCAAAATGATGAAAATATCCATTGTGCCTGAAAGCTCCCCTTGGCGATCCTTCCTCCCCTGTGTCCTCCCTGCCCTGCATCTCCTGCCTCTACTCCCCTCATGCCACCACCTCAGCCAGTGGTTTATTTCCTAAATAAACCATTACTCTAAAGTAGTTTGTATTTTGTAGCATTTTATGTAGCTAGAATAATACAGTGTATATGTTTGGTTTTTTGTTTTTTTTTTTTTTTTGTCTGGCTTATTTCACTTAGAGCATAATTACTTTGAGATTCAGCCATGTTGTTGTATGTTATCAATGGTTCATTTCTTTTATTGCTGAGAACTATTTTATTGCATGAATATACAGTATCATAATTTATTTACCCATTCACCCATTGATGGACACTTGTGTAATTTTAGGTTTGGGGCTAGTTCAATAAAGTTTCTATGAAGAACATTCATGTACAAGTCTTTGTAGGAACATATACTTTCATTTATTTTTGGTTAAGCAGAGTAGAACAAATAAATCATATGGTAGGTATAAGTTGAACATTTTAAGAAAACGCCACTTTTCCAAAGTGGTTGCATGACTCACACTCCTACTTGAAGTGTATGAGACTTGAACTGCTTTGCCTTGTTATTAATGCTTGGTATGATGTCTGTTGAATGGTGGACATTCCAGTGGGGTGTAGTAGTTTTAATTTGAATTTCCCTATGATTAATGATTAATGGTGTTGTGCACGTTTTGTGTGCCAGCTGTATATTTTCTATCTTCAAAATCTTTTGCTTATTTTAAAATTTGGATTGCGTGTTTTCTTATTACCAAGTTTTGAGAGATTTTTAAAAATGATTTTATTTATTGATCTGTGATAGAGAAGAAAGAGAGAAGAGGGAGTGAGAAGTATCAGTTCATAGTTTCTTCACTTTAGTTGTTCATTGATTGTTTGTCTATGCCTCTTGATCAGGCAAGCCTGGGGTTTGAAACCACGACCTCAGCATTCCAGGTTGGTGCCTTATCTGAAAGAGAAGAAACCAGAAGAATGCAGGAGAGGGGGGCCTGCAATGTTTATGATCTTATGCTGAAGCCAGTGACCTCAGCGTTTCGGACTGAGGAAGGAAGGGCTGACTGAGAAAGTTTGAAAAAGTAGCAAACCACAATTGTAGTCCCTTTTTATCAGCTCCCTGAAATGAACTTGCAGCACCAGCAAAAAAACTGAGATATGTGAATAGTCAAGGACAAACGGTTTGAACCTCCTCTCATACCCTCTCTCCTCCCGGAGACACAAAAATCATGTAGGTTTGCAGACAAAGAAGTAAAAAAAAAATCAGGCACTTGTCATGTGAGAGCTAAAGCTGTATAGGTATATAAGATGTAAGAAATCTAACTTCAAGGAGCTCGTGGTTTTGGTGCTATTAACCCCACGTTTTCTGCTGGCTACTAATAAATCCTTCTTCCTCCATCAAGTTGTGTGGGTGTCAACTATCCTCCGTTTGCAGCTAATTCCTGCTACAATCCACTATGCCACCACAGGCCAAGCTCAATTAAGTGTTTTGATCGAGCTTTTAGGGCTTCTGTGTTCCACAAATTACTTTTCTATTCATTCTCTCAATTATTGGGAGAGGGGTATTGAAATCTCCTGCTGTAATTGTGAATTTGTGTATTTACCATTGTAGTTCTCAGTTTTTGCTTCACATATTTTGAAGTTCTGTTCTTAGGTGCATAAGTGTTCAGAATTATTATGTATCTTGATTAACTGGTCCCTGAATCAATATGAAATGATATTATCAATCCCTGGATGTATTTGCTTCTCTGAAATCTACGTTGTCTGATATCAAGAGCTATGCCAGGTTTCTTCTGATTAGTGTTGGTGTGTGTGATGGGTGGAATAGTGTCCCTCCACTGCAAATTTGTGTCTATCTGGAACCTCAGAATGCGAACTTATTTGGAAATAAGGTCTTTGAAAAAATAATTAAAGTAAAGGTTAAGATGCCATCATATGGATTAGGGTGGACCTACATCTATTGAATGTTCTTATAAGAGACAGAAAAGGACAAAGAGACATAAGAAGAAGTTCCCTTGAAGTGGGTGACAGACATTGGAGTGAAGCTGCTATAAGCCAAGGCATCAGCAGAGGCTGAAAGAGCAGCAAAGGAGTCTTCATCAGAGCCTTCAAAGGGGTGATGGCCCTGCCAATGCCTCGATTTCAGACTTCTAGCCTCCAAAATCAATTTATGTTGTTCTCAGTCACCAAGTTTGTAGCAATTGTTATTGCAACCCCAGGAATTGAATCAGCATGGTATATCCTTTACTATCCATTTCCTTTTAATCTATTTGTGTCTCTATATTTAAAGTGGGTTTCTTGTTGGCAGCTGATAGTTATGAGCTTGATTTATTTATCCAATCAGACAACTCTTTGCCCTTTCCTGGGGGGATTTAGACCATGCACATTTAATTCAATTTAAAAAATAGTATTGGGTTTAAATCTAACATTTGCTGGGTTTTTTTTTTCCTGTATTCTTTTTTTTTTTTTTTTTAAGTGAGTGGAGGGGAGAGAGAGAGAGAGAAAGACAAACTTCCACATGCACCATGACCAGGATCCACCTGGCAAGTCCCCTAGGAGGGTGATGCTGTGCCATCTAAGGCTGTTGCTTGGCAACCGAGCTATTTTTAGTGCTTGAGGCAGAGGCTCCACAGAGCCTCTGTGGAGCCATCCTTAGGGTCTGGGGCCAACTTGCTCAAACCAATCAAGCCATGGCTGTGAGAGGGGAAGAGAGAGAAAAGGGGGAGAAGAAAGGGGAGAGAAGCAGGTGGTCACTTCTCTTGTGTGCCCTGACTGGGAATCGAACCTAGGACATCACATGCCAGGCAGATGCTGTATCCACTGAGCTAAATGGCCAGGGCTTGTTTTCTTTTTATGACTTCTTTTAAATAAGTTGTGCATTTTATTATATATTTTTATTTTTTGTAGTTTTCTGCAGTAAGAAGCAGGGAGGCAGAGAGACAGACTCCCGCATGTGCCTGACGGGATCCACTAGGCATGCCCACTAGGGGGTAATGCTCTGCCCATCTGGGGCATTGCTCTGTTGCAACCAGAGCCATTCTAGTGCCTGAGGCAGAGAATATGGAGCCATTCTCAGCGCCAGGGCCAACTTTTGCTCCAATGGAGACTTGGCTGCAGGAGGGGAAGATAGAGAGAAAGGAGAAGGAGAAGGAGAAGGGTGGAAAAGCAGATGGGTGCTTCTCCTGTGTGCTCTGACCAGAAATTGAACCCAGGACATCCACATGCCGGGCCAATGCTCTACCACTGAGCCAACCAGCCAGGGCCAATAATAAGTTGTGCATTTTAAATTTCATGTTATATCCTTTGTAAAATTATTAGGTATACTGTTTGAAGTAATTGATTACAACGTATCTTGGTGTATTTTTCTTGTTTTGTTTTTTTTTTTTGCACTTGTAGTTTGTTGATTTTTTTGGCTATGTGAGTATATAATTTTCATCAAGTTTATAATTTTCAGCCATTATTTCATCAACATTTTTATTGTGCTTTCCCACTGAGAGGATTGTAATTATCTGCGTCTTGGGCTTCTTGAAGTTGTTCCATAGCTTACTGATGTTCTGTTTATATTTTTTCCAGTCTTTTTTCTCTCAGTGTTTTATCTTGGGTCATTTCTATTGCTGTGTCTTTGAGTTTACCATTCTTTTCTTTGCGGTGTCTAGTCCCATCCAGTTTATTTTTCTTATCAGACATTGTATTTTTTTTTTGTTATCTTTACATATATGATTTGGGTCTTTTTGATATCTTCCTTATCTCTACCAAACATGTTCAATCTTTCCATTAGCTACTTGAATATATGAAACACTATTATAATAACTGCTTTAATATCCTTGTCTATTAATTCTGTTGTCTGTGTCATTTCTGGGTCACTTTCAATTGACTGGTTTTCTCCTCATTATGCATCTATTCTTCAACTACTTCTATAATTCTTTTTTCTTTTTAGAGAGAGAGAGAGAGAAAGAGAGAGAGAGACAGGGAGAGAGAGAGAGCTGAGAAGTATCAATTCAGAGTTGTATCACTTTAGTTTTATTTATTTATTTATTTGTATTTTTCTGAAGTTGGAAATGGGGAGGCAGTCAGACAGACTCCCGCATGCACCTGACTGGGATCCACCCGGCATGCCCACCAGGGGGCGATGCTCTGCCCATCTGGGGCACTGCTCTGTTGCATCCAGAGCCATTCTAGCACCTGAGGCAGAGGCCATAGAGCCATCCTCAGTGCCCGGGCCAACTTTGCTCCAATGGAGCCTTGGCTGTGGGAGGGGAAGAGAGAGACAGACAGGAAGGAGGGGGGGGGTGGAGAAGCAGATGGGCGCTTCTCCTGTGTGCCCTGGCCGGGAATCGAACCCGGGACCTCTGCACGCCAGGCTGATGCTCTACCCCTGAGCCAACTGGCCAGGGCCTGTATCACTTTAGTTTATTAATTGCTTCTCATGTGTGCCTTGACTGGAGGGCTCCAGCCAGTGATCTTGGGCTTCAAGCCAGTGAGTGACCTTTGGGCTCAAGCCAGTGACCAGGGGGTCATGTCTATGATCCCATGCTCAAGCCAGTGACACCACACTCAAGCTGGTGAGCTTGCACTCAAGCCAGATGAACCCGTGCTCAAGCTGACAACCTTGGGGTTTCAAACCTGGGACCTCAGTATCCTAGGTTGACATTCTATCCACTGTGCCACCCCTGGTCAGGCCCATACTTAATTTTCTATTAGATGTTAGACATAGTCAATTTTACCTTGCTGAGTGCTAGTATATTTATTATTTCTATAAAATTCTCAAACTTTATTCTGAGATGCAGCTAAGTTATTTGGGAACAGTTTGGTTTTTTTTCAGGTCTTACTTTTAAGCTTTCTTAGGCTGAACCAGAACAGATGGATTTTAGGGTTAATTCTGGTCTGCCAAATTAGGCAAAACCTTTTCTGGTACTTTACCCAATACCCACAAATTCCAAAGTTTTCCAATGGGGCTGTTGAGGACAAGAGCCATTTTTAGCCTTGAGTGAGTTCCAGAAATTTTCCTTCTAATTTTTTTTTTCTTTCCTTGGTCTTAGATTGTTTTTCTACATGTATATACTGATCAGAACTTAGCTACAGACTCAGAGAACTTTCTACAGTTCTCTATAGCTCTCTTTCTATGGATATCCCTCTATTTTCTAGTCTCTGGCTTTTGAATCCTAGTGACTTTAGCACGCCACCTTTATGCTGCCAACTCTGGAGACTGGAGACTGCTGGGTTCCTCTTGCCTGCAATGTGGCCTGGGCATTGTCTGGGCAGTGAGGTGGGGCAATCACAGTACTCATGTCCATTCTCACAAGATCACTATTTTTTGCTTTCTGATACCCAGTATCTTGTAACACCTGTTCCATGCATGGAGAGGGGGGAGTGGTTCTTAGTTGTTTTAGGCCAAAACATAGCTAGTGGCAGAATTCATGCTGTTGCCTCAGTATTTACTCATTGCAATGTGAGCAGGGGTGAATGTCATGCCCTTGCAATCAAACATGCCATGGTTTGGATCTTCACTCTGCCAGTTTCTGGGGTAATGTTGGACAAATTATTTCACCAATTAGAACCTCAGTTTCCTTATTTGTAAGAGAAGTTGAATGATATCTAACTGTAAGGTTGTTGCGAGGATTCATAATGCATAGAAAGTGACTACCATTGGGTAACAGGCTCAAAAACATAATTTAACAACCACATGAATAGAAGCAGGGTTATTTTTTATTTATTTATTTATTTTTTTTTTTCTGAAGCTGTTTCAGCTGGAAACAGAGAGAGACAGTCAGACAGACTCCCGCATGCGCCCGACCAGGATCCACCCGGCACGCCCACCATGGGGCGACGCTCTGCCCACCAGGGGGCGATGCTCTGCCCATCCTGGGCATCGCCATGTTGCGACCAGAGCCACTCTAGCACCTGAGGCAGAGGCCACAGAGCCATCCCCAGCGCCCGGGCCATCTTTGCTCCAATGGAGCCTTGGCTGCGGGAGGGGAAGAGAGAGACAGAGAGGAAAGTGCGGCGGAGGTGTGGAGAAGCAAATGGGCGCTTCTCCTATGTGCCCTGGCCGGGAATCGAACCCGGGTCCTCCGCACGCTAGGCTGACGCTCTACCGCTGAGCCAACCGGCCAGGGCCAGGGTTATTTTTTTAATGGCTCAAATTTCTTCATTGTCTGCTCCAGCTCTGTTCCCGGGGAAAATCTAACCATTCCTCTTGAGCTCCCAATAAAGGGGGTGGGTGGGTATAACTACATATCTTGCACCCTCAGTGGGTAGCAGTCACATTGAGAACTTCCAATAGCACATACTGAAAACATCACGAACATTTGGCTGCATGGAACATTATAATGATCCCTTCTCTGAGGCAGACTGTCTTTACTAATGAGGTTGGGTTTGAGCCAATGTTAAATACAGTTTGCATGTACAGATCGCACACCGATTGGTGGAAAAGGGGCTCAGAAACATTTTGGGTCTAAGGACAGGCCAGCTATGATTAAAGCTTTGCTTCAGATAATGCTCCCTTCCTCTCTCTGTCTCTCTCTCTCTCTGCCTCCATTTTTATGAGCACTTTATATATTAAGAATATTAATCTTTTATCATGTTTGTTGTATGCACACACTTCTCATTTGTTATTCAAGTCTGGTTTTAAATTCAAATACATTTTAAATTCAAATACGTTTTAAACAGAATTTTAACATTTTTTATGCAGTTAAACTCTGGAATTTTTTTTTCCCTTTGAAATTTCTCTATTACAGTTAGGCCTTGAAAAAATCCCATCCAGCAACTGAATAAACATTGATCTTGGTTTTCTTCCAGGTCTTTTTTTTTTATTTTTTTTATTCATTTTGAGAGGAGAGAGGAAGGGGGAGAGAGAGAGAGAGAGACAGAGAGAGACAGAAAGAGAAGGTGGGGAGGAGCTGGAAGCATCAACTCCCATAAGTGCCTTGACCAGGCAAGCCCAGGGTTTCGAACCAGCGACCTCAGCTGGTTCGACGCTTTATCCACTGCGCCACCACAGGTCAGGCCTCTTCCAGGTTTTAACATTTTATTTCTTACTCTAATTAGAATTTGTTTTGACTTTGATGTGCAGTGTAAGGTGTGAAGGTGTTGTAGCTGAGATCATTAATACCAGCTACCACAGCTGTCACCCCCTGAATTCTCAGTGCCTCAGCACAGCAGACTTCATTCTCACTGATCTCAAACCCAATGCAGGGCAGGTGACATTCACTCGGGGACCCAGGCTGCCCTGCCTGCAGTCCCACCATCTCAGTATTTCACTTCCCATTGGGGGACCCCCTCAAATGTTTGGTAAGCACTCACTGTTTCTGCCTCAAGACTTAATTAGTTTTTCCAAATAACTGACCAACGACATGACCTGGCGCCATTTACTATTCACATAGGAAGTGACATCTGTACTATGGTCTGGCCTGCCACATTTTGTTTTATTAGGAACTGTACTTTCCTTTCAAACTGGTTTTACAGTATGTTTTAACATCCTCCAGGGTGAAGTCCTCCCTCATTATTTTTCTTTTTCAAAGTTTTCTTGGCTGCTACATACCATTGTGTCATATCACATATTACATATGATCTATTAGCTCTATTGTCACCTCAGAGACTGTACCCACACCCAAGGATATCTGCTATGGACTGAATGTGTCTCTCCCAAATTCATATAAGAAATCTCTAATGTGATGGATTAGGAAGTGAGGCCTTTGGGAAGATTAGGCCATGGTGGGGTGGGGGGGGGGCATAATAGGATTATTGTGCTTATAAGAAGAAAGAGATTTTTCTTAAAATCTCTCAAACAAGCAGCATCTGGCCTTAGTGTGCCCTGTACCTCTCACTCAGTGGCCTGACACTAGTAGCAGCCATCCTTGGTTTGCAGCTTGGCCTCGCCTGGGCAACTCCAAGCCCAGCATAGTAGCAGCCATCTGCAGATCACCTTGTAGTTCCGGGTGAACCCAGGCAGAACACAGGGTTGTGGCTGACATTGGCCTGCACCTCTCAGGAAGCCCCAGAGCCAGGGCACCCCATGGATAGCTTCTGACCACACTAAACTATCACCATCCAGCCATCCCTAATGGCACTAGAGCCCTGCTAAAGTAAATCTGCTCTGTGGGGTGGGCCCCTGCACAGCTGATCCTCCATGGTGGTCGGAGGATGGTGGTCAGTGGTGGCAGCTAGTCCTTGTAGCTAATCAGCCTGGGAGTAAATCCCTCCCATCGAAATGCCAACAGCAATCAAGGCTCAACGACAAGAGGAGAGTATACACAGCCCACACAGGGAGTACACCTTGAGTGCCCAGCTCTGGTGATCAGGGAAGCTGTGCCCCTGGACCCCACAGAACACCTATATATTAGATCATTCTATCAAGCCTGGGAGACATAGCAGCTTTGCCTAATACATAGTAACAGACACAGGGAGGTTGCCAAAGTGAGGAGACTAAGAAACACATCCTAAGTAGAAGAACAGAATGAAACTCCAGAAAAAGAACTAAACAAGTGGAGACAAGCAATCTATCAGATGCAGAGTTTAAAATACTGGTTATATGGATGCTCAAGTGAATTAGTAAGAACCTCAAAAGCATAAAAAAGGACTAGTCAGAAATGAAAAATACTAACTGAAAAACAGAATAATTTATAGGAAATCAACAGTGGAATAGATGAAACCAAGAAACAAATCAGTGATTGGAATATAAGGAAGCAAAAACAAAAACAAAAACAAAAGAAAGAAAGAAAGGGAAAAAAAACCCCACCAGAACAGCAAAAGGGAAAAAGAATCCCCCCCCCCCCAAATCTGATAGTGTAAGGAGCCTCTGGGACAGCTTCAAGCTTACCAACATTCACATCATATAGGTGCCAGAAGGAAAAGACAAAGAGCAAGAAATTTACAACCTATTTGAAGAAATAAAGACAGACAACTTCCATAACCTGGTGAAAGAAATAGACATACAAATCCAGGAAGCTCAAAGAGTCCCAAAAAAGATGAACCCAATGAGGCCCACACCAAGACACATCATAATTAAAATGCCAAAGGCTAAAGACAGAGAATTTTAAAAGCAGAAAGAGAAAAGCGTTAGTTACCTACAAGAAAGCTCCCATAAGACTGTCAGATGATTTCTCAATAGAAACTTTGCAGGCCAGTAGGGATTGGCAAAAGTTATTTATTCAAAGTGATAAAAAGCAAGGACCTACAACCAAGATTATTCTACCCAGAAAAGCTATTATTTAGAATCAAAGGACAGTTTAAGAGCTTCCCAGACAAGAAAAATCTAAAGGAGTTCATCACCCCCAAACCAGTAGTATTACATGAAACATTCAAAGGTCTTTTTTAGAAGAAGAAAAAAAGATAATAAATATGAACAATAAAATGGCAACAAATACATATCTATCAACAACTGAATCCAAGAAACAAATGAACCAGCAGAACAGAAGCAGACTCACAAATACAGAGAACATTTTGACAGTTGCCAGATGGGAGTGGGGTTGAGGGGATGGTGTAAAAGGTGACGGGATTATGAAGTACAAATTGGTTGTTAAAGAATAGTCACAGGGATATAAAATACAGCAAAAGGAATATAATTAATAATATTCTAATAACTATATACGTTGTCAGATTGGTGTGAAATTTATTGGGATGATCACTTAGCAAGTTATGTAATGTCTAATCATTGGGGTATACACCTGAAACTAATATAATAGTGTATAAAATAAAAAAGAAGAGGAAGAAAGGTAGCCCCCTTCCCATGCCATGCAAGGACAGAGGGAGAAGATAGCTGTCTACAGGCCAGGAGATGAGGTCTCGCTGGACATCAGATCTGCCCGTTTCATTAGCTTGGACTTCTCAGTCTCCAGACTATGAGAAATAAAAGTTTGTTGTTTAACCACCCAGTCTATGGCATTTTGTGTGATAGCAGTCCAAACCGACTCAGACAATGTCCAAATGTATCATATATCTTCATCTTTTACCCCTTTTCCAAACTCCAGTCCCACATTTCCAGGTGCCTGGAAATACCTGAAAATTTGGCTAGCCTCTCTGGTGAGAACTAGATCATGCAGCAGCCAATGGCTGATATATTTTTTAGAGGCAGAGGTATAGAAGTGAGCTGGGACAAGAAGAAGAGCCGATGCTTCAAAATAGTCCCCCACCTCCACTTAAAACCTGGAGAAATAAGTAGTAAGATGTGCTAGTTCCAATGTCTCCTTATTCAGGAGGGCCCACCCCATCTGAGGAATCCTTGAGAAAGTCATTTCAGCCCCTCATGAATCTACACTCTCCTCCCTGTGGCCAGGGTTGAAGGGGCAGGAGAAGAGAAGTACAGCAAGGGTCCTGTGGTACCAGCTTGGAGGAGGAATTCAGAAGCTGGCACCAGTGGCCAGCAGAGGGCTTTCAGGAAGATGTGGCTGCTCTTGCACAATCTGCAATGAAAAACCGATGTCCCTAACACAGTAATAATTGTAATGGCTTCCAGTGTTTAAACACCTACAACATGCTGGCCATTTTTCCAGTGTTTGAACACCTACAACATGCTGGCCATTTTTGACCACCAACTCATTTGACCTTTGTAACTACCCAGCAAGCTAACCAGTGTGACTCTGGTGTACAGACAAGGAAACTCAGGTGCAGAAGTGTTGAGTAACTTACTCAGGGCTACAGAGCCAATGAGGGGCAGAGCTAGGATCTAAACCTAGGCCAGTTGACTCCCACATCTGTGCTCGATGTACACGGCTATGCTGTATTTGCAGCCTTTCAAAATGGTAAGGAGACAAGAATGCTTACAAGCTTCTGAACAGAATTGAAAATTGTCTTGAAAATTTGTTGTAGCTGTGTGGGAGGGGTGCAGTGGAGGGAGAATTTAAAACACTCTCCCTGGGACACGCTGAAGAAGAGTGACGTGTGTGGTGACTTGGGAACCAATTGGCTGGAATAACCAAAACTGAGTTTCCGGGCATTAGACAACTGCTTACATTTGTTCTTTGCTTCAACAAGTAGATCAGATATTAAGAAACAGGCTATTTTTTTTTCTACTACACAGTGCAAAGAAACTTGGTGAGAAATTTAATGAGCCTTGAGCTGAACCTGGGTGAGGAGACAGCTGCAATGTAGATCAGGGTAGAGACCAGATGACCTCCTAGATGACTGAAAGCCAAATAAGAAGTAAATATGTTCTATCTGTGTTAAAAGAAATCACTAGTGCTCCAAGGCTCCCCTTTTCCATGGCATTGAATCTTCAGCATTATTATGCCTTAGGAAAAGCAGTCTCCCTGATTGGCCCTCAGTGGTCACTAGACAGGATGATCACATTCTTTTAGTCTAAAGACTGATTTCATGGTGGGTTGTTTGGGTCAGTTTGGATTTGGGAGCAGAAAATAAACCTTACTTGTAGAACATATTGCAAGAGAAGTGCTTAAGAGACACAGTGGAATAGGTTTGCCCCAGGCCATGCTCCTTCTGGTGCCCTTTGCCACCAACCGAAGTCACCACATAGCTGAGGAGAGTCCTAGACAACAGGAAAACTCTAGCATGTTTGGAACCTGCTGAACACAAGGCTACATCCATACTGTTTAGAGCACAAGAAACGGTTACATGTTTTGCCTAGTGTGCTGTTCCCTTCATGATTACATCCATGTGTATTTCAGAAGAACTTCAGTCTTCTGTTTTTTATTCATTTACACTTTATACTTCAAAAGATTGTTTTGTAAGAGCCACTCAATGCACAAGAAAATCTCATGAGTTTTTCTTCTAAATGAGCCAGCAACTTTCCAAGAATCAGGAAGCTGCAAGTTGCCAAGAATAAATAAATGAACTCCAGAAGGTTCAAGTTTGGTTTAAAACTCTGTGAGGTTTAAGTAGGTTCTATGTCTGGCTTAACTCCATGTTCTCATCTAAGACATAAACCACAGGAGGGAATACTATTCTTGGCAAGCATTCTTTTTTTTCCTCCCAAGATTTGAATTTAATGGTCACTTCCAATAATGATTAATTAAAAATCTTAGCAAAATAGTTATAATACAACAACGAGAGGAGGAATAAAGGCATGGCAGAAGAACTCTTGTCCTACCTAAAGGTAGGCAGCCTCAGGCTTGGTTTTGTTCTGCAATTTGCTGGAAAAAGCAAATCTTATTTGCACCTTTGTTTCCTGATCTATGAGTTGAAGAAACAAGAATATATATATATATGGTCTCTAACATTCTGTGATAAAAATTCAAAATAACCCCTTGTCTCATTCAGGGAGCAAGTAGTCTGGGGATCAAAATTGTTGGTCAACATAGGAATTAGTTATTAAAAAAAAGAAAGAAAGAAAGTGAAAGTAGGCTGGTGAAGGACTAGAAGAAGATGTGTGGTCGAGAAAAAGTGAGGGGGGTATCATAGTCAGTTAGGGCTGCTATAGCAGGATTCCATAAATAAGAATCATTTATTTCTCACAGTTCTGGGGCTGGAAGTCTGAGATCCAGGTCCCAGCATGGTGGGTGATGGTGAGTGCCCACTCCCTGGCTCGCAGACAGCTGTCTTCTCACTGTATCCTCATTTGGCCAAGAGTGAACTCTGGGCTCTTCATTCCCTTGTAAGGGCCCCGGTCTCAGCCTGAGGGCTGTAACCCCACAACTTCATCCGAGCTCAATTACCTCTCCGAACACCACCAAATGAGGATTATGTCTTTAACATGTGAATTGGGAGGGGCACAAATATTCAGTCTATAGCTAGGGGTGTCACAGGTGTTGGTATCTCACCCAAGTCCCCATTCAGGACTGTGCACCCAGCTCCTAGGTGCTCTGGGTGTTGGCGGTTAGTAGCTCATGTCTGCACTCTTGCCTGTGGCGAGCTCTGGACTGCTGATGGCTGGAGATGTGGGAGGTTATAAATCCTGCCCTGTCGGGTGGCATCTTGGCCAATGGGGCCAATGGCTGACTGGTGGGGGAGGCCAATGGCCCAGCCCCTTTGCCTCTGGGCCTTGATGCCCCTGGCTCACCAGAGATCTTGGTGAGCCTGCATTTTCCCTGATATCCTTGCAGGGCTCCTTCTCCTGCTTTTCCTGCTTCTCTCCCTCCTCGCTCTCAGCTTTCTTCTGAGCACATTTCCTTTAAGATGTCACTTGCCCAACAATCCCCATCTCGGGTACTGATTCTGGGGACCTTACCAAAAATGAGGGGAAGAAGAAAGATGAGCTATGCAAGGGACCCATTCATTTTACCAGAACCATGCCAGGCTTCCGTGTCCCAGGCCTGGCACAGCCCAGGTCATGAGGGAGAAAGCAGGGGTGCAGGGCACCAGAGAACCCCTAATGACAGAGCTCTGTGGTCTGGACAGGAGTTTTATTCAGCCAACTAGCCAGCAGTGATTCCCGGAGAGTTACTACTTCAGTGGCTCTGGGCCTGCAAGCAGCTTCACTTGGGTCAATTCAGTTCATGCTGAAGGCTGACCAAGCTGTGCCTGCATGTGCTGAGGCCTCAGCAGCTGGCTGAGAATGGGAGCGGGTGGACGGGCATCATAGTTGGGGATGGACAGCATCTGTTCTTCCCAGGAGATGCATGGATGCAGGACTAAGGGATCCGAGAAGGAGGAACAATCACATTTATCTCAAAGATCAGAAAAATCTTTCTGGAGAAGATGGCATTTATTCCCAAACCCTATGGATGTGTCTGATTTTTTAAAATCGATTTTAAGAAAGACAGAGAGAGAGAAGCAATCATTTGCCATCCACTTAGTTGTGTGTTCATTGGTCACTTCCAGTATGTGCTCTGACCGGGGATCAAACATGCAACCTTGGTGTTTTGGAATAATTCTCTAACAACTGAGCTACCTGGCCAGGGTTGGGATGTATCTGACTTTAAAATGTAGAGACTAAGGTGGGAAAAGGCATCTTATCTAAATAAACATTTTTACACACACACACACATACACACAAACACACACGTACGGGGTAGGGCAAAAGTAGGTTTACAGTTGTTTGTATGGAAAATGATACAACAGTTGATAAATAATAACACAAGAATAAACTCTGTGTCTCATGTACTCACAACTCTAAACCTACTTATGCCCTGCCCTGTATGCATGTGCGTGCACTTGTGTTTTCTCCATGAATCTACCTTGGGTGTGATTCACAGGTCTGAGACACCACATGGGGAATTGAAACCAAGATCCCCGGGGACTTAGAGCCCCAGGATCTGTTTTCCTTCTGGTGGAAGCTCTATGTCCCTAGTGAGTGTCTCAGATACTTTCCAGACACACTCCCTTTTCCATAGTCCTATATGATGGCATATGTGACTCATTCAGGGAGGGCTACAGACAGACCTCAATCCCCAAGGGCACATCAGGGTGATGCTAAGTGAAGGGGAGAGAGTATGAAAGCTCCCTAAAGACAGGGACCCAGGCTGAGCAAGGGCAGGAGAGAATACTGTGTGCCTGAAAGTCTGCACATCAGGGGATTCTCAGAGGGAGGAGAGAAAGCAAGCGAAGGCAAAACGGCAACTGGGGGTGGGTGGTGGGCACCAGCAGATGGTCTGCCTCACTGCCGGGGATGAAGCAGCAACTGTAGACAAAGACGCCATCCTGGAAGAGGAGGACAGCCACACTGGCCCTTCTGGAGGAGTTCTTGGCCAAGCTGGAAAGAGAGGCCTGTCGCCTTCTGCCAAGAAGAGGAATAAATAAAGGATAGTGTCGTTCCTTTTGTTTTCATCTCTGAGAGAGTCAGGGAGCAAAGATGGATGGATGAAGAGTGTTGAGAACTGCAATTGCTTTATGCAAAGGTCAGGAAAGGTGCAGGTTGCACTAGAACCCTTCAGGTTGTCTAACAGGAGAGATGGCAGTGGGAATGAACAACCAGGGACCAATCGGAACCACCAAAGAGAGAGGACTGGACACTATTCTGACTTTGTGTTTCACAGAATGTTTATACAGCAATCCTTTCTGGGGTTTTTCTTGTGTGTGTGGTTTTTTTTTTAGTATTTCTCTTAGTGTTTTTAAGTTTAGAAAACTATTCCTTTCAAGAGGTTTGGGTTTCTTATTCCTCAAGTTTTATACAATATGAAAAATTAACTCTTTAAAATCCCTGGAATTTATTTTGTTACATAGAGTGAGGTGAGGATCTCATTTAAAAAATAATTTGTAACTCTCTTATTGATGAAAAAAGAAGATGGGTGGTATTATTACATCAGTAATTAGAAAAATATGGAAGGGTTGAAAGAAGAAAAAACACATTCTCACCACTCAGAAATAACCATTTTTGGCATCTTCCCTTTCATTCTTTTGTTGGTTACAGTTTTACTGGGTGTGAGCATGTGACACATGCACAATTATATAGGCTAATTTTTAAAATTGCAACTATTTTGATAATAAATAGAATATATGCTCATTAGAGAAGGTGTAGAAGTTACATAAATTTATAAAGCAGAAAATAAAATTCAGTTTTGTATATTTCCTTATCATAATCATATAATATTTATAAGTATACATTTTTGTTTTGTAAATCACTAGGATCATACAATGTATGCTGAACTTTAAGCTTTGTGAACACAGATTAGGGATAGAAGATAATATGTATAAAGGGATGCATAGAGATCTATTTATATATTAGCTGATCTAAATCTTACCTATTTCTCTGGGACCTGTGCTTTATTAGTTTTTCCCAAATAACATATTTGATACTCAGGTCGCTCAATGAGAGTTTTCAACTACATCAGTAATATTTTATTTCTTAAGGCAAATACATAGTATTTGGTTGTGTTATTTATTTAATTTAAAATTTGAGGGGCATCAAAATATGTTTAGTTTCTTTTCAACTATTTTTTTTTAATTAAGTGAGATGTGAGGAAGCAGGGAGGCAGAGAGACAGACACCTGCATGTGCCCCAACTGGGATCCACCGGCAAGCCCCCTACTAGGAGATGCTCGCCCATCTGGGGTAGTTGCTCCGTTGCTCAGCAACCAAGCTATTTCAGTACCTGAGGTGAGGCCATAAAACCATCCTTAGTGCCAACTTACTCAAATCATTCAAGTGATGGCTGCAGGAGGGGATGAAAGAGAGAAAGAGAGAGAGAGAGAGAGAGAAAAGGCGGAGGGGGAGTGGTGGAAAAGCGAATGGTTTTGTCTCCTGTGTGCCCTGACCTGGAATCAAACCTGGAACTTCCACACTCCAGGGCGATGCTCTACCACTGAGCCAACCAGCCAGGGCCTCTTTTTAACTTTTTATCAAATTTATATTTTCAAATTTATAAAAATGGTATAAGAAGCACCCATATACACACAGATTGACTTATTGTTAACATTTTAAACCCATTAGTTTTACTATGTTCTCTCTCTCTCTGTCTCTCCTAACCATTTGATTGTCAGCTATATAAATCATGGTTCTCTACCCCTAAATACTTAGGTATTTCTTAAGAACAGAGATGCTATCTTATATAATTGCCATACAGTTATCAACTTCATACATTTATAGCTTACATTGGTACAAGAATTGTATCTAATCTCCTGTCCATATTCTAATTTTATCAGTTGATCTACCAATGTCCTTTATGACACTTCCCTCTCCAGTACAGACTCCAGGTGAAGTTTAGGTGTTGCCTTTAGTTGTCATATCTCTGTAGCATGTTTTAGTCTAGAATATTTCAGAGCCTTTCCTTGATTTTTATGACATTGACTTTAAAAAAAAAAAAAAAGACAGTTCCTCCTGCCTATCTTTTTAACTAGTGTGTTCTTCCTTTAATCAAATGTTCATTTTGATTAAATTGTGGTTATACTTTCATGACTAGGATATTGTATGGGAGAAGTCGTGTCTTTTTCAGGGTCTCATATTTGGAAGCATGTACTGGTGCCCTGTCCCTCACAGTTGTTAATTTTAATCACTGTCAAGGTATTGCCCATTTCTCCCACTATAGAATTAGTTTTTTTCGGCCCCCTTCTCTGTGATATATATATATATATATATATATATCCTGTGTTTTTTTTTAATCAAAATTTCTCCCAGAATTGTATCCACTAATGATTCTTGCCTGGTCCAATCTAATAGTAATGATTATGAAATGATAACTTTCTAACCCTAAGACTCCCTTCACATTTACCAGTTGGTCTTTGGCATTCAGAGACCTCCCTTCTTCCTCATTTATGTATTTATTTATGATGTTATTTATTAATTCTCAGTATAGGCTCACAAACTCTTTCATTTCCATGGCTTATAACACATTACTGCACTTAATTATTTTGGTGTTCAGAAGTGGCCAGCCCCTTTATGATGGCTTCTGTGTCCTTGTGACAGGACCCTGCCTTCTTCGAGCACTTCCTTACTTCTTGGCATGACGAGATGTTCTTCAAGACTCATCTTGTACCCACCTGTCCTAGCCCATAATCAACTATTTCTCCAAGGATCTAGGTGTTTTGTGCTTAGGTGAAGAGCTTTGCAAGGCTTATTATAGCAATTGCAAAGTCATCACCCCTTTCCCTTAATTTCCTGCTTCCCAGAAGCAACTGAGTTCAACTCTTTAATGGATTCTATTTACCTCCAAATTACTGCATAATATGCTTCTACTGCTGCTTCGAGATTTTTCACAAGCATGCATATTTCCCATTCTCTCATGCTCTCAATTTACTTACATCATGAATTTGGTTGCATCATTATTCAATGTTTACATTATTATGACAATGTAAATACTACCCATGACTAAGGATATTTTTCTTTTCCTACAGAAGGTCTTATTTGCCCTGAAATTAACTGTCTGAATCTTTCTGTTTGCTTTTTTTTTTTTTTTTTTTTTTGTATATTATTTTCCCTAAGTTAGCCTCAAATCCTCAGTCAGTTCTCTGAATCTACTCAAAATATCTCCGATGCATCAGAGGTGCATGCATTTTCATGTTCTGGAAGAATCTGCCCCTGCAGCCCTCTGACCTGCTCAGGTTTGGGCTGGTTGTAATATGGATGCGACCTCTGTTTCTCTTCACCATCTTCTTGGGGGAGTTCCTTTATCTCTTTCTTGGATTCCCAGTCCCTCATTTCCATCTCTTTCTATATTTCATCTTTTCTTCTGATGAATCACAACCTCTAGTAGTTTCCTAAAACAAGAACAACAACAAAAAACAAACAAACAAAAAACAGGGGAGAACCTTGCACTTCTGAAAATGTGTTTATTATATCCTCACCATTAGTTGACAATCTGACTTAATTTAGAAATTTAGGTCAGATACAATTTCCCCTCAGAATTTTGGAAGAATTATTCCCA
The DNA here is from genome assembly GCF_036850995.1 of Saccopteryx leptura. NCBI lineage: Eukaryota > Metazoa > Chordata > Mammalia > Chiroptera > Emballonuridae > Saccopteryx > Saccopteryx leptura. The sequence continues at coordinate 126,427,753 of NC_089508.1, forward strand.
TTAATTTCTAATGTTGCAATCAAGAAGCCTAAAGCAATTTTGGTTCATGATGGTTTGTATGAAAACTTTTTTTTTTCCACTTTCTGGAAAATCTCTTTGTTTTTCATAAACTTCACCAGACATGCCCTGGTGTGGGTCTGGTTTCATCCATTAGACACTCAACGGACCCTCCTGATCTGAAAGTATAATATCTACCCTCTAGTTCTGAAAAGTTTTCTTGATTCTTTTCTTTGATGATTTCTTCCTCTTTGTTTTCTTTCTATTCTCTTTGTGTACCTCCTATAATTCACATCTTGGGCCTCCTAAGTTGAGTCTTAATTTCCTTTTCTGTTTTCTTTTTCATCTCTTTAGGTTTTTTTCTCCCCCTCCCACTTTTTGGAAACTTTTCTTAGAATCTTCTAACATTTCTAGTCAATTAAATTTTTTTTTTTTGCTATTGTATTTTTAATTTATAAGAGTTCTGGTTTTTGTTCCCTAATTTTTTTTTTTACTATAGCAACCTTTCTTGTTTTGTAGATAAAATGTCATTTAAAAAAGAAAACTATCTCTGAGGATATTAATGGTAAGTTTTCATTTTTTTAAATGTTATTTTTTTCATATACAGTCTTTGTTTTCTTTAGTGTGTCTCTTCTGTTTGTTTCCTTTGACCTCTGTCTCCCTTGGCAGATAGTCGACAATCATTGAACATTTTTTATTTTATTTCTTGTTTATTTTTATTGAATTTATTGGGATGACTTTGGTTAAGAATATTATATAGGTTTATGAGGTGTACAGTTCTATAATAAATCATCTGTAATTTATTGTGTGTTCACCACCCCAAGTCAAGTGTCCTTCCATCACTATTTATCCCCCTTACCCTCTTCTACCTCCCCTGCCCAATACCATACTGTTGTCTGTGTTTATGAATTTCCTTCCTTTGCCTAATTTTTTCACCAGCCATAGTTTTCTTGTTGATTTTCTGTCTGGAAGATATACTCATTCATATCAGTGGGGTTTTTAAATCCCCTACTATGACTGCATTATCATCAATCTTTTTCTTTATGTCTATGAAGATTTGCTTTGCATATTTAAGGACTTCTATATTGGGTGCATAAATGTTCACAAGGGTTCTATCCTGTTGTTGGATTGCTCCTTTTATCATTGTGTAGTATCCTTCTTTGTTTGTTACTATAGCTTTTGTTTTAAAGTCTATTTTGTCAGATGTAAGTATTGCTACCCAGCTTCCCCATGCCTCTTTCCATTTTCTCATAATATCTTTTTCTATCCCTTTACTTTTAGTCTGTGTGTATCTTTTGTTCTGAGGTGGGTCCCTTGTAGACACCATATATATAGGTCTTGTTTTCTTATTCTTTCAGCTACTCTATGTCTTTTGATTAGAGCATTTAAGCCATTTCCATTTAAAGTGGTTATTGGTAGGTATATATTTATTGACACTTTATTCTTTTAATTATGTTTCTTCTTTTCTTTTTCCTTCTCTTCCTTTTCCTCCTTCTTACAAACCCTTTAACACTTCATATAGTACTGGTTTGGTGGTAATGAACTCCTTTAGCTTTTTCATGTTTGGGAAGCTCTTTATTTCTCCTTATATTTTTAAATGATGGCTTTGCTGGGTAGAGTAGTCTTGATTGTATATCTTTGCTTTTCATTACTTTGAATATTTTATGTCAATCCCTTCTGGCCTGAAATGTTTCTGTTGAGAAATCAGCTAACACTTTATGGAAGTTCCCTTTTAGGTAACTAACTCTCTTTCTCTAGTGGCTTTTAAGATTTTCTTTTTGTCTTCAAGTTTTGCCGTTTTAATTATGACATGTCTTGGTGTGGGCCTCTGTGGGTTCATGTTGTTTTGAACTCTCTGCACTTCCTGGACTTGTGTGTCTTTTTTTTCACCAGGTTTGGGAAGTTTTTGGTCATTATTTCTTCAGATAGGCTCTAGATTGCCTGCTTTCTCTCTCCTTCTGGTACCCCAATGATGCAGACAACCATTATGTTGTCCCAAAGTTTCCTAAAACTGTCCTCATTTAAAAAAAATTGTTTTCGCTGATCTGATTGGGTGGTTTTTCTTTTTTACCTTTTCTTTCAAATAGCTGATTCAATCTTCTCCTTCAGCCAACCTACTCTTTATTCCTTCCACTGTAGTCCTTATTTCAGATATTGTGTTCTTCATTTCTCACTAGTCCTTTTTATGGTTTCTGCCTTTTTTCATGCTGTTGAGCATCCCTGTAAGCATCACTTTGAACTTTATATCTGATCAATTCCTTGCCTCCATTTTATTAAGCTTTTTTATCTGGAGATTTCTCCTGTTCTTACATGTGGGGTTATTTATTTGCTTCCTTATTTTGGCTCCCTCTTTGTGTTTGTTTCTATGATATTATATAGATCTGCTATGACTCCCAGTCTTCCTGTGGTGGTCTTATGTAGTAGGTGTCCTGTGGGGTCCAGTGGTACAGTCTTCTTGATCACCTGAGCTGGGTGCTCCAGGATGTCCTTCATGGAAGTTATGTAGGCCCTCCTATTATAGTTGACTCTTGATTGCTATTGGACCATTCATGCATGAAATTTATCCTCAGGCTAGCTGACTGTGAGTCTCCCCTTGATCATGTTGTGCAAGCTGCTTTGCAGGCGCCTACCATACAATGCAGAATTTACCTCACCTCAGCAGGCTTTGGGGTCTTCCCAGATCTCCCTTTGGATATGCTGCTTGAAGCATTCTGTGTCTTTCTCTGGTGTTGTCTGAAACTGGCCACTGGGTATGTTGGCTCTGGGTCTCTTGAGAGGGACTCTGGTGCAGGTCAATGTCAGACACAGCCTGTCACTGGTCCTGGGCAATTTGTTTGGAGCTACAAGCAAAGGATCACTGCACATCTGAGGAAAGCATTTAATATGGGAGACAAACCAAGCTAAGTCTTGTTCTAGGCAATGAAAACAGAGCAGAGAGCAAAAACGAACATGGCCCTGCCCTCAGAGAGGTTATATCTCTGGGTAGGATAAATATTACACAAGTGACTACATAATTAATCATTGTAATTATAATTGTGATTATAATTTCAGAGAAAATTGTCAGTCCACAGGGCAAGGGAAAGAGGCGGTGATGTTGGTGGTAGTTCCAGTATAGCTATCCTTGAAGAATTGGTGCTTAAGTTGAACTCTGTAAGATTAGAATGAATAGATAGAAAAGAAGGAGAGTAGGAATGTTCCAGGAATAGAGAAGAACGTATACCCAGGCCTTGGGGCAGAGGGATCATGTCGGGCTAGAGAGCACTATAAAGAGTTGATGTGGCTGGATACAAAGGAGGTAAATTCATGTTCACTGTTGCAACCCCAGTACCTGGGCAGAGTAGGGGCTCTGTAAAGGATTTGTTTAGTGGATAAGAGAAGGCAGTTGTATCCAGTCTGTAAGGAGGTGCCTGATGGTGCAGTGGGGGCTGCCTTCAACTCTTTCTTGTCCTCACATTTTCACCAGTGACTGGAGTGACAATGAGGAAGCCATGCTCAGTTGGCCAGGGCATGAGAAATGGGTTAAAGTCAGAGGAGGGTTAAATGAGGGACAAACAACATGTGACTGAGTCCAAAAGGAAAGAAAAAACAAACCACCTTAATGTTAGGAGACATCAAACTCTTCTGTGAGGAGGCAGCTTTGGAGGCAGGTTTTGCAGAGTGGGCTGGAAAGGCACCTGTGGGTCAAATAACTTTGCAAATATGATGTATATGTTTGCTGTTTATAGTTTCCATTGGGTGTGGGGTCAGGCTGTAAGCAGGCAGCATCATTATAGCCTAAGGCTTAGTTTTAAGACTTAGTTTTAAGGCTTAGTTTAAGACTTTTTCCTCACTTTTAATACTAAGATCTTCTCAACACTAAGCTTTTGCCCACACCCTTGACTGTTGCATGATGTAGGGTGGTGCACTCTTATGAGGAATCCCATTTGTAAGGTCGGTGGATAATGGGGGATGGCCATGTGGGGAACTCAGACCCTCGAACTTTGGCTGGGACTGCCCACAACCAAGCGCGCCAAAAGAAACTTTGCAGGAACCGTTTGGAAAAAAGCGACCGTCTTCCAGTCAGTGGGATTTCACCACGTTATGTTAGTTCGACTTCCCTAGAGGGACCCCTTTAAATATCTCCCACGCGGTTTAATCCGTGCAACTTCCCTGGTCTCCATCTTACCTCGGGGCCAGGGAAACTTGCCGGGCGGGATGCACACTCTGTACTGAATAAAGCCTTTTTGTTATTCCACACTTGGTGGCTCCGAGCCCTCTTCCTTCCTTCTCGGCAGGGAAAAATACTTTACACCATTTATGCCTCAGATAAGAGACTTTGTATCAGAGACTTCCTTATTTGTTTATTGGCTTAAAGGTTTTGATTTCTACACTATAAAATAGGGCAGAGGTTGATCCTAACTGCATCCAGAATGGCTACTGTGATCTTTGTGGATAAGGAAAATGGAGAACCAGACACACTTATGACTCCTAAGGACCGGCAGAAGCTGGGGCCCCGGCCTTTCAGAGCTTTAGATGGAAAATCTCGGGTTTCAACACCCCATGCTGGCAAAGTGTTTGATGCCCCACCAGCCATACCTAAAGCTCCCAGGAAGGCTCTGGGAACTGTCAACAGAATGACAGAAAAGTCAGCAAAGACCAATGGACCTCTCAAACAGAAACAGACTTCTGTGCTGAAAAGGTGGCCGAGAAGACTGTTAAAGCCAAGAGCTCTGTTCCTGCCTGAGATGACACCTTTTCAGAAATAGAAAAATTCTTTCTCTTCAATCCTGTAGGTAGTATCTTTTGGTATTACAAAAAAGCTTTAGCCTCGAGCTTCTCTTAGACTCTTAATTCAGCTGTAACTTGATATGGATATGAATATGACACATGACCCAGAAGTGGAATGAGACCGAAGCTGGGTTGCTTTGAACAAATACACTTGTTGGTAGATTTATTTGTGAGGTGTCATCATAGGTCAGAAGGGAATTGGAGCAACGATATGGAGAACATTCTTCTTGTCCCCCAGAGCTTACCTCATAGAGGAGAGATGTGTTCACTGACCTTGAACAAGTCTGCATGGATGGCCCTTAGTAAGCCTGTTAGAAAGTGGGCTTTATGTCAAATTGAACAATGCCTGAAAGCTTCACATAGCCAGTGAGTTGTTTACTCTTTCAACCTGCTACATGTACCTGAAATACTTTCTGTTCTAAGAACCAGCTTGAGAGGATACTATATGCCAGGCCCTGCCTTCCAACACTGACTGTGAGCAAGCTGAGAAACAGGGCCTGTTAGGGGAACCGAACCTGGCCTGGGACAGCAAGGGAGATTTTATGAAGTGACACAGAGTGGAGTCTTCAAGGCTCTAGGAGATAGCTAGGTGAAGGGGTGGGCAAGGCAGGAGCATTGCACGCACACTGCATGTAGAAGTGTGTGCAGAGATCCTGAGGCAGAAACAAGGACTGGAGTGGTTCTCAGGGACTGAGAGGCAGAGTGAAGGACGATATAGGTGAGGCAATGGGGGCCAATCGGGCAGGGCCTTCTGGCCTTCTCAGCTGGGTATTTTCCCTTTCATCCAAAGGGCATTTGGTCATTCTAGTACACGGCCTGGTTGTTTGTGGCTTTTCTACATTACAAAACAATTCCACAATGAGTATTCTGGAAATTACATTGTTGTAAGTTTGTGAGTATACCCAGTGAGTAAACTTGAACTGCTGAGTCTCAAATGATGTGTGATGTTCTGATAGCATTCATGCTAACAATTACCATTCAGTCATTAAAGAAGATGAGGTGGATTTATGCATATTGACCAGGAAAGGGAGCTACAGGATGCTGTGTTTCAGGAAAGAGACATGGCCAAGATGTCCTATGAAATAGCATAGATTGCTGAACGCACCAGGGGATGAGGGTGCCTGCTTCTCCTATGTTCTCATACCGAAATGTTTTAAAACTATCAGAAAGGCAGTGGGTGTCTCGTTTTAAATTGAGGTGTGTGTGTGCCCAGTGAGAGCATATTTGATAATTAGCCATTTATAGTTATTTTAACTTTTGTTTGTATCTTTGATTTCCTTTGATTATGTGATTTTTTAAAAAGAGATTATAGTGGATAAAAGAAATTAACCCTGTTATGTAAGGAGCCACTGCACCACTTCACCCGCAGGTGTTGTAAAGTACCAAAAACTACAGAATTGATATTAATATTTTAAGAGGCTTAAAGAACATTTTATTAATTTGGGTTAAGGTGTGCAGAGAAATTGTGAATGATCTCTCTACTCTGTGATTGGCGTAAAACCGGAATGGCCTTTGGCATTGTATTGTAAATGCAAAGAGAAGGAAAACATGGATTCCCTGACATTCCACTACACCTGTGAGGAAAGAGGTGAATGGCTAGCGGGGTGCAGGAAGAGAGAAGCCAAAATAAACCTTTTCTTATAGTAATGAGCCATTTGCGGGCATTTGTCCCCACAGAAACTACCTCTCCCATATGAATGCATAATTTGTGTGATTCTGGACACAGAGATGATGAATAAACATTAGAAAATATAGGAATGTCTTTTAATATGTAAAGAGACATCTTTCTACCATTGTTTTGACTTGTAAATTTTGTTTTCTCCAAAGTAATGTATGGCTTGCAAATTGAACATGGTCCTATCATGTTAAAAGGCATTTGACTGAAACCAATATGGTCAAGGGCTCCTAATTTCAATTTTTGCTTCTGTACTTCCCACTTACAATACTATAAAAACCAGGTAGAACAAAGGGCCGGCGCGCTCTCCTGTCGGAGTTCCTGCCGCTTGGCCAAGCTAGACAATAAAGCTTTGATGTGTAAACGAAAATAAATAAATAAATAAATAAAATAAAATGGGGCAGACTGGGAGCTTGCTCTCTCAGTTCCTGAAATTAGCATTGCAGAGGAGAGGTAGCCAAGATAGCAGAGTGCTGAAAGAGAAGCCAGTTTGTGCAGAGAGAAGGAGATAGGGAACAGAGGTGAATAAGGCTGGTGAGGTAGAAACCTTTGATTCTAAGAAACTCAGATAAGTCGGTGGCTTTGGGAGCCCTGAATGGAAAGGGAAGTGTTTTCCTACTGTGTGTATTTCTTGCCCACTGGGTGCAAGCTAGGATTAAAGCTAATGGCCCACCAGTTCTTGGCTCTGTTGTTTCATTACTATTTGTCCGAATCAAATGCAAACCTGCATGGGCCAAGCAGCTGTGATGGTGGCCGTGGCTAATGGCCATACAGCCCCCTAGCCAGCAGTAAGGCAGGAATCAAGGTCTCAGAGAACAGAGCAGTGTGAAGACAACTCCATGAGAGAGAGGCTTGGGTGTAGGGATCCTGCTGGGTGGCAGGAAGCTGAATTAAGAGGTGGGCAAGGTAGCATCTCAGCTTCTTTGGGTCTAGGATACCCTACTCCAGAGTAACTGTTCCCCCTTCCTGGAGCCCAGCACCAGGAGGAGCCTGGGTCAGCCTTCTCCATCCAAAGCCCTAAAGTCTACGGCTTTTCATCTTCTAGTGCTGGGTAAAAGGCAACTGTGCATGTATTTGGTTTCTGGGAAGTGACAAAAAAATGGCCAAGCTGGGTGTATGGCCAGTGGCTGTCACCGTCGTGGCCATGCAGGTTTTCATTGAATTTGGGCAGATGGTAAAGAAACAGTGGAGCCAAAAAATGGTGGGCCATTCTGTTTTTTAAAGTCTCGTACCGGTAGATGAGCAAACAGGTGGGGAAGACAGCTTTCCTCTCATTCAGAGCTCCCAAAGCCCTGACACATTCTCTACTTCCACAACCCAGAAAATTGTCTGCGGTTCCTCCTAAAATCAAAGGCCCCCACCAGCCTCAGTGGAGCTCCCAAAGCCCCTCAGCTCTGGTTCCACATCTGCACTCCTTCTTCTCTTCCTGCGAACCCAGGCTGGGGAAAAAATTCCCTTCTCCAGCAAACATTAGCAATATGATAGCCCCTCTCAAACAGGAAGGTAATCCACAGTTTGCAATCTGCCATTGTGAGGGCAAGCACTGCAGACTTTCACAAACTACATACACAGGGCACTGCCCAGGCCAATGCAAAATATAAGCGAGCAAACCTAAAAATCACATTTTACAAACTTATTTTCCCAACACCGGGAAAGCTCCAGATCATCCAGTGCAGCTTCATTTCCCACGGCTTCCCAGTGAATATCAGGGAAAATTTGCTCAATCTCATTGCTCAGATTACATCAGAGTGGAGACCTACAAAACCTGAACAAAGGAAAGGAGGAACCACCACAGCTGTGACTGCAGGCCATTAGTTTTGATAAACATCTACATCTGCACAGAGCCAGGGTCATTCAGGGTTATCATTCAACAAACATTTCTGTGTGCCTTCTCTGTGCCGTGCACACCGCTGGCACTGGGCAGCTTGGCTATTCTTTCGACACTGAGAAATGCTCTAAATAGCCATATTTGAGGCAGGAGATGTCCCAGAGCTCAGTCTCTGAGGAAGTGGGTTGGCGTCTCTAAGTATCCAGAAGTCTTTGGCATTCACTCTTACAGGGCAGGAGGAACTGAGGCTTCCTCAGGGACCAAGAACACACAAGGATGCAGCTCCCTGGGAACAGGCAGAAGTGCACAAACTCAAATGGATTAAGGGTGCAAATTGAGCACTTTGACCTGGCTCACTCATGTCAATAAAGACCTGCAAACACTCTGCTCTGTATTGAACCCAGCACTGGGTGATTTATTCATTATTCCCTTCCCGGACTGGAGGGGAAAGCATGTATACCTGGGCCCAGCACAGATGAGTGTGGTCAGAAATCACACCACTTACAAGCCTCACAATGAGAAAATCAGCTGGCTGGAGGGGGATGCTCACAGGTGGGGCAGTGGCTGGAGGACTGGCCTGCCAAGGCGAGTCAGTCTGCTCTTTGGAGTAGCACCAGTTGGCCAGGCAATCAGCCTCCCAGCCAAGGCGGCCAGCTTCTCGACCACCCGGCTTGGCACTTCCTCGCCAGACCACAAGGAAACAAACTCGACTCCACCCAAGAGGAGGGCTTCTGTGACCTGAGGTGGCCTCTCTCTGAAGTGGACAAAATACTAGGAGCAGCATTAGGATCTGTCTGAAAGGCTGCTTATGAGATAAACCACGAACTGCTACCTTTCCTGGGATGCTCTGGGTTCCAGGTTCTTCTGGCCCAGCCAGAGGGCTGGGCTGGTGTCTGTTCCGATCCTCCAACCAGTGTGCCTGTATGTCATTGGCTGCTAACCCATGGCCTCAATCCTTCAGTCTCTGTGTCCTACAGGGCAGAGCCTTCTGGGGGGCCAGAATTTTGTTTAGAGTTGACAGGTACCATCTGGCACAGATAGCCCCTCTTGGAATACAACAGAGGTCTTCAAGTAGTTGACAAATTCTTTCTCTTTCGGCCTCTGTTTCCTCAACTATTCCTCATATTTCCGGACCTCTCCATGTCCTGACATTTCGTTATTGACTATTTCCCCCTATGCCTTTCCAATTATATCTCCAACTCCCCTGACAGGATGCACCTCCTGTGTGTTCTTACCACGAGAGTAATAATGACAAAAAGACTATTACATACCAGGCATTTCCCCTGTGTTATTTCATTCAACTCTCACCTGGTGAGTAGTAATTAGGTCTAGTTTACAGATGAGGAAACTGAGGCTGAAAGAGGTAAAACAGCTTTTGTGGATTCAACCCTTGATTGGTCTGACTGCAGAGACTATGTGCTTCTTTCTTTCTTTCTTCCTTTCTTTCTTTCTTTCTTTCTTTCTTTCTTTCTTTCTTTCTTTCTTTCTTTCTCTTTTTTTTTTTTTTTTTACAGAGACAGAGAGTCAGAGAGAGGGATAGACAGGGACAGACAGACAGGAATGGAGAGATGAGAAGCATCAATCATTAGTTTTTCATTGCGCATTGCAACACCTTAGTTGTTCATTGATTGCTTTCTCATATGTGCCTTGACCGTGGGGCTACAGTAGACTGAGCAATCCCTTGCTCAAGCCAGCAACCTTGGGTCCAAGCTGGTGAGCTTTTGCTCAAACCAGATGAGCCTGCGCTCAAGTTGGTGACCTCGAGGTCTCGAACCTGGGTCCTTCCACATCCCAGTCTGACGCTGTATCCACTGCGCCACCGCCTGGTCAGGCGAGACTACGTGCTTCTGAACTCTGTGACATGCTGTCTTGCACACCCAGAGCCCGGTGGGTTTATTAGCTAAGATGCTCTAGACATCTGTTTCGGGGCCTTGCCAAACTTGGGGGCTTTCTTCTTCAAAGCCAGGCTGAGCGCTGAGAGACTAGCCAAGCCTTTCGTCTCTACCAAATGCAGCATCAAAAAATATAAATAAATAAATAAAGAAAGAAAAGCATTATCTACACTGCTTTTCCCTCTTCTTGAGCTAAGCAACTCTTCCAGAAAGAGGAATGGAATGCTAATTTCCCTCATTATTCTCTCTAGAGCAGACATATGGCTCAGGATGTAGTCTGTTTATTCCTCTCTTCTGCCTTATTTGGGATGCAAGGCAGCACCATTCTCTCTAGTCCAGGGGTAGTCAACCTTTTTATACCTACTGTCCACTTTTGTATCTCTGTTAGTAGTAAAATTTTTTAACCATCCACTGGTTCCACAGTAATGATGATTTATAAAGTAGGGAAGTAACTTTACTTTATAAAATTTATAAAGCAGAGTTACAGCAAGTTAAAAGCATATAATAATAATTACTTACCAAGTACTTTATATCAGATTTTCACTAAGTTTGGCAGAATAAATCTTTATGAAACAACTTACTATAGTTAAATCTATCTTTTTATTTATTCTTTGGTTGCTCTGCTACCACCTACCATGAAAGCTGGAATGCCCACTAGTGGGCGGTAGGGACCAGGTTGACTACCACTGCTCTAGTCTATTTATGGAGCAAAAGACCAAACCAACAGGGTTCCTTAACCAAAGGATCTCTAACCAAGAAATTAGTGACTAATGCTCAGCATCCTTGGGGCTTGCAGTCAGAGACCTTACAGAAAAGTGTGCCATGACCTAGCCTATCTTGCCCAGGAACAATGAACATGACATATTACTGTCTTTCCTTCCCCTAAGCAGGGGAAAATATGTTACATGGCTAGAACTGGGGGTCCAGGCTTCAGTGGGAGATTACCCATAGCAACATTATATACAATCAACGAAGCTTCAAGTGAATATTTGCAAAGAAATACTCTGGTCTTACTCACATGTGGGCTATGTTTGGCATTACAGTTAAGGAGAGAGGACTGGGACTAGAGTCCAGCTTAGGAAAGGTTCTTTCCTCCTCAGAGAAGTTGGGTGACCTGCACGGGCAGCCAGGTGGGGCTTACAGAGCCTGCTCCCTGACCACATCAAGCCAGGTAGCAAATCAAATCAACCTGAGAGATAATTCAACCACAACATTACCATGGCAACCTCAATGCAGTTCTAGATATTCTAAACCTGCCTGGTGGTCTGGGGTTGCTCCAATCATCCATTAGGCTCAGCATGGGTGGGTGGGTGGGTGAGGGCTGTCTACTTTGGTGTAAGCATGGGGATGGAGAGACGCCCAGAGAACATTGCTTGTGGCCCAAGCCCAGATGCAAATATACAAAGTGACCTGGACCTGGGACGCTGTATGCTGACGTGTGTGCTTGGGATTGATCACACAGAATGAACTCACCGATTAGATATTATGAAAACTCAGCTTGAATGCAGTTGGGTGTGCTGAGAGACTTAGCCATTCACATGGAGTGAGCTCCCTAAGTAGGCACCAACCTGAATAAGTGGTAATTTTTTTTTCAAAACTCAAATGATACTGAAAAAGGGATGTAAAAATGTAAATTGCCAACCAGAGGGAAAAAACGTTCTAACTTTGTGTGGTTTTTAGTGGAAACTTCTGTAAATTATAAAATATATTTTTAAAACTATAATTTAGTAAGAGGTTCACTTACATATAATAAGATATAAATGTCTTATAAGAGTAGAGCTTGATGACTTTGGCATATTTGACTACTTCTGAGATCAGAACACAGAGCATGTCCTTATCCCGGGACATCCATTTGTGTTTCTTCCCAATCAGCCCCTACTCCTGGATGAGAACTGTACCAATTCTTTCATTGTATATGAATTTTTGCCTGTTCTTGAGTTCTGCAGAAATAGGATCATATCCATGCATACCTGGCTTCTTCTGCTCAATGCATTGTCTTCGAGGTTAATCTATGTTATTGCGTGTGTCAGTAGTTAATTCCTTTCTATTGCTGAGGAGTAATCCATGGTATGAAAATAATGAATTTGTTTATTGAACTGTTGATGAACATTTGTGCAATTTTCAGTGTTTGGTTATTAAGAATAAAACAGGGGATACTGTCAGCTGGCAGGCAGTCAAAGAACACACACATCTGGCCTTGACTGTTATAGTTCAACCAAGAGGGGGCAAACCAGCGCTCTGCAGGCTGCAGTGAATGAGCCACTACCCACCCTGGCAAATGGCCATCTGACCAGGGAAGTCAGACCCAGCAGAAGTTCATTGCCATCTTCGCCCTGGTCTGCTGCTTTGCTGTTCTTGTTGCATTGATAATCTTTGGCTATGGACATCATGGGAGAGGATGAGGAGGGATGCTCAGAAAAAAAATTGTCAAAATAAATGTCAGTAAGAACATACAAAATCCACTGCTGAGGTTGCTAGGAAGAGGCCACACTGAGCGGTTGACCTAGAAACAAAATTATAAGTGATTAAGAACTACAAAGATTGAAGACCAGGGACAGTTGTTGCTTGCAAGCCAGCATGCCCCATTCCATCATGGCTATTATCTTAAAGAATAAGAACAAAAAGAGGCAGAAGCTGTTCAAGGAGCTGCTTCATTAAAACAAAACAAAACAAAAAAAAACTAACAAAAATTTGAGGAGGGCCCATCTCAGACATGAAGAGGCTTTTCATGACTGAGTTGAAAGCCAGACACAGACGTGTATTCCTTCAACTCCATGAAGATCATAGTCAAAATAAGAAGTTTGTTTGCAATGTTGAAGGAAAGGGTTGGACCCAGCTACGATGTTGACCTTGTCGCTACCTCGGGGTGGTTAAAGGATTCAGAAACTGTTATATATTATATCATGTGAAAGTGAGTGGTAGCCTGCCTGTGCTGGAGCAAGGGTGGCTGAAAAGTGTCTGGAAACTCTAGAAAAAGCTGATTGTGGAGGAAAATTACTCGCCAGAACAAATAATTCAATATGAATATGACCTCCCTATTCTGGAATTGGTTGCCTGAGAACACTTCCATCAATAAGGAGGCCATGTCAAGGCCAAGTTTCAAGACTTTTAAGAACAGGATAACCGTCTTGCTTGGAGGCAGTGTTGTGGGAATCAAACTGAATCCCTTTATGATTCCTAGAAATGTAATCAGTAGGTCAAAGGTCACATGCATTTAAAATTTGGATAGATGATACAAATTGTCTATATAATTAAGATGTCCTATTACTTGTTTTCTCTACTCTTGCCAACATTGTACATTATCATCAAATTCTTTGTCTTTGCCAATCTGATAAAAAAAATGTATTTTATTTTTAAAAAATTATGAGTAAAGTTAGAAATCTTTACTCATGTTTATGAATCATGTCTACTTCTTCATCAGTGGCTTGGCTTTTGTCTAACATAGACACATCATGGCCTCTGTCTAACATCTTTAGGGAAAGTGTGGCTTGATGAAGGACCCAGGAAGACATAACATATCTGAGACCAAAAAAATAATCATTATAATAATAGTAATACTAGCACAATAAGCAGCATCACATGGACCAAATCTGTTTTGTCAGAGAGGCATAATGGGATGTTTGAGCCTTTCTTGTCCATTGAATCACAAAAATAGCATGTTGTAAGAGATATTCACCAGTAATTATTCATGCTTTATGTTGAAAGTTGATTATTGGTGCATCTAGAAGGTGACCTTCCACTGTCATCTCTTTGCTTCAGTAATTGTAATATTTACTACATTAGATGAAGTAAGCTTGTCCTGGAAAAAAGCCCCCCCAAAACTAGAATTAACTTTATTTGTTCATATTTGTGTAAAAATACCATATTTCCCCATGCTTAAGATGCACCTTTTTCAAAAAATTTGGGGTCTAAAAACTGGGTGCGTCTTATACAGTGGTTGTGGCATTTCAAATGCCACAGATGGAACTGAGAATGAGGCAATCAATATATGAAGACAGTCATTCGTCATCAGACACAGATGAGGACAAGCTAACAGATGGGAGTTTTGACAGTGATAAGGAGTTGTATGAATTTTATGGTGAATAAAACTTGAGTTCAATAACTTTATGTAATACATTATTTTTTTCAAATTTTGGGCCCCAAATTTAAGGTGTGTCTTATACATGAGAGCATCTTATACCCGGGGAAATACAGTGTATACTGGATTGGGACATATACCGAGGAGTAGAACTGTATTAGAAACTGCCAAGCAATATTCTGTAAGTTTAAATATAACTTACAGAAATGTGAAATCAAAGTAGGAAAGCCTTAAAATTGGCTTACTAATTCATAAAATATTTTTTAAAAGCTAAAATAAGAGGAGTCATGCAGCATTTTAAGTGCTTTATGGAGATAGAGTGACTTTATCCTCAGGAGCCACAAATGTGCTCCTAAGATACACATTTTCAAAAGTTTAGATTATAAGTAAATTGACTTTAGGCAAATTGGTCTTAAGCAAATGGGCCCAGAGGCTCAATATACATACAGCCTTATCAATCAAGACAAATCTCCCCCATTATACACTGGCGTAATTGGATTTTAAAACAGTGCAGACTTGACATTAGGCCCAGAGAGGTTTCATACTGGTGGGAAGTACATATATTTGTGTACATGGACATACAGGATTAGGATGTTGGAACAAGTAGACACTTGGCAGAAAGAGGGAGAATTCCGGCCCTGTTCACTGAGCTCTGGGGAGGCTGGCAGGATGCCCAGAGAGTTAAAACCATGAGCCAGAGAAGGGGCCTATGGCGGGGAAGGTCTTGAGGCACTTGAGGGTGCCGGGGTCTAGCCCTGGGGGGAATCTAGGGGTCCCACAGGAAGAGACGGCATCAGCGCAAAACAAGTGAGAGAGCTGAATTCTTTTTTAGCATTTACTGCCAGGCATCTCTGCCAATGGCTAGTCTAGCTTTATTTTTATACACACACTAAATTACAATCACATGGTATTCAGAATACATTGATTAATAATTGTTTTTGTTTCACTATGGTTACATATTTCTAGGCAACAGTTAATTCATTTCTATAAGCTATAAATCAGGTGGTAAGCCATTCTAAGTACAGTTATACAATAACTTGAGCAGCAACAACAATATTGGCGCAAACTTCTAAAAGGTCAGTATTGATTAATAACTCTATTTTATCTAAGGGTCTATTGTCTAGTCAAATTTTATTTATCTACTATATTCATATACTAGTTAAGTCTAACTTTATTTTTCTCAGAGTGTTCCACCACCTGCAGGTCAGGTATGCAAGAAGAAAGGAAAGTTTCTCTACTTTACCACATGAAAAGGCTAGGGAGGGAAAGTAATGAATTAAGTGAAGGCTGAAAGGTGCTTCTGTGTGTAGTTACTGTTTCCTACCTATTCATAAGTCACGATCTATTTTTTCTAATATGATTAATAGGAAGGAATTCTCCTACAAACTTAACCCTTTTCGAGGGATATCATAGCCAGCCTCTTATGTCTATGAGCC
This sequence comes from Saccopteryx leptura, assembly GCF_036850995.1. Taxonomy (NCBI): domain Eukaryota; kingdom Metazoa; phylum Chordata; class Mammalia; order Chiroptera; family Emballonuridae; genus Saccopteryx; species Saccopteryx leptura. The sequence continues at coordinate 126,443,426 of NC_089508.1, forward strand.
CAGGCAAAGGGGCTTACAGGCTTTTCTGTGGAACTCACACCCTCTGTCTCATTTCCAAAGAAATTACTACGATTCTGCAGGGAAAGCACGGTGTTATTATCCCTGTGCTATCAATGATAGCACACACACCCAGAAAAGAGGGGATAAAAAGCCAAATTAATTCAAAAAGTTAAAGGGGGAAGTATTGTTGTGCCTTTTCTCTGCTGTGACTGTGTCAACCAGCAGCCGTTGATTGGTTTCCGACATGAGGGCCCCCATGGGGTTTGCTTGACAATGTGGGGACCTAAATATGGGAAAGAGCTGGGGTGTCATTATATCTAATGAGGAAAATAAGGTAGGGGCAGTCCCTAGGGATGGTGGCATAGAGAACTATGTACCAAGGTGTCTGCAGTACACACAGGCTGCACAGGTTGACATCTATCTGAGGGGAAAGACGGCGCTTGTATCAGACTTAGGCAGTCCTTGTCCCAATGGCAGATTTTTTAGCCTTCATTGCCAAAATGTTAGCAGACAGACAGGACTGCAGATTTAAAAAAAATTTTATATAATAATTCACATGTGTTCACTATCTCTTCTGCCTTAGTGCCTTCCACACTTTTTGATAAAATTGGCTTTAGCATAATCTTGAGCTATTAAAATATTAACCCGGACAGAACCAGAAACAAAGCCCGCTGGAATGCCACCACGGACTTGCCTCCAGGGTGACAAGGACTCATTAATCAACATTCCTAGAGAATGACTGTCCAACCAACTATAAATCTACTTCTGAGTCCCCACTGACATTTCCACATGTTCACAAGAGACTCATGAGAGATTTAGAAAACAGCTTCACAGAAACAAGACATGAAGCCTATGACACTAATGAAGCCTGACCCATTAATCTAGTAATTCATACAAAAGAGAAATGAGGTTAGACTTCTTAGTAAGTCAGCACTAGCTCTGGGCAAACATCACTTTCTTTTAAACCATCTGTTTAATCTCATTCATCTAGATTATCGTTGGCACGAATAGTACTTGTCAATCAGATGGCAAGTTTCATCTGTCCCTTCACTTTAAAACCAAGACTCACTCCATTTTTCATTTTCATTCTTTTGGCTACTCTTTCTGACTTTCTAGGATCATTCAAAGATTTTACAGGTGACTCCTGTGGTCATTCGAGAGGTCATTGTCGGGACCAGGTAACTTAAAGCCATCTAAGCAAGCTACGTAGTGTATTCAGTATAAGTGAATTTCTGGAGTGTAAGTGGAAAGCAACTTTATTTTTTCTTTGTTTGTTCCTTAGAATTAATTTAGTGATGGCTCCGACTGGTTTGCTCAATGGATAGAGTGTTGGCCCAGAGTGCAGACGTCCTGAGTTAGATTCTCAGTCAGGGTACATAAAAGAAGGACAATCTTCTTCTCTTCTCCTCTCTCTCCCCCTTCTCCCTCTTTTCCCTTCCCGTAGCCAGTGGCTCAATTGGTTTGAGCATCCACCTGGGCTCTGAGGATGGCTCCGTTGATTTGAGCATCAGCCCCAGACGAGGTTGCTGGGTGGATCCTGGTCACAGCACATGCGGGAGTTTCCCCTCCTCTCACTTAAAAAATAATTTTAGTGAGGGGCATCCTTCTGCTGTTTGTGGATGAAAATTCATCAGCCCCCTGATTTTCTAATCACTCATGATAAATAAAAGTTCTATAATCACTTTAAGTCACCAAGTGCAGTCTCCGTTTTGATATTGAAAATCTACTCCTATATAATGAGCAAAACCATCAGCTCTGTCTGATGTTCAATCTGCCTCCTCAGCCAGGGCCCGAGCAGGCTGGGGAGTTCACTGCGGATAGAAGCATGGATTGGGGCTTCTTCTTTCTTACCTGTCTCTCCTACCTCAGCTTGCCAACCCGGAATCTTACTCCTCCGTGGTGGGGTGGTGCTGAGAGGTCCCTGGAGGAGAAAAGCTTCTTGGTACCTTTGTAAAGTGTTTCTTTGCTCTCTGGGCCTAGCAAGTGTTTTAAGCCTTCTCATTCTTTGAATTTTTTAGGCTGGAATTGGACCCCTGTCTCCCATGTTCCATCTTCAGCCTCAGCTTCCAAACTGCTCTCTTTTGAAGTCTCTCTATCTCTCTGTTTCTAATGAAAGGGAAGTAACTGCAGCACACAAACTACTCTACCCCAAAACCTCCTCCTCCCAAATCCTCTCCCATCCCCACTCTCCTGACCCAAACACTCTCACTGTGGGTGAAGGGCTTCAAGAGAAATTCCACAAGTTCAAAGACACATATGCAATATTTGAACAGTGGCTTCCTCTGGGATGGAACTTCACATTGCAGCCAAATGGGAGGCAGAGTCTAATTTGTATTTTTGGCTAATGTAGCTTTCCACTATCTGTTCCTCTGTCTTGACCTTTAGTTTCCTCCATTCTAGTTTGATGGCATTTCTTCTTAATAGGAGACAGATGAAATTAGAAGTTAAGAATGTCTGTTGTCTCTGAAACCTCCTTGTGTTACGTAACCTCTCCCTCAAGCGCAGGGGTTTGCCTTCTTTTTGAAATATGTGCTTTTAAAGACCACAGCCACCAGGCTATTCAATTAATTTATAATAAATAATATGGCCCTGGCCATTTGACCCAGTGGTAGAGCATCGACCCAATGTGTAGATGTCCCAAGTTCAATTCCCGGCCAGGGCACACAGAAGAGGTGGCCATCTTCTTCTCCACCCCTCCCCCCACTCTCTCCTCTCTTTCTCTCTCCCCCTCCCGCAGCCATGGCTTGATTGGTTTGAGCACATCTGCCTGGGTGCTGAGGATGGCTCCATGGAGCCTCAGCCTCAGGGGCTAAAAAACAGTTCAGTTGTGAGCGGCCCCAGATGGGCAGAACATCAGCCCTAGTTGGGGGTTGCTAGGTGGATCCTGGTGGAGGCACATATGGGAGTCTGTCTCTCTATCTCCCCCCACACACATTTGGAAAAGAAGAAAAACAAACAAACAAATTAATATGATGGTCCACAGATCTCAGTGCTCATGTTCTTATTACTTTCTAATGAGAAAACTAAAATAGGAGTGGGGAGGAGGGAAGCAGGGAAGAGAATCTAACATTTATTGAACACTTCCTACATGCTCACCACTTTATAGTCATTATCTTATTAAATAATCATGACAGTCATGGGGGTAAATATTATTCCTATTATACTGATGAGGAAACTCAGGTACAGAGAAATGAAGTAGCTTGTCTAACATTTGTCTCTAGCCTGGTGTGTGCTTTTTCTACTATATCTCTGAATCCCAAATTACTATCATAAGATAAAATGGTGAGCTTGGTAGTAAAAAATAAAAATAGATTTTTTGATTTTTTGTTTTTTACAAACATCAATGCTGTCTCTCTGGAGGGGACAAAAAAGGAAAATTAAAATTGTCAGCTACAAACCCCTAAAGAGTTGCCATATATATATATATTTTTTTGTATTTTTCTGAAGCCGGAAACGGGGAGAGACAGTCAGACAGACTCCCGCATGCGCCTGACCGGGATCCACCCGGCACGCCCACCAGGGGGCGATGCTCTGCCCCTCCGGGGCGTCGCTCTGTTGCGACCAGAGCCACTCTAGCGCCTGGGGCAGAGGCTGAGGAGCCATCCCCAGCGCCCGGGCCATCTTTGCTCCAGTGGAGCCTCGGCTGCGGGAGGGGAAGAGAGAGACAGAGAGGAAGGAGAGGGGGAGGGGTGGAGAAGCAGATGGGCACTTCTCCTGTGTGCCCTGGCCGGGAATCAAACCCGGGACTTCTGCACGCCAGGCCGATGCTCTACCACTGAGCCAACCGGCCAGGGCCAGAGTTGCCATATTTTTTTAAAGGTCTTACTTAGTAATAGGCATGTAATAATTTTATAAAATCAAAATAATACTGTATACACTATTCTGAATCTTAACCTTAAACCTATAATACTGGGAACATTTCCCATTGCCAATAAAATTCTTTGAAAATAATTTTTAATGGTTTTGTACTAGGCCAATGTATGTGTAATACCATGATTTATTTAGCCTTTGTTGGCTTATTATCAAACCCTGAAGTGTTTCTGTCTTGTACTATTTTGGCTAACATCATAATGTATACCATTGTGCATAAATCTGTGTGTGAATTTCTGATGACTATTACAAGAGGAGTTACTGGATCAAAAGGTCTGGGATTTTTAAACACTTGATACAAATTGTCACATTGCTTTCTAGAAAGGTTCCTAAGAGATGGACTTATCTCTTTTTTTGTTACAGAGACAGAGAGAGGGACAGATAGGGACAGACAGGAATGGAGAGAGACTAGAAGCATCAATCATCAGTTTTTTGTTGCGACACCTTAGTTGTTCATTGATTGCTTTCTCATGTGTGCCTTGACCGGGGGGCTACAGCAGACCAAGTGACTGACCCCTTGCTCAAGCCAGCGACCTTGGGCTCAAGCTGGTGAGCCCTGCTCACACTAGATGAGCCCACGCTCAAGCTGGTGGCCTCGGGGTTTCGAACCTGGGTTGTCCGCATCCCAGTCCAACGCTTTATCTACTGTGCCACCACCTGGTCAGGCAGACGTGGACTTATCTTAATGGACAGTGTCTTCATCAACATCCATCCATGTAAAGATCCATTTATACACTTGGGCTGGCCCACAGAACCAGAACATTTATGTGGGCTGGGCAGGTCGTCCTCTCCTCTGGACAATGTCAGAGGCACAGAATGAAATGAAAGTGTATTTGGCTGCAGAAACCATAATCTCCAAATTAGGTATTGGTTTGGAGGGAGCATATTTGCACATTTGCTTGTTTGCAGTCCAGGCTCTCTGGGAAAGAAGCATGCTCCCATGATCAGTCTGTATCTATCTGGTGTGTTACCAGCAACAGCCCAGCGTCAGTCAGGTGCGCCATCAAGCCACAGGGTGGGCCCCTCTATTTGCTCAGTCACATTCTGATCACATCTCTCTGCACATAAATCCAGGGCTCCTCCATGGAGCCAGAGCATTGCCCAAGAACCCTGAGCAACAAGGTGATGAACATACCTTGAGGTGAGGTGGGCTTGTTTTGCATCTATTATTGGTTGACTTGTCCAAGTTTTGCTTTCAAGTAATGATCTTTATCTACGTTTGTTCCAATTCTTGCCCATTTCCCACTGAGAGCCACAATTTTGAGACAGAGAAGCAACATTTGGCAAAACTAACAATACATTTAAAAAACAATATTTTAACAACCTTTTTGTTTCTAATTTGGAAAGCAGCATATGTTCAAAGCAGAAAACTTAGAAAACCCAGGAAAGCAGAAAAGATGCCGTGGCCAGCGTGGATGGTGGCCTGCGCGGCAGATAGGGAATGTACCAGTCTCAGTGGACATCTGTGCAGGGTCAGCAAGGGTGATGCTGAGCTCAGCAGATGTTGGGTGGACATACCACAAAGAACTCTGCCTCTATAGGCTATGTAAGCCCAAGAACTGAGCTCCAACCCCAGGAGAAGGGGAGGGGGGTACTCATGCAATGACCGAGATGAAAATTGTAAGCCTGGACCTGGCTGTGATCTGTGGCACCACTGTGGTGGGGAGCCTGCATGCTGTATCTCCCACCCACACAGAGAGCCTGTGAACAACTCAGTATCTTTTAAGAGACTTCTTTTCTGATTAAATCAGCCAGAACTGGAACTCTCAACTGACCTGCATATATAACGAATGTGTAGTATTCTTGTATATGTTAAATAAGCACGGAGAAAACCATATTTAACAATGAAGTCTAGCCATGGTCGTTGATGCAGGTTGCCTGGGAGAGGGGTGAGGTGAAGAAGAGGAGAAGGAAAGGAAGGAGGCAAGCAAAAACAGAACGAGGGGGCCCTGGCTGGTTGGCTCAGTGGTAGAGTGTCGGCCTGGCATGCAGGAGTACCAGGTTTGATTCCCGGCCAGGGCACACAGGAGAAGCGCCCATCTGTTTCTCCACCCCTCCCCCTCTCCTTCCTCTCTGTCTCTATTTTCCCCTCCCGCAGCCAAGGCTCCATTGGAGCAAAGTTGGCCCGGGCACTGAGGATGGCTCTGTGGCCTCTGCCTCAGTCGCTAGAATGGCTCTGGTTGCAACAGAGCAATGCCCCAGATGGGCAGAGCATCGCCCCCTGGTGGGCGTGCCGGGTGGATCCCGGTCAGGCGCATGCAGGAGTCTGTCTGACTGTCTCTCTGTTTCCAACTTCAGAAAAATACAAAAACAAACAAACAAACAAATAAAAAAAAACAGAGCGAGGGAGAAATGAGATGGCCTGAGGGAGAAGCCCAGCATGCATTATGACAGGAGTGTGTGCATGCATCCACATTGTTAGGCCACTGGCAGACCAGCACACTCAGAGCAGCTGGGAAAGAACTTTCCCAGGATTACACCAGGCCTGAGTATTTTCCGAGCTTCTCAGGAGATACTGATGAGAAAATAGAATTGATGTGTTCACTTACCATTGTGACCCTGGACCATGTGCATCACCATCAGCCAGAAGTTTGTTTAAAAATTCCCACCCCTGGACTCCACTGCAGGCCTTCTGAGTCAGAATCTGGAGTGGGGTATTTTCTGTGCAGAGTAGGATAGCTCAGCACCTGGAAGTCACAGGACCAAATTCCTGGGTCCCGGAACTGTCACAGGGCCCCTTTATACTCAGCCAGGTCTGGTGCAGTGGGCCCTATCTTTTCAAAAGTTTGTTTTAAAAATCCTTAGTGAGCCCTGGCCAGGTAGCTCACTTGGTTAGAATGTTGTTTCAATATATGTACCAAGGTTGCTGGTTCGATTCCCAGTCAGGGCACATACAAGAATCAACCAAAGAATGCAAAAATAAGTGGAAGAACAAATCAGTGTTTCTCTCTCCCTTCCTTCCTCTCTCTCTAAAATCAATCAATCATTTAATAAAGCATCTTTAGTGGCTGTTTCACCTAGTAGTCCCACCTCTTAGAACTTATCTTAAGGAAATAAACACACAACATGAAAGAATGTATGAGGAAGGATGTTTATCACAATCCTTATTTATATTAATGTGTTTGGAAACAGCTCAAATATCAATCAGTAAAGGAGTAATTAAAACAGCTGCGACACTTCTGTACAATGGAAGGTGATGAAGCCATTATAATTGTGATGGAGATGTCTCCGTGCAGAAATGGAAACACGTCCACAATATATCATGTTAAGTAGGGGAAATCGGATGGCAGAGTAGCAGGGATATCTCACACATAACAGTTGGTATTTACATGCATGGCATAGCTGTATGTCATGTGAAATCTTGAGGACACTTTCTTATTCACCCAAGAAAGCGGACCTTCAATCCAGCCTATTTTATTTTTTCACAGATACACACATACACCTAGTTACATTTTATCATACAAACTTCAAAAATAATAATAATAATAGAGTGAGACTGTATGAAATTAAAAAGCTCTGCACTGCAAAGGGAGTCACCAACAAAAAGCAAAGGACACCTACTGAACGGGAGAAAGTATTTGCTTATCTGCAAAGAGTTTAATATCCCCAGAATATAAAGAGCTCATGCAACTCAGTAGCAAAAACAAACAATCTGATTAAAGAATGGGCAGAGGAGCTGAACAGTCATTTCCCCAAAGAAGACAGATAGATAGGAAAGGTGCTCAACATGATTGATCATCAGAGAAATGCAAATCAAAACTGCAAGGGGAGGCCACCTCACACCTGTTGGCATTGTTGATGTACAACCTCAAAAGTTTATTGTTTAATATTTTTGGCATGTCTTTTAGAAATATAGTGTTTGTCTTTATGGCTTATTTTATTTGGTCTTTTTTTTTTTTTTTGTATTTGGGTTATAGCTTTTAATTTTTTTTTTTTTATTTTTTTTTTTTTTGTATTTTTCTGAAGCTGGAAACGGGGAGAGACAGTCAGACAGACTCCCGCATGCGCCCGACGGGGATCCACCCGGCACGCCCACCAGGGGCGACGCTCTGCCCACCAGGGGGCGATGCTCTGCCCCTCCGGGGCGTCGCTCTGCTGCGACCAGAGCCACTATAGCACCTGGGGCAGAGGCCAAGGAGCCATCCCCAGCGCCCAGGCCATCTTTGCTCCAATGGAGCCTTGGCTGTGGGAGAGGAAGAGAGAGACAGAGAGGAAGGGGGGGTGGAGAAGCAAATGGGCGCTTCTCCTATGTGCCCTGGCCGGGAATCGAACCCGGGTCCCCTGCACGCCAGGCCGACGCTCTACCGCTGAGCCAACCGGCCAGGGCCTGTATTTGGGTTATAGCTTTTAAATTTAGGCAAGTTTGTATTTTTGTTCTAAGGGTTACCTTTATACTCATTCTAAAATTTATACTCCTAGTCTGTCTTTTTCAGGTTGTATTGGTTTCCCCTCCCCATGTGCAACCACATCATCTCCAAGGGTCTAACTTGAAGTGATATCCTTTTCTTTTCAGTTAAAAACCATGAGACAATTTGCAAGCTTGTTGAACTTTTGATACACTTTTTCCATTTTTCCTCTATTTTTGGTAGTTGTACTCTATTTACATCATCAGGACATAAAACTCATCAGCCCTGTTTTCACTTCCTGAGAACTATCCTTCAGTTCGAATTCTATGGGAGAATGCATCTTTCATGATCCCCCCAGTCTGTATGCTGGTACTTTTCCCGGCATTGTGTTGTCTGACCCTCATCTTTTAGTAGGTGCCTCAGGAGGGACTCCAGGGCAATATTCCCTGGGTTTTTCGTGTGTTCCTAACAGTGTGCCTTTATATTTGAAGATCAGTTTGGTTAGTTGCTATAAAATCCTTACCTCACAATTTCTTTCCTTGAGTAGTTTAAATATGTGGCTTCATTGCCCTGTGGCATAACTTGTTGTGTTCAAAGTCTGATGGTGATCTGATTTTTTTCTCCTTTTAAGCGATGTGTTTTACTTATTTATTGTAATTTTTTTATTTTTATATAAAAATACTGGCTCACTAGAATACTGGCTCTTGTAGGTTGATTTTCCCAGATAGGAGATGCACCTTTCACTATGAAGTTTCATGTTTTTTATTTCAGAAAGTTTTCTTAATTTAAATATTTTTATATTTGTTTTGTATGTTGTTTTGGTTTTCATCTTCAGGATTTCCATTCCACATGCATGAGTCATCTTTGCTGTGTGTGTGTGTGTGCACGCACGCGCGCGTGTGCATGTGCATGCGTGCACACCCACACATGAACGCATGCCATTTTCTCTTGAATCATTTTTCACTTTCTTTATTTCTTTTTTATTAAAAATTTGTTTATCCTTTGCAACTGGTGTTCATTCATACTCAGGTTCTGTCGTGGTTTTAAAACACGGCCACCAAAAGGCACAAGAAAATGTTTTTTTGTCGGGTTTTTTTGGTATTTTTCTGAAGTGAGAAGCAGGGAGGCAGAGAGACAGACTCCTGCATGTGCCCGACCAGGACCCACCCAGCATGCCCACTAGGGGGCGATGCTCTGCCCATCTGGGGCATTGCTCTGTTGCAACTGGAGCCATTCTAGCACCTGAGGTGGAGGTCATGGAGCCATCCTCAGCGCCCAGGCCAACTTTGCTCCAATGGAGCCTTAGCTGTGGGAGGGCAATAGAGAGATAGAGAGAAAGGAGAAGGGGAGGGGTGGAGAAGCAGGTGGACATTTCTCCTGTGTGTCTTGGCTGGGAATCGAACCTGGGACTTCCACATGCCAGGCCAATGCTCTACGAGAAAACATCTTAAGGTGAGGGAACTGTTCTATCTCTTGACTGTGTTTGTGGTTATAAGACTGTGTATCTCATTATCCGAAGTCATCAAACTGCACAATTATAATGCATGAATTTACTGCCTGCAAATGACACTTTAACAAAGCTGAGGAAATGGACTAAAGCTCTCTGACACACCTCCTGACAAGAGACAGAGTCTCTGTCCCCTCCCTTTAAATCTGTGTGAGCCTGTGACAGCTTGAACTGACCCACAGCCCAGTGATGTTATGTGACTTCCAAAGCTAGGTCAGCGAAGGCCAACCTGGGCTGTCTTGGTCTTTGGGACACTCGCTCCTAGAAACTTGAGCTACCATGTATAAAGCTTGAGAGTGATATGCTGGGTAGGCCATCTGTCATCATTCCAGTCATCTGTCCTATCTGAACCCGCCCTCCAGCCATCCAAACCAAGTGCCAGGCATGTAATTGAAGAAGCCATCTTGGAAGTAGACCTATTCCCAGCTGTCCTAGTCCAGCCAAGGCCGGAAGCCCCAGCCTGGTATGGTGTTGTTTTATTTCACTACATTTTGGGGTAATTTATTATGTAGCAGTAGTTGAAATGTGTCCATTTTAATCTTCATCTATAAAATAATTTTCTTTATTTTTTATTCTTTCCTGAGTTCTATCATTTCCCTTTTCGAATTTTTCTTTTGTCAATTACTTTATTTCTAAGTTTTTCTAAGCTTATTAGAATATCATCTCATTAGGGCTGTTCTTTACAGGTTATATCTATTTTGTGGGCATGTCTTTCTAGCATGTCTTCATTATCTCTGGAGACTGTATTTTGTTCCTTATTTTCTTTTTGCTTAGAGTGACTTTGTGTGGGATTTGCTCATGATCATTTTCTGTTGCTCATTTTAACAAGAGAGCTTTTTTTGTACTTTTACAAGGAGAAGGTAGGCTAGGATAACTCTCCTAGATTCACTACCCTGGTAATTCTCCTTCCACTATTTTCACAAAATGAGTTGTGTTGTCTCCACTTCTCTCTCTCTTGCTTTTATCTGAATCTCCTCTCTCTCTCCCTTCTTCCCCCCACCCGTTCTCTTCCCTGCCCCTCACCCCCACCACGATTCTCAATTTATATTCTGATGCCAGCAAGTATTTTTCAGCACAGAATATTATCTTACAACAAAGTTTGGTTTGTTAGTTTAAAAATGTTTAGAAAGCCTAGAGTGTTCCAGCACCTTCTACCTCCTGGGATCCCCTTGCACTCATGTGCAAATTGGAGCCTATGAAGTTTTCTCTAGCTTTTGGCTGATGCTTTCAGATTGGGCCACCAATATTCCCCAGGTTGTGTGTGGGTTCTCTGGCTCTCCGGGCTCCTGGAGCCCTTCTCCTTTTCTTCCTTTTCTCCCACATAATTGCCACAACCACAGTCTCACAGCTGTAAGTACCCACCTGCTCAAACTTGGAGCTTGTGATGGTACCTAGTCATTTTTTTGTAGATGGTTCTCAGACTTTAGAATCAGCATCTGCAGAATCATCTGGAAGTCTCATTAAAACAGACTCAGAAGTTGCCGTGGGCCCCGAGATCTGCATTTCCAGCCAGTTTCCAGGTTATACAGGTTCTCGTGGTTTGGAGACCTCACTTTTAGAAACATTGTGATTGAGGTTGGCAAGCTTTCTGCTTTGCTACCCTCATTGCTTTGGTAATTTTCTAAAAATAATTTTTAAATTTTCAATCATAGTTGACATATAATATTTTATGAGTTTCAGATGTACACCCCAGTGATTAGACATTATATAATTTATTAAGTGATCATCCTGATAAATACCCATCAGACACCATACATGGTTATTGGAATATTATTGACTATATTCCTTATGCTGTAATTTACATCCCTGTGACTATTCTATAAAAACCAACTTGTACTTCATAATCCCTTCACCTTTACACCATCCCCCCAACCCCCCTCCCATCTGGCAACTGTCAAAATGTTCTCTGTATCTGTGAGTTTGTTTCTGTTCTGCTGGTTCATTTGTTTTTTGGATTTAATTGTTGATAGACATGTATTTATTGCAATTTTATTGTTCATATTTATTATCTTTTTTTTTCTTCTAAAGAAAACCCTTGAATGTTTTGTGTAATACTAGTTTGGTGATGATGAACTCCTTTAGCTTTTTCTTGTCTGGGAAGCACTTTAACTGACCTTCGATTCTAAATGATAGCTTTGCTGGTTAGACTAATCATGGTTATAGGTCCTTGCTTTTTATCACTTTGAATATTTCTTGCCACTCCCTTCTGTCCTGAAAAGTTTCTATTTTTATGGAGGAAACTGAAGAGTTCAAAAATTATGCTGCTGACAGCTTTGGGAAATGATCTGGCAGTTCCTCACAGGGTTAAACTTAGCAATTTTACTCCTGGGTATACCTGAGAGAAATAAAAACATAAGTCCACACAAAAACTTATACACCAACATTTTTTTTTTTTTTTTTTTTTTTTTTACAGAGGCAGAGATAGACAGGGACAGACAGACAGGAACCGAGAGAGATGAGAAACATCAATCATCAGTTTCTCGTTGCACATTGCGACTTCTTAGTTGTTCATTGATTGCTTTCTCACATGTGCCTTGACCGCGGGCCTTCAGCAGACCGAGTAACCCCCTGCTGGAGCCAGCGACCTTGGGTCTAAGCTGGTGAGCTCTTTGCTCAAGCCAGATGAGCCCATGCTCAAGCTGGCGACCTTGGGGTCTCGAACCTGGGTCCTTCCGCATCCCAGTCCGACGCTCTATCCACTGCACCACCACCTGGTCAGGCTATACACCAACATTTATAGTAGCATTATTTACAATAGCCAAAAGGTAAAAAAAAAAATCCAAATGCCCATCAAAAGATGAACGTATAAATAAAAGGTATATCCATGCAATGGATATATCGTTACAAAGGAAGGAAATCCTGACATATGCTACAACATGAATGCACTTTGAAAGTAGTTTCATGTATATGAAATATCCAGAATAGGCAAATATATAGAGACAGGAATTATATTTGTGGTTGCCTAGGACTAGGGAATGTGGGGAGAAATGGAGAGTGACTGCTAAGGGGAGTACAGGGTTTCATTTTGGGTGTGAAAGTGTTCTCAATTGACTACGGTGATGGCCGCACCACTCTGTGAAAATGCTGAAAGCCGTGGAATCATACAGTATAGCACTAGTGAAACACATCTCAATAAAGCTGTTACTTAGAAAGCACTACGTTGCCACCACAACTGTATTCCCAGAACCCTCTTCTTTTAAAAACTATTATCATTATTAAAAAAGGTTGGTACCTCTATTCATTGTAACAAGTCTCACATGATGCTTCTTGCAAACAATCACCACATGGCAGTCTGGGCAGGACTTTGTGGTTGAAGTGGGGGGCACGTGGGCATCCCAAGGAAGGGTTTGTGGCCCCAGAGTGCTGCCCTTAGTGCCAGCTGTGGTTACATGCAATGGATGTACCATAGTAAAGTTATGCATCTTTCTGGCCTCAGAGCAAAGCCTCTAGGCTCTGGGAAGCCAGGCCTCCCTGGCCCTCCATGTGGCCCTCACCATGAAAGGGAGCTCACACTCTTATTGCTGCAGGCTCTGCTGTGCCTACTGCAGACTCCTTCCCAGCTCTTCCCTGGGTTCCAAGTGTCAAGGTCATCCTCCCTCTCTCCAAACTCTCCTCCCCACCCCTGCCAAGCCCCATTCTGCTTTCCATCTTGTCAGACAACAAAGGCAATGGGGGTATTCATTTATACCTCCAGCCAGCTAATGAGACAATTCCCTGAAAAGCAGCCCCAGCTCACTGGAGCCTCCTCGGGCTTTTGGTTGCTACTTCTGTGTTCCAATTCCCAGCACTTACTCTACATATAAATTTTGCACGGTGAATAGGCACCATTCTTTGGGGAAGCCCATGTGTTCCCTTGGCTATTTTATGTAAATCTCTTGTTTTGCTTTTTATTATTACTGTTAAACTGTAATTAATTCTTCCATCAGCCTCTCTTCAGTGTGCAGTGCCTAATGCAGCATGAAGTGACTCCATGTACCACCAGCTAGACACCTGTTCTCGAGGAAAAGGAAGCATCTTGATGTTCTGAAGCCACACAAGCTGCTAGACCCTTTCCTGTATGGAATGGGAGTGTGGGGGGAGAGGGAGGAAGGTTTGTGCAGGTGGAATTGGAATGGTTTCATCATCAATTGACTGTGGTTTTCAGGTTAGCTGAGATAGTTCTGATTTTTTAGCCAACGGGCACATGAAGGTTAACAGCCATGAAGGAAGCCTGAGAGAAAGTCGAAATGCACCTTAAAGTGTGGCCCCTCGTCTCGTGCTCCAATTTGGAGCCGTTGTCCTCTTTCTGTTTCCAGAGCAGCTTTGTTCCATTGCATTGCCACCATTTTCTTACAGAATCCCCTCAAAATCAGCCTCTTTGAAAAGTTTATCAGCACCATGGACCATCTTGGGATGGTGTACATCGGGAGTGGGAGCCTGGTCTGTCCATGCTCTATCCCCAGACCCTGTGCGTGTGATCTTGTTTGGAAAATGGGTCTTTGCAGTTAAGGACTGTGAGATGAGATCGCCCTGGATTATCTGCGCAGACCCTAATCCAGTGACCAGTGTCCACCTAACATCTAACCAGAGGAGAGAGATGGATGAAGGGCAGGTGATACAAAGACAGAGGCAGGGATTTCAGTGATGTGGCTATAAGCCAAAGGGTCCAGCGGTTGCTAGGCCACCAGAAGCCAGATAAGGGAGGAAACAGATTTTCTCCCCAAGCCTCCAGAGGGAGTATGGTCTTGCTGACACCTTGATTATGGATGTCTCACCTCCAAAACTGAGAGAGCATAAACTCCTATTGCTTCAAGCCACCAACTTTGCGGGAATTAATTTGAGTAGCCACACATTACGAATGTGGTATTCATGCTTTTCTATGTTACCACCAGCAGAAAACACAGGAAAGAAGGGATTGTATAATGCCAAGGCATGAAACTTTGGGCAGTCAGGCTGTTCCTTTCACACAGGGACAAGCTCCATTGTCAGATGCAAGGAGACCGCACACATAACTCAAGTTTAAAGCAAGAAACAAATTTCTACAATTCAGACCCAGCTAGAACGGGTTGCCCACAGCTTGGCCTTCAGGAATATCATTTCCCTCATGCACATACAACATGGCAGGTCATATGTTCACACGTAAGATTCCTCCGTCTCCAAAAGGTTTTGAAAGTCAGCTTTGTATACTTCACCCCTCTCCCAATTTTCTATGTTTATTTTAATGGCTGGAAAGAACACATTTACAAGTAGTTAGGGAAACGTCCTGGAATCCCGGGTCTGTGTGAGATCTTTCTGAAGATCCGCACTGTGTGTGAGCTGGTGCCCCAGGAGGCCCAGTCGCTGGCAAGGGGCCCCATTCTACCACCTTAGGACATGGCTCTCTGTGATTTATTCATTCAACAAATGTTTGTTTTTTAAATATTTTAATTCTTTTTATCAGTTGATGATACTTTATTGGAGACTTTTTTCTTTCTTATTCTATTTGGTCTGGCACTTTCTGGTCACTCTCCTGAGAAGTTTCTCCTTAGTTTATTTTCTTCCTATTGCCCACATCTCACATAACACCCACTACATGTCCTTGTGCTCTCCCTAGGAGTTAAGCCAAGCCAGTTTGGGTCCATATTTTTCACCTCTCAGTAAAAACGGGGCCTGAATAGGGCCTGACACACAGTAGGTCCTCACAAATGGTCTGTCAAATAAAAGGCCAAGTTTCCAGGTGTTCCCACCACACACAGTACCACTTTGTTATAGTACTTTAATTTTATCTTGTAGGGAAATTTTGTATTTAAATCACTTCTGATTCAGTTATTTTAAATAACTTTCTCTTTCAGCTTGCCAAGTGTTTATCCTAAATGATTGGTTACATGTCTCTGTGTGGCTGGTCTTGGTGATGCATTTCTGTGTGCGTGTGTGTGTGTGCGTGTGTGTGTGTGCGCGTGCACGCTTGCTAGCACACAAAATCACCCTGGTTACAGAGAGTTTATTTTTCCTCTTCCCATAACTCAAAGTCCACTGAATGAATTTAACTTAGATTACATCTCCTGGCCCAGATAAATAAATAAAATACCAACAGGATAAAATATGGCCTAAAATGTTATTTCTTAGTTTCAAAAACGTGAAAAGGTGAGTGTGACTGAGCTTGCCATGTGAATCCCAGCTCTCACTCCTGGTAACACCCTAACACAACACCCTACCCTCAGTCCTGCCGCCCAAACCACAGCAGCCCTGCAGCCAGCAGCTAGGTCGCTTCTCCACCCGTGAAAGATTTTCACTTCTGGCCAGGCATGCCATAAGCCGAGGCTGCAGCAGGGAAGCCAGAGGCTGTGTGGAATTTACAGAACTCAGAGAGGCAATCTGCCTCCATTTGTGGTGATTAATATCTCCTTCCTTTGGGTCAAATGCCAGACTTCAATTAGAAACAGAACAAACCCTTGCTTTTACGGAGCAATCCCCCCTCAAGAGCCCCTGGTGGGGGCCTGCCCTGAAAAGGAAGCATGGTTGGAAGCAGAGGGGAGTGAATACCCCTCTGTTCGCAGGGGGATTCCAGGCTTGTGTCTTTCAGGCTGCCCCTGCTGGACATCTTACGACATGGCAGGAATGACCTCCAAAATGTAGGGACCTGAGGAAGGAAAAGACAGCCAATTTCTTCTTTGTTTTTTGTGACTATTTTTATTTAAAAAATAAAAATCCTAAGAAGTCTACAGGAAATTTCCTAGGTTCCTCTGTCTTCCCCTGTTCCCCTCAAGCCTCCTCCCTTTACTGAATTTAGAACTCACCAGCTGGGCCGGGCCCATGTTGAGGTCTTTTGCTTCTAGTCGGGGCTGAGGCTGGGGTCACCAATGTCAAGGCCAGTTAAGAGGAGAAGAGGACCGTTGTGAGCACAGTTGTCAAAGTGCACGTGTGTTTTCTGTGGGCATGTAGGGGACAGCACAAGCTCTGATTCATTGCTGCAGCCTGTCCTCACTTCCCCGACCCTGCTCCTCCCTTCGCATTGGTGTGGTGCCTGCAGCTCTGGCAGATGGGTCAGGATGACTCTAAAAAAGGCTGATTCCTGCACTTGGGTATTGCGGTGGAGTGCCCTCCCTCCTCCGCACTCACTCCCCACCTTCTCACCCATGTGACATGTGGTCTCTGGGGTTGCAGGAGGAAATGAAACAGGCAGACCCCCTCCCCATCAGGTGTGTCCCCTAGTAAGGGACACGCACTGAACATTTCAATTAATCACTTCAAGTGGTTCTAAGTAACACGAGAACAATGAAACACGTTAGTGTAACAGAGTAGCTAAGAGGTGAACAACGTATTACTCAGGTTGATCAGGAAAGGTTTGAGAGAGAACGTGGTATTTGGGCTTGGGACTTCCTGATGATTTGTCTATAACCTCACGGTAACACAGAGCCAGTCTTGAGACATCGTGTGTTAAGCAGAAAGGCAGAGTGGTCAGGTGTCTGGGTCTGTGGCCAGAAAGGCTAGTAAAAAAGAATGGCAAAGAGACATGTGTTCACCTACATCCCACCACCCCAGGGCCTTCAGCTGCAGCCTCTGACCCTACCAATATGCTGCAGGTCAGCCAGCATCCTGTGCTGAAGCCAGGCCTGCGCTGGGTATTACAACCACCAACACTGGCAGCCGGTGGTCCTTTGGGACCCATTTCATGCAGTCCTGGTGGAGAGAGCCCAGCACTGAACCACAGTTCTCTACCTACTTGTCCCTGTAGTCCAGTGAAGGAGGAAGCCTTAACCTGGCAACATAATCCAGTGTGCCAAGTGCAGATGATGTGAAGGCCCAGCAGGCAGGGCAGGGCAGGGCAAGGCAGCAAAGTGGGGGGAGGATGTGAGCACAGCTTCTCTGGGAAGCTGGGTCACTCCTGTTTGTCTTCAGCCATCTTCAGACCTGATGTGACCTGTTCTGGGAGGCCTGTTCCTCCCACCCCCCACCCCCCAACACACACACACACACACACACACACCATGCTGCTTTCTAGGAGGTGTGTTTATCCGGTGTTCTCCAGGCCCATGGGAGAAAGCTGGATAGGTCTCCCTCTGTCAGGAACAGGCCCTGGGCCCTCCACACCCAGGCCTCCTAGCCTGGCCAGCCCCACACAGGCTCCTGCTCCCGTTTCCTGCCCACATCCCATTGGGACGTACACTTAGCACTAAGCCTCACTACCAGGTTGGAGCCCACAGGGTCCTGGAAAAAGAGACCAAAGTCACCATTCCAGGGCTGGTCTGATGGACCCAGGATGTCTCAGTCACACAAACTGCCTACCTGAACTTTTGTGCTGACCCCCAGGTCTGATCATGAAGATGAACTCCACAGTCAGGGTGGGTGTGAGCCCTCCCAGAGGAGGTCAGTAATGCTGACCAGGGACCAAGGAGGATTTGTCTGTGCTGGCAGTAGATCTGGGCCCCAGACCTGGGTCTCTGGAGAGAGCAGCAGCAACACTTTTCAGTCCAAAGGGATCTTGGGCTTGTTTTCAGGGTCAGTGAGGAGAAAGGGGGTGTTCTATAATACACCCTAGAGCCAAGCAGGATGGGCCAGGTCTGAGTCTGAAGAAGGACACAGAAATCTGAGGTGGGTCAGTGGGTTCTGACACCTGCTTTTACCTGCCCCCCTCAGTCCTACCTGCTGGCAGTGGGGCAACTCCCTTCTGCACAGGGCTTCATGTGCTCACAAAGCATAGTTTACTGCCTCCCTACCAGTGGCCACAAAGCTTTCTGACTGGACACTGCTGTTTTTGAATGATGAGGCATGGAAATACCTAAAAGAAGGGTGGTTATCGATGGAAAAGCGACTTGTAGAACAACACGCGCACAGTGAATTTATACATATATTTCACACACAAATCAAAACTATATATATAAATATATATATATAAATATATATATTTCCAAATGTACATGAACACTTAGAAAGGAGACTGAAAGGCAGCACCTGGAACCGAGAGTCGGTATTGCCACCCCCACCCCCACCCTACCCCTGCTGAGGGATAGGACTGTAGGAGGAAGGAGAAGTGTGGTTGGTCTGTCAGTGTGCTTTGAATTTTTCACAGCAAGGATGTTTTCAGTTATATCTTAGGTAAATTTTTAAAAATTAGATCATTTCAAAGTTTCTCCCTGGTTTTTGGGTTGCTAGAAGTGTCCTCAGCTCAAAACAGTTCACTGGGGTGGCCTGCTTTATTGATGAGGACATTCCTCAATGGGCTTTGTGGTCCTCAATGGGATAGTTTAAATAGAAAAAAATACAGTGATGCCTTGAGATACGAGCAGACCAACATACGATTTTTTTTTAAGAGACAAGTGTGACTCGGTCCGTATTTTTGTTCGAAATCTGAGTGAAATTCCAAGACAGGAGTTGTGATTCGGAAAGCTGCCGCTAGTTGGCATGTTGGCGCATGGGTCCAGTATCAGCAGCACAACACCAGCATCTCGTTCTTTCTCACGTGTTACCCACAGAATCAAGTCGAATCTTGTGCACTGTACTCATTCTTGCATCATTTTTGCATTTTTTAATAACTTTTTTTGTGTGCTATCATGGGGCCAAAGAAAGTGAGTGTAAAGGACAGTGGTGAGAAGAAGAGAATGATTCTGCTGCTTTGCTTAATATATAGTGTTTCCTTTATCCCTCCTACCTCAATGCCCCACTCATATTTCAGGCTGGGACCTACTCCTAATTTAGAGCTCTCTTTCCTCCTTTTGCAAACTTGTATTATGAATTTACCTTTGCCACCCAGCTTGGTGTATCCCAAGGTTCTCTTTACCATGCCACAGTCACAGAGCTCCAGGAAAAAGCAACCTGGTCTCAACTCTCCAGGCAGAGGAGAACAGAATCTCCATATCCATGCATGCTGCAAATGGCTTTTTCCAGTCTACCTGAATCATTACCAGCTAGAAGCAGCAGTCATTGGGACTTGGACATGAGCTGCAAAGTATAGAATGGTGACAACAATTCCAGTGCCATGCGGACTTTTCCTGTGGGGAACTTTCCTGGACTCCTGCTCCCGGTGACAGCTCCTAACAGACTGAACTGTGGTTGGGTTGCATTTTTCAGGGATTTGGCATGGTGATGGGGCCAACTTGGACTTGGTGAACATGTTAAGGACACTACTCTTTTATGGATTCTTGCTGTATTGGCCAAGAGTTTGCTTAAAGGCTTTTAATCACTGTAAAAAAAAAAATAGAGGACTGGATGAAGAAGATGGGGCACATATACACCATGGTATACTATTCAGCTAGGAGAAATGATGACATCGGATCACTTACAGCAGAATGGTGGAGTCTTGGTAGCATTGTGTGGGGTGAAATAAGCGAATCAGAAAAAAACAGGAACTGCAGGATTCCATACATTGGTGGGACATAAAAGCAAGACTAAGAGGCATGGACAGGAGTGTGGTGGTTACGGGGGGTGGGGGAAGGGAAGGAGGGAGAGGGGGAGGGGGAGGGGTACAGAGAGAACTGGATGGAGGGTGGCGGAGGACGATCTCTCTTCGGGTGATGGGTATGCAACAGAACTAAATGACAAGATAACCTGGAAATGTTTTCTTTGAATGTATGTACCCTGATTTACTGGTGTCACCCCATTAAAATAAAAATTTATTTATAAAAAAAAAAAAAGAAGAAGAGAATGATGTCGATAGAAGTGAAGCAAGAAATAATAGAAAAACATGAGCGTGGTGTACGAGTGATTGAACTGGCAAGGCTGTACGACCACAATACATCTACAATTTGTACCATCCTTAAACAAAAGGATGCCATCAAAAGCACAAATCCAGTGAAAGGAACTACAATTCTGTCCCAATTAAGGACAAATATTTACGAAGAAATGGAGAAGCTTCTGCTGGTGTGGGTGAAAGATAAAGAGCTGGCAGGAGATACAGTGACAGAGACTGTAATATGCGAAAAGGCACATATTATTTATGGCGACTTGAAGAAAGAACCATCAACCTCAAAAGAGGCAGCAGAAGATATGTTTAAGGCAAGTCATGGCTGGTTTGAAAATTTCAAGAAGAGATCTGGCATCCACTTGGTGATGAGGCATGGTGAAGCTGCGAGTGCTGACGTCAAGGCAGCTAAGGAGTACATTGCATGTTTTGCTGCGCTTATTGCAAAGGAAGGCTACATCCCCCAACAAGTGTTCAACTGTGATGAAACAGGATTGTTTTGGAAAAAAAATGCCCTGGAGCACTTTCATCACTGCAGAGAAGAAGCTGCAAGGCCATAAACCCATGAAGGACCGTCTGACCCTTGCATTGTGTGCAAATACTAGTGGTGACTGTAAAGTAAAGCCACTGCTAGTGTATCATTCCAAAAATCCTCGAGCCGTTAAGACTCACAAGACTCTTAAAGAAAAACTGCAGGTTATGTGGCGCGCCAATGCTAAGGCATGGGTTACGCGGCAGTTTTTTATTGAATGGGTAAATCTCATCTTTGGTCCTGCAGTGAAGAAATATCTTTAAGAAAATAAACTCCCCGTGCGGAGGACCCGGGTTCGATTCCCGGCCAGGGCACACAGGAGAAGTGCCCATTTGCTTCTCCACCCCTCCACCTCGCTTTCCTCTCTGTCTCTCTCTTCCCCTCCCACAGCCGAGGCTCCATTGGAGCAAAGATGGCCCGGGCGCTGGGGATGGCTCTGTGGCCTCTGTCTCAGGCGCTAGAGTGGCTCTGGTAGCAACATGGCGACGCCCAGGATGGGCAGAGCATCGCCCCCTGGTGGGCAGAGCGTCGCCCCCTGGTGGGCGTGCCGGGTGGATCCCGGTCGGGCGCATGCAGGAGTCTGTCTGACTGTCTCTCCCTGTTTCCAGCTTCAGAAAAATGAAAAAAAAAAAAAAAAAAAAAAAGAAAATAAACTCCCGATGAAAACATTACTAATCCTTAATAATGATCCAGCCCACCCACCTGGTCTTGAAGATGACATTCTCCATGAGTTCAAATTCGTGAAAGTCCTCTACCTCCCACCTAACACGACTTCAATCTTGCAACCTATGGATCAGCAGGTCATTTCCAACTTTAAAAAGCTTTACACAAAGCACTTGTTCCGCCGCTGGCTGCTTTGAGGTGACTAAATACAATTCTAACCCTTCCAGAGTTTTGGAAAGATCACTACAACATCGTGATATGTTTACGCATTATTGACTTGGCATGGCAAGAGGTTACAAGAAGAACCTTGAACTCGGTATGGAAAAAGTTATGGCCTGATGTTGTTGCAGACAGGGACTTCAAAGGATTCGAACCAGAGACCGAGACCAATGTAGAAGCGTTGGAGGAGATTGTGTCCCTCGGAAAGTCCATGGGTCTGGAGGTAGATGAGGGTGATGTAAACAAGCTCTTCAAGGAACACGAGGAGGAACTCTCAACTGAGGAGTTGAAGGAGCTATAGATGATGCAACATATGGAGCTTCTGCAAGAGATTAGTAGTGAGGAGGAGGCAGAGTCAGAGGAAGTGATTTCTGCAAGTGAAATTAAAGACATGCTGGCAATGTGGGAGAAGCTTTCAAGTTTCATTGAAAAGAAACACCCAGAAAAAGTTTCAACTGGTTGTGCTTCAGCACTTTTAATGACACTTATTTGTCACATTTCTGTAACATTTTAAAAGGCAGGCACAAACAAACCTCTTTTGATAGATTTTTATTCAAAAGTCCTGCAAGTGAAAGTGCTGAAAGTGCAGCCAAAAAGCAAAAACAGGTGATGATTAAATGAAAAATACATAATGTTAAGCTTAGGTTAACTTTAAAGTTAAGTAAGTGCATTTTTTTTACAATTAAGTTTTTGTGGTTTCATTTTAAGTAAAGAAAGTGCACTTTTAGTTTTGCTTAAAATAAAGAAAATGCAGTTTTAGTTTACATTTAGTGTTAAGAAAGTGCAGTTTTAGTTGACGTGTCTACAATGCCTGCATCCCTTCCTCCCCCCACCTCCTCCGCCATTCACCTCCGTTAGCCGCACTCATCTGTGTCCAAGGTAAGAATACAGTAGTAAATAACACTTTTTTCTTTTATTTCATATATTTTGTTATGCGTTGGTAAAGTATACATGTGTATTTCTTAATTAAAAACATGTCTTTTTTTATAATTTAGGATGGTTTGGGGATGTTTCACAGGGCTGGAACGGATTAAATCTATTTCAGTTATTTTAAATGGGAGAAATTTGTTTGATATACGAGTTGACTGACTTACGAGCTTGGTTACAGAACAAATTAAAGTCGTATCTCAAGGTACCACTGTATTGAAACCAAAGAGAGCCAGATTTCTCTGAAAAGGTTACCAGTTTTGCCCTAGCAACCAGGCTAAGAGTCTCTATGGCCCCAGAATGTGACAAAGATCTAGAAAGGAGATAATAATAAGAGAGAGGAGACCCCAGAAATGGCAAAATGATGGAATGATGGGGTCCCGGAAAAGGCTGGCCGCTGAAACATGGTGGGCTCGGTCAAGGCTCGCAGGATCCCCAGGGCTAAAGTTCTACTGCAGGTCACTGCCTGCCTGGGGCTGTATGGAAGAGTCCTTAGTTAACCCCAGACATTTAGAATGGAGTCTGTTACATGTAAAATCTATGTCTATGGAACTTCAGAAAATAGAAGTGATCATAAAATGGGTACTGAAAGCAGGAGACAGACAGGAGAAGATCAGGAATGGGGAAGGGTCAGGAATTTGAATTTAGTTTGTTCAGGAGAACAGGAAACTTCCTGGGATCCCTCAGAAGCCCTGGGAAGGGCCATCAGTTCTCCACGGTACATGAGATGGAGGCTTGAGCAGCTTTAATTGGTCAGTAGAAGAGCAGTAATTCCAGAAGACTGGAATCTGGAGGCTGAGTTAATATAAGTAAAAATATGCTAATTGATTTGTAAAAATCAGAAACCTATAAAGAAGTAAAAGTTGCCAGCATAGCATTTCCATCCATTTGGTGGAACACATTCATGCATTAAAAGGCAACCCCCTCCACTTCTTCCTTCTGCAACTGCGTCTGATGGTGCAGCTTTTAGAGTAATGTAGTCCATGTAGTCAGAAACCTGGAGATTCATAAACCATCCAGACATCTAATAGTGCACTCAAAGGGGCCCAAACACTGGGGGGTAAGTGGCCAGTAATGGCTGAGCTGGGCACACAGTGGGAAGAGAGAGGGCTTGGGCTTCATGGGAAAGTAAAGTAGCAAGTGTAAGGGGAATTTTACAGCAGCTATAAACACAAGCCCATACTCTCACAGCTAGATCCAGAGTCTGCCAAGCAAACTCAGGCCTCTCACGGTTCGAGCTGCCAGCCTTGGCTCAGTCCTGATAGCTACTGTCTTAGAGGCCCTGTCAAAGGTGGAGGGGGGGGGGGCGGGGAACCACTCTGTGCAGAGCCAGCAGCAGCAAGGATGGCTCTCCGTGGGGCTCCCTGTTACCAGGAGTAACAAGCAGCAGGCAGCCTCCAGGTCAATAGGCCCCTGGCAGGTGATTATTACTATGCAGCACCAGCCTTGGCTTCCTGGAACCGAACACAATGGTTCAGGCCTCTGAGGGAGGGCCAAGCTTCACAGTCGTGGAAAGGAGCGCCCCTGTTTGCAAAGACCGTCATTTGGGGATGCTGACCCTGAAGCCCATTCCCATAGGAACTCCAGATGAAAATGCTCACCTATCAGTGTTCCCTGAGCTCCCCTCTCTCAGCCAGCCAGAAACGGTGACAAATGGGGATTGTCTGCCTCCCTATGCTGCTCTGGGGGGTCTGAGCACACTTACTGGCTGCACTGACACTCCCCGTTCAGATGCACTGGCACACTAAGACCAGCCCAGGCTGGTAAATGTTTTAATAGCCAGTTCTCAAGGGGACCAAGCCCTTGATTTGTAGCATTTGCTGGTTTCCACAGAGTAAATACTCCCACCAGCTACCAAAGCATGTCTCTGAACATAGTTAGAGAGAGAGAGGTGTTCAGTAGCCACCATACTATCATGGATGGAACCTCCACCCCCAAGAACATAGAGAATTGTAAAATGGAGTCAGAGAATTAGGAAGTGGTATATTTTGAGTATCTAGTACTTTTATCTTTGATATAATTTAATTGTCAGCTTATATACTTTCATTATTAATATTTGCCATGTTTAACAACTGGCATACCAAACTCCTGAAAAATTCGGCCCCTGACTCTCCTGGGTAGTGACGCAAACAGGTTCCAGCACACAGGTGGCAGGGTCCTGGGGCCTTCTTGCTTTGGGTTCTGGACCTCATTTCTGTGCATTTCCTCCATGCTTCTCTCTTCTTTCTTCTCTCCTCCTCCATGCGTGGGGCTTTTTGCCTCATCTCCCTACATTGTCCTGTTCATTGAGCACTGAGCCCTGCCGCCCAGGGGAGACATCCCATACTCACCCCTGCTCAGGAGTGCACTCCTTTTGGCACCAGGAGGATGGCACTTCTCTGACCCCCAGCAGTTAGAGATGTAGAATCTGATCTGGTCACTCATTCACTGGCTGTAAATGAAAGTGACGTGTGTCATTTCTAGACAGAAGGGTCTAACTGATGGCGTGAGCCTTCCAATGCTCTCCCTTCCTGTCATAGTGATCTCAGAGGAGGCCTTGTGGGAAGGCAGCAGAGCCAAAAGGTGAAAGGGGCTCTGGTCAGTGGGTCACCGTGAAAAACCACCTGGACTCATGGCGGATTTGCATGAGTAAGAAATGAGCATTTGTGCGTTAAGCTACGGGAATTATGGTGTTGCTTATTAATACAGCATAATTTGATCTATCCTAAAAACCCTCCTTAAAGTTCATGGCCAACCACATGTGTGTATTGTCAGGAACTCCAGTGTATCACCCTCAGGACCCCGTCCCTAGTAAAATATTTACTGTATTTGTCTATGAATTTCCATATGCCCTAAGTGTTTGGGGTTCATTTTCCTTAGAGGGTTGGATTTTCCAGTCAGTTTGATGTTTATGTTAGTTAGGATATCAACAAAGAAACTAAAAAACATGGTGACTTAAGTAAGATTGATATTTCAGATGCTTATTTCTCTTCCACATAAAAGTCTGGATGCCAGCAATACAGAATTGGTGACATACATCCTGAAGATGGGGCTTCCATGTCTGGGTCGGGGGCTCATTTGTTACTCTTTCCCAACCAAAACAGAAGCTAGAAATTACTGGAAAGGGGAAGCCCAATTCTTTTAAGCCAGGAGCCCGATGAGGCACACACGCCTTCTGCTCATATTTCATTGGCCAAACATGATGTACCTATCTACAAGGGAGGCTGGGAGATGGAGTGTCTAGGCTGTTAATGCTTGATGGGCATTTCTGTTGCTAAAAGGAAGAAAGAGAGAAGGGATCTGGGGAGAAGAGACTAGGTTTTTTACCACATTGTGTTGTCCTGGCAGGGGAGGAGCTCCAGCTGGTGTGGGAAAGCTGCCTGGGGCAGAAGAGTTGTTTCCAAACAAGGTAGTAATTGGTCCTCTCTGACTTCTGTCTTGAAATAGGGCCTTTGGGGTATAGGTGCTTCTCCTTCTCCATTATGATGGTTCCACCCCACAGTGACCAAGGCCTTGGAGTCATAATGTCATTCATTTCTTTCCCAGCCATGGCTGGGGTGAGAATCTGTGAGGCTGCCTGCTTGCCATGGAGGTCACAGGCAGAGGGCAAGAAGCACTTGTCAGACTGATGGCCCAGGAGTGGTGGGAGTGGGCTCTGGAGTTAGACTGCTTTGGGCAGAGTGCTTCATCCTTGCTACTCTAGCTTTGTCATCTGTAACCTGGGATAATAATGGTACCAAGTTGCTAGGGCTGTTGGGATGAGTAAGGGAGATAGTAATGTGGATGTGCTTAGTTAGCACAGTGCATTAACAACCACGAGCTGTGACGGCTGCTACTGTTGCTGCCACTATTATAGGTTTGTGGCTGTTGCCATGGTGGGGACTGACGGGTCCTTCCACACACGGCTGCTGCTGTACAGCAGAGGTCTAGAAGGCTAAGTACAGCAGCCTTGTGTTCTACACCAGAACCATTCTCTCCCATTTCTGTGTCGTGACCCATGCATATCAGCTTGCTCTCATGCTACTTTTCTTTCAAGGTTTTTCTTGCTCTTCTCTGGCACTCAGCTTTGGCCAGGGAACCAGCCCCAGGTCTTAGGGAGGAGTAGCACTGTTGGGAAAACAGCTGAGTTAGGCTTGCTTGCTTGTACTTTGCCTGATTAATGCGTGAAAATGTGGCAGCACCATGTGTGTATAATCTATGTACAGCTATGGGTGCTTGCACTCAGGGCTATTGCAGATTGCCTGTCTGCCACTGTGAGGGGTTGTTTTGCCGCTTGTTTGCCTGTGGCTGTGAGAAGCAGGTTTTCCCCTGTGTGCTTGTCCACTGTTGTAAGAATCTATTAAACGGGAATGGCCCAATGCTTTCAGGCTCCACAGTTCCTCTACTATCCGCCCAAATACAATGTGAACCTACCTGGTCTCGGCCACTGGCATTATAGGGGGGTCCTCAGGTTACAACACAGTTCTATTCCTACGACAGTAACATAACCCAAGCTTAGGTGTAAGTCAAAACACACCCTAGCCTAACACAAACAGAACACTTGCACTTTTGCAGTAAAAACTAGCGTAGGTAAGCCTACTGGGGGATGCCAACTCCCTCACTCATGTGCCGCATTACTGCTTATTCTTCTGTCACATGCAACCAAACTAGTTCACCCACATAGTCCGTAAGTGCAATACTAATGGCATAAACCGAAACACTCACATCTCAATTTTTTTGAAGTTTTTATGGGAGTGAGCGTCATAAACTTGAAACATCATATGTTGAGACTGTTGTAACCTGAGGACCCCCTGTACAAGGACTATTTGTTCCTTCTTCCTGGAAGGGTCTCTGGGTGCTTTCTGAGAATTAATTCTCCTGCTCCCTAGAGTTCTCAGGGGATCATTTGGCTTTGCCACATTAAGTAAAAGCCCTGTTACATGCATCGGTTCCCCAGGGCTAGCCCGATGGTTTGCATCACTGAGAGGGGTAGGGGAGGTCATCCTGCTCCAACTTCGCCACAATGCAGCAGACAGCTTCTCTCAAAAGAATCAAAATATAACAACAACAAAAACCTCATAGAATTTGGTAAGACATCCTGTTGCACCACTCATTACATAAGAGATAGATCTCATGTGAGCCCCACAGCAAACCTGTGAATTTGGCATCGCAGAGCCAGATCTGTTTTAAGTCTAAAATATTGCCTTGCTCTGATCATCAACCTATTCAGGCAGAACTAACTCCAGAGAAAGAAGAAAACTTTACCTCCATTAAAACTTATTTTAAAGGTTTTTTTTTTGTTTTGTTTTGTTTTTGAGAAACATTCTTAGATTGGATTCTTACAAATGCAACTGACAAACTCAAATCAAATCAGATGGAACAGAACTTACAATTTGTGGGCTCAAAAATGGTGAAATGCAGGGGTGTCTGGCTTCAAACAGGGATAAATTGAGGTGCTCAGATGTGCCTTTTCTTTATTGCTGCTCTCCCTGGGTTGGCTTCATTTCCAGGCACCCCTCTCTCCAGGTGGTCCCAGAAATTGCAGGCCCGCAGGCCGCCAGCTCCCAGCCCAAGGGAAAGACAGTTTTTCTTCCTGACAGCTTCAGAAAAAGCTCACTGAGAACTTAACTCACTGAGCCTCATGGGGTTTATCTGGGCTGTGTGTACGCCTCAGAATGGGAACTGGGAGAGGGTGGACAGAAACAGAAAGGACTGTTCCCTGAGGGAGGGATGCGATGCTATCGCCAGAAGTTAAATGGATGAACCTGTAGCACCTGTAACAAGTGGAATGACGAGGGGCATTTTCTGACTCTCTACAGTGTAAGATGGGTTTCTCTCAATGTCTCTGATTGAGGGGTTCTCACTCTTGGCCGTACATTGGTCTTAAAAATCCTGATGATGCTCAGGCCACGTCCTAAACCAGGAAAATCAGACACTCTGAGGGCAGGGGTATAGGCATCAGAATTTTTTTTTCAAAGAACTGATCAGGTGATTATAATGTGCAGCCAGTGCTTCAATTCCCTGGTCTTATCATTAAAACCTGTGATTTATGAATAAAAGGAGTCCTCAGGTTACAACACAGTTCTGTTTCTACAACAGTGACGTAACCTGAATTTTGGTGTAAGTCGAAACACACCCTAGCCTAACACAAAGATAACACTTGTCCTTTTAACAGTCCAAAATGGCATAGGTAAGCATACTGGAGGATGCCAAGACCCTCACTCGTGTGCCATGTTATTGTGTATCCTTCTGCCACTTACAACCAAACTAGTCACCCACGTAGTCCAAAAGGACGATGCTAATGACATAAGCTGAGACACTCAATTTTTCTAAGTTTTGATGGGAGTGAGCGTCATAAACTTGAAATATCATATGTTGAGACTGTCATAACCTGAGGACCCCTGTACATTGATAATGCCAAGGTCAAGCCAAGCAGTCTGTGTGCCACTGTGAGCTGTTACCCAAGGGGTGTTGTATCTGAGGCCCTTTTCTCCCAAATGCTGCAACGAGGGCAGGCCATAGGGACCCCCAGGGAAGTCCCTCAGTGCCAAAACCCAAGCTTCGCTCCTAGGCCAAAACTGGCCAGGGACCTGGTTACCACTTCTCGGCACACCTATGACCCTCTTAGTGTGACCCGTGCCAGCCTGGTGCTGGCTGCCCTGGGGGTAGAGTCCTGGCAAGATGCCAAGTGGGAAGGAGCAGTGGTACCCCCTGAGGGAGGGGGGAAGTCCTGCTCAGAGCAACATGGGATTTACCTGTGGAAGAGAACCTACTTACTTACCTTACTGGGCCTTGGCAGAATGGGGTCTGAGCTGGAAAACAGAGGCCCAACCTTCATGCTGGTTGGCAAGTGCTGGAAAGGGGGCAGGCAGAGTCATTGTTTTCTGAGAAGTTGCCAGTCTGAGTTCCCCTAACCTAGGATGGGTGGTAGGATTCCTCTGTGACCTTTGTCAAGTCCCTTACTCTCTATGCCTATTTTCCCTTCTACATAATGAAGGGTCCTAAGGTCCTTTCCTTGAGGTTGTCAGCTGGTCCACTTTGGGACCCAAAAAGTGGTTCCCTCGAGAGGCTGTGTGTCTGTACTCCACTGTGTGTCTGTCCAGAATGTCTCAATGTGCCCCTGGACCTGCCCTTTCCTCTCAGACCCTAGGGCCACTTCCCTGGTCTGATAGCCAGCCAGACCTGATCCATTCCCTCAGCTGAGCCCCAGGATGACCCAGGAGATGCCATATTGCATCCACTTCGAGAAGCCTGGGTTCAGGCAGTGCAAGGGTCTCCTCTGTCCTGAGGCTGTCCTAATGTCCAGGGTTGCTGTCTCCTGAGCCTCAGATCTCTCTGAGGCTTACACCACAGGACTGTCATGGGGTTAAAGATACATCTTGGGGTTTACCTTAGGCTCCCCCATGGGCTCATCTCTCAGGCCGAGTCTCCTGCTCATCTGTCCAGAAACCATGTGTCTCACCCGTAGCCCTGAGTGGGCACTTCCAGGACATGCACCAGCCTTTCCTGCCCAGCCTGAGCCTAGGCCACTGCAGTAGCCTCTTAGCCTGTTTCTTGAAATTTCTCTCTCCTCTCACCCTACACCATACTGCGAACAGAGTCATCTTCCAAAAACAGCCCTGCCTTTGGCCAGCTGGTCCTTCGGCTCGAGAATCTTCAGTGGGTCCTAAATACCTATACACTCAGAGAATTCTCTGCCCACCTTTCGGGGTAGCCCAAGGAGCCCCTTCCCTCCACCAGGCCGCCTCTTCCCTGGGGTGCCCTGTGCATACAGCAGTTTGGGCAGTCTCTTGTCTCATCTCTTAGCTTCGCTGTCTTCACCTATGTGTATCCTCACCCCCAGCTTGGACTGTCCTCTGTTTTTAAAATCCTGCTGTCCATGCAGCTCTGTTCCCACTATTTCCAAAAGTCAGTGCAGGCTCTTCCAGCACATACACATCTTTCATCCTCTGATTTCTTTTCTAACTCAGTCAGTGCCCTTCTTTCAATTGCATTGTACTGGTCCCGGGCTCCCAGAGGGTAGAAACTGTGACTGTACTTGTTTTGTGTCTCCAGTGCCAAGCTTGGGGCATGGCTGGGTGGGGCACAGTCACCATTGCCTGCCCGACAGCAGTGCTCTCTTGTGGGCCAAGCCAGCCTCGCTCTATAGGGGGGCGTCCAAGAGGGAGCCCAAGAGCTGCCTTTGCCAGCCTGCTGTGCAGCAAGAGAACCAGCAGGGACATGAGCCGGTCCTGGTCGTGGGCGCCTGAGAGAAATTCCAATGGGGGGGCAGAGTGTCCAGGAGAGACTTCTTCCTGTGTCAGGTGGACATTCCCTCACTTCTAAGTCTGTGGTGATTAGAATGGAGCCAATGGACATCCACCTCAGTGCCAGTACCTCCCTCCTCCCAGCCTTGAGCTAGGACCAGGGAATTGGAGCAGCCCCCTAAGGCTCTTGGTAAGTCAGCAAGACCTTGGGAACAGGCCCAAGATAAGCACAAACACACACAGTGCTCTGTTTGTTGTGTTTCTAATTGTTCCATCACATCAGTGACCAACAATTAATGCTTTGGAAGAAGGTAAAAGTCTTTGAAAATGAACCTGCCCACTGTGTAAGCCCAGAAACCATGCATGCCTTCCCGACCCCTCTGGGCAATCAGGTCATACCAGGAAATATGAAATCCACACAGGCATAGCAGTGGATATCATTAATAATCATAAAACCATCCAACCCCTTCAGAAAATTCAAGCCTTATTTTTGACA
Source organism: Saccopteryx leptura (assembly GCF_036850995.1). NCBI lineage: Eukaryota > Metazoa > Chordata > Mammalia > Chiroptera > Emballonuridae > Saccopteryx > Saccopteryx leptura. The sequence continues at coordinate 126,474,826 of NC_089508.1, forward strand.
TAATAGCCCCTGCTGCAGACTGGTTACACATGATGAAAAGATATATTTCCAAGATGTATTTCCTCTTCCTTTGTTAAAATTTACCAGTCATTAACTCTACTGAATGAAAGGCTTCTCATATTATGAACAAGTTGAAACTCTTCCAAACAGGGAGAGCTGCACACACAGGGTGCCCTGCCTGGGCCTGAGCCATCCCAGCAACACAACCTTGCTGTCCTATAAGAGTTCTGTTAGTCCATAAACACTTGTCCTATACATGTAAGTTGGTATCTTGGCCAAGCAGGGTCTGGGAGCTTGGAAAGTGGAGTAAAATGACACATCAACGCTCACCCCCAACTCAGTATCTATGTGCATGTGCCGTTCAACATGACGGGGAAATGGTTTGGTGAACTACAGAGTGCTGACACAGGCTGTGTGATAGACTCCGCATGTCCCAGCACCCTGCAAAGCTCCCTTTCCTTTCCCACTCACCCATCACGCTCATAGTTCAACAGGAGCAGCCAGGTTTCTACCTGTGACCATGGTCCCCCTCCTCAGGGTTGATGGGACCAGTGTCAGCACCCAGTTAGAACTGGGCCAATCACAGCTTCTCCCAAAATATTTGAACTGAGAGAGATCGATTTTTCTCTGGAGTTCCAGGCGTAGTTAGTAGCTATGCTTTCTTCAAAAGCTGATGTATAGAAACAGAGGAACCTGGAGGAGTACAGAGGAGCACAGATGTTAGCTGGATGGGGCTGGGACAGGGGCATCTCTTGGCTTCCCAACATGCTAGTCCAGTCTCTGTTCATAATGTAGTCCTGAGATCTGGTTGCATCTCTGCTTTCAGTTTTCAGGAAACATTCTGATCCCTATAACCAATGTCTTTCATTAAAAAATAAAAAACTTGGCCCTGACCAGTTGGCTCAGTGGTAGAGCATCGGCCTGGCATGCAGGAGTCCCAGGTTCAATTCCCGGCCAAGGCACACAGAAGAAGCGCCCATCTGCTTCTCCACCCCTCCCCCTCTCCTTCCTCTTTGTCTCTCTTTCTCTTTTCCCCTCCCACAGCCAAGGCTCTACTGGAACAAAGTTGGCCTGGGCACTGAGGACGGCTCCATGGTCTCTGCCTCAGCTGTTAGAATGGCTCCAGCTGCAATGGAGCAACACCCCAGATGGGCAGAACATTGAATCTTGGTGGACATGCTGGGTGGATTCTGCTCGGGCGCATGCGGGAGTCTGTCTCTCTGCCTCCCTATTTCTCACTTCAGAAAAATACACACACACACACAAAAAGTAACTTTGGTTCAATATTAAAAAAACATGGAAAAATTATGCTAGATGAGCCTCTATCATATATATATATATAATTTTTAAAAATTTATACCTGCTTGAGTATATAGGTTTCTATGGCATTAACCCAAAAGACTCCTAATTAATGCATACAATATTGGATATTAGGTAACCATTACAGTTTGCTTATAATGTGTCATGGGAGAATGTTCATGGTATAGTGGGTGTGTCATTTAAAAAGCAGGCTATAAAATTCCATAAGTAGTGTGATCTTAATCATATAAAATAATGGAGGGATTGCCTGACCTTCAGTGGTGCAATGGGATAAAGCATCGACCTGGAACACTGAGGTCGCCAGTTCGAAACCCTGGGCTTGCCTGGTCAAGGCACATATGGGAGTTGATGCTTCCTGTTCCTCTCTCTCTCTCTCTCTCCTCACTGAAAAATTGAATAAATAATATCTTTTAAAAATGGAGGAATAAAAACCATCAAAACATTACTTGTGATTATTTCTAAGTAGTGTGATTACAGGTGAATTTTATTTTCTTCATTGTGTCTTTTTTTCTTGATGTAGTTCACATTTTTTTCCATAAAGAGTATGTACTAATATTATCATAAAATAATATTTATTTGTTTAAAAGTAAAAAGACAAGAATTTTTCCTTGCTTTCCCTATTTCCCTCCCCTCCCCCCCCAACATCCGCAAAGGTACCAATAAAATTTCAACGTGAGTCGGGAACTTGTGAGGAGTTTACTGGTAGGAGGGGTTTACTTGGAGAGTCAATCCACTAGGAGAGAACTTGCTCAGGACAGGAGTCAAGCGTATCGAGTTAGTGTATCTATTTAATGAAGCCTTGGTTTTCAGGGAAGAGAGGACATTCCAAATATAGCTGTGTGCCCATCATTCAGCTACCATCCTGTGGCTTAGTCACAGCAAGAGAGGAGTAAATTCAAATGGGAACATCTCTCTCACTGAATACTCAGGGAGACAGATGGGTATAAGCAGCCCTCCCTGGGGAGCCTCTAACAGAGTGTGTTGCATCAAGAGGTATATCTCCTCACTTTGCTGTAGGCCACTGTACAGCTTTGACACCATGCAGCTTGGGATATTGGTAGTGGTGTTTGTGGTGGTGGCAGCAACATATGGCTGAGGGGGCAGCCTTCAGGAGTAGCCATGCCCAGCAGATGCAATGTCAGTTACCAACTAATGCAGAGGGGTGAAGGAGTCCCACACAACCCACAGTGACGTCCAGCACAGCCAGCCTGGTGGGTGTGGTAGGTCCGGTGGTCGAGTGATCAGAGTAAAGGAACTAGAACAGGAACAAAGGAACAAAATGTTGGCAGCTGACTGGAAAGCTACATGCAAAGCTGAAAGCCCTTACATCCCCAGAAACCCTCAGTGGGATGCCAAAGCACGTTTCCAACTCTTTTGTTCTTAATCTAGAAGTGAACAAAAAGGGAGAGTCACAGAATAAGTGTTGAGTTGACAAAGGTGCAGTAAAAATCAGTATCAAATTGAATTTAGGCAAATAAGGGAAAAACATCTAAAAGAATTCTGTGCTCAGGTCGTCGTTTTATGACTTATAAAAATAAAATGTCTTATTCTTACATAAAAAAACACAAATCAGTGAACAGGTGTTCATTTATATGCCTCAAATTAAAATAAAGCGTTTAACACATGTCTGTGTCATTCCCCATAGTAACGGACATTTTCCAACTAGTCAAGCAAGGATCTCATCCTATCTGATAGAGCAAGTAGGCTTTCCACCACATTTGTTTTCTCTTTCTTTTGAAAAGAGCTTGATGATGTCAAGAGTCATGCTCATTATAGGCCCTGGCCGGTTGGCTTAGTGGTAGAGCGTCGGCCTGGTGTGCGGGGGACCCGGGTTCGATTCCCGGCCAGGGCACATAGGAGAAGCGCCCATTTGCTTCTCCACCCCCACCCCCTCCTTCCTCTCTGTCTCTCTCTTCCCCTCCCGCATCCAAGGCTCCATTGGAGCAAAGATGGCCAGGGCGCTGGGGATGGCTCCTTGGCCTCTGCCCCAGGCGCTAGAGTGGCTCTGGTCGCGGCAGAGCGACGCCCCGGAGGGGCAGAGCATCGCCCCCTGGTGGGCAGAGCATCGCCCCTGGTGGGCGTGCCGGGTGGATCCCTGTCGGGCGCATGCGGGAGTCTGTCTGACTGTCTCTCCCCGTTTCCAGCTTCAGAAAAATACAAAAAAAAAAAAAAAAAAAAAAGAGTCATGCTCATTATAAATATCAAGATATGCAAAGAAATGAAATAAAATTCGACTGTTATGGTAAACATCCTTCTGGACATTTCACTAGGTGCACATATTAAAATGATACACAAATGGGATCATGCTGTCCTGTTCTCCCATCTTTGGCACTCAATTACATGTGCCATAGGTAACATGCCATGTCATCATTGAGTAAAGACATACATCACCACTTAGATATTATGGAAGGACCATAATGCCGTTAATCAATGACAACCCTACTGATGAATATTTCAATAAATACTCAATGTTTATATTCAGTAGTTTTTCATTATGACAAAGGTAGGATGGAAATCCTTGTCTTTCAACCACAATATGCTTTGGCAATTGTTGTTTTGGAGAAATTGACAAGTGGGGCTGCTGGGTCAGAGGAACCCTCATTTAAAATGTTCCTTTCTGCCATCCACATGTACTCTGGTAATGCTTGGCCAATTTGTGCCATGACCTGCAGAGTATGAGAGAGCTGAGCTCCGTGCCCTCCCCTGTCCAATGTTTTGTCATTCTTCTGTTACCTAGAGTAAAATTTCAAAAGAATCATCTTCATTCATCCGTTGTCAATTATGGTCTTTTTTGTAGATCCTTTTTTTTCCTTAAGTTCCATGCTGAGATTTTCCTGCTAACTGATCTTTACTTGAGGGCAGTTCTGTTGGGGTTTGCGCCATTTGCTTAGAAATAGTATGAGTGAAAATTCTTTGACCCTATATTTCCCGTCGGGTTGGTTACCATTGGGATTTTTTTTAGAATTTGAGTTGAAAGACTGGAATGCAATCGTGACTTTCTTCTCCTATTTTGTGTGTGTGTGTGTGTGTGTGTGTGTGTGTAATAGAGACAGAGAGAGACAAAGAGAGGGAAAGATAGGGACAGACAGACCAGAAAGGACAGAGATGAGAAGCATCAATTTTTCATTGAGGCACCTTAATTGTTCATTGATTGCTTTCTCATATGTGCCTTGACTGGGGGCTACAGCAGACCAAGCGACCCCTTGCTCAAGATGTTTTTCCCTTATTTGCCTAAATTCAATTTGATACTGATTTTTACTACACCTTTGTCAAGTCAACACTTATTCTGTGACTCTCCCTCTTTGTTCACTTCTAGATTAAGAACAAAAGAGTTGGCCCTGGCCGGTTGGCTCAGCGGTAGAATGTTGGCCTAGCGTGCGGAGGACCCGGGTTCGATTCCCGGCCAGGGCACACAAGAGAAGCGCCCATTTGCCACGCTTTCCTCTCTGTCTCTCTCTTCCCCTCCCGCAGACAAGGCTCCATTGGAGCAAAGATGGCCCGGGCGCTGGGGATGGCTCTGTGGCCTCTGCCTCAGGCGCTAGAATGGCTCTGGTCGCAACATGGCGACGCCCAGGATGGGCAGAGCATCGCCCCCTGGTGGGCAGAGCGTCGCCCCATGGTGGGCGTGCCGGGTGGATCCCGGTCGGGCGCATGCGGGAGTCTGTCTGACTGTCTCTCCCTGTTTCCAGCTTCAGAAAAATGAAGAAAAAAAAAAAAAAGAACAAAAGAGTTGGAAACGTGCTTTGGCATCCCACTGAGGGTTTCTGGGGCTGTAAGGGCTTTCAGCTTTGCATGTAGCCTTCCAGTCAGCAACCTTGGGCTCAAGCTGGTGAGCTTTGCTCAAACCAGATGAGCCTGCGTTCAATCTGGCGACCTTGATTTTTCTAACGTGGGTCCTCCATTTCCCAATCCGACACTCTATCCACTGTGCCACCACCTGGTCAGGCTCTTCTCCTAATTTATTCAACTGCCAGAATGATTTGGTGGAGTAGAGACCAATGTTTCTCCTAAACTGTCATCAATTCCTCTTGCCACCTGGATCACTGGGTCAAGTTAAGTGAATTTGGGGTGCAGAGACAGGCCACTTTGGTGGGAGGTGGGATGAGTACTAGCCCATGGCTCACCAGATGAATCTGCTCCTCTTTAATAAGAAGAGTGGATCAGTAGAGATCCAGCTATACCAACATCCTCCTGGCTAGTTGGATCTTACCTGAGAAAAGCCACCTTCCAGCTCTTTGAGGTTCAAGCACTGTGCTCAGGGGACTTCTCAGGAAGAATTAGGCCTGTCCTTGGCTAATCCCACAGTTCAGAGTTGACATAATTCCACCTGATCTAGTGGAGGAGGGTATGGGGGGATAAATGGATGAAGACTTGATTGACTGGGGGGGCAGTGAACACAATATAGTATATAGAGTAGCATTGTAGAGTTGGGCACCTGAAACCTGTATAATTATGTTAACCAGTGTCACCCCCAAAAATTCAATTTTAAAAAATTCTACTGGGAGTGATATTGGAGAAATGGCACCATGAGGGGTGCTCCAGATATCTCCCCTTGAAATTTCAACAAATTCAACAACTAAAGACAGAAAAAAATCTCAGGAGCACCAGAAATATGCAGACACCAGACAGAGGTATAATTGGGTGAAAAGGTGACTGAATATATAATCCACTCTGAAGGAAATAAGACGGAGAACAGAGTATTTTGCTTTCTACACTAGCTGAGGAAGGGCCGCATTCCTCTGGAACAGAGAGAAATGAAGAATCTGGAGCAGAGGGAAGAAGATGGGATAGGGTGGATGATCAAGCAAAAGAGAGAGCGTGCCGGCTCAGCCTGAGATCGTGGACACAGGGCTAGCATGGGCTCCGACAGAGATTGCCAGTGCAGGTTGCCCACAGAGGCTGGCACCAGAGCGGCTTTGTGTACTCCCAGGTCCATGATCACAGGTGGTGTGTGAGTGGCTCCACCTGATGCCTATGGCATGGGTGTGCGTTCGTGGGGCTGGAGGGCTTAGCCCGAGATTATCAGCAGTGAACATGTGCATGGGCTGTAGCCAGTATTTCTGTGTAGTGCTGGTTCCCCGACCAACAGCACAGAAAGTGCACAAGGGCAGGAATCCCTAGGCCTGGACCTGTCTGGACAGGGTGCCTCCACGAGCAGATACAGGTCTCAAAGTGCACTCCTGCATTCCCAGCACTGACTGAGATCACAGGCGTGCTCCTAAGTGGGTGGGAGCAGACCTCCATGTGCACTGCAGAAGTTGTGGGGGCTAGGCGTGCATGTGGCTTGCTGTGGGCTACCAAACAGGGCACAAGGGAGAAGCCTGTGGAGATTAGACCCGCAGAGCGCTAAGGTATACTAGACATGGCCAGGATTCCTTAGAAAGATGCCTGATCTGCAGTCGGCTCCTAGCCCATGGCATGCTGAGACATGCTAGGACTGTCCTCCGATCCTTAGGTGCCAGACTTGCAATCGGTTCCCAGCCCTGCCTTCTCTCACTGGTGGCTCTGCATGGCACAGCCTTACCCAGAACTGTGCTCTGAATGGTACTGGAGGGAGGACCTGGCTGCTCTTAAAGCCTCTTGCTCTGCAAGCAGTTGCTGGGGTGAACCTCACAGCTAAGTCCCCAGGCTGCTAGCTCAGGAGGGAGAGATGTGGGGAGAGGCACCTGGAAAACTGAGTCTACCAACGAGACTGAGGCCCAGCCTACATCATTGCCATAGCGACACAACAGCAAATCTCTGCTCAAGAGCTCCATAGGGGCAAAACCTGTAGTACAGCACCACCTGTCCAAAAAGAAGAAGCTACCTCTCAAAACCAGAAAAAAAATTACATTTTTTATAACTTTTTTTTTTCCACTTTGGTCACTTTATCTTCTTTCCATTTTATTCTTTCCTTTTCTGTTTGAACTTCATTATCTGTAGTTGTTACATTTTTCATTCTTGTTTTTTTTATTAGGGTTACATTTCTAAAACCTTAACTTTTTCCCCTTTCTTTTCTCTTTTTTTCTTTTTCTTTTTCTCTCATTCAATTGTCATTTATCAACAAATTATTTTATTTTGGATTTATATTTTTTGTGGCATTTTGGATGTTTTTTACTTCATTTTTTATCTCTTTGCCATTTCCCCTCAGTTCTGGCTCTATGTTCTCTGTAGTTTTTGTTCCACTTATAATAATAGAATTTTCCTTTTTTCACTGTATCTTTTCAATTTTTATTTTATATTTTTAAAAATTATCTCTTATTAGTGTTATTAACAATACCACTCTCAAATGCCATTAAGGAAAAAGAAATCAAATATCATGGATACAAAAGACAGAGATGTAGCTCAGATAGATGATAAAAAATCTCTAAAAAAAAACATTTCAATTGCTTGTAAACCTTGAAATTAAATGACAGAGAATTAAAAATTAAAGTCCTAAAAATACTCAGAAAAATACCAGAAAGCACAGGCAGGCAATTTACTGAGCTCAAAAAACAATTCAATGAACAAAATGAACACATCACCAAGGAAATTGATAAAATAAAAAGGAACCAAACAGAGATGAAAAACTCAATACATGAACTGAAAAATTAGGTAACAAGCTTAGCTAATAGAACAGGCCAGATAGAGGAGAGAATTAGTGACATAGAAGACAGGCAACTAGAGACACTACAGAGAGAAGACAAGAGAGACTCACTAATTAAAAAAAGAGAGAGAAAGCACTACAGAAATTGTCTGACTCCATCAGAATGAGCAACATAAGAATAATGGGTATATCAGAAGGAGAAGAGAGAGAAAAATGGAATGGAGAACATATTCAAACAAATAATAGATGAGAACTTTCCAAGCCTGTGGAAAATATTAGAGCTTCGAATCTAAGAAGCAAACAGAACACTGAGTTACGTTAACCCAAACAGACCTAGTTCAAGACACATCGTAATGAAATAATCACAAACCAATGACAAAGAAAAAATCCTCAAGGCAGCCAGGGAAAAGAAGAATACAACATATAAAGAAAGGTCCATTAGGTTATCATCAGATTTCTCAGCAGAAACTCTACAAGCCATAAGAGAGTGGACCCCAATATTTAAAGTACTAAAGGAGAGGAACTTCCAGCCAAGAATACTATACCCATCAAAGCTATCCTTCAAATACGAAGGAGAAATAAAAACATTCACAGATACAGAAAAGATGAGGGAACTTATCACCAGAAAACCCCCACTTCAGGAAATACTAAAGGGGGTTTTCCGACCAGATACAAAGAACAAAACAAAGCAAAACTACAAGTAAAAGCTCCATCAAGATCACAATAAAAACAAGATTAATCTGTGACAACAAAAAAAAGAGAAGACAAAGATTAACAGTAGCAAAGGAGGCTAGAGTGCAGAAGCACTCATGAGGTAATATACTACAATGAACATGAACATACAATGAACATATCCTTTTTATTACCTAATGGTAATCACCCCTGAAAAAACCACTACAGAAACAAATGGCTTAAAAAAAAAAAAGAAGAAACAGAGAAAAGAAGTATGGGATACAACCAAACAAAAGCAAATGACAGAAAAACAAAAGAGAAGAACCAAACAAGATACAGAGCTATCAGAAAGTCATATATAAAATGGCACTAGGAAACCCTCAAGTGTCAATAATTACATTAAATGTAAATGGATTGAACTCATGAATAAAAAGACACAGAGTAGCAGAGTGGATCAAAAAAGAAAATCCAACTGTATGCTGCCTACAAAAAACACATCTATGCTACAAGGATAAAAACAAATTCAAAGTAAAAGGTTGGAAAATGATTCTCTAAGCAAATAAATCCAAAGAAAAGCAGGTATAGCCATACTCATATCTAACAATGCTGACTACAAGACAGCAAAGGTAATCAGAGACAAAAATGGTCATTTCATAATGATAAAGGGGACATTAAATCAAGAAGACATAACACTTCTTAATATATATGCACCAAACCAAGGAGCACCAAAGTATATAAGACATATACTAACTGATCTAAAAATAAAAACCAACAAAAATACAATCATACTTGGAGACCTCAATACACCACTGATGACTCTAGATCATTCATACAAACAGAAAATCAATAAAGAAATATGGGCCTGAAATGAAATACTAGACCAATTGAATATGATAGACATCTACAGGACATTTCATTCCAAAATGCCAGAGTATACATTTTTCTCCAGTGTACATGGAACATTCTCAAGAATTGACCATATGTTGGGCCCAGAACTAACATCAAGAAATTCAGAAAGATTGAAATTATACCAAGCATATTCTCTGACCATAAAGCTTTGAAACTAGAATTCAACTGCAAAAAAGAAGTAAACAAACCCACAAAAATGTGAAAATTAAACATCTAAAAAAATGAGTGGGTCAAAGAAGAAATAAAAGCAGAGATCAAAAGATACAGACAAACGAAAATGACAATATGACATATCAGAATCTCTGGGATGCAGCAAAAGCAGTAATAAGAGGGAAGTTCATATCACTACAGACTTATATGAACAAACAAGTGAGAACCCAAATAAACAACTTAACATCACATCTTAAGGAACTAGAAAAAGAAGAACAAAGGCAACCAAAACCAGCTGAAGAAAAAAAATAATAAAAATAGGAGCAGAAATAAATGAAATAGAGAACAGAAAAACTATAGAAAAAAATCAATAAAACAAGGAGCTGGTTCTTTGAAAAGATCAACAAAATTGACAAACCTTTGGCAAGACTCACCAAGGAAAAAAGAGAAAGGACTCATATAAACAAAATCCAAAATGAAAGAAGAGAAATCACCACAGATATCATAGATATAGAAAGAATTATCATAGAATACTATGAAAAACTATATGCCACCAAATTTAACAATCTAGAAGAAATGGGTAAATTCCTAGAATAATACAAGCTTTCTAGACTGAGTCATGAAGAAGTAGATCGCCTAAATAGACCCATAAGCAGGGAGGAATTAGAAACAACTATCAAAAACCTCCCCCAAAATAAAAGTCCAGGGCCAGACGGCTATACTAGTGAATTCTATCAAACATTCAAAGGAGAGTTGGTTCCTATTCTACTCAAAGTCTTCTAAATAATTGAAGAAGCAGCAATACTTCCAAACACATTTTATGAGGCCAACATAACTCTCATACCAAAACCTGGCAAGGACAACACGAAAATAGAAAACTACAGACTAATATCTCTAATGATTTTGTAAAATCCTAAACAAAATACTAGCAAATCAAATACAACGACACATTCAAAAAATAATTTATCACGATCAAGTGGGATTCTTCCCGGAATTATGAGGATGGTTCAACATACATAAAAGTTAACATAATACACCATATCAATAAAACAAAGAACAAAAACCATATAATTCTATCAATAGATGCAGAAAAGGCATTTGATAAAATACATCATTTTATGTTTAAAACACTCAATAAAATGTGTATAGAAGGAAAATATCTCAACATAATTAAAGGCAATTTATGACAAACCATCAGCTAACATCATAGCAAAAAACTGGAGACTTTTCCTCTAAAATCAGGAACAAGACAAGGTTGCCTACTCTCTCCACTCTTATTTAATGTAGTGCTGGAAATACTAGCCAGAGCAATCAGACAAGAGAAAGAAATAAAAGGCATTCATACTGGAAAAGAAGAAGTAAAGGTTTCACTTTTTGCAGATGATATGATCCTATACATCGAAAACCTCAAAGACTCCACAAAAAGACTATTAGAAACAATAAACCAATACAGTAAGGTTGCAGGATACAAAATTAATATACAGAAGTCTATTGCCTTCCTATATGCCAACAATAAAACATCAAAAAATGAACTAAAAAAAATCCCTTTTATGGTTTCAACAACAACAAAAAAATACCCAGGAATAAACATAACAAAGAATGTAAAGGACCTATATAATGAAAACTACAAAGCATTATTAAGGGAAATCAAAAAAGATACAATGAAATGGAATAATATTTCTTGTTCTTGGATAGGAAGAATAAATAAAAAATGACCATATTACCCAAAGCAATATACAAATTTAATGCAATTCCCATCAAAATTCCAATGTCAGTTTTTAAAGAAATAGAACAAAAAATCATCAGGTTTGTGTGGAACTATAAAAAACCCTGAATAGCTAAAGCAATCCTAAGAAAAAAGAATGAAGCTAGGGGCGTTACAATACCTGACTTCAAATTATATTATAGAGCCACAATAATCAAAGCAGCATGGTATTGGCAGAAAAATAGACACTCAGACCAATGGAACAGAATAGAGAGCCCAGAAATAAAATCACATATATATGGTCAAATCATTTTTGATAAAGGAGCCAAAAACACACAATGGAGAAAAGAAATCCTCTTCAATAAATGATGTTGGGAAAACTGGAGAGCCACGTGCAAAAGAATGAAACTCGACTACAGTTTGTCCCCTTGTACCAAAATTAATTCAAAATGGATCAAAGACCTAAATATAAGACCTCAAACAATAAATTACATAGAAGAAAACATAGGTACTAAACTCATGGACCTTGGTTACAAAGAGCACTTTATGAATTTGATTCCAAAGGCAAGGGAAGTGAAGGCAAAGATAAATGAATGGGACCACATCAGACTAAGAAGTTTTTGCACAGCAAAAGAACCTGACAACAAAATAGACAGCCAACTAAATGGGAGTTAATATTTTCAAAAAACAGCACAGACAAGGGCCTAATATCCAAAATATACAAAGAACTCACAAAATTCAACAATAAACAAGCAAACAATCCAATAAAAAAATGGGAAAAGGACATGAACAGATACTTCTCCCAAGAAGAAATACAAATGGCCAATGGATATATGAAAAGATGCTCATTTTCACTAGCTATTAGAGAAATGCAAATCAAAACTACAATGAGATACCACCTCACACCTGTTAGATTAGCTGTTATCAACAAGACAGGTTGACAACAAGACAAATGTTGGAGAGACTGTGGAGAAAAAGGAACCCTCATTCACTGTTGGTGGGAATGTAAAGTAGTACAACCATTATGGAAGACAGTATGGTGGTTCCTCAAAAAATTAAGAATATAACTACTATATGACCCAGCAATCCCTCTACTGGGTATATACCCCCAAAACTCAAAAAACATTAGTATGTAAAGACACATGCAGCCCCATGTTCATTGCAGCATTGTTCACAGTGACCAAGACATGGAAACAACCAAAAACCTTTCAATAGAAGATTGGATAAAGAAGATGTGGTACATACATATATATTATGGAATACTACTCAGCCATAAGAAATGATGACATCAAATCATTTACAACAACATGGATGGACTTTGATAACATTATACTGAGTGAAATAAATACATCAGAAAGAACTAAGAACTGCATGATTCCATACATAGGTGGGAAACGAAATGGAGACTCAGGGACATGGACAAGAGTGAGATGGTTACCAGGGGGAGGGGAGGAAAAAGATGGAGGGGGTGGGGGAGGGGAGGGGCATAAAGAAAACCAAATAAAAGGTGACGGAGGACAATTTGACTTTGGGTGATGGGTATACAGCATAATCAAATGTCAAATGTCAAAATGATCTGGAGATGTTTTCTTTGAATCTATGTACTCTACTTGATCAATGTCACCCGTTAAAATTAATTGTGTAAATTAAAAAAAATATTCCACCCAACCCAGTCTGCAAGAGAACCCGAAGACTTCTCAGTTGATGTCTCTATCCTCAGGGTTCAGAACCACATCCTTAAAGACAAGATGCTACCTTTGATTGCCATAACTCTCTCCTTCTGGGGTGCAAAGTATGATGTCACTGGGTACACTAGACATATCTAATCCCTGTCCTTGGAAGGCCTGAGGGTGACTGTGAGGTCTCCTCACTCAGAAAGTTATCCACAAGCAGGTGAATGGAACCAGGACTGCCACAGGAGGGCTCAGACAGCATCCATAACAATAGTGTGTGAGCAAAAATAGTTCTCTGTTCAGAACTACGAGCCTCAAGAGACTGGTACAGCATTCCTGTGAGAATCATTAGGAGTTCCATTTACCAGCCCTTTAAGAAAGTATAGATAGCCAAGTATACTCCAGGACCAAGGCCATGGACGAATTCTGTAATACCTCTCAACCTTCCACCTGTGATGGTTTTCCTTTGCTGCCATGACAAATAATCACAAACATAGGGGCTTAGAACAACAGCCGTTTATTATTTCCTAGTTTGTAGGTCTGAAATTTGACATGAGTCAAATTCACCAGGCCAAAATCCAGGTGTCACTGGAGCTGTGTTCATCACTGGGGGCTCTGAGGAAGGGTCCCCTCCAGGCTTTTGCAGTTGCTGGCAGAATCCAGTTGCATTGGTTGTGGAACTGAGGCCCAGGTTTCCTTCATGGCTGCTGGTCAAGGGACATTCTTAGGTGTTAAGAAGCTACCCATGTTCCTTGGCTCATTCCCCCTTTCTCTTCAAAGCCAGCGAGGGAAGTTCAAGTCTTTCTTGTGCTTTATTTTTCTTGCTTTCTCTCTGCCACACCCTCTCTTCAGTCAGGGAAAGATTTTACATATTTTAAGGGCTTATGTGGTTACACTGAGCCCATCCAGATAATCCAGGACAATCTTCTCATTTTAAGACCCAAGACCTTAATTACATCTGTAAAATCCCTTTTGCCACGCAACATAACACATTTACAGGTTCCATGGATAAAGAGTAAACATCTTTGGAGAGCTATTATTTGGTCCACCATGACCTTTTTGGCCAGGATTCATCCAGGAGTGAGAGTCTCCTCAGAGATCAGTCTAAGACAGGCTTGCATGATTCCTGCACCTTCATCCCTCTCTCCAGACACATCCACCTCCCTGAGCCAGTTGGGCCAGACCTCCCAGCTCAAAACCCTGCCAGACTCATGCTGAAGGAAAAGCTGAGCCCCTGACACAGCCGACTGCCTTCTGAGAGCAGGGGGGCAAGGCTGGAACTTTGATCCTGGGCTTTGAGCTTCCTGGTCCATCTGTTCACTGTTGTTTCCTAAAGTTGAGTTGATACACCTGGGAAGATGCCAAGGACTTTGGGCTTTAGGCTGAAGTGCCCATAAGTAGAAGACTCTGCTTTCACTTTAACAGAAGACCATTGAAAGCTAGGATTAAGGTTTCAGTGCCATTATACATATGACAATGGTATTATAGCCAGGAACCCAGAAAGGCTAAAATATTGCTATGCCAATCAGCCTGCTCCTTGGGATCCTATGTAAGGATGAGTAGCAGGATTAGAATAACAAGTGTCATTTTTTATTAGTCTTGTTAATGGCTGACATGCAAATAGGGACCCTGATGAAAGGGTAATTGTATCCGATGGCTGAGGTTGAAGCCAGAACTCACACTGCTCCTTCTCTCCCACTCTTTTTTTTGGCGTGTATGCGAGCACACAAGAGAGAAAGAAGGAGAGAGACAGAGAGACAAGAAGGAATAGAGATAAGAAACATCAACTTATGCTTGCAGCATTTTAGTTGTTCATTGATTGCTTCTCATTCATGCCTTAATCCGGGGTGGGGTGGGAGGGGAGTGGGCTCCAGCCAAGCCAGCGACCTTGTGCTCAAGCCAGCAACCTTGGGCTCAAGCCAGCAACCATGGGGTCATGTCTATGATCCCACACTCAAGCTGGCAACTGCACATTCAAGCTGGTGAGCTTGCACTCAAGCCAGTGACCTTGGGGCTTGAACCTGGGTCCTCAGCATCCTAGGTCAACACTTAATCCACTACACCACCACCGGTCAGGCCCCTTCTCTTGAATCTAAATCTAGGGTGAACAATTCAAGTATCAGTGCCAGAGAGTGAGCAGGCTCAATGTAACTCACTCAACTTAAATTCAGGGAGATAAGGAGATGGCCATGTTTAGCTGAATCTGTAGCCTGGCCTGGGTCTGCTTCCCACATGCAGGCAGGAAGCATAAATGTGGGAGGCCCCAAACCGAGACATTCCTAGGACCCATGCAGGAAGACAAAGAGAAAAGGTGGAATATGAGATGGGACATCTGAAGTACAGTAATCCTGCTCACTGATAAAATATGGCACAGTGAATACCCAGCATTCTGACCTGTCAGGCTAGCATCTTAAAGACTGAAAAATGGGGCATCTCACTGGGGCCTGCCTTAATCTGCTTCTGGTCTTAACCTGGAGGCTGCCTGAATTTTTGGGGATGGAAGGTGTAGGTGCTGATTGACCCACATGTTTGTGAGCCCAAGTTCCCTGAAAATCAAGTTGCTCAGCCACTGTGAGTCCAGGCCGACCATACACACCAGTGATGGATACAAGAGCCACTCAGCTGAAATGTCAAGGACATCCAAAATTTTTGAGAGTCACAGACTTTTTGTGCCAAATTTCTGTGCTGAGGCCTTCCTGGCCTGGGTTTCAGGAACACAGATGGTTTCCTATGCTTAACAGATCTTCAAGATTCTCTCCAAGAAGTTCTCACTGATTATCCATGTCAGAGTTAGTTGTCCCAGCTGGTGCTCCCCTATGGTGCTAAAATCACCTTTTATTGGTCCATCTCTTCTAAGAAACTGCATTCCTTAAGGCCAGGGGCTATGCTTTGCCCTTATTATTTCCTCAGCCTAGTGTAGCATGTAGCAAAGTAGGGACTCAGCTAATAATAGCTGTTGATGAAACTAAATGATCGGAATGCCCATCGTCATCATCTGTGCAGCCATTGCCAACCTCAGGCTCTCCAGGTATGGTATTTTTCAGAAGGATATCCTTTCTCGTGATCTGTATGGAGAACCCTTCACAAGCTTTCTGTGATTCCCATGATATGACCCCATTATAATCTAGAGTGGCTATTCCGTGCGGAAATGCCCCTGGACTCACTCAACCAAAGATGGCAGACTCTTTGCCATTTCTTCAAATTGTGGAAGATGCCAGGACTGTGGTACCAATGACTAATTTTAGAAGTTGCAGTGCTTGGCCAGCCTTCCAGTCAGTTCTCCTCCTGGCACTTTGCTGCCATTCCACCTGCTTGACCCTTTTTGCCCTGCACTGCAGATGCCAAATGCTCTGTCCTGTGATCCAAGACAGAAGAAGGATGAGTCAGGTGCTTTGCAGCTTCTACTTAAAAGGGGGGTGGCGGTGGCAGAAGGAACAGCATGTAAAAATTCCCTGCAGAGACCTGATGCCCTAAGCAGTGGCTCTTACCCCTCTTCACTGCTTCATGGAATATCATTGAGTCCATACCTGCCCCCACCACCCACCCCATTCCACTCAGGCAACTACCCTGTGCCCATGACTTTACCCTCTGCCCACACTGTCCTTGGCCTCAGATATAGCTGTATTTCCTATGGCTCTTGCTCCTCATTCTCTGCAAGACTTCTCTGGCACTGATCTTATTTCAGTGGGTGAGCTAGATCCTTGGGTGCATATTGCCAACCACTCAAGGCTGGCTCCACACTCTTCCCAGAGCCCCTTTCCAGCCCCACTCTGAGCCGGCCATGCGGATGGTAGGAGTGATGGAGTGACTAGGAGGAATATGGGCCAAGCATGTGACAAATCCCCAGGACTGTAAGACACTTCCTGGTAGAGTACTGGGGTGAGTGGAGACTGACACAAACTACAGAAGGCAGTGTACTTTTTAAAACTCTGCCTTTCTTACTCTTGAAATGAGTCTCATTTCATCATCTGCTCAAACTAGACATCCTATGTTCCTGTTTGTTTTTTTCTCACGTTACCCGTGCATCAGTAAGAAATTGGGAGAGCAGTGTGATCAGGTGCTGGAAGCTTTCGAACAACAACAACACAGAGCCACTCTGCAAGGAAAACATCATGTGTGAGCAGAGAATGCAAGAAACTGGAGACCAGTTTTGGGTGTTCACCTCCATATACCCTGCAAGGGATCTCAACTTGAATAGGAGGAGGGTGTAGACACATGGTGATGGTTTCGCTACAACAGACAAAAAATATTATGGAAGTGAAATTGCAAGATGTAGGAAGGAGCTGGGTGTCAGATTTGGGGAGAAGTAAAAAATCAATGGAAACACCAAGAGAAACAGTTTACGTGACTGGGACCATGGCATTTGCAAAAATATTGAGTTTGCCATTTGGGTAGAACACGAGATAGAGCTGTCTAAGGAGCAGGTGGACAGTCGCACATCAGCTTGGGAAAAGAATAGTGACAACACGGGTGTCATTTGCATAGAAAGAATAGTTGGGTTGACCAGGCAGTAGTGCAGTGGATAGAGTATTGGCCTGAGACGCTGAGGACCCAGCTTCAAAACCCCAACGTTGCCAGCTTGAGCATGGGCTCATAGACATGACTCACTGGCTTGAAGCCCAAGGTCACTAGCTTGAAGCCCAAGGTCACTGGCTTAAGTCCAAGGTTGCTGGCTTGAGCAAGAGGTCAATGGCTTAACTGGTGTCACTCCACCCTATCAAGGCACATATGACAAAGCAGTCAAAGAACAACTGAAGTGCCACAACTATGAGTTGATGCTTCTCATCTCTCTGCCTTCCTGTCTGTCTGTCCCTTCTCTCTCTCTCTCTCTCTCTCTCTCTCTCTCTCACTCGCTAAAGAAAAAAAGAAAAAAGAAATGACAGTTGGAAACAAAACTGCAAGCTAAAAGGAAGAAACACCCTGACTGGAACACTCTGTCTCCCCTATCGGGGGCTCCAGGTCTACTGTTGGGTAGCAAGCGACCTCAACCCTGAGTGGCTTAAATCAACAACAGTCATGTTATTGTTAACTCTCATGGTTCCAAGAATTGACTGGGCTGAGCTGGGTGTGTCTTGTTCAGATTGTCTCAAGTAGCTGTCTTCAGACTGTGACAAGGGCTGAAATAATCCAATGTGGGCTACTCTCTCACACATGGCAAGCCAGGTTGGGAAGAATTCAATGGGTGAGGACTGAAAGGGCTGGGGCTTCTCCGGCTCTCTCTCCCTCTCCCTCCCTCTCTCTGGTTCCTCCAGCTCGGTGGCTCAGGTATCCAGGGTCGGTAGCCTGACTTCTCAGGTGGTGGCTCTACAGGTTCTTGTCTCAGGTGAGAGAAAGCCAGGGTGAAGCTGTGTCACCTTATCTGACCTTGCTTCAGAAGCCCTGCAGCATTGCACCTGCCTCACTGTATTCCTCAACACAGTCATAAAAGCCCATTCAGCTCTGGGGGAAAAGATGTCAAGTCCACCTCCTGACGGGTGAGTGAGAAGGTTGAACTTTCACACGTGAGACCAGAAGGTTTTCCTTTCTGTCATCCTTGGGGGAAAAAATCTGCTATCCCTTCCAAAAATCCAGCAAAAGAAGCCTCCTCAAACCTCATGAATGGTATAACTCGCACCCTGCAGTGGCCTTCTGGAATTTTCTACCCCCTCCTCAAAACAACACTTGGTGCTATGGGCATTTTAATCTAGTTGTATATGTAGGCATCTAATGTGTAAAAATTTATAAGTCAAGGCCCATGTTTTATCCCACTTTGATGAAGCACAAAGTAGCAGGTAGATACTTCAACTTAATTTCAAGACAAGAGGACAGGACTGGGTATAGAACCTTGGCGAAAACCTCTATTTGAAACACCCAAAATTAAAATGGCGCTAAAGGAATCTTTAGGGAGCATGTTTTCAAAACCAGACTGTTTTTTTGCAAAACTATTGTGGGTCTTTTTCTTATCCATGGAAACGGTCACTGAATAAAGCTAAGCACGTCCATGTTAATTAGCAGCATTGGAAAAGCCTCCACAAGTCAGACTCCATACGTCATAGTTGCTGGGCACGTCCCTCATTTTCAAAACAGGAAACTTCTGAATAGTTCAACCTTGGAATAAATCGTAACCATAAAATAGAATCAAATCTTGCAAGGATTTCTTTTTCTTTTCTTCCCAGAAACTTACAGTATAACAAGGCATAGTCTCAGCAATAATCAAACTGTCTTAAAACAATGAAGTGACACACTTTTTTAATGCCTATTATATCTGGAAATCCTTTTCTTTTATTTCTATGTATTTCCACTGCATGTATTACTAATATAAAAAAATGTTGACAAGAAAAACAATTTATTTTCAGTTCTCCAATGGCTCTCATCCTTCCTCTCTTTTGCCCATGTGACTCCTAACCTATGTCCCTCAGGGCCCACTCAAAACAGAGCTTGTTCATGGCCATTTTCACAGAAAACAAAATGTGTCTTGTTCAGGTTGGGATATTGGGAAGGAGCCTGGGTTATTGGGAAGGAGGCCAGGAGAGAATGACAGTGCTATCCAGGTCCACCCAAAGACAGGCCTAGTGGAGACTCACAGAATTCACAAGAAGGGGTTGATGGCTGCACAAGACACAGTCTAACTACCACAGGCTGTAGAAATACAGCAGGTGCAGCAGGGGCATCAGAGGACATTTCAAGGGCCCACTTCAGACCCAGAGAAACCAACACCAGGAGAATGGAAAGGTGAGGGAGAGGGGAAGTCTTGTGGAAAGTTTCACAATTCTCCCAGGCTAGGAGGTGGGGAAATTCTAGAGGGCACCCAGAGCCTCGCTCGTTTTGGCAGAAATACACATACTCTAATGTTGGGAAAACTCCAATGACAGAGAAAGGCTACGAGGGGGTGCACATTCCACAAAGCACAGGGACTACAGACCACAGCCGTGGGGGAGGGGCATGCTATTGATGGTGAAACCACGAAACCCAAAAGCAAGGAGAATGGCCTTTCAGGGAATGACTCTGTCCCAGTCATCCAAACTTGATCTTAGGTCAGACAACCTGAGGAGTTTCACAAAACCGCTGCCAACATTGGGGTAAGGGGTATCGCATGGGAAGGACTAAAAGAAGCAGTTAGAAAAAGGAAACAGTAGGAAACTGCTCCGGGCTCTGGAACCAGGCCATTCTGGGGGCTGGGTAGACAGATGCACAAGAAATAGCACCAAGTAAATGTCATGGTCAATAGTCAGCTGATGAGGGTAAGAGGACCCAGGAGCAGGTGGGAGAGCAAAGATGGGGTCCTGAAGGCAGGTCTCTGGAGGCTGATCAGAAGAAGGAGTGCACACTGTGCACCAGCGATGAACCCCAACTCTGGACCCCCAATCAGGGATGTGGTGACAGGAGTGGGCATCACTAACTGAGGGTGGTAGGGGGCACAGCCTCTCAGTAGCCATCACGGGGCCACAGGGAAGTTTGTGGGAAGTCTTCCAGCTGGATGGGAAGGCAGTCTCACAGACTGCCCATTGACCCCTGGGTGGTGGAAGGCATAGAGGTCCTCAGATGGACAGCGGTCCTTTTTGGCAAAGTGTTGGCAGACAGGACTGTGAGATTTGCCTTCCATAAGCTGGGGTTCATCATTGGGTGGGTAGGTATTTTTGACAAGTGACAAGCTTTTGAGCCTCCAAGGATGTCTCTGTTCTTTATGAAAGGCTCTCCTGTAGGGACTGCCATAGCCTGGTCCAGAGAAAGGAGTCTCAGCATTAACCTGCTCACCAACCATGAGCAAATGGGCCAGACCTGGGGCCTAATCCTTGCCAAACTTGGGCTCCTCACAGGGAGAAGGAGGGAGACTAAGCAGTGGTGGAACATCAGTGCCCCTGATCCTGAGGACCTCTGGGAAGAGATCCTGCATTCTTTTAGGTCTGGCTACCTTCCCTCAATATCCAGTCTGTGAGATCCATCCAGGCTGCCTGTAGCAGGTGGTCGCTGTTTTTTTAATTTTGGGTTTTTTTTTGTATTTTTCTGAAGTTGAAAATGGGGAGGCAGTCAGACAGACTCTCGCATGCACCCGACCGGGATCCACCTGGCATGCCCACCAGGGGGCGATGCTCTGCCCATCTGGGGCGTTGCTCTGCCGCAACCAGAGCCATTCTAGCGCCTGAGGCAGAGGCCACAGAGCCATCCTCAGCGCCCTGGCTAACTTTGCTCCAATGGAGCCTTGGCTGCAGGAGGGGAAGAGAGAGACAGAGAGGAAGGAGAGGGGGAGGGGTGGAGAAGCAGATGGGTGCCTCTCCTCTGTGCCCTGGCCGGGAATCAAACCCGGGACTCCTGCACGCCAGGCTGACGCTCTACCACTGAGCCAACCGCCCAGGGCTTGTTGCTAGTTTTCATTGCAGGTTGGTACCCCACTGTGTGCACACACAGCAACTTATCCATTCTACTGATGGAGACATATGTGGGGTGGTTCCAGTTTGGAGCTGGTTTGAGGTCACCAGATTTTCCAGTGGCCACTGGGGGTGGGTATAGCAGGCTGGGTGGTCTGAAAGGACTCCCATTGTCTTGGCCTCTAGTCTCTTCCCACCTTGGCAATTGGGGCTGCAGCGCTGACTCCGCTTCTTCCCTTTCAGCGTTGTGGCTATGGCAATGGCTGAGCAGGATCTGGAGGAAGGAAAGAAAGCTTTTAAAAAAATATTTGTAAAATGGCCTATGTCACCAAACAGAAAATCATACTTTTCACAAAAAGTGAGTGGGCCAAGCCTTCTGGAGGATGAAGGGCTTTTAAAAGAGTTCATGCCATTAGATATAGGGATTCTACCCTAAAATGTATTCTAAGGAAATAATCTTGGTAGGGAAAAAAAATTCATATTGAGGATGTTCAACAAACTGTATTTTATGACGGTAAAATACTAGACGCAACACCTCAACATGCCAAGGATTTGGTTAAACAGATTATTATTGATTCACTTACTGAAACATTATGCAACCATTCAAAATGATGTTTTTGAAAATATTTGACAGTAGTCTGCTAACAATATGATTTTCTCTAAAAGATAGAATTTAAACTGCATAAATTATAGAAGTAGTATGAACCCAATTTTGTTTAAAAATTATAGACATATAAAAGAAAGATTAAAAGCAAAGTCCATAAAATGTCAACCATTGTTAAAATTGAGTGATGGAATTATAGGCAGTTTACATTTTTTTCCTGTATACTTTTCTGCCTTTTCTTTATTTTTTACAATAAACATGTAATACTTTTATAATCAGAGGGGAAAAACCCATGTACTTTTCAAAGATCTAGCAATTGCTTCTTTGACTAGCTAGATGATTAACAACATGGAAAAATGCTTTTGTGGAAAAGAAATTAAATAACTTATAACAAAGATCTTGGTATAGAATAACTCACACTTTTTAACAACCTAACATGTAAGAAAGTCACCCAGACCCACACAGGAGTGCCATCTCTGAGGTGTGAAATTTCACACATGCCAACACCAATGAGGATTCCTTTCAACTGCACTTCAGAACCTGAAGCCCTCCCACTGTAACTATGACAGACTCTCATGGGTGGCAGGAAGGCTGAGCCATGCCATTCTGTTTCTGCCTTGGATTTCCTGGGTTACAAGGAACAAGTCCATTAACCTCTGGAACTCCAGAAGTCCCTCTCATGTACAAAAACCCACAATCATCAACAGGACACCTAAAGGCAAAAGTACAAGAGAACAAAAGCCACATATAAGGTGGTTTTAGATAGATGCCTGGCCCAGTGCAATGGGAACACTCACATCTGCATCTAGATCCTTGGTAGGGGTCTTGCCAGGTTCTCATGTCAAAGCCCTCTCTTTGCAACACTGCTCTAGTGGGCAACCAGCCAGCCAGGCCTGTGTTCTCCCCACAGGCAGGGGAGCTGCCCGGGACCCCCACTGCTCCTAGGGGGAAAGCTCTGCTGCAGCAACTAGTTACCATAATGCCATAAAACTGTCTTTAGCATTAAGTAAATAATAATTAGTCTTAAATATGTTTCTCTTACTGTATTTGTTTCAAAGAAAGCAGGCTTAGCTAGAAAAGGCTGAGAATGTAGGTGCAGCAGAGATTATATAAGAATCTAGGCAGTTTCAAGGAGTTTAGAGATGAGAGGCACTGGATTTATTTCACTTTCCATATCCTTTATATAAATGAAACCACACTTTCCTTTTGGTTGACAGTCAGTCTTGAGGTTGGTCATTTTACAACCAATACGAGAAACAAGAGGAGGGAGGAAAAGAGGAGAATGGGCATTATCAATCCACACGGAGACATTATGGAGTCACACGGACCTCCTACCACACACCTGAAGAGCAGCCAAGACTGCCACACAAATCTCAGCTTCAGGACTGGAATCAGCCACGTGCCAGCTCTGGGGGACTGGGCACATCCCTTCCTGAGCTTCAATTGCTGAAATATAAGTGTACCATATTGGGAAGACTAACTAAGATCATGCATTTGAACACTCCTATATTGGCACATAATAAATGCTAAAATGAGGAAGTTATTGTTATTATGATTGGGTTTCCCTTTGTCCTCTATACTCTAGACCCATGTGTGTGTCCTGTTCACTGCTGGGTACCCAGCAAACAGCAAACCCAGCATGTGACAGTGGTTTAACAAGTATCTGTAGGGGAAAATTGACTTGTTCTCATTGTTCTCTGTGGTCAGTAGCAAAATAAATAAATACAAATTTTAAAATTTTGCTCCTTCTATTCCTTTTATTTTGCTCAAGTGTTTTTGTTTTTAACAAATTATAGACATCATAACACTTACTCCTTCAATGCTATAGTAGACATCTCTAAAAAAGTAAGGACAGTTTCTCCATGACCATGCTACCATTCTCACAGCCAACAATCATTTTCTCTTCCAAATGACACCAGCAAAATTGATAACAATTTCCAAATATCAGAAAATACCTAGCCCATGTTCAGAGTTTTTCAGTTCTTCCCCAGAATGTTCTTTACAGCTGATCCTATCACACTAGGAGCAAACAGAAGACCAAAATTATGTTTTGATAATTAGCTCTTTGAAGTCTCTTTTGACCCAATGTCCCCATTTCTTTTAGTATTTCTTTTAGTTTCTTATGGCGTTGGCTTGTTGAAGATACTCTAGAATATTCCATCTGTTGGATTTGCCTGATCACTTCACAGAGGTGACGCCTACCATGTTTTTTTCATTTTATGTCTCCCCTACATGTCTCCTGAGATGGAAGCTTCATTGAAAGTCTAGATATGATTCAGGTTAATTTTTTTTTAAGCCAGAAAGCCTCATAGATGTTGCTGTGCACCAAGCGGCAGACCATGGCAGGCTGGCCCACTGTTAGTGATGCAGCGACTGATCACAGGATCCGAGTGCTGACAGCTTGATCCTTTCATTGCCAAGTAAGGGGATTCCCCCTGGGAACCAGCGTGTAAACTGTGAAGTGATAATTGGTACCTTGTAAATAGTTAGCTCACTGGTTATCAACCTTTCAGCCCAGATGGTTTTAGCATCTGCTGATGATCCCTACCTGTATCAATGATCCCAACAGGGGTTGCAACATGGTAATTTCCCAATTCTATCATCCCTTCTTCATTTATTAGCCAGCATCCTTCCGTAAAACAGAGCTTTCCCTAGTCAGCTAGGGCTATTTGGTTATTCTGAAGCATAGCTCCTAGTGGAAAGACAGGATATGTATGTATAATTCTCTCCTTTTAATAATCAAGAACAAAGAAAAATGTCATTGGTAACTAGCAACCTATTTTAAAAGCTAGAATCAAAGCAAAGCTTGTAGAAGGTTATTTCTCTACTTTCTAGCCCCACTAACTGTCTTTGCATTAGCCAGGGAGGGACTGATGGAATGGGGAAGTGCGATGTTGCCCAGTCAGACCTCCCACCTCACCCCCATCCTCAGATCCCTTCTCCAGTTGGTTCATACTTAACCTAAGATGATATGCATCTTTTGTGTATTAGCGGGGCTTGGTTATGCAATTCATGAATTTGGTGCTAATCTCCCCTCTATAATTGTAAGTCTCTCATAATGTGACTTTTTCCCCAACACTCCCCTTAGAAAAATATCCCACTAATGGGATTTGGTGTCACTTATATTCCTCTTGGGCTGAAAATCTTATTTTAAACTTTCCCAAGGGGAGCTCAATTCTGAAGCTTCAAATTGGAGTCAAAAGCTCTGTTCTCCGCCTAGCCAAGTAAAACCAACCTCACCAAGCTCTTTACTCAGCTCCATAAACCCAACCCTGCTCACTGCTCCTGCAGCCTCGCCCCCTGCACCCTTCAGCACCCCACCACCTGGCATCTCTGGATTCGCACCCCCAGGAACCAGCTTATTGTGGCTGACTGCGGGAGTGGAGCTCCCCTCTGAAATTAGATGCAGAATGTCCTACTCTCTCTTTGAGCCCTCTGTCGCCACACTGCAACATAAGCTCCCATCTAATTGCTGCTCTGCCTCTCTCAGCAGACCTTGACCTCTTTCTGGGCTCCTCTCTTAAAGCAACTGTCTGTGTTTTTATTCATTATGTTTGCCAAGATGTATGCTTGAACTTTTCCCAGATGAGGCTTGTTTTGTTACTTTTTTCTTGAAAGCTCTGAGGGACCAGGTTCAAGAATGCCACCTTCTGAGGAAAGCTTTTAGTCTGGAAGACTTCAGCCAAGACAGCTGAGTTCATCAGTCTGTGTCCCCCCACCCTGGGCACTGCTACATGAGAACTGGCCCTTTAAGAAGTGGATGAATCCTGGTTCCAGCTCCAAACCTCAGTTGGAAGTTCAAGCTGCAATTTGAACACACACACACACACACACACACACACACACACACACACACACACTCACACACACACTCACACACACCCTGCCCAGAATGCTGTCCCAACTCGAAGAGGGATTTCTCTTCTAGGGCTGCCCTTCTCAGACCCATCCCACGTGAACACAAACGGCTCCTTTTAAACACTGAAGCCACCGGGCCTCCACCCTGAATAGGAAGTAGAAGGCCAAGTTCCGGGCACTCTCAGCTTCTTCAGCCAGACCGTCCATGGGCCAGAGCATTGGCTCCTGTGGCAGTCTGGGCTTGCCCAATGCAATGCCAGCCAGAATTCCTTCATGATCACCGGGAAGATATCATCTGTGTCTCAGCTAACTATCTCTTTAAAAATAAAATTGCCTATGAGACAGAGAGAAGAGAGGGGAAATGCAGAGTGCTGAGAACACTAAGCAGTTAGCTTCACCAGGGGAAAAAAAGGCATCTATAGAAAACACTAGAAGGCTTTTTCTTACAGCCTATGCTCAGGGACAGATTTCTCTTCCAGGTCCTTTCTCCCTTTTCCCTTCTTCCTTTCTTCTTTCTTTCCTTTTTAACTACAAGCAGTCTGCCTGGAAAGCAGTCTGCCTAGAGCTGGAGGTGCCTGCCCTGTGTGGCTCTCGGGAGCAGGTGAGGCTGTCTCCCTGTTGTTGGGACACTGGACTGTTGAGGTGCAGAGGGGGACTCCACTCCTCAGCCAGATGGTGTCCTGCCAAGATCATACCCAGGAATTCCTGATGCTTTTCCCATCACCTTCTATACTGATTCATTCCCATTTTTTCTTCCCCTGAATTACCCTCTAGCACGAGCCCCAGGGGAGTCATCAGGCCCTGGTTGCCTCCTCACACCCTCCCCTGCATTTTGGTTTTGATAAAGGCCGATCTGTGGGGCTCAACACATCCAAGAATGATGGCTTTCTCCCTTGTAAAGCCAGTGGCCACGGGCACCATCACAACCACATGCCCCATGCAGATTCGCATTAGATTCAGACAGATGGTAATGAAACAACAGAACCAAGAAGTGGTGGGCCATCATCTTTAATCCTAGCTTGCACCCAGTGGGCAAGTAAAAACACACACTGGTCTCCAAAACCCATTCATTCAGTGCTCACAAAACTACTGACTTATCCAAGTTTCCTAGAATCAAAAGTTTCTAACTCACCAGACTTATTCATCTCTGTTCCTCATCTCCTTCTCTCTACACAAACTCTGCACTAACTGGCTTCTCACTCATCACTCTGCCATCTTGGCTGCTTCTCCTGGCCTCCTCCACATGGCCTCTCTCTGTTCTCCTCTCTGCTCTCTCCTCTAATGCTAATCACAGGAACTGAGAGAGCAAGCTCCCAGCCTGCCCCACTTTATAGTGTAGAAATCAAAACCTTTAATCCAATATACAAAATAGGGAAGTCTCTAATACAAAGTCACTTATCTGAGGCATGATGGGATTGCACCACCCCACATCAAAAAGGGTGGGAAAGGCTTAGTTCTAAAACCAAGCCCCAGGCTATAAGGATCCTGCCAGCCCACAGCCCGCCCCCAACACACATTAATATCAACTGGGTGACAAGCTTCCATGTGGGCAGTGCCATCTTTAACAAAGTGAGCATAATATATTTTATCTGCCCAACATCCCTGATGCCACTGTCTGCCTGCTTGACCCCAATGTCTTTGTAAATAAAATGGTATCATCTCGAGAGGCTTGCCACACGAGAGGGGAATAAATCAATCAATATGTAAATGAATCCACAAAGAAGGGGGTGGAGTCCTAGGACATTGCAAACCCATAACAAAGCATTTTAAAAAGATGGATATCACTGGTGAGTGCTGATTGAAGGGCAAGAGCTCTGATGGTGGGCTGTGGGAGAGAGAACATGGGCCGTGACTAAACTCCCTCGTGGGCTGATTTAGCTTAAATACACTCCAGAAGCCAGTCTAATTGCTGCTTCCGTCTCAGGCTTTGATTTTCCTCCTCTCCATTCTCTGCATTTCAAATAGTTCTGATCTAGCAGCCTCAAGTTTCTTTGGAGACTCTTTCTGGGTTCATGATCTACTCTTCTGAGAACACAGGGCTGGGAATTCTGCCATTGGTTGACGAGAGAAGCAAACATTCCCTGCCCAGGAGAGGCATGCTGGTAATGTCTCGTTTGGAGTTGGAAGTTCAGATGACAGGCTCTCATTGTTCACGCAGACTCAGAGCCCCATAGTTGTTGAGGTAGAAGGGGGAGAAAGCAGGGGGAGAGCTTTCAATCTTGAGTCCTTGTGTGCCAGCCAGCCAGTATGGAAGGCCACTGACACAGACCTCAGGAGCCTGACTCCATGATCCTCATGCTTTGAGGGAACTCTGTCTTGGCTCTGAGGAGGAGGACAGCACAAAGTTCTCCGTATGGCGAGGCCTTCACCAGCTAAGGCTAAGGGCCAGATGCTTACTTAATGTATGCCACTGTTGAGGACCACAAGCCAACAGGGTCTTTGCAGTTTAGATTTTTGGAGGACAGAGGTGTGGGGGACTGGCAGTAAGCTGACAGTCTGCCCCACCCCCCACCTCAATTGCTAAGTGAAGTTTGCTAAAGGCTGTTTTTCTCCACACCTCCGTGTTAGATGTGGTGCTGGATTGTTTGTACTCGCCTTACCCTTCATGTCCCTCCGAAAGATTGGAGCAGTTCCTTTTTTATCCTTAGTTTTGTGAAGTTAAGATGTAATGTATGGTGGGGGTTTTCTGCACTTGGGAGAATTCTTGGGTTGCCTTGGAAATGTGACTTTGTTTTAATGATATCTTTGATTTGCTAATGACCTTACTTTGCCCTATAAATAAAGCAGGTAGGGGGTAGAGACTTGCTTTTTGCAAGCTATCTTCTGAGTTGCAGAGAGTCCTCCTGAGCTCATCCTTTTTTCTTCTTAAGTCTATTTTCTTAATTTCATGCCATTATCACTCAGGACCTGAAATTACTAGCTGCACTGGTTCGTGGCAAGTGGTGCCCGAACAGGAACCTGAGGAAGGGAGAACTAAACTAAAGGCAGGTGACAGAACTCTCCAAGTGTACACACTAAATAAAGTTTTTGAGTAGAGTTTTCTGGGAAAGTAGTGTCAGGAGTAATAAATTATGGGACAATTAGGGTCAAGAGTGAGGGACCTTTTTCTTTTTGTACAAATGTTTTTATTTGAGGAGAAGCTGTTGTTTGATCAGAGATGAGCTAGAAACAGGGATGTAAATTTGAAGAGACCTTGGAGTCTGAGGATGACTCAGGAGATAATGAGGGTGTTGCAGCTACAGCCTCTGTACCTCCACCGCCTTCTGCTCTTTCTTATGCTTATCAGGTTGCTCCCAGGGTCTTTGACTCAGACCTTTGGAAATTCCTGCTCCAACAAGCTTTATTCAGGTTTGAGATATAGGGGATTACATGAGAATATGTGCTGATATTGGGTGTTTATATATGCAAGGCCTGGCTATTGCCACAGCACTTCAGGGGAGGCCTCCAGGACAATACTTTGATAAATGGCAGAACAAATGAAAGAAGAAGGTCAGGGAAGTATTTCTTCCCGTGGATCTTGTTTCCAATGTGGGGGTTTAGGACATTTTGCTTGAAATTGCCCTACTCCCCCTAGATGTCAGTCTCAGCCTCTCCTTTAACGGCAGCCAACTCCTAAAGCTTCTAGGCTCTGCCCACACTGCAGGAGAGGGAAACATTGGGCAAATGAATGTAATTTTTTTGTGTGTGTGTATTTTTCTGAAGCTGGAAACAGGGAGGCAGTCAGACAGACTCCCACATGCACCCAACCGGGATCCACCTGGCACGCCCACCAGGGGGCGATGCTCTGCCCATCTGGGGTGTCGCCCTGTTGTGACCAGAGCCAGTCTAGTGCCTGAGGCAGAGGCCATGGAGCCATCCCCAGCGCCCGGGCCATCTTTGCTCCAATGGAGCCTTGGCTGTGGAAGGGGAAGAGAGAGACAGAGAGGAAGGAGAGGGGGAGGGGTGGGGAGGCAGATGGGTGCCTCTCCTGTGTGCCCTGGCTGGGAATCGAACCCGGGACTTCCACATGCCAGGCCAAAGCTTTACCACTGAGCCAACCAACCAGGGTCAGTAATTTTAAGTATACTGCTGAAGGGCAGGTGATTCAGGGAAATGGACAACGGGGCCTTCTCTGTCCCCATCAACTTAGTTTGCTGCTCAGCTAAAACTGAAGTAGAGAAGTCTCAGCATAATCAACCTGAACTGCCAGTTGCAGCAGCTATTGGAATTTGAGAATGAATAGGAGACTCAGGTGTTAGGAAAGTTACAGCTTTTCCTGTTATTGTCTGATTTTCTTTAATGTTTTAGCTTTAATCCTCTGAACTATCATTTTGTTTCTTTCCTATTCTTGGACTGGAAATTTAGGCAGGGGACTCATGGTGAATTTAATTACAAAATATCCCAGCGGCTGCCAAGTAAATTTTACTTAGGAGATTTTTACTTGGATCCATCTTTAGTCCCTCTGTCAGAAAATGCCCTGACTGAGACCAGGCAGGCATCTTTCTAATCTGGTTGTGCTCTGAAATCCCAGGTTTGTCTCTGGTTTGTCTGATTCTTGTTTCTGTTTAGTCTTTGTTTAATGTTGTCTAAAATGTGTCTGTTTTTAAGGCCTGAATTAAGTTCTTGCTTGCAAAAATTGGAAATGCCAGTTCTAAGATTGAAAAAATAAAATGGTTTCATTCCTACATTTTTTGCTTTAAAATTGGAACTTGTAATGAGCACTCATTTAAATTTAAATAGAATGGAATGTGGATCCTAAAGACTTGCTAATTTGGTTGAGCTGATGCATCTGTTATTGCTAAGCAACATTAGGTTTTATTTTATTTTATTTTCCTTGGCTCACTCATGAAGCAGTCACCAAGCTGTGAGGCTTAGGACAAAGTAATTTTCCTTAACAAAGCTCTAAGTTTTTTTTTACATTAGGAAGAAAACGAAGGTCATACTGTTTTTTTCAGCCTTACGTGCTCTCTAGATTGCCTGTTAATCAATTGGGTAGAAATGTTTGAAAAATATGGGAGTGTTATTTGGAAAAGCATGTATTATATTTTGTCTGACTTTTGGAATTAACCTGAAGACATTATTTCCTTACAATCCTCAGGGTCAAGGCATTATAAAGCATGCCCAGCAAATGCTTAAAGTTCAATTATAAAAAATAAAAAAAAGGGAGTCATATCCTGGAACTCCTGCAAATCCACTGCCTTGTCTAATACATAGTGTCTCCTTTACACACTCTTTTTTCCTCCTGCCTTGATGCCCCATGCCTATTTTAAGCTGGGACCTACTCTCCAACTTCAGAGCCTATCTCTCTCTCTCTCTCTCTCTCTCTCTCTCTCCTTTTTGCCCACTTCTGTTATGAATTTACCTCTACCACCCAGCATAGTGTATCCCAAGGTTCTTCTCACCACCCCACTGCTGCAAAGCTCCAGGAAAAGGCCCCCTGGTTTCATCTCTCCAGATTAAAGAAAACAGAAGCTCCATCTCCACACATGCTGTAGATGGCCCTTCCAGTCTACCTGAATCACTGCCAAAGGTCCAGAATTGACATTAAGCTTGAGACAAAAGCTTAATATGCTAGAAGCAGTGGTCATGGGACTTGGACACTAGCTGCAGAGTGTGAAAATGTGACAACAGTTCCTGTGCCATGAGAACTTTTCCTGAATGTGTGTGACTCCTGCTCCTTGGGACAGTTCTCAGACTGAAGTGGGTTCGGTTGCATTTACAGATAATGTAGAGTGGTGATGGTGTCAACATGGACTTGGTGAAATTACATTAACATGTTAAGGACATTCAAAACAGCAAAATTTCTATTTTAGATTCCTGCTGTATTAACTAAGAATTTGCTTGATAATCTAAAAGGCTTTAATCCCTTCCTTGCATGAAGACCATTGTTTTGGTATCTGTTCCATTGGCTATATTAATTTTGTGTTTATTTTATATTTTTCCAGTCTGCCTCCAAATCGGAACATGGGAAATCAGATGAGTATAAATCACAGCACACAAACTAAAGTTAAAAAATAGAAAAGGGGAATGTGTTGGGGACCGCAAGCTGACAGGGTCTTTGCAGTTTAGATTTTTTGGGGACAGAGGTGTGGAGAACTGGCAGTAAGCTCACAGTCTGCCCTAACCCCACCTCATTAGCTTGGTTAAGTTGCTAAAGGCTAAGTTTTTCCCCACACCTCCATGTTAGCTGTGATGTTGGATTGTTTGTACTTGTTCTATCCTCCAAGTCCCTTGGAAAGACTGGAGGCAGTTTCCTTTTTATCCTTTGTTTTGTGAAGTTAAGATGTAATGTATGGTTCAGGTTTTCTGCACTTGGGAGAATTCTTGGGTTGCCTTGAAAATGCGACTTTGTTTTAATGATATCTTTGATTTACTAATGGCCTCACTTTGCCCTACAAATAAAGTAGGGGGGTGAAGACTTGCTTTTTTCAAGCTATATTCTGAGTTGCAGAGAGTCCTCCCAAGCCCATCTTTTTTTCTCTTTAAGCCTATTTTCTTAATTTCGCTCTGTTCCCACTCAGGACCTGAAATTACTAGCCGTGCTGGTTCGCAACATGCCACCCGCTTTGTCCACTGACCATGGCGTCTCTGGTGTCAGAGTCCCTCCTGCTCACATGTGCTCTGGAAAGACAGTCCTGCTAGCCAGGTCTCTTTGCAACTCTAGAGACCTGTAGGCTGCAGCTGGGGGCAGAGGGCAGGTTCTGTCAGATTATACCAATAGATGCTTTTCTGCCTGCACCTGCAGGAGAAACTGAGATGTGGATCTTCACACACAAACTGTCAGCAGCCTACTCAAGGGCTTTTAAATTATCAAGAGACCCACCTAAGAAGATAACATTTAGGACCCAGGGCCTTCTATTAGGGCCAGGCCAGCCAGCTGCACCCATAGGATCTCAGAGGAATGAATTATAGTGAGCTGGCTGGACTACAGCCCCAGGCTTGAGCTCAGCTGGCCACCATACCTGCTACCCAGCCTCGCTAGGGCCAGGCTTGCCCACCAAGAAAATGAGGAGAAGCATAGCCAAGAAACAGCAGGTTGTCTACTCTTAGCCCCAAGCAGACAGAATGCAACGATGATGTAGAACTGAATACCACACACACTGACTGCCACAGTAAGTTTGGTGCTTGGAGACCCAGCTGGGTGAGCCCTGTGTCCATCTATAAGAAATGTGGGGAAAGGAATTAACCATTTCTACTTGAGCCTTCACCTACTACTTCAAGTTTCTCTCTGGGCCAGACAGTGCTCTGTCTTCTCATCAAAATGCAAAGAGATACCCTGGCCAATTGGCTCAGTGGTAGAGCATCAGCCCAGTGTATGGATGTTCTGGGTTTGATTCCAGGTCAGGATACACAGAAGCGCCCATCTGCTTCTCCACCCTCCTCCATCTCCTACTCTCTCTCTCTCTTCTCTTCCTGCAACTATGACTCGATTGGTTCAAGCACATTGGCTCGGGCACTGAGGATGGCTCTGTGGAGCCTCCACCTAAAGTGGTAAAAATAGCTTGGTTGCAAACATGGCCCCAGATGGGCAGAGCATTAGCCCCAGTCGGGGGTTGCCAGGTGGATCCTGACTGGGGTGCATGTGGCAGTCTGTCTCTATCTCTCTTCCTCTCACTTGGAAATATAAGAAAAAATTAAAATGCAAAGAGATATTGGTTAAAATGTATCCATTCCAAATCTCTGATTTGGATCCTGGTTCAACAGGGTCTATAAACCACCTGGTGCAAGCTGGTCTCGGTCCAGGTGGTCATATCTGCCAAGTATCCACAGCAGGGGCAGACTAGCAGGGGGGAGAGTGGACTCTCTCACCTGCAAGATGCTTTGAGTCTCACATGTGGAGTTAGAGGTAGGAAGAACGCAGGAGGAATCAGTGTTATTGCCCATCATATGCTCATGTTGTCTGCTGCTAATTAACATAGCTGGCATGAATCCCATGGTTCTGCCAGCTTCCCTCCAGTGTCCTGGTATCAACACACCATGCAGATACTTACCAGGGTAGGAACATAGCAAATCTGCAACCTCTCAGCACATTGTACGGGGGAAGACCTTGCCAAATGGAAGGAGCAGTTTTCAAAGCTTCATATCCATGTCCATAGGAGTTCAGGAGCACATCAGATCCTTGCCACATCTGAGTTTTCTTCCCAGAGGGCAACTCAGAATAAACTTCCTGCTACAAATTTACATGGTGGTGGTCTGGCGCTGCCTGCTGTTTCCACTTGATGCCAGCTTTTGGACCAGCTCAGATTTTGGACCATTCCTAGGATTCACAAAAGTGGCCTTGCAGGGAGTGTGGCCTCATGTAACACCGGGCACCTGCAGAAAACACTAAGTGTGGTCGTCATTCATGCTAGTCACCAAATATTCTTTGTTGTCCACCTTCTGGACACATGGCAAGGCCGCCTTTCTAATCCCATTGTGTTTGAATGTGATCATTTGATGAGCTTTGACTAACAAATTCATAGCAGAAGTAATATATGTCACTTCTAAGTCCAAGTATTTCATTTCTGGGCAAGACACTCCTGCCCCACCATGACCTCTCTCCACCCCCGCTGATGTTTGAAAGGGTGGTTGTTCTGTCAGCCTGGTATCAGAGGAAGAGCAGAGAGCAGAGCCCCACTGACCCATGAGGGGTATGTAGCGTTACCCAATCAACCTTGGTTGTTATAAGCTATGAAGGTTTGCAGATTATTTGCTACCACAACATAACCTAGACCAGTGGTTGGCAAACTCATTAGTCAACAGAACCAAATATCAACAGTACAACGATTGAAATTTCTTTTGAGAGCCAAATTTTTTAAACTTAAACTATATAGGTAGGTACATTGTTATTAACTTAATAAGGGTACTCCTAAGCTGACCTTTGTGCCCGCATTCAAGAAGGCCACCCCCAAAATTACCAGAGCTAAGTGTGGCAAAGCATGTATTGGATGGAGCACTTGGAGCCCCCATCACCTGTATTGTGACTATGTGGCCTGCCCATAAACCCTAATTCTTGGGCTGATTATGGTAGATAGTCTTCAAGATCCTCCAAGTCTGAATCTTCTGTCCACTGGATCTTCTGTCCATCCCTCTCAAATCTCCAAGGGCCTTTGAGCCAATGCATTGTGTCTTCGTTATGCATCGTTTGAGCATGTGGTGGACATCAATCAATATTAGGTAAATGGAGGAACAAATGAGGGAAGAAATGTCATGAGGAATGGTCTAGTTATGTATGTTGTTCCTGATGATTTATTGGGAAACACACCATGCTGAGTTACTCACAGGAGAAAATTCAAACACAACAACAAGTGAATACAAAAAAGAATCAAATGCTTTGCCCACTCATAGTTTTGTCAGGTGCAAACACAACCTGCATGATTTTCCTTAGTTGGCTGACTCTTTTCATCCTTTGGACATGCACGTTTTATTTGTGTGGGATGCTGGCAGAAGGGTTTTCTGACAGTGCATCCTTCTTCCCCTGGACACCTGTTTCCTCCCTAGCTTATTAAAATTTTACTCCTTTTTTTTCTTTTTTTAGAGAAGTGGCATGATTTTGTAAGAAAGGATGCTTGGTGGGACTAAAGGGAAGCAAAGTCATATTTGAGTGACTTGAATATAATATCATCGATCACTGTTTATTCTGACACTGCTATTAAATAATAATTATGAAAAGAATTAGAGTTTGTACTGCCATCGAACAACATTTGGATGTTGTTAAATCCCATCTTAAGAAAAGCGAACATATCTCACTTAACATTCATAATCTGTTCCCCAAAAAACAGAAATTCTGCTCCTAACTACTGATCATGATTTTTTGTGTGTGTGTGACAGAGAGAGAGACAGAGAGAGGGACAGACAGGGGCAGACAGGCAGGAAGGGAGAGAGATAAGAAGCATCAATTCTTTGTTGCAGCACCTTAGTTGTTCATTGATTGCTTTCTCATATGTGCCTTGACGGGGGGACTCCAGCAGACCGAGTGACCCCTTGCTCAAGCCAGAGACCTTGGGCTTCAAACCAGTGACCTTTGGGCTCAAACCAGTGACCATGGGGTCATGTCTATGATCCCACGCTCAAGCCAGCGACCCGAGGCTCAAGCCAGATGAGCCCATGCTCAAGCCAGATGAGCCTGTGCTCAAGCTGGCGACCTCAGGTTTCCAAATCTGGATCCTCTGCATCCCAGTCCAATGCTCTATCCACTGTGCCAATGCCTGGTCAGGCCTGATCATGATTTTAACTGGGGATAATCATTTTGTAAAAACCCAAAACTCTAAGATAATTTCTTAAAACATAATTGAAACATGGCAGGGCCTGGCTGGTTGGCTCAGTGGATAGAGCATTGGCCTGGTGTGTGGATGTCCTGGGTTTGATCCCTGGTCAGGGCACACAGGAGAAGCAACCATCTACTTTTCCTCCCCTCCCTCTCCTCGCTTTTCAACCTCTTCTCCTCTTGCACCAGGGGCTTGATTGGTTTGAGTGTTGGCCCTGGGCACTGAGGATGGCTCAGGTGATTCAAGCATCAGCTTCAATGGGGGTTCCCAGGTGGATCCCGGTTGGGGTGCATGTGGGAGTCTCACTTAAAAAAATGAAAGAAAGAAACATGGCAACTATCATCTTTACTTGTAAAAAGCTTCAAACATCACTGTCTGATCAACAAAATTACAAAGTTTAAACCAAAATGGATATAACACAAATAAAAAATCTAAACCTATAAAATATCTAGAAGAAAATATTTGTGACTTAGAATTATGTAAAGATATAACACCAAAAAACATAACCATGAAAGACAAAGATTGCTAAATTGGGCTTCATCAAATTAAAAACTTCTGCTCTTCCAAATACACTGTTAAGAGAATAAAAAGACTCACCAAAGAAAGGGAGAAAATGTTTTTAAGTTGCACACCTGATAAAGGGCTTGATCTAGGCATATAGACAGAAGTTTTAGGACTTTATATTGAAAAAAAGTAACCCAGTACAAAAATGGGCAAAAGGCTTAAACAGAGACTTCCTCAAAGAAGATATATAAATGAAAAATAAGCCCATGAAATGATGGGCTTATAAGTCTTTAGGGAATTGCACCACACACCTCTTAGAATAGCTGACGTTAAAGAAAGCTGATGAGGTTAGAGAGCAACAGGAATTCTCGTTCATTGCCGCTGTGAGTGGCACAGCCACTTTGGAAGGCAGATTGATAGTCTCTTAGAAGTTAAACATACAATAATCACATGACCGAGCAATCCCTTTCCCAGATATTTATCCAAAGGGAATGAAAACTTATGCTCATACAAAAACCTGCATGTGACTATTTATAATGATTTCCTCCATAACAATCAAAGCCCAGAAACAACTCAAAGGACCCTCAACTGAAGGGGAGAGAGAGACACTGTGGCCTATCCATCCAATGGCATGTTATTAGTAATAAAAAGGAAAACATACACATGTCAACATGAATGACCCTCAAATGCCTGATGCTAAAATGATAGAAGGCAGATTCAAAATTGACCGACTACATGATTTCATTTAGTTGTCATTCTGAAAAGGCAAATCTACAGGGACAGAAAACAGGGCAGAGGTTGCCAGGGACTAGGGTGGGGGGCAGGAAGAGTTGATTACAAAGGGGCACAGGGGGATTTTGGGAGTGATGGAAATATGCTACATCTTGACTATGGTGGCAGTTATATATATTTGTCAAAACTGCAGACTGTTTACTTTTTTAAAGCACATGTTTTACTGCATCTAAATTATACGTTAGCCCTGGCTGGTTAGCTCAGTTGGTTAGAGCATCAACCTGATACACCAAGGTTGTGGGTTTGATCCTGGGTCAGGGCATATATAAGAATCAACCAGTTAATGCATAAATACATGGAACAACAAATCGATGGGTTTTTTTTCTCTTTCTTTCCTTCTTCCTCTCTCTCTAAAATTAATCAATTAAGAGAGTCGGCATAGGACACTGAGGACTCAGGTTGGAAACCCCAAGGTCGCAAGCTTGAGTGCAGGCTCATCTGGCTTGAACGTGAGCTCACCAGCTTGAGGATGGGGTCTCTGACTTGAGTGTAGAATCACAGGCATGACCCCATGGTCACTGGCTTGAGCCCATAGGTCAATGGCTTGACCCCAAGGTCACTGACTTGAGCGCAAAGGTCGCTGGCTTGAGCAAGGGGTCACTCGGTCTGTTGTAGCCCCCCCCCCCCATCAAGGCACATATGAGAAAGCAATCAATGAACAACTAAGGTGTCTCAACTATGAGTTAATCCTTCTCATCTCTTTCCCTACCTGTCTGTCCTGTCTGTCTGTCTCTCTCTCTCTCTCTCTCTCTCACTAAAAAATAAATAAATAAACAAACAAATAAATAAAATCAATTAAAAATTTTTAAGTTATACCTTAATAAAAACCAGCAACAAAACAAAGGCCACTTGCTTCTAATGCAATAGCATGTACAGTTCCCACAACCTTGTGGACACTCAGCACGTTTCTCAAAACAGCTGCACATGGTTCTGATAATCTATCATTTGCATTTAGAAAGCAAGTTATGACTTTATCTGCATGTTGTTTTGTTAAAATGTTGGGTTGAGGTTTTGGCCTATAAATACAATCTTTTTCCTATGTAAACATCGGCCAAAAATATATTGACAAATACATGTGTTTCAAAAAAGTTTGGGTATTAAGAACCCTGTGAGAGTATACTGGGAAAACAAACTGGAAAGACATGCTGTGGAGCCTGCCAGTCTCATGACACACTGTTTATATGTCCTGGCTAACAGCCTACCCCATCACTGGTAAACTGACGTACACACACCAAACCTTGCTGAATAAGAACTCCTCTGTATTTTGTATATTCTTTGCAGACACTATGGTTAAACAAGCAAGAAAGAGAGAAATCCAAAGGAGCTGAATGAATGAAGACTAAAGATGATTTAATATCAGTTAATAGTAATAATACAAATATTGATTTTTATATCTGGTAACTGGGAAAGACACAATCTTTTCATGTCCATGGAATATTTCACAAAACTTAATCTTTTGGTCTATGAGACAATCTAAGAAGACATACAAAATAAAATGCACTGTGATCTCTGATTATAATTCAGTGCTACTATAAATAGATAATAGAATAATAAAATAAAAAATTTCTATCTACTTGAAACTGAAATTGCAATTACAGAATGTTCAGTAAATATTAATGTTGTGAACATTATATTTTGAAACTTTTAGGATGTAGCCAAAGCTGTACTTGGGAGGAATTATATAGACTTAAACACCTAAATTACCAAACTAGAAAGGCTAAACATTAGCAATGAATTAAGTAACTGATTGAATATTTCTGGTACATGTTAAGCAACCACTAAATATTGAATAAATTACAGAAAAACAACAAAACAAATTTAGGGAAATAAGATAAAGGAAAACATTTAAAAACCTTAATTACTAGTTTGAAAACAGAAAAATTAAACCAGATGGCTGAATGGGGGAGGAGAGGGCAGTAAAATAGATCACCTACCAAGGAGGAAGAGAGAAAGCATTGCTACACAAAATTTAGAATAAGGAAGGAGATGCAGCCATAAATACAGGTGAAATTTAAAGAATTATAAGAGAATATATTCTACACTATGTCATATGTTTGATAACCTAAATGCAATTAGAGATTTTTCTAAAAAACATAAATTACTAAAATTGCACAAGAAATATAAAACCAGGAGATATTATTAAAGCAAAGGTAAAAAGTATGGTGTTTAGAGCCAGATACTCTTCATTTCAGGTCTGAGCATTGCCTTTTGGTAGCTATGTAACGTTACCAAGTTCCTTCATCTCTCCCAGCCTCAGTTTCCCTGTCTATAGAATGGCTTAGACAATAGTACCTAACCTATAGGAATACAGTGCAAGGATTTAAAAGATTTAAAGAGATGTATGTAAATAGCTTGTCTGATGCACTGCTGTGATTATTAAAGTTTAGAAAAATCATGAAAGAGGCCCTGGCTGGGTGGGTCAGTGAATAAATGTCATCCAAGCATGCTGAAGTTGTGGGTTTGATGCCTGTTCAGGGCATGTAGGAGAAGCAATCAATGAGTACACAACTTAAGGGAACAACTAAGTGAAATGGCTAATTGATGCTTCTCTTTCTTTTTCCCTTTCCTTCTCTCTCCCTTTCCCTCTCTCTTGCTCTTTCTTCTCCCTTCCCCTCCTTCTCCTCCCCCTCCCTTTTACTCTTGCAAATCAATGAAATTTTTTTAAGTGAGAGGAAGAGATAAAGAGACAGACTCCTGCGCGCACCCAACCGAGACTAACCTGGCAATCCCCATCTGGGGCCAATGCTTAACTGAGCTATTTTTAGCGCCTGAGACTGACACTGGAACCAATTGATTCACTGGCTGTGGGAGGGAAAAAGAGAGAGAAAGGGGAGAGGGAGGGGAAGAGAAGCAGGTAGTCACTTTTCCTGTGTGCTGACTGGGAATCAAACCCAGAATGTCCATATCCTAGGCTGATGCTCTATCTACTGAGCAAGCTGGCCAGGGCCATCAATGAAAAAATTTTTTAAAAATCATGAAAGAAATTAAACTCAGCAAAGAGCTATCCCCGATCATAACACTGGAAGCAAAGAGTATTACTGCTTCCACTAGTATTGAAGGGGTTTTAGAACTAGACGGGCACATCATGACAAAAATGAAAAAGTACAAACCAGCCCTCTTAGAAATACAGATAAAAACTTTCCAAATAAAATATGAGAATTCAACCTCCAATGTATTTCTATATAGCATGCATATTAAATTAATGTTGCTTTATTATATTTCTGAGTCTGCGGTGTATTGATTTGTTTCACTGCAGTACCAAATTACCATAAACTTGGTGGCTTAAAAACACACAGATTTACTCCCTTACAATTCTGGAGGCCAGAAGTCTGAGTTTCATTGGGCCAGAACCAAGGTCTCCATAGGGCTGCGCTTCCCCAGAGACTCGAGGACAGAATCCATTTCTCTGCCTTTTTCAACTTTTCGAGCCACATTCTTTGCCTTTTTCAGCCTCGAGTTTCTGCCTGTGTTCTTGGTTCACGGCCCCTTTCCCCATCTTTGAAACACAAAGTATATTCAAATTTTTCTCTTCAGCTGAGATCATCACATTGCATTTTCTCTGTGTGTACAAAGTTCCTTGGCCTTCCTGTATAGCAGGGATTGGGAAACGTTTTGGCTGAGAGAGCCATGAAGGCCACATATATATATATGTTTTTATAAATAAATTTTCATTATAATGGGGTGACATTAATAAATCAGGGTACATATATTCAAAGAAAACATTGCCAGGTTATCTTGTCGTTTAGTTCTGTTGCATACCCATTACCCAAGGAGAGATCGTTCTCCGTCACCCTCTATCCAGTTTTCTTTGTAACCCTCCCCCTCTCCCTCCCCCTCTCCCTCCTTCCCTCCCCCCACCCCCCATAACCACCCCACTCCTGACCATGTCTCTTAGTCTCGCTTTTATGTCCCACCAATGTATGGAATCCTGCAGTTCTTGTTTTTTTCTGATTCACTTATTTCACTCCGCATACTGTTATCAAGATTCCACCATTCTGCTGTAAGTGATCCGATGTCATCATTTCTTCTAGCTGAATAGCATACCATGGTGTACATGTGCCCCATCTTCTTTATCCAGTCCTCTATTTTTTTTTTTACAGTGATTAAAAGCCTTTAAGCAAACTCTTGGCCAATACAGCAAGAATCCATAAAAGAGTAGTGTCCTTAACATGTTCACCAAGTTCAAGCTGGCCCCATCACCATGCCAAATCCCTGAAAAATGCAACCCAACCACAGTTCAGTCTGTTAGG
This sequence comes from Saccopteryx leptura, assembly GCF_036850995.1. NCBI lineage: Eukaryota > Metazoa > Chordata > Mammalia > Chiroptera > Emballonuridae > Saccopteryx > Saccopteryx leptura. Next base: position 126,516,399 of record NC_089508.1, read on the forward strand.
AGCTGTCACAGGGAACAGGAGTCCAGAAAAGTCTACATCCAGGAAAAGTCCTCATGGCACTGGAATTGTTGTCACCATTCTATACTTTGTAGCTCATGTCCAAGTCCCAATGACCACTGCTTCTAGTTGATAATGATTCAGGTAGACTGGAAAAGCCATTTGCAGCATGCATGGATATGGAGATTCTGTTCTCCTCTGCCTGGAGAGTTGAGACCAGGTTGCTCTTCCCTGGAGCTCTGCGACTGTGGCATGGTAAAGAGAACCTTGGGGTACACTAAGCTGGGTGGCAAAGGCAGATTCATAATAGAAGTTGGCAAAAGGGGGAAAGAGAGCTCTAAATTAGGAGTAGGTCCAAGCCTGAAATATGAGTGGGGCATTGAGGTAGGAGGGATAAAGGAAACACTATATATTAAGCAAAGCAGCAGAAAATAGGACTATCAACACCCACAACAGAGATCTTTGAGGGAAGAATAAAAAACCTGACTATTCAGGCAAAACATAGTTAAGTGGCCCTTGTGCAAATGAGATCAGTTTACCTGCTTCTTGGAAGAAATACCCTAGGCTCGTCCACAGTGTCATAGATGGGGCCAACGGCCCTGGGCACCTTCAGCCTTCAGTGGCAAACCCCAGCATTCTGGGCAAGGTTAGGTCATAGGTGGCTGGAGCAGGGCTGGAAGAGACTGAACCCTCCCTTAGAGGAGCGAGGGGGAAGCCTACCTTCCAGTGTCCCTGTTTCCTCACAGCAGAGGCATGTTAGCCTGGCAGGCTTTAGCTCAATGACCTTCCTTTCCACTATTGAAGCAGGACCCAGATGGCATCCTATGAGACCCCTTTGGGGCGTTGGAGCCTTTAAGGGTGTATCCTAAAAGCTGGTAGTTCCCCTGATCTCTATTGGGCTTTTTCTGCCTCTAGGTATCTTAAAAGCCATGCTCAGAAGATCTCGCTGAGGGGTTTGAGGATCCCCATCTGCCTATATAAATCTTTTCCATATATCTGGAGCTATTTGGAAAAAGATAAAACAGTGTTATTAGCTGGATCTAATAAAGAAGGTAGTAGTTTGCAGGCAAAAAAGATTTGGTGTCTCCTGTTCATCAGCATTCAAAAGAAATGTAAATTTTTATTTTTTTTTTTAAGTAAAAAGCATGATATGGTAGACCCGTAGGAGTTCCAGGATATGACTCCCCCCTTTAAAATTTTTTTTAATTGACCTTAAAATGTTTGCTGAGTACACTTTAATAATACCTTAACTTTAAAGATTGTAAGCATGACAAAATACAGTAAATGCTTTTGCTCCATATGCAGGAGCATTTTCAGTTTAGCCAGTTTAGGAAATCCAATAATAGAACAATGCATACAGACAATGAGCTATAACATGCTTAGCAGCCTCTCCTGTTCTGACAGAGGTTACTATAGATCCGGAATATGTATCTACTATAATGTGGACATATGATTGTTTGCCAAATGAAGGTATATGAGTAACATCCATCTGCCAAAGTTGTCCTGGTAGGGGTCCTTGAGGGTTAACTCCAAATGAAGGGGCAGTATAGGACCCCTTGGACAGGATTTCCCAATCTGCCGTGCTGCTTCCCGAGAAAGTTGAAACTGTTTACACCGGGCTGCAGCGTTCTGGTGATGAATAGTATGCAACTGACTTGCTCGGTCTGTCATGGTTGCTCCATATAATTTTCTTTTGGGTAGCTTGATCAACAAGGGCATTCCTAGGCCCTGGCCGGTTGGCTCAGCGGTAGAGCATCAGCCTGGTGTGCAGGATTCCCGGGTTCGATTCCTCGTCAGAGCACACAGAAGAAGCGCCCATCTACTTCTCCACCCCTCCCCCTCTCCCTCCTCTCTGTCTCTCTCTTCCCCTCTCACAGCCAAGGATCCACCAGAGCAAAGCCACCCCGGGCACTAAGGATGGCCCCATGGCCTCTGCCTCAGGCGCTAGAATGGCTCTGGTTGCAACAGAGCAACACCCCAGATGGGCAAAGCATTCCCCCCCCCCCAGTAGGCATGCCAGGCGGATCCCGGTCAGGCGCATGCGGGAGTCTGTCTGCCTCCCCATTTCCATCTTCAGAAAAATTCAAAAAATAAATAAATAAAAGAAAAAATACAACAAAAAAAAAAAAGAGAGGAAAAAAAAAGGGGACCCTGGCTGGTTGGCTCAGTGGTAGAGCGTCGGCCTGGCGTGCAGAAGTCCCGGGTTCGATTCCCGGCCAGGGCACACAGGAGAAGCGCCCATCTGCTTCTCCACCCCTCCCCCTCTCCTTCCTCTCTGTCTCTCTCTTCCCCTCCCGCAGCCGAGGCTCCATTGGAGCAAAGATGGCCTGGGTGCTGGGGATGGCTCCTTGGCCTCTGCCCCAGGCGCTAGAGTGGCTCTGGTCGCAACATGGTGACGCCCAGGATGGGCAGAGCATCGCCCCCTGGTGGGCAGAGCATCGCCCCCTGGTGGGCATGCCAGGTGGATCCCGGTCGGGCGCATGCCGGAGTCTGTCTGACTGTCTCTCCCTGTTTCCAGCTTCAGAAAAATACAAAAAAAAAAGGGCAATCCCTTGTGCTAAAGCTCCAGGGAGCATGGAGTGAGCTTGAGTATGTCCTATGCAACATGGAGCTCTATGTTGACATGTAAGTCTTTGAAGAAGGAGGAACTGCTGAAATAGTTCATCAGCATTTGTCCCTAAGACACGCAGTCTTTATAGTGGAAACACCATAAGTAAATATTTGCTGTCTGTCTATAGATTAACGGGGGAATATGGCAAATGCTGAAAAGCCATGATCTTTGTGCCCCTCCCCTCCACCAACCCCCTCCCTCTCCTCCCCCCACCCCCAACACTGTTGTCCATGTCTCTGAGTCTCATCTTTATGTCCCACCTATGTATGGAATCATATAGTTCTTAGTTTTTTCTGATTTACTTCTTTTGCTCAGTATAATGTTATCAAGGCCCATCCATGTTGTTGTAAAAGATCCTATGTCATCATTTCTTATGGCTGAGTAGTATTCCATAGTATATATATACCAAAGCTTTTTAATCCACTCGTCCTCTGTTGGACACTTGGGCTGTTTCCAGATCTTTGCTATTGTGAACAATGTTGCCATAAACATGGGGGTGCATTTCTTCTTTTCAAACAGTGCTATGGTGTTCTTGGGGTATATTCCTAACAGTGGTATGGCTGGGTCAAAAGGCAGTTCGATTTTTAATTTCTTGAGGAATCTCCATACTGTTTTCCACAGTGGCTGCACCAGTCTGCATTCCCACCAGCAGTGCAGGAGGGTTCCCTTTTCTCCACATCCTCGCCAGCACTTATTCTGTGTTGTTTTATTGATGAGCGCCATTCTGACTGGTGTGAGGTGATATCTCATTATGGTTTTAATTTGCATTTCTCTAATCATTAGTGATGTTGAACATTTTTTCATATGCCTATTGGCCATCTGTATGTCCTCTTTGGAGAAGTGTCTATTCATTTCTTTTGCCCATTTTTGGATTGGATTGTTTGTCTTCCTGGTATTAAGTTTTACAAGTTCTTTATAAATTTTGGTTATTAACCCCTTATCAGACACAATGTCAAATATATTCTCCCATTGTGTAGTTTGTCTTTTTATTCTGTTCTTATTGTATTTAGCTGTGCAGAAGCTTTTTAGTTTGATAAAGTACCATTTGTTTATCCTGTCTTTTATTTCACTTACCTGTGGAGACAAATCAGCAAATATATTGCTGCGAGAGATGTCAGAGAGCTTACTGCCTATGTTTTCTTCTAAGATGCTTATGGTTTCACGGCTTACATTTAAGTCTTTATCCATTTTGAGTTTCTTTTTGTGAGTGGTGTAAGTTGGTGGTCTAGTTTCATTTTTTTGCAGGTAGTTGTCCAGTTTTCCCAACACCATTTGTTGAAGAGGCTGTCTTTACTCCATTGTATGCTCTTACCTCCTTTGTCAAATATCAGTTGTCCATAGAGCTGTGGGTTTATTTCTGGGTTCTCTGTTCTGTTCCATTGATCTATGTGCCTGTTCTTATGCCAGTACCATGCTGTTTTGAGTACAATGGCTTTATAATATAACTTGATATCCGGAAGTGTGATACCTCCCGCTTTATTCTTCCTTCTCAAGATTGCTGAGGCTATTCGTGTTCTCTTTTGGTTCCATATAAATTTTTGGAATATGTGTTCTATATCTTTGAAGTATGTCATTGGTATTTTAATCGGTATTGCGTTGAATTTATAAATTGCTTTGGGTAATATAGACATTTTAATGATGTTTATTCTTCCTAACCATGAGCACGGTATATGCCGCCACTTATTTGTATCTTCCCTGATTTCTTTTATCAATGTTTTATAATTTTCTGAGTACATGTCTTTAATCTCCTTGGTTAGATTTATTCCTAGGTACTTTATTTTTTTGGTTGCAATGGTAAAGGGGATTGATTCCTTGATTTCTCTTTCTGACAGTTCATTATTAGTGTATAAAAATGCCTCTGATTTCTGAGTATTGATTTTATATCCTGCCACCTTGCCAAATTCATTTATCAGGTCTAGTAGTTTTTTGACTGAGACTTTAGGGTTTTCTATATACAATATCATATCATCTGCAAATAATGATAGTTTTACTTCTTCTTTTCCAATTTGGATGCCTTTTATTTCCTTTTCTTGTCTGATTGCTGTGGCTAGGACTTCCAGAACTATGTTGAATAAGAGTGGTGAAAGGGGCCACCCCTGCCTTGTTCCTGATCTTAAGGGGATTGCTTTTAATTTTTGCCCATTGAGTATGATGTTGGCTGTGGGTTTGTCATAGATGGCCTTTATCATGTTGAGGTATATTCCCTGTATTCCCACTTTGCTGAGAGTTTTGATCATGAATGGGTGCTGGATTTTATCAAATGCTTTTTCTGCATCTATTGAAATTATCATGTGATTTTTCTCCTTTCTTTTGTTTATATGATGAATCACATTGATTGATTTGCGAATATTGTACGAGCCTTGCCTACCAAGAATAAATCTCACTTGATCATGGTGTATGATTTTTTTCATATATTGCTGGATTCGGTTTGCGAATATTTTGTTGAGGATTTTTGCATCTAAGTTCATCAGGGATATTGGCCTATAATTTTCTTTTTTTCTGTTGTCTTTGCCTGGTTTTGGAATCAGAATTATGCTCGCCTCATAAAAGGAGTTTGGAAGTCTTCCTTCCTCTTGAATTTTTTGAAATAGCTTGAGAAGGATAGGAGTTAGTTCTTCTTTGAATATTTGGTAGAATTCACTTGTGAAGCCATCAGGCCCAGGATTTTTCTTTTTTGGGAGTTTTTTGATAGCTGTTTCAATCTCATTTGTTGTAATTGGTCTGTTTAGGTTTTCTGATTCTTCCAGATTGATTTTTGGAAGATTATATGATTCAAGGAATTTGTCCATTTCATCTAGGTTGTCTAGTTTTTTGGCGTACAGTTCTTCATAGTATTTTCTTACAATATTTTGTATTTCTGTTGTGTCAGTTGTTACTTCTCCACTCTCGTTTCTAATTTTATTTATTTGAGTTCTCTCTCTTTTTTTCTTGGTCTCATTAAAGGTCCATCAATCTTGTTTACCTTTTCAAAGAACCAGCTCCTGGTTTCACTGATCCTCTGTATTGTTTCTTTAGCCTCTATGTCATTTATTTCTGCTCTGATCTTTATTATTTCCTTCCTTCTACTAGCTCTGGGCTTTACTTGCTGTTCTTTTTCTAGTTCTTTTAAATGCAGGGTTAAGTTGTTTATTTGAGCTTTTTCTAGCTTCTTGAGATATGCCTGTAATACTATAAACTTCCCTCTCAGGACTGCTTTTGCTGTGTCCCATAAATTTTGAGTTGATGTATGCTCATTATCGTTTGTTTCTAGGAATTTTTTAATTTCTTCTTTGATCTCAATGTTAACCCATTTGTTATTTAATAACATGCTATTTAGTTTCCAAGTGTTTGAATGTTTTTCAATTTTTCTATTCTGGTTGATTTCTAGTTTAATGCCATTGTGATCAGAGAAAGTGCTTGATATGATTTCAATCTTCTTAAATTTGTTGAGACTGCTTTTGTGCCCTAACATGTGGTCTATTCTAGAGAATGTACCATGAGCACTTGAAAAGAATGTATATTCTGCTGTTTTAGGGTGAAAGGTTCTGAAGATATCTATTAAATCGAGTTGATCTAATATGTCCTTTAAGTTTGCTGTTTCTTTGTTAATTTTCTTTCTTGAGGATCTATCTAATAATGTTAATGGGGTATTGAAATCCCCTACTATTATAGTATTGCTGTTGATCTCACCCTTTAAGTCCATCAAAGTCTGCTTTATATATTTAGGTGCTCCTATATTAGGTGCGTAGATATTTATAATGGTTATATCTTCCTTTTGGATTGCTCCCTTTATCATTATGTAGTGACCTTCTTTATCTCTAACTATGGTCTTTGTTTTAAAGTCCATTTTGGCCCTGGCCGGTTGGCTCAACGGTAGAGCGTCGGCCTAGCGTGCGGAGGACCCGGGTTCGATTCCCGGCCAGGGCACACAGGAGAAGCGCCCATTTGCTTCTCCACCCCTCCCCTCCTTCCTCTCTGTCTCTCTCTTCCCCTCCCGCAGCCGAGGCTCCATTGGAGCAAAGATGGCCCGGGCGCTGGGGATGGCTCTGTGGCCTCTGCCTCAGGCATTAGAGTGGCTCTGGTCGCAACATGGCGACACCCAGGATGGGCAGAGCATCGCCCCCTGGTGGGCAGAGCATCGCCCCATGGTGGGCGTGCCGGGTGAATCCCGGTCGGGCGCATGCGGGAGTCTGTCTGACTGTCTCTCCCTGTTTCCAGCTTCAGAAAAATGAAAAAATAAATAAATAAAAATAAAGCCCATTTTTTCTGATATAAGTATTGCTACCCCAGCTTTTTTTTCATTTCCATTTGCGTGAAATATTTTTTTTCCATCCTTTTATCTTCAGTCTGTGTGCATCTTTTGATTTAAGGTGTGTCTCTTGTAGACAGCATATGTATGGGTCCTGTTTTCTTATCCACGCAGCTACCCTATGTCTCTTGTTCGGAATATTTCATCCATTAACATTTAAGGTTATTACTGATATGTAATTGTTTATTGCCATTTTTTTTCTTTAAAACTGTATTCCTCTTTTGCTATATTCTTTTTTTCCTTTGATCTGTTTACAACAGGTCCCTTAGCATTTCTTGCAGCCTTGGTTTGGTTGCAGTGAATTCCTTGAGGTTTTTTTTGTCTGTAAAGCTTTTTATTTCTCCTTCAATTTTAAATGATAGCCTTGCTGGATAAAGTAGTCTTGGTTGTAGGTTCTTGTTCTGCATTACTTTGAATATTTCTTGCCATTCCCTTCTGGCCCCAAGTGTTTCTGTTGAGAAGTCAGAAGTCATCCTTATGGGGGCTCCTTTGTAGGTGATAGTCTTTTATTCTCTAGCAGCTTTTAATATTTTCTCTTTATCATTTAGCTTTGGTATTTTAATTATGATGTGTCTTGGTGTTGGCTTCTTTGGGTTTCTCCTTAAAGGCCACATATTTTAAAATGTAATTCTGTGAGATCCATACAACTACCCGTGTATGTTATGCATTATCCAATAAAAATTTGGTATTGTCCCAGAGGACAGCTGTGATTGGCTCCAGCCACCCGCAACCATGAACATGAACGGGAGGAAATGAATGGATTGTAATACATGAGAATGTTTTATATTTTTAAAGTTATTATTTTTTTAATTAAAGATTTGTCTGTGAGCCAGATGCAGCCATCAAAAGAGCCACATCTAGCTCATGAGCCATAGGTTCCCGACCCCTGCTATATAGGAATGCATATGATTACATCGGGGCCCTCCAGGATATTCTTCCAATCTCAAGATCTTTAAGTTAATCACATCTGCAAAGGTCTCTCTCTCTCTCTCTCTCTCTCTCTCTCTCCATATTTAGGATACAGGTATATTTGTGGGCAGCACTTTTTTCAGTTGACTACAGTCTGCCCTTTGGCTGTCAAAGATTCTGGTGTCTGCATGCAAAATATAGCCACCCACCTCACCCAAATGTCCTGGAAGTTTAAACCTATTACAGTATCAGCTCAACTCCAAAATCTTATCAGCCCCAACGTCTAACACCTCACCACCCTGGGGCAGACTTTTTCACTGTGTTCACTTAGGAAACTAGATAACAGGTTCTCTATTCCCAAAGTACAGGCCTAGTATAATAGTTATAGGTATTCCCGTTCCAAAAGGAGAAGGTTAGAGGGATAAAACAGTCACTGCTCCCAAGTGAGATCTCAAAATCCAGCTAGATACATTCCATCAGGTTGCAAGACCTGGAGCAACTCTCTGGAGTTTACGATTCTGCCCTCTGGGCCCAGGGCTCTGGTTTCAGCCTTTCCAGGCACAGTGCTTTTAGCTCTTAGGTATAGAGGCCCTGAATAGGAACATAGAACAGGGATAGAGTTCAGTGCCCCAAGGCAAAAGACACAGTGGCATTACTGACAGAAAGTATTGAACTCAGGTGCTGAACATGGCACCATAGGGATAGAATTAGCAATTCTGAGTAATCACTAGGTGGGAATATTTAAGTTACTTCCCTTGCCCTCTTGTCTGCTCTAAAGACATGCCCCTTCCTGACTTCTTCATTCTAGCTCCTGCTTCTGATATGTATGTATTAATAAATACCTATAAAGATCGGGGGTCATGGCCATCACATGAAACCTGTAAAGGGGATTGTGAGGTGGTCTCCCCTAGGTCCCTCGGTGCACGTCATGTGGTCTCTGAGTAGTCACTATCTCTGCAACTCCTAGGCCTCCCCCTCCCCCCAGGGCCTAGGCCTGAGGGTTTGTCCTCTGAATTGTTCTTTTGTATTTGCAGGCCAGTTGTTTTTTTAGCCTGTAGAATTATGGGAGTCTGACAGCCTTCCTTGATTTTATCCTCTCCCTGTCCCTTTCAGTCCAACTTAGCAATGTCTCCGACATAACATGCTCAACAGCTCTGGGAGTCTTCCATATAGTTCCCAGGGATCTATGCCCATTAGACAAGAGGGTCCTCCCCAGGTCTTTCTGGATAATTCCATCTCTAGGCCTGGTTTCTGTTTAGATGATTGAGTGCATCCATGAACCACGCCTTTAATTTCCTCAGCACTAGCAAAAGGTTGTTCAGCTACAACCTTGGCTTTTTCTCCAAAGCCCAATTTGTTGTTAATATTAGCAGGCCTTGCCACGTGAATAGGCTGGGAATTTCCCCAGTCATCACTGCTTGTTCCTTTTTTTGCTTAACAAGTCTTTCCTCAATGTGTGTCTTGCCTCTCACATTTTACAAAAGCAACAGGAAGGAGTCAGGCTGCTTCTGCAACACTGGGCTTGGAACTCTTCTCAGCTCAACATCCAAGTTCATTGCTTATGAGCTCGGCTTTCCACACAACTGGGACACAATTCAGTGAGGCTTCCTGCCACTGTATGAGAAGGCTCTCTTTTCTTCCATGTTCCAATAATACATTCTTCACTTCCATCTGAGCTCTCACCAGCAGCGCCTTCATCGTTCGTGTTTCTAGATTCTATTTATGACAGATATGTGTGTGCTAGGAGACATCATGGGCTTTCTCTGCCACACTCCTCACTTCCTCCTGAGCCCTCACTGGCAGGGTCTTCAATATCCATATTTCTACCAGTGGTCTGCTCAAGGCAATCTATACTTTTCCGAACACATGTCCCAAATTCTACGAGCCTCTACTCATGAACTAATTTCAAAGCCATTTCTACTGGTTTGAGAAAGAGAGATTCATTTCAAGGAATTGTATGCAATAGTAGGGCAGGCTGGGCAAGTCTGAAACCCACAGGGCAGGTGGTCAGGAAGGGCAGGCTGGGCCTTCTGGGCACAAGTTGGAGCTGCGGTCCCCAGCAGCATTTCTCTTTCTTCAGGGAAACCCCAGCTTTGCTCTTAATGCCTTTTAACTGATTGCGCCAGGCCCACCCAGACTATCTAGGATGCTCTCCTTAAAGTCAACTGATTAGGGAGATCAATCACATCTACAAAGTGCCTTCACAGCAACCCCTTAGATGAGTGTTGGATTGAATACATGGGAACTGTTGCCTAGCTAAATTGACACATAAAACCAGCCACCACACATTGTATATAGATAGCTTATGCAAAATACTAAGAGAACCCAGAAATATAAAATGTAATGAAAACTACCAGGAGATGTACCACCCAGAAACACCACCGATAACCCCAAAATGTTTACCATGCAACATTCAGAAAGATACAAAGTACAGTTTGTCTGTAAAGTCATGGTGCACTTTTGACCGGTCACAGGAAAGCAACAAAAGATGACAGAAATGTGAAATCTGCACCAAATAAAAGGAAAACTCTCACAGTTTCTGTAGGATGATGTGGCAGCATGTGCGTATGCACAGATAATGATGTAACACCATGTATACAGCGGAGCAGCCCATGGCCATGCCAGTCGAGATGTTGACGGTACAGAGGAAAGTTCAGTGTGTTCTGTGGCTCGCTAAATTCGAATCCGTGACCAAAGTGCAATGTGAATATCGGCGCATTTATAATGAAGTGCCACCACATAGGAATAACATTCCTCAGTGGGATAAGCAGTTGAAGAAAACTGGCAGTTTGGTGGAGAAACCCCATTCTGGTAGGCCATCAGTCAGTGACCAGTCTGTAGAGGCTATACAGGATAGCTACCTAAGGAGCCCTAAAAAATCTGTGCATGAGCCCACATTGAACTGCACTGAATAGGTATAAAACTGGGAGAGTTTTCCTTTTATTTGGTGCAGATTTCACATTTCTATCATCTTTTGTTGCTTTCCTGTGACCAGTCAAAAGTGCACCATGACTTTATGGACACACTGTATATACAATTAAAAGTCCCATCACTCAGAGAAATTTCACCATAAATATATAGGTGTGTCTTAAGAGATTTCTTTAGTTGTAGTTAGGCAAATATATCTATATCATTATACACACTTAATTTTAATACAGGTATGCATTTTATTCTAAGGATGTACCATGATTTATTTGATTTATTTGACCAATCTTCTTCTGAGGGTCTTTGCATTGCTCTGAAGTCAGACAATAAACCCACCTCAAAGTAGCTGGTAGAAACAAAGCAATGTATTTGTGGGAGTAACTGGGGGATGAAGGCATAGCTGGAACAGTATGATGGACTCCAGTGACATCAGACTTCTGTCACTCCAGCTCCTGTTGGATGCCCTCCGATGTGAGCATGATGGCTTGTGAGTTTCTCTAGGATCAGTTTTTACAGGCTTAATGTTCTGTGGCAGAGGCTGCTATTGGTCTACCCAGTATCCTAATATTCTCCAATGTTATTTTTGAGAATCAGTGTGCTCAGGTAAAAATTATATTTCTGAGACTCCCTTGAAGGTAGGATGCACTTCTGAACAAAAATAAAAGCCATAAGATGGGCTACAGAAACAGCTTTTTAAAGGATATTGACATGCACACACCCTTCTGCCCTTTCCCTTTTCCTCCTTTTTCCTATGTGGCACGTGGATGTGATTACCAGAGTTGCAGCAGCCATATCATGACTATAAGGTTCCTTTGAGGAGGGAAGCTGCATGCTAAGAAAATTAAAGCAGAAAGGCAGAAGGGTTGTGGGTAATTAAATATACTGTAGAACTGCTATACTATTCTGGACTGCTTGTCTCAAACTTCTTTTTTTACATGTGAAAGTAAGCCCCCTGTCTTGTTTATTTCATCATTATTTGAGTATTCTGTTATATGTGGCTGACCTAATAACTGATGTGCAACCCCAGTAAAAAGGGTAGGTCTTATTCAAGTAACTGGCAGAAAAGCCCCAAAGAAAAATATGATGTTTTGACTTAGATCTATGCCTGTCTCTCCCTGGACCCATGGAAATACTGTCATTCAAGGATATGTATAGCATCCAAGAAACAGAAAAGACCAACTTGAAACACCAGCTCAACTAGAAGCTTCATGTGTAGCTGGTGGAGATATAAAATGGTGCAGTAGCTACAGAAAACAGTTTGATGATTGCTCAAAAAAATTAAAAACAGAATTACCATATGATTCAGTAATTCCATTTCTTCCAAAACAAATAGAAGCAGGAACTCATACAGATATCTGCACACCCATGGTCACAGCAGCATTATTCATGATAAACAGAAGGTGGACGCAACACAAGTGTCCACTGATGTACAAGTAGATACACAAAATGAGGCATATACATACAATTAATTTATTTCAGCCTTATGAAGGAAGGAAATTCTGACACATGCTGTGACATGGATGAACCGTGAACATTATGCTTCCTGAAATAAGCCAGTGCAGTATATAGAGTAATCAAATTCATAAAGACAGTCTGAATTGTGATGGCAAGTGAATAAAACATTGACTTGGAATGCTGAAGTTGCTGGTTCGAAACCCCAGGCTTGCCTGGTCAAGGCACATATGGGAGTTGATGCTTTCTGCTCCCTCCCCCCCAAAATGAATAAATAAAAAAATCTTAAAATTTTTTTCATAAATACATAAAGTGGAATGGTAGTTGCCAGGGACTGAGGGTAGGGGAGAAATGGGGAGTTGATGTTTAATGAGTACAGAGCCTCAGTTTTAAAAGATGAAAAGAGTTACAGGGGCGAATGGTGGTGATGGTTGCCTAACAATGTGAATGCACTGAGAACCACTAAACAGTCCACTTAAGAATGGGTAAAGTGGAAAATCTGATGTTATGCATATTTTATCTCAGTAATAATAATAATAAATAAAATATAAAAATCTCAGCTCACCAGATGCCACCACCTCTGCTTATGTCTTATTGGCCAGAGCTGGTCACATTCAGGGTTGCTGAGTACAATACAGGATTCCCAGTCCAATTGGAATTTCAGATAAACAATGAATAGGTTTTAATATAAGTATGCCACAAATTTTGGCTAGAACACACTAATACTAAAAACAATCATTTGTTGTTTTTCCAAAATATAAATTTAACTGGGTATTCTGTGTTTTTATTTGTTATTCAAGTGGCCACCCAGAGTTAACAGGGAGGTCGGGAAGGTGACACAAATATTTATCTTTCCTTGCCTCTACATTTGAGGAAGAAGAGATGAATGGGTGACAGTCAGTGTTAGATTATCCAACAAAGAGTGCCTGCTGTCTGATTGCCTTGTTCTTTTAGCCTTGAATTCTTCTTTGTCTGAAATTAATTTGGAGACCCAGATTTTTGTTATTTTGATCTGGGATATATTTTGTCCATCTTTCTATTTTCAAACTGGCTATGTCATTCTGTTTTAGGTAGAGCTCTATAATATAGTTCATAGCTCATTTCCACTTTAGAAATAAATAATCCTAGTCTCAATTTTTATCTTTTAACAGAGGGATCCAGCCCTATAATGTATTGTATGGTATCGTCTTTTCACTTGGTATGTTGTTTGTTTTTGTTTTCTTTCCTTGTTTTCTGTCACTCCTGACACTCATAATAGCTTTGTTTCCTTCTCTTTTTTTTTTTATTAATTAAAAACTTTTCTCTTAGGGTTTGAAAACTACATGTTCTATTTCTGATTTATCTATGCTTACCTTTACCGTACAGTTGTAACGAAAATATTTCAGTACACATTTTTCTAGGAATGCCCTGTTCAACAAGACCGTTGGCAGTTATCAATTCTTACCTCGTCTGCTATCTCACAATCTTGTTTAAGAATTCTGGAGCAGGTCCTAGCCTATTGGCTCAGTGGTAGAGCATCAGCCTGGCATGTGGACATCCTGGGTTTGATTCCCAGTCAGGGCACACAGGAGAAGGAACCGTCTGCTTCTCTCCCTCCCCTTACCCTTTCCTCTCTCTCTCTCTCTCTCTCTCTCTCTCTCTTTCCTCCTCCTCCTTCTCCTCTTCCTCCTCCTCCCACAACCATGGCTCGATTGGTTAGAGCACATCGGTCCTGGGCACTGAGGATGGCTCTGGGGAGCCTTTGCCTCAGGTGATAAAAATAGCTCAGTTGTGAGCATGGCCCCAGATGGGCAGATCATCAGCCCCAGACAGGGATTACCAGATAGATCCCGATCGGGGCACATGTGGGAGTCTCTCTATCTCCCCTCCTCTCACTTGGAAAAAGAAGGAAAATAAACAAACAAACAAACAAAAAGAATTCCAGAGTGCTACTGATTGCAATATCATATATCTTTCTCTTTAAAGAAGTGCTTAAAGACATTTGCTTTGTAATTTATAACCACAGTATCAGTGTTTAGATTTAACTCTTACCTCTGTTTTTTATACTCCTTCATCCTTTCTTGATTCCTTTATTCATACTCATTTTTTTACTTGTATGAAATTCTTTTTTGAGGAAAGTTTCAGGGAGAATACATGGGGTCATCCTTTCCAAGTCTTCGCACATCTAAGTGTGCTTTTCTCTAGTTCTTACACATGAACAACCACAGTCTTGGCATAGACTATGGGCACAACTCTCTACCCTCAGATACATGTTAACACTGCCTGGTTGTCTCTCAACATTTAGTATCACAGAAGGAAAGTCTAGCACCAAACCAGTTCACTTTTCACAATAGGAAATGCGTTGTTCCCTGACTAGATGATTTTAGAATGTTCTCTTCCTTGGAATTCATAAGGTATAAGGCTTAAAAAATATCAAACAACTGTGATAAAAACACTCAACAAAGTAAGAATAAAAGGTGTATTCATTTTCTATTGCTGTTGTAACAAATTGCCACACACTTAGTGGCTCAAACATAAATGTGTTATCTTATAGGTCTGAGGTTAGAAGTCTGATACTTGTGGGCTCTGGGGACAAAAATCAGATGTCTGCAAGCCTGCGTTCCTTCCACAGGCTCTAAGGGAGGATCTGTTTGCTTGCATTTTGCAGCATACAAGAGCTGCCTATGTTTTTTGGCTAGTAACCCCCACCCCATTTCTCTGACTCTGCTCCCACTGTTACATCTCTCTTACTCTTCTACCTTCTTCTTCCACATGTAAGGACTCTTGTGATGACATCAGGTCCACTCAACTAATCCAGGATAACATCTTTATAACAATGCCAGCTATTAGTGACATTAATTGCATCTGCTAACTTAATTCCTCTTTGCTATATAACCTAACAGTCACCAGTTCCAGGGCTGGGGGCATCCTTGGGGAGCCGCTATTCTGTTGACTACAGAAGGCAACTTCTTCAACCTGATTTTAAAAACATTTAACTAACATCATAGTTAAAGGCAAAAGACTGGATGTTTTTCTGCTAAGATCAGGAATAAGACCTGGATGTCTCCTCTTATAGACATTATACTAGAGGTTCTAGCCAGGACAATTGGGCAATAAAGATAAATAAAAGGTATTCAGATTATAAAGGGGAAAAAATACAACAATTTTTATTTTCAGATGATATGTTCTTGTAGCCAGACAATCATAAAGAATCCACTAAAAACTACTATAACTAATAAACAAGTTCATCATAGTTTCAGGACACAGGGTTAATATACAAAAATCAATTGTATTTTTATGCACTAGCAATAAAAATTCTAAAAATAAAAGTAATAAAAAAATTCCATTGACAACAACATCACAAAAAGACTAAAATACCTAGGAATGGGTTTAATAAAAGAAGTGCAAAACTTGTCCTCTGAGGACTGCCAAACATTTTTGAAAGAAATTAAGGAGACCTAAATAAATATTCATGGATCCCAAGACTTGATACTATGAAGAGGGCAACACTTCTCAAATTCACCTATAGATTTAATACAATTCTTATCAAAATCCTGTCTCCTTTATTATTTTTTGCAGAAATTGACAAACTGACCCTAGAATGTATGTGGAAATGACCCAGAATGCCAAAACAATTTTTAAAAAGAACAAAATTGGAAGATTCCTACTTCCCAATTTCATAACTTACTACTACAAAGCTACAGTAATCAAGACAGTGTGGTACTGGCATGGTGGTAGGCATATGAATCAATGAAACAGAACTGAGAATCAAGAAATAAAATCTTGGTCCTGGCCGGTTGGCTCAGCGGTAGAGCGTCGGCCTGGCGTGCAGAAGTCCCGGGTTCGATTCCCGGCCAGGGCACACAGGAGAAGCGCCCATCTGCTTCTCCACCCCTCCCCCTCTCCTTCCTCTCTGTCTCTCTCTTCCCCTCCCGCAGCCGAGGCTCCATTGGAGCAAAGATGGCCCGGGCACTGGGGATGGCTCCTTGGCCTCTGCCCCAGGCGCTAGAGTGGCTCTGGTCGCAACAGAGCAATGCCCCGGAGGAGCACAGCATCGCCCCCTGGTGGGCATGCCGGGTGGATCCCGGTCAGGCGCATGTGGGAGTCTGTCTGACTGTCTCTCCCCATTTCCAGCTTCAGAAATAAATAAATAAATAAATAAATAAATAAATAAATAAATAAATAAAATCTTATATTCATAGTCAAATAATTTTCAAAAAGGGCACCTGAATAAAGGAAAGAATAATTTTTACAACAAATAGTGCTCGGGACAACTAGATATTTACATGTAGAACAATGAAGTTGGACTAAATGAAAGAGCTAAAACTATAAAACTCAAGAAAACAAAAGAGAACATTTTTGTGACCTTGGGTTGGACAAAGCATTCCTGGTATGACACCAAAAGTACAAACAACAAAAGGAGAAATAAATAAAGTGATTAAGCAAGCTAAAAATTTTGGGCTTTAAAGGACTTACTAAGAAAGTTAAAAGACAATCCACATAATGAAAGAAAATATTTGCAAATTATATACCCAAGAAGGGTCTAGTATCTAGAATATCAAAGAACTCTCACAAGTCAACAAGAAAAAGACAAACAATCCAATTGAAAAATAGGCAAAGAATTCAAACAGATATTTCTCCAAAGAAGGCATATAAATGGCCAATAAGTCCAAGAAAAGATACTGAACATCATTAGCCATCAAAGAAATGCTAACCTAAACAACAACGAGATATCATTTTACACTTACTAAGATGGTTAAAATTAAAAGTCTAGCAATAACAAGTGTTGAGAAAGATGTGGAGTCATTGAAATGCTCATGTATTGCTAGTGGAGTTGTAAATAGCAAAGCCATTTTGGAAAACAGTTTGGCAGTTCCTCAAAATGATAAACACAGACTTACCATATGATCCAGCAATTCCGCTTCCAGGTATATGCCCAAGAGAAATGAAAACATATGTCCCCATAAACTTGTAAGCAAATATTCATAGCAACATTATTCCTAATAATCAACAAGTGGAAACAACCCAAATTTCCATTAAGTAATGAAAGATTAATAAAATATATCTAAACAATGGACTATTATTCAGCCATAAAAAAATGAAGCACTAATACATGCTACAAGAAGGAAAACATGTTAAGTGAAAGAAGCTAATCACAAAAGGCCAGTATTGTATGATTCCATTTATATGAAAGGTCCAGAATACACAAATATGTAAATGTAGAAAATAGATCAATGGTCTGCAACAGTAGGAGGTGAATAATGGAAAATGACTTCTAATAAATATGGAGTTTCTTTTTGAAGTGAAAAAAAAATACTTTCTAATTAGATAGTTGTATAACTATGGCAATACTAAAAACCATTGAATTGTATACTTTAAAAGAGTTAGTTGTATGATATATAATTGTATCTCTATAAAGTGGCTAAAGTATAACTAGTTTCTTATTTGGTGTCTCTTTTGATCTAACAATGATCTCCTATTAACTTTTTTGATAATTTGATCTGAACCTGCTAATTTATCTACTTCTGAAACTTCTGTTACATATATTAGACAGCAAGTCCTCAAATAACATTGATGAGCAGCCATAAGAACGTAATTCTTGTTTATATCCATTAGCCTACGTAAATTGATTTCATTATACTTTGTTTCAGTTAAAGTTGGGAAACCTACCCATGGTGTTAAGCAAGGTCTTACTGCATTTCCAACATCCATCATCCATTGAAGGCCATGACACTACACAACCTGGAAGCCACCACTAGCATGTGGTAAAAGGTGCACCAGTAAGCCACCCCCATCCCAGCCCTTACCCCATGGAGGTGTGCGCCATGTGGCCCTTTCTGTGGCTCTGCTGTTCCTTGAAATTTCCCTATCTTGCCTGACCAGGCGGTGGCGCAGTGGATAGAGCGTAGAACTGGGATGCAGAGGATCCAGGTTCGAGACCCTGAGGTCGGCTGCTTGAGCGCGGGCTCATCTGGTTTGAGCAAAAAGCCCACCAGCTTGGACCCAAGGTCGCTGGCTCCAGCAAGGGGTTACTCGGTCTGCTGAAGGCCCGCGGTCAAGGCACATATGAGAAAGCAATCAATAAACAAATAAGGAGTTGCAACGCGCAATGAAAAACTAATGATTGATGTTTCTCATCTCTCCGTTCCCATCTGTCTGTCCCTGTCTATCCCTCTCTCTGACTCTCTGTCTCTGTAAAAAATAAATAAATAAAAAATTAAAAAAAAAAAAAGATGTAAAAAAAAAAAAAAGAAATTTTCCTATCTCTTTTTTAGAGGTTTGGCAAGAATCCTACAGGGCTGTCTTCTTAAGTGGTTCCAAAATCCAGTAGCCCATCAAACTCTCCTCCAGGTACTTGTTAAAGGCATGGGTCCCTCGCCCTCACCTGATGATTCAGACTCTGCAAGTCTAGGGCAGGGCCCAAGAATTTTTTTAAATTATCATTATTAAAGTATACTGGGTTATTGGTGACTTTAATTCAGTTAGTTGGGCTGAATTTGGAAACCACTTTTGTAATTCAGCAATTCCTCCCCCTGTAATATCCATTCTGCTAATGACTGCTTGTAGGGAAAACAGCTGTGTTAGGCTTGGTTGCTTGTTTTTTAGCTGCAAGCACTTTGCATGACTAGTGAGTGAGCACATGGCAGAGCCACAAGTATTGTGTAGCCCACGGGTAGTCAACCTTTTTATATCTACCGTCCACTTTTGTATCTGTTAGTAGTAAAATTTTCTAACCGCCCACCAGCTCCACAGTAATGGTGATTTATAAAGTAGGGAAGTAACTTTACTTTATAAACTTTATAAAGCAGAGTTACAGCAAGTTAAAGCATATAATAATAACTTACCAAGTACTTTATGTCGAATTTTCGCTACGTTTGGCAGAATAAATCTTTATAAAACAACTTACTATAGTTAAATCTATCTTTTTATTTATACTTTGGTTGCTCCGCTACTGTCCACCATGAAAGCTGGAATGCCCACTAGTGGGTGGTAGGGACCTGGTTGACTACCACTGGTAGCCTATAGAAGGCTACAGGTACTGTCCCTCATGGAGGATCATTTGCCTGCAGTTTTCCTGATCACTCACCTGTTGCCACGAGGGACGATTTTCCTGTTTGCTAGCCCACTGCCATGAGAAGCACTTTCCCCCTTCCTGTTAGCTCGCCCACCTTTGCAGAATGGCCCACACTTTCTGGCTCCATAGTCCCCCTACTGTCTGCCTGAATCCAATGTGAAGCTGCCTGGCCTTGACCACTGGCATTATACTACTCTATTGAGCATTTTATTTTAACAATGTTTTAAATTTCTAATAACTCTTCATTGTTCTCAGATTGCTCCTTTTACACAATTTTTTTTCTACTTTAGCACAGCAGTGTTCTTGCAAACATTGCTGTAAATACTAATTGGAGGTGGGTTTTTTAAAAGTTCTTTTATCTGTATTAGTTTCTAGAGGTAACCAGAGTACTCACATGATAAGAGACTTTTCTTTGGACATGATGGGAGGTGTCAGGGCTGCAAACCATTGAGTAGTGTGGTACCCTGTATGCAAACTCAGGGTGACTTAGCAGGAAGAAGAGTCAAGCTGAAGTGAAGATATCTCTCTAGTGTTGCTGAAAATTCCTATCAATAATCACCCAACAAACACTTTTCCAGCATCTTCCTCAGCAGGGGTTCTCCACTGTGGCTGCACTCTAGAATCACCTGGGGAGCTTTTAAAAACCCCAATACCTAATACTTTGGTTGGGTAACTCAGTTGGTTGAGTGTCATCCCAATATGCCAAGGTTGTTGGCATAGTCCAGTGGTTCTCAAAATATGCACCAGGGCACACTGGTTCACCCTAGAAAATTTCCAGGTGCGCCCTATGGTATTCCAGAGAAATATGTGCCTGTTGGGGACCAAAAAACCAACAGTGTTTTTGGAGTTTAGATTTTTGGGGGACAGAGGTGTAGGGAATTGTTGTAAGCTGACAGTCTGCCCAACCCCTCACCTCACTTGTCTGATTAGGTTGCAAAAGGCTATTAAGCTGTGGTGCTGGATTGTTTACACTACCCCCCATGTTTCCCAGAAAGACTGGAGGCAAGTTTCTTCTATCCTTTGGTGTAAAGTTAGAATGATATGTGTGGTAGGGGTTTTGGATTGATGATTAAACATAAGGAATTGTCTCTTGAAGCCTTTTGGATTTCTATAGAAGAAGAATATGTGGCAATATCTTTAAAAGCTTTGAACATTTTACTACAATTTTCAACATCCTATTTATGTGAATTAGGATTTTCTACCTTCAACACAATTAAGAGTAAAAAGAGAGAAATTCTTCAATGTATTGACAAGGAAATGAGAGTCTGCCTTTCAAATATATGCCCAAACATTGAAGAAATCACTAGGACACATAAGGCTCATGTTTCTCATAAACACAAGAATGAAAAAACACATTCGTGCCGGGACCTGCCAAATTTACTAAATGTTACTAAGAATGCATCTATATATATAAAAAGATAATTTTTTGTCGTTTTTTAATTTTTTAATCCCTCTTTTTTATGAATTCTAAAAAGCATAACTCAAAGAATGTAACATAAAAATGTTTTTTAATGTCAGAATAAATTTAATTTTATCATATTTATTTTGTTTAATTACCATAAAAGCACACTTGGACTTTTTTTCTTTACTATTTGACTTAATTATTATAATATATCTCTCAGAAATTTGTATATAGTGCACCTACAATTATTTGTAGGATTTTAAATGTGCCCCAACTTCAAAAAGTTTGAGAACCACTGGCTTAGTCCCTGTCAGGGCACATACAAGAATCAACCAATGAATGGATAAATAAGTGGAACAACAAATTATTTCCCTCTCTCTCAAATCAATAAATAAAAATGAAAATAAGGCCCTGGACGGTTGGCTCAGTGGTAGAGCATCGGCCTGGTGTGCAGGAGTCCCGGGTTCAATTCCCGGCCAGGGCACACAGGAGAAGCGCCCATCTGCTTCTCCACCCCTCCCCTTCTCCTTCCTCTCTGTCTCTCTCTTCCCCTCCAGCAGCCAAAGCTCCATTAGAGCAAAGTTGGCCCGGGCGCTGAGGATGGCTCTGTAGCCTCTGCCTCAGGCGCTAGAATGGCTCTGGTTGCAAGAGCGATGCCCCAGATGGGCAGAGCATCTGTCTGACTGCCTCCCCGTTTCCAACTTCAGAAAAATACCAAATAATAATAATAATAATAATAATAAATAAATAAAATAAAATCTAATCTTTGCTTTAAAAAACAAACAAAAACAAAAAAAAACAAAAAAAACCTAGTCCTTACCCAGAGCAATGAAACCAGAAATCTCTAGAGTTGGGTCCCAGGTATTGGTGCTGTAATGCCAGTGGTCGAGGCCTGGTAGGTTCACATTGGATCTGGGCAGACGGTAGAGAAACTGCAGAGCCAGAAAGGGTTGGGCCATTATGTTTAATAAAGTCTCACAACAGCAGACAAGCACACAGGCAGGGGAACCGCCTCTCAGGCAAACACACAGCAAAAATGGCTCCTCACAGTGGCAGGCAGGCAATCCGCCATCTGCAATCCCCCATCTCTCCGAAGTGCAAGCACCCACAGCCTTATATAGGACATGCACATATGCCTCTGGCAGGTGCTTACGCACTAATCAAGCAAGCTGCCTCACATTCAACCCCCAGGGTTGCTTGCCTCACAATAGGTACATTAAATACAAACCAAAAATGACAATTATGAAGGTATCCTTCACAATGTCTCCCTGAGCATTCTGCCCAGGGAGTTATTGGAGGCCCACTTCCCAACTCCCCACCCCATGTTGCTAACAAGGCCACCTGTAGAGCAGCAGTGTTAGGCTTGCTCGTGGGTTATGCAACTGCAAGCACTTTGCTTGATTAGTGCGTGAGCACATGGCAGAGGCACGTCTGCATAGTCTATGTAAGGCTATGGTGCTTCCCCTGGGCAGAGATTCTCCCAGATCACTCTCCTGCCACCAGGAGGTGCAGTTTTCCTCATTCCCTTGCCCTTAGTGCAAATAGCAGGTTTTCCTTTGTTTATTAGCTCTTTCCCTTTTGTTGTTTATCTGCTCGCTTGTCCTTGTGAGCCTCCAATAAACGGATATGGCCCAATGCTTTCTGGCTCAGCAGTTCCTCTACCATCTAACTGAATTCAATGGGAACTGGTTTGGCCTCGGCCAGCAGCATTACATCTGGTACAGTGGGCAGGGCTCGGAGCAGATGGGTATGGAGCCATTGACACCCTTGAAGGGTGGGGTAGAGGAGAGGTCACTCCTCTCCAGCGAATGGTCCCCGCTGTCCTTTTGAAGGCTGTAGGCTGGGTTGTTTTTACAGCCCTAAGAGAGGAAACTGAGAGCTCTGTGTGAGAGGTGGCCCTAGGTCGAAAGCTCCAGGGTGATCTGCGGACTGAGCAGCAACAACCACACGAGCTGGAATGGTCACTGGAGAAAGAGCTGCAGATCTGAGAATTGCAAGTCAGACCACAGGCTGAGAACCAGTGACAGTGTGAACTGGAGCCAGCACTGGAGAGGAAGGCTGACTGGGTTCGAGAGTTGTATTGTGAGGTGTAGGCTGAACACCAATGGCACCTGGAACTGGAGTTGTATCTGGAGAAGGAATTGCTTGTTCATGAGTTGCAGTTTGCCATGGAAGCTGAACACTGGCAGTGAGAGCTGTTGGAGAAACAGCTGCTGGTTCAGGAGCTCGAGAATTGGGTTCAGGAGCTTGAAAGTCAGCTTCAGGCCAAGAGCCAGCAGCCGCAGGAGCTGAAGTGGGTGTGAAAAATGAAGTTTCATTCCTGCTGGTGGAGCGGCTCTGAGTTGGCAGGAGCAGGAGTTTCTGACTCCTCCTGTTCTAAAGGGGAGGCTCGGGCTGCAACTGCCATCCATGGACTCAGAGCCTGGCTGGTGGTCCCCAAGAAGGTAAAATCCTAGCAGCAAAGAGTCCCTCAGGGGCAATCACAGCCTCCTCCACAAATAGTGGAGCACTCTGTGGTCCAGCTCTACACCCGGGCAGAGCTGATGGAGTTAGGGACGCAATTCAGCCAGAAACCCACTGAGCCCCTGGCAGCCTGTTTACTGAGGTTGTGGGGCATAGGGGTGGATAGCATCATGTTCTCCAGAACAGATGGAGAAATTGACTGCCATTACCACACACTCCTCCTTGAGGCAGCATCTTCAGAACTGCCATGACAACCCAGGAAACCATACCCTATTAGAATGGGTGATGGCCGTCATTCGTATGGTCTGGCAGAATGCTGGGGATTTGCTGGGGGCAGTGAGTAGGTGGTAGTGCTAAGAGTGAGTTAGTAAAGGTCCTTTGGGACCTAGGTATTAAGAATGCTGCTTTCCACCCGGGGTCCCGTGAACCAGAAGAGGAAGTATTTACAGCCAGGTTGTGGGATCTTATCCTCAGCAGTGCCCCGTCAGCCCTTTTTGGGTTACTAGTGGCTATCCTGGGCCCCTATGTGGGACAGCCTATCAACATGGTTACAAAGATGGTGGCAGACTTGGGGGAGCTGGAGGCAGCATGGAATCACAAAACTATGAGGGCTGCTGCCCATGCTGCCCCTCCGACTAGCAAGAGGAACGGGCCTGTGAAAGTCACCCAAACAGAGATGTGGGTAGATTTGATTGCAGCTGGGGCAGATAGGGAGAAATTGGATGGCAAACCTAATAAGGTTCTTTTGGAGCTTTGGCAGCAGCTTAAACAAGGACAGAGATTCCAGCTGCTGAGATGAATGGCCACAGCAGCTACCAATAAAACAGTTGGTGCGTGGGCAGCATGTTTACAAGGTTATATGATGGATACAGCTGAGGGGGAGGAGGACGACCCCCAAGACCCGCTGTTCCAGTTTGAATAGGGGGAAGGCCAAGGGACCCATCTAACAGGGACAGGTGGGGACTGGAGGCCATATGTGGTACTGGCTATCCACTGGTCCCCTTCTAATGTACAATGGGTGTTGGCCTTGGTGGATACAGGTGCAGAATATTCCCTTCTTTATGGGAACCCAGAATGGTTTGCTGGGACCCCAGTGGTCACTGATGGCTATGAAGGCCAAACTGTTCGAATGAAGCCAATAACTACTCCATTGGGGATAGGAAGACTGCCTCCTAAGCCATATAAGGTGTATTTTATTTATCTCCTATTCCTGAATATATGTTGAGGTAGATGTCTTACAAGGACTATGAGCCAGGGAGTTCTGCCTGCGAGTCCGGGTCATGAAGGCAGTGTTGTGGGAACATGCATCACGTTCCCCCTTACAATTACCTCTTCCCCGGCATGCGACTAGCACAAAGCAGAACCACCTGCCAGGCGGCTATGAAGAAGTCACAGGGACAGTCCTCGAACTAGAAAAGGTGGGGATCATCTGGCTGGCAGACAGCCCTTACAATTCCCCAGTGTGGCCTAGAGGTTTGGGCCATACCACTGTGAGGTTTGGTTGCCCAATCTCTCACCCGTCCTGCAATAGGGTATGTGGTCTTGACCAAACCAGATGGAACCTGGCAAATGACAGTGGATTACAGGGAACTGAATAAAGTTGTTCCCTCTTTGCATGCTGCTGTACTCTCAATAGCTAACCTGATGGATCAGTTAAGCCATGAGTTGGGGACATATCACTTTGTGGAAGATTTGGCTAACGCCTTTTTCTCTATTGATATAGCTGCAGAGTCAAAACCAATTTGCCTTCAGTTGGGAAGGGAGACAATGGACCTTTACAGTGTTACCACAGGGCTATTTGCATAGCTCCACCTTGTGTCATGGGCTGGTGGCTGCTGATCTGGCTAAATGGAAACAACCAGAGACAGTTTGCATGTACCATTATATTGATGACATTATGCTAACTAGTGACTCTCTTCCAGAATTGGAGCAGCAGTCCCTACCCTGCTATCCCATAGGAAAGTGTGTGGCGGGACAGTCAACGAGGGCAAATTACAAGGACCTGGGTTATCTGTTAAGTTCTTGGGGGTTGTCTGGTCGGGTAAGACAAAGGTTATCACTGACTCAAGTTATAGATAAGATCCAAGCATACCCCGTGCCCACTACGGTAAAGCAGTTACAGGAATTCCTAGGTCTGTTGGGGTCTTGATGAGCATTCATACCTCATTTAGCTCAGTTACTATGTCCCTTCTATCACCTTATTCAGAAAGGGGTTCACTGGGATTGGACTGAGTAGGCACAAGGTGTATTTGCAGCAGCTAAGAGAGCTGTCAAGGTGGCACAGGCCTTGAATGTGTTTGATCCTGCCAGGCCCTGTGAGCTTGATGTCCGTGTAACCCCTGAGGGGTTTGTATGGGGCTTGTGGCAGCGGACAAAGCGCTTACGGCAACCTATTGGGTTTTGGTCCCAGTTGTGGAAAGGCACTGAAGTCCGTTACTCATTAGTGAAGAAGAGGATGCCAGCTGTGTATACTGCCCTCCTGGCCACTGAGAGTATTATGACCACAACTCCAGTTATGCTCAAGACCACATACCCTATTGCAGGACGGGTGAGAGATTAGGCAACCAAACCTCACAGTGGTACGGCCCAAACCTCCACCCTGGCCAAGTGGGGTGCCTACCTGCAGCAGTACTGTGCTCTTAGCACCAGCCCGTTGAGGGCAGAACTGCAAGAAGTCTTGGGTCCAGTCACCTATGTGACCTTAGAGTCAGGTGCAGCTGGGGTTCAGGAGGCAGAACCTGAAGTCAGTCCCTCCCAGGAGGGGTGAATGCTCTTCCCTGAGGTTGCCTGGTATACTGATGGTTCTAACAGGGGCCAACCAGCCAAGTGGATAGCCACAGCCTGTCATCTGGCCTCTCATTCAAAATCCAGAGTACTGTCCACAAGCAGCGTGTCCATCCAGTAAGGGAGCCGGTGCCCCCCTCCTGTCGCAGTCCCTGCTTTAAGAGTCCATTATACCACTCAGTGATACCAGCAGCCTGGGGGTGGTAGGGGACATGGTACTTCCAGTCCACCCCCAGCTCTTGAGCCGTGGTATACTGATGGTTCTAACAGGGGCCAACCAGCCAAGTGGATAGCCACAGCCTGTCACTGAGACTATTTGGATGGACACAGGTAGAGGCCAAAGCAGCCAATGGGCAGAATCAAGGGCTGTATAGTTAGTTGCACATAATGAACCTTCACCTCTGGTGATTTGCACAGACAGCTGGGCTGTCTATCATGGACTGACCCTTTGGATTGCTACTTGGAACACTAACCAGTGGATGATAGTGCACCATCCGCTATGGGGTCAGGCCATGTGGCAGGACTTATGGGAAATAGGACACCAGAAGCAGGTGACAGTATATCATGTCACGGGGCATGTCCCTCTAGCCCATCCTGGAAATGATGAGGTAGATACGTTGGCAAGGGTGCGATGGTTGGGGACTGCACCTGCAGGTGATGTGGTACAGTGGCTCCACCGTCCTCTGCTCCATGTGGGACAAAAACCTACTATGTGGACTAAGGTTAAGGCATGGAACTTGCCTGTGTCCTATGCAGAGGTACTTGTAGCCTGCGAGCAATGTGCAGTATGTTCCAAGGAGCACCCTCAGAGACCACTGGTATCACCTGGACAGATCCAGAGGGGTCATGTTCTACTGACATGATGGCAGATAGATGTCATTGGACACTCAACAAAGTCAGATGGTGCCAGTGTGCAGTCACTTGTGTAGATACTGCCACCAGTCTGCTTTCTGCTTACCCTGCTCATAACCCTGACCAGAGGGCAGTCATACGGGCTCTGGACCGCCTGAGTGCTGTGTATGGGCAGCCACTGATCCTTGAAAGTGACTATGGTACCCATTTCACAGGTTCTATGGTGAGGCAATGGGCTCAAGAGCTGGGGGTGGACTGGAAGTACCATGTCCCCTACCACCCCCAGGCTGCTGGTATCACTGAGTGGTATAATGGACTCTTAAAGCAGGGACTGCGACAGGAGGGGGGCACCAGCTCCCTTACTGGATGGACACGCTGCTTGTGGACAGTACTCTGGATTTTGAATGAGAGACCTCGACAGGGAAGCCCAGCTCCAGTGGAAGCCCTCCTGCACTGGGCAGCTGCCCCCATCCAGTTGCAGATATGCACCAAGGACGCTTTGCTCAGGCCGGGCTTTGGACAGCAGGGTGATGTGCTTTTGCCTGCCCCAACAGCCCTCCTTAAAGGCCAGAGGCTTCAGTGGACATGGCCCTGAACTGTACTCGCCCCCCCACCTACGATGGGTGGCCTTGTTGGCACTGTGGGGTAGGGGGCTAGAGGTGGACCTCCAGTTAACTCCCTGGGCAACCAGCACCTGGCCACTTAAGGTAGAAGTGTATTATCCCTTGAGTGCTCAGGGGGACAGCACTATGAAGGGCATCTTTGTAGTTTCTCTATGGCCCATAATGAGTTCTCCCTTCTTGCTGCTCACAGAACCAGCAGATCCTGGTGTGCAGGACAATAAGGTTTGGAATGCCCGCCCGGGCTGGCCTCTGGTACCTGCTGCTGTGCTGTCTGCAGATAGAACTCGGGCCTGTGTTCTGCCAGAAGGAGAGATTTGCCTTTCTTGGTGCCACTGACCATTCTATCATTCCGCCCATAGCTGTGTTTATAATTTTGTTGCTGTAGTCTGTACTGTTTTGGTGTTTGTTTGTAATGTCCCTTACTCCTCACACTGGGACCATCGCAGAAGAAACCTGTCATATAGATTGTGATGCAAGCAACCCTAAGGAGGTGGAATGTGGGGAAGCTGTGTTAGGCTTGCTCGTGGGTTTACCAGCTGCAAGCACTTTGTTTGATTAGTGCGTGTGCACCTGGCAGAGGCACATGTGCATAGTCTGTATAAGGCTATGGTGCTTCCCCTGGGTGGGGATTCCCCCAGATCGCTTTCCCTCCACCAGGAGGTGCAGTTTTCCTCGCTCCCTTGCCCTTCCTGCAAATGGCAGATTTTCCTTTATTAGCTCTTTCCATTTTGTTTTTCATTTACTCACCTGTCCTTGTGAGCCTCCAATAAATTGGAATGGCCTGACAGTTTCTGGCTCCGCAGTTTCTCTACCATCCGTCCAAATCCAGTGTGAACCTGCCTGACCTCGGCCACCAGCATTACAGCACCCATCGTAGGTGGGGGCCTGTGCAGTCCAGGGCCATGTCCACTGAAACAGAAAGGTGTTCTTGGTGCATCTATAACTGGGTGAGAGCAGCTTCCCAGTGCAGGAAGGCTTTTACAGGTGCCACGTTCCCCCAAATCAGGGTCTCTCATGGTTGCAATCCAAGATCAGTCCACAATAGATAGCCCAGCTGTCTGTGTAAATCACCAAGGTAAAGGTCCATTACAGGCAACTAGATTCACATAGGGCCTCAGACCTCCCTCTTCACCATTGCCATCATGGTAGCTCTGAGGATACTGCCCCAAGGAGGAGCATATGGTAAGAGTGGCCAACCTCTCCACCTCTGCTCCAGAGAGCATGATGCCATCCACCCCTATGTCCCACAATTGCAGCAAGCCTACCAGGGGCTCAGTAGGTACTCTTCACTGCTGGGTTTTTACCTTTGAGACAACCTCTGGCCAAGCTCTGAGTGTGTGGACAGCAGCTTCAGCCTGAGACTCCCCCCCCCCCAAGAAGAAGAGCTGGAAACACCTGCTCCCACTGACTCAGAGCCACTCTGCTGGCACAGCTCCATCTTCAGCTCCTGCAGCTGCCACTCTCAGCCTGAAGCTGAACCCACAGTTGTTCCTCCAATGAATGAATGCTGCCGCCAACATTCAATTTCCAGGGCAAACTGCAACTCACGAACTTGTAGATCTCTCCAGTTCCAGGTGCCGTCGGTGCTCTGCAGCTCTCGAACCCAGTGGCCTCCTTCTCCAGCTCTCGCTCCAGTTCACATAGTCATTGCCACTCAGTATGCAGCTCATCCCGGAGCTTTCCACCTCGCTCAGCTTCTCACACAGAGCTCTTGGTTTCTTCTTGCAGGATTGAAAAAAACACCCAGCCCACGGTCCCCACCAGGAGAGCCACTGGGAACAGCCACTCCTCTATTCCACACCTCAAAGGTGTCGGTGGCTCCATATGAATGTGCTCCAGACACTGCCCACTAGGCCTGATGTAATGCCAGTGGCCAAGGCCAGGCAGGTCCACATTGGATTGGGGCAGATGGTAGAGAAACTGCAGAGCCAGAAAGCATTGGGTCATTCTGTTTTAGTAAAGTCTCACAACAGAGGACAAGCACACAGGCAGGGGAAAACCTCTTCTCAGGCAACAAACAGCAAAATGGCCCCTCACAATGGCAGACAGGCAATCTGCCATCTGCAATCCCAATCTCTCTGAAGTGCAAGCACCCACAGCCTTATATAGGACATGCACATGTGCCTCTGCCAGGTGCTCACACACTAATCAAGCAAAGTGCTTGCAGCTGGTACACCAGTGAGCAAGCCTAACACAACTTCCCCACATAGAGGAAATAGAGAGTCAGAAAGTGACCGCTCATTCCTGTTTATTAGGTTCTCCCAATGGTAAGAGGGGAAAACATCTTCTCCCAACAGCAAAAGGAGTGAACTGCAAAACAGCCCCTCACAGTGGCAGGCAAGTGATCCTCCAAACAGTGCCATGAGTGAAAGTACCCATAACCTTATGTAGGCTACACACACGTGGCTCTGCCATTTACGCACTAGTCATGCAAAATGCAAGTGAGCAAGCCTAACACAGCTGTTTTCACAACACTCCACCCCTTTAGGATTGCTCGCCTCACAATCTATGTGACAGGTATCTTCCACAATGATCCCTGTGTGAGGAGTGAGGTCCATTACATAAACAGAGCCTACAGCAACAGTACAAGTTATACAGTAATTACAAAGGTGCCCTTCACAATGCCTCCCTGAGCACTCTGCCCAGAGAGCTAACTGGAGGCCCACCTCTAGCCTTCTACCTCATGGTGTCAACAAGGCCATTTATCTTAGGTGAGGGACCTGTACAGTTCAGGGACATATCCATTGATGAAAGTGTCCTTGGTGCATCTCTGCAGCTGGATGGGAGTAGCTGCACAGTGCAGGAAGGCCTCCAGAAGGGCTACCTCCCCACACCGGGACCTCTCATTACTGTCTAAAAGTGGCATGTCCATCCAGCAAGGAAGCTGGTACCCCCTCTTGTCACAGTCCCTGCTTCAAGTGTCCATTACATTATTCAATGATCAATCCATGATAGCCCAGCTGTCAGTGCAAATCACCCAAGGTGAAGGTCCATTATGCAAACTAGCCATACAGCTCTTTGATAACAGACCTCAGTGCCTTTTTATAAGCACTCTGACCATCGCCATAAGCCCCATCCAAACCCCTCAGCAAGCTTACAGGGCCTGGCAGGGTCAAACACATTCAAGCCCTGTGCCACCCTAACAGTTCTCTTAGCTGCTACTGACAATGCAAAAAAAGCACCCATTATCTTCTAATGCCAATTCCTGCTGCACATTGGAAGGAGACTAGTGGATTGCTAATTCCACATGGGACCTCTGGCCCCTGCCTGTCCCTATTAGATGGGTCCCTTAATCTTTCCTCTATTCAAACTGGAACAACCAGTCTTGGGGATACTCCTCTCCCTCAGTTGTCTCCAACAAGTAATCCTGCAACCATGCAACCCGAGTACCAACCGTTTTTATTAGCAGCTGCTGGGGCTGTCTGCTTCCCAATTGGAAATCCATTGAGGTCCCCCCCACTCCCGCTGCCCCGCGGTTCCACCCCCCTCCCCCGCAGGTTTAAATCCTGGTGACAACACCAGTATAATGCTTGTGGCCAAGGCCAGGCAGGTTTACACTGGATTTGGGTAGATGATAGAGGAACTGTGGAGCCAGAAAGCAGTGAACCATTCCTGTTTATTAGATTCACCCAACAGCGGGATAGCAAACAGGCAGCAGAAACTGTTTCTCATGGGGGCAGGTAAGTGAACTGCAAAATGGCCCCTCACAGTGGCAGGCAAGCGATCCTCCAAGAAGAGCAAAGAATGAGAGACCCAATTGAACCGTGTTCCAGCTTCAGTGGGGAGAGTAAACAAGGGAGATTGTACATAATTACAGCAATCACATCTCGGGATAAACAGCAAGCAGAAGGAGGAGGTGCCACAGCTTGCTCCCCATCCATCTCCGGCCAGGGACCCAGCTGGGGAGAAGCCCTGGGAACACTCCCCAGACACACTGTCCTGGTTACTGAACAGCCTGCTGCGCTGTTCCCTGTTGTCACTGTCCTGAATGAAAGTACCTGTAGCCTTATGTAGGCTACACACACGTGGCTCTGCCACATGCTCACGCACTAATCATGCAAAGTACAAGCGAGCAAGCCTGACCTAGCTGTTTTCCCCACAGGTACCTTGCAAGGTGATTTCATGTGTACTTAACTTAAAGCTGCAAACTGCTGTTATAATGTAAATCAGTGCTTTCCAAACTTTTGTGTGATGTGAGCAGAGCCTGATCCATAAAGAGTGGCATGGAGCTTGAGATGCTATGTTTCTAACAAGCTTCTGTGTGATGGTGATGTAGCTGGTTCTGAGGACACCGTCCTTTGTCTATTAAGGGTCTAAAGACATAGGTCACCCAGTGTGATGTCTGAACCAGCAGCAGCTATATCACCTGGGAACTTGTTAGAAATTCAAGTTCCCGGTGATATAGTACAGTGGATAGAGCATTGGCCGGAATGCTGAGAACCCAATTTCAAAACACTGAAGTTAATGGCTCGAGTGCAGGGTCACTGACTTGAGTATGGGATCACAGACATGATCTCATGGTTACTGGCTTGAGCCCAAAGGTCTCTCTTGAACCCAAGGTCGTTGGCTTGATCAAGAGGTCACTGGCTTGGCTGGAGCCCCGGGGTCAAGGCACATAAGAAAAGGCAATCAATGAACAACTAAGGTGCTGCAACTACTGTAAGAAGTTGATGTTTTCATTTCTCTCCCTTCCTGTCTATCCCCATCTCTCTCTCTCTCTCTCTCTCTCTCTCTCAAGAAAAAAAGAGAAATTCAGGTTCTCCGCGACTTTCAGCTGAATTAGCAACTCAGGGACTAGGCCCAGCATCTGTGTTTTAACAGCTCTTCCTGGTGAGTTTGATGCTTGCTCCAGGCTGAAAACCCATAGCATTCTTCAAGCCTCTGACCACCTTCATCAGAATCACCTGGCTTCATAGTGGGCTGACCCACGGACTCCAGCCATTCTACCCAGTCAGACTCCCAGAGGGTACGACCTGGATTCTGCATTTCCACAACTTCCCAGGTGGTGCTGAGACATGCTAACCTCATGAACAACAGGTAGACCTTGTTTTATTGCGCTTTGCTTAATTATGCTTCACAGATGTTGCATTTTTGTTTTTTACAAATGGAGGGCAAGACCTTCCATCAGCAAAAAGATTACGACTCGTTTTATTGTGATACTCGCTCTATTGTGGAGGTCTGGAACAGAAACCACCGTGTCTCTGAAATACTGTACCTCTGTCCTATCTCCAGGGCCTCGCCCTTGCTCAGCCTCTCTCTGAAGATGTTCCAACGCCCCAACACTGGTGCAGTTTTGGTGATGTCAGTGCCCTGGGCTATTTCTACCTGGTTAATTACCTATGTAGAAGCTCAGCATGATTAATTCAGGTGGATATCATCTTGGCAGTCCCTTGGAACCCTATAATTATGTGTGAAATACACATTTAATTTGAGCACAGGGGCAAAGATCACCCTGATGATGCTCAAGGGCCTCGGGGTTGCAGAGCCGACTCTGAGCCCAGCCCTGGAGCCTCTCCTTCCTTGGCTGATGCCATTGCCATCTGTCTCATAGAATGCCCAAGATTTAGGCTTTCCCAATTCCCAGGCCAGTCTTTGCAGCACCCAATTAAGTCTTAATGCCACCAGTTTGCCTAAGCTCAGAGAAAAAGAAAGCCGCGTCCCGGTAGATATTACCCAGCAGAGATGTAGGTGTAATTATTGTGATAACTTGACCACACAATGTGCCAAATGAAATGTAATGGGTTTTTTTTCCTCTTTCTGTCAATATTCTTTGGGACCTGGATGAACAAAATCTCACTGGGCTCTTGTTTTGGCTTTTGCAGAAACTGGATCTCTAAGTGTTTGTTTTTGCAAACAATACATTTTAATGTGCTACGCTATCCTGTGTAAAATAAATGGAGAGATTTTGTTCAGAAATTTCTATTTTTTCCCCTTTGTGCTGGCCAAACCATTTGAAATTATTTGGCTTTGGCTTCCGTGTTCCTTTGGAAAGTAGATTTATTTATTTATTTTATTTTGGGCAGTACTTTGGGCCAGAAAAAGAAAACCAACTCTAAAGTGCCAAAGAAACAGCCAAGGCAACTCCATGACTGCCCCCCACCCTGGCAGGAAAAATAAAGTCCAGACAACAGGGAACGGTGCAGCAGGCTGTCCCCTCAGTAACCAGGACAGTGTGTCTGGGGAGCGTTCCCAGGGCTTCTCCCCAGCCGGATCCCTGGCTGGAGATGGATGGGGGACAGGCTGCGGCACCTCCTCCTTCTGCTTGCTGTTTATCCCCTGAGACGTGATTGCTGTAATTATGTACAATCTCCCTCGTTTACTCTCCCCACTGAAGCTGGAACACGGTTCAACTGGATCTCTCTCTTGCTCTGCTTGGGCGCAACAGAGAAACATTTCCTGTATTTTGAACTTTTCTCTTTTTTTCTTTTCTTTTTTTAAGAAAGAAAGGCATTAGGTCTCCATCTGACCATCATTCCCCAACACCTGCCATCTGGGCCAGTCCTGACTGACTTGTGCATACAACATCCATGGAATGCCAAGTGCAGCACTAAGAGCCTGGGAGGGGCAAGGAATGAAACCACAGTGGACCCTGCCCCCCAGGACTGACTCAGAGTCAGTGTCTTCTGTATGAAACGCTAACAACTTACAGGAAAAGAGTGTGATTGAGAAACTAATGGGAAGACAGAGAGCTACTCATCTTTTCTTAACTGATGGCCTATCAGTCATCAATGTTTTCCCTCTCTGTCACTTGATAGTTTAAATTCCTGACCCCAGATTAATCATTCATAGCTGAGTTTGTGAGAGGCAGGGACCCATGAGTATTGTATTTGTTTTTTGCCTCAATAGGCCATCTCTACCACCCTATTGCAAAGACAATGAAGTAGAGTTCCCTAAATGCAAAGCAGATTCCCAAGCCAGACAGACACATGGATACGTGCTCACAATAATCTGAGTCTCACACGCAGCCTGTGCCATGCAGCCCGTGCTGTCTATAGGGCCCCATGCTCAGACAGATTATTTTTTGTTTGTTTGTTTAATGCCCTGCTGTTACCAATGCAACATTCTTAGTAATTTTTGGACCGGGGACAAGCATCTCTTTATATACTGTGCCTACAAACCCCTACGCACTTGTTCCTACAGATACCCCGGGACTTGTCTTCCTAGGGCATTCTCACCTAAGTCTGAGAAAAACAAAGACTAGAAATCATTCCAGAATCTAATGGGAAAGAGGGGGCTGGGAGGAGAGTAGAGGAAAGTTTGTGTGTGTTTGTGGGATAATGACTTTTGTGGCTTTCCTCCAGTCTGTTTAGATCTTTTCTTTTTCTTTTTTTTTTTTTTAGATCTTTTCACTGTGTCTATTAATCTTGTCAAGTTGCAGCTTAGCTCCCCTGAAATGGAACTGACCCCAGAAATATTCTGGCAAGTGGGCTGGCTGTTCAGCCTGGTCATCTCTCCTGCGGCGTCCTGCTCACTGAGGGTGCTATTAAGGGGAGATCTACCTCCTTTGGAAGGAAACAGCTAATTGCCAGGATTGATCTTGGAGGACAGACTGAGTATAAATAACGCTGGGGGGGAGGGGTATCTGATAAACAGTGACCAGAGGGACAGGAGGTGGAGCCAGCTTGTTAAATCACCAGAGAATTTCATAAAGGGAACCAAGGTCCACTCCCTCAAAACCTTAATTTATAGGTTCTAAAAGGAGAGGGGGGAAGGTAACTCCCTAAGCTGTTAGGAGGCTCACCCCTATCTTTTGAAAGGGCTGTGAGAGACAGAGGCCCCAGAGCTGTGTACATGGCCCATGGTGAACGAGAAAAGTGTATTTCCCTTGGACACACCCGTTGAGTTCTTATAAGGTTTGCTTTGTGTTTGGTGAGGCAAATATTGGCAAGGGAATCCCTTTCTTCTTTAAAAAAGGGGGAAAAAAATAAGGTCAAAATCCTGAAAGCCAAAGCTTTAAAAAAACCTGGAAGGAAAGACAACAAAATGTCACAGCACTTAATTTTGAATGGTAGGAATAGAGATTGTGCTCCCCCCACCCCCGCTTCTTTTTACTTCTGGGTTAAAAAAAATTTACAGATACCTTACAATTATCCTAATATGCAAAATAAGTTTATTTAATGATTATTTAAATGTGGAAGGCTTAGAATTTGTAAGTTTGAAATCGTGGGCCCACGTTTAAGCATGCTTGGGTGATGTACTCCAGGTGAGAATTCTTCTGCTCCAGCCCCGAGCCTTTATGAAGAAGGTGGGAAATCGGTTGATCTACACTTCTCACTTAGACATTTTTACATCTTTGGGAGTGTTTGTATGCGAACAGGAACGTGCGCTCAAGGCTGGCAGAATTCCCCTGCACTGGTGAGCGGTCTTACCTGAATCTCCACTGTTGAAACACTCCACAGAGTGGAGGGCACCAAAACCCTCACAAGCTGGCTGTGCCAGGCTGTGGAGAGCCCTCCTTCCAGGAACTGAGTGCTCGCTCTCACATGGGCATGAGAGGCGTAAGGACCCTTGTCACCAGAGACCTGGCCTGTATAAGTACTGTGTTCGCAAGACAGACAGTCGTTCAACTGTTTTTCCCCCCAAGAAGTGTTGGTGGCTCTTTCAAGTGCCAATTGTAAATTTCCAGACTGCAGACATTTGGGTGCCAGCCTGGAGCAGGTACCGCTCATGCTAAGACTTGCAGTAAATTGCAACTGTGTGGAAAGTAGGTGGTTTGCTTCCCAGCATGCAAGCAGGACTGCCACTGCCAGTGGCCTTCTTTCTAGATGCTTCCACACAGGCCTCTTCAGTAATTCAACATAAGGAGCAGCTTTCACAGGCTCCCAAAAGGGGCTGGCCAAAGGAGTGACCAGTGGGAGATGGAACTCTTGGGTCTGTGCGCTCCTGGCTCATCAATTAAAAAGTAACCACTTAATGCTGCTTCCAACTATGAGGCAAATATAAATGAATACTCTTCTTCCAAAAGCCTCTAATCAGTGGCACCCGGGGATGATACATATGTATGTGTTCCAATTTATCTGGAAAGAGGGCTTGCGAATGTCCATTTACAGCTTACAAGTCACAATGTGAGCAGCAGCGGCAGTTAACTTCGCGGGCTTGGCCTACCTTCAGACAGAAGGTCATGGGGCTGTCACTGAGAGATTCAGGGAGAGAAAAAGAAAAAAGAAAAAAAAGAGAAAAATGGTGCAGAACACCTCAGGATGGCAGCCGGTTAACCTGGGTAAACACCAGCATGTGCTGTGTTCAGCACATGTATAGACATGTGTGTTTATATCTCAGTCGGATGAATAGCACCACAAAGCTTGTGTTTAAGTGACTGTGTTTGAGATTTTTATTGATTTCAGAAGAAGTGTCCCGTGAAAGGGGCAGGCAGGAAGCAGCATGCAGGTTGCAAGGAAGAGGTACTGTCTCTGTGGCTAGCTGGCAGGGGCTGGACCAGAAGGGAAATGCTGGAAGTGGCCACCACCACCCAGAACCAGATTAAATAAGGCTGCTGGCTCATCTGGACACAGAAATCACCAGGTCTAGTGGCAAACCTGATCATACTACCCAGCAACTCAAGGAGTGGCATCCAGACCCATGATTCAGTAAAGAAGAGAGGAAGTCAGAGAGATCTTCTACCTCAAGATAAAGTTTCTAAGTCCAAGAGAAGGGCATGGCTTCTTCCTGACACATCAGCATTCCCCGAAGCAGTAAACAAGGGACCAGGCAGCAGGAGGGGTGCGGGGTGCCTAAACTCCACTGTGATACTAGGCGTGAGAGGACAACTTGAATTTGGGATAAGGTGGTACCATTTGCACTGGGAACCAACAGTCCCAGAGCAAGTTCCTGGAGAGAAAAAGCTCTAAAAACAAGCAAAACCTCGGGGAGAGTATGGTCATTCTTCCAAGAGGCATCTATAAGAGTCGTGACACTGCCTGACAGGCGGTAACACAGTGGATAGAACATCAGCCTGGGATGCTGAGGACCCAGGATCAAAACCCCACAGTCTCAAGCTTGAACCCGAAGGTTGCTGGCTTGAAGCCCAAGGTCACTAGCTTGAGCACAAAGTCGCTGGCTTGAGCAAGGGGTCACTGGCTCAGTTGGAGCCCCCCCTCTCCTATCAAAGCACATATGAGAAGCAATCAATGAACAACTAAGGTGCTGCAACTACAAGTTGATGCTTCTCATTGCTCTCCCTTCCTGTCTGCCTGTCCCTCTACTCTCATTTAAAAAAAAACAAAAAAAAAAAAAAACCAGACTTATGA
Source organism: Saccopteryx leptura (assembly GCF_036850995.1). Lineage (NCBI taxonomy): Eukaryota > Metazoa > Chordata > Mammalia > Chiroptera > Emballonuridae > Saccopteryx > Saccopteryx leptura. Next base: position 126,554,006 of record NC_089508.1, read on the forward strand.
CACTGACTACATGTGAAACCTGCCAGGGCAGACAGAATTCAAGGACTAGCAGCAAAAATGAAGAAGGTATGAACCAGGCACTCTAATCAAAGGGCAGGTCTTGGAAGACCCTGGCACTTCTACTGGTGGAAGCTGGGGCTTGGGACACCAGGAGAAACAAGGACTATTTGGGAAAAGGTAATAATGTCCAGAAGAGACTGTTGCTAAATAGGAACTTGGAAGTCACAATACAAAAAGCATGGGCTGTGGCATCAGAGAAATATGACTCCATAGCTTATAACCTTCCTGAACTTGGCTAAGTTAGACTACCTGAGCCTTATCTTTAAAATGTATACAATAAAGCCCACCTCAAGGGGCTGGGAGAATGTAATAAAATAATGAGACAGAGTGAGCACTCAAAAAAAAATTAGTTTCTTGCCCTGGCTCAGTGGTTCAGTGGTCCTTGTGTGCCGAGGTCAAGGGCTCAATTCCCAGTCAGGGCACATTTGAGAAGCAATGAGTGCACAACTAAATAGAGCAACTAAGTGGAGTAATGAGTTGATGCTTCTCTCTCTCTCTCTTTCTCTCAAATCAAGGGAAAAATTAAAAATATATATATATATTAGTTTCCTTCTCTTTCCTTCTCTCTCCATTTAACCTTCTTGATTCCAGTCACTTCCTCTTTTCAATCAATTATGCCTTTCCTCAATTTCAGTTCCCCCTATTGTCTTTCCAAGAATAATGGCAGCTGTAGGGGTGCATCGACCATCCTTGTGCCTGGCCATGCCTCTCTTTCTGAGACTCACTTCCCCCTTGTTGTCAGATGGGTTGGACATGCCAATGGCTCCTGAATACCACACAATAGACAGGAGGACCCCAGGCTGACTTTGACCTGCATCTGGATTCTAGAATAGTCTCAAGATCTGCATTTCTTTTGGAGGAAGACCCTATGACTTTAAATTGGAGTGCTGTCATTCTTTGGCCTAATAATACTCAACTATAAAATCTTGAAGGAACCGTCCTGCTCAGCCTCCAATGCATGCACTCTTGGACCAAATATAACTGATCTTGTTCTAATTTTCATGGCCGATAACTTGAGGATCAGATCACTGTTCGGAAGACAGACCAAAACAAAGTCAGCCGGTGTTATTCAAGGCTAACATAAGCACACAGTGTTGAGGAAAGCAGCTGACAAACAAACATATAGAGAATGAAGTTGTTTTAATTTGTATTGGATAATACATTCTCATGATTAATAGTTAAAACAGTATAAAAAGTTACAAAGTGAAAGGTTTTCTCCCATCTCCCACTCACTTCATTCTCCACTTCTCTGTCCCAGGAATCAATCACTACCACTAATTTACATTTCCCACCAGTTTTACGTATGCCAATGCAAAGGTATTTTTCTATTTTCTTCCTTTTTTACGCAAGAGGTGACAAACCATAGACCTTCTCCTGTGCCTTGCTTTTTTTCATTGGTTAAAGATATGCCCTGTATATCTTAACAAATCAATGTATAGAGAGAACCCTATTTTTCCTCTTATTTTTTACAAAGGCACAATGTTCTGTTGCATGTGTTTAACTTCATATAATCAGATCCCAAATAATGGATGCTTGGGGTATTTCCAGTCTGCCAAGACAAATGACGTTCAGTGACGTAATGTAGGTATATCTGTCATTTTGTACATGTGTAGGTGGCTCTGTAGGGTGAAGTCCCAGAAATGGACACCTTGAGTTAGAAACTCAGTGCATTTATACTTTAAGAAATATTATCAAATTGTTTCCAGTGGGTTGTAGTATTATCAACTCCTCACCAACAGCTGGGGGTAGGTTTGGAGGGGGAAGTAGGCTTGCTGTCCTATTGCCTCACCAACAGAGTGCTATGTTGTCAAATGTTTGGATTTTTGCCAATCAGATATGTGAGAAATGTATCTCAAGATCATTTCAAGTGGCATCTCAATGCATTTCCTTTATTACGAGTTAGGTTGAGAATCTATTTATGTGTTTAACATAACATTTTTTTTGGTTAAAATTTTTGCATTTTTTTCTTCTGTCAACAGTGCATGCCCTTTTTGTAATGGTCTATAGAGTATTGGTCTTTGTCTTAACAATTTTTAGGAATCTTGACGTAATTGGAGATTAGTCCTTTTTCTGACGTGTTTTTCTTGTGTTATAAAAAATTTGTCCACGTTTTCATCTGGTATATGTATGGATTTATGTGTATATTGAAACATATATGTGATCTATATGAAGTTCCCTGTCCTAGTGTACAACATGAGGTAGGGATCCAACTTTCTCTGGATGGCTACACATTTGTCCCAATATTGTTTATTTAGAAATCTATTTTTAGCTAGTTTCTAAAGCTATATTCTTTATCATATATCAAATACTCACATTTATTGGGTGTATACCTGGATGTTTTATGCTGTTTCACACAACCCAAAAGATGTATTTAAGGGGTAATTAAGAGGAAGAGGTTTGAAGTCGAACTGCCTAGATTAAAATTCAATACATCACCTGCTGTGTGTGACTGGGGACAGTTTACTCTCTCATTCTGCAGAATGGGATTGGTGGTATTTCACACTGTACTTGGCATGTGGGCATGCTCAATGTCAACAAAGAGGATAGTGATGTTGGTGTGTTCCCACCCATTCTAGTGGATGATTATATTATCAAAGAAGCTGCAGGAACGGGTGCCTTATTCTTTCCCCCTTTGCTGGTCCTCTGTGACAACACTGCTGTCAGCATCCTAAGTTTTTTCTCTTGAAATCGGCAAAGTAGGCCCATCCCAGCAGAGTTGCTGACCGTGTCTGAGCCACCCCATAATCTTGGGTAGTATTCCAAGGCTTTGTGGACATGATGCCCTCTTTCAGTTCCTCTCTCCACAGCCATCAGACCTGTCCTTGGGAGAGAAGCTGAGGAACAAGTTTCCAGGCTGACACCAACTCCCCCTTCCTAAGCTTTTACGAATGCCTGGTCTTCCATACTAAACCTTCCTGCAAACCAACTCCTCCTTGTGGCTCTGTCCTTGGTCATCAGACCTCCCCGGGCATGTGTGACTCCCATCTCGGACCCAGACCACATCTCTCTTTCTCTAATGCACACATCACAGCACACACATGCACACTCACTCACATACACATGTACACACACACACACACACACTCACATGCACACAAGCATATGAACCAGAGACCTGTGGATCTAAGAACATGTAGGAATGAGTCCTTAGGGGTTCAAGGGAGAGACCATTTATGATTCCAGAAAGCACTGAGATAAAAAAATGTGTGTGGGGGTGAGGAACCCACTCTCCAGGCATTCAACCATCTGCCCCTGTGCCAAAGCCCCTGCATAGACCACAGCCAGACTTGGTGAAAGAGAGGGGAAGAGAGTGAAACCGCAGTTGTCTTGATCTCAGCGGGTTTCCAGTGGAGCATGTGTATAAACACTACAGAGACATGCATCAAGCCAAAGAGAAGAAAGTGTTTTATAGCAGCCCGCCCGTGGTCTACAAACACAGGTCTGGCCACATCTCCTTCATTAGTGGCCACGTGACTAGAAGTCCACATGTGAGCAGGGCACATTACTGCCCAGTTGATAACAATGGTAGTTGTAATGCTGGTGGTCAAGGCCAGGCAGGTTCACATTGGATTTGGACAGACGGTAGGAAAATTGTGGAGCCAGAAGGGTTGGGCCATTCCATTTAATAACAACGGTGGACGAGCACACAGGGGAAACTGCCTCTCACGCAAAAAAAACAGCAGAATGGCTCCTCACAGTGGTGGGCAGGCAATCCGCGCATCCACAATACCCATCTCTCATCTCTCTTGAGCACAAGCACCCATAGCCTTATATAGGACACGCACACATGCCTCTGCCACATGCTCATGCACTAACAAGCAAAGTGCTTGCCGCTGGTAACCCCATGAGCAAGCCTAACACAGCTGCCCCATAGTAGTAAAGTATACTCACAGTCCCAAACTACCAAACAAGTTTAAAAAACAATGAAATCAACTTTATATATACAAGAGCATAATTAAGGTCTTTCTGTGAATCACTTACCCATTTGGGGCAAGTCAGTGAAAATAGAGCTATTCAACAAACCAAGCACATAAAATGCAGGTAAACATGTATGTTGTTTCTTAATCCCTTCAGCTCCATCTCACCCACTCTCCCCAGCTCTAGCAACTTGGCAACTTCAAGAATGCAACACAGTCACCAAAAATTAAGAGGTCAAGTGATCAATCTGAAGTGTTTTGGGGGAGGATGAGTTTAGTGATTTTCCTCTTGTCAGGACTTTCTCGTGGTAAATAGCAGCCATTGTCAGCACTAGTGGAGTCCTTGCTGTGGGCCCAGCACTGTGCTAATGAGCTAAATGGTATACACACACACATGGCTCTGCCATGTGCTCATGCACTAATCATGCATAGTACAAGTGAGCAAGCTTAACACAGCTGTTTTCCCTACATGTGTCTTGACTGGGGGGGCTCAAGTCAAGCCAGTGACCCCTTGCTCAAGACAGCGACCCTGGGTTCAAGCCAGTGACCTTAGGCTCAAGCCACCCTACCAGCAGTTCTCTGAAGTAAGTGATAGTATTGTGCTCATTTCATGAGTGAGGAAACAGAGGACAAGAGGGTTTAGGTGACATTCCCAAGGTCTCAGAGCTACTCAGTGGCAGATCTCAAATTCAGTTTTGTCCAAGTCCATGCTGTTAGCTTCTGTGTTAACTGATGAATGACATGTGGCCCTTAGGTTACAGGGACTAACTGAACCCAGCCTGTTACCAGCACCTGGAGGCATCAATTACACAACACTAGCAGGGGCAGGTGGTTCAGCCCTGCTCCCTTCCAGAGGGTGGGGGTGAGCTCATTGCTCAACACTCTTTGCCTAAAAATATCAGGCAGTACATGCCTGGGATCCCCACAGCTGCTCACGGCAGATGTCCTGGAAGTGGCAAGTGCTTCAGAGAGCCTTCAAAAGGGCTTTTGGACGGTGGTGGTGGTGATGGTGATTGTAGTGAGAGGAAAGGGAGAAAAGTAAAGGCAAGAAAGGATAAGAGAGACTCAATAGAGTCAACAGGCCTAGACCCACAAGGTCTGCTCCTCTGACTGAGGAGGGCTGAGCTCTCTTTTCCTGGAGGGGTCATTCTAGGCCAGCTCAGCCAACCACCCTGGGCCTACCTCTCCCAGGCCTACCTGCCAGTGCTGGGATTCAGCCAGTTTGCACTGGTTCGGTAGAACCAATACCTAATTTTTTGTTGATTTCGGTGAACCAGTTGTTAAAAGGGAACTTGTAATCAGGGTTCTCTCTAAGGTGGGTGCCTGGGCAGCCACCCAATGTAGAAATCACAAATTTACATCCCTTATTCTTTTTTAACGTTCATATGCACAACAGCATGTTCTAAGCACCTGTAGTAATAATGTTCATTCTCTCCAGAGGTGAAAAAAATTGCAAGTGAGGATGCCAATCAAGAAGCAATATGGAAATATCTTAAATAACAGTTTTATTGTTTTTTGTCAGGTATTATTTAATACTTCTTCTGTAGGGCAGCTGTGTTAGGCTTGTTCGCTGGTGTACCAGCTGCAAGCACTTTTCTTGATTAGTGTGTGAGCACGTGGCAGAGGCACAAATGTATAGACTATGTAAGGCTATGGGCACTTGTGCTTGAGAAAGATAAGGGATTGTGGATGGCAGATTGCCTGCCCACCACCATGAGGGACCATTTTTCTGTTTGTTTTCCTGAGAGGCAGCTTCCCCTGACTGTGTGCTTGCCCCCCATTGTGAGACTTTATTAAACAGAATGGCTCGATGCTTTTCTGGCTCTGCAGTTTTTCTACCGTCTGCCCAAATCCAGTGTGGACCTGCCTGGCCTTGGCCACCAGCATTACATTTTCATTAATATTTAAAAACTCTTTCTTATAACATAGTCTAGTTTTGTGTACCTCTTTTATTGTTCTCATTTAAGTATTAAATACATGAAATAATAAACTACCTTTCAGTATATCATTTTTTATACTTAAAATGGTCATTAGGGCAGAGAAGCAGTTGTTAAATTATTTGAATCCCACCACTGCTTCCTGTGTTCCAAGTGATATCTAGGGGTAGTTGTGTAAGTGGCACAACCATTCAACCTATTTCACAGAGACATATTAAACTTCTACCCTAGGCCAGGTGTTGTTATAGAGTCTGGGGTTACAGCAACAAACACCCCCCCTCACATAAACATCCCCCCTGTTGGGCAGAAAAAATATATTATGCTCACTTTGTTAAAGATGGCGCTGCCCACATGGAAGCCCGTCACTCAGGTGATCGTATTGGTTGCCCTTCTTGCTTTGGATGGGCGTGATTATATTAATGTGTGTTGGGGGGCAGGCTGTGGGTAGGCAGGATCCTTGTAGCCTGGGACTTGGTTTTGGGACTAAGCCTTTCCCACCCTTTTTGATGTGGAGTGGTGCACTCTCATGAGGAATCCCATTATGCCTTAGATAAGTGACTTTATATCAGAGACTTCCTTGTTTGTATATTGGATTAAAGGTTTTGGCTTCTACACTATAAAGTGGGGCAGACCAGGAGCTTGCTCTCTCTGGGTTCCTGAGATTATCATTAGAGGAGAGAGCAGAGAGGAGAGCAGAGAAAGGCCATGTGGGGGAGGCCAGGAGAAGCAGCCAAGATGGCGGAGTGTTGAGTGAGAAGCCAGTTTGTGCAGAGTTTGTGCAGGGAGAAGGAGATGGGGAACAGAGGTGAATAAGGCTAGTGAGCTAGAAACCTTTGATTCTAGGAAACTTGAATAAGCCAGTAGCTTTGTGAGCACTGAATGAGTGGGTTTTGGAGCCCAGTGTGTGTTTTTACTTGCCCACCGGGTGCAAGCTAGGATTAAAGATGTTGGCCTATCAGTTCTTGGCTTCGTTGTTTCATTACCGTCTGTCTGAATCTAATGATGGGGCACGCGGTTGTGATGGTGGTCGTGGCTACTGGCTTTACACCCCCCCAAAAAAAAAACCTGCATGAGCCACATGGAAATCACACTCTAGAAGGGAAGCAGGAGCTGCAGAGGTCAAACAATAATAATAAAAAGTACATGCCATAGTTCAGATGTTGACAAGGACTGCACAGAAGAATAGAGCAGGTAAGGAGATGGGAAGAGAGTGGCAAAGATGGAGAATCAGGGAATTGCTATTTCAATGAGTGCGATCAGGGAACCTCCTTGGATAGGTCATTCCTACACAGAAACCCCCCAGAGGAAATGAGGAAGTGAATCACACTGCTCTCTGGGCAGGAGTGTTCTAGTCAGAGGGAACAGCCCGGGCAGAGGCCCAAGGACAGGGACACACCTAGCTCAGTTTATGAGCAGCACAGAGGCCAGTATGTCTGGAACAAACACTGGGAAGAGTGGGCTGGTGGCAGAAGGGAGGAATGAAAGGAAATAAAGTGAAGTAGGTGAGGGCCAGATTATGTAGGGCATCTGCAGGCCACAGGAAGAACTTGGGCTTTTGTCCTGAGTGTATAGAGAGCAACTGAAGGACTTTGAGCAGAGGGACATAATCTTGGGGTTTAAATCCATCACTCTGGCTGTCCTAGTGAGAGCAAAAGAGACCAGCTATAAAGGTATTCCAATAATTTAAAAAACTTTTTAAAGTTGATTTTGAGCCTGAGCAGGTAGTGGCTCAGTGGATAGAGTGTTGGACTGGGACGTGGAGGACCCAGGTTTGAAACCCCAAGGTCACCAACTTGAGCAAGGGCTCATCTTGTTTCAGCAAGGCTCACCAGCTTGAACCCAAGGTCGCTGGCTTGAGCAAGGGGTCACTCAGTCTTCTGTAGTGCCCCGGTCAAGGCACATATGAGAAGCAATCAATGAACAACTAAGGTGCCGCAACAAAGAATTCGTGCTTCTCATCTCTCTCCATTCCTGTCTGTCTGTCCCTATCTTTCCCTCTCTCTGTCTCTCTCTGTCTCTGTCACAAGAAAAACAAAATGATTTTGAGAGTAGAGAGAGAGGAGAGAAAGTGAGAAGCATCAACTTGTAGTTGCTTCACTTAAGTTGTTCATTGATTGTTTCCCATACATGCTGTAATGCTGCTGGCCAAGGCCACACAGGTCCACATGGGATTCAGGCAAACGGTAGAACTATAGAGCTAGAAAGCTTTGGGTGATTCCCATTTATTAGATTCTTGCAATGGCCAATGAGCAAACAGGCAGGGGCAGCGGGTGAGCGGTCCACGCCAAGGCAAAGCACCTGTAGCCTTATATAGGCTACACACACACACACACACACACACACACACACGTGATTTTACCATGTGCTCAGGCACTAATTATGCAAAGTGCAAACAAGCAAGCCTAACACAGCTGTCTTCCCTACATGTACCTTGACTGGGGGTCTCAGGTCAAGCCAGTGACCCCTTGCTCAAACCAGTAACCTTGGGCTCAAACCAGCGACCTTTGGGCTCAAGTTAGCGACCTTCAGGAGGTTTTTTTTTTTTTTTTTTTTTTTAATTTTCTTATTTCTGAAGCTGGAAACGGGGAGAGACAGTTAGACAGACTCCCGCATGCACCCGACCGGGATCCACCCAGCACGCCCACCAGGGGGTGACGCTTTGCCCACCAGGGGGCGATGCTCTGCCCCTCCGGGGCGTCACTCTGTTGCAACCAGAGCCACTCTAGCGCCTGGGGCAGAGGCCAAGGAGCCATCCCCAGCGCCCGGGCCATCTTTGCTCCAATGGAGCCTCAGCTGCGGGAGGGGAAGAGAGAGACAGAGAGGAAGGAGAAGGGGAGGGGTGGAGAAGCAAATGGGCGCTTCTCCTGTGTGCCCTGGCCGGGAATCGAACCCGGGACTTCTGCACACTAGGCCGACGCTCTACCACTGAGCCAACCGGCCAGGGTCAGACCTTCAGGTTTTGAATCTGGGACTTCAGTATCCAAGGTAAATGTTCTATCTACTGCGCCACCACCAGTCAGGCAATATTACAATAACTTAAATGAAAGGTGATGATGGCTTAGACCAGGGTATCAACTGAAGAGGAGACACAAAGTATCAGGTTTGGGCTATTTTGAAGGTAAAGCAGAATTCAAAGAAGGGATGTGAGGTGTAGGAGAATGGAAGGAGCCAAGAAAAGCTCTAAGGTTCTTGGCTTGAACAATTAGAAGATTGGAATTATCATTTGCTGAGATTAAAGATGATCAGAAAAACAGTTGTGAGGATAAATGAGAAATGTGGTTTTGAACATCAGCATTTAAAATGTCTCTAGATATCCAAAGAAGATGTTCAGTAGGTAACTTGGCATTCAGTGAAACCTGGATCTTGTAAAAGTTACTTGGGTCCCCGTGTGTACAGCCTTCCCGGAACAAAAACCTATTTTCACTCATTCTCACTGGCATAGCCAGTGGATTAATTTTGCTACTTTGTCAGTTGGTACAAAATGATTCATTACTGTTTCATTTCATTACCGACAGATATTCTCTGCTTAGTTTTTGTTTTTGTTTTTGTTTTTTGAAATTTAAACAAGAGAAGGGGAGATAGAGAGACAGACTCCTGCATGTGCTCTGACCAGGATCCACCTGGCAACCTCTGTCTGGGGCCAATGCTCTGCCCATCTAGGGCCCAAGTTCACAATCAAGCTATTTTTAGCACCTGAAGCAGAGGCTCCACAGAGCCATCCTCAGCATCTGGGTCTGATGTACTCGAATCAATCAAGCCATGGCTGTGGGACGAGAGAGAGAGAGAAGAGGGAGGGGGAGGGGATTAGAAGCAGATTGTCACTTCTCCTAAGTTCCTTGACTGGGAATCGAACCTGGGACTTCCATACACCGGGACAACACTAGTACTGAGCAAACCGACCAGGGCTTGCTTAACATATTTTGCTTTAAATTCAACTTTATCTGATAATAATATCTCAATCTCTGTTTTTTTGTTTGTTAGTTTGCATTCCTAGGACATCTTTTCCCATCTTTGTATTTTTCCTCTTTTCAGAGTCATGGTGTTATAAAAAGGACTCAAGTAGATAACCTATATCATATCATTAAAAAAAATTAAAACTGAATTTTTTGCTTTTAATGGGCAATTTTATTTCATTTACACTCATTGCTATTGGGTCAGAAAAGTCTAGGTAAAAGTTCTATTAGTTTGTTTGTGACAAGGAGCAAGAATGTAATATCAAAACCTACCAACTACATTTAGGCTTAAAAAATAATAGTATATAGTCTGATTCCAGAGACATGGGTACATTGATTCTCAAGTAACCCCATTTGTTTCTTTTATAAAGTCCTTCCAGGCATCATGATACATACATACATTTCTGAATAGGAGGCTACTACCCCAACTCACAGTAAAGGTGCTGGGACCCAGAGTCGGCAAGATCTGGTCAGCAGCATCTTGTCCAGGATAATTAGCCAAGTTCATTTTCATCTGGGTGTACCATACATGACAAGAATCACCCATTAACTCTGACTGGCTGGGAGCACTAGGAGAAGGCTTTTTTTAAAAAAAAAAAGAGAGAGCATTTGAAATGAAATATGGAAGATGAATGGAATATATGTACGCACAGGAGAGCGAAGTGTGTTTCAGAGGAAGGCGGAGACATAAATGTAGGCAGGCTTCTGGAACCTATTTGAATAATCCAGAGTGGCTAGAAAGTGGAGCAATCAGTAAAGAGCTGAAAGGCTGTAGCAGAACACATTGTTGCAAGGCAAAATAAGGAGGCTCAACTCCCTTAAGTAAGAAATAAGGAGCCACAACAAAAAGTGTACAAGGTGGCCCTGCCGGTTGGCTCAGTGGTAGAGCGTCGGCCTGGCGTGCAGAAGTCCCGGGTTCGATTCCCGGCCAGGGCACACAGGAGAAGCGCCCATCTGCTTCTCCACCCCTCCCCCTCTCCTTCCTCTCTGTCTCTCTCTTCCCCTCCCGCAGCCGAGGCCCCATTGGAGCAAAGATGGCCCGGGCACTGGGGATGGCTCCTTGGCCTCTGCCCCAGGCGCTAGAGTGGCTCTGGTCGCAACAGAGCGATGCCCCGGAGGGGCAGAGCATCGCCCCCTGGTGGGCAGAGCATCGCCCCCTGGTGGGCATGCCGGATGGATCCCGGTCGGGCGCATGCCGGAGTCTGTCTGACTGTCTCTCCCTGTTTCCAGCTTCAGAAAAATACAAAAATACAAAAAAAAAAAAGTGTACAAGGTAAAAGCGAATATTATTAATTTTTGGAAGATAATACTATGCAGGCAGAAAGACTGAAGGTGTGGAGAGAATGAAGAGGTAGCTAAAATATTTATTCCAGGGATGGTCAATACATGGTTGACGTTCTGGTCCTTTTCCTGCATCCACATAGACCTTATTGAGTGATCTTGGTATTCTTTTCTTGGGTACCAAGACAATGCCTCAAAATCCTTTTCAAAGCAGCACCCTAGTCCATGGAAATGGGCACAGGAGCTAAATGTCTTTTCTATCCCTGGTTTAGACAAGGGACATTGAGAGTCTAAGCTGGGGCAGGTCTGGTGTCTAGGAAGAGTGGAACATCTTTCACCTTGCAGAAGTCCTGTCACAAAGTATGGACACGAGAGTGTCACCTCCAGGGGCTTCGACTCCATGTCATGGATGCACAGGGCTGTGCCGATACCAGGAGGAAACTTTTGTTCTACAGCAAATAATGCAAATCAACAAACCAGAGACTTGTTCTGAAATTAGTTGGCATGAAAATATAATGTGAAAAAAAATTTTTTTTAATTACTTTTATGTCTTTTTTAGTCTGTCATCGATTATCTTATTGAATGTTTTATGTTAAGTGCTTTATGACATGGAGTATTATGGACAGGGCATAAAAATAAAATGGACTATAAGCGACAGGTCTCATATACATAACCCGAACCCAGCTCCATTTGTCATTGCCTTAAATTAACTTCAGCTATTACAGTTTCTTTTCCCCCTCGGTGTCTTGCAGCTCTTCATTGATATTTTCTTTCATCCCCTCTCCGTGATCTTTATTACACAGCCTTTCTGAGGCTAGACCCTGCCTACCCCATTTCATCTTTTTAATTTCTCCCCGATGAGATACCTTATCTTGCTGGTCCTGTTTCAGATGGGTACTGAATTATATAGATCCTCAGAGAGCCTGCATCAAACCAGGGAGGTGACTAATATTTCTAAAATAATATACCTAAGTTTGTAAAGATGTTATTCCACTCTATTACTGAAAAGTAGCAGCTGATTAATCTATTAACTTAGCAAAAATAATTAGTAGCAAAAATAATTATTTGGCACATTCTACGTTCTATGTACCACCCTAGGCTCTGGAAATGTGAATGTTTTATTTATTTATTAAATATCACAATTTGCATGCTTTTGATATTGCAACAGAGTAAAAAATGTATTTATACTCCAACTTAGACATGCAAAGAGAATGTTGCTGTGTTAGGTTGTCCACAGAAGATTTTTTTCATGAGATCTACCTCCTGGGAAGCCAAAAAAACTCCTAAATTGTAGTCTAATCCTGGTGTGGTAGTGTAATCACTTCAACAGTGTTCTTAAGACGCTCTCAATTCTTTTAGGCAAAATTGCTCTGCCTCTCAAATATCCAGCTGTCTGCCCTGCTTCCGGACAAGATGGCGCCTAGAAGGGAGAGGCAGGGGTGTGGCTCAGTGACCTTGGCAGAGGAAGGGTTTTAGATTCAGATCTATGCTTCCGTGTGGCTTTCTGAGTCTTTGCTGGCCTTCATGGCAATGAGATCTCTTTCTGACTCATCTCCGTTAGCTCTGGGAGCCTCCTCTGCCATTGTCTGTGGTGTGGTATGAAGTATTAAGCCACAGAGGTGCTTTCTGGCTAACTGGCCCTTCTGTGAGCCATCGTGGGATCTGTGGACCCCTTTGAGGTTCTGTTTGCTTGGTCTGCTACCCAACCCCTGGGCCAGTCTGACACTTTGCCCTCCACACACAGGCCCCACAGCTGGCCCACCAGATCTCAACTCAGCTACATCCTGAATATGTACCTGCTCAGAGGAGGGTGGGAACTTCCAGGTCCTGCCCAAGCCACACCAAAACTAGCAACTATTTAGGAAAGCCATTCTCCCTCTGCAAATCCTGCTGCTGCTCGAGTGACCTCTACTGTGGTCCCCTTGGGTCAGGACAGCACAGCTTCTGAGTGCCAGACAGGAAGCAGAATAAGCATCTGCCTCCCCTCAGTATTCACTGCAGCCCACTTAACATTCCTCCCCACTTGGAGCCAAGGCCTCCATCAAGAAATCTGGGTACACTCTCTGTTCTGCTTTCCTCTCCCTTCTTCCTTCCAGTCTCCTAGGCCAAAGGAGGGGGTGCTTCTCTTACTGCCCCCACCTGTTTGCCCGAGATTCAGGCTCAGTCACCTGGGTCAGATGCAATGGGCATTCTCCCCCTTGGTGTGATTCTTCTGTCTTGACTTGGCCTATGACTAAGCCTTAACTGCAAGTGGTGAAGGCAGGAGAGGAAAAGGCTACATTGAGAGGCATTTTGAAAATACATTGAAAAAGAACTAGGAATTTTTTTTTAACTGGCCCAAGATCAGGTCACAAAAATTTAGCTCTGAAATCCTGGAACAGGCCCTGACCAGATGGTTCAGTGGCAGAGCATCAGCCTGACATGTGGATGTCTTGGGTTTGATTCCCGGTCAGGGCACAAAGGAGGAGCGACCATCTGCATCTCCATTCTTCCCCCTTCTTCTTCTCTCTCTTTCCATCCTGCAGTCTTGGCTTGATGGTTCAAGCAAGTTGGCCCTGGGGTACTGAGGATGGCTCTGTGCCTCTGCTTCGGCCACTAAAAATACTTCTGTTGCTGAGCAACAGAGCAATGGCCCCAAATAGGCAAAGCATTGCCCTTAGGGCACTTGCCAGGTAGATCCCAGCCAGTGTACATGCGGGAGTCTGTCTCTCTGCCTCTCCTCCTCTCACTTAATAAAAACAAAAAAACAAACAAAAGAACAAAAGAAATCCTGGAGCAAAATTAGAAGCCTCCTTGAGATTTCCCGTGATTCGGATCACTCCCTGACATGCATTGCCACTGCGGCATAGTCTGATTGTATGTGCAAGTGTTGCAGGAATTTGACTATTACAGCATATCAGTTATAGATCCCATACCATAACGGGGAAGTGGAATAGAAATCTTAGAGTTAGAAGGAGCATTAGGGATCACCTAATTATATGTTCTTCCAAAGAAGAATTCTAGCCAGTGACTTAGCAAATAAACTCTAAGTACCAAGAAGTGCAAGGACTCAGCAGGCAGCCTCTCCCTCCTAGTAAGCAACACCCATTGTGAGTAACTCCTGCCTCACACTGAGCCAAATCTGTCCCTCTGAGACTTCCAGGCATTATTCCTGGTCCTGAGCCCTGGAGTTACAAATTGTAACATTCTCCCTTCTGCCACCTTAAATATACTAATACTAAAATATCCTGCCTCTTCCTGAATCTTTTCTTCTCTGATTCACACTGAGGGAGTGTTTTCTTCCTTTTATTTTTTATTTATTTATTTTTATCTCTGCCATCAGATACTCATCCCCAGGCATATTTCACCCCTCAGTGTAGAGGCTTTCTCAAAAGGAGGTACCTGCATGTGAGTACCATGCCCAAGCTGTGGTCCCCAAGCACCAGGCCCACCGGGATCTGCAGATCACGGATTTCTCACGCCAGAGTCTATTCACAGAGATTAATGTTTGCTTCCCGCTTTCCAACCACAGGACCCAGTAGTTCACCAACACTCCCCGTCCTGGCTTTCAGCTACTCCTGCTGGCATGCAAATCCCACTTACCGCGTGTGCCCCTCCTGCCACACTCTCCAGCTGACGGAACTCAGGGGCAGGGCTGCTCTAGTTTGTTCAATTAGCAGAGGCAGCATTGCCAAAACAAATGCTGAAATAGCCAAGTGTGGGGCTGCTTCCTTCATAGCAAAGAACCATCAATAGGGACAAAAAACAAAAAAGGCTAAGAATAAATTAAAATTTAATTTTCTCCTTTTCTTCTCTCTCTCTTTGTTTCAGTATATTATCCACTCCTCTCTCACAAAAGCTTTAAAAAAAAATCTCCTTTATATTTGTAAACACTATACAGGACCTTTTTTTATTTTATTAACTTGAGGAGGGGAGGCAGAGGCAGACTCCCACATGCTCCCCAACCGACCAGGATCCACCTAGCGATCCACTAAGGGGTGATGCTCTGCCCATCTGGGCCATTGATCTGTTGCTTAGCAACTGGTTGAGGCCATGGAGCCATTCTCGTTGCAGGTGGGGGGGCAACTTGCTCCAATTGAGCCATAGCTGCAGAAGGGGGAGAGAAAGAGAGAGAGAGAGAAAGAAGTGAGAGGAGAAGGAGTGGAGAAGCAGATGGGTGCTTCTCCTTTGTGCCTGACTGGGAATCAAACCAGGGACATCCACACACTGGGCCAATGCTCTACCACTGAACCAACCAGCCGGGCCTGGACTACTTAAAGTAAGTAAAGTGCCCAATGTCCCACTGGGAGAAACGTACCAATACAATATTGTACTTTCTTATAACAAGATGCCATCGTGGTTAGTATGAATCATTTTGAAGTAGATGGATTTGTCAAACCCACTCACAACCAGGGTGGTATTAAATAGCCACCCTTGCCCTGGCCAGTTGGCTCAGCGGTAGAGCGTCGGCCTGGCGTGCGGGGGACCCGGGTTCAATTCCCGGCCGGGGCACATAGGAGAAGCGCCCATTTGCTTCTCCACCCCCCCTCCTCCTTCCTCTCTGTCTCTCTCTTCCCCTCCTGCAGCCAAGGCTCCATTGGAGCAAAGATGGCCCGGGTGCTGGGGATGGCTCCTTGGCCTCTGCCCCAGGCGCTAGAGTGGCTCTGGTCGCGGCAGAGCGACGCCCCGGAGGGGCAGAGCATCGCCCCCTGGTGGGCAGAGCGTTGCCCCTGGTGGGCGTGCTGGGTGGATCCCGGTCAGGCGCATGAGGGAGTCTGTCTGACTGTCTCTCCCCGTTTCCAGCTTCAGAAAAATACAAAAAAATACAAAAAAAAAAAGATAGCCACCCTTAGTAGGCACATCTGTAAATACTTCATTCAGTCCTAATGAAGTCTTAACCTATGATATTGCATTAATACAAGCAAAGTAGGAAGTGTCTTAGATGTCTACTCTGCCCTTTAAGTGCAGTACCTTAAGTGAATGCAAAGATGGTGATACAATATTCCCACAAGAACTACAAATTTTGCATTTGCTGAAATGAGTAGGTTTTAAGTTCCACCATTTACTTTGAAAATAAAAGTATAGATAGATAGATGATAGATAGATAGATAGATAGATAATAGATAGATAGATAGATAGATAGATAGATAGATAGATAGATAGATTCTGGGTTCACAGTGGCAGCAGAATGCTATTCCTGAGACATTTCCTCCTGTCTTCACACGCAAATACCATGACCAAAACACAGCACTAGCAATAGCCTGAAAACTATACCTGAGACACTGTTGTGGGTCTGCTGGGGGGCAGACAGGGAAAAGGATTAGAAGCAGTGGTAAGATTCAGTAGGTTCACACTGGTTTGGCAGAATAGATACTTAATTTTTTGTTGAGTTCAGCAAACCAGTTGTTAAAATGGCACTTGTAATCAGAGTTCTTTCTAAGGTGGGCACCTGGGCAGCTGCCCAATGTGGAAATCACAAATTTACATTCCTTACTCTTTTTTCTATTTTTCTGAAGTGAGAAGCAGGGAGGCAGAAAGACAGACTCCCCACATGTGCCCGACTGGGATCCACTCAGCATGCCCACTAGGGGGTGATGCTCTGCCAATCTGGGCCATTGCTTCATTGCAACTGGAGCCATTCTAGCACCTGAGGCAGAAGCCATGGAGCCATCCTCAGTGCCCGGGCCAACTTTGTTCCAATAGAGCCTTGGCTGCAGGAGGGGAAGAGAGAGATAAAGAGAAAGGAGAGGGGGAAGGGGGAAGAAGCAGATGGGTGCTTCTCCTGAATGCCCTAACCAGGAATCGAACCTGGGACATCCACATGCCAGGCTGACTCTCTACCACTGAGCCAACCAGCCAGGGCCTTCCTTCCTCTTTTTTAACATTCATCTGTGCAATAGTATATTATAAGCACCCACAGTAATGTTCATTCAGTCCATAGGTGAAAAAAATTGTAAGTGAGGATGCCAATCAAGAAACAATATGAAGGAGTGAAGTCAGAGAAATGGCGCCGTGAGGGGTGCTCCCAATACCTCTCCCTGAAGTTTCAATAACTAGAGACAGAAAAACAATCTCAGGAGCATCTGAAATACACACACATTGGACAAAGGTATGATTGGGTGAAAAGGTGGCTGAATATATAATCCACTCTGAAGGAAATAAGACGGAGAACAGAGTATTCTGCTTTCCTCATAGACCTGAGGAAGGGCTGCTTTCACTTGGAACCAAGAGGAAAGGAGGGCTGGAGGCACAGAAAAAGCTGGGCGAGGGCAGAATCGTTCAAGCCAAAGAGAGAGTAGGCCAGTGGCTCAGCCCACGCGGAGCTAACGCCAGTGGCAGACCCTGGCAGAGGTGGGTGAGCAGTTGCCTTGTTTATTCCCGGTATCCTGGTTGGCGAGTGGGCAGTGTGTGAGTGGATCCTCCTGGTGCTTCAGGCATGGGCACCCACGTTCCCGGATGGAGGGGCTGGGTCAGAGACTGTCAGTAGTGGCCCTCTGTGTGGGGCGTGACCAGAGTTTCTGTATAATCCCAGCTTCCCGAATAACAGCATCGGGAAGTACACCAGAGCTAACTTCCCTACGCCCTGACCCGTCTGGTGTGGCACCTGCGCCAGCCATACAGGCTAACAAAGCACATTCTCAGGAAAGAGAACTGCAGAAGCACTGGGGGGAAGGGTGTGCAGGCAGCTTGCAGGTAGCCTCTGGAGAGCAGACCCGTGGAATGCTGAAAGGAGCCTAATCTGCAGTCTGCTCACTGTCTGGCCAGTTTATGCTAGCAGCTCTGGCTGATAAGGTCTTCTTTCCCAGGCCTATGATTTATGCGAACCCAGAGGAGGGACTTGATAGTTCTTAGGGCCTCTTGCTCTGCAGGCAGTAGCTGGGGCAACTTCCTGCCAGCCGATACAGGTTAAAAAGTATAGTCCCATGGACCAGACCCCAGAGAAGACTGAACAAGTTGGACAAGCTGGGCTGTAGGCTTCCCAACAAGGGAGAAGCCTGTGGAGAGAAGACCCGCAGAGCACTGAGGCAAATTTAACTAGATATAGCTGGGGAACCTTAGAAAGGAGCCTGCCCAGAAGCCAGCTCACTCCCCTGCCTGTTTGAGCTGGTGGCTCTGGTTGACAAAGCTTTCATACACAGAACTGTGCTTTGAACGAACCTGGAAGAGGGACTTGGAAACTTTTAGGACCTCTTGCTCTGCAGGCTGTGACTAGGGCATCTTCCTGCCAGCCAATACAGGTTACAAAGTACAAAAAGCCTGGGGAAAGCAGACCTGTGGTGTGCTGAGGCATATTAGACATGCCCAGAGGCTCACAGAAAGACACCTGAAAAGCAATCAGCTCCCAGCCCTGCCTGATTACACTGGAGGCTCTAGCTGGCAAAGCCTTACCCAGAACCCTGCTTTGAGCGGGGATAGAGGGGGGATTTGGCAGCTCTTAGAGCCTCTTGCTCTCCAGGCAGTGGCTGGGGTAACTTCACAGCTGGGTCTCCAGGCTGCTGATTCAGGAAGGATTTAGGAAGAGGCTCAGGGAAAACGGACTATCCCATTGTCAGAGCCTGCAAATGCTGATAAGCCCTGCCTACCAATGGGATGGAGGCCTAGTTTATGTCATCACCATAGCAACACATCAACTGCAAATCTCTGCCTAAGAGTGCCACAGGGTCAGAACCTGAGGTACAGCGCCAATGGCCAAAAAGAGAGAGAAGAGGCCCTGGCTGGTTGGCTCAGTGGTAGAGCGTTGGCCTGGCGTGCAGGAGTCCCGGGTTCAATTCCCGGACAGGGCACACAGGAGAAGCGCCCATCTGATTCTCCCCCCCTTGCCCCCCTTCCTCTCTTCTTTCTCTTCCCCTCTCACAGTCAAGGCTCCACTGGAGCAAGGCTGACCTGGGCGCTGAGGATGGCTCTGTGGCCTCTGCCTCAGGCACTGGAATGGCTCTGGTCACAACAGAGCAATGCCCCAGATGGGCAGAACATCCCCCCCTGGTGGGCGTGCTGGGTGGATCCTGGTCGGGCGCATGCAGGAGTCTGTCTGGCTGCCTCCTCATTTCCAACTTCAGAAAAATACAAAAAAAAATCAAAAAGAGAGAGAAAAAAGAAAAAGGAAGAAGATAACCTCTCAAACCCAGGAAAAATCTATAGTCTTTATAACTTTTTCCATTATTTTCTTGTATTTTTTATCTTTTTTTTTTCTTTCACCTTGGTCATTTTATCCTCTTTCTATTTTATTTTTTTCTTTTCATTTTGAACTTTATTACCTATAAATGTTACATTTTCCATTCTTTTTTGTTCCTATGAGTGTTACATTCCAAAAAACTCAGTTTTTTTTCTCTTTCTCTTTCTTTTTGTTTCTTTTTTTCTCTTTCACTATTTCTCTCATTTGAATCTCATCCACAAACAAATTATTTAATTCTGGATTCAAATTTTTTCTTTATGGCATTTTTGTGTGCTTTTTACTTCACTTTTTATCTCTTTAGCATTTCCCCCAACTCTGGCTCTCCATTCTATGTAGTTTTTGTTCCACTTAATACAATAGAATTTTTATTTTTCACTGTACTTCTTTTTCTTTTTTCTCTTTTTCTTTTTTCTTCTCTTATCATACACTATTTCTCTCATTCAACCATAATTTACAAACAAATTATTGTATTCTTGATCCAAAACTTTTCCTTGTGGCATTTTGTGGGTTCTTGCCTCGTTTTTTGCCTCTTTGTCACTTCCTCCAACTCAGGCCCTCCATTCTACGTAATTTTGTTCCACATAGCACAATAGAATAGTCAGTTTTTCACTGCATTTTCTCAAAAAAATTTTTCTTATCAACTCTTATTAGTGTTATTAACAATACCACTCTCAAATGCCATTAAGGAAAAAAAATAGAATATCATGGTTACAATAGACAGAGATGTAGCTCAGATAGATTAGAAAAAATCTACAAAAACAAATTTCAATAGCTTGGAAACCTTGGAGTTAAATGACAGAGAATTTAAAATTGAAGTCCTAAAAGCACTCAGGGATATACAAGAAAGCACCAAAAAACAATTTAGGGAGCTCAAAAAACAATTCAATGAACAGAAAGAATACATCACCAAGGAAATTGAAAATATGAAAACAAATCAAACAGAAATAAAAAAACTCAATTTATGAACTGAAAAAAGAGGTGACAAGCTTAGCCAATCAAACAGGCCAGATAGAGAAGAGAATTAGTGACATAGAAGACAGGCAACTAGAGACACTACAGAGAGAAGATGAAAAAGACTCATGAATTTTTTTAAAAAAGAGAAAACCCTACAGGAATTGTCTGACTCCATCAGAAAGAGCTTCATAAGAATAATGAGTATATCAGAAGGAGAAGAGAGAGAAAATGGAATGGAGTACATAGTCAAACAAATAATAGACAAGAACTTCCCAAGCCTGTGGAAAGAACTAAAGCCTCGAATTCAAGGAGCAAACAGAACACCGAGTTATCTTAACCCTAACAAACCTACTCCAAGGCACATCATAATGAAATTGGCACAAACCAATGACAAAGAAAAACTTCTCAAGACAGCCAGGGAAAAGAAGAATACAACATATAAAGGAAGGCCCATTAGATTATCAACAGATTTCTCAGCAGAAATTCTATAAGCTAGAAGAGAGTGGAGCCCAATATTTAAAGTACTAAAAGAGAGGAACTTCCAGCCAAGAATATTATACCCATCAAAGCTATCCTTCAAATACGAAGGAGAAATAAAAACATTCACACATATATAAAAGATGAGGGAATTCATCACCAGAAAACCCCCACTTCAGGAAATACTACAGGGGGTTTTCTGGCCAGATACAAAGAACAAAACAAAGCAAAACTACAAGTAAAAGCTCCATCAAGATTGCAATAAAAACAAGATTAATCTGTGACAAAAAAAAAAAAAGGAGAGGACAAAGATTAACAGTAGCAAAGGAGGATAGAGTGCAGAAGCATTCATGAGATAATGTATTACAATGAACATGATATGTATCCTTTCCATTACTTAATGGTAACTACCCCTGAAAAAAACACCACAGAAGCACATTGCTTGAAAAAAGAAGTAACAGAGGAAAGAAGTATGGATTACAACCAAACAAAAACAAATGATAGAAAAACAAAAGAGAAGAACCAAACAAGATAGAAAACTATCAGAAAGCAATATATAAAATGGCACTAGGAAACCCTCAAGTATCAATAATTACACTAAACATAAATGGATTGAACTCACCAATAAAAAGACACAGAGCCTGACCTGTGGTGGCGCAGTGGATAAAGCGTCGACCTGGAAATGCTGAGGTCGCCGGTTCGAAACCCTGGGTTTGCCTGGTCAAGGCACATATGGGAGTTGATGCTTCCAGCTCCTCTCTCCTCTCTCTCTCTCTCTCTCTTTCTCTCTCTCCCTCTCCTCTCTAAAATGAATAAATAAATTAAAAAAAAAAAGACACAGAGTAGCAGAATGGATTAAAAAATAAGATCCAATTGTATGCTGCCTACAAGAAACACATCTAAGCTACAAAGATAAAAACAAATTCAGAGTGAAAGGTTGGAAAACAATACTCCAAGCAAATAACATCCAAAAAAAAAGCAGGTGTAGCAATATTTATATCTAACAATGCTGACTATAAGACAGCAAAGGTAAACAGAGACAAAAACAGTCATTTCATAATGATAAAGGGGACATTGAATCAAGAAGACATAACACTTCTTAATATATATGCACCAAACCAAGGAGCACCAAAATATAGAAAGACAGCTACTGACTGACGTAAAAACAAAAACCGACAAAAATACAATCACACTTGGAGACCTCAATACACCGCTGATGGCTTTAGATCGTTCATCCAAACAGAAAATCAATAAAGAAATATTGGCCTTAAATGAAACACTAGAACAATTGGATATGATGGACATCTACAGGACATTTCATCCCAAATTGCCAGAGTATACATTTTTCTCTAGTGTACATGGAATATTCTCAAGAATCGACCATATGTTGGGCCACAAAAATAACATCAACAAATTCAGAAAGATTGAAATTATACCAAGCATATTTTCTGATCATAAAGCCTTGAAACTAGAATTCAACTGCAAAAAAGAGGTAAACAAACCACAAAAATGTGGAAACTAAACAACAAACTTTTAAAAAATGAGTGCGTCAATGATGAAACAAAAGCAGAGATCAAAAGATACATACAGACAAACGAAAATAACAATAGAACATATCAGAATCTCTGGGATATAACAAAAGCAGTGATAAGAGGGAAGTTCATATCACTACAGGCCTATATGAACAAACAAGAGAGAGCCCAAGTAAACCACTTAACTTTACATTATAAGGAACTAGAAAAAGAACAAAGACAACCCAAAACCAGCAAGAGAAAGGAAATAATAAAAATCAGAGCAGAAATAAACAAAATAGAGAACAGAAAAACTATAGTAAAAATTAATAAAACAAGGAACTAGTTCTTTGAAAAGATCAACAAAATTGACAAACCCTTGGCAAGACTCACCAAGGAAAAAAGAGAAAGAACTCATATAAACAAAATCCAAAATAAAAGAAGAGAAATCACCACAGATAGCATAGATATACAAAGAATAATTGTAGAATACTATGAGAAACTATATGCCACCAAATTTAACAATCTAGAAGAAATGAATAAATTCCTAGAACAATACAATCTTCCTAGACTGAGTCATGAAGAAGTAGAAAGCCTAAACAGACCCATAAGCAGGGAGGAAATAGAAACAACTATCAAAAACCTCCTCAAAAATAAAAGTCCAGGGCCAGATGGCTATACTAGTGAATTCTATCAAACATTCAAAGAAGAGTTGGTTCCTATTCTACTCAAAGTCTTCCAAATAATTGAAGAAGCAGCAATACTTCCAAACACATTTTATGAGGCCAACATAACCCTCATACCAAAACCTGGCAAGGACAACACACAAAAAAGAAAACTACAGACTAATATCTCTAATGAATACAGATGCTAAAATACTAAACAAAATACTAGCAAATTGAATACAACACATTAAAAAAATAATTTATCATGATCAAATGGGATTCATCCCAGAATCACAAGGATGGTTCAACATACGTAAAACAGTTCATGTAATACACCATATCAACAAACAAAGAACAAAAACCACATGATCTTATCAATAGATGCAGAAAAGGCATTCAATAAAATACAACATGATTTTATGTTTAAAACACTTAACAAAATGGGTATAGAAGAAAAATATCTCAACATAATAAAGACCATTTATGATAAACCATCAGCTAACATCACATTAAATGGCATAAAACTAAGGACTTTTCCTCTAAAATCAGGAACAAGACAAGGTTATCCACTCTCTCCACTCTTATTCAACATAGTGCTGGAAGTTCTAGCCAGAGCAATCAGACAAGAGAAAGAAATAAAAGGCATTCATATTGGGAAAGAAGAAGTAAAGGTTCCACTTTTTGCAGATGATATGATCCTATACATCGAAAACCCCAAACACTCCACAAAAAGACTACTAGAAACAATAAACCAATATAGTAAGATTGCAGGATACAAAATTAATATACAAAAGTTTATTGCCTTCCTATATGCCAACAATGAAACATCAGAAAATGAGCTCAAAATAATAATCCCCTTCATGATTGAAACAAAAAATAAAATACCTAGAAATAAACATAACAAAGAATGTAAAAGACCTATATAATGAAAACTACAAAGCATTGTTAAAGGAAATCAAAAAAGATATAATGAAATGAAAAAATATTTCTTGTTCTTGGATAGGAAGAATAAATATAGTCAAAATGACTATATTACCCAAAGTGATATACAAGTTTAATGCAATTTCCATCAAAATTCCAATGACATTTTTTAAAGAAATGGAACAAAAAATCATTAGGTTTATATGGAACTATAAAAAATCCTCGAATAGCCAAAGCAATCCTAAGGAAAAAGAACGAAGCTGGGGGCATTACAATACCTGATTTCAAATTATATTATAGAGCCACGATAATCAAAACAGCATGGTATTGGCAGAAAAATAGACACTCAGACCAATGGAACAGAATAGAAAGCCCAGAAATAAAACTCATGTATATGGTCCAATAATTTTTTATAACGGGGCCAACAACACACAATGGAGAAAAGAAAGTCTCTTCAACAAATGGTGCTGGGAAAACTGAAAAGCCACATGCAAAAGAATGAAACTCGACTACAGTTTGTCTTCTTGTACTAAAATTAATTCAAAATGGATCCAAGACCTAAATATAAGACCTGAAACAATAAATTACATAGAAAAAAACATAAGTACTAAACTCATGCACCTTGGTTGTAAAGAGTACTTTATGAATTTGATTCCAAAGGCAAGGGAAGTGAAGGCAAAGATAAATGAATAGACTACATCAGACTAAGAAGCTTTTGCACAGCAAGAGAAACTGACAACAAGACAGACAGCCAACTAAATGGGAGATGATGTTTTTAAACAACAGCACAGATAAGGGCCCAATTTCCAAAATATACAAAGAACTCATAAAACTCAACAACAAACAAGCAAACAATCCAATAAAAAAAAATGGGAAGAGGACACGAACGGACACTTCTCCCAGGAAGAAATACAAATGGCCAACAGATATATGAAAAGATGCTCATCTTCATTAGTTATTAGAGAAATGCAAATCAAAGCTACAATGAGATACCTCCTCACACCTGTTTGATTAGCTATTATCAACAAGACAGGTAATAAGAAGTGTTGGAGAAGCTGTGGAGAAAAAGGAACCCTCATCCACTGTTGGTGGGAATGTAAAGTAGTACAACCACTATGGAAGAAAGTATGATGGTTCCTCAAAAGATTAAAAATAGAACTACCATATGACCCAGCAATCCCTCTACTGCAGGGGTCGAGAACCTATGGCTTGCAAGCTAGATGTGGCTCTTTTGATAGCTGCATCTGGCTCGCAGACAAATCTTTAATAAAAAAAAATAACGTTAAAAATATAAAACATTCTCATGTATTGCAATCTATTCATTTCCTACTGCTCATGTTCATGGTTGCGGGTGGCTGGAGCCAATCACAGCTGTCCTCTGGGACAACACCAAATTTTTATTGGATAATGCGTGATGTACACAGGTCATTGTATGGCTCTCATGGAATTACATTTTAAAATATGTGGTGTTCATGGCTCTCTCAGCCAAAACATTTCCCAACCCCTGCTCTACTGGATATATACCCCCAAAACTCAAAAACACTGGTACATAAAGATACATGCAGCCCCATGCTCATTGCAGCATTGTTCACAGTGGCCAAGACATGGAAACAACCAAAAAGCCCTTCAATAGAGGATTGGATAAAGAAGATGTGGTACATATATACTATGGAATACTACTCAGCCATAAGAAATGATGACATAGGATCATTTACAACAGGGGTCCCCAAACTACGGCACGCGGGCCGCATGCGGCCCCCTGAGGCCATTTATCCGGCCCCCGCCGCACTTCTGGAAGGGGCACCTCTTTCATTGGTGGTCAGTGAGAGGAGCATAGTTCCCATTGAAATACTGGTCAGTTTGTTGATTTAAATTTACTTGTTCTTTATTTTAAATATTGTATTTGTTCCCGTTTTTTTTTTTTTTTTAAATAAGATGTGCAGTATGCATAGGGATTTGTTTATAGTTTTTTTTTTTTATGGTCCGGCCCTCCAATTGTCTGAGGGACAGTGAACTGGCCCCCTGTGTAAAAAGTTTGAGGACCCCTGATTTACAACAACATGGATGGACCTTAATAACATTATACAGAGTGAAATAAGTAAATCAGAAAAAACTAAAAACTATATGATTTCATACATAGGTGGGATGTAAAAATGAGACTCAGGGACATGGACAAGAGGGTGGTGGTTACGGGGGGGGGAGAAAGGGAGGGGGTGGGGGGAGGGAATTAAAAAGAAGAAAAAAGAAACAATATGAAAATATCTTAAATAACAGTTTTACTGTTTTTTTGTCAGGTATTAATAATTTTTCATTAGTGTTTTAAAACTCATAACATAATCTAGTTTTTTGTACCTCTTTTATTGTTCTTATTTAAATATTAAATGCATGAAATAATAAACCACCTTTTTGGTATATAATATTTTATACTTAAAATGCTCATTAGGGCAGAGAACTGATTGTTAAATTATTTGAATCCCACCACTGATTAGAAGCATATTATTTGATTTGCCTCCTGCATGCTCCACCCTCTGACAGAGACAGGGCAAGTGGCACCAGAGAAGGAAGGAATTGTTGAAAATCTTCCTTTCTTATCTCTACATAATTCAGGTGCAGACCAGACAATTTAGAAAAATAAATTGCCATCCCTGACTGCACTGGAGTCATGGGCCGAATGAGCTGCACACCATCCTGCATCTTGCTGGTCGCAGGAATTTGGGGGCCACACCTTCCACCATGCCTTTGGGCACTTCCTTTGGGACAGGAAGTGTCAGGGAGTAAGCTGAGAAGCACCACACCTCAGACAGGACAGTTACCTCTGCCTTGTCCTCACAGTTTGAGGGGTGGAATAGGAAGACCGTTGGAGGTCTGTGCTCTTGATGTCTGACAGACACAGTCCAAAGGAAAGCCACCACCTGCATTTTATTCTCTTGTATAGAAAATTTACAGGTTGGACTGGATTTCAGGTTGGACTGTATCTCTGGGTCCAGCAGAAACACACCAGCAAATGTCTGTTAAGGGCTCCTCTATCCATCTAATCTATGGGATTTGAGCTGAAAATGGCCAAGCAAACCCCAGATACCTGTTAGCAAACCTTGAGTCTGAACCTATTTACTTCATTCACAGATGATTAAACAGAAAAAATAATAATAACATGAGGTTTATAAAAAGGTTTATATTTTTGCCATTGATAAATAAAGGCTTAGAAAGTAATACCTTCCTAAGCCTAAAGACATTAGTAGAATAATTAAAAACAGGACTTCTGAATTAACACAGAGAATTCAAACAAATCAAACATTTCTGTATTTTTAATACAACACAGAGTATGGAATAAAATATAGAAAACAAAGGAGACACCTAGATATCACAAAAAGCAGGGAAGGCATTTGGCAACATGGAACTCAGTGACCTGGAGACCGTGTCTTTGGATGGTGGTTTATGTGGACCTTCAAGTCCGCCAGGCTGATGGACTGAGTTGGGATGTAGAGGGAGCCAGTGAATCAGGGGCAGTTGTCACCAGTGAATAAAAGGGGGGCCAGTAAGAGGCTGTGTCTAGGTGAGGAGAGGCTAGCAGGGCTGAAAAACAGGCTCTTTAGTTTTACAGCAGAGGAAGGAGCATACATGAAACATACAAAAACAAGTAGCTTACATGAAAGAGGGCAGCAGCAGCAGAAGTGATGTTCCTGGGAGAAAGCTGGGTATCAGTTAAGACTAAAGATAAAGGAAATGTTCTATGAGAAGGTTGAAGACAGAGGAATTTTGTAATTAAGGAATGGGAGCTTCAGAGGAAAAGAAAGGGGGTTGGGGAAGGAAGGGAAAAGTAGAGTTTGGGTGAGGAAGAGGGGAGTACTGAGTTGTATGGGCATCAATGGTCAGGCAGAGAACCTATCTGAACCTGCTTAGCCTGAGACCACAGCTGGGCCAGTGGAGATGGTGTGGCTCAGCATAGTGTCTATCGCCTGGGTTTATCTCCTGACATAGCCCACCCTGACTCAGGTATGAAGAAGGATGGGTGTAAGTACCCAGGGAGAAGTGTCAGGGTGTTACGTGTATACTTTGGTTTACAAAGACAGAAACCCAAATAAAATTAGCTGAAGTAAATCTGACAGTTGTTACCAAACCATAGGAAGGGCAGAGGTACAGCTGAACCTGAAATCCAAGTTCTCTGCTTTCTTGTCTCAAACCAGTTCCAGAAATGTAGCTGCCAGCAACTCCCAAATTCACATTAGGCTTACTGCTCCAAAGTCCAGAATTCTCCATGTTCAAAAATTCCAGGTAAAAGCCTTGATTGTCTCAGTTTAGGTCAATTGCCCATTCCTAGCCAGTAAGGAGGACTGAAAACATGGCAACAGTGTAAGCCAAAAAGGGAGACAGACTATCATCATCATTATCATCATCATTATCATCAAAGTGACCTCCTAAATAACCACAAGCTGCAATGACATCAGGGAACCTGTGCTACAAAGAAATGAGTTAACAAACACATTTGTTAACATAGAAAGTTGTTAACATACTCTTGTTACAATGAAAGAGGCAATTTGTAGGTAAATATTGTATATAAGGTACACTTTCACCAAACACCCCTGTTTTATCCTTTCCCAAACAGAGTTACTCAGATCCGAGACTTTCTTTTCATAAGTATAAAAGGGTGCCTGAAAATCAGCCAATTTATTTAAGAGTAAGGTCCACCAGAGATACGAGGTGTGTATTCTGAAACCCTCGGCAGGTTGTTCTTTTTCTTAAATAAGAAACATGCCCCGTATTTCATTGAATCTGAAACACCATTATTTGTAAGGCATACCATTGTTTTATGGTCTGCTAAGATATAATAAAGGCTGCCAATTAAACTCTGATATCCTGCTGTTTAATCACTTAGAGTTTTTTTATACTTATTGAAAGAACTCTTTAAACTTATTTAGATATAGATTTTTATCATACAGTACCCTTGTATATACATAAAAAGAAAAATGTAAGCAAAATAAATTGGTTACAGTGTTCTTAAAAGTTTTTCATATTCAGAGTTTGGCTCTTCTAAATAATTTTTTATTAGAGTTATTGAAGACAGCTCTTTTCACCTCCTTATGTGCATATACATACACACACACACACACACACACACACACATACACATATACTAATGCTCTTGCTGATGCAACATTTTTAAAGAAAGAATTCTCTATTAATACTTCCTGGACTTTCTTCCATGCCCCTGACAAATGTTGTTATGCATGTACTGGCAGTGACAGCCCCTTAACAACTGAAATCTGGCAGAGAGATTTGAAGATGCCTCCTGATCTCAGAATTATTAAAATATGACCCAAAAAAGGGTACACAGTATTCGTAACAAGTTGCCATGGTTATGAATTATAGCAGGAAGGGCCATGGTAATGTCAAGGGCAGAATTCCTAGTGACATTGAAGATTCAAGACAATCCAGTAGTAGTATCACTTTGATAAGCCCAACCTCTCCAATGTATTGAGATTTCTTTCCACAAATTTCTGATATGATGAACCCTTGTGGTAATGCTGGGCAACTCATTTTTGAATGAGGCTCAGGTGACCTAAATCAGAAAGACAAATCCTGGCCCTGGCCGGTTGGCTCAGTGGTAGAGCGTCAGCCTGGCGTGCAGGAGTCCCGGGTTCGATTCCCAGCCAGGGCACACAGAAGAGGCGCCCATCTGCTTCTCCACCCCTCCCCCTTTCCTTCCTCTCTGTCTCTCTCTTCCCCTCCCGCAGCCAAGAATCCATTGGGGAAAAGTTGGCCCGGGCGCTGAGGATGGCTCTGTGGCCTCTGCCTCAGGCGCTAGAATGGCTCTGGTTGCAACAGAGCGACGCCCCAGATGGGCAGAGCATCACCCCCTGGTGGGCGTGTCAGGTGGATCCCAGTGTCTGTCTGACTGCCCCTCGTTTCCAACTTCAGAAAAATACAAAAATACAAAAAAAAAAACCCAAAAAAACACAGAAAGATAAATCCTGCTCTCCACACCTTGCTTTTTTTCCACTCTATAATATATTCTGCAAACCTTCCTATGCAAGTACTTGTAATGAATTCATTGTAATATCTACATAGCATCCCATTGTATGGATGCACCATAATTTATTTTACTAGATCACTGCCAATAAACACAGCTGACTTTGAACCTTTTGTTATTACAAATAATACTGCAGTGGGCATCTCTGGAAACATAGCCATCAATAGAAGTTGCCTTTCAAGAATGGGCCCAGCATTTTAGAAAAACAGACTTCCTATTCAACATATGAAGACTTCCTTTTATTTTTGCTATATATTTTTTTACTTTCAAATTTAAAAGCAAACATGTTTACAAATGTGTTTCAGGTTTTTGCTTGGTTTTTGAATGAAGGTTGGGCTGAGGCCTCTGCACTGACTCCCCTCTCTCCTTGGGAGCCTTAGGACCCTGCTGTCCAGTTCCTCACTCACTGGACTTTCCTAGTGGACAGCTGGTTTCCACAAATATAGCCAAGCACACTCTTCCATCCCAATAAATATTTTTCCTTGAAAATATTTACTCCATTATCATTTATTAATAAATAGGAATTATTTTTTAAATGTTAATTAAGCTTAAAATTCATAAATTTAGAGAAATACCAAAACATTTTTTAAAATTATGTATTGATTTTGAGTGTAACCACAGCTTAGTGGTTACACAGTCATATGCTTTACCCAACAGGCACCATCCACAGTTATCACAATATTACTGACTAAATTTCCTATGCTTTGTTTTACTTCCCCATGACTATTATGTAGCTACCTTTTTGTGCTTCTTAGTCCCTTTACCTCTTCCACATAGTCCCTAACCCCCAAAGTGGCAATCACCAGTTTTCTCTCTGTGTCTATAAGTTTTTTTCAATTTTGTTTGTTTGTTTATTTTGTTCTTTAGATTCCACAGATAAGTGAAATCATATGGTACTTGTCTATCTCTGACTGTCTTATTTTATTAGCATACTACCCTCTAGGTTCATCCATGCTGTCCCAAATGGGAAGGTTTTGATCTTTTTCATGGCTGAATGATATTCCATTGCATATACTATATGTACCACCACTTCTTTAGCCACTTGTCTATTGATGGGCACTTGCTGTGCTTGCAGATCTTGTCTATTATAAATAATGCTGCAATGAACATAAAGGTGCATATATTCTTTCGAATTAGTGTTTTAGGTTTATTCAGATAAATCGCCAGTAGAATCACTGGGTCATAACATAGGTCCATTTTGAATCTTTTGAGGAAACTCATACTGTTTTTCATAGTGGCTGCACCAATCTGCATTCCCTGAAACAGTACACAAGGGTTCCCTCCTCACCAATACTTGCCATGTGTGGGTTTACTGATAACAGCCATTCTGACAGGTGTGAGGTATTATCTTATTGTGGTTAATTTGCATTTCTCTGACAATTAGTGATGTTGAGGACCTTTTCATATGCCTATTGGCCATCTATATGTCCTCTTTGGTGAAGTCTCTATTCAGGTCCTTTGCCCATTTTTAAATTAAATTGTTTGGGTTGGTTTTTGTTTGTTTGTTTGTTTGGTGGGTAGGTGTGTTGAATAGTATGAATTCTTTATAAATTTTGGATATTAGCCCCTTATCAGATGTGAGGTTTTTTCATTTTTTTATAGTTTTCTTATAATTACACACACACAAAAACCCAACTAGAAATAAATATAACCAAGAAAGTAAAAGACCTGTACTCAAAAAACTATAAGGCACTGAAGAAAGAAGTCAAAGAAGATACAAATAAGTGGGAGCATATTCTGTGTTCATGGATAAGAAGAATTAACATCATTAGAATGTCCATACTATCCAAAGCAATCTATAGATTCAATGGAATCCCTGTCAAAATACCAAGGGTGTACTTTGCAGAACAAATAATCCAAACTTTTATACGGAACCACACAAAACCATGAATAGCCTCAGCAATACTGAGAAAGAAAAACAAAGTTGGGGTATTATGTTACCTGATATCAAACTATACTACAAGGCCATAGTAATCAAAACAGTATGGTACTGGCATAAAAACAGACATCTCAAACAAAATAGACCAGAAATAAACTCCCATCTATATGGTCAATTACTATTTGACAAAGCAGGCAAGAATATACAATAAGGTAAAGACAATCTATTTAAGAATGGTGTTAAGAAAACTGGATAGAGCCTGACCTGTGGTGGCGCAGTGGATAAAGCGTCGACCTGGAAATGCTGAGGTCGCCGGTTCAAAACCCTGGGCTTGGCCCTGGCCGGTTGGCTCAGCGGTAGAGTGTCGGCCTGGCGTGCGGGGGACCCAGGTTCGATTCCCGGCCGGGGCACATAGGAGAAGCGCCCATTTGCTTCTCCACCCCCCTCCCTCCTTCCTCTCTGTCTCTCTCTTCCCCTCCCGCAGCCAAGGCTCCATTGGAGCAAAGATGGCCCGGGCGCTGGGGATGGCTCCTTGGCCTCTGCCCCAGGCGCTAGAGTGGCTCTGGTCGCGGCAGAGCGACGCCCCGGAGGGGCAGAGCATCGCCCCCTGGTGAGCAGAGCATCGCCCCTGGTGGGCGTGCGGGGTGGATCCCTGTCGGGCGCATGCGGGAGTCTGTCTGACTGTCTCTCCCCGTTTCCAGCTTCAGAAAAAAATAAAAATAAAAATAAAAATAAAAATAAAAAAAACAAAAAACCCTGGGCTTGCCTGGTCAAGGCACATATGGGAGTTGATGCTTCCAGCTCCTCCTCCCCTTCTCTCTCTCTCTCTCTCTGTCTCTCTCTCTCTGTCTCTCCCTCTCCTTTCTAAAAAAATGAATAAATTAAAAAAAAAAAGAAAACTGGATAGATACATGCAAAAAAATAGAACTAGACCACCTCCTTACACCTTATACAAAAATAAACTCAAGATGAATTAAAAACTTAAATGTAAGACTCAAAACAATAACACTCCTAGGAGAAAGCGTAGGCAGTAAAAGCTTGGACATTTCTCACAGCAATATTTTTTCTGAGATGTTTCCTGGGGCTAGGGAAACAAAAGAAAAAAATAAACAAGTGGGATTACATCAAACTGAAATGTTTTTGCACAGAAGCACTTTTTCTTGAAGAGAGCCTTCAGGCAACCTGTGGAATCAAATACTAGGATTTTTTCTGCATTCCCCTCTGGCCTGCAGTACCCTGCAAGGATTCTGCATTCTGGTTTGTGAGTTTGTATTCTTCCTTTTGTTTTCTTTTTTTAACCCTGTTAGCATTGACATTTCACAAGGGACAATGTCATTTCTTGCCCTGAAATGCAATTTTCCTCTATGGTCTCAATTCAGTAGTAATTCATAGTCTTTAGCAAGGCTGATTTCTGCAGATATCTTGTGGTTCAATATCTTTTCTAATAATGAGGACAGCAGGTCCTCAAATAATATGGTTTGGTTTAACATCGTTTCTTTGTAACAGTGAGGAGATGCCAGAGAAACATAGCTCTTACTTATATCAATCAGATTATGCAAAATTGGTTTTGTTTTACAGTGTTTTGCATACAGTTGCAGAACCTATAGCTGATGTTAAGTCAGGACTTACTGTATATGTTACAAAGCAGTTAAAGAATCTACTCTTCTGTGGATACAATGTATATTAAAGCATTTTTTTAAAAAAATAAAGGACTTTATTATCAATTTCAAAATTTTATGATTTTGAAATGGGATCTAAATGAACTAATTTTTATTCTCTCTTTGGTATTCTTGTCTGAGAGCACTTAATTTGTTTCAGACAAGGAATACTGAACTTCCAGGATGTGTTTTGTGATTCTTTTTTAAAAATCACATTTTAGATATAAATGGTGGGAAGGAGACAACTCTTCCCAAATAACATCTATAGATATACTCTCCTCTCATCCCCCATCACCCAGGATTAGCTGGGCTTAGTGACACACTTCTGAAGAATAGAGTATAAAAAGGGAAACTTGATGACTTTACAGTGGAGAAACCTGGCTGACACCACCTTAACCAAATGATCAAAGTTAACATCATCAGTGATGTCATGTGGCCATCATATGTGTGATGAGAGTGGTACATGTCACAATGATATTTCTTTTCTTTAAAGTCATAGCCTTAATCTAATCATGAGAAAATGCATCAGACAAACCCAAATGGAGACACATTCTACAAAACTACGAAATACCTGACCATCGATCCCTAGTAGGGCACATACAGGAATAGATCTATCTGTTCTTCTCTCTTCCCTTCTTCTTTCTCTAAAATCAGTAAATAAAAAATTTGTTTAAAAATTACAACAAAATACCTAACCAGTATTCTTGAAATGTGTTAAGTATACACTTAGGACAGAAATTGACTATGAAATTGTAAAAGATAAGACTAAAGAGACATGACAATTAAATGCAATGTAGGACCCAAAATTGGATCCTGGAAAGAAAAAGAACATTAATGGGGAACCTGGTGAAATCTGAATAAAGTTAAAATGTAGTTACCAGGGATGTACTACGTTGGTTTTCTAATCTGACAAATGTCTCTTAGCAATGTGAGGGGACATAAAGGGAAATGCTGACAGTGGCAGACGGGTTCAAAGAATTCTCTGCACTGTCTTTGCAACTTGCAACTTTTCTGTGAACCTGAAATAACTCCAACATGAAAAATTTATTTGAAAAAATTAGGTTTGTTTTCTCTTTTCAAGATTATGAACCAGTGAAGTTAGGACTATTTTTTAGTCTGATTCTCTTTACCCAGAGTCTTGAATGGTAGGATGAAAAAGCTCTTGTTGCTGCTGCATATCGTCCCATCTCTCCCCTTTGTTTGACGACCAGTAACAACAGCAAGAAGATGCCATCAACAGCTAGGGCAAGGAGGGAGAACTTGTGTGTATGTTTCCCAGGAGACCACCGCATCTGGCCTTCCTGGCTCCTGGGGTCCTGGGGGCATCACCATAACTGCAGCTGCTGCTCTCTAAGATAGTAACCAAGGGAGTCACTCTAACATCCTCAACTCCCGCCTCTCCCAGTGAATATAGCCGGCTGGTCACTGCGCTGTGATAAGTGAGATGGCAGAGCCATCTTCCTCGGTGTCATCTTTAATCCCCATCTTTACCAGCAGTCTTTTAGGACAATCATGGTAGTTACTTGAACACTAGTAAAGTGATGAAGATGCTATAAACCAGAGGGAATCAATAACTCCTTTCAAAGGTTCCCAATCCACAAATGAGAGAAGAAGGAAACACAAGCAAATTGTTATCACTGGGCTAAATTTCCAGATCCACAGTTGATAGACTGGCCTCCACTTCCAGCTAAGGAAGACTGTGCAGGGTCTCTAGGTAGGTGAGAAGAGTTTGCTTCTTTTCCTTCTATCCTGCAAGAGAATTAGGAGCTTGGTACAGACTGCCCCCACCCCACCCCCAAATTCATGTGTTGAATTTCTAACCCCATAGGACTGATTTGGAGATGGGGCCCCTCAGGGAGCTACTTCTGTTAAGTGAGATCATAGAATAAAGTCCTGACCTGATAGGTCCATTGCTGTTATAAGAAGAGGAAGAGACACCAGAATTCTCACTCCACCGTCATGGGGGCATAGTGAGAAGGTGGCCATCTGCGAGCCAGGAAGAGAGGCCTCAGAAGAACCCAGCTCAGCTGGACCAGGGTATGGGGCTTCCAAGCTGCCAGAAATGTGAAAAACAAGTTTCATTTGTGAAGCCACCCAGTTCTGGTATTTTGTAATGGGAGCCCGAGAGAATGTGGACAGTTCTTTCTCCATTCTACTTTTCCTGTCTTCACCAGAAAGGAAGAATGTTGCAGGTAAACTTAGAAGAAGACCACTTAAATAACAAGACTTCTAACCCTTTTCATTCCGATAGTGGCTGCTGAGGAAGGAATGAGAATTATTGAGCAGGAGGGAGAAAGCGAATTCATTACCTTTCCTGGCCTCTACTTAAACTCCCAGGCACAAGGGCAAAGTTTCACTGGCCAGAATTCTAACCTACTGATCTGATGATGATGATGATGATGATGATGATGGTGATGATGATGATAATAATGGGTGTTTGGAATTTTGTCCATTTTTTTAAAAAAAAAACTCTACTAATTGAATGACCTGGTGTTTCATCCTGAGTCCCTTCAGGGTATCTAAAAGTGAACTTCTAAAATTTCCACATGCTTTCGCCCACTGGAAAGGTCTCTCAAGACCCTTGTGGGGGATGGCATGAGGTAACGGGCACCAGAGTGGTTTGTAAAATACAAAGCATTCCATGCGTGCAAGCTATTGTTGAAGGAAGCAGAAGGAAAAATTTAAATCCCAGGATGCCCCCTGAAAAATGTGTATGAGGTGGCCCCGTTTAGACTGTCACCCTTGCCATGAATTCACAGACCCTTGAGCAATTTCTCCAAGTGCTCACACTCGTCCCCTGGGTGTCCCTTCCCTGTACTGGGCAAGCAGGGAGATGCTGCCTCTCCCAAGCCAGACCGGAACCTAGGACAGCAGCAGCACCAGCAGCCACGCTGAGGAGGAAGGGGCTCAGTTGCTAGGAGACAGGCAGAGTGGGCAGCCAGTTCCCAAGCAAGTTAGAATCTGGTAAGAAAGGATTTTAAAAGCCTATTTCTGTCTGCTTTGGCTAGAATTAAAATTCTCTTCAGGGTCTAGCCACCAGTGATACAATCTATTTAATTACAGGTATTGAGAGGTCCTTGAAAGGGATCTATTTGGCTATTTGTGTGTGTGTGTCCCTCCTTTCCACAGTGCCTAGAAAGGCAGGCACTTAAAAACAAAAAGGTGTGTGGGGAGGGGCTGGAGGGGAACTGATGGAGTCCATAGCAGAATTAACCCAAGCATATCCGGTCATGACCCTTAGGCCCCAAGAAGAAATAATTGTGCTGAAGTCAGGTTTAAAATACATTACGCCTTCTGTTGCTTCCGAGTACATCAAAGCTTGTGGCCACACAGCATTGAAGGTATGTTTCAGGTCCAAGAGGGTGTGTCAGGTGGGACTTTTCATCTGCAGTTTATCCTTCCCAGGAACAGCCCGATGGGGCATCTGGGCTAATTGGATGAGATAGACACCGTATTTAAACTTTCCCTTGTTGAATCATGACAAGAATGTGATTTTCAAATAAGAATTGTTTACTTGGTTCAGGTTCTGGTTCTGGTTCCCCCAAAGCATGAAGCACACATGAGGAATCAGAATCCCATGAACTTGCCGCAAGACACACAGTGACGTGTACCACTGCCCAGAAGAGCACTGAGCTCAAGTGACATCAGCTGGGAAAGCAGTGGAAGAATACTTGCATTTAGAGCCATTTACAAGCTGAGGTTTGACAGTCTCTGCCTTGTTCCTGCTGACACACTGAAGGCCAAGCTGCCCTGCTGATTCACCAGGAAGGAAGCAGCTTGCTTGCAGGGTCAGGTGAAAATAAACCATCTCCGAAAAGGGTCTACTGCCCTCAGCAGATGTGCTTTATGTGGTTAAAGCATGACGTCTAATGACAAAAAGCAAGAACAACTTCAGTATTTACAGGGACACTCTGGCTCCCAGTCTGCTTTTAAGGGCAGCTAGGGGTTTTGCCTCTGGGGGCCACTGTAATTGGCCAAGAAAAGAAAGACTTGGGAGAATAGAGACAGCATAGGACAGTGCCTGGAGATGAAGATGAGGGCAGACCTGGACTTGAGAAGAGTGTGCGTGGAAAGAGACTAGAGGCCCTTCATTGGTGAACAGGAGGTTGTGTGAGGGACATAGTGATGAGCTGATGCGGAGAACTGCAGCGAGATGTGGACATAAAAATCAGGATACTATGTATATCAATGAATGACAGCGGACTCTCCTGTGTGCTTCTAACTCCAGGGATGCAATGGGTAAGCGTTAGGGCTGTTTCTCCTAATCTCTCCATCATAGAAAGTAGAAGTCCATGCTTTGTATGTGGAGATGATTTTGCTGAGCAGAACGATCATGGGCTTTGGGATCACGCAGACCTGGTTTTGGGTCCTGCCTCTCTGTTTGCAAGTGATGGAACACAGGCAAGACATTCAATCTTCTGAGTCTCGGTTTCCTCCTCTACTGCCTTCTTCCAGTGTGACAGTTTTGTTTTTTTGAGGGGGGAGCCCAATGACTCTGTGTTCTCACTCCAAATTCAAACACTTGAAGAGATGGTCTGACTGGGGACTGTGATTGAAAGGTCCTTCTCCCCATGATTTGTAGCTGTCCCCAGAACCATGTGGTACAAGGGATGGGCATTCTCCAAAGGGAAAGAGGACTGGCAAACAAAAACAGGATCCAAACAAAACTACCTGAAGGGCATCATGGACACCTGAGATGGAAGACCAGGTGCAACTATGTGATGGAAGCTTTGCAACTTCCAAGAAGCATCACTGTAGGATTTGGGTTAGCCTGGCAGATTGAGGAGACCCAAGGGTACATCGTCACAGGGTTTTTCAGGGTTTTTCAGAGCCAGGCCAAATACCTACACACCCTCATGACCCCTGGATCCTAGAGGGCAAACCCAATGTCCTCTGCTGGACAGCGGAGCCCACAGAGCCAGATTTTTCTGGCAGATTCCTGCTCTCCTCCCCCCACACATGAACATGATTCTGTAGGTCTGGCCACTCCCTTCAAAGACTCAACTTTGGGGATGCTGGGCAGGCTCCCAGGCCACACAGATGAGTAGTAACAGGTATTGGCTTTCACCCAGTGCTGCCTTCAGGCCCGTTAGGAGGTAAGATCTCAGATCACTTGCCCCCCCTTCTTTAAAATGGCACCAGGACCCTAGCACGTGCAGCTACATTTAAGCCAAAATCTGATTTGAGGCCCAGCTGGGTGCTAATTGAAAGCCAAGGGAGCCCTGGCCGGTTGGCTCAGCGGTAGAGCGTCGGCCTAGCGTGCGGAGGACCCGGGTTCGATTCCTGGCCAGGGCACACAGGAGAAGCGCCCATTTGCTTCTCCACCCCTCCGCCGCGCCTTCCTCTCTGTCTCTCTCTTCCCCTCCCGCAGCCAAGGCTCCATTGGAGCAAAAATGGCCCGGGCGCTGGGGATGGCTCTGTGGCCTCTGCCTCAGGCGCTAGAGTGGCTCTGGTCGCAACATGGTGACGCCCAGGATGGGCAGAGCATCGCCCCCTGGTGGGCAGAGCATCGCCCCATGGTGGGCGTGCCGGGTGGATCCTGGTCGGGCGCATGCGGGAGTCTGTCTGACTGTCTCTCCCTGTTTCCAGCTTCTGAAAAATGCAAAAAAAAAAAAAAAAAAGAAAGCCAAGGGAGGAGCAACCTCTTGGCTTTCTACTCCCTGGGGCAGAATGTTTGCCCCTGGACCATCTGAACAGCAGGAGAGGAGCAGGCTAAGAGGACCCCTGGGGAGAAGGCAGCTGCCTACCCATGTCCAGGTTACTATGGCAGCACTCCAGGTCTGTCTGGCTCTAGCATCTTTATCTGGTAATAACGAGCTATGTGATCAGTGGCTAGAGGTGCTTCTAGAAAGAGACTCATTTGTCAATCTCTCTCCCCATCCTCAGCATGGGTCTGACTAACTCTTGTTATGCCTACGGGAGCAGATAGCCAAATACATTATCTAGGCATACCCAGATAATGTACGCATTATCCAGCAGCACACGAGGATAATGGTCTCAGCATCCCCAGGCAGGGGTAAACCCAGAAGGGCCACTGTGATGGTTGGTTAATTTTATATATGAACTTGACTGGCCATGGTGTGCCCAGATCAAACATTATTTCTGCTATGTCTATGAGGGTGTGTCTGGTAGAGATGAGCATTGAAATCAATGGACTCAGTAAAGCAGGTGGCCCTCCTGAGTGTGAGCAGGCATCATCTGACCACTGGGGGCCTGGATGGCACACCAGGCAGAAAAAGGAAGAATCCTGTCTCACTGTTTGACTTGGGACATCCCATCTCATCTTCTCCTGCCCAGTGACTGAGATTCATGCCACAGTTCCCCGAGTTCTCAGGCCTTTGGAGTTGCACTGAACCACACTACTGGCTCTCTAGGGTCTCTGGTTCACCAACAGCAGACCATGAAACTTCTCAACCTCCATTATTACATAAGCCAACTTCTCATTTCACACACACACACACACACACACACACTTGACCCTTAAACAATGCGGGGGCTGCTGACACAGTCAAAAATCCACATATAATTTTAGTGTCCCCCCAATATGTGAATTTCCAGGCACAGATGAAAAAGACTGTTTTCTGTCCACAGTTGGTTAAATCTGTGGACGCAAAACTGGAGGATACTTACCCAAAAAAAATATCTGCATCGAGATGGACCTGTGCAGTTCAAATCTATGGCATTGAAGAGTCAACTGTATATCTGTTCTGATTCATAGATGATAGATAGATAGATAGATAGATAGATAGATAGATAGATAGATAGATAGATAGATAGACAAATAGACCTGCTTTACTGGTGAATTCTGCCTAATACAGACAATCATTCTCTCAGTTACCCTGAAAACTGGCAACTGTGTCAGGTTATAAGTCTTCCAGCTGTGTCAGAAGCCACACTCCTGTACCTCCCAACGCTAAAACTTCCCTTGTGTGCTGACCGAATTCGTCACACCTTCATTTCCAGGTGCCACGTGCAGACTGGTGTTCACGCCATAGACTGATGAGGTAGGGCGTTACCTCTGGGGAGCAGGTGGGTGGAGAGGTACGGGGTTGGGGTGGGGCAAATCAAGTGTGACCTGGAAGATAAGTCACAAAATCTGCACACTACAGGGAGAAAATTTGGAAGCAGTCAATGGAAGGAGTTGAACTAAAGTCAGAAACAAGGAGAACTAAATGGTTGACAGAGAAGCGTTCCTGGAAGATAAGTCTAGGGCAACAAAGAAACTAGAGAATGCTGCAATTTAGCCAAGGCGTGCGTGCGTGCGTGCGTGCGTGCGTGCGTGCGTGTGTGTGTGTGTGTGTGTGTTTAGTAGTCAGAACAGGTAGACAGCAATGTAGAAACTGGTTCCAAGATGGAGAGGGCCCAAGTGAGGCTGGGCAGGGAGGACACCGTCCTGGTTTCACATCTCAGATGCTGAGGCCTGGGCAAACAGGGAGGGAGGGAGCACCTGACAGGCTGCCAGCTGCTGGCTACTGCATGGATCCTCAGCCTGTGCTACAGGAGTCCAAGAACACACCAGCCACACCTGAAGTTACCTTTTAAGGAAAGTGGTTCAAACTGGTTCTTTCCTGTGTTGGTTGCTATTGCTCATGCCATGTTTTGAGTGAAACCAGCTCAGTGTCCTCATCATAACTGGCTTCACCAGCACTGATGCCAAGCTAAAGGCAGCCACCCAGGAGCTAGCATGGCTGGCATGAAATCTGCCCAGTGACAGTGTTTGTACCAGAAGGTTGCACATCTGCCTGTCATAGGCCGAATGGCGCCCCTCCACACCCAACTCATACATTGAAGCTTTAAACCTTGGTGTCTCAGACTGTGACTATATTTGGAGATAGTGCCTTTAAAGAGGCAATCAAGTTAAATCAAGGCACTTAGAGTGGGCCCTAATCCAATGCTCTTATAAGGAGAGAAAATTGGACACGCACAAAGGAAAGGCCATGCAAGGACACAGTGAGAGGAGGCGTATGCAAGCCAAAGAGACAGGCTTCAGAAGAATCCACACCTGCTGACATGTTGATCTTGGGCGGCTTGACTCCAGAACTGTGAGGAAGCAAACTCCTGTTGTTTAAGCCACCCATTCTGGGGTGCTTTGTTATGGCAGCCCCAGCACCCTAATACACACTCAACTGAGTTTTCCTTTTGGGGCAAAACAAAGCACAAGGTTAAGATCTCTCACAGTACAGTCAGAAGTACTGGAATCTAGACAGAGAGTCAAGCTGAGAAGAGAGTGTTGTTAGGGCCCCATGCTCTTAAATCTACTAGCAGTCAATCACATTGGAGATCAGTGTAAAACCTTAGGGAACCAGGTTAATAAACAGGAAGCTCCTGGAGGCAAGGCCAGGAATGCTGGTAATGAGCTTGGTGTGAGAGTCTAGGCTAGACTCACACCAAGTTCACTACCAGCTGGGCTGGTCTGGGGCAAGCAGAAGCTGCTGACAAAATCCCAGGCTCTGACCAGGAAGGTGAGGCTCTCTGGGAAATAGAAACAAGGGAAGGTGAAAGACTGAAAGTGTGCATGCAGGTTTATAAAAACACTAACATGTTGATGGGACTCTAACTAGACATACAGACTGGGGCAAGCACTTGTGCCCAGAATCAGCACAGGGCCCAGTGGCTGGGTCCACAGAGAGCAGATATTAGAGTCTTGGGCCACCAGGGCCCTGGGAGAGTGGGAGAGTACCTGGAGTGGAATTTCTCTACTGGATAGAGGTGACTAACTCCTGGTGAGGATAGGGCTTAACCCAGTGGGGTTGATTCCAATTCTTTCTTTTCTTTCTCCTTTTCCAACTGAGATGAGGGGAGATAGAGAGATAGACTCCCAGATGCGCCCTGACCAGGATCCACCCAGCAACCCCATCTGGGGCCGATGCTCTGCACTTCTGGAGCCATGCTCACAACCAAGCTATTTTTAGTGCCTGAGGCAAGGCTCCACAAAGCCAACCTCAGCACGGGGGCTGATGAACAAGTCATGGCTGTGAGAGAAGAGACAGAGAGAGAGAGAGATAAAAGGGGGAGGGTGGAGAAGCAGATGGTCGCCT
Source organism: Saccopteryx leptura (assembly GCF_036850995.1). NCBI lineage: Eukaryota > Metazoa > Chordata > Mammalia > Chiroptera > Emballonuridae > Saccopteryx > Saccopteryx leptura. Next base: position 126,596,437 of record NC_089508.1, read on the forward strand.
CTCCTCTGTGACCTGACTGGGAATTGAACCCTGGACTTCCACATGCCAAGCCAATGCTCTACCACTGAGCCAACTGGTCAGGGCCTGATTTTAATTCTTAAGGTTGAATATCATCCATTTTCTTCCCACTTGCTTTTCACAGAAAAATAAATAAAATTAGATTTCTTTTCCTGTGATGGGCTCACAAAACAGTGACACCAGCTTTTTGCGCAGACATGTTTCCCCCTCTTTCCTACAGTGCTATTTATAAGCACATTGTAAAACTGCTGGGGGGGAGGGGATGTTGACATTTTGTGACTGCAAAACTCTGGATTCTTCTGGAGAGATGAGAACCAGCGAAAAAGGGGTTAAACTCCAGTTACTGTTTTACATGGATTCTGGCAACTGTGTGAAGGAGTTCAGAGTGTGCCAGGCACAGTGGACCACCAGGCAAGGTACAACAAGGACTCTGTGCATCCTCTGGGCTCCCCGAGTTGTTGCGAGCCAGTGCAACTCATAATTCTGCAGGTCTCAAGTGGGAAACGTTGGAGGATTAGAAAATAAACACAGAAAGAAAAAGGTTGGAATTGGGAGGCTTCCTATAAACTAATGACCTACAAGAGTGAGTCTTCTCCCCCAAAACACTTTATTTATTGTGCAGAGAGCAAAGCCATTTGCAAAACAAAGAGAGCTCAGATACAAAATCACATTTCTGAGGCAAACCAAGAATTCTCTCAAGTGCAGAAAACCTGCCACCCTGAATAACATTTTAACTTCACAAAACAAAGGGTAAAAAGAAAACTGCCTACAGTCTCTTCAAGGGACATGGGGGATGAGATGAGTAGAAACAATCAGCATTATAGCTAACATGGAGCTGTGGGGAAGAGTTCAGCCTTTAGCACTTAAACCTTAAACTACAAGGATCTTTGTCAGCTTATAGTCTCCCACAGCCTCTAGCAACCTAATCAAGTGAGGTGGGGGGGGTGGGCAGCAAGAACCTTGTCGTCTTACTGCCAGTCCCCCACACCTCTGTCCCCCCAAAATCTAAACTGTCTCTTGCAGCCTATTTCTCACACCCAGTTGTGGTTTGCAGCTCACCTTTGCTCTCCTCCGACTTAATTCGAATTTCTTGCTTTGCCCAAGGCAAGGAGGGACCTGCATGAAGAATGGCAAGGGTGTGGAGAAGGGCATGCTGGACCATGGGGGGATCAAGAGGGCCCACACCATTGTTCCCTAGGCGGTTTGTCCTTGCCCTTCTCTCTTCTCCCTTCTTGAGGGATCAGCCAGTGCTTTGGGAAGAACAGTAAGGTGAGGAATGACACGGACTTATAATGGACTGAGGGACCCTCAGTTCCATTGGGAATCCAGAAAAGTGTAGACCTCTTGACAACAGCTAAATTCATTCTTGTTTTGCCTTCCCAGAAAATTGGGATCTCTGAAAATTGCCAATGGTCTTATGGACAGAAGACCTTTGATAGGCAATCTGCTTTGCAGAAGTTAGGACACAGCTGGCAAGCCCTGGACAGCAGGGAGAGGGGAAGCCCGCAGGGAATAGAGTTCCCCATGGAGACTTGAAGGGCTGACACTGAGTTCCTTGACAAGTTCTCTAAAATTATACTCTTAGAGCCTTCCCTGGGAAGGAAAACAGTTACAGATCCTTCTTGTTTGTGAAAATTACAGAGGGGTTGTTTGTTGGTGGTAAGAAAACACTTTTATTAATGTAAATACAATTCAGGGCAGAAAAGAGATTTTTTTTTTCAATAGGGAGCATTAATCCTCAAGTCTGATTAGGTCAGACGTTTCCACTGCTTACGAAGAGCTATGTAGGTTGACAGATGCTCTCTCTAGAAGTTTCTTAGGGTTAGGAAACATTCTCATTGCACTACTCAAATTTCTATTCAAGGAAATGAGTGACAAGTATCTTTGTGTTACGTGCTCCACATAAATGTGCGTATTATGCATGTGTGCTGTGTTGTAAGTTGGCTTGCCTGCAAATTTAGTTTCTCACTCCAGTGCAAACTGTGACCATGCATTTCAAATTGCCTAAATAAAGTTTTTAAGACGTGCATGGATTTCTGGATAGCCATGGGAGAATGACCTCTTAAAACACACACACACATATACAAAACCACTAGCTCCTTTATCAGCAATTTATGTGAGGGGCTCCCACTGGATGGCACCAGTTTGTGTGTCACAAGGGTGTATGAAAGGCCAAGAGCAGGGCTGTTTAACTCACAGTTCATCAGAGGAGTACCAGGGAAGCTACAGAGCCACGGGAGCAGTACCCACAATCCAGAAGGCAGCCAGAAGCACGTCACATGCGGGCACCAGCAGCCAGGCGATGCACAGCCCATCTGCCTAGATGCTGCCACAGCTGCGGTCCCCTACTGTGAGTACAGGATTGCACGTTTGAGGGACATGGCTGAAAGCGCACTGTCCATGTGTCCTAAACTTCCAAATAGCATGTAAAACACACAGGAAACCAGCAGGGAGATGGCGATGTAAGGGGTATAGGCAGAGGTGATAATCCTCCAAGAAATGTCAGGCAGAGATATTATCATCCCTATTTTACAGACGGAGACTTGGAGATTTAAAGGGAAGGACAGCTTCCCTGAGGAAGCGTAACAGAGATGAAGTGTTCTCCCCAAGTTCACATGGCTTAGAGGTTGCTGAGTGGGTATTTGAACTTGAGTCTACGTGGTCTAGATCTGGACTCTTGCCACACTAAACCCCACCGCCTATATCACAGAAATGAGAACTTAAAGGACATAGTACAGGTGAAGGCATTTTGGCAACTGTGAAAAGCTAAGTAGATGTAATGAATCCATATTATTTAAAGTCAAATCTCCTCAGACAAGCCTACAATAAGATAGTGGAAAATTATGGTTCAGAGGAATGTTCTTGCTTGCCAAGTCAATGATACTCCTTCCCAGATCACCAACAGTCATAAAGTGAGTTAATGACCAAAGAAAGCTTTTAATAGTGGGTTGGGCTACATGACCTCAGACATCCTGCCAAGTCAGTACTTCTGAGAATCAGGAATTTTATCAAAGCAGTAAGAATGTAGCCCTGTGCTGAATCTGACCTCAGAGAAAAGTGGAAGTCAGCAAAATGTTTTTCTTTTGTCTCTCATCTCATTTCTCTGCTCGTTCTTCCCCCTTTTGGCCCTCTGGCCCAGCAATCATCATTCACAGGGTTATCCTTGGGTTTTGTGTACCATGGGAAAGAGGAATTTGATAAGCGGATTCAAACTAAGAAAGGGAAATCTCACATTTGACCATTGGTTCCAGCATTGGGGGCTGAGTGATTTGGGAGTTTGTCATTTAACCTCCCTGGATCCCAGATTTCTCATCAATAAGATAAGAAAACCTGCCTTTAGAGATCATTGTAACCAGTGGGATGTGTAACATGCCTGACAGGCAGTTTGAACCCTTTGAATGTTGGTTCCCTTCGATCTTCTGGATGCAGTGACTGTTAGCAGAGTGTGATAATCCTCCAAGAAATGTCAGCATACTTCAAAAGTAATACCTAAAAAAGGCAACTTAGTACAAGGTAACAACCAGTTCAATGATGGATTATTTTCCTGAAGCAAGACATCTGGGCAGAAGAGATAAATTGGAGGTAGGGACGGGGTAATAATATGCATCCCTGGGCTTCTCCCAGTTTATTTCATAATGCATGCCTTTCTATAGCATTGTACAAATAAGACCAATGTAGGTAAGACAGTGTGAGGTTCTTTCTTTCCTTGACTTGATTAAATTGCAATTACTAAAACTACTTTTTCTTATACTAGAAATTCTTAATAAACGATTGTCATACATGGACAGTCAAGTAAACCTGAAAAAATATCAATCATTTATATAAAGAGAATGAATGTTCTAAAGATCCAAAGCTTCTTTGTCCAGAACTGGACAGCCCATGGCTTATGACAAATTACTGACAGGTTTAACAAACACCAATCTGGGCAAAGGAGAAGTTTAGAGGTGAAAGGCCCTCAGTCCTTCCTTCAAGGAGGGAACTGTCCAGAGAGAAATGGACGGTCTGACTGTGGAATCCTGCATTTCTTTGCATTCTAGTAATCTTTTATGCATTGCGTTTACTTTTAATAAGCCAGTGCTGTCAAAGAAACTGAGGCTTTTTTTTCCTCCAGTTGTAAAGTACTGGACATTTCCTCTGTTTTGTTAACTACTATATATCCCTGTCTAAATAGCCGGCCAAGATATAAACATTTGTGAAACAAGAGGATTATAAAGGTGATACTAACGAGAAGCAATTCTTCTGATCCACAATAGAGATGCATTTTAGCAGGCAGGTGATTAACAACAGCAATAGAAATACTGTCCATGTGGCATAATTTCTTTATGTCCTGGATTTAAGAAAACTTAAATACTATTGCAAAGAATTCATGCATGTGGGACATAGAGCCTTCTAACACAGCTTTTTTTTTTTTTTTTTTGCTAATAAACAATGAACAAACCTGGAAATGCTGAGGTTGCCGGTTCGAAACCCTGGGCTTGCCTGGTCAAGGCACATATGGGAGTTGATGCTTCCAGCTCCTCCCCCCTTCTCTCTCTCTGTCTCTCTCTCCTCTCTCTCTCTCTCTGTCTCTCTCTCTCCTCTCTAAAAATGAATAAAATAAAAAATAAAAAAATTAATAAACAATGAACAATTATTTGGAACTATATGCCCTTTACAGGTAATTGGACAAATGTTTACTTTTATGATAGGATGAGAAAGATGTGACCTTTTAAATTTTATTCAACTGGTAGGTGAGGGGGAAAAAAGGGAGAAAAAAATATAAATTGGAGAAGATAATTGTCTGGCACACTCTCAAAACATAAAAAACCAGTATAGTTTAATACAGCCCCAAAGCTTTGTAGGTTCCAGCTTTTTTTGGCAAAAATGTTTCTCAGTTCAAAACAGAGGAAATTATTAAAAGAATTCATGAACTTCTCTTAAATATCAAATAGCACTTTAAAACTACATTATTAAGTGAAAAGGAATGAAAATCACGATTAAATGTCCTTTAGAACCCATCTGTACTTTTCAAATTAAGAGACAATTCCAGGGAGACTACATTTTGCACAGTGTTGAAAACCAGACATTTGAAAATAGTTGCTTAAATACATAGTTCTGCTATCTATATATCTCCCTAACATACATATTTTGTCTTGAAAAATCACAGAGCAAGTTACTGCACATTTTTTTTAATTAGAAAAGGAGGAGCTTTAGCTTTCAACAATAATAATTTAGGTCTTTTTTTCCTAGAGAAGTACCAAACCTGCATTTGGGGTGGGGCTCAGGAAGAAGAAGGATAGTATAAAAATTGATTTAAGTAATTTATCTGCCTATTTAAAATGTTTTGTATATCATTTGTATAGCACAATATCTGTATAATATTTTAGAAATGGTTCTTTTACCTCACAACTGTTTAGAAACATGTGCCTCCTTTAAAAAAAAAAAAAAGACAACTTTTTTTTTTTTTAACTAGCCAGGATATTAAAATACCAGATTGTCTGGTTCAATACAGATGCCTGACAAACCTATTATAACTTTGTCAGCTCGTACAGCTCTTTCCCAAGAAATTTTGAGTTTGTTTTGTGCTACATTAGTGACTGCAGCGGTGGGAGGCTGGAAGATGCCCACTAAGCAGTCCCAGGCAGGGTGAGTCACAGCTGGAGTGAGGAAAGGCCACCGAAGCCCCAAGAAGGGGCCCGAACACAGCAGCCAACCAGACAGTGAGGGCAGAGCCTGTGTCCTAATGCTGAGGGTTTGCCTTCGAAAGAGCACTGGGTCCAGGTGGACAGCTGTCCAATCCACAAGGCCGTCACCCATGTTCATCTGAGCGCGGAGCAGACAGAGCGCTGAGCAGGAAGAATTCGGGCTTAGCTGGTATCGGCCATCTCCAGCTTATGGTTAGTCTCTGAAGCCATGAGTGGCCCACCCCTCAGAGTTGAGTGTATTGGTGGAAGATAAGCACATTGGGAAATTTTCCTTACATGCTCCATTCAGATCCATTTAAGGACAGCGTTGGACGATCAGGCTCACCACTTTCTGCAAGTCCCAGGTGGGATGGGAGAGGCTAGCTCTGTCCCCTAAAGGGTGCCATACATGGGTCCTTGTCTTAGGGAAACGCTTGGGCTTGGTTGAAAACGGGCATCCAAAACAAGTCAGAAGGACTAAGGTGGGTTTGGTTTCCAAGGGGTAAGCAACAAAGGAAGTCAAAGACACAGGAAGCAGGAGTTAAGGAGTAGCAAATTAAAGCAGTAAAGCAGGAAGTAGCTTCAGTGGGTTCTGGAGACAGCCAGAGCTGTTACAAGGAAGTAAGGAAGGCTATACCAAGACTGGAACCCATCACACAGAATACTGGATATTGTCCAGTGTCTCTTGGGTTAGGGGTGAGAACTTATATAGTAAGAGATGGCTACTAACTAGATGGCTTCTAAAGAAGGTGAGAGATTTACCACTGTCAAGTTTTTGCTGAGGGGACTTATGCAAATGTGGGGGCAGCACTGACTTTAGAAGGGTATGGAAAGAGGGTAGTGGAGAACTGCTAACAAGAGGAAACACGTGCTCATGTGAGTGATGAAGTCTGGGGGTGTTTCTGTGTGGTGTGGATGTTAGCTCTGTCCTCCCTTCCTTCCTTCTACCTATTGAGCTAGCCCTTCAGCAGAGCTGATGTTAACGGTTGATGTTTTTGTTCTGGTGGACGGGGAGAGCATGGAAGCAATATCTGTCTGGTGGAAGAAGGGCACAGGTGGTGACAGTGTGGCAGAGCAGAGAGACCCTCCCAGCCCTTCGAGCCCTGCTCCTTGGGTGAGATTGGACAAGGGTGTGTCCCTGCTTTCCTAGTACATTTCCAAATGTTCTCTAGCATGAGAAAGATGAGGTCTCACACCACCATTCTGGCCTGTAGTCCTCCAAGCAGAGCAGATAGAGAGTTAAGATAATTAGCAACTTTTTTTGTCTCGGTATACTGGGGATATCTGTGAGTGTGGGTGAGCCGAATGCAAAGTTGGAAATGAGGTGAACAAGATGCAGAGGGGCAACTGGTGTTTTTAGAAGGATGTAGTAGGAGACTTTCATTACCTCAAAGGGCTCGCAGTAGCCTTCTAAATTATCAGCTTGGGATATTTAAATAGGGTGTTTTCTTTTCTTTTTCTTTCTTTTTCTTCCTTTCCCTCCTCCTCCTCCTCCTCTTCTTCATCTTCTTCTTTTTCCTTTTTTTTTCTTTTTTTGCTGTAATGAGAATATAATTCTCTCTGAATAAAGAGAAAAATATGGTGATAATAACTTCCAGACTGCAGTGGAGTAAATAGAGCAATAGTCCTTTTTAAGAAGTTGATATTCCTATGTTAGTGAAGTGACTTTGTGTGTGTGTGCACGCATGTACCAATAAGTTGTGTTTGGCAATCAGTGATAGAACACATTTAACACACACACACACACACACACACACACACACACAGCCTTCTCCTCAGTACATGCAAAGCAAATTAGAGTGAAACAAACACCATCTGCTCATTTCACACTCAGCGAAGAAGCACACCAACTTTTTCTCAAGGTTGGGAAGTCCAAACTCAAAAAAGACACTCTTGTATTATGCTATAAAAAAAAGGAAAAGAAAAAAAAAAGCCTCTTGGAAGCAGAAACTGCATATGTTTAGAGTAGCCCAATACTTCCCATGACATCACAGGAGCCACACTGATAAGGGCTAAAAAGCCAAGGGCTTCTTTCCAGGGATGTCCCATGGAGTTAACATAGTGGCAAAAAATCCTGTTTCACTAGCTAATTGCTTTTCTGTGATTTTGGTCCCCTGATGTAGATGTGGGAAAACAGCAGTAGGAAAAGACCATCACAATCACCAGTCTTGCTTTCAGGGCTGAGAGAAAGACAGTGAAGTAGAAAGAGAAGTCACACTCAATTTCAGAGTCCTATTCTGTTTGGATATTTTTTCTTTCCTGTAGCAACAACTTTTCGTTCTTTCTTTCTTTTTTACAAGCACTTAAAAAATAAAATACAAATCCCTAATTAAACTCCATTATTCTATTCAAAGATGATGCTTTGTATTAGAGCAGAAACTCAGTCATTTGATTCTACCTCTATTTACTTTGCTCTGCCAGGCTCTGGTTCAGAAGTATAGATAAGAAAACGTTCCGACTAATTCATATGAACACCTCCAGAGATTTGAAAAATGGCAGTCCTTTGGCTTTGACAGCAAATCTTAAACTCCACACAGTTCTAACTAGCCACCAATTAAATAATGCTGCTCTCAAGAGGGCCCCTGGAACAATAAGCATCTGGACTTGTCTAAGAGACCAGACCTTTGCAATATATGGTCTTGGGAGAATCGAGTCTCATACTATGTACACCACGCCTTGCTGGCAAGTGCGTTGGTAATTTCCAATCTCCTGAAAGAAACAGGAGATTAAAATAAAAAGGTGCCTTGTGAGAAGCTAAGTGCCAAACAATTGTACATGATGGAAAGTGGTACCTGTTTTTATTCATAAAGTTTTTGTACCAGAATTTTGGGTTTTGGTGAACAAGACCGCATTAACTTGAATTCATTCATCCATTCAGCCATCTGTCAGTGTGTCCATCTGCCCGGCAAGTGTTAACCCAGTGCCTATGAGCTAGCCCCCAGAATCACCAACGGTAGACAAATAAGGTGTGGTCCCTGCCCTGGTGGGAGAGGCAGACCTGCAAATTATAATATAGCAATAAAATGCAAACGCAGAACCATGTTTAAAGCGGGACAGGTAACTATTAAAGGAAGAAGTACAATAGTTGGCTAATATGAAGGTGGATGTGCAGGGCTTTGAGGTCTTGGGTGAGCAAAGTCTTCTGGAAAAGTTGATTCATGAAAGAGAAGTTGGAACTTACCAAGCATGTGCATTCTAATCAAAGGGCACAGCTTGGCCTGACCAGTTGGTGGTGCACTGGATAGAACGTCAAACTGGGATGCAGAGGACCCAGGTTCAAAACCCCGAGGTTGCTGGCTTGATCACAGACTCATCCAGCTTGAGTGTGAGGTCGCTGGCTTGAGTATGGGATCATAGACATGACCCCATGGTCTCTGGCTTGAGCCCAAAGTCACTGGCTTGAGCAAGGGGTCACTCGCTCTGCTGTAGCCCCCAATCAAGGCTCATATGAGAAAGCAATCAGTGAATAACTAAAGAGCCACAATGGAGAATTGGTACTTCTCATCTCTCTCTTTTCCTATCTGTCTGTCCCTATCTATTCTCTCCGTCTCTGTCTCTGTCACAAAAAAAGAAAAGAAAAAAAAAGCACAGCCTGAGCAAAGGGGCATGAAGGCATGAAAAAGCACAGGGTAGCCAAAGACCTGTGTGATATGGCCACTGGGTTTTGTGTGGCAACATTAGGGATGAGCCTGGAAAAGTAGGTGTTATAAAGAATCGTACGGGTTACGTAGAGACACCAAGGCAGGTTACAGAAGAAATTTTAGGAGGAGTTTTATTAATTAGTTGGCTAGCTACATGGGGCATAATCCCAAATCATGTAGGGCCTAATACAGTTCCAAGCCTGTTTTTATACAAAATCAAGTACTGGTTGGAGTGGGTAAAAAGGGGCTTATGATCCCTTTGTCTAGACCAGGGGTAGTCGACCGTTTTATACCTACCGCCCACTTTTGTATCTGTTAGTAGTAAAATTTTCTAACCGTTCACCCTGGCCAGTTGGCTCAGTGGTAGAGCGTCGGCCTGGCGTGCAGAAGTCCCGGGTTCGATTCCCGGCCAGGGCACACAGGAGAAGCGCCCATCTGCTTCTCCACCCCTCCCCCTCTCCTTCCTCTCTGTCTCTCTCTTCCCCTCCCGCAGCCAAGGCTCCATTGGAGCAAAGATGGCCCGGGCGCTGGGGATGGCTCCTTGGCCTCTGCCCCAGGCGCTAGAGTGGCTCTGGTCGCAGCAGAGCGACGCCCTGGAGGGGCAGAGCGTCGCCCCCTGGTGGGCGTGCCAGGTGGATCCCAGTCGGGCGCATGCGGGAGTCTGTCTGACTGTCTCTCCCCATTTCTAGCTTCAGAAAAATAAAAATAAAAATAAATAAATAAAAAATAAAATAAAATAAAAAAATTTTCTAACCGCCCACCGGTTCCACAGTAATGGTGATTTATAAAGTAGAAAAGTAACTTTACTTTATAAAATTTATAAAGCAGAGTTACAGCAAGTTAAAGCATATGATAATAATTACTTACCAAGTACTTTTTTTTTTTTTTTTGCATTTTTCTGAAGCTGGAAACGGGGACAGTCAGACAGACTCCCGCATGCGCCCGACCAGGATCCACCCGGCACGCCCACCATGGGGCGACGCTCTGCCCACCAGGGGGCGATGCTCTGCCCATCCTGGGCGTCGCCATGTTGCGACCAGAGCCACTCTAGCGCCTGAGGCAGAGGTCACAGAGCCATCCCCAGCGCCCGGGCCATCTTTGCTCCAATGGAGCCTTGGCTGCGGGAGGGGAAGAGAGAGACAGAGAGGAAGGCGCGGTGGAGGGGTGGAGAAGCAAATGGGCGCTTCTCCTGTGTGCCCTGGCCGGGAATCAAACCCGGGTCCTCCGCACACTAGGCCGACGCTCTACCGCTGAGCCAACCGGCCAGGGCACCAAGTACTTTATGTTGGATTTTCGCTAAGTTTTGCAGAATAAATCTTTATAAAACAACTTACTATAGTTAACTATATCTTTTTATTTACACTTTGGTTGCTCCACTACCACCCACCATGAAAACTGGAATGCCCACTAGTGAGTGGTAGGGGCCAGGTTGACTACCACTGGTCTAGAGTTATATGTTACTCTCATGACTTTAGGGTGAGTCAGAGTATATGAATTCTTGATTAAGGTACATAAACATTGTTTTTCTAAGGTTTTCAGATAAATTCTATCTTCTTTGCTCTGTGTGGCAAGTGGTCCCAGGCACCCTTTCAGAGAATTCTAGGAATCAGCTAAACTATGACTAGATGACCCAGCTGCCCTTGTAAGCCAGGAAGCTCCTGCATTCTTCTCTCTCCCTTCTCCACAGAAAGGAGGGGGTAAGAGGCCTGACTTTTCCTCTTTAAAATGGCATTGCTAATGCTAAGTTTTACAGTTCCTTGGCACCTTATCACATAGGCACGGGTTAGAGTAACAGAGATATTCCAGGCCGTGTCTAGATATTTCCCTGTATACCGTGGGCATCCCCGATAGGATTTCAGGAGGGTATGTTTAGAATCATTTCTATGATGGTCTCAGGGAAACTGATGGGAGGAGAGTAAAAACAAGAAGGACACTTAAGAGGGCAAGTTACCACGGTGATCCCACCACGTGACTGCGACCACCCACTGCGTTGCCTTCCTAAAGCTTTGCCTGGGATCAAACCAGCAACCTCCTTTTTCAGCCTTTGCATTTCTGGACTGAAAAAAAAATGCCAGTGTGAGTCAATCTAGTTTTTTTTTTTTTTTTTAATATCATGGATCTCATAGCAACTGAATATTTTTATGGCATACTGGGGTTGAGCATACAACGGAGTCTGCCTGTGGCCACCCAACCAGTGCAAGGGCTGAAGGGATCAGTAGCCCAGTTTCACCTATAAATCCTTGTGCCTCAGTGACTCTCAGTGTTGGAAGCAGTGACATAATAAGTGACCTCCACTAGAGCACAGCCAGAAGCCGAGCTTTGGTTTCCTGATCTCAGTCACCCTGTCTTTCTCCTCTCATGCCACTGTGCTACCTCTCAGAGCTGGGCTATAGGAAAATGACTGTCTCCAGGTATACAAAAATGGGTAAATAGTCCATAATGGCCAACCAAGGAAACTGGAGAATATTCAGGACTGAAGTCCTAGAAGATAAGCATGTTCATTCATAAACTATAGGATAGGGCGTAAGGAGGTTTACAGTTGCAAGTATGAAAAAAATGATTTATTTTTGCATTATTATTTATTAATTATTGTATTATTTTCCACATGAGCAACTTCAAACCTACTTTTGTCTCACCCTGTATCAAAGGAGAAAAATGAACAGTGTGATTTATAGATTACATTCTGCATTGGATGTGTCCGCATTATTATTTGTGGCTGATGAAGCATCTCTGGTATCTGGCACATGTAGACACAGGGATTTTAAATAATCTATGAAAGTAAAGTAGTGAGTGAGTAGTAAAGCTAGAAATAAAAAAGTCTATTTCTTTTGATGTATAGCTAAAGTACCTTCCTTGCAAAAGTAAGCAATAGTTACCCTTTCTTTCTCATCAGAGTTTTTGTGTTGGTGAGAAGGGATCAGGCGATAATGTTATTTTTAATTTGTTATTTGGTCGATGAATAATTCATTTAAAATAAAGTCTTGATTTTTTTTAGCTTATTTCAGGGTCCAAAGCAATGATTAAAACATCAGACTGGTTTTTATTTTTAATTTTACTTATTGAATTTAGTGAGAGGAGAGAGAAAGACAGGAACAGGGACCTGTTTCCACCTGTGCCTTGACTGGGTTTCAAACCAGCAACCTCTGTGTTTCAGGACAATACTTTAGCCAACAGAGCCAGCCAGCCAGGGCTGAAAAATCAGACTGTTTAATACACCAGTATGGGGCATGGCAATCTTCGCAGAACATCTTCTCTTGTTTTCTGTCACACTGCTGGTGAACTCCTTTTGCATGATATCACATCACAAGATTTTCTTCTTACCATCAACTTTACAATCCAATTATTAAATGAATCTTCTGGGGGTTTTTCCCCTTAATGTTTGTTTCATTGCAATGAAAAGAGCTAAACTGAATGTTCTGAAAGTATCAGTCAAGTTGGCAGAAAGAGTAAAAGGCATTTGTCTTCACCTCCTCTTTGTATTCAAAAGCCCCATAGCTAGGACTAAGAAAGGAACGCCTGCTGCTGGTAACATTGCACTTCTGAGTTGTCCTGCCGAGACTGCCAACACAGTAGCCAAACAACTGTAGTAATTTCTGGAAGCCATTTGTGACATTGACACTTGGCTCATTGGCTCATTGTGAACAGCACCAAACTGCTCAAATCATTTCGTACAGTTTCGAAAGTTGCTGTCATACAACAGAAGCTCTCGATGGTTGTGACTTGGTTAAGTTTGCGTGCTTACTTACAAACTTCCATTTGGTGTTTCTGTTTGTATTAGAATCAAGGCAAAGGACTCTTAAATTCTTCCCATATTTCTTCTACTCAATACAAATCAAAAGCAGTTTCAGAAATGTCTTTCTGTCAAGACATCCAGCCAAGTAAGAAGAAAATGTCATGTCTTTGGAGAGTTGCATTTTCTCAATAAAGCACTATTCAGGCATATTTGTTACCTCAATTAGCCTGATTTAGTGGTTCAGTCAGTGAGCTGGGGTCTCTGGCATTAAGCGGAGTAATTTGATTTCTAAGTTGCTATGCTAGTAAAGGATGAAAAACCATCCAAAGCAGTCACATCATGTCCAGAAAGCAGATGTGCAGATCTTGACCTTTTCAGCGGCACCACTGTCAGGGAAACATGCTGGGTTACATGGCTGGAGGGTCCAACTTTGACCACCAGTTCCCTGAGAATGCTGGGAGGTGACAGAATGAATATTCCTTTTGGAAAGTCAGCTCCAGTGAACTGATCCTTTTTCTTCCCTGCCTTTAGCTGGTAAAAGGTTCAAGCAGACAGCCCTGGAGACAGCACCACAGGGCAGATTTCAGAAAGGGAGCGTGTTCTTCTGAGTGGCTATCAATCTGGACTCCTCCCCCTTCACTTCATCCAGATGCCATGAAACTAATCTGATGCTGAGATAATGTGCTTTGGGAAAGGGATTGCACTGTGACTGGGATGACTTAACCTCACTCCTGCGGGAGAAATGTGGTGGCTTGCATTTATGTAAATAAGAGACAAGGAGAATGGGATCGAAATCACCTAAGCAAATGTGTTGTCCCTCTCTTAATTCCCTACTGAACTAAGCTGATCAGTGTAACATAAAAAATGATCATTTCTAGCCTGACCTGTGGTGGCGCAGTGGCTAAAGCGTCGACCTGGAAATGCTGAGGTCGCTGGTTCGAAACCCTGGGCTTGCCTGGTCAAGGCACAGATGGGAGTTGATGCTTCCAGCTCCTCCCCCCTTCTCCCTCTCTGTCTTTCTCCTCTCTAAAAATGAATAAATAAAATTTTAAAAATTAAAAAAAAAAAAAAGATTATTTCTAGCCTGTCCTGTGGTGGCACAGTGGATAAAGCATTGACCTGGAACGCTGAGGTCACTGGTTCAAAACCCTGCACTTGTCTAGTCAAGTCACATATGGGAGTTGATGCTTCCTGCTCCTCCCCCCTTCTCTCTCACTCTTTCTCTCTCTCTCTCTCTCTCTCTCTCTCTCCTCTCTGAAATTAATAAAAAAAGAGATACAAACCTTTAAAAAATAATAATTAAAAATGATCATTTCAAGAAATTATAAAGCTAACTCACTTTCATTCCTGCCTCAAGAGTAAATAAATCTCAGCTGGTTACAAAGATATATATTACACCAGCTGGGAATCTTTTGGTGGCACGAGACAGGCAACCAATTCAAATTAGCCTGAGCAAAAAAGAAGATTTATTAGACCAAGACTGAATCCCAAGTGTAGTTAAACAACTACAAGTGTAGACATGAAGCGGTACGTCAAGAACTCCAGGAACTGGGGACTAGATGACATTCAAATACAGGGGGTCCTCAGGTTATGACAGTCTCGATATATGACATTTCGAGTTTAGACATTCCCATAAAAACTTTAAAAATTGAGACGTGAGTGTTAGGCAGATTTTGGAAGAGAAGTCATCAACCTTCCGGACTAGCCTGGAACAATTCTTTCAGAAGGTAGAGAGGCCTGCAACAGATCCTGTAGCCTCTACATCAGCTGCTTCTCGAGATGAAACACCTGTAGTACAGGTAGAAACATCTCCAGTGTCTCCTGCATGTTCCTTCAGACAATTCTGATTCACCTGACCCAGTATCTCCAGCACCTTCTGCAGGTTCTCCTGCCTCTCCAGCTCCCTCCTCCCAATAGATCACTCGCTCCCTCGCTCCCACCTTGCAATGCCCCTTCCAGTGTGCACGCCAACCACAGGAATAAAGGTAAGGAATTTTTTTTACACTCATTTTTTTGTCATTTTTTCCTGTTACTATAGTATAATATACAGTACAGTATATTTATGTCCCTTTCCTATTTCTGTGGCTTAGTTGTGTTTTTATATTCTAGATTATGATTTTACAACTGTGTTAGGATAGGTAAGTGACTTAGGCTAGGGTATGTTTCAACTTAGACCCAAAGTCAGGTTCTTACTGTCATAGGAACGGAACCGTGTTGTAACCCGAGGACTCAGATATAGTCTTATAAATCACTGCTTCATTCTCTTTTGCTAGATGCTAGTTTTCTCCGTGTGCTGAAAAAAACATGACCTCGGACAGTTCTTGGTTTTAAAATGTTAAACCTTAAACAACCAGGATGAAGCTAGTGTTGGTCTCTGAGTGGTAATCCAAGTCAAAGAGTCTCTCATGGGCTCAAATTAGGTTGGGCATCCATTCACAGACCAATTGAGTGTGGCCAGTCTATAAGAGTACCATGACTGGCCAATCTCTGGTCAGGTGTCTATAACAACACCTGATCAACCATGGCCAGGAGTTGGGGTTGCATGGTAGCTTCAATGGTGACCAGGTGTTTGGAGGAGAATAGGAGAATGAGTGATAGGCACACCCATAGGTGTCCACTACAAATAGCTAAAACAGAAAGGAAAAAGTTTAAAAATTAAAAACAAAGCGAAGATATATTAGGCACATAGAAAAAGTAAAATTAAAAGCAAAAACCAGCCTGATCTGTGGTAGCTCAGTAGATAAAGTGCCAACCTAGAATGCTTACCTGGTCAGGGCACATATGAAAAGCAACTACTATGAGTTAATGCTTCCTGCTCCTCCTTCCTTTTCTCTCCCTTCTTTCTAAAATCAATAAATAAAATCTAAAAAAAAAAAAAGCCAAAGCCATTCAGCAAAGACAGTAATGTTATTTTGATAATAGGTATATTTCAAAATAAAAACATAACTAATAAATCATAAAATATCAAGGAACTTAGAGTAAAACCTGTTAGAAATATAAGGGAAAATAGAATTGTGTGTCTGTAGAACTAAAGCAATTCCATTAAAAAGCTTTTTAAATGGAAAAAGAGTTCAATAAAATGGTAGGATTAGATAAATATACAAAAATCAATAGCCAGCCTGTGTAATAGCAATATTGTTAATAATGTGATGGTAAAGGAAATCTCATTCCTAATAGCATCAAGAATACAAAAAAATGGTAGAGATCAGACTGGGATGCATATTTGATCAAATTAGTATACAATGTATGTATTTGAGAGAATAAACCATAAAGAATAACAAAAGAATAAATGTTAAAGGTACACATAGTTAGAGACAATTAGCCTTGTCAGATATTAGAATGTCTTATACTGGGATAATTAAAATATGTGTTATTAATGCAAAATAGACAGATGAAAATATCAACAATCTTGAAACAGATCTTGATATGTTAATATATGACAAATATAACTGCAGAAATAAATGTATGAGGAAAAAAAAATCATTCAGCAAAGAGTGTTGAGACAACTGGTGGTTATGTAAAGAGAATGCAGCACACCACCAAAATTAAGAGTGAATCAATAATTTGGAAAAGTTATTTGTAGCAAATAGTCAAAATTAATCTCTCTACTCTTTAAAAGCTCATTCAAATAAATAAATTTGAATAAGCAAAGATTACAAAATAGCATAAATACTCAACAATCCCACCTCAAAGGTGGGAATGCAAATTGATACAATCATTTGTAATGCAATTAAGAATGCATAATTTGTTGATAAAAACATAAAAGAGCCTGACCTGTGGTGGCGCAGTGGATAAAGCGTTAACCTGGAAACACTGAGGTTGTAGGTTCGAAACCCTGGGCTTGCCTGGTCAAGGCACATATGGGGAGTTGATGTTTCCTGCTCCTCCCCCCTTCTCTCTCTCTCTCTCTCTCTCTCTCTCTCTCTCTCTCCCCCCTCTCTATAATGAATAAATAAAATCTAAAAAAAAAAAGATCAGTGGTTTTCAACCTTTAAAATTTATATATATATATATATATATATATATATATATATATATATATATATATATATATATAAAAGATATTCACATTTCTTGGCTCAGTAATTCTTTCTTTGGTAAACTACCATATCTTGACAAAGTAATTTGAAAAAAATTAAAAGTATTATGAACAAATATACTCATTGAAGCATGTGTGTTTTATGGTGCTTATTATTACCTGGCATTTGTTTATTGCCAGTCTTCCCCCACTAGAATGTAAGCCCCATGAGAATTTGCCTAATTTTTTACTACTGTAATTCTAAGCCCCAGAACTCTGCCCAGCACATGGTAGAAAGCTGATGAATATTTGTGGCATGGATTCTAAATGTCCAACAATAAGACATGTAGAAAGATTATAGACCCAATCATTATAAACTTAATATTCATACATCATCAGGAGCATTAACTCTTTCCCAAACCGGCATACAATTTATGGCAGACTGGTGATTGAAAAACACTGATTTAGATAATTATTTATCTGTTCAATATAATATTGTGAAACTGTTAACATATATTTTTAAGAATAACAACTTATAACATGGGGAAATATTTATTATGAGGTAATCAAGTTTAAGAAAGCAGAATATATTTTTTACCTATGTATTATGATTACAAATTTTCTTACCAAGTTAAAAACAAAGTTAGAAACAAGCGTAAGAAAGTATATAGAAAGCCCTGGCTGGTTGGCTCAGTGGTAGAATGTCAGTCTGGTGTGTGGATGTCCTGGTTTCAATGCTCAGTCAGGGCACACAGGAGGAGCACCCATCTGCCTCTCTACCCTTCCCCCTCTCACTTCTCTCTCTCTCTCTCTCTCTCTCTCTCTCTCTCTTCCCCGCCTGCAGCCATGGCTCAATTGAAGAGAGTTGGCCCCAGGTGCTGAGGATGGCTCCATGGCTTCCGCCTCAGACTCTAAGAAGAGCTCTGTTGATGAGCAACAGAAAAACACTCCAGATGGACAGAGCATCGCCCCCTAATGGGCTTGCGAGGTGGATCCCAGTCAGGCAGCATGCAGAAATCTGTCTCTTTGCTTCCCTTCCTCTCATTGAATAAAAAAAAAGAAGAAGAAGACTATATAGGAAATATTACAAAGTTTCTTTTCCTTTATATATTATGATTACAAATTTTTTTTTTTTTTGTATTTTTCTGAAGCTGGAAACGGGGAGAGACAGTCAGACAGACTCCCGCATGCGCCCGACCGGGATCCACCCCGGCATGCCCACCAGGGGCGACGCTCTGCCCACCAGGGGGCGATGCTCTGCCCCTCCAGGGCGTCGCTCTGCCGCAACCAGAGCCACTCTAGCGCCTGGGGCAGAGGCCAAGGAGCCATCCCCAGCGCCCGGGCCATCTTTGCTCCAATGGAGCCTTGGCTGCGGGAGGGGAAGAGAGAGACAGAGAGGAAGGAGGGGGGGTGGAGAAGCAAATGGGCGCTTCTCCTATGTGCCCTGGCAGGGAATCGAACTCGGGTCCCCCGCATGCCAGGCCGACGCTCTACCGCTGAGCCAACCAGCCAGGGCCACAAACTTTTTTTCACTAGAGAGAAATAAAAATGAAAGGAGACACACTAAATGTTATAATGATATGGAAAGAGGGAAGAGAGGTGCTTTTCCTCTTGTATTTAATTTGGTCATTTTCTATAATATGCATTTCTTTAATAAGTATCAAATGGAATACTTCTTAAAATCACCAATGATTTTTAATTATCATCACCAATGATTAACTCAATGATTTCAAATTAAAATAATGACAAGCAGGAAAAAGAAAGGAAGAACAGCAAAAGTACTAAAATAGGAAATTATAAATAAATGTTTTGCTTTATTTTAATATAATTAGATAAGTGTGGGCTTAAAAATATGAAAATCTATAAAGTTGGTTATCCATTGAGTCACTGCTTTTGTTTTCCAATCACACCACCCCCTTAAGTTCCTCCTATATAGAATTTTTTTTTTCTTCTTTTCCAAGTGAGAGGAGGGGAGACAGAGAAACAGACTCCTGCATGTGCCCTGACCAGGATCCACCTGGCAACCCCTGTCTGGAGCTGATGTTCTGCCCATTTGGGGCCATGCTTGCAACTGAACTATTTTTAGCACCTGAGGCAGAGGCTCCATGGAGCCATCCCCAGTGTCCAGGCTGATGCACTCGAACCAATAGAGCCATGGCTGTGAGAGAGAACGAGAGAGAGAGAGAAAGAAAGAAGGGGAAAGGGAGGGGTGGAGAAGCAGATGGTCACCTCCTGTGTACCCTGACTGGGAATCAAACCTGGAACATCCACATGCCAAGTGGATGCTCTACCACTGCACCAACTGGCCAGGGCCATATACAGAAATTTTGAAGCTTTCAAATAACCTTAAAAGATACAGATTCCTGGGATGTATACCTGGGGGTTTCTAATTCAAAAGGATTGGGGTGAGGCCTAGGAATCTCTGTGTGTTTTAAACATAGTCCCTGGGGGAATCTATGTTTGGGAATCCCTGGTCTAAGTGGCAGGGAAGTTTTTCCTCCTGGGAGCATATCTGCCCGGGGGGTCACTCTTGCTCCTTCAGTGTTGCCCCAGCTGCTACAGCTCTTGGCTGTCCGGAGGCTGTGTGTGCAGAATCTACAACACTTATGCTAGGGCCCTCCTCTAGCTCTCTTGGGCCTCCACCTACCACACCACAGGCTGTGTCAGGCTGGGCTGAACTCCTCACAGTCCACAGTCTTCAACATGGTACCCTGGTCACCATGACTCAGAAACCCTCCTCTCACTGGTAATTGTCCTGTAGGCTCATTTTAAAATGTTCTGTGCTCCCCACCTCTCCTACCCTGGCCAAGGATGCACGCTCAGTGCTGAACCTCTTTCCCAACCATTTCCACGGAAGTCGTTGGGTTGTAACCAAACACCTTGATTGCTCCAGTCTCTGCACAAGCACTCCCTCTTGCTCCTGCTTTATTTGAAACCTGACTCTCTCCTGAGGCCACTTCTCCTGTGGACCTCATTTGTTCTGATCTCTAGTGACCATTAGGTGGTATCAATGTTCACCTGGGCCTCCCCTGCCATCTCCACCATTTCACTTACATTTTAAAGAATAATAATAATACAAAAAAAGAAAACAAGCAAAAAAAAATTGTTTGATTTTGAGAATCATGGCACCCAGCTCAGTGTCTATCTTTTGTCATCTAATGACCAACTTCTGAATCACTTCTCAGATATTTTAAGAGCAAAGTGGCTTGCTTTTTTCTCCACTCCAACCACTCCATGTCTGCCATCCTGGGTGATGTCATTGGCCCTGTGGATGACCCACCTCTTAGCCATACCGCTTCTGCTCTCCTCTTCTCCCCTCCCCACCACCTTTGACACCTGGGAAGAGACTGTGTGGCAACATACAGGGCAGGAAAAGGTCAACATAGAGCAGCACACTCATTGGTTCCTTTTGGACCAGACCCTGGAGAGAGGCAGCTTTCTCGGTTTTTTCCCAGTCAGTGGTCAGGTTGGGGGGTGCCTTCTGCTTGAGAGTTTCTCAGCTCAGGATGGCCCAGCACGGATAAGGGAAAGAAATCAAAACATGGGCAACTCTTGCATAGAATGTAAACTAAAGGAATAAGTGAGCTTCTCGAGGTTTTTATGTTGCCTAATTCAGCTCCCCAGGGTTGGAGAGCAAATTGGGTGTATGCTTGTGGAAGGAGTTGTAACTTGGAATAAGAGGCCTGGCTGTTCTCTGGTAATTACCTTTTTTTTTTTTTTTGGCCACTTCATATCCTTTGTGGAAAGCAGATTGGTGTGTGTGTGTGTGTGTGTGTATGTTTGCACAGCATATGCAAGCTTAATGTCAGGCAACTGGACGGAACTGAGTCCAGAGCAGTGGGAAGGAAACTCTGAGCATTTGCAAAACATACAAGTAACGCATTAACAAGTAGTGCACCAAACACTATTGCCTAAAAGTTTCTTGGATCCCTTCACTCTTCCAGAACAGGGTACACAACCCCCTATCTTTATGCTCTGGCTTCCTTACTCACACGTAGTGCATTTACTTTTGAATATCAAGGGCTTCTGTTCCTTGACATTCTCATTTTATCCTACTCATTCTTCCTGCTCTGGGTTTATTTCCTAGCCAATCTCAATGAAACCCCTTGATTTGCCACTCCAATAATTCACTTAACATCCTTGAGTGCCTCTATCCCTTATCGGTTGATATCTTTGCCACCCTAGAAAGTCTGGGTGGCCAATCCAACCATCCACCACCTCCCTGCTTACCGTGCATTGCCTTATAAGTACTAGATGGAGAAAAATCACAAATGTGTCCTTTCTGATTTCAGTTGGGCCCACACAAAGCTTCCTCTCTTAGTCCTTCTTTGACCCTCACAAACATTTACCACTCTTCTTAAACACCTAACCACACTTCTTCTCTTCTTGCAGTAGTGACTTTGGCACCTACTTCATGGAGAATATCAAGACCCTCAAAGATGAACTGTGTGTCCTCTGACCTACAAACCTATTGCACATACCCATTTTTGCTTCCTTCTTTTCTGGCTCCTCCCCTCAAAGCAAATACTTTGACTTATATCTAAATCCCTTTCCATAATTAAAAAAAAAATCTTTATATCAACACCAAATATTTAGGCCTTAGACAAATGTTTATAAGCCCCGGGACCAGGCTGGGCAGTTGGGATATAGTGATAAATGGAGCCCATCTGCAGTAGATGCCGGTGGAACTGATGAGTGCTTCTTTTTCCACAGATCACACATTTCTTCTGTGCTTCCTCGGTGACTGTGGGACCTGGAATGTTATGAATGGTATGGAGTGAGCACCTACACCAAGATTAGCAATTAATCCTTTCACTGGGAGATTTAAAAATGCAGACTGACAGTCAGAATCAGACTGTCACAAGGTAACTTGGAAGGTGGCCATTTTCTGCCATGTGGACAAGAACAGAGAGAGAGAGCCATTCTGCAGCTGAGGCAGATTCAGAAAGATGTATAAGCAATAGATACTTCAAAAGAGGACTTTCTGGGTTCTTAAGATGCTGCAATCTCTGTTCCCATGGTCTGGCTGCATCCTTGTCGTGAGGTTCTAGGGTCCTTCCAATAAAATCTCTTTCCACTTAAGATACTATTTTGTGTTGGATTCCTGTGAAAAACCAAGGTCCTATCATTCTTGCTGGAAAGTTGGACTGCCTTGTTTTGTAAATACTGTCTTTTGGGACCCAGCCCATGTGTCGTTGAGGATAGAGGACTTGGAGAAAATGCCAGGATTCTGGTTTGTTTGTTTTTTTTTTGTATTTTTCTGAAGTTGGAAATGGGGAGGCAGTCAGACAGACTCCCGCATGCGCCCAACCGGGATCCACCCGGCATGCCCACCAGGGGACGATGCTTTGCCCATCTGGGGCGTTGCTCTATTGCAACCAGGGCCATTCTAGCACCTGAGGCAGAGGCCATAGAGCCATCCTCAGCGCCTGGGCCAACTTTGCTCCAATGGAGCCCTGGCTGCGGGAGGGGAAGAGAGAGTGAGAACGGAGAGGGGGAGGAGTGGAGAAGCAGATGGGCACTTCTCCTGTGTGGCTGGCCGGGAATCGAACCCGGGACTCCCATATGCCAGGCCTACGCTCTACCACTGAGCCAACTGGCCAGGACCAAGATGCTGTTTTTTATTTTCAGCCTTCATTAAGGTGTTATGAGAATGGAACATGCTCAAATATAGCTGACAGCTCCCTAAAAACCACAGGGCCAGGGTGTAACTCTGTTCTGGAAGGTCATTTTCTGCCTTTTGCCAATTGTCTGAGACTACTGAGGTCAGATCATCATGGGTCTTGCTGAATCACAGCTGCCAAATTATCTACTACCGCATTTCTAAACCTATCAATTATCTTCTTTCTCTCTGGAATCTTCAACACTTCCCTTTCTTCTGGCTCCTTCCATCAGCCCTCAAGTCCACTCCCCTCTTAGCAAAATCGACTCTAGATTTCCCCACTCTTTCTTCCTGTTACAGGTAAGCAACTTCAGGGCATTGTTTATATCCTGTGACAAGACATAGCAATCAGGTTGCCTTGCCTCTGCAACTACACTGACAATGGTCATCCATGACTGCCTTATGACTACATCCAGTGAATGCTTTCCAGGGCTTACCTTGCTTGACTTTGCAGGAGCACATGACACTCCTACCACTCCTGCATTCCTGAGACACTTTCTTTGCTTGGCTTCTCTGGTATCTCATGATTCTGGGTTTCTTTTGACAAGTCTGCTTGTTTCTTGGCAAGTTCTATATCTTTAAACACATTGGTGTTGGGTCCTAGTCCTCAATCTTCCTCTTTAGTCCTAAACATTCCTGGGGCAATCTCAACCTCTTTCTTTTGTACCCAAGTACCACTACCATTCCCCAACGCCCACAATAATCTCTTAGAAAAGAGGGAATTGCCATATATTCTGACCTTTAAAATGGCTTTCACATTACTGGGTGTTCTCTCAATTATATACATACACATACACTCTTTTTATTTTTATTTTTTGATGACAGAGAGAGAGTCAGAGATAGTGACAGACAGACAGGAAAGGAAAGAGATGAGAAGCATCAATTCTTTGTTGCGGCACCTTAGTTGTTCATTCATTGCTTTCTCATATGTGCCTTGACCAGGGGCTACAGTCAAGCCAGTGACCCCTCGCTCAAGCCAGCGACCTTGGGTTTAAGCCAGAGACCTTTAGGCTCAAGCCAGCGACCATGGGATCATGTCTATGATCCCACGCTCAAGCCAGTGACCTTTGTGCTCATGCTCAAGCCGAATGATCCCGTGCTCAAGCCGGCAACCATTGGCTTTCAAACCTGGGTCTTCTGTGTCCCAGTATGATGCTCTATTCACTATGGCACTGCCTGGTCATGTGCCATGTACATACACACAGACACACACACATACACACACACACACATATTTTTAAGTGAGAGTAGGATGATACAGAGACAGACTCTTGCATATGCCTGGACCATTATCCACCTGGCAACCCCCATCTGGGCCAATGCTTTGCCTAACTGTGGTAGCTTGCAATGGAGCTATTTTTAGTGCCTGAGGCAGAGGCTCCACTGAACCATTCTCAGCGCCCAGGTTCTAAGTGCTCAAATCAGTTGAATCATGGCTGAGAGAGGGAAAGAGAGAAGGGGGAGAGACAGGGGGTGGAGAAGCAAATGGTCGCTTCTCCTGTATGCCCTGACTGGGAATCAAACCTGAGACTTCCACATGCCAGGTCAATGCTCTACCACTGAGCCAACTGGCCAGGGACCTCACAATTATTTTGAATAACAAAAGCTCTTTGGGGGAATACACATGAGCAATAACTAATCCCATTCATGTCCACATAGAAGCCACTTGACAGAATTGGTAAGAAAGAAAACAAGGAAATTGAACACAGATTTAGAAATTACTTCTAGGGAAATACCTTCACATTTGCAAATGTTGGATGTCCCTGTAAACAAGCCTTTTAAAAGTTGCTGTAAAAAGCAATATAAGTGATTATCATTGCAGAATGAATGATGTATTGTGTCTACGGCCATACCACCCTGAACGCGCCCGATCTCGTCTGAATGATGTATTGTGTTTATATACTGTGGCCTGAAAAAAAATTCCTAGTGACACCATTATATTATAGTCAAAATTTTGGTGGAATTGAAGACAATGTATTCTGGGAAATTTTGTCAGAGAGTCAAAATGTGACCCTGGTGATGATAAAAGGACTGTGAAGAGTTTCAATAGAGTTATCTATTGTATGTCATTTAAAGTATGTAAGTATAATTAAGTTATTGCATTAGACATTACAAGTAGATCCTTGATTATTTCATCTGTATCTCTAAAAATTCATATATTCAAGTTGGCCACAAAGTTTCATAGGGTGGCAGATTTTACTTTGGGAAAATGGGGGCTCACCCTGTAGTCAGAGATACTTTATTTTTGGACATATATGGTATAAGCTGATAGCACATCTCTTTAGCCCAGTTCTCTCCGCTAAACTCCAGACCCAAATAATGAACAGATTGCTGATATTTCTACTCACATGTCCCACAGGCATTTAAAACTTGTTCACAGTTAGTCCCATTGCCTCTCATCTTCTCCTCTTCCTTGTTCTCTTCTCAGGGAATGTCACCACCTTCAGTCTGTGGCCTGTGCTGAAATCTGAGTCACCCATGTCTTCTCTCTCCCACACACCCCTCTTGTTTCTACCTGTCTCCTAAATCTAGCTCTTATCTAGTCATTTCTCTTAATCCCCCCTGCTTTACTCTGGGCCAATGATTTTCAACCTTTTTCATCTCACCGCACACAAACTAATTACTAAAATTTTGTGCCACACCAAAAAATATTATATATATTTTGGCTGATCTGACAAAAAAGCAGGTATAATTTTGATCCATTCACACCAGATGGCTACTGATGTGTTGGCTGTTCTCTTTTTTTAATTTTTGTTTGACAATCTAAAGAAAAAGAGGTCAGTGCTCATGACTAAATAGATATTGCATATCTTAAAAATTCTTGTGGTACACTGGTTGAAAATTGCTGTTCTAGGCCACCAGCACCTCCTCTCCAGACTTAACAGATCTGAACTGGTTTTCTTGGTCATGTCTCCTTTCAAGCAGCAGGAGTGAGCCTTCTAAAATGCAAATTAGTTTCTGTTTAGAGACCACAGCTGCTTCTTTATCGCCCCATCCCTCCTCCCTGCCTCCCACCCCCATTTAGTCAGATTATATCAGTGGTAGTCAACCTGGTCCCTACCGCCCACTAGTGGGCATTCCAGCTTTCATGGTGGGCAGTAGCGGAGCAACCAAAGTATAACTAAAAAGATAGATTTAAGTTTATTTATTTATTTATTATTATTATTTTTTTTTTTTTTCTGAAGCTGGGAACAGGGAGAGACAGTCAGACAGACTCCCGCATGCGCCCGACCGGGATCCACCCGGCACGCCCACCAGGGGTGACGCTCTGCCCACCAGGGGGCGATGCTCTGCCCATCCTGGGCGTCGCCATGTTGCGACCAGAGCCACTCTAGCGCCTGAGGCAGAGGCCACAGAGCCATCCCCAGTGCCCGGGCCATCTTTGCTCCAATGGAGCCTTGGCTGCGGGAGGGGAAGAGAGAGACAGAGAGGAAAGCGCGGCGGAGGGGTGGAGAAGCAAATGGGCGCTTCTCCTGTGTGCCCTGGCCGGGAATCGAACCCGGGTCCTCCGCACGCTAGGCCAACGCTCTACCGCTGAGCCAACCGGCCAGGGCATTTAAGTTGATTTATAAAGATTTATTCTGCCAAACAGCAAATATCCAACATAAGGTACTTGGTAAGTAATTATTATTATATACTTTAACTTGCTGTAACTCTGCTTTATAAATTTTATAAAGTAAAGTTACTTCCCTACTTTATAAATCACCATTACTGTGGAACCGGTGGGCGGTTAGAAAATTTTACTACTAACAGAGATACAAAAGTGGGTGGTAGGTATAAAAAAGTTGACTACCCCTGGGTTAGATACTCTAAATGTTTTCCCACACTCCTTATCTCTTTCCTTACCATAACACTCTACACTCTTCACACTTCTTTTGTTATAATTGTTTACCTTTCTTTTTCTTTATTTTTTTTTATTTTTTTATTTTTTTACAGAGACAGAGAGTCAGAGAGAGGGATAGATAGGGACAGCCAGATAGGAACAGAGAGAGATGAAGCATCAATCATCAGTTTTTTGGTGTGACACCTTAGTTGTTCATTGATTGCTTTCTCATATGTGCCTTGACTGTGGGCCTTCAGCAGATGGAGTAACCCCTTGCTCGAGCCAGAGACCTTGGGTCCAAGCTGGTGAGCTTTGCTCAAACCAGATGAGCCCATGCTCAAGCTGGCGACCTCGGGGTCTCGAACCTGGGCCCTCTGCATCCCAGTCGAACACTCTATCCACTGCGCCACTGCCTGGTC
Source organism: Saccopteryx leptura (assembly GCF_036850995.1). Taxonomy (NCBI): domain Eukaryota; kingdom Metazoa; phylum Chordata; class Mammalia; order Chiroptera; family Emballonuridae; genus Saccopteryx; species Saccopteryx leptura. The sequence goes on from NC_089508.1 coordinate 126,623,414, forward strand.
AGGCAATTGTTTACCTTTTCTGCTAGATCTGGAACCTTGTCTATCTGGCTCACCATTGTGTTCCCCTAATAAAGGGCAGGACCTGAAACATAGTAAGTGCTTTCTACATATTACATGAATGAACCAAGAATTTTGTTATCCCAGCACCTCACACAATATCTGGCTAATGACAGGTCCTCAATAATATTTGTTGAATTAGTACATTGATGTTGAACTAAGGATATGTGATTAAGCAATGTGTAACAAGCGAGATAATATTGTGTAGGTTTTGTCTTTAAGGAGCCCATATCCTTTTCTTTTTTTCTTTTTTATATTGATCTTAATTTATTGTGTTTACATAGATTCAAGTGTCCCACCAAATACATCCCCCCCACCCCCGTGTTCTGCTCAACATCCCCCTTGTCACCCTCCCTCCAATGCCTTCCCCCATTCCCTCCAGGATTTGCTTTTCTGCTCTCTACAGTGTGTCCGTAAAGTCATGGTGCACTTTTGATCGGTCACAGGAAAGCAACAAAAGACAATAGAAATGTGAAATCTGCACCAAATAAAAGGAAAACTCTCCCAGTTTCATACCTATTCAGTGCAGTTCGATGTGGGCTCACGCACAGATTTTTTAGGGCTCCTTAGGTAGCTATCCCGTATAACCTCTACAGACTCATCACTGACTGATAGCCTACCAGAACGGGGTTTCTCCACCAAACTGCCCGTTTCCTTCAACTGCTTATCCCACTGAGTAATGTTGTTCCTATGTGGTGGTGCTTTGTTATAAACGCGCCGATATTCACGTTGCACTTTGGTCACGGATTCGAATTTAGCAAGCCACAGAACACACTGAACTTCCCTCTGTACCATCCACATCTTGACTGGCATGGCCATGGACTGCTCTGCTGTATACATGGTGTTACGTCATCATCTGCACATGCGCACATGCTGCCACATCATCCTACAGAAACTGGGAGGGTTTTCCTTTTATTTGGTGCATATTTCACATTTCTATTATCTTTTGTTGCTTTCCTGTGACCAGTCAAAAGTGCACCATGACTTGACAGACACACTGTATAATGCTGTGTTATGTATATACAACTTCACCAATCTCTTTCCCTTCTCTGATCTTATTCTCTCATCCCCTTCTGTCTGCTTTCCCTCTGGTCCCTTTGACCCCACCTCTGCCTCTATTCTGCTCCTCAGTTCACATTGTTCAAATGAGTGAGGTCATATGATATTTTTCTTTCTCTGCCTGGCTTATTTCACTTCGCATAATAGTTTCCAGGTCCATCCATGTTGTCGCAAAAGGTAAGATTTCCTTCTTTTTCACGGCCACGTAGTATTTCATTGTATATATGTACCACAGCTTTCTAATCCACTCGTCCACTGACGGACACTTGAGCTGTTTCCAGATCTTGGCTACTGTAAACAATGCTGCAATAAACATGGGGGTGCATTTCTTTTTTTTGAATCAGTGATTTGGTATTCTTAGGATATATTCCTAAAAGTGGGATGGCTGGATCAAAAGGTAGTTCCATTTTTAATTTTTTGAGGAATTTCCATACTGTTTTCCACAGTGGCTGCACCAGTCTGCGTTCCCACCAGCAGTGCAAGAGGGTCCCCTTTTCTCCACATCCTCGCCAGCACTTATTATGTGTTGTTTTGTTAATGAGCACCATTCTGACTGGTGTGAGCTAGTATTTCATTGTGGTTTTAATTTGCATTTCTCTAATGATTAATGATGTTGAACATTTTTCATCTGCCTATTGGCCACCTGTATGTCCTCTTTGGAGAAGTGTCTATTCATTTCTTTTGCCTATTTTTTGATTGGATTGTTTATCTTCCTGGTGTTAAGTTTTGCAAGTTCTTTGGTTATTAACCCCTTATCAGACATATTGTTGAATATGTTCTCCCATTGTGTGGTTTGTCTTTTTATTTTTTTCTTATTGTCTTTGTGCAAAAGCTTTTTAGTTTGATATAGTCCCATTTGTTCATCCTGTCCTGTATTTCACTTGCCTGTGGAGATAAATCATCAGATACATTGCTGCGAGAGATGTTGGAGAGCTTACTGCCTATGTTTTCTTCTAAGATGCTCACAGTTTCACAACTTACATTTAAGTCTTTTATCCATTTTGAGTTTATTTTTGTGAATGGTGTAAGTTGGTGGTCTAGTTTCATATTTTTGCAGGTAGCTGTCCAATTTTCGCAACACCGTTTGTTAAAGAGACTGTCTTTACTCCATTGCATGCTCTTACCTCCTTTGTCAAATATCACTTGTCCATAGAGCTGTGGGTTTATTTCTGGGTTCTCTGTTCTGTTCCATTGATCTATATGCCTCTTCTTATGCCAGTACCAAGTTGTTTTGAGTCAATGGCCTTGTAGTATAACTTGATATCCGGAAGTGTGATACTTCCCATTTTATTCTTCTTTTCAAGATTGCTGTGGCTATTCGTGTTCTTTTTTGGTTCCATATAAATTTTTGGAATATTTGTTCTATATCTTTGAAGTATGTCATTGGTATTTTAATTAGTATTGCATTAAATTTATAAATTGCTTTGGGTAATATAGACATTTTATGTTTATTCTTCTTATCCAAGAACATGGTATATGCTTTCATTTGTTTGTGTCTTCCTTGATTTTTTTTTTTTTAATTTATTTTTTGTATTTTTCTGAAGCTGGAAACGGGGAGAGACAGTCAGACAGACTCCCGCATGCGCCCGACCGGGATCCACCCGGCACGCCCACCAGGGGCGACGCTCTGCCCACCAGGGGGCGATGCTCTGCCCCTCTGGGGTGTCGCTTTGCCGCGACCAGAGCCACTCTAGCACCTGGGGCAGAGGCCAAGGAGCCATCCCCAGCACCCGGGCCATCTTTGCTCCAATGGAGCCTTGGCTGCGGGAGGGGAAGAGAGAGACAGAGAGGAAGGAGGGGGTGGGGGTGGAGAAGCAAATGGGCGCTTCTCCTATGTGCCCTGGCCGGGAATCGAACCCGGGTCCCCCGCACGCCAGGCCGACGCTCTACCGCTGAGCCAACCGGCCAGGGCCTTGATTTTTTTTTTTACCAATGTTTTATAATCTTATGAGTACAACTCTTTAACCTCCTTGATTAAATTTACTCCTAGGTACTTTTTTGTTGTTGCAATTGTGAAGGAGATTGTTTTCTTAATTTCTCTTTCAGACAGTTCATTGTTGGTATATAAAAATGCCTCTGATTTCTGAATATTAATTTTATATCCTGCCACCTTGCTGAATTCATTTATCAGGTCCAGTAGTTTTTTGACTGAGACTTTAGGGTTTTCTATGTACAGTATCATATCATCAACAAATTAAAAAAAACCCATTAACATTAATAAAAATTTATAAAAAAACAACAACAAATAATGATATTTTACTTCTTCTTTTCCAGTTCGGATGCCTTTTATTTCTTCTTCTTGTCTGACTGCTGTGTCTAGGACTTCCAGAACTATGTTGAATAAGAGTGGTAAAATGGGGCACCCCTGCCTTGTTTCTGATCTTAAGGGGATTGCTTTTAATTTTTGCCCATTGAGCATGATGTTGGCCATGGGTTTGTCATAGATGGCCTTTATCATGTTGATGTATTTCCCTGTATTCCCACTTTGCTGAGAGTCTTGATCATAAATGGGTGCTGGATTTTATCAAATGTTTTTTCTGCATTTATTGATATTATGATGTGATTTTTCTCCTTCCTTTTGTTTATATAATGGATCACATTGATATATTTGTGAATACTGTACCAACCTTGGCTCCCCAGAATAAATCCCACTTGATCATGGTGTATGATTTTTTTCATGTATTGCTGGATCCGGTTTGCTAATGTTTTGTTGAGAATTTTAGCATCTAAATTTATCAGGGATATTGGCCTATAATTTTCTTTCTTTGTATTGTCTTTGCCTGGTTTTGGAATGAGGATTATGCTTGCCTCATAAAAGTAGCTTGGAAGTCTTCCCTCCTCTTGAATTTTTAAAAATATCTTGAGAAGGATAGGAGTTAGCTCTTCTTCGAATATTTGGTAGAATTCGTCTGTGAAGCCATCTGGCCCAGGGCTTTTGTTTGTTGGGAGTTTTTTGATAACTGTTTCAATCTCACTTGTTGTAATCGGTCTGTTTAGGTTTTCTGATTCTTCCAGATTGATTTTTGGAAGATTATATGTTTCAAGGAATTTGTCCATTTCACCTAGGTTGTCTAATTTTTTGGCATACAGTTCTTTATAGTATTTTCTTACAATCTTTGTACTTCTGCTGTGTCAGTTGTTACTTCTCCACTCTCATTTCTAATATTATGTATTTGAGTCCTCTCTTTTTTCTTGGTGAGTCTGCTTAAAGGTTTATCAATCTTGTTTACCTTTTCAAAGAACCAGCTCTTGATTTCATTGATCTTCTGTATTGTTTTTTTAGGCTCTATGTCATTTACTTCCACTCTGATCTTTATTATTTCCTTTCTTCTACTTCTTCTGGGCTTTACTTGCTGTTCATTTTCTAGTTCTTTTAGATACAGGGTTAAGTTGTTCATTTAAACCTTTTCTTGCTTCTTAAGGTATGCCTGTAATGCTATGAACTTCCCTCGCAGGACTGCTTTTGCTGTGTCCCATAAATTTTGAGTTGTTGTATGTTGATTTTCATTTGTTTCAAGGAAATTTTTTATTTCTTCCTTGTTCTCGTTGTTAACTCATTCGTTATTTAATAACATGCTATTTAACCTCCAAGTGATTGAATGTTTTTCAGTTTTTCTATTGTAGTTGACTTCTAGTTTCATACCATTGTGATCAGAGAAGATGCTTGATATGATTTCAATCTTCTTAAATTTATTGAGACTCGTTTTGTGTCCTAACATGTGGTCTATCCTAGAGGATGTACCATGAGCACTTGAAAAGAATGTATATTCTGCTTTAGGGTGAAAGTTTCTGAAGATATCTATTAAATCCAGTTGATTTAGTATGTCCTTTAAGGCTGCTGTTTCTTTGTTAATTTTCTTTCTTGAGGATCTATCCATTGATGTTAGCGGAGTATTGAAATTCCCTACTGTTATAATATTGCAATTGATCTCACCCTTTATGTCCATCAAAATCTGCTTTATATATTTAGGTGCTCCTATATTAGGTGCATAGATATTTATAATGGTAATATCTTCCTGTTGAATTGCTCCCTTTATCATTATATAGTGACCTTTTTTATCCCTTACTATAGCCTTTGTTGTTGTTCTTTTGTACTTTTCTGAAGTTGGAAACGGGGAGGCAGTCAGACAGACTCCCGCATGTGCCCGACTAGGATCCACCAGGCACGCCCACCAGGGGGCGATGCTCTGCCCATCTTGGGGCATTGCTCTGCTGCAATCAGAGCCATTCTAGCGCCTGAGGCAGAGGCCACAGACCCATCCTCAGTGCCCAGGCCAACTTTGCTCCAATGGAGCCTTGGCTGAGGGAAGGGAAGAGAGAGACAGAGAGGAAGGAGAGGGGGAGGGGCAGAGAAGCAGATGGGCGCCTCTCCTGTGTGCCCTGGCCAGGAATCGAACCCCGGACTCCTGCACGCCAGGCCGATGCTCTACCACTGAGACAACCGGCGAGGGCCTAGCCTTTGTTTTAAAGTCTATTTTGTCAGATGTAGGTATTGCTACTCCAGCTTTTTTTTTTTTCATTTCCATTTGCATGAATTATTTTTTTCCATCCCTTTATTTCAATCTATGTGTATCTTTTGTTTTGAGGTGTGTCTCTTGTAGATAGCATATGTACGGGTCCTGTTTTCTTATCCTTGCAGCTACCCTATGTCTTTTGATTGGAGCATTTAATCCATTTACATTTAAGGTTATTATTGATATGTAGTTGTTTATTGCCATTTTATTCTTTAAATCTACATTCCTCTTTTACTAGATTTCCCCCCCCCCCTTTGTTCTGTTTACAACTGGCCCCTTAACATTTCTTGCAGCATTGGTTTGGTTGTAATGAATTCCTTGAGCTTTTTTTTGTTTGAGAAGCTTTTTATTTCTCCTTCAATTTTAAACAATAGCCTTGCTGGATAAAGAAGTCTTGGTTGTAGGTAGGAGCCCATATCCTTCTTAATTAGGCTTAATTTGCGATGGCTCCCTAGAACAGGTGGCTTTTGAAAGAGAAAGGAATAAAATTTCTTACCTAATGGAATATAACAGGCACATGTAAAAATGTCAACCTATGTGCAGAAGAAAACAATGTTTGCAGGACAGGGGTAAATCCTATTTAAAATATGCTGTGATTAGGAAGTGTTCTAGGTTGTGACCTACTAGCTTTCCTCTCTACCTTGATTACTGGGATTCAGTCAGGAATCAGCTTCAGATTCTATATAATTACTGCCAGCAATTAAGCACTGAATGACAATGCCTCACTGAAGTTGGAAATAACTCTTGCCAAGTTTTGTATTCATAGGATTTTATTTTTTCATTGAGTTTTTATATAAAAGGGCACTTGGAGTAAACATCTAGTTATTTTTGGCCGGCACTTTGATCATGTATTATATACTAATCTATAACAGTCAGCCTGTTTCCTTTGCTCTAAAAGTTTCTTTGTGTACAACTTGAAGGTGGACTTCATGTTCTAACTTTACTTAGATGAAAAAGGTGTTATTTTCACGAATGGTTTAGTGTCTCTTCCTAGATAGTTTAGACCAGGGGTAGTCAACCATTTTATACCTACCGCCCACTTTTGTATCTCTGTTAGTAGTAAAATTTTCTAACCGCCCACCGGTTCCACAGTAATGGTGATTTACATATATATATATATTTTTTTAATTTATTTATTTATTCATTTTTAGAGAGGAGAGAGACAGAGAGGGAGAGAGAGGAGAGAGAGACAGAGAGAGAGAAGGGGGAGGAGCTGGAAGCATCAACTCCCATATGTGCCTTGACCAGGCAAGCCCAAGGTTTTGAACCGGCGACTGCAGCATTTCCAGGTCGACGCTTTAGCCACTGCGCCACCACAGGTCAGGCAGTAATGGTGATTTATAAAGTAGGGAAGTAACTTTATAAAATTTATAAAGCAGAGTTATAGCAAGTTAAAGCATATAATAATAATTACTTACCAAGTACTTTATGTCGGATTTTCGCTGTTTTGCAGAATAAATCTTTATAAAATAACTTACTGTAGTTAACTCTATCTTTTTATTTATACTTTGGTTGCTCTGCTACCGCCCACCATGAAAGCTGGAATGCCCACTAGTGGGCGATAGGGACCAGGTTGACTACCACTGGTTTAGACTATTTAAAATGTTAATTAGCAGTAAATGTGGACTGCTAAATAAATGTGGACTGAGGTATTAGTTGAAAAAATTTTGTTGGGGGAGTGTAAATAAGATGGCTAAAAAAAATTTTTTTTTCTCAGATATACCTTACCAAAGAAAGGAGAGATTAATGACTCCAAATGAAGATTTTAAAAGGAATATTCACAATGTCAGTTTCACTGAAACAAGGGAAGAATCTGAATTAAAGTGTGTGTGCCTGGGTTACTTTACTGTCTTACTCTTGAGTTGATGTAAAATCTGTGACTTCTAATCTGAGGCTCCATCTACTAGTGGTTTATTATGGTGGGTCTGATTAACATTATGATTGGTCACAAGTCAGAAATACATGATTTAGTCACCTTACTTTACAGAGAGAGCTTTATAAAATTTTAATTTAACCTTGATACACAGAGCGGGCTGATAAATTAAGAATACAGTTCACAAAAGTTGTACATGAAAATCAGTGTGATTGTTTTATTAGCCACAACTCATATTTTTCAAACTTTAAGATAAAGAAGTCACATATTATGTATTTTATAGTTTTCATATAATGAAAAATTTCCAGACTTAGGAAAGACATATAAATATTAATGCTTGCAAGGCAATTTATAGTTTCTAAAGAGCTTTTCTCATTAATTATCTCAGAAAATTGAATAATGATATGATTATTAAAGGTTAATTAAGCAAATACTCGTTAAGTAATTGGAAGGTAATCTACTTCTAATTTAACTGGTCAATCAGGGGTATTTAGGAAATATTTTTGCTGATTAACAACTCTTAACTAAAACAAAAGGATATTGAAATTTTTTCCCTAGAGAGAAACAATAAGCTTGAGTTTACTCTTTTATGAGTCAATTGTTTCCAAAAACTGGGAGGAGGGTTCCTAATTCCACCGCTTTGATAAGAGGTTTGATGAGAATTCTGAGCTCTTCCCTCCCAACGTCAACGCAAGCCTCCTACTGTTGCTCATTTTGTCACTTCAAGAACACAACAAAATTTATCTGAAGAATGTAATTACAAAAGGCAAAGGGATGTGGAAGCCCTCTTCTTGTGGGAAGCTGCAGTTTAGTTATTGACTATACAGACTGAAATCGAAACCCAACTCATGTTAATCAAAACATGATTCTCTACAAGTGCATAATAACCATACAAAGAAATTTTCTTAAAATACTTTCCGTTGGTGCAGCTTGTAACATTTTCATCTGCAGTGTTAACTACAAGCTGCTTTCTCCCAATTTTGGATAGCCTGGGTGCTGCCTCCCGATTACCAGTGGTTTTAGAAAAATCACATCTATCCTGTTCCTGGTTTTGAGGCGAAAAAGACGTGATTTCCAAGTATGAGAATAAGAAGTGCCCGACAAAGACAGGAGGCGAAGGTTTCGTTTACAGAGGATCAGCCCCGGAGTCATGGGGCTCGGCCCGGCTCCGCACGAGCCGGCAGAGTGGACAGCAGGCACCTTTGTCTGTACCCGACTTCCCTGGCCCGGGGCCGAGTGACGCGGGCGGGAACGCGGGTTCCGCGGTCCGGGCGGGCCCGGCACTGTCCCGGGCCAGCGCACGGCGAGGGCGGTCCGGCCGGGAAGTGGGCGGTCAGGAGTCAGGGCCCCGCCAGAACCACCGGGCTCACTATTGTTTCTGGCGAGCCCATAAATCACCGCTCCGACCTTCGCGCACCCAGGTTTCCTCCCGGAGGCCATTCGGTTTCCTCTGAGGCCCTATATAGAGGCCCCTGGCCCGGCTGTGGAGAGGTGCACATCCACTCCGGACTCCCGGACGGGCGGAGCTCGGAGCGCTTTTCGCCCGCGGGTCCCTGCGCCCGGAGGTGCCCGGAAGGTGAGCGAGGCAGCTCTCCCGGGCCGCAGGGTTGCGCGAGGCGGCGTACCCCAGGGGGGAAGGGGGGAGGAGGAGAAAGAGGAGGAGGAGGAGGAGGAGGAGGCGGAGGAGGCGGAGGAGGCGGAGGAGGCGGAGGAGGCGGAGGAGGCGGAGGAGGCGGAGGAGACGGAGGAGACGGAGGAGGCGGAGGCGGAGGAGGAGGAGGAGGAGCCGCTTCTCCGGGGTTTCCCTGACGCCAGCAGCAGCGCCCCGCGCCCGGCTCTGGCCCGCAGCCGGGGAGGAGTGGGGGAGGGGAGCTGGCCTGCCAGGCGGCGGCTGGGACTGGAGCGGGGGCGGGCCAGGCGCGGAGCCGAGAGGTGCGGGCCGGGGCAGTGCGCGTGCGCGGGGGTGTGCGCCCGGCCCCCGCCCCCTCCCCGCTGGCGTGGTCTCCGCCCCCCTCGCGCCTGTGTGTGGAGCGGGAGTCGGCGGCGGGTGGCGGCTCCTGAGACTTGGACGCCGACCCCCCCCTCGTCGGCCCGGAATGTACTGATTCTCCCTCACCCCCCCCCCCCACTGCCGCTCTCCTCCCTCTTCGCCCCGCTGCAGGAGGGAGGCGCCCCCAGTCTCCCCTCCCGCGAGAGGGGCCGCGCGGGCTGGGCCGACCGGGCTGGACCAGCGGCGGCGGCAGCCAGAGCCGAGCCTGCAGCGAGGGACCGGCTGAGGCGCGAGGGAGGAACGGAGGCGAGGGCTCCGCGGCGCTGCCGCCGCCGCCCCCGCCGCGGCTCGCGGGCAAGAGATGGCGGCGGAGCAGGGAGCTCGGCGACTCCTCGGCACCTCCTCCTTCTGGCTCTGCTGCATGCTGCTGCTCGGGCGCCGGGCGCCGGGCGCCTCGGCCGCCAGGAGTGGCTCCCCGCCGCAGTCCTCAGGTAAGCGGCGGGTGGGAGTGGGGGTGGGGGCGGGGGCGCCGCACCGGCACCGGCTGCGGTTGCGGTGATTTGTTTAGTATCCAAGAGGAAACGTGCAGCAACTTCTCTGCCTATTCGAGGCTTGCTGGGGAGAAAGCGGGTTGCGCGGGGTGGGGAGTAAGCGGCGGGGGCGCCGTCGGGAGTGGGGCGGCCGCAGGGTGCGTCCGGGGCTCCCGGGTGTAGTTCGGCGCTTTGTACCGGAGGCAGGTTCACCCCTCGCCTCCCTCCCCACCCCACCCCTCCCCCAGGCTCATCCCACTTGTAAGAGTGGGACATTCTTGTGCTCATACAAGCACCAGTAGAGGCCACTACACACCTCATTAAATAAACAATCGTAGGGCCAATTCATTAATTTCCAGGAAAGGAACGGGGCGTGGGGGGCACGGTGAGGGGAGGCTTGAACTTCACCTTCCCTGGCCAGGGATTTCCCGGCTGAAGTCCTAGGGAAGCGCTGGCTGACCCCGAGGAACTCCTCATGCAGACTGCCGCCCCAAGGCTGGGGAAGAGCGGGTGTCAAAAGGACACAATGACTCCTTTGGAATCAGTGCTGTGACTTCAGGATGAGGGCTCCTTGGAGAATCGGCTTCAAGTGATCACATATGTATTACTGTTTTCCTTATGAAAGGCTTCTTTCCCGGGGATTACAACTGTATTTATAGCCTAACTGCCCTTAACCTAGGCAATTGTCTAAGCATTGGGTTTTAGGGACTTGTACGTTGTCTTCAAGTGCCAATATATAAATTCATTTAGCCTTAAAAGCCATTTTCAGGGTTTTAACACATCACACATTATTGATATCAGTTGCATTTCTGTTTATTTAGGAGGGGGAGCAATTAACAAAACTCCAAACCTTCCTGTAAAGATCTTACAGTTGTAGTTGAGGAACGGGATGCACTCAGCAGTTGAAGAGAGCCATTACCTTGTAAGCTGTTTAAACTGTTTGACCAAGGTGGCCTGTTATTAAACTCAACAAAACTTTTGTACTTGCTCTACCTGAAATTTTGTATCTGAAAGTCATCTCATCAGGCACAGCGGCAACTTAACCATTACTTGGTTCCCCCTGATTTATGTGAAATATTTAAAATCACACTGCAGTGAACTTGACTGATAAACTTTCTTTTGATTTTCTTGCAGAGTAGAAAGAATACAGCTCGTAGTTTTGTACCAATGTTAAAAGCTTTAAACCTAAGCCACCAATGGGTGTTATCTAAACAGTTAAGTAAACAATAGTGTTTTAGTATCAAACTGCCACTTGACAAATTCAGTGTGAACGTGGATTAGAATACTCATTTTTTCCTGAAATGTAGGTAACTGATCCAGCCTTTTCTGTTCTTGTGGATGAGCAAAACAAGTTCTCTTACTCTGATTTTATATGTAAAATATTATATGTAGTTCATTGTATTATGTATGTTTGAAGTAATTGGAATTTCTGTTTAAAATTTTGTCCATAATTTTGAAAGTTAATAAAGTGCTTGTGATTTTATTACTTAGGTTAAAAATATAATAAGCAGTATCTTAGAAAGTGGTGTAATGTCTATCAATAGGCTTTTATCGTGTACTGATGAGGTGCAAGCCATTGCTGAAATGTGTACTCTGTCTTCATAGAGCTTACAGTCTGTTGTGTGCTTAAGAAAGATAGTCATTCAACTGCTAATTATATAATTAAGTAGTTGTGATAAGCATCACAAAGGAAAATAGGTTTTGAGAAAGTTTCATTTGTGTGGACCTAACCTAGGCTGAGTATCAATATCAATGTGTCTCAGAAATGAGATCTAAGAGGTTAGTAGGAGTGGAGGTGGGAAGGTTCATGCTAGTTAATAGTATAGCTGGATCTAGAACACAGATCTGATTTTTGGTTCAGATTGTTTTCCACAAACTGTTCGCCTAGTTACAAAAAAGCTGAAGGAGTAACTACAATAAGGAAGGGGATGGTCAGTTCTCTGGTAAGTTTCAGAGAGGTCAAGGAATTGAGAACTAAGTAAGGGGCATCTTAGAACAGCTGTCAGTAAATCAGATGTCATTTGTCAGTGGTTTTATTTATTCATTTATTAATTTTTTTGTAGATTGGCAGACTCAGAAACCTTCTGTAGGAGATTACAGTAACTAGGTAGTAGGGAAATGGAGATATTTGGTAGTAAGAGGAGGAAAAGAGGGTGTGGGACAAGAAGATGGAGTGTTTGTTATTTTCAACTTTAGGGTAGACTGTAGACTTGAGGTGGAAGAAAAAGGAAAGAAAGTGCTGGTGCTAGAAAACGGTCAGCAGTGGTGGAAGGATTGCAATGATTAGGCACACAGTCTGGTTTTGGGAAGGAAGGAAGGGAGGGAGAGAGGGAGGGAGGGAGGGAAGGAGAAAGGGAAGGTGGGAAGAGAAGACAGAACAGAGCAAGCAGCCTGTGTAATTGAGGTCTATTCTAATTAGAAGGAAGGGGTTAAGGAATGGTAATGAAGTGGAATTGGGATGCAGGACTGCTGAAGGTTAGGAAGACAATGTTAAGAGTTTGTTTGAAATCAATTTGCCTTTGAAATAGACTAGATCAGCTATGTTCACGTGTTCTGCAGCAACATTTTGTACTCTGAGAACAGAATTCGTGAAAAGTTTTAATCCAGTATTGGTTGCTTATGAGTTACATGACATATGTAGAAATTAAAATAAAAAATTTTATGATTAGAATAACCAGATCTCCCATTCATTGGTCAGATTGCAAAAGAGTAATTTGACAAAATGTCACAATGGTGGAGAGGGTAGCCGTGACCTGGACTGCAGAGGTGTACTGTGGAGGTCACGAAGTTACACTTCTCATGAATAGGTAACCCTTATCTGCCTTCATCATCACTTACTTGATGATGTGATTTGTTCTGAATAACTTTTGTTCGTAAACTTTGCTTTATGCAAGACATTTAAGTTTTTCACCCTCCACACCCTTGATTTTTTTTTTCTCTTGCCTATTTTGGCATCACCCTATCTCCTCATCTTTTACTTCTCTGATCAATACTTCTCTTGCTTTTCAGGTGTTTCTTTCACTCCCTCATTAGATATTGATACCTAAGGTTGATCTCGTTGTGCACGTGTCTTCATTTGCTCCCTGTAAGCTCGTGACTCTCCTAGTTCACTTTGTTTCGCGTACTACTTAGTAGCTCCACTGAATAGACACCCTGTATCAGCACAAGAACTAAGGTAAATTCATCGGGGCTCCTCTCCCCTCCTGCTTCCCTCATCTCCATTCTCCATACTGTAACCAAACAATTTCTGGCCCAGGCTGCTCATCTGGTTTGAGTGCATGGGTTTGTCTTCCTGTGTTACCTGCATTGGATGTCACTGTCCCACCAGCCAACCAAGTTGAGGTCTAGAAGTCATTCTAAAGACTCTGCCCTTTTACCCTCATGCCCTTAGCTGGTCATTATGTTTGATGTTTACTGCCTAGATATTGAATCTGAATCTGTATCTTTCCATCATCATTTCCACCTAGACCAATAGTCTTGGCTCCATAGTTAATCTCCTTATTTCTACTGTTATCCTTTAGAAGTTTCTCCTTCTTCTGGAATGAGCTGTCTTATATGTTTTTCTGAGCATGCCATGTCACTCATACTTGCTCTCTCTTATAAGAGTTCCACAGCTTGAATGTTAGAGCCTAAACTTCTTGGCATGGAGATTGTGAGACCTTTTGTATTCTTTACCACTGGCCTCCCCCATCCTGGTTTAACGTGCTGGTGGTGCTGCACCACCTCTCCAGACTCACTGCAGAGCTTCATGTCTCCATGCTATTCTTTCTTCCTGTTCATGCCACTCACTCCCCACCTTGTCCACTCATCTAGTTAGTGCATTTTTCTCTGCCTGCCTCCTCTTCCAAAGAATTAGAGTCATCATTCTCTGTGTTCTCATAGCTTTCTGAGTTCTTTTTATCTTATATTACTGATTTTCTTTCCCTTTCTTTCTCTTTCTCTTTTCCCTTCCCTCCCTCCCTCCCTCCCTCCCTCCCTCCCTCCCTCCCTCCCTCTTCCTTTCCCTTCTTCCTTCTCAACAGACTCCCACATGTGCCCCAACCAGGATCCACCTGGCAACCCCATCTGGGGCTGATGGTCAAATACTGCGCTATTTTTAGTGCCTGAGGCTGATGCTCTTGGACCAACTGAGCCATCCTCAGTGCCTGAGGCCATGCTCGATCCAGTCTAGCCACTGGCTGTGGGAGGGGAAGAGGGAGAGAAGCGATAGGGGAGGGAGAAGCAGATGGTCGTTTCTCTTCTGTGCCCTGACTGGGAATCGAACCCAGGACGTTCATACATGGGCCAATGATCTATCCACTGAGCCATCAGCCAGGGTCTGTGTTATTGATTTTCTTGTCTCCTCTAGTAATCTGAACTTCTTGAGGATTAGGACTTCCCTTATTCACCACTCTTTTTTCTTTTTTTTTGAGTTCTATTGAGGTGACACCAGTTAACATAGTTATATAGGTTTCAGGTGCCCAGCTCTACAACACATCTGTATACTTTATTGTGTGTTCAACCACCCCTTCCAGTCAAATCTTTGTTCATCACTATTTTCCCCCATATACCTCCTCCACCCCGTCCAGCAGTCTCTCTTATTCACTGTTGTATGTTTGATGGAGCACAAACATCTGATGTAGAGTTAATAACTAGTTAATGTTTGTTGAACAGTGTTGAATTGCCTTTGTTTTTTAACCTTGTGGGCCATACAGCATATCTGATTCCTTTATATACTGGCCTTTTATGGGTGTGATGACAAAATGTGTGTGTGTTTGTGTGTGTGTGTGTGTGCGTGTGGTTTTTCCTCTTTTCTCAGTTAAGTGCCCTTAGTTCCTTCAGCCACTCTTCCCAAGGCTTAGTTTTCTGACCCATTCATTGTGTTTGGTTATCCTGCTTGGGTTATGCTGTAGTTTCAGTGTTTATTAGTTCTGTCATCTGGAAAGATCAGTAATCTTGGTAAGTCATCTATATACAGGGGCTTTTGCCCTGCTCTGCCTTGCCTAGCAGGACAAAGTAGAAGAGAGTTCATAGATTTCCAGGATGCATCATGCTCCAAGGAGATAAGAAATGTGGTTGCTCTTATAGTAAACCATATGAAAATTAATAATGTGATGTGGGATGGTGAAAAAGACATGATATAGAGGCATTGGATGTGGGATATGACTTTCGGTTCTACATGTTCCCATATAGTAGCTGGTGGGGTTTTCAGAAGAATGACAAGTAAAATTGCTTTTAAACTGTATAGTGAGGTATCTGTGTAGAATGGTTTAAATGTTTCTTTATGAACTTCAAAATATACTATAATCCTATTGACTTTTTGAAAGAGTATGTAAATATTTTTTCTCTTGGCTTAATTGATCATAGTTGGTTTCTCCATGCTAATAAAAAATATTAGGGTAACATTAATCTCATGTGGAGGCTCTATGGATCTATTTAATAGTTTTTACTTTCTGATACCTTATTACTGACCTTTTTTGTGGTTGAGAGGTATTTAGGCCATTGGTAGGTATTTTGGCTTCTAGGTGAAATTGAAGCAACAGTAGGAAAACAGTCAAGGGAAATAACTACAGGTTAAGTTCACATTGACCAGAGAACTACCAAGTGAGATGAGGAAAAGTCTTGTGTTTATGATTTTTAAAAATTAAATTAGTCATAGAATGTAAGCCAGCGAAAAAGATGGTATTAAAATATGAACTACATTTTGGATTATCATTTAGAATGAAAAGAGTTTTTTGACCGAAAATTTTGGAAACAGATAAAAAAAAAATTAACTGGTATAATTCGGTATTTTTTTTAGTCTTTATCAAAATGGTACATCAGTTTTTACATTATAATCATGGTATATGTATAACTTTAGTATGTGTATTATATACATTATGCCATTTTTCTTTTTTTGCTACTTTATCTATAAATCATCTTATTTTTAAAAACCTATTTAAAATACCTACGTACATGTTTGAAGTAAAACAGTATAGAAGAACATAAAGTAAAATGTTTTACTCACTTTTACCAACAAATTTCTTTCTTTTCCCATAAAATGTTAGCATTTTTTATACTTTTTGCTCTGCATTTACATATGTATGTTTAGTTTTTTTACACATATAAGCGGGATCATACTACCATTGTTTAACAGTACAGATTTTGTATATATAGATTTTCCTATAACTACAGTGTGTCTGTAAAGTCATGGTGCACTTTTGACCGGTCACAGGAAAGCAACAAAAGACGATAGAAATGTGAAATCTGAACCAAATAAAAGGAAAACCCTCCCAGTTTCTGTAGGATGATGTGGCAGCATGTGCGCATGCGCAGATGATGATGTAACACCATGTATACAGTGAAGCAGCCCACGGCCATGCCAGTCGAGATGTGGACAGTACAGAGGACAGTTCAGTGTGTTCTGTGGCTCGCTAAATTCGAATCCGTGACCAAAGTGCAACGTGAGTATTGGCGCGTTTATAACGAAGCGCCACCACGTAGGAATAACATTACTGGGTGGGATAAGCAGTTGAAGGAAACCGGCAGTTTGGTGGAGAAACCCTGTTCTGGTAGGCCATCAGTCAGTGACCAGTCTGTAGAGGTTATACGGGATAGCTACCTAAGGAGCCCTAGAAAATCTGTGCGTGAGCCCACATTGAACTGCACTGAACAGGTAGGTATGAAACTGGGAGAGTTTTCCTTTTATTTGGTGCAGATTTCACATTTCTATTGTCTTTTGTTGCTTTCCTGTGACCGATCAAAAGTGCACCATGACTTTACGGACACACTGTAGTATTTGAAACATCTGTATAATATTCTAGTGAGTGAATATTAATAGTTGCCAATAAAAACAGTATTTATTGAATACTCACTGAGTTCCAGGCACTGTGCCAAGCTCTTTTATGTAAATTTTTAATCCCTTATACAACCCTGTGAGGAAGATGGTAGTAGCCCCTCACTCTACAGATGAGGTAAATGATGTCAAATATGAAGTGATTTGCTGCTATAGGTCTCACAGCTCTCTCAAGTGGAGAAGTTGGCATTTAAGTCTGTATCTTTTGGGGTCCAAAGACCATGCCTGTTACTGTACTGCAGGCTGCCTCTAATAATTTATTTTCCTGTTAGGGATGTTTTCAGTGTTGTAATGATACATATTAAGAGCAATACCATTGATGAGTACATTTACAAGTTTTCCAAGATATTTTCACCTTAATTTTGGACTTTAAGGCCATTATTTTAAGTGCAGGTCCCATAGCTTTTCTCTTTCATCTGTTAACTGAGGGGATTAATTAATCACCCTATTAATAGGTAGTCTCAAAGGTGCCTTCTACCTCTGAGTTTTCTATACCTCTTACATCTGTAACATTGGTGGATTTGTCTCGGTTAAACGATCTTTATTCAGTTCTTGTGTTTGAACATTGATCTTTTGTTTTTGGATGCAAGAATTACTTTTTGTCATTCTCTGAAGTTCAAGTTATTCTACATCTTTTTTTTTTTCTGTATAAAGTTAGATATGATTGGGAAAATCTCTTAAGTTGCTTGTGTATGGTTTTATTTTATATGTGTAAAAGCTTTCCGCTGATTTCAAGAAATAAAGGTTAAATGTTAAACAATTTTGGGATATTTTAAGTTGCAATATTACTTGAAATATTAGTTGCTTACTCTTAGGCTCGTAAGGAATGTAAAGTTAACTGACCAGGTTGCAGATCTGGCTGAAACGAGTAGGGTTTGGTTCCTCTTTGACCTCCTATGTAAAGGAAGGGGAGAGGTAGTGGCTACATAGGTTTTACTTTACTGAAATCAGTACTTGTATTCTTCTGGTTAAGGAGTTAGTAGTTGGGCTGTTTGAAATTGAGATCATACCTTTGCTTTTCATTTTGAAAAAGAACTTTGAGAAATAACCTTCTTTAAAGTTTTATAGCAAGAATTTTAAAATTTAATTTTCCAGTTAGTTGGATTATTCTGTAGCCAAAACTAAAAGTTTAGGTGGATTTGGCTAGTTGTTAACGTTTTATCTTTGAGGGCTGATTATGCACAAAGTGATGGACTGTGGAGATACTAAGATGAACTGGGTGTGTTTTCTATCCGTAGAAAGCCTTGATATAATAGCCCAGTTAAGACATACCCATAGATAATAGGTAACTTGATTTAGAGGGACAAATTCTGGAATCATTATGTTACTGTTAATTAAAGAAATAGTGCTGCTGCCCTGGTTGGATAGCTTGGTTAGACCATCGTCCTAAAGCATGGAGGTTGCCAGTTCGATGCCCAGTCAGGGCACATATAGGAACAGACTGATGTTCCTGTCTCTCTTTCTCTCTGCCTTCCTTCCCCCCTTCCTCTCTTGCTAAACTCAATCAATCAGCCAGTCAATCAATCAATAAAAAAAGAAAGAAATAGTTGTGCTTTCTCTCATAAATTTGGTTGTGTAGCTTTAAAGTAATCCTTACTTAGTTTTTACGAAGTCAGTAGACTACAATTCTCAGAGGGAATTATTTTTCATTTCTCTTAAGTGAACTGTTTGCTGGAATGTTTGAATATATGAGAATGCTAATATGGAGCCATCTGGGGTAGGGGTCGGGGGAGCTACTTCTGTGTCTTCGGGAAATATGGAGATTGATTGTGCTGGGTTTTCAGGATTTATTATTGGTCAGTAATGGTCAGTAAAGTTTACTGAGGAGTCCAGGGCAGAGTGAATTTTTAAAATGAGACTGTATGGAAACTGAATACAGAATATTTTTTTTCAGCAGTAAGGTGAGTAAAAAAGAAAATCACTTAGATATATCTTTATATATAAGGTCCAATTAGGATAGTAGTATTATAATTTTTTTTTGTATTTTTCTGAAGTTGGAAACGGGGAGGCAGTCAGACAGACTCCGCATGTGCCCAACCGGGATCCATCGGCATGCCCACCAGGGGGTGATGCTCTGCCCATCTGGGGTGTTGCTCTGTTGAAACCAGGGCCATTCTGGTGCCTGAGGCAGAGGCCATGGAACCATCCTCAGCGCCCGAGGCCAACTTTGCTCCAATGGAGCCTTGGCTGCGGGAGGGGAAGAGGGGTGGAGAAGCAGATGGGTGCTTCTCCTGTGTGCCCTGGCCGGGAATCGAACCCAGGACTCCCGAATGCCAGGCTGACGCTCTACCACTGAGCAACTGGCCGGGGCCAAGTAGTATAATTTAAAGACTTAGGGATAGAATAACAAATTATAAGTTTTATTTATCACTTTTTATTCAGAGTATAACTTTTGATGCAACAGCTAAAATTTTGAGGATATTTTTGGTTAATTGTTGAAGGTTTTGAAGGTTGAGGTGGGGCTATTGGTTGTTTTAAATTTACATAATTACATATCCAAGGGATTGTATGTGTGCTTCTTATGCTGACAACACGCCCCCCTTTTTTTCTTCTTCTTTTTCCAATGTGGGAAGAGAAGATAGAGAGACAGACTCCTGCATGCACCCTGACTGAGATCCACCCAGCAACCCGATTCTGGGGCCTATGCTCTGTTCGTCTGAGCCATGCTTATAACCGAGCTATTTTTAGCACCTGAGGTGGAGGCTCCACAGAGCCATTCTCAGTGCCATGGGCTGATGTGTTTGAACCAATTGAGCCATAGCTGTGGGAGGGGAAGAGAGAGAGAGAGAGACAGAGAGAGAGAGAAGGGGAGAGGGAGAGGTGGAGAAGCAGATGGTCACTTCTCCTGTGTGCCCTGATCGGGAATCGAACCTGGGACATACACATGCTGGGCCGACACTCAACCACTGAGCAAACTGGCCAGGGCCTAATAACCCCTTTATTAATAGCACCTTGCCTACATAGAACTCAACCAATATGTACTTTCACCTCCAGATTATAACTGAAGACCATAAAATTAAGATAATTTTCAAAGTCTGTGCATTCAAGTAAATAAATTTCTCAGAGTCCCAAAGGTGCTTGTTGAAAGCCTGTGTACCTATAATTTATAAGCAGTTCTATGTTATTATCTGATTTCTAAGTGTTGGGCAGATAAAATATATTATGCTCACTTTGTTAAAGATGGTGCTGCCCACGTAGAAGCCCATTGCCCAGGTGATTGCTTGGGATGGGTGTGATTATGTCAATATGTGTTGGGGGAGGGCTTTCACACCAAAAGGTTTTAAAAGGAAGAGAGATCACATTGTTCCAGGAGAAGAGGTGATTATGTTCTAGGAGGAGCCCATGCTGTAGGAGAGCAGAGAAAGGCCATGTGGAGGAGGCCAGGAGAAGCAGACAAGATGGCGGAGTATTGAGTGAGAAGCCAGTTTGTTCAGAGAGGAGGAGATGGGGAACAGAGGTGAAGAAGTCTGGTGAGCTAAAAACCTTTGATTCTAGGAAAGTCGGATAAGTCAGTAGCTTTGTGAGCACTGAATGAGTGGGTTTTGGAGCCCAGTGTGTGTTTTTACTTGCCCACCAGGTGCAAGCTAAGATTAAAGGTAATGGCCCACCAGTTCTTGGCTCCATTGTTTCATTACCATCTGTCAGAATCTAATGCAAACCTGCATGGACCAGGCAGCTGTGATGGTGCCGTGGCTACTGGCTTTACACTGAGCCCATAGCTGATCAGGAGGAAGTAGTGAACTAACTTGGGACCACCTTCTATCAACAGCAAAGGAAGGAGATTTGGAATAAACATAACACAAAGGTCTCCGCTTAAATAGGAACAGCTGTCTCAGGCAGGCTGAGGAGTATCCCTCTGTGACTGCCAGTGATATTGCCTGCCCCTGGGCCTTTGTCTTACCTCCCCTCCCCCTGCTGTCACAACATGGGTCTCTGGGATTCTCCCTCAGACATCTCTGCAGTCTCATTTCCCCTCAGACTGGTCTGGGTCCAGGTTGACAACGGAGGTGGGAGAAAAGGGGGATGTGAATGGGCAGGGAGGCGAAGAAGTCCTGCCTGGGTCCTTTTCTACTGGTCCTGCCTTCAAGCCATGGCATCTCTCTACATCAGCAGCATCTTTGACCCTGATATGTATGTGAATATTTTAATATTTGGGTGAAGTGAATTGTTGGTTTGATTTTCTAAAGCAGTGATTTTCAACCTTTGTTTCTCACGCACTCATAAACTAATTACTAAAGAAAAAGGGGCCCTGACCTCTTCTTCCTTAGTAACTAATTTATTTGTGCCATGAGATGAAAATGGTTGTATTTAGTCAGGGGCACTGACTTTAGTAATTAGTGTGTGTTTGTGCCATGAAAAAAAAAGGTTGAAAATCACTGTTCTAAAGAATTAAAAACATAAAATTTCAAGCGACATATAACATGAAAAGTGAGATCCTATACTCCAGCCCTCTCCCCAGAGACAACCACTTTGTTTCGTATGTACAATTAGATATTTACAATATATGAGGCGCGTATATTTTTCTGAAGCTGGAAACGGGGAGAGACAGTCAGACAGACTTCCGCATGCGCCCGACCGGGATCCACCTGGTACGCCCGCCAGGGGCGACGCTCTGCCGCGACCAGAGCCACTCTAGCGCCTGGGGCAGAGGCCAAGGAGCCATCCCCAGCGCCCGGGCCATCTTTGCTCCAATGGAGCCTTGGCTGCGGGAGGGGAAGAGAGAGACAGAGAGGAAGGAGGAGGGGGGTGGAGAAGCAAATGGGCGCTTCTCCTTTGTGCCCTGGCCGGGAATCGAACCCGGGTCCCCTGCACGCCAGGCCGACGCTCCACCGCTGAGCCAACCGGCCAGGGCCATAAAAAATGAATAATAAAAAAAATTTGCCTGACCAGGCGGTGGCGCAATGGATAGAGTGTCGGACTGGGACGTAGAGGATCCCGGTTCGAGACCCCGAGGTCGCCAGCTTGAGCGCAGGCTCATCTGGTTTGAGCAAGGCTCACCAGCTTGAGCCCAAGGTCACTGGCTGGAGCAAGGGGTCACTCGGTCTGCTGTAGCCCCATGGTCAAGGCACGTATGAGAAATCAATCAATGAACAACTAAGGAGCAGCAGCGAAGAATTGATGTTTCTCATCTCTCTCCCTTCCTGTCTGTCCCTCTCTCTAACTCTCTCTCTCTGTCTCTGCCACAAAAATAAAATAAATTAAAAAAAAAATTAAAAATAAAATAGATATGGTTTGAGGTTAGATTTCCACTTTAAAACTCAAATTTTGGGAAAATACTTATAAATAAAATTATACATATTTGGAAATTATTAAATAGATAATGAATTAATAAAATGTGAATTGTGCTTACCTATGATTGAATATTCACTGAGAAAGAAATAATTGTGAGTCTTCAATGTCGTATGTGCCGTGTGGTGTTTCAGTAAGAGGTACACAAAACCATTTGCTCAGACTCTCTCAAGGTCTCCCATGCAGAGCGCATGCGTCTCACAATCGCGTCTCCCTGCACTGTACTCATCCTTGACGAATCATCATGTCAAATACAAATACGTCACATCACACGCAATGGATTGACTTTGCATCAATCGAATACGGACATTTACAGATTAGTCTTCCAGTATCAAAAAGGAGGACATGTAGGAGGATACTTTTTGAGGGAGGACAGAACTTACAAAAGAAGGACTGTCCTTCCTAAAGGAGGACGATTGGGCACCTTACTTAAACATGTACCCGTTGTTGGGTGTCTGAGGGAAGGAAGTATTACTCTCTGGAGAAGAAGAAAGGTAAGTATCTAGAATCAGCATTATGTAAACTGGTAAAGTCCATTTCAGCCATGATATCTTAGTCCAAAACATCTGAGTAAGTGGGATAGTATAAAGTAGTGTTTGTTCTTTTCCCTTACCCTCCATGGCTGCATACTTTCCAGTGCTGGGTAGGGAGAAGTGCTTAACAAGGACAACTGAATAATTCTTCACTTCAGATAACACATGGGATAATTTACCACCCTACTGGGCTGAGGTCAACAATGAGTCAGGTGATCTGTGTTCTTGCTTAGAACAGAGCCTGGGTTATCTTAATTACTGATTAAATAGAAATTGTTATTGTTTTCATTACTATTATAAACAAGAAAGAGAAGCTTGCTAAAAATGCATGAAAATTAGATAATTCTTACATAGTTTGCTTTATGTTTTTATCTGATGGCCATGTATAATTAGATTGTTAAATAAGAGAGCTTATGTTGAGAAGGATAAGGATTTGTTTAGTTTGGAGTATCTGGTTAAGTTTCTTAGAAGAGATAGAATTTGAGCTGTATTTTGAAGGCATGGGTAGGCTTTTTTATTTTTTGTTTTCCAAATAAACTCTAGGGTTTTAAGTTTGAAACATCCAATAGAACTAAGAATGTTTCTCAGAATTCCAAAACACCAGCATAGTGAAGTAGGAAAATCAACCATTGTGTAAATTTTATTTACTTTTATTTTTTAATTGAATTTACTGGGGTGACATTGGTTAATAAAATTATATAGGCTTCAGGTGTACAGTTTTATAATATATCATCTGTGTATTGTATTATGTGGTCACCACCCCAAGTCAAGTCTCCTTCCATCAGCATTTTTATCCCCCTTACCCTCTTCTACCTCCCCTACCCAACTTTCCCTCTGGTAGTCACCATACTGTTGTCTGGGTCTATGAGTTGTTGTTTTTTGCTTACCCCTTCACCTTTTTCCACGCAGTCCCCCAGCCCCCCTCCACTCCTTAACAGCTGTCAGTCTGTTCTCTGATCTCTGTGTCCATTTCTACTTCATTTGTTAATTTTGTTCCATTAGATTCACATGTAAGTGAAATCATGTGGTACTTTTCTTTCTCTGACTGGCTTATTTCACTTACCATAATACTCTCCAGGTCCATCTATGCTGTCCCAAAAGATATAATTTCCATCTTTTTTGCATTTGAGTAATATTTCATTGTGTAAATGTACCACAGCTTTTTTATCTACTCATCAAGTGATGGGCAGGCACTTCAGTTGCTTCCAAATCTTGGCTATTATAGATAATGCTGCAGTGAACATAGGGGTGCATATATTCTTTCAAATTAGTGTTTCAGATTTCTTTGGATATAGCCTCAGAAGTGGAATCACTGTGTCAAAAGGCAATTTTATTTTTAATTTTTTGAGGAAACTCCATACTGTTTTCCACAGTGGCTGCAACAATATGCATTCCTACTAACAGTGCACAAGGGTTTCCATTCTCCACACTCTCACCTACACTAGTTTGTTGATTTATTGATGATAACCATTTTGACAGGTGTCAGGTGATAACTCATAGTGGTTTTACGTTGAGCATCTTTTCATATGCCTTTTGGCCATCTGTATGTCCTTTGCCCATTTTTAAATTGGATTGTTTGGGTTTTTTGGTGTTGAGTAGTATGAGTTCTTTATAAATTTTAGATATTAACCCTTTATCTTATATGTAATTACTCAGTATGTTCTCCCATTCAGTGGGTTGTCTTTTCATTTTGTTGATGGTTTCCTTTGCTCTTTAGAAACTGTTTACTTTGATGTGACCCCATTTATTTTTTCTTTTGTTTTCCTTGCCTGAGGAGATACATTAGAAAAAAAATATTGCTATGAGAAGTGCATGAGACTTTACTGCAATAATTTCTTTAAGTTTTATGGTTTCAAATCTAACATTTAAGTCTTTAATTTGAATTTTTCTTGTGCATGGTGGTCTAGTTTAACATTTTTGAATGCATCTGTCCAATTTTCCAATTTACTGAATAGACTGCCTTAACCCCATTTTATGTTTTTACCTCTTTTGTCAAATATTAATTGACCATAAAGGTGTGGGTTTATTTCTGAGCTCTCTATTCTGTTCCATTGATCTATATTTCTGTTTTTATGCCAGTAGCATGCTGTTTTGATTACTATGATTTTGTAGTATAGTTTGGTATCAGGTAACATGATTCCTCCAACTCTGTTGTTCTTTCTCAAGATTGCTGTGGCTACTCGGGGTCTTTTGTGGTTCCATATACATTTTTAGACTATTTGTTGCAGTTCTATGAAATACACCATTAGCATCTTGATAGGAATTGTGTTGAATCTATAGATTGTTTTGCGTAGTGTGAACATTTTAAATGTTTTTTTTTTTTTTTTTTTTTTTACAGAGACAGAGAGTTAGAGAGAGGGACAGACAGACAGGAACGGAGAGATGAGAAGCATCAATCATTAGGTTTTTGTTGCGCATTGTGACACCTTAGTTGTTCATTGATTGCTTTCTCATATGTGCCTTGACCGTGGGCCTTCAGCAGACCAAGTAACCCCTTGCTCGAGCTGGTGAGCTTTGCTCAAACCAGATGAGCCTGCGCTCAAGCTGGCAACCTCAGGGTCTCAAACCTGGGTCCTCTGCATCCCAGTCCGACGCTCTATCCACTGCGCCACCGCCTGGTCAGGTGGTAGTGTGAACATTTTAATGATGTTTATTCTTCCTATTCACGGACATTGTATATGATTGCCCTTATTTGTATCTTACTTAATTTCTTTCTTCAGTGTCTTACAGTTTTCTGAGTATAGGTCTTCCTTTAACTCCTTGGTTGACTTATTCTTAGGTTGTTTTTTTGTTGTTGTTTTTTTGGTGCAGTTGTAAAGGGGATTGTTCCCTTTTGATAGTTCGTTATTGGTGTATAAAAATGCAACTGATTTTTGAATATTTATTTTGCTGCTACTTTACTGAATTCATTTATCAGTTCTAGTAGTTTTTTGGTGGTATCTTTAGGGTTCTCTCTTTACAGTATCATGTCATCTCCAAATAATGACAGTTTTATTTCTTAGGGGTTTGGATGCCTTTTAATTTCTCCTTGTCTGATTGATGTGGCTAGGACTTTCAGTATACAGTGAGAGTCGACATCCTTGTCTTGTTCCTTATCTTAAGGGAAACACTTGTAGTTTTTGCCCTTTGAGTATGATGTTGGCTGTGAGTGTGAAATATGGCCTTTGTTACCTTGGGGTATGTTCCCTTTGTTCCCACTTTGCTGACCATTTTTATCATAAATCAGTACTGAATTTTATCAAATGCTTTTTGTGCATCTACCAATGAGATCATGTGTTTTTTATCCATTTTGTTTATGTGGTGTATCACATTAATTGATTTGTGAATATTGTACCAATCTTGTATCCCCTGAATAAGTCCCACTTGATTGTGATGTATGATTTTTTAATGTAGCATTGAATTTGGTTTGCTAGTATCTATGTTCATCAGGAATATTGGCCTATAATTTTTATTTTATTTTTTCCACTGATTTTAGAGAGAGAGGAGTGTCAACTTGTTCCAGTTAGTTTTTCCATTTACTTGTGAACTCATAGGTTGCTTCTCATATGTGCCCTGACTTGGGATCAAACCCATGACCTTGGTGCACCAGGGTGACACTCTGTTTATTGAGCCACCCCGCCAGGGCCAGGTTTTCTTTTTTATTTAGTCTGAAAATTTTCTTCTTTTTCTTGGAGAGATTAGGCTATTTACGTTTAATGTAATGACATGTATATTATATTATATATGTATATTATATATACATATATAATATATATGGCTTTAAGTTTTCAATTTTATTTACTTTTATTACCTGCTCTGTAGTCTTCTTTCTTTTCTTCCTTTCTTTGATTATTTTCATTTATTTAGTTTTCTTTTTTTTCTGAGTTTATTGATTTCCAAGAGAGGGGGGGGAGAGAGAGAGAGAGAGAGAGAGAGAAAGAAGTGGGGTGGGGTGAGGAGCGGGAATCAACCTGCAGTAGTTGCTTCTCGTATATGTGCCTTGATAAGGCAAGTCCGGGGCTTTGAACCAGTGACTTCAGCATTCCTGGTTAACACTTGATCCACTGTGTCACCAGTTTTCCCCTATCTTTTAGCTTACCAGTTATATACATCCTTTTATTACTCGTTTATTAGTTCCTAACTGCATCTTTGACATTACTTTTACTATTTATTGGACAATATACTTTAGAACACCTTAATTCCATTTGTTCTTCCCTTCCAATTTTGTTATTGTTATGTATTTTAGTTCTTTTTATATTTGAGATCACAAGACATTATTTTATGTCATTGTTCATTTAGATTTACTCTCTCAGTTGCTCTTCATTTCTTTGAACATTTATTCTAGATCATTTCCCTCTATCTGGAGAATATCTTTTAGTATTTAGTCAAATCTGCTTGAGATGAATTCACTCAGCTTTTGTCTGTCTGAAAACATCTTTATTTCACCTTCAGTTTCGATTATTTTTTGGTTGGGTATAGAATGCCGGATAGATAGGATTTTTCCTTTCAGACCTTTAAATGTGTCATCTCATTGTCTGCTGACCTCCATCATTTCTGATGAGAAGTCAGTGGTAAATATTATTTTCCCCTTTTGTGGGAAATGAGCTTTGCTCCCTCCTTTCCCCAGTGGCCACTTTTCCGATTTTATCTTTTTCAGAAATCTGACTGTGATATGCCTAGTTGTGATTTTCTTTTTTACTTATCCTGCTTGTTGAACTTCTTATATCTGTGGAAAGTTTTTGGCCATTATTTCTTAAAATATTTCTTTTTCCCCATTGGAGTTTAGTTCACTAGATTTCTTTGATCCTCATCATTCTGATGGGTTCAGAAAAACCATGGTGTTGTGTTTAATCTGCTTTGCTTAGGTTGTTTGGGTAGGAGCATTAATCTCTTGTGACTCTCTACATTCTTAAAGGAGGCAACACTTCATTTACTGATTCCTTAATTTCATTTATGGTATTTTTAAATTCTAGACTCTTTATTCTGTTTTCTTTTATAGATTCTAGGCCGCTCCATGATACAATATTTCTCATGAAGGTTCGCTTTTATGTCTGTTCTTTTTTTTTTAATTTTTAAAAAATTTTATTTATTCATTTTAGAGAGGAGAGAGAGAGACAGAGAGGGAGAGAGGGACAGAGAAGGTGGAGAGGAGCTGGAAGCATCAACTCCCATATGTGCCTTGACCAGGCAAGCCCAGGGTTTCAAACCGGTGACCTCAGCATTTCCAGGTCGACGCTTTATCCACTGTGCCACCACAGGTCAGGCTTATGTCTGTTCTTTTTTTAAGAGAGAGAGAAATAAAGAGCATTAACGGTAGCTGCTTCACTTTAGTTCAGGGGTCAGGAACCTCTTTGGCTAAGAGAGCCATGAACGCCACATATTTTAAAATGTAATTCCCTGAGAGCCATACAACGACCTGTGTACATTACGCATTATCCGGGGTGTCGCTCTGCCGCAACCAGAGCCACTCTAGTGCCTGGGGCAGAGGCCAAGGAGCCATCCCCAGCGCCCGGGCCATCTTTGCTCCAATGGAGCCTGGCTGCGGGAGGGGAAGAGAGAGACAGAGAGGAAGGAGGGGGGGGGTGGAGAAGCAAATGGGCGCTTCTCCTATGTGCCCCGGCCAAGAATCGAACCCGGATCCCCCGCACGCCAGGCCGACGCTCCACCGCTGAGCCAACCGGCCAGGGCCATAAAAAATGAATAATAAAAAAATTTTGCCTGACCAGGCGGTGGCGCAGTGGATAGAGTGTCGCACTGCTCTTTAACTGGAGGGAAGGAGCACGGGAAGAGCGAAGATTCTTCTAGGTCACAGCGGTGGGCAAACTCATTAGTCAACAGAGCCAAATATCAACAGTACAACGATTGAAATTTCTTTTGAAAGCCAGATTTTTTAAACTTAAACTGTATAGGTAGGTACATTCCTTATCGAGGTAGCGCCTGCACGAGGTATTTTGTGGAAGAGCCACACTCAAGGGGCCAAAGAACCGCATGTGACTTGCAAGCTGCAGTTTGCTAACCAGGGTTCTAGGAATTGAGGCCTTCTGCTGTGTGTAGTTTGCAGGAGAGTTGGGGAATGAGTTGCCCAGAGAGGGATGATTACCAATAATTCTAAAATATTAATCTGAGAATATAGCATACTAGAAGATTTAACAAGATTTTAAATTCTGTGGAGACAGTATTCTCTGTCTCAGGGTCCATATGTTGTAAGGTACCAAAAGCTGAAAATTGATATTAATATTCTGGGAGGAAAGGTTAGGCTTTTCTGTCCCCTCCCTAGGGGAGGGGAGGGAGAAGAATGTAGAAGTTTCTGGCTTGTAAGAACAATGGGTCATTCAGTTTTAAATCTAAAATAAAGGCTAACCTAGAAACTTCTCTTTCAATAGGAGACATAATTTACATACCACCTTGTATTGATTGTAGTTCCTCCCCCTCCCTGGAATCTTGAGGGTAAAATACCTCTAGGCTAGAGAAGGAAGGTGAACCCTGAAAGATTTGTGAACATCTTTGATTGTGTTACCTTTCAAATCTTAATGTTTCTATGTATCCCCCTTAAACAAATGTTGCCAGCTGGTACCATGATGTCCTGCTCTCCCCCCACCCGTGTGTGATCAAGGGTATATAAGCAGCCCCTGAACTATTGGACTGCACGATTTGGGCTTGCAGATGCCCTGTGTCAGCCATATGCGGCCAGCATATTAAAATTTCCTCTTCTAATAAAACTCTTCAAAATTCATCTGGACTGGGTATCTTTATGTGAACTCGATGAAATGAGGTACAGTGCCTTTCAGAATCTGGGGTGCGGTACTTTATAACACATGAGCACGTCAGAGATAGTAGGTGCTCAGTACATATTTACTGTGACTAGAAGCTTACATGAAAAATGCTTGAACAGCAGCTCTTGACTGACTTAAACTTTGTAGGCTACTGATAGAACTCATAAGGGAAGGAAGTATCTTCCTATCACTAATTCACCATTTCAACAAGTCTCTCCCTGCAGCTTTTCTCTTTAATTAAGTACCTGATTTACACAGCAGATTTTGATGGTTTGAGAATTCAGTCCCTGTCTAAGCAGATAAAAGTAACAGCTCAGGCATTGTTAAGATACATTGTAAATGCAATGAGAATTTCACCTCTGGGCGATTCTCTGTGGATATCCATCTCTAAAAACCTGTTGTGTCTAAAAGGGGGAACTTTTTAAAACTAATTCCCAGTTACTCGGAAACTAATTATGTAGTTTATGTGTCTTAAAGTCAGGCCATCCTTTTGTTTATGACTCCCTTCTAACCTTATCTCCCTGTTTGGGCATTTTGTTACTCTAAGGCTTAGAGCAGGGGTCCCCAAACTACGGCCCGCCGCATGCGGCCCCCTGAGGCCATTTATCCGGCCCCCGCCACACTTCTGGAAGGGGGCACCTCTTTCATTGGTGGTCAGTGAGAGAAGCATAGTTCCCATTGAAATACTGGTCAGTTTGTTGATTTAAATTTATTTGTTCTTTATTTTAAATATTGTATTTGTTCCCGTTTTGTTTTTTTACTTTAAGATATGTGCAGTGTGCATAGGGATTTGTTCATAGTTTTTTTTATAGGCGGGCCCTCCAACGGTCTGAGGGACAGTGAACTGGCCCCCTGTGTAAAAAGTTTGGGGACCCCTGGCTTAGAGTCTTCTCCCTGTTTGGGCATTTTGTTACTCTAAGGCTTAGAGTCTAAGCAAACGATTTGCAACCTTTTTCATCTCACCACACACAAACTAATTACTAAACTTCAGCAACACACCAAAAAGAATGTTATTTTTTGACAATCTGACAAAAAAACCCAAAAAACAACAAAATGGTATAATTTTGATCCATTCACCCTACCAGACCACTACTGTTTTGTTGGCAGTTATTTCTTACTTGACAGTCTGAGGGCAAAGAGGTCAGTGCCCCTGACCAATCAGTCAAAGTATTGTATGTTTTAAAAATTCTTGTGGCACATGGGTTGACAATCAGGGCTCTAAGCTCATGAGTAAGTGTAAAGCCAGAGGCCAGGGCTACCATCACAGCAGCCTGGCCAGTGCAGGTTCGCATTGGATTCGGACAGTCGGTAAAGAAACAACGGAGCCAAAAACTGATAGGCCGTTTTCTTTAATTCTAGCTTGACCCGGCGGGCAAGTAAAAATACACACTGGGCTCCAAAACCCACTCACATTCAGTGCTCACAAAGCTACTGACTTATCTGAGTTTCCTAGAATCAAAGGTTTCTAGCTCACCAGACTTCTTCACCTCTGTTCCCCGTCTCCTTCCTTCTCCCTACACAAACTGCACAAACTGGCTTCTCACTCAACACTCCACCATCTTGGCTGTTTCTCCTGGGCACATGGCCTCTTTCTGCTCTCTTCTCTGCTCCCTCTGCTCTCTCATGCTAATCATCCCAGGAACCAAGAGAGCAAGCTCTCATTCTGCCCCCATTTTATAGTGTAGCTTCCAAACCTTTAATCCAATATACAAAATAGGGAAGTCTAATACAAAGACACTTCTATGAGGCATGATTGGATTGTACCGCTCCACATCAAAACGGGTGGGAAAGACTTAAGCCCAAAATCAAGCACCAGGCTACAAGGATTCTACCTGCCCACAGAGACACACATTAATATCACCTGGGCAAACGGTCTCACGTGGGCAGCGCCATTTTTAACAAAGTGAGCATAATACATTTTATCTGCCCAACAGTAAGGTAAGGAGAAGAAAAGCAGAAAACGAAGATAAATTAACTTCTAAAAGGAAGTGTCCTTTTGCTCCTTAGGTGTGTATGTGTATGTGTGTGAGCATGTGCCCATACACCTTATTCAAATGTTTCTTTGGATGCTGTCAGAAGCGACTGTAACGTTCAGTGTAGTAAAATGGGTGTTCAATGTGTGAGAAATCCTGTTATTCATATTGTGGAGACAGTCGCAGGCAGAATTATTTTTGTATGTCTGCAGTGGTATGTGTACCTTTGTTTGCAAGGGGGAGCCCTTTTCTCTGTGTCCGTCTTCACATCTCCTCCCCCGTGAGAGTTTCCTTTCTGTCATCAGCCTTCTCCTCCTGTTCCTGCTAACACTAACTGCTTCACAAGCACAGAAATGCCGGCATCTGGTGACCAAGGTCAGGTGGGGCACAGAGGCCAGATGGAGTGATTCCAATTATGATCACTAGACCATGCCCCTCTAGTAATGGCTATAACTTTTATCTCTGTATCCTCAGGCCTTGATATAATAGCTGGCTAATAGTATGGACTCAAATGCTTTTGAATAAAAGTCTATTTCAAACTACAGAGTCATAAGATGTTATTTATCTTTATGCTTTTATAGGTGATAAAGTGAGGCTTAGATTCAATAGTAGCTTTTTATGTTCCTGTGACACGGCTGGTATATAGTTAGACCATACAAAGAGGTAACTGAATATGTTATGTATTTTCAGCCTTGTAGGAACCCCAGATCAAATGGAAAGTCAGGTAGCTGTTTACCTAGCAGCGCTGTTTTTGAATGTGGGGGGGTGGGGTGGGGGTGGTGGTGTTCTTGGGTTCCTTTATTCTCTGGATAGTGAGTTATGGCATTTAGAGTGGTGTAAGACATAGCATTTCCCCTCAAGGAACTTTTCTAATGTGACACCAGACAACGTGAGCATCAATGTGTCTCAGAGCAGTATACAAGTGGTACACCTTGATACATGCCAACTTTATAAAATGAAAAAATGGCAATAATCCATCACCAGGAAGACATGTGTTTTCCATTGTTTTTCTAGAATTGGGAACAGATCTGAGTTGGGAGAAGTCTATGTCTGGAATCATCACGCTTGTAATTACTGTTCACTTGATACTGGTGATGGAAGGGTGTTTCTCAGTGTAAACTGAGATGGGTTAGCGCAGGCGTGGCCAACAGCTTCTACCCCTGGGCCAGATTAGAAAGAAAACTTTTTCACAGGCCAGACGAAATATTAAAATTAAAAAATGTTAAGTACAAAAATGATTCATCTAAGTAAATAAAATTTTATTTATGTAATTTGTTTTTTGTTGTTTGTTTTTTTACAGAGAGAGAGGGATAGATAGGTAGGGACAGACAGATAGGAACGGAGAGAGATGAGAAGCATCAATCATTAGTTTTTCGTTCGGACACCTTAGTTCATTGATTGCTTTCTCATTTGTGCCTTGACTGCGGGGCTATAGCAGACGGAGTAACCGCCTTGCTCTAGCCAGTGACCTTGGGTCCAAGCTGGTGAGCTTTGCTTAAACCAGATGAGCCTGCGCTCAAACTGGCGACCTCGGGGTCTCGAACCTGGGTCCTCCGCATCCCAGTCTGACACTCTATTCACTGTGCCACCGTATGGTCAGGCTACTTATGTAATTTATGAATAAATGTGAGTGAAAAAATTTTAATATACAGTATTTTAATAAAAATATATTTTGATAAAAATTACATACCGTTTAAATATACAAACTGTATTGCAATCAATCAAAACTATTTAATTAATAGAATGAGCTTGAAGAGGTTATATCGCAAATAAAACAATTATTTCATTTTACAAATAGCCTGAACACATTTTCAGTTATCAACTACAGCTATTGTCTATGCTACAATGCCATTTGATTCAGCACACTTGACCACAAAAATAACGAATTGTTTGACTTGGGTGCACACTGGCAAACTCCGCCTAAAAGAATGTTTTTTTTTTTTTTAATTAATTTATTTTTTACAGAGACAGAGTCAGAGAGAGGGATAGATAGGGACAGACAGAAACGGAGGGAGATGAGAAGCATCAATCATTAGTTTTTCGTTGCGACACCTTAGTTGTTCATTGATTGCTTTCTCCTATGTGCCTTAACCGTGGGCCTTCAGCAGACCGTGTAACCCCTTGCTCAAGCTAGCGACCTTGGGTCCAAGCTGGTGAGCTTTGCTCAAACCAGATGAGCCCGTGCTCAAGCTGGCGACCTCGGGGTCTTGAACCTGGGTCCTCCGCATCCCAGTCCAACGCTCTATCCACTGCGCCACTGCCTGGTCAGGCTCCGACCTAAAAGAATGTGGGTTTCGTATCACCGCTAAATGTCAAACTGTTCATAACGAGTACAGACAAGTACAAAAGTTGTAAATCTTTATAATTGAATTTTTTTAAAAATAAGTATCGCGAATCCATCGACCAGTTATTGGAAGTTAACCGTACATTAGTCACACGCAGAATTCTTTTTCATGTATCACTGTCTTCTTAAATATCTCTATTTCTAGTAATCAAAGACACTTCTGCTTCTAAGTAGCTGAGATTTTAAAGTAGCGGAAAATATTAAAAATATAATCGCGGGCCACATAAACTCATTACGCAGGCTGGATCTGGCCTGCAGGCCATACGTTGACCATGCCTGGGCTAGCTGATGGCTTCTTTTGTGTCATATGATGCCTTGTCACCAGCTAAGGAATTTAGCCCACAATTTAGCGAAATAGTGCTGATCTATTGTAAAATTATTTTTCTGCATATGTGTGTATCATGTAGGAGAATTTATGAATCCTAGGATTTTTTTTAACTGGAAGGGGACCTTTATTAACATCTGCTTCACCCCATCCTTACTCTCTGGTCCAGAGAGGTTGCATCCGTTGATTAGGTCACATGTTTCCTGAGCTGTAACTAGGACATGTCATTTTCTCTTGTAAGAGCTTATTTTCCTCTGCTGAATTTTCTTTTCTTGGTAAATTTAGCAAAAACTTTCCCAGGTACAAGATAAATGTCTCATATGTGCACCAACTAGGGGATAGTTGCGTATGGAAGGAGCGGTAGGCTTTGGAGTGGGAAATGGTCTGATGTTGCTTCCAGTGAATTTAGCAAAAGGACAGAGAACCAAGAACTTAGGTGTAGTTCTGGTCTGTCTTTTGGCTGCTTTTTTGGGTTGTGATGGTATAACTGCTTGCAAACAGCCATAATGAGTATTTCTCTTATCAGGAGCAACACAGGAATATGAATAGATCCTAGATAAAACGAGATGTGAAGGTAATGACATTTAGTATTTACTACTTACCCTGCTCTCTCAGTGTTTGTAGTCTAGTTGAGGTGTACTGCCTTTAAATTAAATGGTTTGCAGGTAACAATCCTGTCTGTTTTGTCCTTTGTGTTAAATGAATGCTCATTACCTTTCCCCCTGTGTCTAGAACAGTGCCAGGCACACAGTCAATTTTCAGTAAGTGTTGGTTGGATGCATAAATAGCAGGTACTGACAGTAACCATGGGTGGGGGGTGGTCTCTGAGGGCTGTGGCAGGAGGAGAAGTCCTGGGATCTTACACAGTGCAAAGGGTAATTTCATTCTGTCTGATTTTGTTTCTAACTCCTCTGACCTCAGCACTGATCCCACTGCCCCCTCAAATCCTGAAGCAGTCCCTTCCTTTTCATAAGTGATTTTTTTCTTTAGAAGCAAATTTTCCTTCTCTCACCTGTACTTTGCCACTGCTTTGCTTTTCCCAAGTGATTGCTGCTTATCTCCAGAGATTTAGGAGGATCATGTCTTAGTTTACAAGGTGACTGTTTTCTTAAGTCCTAGTTCCCTTTTCCCCTGAAGATGAGGTAAAACACTATCTGGGAAAGACCTGAGTTATCATAAAAAGTTCAGAAACCTCCTCTGTGACTATTAAGAGGACTCTTCTATAGGATAGGTGATAGAGTCACATGGCTGATTTTGAAACGTTCCAGGCTGTCATAACTACATTTTAATTGGCTGCATTTTTAAACACAAATTAAACTAGCTATGTTCTCCACCCTCCTCAATTTTGGCAGTATAAAAGGCCTATTTCACAGGAAAGAACACATAAACAAGTGAAGTACAAGGAAGCTTGTGTGAATGAAGTTCTGCCGTGTAGCTCAGTGACTTTCTTTGATTTATAACGTCGTTTTTGGCAACTTCAAACAGTTCACGTTCTGTGGGGGAGAGGTTCAGTCTATTTAACTCTGTTTACTAAAAACTAATTATGATTCTCCAATGACAAATAGACACTCAGAGTCACTTCTTCATTCAGTAAGCATTACTGAGTAACTGTCATGTGCAAAGCACTGTGCTAAGTATTGGAAGAAAGGGGAGGTAAGAGTTACAATCTAATAAAGGGTATATCATGTGTGAAAATAGTCGTAATGCTGTGTAGGAAGTGATGTCTGTTGTAAGAGGGGTGCAGGGTGCCCTGGGAGCTGTAGAGAAGGAGAAGTTACCTCTCAGACACTGGCTCAGGGTGGACTTTATGGTGATGGTGGAATTTGGGCTGGTTGGGGAAGGCTGAGTACACAGGGTGCCTGCATTGTCAGCACAGGCCATCGTGCAAGTTATCGGCTGAGTAGGGGATGTAGACCTGCAAAGACATGTAGGGAGGGAGCATCTGTGGATAGGAAAGCATTGGCAACATGGGTAACAGAAAGTACTGTACTGTGAGGTTCAGAGAGTTAATGTGAAATTGCCCAAGATAGGGATGGAAAAGTAAGGTGCTTGATCTGACAATGGGGGGGGGGGGGAGATGGTATAATTGGAGGAGTGGGTGGGTTAAATCTAGACTGTTTACCAAAAATTGGGGTTTTGCGAGCCATCGTTCCTCTATTCTAGGAGTTAATAGTTTTATCATTGAAAAAAGAAGTGTTCTTTATTCAAATTGTAGAGCATCCTTGCCAGAGAGGGAGAATGATACCAATATTATAGAACGATTTCTGGGATATATTGCATTCAGTTGTGTTGCTGTATTAAAAATAGTTTTCCAGTTGAAATTTGTTGCATTTTTTATGTCGATGTCTGCAAGGATGATGGAAGGGCAGCAGTGTAGGTAGGTGATTGGGCTGGTCTCACACCCTGTTCTCACTCTGCAGCGGACTTTGTCTAATTTATGTCAAGTCAACGCTTCCTATCTTCCTGCTAAAGAAGAGGTCTAGTCCACAGTAAAAGGTTCTTAAAAGGTTTTAGGGACATGATGGTGTAGGGCGTGGCACGGGCAACTGTTGGTTACCCAGATATAGTAGATGCCCTATGTTTCTACTGTGTTCAGATGCAGTTGGTTAAATTTCCTTGTGTCTTTCTGCAGACCTGATCCTCATGCTTGCACACTAGTCATGCTGGCTGTTTCCAAGATTTGGGGGATCTTAGGCAAGGTGATTAACTTCCCTGTGCTTTGGTTTTCTCATGTGGAAAGCACTGTGTACAAGACAGACTTTTTCAAAGTGTGCTACATGTAATAAGTCATTTAATCTGTGATTATGTACCTTTAAGTGACAAGCGGGAATTTGAATACAGGCCACACTGTTAGCCTGCTGGCTCTGCTACAATATATCACACAGTGTGGGCTCTCCCTCTGGGAATGTTGGCTCTTCCCCTTCCTAATGTGCATATCTCCCCCCCACCCCCACTGCAGTGTGCAGTCAGACCTGACCTACTGCCCCATCCCTAAGAGAAAGGAAAGAAGCTCTTTTTAAATTGTTCAGAAGTATATATGGCCAAGAGAAGGCCCAAAGAGAGTCTTATTGTTACTAGTTATTTATTGCCCCAAATCTGTTGCTCTGAAGAGTAATAGGTTTGTTTTTACTGTGAAAAGTTTGGCATGGGTTGTAAACTGTTATGCCATAAAATAGGCCCCAAATTGTAATCATAGGAATACAAATGATGTATTAAAAATATTCTGGAGTTAAAACATACAAGAAAGAGAATTTATAAATCTTTTCCCCAGAAACATGAGTTAGAAAAGAGTACCAATATTTTGTTGTTGTTAATGGATAAATTGCCCAGTTACACTCTTGAATTTTTTTTTTAATTTTTCCTGATTTATAATTGAAATGTAGATGTAGCTCTTTAGTGTACTATTCAATCAGTTTTGGTGAATGTAGCATTTTGTTTATTTTGAAATTCATACATATTTTTCAACTCATATCTTTTTATACTCAGATATGTTGTCAGATAGTAACCTAGTAGTGGAGGTAATATTTCAAAGGGAAACTATTCAAGTTTCCCTTTAAAAACGGACTGTTAGTGTTGGAGCTCCATAGAGTGAATAAATTTCCTGGGAGGAAACGATAATAAAATATTCAGGAAGTTGTTAGGAAATGAGGATTTGTGCTCTTGTTCACTGAGGCTGCAGAGACCTTTGTGTATATCAAACAGTTTGTATTAGAGGAAGGACTGAGAGGTTTGGCAGTTTTCTTCTGATGGTGTGAGAGACCTTGGACTTGATGCAGAATTGAAAGAAAAATTTCCCAAAACGAGTCATTTGAGAATTGTCTTTTCTCTGTCTGAGTGCTTCTATCAGGGAAGCAAAATGAGCACTTTCGGAAGCTGGGTCATGTACACGAGGACCCAACGGGGAATGCTGTTGTGGGGGGAGCACCAATGCAGGTGCTATGGAGTGGATGTGTGGGCATCCCCCCTTCTCTGCTTGGCTTTTCATGTTTTCATTAGACAGTTTAGCTCCGTCTGTAATTTTAGCTTTGTTCTAAAGCAACTGTGAACACTGGAACTCTTAGGCCCTAATTTAATTTTTATAAACTGGGTTTAGAGACTTACTTTTTCCCTAGCTTGTGTTCATGGCAGGGATGGTTCACCCTTAGGTTGGATCCCCTCACTCACAGGGGGCCCCTTTGAGGCCCCGAGAGCTACTCGAGCAGTGTGTTCAGTACAGGCAGTCCCCAGGTTATGGACGAGATAGGTTTTTTGTTTGTTTGTTTGTTTGTTTGTTTTACAGAGACAGAGAGAGTCAGAGAGAGGGACAGACAGACAGGAATGAAGAGATGAGAAGCATCAATCATTTGTTTTTCGTTATGCATTGCAACACCTTAATTGTTCATTGATTGCTTTCTCATATGTGCCTTGACTGGGACTACAGCAGACCGAGTAACCCCTTGCTTGAGCCAGCGACCTTGGGTCCAAGCTGGTGAGCTTTGCTCAAACCAGATGAGCCCGCACTCAAGCTGGCGACCTTGGGGTCTTGAACCTGGGTCCACTGCATCCCAGTCTGACGCTCTATCCACTGCGCCACCGCCTGGTCAGGCAGGACGAGATAAGTTTTGAGGTTTGTTCTTAAGTTGAATTTGTATGTAAGTTGGAACATTTTAACCTATTAAATACAACTCAGATATTTGTCTTAACATAGGATTTATTTTTACCTTTCTGTGCATTAAATACTTAAACATTTTCAAACCTACAGAATCTATCTCATTCATAACCTGGGGACTGCCTGTACTTAAAAATTTCTGTAAAGTCCGCAAATTTGAGATCCTCCCATTTTTCCTAAAAGGGACCCCAACTTAATTCTTCAAACCCCAAAAAACTCAGATCAGCTCTGGGTCATGAGGCACATTGGGCGTTGGTGTCTGTAGCTGAGGTAGATTTTGGAGGGTACCAGGAAGGAAGTATCAGTAAGGAAGCAGAGCTCTTTATTGCCTGGTGTGTATAGTGGCTGCGGGCCTCCTTCTGTCAGGAGCCATGGCTGCTTCTCTTGCAAACACAGGCCAGAAAGAGGTGGAGGAGCCGTAAAGGGGGCGGGAGGAGAGGATGTGCCACAGCCACAATAGTGAACAATCAGAAAAATAAGTTTCTTAATTAACTGATTGACTTGAGTTGACTTTGTCTAGTCTTTGTTGACTAGAGCAGTGGTCCCCAACCTTTTTTGGGCCATGGACTGGTTTAATGTCAGAAAATATTTTCACAGACCGGCCTTTAAGGTGGGACCGATAAATGTATCACGTGACCGAGACATGCGTCAAGAGTGAGTCTTAGATGGATGTAACAGAGGGAATTTGGTCATTTTTTAAAAATAAAACATTGTTCAGACTTAAATATAAATAAAATGGAAATAATGTAAGTTATTTATTCTTTCTCTGCGGACCAGTACCAAATGGCCCACGGACTGGTACCAGTCCACTGTCTGGGGGTTGGGGACCACTAAACTAGAGTACTT
Organism: Saccopteryx leptura; assembly: GCF_036850995.1. NCBI lineage: Eukaryota > Metazoa > Chordata > Mammalia > Chiroptera > Emballonuridae > Saccopteryx > Saccopteryx leptura. The sequence goes on from NC_089508.1 coordinate 126,662,961, forward strand.
TGCTGAAAACACAGAAATGTCGCTGGTTCTTTTGGCTGCTGTGGCGTGGGACTGGTTAAGCACCTTGGTTGGGAGGGTGTTTCTTCTTGTCCTTTGCTCATCATGGATTTTCCGACACTGTCTCTTCACCCCCCGCTTTCTTTACTTTGGGAGTCAAAGCTCTTTCTTACACTTCTGAGGGTATTGAGTGACTGGACTGTGCATAACCACACATTTAAAGTTGTATTTTTAAAAAAATGTTTATTGTAGTGATTTAGTGATTTAGTACGAGGGGGAGAGACAGGAACATCAGTCTGTTCTTGTATGTGCCCTGACTGGAGATTGAACCTGTAACCTCTGTGTTTTGGGGCAATGCTCTAACCAACTTAGCTATCTGGGAGGGGTATTAAAGTGTTTTAGAATTCTGCTTTCTTTAAAGGTAATTGTGTGCTCTGCATGGCCTGGCTGGAGACAGATGTACAGTTAAGTGGATGTGTCATTTTATCTAACCTGTGGTAAACTGGCTTAGGTTCAAATATGCTTAAAATTATTTAACTGTCTAAAATTTTCTTCTAACTGGCCTAACTTCTCAATGCTGGTAAGAGCACTTCTAGAAAGTTGTGTGGATCTGCCACCTGGTGGTAAAATATTAATAGCAACTACTTTTTGCTAAGAAGTAAATAGTGGACTCTTGCCCTTTGTAAGTGTCATATTCAGATTTAGAGTTCTACTTAGGTTCTCTAGATAAATGATATTTTCCTTCCCAAAGGTTGTTGTTTTTTTTAATTGAGAAAATGTTGCTTAAATGTGATAGACGAGTAGTTTGACTAATGTATTTCTGTCTGCTGCATTGTACAATAGCTTCTTCCTAGTTTATGAAATTGTTATATTACTGAATTGGAATCAACACTCACCACTTTGAGAATGTATTACTACCCTTACATTTGAAAGAGATGTGAGCTTTTGAGAAGAGAAGATTGTTGTTAATTATTCTAAAACTTTTAATATAATCACTGACTCACAGGGGGAAAAAACAAAGATCATAGGACAAAGAAAATTTCTTGGAGAGAAATAGTGCATTCTGCTTATTTACTTTAGAAAACAGCAACAAACATTTTAAAGCTCATTTTTTTTAGAAAATTTAAAGTTGGAACAATATTCCATAGCCTTCGGTTGGATGATGATGATAATTATTTTCTTCTTCTTTTCCAAGTGAGAGGAAGAGAGATAGAGAGATAGACTCCCGCATGTGCCCCGACCAGGATCCACCCAGCAAAACCTGTCTGGGGACGATGCTCTGCCCATCTAGGGCCATACATGCAACCAAGATATTTTTAACGCCTAAGGTGGAGACTTCACAGAGCTGTCCTCAGTGTCTGGAGCCGATGCACTCAAACCAATTGAGCCATGGCTGCAGGAGAGGAAGAGAGAGAGAGAGAGAGAGAGAGGAGGGGAGAGGATACGTGGAAAAGCAGATGGTCACTTCTCTGTGTTCCCTGGCCGGGAATTGAACCTCAGACATCCACGTGCTGGGCTGATGCTCTACCACTGAGCCAACCAGGTAGGGCCCAATTGTTTTATTTACTTATTTATTTATTTATTTATTTATTTACAGAATCAGAGTCAGAGAGGGACAGACAGACTGGAAGGGAGAGAGATGAGAAGCATCAATTTTTCATTGTGTCACCTTAGTTCATTGATTGCATTCTCATACGTGCCTTGACCCGGGGGCTACAGCAGAGCAAGTGACTCCTTGCTAAAGCCAGCAACCTTGGGCTCAAGCCAGCGTCCTTGGGCTTCAATCCAGTGACCTTGGGGTCACATCTATGATCCCATACTCAAGCCAGATGAGACTGTGCTCAAGCTGGCGACCTCGGGGTTTCAAGGCTGGGTCCTCTGTGTCCCAGTTCGATGCTTTACCATCGCCTGGTCAGGCCAGTTGGATTATTAATACAAAATTTATTATACGTTGGACATTGTGTTTGGTATAGAGGAGAAAGTGGTGAGTAATACCCCAATTTGTTTTTCTATTGTCCTTATAGAGTATATAATCTAGCTAGGGAGGCAGATCATAAGCAGGTACTTATAGAAATAAGTGATTAATTACAGTGTGGATACATGCTGTAAAGAACAAGTATCTAACAGAGAGACATAGCCTTAGGTTAAGTGTCTCAGAAAAAGCTTCCCTAAGGAGTGACATTTCAGCTGAGATCTGACAAATGCAGACGGGTCACACATAGGTCTGTTTCCTTCCTACGTGGGAAGGAGATTGGAGTTGGGAAGGAGTACGAGGAACTGAGAGAGGATGAGGATGGCTGGATTACCAGGCGAGGGGTAGGGTTGGGGGGAGACTGTGGTACAAATGTAAACAGGAAAGGTGGGAATAAGTACTGCAGGGCCTTGTGTGTGATGAGGACTGTGTACTTCATCGTTAGACTAAGGAGATGTTGGAATGTATATGCAAGGGGTGTCAGAATTAGAATAATGATGAATGCATTAGAACAGGGCAGGATTGAGGGAGGGAAGTTGTTCAGAAAGCCATTATTGTACTTGTGGCTGGACAAGAGATTAGCAGTTGACCTGGTAGGAGGCTGGCATATTTGGACTGTATCTGAAGTAGAATAGACACAACCTGGCAATGTTTGGATATGGTGGAGGAGGGAAAAAGGTAAGAGGGAGATACCAAAATACCAAGGGTGAGTCCAGTTTTCTGGCATTCGGTCATTAAGTAAATATGTAAAAATACATTACATCACTTGGTCCCTAAGGGTAGAAAGGTGAAGAACTGCCTATTTAGTTTGTAATACATTATCATGATTGGATAGCGACAGGTCTCTTCTGTTGTTTCTTCTCTCCTTTATCTGCCCTGCCCACCCCCACTTCCCGTTTCTCCTTAGACTCCTGTTCCAGTCTGTTTAATAATCTAGAGAATGCATCAAAATCTATAAAATATGAAACATTGTTTTGCGTGTTTTTAATTTGGGATGCTGTGCCTCTGTTCTTTATTCCACAGTTATTAACCATCTAACCATAGTCAAGTTATGTAGCGAGTTTTGAACTACAGTTTCCTCATCTGTAAAATGAGGAAAATATTACTTGGATGGATTATAAAGTTGTCGGGAGGATTAAAAGACTAAAATTTTTGTAATGTATTCTATGTTTGTTTGTTTGTTTTTTCTCAACTAGCTTGCCAGCTGGGGTTTTTTTTTGTATTTTTTTTTTGTATTTTTCTGAAGCTGGAAATGGGGAGGCAGTCAGACAGACTCCCACATGCGCCCGACTGGGATCCACCCGGCACGCCCACCAGGGGGCGATGCTCTGTCCATCCGGGGTGTCATGCTCTCTCGCGACCAGAGCCACTCTAGCGCCTGGGGCAGAGGCCAAGGAGCCATCCCCAGCGCCCGGGCCATCTTTTACTCCAATGGAGCCTCAGCTGCGGGAGGGGAAGAGAGATGCAGAGAGGAAGGAGAGGGGGAGGGGTGGAGAAGCAGATGGGCGCCTCTCCTGTGTGCCCTGGCCGGGAATCGAACCCGGGACCTCCACACGCCAGGCCGACGCTCTACCACTGAGCCAACCGGCCAGGGCTGTATTCTATGTTTTTTACTCCACCCCCTTCTATTCAACATGGTAATTTAAAGGATGTAGCCATGTTACTGTGTGTGCACCTAGTTAGTGCCTTGTTTGCTGTGTGATTTTCATAGTACACATGCATGATATTTGCTCTCCCAGTTTGAACTTACACAGTGGGTGCGGTCTTGATGAAAGTCCTTCCACATGCATCCTTACTGACATTTGCATGAACTTCCAGGAGCTATAAAGCTGAGGGTGGGATTGCTATATCCTACCACATGTATCTACTGTGATTTCACTAAGCGTGGCCCAGGTGTTTTGTGGCATGTTTACACTAATTTATACCCCTACTAGCAACACACATGAGTGACTGTCTCCTGCTTTGCTAACATTTTCTAGAATTTATCTTTCTAGATTTGGCATTTTGACATGGCTGTAAAGGGTTATTTCAGTATTGGTTAATTTGCATTTCTCTGATGGCGGATGAGTCTTGCTGTTGAGGCAGATGAGGCAGTGGTTGCAGCTGTTGTTGGGTCAGCTTCTGTAACTTTCCTGTTTTCATTCTGTATTATTTTTGTTAGGTTTTTGGCCTTTCTGGTTGATTTGCAGTTCTTTGTGTATTCCTGTTGGTTCTAGATACTGCAAATCATTTTTCTCTCATCTGTTTGTTTACTTTGCTTGTGATGTCCTTTGAACAGAAATCCTTAATTCTAATGTTAAATTCATTGACTTAAAAACATTTCTTTTACCTTACTCTATGCTTTCTTTGTGTGTTAGTGACTAGAGGTCTTCTAATTCTCTTCTTCCTTAATAGTCTTATATTTAGATAGGAGATATTTACTGAGCATCTGCTATATTTTAGGCATTGGAAAATTTTTACTGCTCGCAAAAATCGGGATATTTCAAAATGAATATGAAGCGATAAAATATCCCCTAACTTTTGTGAGCAGTGTACAACTACAGAGGGCTTAACTGAGCCATGGAAGAACATTAGAGCAATCGGATGAATTGGTGGTATTGTTTACTGATTCAGGAAACATAGGTGATGAGGCGTGGGGATTGCGTGAAGTACAGATCATAACTTCAGTTAAATTTTAAATTAACTTTTAAAGTTAACTATGTGCTTGAACTGTGGTGGCACAGTGGATGTAGTGTTGACCTGTCATGCTGAGGTCACTGGTTTGAAGCCCTAGGCTTGCCTGGTCAAAGCACGTACACATGAGAAGCAACTATGAGTTGATGTGTCCGGTTCCCCACCCCCTTGCTTTTTTTCTCTCTTCTCTCTCTAAAATCAGTAAATAAAATATTAAAAAGAAATCTGTGTGCACGTGTGCATGCATTGCAGTTTTATGAGTATTATTATGTGTATGGTGGATTCCTTTAAACACCACAATAATCAGGATATACGACAGTTTTCAAAATTGTAGTCAAACCCTCCTCCACTCCTAATGCCCAGCAACTGCTGTTCTCTTGTCCATCCCTATAGTTTGCCTTTTCAAATAAATGGTGTATACCCTTTTCAGGCTGGCTTCTTCTTTCACTAAGCATAATGCCTTTGAAATCTATCCATGTTGTTGTGTTTATCAATAGTTTATTCCTTTTTATTCCTGAATAGCAGTCCATTGTATGGGGGTACCATGTTTTATTCATTCACCTGGTGAAGGACAACTGGGTTGTCTTCCGTTTGTGGGGATTATGAATGAACTGTTACAAACATTTACGTACAGTTGTTTCAACATGTTTTCATTTCTCTCTGGTTAAATATTCTAGTGTGAGATTTCTGGGCCACGTGATAAGTGTTTCACTTTATAAGAAACTGCCAATCGGTTCTCCAGAGTGGCAATCTCTTTGTGTTCCCTCCAGCAGTGTGTGAGATTCTAGTTCCTTGGCATCCTCACTAGAACTTGGTATTGTCAGGTTTTGTTGTTGTTGTTTTTTGTCACTCTATTAGGTATGCAGTGGTGCTTTGTAGTTTTAGCATGCATTTCTTTAATGACAAGTGTCGTTGACTGTTTTCTGGGCTTATGCCATTATTGGTGAAATGTCCATTTAAATCTTTTCCCCATTTACATAAAATAAGTTGTTTTCTGATGGTCAAGTTTTTTAGTTCTTTATATATTCTGTACAGTTTCCTTTGTCAGTGGTTTGTGAATATTTTCTCCTACTCTGCTGTTTGTCTTTTCATGTTCTCAGTGTCTTTTGCAGAGCAAACAAACGTTTTACATTTTGGTGAAGTTCACTTTTATCAGACTTTTCCTTTCTGAGTCCAGCTTCTGGTGTCATATCTAAGAACTCTTTGATCCAGGTTTATGAACGTTTTTCTCTTCTGATTTCTTTTAGGAGTTTTATACTTTACACTTGATACTTAGATTTACAATCCATTTTGAGTTCATTTTAGTATAAAGTTGAGGTGTTTTCTTGCCCACCAGCATATGGCTATCCAGTTCTTCCAACATTATTGATTGAAAAGACTGTTCTTTATATATTGACTTGTGTTTGTACCTGTGTCAGACATTGGTGAGTAGGTCCATCTCTAGATTCTCTGTCTGGGTCTAGTGATCTATGTCTCTGTGCTTTGGCTAGTTCTACATTGTCCTAATTACTATAGCTTTGTTATTAAGTCTTAAAGTAGTTTAAAGCCTTCAACTTTGTTCCTCTCTTTTGAATTTCTTTATTCTACTTTCCATGTAAATTTTAGTCATCTGTCTTTATCTACAAAAATTATGATTGGGCTTAAAATAACTGAATTAAATCTGTAGAACAATTTGGGAAGAATCAACATTTTAACTATTTGAGTCTTTCAATCCTTGAAGGAACACAATGTTTGTCTTTTCACTTATTTGCATCACCTTTGATTTCTTTAATCAGCATTTTTGTAGTTCTCAGATACCTAAGTATTTCATGTTTTTGGAGCTATTTGAAATGGTTTTGTTTTCTAATTTTGACATCCAGTTATTGTTTGCCAGCATATAAGAATATATATAATTGATATTTGTATGTTGACCTTGTGCCCTACAACCTTGCTCAACTCAAGTAATAGTTCTAGAAGCTTTCTTTTGTAGATGCCTTGTGATTTTCAAAGTAGACAATCATGTTGCCTGCAAATAGTGGCAGTGCTATATCTCTCTTTTTGCTCTCCTTTCATTAACTGTCTGTGCCTTGTCACACTGTCAAAGATCTCCATCTAGTACAGTGCTGAGTAGTCGTGGTGAGTGTGGGCATCCTTGCCTTGTTCCTTGATCGTAGGAGGAAAGCAGTTCAGTCTTTTACCATTAGGTATGATATTAGCTTAAGGGCTTTTATAGATTCCCTTTATCTAGTTAAGAAGTTTCTTTCTATTCCTAGTGTGTTGAGAGTTTTTAACATGAATGAGAACTGAATTTTGTTGAAACCTCTTTTGCATCTGTTGATGTGTTCATGAAGTTTTCCTTATTAGTCTGTCATTTTGGTGGGTTACGTTGATTTTTTTCTTCTTTTTTCTAATTTTTTGCTCTTTTCTGTTTTTGTATTTTATTATTATTAAAAAAATTTTTTTTATTTAGAAATTAAATTTGGTCCTGGCTGGTGGCTCAGTGGATAGAGTGTCAGCCTGGTGTATGGATAGCCTGGGTTTGATTTCCAGTCACAGCACAGAGGAGAAGCAACCATCTGCTTCTCTCCCCCACCCCATCTCACAATCTTCCCCTTCCAGAGCCAGTGGCTCGATTGGTTCAAGTGTGGCCCTGGGTACTGAGGATAGCTCCCTTGGAGCGCATCAGCCTCAAGTGCTAAAAATAGCTCAGTGCTCAAGGATCGTCCCCAGATTGGGTTGCTGGGTGGATCCCAGGCAGGACACATGCGGCTGTCTGCCTCACTATCTCCCCTCCTCTCACTTAAAAACAAACAAATAAAATAAATTTAATGGGGTAACCTGGAGATTATTATGCTAAGTGAAATAAGCCAATCAAAGAAAGACAGATATCATATGATTTCACTTACGTGTGGAAAGTAATGAACAAAATGAACAAATAAGCAAAATAGAGACAGACTCTCAAGATACAGAGAACAGACTGGCAGCTATCAGGGGAGAAGAGGGTTGGGGAAATGGGTGAAAAAGATAAAGGGATTAAGCAAAGAAGAAAAACTCATAGATGGAAACAACAGTATGGTGATTACAAGAAGGAAAGTGGGCAGGGGGAAGTAGAAAAGGGTGAAGGAGGAAGGAGTTTTGCACTGGGGTGGTGAACACCCAATACAGTGTACATATGATGTATTACAGAATTGTGTACCTGAAAGAAGAAGTTATTCTAATCATAATAATCATGTGACCTGTGATTTATAATCTGTTTTTGTGTTTTTTGTAAATTTTTTTAATATTTTTTTTTCTGAAGTGAGAAGCAGGGAGGCAGAGAGACAGAGTCCTGCATGTGCCCGATCAGGATCCACCTGGCATGCCCATCAGGGGGTGATGCTCTGCCCATCTGGGGCATTGCTCCTTTGCATGGAGCCGTCCTCAGCGCCTGGGCCAACTTTGCTCCAATGGAGCCTTGGCTGCGGGAGGGAAAGAGAGAGAGAAAGGAGAAGGGGAAGGGTGGAGAAGCAGATGCACGCTTCTCCTGTGTGCCCTGACCCGGAATTGAACCTGGGACATCCACACACTAGGCCGACACTCTACTGCTGAACCAGCCAGCCATGGCCTTAGTTTTATTTTTTATTGACTGTGTTTATCCAGTACAGTTTACATAACTTGAATGAAATTGCTTTTGAAAATATATGCTTTAAATTTTTCATATGAAATATTTATTTCACTTGTGTCAAACATTTTGAGTTACAAGGCTAGTGAAACAGATTCCTTTGATATAAAATTATGTAAGACTCCTAAAGTAAAAGTAGCAAGGAATCTGTTTTTAGGTGTATTTTATTTCCATATCAGCCCTAATATGTATAGATAGAATCCTAGACCTGAAAAAGGAACTTAAGCCATACTTAATTTGTGACATTTTGCTGAGATTTGCAAAATGAAACAGCAATCTGAATACAAAAAAACACCATTGTATTTCAGGACACTTAAGAAATTAAGCCGCAAAACGTAAATCTGTGGGATGTTTAACAAATTTATGCATACTGTCTAGAGTACTGGTCTAGGCTATGGGTATGAGCACTAAGTAAGACAACACAACCCTCGTCCTCAGGAAGCTTACAGTCTGGGAGGGAGACAGACTATTTAAACATATAAGTATAGTAAGATGTAGTAGGTGTTTATGATACGATGGGAAAGGATACTCAAGTTGAAACCATAAAACATCTAGGCATCAAGTACCCAGAACTTAAAATAAGTAGTGTAACTAGTTTCTCAGTGTGATGTTAGGCACTCACTCTTTCCTGTGTAATTTATATGAACCTACCTGGAATAGAGGCATCCAAGTCTTGCTTGGAATTTAATCAAGCCAGTTGTATGTTTGCAGTGTTCTTGCTTACACATTTTAGGTAGTTTATATAGGCTTAAACTTAATCAGAGCCACAGTGTTGTAGTAACAACTTTCTCACCAATGACACATTTATGACACGTTCAGTTACATAGAAGCTTTGTTCTAGGTCTGCACAGAATGGGTTCATCTGGGTGCACAAAATAGTGCATTGGTTGTTTGCAGTTTGGTAAGATATTTTTTTAACATTTGAATGTGCGTATAGTTTATTGCAGTAAATATTCTATGTTAAGACTATTAAATATTTTAAGAACTCTTGAAGTTGTGCTGTTTAGTACAGTACTCGCTACTTGTAGCTACTGAACACATATCTAGTTTGACTTGTGATTTACCTTGAGAGTAAGATATACGTACACTGCATTTCAAAGACTTAGTACAAAAAATATAAAATACCCCATTAGTACTCTTTTCATTGATCACATGTTTAAATGATATTTTAGATACATTTAGTTAAATTCAGTAGATATGAATTTCATCTGTTTCTTTTTTTTTATGTGACTACTACAGCATTTAAAAATACATATGTGGCTTTCTTTATAATTCTGTTATAAATTTTTAAATTTTCTTTATAAATTCTGATCTTAGGGTCTCAGATTCTGTAGAATGTACAGTAGTCCTCCTATCTGCAGTGCTAGTCACCTGTGGCCAACTGCAGTCCAAAAAATATCTTCATTTACCTCACATCATTTCACCACATAGAAATTGTGTTGTCTCAGCACAAGAGGAAGCAGCATGAGTACAGTATCATAAGGTATTTTGAGAGAGACCACATTCCTATAACTTTTATTATAGTATATTGTTATCTGTTTTTTATTAGTTTTGTTCATCTATTTGCCAGTATTTCTAAATTAAACTTTTATCATAAATATGTAGTATAGGAAAATATTGTATACTTAGGATTTGAGACATCCACGGTTTCAGGCATTCACTGGAGGTCTTGGACCATATATCTGGTGAATAAGGGGGGACAGCTATACTGTCTGGGCCACAGAGTCTCAATTTACTTTTAGCTCATGAATTTTGAGATAAGTAAAATTAGGTTTCACACCAGATTAGACTAGAAATGTGATCATACAAAGATGACCTCTGTATCTCTATTTAAAAAAAAAAAATTTTTTTTTTTTAGTAAATTTACAGCAGTTCTGTTGTTTGTAATCAAAAGCAGTTTTACTAAGTATATATGAATATAAATCTTATTTTCCAAACAGGGTTGTAAACACAAGGACAAAGAGGGCCTTGTGTTTCCTGCAAATGGCCAAACACTTAAGAGAGATGCCTAACTATTGAGCTGAGGGAGTGCCAGAGCATCGCTACCATCTCTCCAGAGCAGCGATTTTCAGTTACTTAGAGGAGAGAGAGAGCATGAGCACAGTTATCACTGCAGTGATCTGCAGGTGTGTCATGGAGAAGGTAGAATTTGAGCTGTGACCCATGACAGTAATGAAATTACTTAGCACCGTTAACAATTGATGCTTCAATTGGGACAACCATGTTTTTGCCGTCATAGTGAAGACGGATGAAGCCATCCAACAGTCTGTTTTCAAATAAAAGCAGTGCAGAGAGGACTGACTGGACCATGAACTAAAGACAAAAACTGAAAAACCAGTTTATGAAGGTCACCGGACTTGTGAATCACCAGTATTGATGGAGACAATTTTAATATAAAACAGAGTTTTATGTTTATATGAGGGCAGAGTTGTGTCAATATCACTTAAAGGCTTTAATCATGAAGTTAAAGAAGTTAACAATTCAGGAGAAGGAGGTGGGGACTAAGCAATAATGAGGCGGTGTTACAGCTACAGGGCATGTTCCCTGTGTCCATCAGGCTCCAGTGAGAAGACAGAAGCCGTCCTAATAATTTGTGCAGGGAAATTCTGTCATTCAGGTTAAAGGTAGTTAAGTAGTAACAGGAGTAAAAGAACTCTTGAGATGTGTAGAGAGGTAGGTACATCTCTTAACCAACCTTATCTTGGTTGACCCTAATCTCACATCAACTGACAAAGGAAGCATGTAGTAAGAGTCCGGTTCCAGTAGAAAAAGCTGGGCAATGAAAGTGGACTTAAAGCCGAGAGGCAATAAAAAACAAACAAACAAAAAACTGGCACATGTCTCAAAGGAGAAGGGGTTTTTACACAAATATGGAGTAATGCTTTGGAAGTATCAGTGGAAAGTTAGGTCAGTGCTGAAGTCACTTTCTGTTCGTTGAGTGTCAGGGTATAGAGAAATGACCAGCAGTGTCCAGGGGGAACCAGAGTTCAGTTAGGACAGCTTTCAGAGTGAACTGGAGTTGGTTCACATTATGGTGGATTTGGTAGGCTACATATAGCATCCTCTCAGGAGTGATCATGGTGATTGAGGCCAGGAAATTTGCACAAGGTCACCAGGGAAAAAGAAAAGAGGAAACCAGGGACTGATCTTCATGAAATACCTTCACTTAGAGCAGTGGTTCTCAAAGTGTGCACCAGGGCGCACTGGTGTGCCCTAGAAGATTTCCAGGTACGCCCTGTGGTATTCCAGAGAAATGTGTGCCTGTTGGGGACCAAAATACCACCAGGGTTTTTGGAGTTTAGATTTTGGGGGGACAGAGGTGTGGGGAATTGGCTGTAAGCTGGCAGTCTGCCCAACCCCCCACCTCACTTGCCTGATTAGGTTGCAAAAAGCTGTTAAGCTGTGGTGCTGGATTGTTTACACTACCTCCCATGTTCCCGGAAAGAGTGGAGGCAAGTTTCTTCTATCCTTTGTTTGGTGTAAAGTTAAGATGATATGTATGGTGGGGGTTTTCTGCACTCAACACAATTAAGAGTAAAAAGAGAGGAATTCTTCAATGTATTGACAAGGAAATGAGAGATTGCCTTTCAAATACATGCCCAAACATTGAAGAAATCACTAGGCTAATGTTTCTGATAAACACAAAAATGAAAAAACTTAACACATTTACGCTGGGACTTGCTGAATTTACTAACTCTTACTAAGAATGTATCTGTTAAATATGACAAAATTAAATTTATTCTGACATTAGAAAACATTTTTATGTTGGCCCTGGCCAGTTGGCTCAGTGGTGGAGCGTCGGCCTGGCGTGCAGAGGCCCCGGGTTCGATTCCTGGCCAGGGCACACAGGAGAGGCGCCCATCTGCTTCTCCACCCCTCCCCCTCTCCTTCCTCTCTATCTCTCTCTTCCCCTCCCGCAGCCGAGGCTCCATTGGAGCAAAGATGGCCCGGGCGCTGGGGATGGCTCCTTGGCCTCTGCCCCAGGCACTGGAGTGGCTCTGGTCGCAGCGGAGTGACGCCCCAGAGGGGCAGAGCATCGCCCCCTGGTGGGCGTGCCAGGTGGATCCCGGTCGGGTGCATGTGGGGGTCTGTCTGACTGTCTCTCCCCGTTTCCAGCTTCAGAAAAATACAAAAAAAGAAAAAACAAAACAAAACATTTTTATGTTACATTTTTTGAGGTATGCTTTTTAGAATTCGTAAAAAAGGGGTTAAAAATAAAAAGATGACAAAAGACATGTTTTTATTAGTCTCTATTTTGTTTATTTATTTTGTTCTTTAGATTCCATATATAAGTGAAATCAGATGGTATTTGTCTTTCTCTTACTTATTTCACTTAGCATAATACCCTCTGTGTCTATCCATGCAAATGGTAAGATTTCCTCCTTTTTTATGGCCAAGTAATATTCCATTGTGTATATATACCGCCACTTTTTTTTTGCACTCATTTATTGAAGGAAACTTCTATATCTTGGCTATAGTAAATAATGTGGTGATGGACATGAGTGTGCTTATATTGTTTCAACTTAGTATTTTGCGTTTCTTTGGATATATACCCAGAAGTAGAATTGCTGGGTCATAAGGCAGTTTCAGTTTTAATATTTTGAGGAATCTCCATACTATTCTCCATAGTGGCTTCATCAGTCTGCATTCCCACCAACAGTGCACGAGAGTTCCCCTTTTCTCATACCCTTGCCACCACCTGTTGTTTGTTGATTTATTGATCATAGCCAGTGTGACAGGTGTGAGGCCCTATATCATAGTGGTTTTAAATTGCGTTTTTCTGATGATTAGACATGTTGAGCAACTTTTCATAGGTATATAATAGGTCATTGTGCAGGAACCTGTTTTTAGGTACTGTGGGCATTGGTATATGTACGTATGTGTGGTAGGGTTTAGTATTACTTGGTCTTGCCTCCTACATGACATTTCTGAAAAGCTATATTTATGAGTTGATGATTTTTTTTATATAATTATCATTTTTCCCAAATGAGTTTCACTGTTTTAAAGCTGTAATCCTCTGGAAAACAAATATTTTTTCTCTTAATAATCGAAAGTCGTTAGTAAAAATCACCAGTGAACTCAGCACTGTGTCTGGTTCCCTCAGAAAGTCTGCTCCTGTGCATAATAAGCTGTGTTCTTCCATGTGGCGCCTGTGAGGAAAGGTATTTAAATGAACACTTAATATGATTTGTTATTACTCAATAAAAGTGTATGAAGTTTGAACTATTTAAATGAAGAAATTATATGGATAATTCCAAAACCCTTTGTCTGTCTTTAGAATATGCATTTATGCTTATATTGAAATGGAATAAAATTACAAGGTTCATGTAGAGAAGTTACATTTGTAGTTTAGCAGGGACTACATAGCTGATTTTTCTGTTCCCTGGATCAATGCTAGTTACTGCATTTTTATCTTTGGGAGATAGTATCAATTTAATAGAACCTAATTACTAGACAAGTGTCAGCTGCTGTAGTTGGGTTGAGGGTGATAATTAAGAGCTTTATTCTAAAGCTCACCTGCTGGATTTCTAGATACCTGTTAAAATAAGAGCAAAGCATATGGTTATCTAAAAAATAACTTAGAGCCCTTTTTGCTAAATTAAATCATTTATATCTGGTGGCAGTTTTGCTTAAACCACTTCAGTATTTAGGGGACTGCCACATAGGTGGTGGTGGGCACACTTTCATCATGGGACATAGAGTGCACAATTCTGTTTCTCTGTTTGCTAATAGCTACCAGGGTTCAGCAGACTGTGGCCTGTTTCTGTATATCCCATGAGCTAATGATGTTGGTTGTTATACTTTTAAGTGGTGTTAAAAATAAAAGTTTAAAAACAAAAGGGAATATGTGACAGCAACTGTATGTAACCTACAAAGCTTTACATGTATACATACCATCTGGCCCATTAAAGGGAAAAGTTTGGTGACTCTTGGGCCATTGATGTTTATTGCTTAGAACTGTTAATTCATTAGGGGTTGCAAAATGGTGATCTTGTATCATTCCTTCATTAGTAGGTAGAATATTTCTATAAACAGAACCTTACTTTCATCAACAATTTTATTGCCATTAGGGGCAGTTTAATCAGGGAAACTACTTAATTTTTTCACTCTTACTTGCCACTTTTCACAATAATGAATTGGTTCTGTAACATTCTCCAAAGGTCACTAGTTTATTATTTTTTGAGGTCAAATGGAATTAAACATATTTGAGTGTTTAAATTTATTGTGTTATTATTATTGTCAATGGTGAATATAATGTATTTGGGCATTAAGAGCCTCTTGAGTCTTTTGGGATGTCCCTGGTAGTCACTGGTAGCTTTTTGGTTGTTGACATAGCAAGATGTTGCCGATTCATCTTTCTTTCAGTTGCCAACCTGGAGTGAGCTAGTTTTATGAAGGTTCTTTTGTGCTGAAAATGGAATTTAGAGCCAAAATCTGGGTATGGAAAGTACTCATTGCTACTGAGTTGGCCATTTTTACTTCACCATTTCAGTGAAGTTATAGCTAGGAAATACATATTTTCAAAATAAATAAAATACAAATTCCTATTGGTGTTTACAATTAAAGTTGAGGGATATGTGGTTTTTACTTAATAATCCCATTGGTTTTATATCTGTGTCACTTTTCTTCCATGTTGAGAATCCTGTTCTCCATGATAGCAATGGAATTACTCACTTGCTCTATCCCACTGCATGCCAGTGCATGCGTGTACGCGTGTGTTCACACACACGCACGACTCATAGTAACTGCAACAAAATAGGTATTTAAACAGCTTAAAAGGCATTCAGTTCTTTTGGTCCTTAGGGCTTATTACACTATGTGTAGTTTGGTTATTTTTTATTAAATTCTCTTAGCCTAGACCTTCTCTATATTGGTTATAATGACAACCAGAGATTTAGGTTTGTTTCATTTCTGCTTTTAATTTTTTAGGGATATTTAAAATTTAATTTTGTTTTTAAATTATATATGTTCCAAAGTCAAATCTATGAACAAGTTCTATTTGAAAAACATTGAGCTGAATCCCTGTCTACTCTTAACTAAAAGATTTCTTCTTTTTATATGGATTAAAAAGTGTATGTATGGGCCCTCCTGGATTCGATTCTTGGTCAGGGCACACAAGAGAAGTAACCATCTGCTTCTCTTCCTCCCCTTCTCCCCCTTTTCTCCCTCTTCCCCTCTTGTAGCCAGTGGGTGCTGAGGATAGCTTGTTTGATTTGAGCATCGGCCCCAGAGCATTGGCCCCAGATGGGTTGTCGGGTGGATCCAAGTCGGGGCATGTGCGAGAATCTATCTCCCTTCCTCTCACTTAAAAAAAACTGTGTGTATGTATTGATAGCACACCTTTCTTACATAAAAATACTCATTTTTCTTCAACCTTCTTTTTTACTTATTTTAGAGATCACTCCATGATAGAATATTAATTTATTCTATAGTTCTATTTATTACTGCATAGTACCTCATAGTATACCATGGTTTGTTCAATATGTCCCTTACTGATGGACATCAGTGTTGCTTCCACATGGTTACTACAAGCAGCACTGCAGTGAATAGTCTTGCTTGTATCTTGAATCTTAATTTGGCAATATATCTTTTAGATTTATAGATGTGGGATTGCTAAATGAAAGGGCTAATGTACACAGAATTGTGCTAAATGTTGCAACTTTCCTTTATAATGGGTACCATTTTGCATTTCTATCAGCCTATCTCCCTATACTTTGTCTATGTTTTAGATGTTTGCCAATGTGCTAGGTGAGAAATTATATATCATTGTAGTTTTAATTTGCATTTCTCTTATGATGAGTAAGGTTCAGATTTTTTAAAAGTGATTAAGGACTATTTCATTTCATTTCAGTAACTAATTCTACATCTCTGTGGAAATGGTATGCAGTTACCGGACTATGGAAAAGGCTTATTATACTCTCACACAAATGCTTACAACTGCTTGGTTATTGTATATTTGGGTTTATTGTGGTACTTCGGGGCTCATATCTTATCCTTCTGATATTATTAACATCTTTCTTGGATTTTAGAGGCCTCTCCCTTTCTTCTCTCCCTCCTCTCCAAGATTATTTCACATCAGAAGGTATTACCAAGAGATTAAGAGATCAGTGAATGAAGTATGAATTTGTTTGTGACTTATTGCAGGCTTGAGTTCACAAGCTTTTGAATTTAGTTTGTTTCGATCATTGAATGTACAGTTGAACAAAAGACTTCTACAACATGGCAGACAGACCTTGTGAGATTGATATGATTTTTCTGAAACATCTGTCACCTTTACGATGAGAGCTTGTACATGCACAGCATGCTTTGTAGAACACAGCTTTGATATTAAAAGGTTCATTATTAAAAATGCTCAGCCTGGTGTTCTTCTCATTTGCATATACTTAAGTTGTTAGATTGTCCTGTGGGATTTCATAAATATTAGTTCTGTTAGTAAACTGCTGACAAAGTTTTTAATAAATTATTCATGTGCTATTTGTTTCCTGCATTTGAGAATTAATGCATCTTTCCTCAGAATGTGTTTTTAGCTGAACTTGATAACAATTTGTAAACATGTGGTGACATACTTGAATAAAATCTATAATGCTTGTTTTCCATATGAGGAAAGTCCTCAATTAGCAATATTTGGAATGGTATCAGTTCTCTAGAACATGGGTGATTACTGAAAGATAATGTAAAATAGCTTTCAAAGATGTGAAATGATGGGTTATAAAAATGGCTGCTCTTTTAAGAGGCGGGCCACTAAATTTTATCTGTGGTTTTTGTGTTTACTTTTATTTTATTTATTTATTTTTTTTACAGAGACAGAGAGAAAGTCAGAGAGAGGGATTGATAGGGACAGACAGACAGGAACAGAGAGAGATGAGAAGCATCCATCATCAGTTTTTCATTACAACACCTTAGTTGTTCATTGATTGCTTTCTCATATGTGCCTTGACCGTAGGCCTTCAGCAGACCGAGTAACCCCTTGCTGGAGCCAGCGACCTTGGGTTCAAGCTGGTGGGCTTTTCTTCAAACCAGATGAGCCCACACTTAAGCTGGCGACCTCGGGGTCTCGAACCTGGGTCCTCTGCATCCCAGTCCGACACTCTATCCACTGCGCCACCACCTGGTCAGGTGGTTTTTGTGTTTACTATAGTCTAAGCACTTAGCGTTCACTTTTTTTTTTTTCTTTCATTTTTCTGAAGCTGGAAACAGGGAGAGACAGTCAGACAGACTCCCGCATGCGCCCGACCGGGATCCACCGCACGCCCACCAGGGGCGATGCTCTGCCCACCAGGGGGTGATGCTCTGCCCATCCTGGGCGTCGCCATGTTGCGACCAGAGCCACTCTAGCGCCTGAGGCAGAGGCCACAGAGCCATCCCCAGCGCCCGGGCCATCTTTGCTCCAGTGGAGCCTTGGCTGTGGGAGGGGAAGAGAGAGACAGAGAGGAAGGCGCGGCGGAGGGGTGGAGAAGCAAATGGGCGCTTCTCCTGTGTGCCCTGGCTGGGAATCGAACCCGGGTCCTCCGCACGCTAGTCCGATGCTCTACCGCTGAGCCAACCGGCCAGGGCGCGTTCACTTTCCTTTATTGAAAACTTAAGATCTTGTTTTATAATCTTCGTCTCTACTTCAAGTCTACCATTTTCTGGATAATTTGAGTGCCCAGCCTTCCTTCCCCATACTGTTTTCAGTTCTCTAACTTCGTTATGTCCAGTGGCTTCTCCTTCATGCTCCTTCAGGTCCCAGCGTCCATAACTGCACCCTACCCCACCCAGGTCATCGCTCCACAGTGCTGGAGTAGTAAGGTAGTATCACGATCACACCACTGTCTCCTAGCCCCAGGTACTCACATGGGATGCACACCGTTTTTACCCATCCTCCCTCACTCCTGTTTATTTCCTTCCCTGTCTGTCCTAGATCTTATTGACAGCCACTTTTGGTATCTTCAACCCTCTTTCTTCATTGTCCCTTTCTACTCCTCTGCCTAGGAAAATTCAGTTGTAAATGTCTGCTTTCTCTACCCTTTATCAGCTAGAAAGCCACGTTTTCATATTTGGACTTTTAAAAACACAGTTCCTAACCTTAACTGGACTCTCAGTGCAGCCCAGTAATCCTGCTTTTCCTTTTCAGAGCTGCATTCCCTTGTCACTGCAGCTGGTACAGGTGTTTGCTGCCACCTGCAAATGTTTGGCCCTGCCCTGCTGGCATCCCTAGTCCGACTGCAGGATTAACAGGTGTACTCACTTCATCTTTCGAGGTTGTAGAAGCTGTTAACAATGACTCCCATAACTACCATTGACATTACCTATCTTCTCATTTTCCTTGTTGCAACAAAAGAAGTGTTCTTCCCATGATCCACAATCAGTCCTCCTACATGTATTTTTTAATGTAGACATTTACTATTTGAAATTTCCCTCTAAGCATTGCTTTGGCTACACTGCACACATGTGACTTGCTGGATTTTCATTTAAGTTCAAAATATTTTGTAATTTCTCATGTGATTTCTTCTGTGATCTATTGGGGGTTTTGTAGAAGTGTGTTGCTTAATTTCCAAATATTTTAGGATTTTCCAAATATCTGTTATTGATTTCTAGTTTAATTCCATCGTGGCTAGGAAACATACCTTATACAGTTTCAGCTCCTAACATGCACACGAGTAGACACCCAGAGATTCATGGGGATTCTTCCTCCAAACTGCGGAGTGTGTGTGTGTGTGTTTGCGTGCGCGCGCGTGGTTGCATGTCTGTCTGTTTCTCTTTCCTTGCTCCCTCTTCTTCTGTACTTGCCAGCTCTGATCTGTCTCTTCAACTAGGTGAAATTTTGGAGAGCTCTGCTTTTCTCTTCCTCATGCTGAGGCCTAGGAAGGTGGGAGATCTTCAGACTGTAATGGGGGGTAATTTTAGGGTTCATCCTGTTTGTGTCCTTTCTCTCAGGGGTTCCAGTCCTGTCTAGAAAGCATTGTCTCACTGATTTTGTCCAGTGTTCTAGTTGTCTGAGGCCAGAGGGTTAGTCTGGTCCCCGTTTCTCCATTATGGCTGGAAGCCTGGACCCAATCTTTTTTTTTTTTTTTTTCTGGACCCAATCTTATACTCCTCTTGCCTGAGTATTCATTCTATCTCACCCTCTCTGGTTCTTTCTATCTTTCTTTTCTTTTTTTTCTATAGTGAGAGGAGGGAAGGCAGAGACAGACTCCTACATGTGCCCTGACTGGGGTCCATCCACTAGGGGGTATGCTCTGCCCACCTGGGGCATTGTTTTGTTGCTCAGCAACTGAGTTCTTAGCTCCTGAGGCAGAGGCCTTGGAGTCATCCTCAGCACCCGGGGCCAACTCACTCCAATTGCCATGGCTGCAGGAGGAGAGAAGAGAGAGCAGGGGAGGGGAGGAGAAGCAGATGGGCACTTCTGTGTGCCCTGATCGGAAATCTAACCCGGGACATCCACACACAGGGCTGATGCTCTACTGCTGAGCCAACCAGCCAGGTCCTCTTTCCATCTTTCAACATACTCAAGCCTCTCCTTTATTACAAAGGCTGTAAAGGAAGAGCGAACTCAGATCTTTATTTACCAACCTCTCTCTCCTTCAGGTTTCATGTCAGTAATCACATTTTGCATGAATGCCCTCCCTGACTCTCTGGGCCAGTTCTCTCTGTGTGCCCTTTTATACACCCCACACCCCGTATTGGCTCCCACCACATTATCCTGGTTGTATTTGTGTGAGCGGTGATTGTATTGTATGTCTTACTGTTGTGCCGTCGATGTTTAGCATCCTTCATTCATTCAACAAATATTGAGTACCCACAGGGAAGCCAGCAGCCAAGATTTCTGCTCTCACCAAAGTTGTATGGTGGGGGTGGGTGGGGGTGTGATGAGAGTGTGGTGAGGAACAACAAACAACAGAAGAAAAATTTTTGTTCTTATACAGAGTAGATTCTTAGTAATGTTTTTGAAAGAATTAATGTATGAATATTTACTTTTAGAGAGCCTTTAAAGTCCAAAGATATTTGATAGTATTAATACTGACTTAAGCTCTTGAAACTCCTCTCCTTAAAAATATAATACACCTTTTTGGACCTAGTGGTCTGTGGTAATTAGATTATTATTAGGTTTTACTCTACCTAATCTTAGGGGGATGTTTTTGGTATTTTTTCTGAAGCTGGAAACGGGGAGGCAGTCAGACAGACTCCCGCATGCGCCCAACCGGGATCCACCCGGCATGCCCACCAGGGGCCGATGCTCTGCCCATCTGGGGCATTGCTCTGTTGCAACCAGAGCCATTCTAGCACCTGAGGCAGAGGCCACAGAGCCATCCTCAGCGCCCGGGCAAACTTTGCTCCAGTGAAGCCTTGGCTGTGGAAGGGGAAGAGAGAGACAGAGAGGAAGGAGAGGAAGGAGAGGGGGAGGGGTGGAGAAGCAGATGGGTGCCTCTCCTGTGTGCCCTGGCTGGGAATCGAACCTGGGACTCCTGCACGCCAGGCCGATGCTCTACCACTTACCTAGTCTTAGTTTTATTTTATCTAGTTTCCCTGGACAAAGGCAAGGTGATCAAAGGCTGTTAGAAGCACACTTTAGAAATAGTGATAAGTCATGTTTAACTTCAAAATTGAAAAAATAAAAAAGGGAAGATAGGGTATTTTAATGTTTTTTTACGATAAAGGCCAAGTCCTCGATCCTAAAATTATAAAAATTTCTTCTCAAATAACTAACATACAGATTTGATGGTCATTAGGTTATCTCAAACTGGCAGAATATTGAGAACACTTTTCACTAAAGTGATAATGCTGTATCACTTTTTTAATTTCTAACTCTTTAATTATATGAAAATATGATAGTAAATCTGTTTTAACATCTTATATACCTGGACTATTGTTTTTCTTTTATTTCAAGCTTCACAAATTTTAACTAACTTAAACAAAAAGTGAATTTATTGAAATGATGTGGGATAGCTTAAATGATCAATGCAAAAGCTAAAGACCCAACAATGCCCAGTTTTATTTAGGCCAAAAGATTATTCTTCTGTTAATTGTAATTTTTCTGGGTTATATAAGTCATTTCATCATTTGAATGGTCTGAATTTTCTTGACTCCTTACGCCTGAGAGCATCTGCTACATGTTGCACAGTTTCTGGTGCATTGTAACCGCTTAGACAATAGATAACCCAATGCAGTATTTTTATCTCTCTGTTTTAATATTGCAAAAGCATCTAGGAATAAGGACATCTTCCTATAGAACAGTATTATTAATCACATCTAAGAAAATTAAAATCACTTCAATAGGCCCTGGCCGGTTGGCTCAGTGGTAGAGCGTCGGCCTGGTGTGCAGGAGTCCCGGGTTCGATTCCCAGACAGGGCACACAGGAGAAGCGCCCATCTGCTTCTCCACCCCTCCTCCTCTCCTTCCTCTCTGTTTCTCTCTTCCCCTCCCGCAGCCGAGGCTCCATTGGAGCAAAGTTGGCCCAGGCGCTGAGGATGGCTCTGTGGCCTCTGCCTCAGGCGCTAGAATGACTCTAGTTGCAACAGAGCGAGGGACGCCCCAGATGGGCAGAGCATCGCCCCCTTGTGGACGTGCCGGGTGGATTCCAGTCGGGCGCATGCAGGAGTTTGTCTGACTACCTCCCCGTTTCCAGCTTCAGAAAAATACCAAAAAAAAAAAAAAAAAATCACTTCAATAATATTATCTAAATATACTTAAAATTTAAATTTACCCAATTATTCCATTTCTTTTTCTTTTTTTAGCTCAGGATCCAATAAAAGATCACTTATTGCATATGTTTTTGTCTTATAAGTCTTTTCATGTATAGCAATCCCCTTGTCTTTGTTTTTCATGACATTGACTCTGAAGAGTCCAGGCAATTGTCTTATAGAATGTCTCACAGTTTGAATTTGTGTAATTATTTCTTCATGCTATATTTAGGTTAGACTATTTTCGCAAGAATATTACAGTGCCTCTTACTGCAGCCCATCATGATGTATGTGATATCAGGTTGCCTCAGTACTGGTAATATTGAATTTGGTCTCCTAGTTAAGGTGGAGACTACCAAATCTGTCTGTTACAAAGGTATATTTTCTCCTTTGTAATTAGTAATTTGTGGATGACACTGAAATTGTATGACTATCCTTTTTTATTTCAGAAACCATTCTCCCAGTGGTTTGAAAATCATCAATAATGAATTAGTCATCACTTAAATTTTTATTAAAAGTTTCCAAAAAGTTTTGTTTCTAAAAGATATTTCTGAGTGGGTGTTAAAAGTGAGAGTTCTGATGGTTCCTTAAAATCCTTTATTGCTACTGTTCAGATGGTAGACTGCCAGAATGTTTGACAGCCAGAAGAGCTTTGTTTTAATTCTTTGTGTGTTTTCATGATTTGTAACTTTTTCCTTTTGCAGAAACAATGAAACTTTGTTAGAACTTGCTTGTTGGTTTTGAAGCATATTAATGAGGGGTGATAGCATGGTCCAGTGCAGCACCATCCAGTAGAAATCCAGTGCGAGCCACATATGTAATTTAAAATTATCTAGGTGCTACATTAGAAAAGTAAAAAGAAACAAGTGGAATGAATTTCAACAATACATTTATTTAAATAAATATGTTCAAAACACTTTAACTTCAATATTAAAATTATTAATGATAGTTTATGTTCTGTGTGTGCATATATGTGAACTAAGTTTTCTAAACTGGCGTGTACTTCATTCATACTTAAAGCAAAGCTTAATTTAGATTAGTCACCTTTCAGTTTCTCAGTAGTCACCTGGCTTTAGTGGCTGCTGTACCAGGTAATGTAGGGTTAGTGATTATGATCTTGGGAGCAGCAGGGCCAGACTAACTTGGTTCAAATCTTGCCTTTTGACTAGCTTCATGACTTTGAGCAACTATTTTCTTTATGGCTCAGTTTTCTCACTGTAAATGGGAATAATAATATTTCCTACCAATAGGGATGGAGGAGTAAAATAATGCAGGCAAAGCACTAGAATAGTGTCTGGCACCTGGTTCACTAATGTTAACTATTATAATTTATACCTTTAGGCTTGGTCTCGTACTTCCCGTTCTTAGAAGTACAGTGGTCCCTCGCCATATTGCAGTTCACTGTGATCTCACTGTATTGCGGATTTTTATTTTATTTTATTTTTTTACAGAGACAGAGAGTCAGAGAGAGGGATAGATAGGGACAGACAGACAGGAACGGAGGGAGATGAGAAGCATCAATCATTAGTTTTGGGTTGCTACACCTTAGTTGTTCATTGATTGCTTTCTCATATGTGCCTTGACCGCAGACCTTCAGCAGAGCAAGTAACCCCTTGCTCAAGCAGTGACCTTGGGTCCAAGCTGGTGAGCTTTGCTCAAACCAGATGAGCCCGCGCTCAAGCTGGCAACCTCGGGGTCTCGAACCTAGGTCCTCCACATCCTAGTCTGATGTTCTATCCACTGTGCCACCGCCTGGTCAGGCAGTATTACGGATTTTTAAATTGTATATATCTAAGTTTGTATTGCAGATTTTTTGCTACATTGTGGGATTTTGTGGTATATAGGTATTTTTATATATTCATTATTTTAATTATTTTTGTGGTAAAATAATCATTTTCTAGCCTAAAAAATTGAAAACAATATAAAAAATATTAATTAAAACATGTTAGTGTTCACTGGTGAGTACCCATAAAGAATTTTATATGTTGTTAAAATTACATAGGTTTAAGAGTGTAGAAGGTATTTAAGAGCATAGGAAATGTTTATAAGAGTATGAGAAAGGTTATTAACTGTGGGAAAGGTTTATAAGAGTGTAGGGAGGGTTTATAAAGCCTTAAACAATATATAAATAATAAAATAAATATAAGGTCGCTACTCGTGGATTTTTCACCTATCGCAGGGGGTTCTGGAACCTAACCCCAGCGATAGACAAGGGACCACTGTATTCTTGTATTTTGTTAGAGAAGCTAGGACTAGATCTTGGATCATGGACTTGAATAAATTTCTTGCCCTCATTCTTTTGCTTCACCTCTTTCATGGTAACATTATACTAATAAGATAAATTATTATTATTATTATTATTTTAATTTTAAGTGAGAGGAGGAAAGATAGACGACTCCTGCATGTGCCCCGACTGGGATCCACCTGGCAACACCCGTCTGGGGCCAGTGCTCTGCCCATCTAGGGCCGTGCTCTCAACCAAGCTATTTTTAGTGCCTGAGCTGGAGACTTCAGAGCCCTCTTCAGCACTCAGGGCTGAAGTGCTCAAACCAGTTGAGCCATTGCTGCAGGAGAGGAAGAGAGAGAAGGAGAGAGAGAAGGGAGAGGTAGAAGGGGTGGATAATTGTTGCTTCTCCTTTGTGCCCTGACTGGGGATCGAACCTGGGACACTCGCACGCCAGGCCAGTGCTCTATCTACTGAGCAAACTGCCCAGGGCCATATACATTAGATATTTTAGGACACTTTTGATATCAAGTATTCTTTCTTTTTGTTACTTTAATTCATTGAAGTGAAAGGAAAAACCGAACCACTTTGAAAGTGGCAATGAATTAAAGAAATACTTATTATGATTTTTAAAAAACCACAAATGATTGCAAAAGATAGAGATCTACAGTAGGCTGGGTTGTTGACTTTCTCTGTAAACCCACAAATACCTTTCAACCACAAAAACCTCTACATAATTGCAGCAGTAAGATAAAACATACGCCTAGCATATGGAATAGAGGCCATCTTGAATATTCATGAGTGTAATTCTGTCTAGTACAGAGTTATTTAGACTGTGTTTCAGGTTAGATAACTATCCATTTTTATATAGCTCAAAGTAACTTTAAATGGTTGGAAAAGTATTTCATGTAGTTTTGCATAGAAGATAACCTATTTTAAAAGAACTCGACAATTTGCTGTGATAAAACAATTCATACTCAGAATACTACTGCTTGTGGTAGAAAAACATGATGTCACTTAATAAAAAGTATTGAATTACAGCATAAAACAGATCTTGATTAAGATTTTTGGGTTGCACCTCCAGGTTAATTTTCACATTATATTATAATTGAGCCCATATTGTCATGAGTATAATATGCAAAAGTGGAACTGAAATGTACTCTTGTTTTAAAAATTCAAAAGACTGCATGATGTATTGAATGAAATGTCTTACTCTTTGAAGAGTCTTCCAGCCACAAATAAAAAGTTGCTTATAAAATGTTTTCATGAAAGTTCTGTATAATTAATATGAAAATTATCTTTTCTTATCTCTCAGAATGAAAAATGGCCAATTCAGATTTCCTTCCTATTGTGAGCTGAAATATAAATACTGCTAATATAGATAGCAGTGTTAACTAAGACTATTAACATACTTTTAAAAATAATTGTTTTAGGGAATGTCTGTGTAATTATTCAAAACATCTGTAGTATTTGCAGCTTAATCAGATTTGTCTACTTTTCTTGCTAATCATGTAGAATTTATAAAGTACTAATATTAATTTATGGCACTTTAACAAGTGCTACTAAAACATTTTTACAAAGGACAGGTGTGAAGTTAAAATATATATAAAATTTTTGAGGCAGGCTGACCTTAGCTAAAACTGTGGCAATTAGATGTCACTAAGATTCATTAATAATTAATTCCATTTTGAGCCAGCCACCTTTTCAACCTGTATAATTTTGAAGAGGATACAAAAAAATAAACAAGCAAAACACAAAAACAAACTAGTGTACAAATAGCAAGTAGCAGTGGCAAACATGGGTCATCCTAATGCTCTCTGGTGGTCTAAGCTTCAAGAGTGGGAGGGAAGTCTTAGAAAGAAATACTAGTGAATTGCTGGGATCATATAAAGGGCAGAATAGGAGACTAGGACCTTTTCGGAGATAGATGTCAGCGGAGGCTTCTGGGGAAATGACAGCTGGGCTGAAACATGACAGGCAAAAAGAAGCTAGCCCTGTGACAGAAGAGCGGGTGTGGAGCGAGTGTTCGGGCAAACGCAAAGACTTTGATGTGGGAAAGAACATGCTTGCTCAAGGCTTTGAACACTGTGGCCAGAGCATACTGAGGTAGAGGAAGTGTGATAATGAGGTTCGAGGTTCGCGTGCAGTGTGGCGGGAGCCAGAGCCTGTCACTCTTTTGAATGCTGTGGTAATGAACTTTTATTTTTTATTAGCTGTAGCGAGGTGCGCTGTTAAAAGATCAGGCAGAGAAGGAAGATGATCAAACTTCAGTTTTCAGATCACTTAATATTATTTTATATATTATTGTCAAAATGTGATTAAAAGTAGTAAAGGTCATATTTTTTATACAAAACAATTTTAAAGTGTGGTGAAAACTGAGGTGCTAGATGTTAACAATTGGGGGAAATAGTGTAGGTTTTTAAACTATGAATGTTTAGGCTATGACACTGTTGAGGCCTGTTATCTGTCAAGCAATGAGTTATGTTCCTTACACATATCTTCACAGAAATTTTCTTGAAAGGAAGGCGTGTTTTTTATTTTCTAGAGAAGAAAATTTTATTTATTTTTTAAAGCTATACCAACCATTTTTAAAAAAGATTTTATTTATTGATTTTAGAGAGAGGGAGAAAGAGAGAGAAAGGGGAGAGGAATGGGAAGCATAAACTCATAGTACTTGCTTCTTGTATGTGCGTGTACCAGGCAAGCCCAGGATTTTGAACTGGTGACCTCAGCATTCCAGGTCGCTGCTTTATCCACTGGGCCACCACAGGTCAGGCT
Organism: Saccopteryx leptura; assembly: GCF_036850995.1. Lineage (NCBI taxonomy): Eukaryota > Metazoa > Chordata > Mammalia > Chiroptera > Emballonuridae > Saccopteryx > Saccopteryx leptura. The sequence goes on from NC_089508.1 coordinate 126,689,907, forward strand.
TAGGGAAGAAAATTGTAGACACAGAGAAAAATGAACTCTCATAACAGAGTTAGGATTCAGAACAATGTCTGTGTGATCTCATTATACCAAGGTTTTTTCCACTATGGCTTTGTGTGTGTGTGTGTGTGTGTATTTTTCTGAAGCTGGAAACGGGGAGAGACAGTCAGACAGACTCCCGCATGCGCCCACCAGGGGCGATGCTCTGCCCACCAGGGGGCGACGCTCTGCCCCTCTGGGGCGTCGCTCTGCCGCAACCAGAGCCACTCTAGCGCCTGGGGCAGAGGCCAAGGAGCCATCCCCAGCACCGGGCCATCTTTGCTCCAATGGAGCCTTGGCTGCGGGAGAGGGGAAGAGAGAGACAGAGAGGAAGGAGGGGAGGGGGATGGAGAAGCAAATGGGCGCTTCTCCTATGTGCCCTGGCCAGGAATCAACACCCCCCCCCCCCCCCCCCCCCCCCCCCCCCGCACGCCAGGCCAACGCTGTACTGCTGAGCCAACCTGCCAGGGCCCACTATGGCTCTTTTTGGGGAGAAGAGAAGGAAGGCTGAAAATTGAGAAAAAAGAAAGTACTCTTATAATATATGTTTACTGCACAAATGAACTCAGATATTTCTTATTTTGGGGGAGTGGTTGGGAAGGTAGATATTGTAAATTAAAAACAATCAAAATGAATTTTCCTATTAGGATGTTATCCTGGAAAAGAATTTGAGATCCGGCTAACATTCACTAATTTTATGGTGAAATTTATACCATTACCATAGAAATTTTTGAAAGCATGTACCTATCTCAGACAATTAAAATCATTATTATAATTATCAACTAACCACGTAATCTTCCTTGGCATGCCCGGGAAAGGAGTGTTGCATGCTGGATAGTTGTAGCCTTTGAAGGAAGCAGTGTGCAGGGCAGAGAGGGCCAGGGCTCTCTGTGGCCGGGAGCCCGAGTTGTCGTGTAACAAAGCAGTGCAGAGGACGTTTGTTAATTCTTCAGTGCTGCCTGCTCTTGATTACATTAATATGTTTTGTTGAGCCCTTTGCATGTTAAGTTATTGTAACTTTTAATCTTTAAATGTTTTGTTTATCAGTTGAGAATTTAAAGCAAGAGAGGCTGAATAGGGTGTTAGTGGGCACCAAAGGGTCAGAAAGAAGAAAACCTAGGAGTTAGAGATCAACCAACCAGATGGGAGAGAACGGTCAAAAGTAATATAATTAAGGCATAAAAGAAATAAGGAGTTCTTTGACATAAGTCTCTTAGCTTATAATAAAGACATCATTTTCTTAGGATAGATGACATTTACAGAATGCTTACATTTGTGGGTGTATAACAATGCTTGCTTAGCCTTCTGTACTGCATTTCTGCCATCAAACTTTGAACCTCTTTGGACAATAAGACAGATTTAGCTTTATTTTACTGCTGTTACAATAAACTGTAGAATTACTATTGACCATACAGTTCAGTTGTACAGTGAGTGATATGATTTGTTGATATTTAGGGGTTGGGAGGTTGTGACTGAAAGGAGCTCCTGTGGATATTTTCCTTTCATAAGATGGAATTCTATCAAGAAGTGTGAAATATTCTATCAAAAACTGAGGCTCTCTATTCTGTTCCATTGATCTGTATGTTTGTTTTTATGCCAGTACCATGCTTTTTACATTTCTAAAGCCTTGTAGTATAGTTTTATATCAGGTAATGTGGTCCCTCTATCTTTGTTTTTCTTTCCCAAGATCGTTGTGGCTATTTGGGGTCTTCTGCAGTTCTGTATAAATGTTTGGATTATTTGTTCTAGTTCTGTGAAATACCTTGTTGGTATTTTGATAGGAATCACATTGAATCTATAGATTGCTTTAGGCATTATGGAAATTTTAATGATGTTAATGCTTCCTATTCATGAACACCTAATATGCTTCCATTTGTTATTCTTTTCTTCAATTTCTTTCTTCATTGTTTTAGAATTTTCTGAGTACAGATTTCTTTTACCTCCTTGGTTAAATTTATTCCTAGGTATTTTATTTATTTTTTTGATGCAGTTTTAGTGGGATTGTTTTCTTAGTTTCATTTTCTGATATTTTTTTATTGGTGTACAAAAATGCAGCTAATTTCTGAATATTTATTTTGTATGCTGCTACTTTACAGAATTCATTTATCAGTTCTAGTAGTTTTTTGGTGAAGTCGCTAGGGTTCTTTCTTTACAGGATCATGTAATCTCCAAATAATGGCAATTTTACTTCTTCCTTTCCACTTGGATGCCTTTTATTTCTTCTTGTCTTATTGCTGCGTCTAGGACTTATGGTACATGTTGAATAAGAGTGGTGAGTGTGGATATCCTGTCTTGTTTCTGATCATTAGGGAAATGCTTTTAGCTCTTCCCCGTTGAGTATGATGTTGCCTGTGGGTTTGCCATATATGGCCTTTATTAAATTGAGATACGTTCCCTCTATTCCCACTTTGCTGAGAATTTTTATTTTAAATGGGTTCTGGATTATATCAAAGGTTTCTTTGCATCTGTTGATATAATGATATGATTCTTGTATTTTATTTTGTTTATGTGGTTTGTCATGTTTTTTGTTTATCATATTAATGGATTTGCAAATGTAAACCATCCTTGCATCCCAGGAATAAATTCCACTTGAGCATACTGTAAGTTATTTTTAATATATTGCTTAATTTGGTTTGCTAATATTATGCTGAGGAGTTTTGCATATATATTCATCAGGGATATTGGACTATACTTTTCTTTCTTTGTAGAGTCTTTATCAGGATAATTCTGGCCTTGTAAAATGAGCTTGGGAGTGTTTCCTCCTTTTGTACTTTTTGGACTAGTTTGAAAAGGATAGGTGTCACTTCTTTGAAATTTTGGTAAAATTTACCTGGGAAGCTATTTGGTCCAGGAGTTTTGTTTCTTAGGGTTTTTGATTACTGCTTCGATTATGTTCATTATAATCAGTCTGTTCAGATTTTCTATTATTTCTTGATTTAATTTTGGATGATTGTATATTTCTAGGAATTTATCCATTTCTTTCAGATTATCTGTAATATTTTAAAATAACTTTTTGTATTTGTGTCAGTTACTTCTCTTTTACTTCTGATTTTATAAGTCTGGTGAAAGGTTTATCAATCTTGTTTATCTTTTCAAAGAGCCAGCTCTTGGCTTTATTGATTTTTTATATATTGGTTTTTAGACTTTATTTTCATTTGTCTCATGGTATCTTTTGATTTCTTCCTTCATCTCAGTGTTAACCCATTCTTTATTTAGTAACACGCTATCTAGCCTCCGTGTTTGTGTGTTTTCAGCTTTTTCTTGAGATTGACTTCTAGTTCATGCCATTATGGTCAAAGAAGATGCTTAATATGATTTCAGTCTTCTTAAATTTATTGAGACTTATTTTGTGTCCTAAAGTGGTTTATCCTAGAAAATGTTCTATGTGCACTTGAAGAAAATATATGTTCTGCTGTTTTGAGGTGAAATACCCTGAAGATATCAATGAAATCCATCTGGCCTAATGTGTCATTGCAGGCTGCTCCTTCCTTCTTGACTTTCTGTCTGGAAGATCTAGCCATCTATATCAGGGGCGCATTAAAATCCCTACTATGACTCCTTTACTGTCCATCTTTCTGTGTCCATCAATACTCTATGTATTAGGTGCTCCTGTATTGGATGCATAAATGTTTACAACGGTTATAGCCTCTTATTAGATTAACTCCTTTATCATTATGTAATGACCATCTTTGTCTCTTATTATAGCCTTTGTTTTAAACTCTATTCTGTCTGTTGTAAGTATTGCTACCACAGCTTCTTTTTCTTTTCCATTCGCGTGAAATATCTTTTTCCATCCTCCACTCTCAGTCTGTGTGTCTCATTCTGAGGCGCACCTCTTGTAGACAGCACATAGATGGGTCTTGTCTTTTTAATCCATTCAGCTTCTCTGTCTTTTGATTGGATCATTTAATCTGTTTGCATTTAAAGTAATTATCGATAGGTATGTATTTATGGCCATTTTATTCTTTATAACTGTTCTTTTCTTCGTCTTCTTAACAAAGTCCCTATAACATTTCTTGCAATACTAGTTTGTTGGTGATGAACTCCTTTAGCTTTTTCTTGTCTGGAAAGCTCTTTATTTCTTCTTCAATTTTATATGACAGCCTTGCTGAGTAGACTAGTCTTTATTGTAGATTCTTGCTTTTCATCAATCACTTTGACTATTTGATGCCAGTTTCTTCTGGCTTGAAATGTTTTTGTTGAGAAATCAGCTGACGGTCTTATGCAGGGGTCCCCAAACTACGGCCCGCAGGCCACATGCGGCCCCCTGAGGCCATTTATCCGGCCCCGCTGCACTTCCGGAAGGGGCACCTCTTTCATTGGTGGTCAATGAAAGGAGCACATTGACCATCTCATTAGCCAAAAGCAGGCCCATAGTTCCCATTGAAATACTGGTCAGTTTGTTGATTTAAATTTACTTGTTCTTTATTTTAAATATTGTATTTGTTCCCGTTTTGTTTTTTTACTTTAAAATAAGATATGTGCAGTGTGCATAGGGAATTGTTCATAGTTTTTTTTAATAGTCTGGCCCTCCAACGGTCTGAGGGACAGTGAACTGGCCCCCTGTGTAAAAAGTTTGGGGACCCCTGGTCTTATGGGAGTTCTCTTTTAGGTAACTCTTTCTCTTGCTGCTTTTAAGATTTTCTCTGTCTTTATCCTTTGCCATTTTAATTATGATGTGTCTTGGTGTGGGCCTCCTTGAGTTCATCTTGTTTGGGGCTCTCTATGCTTCCCAGACTTGTGTGTCTCCTTCCTTAACCAGATTAACAAAGTTTTAGACATTATATCTTAAAACAGTTTCTCAGTCCCTTGCTCTTGACTTTCCTGCTGACACCCCTGTGATGTGGATCTTGCTATGCTTCATATTGTCCCAGAGGACCCTTAGACATTTTTCATATTAAAAAAATGTTTTTTTCTGCTGATCTGCTTGGGTGTTTTCTGTTACCTTGACCTCCAAATCGCTGATTTAATCCTAGTTGTAATTTAACCTATGGTTTATACCAGGGGTCCCCAAACTTTTTTCACAGGGGGCCAGTTCACTGTCCCTCAGACCGTTGGAGGGCCAGACTATAAAAATACTATGAACAAATCCCTATGCACACTGCACATATCTTATTTTAAAGTAAAAAAACAAAACGGGAACAAATACAATATTTAAAATAAAGAACAAGGAAATCAAGAAACTGACCAGTATTTCAATGGGAACTATGCTCCTCTTGCTGATCACCAATGAAAGAGGTGCCCCTTCCAAAGTGCGGCGGGGGCCAGATAAATGGCCTCGGGGCCGCATGCGGCCCGCGGGCCGTAGTTTGGGGACCCCTGGTTTATACTTTCCTTGTGTAGTCTTCATTTCAGATACTGTATTCTTCTTTTCTGACTTACTACTTTTATATGTACTCTTTTTATATTTATTTTATTGCTTTTAGAGAGAGAAGGAGAGACAGGAACATCAGTCTGTTCCTGTATGGCAGTGGTCCCCAACCCCCGGGCTGCGGACCGGTACCGGTCCGTGGGCCATTTGGTACCGGTCCACAGAGAAAGAATAAATAACTTACATTATTTTTGTTTTATTTATATTTAAGTCTGAACGATGTTTTATTTTTTAAAAAATGACCAGATTCCCTCTGTTACATCCGTCTAAGACTCACACTTTGACGCTTGTCTCGGTCACGTGATACATTTATCCATCCCACCCTAAAGGCCGGTCCGTGAAAATACTTTCTGACATTAAACTGGTCCGTGGCCCAAAAAAGGTTGGGGACCACAGCTGTATGGCACTGACCAGGGATTGAACAGGCACCTCTGTGCTTTGGGATGATGCTCTAACCAGCTGAGTTATCTGGCCAGGGCTCTATGTCCTTTTTTTTAACTGATTGATTTTAATTTTTTAATAATTTATAATTGTCCTTTTTGTGTGTGTGAGAGAGAGAGGGACAGATAGGGACAGACAGACAGGAAGGAAGAGAGATGAGAAGCATCAATTCTTCATTGCAGCACCTTAGTTGTTCATTGATTGCTTTCTCATATGTGCTTTGACTGGGGGGCTACAGCCGAGCCAGTGACCCCTTGCTCAAGCCAGCGACCTTCGGGTCATGTCTCAAGCTGTGTTTAAGCTGGTGAACCCATGTTCAAGCCAGATGAGCCCGCACTCAACCTGGCCACCTCGGGGTTTCGAACCTGTGTCCTCTGCATCCCATGCTGACGCTCTATCCACTGCACCACTGTCTGGTTAGGCGATTGATTTTAGAAAGAGAGAGAGAGAGAGAGAGAGAGAGGAAAGCATTCATTTGTTGTTCATTCATTGGTCACTTCCCATATATGCCCTGACCAGGGATTGAACCTGTACCCCTGGTATTTTGAATGATGCTCTAACCTACTGAGCTAACTCGCCATGGCCTCTGTGTCCTTTTTTAATGCTTACTATCTCTTTGCTGAAGTACATCTATCCTTTGCTGAGTTTCTTGAGAACCCTTATAACCATTGTTTTGAACTCTATCTGCTAGATTGCTTGCCTATTTCATTTAGTTCTTTTTTTTTTTTTTTTTTTGGTAAGGCTTCTCTCTTGTGTTTTCATTTGGAATATGTATCTTTGTCTCTCCATTTTAGCAGCCTCTCTGTATTTGTTTTTGTATATTAGGTAGATTTGGTATACTTTGCACTTTTGGTATGGTGGCCTCATATACTAGGTGTCCTGTGTGGCTCAGTGGTGCAATCTCTCTGACCACCAGTGTGCTCCAGAAATGTTTGTTGTGTGGCTTTTGTGAGCTCTCTTGTTGTAGCTTAGTCTTGATTATTGTTGACCCATCCATTGGTAAAGTTTCTTGCTGTGAGGATTTACACTGACCACTGTGGGTAAGCTTCAATGCAGCGACTGACCCCACAAAGTGGTTTTGGCCCCAGCAGTGCCTGGTACCTGGTGAGATCTTTGGGTATACTGCTTGTGGAGCGAATTGGGTCATTCATGCTTTGATGTGGTCTGAAGCCACCAGTGGGTATGTTGGCTCTGGGGCATTTTGGGAGGGACTCAGGTGCAGTCCTGTGTCAGACATTGCCTATAGTTGGCCCTGGGCCACCTGTTTGGAGCTATAAAGCAATCCATAGTTTGTGGCTGCCTCTGCTGGGCCTAGGTGTGCATTAAGGGGCCAAGCTGCATACTCAGGTCTTCTTCCACCAGCACAGAACCTCAGGGCAGCTCAGCGAAACGTCCAAGGCCCTCTGAGATCAGCCTTCACCTGTGGGCTGCCTGTTAGGCTCAGTCACTGAGAGAGCCTCTGGTGGGTGCACAGGGTGTGTAAAGTAGGTTCTCAGTGAGTCACCAGGCTGGAGTGAGAGGTGTTACCAGGTTGATACAGATACACAGATTCAAGCTTGATGCCAGTGCTGGGTCTGAGGTCGCTCAGCAAAAGTTTCAGGGTATACCAATCCAGCTGCCACCCTTTGGCATCCAGGTTCCTTTGTGGTGGGGTAGAGTCTCAGGGTAGCATCAGGATGAGGCCAGCAGAGTCAACCCGGCTAAAAGAGACTAGGCAGACTGACTGATGTTTGGCTGTATGGAGGGAGCGCTTTGCATAGGAACATTGGCGTCCTATGGGAAAAATGACCCCCACTTTAGAGCCACTCAGCTTAGTCTCTTGTCCATTCTGCCTGAACCTTCTCAGGAGTCTTTCGAGAAAGTCTTCAACAGGCCACTTTCAGCTGATTCTTCTGTGGGGCATGACACTTGTAGTGTAGGACATCAGGGAGCCAGAGTATGGAACTGGTGCCTTTATTCAGGCTGATGCAGTATGAGGGGAGTTCTGGACCTAGGAGAGATGGCGTCCATATGTGGTGTGGGAGAGGAACTCAGCACAGGGGCCCTGGTGGCTGGTCCTCAGCTCTCTCCCTGGAGCCATACAACCCAGTCTCTCCTTGCTGGACTCTTGTCTGCTCTTGTCCACCTTCCCTCTGACAGAGGCTGTGGTGAGTGGCTATGAACATGATTTTGTGTGCTGGCCCTTGAGGAGGGTGCCTGTGTAGCAGACTCTCGTCTCTCCCTGGTAGACAGAATCCCTGCTGATTTTCAAAGCCAGATGTTATGTGGGTGCTCTGGGATGGGGAGCTTGGCATCAGGTAGACACCCCACACTCCTCAGGGGGAAACCTTTGTAGCTGAGATGGTCAGCCCTTCTCAAATTTCTGCACCTCTTATGAGTCTTGGTGTGCTTTCTTCTGTAAATCCTTGGTTGTAAGACTTCAGCTAGTTTTCAGTTGTTATTCAGGTTGATTATTCTACAGTTTAGCTGTAACTCTCAGTTGGACCTGGGAGGAGGTGAGTGTAATGTCTACCTCCTCTGCCACCATCTTGTATCGTCGTTCTTCTAATGTTTTTCTAAATGGGTCCGATTTTGATTTCCTAGTCAAAAATAAATTTTATTTATTAGATATTACTGATGAAGAAGTGAAATGACTGTATTAATGTATCATACCCCAAAAGGATAACCACTTATAAACAGTATTTGGACATTATAGTTTAGTAAAAGAAAGTTTTGTGTAACTATCCTTTTTCTTTCTTATTTTTGTAGGATCCAGTGTTCGAACCTTCACTCCATTTTATTTTCTGGTGGAGCCAGTGAATACACTGTCAGTTAGAGGCTCTTCTGTTGTATTAAACTGTTCAGCACATTCTGAGCCTTCTCCAAAAATCGAATGGAAAAAAGATGGAACGTTCTTAAACTTAGTATCAGATGACCGACGCCAGCTTCTCCCAGATGGATCTTTATTTATTAGTAATGTGGTGCATTCCAAACACAATAAACCCGATGAAGGTTATTACCAGTGCGTGGCCACTGTCGAGAGTCTTGGAACTATTGTCAGCAGGACAGCCAAGCTCACAGTAGCAGGTAAGTTTTATTAATGGATTTATTTGTATTTTCAAAGTTTTATAAAGAGTAAACCTTGATAAAAGGCAGTATTTATCCTAGACCAGTGGTAGTCAACCTGGTCCCTACCGCCCACTAGTGGGCCTTCCAGCTTTCATGGTGGGTGGTAGCGGAGCAACCAAAGTATAAATAAAAGATAGATTTAACTATAGTAAGTTGTTTTATAAAGATTTATTCTGCCAAACAGCAAAAATCCGACATAAAGTACTTGGTAAGTAATTATTGTATGCTTTAACTTGCTCTAACTCTGCTTTATAAATTTTAAAAAGTAAAGTTACTTCCCTACTTTATAAATCACCATTACTGTGGAACCAGTGAGCAGTTAGAAAATTTTACTACTAATAGAGATACAAAAGTGGGCGGTAGGTATAAAAAGGTTGACTACCCGTCCTAGACTTTTCATTTGAACTGGTCACAGTAGATAACACTCCTTTACCTCGTTTGTTTGTTTGTTTGTTTATATTTTTTTAGTGAAAGGAGGGGAGGCAGAGAGACAGACCTCCACATGCGCCCCGACCAGGACCCACTTGGCATGCTCACTAGGGGTGATGCTGTGCCCATCTGGGGCTGTTGCTCCATTGGTCAGCAATAGAGCGAGTGATTCTTTTAGTGTCTGAGGCAGAGGCCATGGAGCCATCCTCAACGCTTGAGACCAGATGATTGCTCCTCCTGTGTGCCCTGACCGGGAATTGAACCCAGGACATCCACACGCCAGGCTGACACACTACCACTGAGCCAACCAGCCAGGGCCCATTTAACTCATTTAGTACCAGTTGATCATGTGCCATGTAGGATGTGCCCTACATGAGGCACTATAAACTAGAGCAGTTTCCTACCTTCTGATTTGGGATGGCTTAAGGTTGGAACCAATTTTTTTTCTTTCTAACTTGGAAATGACAGAGAAAGTTGTGTCACTTTAGTTGTAAGCTTTATGCTGTATAAATTATATGTCAATAAAACTTGGGGAAAAAAGAAATGGCCGAGTTGCCATTCTAAAGACTGTTGGGGTATAGTTCTTTGGTTGCAAATAATAGAAACAGATTCTGGCCCGTCAAATAAGAAGAGGAATTTTTGAAAGAACACTAAGTACATAGCTCATAAAATTAAGTATGAAAGGTCTTTTTCTCTGGGCTCATTTTTCTTTTTTTTTTTTTTGTTTTGATTTTTTTTAAAATTTTTTATTTATTCATTTTTAGAGAGGAGAGAGAGAGGGAGAGAGAGAGACAGAGAGAGAGAAGGAGGGAGGAGCTGGAAGCATCAACTCCCATATGTGCCTTGACCAGGCAAGCCCAGGGTTTCGAACCGGCGACCTCAGCATTTCCAGGTCCACACTTTATCCACTGCGTCACCACAGGTCAGGCTGGGCTCATTTTTCTACAGCAGGAAATTTTGTGTGCTGCTGGGTGATACCCTGACTGTGTGTTTTGAGCTCAGAGGTGGGGACTTGGGTGGTCTGAATATGGAAATTGATAGTCCTTTTTTGCAGCCCCTTCCCACCCACTCTCTTTTCTTTCGAGTCCTCTCGAGGCAGCAGGACAGGCTGGCCTCTGCTGTGAGTGCAGGAAGTGGCAGCATTTCCTGCCTCTGTTTAAGTAACTAGCTCTTCAATCTGCTTTCCCTGTTCAGAAACTTTTTGAAATTTCTGTCTGCTGACTCCCCATATGTTGTGGGTTTATGTTTTTTAAAAATTACTCATTTTCATGAGCCCTAAGGAGGATAATAACTAGAAAAAATAGAACTAACTTTTTTTTTTTTCTTTTAGAGAGAGAGACAGGAAGGGGGAGAGATGAGAAGCAACAACTTGTAGTTGCAATATTTTAGTTCATTGATAGCTTTCCATACGTGCCTTGACAGTGTGAGGGGAGGATGGCTCAAGCTGAGCCAGCGACCCTGTGCTCAAGCCAATGACCCTGCGCTCAAGCTGGCAACCTCAGGGTTTTAAACCTGGGTCCTCAGCATCCCAGGTCAACACTCTATCTACTGTGCCACCACTGGTCAGGCACAGTAGTAACTTGGTTTTATTCCAGATTCCTCTTCTTTCCTTTGTTAGTTTATTTCCTTTTTTTCTAATTTTGTAGTTTCTGAAAAGTGGATAATTTATTAATTTTATCTTTATTTCTAAAAAAATCCCCTTGAAACAAAAAATAAAAAATTTGTAGCTGGACAACCTGTAAATGTATGTCACTCACATATGGACTAATTAACCATCATAAAACTAGAAGACCTGTAGTTGTTTCCCATAACTGAATATGTTGGTTAGTTGTTTTTGTTGTTGTTGGTTTTTGTTTTTTTTTCATTTTTCCAAAGCTGGAAACGGGGAGGCAGTCAGACAGACTCCCATATGCACCCGACCGGGATCCACCCAGCCTACCCACCAGGGGGCGATGCTCTGCCCCTCTGGAGCGTTGCTCTGTTGCATCCAGAGCCATCCTAGCGCCTGAGGCAGAGGCCACAGAGCCATCCTCAGTGCCTGGGCCATCTTTGCTCCAGTGGAGCCTTGGCTGCGGGAGGGGAAGAGAGAGACAGAGAGGAAGGAGAGGGGGAGTGGGGGAGAAGCAGATGGGTGCTTCTCCTGGCTGGGAATCGAACCCGGGACTCCTGCACACTAGGCCAACGCTCTGCCACTGAGCCAACCGGCCAGGGCCTATTGGTTAGTTTTTAAAGAAACATACTGTTTTATTCTGAGCATGTCAGAGTCACTTTTTAGACCTTATTGTTAATAATATTAGCTATATTTGTTGAGTATTTATGTGTCGGGGGGTATGCTATACATGAATTATATACGCATTTAATTAGGCAAGTGTTTAACTTATTTAACAACCCTATGAGGCCCATTACTAATCTTTTTACTGATGAAGAAGTTGAGAGACTTGCTACCATCACATGGTCGAATGCAGTGGTGCCATTGAGATTCGGATGCAGATGTGTGACCCAGACCTCATGCTCTCCACCACCACGTTCTGTGGCGTGTGGAGAGCATTTAGGACTGCAGCTTTTAGCCAGTATTTTATTGTGAAGTAATTTCAAACTTAGGGAATTGTTGAAAGAACGAAACAAAGGAATCCCATTATAGTCCTCACTTAGGTTACCTGATTAAGATTTGACCACCTCTGCCTTATCCCACCACCACATGCACACCTTCAAATACATTGTTTCTGAATGTTTTCCAGAACTATTAATAAGTTGCAAATGTTACTCTTACTTAAATACTTCCCTTTATATTTTTTAAAAAAATGACATTCTCCTAAATAACTATCTTCAATTTCAGGTATCATTTAATCCATAGATCAGGGGTCGGGAACCTTTTTGGCCGAGAGAGCCATGAACGCCACATATTTTAAAATGTAATTCCGTGAGAGCCATACAACGACCCGTGTACATTACATATTATCCAATAAAAATTTGGTGTTGTCCGGGAGGACAGCTGTGATTGGTTCCAGCCACCCGCACCCATGAATATGAGCGGTAGGAAATGAATGGATTATAATACATGAGAATGTTTTATATTTTTAACTTTTTTTTATTATTATTAAAGATTTGTCTGTGAGCCAGATGCAGTCATCAAAAGAGCCACATCTGGCTCGCGAGCCATAGGTTCCCAACCCCTGCCATAGATAATCATTGGATTTCACTGGTTATTTCAATTGGTCTTAAGAGCAAAAAACAAAACGCAGAAATTTATCCCTTCTCCCCTTCCTTTCTGGTCCAGGATTACATGTTTTACTTAGTAGTTGTCAGTCTCAAATGATTCTTCTTTTTCCTTGTCTCACTCTGGGTTTTCTGAGTCTCCACTCTAAATAGATTCAGGTTTTGGGGGGAGGGCGGGAGGATACCATAGTGACGCTTTGTTCTTAGTGCACCATGTCAGGACACATGTGATGTTTTGTTCTGTTACTGGTAATGTTAAATTTTATTGTTAGTTAAGGTGGTGTGTTATGTTTTTCTATAGTTACTAAGTATTTTTTGTACTTCTATTAATTTGGGGAAGAGACACTTTAATGATCTATAAATATGCTATTGCTCATCAACATTTACCTACTGTTTTTAGCATCCATTCATGATTCATTGTCCCAGATTTAGCTGGAGGACATTCCCTTCAGTCTGATTTTGGTGTCCTTTGATTCATCTCTGTGTTTCTTTGGGTACTTCCTTCCTTTCTGTCACAAGACATTCTAATCTCATCTTGTACTTTCCCTGTTCCAGTTCTAGAATCAGCCATTTTTCCAAGGAGCAGTGGTCTCCTTGTAGTGGAGATTGGCGTTTAGAAATAAAGATTGAGTCACCATATCCACTCATCGCCATTGGAGTGACATTGATTCTGGACTCTCTGGATATATGACTGTATATGAAACGTATATATAGTTCACACATAGACATAGACATATACATTTACATCTATATACACATCTTTTTAAGTTTATTTTTATTTTTAATTAATTTTTACTAATTTTAATTTATTGTGTTTACATGGATTCAAGTGTACCACTGAATATAACACCCTCACTCCCAACCCCCATGTCCCTATTTATACTTGCCCCACTCCCTCTAACTTCCTCCCCCTTTCCTTCTGGGATTTGCTGTCCTGTTATCTGTATCTCTGTGTTATGTATATATAATTTCTCTGATTCCATCCCCTCATCCCTCTTCCTTCTGACAGCTGTCCCTCTGCTCCCTGTGACCTCGCTCTGCCTCTATTCTATCCCTCAGTTCACTTTGTTCATTAGATGCCACATATAAGTGTGATCATGTGATGTTTGTCTTTCTCTGTCTGGCTTATTTCACTTAGCATAATAATACCCAGGTCCATCCATGCCATGGCAAAAGGTAAAATTTCCTTTTTTTATGGCCACATAGTATTCCATTGTATATATGTACCAGAGCTTTCTAATCCACTTGTCCACTGATGGATACTTGGGCTGTTCCCAGATCTTGGCTATTGTAAACAATGCTGCAATAAACATGGGGGAGGATTTCTTCTTTTGAATCAGTGATTTGGTGTTCTTAGGATATATTCTTAAAAGTGGGATAGCTGGGTCAAAAGGCAGTTCCATTTTTAATTTTTTGAGGAAACTCCATACTGTTCTTCACAGAGGCTGCACCAGTCTGCATTCCCACCAGCAGTGCAGGAGGGTTCCCTTTTCTCCACACTCTCACCAGCACTTATTGTATGTTATTTTTGTTAATGAACGCCACTCTGACAGGTGTGAGGTGGTTTCTCATTGTGGTTTTAATTTTCATTTCTCTGATGATTAGTGACGTTGAACACTTTTCATCTGCCTATTGGCCATCTGTATGTCCTCTTTGGAGAAGTGTCTATTCAGTTCTTTTGCCCATTTTTTAATTGGAATGTTTACCTTCCTGGTACTGAGTTTTAGAAGTTCTTTATAAATTTTGGTTATTAACTCCTTATCAGACATATTGGCAAATATGTTCTCGCATTGTGTGCTGTCTTTTTATTTTGTTAGTGGTGTCTTTTGCTGTGCAAAAGCTTACTAGGCCCTGGCCGGTTGGCTCAGTGGTAGAGTATGGGCCTGGCGTGTGGAAGTCCAGGTTCTGGTTCCCGTCCAGAGCACACAGGAGAAACACCCATCTGCTTCTCTACCCTTCCCCCTCTCTTTTCTCTCTGTCTCTCTCCTCCCCTCCTACAGCCAAGGCTCCATTGGAGCAAAGTTGGCCCTGGCGCTGAGGATGGCTCAGGCAGTAGAATGGCTCTGGTTGCAATGGAGCAACACCTCAGATGGGCAGAGCATCACCCCCTAGTACACTTGCCGGGTGGATCCCAGTCGGGCGCATGCAGAAGTCTGTCTTTCTGCCTCCCCACTTACCACTTCAGGAAAATAAAAAATAATAATAAAAGCTTTTTAGTTTCATATAATTCCATTTGTTCATCCTGTTCTTTATTTCACTTGCCAGTGGAGATAAATCTGCAAAAATATTGCTACAAGAGATATCGGAGATTTTACTGCCTATGTTTTCTTTCAAGATATTTATGGTTTCGCAATTTACATTTAAGTCTTTTATCCATTTTGAGTTTAGTTTTGTGAATGGTGGAAGTTGGTTGTGTAGTTTCATTTTTTTGCATGTACCTGTTCAATTTTCCCAACACCATTTGTTAAAGAGACTGTCTGTCTTTACTCCATTGTATGCTTTTACTTCCTTTGTCAAATATCAATTGACCATAAAGGCGTGGGTTTATTTCTGAGTTCTCTGTTCTGTTCCATTGATCTATATACCTGTTCTTATGCCAGTACCAAGCTATTTTGAGTACAATGGACCTGTAGTATAACTTGATATCAGGCAGTGTGATACCTCTCACTTTATTCTTCTTTTTCAAAATTGCTTAGACTATTTGTATTCTTTTTTGTTCCAGATAAATTTTTGGAATATTTGTTCTATATCTCTGAAGTATGCCATTGGCATTTTAATAGGAATCGCATTGAATGTATAGATTGCTTTGGGTAATATAGAAATTTTAATGATATTTATTCTTCCTATCTGTGAACACAATATATGCTTCCACTTGTTTGTACTGTATCTTCCTTGATTTCTTTTTTGAAAGTTTTGTAATTTTTTGAGTACAAGTCTTTTACCTCCTTGGTTAAATTTACTCCTAGGTACTTTATTTTTTTGTTGTTGCAATAGTGAAGGGGATTGTTTCCTTAATTTCTCTTTCAGACAGTTTATTGTTGGTGTATAAAAATGCCAGTGATTTCTGAATATTAATTTTATATCCTGCCACCTTGCCGAATTCATTTATCAGGTCAGTAATTTTTTGACTGAGACTTTTGAGTTTTCTATATACAATATCATATCATCTGCAAATAATGATAGTTTTACTTCTTTTCCAATTTGAATGCCTTTTATTTCTTCTTGTCTGATTGCTGTGGCTAGGATTTCCAGAGCTATGTTGAATAAGAGTGGTGAAATGGGGCACCCCTGCCTTGTCCCTGTTCTTAAGAAGATTGCTTTTAATTTTTGCCATTGAGTATGATGTTGGCTGTGGGTTTGTCATAGATGGGTTTTATCATGTTGAAATATGTTCCCTGTATTCCCACTTTGCTGACAGTTTTGATCATAAATGGGTGCTGGATTTTATCAAATGCTTTTTCTGCTTCTATTGATATTATCATGTGGTTTTTCTTTTTCTTTTGGTTTATGTGATGATTCACATTTATTGATTTGCGAATATTGTACCAGCCTTGCCTCCCCAAAATAGATCCCACTTGATCATGATGTATGATTTTTTTCATACATCTTTTTTGAAAGTTTTGTTATTTTTCAAGTACAAGTCTTTTACCTCCTTGTTTAAATTTACTCCTAGGAACTTTATTTTTGTTGTTGCAATAGTGAAGGGGATTGTTTCCTTAATTTCTCTTTCAGACAGTTTATTTTTGGTGTATAAAAATGCCAGTGATTTCTGAATATTAATTTTATATCCTGCCACCTTGCTGAATTCATTTATCACAGGGGTCCCCAAACTTTTTACACAGGGGGCCAGTTCACTGTCCCTCAGACTGTTGGAGGGCCAGACTATAAAAAAAACTATGAACAAATCCCTATGCACACTGCACATATCTTATTTTAAAGTAAAAAAACAAAACGGGAACAAATACAATATTTAAAATAAAGAACAAGTAAATTTAAATCAACAAACTGACCAGTATTTCAATGGGAACTATGGGCCTGCTTTTGGCTAATGAGATGGTCAATGTGCTCCTCTCACTGACCACCAATGAAAGAGGTGCCCCTTCCGGAAGTGCGGTGGGGGCCGGATAAATGGCCTCAGGGGGCCGCATGTGGCCCGCGGGCCGTAGTTTGGGGACCCCTGATTTATCAGATCAGTAATTTTTGCTGGATCTGGTTTGCTAATGTTTTGTTGAGAATTTTAGCATCTAAGTTCATCAGGGATATTGGCCCATAGTTTTCTTTCTTTGTAGTGTCTTTACCGGGTTTTGGAATGAGTATCATGCTTGCCTCATAAAAGGAGCTTGGAAGTCTTTCCTCCTCTTGAATTTTTTGAAATAACTTGAGAAGGATAGGAGTTAGTTCTTCTTTTAATATTTGGTAAAATTCGCTTGTGAAGCCATCTGGTCCAGGACTTTTGTTTGCTGGGAGTTTTTGGATAACTGTTTCAATTTCATTTGTTGTAATTGGTCTGTTTAGGTTCTCTGATTCTTCCAGATTGAGTTTTGGAAGATTATATGTTTATCGGAATTTATCCATTTCACCTAGATTGTCCAATTTTTTGGCATAAAGATCTCATAGTATTTTCTTAATAATCCTTTGTATTTCTGTGGTATCAGTCGTTACTTCTCCACTTTCATTTCTAATTTTATTTATTTGAATCCTCTCTCTCTTTTTCTTGGAGAGTCTGGTTGAAGGTTCCTCAATCTTGTTTACCTTTTCAAATAACCAGATCTTGGTTTTATTGATCTTCTGTATTGTTTTTTTAGCCTTTATGTCATTTATTTTCGTTCTGATATTTATTATTTCATTCCTTCTACTTCCTCTGGGCTTTATTTGTTGATTTTTTTTCTAGTTCTTTTAGATGCAGAGTTAAACTGTTTATTTGAAAATTTTTCTTGCTTCTTAAGGTATGCCTGTAATGTTATGAACTTCCCTCTCAGGACTGCTTTTGCTGTGTCCCATAAATTTAGAGTTGTTGTATGTTGATTTTCATTTGTTTCAAGGACATCTTTATTTCTTCCTTGATCTCGTTGTTAACTCATTCGTTATTTAATAACATGCTATTTAACCTCCAAGTGTTTAAATGTTTTTCAGTTTTTCTATTGTAGTTGATTTCTAGTTTCATACCATTGTGATCAGAGAAGATGCTTGATATGATTTCATTCTTAATTTCTTGAGACTTGTATTCTGTCCTAACATGTGGTCTATCCTAGAAAACGTACCATGAGCACTTGAAAAGAATGTATATTCTGGTTTGGGGTGAAAGGTTCTGAAGATATCAATTAAATCCAGTTGATGTAGTGTGTCATTTAAGGCTGCTGTTTCATTGTTAATTTTCTCTCTGGATGATCTATCCATTGATGTTAGTGGGGTATTAAAATCCCCTACTATTATAGTATTGCTGTTAATCTCATCCTTTATGTCCATCAAAATCTGGTTTGTATATTTAGGTGCTCCTATATTAGGCACATAAATATTTACAATGGTTATATACTCTTGTTAGATTGCTCCCTTTATCATTATGTGGTGACCTTCTTTATTCCTTATTATATCCTTTGTTTTAAAGTCTATTTTGTTAGATATAAGTATTGCTACCCCAGCTTTTTTTTCATTTCCATTTGCGTGAAATACTTTTTTCGCACCTTTTACATTCAGTCTATATGTATCTTTTCTTTTGAGGTGGGTCTCTTGTAGACAGCGTATGTACGGGTCCTGTTTTCTTATCCATGCAGCTACCCTATGTCTTTTGATTGGAGCAATTAATCCATCTACATTTAAGGTTATTATTGACATGTACTTATTTATTGCCATTTTATTCTTTAAATCTACATTCCTTTTTTTCTTGACTTCTTTTATTTTTCTTTGCTCTTTTTATAGCAGGCCCCTTAAAATTTCTTGAAGTACTGGTTTGATTGTAATGAATTCCGTGAAGGTTGTGGGGTTTTTTTTGTTTTGTTTTTTTTTGTTTGTTTGTTTTTTGTTTTTTTGTCTGAGAAGCTTTTTATTTCTCCTTCAATTGTAAATGATAGCCTTGCTGGATAAAGTAGTCTTGGTTGTAAGTTCTTGTTTTACATGAATTTGAATATTTCTTTCCAATCCCTTCTGGCCTCCAGTGTTTCTGTTGAGAAGTTGAATGTCATCCTTATGGGGGCTCCTCAGTAGGTAATTAACTGCTTTTTCCCTTGCAGCTTTTAGTATTCTTTCTTTGTCTCTTAATTTTGGCATTTTAATTATGATTTGTCTTGGTGTGTGGGCCTCCTTGGGTTCTTCTTTAATGGGACTCTGTGCTTCTCTAACTTGTGTGACTTTTTCCTTCATCAATTTAGGGAAATTTTCAGCTATGATTTCTTCAAACAGGTTCTCTATCCTTTGTTTATTCTCTTCTCTCTCAGGAACCCCTATTAATGCAGATGTTGTTTCTCTTCATGTTGTCACAGAGCTCTTTTAGCGTTTTCTCAGTCTTTTTGCGCCTCTTCGTTTTGCTGCTCTAATTCTGTGCTTACGTTTATCTTGTCTTTCTAAATCACTTATTTGATCGCCTGTTCATCCAGCCTGTTATTGATTCCTTCTAGTGCAGCCTTCATTTCTGATACTGGTTCTTTTTTATGATTTCACTTTCCTTTTTGATGCTTGCTCTCTCTTTATTTGGGTGCTCATTATGTCCTCCATTGTTGCTCTAAAATCCTTGAGCATCCTAAAAATCATTGTTTTAAACTCTGCATCTGGTAGTTTGGTTACTTCCATTTCATTTAGTTCTTTTTCTGGGGATTTCTCTTGCTGATTCATTTGGGTCACATTTCTTTGCCCATTTTGACTGTGTATTCGGTAGCGCTATCTGACTTTGAGCTTTTTTTTTTTAAACTTTGTGGGTTTTTTGGGGGTTCTTTATTTTTAATTTTATTTATTCATTTTTTTATTAGAGAGAGAGAGAGAGAACAGGGGGAGGAGCTGGAAGCTTCAACTCCCATATGTGCCTTGACCAGGCAAGCCCAGGGTTTTGAACCGGCGACCTCAGTATTCCAGGTCGACACTTTATCCACTGCGCCACCACAGGTCAGGCTGACTTTGAGCTTTTTATGGTGTCTTTATGAGGAAGATGGGCTCAGTGGTACTGGCCTCCAGGCCACCTGTTTTCCTTGTTCTAGGAATGCTTCTTGAGGGTACTATTTTCCTTCTTGTTGTCTTGAGTATTGAATGCATTTGGTCCTATCGTGGGTATGCTTATTCCTTTAAGCAGGCTGGCTTGCTCTAAGGGTCAACCTTGATCATGTGTATTACACACTGTGTAATGTCTGTCCTCTTAGGCCAGGGGTCTCAAACTCAACTCAGCATGTGGACCGCAGAGCAAGATCACAGCCGTTCGGCGGGCCGCATTAGGTCTACAAAAGGCAACTGTTACGCAACACTTTTCAGTGTCACAAAACGACCAGAAACTGTAGTTCGCGGATTAGTCTGCGGGCCTCAAAAAATTGTTCGGCGGGCCGCGAGTTTGAGACCTCTGTCTTAGGCGTATTTATTCTCCACAGTGTCTGGTGCCTGCTAGACTCCACCTTTGGACATGCTGCTTGTGTATCTAGCTGAGTCTAGAGTTGGTGCTGTCTGCCACCCACTACCAGTTGTGTTGGTTCTAGATCTTCTTGGGTTGTTGTCAGCTGCTGTTTGTAACTCGCTGTGGACTACTTTTCTGCAGATACTGCTCTTTTGCTGTTTGTGTCTGCATTTTCTGTGCCTGGGTAGTGTGGGAGGGGCCAACCTGTGTATAAGGATCAGCTTCCTCTTGCTTAGAGATGACAGCAGCTATGTAAAAACCCCAAGCTCTATGAGATTTGTCTCTACTTTTCAGCTGCTCCACCTCTTGCAGCTGCCTGGTCTTCCCACAGAGTCTTCTGTAGAAAGCATGTAGTGCGGGCCTAGACTGACCTCACCCAGTCCACCCCTCTGCAGTTTGCAATCCTGTTAGGATAGGACAATTGAGGTTAGAAATACAATGTTAGTGGTACCCCCTACTTCATACGTATCTTGATCAGGAGCTCCGTACAGGGAATGTAGCCCCTACTCCAGAGCCTAATCCCTCAGCTAGTTCTGTATACTCAAATTTTACTTCTCCCCAAAAGGTGAGCAGCAAGTTCAGATGGAAGTGGGGCTGACAGTCCCCTTTGCAGAAGTCCTTACAGCTGGTGAGACCCTGGTCTCAGGGAGGAAGACTGAGAGATTCCTGTCCTGGGGTTGACTGTGTCCCTCTACCCCTCCCCCCCCCCCAGAAAGTGGATAAGCCCCTTGACCAGATCCAATAATTGGCTTACAGGGACCCACACTTCAAATGTCCATGCTCCAAGCTTCTCTCCCTCCCTCCAGTGGAATCTATCCTAGCAGGGCAGCATATGCAGCACCCAGGCTGTGAAGCTCCACCCTGTTTAATGCACATGAGCTGCTGTGCCAGTACTGATCACAGAGCGAAATTCGCCTAGCTGGGTCAGGTGTGAGGAGCCCTTCCTTTGGATACCACTCTAGTAGGGGTTGTTAGATTCTGAACTGATGCTCTCGGCAACTGGCCACTGGTGTACCAGCCTTGGACCTCCCTGGCAGGAACCCGGCGCAGACCAGTGGGAGACACTGCCCGTGACTGATCCTCAGCAACTTTCTTGGAGCTACAAGCAATCCAGAGTTTGTGGCTGCCTCTGCTGGGCCTAGGTGTACATGGAAATACCAAGATGCACTCCTAGGCTGACTTTTACCCACAATGGGCCTGGGAGAAGGCCCACTTAAAAGGCCAAGGTTCCCTGAGTCCCACCTCCTGTAGCCTCTGTCCCCTGGCTGCTTGCTGGGCTTGACCAATGAAAACACCTCTGCCTGTGGAAATGCAGGGATTAGGAAGGGTGCTGGGTGAGGCTCCACCCCCGGCCCAAGGTGTCAGTCTGTCCAGACTTTTCACAGACCTCAATAAGGTGTGGCCCCAGAAGTCCAGTGGGTTTGGCCTCTGAGATGCAGAGATTTGGTTTGCCCGCTCTCTGGACAGTTTCCACAGAGACTGCCGTGAGGTGGAATTATCAGTCTTAGGCTCAGGAGTGAGGGGGTGGGGAGTGGGGGTGAAGCTCCAGCCTCAACACCAGAAAATGAGTCACTGATGTGCCCCTACCTCCTGGCTGCTCAGCACGACCCAGTCACTATGACTGGAGCAGGAGAGACTCCTGAGGGCTGAGTAGCTGCTTTTCCCCAGGCTGATGCCACTCAGAGGGGACTGTTCCACCCAAGAAAGATGGCAACTGCAGTACTGGAGAATGACTCAGCACAGGGGTTCTGGTGCCCATCCCTTACAGTGTCTCTCCCTGGGCCTCTAACTTTACACTATCCTCATGCAACTCCAGTCCTCTCAGCTCTCCTTCCACCAGAGCCCCAGGTAAGTGGCTGTGAATGAGATTTTCTGTGCTGGCCCTTTAATACGGAGTCTGTGTCTCCAAGAGCTTCGTCTCTTTCTTGCAGACAGAAACCTGGCTCCTTTCACCTCCAAATGCTGTCTGGGCATCTCTTCTAGGCTCTGGGGCTCTAGGCTGGGGCTCTGGTCCTGGGAGTGGGCCAGCCCTTTCTGCATCTCTGCCCTTCCTCCAGTCTCAGTGTGGCTTCTTCTGTGATCCTTGGTTATAGACTTCTCTTCATTTAGTCCAAAGTTGATTTTTCAATATGATTATTCTTAAATATAGTTGTAATTCAATTTGGTCCTGGGAGATAGCAGTTGGAACACCCACCTACTCTGTTGCCATCTTTGAATCCCAGTTTTATATATATACATTTTTCTATATTTGTATATCTATAATTATATAAAACCATAAGTTTACCTTCGTACCAGTATTCTAGTCCAGTACCATGGGGTTCATTCAGCCCTCTTCCATGTTTGTACCGTACTACTCTGACTGAGGATTCTGATTGCAAGTGTTCCTTGTACATTTACTTGATTTATTTGTGATTCTGTATGTAGCCAATTTCATGACTCATGAACCTCCTTTTTGACCCTGGTTCCACCACACATGTGGCCATATGGCTGACTTGCTTCTGGTTTCCATGACTACATTTTAAAGTAATATTTAACAACATTTTATTTTTTCTTTTCCTTTCTTGTCTAGGTCTTCCAAGATTTGCCAGCCAACCAGAACCTTCTTCAGTTTATACTGGGAATAGTGCAGTTCTGAATTGTGAAGTTAATATCGATTTGGTCCCGTTTGTGAGATGGGAACAGAACAGGCAGCCTCTTCTTTTGGGAGACAGAATCACCAAACTTCCAAGTGGAACACTGGTTATCAGCAACGTGACTGAAGGAGATGGGGGACTTTACCGCTGCATAGTTGAAAGTGGTGGGCCACCAAAGTACAGTGACGAAGCTGAATTAAAAGTCCTTCCAGGTATTCATTTATTAGCAGGACTGATGGTTTCATGTTTCCTGATGGGTAAAATTTGTTTTATTAGAATTCTTCTTTTATAAGCACTGTTAAATCTGCAGTGTGACATACTAATGTCAGGATAAGGAGTCTCAGTTTCTTACAAGGTAGAAAAAGAAGAAAACATGAGAAAGATCCACACTTTAGAGAATGCATTGGTCAGTAAAAACTTTTCAAGCAGTAAAATATATTCAATATCTATTTCATTAATCTTGACCAAAGACACATCAGCTCTGTGTGTTTTTGTCAGGCATTCCCACAATAGGATACTTCTTAGAATTCTGTTACCTCCCTGTACTAGAATACTTTTTGTATGTAGGTCTTCGTACCTGTGAAAAGGAGGGACTCATTTAGGCTAGTTTGTACAAGAGATGGACAGAGTGTAATTTACTATTGCAGCTCTTAAAGCGCTGGTGGGTAAGATTGTCACAGTGCTTCCCACTGTGATGTGACCAGCCCCGCCTCCATTCTCCTCCTCTCTGTGGGTTCCACACTACTCCTGTCGGCTTTCCTCGCAATCTGTTTCTTTTGTCTTTTGTCAGCTGTGTAACTTCTCTTTACTCACAGCTTTCCTTCACCTCATTGTAGTCCCTCTGACCCTTTGATGTTTCCAGACCTTTCAGCTTCCATTCCCACTGATTCCTTCTGTATTTCTTATTTTAAGTGTATGTATATGAATGTAATTGGACCATTTCTACGTTTTGTGTGCAGTTTTTACATATGATGACTTCACAGGCTTCTTTAGCCTATGGATTGGCTTGCAAAGTGAGACTAATATGATGGGCAGTGACTTTTGATGGAGTTCCTGATGGGCCTTGAACTGGTTGTTTGTTCATGTTGACTATATTGGGGTGACACTGGATGACATATATACAGGTCAGGTGCCCAATTCTGCAGCACATCTCTGTGGCCTTTTGACTAAGATCAAGTTGAACTGATTTTTTTAAATGCAGGACCTTTCATTGTCACCATCATCTTTGCCCTTGTCATTCCTATCCCAGCATGCCCTCAGCAGCCCTAGTTATGTTTTAAAATGTGTATTTGATCATGTCATGTCTTTGCTTAAAACCTCCTAGTGGTTTCCCATCTCAGAACAAGTGTTAACACCCTTAGTCAATGAGACTTTGTGTATAAGGTTGTGTCACCTCCCTCTTCTATCTCTCTTCCTCCATCTTGTGCTTTTCTCTCCCTTACTCCATGTCTCTGGCCACCTCATGTTTCTAGAACACTCGGAATATGCTCTTGCTTTTGGGATTTACTGCTTATCTTTGTTTATTTCTCCCTTAATCCTCCTCCCTCAGATATCTGCCTAACTCACTGTCCTACCTCTCTGCCCAAATATGGATTTATCAGTGAAGCCTTCCTTGACCACAGTTTAAAACAATTTTCCATTCCTGTCCCCTCTTATCCCCAGTGCTTTCTTCTTCCCCCTTTGTTTTACTTCAGAACATATCCCCTCTGACACACGACATCTTTTATTTGTAGTTTCTGCCCCGTTAGTGTGTACTCTCAACTAAGGCAGGGAGTTTTGTCGACATCAAGAAGGGTAACTAGCATAGAAAGGCCAGGAACTGTTTCTTCAAATTTGTTTGTTTCTGTCAAAATTCAATTAAATCCAGCGAAATAATTTAAGGTTAAAAAAAATACAACTATTGCTAGATAGCAGTGTCTTCCTGCCTCCTTCTTGACTTGCTTTTCCATGGCAGAGTTCATGCTGCTTTTTCCCACCTGGGGTAGCATCCAAGCAGAGCCTCTATATGGGACCCAAGGGAACGAGATTCCAGCAGCAGAGGCCGAGCCACACTCAGTGTCTGCGACAGCAGCGAAGTGCTGAGTGCCTTTTCGATGTAGTCAGGGAAGCTGTGCTCTTCAGGCTCAGTCTTTTGTTAACATTTTTTTTTACTTTTACTTTTCAATTACAGTTGATATTCACTATTATCTTGTGTTACTTTCAAGTGTGCAGCATAGTGGTTAGATAATCATACACTTTACAAAGTGTTCCCCCAATATTTCTAGTGCCCACCTGGCACCACACATAGTTATTACAATGTTATTGACTATATTTCCTATGCTGTAGTTTACATCCCCGTGACTGTTTTGTAACTACCAATTTCTACTACATATACTACATTAGTAGTAAAATGTGAAATAAGTTTATTTTTTGAATTAGCATTAAAAAACCAAAAACTTTTTTTTAGTAATGATTGAAAGATGACTGGTAATCTATTTATGGTTGAACCAAATAATCTACAATAAATTCTGATATTCTAGTTTTTACCTCTGTAAAATTTGTTTTTGAATTTTATTCTTTAATTACAGCTTAAATTGAATATTATTTTATATTAGTTTTAGCTGTACAGTATAGTGGTTAGACAGTCATATACTTTTCAGAGTTTTCCCCTCAATATTCCCAGTGCATAGCTGGCACCATGCATAGTTATTACAGTATATCATCTATGTTCCTATGTTCCCTATGCTGTACTTGACATCCGTTTGACTCTTTTATAACTACCAGTCTTTGCTTACCAGTTTCTTCATCTTTTTCACCCAGTACCTCAAACCTCCTCCCCTCTGACAACCATCAGTCTGTTGTCTGTGAGTCTGTTTTGTTTCTTTATTTTGTTCATTAGATTCCACATATAAGTGAAATCATGTGGTATTTGCCTTTCTCTAACTCATTTCACTAAGCATAATACCCTGCAGGTCCATCAGGTGCTGCAGATGGTAAGATTTCCTTTCTTTTTATGGCTGAGTAATATTCCATTGTTAATATGTACCATCACTTTTTTAAAATTTATTTTTTAATTGAATTTATTGGAGTATAGTTTTAAGTGTGAATGAAAACTCAATAAACCATCATCTGCACACCGCATCATGCGCCCATCGCCCCAAGCAAAGTCTCCTCCATCCTCATTCCCCTACTTTGCCCATCTACACCTACCCCCACCCCCTTTCTCCCTGGCTATCTCCACTCTGTTATCTGTCTGTGTGTGTCTATGTGTGAGATATATATATATATATATATATACACACACACACATGCTTTATTTTTGCTTAATCCCTTCACTTTCTGTCATCCAGCCCCCCCAACCCCTCCCCTCTGACAGCTGTTGGTCTGTTCCATGTGTCCATGCCTCTGTTTCTATTTTGTTCCTCAGTTTATTCATTAGATTTCACATATAAGTCAGATCATATGGTATTTGTCTTTCTCTCACTGGCTTATTTCACTTAGCATAATACTCTCCAGGTCCATCGATGCTGTCACTAAAAGTGAGATTTCAGTTTTTTTTTCTTTCTCCTTGCAGCCATGTAGTATTCTATTGTGTAAGTAAACCATAGCTTTTTTATCCACTCGTCCACTGACAGACACTTGGACTACTTCCATCTTCTATTGTAAGTAATGTTGGAATGAACATAGAGGTGCATGTATGCTTACAAATTAGTATTTCAAAATTCTTGGGATATATTCTCAAAAGTGAGATAGCTGGGTCAAAAAACAGTTCCATTTTAAAGTTTTTGAGGAAATTCTGTACAATTTCCTGCAGTGGCTGCACCAGTCTCCATCTCCACTGGCAGTGCAGGAGGGTTCCCTTTTCTCCACACCCTCACCAGCACTTGCTTGTTGATTTATTGATGATAGCCATTCTGACAGGTGTGAGGTGATCTCTCATTGTAGTTTTAATTTGTGTATCTCTGATGATTAGTGACCTTGAGCATTTTTCATGTGTTTGTTGGCCATCTGTATGTCCTCTTTGGAGAAGTGCCTATTCAGGTCCTCTGCGTCCCCCCCCCCCCCCTTTTTTTAAGTGAGAGGAGGGGAGATAGACTCCTGCATGCACCCTGAACGGGATCCACCAGACAACGCCCATCTGGGGCTGATGCTCGAATCAACTGAGCTATCTTCAGCACTTGGAGCTGACATTTGGACCAGCCAAGCTATCCTCAGCACCTGGGGCTGATGCTTAGACCAGCTGAGCTGTCCTCAGCACCCAGGGCTGATGCTTGAACCAGTCGATCCACTGGCTGCAAGAAGGGAAGAGAGAGAGAAGGAGGAGAGGGAGGGAGGGAAAGAGAAGCAATGGTTGCTTCTCTTGTGTGCCCTGACCAGGGATTAAACCTGGATGTCCGCATGCTGGGCTGATGCTCTATTCACTGAACCAACTGGCCAGGCTTTGCCCACTTTTCAATTGGATTGTTTGTCTTCCTGTTGTTGAGTTGTATACATTTCATATATAGAATTAACCCCTTAAGAGATATCACTTGCAAGTATGTTCTCCCATTCAGTAAGTTTTTTTGTTTCGTTGATGGTTTCCTTCACTGTGCAAAAACTGTTTAGTTTCATTTAGTACCAATTGTTACTTTTTCTTTTTTCCCCTTTTCCTGAGGAGGTATATCAGAAAACATATTGCTAAGAGAAATGTCAGAGATTTTATTGCCTATGTTTTCTTCTAGGAGTTTTATGGTTTCAAGTGTTACATTTAAGTCTTCAATTCATTTTGAGTTTATGCTTGTAAATGGTGTAAAAAGGGGATCTAGTTTCATTTTTTTTGCACATATCTGTCCAATTTTCCCAACACCATTTATTGAATAGACTTCAGCCCATTGAATATTTCTGCCCTCTCTGTCATAGATTAACTGGCCAAATATGTGTGGGTTTATTTCTGGCTCTCTTTTCTAGTCCATTTATTTATATGTCTGTTTTTATGCCAGTACCATGATGTTTTGATTACTATAGACTTGTAGTATAATTTTATATCAGGTATGGTGATACCTCCAACTTAGTTCTTCTTTCTCAAGATTGCTGTGGCTATTTGGGGTCTTTTGTGGTTCCACATAAATATTTGGATGATTTGTTTTAGTTCTGTGAAATACTCTGTTGGTATTTTGGTAGGAATTGCATTTAATGTATAAATTGTTTTGGATAGTACGAACATCTCAATGATGTTAATTCTTCCTATCTGTGAGCATGGGTATATGCTTGTATTTATTTGTTTTTTCTTCAATAATTTTTCTTCAGAAGCACTGTCTTGAATAATGCTAATTTCTTATCTATAGAATTTTTGGAGAGACACCTTGTTTCTGGTGTGTTGGTTACAAGGCACGGGTGGGCCAGTGTCCATCAGAGAAGCATGTTTTACGGTTGATTGTAGGGGGGAGAGCAGGTTAATGTCAGTCTTCAAAGCAAGTGATTTTTTTTTCCTGCTGAAAGCTGACTTTTAAAGCCTGAGTCTCAGGGTTTGGTTGGCTTCAGAGGCATGTTCATTGAAGCGAGTTGTAAATGATCTGTTAGACCATTTCTACTTGTTACCATGACTACAGAACTGTTATCATTTGTTTCACAAGTTTTAAGCTAGATATGACACTGGTTACCATGACTATAAAACATCTTTTCCTATGAGTTTGGTGACAGGAGTCACATTTCCTTGCCTGAGAATGTTTTCCTTTTCTCAAAACTGAACACTAGAAATATGGTATCAACAAAACTTAGGAAATCTTCTTTTATCCATAAGAGGGGGGGCCTTTTTTTTTTTTTGTATTTTCCTGAAGTTGGAAATGGGGAGGCAGTCAGACAGACTCCCACATGCGCCTGACCGGGATCCACCCGGCATGCCCACCAGGGGGCGATGCTCTGCCCATCTGGGGTGTTGCTCTGTTGCAACCAGAGCCATTCTAGCGCCTGAGGCAGAGGCCACAGAGCCATCCTCAGCACCCAGGCCAACTTTGCTCCAATGGAGCCTTGGCTGCGGGAGGGGAAGAGAGAGACAGAGAGGAAGGAGAGGGGGAGGGGTGGAGAAGCAGATGGGCGCTTCTCCTGTGTGCCCTGGCCAGGAATCGAACCCGGGACTCCTGCATGCCAGGCTGACGCTCTACCACTGAGCCAACCGGCCAGGGCCAGAGGGGGGCCTTTTTATATGTCCATAAAGAGCAAATGTGTGAACACAGACAGTGGTAGTCTGATAGTTGCACCATTTTACAATCAAAAAAGGATTGACAGACTGCATGAACCAGGTTAAAGATGAGAACTCAGAAAGCTTTCCAGAAATAACACACAGGCACAGCCAGGAAGGAAAGGAAACCTTTATGGCATTGCTGTGAGTAGGGAAGGAGCTGCGGAGTGCCCTGAGCCTGTTCAGTCTTCTCTGTCTTTATATCACTCACAAGGCATTCACTTTTTCATATCTTTTAAAATAGAGGATACATGTTAACTTCAATGAACCACCCTCAGTTAATGAGTAAGTACCTTGAAGGCAGGAGCTATAACTTACATATCTTTAAGACCCCAGAGAACCTAGCATAGTGCTTTGCACAGAGAAGTTTTTTGAGAAATGTTTGGTCATTTAAGTGGAATTCTCTTGTGTCACTTTTGCTTAAAATATTTTGTCATATGAAGCCACACTGATTGAATACAAATTTTCCATTCCTTATCATTAAAGTGGTAAAGTGCTTTCCTAATCTTTTATTTTAAAATAATAATATAATAATAATAATAATAAATAATATATACCTGTATATATGTATTTTTTTTCCCTAGATCCTGAGGTCACATCAAACTTGGTGTTTTTGAAACAGCCTTCTTCCCTGGTGAGAGTCATTGGTCAGAGCGTAGTGTTGCCATGTGTTGCTTCGGGACTTCCTGTCCCAGCCATTAGATGGATAAAGAATGAGGAGGCACTGGACACAGAAAGGTAACATGTTCCTAAAAGCTTTTCCAGCCTTAGGTGGAAACTTGGGCTGATCTTATTTGGGGCTATTGATTAATTTTAAAAATGTATTTTTTACTTTTTTCAATTTAAACATATCATAATGCTTTTATCATCCTTAACATATGTTTATCTGCTGTCTTTGATTAGGATGTTTAAAGAAAAGATGCTTTCAAAATGTTAAGGGATATTTCTTTCATTTGTTCTTTCTGAGCTCTAGGACCCTTAGCTTATGGCCTCAGGACCTCCTTCTCTAAATTACTGTAAGAGTTTCCAGTCCTGACTAGCCTGAGACTTCTTACTCTCATATGCATTTTGTTGATAGTTTTTCCCTTTACTCAGACGTTATTTATTTATTTATTTTTGCCTTTTTAAGTAACGTCAGCTTCTTCTATGATGGCAAATTCTTCACCTTCCACAAAAGCTTTTTCTGTTAACATCAACCACCATGGCATCCATCCCATTCCCTTGTTGCTTCTATGGTCTGACACTTTTCTCACTTGTGTTTGGATAAGAGAGCTGAGATGGTGGTGGTGGTGGAGGTGGTTAGGTATGCTTTGTTTCCAAAACAAGTAATCCCGTGCATTGCAGGGTATTTAATATCCTGAATCCTACCCACTTGATGCCAATAGCACTCCCAACTTGTGACAACCGACATTGTTCCTGGGTATCACTGGGTGTCTCTTGGGGGGCAGTTTGTCTCCAGTTGTGGACCATTGTTCTAGGGCAGTGTTGTCCAATAGAAGTATGATGCAAGCCACAGGTAAGATTTAAAATTTTCTGGTGGCTGCGTTGAAAGAGTAAGAAGTACACTTGTGCTGCCAAGCATGCTGATAATTTATGCAGCGTACCCTGCAGTGCAGGGCAGTCTTGCCAAAGCAATGAAGTTGGTGTTTAGTGTTGCTTCAGCATTTAAGTGAAGATTAAACATAATTTTAGAACTTTGGTTCCGCAGTCATTCTAGCCACATGGATTAAGCAGGTCTAGAGCATGTCAGTTTATAATCCAGAGGAAGCAGGCGGTCTTCACGTGTGTAGTTCTGTACCCAGGACGTAAAAAGGGAGGTTTGTCCAGTCAGCATGGCTGTCAGCCTTCAGGAGCCGAGGGGATGGTGGGATACAGTCACGTTATCTCCCACCTGCTCCGTTAGAGCTGACGGCATCATCTCCAGCATCACCTGGTTTTTGTCTTAACAGCCATCCAGTTCCACTGCTTCTATCTGTATTTTAAGCCTTTTCTTCTCCTTTCCCATCTAAGTATTATATAAGGAATTTATAAGACTTCCAGGGATTTTGTTAAATGTATGCTAACAAACATAAGGAACATTAAAGTAGGGGGAATAAAAATGTCAAACTCTCACAGAAGAAATTCTCATTGGCTACATGTGAGAATAAAATGTTTATCACAAGTGGGAAAGCTGAAATAGGTAACTTAAATTTTTTTTTTTTTTTTTTGCATTTTTCTGAAGCTGGAAACAGGGAGAGACAGTCAGACAGACTCCCGCATGTGCCCGACCGGGATCCACCCGGCACGCCCACCAGGGGCGATGCTCTGCCCATCCTGGGCGTCGCCATGTTGCGACCAGAGCCACTCTAGCGCCTGAGGCAGAGGCCAAGGAGCCATCCCCAGTGCCCGGCCATCTTTGCTCCAATGGAGCCTTGGCTGCGGGAGGGGAAGAGAGAGACAGAGAGGAAGGCGCGGCGGAGGGGTGGAGAAGCAAATGGGCGCTTCTCCTGTGTGCCCTGGCCGGGAATCGAACCCGGGTCCTCCGCACGCTAGGCCGACGCTCTACCGCTGAGCCAACCGGCCAGGGCGGTAACTTAAATTTTTAATATTTTGTCATAGAAGGACATTCTGGAAATATGTAAAATAAGGAGTCTGCTCTCCTACATAAGAAATAAAAGTGAGGGTTTGTGTGATTCTCATTTGTTTATTAAATATTCAACAAATACTTGTTGAATGCTGGTTATGTTTGGCACTGTCCTAGGTGCTGGGAATCCAGCCATTAATCGTGTACCAAGTTTTTGCTTTTAATGTGCTTGTATTCTAGTGGGTAAAAGTCCGACAATAATCATACAAGAATAAATTTTCAGTGTATGGTAAATGCTATGAAGAAATTATTACAAGGTATGTCATGGATGCCAAGAGAGGTATAGGTAGGATAACTGTTTTATACTGCATGGTCGAAAATTGTTCTCATAGCAGAATGACTCTCGGACTGGGGGTCTAGGTGGGTCAGGGGTATAGAAATGGTAGAAATGTTACATATCTTCCTTTTATGTTATATCAAATTGTTACATTTGATTTCACTCAGAGATATTTCTTAGGGGAAATGTTTTTAAATTAGATCCAGTGTGGCTTACCATGGCTGGTCATCTTCCTCTGAGTTTTAAGGATAAATCAGGAAACTCTTAAGATTGCTTTACTTCTCCAGGCTCCTTCATGCTTGGATTATGTGGTAGAAAAGTCTGAGAAGCATCCTTTTGATACATCTTTCTCCCAGGAAGCTGTAAGAGTAGTGAAGTGTGGGTGCTGTTCATGTTGGTATTTCCAGACCCGGGCACAGTGCCTGGTATGGGGAGAGTGGAGACCAGTATATTGTGGTCGAATGTTTGAATGTAATACAGGAAAACAGAGGTAGGTGATAGAACACTAAAGTGAATCAAGTTACTTAGAAGTAGTTAGAGTGTCTTTGAGCGAAAGCCTTAAGAAATACGTAAATGAGCCTTAGCTAATAAATTACTTAGACTCCAAATTAGGAAAAAATTTAGAAATTGAAAGAAACAAATGTGGCTAGAAATCCAGATAGTACTGGATTGGCTCTAGTTAAAATAAAAAACAAAAAACTTAAATCGTTAGATATCTTTCTCTATTACTAAACTTAAGATATCTTTGAAAATGAATATTTTAAACCATTACCACTGCTTTCATAAATGGCTTAAAAATTGTTATACTTAGTCTTTTGACCAAATTTGTTCAGATTCTACCAAATACAGCTTTTGGAGGGGTGGTGGCAGTGGTGGAAATGTACCTATTTATTGAATAGTTTTATTTTAAAAGGAGAAAATCTAAGAATCCAGGAAGTACACATGCTATACAGTGCAGTGTGACTAACAGCAAAATGTAATTTAGTAATCAAATAATGTTATATCTTCGTAGAATGATCAGAACCCAGCTGCAAAGGGACAGATAGATTATGGTTATAAAAATGCACATAAGGCTCTGGCCAGTTGGCTCAGCAGTAGAGTGTCAGCCAAGCGTGTGGAAGTCTCAGGTTCAAGTCCCAGTCAGGTCACACAGGAGAAACAACCATCTGCTTCTCCACTGCATCCCCTCTGACCTCTCTCTCGCTCTCTCTCTCCCTCCCTGTCTCCTTCTCCTCCCTCTCCCTCTCCCATCCCCTCTCACCCACCCTCCCATAGCCATGGCTCAAATGATTTGAGCAGTTTGGCTCAGGACACTGAGGTGCTAATAAGAGTTAGGTTGCTGAGCAACAGAGCAACGTCCCAGATGGGCACAGCATCACCCCCTAGTTGGCTTGCTGGGTGGATCCCTTTCAGGACACATGCAGGAGTCTGTCTCTGCCTCCTCCCTCTCAAATTAAAAAAAAAAAAAAAGAAAGAAAAGAAAGCGCCCTGACCAGGAGGTGGTGCAGTGGATAGAGTGTTGGACTGGGACGCAGAGGACCCAGGTTTGAAACACCAAGGTCACTGACTTGAGCATAGGGTCTCTGCTTGAGCATGGGATCATGGACATGACCCTATGGCCACTGGCATGAGCCCCAAGGTCGCTGGTTTGAGCCCAAGGTCGCTAGCTTGAGCAAGAGGTCACTTGCTCTGCTGTAGCCCCTCCCACCA
Source organism: Saccopteryx leptura (assembly GCF_036850995.1). Lineage (NCBI taxonomy): Eukaryota > Metazoa > Chordata > Mammalia > Chiroptera > Emballonuridae > Saccopteryx > Saccopteryx leptura. The sequence goes on from NC_089508.1 coordinate 126,723,535, forward strand.
TCAAGGCACATATGAGAACGCAATCAACGAACAACTAAGGTGCTGCAATGAAGAATTGATGCTTCTCATCTCTCTCTTTCTGCCTGTCTGTCCCTATCCCTCGCTCTGTCTCACAAAAACAATTTTTTTAAATGCACATACAAGAATCAAACAATTGATTGCATAAATAAGTGGAACAATAAAGCCATGTTTCTCTCTGTCTCCTTTTCTCTCTAAAAAATAATTAAAAAATTTTTTTTAATTATTAAAACAATTTGTTTGAAAGACAAGTTGAGGACTTGTTTTCTAGGAAGATGGAGTAGCTGTATTTTTCCCTATTCTTCTAGCTAACTTAGTACAACTAAAAACCATGGAAATCATATGTAAAGCAATAGTAAGACTCTGGAAGGTGGAGAGAGGAAGACTGACTGGTACGTTAGGGACTTTGGCATCCAGAAAACATTGCAATGGTGAATTCCCTGAATTTGTTTTCGCCTCCTGTGTGCCAGTGTAAGCTAAAGAAGCTGGCAACTTCGAGATACCAGTAGGCAGTCACAGGACGGCTCTAGCAGAGAGTGTGCTCTGTAGCCTAAGAACCAGGGGAGGGCAGCCTAGCACGGCAGAGCTGTTAGACTGTAGTCACTCCAACTCCAGCACAGCACCATGGAAGGAACTGGCCCTGCCCTCACCCATGCCAGCAAAGGCCACGTGGGAGGCCTCAACTTCCATCCTTGCCAGGCTGGGGTGAGGTCATTCAGCCTCCCTGAGTGTGGTATCAGAGGTTAGGTAGGGAGCCAAGACTTTTGTTCCCGCCAGGCAGTATTTGTGGAAACCACGTGGGAGAGCCTGGACTTATGTCCCATCCCCAGTAAGAGACACTTTGTCCCTTTCCCAAATGGGATATCAGAGAAGGCCTAGTAGAGAGTCAGACCTTCCCCTGCCCTGGAGCAGGAATGAGGCACTTGGGCTGCACTCAGCCGGGGGTCGTGTCCATGAGGCTTAGTGGGGAGCCAGGACTTTCAACCCTGCTAGGCGTTAATGAGGAGGCCCCCACCTGCTCAGGGGCTAATGGACTGGGGAACCTGGACTTCTGCCTCCACCCGACAACGATGAGATGCTGTAATGCCGGTGGCCGCAGCCAGGCAGGTTCACATTGGATTTGGGCAGATAGTAGAGAAATTGTGGAGTTGGAAAGGGTTGAGCCATTTTATTTAATAAAGTCTCACAACAGCAGACAAGCACACAGACGGGAAACCACCTCTCAGGCAAACAAACAGCAAACTGGCCCCTCACAGCAGCATGCAGGTAATCCACCAGCCGCAATCCCCATCTCTCTCGAGCGCAAGCACCCACAGCCTTATATAGGCTATGCACACATGGCACTGCCAGGTGCTCATGCACTAATCAAGCAAAGTGCTCACAGCTGGTACCCCAGCGAGCAAGGCTAACACAGCTGCCCCACAGCTGCCTCTCCCGCTTCCTTGGCGAGAGTGGTATCAGAAGAAGCCAAAACAAAGGCTTAGTGAGTCCCAGAATATTCAGATTTCAATAGAAAATCAGTCATCATACAAAGAACCAGAAAACCTCAAGTGAGAAAAGACAGTCAGTTGATGCCAACATTGAGATGACAGGTTGTTAGCATTACCTGACATAGATTGTACAGTAGTCATCATAGAAATGCTTCAGGGAGCCATTAGGAACATACCTGAAACCAGTGGAAACAGAATGTCTCAGCAAAGAGAAAGTCTCCTCAGAGAAACAAAAGATTGAAAGAAAAACCATGTGGCAAATTTTGCATCTCGAGAAGAACCAAAAAACCGAGACCCTCCTTGGACAGGCTCAGCAGCAGACTGGGCAGAACAGAGGAAGAATCAGTGAACTGGAAAAAGAGAGAATACACAAACGATCCACATTGGGACCAAACCAGACAAAGATATGAGTAGATATTTCACTGAAAAAGATACACGGATGGCAAATAAGCACAGGAAAAGTTGTTTAACATTATTGGCCATTAGGGAAATGCAGATTAGAAACATGGTGAGATATCACTACTCACATATAATAGCTTAAAAATTTTTTTTAAAAATGCTAACACCAAATGCTGTCAAGGCTGTGGAGAAGCAGGATCGCCCCGACATCGCTGGCGGGAACGTCAACTGGCACAGCCACTCTAGAAACTGTTGGGCAGTTTTTTAAAACACTTAATAGGTGCAATGGCCATATGACCTAACATTGACATTCCTGAGCTGCTTATTTCGTAGATGCAAACTTCCGTTCACATAGGAACCTGCCTGTGTATGTTTATAGTGATTTTATTTATTATAACACCAAACTGGAAACCACCAGATACATCCTCCACCTAGTGAGTGGTTGAACAAACTGGCATCTTCGTCCTGTGGAATTACTGCTGAGTCATAAAAGGAGTGAACTGTTAATCAGTGCAGCAACCTAGACAGATCCTCAGAGGATTGTCCAAGTGAAAAAGGCCAGTCCCCAAAGGTTGTATACTGTTTGATCCCATTTATATAACATTCTTCTTGAAAGAAAAAAATTATTGACATGGAGAACAGATTAGTGGTTGCCAGAGGTTAATGAGGAGGTGGGGGATGGTATAAAAGAACAGTGTGAAGCAGTGGTGATTTATGAGATATTACCACAGGGGGATCTGGGGAAAGGGCACATGGTGTCTCTCTGTACTATTTCTTAGAACTGCATGTGAATCTATAGTTACCTCAGTGTAAAAAGTTTAAAGAAAGTGACAGTTTTGTGCCAGAGAGTATATGAGATGTACAGACTCTTCCTTTCCTGCTGGCTTGGCATGACTAAAACGTCCTTTTGTTTTCTGGAGCTTCTTAGTGTGTGTGCTCTCCAGCTCTTCTATGATTATGTATTTATTTTTAAATTTTTCCTCCCCCTTGTCTTCTCTTTCGCCTCTAAAGGGCTTCCCTTTCTGCCACTCAGATACAGCACACACGACACCTGAGTTAGACAAGCAGTTTTCCTTTTCCCTTCTCATTTACTGCCCCAGCCTCAAGTCTTTGACATGTTTCTCCCTCCATTTCTCTGTTGAGTTAGTTTATCCATCTTCAGGATCTGTACTGTCCAGTATCTCATCTCCTTCAGTGGCCTCCTAACTTTTCTTCCCACACGTGCTCTGGCCTCCTTCCAAGTGTAGGTTCCCACCCCACCAGACCAAGTTTCTCTGTGCTCAAACCTCACCACATCACCAGCAACCCCCAGCCACTTTTTAAATGTTTAATGGATTTCTACTGTTTTTAGGTGAAGACTCAGTTTTTTTATGACAGGGAGAGAGAGACAGAAAGAGGAACAGACAGAAAAGGAGAGAGATGAGAAGCATCAATTCTTTGTTTCAGCTCCTTAGTTGTTAATTGATTGCTTTCTCATATGTGCCTTGACTACGGGGCTCCAGCCTTAAGCCAGCGACCTTGGGCTCAAGTCAGAGACCTTTGGGCTCAAACTAGCAACCATGGGGTCATGTCTGTGATCCCACGCTCAAGCCAGCCAGCAACCCCTCTCTCCAGCTAGTGAGCCCGCGCTCAAACTGAGTACCTCGGGGTTTCGAACCTGAGTCCTCCATGTCCCAGTCCGATGCTCTATCCACTGCACCACCACCTGGTCAGGTAGGACTCAGATTCTTAAAAATGGCTTTGAAGCCTTGCGTGGTCCGCTCCATCCTCACTGCTCTTTTTTTCTCTCTTATACCTGCCACACTGGTTATTTTCGGATCCCCATATGCAGTTGATCCTTGCTGCCCTGGTTCCTTTGCATGGGCTGGTCTTCTTTCTGAAATCTTTCCTTCCCCCTCATTGTATCTGTTTCAACCTATTTTCGAATCTTAGTTCAAGGGTTACTTTGGTCAGGAAAACTCCCTGTTCTAATTCTCTGGCAGTTTCTTTGGCTGAACAGCTTTGTAGAATCATGGCCCTGGGTGTCTGATTTTCTCACTGAGGTGCCTGGTGGCACTGACTATGCTCAAGCTGCGTCTCAAGGGTGCTGCCTAGCACAGGCATGCCAGGCCTGCATTCGCTCCTGACCTTCATTTCTCAGCTTTTCTTGAAGAGGAGTCAATACGTTTTGCCTTCTCTTTGCCCCTTTTGTTGCTGTCATAGTTCCTCTCTTTCTCTTAATTCTGGACCATTAAATAACTTTACAGCTGAACTTCCTGCTTTTAGTCTTTTTCCCACTCCTATTGTTTCTTCACTAGATCTGATCATGTTATCCATCTGCTTAAAAGCCTTCCCCTTTGGCCAAAAATCTAGGTCTCCTTAGCACACCAGACTCCTCTAGACGGACCCTGGCTACTCACGGACAGACAGCACACCCTTTCGGTTCAGCCACACGAGGCTTAACTTGGGTCCACTGACTGAGCATACTTTTTCACGTATGGTTTCATTAGCCTGTATTTTTAAAATTTGGAGTTGTGAAGGCTTGATTGCCATTTTACTGTAAGCCATCATTCAGTTTCATGAACAAGTTAAAGATACTCATCCTCTTGGACTTCTTTTCAGGAGAGTGAAATTGGCTCCCTGAAGGAGGGCTGACCGCTACCGTGCTGGCCCTCAGCTTCGGCCAGTGGAGGCGCAGCAAGTACCAGGAGCGTTTCTAGTACAATTATTAGATGTCAGGACTGCATCCTGATTTCCAGAGTATCATACTAGCTCGTGTTTCAGATTTTGTTCCTCTCGGCTGGGGGTCGTCTGTCTACATTGCTGATTTCCCGTTTGTGAATGTTGTTTTCTGTTTCTGAAGCTTAGTAGTGATTTTATCCAAGGGTAAAATACAGCATTTTAATGTTTGTAATTTTTTCTTATTTTGTCTCATCTGTTTTACCCCAATTTTTTTTTGCTCTGCTCCATTATCAGTTGTCTTGCTTCTCTGTCCCGTCACACAAAATTACTATATTTTGAATAGGAAAGCTACTTAATAAGGTTTGGTAATGACCTTGCAGGGTTCTTCTTAGAGAAGTTACCAAACCTGATTCTGGCTTTCCTCTTTCTTTGTGCTGGAACTTTATCTTGTTTATCAGATTCAGGAAGACTTAATTACCCAAACTCACGGTGTACTGAAATTGAAGCCAGAATAGCGCTTTACTTAGGTTGAGAATTATAACTGTGGCACAGACTCAGAAGTCATTTCCTCTGATTTTTTCCCCCCATCAGGAATTCTACATGTAAAGCCAAATGATCAGAACATTTCTTGTTGGAGCATAGATGCAAATGAAAAATATAACAGTATTATGATTTGAGAGAAAAATCTGCCTATGAAAACCAGTTTGGGCATAGAACCTCAAAGTAAAATTTTGAGTCTCCAGACTCTTCAAATGAACTAAACTGGTTCACTTGATAAAACTTTGATCATAATAATTGATTTGTGATTCCTTCCTTGATGTTACAGGATTATTTTACTTTCCCTTTAAATCAATTTAAATTACGAGGTAGAGCTGGGTTGGTAATAATCAGCATCTTATTGATAGTGGCATGCTGGTGGCTGCTCCATGCCTTGTCACCACATCCAGCAAACTGCTCCCTGGCACTGCCCTTCCCCCATCCCTTCTTCTCCCTCCTTTTCTCAGCCACATCATGATAGGAAGCTCTCAGTAGGCTCTGTAACCCTCTGACTTACTGTTTCTGATCTGACCTTCTACTCTTTCTATTAGTCACCTCAGTGTGGCATAGCTGTGGTGGAGTGATACTCAGGTCAACTGCAGACTTCAAAATTACATTCTATGTAAAACAAACAAAAAACTGGACACAAGGGATGCAGGGGTGAACAATAGGAAGTGGAATCAGTCACAAAAGCAGCATCTCATAAGGAATGATTAGGAGTGCTGGAGATAGTTCATTATAACATTTTGATTTGCATTTGTGATATTCATGTATGAAAAATATGATGAAAGCAAATTGGACTAAATTAAATTCTGATAATTTTATGTGGTCTTTGTCCATCGAAAGCCATGTAAGTAATAATACTGCTTAGGTGTTTCCTCCGTTTTATGTGGTAGGTTTCTCAGGTATTGTTTTCCTATATCTGAAATATATCTGTTTTCTAAACACAGTTCTGTAGGATCGGCACTGCTGGCAGGAGGGAGCCTGGAGATCAGCGACGTCACTGAGGATGATGCTGGGACTTACGTCTGTGTCGCCGACAATGGAAATGAGACAATCGAAGCCCAGGCGGAACTGACAGTACAAGGTACGTCAGCATTTCCTCTGCAAATCCAGATTCTTTGTCCTATGTGGGCTTGCCAGTTTTTTTTTTATCATTAATGTGGGAGAGGCATAGTAGTTAAAAGCCTGTGCTCTCTACCTAACTGAGTGGGTTCAGATTCTGGGTCTCCTGGTCCCTGGCTGTATAACTGTAGGGAATTTACTTAACTTCTTGGAGCTTCGTTTTCCTCCTCCGTAAAATGGAGATGATAAGAGTACATACCTCCTGGGGCTGCTGTGAGGATTAGCATAGTTAGAATTTGTAAAACTCTTAGAATAGTGCCTCAAATATGGGCCCTGACTGGTTGGCTCAGTGGTAGAGCGTTGGCGTGGTCTGTGGATGTCCTGGGTTTGATTCTTGGTCAGGGCACATAGGAGAAGTGACCATCTGCTTCTCCAACCTTCCCCCTTCCTCTTCCCCCTTCCTCTTCCCCTTCCCTTTCCCTTTCCCCTTCCCCTTCCCCTTCTCCTTCCCCTTCCCCTTCTCTCTCTCTCTCTCTCTCTCTCCCCCCCTCTCTCCCTCTTTTCAACTCCTACAGCCATGGCTCGACTGGTTTGAACACATTGGTCCAGGCACTGAGGATGGCTCCGTGCAGCCTCCACCTCAGGCACTAAAAATGTTCAATTGCGAGCTTGGCCCCAGATGGGCAGAGCATCGGCTCCAGGCAGGGGTTGCCAGGTAGATCCTGGTTGAGGCACATGAGGGACTCTGTCTCCCCTCCTCTCACTTGGAAAAAGAAGGAAAAAAAAATATGGTAAAAGCTTGAAGTTGTTGTTGTTGTATGCAGTCATAGTGTGGGCCTCTGGGTCATTCAGTTCACTCTTGTTCTCCGTGCTCCCTCACAAAGGTGTCTCTGTTCTATGACTAAGAACCAAGAATCTCTGAGCCCTGGTGTTCCCTCTTTTCAGGTGAATAGCTCACCCAGGACGGGGAGTACACTGCAGCTCTCGGTGTAACATGGTTGTCTGTTTGGGGATATATGTCTTCTGTTGAGCCCATGCTGAGTGTCCCAGTGTCATGGCGTCTCCGCTCACTCATAGGCCCTCTGATTTAGGAGTCAGAGAATGAGCATGGTGTGCACACGTTGTCTCTCCCTCGTCCTGTTACCCTCACCCTGCCTCCGTAGGCACTGCACCCCCAGAAGGGTGCCTGCTGTCTCTCCTGTGATTTGTCTGCACCCTCATTTATCTTTGTTTTAAATAAAAATCTTTGAGACCTCCTCTGTATGTTCAGGGAAAGCCAGCAGTGCTTCAATATGTAGAGGTATATACAGACTCATGGTGTTCATCATCAGCTTGTCCCAGATTGTATTGTATTTGAAAGACTGCTTCTGGTCTGTGGGTCTGTGGTTTGGGGTTGTTTCATATTTTATAGGAAAGTATTTCTCTTGGTACATTTTGTGGGGTTTAGAGTGGGAAGTAGAATAGCTACATTCCTATTCTAATGGTTACCAGAGCTCTCAAATGTGTTTTTGGTAGGAATTGGAGCAGACTCTTTGGAGGTTCTGTGCTTGGGAAAGCAATAATGTTTATATTCTCTATTGCTGTTTGTGGATGGATTCATAATCTCTGAAAATTGGAAAAGGAGTCCCTCTAATTCACATGACTATTACTTCAGTGAGCTCAACCATTATTCTTGTCTGATAGAAGCTTGGCTATGACCAGCTATAAAATGGCTAGTTTATTTCTTTACCTCTGTGTGGATGGGGTTGAACAGATAAAATATTAGTAAGTCTGCCATGACAAAGTCACTGCTTGAGCTAAAGCCGACCTGACAGATAAAATGTTAGTAAACTCTATCATGTTTGATCTTTATACCTCCAGTACTGGGTGTTTTCTCTCTCTGTTTTTTTTTCTGATAATCAGATTCTTGGCCTAACACTCTTCTTTCATTTTCCTACCTGTGCTTCAGTTTTCTTCCATGTAAAGTACCTTGTTATTGGTTTCAAATGAGAGGCACAGTGTCCACCATACATGTCAGTTGCATTTGCCTGTGCAATTATTTTCTACTCTTTTATTTTTATACACAGTGCAGGATTTTTTTTTTTTTTTTTTAATTTTTGAAGCTGGAAATGGGGAGAGACAGTCAGACAGACTCCCGCATGCGCCCGACCGGGATCCATCCGGCACGCCCACCAGGGACAATGCTCTGCCCACCAGGGAGCAATGCTCTGCCCCTCCGGGGAGTCACTCTGCCCCTACCAGAGCCACTCTAGTGCCTGGGGCAGAGGCCAAGGAGCCATCCTCAGCGCCCGGGCCATCTTTGCTCCAATGGAGCCTTGGCTGCGGGAGGGGAAGAGAGAGACAGAGAGGAAGGAGGGGAGGGGTGGAGAAGCAAATGGGCGCTTCTCCTATGTGCCCTGGCCGGGAATCGAACCCGGGTCCCCCGCACGCCAGGCCGACGCTCTACCGCTGAGCCAACCGGCCAGGGCTACACTGTGCAGGATTTAAATGAAAATCTTTCTATCAGCTGAATTAACTGCATTTTTTTTTAATTTTTTTATTTTTTACAGAGACAGAGAGTGAGTCAGAGAGAGGGATAGACAGGGACAGACAGGAACAAAGAGAGATGAGAAGCATCAATCATTAGTTTTTCATTGCACGTTGCAACACCTTAGTTAGTTGTTCATTGATTGCTTTCTCATATGTGCCTTGACCGCGGGCCTTCAGCAGACTGAGTGACCCCTTGCTGGAGCCAGCGACCTTGGGTTCAAGCTGGTGGGCTTTTTTTTTTTTTTTTGCTCAAGCCAGATGAGCCCGCGCTCAAGCTGGCGACCTCGGGGTCTCGAACCTGGGTCTTCTGCATCCCAGTCCAATGCTCTATCCACTGTGCCACTGCCTGGTCAGGCTGAATTAACTGCATTTTTAAGTCATAAGGTAATGCATACCTCTCACAGTTTGGACCCAGGTTAGTATTATTATATATGTATAGAGAAAGGGCCTATACGTGGACACGTTCTAGAAAACTGAGAAAAGAATAAAGGTGAGGAAGCCAGGATATTAATTACAATAGGCCCTGGCAGGTAGGCTAAGCAGTAGAGCGTTGGCCCAGTGTGTGGAAGTCCCGGGTTCAATTCCTGGTCAGGGCACACAGGAGAAGCAACCATTTGTTCTCTACCCCTGCCCTTCCCCTTCTCCCTGCCCCTTACCCCCAGCCATGGCTAGAATGGTTCGAGTGAGTTGGCTTCAGGCACTGAGGACGGCTCTATAGCCTCGCAGTGGTGTTCCCTCTCTCTCTCTCTCTCTCTCTCTTTTCACTTCCTGCAGCCATGGCTCAACTGGTTTGAGCACATTGGCCCGGGCACTGAGGGCCCGGGCTATAGCCTCGCATCAGGCGCCAAAATAGCTCGGTTGATGAACAACGAAGCAGTGGCCCCAGATGGGCAGATCCACCCGGTATGGGGCTTGCCAGATGGATCCAGGTTGTGGTGCATTGCGAGAGTCTGTCTCACTGCCTCTCTGTCTCTCACTTAATTAAAAAAAAAATTACAATAAACCTTCCCTAATGAAAACAACATGGTGCTGGCCCAAGAATAGACAATAGAAAAGAATAAAATATGGCTGTTACAGATAATTATGGGACTTTCAGATAGTATGAAAATGACAGTTCAGTTCATAGGGGGATGTGCTTTATTTACTAAAGAGTATTTATTGGTCCAGTAGACTTCCAAGTGGAAGAAAATAAAGTTGGATTTCTACTTCAAACTAAGATCTAAATGTAAAAAAGTGAAGAATAAAAAAGTGGGATAGCATTTTTATCATCTGACAGGAGAGACCATCTTAGGAGAAACAGAAATAGTGTGTTAAGCAAAAACTTAACAAATTTTGACAACATGCACATTTAAAGAAACATATAGGAACAATCTTGTAAATAAAAGCTAAATGCAAATGATAGACTTGGAGAAAATAGACTTGTAGCACATAACTGAGAAAGGGTGGGGTCTTTATTAAAATAGAGCTTTCAGTAACAGATTTTTTTTATTTTAAGAAGAATCCTAAGGAAAATTGATAAGAACTATTAACAGGCACTTTACAGGAGTTTATTAGTTATTTGCATTTCTTTTTTTTTTTTTTCCATTTTTCTGAAGCTGGAAACGGAGAGACAGTCAGACAGACTCCCGCATGCGCCCGACCGGGATCCACCCGGCACGCCCACCAGGGGCGATGCTCTGCCCACCAGGGGGCGATGCTCTGCCCATCCTGGGCGTCGCCATGTTGCGACCAGAGCCACTCTAGCGCCTGAGGCAGAGGCCACAGAGCCATCCCCAGCGCCCGGGCCATCTTTGCTCCAATGGAGCCTTGGCTGCGGGAGGGGAAGAAAGAGACAGAGAGGAAAGTGCGGCGGAGGGGTGGAGAAGCAAATGGGCGCTTCTCCTGTGTGCCCTGGCCGGGAATCGAACCCGGGTCCTCCGCACACTAGGCCGACGCTCTACCGCTGAGCAGCATTTCTTTATCAGTAAAGAGTCAACCTCATAAGTAGTCAGAAAAATGCAAATTTAAAGGGTACTATTTCCCCCAGCCATTATCTTGGCAAAAATTACAAAGATTTTGAATTCTGAAGCATGTGATAGGATGCTCAGAACTGAAAATAATTGATATTATCTCACCAGTACAGAACAGGGCAAAAGCATTACCTCCTTGGTTTCATTCTTTTGTGAAATTTAAGGTTGAATTAGTGGTGTGTTTTTAATATTCTTGTTATGCGGAGCAACTGTAAGAATGAGATAGCACTCGATCACCAGGTGTGCAGGCTTTATTAGAGGAGAAAGACCTGCCGGGGCACTCCTCCGGGAGAAGTGCACTAGTACAAGCTAGGGGGACAAATTATATGGGGTCAAGAAAAAATTCGACCATGTGGGTGTTAAATCAAAACTCCTGGTATGTCCGGAGCCCCTCCTTGGAGTGGCTTGTCAGCTTTTTGGAATTCCTCTGTCTCAGGGGCGATAGTCCAGTAAGGGTGAGGTCTGACAGATAAGTGGAACATCAAGGGGGCAGTTTGGAATTTACATATCTATCATTTCTCAACTCTATGGTTACATATAAAAGAAAGGCAGTTATTAATTTTATAATATATGGTAAGGGGTGATGAGGAAAAAGGGGAGAAAAAATTGGAAAATTATTGCTTCTTCTGTAGAGAACTCAAGAAGAGAACCTTGCCAAGCCAAGTTCCTCATCCAGTTAAGGAGGTCATCAATTTCTGTGCTGTAAGGTCTGAACCAGGCTATGTCTTCTAAAACCTGAGTGAGGAAGTAAAAAAATTTTGCGAGGTAATAATTGTTAGTTGCTTGCTGCGAGTGCTGATTGAACAGGGTGACATGGTGATACATGGTCTCCTGGATAAGCCTCATGAGACGTGCTGGTCTGGTTCCTCTCGAATGGGAGGACATGTGGAGATTTTTAGAGACAGGGGACCTGTTGGTGTAAGGGGTTTTTTTGTTTTTGTTTTTACAGAGACAGAGAGAGAGAGTCAGAGAGGGATAGACAGGGACGGACAGATAGGAACGGAGAGATGAGAAGCATCAATCATTAGATTTTCGTTGCGCATTGCGACCAGTTAGTTGTTCATTGATTGCTTTCTCATTTGTGCCTTGACTGCGGGCCTTCAGCAGACCGAGTGACCCCTTGCTTGAGCCAGCGACTTTGGGTCCAAGCTGGTGAGCTTTTGCTCAAACCAGATGAGCTCGCACTCCAGCTGGCGACCTCGGGGTCTCGAACCTGGGTCCTCGGCATCCCAGTCCTGCGCTCTATCCACTGCGCCACCGCCTGGTCAGGGTGGTGTAAGTTTTTAGAAGGACTGAATGTGTGTGGTTTAAAAAGAAGGGGGTTTAGAGAACATTCAGGAGGGAACTTCTCGGGCTGAGAGGCGGCTTCTTCCTGCTGTCATCCCTACCTATTTGATATTTCCCTCCTGAAGTTCTCCTTGGGGTATTGGAGAATAGGAGTGTAGGAGCATTTGATTGTAGGTAATCCTAGAGATTTCTCTCATCCAGGCCTGTAAGAAATAGATAAAGAAAGAGGCAAGTATTTGGAGATTAGGAATGCAGAGATAAGGAGGGTTGTATAGCGGGGGTGGGGTTGGGGTGGGGGATGAAAGTTCTTCCATGGTAAAGGTAGAGAGATTTTTTCCTGGCAGCCCTGGAGAGAGCAGTTAGCTTGAGCTAAAAGAAATGTTTCATGTCCGTTTGTAGGCTCTTCTTCAGCCAAGAAGACCCAGTGATCTTGTCCCCTTACTATGTGAAGGGTAAAAAGACTGAGAAGCGTTAAGAGGTGGATGCTATTTATTCTCCTAGTTCTTCAGGGATATGGGAGAGCTTTTGGGTTAGGGGACCTGTAGGGGTTGAAAGATTTAGGAGGTTTGCTGATATAGGGTTTTAGATTTTTCTGTTTCGCGAGGGCAGGTTTCAGTGTTGGTGTGTAGGGTTAGGTAGATTTTTCCAATTTTCTGATTGGTGAAGGTCTGCATGTGGTTCTGTAAGAAACTAGTGAACAAATGTAAGAGGCAGGGTCCAAAAGTTAGAAAAATAAATAGAGTGACTGGACCAATGAAAGGCACTAGTCAAGACACCCTGTTTGTGAGAAACGACTAATTCCATGTTCACAAATTCACTGGGCTTCAGAGAGAGAGAGAGCGAATAGGAATAAGACAGGGAAGTAGCCAGTCCCCCTGCCCCTAGACCTACTTCTATAGAGATTTCTAAAGCAATAAGAAGAGGGATTACCTGTACAGCTTACTTGGTTCTTAGATTGACGGGTAGTGTACTAGGAATTGAAAGAGGCTCATGGGGTGGGATTAAGTTGATATTTGGGGTGAGATCGATTAGGGTACAGGTTTCTGTCTCATTAGTAGGGAGACACATATAGGTGTTGGTCCCATACAAATAGAAAGCCCCTGATTGGGTGAGGCAGGCTGAGAGGTGAATAGAGAATAGAAGGACAAGGAGTCAGTTTTGTTTCTGTTTCTGAGCTCCAGATGGTCAGGGTGGAGGAAAGAGTCATCTCAATAACTGAGGAGAATAGAGGATTGTTAGCTAAGGTGACTGATTAAACATTCTTTGAAAACCAGTTTTCTGACTGTACATATTCTTTTTTTCTCAGTACAAATCTCATACAATCTGCACAAACCTTCTACAACTTACATAAACCTTCAACTTTCATAAACTTTCTTATCCAGAAATAACAGGCCTTCATAACAACTTGCTTTTCCTTTTTCTTTCAAAAGTATTTTCATACCTTATACCTTCTATTATCAAAACCATACAAGTCAGAACTCTTGATTTAAAAATCTTTAACCTTTAGTGTCAGTTAAGTTGTCTTTCTTTTTATTCTAGTTTCCCTTTTCCCAAAGCCTGATTAAAAGAGTCCTTAGCTTTTTCATATATTCGCCATACATAGACCAACCAGCTTCAGATTTGTGTTTGGAGTAAAGCATGCCATTTTTCTATTTTAGCAGCAGTGGGAGTTGTCAAGATCACGGTGTGTGGACCTGTCCACAAGAAAGTCAGTCCTTGGGTGATGTACTGCTGGAAGCACCTCTTGGACAGTCTTTGAACAGTTTGCTGAGTAACCTGTAAATCCTGCAAGTGCTTAGGGAAAGGGTGGTTACATTTCTACACTTTGCAGTTAGAGTTTAAGTCCTAGTGGTCACTGCTTCTAGCTGGAATTAGCAGCAGGTCCCAGCCTATAATAGGCATGAGGCATTGAGATAAGAGGAATAAAGGAGATACTATACATTAAATAAAGTAACAAAATCAGACTGTCGATACCCACAGGAGAGATCTTTGAGGGATAAATAAAACTTAAATATTCAAGCGAGGCATAGTAGATGGCCCTTGTGTTTACAAGAAATGAGATCAGTTTATCTGCTATTTGGAAGAAATACCTTAGGCTCGTGAAGGATGTCCTTGGGCCTTCAGTGGCAATTCCCAGCATGCTGGGCAAGGTCAGGTCACAGGTAGCTGGAGCAGGGCTAGAAGAGACTGAACCCTCCCTCCATGGAGCAAGGGGGCAGCTTACCTTCTCGTGTCCTTCTTTCCACAGCAGAGGTGTGTCCTTTGATGGGGCCGGGAAGCCTGGCAGGCTTCAGTTCAATGACCTTTTTTCCACTCTTGAAGTAGGGCCCTGATGGAATCCTATGAAGCCCTTTAGGGTGCTGGAGCCTTTAAGAGCGTATGCCAAAAGCTGGTATTTCCTGACTTCTTTTGGGCCTTATTTGCCTTTTCTGTTACTTCCTTGGCCATTATAGACCTTAAAAGCCATGCTCAGAAGATCTCACTGAGGGCTTGACTAAGAGGAAAATTGGGAATCCAGTGTTTAAAGAGTCTGTTAGACCAAGGAAAGAAAGGATTTGATATGTAGTGGTTGATAGGTGGTTGGAGACTGTGGAGGGTCTGAGTTCGATCTAGGGTGAAACCTCAGGTGGTGGGGGTTAAGGCGATGCCTAGATAGACTACAGACTGAGAGTGAAGTTGAGCGTTAGCAGAGAAGACACTATATCACTTCATAGTGAGGAAGTTAAGAAGGGTGGCAGTGTGTCTCCTTGAAGCAGGCCGGGAGGGGCTGCAGAGGAGCAGGTTATCTACATATTGTAAGAGAGGACTAGTTTTGAGATGGCATGCTGCTTAGTCCTGAGCCTAGTGCCTGCCGAAACAGGTGTGGGCTGTTTCTGAATCCCTGGGGTAAGACAGTCCACGTAAATTGCTGGGCTGCATTAGTGTCCGGGTAAAGGCAAACAGAAAGTAAGAGTCAGGGTGTAAATGAGACTCAGAGACATGGACAAGAGTGTGGGGGTTACGGGGTGGGGAGGAGGAGAGGGAGGGGGTTGGGGGAGGGGAGGGGCACAAAGGACCAGTTAGAAGGTGACGGAAGACAATTGGACTTTGGGTGATGGGAATGCAGCATAATCAAATGTCAAAATAACCTATAGATGTTTTCTCCGAACATGTGTACCCTGATTTATCAATGTCACCCCATTAAAATTAATTTTTAAAAAAAGAATCGGGGTGTAGAGGAATGGTAAAGAAGGCATCCTTGAGGTCTAGGACCCTGAAGTGAGTGGTATTTGAGGGTATGTGTGACAGTAACTTGTAGAGATTAGGGACTACTGGATGGAGGGGAATTAGATGTAAGATGTAATCATTGATTAGATGTAAGGTTTGTCCGAGGCGATAAGCCCCTGAAGGTTTTTGAACAGAAGGATGGGGTATTGCAGGGAGAGTCCATGGAGATGAGTAAGCCTTGATTTAAGAGGTGGGTAATTATTGGTTTAAGGCCTTGGAAACAGACACAGTTACACATTAAACAAAGATTTTACAAATTATGAATTAAGGAATTTAAATGAGCGCACTTTACTTGTTTCAATTCAAATTATACTAGAGATATTTTCTGACAAAGAGACAAGACGGATTACTTACTCACATAGCTTAATATACAATTCTGTTTTTTAAGTTTTTCGAGATGGCAGGGAGTTGTCAGCATAGAGGGGAAGAAGAGAGAAAGCAGACGGCTGGACAGCGTAAGCAGCTGGATGGAAAGAAGGGGGGTGAGAATCTGCAGGAGGAAGAGGAGGGTAAAGTACTGGTGTGGCGCCACGTGGTCAGAGGAGTCAAAAAAGATTTAGAGCTCTGAGGGGAGGGGGCGAGGAGGAAAGAGGCACAGTCACAGTTTGTAAGGAGGGAGGAGGGGTCAGAGAAGAGACAGAACTGCAGTTTGTAAGGAGGGAAGAGACGTCAGAGATGAGACAGGCACCGCAGCCAGAGCCACAGCTTCTAAAGAGGGGGGAGGGGACAAATAACACAGTGGAGAAGGGAGAGGGCTCTTGGAGGGAAGAGACTTGAGTGGATGAGATTTGCAGAGTGACCGGAGAGGGGTCCAGAGAGAGGTGCCCTCCGGGGTCAGGCAGGAGGAGTGAGTTGGGAGTCTACGGAGAAGGAAAGATTAGGAACAGAGGTTTTAGGTGAGGTTTCTTTGGCCAAAAATGGCCTGTGTGTAGAACAAAAGGTACAGAAATTAAGGACAGGAGAGAAGGGAGAAGAAAAGCCTGCACGTAAGGAATCTCTGATGCCCTCCCTGTCCGGTGGCAGAAATTGTCAAGATCTCTTAGGATATTGTAATCGAATGTCCCATTTTCAGGCCAATGAAGTCATTGTCTAGTCTGTACTGAGGCTATGCCGTGTTACAGAAGAAGATTAATTTCTTCAGTTTGCGGTCTGAGAGACCGAGTTTGGTGAGGTTTTTTTTTATGAGACATCCTAGAGGGGTCTAGTCGGAAGGCTTAGTAAACTCTGAAGAGCTGTGGAGACAGGTGAGCAAGAGGGGGCGTCCCCGCCTTTTGTCACTGTCCCAAGAGGAGAGAATCTCCATGTGGGGGAGTCGTCCCTGATAGAGGTCATCACCACCTGTCAGGGAGCTCTGAGGACGAGAAGTCTGAGAGAGTGGAGAGGTTTGGCTAGGCGCCTAGTCTTCCATGCAGTCCACTAAGACTGAAAGTCAAACCCCTTAAAACATGAGGCGTGTCAGAGAAAACCATCCGACCAGGAAGGGATGTTTTTAGAGAGAAATTTGGAGGCCAGCCAGGGAAGGGAGAGGGAGAAACTCCTTACCTTTCTGGTCCAGCAGGGGTTCAGGACAGGGTTAGACTGCCAGCCAATCAACCTACAATTACATGTCCAAACAGAATCAGGGAGTATGCCCGGGACGAGCTGCCGCTGCCCATTGCTTCCCTGGTTGTAAGTTTGGACGGCAAAGAGGGATCATCCAGGCAGTTAGTACCCTGTCCCGGGTTTCGGCACCAGATGTAAGAATGAGACGGCACTCGATCACCAGGTGTGCAGGCTTTATTAGAGGAGAAAGACCTGCTGGGGCACTCTTCCAGGAGAAGTGCACCAGTACAAGCTAGGGGGACAAATTATATAGGGTCAAAAATTTCGAGCATGTGGGTATTGAATCAAAAGTCCTGTATGTCCAGAGCCCCTCCTTGGGGCGGCTTGTCAGCTTTTTGGAATTCCTCTGTCTCGGGGGCAATAGTCCAGTAAGGGTGAAGTCTGACAGATAAGCGGAACATCAAGAGGGCAGTTTGGAATTCACGTATCTTATCAGCAACCAAAGTCCATCAATTCCCTCTCTTCTTCCCCAGCCTCCCTTGAGGATAAGTCAGGTTCTATGATAGGCTCTTTCATTTCTTGTCTATTTCTTATAGAAATAGCATTCTGTTTGGTAATTTCTCTGTTTCTAACAGTTTTAGGTCTGCTTGAGGCTCAAGGTGACATGTGAATGAAGAAGTCTCGGCTGATTTCAGACCCCCTCTTCTGGGTCATCCTCAAACATTCAGGTCTTAGACACTGTGGGGCAGAGAGAAGCTCCTCTGGTGTGCACTGTCCCAGAGTCTGACCCACTGGATATGTGAACATAAGAAAATGGTGGTGGTTTTATGCCGCTAAGTTTTGCAATTGCTTGCTGTGCAGCAGTAGTAACTTGGAAAAGTTATTATTATTGTTTAAAACAAAGTGCTAGAACCAAAGAAAAGAAAAAAATATATCAATGATAATGCAGAAGTAAAATTTTTGACAGTACTAAATAGTGGGGGAAGACAAGAGCATGTGTGTCTTGAGTGGAAAGATAGAAAAACTAATATCTACATACCTATTGATATAAATATTTAGATGTCAACTAAGAGTTGGTACTTCAGGGCAGTTACCACAGAACAAAATAGAACATATATATATAATTTTTAAACAGCAGAAGAAAGCTTTATCTAAGAAAATCCAATAGGGGGAAACACAAACATTGTATACTATAAAAATAAAGTATGAATAAGGTGAAGAAATAAATCCCAATGTAACGGTCATTAAAATAGTATAAATGGGTTAAACTCATCAAAAAGAAACTAGTAGATTGAAATACAAAAAAACAACTCCCAGTGTGTCATTTGCAAAGAGGTCAATAAAACTGAATGAGACAGAGATTTAAAATAAAAGGATGGGAAAGCTAGAAAGTTGAAGCAGCCATCTAAAAGACAAAAGCAGCAGAAGGAACATATTTACTCATAAGAGTGATCAAAAAGCTACAACACACAACATATAGTCAACATGGATACATATGCTCCCAACAGTGCAGCCTACAATAAATACATCAGGCAAGAAAGTAAATAACAGCAGAGAGATTTTACCACACTCCTCTCAAGAAAGGATAGATAAAGAGACAGAAAAGTTTAGACTGACTGCAATTATCTCTGACATAATACTGCCAGTACTACAATAAAAAGAAATAAGAGTTTTGAAATTGGACAAAGAGAGAAAGTTATTCTCCCAACAGATAATTTGATTGCCTACCTGAAGTCACCAACAGAATCAGCCATTTCTAGTGTATAATAAAAAAAAACAACCCATCTTGTCATACAGGATAAATTTATAAAACTCAAAAGTATTTCTCTACACCAGTAATAATAGAAAATAATTTAAATATAGGACCTTTGTGAAAGTTACTACATATATACTATTTACTGACCATAGAATAAATCGTAACAAATTTCAGAAAATTTAAATTTTGTAGATTTGACCACTATGGACTTAATGTTGGAACTCATTACAAAAAGGGAAACTTTAAAGAAAAGGCAATTTACAGACCTCTTACTGTTTGGAAATTAAGTGAATCACTTGGAAATAATTCATGAGTCGGAAGAGAAATGATGAAAATTAGAAACTAGTCTGAACTAGTAGAGGCATGACCTATCAAAACTTATGGGATGCTTAGGAGAAGTTTTTAGCCGTAAGTATATATATTAGCAGAAAGAAAGGCTGAAAACTCAGTGACTTAAGTATCTATCTCAAAAAGCTAAAGAGAAAATAGCAAATTTAACCCAAAGAAAATATAATGGACTAATGATAAGAGCAAAAATTAATAAAATAAGAAACTAATATTCAAAACAGTTTCAGCAAAAAGTTGGTTCTTTTTTTTTGTATTTTTCTGAAGTTGGAAACAGGGAGGCAGTCAGACAGACTACTGCATACACCCGATCGGGATCCACCCGGCATGCCCACCAGGGGGCGATGCTCTGCCCATCTGGGGCGTCGCTTTGTTGCAGCCAGAGCCATTCTAGCACCTGAGACAGAGGCTATAGAGCCATCCTCAGCGCCCGGGCCAACTTTGCTCCAGTGGAGCCTTGGCTGCGGGAGGGGAAGAGAGAGACAGAGAGGAAGGAGAGAGGGAGGGGTGGAGAAGCAGATGGGCGCCTCTCCTGTGTGCCCTGACCAGGAATCGAACCCTGTACTCCCACACGCCAGGCCGACGCTCTACCACTGAGCTAACCGGCCAGGGGCTAAGTTGGTTCTTTTTAAGGAAAAACAACAATGCTAACCCCCTGACAAGAGCAATCTATAACTGGAGTAAGTTTTGTTTAGACCAAGAGTCAGCAAACTATAGCTTGTGGATCAAGTCAGCCCAGCTGCTTGTTTTTATACAGCTTGTGAGCTAAAAATAGTTTATGCAATTGTAAATGGTGGAAAATTATCTGAATAATAATGTTTAGTGAGGTCTGAAAATTTACAGAATTCAGGTTTTATCCATAAAGTTTTGGCACATGATCCCACACATTCATTTATGTATTGACTCTGGCTGCTTTCATGCTACAGTGGAGTTGTAGAGTAGTTGACAGAGACCACATGACCCACAAAGACTAAAATATTTACTTTCTGGTCCTTTTCAGAAAATTTCAGAACTACTACAGATCAATGATATAAACAAGGACAGATAAACTAGTAGGAAATGCGCAAGGCTTGAACACCTCCCTCATAGACTTCCAGGTGGCTACTAAACACTTGAAAAGGTGGTTGTTGTCATTAATTTTCAGAGAAATGCAAATAAAAGCCACAATGAGAAGCCACTGTACTCTACCAGAGTGGCTAAAATTAAAGAGACTAATAATATGGGGGTTGGTTAAGATGAGGAACACTGGGGACTTGAACATACTGCTGTTAGGATTTTCCATGGGTATAATTGCTTTAGAATAGTGTTTGGCAGAAACCATTGAAACTACACACATCATATCTTACACAATGCTTGTGTTTCTAGGAGTTTACTTATTAGAAATGTATAAATACATGCATCAAAAAGGTGCACAGTGATAGTTTTACCAGCTTTACTCTCAGTAAATCCAAACAGGAAACAATTCAAACATCCATCAGCAGTGCAGTGGGTAACTTAAGTTCTAATCATGCAGTGGCATTTTGCCAGCAGTGAAAATTAACAGATGACGGCTGCATTCTGCACTCAGCGACGCAGATAAATCTCACAAGACTATTGAAAGAAAGAAGCCACACACACACTGTATAATTCCATTCTAATAAAGTTCAAAAGGAACAAAGCTCATCTATGGTTTTAGAAATCAGGATGGTAATTACTTTTAGACAAGGGCAGGGGAGTGACCGAATGTTACACAATAGAGCTTCTGGTGTGTTAATGTCCTGTTTCTTAATCTGGGTGGTGGTAGTTACAATTTCAAGCTGTACTGGTAATGTGTGTCACGTGTTTATAGATAAGTCATTATGTACAAAAAAATTTTGGAAAATTTTATTTTGAACCTTGTCCCATAACTGAAAAATATTTGGGGTTTTTCCTGATGGAAAAAGCAGTTTATGAGAAATAGTTGAAAATTTTATATATCTATATATATGATATAATATAAAATATATTTACTTTTACTTATTTTTATAGTTATTTATATATAGTCATACCTGACTGACTTGTTATTTTTAAAGAAATTATAGCTACAGGAAATTCCTTAGTGAGTGTTAATGCTGAAAAGGTTGTAAGTTCATTCTTCACCTGTTAAATGTTTCAAATTTATTGTTTTATCATTAACTCCTGGGATTTCTACACACACTGTGACGTGAATTCACCCATCATGTATTTCCTGTCATCTCAGCTTGTTGATAACACTTAAAATGGGTCATGAGCTGTTTTTTTTAAAAAAGCAAGAATTTTTCCTTTTCTCTTTAAACCATTCATAATACTCTGTGATACACATTTCCCCTACCTCCCCCCAAAAGAAGAAAATTTTCCATTCTTATTTTTGTGCACAAATTGATTAATTCCAATTGGTCACCTCCTTGACTTTGTCACTATGTGGAACAAATCTACAACTGTTTTAAATTCTATCATCTTGCGCTGGCCTCCGCCTAACCTCATTCTACTTTTATTCACCCATTCTCCTCTCTCTGATCTCTGTCTCCACTAAGACATTGCTGTCCTTTTATTTTCTTTATTTTGCCAGTGTCTTCATGATTTCATTCCCTTTACTGCTGAAATTACATGTTTAAGATTTGATATTATCAGTATTTAAAAACAAAATTTAAAACTCAGGCAGAGTCTGACCAGGCAGTGGTGCAGTGGCTAGAGCCTTGGACTGGAATGCAGAAGACCCAGGTTCGAGACCCCAAGGTCGCCAGCTTGAGCGCGGGCTCATCTGGTTTGAGCAAAAAGCTCACTACCTTGGAACCAAGGTCGCTGGCTCGAGAAAGAGGTTACTCGGTCTGCTGAAGGCCCCCCCCCTCCCCTCCTCCCCTGTCAAGGCACATATGAGAAAGCAATGAACAACTAAGGAGTCCCAACGAAAAACTGATGATTGATGCTTCTCATCTCTCTCTGTTCCTGTCTGTCTGTCTCTATCTATCCCTCTCTCTGTCTCTGTAAAAAAATAAATTAAAAAAATAAAACTCATGCAGAAAACTCAGACAGCAAAGAATAGATTTATGAACTTTTTTTGGAGAAACAATGCTAAAAACATTGAATCCTTGAGAAACTTGAGAATCCCTGAAAAAGTTCTTATCCTGACCATTAAATTCTCTTACAGAACTAATTAATTGAATTTTTCAAATCCAAGTAGCCATTCATTTCCCTGGATATGCATTGAGCACTGTCAAGGGTTAGGCCCCTGGAGTTTCTATGATAGATGAGGAGAGCAGTGGCGGCCTAGGGATGGGCGGGGCCTGTGGGTCGGTATAGCTTCTTGAGAAAATGTTTTAGTTAAGGTAAACCTGTTCACCTTCATTGGAACAAGAAGCTTTCTTAAGAAGTATTGGAGGGTTCCAACGTATTTTTTGCTTTGTTAGTTGAGTCAGTAATTATAGCAGACTTGTGATTAGACTATCAACAACATCCCTAAGGGATCACAAACTGTTCAATACTTAGTCTTTATATTTTATTTTATTTTTTTAAAGGACTCACGTAGTTTTGTGAATTACAGAAAAGAAGCTTAAGAACCGCAGGTGTGCGGTGCAACATAAAATGGACAAAAGTGCTTTATTTTCTCTTGAGCTTTTAAGAAATTTTTTTAAAATTTCTGAATCCACAATTTGTGTATTTTTATTTGAAAAATGAATAAGAAAATTCAAGATATACCTAAGTAGATGTGCAAATGTGTTACATTTTAAATGTTGTTTGATAGGTTAAACATGCTAAACATGAATGTTGCAACTAATTACTCTCCGGGCATGCTATGAATCTATGATGTCACATTCATTGCAATTATTGATTTACATGAGTATGCAATTTCCCTATCAGCATAACAAATTTTAACTTGAAAAGATCATAAACTGAAAGGCTCAGTGCAGTTTAAAGTTGGCAGCTAGTGAGGAGATGAATTCCAAGCTTATATAGATGGGTTTAGTCAGTAGGATGTTACAGCGTGTTCTTCAAAGCCAATGGCTAAAAAGATCAGGGAGCTGCGTGGTTAGCACTGAGTCACTTTATAGCGGGCGAGCTCCCTTCCTGGGTATGCCCAGGAGGGTTCTGGGAGCTGGAGTATTCTAACAGCATTGCATCAGCCACAGCTACTAGGGATGTGCTCTGTGCTCCACCCACACCAATTAGTGAGATGTGGATACTAACTGAATAATTGATTATATTAAGAAATTATTGTGGATATTAACCTGATAGTGGTATTTTGTTTGGAAATGGGAATTCTAGTTTGGTAGAGATACTTACTTAAATATTTATATATGAAAGAATATAATTCTTGGAGTTTGCTTTTAAATAACCTGGGGAGGAGTATGAGATGGGTTGGGGTGTAAGAAACAGTGTTGGCCATGAGTTGATAAAGGTTGAAGCTATACAGCAATCATTGTGGAGTTTATTATTCTTTTCTATAAAATAAAAATTTTAAAAAGACCAGAGTTTGCATTAGACTACCTAGGTTTAAAGTTGAGATCTGTCAATAAATTATGAGATCCTGTGGAGCTACTTAGCCTCTCTGTGTGTAAGTGCCCTTGTCTGTGGAATGGAAATAACATAATAATTCCTAAGTAATAAATAGATTGTTGTGGGAACTAGATGATAAGTAGAAAGCACTCATGAATGCAAGCTATTAATTATACATCAAAGATAGTTAAACTAAAATGATAAAAATCACAGCCTGTTAGAGAACTGGGGTACTTTGACACAGCCTAGTTCATTTCCTTTTTTTGTCTAGGAGAAACTGAAACCCACGATCAGCAAAATGTGTAGTAGTGGAACCAGAACCGAACTCTGGGTCTCTTGACTTCAGTCATTTCAGTGTCTTTATAATAAGCCATTACTGAATAATATTCATATAAACTTAAAGAATCTGGTCTTATGTAGGACTATTTTGGATTGCAAATACATTCATTTTTCCTGCATCTGGAATTTATTGCAGTTCTAATGAAAACTCGAGGTTGTTCTTGTCTGTTTTATTTGGGAATGAACAGAGAAGCTTAAACAGGTGAGTCTAAATTCATCTGGGATAACACTGCAACTTATGGAAAGTGCTCAGAAAAGTTTGAGGAAATAAAGGAATAAAAGGAGAGCACTTGTTCTGTCAGATATTTTAAAATATTGTATCATCACAGTCATTAAATTTGTGGTGGTTCTGGCTCAGAACAAGGAAACTACTTAGTATCTAAAAATAATCCATCCCCCTAAGAGTATATAGGATTTTAATATTAAAACGGTTTCAAATCAATTTTGGGGGGCACTAGTGGAGTTGCCATTTAGAGAAATCTAAAGCTGGATACTTAGTGAAGTTCAGATTATTTTATAGATGTACTAGAAGAAAATGTAAGTGAATATTTATATAGTGTGGGGACAGGGAAAACCTTTGGAATTAGAATAATAAAACACAAATGCCAAAAAGGAAAGCACTTATACATTTTACCCAATACAAATCTAAAACTTTGCTTATAAATATGGGTACCCTAAATTAAAAACAATAACAATAGTAAACATCGGCAGTCTATGCAAGAAAGGATTTCTATCTTACTGTGTTAGTTAGGGTCCAGTCAGGAGCTGTCAGTTATACCAGGAATTTGAACAAGGAGAATTCAATATGAAGAGTTGTTAACTAGTAAAAGGAGTTTTAACTACTGAAAAGAATAAAATAGTACACTGTTCACAAAATAATTAGGGAATATTTTATCACTTCATATTCATTTTGAAATATCCCCTAATTTTTGTGAGCAGTGTAAATGGGGATCAATTCCTACTGTACAACTGAGGTGGAGACTCCAGACAAGGAACAAATTTGAAAGAGGGGGCCCCTCCTGACGGTTTTGATTCAGACCTTGGTGGGATTGTAAACAGCCAGAGTGAGACTGTAGTAAAGCAATCTGATGGTAAAGTTAAGTTTAATGAAGAGAAGGCAGAGGATAGGAGGCTAGCTAAAGGAATACTGTTTTATATAAGAGACCATGGAGAGATGGTAAGTACCTATACTAGAGAAAGAGAAAGGGTCCTCATGAAGAGATGTTAGTGATTTATCTAACTCAGACTTTTATCAGTTCATGGGATTGAGTTGTTGCCAGAGGACACAGCCATGAGCCACACTGGTCCACGGGACATCACCTGCCAGATGCCGCAGGCCTGAGCGTGCGCGCGCGTGTGTGTACACACATGTGCACTCGTGTGTGGAAAGCCCCTTGCTGAGGTACCTTGGGCCTGACTGATGAAGCAGGAAGTGATCCCATGAAGTGCCGTGAGGCTGAGCTGGTGTGCGGGATGCTGTCTGATGGGATATTCTGGGTCAGGGCCGGTGCACAAGGAACCACCAGCTCTAGTGGACTGGGGCAGTGTGCTAGAGACAGCAGAGACCCTGCTGGATGGTGATTGCCAGCGGTCTCTCACCGTGAGGCCAAAGGATGAGCACTCCAGTCTTAAGCCCTGTCACTCTTCCCCTCCCACCCTTAAAAACCATTTCATGTGATGGAGGATGATACCACTTGGAGGGTGATGTGTGAGTGAATTATTTTCAGACCTGTTGTTTTACTGTTTTCGGAGGCAGGGTTACTCATGAAGTTGACTGAAAAGGAAGGTAAATTTAGTCTTCTCAACTCTTTGAATTTTGATGATGGCTCTTCCAAAATGGTATAAATCATAGGGAAATAATCTTTATATTTATTTTTAGCTTATAATATTCATGTTACCAATTTCTTCAATTTAGTAAACTTAATATTTCTCAACAAGGAAACTCAAATTATCTTTATAATTATTCTTTATTAAACCAAAATATCAATTTTTAAAGATACTGTGTTCCTAACATTTTAAATATGTATTTGTTATGTTTTTATATGTGAAATCCTCAAATAAATAAAAATTTTATCAATTCAGTAATTTTTAAAAACTTCAAAATATAAATAGCTACCTATTTTTATTTTCATTAATACCTAATTTCCTTTCTGTTTTGCAGCCCAACCTGAATTCCTGAAGAAGCCTGCTAACATCTACGCTCACGAGTCTATGGATATTGTATTTGAGTGTGAAGTCACAGGAAAACCAGCTCCAGCTGTGAAGTGGGTTAAGAATGGGGATATGGTTATCCCAAGTGACTACTTCAAGATTGTAGTAAGTACTTTTTAAAGCAAGGACACTTATCTGTGAAACCTCTAAATGTTTTTGAATGTAATTGCCAGGATACCTGTTACCTTATACACACCAGTGTATGTACCACAGACGGAGGTAGAAAAATTCACACAGAACATCATTTCTGTGTTGGGTGGTGAGGATGCTGAGCCAAGAAATGTTCTGAAGCTTGTGTAAGATCACACAGCAAATCAACCTCAAGTCCTTATCTCCTGACCCAGTACTTGAAGGTAGGCCTGGTGTTCCTACTTAAACATGCTGACATTCATAAGCACAGCCATCAGCATTGTCTGGGTGACAATTACCCTGTGTGTGTGCACACACTCACGCACTGTTTGTCTTTATAGCCCTCTATTCAAGGAGCAGAAATCTATCCTTCACGTACTGATGCGCAGGCCCTTAAGGTCAAAATAAGTGTGCCCCATTGTTGGACAGTTATTGTGACAGTAGATATGAAGCTTCTTTTGAAAAGTAAATAATTAGTGTTAAGTGTATTTCAGAATATTTCTGCTTTTTACTTTCTGTAACATAAATGCTTAGTAAATATTATCTGTTGTTGTTACTATTATTATTATTATTGTTGAGAGGCAGGAAGACAGAGAGATAGATTCCCACATGCGCCCCAACCGGGATCCACCTGGCAAGCCCCCTGCTGGTGATGCTCTGCCCATCTGGGGCCACTGCTCCATTGCTCGGCAACTGAGCAATTTTAGTGTCTGAGGCGAGGCCATGGAGCCATCCTCAGTGCCTGGGGCCAACTTGCTTGAACCAATTGAGCCATGGTTTCAGGTGGGAAAGAGAGAGAGAGAAGGGTAGGGGGTGTGGAGAAACTGATGGTCACTTCCCCTGTGTACCCTGACCGGGAATTGAACCCGGGACTTCCACATGCTGAGCTGACACTCTACCACTGAGCCAAGCAGCCAGGGCCTATCTGTTATTATTATTATTATCATTATCATTATTATTATCTAACATTCTAGTAATTGAGTTATCCAGGTTTTAGTAATAATGATTAATGACATATCTTTAAGATACATGACATTCATAGAAATAATGAGAAGTAATTATGGTTGTTAAAGACTTACTGTATCATTACAAATTTCTCATGTAAGGATATATTTTCTGTGTTTGAAATGTGTACTCATAAGTTACAAAGAATAATTCAGAAGTATTTAATCATAGCTAAAAAGCAATGTTTAAAAATCTTAAGACCATGTTATACTACATATATCAAGAACAGTAACAATGGTTGACATCCATATAAGTACTTTGTAGTTTAAGGAAAGCTTGTGTATATGCGACCTGATTTAACTCACTGTCATCTGATCTTTCAGAACTATTCATATTAGAAATAATGTCAAGAGCCTTGACTTCACAAGTTCAGACATTCACTGTGGTCGCATGGTATGGCATGCCAGGTGTTTCCCCAAGCAAAGGTGTAAGTTTGCAAACACCGTGGCTGTGGCTTTCCCTTAGTATTAAGTTCTTAGTTGTTAATGCTGGTGCTTCCTGTTCCAGTCAGGTTCAAGTCAGTGCCTTGTCAATAAAGTTGAGCCAGCAAGTGCACATATAGACTGAGTCATGCAACTGTACTTGTTTCTCCTTCCCAGAAAGGGTGTATCCTTGAGATTTTGAATTAATGTTTTATCAGTTGAGTCATGAATTGTGTTTCTGTGTTTCTTCTTCAGAAGGAACACAATCTTCAGGTTTTGGGCCTGGTGAAATCAGACGAAGGGTTCTATCAGTGCATTGCCGAGAATGATGTTGGAAATGCACAGGCGGGAGCCCAGCTGATAATCCTGGAACACGGTGAGAGTGGCTGAATTCGCCAGTGGGCAGGAGCTGCAGTGTGTCTGAGGAGCTTGGTCTGTCTCAGCACCTGTCCCTTCAGGGGTCTTAGACTAGTGAACGGTTTATAAGGGGCAGCATATAGCAGAAGCAGGAGAAAAAAATAGCAGTTTATATAATTTCTCTTGTTTAAAATGACATAACACAGTTTTAACTAATGTTGACAAGAAATTCATTGTAAAAAAAGAAAAACTGGACAATTATAATCTGACAAAAATAAATGTTCTTCAGAGTTCATTTTAATTTCACAAATATATTTCTGCTCTATTAAAATAGAAAAATTTTAATATTTGGCATTGGATTTTTCTTCTGTCCAAAGTAAAATTAACTTGCCTTTTTTATGATTATCTCAAAAATATACTTATTATAAATTCAGACAATGTAGAAAAAGTAAAAAGGGGGGGGACCCCATCCTGTTTCAGTGAAGGTTAATTCTGGGGAAACCGCACAGTAATCCTAGCAAAAGCCAAAAAATGAAATATTCTTTAATATAACAAATTATTAGCTATACCCGGGCATGGGAGTAACAAGAGGTTGGCTAGAAAGAAGTGGGGAGAATTCACATAAGTACAAGAGCGGTGGCTAGAAGGTCACCGCCAGGTCTGGGGGAGAGCTCATGAGGAAGCCTCTCAGGGCTGAGGGTTAGATCGCGTTGGAGAGGGGATGGCCACGGCTCACCGAGGGCAGAGGAGCGGCTGTGCTGAGGGCACCTGCTCAGAGCCCACTGTCGAGTGTGCTGGGTAAGGCTGGCCAGGGCAGGTGTCTCACCAAAGGCATCCCGCTACAAAACCACTCAAAGGTTGAGGTGTTATGGAAGGGATAAAGTGTGATGTGTATTAGCTGGCTGGGGAAATATGTATAAAGGGCCAGCCTCACTTTTGCAGAGCGGGCAATAGAGTGTGTATTTGAAGGTGAGAGGCATAGATCACTAATTGGTCCCTGCTCCAAACCCTGCCACCTACGAGTGCTGGGTGAATGTGCACAGGTGCGTGCAAATCACAAGCCTGTTCCAGCAATGGCTATGGGCATCTCCCTTGAGTGTAAACAGAGCTCTGTGTGAACACTTTCCAATCCTGACTGGAGTGTGTGCACTTTGTGTTATACAAATGATTCCCTGCTGGTTAACATTTAAACTATTTTATTTGAACTTCTTTATGTGATTTTCTCATACTAGCTTACTAGAAGTTGGATTGTTGGATAGATATTCTGTTAAATTGATAAGGATACCCATTGGGTGTATTATTTATTAGTTTTAGCAAGAAAAGTGCTTTTTATCTTGTGATTGATAAGAATGCATGGAAACAGTGTCCTCTTAGACACCTGCTCTGGTGCCTGAGTCTGCGAGTTCAGGCTGTAGTGTGACCCCTGCTTCCTTACCCTCCCAGGAGGACGAATGGGCAGACAGTGCTCATGCTGGCTTTGCTCTAACACAGCAGATAGGATTTTTATATGCTCTTTCTTGAAAATGTATTTAACTGTACTATTATAGAAAGGCATAAACTGTTAGAACTGCTCTTTTTCTTCCTGTTTATCTGTGATGACACCTTTCTTTCCCTGTTCATTGAAAACAGTTTAGGAGGAAGAAGCCGTCACCTTCACATCTTGGCAGAGTGCCTGGGTATGATTACCAAACAGGATGTTCACAGAATTAGTGAGATTCAGAGCCTTCCTTCTTTTCATTAATGGCAGCAAGTTTCCTCAGTCAACATTGTGGCTTGCTTGGGGTTATTTACATGGAGCTAAAAAAAGGGATTTCAGTCTATTTGTGTTTGAGATTACCGTCTTGGTAGAGTTAACTCAAATGGTTAGCTATGCTAAGAGGTCCCTATTCTAATCCCCTGAAAAAGCTTGGCTGGAATAATAATTATATTCGTCATGTGAGTGTTTTCCCTTCCTGAGGTACAGCAAGAACAGACAATGTTTTGTGGGCTGGAAAAGTACTTTAATGACCTTGTCAGAGGAGAGTTAAGGACATGTGGTTTATGGGAAGGAAGAGAAGTGTCATGTTATTAATTTTGGTATTTTAATTTGCAAAATAAATATTGATGTAGGAAAGCTGAAAGAAATACAATAGACAGTATTTGATCTCTGCCTTTTTGGAGTTTACAATATTGTGAGGGGTGTAGGAGATGTGTATGATTTTAATACCAATGCATAAAAAGTGAGTAATGCTGGTGGCCGCAGCCAGGCAGGTCCACATTGGATTTGGGCAGATGGTAGAGAAACTGCGGAGCCAGAAAGCGTTGGACCATTCTCATTTAATAGAGTCTCACAAAGGCAGATGAGCAAACAGGCAGGGGAATCCGCTTCTCAAGCAAACAAACAGCAAAATGGCCCCTCACAGTGGTGGGCAGGTGATCTGCAATCCACCATCTGCAGTCTGCCCTGCGTAGGCTTACACAGACTGCCAGGTGCTCTCACAATAATCAGGCAAAGAACAAGCAAGCAAGCCTAACAGCTGTTTTCCCAACAAAGTGTTATTTTATAATGCAAATAAAGCAGTATACAGTTCAGAAGAGAGGACTCGGTGTAATCAGGGAAGTTTTTTTCATGGAAAGTGTCCACTTTGTGATAGACCTTGGATGATAACATTTCCAGATGTGGATAGGAGGAACTGATCAGCATGGAGATAGGATAGAGCACCTGTTCCTGGAGGGAGGTGGCCTGTAAAGGCAGAAGAAGATCATATCAATCATAATCTTGATTGTAAACGGCCAGAGCGAGACTGTAGTAAGGCAATCTTCATATCAGTCATAGTCTTGATTGTAAACAGCCAGAGCGAGACTGTAGTAAGGCAATCTGATGGTAAAGTTAGGGGTTAATGAGAAGGCAAAGGATAGGAGGCTAGCTTAAAGGAATACTGTTTTATATAAGAGACCATGCAGAGATGGTTAAGTACCTATATTAGAGAAAGAGAAAGGGTCTTCATGAAGAGATGTTAGTGATTTATCTAACTCAGACTTTATCAGTTCATTGGATATTAAACATTGTTGTAGAGAAGTCAGAGATCCTTCCAAAGTTTTATATGGGTGACTGGAAGAATGGTGACATCTTTTTTTTTTTTTTTTTTTTGTATTTTTCTAAAGCTGGAAACGGGGACAGACAGTCAGACAGACTCCCGCATGCGCCCGACCGGGATCCACTCGGCACGCCCACCAGGGGTGACGCTCTGCCCACCAGGGGGCGATGCTCTGCCCACCAGGGGGCGATGCTCTGCCCCTCCGGGGCGTCGCTCTGCCGCAACCAGAGCCACTCTAGCGCCTGGGGCAGAGGCCAAGGAGCCATCCCCAGTGCCCGGGCCATCTTTGCTCCAATGGAGCCTTGGCTGCGGGAGGGGAAGAGAGAGACAGAGAGGAAGGAGGGGGGGGGGGTGGAGAAGCAAATCAGCGCTTCTCCTATGTGCCCTGGCCGGGAATCGAACCCGGGTCCCCCGCATGCCAGGCCGACGCTCTACCGCTGAGCCAACCGGCCAGGGCCTGGTGACATCTTTTCAAAGATAAACAAATGGAGGTGAATCCAAGGGGAAGGGAATTTCTACTTGTACTCAGGATGAAAAGCGCCCAGAACCTCTCACTGTCACCTACAATAAAGAGGTGTATGATCTACAAAATTGTAAGTTTTCTGAGTCCATCAGAGAGCTGAGCTTGCAAAACAACCAGGTAACTTAAAAAATGGGACAACCCTTCTCCCCTGAAGAATGGGTTGTGAATTGTTTCACCTTGGGCAGGGCAGGAGAGAAACAGGTGGCTTCATAAAAGCAGTTAAGAAGAAATCAGCTAAAATTTTAACAGATGGTTACAGGCTAAGTGTGGACTAATTTGGAATATCTTGGGGCTCCTGATAAATGGGGAATTCACACTTGGCTTGCAAATACATATTCCTGGGGCTCTGCAGAATAACTTACTATTGAGATTGGGCTCAAGGAAGAGACTCGAGAAAAGTCATCTCGATGGTACAGAGGTGAAAGAGGTGAGGGAACTAGGCATGAAGTTTGGCCCATTTACTCAGACTCCTTTGAGCCCCAAACCAGTGGGGATTGGGCAGAAAACCTTATTTCATACATTTCTAGAGGAAGATTAGAAGGAAAACCCTTCTGTTTCTTGGGGGGGGGGGTGGCTCGTGTTTCCAGGATACAGCCGAAGACCCACTGCTGCTGGGGGAAGGTATAAGGGAAGGTCCTATATCTGCAGGAGGTGCAGGAAACCCTTTTGGGCCCCAGTACCCTGCGCTGGTAGCCAGGGAGAGGTCTGTTACTACTAGAAGCGCAGAGGGAAGTGCCACTCAAGACCAGCATAAGTACAGAAGATTTTAGCTGCCACAGGAAGGAGAGCTGCAGGGCCACCCAGTGTTGACACTGGACCAGGATAACTGAAAACCCCACCTGTTTCAGCCCTGCGCCACCACCAGGTGACAAACAGAAGCTTTCTACTGTGGCGGGAGAGAGATCCCTCTGTGGTGGAGAAGTGCAGGAGTGGTTGAAAGCTGAGAGGAAAGGCAAGAAAAACTTTCCAATTCATCACTCACCGTAAGCACCCAGCAGTGGTAATCTACCGGTAGAAAAACTGGATACCTGTAGTGTGCTGAAGGGTAACTGACAATAAAATCTATACCAAGCTCAGTTCCTACCTAGGTTGATTCAACTCCCCCACACTTGACAGAAGAATAGACATGCTAGCTTCTGAATGTAACTAATAACTTTATCTCAGTCCCTGCTGATCCATCAGTCAAAAATTTTGGGCATAAATACCAAGGGAAAACTGGCCCATTGTTGAGAGATAAAGTAATCAATTAAACCAGTTTAGGAGACCCAGATATTGGAACTATCAGATACGGACCTTAATTAGTAGTAGTAGTATGTTAAAGGATTTAGTAGATAAGGTAGATAATTTGAATGAACAGATGAATGAGAAATATGGCAGAAAGATGTAAACCATAAAGAGATGGAAAATACTTGCATTTTTCCAAGAGTGAAAAGGCTCCACAACCAGAGGAAGGAAAGTATTTTTAAAAAATGATATCAGAGATGAAGCATTTTTCCATGCTGATAAGTAGACTCAGCACAGATGAAGAAATAATCAACTTGAAGATAATTCAATATAAATTCTTTAAGCTGAAATAAAAGAAGGAGGGCCCCGGCTGGATAGCTTGGTTGGTTGGAGCATTGTCCCAAAGCTCAGAGGTTGCCAGTTTGGTCTCCGGTCAGGACACATACAGGAACAGATGTTACTGTCACTCACCTGCTCTCTCCCTTCCTTTCTCTAAAGTCAATAAAATACATAAAGAAAAAAGAGGGAGAGATGAACAGAACATCTAATATGGGGCCATATCAGATGGTGTAACATAAATTGGAGTCTCACAAGAAAAAGAGAACAAGAACAGAACAAAACAAATCTTTGTGTAGATAATGGCTAAAAAATGTAAATAAAAAAATGAATGCGATCATATCACAGGTCCAAAAAGCAGCTCAGACAACCCCAAGTAGACTATAAATAGTAACAGCAATAGGAGTAGCAGTATCAGAGTAAAAGAAAAAAATGCCTGTATGCATCACATTAAACTACTGGAAACCAGGCATAATGAGCAAATTTTGAAGGCAGCTATAACTCTTTATTTTTTAATTTTTTTATAGAGAGAGAGAGACAGGAAGGGAGAGAGATGAGAAGCATCAAATCATACTTGCATCACTTTAGTTCATTATTGCTTCTCATATGTACCTTGACCAGGGGGTTCTAGCTGAGCCAGAGACCCCTTGCTCAAGCCAGCGACCTTGGGCTCAAGTCAGCGACTATGGGGTCATGTCAATGATCCCACGCTCAAGCCAGCAATCTCGTGCTCAAGCTGGTGAGCCTGTACTCAAGCCTGTGACCTCAGGGTTTTGAACCTGGGACCTCAGCATCGCAAGTCAGCATTCTATCCACTGAGCCACCACTGGTCAGGCAGCAGCCGTAACTTTTTAAAAAGACAGGAACAAAGGTAAAAAATGACAACAGACTTTTTTTTTTTTTGCCAGAAATGTTACAGATAGTAGAGCTGGGTAGTTTAGGGAGATAAAGCATCAGGTTAGGACATGTTGAGTTTGGAGCTTCCTGTTAAGATGGAACATAGATAAACTTCACGCTGGTTGGAGCTTCCCACGACCACAGCAGAATTACAGCTAAGCTACAGAACAGCCATCGTTCAGAACCACCTAAAATCTAAATGAATAGAAGTCCTACATCTAAGGAGGTACATAAGAAGCCACGTGGAGACTGGGAGGAGGGGAGAGGGGTGTCCCACACCCATGGGTCGCCGATGAAGTCAGGAGGGAAATCTCTGCTGCAAAGTTGCCCAGCCCAGGGTTCCAGTGCCCAAAACTCATGGCTATGAAAACCAGTGGAGATGTAGGCTGAGTGAGAGAGGGCTACTGGAGGTCCAGGCAGCTCCTCTTAAAGGGCCCGCACAGACTTTTGCGGACTCACTTGCTCTGAGCTTCAGCACTGGAGCAACAACTCAAAGGCACCAGGGACACATGGAGATGGATTGAAGTGTCTGGAGTCAGGATGAGGGCAGGAATGGCTGCTTTCCACCAAAGAGATGTGCTGAGCCCTTCCCACACAGAGCCACAGGTGCCTTATCTGAGTCTCCATCAACTTGGCTATCACTGTTAGCTCTGCCTTGGTGACTCACTGAGATGCTGCCCTTTCCCAAGCCTTTTCCATACAGCTGGCTCGTCTTGGCTCATTCTGCCAGTTTTTATGAAATCTCAAGAAGCATCTGGCCTCTATATTCCTTGTACCTCTTGTTAAGTAGCCCTAGGCCCAGTAGTACCTGCAGCTGGCTGTGGTTCCAGCTTGGCCTCTCCTGGGCATCTCCAAGCCCAGTACAAGTAGCAGCCACCTACAGATCACTTTGTAGCTCATGCTGGGTGGTCCCGAACAGGACACAGCAGTTGCTGACCTTGGCCTGTACTTCCTGGGAGGCCCAAGAGCCAGTGCATCTTGTGGACAGCTTTGGACTGTGCTGAAGCACCACCCAACCACCTTCATGATTGACACACTCAGTGGGCAGGCTCGGGGCTCAGCCCCTGCACAGCAGATCCTCTGCTGTGATCACTGCCAGTCCTTGCAGCCAATCAGCCTGGGGGATAAATCCCTTCTATTGAAAGCAATCAAGGTTCAACTACAATAGGAGGGTGTGTACAGTCCACCTAGGGGGTGCAGCTGGAGAGCCCAGCTCAGGTGACACAGCAGAATGCATCACTGGACCACAGGACACTTACTACATAATGCCAGTCGACTATGACAAGGAGACAGCAGCGCTACCGAATACATGTGGAGTTTGGGTTGTAATAGAAAACCACATAAAAATGTTTAGAATCAGAAGGCAGTTGCTATCAGAAGGTAAGGAAAGAGGCTGATGAAGAAAAGTTTTGTTTATGAAAGATTTAAAGATTTTTTTTGTGTGTGACAAAAACAAAGAGAGGGACAGGTAGGGACAGATAGACAGGAAGGGAGAGAGATAAAAAGCATCAAGTCTTTGTTGTGGCTCCTTAGTTGTTCACTGATCGCTTTCTCATATGTGCCTTGACTGGAGAGCTAAAGCAGAGCAAGTGACCCCTTGCTTAATCAGTGACCATGGGGTCATGTCTATGATCCCACGCTAAAGCCAGCAACCCTGCGCTCAAGCCAGAAACCTTGGGGTTTCAAACATGGATCCTCCGTGTCCTAGTCTGACGTTCTATCCACTGCAACAATGCCTGGTCAGTCAATTTAAAGATTTTTAACCAAACTTCTCTTACTACCGATAAAGGTGGCTAAGTATTTTCTTTTCCTGTATGAAGAGAATGCTGTGTTCTCAGTTGTCATGTGATAGTCTTTCACACTATTGAAAATTAAGAGTCACTATCCTCTCTGCGCTGAATGGACTTATAATGGATCATATATTATCTAGTCTTTTCCTCTGTCTTCAGCAGAATGTCTTATTCATCTGAAGTTTATCCCTGAATATTCTATCCTCTAAAGGTTGCCATAGATACCATCCTTAAAATCTTTTGATAATTTTTCTACAATGTTTTATTTTTTTCCTTAATGGTCAGAAAATTCTTTCTTGTTTCTGCCTCAAGCCATGGTTGTTTTCTGTGGACTTAACACCTCAACATCTTGTTTTACATACTTAGAGATAGCATTTATTCCTTTACTGCTTTCCCTCCTTACTCATTCCTTATTTAAATGAATTCTAACAGAACCTGTTCTGTCTTGTTGATTTTTTAAAATATTCTTTGTAATCTCAGTCTTGTGCACATTTTAAAAAATAGGATAGACTAAGAGAAGCTGGATAAAGAAGCTTATATAGCAGAAGTAACACATCACAATGTTTGAATGTATGAAAAAGTGAAATCACAAATCAGTGTGGATTGAAAGGCTCATACATTACCTGCCCTACGAAGAATTAGGTGGTGATTTGGAAAGAAATTATATACTTTATCAAAATAAAGTACAGAGTTAAAATTTAAATTGAACCCATAAAAAGGTTGAAGGATGACAGAAGAGTTTACACATTTGCTTTTCCTTTTAAAAGACAAAAGAATAACGATTGGTTAACAGTGAGATCAAAGAAGAAATTAAAAAATTCCTAGAAACAAATGATAATGAGTATACATCAACTCAAAATTTATGGGACATAGCAAAAGCAGCCCTGAGAGGGAAGTGTACAGCATTACAGGCATACCTCAAGAAGCTAGAAAAAGTTCAAATAAACAACTTGACCCTGCATCTAAAAGAACTAGAAAAAGAACAGCAAGTAAAGCCCAGAGCTAGTAGAAGGAAGGAAATAATAAAGATCAGAGCAGAAATAAATGACATAGAGGCTAAAGAAACAATACAGAGGATCAATGAAACCAGGAGCTGGTTCTTTGAAAAGGTAAACAAGATCGATGAACCTTTAACCATACTTTCCAAGAAAGAGAGGACTCAAATAAATAAAATTAGAAATGAGAGTGGAGAAATAACAACAGACACAACAGAAATACAAAATATTGTAAGAAAATACTATGAAGAATTGTATGCCCAAAAACTAGACAACCTAGATGAAATGGACAAATTCCTTGAAACATATAATCTTCTAAAAATTAATCTGGAAGAATCAGAAAACCTAAACAGACTGATTACAACAAATGAGATAGAAACAGTTACCAGAAAACTCCCAAAAAAGAAAAGTCCTGGGCCTGATGGCTTCACAAGTGAATTCTACCAACTATTCAAAGAAGAACTAACTTCTGTCCTTCTCAAGCTATTTCAAAAAATTCAAGAGGAAGGAAGACTTCCAAGCTCCTTTTATGAGTCGAGTATAATTCTGATTCCAAAACCAGGCAAAGACAACACAACGAAAGAAAATTATAGGCCAATATCCCTGATGAATTTAGATGCTAAAATCCTCAACAAAATATTAGCAAACCAGATCCAGCAATATATAAAAAAAAAAAAAAATCATATACCATGATCAAGTGGGATTTATTCTTGGGAGGCAAGGCTGGTAAAATATTTGCAAATCAATCAATGTGATTCATCACATAAACAAAAGGAAGGAGAAAAAAACATGATACTTTCAATAGATGCAGAAAAAGCATTTGGTAAAATCCAGCACCCATTCATGATCAAAACTCTCAGCGAAGTGGGAATACAGGGAACAAACCTCAACATGATAAAGGCCATCTATTAAAAACCCACAGCCAACATCATACTCAATGGGCAAAAATTAAAAGCAGTCCCCTTAAGATCAGGAGCAAGGCAAGGGTGCCCCCTTTCACAGCTCTTATTCAACATAGTTCTGGAAGTCCTAGCCACAGCAGTCAGACAAGAAAAAGAAATAAAAGGCATCCAAATGGGAAAAGAAGAAGTAAAACTATTATTATTTGCAGATGATGTGATACTGTATATAGAAAACCCTAAAGTCTCAGTCAAAAAACTACTAGACCTGATAAATGAATTCAGCAAGGTGACAGGATATAAAATTAATACTCAGAAATCAGAGACATTTTTATACACTAACAATGAACTATCAGAGAAATTAAGGAATCAATCCCCTTTACCATTGCAACCAAAAAATAAAGTACCTAGGAATAAATTTAACCAAGGAGATTAAAGACTTGTACTCGGAAAATTATAAAACATTGATAAAAGAAATCAGGAAAGATACAAACAAGTGGAAGCATATACCGTGCTCATGGTTAGGAAAAATAAACATCATTTAAATGTCTATATTACCCAAAGCAATTTATAAATTCAATGCAATACTGATTAAAATACCAATGACTTACTTCAAAGATATAGAACACATATTCCAAAACTTTATATGGAACCAAAAGAGAACATGAATAGCCTCAGCAATCTTGAAAAGGAAGAATAAAGTGGGAGGTATCACACTTCCAGATTACAAGTTATAGTACAAGGCCATTGTACTCAAAATAGCCTGGTACTGGCATAAGAACAGGCATATAGATCAATGGAATAGAACAGAGAACCCAGAAATAAACCCACAGCTCTATGGACAAGTGATATTTGACAAAGGAGGTAAGAGCATACAATGGAGTAAAGACAGCCTCTTTAATAAATGGTGTTGGGGAAATTGGACAGCTACCTGCAAAAAAATGAAACTAGACCACCAATTTACAACCATTAACAAAAATAAACTCAAAATGGATAAAAGACTTAAATGTAAACCGTGAAACCATAAGTATCTTAGAAGAAAACATAGGCAGTAAGGTCTCCGAAATCTCTCGCAGCAATATATTTGCCTTGATCTCCATGGGCAAGTGAAATGAAACACAGGATAAACAAATGGGACTATATCAAACTAAAAAGCTTCTGCACAGCTAAAGACGGTAAGAACAGAATAAAAAGACAAACTACACAATGGGAGAAAATATATATATATTTTGTGTGTGTGTGTGTGTGTGTGTGTGTGTGTGTGTGTGTGTTTTTCCAAAGCTAGAAACGGGGAGGCAGTCGGACAGACTCCTGCATGCGCCCGACCGGGATCCACCTGGCACGCCCACCAGGGGACGATGCTCTGCCCATCTTGGGGCATCGCTCTGCCGCAATCAGAGCCATTCTAGCACCTGAGGTAGAGGCCACAGAGCCATCCTCCGCGCCTGGGCCAAATTTGCTCCAGTGGAGCCTTGGCTGTGGGAGGGGAAGAGAGAGACAGAGAGGAAGGAGAGGGGGAGGGGTGGAGAAGCAGATGGGCGCTTCTCCTGTGTGCCCTGGCCGGGAATCGAACCCGGGACTCCTGCACGCCAGGCCAACGCTCTACCACTGAGCCAACCGGCCAGGGCCACAATGGGAGAATATATTTTTTAATACGTCTGATAAGGGGTTAATAACCAAAATTTATAAAGAACTTGTAAAACTCAATACCAGGAAGACAAACAATGCAGTCAAAAAATGGGCAAAAGAAATGAATAGACACTTTTCCAAAGAGGACACACAGATGGCCAATAGGCATATGAAAAAATGCTCAACATCACTAGTCATTAGAGAAATGCAAATTAAAACCACAATGAGATATCACCTCAAGCCAGTTAGAGTGGCGCTCATCAACAAAACAACACAGAGTAAGTGCTGACAAGGATGTGGAGAAAAGGGAACCCTCCTGCACTGCTAGTGGGAATGCAGACTGGTGCAGCCACTGTGGAAAACATTGTGGAGATTCCTCAAGAAATTAAAAATCAAACTGCCTTTTCACCCAGCTATACTTAGGAATACACCCCAAGAACACCATAGCACTGTTTGAAAAGAAGAAATGCACCCCCATGTTTATGGCAGCATTGTTCACAATAGCGAAGATCTGGAAACAGCCCAAGTGTCCATCAGTGGACGAGTGGATTAAAAAGTTTTGGTTCATATATACTATGGAATACTACTCAGCCATAAGAAATGATGACATCGGATCATTTACAACAACATGGATGGACCTTGATAACATTATACTGAGCGAAATAAGTAAATCAGAAAAAACTAAGAACTGTATGATTCTATACAGAGGTGGAACATAAAAATGAGACTCAGAGACATGGACAAGAGTGTGGGGGTTACTGGGTGGTGGGGAGGGGCGATTGAGAGGGTTAGAGGAGGGGAGGGGCACAAATAAAACCAGTTAGAAGGTGACGGAAGACAATTGGACTTTGGGTGATGGGAATGCAGCATAATCAAATGTCAAAATAACCTAGAGATGTTTTCTCTGAACATATGTACCTTGATTTATCATTGTCACCCCATTAAAATTAATTTTTAAAAAAAGACATAAAAGAGAATACAGATGAAAGTTTTGGTGTAGGGTATAAAAATTTAAATCTTCTGCATATACAGTATGAGAAATACCTTACCTAAATTAAAGAGGGAGGCAAGCTAAGAAGAATATCTCAAGGATTACAGAAATTTAATATTCTGAATATAACAATAACAAAAATGGATATGATAAAATAACTAGCATAAGCATATAGTTCACAATAGAGCAAAGATAAAGGTAGTTTCTAAACATGGCAGATGTTCTACCTCCCTTATAAAGATATAAAATCAAATTAATGAGATGTCATTTTTGCCTAATATTTATTTATTTTTGTGTATATTACTTTATAATGGCTGGTTTCGGTGTGATTACATTTGTGTGTCAGTGAAAATGTAAATTGTTAACATCATTTACTAAACTCATTCTGACATTTATGTTTTAAAAATTACTGACTCAAGTCATTGTCCTTTTAGGATTTTTTTCCAGGGAGGCAGTCAGAGATTAGGACAAAGAGTATTAATATTTGCATTAATAATTTAAAAAGAAAGAGGGGTAAAGAGAGAAAGAATAGGAAATGACTTACATGTCCCAAAATAGAGGAAGTAGTTAAAATAATTATAGTACAGTCTTTTTTTTTTTTTTATCTTGAGGCAGAGACAGAGAGAGGGACAGATAGAGACAGACAGGAAGGGAGAGAGATGAGAAACGTCAATTCTTCGTTGCGATTCCTTAGTTGTTCATTGATTGATTTCTCATATTTGCCTTGATGGGGGGAGGGCTACAGCAGACCGAGTGACCCCTTGCTTGAGCCAGCGACCTTGGGCTCAAGCTGGTGAACCTTGCTCAAACCAGATGAGCTCACACTCAAGCAGGCGACCTTGGGGTCTCAAACCTGGGTCTTCTACATCCCAGTCCAATGCTCTCTCCACTGTGCCGCCGCCTGGTCTGGCTATAGTACAGTCTTATGATGGAAAAGTTTTGTGACCATTAAAAATCATGTCTTTGAACACTTTAATAATAGGAAAATCTCAAAATATAATGTCAGCTAGAAAAGTAAAATACAAAACTTAGAAAATAATCTGAATTTAGTTTTAAAAATTGTACCTATTCATTTAAGGCATTTCTACACCAAAATGTTAACAGTGATTATCTGTGCAACCAAAGCAATATATTGTCAATTTTCTAAAGTAACTATGTATTATTTTTACAATTTGCAAAGGTTTTTCTTTTTAAATTAAATTTATTGGGTGACATTAATAAGATAATATAGGTTTCAAGACAATTTTATAATACTTGATCTGTATATTGCATTGTGTACCCACCACCCAGAGTCAAATCATCATCTCTCACCATATATTTGGTTCCCTTTAACCTTTACTACCTCCCTTCCCTCTGGTG
This sequence comes from Saccopteryx leptura, assembly GCF_036850995.1. Taxonomy (NCBI): domain Eukaryota; kingdom Metazoa; phylum Chordata; class Mammalia; order Chiroptera; family Emballonuridae; genus Saccopteryx; species Saccopteryx leptura. The sequence goes on from NC_089508.1 coordinate 126,765,114, forward strand.
ACCACCATTCTATTGTCTGTGTCTGTGAGTTTCAGTTTAATATCCTACATATGAGTGAAATCAGATGGTTCTTCGTTTTTTCTGTCTGACTTATTTCACTTAGTATGATAGTCTCAAGGTCTAGCCATGTCAAAACGGCAGTATTCTATCTTTTCTTATGGCCGAGTAGTATTCCATTGTATGTATGAACCACATCTTCTTTATCCAGTCATCTATCTTAGGACATTTGGGTTGTTTCAGTGTTTTTGCCATCGTGTGTAAGAATAGACCTCCAACAAAACAAAAAGGCAACTAATCCAATGGCAGAAGAGATTTGCTAACAACCAGCTCCAAAAATATTCTTTTTTTTAATTTAATAATAAAAGCCATATTTTCATCAGGGCTGAATTTAGAAAAGACAACATGATTTTGAGGACTTTATAGATTTTTGGGATTTGTGTGTGACAGAGACAGAGCGATAGGTGAGGACAGACAGGAAAGGAGAGAGATGAGAAGCATCAATTCTTTGTTTTAGCACCTTAGTTGTTCATTGATTGCTTTCTCATATGTTCCTTGACCCGGGTGGGAGGGAGGCTACAGCAGAGTGAGGGACTCCTTGCTCAAGCCAGCGACCTTTGGGCTCAAGCCAGTGACCATGGGGTTATGTCTGTGATCCCACACTCAAGCTGGATGAGTCTGTGCTCAGGCTGGTGAACCCACACTCAAGCTGGATGAGTCTGTGCTCAAGCTGGCAACCTCGGGGTTTTGAACCTGGGTCCTCTGCATCCCAGTCTGATGATTTATCCAATGTGCCACCACCTGGTCAGGCTATAGATAGAAGTTGAGCATTACAAACAATTCCCTTCACCAGAGAGTTGGGTTATGTTGCAGAGAGGAGTGAACAGCAGTTTCTGGTAGACTATATTACCAGATATCTCTTGATTGAGTAGGACAAGGACGAGGCTGAGCAGCTTGAAGGAGGAAGGATGGAATGAGGCTCACTCTGAGCCTCTTTTCCTTTGCACTCATTAGCATTGTGAATCTCCAGGAGTAAAGTAGAATGTGTATATATAGCATTTCCCAAATCTGTTTGACTGTGGAGGTTTTTTTAAACAGACCCAGTAATATCTTAAAGGGCACAATTTGGGAAACATTGATGTAGGAATATTCAAGAGGATTGCCAAGGTTAAGGTTTGCACATGGTGGCTCACAGTCTAAGTCCAACCAACCTATGCTGTTGAAGTTCTAAGTTCGTCCCCTAAGTTCAAAGCGCATTCGTCAAACCACTGTTTTGAACTCTGCATCTAGTATATCGCTTGTCTCTATTTTGTTTAGTTCTTTCATTTGAGACATGTTTCTTTGTCTTCTAATCTTGGGAGTATCCTTGTGTTTGTCTCTATGTATTAGTAGGTGTTTGTTTCTATGTCTCCTGTGCTTGGTAGAGTGATCTAATATAGTATGTGTTCTTTAGGGTCCAGTGGCACAACTTCCCTGTTCACCTGAGCTAAGCAGTCAAGGTGAGCCCCCCGTATATACTGTGTATACTCTCCTGACTTGATTGCTATTGGCATGCAATGGGATGGATTTACTCCCAAGTCAATTTGTTGCAAGGACTGGCTGTGACCACCTTGGAGGATCAGTTGTGTAAACAGCAACCACACAGAGCAGGACTTACTTCATCAGGCCTCTGGTGTCTGCTGAGTCCTCCCACTGAGTGTGTTGCTTGTGGAGGTGGTTGGGTGATGTTTTGATGTGGTCCACAGTGGTGATGTTTTGAAGCTGTCCACAGGGTGCACTGGCTCTGGGGCCTCCCAAGAGGTGCAGGCCGAGGTCAGCTGCTACTTACGTTCTGTCCAGGGCCATCTGGCATGAGCTACAAAGCAGTCTGCAGATGTTTGTTACTTGTGCTGAGTTTTGAGAGGTGTAGGATAGGCTAAGCTGTGAACTGATGCCAGTTCCTGCTAGTGCTAGTGGGCCCTGAGCCACTTAGTGAGAGGTATGGGGCACACTGAATCTTGCTGCTGCTTTTTTGAGAGATTTTAGGAAAATTTGAAGCGTAAGCCAGGACAGATCATTCATATAGAAAAGCCACTGGAAACAGCTTGGGTGGGCCTGAAAGTTGTCTGGGGCAGAGTCTCAAGGAATCACCAGGGCAGGGTGAACAGTGTGGACCAGGTTGGTGGAGACTGAGATATGGTGCCTGCCTGTAGCTCTAAGAAGGGGGAGGACTCAGAAAAGGAATAATAGCCTCTCTCTACACATTACTACCTAGGAGAAAGCTGCCCCTTCAGCTCTCAAGTTGATGCCAGACAACTCAGTTCCTCCCCATATCTTCCTGGAGCCTTTTGAGCTGCTGCCCCAGCCCAGAGCTCAGAGAGAGTGAGTCCGAGTAAGTCCATGCATGGGCTCTTTAAAAGGATCTGCCTGCCTGGGACTTCAGCAGCCTCCGTCTTACTCAGCCACAATCCCTGCTGGTTTTTGCAGCCAGAAGTTATGGGGACTTCTTCCTGGCACTGGAACCCTCCACTGGGGGACCTGGTGTGGGGCTGGGACCCCTCACTCCTCGGGGGGCGGACCTCTCTAAACATACTTTACTAATCAAAACATTTAAAATGTCATTTTCAATATTTAACTTTATTTGTATGCATTTTTAGGAAGAAAGACTTGATTTTAGAATATATTGCGACTTTTAAAATATTTAACTGAACATTATTTTTATTTGCTACAAGTTCAAATTGATATTACCTGTCATTTTAGCTAAAATACTTTCTATTTTATAATTGTCTATTGGAAGATTATTAAGAAGTATTGGCATATAAATTATTACAGGTTTATTAAGAGTAGTCAGAATTAAGATAAAATGTTTTTGTCCATTAACTTTTTATTAGTCTTTCTGTCAGTTTCAATTTAAAAATAGTTTTCAAAAATTATGTAATAATGAAATGTAAAAACACAGCAATGTGACTTTTCCCCTGTATATCCATTCATATCAGGTGTGATAATTGGCATTTTTTATTTCCAGTAAGGGAAGATGTGCTGGTAAAAATGGAGTAATATGAACTTGTTTTTAGTAAAGGAAATTCATACTTTACCTGCTCATTAAATGACTTCTAGGATGTTATGGCTGTGGTAGATAAGGATACATATGAATTTTACTTTTTTTTTTTCCTGAAACTCAAGTAAAAAATTCCATATAATGTTCGAGGTAAATATTAAATAATAGAAGTCCTGGAACAAGTGACTAATGGCCTGGCAGGATTCAGCGTTGGCTAGATAGCAGGAAACTCTTAGTCATTAGTGGAATATTTTAAGTCTGAAGCACCAGATATATGATAGTTGGTGTTGATTTTAATCGAAGGATAAATCCTGATAATTTATTTTGCTTATTTTGTAGCAGTAATTACAACTTTAAGAGTAAAGTTTAAACTCAAGCCAACTCTGACGAATTTGGTAATCCTGAATTTTACGTCTAGGAATTCCCTAATATGTATTAGAGGTGCCTCTAATATTAATACCTGGGTTGTAGTTCTTGACTGCCATTAACCTGCTATGTAATTGAATTAGAAACTGAAATTCTGTGACTTTTATTTTTTTATAAAATGGAGGAGTTCAGTGATTTCTTACTTCCCTTATCACTCAAATTCTTTATTGAGTTGTTTTAGAAATACATGCATTAAATATAGTATGCACTCCAGAACACTTTTTCTGTCTAGATACTGAAATAAATTGATGTATTATTTGCTGAAATCGAGACATTGCCAGTTAATAATTTTGTTACCTGCCCCAGTGTATTTAATGAAACAAACCTTGTGTTAAATATCGGGAGTATTGGCTTCATGTCCCCACCCCACTGTAGACTGGATGGTTATCTCTGAGCATCAGCTTCTTTCTATTGTTAGGTATTAACAGTTGTGTCTGCACAGAATACCTCTGAGAGGCAAATAAGATAATATACGTCAGTATTTTATAAATTGTAAGTACTTTGTAATTTTAAGGTAATAATAATTTGAAAGAATTTACCAAGGTAAAGCTACTGAAAAGGAATTCAGTTTAAACTAAGTTAAAATGAAGATAAAAGTTTAACTTCATGAAGCAAGGTTTGAGGATTTTTTTTTCAATAGACAACAAAAAGCTATTTAATATTTAGTTAGATCATTTAAATTTGCAAAGCAAGAAAAAAATCTATGTGACCAGATTGTAAAGCATCTGAAATGGTGGTCTGGTTACAGCTAAACTTGCATTAAAATGGTTTTAAATAAATTTAACACATCTTCATGGTCACATTCATAAGGATGCATAATTGACAGATAAAAGTAAATGTACCTTTTTAACTCTCTAAACTTAATTTTTAGAGATAGCCCTCATTAACGGACATTGCCCATGCATTTATTCATGATTCAGTAAATATTTGTTGAGCAAAATTCTGTGTTTATTGTGTTCAGTGGTGGGATGAAATAGCCAACAAGTCAACATAATTCTCTGTCCTCACGATGCTTATGTGCTATTAGCGGAGAAAAACAATAAGCAAGTAAATAAAGCAATATTTGGTCTATGTCTACTTGAAGAAATACAAAGAGCGCTCTGGCACATTGATGGTATATCAGACAGAGAAGGCTTCTGACAGAAGGTGCAGCAGGGACCAAAGCATAGAAGCCTTTGTGTGTGTGCCATGCTCACAGATACACACATACTCATTTGTATACACGTCCTATTTTTAGAAGTGAGATTAACAATTCTCTGTGACTTTATTAAACAGTATTTTGTGGACATGTCTGTAGGGGCACATTTATCTTTTGTTTAATTGCCCTATTGTCAGATGAGAGTATGAGGAATCTAGTGTTTTTGCGTTCCTGATGGTGGTGTAAAATTTTTGGAAATGCATTTAATAGTAATTTAGAATTCATATGTTCTCATAAATAGCCCTATTCACAGTAGTTTATCTTGTGCAGGTACTTACAGGTATTTATGTTAGACTAGTGTAAATATGGAAACAGTGCAGTCTGTACAACCAGTAAGCAGGCTGATTGAATACATGGATACAATGAAAGGCTAGTTAGCTGTTTAAAAGATAAGGTACATCTGTGTAAGGTAAATAAGGTACATCTGGAGACATATCCAACTTATTAATAAAGCACATTGTAGAAAGCCTGTATAGTCTCATTTCATTTGGGGGAAAGATGAGAAAGAAGGCTATCATCAAGGTGTGTATATGCTCGTGGGTGTAAGAGAATTTTATTAATCTGCACAACAATTTGTCAATTGTGTTTATACATGATGAGTAGGATTGGAAAATCTGAACCTGGAGAGAGGACAATCAACATATTGTAAACTCTGAAAAACCAAGTAATTCTGATAGAAAACGTGAAATATTGAAATCAGGTTGATACGTAGTGATTTTTACTTTGTGATTTAAAACTTTTTGAATTTTAATTTTTTTTTAAACAAAATGCTGTGGGAGAAATAATAGATATCTCCAAATGCCAGCTACTATAGCTTTTTTTCCTGGAAAATGACTCACATTCTATAACTAACTGCTAAGGCATTTAGGTGTTGTGTATTCAATATTAAAAGCAAATTGGTTTTGTTACACTAACCAACTGTTTTATTTAGCACATGTACTTTGTAAGTAGAGACTCACCTGGCAGAGCAGAGACCTTACTGTGCATTGGAAGAGAGAATATAAAATCAGGGAGTCCAGTTAGAATGGACCTTGGAGATCTAAGCATCTAGTCTACCTGAGCTGGAGAGTCAGTTAAGTGACTTGCCTTTATCACTAGTTACTTAGCATTAAAGTCATGACTGATACCTAGGTTTTCAGTGCCCACTACCCTAATCCTAATCACAGAAGTTCCCTGCTGAGCTCAGCAAACAGCAGTTAAATTAAGACTTTTAGCAGCTCACCTAGTTAGGGAGAATTAAAATCTGTGCAACCAGCAGAGGCTGAGGGATTAAGCCGTGGATGAAGGGTCGCATTCCAAGTACCAGCCTCAGCTGTCCTACCCCAACAAGCTTGCAAACCACACACACACAAAATTGGAAGACAGAGAAATGTAATCCAAATGAATCAACAAGAGAAATCCCCAGAGAAAGAACTGAATGAGATGGAAGTAACCAAATTACCAGATGCAGAGTTTAAAATAATGCTTGTTAGGATGATTAAGGACCTTAGAACTACAATGGATGGACATAATGAGCACCTAAATAAATAGCAAGCATCAAAAAGGACACTGAAATTATAAAAAAGAGTTAATCAGAAATGAGGACTACAATAGAAGAAATCAATAGCAGGCTGGATGAAGCAGAGGATCTAATCAGTGACTTAGAGGACAAAATAAATGAAAACACAGAAACAGCAGCAAAAGAGAGGCTCAAAAAGTCTGAGGAAACTATAAGAGAACTCTGACAATATGAACAGAAATAACGTCTGCATCATTTAGGGCAGGGGTCCCCAAACTTTTTACACAGGGGGCCAGTTCACTGTCCCTCAGACTGTTGGAGGGCCGGACTATAAAAAAAACTGAACAAATCCCTATGCACACTGCACATATCTTATTTTAAAGTAAAAAAACAAAACAGGAACAAATACAATATTTAAAATAAAGAACAAATAAATTTAAATCAACAAACTGACCAGTATTTCAATGGGAACTATGCTCCTCTCACTGACCACCAATGAAAGAAGTGCTCCTTCTGGAAGTGCGGCAGGAGCCGGATAAATGGCCTCAGGGGGCCGCATGCGGCCCGCAGGCGTAGTTTGGGGACCCCTGATTTAGGGGTTCCTAAAGAGAAAAGAAAGAACAAGGAATAGAGAACCTGTTTGAAGAAATAATAGCTGAAAACATTCCTAAATTAAGTTCACTTTAGCAAGTCTATTTTCAAGACAAAGGTAATTTATGTTCTCTTAATTTCCAAGTTTAGTCTTCTAAGAGTCTATTGTGGCCTGACCGGGCAGTGGCGCAGTGGATAGAGAGTCGGACTCGGATGTGGAAGACCCAGGTTCGAGACCCCGAGGTCGCCAGCTTGAGCGAGGGGTTACTTGGTCTGCTGAAGGCCCACGGTCAAGGCACGTATGAGAAGGCAATCAATGAACAACTAAGGTGTCACAACACGCAATGAAAAACTAATGATTGATGCTTCTCATCTTTCTGTTCCTGTCTGTCCCTGTCTATCCCTCTCTCTGACTCTCTCTCTGTCTCTGTAAAATAAAATAAAATAAAAAATAAATTAAAAAAATGTATGAAAAAAAAAAAAAAGAGTCTATTGTGGTCACACATATTGACAAAGTGGGTCAGGTGTACCATTTTGCAGTGATGACCATGCATCTGGTGTGCCTGAGACAGTCCACGCTTATGTCAACTCATGTAATTATGAAAAGCGCCTTCTTTCACTCTCTAAGGTATATGGGTGAGGTCAATATATTTCACAGACACTCCAAGTATTGCCAACTTATAGAATCTGAAAAGTCCTCTATGGCAGTGGTCCCCAACCTTTTTTGGGCCACGGACCGGTTTAATGTCCGAAAATATTTTTACGGACCAGCCTTTAGGGTGGGATGGATAAATGTATCACGTGACTGAGACAAGTGTCAAGAGTGAGTCTTAGACGGATGTAACAGAGGGAATCTGGTCATTTTTTAAAAATAAAACATCGTTCAGACTTAAATATAAATAAAACGGAAATAATGTAAGTTATTTATTCTTTCTCTGCGGACTGGTACCAAATGGCCCATGGACCGGTACCGGTCCGCGGCCCGGGGGTTGGGGACCACTGCTGTATGGTACTGGGGTAGAGGTCTTGGATGACAGATTTAAAGAATCTCTGTGCGAGCTGTGCCGAATGTCAGAGGCTGCCATGAGCCTGAAGGGGAAGTGGTGGTTTCTACTAGGTCGTCACAACAGTGGAGCTTACTGAAGAAATGGCATTTGAGCTGAGCATAGAAGGTCAGGGGATTACAGGATTGATCAGGTTACATGAAGATGAGAAAGGATGACACTTCAGCTACAAGAAGGCTCCAAGTACATTTGGAGAAGAGTGAGCTGCTCCATTTGCCACTGTTGAGACAAATCAGATTACGAAAGTATACATCTTGGGAAGGTTGTGTGTAGACCAGATTGTTGAACGCCTTGTCTGAAGGTTGGGATTTGTTGAGTAGCTGGAAGACCTTAGCTATTTTCAGGGATAGAAAGAATAAGAAGCACTTGAAAGGGCTTAATGTAGTGGAGGGCTCAGAGAGGACAATGTGTGAGTCCCATTAGGAGAGCTTTGTACCCAATCAGGTGTGATGTTTAAGACCCTTATGTAGGTGATCACAGTGGAAAGAGAAACTCTTTCATTTTCAGTGGCTCAGACGTGTTTATAAAATGTCAGTTTGATATTTCTGCAGAAGAAGATAGAACAAGATTTGTGAATTTGTAGTATTTAAGATAAGGGAGAGGAAAAGATTGAGGCTTTACACTAAACAAATAGAGGGACTCTCTGTATAAATCTAAAGTTATGATCTTAGTTGACTTAGGCAAAGAGTTTGTCTCTGTTACGGTTGTGTTGTGCTCTGATAATGAATGCTCTGATTTTTAAATAGCTTTGGAGAAGTAGAAGTATAATTAAAGTATGACCAGTTTGCTTAATACTTCATCTTTGTATAATTTGTGCCTCAATTATAATTTTGATGTTTAGCTGTTAAACAGAAGTTCTACAGGTAACTTTTTCTGGACACAAGAATGGATTTAGAGATTATCAGAGAGCAGACTTGAATTTGAATTTGATGTCATTATTTTGTTATAAAGAAAGAATCCATTTTGCAGTGCTAAAACACCAGAAGGAAGATGGTATGTCTGAACATTTTTTAAATGGTGGCTATATTTAAAAGATGCTAAATTATACAATAATGTCATAGTTGGCAGAATATGGCTGTTTATAGCCTTGATTTCATGTGGTTTTAGTGCTGGATTCGTGTGTCTCTCATTTCTAGGTTACGGTGGTGTTGAGAATATCTTCCTATTGATGCCTGCTTAAGAATTTCCAGAAATAAAAAGGATAGTACACTGCTATACAGTTTGAGAGGTGTTTTTCTATAGTATCAGCATTTAAATGCTACTACTCTTTCATAAATATTCTATGTTGTTCTAATATTTTAGTGGTACGTGTACTTTACGAAGCAACCTTTGCTCACTGCCAGAATTTCTCTGCTTGTCCTCTGTTACCTGAGCATTGCAGACCTCGCCGTGATAACGGATGTGAGAGACCTTTTAGCCAGATTCCAGTTTGGTGATGGTTTTCTTCTAAGTTTTTAGAGTTCCTCTTCATTGTATACTCCTGCACAAATTTGAGTAGCTGTGGTTTCTTATAATTTTGTTAAAGATCTGGATGAGGCACTCTTTGAATTGTTACTTTTCACACCACACTATCATCTGAAGAAATAAAAACTGCTAGAATTTGGACTTCTGAATCTGAATCTTTAAAAAGGCTAATGCTGTTTATCTCTTGCCTTTATGTCTTAGAACATTGGTTTTTATTAGAGTCCATATAAATCCTTAAGCACATTGGAACCAAGGTCAGCTTTCCCTTTTTATTTGTCTAAACGTAATGAGCAGACATCCAGTCCTCCCCTCCCTGTGGGTAGAGAGGATCTCACTGAGGAGGCCTGGTTGTGATTCAGGGTAAAAGGAGAGAAGGCTATCTGTTTTCTGGGCTCTCCGCTGTGGTCTGTGCGTCAGGAGCATTAAAGGCACACCTTTTTTAATGAGTGCTTTTGATGTCAGGAAAATGTCAGATGACTTCCTTAAAAGCTTTGAAACATCTCTCCTACACACAGAATGGGAGGGGTATTTTGTGTTCATTTTATTTTATAACTTCCTTCCATTGTTTATGCAAGTCATTTGTTTAAACCAATGGCCGTTCTCTGCAAAGGCTGCTTATAGGAAGAAGCACACACCCAGCAGACCTCCCCAGTAGAGTTCATTCTTCTGCTATCAGATTTGGTTTTTCCTCTACCTTAGGCATAATTTAGGTCCTGGGGAGAGGGACGCTATAGTCTGTGGGATTATTCTCATGGAACTCTTATACCCTTGCTTTGAAATTGATTTGACTTTGAAATTGTTTGTATGTAGGCGTGGCAAACTACCTTTGTGAGTTTGTGTTCACATTGCATTGTGCCCCTCACCAGTCTCCTATCAGTTCAGCAGCTGTGGTGATGGACATTCCAGGTCATTGGATAACTTCAAGTTTCTTCATTTTGGAATGACCTGTACAAAATCCATAACACCAACTTCAGTTGGGCCTCAGACTGCTGGGAAGTCCTATTAGGTTTTTCTAGTCTGCTCCCTCTCCCTTCCCTGTATTTGGGATTGTTTTAAACCCCATGCTCTTCAAGCCTGCTGTTCCCTTACTGTCTGCAGAAGACCACATTTCTCAGTCCGTTGGGATTTGAAGTTCTTTTTGTGATATGATGTATGGCCAGTTCTTGGTGACAGTTCTTTGAGTATTACGTCTGCTGGATATTGCTGTTTGTAATATCTATTAGGTCAGACTTGTTGTGTTCATAAAGTCCTTTAGAGCCTTACCTAAGTTTTGTTTACTTAATGTGGCCATATTTAAGAAAGGTATGATTAAAGATTTGCTCCATTCTTGTATTTCTATAACTGCTTTCTACATTCAGAAGCAATTGTATAATGTATTGGGAATCATGGTTTATTTTCCTGGTGGATTACTGTTTTGTCAAATCTACATTGCCTTGGATTGTAAAATGCATCCTGATTTCAGAGACATTAACATGTGACAAAGTGCATCTTAGAATCAAGGCAATATGCTATTTATTTTATCAGTAGGAAACATTTGTTTCTTGATTAAGTCTTGTTGCCTTCAATTACATTTTGTCTGATAGTGACATAACTGTGCCTGCTTTCTTTTTCAGGAATTGCCTGATACATAGTGTTCTTTTATTTTCAAGCTTTTGATGTCCTTTTGTTTTAGGGTTATCAGCAGTGGACAACTTTATGCTTCCTGTCTTTATGCCCATGTGAGAGCCCTGCCAACCTGTCTTAGTTTGTTTCTATTTACCAAGAGGTTATCCCTTAAAATTTTGACCTGTGTATTTAGCCATCTCTCCCTACCCCTAGCAGCACTTATGGTAAATCACCCAAAAATTTTAACACTTTATCCTGTTTTTACTGCCTTCTTGCTCATATACTGTGCCTTCCCTCAAGTATACTCTTTGGACTGCAATTTCTATTTTCTTGGATTTTTAAAAAATTTATTTTGCTAGATTATACCTTATAGTGAATTTCTCAGAAAGGTTATATGAAAAGTAAATTTTTGAAGACTGCATATCTGAAAATATTTTATCTGCTCTCATAGAAAGTTTTATTATCTTAGAGCATATCTTTAGGAATCTTTTCCTCATTCATGCAATAGTTCTGCCTGTTTTATTCTCTGTAAGAATTCTTCTATTTTATGGTCTGGATTTCTTTCTTCTCGCCAGTGCGTACTGTCCAGCGTGGAGCAGTCCTTGTAAAAAGAGACACGCATGTGTGTGTTTAGTTCTGTTAGAATTGGATGACGTTAGGTTCTTGGCTGTTGATTGCTTCTGCTCCTTGTCCTGCTCTCCCTGTTAGACTTTACCACCACATGCTACTGCTCGTCCTCAAGTGTTCTGTCCTGGCCGAATCCCTGCATTTACTTTCCAGTTCACTAACTCTGTCGCTAAGTCCAGTTTGCTTTTCTGCCTGTATTTTTTAATAGACATTTAGTTTTAGATTTATGGAAAAGTTATGAAGATAGTACAGAGTTCTCATTTATCTTACAGTTTCCCCCATTGTTAACACCTTACATCAGTGTGATACATTTGTCACAGTTAAATAATACTGATAAGTTTTTTTTTTATTAATTATAGTCCATACTTTATTCAGATTTCCCTAGTTTTTAATTTAATGCCCTTTTTCTGTGTTTCAGGATCCTATCCAGATACCACATTACTTTTAGTTATCATGGCTCATGAGGCTTCTCTTGGCTGTGACAGTGCCTCAGACTTTTGTCTTGTTCGATGACCTCGACAGTGTTAAGGAGCATTGGTCATGTATTTTGTAGAGTGTCCCTCATTTACGGTTTGTCTGATACTTTCTCATGATTGTCTTGGGAATATGGATTTTTTTGGAGAAGGATTTTCATTCTCATCACATCATATCATCTCTATATGCTTACTAACATGACTGATCGCTGTGGGTGTTGACCCTGGTTACCTGGCTGAGGTAGTGCTTGTCAGGGGTCCCCACTGTGAAGGCATTTCTTTTTTCCTTTTCCATACTACACACTGTGGAAGGAAGTCACAATGCACAGCCTACCCTTACGGAGTGGGGAGTGAGGCTCCACCTCCTTGTGGACAAAATATCTACACAAACTATTTAGAATTCTTCTGCACAGATTTATCTTCTGCATTTATTCATTTATTCAATCATTCGCTAATGTTTTCTTAAGCATTTTTACAGCCCTGTTCATGAGATAGATTTTTCTATAATTTTCTGGTAATGTTCATCTGGTTTTGATTATAGGATAATGCTTTCTTTATAGAATGACTTGAGGAAATTGTGGAGAATTAGTATTGTTTATCCTGTAAGTGTGGTAGAATTCACCAGGGAAACCATCTGGGTCGGGTGCTTTCTTTATATAAGATTTTGTAATTGTTGACTTTTTAAAATAGTCATAGAGCTATTAATTCTCCTTGTCTAGGTTTTCCTAGTTTATGTTTTTCAAAGAATTACATCTAAGTTATCCAATATGAGGGCATAGAGTTGTTTGTAGTATGCCTTTATTATTCTTTTAATACCCACAAGATCAGTAGTGATGGCCCCTCTTTCGTATCAGATGTCAGTAATTTGTGGCTTCTTTTTTCTTGGTGCCTGGTAGAGGTTTATTAATATATTGACATCTTCAAATAACCAGCTTTTAGTCTGATTTTATTTTCTCTGTTTTTCTGTTTTCCTTTTCATTGATTATTGCACTGATTTTTATTATTTCCTTTTTTTTGCTTGCTCAAGGCTTAATTTGTTGTTCTTTCTATGGTTTCCTAGGTAGAAGCTTAGGTTATTGACTTTAAATTTTTTTCTTTTATAATAGATGCATTAATGCTATAAATTTCCCTCAACATACCACTCCTGTTGCATCCTACAAATTTTGATAAGTTCTGTTTTCATTTTCATTTTCATTCAGTTCAAACTATTATCTAATTTTTTGTGACTCCCACTTTGACCCATGAATTATTTAGGTATGTATTTATTTTCAAATATTTGGGGTTTTCTATCTGTAATTCTCTTATCTCTCATTTAACTCCATTATGATCAAAGAACATACTTTTTATGATTTTTATTATTTTAAATCTTTTAAAATGTGTTTCATGACCAGATGTTTCTCTTGGTGAATTTTTCATGTAAATTTAAGAACAATATGCATTCTGCTGTTGTTAGTTGGAATATTTTATAAATGCCAATTAGATCAAGTTGCTTGATAACGCTGTTGAAGTCATCTATGTCCTTAATTTTTTTCCTCTTTAATCTGTGATTTACTGATAGAGGGTGATTAAACTCTCCAACTATAACAGTGAATTTACTTAATTTTCCTTACAGTTCTGTCAGTTTTTGCCTCCTTCACTTTTGAAGGATAATTTTGCTGGATATAGTGAAGGTTAGTGGGTGGGTTTTTTTTTTTTTCAGCACTGAATATTTCATTCTATCAGTATTCCTAAAGGCTCAGTGCACCCCATGGCCTGCTGCCATCTGCCACTGAAAGAGCCCCAAGTGGTACATGAGTTGAGGGAGACGGGATGTCAGGCAGTCACCAGGTTAATATAGATTCATGTTTGGCTGTATGGGAGGAGGGCTCAACTTAGGGACATTGGCAGCTTCCCTTTCACCTCACCTTTGAGACATACAACGCATCTTTCCTTGTGTGTCTCAGACACTCCCTGAGCCACTGTCCCCCCACCTAGGATGAGTGCCTGCAAGTGAATCTGTCAGTGGACCCTTTAAGTGGAATCCTGGGTTTCCAACAGCCTTCTGCTTCACCTGAATGGGCAGAGGCCCTGCTGATTTTCACTGTCAGATGTTAACTGGGATTCTCTTCCTGGTGCTGGTGCTCTGGGCTGGGGGAGCCTGGCATGGGGCTGAGGTCCCTTTCTCCTCAGGGGGGGCCTCTGCAGCCGAGCTATCTCTTCAGATTCTGAACTGCAGCCCATGGGTGTGGGACCAGCCTGTTTTCATGTGTCTGCCCCTCCTGCCAGTCTCAACATAGCTGCTCCTTCATATCCTTAATCATGGGACTTCTGTTCAGCTAATCTTCAGATAGTACTGCAGGTTGATTGTTATGTAATCTAGTTGTCATTTTGGCGTGCTCAGGGAAGGAGGTGAACAGTGTTTACGCCTCCAGCTTGTCCAGAAATCCAGTCTCGTTCACTTCCAGTTAACAAGATTGATTCGTTCGTATTGGTAATAGTAAGTTAATATGGATGGAACACTTATGCTGTGCCAGGGAACAGACTCAGTGCTTTCAGTATGCTACCTCTTGTTATCTTTACATCAATGCAGTAAAGTGGACATTGTTATTATTTGCATGTATACTTAAGAAAAAAATGAAGTTTAAGAACATTAAGTAACCTGCCCAGGATTGCACAGCTGGTGTATAAATCTGAGCCAGGATAGGCCCAGACAGACATACCCATTTATACACTATACTATAAATCATCTAATACTGTAGATGATTCCATCTACCCACCAGCTTGTTTGACATCAGTTCCCTACTCAGCATACCCATCATGATTTAGCGGGCTTGTTCACAGGATGCGGTTCCATTCTGCCAGGACAAATGTGTGGTCTTTCAAGGCCCAGTTCTCAATGCTACCTCAGCTGCAGAACTGTTAGCAGTTTTTCAGCAGAAGTAACATTTTACTTCATTTTACATTTGATACCTTTCCTAGAACTGTCTGCTGTTTAATTTCCATGTTATACAGCCTTTTATGCCTCAGTGACTTCCCTGCTAAACTGTATTATCACTGGGAAGAGGATTTGTACCTTTTATCATTTGTGTCATTTATCTTAATGATTCCTGGCATGTGAGTTCTCAATTAATACAAATAAACAATGTGTCTTTGTTGAGGTTAATTCTGTTTTTAATTTCTAAATGCATCCTTTTAAATAGATTTCTTCATCAAAGTTGTTGACTTATCAATGTTTGTGTGAAGTGTATTTAAATATGAGTAGGGATCTTGAGCGTGCCTGTTTTAATCCTACTGTTCAGATTAATATTCATGAATACCCTGGAAATGGCAAATAGTTTTAGAGTTAGATACAGCTAGTGCTCGACTTACAACCACAGTTGGTTCTGACAGACAGGTTGTAACACGGTTTGGTCATAAGTTGAGTAGGCTATATGTACAGTACTGTGAAATGATATTATAAAAATCTTTGTCATATTTTATCATAATTTTCATTATTGTTATATATCATAATTTTCTTTGTTCATTTTATGCCATTTGTATCATCTCTACACCATTTTGTTTCTTATTTTTACATTCGTCAGGTTTAAGTAAAACTGCATTACCAGTACAACTGGTTTAATATTTGCAAAACATACAAAATTACAAAATACAGGTGCATACAAAAATACAAAATACAGGTGTAAAAAATACCATAGGAAACATTTTCCCAATTGCAAAACATATCAAAATATATAAACATATATGAAACATTTTATTGGCCGCTTGTGCTTGGCTGCGGATCGTTGATGTCGTCATCTGAGGCAAAAGTTGGGGTTACCGGAGTTGGTTTTTTCATAAACACTGTGAGCTTTGTCTGAATTGTATGTTTATTTTTTCTTCATAAATTTCACGATACGGACGAAAAACATCGTGCGCCATTCGTTCAATCCTTGCAAATCGTTTGATGTTTGGGTCCATTGCTTCGAAATGTATAAGAAGTTTATTCAGTAAAGATAAACCTTCTGATAATCCCTTTAGTGGTGAACTTTCTTTCAGGCTTCTCCTCTTCTTTCTCTGCTCGCATCCGTTTCCAAAATAATCCAGTTTCATCAACATTGAAAATCTGTTCTGCTAGATATCCCTCATCTGTAATTAATTCATCCAGACTATCAACAAACTTACGTGCCTCAGTGACTTCCCCGCTAAACTGTATTGTCACTGGAAAGTGTTCCAGTCACTCGAACACTATGCGTTTGGAATCTTTTCTTGAATCTCTGGAACCAGCCAGTGCTTGCTACAAATTCTTGACTGTAATCTTCTCCAGCACGCTCCTTCAGAGTCTGAAATAAACTTCTCGCCTTCATCTGCACAGTAAAAAGACTTAATGTTGTTCGTTTTTGAATTTGCTCTTCCATCCAAATATATAGCAATTTCTCCATTTCGTGGATGGGCCCGCTTCGTTCCTTTGTTATAACTGTTGATCGCATAGGTGCAAAACCTTTCATAGCTTCATGAATTCATTCTTTATCTTTCAAAATTGTCGACACAGCCTGACCAGGTGGTGGTGCAGTGGCTAGAGCGTCGGACTGGGATGCAGAGGAACCAGGTTCGAGACCCCGAGGTCGCCAGCTTGAGTGTGGGCTCATCTGGTTTGAGCAAAGCTCACCAGCTTGGACCCAAGGTCGCTGGCTCAAGCAAGGGGTTACTTGGTCTGCTGAAGGCCCACCAGTCAAGGCACATATGAGAAAGCAATAAGTGAACAACTAAGATGTCGCAACGAAAAACTGATGATTGATGCTTCTCATCTCTCCGTTCCTGTCTGTCTGTCCCTATCTATCCCTCTCTCTGACTCTCTCTGTCCCTGTAAAAAAAACAAAAAAAAACCGTCAACACAGTCGAGTATGATAACTTCGTATCACGTGCAATCACATTCACTTTCTTTCCTCCTTCGTACTGCTTAATTACTTTCATTTTTGTGTCGAGATCGATGGCCTTTCCTTCTTGGCAGGCTGAAGCGTAGGCAAAGACAATCTCCTCTTGATAGACATCTTGGGAGGGGTTTGATGAAAAATATCCAAGACACAAAACACAAATTGCTGGGATAACAGTTGAAATGGTGCACACGGAGATGGTAGTGCTGCCGGAAGCTGGTCCGCACTGTCGTTCGCACAGCTGGGCAACACTTGTGCTGCCAGACACGGAGCAGTCCTGGCTAGCAATTGTGGTCGTAAAGTCAAATGGTCATAAGTTGCATAGGTCGTAAGTCAATCAATACCTGTAGAGGCTCCTTGTTATACTTTTATCAATAAAGGTATCTTAATTTGCATGTAAATATCAAGGAGATTCAGGATATTTGGGAGTCGTTTTTATGTTAAACATTTTGATTTCTCCTCTTAGAAGTTAAAAAATGTGGATCATAATCCAGGTGATTGTGAAATCAAAACTAGGCATCAGATAAATCATTCTTTCTGTCACATGAACCTAGAAGGAAAATAGCATATGTCTATCAGGTCTTAAAATTCATGTCAGTTTCCCAAAGCAATTTGATTGTAAGATATCTTCCCTTTAAATAGTACATAGCAATAAGATTTTGCCATTTCAAACAAGTGATACTGAGATTTATTAGCAAGACACTTTTTTTATTTAGAAAATCATAGAATTTTAGAATTACAAATTTTAGCTGTGCATTGATTTCCTTTACAGTAACCCTTCTCATATTCCATTGATGGGGCATTCTTTCCCACAAGACATCCCAGGCTACTGTTAAGTAGAACTTTAGGTTTAAAAACATATTCCTTGCTCTAAAATCTGCCTGTTTTCCAAAGCATTCTTTCCAGTCTCAACTTCAAAACTTAAGCATCTATAAGAATCTTAAGATTTTTAACAGTAACTCACACTTGGGTCTTCCAGCATAATGGGATGTATTATAGCTGTTTCTCTATTTGTCTCCTGGAAGCAGAAGTTTATATATCAGATGAGACTGTATAATAGAATGCTAAGTCGAATTACCAACACTATATGTAGTGTTATTCGTTATTTGTCTGCTTTAGTTTTGTGTAATTCAGTAACATTGTGTTTTAAACTTGGAGATGGTGAAATGTTTCAGTTTGGGAAAGGGGAAGATATCTGTATTCTCATGGTTCTCACTTAAGGGTTCCCATGAGATACCCCTACTCTATTGAGAGACACCATTGGGAAGGACCACTGCACAGCCTCGATCTCACTGCCACTAACACATGTTTTTCAGTGGCCCCTTTATGGGACAGGTTGCTCTTAGGAACAGATAACCTGCAGCTCTTCTCACATGTTAATGTTTCTATTTAAAAAAATTTTTTATATTCATTTTAGAGAGGAGAGAGAGTGTGAGGGAGGGAGGGAGAGAGAGAGAGAGAGAGGGAGAGAGAGAGAGAGAGAGAGAGAAGCATCAACTCCCATATGTGCCTTGACCAGGCAAGCCCAGGGTTTCGAACTGGCAACCTCAGCATTCCATCCAGGTCGACACTTTATCCACTGCGCCACCACAGGTCAGGCTTAGTGTTTTTATTTTAACGAAAGGCTGTGATTAATAGCTTAGTGTAGTCCCCATTGAATGTAGGTGCTTCATTTTAGTATCTCTAGTCTGAAAGGACGATTATCTTATTGGGCTTTCATTGTTTTCCTGTGCTTCTCAAGGCTTAGTGATTGCTGTCTCTGCGCTATTTTCAGTAAGAGAAGATGCACTTCTCTATCAGAACTGTGGAGGTTAAGGCCCAGCGGAGAAATTTTAAGGATCAATACTGAGATACTTGAACATCAATGCACATATTTTTATGATTATTTCAGAACAGGACAAGCAACTATAACAATAACAATTTTGATTGGCTTTCCAGTGGCAGTTAAAAAGCTAGCTTATCTCTTTGGCTGACTGGTATTATCATGACATTACCTTATAGATGCCAGGGTGCTTTTACCAAGTCCCTTTCTTGCACTTCAGACGTAAAGTATAAGGTTAAACAAGAGGTGGAGAAGAAAGAGTTACTGAAAAGTTTAGAAGTTGTAAACTACCTTTTCATAAGCATCTGGTCCCCCACTCGTCAGTAAGACAGCTGTTTGTTGTTTTAGGTCTTGGTGTAGTGGTACTCTTAGCCTGATCATTTCTACATCCACGTCCAGGGTCCTGGCTGGGACTGGAAGTACTTCCTGTAGCCATAGAGCAGTTTTCCTCTTATCCAGGCATCCAGGCTGCGCACTGGGCTTCATCGGCACCAACCGCTGAGACCTCATTAGCCCTAACCAGGAGCCAGCTCAGTTGTTAATAGTGTAATGGAGTTGGACGTGTAGAGTTCTGTGAATTCAAAACTAGTCAGAAAGCTGGAAGGCATTCTTGTGAAATAGGGTGTCGAATGCATGTAACTTTTATTCTGAAAAAGAAAAGTTGGGTGAAACTTTTACTAATTATAAAAAAACACTTTAAGGGTAATTTGGAAGTTGAATTTTATATGTTCCCCTACCTATATATACACAGCATCATTACTGCCTTTTTTGGCTAGTAAGAGTGTTACTTTTATATTATCCTACAATGGTAGGGAGAGCTGCCTAGTTTTGTATAGTTAAAAGTCTCTGTTTTCATTTCTTATTTAGACACGTGTTCTTTAGGAATTCAGCTTCAAAAGTTTTCTTTATGATATAAATTTATATTTTATGGTCTTTCATATCTCCACAATTACATATTTTTGTTCTTAAATGTTTTCTTAATTTTGTTTATTCAGTCACTGAACAAACATTTATTAAATGTATGATAGATATTCTTGCAAAGGAAGCAAGTGACTAACAAAGTAAAAATATGTAAATGTTTTCTAAAATAACCAGGACTTAGAATTTTTTAATAGTTTTTATTACAATGGAACTACTTTGAAATAGTATTAATAATTATTGTAGTATCTTAAAAGTACTTGAAACTTATACTCCTGGCCATGCAGGAGTATTAGACTAGTCTTCCTGATATAAACAGCTAGAAAATTGGGCAAAATATATGAAATAAATGTTTTTAGACATTTGGCCCTGGCCGGTTAGCTCAGTGGTAGAGTGTTGGCCTGGCGTGCGGGAGTCCCGGGTTCTATTCCCGGCCAGAGAACACAGGAGAAGCACCCATTTGCTTCTCCACCCCTCCCCCTCTCCTTCCTCTAGGGATGGCTCTGTGGCCTCTGCCTCAGGCGCTAGAATGGCTCTGGTTGCAACAGAGCAATGCCCCAGATGGGCAGAGCATCACCCCCTGGTGGGCGTGCTGGTGGATCCCGGTCGGGCACATGTGGGAGTCTGTCTGACTGCCTCCCCATTTCCAACTTCAGAAAAATACAAAAAAAAATGTTTTTAGACATTTGAAAATATGGAGGACCATAACCTCTAATAGAATGAGAACAACTGAGATGAGCCTCATAGTAAGTAACCCTCTGCTTTCTGCCTGGAAGCACTTTCTGGACTGTGTATCAGGAGGGGAGATCAGACTCAAAGGAGATGGAGGTCAGAGTGCAGGGATAGAAAGGTAGTCAGAATTTGTGGGGCAGGCTCCCAGAAGGACGAGAGGTGTGCAGAGAAGCTCAAGAATGCTGTTTTCTTTTACTAAACTCTGAGCTGCACATACACAGAGCACAATTCCAGTAGGCTAGGAAAAGGACATTTACTAAGGAAAGAATTATTGGAGCATACACAGAGTTAAGAAATGTTCACATTCTATCCGGTTAGATTGGAGAAACCTTGTTGAACACCCCTGGTATTCAGTGAAGCCTATAGAATGTGTGTGTGTGTGTGTGTGTATTTTTTTCCTTGAAAGACTATATTTTAAGAATAGTGCTAATTTAACTCTAGGTTCCAGGCTACAATAGAATCATCTTTATAGCTTAAAATAAACCTTGAAAGGAGCGAATTGTCTGTGAGGTTAACTACCTGCCACAACAAAGTTCAACACTCGACTAAAGAAGACAGTAAAACCCAAACAGCCAACAAGTAGCACGCATGATATATAGCATATAATCAAAGTTAGTAGACTGGCAAAGAATTTACAAAGGAAAATTTGAACTATAACCTGGAGAACTGTCAGTAGAAAGCAAACCCAGAAATGCAGACATCATGAAATTAACAGACAAGGAATTTAAAGCAGCTGTGATAAATATGTTCAAGGATATAAAGAAAAATATGAATCTAGTGAGGGAACAAATGGTAGTTCAGTGAAGAAATAGAAATATAAAAATGAACTAAGTGGAAGTTCTGGTATGGAAAAATACAGTATCTGAAATAACACTTTGGAAGAGCAGAAGTTAGCCGGGGTAAAAAAAAACACTCAAGGAGAATCAGTGATGCTAACAAGTATAAATTTCTCTTTTCAATTATCTTGTTGAAATGTGCCTGAAGGTTCACTTACGCTAATGCTAACATTATCACTATTATTGCAGCTCTGCACAAGTAGGATATAATTAATTTTCAGCAACTAAGTGCTGTATAGCAGTGGTCCCCAACCCCGGGGCCGCGGACAGGTACCAGTCAGTCCATGGGCCATTTAGTACCGGTCAGCAGAGAAAGAATAAATAACTTACATTATTTCCGTTTTATTTATATTTAAGTCTGAACGATGTTTTATTTTTTAAAAATAACCAGATTCCCTCTGTTACATCCGTCTAAGACTCACTCTTGATGCTTGTCTTGGTCACGTGATACATTTATCCATCCCACCCTAAAGGCTGGTCCGTGAAAATATTTTCTGACATTAAACTGGTCCATGGCCCAAAAAAGGTTGGAGACCACTGCTGTATAGGATAGCAAAATAAAGTCCACATGTGAGAAATTGTGTGACCTTTGTGTGATTTCTAGCCCAGTATATGTCATTAGTGTGATGTAGATACCAAGACACCATTTTAATCTTTAATTATAACAACGAAAATATAGCATTCTTATGTATGTTTTGGTCACTTCGCGTTAAGTTTATAGAAAGGTTTTGAAGATATATTATAAAGGAAACAGAAAGAAGTGGGAAAACTTTTATCAAATGGAGAGAACTACCTTCAAATACTTGAAGGCAGTCTTTGGCAATTCCTTCCTACTTAAGAATACCAGGTTCAAACGTACTGAAAGCTTTGTTTCTATGGATGGACCTGTTAAAAAACTATTTTGAAATAATTTTAGGATTACAGAAGCATTACAAAGATGATGCAGAGAATCGCTGTAGAATATTCTTCATCCAACCTCATGGTAATATTGTCATCTTATATAACATGGTACGGCAAACAAAACTAAGCACCTGACATCAGTTAACTGTGAACTACAGCTTCATTCTGATTTCACCTCCACTCATGTCCTCTTCTGTTCCGAGATCTGGTTTCAGATCCCACATTGCATTTAATTGTCGCATCTCCTTAGTTCACTGCGGTCTGCGCCAGCACTTCAACTTTTCTCATTAGTCATGACCTTGACACTTTTGAAAATTGGTCAGGTATTTGATGTAGCATTCTTACTTTGCACTTGTCTGGTGTTTTCTCCTGGTTGCATTAAGGTTATGGATTTTTTTTTTTTTGACAAATACTGTAGAATTGGTGTACCATTTTCAACACATCCTTATCCAGGGGTGCATGATATATGTATTTTTTTCTTTTTCAAGTGAGAAGTGGGGAGGCAGAAAGACAGACTCCCACATGCATCCCAACTGGGATCCACCTGGAAAGCCCCCTATGGGGCGATGTTCTGCCCATCTGGGGCCATTGCTCCATTGCTCAGCAACCGAGCTATCTTAGTACCTGAGGCGAGGCCATGGAGCCATCCTCAGCACCCAGGGCCAGCTCGCTCCAATTGAGCCATGAGTGTGGGCTGGGAAAAGAGAGAGAGAAAAAAAAGGGAGAGGGGGAAAGGTTGGAGAAGCAGATGGTCGCTTCTCCTGTGTGCCCTGATCAGGAATTGAACACTCTACTGCTGAGCCACCTGGCGAGGGCTGGTATGTGATATTAATATATCTTATTATCTGATAATGTCAACTTGATCGTATGGTTAAGGTGGTTTATTTTGAAAAAGTAAGTGCAGCAATAGAAAGGTAGTCAGAATTTGTGGGGCAGGCTCCTGGAGGGATGAGACTTGTGCAGAGAAGCCAAGAATGCTCTGTAATCTTCTACTAACCTGTAAGCTGCACACACTCAAAGCAAGACTCCGGTAGGCTAGAACAAGGTAGTGTCTTCCAGACTGTTCCATTGTAGTAATGATTTTTCTTTTTGTAGTAAATTAGTATTTTAGGAGCTACAACTTGAGACTATGCAGATAGATATATTGTGGGGGGTTTAAAAAAAAAACTTTGGGGAGTGAAGCTTTTTTAAACTACTCATCTTTTATTATAGAACAATTTAGGTAGTCTTTTTTTTTTTTTTTTGGTAGTCTGTCTTTTTTGTTATTGCTCCTAGGACCTAACCAGATTGTCATATTTGTAAGTCTTCCCTGCTTCTGTTCAGCTTTCTTACAGAGGGAGGCTTTGGTCTCCTGCCTGCTGGTAGGAAGCCCAATGCCAGCCTTCTGCAACCTGTTGAGGGAGAGAGATGGGAGTTTCTTATTTTAATATGCAGTTTTAATCTCCGCATTGTTGACCTCTGAGCCCAGAACCTGTTTGATTTAATCTCTCCTGAATGTAAACCTCCCATCTCCAGGGGTGAGGTGGAAGCCAGTAGCTCTTTGCTCCACTCTCATAACTTTATATGTTTGGTCTCATTCCATTCTCATATTTATGTGTATATATAAGTGTGCCATTGAGGAGGAAAGTATCTGGAAGAATGTACACCAGTCTTTTAACAGGATTTTGGAGATAATGAAAAGTGAATCTTTAAGCCTTTTACTTCGTATTCTTTTGTATTGTATAAGTTACGTTTATAACAAGCATTTTACATTTGGATTTTTAAAATAAAAAATATGAAACAGACTGCTTTACAGAAAGAAGCCTTTGAACAGTGACTGGAGGTTTTCAAGCAGAGGCTCTGTTAAAGGAGCTCTCTGCTAGACTGTCTCAGGTGTCATTTAGTTCAGGGTGCCCAGACTGGATCACTGCTTCTGGATAAAGAGATTTCATGTTTAGCTAAGAAGGAAAAATGCTAGGTTAACAAACTGAACAAGTTCTTCTCCTGGGAGTCTAACCTGCATTAATAAGCATGGCAGATCTCCACAATCTCCCAAATAGGATTGCCCTCTTTTTATATGGTGTACCTGTTAGCATCTCCCAAAAGAAATGCTTTTTGGAACTGTATTTTTGTTCACAAGGCTGTTAGGTTGAGAGCAATAAGCACCACATGGGTCAGACTCCGTTCTTTCTGGACACTGGGTTTGAAGGAAGCCACCTTGAGCGTTTCCTGGGACATCCCAGTTTAGTAGGTTCCTTCACATATGGCACAGAGGGCCAGAGAGATGTTTTCCCAACATACTCTCTCACCTTTTGAAGGAGTTGAGAAGATTTTGAAATAAATTTTAAGACTGATCTATTTTCAAAGAAAGATTATGGAAAAGGAATGCAATTAGGGCTTCAAAAGAAAACTTAAATGTGCCTACTCACAAGCTCATGGCTGGTGTGAGTGGGTGTCAGGTTAAGATGATTGGGTCCACTTAACCGAGGGCAGCATGCCCAGCACAGAATGAATGCTCCCTACCTGGAAACTGTTTCAGGTGCAGAGTTATATTGGTTGAACTCATGATTATAAAATACTAATAGTGACACTTCATCAGTCACAAGTTTAATGTGTAGTCAACCCTGGATCCGTCAACCATGGTGTGGCTGGATTTTGGAAGTGATTTCTCAGACAGTTCTAGAGAGCTCTGATAACTTGCTCGACAAGTCACATGAAGTTAGATCAGAAGAAACAGCCCCTCTCCGGGATCTCATAGGATGACCTCAGTCTCACTATGGGTACTAAATCATGGTGTTCAATAAACGTGCCCATGTGAAGTTTCTGCCAGGCACCGGAGCAGCAGGCCAAGCTGACAAATAAGTGGTAATATATTTAAAGTATATGACACGATGATTTGGTGTATGTCTGCATTGTGAAAGGACTCCTACAATCAAGGTAATGCACAGTCCTTGACCTCACAGTTACCCTTCTTGTATGTATGAGAACACTTGAGGTCCACATGCTTTCATAAGATATGAGTTTAGGTGATTAATGTAACACTTCTCTTCTGACAAAAGTATTTCAATTTCCCTCTGAGCATAGATTTAGGTATATCTCTTTAGTTTTCAATATGTTTTTTCATTTTCATCTGGTTAAATGTATTTTAAAGTTTTTTCATGTGATTTCTTCTCTAACCTTGGGTTATTTAGAAGTGGATTATTTGATTTCCAGATATTTGGGGTTTTCCCAGATTTCTTTGAATTGACATATTTTGGGAGTCTGCTGTTAGATGTATGTGCATTTATAATTGTATTCAAAGATTAAAGGAGATTATAATATTCCACTCTCAAATGCTGATAAAACAATTAGGAAAAGTTAGAGTATCCGTGACTTAACAATTCAACCAACCAATTTGACCTAGCTGACATTATTGACTGTCCACCCAGCAACTAGGGATGCAGATTCTTTTCAGAAACATGCAGGATGGGGCAAAAGTAGGTTTACAGGTGTTCTATGGAAAATAATACAATAATCAATAAATAATAAAAGAATGAACTCTGTGTTCTGTGTACTCACAACTGCACACCCACTCTGCCCCACCCTGTGTGGAACCATCTCCAGGAAACAGAGACTGGATGGTGGGGCACAAATCAGGTCCCAGTAAGTTTAAAAAGACTGAAACCATACAAAATGTGTTTCTGACCACATAGAATTCAGTGAGATATTCACAGGAGACCCGCTCTTTGTCAGGGATGGGGGGATGCTGTCCCTTATTCTGAACGTGGTAAAACCCTGAAGTCCCGGGCTCTTCTGTGACAACCTGCTGCATGTGCAGGCATCATCCTGGCCCTCATATGGTCTTCGTGGGACTTGGGGGACATGGGGAACTGACAGAAACAAGCAAGAGGCAGTGGCTGCTGCCCTGGCCCTGAGTAGGAAGTTCTTGGTCTCTGATGCAAGACTTGTGCCTCTGCCAGCACCTGTGAGACAATCATGACTGTCCTGTGAACATGGAGTAAAATCTCATACCCCACACAGTGTCTGGCCATTGCCTTTTGTTTTCTGAACACATTTTAATAGCTGCTTTAAAGTCTTTGTTAAATCTGGTATCTGAGTGAGGCCACTCAGAGATATTTTGTACTGACTGCCTTTTTATCCCCTGAGGATGGGTCTCATTTTGATTCTTTGCATGCCTCTTCATTTTTTAGCCCCTGTGTCTGAACACATAAGTGTTTAGCCAAGAGTCAGTCAGAGTTGTGCTCACGTAGCTCAATGCCAGGAAGCCTTCCATGCAGTTCATGGGTCCAGGTGTGGTTTGGGGAGTGCGTGGAAATTCAGGTCATGCAGTTCATGGGTCCAGGTGTGGTTTGGGGAGTGCGTGGAAATTCAGGTCACTTTTTAGTCTGCCCAAGCTTTGCTTTCTGCCAGGTGTGCTCATGTCCTCTGAACATATTATGTAGGTCCTCTCACCAGGGGTGTGTAGGCAGCTTGGGCCCACTCCTGTCCCTGCTGCATAGACACATGTCTGTCAACTACCTGGGATCCATGGAGAGCTTCCCAAGCCTTCCCACCACTCGTTCGCCTCACCAGCTGCCTGTTCAGTCTCCAGCTGGTCTGCCATCCATTGCTTGTCCCCCTCCCCCAAATTACAACCTTAGGCTGAGAGCCAGCTGGCCCTTCCAGTTCACTTTCCTCCGAGATTGCCCTTGAACTGGCCATGCTCCGCACCCAGTGAGTCCCTTCTGGTGACAGAGCCAGTGGTCCCAGGGCCTGCCTTAGCCTGGTTGGAGCAGCCTGGCAGGAGCACCTCACAGTGCTGTCTTCCCTAAGCAGAATACTTTTCATGACCACATACCCCAGTCTGTGGTATGCCTTTGGGCAGTTCCCACTTTTTGACAATTTTATGTCCAGCTTCATATACTTGCCAGAAAGGGAAGAGGATCTGTTGATTTCCTCTGACCAGTCTACATCATTGTGCCATTGATCTGGTCCAACTTAGCTGCCTGCTTGGTTCTCTGGGATCCTGATGATTGTTTCCCTCACCTATTCAGTAGATAGGGAGTGGCAGCAGGTGACCCATTTGGGGTGGTGGTTTGAGCACTGCACTGTAGTGGACCTGGGTTATTTCCATGGCTGATTAGAAATCACTTACAGTGACCCAGCATTATTGGATACTTTTATTTCATGCACCACTGATTAAAGACATTTTCAAAGTCAATGTTTTTATAATGTCATTATATAAAGATGATTTGCATAAACTTTGGATCAACTAAAAAAAATTAAAATATTGCCTTGTGTAATGAGATTCTAGAAATATTGGTCACTATTGCCGTAACCTCTAATGTGAATTTTCTTCCAATAATTAGTGCAATAAATATACACTTATTGATTGTTTAAAATATATAGAGTCGTGGCAAGTGATTCCCAGTCAAAGTGTACAGATTTTACCCTCACGGGGTTTATAGGTTAGTGTAAGTGATATAACGTGAGAGTGACAACTGTAAAGGGGACTGCTAGGTGCCATTGAAGAATTACAGAATTGTGCTACAACAGTTCATCGGCTAATTACATGTCCCTAGGGAGTCTTTCAGTTATCACCCATTGCATACATCCATCCCCTGGTCCTTTCTGTTGCCTTTCTAGTTAATATTCTGTCTTTGTCACCAAGTTAGGCTCATCGCGGTGATGATGTGCTTCCATGTGTACTTTTCTCACTGATACTTTTGTTCCTCTCAGCCTGGGACGTGGGTCAGGAGGCAGAGGGGCTGGCCCAGCTTTGCATTATTAGTGTCCAGGTCAGGTTTTGAACATGAGGCAGGTCTTTGTATGTACTCGAAATCTCTGTCCAGTGTAATCTGCTGCCTCTCACTGCAGACTCCCTCTCTCCTCCCGCCAGCTGGTGGTTGGGCCAGTCAGGGAGGCGGCTCTGTGTGTCTCTTGGCAGGTACAGAAATGAGGCAGCAAAGTAAGGCTGAGTTCAGGCCGCTCTGACCCATTTCTCTGAAAGGGTTTGAGTGACTTTAACTTTTACAAAAATCAGAGATCCACATTTTCAGTTGCTTTTCCATTTCTCTTGTGGATATTGGAGCATTCCTTTAGACACAGCATGTTCAAAACCAGATTCACCATCTCTCCCACAGTTTGTTGTGTCTTTCTATAAATGACACCACAAGCCACCGTTTTTCCCATGCCGGAAACCCCAGGAGTCCTGGGCTCCTTGTTAACCTTCACCCCAACCCCTGATCCTGCCATTGCTACTCTGTCTCAGGGAGTGCTTGTGGGAATAAGCAGACACCATGTGTGAGAAAAAACTCTGAAAGCTCTAGGGGAGAGGTGTGTGTGCCCGTTGGGGCAGCTCACATGCAGAAGCATCAGGGATAAGAATGAGGCCTCAGTGGCCGTCAGACTTGGCACTTGCATCAGTGGAGAGTGGACTTGGACCTGAGCTGTGACTTCATACTCTCACATTCTGACGGCACTCTGCACCCCTCTGAGCCCTTCCTCAGAAGGAGCAGGAAGGGGTAAGTGGGAGGGAATGGCTGGTTTGCCCCAGGTGACAAAATTAGCAAGTGGCACAGCTGGGACTAGGACTCCTATTGGCTAAATCCAGAGCCTGTTAAACCGAACACCAGGTTTGGTTCTAGCACTTGAGCACCTAGTTTGTGTGACCTGGGATGAGCAGGTGAGCCCTTTGCAGTGTTAGTCCCTGCGTGTGAGGTGGAGACACAGTTGTGTGCCTGTTCCTAGCGTGTTGTGAATGCTAAATGAGTCCACAGGGAGATCTGGCATGCTGAGGACAATGTTCAGGGAGTGGTCGCTGCTAGAGTCCTTGTTCCCCTTGTTTACCACCCAGAGACTCTGGGTTGATCTTCCTCTGCCTTTCCCCTTAGAGAATGTGTTCCCTCCGCCACGCTTACTCAGACTGCCTCACTGTAGACTTCCTGGCAGCTCACAGAGGTTTCCAAGGGGCTGCCTTAGGAGGTGATAAAGTTACCCACAAACGACAGCTGCAGAAATGGAGCTTTTGACTACTGAACCCTACTGTCCATGGTTCCATCCTGCCTGCCCCTGCGACGTGCACTGCGCTGAGAGCTATAACAACAGATCAGCTCTCTGCGTGTTGTATTTCTGTGACCTGGGGATTTTTGATTCATGATACTGCCGTAGTTAAATGAACTGAT
The DNA here is from genome assembly GCF_036850995.1 of Saccopteryx leptura. Taxonomy (NCBI): domain Eukaryota; kingdom Metazoa; phylum Chordata; class Mammalia; order Chiroptera; family Emballonuridae; genus Saccopteryx; species Saccopteryx leptura. Next base: position 126,794,333 of record NC_089508.1, read on the forward strand.
GAGGTAGCAGATGAACTGTAACTTAGTGAAGTGAGGGAGATTGTCAGATTCCCCTGGATGTTACCAGTACGTGGTGCAGTTTCACATTAAGACTAAAGCTGAACACATGGCTCTTGAATCCTGGCAGAGCTGGAGACATGCAGCTCTGCAGTGAGGTTGCGGCTGTCTGGGGTTTGTATTGAATGTAACTGGGTTCATGCATACTATGTACATTACTCTGTATTTCGATAGAGGAGAAAACACTGAGGTTTTATCGTAGGTGAGATTCGTACATGCCAAGTTTGACAGATGCTGCATGCCTCTTTTAGGATGAAAGACAATTACTTGGGCACTGCTGTGTCCTTCTGTGAGCTGTTTTATTCTCAACCTTCACCTGCTCTAACCCTTGCCCACAACCATTATAGTGACCTGACAGTCTGCTTGCTCAGCAATGATGTTATCTTGAATAGTGCCTATTAGTTTTCAGTTGTTCCCCTAGCCTGCATGTTAGCCTTCAGTTTAATGGCCTTTTTTATGTTCATTCACTTTATTTTATTACCCATCGTGGTTTTGTTTATTTCTTTTTTGTTTTTTGTTTCTTCTGTTCTCTTTTTTTTTAAACCGTCGTGGTTTGCCCTTCATATTCCCCAATGTTTGCACATGACAAGATGTTGCCATCCCAACATTACCTCCCACTTCACTGACCAGTGCCACTACTGACCATCTAGCACCAGCCACAGCGGGACCGTTGCCTTCTGCTCCTCGGGATGTTGTGGCCTCCCTGGTCTCTACACGCTTCATCAAGCTGACGTGGCGCACGCCTGCCTCTGATCCTCATGGGGACAATCTCACCTACTCTGTCTTCTACACCAAAGAGGGTGTTGCTAGGTAAGTGCCTGCAAGCCCGAAGCCTGTTGCTATGTGTTGGTCCTGCTCACCTGGCTCGTCGTCATGCAGGGTCGGTACCAGGTTCCAGTCTGGAAACCGTGGTCACTGAGCTGCATCTTTCCGAATTTTAGGTCACTAGAAATAAATTCTCAAACAGACTGAAGGCTCTGGTACTCTCTCCTGCCTCCCTGGGATGGTGTGGGTGGGGTGAGGGTGTGGAGAGCCATTTGGGTTGGAGTATTAGAATGTAAACAGGGCTGCCTTTGTTCATAAGGTTAAGGCAATGCAACCTAATTAGACATGGCTTGTTTAAAACTCTGACATTCTAGAAATTAAAGTGGACTGAACATATTAATATAATCTGAAATGGATATGTGCCTGCACCCTCTGTGCATGTGGGTGCTGAACTTCTGGTGGTCTCCTTGAAGACACAAGAGTGATCAGAGATTAAATTTCCTAAAACAGCATTTCCATGAAATTCCTCTCCACCCCCTTCTCCAGGACCTCACGTTGCCTTTCCTTCGTGTGCAGAGCACCCAGGGCTCCAGCCCCTTTACTGCAAACTCTCCCTTACCTCCAGTTTGAACTCCTGTCTAATGACACTTGTCTGGCTCTCGTCACCGTAGCCTTTCCCCCAGTCTCGTGTGTTCATTCACGCCCCTCCCCCCTTTCAGCTGAAGCTACACGTGGTTCACTTCTCTTGGCCCAGGTTCAGTCCCAGAGTCCCCATGAAGCTCTCTCACATTTGTTTGTACCACACCTGCTGGCCCTTGATTATGCTAGCACGTGGTCTCACACTGCCGTGAGCTGTTGTCCTTCACCATTTTGTGTGCAAGTGTGTTGTTTTCCCAGCTCGATTATAGGCTCTCTGGGCAGAACCAGGCCCTGTGCCGACCCCATGACCCTAACAGTGCTGAGTAGGTGCCTCCACCCTCAAGTCCGAGTGAGAAAGCCAAAGTGTCTGCTTTGGTCCAGGCCCACTGACAGGAAGGAAGGCCGGTGCAGGCTGCTGGCATGTGTACCCCGATACGCATTGTCTTTTGTACCAGACTGCAAGTTGAGCAAGTATAGGGACCTTAATCAAGTGAAGTCTCCTTGACTTTACAGTCTTGAGAAGTCTGGGTGACAGATTTGAGCCGGGCAGATGGAGCCACTCCTCGGCACTGGGTATTTAGGAATCACAGAGATCAGGAAACGTAGCTCCTGACATAGACAGGCAGGGCGTCACCACTAAACACCATCTATGCTAAAAAGTCTCCCCTCAGCTTTCAGATATCATCACTAACTTGCAGGGTTTCACAGAGGAAAAAGCATTTTCATCCCTCCCTCCAAACAGCAAACAACAGGCTCTCCCCCACTGTGGGCCTTTACCCTGTGACCCTGTGTCCTTACAGACAGCCATGTCTGGCTCTTGTCTGTCACCCTCAGAGAGCCTCTCAGGCTTCTATGACCCTGTTCAGCCCGGCCTCTTTGTCACCCCCACACTATGCTGTCCTGGGGCCGCCTTGTTTCCAAGCAGCTATTAATTTTCAAGGAACTTTCCAAACTTGATGACATGGCTTGGGACTTTGAAACGGGACCTGGCAGGGGAGTGCTGACTGCAATGAGATCCATACCCCAGGGCCCACTGCTGACTCACCCGCACACCACTGCTGGCACACCACCCAGCTCTGTTCTGTGCTCTTGTACTGGAACATGCAGCACTCTGATATTTTCTCTCCTTGTTAACATATTTCTTGTGTCTCTCTTGTTCAGTAGTGTTTCACCAGCACCTGGAACAGAGCCAGGTGTGTAGTAGCATTGAATCCATGTTTGTTAAGAGAAGACAATAATCTCAGTAGAGGAATAATAACTATTCAATAAATTATGTTGAAATATTTTGCTCCATTTGATGGAAAGAATAAAAATTCTGCCCCCTGCAACCAAGAGGTCTCTGACCACGTCTCAGCAGCACTGAGGCCGAGAGTACCTGGCTTGGCAAGACCTAGTCTAGTACAGGAGACCACAGGCCAGTTTGGTCTCAGGGTAGGATAGGTTTTGAGAAGCCACAATACTGGGACTTTAAAAAAAAATTTAAACTATATATGCTTTTGTTTTTAATGAAAATCTATCACACTAAAAATTTGAAATGTATCGTGGATTGAAGTAAGCAGGGATGATTATTAATCAATGAAGTAAGAATTGAGAAAAATACAGAAGTGAATTTGGCAGAGGCTGCGGCACAAAGGGAGAGAGGACACAGAGAGGGCCGCTCAGGGCTGGTGCCCGAAGGATGAGGAACCAGGACGCCAGTTTGGCCAGCCCCTGGTTTAGTTAGCATTGGGTAGGAATTATAATACAGTGGAAGTTTGGAGCAAAATGTTGGAAAACCAGCAAAAGTTGGAGGTTATCAGTTAAGAAGGAATCAGCTTGAACAAGTGTGCACTGGGATTTTAGTAAATGGCTTTTTTTTTCTTTTTTCTTTTTTCTTTTTTTGGTATTTTTCTAAAGTGAGAAGTGAAGAGGCAGACAGACTCTCGCTTGCGCCCAACTGGGATCCACCCGGCATGCCCACTAGGGGGCGATGCTCTTCCCATCTGGGGCATTTGCTCTGCTGCAACTGGAGCCATTCTAGTGCCTGAGGCAGAGGCCATGGAGCCATCCTCAGCGCCCGAGCAAACTTTGCTCCAATGGAGCCTTGGCTGCGGGAGGGGAAAAGAGAGAGAGAGAGGAAGGAGAGAGGGAGGGACGGAGAAGCAGATGGGCGCTTCTCCTGTGTGCCCTGGCCAGGAATCAAACTAGAACTTCCACACACCGGGCCGATGCTCTACAGCTGAGCCAACCATCCAGGGCAGTAAACGGCTCTTATTAGCTGTATTGAGAGTCCCTACCACACAAGATTAGAGGGAGGGGAAGTGGAGTCACAGAGGTGAAGCAAGTAGTGATGTTGCTCTTGGTGTGTGGTCAGTATACTGGGATGAAGATGATAGCAGTCACTTGGAGTGGACAGAATAAACCTGCAAAAAAACTTAAAAGGAAGATTCTTGAAGACATAATATGTTTTGCCACTTCATTACTTTAAGTTTATGATTTCTAAATAGAAGTAGTGAAGGAATGGGAAGAGCACATGAGTAAAAATACTGGGTTACTTGTCTTATAAAGAAAAATTGACTTAACCTTTGTAAGTTGAAATTTTCTGATCAAAAAATGAGAAAAACTTTTCTTCTTAGATTTAGAAGCATTCTTCCCGTATTTGAAAATTCATCCACCATGTGGCACTGCATGCCTTGGTCATTAGCTAAATTCTGTTGTGTTCCTGGGTGTCAAAGGGTCCTTGTTCTACCTTTTCAGCTACAAAATATTCACCTTTTATTTCAGTGCCTTTAATGTAAGCAGCAGCACTTTTATGATAGTACCTCCTACATAGAGAATATTCCAGACATGAATAGCATTTTACAGATGGACAAAAGCCTTAGGTATCTGTCCATTTAGTCCATGAGTTGGCAAAAAACAGACCTGGGGCTGAATCATATTTGTTATTTTGGTGGCCCAGAAGCTAAGAGTAGTTTTTACATTTTCAAATGGTTACATTGTAATAGGTTATATAAGTAACTACATAGTAATTTCCATTTTGCCTCTTGGCCTGTAAATATTCATTGTCAAGCCCTTTAAGAACAAGTTTGCTACCTCATCTCATTTTTTTTTCCTTGATTGTATGAATAAACTAAGGCCCAGACAGAGTCAATGACTGGCCCACAGTCCTTTAGGAGATGACTATTGTTGCCAGAACTGGAGCTGGAGCTCCTAACTTCCAGCCCAACACTGCCTTCTGTTTGACTCTTACCCATCACACTCATCTAAGTTTAACCGTAACCACCCACATTTGAGAATTGTCATTTATAACCACCTTGGATCTTGTCCTGAAGTTGTTTTTTTTCTAGACAGACACTTGGTTCTGGGACCTCAGACCATTCTAGTGCTAGAAACCTAGTCAGGTGCTGGATGTTTCGTGTTAGAGACATATGATGGTCACTGGCTTTTTTATTAATGTTTCTGTTGAAACTTGTTCTAAGTTTTCAGTTCCCTTCACTCATTTCTCCTTTTTTCCCTCTTTCACATACAACAAACCAAAACCGTACATGGTAGCTTCACTGTACAGGGTTGACCTGTCAGAAGGCACATTGCAACCCCTCACCCCATCCCCACGCACACTCATGACGCTGCTCTGCCGTGCAAGCTTTCTGCTCATGTCTGTGGGGTGTGAACATGCACAGGACATTTTGATACACAGTAGCATGGTGATACCGATCCCATCTTCCTCAGGGAGAACTTGCTCTAACTTATGAGGACAGAGTGAGCCAAACAGACCATACCTGTGCTCTCACTTAGGGCAGCGACTCTCAGCCAGGGGCTGCAAGAATTGTTAAAACATGCAGGCCCTAGCCGGTTGGCTCAGGGGTAGAGTGTTGACCCAGCGTGTGGAAGTCCCGGGTTTGATTCCTGGTCAGGGCACACAGGAGAAGCACCCATCTGCTTCACCACCCCTCCCCTTCTTCTTTCACTCTGTCTCTCTCTTCCCCTCCTACAGCCAAGGCTCCATTGGAGCAAAGTTGGCTCGGGCACTTAGGATGGCTCCATGACCTCTGCCTCAGGAGCTAGAATGGCTCTGGCTGAAGTGGAGCAGCGCCCCAGATGGGTGGAGAGCATCGCCCCCTGGTGGGCATGCTGGGTGGATCCCGGTCGGGTACATGTGGGGGTCTGCCTGACTGCCTCCCAGCTTCTAACTTTGGAAAAATACACACACAAAAAAAATTGTTAAAACATGCAACACCTGCCTGACCTGTGGTGGCGCAGTGGATAAAGCGTCAACCTGGAAACACTGAGGTTACCGGTTCAAAACGCTGGCTTGCCTGGTCAAGGCACATATGGGAGTTGATGCTTCCTGCTCCTCCCCCTTCTCTCTCTCTCTCTCTCTCTCTCTCTCTCTCTCTATCTCTCCCCTCCTCTCTAAAATAAATAAATAAACAAACAAACAAATAAATAAATAATTTTAAAAAACAACAACATGCAACACCTGACCGTTTAGTCAGGGAGGCTGACCTCTTCTCCTTAGATTGTCAAGGGGAACAGTGACAACAGCCAACATAACAATAGCCGTCCTATGTGAATGAATCAAAATTATACTTTTTTTTGTCAGATCAGCACAAAATACATGTTTTGGCATGCCACAGAATTTTAGTCATTGATTTTTGTGTGCCATGAAATGAGAAAGATTGAAAATCACTGGTCTAGTGAGATACAAAACACCAGCCTTCCTTTTAGACAGCAGTCATTTGTGATCAAACCGAGTGTCAGATTCCTCAAATGTAAAGAATCTATTGCCATCTTCCTTTGAAATCTTGTGAATTAGAGGTTTTGCTGAAGAGAAAATAATAGCTATAAATATCTCACAATCTCTGAGCAATAACTTTTGCCACCATAGTACTCTTTTTCAGTGTACCTGATTATAGAAAATCAACCCGTGTAAATATACTGTGGGTACTGTTTGTTTTAATTAAAAGAAGGTAGTTTAGCCTGACCAGGCGGTGGCGCAGTGGATAGAGCCTCGGACTGGGATGCGGAGGACCCAGTTTCAAGACCCCAAGGTCACCAGCTTGAACACGGGCTCATCTGGTTTGAGCAAAGCTCACCAGCTTGGACCCAAGGTCGCTGGCTCAAGCAAGGAGTTACTCGGTCTGCTGAAGGCCCGTGGTCAAGGCACAAGAGAAAGCAATCAATGAACAACTAAGGTGTCGCAACCCAAAACTAATGATTGATGCTTCTCATCTCTCTCCATTTCTGTCTGTCTGTCCCTATCTATCCCTCTCTCTGACTCTCTTTCTCTATTAAAGAAAGAAAGAAAAGGAAAGGGGAAGGGGAAAGGGAAAGGAGTTTAAAGAACTATAGGAAACTACCTAAAAACACTACCTAAAATCTCTAAAATGAAAATGTTCCTGTACAGTCAGACAAATTGACATATTGGCATGTAGAACTAAACAAACCATAATCAGTAATTTCAGGAGAAATGATCAATATTTTAAAGTGAGAATTATAATTCAATAGCTTTAGATCTCACCTAAAAAAAATAGCTTTAGGTAATTTCAAATTTTTTCCACAGACTAGTCTTGGGCCTTTTTATTACTCTCACATGATTGGCAGTTTTTAAAGGTTAGTTCTTTGTCTAAAACAAATAAATTCCTTCACGTTATTTGTTGAAAACTCTTGTGTAATATGACCTGTTGTTTTTTTTTTTTGATATGGTAAGTACAGTACCCTGAGCATAATTATAGACCCAAGTGTGGACACAAAGACCCCAAGATTGAGCCTGGACATGACCTTTAAAAAGAACCTAGAAAATGGATTTTCTACTTTCATCTTATGACGCCAGACTGCTTGACTCATTTGTACCGTTTGTGATAAGATTTGTCAAACATTTCAAATCATTCTGAAAAAAATCATTCAAAAAGTATTCTTTTTAAAAAGTAAATTATAAAAATCAGTGTCATGATTAGCTTATTTTATAGACTAGGTTACTTTTAGGTTTCATTAAATTTTTAATGTTTTCCCAATTTTGAAAGTGATCATCTCTATTTTTCCTTTTATTGAGAGTCTGTTATCTAAAACATATACGGCATCCCTTGATGTTTCTGTGAAAGTTGCATCATACCTGTAATCACCTTCTGTTTGTCTTTGTGAGAATCACCCCTTAAAATTCAGTAATTTTTGAAGCCTCCAGAGTGGCTGACCAGTGTCCCCATTTGAGGTGGCATTGAGGAGACCCTGGTCCATGCCTCCTCTGTAGCGCGGTCTCAGTGATATTTGAACAGGCACATCAGTATGTTTCAGATGTGCACGACCGTGGTCTTGGCAAGTTCTCCTGTTCCTCTGTGTACTGTTCCGCCTCCAAAAGTTTCATTTTTTCAGGGTACATTTGACATTAGTGGATAAGATTTTATGTGGTATGTTATCTGTAGGAATCGCATTGGAAAGGAAATTGCACGTTTTTTTTGTTTTGGGTTTTTTTGTGGGTTTTTTTTGTATTTTTCCGAAGCTGGAAACGGGGAGAGACAGTCAGACAGACTCCCGCATGCGCCCGACCGGGATTCACCCGGCATGCCCACCAGGGGCGACGCTCTGCCCACCAGGGGGCGATGCTTTGCCCCTCCGGGGCGTCACTCTGTCGCGACCAGAGCCACTCTAGTGCCTGGGGCAGAGGCCAAGGAGCCATCCCCAGCGCCCGGGCCATCTTTGCTCCAATGGAGCCTCACTGAGGGAGGGGAAGAGAGAGACAGAGAGGAAGGAGAGGGGGAGGGGTGGAGAAGCAGATGGGCGCTTCTCCTGTGTGCCCTGGCGGGGAATCGAACCCGGGACCCCTGCACACCAGGCCAACGCTCTACCACTGAGCCAACCAGCCAGGGCCGGAAATTGCACATTTTAGAAATATTTCTAATGAACGCTCTTTCCAAATCTTCTTTGTCCAAAGGGAACGTGTTGAGAATACCAGTCACTCAGGAGAAATGCAGGTGACTATTCAAAATCTAATGCCAGCAACTGTGTACACCTTCAGAGTGATGGCTCAGAACAAACACGGCTCCGGGGAGAGCTCTGCTCTGCTCCGCGTAGAAACCCAGCCCGAGGGTGAGTGCCCCCCATTAGCCCCACTGTGGGGAGACCCATCTGAAGGTCTGCCTTGTGTGTAGCCTTGCCTTTAAGGATTTTATGAATTAGTTATGAGACAAAATTCATTCACTTCAAGCAGTAGCAAATAAGTATAAGACAATATAATTCATTCTCAACTGTAACTGATCCTTTAAGACCCAACTCAGGTGCCTTCTAGAATCTTTCCTCTGATTTCTGTCTAATGTTGCATCTCTATCTACATTTCTAAGACACTTTCTTCCTTGAATTATGATTATGGCAAGCATCTCATTTATTTTATGGCAAAGACAGAGCCTTTGTCATCATCAGATTCCCAGTGTCCAGGGCAGGGCCTCACACAGGAAGTAGGTATTCAGTGTTTGTTACCAGCTGGGTTGTCCTGGTCCTCCACCACACCATGCTCTTCGGACTCTCTTGAAAGCTTTTCTTTGGACCTGTGCTCATTTGTGCTAAGCACTGTCACCACTGACTATATTTCTTAAGATTTTCCGCAACTAAAATGAGTGTGGGGCTGATTTATTTTATAAATGTCTTCTATGTCTTAAATTTTGGTTGTGAACTCTAGGCTTGAAATTGTAAGAAGCAGTCCATCAAATACTAAGTAATGCTTTTCCCTTGAGGCTTTCTTCTACTCTTTTAGCATCTTTTACCATAAGCCCGTTTTTTGTCTTAGCCTCCTCCAGATTTCTTTTACCATTAACCGCCCTAGTTTTTTGAGTTAGCAGACTTCCAGTAACAAAGATTTAACTAGAGTGATGGGTACCGTAGCTGTGGAACATCTGTGGCAGCTCCTGACCAGGGACTGAAACAGATTTTGTAGGTTTGCCAGTGAAGCTATGGAACTAGTTCAGAGACCTTACCTGGTCTGGTGGGTTAGGATAGTACAGTCCCGAAGCTGCAGAACTTCATGTCCTGACACTCCGGCATGTCATTCTCTCACCATGTGCTTGTTGCGTGTACCTTGTACACTGCACAGGGCACTAGCGGTGAGGGAGGTGCACAAGGTAGAATTCTCATGTTAAAGAGTAGCAGTCAAGACAGGAGGCCGTTGGTCATTTCAGCGATGCAGCTTAAAGACGAGGGCTCAGAGCCAGCCAACATCGGAGGGCTGTCCGAGAGCCTGCAGACTGTTCAAGTAGGAATGCGTCCCCACTACTGGGAAAGGGTGTTGACTGTGAGAGTTACTGTGTTCAGATAAGAGCAGGAACAGTCTGTTGAGTTACAAGCTCAGTTTCCTTCCAGCAGCCTGTCGTGTGCAGGTGTCATTCATGAGAGGCACTGGGATACAAAACAAGGAGCAATGACTGCGGAAGTTAGTTCTGTGGAGGCAGGTTCTTAGGAAGAGGTGAGAGTTGACCTCGAAGCATTTGACTCAGAGCAAGCATTCCTAGGGAAGGAAACAGTGGGGCCCAGCTTCCCAGACAGGGTCAAATATGCGTGCAAGGTGAGTCACGTGGAGAGCAAAGGGAAAGACCCCTGCATCTGATTCAGTGCGAAAGCTCCACCCTGCATCTGTGAGCCTTCTGCACATACATGAGATATTGGTGAGTTTGTACACAGTCACGTTTTCCTTGGGAAAGAGCCATGGATTTCCACTGTCATCTCAGAGTGTATGAGTCAAGCTGTTGCGAACCATTAGATTCGAAGAGTCATGTCAGTTTAGAGATGAAGGAAAGATGTAAGGGCAGCAGGGTTACTGAGTGCCTGCCATGTGCCGGTCACTGATGTAATGATGAGTCAGGGTGTGAAGATGAGGAGGACTTGACTTCTGCCCACATGAAGCTCACAGTCTGGTACCAGAGATGGATAGGTACGCTGACAGTGGTGGAGTTGAATGAAAAGAAAGTGCTTATCTAGGACCGCTGGTTGGGAGGGCAGCGGACGAGGCAGGGCACGTGAGGGTGGAGGGCAGCTGCAGGACGCTCAGTGCTTAGTGCTCAGGCAGAGAGAAGGCCCTGAGGGGAGCAGGCGCACTGCATTCACTGAAGGGCACACAGCCTGGAGAGGCAGGAGTGTGGGGGCGGCCTGTGGAAACTATTATCCACACTTGACTTCACAAACCAGTGTAAACAGTTTTCCCTTTCTTCTCTGGACAGCTGATGTGAAAGAATTTATTAGTACCTTTTTCTTTAGGATCATATTTGCCTATGCATAGTGAATATGTTGAAAATGATTTGGGGGGAATTTGGGGACTGTTTAGTTTTCTTCCCCTTTAATAAGTGAAAGTTTTCCATGTTGGCAGAAGTGCGCCTAATCCCACCTTTCAGGGTGCATGCACAACATACGCCTTTAACATTGAGTAACATGACTCATGACTGAAAAACCTGTCAAAATAACTATATTCGGGTTTCTGTACTTTGGTAGCAGAACTAATCTTAAGTTATGGTGCCATTACTGAAGAAAGCCAGTTTGTTTTACATTTTGTTGGGGTTTTTTTCCCCCTTTCCTTAAATCGAATGGGTGTCTGTTAACAGAAATGCTAGCTTCAAAGAAGTTGTTTTCAAATACAGTCCAGCAAAGTGTAGGGACAGGAACCCGCCCAGGATATGTGTGTCAGCTGAGAATATGGTGACAATATTTGTGAGATGTGGGCGTTAGAGCTCAACACTCAGTTGCCCAGCCCCTGAGTCTTCAGTCACACACGTCCTGTGCAAGGGTCGTGACAGCCTCCTCACTGGTCTGCTGGGACCTGCGTTTCATAATCAGAAAGTGCCCAGTTCCTGGTTCTGTGGCTCACCCGCTTCCCACCACTTGGGAGTGGCTCTCAGCCTGTCAGCCTCATCTGTGGACAGGACTGCACTGGTACCCATCTCCTCGGGGGAGTGCCGAGATGTATAGCACTCAGTGCTGGGCTCACTGTGAGCATGCATTGAAAGGTAGCTGCTTTAAAATCATTCTTTTATCTAGGCTGTTCCTTCCCTTACTCTCTTTCTTCCATGCATGTGCTCACGTGCTTTCTAAGTGAACACCTGACCATGTCGTGTCCTGTTCCTGCTCTGCGTTGTTCAGTGATTATCTAACACCTACAAGAAACAGTTTATAGTCCATGGCAGGGCATCTGAGGTCCTTCATTGCCTGGCCCTTGTCACGCCTTTCAGCCTTCTCTCTCCCACATCTGCACCCTGTTTCAGCATAACACTCTCTTCTCACCCATCATTTCGCATTTACTGGAATACTTTTCCCTTTGGGATCTGAGGAAACTACTCATTTTTCTTGCTCCCCAGAAGTCGTCACTGATCCTTCCCTTTCCCATGCCATCCCAAAGTAGACTGTGTACCCACTTTGCTACATATGCTGCTTAGCTTAGCGCTTGTGACATGACCTGTGTCTGTTCATACATCTGACTCCCTCTAGACCAGGAGTTCTCTGTGGACAAGGAGTCTGTCCTGCGTCCCCACTACCTGGAGGCAGAAGAAGGCTCTTTGTGTGACGGTGACTTTGTGCGCTGCTGCCCCACCACCAAAGTAGGAGTTGACAGACCACAAGAAGAAGTCTGTAGTGTTTGCTGTCTCCTTTTGATAAACTTGAAATGCTTCACAGATAAAACTGGGTTTTAATTTAAGTCATAAAGAGAGAAATTTGTTTAAATATATATTATCCTAAAAGCACTTCCATCAAATTAGTTGTTTTATTAGGTTTTTTGTTTGTTTTTTGTTTTTAATGTGGCCGTAGTGACATTATTGCTGAGAATGGTCATTGGGGAATGCAGTGAATTTCACTTATATCTCGCTGTCTTGACATTTCCTTTCTAGTTCAGCTCCCCGGCCCAGCACCTAACATCCGAGCGTTTGCAACTTCCCCTACCTCCATCACTGTCACCTGGGAAACACCCTTGTTCGGCAATGGGGAGATCCAGAATTATAAACTGTACTATATGGAGAAGGGCACCGACAAAGAACAGGTATGAGATAAAGCCTTTCTTAAAAATTTACTTTTCAATTACAGTGGACATACATTAATTATATTGGTTTCAGGTGTACAACAGAGTAGACATTTCTACTTTTATGAAGTGATCACCCATCTGACACCGTACATGGTCGTTATATATTAAGCTGGTTTTCAATCCATTGATGGGAATAAAAGAATTGAACTGTATTTCCAAAACTTAATACTTGCTAGTTCTAGACATCTGAGGGAAGTAAAGAGGTTTCGGAAATGAAGAGTTGGCGGATTCTGTTTCTCTGTACTGAGGTTTATTCCGTTATTCAGCAGGGGTCACCAAATACCAAGTAGCATTTCTCAGCAGAATTCCTGTGTTTTTGACTCGTTGGCTTCAACTTGTTAAGTAACATTCTGTATAAAGGATAAAAATTCGTATTTGTCAAATACATTTTTGTCACATTTCTTTTGGTATAAGTTGTGTGTATATAAGTTGTTTCTATTTTATTTGAGGATGTTGATGTTTCGAGTCACTCTCATACCATTAACGGGTTGAAAAAGTACACTGAGTACAGCTTCCGTGTGGTAGCCTACAACAAACACGGTCCCGGAGTCTCCACGCAAGATGTTGCTGTGCAGACATTGTCAGATGGTGAGCCAGCCTTCCTTTGGAACAAGATACTGTGCCTGGGGGCCCTGGTGGTACAGTGGTAAGGTCGTGGGCTTATGATGTCAAGAAGATCATGTTCAAATCCCAGTACCCTTTATTTGTAGCATGGCTTTGATCAAGTCACTTAATGTCTTCTTAACATAAAAATGTAAATAATACAAACCTCATTGAGTTACCATAAAGATTTAGTGGGAAATCATAGAACACGGTGGTGGTGGTACCGAGTAGCTTCTTGGTGTTTTTATTTTTAGTGGGGCTTTTGTATAAGTAAATGTTATTTCTTAGTCAGAGCACAGACTTCAAGGGCTGTGTGAAGACTAGCCTTGATCTTCTTAGCGGTCATATTTGCATGACAAGTAGGTCTTTTTAATTCCTCGGTGGTTTGAGACAGTTTCATTTCTCACCAATGACTGAATTTCTGAGCTAAGCTGTATATATGGATATGCCCGTCACCTAGAACAGTAGTTCTCAAACTACAACTTGCCAGAGAGGTTGAGGATGTCAAGACCAGCATTTAAAAATAATATATTGGCCCTGGCCAGTTTGCTCAGTGGTAGAGCATTGGCCTGGTTTATGGATGTCCCAGGTTCAGTACCCAGTCAGGGCACACAGGAGAAGCACCCATCTGCTTCTCTACCCCTCCACCTCTTTCTTCCCTCTCTCTCTCTCTCTCTCTTTTTCTCCTCCACTCTTGCAGCCGTGGCTCCATTGGAGCAAGTTGGCCCCAGGCACTGAGGATGGCTCCATGGCTGCTGCCTCAGCAGAGCAAAAGCCCCAGAGGGGCAAAGCATTGCCGCCTGGTGGGCATGCCGGGTGGATCCTGGTCAGGGCTCATGCAGGAGTCTGCCTCTGCCTCCTCTCCTCTCACTACATAAATATAAATAAATAAACAAACAAACAAACCAAGCATATTTTTAGAACAGAGCAGAAGATAACAGTTTATTGTATTTAGTAAGTGTAAGTATTATTTCCGGAAACTCACCTAAATCCAATGTGATACAAAATATCTTTTTTCTAAAAAACACCCCTCACATATAAACACCCATGCTTTAGAAGCTGTCGTTTGACTCCCTGAAGCAAATGGTCAGTCGTGACAGCAGCAGCAACAGAGCCAGCTGGTGTCACGTGTGTCCTGGAAGGAGAAACAGAGGCATTGCCCGCCTTGCCCGAGGGCCCAGCCCGCGGTGCTTCCCTGGGACCAGTGACAGTGAATGGACATTGCCATACCGCTAGAAGTTCTGCAAAACATAAAATACACTTGCCTGGATTCTTCAAAAATACCAGCCTCATGAAAGAAAAAAAGTTGGGGACTCATTCTAGGTATAGATTAAAGAAGAGTAGTAACACATGAAATACTGTAAAACAGGAATGGTCCCTTACTGGTGCCTGCATCTGGAAGCAAAATATAAATAAGGAACACCATTCACTTCATGCTCAGTAGGTGTAGTGGTAGACAGTATTAAATGTTAGATATGCTATTAGGTATATTTTGTGTTAAGATTAGATTTCCTGAAAGTGAGCATTGTAATAGTCTTGTTGGAGAATGTCCTTGACCTTGGGAGATACAAGCTGTAGTATTTAGGAGTGAGAGTATCAGGGTTACTCTAGCTGTCTCTCAGATGACCTGGGAACAGTCTGTAGGTAGATAAATCTCTGTGTAGATTCCATGGGACGTGGCAGAACATTAACAGTTGGTGAGTTCAGGAAAAGAATATATGGTGTTCATTGTATTATCCTTCCCATTGTCTTCTGTGACACTTTTCAAGGTAAATTGGGAAAAATGACTACAAACTCTAGTTTGGTTAGCCAACTACATAAGCCAAGTTAGTCAAGACTTTTGAGAAGAATTGAGGGGATTTGAAATCCACAAAAGCATATTTAAATTTCACTAAGTGGGTTGGCATGCCAACTACAGTGCCCACCCGGGACTGAACATCTGAACGCGGTAGCTAAGTGCAGCCCTGGGATGGGACAGATGTTGGTTCCTATGTTAGCTGGAACAAGTACTGTGGACAAGAGATGTGACCCTCATCTGTAAAGTGGGGGTGGTAGTGGGAGCTCCTGTGTGGGATTGCCGTAGGGACTAAGTCCCTGCTGTGTAAGCACACAGCACATCTCAGCCATGAGGGTAGTGATGAAGATGGTGGTGCCAGCACACTGGCGCCTCCACAGCAGAGTCACAGGTCCTTATAGGGAGATGATCAGAACCAGCATGGACTTTTTCAGAGCACAGGTTCCTCAGTCCTGCTCTGCACCCTCTGAGGGCTGATGCCTGATGCACTTTGTCCAAAATACAGCACTCAGTGAGAAGTAGTCTCTGCTCTCCTTGTGAAAGCTGACAGCACATGGGCACTTAGCTATTTACATGGCCACCAAGTGTCAGAGAAAAGGCAGGAGAAGATTTCATAGATAGATGAGTGGAGAAGACCTAAAGTCAGTGTTCTGTGAACAGGGAGGACACTATTCAGGATTACTTAAGTTCCCTTTGCTGACTTCAGTTACCACAGCGGGGAATGCAGGGGTGGGGGTGCTAGACCACACACTGGGAGATGCCCATCTTGTGTTCTAATATGTGAGGAACTGAAGTTGTGCAGCTGTTTACACAACAGTCCCAAACGCCTCACACCTGTATGAGTGTTCCTGTGACACAGTTGTCCTGGGAAGCCAGGTGGTCACTGTACTGAAGCTGGCATTGCTTACATAACTCTGCTTTACTTGGGAACTGCCTTCAGAACCTTCAGCACTAGTTTTGGAGCTCCACGGGAAAGCCAGGCTTACTGGCATACACACATCATGCTTTGGGCTGGTGATGACATCACCCACCTCATTCACTTGCCATATTCATTGCACTTGTTCCCAGAGACATTGTGGCTCTTCCCCAAAGTAAAGCTGTGCTCTCACCAAGAATAATCAAAAGAATATGCTAAAGGATCAGAACGTGTCTGGAGTCTTGAAATAAGCATCTGACTTCCCAAGGGTCCAACCTAACTCTGGTGTGGGGGTATATATATGATAGTGTCTCACTCTTGTAGATGAATTGAATGTGACCATACCCTGTCCATGAACCGCTGTCACCGCCAGGGCATGACAGCTACATTGAGACTTCAGGGGCATCATCAGTGTCTGCACTGTGCACTTGTGTAAAGTGATTGAAAGAAATTTCTTTTTATTTGTTTCTGCCTGTCCAGTTCCCAGTGCCACTCCTCAGAATCTGTCCTTAGAAGTAAGAAACTCAAAGGTAAAACTTCACATTTCTGTTGTTTGTTTTTACTAGTGTGTTACCAAGACTCAGATGGGCGATGGAGAGGGGGATTCCGTATCACGACAGTTGTTATCAGGAGATAAGGTGACCTAGGTGTTACCCTCTCTGGGAAAGCTGGGCCTAGAAACCAGCACCAGTTTATTCAGTTTAACATGACCGCCTTTCCCTGCTGCCAAAGTTACTTCAGCCTCTCTGCAAATATGTTGCTGTTGTTATAGGAATCATTACATTCCAGATTTTGACAGTCCAGACCAGGGTGGTTAGGGAGACAGCAGTCCGTAGTTATGGTCCCTCAGTATCCTAGTTCTGTGAGATGAGCCTATGTGCACGTGTCTCGCAGTTGCAGATGCTGAGCTGCCCGTCCTGGGCATGTCCACTACATACTGAGGGCATGTACACCTCTCCGTGTACACCTCTCCAGAACCTCTTCTGGGCTGCACAAACATCTGACATTTTTGGTCCTTTCAGAAATACTATTGAAGTCCTTTTCCTTAAAACAAAAACAAAAAACCCAGCTGTTAATTAAGGATCCCCTTTTTAAAGAGTTCTACAACTGAGATGGAGAGAGCCTCAAATGTGCCTCTAACCTGTGTTTTCTTCTGAAAACTTTTTTGAGACTTTTGCCCAGTATCTTCCTTCTGGGAGAACACCCAGGAGGTCAAGGGCCCAGAGTGTACTGCTTGCAAAACAGCCTCTCGGCTTTGACCACTGAGGGTCTTATAATTAAGAAGTATTTTTGAATGATTACTAAATAACTTGTAAAGCTCTAAGCATCCTACCGCCTCTGTGTTCCTTCTCTTTAGACAGTGAGTTTGGGGTAGTAACACATGAAACCATTAGGACCACACTTTTGACACATTCTGTATCTTCCTCATAAATCTATCTTTTACAGAGTATTATGATCCACTGGCAGCCTCCGCCTCCAGCCACGCAGAACGGGCAGATCGCCGGCTACAAGGTCCGCTACCGGAAGGCCTCCCGCAAGAGTGACGTCACCGAGACCGTGGTGCCTGGGACACAGCTGTCTCAGCTGATCGATGGTGAGCCACTCTGCACACAGGGAGACAATGTCTGTCACAGGCGTGGAGTTACACTGGTCTAATCGCCGCCCTGAGCTGGTGGCTCGCTCGCACAGAGTAAATGTGGTTCCAGAGAACTTGTGATGGTTTGGTCTGCATCCGACTTGATCAAAGCTGACAGAAGACACTCTTACAAATCCTGCCATCTCTGAATGGTGGTGCTGTGTTGGAGTTTTATTTACTTGTTTGTGTTTTTCTGTGTTCTCCCATTTTCTTTTGTATATGTGTGTTTGTGTGTGTACATATATATATATCTAATTAATTTTTTGTTATCTAAAAAAATAAGTTAAAACCAAGCTACTAGCAGAGTATGCAAAGTGATTTCTGTAACACAGACTCCTCTCATGAGGAAGTGGTGTGAGACAGCATGTGTGGTCACTACAGCCATGCATTAGCCTTGCATTAGCCTTCTTGCTGCTATGGACACAACAGTGTTTTAGAAAATCCAGTCAAGTCAGGGATGGCTCCTTTTGTCTGGTGTTTCCTTCATGTGCAGCAGAGCAGGTGGCATAGCCTAAACTTCCCATGCATTGCTTCCCTCCATTAGAAATCTAAGATGAGCTTGACATCAGCCACTTTCCTGTGCCCCAGGGGCCAGGTCAAAAAGTACAATGAGTCTTCCCTTCTTCATGAGTTTCTAAAAACTGAGAAGCACCTGAGAGTGAAAGAGTCTGCTCTAGTGACCCGGCAAGCTTTCTCCCGCCCCTCATCTCATAGACAAACGGGACTGACTGCTTTCAGAATAGGAGACAGCAAGTGCTTGTCTCCATGGGGATCGGTCTTCCTCCTGCAGAGTGACCATGCTGTCATGGCACTGCAGGAAGTCTCACTAAGGGACTGTTAAAGTGAAGTTGCTCACAGATGTTCTCAAATGTCAGTTCCTGATTTTACTCCAAGTATAGCTAAATAGCTCTTCCCCTCTGAAAGGCTCTTAATCTGAATATGTAACAGTAGATATTTACTGTATACCAGCATTGTTCTTGTTGCTAACAACACAAAAATACAGTGCTTGTTCATGTGACACTGTTCATTTCTCAATGAAACATTTGATGTATAAGGAGAGTATCATTTTTGTGGTAAAAATAGATTTATCTTTATCAAGAAAATTCTTACATCAGACCCTGGCTGGTTTGCTCAGTGGATAGAGCATTGGCCTGGTGTGAGGAACTCCCATGTTCAATCCCTGGTCAGGGCACACATGAGAAGTGACCATCTGCTTTTCTCTTCCTCCCTCTCCACTTTCTCTCCCTCTTCCCATCCCACAACCAGTGGCTCAGTCAGTTCAAGCGTGGGCCCTGGGTGCTGAGGATGGCTTGGTCTGTCTGAGCACCATCAGCTTCAGGTGCTAAAAATAGCTCAGTTGATTGGAGCATCAGCCCCTGAAAGGGGTTGGCAGGTGGAGTCTATCTCCCTTCCTCTCACTTAAAAAAAAAAAAAAGAAAATTCTTCCATTTTTAAATCATATTTAGATTGATTCCTTTAACAGACTTACTGAATTTTTATTAGTGTGGGCTAGCACTGGGTGTGTAGCAGTGAGCAAAGTGAAGATCTTTGCTCTCTCGAAGCATGACCCTGAAGCTCAATAAGTGTTAGAGAATAATGTGGATTACTAGGATCCTGTACTGATCAACAACCAATGGTTAAGTTTCAGCCAGAAGTAGTTGTTTTTTGTTTGTGTACCCTTACAGCACTTCATGTATTCTGCCATCTCTCTGTGTGATTTGCATGCCTTTGTGTTAGTCTGTGAACTCTTCACACGCAGGTCTCCCACTGTGTAGGTGTGCGCTCCCTTGCTCTCTTCTGTCCTGACTGTCCAATGAGAGGAGGGCGTGGCTGAATTCTTTCAGCACCTTGGTTGAGCCAAGTTCTCCTGTAGGCCACATCCTTGTCTATGAATAGCTGTGAGCACGTGCACATGCCCTGGCTCTTTGTGGTTCGCGTACACAGGAGGGGGCAGGCAGGCAGAGTGACCTGGGCCTGGCCATGTTGTGTCTCCTTCTGTCTCGCTTCTTGCTTTCTTGGGGACAGAGAGGTTTGGGGTGGTCAGCGGAAAACAGAACCTCCCATCTCTCTGCTCCCACCAGGTGGCAGAGACGACTAACCAGGTCCAGGCTCAATTCTGACCAGGTTCTCTCGGTAGCTCGCTCTTTGGAATTTCTGTACAGTGTTGCTGGCCAGCCACAGATCCCAATATTTGGATGGGCAGGTAGGATAATTTTTCATAACCCTAAATAGGACCAATCACAGTATCTGATTAAAGTGATAAGTTTTATGTGTATTTGAACACAATTTTTAAAAAGGTGGATTCATGAGTATGTGAATAGCTGACCATATTGTGCTTTACTTTGTAGGGTAGACTTTTTTTTTTTTTTTTTTTTTCATTTCTCTGAAGCTGGAAACAGGGAGAGACAGTCAGACAGACTCCCACGTGTGCCCGACCGGGATCCACCCGGCACGCCCACCATGGGGCGACGCTCTGCCCACCAGGGGGCGATGCTCTGCCCATCCTGGGCGTCGCCATGTTGCGACCAGAGCCACTCTAGCGCCTGAGGCAGAGGCCACAGAGCCATCCCCAGCGCCCGGGCCATCTTTGCTCCAATGGAGCCTTGGCTGCGGGAGGGGAAGAGAGAGACAGAGAGGAAAGCGCGGCGGAGGGGTAGAGAAGCAAATGGGCGCTTCTCCTGTGTGCCCTGGCCGGGAATCGAACCCGGGTCCTCCGCAAGCTAGGCCGACGCTCTACCACTATGCCAACCGGCCAGGGCCGTAGGGTAGACTTTTATGCATAGATCTTTGTTGCCTTTGATATGTTGGTAAATTGCATACTTTATTAGCCAATAGTAAATAAGAAAGGTTGCATAATAGAAAGGCGTTGTTCCTTTTTTTACTTGTTGTGTATACTTATGGGTAGGTAAGCTAATGAGAAATATATTTCCAGGCTGTGTTTGGTATGTATAAAGTTTGTTCTCTATGGTTATGGCGTGACAAGATGTAGGATAGGAGTTCCAGCTCCCCTTCTTCTCTGGTCTTCAGTGTCTTCTGAGACCGGCTGACTTTGTTCCTTCGTTATGACTCTTTTCCTGTCCTTGGCTTCTTTTTGGCCTTAGCTTTCTTAGTCACAGAATGAAAGGGTTACATTAAATGATCTCTAAAACGCCCTCAAGCTCTTGAACAGAATCTGTGATCCCCTGGAAACTTTACCCATTCCTGTTTCTCTGGTTTCCTGTCCAGTCTGGAGCTGCTCCCTGCTGTGCTTGTGAATTGCTTGCTGCGTGTTAACTTCAAGATTTTATCAGGGCAGCAGCTATATACCGTGTTTGTGGATAAATACTTGCTTTAATGATAATTTGTTTTGTTTACTCAAAACTTTTGTTTCAGCTTGTCCTTTTTTGTCATTTGGGTCTCAGGTCTGGATCGGGGGACCGAGTATAATTTTCGAGTGGCTGCTCTGACGGTCAATGGCACAGGCCCAGCTACCGACTGGCTGTCTGCTGAAACATTTGAAAGTGACTTAGATGGTAAGAGCAACAGTTGGCAGGATGAGCACAGGTGAAGTTTACTAACTGTAGTCAAGTAAGGAGTCTAAATGAAAAGCCACAGACTTTGGGGTGTATATCACTGTCATCTCTGAACATTAATGTATCATATGCTGCCATCCCTGTAGTGCAGCAAGTTTCCTGGATTTCTTTCCCCCGGTGGCTTTTAGAGAACTTCCTCTTTAAGCAGACCCAGAACCAGTACACTGGTACAGGGGCTTTAAGGTTGTTTGTCACCAAGGCCATTAAGTACGTGGGTGATCTAAAACATAAAGCTGACAAGCCACATGAGTCTTGCCTTTATTTCCATTGATTTCCCTTTCCCCCACCTGTTTATTCATTGGGTAAGTCCATACGGGTATGTGTGTTCACCTGTATTGGAGACAGGTGCTGCACTTGGGAGACAAAAGACCTTTAGCTTTTATTCTGACTCTTGGTTTACTAGTACCTAAAAATAAGATAGCAGTTTATGACTTGAAAGATACTGTAAATTGCCACCTTCTTAAGCCCCTTGTCTCCCGCCATTTAAATCAATTTGTGGTTCTGAAGCTTCGTGTTTTCTGGTGTGTCGTGTTAGGGGAGTGAATTATTAATACCGTTGCTGTGATGTGACACTTGATTACCTGTTGACAGCAGGCTTCTAATTAGTTGGTATTTCTGCCTGGTGAGTGTGGAACCAAGATGTGGGACCTCAAAGGATGGGTGACCACTGAAAGCCACCGTCTCAGTTCTCTGTCAGGCAGAGGTTCTTAGAGCTCTCTGTCTTCCCTTTCAAACTAATACTGCAGGGTCCTGTCTGTCAGGCTGTTCAGGTTGTTTTCTTCCCAGAATGCAGTAAGCCGTGGCCGTACTTGACTGTGTACACAGACTCTCTCTGACTTCTTGGGAATCAAGGAAAAAACTCGGACCTGGGTAGTTCAGCAGGAGACAGAGAACCATTCCCCCAGGGCAGTGAGGTATGCCAAGGGAAGACGGGCCTCATCTCACTGTTCCAGTCTCCTTCCCAGAAACCCGTGTTCCAGAGGTTCCTAGTTCCCTTCACGTTCGCCCACTCGTCACCAGCATCGTGGTGAGCTGGACTCCTCCCGAGAACCAGAACATCGTGGTCAGAGGTTATGCCATTGGTTATGGCATCGGTAGCCCGCACGCCCAGACCATCAAGGTGGACTATAAGCAGCGCTACTACACCATCGAGAACCTGGGTGTGTATGTCGAGGGGGGGTCATTGCCTGCTTCTTGCCTTTTTGTTGTATCATTTTATTTTTATAGAAAAGCTTCAGAAGTTGTACAGAGAAATCCCGTATGCCCTTCACTCAGTTCTCCAAAGTTAATGTTTGCCCACATGTGTTTTGTCCTTCTCTGTCTTCCTACATACTCGTTTTTCCTGCAGACCCTCAGAGAGTAAGGTGAGGACCTGATGCCTCTTCACCACCACTGCTTTAAGGTGCATTTCCTGAAAACAAGGACATTTTCTGACACAACCACCATGCAGTTATCAAAGTTAGCCAGTCAGCACTGAGACAGTTGTCTATAGACCTAATTCATGTTTTACTAGCTGTCTCATGAATGTCCTTTATGATAAACAGGAAATGTCCAGGGTCACATGCTGCATTTCCTTATTGTGTCCTATGGGTGTTCTCTGACATGGAACCGTTGGTATTTTGTTTTACTTTAATGACTTACATTTTTGAAAAGTGTAGAGCATTTTTTACTTTTATAGGCTGTCCCTCCATGTGGACTTGTCCAGTACTTCCTCACTGCATTGAGCTGATGGGCTTCTGGAAGGAACAATGTAGACAGGACAGCCTGTCACTGGTGAGGCGACTTTACACTATGGATTAAAATGGAACATAGCACATTTCTCTACTATAAAGTTATTTTTTTCCCTTCATAATTAATAAGTAAGTTATGGGGGAGACAAACCATGACTTTGTAAGTATGTATTTTATTTTTCATCAGCTGTTCATTTAATAGTTTTAGTATCTTCAGTAACAGTCACTACTTGGTGTTTCACAGATGGTGATTTTCTAATTCCTTTACTTCTTCTACATTCATTAGGGTTCTTTAATAAGGAAAAACCTTCCTTCTCTTTCACAGTGAAAGGATGACCCATGGGAGCACTTCATCACTCGTTCCTCTCCACTTGACCTCTTTACCTTTCTTTAAGTGCTTCCTTCCTGTTGCCACAAAGGTTTCAGGCTCTGCAGTTTCCTAGCTGTAGTCCTGAACAACCATTTCTCCAAGGAACCCTGGTTTTTGGTTTGTTTGTTTATGGAAAATGGTATTTAAAAACCAATACTTGAGTATTCTGTGAACTCACTGCTGCAAAAAGTCCTAAGGAATCTACAAGAAAGGCTACTAAAACTATTAAGTGAATTTAGCAAGGTTACAAGATATTTTAAAGTTGATATCCAAAAATAGTCGTGTTTCTATACTCTAACAATAAACAGTTGGAAACTGGAATTAGAATCTCATTCTCCCCAGTGCAATCCTAAGTAAAATCCCAGTAGACATTTTTTTCTATAGAAATTAATAAACTTACTCTAAAATTTATAGGCAATATTGAAGGAACTAGAATAGCCAAACATTTTTGAAAATCAAGAATGAAGTTCAGAAGACCCACACTACCTGATCTCAGGATATACTACAAAGCTGCTGTAGCTAAGACACAGGTGTTGGTGTTGGTATAAAGGTCAGGTGATTAATGGAACAGAATAGAGTCCAGAAATAGATCAGTATATATGTGGTCAGTTCATATTTGACAAAAATACTGAGACAATTTAGTGGGGAGAAGATAGTACGGCAATAATTGTCTGTCTCTGTGACCTCGAGGTCGGCAAGGAGAGCCGAGGATGCGTAAAAGCACAAATGATAAAAATTTTAAAATTAACAAATTTGACTTCATCAAAATTTAAAACTACTTTTGAAAAAAGATATCTGTGAAATGAAAAGGTGAGCCACAGAGTAGGAAAAAATACCATTCAAATATCTGATAAGTAATTTGAGTCCAGATTGTATAAAAACTCTTACAGCTCAGTAAGAAGATGGCAGCCCAGTAAACAATTCTGATGAGAATTACAGAGTGGACGGTGCTAGTCTATAGTGACAGAAAGATCAGCAGTTGCCTAGAAATGGTGGTGGTAGGAATGGACAGCAGGAGGCCCAAGAGAACTATTTGGAGTATTGGAAATATCCTATATATTCATCATGGTACTCAACGAACTGTACACTTAAAAGGGTACATGTTACTGTATATTAATTATACCTCAAAGTCGATTTACAAAGCAAGAAAATGAGAAATAATACTATTTTATAATAAAAATGAACTGATCTTGGTAGGTGTCAGTACTTCTCCAGGTTGTATTATCATCATAGAGCTCTTCCTTTGAAACGTGTTTTTCAATTCAGAATCTGCCCTGGCCAGCTTTTTCATGCAAGTCATTTCTTTGCGAATTTCTTTTCATAGACAACTTTAGGTGTCTAAAAGGTGACTTACCTTCATCTTTTCCAGTAGAAAATAAACAGCAATTTAATCAGCAATTTCAGAAAGAGTAGCCTTTCTCCTTTCAAGAAGAAGCAACACTGCTAACTTAGGGCCTGTTCCCTGCATGAGCAGTCCTTGGAGGCCTTTGTCAGGGAGAAGAGTTGCTGAGCTGCTGCCTGCTGTTTCCTTCATGAAATGACAAAGGAAAACCTTTGCGTTTGGGCAGCCATGGTCCTTGATCTTCAGGTGCTTTCAATCTCCTAGGAAAGCAGAATTAACACCTAAGAGATCGCAGCATGAGTCAAAGTGGAGTGTGGTCAGAGAAGGGAAGAAGCTCACCCTGGACTTGAAGGACCAGTCGGACTAGTGTTCGAAAACTGATGGGCAGGAATGGCCCATGTGCTAAAGAGGGTGGACAGACCTTGTTAGAAGAGAGGACGCACGTGAGGAGTAGCAAAAACACTTAATTTGGTATGAAGTGGAGTGAGCTGGGGCTGTGTTAGTGAGCACAGATCTAAAATGCGTGTGACAGGAACCCAGAGAAGAAAGTCAGAGTGGAGATGTGCATCTAAGAAATTCATTTATTAAGCAAAGGACAGCTCTCTCCTGAGGCTCAGAGTCACATGAACATCAACGCACTGGGACATTGTCCATATTTTCCCAGAACAATCAGAATTAGAGTTGTGTCTTTTCTCGCAGACCTTTCGATCAGTCATCAGGTATTTAATGAGCACCTGCAGTATCCCAGACACCATGCTGGAGATTGAGCAGAGAGAGTCAACCAGACATGATCCCAATTGTTAGAAATAATGCAATTCTTTTGAAATAATTGCAGTTGTTTATAGAGTGCTGAGGACGAGAAACGGAGTGTAACTAGAGAGGCTTATCTAGTTTTAAAGTGATGAGCCCTTTAAGATGAATAGGCTTTGTCTAGGTAAAGAAGAAGAGTGGCCTATGTCCCCAACTAGGGGCACTGCTCATGTCAATGCCCAGGATCAGGAGGCATGGTGCCCTGAGAACAAGGGGTGTTACGTGCAGACCTAGGCAGAGGGGGGAGAGGCAGATAGATAGAATCCACAGACTTCATCTCCTGCATGACAGGTAGAGGGGTAGTGAGGTCTTAGTCACTCCCAGGTGTCTGGCATGAGCAGCAGGGAGCACAGAAGAGTCACTTATGGACCAGGAAACACTGGGGCAGCTCTGCAGTTACAGACGGGTTAACCTAGAGGGCTGGTGATCAGAAGAAAGATTTGGACTAGAAATAGGTGATTGCACTGAGGATCAAAACAGCAGAGGCGGGGTCACAGTGAACAGAGGGACAGCTGTCAGAGGGGAGGGGGACAAGGGGACGAGATCAAAGAAGAGGAAGAGAGTAGCCAAGTTATATATATATATAACATAGATACAGACAACAGGGTAGCAGTAATCAGGGAAAGGAGGTGGAGGTAGGGGGAAGGGGGAGAAACGAGGGTGGAAAAAGACTGCATGGGGCATGGGAGGCACAGTATGGGGGTAGAGGGTGTTATACTGAGTGGGACACTTGAAACCATGTCAACACAATCAATAAATTTTTAAAACCCATAGGCATAATACTCCAAAGAAAAAAAAATAGTATTTACATTTGATGACACGTATGTGCTAATCCAAGTTCAGGAGGGAGTGAGAGCCCAGAGGAGAGGAAGAAGAGTGGGAACAGAGTGGGGCTTGAAAACAGGTGTCATGGGCTCTTGGCACCCCCACCATGGTGAAGGACTGTCCCTTCTCCCATGTTACCCAGACCTCCACCTTTGTCCTCACCAGGCAAGTCTGAGTCTTGTTGAGTCCATCTGTCATCCACTCATTCCGCCACTGGAAGACCAACTACCTGTATATATTGCCTGTTTGTGTTGCCCGAAGACGGGGCCACCATGCAAAGCTGCTGTTTCAGACTTTTGAAGTAATGCAGGCCACTCAAGTGTAGCCACTTTGGAAGACTGCCCAGCTTTGCCAGAAGTAAGTGGTGTGGGTCAGCTGCCCACTCTGCAACCCTTCAATGGGGCTCTGGTTTTCATTTCCAACTCTGGACTTTGAAAGTGCCCATCCTAAATGTGACCTGGATCAGGAATGCTATGAAGAAGAGTCACCCTGATGTACCTCAGCAAACAGGAGAATCAGTACTGTTCCAACTCCTTCATGCCCCTCTGTTCACTGTGTCTAACGAGCGGCACTTTATATGGTCACCTTGCAAGAGTGTTTTTCACTATCACACTTCCTGCAGCACCACCTCCAAGCCTGTTGTAATTCTGGCGGGTGGCTCCACCAACCGATAAGTCCACGTGAGGGCCAGATGAGATCCGACGATTCCTAGTGGAGTCCACCCCACCCCTACCCCGAGTGTTAAGGATGTCCAACAATTCCTGATTCAACAATTTTCTTCTGCTTCTCCCGCTTGGTCATTCTGGTTGCTGTCCTTCTCCTTCTGAGAAGGGAAGGGGTTGGTTTAATGTCGGACTTTATTTGTGGGCTTTCAGCACAGGAAAATCTTATTCACTTATTCTAACCTGAGCCCCCCACTACACAAGAACATCACTGAACCGTTAGTAGCTTGAGACCAGGAGAGAATTCAGGCACAGCCAGCCCCCCTCCTGGCACTCATACCAGGAGTTGATTCCAGACGGTTTTTTACACAGTAGTTCCCCCTTATCCACTGTTCCTGTTTCTGTGGTTTCGGTTACCCATGGACAACCAAGGTCTGAAAATATTAAACGGAGAATTCCAGAAGTGTAGAGTAAGTTTTAAATTCCACACCATTTTGACTACTACAATGAAATCTTGAGACACACACACACATACTGACCCTCCCTTCCAGGATGTGAATCATCTTTTTGTCCCGGGTATCCGTGCTGAACGCACTGCCTCCCATTGCCACTTAGCCATCTCGGTCAGCAGATTGGTCATCAGAGACAGAGAGACCACATTCACATAGTGCTTATTATATAGCATTGTTACAGTTCTATTTTATTGTTGTTAATCTGTTATTGTGCCTAATTTATACGTTAAACTTCATCATAGGTACTCTGCATAGGGAAAAGCAGTGTGTATAAGATTCAGTACTATCCTTGGTTTCAGGTATCCACCGGAGGTCTGGGAACGTGTTCCCTGTGGGTAAGGGGGCACAGCTGTACTGTGCATGTGGCCACCTCGCACCCCCACGTAAACATTTCCACCATCTTCCCTCCTGATGTCCTCTGCAGCTGAGTTCACGCAGTCACCCCTGAATTGTTTAAAAGCCTGTTGTGAGAACTCCTTTAAGTGTTCTGACCTGTTTCTTCCCTTCAGATCCCAGCTCTCACTATGTGATTACCCTGAAAGCATTCAACAACGTGGGTGAAGGCATCCCCCTGTACGAGAGTGCTGTGACCCGACCTCATACAGGTACGTGTCCCAGCCATCTCCCATCTGCAGCGTCCTCCCAGTCGGCCTCAGGAGCTGGCGGGCGTGCGGCCCACCCGTAGTATCAGTGGAGGGGAAAGTCCACAGCCATGTGGGACACAGGCTATGGACAGGAGCGTGGGCTGTCCTCATGGGATATCTCATTAATTCCTGGTCTGCTTTCTAGAAAATATTAACAATCCTGTCATGTAGACAGTTGTATGTCGATGTACACCACATGTTTTGGATGTGTTTGGATCTAGGAAGCATAGTTGTGAGAGAATGATAAGTGATTTTTCATCTTTTGGTCATGTGAGTTATAACTAACGAGAAAGCCCGGCGGTCATACGAAATGACCGCTGTTCTAGATATTATAAGTTGTAATTAAAATGATTTATGCAAAGGTGTCTGCTAATTCAAACTGAATTACCCAGGGCAGGCGGCAAGGACGCCCCTTTGCTTAGTGCCCCACAGGGTTACCCCCTTCTACTTGCTTAATTGCTTAAAGTAGAGTGCAATGAAGGAAACCACTGGCGGTACATTTCTTAAGAGCCACCGTTAGCTCAATAAATAAAGGTGATTTAAATAATAAAATGTTAATTCACATGTCAAAGATCTCTTTGTACACAACATTTCTTTTGTAGATCTTTCCATCATTTTTAAGCTCGCCTTGCAGAGGACCATCAATTATTTTTAATTTTACGTCCGTTCTTTCACGAACTCTTGAACAGGCAACATAAAATTGACTGTGTCCAAATGCAGGCTCAGGTAAAAAAATGCCAACACGCTTAAGCGTTTGGCCCTGAGACTTATTGATGGTCATAGCAAAGGCAAGTTTTACAGGAAATTGTCTACGTCTCAATTGAAACGTCAACCCTGTTTGAGATGGAGCCAAATCAATTCTTGGAATGACATGTATTTCACCTTTAGAGGAGCCAAAGACTTAGCTATTATGACATTTTTCAATTGGAGAACCTCTAGTCTTGTACCATTGCAAAGACCCCTTCTGGTGTTAAGATTTCTTAACAGCATAATAATTGCTCCAATCTTTAACCTCAGTTTGTGAGGTGGCATGCCAGAAGGCGACGGACTATTTAAAAATTCCGTTGGAAAGTTGTTGGCACTCACTTTATTATCAGCTACAACGGAATCAACACTTAAATATGTCATGTCGTTCCCTTCTATGATATTTAAGACATCATCATTTAATTTGTCTACATCAGAATTTTTAGGACACAATATTGCCCTTTCACTAATTTCACTGATGTTTCCAGGCTGGATTTTATTACCAAAAACCCAATCCACTAAACTATCTTTGCATATCATTGACAAAGGAATCTCGACAACATCTTTACTCAGTCCATTATCATCAGAAAGAGTTCCATTTCCAAGTTTTAAAAGCCACTCACTATATTCGGGGTCATTTGACCTCATGTTCATTGTCAGTGGGAGTTTCTTAAATAAATCCCATGATTTTGCAAATTTTATGCGATTTTGTATTATTGCGGCTTATGGAGCATGAGGCAATACTGATAGACATAGATTGTCTAAAGTCACCTCCAAGAAGTAAAACTTTTCCTCCAAATGGATAATCATTTTTCATGATTTCTTTTAACAACCTGTCAATTGTATCCACGGTCAAATTGATTAGTTTCTAACTTGAAGTTTAAGGACTGACAGTGTTCACATTTAATATTAATGTCACCAGAGGAATGCTCAAAAATTAAAGTTTCTCCGTTTAAAACTGTTTTAATCCTTTTTGTGTTTCGGTCAGCATTACTCTGTTGTTTTTTTGCATTTCTCTCCTGCCTTTGTTCAAGGGACTCATTTTGTTGAGACAGGCTTTTTTGTCTTGCATCTGAGGCAAGCCTTGTTTCTCTATGCTCATCTGTCTCATTTTGCCGAGAAAGACGCATTTGCTCTGCGACTGAAGCAAGCCTTGTCTTTCTCTGCTCAGTGGTTTCTTTTTGTCGAGAAAGCCGTTTTTGTGCAGCTTTAGCTCCTTTTCTCTCCTCTTCAGTGCTGTATTTTCTAGGAGGCATTCTTAAAAGAAATTACGTTAAGACGTAGTTTTTATGTAAAACAGATGATTGCCAATGCAAACAAATGTTCACCTTCCCCCTGACCCGCTCAATTTGCGTTCAGCCCTGGTAACTTCACCCCATTGGCTAGTACAGTTACACAAGCAACCAATAAGCTATCGGCGACAAACAGACACTTAAGCCACATATAATAAAGAAATGAGTCAGAAAATGAAAAGATCTCCATATCTCTGGAGGAATTACAGAGGTTACTGACAGTAGCATAAATGTATGATTGATGAATCCAACTTTTTCTTTACCAGCCCCCTGAGTGGATTGGGAGTTTTTTTATATGAACTTTTCATAAGGTTTATATAAAGAGTATAAAGTCAGATGTACTGTTACTGTACATTCATTATAAAAGAGACCAAAATTTTTTTCTTTGTAATTTATTTTAAATGTCCTTAAAGAATTATACATATGTAAAGTTTCTACAGATACATAAAACATCTAATTTAGAGCTGAATGAGAAAGTTTATCAAAGTAATATGAGTTGTTAATATTTTTCTTTTTTTCTTCTTCTTTTCCAAGTGAGAGGAATGGGGGATAGAGAGGCAGACTTATATGCACACGACTGGGATTCCCTGAGCAACCCCCATCTGAGTCCAAAGCTCTGCCCACCTGTTCACAACTGAGCTATTTTTAGCACCTGAGGGGTAGGCTCCAGGGAGTCATCCTCAGTGCCTGGGGCCAATGTGCTTGAACCAGTAGAGCCATGGCTGCGGGAGAGGAAGAGAGAGAAGGGGGAGAGGGAAAAGGAGAGAAGCAAGCGTTCACTTCTCCTGTGTGTCCTGAATGGGAATTGAACCTGGGACATCCACATGCTAGGCCAGTGCTCTACCACAGAGCCAACCAGCCAGAGCCAGAGTTGTCCATTTTTCTAATGGGTACTGAAAAATCAGAGAATGTGTCATTTTCAGAAATGCTCTTTTCCATTTATTCCCCAGAATTGTGGATCTATTGCACACTGTGGCTTCTGG
The DNA here is from genome assembly GCF_036850995.1 of Saccopteryx leptura. Lineage (NCBI taxonomy): Eukaryota > Metazoa > Chordata > Mammalia > Chiroptera > Emballonuridae > Saccopteryx > Saccopteryx leptura. The sequence continues at coordinate 126,825,256 of NC_089508.1, forward strand.
GTACTTTGTAAATAATATTACAGGCTCAGCTTATTCTTTTTAAAAGGATAATCTCTGCCCCCCTTTTTTATATGCCTTTTTCCTAAGAAGACCAACATCATGATTACATGTCTGGTCGTTCTGTCCTGTCTTCAACCCCTATGTGCCTACAATTTATTATAACTTCTTTTAAAAATAGCTTTGGTCTTTTGTGAAGGGAGAAAAGCACAAGATCAGAAAGAGAATATTAAATAAGTAGTTTGCTCCATTCTTTCTTTACTCAGCCTACAACTGAAAAAAAAAAACACAAACTTGATATTATTTTATTTTATGTGACTTAAAAATATAGTCAGTCCTCTGGCTAGAAGTACACCAGGAAATGTTCCTAACTCGTGTAACCTATTTTTTTTTAATAAGGATTGTCACAAAAAAAAAAATATCTCAAGTCTTATGTTTTTGCACCCGAAGGTACATTTTCTATATCTAAGTGGTATGTGTCCTGGTCTTGGAACAAAGCCCTTGATTATAATGCATGGTGTTCCTGCTATTTTTAGTCTTCATTGTGTAGGAGATAAATAAGTAGAGATTCATACTTCAGCTTAGCACTTACTCATGAGCAAGGCCCAGGCCTTTTCGGATTTCAAATTAATTATAGGAAGAGCTCAACACAATATGTGGGAAACCCATTTTAAAACCTTACCATAAAATAAATTGGTGTGTGTGTGTGTACTTAGAAAACCCAACTGAGAGTCAGGAGAGCCCAGTGGACCCTGCTGTATTCTCATGGGCTCGTAGCCCTTGGTGGCTCTGTGTGCATTCTGGTCTCTGCTGTGGCACTTGACGCAGGACAGCACATGGGTATAGTTTCCTTTCTGCCATAGAAGTCCTCTGATTTCCAGAGGTCATAGAGATGGTGTCGCTTGGACCTACAACTGTGGCGTCCCCATTAACTCACTGGGTTCATCAGTAGGTTGTACTCTGGCTCAGCTGGAGAAAGTGTAGCAGGGCGTCAGCAGGTCTGAACTGAACCTGTGTGGGTATCTGATGCCCTGAGCATCAGGGCGAGGCTGGGTTGCCACTGGCTGATGTTCAGGACTCAGGTCTGAGGATCGGACCCTTCTGTATCTGGTGACATGCATTGAGAAGCTGTGTCTCAAAAACCCAGCCACCGATGCTAGAATATCAGAACATATCGTGAGCTTCGTGCTACTTGTTCAGAAATTATATACCCTTGATTTCAAAAGTAATTTTTATTTCTTTATGATTCTGTTTGGACAGGAAGTAGAATTTTGAAATAATTTAAAGAAAACCCAAGTGTGAATATGTTAATATCAGCACTGGATTATCAAATTTTAATACACCTACAGAATACAGTAGAGAACAGATAGTTCCCGAGTGTTTCTCTCGACAGTCTCCTGAAAGAACGCAGCGGCAATAGTCTTTCCGATGAATGGTTCTCTGCTAACTCCAGATTCTCTTTCTCTTTCTTCATTTCTCACCTCTCATTTCATTACATCACTTTGCATTTCCCTTTAATTTTGTTTTCTTTTTGTTTACATTACAATGCCACTTCCCTTTTAATTACTTTTTACCCAGACGCTTCTGAGGTTGATTTATTTGTTATTAATGCCCCATACACTCCAGTGCCAGATCCCACCCCCATGATGCCACCAGTGGGGGTCCAGGCCTCCATTCTGAGTCACGACACCATCAGGATCACATGGGCAGACAACTCTCTGCCCAAACACCAGAAGATTACAGACTCCCGGTACTACACCGTGCGATGGAAAACCAACATCCCTGCCAACACTAAGTACAAGGTACCAGCACACATGCTCTGGGTGGGCGACACTAGCTGTCGATGTTCTCCAAATCTAAAGTTCTCAAATTGTGTGTCTCCAGAATGCGAACGCAACGACTTTGAGTTACCTGGTGACAGGCTTAAAAGCAAACACGCTGTACGAATTTTCTGTGATGGTGACCAAGGGTCGAAGATCAAGTACATGGAGTATGACAGCCCATGGGACCACCTTTGAGTTAGGTACGCGTTGTTAGAGCCTCAGGTCATGTGGCATTTCCTCTCTGCAAGATGTGAGGGCCAGTGGGTGTTTGTGCTAATGTTGCGCCATGTTTCAAACCATGAGATTCATCATCACCTGCTTTCCTAACCAGAGAAAAGATGGAGTGCATCAGTTAATGTGGTGAATTAGCCAATCACAGGATAATATAGCGCAAAGTACACTAGACTTTAGGAACAGGAAACTTGAGTTCAGTCCCAGGTCAGCCACCTACTGAAGGTGATCACGAGCTCACCCTTCAGCCTCTGAATCTCTGTTTCCACCATCTGTAAAGGAGGGATAACAGCCTCTGCGTTTCCTACTTGATAGGGTTCTTAGCAGGAGAAAAGGAGGAGCAGATGGGAGAGTGTGTGCCCAGTTATACAGCACTGGGCGGGGAGTATCACTGAGTCTGTGTTACTGGTAAACTGGGAGGGGGAGAAGTGACCTGCCCTCCGCATGCTTTTGTGATGCTGTGCTTGCAGGAGCCTCAGCACTCTCGCAGCCACTCTCCAGCAAACCGAGTAGTATCTGATCACATCCCCCCTGGGGCGTCCTTGAGGTGTTTGTCTGTAAGCAGGCATGGAAGAGAAACAATGGCTAAGCAAACGAGGGAAAGCAGCCGTCCAGGGCTGAGACTGTTCGCTCTCTGCGCACTGGAAGGCCAGCCCTCTGCTTTCCCAGCGCTGGGTGTGTCCACCACTAGCAGTCCACTGCAGTCTCCTCCTTTCTCTCTCCTGTGTGTGAGTGCTGAGAAACTTAGGGAAAACCTCTCCCCACACAACTTGGCCCTCTTTATTTTTGAGAGAGAATGAGAGAAGGAGAAGAGGGATGAGAGGCATCAGCTCGTAGTTGCAGCACTTTAGTTGTTCACTGATTGCTTTTTATACATGTCTTGACTGGAGGGCTCCAAGTGAGCCAGTGACCCCCTTGCTCAAGCCAGCAACCATGAGGTCATGTCTATGATCCCACACTCATGCCAGTGACTCCGTGCTCAAGCTCGTGGCCTCGGAGTTTCGAACCTGCGTCTTCAGAGTCCCAGGTTGACATTCTGTCCACTGCAGCACCATCGGTCAGGCATGCCACCATGTCTTTTTGTCTTCTGAACAATTGGTTGGACTTTCTACAGAGAAAAGGGATTGGACTTAGAGAGCTAGAAATATAGTGTACAAAAGTTTGCATAGACCCTGAGTTTGCTTGCTTTGCTGGTTATAGGAATATCTTTTTGCTTGAATTCCAACCTATGTATCTTTCGGGTGCTTGCACTTCCCTAGGCTGTCTTCCACTTTGTACGGGGGGAGTTCTGGTACATTAGGAGAGAAGGAGAAATGGAAGAATGCATATCATTTCCCTATCCCTTTGATAGTACATGAACGGTCTTTGGCCATAGCACAGCAACAGGAAACGCAGTCATCTTGACTGGGTTTTCCTGTTACATGAACAGCTTCGCACTTGGGAACAATCAGCTCAAATAGTTGACAGTATGCTTTATTGTTTGTTTGTTTTTTTAGTGAGAGAAGTAGAGGCAGAGAGACAGACTCCCGCATGCACCCTGACTGAGATCCACCCGGCATGCCCATTAGGGGGGTGATGCTCTGTCCATCTGGGGCGCTGCTCCATTGTTCAACAACCGAGCAGTTTTTTTTAGCACCTGAGGTGGAGGCCATGGAGCCATCCTCAGTGCCCAAGGCCAACTTGCTCCAATCAAGCCATGGCTGCAGGAGAGAGAAAAAGAAGGGAGGAAGCAGATGGGCACTTCTGTGTGCCCTGACCGGGAATTGAACCCCAGATGTGCACACGCTGGGCTGACACAACTGAGCCAACCGGCCAGGGCCAACAGTATGTTTTCACTGCAAACTTAGAGTGAAAAAAAATCAACTTACAAATCATGATTTCTTTGAAGTAATTTGGGGTTTTCAGACATTGGTTTGAAGAGCCATTTTTAGGTGAGAGAGAAAATTATCTTACATTTAAAAATATCCTAACAAAATTATCCAAATTAGAGAGGAATGGCATCTTGGGAAAATCACCTAACTTAACTTACTCACAGAAAGAGTGGTCAGTACCTTTCAAGCTGCCATAGACATTAAGTGACAACTTATTTATAGAATGCCTGGCACATAGTAGGTTCTTGGTGGGGACTATCTTTTGATTTCTCTGCCTCTTCAGCGCATGCATTTCTGCCCCCAGACAGGATGCCCATTCTCTGCCTTCACAGGGCGGTGTCCTCTCCTTGGTATTTTACATGTTCTTTTATTAGACACATTTATAGCTAGACAGCAAGTTCTTTAAGTCGAGAAGCTTTATCTTTTATGCCTTGGTTGTGCCTTCTATCTGGAAAGGGTTGAGGAAACAGTGGGTAAAATGGTGACAGACAGGAACAGTTGACAGTATCATTATTTTGTAGTTCCTACATCCCCACCCAAGGATGTGACAGTGGTGAGTAAAGAGGGAAAACCCAGGACCATCATCGTAAACTGGCAGCCTCCTTCTGAAGCCAACGGCAAAATCACAGGTAAGAAGCTCTGTCCCCAAGGCCCGCCTGGCAGCCAATCTGGTGGAGTCCCATGGTTTTGGTGGAAGTGGGGTCTGAAGGCTGGCTTGGCCATTTCACGAGGTGCTAGGGGTCGTGGTGGTCCTTAAAAGTGCTGTTTACCCACAGTGACACAAACCTGTCACCAGCTGGGTGTTCTGACTCACACTGAGAGCCTGATGCGCACAGGTGCACCTGACAACCAGCCTTGGAGTGCAGTGACACCCTTTAGAATTAAAGACCCGCCTTGCTGTACAGGGTGATTCCCAGTGAGTGAGACTCGGCTTGTTTCCCGAGTGCTGTTAGACTTCTCTTTCCTTGTTCTGCTTCGGTTTTCAGTAGAAACTCCTTTCTGTAAATTCCTGGCCTTTCTGTCATTTTTTTAGGTTTTTACATTTGCTTCTTCATCAAAGGGTCAAGCATGACCTTCCCTGGCCCGCATTGCATTTCACTTTGTCCTTGAACCCCAGGAATGACACACACTGTGTGGGGGTCAGGTCAGCTGTGGTGGCAGGTCCTTCTGCCTTAGCCGTAGGGATTGAGTGCCCTCTGGTGGCGGTTGTCAGGTGACGTCTCACTGTGACTTCCACCCCAAGTCTGGGAGACCTACCCAGGGTGGCTGCCCTCCTTCCCAGAGCTTTTTCTCCCAGGAACTTACTCTGATGAGACCTAAAACAGCCTGTGAGGCCATTATTGGTTTTCAGAACTGCATTATTTTCGTTGTAGACCATTGAAGGTGCATTATATTTAAATATCAACATGTTGAAGTGATTGAATTATTTTCATTAATATGATTTTGGAGACACTGTATTCTCTGTCTTTGATCAGTTTTTCTGACTTCAGCTGCTGACACGAATGATAACTCACAGCTCGGCTTTGTGTAAACTGTTTTTCTCCACGTCATGTTCAGTGCAGTGTTTTGAACACATTTTGCCATCGCTGTTTAGCCAGTTACTGGTTCTCTACTTGTTTGTGTTGTCACACAAATCTTGATTGACTTACTGATTGCAAAATAAAAAAAGCAGAAATAAGGTTTTTTTCCTTGTTAACTGCCGCATACAGGCTACATCATCTATTACAGCACGGATGTGAACGCAGAGATACATGACTGGGTCATCGAGCCCGTGGTGGGCAACAGACTGACCCACCAGATACAGGAGCTGACACTCGACACTCCATACTACTTCAAAATCCAGGCTCGAAACTCCAAGGGCATGGGACCCATGTCTGAAGCTGTCCAGTTCAGGACTCCCAAAGGTAGGGCTCCTACAGAGCGGCTTGTGCTGTGTCTCCATGGTGGGGCTCATAGCACTTGAACGTTTAGGGACAGCAGAGGACATAAGAAGTCCTATGACAAGCCACAGTGTGTGCGTTTATCCCAGAATGAGCCCTTTCCCACCACTGACCACCAGGTCGGTGCCTGCTGGATCATGAGAAGGGGACTGTGGCTCTTTTCTGCTCAAGGGAGTGGGGTGTGAGGTGAGTGGGTCGGGCCAGGCATGCCCTCCTTCCCAGTGCACAGTAAATTAGCACGTTATCTTGATGGGTGGTTTTATCTCAACACGTGTTAGGCTCCTAACCTGAAAGGCTTATTTTAGACCTTTGTAGAGAGAAAGACTAAAAGGGGCCCTTTGAAGAAACTCTGGGTAACAAAGTGATGATAAAGTATTGACCCCAGTAAGCTTAGGAGTGAACTTTAGTCAGGGACCAAGTCTCTGGAAATAAGGAAACCAGATGTGGGTTTCTCCTCTGTTAGGACAAAAAAAGGACTCAATTTGGACATTTGTGGGGTTGTTTTTCTCCTTTAAGAATTCTGCCTGTCCCATCTTCAAAGCTTGTGACCCTTGCTCTTGTTTTTTCTTCCCCTGTGCTTGACCTCTTAGCGGACTCCTCCGATAAAATGCCTAATGACCAAGGTAAATGAGTAGATGGTCTCTTTCCTTTCCTCTCTTTTGTGACCTGTTATTAAGCTTTTTGTTTTTTGTGGGGGTTTTTTTTTATCTTGAAAGTCAGTAGTACCATGTGTTTAAAAACCATGCATCTATTGGCCAAACTGGAGTTGAGTCCCTGTTTGTGGCACCTGGGGTATCTGAAAAGCTGGGCGCTAACTAGCCTGGCAGGAAAAAAACAAAAACAAACCAAAAAAATTGACTTGGATTAACTGAGTTCTGTAGCTGGAGGAGATTGGACTTTTGTGTGGGTCCAGTTAACACTGAGATATTGAAATTCTGTAATGATCTCGGCCATGTCAAGAGCAAGCATACCCGTTTGTAGTGACTAGGATTTTATCAGTACCTCAATGAAAAGCCATAATCAGATTCAATGAATACCCCATTTTTCTCCTCCCACAAGGCACCTACAGGTTTACCTTCCCTATCTATGATTATCCATGGCAGAAACAGCCCTATTTATTCTTCTATCATAGCCTAATTTTGAGTTCCTTTTCTGTCTCTTCCCTTAAATGTGTCTGCTCATTTTTAAAAGCGGGTAGAAATAGTTTTTTAAGTGGAAACCTTGGAGTGGGCCTCAGTGTCGCTGTTTTTGAAATTCTCTGTTAGTGAGTTCTTTTCACTATGGTTGCCTCTGATCTCTGGGAGTGCAGCCAAAGTTGGTGTCTGTTTTCGGTGCTGAGAAAGAACAACAGGAGTAAGTTTAATGATTGCCGTTGTGGTTTAGGAAGAGTCACTAGACATACAAAGTCTCTGGGTCTTGGTTCGGCAAGGAAGAGTCAGAACTTGAGGTTTCACAGGGCAGGGCTTTGGGAAGTGTTGCATTCAGTGAGCCTTTTGTTGTACTTTGGAGAAACTGAACACACACTTTTGTGTGAGGCTTGGTGGAAACTTGGACTTAAGTGTGAGAAGAGAGAAACAGCCATACTGTGTGTGTACAGACTGTAAACATGCTCACTATCCTCCCCTGGCTTCACCCCACTCTACCCCACAAGCCAGAGCACCGTGCTGAGCCGACCACACCTCTGCTATTTAAAATTCTTTGCCTATATTTATTTTTGGTGTTTGCTTAATCTTTGGAATGTCTTGTTCATAGGTCAAATTTAAAGGGAAAAAAAGTGTTGGGAAATATAGGAATTAAACCAACCAGCTTATTGGCAAGGTGTGTTCTTTGGGCAACATAACTGGATGCTCCGCGTAGTTTGGCTTTAGTGTGGGCTGCCTGACAGGTAGGTACATTTAAACATGAAACGCCATACAAATGCCTAGTCAGTTTCACCAACCAGACTTCATCCTAGTGACAAGAACAGCTGCAGTCGTATGTGGCGTGTGCCGTTTGGGAGGAATGACAGCAACAGAAGGAGGTGTAGAATGATAATATGAGCAGTTGAAAAGGGACAGTAAGTTAACTTCTAGAATATGCCCCTTTTTGATACCCAAGGACTTCTGTCATTTCTCAGGGTTTTGAACTTCCAGGAACATAAAGAACGGTGTTTTCATCTTTAGATTTATTCTGTTAAATGGATTATACACAGAAACCTTCTGATTTCAAATTCTCTCATTTCCTCGGAGTCTGGTAATTTATATAGAAGTACTTGACATTAGCTCTCATGTTGTGCGGAAACACATCTAGTTTATTAATTTTTAGCCAAGTTTTATGTATAGAGATTCTTTATTTGTGTTTCCTGCAGCTTCATGCTCTTTGCCTCTGTGGAGAGAACAGTTATATCCTTCCCTGAAGATTTGTTATGCTTGTAATAACAGTAAATATTTATTGAGCTGTCAGGCAGCACTCAAAGTATTTCATAGGATTGAATTTCCTTTTAATTTTTGCACCAGTTTCAGGAAGTAGATACCATTAGTATTACTGTTTCATAATGAGGAAACAGACACCCAGAGAGAATAAACAGCTGGCCAGAAATCATACTGTGGGCTCAGGTGGAGCCGGTGTGCAAGAGCTGACCTTGGTCAGCATGTGCGCTGTTGGCTATGAGGAGCAGCTCTTACTTAGCTGTTCTTTCAGACCCCTTCACCAGACGTCTGGTACTGCTTTCTGGTCTCAGTCTTCAGACTGAGGGAGATCTTTGCTTTTGGAAGGGACTCCTTGTATTGGCTTTTACCCAAGCAGCTTTTTCTGTAAGTGTGAAGAATAAAATTCAAGACCAAAGACAGGAATTTCTAAAACACACAGACATTTGTGTTTTCTGAGGTCAGCAGCCTCGCCTCTGTTCTATGAAGATGAGTTGGGGGACAGTGTCCTTTCTGAGCAGCTAGAGGGAAGACTTTGCTTTTCTATCTTTGGGTATTGAGATGACTGAGCAAGAGGTGACACCTGGTTGGGACCTCCACTTGCTTTGTTGTTCCTGCTTAGGGACAGGCATCTTTATGATTTGTGAAAAGGATACAGCCCCTGCCAGGCCAGCTCCTCACAGCTGTGGCCCTCAGAAGAGCTGGCTCTTTACTGTAGAAAGAGCCCACACTGGTCTTCTTGGGTCCTTTTCCAGCCCTCCTTCAGAGGTGGTCCCCCGGGCTGGAGTGAGATGTGCTTCCGGTTGCCCACAGGTGCAGCTCTGGGAAGGGCACAGCCTTTCAGATCCCTCATTACATGGACAGCCCCCGCCACCCCTACCCCCGCGGTAGCTTTGCACAATCCATGTCCCTGCTGCTGATGTGCTGCTCACTTTATTGTGACTGAAGTAGATGGAAAAGATGGTTTTTGGTAGAAATACTCCCCTAGCTGAGAAGTGGACTTGTCACACCTGTGGGCTGGGTCATTTCTGACGTGATGTCTCTCTCCTTCAGCCTCAGGGTCTGCCAAAGGAAGCCGTCTGCCAGACCTTGGATCTGACTACAAGCCTCCAATGAGCGGTAAAGCCTACTGCGGCTCGTGGTAGCTGCACACGTGACGTAGTCTGCCCGGTACCATGCAGCATCCTGTGTAGCACGGGTGCTGTCACATGTTACCTATTTCCTTTCATGTATCAGAGTCAGCTTTAGGTGTTTGCCTGGCAAATGTTTGCTGAATTACTGCAAACCCATTCTTTATAGGATCTATAGGTAAAATTATGTCCCACATGTCCAACTTTTAAAATAAGACTCATTCTAAAGTCTTTTACCCACTGCCGCTATAAAACAATTAGACTCTTGTTTTCAAAAATAAACTCTCTAATGGAATTAGCCATCATCCAAGCCAAAGAATTGCTTCAGAATCATCAATTTTCCCCAAACTATTTGCTGTAGTGTTTTTAGTTGGGAATTCTAAAAAATTCTTCCCACTCTCCTAGCCACCCTAAGAGCAGGTGCTTCCAATTATTTAAATGACAACACCTGCTCTTCTTCAGAATGTCGCTATTAGTAACTAACCTTCAGACATGAAATTACTGGCGCAGGGAGAATAGGTGTCCTTCTCACTGTTAACATTAAGTGACTTAGTGGAGGAGTAATGTGCCTGGGTCCAACTACTGACTGTGGAATCCTAGAACCAAACCTGGGTCTCTGACACCTCTTGTGCCTTTCCCACTGTCAGAACGGCCTGTAGGCACTGGGTCTGCACTAGTTGTGGGGATCTGGTGTTGGAGAAATTCTGCACAAGCCACTGCTACCAATGGCCTCCCTGTCTCCTCCTCCACCAGAGGAGCATGGAAGACAAAGGCTTGTCCCCTGGAAACTCCTACACTAACTGAAAATAAAACGATCTCTTACTTTCGAGCCACATGGTTAAATAAAACGTGGTCCTGCCCAGACGTCACTGAGATCAACTTGTTCTTAGGAGAGCCAGGTGGACTTAGTGCTTCAAGCAGTGTTTAGCCTCTGAGTCCTAGGACTTGACTAGTTTCCTCTCTTGGGATGCTTATGTTACATTTATGTGCTGTCCACAATTCAAGGTGAAAAAATAGCTGTTTTTATCTATTATTTGTACATTAGTTCATTCATTTACATGTTTTTTAAGGTTCAGGTTCTGCATATTAGGCTGTTGGGGTGGGAATGGTGAGTGACAAACTACCTGATAGAGGAGAGACACCTGTGGAAGAGCTGGTGTCTGACCCTGCAGGGGACTGCTGACTACCAGGGACAGGGGGCATTCCAAGAAGCAGAGACAGCTTGTGCCACAGCACAGCCAGGCTTCCCACTCCCCAGAGGCAGAGAGGAGACTGAGGTTAGAGGAGGTAGATTAGAGTGAGCCCGTCAGAGGCTTAGGTGCCAGTGCTGAGAAGGGTGAACTTTGTCCCATAAATAATGCGTAAGGTGCTGGTGGTACTCTATGACTTCCATTTATTGAAGGTCTACTGCTAGTAGACAGTGAAGAAGGAGTGAGGAGTGGTAATAGCATATCTCAGAAAAGGTGGCCAGGAAGCGATTGCAGTAGGTCAGGTGAGGCTTAAGGAATGACCTGTCATGATGTCCCTGGTAGCAGACTGATGCTGCCTTTGGGGCTTGCTCTCTGTTTCATAAGGGAAGTGTGGCCAGCTCAGAATTAGAAGTCAGGTGCATTTACATGGGAATTCACTTCTGTTGAACACATGGAAGAACACCCCCCACCTCTGCTTTCCTCTCTACCTCCGAGAGCTCTGCAGCCTCTCATTTCCATGCTGCCCGGCTGCACACACCACCCATAGCTCTAATGTTCATTAGAGTTTTATTTTATTTTTTAAAATATTTTATTACTTTAAGTGAGAAGAGGGGAGACAAAGAGACAGAATCCCACATGCATCCTGACTGGGAACCACCTGGCAAGTCCCTTACTGGCACTGGCAATGCTCTGCCCATCAAGGGCCATTGCTTGGCAACTGAGCTGCTATTTTTAGTGCCTGAGGCATAGTCTCCACAGTGCCATCCTCAGCACTTGGGGACAACTCACTCCAACTAATCGAGGCATGGCTTTGGGAAGGGAAAGGGGGAAGGGTGGAAAAGCAGATGATTGCCTCTCCTGTGTGCCCTGATGGAATCGAACCCAGGATGTCCATACGCCAGGCCAGTGTTCTACCACTGAGCCAACCGGCCAGGGCCTCATCAGAGTTTCATGTGATACCCAAATATGGTTGACTTTTATCGGCCTTTAGTTCTGTAATCTTTCCTAAATATAAAAATGTTATTTTATTTCTAAAGGTGTTATTTTATTAAAGGTCAGTGTGACTGTGTGAACTGTCTGCTTACCTTTTCCTCAGACATGAAGGATGAAAATGATTGAACCAAAGCCAGACAATAAGCTTTTAAGCTTGCCTACACCAGCCCAGATTCTGTACCATGCCAAGGTGTGGCCTACAAAATCAGAGACCCCAAACTGGGAAGGCCAACTCACCCAGTACTGTAGAAGGGATTCCCGTATCTGTGTAGTTTAGATTAGGTCATGAGTTTGTAAACCAAGTTGTATATGAAAACCACTTTGGGGGCTCTTTCTAAAAACAGCTTCCCAGGCCATACCTTCATGGTAGGGTAGGGATTTATCCCCCAGCATCCCAGTCACTGCTCCTTCAGAACCTGCAGTGACTGAGTACTCATCGCCTGGCAGAGCCGCCCTCCCACTGTGTGCAGCTCTGGCTGTTAGCGAGATGAGAGAGAGAAACTGGAAGAAGAGCTGTGACGTACCCTGGGGTTAGGTCTGTATGGTGGGGTTGCCTGCCCATGTTCTGTAACATAGGCATACACGAGTTTTATCATGATGTGGAAAGCACAGAAGTGTTTCAGAAAATGGAAAGGAACTTTGAATGGAATTAGATTACAGACCTTGATAACAAGCCGGTGATGATAATGATGGTACTAATAATAATGAGGAGGAAGAAGAAGAAAATCTAAATTTCTTCAGTGTTCCAAATAGTCTCACATGCCTCTCCAGCTGCCTTCTGCCTTTTCTCTGCTCACTTCCTTCCCTCTAACTTCCCATCTCCCTCTCTTTGCTTAAGCATTAGTGGCTACCTTTCTCTTCCTTGACCATGCCAAGCTCATTCCTGCCCCAGACCCTTCCACTAGCTGCTTCCTGTCTGGGATATTCTTCCTCCACATGTTTGGATGGTGGGATCTCTCCTTCCTTCAAATTTCAGGGCAGATCGCCTCCTCACAGAGAAGTGTTTTTCAACCACTCCCTCTGAAGTAGCCGCCTGGTCGCTGCATCATGCCCCCCATTAGATTTTTCACAGCCCTCACTACTAAGATTCTGTTATCCATGCCTGGCCCCTCCCCCACCCCAGCATTCACGTCTTGGCTGCTCGCTGCTGTGTCCTCAACTTGAATAGCTAGAACAATGCCATATGTAACAACTTGTCAAACATTTGTTACATCATGCACACATGCAGACCTGCATATTCCTGAAGTGCAGTCAGAGAATTAGCTCTATATCAACTGTATTTATAAAAACAGACTTTACTTTTCAAGTAATTTTTAGTGATCTCAGACATATTTTGGAGAAAAAAAAATTCTGCTTTCCATGAACGTACATTTTTAAAATAGTTTTGAAAGGCCGAAAACTAAATGATTGACAAATGGTGTTTTCTAGGATGAATTGATGTATAGCCTAAGACACCAGAGGGCAGACCCTTTATTTATCCAAGTATAATGTCCAGTATACCTTGAGCTTTTACTGAACACCAGCTTTGTGCAAGGCACCGTGCTGAAAAACGTTCCCAAGGCAAACACTCAGCTTTCTGGATTTCATAGCCTAGCGGAGAGAGGGCCCAGTCTTACGGGAGGCGTGGGGGTGAGCATTGGGAAGAAGCTCATATCAATCATCTGTCTTCATGAGGGCGCTGCTGGCTGCCCATGCACACGTCTGGAACTCTCCAGGACTGACGTTCCCTGTTCTCTCTCCAGGCAGCAACAGCCCCCACGGCAGCCCCACCTCCCCTCTGGACAGTAACATGCTGCTCGTCGTCATCGTCTCTGTCGGGGTCATCACCATCGTGGTGGTCGTGATCATCGCAGTCTTTTGCACGAGGCGCACCACCTCTCACCAAAAGAAGTAAGGAGCCACAGGAGTAGCCGTAGATTTTTAGTATCTGCTCTTGTGCTTCCCTGTGACTTCTGTATTTGGAGTTGCACATGGAAATGAAGTATGTGAGAAGTGACACTGTGACTCTAAAGGAAATGCAAAATGGTTCCTCTTATGAGTGTGTGTTGGCCGGTCCCAGCAAAAAGCAGGTAGCACCTTCAAAATTGGTGAACGAGTGTTTAATGAAGGGTCATTCACAGAGTCCTAGGCTGGTTATGGGAAACCAGGCAATGATGTTCAAGGGCCAGTAGCAATGCTCGGTCACCTTAGGTGATGACAGTGGCTGTCACCCTTGGGCCCGAAAGGGTGAGAGTTCCTTCTAAAGAAGAGAGCACCATTTTCAGAGGCAGGAGAGGGAGTTTGACAGGAGCTATATGTGCTGGTGGAATGGAGACACTGGCGGTCTAGCCCAGCAGCAGGGCAGGAGGAAAAGCACCACTGACTCTCTGGCCTCTTGTACTGCCCAAGCCACACTGGAAGTCAGGGGAAGGGTTGCCAAGGTGATAGAGTTCATGTCGCTCAACCTCTTGAGTCACAGAGCCAGGTAGGCGATCAGGAAAGGCAGGTGGACAGCATCCAGCCTCGCTGGGTGTCCTGCTGGAGTGCTGTCCATCAGCACCCAGAGAGCCAGTGCATGGCGTCCATGTGTCCTTACAGCTGCTCACGGCTCAGATGCCAGCTGAGATGGGGCACACCTCAGCATCTTACTCTAACCCTCAGCGTCCTTATCGGAGATGGTGAGGTGGGCCAGGGTAAGGCCTGATTTACTGAATAAGAAAGAAGAGTCATTGACAGTCACCACATCAGAGCCTCCAAGAGGCCACGTGGCTGCAGGCCCTGGACTCCTCTGGAGTGCTGAGGCTCATAGCTGATCATGTAGAGCTGGTAGCATGGTTATTCAGATAGGTGCTTACTGTGAACCTGCGCAACTAGTAATTCCAGGTCCTGAGTGGGAACGGTGCGGAATTAAGAAAATAGACTTAAGGAGAAATAGGGTGGATTGGGAGGCTTCTGCAAGCTGATGGCAAGAACAGAGAGTCTCTCCACCCCAACCCTGCTTTATTTATAGGGCAGAGCAAAGTCATTAGCAAATCAATGATATCTCTGATCACATTTCCAAGGCAACCCAAGAATTCTCCCAAGTGTAGAAAACCCCCACCATACACAACATCTTAACTTCACAAAACAAAGGATAAAAAGAAAACGGCCTCTAGTCTTTCTGACGGACATGGGGGATAGGAAGGGACAGGGAGGATAGGACCAGTACAAACAATCCAGCACCACAGCTAACATGGAGATGTGGGAAAAAACAGCTTTTAGCCACTTCACCAAGCAAATGAGGTGGGGGGTTGGGCAGACTGTCAGCTTACTGCCAATTCCCCACACCTCTGTCCCCCAAAATTTAAATCGCAAGGACCCTGTTGGCTTGCAGTCCCCAACAGGTGCTGCCCGATGACAGCCCGCACTCCAGAACTTGAGAGAGACCTTGACCCTAAATCACACCAGCTCCTGTCTGGCAGTGAGAAAACACAGAAGAGTAGACTCCTGAGTTACCCCAATAGCAGAAGCACAACGTGGGTAATAAAAACCGTTCACTATACAGATGGTGCACTACAGAAGTGTGCACTGAAACCTATAGAATTTTATTAACCAATGTCACCCCAGTAAATCCAATTAAGAAATAAAATTGAAAAATAATTTTAAAAAATGACTATAATTACAGTATCCTAAAAGATCATAAGCTGATAGTATTGCTCCAGAAGAGAGAGAAATTCGTGTCTGCAGTGATCCTTCCAACTTGCTCTGCCCAAGGCCAGCGTACAGTGAGGACAGCCCGTCCTGGCTGCGGGCCGTCCCCCCTAGGCTGTGGGAGGTTTCAGCCGTGTATCTGCCCCATGAGACAGCTCTCTCTGGCTGACTTGGCATCATCTCCCGAGAGAATTGAGCCCCCTCGTGGCTGATTCCTCCAGCTTTCCCTGTCTACTTTGATTGTAGAACACTTTCTCTTAAAAGCCTCAGAGATTATTCTTTTTTTTTTTCTACTCTAGAACTTTTTTGCAAGCTGCTTTGTTCAATATTTCATGTTTATCTGTCTTTAGGAACAGAATTTTACAGCTAGTGTTAGAAATCTTGGGACCTAATGACAATTCTTTCATGCATTGGGGGGGATTTAAAATTCAAAGTAAGTAAAAAACAAAAAAAAAATGTACTTAGTCTTCAGATTGGGAGGTAGGATAGTGGGTCGGTAATAGACTGTACTCTGCATTTAAATCTGTCAGTGATCGTCAGCCCAGCACATGGATGTCCCAGGTTTGATCCTTGGTCAGGGCACACAGGAGAAGTAGCCATCTGCTGCTCCCCCTCCCTCTCCCCATTCTCTCCCTCTTCTCCTCCCGCAGCCAGTGGCTCAGTTTTTTCGAGCATTGGCTCTAGGCACTGAGGATAAATCGGTTGGTCAGAGTGTTAACTCGGTCGATTCAAGCATCAACCCCAGACAGGGGTTGCCAGGTAGATCCCCATCAGAGTGCATGCAGGAGTCTATCTCTCCTTCTCTCACATAATAAATAAATAGATAAAATAAATAATCTGTCCTACAACTTTGAGTTTCTTTGTTGAGAGAATTGTATTGCATCTTCCCAGGGCTCTTCCTCCTTCCTCTGTGGCCTGCTCTGTGTTCCATTGACCACTGAAAACTACGTGAGCTCTTACTGCTTTTCTTCCCCTTGATGGAGATATTTATAGATTGTTAGACCCTCTGAGCCAGCAGAGTGTGGAGTCCAGGCTCCTGCGTCTCAGCGCACTCACTGTCTACAGAGAAGGGCTTCAGAGTGCCACCATCATACCTAGAGACCTTTCTGCATTGGGAATAATCACTTTATCCCCCTTCCTAAGTGTCCTTCCTTCTATCTGAAGCTGGTTTTTCATTTGTCCTGTGGACTTTAGTGCCTCCTCTCTTTCTGAGACCTCTCTCCAGCCCAGCTCACCTCTGACAACTGGCTGTGTCCTTCGGCATTGATGGGTGATCAGATTTCTCGCATGTTAAGAAATAATTATAATGATAGCCCTCTTCTACTGGATGGTGCTTTATCACCAGCTGCTTACAATTCCTGTTCTCCCTTCACCACAGAACGTCCCTTCCGTCACTGCCTGCACAGGCTTCAGTCCTTCCTGACCAGTCTTCTGCCCTGGCAGCTTCCCCAGACTCACCCTTCCACACTCTCTCTGGGACGTCTCAGAGGCCCTGGGCAGATCCCAGACAGAATTTGTTGTCTTCTCTGCCAAGCTTGCTTATTCAGCCCTTTATTCCCCGTGTTAGTGCATGGCGTATGCCCAAACCTGATGTCATCTTTCATTCCCCTGGCTTCTTTCCTCCCATCCTGCCTCACGTCCCTTGTTTAGCGGGTCTGCCACTTCCGGCTCCTTGCCTGTCCCCGCCAGCCTGGGCCACAGCAGTCACGACTAAGGTCACTACAGGGCGTCCTGGATGATCTGTTCTGTCCCCTGCCCCTTAAGTCCCTTCACACCACAGTGGTTATACATTTTTAACTCAGAATGGATCTGCTGACTCTCTTAAAACTCTCTTATTTAGTGGTTTCTCATTACTCAGAGGAAAGTTTGGAGTCCTGGCATGGCCCTAAAAGCGCCGGCACCCCGTGGGCCTCTGCGCTCCCACCAGGTGGGACTCTGCATAGTCCTTATGGTCCACCCAGCTGTTGCTCTCCACGTCAGGACTGTGACATCCACCGACTTCACCCCCTGGAATGTGTCTTCTGCCCTGTCCCCTTTAGATCTTAGCTTAATGTCACTGCTTCCACCTAGTGTTTTCTTTTCACCTGTTAAGAGATTGCTCTGACACTTGGCATTTTATTCATCTGAGAGCTTTTAAAATAATGGTTCAGTACAGCAGTTCAGCTCAGGGTCTGACATTCAGCAATACCTGATAAATGCTTACTGAGCAGGTGGGTGACTGAATGGGGAAACTGAGGCACAGGGAAGCGGATGCTACCGTTGCTACTCCTGACTTCACCTGGTGGTTAGTCCTTGTTTGGGTGACCTAAAATGGTGTTAAAAGAAAACAGAGCCTGACCAGGCGGTGGCGCAATGGATAGAGCATTGGACTGGGATGCGGAAGGACCTAGGTTCGAGACCCCGAGGTCGCCAGCTTGAGGGCAGGCTCATCTGGTTTGAGCAAAAGCTCACCGGCTTGGACCCAAGGTCACTGGCTCTAGCAAGGGGTTACTCGGTCTGCTGAAGGCCCGCAATCAAGGCAAGTATGAGAAAGCAATCAATGAACAACTAAGGTGTCGCAAAGCACAACGAAAAAAACTAATAATTAATGCTTCTCATCTCTTCATTCCTGTCTGTCTGTCTGTCCCTGTCTATCCCTCTCTCTGACTCTCTCTGTCTCTGTTAAAAAAAAAAAAAAAAAAAAAGGATAACAGACTCACTCATAGACACAGACAACATACTGATGGTAACTGGAGGCCAAGAGGTAGGGGAGGAAGAAGAGAGTCAAGGGGGTCACATACATGGAGCAGAAGGATACTAGACTGGGCAATGAGCACTTAAATAGAGTGTACAGAAGTCATATTACAAAGATGGGCACCTGAAACTTACAAAAATTAGGGGATATTTCAAAATGAGTATGAAGTGATAAAGAAGAGAAATAGTTGATTTTTTTTATTAAATAAGAACATCGGAAAAGCAAACAAGTCAAAGAAAGTTGTTTGATTATGTAAATGAGATGCAAAACCAACTTTTATTTCATTGGTGAGAATGTACTATACACAAGGCTGAAAGTACTGGAGTATCTGCACGTTCCCTGATCTTGAAAATGCACATCCTGCAATTTCCCAGCCCTTGTGGTGCCCCTGCAACACGATTTGCCCCAATGCGAAGCCTGGAAAGCCATAGGACGTCTTGAAGCTCATCAAAAACAGACAACAGTGGCAACAACACTGGGAACATCCCAAAATATGATCAGCAGACTGTGGAATCGCTTTCAAGAGACTGGCACAGTATGAAGAAGACGAGGGCAAGGTCACCCATCAGCCACAACAGCAAGAGATGCCCCCTACTTGCCCTTATTGGCAAGAAAGAACAGGCACAGCAATGGAACAGAGCTGTGGGGACAGTTTCTTGCTGCCACTAGACGATGGATATGCACCCAGACCATATGAAATCGGCTCCATTATGTTGGACTGCATGCCCGGCGACCAATGGTATGGATTCTGTTATCTGCTGAACGTTGTAGAACCCGTAGAAGGTGGGCTGATGAGCATCGTCATTGGACCTGTGATGAGAGTCCTCTTCTCTGATGAGTCATGATTCAGTCTACAGCCTGACAATCATTGTGTCCTGATCTGGCTTGAACAAGGAACGGGAGAGTCCATGTTTCATGTGAAAAAGGGACTACTTTGGTGGTGGTAGAATCATGGTGTGGGCTGGCATCAGCACTGGTGGTCATACCGACCTCCACATCATCAGAAATGAATCACTAACTGCTGTCAGATATTGAGATGAGGTCCTGCACCCTACAGTGTTACCCTATGCTGGAGCAGTTGGAAACAACTTTCTTTTCATGGACAATAATGCAAGGCCCCACCATGCACGTCTTGTCAACCACATGCTTCAGGAGGCAGGAATCAAACACATGGACTGGCCTTCACGTTCTCCAGACCTGAATCCCATTGAACATGCTGGGGATGCATTGGGAAGACATCTGGCAAACTGTCCAGTGCCTCCCACACTTCTTAAGCTGGAAGTTGTCCTGGAGCAAGAGTGGCAGAAGATCCCATAAGAACTGGACAATCTGACCCTGTCCAGGCCCCGTCGCAGTCAGTGTGTTCTGGCAGTCCTAGGTGACCATACACCCACTGAACAGTCATTGTGTGGCTCTTCCATCCAGTTTGACGTGCTTCTCTCCACCCCACCAATATGTCTCTTCTACTTAATCACGATAATTGAGCTTGCATGTCATTTGCATAATCAAACAACTTTCTTTGACTTGTCGTTTGCTTTTCTGATGTTCTTGTTTAATAAAAAACTTAAATGCTTCTTTTTTTATCACTTCATAGTCATTTTGAAATATCCCCTATTTTTTGTGAGCAGTGTATATGTTATTAATCAATGATACCCCAATAAATCTAATTTTAAAAATAAAATAAAATGGTTTTCTTCCCTCCTCTATAAGCCATTGTTCTGTTTTCTAATGAATGTTGTCCTTTGTTGACTGAATGAACCTTCTGCTTTAGAGATTTGATTTAAAAATGCTATCTAATTTCTTGATACTAAAAAAAAAATCACAAGTCAACATTCAGATATGCCTTGCTCATGCATCCAAATATATGTGGACACAGAGGAAGTGCATTTGCTATTCCCAAAGTAAACTTGTCTCTGCAGAATCAAACCCTGTTGTCTTTGTGCCTAGGAAACGGACGGCTTGCAAGGCAGCGAACGGCGCCCACAAGTACAAGGGGAACTCCAAAGATGTCAAGCCACCCGACCTCTGGATCCACCACGAGAGGCTGGAGCTGAAGCCCATCGACAAGTCTCCAGACCCAAACCCCATCATGACGGACACCCCCATTCCCCGGAACTCGCAGGACATCACGCCGGTGGACAACCCCATGGACGGCAGCATCCATCAGAGGCGCAGTTCCTACCGAGGTGCAGCTTCTCCCCGAGGGAGAGGGAGGTGCTTTCTTCTCCTTTTTGTCAGGTGGCCTGGGATTTGGCGATTCCTGTCCGAGGTGGGACTTAAAGGCGTGTGTGTTGTGGGGTGGGGTCAGCGTCCAATGAGGGATAGCCACCTTGTTTTGGGGTCAGGTTCTGTTTCCAGGTGGGATACCCTTTAGAGCTTTGAAGTCTCTCATTGGGCTTCACCAACTACAGACTCAAGCACTTGAGACGGCTGTGTCTGTGCGTGTCACTCTGTCCCTTCAGTAGGAGCCCGGCTGTCACTGGGGCTATCCCCCAGACATCACAGTGACATGGCAGGCAGCGTGTGTCCGCTGCATTAACTTGGAGGGGACTCCTGTGATATGTGGAGGATCATTTCCTGTCCATTTCACTTCTGCAGAAGCACCATGTCCCCACTGTCTTGTTTGTGGGTTCCCCACTGGAGCTGTGTCGCTGCAGAGGTCCCTCGGTGGCCTCGGGCACACACCAGTAACTCTCTGTGCTTGATGCCTAGGGCATGAGTCAGAGGACAGCATGTCGACATTGGCTGGAAGGCGGGGGATGCGACCAAAAATGATGATGCCTTTTGACTCCCAGCCACCCCAGCGTAAGTTGAAAGCGCCTCTTTTCTTTGGTGTTGCCTTCTGTTAGTCATGGAGGACCCACTGTGGGGGACCCAGTACGAGTGACCGCTGACCTCCCTTGGTCCTGACACATCCTGACCTACGAGAGCTTTAGCAGCTTGACAGAAGAGGTATCAGAGTTGCCGTGTTTCTCAATTAGTATTGTTGAGACTGGCTTCTTTAATTACAAGGAAAAGAAGCTAAAAGCCAGTGTCCCAGTCTCCCCGGGACAGGGAAGTAGCTAGTTCCCCAAAGTGCCTGATGCCTCTGCAGACAGGTGGGAAGGGCCTGTCCGAGGGCCATGTGTCAGAATGTACAGCTTCCTGACATGTAGTTGGTGTTGGTCGGTACCTGCGGACTTTTTTTTTTTTTGTTAGTGACTTTATATTTCAGAGGAGTTGAGGTTGTCAGTGTGGAATTTTTAAAGCAGTGCTTTCCACCTTACTTGACAACCATGCCTTGCTTTGATAAGCATAACAGTGGCCCAGTCTCCTGTAATAATACTTGAAATTCAAAATAAGTTAAATATCATGATGAAAAGCCAAGAAGCAAGGGGCCAACCAGTTCTTTTTTCCAAACTCAGCTGTTTAGACTAGCTGGCACAGGGGAGCTTCCTGTGGGGGCCCCTGCACCATCCGAGAGTGATAAAATGCCACCTGCCTGTCAGTATCAAGTTTTACAAACTACTTGACCTTGAAGTATTTTCTCTAACCTAAATAGTCAGCCAGTTAGCCTCAACACTGTCTGATACCTAGATTCACATTCTGAAAGATCTCTTTCCAAGTGAACCTAAATAAGCTTTTGAATTTTTATTTCTTAAACACTGTCCCATTTCAGAACCCTCAGCCATCTCTGTCAGCAGTGTCAGAGGTTTGAGTAATCACAGGCATCCTACACGCACATGTGCACCATGGCCCCTGGCACATGGGAACTGGTGGAACCCTGAGCATGTAAAGGTCTGCATGCACTTTGTGTCTCATACTCACTGTGCACACACATTGTAGCACTAGAGTCTAAAAACTAGTGTTGAAGGAGGAAGGGCCAACTGATGAGTGGGTCATTTCTACCCAGAGGACTTGTTGCTGAGGGTCTGTGGTGAAGGAAAGGGCCTGCCCCGAGGACTGTGCGGGGAGAGCCAGGCTTCCCTCTTAGAACAGGTCCCCAGGCTTACAAATGCAAGTGTCCCAAAGAAATACATTAGTCTATCCCAGTTGCTTTTGATTTATAAGAAGATGGTAGCTTTACTGTGTTTGTTTTGTATCAAACTTTAGGTCTAAACGGATTATTTTTAAAACTCGTGAAGTTTGACTATTCCTATTCCTAGATTTGATACTCTTAAGTAGAGAAGATATACTATTCACATCATTCCTTCCATATGCATACATTTGTAATGTTATTTAATTTGTGCCCTAATAGTGGAGCAGGTGTGAAACCAGGCACCTGGAATACTTTGATCTTCAAGTTTTGAGCTGCCGTTTTTCCCACACGGCTGCGGACTCCAGCGCTGCTGCCCTGGAGTCTGCAGCCACCTGCCACAGCCATGAATGGCTGAGCTCGAGTCCTGGGTCAGCCCACAGCTGATGAGGACCACCTCTTGTAGGCAGGCACCTCCACATTGCTTTGTTTGTTACTTTATTCAGAAAGATTGAGGATGCCCTAAAAAAGAGAAGTTTGATTTTTGTGTGTGTGTGTGTGTGTGTGAGTGTCCTCTCTACCTAGAATGCTTTCAAATAGGTAGAAGCCAGGTGGCTCATCTCATCTCTGCCTTCATCCTGGGAAACACTGATGCTAAAGTCCCCACTTCTGAACCATCCGTCTTCCTCTAGAGGACATGCGACTCACGGGCCACCCTGTGAACCCTTCTCAGCCAGATTTCCCGGGGTGTTTTATCTCAGGGGAGCCCCTGCCGTTGGTCTCTGAGAGCAGAAAAAGCCCCTGTAGTGTCACCAGGCCCTGAGGAGGGGCAGTGAGGCTCCAGGGTCCCTAGTAGGTTGAGCCACCTGTCTGCACAGGACATAGCTGGAGAGGAAGGTGTCTGTCTTACGGACTGGGGCCTCCTTCACCAGGGTGATGTCGAGTGGCCCACAAAGGTCTAGGCAGATCCTTGGTGACAGGAGACATTGTCATAGACTCCAGAGCTCATTAAATTTATCACAAAGTTTACGAAGTTCTCAGAGAACAAAAGCTCCCCTGTGTTCCTAGTCACCCCCGTCCATTTGTCTGTGTAGGGGCTTTTGAGCTGTCTTGACCTTAAACGTCATTTTCACACCTACTTTAGGGAGGATCTAACTAGGCCTGTGGTTCTGTTTGTATCCCACTCTTGAATTGATAATGAAGCCTCATTAAATCAGTGCTCTGTCTTCATAGAAAGTTGTATGTGGAATGTATATGTGGAAATCTGGATTTGTTAGCTGAATGCAGCAGGTTGAATTCTTTAGGCAGTGCGGGAAGAAAAGAGGCAGTTAGGAGAGACCCATGTGTATTTTAAATGTAACAGGGTGTTTCTGAGCTCCCAGACTGGAAGTTGTCAGGGATGGTGCCATAGGCCTGAGTCTCATCCTAGGTCATACCACAGAGTTCCCTCTGCACTCTTGTTAAAGTAGGAAAACTGATTATACAGCTGCCCACTCATCCAGCCTAAACGCCTACTACGTGTTTCACTCAATAAGTAGGAAAAGGCAGAATGAATTAGGTAGGAGAAGGGACTTAACATCTTGTTAAAACAATATAGAAACTTAAACCATCATGTCTTTATATGGATTTGCGTTATGTGACACATTCAAATTATTTTTAATCTCCTGTTATCCATGTTTATTGTAGGAGAATTGGACTATAAACCAAAAGAAAAAAATTTTTTTAATCCTGGTCACTCTTCCCCACAAGACAATCAGCATTAACATTTTAGTATACTGTATATTCTGTGTGTAGTTAGATAGACGGGGAGATGTGTTGATTTTTTAAAAAACAAATGTAACATCCATGGCTAATGGTCCAGATCCAGCCAGCTGCCACCTAAGTGCCTGGGGAGAGGTTGCCCTGTGCACTGTGGGGAGGGGGAGGAGTGATGTGCTCTTGAACTGTGCCTGGCATGTCTGTGCAGCATGTTAAGCGTTTCTCTGTCTTGTGTTCATCCACAGCCGTGATTAGTGCCCATCCCATCCATTCTCTCGATAACCCTCACCACCATTTCCACTCCAGCAGCCTCGCCTCTCCAGCTCACGGCCACCTCCACCACTCGGGCAGCCCATGGCCCACGGGCACAGCCATGCCCCTTTCAGACAGGGCCAGTTCCACAGGTGAGAGATGAGAGCCCAGCCCTGGAACGCTGTGGCCTGCGCAAGGTGGCCCACCGGAACGGGGAAGGATTCACCCCTCTGAGGAGGATGTGGGGGGTGCTCTCTGTGTCTTTGTCTGTGTAACTGTGACACTTCTGTTCCTGACCTGAGGCCATGTCTGTCAAGGTGACCCTGTTTTCCTCCCAGAGTCATAAGTGCTTGGTGCAAGCTGTTTTTGTAAACTCACAGCAACTCTAATTACATAGCTGTCTGTGTCTTGTTCCATCAACTTGTATCTCAAGTCAGTTACATTTTCGGTTCCTTTTTTTTAACCCTTCAATTTGTAAGGAGACTCATCTTGGGTGATTTTTCTGGCGCTAAAGATTGACACTGCCTCCCGATCACCCCAATGTTGGGAGGGTCCACAGAGCAGGCACAGATGCTGCTCACGGTGAGTCTTGCACCCCCTGCCACGGGGCAGTAAAAGCAGCAGGCCACAAGGCCGACAGCCACGCATGCACCCCATGCTCCGGTTGCCAACAGGTTACTACTGCCAGAGCAAGATCTGCTCGAGCAACAGATCCGCCCCATCAGCAGTGCATTTAGAGAAACATCACCAGATAAACATGGCCCACTTGGGAAACCGTGAGGAACAGTGTTGTCAAACAGTTCTGTGGAGGAAATAGTGAATATGAGGGGTCAGGAAGTGGGACAGATAGGATTGTTCCTCATTGATTGGAAATTGATTTCCCTCCTCTCCGTTTTAAGGTACAAGTCTAGTAACATCTTGTTATGCAGCATACTCATTTTCTGTTGTTTGGAACTTGTCTGTTAATAGTTATGAGGTTACTAGTTAGAACTAAGTGTTGGAGGTTTGAGGAAATAAGACAGTATCAAGTTGCCTGACCTGTGGTGGCGCAGTGGATAAAGCGTCGACCTGGAAATGCTGAGGTCGCCATTTCGAAACCCTGGGCTTGCCTGGTCAAGACACATACGGGAGTTGATGCTTCCAGCTCCTCCCCCCTATCTCTCTCTCTCCCTCTCTCCTCTCTCTTCCTCTCTGTCTCTCTCTCCCTCTCTGTCTCTCCTCTCTAAAAAAATAAATAAATAATATTAAAGAAAAAAAAATGACAGTATCAAGTGGACTGACTCCCTTTTAAGAGACCTTCAGGAGTTCGTGTCGGGATTTGGGAAGAGCACCCTCTCCTTTATGATTTTGTCGGTTATGAACACACCCACAGCAGCCAGGGAAGAGCAAGGCTTTATCAAGGGATGCCCAGTGACTCCCAAAGTCACCTTCTCCCACGCCTCTTGGGGGTTTGGAGAATGCTGTTCAAACTCCAGTCTAAAGTTGGCCTTCTTGCTACCTCCTCCAAGTCCAAGTTTGGGGCACTGCCTGCAGGGAGAGAGGATGCGTGGAAGTTGGCATGCAGAGCCCAAGTCCACCTCCCAGGCACGTCTCGGCAACAGGGACCTGTGCTGGGGAAGCAGCTTGTGTCCTGGCCCTGCTGCTCTGATCTGAGACCAAGATGTTTCAGAAATACATATTTTATTTAAAAATGTATTGTATAATAAATATGTATTTTTCGATGGCTTAGGCGACCCCTGTGTTTTGGTCATTCGACCCCCGCCGGGGTCGCGACCCACAGGTTGAGAACCGCTGCTCTAGGATGTGGGCCCTCCTGCAGGCTCTTCCCGGCCACATTAGCCCCTCCGCCGCCTCCTAGACAAGGAGGGCCAAAGGCTGGCAGCTCCAGCCCACCCAACCGTCATCCTCATGGCCAAGCGCTGGTACAAGTTCCATGCTGTATGGACTTAGGCAGAAAGGGAGAGAGGATAGTAATGATTTGTATTACTAAAGGGTTTTGTTTTTGTTTTTCAGTGACCAGAGGGGCTAAAAGGTGATAAAACTAGCGGTGAAGTCACTGAAGATGTAGTGCAGGAACCTGGAAGTGATCGAGCTTTCCTGGGTCTGGGGCCTAGTGTAGCCCTGAGCCCTGTATGTGTGGGCCCAGTGTGAGCAGACCTGAGCCGGGCAGCGCTTGCCCTAGCTAGCATTTGCTGTGTCACCACCACTTGACATAGGCAGAGCACTTCTGCTTGTTCAAGTAGTTGTCCAGTGTGAGCTTTGTGTGTCTGAAGGAACTGAGGGGTCAGTCAGCCAGGAAGTCACCCCTCCCCAGCAGGGGCTTCTGTGGCAGCCTTGTTCCCCGCATGGGCCGGCAGCAGCCGTGTCAGGTGCTCCCTTCCTGGAGGAGGTGTGCCTGGTGCCCTGGGGGCTGGACCGCGGGGAGCAGCACCCACTCACATGAGCAACCCCTACCTTTTCGCTCTCCCCACCATCTCTTTAGCCTTCAGAAGCCAGAAGCTTATCAAATTAAAGCAGTTGAGGCAGCCAGGGCAGGCCTGCGCGCCAGAGTGACCTGACACGTGCCAGTACAGGCTGGCGCTGTCCAAGCTGCAACCCATTTTCTCTCTCCTGGTCCCAACTCCCCACCCTCACCAGCCTCCCCCGGCCCAGCCAGGTCACACAGCAGACCAGCAGCTCCCCGCTGTGCTGGTGGCCAACTTAAGCTACTGTCAAAAGTAAAATTCTCACAAACCCCACCCACCCACCCACCCAGCCTTGAGAGAATGAGAAATGTCCCAGGGGTGTAGGGTCAGCACAGCCAGGCTTTCGGCACTTGGGGGGGGGGGGTATGGAGTCCCTCATCCTGGAACCTAGGACCTTTAAGCTAAAGGGTAGCATTCATGACTGGCATGGCCTGTCCCCTGAGAGCCCAAAGGGAACAGACTCATCACTACCTCAGCAATAGCAGTAGGGAAGTAGGTTGGATTTCTGTAGGCGGCTCACGCATTGCTACTTAAAAGGATTATTTTCTTTTTTAAAGGTGAGGGCTTTAGGGTTCAGGGGAGGCCCTCCTTCAGGCTGCCTGGCACAGCCTCTTGTCCTGAGCTGGCTGGTGTCCTTCAGGTCTCTCCTTGGGGTTCAAATGAGGGTCTGCACCAGCTCCCACTGTTTTCCTCACATGGTCTCCCTGGGCCTCAGCACTGCTGCTGCCCCTACAGGGTTGGGGTGGTGGCACTGGGCATGGTGGGCAGTGTAGTGTGTGCTGGTTTGGAGCTTGAGCCTGGGAGTCCAGCCAGGGACTGATTCCTGCTCTACCTGTTCTCACTCTGTCTGAGGTGAGGCCCAGCCCCCAGAGCCTTTGAGTCACTCTGAGGCCTGAGTGAGCTCATGCATGGTCCCTGCCCAGAGGGAGCACCCGGTCATTCACAAAAAACAAAGCCTTCTCTGCCTCCTGTTCACCACTTTCCATAAGTCTTCCCAGTTACTCCCCAGTGAGCCATGTGTCATTCTCCCTGTTTTATGGATGAGGAAACTGAGACTCAGAGATTCAGTGACTTCCAAATTCACCCAGCTCATGTGCCAAGAGCAGAGTTTAGGTCTGTCTGAGCCAAAGCCAGCACTCTTTCTGCCCACTGTGCCATGCTGCCTTGCGGAGGAGCTCCGGCCTTTTCTCACATCTTCTGAGACTGCTGCTACAGCTCCCAGGTGCTGCTGTACCCAGGCTGACCTCGCTCTGTTGCCTTCTCTGGCCCCTGTGTCCTTTGGGTGGCATAACCTTAAAGGTCTTTGCAAACCTCTGGCTGCTGGCTGTCCAGTTCTCACCTGAGCTGTGGGGCTCTCATCTGGGCAGACTGTGCGCAGTCCCAAGGGCACGGGGCCTGTGGCATGGCCTCTTCCATGGCTGCCACTAGGTTTTGCAGGCAGAGCTAGCAGTCACCAGGGACCTACCAGCCTCAGTTGCATAAGGCCAGATGCTCAGACTGTCAATCAATGAGTGACATTTAAAATTTTTTTTGGTCCTGTCCGGTTGGCTCAGTGGTAGAGCATCAGCCCGGTGTGTGGATGTCCTGGGTTCGATTCCTGGCCAGGGCACACAGAAGTGCCCATCTGCTTCTCCACCCTTCCCCCTCTCCTTCCTCTCTGTCTCTCTTCCCCTCCCGCAGCCGAGGCTCCATTGGAGCAAAGTTGACCCGGGCGCTGAGGATGGTTCCATGGCTTCCGCCTCAGGTGCTAGAGTGGCTCTGGTCGTAACAGAGCAATGCCCCAGATGGGCAGAGCATCGCCCCCTGGTGGGCGTGCTGGGTGGGTCCCGGTCAGGCACACGCAGGAGTTTGTCTCTCTGCCTCCCCGCTTCTCCTTTCAGAAAAATATCCCCCCCAAAAGATTCTTTTACAATTATTTACATCTTCATAGACAGTAGTCTTATGAACCTTTGAACATGCCCCATAGTAAGTGCTGAGGAGAACATGACACCCGTAGAATCGTGGCCCCATGGCTGTGTAGGTGTGAAAACCTGGCAGCTGGTTGTCTGGACTGGGGAGAACCCTTGCATGGTCCATCCTGACTAGGCCTGGGTAGTGGTACTAACCTACAGCACTCAGTATGTCCCAGGCTGCCTCAGCGGCCCTTAGACACAGGCGGAACCCTGTGCTGTACCTATGTTTAGTGGTTTACAAAAATGCTGACTTCCTGCCTTTCTGCCATAGAATCCATCCGAAACACCCCCAGCACTGACACCATGCCAGCCTCCTCTTCCCAGACATGCTGTGCTGATCACCAGGATCCTGAAGGTGCTACCAGCTCCTCTTACTTGGCCAGCTCCCAGGAGGAAGACTCAGGACAGAGTCTTCCCACCGCCCACATCCGTCCCTCCCACCCATTGAAGAGCTTTGCAGTGCCTGCCGTCCCGCCCCCAGGGCCTCCCGTCTATGACCCCACACTGCCGAGCACACCGTTGCTGTCCCAGCAAGGTGAGTGAGGGCAGCGGCACTGGAGGGACCCTTGGGCCTCCGCTTAAAGCAAATACCGTATTTTTCACTCCATAAGACACACCTGACCATAAGACACACCAAGGGTTTTAAAGAGGAAAATAAGAAAAAAATATTCTGAACCAAATGAGGTATTAAAATATTTAACAAAGTACCGTATTTTTTGCTCCATAAGATGCACGGGCATTTTCCTTCCCTCTTTTGGAGAGAAAAGGTGTATCTTATGGAGTGAAAAATATGGTATCCTCCAAGCTTCTCCCGGCAAGTTAGGGTAGCTGGGTGCCATTGCCCGTCAGGGAGGGTGCAGTTCCCTCCTGTCAGGGCATGGGAGCTGACTTTCAGATTGTGTTTTGGGTGCAGGGTCTGTGTGTGGTCACATCGGTGGCATGGCCATGAGCAGCAGACCTGTCTGCTCAGCCTCCCAGAACTTCCTCCCCCCACAGGGCCCTGCACTAGGAGGGGCAGGGAGCTCAGGCAGCGCCTGCCCCAGGCGTGCGCCCCCCCCCCCCCCACTCTTCTACATGATTGTGTCATGGAGGGCAGTTTCAGGGTGAGTTGCTGTTTTCAAGCTTTTTGGTCTCAGGACTCTTTTATACTCTTAAAAGCTATCAGGGCCGCAGAAGAGCTTTTCCTCAGTATTTACTATACTAGGAGTTAAATTGAGAAATGTTATAGCTGTCTTATTTATTTAAAAATAGCGGGGCATCTCTCATGTTTTAAGATAAATAGCATATTTTCATGAAAAAATCAGTTTTTCAAAACAAAAGCATAGTGAGAAGATAGATAGTATATTATGTTTTTCAAATCTCTGTGTGTCTGGCTTAGTGGAAGCTTCGTCCTCGGACTTGCTGCTGCATTCACTATGGTCAGGACGCTGTTCTTTCTTAGAGTATAAGTAGAAAGAGAACCTGCCCGCATGAGCACATGACCGGATAAGGGAGGAGTTTCTGTTGCTTTCTCAGGTCACTGTAGGTATTCTTGTCGCACAAGGCGAGACTCTGCAGTTTCTTATGCACTTGTCATGTGAAACCAGAACTGTCTTGTCTGTTCCTTCAGAACCCACCTGTCTTGTGCTTTCAGTGCATGAGGTGGAACACAAACATTAGTCATTTGGAAAAGACTGGTTTACTGAGTCACACAGATCCTTTAAATCTTGATATACATTATGTCAGGGGTCGGAAACCTATGGCTTGCAGACAAATCTTTAATAAAAAAATAACGTTAAAAATATAAAACATTCTCATGTATTACAATCCATTCATTTCCTACCGCTCATGTTCATGTTTGTGGGTGGCTGGAGCGAATCACAGCTGTCCTCCAGGACAACACTAAATTTTTATTGGATAATGCGTAAGGTACACGGGTCATTGTATGGCTCTCACGGAATTACATTTTTAAATATGTGGCGTTCATGGCTCTCTCAGCCAGAAAGGTTCCCTACCCCTGCCTTATGTCATTACATAATGTCTAAAAATACATTCATTGATATTGCCAAAGTCTGTGGCATTGGGACACTTTTCAGACCCCTGGTGGCAGATACAAGGTTTTCAAAATTCTGATTTCAGTTGAAACTTAAATTGGCCAGATAGCTCAATTGGTTAGAGCGTCATCTTGAAGCGTGGAGGTTGCTGGTTCAATCCTTGGTTGGGGCACATACAGGAACAGATGTTCCTGTCTCTCTCTCTCTCTCACTCTCTCTGTCCTTTTCTCTCTATCATGAGCAACAAATGCTGTCTCTTGTTCTCTTTGAAGTACTCTCAATGGGACAGTACACCTAAATATTCTATGTGACAAAACTGAGAGTATGTAGACAGCATGGCTGTACCCGGCACACGGCGGTTGTCTGCTTGTGGGCCTGTAACAGCCTGAGCTGTGGGTGACACCATCCCGTTTATCATGAACACCCTGATGCTTTGGAGAGACTGACAGCCTGTCACCTGCACTTAAGTGTGAGACAGACATTTTCTAGAATGTGGATGGAGTCAGCTAGTCGACCCCAAATAAAGTGGCATGCATGTCGGTGAGCAGCTCCGGCCAGGGCCGCAGCCCCGTTTCCGCCAGGTGCCCGCAGTTCCCCACTGCAGCTCATGTCCCTTCCACTCAGGCGGAAACTACCTTAGCATTATTCAGAAAGGAGTTTGATCTGCAGGCATCCTGCACGGGGTGCCTGGACCGCTGCACTGAGTCCCCCAGACCAGGAGGCTAGTTTCTAAAGACAGATGGAGTTTTCCCTGGCCCCCGGTGTTCTGCTTTCACCTCCTCTGCTCTGTTCTCGTGCCGTCTGCAGGGCTGGTGTGCTGGTCAGGTGTGCCCCTCACCTTGAAGCAGCGTTCATACCCTGCATCTCAGCCCCCATGCAGTGCGTGGGGGGGTGGGGCGAGCGCGACTGCAGCCCTGATGGCCTCCTTCCCCCGCAGCCCTGAACCATCACCTCCACTCAGTGAAGACGGCCTCCATCGGGACCTTAGGAAGGAGCAGGCCTCCTATGCCCGTGGTGGTTCCCAGTGCCCCAGAAGTGCAGGAGACCACAAGGATGCTAGAAGACTCCGAAAGTGTGAGTGCACGAGGCTGTCAGCCCGCTTGTGTCCAGGGCATGTCCCAGGGCCTAGTACGCTTGGCGCACTGCATGGTGCTGCCGAGGGTGCAGCAGTCCACTCACCCAGTGGGCAGACAGGCACTAGCGGGGCCTTTCTACGCTGGGACACGGTGCAGCACCTGTGCCCACTCACACTCACACTCACTCTCACTCTCACTCTCACTCTGGCGTGTCCCAGAAGAGCGCCTGGCTAGTGGTCTCCTCCTTCCTGCCCCCATCCCGCCATCCTCTAGCCTGCCCTGTCTCTCTTGTCGTCTTTTCTCCATTGAGTGATCCACGGGCTCTCAGTCCTGCCTCACGGCCTCTCCTGAGCAGCTGCTGGGGGGGCAGGGGCTTGTGTGGATGCTCACACCAGAAGTCGAT
This sequence comes from Saccopteryx leptura, assembly GCF_036850995.1. Taxonomy (NCBI): domain Eukaryota; kingdom Metazoa; phylum Chordata; class Mammalia; order Chiroptera; family Emballonuridae; genus Saccopteryx; species Saccopteryx leptura. Next base: position 126,857,133 of record NC_089508.1, read on the forward strand.
AGGGTCTTTCCCCGATTTCCCTTCTCATAATCCTGTAAATACATGTCTCTGCATGTCCAGGTGCAGGACTCTTTAAGAGGAAAGTGTGGGGCCCAGCGGTCAGGGGACAAACCCACTGTATTGTCTGTGACAGAGGCCTGGACAGGCTGAGCAGCTGTGAACCTGGACCCCATGTGCTGGGGGACGCATTTTGCAATATGTATACTGCTCACAAAAATTAGGGGATATTTCAAAATGAATATGAAGCTATAAAATATTCCCTAACTTTTGTGAGCAGAAATGAGTGCTTGCTGGCGGGGGGCCTGGTGGCCTTGCCCCCTCTTCAAGTCCCTGCTCCTCTGGGCCAGTGGGCTTTCCCTCATTGTCCCTCAGGGCAGCATGACCCTGACTCTGACTCTCTGGGCTCTCTTTCCGGTTGGCTCCCAAGGTCACCCAGTGACAGTGTTCTTTTCTCCACAGAGCTACGAACCAGATGAGCTGACCAAAGAGATGGCCCACCTGGAAGGACTAATGAAGGACCTAAACGCCATCACCACAGCCTGACAGCCTTCACCTGGACACAACTCCAGACCTGAGTCTACAAGTCTTGGGACTTCGCCTTGAAAACAAGGAATTGTACAGAGGACGAAAGGCCAGCACTTGAGAACACAGAGCAAGTATGCAGACTAGCCCGCCCGCCCCGCCCTGTGTGAGGCTGCCTCCCCCCAGCCAGCCTGGAAGAATCCTGTGTTGAGGCCACTCCTGTTCCCTGCTGATACTCTGCTGGACTGGGCACTGTGGGCCACAGTTCCATGTCCAGAGAAGAGGCAAGATGCAATCTCTACGCCACTCGGTGGCCGGGCTGCGTCTTCGTGCCGCGGTGTGCCGCCATCATGGGGCAGACATTGGCATTCGTGTACAGTTTTGTGTCTATTTTACCTTCAGAAGAAAAACACTTATCAACACTAGGGAAGTCCATGGTGTTCTCTGCAAGTGGTTGGCATTTGACTGCTCGTTTGAATTATGTATGGAAAGTCATCAACCATGTGGGTTATTCCAGGGGTTGGCTTGTTTTTTTGTTTCTACTTTTTAATTCTGAGTCATTGCACCCTCTACCAGCTGTTCACTGATCACTATAAGGGTGGGAGAGGAGACACTGCATTGCTGTTTGTAAGCTTTTTTTATTATTTTTTATTATAATTATTAAAGGCCTGACTTGCTCCCCTCGTCACTGTGAGATCACAGACCTATCTGGATGAAATGTGACATTGGAAAGACTTGTCTTGCTCCTGTACAGTCTAGGTATCGGGTGGGGAGGGCCGGGAGGGTTGGGGACAGGAAGTGGAGGGGCTGCCAACAGTCCTGTGAATATGTCCGTCATTGTACTTTTCTTCTGGAAGCCTGCGGAGAATGGAAACATCTGTGTCACTGTCCTGTCCTGCCATGTCTGTCTGTCTGTCCTCACTAAGTCACAACTGGAGTTTCATTTGAATCTAGTTAAAAAATTGTTCTGTGCAATAGCTGGGTTCTAGGATCTAGCTGCCCTGGTGTCCTGGTGGGACCCTGATGGGAACACCCTACCCCAGAAGTTGAGTGCAGTGTTCCTTGTCTCAGGAACCCAGAGAACAGGATCGGGACCCTTCCCTGCTGTTGTCATCTGTTCCCACTGGGGAAGCCAGGGGTCAAGGAAGGAATGTAGCTTCCATTCAGGACCCCTTGATGTCCCTGGTGTCCGTTCTCTGCCACTCTGCCTGTCACTCACTCCCACATCATGGATTCCTTAGAAGAGTCATGAGCGAGGAGGAGGCAGGCAGGGGCTGCAGGACCCCTGAGGCTCCCCGCTTCTTCCTGGACATTCTTTAAGTAGCAGAGAATAGGCACAGCCAAGAGGGACCTAGGTGGCAAGCAGCCCTCCTCCATCCCAGCAGTTCAGCAAAGCCCCCCATTCAAATGGGCAGCAGGCGTTCCTGAGATGCTCGGAGTGGCCTGGCCACACATGGGGAAGCCTTCCCCTCGGCATATAGCTCTTGCCTTTTTCTTAAGAAAAGAAACAGCGGTGTTGGAGTTTTTTCCTTCTAATATTAAGACTATGTTATGAAACAATGCAGGGCAGACCCTCAGGCCTCTCCTCTGTTCTCTAACAACCCCCCCCCCCCCAGAAGACTGCATGGAAGGAAGAGCAGCTGGGGAGACTGCAGCCACCTCAACCGCACCCCACTGGCTTCTGTCCTTTGGTTATTTCTCCTTCTTATGTCTTCCCACACACTTGCTTTTCTGCATGACACGCTCTTTGTATTTATTGTTTTGGGGGCAATGAGAAGTGCAGTGCTGGAATTCCTGCCGCCGTGCCAAGCCCTCGAGCGAGTGCTCTGCACACCTGGAGGGCCGATCCCCCAGGGCTCGTCTCCTTCCACCCAAAGGGCCACACTCCGTGTCCAGGGCGTTCGCTCCTGTGAACCCTGACACTTCCGTTAGCTCAGGGCCTCAGTACCTGGACACTGTCACAGAGCAGGGGTGGGGTGGGGTGGGTGGGGGCCTGATTTTTAAATAACATGACTGCTCAAAGTTGGGGATTTTTTTTTAATTAAGAAAATGGAAAGCTATTCTGTATTGCACCTTTTCACGATTTGAATACATTTTCTTAACGTTTCCTGTGAGTTTTTTTTAAATGAAACCGTGGTGTATCTTGTGTCCTCAGTGAGCAGCTGTCTTGGGAAGGGAGCAGGACAGGCACCTGTGCGGTCCGCCACCTGGCGGGGGCCAGGCGGCTGGGGTGCGTTGCTGTCTGTATGTATGCACTTGTTTGGCCTTTTCTGTAGTTGACGCTGTAAAACTCTGGCTTTTTACAAAACAGTCTCATGTTTTATTTAGTATTGGAGATCCAACACACTTTTTTAATCCAATCAAACTCTGGTCAGAGTTATTTCCCTTCTTCCTTAAGAAAACAGAACTTAAAAAAAAAAGAAAGAAAAAGAAAACAGAGCTTTGGGGTCCTCCATTGCCTAGCCTCAAATCGACTTCCCTGTGGCCTCACAAGTATAAAGGCAGTTCTTGGGGCTCCAAGGAGAGGAGTCCTGGTCCTTGTCCCTGTCCCTGTCCGCACCCCATCGTTGCTGCCCTACAGAAGTCAAAAGTGACTCCTGTCAGAAAGCCGAGTGAGTTCGGCAGGAAAGCCCAGCTGTGAGCGAATGGTATGGAGGTCGAGTCCATGCTGGGCAGTGCCCTGGGCAGCACCTTCTATTGGCACATAGGGCGCCCACACGAAGCCTGGTCCTTCCGGCTCCCAGCCCACCTCTCGTGGGTGTGTGACCCCACAGCGGGCGTATGTAGGGAGGCCCGCCTTGCCCGGGCTGCCTCCACCATGCGGCAGCGCCAAGCCTCAGCTTGGGCTGCTGTAACAAGACTCCCCTAGACTGGAGGTCCTCAGCAGCAGTCAGTCCTCACAGTTCTGGAGTCTGAGAAGCCCACATCAGGGTTCCAGCAGATGTGCTGTGTCCTCATAAGGCAGAAGGAGGAGTTCTGGGGTCTCTGTGATGAGGGCACTAATCCCATTTCATGAGGGCTCCACCCTCACCCAGTCACCTCCCAAAGGCCCCACCTTCGTGAACACTGAGGATTAAGATTTCTACACAAAAATCAGGTGAGACAAGCATGTAGTCCATAACACTAAGGTGAGGTATCTCACCAAATAGAAGGGCCTGGGCTTGGGGTAGTGGTACACACGATGGCCACAAGCCTGCCCACAGGAACTTCAGTGGAGTGAGGGCTGGACCAGGGCTCAGCATCTTTGCAAACTGTCCCCTCGGCCTAGGACTTCATCTGCTCTGCTGCTACATGTGCTTTATGAAACCCAAATTCCTTATTTCCCATGAGCAGTGCCCTGCTGGGCTCAGGGCAGACTCTAGCACCCAGCGCCAGTCTGCTTCCACCTCCAGTCCAGACTCCTGTCTCCCCAGCACCCTGTCCCCAGCTGCTTGGGAAACACTTCTCATGGGCCACTTTCCACAGCCACTGTTGGCCCTCCTCTCCATCTGTAGGTGGGGCTCTTGGTGCATTTTGCAGTGATTTAGTCTTTTTATCACCGGCTGTGAATATGACTGGGACATCCTTTCTCCCTCCTCACTGAATACCTAATGCCAGCAGCAGTTTCTGACAGCAGCAAAGCTTGTCACATGGATGGATGAACAGACAGGAAGACTTCCCAGCTGTCTCTTGGAAGGACCCTAGTAGGTCCCATGTGACACTGCTGTTCGGACCCTCCCATTCTGGCAGCCATGGGCCCTTAGTGTCCTTGAATGAACTTGGGGGATACAGAGACCTGTCTCCCTGGAAGCCATAAGAAATGATCCTAGGCCTGACCTGTGGTGGCGCAGTGGATAAAGCGTCGACCTGGAAATGCTGAGGTCGCCAGTTCGAAACGCTGGGCTTGCCTGGTCAAGGCACATATGGGAGTTGATGCTTCCAGCTCCTCCCCCCCGTCTCTCTCTCCTCTCTCTCTCTCCCTCTCTCTCTCTCTCTCTCTCTCTCCCCTCTCTCCTCTCTAAAATGAATAAATAAAATTTAAAAAAAAAAGAAATGATCCTGGGGCACAGTGACCAACTGGGTGCTGGACACTAGGGCAAGGACGTCCTCCAGGTTGGTGTGGGATGAGCGTTATGAACAAGGATCTCTGAAGAATAAATGTCCTCTTTTCCCAGGCTGTCAACCCTTCTTAGTCTCAGCCATCTTCCTCTGGAAGTGTGGCCTCATCGAAGAGGTGAGGACAGCACTAAACAGCTCTCAGATGGGGGATGGGTAGGGGCAGGAGCAGGGGGGGGGGCAGCCCTACCCAACAGCAGGTGCCTGACTCTTCACCTGCTGCTGAAGGAGGAAGTTCACAAGAAGGGCTAGGGACAGAGGTAGACAACAGTCATTGAAGGGAAATAATATTTTACATTTTTCATCATTTTTAAAAGCATCTAATGTTGAAAAATAAACTTTATTTTACTTATTTTTTTAATTTTTGAGAGAAAGAGAGGGACAGACAGACCAGCAAGAAGGGAGAGAGAATTTGTAGTTGTGTCACTTGAGCTGTTCATTGTTTGCTTCTCATATGTGGCTTGGAGGGGGGGGGGGGGGCTCCAGCTGAGCCAGTGACCCTCGTGCTCAAGCTACACGCATGTAAGGCCAGTAGTCGCCACTGTCGCAGCCACTCACATACAGGTTCTCATTGGATTCAGGCAAACGGTAAAGAAACAGCAAAGCCAAAAAAGGGTAGGCCATTCCTTGATTCAAGTCTCACACCATACCAGCCGATGAGCAAACACACAGGGAAAAAGCACTTCCCTTTCACTCAGAGCTCACAAAGCTACTGACACATTGTCTGGTTCCACAACCGGGATAGAATCAAAGGCCTCACCAATCCCAAAGCCCCTCACCTCTGGTTCCCCATCTGCCAACATGGCTTCTTACTCTGCAAAACTGGCTTCTCTCTCTCCCTGCCATCTTGGCTTCTTTCTCCTCATCCTTTTAAAATTTTTCTGGAGGGAAAATCTCTCCTCCAGCACACATTAGCATAACAATGGCCCTTTCCAAGCAGGAAGGTAATTTGCAATTTCACAGATCACATACCTGGCGCTGCCCAGCACCATTTTTAACAATAAAAGTGAGCAAACTTAAAAATCATATTTTACAAACCCATATGCCCCAAAACGGGTCGTCGGGTGAGCCTGCACACAACCCAGATAAACCTGCACTCAAGTTGGTGACCTCAGGGTTTCAAACCTGGGTCCTCAGTGTCCCAGGCCAATGCTCTATCTATTGTGCTACCACATGATCAGGTGAAAAGTGAATTTTAGAACAGATTGCCTTCTAAGCAGAGTGGATGATATTCATTTCAAAATGCTCTTTCAGTCATTGAGGAATGGGAGGAGTTTTGCAAATGAAGAACGGAGCTCAGACATGGCAAGAAGGAACTCTTATTGCAGTAGACAATAAGAAACATCTGGGGGGGGGGTGCCTGGTGCTAGCAGCAGGTGCAGTCAGCAAGACCACGAGAGAATGAGATGCTAGGTGGGAAGGTGCCCAGTGGGAAATGGCTGCCTTTGATGTGCCCCAGAGGACTTTTTTAAGTGAGAAGATCTGAGAGGTGACGTAAGGCAGTTGGGCTCTTTGCACCTCCCTGATGTAACCCTCTGACTCCCCACCGCAGGTAGAACACCTGCCACATGCACAAAGCCCTGCGTGAGCGGCCAGCATCCCCGCAGCGGAGGGGGCACCTGGACCCACATGTGGGTGAACGAAGCCCAAGTTGGCAGGGCGAGGGTGACCCTAATGGAACTGGCTTACTCAAAGCCAGAACTGGGCCCTGGCCAGTTGGCTTAGCGGTAGAGCATCGGCCTGGCATGCAGGGGTCCCGGGTTCGATTCCCGGCCAGGGCACACAGGCGAAGCGCCCATCTGCTTCTCCACCCCTCCCGCTCTCCTTCCTCTCTGTCTCTCTCTTCCCCTCCCGCAGCCGACGCTCCATTGGAGCAAAGATGGCCCGGGCACTGAGGATGGCTCTGTGGCCTCTCTCTCAGGTGCTAAAATGGCTCTGGATGCAACAGAGTGACGCCCCAGAGGGGCAGAGCATCACCCCCTGGTAGGCATGCCGGGTGGATCCCGGTCGGGCGCATGCAGGAGTCTATCTGACTGCCTCCCCCAGCTTCGGAAAAATGAAAACAAAAAAACAAAAAAAAAAAAGCCAGAACTGACCCAAAGAATCTAAACCTGAGAATTCACAGAAAATCCAGGGGACAGAGGGGAGGGGATGAGACTTTTCACAGGTCAGGAAAGGTGAATTCCAATCTTAAAGTCTTACCCAGATTTTATGAGTCAGGCTGACCTCAGCTGGTGCCAGGAGCCAATCATTTCACATGTCCTCACTGTCCATCTCAGTGTCCTGGAGCAAAGCCCCATACCCTGTTGTAGATATGCATGCTAGTTTGTTAATGGGCCTACCTTCTATGGACCTATCCCCCCAAATCTGGCAATATGGGAGCCATTCTAAAGTCTTCCCTCAACACCACAGCATGTGGCTCAGCAGATCCTGCCTCTCTCTCTGAAATGTCTCCCAAAGTGGGTCTTCTCTGTCATCTCACTGAACCCCCTTCTCCGACCTCAGCCTCAGACAGCTCTGGAGGTGGCTTTTCTAACTCCAATTTGACCTCTCTCCCCTGCTCAACGTTGTGGGGTACCCTGCCCCCCCCCCGCCACTGCCCTGTGGAGTGGGGCCCACACGGCCCAGGGGGCCTCTTTGCTTTCATTTGCCACTTAATCTGCCCTTGCACCCAAATGTGGCCTGGGCAATGGTCACTTTACAGATTAAATTCAACCGTAAATTTCTACTCATCTTGAAAGAATCAAACTAACCTCCCAGGCCCCTGATTGCTCTAGTCCAGAGGTCTCAAACTCGTGGCCCGCGGGCCGCATGTGGCCCGCCGAACAATTTTGTGCAGCCCACAGACTAATCCACGAACTACAGTTTCTGGTCGTTTTGTGACACTGAAAAGTGTTGCGTAACAGTTGCCTTTTGTAGACCTAGTGCGGCCCACCAAACGGCTGTAATCTTGCTCTGCGGCCCACATGCTGAGTTGAGTTTGAGACCCCTGCTCTAGTCCATATCTCTGTTCTGTCCTAATACAGGTAGCGCTTGAAGGAAAACAGTCATACTTGCTTTGGGGTTCTCTGTCCCAGTGCCTAGCAGGCTGCGGGTAAAGTTCACTAATCAACTTGTCTGGGGAAGAAGGGGCACTGGAAGTCACCATGGCCCAACGGTGGGTGTTATGCTTTCTTTACGGTTCGGACTCGCAAGGAATAAGACACATCAGATGAAAGTAGTACAAGCAGAGGCTGAAACTCAAGCAGAATCAGCCCCGAGAAATTGCGCCACTGCATATTTATTGAGTTCCAAAAGCCACAGCTCAACAGATAAAACTAGAAAGCTACAAAAGCCTTTTTTCCCAACCATACCATCCCCAATCCTGCACATCTATTCTTTCCTTCATAATGAAAGACACGAGAAGAGTCAGAGTCCCAGAGCTTATCAATCATAAAGGACATCTGCTTCTAGGAGGCATTTCTCCAAGAATTCTGCGTACTTGCATTCAAGTAACCCAGGCCAGTCTCCTGTTATGGTTAACACACTCCACGATCTCTTGTCTCCAAGTAAACCCTGCTCTGTAGTTAACTGCCGTTTTATATTTGTGCAGGGTCTTTCCCTTCAGTGGGGGAATTTGACAAAATCTGAATTCTTTCCAGGAGCCTGTGCTCAGGAAGGTTTTGCTGAGGAGATGAGGCTGAATGGAGTCTAGGAATTGATATAGGCTATCTGTGTGATGCCACCGATTCATGTGACATCAAGTCACCTCTGAGAGAACCATCCTGCATCGCACTGAGCTGGGGATCTCTGGGATGGTGCTCAGCTTCTTGGCATGAGATTATGTGCTAGGGTCCCAACAGGTCACTGCAGAGGGTCTGGAGAAGGCACAGAGCTGGCACCATCCTCCTCAGGTCCCAGGGACACTACAAGGGCCGTGCTAGGGCCAGGTGGGGGCAGGTCTGGTCAGTTAAGAAAAGGTTGGGTTCCCTTCATAAACTCAAAGCCCAGGACTCAGAGAATTCTGGACAGCTTTCTGAAAGGGGACAGAAAGAACTGGGCTCCATTCTTGAAGGCAGAATGAGGTGTCAGGATCCCACAGACAAGGTGGTCTCAAAAATGGCAAGAGAAGCAACTGACGAACATCCCAGACCCACTCACACACAGATGGGGAACTGCTCGGGACTGAAACCAGAGAGATCATGGTGTGTGCAGGCCATATGAGGGAAGAGGTGTTGGGGGTCATTATAAAAGGGTCTCCCTCACCCAAGGAGTGGGGAATCATCCATGGTTCCATCAGTATGTGAGGGCCTACTGTGTGCCAGGCACTGAGGGCACACAGAGTGAGCAGCCCCTGTGGATGCATTCAGCAGAGGACGCAGACATGGATTAGACAGAGACTACCATCCAGTGGGAATGGTGCTAAGAGTCCCGGAAAAGTGAGGGCAAAGCAAGGAGGAACCTCCCACCCTGACTGCAGAGGAAGGGTTGCAGGTCACAGAATGAGTAACCCTGAGGGGGTGGGGTGTGTTTCCCTCGAGAAGAGAAAATGGGTTTTATAAAGCCAGTATCCACGGCCACCATCACAGCCGCCTGGACCATGCAGGCTCACATTGGAATCGGACAGTCGGTAAAGAAACAATGGAGCCAAAAACTGGAGGGCCATCATTTTTAATCCTAGCTTGCACCCGGTGGGCAAGTAAAAACACACACTGGGTTCCAAAACCCACCCATTCAGTGCTCACAAAGCTACTGACTTATCCGAGTTTCCTAGAATCAAAGGTTTCTAGCTCACCAGACTTACTCACCTCTGTTCCCCATCTCCTTCCTTCTCCCTGCACAAACTCTGCACAAACTGGCTTCTCACTCAGCACTCTGCCATCTTGGCTGCTTCTCCTGGCCTCCTCCACGTGGCCTTTCTCTGTTCTCCTCTCTGCTCTCTCCTCTAATGATAATCTCAGGAACCAAGAGAGCAAGCTCCCAGTCTGCCCCCATTTTATAGTGTAGAAATCAAAACATTTAATCCAATATACAAAATAGGGAAGTCTCTGATACGAAGTTACTTATATGAGGCATGATGGGATTGCACTACCCCACATCAAAAAGGGTGGGTAAGGCTTAGTTCTAAAACCAAGCCCCAGGCTACAAGGATCCTGCCTGCCCACAGCCCGCCCCCAACACACATTAATATCACCTGGGCAACGGCTTCCACGTGGGCAGTGCCATCTTTAACAAAGTGAGCATAATATATTTTATCTGCCCAACAGAGGGAAAAAAGAAAGCAAGGAATTTCCCCAACAGAGGACCAGAAAGCTGTCCCCAAGTGGTTATCAGAAAGGGAACTGGCACTTTCCTAGGGAAAAGCCTAATACAAGAAAACTGGAGCAGAGAGAGGATTCTCCCTGGGCAAGGAGCACCAGCCACTGCACAGAGCCAGCGGCTGCAGGGAGCACTCCTGAGAGGGCCCAGGAGAGGCCAACTGCCAGAAGAGGAAACCAAAGAGCAGCCTGACTCTCCCTGTTGCACTTAAAAAAATAAGTAAACATCCTCCTTTCTTGAGAATTTGTTGAAGATTGTTGTCTGTATTCATAAGGAATATTGGTCTATAGTTTTCCTTTCTTTTTTTTTTTTTTTTTTTGTATTTTTTATCTGGTTTTAGTATCACTGTAATACTGGCCTTGTAGAATAAGGGAAGTATCTCTCCTCCTCTGCCTTTTATATGAGTTTGTGGAAGATTGGTAGTGTTCTTTAATTTTATTTTTTATTATTGAGAGGCAGGGAGGCAGAGAGACAGACTCCTGCATGTGCCCCGACTGGATCCACCCAGCCCATCAGTTGCTCCTCAACTGAACGATTTTAGCACTTGAGATGAGGCCATGGAGCCATCCTCAGCACCAGGGGCCAATTTGCTGAAACCAACCATTCCATTCAAGCCCTGGGTGTGGGAGCAGAAGGGAGGGGGAGATAAGAGGAGGCGGTGGGGGGAGGGCTGGAGAAGCAGATGGTCACTTCTCCTGTGTGCCCTGACCAGGAATCGAACCCAGGACTTCCACGTACAGAGCTAATGCTTTACCACTGAGCAAATCGGCCAGGGCCAGATTAGTGGTGTTCTTTAAACAGGTGGTGGAATTCACCAGGAAGGCCATCTAGTACTGGGCTTTCTTTCTGGAAGGTTTTACTGTATTACTAATTTAACCTCTTTGCTAATTGTTTGTCTATTCAGATTCTCTCATTCTTCTTGATTCTACCAGTTGTGGTAGTGTGTGTGTTTCTAATAATTTGGTATTTTATCTAATTTGTTGGAATACTATTATTCATAGTGTTCCCTTATATTTCTTTTTATTTCTTAAAGGTTGGTAGTAATATCCCCACTTTCATTCCTGAGGTTAGTATTTTGAGACCTCTCTCTCTCTCTCTCTCTCTCTCTCTCTCTCTGTCCTTTGTATTTTAGCAATCTAGTTGGGTTTTTTGAAGGGTGCAAGTAACAAGTTTATTTTCTTTGATGATTAACAATGCCAAAATAATTCCCCCAAATGAAGAAAATTGCAACATTTGCCCATAAAAGCTTTCTTGAAGCACTTATTGAGATCTTTGTTAAAATTATTGATAGTCATATCAAAGAAACTGCAATTTCAATTTTATTCACAGAAATAAAAAAATGTGTAACTTGTGAAGTTTTAAAATAGTAAATCTATCTAAGAATCATAATTGCCAAGGGGTGGGGTAGGGGATGCTCTCTCCTCCAAGTTTCAGCAGTGTTGTAACACTGTACACACCCACTTTATACAAAGCACGTGCATTTTCCCAACACAGTGCAAGGTATTCTTATTACATCACTTTTGGAAATGGTCTTCAACAAAGTCAGTTGTCAGAATGTGTCAGTTTTGTTGCTCTTTTCAAAGAGCAACTTTTGATTTTGCTAATTATCCTAATTGTTTTTCTATTCTCTATTCCATTTATCTCTGCTCTAGTCTTTGCTATTTTCTTCCTTTTGCTTGCTTTGTTTAGTTTGCTCTTCTTTTCCTAAGTTTCTTAAGGTGAATGTTTAGATGACTGATTAGAGATCTCTTTTTAAATATAGGGACATATTGGCCCTGGCCGGTTGGCTCAGTGGTAGAGCGTCGGCCTGGCGTGCAGAAGTCCCGGGTTCGATTCCCGGCCAGGGCACACAGGAGAAGCGCCCATCTGCTTCTCCACCCCTTCCCCTCTCCTTCCTCTCTGTCTCTCTCTTCCCCTCCCGCAGCCGAGGCTCCACTGGAGCAAAGATGGCCTGGGCGGCGCTGGGGATGGCTCCTTGGCCTCTGCCCCAGGCGCTAGAATGGCTCTGGTCTCAACAGAGCCACGCCCCAGAGGGGGAGGGGCAGAGCATCGCCCCCTGGTGGGCAGAGCATCACCCCTGGTGGGCGTGCTGGGTGGATCCTGGTCGGGCACATGCGGGAGTCTGTCTGACTCTCTCTCCCCGTTTCCAGCTTCAGAAGAATACCAAAAAAAAAAAATATATAGGGACATATTGCTATGAGCACTACTTTTGCTGTACCCTTTCAGTTTTGGTATGTTGTGGTTTTGTTCCCATTCATTTCAATTTACTTTCTAATATTCCGTGTGATTTTTTTTCTTTCACCCATCTGTTTTTTGGTGTTTTTTAGAGGTGTGTTGATTTCTATATGTTTGTAAATTTTCCAAATTTTCTCCTGTTAGTGACTGCTAATTTTATTATATGTTGGTCAGAGAACATACTTTGCATGGTTTCAATCCTTTTAAATTTAATGAAACTTGTTTTGTGACCTAACACATGGTCTGTCCTGGGGAATGTTACGTGTGGACTTGAGAAGCACATCTATCTTGCTGTTGTTAAGTGGAATGTTCTAGATGCCTGTGAGATGCTCGTCAGTTTGTGTTTTTAAACATCCTATTTCCTTGCTGATTCTTTATCCAGTTGTCTTAGCCATAAAAGTGGGGTATTGAAGTCTGAAACTATTTTTGTTAAATTTTTTTTTCTCCCTTCCATTATGTCAGGTTTGCTTTATGAATTTAGGGCCTCTCTTGTGAGCTGTATATATATTTGTAATTGTTAAATCTTCTTGATAGATGGATACTTTTATTATTTTAAAATATCCTTTGTCCTCAGTTTCAAATTTAAAGCCTACTTTGATACTAGTACAGTGACTCCAGTGCCCTTTTGGCTGACATCTGTATGATACATCCTTTTACACCCTTCCAACTGATTTGTGCCTCTGAATATGAAGTGTGTCTCTTGGAGATGGTTGGATTTCATAACTAATATTTAAAATATATTTCATATATTAAATAATATAATATCAATAAATACTATTATATTATTTTATATATTATTATATTAATACACAATAATGTATCTAATATAATATATTTAATTATATATTATACATTTATATATTAAAACTATAATGTTGATATATAGTTTTATTATTTATATTTTATATTTATATAGAGTTTTTAAATTCATTCTTCCAATTTCTGTCAATTAATTTGAGTGTTTAATCTATATTTTATGTAATTACTGATAAGGTAGGAAGTACATGTGCATTTTGTTGTTTTCTATATGTCTTTATTTTTGTTCCTCTATTACTCTTTTACCACCTTTTGTGTTAAGTAAACATTTTCTGGTATAACATTTTAACGCCCTTGTCAAAAATCATAAAAGAAAATTTTGGCAAGTTGAACATCATCAAAATTAGAATTGTTTACCCTTTTAAAGACCTGGTTAAGTAAATGAAAAGACAAGCCATGAATCGGGAGAAAATGTTTGCAAAATGTACATATATATCATCTAAAGGACTCCTATCCTGAGTATGGCATTTATAAGTCAATAATAAGTAAACAGATGACCCAGTTAAAACAAATGGAGGCCCTGGCCGGTTGGCTCAGCGGTAGAGCGTCGGCCTAGCGTGCGGAGGACCCGGGTGCGGAGGCCAGGGCACACAGGAGAAGCGCCCATTTGCTTCTCCACCCCTCCACCGCGCTTTCCTCTCTGTCTCTCTCTTCCCCTCCCGCAGCCAAGGCTCCATTGGAGCAAAGATGGCCCGGGCGCTGGGGATGGCTCTGTGGCCTCTGCCCCAGGCGCTAGAGTGGCTCTGGTCGCAACATGGCGACGCCCAGGATGGGCAGAGCATTGCCCCCTGGTGGGGAGAGCGTCGCCCCATGGTGGGCGTGCCGGGTGGATCCCGGTTGGGCGCATGCGGGAGTCTGTCTGACTGTCTCTCCCTGTTTCCAGCTTCAGAAAAATGAAAAAAAAAAAAACAAAAAAAAACAAATGGAAAAATATCTCAACACTTTACCAAAGAACCCATGTGGACAGCCAGTAAATGCCCAAAAAGATGCACAGTAGTTTTTGCTCATTCTGGAAACGCAAATCAAAACTGAGGTTAATATGGCACACCATCCTGCACAGTAAAAATGAAAGGCAAACAATATCCAATGTTACAAGGATGTGCTGTAACTGGAATGCCCCCACACTTACTGGGGGGTTCAACAAAGTGTTCTAGCTTTGGAAAATGACCTGGCAGTTAGTTTCTCACCAAGTTACACATATATTTACCAGATGACTCACCAGTGCTGCTCCTGGGTGTATATTCAAACTACATGGAAATCCAGGGCCACATAACGACTTCAATGTGCAAGTTCACAGGAGCTTTATTCCCGGTAGCCAAGAGCTGGACAAGGCCCAGCTGTTCATCAGTGAGGGAGTGAATAAACACACTGTGGTGTATCCATACAAAGATACACAAAACAACATGGATAGATCTTAAAGCTTTAGACTAATCAAAAGAAATAAGATACTAGAGATGGCATTCTGTACGATTTCATTTATATAAAACTCTAGAAAAGGCCAAACGTCAGGGACAGAAAGTAAATTAGCAGGGTGAGGAGTGGGAGGGGACCAACTGCAAAGGGACAGAAGAGACGGCAGGCGCGGGGAGATGTTCTGCGTCTTCACTGTGGAGGTGGCTGCAGGACTGTGTAAGTCTGTCAGAACTCATTGAACTTGTATGCTGAAAGTGGGAGCATTTTGTTAAATATACATTATAGCTTGGTAAAGAAAATAGGTACGATTAGCAAGTAACAACAAAAATACAAGATACTAAGAACAAATCTAGCAAAGTGTACAAACTTCCATGAAGAAAACTATAAAACTATATGAAAGATTTGGCAGAGATGGTCAATGCCCAGCAGATATCCCATACACTGCCCCACAGTGGGAGCCTCCTTTGCAGTTAGTCATATTGCAGCCAAGTGAGGACAGAACCTGAGAGAGAGTCAAGTGTGTCACTGCAAGAGAGACATTGACCACAACCAGTCATTTCTCCCAGTTGTCTCTTCTCCTCCCACAGTGATCCTGGAGACCAGGGTGGGTCCAAGTTGATCTCAGGGCCCTGACTGTACCTGAGCTGTAGTAAAGCTTTGTTGTGTTAAATCATTGAAACTTTGGGCTCCTTCTGTTGGGCAGCTAGGGCAGATGACCTCAACTAATACAAAGGACATTAAGGAGGACTCAGATACAGGAAGAATTGTACTCTTTTCATCAACAGGAGTACAATTTTAATAATAACGTGTATGTAGGAGGACTCAGATACAGGAAGAATTGTACCCTTTTCATCAACAGGAGTACAATTATAATAATAACGTGTATGTAATTTCAGATCAGAAGTCTCGCGAGTTCTTCATGCATCTTAACAAACTGATTATACAATGTACGTGGTAGCATGAAGACTAGAACAGTCAGGATATTTTTTAGGAAGATGGCAGGGGACTTGCTCGGCTAGAAAGCTGCATACTTTCTTTAGTAATTGACACAATACAGTGCTTGAACAAAGGTGGACAAGCTAATGGTACCAGATAGAGAGCACCAACATCGGCCCAGATCTGATACATAAATGACACTGTAAATTAGTAGAAACAATTGGTCGTCCATATGGAACTGAACTATGCCCTGACACCATATCCCAAGTCAAGGTCAGGTTAATGGCTTAAATATGAAGAAAATAACACATCACATTTTTAGAAATTAATACAGAAGAATATCTTTATAACACTGGAGTAAGATGGGTTTTCCCTTAATCAGCAAAAAAAGGCACCAAGAAGCACGAGACATTTTTTAAAATATTGCTAAGCTTGATCTCATTAAAATGTTAAAAATTCTGTTCATCAAAGAACACCAAAATAAAAGTGAAATACAAGCCCCAAATGAAGAGATATTTTATGTGTGTGTGTATAAAACACCTGTGAATCAATAAAAGGGAACAATAGGAAATTGGGGGGAAAATGCATGAAAAATATATTGCTCAAGAGAAGACAAACCAAATAGCAAATGAATATACAAAAAAGAAAATTCAGCCTTACTAGTAATTAGGGATTTTTACATTACGATACAATTAGATATCACTAAATTGAGAAAAATAAGAAAATCTGATGATCCAAATTGTTAGCAAGAATGTGGAGCAAATGACTCTCAGACAGTGCAAGTGGGTGTGTAAATAGTTAGGACAGCTTAAAACAGGGGGGTGTTATTTTGAAAAGTGAACACTAGTTTACCCACGACTCAGTTATTCCCTCCTGTGTGCAGAGTCCAGACCCTTTCACACGTGTTCTCAGGAGCCACAGACAATGTTCGCATAGCAGTGTTTGTAACAGGGAGAGCCAAACTGACCAAAATACCTATCTCCAGAGGGACGCGTATGTCAATGGTGGCACATTTGTGTACTGAACACTAAATGAACTAACTATGCTCCATGCTGCAACAGGCTCTCAAAATTACAATATTAAATGGATAAAGCAAACTACTAAAGAATACATAACAGTATGATCTCACTCACATAAAGTTCAACATTTCACAAATACATACAGTGGCATTTGAAGGTGGAGGGGTACGACCACCTCTGGTACCGGTGATGAAAAGGTGCATAAAATTTGTAAAGAAACTTAAACACTAATAAAATGGACTAAAAATAGTTTCCTTTTTATATCACCATGCATCAGCAATTTTGAACAATATTATTGATAAAATTATCCTCCCAACAAAGGCAAGTACTCCAACCCCCACTTTGGTATGCAACTGAACACGTTGTTTAGAGACATTTTATTTCAGCAGTAAAAGCATCAGGAAAAGTAAGGAAATGATAGAACTAAAGTTCAGATGAGAAAAATTTTGGTCAAAATGGCGGAGTAGTTGGATGCTGTGTCTGCTTCCTCCCATGACCACACCAAAATTACAGCTAAATTACAGAACAACCAACCTGTAGATCCACCTGAGACCTAGCTGAACAGAAGTCCTATAACTAAGGATATAAAGAAGGAGTCTCTTCAAGACTGGTAGGATGGGCTGAGATGCAAAACAGGCTGGCCCAACACCCATGTGTGGCGATTGAGAATTGGGAGGGACATCTCAACTGCAGAGCCCCCAACCCTACCCCACCTTGAGGACCAAGGGGTCCTGGCCCCACACTAGGCTCTCCAGTCTGGAGCACATGTACTAAGAAGAGGAGCCTATAAAATATTTACCTGTGAAAATCAGCAGAGATTCCATCCACATGGGTGAGATGGAAGGCTGTTGGAAACTCAAGCATCCTCTTAAAGGGCCCATGCACAGGCTTACTCGCAGGCTCTCACCCTGGGCTCCAGCACAGGAAGAGTGGTGTTCAGGGAGTGCCAGAGACATACCAGGAGAAGCAGAGTTGTGTAGCTGCAAGGCAGGACTGGAGGGACAGCCACCATTGTCCCTGTGGTGAGCTCTCCACTCCCACAATCAAATCTGAATCTGCATTAGCCTGGTAAACTATACTTGTGCCACCCAGACAACTCCCTAACACCCTGCCCCACCCAAACCACACACCACCAAGGCTCTTTTAGCAGCAGGCACCAAACCTCGGCCCACAGTGAAGTCTTTCTTTAAAAACAACAACAACACTCAAAGGTCTGTAGGTCCCAGACAGGCAGTGGTCAGCCTCTGAGTGCCCTGGGACTTCTGCTGAGCAGTCTCAGGCTCAGCACTGATGCCCAGTCTGAATCTGATGAAGGCCACTTGCACCACCCTGGTAACTCCAAGAACCTGTCTCACCCAATTCTCTGACCACTCAAGACTCAGCAGCTAAGCTTCAGGCAGCAGCTGGCCTCAAAGTGCCTTGGGCATTTTGCTGCCCTGCCCTAGGCCCAGTACTGGGGGAAGCTGGCCTTGGTTCACAGTGTGGCCACTACCACATGCATCCAGGTTGAGCATAGGCAGCTACCAACTACAGATTGTTTGTAGTTCCTAACAGAGCCCAGGATGGTCACAGGCAGCAACTGACATTGGCCTGCACCAGAGACCTTACCAAGAGGCCCCAGAACCAACACACCCAGTGACCACAACAGCATGCCCAAAGGGTGGTCCCAGCAGGCACCAGAGCCCACTGGGGCAAACCCTTCTCTGTTTGTGTGGGTTGGACCCCACACAGCAGCTCTTATGCTGTGGTCATGTCACAGCCAAGCCTCACAGACAGTCAGCCCTACCCACTGACGTGCCAACAGCAATCAAGGCTCAACTATGACAAGAGGGCACACACGACCCACACAGGGGCCACTCTGGAGCACCCAGCTCAGGTGATCAAAGAGACTGAGCCCCTGGGCCCCACAAGACACTGACTACATAAGGCCAGCCTGCTAAGATTGGGAAACATAGCAGATCTACTTAACACATAGGAACAGGCACAGAAAGGTATCTAAAATGGGGAGACAAAGAAACATGTCCCAAATAAAAGAACAAAAGAAACCTCCAGGAAAAGGAACTAATTGAAACTGAGACAAGCAATCCACCAGATACAGAGTTCAAAACACTGGTTATAAATATGCTCAAGGAACTTAGTTTGAATCTCAGGAAAGAAATAGTAAGCATAAAGAAAAAAAGGACATAGAAACCATAAAAAGGAACCAGTCGGAAATCAGAAATAAAGAATACAATAACAGAAATAATGGGATTAACAGCAGATTATTTTTAAAAATCTGACTTTACACCTAATAGAACTGGGAAAAGAACAATAACCAAAGCCCAAAGTAAACAGGAAAAAGAAAATAATAAAGATCAGAGTAGAAATAAACAAAACAAAGTCTAAAAAACAATACAAAAGATGAATAAACCCAAGAGCTGGTTCTTTGAAAAGATAAACAAAATCGATAAACCTTTATCCAGACTTACCAAGAAAAAGAGAGAGAGAACCCAAGTAAATAAAATAAAAAACTAAAGAGGAAAAGTGACAACTGACAGCACAGAAACACAAAGGATTATAAAAAAAATACTACATACAAGCATTGCCAACAAATTGGACAATCTGGAAGAAATGGGTAAATTCCTAGAAACATAAATCTTCTAAGACTAAATAAAGAAGAAACAGAAAATCTAATAGTTCAATTACTATCAACAATGTCTAATCAGTACTCAAAAAAACAAAAGTCCTGGACCAAGTGGCTTCACAGGTGAATTTTACTAAACAATCAAAGAAGAATTAACATCTACCTTTCTTAAACTATTGTATTCCAAAAAATTCAAGAGAAGGAAGAGCTCCCAAACTAATTTTACAAGGCCAACATTACCCTATCCAAAATCAAGCAAAACATTAAAGAAAAAGAAAATTATAGCCCAATATCCCTGATGAACCATAGATGCCAATGGTATTTTTCACATATCTTGAACAAATAATCCTAATATTTATATGGAACCACAAAAGATTCTGAATTGCCATAGTAATAATCTTGAGAAAGAAGAACAAAGTTGGAAGTATCACATCACCTGATAGCAGATTATATTATAAGGCTATCATAATCAAAACAGCATGGTATTGGCATAAAAATAGACATATTGCTCAATGGGCCAGAATACAGAGATCAGAAATAAACCCATGTCTATATGGTCAATTAATATTTGACAGAGAAGGCAGGAACATTCAATGAGATAAAAACATTCTATTCAATACATGATGTTGGAAAAACTGGATAGATACATGCAAAAAATGGAACTAGACCAACTTCTTACATTATACACAAGAATAAACTCTAAATGTATTAAAGATTTATTTCTTTTTCTTTTTCTTTTTTTTTTTCTTTTTGCATTTTTCTGAAGCTGGAAACAGGGAGAGACAGTCAGACAGACTCCCGCATGTGCCCGACCGGGATCCACCCGGCAAGCCCACCATGGGGCGACGCTCTGCCCACCAGGGGGCGATGCTCTGCCCATCCTGGGCGTCGCCATGTTGCGACCAGAGCCACTCTAGCGCCTGGGGCAGAGGCCACAGAGCCATCCCCAGCGCCCGGGCCATCTTTGCTCCAATGGAGCCTTGGCTGCGGGAGGGGAAGAGAGAGACAGAGAGGAAGGCGCAGCAGAGGGGTGGAGAAGCAAATGGGCGCTTCTCCTATGTGCCCTGGCCTCCGCACCCGGGTCCTCCGCACGCTAGGCCGACGCTCTACCGCTGAGCCAACCGGCCAGGGTGTATTAAAGATTTAAATGTAAGACTTGAAACTATAAAACTCCTAAAAGAAAACTTAGGCAGTAATCTCTTTGACATTGCTTTTAGTAAAAATTTTTTCTGATATATCTCCTCAGGCAAGGGAAACAAAAGAAAAATTAAATAAATGAAACTACTTCAATTGAAAGAGTTTTAGCACAGCAAAGGGAATCATCAACAAAGCAAAAAAAAACAATCCACTGAATTGAAGAAGATATTCACCAATGATACATCTGATAATGGGTTAATACCCAAAATTTATAAAGAACTCATACAATTTAGCACCCCCTGAAATACAAAACAATCCAATTAAAGAATAGGCAGAGGACCTAAGTAGACACTTTTTCAAAGAGTACATACAGATGGCAAATAGATATAAGAAAAGATGCTCAAATTCACTAACTTCACACTTGTAAGAATGTCTATTACCATTAAATCAACAAACAAGAGGCTTTGGTGAGAACAAGGAGAAAGGGAAACCTCGTGCACTATTGATGGGACTCAAATTGGTGCATCCACTGTGGAAAACAGTATGGAGGGTCCTCAAAAAATTAAAAATGAACACAGCAATTCCACTTCTGGGTATTTATCTGAAGAAATCACAAACACTAATTTGAAAAAATATGTGCATTCTTATGTTCATTGAAACGTCATTTGCAATATCCAAGACACAGAAGCAACCCAAGTGCCCATCCATAGATGAGTGGATAAAACTGTGGTGCACATAGACAATGAAGCATCGCTCGGCCGTAAGAAGAACGAAATCTTACGTTTGTGAAAACACAGACAGACCTAGAGAGAGTATTATGCTAAGTGAAATAAGTCACACAAACTAAGACAAATACCATATGATTTCACTTATATGTGAGATCTAAAGAACAAGATAAACTAACAAATAAAACAGACTCATAGAGACAGAGAACAAAGTGATGGTCATCAGATGGGAGGGATGTGGTAGGCTGAGTAAAATGGTAGAGAGATTAAGAGTTACAAATGATGGTACAGACAGTCACCAGGATAGGAGGTGTGGCATAGGGACAGTCACGAACACTGTAATAACTATGTGTGCTGTTAGGTGGGTACTAGCATGACTGGACAGATCACTTCGTAAATTACATAAATGTTTAACCATTATGCTGTACGCCTGAAACTAGTATAATACTGGATGTCAACTTCAACTCTCACTTAAAAATAAAAATAAAGTTTAGATGAGCGGCTTTCCTTTGAGAGAGGGAAAGTGGTATGTCTGAGGACCAGCACAAATGTTTCAAGGTGTTCCTCATGTTCTGTCTTTTTAAACTGAGATATTGGTCCATGGTTGTTTATCATATTTTAATATGTATGTACAGAGGGCCTACCACTTTTGATGGTTTGACTAGCAATTTTTCAACTTTACGACGGTGCAAAAGTGGCACATGTTCAGTGGAAATCACACTTCAGATTCTGAATTTGATGTTTTCCCAGGCCAGGGATGGGCAGCACGACAGTGCCCTTGGTGCCAGGAGCCGGGCGGCAACTGGAAGTGCTCTGAGCCCTTTGAGGAAAGCAAGGCTAAGCTACCACGTTGGGTAGGTTAGGTGGATTAAATACATTTTCCGCTTAACAATATTATCCATTTACAACAGGTTTATCAGAATATAACTCCACTGCAAATTAAGGACCATTCTGTATTTATTATGTGTTTATTTGTATTTTCTTCTCCTGTGTATACAAAAATACTCCACCCTTGAGAGAAAGAAAACGGAAGGAGCCAAGTCAGCAAGAGGTTGGCTGGTGGCACCCAGCCCCTGGGAGGAGGCCTGCCTGTGTGCCTGGGACGGAGCCCTCCAGGGTCGGGGTCGGGGAGCATGTGCTCTGCAGGGATTGCAAACTGCAGACTCAAGAAAAAATAAAGGGGCAGCGGCCGCAGGCACCCTGGCTGCAGTGGGGCTTGGACTGAGGGGAAAGCCGGGAGGCCTTCTCCCTCAGGCCAGGGAAGCCATGGGCATGGGTGCAGTTTCCAGAAAGCGTATGCGCAGTGAGAAGCTGGGCACCGAGGTCAGGGGCCCAGGAGCACTGGCCCTCTGGGGAAAAGAAGAGAGAGCCCTTCCAGCCGAAGTTGAACAGATAGGAGGCGGTGGGAACGAGGGAGTCCCGAGCACTGGAGGGTGAGGGGGCCTGGCTAGCAGGGTCACAACAAAACCGATGAGACCGGGAGGACTCCTCAAACTGCCTGGCAGTATCTGAGTGCCTCATAGCCCCAGTTCCCTTTATTATATAGACATATGCAAATCAAGGACCCTGATACAAAGTTGCACATCAAAGGCTAAAACAGGAAGGAACTCTCCCAAGGCAACAACAGGATACATTAGTGAAATCTACAAACATCTGAAACAAACAAAGAGTCAGAGGAAGGGCATGTATATTGCTTCCAGCAACCCAAGGAAGCAAGTGGAGTGGGTGCAAATACTCAGCATCAAAGCCAAATATGGAGATGGAGGGGGGAGAACTTAGCCTTTTGCTAAGCCTCGAATCTACAATGGCTTTTTGCCATTAATGGTCCACAACATATCCCCCTTTTCTTTTTAATTTGTGTGCTGAGATTTGCACTCATCTGATTTTCTAATTTGGAGGCAGACGGAAAAAATACAGAACAAACACAAAATTAGTATAGCCAATGCTAACAGATACCCAAAACAAGTATACTAATACATCATAGCGGTTAAAGCCTTTAAGCAAACTCTTTAAGCTAATACAACAAGAATCTATAAAAGAGTAAGCTAATACAACAAGAATCTATAAAAGAGTAATGTCCTTAACATGTTCACCAAGTCCAAGTTGGCACCAACACCATTCCAAATCTCTGCAGATGCAACCCAACCCCAGTTCAGTCCATCAAAAACTGTCACAGGAGCAGGAGTCCAGGAAAAGTCCACATTCAGGAAAAGTCCACATGGCACTGAAATTGCTGTCACACTTCCACACTCTGCAGCTAGCGTCAAAGTCCCAATGACCACTACTTCTAGCTGGTAATGACCCAGGTAGACTGGAAAAGCCATCCACAGCATGCATGAAGACAGAGCTTCCATTTTCTTTAAACTGGAAAGATGAACCCAGGGGTCCTATACTGGAGCTTTACAGCCATGGGGTGGTGAGGAGAACCTTGGGATACACTAAACTGGGTGGCAGAGGTAAATTTTTAAGTTGGCCAAAAAGGAAAAAAGGAGCTCTGAATTAGGAGTAGGTCCCAGCCTAAAATATGAGTGGGGCATTGAGGCAGGAGGAATAAAGAAAGACTATATATTAATCAAAGCAACAGAAAACAGGACTATCAATACCCACAACAGAGATCTTAGAGGGAAGAATAAAAAAACCTGAATATTCAGGCAAGACATATTTAAATGGCCCTTGTGTAAATGAGACCAGTCTACTGGCTACTTGGAAGAAATACCCCAGGCTCGTTCACAGTGTTGTAGATGGGGCCGTCAGCCCTGGGCACCTTTTAGCCTTCAGTGGCAAATCCCAGTATTCTGGGCAAGGTTAGGTCACAGGTGGCTGGAGCAGGGCTGGAAGAGACTGAACCCTCCCTTAGAGGAGTGAGGGGGAAGCCTACCTTCCAGTGTGTCCCTTCTTCCTCACAGCAAAGGCATGTAAGCCTGGCAGGCTTTGGCTCAAATGACCATCCTTTCCACTATTGAAGCAGGGCCCTGATGAAGTTCCAGTTTGGAGCGTTGGAGCCTCTGAGGGCGTATGCCAAGAGCTAGTATTTTACCTGATCTCCTTTGGGCTTTTTCGGCCTCTTGGTACCTTAAAAGCCATGCTCAGAAGATCTCGCTGAGGGGCTTGAGGGTCCCTATCTGCCTATATATCTGGAGCTATTTGGAAAAAGACAAAACAGTGTTATTTTCTGGAATCAAATAAAAATAAAAAAGGGGTAGTAGTTTGCGAGACAAAAAAATTTGGCATCTCTTGTACATCAGCATTCAAAAGAAACTGTCTGAAGTAAAAAGCATGATAGGGTAGATCTGCAGGAGCTCCAGGACATGACCCCCCCCCCTTTCTTTTTATATTATTTACAATTGAATCTTCAAGCAAATGTTAAGCACACTTTACAATATTTTGACTTCAAAGATTGCAAGAAATTCTTGACTTTGTTATCTTTTAACAAAAATAGAGTAAATGCACCTTCAAGCAACATTCCCAC
The DNA here is from genome assembly GCF_036850995.1 of Saccopteryx leptura. Taxonomy (NCBI): domain Eukaryota; kingdom Metazoa; phylum Chordata; class Mammalia; order Chiroptera; family Emballonuridae; genus Saccopteryx; species Saccopteryx leptura. The sequence continues at coordinate 126,881,421 of NC_089508.1, forward strand.
ACTTATCAAAACACCCCCTTAATATTAATTAACAGGCACCTTAAAGAGTACATATCAAAACTGAAAAATCCCAGTGTGATCTTCATTATTCTCCTACAGCAAAAAAAATCTTTACACCTTTATTATGTAAATCTATGCTGCCCCAAGCCTTCCACTTGCAGCTTGGAGCAGCCTGGCCAAACCAGCAAGTCTTTTGGATCCAAAATGAGCGTGGTTTACTTATTCCAAACAAAATTATATTTATGTAGGGAAATGAAATTATTTTTATTTTGTTTTCAATACTAGAGCCGGCATTTCCAAAATTATTATTATTATTACTTTTCATGTAAGGACTTAATTCAGGCCTTATAAACAAAGACACTTAGACATTAAACAAAGACTTCACATACAATCACACAAAACAAGAGTGAAACCCAGGGTTTTAGAGATTAAACTATGACCTGCTTGATCTTAAGTAGGGCTACCTTAATAGGAACGTAATAAGGATATATACTAAACAGAGATCTCTCTTGAAAAATCTCAAGACAGCCGTATGAGATTTCTGTTCAGCAACACCCAAATCAGGCCCCCCCTTTCGCCCTCTTTTCAAGCAATGGAGTAGGAAAGAAATAAAATGATCTAAAACATTTTAAAAATTTTAGATAATAATAATTGAGAAAGGGAAGAGAGCATAGTAAAATAAGCCTCATACAATTGCTCTTGTGAAGTGAGTCTCTCATCTAGAATCATGGTGTCTCACCAGTTGTTCAGGGATCCACTGAGGAGCTTCAGCAGACCTAGGAAAAACACACACATATCCTCGGCCCCATAAGAAAACAGGGTCTGGCCCTTGCCAGATTCCTGTGAGTGGGTCCTTCCATCGCACTTCAGGGAAGGCTTTCCTTGCAGGGTTCCAGAGTCTCTCTGCTGCTGAATGACCCTGTACACATCAGTATTCAAAAAATTTAAAGTAAAAAGAGCATGACAAAGATTTGCAGGAGTTTTCTAATACTTAAGTTGCTATTTGGCTCCTAACTCTGAACACACCTCACAATGCACTAGCCAAATCAGTAAGTCTTAAGGATCTACATTCTATTCTATTTAAATTTAAGTGAGCGCTCCTTACAAGTTCTAAAAACATTTTATTTTTTCTAAATATTAGAGCCAGCATTTCCCATTTTTGCATGCAAAAAAACCTTAATTCAGGCCTTAAAAACAGACACATTTTGACAACATTAAACAAAGACTAAACAGAAACAAGAATTAGATGAACCAGACAAACCAGAGAGAAACCCAGGATTTCAGAGCACATCCAGATTAGAAAGATGCCTGCCTGATATTAGTCAGGGCATTTTCTGACAGAGGGACTGAAGGATGTGACTAAACAAAATCTCCCCGAGAAAATTTGCTCTCAGCAGCTGCTGGGATATTTTCCATAGTCAGATCCAACACAGGTCCCCTGCCTCAACCTCCAGGCAAAGAATAAGAAAGAAACAAAATGATAGTTCAGAAGATCATAGTTAAAACATTAAAGAAAATCAGATCATGACAGGAAAAGCTGTAACTTTCCTAATACCTGAATCTCCTATCCATTCTCAAATTCTATAGTTGCTATAACCGGTGGCTCAGGTTGACTATGCTGAGATTTTTCTCCTACCGCAACAGCCTCTTCATGAAAGTCCAACTTCCGCAGCAAATAATCACCACCGGAGAGACAAGCACAAGCAATCACCTTCCAGTCATTTGGGGGAAGAGCCTTTGTTCTAATAATATCTGATAAACCAAGTGAAAAGGGGGCAGTAGGCCCATACTGAACACAAGCAAGTTTAAGCTCTTTCGGAGTTCTAAAAGGTACAGGTTCATGTTCTCTCACTAGTCTCTCTGTATCATCCTGTATTTCTACAACAGGAAAACGGGTAAAGCCATCATTTATTGTATCCCCTACATTTCGAGCCTGGTCTATAGATTGTTGGAGAGGGGATTTCCCAGATTTTGAGCTATAGACTATGGAATCAGCCTGATAAGGGAATGGAGGAGCAGAGGGTTGAATGTAGGAAGGAGCTGAGGGCAGTGGAGGCCCCGCGGATAAGGCAGCCATAGCCACGGATTTTTCATCCCCCCTGTCATCCTCAGACTCCAAGTTATCCTCGTTTTCACATCCCTCTGTTTCCAGCTCACCCTGATACTCTTCAGACAACGATTTGTCTTCATACGGAAACATTCCTACATAAAGGTCCCTTATTTTTGACCATATCTGTCCCATATTCTTTTACTCCCAACTACACTTTCCTCCAAAACTCTCTTTACTCGCTGTGCGCACTTCACTTTGGGGAGTTCTGTTACCTTTCTTCAGTTTTAGTTTCCTCGTACTCCTACTCAAGTCGTCTGTTCAGGCGCCACTTGCCGTGAACCAGCGCGGCTCCAAATAACGGTGCGGAAAACAAAACCGATGAGACCTGGAGGACTCCTCAAACTGCCTGGCAGTATCTGAGTGCCTCATAGCCCCAGTTCCCTTTATTATATAGTCATATGCAAATCAAGGACCCTGATACAAAGTTGCACATCAAAGGCTAAGACAGGAAGGAACTCTCCCAAGGCAAAAACAGGATACATTAGTGAAATCTACAAACATCTGAAACAAACAAAGAGTCAGAGGAAGGGCATGTATATTGCTTCCAGCAACCCAAGGAAGCAAGTGGAGTGGGTGCAAATACTCAGCATCAAAGCCAAATATGGAGATGGAGGGAGGAGAACTTAGCCTTTTGCTAAGCCTCGAATCTATAATGGCTTTTTGCCATTAATGGTCCACAACAGGTGACCTGTCGAGAGCCCTCTCATGGAGAGGACATGGTGCCAGCATTCAGGAAGGACAGTGACTCAGGAGAGAAATGAGGTCAGCAGTAGGGACAGCACTCACAAGTTTGGCTGCAAAGATGAGGAGCAGCTGATGGGAAGAGACACGAAGTCAAGAGAAGTGTTTTCTTAAAACTTTGGAAATCCTCTCTTACAATCCCTGCTCTGGTCCAGCCCCTCTAAGGCAGAAGGAAGGTGCCTCAGACCTCTGCACCCTGTGAGCAGCTCAGCCTGGCAGGTGTCTGCTGCCAGAAGCCTGGGGTGCAGGGACATGGGGACCAGATCTGTCTGTGGTAGGAGGACCTCTGTCACCACCGGGCTCAGAACTGCCGATAGAGGTGATGGTGAAAGATAAAGAGAAAGCAAACTGACATTTGGTGGCTTCTATTCTCGTTTTTAAATTCTCTACAGATAACACACCCTTTCTTGCCTGCATGAGATAGACTGCTCCTGCCACCCGGCCCTGCTGGCACCAGCAGGGAGGCACAGAGTTAGTCTCCAGGACCTGGGTGTCCGTCCCAGCTCCTCCGCACTCCAGCTAACTGGTCTGGGGCAGGTCCCTTACCCTCTCTGAGTTGCAGTGCCCTTTGGCTCACTGGATTCCAGGCTAATTCTTGCCCCATCAGGGTTATTGTGAATGAGGATGGAGGGAGAGCAGGGCACACAGAGGGCAGTCACTTGGTGTCCTTTTGGAGCCAGGGCACAGAGAAGATGGTGACTGCTGTCTCCTTGCCCCCACCCCAGAAATGTGGCTCTGTGCAGGTGCCTGTGGTGAGCCTAGCAGGGTGGACAGGGTGGCGGGTGGGGGTGAGTGTCCTGGGGCACCAGCCCAGATCCATTCCTCAGGCTTGGCTGGGCCTGCAGCAATGCTGGTGTGTCTGTAAAGGGCAGATCCCCAAAGGCCCAGCCTATACCCAGCCCCTGTCCTCCCCATAGGTCCTCAGGAATCACCACTGCACTACTGCCTGGGCAGCAGGGGGCAGTTGTCACGGGGTTGCTGGACCTGCAGAGCTGGAGCTGCCTCCTTAGCAACAGGACTCCCAGGTCAGTTACCATGGAAACAGCATCCACACAGCCATCAGTGACAAGGACTGGCTTCCCTGCCCTTTCTGAGGACTTCCCCTCTGGCATGCAGGGAAGGCGACACAGCATTCCTTGCGCCACAGGAGCCCCGTGTACTTGGCTTTTCCAGTCACTGCCTCTCTCCTCCTTGTCAAGACGCCAGGGTCTGCAGGGACCTTGTGCCACCAGAGGTGGCAGAGGCTGCAGTCTGAGGGCTTCACAAAGAGTCTACCAGGCCTAGCATCACCCCCCACCACCATTCTTAACGGTGAGAAGTGGGTGCCATGCCTCCTAGCAAGGCCTTGAGTCCTGAGCCTGCCCTCAGGTTCCCCAGCCCACCCAGGAGCCCATAGCTGTGGCTCATCCTTGGCCTCTTTGAAAAGCAACCCTCTGTCCTAGTCATAAAACCCCAGCTTGGTCACCTTTTGTCCCCTTGTCCCCCTCCAGCTTCTGACCAGGCTAAGATGGCACCTCACAGCTCAGTACCCAGCTGGAGCTCCTGTGCGTCTTGCTACCCTCCTCCGTCAGAGGTCATAGCAGAGTCCCATGGACTCTGGAGAGCCGGCACTCAGGCTAGGAAGGGGCCGAGTCAGGGCCTCCCACCTACACTGAAAAGAGAACACAAACTCTGTCCCAACCTCCTCCTTACTATCACCGGTCCACTCACAGTGTCCACAGTGCTCTGGGGACTGGTTCGCTGCCCCCGCCCCGCAGCCTTGCTCCTGAGCCACCAGTATCCCCCATTACCTCACTCCCCTCCACCAGTCCCTGGCCCCTAAAAGAAGGCAGCATCTACTGGAACTCTTTTATTTAATTAAAATATACAACACGGCATGTTTACCGTTTTCTGTTTTAAAAGTAAAAGATTTGCCTGACCAGGCGGTGGCGCAGTGGATAGAGCGTCGGACTGGGATGCAGAGGACCCAGGTTTGAGACCCTGAGGTCGCCAGCTTGAGCGCGGGCTCATCTGGTTTGAGCAAAAAGCCCACCAGCTTGGACCCAAGGTCGCTGGCTCCAGCAAGGAGTTACTCGGTCTGGTGAAGGCCCGTGGTCAAGGCACATATGAGAAAGCAATCAATGAACAACTAAGGCGTCGCAATGTGCAATGAGAAACTAATGATTGATGCTTCTCATTTCTCCGTTCCTGTCTATCCCTCTTTCTGACTGTCTCTGTAAAAAAAAAAAAGTGAAAGATTTGAAAATTGCTTGTGGGGGACTGGGGGCTAGGTGGTCTTACTCGCTGGCCAGGCCCATGGGCTTCCCCCATCTCCAGGACGGCTGGGCTGAGGTCAGGTCAGAGCTTTTTATAAAATGCACGTGCATGTGTGTGCACAGGGTAGTGAGACCAGGCCCTGATAGCTGAGGGGGGGAGGGCATTCTCAGTTCTCATGCCACTGACCCCTCCACCCCCACTCCTGTTGCATTCCTGCCCTTCCTCCACTGCCTCCAGGACTAGAGTGTGGGTTTAGGTGAAGTAAACCTTCCTTGGTGGCCAGGGCTGTGTGTGGAACTCAGATTGAGGCTTCCGTTTAAATTCTTCCAGTTCTGAGAACTCCCTGGGCCTGAGGGGCTTCCCCTGCCCATTAAAGACCAAGGCCAGGCAGCTCCTCGTCTCTCCCCAAGTCCTTGGGCAGCGCTGCATCCTCCTTTAGACTCCCGGCTGCATGTCTCTCCCTAAGACCCCAGGGTCCTCACCCCTTTCTCTCCTGGATGACTCCCTTCCACTAGCTGTGGCCCATCACTGCAGAAATTGGCCTCTCCCACATCCCAGGACAAAGCCTCATCTTTCCAATTTTCTGGCTTGAAGCATGGAAGAGAGCCCTGGGTGGACCAGGTGGAATTGGCCCTCCTCATTATTCAGGTCTTGGTGGCCACACTGCTCTCCCCTCCCCCCTATAGGTAGGGCAGACTGCCAGCTTTGACTCCCACAGGATCTGGTTGGGAGAAAGATTATGCCTAAGGAGCTGCTATACTTTGAGCTGCTTTCACACTGACTCCCTCTAGACCTGTTTCTGGCTCCTTGTTACCTGCAGAACCAGGACCAATCCCTTAGCCTGTCACCCAAAGCCTTCCCTCTGACCACCTGGCTTTGGGATCTCTTCCCAAAGCCTCCAGCTCCACAATCCACGTCTACCTTCATCCTGTCCCTCCTAAGTGAGCCACCCCCCCCCCTACTTCCCCCCTTCCCTCCATCTCACTTCCCACACCTCAGGCCTGGCTCAAACTGACAACCGCCACACAGATTGCTTACGCCCTTCCAGAACCCTGCCACCCAGAGGCGGATTAAGGTCAGTTGAGGCCCCAGGGGCAGAAGAAAATATTGAGCCCCTTAAAAAAGAGACAGGGAAAATAAAAATACATGTTAACCATATTTTTTAATAAATAAAAAATATTATGTACTATTAATGTTAAAATTGCACATATGAAACCAAACTTGGTGTCATTAGAAAAAAGTGTAAAGTTGGGGTTTTGCGGGGCCCTTCAGAAGTCGGGGCCCAGGACGCATGCCTGGTCCGCCTGCGTTAAATCGACCTCTGCTGCCACCTCCTATGTCCTGGGAGCCTCAGTGCTGAAGCCCTCAGCCAAAGCTCTTTGGACTCTCGCCATAGCTTGCTGGAGCAGTGGGCTGGGTGTGTGAGGCAAGACGGAAGAAACAGGACTTACTAAGCTTCTGCCGTGGTATGTGCCAGTGCTAGGCACTGAGCTGGGCATTTCACATACACTGCTTTTCTCATCTGGTCCTCACATGTCTCTGTGAGGCAGCACTGTAATTATTTCCATTCTATACATGAAGCAACAGACTAAAGGTCAGGTGACCTGCCGAGATCACACAGGGCTGGGACTTGAACCAGGTCAGGTTGCCTCTGGCACTGGCCCTTCCCCTCCGAGTCTGGCAACACAGCTCTGAACAGAAGGAACTCAGGTCCTGGCCTCGGGCAGCCATGTATTTAAATCTTGGGTTGGTCCCAACTCTGCCTCTTCTAGTTACAAGATTCCCTGAAAATTATCCAGCACTCAATTTCCTCGTCTGTGAAACAGGGAGAATTAAAGTGTGCATCTCACAGTCTTTGGGAAGCTGAAGGAGCTGGTGTGTGTAAAGTGCTGGACCAGCGCTCAGCACAGGGCACACTCAACATGGGCCCCCCACCCCACTGCACAGACGAGGGAGCGGGGAGCGGGGGGTGATGGGATGTGCCTGAGGACCCAAAGCAGAGGTCCAGCTGAGAGTCCTCTGCTTCTGTGTGGTGAGAGGTCGGGCCAGGACTGGATATGAGACCAGAGATGGGGAGAGAGGGGGTCTGCTGACAGGTCCTGGGGTCCTCTTCCCTGAGGACTGGAAAGAAGACTTCCCCCAGACCCTGCGGTACCCAGCCTGCGGGCCACAGTGGGCTGCTGGATATAAGGTGACCTGGGTGTCTGGGCAACATGGAATGATACTAGATGGCACGCACGTGTGTGCACATGTGAGTGGCTATCTACATGACTCTACAGGGTGCTACATAGCTTATACATATACACATCTTACATACATATACATATACATATCTTGCTAAGTTTGCAGTATAAAAAAAAACGCAAGGTTCTCAAGGTTCTCAGGACCCTGGCCCCATTTTGTTCCAAGGACTCAGGTGACTGAGGATCCCAGGAATACATCCAAAGGCGGCCCATTTCCCAGGGAACAAGACAACACCAGCAGAGAGAGGCACCAAGTTCACAGCTAAGGGCCTGCTGGTGGCTGGTGCCCTAAAACGAGGACAGCAACAGTTCGGCTCTAAGAACCCCACACATTGGCAACCCCACTCCTGCCAAGCCCAACGATCCCCCTCCCGTTCCCAGCCTTTTTCTGGCTTTTGCATTTGGGCTTTGCCTGCCTCCTCCCTTCTCTCCCTTAGTGCTATTAAAATAGTCTATAAAAGCAAGTGACCAAAAATCTATAGCTCTAAGAATATCTGGTTATTTTCTGCTCTTTTGTTTTCCTGGTGTGAGTTTTTTGTTTTTTAAATGATAATTATTATTGTTCTGGGTATATCCTAAATCACAGTTTAAACCTGAAGGAAGAAAGAAGGAAAGAAAAAAGAGAGGGAAGAGAGGGAGGGGCCCCAGCTTATAGATTAGATGGCAGTTTGGATCGCATTGGCTCAGGCCTGGTCCCAGGTTCCCTCTGGGAAGCAGCAGTCAGAGAGGGACCCCCAGAAGAGGCGGCTCTTGCCCCAAACAAAGAAAGAGGAGGTGGCAAAGACCCTGAGGAAGTCTTCCGAGGCAGAGTGACGTGCTGGCCGGGAGTGGTGGCACCACAGGGCCTCCCAGGGGGACCGAGGCCCCCGCTGCCCCCGCTGCAACCCCCAGCTCTGGGGAAGACTGGGAAGGCAGCCACAGACTCCCCAGAGGAGTGCGGGGAGGCCCTGTGGAGAGTCTGTGCCCCGTCCTGGGGTAGGGCTGGCTGAGAGGCCGAGATGAGCTTGAGGTCCTGGGTGAGGCGACCTGGGGTGAGGGGTGGCGTGCCCCGGCGCTGGGGAACCTGGGGTGGTGGGGGGCTGGATATAGATGGCAGGAGCAAGGAACCATGAGAGCCAGAAGCCCAGGGTGGGGCACTTGGGAAAGTTCTTGGGGGGCCTGGGCTGTGGCCAGGGGAGCTGAGACCCCCTCGAGGGGTAAAGGCTACAGGAGAAGCACCCCCAGAGGCCTCTGCCACTGATGGCCGCTCAGGCTGCCGTGGAAGTGTCTCCGGTGTGCTTGGTGGCCCAGGAGCCAGACCTGGGGACAGCTCCCCGGGAGGCTGGCCAAGCTGCCCTGGGCTGGACTCCGGGGACCTAGAGGAGGGTGGGGGCGGCAGGAAGTGCTCCAGGAGTCCCAGGCCACCCTGGGCCCCGGGCAGTGGGGACAGTGGCTGGTTGGCCTGTGGCGAGTGGGCACCCGGCTGTAGTGGGGTGAGCAGGGGTGAGTCGGAGGAGGACAGGGACCCGCCCAGCGTTTTGTGGAAGTGGCCGAATCCGGTGGCGGCAGCCGTGCCCGCGGATGGAGTGGGAACTGGAGAGGAGCCACCCCCAAACCCAGGCTGGGGGGATGAGATGCAGGACGGGAGGAGGGGGCTCAGTCCGGCCGGCGCGGAGAACCCGGCCAGCTGCTGGATGTGGAAGGAGGAGGAAGACGGTGTGTCCAGCTGGGACGGGCTGCTGGTGGGTGAGGCGGAACCCAGAGCGGAAGGGATCAGAGACTGCAGCCGCTTCAGGTGCCGCGGCGTGTGTCCGGCGCCGAGGCCGAGCGTGGGGCCCGGGGATGGACGGAAGATGGCTGCGGGCAGGCGCGGGTGGTGGGTGAGGGCGATGGCCACAGAGGTAGTGGCGGCGGCGGCCTGCAGCGGCGCCTGGATGAGCGGGGTCCAGATGACCGGCGTGGGTGCTGGCGTGGCAGCGGCAGCGGCCTGGGCGCGGTGCGCGCAGTGCGCCATCTCGCGGTCATGCTGCACGATCTGCTGGATGATCTCGTTCTCCTGGTAGTTGAACACACCTGAGTTGAGGTCATGCTGGACTTTGTGCAGGAGGATGGAGTTCTTCTTGCCTGGGCCACATAAGGACAGCAGGAGACTCAGGCTCAGGCCAGGCCAGAGCGAGGTAGGGGCAGCCCGCTGGCCTCCCGCCCGCCCGGCCTCTCACCGATGCGGTCCAGGCGGTCCAGTGCCACGGTCTCAAAGGCCCGCCGCATCATGGGGTACTCCTCCAGCACCTCGTTGAAGTTGTCCACGCTCAGCGAGTAGAGGCGGCAGTAGGTGTCGGCCCTCACACTGGCCGTGCGCCGGCCCCGCGTCAGCAGGCAGATCTCTGCTGGGACAGCAGGAGTCAGGGTCGCCTCCAAACGGCCTCCACCCCATTCTGACCTAGGTCCCCACTGCCTGGCTTATGTTTGACAGCTGTTCACCATGCATCCCATGCCACGCCACCTCCCCCCACCATCTTTGCGATCAGACCCCTATAGTGGGCTCATAGACACCCACCTCCAGGTAGCAGCCACAAAGGACCTAAAATGTTATCCTCGGTGTCTGTCCTGCCCACTAGCCTGTGTCCCCAGGGCCCCCTGGTTGCCTCACCTCCGAAGTAGGAGCCATCAGCCAGCTTGGTCTCCTTGTTGCCCTTGGTGAGCACGCTGACCACACCGTGCTGGATGAAATACATCTTCTTGCCGATGGTGCCCTCGCGGATGATGTAGTCGCCCGGCTGGAAGACCTCGAAGCGCAGCTTGGTCAGCATGGACGTCACGAAGTTGGGGTCCGCGTTGGCGAACAGTGGCATGGAGGCCACCAGCTTCCGGCAGTTAAAGTTGATGATCTCCTGCTTCCCCGACAGGGTGGGTTAGGGAAGAAGGAGGAGATGAGGGAGCCAGCAGGCAGAGGGCCCCGCTCACCCCCACTCGGCTGCCCCGCTCACCTCCCGCAGCGGCTCGCTGAGCTCCCCCAGGATGCTATCCTCGTCAAACATCTTGCCCTGGTAGCGGTGCTCGTAGTAGTCATGGATACGCTGTCTGGTGTCGGGCGGAAGCTTGTGGAAGGACATGTATTGCTCCACCTGCTTGTACTGAGTCCCAGGACAGAGGGAGAGGCCATCAGCCCCACCGCCCCGACTGGCACCACCTGGCCTTGTCCCTGCTGGTGACTAAAACTGGCACTGACCCCATGGGCCCACTTGCATGACCACGGCTCCTTGAGCTTGAGGTCCTCTGTGAGCATATGGCTGCACTGTGCCCCACACAATGGCTCTGATGGCCAGCCGCTGGGGTGGATGGAGAGCCCCTTCCAAGAAACCTATCTCCACCAAGTTCAATGCTATGGAGATGGCTGGGGATGACAAGGACAGTCCAAAACCCAGTTACAAGAGGCCAACTGACCAGGAAGTCAATAAAGTTTCCTCTAAACATGGACCTTTTCTGTGTTACGCCACGGACCAGAGAAGCCTCTCTAGCGTAATTTACCCTCTGGGTGGGAACTTTGGCTATAAGCATCAGGCCCCCTTTGAATGCAGAGCCTCTAAAGGCAGCCTATCCCCAAAGAGTGGGGATACAGTGCTGCTACAAGAGATGCTCACGCACAGCCAGGTGGTGATATAGCTTAACGTCTTCCAGCCCACTTAGTCTCTGTCTGCTCTAAGAAGTGCCCAGCTCAGGGGACAGTGACTTTCTGGCTGGCTATGGGGACAGGGACTGCCAGAACAGAGCTGTATTTTAGGGAACTCCCTGCTCATGGAGCACCCGTTAGGGTGGAAGGCAAGCTCTGGGGGCGGGGCAGGAGTCAAAAGGCTATTAAAGTGGTCTAGGCAGCAGCAGGGATGCAGGGGAGGTAACATGTCTATGAGAGATGTGTGGGTGAATTGTACATTGAAGAGCTATTAGGAAAAGGATAAAATAGCTTTCAAATGAAAAAGGCACAAGCAGCTTGACTGCTCGACGGTAGATCCTGATACTTTTCCTAAACTGTCCCTAACCATGGTCCCAGACTGAGCCTCCATCCTGGTCACACACTGTGAGCCCTAACCTCTGACCCTGGTCACCTACTGAGCCCTGACCCTGGTTACACACTGGGCTCATGCCCTGGTTACAGGCTGGGCCCTACTGCTGGTCTACACTGACCCCTTCCTCACCTGGCCTTTCAAGCCCTGGCCTTTATAACCTGACTCCTCCTTCCTTCTCCTCCCTCGTCCCTCACTCGGAACCTTATGTTCTAATGAGGCTGATTTCTCTACCACCTGTCTATACACCTCTGACCATGCTCATCAAGGTGGCTGGCCTAGACCTTTCTTCTACCTTCTTCCTCCTCTGCCTCCCCAGAAGGACCTTCCCACCCCACCAGGGCTCTTTAGGCTCTCCTGGGCTCTCCTCTAGGTGTCATAGGACCTGGGCCGCCATCTCTCCGTCACCCAATCAGGGGACAGCACCTGAGGCAGGCAATCAATCAATCAACACATACTGAGCCCTACTATGTGCTGGACCCTGAAACACAATGGGGAAGGTCAGACCTGGCTGGCTCCCATGGAGCCATGGCCAGTTAGGGAAGATGGATATTAAACATTTGGCTACATATGATTAACTAAATAATGGCAGAAATGTGAAGTGTGATGCAGAAGAACTGGAGGGTGCCACTGGGTCACATGATGGGTGGGGCTGACTGAGTCATGGAAGGCCTCATTGAGGAGGAGTCGTTTAGGCTGGGACATGGGGGAGGGGTCAGGTGAAAAGAAAGCAGAGTTCCAGGCTCGAGTCTGTGCCAAAGCCCTGAGGCAATGAGGCCTGGCAAGATTGGAACAGAGGGCTAGAGGAGGCCCAGGGCGTGTTCTGAGCATGAGCAGGGAAGGGCCTTCACACGCCAGGCTGAGAACACACTTTGCAGCTCATGTGCACCTAGGAGTAACGTGAAGGCTCTCAGCAGTGGTGTGGTCAGATCTGTATGTTCAAAATGCCAATGCTACTTGCTGTCTGAAGGACAGCGTGGAGGGCAGAAGGGAGCCCGCCTAACTAACAAACATCGAATGGCTTCCTCTGTGGGGTCGCTCCTCACAAGCTCCATGCTTCAACCCCCGTACTGTCCCCATTTTACACACAGAAATGTGATGTTCTGTGCCCATGCCCAATAGAAGCCTTGTCAGTGAAGAGCATATCAACGGGGCAACTGGTCTCAGAACCCAGGCAGCCTCACTCCACACAGCCTCCTGCTTAGGAGGACTCGGGCCAAGGCCAGCCGGGATGATGGGAAGGAAGGGAGGCATTAAGGACTGAGAGACCGGCAAGGATGGCTCCTAGTTTCTGGGCTGGGTACCTGTGCTCCTGTATCCACTAATGGGACAGGCAAGGTTGGAGGTATGGAGTCAAGAGGGTGAGGGGGATGGTTCTCATTTTGGACACACTGAGACTGAGGAGTCTAGGGAGGCATCAACTGGACAGTCCTTGGACTGAGAAGTTGGGGCTGGTGACAGCACTCGGATCCCACTGCACAGAGGTGGACATGGAGTACAGGGTGGAGGTAAGTAAACCAGTAACACCCAGGAAGACAACAGAGACAGAGAAGCAGAGAGCTGAGCCCCAAGCACAATGGTAATTGTCACGTGAAATGCCCAAGACTCCAAGCCAAGATGCGGACCCAGCAGGAACTACCAACGTTAGCCACGCAGATGGCACCAGTGAACTTGATTCTCTGGGCTGAGATACGGGTTCAGCACCCAGAAACAATGTGGGGGGTTTTTTTGTCTTTTTTTTTTTTTTTTTTTTTTTTACAGAGGCAGAGATAGACAGGGACAGACAGACGGAAACAGAGAGAGATGAGAAGCATCAATCATTAGTTTCTCATTGCGACTTCTTAGTTGTTCATTGATTGCTTTCTCATATGTGCCTTGACCGTGGGCCTTCAGAGTAACCCCTTGCTGGAGCCAGCGACCTTGGGTCCAAGCTGGTGAGCTTTTTGCTCAAACCAGATGAGCCCGCGCTCAAGCTGGCGACCTTGGGGTCTCGAACCTGGATCCTTCCGCATCCCAGTCCGACGCTCTATCTACTGCGCCACTGCCTGGTCAGGCTGTGGGGTTTTTATTTTAGAAAAATTTTAAAAAGGAATAAAAAGAGCCTGTGACAGAAAAGATAGCAGCTGAAGCCCGATGACAGTGGCAAGCTGGGCACACGGGGGCTGGCTGGGGCCCGCTGGCTGGGGGCCCGCTGGCCGGGGCCCGTGCTCCCTAGGGACCAACTGGCAGTTCTCCTGAGATAGTTCGGGCGGACCACAGCCTCGTACCCTACCTTCTCCTGGTACTGGCGTCGGGAGGAGTCCAGGGACTGGATGAGGGCAGTGGCATGGCCAATGAACATGGCGTAGCAAGTGGCACCCACAATCATGCTGAGCATGGTGAGCCAGACGTCGGACATGCCCACAGGTGCCTGCCGTCCGTACCCGATGCACAGCATGTGGCTCATGGCCTTGAACAGGGCATAGGAATACTGCTTTTCCCAGGAGCTGTTCTGTGGACAGGCACACAGATAGACAGAGAGTGGTGAGGTGGTAGTGAAGGCTCACGCTGCTGAGTTGGCATCTCACCAGCACCTAGGAAAAGCCCCCACCGCCTCCCACCCCTCAACCTCATTCCCAGCTGCTGAGCCCAGGGCTTCCCCCAGCCCCCGCTGGTGGCTGAAAGTGTAGGAGAGGGCAGGGAGGCCCACACTGGCGACCTGTGGTGACCGACTGAAGCCCCCACTTGGGCCCTTGTCCTGCAGTGGGGGGCAGGGGTCAGATAGGAAGCCCCAGCACAGGGATGGGAGCTGGCATGGCCCGTCTGACCTTTCACCCCCAAAGGGCAGCCTGGGCCTCCTGAACAGCTCCGGGCTGAGCCAACCTGCTGTCCCCCGCTTGCTGAAATAGCTCTACCCATCCCTACCCAAACAACTGCCCAGTGAAGCCCATTTCCCCACTGACCTCAGATATAAAAGCAGATATGCTTCCCCTGGGGGAACAAGCACTCAGACTGAGCCAGAAACACTGTCCTCATTTGGGTGAGTGAGAGCTAACAGGCTGCTCAGCCGCCTGCCTCTGTCCGGGCCTGTGGCCACCAGGTCCCCCTCCCCCGGCAAAGGTGGACTGTCTGGAACACACAATGCTCAGGGTTGAGAGAAGAGAGAGCTGGAGAGAGGCAACCATCTATTTTTGTCTCCAAAGCCAGTTGGTGTCTCAAGAAAGCCTCAGTGTGGGAACATTGGGCTTGGAAGGGCCATCACCCGAATTTAGTGCAAGGGTGAGCCTGTCATCCTCACACGGAAGAAACTGTCCCAGATGAGGGCCACCAGACGAACCCTAGTGCCAGCCACTTCCCCAGTGCCTCTCTGCTCACACAATGAATGTTAGCAATGATGTGGAACCCATCCTACCCCACAACCCACGGGACCCCTGCTCAGAGCCTCAAGCACTTCCAGGGTGACCAGGCTGTTCCCAGCGCCTGAAGGAAGGCACAGGGGTGGCATGCTATATTCAAGGTCACTGAAACTATCTTGGACAGAGCTGAGCTAGTATGGAGCTCAGTCCAAACTGAGGGGGGGGGGGCTGGGGACTGGGGGAGCAGGGGGGACCTCCAACTGCTTCCAGTCAGGGCTTCCAGCTTCCTGCTCAGCCCCTGGGGACCCGGGAATTCAATCCATACGGCTGATTAGTTTATACTTAGCTCATCAGAAGGCTGTTTTGTAAAGGCCTATTTGATGCTTAAAGATGGCTCAGGGTCTCTTTCACCTCTTTCAAAGCTGGCTTCTTCTGCCCTGGGGCCCTGGGGTCCTGCCTACAGTCCAAACTGACTGGGAGGAGAAGGAAGGAGCCAGGGGTTCCAAGACCCAGAGAGAAGTTCACAAGTCCAGAGGGGCCTCCATCCCTCCTGACGGCCACCCGGTCCATGGCGGCGAGGGGCTGTGGCTTTTCTAGCCCCACTTTCAACTTCTCCCACCCATATGTCTGGAAGGGTTCCAGTTCTATCCAGTCCTCCCTCCACACACAGGACCCCCACCTGTGACCAGGATGTGTGTATGTGGGGTGGGAGTGAAGGGGTGATAGGAGTATGGGGACAGCAAAGCTCTGTTTGGCCTTCGCTTTTAAAGGTGGGTCGGCCTGCTGAGCAGAGGCAGGAGGGCAGGAGCCAGCAGCCCAGCTCGGCCACACCTGAGAGCTCTGAGAAGCCTGGTCTTAGTCTTCCTGGGGGAATCAGGTCCAAATATCCAGGCCCCCAGCCGCAGTGAGGTTGCAGAGTGTGGCTACGTGCTCTGTGACAGACTGGTGCTGGGTAAAGCCATGTGCCTCAGGTGCCATGCTGGACCTGCAGGTCCGACATGTTGGCACTCAGGAGTTCCAAGTCATGGACCTGCTCTGCCCTCTGTGCCTCATGAGTCTGCTCCGCCCACACCGGGGTCCGGCAGGGCACTCACCACCATGTTGTTGATGGACACCCAGCAGTCGTTGGGAAAGTCCTGCAGCATGGGCACCAGGAACTGCAGGCAGCCGTCCCAGTGACAGAGCAGCAGCATCATGCCGATGAGGTTGACAATGCGCACCACAGCGCTCGCCAGGTCGTAGGTCATGTGGAATATCTGTCAGCAGAGGGGAAGACATAGCCCAGACAGGTGAGTGACCAGGATGGAGACAGCCTCTACTGGCCGGACCCTGCAGCTGCCTGTGGACCTGCTGGCACACAGGCAGCGGGGTGCCCATCCGCAGCAGGTCTGGGTTGGGATGGGGTGGGACAGTGGCAGGTCCTGGAAAAAACAGAACGCAGCGGCAGGGCCCCGGGGCAATGCCTCCAGGGGCCCATGCAGGTGTTGGGGGACCACCCCTCAGAAGTTCAGGGTCCCTTTCACTTCCTTTAAAGTCAGCTTCTCCCACCCTGGGGTCTGGGGATTTGCCTACACACCAAACTGAACTGACTGGGAGAAGAAGGAGGGAGCCTGAGGCTGGCCAGACCTAGAGAGAGAGCAGGCACCTGGAGCACCAGGCAACCCTGACGTGGGCAGAGAAACTGCTCTACCAGCTTGCTTGGGCTGGGAAGATGACAGGAAGAAGAGCCAGCCAGTCTGGGGCTCCTCAGAGGTCCACCTTCCGTGGTCACGCCAGGGGCGTGGTATTTCCTGGAAATACCAGACTCTTAGGACTCACCTAGGGCCAGTGGGCTCTGCCTGCGGCCGCCATGGAACTGCAAGGAACTGCCATGGAACACACAGGTTCCAAGTCCACACAGACCTTGATCCCAGCCCCCATTTCTAACCCGATTCCCAGCTGTGTGACTTTGAGAAAGTCTCCACACTTCTCTGATCATGTTACCTCCCCTGGAAAATGGTGATGAAAATTCTTACCTGAGTGGGTTGTCAACAGAATTAAATTATACACACAAAGTGCTTTGAACTGGATAGAGAAGTGTCCAACAAATTGCAAACCATTACTAACTGATGAGTTGCTAGCAGTAGCTCATCTCTATGATTAGTTAATAGGTATCAGTAGTAACGCTCTCCTGTACAGGGTAATAACGGCCAGCACTCCCAGCCGCAGCCCACTGCCACCTGCCATCTCTGTCCTGTGGCTCCAAATGAGAGGCTGAAGTAAATATGGCCAGACAAGGCCAAGGGTGGGCACATCCCAGCACCCACAGCCCACCTTCCTCCTCTCAGTACTGCCACTTGGTCCAGTTTCAGCAGGGAGCACCGTGGTGGCCAGGCAGTAAAGCGATGGAGAGATGGAAGGAAGTCTAGAGGGAGGTCTCTGGAAGTTCTGGCCTTGGCCCTGTCCTGTGACTTTGGATGGTGCCTCCACCCCTTGTTCTGGTCCCTCCATACTATTCCCAGGCAGAGTAACCTTCCTAGCAAGGGGCTCTGGGCCAAAATTACAGACTTGTCAAATGCTTGTTGGCTTAAAAAAGAGTGTAAGCCCATTTCAGATAGGGAAACTGAGGCCCAAAAAACAGATCCTAGATATTTCAATCCCCTTCTAGTGGTCTTCTAGCTGCAGCCCTGTAGCTGGTGGCAAGATATTCTGAAACTAGCAACCTCAGTTTCCCCTTCTGAAATGTGGGCTTAGCCTGGGCCCAGGTTTTGAACGACCAAAGATGAATACGACTTGTCCATCAATCACCCTTAGGGTTACACCCTCCCATGGCCGCCTTTGTGGCAGGACCCCGGATGTTCCAGCAGAAATGCAGTGATGTCTTTTCAGGATGAACTAGACCTTGGAATGGCTCAAGGAGGCTAGCAGCTCCAACTTGTCCTGTCACCCTCCATGGTTCCATGACAAAGGGATAATGACATCACACCTGAGGGTGGGCATGAGGTCCCACAGTCATTGTCTCACTTAAACCCAGCCAACTCTGCTGGATGTACTGTTATCTCATTTCACACCGAGGCTCAGAGAAGCAAAGCCCTTGCCCACAGTGACGGCGGCACTGGAGGCAGACCTGAACCTGGGCTGCCGGCAGATTCTCAGACTGGTCCAGTAAGAGCAGGGTGATTTTCACAGTTCCATTTTGCAAATAAAACAACATAAACCCAAAGTGGCTGGGCGATGTGGCCAGAGTCACACAGCAAGCTGGACACAGGGCCGGGTGGGACTCCTAGGTGTCTGGCCTCCACTGGCCCAATGCACAGTGTGATGCTTTAGGCAGAGCTCTGTGCCCTCCAGCCTGGCCCCCCTGGGGCACAGAAACCAGACCCGGGGCTGTCAGTGGGCTGGTTTCAGGCTAAGCTCACACATCTCAGGTTGAGGAGTGGTGTACACAAGAGCCCGGCAGGGCAGTTTGAGACTATAGCTAGGGCTCAGTACATCTAAGCATGACGCTGGTGTACCCGGCCATCCCTTGCTGCCAGCCATGCCCCAGGGCTTGGACCCTGAACCTGCAGGCTCCCTCAGTCTCCCCCCCTCAGTTCCACAGCAGCTCCTGAACACAGGCCCCAAGCTCTAGCTCTGAGAGAAGACCTCACTTCTACCTCTTCAGTACAAAGGTGAACATAACTCTATGACCTGGGGCAAGTCATGAACCTTTCAAAGTCTTGGTTTACCAGGATGTTGTTGGCTCCCCTCAGTGACATGGGACCAAACATGAGGAGGGCCAGTGACATGGGACCACCTAGTCTCAGAGATGGCCAGCCCCTGCCTCCACTTCTACCAGACCTCAACCTCCCTTCAACTAAGAGATGCTAGATACCTGCCCACCACTTCTCAGGGTGACATGACTAAGAAAGTGCTCTGTGCCCTGGATACATGCTTAGGCAGAGTCATTACTATTCCCTTCATTTCCCAGCCATTATGGGCTGAATGTTTATGTCTCTTCAAAATTCATATGAAACCCTAATCCCCAATGACAGTATTAGGAGGTGGGGCCTTTGAGAGGTGATTAGGTCATAAGGGTGGGGCCCTGTGAATGGGGTTAGTGCCCTTATAGGAGGAGCCACAACAGAGATGGTCTTACAAACCAGGAAGCAGGCTTTCACCAGAACCTGACCATGCTGGCCCCTGACCTCTCCCCTTCCGCCTTCCAGAGCCATGAGAAATAAACATTTGTTGTTTAAGACACCCTCCTCCCCTCCCCTGCCAGGCTGTGGTATTTTGTTATAAAAGCCTGAGCTGGCTACTAAAGGAACTAAAAGAAGACTTCGACTACTTTTAGAAAGCATCTCAGATGGCCACAGCCCCCAGTAACTGCTTTTCTTCTGTGCCACTATGAACCTGAACGACAGAGTATCCAAGTCGGCCTGTTTTTATGCAATGTATCCTTTTCTTTTTGTATCACCTGTGTTTCTCTTTTCTCTGTAACTAATGTTCCTTCCAAGATCGGATCCTTGTCTAAGTTTTCCTTTACTGTGCCCTCAGCAGTGACTCTGGCGCAGCACAGGGGACGGGCTCAGGAACTGAGAAGTGCTTAGTGACAGCAGTGGTGATGGGGAGGGTGGTGATCAGGCCACCGCAAGCATAGATTGTGACATCTGAAAAGGCCCCACTCTAGGCAGGAACAGCCCACAGGGGACCTGCCTTGGTCTTTGCTAGGAGAAAGGAGGTGCCTTTTTTGGCAGGCGGGCACAGACTCCTGTGCCCTACAGAGAGCGTGTTGGGGTGCTGCCTGGTATTGGGATGAAGGAGGCACGTGCTAGGAGGAGAAAGGAGGTGCCTTTTTTGGCAGGCGGGCACAGACTCCTGTGCCCTACAGAGAGCGTGTTGGGGTGCTGCCTGGTATTGGGATGAAGGAGGCACGTGCTAGGAGGAGTGCCCCTTGGAGGTAGGAGGCAGCTGGTGGGGGATGATGGGTGTCTGAGTGGTGGGGAGGGGTACCGTAGGTAGCTCTCAGGCACTCCAAAGCCAAACACACCAATACGGCAAGGTTATGCCATACAGAGAGTGCCATTCAGACCAGGAGGGGTGCCCCCGATGATGTGAACCCAGGCATGGTTGCTGAGAGCAAGGCTGATTGTTGCTGGGAGAGGTTGCTAATCACGTGTGTCCCACTGTGGGTTGCGCCCAAAGGCCACCTGCATGGTTGCCGCACTGTGCAAATATTTGCCTCGCTCTTTGTACTTCATTACAGCCCCTTTCTGTGATATTGGTTCTGACCACGGGGGCTGAGTACCTTCATTCCCAGGCCCCGCAAAGCTTGCTGGCTGAGCAGCCTGAGCAGCCCATTGTCCGTGGCCTGAATGGCCCTGGGAGGAGGCTCCACTCTCACCCCTTCTTCAGTGTTGTGACCACAGTGCCAAGACAGCAGTGGTTCCACTTTGGGTGAGTGCCTTCTCTGCTCCGAGCCTCAGTCTCCTCATCTGTATAATGGGTCAGTAATTGCCAGCTGTCTTTGGGATCAGGGGAGACACTGTCCACAGCTGGCACACAGTAGGTACCTAGCACCTGTTGTTTCCTTTCCTTTCCTCTCTTTCCCAGCCCTCAAAACAAAACGTTGATTCACAGTCCGGTGGAGAGCCCGAAACCTGGAGCTTCTGCCAGCTGCCTCTGGAGCTTGGGTTGAGTGCCCTCTTGGGGACTTGTTTTCTCCTCAGGGAAGAACAAACTTCTTCCTGTGTCTCGGGAACAAGGGGCCATGGGGAGGACAGCAATGCTAGCCCCAAGGGAGTGGCTGCCACCTGTGTATCTCAGGCACAGCCTGGAGGTGACTGAATGAAGGTGTCACACTGGGTCCCTTCCTGGAGCCTGTAGAGAGGGCCAGGTCTCCCAAGGCCCACACTTCTGTGCCTTCCAGAACCCCCAAATCTGAGAGCAATAGAGAAATTGAGGCCCACAGGGGAAGGAGGCTCATTAGGAGTCCCACAGTCCCTAGGCCTGGTGCCTACCTGCAGCCCTCCTCCCCACCGCTCTAGGCTGCTAAAGGAATCGAGGCTTCTGGGATGGGTCGCTGGGATTCTGGGCCCTGCAGGTGAACACCCCAAGGGGGATGACCAGGGTTTCTAACAATAGCCTCGGTGCCTGTAACAAGCTTGCACCTCAGAGGGAGGGAAGAGGCTTGGCTATGCGGGGAAGGATACTGACCCAGATCGCCCAGGAAGGAAGCAGGAGCCAGTATCCTCTGTAAGGCCACCTGCACCTGCCAAGATCTTCTACCTTCCCTGACTCCCAAGACCTGCAGCCAGTGCTTGGGAACTCTCAGACTGGGCTGGGCTGGGAGGCAGCAAAAGCCTAGGCTCAGAGGCCAGCATCTCAAGAGCTTCACCAGGGGGCCTCAGGCAAGCTGCTCCCTCTCCATATGAGGCTGACTCCCCAGCTCCCATCCAGCTGTGACAATGTCTTCAGGACCCAGTAAGGTGATCCTACCGAGGGAGGCTGGAGGAGGGACTAAGCCCCAGTGTCCAAGAACACCAGAGCATGTCTGACAGTAGGGGAAACTGAGGCCCAAACAAGGAAAGGCATTCACATAGGAAGTTGGAGAAGAGAGGGCAGGGTTTTTCCCACTAAACACCTCCGTCCCCAGGTCTCACGCAGACCTGGGGCCTTAAAGGGTCTTCCTACTGCTGCCTCAAGTCTCCCGGAGGCTAAGAGAAACCCTAGGGCTGCAGCAGGCCATTAAGGATTAGAAACAGGGTTCCTAGGGCAGCTAGGAAACCCCAACCTAATTGTAGGGGTCTAGTGGGAGCCCTTGGCTGGGGAGTGTGCCCGGCTGAAATCACACAAAGCAATTTCCTCCTCAGCTGGTAGGCCAGGAAGGGTGTATGTGAGGGCCAGGGAGTCATCCATCTGGCCTCCTGGGGTCTCCCTTCCTGCTCACAAGACTGGGTAGCCATGTCCAGTTTAGAGCCCTAGTCTGAGGTTCTCTGGAGCCTCCAAGTGCCCTAGGGAAAGCCCAGGGTCAGAGCCTACCTGACCAGTTCCTGCCCCCCCCCCCATAGCCACTGGCCTTTCTCAGCCCTGAGCTCAGACCCACCTCCCTCTGCCCCTAGATGTGCCCCAGGGACCTCAGACCCAACCTGTCCCACAGAATTTGTCACCCTTAACACCCTTCAACCTACTCTGTTGCCTACCTTCCCAGTTGCAGCTGAAAGCTGTCCCTAACAGAGGGACAATAACAGAATTAAACTCACCTTCCTTTCAGGCCCCCTGAACAAGAGGCACAAGGAACCTGGAGTCAGGAAGCCCAGGTCAACAACCCTGTCAGTGGCAGCCTCTGACCTCTGTTTCCTCACCTGACAAATGGGAATAATGAATCCCACCCTACTTGCTGTGCCAGCTAGGAGTGGGAACCAGTGAAATAATGGGTAAAAAGCATTTGAGAAAAGAAAATGCCTCGTACATGTATAGGGGATTACTAAAACAACTGGGAGAGGACAGCCTTTATTAAGTGGTTGTTGGCCCTGGCCAGCTGGTTCAGTGGGTAGAGCGTCAGCCCTAACGTAGGGATGTCCCTAGTTCAATTCCTGGTCAAGGCACACATGAGAAGCGGCCATCTGCTTCTCTCCCTACCTCTCCCCTTTTTCTCTCTTTTCCCCTCCCACAGCCAGTGGCTCAATTGGTTTGAACATTGACCTCAGGCCCTGAGGATAGCTTCACTGGTCCAAGGGCCTCAGGTGCTAAAGATAGCTCAGTTGATTCAAGCATTGACCTTAGATGGGGGTTGCCCGGTAGATCCCAGTCACGGTGCATATGGATATCTGTCTCACTATCTCCCCTCCTCTTACCTAAAATAAATAAATGAGTAAATAAATAAGTAAATAAATAAATGGCTTTTTGCACTAGACTTCTCAGAAAGGGTTTCACATCTATCATCTCATGTAAACCTCACAACAATGCAGTGAGGAAGGTCCTACTTACACTTACCCTGCACACAAGGGTCTGAGACTCATGAGAGGCAAGATGGCATCAAGGTCACACAGCAAGGCAGGGTGGAGTCAGCCTTTTAGTCCCCAGTGTGTCATTCTAGCTCCAAAGCGCTCACACACAGCACTATGCCAGGCAGGGACAGCCACACTGCTGGGGCCCCAGAGCACCAAGCAGGTTCTGCCCCAGCTCTGCAGGATATCTGCTGCACAGCCCTGGACAAGGCATTGCCCTTTCTCTGTCAACAGAAAGAATTTGAATGTTCCAAGCAAAAGAGAATTTCTGCCATGGAATGATTCTGCCAGGCTTGGTGTAGCATGTTTGTGGCATAGGTGGTCAGGACACCCCTGACCTGAATCTGCCAGTGCCCCAACCATCTGCATGGGCACTGCCAGCTAGGCTGCTGCTAGCAGTGGGAAGTGGCTTCGCATCCTGAGCCTGGAACTTCCGCCCAGTCCAGCAGAGATCCTGGAGACCAGGAGAGCAGCAACGCGGTTGTGAGCTGTGGCAGGGAAGGCACGTCTGTGGAAGCTTCTGGCCCCCTGGGTGGGCCATCACACAGAGCATGTCTCCCTCAACCCCCAATACCTCTTGGTTGGCCAGCCTGCTGCTGCTGCCAAGTGATGTAACTTGGGTGGTGGCAGATATAGACCCAAGGGCTTGGCCAGGTCACCTGCTGCTCTCAAATCCCAGCTGGTAGTCCTCATCTCCTCCCACCCCCAGCCCCCGGGCAACTGCATTCAGCTCATGGATGACGTTCAAATCGGTGTTGGCTTATTTATTTTTATTTTACAATTTACTATTTAGTTCCTGTAGCCCGTGTTCCACCTGGGGCCCTAGAACCCCTTCATACTTTGTGCACACAGTATAGGCCCCCAGTACTCTCAATCCCTGGAGCCAGGCGGCTGGACACCACCTGGTCCATTAGCACTGAGGGTAGGAAGGCCCCTGAACCAATAGCTGGAAGGTAAGGGGACATACACATTCTAACTCCTTTGCCCTGACTGGGGCACCTGTGAAGCATGGTATACGCTGTCCCCAAAGCTCCCCATGGGATAGGGCCCCGAGTCACCCTCCATGGGACTTTGCTTGGTATCCATCCTTGCTTACATTCCTTCCTTTCCTTTTCTCTCCCCTAATCCCTTATGAGATCTTCCTGGAAACACTTCTCCCTAGAAAAATCACTTATATGCAAATCCTTATCTCAACATCTGCTCCTGAAGAACCCAACCTAAGACAGTTGCCAATGAAATCTGCACATAAATCCAGATTCTGCTTCTCGTGACGAATCTGTAGATCTATCAACTGTGGGCCCATTCGTACTTGGCAACATGTAGCTAGAGCTGAGTAGAGATGACCTCATACAGATGGAAGTGTTCACCAGTTTTCCCCAGTCCACCACACTACCGACTGCCTTTCTACTGGCCCTATTCAACATTCACATTCCCTGCCTGGCCTCTACAGGGTTCTGAGTTTGCAACCTCTACAACATAGTACGGTGGTTACCCATGCAGGCTCTGGAGTCTATGTTCACCAGTTATTGATCCTGTGACCTTAATAAATCCCTTAATCTTTCTGCCTCTCAGTTTCTTCCTATAAAAAATGGTCCCTGCATGTACCTATATGGTACCTTCTATGGATGTTAGATACTCAAATAAAATACTGCCTAGAAAGTGATTTGCACAGTATCTAGAGCATAATATTAAAAATTACTAATGTTTGTCCTCTTGGAATAGGTATGCCTGCTATCACCTGACAGCCTACCTCCAACTATTTGAAATTACCTGCTGGCCCATTACTACCCCTGGGGAAAGACGCCTTTCCACCAAGAGGTTTGGTTCTCATCACTCACCTCTTCCCACTGGTGAATGTATCGAATGAGACGGGAGAGACGCAGGAGGCGCAGGAGGCTAAGGATCTTGGTGAAGCGGACGATGCGTAGGGCCCGGGCTGTCTTATAGACCTCTGAGTCAATGCGTGTCTCCACAATGAGGAAGATGTAGTCCACGGGGATGGAAGAGATAAAATCCACCACAAACCAGCTCTTGAGGTACTTCATCTTAATCCGCTGTGGGTCCAGGATGATCTCCGTGTTGTCTTCCACCACGATCCCTGTGCGGAAGTTGAGGACCAAGTCGATGAGGAAGAATGTGTCTGACACCACATTGAAGACAATCCAGGGTGTGGTGTTCTCATCCTTGAAGAAGGTGATGCCGACAGGGATGATAATGAGGTTCCCCACCATCAGCAGCAGCATGGTTAGGTCCCAGTAGAATCTGCCCAGACACAATAGGGGCAATAGGGGTCAGTTGCCAGGAGGAGAGAGAGAATGAGTCACAGACTGAGAAGGAAGCTCTGTGGGAGAGGGAGAGGAAAGTCTTAGGGGGTTCTGCGACACTGCAGAAGGGAGACACACAAGGACCAGGTCAAGACGTGGACACTGGCAGGGAAAGAGGCTCTTCCTTCACTAAGGGAACCCTCTGCCTGTCCCTCTGTGAGCTCCCTGACGACAGGCCTCCTCCCGGAATCCTCACGCCCCGGTGAGAGGCTGAAAAGCAAAGCAAACAACAGTGTCCAGAGAGAAGTATAGGGTTTTCTCAGCAGCAGAAGCAATTCACTCAGAACCACCCCAGGCTCAGGCCAGGCTGCTCCATCCTCCCTGAGAGGCAGCCGTGGCCTGAGACGTGGCTGGTAGGCAGACATGCCACAGAGCATGCCCAGAGAGTGGAGGAGGTCCAGACACCCAGCAGGCGGGAGGTGCAGGTTCCAGTCCTGGCATTGTCACTGATGCTATATGACCATCAGGCAGATGCCCTCCCTGCTCTGGGCCTCAGTTTCCCTACTGTGCATTGAGGTGTGAAGCCTCAACACTAAGCCTTAGAATTCTGGTCTGGCTCCCTGGGAGCGCCCTTTAGCCTATACTCTATGGTCAGAAAACGCCTGGCCATTACAGGTTTTCATTCTAGCATGGCTGGGGAGGGGCAATGATATGTTCAAAAGCAGGAAGCGTCAATGGGGCAATTTCAAGTAACAATGAGGTACCAACTCAATGCAGTGGAGTGAGACCAGATGGGGCTTCCAGCAACATTCTCCCTGAGTGAGGGAGGCAAAGCCTGAGAGGTTGAGCAGTGTGAGGAGGTAAGAGCCAACTCTCAGGTCTCCCACCGGGCCCACCAAGGCCCCTCTGCAGTGTGCAAACAGCGCAAACATGCACAGACCTGTCTAGAATGTATGAGCTATCATTCCAGGGAGCCAGCTCAAGTACCTGTCACCCCAGACTGGCCTCAGGACCAGAAACCCTTGCACTGCATTCACCTCTGTTATTAATTTAATCAGTTACACACTGATAGATGAAGATATTAGTCTTTATTAATAAAGAAATATGGGCAGAAATAAGCATGTCTTCTTTCAAGAGAAATGACCTTTCAGCCATCTTTAGTTCTCTGCTGCAGGGAATGGAGGGAGGGAGGAAGAAAGGGAAGAAGGGAGGAAGGGAGGGAAGGAGGGAAGGAGGAAGGAAGGAGGGGGACGACAAGGAGACGAGTTTTCCCTGAGTCTCCAGAGGACCCAACCACAACCTTGCATGAAGAGTTCCAAGTTTAAAAAAAAATTACTTCATAGCAAACTGCTTTCTTTGCCAGGCTCAAAATGGTGCTATGAATCAAGGAAAGGGCAGGGCCTGCTTCACGGAAGGTGGGCGAGACATCTGTCCTACATCAAACAGCTCAGGGCAGCATGGCTTCCAGAAAGGCCGCTCCCAACAGCTCCTTTGAGAGCCAAGCCCTTCGGGGTCTCCAGACAGGACTCCACATCAGAGACTCACTAGGCTAATGCTCCTCATCCTAAAGCTGGTGCCACAAGGCCAACTTCAGCTCCTTCCCTTCCACACAACCCTCGAGCCCTTTTCCAGCCCCAAGCCACCACCTAGGCCATCTGGGAGAACCCAACCTAGTACCTGAGAACCCACCCTGGCTATCATGCCGTACACAGAACACAGCATGTCCTACTGATGACTTGGGGGCCCCAGGTGAATGGTTTCAGCATCTAAGGGGTGTTCCTGAGCTGCATGCATGCTCTATGCAGCCTCACTCACCTCATTCAAAGAAAGCTGCAGGCACTTATTAAATGCCACACACAGGTATCCCCATTCACAGGCAGTGTGCAAACACCCCTCTATACACATGGCTGTCACTCTTTTACATTTAATCTCGTGGGGAAAACAAAACAAAACAAAAACATATACTGTGGCACAGAGAGGCCACTAAGGGTCCTGAGGTCCTTGGGAGATAAAGCTAATAATATGCCCAGGCTGGAGGAGTTTCTAAAATTAACAGAGTGGGCACAAGCAGCTGCGAGTGCTGCCCTTTCGGCAGGTGTCTACACTCTCCCAGCGCTAGTTCTCTCAATTATAGACCAAATTTGAGATGGTAATTAATAGGGGAGAAAATGTGTGCATTGAGAGGTATTCATAAAAACCAAACTACATGAGGCAAAAACACCCATATCCTTGCATTCTGACTAATTGTTCCAGTTGTGCATTTCTAGATGCTAAGGGGTATTTCTGGTGCCCGATCTGGATGGGGGTGGGAATACTGGAGTGCTCCTCCCCACAAACCACTATGCTGGACACCTCAGAGCTATTCAAAAGGCAGCATAGTAGGGAGGGAAAACAGAAGCACAGGCTCTCAGAGCCAGCCAACATGGGTTCAATTCCAGGTTCCGTCACTTACTAGCAAGTCACTTTAATATCTTCATGCCTCAGTTTCCTCATCTGCCAGATGGGCATAATAACAGTACCTTCCTAGCAGAATCACTACAAGGATTAATGTTTATAAAAAGCTCTGACTTATGCCTAGCTATATAATCAAATGAGTCAATAAGTAATTCAAAACTCGACAAACACAAGGCCCTGGCCAGTTAGTTCAGCTGGTTAAGAGCATCATGCTGAAATAACAAGGTGCGGGTTCTATCCCCAGTCAGGGCACACACAGGAAGCAACCAAAAAAATGCATGAAGGCCCTGGCCGGTTGGCTCAGTGGTAGAGTGTCAGCCTGGTGTGCAGGGGTCCCAGGTTCGATTCCCGGCCAGGGCACATAGGAGAAGCGCCCATCTGCTTCTCCACCCCTCCCCCTCTCCTTCCTCTCTGTCTCTCTCTTCCCCTCCCGCAGCAAGGCTCCATTGGAGCAAGGATGGCCCGGGCGCTGGGGATGGCTCCTTGGCCTCTGCCCCATGCGCTAGAGTGGCTCTGGTCGCAACAGAGCGACGCCCCGGAGGGGCAGAACATCGCCCCCTGGTGGGCAGAGCGTCGCCCCCTGGTGGGCGTGCCGGGTGTATCCCGGTCGGGCGCATGCGGGAGTCTGTCTGACTGTCTCTCCCTGTTTCCAGCTTCAGAAAGTTAAAAAAAATAAATAAATAAAATAAATAAATAAAAATGCATGAATGAGTGGAACAGCAAATGCTTCCCTTTCCCCCTCCCTTTCTCTCTCTCTGTCCTTCTAGAAATCAATAAAAATTAAGCCCTGGCCGGATAGCTTGGTTGGTTGGAAGCATTGTCAGAGCATTGTCCTGGAGCATGGAGGCTTCCAGGTCAATTCCGTGATCAGGGCACATACAGGAGCAGCTCGGTGTTCCTGTCTCTCTCCTCCTGACTTTCTCTCTCTCAAAAAAAGTCGACAAATACATAGAAAAAAGGTGAAAAGGAAGATCTATTTTTCAGGGAAGAGCCAAAGCAAAGCATCTACTAAGGGTGGTGTGGAAGGAATTCATAAAAATCTTGCAAGAGTCAGCAGTGGAAGCCCGTGATCACAACACTCTAAACAGTCAGATGACAGAACCTCTTCACTTAGCTGACAGATGCCCTGACCTCAGGGAGCTCAAGGCCCAGCAGGGGACAAGGCTTATCCACTAGACAAATTGGGCAGTAATGTAAGAAACCATCCCAGGTGGCAGCCCAGGCAGCTGAAAAGGCAGGCTTCTGGTGGCCCAGAAGGGTGAGGCCACAAGTGTTTCTGGAGGAGGTGAGAAGTTGGGCTTTGGCAACTGCCCTTGGTCTCACAGACTACCTTGCCTTCCTCTTTGCCAGACGGTTGCACGGGTTCCTGAAAGCAGAGCCCAGTCAAAGGGAAAAAAATTTAAAAAATAAAAAGACGTTCAGCACAACGGACAGCGCCTGGTGAGCCTGCCAGTTCTGCTATGCTGGTCCAAACAAAGAAAGCTGGCAACAACCTCCCCTTTGGCATCCTCAGCTATGTGGCCCCTCTTCTCCCCCAATCCTAGTAACCAGAGGCATCTCAAGTGATGCCTTTATGTCCCTGGGGATTTTCAGTGGGGATTCCTGGGTGACTGGAAAGTCTTTATTCCTAAAAACAACAACAACCAAACACTTCTTTCTGCTTACTTTGTGCTTGCCATGCATTACTTCATTGAACCCTTCACACTGTGGGCTCTGAGATGGCTGCTATTATCTGTCTCTCACAGATGATGATACTGAGGTTCAGAGAGGAGCAAGCATCTTCCCCAAGACAACACAGCTAGTGAGGAGCAGACCCAGGATTCAAAGAGGTCTGTGGGACCCCAGAGTCTGACCTCTTGGGATTTTTGGCACCTCCATGGGATTCAGGAAGGTGGACAAGCCTTTCTTTGCACCTTTGCATCATACTGGGGAGATGGTCTACCACAGCAGGTAAAGCCTCTGTCCCATAGACAGGAGAAAAGGTTGCAAAGAAGTTTCAAGAGGACCCATCCGGAGCCATATGAGGTACTTCCCAGGGTGGGAGAAGAAGATCCATCCGGAGCCATATGAGGTACTTCCCAGGGTGGGAGAAGAAGATCCATCCGGAGCCATATGAGGTACTTCCCAGGGTGGGAGAAGCAGCACACCTTTCAAGTATTCAAGTATCTGTCACCAGCAAGCAGTGGGGCGCAGATGTGCCCATCTTGCAGAAGGGAAAATTAAGGTCCACAAAGAAGGGAATGATAATATTTTCAAAGCCTCAAGCCAGATACACTCCCCTAGCTCCACACTGCCCCTAAAATCATTCATGAATAAATCCCACCATCCTGGGCATGCATCCACAGTAGCGGGTGTCCGGCTCTGGCAGGGAAGCAGTGGATAGCCATGCTCGGACACGGTGGAGTCAGCACATGTCTGAATTAGAGGCCTTGATCACTCCAAAGCCATATGACCCTCTCCCGCTACAGTGATCTCGAAGCTGAGAGGAAGTCCTAGCTAGCAAGACACCAGTTAGGCTCTGGAGGCCCTGTACCAGGTCCAGTCTCAAGGCCCCAGACCCATCCTCCCTCAATCTAAGACCTTACTTCCTACCTGGACCCACAGGTTCCCCATACAGGTAGGTGGCCTCTCAGCAGGAGAACATGGCCTACAGGCCAGCTTCAAAGGAGCAGGTCCCATGCACAGAAGGAATGGGGGACAGTAAAAAGTCCAACAGCCCTTTTACACTGACCCCTGGAACACTTTATGGTGTGATTTCAGAGGAAAGGCAAGGCCTCAAGGCAGCTGAGGGGACAGAAGATAAGTAGCTTCTGACTCTAAACTCAGAGCCTTGAGGACCAGACCAAAGTCCCTCTCCTTCCCTGCAGGCTTCCCTGGCTGGGCCAGAAGTGGGGTCCTGGAACGGGAGAGCCTCTTTCAGCCTCTTGTCCGCACATGCCATGTGCCTTCGAGCACATATACTTAGACACATGCACATGTACACACACACACACACGTACACACATGTACATACCTGCACACACATATACACACAGGGTGGGACAAAAGTAAGTTTACAGTTGTGAGGACGTGAAATACAGACTTTATTCTTGTATCATTACTAGTTATTATATTATTTTTCATACGAACAACTGTAAACCTACTTTGCCCACCTTGGACGCACACGCACAGACAACCCCAGGGACACGTTTTGTTCACATGCCCTCTTGTGGATTTTGCCCTCATACATGCACCCATTTTTATACAAGCATATGTTCTTGCACACCACTTGCATATGTTTCGACCCAAATGACATCCACTGGGAATCCCGTCAGCTGGAAGAAAGAGAACATCTCCCTTTTTTTTGTTGTTCTCTAAAGATTCATCTGAAGTGCTATGTTTTCTAGACCTCTCCAAACTGTCACCAACTGAGCCTGTGCCCAGTCTGAGCTCTGGTTTTGGATGTCCCAGATTGTCGCAGGCTCCGGGCCTTGTCCCATACACGCCTATGTCCCAGCAGTGTGGACTGAGGACCAGGGTCCCCACGCTCTCTCCCAGGTGACTGGCAGACCCAAGGTCCTCTTTTACCCACTTCAACTATGCCGATGGTTCCCACTTGGACCCCACTCCTAGCACCAGACCTGCACTACCACTGTCACCTGGAGGACCCAAGTCCACAGGTGCACTCAGCCACTTCCTCCCCAAAGCTGAATGGCAGAACAATCAATAACCCCAGCCCCAAATCTCGAATCTTCCTCAGCTTCTTTCTCTTTTCTTCCTCCCACCCCTGAAGGGCCCCCAAGCTGTGACCAAATCTTGCTGGCGCTTCTATGACAGCTCCTGTTAACAGCTGCTCTATCCCGGACTGGTTCCTCCCCATCCCCCACCCAGACCCTCTCCCCTGCCACCTACCTTTCTCTTTCCTCCAACTAACACGCTCTCTGGGTTTCCGTCCTGGACAGCACTGTGATCGCATCACCTCTGCTTGAACCCCTCTGGTGCACCTTCAATAATAACTACAGAAGAGGGTCTGAGCTCCTTAGTCGGGCATGCCTGACCCGCCTCTGTCTTCTCCCTCCTGCTGCTGCTTCTGCAGTATCCAGCTGGACACTGACCTCTCGTTCTACATCCATCCTGGCTTCTACTGAAGCACTCAGCCGCCTGAGCTTTCGTATTCTGAGATTGCTTCTCTCATCCAAGGCCTTGATCTGCTGCTTCCTCCTCCATAAAGTCTGCCCTACTGCCTGATGAGTCTCTGTTAGTGACTGTCACATCCTGCCCCTTCCATCCGGTATCCCTCCCAGCCTCCAGCAAACCAGTGAACCGAAGGATCCAGGAGAGTTCATGTCAGAGAAAGAAACGGGACCTGGGAGACTCTCCCTCCGTGTCTAATCTGCCCCGTCGTTCTCCAGGCCCCGCACAGGGGCGTGCCCACGGCGATCCTGGAGATGACGAGAATGGAGAAGTGCAGTGCAACACTTCTTGGGTGCCTGCTATATTTCAGGCACTAATCTGAGTCCCTTAAGTGAATTATCTCATGTAATCCTCATTAACCCCCCCCAAAAAAAAAAAAAACAAAATAAACCCTATGAGATAGATACTATGATTATGTCCACTTTACAGATGAGGAGACTGAGGTACAATTGAGAATTTTTTTTACATATGGTGGATCAAGATTTCAAACCCAAATAAGCCTGACTCCTTACTCTCACCTCTAACCACAGAAATATAAATCCAACCAAAAGCACTTTCTCTCACATGCTCACTGGGTGACTTCACAAACTCCATGGCTTCGTTATTTTGCTGGCTTTCAAACCAGACCTCTCTCCTAAGCTCCAGCCCATGTGTCCACTGCTGGCTACACATCGATGCTGGGATGTCTCATGGGAACCTCACTCTCAATATCTTGCGACAGAACTGAACAGCTTCTCCCACAAACTCATGTGGTCCCAGCAGGTGGTACCACCAGTCCTCCGACCTGGGAGTTATCCTCAGCCCAGCATCTTCCTCACCCATTAGCACTCAGTCAATGGGAACTAGTGAGTGTCATCAACTAACCACCCACAGTTTCCTAACTGGGCTACCAGCCCTCCCAGAACCCCACAGACCTGAGGGTTTGAGGTGGGGTCCACATCCTCTCTCTAAACCCTTCTCCACACCTGCCAAGCCCAAAGTTCTTCCACACTAAAATCCAAGTCCCTCACTGTCACCCCCAAGGCTCTCCCTGAGCCAGACTTGGCCTCCCTCTCCTGCCTTGACCCCTTACCACTCCCGCCCTCACTAAAAACTGCCAGAGCCCTGAACACACTGTGCTTTCATTGGCTGCTGGGTTGTCCTGCATACTGTCAGCTGCCTGCAGGTCTCCTCCCTCCTGGCCTGCCCCCACCCACTTGGTCAGAGGAGGTGTCACTTTTCCTAGGAAGCCTCCTATGGACCCTTGGGAAAGCTGGTGTGTGTGTGTGTGTGGGGGGGTGCCCGCATGTGTGCTGCCCCAGCACCACATCTACCACATTGTGATGGACGTGTGTGTGTGTGTGTCTGTCTGTCTTATGGTCACCTGACTCTGAACTTGGCACAGTGCCTTGGCACATGGCAGGTCCTAACAAAAGTGTAAATGAGTAGAGACACATGACTGAATGACGATGGCCTCAGAGGCAGAGGTGGCAGGGGAACCAGCAAAAGCTACACGGAATGGACAGCCCCGTGAGACCCCGACTTCTTCCCATGAGTCTTCCACAGGCCTCTGACCATCAAAGAGAAACGTAACCCATCCGGGCCCTCAAGACTCTGAGGTTTCCAGCAACATCTATCAGCAAACAGCCCCCACTTGGTGCTGGAGATTGTGGTGGGGAAGTCACAGAGCAGGAGGGGAGGCACTGGAAGGGGGCGGAGGTAGATGAACAAGAGGTGGGTCAGGAGAAGCAAGGACCGGGGCTCTGACAGAGTGGGAGGGGAGGGGCTAGGGAGGGAAGATTTTGGCCAAAGACTTCAGCTGAGGCCAAGACCGTGTTACCAACCTGATCACCACAGGCCCTGTTATAGGCATGCCCCTCAGTAGGGGCCTTAAGGATTCTTCCTTTTCTCAAAAAAGGCCAAGATGACGAGAATGGAGAAGTGCAGTGCACTTCGCCCCCTCTGGCGCCCTCACCCAGCAGACCCAGGACACATCTCACGCCCCCAGCCCTGCTGTGTGCGTGGTCCCCACAAGGAAAACTAATTTCTCTTCCTCATCTGAGATGGGGCTGGTTAAACTGTTAAATGGAGGGGCGGCTTAAAGACTGTTGCTGGGGTGGGGGCTGTCAAAAGGAAAACTAAAAAAAATGCTAAAGCATGGATGCCAATTATTGCTAGGTGGTGGGATGATGGGTGATTTGTGTTTTCCCCATCATACCTTTCTGTAATCTCTAAATTCCATAGTTTCTAAAAAAGGGGGATAAGGGAGGAGCAAATACTATCTTTATCATTAGAAAAATAAACCCACCTTTAACCAGTGACCCGTATCCCACACTGCAAAAAGCCCCCCAGCACATGTCAGGGAAGAGGTGGTGGGTCTGGAAAAAGCCCCATGTGACGGAGCAGACACAAGAAGGGTGACATCAGGACGGAAAGGTCAGGAGCACAGAACTTCTGGAGGAGGCCAGTGATGGAGAGAAGGGCAGGTGTGACTGGCAAAGAGGACCACGTGACTTGCCTGTAACCCACTGAGGACGCACACCTGTGGGGCACCTTACTCGCTTTCTCTCCCTCAACACATAAAAACTACTTCTGGCCTGACCAGGTGGTGGTGCAGTGGATAGAGCGTCGGACTGGGATGCAGAGGACCCAGGTTCGAGACCCCGAGGTCACCAGCTTGAGCATGGACTCATCTGGTTTGAGCAAAGCTCACCAGCTTGGACCCAAGGACCCAAGGTCGCTGGCTCGAGCAAGGGGTTACTCAGTCTGCTGAACACCCACAGTTAAGGCACATATAAGAAAGCAATCAAAGGCCCTGGCCGGTTGGCTCAGTGGTAGAGCATTGGCCTGGTGTGCAGGAGTCCCGGGTTTGATTCCCGGCCAGGGCACACAGGAGAAGCGCCCATCTGCTTCTCCACCCCTCCCCCTCTCCTTCCTCTCGGTCTCTCTCTTCCCCTCCCGCAGACAAGGCTCCATTGGAGCAAAGCTGGCCCGGGCGCTGAGGATGGCTCCATGGCCTCAGGTGCTAGAATGGCTCTGGTCCCAACAGAGCAACGCCCCAGATGGGCAGAGCATCGCCCTCTGGTGGGCATGCTGGGTGGATCCCGGTCAGGCGCATGCGGGAGTCTGTCTGACTGCCTCCTGGTTTCCAACTTCAGAAAAATACAAAAAAAAAAGAAAAGAAAAGAAAAAGAAAGCAATCAATGAACAACTAAGGTGTCGCAACATGCAAAGAAAAGCCAATGATTGATGCTTTTCATCTCTCCGTTCCTGTCTGTCTGTCCCTGTCTATCCCTCTCTCTGACTCTCTCTCTGTCTCTGAAAAAAAAAAGAAAAAGAAAAACTGCTTCTGGCCCCTAACCTGTCCAGCCCCCTATGTATCACTCTCTGAGGCAGAGCTGCTGCCCACCTCCCTCCCTACTCTCCACCCATCCGAAGGAACTGCTGCCAGCCTGGGGTTGGGGATGGAGTACTCAGGAATCCACCCTTCTTGGGCAGTTGGGGCTGGTATTGTAGCCCCCACCCCCACCCCGAGTAGAAATCTCCTACCCACACCTTTATGGGCCACTCTGGGCCCTCAGCTCTGACCTCTGAGGAATATACCCTCCACGCCTCCTACCACCTAGCTCTAGTCAGGCTTCCCCTGCACCTTCTCCCTGACACCAGGGTCTCCTCCCTTCCTCAAATGAAGGGCTCTTCCTCCCGCCCCCACATGGACACTCGGGCTCTATTTTTAACCCACCTCAAAACCTCTGAGTCAGAATCACAGGGTTCCCAGATAGTGGCTCGGTGCTCCCTCAGCCCGGGGCTGCCTCCAAAGAAGCTGATTCAGAGCGAAGGGCAGCCTTGAGTGGTTGGTTTATGGGTGGGCTGTGTGGTTTGGGATCTGTATTTTATAACTTTTCTACAATGATCAATGGCTTCAGGAACAGAATTTGTTTTTGTAGACCCAAGCAAAGATGTCCTCTGTATGCCTGCCTCTTCCACCTCCCTCTCAGTCCTTGCCTAAGGCTGAGTAGCCCCTCACCGCACAGTGAGGGCTAGTCTCAGCCCCTCCCCAGGGGCAAGGTGTGCCATCTGAGGGCTGCAAGGGACTGAGCTTCCAGTCTCCTTTGTGCGCTTTTGACCACACGGCACTTTACAAAGTACCTGGAACAGACTCAGGTTCACAGGTGCAGGGTGACTGCTAACAGGATCCCAGGTGATGCTGAGGTTGCTGGTCCAGGGACCAAGCTGTCGCCAGGCTACCACGAATGGTACGGTGGTCAGCCATTCTGGCAGGTGAACACTTGGCTATGCGGGCTAGGAGAAATCACTTCACCTCTCAGCCTGTTTTCCCCATGTGAAATAAGAGCATTAATCCCACCTCTTAGGATCCTGGAGAACTCCACAAGATGACGTTTAACATATGCTGCACAGTGTATAATATATTCATCCTCACTACTGGAAGCTGTCATCACCATCGTTCTTGTTTTCTGTAACCTGGCCTGAGGGCCACGGCGATCCTGAAGCGTGTGGACGGAATGCACCTCCAGGATTCCCTCCAGGAGTCCGCTGAGTGATGGGCAGGCCAACGCCACAGGGCAGCTGAAGATCCAGGCCAGCTCCAAGGCAGATGGGGCTCTAAGCCAGGGGGAGGGGAGGAGCTCAGTGGGCTGGGGACAGCCAGGGGAGACATGCAGTCAGGCTAGAGACCGTGCTTAAAGAGGAGCAGAGAACAGCTTGCCCTACTGGATGCTAGAGCCCCAAAGAGGAGGGGCCCTCAGTGTGTTCACTAGTGGAGAACATTCGTGTTGTGGTTACAGGAAGGGAGCCATTCTATAAAGCAGAAGGAATCGAGGCCAGGGGTGGGGTGGGGGGGGCGAGAGTCTTGGGTTCTTGTCCCATACCCATCTCTAAAATGCTGTGGGTTCATGAACAAGTCCTTGCCTCTCCCACCCCCTTCCTCACTTCCCCACTGGAACAGCGGGAGATGGAGCTAGGTCATCTCTAGAGACACAGCAACTCCAAGAGCATCACAGAGGTTGAAGAGGCCAGATAAAAGCTCGCTGAGGGAGCAGTGCCACATCTTAGAGAAGTCTGACACCAGGCCCTGACCCAAAGCTGGCGTGAAGAGAAGTCAGGGTCATCTCAAATGACAGATTGTGTAGTTCAGACTCTTCTGGGGACGTGGGGAGCCATGAAGGTCGCAGAGGCAGAGTTCCTTGGGGGAAGGGACCGTTATAGCACCTTTTCGATGGCACAGATGAATGCAGGCCTGGGCACAGGAACACCACGATATCAATCAACCTCTTGCCTCTCTGATGGGCTGCAACCTCTCTGGAGTCTGTGCACGACAGTCATGCCAATCTGCACAGCAAGAGCCATCTGGTGCACAGCACCTAGAGGCTGCCAAGATGCTGTGTTACCTCAGACTAGCAGCCCAACCTCTCTGAGTTTCACCCAGCTGACAAGGCCATCTGGGTGAAATGGGGGGAGGGAAGTCGAGTGATAACTTCCCCGCCCAGAGCCCAGATAATAGGAAACAAAGAAGGCTCCAAACATGGCTCTCCCTGCTCTCTTGGGAAAACGGAACAAAAATAGGTCACTGCTGTGAAGGAGTCCCTGAGCAATCTCGGGGGAAGCTAGGTAGGGGAGCTCACCTGCTCCTGACAGCGGGAGTCAGTGCGAAGGAGGGAAGGAGATGGATTTGAGGCAGAATCCTAAGGCCAAGTGGCATTGGTGGGGAAGGGGGTAAGGATAACATTGTGGGAGGCTGTGCCCCCAGAGAGGGCAGCTCACTACTGACCCTGAGAGGACATACAGGCCCCTTCTTGCTGGGGTGGAGGTCGCCCAGGGGTGCCCACGCTCTGAGAACGAGCCCGCCAGGACCCTGCTGCCTTCCCTCCAGAAGTCTGACCAAGATGCTGAAGGACAGCCGTGCTCCCTGAGGTCCCGCCAGCCTCAGAGTTTGATGGTTCTGTTTGCTATCAACATGCAAAGAAGCAAAGGGGACCAACTCCCTGGAGATAGGCCCATCACGAATGAACTGGGGTTTCACTGTTACCCCAGACTCTGGGGAACACTGCACAGCAAACATGGTGCTTCCCAGGACCTGCAGACCATTTATGTGGAAGGGGCTTCCAGGGGGATGGAACCAGATTCACCTGGCTGCTCCCCAAAATTACACCCCCTGGGCCTCACCAGGGAGGCCTGGGCATCTGTAACTGCATAAAGCTCCCTGGGGACTTTATGGACGCCCATTTTGGCTTTGGCATCTTGCTGAAACTAAAACCCAACTCCTCTCTGGTCTCGTTTTCAGATGAGAAAATCAAGGCCCTAGGAAGTGAGGCATCAGCTCAGTCCACAACGCTGGATGGGGCCAAGACCTTACCTGGCCTCTTGTTCACCCCCCCCCCCCGGCTCTGTCCCCAGAAGCTGTGGAGGGACTCAGCAGGATGGTGACTGCCCAGAGCCTGTGGGACAGAATGAACAGCTTGCTGAGTTCCTTCCCCTGCCAACTGCACAGTTGATGGTTCTGCTGGCCTGCCCCTCGGAACTCCTCAACCGTGGACTGCCCAGTGTGACCTGAACTCTTCAAGGCCAGGTCTGAGCTTCCAGAAGACACTGCCCCTGAGGAGAGGCGGCTAGGAGGACAAGGTGGTTAGGACCCTGTGCCCAGGGAACAAAGAAATGAATGTCTGACTTCCACTCCCAGAGGCCACATCTAAGGAGGGAGGGAGAGAGACCTTGACAGAGCACACCAATACTACACAACATGCTGGGAGACCCCAGCCCCACGCCCAGGACAAGGGTTGATGGAGCCTCAATAGAAAGATGCCCGGAGGTAAGGAACCCCACACTCCAGGAGCACGTCAGGCTGGGCCAGGCTGCACCCCAGAAAGGAGGAGACTCTCTCAGCTCTGCGTGTGGGCAGCTGTCCTTGCTCCGCTGGCTCAATTTGCACTAAAGGGGTCAGGACTACAGGTTCAATACCTACAATATTTGGCCAATTAGCATTGCTCTCTTCTCAGATACAGGCTGAGAACTGACCCTGAACACAGAGAGGAAAGGGCTTTGCCCAGGTCACATGGCAGAGCAGGATGAGGGTCTGCAGGGCAAGCTTGCGTGGAAGGGGAGGGGCGTGGAAGGGGAGGGCCGTCACGAGCCAGGAAAGCCTGAATGAGAGGCCCCAGGCTCTGGGCCAACCAGCCCTGATGTCCCCAGACAGCCCAGCTGCAGTCTCTTCTGCTAGACCAACTTTCTTCTAAAAGGTGCCAATGGCATCGAGGAGACCTGTGGGGGCCGGAGGTCTTTCTTCCTTTCCCTGGAGAAGGGAATAGAACCCATATCCTCTGACAAACTGTAGGTAGGAGAAGCCAGTGTCTGGCTTTGGTGGTGAGTGGTTGGGGACTCACGTTAATTATTGACAGGGGCTGTTCCAGCCTGCAATGGGGAACCACAGGGTAATTACTCTGGGCTCTGGGCCACACGCTCAGCAATATTATGGCAGAGGCAATCCGGCCTCGTATGGTAGGAAAATGGGTCTTTTCAGGTAGTGCACCTGGAGCCATGGCCCCGAGGAGCTCCTCGGGCTGCAAGGACACCCAGACACATATGCAAACACAAGCACTATGTGGGACAGTGGGGTCCAAGTCCTCCCAGGTGAAGGGCAGAGCTTTAAGGAGAAAAGGTCCAAAGTGCAGAATCTGAGGAGCCTGCCCTCAGTGCCTGCCAATGCCCACCCCAGTCAGGTGGCCCCTTAGCTCACACTCCCAGGGTAAATGCTGCCGGGAAATCATGCAGATCCAGCTCTTATCTGCCTCCTCCAGGAAGCCTTCCCTGACTATCCATCCTTACTGGTCTACGTTTCCTCTGCCCTCCCCTAAAGTAGACCTGGGGACCCTAAGAGAAGCTGAATCCTATCTCCTCTTAGCCTGGTGAATAGTGACCCCCATCTTCCATAATGGGTGAAACCGTCTCGGAACACAACATCTGGTCTTGGGAGGGCACAGCCGCCCCCTTGGCGTGCCCCTCCGCAATCCCAGAAGACAAGGTTTTAGCCAGACCTGTATTATGTATCTATTAATTTCTGAGAGCCTCATTCATGCAGACACAACACGTCCACCCACACGGGTAAATGCTTAGACAGACACAAAATCAGCAGCCACCAATTATCAGGCCCCCGCAGCTGCTGCGAGCAGACCTGGAGGTCCTGCTGCTTGCTTTGCAATTTGTGGGAGCCCAGCGCTAGGGGTGCAGTAGGATGCTGGGTGTCCCTCCACAAGCCAGCACACTTCCCCGCCCAGCCCCGAGCACTGTCTACAAAAGCCAAGAGCAGGCTGCCTGGCTGGGCCGACAGACACTAGCCGCCAACGACGAGAGGGCAGAGTGGGGCAAGACTGGTCACGTGTGGGATTTGGTGTCCGGCAGTGGCAGCACCATTCTTTATTTGTAACTGATACTTTATCTCCCAGAAAGGACCAGAGGCAGCTGGCTCAGATGCTAAAAGGTGTAGGAGCTCAGGGAGCTTAAAGGAAGGAAGGGCTCCTTGCAGGTGAGGGCACAAGAGAGGGGTGGGCACCTGCCCACACTGCCCAAGCCCTGGGGTCTCATCTCAGGGAGGCACTGGGTTGGCTCAGAGGCTTTGTTCAAGGATTCCCATTCCTGACCTCAGACCAAAGCTTTACCTTGGTTGGTTCCAGGCTCAGCTGACCCTGAACATACACTGAGCCCTAATTCTGGTCACAATCTAGGCCCAGACTGTGACCTCATATTGAGCTCTAACCCTGTTCAGATACCAAGCCTCAACCCACTCACATCCTGAGCCCTGACCTGCTAAGCCCCAACCTGCTTACAACGAGCCCCGACCTTGGACAGAAACTGAGCACCAACATCACTCACATGCCAGGCTCTAAACCACAGACTGACTCCACTTCTTCACTTCTCTGTAGGATGTAATAAGCAAACCATGTGACCACATCTTTCTCCGGTGGAGAGAACACAGACACCACAGTCTACTTGACCCCTTCCCCTTTGAACCCCAATCACTCCTACCAAGAAAAAGGGCGCCAGTAGCATTGGACATGGTTCCAAAATCCCAACGGTCTCCACTACAATCAGCACCCTCCGGGGAGGAGTGGGTGGGCAGGTGTCCTCGTCCAGCATCCTGGGAACGCCGGCCCAGCACAGGGGCTTGGACAGACAGGTCTCCGCCTCCAGATTCTGCATCTCAGACAAGGAAAGACTCCCTTCATGTTGGATGAGCTTAAGTTAAGAAGGGACCCTGAAATATCTGTCATCCCAAACTTCAGGCTGAAGCTGGGGAGACAAGAAAATAGCCTTGGTGACAAGAGCAGAAAGGAAAAGCCTTCCCTGGTGGGGGTCTCACGAGGGACTGCAGGGTGTTCACACCTCTGTGGGCAGACGCTATGTAACCCACTTGGGTTCTGGTTTCACCTCTGACACAGACTTATCAGTGACCTCAGGCCAGTGGCTTGCCCTCTCTCGTTCTCTGCTCCCCGATTATTTAAAAAAAAAAAAAAAGGTTTTAGGCCAGGAGCTGGTTAAGGCCTGTCCAGGGCTGGTATTCTGTAAGACTGGCTACACTTCCTGGGCTGGCCAAAACCCAGCCCCTCACAGCCCCTCCACACAGATAATATGTGGTCAAACATTATATGCAACATTTTTATTCTCAGGAGAATGCTTTCTTGAACTGCCTTAGTAATTTCACCTTTTAAAGTTAACCAAAAATGGAAGGAAGGGAAGAGGAAGGGAGGGAGGGAGGGAGGGAGGGAAGAAGGAAGGAAGGAAGGAAGGAAGGAAGGAAGGAAGGAAGGAAGGAAGGAAGGAGAGAAGAAGGAAGGATGGAAGGAAGAGAAAGCATGAGATTCTAGAGTCCTAGAA
Source organism: Saccopteryx leptura (assembly GCF_036850995.1). Lineage (NCBI taxonomy): Eukaryota > Metazoa > Chordata > Mammalia > Chiroptera > Emballonuridae > Saccopteryx > Saccopteryx leptura. Next base: position 126,922,871 of record NC_089508.1, read on the forward strand.
TCCAGGTTCAAATTCCAGTTCTGGAATTTCATAGCTACATGACTTGGGGCAAATCTTCCCCATCAAAGCCTCAGTTTCCTTATCTGTAAACCGGGGACAACAGACCCATTTTAATGAAATACAAGATATAAAATGATGAGCACAGCCTGGCTCACAGTCAGTAGACGGTTCGTGAGCGGTGGCTACTGAGCGGTGTCGGCCTGCCTGTCGTCTGCACTAGTTTGAATATGGGGTCGTCAACCGAGAAGTCTACAGGGGTTCGGGCAGCTAAAGGTGCATGAATGACACTGCCAGGTGTGAGACAGGTAGGGACTGTGGGCAACGGGAGAGAAGGAACCAAACTAACGAGTGTGGCCTCCTGTCAGCTCCAGGTCCCTGCTGCAGAGTGGAAATGTGGGGCCAGCACTGCCAGAGTTCCCAGTTTTCTAAGAGAAATCCCAAAAGCCAAACTTTCATGTTACATCTTTTCAGTTTAAAACATCATCTCAAATTTGTTATATGACACATTACGCCAGCCAGCCAGAACACATCTGGGCACTAGGGATGGTCCATCGCATGAATGCTGCTTAGCAAGCTCTGGTCTAAGGCAGTGGTCCCCAATCTTTTTTGGGCCACAGACTGGTTTAATGTCAGAAAATATTTTCATGGACCGGCCTTTAGGGTGGTACAGATAAACATATCACATGACCAAGACAAACGTCAAGAGTGAGTCTTACTAAGAGACATGGACAAGAATGTGGTGGTTACCAGGGGTGGAGGGAGGGAGGACATAGGAGGGAGGGAGGGAGAGAGTTAGGGGGAGGGGGAGGGGCACAGAGAACTAGATAGAGGGTGATGGAGGACAATCTGACTATGGGCGAGGGGTATGCAACATAATTTAATGACAAGATAACCTAGACATGTTTTCTTTGAATATATGTACCCTGATTTATTAATGTCATCCCATTAAAATTAATAAAAAATTTATTAAAAAAAAAAAAAAAAGAGTGAGTCTTAGACGGATGTAACAGAGGGAATCTGGTCATTTAAAAAAAATAAAATCGTTCAGACTTAAATATAAATAAAACGGAAATAATGTAACTTATTTATTCTTTCTCTGCGGACTGGTACCAAATGGCCCCTGGACCGGTACCAGTCCGTGGCCCAGGGGTTGGGGACCACTGGTCTAAGGTACTCTGTCTCACCTTTGATGCCCTTGGTGATGGGAAGCTCACCACCTCCCTGTGCTGCCTCCCTCCCCCATTCTGGGCAGGTGCTAATGACACAGTGTCTCTGAGCAGCCTCCTGGGCTTTGGGTTCACAGGGTTCCAGGGCCCTGGCAATGCTTTCTCAGTAAAGCTGGGCTGGCAGAGAACATCCTCTCCAAAGCCAAGGCAATGCTCCTGCCATCCCCATGGCCTGCTCTGGCTTGGACATGTGGATTCTTCAACATCTCCTGGCCACAAGCAAGATGGCCTGGCCAGCCTCAGTAGCCCTTCTATTAATTAGCCACTGGCAGCAGCAGCTTTGTAACAGCCTTAAGCCTGGGAGGGGGGTGCTGGCTACCTCCTCAGTTTTATGACAAACACCCGAGGGACTGAGGCTGGACCTTCTGCTCTGGGTGAATGACCCCAATGGTGACCAGTGTTATGAGAAGCACAAGGGCCACTCTGGCTGTTATGACACTAGTCAGCCCCATCATCTGTATGTAGACTGGGCAGCCTTCCTTCCAGGGTAGGAGGAAGCAGAGAGAAGTGACAGGTGATCCCAGACCACAGGGGAGACTGCCAGGCATGGTCTGGGCTGGGAAGGAGGCATTAAGATCCATACAACCCCCCCCCCCAACACACACACAGACACACCTGAAGGTGCCAGAGCAGCTGCTCTTACAGGACGCCTCTGTCCCTCTGTCCTCCAAGCCAGCCAGCCGGAGACCCCTCACCCTGGCTATCCTCCCCCCATACCTCTGGGTTCTCACTGACAGTATCTGTTCCTCCCCAGGAAGTTCACTGCAGCCCAGCAGTCCCTGCCCCTTCTCCCCCAGCTGGACCCGCCCCTCTGGCCCTTAGAATGGGAGAGGAGCATCCAAAGCAATGGGGCAGCATGGACTAAGAAGGGCCCTCTGGCCACCTGGCCTCCCCTCACTCACCCCACCCCAATAGCCAGCACCCAAGGCCAGCAGGTCCAAGCAGCCACACAGGATGAGGGGAGCCCATGAATGTGACATCCCCAAGTCTGTGGCCTACCTCTGTGGCTGGGGCTGCTCAGCCCAGTTCACAGCACTCACCCTCCTGTGCTGCGCACCTGAAGCCAAGGGGAGGCCAGAGTGCCCTTGGGGAGCACAGTCAGGGAGCCCAGGCTGAGCACAGAACAGACACAGGGTCTGAGCTTCCATTTCAGCTGGGTGCCAACCCCTTCGCATGACCTGGGCGCTTGTCAGAAATGCAGAATCTCAGACCTCGCCCCAGACCTAGTGAGTCAGAATTGGCATTTTCACCGGACCACCAGGTGAAGTGGATGGCATGACAGTGTGATAACAAATGCCACCCAAGCTCCCTCCAAACGCTATGGGGTGCTCAGGGTGGGAGGGGTGAGGGTGGCCACAGTGACCTGAGAGGCCATCCCAGAAAACCTGGGTTTCTAAAGTGTGGGAGAGGACAGATAGACAGGCAGGTGGGCCAGCACTGTGGGAGGCGTGCCGCCTATAGTGGCCCACAGCAGCTAAGGGAGTTGATGGAGCAGGGAGAGGCCCCAGTCTCATCATGGAGAAAGCCGACCAGGACCAGAAGCTCACGACAGGGAGAACCTAGAGTTCAGGCCTTCCGCCTTGCAGCATGACGGTATGGGCCCCGTGGGGTTTCTGTGCATTATCAGCATCCAGGGAGACCCTGGCCTGAGCACACCTTCCTCCAGCCCCAGTCAGGTCAGAGTGAGCACCTCCTCATTCCCGGACAGCCCTGCTGCCACTGTGCCCATGCCGCTGACAGCACCACCCAGGTGGCACACCTTGGAATTCCACTTTGTACCAAGGCGTCTTCCCCCCACACTGGCACCCCACCCACAGCCCCTCTCAGAGTGGCTTTCTATACTGATATCAGATGCTGCATTTCTGGGCAAGGGCCCCAGGAAGGGCAACCCTCGAAGGGGCCTCAGAAACCTGCAGCCCCAGTGTCCCCCAGCAGAACAGTCATTCCCACGGCTGGAAGGGACAGGGGAAGGTGTGGGACAAAGGAAACCGAACAAAAACTAGTCCCCGAGCAGAGCACCTTTCCTTCTTCAGGCTCTGGCTCGGTCCTTGTTTTCGCTGCCCTCCTGCAGGCGCTGGGAGACTGAAGCCTCTGGCTAGAGGCCTCAGAAGCCAGCTCCAGGAGGCTAGCACCTGCCCCTACCAGGCCAGCACTCTCTTCTGCTGGAGCCTAGAGTAAGGTTCACAACCTAGATGGTCTTCAACTTAGGGGGTCCACAAATCCCAGAAACTAGAGTGTCACACTGTGTCTAAACATACACATATTTTTAGGGACAGAGACTCTAGATTTCCAGCAGGTTCTCAGGCCTCTGACACAGGTTCAGAGACCTATCCAGCCTGCCCAGGACTAAGAAAGGAGGCCCTGTGGGCTGGGGCTGTGTGTTTCGGCACAACACTGCTGTTCTCTGACAGCACGCTGGAGCTTCTCGCCTCCACGGGTGACCGCAGTCCTACGATCTGTGTCTGACATGGCAACAAGATTGCTGTTTTTCTAGGTGGGAGGCTCAGAAAAGGCTCCTAACCCAAGCAGGGCCCCACAGCGGACAGGGCTAGGAGCTGACATGAGGTGGGCAATGACAGTACCCAGCCCCAGCACAGGAAGTTGGTTATATGCTACTCCCAGGACCTACCAAGCTATCAGCCAGTTTCCGGGATTGTGGAGCCCAGCGATTTTGTCCTGAGGAATAGACCCCTTAGGGCTCTCCCTTCCCTTCCCCCGCTCACAGCTGCTCAAGGCTCAGGTGAGTAGAGACAAGGGACAGAGGGGTCAGAAGGGCTAAACCAAGAGGCTAGAGCACAGGAGTAGTCCCCGAACTGACATCCCTTTCCCTGCCAGCCCCATGTCCACCCACACATGGCCCGGACACCTGCTCAGACACCTAGAAGTACACACCTCTCCACTCTACTACTCTGGCCCCTAAAGCCTGACATGGTCCCCACTCCTCTTCTCTCCTCTTGGAACAACAAGATCATGCAGATCCCACTGCCAAGCCTAGCTTCCAGAACATGGCTCATGTAGAAGGAAGGACCCACCCAGGACCCAAGAACCCAACCGACCCTAGGCGAGAGCCTGGGGACAATGTCCTGAGGGGCTGTAAGTCCTGGCCTCTTCCCTTACCAAACCTTAAATACAAGTTTCAAAGGCAAATGGGGAGTGGAAGGAGAAGGAAGGGGAAGCCAGATGAGCCCGAGGAGCTGGTGGCACAATGGGAGTAGCCAGGGCATGGTGTGGGCATGGTGGGTGGGTGAGGAGAAGCACAGGAGGCCAAGAAGCACCCAATCATGTAGACATAGCCAATATGAGGGTCCCACAGAGCACAGCCCACTTCAGCCCTTAGAAAAGGCACCAACCTTCCTCCCCCAGGAATAGGACATGTCAGAAGCAGCCCATGACAGCAAGCTCTGAACTCCAAACCACAAACTCTGTCATGGTTTGCTAGTGATTCTCTATTAAACCAATTCTGCTGGATCAATGCTTCCTGCCTGTCAAAATGATGGATCCACCCCCAGCTGGCCCCAGCAATGCTCACAGAAGCTCTTGTGAAGCCTGAACTGGGCTCCCTAGGAAGGCCCAACACCAGTGGCTGAAACTGGAGGGACTGAGGCTTGGGATGCTGGGTCAGGGGCGTGGGTGAGGCCGGGTTGAGTGGTGGGGTTTCTAAGCTTAAAAGACTTGGCTAGGTCTCTGCCTCTTGCACCTTCTGGAAATAAGAACAGCTGCTCCGGCCCAGAGGCAGAAGAGGCATGACCCTGCCCATCTAGAGGCTCACAAAGATGGTCTTTCTGTATGTCGTTCCCCACACACCACCCTGCACCAGGCAGGAGACAGGCTGTGCACAGAGGAGGTAGGCTTCCAGCTCCCAGTCTTCATTCATTGCTTGTTGCACAGATTCAAAGCCCAGTCTGACCATTTTCCTGTTGCCCACTTATCAGTCCTGCCGCATCCAGCTCTCCCTCTCTATCCCATCCCCTTGCCCCTCCGCCATGTCCCAGGCATCCTGCAGTTAGTAGAAGATTCTGCAGCAGGGGGACTGCAGATAGATGTGCCAAGATAGGCAGAGGCAAATCAGGAAGGCAGAGCAGTCCCCACTGATGCCATCCACTCAGTCCCAGTTCTTCACTGTCCACGGTAAGGGGAGACTGTGAAGGCATAGCCCCATACCTGGGGGTGCTCAATCAATGCCCGCTGCTGATGGAGACCAGGTGTACCTGGGCCTGGTCTCTCACAGCCAAGACGGTGGAGGGTGGGGGTGCTGAGAAAGGGAAGGGAGGGCACCTCAACAATCACAACTGGTTCATACTGGCACCACCAATCTGCCACCACCACCAGGGAGTTCGTAGGGAAGAGGAGAAACCCAGTACACCCAAAGGGTTGCAGGAGCTCCTATCCACTCCTCCCTAGCTCAGACTGGGGTCCCCAGGTCAAAGTACTGACCAGAGGGGAGGCCTCGCTTTAGGAACCTGCCACTGGGAACCAGGCACAGTTCCTGATGGGAAGGTCCCACCCACATCGGGACCCTGGACATCAGGGTTAGAAGGAGCAGTCCAAAAAGGAAAGCAAAAGAAAGAAAAAGCAGAGACAAGAAAAGGGAGGAGGGCCCTCTCTGTTCACCACCTATTTTAAGCCATTGAGTGTTGCCTGACTGGTCATTCCCAGCCCAAGAAATCTCTCTCATTGGATGAAAACGGCTTTGCTCTCATTACAAACCTAGCTTCCCTGGAGTTTGCAAAGAGGGCTCTGGGTTGACAAAATGCTCATTTATACCAGCAGACAAGCAGAACAGACAGGTAAGAAAGCTCAACAGGAGCAGGGGCCAGAGACAGAGAATGAATTAAACCCAGCTCAAAAGGTGACCCTTTTTTGACTGTCACTTCAATCCTGTGTATCAAGAAAGCCCAAGGGAGCACTGGGGGGCACAAGACCTTGATTGAGGAAGGGGCATCCCTGACCCCAACTTAGAGGCAATCACTAATTTCTCTTTTTGCACAGATAACCCCTGCAGCAGGCCCTGAGTGGGATCTACTGTGAGGTAGCATCTGGCTCAGGGGATGGGGGAAGAGGCAGGGTCCCTCTCCTTGGCTGGCAGTCACACTGTTGGTGCGGGACTCACAGCTGACCCATGAGAGACCTAGCAGCTGCTGAAGCCTGGGCCACCGGGGTTGGGATGGTACACTGGACGAATGTGGGGTCACAGGACAGGTAGTCATCAGTCAGGGTACCCGGTTATCTTCACTGACTATGGTGAGCAAGGTCATTCTGTCCTGCCACTCTGGATACCAGCTACCCAGAGTATCAACTGCTGGCCTACCACTTGAAGGGCTGGACCCAGAGTTAAGGTGAGTGCAGAGGGCTTTCACCCTGGGCATGAGATGCCAGTGACCTCAGTTCCCCAGGGGCCCAGCTCTCCCTCCCCAACTGCAGCTTCCCAGGGAACCAGAAGGCAGATATTAACAGCTAGGGGTCAGCACCCATGGAGCTGGCCCAGCTTCCAGGAGGTCTGTCCCCCTTCAAGGGCCTGCTCTGCAGGATGAATGACCTGGAACTGCCCCTAGGATGGCCATGCTGACTCTGCAGCCCAGAAGACAGAGGGGGATGTGTGGCTTAAGGTGGCAGGACTAGGCCGGGCTCAGCACACATTTTCAGCCTGTTCCTAATCCAGCCAGACCTCAAGAGGCGGAGGTCTGCAGCCTGGAACACAGAGGCAAGTTCCTGCACAGCGCAGGAGGGAGGTCTGGGGGTGTCTCGGAGCCTAGAGACGCCCGACTTCTCTTGGAGCTCCCAGCATGAGGAAGGAAAGTAAGTTAACTCGCGCTAAGAGGCAGAGCCTAGAGAGGCAACACGCCTGCGACCCGCTCAGGACACGCACAGCATCACCACCACCAGCCCCCTTACCTAAAGTCGCTGTAGGGGTGGATAATCCAAAACCCGGCCGACTTGACCCTCTCCTGCTCCCGCTCCACGGCTTTCTGGCTGCCAAACATTCTCAGGGAGAATTTGTTGACCCCGGGCTGGAGCATGGCCCCGAACTGGCGCTGCATGAAGCCGGCTTGGCCCAGGCGCACCTCGGCCTCGGGGAGGATCTGGTCGCCGGCGGCCGCGCCTCCCTCCACTTTGATAGCAGTGTCCACGGAGGGCTGCTCGCAGGAGGCGGAGGCCGACTGCGGCGACTGCTGGTGCGGCGGCGGGGAGAGTGCGGACTGCGCCGAGGGGCAGGGGCGCTCAGACTCTCCCGCCAGGCCTGGGGGCGTCCTGTCCTCGCCGGGGGACGCGTCGCCCTCAGCAATGAGCCGCCGCTCCTCCGCGGAGTCATTCAGGTGCCCGTGACCGCTGCCGCCACCCGCTCCGCCGCCGCCCCGGCTGCCCAGCGAGGCCAGGCTCCCGCGGAAGCGCCTGCAGTCGCCGTTCGTACTGGACTTGCCCGCGCCACGGGCGGGTCCCTCGCCGTCCGCCGCCCCGAGGGCCGCGCCCCGGGACCCCGTGCCGCCCTCAGCCGCGGAGGGCGAGGGCAGCGGCCGCAGACGGATGCTCCTGCAGCTGGGGTCCTGGCGATCCCCGGCTCCTTCCTCTTCGGCGTCCTCTTCCTCGTCCATGATCCACGCCTTGGCCCCCACCTGCTGCGGAAGACTATAGAGCCGCTTGCGCATGGACGGCGGCAGCTTGTCCATGGCGCCAGGGGCGGGGGCAGGGGCAGGGCTAGGGGCACCGGCGCGGGTGCGGCGCCGCAGACCCGCTCCAGGTCCGGGTACCGGTTAGTCCGCCTGAAGGGACGCGTCCTTCGCCGCCGGCGCTGGGCAGCCTCAGGCACCCATGCTGGGGTGCGCTGCGCGTCGCGGGGGGCTCCCAGTCCGGCTGCGGGTTCCCGGGCTCGCCGCGTGGCGCCTCCTTCCGGGCCGAGCCAGGCGCGGGGACCCCGCACGCCAATCTTTCTTCCCTCTGCGTTCAGGGGCGCGGCGCGCCGCGGGGCTCTGGGCGCCCCGCCCCCGCGGGGAACAATGGGCGCCTGGAGGAGCGGCGCTTGGGCCACCAAGTCTGGAGAGCCGCTCCGGAGCGCAGAACGCACGGCCCGCGCGCCTCCCCGGTTTGCGCCCCGCGGACAGGCGGACGGGCGCGCTGTCCTTCTGTTCCGCCGCTCGGGCTTAATGGCCAGCCACTCGCGGGTTTGCCTCTTCTCCTATGGTCGAGCCCGGCGGGCCAGTCCCAGCGCTCCCACCGCAGCCGAGCGGAGCCCAGCTGTCCGCCAGGCTTACATCAGCAGCCGCCTCCCCCAGAACGCCCTCCGGCAACGCTGGGCTCCCGCGCCCCGGAATATTCATGAAGCCACCGCAGCTCGCGGGTTGCCATAGGAGCGGCTCCTGCAGCCGGGTCTGCCTACCTGGCCTTCTTAAAGGGGCAGCGACGCGGACCAGGGTGGAGGGGTGGCTGGGTGCACCTTGCCCCACCTAAGGGAAGGGGGTGAGAGGCGTGCTTAAACGTAAATCCTCAAATATCTTTCCTCGCCCAGGGGTTGGGAGCACAGCCCAAGTCTAGGGCTCCGGTTGGAGTTGCCAATCGCCCCCGCCCCAGATTGGGGGGGCGGGGTTTCCCGGTCTTTCCGAGCTCTGGGTTTTCCTTTCCCCCTCGCGGCGTGTTTGCTTCTCAGCTGGGTGTTCAACACTCCTCAGGGTAGGCGGGGCGGTGGTCTAGATTTGGAGCCCAGGGCCTTCCCGAAACTCGCCTGGAGAGAGGGTTTCCCGGAAATGCGCTGCGTGGAGACTGCTCCACGGTTTTTCCTGTGAGGAGAGGGGGTGGGGATTGGGTGGGGGTGGGAGGCGGGCGATCCCCCCAGTCTGTCTTTCCCCTGCGGAGCCTCACAGCGGCAAGGCAAAGAGGGCGCGGGGAAAACTCCGGGACCCATGCATAGGGCGCGGGGATGAGACCCAGACCTTCGAGGTAAGATTTCTAGGAAATGTGTCTGCAGCAGCCACCGCCGTGAAGTCTAGATACCCGCACGCACCTCTCTCGGGGCGGTTCCGATGCGGGGTTTCTGAGACCAGCCGGCTCCTGGCACTCTGAAGCTAGATGGGCATCTCCTTCTACCTGGACTCTCATCCAGATTGTGACCCCTATGTGGACCACTCTAGGGGTGTTCCTGCTCTTCTCCGGCCCTCTACCCACAAGCAGCAGCACAGCCTCCACCCACTCCGTTTGAGCCTGCTCTCCACCCCAACCTGTAGGCCCGCCTGCAGTCCTCTGTGTCCACGTGCAGCCTCCCAGCTTGTGGGTGAATCCCAAGCTCAGCCAGAAGAAATATAATACATCTCTACTCCTCTTCAACACCGACAGAACCTGACACCTCTCCTCAGCACAGCCGGAGCTGCCAGACCGCCTTTCTCTGGCCTGGGGGCCCCAAGATGGGCCAGGGGTTACTCAGGTCCTCTCAGAAGTGGACATGCAGCGTTAGAGGGGAGGGGTTGGCCAGAGAAGGCAAGAGTTTGGGTCAAATCTGATAGGAGGAAGGCAGTAAGGTCCCCTAGCTCCCTGGTCGGCAAACTGCAATTTACTAGCCACAGTCTGCTTTTTGGCCCCTTGAGTGTGGCTCTTCCACAAAATACCACGTGTGGGCGCTACCTCGATAAGGAATGTACCTACCTATATAGTTTAAGTTTAAAAAATTTGGCTCTCAAAAGAAATTTCAATCGTTGTACTGTTGATATTTGGCTCTGTTGACTAATGAGTTTGCCGACCACTGCTCTAGCTCTGTCATCACCTTGAGGAATGACATGAAGTTTTTCTTTGAAGGATTTTTTTCCTCATTCTTAGTCCACTTGTGGACTAACCACTTCCCCCCCCCCCAACCCCACACCTGCACATTCAGAGAGAAAACTTGGAAGCCCGATAGAGGGAACTGGGTAACCTACTCTACCCACTGGACCACAGGACCTCCCATAGAGGGAGGGAAGGACTAGGGTGATGACATCACCACAACTGGCATTTCTACTTTTGAGCAGCTCTGAGCTGACAGTTCTCCACACAGATTCTGGGAGGCCTAATCCCTGCGTGTTCTTGGGTCTCCTTGAAGAGTGTTCTTAATGGGCTGTGCACCCTGCCTGCCCTGATATGCCAGCCACAGGGGGGAGACTTCCACTTAACTCACATCTGTGGGCTCTGTGTCCAGCAGGGAGCTAGTCTGCCTCACCCCAGTTTCAGGAAGCCAGCCCAAACTGGCTTCCCAGTGACCCACAGTTGGGGTATCCCCTTCTAGAGGAGCCCTTCCCTGGCCACCCAAACTTTGGCCATGTCCTCACGTTTGCCTCCCATCAGCCTGAGCATTTATTACACAGCACAGTCTATGTCTCCTTCAGGACTGAGCACCCCAAGGATAAGACAGTTCTGACTTATCTCAGAGACCTCAGCACTAACACAGGGTCGACAGAGAGCAGATCAGTACATGGCAACTCTATGCATGATTAGGGACCCTGGAAGGTGATCTTCGAATGGAATGGAGGACATGACCAAGGCTCTGCTTCCTGGTATTTGCTGCCACAACTGACCGGGGTCAAGGCCCCTTAACTCCTCCCTTCTAGAACTTCACCTGCCCTCAGTTTGGTCAGCAATACCATTCAGGACCATCTAGGACCACCCTTGAGTGCAGAGGTGACACTAGGTAAAATAAGCACACAGTAATCCCCGAGGAGACCTGGTCTCTTTATGTCTTCTATGTGAAAATCCTAATGGTGGATGGTTGTGGTGTGCCAGCATGCTGGGGAATAGAGAAGGAGGAGGCCCAGGTCTTCCTCTGCTGGGCTCCAAGTTGGAAAGAACCTAGACCTATTGAGACTCAGGAAAGAGCAGAAAACTCAAGACAGGAAAGAACTGTGTACTAAATAATGCCTCAGCCTATGAGATTGGAGAAGGGGGGCCTCCGTGAGCTTGGGGTAGCTAGGGAGGACTTCCTGGAAGAATAGGTCCTATTTGGCTAGAAATATGTGTCCAACATTTCTTTTGTTAAACTATGTGAAATCTTGTGGGCCAAAAATGGTTGCACTTTCTCATGGCTCAACCTAACAATTTGCAAACAAGAGAACCAAAGCATAGAGCTATTAAGTGACTTGCCCAATGTCCCACAGCCAGGAAATGGTGGAGCTGGAACTTCAACAAAAGGCTCCCCAAGCCTAGTTCTCCTCTTTCACCCAGCTGGCTGGGTAGGCAGAGGGGAGGAAGGGAAAGGTGGCTCAGAGTCTGGCATGGCTAATGAAGAAAGAAGGTAAAGAACAGAGCCTCCCTCTTCTGTGTGCTCCCCATTGCCCCACCGGGGTCTCAAATCCTCTCCTTTCCAGTGCTTCCAGAAAAGCCTGGGGTCTGCTCTGCTTCATCTGTTAATATAGTAGATGGGAGCGGAGGACCCCAACAAAGGAAGGCTCTGTCTCTGGACTGAGGGAGAAGACCTGCAGCTCTCAGCTTTGGTGGGGAACCTAGTGCCTCCATGACAGGTGCTTCCTGCAGGGCTGCAGAGGGACTGTGTGCTCCCGGGATGCAGACCCAGAGAAGATTCTGGGTCTCTGAGGGAAAGACTGGGGAGGGTGGGCTTTCTTCCCTGGAAGTGACATTCATACTACCTGCTGGGAGTCGAGGGGGGATGTGGCTAACCATTATATATCAGAGCCAGACCTTATTTGTTGAGGACCTGGAAGGGCAGAAGGGGTTGGGAAATTCTGGAAGTATTTTTGCTTGTGTGCTTAAAGGGGCCGCTCTGGGGTAGGGTAGTTGGCTCCCACACCATGTAATGCCAGGGTTTGGGACGGTTCTGCTTGAAATTTAATGAGAGAGAGAGAATGTAGGATATTTTCGTGTGAGGTTGTCAACTGTCCTTTCTTAGAAGGCTGTCTATATTCTAATGTTATAGTCTCCCTGCATTTCCTGTGTTAAAATGCCATTTTATGAAATTACCATGCTAGGAGATGGCTTTTTTTTTTTTTTTTTTAGGCCCTTGGCTAAATAAAAAGTTGGCATAAAAAATAAAAATAAAATAAAATAAAAAAAGTTGGCATAAGGTTCTGTGTTTATTTCCAAAAATCATTGTTGGGCCCTGGTTGGGTGCTCAGAGGATCAAGCATCTTCCCAACAGGCTGAGGTCATGGATTTGATCCAATGAATGCATAACTAAGTGGAACAATCTCTTTCCCTCCCTCCCCTTCCCTCTCTTTCTCTATCTTCACTCCTCTTTCTCAAATCAATAGAATTTTTTTTTTAAAGTTATTTTTGAAATGTTGTTGGTCTGTGAATTCCGTAAGTCTGGAAGCCCATGCTGTTTAAACAATAGGGCGTGAGACAGGAAAATCAAAGCTCTAGAATTAAGCATTTCCCTGTCATTACTGCCTGCACATACCTCAGCCTTCCTCAGGTATAAACTATGCGTAATGACAGGGGCCTCAGAAGTTACTGTGAAGACCATCCAAGGAAATGAATGCACCAAGCTGGGTATCTCACATATGGTAAGTTCTCAACAAATTGGGTGGTGGAAGATTGAGTGGAACCTGCATTGGCCAGTGGAGGGGGAGACGTTTCACCTCTGATTTCAGTCATATATTTGTCTTAAAATTGCGGTTGGGAGGAAGGGGACATGCTGTCCTCCAGGATGGCTCTCTGAATCCTCCGCCCTGCTATATATATGGCTGATCTCCAGTCTCTGGTCTTCTGAAAGCAGGCTTCCTTCTGCTGGTGTGGGCACCTTCCCAGCTGGGATCAGAGAGGACTGACTCAGAGGCCACACTTTTTGCCCTGATTTTAGACTCCCACCACACATAGGTGCAGCCTGATCTTTCTCTGTAGATGTGGTCTTCTCAGGGTCTGCTCTGCTCCGAGGAAGGTTAGCTCTGTGGAGCCCTCACCTGGGTGACACAGGGAGCTGCCACACTCCCTCGGGTTTCTGTCCCAAGACTTCCTGATGGGGAAGCTGGGAGTGGAGGGAGGGCACACAGGAGCAAGCCCTATGGGGTATGGACATGTGGAGAGAACAAATCAGCCACCCAGCCTTGACCAAGCCCTGGGTGCCCATTCCTGAGCACTGCCACACATGAATGGAGGCTGGGAAAGCAAACATGCCTTCATCTGGGCGTTTCCCAATCTGATTGAAACAGCAAAAGACCATCCCAGAGGTTTGTAATCAAGGGACAGAGTAAGTGACTCAGAAGCTCAGAGCTATGGTGTTCCTGGGTATGATCAAGGTGGGCTTTCTGGAGAAGTGGAAAATGAACTGGGTTTTCAAGACAAGAGGTAGCACACGCTGCATGTGTGCATGTGTGTGTGTCTGTGTTTCTTAAGGGGAAACAGTAAGAGGAGCAGCCTTGTGGGAGTGAGGCCTGCCACATTCTCTCAGTGGGATAGATGAGGAATTGTATTGCCAGAGAACAGGGCTAGAGTAAAGGTCCACCATAGGGGACCACTAAGTTGTTACCCTATGCTGGCCCCAGGAGAGAGTCTGCTGTCTCCATGGAAAGAAGGTATTGGGTCCTTCTGATCCCCTTCTCCCCACACCATCACTCCCAGACTCTAGCTGCATAAACTGCTGGGAGCCCACATGCCCATCTTCCCCCAATGACTTTAGGGCACCAGTGAAAGAAAGCTCCCACAGGCTTAGTTAGTTTCCAGATGGGCTTTGCCAGCTGCTTTTTCTCTCAGTTCTGCCTGGTTTCTTTAAGATCTGGGAGCACAAGCTGTTGTATTGTCCTTTCTCTACTTCCTGCCTCTGTGCAGGACCCTACCTGTGAGTGCTGGGAGCCCAGCAGAACCCAGAGCCCTTTCATCTCCAGGCCAGCCCCAGCTGCACTGCCCTTGATGTCTCCGCACTCCCAGCTTGCACTCCGGGCTGTCCCTGCGGGGCTCTGCCAGGCAGCCACTGAGACATCACATCCCTCTCCTCGTATGGGGAGGCAGGAGGAAGATGTGCTGACAGCTCGGCCAGGTCTGGACTGTGTCTCTGTGTCCTGCTGGGGCTCCAGGATGTCTGGGCCGCCTGGACTTGGAGCCAGGCTAGAGAGTGAGGTGCCTAGGGTTACGGGAGGCCCCCGAGGTGCTGGCTGATCAGAGCTGCCAAGAAGTAAGTACCCGAGACTCCTGTGTCCCAGTCTGGAAGCGACCATATCTCAGGGCTGGAGTGAGCTCAGACAGGGGCCCGCTGGGCAGTCTCTGCAGCCTGGGCTGGAGGCGTTAGTGAGTGAAAGGCACAGACAGGATGGCCCACAAGAAGGGGACGAGGTTTGGCAAATAGTACAAAGTGGAGGAGGGTGGAGGGAGGGATAGTAATGATGTCAGGGGAGATGGCCTTTCCTGAGAAACCCTGAGGTGACCCAGGGGCTGAATTCGGCTCACAACCCCTCCTGCCCCTGTGGACTCTCTCCTAAGCCTGGCTGGTACTTTGCTCCCTGCTGAGCCCTCATGCTCTCCCCATCGCCATCTCTACATTTTCTTCTACCGCCAATTTTTCATCATTCTTTTACTTGTTTGATTGTTCACTCCTTTATTTATTTAGTCAACTTGCATAGTACCTGCTAGAGGGTGGTGCCCCTCCTCTCCAGGCACCTCCACCTAAGGCAAGAAGGAGTCGGATATAGTAACTCACACACAGCAGATGGGGGAAAAGGGTCATGTGATGTGAGCAAGCGTCTGGGGAACAAAGGAGGGGCAGGAAGAAGAGCACCAAAGAGGGAAGTAGGATAGATGGTCGGGTTAGAATTGGCCTCTGAACCGGGCAGATGCAATTTGGAAGAGTGGAGGCAGAGAGGTGGGGCACACCAGGCAGAGGACACAGTGTGGGTGGGAAACGGGCAGAGGTGAGCCTGTGCACGGCAATGGATAAGCTGTCTAGGAAGCTGCAGCCCTAGTAGGTTGGTTCTGGAGGCAATGGGGAGCACCAGGAACTGATTTAGGACAAGCCAGGGCTTTGGGGAGTACCATCAGGTCATGCCCCGGGAGCCCAGCCCTGTGCTTAGCTCTGCAGGGAGTGAGCAAGAAAAGAAGGCAGAGTCCCTGCTGTCGGAAATGCCCAGTGGGGTCAAGGAGATTAGAGTAATGCCATGAAACCAT
Source organism: Saccopteryx leptura (assembly GCF_036850995.1). Lineage (NCBI taxonomy): Eukaryota > Metazoa > Chordata > Mammalia > Chiroptera > Emballonuridae > Saccopteryx > Saccopteryx leptura. The sequence continues at coordinate 126,938,158 of NC_089508.1, forward strand.
TCAGACGTCCTGGATCCGGCCCTGGACCCGGGGGTACATGGGGTGAGCCTCAGCACTGGTCCGTTGGCTGGTTTCTCTGGCACAGCCCCGTGGCACAGCCTCCCTTCCACAGCCCTGTACCTCAGGATAACTTGCGATTACACAAGACTTCCACTGACTGCCTTCCAGAGAGACAGTTCCGCTGTGTAATGAGGGCTGTGTCCTGCAGGGTGCCCTCCAGAGCAGAGAAGAGTTAGGGAGGAGCTGTGCCAGGCTGTGTTAGAGATGGTGCCAGGGACTGTGAGAGAGGCTATAACGGGCTGTGCCAGGGGTGGTGCCAGGGATGTTGCCAGAGCTATGACAAGGGCCATGCCGGGGGCTGTGCCAGGGATGGTACCAGGATAGTGACAGGGGCTGTACCAGGGATGGTGCCAGGAATGGTGACAGGGCTGTGCCAGGATGGTGACAGGGCTGTGTCAGGGAGAGTGCCAGGGATGGTGACAAGGACTACAATAGAGGCTGTGATAGAGACTAATAGAACTGTGACAGACACTGTGACAGATGTTGCGATGAGGCTGTGACAGGGACTATGGAGGGACTGTCACAGAGGCCATGACAGGGGCTGGGACAGAAATGTGACTAAGCCTAGAACCACAGTTAGAGCTGGACAACATCTCCGGAGCTAGGGGGCCCACACTCACCAGTCCACAGGGCAGTTGGTGGTGACTGCAGTGACACACAGCTAGGCTGGGCCATCGCAGGCTGTTGCTGCCCCAGGGAGAGAGCCAGAGCGAAGTGGGTGAGTGGGTGAGGCTGGTCGCCACCGCTGTGCCCTGTGTACCTATCTGTGCACGGCACATTTCTGGGCCTCAGTTTCCTTGATAATGCCTGCCTTGGAAGAGTTCAGAGGCAGAGCAAGGTGGGTGCAAATGCAGGCTGACCGAGGGTCCCATGAGACTCCAGGTACCATGAAGGGTCCTTGACTCACCAGCCCCCCCAAGCACAGCCTGCTGATGGAGTGAGGAACGTGCCCTCTGTGTACACAGACGGCCATGTTCCTCATGTGTGGACGCTAATGTTATGAAAACACCAACTTGTCTTAAAGTCTGGCTAAGCTTGGAGTTGTGGTTGCTAATATCCAGGGAGAGCTAGCTCTGCCCCAGCACAGTGCCAAGTACTTAGCACAGATTAGTTCACAGGATCTCTACTAAACACTGCCAGGTTAGTGGTATTATCCCCATTTCACATATGACTAACTTGAGGCAAGAGAGGTTGACTAATGGGCCCAGATTCCCACGGTTCGCAGATAGGGATGTCCAAACGTGGTTCGATCTTTCCCCACTGTCGGCAGCTGTCCCAGTCACAACTGCTATGTCAGATGGAGTTTGAAGTCTCGAAGTCAAAAATTTTTTCAGCTAAAAAAAAAAATCAAAAAACGTTTTCATACACAAATGGCTGGGACTTACTGGGAAGCATTCCTCTAGTTCAAGGGCAGTTTTGGATCTTGCCTGCTCCCTGCCCCCACTCCGGGCACCAGGCTGAGCACGGGGAACCAGGGACAAGCAAGACGTGATTTTCTGCCCAAAGAGAACACAGAGTGGCTACGTTGATGGCGAGGGCTGTCGTCGTCATTGCTGCTTTTGACCAGGCTCGTGCCAACCAGCCTGGGTCCCAAACAGTTCTGGCCAGGCAGTCCTGTCCCCTCTCATGCTGTGCTGACTCTGAGCCTATCCTGATGCCCCTGTCCTGTCACCCTTCTCTCGTCCTATTCAGAAGGGAAATTCTCTGCCAGCCCCCTCCCCGGCCTCTTCACAGAAGGTTCTTCCTCTGCTGTTTTTTGGGGATGGCCCCTCATTCTCCCACACTCCCCCATAGTGGGGAAGTGAGGTGGTTGCTCCCTGTGACATCCTGTACACCATCGTCCCTCTACTTCCAATAGTACTCCTGCCATACCCCGCTGAGGCTCCATGTGGGTCATCTCATGGCTGTCACCCAGAGATGGTTCCCACCTAGCTTCCTCTCCATCCCAGAGAAGGCTCCACAGAAACTTGGGCCCTGCCTGGTTCCCAGACACTTTCTTCTCAACTCCAGCCCACCACTCCCATGGCTACCACCTAGACCTGCTCCACCTCTTCAGGCTGATATTCAGGTTTAGTCGTACCCCAGAGGCCACGCCCCCTCCCACCTTCCCATCATCCCTGCTCTTCCTTGGGAGAGCAGCCCTGTCCACCTCCACCTTGCCTCAGTCCCTTCCCTCCCTGGTTCAGACTACAGGACCTGCCACCTCAGCCTCCACACCCAGTGTCCTCTACACCTTTGTCTCAGACACATGGTCCTTTTGTTTGTCCACCTGGAAACTTGAGTCTTGGATCAACCCAATCACTGCCCATCTCTGAGGGTTGCAGGTTGCAGCTGCCCTGCCAAGGCAGCTGGAGAAACCCATACAGCTGCACAGAGCTGTGCTTTCTCAAGTTCACCATCTCTGATGGGCCTTGGTGCTGCCCAGCAACCCCACTGTACTTTCCTGCCTGCTTTGTCCTCGCCCCTTCCATCACTTACACTTCTCCCAAATTTTCAGCTTCTCCTTAAAGCATCCTTCCCATCAGCATTTAGGCCTGATCAAATTTCCCATCCAGAAGGGTCCCTCCTTGAACCCACTGTCCCTTTCTCTCCTTCTCGTCACATCTAATCTTCTCCAATGTGCTGGCTTCTCTGGCCTTCCTCCACACCCATGCATTCCTCAGCCCTGGCAATCAGGCCTCGCTGCCCACTGTGTCTCAGCAAGACCAGAGTGCCTCTCATCTCTCTCCTCACTTGGCCTCTGAGATGCCCATGACATACTGGCCTCTTCCCCCTTCTTGAAACGTCCTCTTCCCATGACTTCAGGGACACACCCTCTTCGATTTTCTGTCTATGTCTCTGGTCAGTTCTCAGTGTTCTCTGTGTAAGGAAGACAGCCTCCTCTCCTGTTGGTGTAATTCCTGATTCTTTGGTAGGACTTTCTTTCCTCTCATGTGCTCTTTCCTGCTGGCCACTCTCACCGAGGCCCCTGGCTTCAGATCTTTCCAATGCTTCAGCTCAGACCTCTCCCCTGGGCTCCAGACCTGGTAATTCAGTGGCCTCCTACAAATGCCTCACACCTGCCCATGCTCTTGTCCCAAAGCCCTTGCTCTTCTTAATCAATGAAGGAGAAAGAAATTTCCTTCCAGTGGCTAAAGCCAGAAATATAGGTGTCACCCCGCTCCTCCTTCCACCACACTCCACACTGCTCTCTGGGCTGCCCACCATGCAGTACTTCCTCAGTCCTCCCTCCCACCAGGGACCTCCTACTCTGGCACTCAATGCTCATACATTTTGATAGGCTCTCTACTTGTGGTTACTTTTCCATGCTGGCTCCCAGATTATCAGCCTAAACCTGTGGCCAATGTCATCCTTCTCCAACCTCAACTGAGTCCAGCACGTTGGGAAAGGAGCAGCAATGGTGACAGCGAAAGAAGGACAAGGTGATAAAGGTAACAATGTTACTGCTACCAGCACTTGGTGGGGAGACAGACAAGGTTAGCCACAGGACGGCAGAAGAGGATCTCCAGCCAGTTGTGACCCAAGCCCTTTCTTGTGACTGTCCCAGTACTTAGCTGGTGGGGCCACTCTGACCCTCGCAGAGGCTTAGCAACAACCTGCCACCCACTCTTTGTGTGTGCCCGGGACTGGGGGCGGACCCTGGTTACTTGACACTTGGTTTGTCAGGCTGGGGCTCTGACTCCTGGTATGGGTAATATCACTCTCCAACATCAGCATTTATTTGCATCTATAAATATGCATGGAGGCTATTTACCTAAACTGGGAAGGTATCTGGAGGCTAGGAAGAAAGGAGAGAGCAGTCTGGAAGATGATGAGAAGGCATCAGCCCCTGGAGCCTTCTGAGTCATTGTCCCCAAAGATAAGGCCTCATCCCTGGAACCTGTGAATGTTACCTCACCCTCACATAGCAGAAGAGACTTTGCAGATGTGACTAAGGATCTTAAAAATGGGGAGATGACTTTGGATCATCTGGGTAGGTCCCAAAGGCAATCATTAGTGTCCTTGTAAGAGGGAGGGAGGGGGATACAGGACACAGGACAGGAAAGCAGGGTGACCACTGAAGTGTGACTCCATGCTGCTGGCTTTGAGGTCAGTGAAGGGGCCACGGGCCAAAGAACATCAGGAAGGCAGCGCTAGAAGCCGAAAGAAGCAAAGAAATGCACTCTCCCCTGGACCCTTGGAAGGAACACAGCCTCCTGCTCCTGGATGAAGGTCAGCCCAGCGGGACTGATGTCAGACTTTTGGCCTCCAGAACTGTGCGAGAATAAGTATGTATTGTTTAAAACAACAGGCTTGTGGTAATGTGTTACATCTGCGACAGAAAACTAGTGGAGTCCCTTTGTGCCCTCCCTCTGTCTCCTCTGTCTTCCTCTCCAGTTAGGTTAAGCCCATTGGTGTTAGCAAGGAGGTCAGACACTGAGCAGTAGAGAAGGTTTTCCTCCTTGCCTCTGCTGGGGGCCCAGTGCCCTCTGTTCCTGGAGAATGGTGGCTTTGGGGACACTGGAAGAAGCACTGTTCTAGAGCAGTAGGCACACACGGGTCACTGTCAGAGTGGCTCCCCTAGTGGCAGGCACTGAAGTAGGACAGGAGAGGAAGAACTGCAGAGAGACCATATGGGGATTGCGACGCTTCAGCACATGTGGGCTGCATTTTTGGAACTCCCAGAAATACTTGTGGCAGAGGAGGGAGAGGGCAGAGGTCCTAAAGGTGTAAGAAGAGAAACAGCAGGAACTCTGAGCAATGGATGTTAATGGAACTTTATTTATAGTCTCAGACTTCAAGGGTCCAATAACGTTTGTGATAGGCTGCTCTACATCTGATGACTCCCCTCCACTCTTGCCACCTCCCCCCCCCCCCCCCCCCCGCCTTACACAAGGTGGCTGATTGAGCAAATACCAACTGATTCCCAAGCTCTTCACACACACACACACACACACACACACACACACACACACACACACACCCCGTTCCCTGTTTCCATCCTGTGTTTATCTTTTCCTTACAGGTGTTGAAGGAGCAGTTTCTATATGGGAGAGAGTATTCTTCTTCCTATCATTTATTGCTACAAATACTCATCCCCTACTCCCCCACCCCCACCACCACCTCATTTGTTCCAGAACTTTTGTTTTGGAGTATTGGCCACACAGAAATTTCCGTTTTTATGCAGCAAAGCGTAGCCACTGTTCCCTTCATGATGTCTGACCCAGATACCACATGTACAGAGCTCTTCCCCACCTCAAGAAACATTCACTGACATTTTCATGTCTATAAATATATTTGCATATACAGATAAAATGCATCTTGCCCCTGTTAATTAGCAACGACTCTTCCCCGCCTCCACCCTGTGCACTACATTTTTACATATATGCAGATAACTGGGTTCTACCTCTGTTCCATGATTTGCTTCCCTATTCTCATTTCTAATCTACTTCCCTTCCCAGCATTACTGCAAACGTAACATACAGAGACAAGAAGAAGAAATCTCTCTCCTTTAGTGTTCATTTCCTTCAGAATTCTCCTTGTTTATGTCTCCTCAGGTTAACTGTGAAATTACTGGAGTATGCTAGAAATTGTGTTGGTATTTTGGTTGGGATTGTGCTGATTCTGGTAAATTAATTTAGGGGAGATAGATACCTTTATACCGTGGTGTCTTCCTCTCTAAGAAGCCTTGTCTGTATGTAAACCTTTTGCAGTTAAGGGGAATCCTGCCATGCTTTCATGGTTTTTTGTTTGTTTTTTTTTCATTTCTGTCAAGTTGGGGGGGGGGCATTTTGTAAACCTGCATGTAAGCCACCACGATTCAGAAGTTTGGCCAGGCCGGTAAGAAGTATGTAGCCATTCAAAATAATATTGGAAAACAAAACAAATAAATCTGATGATGTAAAAAAGTAATTTGTGACCTATTCATTGAAAAACGAATATAAACACGGTGATCTGATTTTTGAAAAGAATGTGTCCCTATCACGGCCGGATAGGAGAGTGTATGAGTACATATCAGTTAGCAATGGCATTTTCTGGGTGGCACAGTGTGGAAATAAAGGTGATTGTTCTTTTTTATTTACCTTTATTTTCTTAATCCTCTGTGATATGCTTGTATTGCTTTTTTATCAGTAGGCTATTTTTTTTTTTTTTTTGTATTTTTCTGAAGCTGGAAACGGGGAGAGATAGACAGATTCCTGCATGCGCCTGACCGAGATCCACCCGGCACGCCCACCAGGGGCGAGGCTCTGCCCACCAGGGGGCGATGCTCTGCCCCTCCCGGGCGTCGCTCTGCCGCGACCAGAGCCACTCTAGCGCCTGGGGCAGAGGCCAAGGAGCCATCCCCAGCGCCCGGGCGATCTTTGCTCCAATGAAGCCTCGGCTGTGGGAGGGGAAGAGAGAGACAGAGAGGAAGGAGGGGGGGTGGAGAAGCAAATGGGCGCTTCTCCTATGTGCCCTGGCCAGGAATCAAACCCGGGTCCCCAGCACGCCAGGCCGACGCTCTACCGCTGAGCTAACCGGCCAGGGCAGTAGGCTATTTTTTTTAAGGCTTGCCCTATAGCCAAGGAGTTGCACTCCTTGCCCTGCGGCTGAAGGAGGACTCTGTGGAGGGGCTACTCACGAGGCTGGACACTCTCTCTCCAGCTGACGCAGCAGCTCCCCTTTCTGGAGGGAAAGTGACTGGGTCAGAGCAGAGACCTCACCTTGGGCTGCTCTGAAGCCACCCATGGGACACATTCATACAGAGCTGCCCTACGTTCCCCATCTGGGGCGCCACAAACAACCCCCACCCTGGAGCAGGCACCTCCAATCCAGGTGACATCAGAGGAACTTTCCTCCTTCTCTTTGCCCTGCAGAGAACTACCTGGAGCCCATGTGGACCCGAGATCAAAGGGAGAGACAAGGGTTTAGGAAGGCCAAAATAGCTGTGGGACTCTTGGAAGGCCTGGGCTGCTATCTGCCAGGGCTATGATTCTGGGTACGTGAGTGCCGTGTTCACCGCAGTGCACGAAGCTGTGGTTGAACCAACAGCTGGTGGGCAGAGGAAATAGGTTACTGTTAGAGTCAGAGGGTCTCCACAGCTATGTGAGGGAAGGGACATAGCCAGATCAGAGCCGGCACTCAGAGAGAAGGCCCTTTCAGCTGTAGACAGAGGCCTTGACAAGTCCTCCACAACACTGTTTTGCTACTGCCAGTTTGTGGATCGGTGCTGGTCCACCAGAAATTTTGCGAAAGAGTTAACCACCCTGATGTTGTATGAAGATTCTAGACCAAATAATCTCAGTCGAATTCACTTATGCTCAGGGTGATTTCTGCCTTAGTGGTCCCCGAAATAATTCCTCTACTTTCACCTGTCCCCCATGTAAAAAGGATAAAAACTACTGGTCTACGGCATCCAATCTGAAGTTGGATGGTGGGCACCCACGTTCTGGCCTGGGTTGTTGTTCTATCCTTCCTTTATCAGTAGTCTGACTCCAGAGAAGCATCTGGGGCATTGCTGAGCTCAGAGACCTTGCTCCAGGCCAGCCCCACTGAGAGGAACCCAATCATGCTTTCTACCCACAGTGGGTTGGTGTGTGTCAGGCCCTAGTTGGTGTAAATGTGTGAGTCTCTAGTGGACCATGTGGGCAGGTCTGGGGACTACCTAGCCCTCTGCTCTTTCAAAACCCCGAGCTTTTAATCCCTGAATCAGATGTCACCACTTGCCCCATGGGAAGCCCATTAAACAGCCAGACTTCTCTGCTCAGCATATCAGGGCCATCTCTCCCATGAGAGGCATCTTTGCTGGACAGCAGTGGGAGTGAAGTGAGGTAGGTGATGAGGGCGGGGCCTCCTGACCCAGCTGCACTCCCACGTGAAGATCCATGCCATCTCTGGTACCCACAGGCTCTCTCTGAGCTTCCCACAAAGACAATGAAGGAAGCATATGGCTCATCTCTGACATGAACAGTTATTCCATGAACACATGAGTGAGGGAGTGATTTAATTAATTACCTAATTTGTGGGCACAGAGGCCTTACCTGAATGAGATAGACTCTTTTTAGACCAGGGACAGGGAGATAAAAACACCCATGGTGCTTGACCAGCTGAAAAAAGAAAGGCTGAGATGCCAAGGCTTGGGACTGTGATTCAAAAATTGTGATGTATTAATCACTTTTATGTATTCATCATGATACTTTTAAAAAGTCGGTCCTTGGCACTGGAACCACAGATGATCACATCCAACCAAGTCCAAGTTTCAAATAAGAAAACAGAGAGAAAGGGGAATGTCTGGATTCCACAAGGTTGGCAGAATTAAAGCAAGACCAGGTGTCTTGGTTCTAGCCCTGCGTGCCAGTGTGGTTGCAGATCTGCTCTGGGGTAGGGGTGGAGCCACTTCTCTTACAAATCAATGTTAATTGGGCATCTACTAGATACTACATACCTACTATGTGCCAAGCAAGTTGCTAGGTGCTCATGAGATAATGGCAAACAGACAGGGCCTTGACAAGACAGGGGACGGGCAATTATGATAAAGGAAGAACACTCAGCTTTGGAACCCAGAGCTGGGGTGAAGGGTCTGGTAGGGGAACTTGCAGTGGGAATGCTCCACTTGGGGCTTGTCCAGGAGTATCTGCACTGCATTCTCACGCCACTCTGTCCCCTGCCTGCCTGTCAGCACTCAGCTCCCAGGGCTCAGGCACCCAGATAAGAGTTACACCTCAGAGGCCAAGGGGGACAGATAAACAGGAGAGGCTGCTAGGGAGAGGGGGGCATCAGGCAGCAATGTCAGGCCCCAGGGAGGAGGCCCTGAGAAGGGAAGGACCTGCCATCCTGTTTGAGGGAATGTGGGAGATGTCGACCCTATGGCAGAGGCTTGAGCTCCAGGACCCTCTCAGCAGACCCTTGCACCCCTATGCAATGCTTTCTAACTGTCCAGTTTTGAGGCCGAAGCTTCCGTGTCTCAGCTCTGTGTCCACCTCTCTCCTCCCATTGGCTGCCTCTCCATCTCACTAACAACTCGCCCCTCTGCCTCATCAGCTCACCCTGTGCAGTTTCTCCCATCCTTCTTCATTTGGTAGCTCCTCAAATTCAATCTCTTCTGGAGACATTTGGAAGCAGAGAAAGAATTGGCAAGAGAGAAATATCCCTGATCATCCTCTCCTCTCCCTCTTCCTCCTTCTCTTTCTAGTAGTAGCAGGAGAGATGACTTAGACAAGGGCCTCTGTGTCGGGGGTTACCAGCACAGGGAAGGACGGTGACACTAGGCCATGGAGGAGAGCTTAGTAAAGAGTACCTATGCAGGGAGGCCAACAAGAGGCAGTGCAGCCCTGCCCATTGGGAAACAACAGAAAGAGCTTCTGCTTCTGGGTCAAGAGGAGCAAATGAGAGGAGCAGTTACTGGCTCCTGGAGTGATGAGGTCTCCAGAGAGGGCCACCTGACAGATGCTGGGGCTCTTCACAGAGGGACAGAGCCCATCCTTAGTGGCCTGGCAGGCAGAGTATCACAGAACAAATACCCTGACCTCTTTCTTCCCACCCTGGCCTTCTGTGGTGCCCCTCCCTCAATGGCCAAATCTAACCAGAGGCCATAGGGCAAGGAAACCCATTCAAGATGTCCAGAAGGGTCAGCTGCCACACACAGATAGGGTGGCTAAGTGTAGACAGTGGACCTGGAGGGCCAAATTGAAGCTATCTTGCTCCTCTTGACTGTATGTGGGCACTGTGCTGAGAAGTCATGCCCATGACAACCCTAGGAGGCAGGCATCATTATCCCCACTTTAAACAGAAGGGATCTGAAGCTCAAAGAACTTGGGGGACATAACCTAACACTCAGCATGTGAATGGTAGAGTGTGGATTTGAACCAAGTCTGCCTGACTACAGGCTATGGTTATCTATGTCTTTGTTCTGATTCTGTGTGTCAGATAGAACTTTCCTCAATTGGTGGTGTTAACTAGGCAGGTAGCTAGATATTGATGGGGAAAGAGAGAAAAGGGAGATGGACATTAAATTTTATAAAATTCGGAAAGTCTGCTTCTGTAAGAAACTCCAGCATCCCACTTAGTTCCATTTGCTAGAAGGCTAAAGCATCATGGACTCGTGCCGTTTCCAGGAGCTCACTGTGCCAGGTGTTTCCAGCCTTCCCCAGGGTAAAATCTGATTAAAATCCAGACTGTGGAGGGAGGTGTTTCTGTTCTTCCACTTTTAGACATACACCATGGAAGCCAGAATGGTGACCATAGAGGCCTGTTAGTCTAGCCTAGAAGAAGGATTTGATTGGTTAGTGAGAGGAACAAGCACAACCCCATGAAATTTTAAAGAAACTGATTGGTTTGCTTCAAGGAACACTTGTTCTTCCCATTCCAAAAATGTAAACATGAGCTTGACAGAGATCTGGCCCTTCTTGACCTTCTCTCTGCCTTCCTGCTTAGGAACATGATAGCCTTGGTTTTTATTGCTCTGATGTTCCATAGGCAGGCAGCTAGATGATGTCCCAAGTACGGCACCTGGACTGGACTGAGCTTTGATATGGGCTTAAACCATGGCACAGACTATCTGGATTTTGGTCTCAATGCTGAGCTTAATGAAGATAAGACTGGAATTTTCTTTGGTGGGACAGATGGAAATGTGCTGCAGACCAGCAAGGCTAGTAACTGTCCAGGTCCTGAGTGAGAATGTTGCAGAATGAAGAAATAAACTCAGAAAGAAAAAAGAACGGGATCAGGAGATCTCTGCAACCCCAATAGCTTGCAAGAGCAAGTCTCTACTCCCAAACCACTTTATTTATAAGGCAGAGCAAAGTCATTAACAAATCAAAGAGATCTCTGATACCAAGTCACATTTCCAAGGCAACCCCAAAATTCTCCCAAGTGCAGAAAACCCTCCACCCTGCCTTAACTTCACAAAACAAAGGATAAAAAGAAAACTGCCTCCAGTCTCTCCAAAGAACATGGGGGATGAGATGAGTGGAAACACAGCTAACATGGAGGTGTGGGGAAGGGCATGTAAATTGCCTTTACCAACCTAAACAAACAGAGGTTGTGAGGAAGAACTTAGCCTTTAGCAACTTAATCAAGCAAGTGAGGTGAGGGGATGGGCAGCCTGTCAGTTTACTGCCAGTCCCCCACACCTCTGTCCCCCAAAAATCTAAACTGCAAGGACCCTGTCAGCTTGCAGTCTCCAACAGAAATGAAACATTGAAAACCTGTGATCAACCTTTTATTTCAACCCCAAGTAAATCCTATTGCAACAGCTCAAACTCCTCCAAATACGGGGTTGTTTGAAATTCCTTTCCCTCCACAGGACAGCAGAACTCCATTTCCACCAGCTTCAGAGGAAACATTCTCTGTCTCTGCTGTCCAAGGCAGTCACCACTAGCCACACATAGCTACTGAGCTGTTCAATGTGATAAAGTGTGACTAACCAAGGAACTGAGTCTTACATTTCCTTTAACTTTAATTCATATTTAATTTGAATGACCACCCATGAGTACCCTTTGGACCACACGGGCCTAGATCTCATTTTGTGGGGTTTTAGCTGTTGAAACTGGGAAGGAAGAAAGGCTACCTGTCTCACTCACAAAAACTTGAGGAGGGTAGACTGAATGACAAGATCATGGGGGTGCAGGTTGGAGTAGACATGGGCTGAGAAAAGATGTGGAGGCATTCAGCTGCTCTCTCCCATCTCAGGCTGAAGAAGCTCATTAGATACACCTTTCTACCCTCACCTGGGCTGGAATAACCATGGAGGTAGGAAAGCAAGGTGCTGGGGGCATCTTGTTCTAAGGAAAAGGGGCCAAAGACATCGGGTCACCTTCCCCAGCTAGACATGTTGGTTAAAATAATCAACTGTGCTTAGTCCACGTCTCTGAGACTTTATTGTTATTGCTTGTTGGGCAGGTAAAATATATTATGCTCACTTTGTTAAAGATGGTGCTGCCCACGTGGAAGCCCGTCACCCAGGTGATGGTATTAGTTGTCCTTCTTGCTTGGGATGGGCCATGATTATGTTAATGTGTGTTGGGGGAGGGCTTTCTCATCAAAAGGTTTTAAAAGGAGAGATCACGTTGTTCTGGGAGAAGAGTGATTACGTTCTAGGAGGAGCCTATGCTGTAGGAGAGCAGAGAAAGGCCACATGGAAGAGGCCAGGAGAAGCTGCCAAGATGGCAGAATGCTGAAGGAGAAGCCAGTTTGTGCAGAGTTTGTGCAGAGAGAAGGAGATGGGGAACAGAGGTGAATAAGACTGGTGAGCTAGAAACCTTTGATTCTAGGAAACTCAGTGGCTTTGGGAGCCCTGAATGGAAAGGGAAGTGTTTCCCCACTGGGTGTATTTCTTGCCCATGGGATGCAAGCTAGGATAAAAGATGATGGCCCACCAGTTCTTGGCTTCGTTGTTTCATTACCATCTGTCCGAATCCAATGCAAACCTGCACGGGCCGGGCAGCTGTGATGATAGCCATGGCTCTTGGCTTTACATTGCTACTCTACCTGGGGCAGGCCCCTGAACACTGTCCCTGCTTCTTGGTCAGAAATTCTTAACTGAGCTACTAGAGTTCTATGCACTGCTCCAGAGTTAGTGGGGGATGGGTCTCTGAAATCCCTGGAATTGTGTGCAAAACATTGCATAATTGCATGGATGTCTTTATTTCCAGGAGAAGGTCCACAGGCTTCACCTATGACACAGAAAGATTCTCATTCAGGTATTTGAAGGATGAAGTGCCTCCTGCTCACCTTTCCTCCTTTGGGTTTCTTCCACTCCTGTGGCTCTGTGGGCAGCCTGTCCCTAGGGCCAGTGGGGCTGTGTGCCTCTTTGTTCACCTGGACATAGCACCACGCCTCTATCGACTGCCCTATTTACAATTACTGAGCTGACTGCAGAGAGCAAGTCTGCCTCTGACCTCTCCAGAAGGAGCCAGGCTTGCAGGTGTGATGTGGGCAAAAGCCCTCTGAGTCTGCAGGCTTACAGGAAAGAGCATGGGTGCTGGAGCCAAAGCCTTGCGCTGCATCCTGGACCTGCACCACTTTGACGAGATGATGACCCTCCCATAGACCATTCCCTCATTTACTGAATGTGGGGAAAGATGCTTCCCTGGAGGGTGGTATGAAGATTAGCTGAGATAATGGTTATGAAGTGCCAGGCTCTCCATAAATGTTAGCTGTTATCTGGCACAGTTGGGCCGAGAAATTTTCTTGGTGGTGTCCCTAGCAGGAAGTTGTCCAGCTCTGCCCAGGGAGCGGCCGCCTCCTGATGGGGCCCAGCCCCCACATGGACAGCTCTGGTGGTGACAAAGTCCTTATGTCAGCTAGGAAATCTTTGAGTCGAAGTGGCAGAAGTTAACTCAAATGGCTTGCCATAAAAGGGAATTTCTTGGTCTAAGAAGTTGGGAAGGGTATGCATGGGGGTGACCTCAAGGGCTCTATAGAGAGTCAAACAACATTGTCAAGGCTTCCCTTCTCTCCCTCCACAACTCCTGGCCCTGTTTCTCCATGCAATGCGGCCAACAAGCCTCAGCATACCTTATCCCCAGCCTGACACAGAGACATACATCTGTTCCCAGGGAAGGATGGGGACTGTCCAGAGACTGGATTGCCCATCCAGTGCTGACCACTGTGGGCAGAGCCATGGGCAGGTAAAATTGGTCAGGCTTTGTCACACAACCTGAGGATGGGAGACAGTGTCCTTGGAATGGTAGCCGTATTGAAACCACAGAGAATGTGGGAGGGTAGGATCCCCAAGCAGGGGTGGAAGGCAGGGAGGGAAGAGGAGAATGCTGTTTCTAGAAGCATATGGAACACCAGTAGATGCTCACTTCTCTTCTTCCTTATGTTTGGCCTGATTCTCCATCCCTCTAGCAACCTTCAGTCTAGCATCAGTCTTAGCTCTGTCCCCTGGCCTTCAAGGACAGACCTGTTTCTTCAGTGAGTCAGGCCCCTCTAAAATGTGAAGAGGCATCATGACCTCCCCCATCTTTTCTACAAGCAAAGTCGTTCTACTTCCTCCATCTCTGAGTGTGTGAGGGGCTCCCACCCCAAGCCCTCCGCTGCTTCCAGACAGAGGCAGCAATCCGGTGGAAGTTGGAATGGAGCAGACTGGAGGAGTACCTACTGAAATGCAGGTGAAAGTTTGGGGGCTTTAGTTCCCTGTGGTGCCGTCAGTGACCTGGTGGTCCCCTTAGCAACACAAGGGGATAGAACAGGGAGGAAGGACAAGGAATGAGGAGAATGTGGGTAGAAATAGGAGGAAGCAAAGAGGAGGAAGGGGGAAGAACAAAAGAGTGGGAGGAGGAAGGGAGGCAGAGGACGCAGAAGGAAAGGGGACAAGGAGTGACAAGGACAATGGGAAGAAAACTTCAGCTCTCTGGAAGCGCTTAGCCTGGGAAGCACAGTGAGAAGCTTTAATGGGTTCCCAGCTCATGCAGCTCAGACTGGACGCACAGAAGGAGCTTGAAGCTTAAAGTGGTCCCCCTAGGTGGCCAACTTGGGCTTCCTGGAAGAGGAGGCTTTAGAAGAAGATCACACAGGCTGGCTCTGGGAGTTTGTTACATGCAGCCCACACCCACCTCCGAAGGCCCATCTGGAGAGCAGGGGGCAGGCTGGCAAAGGAAGAGGCTTCTGCTCTCCTCCCTTCTCCTTCCTCTCCCAGTTGGGGTGCTCTGCAGAGTCACCCCTAGGCTAATGAGGAATCTTCCTGAAGTTTAAAACCAATTAAGTAACAAACGGCTTCTGATTAGTTATTTTTCTTGATGTGAATTTTAGTGAACAGCCTCTTCTCCCCTCCCTCCCCTCCAAGCACCCTGACGGTTAACCAGCTTTTGGTCCGCCTGGAAGAGCCTTCAGGGGGCTCTGCAAAGGCCAGGGAGAAGATGGGTAGGGTGGGCCCCTAGCAGCTTTACACAGCATGGCAAGCTCTGACAGTCAGCCTGCATCGTCCCTCACATTCCCAAGTGCCACTCTGTCCATAGGCGGGGGTTGCTCGCAGAAAGCAAGAGGCGAGGGGTGAGGGCACAGAGAGACTGGCACAGAGAGAAGGTGAAACACAGCCTGGGCCCTCCAACAGCTCATTCTGGTCAAAGTGGCTGAGCACAACTTGGAAAAAGTTAGTGCATGACAACAGCCAGAAGGGCTAGGTGAAAGCTGTGTGGCTAATTGGGTAGTGCCAAGTTGCAAGGTGGCAGAGGTGGGGACAGCGCTACTGGAGAAGACAAAATGGTGGGCAGAACTCAGTTTTCCGGGGATGTGCTGAGTGATTCTAAACAAGTGAGCCCTCCCCTCTGGCTTTCCAGGACTGTAGAGATGTTGGCTACATCCTCGGCTTTCCTCTGAGGACTCTTACGGCCCTCCAGTGCAGTGACACAGGGGAAGTCCGCCTGGGGGACTCCGCCTGGCGGAGCTGCACCTTCTCCATTGCACTGATCTCTCAGCCAGAGAAAGCCAGCAAACAGCTGCTGGACGCTTCTCAGCTACACACCATCTCACTTCACAGGCAGTGTAAGGGGGCCAGAGTTCTGAATTGCGTCTGCAGCCTGGACAAGAGGGCATGCTGCAGAGTCTCGGGGTTCAGTTCTCTTTATCCTAAAATGGGCATTCTCTAGGGTCCTCTCCTGAGACCCAGAGCGGTCTCTCGGGAGCTCTGCAGAGCTGGCTGTTGACCACCTCTCGCTGAGTACAGCTCTCTATTAAAAGGAGAATCAAGTCCACGGTGGTGGCTGGAAAAAGGATGTCGGGGAGAACACCTGCTGGGGTCCACTGATGAAAGAAATTAAGATGAATTTTTGTATGGGTTTCTTGTCACTGTCTCCCTTCTCTTTGTCCATCGCAGCAAACCTTCTTCTGCTCTCCCTCTCCTCCCCTGCCCCTCTCCTATCCATCCTTTCTTTCCCCCTTGACCCATGTGGACTCTGAGGAATGCCTGACTGTAGGTTCCACAGGGATCTGAGCAGGCCCTGGTGGCCCCCGGAAAGCCCAGTGGGTTTCACAGTGTTTCCCTGAAAGGCAGCCGTGAGGCCCAGGTCAGAGGAAAAGAGGCAGTATTTCTGGCTCAGACATCTGATGACAAATTTAGAGCAGCCACCTCTAAGCCCAGCCTCTTTGGCTTCTGTTTTGGGTGACCGGGCCAGCCTGGCCTGAAAGACTGACTTCCAAACAGGGCTCCGCAGCCCAGAGCTGGGCTGCTGTTCTAGGCCCTCAGATTCCCTTGCACCTAGGCTGCTCTGGTTGGCTTCCCTGCCCCACTCTCTGACGCATGCTAACTTTGTCCTCCTCATGCAGTGGTGATGGATGAGGGGATAGATAAGTCAGGTCTTTCTTGGTGGCAAGGGACAGAACCCAGTTCATACTAACTTGGGCACCAAAAGGGACTTTATTGGTAGATATGGTGATACCAGATTGTCCTTGTTAAGGAGCCAGGCAGCCAGAGTCAGGTATGGGATACTGGCAAACATATTTCAAGCAAAAGGAGTATTGAACAGTCAACCTAGGAAAGTGGAAATACTACTGGGCCACAGGAATATTATCCCCAGTGCTGCTGGGAATCTGTCTTCCTCCCTGTCTCTGCTTCTCCTGGACTGTAGCTCAGCTTCCTACACCTCCCAAGTATCGGCTTTCCCAACCTCAGCTCCCGGAGAGAAACAGGCTCTTATATCAGCACCGGTTCAAAATGTCCCAGGGAAGTCTGACCCTGGGACAGACTTTGGGTTGAGTTCTGTGGAGCACTTTATTGAGGTCAGAGGACACAGTAACAGAACAGCTGCTCCCGGGGGAGCCCTGTGTGTGGAAAGGGGAAGGGAGCAGCTTACTAGAAGAGGGACACCTCTTCTGTGGAAAGGGGAAGGGAGCAGCTTACTAGAAGAGGGACACCTCTTCTCAGAGCCTGAGAGGAGGAATGAAAAGACAAGTCATCAGGTAATCAGGTATCTACTCTATCTGCTCTCTCACCATAAGGACTGGAGAATGAATATATATATATATATATTTTCCAGGTCTTATTACAGGAGCTTAATGATTGCTACTCTCACCCATTCTGGTTTGCTAGGATCACAGACAGCTCGATATGCTTTCTCAGAGACTGCTCCTGTTTGTCATCTGGATGATGGCCCTGGTGACTCACACCTGCCATGTGGTCCCAGCATTCTTTTATCTTGGTCAGCTTTACTTAGCAGTTAGAGCAGAGACAAAAGATGGGGAACCCAAGCTTTGGAGTTAGATATGGCTGATTAAGTGGATGGAGTGTTACCACTAACTATCTGTGGGGTCTTAGACAATGTCTCTGAGGTCCCACTTCTTACCAGTAAAAAAAAAAAAAAAAAAATTGGAGAAGATAATAGTGTCTGACAACAGGGGCATGGTACAGGTTAAAATGATGAATTAAGCTCTTGGCACACAGTTGGCGCTCTGTAAGTGACAGCCATACCCCAGTCTAGAGTCTTCTTAGCTCCCTTTTCAAACAGCAGGATCACAATATCCAAGCAGGGGCTGTTTGCAGCAGGTGGCGGGGGGAGGGGGACTCTCTTCCAGTCCCAGAACCTCAGTCCCCATCCCCAGCAAAGCCCACACACATCTCTTTCATCCGACTCTGGGAATTCTGTTTCCTGGGAGGATGCGAAGGCCCTGGTGACAGCCCTCAGGCCTGCGAGTTGTAAAGTGACCAGTGAGTTCCAAAGAGACACCAGAGTTACAGGAAAATTTCAAGAGGAGTTTATTGGGCTAGTGATGGCATGGGGCTTAGCATCTCAAATCATGCCGCCCCAAACAAGCTCAAGGGTTTGCTTTTAAAGGCAAAAACTACACTTTTGGGTGGGGAGAAAAGAGCAGGACCCTGGCACCTAGCCAAGCAGGATTTCAGAAGCAAAGCAGGCTCCTTAAACTAAGGTTATCTTTAGAACAATTTTGGGTGTAGGGTCCAAATTTCTTATAAGTCAGTTGCAGGCCTCCTAACTGTTAAGCCTGCACAATAACTTCCCTAAAATGGACAAAAAATAGTAAAATGCTGAGGCTAAGGAGTTTTATTTCATTATAGATTAGAAGCACAAGCCAGTCCTGGGTAGCTTACAATGCAAAGGTGGGTCCCTTATAACACTATGGGCCTCAGGGAAAACAACTGGTTGCTCAGAGCTTGTCCCGAGAATGGACCAGGGGAGGGGGACCTGCATGGGACCCTGGCCACATCTGTCCTGAGGAAACTACAGCTTCTAAACATGTTAGGCCACAGGGAAAACCCTGACACAAGATCCTCAGAGCCACAGTCTACAACTGTGCTCAAGTCAGCCTTGCATATAGGCCCAGCCTGTCCCTTCGGAGGGGCTGGCCATGGCCAGGTATAGGATATTGGCAGATACACCCCAGCCCCACCCGCTCTGGGCCAGCACCCCTGAGCTCTTGGTTGGTAGTTGTAATAGTGATAGGAATGGAGGATCAAATACATGGCACACGTATGCAAGCACACCCTCAGATACACACGTACTGGCAAGCCCAGACCAGAAGCCCTACCTGAAGCCTCCAAGATGCCTGATAATGGTAATTGAGCCTGCATTTACAGAGCACTTACCACATGCTGGCCCCAGGCTAACCTCTCCCTGCTTGTTGTTATTTTCTTGAATCCTTTCCATACCCTGGAAGTGGGTATTTGTATCCCTGTCACAGGGATGAGGGAATGGAAGCCCCAGGGTTAAGTAGCTTGCCCAAGGTCATGCAGAGTGTCTGAGCCAGCATTCAATCCCCCATCTGCCTTATTCCAAAACCCTGTTGCTCTGCTGCTCACGTGGGCACCACAGCAGACACTGTTCAGTGAAGGAGAGATTCAAATTTAATGGAAGATTCTCCAGGAAAGCACCTTGGTTCTTAGAGGCCTGGAGAGGACCAGCCTCAAAACTACCGGGTGAAGTCATTGCAAATGCATGTTCTTGGGTCCCATCCCCTCCCTCCATGCACCTACTTTCTCTGTTGACTCAGTGGAGTTGGGGACCTAGGGATATGCATTGTAACAAGCTTTCTAACTTCCATGAAAAATAGCTTCCTTCTGCATTATAAAATAATCTAACACTGCTCATTGTGAGGTAATTGAATTCATATGAGGCTCAAGACTCTGCATTTTAATACGTTCTCCAGGAGAGACCCATGCTCACTGAAGTTGAAAACATTTGCTCAGGGCTTTGAACACATGGTCTTGTTCAGGTTGGTCCCAGGGTTCTGCACAGAGGACCCTGAGACCTCACAGTTCGAAGTTTAGAAGGAAGGTGCACCCCCACTGCCAGCTTGCACAAAGCTCCTCAAGCTCCCATAGGCTCTGGGGACCCAGCCTCACAACGGGGAGGGAGTAGCAGTGAGTAGGGAAGTGCAGCCCTCAGCTGCTCTGCGCAGGACCCTCTCCCAGGAAGGCCCTAGCTCCTCCCTGAGCTCCTCCCACATCATTCTGCCAGACTTACAGAGCTCCTCTTCCAAGACTGTCCTCCCCCCTGGTAATTGGACCCTCGGGCCACTGACATTTAAAGAAATGTTCTTGACCTTTTCAGCAGTTCCATAAAATGACAAAACGGAATTCTAAATATGACTGCAGACTCCTACTTGCCCAGACCTCAGTAGAGACTCATTTTCTAGGCTAATTGAAGAATGAGAGAAAGCAGCAAAATAGTTAGCCAACAAGGTGATCTTCTCAAATGTCTCTCCTTTGGTCACCACACCATTATGGACTCAGTCCCCACCACCACCCTCACCACCAACACATCCTTCCCTCCCTCCGGGGGCACTCAGGACCACTGTCCACAGCTCACCATTGTCACCTTAATCATATCATCACATTAAATGTGCAGGATGTAAGCTCTTGAATCTTGCATTGTACATATTTCCAGGATCTCCCATCCCCTTCTCCCATGGAGCCAGATGAAATAATGGAGAAAGACCAACCACCAGCTCTGGAGAGGGCACAAGGAAGGGACACCCTCTCTCAGAAAGAGAGAATGAATGTATTAAAGACAGTTTTAGGAAATACAGAAAACTTAAAAACAGATCAGATATGAAATCAGGACTGCCCCTTTACATTTACAGAGCTTAGGTCAGGAGTTAAAATTCACATGATTTCCCCATGTTTCCAAGAAAAGTTTTGTCATCTGAAACAAGAGTCCATCAATTCCAACCTGCAGGACAAATTCAGCCCTCTGCTGACTTTTTTATGTGCTTCTTGAACTAAAAATGGTTTTCACACTTTGAAATAACAGCTTTGTTGAGATATAATTCATATAGCATAAAGTTCACCCTCTTAGAGTGTGTAATTCAGTGGTTTCCACTGTCTTCACAGAACTGTACAGTCATCACCACTATTTAATTCCCCCAAAAGAACTCAGTTCCCATAGCAGTCACTCCCCATTCCCCCAGATCTCCTGGTCCCTGCAACCAGCAGTCTACTTTCTGGCTCTGTGAAGTTGCATGTTCTGAATATGCCTCCTCACTCATGTTGCATCATGTGTCCTACATGTCGCATGCATAAATAATATTCCATTGTGTCAAAATATGTGTGGTGTTTACTGCTGTCACTTCTGATACCAAATGTGTGGTTTCTCCATTCTGGTACAAAATGACATGTCATTTTTTCACACCAACAACCAATTCTCAGACGCTAACTGGGTGTCTGACAACTCAATGCAATGGTGACACTATCTGGCGTTGGCACAGACCCCACAGGTCAAGGGCTCAGTCCCACAAGACCGACCCCTCTTTAAATACCAGCTACATGTGGGATGCCAGGCTACTAACACTTCTGCCCTTCTGACTACAAATTCAGGAGCTTCCACACCCCCTCAGGTTTGACAATTCACTAGAATAATTCATAGAATGCAGGAAAATGCCTTACTTAGAGTTGTTGGTTTATTATAGAGGATACAAGTGAACAGCCAGATGAAAAAAGATGCATAGGACAAGACACAGGGTGAGATGCAGCCTCCCTGCCTTTGCCAGGTGCACATATCCCCAGCACAGGCACATCTCGGCGAAACTGCAGACTGGGTTCGAGACCACTGCAATAAAGCAAGTATCACCATCAAGTGAATTGTAATCCTTTTACTGGTGGGGGTGGGGGTGGGGGTGGGGTCTTGCCTTCAATTTGTGGAAAACACAGCATCTCTGAAGTGCAATAAAGCAAAGCTCAATATGGGCCTGAGACTGTGTGCTATATATTGCTCGTAGAATCTCAAATATATAAAATCTAGATCTTTACCAAAAGTGTTTGCAACCCTTGGTAGAGAAAATTCTAAATTATTTATTGAATTAAAAGGCAAAATACAAGTAATAATTAGTGAATACCAAGAATTTAAATCCAAAATTATGTAACTAAAGCTGAAATTTTTTTAAAGGTTATTACATTCTAAGTGTTTTTATTGAAAGCAGTCACAATTTTAGCATTCATTGTCCACCTAGTTGCCAAAGTTAATAATCAACACTGTGCTTCCAGGATACTATGTCTAGATCTAACATATACAAATTTACAAACAGCATGAATTATTTCAGTTTGCAAAATGTCCTTCAGCCGTCATATACAACTCCTGTGAATATTATGCTAATTCCCGCTTGCCTCCAGAAGGATGAGAGAGAAATGGTGTCCAGGCACTACTGGAACAGACTCTTCATTATGCAAGAATATACTGCGTTCACACTTTCTAAGAGGAAAGATTTGACAGTGTAAATAATGTCTTTTCTCTCCTGTAAGTGCCTCCGCTGCTAGAATCCTGCAGACTCTCGGCAGTGGGCCGTTTCCAGCCTTGGGAGCAGCCCAGCTCAAGTGCCTCCTGAGTCTCTGAATGCAGACACCTGTACCTAGAGGCCTGAGGACAAAAAGGGTGGAGAAACAATTCCCTGAGGAATTGTCTTAGTCACCAGAGTGAGGTAAGAACTGTGGGTCACTCGCGCGGGGCCTCAGCACGGGACCCAGAGTGACAGAGGTCCCTGTGCATTCTGTAATAAATTTATTTTCTGAGTGTTTGAGATATGTGGGAACCACTAAAGAACAAGGTCTTGCTCGGGTCTGAAAGTAATACTGTATTATTTTATTAGAAGATATTGGGGGGATTAATATTAATTTCTCTAGGTATGCTAAAGGTATCATAGTAATTTGTTAGTCACCCATGAACACTGAAGTATTTATGGAAGGAATGGAATGATGTCTGGAATTAGCTTTGTAATGCTGCTGTCAACAAGTCATGAGATAAACTAGAAAAGTTGTCAGATTATTAATATTAATAATTGTTGAGGCACTGGCTGGTTGGCTCAGCAGTAGAGTGTCAGCCTGGCGTGTGGAAGTCCTGGGTTCGATTCCCAGCCAGGGCACTCAGGAGAGGCGCCCATCTGCTTCTTCACCCCTTCCCCTCTCCTTCCTCTCTGTCTCTCTCTTCCCCTCCCACAGCCAAGGCTCCATTGGAGCAAAGTTGGCCCGGGCGCTGAGGATGGCTCCATGGCCTCTGCCTCAGGCGCTAGAATGACTCTGGTTGCAATGGAGCAATGCCCCCAATGGGCAGAGCATTGACCCCTAGTGGGCATACTGGATGGATACCAGTTGGACGCATGTGGGAGTCTGTCTCTCTGCTTCCTTGCTTCTCACTTCAGCAAAATACAAAAAAAAAAAAAAAAAGGTTGAAACGAGGTGATGAGATGAGGGTTAATTTTACCCTTTTCTCTACTTTATCTGTGTTTGAAATTTTTTAGTATGCAACATTAAAAATAATAAAACAAAATGTAAAAGGACCAGAAGATTATGGGGCAGAGAAGAGGGTGCAGAGATGTTCCTTGTCTCCTGGGAGGGTGGCCACATGTTTCTTCCCAAGAGTGATTGGGCAAGGCCGCAAGAACCCCCATGAAGGGAACTGAGGCCCCAATACAAGAAACTTTAAGTACCAGCCGGCTCCATAACAATGGAGGCTAGCATTTAGACCTGAAGTAAAGGACTCACTAAAACATTCCAAGATTCTGGTTGGGCATGTAACCAGCTGATGTTATGGACCACCTCAATCCTGCCTTCCACTGATAGGGTCTCTTTAGGGACAGGCTTCCCAATGAAGACTGCGGGTGAGAATACGATCAAAAGTGCCTGGGGTGACAGAAAATCCCTCAGAACTCTTCCTACCCCAGGGTATTTGAAAAAAAATCCTCTTAGCACAATAAGAATAGGGGGAAGCATTCTCACCCTGTAGAAGGATATTAATCAATAACCTAAAGGAAATAAATGAGAACCATTCCTTTTAAACTCGGAAGTAAGACAAGGATGCCCACAAATATTACTTCTTTTCAGTAAGGTTATGGAGATCCTAGCCATCACAGGAGCAAAATAAAAGATGTTGGAGAGAAAAAGAAAATATAATTAACAGTTCAAATGCTATAGAAATGTTTACCTGAAATCTATGTACTCTTATTGATCGATGTCACCCTGTTAAATTTAATTTTCTAAATTAAAAAAAAAAAGAAAATGTTTCTCTAGTAAAGCATAAGACCATTAAGGCAGAGCTGTCAAACACATATTGAAACTAAAGAAGGAAAACCATAATTATTTGCAGAATATTGTTCGCATAGAAAAATTCAAGAACTAAAAGTAGGGAAGGTGAGAATAGTCAAATAGCAATTTCATTCATATGCAGCAGCATTAAATACTTTTTTTTTTTTTCAGTGAGAAGGGAGGCAAAGAGACAGACTCCCACATGTACCCTGACCAGGATCCACCCAGCAAGCCCACCATAGGATAATGCTCTGCCCATCTGGGACGTTGTTCCATTGCTCAGCAACCAAACTCTTCTTAGCGCCTGAGGCAGAGGCCATAGAGCCATCCTCAGTGCCTGGGGCCAAGTCACTCCAATCAAGCCATGGCTGTGGAAGAAGGGGAAGAAAGAGAGAGAGAGAGAAAGGAAGAGAGAAAAGCAAGAGGGGGAAGGGTGGAGAAGCAGATATGTGCCCCAACCGGGAATTGAACCCACGACATCCACACGCTGGGCCAAGACTTTACCACTGAGCCAAGCAGCCAGGGCCAGAATAAAATACTTATAAATGGGGGCTGATATTTTCCACACATATAAGAGACAATAAAAGGCACCTGCCAATCAATGAGAAAAAGGCAACAAAGTTTAAAAATAAAAAATGGTGATGTCTCTCAGCCCAGAAATCAGTCCTCAAAAAGGCATATCACAATAAAGGAAGTCTACATGGTAACTACACTTAAGCAAAAGGACTCAATCTTATTAGTAATCAAGGAAATGCACATTAAAGCCACAATGAGATTCTATTATACATCTATCAGCTGAATAGAAATATTTTTAAAAATCTGTTGTTACTTGGCACTGGCTACGCAGAGGTCCCCAAACTTTTTACACAGGGGGCCAGTTCACTGTCCCTCAGACCGTTGGAAGGCCGACACATACAGTGCTCCTCTCACTGACCACCAATGAAAGAGGTGCCCCTTCCGGGAGTGCGGCGGGGGGGGGGGGGGGGCAGATAAATGGCCTCAGGGGGCCACATGCGGCCCGTGGGCCATAGTTTGGGGACGCCTGGTAGTGCAGGGCACTCTCTTACACCATTGATGGGAGTGTAAATTGGCACAGCCCTTTTGGAAAACTGGCATTTTCTAGTAAGTTTAAGACATGAGTACCCGATGATTCAGAAAATTCTGTGTAAGAATGGAAAAATAAAGAATGTACACAGACAGGAATGTTCCCAGCAGCATTGCCTACAACAGCCTC
The DNA here is from genome assembly GCF_036850995.1 of Saccopteryx leptura. Classification (NCBI taxonomy): domain Eukaryota; kingdom Metazoa; phylum Chordata; class Mammalia; order Chiroptera; family Emballonuridae; genus Saccopteryx; species Saccopteryx leptura. Next base: position 126,962,880 of record NC_089508.1, read on the forward strand.
GAACTAGAAACACCCCAAATGTCCATCAATGGAAGGATAGATAAACTGTAGCATATTTTCAAATGGAACAAAACAAACCCAGCTACAATCAACAATGTCAATGAATCTCACAGGCACAATTTTGATCAAAATAAGCCAAATAAGATACACAGGAATAAACACTATATGATTTCATTTATATGATATTTAAAAACTAGTGTAACTACACTACCTCATCTAGGCTTGCATTCTTAAATTGGATGTGAGTACTCTAAGTGTCCAGATAATGGATGCCACTTGGGAACTAAAGGGGTGCAGTTAGGAAAGGGCATGCATAGGTGCTTCAGTGGTGCTAGAAATAGTCTTTTTTTTAAATTAATTTTACTAGGGTGACATCAATAAATCAAGGTACATATGTTCAAAGAAAACATGTCCAGGTTATCTTGTCGATCAATTATGTTGCATACCCATCACCCAAAGTAAGATTGTCCTCCGTCGCCTTCTATCTAGTTTTCTTTCTGCCGCCCCTCCCCTCCCCTTCCCCTCTTCCTCCCCCCCCCCCCCCCTGTCAACCACCACACTCTTGTCAATGTCTCTTAGTCTCATTTTTATATCCCACCTACGTATGGAATAATGCAGTTCTTGGTTTTTTCTGATTTACTTATTTCACTCCGTATAATGTTATCAAGATCCCACCATTTTGTTGTAAATGATCCGATATCATTATTTCTTATGGCTGAGTAGTATTCCATAGTGTATATGTGCCACATCTTCTTTATCCAGTCTTCTATTGAAGGGCTTTTTGGTTGTTTCCATGTCTTGGCCACTGTGAACAATGCTGCAATGAACATGGGGCTGCATGTATCTTTATGTATCAATGTTTCTGAGTTTTTGGGGTATATACCCAGTAGAGGGATTGCTGGGTCATAAGGTAGTTCTATTTTCAGTTTTTTGAGGAACCACCATGCTTTCTTCCATAATGGTTGTACTACTTTACATTCCCACCAACAGTGAATGAGAGTTCCTTTTTCTCCACAGCCTCTTCAACATTTGCTATTACCTGTCTTGTTGATAATAGCTAATCTAACAGGTGTGAGGTGGTATCTCATTGCAGTTTTGATTTGCATTTCTCTAATAACGAATGAAGATGAGCATCTTTTCATATATCTGTTGGCCATTTGTATTTCTTCCTGGGAGAAGTGTCTGTTCATGTTCTCTTCCCATTTTTTTATTGGATTGTTTGTTTGTTTATTGTTGAGTTTTATGAGTTCTTTGTATATTTTGGATATTAGGCCTTTATCTGAGCTGTTGTTTGAAAATATCATTTCCCATTTAGTTGGCTGTCTGTTTATTTTGTTGTCAGTTTCTCTTGCTGAGCAAAACCTTTTTATTCTGATGTAGTCCCATTCATTTATTTTTGCCTTCACTTCCCTTGCCTTTGGAGTCAAATTCATAAAATGCTCTTTAGAACCAAGGTCCATGAGTTTAGAACCTATGTCTTCTTCTATGTACTTTATTGTTTCAGGTCTTTGATCCATTTTGAATTAATTTTAGTACAAAGGGACAAACTATAGTCGAGTTTCATTCTTTTGCATGTAGCTTTCCAGTTTTCCCAGCACCATTTGTTGAAGAGGCTTTCTTTTCTCCGTTGTGTGTTGTTGGCCCCTTTATCAAAAATTATTGGACCATATATATGTGGTTTTATTTCTGGACTTTCTATTCTGTTCCATTGGTCTGAGTGTTTATTTTTCTGCCAATAACATGCTGTTTTGATTGTCGTGGCTCTATAATGTAGTTTGAAGTCAGGTATTGTAATGCCCCCAGCTTCGTTCTTTTTCTTTAGGATTGCTTTGGCTATTCCGGGGTTTGTTTGTTTTTTTGTATTTTTCCAAAGCTGGAAACGGGGAGAGACAGTCAGACAGACTCCTGCATGTGCCTGACCAGGATCCACCCGGCACGCCCACCAGGGGGCGACGCTCTTCCCACCAAGGGTCGATGCTCTGCCCCTCCGGGGCGTCGCTCTGTTGCGACCAGAGCCACTCTAGCGCCTGGGGCAGAGGCCAAGGAGCCATCCCCAGCACCCGGGCCATCTTTGCTCCAGTGGAGCCTCGCTGCGGGAGGGGAAGAGAGAGACAGAGAAGAAGGAGAGGGGGAGGGGTGGAGAAGCAGATGGGCGCCTCTCCTGTGTGCGCTGGCCGGGAATCGAACCCGGGACTTCTGCACACCAGGCTGATGCTCTACCACTGAGCCAACCGGCCAGGGCTATTCGGGGTTTTTTATAGTTCCATATAAATCTGATGATTTTTTTGTTCCATTTCTTTAATAAATGACATTGGAATTTTGATAGGAATTGCATCAAATTTGTATATTGCTTTGGGTAATATGGCCATTTTGATTATATTTATTCTTCCTATCCAAGAACAAGGATCTTCCATCTCATTGTATCTTTTTCGATTTCCCTTAACAATGCTTTGTAGTTTTCATTATATAGGTCCTTTACATTCTTTGTTATGTTTATTCCTAGGTATTTTTTGTTGTTGTTGTTGCAATCGTGAAGGGGATTATTTTTTGAGTTTGTTCTCAAATGTTTCATTGTTGGCATATAGAAAGGCTATGGACTTTTGTATGTTAATTTTGTATCCTGCAACCTTACTATATTGACTTATTGTTTCTAGATTCTTTAGGGTTTTCGATGTATAGGATCATGTCATTTGCAAAGTGATACCTTTACTTCTTCTTTTCAGATATGGGTGCCTTTTATTTCTTTCTCTTGTCTGATTGCTCTGGCTAGAACCTCTAAATTAAATTAGAGTGGAGAGAGTGGACAACCCTGTCTTGTTCCTGATTTGAGGGAGAAAGCCTTCAGTTTTGTGCCATTTAATATGATGTTAGCTGATGGTTTATCATATATGGCCTTTATCATGTTGAGATATTTTCCTTCTATACCCATTTTGTTGAGAGTCTTAAACATAAAATTGTGTTGTATTTTATCAAATGCCTTTTCTGCATCTATTAATAAGATCATGTGGTTTTTGTTCTTTGTTTTGTTGATATGGTGTATTATGTTAACCGTTTTACGTATGTTGAACTATCCTTGAGATTCTGGAATGAATCCCACTTGATCATGATGTATTATTTTTTTAATATGTTGTTGTATTTGATTTGCTAGTATTTTGTTTAGTATTTTAGCATCTGTATTCATTAGAGATATTGGTCTGTAGTTTTCTTTTTTTGTGCTGTCCTTGCCCGGTTTCTGTATGAGGGTTATGTTGGCCTCATAAAATGTGTTTGGAAGTATAGCTTCTTCTTCAATTTTTTGGAAGACTTTGAGTAGAATAGGAACCAAGTCTTCTTTGAATGTTTGATAGAATTCACTAGTATAACCATCTGGGCCTGGACTTTTATTTTGGGGGAGGTTTTTAATAGTTTTTTCTATTTCTTCCCTACTAATTGGTCTGTTTAGGCTTTCTGCTTCTTCTTGACTCAGTCTAGGAAGGTTATATTGTTCTAGGAATTTATCCATTTCTTCTAGATTGTTCAATTTAGTGGCATAAAGTTTTTCATAGTATTCTACAATAATTCTTTGTATATCTATGATATCCGTGGTGATTTCTCCTCTTTCATTTTGGATTTTGTTTATATGAGTCCTTTCTCTTTTTTCCTTGTTAAGTCTTGTCACAGGTTTGTCAATTTTGTTGATCTTTTCAAAGAACCAGCTCTTTGTTTTATTAATTTTTTCTATAGTTTTTCTGTTCTCTATTTCATTTATTTCTGCTCTGATTTTTATTATCTCCTTTCTTTGGCTGGTTTTGGGTTGTCTTTGTTCTTCTTTTTTCCAGTTCCTTAAGGTGTGAAGTTAAGTGGTTCACTTGGGCTCTCTCTTGTTTGTTCATATAGGCCTGAAGTGATATGAACTTTCCTCTTATCACTGCTTTTGCTGCATCACATAGATTCTGATATGTCGTATTGTCATTTTCATTTGTCTGTATATATCTTTTGATCTCTGCGCTTATTTCTTTTTTGACCCATTCATGTTTTAAAAGTATGTTGTTTAGGTTCCACACTTTTGTGAGGTTTTTTTCCTCTTTTTTGCAGTTGAATTCTAGTTTCAAGGCTTTATGATCAGAAAATATGCTTGGTACAACTTTGATTTTTCTGAATTTGCTGATATTATTTTTGTGGCCCAACATATGGTCAATTCTTGAGAATGATCCATGTACACTGGAGAAAAATGTATACTCTGTCATTTTGGGATGAAATGTCCTGTAGATGTCTATCATATCCAGGTGCTCTAGTGTTTTGTTTAAGGCCACTCTATCTTTGTTGGTTCTCTGTTTGGATGACCGATCTAGAGCTGTCAGCGGTATATTGAGGTCTCCAAGTATGATTGTATTTTTGTCAGTTTTTGTTTTAAGGTCAATAAGTAGCTGTCTTACATATTTTGGAGCTCCTTGGTTTGTTGCATATATATTAAGAATTGTTATGTCTTCTTGATTCTGCGTCCCCTTAATCGTTATGAAATGACCATTTTTGTCTCTGAGTACTTTTTCTGTCTTGTAGTCAGCATTATCAGATATGAGTATTGCTACGCCTGCTTTTTTTTGGATGTTATTTGCTTGGAGTATTGTTTTCCAGCCTTTCACTTTGAATTTGTTTTTATCCTTGTTGCTTAGATGAGTTTCTTGTAGGCAGCATACAGTTGGATTTTCTTTTTTTTTTTCACTTTAACTGTTTTTTATTTTTTATTTATTTATTTTATAAATAAATTTTTATTTTAATGGGGTGACATCAATAAATCAGGGTACATATATTCAAAGAAAACATTTCCAGGTTATCTTGTCATTTAGTTCTGTTGCATACCCATCACCCAAAGAGAGATCATCCTCCATCACCCTCTATCCAGTTTTCTTTGTACCCCTCCCCCTCTCCTTCCTCCCCTCCCCCCAACCCCTGTAACCACCCCACGCCTGTCCATGTCTCTTAGTCTCGTTTTTATGTCCCACCAATGTATGGAATCCTGCAGTTCTTGTTTTTTTCTGATTCACTTATTTCACTCCGCATACTGTTATCAAGATTCCACCATTCTGCTGTAAGTGATCCGATGTCATCATTTATTTTAGCTGAATAGTATACCATGGTGTATATGTGCCCCATCTTCTTTATCTAGTCTTCTATTTTTTTTTTTACAGTGATTAAAAGCCTTTAAGCAAACTCTTGGCCAATACAGCAAGAATCCATAAAAGAGTAGTGTCCTTAACATGTTCACCGAGTCCAAGTTGGCCCCATCACCATGCCAAATTCCTGAAAAATGCAACCCAACCACAGTTCAATCTGTTAGGAGCTGTCACAGGGAGCAGGAGTCCAGGAAAAGTCCACATCCAGGAAAAGTCCTCATGGCATTGGAATTGTTGTCACCATTCTATACTTTGCAGCTCATGTCCAAGTCCCAATGACCGCTGCTTCTAGCTGGTAATGATTCAGGTAGACTGGAAAAGCCATTTGCAACATGCGTGGATATGGAGCTTCTGTTCTCCTCTGCCTGGAGAGATGAGACCAGGTTGCTTTTCCCTGGAGCTCTGCGACTGTGGCATGGTAAAGAGAACCTTGGGGTACACTAAGCTGGGTGGCAAAGGCAGATTCATAATAGAAGTTGGCAAAAGGGGGAAAGAGAGCTCTAAATTAGGAATAGGTCCCAGCCTGAAATATGAGTGGGGCATTGAGGTAGGAGGGATAAAGGAAACACTATATTTTAAGCAAAGCAGCAAAAAATAGGACTATCAACACCCACAACAGAGATCTTTGAGGGAAGAATAAAAAACCTGACTATTCAGGCAAAACATAGTTAGGTGGCCCTTGTGCAAATGAGATCAGTTTACCTGCTTCTTGGAAGAAATACCCTAGGCTCGTCCACAGTGTCATAGATGGGGCTGACGGCCCTGGGCACCTTCAGCCTTCAGTGGCTAAACCCAGCATTCTGGGCAAGGTTAGGTCATAGGTGGCTGGAGCAGGGCTGGAAGAGACTGAACCCTCCCTTAGAGGAGCGAGGGGGAAGCCTACCTTCCAGTGTCCCTGTTTCCTCACAGCAGAGGCATGTTAGCCTGGCAGGCTTTAGCTCAATGACCTTCCTTTCCACTATTGAAGCAGGACCCAGATGGCATCCTATGAGACCCCTTTGGGGTATTGGAGCCTTTAAGGGTGTATCCTAAAAGCTGGTAGTTCCCCTGATCTCTATTGGGCTTTTTCTGCCTCTAGGTATCTTAAAAGCCATGCTTAGAAGATCTCGCTGAGGGGTTTGAGGATCCCCATCCGCCTATATAAATCTTTTCCATATATCTGGAGCTATTTGGAAAAAGACAAAACAGTGTTATTAGCTGGATCTAATAAAGAAGGTAGTAGTTTGCAGGCAAAAAAGATTTGGTGTCTCCTGTTCATCAGCATTCAAAAGAAATGTAAATTTTTTTTTTAAGTAAAAAGCATGATATGGTAGACCCGTAGGAGTTCCAGGATATGACTACCCCCTTTTAAATTTTTTTTTAAATTGACCTTAAAATGTTTGCTGAGTACACTTTAATAATACCTTAACTTTAAAGATTGTAAGCATGACAAAATACAGTAAATGCTTTTGCTCCATATGCAGGAGCATTTTCAGTTTAGCCAGTTTAGGAAATCCAATAATAGAACAATGCATACAGACAATGAGCTATAACATGCTTAGCAGCCTCTTCTGTTCTGACAGAGGTTACTATAGATCCAGAATATGTATCCACTGTAATGTGGACATACGACTGTTTGCCAAATGAAGGTATATGAGTAACATCCATCTGCCAAAGTTGTCCTGGTAGGGGTCCTTGAGGGTTAACTCCAAATGAAGGGGCAGTATAGGACCCCTTGGACAGGATTTCCCAATCTGCCGTGCTGCTTCTCGAGAAAGTTGAAACTGTTTACACCGGGCTGCAGCGTTCTGGTGATGAATAGTATGAGACTGACTTGCTCGGTCTGTCATGGTTGCTCCATATAATTTTCTTTTGGGTAGCTTGATCAACAAGGGCATTCCTAGGCCCTGGCTGGTTGGCTCAGTGGTAGAGCATTGGCCTGGTGTGCAGGATTCCCGGGTTCAATTCCCAGTCAGAGCACACAGAAGAAGCGCCCATCTACTTCTCCACCCCTCCCCCTCTCCCTCCTCTCTGTCTCTCTCTTTCCCTCCCTCAGCCAAGGCTCCACCAGAGCAAAGCCACCCCAGGCACTAAGGATGGCCCCATGGCCTCCACCCCAGGTGCTATTATGGCTCTGGTTGCAACAGAGCAACACCCCAGATGGGCAGAGCATTCCCCCGCCCCCCCCACCCCCACCCCCCGTAGGCATGCCAGGCAGATCCCGGTCAGGCGCATGCGGGAGTTCGTCTGACTGCCTCCCCATTTCCATCTTCAGAAAAATACAAAAAATAAATAAATAAAAGAAAAAATACAACAACAACAACAACAACAAAAAAAAAAAAAAAAAAAAAAAGAAGAAGAGAGAGGGAAAGAAAAAGGGCATTCCCTTGTGCTAAAGCTCCAGGGAGCATGAAGTGAGCTTGAGTATGTCCTATGAAACATGGAGCTCTATGTTGACATATAAGTCTTTGAAGAAGGAGGAACTGCTGAAATAGTTCATCAGCATTTGTCCCTAAGACAGCAGTCTTTATAGTGGAAACACCATAAGTAAATATTTGCTGTCTGTCTATAGATTAAGGGGGGAATATGGCAAATGCTGAAAAGCCATGATCTTTGTGACCGTTTCCTCCCCCAACCCCCTCCCTCCCTTCCCCCCGCCCTGTAGCCCCAACACTGTTGTCCATGTCTCTGAGTCTCATCTTTATGTCCCACCTATGTATGGAATCATATAGTTCTTAGTTTTTTCTGATTATACTTTCGCTCAGTATAATGTTATCAAGGCCCATCCATGTTGTTGTAAAAGATCCTATGTCATCATTTCTTATGACTGAGTAGTATTCCATAGTGTGTGTGTGTGTGTGTGTGTGTGTGTGTGTGTGTGTGTGTGTGTATATATATATATATATATATATATATATATATATATATATATATATATCTCAAAGCTTTTTAATCCACTCGTCCTCTGATGGACACTTGGGCTGTTTCCAGATCTTTGCTATTGTGAACAATGCTGCCATAAACATGGGGGTGCATTTCTTCTTTTCAAACAGTGCTATGGTGTTCTTGGGGTATATTCCTAACAGTGGTATAGCTGGGTCAAAAGGCAGTTCGATTTTTAATTTCTTGAGGAATCTCCATACTGTTTTCCACAGTGGCTGCACCAGTCTGCTTTCCCACCAGCAGTGCAGGAGGGTTCCCTTTTCTCCACATCCTCGCCAGCACTTATTCAGTGTTGTTTTATTGATGAGCGCCATTCTGACTGGTGTGAGGTGATATTTCATTGTGGTTTTAATTTGCATTTCTCTAATCATTAGTGATGTTGAACATTTTTTCATATGCCTATTGGCCATCTGTGTGTCCTCTTTGGAGAAGTGTCTATTCATTTCTTTTGCCCATTTTTGGATTGGATTGTTTGTCTTCCTGGTATTACGTTTTACAAGTTCTTTATAAATTTTGGTTATTAACCCCTTATCAGACGCAATGTCAAATATATTCTCCCATTGTGTAGTTTGTCTTTTTATTCTGTTCTTATTGTCTTTAGCTGTGCAGAAGCTTTTTAGTTTGATAAAGTCCCATTTGTTTATCCTGTCTTTTATTTCACTTGCCTGTGGAGACAAATCAGCAAATATATTGCTGCGAGAGATGTCAGAGAGCTTACTGCCTATGTTTTCTTCTAAGATGCTTATGGTTTCACGGCTTACATTTAAGTCTTTTATCCATTTTGAGTTTATTTTTGTGAGTGGTGTAAGTTGGTGGTCTAGTTTCATTTTTTTGCAGGTAGCTGTCCAATTTTCCCAACACCATTTGTTGAAGAGGCTGTCTTTACTCCAATTGTATTTTCTTACCTCCTTTGTCAAATATCAGTTGTCCATAGAGCTGTGGGTTTATTTCTGGGTTCTCTGTTCTGTTTCATTGATCTATGTGCCTGTTCTTATGCCAGTACCATGCAAGTACAATGGCCTTATAATATAACTTGATATCTGGAAGTGTGATACCTCCCGCTTTATTCTTCCTTTTCAAGATTGCTGAGGCTATTCGTGTTCTCTTTTGGTTCCATATAAAGTTTTGGAATATGTGTTCTATATCTTTGAAGTAAGTCATTGGTATTTTAATCAGTATTGCATTGAATTTATAAATTGCTTTGGGTAATATAGACATTTTAATGATGTTTATTCTTCCTAACCATGAGCACGGTATATGTCTCCACTTATTCGTATCTTCTCTGATTTCTTTTATCAATGTTTTATAATTTTCCGAGTACAAGTCTTTAATCTCCTTCGTTAGATTTATTCCTAGGTATTTTATTTTTTTGGTTGCAATGGTAAAGGGGATTGATTCCTTGATTTCTCTTTCTGACAGTTCATTATTAGTGTATAAAAATGCCTCTGATTTCTGAGTATTGATTTTATATCCTGCCACCTTGCCGAATTCATTTATCAGGTCTAGTAGTTTTTTGACTGAGACTTTAGGGTTTTCTATATACAATATCATATCATCTGCAAATAATGATAGTTTTACTTCTTCTTTTCCAATTTGGATGCCTTTTATTTCCTTTTCTTGTCTGATTGCTGTGGCTAGAACTTCCAGAACTATGTTGAATAAGAGTGGTGAAAGGGGGCACCCCTGTCTTGTTCCTGATCTTAAGGGGATTGCTTTTAATTTTTTCCCATTGAGTATGATGTTGGCTGTGGGTTTGTCATAGATGGCCTTTATCATGTTGAGGTATGTTCCCTGTATTCCCACTTTGCTGAGAGTTTTGATCATGAATGGGTGCTGGACTTTATCAAATGTTTTTTCTGCATCTATTGAAATTATCATGTGGTTTTTCTCCTTTCTTTTGTTTATGTGATGAATCACATTGATTGATTTGCGAATATTGTACCAGCCTTGCCTCCCAAGAGTAAATCCCACTTGATCATGGTGTATGATTTTTTTCATATATTGCTGGATCCGATTTGCTAATATTTTGTTGAGGATTTTTGCATGGAAGTTCATCAGGGATATTGGCCTATAATTTTCTTTTTTTGTGTTGTCTTTGCCTGGTTTTGGAATCAGAATTATGCTCGCCTCATAAAAGGAGTTTGGAAGTCTTCCTTCCTCTTGAATTTTTTTTTTTTTTTTTTCATTTTTCTGAAGCTGGAAACGGGGAGAGACAGTCAGACAGACTCCCACATGCGCCCGACCGGGATCCACCCGGCACGCCCACCATGGGGCGACGCTCTGCCCACCAGGGGGCGATGCTCTGCCCATCCTGGGCGTCGCCATATTGCGACCAGAGCCACTTTAGCGCCTGGGGCAGAGGCCACAGAGCCATCCCCAGCGCCCGGGCCATCTTTGCTCCAATGGAGCCTTGGCTGCGGGAGGGGAAGAGAGAGACAGAGAGGAAGGTGCGGCGGAGGGGTGGAGAAGCAAATGGGCGCTTCTCCTGTGTGCCCTGGCCGGGAATCGAACCCGGGTCCTCCGCACGCTAGGCCGACGCTCTACCGCTGAGCCAACCAGCCAGGGCTTGAATTTTTTGAAATAGCTTGAGAAGGATAGGAGTTAGTTCTTCTTTGAATATTTGGTAGAATTCACTTGTGAAGACATCAGGCCCAGGACTTTTCTTTTTTGGGAGTTTTTTGATAGCTGTTTCAATCTCATTTGTTGTAATTGGTCTGTTTAGGTTTTCTGATTCTTCCAGATTGATTTTTGGAAGATTATATGATTCAAGGAATTTGTCCATTTCATCTAGGTTGTCTAGTTTTTTGGCGTACAGTTCTTCATAGTATTTTCTTACAATGTTTTGTATTTCTGTTGTGTCAGTTGTTATTTCTCCACTCTGGTTTCTAATTTTATTTATTTGAGTCCTCTCTCTTTTTTTCTTGGTGAGTCTCATTAAAGGTTCATCAATCTTGTTTACCTTTTCAAAGAACCAGCTCCTGGTTTCATTGATCCTCTGTATTGTTTCTTTAACCTCTATGTTATTTATTTCTGCTCTGATCTTTATTATTTCCTTCCTTCTACTAGCTCTGGGCTTTACTTGCTGTTCTTTTTCTAGTTCTTTTAGATGCAGGGTTAAGTTGTTTATTTGAGCTTTTTCTAGCTTCTTGAGATATGCCTGTAATGCTATAAACTTCCCTCTCAGGACTGCTTTTGCTGTGTTCCATAAATTTTGAGTTGGTGTATGCTCATTATCGTTTGTTTCTAGAAATTTTTTAATTTCTTCTTTGATCTCAATGTTAACCCATTCATTATTTAATAACGTGCTATTTAGTTTCCAAGTTTTTGAATGTTTTTCAATTTTTCTATTGTGGTTGATTTCTAGTTTAATGCCATTGTGATCAGAGAAAGTGCTCAATATGATTTCAATCTTCTTAAATTTGTTGAGCCCGCTTTTGTGCCCTAACATGTGGTCTATTCTAGAGAATGTACCATGAGCACTTGAAAAGAATGTATATTCTGCTGTTTTAGGGTGAAAGGTTCTGAAGATATCTATTAAATCAAGTTGATCTAATATGTCCTTTAAGTCTGCTGTTTCTTTGTTAATTTTCTTTCTTGAGGATCTATCTAATGATGTTAATGGGGTATTGAAATCCCTACTATTATAGTATTGCTGTTGATCTCACCCTTTAAGTCCATCAAAGTCTGCTTTATATATTTTGGTGCTCCTATATTAGGTGCGTAGATATTTATAATGGTTATATATTCCTTTTGGATTGCTCCCTTTATCATTATGTAGTGACCTTCTTTATCTCTAACTATGGTCTTTGTTTTAAAGTCCATTTTGTCTGATATAAGTATTGCTACCCCAGCTTTTTTTTCATTTCCATTTGCGTGAAATATTTTTTTCCATCCTTTTATCTTCAGTCTGTGTACATCTTTTGATTTAAGGTGTGTCTCTTGTAGACAGCATATGTATGGGTCCTGTTTTCTTATCCATGCAGCTACCCTATGTCTCTTGATCGGATCATTTAATCCATTAACATTTAAGGTTACTACTGATATGTAATTGTTTATTGCCATTTTTTTTCTTTAAAACTGTATTCCTCTTTTGCTATATTCTTTTTTCCTTTGATCTGTTTACAACAGGTCCCTTAGCATTTCTTGCAGCCTTGGTTTGGTTGCAGTGAATTCTTTGAGTTTTTTTTTTGTCTGTAAAGCTTTTTATTTCTCCTTCAATTTTAAACGATAACCTTGCTGGATAAAGTAGTCTTGGTTGTTGATTCTTGTTCTGCATTACTTTGAATATTTCTTGCCATTCCCTTCTGGCCTCAAGTGTTTCTGTTGAGAAGTCAGAAGTCATCCTTATGGGGGCTCCTTTGTAGGTGATAGTCTTTTTTTCTCTAGCAGCTTTTAATATTTTCTCTTTATCATTTAGCTTTGGTATTTTAATTATGACGTGTCTTGGTGTTGGTTTCTTTGGGTTTCTCCTTAATGGAGTTCTCTGTGCTTCCTGAACATGTGAAATGTTTTCCTGCCTTAATTGGGGGAAGTTTTCTGCTATAATATGTTTGAACAAAGTCTCTATCCCTTGTTCTTTCTCTTCTTCTTCAGGAACCCCTATGATGCGGATGTTATTTTTCTTCATGTTGTCACAGAGCTCTCTTAGAGTTTCCTCAGACTTTTTGAGTCTCTTTTCTTTTTTCTGCTCTGCTTCCATGTCTTTATTTATCGTGTCCTCTAACTCACTGATTCGATTCTCTGCTTCATCCATCCTGCTTTTAATTCCTTCCATTGTATTCTTTATTTCAGATATTGTATTTGTCATTTCTGACTGATTCTTTTTTATTATTTCAATGTCCTTTTTTATATTTGTTATCTCTTTATTTAGGTTTTTGTAATGGCCATCTATGGTTGTTCTAATATCTTTGAGCATCCTAACAATCGTTATTTTAAACTCTGCATCTGGTAATTTGGTAATATCTGATTCACTTAGGTCCTTTTCTGGGGATTTCTCTTGGTTTATTTGTGTTGTATTTCTCTGCCTCCACATTTTCTCTTCACGGGAGTGGCTGTGATCACGCGCTCGGGTGCACAAGCGTTGGTGGCCTTGGCCTTTGCCCCGCCCCCGTGTGTGATGTTATGCTCGGTCCTGAGGGCACTGGCGAGCACCTTTGCTCAGCTGCGGGTCTCCACCTATTTCTAAGCTTTCGCCCTGACCTTGCAGGAGTATCCCACTCAAGGAACAGCTGCTAGCCTTGGCTCTCTCGCCGGGCAGGGCTGCGTGCCCAAGCTCAGCCCCGTAGCGGAACTCCGCCTCTTCTGGGCTTTTGGATCCACCCCTGCGGGAGGAGCCGGCTACCAAGTCAGACCGCAAGCCTAGGTTGCACAGGCGGGGCAGGGCTGTGCTCCTCTGCCCTTGCTCAGGGGCTGGTCTCCACCCTTTCCAGGGTTCCCGCCCTTCTCCCGCAGGCTGGATTACAGGCTGCTGGCAGCTGAGCTTGACCGCTTTTGCATGCCCCCTTCTCCCCAGCCGGGCAAGATTGAGCTCACACCTGAGCCTAGTGGTGGCCAGCTGGCTTCCGCCCCTGCCAGCAGAACCACGCTTTTGTCTCCCGCTGCTGCCCGCCCTCCGGCGGGCCCTCAGCCGCGTGGGTAAGGGCGTTGCAGCTCGGACCCTAAGACTCACTACTGTAGACCCGAAAGCTCCCTCCTTCTATGTGACTCTGCTCTGAATGCCGCGGGGGAGCTTGTTTGGCTGCTCTCCTGCTTCCCTTTGCTGGTATTGCTTGTTTCTGGGGGAAATATTCACTTCAGCTTTGGGGAGTGACTCGTCCCAGGGGTTAGGGTGGCTATCTCCCAAAATGTTTCTCCCTGTGCCTCCCAGATTACACTCTCTTCCTGTTACTCTGGTCCTCTCCTCTCTCCCCCGCCCCGTCCCCAGGAGCCCCAGGTGAGTGGTTATGAGAGAGATGTTCTGCGCGGTCCCTTTAAGAAGGATCCTGGGTCTGAGAAATCAGACTCTTTCTCACAAACAGTATCCTGACTTGTTTCCAGCTAAATACTGTCCTTATGCCTCTTCTGGGCTCTGGGGCTGCAGGCTGGGGCTTTGTTCCTGGGGCTCAGGACCCTTTCCCCTCTGCTAAACTCACTTCCCACCACGCGAGTCTCTCCCTGCTGCCGTTCACTCTGGGGAGCTGGGCAGCCCTCTCTGCGTTTCCGCGTTTCTGCTTTTCCTACCAGTCTCGGTGTGGCTTCTTCAGTGTTCCTTGGTTGAAGAGTCTTCTTAGTTTCTGGATTTTCCTTTTTAATCCATTCTGCTACTCTGTGCCTTTTTATTGGTGAATTTAATCCGTTTACATTTAGTGTAATTATTGACACTTGTGGGTTCCCTATTGCCATTTTATACATTGCTTTTTGTTAGTTTTGTGTCTTGTTTGATTCTTCTCTTTTGTTTTTCTATCCTTTGTTTGGTTTTTTTGGTTGTATTCCATACTTCTTTCCTCTGTTGCTATCTTTTTTAAATCATGTGCTTCTGTGGTGGTTTTTTCAAGGGTGGTTACCATTAAGTAATGAAAAGGGCTCCTACCCTGTTCACTGTAGTGCACTATCTTGTGAGTACTGCTGCACTCCATTGTCCTTTGCTACTGTTAATCTCCATCCTCTCCCCCTTTTTTTTGCTTTTGTTGTCACAGTTTAAATTTGGTTTTATTGTGTTCTTGGTGGAGCTTTTACTTGTGGTTTTGTTTTGTTTTGTTCTTTGTATCTGTTTGGAAAACCCCCTTTAGTAATTCCTGGAGTTGGGGGTTTCTGATGATAAATTCCCTCATCTTTTCTGTATCTGTAAATGTTTTTATTTCTCCTTCATATTTGAAAGATAGCTTTGATGAGTATAGTATAGAAATAGTCTTTTGACCTGTGTTGATTAGCTAGGTGCTCAGTATATGAGAACAATTAAATGCCACATTCATGTTTTAGCTACTTTCCTGGGTATTATATTTCAGAATAAAAAGGTGAATATATATATACATATTCCCAGTGTCTGGTATGGGGTGGGTGCAAAGAGGGAGCTCAAGCAACACTGACTGGTCACATATTAAATGGCCAGCATGGGAGGGCTGTTGGGAGAGATGGAGCTGGGAGTGAGAATGGGATTGGGGGAGCTAAGTAAATGTCCCATTCTTCACCCACCCAAGCTACCAATGCTTGGGGAAGGGCTAGATCAATGTGAGCTATCTGGTCTCAAAAACATGTTACATTTTAACTGAGTCTTGAAAAATAAACAAGATTGATAAATGGGGGAGGGGGAACAGAGTTATTATAGCTTGGGTGATGACAGTAATGTGGGAAATGCTGACGTGTTAGCAAATGATCCACACTGGAGTGCATCAGTTGGAATTCAGTCAGTGTATTGCTCTGCCTTTTCTTACATGGCATTCTGCAGGTGTTGCCCACCGCTCTACCCTTATCAGCGCAGAGGCTCTTGTAGGGCAGATGAGGCCATGCCTCCACCATGGGGCCCAGCCCAGAGCACTGCACTCAGTGGCTTTAGCTGAATGCCCCTCCGCTCATCAGCTTCTCTGTCAGCAGTGCTCCTCTCTGTGACCATCTGGGCTCCAGGTGGCGGCAGTTCTCCCAGATGTCCAGGTTGCAGTTGTTTCACAAGTTCAAGTACACTATTCCATCCTGGCTGTCCCATGAGGCCCCAACCCTTCTTCATTTTGTTCCCCTTAGTCCCCCATACTTTCAGCAACCCCCATGCAATTAATGTGCCGTGTAATTTGTTTCCCTGGAACTGTATGATTAAGCGCAAGGTATCGCAAAGCCTTTTACAGTAATTACCGGGGAGAGGCTTGGTGGGTATGAACGGTGCATGTGGAGGGAGGTGTAATCTGGCTCTTGGACACTTTGTGATTAAAAATCTCTCTAACTGCGCCTGCCTTCATTTGCATTTCCAAATTTTCAGGTTAGAGGGTGTTTGAGTTGATTGGATAATGGGTTAGCAGTGTCCACTCTCTAATTGAGACCAGGTTGTGTCTTTGTGAAAGTGCTCACGTAATCGCCTCTATCTGAATCATTCTACTCTATCTGAATCATTCTAATTGCATTTTGAGGGTGCTGCAGGGGCCACTTTGAAGAAGTGGCTGTCTTGTATAAGGGAAAAAACTCTGAGCAAGATGGAGAGAAGCAGGGCCAGGCACATTCGGAGGCTACTTAGTCCCATGTGCTGCCATAATGTAAACCTCAGAGGAGCAGGGACCTGCTGTCTTGTTGACCATTGTATAGCCTGGGCCTAGAAAAATGGCTGCCACCATTCTCAGTGCTGGCCTTTGAGGCTCCGTAAGCAGTTCTTGAATGCACCAATGAGCCAATGAACAGATGAATGAATGAACGAGTGAGTGAATCATTCAGCTCTGTTGTCATACTGATGACTCAATGAGGTAGTCTGCATGGTCACTTAGATAAGTTTTAATCCCATATTTCAAAACATGAGATTGGGATAAATTGAATTTAGAGGATGAGAAGGTTCTGGACATAGGAGAAGTGAGGTAGAACAGTTCTCATGTTCCTCCAAGCATATGCTTTCATAACAAGCCTCCCATTGCGACTGGGAAGGCCATCTCCCAACAAATATTTGCTTTTCTAATTGCCATCTCATTTCTACATCAGTAATTCCACGTGTTAAAAACTTTAATGTTGTCCTGGCTGGGTGGCTCAGAGGTAGAGTGTCGGCCCTGCATGTGGATGTGCTGGGTTTGATTCCTGGTCAGGGCACACAGGAGAAGTGACCATCTGCTTCTCCACCCTTCCCCCTCTCCCTTCTCTCTAGCTCTCTGTTCTCCTGCAGCCATGACTCAGTTGGAGAATGTTGGCCCCAGGTGCAGAGGATGGCTTCATGGCCTCGCCTCAAGCACTAAAATAGTTCAGTTGCCAAGCAATAAAGCAATGGCCCCAGATGGGCAGCTCACCACCTGGTAGGGGGCTTGCCAGATGGATCCTGGTCGGGCGCATGCGGGAGTCTGTCTCTCTGCCTCCTCACTTCTCACTTAATAAAAAATTTAAAAAAACTTTTATGTAAAATTCTCTCCTCATACCAACTCTAGCTCATCTAAAACATACTCCTCCCTCTAGCCATGCATCTCTATGCTAACTCTAATCTGTTTCTTTTTCTCTTAAATCTAATAATAATCCTGACTGCAGAGAAAGACTCTGTGTTATGGCGGGTAAACAATCTTGGGTATATTCACTACAAACACTTAGACATAAAATATAACAGATATTTTTTTTTAATCTATGGTCAAGCTTACAAGACAGAAAAGGGAATCTTTCATTAGATATAAGAGACTTAAAAGCAAAACCACAATGACATACTATTCTACTAAGGTGACTATAATTTAAAAAACAACAACACAGAAAATATGAGTGTTGGTGAGGATGTAGAGAGATTGGGACCCTTACATATTGCTGGTAAGAATGTAAAATTATGCAGTTGCTGTGGAAAAAAGTTTGGCAGTTTCTCAAACATTAAGCATAGAATTATTACACGATCCAGCAACCGCACCCAAAGGAATTGAAAAAACACATGCTCAAACAAAAACTTGTATGTGAATGTTCATAGAAGCATTGTTCATAATCACCAAAAGGTATAAGCAATCTAAATGTTCATCACATCATGATTGGGTAAACAAAAGATTGTATAGTCATGCAATGGAATATTAATACATTTATCTCAGGCCACTTTTCCTGCCATAAAGGTTGGTGACCAGGTACCCTGCCTGGAGTTCCATCTTCCAGGAGGTTTTATGGTCTTGAGTGGAGCTGTATGGGTCAGCGGTCCATCTCTGGCTCAAATCAAGACCGCTACAAATCAAGACATTCCATTCATGTATCAGATCCAATTTTTTTCCTGCATACGTTTGCTGATCATACAGGACTTCCCATGAGGTCTGAGGTCTGTGATGATGGAGAGGTATGGGTGTAACGGAGGGAAGTGGCCTGGGTTTTGGGACACTTGGTAGTATCAATTCCTTGAACCCTCCAGTTTTGTTGGAGCTTGTTTCCACCACACGATGGATTGCGGTTGGGCCTCTCAAGTTTGTGACTTGGATATGGCAGGTTTGGATTTATGAAGGTCAGATCCAGTTACACAGTAATCTGATGCCCCCTGGTCATACATTCAGTTCCTACCAGGGCTCAATAATATGCCAGGGCTGTTCTTTGAATGGCAGCTCTCTCTGCTGCTGCTGACAGCACAGCCTTGCTCCAGAACCTTAAGGCTTTGTGCTGCTACTATTCTCCTAACAGAACTTGCCCGAGACCCCGCCCCCACACAGCTCCCTTCTCTACCATGAATACCTCCAGCCCTACTGACACTGCTGGGTTACAAGACCCCAGGAGCTTTGGCAGCAGCCTGGACCTGCTGAGGAATGCTGTCTTACTCCAGACCCCACTCAACACCAACAACCCTCTGATAAACAGGAATGAACAAGACTCCCAACCACATTATGAGCTATTCTTAAAATCCCGAGAGGCCTTTGACCAAGCCCTGTGTTCCCTTTTCAATGCTGGGGGGACAAGGGCAAGAGTCCCTCCTTTACTTTGGAGGAGATATTCCAACGTTTCTCAGGCTGTTGCACACCTGAACACTTCACAGGTGTGTTAGACCCACATTTTTGAAGGAGTTACCTCCCACCCTCTAGCACTCAGAGGCACTGCTTTACCGGGGCTTCCAGAATACTTAGCATTCCTACTTACCTGCTTTGATGATCAACGTGGTGTCATCAAGACAATGGACGAGCGGGAAGTTTTTTTGTAATGTCAGAATAATCAAGGTCCCTCTGGACTACACTGGGGAAGAGAGTAGGAGAGCTCATCGAGTTTGGGCCCAAGACTGTGAATGTATACTGCTCTCTGTCCTGGATCAAAGCAAAATGTTGTTCATATACTTTCCTCATGAAGATAAAAAATGACACCTTCACCAGATGCGTTCCCAGTACCACAAGCTGGATTGTTCTTCAGTAAAAACACTGTTATCTGTCACCATTTCCGGGACTGGGCTTACCACTTGTTTAATTTTATGATCAGCTGCCATCATTTGCCTTGACCTGTTTGATTTTTGATGTCCTTCAGAGTGACACTGGTCTCTGCTACTCCAGCCAGGAGGCAGTATTACTTCTAATTTACTATCTTGGTTGGGGGAGGGCAGGTAAGGGGCTTCTCTTTGGCCAAGTTAATAATTCTTACCCCACAAGCTAGGGAGCCAGTGGCTAAGTATACTCATCTCTCTCTCTCTCTCTCTCTCTCTCTCTCTCTCTCTTTTAATTAAGTGGGAGGTAGGGAGGCAGAGACAAACTCCTGCATGCGCCCCAACCAGGATCCACCTGGTAGGCCCTCTATGGGACAATGCTCTGCCCATCTGGGGCGTTGCTCCATTGCTCGGTAACTGAGCTATATTTTAGCACCTGAGATGAGGCCATGGAGCCATTTTCAGTGCCCGGGACCAAGTTGCTCAAACTATTTAAGCCATGGCTGCTGGAGGAGAAAAGAGTTGGTGGGGGGAGAGGGGTGGAGAAGCAGATGGGTGCTTCTCCTGTGTGCCCTGACTGGGCCTAAATACATCCATCTCAATAATGCTTTCAGAGACTGAGAAAATGAACTTGGATCAGGACTCCATGTGACACCTGGCCTCCATCCATCCAGCCCTAAGCATGATGACCATGATGGCAGATTGGGGGTCCATATAACATCAGTGTCAGCTCAGAGCTTATATCTAACAGCCTTCAAAGACCTGGATAGTCTCTTGCACTTGGCTCACAATTACTCTGAGAAACGTCTGTAGGTCCCTTTAGAGGGGAGATCGGGAGAATGCTGCGCACAGTTGACATGACATTGCCGGATTTTCCAAAGGGGATCTAGCCCCCTTCCAACCAAGTGCTCCAAAAACTAGCTCAGGTTTGGAAAACAGGTGAGGAATTACAATCTCTTCCCACTGTGGTCAACCTTCTGCTTACCCTCTCTGCATCTGTTTTGATCATGATAGTTAAGCAACATTCTCATGCACTGTCCCTTTATCTCTTCCCTGGAAACATGGCTGTCTGTTAGCCACTGCCTGATCCCTGTAGACCAAGGCCCTGAATTTCTATCTGGCCTTGTTGCTTATCATGGTAATTACACCAGTGGTGAGATTCAAATAATTTAACAACCAGTTCTCGGCCGAAATGACCATTTTAAGCATAAAAAAAGTGATATACCAAAAGGTAGTTTATTATTTCATGCATTTAATACTTAAATAAGAACAGTAAAAGAGGTACACAAAACTAGATTATATTATAAGAAATAGTTTTAAAATATTAGTGAAAAAATATTAAATAATATCTGACAAAACTGTTATTTAAGATATTTTCATGTTGTTCTTTTTTTAAATTTTTTATTTATTCATTTTAGAGAGGAGAGGGAGAGACAGAGAGAGAAAGGGGGAGGAGCTGGAAGCATCAACTCCCATATGTGCCTTGAGCAGGCAAGCCCAGGGTTTCAAACCGGCGACCTCAGCATTTCCAGATCGACGCTTTATCCACTGCGCCACCACAGGTCAGGCTTCATATTGTTCTTGATTGGCATCCTCACTTGCAATTTTTTCACCTATGGATGGAATGAACATTACTACAGGTGCTTAGAACACGCTATTGTGCAGGTGAACATTAAAAAAGAGTAATGAATATAAATTTGTGATTTCCACATTGGGCAGCTGCTCAGGCACTCTTGTTAGAGAGAAGAACCCTGATTACAAGTGCCATTTTAACTACTGGTTTGCCGAACTCAACAAAATATTAGGTATCAGTTCTGCCAAACCAGTATGAACTGGCTGAATCCCACCACCGAATTATACCTGCATTGTTTCTGAAATTTAAGCACTACCTCCTGGCCACTCTGTTCCGGGATTCTATCATCTCGTCGACACCAGGGACCCGGGTATCAGAGCATCTCTTACCACCACCAATCCTGACCTGCAGCAGACAGGCATCCCTGAGCCAGCTTACTAGCATATTCCTCATTACCTTAATGAAGGAAGTTGTCTGCTGCCTTCCCAGAAAGCCCCATCAGCTGGCAAACTCTCTGGGATTGATCAGTATAAATCCATTTTAACATGCTCCTCCTTAATACTCCACTAAGTTATCTTTCCATATTCCCTACAGACCAGTGGTTTTCAACCGCTGATCCCCAGATGAGTCTATAGTCATGGGGTCTATAATCTTCATACAACATCAGGGTGGCGAACTCTTTTCGTGGACTAGCATAAGATTTTTTTAATGAACTGGTACCGGCCTGCAGACTGGCGTTGAGAAATCACAGCATAAACCATCGTTAACTCTAAGCTTCAAAGAGCCACTATGAAGACCAACTCCAGGCATTCTTGCTGGGATTGTTAAATTTGAAGTTATAGAAGTATCGCCACAGCATTAAATCTTCCATTCCAGCCTTCTAGTCCAACTTCTTTTGTCTAGATAATTTGCAATCCATTTCTACCTATGTTCCTTCACATGCTGGCCATGTCCTACAGCTTTTTGGGGGATAACCCTTTTTGCTCCGTAGCAATAATACTTCCCCACTGAAGCCATGCTAAGACCTGATGTCGGTTCTCAGTCCAGGGGAGGCCATTGGGAGGCTGTGCTCCTAGCAAGTGTGGGGGGCACCCCTGCTGACTCAGAGGGCTCCAGGTTTTCAAAGGTATCTGCCCAAATACCTGCATCCATGTACCAGGGTCCCAATCTCACCTTACCAGGGCACTGACCTTAGCACAGACTTGTTAAGGCTGTGAATTCATCTTCCTTTGCAATAAAATCTTGGCCTAATTTCCAGCACAATCTGTCCCCTAGTGGAAGGATCACTTTAGACATTGTCATGTGGCTCTATGGCCTGCAAAATGTGTCTTGATTTGATAGTAGGCCAACATGGGCTTGGTGTTTTTTCCGTCCCGATCTCTATGGCAGTTAACAATAGCCAAACAACTTCCCTTTCAATTGCAGGAAATAGAAAACTCAGTTTGCACTCTCTTGAAAATTAAAGGACATGTACTGGCTCCCATAATTAAAAAGGTCACAGGTAGGTGAAGGCTGATTTTGGTTCAGAGGTTCGGTGGTGCCATTGGGGATCCACGTCCTTTCTTCTCTCTGATCTGCCTCCCAAGACTCCAGCATAACCTCAAGGCTGGGTCCCTTCATAGTGTCAAACGGCTCCAGTGGCTCCAGGCTGTGTATCTTACTCACCCCGTGTCCCTGAGGGAGGCCCGCTCTCCCTGTTGCTCTCTCAGAAGAAGAGGTCATTTTTTCCCCCTGTGTATGCCTTAGATACCCAGCCCAAGGCTCTGTGGGCATGTCATGTCACCTCTCCATCTCAAAGTCACTCTCCTGATCACTTCAGAATAAGAGGGCCAGCCATAGGCTACGGGGAGATGGGGAGATGTCTGAAGAAAGGCCTGGGTGTTGTTCTAACGCCTGATGAAGCAGCGATTCCACATTTTTGCAATGAACGTGTGTTTCTTTGGAAAGTTTAGAAACTATAGGTGTAAATGTATAAATAAATGTATCACCCTGGCTAGATAGCTTGGCTGATTAGAGCACTGTCCGGAAGCACCAAGGTTGCCGGTTCAATACCTGGTCAGGGCACATGCAGGAACAGATCAGTGTTCCTGGTCTCTCTCCTCTCCTCTCTCTAAAATCAATAAAATAAAAATTAAAAGAAAGGAAGAAAGACTATTAAAAAATAAATGTATCATACACCAATGTCTACATGTATAATACATTTATTTACATATACATAAATATGTTATGATGAGCTCTTTTATACTCATAATAATAACTCTTTCTATGCAGGAAAAAGTAACAAACCCCTCTTACCAGCCTTTTCCACAGTAATGTGTAGAACAAGACTAGGCTTCTAAAATCAGCCTTCACCCTGATAATACAAATCAGGGGTGATATTTAGAATATTTAATCAGCAGAATGGAAAAATTATCCATCAATCTAACTGCCCACCCAACCAATCAAGGGGTCGCTGGCCATTACACTGCTCAGTGACCTTCAGCCCTGCTGTAGTTATAACTTAGGAGTTGCCATCAACTATCAGGTGTCAGCCACCAATGCTGGGCACCTTGTAGCCAGGGACCCTTCAGCTCTACCCAGCCCATCACTGAGCCAGGACACAGGGATCCCCACTACCAGACACAGCTTCAAAGCAGGTCAGGATGGTCACTGTCAAACACTGAGGGAAGTGTGGACTAAAGGGCATGAAAATAAAACTCAGCGGAAGTCTCCCTGGTCCTCAGTTGCTTTTAGGGAAGAATGATAGCAGCAGAACCAAGACAAACCGGTGACAATATGAGCTGAGTCACTTCAAACTGTGTCATCTTGGGCAAGCCACCTCACCTCGTCACAGTGGGACACTCACATCTATAAAATAAGTAATATGAGAATTGCTTTGCCTGACCAGGCGGTGGCGCAGTGGATAGAGCGTCGGACTGGGATGCCAAGGACCCAGGTTCGAGACCTCAAGGTCGCCTGCTTGAGCGCAGGCTCATCTGGTTTGAGCAAAGCTCACCAGCTTGGACCCAAGGTTGCTGGCTCGAGCAAGGGGTTACTCAGTCTGCTGAAGGCCCCCGGTCAAGGCACATGTGAGAAAGCAATTGATGAACAACTAAGGTGTCACAATGCGTAACGAAAAACTAAAGATTGATGCTTCTCATCTCTCCGTTCCGGTTTGTCTCTGACTCTCTCTTTGCCTCTGTAAAAAAAAAAAAAAAAAAAAAAAAAGAATTGCCTTGACAACTGGTTATGAACATTTAGAGGTGGTGGAAACCCAGTGTCCAGCTCAGTGCTTGGCACATAGTAGGGAGTTCGTCAATAAATATCTCTTAGTACCATCTCAAGAGACTGGTTAAATAAAACCTCAGACAACCCAGGGACTTACAAATGTACTTGTAGGGAGATTAGCTTTCTGATTTCCAAAATAAAGAAACTCAGCCACCAGCTTCTCCATAAATCCACCCTCATTTGGGAGCTTGAACTATCCATCCATTGGCACTGCCTCATCTCTATAAATATAACGGGCTGACAGACGCGAGTGCCAAAAATCGCTTTCTCGGAGCTAGGGTTTCTGACAGCTTGACTTCCACAAGCTGTTCAAGAGTCATTTTCAGGGGCATTTCGCTGTCAATCATGTATGTGCACTGTGGACTGTCCCGGCCTGCCCTAACCCAAGATCATGAGAAGGGCAGGGGCAACATTTGCTTCTTGGGAAATTAGCACACTAATTCATGACTTGTAAAAAGAGGCTGAGAGAAAGGACTGTGGTGCTAAATGAAGAAGGGGAGCTATTTTTTTTTTATAAATTTTTATTAATGTTGATGGGATGACATTAATAATTCAGGGTACATATATTCAAAGAAAACATGTCTAGGTTATCTTGTCATTAAATTATGTTGCATACCCCTCACCCAGAGTCAGATTGTCCTCCATCACCCTCTGTCTAGTTTTCTCTGTGCCCCTCCCCCTCCCCCTAACTCTCTCCCTCCCTCCCTCCTGCGTCCTCCCTCCCCCCACCCCTGGTAACCACCACTCTCTTGTCCATGTCTCTTAGTCTCGTTTTTATGTTCCACCAATGTATGGAATCATGTAGTTCTTGTTTTTTTCTGATTTACTTATTTCACTCCGTATAATGTTATCAAGATCCCACCATTTTGCTGTAAATGATCTGATGTCATCATTTCTTATGGCTGAGTAGTATTCCATAGTGTATATGTGCCACATCTTCTTTATCCAGTCTTCTATTGAAGGGTTTTTTGGTTGTTTCCATGTCTTGGCCACTGTGAACAGTGCTGCAATGAACATGGGGCTACATGTGTCTTTACGTATCAATGATTCTGAGGTTTTGGGGTATATACCCAGTAGAGGGATTGCTGGGTCATAAGGTAGTTCTATTTGCAGTTTTTTGAGGAACCACCATACTTTCCTCCATAATGGTTGTACTACTTTACATTCCCACCAACAGTGTATGAGGGTTCCTTTTTCTCCACAGCCTCTCCAACATTTGCTATTACCCGTCTTGTTGATAATAGCTAATCTAACAGGGGTGAGGTGGTATCTCATTGTAGTTTTGATTTGCATTTCTCTAATAACTAATGAAGCTGAGCATCTTTTCATATATCTGTTGGCCATTTGTATTTCTTCCTGGGAGAAGTGTCTGTTCATGTCCTCTTCCCATTTTTTTATTGGATTGTTTGTTTGTTTGTTGTTGAGTTTTATGAGTTCTTTGTAAATTTTGGATATTAGGCCCTTATCTGAGCTGTTGTTTGAAAATATCAGTTCCCATTTAGTTGGCTGTCTGTTTATTTTGATATCAGTTTCTCTTGCTGAGCAAAAACTTTTTATTCTGATGTAGTCCCATTCATTTATCTTTGCCTTCACTTCTCTTGCCATTGGGGTCAAGTTCATAAAATGTTCTTTAAAACCCAGGTCCATGAGTTTAGTGGAAAGGGAGCTATTTTTATCCAGAACTCCCTATACGGCAGACCCTGTGTTGCCTTGCAGAATATTCCAAAGAATCCAGGAAGCAGGTAATGGGTTCCCTCCCATCTTACCGGTGAAGAAATGGAGGCTCAGAAATGCTAACTAACCTGCCTTACCTGGCAAGGTGAAGAGCTCACTTCCAAATTTAGGGCTCTTTGACAACAGGTTTCTTCCCTTATTTCTCAGAGGTAGTGCTATTGGTATTTTGGGCAAGATATGTTTTATTGCTTGGTGTATAACAACTTGTCCCTGGGCATTAAATGTCAGTAGTGGGTCCAGATCATGTAACAGTTGAAACTGTACATTTTTAAACTGCCCCTTGTGGAGGGGTGGAGTAACCCCGGCTGAGAGCCACTTAGAGAGCTAGATCTAGTTGAGCAGTTTTCCACGTGGGGGCGGTGGTGGGGGGGAGTGCGCCCGGAGGCTCGGCAGGCTGTAACCACGCCACAAAATGAATATATTGAGTTACACCACAAGCGCCATGGCTATCATTTGGATTACCATGAGAAAAAGAGAAAGAGGGAAGGTCGAGAGGCTCATGAACGTTCAAAGAAAGCAAAAAAGATGATTGGTCTGAAGGCTAAGCTCTACCATAAACAGCGCCATGCTGAGAAAATACAAATAAAAAAGACTATCAAGATGCATGAAAAGAGAAATACCAAACAAAAGAATGATGACAAGACTCCCCAGGGAGCAGTACCTGCATATCTATTGGACAGAGAGGGACAGTCCTGAGCTAAAGTCTTTCCAATATGATTAAGCAACAATGAAAAGAGAAAGCAGGAAAATGGGAAATCCCTTTGCGCAAAGTTCGTGCCCAGGGAGAAACAGAGGTATTAAAAGTTATTCGAACAGGTAAGAGAAAGAAAAAAGCGTGAAAGAGGATGGTTACCAAAGTCTGCTTTGTTGGAGATGGATTTACTCGAAAATCACCTAAATATGAAAGATTCATTAGGCCAATGGGCTTACGTTTCAAGAAGGCCCATGTAACACATCCTGAACTGAAAGCCACCTTTTGCCTGCCAATACTTGGTGTAAAGAAGAATCCCTCATCCCCACTTAATACAACTTTGGGTGTTATTACCAAAGGAAAATATGCCCAGGTTACCAACAATCCGGAAAATGATGGGTGCATAAATGCAGTCTTACTGGTCTGACAGCAGTTTGATACAAGTAATTCCTTACAATTGTTGAAGACTATGCACCAATCAGAACTCCTTTACTGTGGTGTTTCTGAGTACTATCACACAGCTTCCATGTCTCCAGTCATCCTGAGAACTATTTATTCTATTGTAAAGAACATTAAAATAACACAGTTTTACCAAAAAAAATTTTTTTTTAAAAATAGAGAGCTCAAACAACATCCTAGTTGAGAAACAGATTCTCACCAAGGGTAAGAAGAGAAAGGGGACCTTGCACACATACCTGTGACATTCTCACCGAGCGGGGGAACACATTTGAGAACCTGAGTGGCATGTTCCTCTATGCACAATGTGCATATGCAAACAAACGTGCACTTGAATTAGGTGTGCCCTTGAGTGTGCACAAGAGCGCGCAGGTCCCAGTTACCTGGGCCCTCTCCTCTTTCTCCATACGCAAACAAGTCCTCCTAAGTAGAACTCACATGCCTCCCTACCACGGGCTCCACATGGCACCTCCTCTCTCCCAGACAATGGCAATGGCCCTGCCTCTAGTGCCAGGTCCCACTGTCTAATCTGCTACCAGTACAATCTTGGTAAAATGCAAATCAGACCACATCACCTCTAACTCAGAATCCTCCCGTCATTGCCCTTGCCCACCACAATTTGAGGAGCGGACCCTGGATCTCACTGAAACCTTCAAAAAGAACACCATATGTAAAGCAGAGAAATGAAAACTGCTCTGTGGGCTCCGGAGGCTCCTCTGCCAGGCACACCTGGCCTCCAGAGATCTGTTCCCTACCCACTCTTCAGCAACATCTTTTAATGCTACAGAATCAGTGGGGTTTGGTGGCTGAGTTCAAGGATTCTAGAACCAACCTGCCTGCATTCTAGTCCTGGCCACTTAACTGGCTGTGTAAGCTTGGGCATGCTGCTTAACCACTCTGTGCTTGAGTTTTTTTTATTGATAAAATAGGGGTTCTTTTAAAGATTCGATTAGTTTATATTTGCGAAGCACATAAAACAGTTCCTGGCCCTGGCCTGTTGGCTCAATGGTAGAACATCGGCCTGGCATGTGGATGTCCTGGGTTCGATTCCCAGCCAGGGCACACAAGAGAAGCACCCATCTGCTTCTCCACCCTTTCTCCCCTCCTTCCTCTCTGTCTCTCTTTCTCTCTCCCCACTTCCCCTCCTACAGCCAAGGCTCCACTGGAGTGAAGTTGGCCCCTGGCACTGAGAATGGCTCCATGGCCTCTGCCTCAGGTGCTAAAATGGCTCCCGTTGTAATGGAGCAATGCCCCAGATGGACAGAGCATCACCCCTTGGTGGGCTTGCTGGGTGAATCCCAGTTGGGCACATGTGGGAATCTGTCTCTCTGCCTCCCCACTTCTCACTTCAGAAAAATACAATAAATAAATAAATAAAACAGTTCTTGTAAATTTAGTAAAGTGCTCAGTAAATGTTAATGTTTATGACTTTTCTTACATCTCAAGTTGCCCTGAGCTTCTCTAAGTTCCCTGAAACATTATGCTACCAGGTCTTTCACTGTATTTGTGGATGGATGTGCAGGGCTGCAAGACCTGGAGTCTTGAGGCTACTCAGAGGAAGGAGTTTTATTTTAAGGACACATGTGGGACTGGATCTGTCATCAAAAAGCCATTCTGGACCGGAGGGGACACTGTAAGCCCTAGGCATTCCAACCAGGTTCCCTCTTTCCTCTGAGCATTGGCTTTGCAGCTGGACAACCCAACCTGTATTCTCCAAATTCGTGAGGGATCCAGGCTGATGGGCTAAGTTTAATGCCTCCTTATTGGGAGAAGAACTTTGTGCTCAGGTGCTCCTTAGGACACTGTCTCCCTAACAGGAGACTACCAGTGGTCCCATCGGTGACCACTGTCCTTCAAAGGACAGCTGTGTGTCACTCCCCTGAGCCAGGTGCTGTGGATGAAGTAGTATATCTGGAAGGGACATCATGGTCACATGTCTAGCAACACATCTTGTGATTTCCACCAGAACAACCCCCTTCCTAATTCTCTGCCTAGCAAACTTTTTGGTTACCTATCTGGTTTCAACTCAAAGACAAACTCCTTGGTATCTCTTCCTAGATTCTCCTAGACAGAATTGGGCGCCGCCTCCGTGCCTGTAGGACCTGAGTACAACCCTCCACTGGAGGGCCTATCTGACTACTGTCTGTATTTCTGTCTAGTCACTTTTTCCCTTTAATTGAGATATAATTGTCTTATAACACCATAGAAGTTTTAGATTTACAACATATCCATCTGCTCCCATGGGTTCTTTGCGTGGCTCTAGAACCTGGCACACTGAGGGTGCTTAACCAAAAATAATGTATTAAACAAGTGATAGAAATCTAGATCTCTGTGCAAAGAAAGTATATTTCAGCCTGTGTTTGTTTTCTTTGCTGAAGTTCTGCCTTGTCTTCATAACTAAGACAAGTTTAAATCAAAGAAGAGAGGCCCTGGCCGGTTGTTCAGTGGATAGAGCGCCATCTGGGCATCTGGACATCCGGGGTTCAATCCCCTGGTCAGGGAAAACAGAAGAAACAACCATCTGTTTCTCTCCCCCTCCTCTTCCCTTCTCTCTCTTCCCTTCCTGCAGCCAGTGGCTCAATTCGTTCGACTCTCAGTTCTGGATACTGAGGATGGCTCATTGGCCTGAGCATCTGCCTCAGACGGGAGTTGCCAAGTGGATCCTGGTTGGGGCGCATGCAGGAATCTGTCTCTCTATCTCCTCACTTCTCACTTTAAAAAAAATCAAAGAGGAGAAATAAAAAAATTGGGAAAAACAAATGTTTCTGTGATACTTCCAAACTCTCGTCTACTACCTGGAGGCACAACTGCCTCTCATGTCTTCTTTCTCTGCTCTCTGCAATTGGAATGTCCTTCAAAAGGCTCTCACGCCTACCCTCCTGTCTATCCAGTGAGCTACTTGACACTTTAGAATGGTGTCTGAAAGCTTCTTCAGGAAGACCTCCTTGACCTTTACCTCCTTCCCAACCTAGATATTTCATTCCTCCCTGCTCTGTGCTGAGTTTGTAAGGTGTCCTGTGGTTGCTTTTGTTATGTTTACCACATGGAATAAAGATTTATTTCCTTATGTATTTGTCTTGTCTAGAAAGAAGTTCACTGAGGGCAAGGAGACAGATTTACCCCTCCATATGGCTCCCGTGCAGTCAGGATAGTCCTTGGAATGGAATGGGTGCTTGATACACGTTTGTAGAATGAATGAATGAATGAATGAATATAGGATGTGTAGCCATTCAAAACAGCAGCAGCAACAACAACAAAAATCCCTACATCCTTTAGCTTAGTTTTCGATGTATGATTTTTCTTGATGCAGACCTCCTTCTTCTATTGTGTTTAATTTGGACTGAAGCTACACCTTTCCTCTTCCCTTAGGTTTCACAGTTATTTTTGAGCAGCTTTCAACTGACTAATGGGGGTAAGGAGATCCAAAACATTCACTAATGTGCCACCATAGGCCACTGAGACCCACCACAACCTCTTCAAGGCTGTTTCTGAATGATTGCTTTGTCCACACATGGTCTCAGCAGTAACATCTGGATGAAATGGAAAATCACTCTGCCATCTCGGCTTTCTTCACACTTTCCCTCTTTTCTCTACCTTCCTGCCATTTCCAGGTCTGGCCAAATGTGAATTATGAAAATGCCAAGATACCTCTGCAATGAGCATTCTCAAAGCAAAGGAAAGCTTCTTTGAGCTAGTTTGCTCAAAAACACTGCTTCCTCACACCAGCATAAAAATAAATTCCAGATGTATTCAAGACCTAAATGTAAAACCAAACTGTAAAACTATGAGATGGGGAGAAAAATAAGTAACTTATCATTATGAACTTCTACAAAAGGAAGGATTTCTAACATAAGACATAAAAACACAAACAATAAAGGGTGGGAAATAAATTTGATTACATTCAAATGTAAAAGAATTACCTGGGCAGAATTAGAAGTCAAGTAAACCACAGGGAGAAAATATTCACCACACGTTTAACTGATAAAGGATTGGTATCTAGACTATATGAAGAACTCAGGCCAGCGACCTCGGGGTTTCAAACTTGGGTCCTCTGCATCCCAGTCCGACGCTCTATCCACTGCGCCACCTCCTGGTCAGGCTCTTTATTCTTTTTTAGAAAAGATTTTATTTTAGAGAGAGAAAGGGGAGTGAGAGGAGCAGGAAGCATCACTGATGGTAGTTGCCTCTCATATGTGCCTTGACCAGGCAAGCCCGGGGTTTTAAACTGGTGACCTCAGCATTCCAGGTCAACACTATATCCACTGTGTCAAGACACATATGAGAAGCAACTACCATCAGTGATGCTTCCTGCTCCTCTCACTCCCCTTTCTCTCTCTAAAATAAAATCTTTTCTAAAAAAGAATAAAGAGCCTGACCAGGAGGTGGCGCAGTGGATAGAGCGTCGGACTGGGATGCAGAGGACCCAAGTTTGAAACCCCGAGGTCGCTGGCCTGAGCGTGGGACCATACACATGACCCCATGGTCACTGGCTTGAAGCCCAAGATCGCTGGCTTGAACCCAAGGTCACTGGCTTAAGCAAGGGATCACTGGCTCAGCTTCCCCCCCCCCTCAAGGCACATATGAGAAAAAGCAACAATGAACAATTAAGGAGACAAAGGAGCTACAATTAAGAATTGATGCCTCTCATCTCTCTCTCTTCTTGTCTGTCTGTCCCTATCTGTCCCTCTCTCTGTCTCTCTCTGTCACACACATACACACAAAAAGAGTAAAGCAATTTTTTTTTGTAATCATAAAAAATCTGGGAACCTCTTTATGTAATAGCCTAAATTTCCCCAAAAGAAAGGTCAAGACAAGGTCTTGCATGCAAGGAGTTTATTTTGGGAAGTGATCTCAGGAAATAGAGGGGATGACTGGGAAGAACAAAAGAAGGAAAGAGGAAAGGCCAGTCCAAGGGTGTGTACCTGGCTGGTCATTATCTTAGGTAACTCTAGTGAGGGCTCCATCCTAGGAACCACAGAGAAAGCACCTGTTTGCCCCAGGGACAGAAGGTGACCACTTACATTCACTGGTTGAGGATTGCACCTTGGGTAACTCTCTCGCATCTCTAGGCTGTACACCTACTAGACTGCTCTTACGTTTTCTTTCATGTGCTCTGTCTCTTTGACTCTTTCTTTTACTTTCTGGGAGAGTTCTTCAACTTTATTTCCAACTCTCTGACTTTCTTTTGTATTTATCCAACACGTCTTTTATTTTCTGAGAGTATTCTCTTCCTCCCCTCCCACCCCCATAGCAACCCCGTTCTTGTTTTACAGCTTTTCACAGCTCTCTGAAGGTTTTGATTATCTTTTTTCCTTCTCTCTCTCTCTGTTTTCTGTGTTCTTTGGGGTCATTTATCCTTTCTTGTAGTCTCTTTTCTATGGTGGAGAACTTTCTCAAATGTCTGATAATGCTAACTGTTGGTTGTTATTTAAGAACGAGGCACTAAAAAGCTGATTGGAGCTATACAATGGGTTTGGCTTCAGAAACGGTGAACTTTGCTTTAGGTTATCAAATAGGATGTCTGCTTCTACTGTAAGTGCCCCCTACCCCCAAATTCCAGGTGTATAAGAGTTACTCAGTTTCTCCATGAAAGAACCATCTGCCTGGGGGAAGGTATGCTGTGGTTAGGTGTTTTATGTTCATGTTGTAAGAAGGTATTCCGTTTACTGACTTTCAATTAACCCATCTGTTTTCAGCTCCATATCTTTCTTACTCCTGCCCTCTGGGAGTACATGCCAGCTCTGTTGGGGCTGTTGGCTTTCTTAGACTATATCATCCTGGCAGTATGTCCAGGCTGTAGTTTCCCTTGCCTTACTCTATTGGTTACCCTTTCTTATGAAATTTTCTCTTCAGAAACTTGATGAAACCTCTCTTCCATTTTGCTTTGTGATCAGTGTCTTTTTTTCCCCCTTGGGAGTAGATGTCTACATATATTAATATGGCAAAAACATTTAGTAGTTTAAATTATTCCTTTGCTTTTAATATTTTTTGTGACATTTTACTATATTGACATTTCACTTTATAATCTGTGATTACTTTTCTGGGATGTGTGTGTACTATGTGTGTTGGATTTTCACCTGGTAATCTGAATGCTTTTTAGTATAATGGTCTTTTAGGTGATAGCTTTATAACTCTAATTTTATATAATATAATTAATTCTGGCATATAGCTAGATTTTAAAATACAATCTAATAAGTTGTTTTAATAAGTGTGTATAATCTATTTTCATTTTAAATATGAATTTATTTGAAATTTTAGTACTAGCTTATGCATCATTTCTGTTTACCATTTACTATTATTTCCTTTATTTTTTCTTTTTGTTGATAGATTTTTATCACATTCCTCTTTTTCAGTCTATTCATTTGGAGAGTATAAATTGTACTTCCATTTTTTAGGAGTTTATTTTTTTAACACATATGCACTTAATTACTCACTTTCCTGACAAAACTGTTATTAAATATGTCAATCCTACCTTCAGACATTGTCTTAATTTTTACTCCTCTTTGAGCACTTCTCATCTTTCATCTTATTATAATTCTTTAGGGTTTCTAATTTTACCTTTTTTTAACACAATATTTTTATTAGTGTAAACAGTTCAATTTCTCTACATTTTTATTTTAAACAAATTTTGTGCTGTCATTATATATATATATATATATAACATCTAGTAAGTATTTTAGTGAGTGTCTGTAAGTATAAACTCTCAGTTGTTATTATATTGAAATTTTATTTATTGTTTAAATTGAGCACTTAATTAATAAGTACCAAACTATTGTTCCTGTATATGTAACACGACTTTTCACAAAGTTAAGGCATCTGTGTAACAAGTAGCCAAGTTAAGAAATAAACCTTCCCTAACCGGTTGGCTCAGTGATAGAACATCTGCCTGGCATGTGGAAGTCCTAGGTTCGATTCCTGGTCAGGGCACACAGGAGAAGCGCCCATCTGCTTCTCCACCCTTCCCCCTCTTTTCTCTGTGTCTCTCTTTTCCCCTCCCACAGCCAAGGCTCCATTGGAGCAAAGTTGGCCTGTGCACTGAGGATGGCTCCATGGCCTCCACCTCAGGCGCTAGAATGGCTCCGGTTGCAGCAAAGCAACGCCCCAGATGGGCAGAGCATTACCCCCTGGTGGGAATGTCAGGTGGATCCCGGACCGAGCGCATGCGGGAGTCTGTCTGTCTGTCTGCCACCCCCATCCCCGCCCTTCGCACTTCAGGGGGCGGGGGGGGGGAGGGAGAAACCTGACCAAGTGGTGGCCCAGTGGATAGGGCCTTGACCTGGGATGCTGAAGACCCAGTTTGAAACCCTGAGGTTGCTAGCTTGAGCGTGGGTTCATCAGGCTTGAGTGTGGGCTCACCAGCTTGAGCATGGGATCATAGAAACGACTGATATGAATTGATGCTTCTCATCTCTCTCTCATTCTATCTGTCTTGCTCGCTAAATAAATAAATAAAACATTTCCAGCATCCCTTGGGGCCCTCTTCCAAGGGTAACAACTGTCCTGATTTCTAATATGGTAGATTGGTTTGTCTGTTTTTTCACATTGTATTAATCTAAGCATGGTTGTGTACTCTTGTACCTGACTTCTTTCATTCAATATTATATTAGTCATCTATATTGTTGCAAGTCGTAATAGGACTGAGCATTTTAAGCATTTTTCTAGGTCTGTTCTGTACAATTAATTTTGTCTGAAGTGAATTTGTATTCCTATTGTTGCTTTTCTTGTCTTGCCTAGAATATTCCCCCATCTGTTTTAGGCCTCTGATTTGCAAAGTCACTTTAAGTGGGAATCTTTTTGCTTCTTCATCTTTATCTTATTTTCTAATGATGGAGTGGGTATGCTGCTGCCTTCTCTTGTCCATCCCTGCCATGCTCCAGTCCAGAAACAAATCTTACAGGGATGTGTTTCAGCATACCTCCTCTGGCAAAAGGTTGGTGATATCCTGTCTCAGAGCCTGCTGGAGACTTGGCTCAGATTCTGCTCATAAGGCTGTGGTTGTCCACCTGTCTCCTTAGGTACCTATTTTCTTGGAAACAGTTACACTAAGTAGAAACATAGCAGCCTTGCTAAGCCCCCTTGGAAAGAGAGGCACCCCACTCCAGCTCTTGGCTTCATGTAGAGTGTAAGGTATTCCCCCCACCCCCCAGGAAGAAAGAAGGGCGTATTTACCTACTGGAATAACAAAAGCTTTATTCAGAGAGCATCTCGGGCAAAGTTCTCTGGTCTGCGAGATGGGCCAGAGAAGTAGCATGAAGGAATCCGCATGGGGGTAATTTATAGCGTCTTTAGGGTGGTAGAGTTGACATGAGGTGGCGAAATTTCATTGGCTGACAGATGGTTGCTCTTTTCCAAAGGACTCCTGGAAAGTTTCTTTGGCGCGCATGGGTGTGTGCGATTCTAGCCAAAGTTCCCAGGTCTGGTTCCTCACGTGACCATCTCCCATTGCCAACCGACCTCATATTCCAACATTTTATGTTAGATAGGGATGCCACTGTTTTTTTTGTTTGTTTTTGTTTTTGTTTTTTTTTTGTATTTTTCTGAAGCTAGAAACGGGGAGAGACAGTCAGACAGACTCCCGCATGCGCCCGACTGGGATCCACCCGGCATGCCCACCGGGGGCGATGCTCTGCCCACCAGGGGGCAATGCTCTGCCCCTCCGAGGCGTCGCTCTGCCGCAACCAGAGCCACTCTAGCGCCTGGGGCAGAGGCCAAGGAGCCATCCCCAGCGCCCGGGCCATCTTTGCTCCAATGGAGCCTTGGCTGCGGGAGGGGAAGAGAGAGACAGAGAGGAAGGAGAGGGTGGGGGTGGAGAAGCAGATGGGTGCTTCTCCTGTGTGCCCTGGCCGGGAATTGAACCCGGTACTTCTGCACGCCAGGCCGACGCTCTACCACTGAGCCAACCGGCCAGGGCCGGGATGCCGCTGTTTGACTACTTCCTACTGGTTAGGGGCATCGTGGGAAGGGGAGGTCGGAAGGTGGTGGCTCTGAGGGGAGTTGTGAGGAACAGCTGTTTGACCGTGACTCGAGAAACTTCGCAGATGTGGTCCTGTAAGAATTTTAAAAAGGGAGCAAATATGAGTAATATGTTCATAATTAGAAGAGGACCTAGGATAGGGGCAGCCCAGGTGAGGATGGGTGGCTGCCACCAGGAGTTAAGCAGGTTGTAGAAGGAGAGGTCCTTGTGCAGTTTCTCTTGCAGATGGTGGAGGACCTCAATGCTTTCTTCCATCAGGCCAGTCTCATTGAACAGCATTGCTCCCTGCTTCAGCTCACTCTGGCGGCAGGTTCCTGGGAGGAGGGACAGGAGCAACAGGGGGGATCTGCAGGGCCCAACCTTTTGGTGAGCGGAGACAGGTGGGGCCCAGTGGTTCTGACTGCCAGCGGTCTTGTTCGAGGGCAAGCTTGAGGTGAGAGACATGGTAAGGTGTTTGCCCTAGGAGCTTGGCTGCAGTAGGAGTAGTCAGTATTACCGTATGGAGTCCCATCCACCTGGGCTGTAGGGAGCCAGGCTGGAGCTCCCTCAGAAGAACCCTGTCTCCTGGCTGGAGGGGGACTGCTGGGTTGCTTCATCTGAACCCACTATGGGAGGAAGAGTCTGGTCCGTATGTTCCCTGAGAAGATGGCAGAGTAAAGACAGAAAGGGGAGGTAGGTGGCAAGAGGAGGGGGGTTGACAGGTAAGTTGTGATTGATTAGGAATGGTCTACCGTAAACCAGCTCAAAGGGTCTGAGTCCAGTGGGGTTTTGCGAGGTTTCTCTGATTCTGGTGAGTGCCAGGGGGAGGAGGTTTGGCCAGGAGAGTCTGGTCTTGATGGAAAGTTTGGTTAGCTGACCCTTCAGGATGCCATGGGCCCTCACCACCTTACCCGACGATGAGGGTGATAGGGTATGTGGAGCTTCCAGGTGATGTTGAGAGAGGTGGCAACCTGCTGGACTATCTGGGCAGTGAAGGCCGGGCTGTTGTCTGACTGGATGGTAGTCAGCAGTCCAAATTGCAGGATGATATGTTCAACGAGAATGGAGACAACAGTGTCTGCTGTCTCTTGAGAGATGGGAAAGGCTTCTATCCACCCTGAAAAGGTGTCAACAAAGGTTAAGAGATAACGGAGTTTTTTGTGAGGGGGCATGTGAGTGAAGTCAATCTGCCGATCCTGGCCTGGCACGTGCCCCCTCAGCTGATGAGTAGGGAAGCGGGGACGGAGTCCCCCTTGTGCAGATGTTTTGGAACAGACAGCACATGCTGCGTGTACCTTTTCGATAGTCTGCTGGAGGCCTGGGAAGAAAAAGAGTGATTGCAAAAACCGACAGAGAGCTTTTGGCCCTATGTGTAAGGAACAGTGGATATCAGAAAGGAGAGTTTCAGCCTGTCCTTTTGGTAAGGCAATTCTATCTCCGAGAAATATCCATCCCTGGTTGCACATGTCTCCAGCTTTTCTGAGGAGGGCCTATTCTTCCTCAGGAGTGTAGGAAGGTTTCAAGGAGGTGGAGAGAAACATGAGAGAAGTGGGGGAGGCTCCCAGGGTGAGGTTTCGAGCTTTCGCGTCGGCCCGAGCATTTCCCAAGGCCACTGGGTCCTGAGAGGTTTGATGGCCCCTACAATGTACCACAGCCACCTCAGTGGGAAGCTGTAATGCCTGCAAAAATTTAGAAATTAGGGTAGCATTGATTTTGGGGGAGCCCCTGGTAGTGAGGAAGCCCCTTTCCTTCCAGAGGGCAGAGTGGCTGTGGGTGATAAGGAAAGCATATTTAGAGTCAGTATATATAGTTACTGGGCCAGAGTGAGTGCCCGCGTGAGGGCAATCAGTTCTGCTTTCTGGGAGGTGGTGCCCTCTGGCAGCTGTTGAGCTTCTAGGGTGGAGGAGGTGGTGACCACTGCGTAGGCTGCCCGTCATCATCCGTCGGGTCCCTGTACAGAGCTCCCATCTACAAAGAGTATTAGATCTGGATCTTTTAAAGGAGAATCTGATAATCCATCTCGAGGCCTGTTGAGGAAATCTATTAGTTCTGTACAGGAGTGGGTGGGTTCCAGAAGTGTCGCTGGAGCTGGCAGTAGAGTGGCTGGGTTGAGTCTGGGAGAGGGCAAAAGAGTGATTGAAGGGTTTTCGGTGAACAGGAGATGAAATTCTTGTAGGCGTGAAGGACCCAATAGAGAAAGAGATTTGTGTGAAAGGAGGTCGGTGAGCCTGTGGGAGGAGAAGACAGTGATGGGCTGGGAAAAGGTGAGCTTAGTAGCCTCCTTGGTGAGTTCAGCTGCCGCACCCAGTGCCTGGAGGCAGGGCTGCCAGCCTTTGATGGTGGTGTCTAAATGTTTAGAGAGGTATGCTATGGGAAGGTATGTAGGCCCCACAGGTTGAGTTAACACGCCAACAGCATTACCTTGTTTTTCATCAGTAAAAAGGTGGAAGGGGTGTCTGGGGTCAGGTAAAGTGAGAGGGGGAGAGGAGATGAGGGCATCTCGAAGGGTAGAGAAAACCTTTTTGATGGCTTTGGGGGATGTGAGAGGTCCCGTGGGAGTCTCTTTTGCAGCCTCGTAGAGGGGTTTGGCTAAGAGAGTAAAATTGGGAATCCAGTGCCTAAAGAAGCCTATTAGACCGAGGAAAGAAAGAATCTGATCAGTGGTGGTAGGTGGCTGGAGGCTGCAGAGGATCTGAGTTCGATCTAGAATGAGACCTCGGGTAGTAGGTGTTAAGGCGATGCCCAGATAGACTACGGACTGAGAGTGAAGTTGAGCCTTAGTAGAGGAGACATGATATCCCTTCATAGCGAGGAAGTTAAGAAGGGTGGTGGTGTGTCTCCTTGAGGCAGACAGGGAGGGGCTGCAGAGGAGTAGGTCATCTACATATTGCAAGAGGGTACTTGTCTCAAGATCGCATGCTGCTGAGTCCTGAGCTAGCACCTGCCCAAACAGGTGTGGGCTGTCCCTAAACCCCTGGGGTAAGCTGCTGGGCTGCATTAGTGTCCGGGTGAGTCCAAGTAAAGGCAAACAGAAAGTAAGAGTCAGGGTGTAGAGGAATGGTAAAGAAGGCATCCTTGAGATCTAGGACCATGAAGTGAGTGGTGTTTGAGGGGATGTGTGACAGTAACTTGTAGAGATTAGGGACTACTGGGTGGAGGGGAACTACTATCTCATTGATTAGATGTAAGGCTTGTACAAGGTGATAAGTTCCTGAAGGTTTTTGAACAGGAAGGATGGGGTAATGCAGGGAGAGTCCGTGGGGATGGGTAAGCCTTGGTTTAAGAGGCGGGTAATTATGGGTTTAAGGCCCTGGTGGTGACTTGCTGAAATAGAGAATTGGGGTCTAGATGGGAATTGGGAGGGATTCTTTAAGCAGAGGTGTACAGGTGGGTTGTGGGTTGCTACCACAGGGGTAGAATTGTCCCAGACTTGAGGGTTGACAACATCTGGTGGAATAGGGGGTGTGATCGGGTTAGGGTGATCTGTGTTAGTGGGAGAGCCTTCAGTCAGAAGCGATAGAAGTAGGTGGGAAGATGCTGTCAGCTGGATAGTGGCTCCAAGACTTTGTGGAATGTCCTGACCCAGGAGGGGTACAGGGCAGAGGGCATAACTAAGAAGGAGTGCAAAAAGGGGATTCCGTCCAAACTGCATGTCAGGGGTGGCGTGCAAATGGGAAAAGAAGGGGTCCCATCCACTCCCATAACCAAGACCTGTGAGGGAACTAGAGGTCCAGAGTGTGATGGCAAAACAGAGAAGGTAGCCCCCGTGTCCACAAGAAATGAGATGGACTTACCTGCTACCCGTTGTATTAATCTGGACTTGGTGAGGGTGATGGGGGTCTTCAAGTCCGGGTCATGTCAGTCGTCCATGAGGCCTAGGAGTTCTAGCGATGGGCCCATCTGGCTGGCTTGGCCTCCCATTTGGGCAGCTTGTCCTCCACGTGGAGGCGCTGAGGAAGAGCCTGTTACCCAAGGGGGGGGGGCAATCGCTCTGCTAGTGACTGGGCTGCTTACAGTCAGGGCAGGGCTTAGTGGGTGGCCTTGGGCAGGGCCACTGCCAGGACCAGTGACCCTCCTTGCCACATTTAAAGCAAGCTACTGGTGGGGATTCTCATTGCGGCCTGGGCTTGGGTTGGGCACCTCCTGTGCCTTGCCCTTGTTGCTCTGCTGGACTCAAGGCTGCCACAAGAGCCTGGGTTTGGAGCATCACCTTCTGCTGCATGCGGGCCTGGAGAGCAGCCTTGGCCTTTTCTTACTAGCCCCGACCATTAAAAATTTTAAATGCCATGTTCACAGGTTTCAGATAAGGGTTTGGGGGTGAGAATAAGAGGAGGGGGACTCCTGGGGAGCCCAGCACCCAGATCCAGCCGGAAATGCCAGAGCCAGAGGCAGGACAAGGCCAGGCCTTCCTGCAAGAAGATCAGGGTTGGGCCATGGGGTCAGGAGCCCTGCAAACCTGCGTGAGGGCCAATGGCCAGAGGAGGGTCTGATGGGGGAGGGGCTTAAGAACATAGCAGAGAAGGGAGGGGCTCCAGGCTGGCAGGGGAGGGGGG
This sequence comes from Saccopteryx leptura, assembly GCF_036850995.1. Classification (NCBI taxonomy): domain Eukaryota; kingdom Metazoa; phylum Chordata; class Mammalia; order Chiroptera; family Emballonuridae; genus Saccopteryx; species Saccopteryx leptura. The sequence continues at coordinate 127,003,187 of NC_089508.1, forward strand.
CTTCCTGGAGGGAAGAGACCCGAGTGGAAGAGGTCCGCAGAAGGACCAGAGAGGGGTCCCAAGAGAGGGGCGCCCCCAGGCAGGGATCAGGCAGGAGGGGGAGAGAGTAGGGGTCGGTGAAGGAGGAAAGATCAGGAGCGGAGGGTTTAGCTGAGGTTTCTCTGGCCAAAAAGGGCCTGAGCCATGTAGCAGGCAGCACAGAGATTAGGAGGGGAGTGCAAATACTAGAAGCCCTGAATGTAAGGGATTTCCAACCAGTTCTCAGTTCTTTGGCGATAGTTAAATTGGTGAGGGTGTTAAAATCGAAAGTCCCTTCAGGAGGCCTCCTGGTTCAATTATCCAGTGGGTTCTGTGGCCTGGCCACAGCAGAGAAGAACAGTTTCTTCTTCTTTAAGAAGGGAGAGATTCTGGATAAGGCATTCCAGGAGTGTTTTTGAGTCAGGTTTAGATTTCTGTGCCTCCCATGGCCGTCCTCAGTCCTCAGAGTGATCAGAGATGAGAATTGGTGTCACGCAACTCAAGCTCTAGTCACCAGACGGTTAGGTAGAGTGGATGTGTCCGGGATGTCTCCACGGGCACATATGCACTTGGAACGAATAAGAGGTCCCTGACACATCTGTGATTACAAACAGGGAGTATTGGCGGAAAGAACTAAGGGGAGGCTGTAGGCAGGGGACTTATCACACCGTATGCCAAAGTGGGTGGAAAGTTGGAGATCTTGGTTCTTCCTTGGAAGGGAAGGGGAGAGGCGCAGCCCCAGCAGGCTTCAAACTCCTCCTGGTGTGGACAAGGCCCACTGGGGGTGAGGACAACGGAGACAGAGAGACCTGACTCTGGGGACCAGGTTCAGTGATGCAGATCCGCTTTGTTCAGGAAGTAAGCAAGTTTATATACATGAGTTCAGCCAATAGGGTGTTACAGCGTGTTCTTCTAAGCCAATGGCTGAAAAGGTCAGGGAGTTACCTGGTTGGCGCTGAGTCACTTCCTTACAGCAGGCGAGCTCCCTCCTGCATGTGCCTAGGAGGGTTTCAGGTGCTGGAGTGTTCTCACAGCATTGCATCAGCCACAGCTGCTAGGAATGCACTCTGTGTCTACCTACATTTCCCCCTTCTCTTTTAACTAGGGCCAGTTGGACTTGATGGATGACAGCTTGCTGTTGTTGTCTCTACGGGCAGGATAATGCCAGGGTGGAGAAAAGCAGCCCAGACATGTGGATCTGCCTGCGTCTGGGAGTTAATGGTTACTATAGCACACATAAGCAGGAACAGAGCACCAGGGCCTGGGGGCCCATCAGGGGCCACTCTCTGGGCCTGCCCCGCCAAAGCCTCCACATCCCCCAGGTGATGGGGCATGCACGCAGGCCACGAGGTCTTCTTCTGGAGCACTGAGGACCTCCTCCCCTCAGGCGTAGTCGGTGTGGAGAAGGCCAGGGCTGCAGCTTTGGACAGGTGAAGACTGAACCACTTAGTGGGTGCCCAAGAAACCCTGTCAAGCAGGTTAGGGGGTTCCTGAGATCCAAATTGGCTGAAAAACACAAGCATAACCTCTCCCTTGTGTTAGAAGAGGGTGTGATCCCCACCACTGTGCCATGGCTGGGTCCTTCCAGCGTCATTTCAGAGAGAGGGGTGGGGGAGAGAGGGAGCGAGAGATATGGAAAAATAGACAAGACAGACAGACAGAAAGAAAAAAGACACATGGAGGCGTATAGGCTGGAATTCAGGTTAGGTTTATAGTCTGAGGAATTGGGGCGGGGCCTTGAGCCCCAACAGCGACTGTGGAAGCAGTAGCTTCTGCTTTTTCGGCAGCAGAGCTGATGGCGCAGTTAGCAATTTGGTTTCATTTTGCGCTCTCAGCCGCGATTTTGTCAAACCCGGAGGCTAAACTACTCTCCTCCTCAGTGGAGGGGGGCGAATAGGAAGGTAGGGGCTTCCCAGAGAGAAGGGTAGCCTGTAATATTTTTGGCACCGGTGGAGGGTCCCCAGGAGGAGCACCGGTCAGGCAGGCATGTATCGCTAGCAGGGCAGGAATGAGGCCGAGAGGAAAGGTTTGTCCTTCATTTTCTTCAGCCGAACAGACGCACCAGAAAGCTCAGGCCCAAAGTATCAGGGCCTCAAAAAGGCGCATCCGGGAGCCAAGGGTTGAAACCTGAGAGGATTTCCCAGTAAGTACAAAGATCCTTTTCACAAACTTTAACTCGCCTACTCTGCAATAGAGCATAGAGGGCTCAAGCTTGCGGGGCTCGGGAGTGAGGGAGAAGGTTTCCCATTGCAGAGGGTCACTCACCTGTCCCTTGGATGCTGGTTAGGTCCCTGTCCAGGCCCAGAATGTGGACAAGGCCCACCGGGGGTGAAGATGACGGAGACACAGAGACCCAACTCCAGGGACCAGGTTCAGTGATGCAGATCCGCTTTTTTCAGGAAGTAAGCTAAGCTAGCTTATATACACAGGTTCAGCCTATAGAATGTTACAGCGTGTCCCTCACAGCCAATGGCTGAAAAGGTCAGGGAGCTGCCTGGTTGGCGCTGAGTTACTTCCTTACAGTGGGCGAGCTCCCTCCTGCATGTGCCTAGGAGGGTTTCAGGTGCTGGAGTGTTCTCACAGCATTGCATCAGCCATAGCTGCTAGGAATGTGCTCTGCGCTCTACCCACATCCTGGGTTTTGGCATTTATTCAGAGAGCATCTCAGGCGAAGTTCTCTGGTCCACGAGATGGGCCAGAGAAGTCGCATGGGGGGATCCATGTGGGGGTAATTTAAAGGGTCATTAGGGTGGTAGAGTTGATATGAGGTGGCAAAATTTCGTTGGGCTGACAGATGGTCGCTCTTTTCCAAAGGATTCCTGGGAAGTTTCTTTTGGCATGCATGGGTGTGGGTGGTTCCAGCCAAATTTCCCAGGTCTGGTTCCTCACGTGACCTTGCCCCATTGCCAACCGACCTCACACAGAGAGCCTGACCCTATTCCGTGCGCTGTGTGGAACTGTTTGGTTCCTATTTCTCTACTCAAGTCAGTCTCCTGCCGCCACTGTTTGGGTCCAGACCTGGAGCCCAGCATGGTTCTGGCTTCCTCTTTGTTTATCATTGTGGGTTTCTTGTCCCAGAGATGCTTGTCTTTGGCCCAGCTACCTCTTTTTGGTTACAGTTGCTAGTGCAAGTGGTGCTCTTTTGCGGAGTCACGGAGAAGGAATCCCACAGGACTCACGCAGGGAGGGAGGGAGGCTTTCACAGTAAGATTTATTCAGGGTTGAAATAGAAGGCTGCTTACAGGGTCCCAATGTCTCATCTCTGTCTATCCTGCCAAGAAAAAAATTCAGCCTGGTCTTCATTAAGCCCAGTACAAAGATGAGAGTCTGGAGATTCTATGCCATGGTTCAATCCATCTCAGAGGTTGGTTTAGTCCAGGCCCTTCTCAGAGCCTGTATTTGGGAGGCTGCACAACAGGTGCCAATAGGTGGCTTGTAGGGCTGGATGACTGTTTGAAAAACTCTCAAGTGAATGGAGCTAACACATATCTCCAAGTGAGAGAAAAAAGAAGGGAAAAAGCCAGTTCTTTGTAAAGTCTGTGGTTATAGTTTCAGGCTGGGAAGAACTAGCTTTTCTTTAAGCCAACCAACCAGTTTCTTATCTTTTGCAGGCTTGCATTGGTTCATCCCACTAACCAATCAGATCCTTTTTCTAGGGTAGACTGACAGGCCTCTATGGCCACCATCCTGGCTTCTACTGCTCATGCCTTAAAGTAAAAGCCATAGTTTGGGGTTGTACATCTGGGGAGATGGAAAAACTAGTTCTTCCACCCTATAAAGGGGAGAGAGGGTGTTAATCCCCTTAGAGAAGTGATCCTCTGCGGTGTCTGGAACTGTAAGTGCTATAGCTTCCTAGTAAACAGAATGCTGTCGTTTCCTATGGAAGCAGGCTTTCCAGTTTTATTCATCTTGATGTCAGATTCAACTCTGTTTCCTTACCTTATTGATATTTCACTACATACACTAACATGGTATCTTTTTATATTTGACTTGTCATGGCTATGTGTTGGGCAAATGGAGTTTGCAAAATATGCATTTTTTGAGTTTGCTCACTTTTGTTGTTAAAAAATGGCACTGGGCTCAGTGGTAGAGGGTTGGCTAGGCGTGTGGATGTCCTGGATTCAATTACCAGCCAGGGCACACAGGAAGAACACCTATCTGCTTCTCTACCCCTTCCCCTCTTCCTTCCTTTCTTTCTCTCTCTTCCCCTCCTGCAGCTAAGGCTCCATTGGAGCAAAGTTGGTTGGGGTGCTGAGGATGGCTCCACGGCCTCCACCTCAGGTGTTATAATGGCTCCAGTTGCAATGAAGCAACTCCCCAGATGGGCAGAACATCGCCCTTAATGAGCTTGCTGGGTGGATCCCGGGATGCATGTGGGAGTCTGTCTCTCTGCCTCCCCACTTCTCACTTCAGAAAAATACAAAACAAACAAACAAACAAAAAAAAACCCCAAAACGGTGCTGGGCAGCCAAGTGTGTGCTAGCCCTCAGAGCAGGGCAGTTAATTGCAAATTGTGGATTGCATTCCCACTCGGGAGGGGCCATTGTTTTGCTAATGTTTGCTGAAGAAGGGGATTTTTGGACCCAGGCAATTTTGCAGGAAGAACGAGAGAATTCAGAGTGCTGAAGAAGAAGCAAGTTTTGCAGAGAGAGAGAGAGAGATGTGCAGATGGGGAACCAGAGCTGAGGAGCTTTGCGAACTCTGCTGAGACCTTTGATTCTAGGAGGAACTAGAGAATGCATCAGGGCTTTGGGAGCCCTGAATGAAAGGGAAATGTTTTCCCTGTGTGTTTGCTTGTGGGCTGATGCTGTTGTAATGTAATTTAATTTGCAAGATCCACAAAGACATTAAGGTAGGTGTATGGCCAGTAGCCATGGCCACCATCACAGCCACCTGGCCCAGCAGGTTCGCATAGGATTTGGATAGACGGTAATGAAACAATGGAGCCAAGAACTGGTGGGCCATCAGCTTTTATCCTAGCTTGCACCCAGCAGGCAAGAAATATACACAGTGGGAAAACACTTCCCTTTCCATTCAGGGCTCCCAAAGCCACTGATTTATCTGAGTTTCCTAGAATCAAAGGTTTCTAGCTCACCAGTCTTATTCACCTCTGTTCCCCATCTCCTTCTCTCTGCACAAACTCTGCACAAACTGGCTTCTCCTTCAGCATTCTGCCATCTTGGCAGCTTCTCCTGCTCTCCTACAGCATAGGCTCCGCCTAGAACGTATCACTCTTCCCCAGAACAACGTGATCTCTCTTCCTTTTAAAACCTTTTGGCGTGAAAGCCCTCCCCCAATACATATTAACATAATCACACCCATCCCAAGCAAGAAGGGCAATTAATATTATCATCTGGGTGACGGGCTTCCATGTGGGCAGCACCATCTTTAACAAAGTGAGCATAATATATTTTATCTGCCCAACAGTAGGTTACAGAAGAATTTTAAAGGAAGTTTTATTATTAAGCCAGTGACATGCATGGGCAGCCAAGAATGTAGCTCTGAGGCTGGTTTTATAGACATAATCACATACTGGTTGGGGGAAAAAGAGGGGGATCATGGTACAAAAGTCATTTACTAACTTTTAAAGTTTATTGAGTTTTTGCTGTCTCATTACAATGTTTATCTATAGGATCTATCAAAAGCAAAAAAAAAAAAATTCTTATGTAGTAAGATACCAAAAAGCTACAAAATTAATATTAATATTTTAGGAAAAGAAATGTGAGAGTTTCCTGGCTTGTAGAAATGTACTGTGTAGTAGGCTCCCTTCTGCTAGGGAGCTTAAAGAGCATTTTATTAATTTGGGCTAGGCATGCAGAAAGATTTTGTAAATATGATTTTTTATACTTGTGTAATTTACACCAAACCAGGATGGCCAATAACATTGTTTGTAAATGAAGAGGGGAAGGAGATTTAGATTCCCTCCCGTCCCCCAACACCTGTAAGGAAGCAGGCAAATAGCTAGCCAGGTGCAGGAAGAGAGAGATTGAAAAAACCTTTTCTTATTTGATGAGCCATTTGCAGGCATTTATCCCCTAGCACCATGGATACTACCCCTCCCCTCCTGAAAACATATAATTAATGTATATATCTCTAAACAAAGGAATGGCAAATGAACACTAGAAAATTTAGAAATATCTTTAAATATGTGGAATAACATTTTTGCTATTGTGTTACCTTGTAAGTTTTGATATATAAAAATGTATTTTATGAATCCTATAGACAAATGTTGTAAGCTTGCTAATAGATTGTGTCCCATCCCCCTCCTCCTTTTCCTGCCAACCTGTGTGTGTGAGAGCAAAGTATATAATCTGCCACAAGGGCCGTGCCCGGGACACACACGATTTGGGTCTGCAAATGCCCTGTGTTAGTCATATGCAGCCGGCATATTTAGTAAATTTCCTCCTTTAATAAAACTCTTTAAAATTCATCTGGACTTGGTGTCTCTACGTAAACCTGTGGAATTGAAGTACAGGTACTTTACAACACCTACACACTAAAACCATAAGATAACACAGTAGTGATGAATGTTTTACAGACCTGACAAAGACATCCCCAAACCTTCTAGGATTTACAACCTATCCCTGTCGCCACAATAGTGGGAAATGTTTAGTTTAGGATAAGGAGAGAAGCTAAATGAAGTTACTTTCACTAAGAGTGTTGGGGTTAGCTATTTAGGAAATCTAAACCTAGTCCCCGTTTGCTTAGTTTACAAGTTTTGTACATACAAAGAATTTCAAAATGATGAATTTAGAAAGCATATAAAAAGTTACAGAAACAGGTTTTTCATGCAAGTGGGGTGGGGGGCTTGTGATTCCTTTGTCTAGAGGTATACGTCACTCTCATGACTACAGGATGGGAGGGTGAGTTAGGATTAGTGCAGGAATTTTTAATTAAGGTACATAAACATTGTTTCCTAAAGGCTTTTAAGAAGAAAGAAGAGGAAGAGTTTTTTAGATAGGTTCTCTCTTCTTTGCTCTGTCTAGCAAGTGGCGTAAATTCTTCCAGAGAACTATAGGAACTAGTTAAACTATGACTAGCTGACTTTTTCCCCTGCAAGCTCATCTTGTTTTTTCTTCCTCAGAAATGAGGGCTAAGGGGGCCTGACTCTTCCTTTTAAAATATTAATGTTAACAATTATGCAATTCCTTGGCACCTTATTGTTGCATCCACTGGGTACGAGAACAAATGTTGGAGACTTTCAGGAGTTTAGATGTCACTTTATTGGCCAGTTTAACCTGCGCAGGGGCGAACTCTCAAGATGTCCAGAGACACTGTGCTCACTAGGAGCTGCAAACAGAAGCCGCGCCTGGCACTTACAGCCAGGTCCTTATATATCCTAAGTGAGCAAGCATTATACAGAAGCAGATGTGGCAGTTTAGCTATTGGCTAGGGAGGTCGCACGCAGCATAGCAACAGGGGCCGGCATACCAACAGGGGCCGCTTTTAGCTTAGTGGCGAATTTCAAACATAAACTTCTGATAAGGGTCTCTGACCTTTTTTGTTCTCAGCCTTACAGGGGCCCTATCAGCGCTCCCTGTTCCTTCAAGAGTTACACTCTTGGCAGCCCCAGCATATCAGCACTCCCTGAATCTAACATTCCCCCATCTCTTTTGGGTATAAATCAAACCCTTGATTCTTCATCAGTGGGGAGACTGGTGTAAGGTTGGGACAGAACTATTACCTTTACTATATCTATCCTCTCTTTTACGAACGCAAGGAGCTTATTAAAGATTATTGGTCCAAAGGTAAGAGCCAATAATAATAATAGGAGGGGTCTAGCAATTGCGGATATGAGGGTAGTTAACCAAGGAGAAGTCTTGAACATAGAGGCATACTAGCTAGGGTTGTCTTCTTCTAGGTTCCTATTCTTTAATCTGTTTGCAGGTATCTTGATATTCTCTCTAATTACTCCAGAGTGGTTAGCGTAAAAACAACATTCTTCTCTTAAAGCAGCACACAGTCCTCCTTGCTCAAGGAGGAGGAGGTCTAGCCCTCTCCTATTCTGAAGGGCTACCTCGGCTAGGGAGTCTATTTGCTTCTCAAGGTATATTACCTGGTTTAGGTGGACTCCACTAAAATTCACTGACTAGGGTCTCACAACCCTACTTTTTACAAAATTAATCTGAGTGAGACCCGCATATGCGACGCCGTCCGAAAGGGGTCCAGGGCAAGCATACTGTGGAGTATACTATAAAGCCCTATTTTTTTACATTGGGGTCACACCTATTACCTAAGGTGTATGAGCTAGGCAAATCATCAGTGAGAGGGCTCCTGGATGAATCAGAATATCTCCAAGCTGCTGGTGAATCACAGAACTTGTCTTCAAAGAACTTTGATAAGTCAGCTTGGAGAGTTATGGGGTTGTTATTATCCCAGGTGTTATTCTGTGCTATAACTGTGCCATCTGCTGTCCTGATTAAAACCTATTCCTGTAACTCTAGTCCCTTGCTGGGTAAACAATAAAAAGTTATCAGTCCTAAGTGGAGGAGAAGGTGAGCTTTAGAGGCTCTCCAGGGGTCCGCCTGACTTGCCATCTCCGAGATCCTTCGTCGGGTGGTTGGGCCGGCTTCACGTGGGAAAGGTGGATCCAGTAGGGCTTTTCAGCTACCTTAATAGCTGTGGGTGTACTCAGGATTACCTGGAACGGTCCATTCTACCGCGGCTCAAGGTTGCCTCGTCGGTGGTTGAGAATCTACACCCACTGTCCAGGCTCCGGTGGCTCCAGTAGTAGGGAGCTGTGTTCCGCATTTGATTGGGCTGATCTCTGGAGGGCCTGCACCTCGTTTCTGATGTGTTGCAGCACCTGTAAGGACTTGAGGAAATTATGATTAGAAATCTCTAGTTCCTCTCTGGTCAATCGAGGTACAAGGGGCACAGGTTGCCCAAATAAGATTTCATAAGGGGTCCATTTATTGAGATAGGGGGTACATCTGGTTCTAAAAAGGGCAAAAGGGGCCCTGGCCGGTTGGCTCAGCGGTAGAGCGTCGGCCTGGAGTGCGGGGGACCCGGGTTCGATTCCCGGCCAGGGCACATAAGGAGAAGCGCCCATTTGCTTCTCCACCCCCACCCCCTCCTTCCTCTCTGTCTCTCTCTTCCCCTCCCGCAGCCAAGGCTCCATTGGAGCAAAGATGGCCCGGGCGCTGGGGATGGCTCCTTGGCCTCTGCCCCAGGCGCTAGAGTGGCTCTGGTCGCAACATGGCGACGCCCCGGAGGGGCAGAGCATCGCCCCCTGGTGGGCAGAGCGTCGCCCCTGGTGGGCGTGCCGGGTGGATCCTGGTCGGGCACATGCTGGAGTCTGTCTGACTGTCTCTCCCTGTTTCCAGCTTCAGAAAAATACAAAAAAAACAAAAAAACAAACAAAAAAAAAAGGGCAAAAGGGAGGAGCTCAACCTAGTTTTCGCCGGTCTCCCCTCTCAGCTTAATTATAGTTTCCTTCAGAGTCCTGTTCATTCTTTCTACCTGTCCTGAACTTTGGGGCTTATAAATGCAATGCAATTTCTAATTAATACCTAACTTAGTGGCTAATTCTTGAGATATCCTGGCTATGAATGCAGGTCCATTGTCTGATCCTAGGGCTAGGGGAATGCTATATCTAGGTATGATTTCCCTTAATAAGACTTTACACAGTGGTAGAGCGTCGACCAGGCGTGCAGAAGTCCTGGGTTCAATTCCTGGCCAGGGCACACAGGAGAAGTGCCCATCTGCTTCTCCACCCCTCCACCTCTCCTTCCTCTCTGTCTCTCTCTTCCCCTCCTGCAGCGAGGCTCCATTGGAGCAAAGATGGCCCGGGTGCTGGGGATGGCTCCTTGGCCTCTGCCCCAGGCGCTAGAGTGGCTCTGGTCGCAACAGAGCGACGCCCTGGAGGGGCAGAGCATCGCCACCTGGTGGGCAGAGCGTCGCCCCCTGGTGGGCGTGCTGGGTGGATCCCGGTCGGGCGCATGCAGGATTCTGTCTGACTGTCTGTCTGACTGTCTCTCCCCGTTTCCAGCTTCAGAAAAATACAAAAAAAAAAAAAAAAAAAAAAAAAAAAAAAAAAAAAAAAGACTTTACAGACTGTGGAAGCAGCCTCTCCTCGTGTGGGGAATGCTTCTACCTATCCTGAGAAGGTGTCTACTAATACTAATAGATACTTATAACCTGACTTCCTAGGGGTCATCTCTGTGAAATCTATTTCCTACAGTTCTCCCAGAGCTTTCCCCGATACCTCACAAAGGGGGGTAGCTTCTTATTCTGTGCATTTACTCTGGCACAGATGCTGCACCTCGAGACAAAGGAGTGGACAATATCCCTGATGTTGGGCCCTACATAATACTTCCTGATAAGTTGTTCTAGCTTGTTTTGTCCTAGATGGGTACTAGTATGAATATCTCCTACTATTTCTCTTACTATTCCCTGGGGTAAATAGAGCCGGGAGTCAGGAAGCTCTATCTATCCCTGCTAATTTTTCTTCCCTTTCAACTGCATCCCTTCCTGCTCTTCTTCTGGGGAATATCTAGGATCCGGAGGTAGCGTTGGCTTAGGCAGCAATGGCAGAAGGCTTTCTTGTGGCCCAGTGGCTGCCTCTCTTGCAGCTGAGTCTGCTAGGTTGTTACCTTTTACAATAGGCGAGTCCCCTCTCTGGTGTCCTTTGCAGTGGATAATGGCAACTTTGGTAGGTAGCCAAATGGCGTTTAGGAGGGCAAGAATTTCATTGCGATTTTTAATGTCTTTCCCCTCTGCTGTCAGTAAGCCTCTCTCCTTGTATATGGCTCCGTGGACATGGGCAGTGGCGAATGCATACCGGCTGTCAGTATAGATGTTGGCAACTTTTCCCTCTGCTATCTGTAAGGCTCAGGTTAGTCCTATTAGCTCTGCCCTTTGTGCAGATGTTCCTGCGGGCAGTGCTTTCTGCCACAGGACCTTATTTTCTATGGTCACTGCTGCCCCTGCATGTCGCTGTCTATCCTTAATAAAACTGCTCCCATCAGTAAAGAGGGTCAGGTCTGCCTTCCCGTATGCTTGATCCCTTAAGTCAGGGCAGGAGCCAGTCACTGTGTCAAGGATTTGTTTGCAACTGTGGACCAAAGTGGAGTCGCTGGGTTCAGGGCAGCAGTTTTGAGGAACTGAACAGATGGAGGGTTCAGCAGCTGAGCCTGATGCTGCGTTAGCCGCGCATTAGATAGCCACCTGTCAGGAGGTGCTCACAGCACTTGCTGTACGTAGTGTTCCTCAATGACTTTAATGTCCTGCCCTAAAGTTAATTTACTAACCTCCTTGACTAGTATGGAGGTGGCAGCAAGTGCCCTCAGACATGTTGGCCATCCCGAGGCTACAGGGTCAAGTTTCTTGGACAGATAGGCGACAGGCCTCTTCTACAGCCCAAGTTCCTGGCTCAGTACCCCTAAAGCTACCCCTCCCTTTTCTGCTATAAATAGCTGAAAAGGTTTGGCCAGATCTGGCAGGGCCAAAGCTGGGGCAGCCGCCAGGGCCTCTTTCAGTGCTTGGAATGCTTGCTTCTTCTTATCTGTCCATGTGAACTGCTCTTCCTTACCCCTGGTTAGTTCTTGCAGGGGTTTAGCTAGTTCTGCAAAGCCTAATATCTACAGTCTGCAGATTCCTACTGCACCCAGGAATTCTCGTACCTGTCTTTTGTAAGTAGGCTCGGGGATCTGCAAGACCGTCTGAATTCATTGGCTTGACAATGTCCTTTGCCCTCCCTGTAAGTTATACCCCAAATAACTTACAGTTTGCGTCACAATCTGGGCCTTCTTGGCAGAGACTCGATACCCCATTCTCCCGAGATCTTGTAGCAGGTCCGAGGTAGCTTCCTCACACTCTCCTTCGTCCTTGGCAGCTATGAGGATGTTATCTACATACTGGAGCAGTACGATCGACGGATGGGAGGAGCGGAAAGCCTGCAGATCTTTGCTGAGGGCTTCATTAAAAATGGTGGGGGAATTCTTAAACTCTTGTGGTAGTCTGGTCCAAGTGAACTGCTCCACCAGTCCATTATCTGGGACATTCCTTTTAAAGGCAAAGATCCCTTGGCTCTGAGGTACCAGGGGAATACAAAAGAAGGCATCCTTCAAATCCAGGACAGAATAATAGGTATGGGTTGGGGGTAATGAGCTCAGTAAGGTATACGGGTTGGGCACCGTGGGATGAATAGTCTCTACCTGCGCATTCACCTCTCGCAAGTCCTGGACCGGATGATAGTCTTGGCTCCCCGGTTTCTGGACGGGAAGCAGCGGGGTGTTCCAGGCTGATTGGCACCTTTGAAGGATGCCTGCCTCCAGCAGGCATTGCAAGTGCGGGCAATTCCCTCTCTAGCTCGGGCTGGGACCGGGTACTGCCTGATCCTAACTGGTCTAGCAGTGCTAAGCAGTTGCACCAGGACAGGCAGTTGGTGAGCAGCCAAACCTGGAGGGTTGGTTTCCACCCAAACCTCAGGTACCCAGGCACGCAGGGCGTCTGGAACCCCTTCCTCGGTCTCCTTACCTTCTAGGATGGTGGCAAGTAAGTAAGTAAGTGTTCTTCAGACAGTGGGACAGTTACTTCTATGCTGACCTCTGCCTCTTTGTTCCCCATAGGGCTTTCCTCCCGTTGGAAGGTAATGGTGGCCTGAAGTTTCTGCAGTAAGTCCCTTCTAAGCAGTGGGTAAGGGCAGTCTGGAATGACTAGGAAAGAATGGGTGATGATGCCTCAACCTAAGTCAGTAATTCTTGCGGTGGCCCATGGGTAGGCTTCTGCTTTGTCTGTTGCCCCTCTTATCTTAGTATTGTTGTCTTCTGCATCTGGCCCTGTGGTTTCTTTAGGACTGAGTAGGTGGCTCCCGTGTCGACTAGGAAGTCTATTGGCTTTCCTTCGACTGTTAGGGTGACCATGGGCTCCTGGGAGCTGACGGAAATGGAGCCCTGGCCCCGTGAGTCTAAGGTTTGGAGCAATACCTCTGGGGCTTGTTTTGGCCTCTGGCTGTCGGCCCTCAACTTTGGGCACTCTCTCTTCCAGTGTCCTTTCTCCTTGCAATAGGTGCATTGATCCTTGTCTATTCGCTGTCCTTGGCCCTTCCTCTGTCCCCCTTTTCCTTTGGGGGGGAGGTTTCTGAGCAGCAATCAGGATCTTGGCTACCTCTGCCAAGATCTGGATCATCCCTATTAATATATATACTTTCTGGGCTATTTCTAATAGATTACTCCTATTTTCTCCTTTAAACCCCTCTATCTTCTGAAGCTTTTTCCTAATATCTGAAGCAGCCTGAGTCACAAAGGCTATATTTACTAGTCTCCTGTTCTCTTCTGCCTCAGGATCTAGAGGGGTATATACTCTATAAGCCTCTATGAGTCTTTCTAGAAAGGCTGCTGGGGATTCCTCTCTTCCCTGGATGACTTCACTTACCTTGCTAAAGTTGGTTGGCTTTCTAGCTGCTGCCTTGAGCCCCCTCAACAGAGCCCGGCGATACTGGAGGAGTGTGTCCCTTCCCCCAGTGGTATTAGGGTCCCAGGTAGGAGGTTGAGACGGGAGAACATCTTCTATTTCCCTTCTTCCCTCCCAAGTTTCCTTTTCTTCTCCTAATACCGCCTTAGCAGCTTCTCTCATTATTCTGTCCCTTTCTTCAGAAGTGAAGAGGGTTTGTAAAATCTGCTGACAATCATCCCATGTGGGCTGATGGGTCCTAAAAATGGTCTCAAGGAGAGATATTAGTCCCTGAGGTTTCTCGGAAAATGGGGGATTCTGATGTTTCCAATTGTATAAATCACTAGTGGAAAAAGGCACATAGATGAGGTAAGGAGGTGCCCGTGGGCCAGCATCTGGTGCCGGCGGCGCCTCCCGGAGGAGGAGGCAAGATGGCTGCGCCTCCCGGAGGAGGAGGCAATATGGCTGCACCTCCCAGAGGAGGAGGCAAAATGGCTATATCTACCCACACATCCATATACAGGTATTGGTCTGGGTGGGGAGCCCTATAGACCATGGCTCTGACAGCAAATAGAGTTGGAAGGTCAGAAGTGCCCTCTGTGGGCCATCCCACATTAAATGCAGGCCATTCCAGCTGGCTCAAGGTCTGGAGGAAACCTGGACTCGGCTGCGGACCTCCGTACCCCTGAGCCCTCTTCTGGAAATCAGAAAAATTCTTCAACAGGCACTCGAGCGGGGATCCCGGCACAGACTCCTGTTGTCCCATCCTAGATGACTCAGGAATAATGAGAAAGGGTAGGATACAGGCAACACACACTATTAACACAAGGAACACACTTGTCTCTCTTACACTCAACTCAGTCATTCGAGCTCAGACAAAACGCAGCGCAGAGCAGTGCAAAACGGATTCCTAATGTGACCGGTCACTCTAAAGTTAACAAATCCAAATATCCAAATTTCAGAGAGCAGCATCCCGCTTCTGAAAGCCCTGGGTAGGTTACCGGCAGTGTCCTACCTACTACCTCAGGATTGTGTGCTCCAGAGCCCAAAAGCCAAACCAAATGAGGATCCTCCGTGAATACTTACTCAGCTTGAGCTGTCCTTCCGGTCTACGACCCAAAACTCCACCAAGGGAGAATCCTGGGCGAGCCCCCAAAATGTTGCATCCACCGGGTACGAGAACAAATGTTGGAGACTTTCAGGAGTTTAGATGTTACTTTATTGGCCAGTTTAACCTGCGCAGGGGAACTCCCAAGATGTCCAGAGACACTGTGCTCACGAGGAGCTGCAAGTGGAAGCTTACAGCCAGGTGCTTACAGCCAGGTCCTTATATATCCTAAGTGAGCAAGCATTATACAGAAGCAGATGTGGCAGTTTAGCTATTGGCTAGGGAGGTCGCACACAGCATAGCAACAGGGGCCGGCATAGCAAGAGGTGCCAGTTTTAGCTTAGTGGCGAATTTTAAACATAAACTTCTGATAAGGGTCTCTAACCTTCTTTGTTCTCAGCCTCACAGAGGCCCTATCAGCACTCCCTGTTCCTTCAATAGTTACACTCTTGGCAGCCCCAGCATATCAGCACTCCTTGAATCTAACACTTATCACAATGCAAGACTTTAATAAAGGAATGGCCCACATTTTTTGGCTCCACTGTCCCTTTACTGTCTGTCGAAATTCAATGAGAACCTGGATGGTCACAACAATAGCCACTGGCCCTACACTACGCATCTGGAAATGGGAGAAGTTGAAGAGTGAACCTAACTATGCCATCCTGCATGATATCTGTGTTGCTTTGTTTAATCAGAGGATAGCAAAGCCATTTATATTCCAAAATAAAGCATTGTTCAAGTCCCCACTTGGGTGGAACCAAATTAAATGTCATTCAACTGATGAATGGTAAACAAAATGTGGTGTTTCTATAAAATAGAATATTAGTTATTCCATTAGATAACTATTTGACCATTAAAAAAATCACTGAAGGATGTAAGGGCGATCTGGCTATGACATCTGTCACCCCACTGATCGCGAGGGTTGATTTGGCTGATCTGGCTGGCTAGGCGGGTGTCCCCTTCCTCCCTCACCGCTCCATGTGCTTCCCTCCCGAAGCTGCGCGCTCGGTCGAAGAGGACGACCTTCCCCAATAGAGGAGAGGACCATTCTTCAGTCAGGGGTATATGAGTAGCTGTGATCCCCTGCTAGAACCTCCAAACAAGTCTCAAAAAAATCACTGATACATGCTATTACACAAATGACCCCTAAAAATGTTATACTCTGAGTAAAAGAAACCAAATGTGAAAAGGTCACATATTGTATGATTCTATTTATATGAAACATCCAGAACAGGCAAATCCATAGAGACAGATAGAAGATTGGTGGTTTTCAGGAGCTGGGGAGGAAGAGGGAATGGGGAGTATCCTTTAATGAGTCGAAAGTTTCCTTTTGGGGTGACAAAACGTTCTGGAACTCGATACCAGTAATGGTTATACAACATTGTAAATACAGGGAATGTCACTAAACTGTACACTTTAAAATTATTAAAATTATGAATTTTAAATTACATGAATTTTAGGCCTGACCTGTGGTGGAGCAGTGGACAAAGTGTCATTGGTTTGAAACCCTGGGCTTGCCTGGTCAAGGCACATAAGGGAGTTGATGCTTCCTGCTCTTCCCCCCCTTCTCTCTCTCTCTCTTTCTCTCTCTCTATCTCTCTCTCTCTCTCTCTCTCCCTCTCTCCTCTCTAAAATGAAGAAATAAAATCTAAAAAAAAATAGAAATAAAAAATAAATACATGAATTTTACCACAGGCCAAAAAAAAAGGTCTCCACCCTTTTCCACACATTGCTAATTGCTGCTGTTTGGATGGGTCACTCCTTTGCACTCACACAGTACCGGGTTTGTCCCTTTATTAAGCATCTTTCACATTATACTAAAAATTATTTGTCCTTGTGCCTGTCCCTCTACTAGACTACGGCATTTTCAAGAGAAGAGCTATGTCCCTTTCTGAGTTGTTCCTTTGTTACCTTGTTTAGCGTCTGGCAGAGTAAGCCCAGCAAATACTTGCTGAATAAATGAATGAACACATTAGTTGAACTCAAATGACCAACTCAAAAAAAAAAATCACTCTTCTTCTTGGTCTCTCAGTTTGTTGTTAAAATTATCCCCTGGGGAAATTTATTTTTATTGGCAATGCACTCAGGTCTGAAGCCTGCAGTGTGTGGAAACAGAACCAACAGTCCTGACCAGTCCCTAGGGCCCCCCTAAAACTCCTACCTCTCAGCCTCTGCCATATGAACCTAGCATCTGCTGAAGGTACAGTTGCAATGGCTGCAGGCTCAATTATTCAAAATATTCTCAACAACAAAGTGCAAAAACATTTCTGCTGAGTCACCCTCCAGGACAAAACGTTTTTCTTACTACACTGTCATGCTTTCATCTGTACTCTGGGGCATGAATGGCAAATATCGCAACAGCCTTCCTCTACAGAGGTGAGTTCAATGAATTCATCTGCTCAGGCAACACACAAACGGTGGAATAAACAGTGCATCTTTTTGGAAGAGACTACAAGAAAGTCTCCTGGTCTACAATCCTTGGTGCAATGACTACACGTTTGCAGAAGTCAGGGTTATAAATTTCCTAAATATACCAGCTCTCACATTAAGATTTTGAGTTATGGCCCTGGCTGGTTGGCTCAGTGGTAGAGTGTCGGCCTGGCGTGCGGAAGTCCCGGGTTCGATTCCTGGCCAGGGCACACAGGAGAGGCACCCATCTGCTTCTCCACCCCTCCCCCTCTCCTTCCTCTCTGTCTCTCTCTTCCCCTTCTGCAGCCAAGGCTCCATTGGAGCAAAAGATGGCCCGGGCGCTGGGGATGGCTCCTTGGCCTCTGCCCCAGGCGCTAGAGTGGCTCTGGTCGCAACAGAACGATGCCCCGGAGGGGGAGGGACAGAGCATTGGCCCCTGGTGGGTGTGCCGGGTGGATCCCCGTGGGGCGCATGCGGGAGTCTGTCTGCCTCCCCGTTTCCCACTTCAGAAAAATACCAAAAAAAAAAAAAAAAAAAAAAAAAAGGGTTTTGAGTTACAAAAACTTCTTCCTTAACCTGGCCTGTGGTGGCGCAGTGGATTAAGTGTCGACCTGGAATGTTGAGATTGCCAGTTCAAAATCTCCAGGGCTTGCCTGGTCAAGGCACATATGAGAAACAACTACTACAAGTTGATGCTTCCCACTGTGCTCCCCCCTTCTCACTCTCTCTAAAGTCAACTAAAAGAATTATTTAATTTAAAAAATCTTCTTCCTTAGTTTTAGCTTCAGTTCTTTATGATATGGCTAAAGACGTTTCCCTTGTTCCAACTTGAGAAAGAATTATTAACCATTTTCCCAGTGTTAGCCCTCTATATCCTCAAACTGTTTTTAAATCATTCCTTTCACTCTTCCATATTAAAATTTACAACCCCTTTCTTTTTTTAATTAATAACCTATGGTGTGCCAGGAACTCTGGAGTCTAACACAAATAAAATATAATACTTCTAATTCCCTCCTCATTTGATAAAATTCCTCTTTTTAAGGTGTGAGTTCATCATCTTTCTTTAAGGTTTGCTTGAAGTTCCCATTTCTGACTTTCATCCAGCTTTGGAAGATGTGTCCCTTAATTTAATAGCCGACAAACACTTTTTTATTAGCTTACTACTCCATGTGCTTTTAATAAATGGGAAGAGGCCCTGGCCGGTTGGCTCAGCGGTAGAGCATCGGCCTGGCGTGCGGGGGACCCAGGTTCGATTCCCGGCCAGGGCACATAGGAGAAGCGCCCATTTGCTTCTCCACCCCCCCCCCTTCCTCTCTGTCTCTCCCTTCCCCTCCCGCAGCCAAGGCTCCATTGGAGCAAAGATGGCCCGGGCGCTGGGGATGGCTCCTTGGCCTCTGCCCCAGGCGCTAGAGTGGCTCTGGTCGTGGCAGAGCGATGCCCCGGAGGGGCAGAGCATCGCCCCCTGGTGGGCAGAGCGTCGCCCCTGGTGGGTGTGCCGGGTGGATCCTGGTTGGGCGCATGTGGGAGTCTGTCTGACTGTCTCTCCCCGTTTCCAGCTTCAGAAAAATACCAAAAAAAAATTAAATAAATAAATTAAATTAAATAAATGGGAAGAGTCAGTGTTGTTAACCTTTCTTCGTGTGCTGATAACCAGCAGCCACAGACACTTTGAAATTGTCCATGCCCAGTCACATGGAAAGTCCTTTCATCATCTGAACTAGAGACACAGAGTAGAAGCTTGGAAATAATTGCTTTCTAGTAATGAGTGCCGAGTTCCATGGAAACATCCCCTTGTCATGCAGCAGCCTCTGTCTGAGAGCATCTGATTTGACTGGAACAAACAGGGCTTTTTCTGGGAAACCCCACAGCCACAACGATGCCCTGAAATTCCTGGTCATTCCCTGTGGTCCCCAGAACTGTAGCTGAGGGATACAGGCACAGAAAAGGTGCCTATTTCTCTATCATCTAAGAGACCCAAGGAGACTGAAGCCATCACTTTCTTTGCTTACTCAGTATCCTAGGGAGACAGGATGTGTGGGGTCCCTGGTCTGCTATGAAAAAGATGTGCTAGTATTCCAAAGCCAGTCCTGCAACCTGCCTCCAACAGTGATGCTGACTCTGGCACCAGCATCTCCGTGTGGTTTAAGCTACCTGAAAAATAGTTACATAGCAAAAGGATTTAGAAATAAAAGATGTTCAGTGAAGTAAAGGACAATTTTTTTTTAACTTTAGGGGCCAGCTCTTTTTTTTTTTAACTGGTAACAGTCTCCTAAAGGGGAGATGTGTTATTTCATAGTCACCTGTTATTCATTAGTCCTTTTCACAGATGCTATTATTCTACTGTAGCTGGTCAGCAAGACATTCAAAGGTCTGCTTTGGGTGTGAGAGTGACCTCTCTTTCCTCTTAATGCCTTCTGTGCCATCATCTTATATGTGGGTATATTAATATTTTTTTTAAAACAGAGACAGAGAGAGAGTCAGAGAGAGGGATATATAGGAACAGATAGGAACGCAGAGAGATGAGAAGCATCAATCATCAGTTTTTCGTTGTGACACCTTAGTTGTTCATTGATTGCTTTCTCATATGTGCCTTGACTGCGGACCTTCAGCAGACTGAGTAACTCCTTGCTCGAGCCAGTGACCTTGAGCTCAAGCTGGTGAGCTTTGCTCAAACCAGATGAGCCCACACTCAAGCTGGCAACCTCGGGGTCTCGAACCTGGGTCCTCCGCATCCCAGTCCAACGCTCTATCCACTGAGCTACCGCCTGGTCAGGCGTATGTGGGTATATTATAGCTAAATGCCTCCTTGTTTGTCACTGTCCTGGTATGGGCTCCCCAGAAGCTATGTTGGGCAAATGAGTTTGTAAAATTTGTATTTTTTTAGTTTGTTCACTTTTATTGTTAAAAAATGGTGCTGGGCAGCCACGTGTGTGCTTGCCCTCAGAGCAAGGCAGTTGATTTCAAATTGCGGATTGCATTCCTGCTTGGGAGGGGCCATTGTTTTGCTAATGTTTGCTGGAGGAGGGGTCTTTGTGGGCCCATGCAGAGAACTAAAGAAGAAGCCAGTTTGTGCAGAGAGAGAGGTGTACAGATGGGGAACCAGAGCTGAGGGGCTTTGTGAGCTCTGCTGAGACTGGTGGGGTCTTTGATTCTAGGAGGAACCAGAGAGGATTCTTCTGGTTGTGGAACTGGAGAATGCAACAGGGTTTTGGGAGCCCTGAATAAAAGGGAAGTGTTTTCCCCGTGTGTGTGTTTGTCAGCCTGTGCAATACTTTAATAAAGGAAAGGCCCACCATTTTTTAGCTACACTATTCCCTTACTGTCTGTCCAAATCCAATGAGAACCTGCATGGCCATGATGGCGGCAGCCACTGGCCATACACCTTAAAACAAATGGAGCTCAACATTATTCAGCATCAGGGAAATGCAAATTAATGAGATACTATTATACATCCACTGGAGTTGCTAAAACTAGAAGGGCTTGACAACACAAATGTCAGCAAGAATAACTGGACTCTCATATTTTGCTGGTAGGTGTGCAAAATGGTATAACCACTATGAATGCTTTTACAGTTTTTATTTTTCTTAATAGAACTAAACATATCTCTTTAGAACCTAGCAATTCCACTCCTAGGTATATATTGAAAACAAATAATAGCACATATCTACAAAAAGACTGTGTATGGCCACCATCACAGCTGCCTGGCCCATGCAGGTTCTCATTAGATTTGGACAGATGGTCATGAAACAGCGGAGCCCAAAACGGGTGGGCCATTAGCTTTAATCCTAGCTTGCACCCAGCAGGCAAGTAAAAACACACACTGGGCACCAAAACCCACTCATTCAGTGCTCACAAAGCTACTGACTTATCCGAGTTTCCTAGAATCAAAGGTTTCTAGTTCATTAGCCTTATTCACCTCTGTTCCCCATCTCCTTCTCTCTGCACAAACTCTGTACAAACTGACTTCTCCTTCAGCATTCTGCCATCTTGGCTGCTTCTCCTCTCCTCCACGTGGCCTTTATCTGCTCTCTTTTCTCTGCTCTCTCCTCTAATGTTAATCTCAGGAACTGAGAGAGCAAGCTCCCGGTCTGCCCCACTTTATAGTGTAGAAATCCAAACCTTTAGTCCAGTATACAAACAAGGAAGTCTCTGATACTAAGTCACTTATCTGAGGCATAATGGGATTCCTCATGAGAGTGCACCACCCCAGAGTGGGAAAGGCTTAGTCTTAAAACTAAGCCTTAGGGAGACCTGAAGATGGCAGTGGAGTAGGCAGACGTACAGACTCCCAGCTCACACCACCGAACTGGATTATAAACTTATGAACAATCAGCATGAAAAACCAACTCTGGACTATAAGAACAGCTCTCAAAAACCAAGGAACAAAGAAGAAGCCACAACAAACCTGGTAGGGAGCACCTGAATCTCCCCTGCTTACAGAAACGGGGGGGGGGGGGGTGAGGCTGAGAGCCTAGAAGGGCTCTCACTCCAAGGAAAAGAGCAGAAAATATTGCTCACAGCCACTTGCCTGGTGACCAGGGAACAAGGTGTGTTGAAAGGGCCGGCTTGTCTTCCAAAAAGAAAGGGGAGAGAGAGACAGATGGTGAGGGGTAGAGGAATGCAGGGGATGACCTGAGAAGCTGACTTCATCCAGTGCTGGAGGTGGCCATAGCTGCGGGAGGGGCTGATCCTTCCACAAAACAAAAGACTGAAGTGCTTCTGGGTCACAGATCTCCAGACATCTCTCCAGCTCCAATCAGCGCAACAAGACACAGCTGAAAACAAGAAGAGGGGAGGAGGGGCAGTAACTCAAGTCTTCATGGAGATCTGAGATACACCTCCCCCTACTGAAGCTGAGAAAACACCCTGCCGGCAGAGAGAGTAACTAGCAGAAGAGGCCTTCAGAGTCTCAGGTTACAGCCACAGCATTCCTGGATACAGTTTCAAGGAAGCCCCCTGCTGAGATCAGTAAACAAAACTATCACCTGTTAAGAAAACAAACAAATCAAGACTTCAAAGTAGCCCAAATCTGAAAGTGGATTACAAATAATAGCTGATGCCAACCCAAGAAGACCTAGAAATAACACAATTGAAAACTGGAGGCAGACAACACCAAGCCTAGACTCAACCAGCTCTACAAACAAAACACCCAAACACACAGACATAATGAGAAGACAGAGAAGTGCAATCCAAATGAAACCACAAGAGAAACCTCCAGGAAATGAACTGAGTGATATTGAAATAACCAAACTTCCAGATGAGGAGTTCAAAATAATGATTGTAAGGATGCTTAGGGATCTTAGAACAACAATGGATGGTCATTACAAACACCTAAATAAATAAATACCAAGTATAAAAAAGGATATTGAAATATTAAAAAAGAATCAGTCGGAGATGACAAATACAATATCAGAAATGAAGACCACAATGGAAGGTATTAAAAACAGGATGGATGGAGCTGAGGATCGAATCAGTGAGCTGGAGGACAAGTGGAATAAAGGCATGAAAGCAGAGAAGAAAAAAGAAAAGAGACTCAAAAAATCTGAGGAAACTCTTAGAGAGCTCTGTGACAACATGAAGAGAAATGACATCCACATCATAGGGGTTCCTGAAGAAGAAGAGAAAGCACAAGCGACAAAGACTTTGTTCAATCATATCATAGCTGAAAACTTCCCTAAATTAATGCAGGAGAAACTCTCACAAGTTCAAGAAGCACAGAGAATTCCATTAAAGAGAAACCCAAAGAAACCTACACCAAGACACATCATAATTAAAATACCAAAGCTAAGTGATAAAGAGAAAATATTAAAAGCTGCTAGAGAAAAAAGGCTATCACCTACAAAGGAGCCCCCATAAGGATGACATCAGACTTCTCAACAGAAACACTTGAGGCCAGAAAAGAATGACAAGAAATATTCAAAGTAATGCAGAACAAGAATCTACAACCAAGACTATTTTATCCAGCAAGGCTATCATTTAAAATTGAAGAAGAAATAAAAAGCTTCTCAGACAAAAAAAAAAAACAAAAAAAACAAAAAAAACTCAAGAAATTAATTACAACCAAACCAATGCTGCAGGAAATGTTAAGGGGCCTGTTGTAAACAGATCAAAGTGGGAAAAGAATATAGCAAAAGAGGAATACAGCTTTAAAGAATAAAATGGCAATAAACAACTACATATCAATAATAACCTTAAATATAAATGGATTAAATTATCCAATCAAAAGACATAGGGTAGCTGCATGGATAAGAAAACAGGACCCATACATATGCTGTCTACAAGAGACACACCTTAAAACAAAAGATGCACATAGACTGAAGGTAAAAGGATGGAAAAAAACATTTCATGCAAATGGAAATGAAAAAAAACTGGGGTTACAATACTTATATCAGACAAAATGGACTTTAAAACAAAGAATATAGTAAGAGATAAAGAAGGCCACTACATAATAATAAAGGGAGCAATCCAAAAGGAATATATAACCATTATAAATATCTACGCACCTAATATAGGAGCTCCTAAATATATGAAGCAGACTTTGATGGATATAAAGGGCGAGATCAACAGCAATACTATAATAGTTGGGGATTTTAATACCTCATTAACATCACTAGATAGATCCTCAAGAAAGAAAATTAACAAAGAAACAGCAGACTTAAAGGACACACTAGATCAACTTGATTTAATAGATATCTTCAGAACCTTTCGCCCTAAAGCAGCAGAATATACATTCTTTTCAAGTGTTCATGGTACATTCTCTAGGATAGGCTACATGTTAGGGCACAAGAGTGGTCTCAACAAATTTAAGAAGATTGAAATCATATCAAGCACTTTCTCTGATCACAATGGCATGAAACTAGAAATCAACTACAACAGAAAAACTCAAAAATTCTCAAACACATGGAAACTAAATAGCAGGTTGTTAAATAAGGAATGGGTTAAGAATGAGATCAAAGAAGAAATTAAAAAAATTCCTGGAAACGAAAGATAATGAGCATACAACAACTCAAAATTTATGGGACACAGCAAAAGCAGTCCTGAGAGGGAAGTTCATAGCACTTCAGGCACACTTTAAAAAGCTAGAAAAAGCCTGACCTGTGGTGGCGCAGTGGATAAAGCGTTGACCTGGAAATGCTGAGGTCGCTGGTTCGAAACCCTGGGCTTGCCTGGTCAAGGCACATATGGGAGTTGATGCTTCCAGCTTCTCTCTCTCTCTGTCTCTCTCTCCCTTTCTGTCTCTCTCTCCTCTCTAAAAATGAATAAATAAAAAAAATAAAAAATAAAAAAAATATATAAAAAAAAGCTAGAAAAAGCTCAAATAAACAACTTAACCCTGCATCTAAAAGAACTAGAAAAAGAACAGCAAGTAAATCCCAAATGTAGTAGAAGGAAGGAAATAATAAAGATCAGAGCAGAAATAAATGACATAGAGGCTAAAGAAACAATACAGAGGATCAATGAAACTATGAGCTGGTTCTTTGAAAAGGTAAACAAGATCAATGAACCTTTAACTAGACTCACCAAGAAAAAAAGAGAGTGGACTCAAATAAATAAAATTAGAAATGAGAGTAGAGAAATAACAGCTGACACAACAGAAACACAAAATATTGTAAGAAAATTCTATGAAGAACTGTATGCCAAAAAACTAGACAATCTAGATGAAATGGACAAATTCCTTGAAACATACAATCTTCCAAAAATCAATCTGGAAGAATCAGAAAACCTAAACAGACCGATTATACCAAATGAGATCGAAACAGTTATCAAAAAACTCCCAACAAAAAAAAAATCCTGGGCCTGATGGCTTAACAAGTGAATTCTACCAAATATTCAAAGAAGAACTAACTCCTATCCTTCTCAAGCTATTTCAAAAAATTCAAGAGGAAGGAAGACTTCCAAGCTCCGTTTATGAGGCGAGCATAATTCTGATTCCAAAACCAGGCAAAGACAACACAAAGAAAGAAAATTATAGGCCAATATCCCTGATAAATTTAGATGCTAAAATCCTCAACAAAATATTAGCAAACTGGATCCAACAATATATAGAAAAAATTATACACCATGATCAAGAGGCATTTATTCTTGGGAGGCAAGGCTGGTATAATATTTGCAGATCAATCAATGTGATTCATCACATAAGCAAAAGGAAGGAGAAAAACCACATGATAATTTCAATAGATGCAGAAAAAGCATTTGATAAAATCCAGCACCCATTTATGATCAAAGCTCTCAACAAAGTGAGAATACAGGGAACATACCTCAACATGATAAAGGCCATCTATGACAAACGCACAGCCAACATCATGCTCAATGGGCAAAAATTAAAAGCAATCCCCTTAAGATCAGGAACAAGGCAGGGGTGCCCCCTTTCACCACTCTTATTCAACATAGTCCTGGAAGTCCTAGCCACAGCAATCAGACAAGAAGAAGAAATAAAAGGCATTCAAGTTGGAAAAGAAGAAGTAAAGCTATCATTATTTGCAGATGATATGATATTGCATATAGAAAACCCTAAAGTTTTAGTCAAAAAACTTCTGGACCTGATAAATGAATTCAGCAAAGTGGCAGGATATAAAATGAATACTCAGAAATCAGAGGCATTTTTATACACCAACAATGAACAGTCAGAAAGAAAAATTAAGGAAACAATCCCCTTCACTATTATAACCAAAAAAATAAAGTACCTAGGAGTAAATTTAACCAAGGAGACTAAAGACTTGTACTTGGAATATTATAAAACATTGATAAAAGAAATCAAAGGTACAAACAAGTGGAAGCATATACCGTGTTCATGGTTAGGAAGAATAAACATCATTAAAATGTCTATATTACCCAAACCAATTTATAAATTCAATGCAATACCAATTAAAATACCAATGATATACTTTAAAGATACAGATTACATATTCCAAAAATTTATTTGGAACCAAAAAAGAACACGAATATCCTCAGCAATCTTAAAAAAAAAAAAGAATAAAGTGGGAGGTATCACACTTCCTGATATCAAGTTATACCACATGGCCATTGTACTCAAAACAGCCTGATACTGGCATAAGAACAGGCATATAGATAAATGGAACAGAACAGAGAACCTAGAAATAAACCCACACCTCTATGGACAACTGATAATTGACAAAGGAGGTAAGGGCATACAATGGAGTCAAGACAGCCTCTTTAATAAATGGTGTTGAGAAAATTGGACAGCTACCTGCAAAAAAAATGAAACTAGACCACCAACTTACACCACTCACAAAAATAAACTCAAAATGGATAAAAGACTTAAATGTAAGCCGTGAAACCATAATCATCTTGAAAGAAAACATAGGCAGTAAGCTCTCCGACATCTCTCACAGCAATATATTTGCTGATTTATCTCCACGTGCAAGTGAAATAAAAGACAGGATAAACAAATGGGACTATATCAAACTAAAAAGCTTTTGCACAGCCAAAGCAACAAGAACAGAATAAAAAGACAAACTACACAATAGGAGAACATATTTGACAATATGTCTGGTAAGGGGTTAATAACCAAAATTTATAAAGAACTTGTAAAACTCAACACCAGGATGACAAACAATCCAATAAAAAAAATGGGCAAAAGAAATGAATAGACACTTCTCCAAAGAGGACATACAGATGGCCAATAGGCATATGAAAAAATGCTCAACATCACTAATGATTAGAGAAATGCAAATTAAAACCACAATGAGATATCACCTCACACCAGTCAGAATGGCGCTCATCAATAAAACAACACTGAATAAGTGCTGGCGAGGATGTGGAGAAAAGGGAACCCTCCTGCACTGCTGGTGGGAATGCAGACTGGTGCAGCCACTGTTGAAAACAGTATGGAGCCTCAAAAAATTAAAAATCAAACTGCCTTTTGACCCAGCTATCCCACTTTTAGAAATATACCCTAAGAACACCATAGAACTGTTCCAAAAGGAGAAATGCACCCCCATGTTTATGGCAGCATTGTTCACAATAGCAAAGATCTGGAAACAACCCAAGTGTCCGTCAGTGGACGAGTGGATTAAAAAGCTTTGGTACATATATACTATGGAATACTACTCAGCCATAAGAAATAATGACATCGGATCATTTACAATAACATGGATAGACCTTGATAACATTATACGGAGTAAAATAAATAAATCAGAAAAACTAAGAACTATATGAATCCATACATAGATGGGACATAAAAATGAGACTCAGAGACATGGACAAGAATGTGATGGTAACAGAGTGGGGTGGGGTGGGGATGTGGGGAGGGGGCGAGGAAGGAGAGAGAGGGGGTGGGGGGGACGGGAGTGGCACAAAGAAAACCAAATATAAGGTGACGGAAGACAATTTGACTTTGAGTGAGGGGTATGCAACAGAATCAAAGGTCAAAATAATCTGGAGATGTTTTCTCTGAACATATGTACCCTGATTTATCAATGTCACTGCATTAAAATTAATAAAAATAAGATTAAAAAAATAAAATAAAAGTAAAACTAAGCCTTAGGGTATAACAACCCTGCCTGCTTACAGCCTGTCCCCCTCACCCAATGCCAACTATAAGCGAGCAAACCTATATATCATATTTACAAACTTATTTGACCAACAGACAGGTACAAAAATGTTCATAACAGCTTAAAAAGCAAAC
This sequence comes from Saccopteryx leptura, assembly GCF_036850995.1. Classification (NCBI taxonomy): domain Eukaryota; kingdom Metazoa; phylum Chordata; class Mammalia; order Chiroptera; family Emballonuridae; genus Saccopteryx; species Saccopteryx leptura. The sequence goes on from NC_089508.1 coordinate 127,030,765, forward strand.
AAACAGAAAACAACCCAAATGTCCAGCAGCAGATGAAGAACGAACCCATAGTGATACTATCTCACAATAGAGTGTGATTCAGCAATAAAAAGGGATGAACTACTGACACACACAGCAATGCATGGATGAAGCTAATGGACTATTACACTCAGCAAAAGAAACAGATACAAAAGAGTACATTCTGTGTGCTTTCAGATATATTAAGTCCAGGAACAGAAAAGCCAAGCTATAGTGACAGACATCAGACCCATGGTTGCCCTTGGGAGTTGAAGATTGACAGGCAGGAGAACTCCTAAGAGAATTTGGAGCCTTTGAAAATGTTTTATATCTTGTTTTGGATGGTAGTGCCCCTGGGTGTATACAGATATTAAATATCACCTAATTGAATATGTGAGATCTGTGCTTTTTATTGTATAAAATGATGCCCTAATAAATACTACAGGTTTATCTTTAATATATATTTTTTAAAAACCACAATGGCTAAATTATGGAGTGATTTGCGCTATGCTTTGCCTTCCCACTAGATTGTAAGCCTCAGGAGGTTGGAAGCCACATCTGCTTTGTTCTTTACTGTATCCCCAGCACCTTATGCAGCATCGGGGACTTCCTAAATGCTCAAGTCACATTTGTTAAAATCATAGGTATGTTTTTAAGAGGCTCTGTTATAAACTGTGGCTTTCTGCCTCCCTCTGCAGACACGATCTGTCCTTGGCAGATGCTGGTTGTCCCAGAAGCTTGAGCACAGGTGCATTGTCTAGGCAGGGAGCTTGCAGGTGGGATCCCAGCAGGGCCCTGGGTGTCCTTGGGCACTGACAGGGTCCCAGCTGTGAGCACCATCTGCTCCTGTGAAGGGTGTCTGACAGCATCACAGCCCTGGACCTGAAGGGTGAGCGCCTCTAAGACTAAATGTCACACTCCCATTCCCGTCCTTCCTCCTGTAAAAAGCCACCGAAAAGTTATGTTAACCCTGCAAAAAAAGAGAGTGCCAACATATGGGCTGCTTTGTGGTTTACCAAGTATTTGCCTACAAATGATGTTATTTTATCCTTCCAGGGACCCTGTAAAGTAGGTATTTACTAAACTTATTTTCCAGAGAGGTTAAGTGACTGACCAAGGTCGCACACACCTTGGACCTGGATTGAAACCAAGTTTCTGTCCATTTACTATTGAATTAGATACAGTACTGCTGTGTCATTTAAGGACCTTCAGAATAAACTTCTGAAATCTGACCCCTTCAAGCTCCACTGAGCTAATGGAAAGATAAGTAACAGATATTCCTTGCCTTGACTGCAATTTATTCTACATGCCCCTGAAAGATTAGCCCGCCTAGACAGCTGTTATGATAGTGTCACTGCCCCCCCATCCCACCCCAGCCTCCATGCAAATTTTCATGCTCCTCACCACCTACCAAGTAACATTCACTCTCCTTAGCTGCTGCTCAGTGCTCTTCCTCCCAACTCATCTTGGTGGCCTCATCCCTAAGAAACCTTGCCTTCTGGCTCCATGTCACTGCTCCTCAACTTGCTGTCCACGTGGGATACCACTTTTTCCACCTTCCCTTGGGAAACTTTTTCTCACCCTTCAAGTTAGGACTGAAATGCCACCACCATTCCCATTTGTAAATGTTTACTTCATCTGTGTCCTTTGAACACTGGGTTTACTCCTTCACAGGGCATTGCGGGGCATCACAAGTATCCCTCTGTCTTTCTTGTTAGGGTGGCAGGTCCTAGAAGGCTGGATGCATACCTCACCCATTTTGGTAACCACTGTGGAGACTGGCATAGCTACACACTGTAGATATTTAATCAGTATTGTGCAGAGCGACTACGTTACCACCACTCCAACCATTGTCTATGCATTTAATACCCTCTGACATGCAGAACTTTTTAAAAAAATGTTTGCATTATAACTTTATTTTTTGGATATGGTTGCCATAGCCTCCATTCTCTGTACACATTGCTTCCGACTTGACAGGCCAGATGAATAGCTAAATTCTTTTTTTTTTTTTTTTTTCATTTTTCTGAAGCTGGAAACAGGGAGAGACAGTCAGACAGACTCCCGCATGCGCCCGACCGGGATCCACCCGGCACGCCCACCAGGGGGCGACGCTCTGCCCACCAGGGGGCGATGCTCTGCCCATCCTGGGTGTCGCCATATTGCGACCAGAGCCACTCTAGCGCCTGAGGCAGAGGCCACAGAGCCATCCCCAGCGCCTGGGCCATCTTTGCTCCAATGGAGCCTTGGCTGCGGGAGGGGAAGAGAGAGACAGAGAGGAAAGCGCGGCGGAGGGGTGGAGAAGCAAATGGGCGCTTCTCCTGTGTGCCCTGGCCGGGAATCGAACCCGGGTCCTCCGCACGCTAGGCCGACGCTCTACCGCTGAGCCAACCAGCCAGGGCCTAAATTCTTTGTAAGCGGGGTGGACATGCAGCGAGACTGCGGAGTCCACAGTTCTCCTCTGGCTGTGGAACCTTGAACACATTGCTTTTGCTCTTAGGACCTTATTTTACCTCTGTCTATTCAACCGGGGGAGATCGTCTCTGTTTGGCTTCTTTAATTCGTCGCCAGGTTTTTGGGAGGACAAATGAAATAACAGGTATAGAAATGCTTTGTCGACTACAAATCCCCCAGACCTGTCATTTAGGTGCATCTGCTGTTTAAGGCAGCATTCCATCCACAAGTTCTCTTTTGGGGAGAACTTGACAGTGTATCTAGGGGGTTGCAGGATGATGAGGACATGGTCCCAATGAGGCTGTGCTGCACAGGACATTGCGGGGCGGTGTGTGTGGGGGGGGAATTGGGGAGGACACATTGGTCCAGGCGCCTGAGGGAACCGCCTCGCCTGGCTTGCATAGGTCACAGGCATTGGCCGGTGTTGGGAAGTGTCTCCGTCCACGCGTGGATGGTGCCCCGGGCTACCTGGGACAGGTGGGAGCCTGCATACTGCAGGGCCAGGACCAATGATCACTTACAGGCAGCACAACCCCACTGCAGGTTGGAGTCATGACCTCCCCTTTGTCCACCAAGAGAAGGCTCCCGAGAGCCCAAGCGACTCCGCAACCCAAGAGCCCCCTGCAGGACGGAGCCTTCACAGCCTGCCCATTGGCTTGTGTGAAAGGGGAGGGCGGGCCTTATGTCACCTCACGTCCTGTTTGGCCAGCTGCGTGATTGACTGGAAGGCGCCCTCTGCCTGTGTGCCCCAGGCAGGCTGGACATGGCGGAGGCAGGAAAAGAGCAGGTGGGCATCGGGCTTTTCAATGGAGATGTGTCACAGTGGCCGCTGCAACGGTATGGCCGTTTCATGCCCTTAGGCATCGAAGAGCCTGGTCTGGAAGCCGGGATGGCCTCTGCTCCTACGTGGAAGGTGAGGCCTGTGGGTGGGCGGGCAAGGCCACGAGGTGCCGCCTTCAAGGGAAGGGAGGGAAGCCAGGCCGGAGCCACGTGGGTGGGCACTGTGAGACCGCTAATGGGGGACATTGGTGTGTAGAGAGCTGTGCAAGATATGGGTGCAACCCAGCATGCCCTCATAGAACATGCATATGGACAGGAGACATGTTTACGCATCAATTATATGTTAGGTATTATTCAGGGGGTTGGGGATGCGTCAGTGAAAGAGATACAGTTGTCTCCACCCTCGTGCATGTTTTTGGTCTATTAGAGAATTAGTACTTACCAAACAACCATGTAAGTTATGTAAAACCAGCTCCACATCCCTTATGTGGGAGGGAAGGTTGGACAGCTCATCATCAAGTTATGGGCAGTTGGCCACGTGTTCACACAAAGGACTAAATCCCAGTCCTAACTCTGCCACTGAGCTTCAGTGACCTTGGTAAAATTATCCTCTCTGTACTTTAATTACTTTTTCTTATAATGCAGATTATATTGATCAGTGTTGCCCCATTGAATTTAATTTTCTAAATAAAATAAAAAAAAAATAGAGATTATGATAGTGCCTACTTCATCAGATTGTTGTGAATGCTGAGTTTAATATATAAGTCACCTGTAACAGTGCCTTGTATAACATTATATAAGGGTTTGCTGCTACTGCTGTTATTATTATTATTATTATTATTATTATTATTATTTTGGTGATGTTTTAACACTGTGGGTTGCTAGGCAGCCATTTTCTTTTGGTCTAGTTTGTTCAAGTGGACCTTGGGATTTTGGATTATGCTTGTGCATGTGTATGTTAGTGTGATTTGAGCAGCAGTAGGTAAAAGAAGAATAAAACAGAACAAATAAATATTCCAGGTAGAGGACACAACATGTGCAGTGGCCCTGCACCTGGAGAAATCTCATCATATATAATGTGCAGAGAAAAAGAGTAGGCTGTTGCTTATGGAGAACACTGGGAATGATAGCATGAGATGAGGTTGTCAGGGGTCTCATGAACATTATCCTAATTCCTGACCAGGTGATGGTGCAGTGGCTAGAGTGTCAGCCTGGGACACTGAGGTCCCAGGTTCGAAACCTCATTGGCTTGAGCCCAAAGGTTGCTGGCTTGAAGCCAAGGTCACTGGCTTGAGCCCAAAGTCTCTGCCTTGAGCAAGGGGTCACTAGCTTGGCTGGAGCCCCCCCAGTATGAGAAGCAATCAATGAATAACTAAAAGTGCCACAACTACAAATTGATGCTTTTCATCTCTCTCCCTTTCTGTCTCTGCCTCTGTCTCTCTCACTAAAGCAAGCAAACAAACAAAAACAATAGGAAGCCACTGAAGGGTTCTAAGTAGGAACATTTTCTTCTTTGAAAGATCACTCTGGCTGAAGTGTGGAGATGAATTGGAGGAGAATATGAATAGATTCAGGAAGATGACTTAGAATGCCATTGCAATGTGGTAGTCAGGAGGTGATGATGATGACTTAGACTGGAGGATGGAGGTGAGAGGGGAGGATGGCAGTACAGGTGGGAAACTGAGCGTGTCAAAGCTATCTTTTGCAGGCCAAAAGGGCGAGAATTGGAGATTGATTGGATATGAGTGGTGAGAGTACAGGGCTTCTGGGTCTAGCAGGAGCAGCTGGGTAGATGGTTCAGGAATGGGGAACATTGGAGGATGAACAGTGAGGAAATAATGCATGACTTCAGTTTGGGATGTATTGAGTTTTAAATATGTTTAAGAAACATCCAGGTGGAGATGTTGAATAGCTAGTTGGGTGTACTGGTCTAGACTCAGAAGAAAGATCTGGCCTTGAGATGCAAATGTGTTGTCAGCATGAAAGTGTGTCATCACCATGAAAAGGATGTTTATATTCAGGAGATTATTTGAGATTCCAGGACCAAGCTCCAAGGTAGCATTTGTAGGTTAGGTAGGGGGAACAGAGTCCTTAAAGATTGACAAGAGACAGAGTTGGGCACCCAGGAGAATGTAGGCCCATCAAAGCTACAGAAAGCTATTTCAAGAGGGAGAGAATGGTTCACTTTGTTGAATGATGCAGCAAAGTAAGGGGAAATGATGACTACAGCAGTCCATAAGATTTAGCAATATGAAGGTCCTTACAGTCTTTTTTAAATTAAGTGAGAAGTGAGGAGGCAGAGAGACAGACTCCTGCATGTGCCCGACCAGATCCACCTGGTAAGATTCCTCCGGGCAATGCTCTGCCCCTCTGGGCTGCTGCTGAGCTATTTTAGTGCCTGAGGCATGGCCATCGAGCCATCCTCAGTGCCCGGGGCCAACTTGCTTAACCATTTGAGCCATGGCTGTGGGAGATGAAGAGAGAGAGAGAGAGAGAGAGAGAGAGAGAGAGAGAGAAGGGGAAGGAGGAAGGGTGGAGAAGCAGATGGCCATTTCTTCTGTGTGTCCTGACTGGGAATCAAACCCTGGACTTGCACACGCTGGGCCAATGCTCTACTGCTGAGCTAACTGGCAAGGGCCTTTATGGTCTTTACCAAGATAAATTTTAATAGAATGAATGGAGTGGAAGCCAGATAGAGGTGGGCCAAAGAGTGACTGGTAGGTGAGGAAGTGGAGCCAGTGTGCATAGTCTGACTTTGCTATGAATGTGAGCAGAGAGAAGGGTTAATGGATTGTTCATCAAATTCTAGAATATTAGAGCTAGAGACATTACTTAAAGCTTGAAAATAAGTATATCTAGAATCATAAAAAAAGCATTAAATACTTAATTATATTCTTGTGGAACATTGTGTCCTGAGAAATTACATTGGCTGCAAATGCAAAATGAGGTAAATAAAGAATTAAATCAGCCTGAATGCTGAGAACCCAGGTTCGAAACCCTGAGGTCGCCAGCTTGAGCACGGGGTCACTGGCTTAAGCATGGGATGATAGACATGGCCCCATGGTTGCTGGTTTAAGCCCAAAGGTTGCTGGATTGAAGCCCAAAGTCGCTGGCTTGAGCAAGGGGTCACTGGCTTGACTGGAACCCCCTGGTCAAGATACACATGAGAAAGTAATCAACGAACAACTAAGGTGCTGTAACTATGAGTTGATGCTTCTCATCTTTCTCCCTTCCTGTGTCTCTCTCAAAAATAAAAGAAGGAGGCCCTGGCCGGTTGGCTCAGTGGTAGAGCGTTGGCCTGGCGTGCAGGAGTCCTGGGTTTGATTCCCAGCCAGGGCACACAGGAGAAGCGCCCATCTGCTTCTCCACCCCTCCCCCTCTCCTTCCTCTCTGTCTCTCTCTTCCCCTCCCGCAGCCAAGGCTCCATTGGAGCAAAGTTGGCCCAGGCGCTGAGGATGGTTCCATGGCCTCTGCCTCAGGCGCTAGAATGGCTCTGGTTGCAACAGAGCGACGCCCCAGATGGGCAGAGCATTGCCCCCTGGTGGGCGTGCCGGGTGGATCCCGGTTGGGCGCGCCGGGTGGATCCCGGTTGGGCGCATGCGGGAGTCTGTCTGACTGCCTCCCCATTTCCAACTTCAGAAAAATACAAAAAAAAAAAAATGAAGGAAGGAAGGAAGGAGGGAGAGAGGGAGGGAGGGAAGGAGGGAAGGAGGGAAGAAGGAAGGAATCAAGGAAGGAATCAAGGAAGGAATCAATCTTGGGATGTTTGAATACATTTAATTTTTGACACTGCCCTACAGATTCCTTAATGCCTTCTCTCCTTTTTTTTTTTTTTTAGTGTTTTTTTTGTTTTGTTTTGTATTTTTGTATTTTTCTGAAGCTGGAAACGGGGAGAGACAGTCAGACAGACTCCCGCATGCGCCCGACCGGGATCCACCCGGCACGCCCACCAGGGGTGATGCTCTGCCCACCAGGGGACGATGCTCTGCCCCTCCGGGGCGTCGCTCTGCCACGACCAGAGCCACTCTAGCGCCTGGGGCAGAGGCCAAGGAGCCATCCCCAGCGCCCGGGCCATCTTTGCTCCAATGGAGCCTTGGCTGCAGGAGGGGAAGAGAGAGACAGAGAGGAAGGAGGGGGGGTGGAGAAGCAAATGGGTGCTTCTCCTATGTGCCCTGGCCGGGAATCGAACCCGGGTTCCCCGCACGCCAGGCCGACGCTCTACCACTGACCCAACTGGCCAGGGCCTTTAATGCCTTCTCTTTACACTCTCCAAACCCATGCTGCCCAGATGGTTGGGTGTATTGGCTCAGATACAGCCGACAACTTTTAGATTCTTATACTGCAACCTAGAGGCCACGGGCATTTGACCATTTGAAGGAGTTGATTGTTGTTACATTTTTTTCCCCTTTCTTTTTTGCAAAACTCTTCATAATTGCTTATACAGAACAGCACTTTTCAACTGTTTTCAAATGTTTGGCATAAAGCCATGGCCACAATGGAAATAAATGAGGTTGGCTTTTGCAGTGCTTTTGAAAAGTGAACATTTGTACTTTCCTTTGAATCTGTGCCAAACCATTATACCTGCTGTGATCAGTTTCAGCTTAGGTCTGTAATTTAAAAAAAAGAAATGAAAGGAAAAACAAGATTTGTTCTATTTTATGTGTACCATGACTATTGTGCAATAGTACTAATAAAAGATGAACCAGCTAAAGAACCGTTCTAAAGTTTGATGTGCATTTCTTACTCTAAAAATATGTGCTACCCTCAATAAAAAAATATGTTAAGTGAAGCATTAAAATATATTGTTTTGGAGGATAGAGTCATTCTGGTATTTTTCTGACACAGAGACACAGAGAGGGACAGATAGGAACAGACAGACAGTAAGGGAGAGAGATGAGAAGCATCAATTCTTCGTGGCAGCACCTTAGGTGTTCACTGACTGCTTTATCATATGTGCCTTGACCTGGGGGCTACAGCAGAGCTTGTGATCCCTTGTTCAAGCCAATGACCTTGGGCTTCAAGCCAGTGACCATGGGGTCATGCCTATGTTCCCACGCTCAAGCCAATGACCCCACACTCAAACCAGATGAGCCCAGGCTCAAGCCTGAGACCTCAGGGTTTCAAACCTGGGTCCTCTGAATCCCAGTCTGATGCTCCTATATCCACTGCACCACCTCCTGGTCAGGCTGGTCATTTTTCTTTTTCCTTGGGAACTTTGAAGTTCAACCTTGGTTAAACCTATTTTGAATTTTTTTCATTTTTTTCTAAAATTAGATGGAGAATCTGATCTTCTATTATTTCAGTTAATTACAGAGAAGACTTTCATCATAATGGCCATATGCCACGGCAAAGAGGTTGACTTGAGAGGGAAAAAAAATAAATAATACAACAAGAATTCTCAGACTTGAAGCCCTAGTTGAGAGGAAAGGTCAAGTCTGAGACATAAATATTATATTCAATATATAGAATATCTAGTATATATGTATATTGATTGATTTGATTTTTTTGTCTGAGTTGAATTATTAATAAAGGTTACTATCCAGAGTTAAATTAACCACACTTTGGAAGCAAATAAACTTTTTTTGTAACATTGAACAATCAAGACTTTAGAACTATGCTAGTCAGACTTCAATGTGTATAGAAATCACTTGGGGATATTTTAAAAATGCAAATTCTGACTCAGTAGGATTGGTATGGGGAATAAAATTCTGTAGTTCTAACAAGCTTCCCTGGTTATGCTGATACTGTTAATCCTAGGATCACACTTTGAGAGGCGGAAGCCCTTGAATGAAATGGGCAGCCATGTAGTAGAATTAATAAAATTATTAAAATGAGCGAGGTAAGGCAATCATTTCATAATGAATATGCATTTCATTAATGGGGTTAATATTTAAGCCATCTGTCATTTAAATGGAATGAGCAAATGAAATACAAACTTGAACTTGATTTTAATTTCTTATATCTTGTTCACCAAGCGCTTCTGAAAACAAGATCATCATAATAACAGATTTGTCCATTTTATGTCTGAATGTAATTTATTCTACTGATTTCAGAATAATTTTGAAAGGTGATGTTAATTGCAGGTTGCTTTTGTTTACTGTGTTTTCCAGATTCCAAGGATTTCTCAGACATTTCCTAATTGATTGAACCTCACAACTTTATTTTTGACATTTGAAGGGGAAAAAAAGTCATTCTTTAATTTTCATGGGAGAAACTTAAAATAATCACCCTACTTATAAATTAAGAAATAGAATATGAAGTTTGTACTTGAAATGAACTTTTTTTTTTTTTTTTAACAGAGACAGAGAGAGAGTCAGAGAGAGGGACAGATAGGGACAGACAGGAATGGAGAGAGATGAGAAGCATTAATAATCATTTTTTTGTTGTGACACCTTAGTTGTTCATTGATTGCTTTCTCATATGTGCTTTGACCGTGGCCTTCAGCAGACCGAGTAACCCCTTGCTCGAGCCAGCAACCTTGGGCTCAAGCTGGTGAGCTTTTGCTCAAACCAGATGAGCCTGCGCTCAAGCTGGTGACCTCGGGGTCTCGAACCTGGGTCCTCCGCATCCCAGTCTGACTCTATCCACTCTGTCACCGCCTGGTCAGGCTTGAAATGAACTTTTAAGTGTGAATTCAACGTAAGATATATTTTGGTCCTCTTATCTGTACATTTTTTTCTTTATTTCTAGTGCTTACCTATTTTCTAACATAAAAGATGCTCAATAACTGTTTGACTGAATGGTAACCTTGCTGAACTATTCTTATGATAATGTAATCATTATGACATGATAGCTACTATTTATTAAGTACTTATTTTATCATATTTCTTAAAATGGCCCTATGAAGCAAGTATTCTTGTACTCATTTTATAGATAAGTGAACTAAAGCACAGAGGTTCAATGGCTTACCCAGGAACACAGAAATAATAACTGAGAAGAATTCAGACCACGTGTTTCCAAAGTTTGTGCTTTTAACCACTTTGTTGTTTGTCTTAGAAGTTTTAATATCTATTATTTTTGGATTTTTTTCAAAATATTTATTAAACACATACTTTATTTATTTTTTGTTTTTTGTTTTTGTATTTTTCTGAAGCTAGAAACGGGGAGAGACAGTCAGACAGACTCCCGCATGCGCCCAACCAGGATCCACCCGGCACGCCCACCAGGGGCAACGCTCTGCCCACCAGGGGGCGATGCTCTGCCCCTCCGGGGTGTCGCTCTGCCGGGACCAGAGCCACTCTAGCGCCTGGGGCAGAAGCCAAGGAGCCATCCCCAGCGCCCGGGCCATCTTTGCTCCAATGGAGCCTTGGCTGCTGGAGGGGAAGAGAGAGACAGAGAGGAAGGAGGGGGGGTGGAGAAGCAAATGGGCGCTTCTCCTATGTGCCCTGGCCGAGAATCGAACCCAGGTCCCCCGCACGCCAGGCCGACGCTCTACCGCTGAGCCAACCGGCCAGGGCCTAAACACATACTTTAAATAATAGCATTATGAAAAACAAATTTTGAGATATTGACTATCATAATTTTTCATTCATTAAAAACCATCAGAATAGAAAATTTTAATAGTTTAATCATTTGCTGAGATTTTTTTTTTTAATTAAGTGAGAGGCGGGGAGGCAGAGAGACAGACTCCTGCATGTGCCATGACCAGGATCCACCCGGCAAGCCCAGCAGGGGCTAATGCTCTGCCCATCTGAAGCTGCTACTCCATTGTAACCAGAGCCATATTAGCACCTGAGGTGAGGCCTTGGTGACATCCTCAGTACTCAGGGCTAACTTGCTCAAACCATTTGAGCCATGGCTGCAGGAGGAAAAGAGAGGGGGGAGATGGAGAGGGGTGGAGAAGCAGATGGTCACTTCTTCTGTATGCCCTGACTGGGAATCAAATGTGGGATTCGAACCCAGGACTTCCACATGCTGGGCTGACACTCTACCGCTGAGCCAACTGGCCATGGCCAAGAATTATTTTTTAATTAAAAAATTTAAATTATAGTTGAAATTCAAAATTACATTAGTCTCATGTATACAGCAAAGTGGTTAGCCATTTATATAATTACGAAGTGATCCTCCGATTAAGTCTAGTACCCATCTGACACCATAGCAGTATTAATATTTCACATGAGGAATAGCAGTTCAGTTATGTGGATGAGGAACTCTGAGATTAACATCCAGGGTTAAAATGATAAAAACAACAGTATTTATAAAGCTTAAATTAAGATTCATTAAAACACCAACAAAAATGATTATTTTAGTTCTTTTAAATATTATATTAGTTCCAGGTATACAGCATAGTGGTTAGACCTTTATGCAACTTAAGACATGATCTCCCCAATAATTCTAGTACCCACCTGACACCATATATAGTCGTTACAATATTATTGACTATATTTCCTATGCTGCATTTTAATCCCTGTGACTATTTTGTAACTGCTCTTTTGTACTTCTTAATTCCTTCCTGTTTTCTACTTTATTTCCCAAAATCCCTTCCCATCTGGAAACCATCAAAATGTGCTTATATCTATGAGTCTGTTTCTGTTTCATTTGTTCATTTATTTTGTTTTGTTTTGTTTTTATATTCCATGTATAAGTGAAGTCATATGGCATTTGTCTTTCTATGACTTATTTCACTCAGCATTATACCCTCTAGGACGGGTCCATCTGTGGTATTGCACATGGTGAGATTTCATTCTTTTTATGGCCAAGTTATATTCCAGTGTATATTGTGCCACATTTTCTTTATCCAGTTGTCTATTGATGGACACCTAGGATGCTACCAAATGTTGGCTATTATATATGAAATGTACATATATGAAAGGCTTGTTATTGCCTGTTTTTTAAAGTCTGTTTCCTCTTATATAACTATTGCTATCCAGGTTTTTTCTCTTTATTCCCATTTGCATGATATTTCTTTTTTTATCCCTGTACTTTTCAGTCCGTGCATGTCTTTCCGTCTGAAGTGAGTCTCTAGTAGGCACACATGTAAGGGTTTTGTTTTGTTTTTTCTTTTTTAAAAATTTCCCATTGATTTGAGGGGGGCAAAAAGGGGAAAGAGGGAAAAGAGAGAGAGAGAGATAGAAAAGCATCAACTTAGTCATTCCATTTAGCTGTGCACTCATTGATTGCTTCTCCCATGTGCCCTGACTGGAGATCGAACCCACAACCATGGCCTGCTGGGAAGATGTTCAATCTACTGAGCCATCCAGTATCTGTTGATGTTGCAACCAGGGCCAGGTCTTGTTTTCTTATCCATTCAGCCACCCTACGTCTTTTTTTTTTTTTTTTTTTTTTTTTTTTTTTTTTTTTTTTTCTGAAGCTGGAAACAGGGAGAGACAGTCAGACAGACTCCCGCATGCACCCGACCGGGATCCACCCGGCACGCCCACCAGGGGCGGTGCTCTGCCCCCCAGGGGGCGATGCTCTGCCCATCCTGGGCGTCGCCATATTGCGACCAGAGCCACTCTAGCGCCTGAGGCAGAGGCCACAGAGCCATGCCCAGCGCCCGGGCCATCTTTGCTCCAATGGAGCCTCGGCTGCGGGAGGGGAAGAGAGAGACAGAGAGGAAAGCGCGGCGGAGGGGTGGAGAAGCAAATGGGCGCTTCTCCTATGTGCCCTGGCCGGGAATCGAACCCGGGTCCTCCGCACGCTAGGCCGACGCTCTACCGCTGAGCCAACCGGCCAGGGCTCACCCTACGTCTTTTGATTGGAACATTTAATTCACTTATATCCACTTATATTTAAAGTATTTGTTGACAGGTGTTTAGTCATTGCCATTTTATTATTCATATTTTTTTATTTTTAATCGTCTTCTGAAAAAAGTCCCTTTAAGATTTCTTGTAATACTGGTTTGGTGGTGATGAACTCCTTTAGCCTTTTCTTGTCTGGGAAGCTCTTTATCTCCTTCAATTCTAAAGGATAACCTTGCTGGGTAGAGTAATCTTGGTTTTAGGGGTCCATGCTTTTAATCATTTTGAATATTTCATGCCAATTCCTTCTGGCCTGCAAATTTTCTGTTGAGAAATCATTGACAATCTAATGGGCATTCCCTTGTATGTAACTAACTGCCTTTTTCTTGCTGCTTTTAAGATTCTCTATTTGTCTTTAACCTTTGCCATTTTAATTATGATGTGTTTTGGTTTTTGGTGTGGACCTCTCTGGGTTCATTTTGTTTGGGACTCTCTTTGCTTCCTGGGCTTGTATGTCTATTTCCTTTGCCAGGTTAGAGAAGTTTCTGTCATTATTTCTTTAGTTAGGTTTTCAGTCCCTTGAAGTCTCTCTTTTCCTTATGCTACTCCTGTGATGCAAATGCTGTTACTCTTGACATTGTCCCAGAGCCCCCTTAAGCCAGGGTTTTCTTCATTCAACATGAGAGCGGTTAACTCTTTCATGGACTGGCACAGAGTTTCTGGCGAACTGGATTAGTCTGTAGACTGGCAGTTGAAAACCACTGCTATGTAGCACTTTACAATTAAAAAGTATTTTTATAAAAACCTTTTCACATTTAATTTTCACAACTCTTTAGATCTTATTACTATTTTAGAGAGAAGAAGCTAACGCCTGGCTATGTTAAGTAGCTTGCCAAAGGTCTGCATAGGAAGTGGAGGAGCTGATTCTAAAGCTCAAGCTAGTCCCAATTTTGCTAAACACCACGAGTCTTTTATGAAGATGTAGGGCTATCATCAAAAGTTATTACTCTTCCATGCACTTGATTTTTTTGAAAGAGTTAATTGGGTTATTTTTTGTTCTAGGATTAAGATAGGCTCTAGGTGACAGAATATGTAAAATAATAGTACATTAAATTAAATGAAAATTTATTATTCTCCACATAAAAGTACAGGGATGATATGATACTTCACAATGTCAGGAACTAAGGGTCTTTTATTTTGTTTCTCTGCCCAGCACGGCCAAGGTCTCATAGTCCAAGATAGAGCTAATATTCTAGATGGCTTGTGGAGGAAAGTATGGAGAAATGGACAAAGGATATGCACCTGCTGTCTCTTAAGGAAGTTTCCCTTAAGTTGTCTTATGACTCTTCCTCCTGTAGCTTGGTGGCCAGAATTTAGACGCATGGCCATCCTTGCTGCGTGGACAGCTGGCATATGTAATTTGGATTCTACAAAATCGTGTCCAGCTAAAAATCAGGGGTTCTATTACCATATAAAAAGGAAAATGGGTGTTGGAGAACAACTAGAAGTCTGCCACACACTTTTCTCTTCTGAATCTTGAGACTGTTAAGAAATGAAAGCTGGAGTCCAGTGGCTTATGCGCAGAGTGGTTCAGTGTCCCCAGAGCTGTTCGGCCCAGCCATTTGTTTAGGTGTCCGGCCAGTTGTGGGTGTGCGTGAGCATGCCTGCATCCTGGGGCAGCTGCAAGAGGAGGAGAGCCAGTGCCTCAGGAAGACAGACCCCTTTCTCTGCAGAAATTACTCAATGCTGAAACCTTTCAAAGTGATATTAGAGACGTTGGAAGCACCATGGATGGATTTTATGACCAACAAGCCCTTTTTATGGTCCCAGGGAAATGTAGATCAGAGGAATGTAGAGGGCGGCCTGTGATTGACAGAAGGAGGAAGTTTTTGGAACAGATCTGGCTCATGATTCTGAAGGGTTGTTTCAGGATCTCAGTCAACTTCAAGAGGCTTGGTTAGCTGAAGCACAAGTTCCTGATGATGAACAGTTTGTCCCAGATTTCCAGTCTGATTACTTAGTGCTTCATGCCCCACCTCCAACCAAGATCAAACAGGAGCTGCACAACCCCTCCTCTGAGCTGCCATTCTATAGCCATGAGCAGGCTGTTGGTGCTAACTCTGGAGAAAAGTGCCTCTACAACTATTGTGCCTATGATAGGAAGCCTCCCTCTGGGTTCAGGCCATTAACCCTTCTGTCACCCACCCACCAGAATTCCCTATTTCCCCCACCTCAGGCAACTCTGCCCACCTCTGTGCACCATGCTGCAGCTGGCCTCCTGTACAAGGTGTGGGCCCTGCCTCCACCCCTCATTCGCTTCCAGACCCTGGACTACAGCAGCAAACCTTTGTGGTCCCCTGGCCACCACATCAGCCCCTGAAGAAGCCAAAGATGATGCCTGAAAACCAGTATCCATCAGAACAGAGATTTCAGAGACAACTGTCTGAACCCTGCCACCTCTTTTCTCCTCAATCAGTTCCTGCAGATAATCGCCCCAGTTACCATCGACAGATGTCCGGACCTACTGTCCCTGCATCTCCCCCAGCCTCTCAGGGATTCAAACAAGAATGCTATGAACCCACTCTATGAACATGGGGTCCCAGGCATGCCAGACCTCCCAGGACATGGGTTCTAGTCACCAATGGGAGTCAAGCAGGAGCCTCGGGATTTTTGTGTTGATTCAGAAGTGCCTAACTGCCAGTCCTACATGAAAGGGGGGCATTTCTCCAGCAGCCACAAAGATTTTTCATATAAAAAAGATCCCTAGTTGTACTTCGATGACACTTGTGTTGTTCCTGAGAGACTGGAAGCCAAAGTCAAGCAAGAGCCCACCATGTATCATGAGGGATCCCCTTACCAGAGGCGAGGTTCCCTTCAACTGTGGCAGTTCCTGGTTACCCTTCTTTTTTTTTTGTATGTTTCTGAAGCTGGAAACAGGAAGAGACAGTCAGACAGACTCCCGCATGCACCCGACCCGGGATCCACCCGGCACGCCCACCAGGGGCCGATGCTCTGCCCCTCCCCCTCTGGGGCGTCGCTCTGTTGCGACCAGAGCCACTCTAGCGCCTGGGGCAGAGGCCAAGGAGCCATCCCCAGCGCCTGGGCCATCTTTGCTCCAATGGAGCCTCGGCTGCGGGAGGGGAAGAGAGAGACAGAGAGGAAGGAGAGGGGGAGGGGTGGAGAAGCAGATGGGCGCTTCTCCTGTGTGCCCTGGCCGGGAATCGAACCCGGGACTTCTGTATGCCAGGCCGACGCTCTACCACTGAGCCAACCGGCCAGGGCTGGTTACCCTTCTTGATGACCCAGCCAATGCTCACTTCATTGCCTGGACAGGCCAAGGCATGGAGTTCAAGCTGATAGAACCTGAGGAGGTAGCTTGGTGTTGGGGCATCCAGAAGAACTGGCCAGCCACGAACTACGACAAGTTCAGCCGTTCTCTACACTATTACTATGGAAAGGGCACCATGTAGATGGTGGCTGGCGAGCGATACAACTACAAATTTGTCTATGACCTGGATGCCCTTTTCTCCATGGCCTTCCCTGACAACCAACGTCTGTTCCTGAAAGCAGAGTCTGAGTGCCATCTCAACGAGGAGGATACCCTGCCGCTGACCCACTCTGAAAACCCTGCTTACCTCCTGGACACAGATCACTGCAGCAGCCTCCCCTATGCTGAAGGCTTTGCTTACTAAGTTTCTGAGTGGTTGAGCGGCCAAACCCTAGAGCTAGCAGTTCCCATTCAGGCAAATGAGGGCAGTGGTTTTGTTTGTGTCTTTTGTGTCTTTGGCTGTTCCTAACGCTTGCCCTTTGAGTATTATCTGGAGAACCTAAGCTGTCTCTGGACTGGCACACTTAAAGACAGATAGCTTGGCCAGGGAGTGGGAACAGGAAGGGGAAGAAAAACCACCAAAAGGTTGGAGCCTCAGCTCTGATCCTGAGAAAGTTTCTGGGAAGAGATTGCAATGAAACCCCCTTCCCATGGACAGTATATGCAAAGCAATACCTTGTTCAGGTTAGTGCCCACAAACTGGGACAGAGTGTGTGACAATCTGCATTGATCACAGACTACTAAATGCCTTCACACGGAAGGGCTCTGATTTGCACAACTTATTGAAAAAGAAATCACAAGCCCGTAGGACACTAGGTAGGCTAAGTTGGGGAGGCTCACTCACCATGAAGGGTTAAAAATATATATTAAAATTAAGAGACCTGTGTGTGGATGGCTTTAATTTTAGGAGAAGTGTAATTAACACTTTTGACAGTATTTTGTTTTGCTTTGATTAGAGGGATTGTTTTGTTTTGGTGGTTGTTTTGAGAAAACAGTTTATAAACTGACTTTTGTAGTTTTGGTATTTAAAACAAAAAAACCCCAAAACCTTTTGGTAACTGCACTGTGTCCCTTAGGCAGGACAGTGCCACCTTATGAAGGCGCTGCAGCTTGAAAGGGGCTCTGGGAGCTTCCTCTTAGCCGTGTACAAGTCCATGTTATTGCCTGCTTTGCGCTTTCTGCACGAGACAGCCCAATGGAACATTTGCACCTGAGTTGTACATTTTTGAGGTGCGCAGGGCAGCATGGACACACTGCTTAGATTCTACATGGATAGATCCCCATGGTCTCTCACATGCCCTCTCTGGAAAGCAAATGTACATAATACATGTCATATCCATTGGAAATCCATATCCTGGTCACCGGGTTGGAACCCTGGGGATTCTCCCTTGGGTATGACTGACAACATTTTCCGTTTCACCAATTTGTTTTGTTTTCCCTTTTCCTTAATTCTTGGACTTTAAACCCTGCATATGATTCAGTAGGGTTTGAGACTTACATGTAATTCTAACAGGTAAAATAATGCTCACATTTTTATTTCCTGCTACCTTAAAAAAAGAAAAGAAAAGCTTATCTGATTGCTGTATTATATTGAAAAGTTTTAAACAGCACCAGCTTCAGCTCTATGGAAGTTGAGCTTAAAATACAGGAAAAGTTCATGAGAAAGTGGCGGCACCTCACTGCCTGCTCTGTTGACAGCATTCTGTGCTCCCTGTGACATCTGGCATGTTTGCTCTTCACGTGGGAAGGACAGTGCTGGCTCGGCGAGGGAAAGACATGTGCTCTGAATTGTTTTTTCTATTGATGTTCCATAGTCTCCAGTGGTTCCCCTTATTACCAGCAGCATATTTGTGGAGAGGTTCACTGGGATAAGGGGTGTATTATATAGCTATGGAAACATAAGGTTTTCTGTTGTTGGAGCTAATTAGCCCACAAAGGTGTTGAACCTATAGCTTGGGCCTTGATTAGCATTGTACTCTAATCAAAGGACTCTTTTCAGATCATATTTATAGCTTTTTATCCTACACATAGTCTATACATACATAAATGCATATTTTATCCCTGGATGGCTAGAGATTTGTTGTAAATGCTGTATAGAATTTGTTATTCCTTTCTTTAGTTATCCTGATTTGGGGTTTGGGGTTTTTTTTTAGTAGATTTATGCTATCTTAGCAAGAATGGAAATAATCCTTGTAGCTTCCTTGCTGTAACTATGTGGCCTGTGCCGTCATGGCACATAGGTTGGAGGCATCACCAATGCATTCCCATCGGACGCATGCACCTCCGGGATGGTTTTATTTTTTGTTTGTTTTGTTTGCTTCTTTTCAGAGTGTTGAAAGTCTACAGTGAAGAAAGACTTTACCCTGTCAGTTGATTTGAAATACTTTCCCCTGCGCAGGGCTGTATGCATCCTGCCAAGCTGTGTTATATTCTGTACTGTGTACAATAAAGAAGTTTGCTTTCAATTAAAAAAAAAGAAATGAAAGATTTTTCCTGGGGTCTCTGGTTGGAATTCAAAAGACATTTTTTTAATAACAATAGTACCAACCAAAAGTACTGCTATTCAGTGTATGATTACTATATGTCAGTGCCTAGAACAGTACTTGGCAGATGCCCCCCAAATATTTATTGAATGAACAAATCAAGGCTAGGCATTCTGCTAAGCATCTAATCTCACATTATATCATTTAATCTTGCTGATGTACCTATAAGGTAGTGATTGCTAATTTTATTTTATAACTGAGGAAATAAAGTGTATTTTTAAATAGCAAAGCTAGGATTTGGTCCTAGGTCTATCTGACAACAGATAGTGTCATGGATAATGTAGTAGGATTAAAGTTGTTCACCAAGTGTACTAAGCTTGCCTATCTCTGGCCTCTTGGAATTGTTTGCCATGTGATTTATGTTGGCCAATGAAAAGTGATCAGCAGAACTGAAACTGACCTATGTCATGGGCAGGAGCTATAAGAACCAGGGCGTGATTCCTGATCTTTCTCTTTGCTGCAGTGTTGTAGCTATCAGCTGCTCTGTCAGCCTAGGTCCTATAGTGAAAATGATAGACATGGTCAGATAGAGTGTGAAAACAGCTAGAGTGAGGATGGATATATAGTGTGAGTGAGAAATAAACCTTTGTATTTGAGGTTGTTAGTTTCTACAGCATACTCGAGCCTATACCTAACAGATAGATATAGAAGACATTATTTATAATTGTGTTTATGTTTAAGTGCATTACTTGTCACATACATTGCAGATTATATAGGCTTTGTAGAGAAAGAATCTTCTAACTGATGTGCTAACGTTTTTATTTTTCTATGACAAAATCATTATTTGTTCCGGAGCATTGGTTTACAAATATAGCAGATCTTCAAAGAACACTTTTTTGTTCAACAATGTTTCATTTCATTGTAAGGTTGATGAAATGCTTATGGTAAAATTGGTTTTGTTATACATCGATTTGCTTAAAGTTGTAAACTGTTGACAGTGTTCAGTGAGGACTTACTGTACAAATTTCCAACTTGGAATGCCTCTGTTCTCCTTTAATGAAGCAAAGCTTAATTTAATTATGTAAGATAATTTTCATAGAGGCCCATGCTTGTTTGCATAACATGATTTAAGTAGAATTTATCTGGATAAATACAGTGAAGTTTTTTCCAGCCTAGTGGTGGAAGGAGTCTAAGGAGTTACAGTTTGAAATGAGGCCCAAGAAGATTAAAATTCATTGATGGTTAGGTTTTGCTCTCTGCCTACTGTGTGCCCGACACTGTTCAGGGCTCTGTTAGAGATGGTGAAGGCATCACCACTGCCAGAACTAGCCGAGTAAGCACAAGTACCTGCTCACTTGGGATATAGAGTACTATTCAACTCACAAATGAGAACATGGCATCTGAGAAATACATGAAAGTGTTTCTTTAACTCAGATTTAGTTTGGATATTGAAACTGTTAAGCCCTGGCTGGTTGGCTCAGCGGTAGAGCGTCAGCCTAGCGTGCGGAGGACCCGGGTTCGATTCCCGGCCAGGGCACACAGGAGAAGCGCCCATTTGCTTCTCCACCCCTCCGCCGCGCCTTCCTCTCTGTCTCTCTCTTCCCCTCCCGCAGCCAAGGCTCCATTGGAGCAAAGATGGCCCGGGCGCTGGGGATGGCTCCTTGGCCTCTGCCTCAGGCGCTGGAGTGGCTCTGGTCGCAACATGGCGACCCCCAGGATGGGCAGAGCATCGCCCCCTGGTGGGCAGAGCGTCGCCCCTGGTGGGCGTGCCGGGTGGATCCCGGTCGGGCGCATGCGGGAGTCTGTCTGACTGTCTCTCCCTGTTTCCAGCTTCAGAAAAATGAAAAAAAAAAAAAAAAAAAAAAAAAAAAAAGAAACTGTTAAGAGCCTTATTTGTGAATGAATAACTTAGTGTCTATGAGACTATTAAAGGTAAGTGTGAGAGTAGCAGTGGCCTAGGATAAGTGTGCCGATGGGAAACACCACTTTCTGGTATACTTCATGATTTTTATATGATTTATTAGTTGGGAAATTTGTCAAGGATTTCTTAAACATATTAGGAAAATGTGCTAGGATGTTATAGATGGAACAATAACTGATGGGGCCCTGAGTGATCAATTCAGAAGCATTAAAAACTTGTTCCTCAGTTGCACGAGAGGTGTTTTGAGTAAATATATTCTGCTTTTTGCTACTATTGAAGGTGGTCAAGTTAATTCTAGTAGCTTGGTTTAAAAGGACTGATTAATTTTGTGACTATTAATCTTATTTTGGGCACTATATGTTAAAAGAGGGAAATCAGATCTCATGCTTTGACACATGAAATGTCATTCTTAGGTTCCAAACAAAACCAAAGTCTCCAGGTATATATCATTACTTTCTTTTTGGGGGGAAAGGGCCTAGGTATTATGCTCTTATAATTTTATTATTGTTACTGTTAACATTTTGCATTTCTGTGATCAAAAAAATACTGACTTTTACTGTTTGGTAATGGGTATGTAGCAGGACAACGTTCATTAGCAAAATATATTCTACAAATTGAAATAATTTATGAGGCTTTTTAGCTACCAAGATTAAGTGGGGAAACAGTTGATAGCCTACTTAGCAATTTTGCACACTTTTTATATTTTGTAATGTATATATCAGGTATTGGGCCAATATATAGAGCTATGATACTTTCTGAGGGGTCTTAAAAGCACACACAGAAAAACCCTTAATCAGGTACTGAAACTCCTTACCTAACATCATAAAGATTTTTTTGTGACTTTAGGCAAAATAACGTATAACAAAATCAATTCTATAAGAGGTAATTGATATAAATAGGAGTTAAATTCCTATGGCATCTGTGTTAAAATGAAATAATGCTAAGGCTGAGATACAAGATGGTGGCAGAGTAGGTGGAAGCTAAGCTACACTCACCTCCTCTCAGGACCAACTGGAATTATAGCTAAAAACATAAAATAATCCACCTGAATAACCAACTGAAGACTAGCTGAACAGAAGTCTTATAACCAAGGATTTACAGAAGAAGCCACATCAGTACTGGTGAGATACATCTGAAAATAGCACAAAAAAAAGAAAAAAAAAAACGATAAGAAAGTCAGAGATGCAAAGAGGCCTGTCTCTGCTTCCAAGGGCTGTGGCTGAGAATCTGGAAGGTTATTTTAGCTGCAAAGGTCCTGCCTAAGGAGTATGGGCTCTCAACCCCATGCCAGGCTCCCCAGCATAATGCACCAAATCTAGGAAGAGGTGCCCACATAACATCTGGCTGTGAAAATCAGCAGCGATTCTGTCCACCAGGGTGAGATGGGAGTCTTCTAAAGACACAGGCACCCTCATAAAGGACTAACACACAAAATCTCCTTCACATCCACTCACTCTGGGCTTCTTCAGAAGGAAGATGGGGTAGACTTAGAGTTGTGTGAAGAGAGGTTGGGGTTTGTGGCTCAGGGGAGAGAGCTGAAATGACAGCCACCAGGATCCCTGCACTGAGTCCCACTCCCACTCCGCAGGCACCATCTTTCTTGAGTGGAGTACTCCCCTCCATATGGCTTCAGTCTTGGGGAATGCAATAACCCCACCCTCTGGATTCCTGGTCACCCTAGAGCTTGCCCTTGCTGAGGAGTCAGCTGCCTGGGCTGGGGTGTAAAGGTCTGGGCAGATTCAGGGGGTGTTAGTGTATGAGTTGTGTGGTTTGGGGGCACAGGCCATTTCTGCACTTTCCCATCAGTCTGACAGGCCCTTGCCCTAATGAAAGATCCACTAGCCCCACCCTCAGGGATCCCACACTTCTAACTCCTGATGGCTCCATCCTTCTGAGTCTGGGCTCCTCAGGAGGTATAGGCAGAACCAAGGTAGACTGAGTTGTGTGCTCTGCGGTGCAGAGGCCACTCCTCCCACATTCCCCAAACCCTGACCAGTGCCTCCCTTTCAGGGAGATCCACTAGCTCCACTCTTCTGACTCCCAGAAGCCCTGCCCAACTGAGCTCAGTCTCCTGGCAGAATCTGGGACAAACTGAGCCGTGTGGATCTAGGATGGGAGCCATTTTCCCCTCACATGCCCAACCAATGCAAAACCTTCCCTTCACACAGCCAAGTGTTGATCTGTTTGGACCTGATAAATTCTGCTGGCCAAACCCTGATGACTTCCTGAGATCCTACCCTACCATAAAAGTCTGGGGGCACCTGGTATGGGGCAGCTAGGCATTGTATACCCTGGGGCTTTTGTTGAATGGTCTGAAACCGAGCACTGGCATCAAGTTTGAATCTGTATCCATCTGGTTAATACCACTGGCCCCTACCTGGTGACTCATTGAGAACCTACCTCATGTAACTTGAGTACCTTGAGAGGCTCTTTCAGTGATTGACTTAACAGGCAGCTACCAGATGGAGGCAGGCATAGAAGGATCTCTGGTGCCTTGGGCCTTTTGCTGACCTGCTCCTGATATCAGTGCTGGTGGAAGCCAGTCTTGGTGCACAGCTTGGTCCTACACATGCATACCAAGGATCAGCAGAGGCAGCCAAAACTGTGAATCACTTTATAGCTCTAGACAGGTTGCCCAGGGCCAGTGACTGACATTGACTGGAGCTAGAGACCTCTGTAGAGGCTCCAGAACTGGCACACCTAGTGGCCAGCTTCAGACTACATCAGAGAAGGACCTAGTTAGCTTCACAAGTGATATATCCAAAGAGCGGTCTCGGCAGGCACCAAACCCTTCTGTTTCATGTGGTCAGTCTGGGGTCAAGCCTCACAGCAGCCAGGCTGAGGATTGACCATACACATGAACAGACCAGTAGCAGTTGACTCAATTCCAACAGGAGGCTCACATAACTCACACATGAATAATCCTGAAGCACCTAGCTCAGGTGATTAAGGAGACTGTGCCTTAGTCCTACAAGACACTTTTTACATAAGGCCACCCTACCAAGACTGGGAGACATAGAAGATCTACCTAATACATAGAAGCAAACACAAAGAGGCAGCCAAAGTGAGGAGACAAAGAAACATACCCCAAATGAAAGACTGGGAGATATCTCCAGAAAAAGAAGTAAATGAAATGGAGGTAAGCAATTACCAGACACAGAATAAAAAAAATAAAGTTATGAGGATGTTAAAGAAACTTAGTGAGAACTTCAGCAGCATGAAAAAGGACATAGGACACATGAAAAGGAACCAGTTAGAAATGAAGAATACTATTAGTGACATGAAGAATACCCAAGAAGGAATAAACAGTAGGTTGGACGAAGCAGAGGATTAAATCAGCAATTTGGAAGACAAGGTAGCAAAAAACACCCAAAAAGAAAAAGAACTAAAAAAAATGATGATAGTCTAAGGGACCTTTGGAACAACATGAAGCATAACAACATCTTCATCACAGAGGTGCCATAAAGAGAAAAGAGAGAGCAAGGGACCAAAAATCTAGCTGAATAAATGATGACTCTAAACTTCCCTAATCTGGTGAAAGAAAAAGACACACAGGTCCAGGAAGCTCAGAGAGTCCCAAACAAGATGAATCCAAAAAGGCTTACACCAAGACACATCATAATTAAAATGCCAATGGTTAAAGTCAAAGAGAGAATCTTAAAGGTACCAAGAGGAAGACAGTTAGTTACTTACAAGGGGGTTCCCACAAGACTGTCAGCTGATCTCTCAACAGAAATATTTCAGGCCAGAAAGAAATGGTAAGAAATATTCTAAGTGATGAAAAGCAATGACCTACAACCAAGATTACCCAGCAAAGCTATCATTTAGAATCAAAGGAGAAATAAAGAGCTTCCAGACAAGAAAAAGTTAAAGGAGTTCATTACCACCAAACCAGTGTTTTGTTTTGTTGTTTTTTTTTGTATTTTTCTGAAGCTGGAAATGGGGAGAGACAGTCAGACAGACTCCTGCATGCGCCCGACCGGGATCCACCCGGCACGCCCACCAGGGGCGACGGACGCTCTGCCCACCAGGGGGCGATGCTCTGCCCCTCCGGGGTGTCGCTCTGCCGCGACCAGAGCCACTCTAGCGCCTGGGGCAGAGGCCAAGGAGCCATCCCCAGCGCCCGGGCCATCTTTGCTCCAATGGAGCCTTGGCTGCTGGAGGGGAAGAGAGAGACAGAGAGGAAGGAGGGGGTGGGGGTGGAGAAGCAGATGGGCGCTTCTCCTGTGTGCCCTGGCCGGGAATTGAACCCGGGTCCCCCGCACGCCAGGCCGACGCTCTACCGCTGAGCCAACCGGCCAGGGCTGAACCAGTGTTACAAGAAATGTTAAAGAGACTTCTTTAAGAAGAAGAAAGAAAGAAAAAAAGAAACATAGCTCGAGAGAATAAAATGGCAATAAATACATAACTATCAATAATCATTTTAAGTGCTTCAATCAAAAGACATAGGGTAGGCCCTGGCCGGTTGGCTCAGCAGTAGAGCGTCAGCCTGGCGTGCAGGAGTCCTGGGTTCGATTCCCGGCCAGAGCACACAGGAGAGGCGCCCATCTGCTTCTCCAACCCTCCCCCTCTCCTTCCTCTCTGTCTCTCTCTTCCCCTCCCGCAGCCGAGGCTCCATTGGAGCAAAGATGGCCTGGGCGCTGGGGATGGCTCTGTGGCCTCTGCCTCAGACGCTAGAATGGCTCTGGACTCAACAGAGCGATGCCCCAGAGGGGCAAAGCATCACCCCCTGGTGGACATGCCGGGTGGATCTCGGTCGGATGCATGCGGGAGTCTGTCTGACTGCCTCCCCGTTTCCAGCTTCGGAAAAATGAAAGAAAAAAAAAAAAAAGACATAGGGTAGCTAAATGAGTAAGAAAATAAGATATATATATATATATTATATATATATATATGTGCATGCTGTATCCAGAAAAGGATATTTCATGCAAATGGAAATTTTAAAAAAGTGCTGGGATAGCAATACTTATAACAGACAAAACAGACTTTAAAACAAAGGCTATAATAAGAGACAAAGTAGGAGGGACACTACATAATTCAACAAGAGGATCTATCCCAGAGAATTTGTTGATGATACTCTCTCTAGTTCATATCGCTCTATCTTTGTGGTTTTAAGTGGTCATGGGACATATACAATAAGATAATCCATTTAAGCTATGGTAGGAAGAGTGTCCTGCAAATAACTGAACTTCTGATGCTGGGAAAGGGGCAGAGTAACAGCCACAGTTGGAAATATATAGTAGAGGGCTTAGCGTACCTCCCACCTTGACATCTAGAATGTTATTTATTTTTCTTTTTTATTTAATTTATTAGGGGGACACTGGTTAATAAAATTTAATAGATTTCAAATGTACCATTTCATGAATATAGTACTGTGAGTTTACCACCCCAAAGCTTGGGATTTAAAGTGAATTAGAGAAAACTCAGGAGACTATCTTGAGTTTAAAAAGGGCATTAAAGTTCCAAACCCCACATACAAAACTATAAGATAGAACATTATCTGTCAGTGGAATGCAGTAACCTTATCAAAATATACTTGAGTTAGATGTGTGTTAAGTATTGTGAGACTTGAACATTAAGGCAAATCAGTAATTTCTTATTATTTAAACAAGGATGTTTATAAGTGATACTAAAGTCACCTATGCAATGTAGCCACCTAAGACCCAGGTCCCTCTCACATATCTGTCAATCATGTCCTCCCTGACATTTTGACTTATGTGCCTCAACCCCACCACAACCGTGGACTGCATATAGCAAGGTGAAATATCACAGGGATAAAGGCAAGGCCTTGTGTTTAGGTTCAGATGAAGAAAATGAAAGTATGATTTACCAACATCAGTGATGAAGCTTCAGGTTTGATGGATTTGAGATCAGTCTTGAATTGGGCTCCCCTCTCAAAGGCTTCATGTGGTTAAAGATGATGTTACTGCAAGTAGTGGGGGATCATTAGACCACACCTAGAATATTATAGTCAGTTTGGGCACCCAATTTTAAGAGTGACATCTGACACATGGGAGCTCATATGAAGGAGTTATAAAGTTTTGGTTGTGTGGATGAGGACACTGGGGCTCTGACGTGTCACAGCAGCCTGTCAGGTGCTGTCCCTATTCTACAAGAAGGAAGTTGAGGAGCATAGATAATGGTTTAAATAGTGGTTTTAGTTACCTTTTTGGGAAGCCTGGATGTTAGCCCCCCTATGAGGATAGACTTGATACTACAAGGGAATGATTACAGATTAATTGGGAGGGAAGGGACGCTCAGGGTCAGAAGATCCACATGAGAAGGTGGTTTGGTTATCAGTATTAAATGTTTATTAGCATTGCAGAACTGTCTTGTCTAATGCATATCTCTCCCTCTTTTTTTAAGGTGTTCAACTCCAGTGAAGAATCTGGGCATCTTGTTCTCACCGTTGTTATCTCAGGTCATTTCTTCATTTCCCAAGGACAGACACTCCTGGTAGGTTTTTTTGTTTGTTTGTTTTTGTTTTTTTAATTTATTTTATTTATTTATTCATTTTTTTAGAGAGGAGAGGGACAGAGAGAGAGAGAGAGAGAGGAGAGACAGAGAGAGAGAAGGGGGGGAGGAGCTAGAAGCATCAACTCCCATATGTGCCTTGACCAGGCAAGCCCAGGGTTTCGAACCGGCGACCTCAGCATTTCTAGGTCGATGCTTTCACCACAGGTCAGGCCTCCTGGTAGGTTTTATGTGCATAGTTTAATATGCAAATTTTTTCATCTTCATAGCTTCACATTAATTTCTGTATCTTTGTGCTTCTTCAGTTTCACCGAAATCCATCAGATCAACAAATAAGTATTTGTTGAATGTTCAATAACAGTGGGAAAAAAACACAAACCATTAAATATTGCCTGCCTTAAAAGAGTTTAGGGTTTTGGGGGGAGTCAAAGTGGATCAAAGGGTTGAGATTAAGCAGTATTATAAAGGAATCTTAACTGGGGAGACTGGGCTGGAAACAGGCCAGATTTATAGGGAGATGTGAGGCATATTTTCCAGATAGGGGAACGCATGTGCAGAGGAATGGAACTGCAAGAACAGCTGAAGGAGTACCTGAAGTGTGCTGTTATTACTTGATGGAGGCCTCTGTAAAACTCTAATTCTATAAGTATGCATTGTTCTTTATTCTAATGCACAAATAAATGTATTATGGAAAGTTTCTGGAATGAAGAAATATATAAGGGAGAAAATAAGAATTACCTTCCTTGAAAATGTATGCCTGAACTGGTGTTTAGAAACATAATGAATGAGGAAACAAAACAATAATTAGCTTCCAACCAAAGAGATTGTATAAGAAAAGAAATGTAAGGGAAGGTTCTTACATCATTTAGTTGTAAATAACATCTACATAGATGTAAATTTTTATAACTACTTACTGAATATCTTCATAGGCATAATTTATTGAGTAATTACTATGCCAAGCACTGTTCTAGGTCAGTGATTTTCAACCTTTTTCATCTCATGGCACACATAAACTAGTATAATTCTGCAGTGCACCAAAAAATGTATTTTTTGCCAATCTGGCAAAACAATAGGTATAATTTTGATTCACTCATACCAGATGGCTATTGTCGTGTTGGCTGTTATCATTTTTTTATTTGACAATCTAAGGGAAAAGAGGTTGTGCCCCTGACTGTACAGTCAGGTGTTGCAGGTTTTAACAATTCTTGAGGCTCAGGGTTGAAAAATCGCTGCTCTAGGTGGCAGGGCTATAGCAGTGAACAGCCAAGACAAAAATCCCTGTCACATGGAGTGTCAGCATTGCAGCAGGGAGAAATAACAATAAATAGGTCACCTATATTGACAAGACATGAATTTTTGGTGAATCCCTTACAAATTCTATTATAGAATGGCCACACGCCACAGTTGTGCACTGTTACCGTTCCTATCTCTGCTTACATGGAGTATCGCCTTTTCCTTGAATGTGAGGTTACCTACCCATCATCTGTGTTTCTTGTGACTTTAAAACTGCAGCAGTAGCCCTGGCCGGTTGGCTCAGTGGTAGAGCGTCGGCCTGGTGTGCAGAAGTCCCGGGTTCGATTCCCGGCCAGGGCACACAGGAGAAGCGCCCATCTGCTTCTCCACCCCCCCCCTTCTTCCTCTCTGTCTCTCTCTTCCCCTCCCGCAGCAAGGCTCCATTGGAGCAAAGATGGCCCGGGCACTGGGGATGGCTCCTTGGCCTCTGCCCCAGGCGCTAGAGTGGCTCTGGTCGCAACAGAGCGACGCCCCGGAGGGGGAGGGGCAGAGCAGCGGCCCCTGGTGGGCGTGCCGGGTGGATCCCGGGTCGGGCGCATGTGGGAGTCTGTCTGACTGTCTCTCCCCATTTCCAGCTTCAGAAAAATACAAAAAAAAAACAAAACAAAAAAACCCCCAAAAAACAAAAGAAAAACTGCAGCAGTAATTGTACTGTACTGTTTTTGCTTTATCTGCTGCTGTTCACGCATGTATCAGTTACAAGAGATAAGATTTCTTCTTCAGGCCTGACCTGTGGTGGAGCAGTGGATAAAGCGTTGACCTGGAAATGCTGAGTTCGCCGGTTTGAAACCCTGGGCTTGCCTGGTCAAGGCACATATGGGAGTTGATGCTTCCAGCTCCTCCCCCCTTCTCTCTCTCTGTCTCTCCTCTCTCTCTCTCTCTCTCTCTCTCTCTCTCTCTTTCTCTCTCTCTCTCTCCCTCTCCTCTCTAAAATGAATAAAAAAAATTAAAAAAAAGATTTCTTCTTCAGCTTCAAATGCAGAGTATCCCAGATGGTGGCCTGGGGGGTGGTAGTGCAAAGCTGGTACTCCTGTCAATAGTGTGGGTCTTTGCTGAACAGAGACATGAATGCAGCTCTGGCTTCCTCAAGCAGTAGGGGGCTGCTCCATCTGTTTGCACCAGAGGTCAATGTTGTTACAAGTTAGTAAAGGTTTCTTTGTATCATGAATTATTTTTGAACGGCAGATACGAAACCAAATTTATTAAACTTTAAGACACTCACTACTGAGAAATACTTAAGGGTAACTCTAGCATTTGGGGCAGGTTGCATATACATATAGAACTTATAGAGTAACATTTTAAAAAAATCTTTAAATATTTTAAAAATCACCTTTGCTGAGGTATACTTTACATAACATAAAATTCACTATTTTTAAGTGTTTAATTTGATGTGTTTTGATGTGTGCAGTCTTATAACCACTATACAGTCACGATATGAACATTTCAGTTAACCCAAAAAACGTCCTTGTACCCTTCGCAGTCAGTCCCGTCCCACCTTCAGCACAACCACCAATCTGCTTTCTGTCACCATAGTTTTGCCTTTTCTAGAATTCCATGTAAATGGAATCATACAACATGTAGTCTTTTGTGTCTGACTTCTTCCAGTTAGCATGATGATTTTGAGATTTATCTATATTGTTATTCCTTTTCATTACTGAATAGTATTTCACTGTATGATTAAACCCAATTTGCTTATCCATTTAACTTTTGATAGACATTTGAGTTGTTTACATTTGTGGCGATTATGAATGACGCTGGTGTGCTATGCTGAGTCATATGATACCTCTGTGTTTATAAGAAACTGCAAAACTGTTTCCAAAGCTGCATTCCCACAAGCAGTGATAAGGGTTCCAGTTTTTCCATGTTCTTACCAATACTTGGTATTGTCAGTCTTTTTAAGTTAAATGATTTTGGTGGGTATGTAGTGGTATTTCCTGGTGGTTTTAATTTGCATCCTCTTAATGACTAAGGATAGTGAACATCTTTTCATGTGTTTATTTGCCATTTTGTATATCTTACTGGTGAAGTGTCTGTTCATATCTTTTAACCATTTTTCAGTTGAGTTGTCCTTTTATATTTAAATTATAAGAGTTCTTATTCTGATTACAGCTCTTTTATCAGAACTATGTTCTGCAAATGTTCCTCTCACTCTGTGGCTTGCCTTTTCATTTCTTAGTAGTGTCTTTTGAAGAGCAGAACCCTAAAGTTTTGACGAAGTCCAATTTTTTTTCTATTATGATTCATGTTTTTGTACACTAGGAAATTTAAAAAAAATTTTTTTTGTCTACTCCATGATTGCAATGGTATGTTTCTGTTTTCTTCTAGAAGTTTTATAATCTCAACTCTTACATGTAGGCTTATGGTTCAGATGAATTATTAATATTATTTAATATTAATATTTATGATGATTTTGTATACAGTGCCTTCTTCCCCTCTATGAAAGCAGTGTGGTATTGAGATGTGGAATATAGTCATTGATCGTAGGGAATCTACTTCTGGGACCACTGAGTTACTTTTTATTTTTGGTGAGAGATGAGGGTATGGTTTAAGTTTTTTGCATGTACTGATAGATAACAATTGTTCCAGCACCATTTATTGGAAAGTTGGCTTTTCCTCATTCAATTACCTTGGCACTTTTGTGGATCTACTTATAGACCCTCTTCTCTGTTCTGTTGACCTATTTGCCTGTTCTTAGTGCAGTAACATACTATTTTGTTTACTTTGGTATGGTTGTAATTTTTGAAATTGGCAGTATAATTACATCAGCTGTATTATTTTTCAAAGTTGTTCTGGCTATTTTAGGTCATTTACTACATTTCCATATAATTTTAGAATCAGATTTCCTACCAAAAATAAAAGAAGCCTGGCTGGGGTTTTGATTGGGATTACTTTGACTCTATATATCATTTGGAGGAGAATTAACATCTTAATATTGAATCTTCTGATCTATGAACATGTTATATGTGACATCTTAGGACAAGCGGTGCAGGCCACCAGCCATGAAAACTGAGTACATCCAGTACATGGCTGGAGGAAAAAAAGATAAACAACCGTTAGAAATGTAGCAATATTTTCCACTGAACTCTATGTACCCGGATCAAGGAAGCCCTACCCTAGAGACTTAGCCAAGAACAAGGTCAGCTAATCGCCCCTCTCCTGCCCTTGTAAACGTTGCTTGCTTGCTCAGCCTAGATAGCCACCCTATAAAAAGGAGCCATTTTAGAAGCTTGGGGCTGCAGTGTTCCCTTGTGTGGGTTACCTGCAGTCCCTGCGCAGGTTTGCGGGGCTGCAGTGCTCCCTTGCGTGGGTTGCCTGCAGTCCCTGCGAAGGTTTGCAATAAAACTTATAAAATTTACTTTGGGTTTGCTGTGGTCTGTCTCCTGGGATGTAACATTATAATTTCCATTTGTTTATATCTTTTAGTTACTTTATTTATTTATGTACTCACAGCAGTGTGTTGTAACTTTCACAAAGGTCTTGCAGGTATTTAGCTAAATTTATCTACAGAGACTTCATAGTTTTTGTTACTATAAATAGAATGTTATAAACCTCAGTATCTTTGTTGCTTGTGTGTAGACACACAGTTGATTTTCTTCATGTTGACCTTGCATCCTGTGGTATTACTAAACTCACTTGTTAGTTCTACAGCTTTTTTGTAGATTTTTTTGGTAGGATTTCCTACATAAGTGATTTCTAGTCTGTAAATAGACAGTTTTACACATTTCTTTTCCAATCCTTATACCTTATATCCCTTGCCCTGTCATTTTCCCAAAATTGTGGTGAGTGAGACACCCTTTGAAGGATTAGTTGGAAGCGGTAAGAGGGACAACTTGCCTTGTCCCTGACTTCGGGGGAAAGCCTGCAGTCTTTTCACCAGTAAGCATGATGTTAGCTGTAGGGTTTTGTAGGTACTTTTTCTGATATTGAGGAGATTCCCTGAGAGTTTGCTGAGAGTTTGGTTTTCTTTTCTTGAGTGCTGAGACTTTTTAATCATGAATAGGAACTGAATTTTTTTTGAATGCTTTTCCTGAATCTGCTGAGATGGTTCGTTATAGGCCTTTTGATGTAATAAATTCTTAAAATAGCCTGACCAGGTGGTTGCTCAGTGGATAGAGTGTTGGTCTGGGACACGGAGGACCCAGGTTTGAAACCCCGAGGTCGCCAGCTTGAGTGTGGGCTCATCTGGTTTGATCAAGGCTCACCAGCTTGAGCCCAAGGTTGCTGGCTTGAGCAAGGGGTCACTTAGTCAAGGCACATATGAGAAAGCAATCAATGAACAACTAAGGTGCCACAATGAAGAGTTGATGCTTCTCATCTCTCTCCCTTCCTGTCTGTCTGTCCCTCTTTCTGACTCCGTCTCTGTCACACACACAAAAAATCTAAAATATAATTCAGCTTTTACCATATTCAACTTTATTATAGAAGTATTTGATTTCTAAAATTAGGTGTATGTGTAAATATGATAAAAATAAGAACACGTATTTTTAAAACATTTTACCCCATAAATTGAAGAACAGTTTTTGTCAGTTAATACAGCTTATTCACCATATTTTGGGGGCTTCCCAAGAACCATCACATAGAAGAGCAAACGCATTTGGGTTATAATACATCTCACTTGCAGTTTCATGTGGCTATTGCGTTTCCACACCCTCTCTCCTCATGCTAATCTGTGTTGCGATATATTTTTAGAGTTTTTCTCATAAAAGGCAGGGACAGGGTAGCCATGGAAAGTTTTAACCTCTTCTGTTTTAATATAAGAATCCAATTGTTGGTGGATTAAAATGTGCTATATTTGTACCATCAAATTTTTGTAGAAGCTGTAGGAAAACTGATGGCTAGGGCCCAGTCATAGTACCCTGTGAAATATGTTTTTGTAGCAATCCAAAGAGGTCAACAGAGTGTTGGGCTTTCTGTTGGACCTGGGTGGCTATTTTAATGTAATTTTCCTTAAATGTCATTGTTCTCTGATTGCTGTCTCCTGGAAGGTCCCTGGGAACGGAACGGAAGGCTTCAAACTTTAGCTTTGTGTCCAGTAATCACATCGATTTCCATTGTGCTGTTGAGTAAGCTCCTGTGTGCAAGTGAGGGCATCGCCACCAGCAAGGAGGGAAGACTGGCTCCATCCTCAGTTTACATGGGACTTGGGCTCAGCTGGCTTCCCCTGCCTACTCTTGGCATCTTAAACATATTCTCCCTTGGCTATTTTCGGCATTTTAAATTTGCTTTTAATTGTGGTAAAATACACATAACGTAAAACATCATCTTAACCATTTTGAGTGGTACTAAGTACATTCACAGTGCTGTGTAATCAGCACCACTGTCCGTCTCCAGAATTCTTTTTTTTTTTTTGCAAAACTGACACTCTGTACCCATTAAACAATAACTCCCATTCTCCCTCCTCACCAGCCCAGTCCCTGGAAACCACCATTCTACTTTCTGTCTCCATGAATGTGGCTACCCACATATCTCATGGAAATGAAATCATATAGTATTTGTCTTTTTGTGACTGGCTTATTTCTGTTAACATAATGCCCTCCAGGTTTATTTAATTGCAGCATGTGTCACAATTTCTTTTCCTTTTAAGTAATATTCAAGTGTGTGTATTTACCACTTTTGTTTGTCTAGGCATCTGTCCATGGACACTGAGGGTGTTCCCTTTTGCCTGTTGGGAGTAACGCTGCTGTGAACATGGGTGCACAGATATCTCTGTGACGCCCTGCTTTCAGTACTTTTGGGTATATACTCAGAAGTGGGGTAGTTGCATCATATTGTAATTCTGTTTTTAATTTTCTGAGGAACTGCCATACTGTTTTCCACAGTGGTTGCACCATTTTTCATCCCACAAACAGTGCACAAGGGTTCCAATTTCTACATATCCTCACTAATGCTTATTTTCTTTTTTAAAACTGAGATATAATGACTTATAACATTATATTAGTTCCATGTAAACACACAATTATTTGATGTTTGTATACATTGTGAAATGATCACTGTTAGATTCAGGGAGTACTGGGGTTGCCAAAGAGTGTAACTATTGAAGGAACAGGGAGTGCTGCAAAGAGTGTAACTATTGAAGGAACAGTAAATGCCGATATGGCTCCTGTCAGGCTGGGAACAAAGAAGGTCAGAGACCCTTATCAGAAGTTTATGTTTGAAATTCGCCACTAAGCTAAAACTGGCCCCTGTTGCTATGCTGCATGTGACCTCCCTAGCCAATAGCTAAACTGCCACATCTGCTTCTGTCTATGCTTGCTCACTTAGGCTATATAAGGGCCTGGCTGTAAGCTCCAGGTGCGGCTCCGTTTGCAGCGCCTTGTGGGCATGGTGTCTCCGGACATCTTGGGAGTTCGCCCCTGCGCAGGTTAAACTGGCCAATAAAGTAACATCTTAACTCCTGAAAGTCTCCGACGTTTGTTCTCATACCCGGTGGATGCTACAATCACCACAATAATCTAGTCAACATTCATCACCTCACATAGTTAACAGGTTTTTTTCTTGTGTTGAGAACTTTCAATATGTTGGAATCCATGGGAGTCCGAGAAGACCAGAGTAGCAGGCTTTATTGAAAGGAAGGAAGGAACCCTGCTGGGCTGACTTGCAAGGGAGAGTCCCACTAGGCACAACCTGGGACCTGGATTTTTTTGGTTTTTGGGAGGAGGAGTGAGATGGGTCGTGGGGCATTAGCCCATTGGCTGCTGGACCAAAGAGGTCTTTTATGGAAGTTTGTGAGGACTTTTCGGCTTGTGACATCAGACATTCCTTTGTGATTAGTCATTTGCTGCAAGCCCTGGAACAGATTTACTGGCAGGGTTAAAGAAATGAAACCTAAGACAATATATATTCTCTTAGCAACTTTCAAATACACAGCACAATATTGTTAACTGTAGTCATCGTGCTGTTGTGCATTATATCCTCCTGACTTATTTTATAACTAGATGTTTGTACCTTTTGACCCTGTTTACCTATCTCCCCCTCCCCCATCTTTGGCAACCACTAATCTGTTCTCTGCACATATAAGCAGAGGCTGATTAAGGTCGGTTGAGGCCCCGGATGCAGAAGAAAATATTAGGCCCTTTAAAAAGAGAGAGAGAGAGACGGGGAAAATAAATATACATGTTAACCATATTTTAAAATAAATAAAAAATGTTATGTTACTATTAATGTTAAAATTGCACATATGAAACCAGACTTGGTGTCATTAGAAAAAAGTGTAAAGTTGGGGTTTTGCGGGGTCCTTCAGAAGTCAGGGCCCAGGGCGCACACCCGGTGTGCCCACCAGTAAATCTGCCTCTGCATATAAGCTTGGTTTTTTGTTTTTGTTTTTAAATTATACATATAATTCAGGTTATCTAGTATTTGTTTTTCTGACTTATTTCATTTAGCATAATGCCCTTGAGGTCCATCCATGTTGTCACAAGTGTCAAGATTTCATTCCTTTTTATAGCTGAATACAGGGTTCCTTCCTCAGGTTATGATACAGTTCCATTCTTACAACAGTGATGTAACCTGATTTTGGTGTAAGTCGAAACACAACCTAAGTCATTTATCTATCCTAACACAGTTATAAAATTATAATCTAGAATATAAAAACACAACTAAGCCACAGAAAAGGGTAAAGGACATAAATATACTATACTTTATACTGTACTGTATAGTAACAGAGAAAATGACTCACGTCTCAATTTTTAAAAGTTTTTATGGGAGTGAACATGGTAAACTTGAAACATTGTATGTTGAGACTGTCCTAACCCAAGGACCCCTGTAATATAGCTCACTGTGTATATATATACCACATCTTCTTTATCTATACATTCATAGGTAAATACTTAAGTTTTTTCTGTATGTTGGCTGCTGCAAATAATGATGCAGTGAACATGGGGTGCATATCTCTTTTTGAGTTAGTGTTTTTGTTTTTGTTGGATAAATACCTGTTGTGGACCGTAAATGGCAAAAAGCCTTTGTAGATTCAAGGCTTAGGAAAAGACTAAGTTCTCCCCCCTTCACCTCCATATTGGCTATGATGCTGAGTATTTGCACCCACTTCACTTGCTTCCTTAAGTTGCTGGAAGCAATTTATATGCCCTTCCTCTTACTCTTTGTTTGTTCAGATGTTGGTTGATTTCGCTTATGCATGGTGGGGGGATTCCTGTTTATGCCTTGGGAGAGTTTGTGTTTTAGCCTCGGATGTGTAACTTTGTATCAAGGACTTTCTTGATTTGCATATGGCTATATAATAAAGCAAACTGGGGCTAAGGGGCACTCGGATATTGCCATCAGCATTGAAGAGTCCTCCCAGTCCCATTTTTTCTTGATGAATATGTTTCCTTAATTCTGCACCGTTATTAGGAACCACGCTGGTCTGCGCAAATACCCAGAAGTAGAATTGCTGGATCATATAATAGTTCTATTTTTAATTTTTTAGGAACCACCATATTTTCAGTATTTTCCATAGTGGATGAATCAGTTTACATTCCTACCAACAGTACACAAGGATTCCCTTTTCTCCACAACCTCACCAATAGTTGTTATTTCTTGCCTTTTTGATAATAGGCATTCTAACAAGTATGAGGTGATATCTCATTGTGGTTTTGATTTGTGGTTTTTTTGATTAGTGATGTTGATCACTTTTTCATGTACCTGTTGGCTATCTGTATGTTGTCTCTGGAAAAATATGTAATCAGAGCTTCTGCCTGGTTTTTAATTGTATTGTATTGTTTGTTTCTCAGTTTGTTTGTTGCTTTTCACTTGTGTGAGTTCTTTATGTGTTTTAGTTATTAACCCCTTATCAGGTAAATCATTTGAAAATATTCAGTATGTTGCCTTTTCATTTTGTTGTTGGTTTCCTTTGTTGTCCAAAAGCTTTTTAGTTTAATTTAGTTCCAATTGTTTATTTTTGCTTTTGTTGGTTTTGCTTTTGGTGTCAGATTCCAAAATAATTGCCAAGACCTTTGTTGGGGAGGTGACTGCCTGTGTTTCTTCTAGGGCTTCGTTGTTTCAGGTGTTATGTTTTTAGGTCTTCAACCCACTTTGAGTTAAGCTTTACTTGTGATGTAAGTTAGTGGTCCAGTCTTCATCTTTTGCACTTGACTCTCCAGTTCTCCCAAAACCATTTATTGAAGAGACTGTCCTTTCTCCATTGTATAGTTTTGTCTCTCTTGTTGTAAATTAACTGATCATATATGTGTGGAGTTATTTCTGTTCCATTATTCTATGTGTCTGTTTTCATGCTAATATTGTACTGTTTTAAATACATAGCTTTGTAAATAGTTTGAAATCAGGGAGCAGAATGCCTCCAGCTTGTTCTTTCTCAAGATTGCTTTGACTCTTTAGGGTCTTTCATGGTTCCATAGAAATTTTAGGATTGTTTATTTCATTTCTGTGGGGAAAAAATGCCATTGGAATTTTGATAGGGATTTCATTAAATCTGTATTTGCTTTGCATAAGCTGGACATTTTAATAATATTAACTTTTCTAATTCATGAGCATGGAATATTTTTCCATTCATTTGTGTCTTCTTCAATTTCTTTCAATTATACATGTCTTACAGTTTTCAGTGCACCAATCTTTTCTTTCCTTGTTTAAATTTATTTTGAGGTATTTTATTCTTTTTGAGGCAGCCATAAATGGGATTATTTTCATAATTTCTCTTAAGTTCACTATTAGTATATAGAAATGCAACAGATTTTTTTATGTTGGTTTTTTTATTCTGAGAGTTTACTTAATTTGTTTATTCTGACAGTTTTTGGTTGAGTCTTTATGGCTTTCTCTATACTATAATATCATGTCATATGCAAATAGTGACAGTTTTACTTCTTTTTTTTTTATCAATTTAGTTACCTTTTATTTCTTTTTCTTGCCTGTTTCCAATGTCATGTTGAATAAAAATGTGAAAGTGGACATCCTTGCCTTGTTTCTAGTCTTAGAGAAAGTTTTTAGCTTGTCATCGCTGAGTAGGGTGTTAATTATGGGTTTGTCACATATGGACTATTTTTTTTTTACATATAGACTTTATTATGTTGAGATATGTTCCCTTCTACCAACTTTGTTGACATTTTTTATTATAAGTAGATACAGAATTTTTTCAAATGCTTTTTCTGCATTTCTTGAGGAGATCATATGTTTTTTTTTTTCATTTTGCTTATATGGTGTATCACATTGATTGATTTGCAGATTTTGAACCCTTGTGTCCTCTATAAACTTGGGTGAGGTGTATGATAAGCACTGTGAGTCCTTTTAAGGGTGAAAACATAGAGGTGGAGAGACACAGATTTCTGTGTACCCTTACCTCATCACCATTAAATATAAGATGGCCCCTGCCATCTGTTTCTGTGCTGCTTACTTAAGCCTACTTGGCTCCTGCCCTCCTGATGCAGGGGCTCCTCATCACAGTGAGCTTCCATCTACTTCCCCTCTCTCACACCTTTTTTTAAAAAGATGGGATTCACCTATAGAGGGAAAATGGTAACAGAGTAGGTGGACGTTACAACACCCACCTCCCAGAACCAAAGTGGATTACAACTTAACTTAGGAACAATCATCTTTAAAAACCAACTTTGGACTAAACTAAGAGGAATCTATAACCAAGCATCACCGAAGGAACCACACTGAGACTGGTTGGAAAGGCGGAGACAAAGAAAAGGCTTCACCACTCCCAGGAGCAAGAGGCGGCCCGGAAGGTCTCTCACAGTGGGGTGGGTTGCCCGGAGAGTTGTGGGTCCTCAACCCCAGTACCAGAACCCCAGAGACTAGAGGAGGTGTACAGACAGTATTTAGCTGAAGGAATAGCCAGGTTAGTTTGCGAGAGGGAGACAGATCTCTCAGACCCAGGCTCCATCTTAAAGGGACCCCACAGGAAACCTCATTCACAGTCACTTACCAGAGCTCCAGGAGCGGGAAGCACCAAGAGGACTGGAGTAGCAAGAGGAGACTATAGTCTCAGGGGCACACGGAGAGACTGTGGGGGACAGCCACCCTGACCTCTGTACTGGGTCACTCTGAAAACCTAAAGTGACCATTTTTCCTGGGAAAACCAAGCCAGCAATTATCCCGCCCACCAGAGACTCTCCTGCTCCAGTCAGTGCAAAGAGATGCTTATAAGCAGGGGGTGCACCAAAGATATGGGTTTTGTGTGCAGAGGTCTGGGCCACACTGCTTCTCCAAACTGCTGAGTACCCTCCAAAGGGCGGGAGGGTCTGCCAAAGGGCGGGAGGGTCTGGCTGCAGCAGCAGCAGCACTTGGCCTGCACAGCAGCAGGGCACAGAGCCAGTGAGGCAGCCCGTGTGGCGATGGCAAGGGGTGGAGCGTGGAGAGGTGAGGGATCCCCAGCACCACGGGGCAGCCCTAGCTGCAGCCCGCAAGCCAGTGCACCCAGTAGTGCCAGTGCCTGAGTGCCTGAAGAGGTGGCAGCAGCAGGGGGCCGGCAGGAAGGCCACACCCAGGGAATAGAGAGGCCACACACACTGCCCAAGAGTAGATAAAAGCCAGCCTAGGAGTGCAGCTAATATTTACAATGGCATCAGGGCCCAGCAGAGGCAGCCACAAATTCTGGATAGCCTGTAGCTCCAATAAGGTTGCTAAAGGCCAGTCATAAGCGGTGACCCACACTAGTCTGCACCAGGTTCTTGCCAGGGAGGTCCAGGGCTGGTATATCCAGCAGCCAGATATGGAGAGCATCAGCTCAGGACCTAACAATCCTAGTTAGAGTGGTAACTTAAGGAAAGGCTCCTCACATCTGACCAGGCTAAGGCATAGAAAACGCTGACACAAATAGCAAAATAGCAGTAGCAGCAGACAAGTAGCCCACAGTGGATTACAAACAACAGCAGAGGCCAACCCCAAAAGATCTAGAAACAACAAAAATGAAAGCTGGAGGCAGACGACACCAACCCTATACTCAGCTAGCTACACAAACAACACATCCAAAGGAGACAAAAAGGGAAGATAGAGAAATGCAATTAAAATGAATCAACAAGAGAAATCCCCAGAAAAAGAACTGAATGAGATGGAAATAACCAAGATACCAGATGCAGAGTTTAGAATAATGATTGTTAGGATGCTCAAGTATCTTAGAGCAACAATAGATAGACATGATGAGCATCTAAAAAAGAGATAACAAGCATCAAAAAGGACATTGAAGTCATAAAAAGTAATCAGACAGGAATGACAAACACAATATCAGAAATGAAGACTACACTAGAAGGAATTAAAAGCAGGCTGGATGAAGCAGAGGATCAAATCAGCGACTTAGAGACAAGATAAGCAAAAGCATGGAAGCAGAACAGCAAAAAGAAAAGAGGATCAAAAAGTCTGAGGAAACTCTAAGAGAGCTCTGTGACAACATGAAGAGAAACAATATCCGCATAATAGGGGTTCCTGAAGGAGAAGAGAAAGAACAAGGGATAGAGAACCTGACTGAAGAAATCATAGCTGAAAATTTCCCTAAGATGATGAAGGAATGAGTCACACAAGTTCAAGAAGCACAGAGAATTTCATTAAAGAAGAACCCAAAGAGACCTACACCAAGACAGATCATAATTAAAATACTAAAGCTAAGAGATAAAGAAAGAATACTAAAACTACAAAAGAAAAGCAGTCAATCATCTACAAAGGAGCCTGCCTAAGGATGACATCTGACTTTTCAACAGAAACACTTGAGGCCAGAAGGGAATGAAAAGAAATATTTAGAGTCATGCAAAACAAGAGCCTACAACCAAGACTTCTTTATCCAGCAAGGGTATCATTTAAAATTGAAGGAGAAATAAAAAGCCTCTCAAACAAAAAAAAAGTTCAAGGAATTCATTACCACTAAACCAATGCTGAAAGAAATGTTGAGGGGCCAGTTGTAAACAGAACAAAAGGGGAAAAAATTAAAAGAGGAATGTAGATTTAAAGAATAAAATAGCAATAAACAACTACATATCAATAATAACCTTAAATGTAAATGGATTAAATGCTCCAATAAAAGACATAGGGTAGCTGAATGGATAAGAAAACAAGACCTGTACATATGCTGTCTACAAGGGACTCACCTCATAACAAAAGATAGACATAGACTGAAAGTAAAGGGATGGAAAAAAATATTTCATGCAAATGGAAATGAAAAAAAAGCTGGGGTAGCAATACTTATATCTGACAAAATATGCTTTAAAACAAAGACTATAGTAAGGGATAAAGAAGGTCACTACATAATGATAAAGGGAGCAATCCAAAGGAAGATATAACCATTATAAATATCTATGTGCCTAATATAGGAGCACTTAAATATATAAAGCACCTTTTGATGGATATGAAGGATGAGATCAACAGCAATACTATAATAGTAGGGGATTTCAATACCCCAGTAACATCACTGGATAGATCCTCAAGAAAGAAAATTAACAAAGAAACAACAGCCTTAAAGGACACACTAGATCAACTGGATTTAATAAATAATCTTCAGAACATTTCACCCTAAAGCAGCAGAATATACATTCTTTTAAGTGCTCATGATACATTCTCTAGGATAGACCACATGTTATGACACAAAACAAGTCTCAATAAATTTAAGAAGATTGAAATCATATCAAGCATCTTCTCTGATCACAATGGCATGAAACTAGAAATCAACTACAATAGAAAAACTGAAAAACACTCAAACACTTGGAAACTAAATAGTATGTTATTAAATAACAAATGGGTTAACAATGAGATAAAAAAAGAAATAAAAAATTTTGTTGAAACAAATGAAAATAAACATACAAAAACTCAAAATTTATGGGACACAGCAAAAGCAGTCCTGAGAGGGAAGTTCATAGCATTACAGGCATACCTTAAGAAGCAAGAAAAAGCTCAAATAAACAACTTAACCCTGCATCTAAAAGAACTAGGAAAAGAACAGAGGAAGTAAAGAAAAGGAAATAATAAAGATCAGAGCAGAAATAAATGACATAGAGGCTAAAAAAAAACAATACAGAGGATCAATGAAACCAAGAGCTGGTTCTTCGAAAAGGTAAACAAGATTGATGAACCTTTAATGAGACTCACTAAGAAAAAAAAGAGGATTCAAATAAGTAAAATTAGAAATGAGAGTGGAGAAATAACAACTGAGACAGCAGAAATACAAAGGATTATAAGAAAATACTATGAAGAACTGTATGCCAAAAACTAGACAACCTAGGTGAAATGGACAAATTCCTTGAAACATATAATCTTTCAAAAATCAATCTGGAAGAATCAGAAAACCTAAACAGATCGATTACAACAAATTAGATCGAAACAGTTATCAAAAAACTCCCAACAAACAAAAGCCCTGGGCCAGATGGCTTCACAGGCAAATTCTACCAAATATTCAAAGAAGAACTAACTCCTATCCTTCTCAAGTTATTTCAAAAAATTCAAGAGGAGGGAAGACTTCCAAGTTCCTTTTATGAGGCAAACATAATCCTCATTCCAAAACCAGGCAAAGACAATAGAAAGAAAGAAAACTATAGGCCAATATCCCTGATGAATTTAGATGCTAAAATTCTCAACAAAATATTAGCAAACCAGATCCAGCAATACATGAAGAAAATCATACATCATGATCAAGTGGGATTTATTCTGGGGAGGCAAGGCTGGTACAATATTTGCAAATCAATCAATGTAATTCATTATATAAACAAAAGGAAGGAGAAAAACCACATGATAATATCAATAGATGCAGAAAAAACATTTGATAAAACCCAGCACCCATTTATGATCAAAACTCTCAGCAAAGGGGGAATACAGGGAACATACCTCAACATGATAAAGGCCATCTATGACAAATCCACAGCCAACATCATAATCAATGGGCAAAAATTAAAAGCAATCCCCTTAAGATCAGGAACAAGGCAGGGGTGCCCCCTTTCACCACTCTTATTCCACATAGGTCTGGAAGTCCTAGCCACAGCAATCAGACAACAAGAAGAAATAAAAGGCATCCGAATTGGAAAAGAAGAAGTAAAGCCACCATTATTTGCTGATGATATGATACTGTACATAGAAAACCCTAAAGTCTCAGTCAAAAAACTACTGGACCTGATAAATGAATTCAGCAAGGTGGCAGGATATAAAATTAATATTCAGAAATCAGAGGCATTTTTATACACCAACAATGAACTGTCTGAAAGAGGAATTAAAAAAACAATCCCCTTCACTATTGCAAGAAAAAAAAATAAAGTACCTAGGAGTACATTTAACCGAGGTTAAAGACTTGTACTCGGAAAATTATAAAACATTGATAAAAGAAATCAAGAAAGATAC
This sequence comes from Saccopteryx leptura, assembly GCF_036850995.1. Classification (NCBI taxonomy): domain Eukaryota; kingdom Metazoa; phylum Chordata; class Mammalia; order Chiroptera; family Emballonuridae; genus Saccopteryx; species Saccopteryx leptura. Next base: position 127,074,433 of record NC_089508.1, read on the forward strand.
AAACAAGTGGAAGCATATACCGTGTTCATGGATAGGAAGAATAAACATCATTAAAATGTCTATATTACCCAAACCAATTTATAAATTCAGTGCAATTCCTATTAAAATACCAATGGCATACTTTAAAGATACAGATCACATATTCCAAAAATTTATATGGAACCAGAAAAGAACACGAATAGCCTCAGCAATCTTAAAAAAGAATAATAAAGTGGGAGGTATCACACTTCCTGATATCAAGTTATACTACAAAGCCATTGTACTCAAAACAGCCTGGTACTGGCGTAAGAACAGGCATATAGATCAATGGAACAGAACTGAGAACCCAGAAAATAAACCCACACTTTTATGGACAACTGATGTTTGACAAAGGAGGTAAGAGCATACATTAAAGTAAAGACAGCCTCTTCAACAAATAGTGTTGGGAAAATTGGACAGCTACCTGCTAAAAAATGAAATTAGACCATCAACTTATACCATTCACATAAATAAACCCAAAATGGATAAAAGACTTAAATGTAAGTCGTGAAACCATAATCATCTTGGAAGAAAACATAGGCAGTAAGCTCTCCGACATCTCTCGCAGCGATATATTTGCGATTTATCTCCACGGGCAAGTGAAATAAAGACAGGATGAACAAATGGGATGGTATCAAACTAAGAAGCTTCTGCGCAGCTAAAGACAATGTGAACAAAATAAAAAGACAACCCACACAATGGGAGAACATATTTGACAATACGTCTGATAAGGGATTAATAACTAAATTTATAAAGAACTTGTAAAACTCAACACCAGGAAGATAAACAATCCAATGAAAAATTGGGGAAAAGAAATGAATAGACACTTCTCCAAAGAGGACATACAGATGGCCAATAGGCATATGAAAAAATATTCAACATCACTAATCATTAGAGAAATGCAAATTAAAACCACAATGAGATACCTCCTCACACCAGTCAGAATGGCACTCATTAACAAAACAATACATAATAACTGCTAGCAAGGATGTGGTGAAAAAGGAACCCTCCTGCACTGCTGGTGGGAATGCAGACTGGTGCAGCCACTGTTGAAAACAGTATGGAGATTCCTCAAAAAATTAAAAATGGAACTGCTCTTTGATCCAGCCATCCCACTTTTAGGAATATATCCTAAGAACACCAAATCACTGATTCAAAAGAAGAAATGCACCCTCATGTTTATTGCAGCGTTGGTTACAATAGCCAAGATCTGGAAACAGCCCAAGTGTTCGTCAATGGACGAGTGCATTCAAAAGCTGTGGTACATATATACAATGCGGCCATGAAAAAGAAGGAAATCTTAGCTTTTGCAACAACATGGATGGACCTGGAAACTATTATGCTAAGTAAAATAAGCCAGGCAGACAAAGAAAAATATCATATGATCTCACTCGTTTGAGGAATCCAATGAACAATGTGAACTGAGGAATGGAATAGAGGCAGAAGTCGGATGAAAAGGACCAGAGGGAGGCCCTGGCCGGTTGGCTCAGCGGTGGAGCGTCGGCCTGGCGTGCGGGGGACCCGGGTTCGGTTCCCAGCCAGGGCACATAGGAGAGGCGCCCATTTGCTTCTCCACCCCCCCCCCTTCCTCTCTGTCTCTCTCTTCCCCTCCCGCAGCCAAGGCTCCATTGGAGCAAAGATGGCCCAGGCGCTGGGGATGGCTCCTTGGCCTCTGCCCCAGGCGCTGGAGTGGCTCTGGTCGCGGCAGAGCGACGCCGCGGAGGGGCAGAGCATCGCCCCCTGGTGGGCAGAGCGTAGCCCCTGGTGGGCGTGCCGGGTGGATCCTGGTCGGGCGCATGCGGGAGTCTGTCTGACTGTCTCTCCCCGTTTCCAGCTTCGGAAAGGTGCAAGGAAAAAAAAAAAAAAAAAAAAAAGGACCAGAGGGAAAGGGGATGAGAGGATAGAATCAGAGAAGGGAAAAAGATTTGTGAAATTATATATACATAATGCAGCATTATAGAGAGCAGGAAAGCAAATCCTGAAGGGTAGAGGGGGGCATTTGGGGGAGGGGGTGCAAATGCGATGTTGAGGGGGACACGGGGGTGGGGAGGATGTATTTGGTGGGACACTTGAATCTATGTAAACACAATAAATTAAAATCAATAAAAGAATTTGGAATTCATAACTGCTTTTGCAATACTTAATTTTAAAAACATTGTATGATTCAGTATTCATGAATCAGTCTGAAATACTACATTAACAGAGTGAAGAATAAAAATTATATGATCATCTCAATATGTATAAAAGCATTTGGCAAAATTTAACACTCTTTCATGATTTAAAAAAAAAACTCCCAGCAAATTCAATATAGAAATTGCGTTAGTTTTATGAGAGGAGGACTTTGCAGGTAATTATCCTAACTCTTAATAAAATGGTTACTGCTTACATATTGACTAATTAAAACAAGTGTAATCATCGACATCAAATTGGTTCACAGTGTAGGATGATAAATACTCCCTACTCTGGTAGACAATTTACAAAATTAAGAAAAATATCTCAATAACCAATATTTTTTTAATGTGGCTTACTAAAATATGCCTAATCTCAAGTTTTCTTTCTGTTATTACTTAGGAAATAGATATACAAACAAACCTCTCAAAAATAAACATATTCTATTTATAACTGTAAATCTATAAATATCTACCTTTTATCAGCACCTTCCTTCTAGCTCAGAACTGGCAGAAGCTGTAGTCTTGAGATAAGGTTCTAAAGATACCCAAAGAGGGTCAGTTAGATCCTCAGACTTCAGCCTCTATTTCCAGCCACTTCTTTCTATCTCGTTGGTCTGATCCAGCGCAAATGGCTTCTCCTAAATAAAATTATATATTAAACACAGAAGTGAAATGGTCTTGTGACAACTTGAATTATGTTTTCTTGGAATATATATAGATATCATCCAGCAAATCATGGGGTTCATTATTTTTCCCCTTTGCTTTTCACACCTAGCCTAAATATTCTTCCAAAAGAAATTGTCTCCCTATTTACTAGTGAAAATATATTCCTATATAAAGTCAACTCTGGAACCTTTGAACACTGATTTTAACCCACTTAGTTTTAGAAATGTTTGTTTAAATCAGTCTCAACTTCTGACATTTCTGAGAGTAAGGTTTAGCACACACATTTAAAATCAAGTCACTTGCATACTCAAACTCTTTAAATTAGACCCAGTCGTTTCCTTGGCAGCTTGTTCAGGACAAAGAAGACAAAGCTTTTCATAACTTTATCATCACCCCTTCTCACATTTATATCAATTAATATTACTTTTGTATGTGTGTTTTGTTATCTTGTGCAGAGAAAGTTGGGTAGCATCTCACTGCTCTATTTTTATTTATTTTTCCCAAATCCAAATAAACTTCAGCTCTTATGCTTTACTGGCCTGATAATTTTTGACTGCCTATGAGAGGTGTATAAGAGGGTCCTCTAGCATACTTCTCTCATCTCCTTGGCTTTTCAGCTCCCTTTAGGAATCTGTGATCATTCTCACCACCTTAGTTAGTGATAAACCAGTTAATTATTGCCTCAGACTATCTTGACTTTCCTCTTTTTTTTTTTTGTATTTTTGTATTTTTCTGAAGCTGGAAATGGGGAGAGACAGTCAGACAGACTCCCGAATACACCCGACCGGGATCCACCCGGCACGCCCACCAGGGGCGATGCTCTGCCCACCAGGGGCGACGCTCTGCTCACCAGGGGGCGATGTTCTGCCCCTCCGGGGCGTTGCTCTGCTGCAACCAGAGCCACTCTAGCGCCTGGGGCAGAGGCCAAGGAGCCATCCCCAGTGCCCGGGCCATCTTTGCTCCAATGGAGCCTTGGCTGCGGGAGGGGAAGAGAGAGACAGAGAGGAAGTGGGGGTGGGGTGGAGAAGCAAATGGGCGCTTCTCCTATGTGTCCTGGCCGGGAATCAAACCCGGGTCCCCCGCATGCCAGGCCGACACTCTACCGCTGAGCCAACCAGCCAGGGCCGACTTTCCTCTTTTAACCTATTCGTTGTGCTCAACTTTCTGTAAGAGGACAATCTGTGAACTCTATTCTTGCGACTCCTCAAAAAAAAAAACAACTCACATAACTGCTCTAACCTGTCTCATCTTTACCCATACTTCCTCAGGCAGCAGCTGCTTCATTAGCCTCCCCAATTCTCCTTCCAGACTTGTTTAACAAGGGTGGGCGTGTGTCTGTGCCAGGCTCACTCCTAATGCCAACTGATGCTTGAAGGGTGGTGGGAGGAGAAAGCAGACTCACACATAGTGATGTGATATTATGTGCCTTGCTTACTCAGCAAAGGGAATATAATCTGATTAGAAGTGCAGTGACCACACACGACTGCAGTAGGTACAGTGAATCTCAGCAGAGCTTTCCCTAATCTGGTTGTCAGATGACACTGGATTTTGTCAGACTCTGCAAAACCTCACTTTTGGCTAAGCCGTAACCCTTTTTATACTTGTGATTGATGTTATACTGCAAGAATTTATCAGCCAGCTTCTGGCTAAGGGGGTGTTTACAAGCATTGGATTCACATCTGCATCTTTTTCTAACATTGAAACTATCAGTGCTGGCCCTGGCCAGGTAGCTCAGTTGGTTAGAGTGTCGCCATGATATGCAAGGTTGTGGGTTTAATCCCTGGTCAGGGCACATACAAGAATCAACCAATGAGTACATCGATAAGTAGAACAACAAATCAATGTTTCTATCTCTCTCTCTCCCTCACCCTCTCCATCCCTTCCTCTCTCTCTAAAGTCAATAAATTAAAACAAATTATTTTTAAATAACTGCGCCATGAAAGCTGACCCAGCTCCAGTGTTTCTGTACACTTGTCAGCATTCTAGAAATCACAGTGCCCTTCACATTTTCTGTTAGAATCGTTGCGTTTTATTGTTGGTATTATTGACATCTCTCTAGAGTCAGACTATTTCATCATTGCATGTTGAAATCTTTTTCCTTGATTTGTCATTGGCTTTTTTGAAGAGTTTTATTGGCATATAACTTATATACAATAAAATGTACCCATTGAGTTCACTGAGTTTTGATAAATGTATACAACTCTATGAACCACCATCACAATTAGGATGTGGAACATTTCTCTTATCCCCAAATGTTTCCGCATGCCCACCCACGTCCATTCCCGGGAAGCCACTTTTTGACTTTCTTCTCTGCTTTTGGTCATTACAGATTATGTTTCCTTTGCTAAAAATCACAGTAAATGGAATTATATGGTATGTCACTTTTATGTTGTCTTATTCTTCTTCTTTTTAAGTGAGAAGAGGGGAGACAGAGAGGCAGACTCTCACATGCACCCTGACCAGGATCCACCTGGCAACACCCACCTGGGGCCGATGCTCTAATCCAGTGTTTTTCAGTCAGTGTGCCGTGAGACATGGTCAGGTGTGCCGTGGGGAAATTAAACATGGGTCCCCAAACTACGGCCCATGTGCCGGATACGGCCTGCAGAGGCTATTTATCCAGCCAGCCGCCTCCATCCGAACATAAACAATCCCTCCAGCTATCAGCGACAGGAAGAGTGGAGGCACAGGGACCGCTCACTGACCAATCACCTTCTAGGATTCATCCCAACCACTAGCGATGAACCAATAGTAGGCCGCCTCTCATCCACACCCAGGAAGGTCCCGCTCGGGCTGCCACGCACTTGTCATTGTGTGGCCGTGGTGAGTAGTTGAAGCTGCTTCTCCTCCCCATGGTCCCGATTTCTAATCCTGGTCAGAACTGGAGGTAAATGTTGCTGCCATTAGATGAAGCCTCAGCCTCAGCTGGTTATGTCTATCCTGATGGTGTATATAGATATTTGACCTTTTTCTTTTTAAAAGAGGCCCCGCAGAGAGTGATATACAATGCATCACAATGTTATCTAACTTTAAAGCTAAAGTTTGCTGATCTTCCTTTGGACAGATTTTGGTTATCTGTTGCCAAGGAGTTCCCCATTCTGGCCAACAAAGCTATTTTGACATTGCTCCCGTTTTCAACCATATATCTATGTGAGTTGAGCTTCTCAAGCTTGACTGAGATAAAAACTAAAAACAGAGAGAGACTGAGAACTGTTGAGGAAGAGCTTCATGTGTGTCTTTCTACCATTCCTGCCAGGATATCCCTTTTGTGTTCATCGAAACAGGCCCAGGTTTCACACTAAGTGAGTATAAATACATTTAGAAACTATATTATTAACTATATGTATAATATGTACTGTGTTAGAGTGTCATTTTGTGTCATTTTGGTAGGTGGTGTGCCCCAGGATTTTGTAAATGTAAAAAATGTGCCGCGGCTCAAAAAAAGGTTGAAAATCACTGCTCTAATCAACTGAGTTGCCCTTTGCACCCAGGGCTGACACTTGAACCAGTTGAGCCACTGGCTGCAGGAAGGGAAGGAAGAGAGAGAGAAGGGGGAGAGGGAAGAGAAGAGAAGCAGATGGTTGCTTCTCATGTGTGCCCTGACCAGGGATTGAACCTGGAACATCTGCATACCGGGCTGATGCTCTATCCACGAGCCAACTGGCCAGGGCCATGTTAGCTTCTTTTACCCAGCATAATGTTTTTGAGACTTGTTCGTGTTGATTTGTGTATCATGTTCTCTTTGATTGCTGATTAGAATGTCATTTTATGGAGGTACCACAATGTGTTTATTCATTCATCTGTGTTGGATATTTATTTGGGTTATTTCCATGTTGGGGCAATTAAGAATAAGACTATCAGCTGGTTTCTCAACAGAAACATTTCAGGCTGAAAAGATTGGCACAAAATATTCAAAGTGATGAAAAGCAAAGATGTACAACCAAGACTCCTCCATCCAGCAAGGCTATCATTTAAAATTGAAGGAAAAATAAAGAGCTCCTCAGGCAAGAAAAACCTAAAGGAACTTATTACCACCAAATCAATAATACAAGAAATTTTCAATGGACTTCTTCAAGAAGAAAGAAAAAAAGAGAAGAATAACATAGTTATAAAGAATAAAATAGCAATAAATATGTACCTATCAATAGTCACTTTAAGTGTAAATGGCTTTGATGCTTCTGTCAAAAGACATAGGGTAACTGAATGGATAAGAAAAGAAAGCTCATATATATGCTGTCTACAAGAGACCCTCCTCAGAACCAAAGACACACACAGACTGAAAGTAAAGGGGTGAAAAAAGATGTTTTATGTAAATAGAAATGAAAATAAGCTAGGTTAGCAATACTCATATCAGACAAAATAGACTTTAAAACGAAGGCTAAAGTAAGAAACAAAGAAATACATTACATAATGATAAAGGGATCAATCCAACAAGAAGATATAACCCTTGTAAATATTTATACACCCAACATAAGTACACCTAAATATATAAAGCAAATCTTTTTTTTTTTTTTTTTTTTTTTTTTTTTCATTTTTCTGAAGCTGGAAACAGGGAGAGACAGTCAGACAGACTCCCGCATGCGCCCGACTGGGATCCACCCGGCACGCCCACCATGGGGCGATGCTCTGCCCACCAGGGGGCGGTGCTCTGCCCATCCTGGGCGTCGCCATGTTGGGACCAGAGCCACTCTAGCGCCTGAGGCAGAGGCCACAGAGCCATCCCCAGCGCCCGGGCCATCTTTGCTCCAATGGAGCCTCGGCTGCGGGAGGGGAAGAGAGAGACAGAGAGGAAAGCGCGGCGGAGGGGTGGAGAAGCAAATGGGCGCTTCTCCTGTGTGCCCTGGCCAGGAATCGAACCCGGGTCCTCCGCACGCTAGGCCGATGCTCTACCGCTGAGCCAACCGGCCAGGGCCTATAAAGCAAATCTTGATGGACATAATTGTTAGAATCCATTGGAGTCCAAAAAGACTAGTGTAACAGGCTTTATTGAAAGGAAGAAAGGAACCCTGCTGGGCTGACTCGTAAGGGAGAGTTCCGCCAGGCACAGGCAGGACCGTGCTTTCCTAAAGGTTAGGGGAGGAGGGGTAGGAAGGGCTGTGGGGTTTTCAATCATCCAGGACTTCTCGGCTTATGACATCAGACATTCCTTTGTGCTTGGTCATCTGCCACCAGCCCTGAAACAAGACTTACTGGCAGGGTTAAAGAAATGAAACCTAAGAATAATGGGAGAAATAGACAGCAATACAGTCATAGTAGGGGATTTTAACACTCCATTGACATCAATGGATAGATCTTCCAGACAGAAAATCAATAGGGAAACAGAAGCCTTAAATGATACACTGTATCAGCTGGACTTAATTGACATTTTCAGAGCATTTCTCCCTAAAGCAGCAGAATATGCATTCTTTTCAAGTACACACGGAACATTTTCTAGGATAGTCCACATGTTCGGACACAAAAGAAGTCTCAATAAATTTTAGAAAATTGAAATCATACCAAGCATCTTCTCTGACTACAATGGTGTGAAACTAGAAATCGGTTACAAGAAAAAATTGAAAACACACAAAGATGTGGAGGCTAAATAACTGTTACGAAGCAGTGAATGAGTCAAAAGTGAGATCAAGGAAGAAATCAGAAGATATCTTGAGAGAGATGAAAATGGGAACACAACAACCCAAAATTTATGGGAATAATAATAGTCCTAAGAAGAAAATTCGTAGCATTACAAGCCTACCTCAAGAAAACAAGAAAAATCTCAACTAATTTGACCTTACACATAAAGGAACTAGAAAAAGAACAACAAACAAAGACCAAAAAGAGTAGAAGGACAGAAATGATAAAGATCAGACTGGAAATGAAAGAGAATCTAAAAAACAAAAACAAACAAAAAACCCAAGAGATCAATGAAACCAGGTGCTGGATTTTTAAAAAAAGATAAACAAGATTGACAAACCTTTAACCAGGCTCATCAAGAAAAAAAGAGGACATAAATAAAAAACATCAGAAATGAAAGAGGAGAAGTAACAACTGATACCACAAAGGATTATAAGAAAATGTGGTGAACAACTACATGCCAACAAGTTGGACAATCTGGAAGACTTGGATAAATTTTTAGAAATAGACAACCTCTCAAAACTGAATCAAAAAGAAACGGAAAATCTGACCAGACCAATTACAACTAATGAAATCAAAACAGTAATAAAAAACAATGCAGCAACAACAACAAAAAGTCCGGTACTGAACAGCTTCAACTGTGGATTTTAACAAGCATTCAAAGAAGAACTAACACCTATTCTTTTCAAACAATTCCAAAAAATTCATAGAGAAGACTTCCAAGCTCAGTTTTTGAGACAAACATTATCCTAATTCCAAAACCAGGTAAAGACACTACAAAGAAAGAAAATTATAGACCAATGTGCCTTGTGAACATAGTTGCAAAAATCTTCAACAAAATATTAATGAACAGAATTCAGCAATAAATTAAAAGATCATACAACATGATCAAATGGGATTTATTTTTGGGACGCAAGTTTGGTCTAATATCTGCAAATCAATTAATTGATACATACACCACATAAACAAAATGAAAGATTAAAATCATACAATAGATGCAGGAAAAGCATTTGACAAAATCCTGCATCCAGTTATGATAGAAGGTCTCAGTAAAATGGGGGAAGAGGAAATATATCTGAACATAATAAAGGCCATATATGACAACCCCACAGCTAATAACATAGTTAATGGTTAAAAGCTGAAGGCTTTTCCTTAACATCAGAAACAAGACAGTATTGTCCATTTTTACCACTATTACTCAACACAGTAGTGGAAGTCCTAGCCACAGCAATTAGACCAGAAGTCAAAGTAAAAGGCATCCAAATTGGGAAAGGAAGAAATGAAACTGTCATTATTTGCATATGTATAAAGAACCCTAAAAATTCCACCAAAAATCTATTGGAATTGATAAATTAATTCTGTAAAGTAGCAGGATACAAAATTAATATTCAGAAATCAGTCACATTTTTATACACCAATAAAGAACTAAAAGAAACAAATTAAGAAAACTATCCCATTCACAACTGCATCAAAAAGAATAAAATACTTAGGAATAAATTTAGTTAAAAGGTAAAAGAGCTGTACTCAAAAAACTGTAAGACATCGAAGAAAGAAATTGAGGAACAGAAATAAATGTAACACCATACTATGCTTATGGATTAGAAGAATTAACATTGTTAAAATGTTCATACTACCCAAAGCAATCTACATAGTCAATGCAGTTCCTTTCAAAATGCCAATGGCATTTTTCTTTTTTCTTTTTTTTTGTATTTTTCTGAAGCTGGAAACGGGGAGAGACAGTCAGACAGACTCCCGCATGTGCCCGACCGGGATCCACCGGGCACGCCCACCAGGGGCGAAGCTCTGCCCACCAGGGGGCGACGCTCTGCCCCTCTGGGGCATCGCTCTGCCGCGACCAGAGCCACTCTAGCGCCTGGGGCAGAGGCCAAGGAGCCATCCCCAGCGCCCGGGCCATCTTTTGCTCGGGAGGGGAAGAGAGAGACAAAGAGGAAGGAGGGGGGGGGGTGGAGAAGCAAATGGGCGCTTCTCCTATGTGCCCCGGCCGGGAATCGAACCCGGGTCCCCCGCACGCCAGGCCAACGCTCTACCGCTGAGCCAACTGGCCAGGGCCCCAATGGCATTTTTCAAAGAACTAGAACAAATAGTTTAACAATTTATATGGAACCACAAAACAGCCTGAATAGCCACAGCATTCTTGAGAAAGAACAAAGTTTGAGGTATGATATTTCCTGATGTCACTATAGTACAAGGCTATAGTAATCAAAATAGCATGGTCCTGCATGAATACAGACACACAGATTAATGAAACAAAAGAGAACTGAGAATAATACCAACCTATATGATCAATTAATCTATGACTAAGGAAGCGAAAATATACAAGGAAGAGACGTTCTCTTTAATAAATGGTGTTGGGCCTGACAAGGTGGTGGTGCAGTGGATACAGCGTCAAACTGGGATGCGAAGGTCTGAAAGCCCTGAAGTCGCCGGCTTGAGCGGGGGCTCACCAGCTTGAGCACAGGGTCGCTTGTTTGAGCATAGGATCATACACATGACCCCATTGTTACTGGCTTGAGCAAGAGGTCACTCGCTCTACTGTAGACTGCCCCCCTCAAGGCACATAAGAGAAAGCAATCAATGAACAACTAAAGAGACTAAGGAGCCACAAGAAAGAATTGGTGCTTATCTCTCTCCCTTCATGCCTGTCTATCCCTATCTGTCCCTCTCTCTGTCTCTGTCACACACACACACACACACACACACACACACACACACACAAATTAATAAATAAATGCTGTTGGGAAAACTGGACAGACACGGGCAAAAGAATGAAACTTTGTCACTTTCTTATACCATATAGAAAAATAAACTCAAAATGGCTTAAAAACTGAAACGTAAGACCTGAAAACATAAAACTCCAAGAGGAAAACATAGGTAGTAAATTCTTTTGACATCACTTTTAGTAGCATTATTTTGGATGTGTCTCCTTGGGCAGGGGATACAAAAGAAAAAATAAACAAATGGGACTACGTCAAACAAAAAGTTTTGCACAGCAAAGGAAACCATGAAGAAAATCAAAAGACAATCTAGTCTACTGAATATAAGAAGATATTCACCAATGATACACCTGATAATGAGTTAATATCCAAAATATAAGAAACTTATACAACTTAGCACCAAAATAACAATCTGATTAAAAATTGAGCAGGGGACCTGAATAGACATTTTCCCAAAGAGGTCATACAGATGACCCATGAAAAGTTGTTCTACAGCACTCCTCATACTGTACTGTGCATTTAGGTCCCTGGGCTCTTAGTAAATGCTGATTGTGAATAAGCAGGGTTGTGGTATGTGTCAGATACCGCATCGCTAACAAACTCTTGGGTGATACGGTTGCTGCTAATGTATGGACACACTCTGAGGGACAGGTCATAGGTTATTCCTGCCTTCAGCTCTGGTAGATACTGCTGTAGAGATTCCCAAAGTGATCATGCTTAATTTGTATGTTCAGTAATAATTTTTCAGAGCGAGCCACATTCTTGACAATAGTTGGTATTTTGTTTTTATTTTGTCAATTTTGGTAGGCATTTAGTGATATTTCATTATGGTTTTAATTTCTATTTTTCCCTTATATGTGTTGATCATCTAGATATCCTCTTTTGTGAGGTGTCTGATGGTTAGGACATCACTAACCATCAGAGAAATGCAAATTAAAACCTGAACAAGCCCTGGCTGGTTGGCTCAGCGTTAGAGCGTCGGCCTAGCGTGCGGAGGACCCGGGTTCGATTCCCGGCCAGGGCACACAGGAGAGGCGCCCATTTGCTTCTCCACCCCTCCGCCGCGCTTTCCTCTCTGTCTCTCTCTTCCCCTCCCGCAGCCGGGGCTCCATTGGAGCAAGGATGGCCCGGGCGCTGGGGATGGCTCTGTGGCCTCTGCCTCAGGCGCTAGAGTGGCTCTGGTCGCAATATGGCGACGCCCAGGATGGGCAGAGCATCGCCCCCTGGTGGGCAGAGCGTTGCCCCATGGTGGGCGTGCCGGGTGGATCCTGGTCGGGCGCATGCAGGAGTCTGTCTGACTATCTCTCCCTGTTTCCAGCTTCAGAAAAATGAAAAAAAAACAAACAAACAAAAAAAAAAAAAAAACCCTGAACAAGATATCACCTTACACCTGTCAGAATGGCTATCATCAATAAATCAATAAACAATGTTGGTAAGTATGAAGAGAAAGGGAACTTTTGTGCATTGTTGGTGGGACTGTAAATTGGTGTAGCCATTATGGAAAACAGTATGGTGTTTCCTCAGGAAATTAAACATAGAACCACCATATAATTCAGTGATCCTACTTTTGGGTACGTATCTGAAGAGATACAAAACACTAATTTAGAAAGATATATGTACCCGCCTGACCAGGCGGTACAGTGGATAGAGCATTGGACTGGAACACAGAGGACCCAGGTTCGAAACCCTAAATTGCCGGCTTGAGCACGGTCTCATCAGACTTGAGCATGGGCTCACCAGCTTGAGTGAGAGGTCTCTGGCTTGAGTGTGGTCCCTGGTTTGAGCCCAAGGTCACTGGCTTGAGCAAGGGGTCACTCACCCTGCTGTAGCCCCCCCCCTTCCGGTCAAGGCACATATGAGAGAGTATTCACTAAACAACTAAGGAGCTGCAATGAAGAATTGATGCTTCTCATCTCTCTCCCTTCCTGTCTGTCAGTCCCTATCTGTCCCTCTCTCTGACTCTCTCTCTGTCTCTGTCAAAAAAAAAAAGACATGTGCACCTTATGTTCATTGCAGTGTTGTCTATAATAGCCAAGATATGGAAGCAACCTAAGTGCCCATTGATAGATGAATGGGTAAAGAAGATGTGGTGCATACATACAGTGGAATACTACTCAGCCATAAAAATGAAATATTGCGCCTGACCTGTGGTGGCGCAGTGGATAAAGCGTCGACCTGGAAATGCTGAGGTTGCCGGTTCGAAACCCTGGGCTTGCCTGGTCAAGGCACATATGGGAGTTGATGCTTCCAGCTCCTCCCCCCTTCTCTCTCTCTGTCTCTCCCTCTCCTCTCTAAAATGAACAAATAAAAAAAAATTTTAAAAAAATGAAATATTGCCATTTGTGACAACATGGATGGACCTAGAAGGTATTATACTAATAAAAATAAGTCAGAGAAAGACATAGCATATGATTTCACTTACATTTGGAATCTAAAAAACAGAGTAAATGAACAAACAATACAGAAACAAACTTTTAGATACAGAGAACAGACCGATGGTTGCCAGAGGGGAGGGGTGAGTAGGGTGACTGGGTAAAACAGGGGAAGGGCTTAAAATATACAAATTCCCAGTTATCAAAACAGTCATGGGGATGTAAAGTACAGCATAGGCAATGCAGTCAATGATATTGTAAAACTATATGTGGTGCCAGGTGGGCACTGGACTAACCAGGGGGAATTGATTTGTATAAGTATATAAAGACAACGTTCTACACCTGAAACTAGCATAATATTGCACATCAACTATAATGGAAATTGTTTTAGATTTTAAAGACAAAAATAGGCTGCTCAGAACATTCTAGTACATGTCTTTCCATGAACACTTGCATGTATTTTTGTTGGGCATGTAACTAGGAATGAAATGGAAAAGGTTGAAGTAGAGTGAATGAGTTACAGGACAGCACTCCTCATACTGTACTGTGCATTTAGGTTCCCTGGGCTCTTAGTAAATGCTGTTGTGGTATGTGTCAGATACCGCATCGCTAACAAACTCTTGGGTGATACGGTTGCTGCTAATGTATGGACACACTCTGAGGGACAGGTCATAGGTTATTCCTGCCTTCAGCTCTGGTGGATACTGCTGTAGAGATTCCCAGAGTGATCATGCTTAATTTGTATGTTCAGTAATAATTTTTCAGAGCGAGCCACATTCTTGACAATAGTTGGTATTTTGTTTTTATTTTGTCAATTTTGGTAGGCATCTAGTGATATCTCATTATGGTTTTAATTTCTATTTTTCCAATTACTAATGAAATTGTGGTTTTTTCCCTTATATGTGTTGATCATCTAGAAATCCTCTTTTGTGAGGTGTCTGTTGAAATCTTCTGCTCATTTTCCTATTTATCATTGATTTAGTTTTTATTTCTGCTGTTATTTTTTATTCTTTCATTACCTTGTTTCTGTAATTGCATCTCTTTTTCTTTTCTTAGTTCTTTAGTATTATACTTATGTCTATCTTACTCGTAAACAAACCTCAGTCTGTGGCTCAGTGGCTTAACTTCTGATCTTTCATCTTGTTTCAAAGAAAAAAAATTATTAAATTTTATTAAATTGCATACAATGCAATCTTAACTAAAATTTACCTGTTCTCAGGTTCTTTTCAAAATTATATGCCCCCTTTTATATCTTGTGTTGTATTTTCCTCTTTCTTTATTTCAGAATGATGTCATAAACCCAGAATAGTTTTTTCTCTCCCCCTTCTCCTCCTGCTTCCTCTCACCGCCCCCCCCCCCTCAGCCTTCTCCCCCTTCCTTTTCTCCTTTTAGTTATCCTTATGCTTGGAGGAGTCTTTTCTAGAGACCTGTGGATGAATGCATCTGCAGTGACCTTACCGTCCTTGGATACTAATAGATTTTCCTTTCGAGTATTACATAAGAGACCCAGTTAATAGAAATTTACATTTTTGTTCATCAACCCAGAAGCCCAGGAAGAGTGGCTCAGGAGCCTGTCCTGGCAGGGGAGTGATGTCTCTCCGTCCAGCTCCTTCTATGAGGAATGGGTACTTTGCTAGCCGCAAGGCAAGTTGTATGCTGTAGCTATCTGTCCACCTGCCTAGCATGTCTGCCCACTGTTTCTGGGAGAAATTCTTAGCTGTTCTAGTTCATTGGTAAGTGTGCTGCAGTGCACATCCCTGATCCCAGTTATTTCCTGTGCTCTTGACCGCTTGTGAATTCCAGATAGAGGGTTTCTTGTTTTCCCCTCCAGCCCACCCCTGCCTAGCTCTTACCTTTCTGTGAATGGTGTTTTTGCCAGAATCTCCTCTGCTTTCTCTCCTGGTCACAGCATTCCTTTCTCAGGAAGATAAGTCACTGGTTGGCTCTTGGCATCTTTCTTTTATCCAGGTCTATCTTAACATGTCTTTCAGAAATTCTTCAGCAGTGTTGTCATGAGTGACATCCACTCTTAGTTTCTAGGACTGATGTACGTAGCTCTCTCATTTTAGATTTGTTTTGGCATTTTAATTGTGATGGCAGGAAGGGGTTAGATGCCTCCACTTAAGGCGGATGTTGAAACCTTTTAGATTATTTTTCTGATTTCCCCCCACTAAAACACTTTGGGCATTCTGCAAAAATGCACCTTTTCTCACTACAGGGAAACAAACAGTTCAAGTTTTGCAGTTTTGTATGCTATTTGGTTGGTATCTCAAATGAGGTTACGTTTTAGTGAGTAGGTGATCTGCTGTCATTGGGTGAGAATATCCAAATACAGATCAAGAACATTTATGTAGATGAAAGTAATTCAGTTACTTTTTTATAGTGGATCAAACAGACCAGGCACTCTAATTGGGTGATCTTTGACCTCAGCCTGAGGTACTCTGTTATTCTAAGTGGAGTGAGCATGGGTATCTCCCTGTGCTGATAAAGTAATGGCGCTGATAGGCCGAGATTTAGGGACTTATCTAGCCTGCTAAGCTTTTAAAACTATAATTATCCTTTTGTTCTCTTGCACTTCAGTGTGGCCTTTTGTGTATTTCTTGTTATTCTTTCTTTAAGAACTAATTCTCGACAGTTTTTGAAAGAGGCTTCTATTTGTATTTAGTATGAGAATCCTAAACTCGTGAACCCAACAATACTGACCATTTCATGTCTTATTTTTCTTTTTTCTGCTCTCTAAAAATTAGTCATAACTTTGGAGGAACACTTTGGAAAGGATATTAGCTGCGCACAAAGAGTGATTTTAACACTTAAATCCAAGTCCCTTTTCCCCTCTTTTTTTCTTATTTCCTAACATCTCATTTTCAAACATATTTGTAAAATTTTATAGATTGCATCTTCACTTTTAATGCTCCTGTTCCGTTTACTAGACAACATAGTTTAGAAGAAAAAATACCTCTTTGGGCTAAATGTTGGTTGCTTCTTACCACTTCTGTTGAAAGCGTTGATGTGTAGCTCACCAGTGGTCTGTGGTAGGTCTTATCACCAATGCCATAGCTCAAAACAAAATACTGTAAATACCTCCGTCTTAAAACTTTCACAGTGAAAACCTTTAAAAAAAAAAGTTTCCTTGCTTCTCTTATTATTTTTGACTACAACAAAAAATTCTTGATTTAATTTATGGCCATAATTGTTCTCTTTCCCAAGAACCTGACATAGGGTTAGTCCTAGGAATCAACCAGGCTCTGGCTGCCTTTCCTTGTTAGGAGGTTATAGAGTTTAGAGTCTGAAACACTTTTGGTATAAGAAGTTTCCCCCACTCTGTTTGTCTATAGTAGCTTAAACTGGGTCAATGTTACTTGGGTTCTTTTAATACAGTAAATCTTTTATATTATTGGGAGAATGTCACTTTTTATATCACTAATCATTAATGAAGGGGAAATGAGCAGATTTTACGTTGACTATTACTACTTAAACTCCTCTTTTAACCCTGTAATTTAATCCTTGTGAATGTTGGTTTGGTGAAGTTTATTGAGGAGACAAAATTTACATATTTGAAACAAAGAAAATCCAGTTCCAGATGATGTAGTTTAGATTATAAGGACCAATCCATAATCTCTTTTTTCAGTTTTTATTTGGAAATAATTTCAGACTCACAAAAGAGTTATAAAAATAGTGCAAGGAATTCCCATACACCTGTTGGCCAGCTTT
Organism: Saccopteryx leptura; assembly: GCF_036850995.1. Lineage (NCBI taxonomy): Eukaryota > Metazoa > Chordata > Mammalia > Chiroptera > Emballonuridae > Saccopteryx > Saccopteryx leptura. The sequence goes on from NC_089508.1 coordinate 127,091,719, forward strand.
CCCAAGTGTCAACATTGAGAGTAGGACAATGATCAGAACAAGGAGTGACAGTGACAAATATTAACTAACCTACAGACCTTGTTCTCATTTCTCCAGTTGTCTCACTCTCCTTGGGCTGGCCCAGGGTCTAACTTAGCATCCCACATTGCATTCAGTTGTCATTATGCCGCCTTGAGTGCCTCCAACCTGAGACAGTTCTTCAGTCTTTGTCTTTTATGATTTTGACACCTTGAGATGAGCAAAGCTCACCAGCTTGAGCCCAAGGTTGCTGGCTCGAGCAAGGGGTCACTCGGTCTGCTGGAGCTCCCCGGTCAAGGCACATATGAGAAATCAATCAATGAACAATTAAGGAACCACAACAAAGAATTGATGTTTCTCATCTCTCTCCGTTCCTGTCTGTCCCTATCTGTCCCTCTCTCTGACTCTCTCTGTCTCTCCCACAAAAACAACAACAACAACGAACAAAAGACACCTTGAGAATGCTGGCCAGTTATTTTGTAGAATGTCCCTGCAGGACAGATATGTTTGGCCTTCCTCACTTTATCTCGTGAGGTGCATGGTGTTGCTGTGTCTCAATGCTAGTGATGATAACCTTGCTCACTTGATTAAAGCAGAATCTGCCTGTGTTCTCCATTGTAAAGTGACTGTTCTCTTTGTAGCTAACAGACACCTGTGGGGAGATTCTCTGAGGTGTGCTTGTTTCTTGTTCTCCTTGGATACTGGCCCACTAGTTGTGGCACCCACTGGTGATTCTTGCCCGCAATAGCAACTGCTCTGGTGTTTGCCAGGGGCTGGTTTTCCATTTCTGCAATTCTCTCTACATTTAGTCATTGTAATTCTGTAGGAAAGGGCAATCCCATTTCCCTCACTTATTTATTCATTTATTTGATAACATAAGCGTGACTCAAGAATATTCACTTTATTCTGTGGATTAGCATCCATGATTATTATTATTAGTTTTGCTACTAGACTGTTTTATGAGTTAGAATATTAGGCTTTTTAAACTTCCCTGTGTGCTATGAAATTAGACTTTAGACAAAATATGCAGCTATTCTCACCCTTGGTGCCTTCAGGAGTAAAATGGAAGTTATATCTGTTCTGCTGTGTATAAATAGATTTGCAAACTGTAAAATGTGATATAAATGGTAACTTCGTAATTATTTTGTTGTTCAATGCCAAAGGGTATTCAGAGAACAGAGGCTTTTCTTTCAGGGGAAAACTTAAGAGTTAATTCTTTTATTTGCTATCAATTGAATTTTGGGATGACGTTGGAGATGATGGAGGTGGAGAGGAACAACTGTGGAGATCAGAGGCAGGAGAAAGCCCCCTGTAAATCACAGATATGCAGCACAGCCTACATTCTCGAGGTCTGTGTGCGTAATAAATACTTCCTGAATTTCCTGGCATATTATACAATAGTAAATGCATCACTTTGACTATTAGTTTTGAAAACTTCCTTGTTTCATGTAACAAAATATGTTGTCAAGTCAAAAGTAGCTTATCATAAAAACAGCATTAACTTTTCCCTGCACCTTAAACTGTTACCTGGTTTGGAAATGTTATATATCTGGTGTAGTTTATTAGAGATGTGCAAAGTGCACAAAACTATATATAAGATGTTGTGACTGTTGTTGCTCTTGGCTTTTTCCCCCCCGGTTTGCTCTGTCTTTTGAGACAACAGTGTGTGCAAAAGTCCTTGCTGTGACTTTCTCTCTTATTAAGTTTCTGAATCAATATATATATCCACTGCTCAGGGTCATCTGCCCCTCCATCCTGTTTGCTCTAGATATTTGGAGGATCTATTGAACACTAAATTTGTGATTTAAGATTTTTTTCACCTTTGGGAATGAAGCTTCTATTTTTCTCTGTTACAACAATCAGGCAAAAATAGTAGACTAAGCTCTAAGTAGGTCAACCTGTCTGGGCACGATGAGGTGGCAAATTCTAATGCGATTCCCAGACTTGAGCAGTCACAGCGATGGGAACAGAGGGTAGAAATAGCAGTATTTGACCTGCACATAGTCAAGGGAGAATAAATGAGTTTCTACTTTGTCCAACATTTGTAACTGAGGACACAGAAGATTTTGTAGCACAGTGTGCTTTTTCTATTGTGTGTTAATGACTATGGCCAAATAAAGGCATGAAGCCAGAATGAACTAAAGAGCAGATCACAGTACGTGACTGCATTAATGGATGTAGGCTAGCTCAATTGGCATCCTCTATATTCTCTTACACAGCAAATACTAGAAATAGACTTGCCTCGTTGCCATGTATGTTTATAAAAGCTAACGTGAGGTATGGAAGCTGTCAGAGGGTGCTGTTTTATGCCAGTTATTTTGAGGTTGAATTTGTAAAATATACCAACACATTGAAATCAACAATAAATGCTATGAACTTCAAATATTTGGTTTTTACTTAGCTTTTGGTTTTAGCTTGAAATTTCATTTTGTTGTTCTTGTTGTTGCTGTTGGCCTTTGGCTGTTGACTTGTTTGCACAGTGGTGCTCAGCTGAGCCCTGCCCCCCCATCACTGCTGTTCTGACCTGCCCCCCCAATACTGACACTCTCAGCCAACTGTGAGGATGCTGGGCTTTCATTGGTCCCCACCAGGGTGCTAGCCCATCTAAGTCAATTCCTTTTATTTAGTCGAACTGAAACCCCTTCTGAGGAGGAAGTATTAGGGAAAACTATTTTTTTTTTTTTTAGAATTTTTTAAAATTTTTTTTTAATTTATTTATTCATTTTTAGAGAGGAGAGAGACAGAGAGAAAGAGAGAGAGGAGAGAGAGACAGAGAGAAGGGGGGAGGAGCTGGAAGCATCAACTCCCACATGTGCCTTGACCAGGCAAGCCCAGGGTTTTGAACCGGCGACCTCAGCATTTCCAGGTCGACGCTTTATCCACTGCGCCACCACAGGTCAGGCAGGAAAACTATTTTTAATTGTTGCAAGGCCATGTGAAAAATTTAAATAGAAAAACTAAATATTTACCAGAATTCATTTGGAGCATTTGTTATCCAATGCAGCTCTTCGTGCTAATAAATCTTTCAGTTTGATTGACAAAGGACAACAAGCTAATTTTTAATAAATCATATTAAAACAAATAGTTTTGACACTTATGTTCCCTTTATCTTTGTTACCATTATCTCCGCTTAGGGCTTCATTATCACTCTTCCTTTTTTTAATTAAAATTTCATTTTGAAATAGTAATAGATTTTAATCCCTCCTTGTTTCCTGCTCGGGTTCCTTAAGGAACCTCCCATTGGTCACTTTTTTATCTTCTCTGATTCAGTGTCTGTGCTGGTAGCTGGATGGTCATTCTAACATATGGGTTTTACGAGCTCTCGCTTACAGTAGCTTTCCTGGCTCCCACTTGCCTTAGGATAAAACCCAACTTTCTTCACCTGGAGTGCAAGGACCTTAATGACCCAGTCCAGCCTGGCTCCTCTGTCTCAGTTCCTGCGCATCCCGAATGACTCCTGGCTCCCTGGAAATGCTGTGGTTCTCCTTCTCATCTTTGCTTTGCATACTTCTCTGCCTGGCATGCCATTGTCCAGTTATCTTACTGATTAGCTCCTAATCATGCTTCAGGGCACAATTTAGATTTTTATTATGGACATTGTTAAGCATACATAAAAGTAGAAAGAATAACATAATCAACCCCCATACATCCATCACCCAACTGAAGATTATCAACAGTGAATCTTTCAACTTGGTGGTCGGTTGTTTTTTTTTTCCAACTCAGCCTCATTGGAGGTCCCATGCCCTCTGTAGGCAAAGGGAGCCGCTCCTCCCCTGTGCTGTGAGCACCATACCATCTGCTCTTGGAGTGCTTTAGTCCACATAGTCACTCATTGACTGTCTCCCCTCTGGACTGTAAGTCCTGAAGCGTAGGTGCCAGCTCTTTTTTTTTTTTTTTTTTTTTTCATTTTTCTGAAGCTGGAAACGGGGAGAGACAGTCAGACAGACTCCCGCATGCGCCCGACTGGGATCCACCCGGCACGCCCACCATGGGGCGACGCTCTTCCCACCAGGGGGCGATGCTCTGCCCATCCTGGGCGTCGCCATATTGCGACCAGAGCCACTCTAGCGCCTGGGGCAGAGGCCACAGAGCCATCCCCAGCGCCCGGGCCATCTTTGCTCCAATGGAGCCTTGGCTGCGGGAGGGGAAGAGAGAGACAGAGAGGAAAGTGCGGCGGAGGGGTGGAGAAGCAAATGGGCGCTTCTCCTGTGTGCCCTGGCCAGGAATCGAACCCGGGTCCTCCGCACGCTAGGCCGACGGGTGCCAGCTCTTTTTACCAGGTGTTCTCTGGGCCTGGTGTAGATACTGGCACATAATAGGTGTTCAGTAAATAAGAAAAGTCATCAACCAACCTCCTATCGTCCTCATCCCCACTTGTCATCAGCCCACACTCCCCTGCTTCCCAGAAATACAGCCATAAAAATAAATGTTTTCCCCCACAGAAGCCAGACACAAAAGAGTACGTGTATTCAAGAAGAAGCAGAACTAATCTATGGTGACAGAAGTCAAAAGAGCGGTACCTCTGGCCACAAGCAAGGTGGCCAGAGGTGGATTAATTGGTTGAAACCTCGAGCACAGAAGAAAATATTGGGCCCCTTAAAAAAAGAGAGAGACAGGGAAAATAAAAATACATGTTAACCATATTTTTAAATAAATAAAAAATGTTATATACTATTAATGTTAAAATTACACATATGAAACCAAACTTGGTGTCATTAGAAAAAAGTATAAAGTTGAGGTTTTGCAGGGCCCTTCTGAAGTCGGGGCTCAGGGCGTGTGCCCTGTGCACCCACTGTTAAATCCACTTCTGAAGGTGGGCACGTTATTGACTCAGAGAGATCACGCATGACAGAGTCTTCTGGGTCCTGGTTGTGTTCTGTCTTGACTGGATGGTGATTAAATATGTGTGTACCTAAAATGTATCAACTTATCCCCACTGCAGTTAAGAAGCAACCTGTTCTCTTCAGTTATTTTTCTTGCTGGTGCCCCATTTTCCTGATTACTCAGATTGGACACTGGGAGCTGGAGGTTGCTCCTACTCCCTCTTCTGAATAAACAGCACTGGAACCTTCCCTTCCTGCTCACTTCCAGCCCTCCATTCCTGGAGCACAGAGCAGCCTGTGGTGGTGGTCTGTGACAGGGTCTGGGGTCCTCTCCTCCCCTGTTGTGTGGGTTGGGGGAAGGACTCTCCACATATACTGCCCACAGAGCAGGAGCTGTGGTCTGGGGAGGTGGCAAGTCACCCGGCAGTATAGGCAATACAGATCATGAAGCCACTTGCAGGACCTGGGCAAAAGCATCCATGTAAATGAGACATAACATTTGGAGAGAAAAACACTCACTCAAAATGCTACTTTTGTTAAGAGTAGGTCTTATTGCAGCCTTCCACAAGGGTATAATCTCAGCCTGGTCGGGTGAACGTTAACTGAGTTTCCAAGAAACATGTTTTTATGACATGTCATGTGGAAGTGTATACAGCCATGGGCTGCTAAACAGCAGGGATGTGTTCTGAGAAATGCAGCATTGGGCATTTTGCTATTGTGGGAACATCACAGAGCACACATGGACAAGCCTGGATGGTGCAGCCTGCTGCACGCCTGGGCTGTGTGCTATAGCCTAGTGTTCCTGGGCTACAAACCTGCACAGCATGTGACTGCACAAAACAGCCCGAGGTTAAATCGAGCACAAATACAATCAAGAGACACAATGAGCCTGGGATGTGTGAGGCTGCTGTCAGTGTACTAGGGCACAGTCTTATAGCAGACTTCTTTACAAGTAGCGAGAATACACTCTAAATTAACAGCAAAAAGTATATATAGCACAACATAGAGCAGAATTAGACATTTATTATCATTACCAAGTATTGTGCACTGTACACAACTGTATGTGTTATACTTCTATATGGCTGATAGCACAGTAGGGTTGTTTGCACCAACATCACCACACACACATGTGAGTAACAAACACCTTGTGCTTCAACCTTAAAATGCCACAAAGTCACTAGGCAGTTTTTCAGCTCCATCATAACTGTATGGGACCACCATCATAAAATTGGCCATTGTTGGCCCAATGTCTATATGCATGACTGTGGTAGAATCTAAGGCAAAATGTATTTTAGCCAATATTATGTGTTATTTTCCTTTGTCAGAAAGGAGGGGTTGTAAAAGTAAAAATCTTCAGAATGGCTCAGAATAAATGGTCAGGAGTTTATCCTGTGAGTCAGTGCCAGTTTTGTTTTTGAAGAAGGACAGGATCAATTCATTTTTAAGCAAGCTGATTTCATGTTTTATTACTCAGAATAAGTACTTCATTAGATAATCGGAGAGCAGGTGCAAAGATACAGAGTGATGATTGGAGCAGTACGTGCTTAACTGTATACAGTTCAGTAATAGAATTAATTTTCTTGAGAAATGAATTTGAGATCATGTCCTGCTGCTACGCTCAGATTTATAAAAGAGTTCTGTTGTGAGATGTACAGCTCCTCTAAGAGAGGCCTTAGTGAGGAGAGAAGTGACTTGGGTTTACGTAGAATGTAACACATGTCTACTTTTGTTCTCCACATCTTGTTATCAAATAATAAACATATTTTTAGAAAGTAATGAAAATAAAATATCAAGCTGAAAACTTAATTTTCTCAGTCGTATCATTTGACCACACCCAAGGAAGATTAAATTGCATCTAAGGGAGGTTTTAGTACTAAAAATTTGTCAGGGCAGGAAAAAAAGTGGAAAATGAGTGCGTCATCCCGTTCTCTAACTGGACTAAATTAATGCTCCAGTCCTTGTTCCTGTCACAGTTCTCTGCTCCTTCACATCTGTGTGGCTGCCCTCACTTCCTAAAGTGACTTTCTTTCTTCCTCTGCTGAGAAAACTCCGTGTTCTCTTCTGCTCTGGCCAGTAAGCTCCCACTGTGTCCGACGAACTTTCAGTCCTGTCTGCCTTGCAGTGTCATTCACAAATTACTTCACCTTCATTTTGTCATTTGCTATCTTGAGTTTTAAAACTTCTCTATCATTTGGTTTGACATTTGGTCAGTATAAGTTTACCTGTTAAATATGCGTGTGTTGTTCTTGGTCAGGTCCTGCAATGTGCACTCGATCTGTTTGTCTCAAATTTGAGACAGTCTACCAAGATTCTTATAAAACTAGTTTTTGGTCCTAATGTGTATGTAAATTTTCTGACCACATCTTTGGTGCAGGCTAGTTGAGACCCTTTTATTATTTTTTTAACCAATGCCCTTTGCCCTAACTGAATAGAACTTTTTCTTCTCTTATCCAACATTCAGCTGTTTCTCCTCTTTACTTGGTTATAATTTGTAGAAAATTCCAGTTGACCCTTGTTTATTGTGCCTCCCTTAACACTGTTGTTTCTATGTGAAGAGCTCTCTCTTTATTTTCATTCCTCCCAGCAGAGCCATGGGGGAGGGTGCGCCCATGGGAGTGGGTTCTGCAGGGCACTTCCTCTCTGAACTGACAAGGAAGTAATGCCCCACTGCCTCTTCCCCTTGTAAACAAATGTTCTCATGTTGCCCTGGTCCTCTCCTGCAGAAAATGTAAAGTAGGCTCCATAAATGAAAGGTAAGGAAAGTCGTGTTGTTCCTTAGAGGCTGAAAGCTCTCCCTGTTCACATGTGGTTTTTCATCACCCATGCTTTCTAATGGAACCAGTGTGACCGAGACCAAGGGTTCGGAACTGTGACTCTGCTCTTTCTTTAAAGCACTGTCATATTGTCTTGATCTAGTTTTCCTGTCATGTCGTATTGTTATAAAGTACCGCGCCCCAGATTCTGAAAGGCACTGTACCTCATTGTAAGGTATTTTTCCCCGCTGAGAAGGAAGGAACAGGGCTCGGAGTCGCAAAGTGTGGAATAATAAACGGCTTTATTGAGTACAGAGCTCACACCCTGCCCGGCAAGGTTTCCTGGCCCCAAGGAAAGAAAGATGGAGAAAATGGAGGCTAAGGAAGTTGCAAAGATTAAACCGCGTGGCAGATATTTAAAGGGTCCCTCTAGGGAGGTGGAGCTACTATGACGTGGTGAAATTTCACTGGCTGGCAGACGATCGCTTCTTTCCAAATGGTTCCTGGGAATCTTCCTTTGGCGGGCTTGATTGTGGGCGGTCCTAGCCAAAGTGGGCGGGTCTTAGTTCCTATGTCACCATGCCCCCATCCACTGACCTTACATTCTGAGGCTAGGGAAGTTGCACGGTTTAAACCGCGTGGGGGATATTTAAAGGGTCCCTCTAGGGAAGTGGAGCTACTATGACGTGGTAAAATTTCACTGGCTGGCAGACGATCGCTTCTTTCCAAATGGTTCCTGGGAAGCCTCCTCTGGCGGGCTTGATTGTGGGCGGTCCTAGCCAAAGTGGGCGGGTCTGAGTTCCTACGTGACCATGCCTCTATCCACCGACCTTACACTCATTTCATCGAGTTCACATAAAGACACCCAGTCCAGATGAATTTTGAAGAGTTTTATTAGAGGAGGAGATTTATTAATATGCCGGCCACATATGGCTGACACGGGGCATCTGCAAGCCCAAATCATGCAGTCCCAAAAATAGTTCAGGGGCTGCTTATATACCCTTGATCACACAGGGGCGGGGGAGAGCATGACATCAGGGTACAAGCTGGCAACATTTGTTTAGGGCATACACAGAAACATTAAGACTTTTAAGGTAACACAATCAAAGACATTTACAAATCTTTCAGGGTTCCTCTTCCCTTACTAGCCTAGAGGTATTTTACTCTCAAGATTCCAGGAAGGGGGAGGAACTACAATCAATGCAAGGTGGTATGTAAATTATGCCTCCCATTGAAAGAGAAGAAGTTTCTAGGTTAACCTTTATTTTAGATTTGAATCTGAATGACCCATTGTTCTTGCAAGTCAGAAACTTCTACATTCTTCTCCTTCCCCTCCCTAAAGGAGGGACAGGACAGGAAAGCAATATCGATTTTCAGCTTTTTGGTACCTTACAACAGTATTGTCTGAGCAGTCCTGAAACACCAAGAGGTGGCATTATGCCTCGCTCAGCTGGTGCCCAGCACCATTATAATTACGAAGACTTGTGAAATCTATAAATTAAAGATCTAAAAGATGCCTGTGGTGCTGCCAGGACTCGGCTGAAGTGTCACTAGCAATAAAGGCAGGCGGAAGTGTGTAAAGCCAGTACCCACGGGCACCATCACAGCTGCCTGGCCCGTGCAGGTTCGCATTAGATTCGGACAGACGGTAATGAAACAATGGAGCCGAGAACTGGTAGGCCATTAGCTTTAATCCTAGCTTGCACCTGGCGGTCAAGTAAAAACACACACTGGGCTCCAAAACCCACTCATTCAGTGCTCACAAAGCTACTGACTTATCCGAGTTTCCTAGAATTAAAGGTTTCAAGCTCACCAGCCTTATTCACCTCTGTTCCCCATCTCCTTCTCTCTGCACGAACTGCACAAACTGGCCTTTCACTCAGCATTCCGCCATCTTGGCTGATTCTCCTGGCCTTCTCCACGTGGCCTTTCTCTGTTCTCTCCTCTAATGCTAATATCAGTGTAAAGCCAGTAGTCAGGGCTGCCATCACAGCAGCCAGGCCCATGCAGGTTCGCATTGGATTCGGACAGTCGGTAAAGAAACACCGGAGCCAAAAACTGATGAGCCATTATATTTAATCCTAGCTTGCACCCAGCGGGCAAGTAAAAACACACACTGGGCTCCAAAACCCACTCACATTCAGTGCTCACAAAGCTACTGACTTATCCGAGTTTCCTAGAATCAAAGGTTTCTAGCTCACCAGCCTTATTCACCTCTGTTCCCCATCTCCTTCCTTATCCCAAATACAAACTCTACACAAACTGGCATCCCTCAGCACTGCGCCATCTTGGCTGCTTTTCCTGGCCTCCTCCACGTGGCCTCCTCCCGCTGCTGGCTCTACTCTCTCCTCTGCTGAAAATCCCAGGAACCAAGAGAGCAAGCTCCCGTTCTACCCCTATTTTATAGTGTAGATTCAAAACCTTAATCCAATATACAAAACAGGGAAGTCTCTAATACAAAGTCACTTTCTGAGGCATGATTGGATTATACCGCCCCACATCAAAAAAGGGTGGGAAAGGCTTAGTCCCAAAACCAAGCCCCAGGCTACAAGGATTCTCAATACACATTAATATCACCTGGGCGATGACCTCCATCTTTAACAAAGTGAGCATAATACATTTTATCTGCCCAACAGTTCCCCATCTCCTTCCTTCTCTCTACACAAACTCTACACAAACTGGCCTCTCACTCAGCACTCCGCCATCTTGGCTGCTTCTCCTGGCCACATGGCCTCTTTCTGCTCTCTGCTCTGCTCCCTCTGCTCTCTCATGCTAATCATCCCAGGAACCAAGAGCGCAAGCTCTTGTTCTGCCCCCATTTCATAGTGTAGATTCAAAACCTTTAATCCAATATACAAAATAGGGAAGTCTCTAATACAGTCACTTCTCTGAGGCATGATGGGATTATACCACCCCACATCAAAAAGGGTAGGAAAGGCTTAATCCCAAAACCAAGCCCCAGGCTACAACGACCCTGCTTGCCCACAGAGACACACATTAATATCACTTGGGCAACGGCCTCCACGTGGGCAGCGGCGCCATCTTTAACAAAGTGAGCATAATACATTTTATCTGCCCAACACTCAGGAACCGAGAGAAAGCAAGCTCCGGGTCTGCCCCCATTTTATAGTGTAGAAATCAAAACCTTTAATCCAATATACAAAATAGGGAAATCTCTGATACAAAGTTACTTATCTGAGGCATAAGGGATTCCTCATGAGAGTATACCACCCCACATCATGCAATCAGTCAAGGGTGTGGGGCAGGGGTCCCCACACTACGGCCCATGGGCCGCATGTGGCCCCTGAGGCCATTTATCTGGCCCCCGCTGCATTTCCGGAAGGGGCACCTCTTTCATTGGTGGTCAGTGAGAGAAGCATAATTCCCATTGAAATACTGGTCAGTTTGTTTATTTAAATTTACTTGTTCTTCATTTTAAATATTGTATTTGTTCCCATTTTGGTTTTTTTACTTTAAAATAAGATATGTGCAGTGCGCATAGGGATTTGTTCATAGTTTTTTTTCATAGTCCGGCCCCCTGTGTAAAAAGTTTGGGGACCCCTGGTATGGGGAAAAGCTTTAGTCTTAAAACTAAGCCTTAGGTGGCCCTGGCCGGTTGGCTCAGTGGTAGAACGTCGGCCTGGCATGCAGAGGTCCCGGGTTTGATTCCCAGCCAGGGCACACAGGAGAGGCGCCCATCTGCTTCTCCGCCCCTCCCCCTCTCCTTCCTCTCTGTCTCTCTCTTCCCCTCCCGCAGCTAAGGCTCCATTGGAGCAAAAGATAGCCTGGGTGCTGGGGATGGCTCCTTGGCCTCTGCCCCAGGCGCTAGAGTGGCTCTGGTCACGACAGAGTGACGCCCCGGATGGGCAGAGCATCACCCCTTGGTGGGCGTGCCGGGTGGATCCCGGTCAGGCGCATGCGGGAGTCTGTCTGACTACCTCCCCGTTTCCAGCTTCAGAAAAATACAAAAAAACCAAAACAACAAAAAAAAAACTAAGCCTTAGGCTATTGAGGAGCCACTGAGCCATTTCACCCGCAGGTGTTGTAAAGTACCAAAGGCTACAGAATTAATATTAATATTTTAGGAGGCTTGGAGAACATTTTATTAATTTGGATTAAGGTGTGCAGAGAAATTGTGAGAATAGTCTCTGTACTGTGTGATTGGCATAACCAGGATGGCCCTTGGCATTGTATTGTAAATGCAAGGGGAGGAAAACATGGATTCCCAGACATTCCACCACACCTGTGGGGAAAGGGGTGAATGGCTAGCCAGGTGCAGGAAGAGAAAAGCCAAAATAAACCTTTTCTTATAGCAATGAGTCATTTTGCGGGCATTTGCCCCCACCAAACTACCTCTCCTATGTAAATGTGTGTGTGACTCTGGACAAAGAGATAGCAGATAAACACTAGATAATATAGGAATGCCTTTAATATGTAAAGAGACATCTTTCTACCATTGTGTTGGCTTGTAAACTTTGCTTTCCCCAAAATGATGTATAGCTTGCAAATTGAACGTGGTCCTATCATGTTAAAGGACATATGACTATAACTAATAGTGGTAAGGGGCTCCTAATTGCAATTTTTGCTTCTGTACTTCCCACTTACAAAACTATAAAAACTAAGTAGAACAAAGGGCCGGCACGCTCTCCCTCAGATTTCTGTCGGAGCTGCCGCCGCTTGGCCAAGCTAAACAATAAAGCTTTGGTGTGTAAACTACGGACCTTATTTCTGTCTTTCATGTTTTGGGTCCCTCTGTATTTGGATTAACAGCTATAACTACCTTGTCTGCCCACAGCCTGCCCCCAACACACATTAATACAATCACGCGCATCCCAAGCAATCACCTGGGCAACGGGCTTCCACGTGGGCAGCGCCATCTTTAACAAAGTGAGCATGATATATTTTATCTGCCCAACAAAGTGCTATATTTCCAGTCTAATGCTCTCCTAACTGAGCTATTTCGGCTCCTAAAAGTGCTATATTTAATAATTCAAAAATTAGATCAGAAGTTGATGTTAGCTGTGAACTGTGTGGATACACTCGGTTTGATGAGGGTCATAGTTTAATCCAGGCCCTGGCCACTAGGCTCAGTGTTAGAGTGTCAGTCTGGCGTGTGGAAGTCCCGGGGTTCGATTCCCGGCCAGGGCACACAGGAGAAGTGCCTGTCTGCTTCTCCACCCTTCCTCCCCCCCTTCCTCTCTGTCTCTTCCCTCCCCGCAGCCAAGGCTCCCACATCCAAGGCAAAATTGGCCCCGGCACTGAGGATGGTTCCATGGCATCTGCCTCAGGCACTAGAATGGCTGCGGTTGCAACAGAGCAACACCCCAGATGGGCAGAGCATCACCCCCTTGTGGGCATGCCAGGTGGATCCAAGTCGGGCACATGCATGGGTCTGTTTCTCTGCCTCCCTGCTTCTCACTTCAGAAAAATATCAAAAAGAAAAACTAAACTAAATACGACCATTTGTTGAATTATTGTTGCAGCTGCGAGTATTTTGAGAGATGAATGTAATTGAATGAATGGTGTTGAGCAGATAAAATATATTATTCTCACTTTGTTAAAAATGGCGCTGCCCACGTGAAAGCCTGTTGCCCAGGTGATGGTATTAGTTGCCCTTCTTGCTTGGAATGGGCATGATTATATTAATGTGTGTTGGGGGCGGGCTGTGGGCAGGCAGGATCCTTGTAGCCTGGGAATTGGTTTTAGGACTAAGCCTTTTCCACCCTTTTTGATGTAGGATGGTGCACTCTCATGAGGAATCCCATTATGCCTCAGATAAGTAACTTTGTATCAGAGACTTCCCTATTTTGTATATTGGATTAAAGGTTTTGATTTCTACACTATAAAATGGGGGCAGACTGGGAGTTTGCCCTCTCGGTTCCTGAGATTAGCATTAGAGGAGACAGCAGAGAGAGGCCATGTGGAGGAGGCCAGGAGAAGCAGCCAAGATGGTAGAGTGCTGAGGGAGAAGCCAGTTTGTGCAGAGAGAAGGAGATGGGGAACAGAGGTGAATAAGTCTGGTGAGCTAGAAACCTTTGATTCTAGGAAACTCGGATAAGTCAGTAGCTTTGTGAGCACTGAATGAGTGGGATTTGGAGCCCAGTGTGTGTTTTTACTTGACTGCCAGGTGCAAGCTAGAATTAAAGCTAATGGCCATTGTTTCATTACCGTCTGTCCGAATCTAATGCGAACCTGCACGGGCCAGGCGGCTGTGATGGTGTGTTGGGCGGATAAAATGTATTATGCTCACTTTGTTAAAGATAACACGAGGAGGCAGTCGCCCAGGTGATATTAATGTGTGTTGGAGATCGTTGTAACCTGGGGCTTGGTTTTGGGATTAAGCCTTTCCTACCCTTTTTGGTGTAAGGTGGTACAATCCTATCATGCCTCAGAGAAGTGACTTTGTATTAAGAGACTTCCCTATTATGTATATTGGATTAAGGGTTTGGATTTCTACACTTATAAAATGGGAACGGAGCGGGAGTTTGGCTCTTGGTTCCGGAGATTATCATTAGAAGAGAGAGCAGAGGAGAGCAGAGAAAGGCCACGTGGAGGAGGCCAAGAGAAGCAGCCAAGATGGTGGAGTGCTGAGTGAGATGCCAGTTTATGTAGAGTTTGTATCTGGGAGAAGGAAGGAGATGGGGAACTGAGGAGAATAAGTCTGGTGAGCTAGAAACCTTTGATTCTAGGAAACTCGGATAAGTCAGTGGCTTTGTGAGCACTGAGTGTGACTGGGTTTTGGAGCCCAGTGTGTATTTTTACTTGCCCGCCGGGTGCAAGCTGGGATTAAAGGCTATGGCCCACCAGTTTTTGGCTCCATGGTTTCTTTGCCGACTGTCCGAATCCAATGCGAACCTGCATGGGCTGGGCTGCTGTGATAGTGGCCCTGGCCTTGACTGCTGGCTTTACATGGTGGCCTTGGATACTGGCTTTACAAATGGGTTGTATAAATTCTGTCTTATCAGTCTGAGAAGCCAGTGACCCCATCAGACCTAAAGGCCTCCTGGAAGGTCAAAAGCAATACAGGTCTGAGGGAAGGTCCTTATATGAACGTGGGTACTAAACTCTGTAACTCTCTGACTTAGAAAGGATTTCCAAAATCACCAGGGAGATTAAGACATACTGAATACAGAAGAGTGGAAAACTTTGATGTGTCCAATAAAATTCATAACCAAACTAGGAAATATTTTAAGTGGAGTGAAGAAGGCCTTTCTAAATCAGATCTAAAAACCCAGAATACAAAGAAGAGAAGATTGATAAAGTTTGCTACATTTAAAAAAAAATCAGTATTTTCTGTCTCTATCTCTAAACTACAAGCTCCTTGAAGTCAGAAATTATGCCTTTTGTTGTTTTCCCCCAAGTTTTCCATAGTGTTTACTACATATAGGACTGTTTGTTGAATGAATAAATGAACAAAGTAAATAAATTTTAACGAGGACATGAAAATTAAAATAAGACATTTCAATTTCTTTTTTTAATTCGTTTAAATTTTATTTATTCATCTTAGAGAGGAGAGAGAGAGGGAGGGAGGGAGAGAGAGAGAGAGAGAGAAGAGAAGAGAAGAGAAGAGAAGAGAAGAGAGAGGAGACGGGGGAGGAGCTGGAAGCATCAACTCCCATATGTGCCTTGACCAGGCAAGCCCAGGGTTTTGAACCGGCGACCTCAGCATTTCCAGGTCGACGCTTTATCCACTGCGCCACCACAGGTCAGGCTCAATTTCTTTAATAAGGAAAAATTAAGTTTACTACAGTGTGTTGGTAAGAATGTGATAAAGCTATGGTAATATTTTGCTGGTGGCATTGCACATTGGTTTTCTAAAATGTTTTCTTCATTCACCAATATTATGAAGATCCCCCACACACACACACAAGTCACAGTTGCTAACCTTTAACCCAATTTCATTTCTCAGAATCTGTCCTAAGATGGTAATATAAAATATTTAAAAATTATACATCCAGAGATGTTCACCATGGTGTATGTTTATTTTTTATTTATTTATTTTTTTAAGGTTTTATTTATTCATTATAGAGAGGGGAGGGGGGGGAGGAACAGGAAGCATCAACTCCCATATGTGCCTTGACCAGGCAAGCCCAGGGTTTTGAACTGGCAACCTCAGCGTTTCCAGGTTGACGCTTTATCCACTGCGCCACCACAGGTCAGTAAAATATTGTTTTGTGTATGTTTATTTTTTTTAAGGAAAATTTTTTATTATTATTTTTTTTTATTTATTCATTTTAGAGAGGAGAGGGAGAGAGAGAGAGAGAGGAGAGACAGAGAGAGAGAAGGGGAGAGGAGCAGGAAGCATCAACTCCCATATGTGCCTTGACCAGGCAAGCCCAGGGTTTCAAACCAGCGACCTCAGCATTTCCAGGTCGATGCTTTATCCACTGCGCCACCACAGGTCAGGCTCACCATGGTGTTATTCATAATTGGGATAAAATGGTAGTATCTATAAGAGTCAACAGTGAAGTAATGATTTTTTTTTAATTGTTGGATTCATGTGGTAGGCGTTAAAAATTATCCTTACAAAAATGTAACAGCATGAAAAATGCTTGTGATACAGTAACATCACATGAAGATGACAGAACTCAAAATATAGGTATTCTTTAACAATACAAAATATAAAGAAAGACTAGAAGGAAATACTTTAAAATGAGAACACATTTGTTGTAATTAGAATAATTTTAAGTACAGTGGCTAGTGGATGGGTGTTGGCAGATAAAATATATTATGCTCACTTTGTTAAAGATGGTGCTGCCCACGTGGAAGCCTGTTGCCAAGGTGATATTAATGTGTGTTGGAGCGGGCTGTGGGCAGGCAGGATCCTTGTAGCCTGGGGCTTGGTTTTAGGACTAAGCCTTTCCCACCCTTTTTGATGTGGGGTGGTGCACTCTCATGAGGAATTCCATTATGCCTCAGATAAGTGACTTTGTATCAGAGACTTCCCTATTTTGTATATTGGATTAAAGGTTTGGATTTCTACACTATAAAATGAAGGCAGAACCGGAGCTTGCTCTCTCGGTTCCTGAGATTAGCATTAGAGAGGAGAGCAGAGAAAGGCCACGTGGAGGAGACCAGGAGAAGCAGCCAAGATGGTGGAGTGCTGAGTGAGAAGCCAGTTTGTGCAGAGTTTGTGCAGGGAGAAGGAAGGAGATGGGGAACAGAGGTGAATAAGTCTGGTGAGCTAGAAACCTTTGATTCTAGGAAACTCGGATAAGTCAGTAGCTTTGTGAGCACTGAATGAGTGGGTTTTGGAGCCCAGTGTGTGTTTTTACTTGCCCGCCAGGTGCAAGCTAGGATTAAAGATGATGGCCCACCAGTTCTTGGCTCTGTTGTTTCATTACTGTCTGTCCGAATCCAATGCGAACCTGCATGGGCCAGGCGGCTGTGATGGTGGCTGTTGGGCAGATAAAATGTATTATGCTCACTTTGTTAAAGATTACGCTGCCCACGTGAGGCGGTAGCCCAGGTGATATTAATGTGTGTTGAAAATCCTTGTAGCCTGGGGCTTGGTTTTGGGATTAAGCCTTTCCCACCCTTTTTGATGTAGGGCGGTACAATCCAATCATGCCTTAGAGAAGTGACTTTGTATTAGAGACTTCCCTGTTTTGTATATTGGATTAAGAGTTTGGATTGCTACACTATAAAATGGGGACGAAGTGGGAGCTTGGGCGCTTGGTTCCTGAGATTATCATTAGAAGAGAGAGCAGAGGAGAGCAGAGAAAGGCCACGTGGAGGAGGCCAGGAGAAGCAGCCAAGATGGTGAAGTGCTGAGTGAGATGCCAGTTTGTGTAGAGTTTGTATATGGGATAAGGACGGAGATGGGGAACAGAGGAGAATAAGTCTGGTGAGCTAGAAACCTTTGATTCTAGGAAACTCGGATAAGTCAGTGGCTTTGTGAGCACTGAATGTGACTGGGTTTTGGAGCCCAGTGTGTATTTTTTACTTGCCCGCCGGGTGCAAGCTAGGATTAAAGACTATGGCCCATCAGTTTTTGGCTCCGCTGTTTCTTTGCCGACTGTCCGAATCCAATGCGAACCTGCATGGGCCGGGCGGCTGTGATAGTGGCCCTGGCCCTGCTTCCTGGCTTTACATTTGGTGTAGTCTGTGGCAGGATTCGATACAGATCGGCAAGGAGCCTTTGAGTAGTGGAATAGAGGACTGGCTAGTGTTAGGGTTCCCCATGGCTGTCCTTTTGGGGATTGTAGGCTGGCTGACTTTTACAGCCATGTGTGAGGAAACTGAGAGCTCTGTGCAAGAGGCTGCCCGGGACCTGCAAACCGAGCAGTGGAAGGAGATGGAGCAAACGCAGGAGAAACCGATGCTGACCCTGGAGCTGGAGGAAATGCTGGAGGAGGAGGCCAACCAGGTGTTCGAGATTCACCTGGAAATGGAGCAAATGCTGGAGGAGGATTCAGAGGTTCGTGAGTTGCAGCTTGCCCTGGATGTTGCAGAGAGCCAGCAGCGGCAGGAGGCCGGGGCTGAGGCTGAGGCTGAGGCTGAGGCTGAGGCTGAGGCCGGGTCCGGAGCTGCAAGGTCTGCGGAGCAGAAGGCGGCAGCGGCCCGGGGCTCGAGCCCGGCAGCCGGAGCTGGTGTTTTCAGTTCCTCTTTGGAGGATGAGGAGAATCGGGCTGGAGTTGTGATCTGCAGTCTCCAGAAGATGGAAGCCCAGCTGGAAGGAGCACCTACTACAGCCCTGGTAGGTCTGCGATTTTGGGGACATAGGATGGACGCTATCATGCTCTCCAGAGCCAAGATGGAAATGCTGACTGCCATTGCCATGTGCCCCTCTTTGGGACAGTGTAAGACCTGCCAGGACGGCAGGGATGAAGGGGGTGGCTGACGACCCATGTGCGTGGACTGATTTCCCGGACTACGACCGACCGGAGTGGGCACTGGCTCCTTTGTTGGATGGATTTACGGATTACGGATTTTGGACAATGTGAAATACCCTGATGGGGGTGGGGGGTGGCTTTGCTGGAAGCACTCCCCTGCCCCGGGAAGCTTTTCCCATGGCTAGAAAGAAGGCCGAGGACATTTTGCGCTTTGGGCAAAGTGCTCAGAGACTGGTGAAGTGTACCTTTGTGATTGTTGAAACTGTATGATTTGTGCTGTTATAATTTGTGTAATGTTCTAATTTCCTTGCACAGGAATGCTGGTGATGTAAATTGTGGGTAGTAAAGTGAGCATAGGGGTGGATTGTTGGGCAGATAAAATGTATTATGCTCACTTTGTTAAAGATTACACTGCCCACGTGAGGCGGTAGCCCAGGTGATATTAATGTGTGTTGAAAATCCTTGTAGCCTGGGGCTTGGTTTTGGGATTAAGCCTTTCCCACCCTTTTTGATGTAGGGCGGTACAATCCAATCATGCCTCAGAGAAGTGACTTTGTATTAGAGACTTCCCTGTTTTGTATATTGGATTAAGAGTTTGGATTGCTACACTATAAAATGGGGGCAGAACGGGACTTGACGCTTGGTTCCTGAGATTATCATTAGAAGAGAGAGCAGAGGAGAGCAGAGAAAGGCCACGTGGAGGAGGCCAGGAGAAGCAGCCAAGATGGTGAAGTGCTGAGTGAGATGCCAGTTTGTGTAGAGTTTGTATATGGGATAAGGATGGAGATGGGGAACAGAGGAGAATAAGTCTGGTGAGCTAGAAACCTTTGATTCTAGGAAACTCGGATAAGTCAGTGGCTTTGTGAGCACTGAGTGTGACTGGGTTTTGGAGCCCAGTGTGTATTTTTTACTTGCCCGCCGGGTGCAAGCTAGGATTAAAGACTATGGCCCATCAGTTTTTGGCTCCGCTGTTTCTTTGCCGACTGTCCGAATCCAATGCGAACCTGCATGGGCCGGGCGGCTGTGATAGTGGCCCTGGCCCTGCTTCCTGGCTTTACATTTGGCGTAGTCTGTGGCAGGATTCGATACAGATCGGCAAGGAGCCTTTGAGTAGTGGAATAGAGGACTGGCTAGTGTTAGGGTTCCCCATGGCTGTCCTTTTGGGGATTGTAGGCTGGCTGACTTTTACAGCCATGTGTGAGGAAACTGAGAGCTCTGTGCAAGAGGCTGCCCGGGACCTGCAAACCGAGCAGTGGAAGGAGATGGAGCAAACGCAGGAGAAACCGATGCTGACCCTGGAGCTGGAGGAAATGCTGGAGGAGGAGGCCAACAAGGTGTTCGAGATTCACCTGGAAATGGAGCAAATGCTGGAGGAGGATTCAGAGGTTCGTGAGTTGCAGCTTGCCCTGGATGTTGCAGAGAGCCAGCAGCGGCAGGAGGCCGGGGCTGAGGCTGAGGCTGAGGCTGAGGCCGGGTCCGGAGCTGCAAGGTCTGCGGAGCAGAAGGCGGCAGCGGCCCGGGGCTCGAGCCCGGCAGCCGGAGCTGGTGTTTTCAGTTCCTCTTTGGAGGATGAGGAGAATCGGGCTGGAGTTGTGATCTGCAGTCTCCAGAAGATGGAAGCCCAGCTGGAAGGAGCACCTACTACAGCCCTGGTAGGTCTGCGATTTTGGGGACATAGGATGGACGCTATCATGCTCTCCAGAGCCAAGATGGAAATGCTGACTGCCATTGCCATGTGCCCCTCTTTGGGACAGTGTAAGACCTGCCAGGACGGCAGGGATGAAGGGGGTGGCTGACGACCCATGTGCGTGGACTGATTTCCCGGACTACGACCTACCGGAGTGGGCACTGGCTCCTTTGTTGGATGGATTTACGGATTACGGATTTTGGACAATGTGAAATACCCTGATGGGGGTGGGGGGTGGCTTTGCTGGAAGCACTCCCCTGCCCCGGGAAGCTTTTCCCATGGCTAGAAAGAAGGCCGAGGACATTTTGCGCTTTGGGCAAAGTGCTCAGAGACTGGTGAAGTGTACCTTTGTGATTGTTGAAACTGTATGATTTGTGCTGTTATAATTTGTGTAATGTTCTAATTTCCTTGCACAGGAATGCTGGTGATGTAAATTGTGGGTAGTAAAGTGAGCATAGGGGTGGATTGTTGGGCAGATAAAATGTATTATGCTCACTTTGTTAAAGATTACACTGCCCACGTGAGGCGGTAGCCCAGGTGATATTAATGTGTGTTGAAAATCCTTGTAGCCTGGGGCTTGGTTTTGGGATTAAGCCTTTCCCACCCTTTTTGATGTAGGGCGGTACAATCCAATCATGCCTCAGAGAAGTGACTTTGTATTTAGAGACTTCCCTGTTTTGTATATTGGATTAAGAGTTTGGATTGCTACACTATAAAATGGGGACGAAGTGGGAGCTTGGGCGCTTGGTTCCTGAGATTATCATTAGAAGAGAGAGCAGAGGAGAGCAGAGAAAGGCCACGTGGAGGAGGCCAGGAGAAGCAGCCAAGATGGTGAAGTGCTGAGTGAGATGCCAGTTTGTGTAGAGTTTGTATATGGGATAAGGACGGAGATGGGGAACAGAGGAGAATAAGTCTGGTGAGCTAGAAACCTTTGATTCTAGGAAACTCGGATAAGTCAGTGGCTTTGTGAGCACTGAGTGTGACTGGGTTTTGGAGCCCAGTGTGTATTTTTTACTTGCCCGCCGGGTGCAAGCTAGGATTAAAGACTATGGCCCATCAGTTTTTGGCTCCGCTGTTTCTTTGCCGACTGTCCGAATCCAATGCGAACCTGCATGGGCCGGGCGGCTGTGATGGTGGCTCTGGCCGTGACTTCTGGCTTTACAGTGGCCGTGGCTACTGGCTTTACAATGGGTAACACCAGTATTGCCTTTGACATTCTTTGATAGATTTTTTCTCATGATATATTAATTTATTCAAATAATTTATTATAATTATTATTATTTTGGTATACTAAGTCTGGGAGTCTGGGAGATTCCCCATAGCTCTATAATATGATTATACTATTTTTAAATTAGAATATGTTTACATATCTCAGCAAATGTAAGATCTGTATTCTTACAGGGTTGCTGTAGTTACTGTCTTGATGCTGCTTGCAAATTCTGAAGGTATTTGGCAGATTTCTTTTGTGGACTGTTATATAGACTAAGTTATGTTCAGCTCTGTTGGGCAGATAAAATGTATTATGCTCACTTTGTTAAAGATGGTATTGCCCACGTGACGCCGTTGCCCAGGTGATATTAATGTGTGTTGAGAATCCTTGTAACCTGGGGCTTGGTTTTGGGATTAAGCCTTTCCCACCCTTTTTGATGTGGGGTGGTACAATCCAATCATGCCTCAGAGAAGTGACTTTGTATTAGAGACTTCCCTATTTTGTATATTGGATTAAGGGTTTGGATTTCTACACTATAAAATGGGGACGGAGCGGGAGCTGGCGCTCTTGGTTCCTGGGATGATTAGAGGAGAGAGCAGAGCAGAGAGCAGAGAAAGGCCATGTGGAGGAGGCCAGGAAAAGCAGCCAAGATGGCGGAGTGCTGAGTGAGATGCCAGTTTGTGGAGAGTTTGTATCTGGAATAAGGAAGGAGATGGGGAACTGAGAATAAGGCTGGTGAGCTAGAAACCTTTGATTCTAGAAAACTCGGATAAGTCAGTGGCTTTGTGAGCACTGAATGTGATTGGGTTTTGGAGCCCAGTGTGTGTTTTTACTTGCCCGCTGGGTGCAAGCTAGGATTAAAGACTATGGCCCACCAGTTTGTGGCTCCGTTGTTTCTTTACCAACTGTCCGAATCCAATGCGAACCTGCATGTGAATGGCCACGATGGCGGCTACTGGCTTTACAACCTCTAATTTCATTTGTTGGAGCCCTAACCTCCAAGGTGATGGTATTTGGAGGTCGAGCCTTTGGAAGGTGATTATGTTGGGACCCTCATGATGAGATTAGTGGCCTCATAAGAAGAGGAAGAGAGATGCCTCTGTCTCTGTGGGTAAGGGCCATGTGAGGAAACAGAAAGTCTCTGTCTGCAAACCAGGACACAGGTCCTCAGCAGACACTGAACCTGCTGGCCTCTTCATCTCAGTCCCCCCAGCCTCCAGAGCTGTGGTCCATCAGTGTCTGCTGTGTAGGCCCACACTGAGAGATGGGCTGACTCTTTGTGAATAGAGGGTGCTGAAGAGGGAACATCATAGCTCTCTTTTTATTTTGTCTGTGATCCATTTTATTCACAAGGAACTGGACAGAAAAACTAGTCTCTATAGCTTTTGAACTATCAATAAAATGAAGGTTCTGATTATTGGCATTCTAAGTATCCAAGGACTTTCCAGAGGTACTGTAAAGCCAGGAGCCACGGCCAGGGCCACCACTACAGCAGCCTGGCCCATGCAGGTTCGCATTGGATTCGGACAGTCGGTAAAGAAACAATGGAGCCAAAAACTGATGGGCTGTCATCTTTAATTCTAGCTTGCACCCGGCCGGCAAGTAAAAACACACACTGGGCTCCAAAACCCACTCATTCAGTGCTCACAAAGCTACTGACTTATCCGAGTTTTCTAGAATCAAAGGTTTCTAGCTCACCAGACTTATTCACCTCTGTTCCCCATCTCCTTCCTTCTCTCTGCACAAACTCTGCACTAACTGGCTTCTCACTCAATACTCTGCCATCTTGGCTGCCTCTCCTGGCCTCCTCCACATGGCCTTTCTCTGCTCTCTGCTCTCTGCTCTCTCCTCTAATATTAATCTCAGGAACCAAGAGAGCAAGCTCCTATTCTGCCCCTATTTTATAGTGTAGAAATCCAAACCTTTAATCCAATATACACAATAGGGAAGTCTCTAATACAAAGTCACCTATCTGAGTCAAGATGGGATTGTACCACCCCACATCAAAAAGGGTGGGAAAGGCTTAATCCCAAAACCAAGCCCCAGGCTACAAGGATTCTGCCTGCCTTTAGCCCACCCCCAACACACATTAATATCACCTGGACGACGGCCTCCTTGTGGGCAGCGCCATCTTTAACAAAGTGAGCATAATATATTTTATCTGCCCAACAGGTACCTGTCACTAACCTGGGAAGAAGAGGAACGGATTTCCCTTTGAGAGTTAAACTGTCAAAGCACAGATGTGGGCAGGTTTCCCAGGGAGATAAGATTGCTCCCAAGCTGAGTCCTGAGGAAAAGTGAATTAAGGTAGACCAGCAACACCTTAGAGATGATGCTGATGAGTGAAGACTGCCTTCTGGGCCAGGGTTCACTCTTAGAGAGGTGTTGCTGTTGGCTTCCGAACTGCAGTCCCGATCTGAGACCACACCATTGCTTCCCTTATGCCCAGCACACGTATTGGTGAAAATGGGCAGGCAGGGAGGACTTGGCCAAAACAGAGGCTTCTCCTGCATCCTAGACCTTTGTCTCAAGAGGTTGGAGGTTCTCAGTGGTCCTTATGGTTTCTTGGCAGTTTCTGATCCTCAGAAGTCTTCTGTTTCTAAACTAGATATGTAGATGTTTATATATTATCTCACCTCCCCACTGATAATTTTGTAGACCACATTTAAGGTTTTGTTTTTATCCTGAGAGAAATGGGACCCTATTGAAGGATTCTATGATGGGACTGTTGTGCTCTCTCTCAGTTGTGCAGAGGAGGGGGGATGTAAGAGGGTCTAGGAAGCCACTTAGGAAGCTATTTTAGTAAATCGGGAGAGAAGATGGTAGCTTGTGCTAGGCTGGAAAGAAATGGATTGATTGAAGAGACATTTAAACATGAAAATCAATGGCTAATGGCGGCTTGGAAATGGGAGTGGGGGAGAGAGCAGTGTGGAGGAAAACTTCTAGGTTTCTGGCTTAGGCAACTCCGCCAAAGGTGCAGCATTCCTTGTGGTTAAGGAGCCCTGAAGGGAGCCAGGCCTGACAATGGGTGAGTGTGTGGTGACCGCGGCTCAGTTCTGGGCAGTTTGAGTCCAAGGTGTCCTTGAGACACTCAGAGATGGCAGTTCTATGTGTCCTCATTTTCTGTAAAACATTAAACCTCCTGGTGCTTTGAAGGTCAGAGAGAGGTCTGCACTGGAGATGTGATTTGGCAATCATAGGTATCTGAATAGTACTTGAGACTGTGGATATGGTGAAGATAGCCTGGGAGGAGGGTGAGAAATGAACAAGGGAAAGAAAAGGCTAAAGAGAACAAGGCAGAGAAAGAACTGTCCATGGGGGTAGGCAGAGGGAAGGAGCAGCAGCTCTCAGAGGCCCAGGCCAGCACTTCAGAAAGAAAAAGGTGATCTGCTGCAGTGAATGCTGCTAAAACATTGAGTGAGATGTCAAAAATTGTTGAGTGGTATATTGTTAAACGAGGTATAGACTTTTGAAATGGTATGGCTGTTGGACAGGTAAATTTGGATAGGTAATTGATCTGTTAAAAGTGAATTATGTTTGCCTGACCAGGCGGTGGTGCAGTGGATAGAGCATTGGACTGGGATACCGAGGACCCAGGTTCGAGACCCCAAGGTTGTTAGCTTGAGCGCGGGCTCATCTGGTTTGAGCAGGGCTCACCAGCTTGGACTCAAGGTCACTGGCTTGAGCAAGGGGTTACTCGGTCTGCTGAAGGTCCACGGTCAAGGCACATATGAGAAAGCAATCAATGAACAACTAAGGTGTCACAACGAAAAACTGATGATTGATGCTTCTTATCTCTCTGCATTCCTGTCTTTCTGTACCTATCTATCCCTCCCTCTCTCTGACTCTCTCTCTGTAAAAAAAAAAAAAAAAAAGTGAATTATGTTTGCTTTAAGCTGTATATTAATTAGATTTGTTTGGGAGGTTGTATAAATTTAGTTTTCTTTAAACAAAATCAGTAATTTACTGTCTCGTAGAATCAAAATTCCCAGGGATAAGCATGGTTTCTGACACAGCTCAAACAATGCCGTTGTCCACGTCTCTGTACCTGTTTCAGCACTGCTTCCCATTGAGGAGGGAGCTGTCCTGGTGACCCGGGGCCTCTTCTGGCTTTTCTTATCCTTACCATCCCAGTGAAAAGAGTGTTTCTCCTTTCCAGTTCTAGTCAAAACCCCAGGATTTACTTGGATTTTACTAATTTATGTCAAATGCTTACCAATAAACTCGTCATTTCAGTCAGAAGCAATTAAATATACTGACAGGCCAGGCCCAAGTCACCTGCTCAGCCCTGTGTCAGCCCAGCTGAGGAAGTAGTCTTGTCCGTCTGAACACAGGGGGTTTGACTAAGGGAAGGGCGGCTTCCCAAACAGAAACTGGGATGTTTTCCCAGGAACAGGAAGGATGTGTGCTGGCAGATGAAGACAACAGACAACTATTTTAACTATAAAAGAAGTTTGGGGCCTAGGGATTTGACAACCGGCTTCTGCAGTGTACTTGGTAGGTCATCTGTTTTGGCCTAAAGGGTGAATGAATCTATGTGTGTCTGGTATTTACGGAATGTGGCTTTGGGTCTGGTTTTTGGCTAGAGGAAGGCTGTAACTGTCCTCGCAGCATGTGCGACCACTGGTTTGGGGAGCTGAATAGTAGTTCATCTTAAGGACACTTTGAGACCAGCCAGCATGTGAAGAGGTGCTCAGTATCACTAATCATTAGAGACATGCAGATCAAAGCTACAATGAGACAATTCCTTACATCAGTTAGAATGGTTACTATAAACAACAACAACAAACAAAATACAAAGTGGGGAGGATGTGGAGAAACCGGAGCCCTGGTGCGCTGCTGGTGGGATTGTGAAGTGGTGCGCTGCTACAGGAAACAATATGATGGTTCCTCAGAAAATTAACAGTAGAACTCCCTGCCATATGACTGGGTTTGCTTTCAATCTGAAAGAATTGGGAGCAGGGCGTCAAAGAGACTCTTGTTGCCCTCATGTTCCCAGTACAATTATTCACAGGAGGCAAAAGTAGAAGCCACCCGAGTATTATTCATTGGCAGATGAGTGAATAAACAAAGTGTGGCCTCTCCGAACAATGGAATATTATTCTAATAGGGAAGAAAATTCTGACACATGCAATAGTATGGATTAACTTTAAGGACACTATGCTAAGTGAACTAAGCCCATCACAAAAGAACAAATACTTTCTGATTCCACTTATATGAGTTGCCTAAAGTAGTCATATTTATAGGGTCAGAAAGTAGAATGAGGCTGGTGAGGGGAAAATTATGAGTTGTTTAATGGGTACAAAGTTTGTTTTCCAAGATGCAAAAGTACTGGAGATCTATTGCAGGCACAACAATGTGAATATATTTAATATGACTGGATTGCACACTTAACAATGATGAAGACAGTAAATTTTATGTTACATACTTTTTACCATTAAAAAATTTTTAGCCTGACCTGTGGTGGCACAGTGGATAGAGAGTCGGCCAGGTTCAAAACCCGGAGGTCACCAGCTTGAGTGTGGGCTCATCCAGCTTGAGCACAGGTTACCTGGCTTGAGCCCAAGGTCGCTGGCTTGAGCCCAAGGTCACTGGCTTGAGCCCAAAGGTCGCTGGCTTGAGCAAGGGGTCACTGGCTCAGCTGGAGCCCCCCAGTCAAGGCACATATGAGAAGTGATCAATGAACAACTAAAGTGACACAACTACGAGTTCATGCTTCTCATCTCCTCTCTTTCCTCTTCTTTCTCTCTCAAAAAAAAACAAAACAAAAAAAAAAACCAAAATTTTAAAGGCCACTTGAATAATTCAATAAATTATGTAAATAGATGTTCCTTAAGGACTAATAAATATTAGTGCCCTTAGCCAAAGGCAGGGGGGTTTTAGTGACTGAATTTCTGAATTTATCAGCTATCCCTAACAGCACCACCATGCCCACCTGTGCCCCATTTTGCCCTGAATATGCCTCTGAACTCTATGTGGCTTGAGTATGCAGTGACATTGACAGATTTGTATGATCCATTAACCACCAATAAGTTCTCCGTATTCATGAGTCTGTTACTGTTCTGCCTGTTTATTTTGTTTTTTAGATACCACACATAAGTGAAATCATCTGGCATTTGTGTTTCTGTCTGACTTATTTCACTCAGCACAATACTCTGTAGGTCCATCCATGTTGTTGCAGATGGGAAGATTTTATTTCCTTTTATAGCTGAGTAATATTCTGTTGTATATATGCACCTTTTCTTTATCTATCATCTATTGATGGGCACTTAGGTTGCTTCCATATCTTGGCTATTGTAAATAGTGCTGCAATGAACATATATAAGTACATGTCTTTTCAAACTAGTATTTGGGTTTCACAGAAGAAGAATTGCTGAGTCCTTCTTTATCTGTAGTTATACCTTTGGTTTTAAAGTCTGTTTTGTCTGGTAGAAGAATTGCTTCCTCAGATCTTTTTTTCTTTCATGTCTATTTTTATGAAATACCTTTTCCCATCCCTTTACTTTCAGTCTGTGTGTGTCTTTCTATCTGAAGTGAGTCTCTTCTAGGCAGCATATGGAAGGGTCTTGTTTTCTTATCCATTCAACCACTCTGTTTTATGTTTTGTTTTGTTTTTACAGAGACAGAGAGAGAGTCAGAGAGAGGGACAGATAGGGACAGAAAGACATGAATGGAGAGAGATGAGAAGCATCAATCATCAGTTTTTTGTTGTGGCACCTTAGTTGTTCATTGATTGCTTTCTCATATGTGCCTTGATCGTGGGGCTACAGCAGACCGAGTAACCCCTTGCTTGAGCCAGCGACCTTGGGTCCAAGCTGGTGAGCTTTGTTCAAACCAGATGAGCCCGCGCTCAAGCTGGCAACCTCGGGGTCTTGAACCTGGGTCCTCAGCATCCCAGCTGACGCTCTATCCACTGCGCCACTGCCTGGTCAGGCAGCCACTCTGTTTTTGATTAGAGTATTTAACCCATTTATATTTAAAGGAATTGCTGATAGATATTTATTTGCTGGCATTTTTATTCATATTTTTCCTCTTATTCTTCTTAAAGAAGTCTCTTTAACATTTCTTGGGACCTGACCTGTGGTGGCACAGTGGATAAAGCAATGACTGGAAATGCTGAGGTTGCCGATTTGAACCCCCAGGATTGCCTGGTCAAGGCACATATGGAAGTTGATGCTTCCTACTCTTCCCCACCCTTCTTTCTCTCTCTCTTCTCTCCCAAATGAATAAACATTTCTTGTAATACTGATTTGATGATGATGAACTTCTTTAGCTTTTTCTTGTCTGGGAAGCTCTTTAACTGTCCTTCCATTCTAACTGATAGCTTTGCTGGATAATCTTGGTTGTAGGTCCTTGATTTCATCACTTTGAAGAGTTTATCCCACTCTCTTCTGGCCTGACATGATTCTGTTAAGAAGCCAGCTGTCAATCTTATGGGAGCTCCCATGTAGGTAATGAACTGTCTTTCTCTTGCCTCTTTTAAGATTCTCTCTTTGTCTTTAACCTTTGTCATTTTACTTATGATGAGTCTTAGTGTGGGCCTCTTTGGGTTTGTCTTGTTTGGGACTGTCTGTGCTTCCTGGACTTGTATATTCCCATCACCAGTTTAGAGAAATTTTTTATTATTATTTCTTCAAATAGGTT
Organism: Saccopteryx leptura; assembly: GCF_036850995.1. Lineage (NCBI taxonomy): Eukaryota > Metazoa > Chordata > Mammalia > Chiroptera > Emballonuridae > Saccopteryx > Saccopteryx leptura. The sequence goes on from NC_089508.1 coordinate 127,120,689, forward strand.
TTCAACCACTTGCTCTCTCTTCTTCTGGCACCCCTATGATCAGGCAGATTAAGGTCAGTTGAGGCCCAGGGTACAGAAGAAAATATTGGGCCCCTTAAAAAAAAGAGAGGGAAAATAAAAATACATGTTAACCATGTTTTTAAATAAATAAAAAATATTATGTATCATTAATGTTAAAATTGCACATATGAAACCAAACTTGGTGTCATTAGAAAAAAGTGTAAAATTGGGGTTTTGTGGGGCCCTTCAGACATCAGGTTCCAGGGCATGCACCCAGTGTGCCGGCCGTTAAATCCACCTCTGCCTATGATGCGAATGTTAGTACACTTGATATTGTCTCAGAGGCCCCTTAAACTATATTCATTTTGAGAGGGGGTTCTTCTTTCTTTTTGCTGCTTTGATCAGGTGATTTCTGCTATCCTATCTTCTAAATCACTGCTTTGACTTCCTGTCTCTTTATTGATGTTCTCACTGAGATCATTGACCATCCTTATAACCAGTGTTTTGAACTTTGCATCTGGTAGATTGCTTGTCTCCATTTTGTTTAGTTTTTTTTTTTCTGGTATTTTATTCTGTTTCTTCATTTGGAACATGTTTGCTTGCAGTGTCACTTTGGCTGCCTCCTTGTGTTTATTTCTATGTATTAGGTACAACTGCTACATCTCCCAGTCTTGGTAGAGTGGCCTTATGTAGTAGGTGTCCTATGGGGCCCAGTAGCACAGTCTCCCTGGTTGTGTGAGCTGGGTGCTCCAAGTGTGTCCCTTGTGTGGGTTGTGTGCCCTTCTATTGTTGAATCTTGACTGCTGTTCCCATATCAGTGTCAGGGGTTGGCTGTGAAGACTGGCTTGATCACAGTGGAGGAGCTGTTGTGCAGGAGCTGACCCTACAGAGCAGGATTGCCTTTGCAGGTCTCTTTTGCTGGCTGAATCTGCCCTTTGTGCCATTTGTTGAGGTGATTGGGTTGTGTGGTCTAAAGCTGGCTACCGGGTGTGTTGGTTCTGGGCCCTTTTGGAAGGTGCAGGCCACGGTCAACTGCTGACTGTGCCCTGCCTGGGGCCACCTGGTATGTGCTACAAAGCAGTCTTCGGATGGTTGCCACCTGTGCTAAGCTTGGAGGTGCCTGGGAGATGCTAAGCTGGGAAATGAGGCTGTCTGTCCCTAGTGCTGACTTGTAGGCACTTAGCAAGAGATATGGGGTATGCCAAGGCCAGATGTTGTTTATACAGGGATTGTGAACCTTTGAGAGATTTTAGGAAAGTTTCAAGCATGAGCCAAGACAGGCTGGTGGTATGGAAAAGCCACTGGAAGTGGCTTGGGTAGGTCTTTAACCCTTTGAGTAGTACGAACGTTATTGTACTTCCTTGTGCCTCCTGACCATCCAAGTACAGTTGATTTATTTTAAAAATGTGTAAGGCAACACTAAAAAAAGGCAAATATATGTTCTTCTTGTTTCCATAAATTGGTTATCAAACAAACATGATTTTAAATTAATAAAACCATAAATGGAACTAATTTCATTTTTTGAAAAAAACTCACTTCCAGGGGTCAGCAAGTATGAAAAAAACTCACTACTCAAAGGGTTAAGTTGGCCAGGGCAGGTCTCAGAATCACCAGCGTGGGGTGAGTGGTATTAGCTGGGTTCATGGAAACTCAGATATGATGCTGGCCTGCCAGCTCCATGTGGGAGGGCTCAGCAAAGGAACAAAGCACCACTGTCTGGGAGTAACCTGCCCCTTCAGTGCTCATCATGATGTCAGACACTTCAGTTCTTCCCCATATGTCTCTGGCACCTTTCAAGCTGCTGCCCCACTGCTGGAGCTCAGAGGGAGTGAGTCCAAGTAAGTCCATGCATGGGACCTTTAAGAGGATCACCTGAGACTTCAGCAGCCTCTGTCTCAATCAATCACAATTCCTGATGATTTTTACAGCCAGAAGTTGTGGGGAGTTATCTTCCTGGCACTGGAACCCTGGGCTGGGGGGCTTGGTGTGAGGCTGGGACCCCTTGCTCCTCAGGAAGGAACCTCAGCAGCTGAGATAGTCCTCCTGATTTTTATCCACCACATGTGGGTTTGAGACCAGCCCATTCTGGCTTTCACCCCTCCAACCAGTTTCCCCGTGGCTTCTTTATCTCCTTAGTTATAGGACGTTTGAACAGGCAGACTTCAGTCATTCTCAGTGTTGGTTGTTCTGTAGTTCAGTTGTAATTTGATGTGGTCATAGGAAGACACTACTACGGATTTTACATACCTACTATCTTGACAAAGCTCAACCCACTTTTTATGACTTTGGATTTTTTTTTATTTATTCAATAAACATTTATAAGTGCCTATTGAATGTAACTTTTATTTTTTATTTTATTTTTTGTATTTTTTCTGAAGTTGGAAATGAGGAGGCAGTCAGACAGACTTCCGCATGCACCCAACCGGGATCCACCCGGCATGCCCACCAGGGGGCGGTGCTCTGCCCATCTGGGGTGTCGCTTTGTTGCAACCAGAGCCATTCTAGCACCTGAGGCAGAGGCCACAGAGCCATCCTCAGCGCCCGGGCCAACTTTGCTCCAATGGAGCCTTGGCTGAGGAAGGGGAAGAGAGAGACAGAGAGGAAGGAGAGGGGGAGGGGTGGAGAAGCAGATGGGTGCCTCTCCTGTGTGCCCTGGCTGGGAATTGAACCCAGGACTCCTGCACGCCAGGCCGATGCTCTACCACTGAGCCAACTGGCCAGGGCCTGTAACTTTTATTTTTATTGAGATATAATTAACATACATATTATATTAACTTCAGGTGTATAACATAATGCTTTGAAATTTTATACATTGTAAAGTGATCACCATGAGAAGTGTAGTTAACATCTGTCACCTTACATAGTTAACAAATATTTTTTCTTGTGATAACTTTTAAGATCTATTCTCTTAGCAACTTTCAAATAGTTATCATGATGTACATTATATCCTCATGGCTATTTCTTAACTGTAAGGTTGTACCTTTTCACCCTTCACACAGTTGAATGTCATATTTGAGCTAGGAGATATAAGGCGTGCTGTGTGGTCCTTATTCTCAAAGCCTTGCAGACTAGCCAGCTGCACAGGACAGTGTGGTAGGTGCTGTGACAACAGTGGGCACAAGATGTGGGAACAGAGGGGATCAGTTCACACATCTTAATATAAGGAGTCTTCTTAGCCAGGGTCATGACAGGGCTAAAATTTTATTTCTCTTTAATATATGAAAATACTTAAGAAATAGATGAATCAACTGTCCTAGTGAGAGTCTTTAACACAGATCTCTAAATAGCAAATAGTAGAGCAGACAAAAATCAGTGAGGACATAGAAAGTGAAACAAAATAATGGGCATTCTTGATGTAATCGATGTGTGTAGAACCCTGTACCCAAGAATGATTAAATATACATTCTCGTCAAGTACATGTATTGAATATTTGTTGGCCTAAGTGGTGCTTAAAGGAAATTGTGTTGTTTTACAAGCATAGTAGAAAATATAAAATACTGAAAATCAGTGATTTAAACTTATCTCTCAAAAAGAATAATAACAACAAATTGGCTCTAAGGAAAACAGAATGGAAGAAATCGAGAAGAAATCAATGAATTAGAAAGCACATACATATAGGGAAAAATCAACAAAGCCAAAATTTGATACTTTGAAAAGATGAATAAAGTTGATGAACCCTTACTAAGTCTGATTTTTTAAAAATACATAAAATATATTAATTAAAAGGGGGGTATCACTATAGAGCCTACAAACATTTTAGAGATAAGAGGATATTTTAAATATCTTTTTTTTTTTTTTTTTTTTCATTTTTCTGAAGCTGGAAACAGGGAGAGACAGTCAGACAGACTCCCACATGCGCCCGACCGGGATCCACCCGGCACGCCCACCATGGGGCGATGCTCTGCCCACCAGGGGGTGATGCTCTGCCCATCCTGGGCGTCGCCATGTTGTGACCAGAGCCACTCTAGCGCCTGAGGCAGAGGCCACAGAGCCATCCCCAGCGCCCGGGCCATCTTTGCTCCAATGGAGCCTTGGCTGTGGGAGGGGAAGAGAGAGACAGAGAGGAAAGCGCGGCGGAGGGGTGGAGAAGCAAATGGGCGCTTCTCCTGTGTGCCCTGGCCGGGAATCGAACCCGGGTCCTCCGCACGCTAGGCCGACGCTCTACCGCTGAGCCAACCGGCCAGGGCCCTGAGCCAACCGGCCAGGGCCAAATATCTTTACATCATAACAATTGATCATTTGGATGGAATGCACAAATTTCTTGAAAAATACAACTTAACCAATGCCAACAGAAGGAATAAGAAATTTAAGTAAAACAATGTCAGTTAAGGAAACTGATTCTATTATTTAAAGGTTCCACCTAAAGAAAACCTCAAACCCTCTGACTTACCTGGTGAATTCCTCAGACATATAAGGAAGGAACAACGCCAGTCTTCCACAGGCCCTTCCAGGCCACAGAGAGGGGGCCTAGTTCCTAACTCTTTATATGGAATTGAAAGAATAATTTAACAGGGAGAAAAATAACAGACCAGTCTTATTGATCTTTCTTATGGATGTAAAAATCTTTAATGTAATTTAGCAAATTGGGTGCCTGAAAAAAGATAATTTGTTACAACACAGTAGGTTCTTTCATGTATGTGAGGGTAACTTGAAAATCAATACATTTCACCATGCTGATGGAAAATAGAAAAATTATAAGATCATTTTGATAGATACCAACTTTTTTGCTTAGCAGAAAAGGCCCCTTTCAACAGATCGACCCCATGTCTCTGGCCTCTTCTTGCTTTGCTTTGTGTGCTCACACACCTTCAGAAGCTGAGCCTGTCTTTCTATAGAAGGGTGATGTGCTGCCTCGTCCTGAACTCATGCGACACTCTGGCCGCTGCACTTCAGACTGCCTGGGTGGACAGCATGCGAGCCAGATCAGTATGACTGGGGAAACGGTGTCAGACACGCACTTTCATTGCTCAGCGGATATGCACGACACAGAAACACAGATCTTGCTCTTGTGGAGTGTGCTGGAAACAATGTGGGTAGAGTGACAGACACACCCATCGACATTGCAGTGTGCGCGCTCCCTGATGCTGGGTCAACACAGACTGTTGGCCCTGGGCGCCCCCTGACACTGCTTATCATTCTCTGCTGGTCGTCGCTCTGTCCTGGACATGACTTCTTGGTACTGATGTCTGTTCTTTTGTCTGATGATGATTTGGTGTGCCCTGGAGTCCTTTGCCTCTTTCCTTCCTACCTTGTTCTATGTTCCCATCCATTTCTGCACACAGCACTTCCACAGACTGTGACAAACTCCCATCAGTTCACGATGGCTTCTTATGGCATTGACTTTTCACTGGATGGGGGACCAGTGTCCTGAGCACAAGAGGAAAAGGTCCCCGGGTGACTCTGAAGCATTCTCCCCTTGGCAGAGCCTGTGCCTGTTTTAACTCCAGCCCAACACCCAGCCACAGCGGGAGCACAAGGTGGGCAGCGAGGGCTGCAGTAGTGGTAGGCGTAGCATTTTGCTGGGAGCACAGAGCAAGCCACAGAACTAAGTCAGGGAGGGCTGCACGGAGGAGCCCGTAGGTGAGCGGAACTGGATTCAGCTGATGGGTAAGCCTTACAGGAGATTCAAGGAAGTGGATTTTCAAAAATAGAAGATCAGTTATTAAAATCTAGGAATATATGAATAACAAGTGGCTAGGTGCAGACCTCTTTACTAAAGCCCATGACAGAATGAAAGAGCTCTTTCTGAATCCTGGACACAATCCTGATTAGTATACATCAAATAAAAGCAAGATGTTCTGCATCATTGGACAGGCTACCCTGCTCCCAAGAAATGATGCTGGCATGTTATGCTGTTAATTAATTTTAATAAAGAGTTTCATTCTTTAGTTCCATTACTCAACCAAACTTGGAGCATCTTCTAGGGTTAAACACTATAATAGGTGCTCTATCTACACAGTAGCTAGAAGAACAGACACAGCCCGGCCTGCATGAGGCTTATAGTCCAAAGTCAGTCATCACTATGCACACACAGGCAGTTGCTATGGGAAAGAAAAGCCCGGTGCTGCGGGAAGGAGCAGCAGAGCGACCCAGTGGAGACTGGAGGTAAGATGAACAATGATTAGAGGCTAACAGCAAAAATGTCAGGTGTCAAGGGGGACAGAAGAGAGGTATGAAGTCTAGGACAAAACGGTGTGGACAGCCTGATGGAGAGGAGCCGTAAAGTGGCTCAAATAGGAGATGCTGTCAAGGTGACGGGCCACAGCTGTCCCGTGAGGCCAAGAGCAGATTGTTTCTTTTCCTTTTTAATTTATTTTATTTTAGAATAGTTTTAGATTTACAGAGAAGTGGTAAAGATAGTACACAGTTTCCGTACACTTGGCATATCCTAGGTCCCCCCCACCCACCCCTACCCTTGCTTTTCTAAGTTTGCACCGTGTTGGAATGGGTACCTTTTTCCTACAGACATCCCATATACTTGTCCAGTATGCTGTGTGGTTCAAAGTAAAAACAAAACGACACACAGTAAGTAGTCTTACTCCAAATTTTATTTAAATTTTGATTTTGAAATGGAAGCAGTATAAAATATTTTTTTTCATTAACTCAACTTCTTTGTTTGGGTAAGATTTCACTTTAATCACGAAAAATATAGTGTCCAAATTGAGACAGGGTGTGAATATAACATGCATACTGGATTTCAAAGACTTAGGTGAGACTCTCTTTTTTATATTATTTTATTAATAATGCTCTAAATTTTTTTTTTTAAGAGAGAGAGAGGGAGGGACAGACAGGAAAGGAGAGAGATGAGTGTAAGGTCAGTGGATAAGGGGGAAAGGTCAGATCCACGAACTTTGGCTAGGACCACCCACAACCAAGTGCGCCAAAAGAACATAACTTCCCAGGAGCCCTTTGGAAAACAGCAACCATCTGCCAGCGAGATTTCACCACGTCATAGTAGCTTGACCACCTTAAGGACACTTTAAATATCTCCCACATGGGTCACCATTTGCGGCTTCTCTGGCCTCCATCTTTCCTCAAGGCCAGGGAACCTCGCCGGGTAGGATGCATGCTCTGTACTCAGTAAAGCCTTTTATTATTCCACACTTTGTGGCTCTGACCCCTTCCTTCCTTCTCGGCGGGGAAAAATACCTTACAATGAGAAGCATCAATTCTTTATTGTGGCACCTTAGTTGTTCATTGATTGCTTTCTCATATGTGCTTTGACTAGGGGGCTCCAGCAGAGCAAGTGACCCCTTGCTCAAGCCAGCAACCTTGGACTCAAGCCAGCCATCACGGGGTCATGTCTGTGATCCCACGCTCAAGCCAGCAACCCCGCACTCAAGCTGGTGAGCCCGTGCTCAAGCTGACAACCTTGGGGTCTTGAACCTGGGTTGTCAGCATCCCAGGCTATTGCTCTATCCACTGTGCTACCTCCTGGTCAGGCCTAAATTGTTTACATGTTGAAATAATAATTTTTGCTGCATTAAGTTAAGCAAAATATTAACATTTTATCAATTTAATTTTGTTTTTAAAATGTGGCTACTAGACAATCTAAAATTACATGTGACTCACATTCTGTTTCTCCCAGATAGCGCTGATGTGGTGCGTGCCTCACTTCTAGTTTTGTGGTCCCTCATCACACAGAGCCCAGACTTCGCCTAACCCACTAGGGCCGCACACCTAAGTGATCTCCAGTCTCCTGCCACAAAGATGCAGACCTGCTAACCTTTTGCGTGCAGCACGTCCTCTGTGTGCAGGCCGACTTGTTCAGTGAGTCCCAGTGTTGGGGCACTGTGTTAGACAGCAGTGCGTGTGTCATTCTAATATTGCCAGATGGCCCTCCACGACAAAGGTACCAGCTTCCACTCCCATCAGCCGTGTCTGAGTGCTCGTTTCCCTGGGTGCCGCTGCTTTAAACTATGGCAACATGGTTTTGGGTATAATAATAAACAAATTTTTCTCTTTGCTAATTCCAAGAGAGCTTTAAGAAGAAATCACAAATGGTTTGCGTAACTTCATTGTTTATTTATTTTAAAAAGAAAAAGAAAAGGTGACCAACTATTGATGATTAAACTCTAAGAATCAGCATTTTAAAATTGACTTTTTTTCTAATGGAAATATCAAGGAATTAACCTACACTGTTTCCCTGAGCTGTGAATTTCTATGAAGGTTTTATCATATGCAGATTTAGGAAGAGCTGTTCTGGTGGTTAAGAGACATTTCCTTTTGTCTTCCAAGAGGTAGAGATTTCTTGAGTGCCTATGGCAGCCTTCCCTGGCTGGGTGGGTGACACCACGAGGCAGAACTCAGTGGGCGCACAGGGCCTGCACCCTGTCAGGGGTCAGTTCCCTGACTCATTATACTAAATGTTCAACATGCCAGCTTAACAGGCCGCTTACTAGGGAAGTCCACTGACAATGTAATCGGAGCTCATGAGCTGCCATGATCATGAGATGATCCATTCTATTCGCTTTATGAAGAAGCTGCAGGAAAAGTTCATCCTTCCTTCGCATTTGGGATCCAGCTGTTGTCCCTCATTCGGGACTTGTGTGCCCACTACTGCCCTCTTTGCCTCTTCTGTTCATGTATTCAGGAGGAAATAAAGAACTAAACATTCAGTGTCTAAAAACAAATTGCTTCAGTTCTTCCATTCATAGGAATCGGAAAATAAGATACAATGAGAAATCTCACTCTGTAGCTAGGGTTGTGTCAGATAAGTCAATGAATCAGTGTAACGGGACTCCTCAGCTTATAGGAATATAAACTCATGTTTTGGCAAATCCTAGAGGCATAGAAGAGTATTTCACAGGAAATGTGACTGTGGACATTTATCATCTTTAATAGTTTATTGTTTGTCAATATGAAAAGATTAAGATGAGAAATAAAAGGTCCATGTTGACCGTGCGGGAAGAGAACTGGGACACGGCACTCAGTGGAATGGTCACCCCGTAGCTGGTGAGGTGGTTGTCTCTGTGTGAATACCACAGAATAAACAACAGAACAGCTTCCCGCACCACAGCTGTTCTTTGCAGATTTTTTCCTTTGTTGCTAATTTTGCTTAATTACTTTGTTTCAGGAAGGATTTTCACTCATTGGTAGCAAGAACTGGTTGAAGATTGTGAGACGCATGGATTGTCTGTTGTTTGGAACGACAATAAAGGCAAGATGCTGTTTTTAAGCAACTGGTTTTTTAAGAAAATGACCACACTCTTCTCACCTTCTGGGTACATATGGTCCAGGTGGGGGGAGGGTGCGGGAGCTTCTTCTCCCAGGTGAGCTGGTCCTGGAATGATACCCATGCTTAAGAAGGGTTTGCATTATGAGCAGGCAGTGAGGACTGCAGGAAGACAGCCTGGTTGGTGAGGGTGCTACCCAGGAGCCGGGCTGGGGGTTCCATCTGGGAGAGCCAAGCGGCCAGCCTCTGTCTCCCAGGCATAGATGGGGAAGGTGGGTGACATCAGTGTCTGTCTTGCTAGATGTCTAAAAGCTGCATATTTTTTAGTGCTTCGCTGAAAGTATCTTTCCACTTTTTTCCTCTTTAATATTAAAAATTAAATTCTCACCCTGGCTGGATAGCTCCTTTGGTTAGAGCATTGTCCTGGAGCACAGAGGTTGCTGGTTTGATTCCCTGGCCAGGGCACATACAGGAACAGATCTGTGTTCCTGTTTCTCTCCCCCCCCCCCCCTTCCTCTCTCAAATAAATAAAATAAAAATAACTAAATTCCAAAAAAAACCCAACAAAACTAAATTCCCTTTTATTTGCTTTCTGCCTGTCTTACGCATAGAGAACGATCCTCACCTGGTTGGATCCCTTTCAGAAATAACCGTAGACAACCTATCTGTTAGCATCTCTGGACAGATAGTACTGAGACTCAGGTAGAAGGTCTGATTTCATAAACAGAAAGATAGAGGAGGTCTTCAGGAGTAGCTAGCAGAAGGGGCTTTGTCTGGGCTCCATGACCCTCCCAAAAGGTCCTCAGAGAAGACAGGGGTCCAGAAACTCTAATTGAAAGTCATTTTTTCCTTCAGTTACGAATGCAGGCATCAGCCACAGTTGTATTAGACCTTTGCACCGAGAATTCGTTTCCTGTCTGATCACAGTAACTTTTGACAGCTCACCTGTCATTTATGCTCAGGATGGCGGTGGCTGTGAGTCCCACTGCTAGACCTTCTTATCAAGTAGTTTAATACGGGAGCATTACATTATTAGTTCATATATTGATATTTTAATATTATAAGAAACCATGTCAGTGTAATTAATTGGCTTCCTTTGTAATCTTATATATTTTGTATGATTGAAAACATTGGCCCTGGCCGGTTGGCTCAGCGGTAGAGCGTCAGCCTGGCGTGCGGGGGACCCGGGTTCGATTCCCGGCCAGGGCACATAGGAGAAGCACCCATTTGCTTCTCTACCCCCGCCCCCTCCTTCCTCTCTGTCTCTCTCTTCCCCTCCCGCAGCCAAGGCTCCATTGGAGCAAAGATGGCCCGGGCGCTGGGGATGGCTCCTTGGCCTCTGCCCCAGGCGCTAGAGTGGCTCTGGTCGCGGCAGAGCGATGCCCCGGAGGGGCAGAGCATCGCCCCCTGGTGGGCAGAGCATCGCCCCTGGTGGGCGTGCCGGGTGGATCCCGGTCGGGCGCATGCGGGAGTCTGTCTGACTGTCTCTCCCTGTTTCCAGCTTCAGAAAAATACAAAAAAAAAAAAAAAAAGAAAACATTGGTCTAAGAAGGGGTCCACTGACCTCACTGGATGGCCAAAGCGGTCTGCAGCGCCAGCTCAAAGATTCATGAACCCCGTTTTCCTTGTCTCGTGCAAGGGACCTGCATTCAGCGTTCGCCAATAGCCAGGGATACAGCTAACTGTCAGAGGATTGGGCCGCCAGCTGGTCTTCTGAAGCCAAGTCCCAGCACTGCGTCATGCTGAGTGAATGTGTATGTAACCATGGCATATGTCTGACATTTGAGTTTAATTTTTTCCTGATTATATATTATTTAAAATCTTAACTTTTATAAAGAGCGAAATAAAAAACAACCATAATTTGACCACTCAAAAATAATCATTATATTACAAACAACAGAATGCTGCTTACCAGAGAGGTGGGGAGAGCCCGGGAAGGATGGGGAGGGTAAAGGGTGTCAAATCCACGGTAACAGGAGACTAGCCTTGGTGGTGAGCACACTGTGGAGGGTGCCAACGTCGTATTTTAAAGATGCACACCTGTAACTTATGTAATGTTATTACTAACCATTGTCATCCAAATAGGGTTAATTAAAAGTAATCATTATTAACATTTTGAAGTTTTTACTAAGCATATATATCATATCAATATTCTGAAGCATGTGACAGGAAATCCAGGTAGGATGGCCCCCATATTCTGCTCACTCGATAAGGAAAGGAATCCAGAAGCGGGCGGTGCAGAAGCATGGCCTCACCCTCACATTTGCCAAACGGCTACTGCAGCTCTGACTTGCTTCCATTCACGGAAGATCAGCTTCAGCTGCTGGCTTTACGAGGAAAGCATAAATGTCCGGTGTGGTGCCCCACCTCCCACCACCCCTGGAAGACATCGCCCCGTCTCGGGGGCCAGAAGGAGCAGTGCAGTGTGGTTGTCCCAATGTGCAGCCATGAGCGAAGGATGGTGTGGCTTTTCCAGCCCCCGTGAATCGGCTCATGGAACGAGTAGTGTCCACCACATGGATAGTTTGTAACTATGGGGCTGTGGTGTGCAACTTGCTTTGTATCCTGGCCCCTTGCTATGTGACTTATGTCAGAAACGTTATCCCAGGTCACTTCTCCATCTTTGGAAACATGTTTTTTCACGGCCACGTAGTATTTTATTGTTTGGATGCACCACAATTCGGTTAATGAGTTCCCAACTTACCACCATTACAGATCTGTTTTGATTTTCATGAGGATTTATTTACAGGGCTCTTGAGATAGCAGTCCTAGAAATTTGACCATTTGTTTAGCAAGTTTTCCCTCCAGGCAGACGGTCCATTTCTACAGCACTAATTCTGTGTAAGGGGCTCCTTTATCCAAGTCCTTTTCAACACAGTGACACAATGTACATTTAAGTCATGTTTCCAATTCAGTAGGCCAAAGTAAGCATCTTCCTTTAATTTGCATTTCTTTGGTAACTAGTGAGAATAAATATTTTTTGTGTTAACAGCCTTATTTCACCTGTGAATCACCTTTTTACTGCTTTTGCCTAATTCTCCTCTTCAGAGTATTTAGATACTCTCTGTAGAGAGATTACATTATAAACATGTAGACATTACATGTTATATGGAAATATGTATTTAAGTCATCTTTGTAGTTTAAATAAGTTTATATATAGTATTTATGTATATGTCATATAATCTATAGGTTAAAAACACTTAAGGTTAGGGACCTTTTGCCTGTTGGTACTATGAGTGGTGCTCTTTATCCCAAAGATGTTTCTATCTGCTTATTATTGTATTTCTTATGAATTTATTTAAATTTAGCTTCCTCACTAAACTTTTAACTCTGATAGTTTATGTTAACTTATTAATTTCTAGGAAATTTTATAATCTGCAAACAGTAATTTTATTTATTTCTGGTAGTTTGTAGTTCAGGGGTCCCCAAACTACGGCCCGCGGGCCACATGCGGCCCCCTCAGGCCATTTATCTGGCCCCCGCCGCACTTCTGGAAGGGTACCTCTTTCATTGGTGGTCAGTGAGAGGAGCATAGTTCCCATTGAAATATTGGTCAGTTTGTTGATTTAAATTTACTTGTTCTTTATTTTATATATTGTATTTGTTCCCGTTTTGTTTTTTTACTTTAAAATAAGATATGTGCAGTATGCATAGGAATTTGTTCATAGTTTTTTTTATAGTCCGGCCCTCCAACGGTCTGAGGGACAGTGAACTGGCCCCCTGTGTAAAAAGTTTGGGGACTCCTGTTGTAGTTAATACTCTCTTCACCTTATTGAATTACCTAGAGCGGTTGGCAAACTCATTAGTCAACAGAGCCAAATATCAACAGTACAACGATTGAAATTTCTTTTGAGAGCCAAATTTTTAAAACTTAAACCATATAGGTAGGTACATTCCTTATCAAGGTAGCGCCCACACGTGGTATTTTGTGGAAGAGCCGCACTCAAGGGCCAAAGAGCCACAGGGGGCTCGCGAGCTGCAGTTTGCCGACCACTGACTAGTCATTGCAGAACACTGCAGTCCTGTGTTGCAGGGCCGCCCTTGACCTTTCCCTGACCTGATGGGCACAGGGATTTAGACATCAAAACATTTCTGGCTATTGATTAGATACTCTTTACCATGTATGGGGGATACTCTTTCAGTGATAGTTTATTTACTAATACTTTTATAAGGATTACATACTAAATTTTATCAAAAGCCTTTCACACCTATCAAGATATATTTTTTCCTTTGATTTATTGACTTTATTATTATTATTATTTTTGTATTTTTCTGAAGTTGGAAACGGGGTGGCAGTCAGACTCCCGCATGCACCCGACCGGGATCCACCCGGCACGCCCACCAGGGGTGATGCTCTGCCCATCTGGGGCGCCACTCTGTTGCAACCAGGGCCATTCTAGTGCCTGAGGCAGAGGCCACAGAGCCATCCTCAGCAACTGGACCAACTTTGCTCCAGTGGAGCCTTGGCTGCAGGAGGGGAAGAGAGAGACAGAGAGGAAGGAGAGGGAGAGGGGTGGAGAAACAGATGGGCGCTTCTCCTGTGTGCCCTGGCTGGGAATCAAACCCAGGACTTCTGCACGCCAGGCCGACGCTCTACCGCTGAGCCAACCGGCCAGGGCCTGATTTATTGACTTTATATATTAATACTGAACCAACTGATTCCTCCTTTTGCCTTACCTGGCGAAGCGTATCTTGGAGTTTCTTGCCTTGGGTAACTTTAGTCAAGCATCTGTTATATAACAGATATTATTTAAATTGACCCACGGAAACAGTATTTTGAAACAAAATTGTCATTCCTTGAGCAGCAATTTAATAACTTAAATTTTGTGGTAACAAAGATTATATTTCCTTTCCCTCTGGCTGAAACAAGTCCTTTGTGTGTGTTCTGCCTACTTGTACTTCCTTTTGTCCAGGACTCCTGCTCACAACGGTCCTGGGAGACTGGCGGACGCTGACACGCATGTCCCTTTCTGAAGGGACATTTCCAAGGAGTAAAGCCAATCATTGCATTGTCCTCTTTACCTTGCCCCCAGTAACTCACTGAAGAATTCTGTGATTTCGTCTGGCCAAGGCTTTGATCTCAAAGCAAAGGACCAAAGGGAATGCTGAGGTCACTTCCCTGGTTAAGTCCTTGCTCTGTATCCCCCCCCCCTCCCCCGCACAGCAGAGGAACTCACTGCTCCTGCTCCAATGGAGAAACCAGGGAAACTGCTCCAGCGGGGGCCTCATGCTGACAGGGAGCTTCCTGCAGATCTGAGTGGTTACTCTACTCTAAAACCAGCAGGAAAGCAGTGGACTGTGAGGTCTCCGCTTGTCCCCTTGGCTCTGCTCCTGCGTGGTGCTAACTGGCGTGTCTTCCAAGCATAACAAGACAGGAACGTCAGTGAGAGCTACCAGCTCAGGTGCAGTGGTCTCCGTGTGGAGATGCCCTGGGCAGTCCCAAGATCCATGTGAAGAGATCAGCACTCGCCCTTCCTTCTGTTCCCTGACCAAGTCTGTGTGAAAGCAGATGTTCTAGTAGTTATAACTTGACATTGATTTGCAGTCAAGTGACCATATAAGGCACCTCCTGTGATAACAGAAACTGAAACTATGTTTGGGGAAGTTTCTGGCTGTTTAGCATATTCTTGAAACTTTCCACTTCACAGCTAGTGAACTAAAAAGTCTTTATGACTTTTAATTATGGCACAAAAATAAATCTCATCAAGATTTTCAACCAGGGGATCATTTTTGTTAACCCAGGGGCTGGTTTCTCCTTTTGTACCCCACAGGGTTGAGCACATGGGTGGAGATGTCACTCTTTGTCACATTTCTCCAGTGGAGCTGGGTTTATCTGGGGTCCTTGTGCACTGAAGTGCTATTTATAGCAGCAGGTAATAAGCTTAGATTCTACCTGAGAATTTCACAGAGGAAATATGGAGCGAGGCTCCAGGCTGTCAGACACACAAGCTCCCATCATTTCCTGACCGACGTGGGAGAATTCTAACTACCCACACTTGTTCATTGTGCACTCATGTGCAGACACCACTAGACTTGTACCTCTTGTCCAAGATTTTTGCCTTGTTTATTCTTAATAGTTGTCTGTTTCTTATGTAGTTTTTCATCTAGCTATAAGGTATAATTGTTATTGTTATTGCTTCTCAAAAGGCCCTGACTGGTGGCTCAGTGGATAGAGCATCAGCCTGGCATATGAATGTCCTGGGTTCAATCCTCAGTCAGGGCACACAGGAGACATGACCATCTGCTTCTCTTCCCTTCCCTCTTCCCCTTCTCTTCTTCTTCCTTCCTGCAGCCAGTGGCTCAGTTGGTTCAAACATTGGCCCCAGGCACTGAGGATAGTTCCACCAGAATGCAACAGCCTCAGGTGCTAAATATAGCTCAGTACTCGAGTCTTGGCCCCAGATGGGGTTGCCGGGTGGATCCTGGTCAAGGCACATTCTTACTATCTCCACTTCTCTCACCTAAAAAAAATAAAAAATAAAAAAAGGTTATGTACTCCCAGAATCATAATATAAATAGCTAATATACAGATACTTCATCTAGGTCTTCATAGTGAGTCTAAACCAGGGTGAATTGGAAACAATTAATTTTAAGCAAGAAATCAATTTTATAAAAGAAGATTTGTAGTATTACCAAAATTAAATGTATAGCTTTTATCAGTCCTTTTTCTTTTTTTTAATGTTTATTGATTTTAGAGCGAGGAAGAGAGAGAGGAATACAGGTCTGTTCCTGTATGTGCCCTGCCGGGATTGAACCAGCAATTAAGTCTAACCAATTAAGCTATCTGGCCAGGACCCTCTTATCAGTTCTTTTCCCTTCCTTGGGGAACATTAGCTTTCAGTGACTCTTGATAATTTGAGGATTACTCATTGGAGAGGAAAGTGACCAGTGAAGGTGAGCAGCTGCAGATGAGGTAAAAATACAAACAACTGTCTGTCTGTGCCGGAAGAACATACACCCTCACTTTAACTGGGTTAAAAAAAAAGAAAATAAATGGAATAGTCATCTCTGGTGTTAAAGGTGCAGGGAGTGGGCACATGCCCGGCAGTGTGGCACAGGCTAGGGTGCACAGCTCCTCCCACCAGGTGTCTGTGTGCAAAGCGCTTATCAAAGACTGTGGGCATCTTAGGAAAGGCTGGGAATAGTGCTTGTTAGTAGGGGCCAGTTAAGGGATAATCTTCAGCTGTTAAAAGTAATGAAGTATACTTCTATTTTTTTTGTTTGTTTGTTTGTTTGTTTGTTTTTTGGGGTTTTTTTTTTAAGATGGTATCTAAGTATTTTATCTTTATTTATTCATTTTTAGAAAGGAGAGAGAGAGAGGGCGAGAGAGAGCCAGAAACAGAGAGAGAGAAGGGGGGAGGAGCTGGAAGCATCAACTCCCATATGCGCCTTGACCAGGCAAGCCCAGGGTTTCGAACCGGCGACCTCAGCATTTCCAGGTCGACGCTTTATCCACTACGCCACCACAGGTCAGGCAGTATACTTCTATTTTTATACTTACTGTGAAATAAAAAAGTTTAGGTTACAAAAGAGTAGTGTAAAATAGATGTTTATGTATAACCTATGTTAATTATATAATATATATAGTTATATATGAGTGTGTATATGTCTAATATATACATACAGTTACGTGCAGGTGTGTGTATGTCTAATACAAATGGTTATGCACGAGTGTGTGCATGCGTGTGTCTGGTTCACTACACGCTGACACAGTCTAGGTGGGTGAATGCTGCCTTACCCACACCCCCTCCTCTCCGAGAAGATGCCCCACAGCACAGCTGCAGTGACGTGATGAGGTGCGGAGAGTAACTTCTGCTGTGCTCCACAGGACCGCAGCCGCATGTTCCGGGTGCAGTTCAGAGGCGAGTCCCGGCAGCAGGCCCTGGACTGCTGCAGCAGCTGCGTGCAGAGCTTGGCCCGCTATGTCCCCGTGCAGATGCCTGACAGCCGTGGCCAGGAGACCCAGCTGTGCATGCAGGGAGGCAGCGAGCAGGGCTGTGTGCTGGGCACACCCCTGCAGCGCGAGGTAGGTATGTCAGGACGCTGGCACTGCTCCCTGGAGGCCACGGTGACAGCGGGATTTGTCAAGTCCATCAGGGTTGTAGGTTAAAAGACTAATGTTAAGCACCTTATGTAAACTGAAGGCTGTTTTCATCATAGCAGTTAGACTGAGAAGGGTCCCAGCTGCTCTCTGGCTGTCACTCTGGAACAGTGGCAATCCAAATGTGGTCAATGGAACCCTTCCAGAGACTGTTCTGGGGACCCACGAAGTCTGTGTCATTCTAGTAATATTAAGATACTATTTACCCTTCACTTAGTGAATATTTGCGTTAATGGGACAAAAAGCATTGTGAGCGAAACTTGTCGCCATAGCACAAATCGGGCAGGAGTCCCAAATAGCACCAGATCCCTCTCCCAGCGCTGGCAGAACAAAGGTGCGCCTGCGCCCTGAAGCAGGTCAGAGGTAGGACACCTGCGTGGCTGCACTGGGGGTGGATGGGTGGCCTCACAGGACAGCAGCCCTACTGGAAAGAACACAAAGGATGCTGACTCGGCTCTGAGCACTTGGTGGATGTTTTCTTGGAAATGAACAGAGCGAGCCCATCATTTCAGGAAAACAACTGATAGCCTTTATCACCAGCGATGAAATAAGCTTCTCTCTTGATAGCCAGGAAGCATGACAGCTCCAAACTCAGGAAACTTCTGAGGCCACCGTGAATGGGACTCTTTGTACAATGGCATGACACAATGCATCAATGTTTGGAAAATCTGTACAGCTCAGGAAACCACTATTTTCCAAATGTCCCAATATATATGGTGCTGAAAAATCAGGCACGGGTAAGAAAAGGCCCAGAACAGACCCATGGATTTAGCATAATGTGGCTGTGATTTCAGATGCTAGGTTCCAACTAACCTTTAAGAAACTGTCACTTATTTTTTTATTTTTATTTATTTATTTATTTTTTACTTTATTTATTTTTAGAGAGGAGAGAGACAGAGAGGGAGAGAGAGACAGAGAGAGAGAAGGGGGGAGGAGCTAGAAGCATCAACTCCCATATGTGCCTTGACCAGGCAAGCCCAGGGTTTTGAACCGGCGACCTCAGCATTTCCAGGTCGACGCTTTATCCACTGCGCCACCACAGGTCAGGCTATTTATTTTTTTTAAAGAGAGTTTTTCTTTTTTTTTTTTTAAAGATTTTATTTATTCATTATAGAGAGGGGAGAGAGAGAGAGAGAGAGAGAAGGGGGGAGGAGCAGAAAGCATCAACTCCCATAGTATGTGTCTTGACCAGGCAAGCCCAGGGTTTTGAACCGGCAACCTCAGCATTTCCAGGTTGACACTTTATCCACTGTGCCACCACAGGCCAGGCAACTGTCACTTATTGAGTCTTAGTGTCTTGTGTAAGAACATCCACAGTGGTCTGAAAGGTGGTTTGAAGTATATCTGCCTCTTCCACCCACTGAAAACCTGGCTTCTCAGCCAAAGGGATATTTCAGTAGGCTGCATACAGACACAGATGGGCCCTGCCATCTGCCATTAGGCCAGACATTAAAGGGGTTTGCAGAAATCATTACATTTGTTTTAGTAAATATTTTTTCATGAAAATGTTTTAAATATTAATATGTTCATTATTTTTAAATGAATCAATATTTAAAACCATTTTAATTGCTAACATAAAAACATAAGGTAGATTTAACTCAAACTTAAAGGCTGTCTGGGGTCTTTATGATTTTCACTGTGTGAAGGGGTCTCGTGCTCAGAAGGCTGAACCACTGTTCCCAACATGCCCAGGGAGGACACACTGTCCCCAAGGCTGGCAGAGTGAGGGCTGCCTCTTCTCGTGGGATGAGATTCCTCTTCCAAGCTGGACTTTTTGTTACTCTAAGAAATGACTTCCCAAACATGGCTTTCCATAGCTTTGTCCGTTTAGTGCCCCTGAGATTCACTGGACCAAGATGGTTCACGTCTGCTGGTTTATCCCAAGTTCTTGTCACTCGTGACTTATGCGGGCAAACATGCACGTACAATACATTATGTTGTCAAGCCTTCCTCTGCGACACATGCTGCATGACTTCCTTTGGAATGTGTGGTGTTTGTCAGGCGGGTTACGGGTTCTAGCACTCTTTCCCTCATTTCAGGGTTTAGCACTCTTTCCCTTCGCTTGTTTCTGTGTGACCTTTTTTTTTTTTTTGTATTTTTCTGAAGTTGGAAACGGGGAGGCAGTCAGACTCCTGCATTTGCCCGACCGGGATCTACCCAGCACGCCCACCAGGGGGCGATGTTCTGTCCATCTGGGGCGTTGCTCTGTTGCAACCAGAGTCATTCTAGCGCCTGAGGCCACAGAGCCATCCTCAGCTCCCAGGCCAATGGAGCCTCGGCTGAGGGAGGGGAAGAGAGAGACAGAGAGGAAGGAGAAGGGGAGGGGTGGAGAAGCAGATGGGCGCTTCTTCTGTGTGCCCTGGCCGGAAATCGAACCCGGGACTCCTGCACGCCAGGCCGACGCTCTACCACTGAGCCAACCGGCCAGGGCCTGTGTGACCTTTTTTGGGACTTTGTCAACGCTGAAGCTGCTTTACTCATAAACCTTGGACCTTGTTTCAGACACTGCCTGCTCAGCTCCTGCTATATTTGTTAAGCACCCTCTGTACACATGGGACGGCATGAGTTCTTATCAGCTGCTTGATGGCCTAGGACTTGGCCTCTGCCCTCTAAATAGATGTCCTTTGTTGCATGTTTCACTAATTAGGCACTGGATCTAGATGACAGTACCCAGTGTTTGGGGGACAGCCGGAACCAAGTAGGGCCCTCAAATTGAGAAAACAGGTCTGGCATGCCTTACAAAGGTAATGAAGGCAAATGATGCCACACAGTTACCTAAAGGTAAAGATAAACCATCACTTTAATGTGAGGAGCCGACTCCACGGGGGTGAGCCCCAGCAGTGCGGAAGGTTGGGTGTTAAAGGCCAGTCCAAACATCTGGTTAGAGATGTCCCCAGCCTGGCTGTCACTGGCTCCTCTCTTTTCTCAAGTTCTGCTAGACGACAGAGTATGGTGTTGTACAGATGATAGACTTTGGCACCAGAATGGATCTGGGTTTGAATGATGGCCTGACCAGCAGCTCCACAGTCTGATCTCATGCAGGTTTGAAGTGCTGTGCTGGCAGGAAGCGCCTGGGGTTGTGTCTGCCAGCATGGCTCTCATTCCCAACCTGCCTTCCTCTGCGTGTGCACACACCAGTGCCCTGGTCAGTCAGCACGAGTTGGAGCTCCAGAGTACGCAAGGCTGTGACAGGATGGTGTCAGGTACAGAGAAGACAAAGCTGTGGGCGAGCTCACCACAGCAGACACATCTGATTACAAGCAGTCCAAGGCTTGCCCTTAGCAGCTATTGTTCCAAGCTGGTGCCATGCTCCCTCTCCCAATACAGCTCATGATGAAAAGCTGGGGTCGGGTCCCAGTCACCCTGCTGCTGTCCTGAATGCAGGTGTGTCCTTTACCCAGCACCTCTATGTTTCTATAAAATAGTTCTCTCTTTGCAAATAGATAAATCCTTATGTATTTCACTTTCTTGAATCATTTTGTGGCTATTTGGTTTTTGCTTTTCATTAGCCTTGCAGTTTTGCTAATTGTGGCTTAACCAAGTGTTTCTCAACCTGAGGGCTTCTGGGCAACCCAGCCTCCTCCCGGCCAGGATGGCAAGTCTGAGGGGAACTCCTCCCTCCGTAAGCAGCCAGTGGGCTCCTGCCGTGTGCTCAAAACCTCATCCTGCCACTCATCCGGCCTGTGAGTAGGCCGTCTGCCTCATCCGGGAGCCACCCCACCTGCCTCAGGGACTTGGTCACACTTGGCTATTTAGTGCTTGTGGCATACAGCTTCTGGTCATCTTTTCAGCTGTTTGAAGAACATTTTACGAGCTGAACTGATTCGTATCCTAGGAGAACATCAAACACCAGAGCTGGAAGGGACAGGGCGCTCAAGTACGGCTCTTAGGGTTATAGATGAGGAAACTGGAAATGGGGCTTGCATTAGCACCCCTTCCCTTTGTCCTCCCTGTGATGTTAGTGACCTTGTTTTGTCTGTTCTGTCCTTTCTCTGTCCCCTCACCCTGGTTCTGATGGTTCCAGATCGACCTTTCTGTTGACACCCGTTGACTAGCACCAGTCACTTCCAGACAAAATTTGGCACCTGTGACTCCTGGTGGCCAGAGCACACTGGTAACAGGATGAGGTGCCAGGCAGAATCTTGGTCTCACACTCCTGCGGTGGGACACCTGTCTGGAGCCAGCACTGTAGCAGCTACAGGACCAGCAGTACCAGACCTACAGGCTGCATCCAGAAGTCAGAGGTGGGGCTCTTGTCCATTCTCGCTGTTAGCGGAAAGCAGCCCTCACAGCCTTTCCCGTCTCCAGCCGCCTTTTCCATCTTGTTAGGGGTCTGCCTGGAACACGTTCCCCGTATGCTGCCCGGGAACAACCCCTTAGCCTCCTTGGAAACCACACACACTCTGGGGTGGGTCTGCACACAGGCGTGGACATCCCTCCAGCTCATCCCTGCACTGGCCTCAGCTCAGCACTGCTTGAGCCGCATTCCCTACTGAGCTGTGTGTTCTTGGGGCCGGACCTCTGTCAGGTGCTCTGTGGTTCCTTCCTTTTATCACCACGGCGTCCAAGAACTTAGAATGTCTAAAACTAGGTTTTTTTAAAACCAGGTTTTAGTTAAAAAAAATATATGGTTATCTTGCAATGATGGGGTTTTTTCTTTTCCCTGCTTTGCTTTTCTGCAATGAGTATGTATTACTTGAGTAATGATTTTTAGGTGACAAATCATGACATTCAAAAGCTGAGTCGTATAGATTGTCCCTCAGCCTCAGCCAGTGGTCCTGGGTCCCGGTCTGGGCTCTGACAGCCAGGCATAACAGGTTGGTCAGGAAGCAGCAGGGACAGCGTCAGGCACCAAGGAGGCCCAAGTGCAGGGCAGAAGCCTCAGGTGTATCAACTCTGCATAGCTCTGCTGCGGTCTGTTAGTAACAGCCTGGCTGGAACCAGGACAGGTCGCCCAACAGGGGTTTCTCCTGGTGTTTGGCTTTTGAACAGGAATGCCTGTTTCCATCTCTGCACTGGCCAGTGTTTACGGTTGTGTTCTAATTGTCAGTTGTCTCATTCCAGTTGACCTGGGAGCCAGAGCAGCAGCTGTGCGCACCAGCCGACACTGGGGCTCCTGGAGGAAGGACCTCAGTGACCCAGCTAGCTCAGGTAGAGCCTGGTCCATGTTCTCCATGTTCAGTTCTTATCACAGAACACAGTGATCCTGAGAATCGTATACCTCTGTTCACTGTTCACCCCCTTTTTCTAGAATAGTGACCTGGTGTGCCATTATGGAAGAGGGTAGAGATAGCCAGGTCATTTTTTTTTTTAAGTGATAGGAGGGGATATAGACCCCCCCACATGCACCCTGACCAGGAGCCACTTGGCAACCTCTGTCTGGGGCTGATGATCGGACCAGTTGAGCTATCCTCAGCACCTAAGGCTGACGCTTGGACCAATCAAGCCACTGGCTGTGGGAGAGGGAGAGAAAAGGGGGAGAGGGAGGGGTGGAGAAGCAGATGGGTGTTGCTCCTGTGTGCCCTGACCAGCAATGGAACCTGGGATGTCCGCACATAGGGGCCTATGCTCAATCCACTGACCTGACCACCAGGCTGAGCCAGGCCATCCTCATCCTCATCCACCCTGCTGTATTAGCCAAGGTACAGACTGAAGAACTCTCCTAAAGAAGCAGGAGGGTGGCTACAAGTTTTTCACCCACCTGTCCATGAGAGAGCTAACCTCCCTGATGTATGAAGATTTTACACCCAGTGATCTGTTGAATTTACTTATGCTCAGGGTGACTTCTGCCTTAACTGTCCTCAAATAGTTGTTTTCACCCGGCTCTCAGTGTGAAAAGTTTGAAATACACTGGCCTATTGTGTTAGCCTTTATATATGTGAGAAAGAATTACCACTTTCCCAGAAACAGGAATAAAGGGAAGAATGTCAATTTGACTGAAATTTGAGAGCTGTTTTAAGACAAATCACTGTGAAGTCGGAGTAAGATCAGTGATGGTTTCTGTCTGGGCAAACTTTCAGTGTTGAGATCTCAGCTTGGAACGTGGAGCCAGGAGGATTCGACTGTTCCCACACTCCCCTCTCCCCATGCCATTTGCTGTTCCCAGAGTCCTGCACAACCTGGTCCTTGGTCTCAGCACCCGCACCTGCTCACTGCGGCCCTGGGGCATCCACAGCAGGCTCCGCCAGCCCCTCAGCTTCCCACAGAATTCTGAATGGAATTCGTCAATATTCAAGCATGAGTTTTCTTTTTCATGTATCAAACTTCTAGAAGTGGTAGAAAAAAGAAAATATGGGTGTTTTTTTCCATTTGGCTAACCACTAATTCAATATAAATAGACAATCAGAGAATAAAGGACTTGAGTGGTTTTCCTGGAATAACTCAGGGACTAGGACAGGAAAATAAAAGCCTTGGTCTGGCGGCAGCAGACTTCATACACTGCTCACAAAGATTAGGGGATGTTTCATAGCTTAATATTCATTTTGAAATATCCCCTAATTTTTATGAGCAGTATAGCTCCTGTTTGTAGCTTCACATTTCCATTGAGGTGAGAGGTTAATTGAATCAAAGTGGCTGAGGACAGTAGAGGTAAAAAAAAATCCTGAAACAAGGCAGGGTGTGACGTCCTTACTCAGGACGTGTCAGCCTCAGTGAGGGGTCACCGTAGCCCAGTCCCTTACCTTGTAGAGAAGAGCCATGTGCCAGCCAGGATGAGCACCAGGCTGGGAGCCCAGACTTGTTGCTCTTTGCCCTAACTCTGGACAAGTCTTCCTAAGAATGCAAGTTAACAAACCTTTTTGGAAAGTAATTTAGCAGTAGAGATCAAATTCAGTGCCGTGTCTATTACCTATAATTCTAGTTCTCTACACACACATACATGTAAGGGTGCTGTTCACATGTTGTTTATAGTCACAAAGCTGGGACCAACACAGGTGGTCACTGATAGGGTGCCGAGTGAGTCAAGTGTGAATTGACCACAGACAGGACAAAAGTGCAGCCAGCAGGGATGACGTACAGCCCTGCCCACTGCCGCGAAAAGACAGTCATGCTCCCATTTCTCTCCTTTCTACTGTGAGGTACAGTCTGAGAAGCTGGTTTCGATTTAGAGAAGTTTCTATGACAGTCTCTAGACAAGTGGCAGCTGATACACACAAGCCTTGCCATCCACAGAAAAGGTGGAAACCGCCCGTCTGAGGGGTCCACGGGAGGAGGAGGTAAGGCGTAGCGACCACAGAGCTGCAGCCAGCAGCTAGGTCACTGTCGCCGTGTCTCTGCCTTTGACTAGCATGCCAGGCTTTAATTTGAACTCTCCTAATACTTCAATATCGGCAACTTAGTCAACTGGTTTTAAAACACTGCAAGTTACCAAAGAAGACACAGGGGAAACTAAGCCTGTGAACAAATGCTCAACAATCTATGCCTTCCTTCATTGGACAAAGGGAAAGCTACAAGGAGTGCAGAACGTAGATCTGATTCCTGGGGCATGGGGCGTCTCAGGTCTGACAACAAAGGTCGGCAGCCCGAGGGATCCTCTGGGTGTGGAGTGACGAAAGGTCTCATGTTCTGATTGTGCTCATGGTTCTGATCCTGTCCCTATTTGTTCAACCTTATGGCCAGGACCAGACAAAAACACAGGTGAGCTCACCATGTCCTTTGGACAGTCAGCTTGCGACCCCTCTTTATTACATTCAGAGCTGGTTCCCACATGAGCTGCTCTTGCCCATCCCCCTACCTGAGTTCATTCACTGAGGGGTTTCTTACCAGTCCTCGCAAGGTTATCAGCACAGTATGCTTCATTAAAGCAGGATCTTAACTTGGCAAGTCATCTCCCCAATAGGCTTGAAATATCTGAGGATACAAGCTTATCTTGTATCTCATGTAGATTTAGAAACATTAAGTAAAGGAGTCCTATAAATCTAATTACAATTTAGCACTAATTTTTGGTGTGTGTTCCCTAATCTTTCCTTGAGGCATAGTTTCCCTGTGTTCTGTACTGGGTGCTGCTTTCCTGTCACCTCTAACGACCTACCCTCTGCACCCAGGCTCTCCTGTCACCTCTAACGACCTACCCTCTGCACCCAGGCTCTCCTGTCACCTCTTAACGACCTACCCTCTGCACCCAGGCTCTCCTGGCACCAGAGGAACTGCCCCTCGTTTACCAGCGAGCTGCGTGGGATGCTGAAGAGCTGGGCCCCTTCCTGCGCTGCTGCCTCCTGGATCGTCACTTCCCAGCATTCGTGGAGGATGTGGAAAAGGAACTGGGCAAGCTCACGGGACTGAGAAATTAGCAGCCTGTGGATGTGAGACTCACGTTTCTGCCTCAAGATGAAAGAAGATAGCTAGTAGAATAAAGACTATTATTCCAAACACCTTTTATCAATGTTTTATTTTTAAAAACAGGTGAGTCCACTTTTTTGTACATCATTGCACATCAACAAAACACAAGTACATGCACCTGTGGTTACACAGAACCCTGATGGGTGAGAAGACCTACACTCAACCATTAACTAAATGTGAAAAATACAGTGTCAATCCCAAAGCATAACTAGTTGCATAGACTACCATGCTAGAACATTTCAAGATCATTGAAAACTAAAGGGAAATTATAAAAGTTTGCCTTAATTAAATGTACAATAAGGTTCAACACATCGGTGCAAAAGGATTGAAGAATTTACATAATTAAACAAATGAGAAAATAATCGCTTGAAAGCAATCATACATATACAGTGGTACCTTAAGATACGAACAGACCAACATACTTTTTTTAAGATACAAGCTGCGACTCGATCCGTATTTATGTTCGAGATCTGAGTGAAATTCTGAGATACGAGTCATGATTTGAGAAGCTGCCGCTAGTTGGCGCGTTGGCGCACGGGTCCAGTATCGGCAGTTTGATATATGAGTTGACTTACGAGCTCGGTTACAGAACGAATTAAATTGTATCTCAAGGTACCACTGTACTGTAATTCATTATAGCCATTTAGTGGACTTAGTCCTGCTTCTTGTCAGTCGTAGGTTAAGCCCTTATATTATAAATTTCAGTTTATATTACTCATCTTTTTGTACCAGAACTGCACAATTTCCTCATCTGACAATACAATAAGCAGTGATATCAGCAGCTTACAAGTGAAAGAAGCATTTATTTTAATTCAGATTTCTCCCACCCCAAAAATATAAATATATATATTTATACTGTATAGATCTGTTGGTTTGCTGTACTTACAAAATGTACCACTAGATGGCGGCAGTGCACTTCAGAGCTTTGCCAATCGAACAGCTGCAGGAAGTAAAATACGCGCATGCATGATCCCACCCTCAGAGGACCTTTCCACTTCTATAGAAACATCTTCATAAAGGAAAAGGAAGCAACATTCACAGCACATCAAGCCCAAAATAGTTTACACCTTCTACAGTGAAGCATTGTTTGCAGTGTACCTGCCGGGTCACCCTTACAGGAGAGGCTAAATAAGGCATGCTTGAGATGGTTGTTGTGGTGTTGCTCACTTAGGGGAGAGAACTGAGAGGTCCAAGCAGAAAGTTTAGCAGGTCGTGTTGCCACCACTTTCAGAAACCTAAAGATCTGTCAAGAAAGAAAATTTGGCAATTAAAAGGGAGTATGCACTGTCATTTAAGAACCCAGCACCACACACAACAAAGCTCTGTCTCAGACAGCAAGCAAAGGGATTAATTGCAGGGATGTGCTGTGCAACTCCCATCTCCATGTGCCTGGCCTGCAGACACGAGGAGCTGACTGGCCCCTGGGAATGCCCCCCTCAGAAGGTGACAAACAGCAGCAGAGTGTTACTTCACAGCACCCTCCACATTCTGAAATGGCACTCCTGTAAACGGGAGATTGGGTGGCCAAGGAGTCCCTTCCCACCACTCGGGACAGCTTCCACCAGTGACACCATGTCCTGAAGGACTCGTAACATTTTTAAAACTTCTAAAGAAGGCCATACTTACATTATAAGTAGTACCTAATTTGTGTTTCTCTGGCGCAAGTTTTTATCTTTGTGATTGTTGGTAGAGTTGGTTTTCCTTTGGAGGAAAAAATTATATGACAAGAATTAAAGTCAGCAGCAACCTCTGGAAGTCTACCACATGGAAATACGGGGACTCTCACTATGCTATCCCTGGTGTGGGAGGAAAGTCCACTGCACAAGATCAGTACATCAGAGTACTCCCTGGGTCAAGTGCCTACAGACCCTCAAGGGAGCCTTCTGACTCCCAAGGCAGACAACGTACAGGTAAATTTCCCTCTGATCGATAAACCAGTTACGATAAAGGTTAGAATAGTATTTTCTCTCTACTGAGTGCCACTGTCTCTTTTCTCAAATGATGATACTCAATTCTGAAATGATGGCATTTAACTACTATGAATAGTTTGGTTCCCAAGTCTAGGGCACTCTAATCCTGGACTGATCCACATTTGCAGTTCCATCTCCTAAGATACACAGAATTATAATAGAGCCAGTTATAGTCCACTGGAATTGAACAGAACCAGCGGTCTCTGACATACTGGTAATTTTCCACATGATTTAAGCATATGGGATGTGCAAAACTTAGAAGCAACCTTGTGGGTGGCACCCCACTTTATACTCCTGCTGAAACAAAGTTGGATGCCTATCCTGGGAATCAAACAGCCTTGGCCCACTGTGTGCCACACTGCGAGCCGGCACTGCAACACTCATGTCCACTCCTGTCTCCCTGCATCCCAGCTACCCCAGCAGACTAACCCACAAACGCACAACAATTCAATCACAAACTAACCAATGCCCAGTGGAATACTTACATTGGCCCAGCTGGTTCATCATCTGCACGAGTGTCCAGTGTGTAAATGGCCCAGGGAGAGAGGAGGAGAAAGGAGAGAAGCGTGAGAGGCCCAGCAAGCACAGTGGCAGACATGGCTATTTACAGCATTTACTCAAGGCCATTCCGGCAGGGGTGCACACACTCATGGATTTACCACTTCTAGATTCAAGGTTTTAATGGCAGATATGTTGTTTCGATGGTTTTAGTTAACACTTTGAATGCTGGTCATGAAAAACTGCAACTGTAGTGGACAGATAGTCGCAATGTCATCACACTCATCTTGTCCCCAAGTTCCAGTGGTTCACTCTTAAATAGATGAGAGACAAACCAACATTTCAGTTGTAAAATCCTGCTGTTTGTTTTCTTCTGGTGAATGCATGGGCAATTTAGCTCCGCCCTATGCTGGAGCTGGATGCGGCTCATCCTCCTTCCACAGCGCAGCTCCTGCTGCGCTGGGCTCCAGTCTGACAAGACTGAGGAAGAGGAAGCCGCACAGTTCAGCCTAACACTGGGTCGGCCAGGCTGGGCTGTGCCAGCAGCAAGTGCACAGAACAAGAGGAGGACCTGTGACACCGCAGGGACAGCTGAGTAGTGGAGACATCTCTCTAGAAAAGACTTCAGACATGGACAGGTTCACTCCTGTGCACCCTGGCCAAAACCAGAACCCAAACCTAGGTCAGAAGCTTTTTTTAGATCAAAAAGCTTCCAATATCTGAGTTTAGAAACCTTATTAAATTGGTACTTTATGATTCTGATTTATAAGTTTTTCCTTCTTTTTTCAACTAAGGGCAACTTGGTCCCACTCAAGCAGGGATATTCCTACAGAGAATGTTGTTGTTAAAGGCCCACAAAGGGGAGGAAACAAGTGAGTGCTCTTAGTCTGTTCATATTTTACAGAAGTCAGGTAGACTAATGATTCAAAATGGTTTGATTTCACTGAAGCCTTCTAGAAAAACTCTCAGCAGGATTCCACAAGGAGCTTGGTGCACATGAAGCAGTTATGGAGGTACAGTCTTGGTGCAGGCGCCCGCAGGAGCACATGGCGGGAGGGATGTCTGTCAGAGGGACACTGCTCCACCTGTTCCTCTGAGGCTACGAGAGGCAAAGCCGCTGCCAGCACACACAGTGACTGGAGCAAAAAAAAAACCAAACAAACAAACAAACAAAAACCCCCCAGAAACCAACAACTTAGTCAAAACAGGCTAGTGACACACCAGTGTCCACAGGATTCGATTACTGACAACAGTACTCTCAAAAATACAGAGAACACACTAAGACTAGGACACACAACATACGTGTGCTGTGTGTATACAAAGACGTCGGTGCTCAGACACACAAGCCAGCCTCAATCCTCCCTTGCTGCAGCACCCTGACGCGCTCAGCATCCCAGCCAAGCCAGCTCAGCTACATGCTAGGAGCTAAGCACTTGGGGACTCACAGGAGAAGACACAGAAGCAAACAGAGTATGCTTAGTGCTTTGGTTATGCACCCAGAAATACAAATTTCTAAAGCAAGCTAGCTGGTTTGAGAACATTGCCAATCTATCCCAAGTTTAAAAGAAAAAGCAGGGAAGGGGAGTTGCAATGGCCAGGCCAATTCTTTTGAAAGCTGGATGCTGTCAGCACCAACCCCAGCCCGTCACACCGCCACCTTCTCTCTCTTCTGTGGGGGAGCCCTGGTGTCTGACGAGGAACGTCAGTTTCCAGCCTGCATTGTGCAAAGGGCTGCAGTGAGCTGCAGCCACCACGGCACTGGTCTGGCTGTCATGCTTTGAGTGGGAGCAGCTGCTGTCCGTACTAGTGTCTCCCAAGTCCACTTTCACATTTACAAGGAGCAAAGAAAACAGCCCATGTCCCCTGTGTCCCTGGACTGAACCACTACCAGCAGCACCGCTCTCCCCTTACAGGCCAGACAAAAACAAATCGACCCTTCATGGGGAAGTCAGGAGAGAGGGAAAGAACAGAACTACAGAAAAAAAGTACAAAAATCAAAGTAAATGAGGATTAAACAGCAAACTGAAATCCAAATTAGTTGTGAAAGTGAATGAAGTAAACTTGAAAAGTGTTAACATTATGAACTGTGCACCATATAGACTGAAGCGGAGATTAAACAAACTCCAAAAGCATGCATATTGCTCACTTACCACCGTATTTTAAGTGTTTGATGCAATTGAAGGGGGGAAAAAAAAGAAGTCATAGTAACCGACAGATATCAAAATACCCCAAACCCTCAGGCCAAAGGACAGCTGCTTAAACAATGACTGTTCTGTCCACCTGGGTGTTACAACACTGACTTAGGTGAGCGGAGGGGGTTGGGGGGAGGACACAAGATGTTTCTGGAATCATCTCTTCAGTGGGCCACCAGGCGGAGCTGTTGCACACACCATTTTCCTGCGTGGTCTTCCCAACCAAATGCATTGGAGCCCCCCCCCCCCCCCCAGGTCCTCCTGCCCTAACAGGTTACCTAGTGGAGTATCACCTCCCAAAACATGGCTTTAGCGTCAAAATGACCAAGAATGGACTGTTGAACCTCACTCTTCTTTTACTGCCTTCGTCTCGGTATGAATGGGGCTTTAGGGTCTCTAAACCCATGCAAATTCTGCCTGAATTTATGTCATCTCCTCCCTTGTTTGGTCCTACTGTAGCTTTTCCATAAGGGAACTGGTTACTGGTCCAAATGACCCTTAGTTAAGAGACAAAGAACGTGTGTTGTACATGTTTAAAGTCACACTTTTTTCAGCATTCACACGCTACCAAATGTACCCAACTGATAGATTTTAGGTTTGGCTACATCAGAGCCACTAAAAATGCCCCCCACCCCAAATCTCTCTCTCTCGGTCACTTAAAGAAAGATCCCTTTGACTGACTTATAAAAATTATCCCCCTAATGTGAAAAGAGAGAACTCTTTGATATCAGCACTTTCCCTAAATTTCATGCGGGGTCCAGTAAACTGAAGGCCCTCACCACTAAGCAGATTCACCCCCATCTCCACATGGGCTTGGGGGGGACTTGAAAGCACTCCCACTCTCCGGGAGCATCAGTGGGGCCCACAGAGGGAGAGCGCCAGCTGCACTCCACTGCAGACACGGAGGGAAACACACCTCCACTCTCCGGGAGCATCAGCGGGGCCCACAGAGGGAGAGCGCCAGCTGCACTCCACTGCAGACACGGAGGGAAACACACTCCCACTCTCCGGGAGCATCAGCGGGGCCCACAGAGGGAGAGCGCCAGCTGCACTCCACTGCAGACACGGAGGGAAACACACCTCCACTCTCCGGGAGCATCAGCGGGGCCCACAGAGGGAGAGTGCCAGCTGCACTCCACTGCAGACACGGAGGGAAACACACTCCCACTCTCCGGGAGCATCAGCGGGGCCCACAGAGGGAGGGCGCCAGCTGCACTCCACTGCAGACACGGAGGGAAACACACTCCCACTCTCCGGGAGCATCAGCGGGGCCCACAGAGGGAGAGCGCCAGCTGCACTCCACTGCAGACACGGAGAGAAACACACCTCCACTCTCCGGGAGCATCAGCGGGGCCCACAGAGGGAGGGCGCCAGCTGCACTCCACTGCAGACACGGAGGGAAACACACCTCCACTCTCCGGGAGCATCAGCGGGGCCCACAGAGGGAGGGCGCCAGCTGCACTCCACTGCAGACACGGAGGGAAACACACCTCCACTCTCCGGGAGCATCAGCGGGGCCCACAGAGGGAGAGTGCCAGCTGCACTCCACTGCAGACACGGAGGGAAACACACCTCCACTCTCCGGGAGCATCAGCGGGGCCCACAGAGGGAGAGTGCCAGCTGCACTCCACTGCAGACACGGAGGGAAACACACCTCCACTCTCCGGGAGCATTAGCGGGGCCCACAGAGGGAGAGTGCCAGCTGCACTCCACTGCAGACACGGAGGGAAACACACCTCCACTCTCCGGGAGCATCAGCTGCACTCCATTGCAGACACGGAGGGAAGGCTGCAGGTCTACTCTCTTGGAGAATCACTGTTTAGTGTTTTCAGAGACACAGTCAAGAGGTGAGTGAAATGGGAAAATGCCCTTATCTGGCTCCACGGCTCACCCATGACTGAAAAGATGACATGCAGATCACCACCTATGAGATGCACACCGACCCACAGAGACGTAACAAGGGCTAATGGAATTCAGACACGTCCCACTGTCCCGAGTATATGCCTGTGAACAAAAAATCACGTGGCCCACCCTCTCCATTTTTTCTGGAAGTAACTAAATGTTAACCCTAAGTACTTTCCATGTGAGAAATCTAAAGCAGTATTTGCTTTTCTAGTGAAATGTATTTATACTAAACTCCAAGTTCCAATCTGTGTTTTTACCTTTTTTATACTGTTCACTCAGTGTTTCTGTAAGAGGGGCTGCGTTACCAAGAACTCACAGACCTTCCCCACCCCCAAATGATGAGTGTTATATGAACTTTTCTAATATGAAAAAAGTTCAGTGAGTCAGAATTAAATCATAGGTATTAGCTTGAAAATAAAGTACCTATTTGGCAGAAAAAAGGTATGTCAGGCCTGTAAAAACCCATTTTCATGATGGCAAAAATAACACAGAGCAACAGATGGGTGGTTGACAGGTAAGAATTTGTCTCTAAAACTCCAAATTTGTGCCAGATACCATGTTTTGAAATCATTTGTTCCAACAGGAGTGCTTCACAATCTCCACAGGAGCGAGGGCACAGGGAGAAAGCGCCCGGGGGGGGGGGGGGTCGCTCCCACATGGACTGCACAGGAATTGAGGGAAACTGGCTGAGTAAGAAAATTCACTGAGAATAAACTTTTTTAATGATTACTTCCACAGCACAGAAGGACACAGAGGGCAGGGGTGGAGCAAGGATCGAGAGAAGGAGGTGGAAACAGGGGGAAGGAAGCACTGGGATGGAAGTGTGGGGGCAAGGGTAGTCCAGAGCCGGACGGGGCGGCACACGGGCCGTGGTGTGCGGGGCACAGCAGACAGCGTACAGCTCACTGCGCACAGCTCCAGCGTCCCAGACCTTCTACCCACTCAACAACGAAGTAAACACTGTTTGCGTTCCTCTCACGGGCGACGAGGCAAGAGTTCCTCCACACTCACCCTGAGTCATCTCATTATGTAGGACTCGTTCCCTGTCTACAATGACGCAGCTTACAAGCAGCAGCTTCCGCCCAGGAGGCAGTAGACATCACCCATGCCACCTGGCCCATCTGAGGAGGCTGGGGCCTCTGCCAGGAACATGCTCAGCCAAGGTCACTACCAAGGGTGGCAGCCAGCCTCACCATAAATTAAAAAACTGGTTTTGACGCCCACCTTTGCCTCTTCCTGACTTTTTGCTTCTTGACATTTCCAAAAGGAAGGCTGACAAAGGAGATACTTAGGACGTAAAAGCATCTTGAGGGGGTGACACAGGCCTTGTCAAGAGTGAAGCACAAATGCTCCCAAAGAGCCCGCACTGAAACCATAGTCAACTTGCCCCTTCACGCTCAGTGCTAAGCACAAGTGTCTGCCCAGGAGTCCTGGTTTGCAATAGGGAAGAGAAAAATCTACAGACAACCTCAAGAAGGCAGTTTTACCCCACAGAACAGCAGCACTTCCGTGGGCCCAGGAGTAGAAAGCAAAAACCCTGGACTCCATGTCGCAGGCAGCTGGTCCACTTCTTTCAAACGCCCGTGTGCATTGCGGCACGAACACCTGAAGGGTCCACAGGAGTCCCTTGTGCATCATTAGTTTTAACAAAAACCTGCCACCAGCCTCACTCCACTGCTCGCTCCACCCGGTGCAGGCAGGGGCAAGGAGCTGCTGAGGACATAGGGAAGGCGGAGAAGTGGCTGCTGCTCTCAAACCCAACCTTCCAGAGGGCCGCCCTCTGCCCGAGGAGTGCAAGACCTCCCTTAGTGCTGTCCCCGAACACCAGTGGGCGCTTCAGAGCCACCACTCGGCCACAGCCACAGCAACGTCCGCAGGGCAGGCACAGCACCCAGGTGCACAGCGCAGGCCCGCAGGCCCGGAGCAGCCACAGCAGAGCTGGTGTTTTCTCCCTCCCCCACCTCCCCACTCTCCTCACCCCTCCCCCAGCAGCCTCCACTCAGCTAGTCAGTGACAGGCAGGTGATGGTCATGGCTGGCAGGCCAATAAATTTGCTTTTGCTGTGATGTTACAGCATGGGTGGGGAGGGTAGCTAAGAACTACTGATGCACGTGTCCGTCAGGAGCCCCCCAGCTATAATCACAGGGCTAGAAATGGGACGTCCGTGACAAAAATTATGAAAATTTCCCAGGACTTTCCCAATTCTAAGTGTGTCCAACAATGTAAGAATGTTGTTCTTTCCAACGTTTAACAATTCTCCATGGTTCTGGTGCTATGGTCAGCCCTTCTCTGACTCCGTGTTAGTGCTCAGCTCTCTCTGTCGTAAACTGGGGGAGGTGACCAGATGCTCTCCACCATGCTCTTCTCTGAGACGCAGATAAGTCAGATGGGTCAATGGGAGGTGCTGGCTTCACCTGCTCAAAACCTCCTGAAGGAACACAGCCTTCCTGACAACAGTCTGACTGGACGGGGCACTGACCAACAGGGCTACGCCAGTAACCACGTGACAACCAGTCAGGTACCCTGTATCTGCCTGGGAGGCCAGGCAGTCTGCAATCTTGGGGTGGCTTCTACAGTTGACTTAAAACTGTCCTCCAGCGGCCCTGGCCGGTTGGCTCAGTGGTAGAGCGTCGGCCTGGCGTGCAGAAGTCCCGGGTTCGATTCCCGGCCAGGGCACATAGGAGAAGCGCCCATCTGCTTCTCCATCCCTCCCCCTCTCCTTCCTCTCTGTCTCTCTCATCCCCTCCCGCAGCCAAGGCTCCATTGGAGCAAAGATGGCCCGGGCACTGGGGATGGCTCCTTGGCCTCTGCCCCAGGCACTAGAGTGGCTCTGGTCACAACAGAGCGACGCCCCAGAGGAGCAGAGCATCGCCCCCTGGTGGGCAGAGCGTCGCCCCCTGGTGGGTGTGCCGGGTGGATCCCGGTCAGGTGCATGCGGGAGTCTGTCTGACTGTCTCTCCCCGTTTCCAGCTTCAGAAAAATACAAAAAAAAAAAGACTGTCCTCCAGCTCAACCTGCCTGATACAAGGCTGTGGGCAGGCGGGACCGGAGTCTGCAAGGACAAAGCTTGTCATCACAGCTCTCCATGCCTCATCTTAGGGGTGGTTAGTGAGAAACCAACACAAGACTCTCCCTTTGGGATTGAATCCCAACACCCTTAGGATCTACTATGGGAGCCTGGACACCACTCAGCAAGCAACCCCAAAGTGACAGGGGTCTTGCAGAGATGCTCTTACCATCCGGAACTTCATCTGGCCTCTTCCTCTTCTCATACACGACAATGATCACCACGAGGATAATGATTTCGGCCAGGATTCCCAAGAAAGGCCAGAGTGGGGCCAGGTGGCTCCGTACCCTGAGAACGGTGACTGCGATGTCACTGCCAATGGAATTGGTAGCATTGCACTGATACTCGCCAGGGTCTTCGTTGATATGGAGACTTGTGATGCTCAGCTCAGTGTAATTGTCCTTGTTGGTGATGAAGATGCGGCCGGAAGCATTGAAAATGTCCTGCTCGGGCAGAAGTGAGAACACACAAAGGTCAGAGGATATGACTCAATGCCCAGTACAGAGTAACACTGTTCTCCATTCTCAGCAGGACAGTGGCTGGATGAGGGAACAGTGTCAGTGCCATTTTGTCCAAGGAACTCGGCATACTTCATTACTGACTTCAGTATCAACAACAGTCAACAAGCATCCGAGAGACAGAGTCACACCTTCCGGTGGGAGTCCTCCAATCTCCCCTACATCTGTTAGTGAAGGGTGCTGGCCTGCAGACCTGCAGAGGGCTGAGTCCCACTGCCACCCACACAGAAGACAGAGCAAGGACAATTCTTCGCTCCCCTTGCAGGCCATGGGTGAGGGGACGGGAGGTAAAACTGGAATTTTGGACTGGACTGGACTAAGCTTTGTAACAACAGAGAGATCTAAGAAAGCTATAGGATTTGTCCAGAAACAGAGTCTAGAAAACTGCTGAAATCAGTGTCTAGAGAAAATTGAAAGCATTTTGTATCAGCACTAACCAAGTTTAGGGTGTTCAACAAAAACAGTTTTCAAAGGCACAGGCCCAGAAATAGCTTTTCTTTCCGGATCCTACTTTCATTAAAAAGGGTTCTGTCCCCTAATCAGTGGTCGGCAAACAGCGGCTCGTGAGCCACACGCGGCTTTTTGGCCCCTTGAGTGTGGCTCTTCCACAAAATACCACGTGCGGGTGCTACCTTGATAAGGAATGTGCCTACATATATAGTTTAAGATTAAAAAATGTGGTTCTCAAAAGAAATGTCAATAGTTGTATTGTTGATACTTGGCTCTGCTGACTGATGTACAGCCTGAGAGCAAGATGAAGTAACAATGTCTGATTTTAAATAGTTT
Organism: Saccopteryx leptura; assembly: GCF_036850995.1. Lineage (NCBI taxonomy): Eukaryota > Metazoa > Chordata > Mammalia > Chiroptera > Emballonuridae > Saccopteryx > Saccopteryx leptura. Next base: position 127,157,238 of record NC_089508.1, read on the forward strand.
TCAAAGTACAACAGATACTTAAGATTTCCCAGTCATGTGAACAGAAAATAAAATGGCCACTGAGGACCCCCAGCCTGCCCTCCCTCCAGGGGCCACTCGGGAGAAATGGGTGTTTCCCTGCCAGCTCAGGGCCTGCGGAGGGGACACCACACAGCTTTGGCACCTTCCATCCAAGGACTCCTGAACTCTAGTCGTCCCTGTTCACGCCAGAGCCCTCAGCACCACCAGACAACATCACTAGGAGTTACAGAGTGGGAAAACAAATGGACTTCAAGGTTTTTACAAAGCGGATTTGATCCTTGGTTTTGTCACTAACTACCTTGCCGAACATGTAACCTTTCTAAAGAAGCTGGTTAGACAGTGTCCAGGTCCTTCTGATTCTGAAGGTGATAATTAATGAGGATGCCTGCAGAGTGTGCTGGGCATGCAAGGCCTGGGGACAGGAGGAAGGCCCTGACAGCCTCTGACAGGAAAGAAACTGATCAGACATCAGCGGGTCAGACAGAAAGAGGCTGAAGCTTTGACCTTCCAAATCCCACCAAGAATCATGTCACAGGTTACAAAAGACGTTGCCTTTTTTTTTTTTTTGTATTTTTCTGAAGCTGGAAACGGGGAGGCAGTCAGACAGACTCCCGCATGCGCCTGACCGGGATCCACCCGGCACGCCCACCAGGGGGTGATGTTCTGCCCATTTGGGGCGTCGCTCTGTTGTGACCAGAGCCATTCCAGCACCTGAGGCAGAGGCCACAGAGCCATCCCCAGCGCCCAGGGCCATCCTTGCTCCAATGGAGCCTTCGCTGCGGGAGGGGAAGAGAGAGACAGAGAGGAAGGAGATGGGGAGGGGTGGAGAAGCAGATGGGTGCTTCTCCTGTGTGCCCTGGCCGGGAATCGAACCCGGGACTTCCGCACGCCAGGCTGATGCTCTACCACTGAGCCAACCGGCCAGGGCCGACGTTGCTTTTTTTAAAAACCTTTTTTCTGGAACAGATCCTGTCCAATTTTCAGTATCCAAGGCCGCCTTGGGTGACACCAGGTTGCCTTGGTTCCTAACCTGTACTTCCTGTGTCCAGAAATATGCTATTAACAGTTCTCATCATCTTGTCTTCCCAGTGACACTAAGACACTCCAACAACATTTTCTTTAGGATAAAAACAGACTAGAATAGCAAAAGCTTAAGACTGGGGTAGCCCCTTAGCAGATAGACAGCGTTAACAAGTCTCCTCGAGGTAGTCCATGCTGGATGGAAGTTGCCAGTGGCCTCCAGGCTCATGACATAACACTCATGGCCCTAGAAGGGGTGACCAAGCCAGGCCAGTGTGGCACTTCCAGCAACTGCCCCAGGAGTCTGGATCTCCCCAGGAGGAAACTGGCATCCAGAGACTCGGTCTGCCACCCACTCACCACAAACAGGCCGTTCTCCTTCTTGCGCCAGGCCCACTCCGGGTGGGGGTAGCCAACTGACTTGCAGTACATCATGGCCTCCTGCCCTTCATTCTTGTTCTCGCTTCGTTTATGACCAGTGATTGCAGGTTTAGCTGTGGGAAAGCATGTTGAACAGTTACCATGGGAGCCAGCCCAAAATAAGATATGAAGGCCCCCTCTAATGTGGTCTTGAGGCCCATCCTCAAATTCAGCTTTGATAACATGCATTGCACATGAGAGCAGAGCAACGGAACCAAGCCCACCCTCTCCCTTCCATCCACCAATGTGGCCCAAGCAGACACCAAGGTTTCTACATGTGAAGTAAATCCACTCAAAGATGGTACAGGCTGGGTGGCCCGAAACTCAGCCATCCTTTAAAGAAAATGAAAACAGAAGCTGTTATAATGGGGTTTTCTGTTTTGGTTTTTTTTATTTTATTTACTGATTTTACAGACGGGTGAGGAACGAAAAGTATCAACTCATAGATGCTTCACTTTAGTTGTTCACTGATTGCTTCTCGTTCTCATATGTGCCTCGACTGGGAAAGCTCATGGGTTTGAACCAGCGACCTCAGCATTCCAGGTCAACACATTCCAGGTCAACGCTCTATCCACTGCACCATGGTTTTTCTTAAAACACCCTCACTAACTACAAATGTGGTTTCTGTCCAAAGTCATATATTCCCTTAAGGAAATTAGGAATCTCTGAGATCAAAGAGCTAAAATTGAGTCCTACTGCATGCACATTATGAGAAACAATGAATGCCTGGAGAAGCTATCTGATGGTGTCAATGGCCGAGGCTCTCCCAGGAGAGGGGATCCAGCAAACCAGTCTTCACAAGGGAGGAAAGGAATGAGCAGGAAAGTCAACCAGTGTCCCAAGAGATTTGACTAACAGTTTAAGAATCTGACTTAGAGGAGACAAGATGGCGCTGGAGTAGGCGGACATACCAGCATCTACCTCCCAGAACCAAAGTGGATTACAAACGAATTTTATGAACTATCATCCGGAAAAACCAACTTTGGACTAAACTAAAAGGACTCTTCAACCAAGGAACACTGAAGAAGCCACACAGAGACTGCTTAGTGTATCCCAAGGTTCTCTTTACCAGGCCACAGTCACAGAGCTCCAGGGAAAAGCAACCTGGTCTCAACTCTCCAGGCAGAGGAGAACAGAAGCTCCATATCCACGCATGCTGCAAATGGCTTTTTCCAGTCTACCTGAATCATTACCAGCTAGAAGCAGCGGTCATTGGGACTTGGACATGAACTGCAAAGTATAGAATGGTGACAATTCCAGTGCCATGCGGACTTTTCCTGTGGGGAACTTTCCTGGACTCCTGCTCCCTGTGACAGCTCCTAACAGACTGAACTGTGGTTGGGTTGCATTTTTCAGGGATTTGGCATGGTGATGGGGCCAACTTGGACTTGGTGAACATGTTAAGGACACTACTCTTTTAGGGATTCTTGCTGTACTGGCCAACAGTTTGCTTAAAGGCTTTTAATAACTGTAAAAAAAAAATAGAGGACTGGATGACGAAGATGGGGCACATATACACCATGGTATACTATTCAGCTAGGAGAAATGATGACATCGGATCACTTACAGCGGAATGGTGGAGTCTAGGTAGCATTCTGCGGGGTGAAATAAGCGAATCAGAAAAAAACAGGAACTGCAGGATTCCATACATTGGTGGGACATAAAAGCGAGACTAAGAGGCATGGACAGGAGTGTGGTGGTTATGGGGGGTGGGGGGAGGGAAGGAGGGAGAGGGGGAGGGGGAGGGGTACAGAGAGAACTGGTTGGAGGGTGGTGGAGGACGATCTCTCTTCGGGTGATGGGTATGCAACAGAACTAAATGACAAGATAACCCGGAAATGTTTTCTTTGAATGTATGTACCCTGATTCATTGATGTCACCCCATTAAAATAAAAATTTATTTATTTATAAAAAAAAAAAAAAAAAAGGAATCTGACTTATACATCGGATTTGAAGTAATCTTAATGAACCCAATCTTGGAATTTCTAGACATGCTAGGAACTGCTGGTCTTCTCTGCTTTTAGGGTCACTTAGGAAGAAAAAAACAGCACCTGTGATTTAAAAATTAGATAGGCTTTAAGAATCCAAGAAGCCTGGGTCTGACCTGTGGTGGCAAAGTGGATAAAGCATTGACCTGGAATGCTGAGGTTGCCGGTTCAAAACCCTGGGCTTGCCTAGTCAAGGCACATATAGGAGTTGATGCTTCCTGCTCCTCCCCCTCTTCTCTTTCTCTCTCCTCTCTCTTTCTAATAATAATGAATGAATAAATAAAAATCTAAACAGTCTCAATCAAATTTAAAAAAAGAAAAGAAAAAGAATCCAAGAAGCCTGAGGTGGAGGCTAGCTCTTTGAAACTGGCCTTTTCTGATCTGACTGCATTTCCCATCACACCTTACAAGTTACAGTAATCTGAAAGCAATAAACTCAAAGTAGGCCAGGCATCACTTTGGCCAAGATGGGAACAGGCCTGGTCCAAATTCCATCTCCGCTGGTTCTTTAATTACTCTGTGGCTTCAGTTCTATACCCAATATCAAAGGGAGATCATTCTAGCCCCTGCCTACACCCGTGTCCTTGCACAGGTAAGATGTCAAAGCATTCACTTTGCGACCATCAAAGCCTGTGAAGCTGTACTGTTATCATGGGGCTGACCCCACGTTCTCCCTCTGACTGGTGTGGCTTCCTCCTCTCAGACCGCATCCCAGGCAGGCTCCAGAGCACCTGGACAGGAGGCCCCTGCTACCTCCACAAGCACTGCCTGCCCAACAGGCCTGCTCAGTGCTCCTCAGTGTGGGATGTGTTCTGAAGAAGATGCTACAAAGGAAATGTCCTTTTGTTTTTCCAGACAAAATTCCTCACTACAGAAGGGAGTGGGTCAGGCTGGTTCGATTTTATTCCCACCATGCCAAATTTCTCCCATGGTTACTGGGTCACTTACTTATCAGTGATCACCCTTCCTCAAAGATTTCTTCAGTCAATGGCTATGAAAGGCCATCTTAAACACGCCGAGGAGGAAGCTCCCTGGCCACACGGACTGAACACCGTCACGGGGGAGTGGGCGACACACCAGCAGAATACCTCCTTTGCCTCTGGTTGTGCTTCATTAATCTGACAAACATTTCCTGAGCACCCACGACATGCCAGCTCTGACAGAAGTGTGGGGGAACACCCTTCTGATGCAGTACATTTTAACAGTCATGAAGAAAGTAAGGGAGCAGGCCACTCCTATCTACGGGAAGAACATGCCAAGGAGAGAGATGTGTAGAGTCGTGAGGCAGAAATGTGCTCACTGTGTACAAGAGCATGGGGAGTTGTTTTTGAAACGCAGTAAGCAACAGGAAGAAAGCAAGAGAGGAAACCAGAGAGAACGGAACCCAGGTCAGACAGAACCTCAATGGCCCCTGAATGACTTTGGCCTTTACTCTGAGTCAGCTGGGAAGCCACAGGTGAATACCGAGTGCAGATATGGAACGATCCACATGTGGCTGACAGGTGTAGACAGACAAGAGGTTCTGCATATATATTATAGTCTGAGTTAATGTATTTGTTAATGGGCTGGACATGGGATGTGAGAGAGAAAGGAGTCAAGAACGACTGCAAGGTTTGGGGCCTGACTGCAGGAATGAAGCTGCCAGCACAGAGGTGAAGACTGCGGAAGAATCAGGGTGCTATTTGCTTGTCTTTACTGTTTTCTCTGGGGATGCAGTTAATGTGGTAGTTAAAGCCAGGCGTTCAAATTTCAGGACATGTTAAATTTAAGATACTTATTTCACATCCAAGTGAAGCTGCCAAGCAGACACTAAGTCTCATGCTTGGAGCTCGGGGAGTCATCTAGGGTGGAGACAAGAATTTCAGAAATCAGCTTCCACGGGATCTATCTCCCATTTCCCCCTACTCTTGTCCACAGGGACATCTAGCCTGGCCCGGCCAGCGGACTAACCCCAAGAGTACTGGGAGTTCAAGGTCACCAGCTCTTGCTGTGGGGACTCATCTCAGATTATTACACACAGATAACACCTAAAAAGCTAAACACTGAGCTGGTTTATGACTCCACAGCCTCTAAAAAGTTGCTGTTCTGCAAAGACACAGACTTGAAAGTAAGGACAGGGAGAGGGTGGACATGGTCCTCACTCCTCCCTTGGTGTCTGGGAGGAGAGCACCACTAGGAACTTAGCTGGCCATGTTTACACAGTGCAAGCCTATAAGAAAGAGTTTTCAATGATTACTGCTGCTTTCCCAGCAAATAATACTGAGTGAAGCTTAGGAGTATCCCCTCTGCCTAGCGTACTCAAAAGAATAACGCCCTCAATCTTCACCTTTGGCATGGTGGAACTACCACTAGTATACTCAGCAGAGAGAAAATTAACCCAACCCACATGACTCTATCTTTATAGGGAGTGATGAAAATAACTATTACTTTAGCCTTTGGGTCAGTGGAAAGCTACATTCACTTCTGTCCTCATGTCACTGCTTATGAAAAGCCTAGTTCTGCCCCACCAGCTGAGCTGGAGAGCAGCCTCTCAGCATGTGTCAGCCTTGGTCCAAAAGAGGGTCCCTTAGGGCTCAGAGTCCACCTGTGGTGGCTTTTAAATAGTCCACAAATTCTCCAATATTCTTTCCTTCAGAAGGTGGGTCTCATCTCCCCCTCTGGAGTGTGGGCTGGACCCAGTGACTGGGTTCTAAGGAATGAAATAAAGCAGAAGTAAAGGATACAGCTCCAGATACTAGTTCACGAAAGATGAGGTTCCCTGTCTGCTCTGGGGTCACGCACTCTGGGGACGTTCCACTGCCATGTTAGGAGTGTTCCAACAGCCCACGAGGAGGCCCGTGCAGTGAGAAACCCCGGGCTTCTGCCAGGAGCCTGTGAGGCGGCCAAGAAAGCAGCTGACCCTCCAGCTGGTCAGGCTTCCCAATGACGGCAGCTCCAGCCCACTAGAAAAACCCTGAGCCAGAACCATCCCACGGACCCATTCCCTTTTCCTGACCTACAGAAATGATGAGGTACCTGCTGAGTGTTTCCTGCTTTTTAAGCCACTACTATGTAGCATCAGATCACAAACACAGTCACCCGGCAGAATAGACGTCACCCCATCTGGGCTCTATAGAGACTCTTATTCACTGAATAACCTAAAGCGGGTATTGAAAATCCTCAGAGTTTCAGTGTTCACTTTCGTGAAATGGTAATAATACCCATAATACTCCACAGAGGTCTTGTGAGGATGAAATTACATCTCTATAGCAATCTAGCGCATGGCTGGAGTTCGGAGTCAAAGTAAACATTTACACTGAGCTATTAGTTGCAGCAAAGAAAGGCTAAGCCCAGACTCAGGCATTCTGAGCTCTAAGAACTCAGACTCAGGCATTCTGAGCTCTAAGAACTCAGAGATGCTGATTTATTACGTGTTCTCTCCCTGTTTGCTAATATAAACAGGACTTCTGTGTGTGGCACTAATAAGGTTTAATCGGGTCAGATACTGACAAATAATATTCATTGATGGCTTACTCATACTGATTAAGGGGCCTCACCTCATATGGGCTTACTATATTTAATAAGGAAACGCTTAATCAGGTCCTGCTGGTTTCAAAGTAGGTCTGAGGGGTCCGACAAAGCAGATACTCTTTACCTCACTGTGTGCTCTCAGGGAGCAGAGATGATGGCAAGAGTGAGGGCAGAGTAGTAAGAAGGTAACAGAGAGACTCTTAAAAGAGATCACAGACCTACTAGGAGTGAGCTCAACCTCTCACCTTGTTAGCAATATGCTCTCATCACATTAGTTCATGGGCATCCTTCCAGCATCTAATGAACAGCCACACAAGGATTCCAAAGGACTCTTCGTTACTCAGCAATACCTGACCCGATGTTATGACCTGGGCCTTTGGCTGAGGACAGATGCACCTTCCTCAGCATCCTCTGCTGCCTAGACTGCCTGCACCTCAGCACAGTGTCCAGCTCCTCTGCTAGTGTCTGTAGCCAGTATCAACTTACACAAGGGAGGTATGTTCCACTGAATCCACTGATAAACATAACAGAGCTGAAAAAGGGATGGGGCCTCTCCAATGGACACCTTATTTGGTATTCACCTTTCAAAGTACATTATTAACTTTTCCAACTTATTTTCAGAGATACTCCATCCTTTAGGTGTTTCCAATAAGTGGGTGATGTCTAAATAAACATGATGATACGGTACAGATGGTCTCTTTGCTTCCTTTATGCAAAATATCAAATCCCAGAGATACCTCATCTTTGCTGTAAGCAAATTAGTGGCTTTGCTGAAGGCAGAGGGACAGCTAAGATTTACAGCTTAGCCAAAAGGCAAAGCCTTAGTCCTGGCCAGGTGGCTCTGGATAAGGCATCATCCTGGTGCATTGAGGTTGCTGGTTCGATCCCCAATCAGAGCATATATGAGATGCAACCAAGGAGTACACAACTAAATAAATGAGTTGATGTTTCTCTCTCCTTCCCTCCCCTACACCTGCTCTCTCTCAAATCAATGGGGGGGTGGGGGGGGAAAGCCAAGCCCAACAAGCAATATAAAATTGGTCAAGATGGAAGCAAGAAAGACATTGGCTTTAAGTTCAATAAGCTTCTCTACAGAACAGGTTCACCACTGGTTGTAGAGACTAGAGCAATCTGGGATTTGTGCTAGTGTTGCCTCCTATAGGTGAGGCTTTTCCTTTCCTGCAGGTGAATCCCTGAGCAGGAGGCACTGACGTTCTCCTCCAAGACAAAGACTCTAACCCTGGACATGAATTGGCATCACCTGGAGTGCCTCACTAAGCCTGCTGCCCAGGCCGCAGCTCACGCACATCAGGTCTGAGAGGCACTGCTGTCACATCGTTCCTGGCCCAGCGTCTGAGTTCAGGAGACGGGGGTGGGGGGTGGGGGGGTGGTGTGTGTGTCCATACGACGGGCAGATGAGTGAACAGAGGTGTAGAAGCACTAAGGTAATATTCTCAAAGTTGAGAAGCTGCAAGTCACAGCCACTAGGAAGAAAGCTTAGAAATCATTTCCTTCGATAGCCCACTCCCTCATCTGTGTCCACAGAAGGAAACCGCAGACCATGACAGCCTGACAGACCTTAAAGCCCCTCCACCTCATCGTACACTGGGCAGCTGAGGCCCAGGAGGAAAGAGTCAGGGTCACAGTGAGTGGAATGGCAGGGCCAGAATGACAGCCATTTTTTCTCAGTCAGAGGGCTCCTGTTTTGTGGGGAATGTGGCCTCACAGCTCAGTGTTCAGGGGTGCAGGCTCTGGCACTGAGGACCCAGGCTCCACTGTCTAACTCTTCATTCTGTGCAAATCATTTAATTCCCTTCAGCTTCCATTTTCTCACCTGGAAAGTGAGCTAATACAGTAATAGCATTCACCTCAGAGTTGCGCAGATTAAAGGAAAGGCAAGGAACGAGCATCGGACCCAGTACAGCGCAAGGCACACAGAGTGCACAATGTTAGCTGTTCTCGGTCTTACAAAGGAGCATCAGGGTAGCACCCTGGTGAGAGGAAAAGAAGAATAGGTATGGTTATCTGACTCAAGGTCGATGTTCAAAATGTTCTAGTAGCTTTAAGATGTTATCATACTTTCAAAGACTTTTCTAGCAAGAGCAGTTTTGGGTCAGAACCAGCTTCAACATCAGCTCTGACCTAAAGGATGTCACAACCACCCAGCATCCTCATCTGTCAAACTGATCACCTATCAATATCACACAAAGGACAGTGAAAACGCTCTGCATGCTGAAAGTTCTGTACAAACGTGAGTGTACAGTGCGGACTCAGGCATATCACCAGCATGGCCATGCAACAGACCAAGAAATAGGAACACAGGCAAGGTCGCTAACAAGAACCCTAACATTTAGTCCTAATGCTCAAAATAGAACGAAAGCTACAAAGGAGGGAGGAGAAACACAAGTTCAATCTTGGCTCTCGTAGCCACCAGAAGTCTGAACCTCATCAAAAATGTCCACTGAACAGGCAGAGATGACGGGCCTGATGGACGGGAGAGCCGAACCTTCCTGGGACTGGGATGTACTGCTGTACAAGAGGCACCGGCATGGGAGCTGCAAAAGATTTGATGACTAAAATCCTTTTCTGAAAAAACAGCACTCAAACTCCTTGTTTATTGGATTAGTCACAATGGTTGAGAAATGAGGACAGGGTTTGGGAGTCATGACAGGGGTTTTCTTTTTATCTCTGTAAATTACATAGATAATTTTTAGTTGCTCTTTTAAGTACTTCTTTTTTTAATTTTAGAGAAAATGAGAAGGAGGAGGGAGTAAAAATTAAAAGGTTAAAGAAGTACAGGGATAAAAAAACCTGACACCTATTCAGTCACTGATGCTCTAAGACTATGATGGTGAACCTTTTTATAAAAACTGCCCACTTTTGCAGTGCCGGTCAACCTGGTCCCTCCTGCCCACTAGTGGGCGTTCCAGCTTTCATGTTCCAAGGCCCACCATGAAAGCTGGAACGCCCACTAGTGGGCGGGAGGGACCAGGTTGACCGGCACTGCAAAAGTGAGCGGTTTTTATAAAAAGGTTCGCCATCAGGGCTCTAGGATGAGGTGTGGTGTCTCTGGAAGATATGAGCTCTGAAGACTCCATAGCTGGGAAGCAAGGCCTCCTGAGAGCTCTCTAAGCGGATCCCCAGAGCCACTCAGGTCTCGTCACTGCTGTTCTTCCCTGGCCAGCCCTGCTTCGTTTTCTAATTCCGACATCTGCTCAGGTCATCCACTAAATAGCTAAGAAATACCATCCTAAACAATCACAGTATATTCCTATTTACATGGGACATCACACTTGTCCTTTGAAACAGAGAAAGAAAACTACTTTGAAATGCAAGGTCTTCCTCGTCACCTGCAGACTCTCCATGCTCCAAATCCTTGTCCTGACAGGTATCCACGGGCTGGGATGGGAAACCTCTGCCTCCTCATGTCTGTTCCCAGACACGTGTCCCTCTCTCTGGTTCCTTCAGCCTTCTTTTGAACATAAGTAACTCAAGATTTGATAATGTGACATGTAATACCCAGTCCCTGGCTAACCTATGTCCTTCACTCCCCAAAGTGCTATGCCCAAACAACACCCCAGGGAGTTCTGGACTGCAGGGAAAGCCAGTGGGGGAAGAACAGGGCTGTGTGTGGAACAGGTGCTAACGAATGTATGTGGATGGTCTGAACTGTACATGAAGGTTCTCAGAGGCTCCTTTCAGCAGAGGTCACTTACGTTCCCTGGACTTCTCTGTTCTTGAGTACAGCTACCTCTTACCTCTCTATTACTCAGTACATTTTACAAACCATGAGTTATAAAAAGATAACCGCTTCTTATCCTACCGTGGAGGCACTGAGGGAATAACTGAGTTTATGCTTTGGAACCGACTCACCCCCAGCCCATCCTAATGCAAGGCAGCTATCTCCCCCACCGCAAGCCGAAGTCAGCCTAGAACATGGCCCTGGGCCTCAGGCAAACCTTTTTAAAGCTTACAAAGAAAAAGTCAACTGTTCGGTCTTTACCAGACTAATCTAACCATACACTGAAAGATATTAAATGTTCAGCTGTTTTCTGTCCAGGTGTTTGAGGAGAGAAAGACTAGAATTTTTTACGAATTCTCTTGAGAACCTAACATATCTGTCCACAAAATGGTTTAGGCTTATATAAAAAAGAATTTCCTTAAAGTCTACTTCTTTATAACCAGGATTGTCACCACCTGTTCAGTTTCAGGCTCCTGTGCAGTAATACAGTAAAAACAAACAGTACAGTCTGCATCTTCATTATGGTGACTTCTGGAAACACCCCTGCCTGCCCCTTGCTCGTCTCTGCCCCACCAGAATAGCACTTCATACCCGCTCAACAGAAGGGGCCTTTGGAGTCGCTGAACCCCACCTTCTCAAGCAGCCAAACCAATGGAAAAATAACCTGTTTCCACTTCTGGAAGTGCTGATTAGAAATTAACACAATTCAAGAGGATTGCAGTTGTATGCATGTAATTATCCATTTAGACTTGGAGAGGGCCATTATTAGACACGCCACTCTCCTTCTCTCACGCACCCTGGTCCCTCTGCACTTGGATTTCATGAAGGTCCTCGGGCACACACATGGAGGAGTCTGCTTGCAGAGCTCAGCTCACCCAGGCGGGAAGGCCCCAGGCTGTCAGAGAAAATGCTTTCTCACACCTTCATCCTCACGTTGAACAAACGTGGTATTCTTTAAAAACAGAGATAAACACAGATCTCTCCAAGAAAAGCCACATAATGTATCCAATCCCACATTCCATGACCTGTGAAGACTGAAGCTATGCAGCTGTGACTCACCCCATGGATATTCAGAACTAAACCAGGCACCAGAGAAGACACCAGCCACCATGCGTCAGCTTCCAAGTCAGGGCTGCGTCACCTAGACACTGCTCTCATGTAACAACCATGTAACAGAAACTGACTGTGTCTAAGCCTTTCTTCAATCTAAATTTTTAGTCTTCTAAATATTTTAAAAACCTATATACCCACTCTGTAGCCCCTTTCTATGTCCTAAATACCCCTCTGGCTTCTCAAGGCCACCCTATGAATTTAAAAGACAAGGTGTGTCCTCCTAAGTGAAGTTTTTGGTTTCTTGCAAATCTCAGCTACATCCTCATCTCTGAGATGCCATGCAGCCAGAGTTTCTATGGAAACGCTAAAGGATTACCCACAAACAGTTAACCCTGCACACTGTGCTGACGAGTTCTGTGGGCCCACTGCAGTAACACTCAGAAGGCACTACTCTAGAGCTTGACCTAAGAATGAACCACATGCAACTGCCAACATTCAAGCATTTTAACATACAAAATCAGAAACTTCACATGGTTCAACCTACTATGTAAACTTGTCTAACCCTCCTAACAAACCCACAAGGCAAGCTTTACAAATGAGTAAACTAAAACATAGATCACTGAACAATTCGTCACAGCCCCACTGCTAGTAGATGGTGAGGTGTGGATTTAAACCCGGACAGCTGAAGCCTGGGAGTCCAGACTAAGGCAGGAACTCAGAAGAGGATGGGAAGCCCACGTGGCAACCTCTGCTGAGTGTACCTTTCACTTCGATGGTGGCATTTGCTTTAGGAGCGCTCTGGAAGTGGTACACACAGTGGTATTCGCCTGAATCCTCAGCTCTCGGCTTGTTGATCCTACAGAGATGGGAAGAAAAATCAAGTGAGGAAGCCGGAAACAATGGAAATATATACCAGGAGTATCCAGGGGGCAACCAGGGACCTGCTCTCTGAATCATGCCCCTGAATGTAACTCACCTCCTCCTAACTAAAAGGAAAACACCACCCTCTGGATGAATGCTTTATTCCTTACTGGGTGCCAGGAAGACAGAGTGATACATGTTCCCTAGCCTTAAGGTGCTCCAGTCCAATGAGAAAATAAATCACAAAACAATTCATCAAAACAGAAAGCAGTATAATCAATGTTTAGATAGAGAGGCTGGATGGAGCCCACAGAAACTTCCTGCTCACCTGGTGGTTCCAGTCAAACAAGGAAGAGCAGGAGAAAAGGACACCCAGTTCCACGCTTCCCTAGAGGCCTTGTTCTGGCAGCCTTTTCTACCCTGTAGTGCAGCGGCACACCATTTTACAGGTCTACTCAGTAACAGGACCCGGGCACAGAAAACAAACCAACCTGCACTGAGAGCACCAACCAGACATGCAGCTGACCTTTTCAGGATTTTAGCTGCAGCTGGCACTGCAGGGCCTGTGTGATCTTCCTCTTCACCCACCTTCCCAGCCTCTTCTCAGCCACTTCCAAGCCCTGGTGGTCTTTCTTCATTATTTTTTTAATGTGCCGAGCTTGTTCCTATTTCCAAACCTTGACATTCCAAAGTATGCCCGTCTATCACTCCTTAGCCACCTAAGCACCTTTTCCATGGGTCTGGGCCTACACGTTGGTTGCCTTCTGCCCATCCACAAATCTCAGTGATATGCCCCTCCCTGACAGCCTCTCTCATATTACACTATAATTCTTTACACAGAACTTATCACAACACATTATTATACAGGGTGGGGCAAAAGCAGGTTTACAGTTGTTCATGTAGAAAATAATACTTTGCCTGGCTTGTGGATAAAGTATCAAGCTGAAATTCTGAGGTGGCCGGTTTGAAACCCTGGGCTTGTTGGATCAAGGCACATATGAGAAGCAACTACAAGTTGATGCTTCCGCCCCCCCCCCTTTCTCTCTCTCTCTCCAAAAACCAGTAAGTAAAATCGCGGTAGAGCGTTGGCCTGGCGTGCAGGAGTCCCAGGTTCAATTCCCGGCCAGGGCACACAGGAGAGGCGCCCATCTGCTTCTCCACCCCTTTCCCTCTCCTTCCTCTCTGTCTCTCTCTTCCCCTCCTGCAGCCGAGGCTCCATTGGAGCAAAGTTGGCCCGAGTGCTGAGGATGGCTCCATGGCCTCAGGCGCTAGAATGGCTCTGGTCGCAACAGAGCAACGCCCCAGATGGGCAGAGCATCGCCCCCTGGTAGGCATACCGGGTGGATCTCGGTTGGGCGCATGCGGGAGTCTGTCTGCCTCCCCATTTTCAGCTTCGGAAAAAATGAAAAAAAACAAACAAACCACATTTAGCCTGACCAGGTGGTGGCACAGTGAATAGTGTTGGACTGGGACACAGAGGACACAGGTTTGAAACCCTGAGGTCACCAGCTTGAGTGTGAGATCATAGACTTGACCCCATGGTCACTGGCTTGAGCCCAAAGGTCGCTGACTTGAGCCCAAGGTTGCTGGCTCAAGCAAGGGGTCACTCGTTCTACTGTAGCCCCCAAGTCAAGGCACATATAAGAAAGCAATCAATGAACAATCAAGGAGTGGCAACAAAGAACTGATGCTTCTCATCTCTCTCTCTTCCTGTCAGTCTGTCCCTATTTGTCCCTCTCTCTGACTCTGTCAAAAAAAAAAAAAAAAAGCTTTAGATTAAAAAAAGATAATACATTAATAAATAATGCAAAAATAAAGTGTGTGTTTAGCATACTTGCAACCGTAAGCCTACTTTGCCCCACCCTGTATATTATGTGACTGCTTGATCATTGTCCATTTCCCAAGAGACCAAGTTCAATATTGATAGGCACTGTTTATCTGGTGCCTAATTCTATGCCCAGCACACAGCCTGGTAGCTGGAATACAGTAAAGGCAAGAATAAACAGATGAATGCACACAAACTCGAAAGAACAGAAGCAAACAGCTGGGCACAGATCCGAACCAAGTTAAGCAGAGAGTCAGAAAGGAGGACTGTAAGAAGTATGCACAATGGCCAGAACTTTCTCTGAATCCCACAGAGTGACCCAAACAAGCTTTCTTGCCCCTGTGGATGAGCTTCACACCAGCACAGTCCTGTCTGGCCTGCACCCCCTACCCCCTCCTAAACATGTGCAGAAAGGTTGGTGTGTAATTACAGAAAATAGAAACAGCGGCCTCCAGATCAGAGGACAGACTGTATAGTTCCTGCTCGTTTGCTTGGTGGTTAAAAAGGGATACTTGTGCTGGTCACGTCTCCACTGACTAACAAATGTCAGAAAAACTCCTAACCTTGATCACTGAGTGGCCCAATGCACTTTTCCACCTTACTACTGATTCCAAAAGGAAACATGAGTTAAAGAGACCGTGCATGAAGAAAGGCACTGCCACTGCCCATCCCCTGGGTGGTCTCAGCATGTTTGTGGCTGCATAATACTCTCAGAGGAGCAATGAAGTCTTCTCAATTTGATACAAGTACCTCTTCTTAAATCAACACTCTCCCGTGGGAAAGCAGACACAAGTCACCTGCCCTTAACAAGTCTTCCAGAATTTGGAGGTGAAGCAGAGCTCTATACTGTATTCAAGGCTTAGGCAGACTCTAAGTTCCTTGAGAAGACTTGGGAAGGTGAGGTCAGGCCTATGGGCCAAAATCTTCCCACAACTTTCCCTGTGACTGGCTGCTGGAAGCAACAGAAGTGAATGGAGAATGACCACCACAGCCTAAATAGAAAGATGCAAGATCTAAGACGGGCTCCATGGCTGACTTACTAGGTGCCCCAAGGGATTCATCAGTTGTCATTCCACAAAGTTTGGGAGAACACAGATTCCTCGAAAAACTCTGACAATGTACAACAGCCTGGAGAGCTTTAAATAATCTGCGAAAATAGATTTTATAAAGTCAGGCTCAAACTTCATAAAGTTACAATTCAAAGCTTTGTGGATGACATAGCACAAGACCCCAAAAAACATGACTGAATGTCTCGTACACTGAAAAGAGATATTGTAAAACAAAAAACAAACAAAATCAAACTTGTAAAACTAATGGACAGACCGGGAAACAATGCTATTTATTCCACCCAACACCTCTACTTGAGTAACCTTTTCCAAACTACAAGGATATAGCTGATGCTATATTTGACGCTATATTTCCAACTTCATATCAGAAGAAACTATAGTGGACAGATTAACGAACCTGCCACTAAACACTAGGGCACAGCAGAAAGCAAGCACTGATCTCATTCCAGAATCAGAAGACCTGGAACCCCAGCTTGACTATTAAACCTCAGATCCAGTATTTGGCCTTGAAAGTAGTCAACAGTTACTTCAATCTCAGTTTCCTTAACCCCCACCCCAAAGGAGGAGGATCCACAATTAATGTGGATTAACTAAATAAAGGGTATAGAAGGGTCTTCAGGATGGCCCCCTGAAGCCACTGGGCGCACTGGCTCCCCTGCCCTTCCAGCCCTCCCTCTCCGCATAGCAGTGCTGCCAAGCAGGGCAGCTGACCCTCTTCCAGATCGGTTTTTAACCAGGAACAAATATTCTGAAAGGTGAGATGCCATGTGTTACTAGATATTCCAGACAGCACCAAACCTTTGGGTGCCACGGGACACTGACCAGCAAATATTTCCATTTCATTGAAAGGTATGTCCAGGATACCACTCTTATTCCACATCCCTAAACAGCCCCACACCCACTGGTCCTTCTTAGGTCACAGTTATACTAAACACCCTAAAGGGTAATTCACTATGAAATCTACCCAGAGGAAAGATCGCTTAGGGTGATTTTGCTCTAAGAATCCTAAAGAAGATTTCAGTCTGTTTCCTCAAACCACTGGATTAGGTCAAGAGATCTGCATTCTACTTGTGACTTTCCAACTGATGAGCAAGAGCATTGTGATCCCGAGCAAATCACTCCCTATGCCCTTAGTTTCTCTATTATCATAGTGATGGGAGCCTTCTATGGCTCACAAACCAAGCTGCTCTTTAGAATCATTTGGAAATCTTTTATAAAACTCTGGGCCTCACCTAAGATATACTGGACTAGACTCCCCAGGAGGATCAGTCTCATGTTTGTCTCACACAGCATAATTATGGGTGATGAAGGTCATGTAAGCTCAGCACACTCCCCCATCCTTCCAGAAGACGCCAGGCCTTCTCACCTGTACTCCATGTTGCTTGCATTCTTACGAGTGGCAATCAGTTCTACCCCATTCTTTGTCCAGTAGCTGTGTGACAGGATGTGTGAGCTGGAAGTGAGGTTACACTGCAGGGTGATGGGGGTAGCAGAGACCTCTGGAATGGTGACATCTTCGCTGGTGACAATCCTTGGCTCTGTAATAAGAGTGCACAGTGACAGGGGCCACAGCCTTCCACTCCCTGCAGCCCTAGCCTGAAAGCTGGGTGGGGTAGGATGGGGAGACTAGAAGAAGAGGGGGGACAGACAGGACCACATGAGGAATTTCACTTTACCACTTTGGAGGAAATTAAGAAAGGAAAAACAATGATTATAAACAAATGACCACTAGCGCAGACAACAGCCTGAAGACCCGCTGACCTAGATGTGAAGAGAATGGGAGTATTACGGTGTGTGTCCTCGCAATAGTCCACTCACACCTCTGAATCCCATCGTTTTATAATGTAAGAACCACCAACCAATTCTGCTTCAAATAGAAAACCAGGCTCCACCTTGCAGTCTGAAGATAAAGACAGCATCATTTACATAACTAATAAACTCCCTATGGAGTCACTAGGGTAGGAACAATCATAGCAGTAATTAAATACATGTATGGGTTTTTCCCATCAATCTGATAAGCCTATGGCAAACCAGCCATGGCCATTAATTGTACAGAAAAAGACAGTGTAGATCCTAAAAGCAAACTTCCTGTTAAAATTCTATTGCATTTTCCAAAATCTGTCAAGGGAACATTCTTAAGGAACCATCAGATTTCTGCAGCCCATACATTATTTACTCCCCAAAACTAATTTTCAGAACTGCACTTTCAAACACATTCCATTTTGAGGTAATATAACTAGAATGCAGTAGGTGCTGGTATTACAAGCTCCTGGAGTTTTGGAGCTGAAAGGCCCTTAAGGAGTCCACTGAATCCCATTCCTTAAAAGCTAGAAAGGTAAAATTACTGTGCAAGGCCGTAATTGTTATTGGTGGCAAAGCTGGGCCTAGAAAACACATCTGACTCAATTTCTTATCCCTGTCCCCCAGCCGAAAATCACACTACCCCCTTCCACCTAGGGCAGTCCGATGCTTTGTATTCTGGTTCTGTCCTGGACTAAGATAACCTAGAATCACTAGGTTTAATAGCTACAAAACTAACCTAAGTCAAATGTCATACCACAATGACCAGGAATTTTTGAAGGCACACTCTATGGTTCCTGGAAGGTGTGTCCTGAAAGCATTTGCACTTCCATCCCCATATTAAAGCCAAGATGTCTCTAATCGTGCCTGTTGGTTCTTTCCCCAGGGTTAGTTCTTTTTCTACTTTTGGTCATTTTCAGGTGAAGTCTAAATTACATCTTTTCCCATTCCACAATCAGAGGTATCTGCTTATTTATTTATTTATTTTCCAATTCTTTTTTAGAAATCCTGACTTCCCATCTCCCTGTACCTGCTACTTCCTATCTCCACTCTGCAGCAGCTCCCTGATACCGCTCTGTGCAGCGTCCTGTGGACCCTGAGCTCCGGAGAACATAACTCTCCCTCCACGGACACTAAGTTGTGTGGGAAAGGGAGAGGAGAAACAGGTCATGGGACACTTGAAAAATGTAATGCCCCAGACCTCCTTATCATGTAATATTTCTGACTGTATAGCTCGTTGAATCAAAAAAAAAAATGTGTTAAATAAAACAAATCCTTAAGTTTGATCAATCAGATTGGTTCTCACTATTGTCCAACTCTCGCAAAAGGACAGTGGTTATCTTCCATTCACTGGTCCTCATCAGTAACATCAAACAGGGTCTCTAGGTACAGATAATGGAGGCATGGCAGCCACTAACACAAAAGCAGATGCATGTGAACATGTTAGCACAGTGGTGTCCCACGATTTCCAAAACAGACTGGACAGAAGCCAGACCCCTGGGCCTCAAGTCGAGCAGAGCAGCTGCAGACCCTGCAATGGAAGGTGCACACACACCATCAGCAGAAAGCACCGCAACTCCGAAGAAAATCACAACCAAGCGAAAACAAAAGAGAGAACCAGTACTTCACAGAAATTAAAAAATATAAAGGAAACATTAAAACCCAAACACACTTAGGCTTTTACTGAATTTTTATTGTCCAATTTCATTTTCTGTCCCCTTAGGGACTCTCCCTCTGGTTCTTCCTCTCAGATTACACTGAGAAACGCTGAACTGAGAGTGAGGCCAAGAGCTTCCAGATGTTTAAATAAAGGGAGGCCAAACTAAATGCTGCTCTTACTTGTGGTGATGCAAACGACCACTGTAGCTCAGGGGGTTAGTGACTTGATGAGAGCAACCTGGAAGGCTTTCTGCCAAGAATTCTTAGAAGACAAAGCAAAGCACTTTTCCCCTTAAGTGTTAAATATCCAGGAGAAAGGCAGCTGGGAGCAAGTGGACAATTTAAATAGGTTCAGATATGATTTTGCACATTAGGAGGGTCTGAGGTGGGGAGCCTCCCTCCTATGATTGCTGTATATGGAAGCCAGTGCTGACCAGCCACTCTGGACACAGAGCCACATCTGCATTCTGCACCAGGATGAAGGTGGGGCTTTTTTTTTTTCTTCTGTAACCAAGCAATGCCCACAAAAGTCCAAGAGAGAGGAACATTTAGAAGAAGTTCAACATTTTTTTACCTGCCATGGACTCCTATTTAGAAGCAGTAGGCAGGAGACTCGTACCCTAGCCATCATTCACACATCAAAGAATATATTATGGCCAGTGAGAGAACCTAAAAACTGGGCATGTTTCTCTTCCTGCCTTGCATTACTCAAAGAGTTTTGGGGGGTAGTAATATCATTCTTAGATAGTATACTCGATCTCACCTTGGAGGCACATGTCCCTGCGGATCATAAAACAATCTAACGAGGGTGGAATTCAGGGCGTTTTTTTGTTTTTTAAAGAAGCCTTGCTCTCTAAAACAGTCAACTGACTGATAGGGAAGTCTGGGGGAAAACCAAACTAGCCAGGGTTTCATTCAACCACATGCAGACACCCCTAAGTTAGGAAGCTGACTTCCAAGTAAACTGGGGGAATGCTGTGTACTCTCCATGTTGGCAGGTAAGTACTCAAAGTCTCCCCTTCATCTACCCTCCTATCATGACCCTTTAATGTGAGTCCACTGGAGTCAGGCTCCCAGGAATACAGATGCCAAATGCCCAGCCCATTCCTTGCTTACAAACTTCTGCAGACCTTTGTGGCCACTTGGGTAATTCTGCTTTTTTAAGGAAAGGAGCAAGGGGGACAGCAGAAGGAGGCATGCAAGGGGGGAAAAGTTGTTAAATAAAAGAAAAACTGCTGGGTTAATATTCCCTTCTTCCACATAGACAAGGTTTTCTTTTCCACTTTCCAGAAGCAGGTTCTCTAATTCAACAGTGCCAACTGCAGCAGCCTCTCCTGTCTCTCCTTGGGGCCTCGCTTCTGCGTAGGCTTCTTCCAGGTTACTGTATAAATATATAGATTCAGGGCCCATCTCATGTTACCCACTGTTATTACAAAGTTCCTCATAAATGTACTTTACTATTTATTTTTACTCCCTTCTAGTCAGTCAGTTCTCTAAGCCAGGACTGGCTGCAGGTCTCTCACTGAGAGAGTCCTGGAAGAGAAGGGGAAACACCCAGAGGCTCCTTCTGTTTAACAGAGGATGCTCCCTCAAGTACCACCGGGTCGGATGCGGAGCTGGAACTCTTGCCGAGCTGGGAGCACTGGCTCTGTGGTGGCTTCTCCCCCTGCCCACCACACAAGTATAAGACACTTCAGAAACAGAGGAGACCACAGAAGCCCCAGCGTCCAACGTCTTACTCGTATCTGCTACAGGGGATGCAGGGGAGAACGGATGCAGGGGAGGATTCTGAGGCAGCAGCTCCTCTCACCCTCATTGCTCACAGAAACAGGGATACCTCTACTTTCCTCTTTTTTTCAAGACACAATAAAAGGCCCATGTAAATGGATTCTGAACTATTTCTCGGTAGCCAGCCTCTGGGATTAGGAGCATGATGCCAACAATCAATCAGCAGAGTCAACATGCTTGTAAACAGGGTTCAGAGACATCTCTGACTTCAAAACAGCATGGTGAGGCTTTAAATAAATACCTTGCAGCTGTGTCACCTGGCTCCACGTGGAGGGAATCTCAGGCCTCTGCTTTTAAAAGAAGAGGAGACGAGTGAGGAGTATGCTGCTGCAGTGGGGGGCTGCTATCAGAGAAGTACATGCCACTGTTTTAGAAAAGAAAAAAGAGCTAAGGAAATATCCAAGCTTACATGCCACCAGACAACCGAAACGTACCAGCGCACCGCACCCATGGCGACATTCCCATCACAGAACAGGATAACACCAAGTCACAGCGAGGGAGAAGGCAAGGCAAACACAAACTTAAAACCACAGAGGTGAAGGCAGCTACTCAAAGAGCTTCAAACAAATGAACAGAAGAAATAAAAAGTCGTTAGACTGGGGAGAGAAACAAAAATAGAAAGGCACCAGAGAATAAATCAGTGAAAGGACGGCAGGAAACCTACTACAAAACTAAAAGGAAAGGAGAGAAACAATTCAACACTAGACTGGTCTGACTGCCTGGTTTTGTGAGTTTTAAGTGTTTTTGTTTTTTTTCCCCCCAGCCTCCCCAGGACTTCCTCCCCACCTCTTCTCAATGCAGATGATTTTGGACAGGCACGACTTCCCCAAGCTGTTTGTTCCTGAGGAGAAAGACACAGAGAAGGGCTGGGGAAGAAGGGAGGAAAAAAGGACAGCAAAGGAAAAGAAAAGGCTGCCACAGATGTTTTCATACACTACAACCAGAGGGCATGGGTCTGAAGAACAAAGACAGGGGGTGGGGTGAGTGACTGCACTGGGGAAGAGGGAAAGGAAGCAGAGGGAAGGGTCATCGGGCCACTTCTAAGGACTACAGTACTACTACTGTAGGGTGCTGGACTCACTCTGAAGGACGCTTATGGTGGCCTGGGCTCGAATCCATGTTATGGAGGGGTTTTGCCTCAAGTCATTCCTCTTGGGGTCGTTGCTGGCCCTGCACTCGTAAGTCCCAGAGTCCTCCAAGGTAAGCCGGGTTATTCTCAGCACACTCACGCCGTTTGACCCGTAGGCGGTGTTTACGGTGACACGGCGCTTCCGAGCACCGTCCCACAGCTGTCTGAAAGACTCTGCTCTGTTGACTTCTGCGTACCACCACTGGATCTCTGGCGTGGGGCTCCCGACCACATCACAGTACAGCTCAAAGGCGTCCCCAGTGAGCTTAGTTTCTGACATGGGCGACTTGACAAACCCAGCTAGAGGGAGGGGGAGCAGGAATGCAGTGACAGGCCAATCAGAAAAAACAACAAAAAAAAAGAATCAACAGGTGTTAATAGTAATTTAAAGAAAAGAAAAAAGCAAATGAGTTGCAAAGAACAAAAAGAATTCATTTTAAACTATAGAGACAGTAAATAGCATTTCATACAAGCTTTTAGAAGAAGAACCACCTTGGGAAGCTTAAGAAGCAAAGGCAGGCTAATTACAAGCTGGGGCAGTTCAAGTGCTGGCCAGGCAGAAGCAAGCCCACTGGGAAAGCAGGTCAGCAATGGGCCCAGCTGGTAGAAAGGAGAAAGCCTCAGGTCTCAGAGAAGAGTCTCTTTCCTTAGAGCGAAAACCATAACCTTTTCAAACTCAGACAAGTGATGAAAGATAACCAGAAGTGGCAGTAGATACATATGCCAAGTCAGGATCTCTCTTTTGGATGAATGAACACTTTGTCAGAAATACAATGTTTCTTGTGGGCCTCAATAAGAAGCATTAAATAATAGATGAACACCTCTTGGGAGTCAGAGTTCAAATTTCAACTGAAAGGTTAGCAAATTTCTCTCTCGTGCAGGAGACTGTCCTGCATTCAAGGTAACTTTCCCCACATTCTACTCTTCCCTGGGCCTATGGCAAACAAACCACCTAGTTACCTGTGATGAGGGAGGAGCCTCTACCTGACTGCAGGCCCTCAGGCATATAAGAACAGCCCATCTGGACTTCAAAGTGAGAATTACTAGCCTGACCTGTGGTGGCGCAGTGGATAAAGTGTCGACCTGGAAATGCTGAGGTCGCCAGTTCCAAACCCTGGGCTTGCCTGGTCAAGGCACATATGGGAGCTGATGCTTCCAGCTCCTCCCCCCTCCTTCTCTCTCTCTGTCTCTCCCTCTCCTCTCTAAAATGAATAAAAATATATAAATAAATAAATAAATAAATAAGTGAGAATTACTATGGGGGTCAATTCAGGAGGAAACCAACAGTAACAGCAACCCAACTCACTGCCAGGGAATGGAGGTACTATGTCCTCCATGATCCCATAAATCCATATAACTAGAAAATTCTCCTGAAAAATCAAGTCTTAAAAATAATGCCTGACCTGTGGTGGAAAAATAACCATGGTACTTGACAGGTTCTCTCTACATAAGTTGCCTGGCTCCTAGGGGCCAGCTCAAAAAGAATGAACAATGGATAATGATGAGTTCAACTCTGTTAGCCAGGTGCTGCCCAGAAACTAAAGTTGATGCCTACTTTCACTTGTTCAAAATTTGCTTTAGGTTACACTTTCATAAGTGGAGAGAAAATTTTAAAAATCCAGGCTTATTTGAAGAACTTGGGAGTGGGATCCACAGAAAACCAAATCACAGTGCAAGCACACTTTCAGCTATGTATTCCACCCAGGGGTCCAATTCAAGTAGTAGGACAAGGGACAGGGTGAGAAGCTAAAAGAGGGCACTCTGAGTGGCTGGGCAATTTCTCTTGAGACTAAACCAGCCTCTCTGCAGTGAGCAGAGCATGGGGCCGGGATCTACCAACATCAGACTGAAAATACCCCAGAGGAGAGATACAGGTTCCCAGAGGAGAGGTACAGGTTAAACGAACAGTTTTCCTCCAGTCCACACGCCAAGAATGCAGTGGAGCTGGCTGAAAATGGAGGTACTAATGGACAGTTTTCTATTTATATCCATAGCAGTATTTGGAGGTAAATTCCACCCCATGATCCTCAGAAACTACTTACTCAAGCAGAGGTCAAGACTAGCCTTTCAATACTGGGGAACATTCCAAATCTGGGGAAGAAGGAATGCCGTCATTAACAGCCTTAGACTAAACGTTCTGCCTTGAAAATGCATTCTAAATCACCTCTTTAGATCAGCGTCAGTTCCTTAGATGGAACTATCTACCAGAGCTCCACAAGAAGCCAGAAAGATGTTATTCTCAGATGCAGAGGAAGTTTTAGAACTCCAGAAAGGAGATGCCAAGCCTCTGTATGGAGAACTGCATTCAACTCCAGATAAAGTGGTATCAAAGGAGCCATGTCTTAGTCTCACAACTGCCACCTGCCAAACTGTCAGAACCAAAGCCAACTAATATAGAGGCGAGGTAAAGGAAATCGGTTTCATTCATTTCACTCCTGGTTCAGTCACCAGTTTTCTCAATGAGGTACAGTATTAGTAAATCCTTTGAGAGTAGTGAAGAGTATTATCGGTACTTTGTTTTAATCATGTTCTTAATCATTAAGTGGTTCATAAAGCTCATCTCACATTCTCTGTAAACTGTGAGAGGAAGTTATGTCCTCTCAAACGCCATGATTAGCTACTTGATAATGCTCTAGAAATCTGTTAATGGATCTGTTTTCTATTTTTTCCCCTTCTTCCAAATTGCACTTCCAAGCAGGCTTAAATGTATGTCTATTTATCAAGCTATTGGCCACTCTGATGTAAGAAGAACCCAGAACCACAAAGAACCCATCCAACCCCAGTGTAATCTCAAATCTCAACACCACACAATTCAAAATCGGCTGAGGAACAGCCTGAACACAATTCCCAAGACAGACACCAAGCAAGTCACTCAACCTGACAGTGGCAGCCCAAAGGTAAGACTTCTAAGGAGGAAGGAAAGCATGTCAGATTAAGTTTAATTTTCAACCTACATACAGGAAAATTGGACCAAATTTCAAAAATCCCCATTAAGTTAGTAAATTATATGATGGATATTTAAACCAACCTATCTAAAAACAAGATTAAAAATTCTTTAAAACACTAATATACATTTATCTGTGCTCTCTAAAAGCACATTATTATTAGATGTATATAAGTGGTTTTCAATAGCCAGTCCGCACACTGTGCTTTGTCTGCCAGAAATTTTGTGAAGATTACAGAGTCTATAATCATGAGGTCTGTAATCTTCATACAGCACAGGTTGGTTAACTCCTTCATGGACCGGCATGAAATTTCTGATGGACTGGCACCAGTTGGCGGTTTCAAAACACTGATGTATATCAACAAATAACATTTTCTAAGTATGTGTTATATGTTGGACAATGTGCTAAGCACTTTATCTCACTTAATCCTCACAACAGCCTTATAAGATAGATGCCATTATAACCTCCTTTTTGATGTGGAAAATAAGGTCCAAAAAAGTTAAGTACTTTGCTTACTGTCACAAGCTAATAATGAGAGTCTGGCCTGGAATCCAGGTGTGTCCAAAGCCAAAGCATGGCCTCCTATTACTTCCCACAACTATAGTCTATGTAAGCTTACTAGGCTGGAAATGTTTTTAGTAGTTATTTCAAAGTTAAAGATGTCTTTTGTCACCACTGAGAATTGAATAATTTCTGGCCACCAAAAGCCAGGATCCCTCCATTGGAATGTGCAGAACACTATGATTACTGACTCCTTAAAATTATACTACAGGCCTGACCTGTGGTGGCGCAGTGGATAAAGCATCGACCTGGAAATGCTGAGGTCGCCGGTTCGAAACCCTGGGCTTGCCTGGTCAAGGCACATATGGGAGTTGATGCTTCCAGCTCCTCCCCCCCTTCTCTCTCTGTGTCTCTCCTCTCTGTCTCTCTCTCTCTCCTCTCTAAAATGAATAAATAAATGAAAAAAAAAACTATAGAAAAACTATTTAAAAAAAAAAAATTATACTACAGTTACAAAATAGAGATAGAGAAGCTCAGGATCAGAGAGTTCCTAAATGCAACTGTGCGTTTGTTTTAGGGGGGAGGGGGAAGAAGTGAAAAACCATAAGATGGTTCTAAAGCAAAACTGTCCCCTAGCTCTGATGTCCATTGCCCTGCTCTTGAGAAGGCTAGTTATATAGGAAGTAATTTAAAAGACATTATATGCATTCTCTGGTGTTGTAGTCACTGGCCAAATTAATAAAGGGAAGCACCTAGAAGTTTCAGAAAACATAACAGTTTACAAAGTGCTTCCACACATATCACATCTCATTTTGTACACATAATTTCACAAGGTTCATAGGGCAGGTGCAGAGAAAGGCTCATGATCTGCCCAATATCACTTAGGCAGGTATCCAGACTAGCTGGGAACAGAACACAGGTCTTCAGCTCTTAGTCTAGTTCTTTCCAGTAAACTTGACTGTCTATAAACAAACTAAGTAGGGGATTCCTTGACAGCTGACACTCACCAAAGATCATGAAAACAGCTCTATACTGCTCTCAAAAATTAGGGGATATTTTATTGCTTCATATTCATTTTGAAATATCCCCTAATTTTTGTGAGCAGTATATTTCTCCTCCTAGAAGCAGGGAAAAGAAAAAGTCCTCTCTACACACTGCAGGCATCCCTACAAGATACTGTGGATTGAGGTCCAGACCACTGCAATAAACCAAGTCATAATCTTTGTCCTGGTGGAGAGAGGGTCTTGCCTTGCCTTCAAATTGTAAAAAAATATATAATCTCTGTATTATGCCTATATTGTGAAATCACAGTTAGTTAGCAAGGGAAAGTTATTAGCAACTATCTGCCTCATTATCTATCCAAAATGAGCTCCAATTCAGAAGGGAAGAACAGGCTAGCAGCAGCAGGAGGGGGCAGGCAGCTCAGAGCCTGACTCACTGCCCTGTCTTTCATTACCAAGGGCTTTCAAACAAGCATGTGCCCTCAACTTGTGAGCACACAATTGCCTAACGCTGGCAGACCAGCAGAAGCATCTGTTTGATCTGGGTCAAAGAACTTCTAATATTTTGGGAAAAGCCTAAATTTCAGAAAAACAGCCTCCCACTCCTTCCCTATCATCATCTCCAGCCACTGTAATACATACCTGGGCTCAGACCTCATACAGGTTTGACAATGAGGAAGAGGGAAACTGAGCATTGACCATTGGCTCTGCAGGAGGGAGAGATTAGGAGCTGGGGGTGGATGAGGATGACAGGCAGAGTATAAAAAAAAGAGACAGTAAAACCGAGAAAAGTATAATGTAAAATTGCAGAACTGGGGATGGGGGATGGGAGGTGAAGATGACAGCAGGGCCAGCAGCCCATGAAAAGAGAGGCTCTCTGGCAGGAAAAACTGCATGTGTAGATGCAGCAGACAGTGAGGAGAAAGAGGAACACAGAAGAGCAGGTAGAGTCCAATCCCAAGAAAACTGCTTCTACTTTTGCTAGAAAGCAAACAAGACAGCCTCGCTCCACAGGAGGGACCACCAGTGATTTTTCACAGTTGAATCTCCCACTTACCTCCAGGGCAATCGTTGAACAGGTAATAAGGTAAACTTCTATCCCTCGCTCAGCTGACTACTGCCAAGCCAGGCCTTTAAATCTAGCCTGCATTTATCACCTTTTACTTTAAAAACAACAAACAAAAACAAAACAACAACAAAAAAGAGGGGTTCCCTGCCGGGGTCCAGCCCCGGGGGGAATCCAGGGGTCCCACAGGAAGAGACAGCGTCGGCACGAATCGAGTGAGAGAGCCGGATTCTTCTCTTTCTCTTTATTCTCTAGTTAGCATTTACTGCCAGGCATCTCTGCCAAATGCTGGTCTAGCTTTCTTTTTATGCACACACACTAAGTTACAATCACATGGTATTCAGAATACATTGGTTAATCATTGTTTTTGTTTCACTATGGTTACATTTCCTAGGTAACAGTTAATTCATTTCTATAAACTATAAATCAGGTGGTAAGTCATTCAAAGTACAATTATACAATAACTTGAACAGCAATAACAATATTGGTACAAACTTCCAAAAGGTCAGTACTAATTAATAACTCTACCTTGTCTAGGACTCTATTGTCTAGTCAAATTTTATTTATTTACTATATTCATACACTAATTAAGTTCTAACTTTACTTTTCTCAGAGTGTTCCACCACCTGCAGGTCAGGTATGCAAGAGAATGGAAAGTTTCTTTACTCTACCACATGAAAAGGCTAGGGAGGTAAAGTGATGAATTAAGTGAAGGCTGAAAGGTGCTCTGTGTATAGTTACTGTTTCCTACCTATTCATAAGTCACAATCTATTCTTTCTAACATGATTAATAAGAAGAAATTCTCCTACAAACTTAACCCTTTACGAGGGATATCATAGCCAGCCTCTTATGTCTATGAGCCCAGTTCAAGGGGCTTACAGGCTTTTCTGTGGAACTCACACCCTCTGTCTCATTTCCAAAGAAATTACTACGAATCTACAGGGAAAGCACGGTACTATTATCCCTGTGCCATAAATAATAGCACACACCCAGAGAAGGGGGGATATAAGGCCAGATTAATTCAAAAAGGTCAAAGGGGAAGTATCATTGTGCCTTTCCTTTGCGGTGACTTTGTCAACCTGCAGCCATTGGCAGCCATTGGTCTTCACTGCGGTGACTTTGTCAACCAGCAGCCGTTGGTCTTCTCTGCTGTGACTTTGTCAATCAGCAGTTTTTGATCTTCTTCTGCTGTGACCTTGTCAGCCAGCAGTTGTGGGTCTTCTTCTGCTGTGACCTTGTCAGCCAGCAGTTGTGGGTCTTCTGCTGTGACCTTGTCAGCCAGCAGTTGTAGATCGGCTCCCGACAGTTCCCTTCAAGCCCCACTCCACTACTAATTCCCATGGGTGGTTTATTCTGTTCTCTCCTTCATGCCTCATTAATAGAGGAAATGACAGCCAAGACACAAGACCATTTCGCTTTCCCTTCTCTCTTTCCTCTCTGTATCTCAAAAATGAAGAATGAACACAAGCTAATTCTGTGCTTATAGATAAAATATTTCAAATCTGTCTGAATAACTCTTCCCTGATACAAGGCTGTATACACAGGCTACTTATACAGCCTGCTTACCCTTACTGTTCATTTAAGATGAAAATCATCACTATTTCTTTCTCTTCTTTTTGTATTTTTCTGAAGTGAGAAGCGAGGAAGCAGAGAGACAGACTCCCGCATGCACCCCACTGGGCTGTTGCTCCATTGTAACAAGAGCCATTCTAGTGCCTGAGGAGGAGGTCATGGAGCCGTCCTCAGCGCCCGGGCCAACTCCGCTCCAACGGAGCCTTAGCTGCAAGAGGGGAAGAGAGAGACAGAGAGAAAGGAGAGGAGGAAGGGTGGAGAAGCAGATGGTTGCTTCTCCTGTGTGCCCTGGCCGATAATCGAAACTGCGACATCCACATACTGGGCCAACACTCTACTGCTGAGCCAACAGGCCAGGACTACTTATTACTATTTCTTAACACCCAGAGGCAGCTCCTAAGCCCGCATGCACTCATCCTGTGCCCAGCAAGGGTAAGGCAGGCCTGATGCTCTTGGAGTGGATGGAAATGGGGTAGCCTCATTTTATGCAGCAGGAAGGAGGTATGTGGGTCTGAGCTCATGGATTAGTCCTATCTGTGGATACAGATGGCAGCAATTACAAAGAATTTTTCAAATTCAAACCTGTTCCTTTCCCTGCTACCTCTATCAGGCAGACATAACAAAGGCATGGAAATTAAGACTGTCCCCATTACTAGCTTCTAAACCAAAGCCCATCCGTTATGCTGAAATTATACCATGCAAATAGCTAAAGGAATCTGCTTGGCATATTTTAGCCAGCCTTCTGCTTTGGAGAAGTAAAAAAAGCCTAGTTCAAAAGAGACTATGTAGTTTAGTATTTAAAAGCAGAAAACTCCAGAATCGGATTGCTTGGAGGCCCTGTCCCTAATTTTATGGTCTTAGGCAAGTGACTTTACCTCTCTGAGCTTCTCCCTAATCTATAGGACAGGACCAATATATATAGTAGCAACCTCATAGGGTTAATGTGAGAATTTTACTAAGTAACACAGCTTAAAATAGTGCCTGGCATATGGTAATAACCACTATTCAACAATGTTAGCATTATTATACATCTCCACAGAAATAATGCTTAACAGGTGATATACAGTAGCCTTCAAGACTGCCCCACAACAGGCTGGGAAGTTTGGATGAACCAAGTTTCTTTAAGACACAAGAAAAAACCTGAGAACCAGAATGTACATGTTTTCTGCAGGAAGCAACAAAAATGAAGGTAATTCTTTTTCATTCCCTCCTATACTGAGAGGAAACTAGAATGGGGAGTGTTAAGTGTGGACTCAAAGAATTGATAAACATTATTAGAATTATAATAATCATTAAATGAGATATTATGAACAAGGTGGAAAATCCACAACTAATGAGAATAAAAAGAGAATCTCCTTTTAAAAAAAAAGTATAGCATAAAACCTACCAATTACAAATCAAGCTACTTAGCAATGATATATGAGAAGATACTGAATATCAGGCAAGCCAAACTATAAATTCATAAAACATAAGGGAAGATGGTAGTCAGAGGATCTTGGATCATGACAGATTAGTTTAATTTCAGTCTAGGAAAGAATGTCAGCTTTTGAGTCAATATCTCCACAACTTAAATTTTCTTTACTTTGAGCAGTTTCTTCAAATGGGAACGATGCCAACTATATCACCAGATACAGTTGTCAAAGTCACGTAACACATGTGGAAGAGTTGTATAAACTGAAAGCTCTGTGCAAATATTCAATTACTTTAGCACAGGTAAGGGATAAGCATCTGATGTGGCTGATCTTCAACAAGGATTTTCATTCCAACCTGCTGTCAATTCCTACTGACAGGCTACACAGCCATCACCTCGATCCATGGGTCTAAAAGTTCGTGACCATAAAAGCTGAAAGTATGACAAAAAGCCATGGGCTTCTCTCATCCCAGGAAATACACACAAACAAAATTTTACATATAATACAGAGGGTGTCCCAGACCCAGGTTACACTCCCTGGGTCTCAAATATTTTGCTGTTGGATGAGTGGACAGATACGTGTCTCTCCTATGCTGAGAGCTCACTTATAGGGAAGTGAACCATGGTTTACATCTGAGTTGGCTCCTTCAACTTATTCAACCACAGTCTCATTTGAAAAATTACGATAATTCCTACTTTCTTCATAAGGTCAATGGGAGGTTCACACAAAAATGTACATAATGTTATGTTGCAT
The DNA here is from genome assembly GCF_036850995.1 of Saccopteryx leptura. NCBI lineage: Eukaryota > Metazoa > Chordata > Mammalia > Chiroptera > Emballonuridae > Saccopteryx > Saccopteryx leptura. The sequence continues at coordinate 127,188,372 of NC_089508.1, forward strand.
TCTACCTTGTAATTGAAAGGACGGCCTAACCCAATCATGCGTATTCTGTTGAAGCACCTGAGAAGCAGTGTGGGGAAAAGTGGGGAGTGGAGAGAGAGAGAGAAAGAGGGGAGGTAGGGGGAACAGGGCTCAGAGACACCTATGGGGGAGAGGGGCTAACTGTGCTTTTTCTGAATTTTTCAATTTTCCAAAAGAAAAATGCATTGAAAACCACTAACTCAAAAAATATCAACATGTTTCAAATAGAAAGTGACATTAAATAAAGATTGCCAGCAATAATTTTAAAAAATCAAAATAAATTTTGCTAAAAAAAGTCTTACAAAAATAAAAGTAAAATCTGACACCAGATCTAAGAAACAGAAGGGATTGGAAAATTTTAATAGCAAAGAAAACTATCAGCTCAGAAAGGATCCCTAACACTTCTCTTCATGCACATCTGACATGCTCAGCAGCACCTGCCTATGACACGTCACACCCTCGAATGGGCTCTGCTTGTATTTACTTATCAGAAAATCCTGGCCACTTAGTCTATGCTTACATAGTCCCCAGGCAAATAGTTTCATTATTAAAGATACCCCTTGAAACTAAACATTTCTTCCTCACCCCAGGGAGGTAAGAGGCATTTTAATTTAATCTTGAACAAAGAAAGTGAGGCTAAATATAATAGATCAGGTCCTATTTTGACTGTGACATCAAACTGACTATAACTTTAGTTCTTAAAAACGGAGAAAAAGGCCCTGGCCGGTTGGCTCAGTGGTAGAGCGTCGGCCTGGCGTGCAAGGGGTCCCGGGTTCGATTCCCGGCCAGGGCACACAGGAGAAGCGCCCATCTGCTTCTCCACCCCTCCCCCTCTCCTTCCTCTCTGTCTCTCTCTTCCTCTCCCGCAGCCGAGGCTCCACTGGAGCAAAGATGGCCCGGGCGCTGGGGATGGCTCCTTGGCCTCTGCCCCAGGCGCTAGAGTGGCTCTGGTAGCAACAGAGCAACGCCCCGGAGGGGCAGAGCATCGCCCCCTGGTGGGCGTGCTGGGTGGATCCCGGTCGGGCGCATCAGCTTCGGAAAAATACAAAAAAAAATACAAAAAAAAAAAAAAAGGAGAAAAATGCAGTAGCCACAAACTACTGTTAGGTTAGTTACTGTTAGAAAACTTTAGAAAATCCACTTCCAAACTCCACAAACAGTACTCAAGCAGCTGGTACACAAAAGAAAAAAGCTAAGTTTGCTAGCCATTAAAAACCAAGTTAAGTCTCATCCAAAGGAAACAGGCAAATACATACAAACCAGCTATATATCAAAGAGTGTTCTTAATGAAAGGTTTGGTTTCAAGTAGTGAAACACATTCTTAAGCAAATGCTCATAGACTGCCAAAAACAGCTATAGGACAATCCAGAACTACACCCAAATGGAATGTTGAAGGCAGAAACAATGGGGGGGGGGGGGGGGGACGGGACACAATTACAGAGCATTCTAAGAGTTATCAATCAGTTGACTCTCCAGTTAGAATTTAGTAAAGACAAAATAAAAACATACTATAAAGGTTAACACTTAACTCCAGTGAAATAAACCATTCTCAAAGCCATGGGTAATTACTAACCAAAAGCTAATCTCCACTAATTACTTTTCCTGTGAAATTCACCTATCTATATATTCAGTTTAACTTTTGCTAATGAGCACGATTTCTGTTCCTGACAATATACCAACAATCAGGATTTAAATGTTAAAGATAATACAATTCAGCCTGACCAAGTGGCATAGTGGACAGAGCATCAGCCTGGGTCACTGAGGACCCAGGTTCAAAACCCCAAGGTCACTGTCTTGAGCACAGGATCACAGACATGACCCCATGGTCGGTGGTTTGAGCTTGAGTTCCCTGGTCAATGCACATCTGAGAAGCAATCAATGAATAACCAAAGTGCCACAACTAAGAGTTGATGCTTCTCATCTTTCTCTCTTGCTAAAAAAAAAAAAAAAAAAAGAGAGAGAGATAATACAATTCAGCTTTCTTCCACAGAATACTACAGCTCAGCTTGTTCTTTCATCCTCATACAATCCCATGAGAATGACAATGAACACAAGTCTGACAGTCTGGATAGAACCTAGAAGACATTTTACTGAAAGAGGTAGGAAGCTCCCTCACAAATAACCATTCCCCAAAACCACAAGTCAAATAGTTTGCACATAGAGAAATTCAATCTCTGAATCACATCTCAGAATATTAGGTAATAACAGTGTTGGTCCTCCCAACTGATGAATTATTTCCAAAATATAAGTAGCTTATAGTTGCAACCATGGAAATTCTGTTGTTATATATCAAAGGCAAAATTTCCCTTAGGTGGCAGAACACTAGAGTAGCAATTCTTAAAAAAACTTTTTATTTTTAAGTGAAAGGAGGGGAGATAGTGAGATAATCCCACATGCCAGGATCCACCTGGCAACTCTCATCTGGGGTCGATGCTCAAATTAACCAAGCTATTTTTAGAACTTGAGGCCAACACTTGGACCAACTGAGCTATCCTCAGCACCCAGGGCCAACACTTGAACCAATCAAGACACTAGCTGTGGCAGAGGAAGTAGAAAAGGAGGGGAAGGAAGGGGGGAGAAGCAGATGGTCGCTTCTCTTCTATGCCCTGACCAAAAATAGAGCCTGGGAGGTCCATATGCCAGGCCCCCTATTCACTGAGCAAACTGGCCAGGGCTTCACAACTTTATCATGCATCAGAATTGTCTGTTAAAGCAGACAGCTGGACCCTGTCCCCAGAGATTCTTATTTAACAATTCTGAAGTGGTGCCTAGGAATGTGCATTTCTAACAAGTTCTCAGATGATGTGGTGTTGCTGGTCCACAGACCATATCTGACAATGTCTTAAGTGTGAAATTGTTCACTGTTTCAACTTCTGCAAACAGAAGGACAATAAGGGCATAAGAGCCACACAGATGTTTCTGAAACCACAAAGACTCAGGACTCTCCCTGCAGTTGAGTCTGTGTTCATAGCCAAAAGAAGGACCATGTCAAAATGGTAGCTAGCCTGACCTATGGTGGCGCAGTGGATAAAATGTTGACCTGGAAATGCTGAGGTCGCCGGTTTGAAACCCTGGGCTTGCCTGGTCAAGGCACATATGGGAGTTGATGCTTCCAGCTCCTCCCCCCCTTCTGTCTCTCTAAAATGAATAAAAAATAAATAAATTAAAAAAAAGGTAGCTAAAGACTGTGTCATAGCCCTGGCCGGCTGGCTCCATGGTAGAGTGTCAGCTGGTGTATGGATGTCCTGGGTTCGATTACTGGTCAGAGCACACAGGAGGAGTGCCCATTTGCTTCTCCACAACTCCCCTCTCATTTCCTCCCCTCCTTCAGCCAAGACTCAATTAGAGCAAGTTGGCCCTGGGCACTGAGGATGGCTCCATGATCTCTGCCTCCAGTGCTAAATTGGCTCCGATTACAATGAAACAAGGGCCTCAGGTGGGCAAAGTATCACCCCCTGGTGGCCCTGCTGGGTGGATCCCGGTTGGGGTGCCTATGAGAGTCTCTGCCTCCTCCCAAATAAATAAATAAATATTAATGACTTTTATCTTGTATTTGTCCAACTTACCTACAAATGGAGAGCATGCTTTCAATTCAATTTACCACTTCCTGAGGGCCTACTAAGAACTGTGCAGTGATATTAAAAATAAACTTTGCTCCTAAACAGAACTCAACCTTGCAAAGACCTCAGACAGAAAAATACTTAAAATACAATTGACAATGGCCACTTAACAGATGTATAAAGGAAATAGGTAAGAAACAGCACCTGTTGAGAGCTCATACTATTCAGAAATATAAGCTAGGCTAGAGCTAGCCTCAAGACCTCTTAATTTAGGGAAAATGAGAAGTATCCTGCAGGCTAAGCAATTTGGTATTATTTCTACAAAACAAGTGGGTGACTTAGTGGCATTATGAAGGATGGATCAAAAGTAAGAGAGTTAGGAAACTCCTTCAGTAATCCAAATGAAAAATGAACTAAGTAAGAGTAGCTGTAGAAACAACCAGAGAAGACAAAGGACGTGAAAAAGGTTTAAAATAGAGAATCAAAGGGAAACTGCTGACCATGGGGTAGAGAGTGATACTATAAATGAAACCAAGGATGACAGGCTGAGAGCTGGCTTTGGAGGTGCATGCAGAGTAGGCTATGATGATGAGAAACACAGACCTGTTTTCAGGAGAGAGGTGACTGATAAAAGTATGCACCTGGGAATCATCAACTCAGGTGGAAATTGAAACATGGGAGGAGATGAGATCACTCAGGGAGAATGAAAAAGGAACTGAAAATGGAACTTTCTCCATATTATACTTCTTTCCAAATGATTGATCACTGAATGCTTTGTACTTTTCACTAAACATACCAAAATAGAAATTAATTCCCTTCCAATATCTGGAAAACACTTTTAATAATGTCAGATAAATGATTTATCATTCTGCTTCGGAAGATTGAAAAGAAAGGTCTTCCCGTGTTCTTGCTGTCCATGACTCAGACCCAAGGCCTAGAGGCCATGAGGAGCCACTGAGCCATTTCACCCGCAGGTGTTGTAAAGTACCAAAGGCTACAGAATTAATATTAATATTTTAGGAGGCTTGGAGAACATTTTATTAATTTGGGTTAATGTATGCAGAGAAATTGTGAGAATAGTCTCTACTGTGTGATTGGCATAACCAGGATGGCTCTTGCCATTGTATTGTAAATGAAAAGGGAAGGAAAGCATAGATTCCCTGACATTCCACCACACCTCTGGGGAAAGGAGTGAATGGCTAGCCAGGTGCAGGAAGGGAAAAGCCAAAATAAACCTTTTCTTATAACTATGAGCCATTTGCGGGCATTTGTCCCCAGGGAAACTACCTCTCTTATGTAAATGCATGTGGTTAATACCTCTGACTCTGGACAGAGAGATGGCGGATGAACACTAGAAAATATAGGAAGGCCTTTTAATATGTAAAGAGATATCTTTCTACCATTGTGTTGACTTGTAAATTTTGTTTTCTCCAAAATGATGTATGGTTTGCAAATTGAACGTGGTCCTATCATGTTAAAGGACATATGACTATAACCAATAGCGGTAAGGGGCTCCTAATTGCAATTTTTGCTTCTGTACTTCCCACTTACAAAACTATAAAAACTAAGTAGAACAAAGGGCTGGTGCGCTCTCCGTCAGATTTTTGTCGGAGTTCCTGCCGCTTGGCCAAGCTAGACAATAAAGCTTTAATGTGTAAACGACGGACTTTGCTCCTGTCTTCCATAATTTGGGTCCCTCCGAATTTGGATTAACAGCCAGGTGCTCCCAACGCAGCATTAGACAATTTGAGTAGAAACGTAATGCAATTAGCCTTTACAAAGAATCCTTAACCTTTCATAAAAACAGCACCCATTTGGTTTTAAAGATTATCTTGGGAAATGCTTTTTATTGGGAAAAAGCTAATACTTAATCCTAATCAAGGCCTGACCTGTGGTGGCGCAGTGGATAAAGGGTCGACCTGGATGCTAAGGTGCCTGTTTGAAACCCTGGGCTTGCCTGGTCAAGGCACATATGAGAACTGATGCTTCCTGCTCCTCCCCTTCTTCTCTCTCCCTCTCTCTCTCTCTCTCTCTTTCTCCTCCTTCTCTCTGCCTCACCGCTCTAAAATGAATGAATGAATAAATAAATATAAATTTTTTAAAATCCTAATCAAATGTTCTCAACTTTTAAAAAAAATTTGACATAATCTCAGTCTAAACCCCCAAGGTTTAACCGCTCTCACTTGAACTCTATGTTACACTCGCCGGGTAAAACAGACACTGGAGACGTTTGGAGAGTTTCAGACAAAGTTTTATGGCCAAGAGAAAAAGAGAACAAAGCAAAATTAACCTGCGCAGGGGTGAACTCAAGTGGTAGTCACAAGAGCCACACCGAGCGCCTACAGTCTAGGGGTTTTTATAGCGTAGCAAGCAAGCAGTTCATACAGAAGCAAATTTGGCGTTTAGCAATTGGCTCCTCCAAATTAAATTTTTAGTCATGTGCCTTAGTAACCAGTCATACAGTTGAAAGCCCCCAGCTGGAAATGTCCCTATCTATCCCCTAGGATGTGGTCACATTAACTATCTTAGGAGTTTTTACGACTTCCTTATCTCAAGGACTCATCAGCTCCTAGTCATCCTGGGAGTCTAACGACTTCCCTATCTTTAGGACTCATCTGTCTTATTCATCCTGGGAGTCTGGTCTCATCTATTCCGGGAATGAGCTGTACTTACTGGACCAGTTCTTTTTAAGTTATTTTCCCAAGCCCATTAATGTATTTTATGGCTTTTATTCGAATGTCACACTCTACAGTAGAGTGCTGAGAAGAAAGCAAGCCAGTATGCCAGAGACCAAGTGATTCTAGATAAAAACTCCACAGTAGTAGTACATAGCTCACATTTCAAGCTGCAATAAAAATTAATAAAGTACTTCTATATGTGAGGAGCCACTGAGCCATTTCACCCGCAGGTGTTGTAAAGTACCAAAGGCTACAGAATTAATATTAATATTTTAAGAGACTTGGAGAACATTTTATTAATTTGGGTTAAGGTGTGCAGAGAAATTGTGAGAATAGTCTCTGTACTGTGTGACTGGCATAGCCAGGATGGCCCTTGGCATTGTGTTGTAAATGCAAAGCGGAGGAAAACATGGATCCCCAGACATTCCATCACACCTGTGGGGAAAAGGGTGAATGGCTAGCCAGGTACAGGAAGAGAAAAGCCAAAATAAACCTTTTCTCATAGCAATGAGCCATTTGTGGGCATTTGTCCCCACTGAAACTACCTCTCCTATATAAATGCATGTGGTTAACACATGGGACTCTGGACAGAGAGATAGCAGATGAACACTAGATAATATAGGAATGCCTTTTAATATGTAAAGAGACATCCTTCTACCTTGTGTTGGCTTGTAAATTTTGTTTTCCCCAAAAAGATGTATGGCTTGCAAATTGAACATGGTCCTATCGTGTTAAAGGATATATGACTATAACCAATAGTGGTAAGAGGCTCCTAATTACAATTTCTGCTTCTGTACTTCCCACTTACAAAACTATAAAAACTAACTAAAACAAAGGCCAGCGTGCTCTCCTTCAGATTTCTGTCAGAGTTCCCACCATTTGGCCAAGCTAGACAATAAAGCTTTGATGTGTAATCGACGGACCTTGTTCCTGTCTTCCATGTTTTGGATCCCTCCGAATTAGGCTTAACAATATTTATGTTCTTTGTCCTACCTTTCTGGTTCTATTCAACATTTCTGTAAAGATTAACCAAATATAGTTGTAAAGCCAGGGGGCGCCATGGCCATGCAGGTCCACAGTGGATTCGGGCAGACAGTAAAGGAGCTATGGAGCCAGAAAATGGTGGGCCATTAAAGTCTCCTAATGGCAGACAAGCAAGAGGCAGGGAAGACCGCTTTCCTTTCTCTCAGGGCTCTCAACTCCTTCGGCACTCCAGACTCAGCCAAACTCTTAGCGCCCCCCCCCCCCCCCCCCCCCAGTCTCAGCAGGGCTCCCAAACCTCTCAGCTCACTCTCTTCCTCCGCACTCTCCAGCAAAACAGGCTGGGGAATAAAACCTTTCTCCAGCAAACAATTATCCCTCCCAAGCAGGAAGGCTATCAGCAATTTGCAAATCTGCCATCCTGAGGGCAAGCACCCAAGCGCCTGAGACAATACACACAAGGCACTACCCCAATACAAGGGATCAAACTTAAAAACATTTGTTTACCCAACAATAGTTATTGGAAAATAAGCAGTAGAAAAATCGTGGTTGCCAAGGGGTTAGGGGAATGGTAGGGGAAAACAGGTGAGACACTGAGGATTTTCAGAGCAGTGAAACTACTGTATATGCTACTCTAATAGTAGATACATGGATTTATACAAAACCCACAGAATAAATAACAGGAAGATTGAACTCTAATTTAAGCTATGGTGATAATGATGTGTGGACGTAGATTCATCATTTTAACAAATGCATCACTTTTGTACAGATGGTGTCAGTGGGGGAGGCTGTCTTGAGTCGGGGCAGGAGAAATACGGGAATTCCACTTTCTCTACAACTGCTCTAAAAAATTAAAGCCTAAAAAAAGAATTGAGAATATAGCATATAAAAAATATTTAAAAATCATGTACTGAGATTTATCTATCTTTGGGATCGAATGGTATATGACTGCAGATGATTTTTTTTAATGACACACAGAGGCAAAACTGCCTTTGAACAGTGAGAATTCAGTTTTGCCCACACAAACTTAGTAATGTTCACCTAGCATGTATTTCTTACACAAGCACAGAAAACAAAGTGATCTCTTCTAAACTATAAATCATCAGAAACCTTGAGCTCAACCAGATTTCCATTAGTCTACCATTATTAATGCACTACTAACTACACTAAACAGAAACCTCACAGCTTACAGAAAACAATCTGACCCACTACAGGAAGAAACTTCCTAAGCCTTTATCACATGAAGAACCCAAGGACAGATACTACATTACAGTAAAGTAAACCACATCACTGATCATCAAAACCAGGAAACTTGTTAAGAATGAAAAGGATGTTAATGAATTCTCACAGGGCAGAAAGTACAAACCAAGAATTATGGTGACCCACTTACAGGGAACCTAGAGGTTGTGCTGCATAAAATCAGGCAATTAGAGTAAAGCTATCCCAGAATAAACCTCGAAGTCAATTTACTTCCAATTCTAAATACAGTAATTTGTGATATATGTGATATACAAACTTTTCCCAAGAACTCTGAGCAATAATGTACCAAGAACCCCTTTGATTGCTTAAATACCTATGTCTCAGATATAAATTTATCTCTAGTCCCAAAGTACCTCCAAATCCCAGGGGAATTATTTTCTCTATCAAACCTAATAAATCCTCATCCCTAATCTCCTACATTCAATATCATTTGGTAGCCATACCACTATGAGCTCAGATAATTTCCCCATTAACCAGAATCTTCTGCCTTACTATAAGCTATGCAGTACAGCCTGACCAGGTGGTGGCGCAGTGGATGGAGCGTCGGACTGGGATGCAGAGGACCCGGGTTCAAGACCCCGAGGTCGCCAGCTTGAGTGCGGGCTCATCTGGTTTGAGGAAAAGCCCACCAGCTTGAACCCAAGGTCGCTGGCTCCAGCAAGGGACTACTCGGTCTGCTGAAGGCCCGCGGTCAAGGCATATATGAGAAAGCAATCAATGAACAACTTGGTGTTGCAACGCGCAATGAAAAACTAATGATTGATGCTTCTCATCTCTCCGTTCCTGTCTGTCTGTCCCTGTCTATCCCTCTCTCTGACTCATTCTCTGTCTCTGTAAAAAATAAATAAATAAATAAAAATTAGAAGATATGCAGTACATAATCAAGTCCTACTTTCTTGATTTCAACTGAAAATACACAAAGGTCAATGATTTCTAATACCTGAAAAAGGTAGTTTTCTACTTATTAGTCTGAGAGTATTTCGGGGGCGGGGTGGAGGGTGAGAGGGACAGACAGGCAGGAAGGGAGAGAGATGAAAAGCATCAATTCTTACCCTGGCCGGTTGGCTCAGCGGTAGAGCGTCGGCCTGGCGTGCGGGGGACCCGGGTTCGATTCCCGGCCAGGACACATAGGAGAAGCGCCAATTTGCTTCTCCACCCCCCCCCCCTCCTTCCTCTCTGTCTCTCTTGTCCCCTCCCGCAGCCGAGGCTCCACTGGAGCAAAGATGGCCTGGGTGCTGGGGATGGCTCCTTGGCCTCTGCCCCAGGCGCTAGAGTGGCTCTGGTAGCAACAGAGCGACGCCCCAGAGGGGGAGGGGCAGAGCATCGGCCCCTGGTGGGCGTGCCGGGTGGACAGTCTGTCTGACTGTCTCTCCCCATTTCCAGCTTCAGAAAAATACAAAAAAAAAAAAAAAAGCATTAATTCTTCATTGTGGCACCTTACTTGTTCATTGATTGCTTTCTCATTTGTGCCTTGACTGGGGGGCTACAGCAGCGTGAGTGACCCCTTGCTCAAGCCAGCAACCTTTGGGCTCAGGCCAGTGACCATGAGGTTACATCTACTATCCCACACTCAAGCCGGCAACCCCCATGCTCAAGCTGGTGAGCAAGTGCTAAAGCTAGATAAGCCTGTGCTCAAGCTTATGACCTCGGGGTCTCAAACCTGGGTCTTCTGCATCCCAGTCTGACACTCTACCCACTGTGCCACCATCTGGTCAGGCAGTTGTCTGAGAGTATTATCATATCTATCAGAAAAAACAGGTCAAGATTGTGCAGGATAGCATTGATTCTCCAGAATGTAGTACAGTATTATCGGGTACTTTCTGGTAGTGTTTCAGAAATGAAAACCAAACTGCACATTAATAAAACGCTAGACGCGCCTTGGCCGGTTGTCTCAGTGGTAGAGCATCGGCCTGGCATGCACTGAGTCCCGGGTTCGATTCCCAGCCAGGGCACACAGGAGAAGCGCCCATCTGCTTCTCCACCCCTCCCCCTCTTCTTCCTCTCTGTCTCTCTCTTCCCCTCCCGCAGCCGAGGCTCCATTGGAGCAAGGTTGGCCCGGGCGCTGAGGATGGCTCCATGGCCTCTGCCCCAGATGGGCAGAGCATCGCCCCCTGGTGGGTGTGCCGGGTGGATCCCAGCCGGGCACAGGCAGGAGTCTGTCTGACTGCCTCCCCGTTTCCAACTTCAGAAAAATACAAAAAAATAAAAAAGTAAAAAAATAGCCTGACCTGTGGTGGCGCAGTGGATAAAGCATTGACCTGGAAATGCTGAGGTCGCCGGTTCGAAACCCTGGGCTTGCCTGGTCAAGGCACATATAGGAGTTGATGCTTCCAGCTCCTCCCCCCTTCTCTCTGTCTCTCTCTCCTCTCTCTCCCTCTCTGACTCTCTCTCTCTCTCTCCTCTCTAAAAATGAATAAATAGGCCCTGGCCGGTTGGCTCAGTGGTAGAGCGTCGGCCTGGCGTGCAGAAGTCCCGGGTTCGATTCCCGACCAGGGCACACAGGAGAAGCGCCCATCTGCTTCTCCACCCTTCCCCCTCTCCTTCCTCTCTGTCTCTCTCTTCCCCTCCCGCAGCTGAGGCTATATTGGAGCAAAGATGGCCTGGGCGCTGGGGATGGCTCCTTGGCCTCTGCCCCAGGCGCTAGAGTGGCTCTGGTCACAACAGAGCAACGCCCTGGAGGGAGGGGCAGAGCATCGCCCCCTGGTGGGCAGAGCGTCGCCCCCTGGTGGGCGTGCCCGGTGGATCCCAGTCGGGCACATGCAGGAGTCTGTCTGACTGTCTCTCCCCGTTTCTAGCTTCAGAAAAATACCAAAAAAAAAAAAAGTGTATTTATAAAAATGAATAAATAAAATAAAAAATTATAATAAAAAATAAATAAAATGCTAGACGAAGTCAATTTAAACTGTGACTTCAGGTTCAACCCTGGTGAGGGGATGCATGAGAAGCAATCAGTGAGTGCACACCTAAATGGAACAAAGTGAAACTACAAGTTGATGAATTAATGCTTCTCGCTCTCACTCTCATTCTCTCCCCCCCCTTCCTTTCTTCCTCTCTTTCTTAAATCAATAAAAAAAAATTTTAAAGGTATATTAATGTATAGAAATCATTTCATCTAGTAACATATGTTAAGACAACGTATATAACAAATATAACGAGGCCCTGGCCGGTTGGCTCAGTGGTAGAGCGTCAGCTTGGCGTGTAGAAGTCCCAATTTGATTCCTGGCCAGGGCACACAGAAGCACCCATCTGCTTCCCCACCCCTCTCCCTCTCCTTTTTCTCTACCTCTTTCTTCCCTTCCCACAGCCAAGGCTCCACTGGAGCCAAAATTGGGCCAGGTGCTGAGGATGGCTCCATGGCCTCCTCCTTCTCAGGTACTATCAATAGAATGGCTCCGGTTGCAACAGAGTGGCAGCCCAGATGGGCAGGGAATCACCCTAGTGGGTGGGCTTGCTGGGTGGATCCCAGTCTGGCACATGCAGGAGTCTGTCTATCTCCCCACTTCTCACTTCAGAAAAAAAAAAATGTGTATATATATGTATATGTATCTCTGTGTGTGTGTGTATATATACACGCACACACACATATATAAATAATACATATGTATGTCTATAAAATGAATGACATATATGTTAAAATATGAAACCTCAGTTCCCTTGTGTGTACGGTCAGAGAATTAAAATCAATTTTTAAGTTCCTTTTGCCTCCAGTATCCTGTAAATCTACATGCTATAAATGGTCAGTTAATTCAAATGCAGTATGCTATGAATTCACGAAGTGCACAAGGCATAATGTGCTTGTGAGAAAGAGTGGATTTTAATAGATTATAAATTATTTGGAAACCAGGATGTCTCTAATTTTGTATCCACACAATGCCTTGTTGCACATATACTCAACAATATTTGTTAATTTGGTGAGAAAACAACAACTTGCATTAATCAAGGATTAAGGATAAAACCTTTCATTAAATTTCAACCTATTAATAACTTAAAATATATTAATAATTCTTAGTATGTTAATGAACAGTATAATAAATGAAAACATCTTTCTTTGGGAAGATTTTCTCATGGTATTAAGAGAACTTTCTGGGTATCAACAGAATCATAAATTCTAGGAGACCAAAATTATGGTATATTTGAATTCACCATAGATGCCCTAAAAGTTACTTTTATTTAAAAAAGAAAATCAAAGGGTAAGGTTTCCTCCCCCAACCCCCGTATGGATGGACCTAGAAAGCATTATGCTAAGTAAAATACATCAGTCAGAGAAAGACAAGTACTATATGATTTCACTTATATGTGAAATCTAATGAACAAAATGAAGTAATGAGCGAAACAGAGACAAACTCACAGATAAAGAGCGGCTGACAGCTGTGGGACACTGGGTTGGGGGGCTTGGTAGGATGTAAGCTTGGAGGGATTGAGCAAAAAAATAAAGAAAAAACTCATGGACAAAGGCAACAGTGTGGTGACTGGAGGGGTGGAGGTGAGGGAAGGTAGAGGAGGGTAGAGGAGGGTGGGAAGATAAATGGTGATGAACAGAGACTTGAGACTTGGGGTGGTGAACACACAATACAGTCAGTGTACAGACATGTTGTGGAATTGTGCACCTGAAACGTGTAATTTTTAAAAGTGTGACTCTAATAAATTCAATAGAAAGAAAAAAAACCAAATTCCTAATGTCAGTTTGTCTCCTTGCCATGCACCCACTAATTCTAACATGCAAGTGTAAAATTGATTTTTGACTTGAGATTTTACTTAATACTTAGAACACAACTTTCCCATTCTTTTCCAATGAGGTAATGAGGTTGCCCATCACCAATTCTAAAAGAAGGAAATTCAGATTCCCTGTAAACCTCCTAGAATTAAAAACAAAGAGCCTAGAAATCTTTCTTTGAAAAGACAACCTTTTAAAACTGTCTGTGGGGGTTAAAAAATTTTTTTTTCATGATTACTGAACACATAACTGTCTCTGAAAGCAAATTCATTATAACAGTGGCTAATCTTTATGTCAGGCTTAATGCAAAGTGTATTATATAATCTAATTTACTACATAAAAATACAGTCTAGCCCTTCAGGTTGTCACTGCCATTCTACAGATGTAGAGAGACAGGGTGCACACCCTGGAAGTTACAATCTAGAGCTCAGAACACTGCCCTATACTGCTCCACTGACAGCAATGCTTTGTTAACTATGGGCAATCAGGACTAAATGATATTCTATGTACATTATTTAATTCAAAAACTTTCTTATCTTAGAGTAACTGTCAAACAGCACATTCTACTTCTTTCTCATCAATATTACCAGTTCAAGCCTTTATCACTACACATCCATCCCTAATTATCTAAATTTCCTACATGGCAATTCTATGAGGGCCTGTGAGTTTAAAAAATATTTGGCAATACTAATTGTAAACATGGTAGGCAGTTAGACCTGAGCAGAGTAAGGACAATGGGCCAGGTACAGAAGGTTACCAGGGTGGAAAGCCCTGGGTGGCTAGCAACGTGCAAAACTAGGAAAACCTTTCCTCCCCTAGCCTATGGCTGGCCATACAGTTTGGAACCCCTGAGCTTTCCACCCCTGGCATGTTGCTAGTATGTGCTAGACCCCCTTGGAGTAGGAACAAGGGGCCCAGAAATGGCCTCATGTGGCTTCCATGGGGGGACCTTGTACAACCACCCCTTAAGCATTCATGCTTAAGGATAACATCTGGGTCTCAGTTGTATTTCAGCTTCAGGTCCAGAAAAGCAGCAAAACCAGACAAGCGATGACATGGCAGCCCTCAGGACCCACTTGCACTGACTGATGACCCCTTGCCCTGGCACAGACCAATCACTGGAGACCACAACCCTGAAGGGACACGCTTGGAAAGCTGATGAATACTCTTTTGAGATCCTCACCTGGGACCTCCCCTAAAGTCCCATCCTTAAAAGCCCTAGGACAGAGTAGCCAGTGGGTTCTCCCTCTCAGGAGCCCCTGCTCACCTTCCCTGTCCCCCTCCTCTTCTCCCAGGTGTGTTATCTTGACTCTTCTCACTCTTAAACTCCAAGGGCTCTTCTTTTGCCTCTGTAACTTGTTTCCTAAACCCATTTCTTCTACGACTCACTTCTCCTACCTGTGACTTCTAAATAAACTTTCTCTTATAGTTTGAGTCTTGACTCTGAATTCTTTCTTAGCCAGAATTCAAGTACCAAGGTTGCCAAACCAAGGTTGGGTCTGACTCCACCCGAAGCTATAATTTAGTTGTAGAACCCTTACTGAATCCTTTTCATTAATGTTCTAGTCACTAAAAATCTGATCCCTCCTCATTTCCTCAGGAAATCCCAAAATCCAGTCAGCAATCCAAATCTCTTCTCCTCTCCTTTCACAATTACCTCTTATTTGCACACTCCATCATCTTGCTTCAGGCCCTCACCATCTCGTAACTCCACAGTGAGGAGGATGGTCGGGCTATGTTACTCTCCTAGCTGTCCCAGGAATCATACACACGGCTAAGACAAGGACCCGGGTTCGATTCCCGGCCAGGGCACACAGGAGAAGCGCCCATTTGCTTCTCCACCCCTCCGCCGCGCTTTCCTCTCTGTCTCTCTCTTCCCCTCCCGCAGCCAAGGCTCCATTGGAGCAAAGATGGCCCGGGCGCTGGGGGTGGCTCTGTGGCCTCTGCCCCAGGCGCTAGAGTGGCTCTGGTCGCAACATGGCGACGCCCAGGATGAGCAGAGAATCGCCCCCCGGTGGGCAGAGCATCGCCCCTGGTGGGCGTGCCGGGTGGATCCCGGTCGGGCGCATGCGGGAGTCTGTCTGACTGTCTCTCCCTGTTTCCAGCTTCAGAAAAATGAAAAAAAAAAAAAAAGATACCCTAAGGATAAAAATACAGTAATATATTGCTCTTCTACATTTCAAGAAGCTTTTCACTGTGTGCAATGAAAGGCACTCTTGGTTAGCAAATTTCTACATCCAGAATTTAGTCATTATCAACATAAGTCAACATAATTCTTTGAGACAATTAGCAACAACACATGTATTCTAGAGGCTCCGTACACTTATATGAATGAAACTGTCATTCCAATTACTATATTCAAAATAGGAAGGCTATAAATACCAAGATGAATTATAATCAATACCACTAAAGCACTACAGTCTGTAAATAAGATGTTTACAGGGAACGAGCTTTGAAAGGGTGTACACCAAACTACTAAAAGTGCTTATTCCTGGGGAAGGGGATTAAAGGGGTTAAAAAGAGGAGCTTTAATATTTTACTTTCACCACCTCGATATTACTTGAAACCATTATATAAGCAAATCATTTCATAATGTTTTAAAATCCAATAACACTGTCCTTTTTTCAAAAACTTAAATGAAATAATTCCATGTTAAAATGTTGGTTAACGGCCTGACCTGTGGTGGCGCAGTGGATAAAGCGTCGACCTGGAAATGCTGAGGTCACCGGTTTAAAACCCTGGGCTTGCCTGGTCAAGGCACATATGGGAGTTGATGCTTCCAGCTCCTCCCCCCTTCTCTCTCTCTCCTCTCTCTCCCTCTCTGTCTCTCTCTCCTCTCTAAAAATGAATAAATAAATAAATAATTTTTAAAAAAATGTTGGTTAACCACTATCTAAGGCAGGAAGGCTCATCCTCTTCACTAAGTCTCTTCTTGAGGATCTATTTGACTTCATTAAATTCTGGACAGAGGTGGCTAGCAAGCTTATATATCTGGTTACTTTGGGCTCAGCTGGTACTACTAAGCCTGTCAAGTATTTCCAATGGTGTATTTTGAGAGTTTAAAATTTGATCCAACTCTAGAGCTCTTTCAGTGACAGATAGTGTTGCAGAATGGTAAGTAAGGTGACACTCTTAAGACACTACTAAAAACACATTCCACTCAAATTCTTTCCAATTCTGACTTTTAACAGCTGCTAAACTATACACATACCTCTTAATGAAATACAAAGGCCAGTAAGCTAATACTTCCACTGATAAACTGTGAGTAATCTTCACTCTTGCTCAATATTGTTCCTACAGTAAGAACTACTCCTCGGTATGCTCTAGTGCAGTTTTCTTTTTCCTTTCATGCACATTAAAATTTGCCCTTTCATTCTACAGCTATAAAATCTGATTACCCCTAGCACCACCCATACTCCATAATTGAATTTTAATGCCTACCTGCCATTAGGTAGCACATTATATGCTCTATGTGCAGACCTTCCAGTGTTTCCTGTGCACTCCACAGTAAGAGGCAGCCTTGCAGGGAAATGCTGGACTGTACCAGCCCACAGCAAGTGCCCCACAGTTCGCAATCAATACTCCTTCCTAGCCACCTGCCTCGGAGTCTATCTGCACGGAGGTCCTAAGTTGCATCAGGAATTAATGTCCTGTGTAACTAGGTCTTGAAGACTAGCTGATTGGTTTCTAAGAAATATGGACATTATGGCCCTGTGAGGATTAAAAGATTAAAAAGAGCATGTTAGCAAATCTCCACCATACAAAGAAAACCATCAAACAGCTAATAGGAAGAGCAAAAATACCTGGAAGTCACATATGCAAATATTTCAGCTCAAAACCAGTCAACTAAACTTTATATTTTACAAATTTAATAGAATCTGCCACCCCTCTGCCTCAAAAGGATTCAAATAACAAGACAATAACTGTGAAAGTTCCAAATGTTTACCTAAACCAGCCGTTCTCAACCTGTGGGTCCTCAACCTGTGGGTCGCAACCCACAAGTTGAGAACCGCTGACCTAAACACAACTGAAGATAGATACCAGAAGGGACAAGACCAAGTAGCATGGGTAAGAAGAAACTAATAGTAAGATAGGAGAAAGAGAAGAGGAAAAAAGGACTTTATAAAAAATAATATATACATAACCAAAGCGTAGAGCTCTGACAAAATTCAAAATCATATTGTGGAGAAAAACAAAGATGAACAACAGAATCATGAGGGTACAAATAAAGGAAGAAAGCACATGCTTCTTGTATTGCTTTAACCATTTAGATCATTATTAATTACTAAAAACAAAAAAAGTAAAATTTAAAAAAACTTCCTGCTGCTTAAGTATAAAAACAAAATTACAGAAAAACGAATGTGCCTCTAAAGCAGCGTTTTTCAGAAACTGCGTGCAGGTTCGTGAGAGAGTTAACCTCCCTGATGTTGTAGGAAGATCTTGACCTAATGATCTTATTTGAACTCGCTTATGCTTAGGGTGATTTCTGCCTTAGCAGCCCCTCAAATAATTCTCCTGTTTTCACCAGGCCCCAAGTGTAAAAGGTTGTAAACCACTGCTCTAAAGCATTTTCTAAGAACCAAAACATGGAACTTTAAACAGTCATGCAAATTGGGGGTGGGGAATCATACACCAGAGTTTCCTAGCAAAAATCATGTTACTGCCCACACGGTTTTGTACCAGTTTCTTGTATGAAATGTAGCCTTTGATTTCTGTGCCATCGAATAAGCTCTCCTGGATATATGCACATCAATGGCAACAGGGGAGGCGTCTCACTTGACTGCAGCCTCCTAAAGACTGCTTCACAAGGGTGGCTCTTTATAATTTGGGGAGTGGGTGGGAGGCAGGGCAGTACAGCAATCTGCATCCTCTTCCTCTTCCTTAGGGTTATAGCTGTTTCTTATTCTGTTCAAGTTGCTACAGCGGGGGTTATGAAAGGTTAGGTCTGCAGCTCCTGACTGGGTCCTGTATCTACTTTTATTTTGTATTTCTGGTCTGTGAAAAATCAACATTTAGCCTGACCAGGCAGTAGTGCAGTGGATAGAGCATTGGACTGGGATGCGGAGGACCCAGGTTTGAGACCCCGAGGTCGCCAACTTGAGTGCAGGCTCATCTGGTTTGAGCAAAGCTCACCAGCTTGGACCCAAGGTCGCTGGCTTGAGCAAGGGGTTACTCAGTCTGCTGAAGGCCCACGGTCAAGGTACATGTGAGAAAGCAATCAATGAACAACTATAAGGTGTTGCAACGAAAAACTAATGATTGATGCTTCTCATCTCTCTGTTCCTGTCTATCTGTCCCTATCTGTCCCTCTCTCTGGTTCTCTCTCTCTCTGTAAAAAAAAATAAAAATTTTAAAAATCAACATTTAATAAAGGAATCTCACTTTAGAGGAAAATACAAATCATGTTGCTAAATTTCTAACGCAAGCAACAACTGTAAAAACATATTTTTATGGTATAATCTATTTTTGAAGGTGCAATCAAGTACTGTAGTAAAAGCAAAACTACCTGCTCCTACAGCACTTCAAAGATAAATATCACACTAAGGAACTGTCATTCCTATGCTAAGGTTGAGAGCTAACTTCAAAGGCTGAAGAAGCTGATCTACTGACCATTAGGAATCACTAAGTGCTATAAGCATCAGGCTCCAAACAGCTTTAAACATGATCAGGCTCCAAGAACTTCAAATGGTAGGTAGGCTGTGTATTAATCAAAAAATTATTTTTAATTACCTCCTTGCTTCTGTTAAAAATAAGAAGGGACAGCCCTGGCTGGGTAGCTCAGTTGGTTAGAGTGTCATCCTGATACACTGAGGTTGAGGGTTCATTCTATCCTTGGTCAGGACACATACAATAATCAACCAATGAATGCATAAATAAATGAAACAAATCCATGTTTCTTTGTCTCTCTCTAAAATCAATCAATAAAATTTTTTTAAAAATATAAAATATAACTTGACTGGTAGTGGTGTAGTGGATAGAGCATCGACTTGGGATGGTGGGGTCCCAGGAACGAAACCCTAAGGTTGCCTGCTTGTACGTGGAGTCATCAGTTTGAGCATGGGATTTTCAGCATGATCCCATGGTTGCTGGCTTGAGCCGAAGGTCAATGGCTTGAGCAAGGGGTCAATGACTCAGCTTAAGCTCCCCCAGTCAAGGTATGTATGAGAAACAATCAATGAACAATTAAAGTGAAGCAACTACAAGTTCTCATCTCTCTCCTTTCCTGTCTCTTTCCCTTTAAAAAAAAAATTAAAAAGATAAAAATTCACTAATAAAAAAATTTCAAATTAAACTACAAAACAATTCAAATCAAACCATTAAACTACAAAATACATAGCTATTTAGCAAAAGATTAAAAAGCAAACCAAGACAACTGTATTTGTGGCAGAGAGAAAATCTTAATCAAGCATATATCTTCTGTCAGATATCAGGTAGGTCAGCGGTCGGCAAACTCATTAGTCCACAGAACCAAATATCAACAGTACAATGATTGAAATTTCGTTGAGAGCCAAATTTTTTAAACTTAAACTATATAGGTAGGTACATTCCTTATCAAGGTAGCGCCCGCACGTGGTATTTTGTGGAAGAGCCACACTCAATGGGCCAAAGAGCCGCAGTTTGCCAACCAGGCTAGGTGATTTATGTATGCGATTTCATTCTAACTACCACCCTGTGAGCTATGTATTATTCCTAATAAATAGAAATCAGAATAAGAGTCGCCAAAAATCAGGACTCTTGGGCTTCAGGAGAATCCTTTTATATTATATATGAATATAATTATAATCATAACATAATCCTTTGGTGAAAAGGATGCAAAATGGGGTCTTACTGATGAGCACAGGATTTTTATTTGACCAGCACAGTATTTTAAAAGTCCAACTTCCAGTGTTTTCCGTCAAAGCATGAATTGTAGTCTCCAGTTTAGCAAATGTTACTTGCCTAGGCTACTGCAGTAAGTTTACAATTCCTGCTTTAAAGCATTTTTTTTTTTAATCTAAACAAGTGAATAGCTGCTCTCCTTGCCTCCCCATTACTAAAAGAGGTATGGCTTTGAGCATTGGCTATCCTGGCACTAACTAGGTGCTGTAACGCCATGTCAGAGGGCACTTACAAGTGCCGGGACAATGTGGAGATACTCTTAACAGGGGCTGCTCTATCTTTTATAGAGCACTTTGAAAATCTGTGTGTGTATTTCCACTTGGCACGATTCTGAGACAGCCCTAGTGGCCTTCAGTTGTCTGGAACAAGGGATTCTCAATATACCACAAAATAGGAAATGATTTGTACAGCAAAGAATTGTCGTTTTTTCCTACACAACTTTCAAATGACATTCAAGATGGAAAACTTGTTCTGAGCCTAGAACCTTAGTAAGTTTTAAATATATACAATGGTTTTAATCATCACTGTTTTCCAGGAATGTAAGTACTGTGTAAAGTGAGGAAAGATTTGGAACTTTACCTAGAGTCGTTCACCTTTTCAGAAAATCCATATCAATAGCAGTGCACCCTATACTGAGTCACCACTACCAGCACAACTGTACTGGTCAGCATTAGCAGCTGTCACATTCTTGATTTTTCTATATATGGATATAAACTTCACTGTCTTCCTCTGTAGCCATGCCTATGCATTTACAGTCTAAACTAAGGTATTTTATTGTAAGTTCCTTCCTCCTTTATATTACATTGAAGCCATTACATATTCTTTTCTTAATAATGTGTACTGAATTTCACTTTAGGATACTAAAGTGAACTTATGAAAATGTGTTATAAAAAAAGGACATAGATAGATACTTGCCCTGGCCGGGTAGCTCAGTTGGTTAGAGCATTGTCCTAACATGCCAAGGTTGTGGGTTCCATCCCCAATCAGGGAACATACAAGAAATCAACCAATGAATGCATAAATAAGTGGAACAACAAAACGAAGTTTCTCTCTCTCCCTCCCTCTCTCTCTAAAAATCAATAAACAAAAATTTTTTATAAAGATAAATATATGACTTTACTTTCGGTCACCCACTAGGAGGAAGGCAATGAGGCGTAGAGTAACAGGGTGTCCCTATAACTAGATTTAACTTGACAGCAGTACTGAGAAGCACACACTTCAAATTTTATGGAAATTCATTATCAATCTTTCTTAGTAGAGGTGGATAATTCAGTGGAAAGGCCAGTCTGCTAACGACGACTTGAAATGCACATTTTATGATATAAATGGTTTGTCAGAAAAACCATCCTTGAAATAACCTGGTCTTTCTCACCAGTACTTTATTTTCTTCTTCACTTTCCTATGACCCACCAGAGCTGCAGCTGACCTCTTTAAAGAGAAACATTTTATAAGTACCAGGCCCTACAACTCCAAATTATACATACATACCACTTTATAATACAGCAGTTTAAAAAGCATTTTTCCATACATTCTCATGTAATCTCATAGAAACCTTATGGGAATCAAGGGTTATACTAATTTTAAACATAGAAACCAGCCCTGGGCCCTGGCCGGTTAGCTCAGTGGTAGAGCGTCGGCCTGGCATGCAGGAGTCCCGGGTTCGATTCCCGACCAGGGCACACAGGAGAAGCGCCCATCTGCTTCTCTATCCTCCCCCTCTCCTTTCTCTCTGTCTCTCTCTTCCCCTCCCGCAGCCAAGGCTCCAGTGGAGCAAAGTTGGCCCGGGCGCTGAGGATGGCTCTATGGCCTCAGCCTCAGGCACTAGAATGGCTCTGGTTGCAACAGAGCAACACCCGACAGGCAGAGCATCGCCCCCTGGTGGGCAAAACTGGTGGATCCCGGTCGGACGCATGCGGGAGTCTGTCTGACTGCCTCCCCGTTTCCAGCTACGGAAAAATGCAACAACAACAACCAAAAAAAAGACCAAAAAAAACCAAACCCCAGCCCTGGCCGGTTGGTTCAGTGGTAGAGCACTGACCTGGCGTACAAGAGTCCCGGGTTTGATTTCCGGCCAGGGCAGACAGGAGAAGCGCCCATCTGCTTCTCCACCCCTCCCCTTCTCCTTCCTCTCTGTCTCTCTTTTCCCCTCCGCAGCCAAGGCTCCATGGGAGCAAAGATGGCCCGGGCATTGAGGATGGCTCTGTGGCCTCTGCCTCAGAGGCTAGAATGGCTCTGGTTGCAACAGAGCGTTGCCCCAGATGAGCAGAGCATCGCCCCCTGGTGGGCATGCCGGGTGGATCCCGGCTGGGCACATGCGGGAGTCTGTCTGACTGCCTCCCCGTTTCCAACTTCAGAAAAATACAAAAAAAAAAAAAAAAACAACCCATAGGAACTAAAATGGAAATAGAATTTGGGCTACTGCCAAATCCAGTGTTTTTTCTACTCCACTCCATTGTCCCAGAAAATGACCTATTTAATATAGTTTTGTATTCACATTTTACATTTACAATGGTGACAGAAATTAAGAATTTACTGTATTTCTCCATGTTTAAGACACACCCTTTTTTGAAAAATTTGGGGTCTAAAAACTGGGTGTGTCTTATATAGTGATTGTAGATTTTTTTTAATAAATAAATTTTTATTAATTTTAATAGGGTTGATTATAGATTTTTTTACTTGCATATTTCCTGCTTTTTTGCTCTTATTTTTGTGGTCATTGTTGAAGACAGTGATTCGTCATCAAACATAGGTGAAGACAAGCTAATGGATAGGAGTTTTGACAGTGATGAGGAGTTTTATGAATAAAACTTAAGTTCAATAACTTTATGTAATATACTTTTTTTTTCTAATTTTGGGCCCCAAAATTAAGGTGCATCTTATACATGGGAAAATACAATATTTATCCTGTAATATTGTCTCCAATAGTGTTTCGGCATCAAATGTAAACTATACTAGTACTCCAGTTTCTTAACCCTTTTTGTAATACGAACGTCCATGTACGTCCTCGTGCCTCCTGACCATCCAGGGTATGATCAATTATTTTAAAAATGTGTATGGCGGCCTGACCTGTGGTGGCGCAGTGGGATAAAGCGTCGACCTGGAACACTGAAGTCGCCGGTTCAAAACCTTGGGCTTGCCTGGTCAAGGCACATATGGGAGTTGATGCTTCCTGCTCCTCCCCCTTCTCTCTCTCTCTCTGTCTCTCTCTCACTCCTCTCTCTCTAAAAAATCAATAAAATATTTTTTTAAAAAAATGTGTATAGCAACATTAAAAAAAGGCAAATGTATGTTCTTCTTATTTCCATAAGTTAGTTATCAAACAAACATGATTTTAAGTTAATAAAACGAACTGGAACTAATTTCATTTTGGGGGGGGACTCACTCCTGGGGGTCAGCGAGCATGAAAAAAACTCACTACTCAAAGAGTTAAAAACTATGAGTTATATTTAACACTTCATAAAACTGCCTTAAATATATTTCAAATAAATATATATAAGTATAGTTTTCATTATGCTTTATGTTACTTAGCATTATTCACCCTGGAACATATTAATTATTGTTCAATTCTTGTTATTCTTATAGCCACTTTGCTCCAGCTCCCACTAAAAGGACAAGAAGGTGTTATCTCTTATCCTGAATTACTGATAAACAATGACACATCTCTGGTTAAAAAAAAAAAAAAAAAAGCCTTATAATAAAGTTCACGACACCATGATCTTCCTTAGTGGTGAAGTCTAACTGTAAAGAAATCACATCCCGGTTCGATTCCCGGCCAGGGCACACAGGAGAAGCGCCCATTTGCTTCTCCACCCCTCCCCCTCTCCTTCCTCTCTGTCTCTCTCTTCCCGCAGTGAAGGCTCCATTGGAGCAAAGGCTCCAATTGGAGCAAAGATGCTCCATTGGAGCAAAGATGGCCGGGCGCTGGGGATGGCTCCTTGGCCTCTGCCCCAGGCGCTAGAGTGGCTCTGGCTACGCCCCGGAGGGGCAGAGCCTCGCCCCCTGGTGGGCAGAGCATTGCCTCCTGGTGGGCATCCTGGGTGGATTCTGGTCGGGCGCATGTGGGAGGCTGTCTGACTGTCTCTCCCCGTTTCCAGCTTCAGAAAAATACAAAAAAATAAAAAAAATAAAAAAAAAATAAAGAGCAAACATAACAACTGACATTCCCATAAAAATGAAAAAGCCTAATTTCTAAGAGCCAAAGGTTAAACTTTTACTTGGCTCCATCTAGTCCAGTGAGTGAACTTTTATAAAATTCTTGCTTCTGTGAGTTAAACAAAGACTGGAAATAATTCATACTGTAAGTTTTTGGTAACTAAATAAAAAGTTACTTGTGAAGGTTATAACAAACAGAATCCTGTGTTAAGTATTATAGACAGAACTGAAATTCATTTTAATGAATTCCAAAGTTAATCTTTTTTTTTTTTTTTTTAATTTATGACCACAGAACTGTAGAGTTAAAAACAAACTAATTTCCAACCCTTCAAAACTTTTGGAAAGTCCATTTCATTCCATATTCATTCCCATAAAGCTCCTCCAGAGCTCCTAAAACAAGTACAATACCCCCCTCCCGCCCCCCCCCCCCCCCCCCCCCCCCCCCCCGCCATCCCTTATCCAGTTTCAGTTTCTGTGGTTTCAGTTACCCATTGTCAATAGCAGGTTGAAATGTTAAATGCAAAATTTCAGAAATAAACAATTTATAGTTTTGAGTCTTGAACTGCTTGCTCTTCTAAGTCGTGTGATGAAACCTCCCACCATCCCACCTTGTCTCTCCCAGAACAAGAAACATCCCTTTGTCCAGGCTATCCATGTATAAGCAAGCTGTCAGTCACTTAATAGCCATCTAGGTTATCAGATGGACTGTCCTGGTATCACAGTGCTTGTGTTCAAGCAACTCAGATTTTCTTAATAATGGCCCCAAATCCAAAAGTAGTGATGCTGGCAACTTGAGTAAGCCAAGGACAAGCCTTAAACTGTTTTCCTTTAAGGGGAAAGATCATTCTCAATTTAATAAAGAAAGAAAAAAAATGTATGGTGAGGTTGCTAAGATCTACAGTAAGAATGAATCTTCTATCCATGAAATTGCCTAATTTATAAGTTAAGCTTTATCACACAGATTTGTATGTACAGGAAAAAACAGTAAAGTATAACTAAGTGACTGACAGTTTGCCTCTCCTACACAGATATGCTAGACAAGGGAATGACTGACGTCTGGGAGGGATGTAGTGGGATAGCGCAACATTTCTCTTTTTTTTTTTTTTTTAAATTCAGTGAGAGGAGTTAGGCAAGACAGACTCCCGCATGCACCCTGACTGGGATCCGCCCGGCAAGCCCAGTAGGGGGCAATGCTCTGCCCATGGGGGGCGTTGCTCAGCAACTGATCTCTTCTTAGAGCCCTAGGAAGAGACCATGGAACCATCCTCAGTGCCGGGGCCAACTCGCTCCAATAGAGCCATGGCTGCAGGAGAGGAAGAGAGAGAGAGAGAGAGAGAGAGAGAAGGGAGAGGGGGAAGGATGGAAAGCAGATAGGCACTTCTCCTGTGTGCCCTGACCAGGAACTGAACCCAGGACTTCCAAACGACAGGCCAACGTTCTACCACTGATGGCCGGGAAGCACATTTCATCACACTATTCAGAAGGGCAAGCAGTTCAAAACTGATCAATTGTTTATTTCTGGAATTTTCCATGTAATATTTTCAGACTGCTGTTGACCTTGGATAGATGAAATCAAGGAAAAGTGAAATGATGGGTAAAAGGGGACCTCTGTACTTACTTAGGAGCTCAATAGGGTCCAGTATTATCCAGTTTCAGGAATTCCCTCGGGGTCTTAGAACATATTCCCCACAGATACTTGGGGGAGGGAGAATTACTGTACCAGATATACATATAAAGAGATCCTCACTTTTGTTTTATGAGGTCTCTCTCACTCAGTTCTTCGACCTACTTAGAATAGTAACGACACTGAGTGCAAATAACTATTCTTCTGCTAATTTCATTAAAATCATCTTCTTAATACTAAACCTATACTTTTATTCCCCCGTGCTCTAGGCCACCGCTTTTCGATACAGCGCATCCATCTTTGGAGACTGCCTAATTCCCTTACTTCATTTACACTGCCACCTTGAAGGTATTAATAAATAATCACATCCCCCTAGAGTTCCTTTTCCTAAATTTAGCTCCTCAGGCTTTCTCCTAAGTCTTATGCTTCCATTAATGTAGAATTATCTGCATCTTTCTTTAAATGTGGTTGGAAAGTGTTAATTATTTGGCGTTCGATCCTACTGTGAAAACACTTAACACTGTTATAGGTATCATAATTTTGATATGTGATCACTACGTTATTTGTCTAATTCAATTACAGTTTATTGCAAGTTATCTGAAAACCCTTTACAGTTGCTCTTTTCCAGGTAGCAGTGTCCTGGTCTGTATTAAAGCTGTTTACTTCTTCCTTGATGACTGACATGAGATTCAGCATCAACAAATGTAAGTTCAGTGCTAGAACCTGACTTCATGCTTCACCATGGTTTCTAACCTGCTAAACTTAAATAATTAAAAACTTCTATTAAAAACAATTTTTTTTACTTATTAATTTGAGGGAAAGAGAAAGAAACAGGAAGACAGAGGAAGGAGAAGAGAGATAGAGGGGGAAGAGGGACAGAGGAAGGGAAAGACAGAGGAAGGGGAAGAAAGAGAGGGGAAGGGGAGGAGAAGAAAGCACTGATATATTGTTCCACTTCCTGACCAGGGATAGAACAGGACACTCCAAACCAACTGACCTACCTGGCCAGGACTGAAGTTAAATTTAATGTATTCCTTTAATCAAAAAATGTTATAGTACATTCCTTCAATCCATGAACTGAGAAGTAGTTCATAGACAGTTGTGAACATAGGACATCTTGTTGCCTTTTTCCCCCCTCCAAGAAGCAATGTCTAAAAATGAGAAAATAATCTTTACCTAGGATCTTGATGGTTCTACTTCCCCTTCCCCCCTTCCCTTGGCCAGTAGTCAAGTCATTCTGTCCTCACCAGAAATGTGCCTCAGACAGCAGCATCAGAGTAAGCATTCAGCTCAGAAAAAAAAAAATAGTGCTCTCAGCCCCATACTTAACCAATAACTCAAAGAAGGGGCTACTAGGGAATGAGGAACAAGCTCTAATGTAAAAGAAAGGATAACTGAACATACCGGAAAACTTGTGCTTTGATTATGATATTCAAGTTACTGTAGCTTCCCCCTTTTCCCAAATTCAAATAGGATAAAAAAAAAATCAGTATTATGTAACTAAATTGCTAATGCATTAATTCAATAATGCCCTATTTTCTTTACTAATAATGGTACATGTTGATGTTACTGATAAACAACTCATGAAAATCTTTATTGCATTTACAAAACTCATCATATTGTTCTAGACTACGTGTTATATAAAAAATAAAGACAAAATTACTGGCCTGACCTGGGATGCTGAGGTCCCAGGTTCAAAACCCCAAGTTTGCTGGCTTGAGTGTAGGCTTGCTAGCTTGAGCATGAGATGCTCACTGGCTTAAAGCCAAAAGTAGGTGGCTTGAGGAAAGGGTTAATTGCTGCCCCCTACCCCTGGCCCACATCAAGGCACATATGAGAAGCAATCAATAAACAAATAAAGTGATGCAAGTACGAGTTGGTGCTTCTCATCTCTCCCTTCCTGTCTTTCCTTTCCCTCCCTCTCCCTCCCTTTCTCTCTCTTAAAAAAAAAAAAAAGGGGGCCTGACCTGTGGTGGCGCAGTGGATGGAGCGTCAACCTGGAAATGCTGAGGTCACCGGTTCGAAACCCTGGGCTTGCCTGGTCAAGGCACATGTGGGAGTTGATGCTTCCTGCTCCTCCCCCCCTTCTCTCTCTGTCTCTCTCCTCTCTCTCTCTCTCCCTCTCTCTCTCCTTTCTAAAATGAATAAATAAATATTAAAAAAAAAAAAGTTACTCAATAGCCGAAAATGCAGTTTTTCAAAAATTGGCCAATTAATGAATTATGAAATCAATATAGAAGGTCACAAGTTTTTATTAAATATACTACAAAATAAGAGTAGTTACTATTTTACAAAACATTATGTATTCTGCACATACTTAGTCAAAAATAAAATCTATTTCTCAATGTGGGTCACAAAAAAAGTTTGAAAGCCCTTCTCTCAACAGCTTTTATATTTTTAAAGTCATTTCAACATGATTACATGTGAACCAAATAACCCTACTTTACTAAAATATTGTGGCATCTAGACAATTTTAGTTTGTAATGTTAACTTT
This sequence comes from Saccopteryx leptura, assembly GCF_036850995.1. NCBI lineage: Eukaryota > Metazoa > Chordata > Mammalia > Chiroptera > Emballonuridae > Saccopteryx > Saccopteryx leptura. Next base: position 127,216,732 of record NC_089508.1, read on the forward strand.
TCAGGTTATTTTTAAATTAATAAGCAGAAAGGATGTGGCTGGTAACTGTTGAAACTAGGTGATGATTATATAGGAGTTTATTACATTACATACTCTCCTTTTTATACATTTGAAATTCTAACAAAAATGTAAAAGAAAAAAGCAAGGAAATGGACCTACCTAATAGATACAAGTAAAGATCATGAATACACTGCTCACAAAAATTAGGGGATCAGGGAATGTGCAGATACTCCAGTACTTTCAGCCTTTTGTATCATGCATTTTCACCAATGAAATAAAAGTTGGTTTTGCATCTCATTTGTATAATCGAACTTTCTTTGACTTGTCGTTTGCTTTTCTGATGTTCTTGTTTAATAAAAAAATTCAAATGCTTCTTTTTTATCGCTTCATGTTCATTTTGAAATATCCCCTAATTTTTGTGAGCAGTATACAGTATGTAAACTGAAACTTTTACATATCATTTCCAAGGAATGTCAATCTAGGGACTTCCTCAGATTTAATTCAGAGTTGAACAGTAATGGACAAGTTTAAAGGTCTTTAAAAAATACATAAGGGGAAAGAGAAACTAAGTCATAAATTGAAAACAAAACTTCTTGAAGGATAACACAAAATTACAATTAATGAAGTGTTCTTCACTGTCTCTTCAATAGTCAACTACTTTTCAATCAACAGAGAAAACACAATATATCTACCTACCAGGCAGTGATTATCACTTAATTGCTTAATTCACAATATGAGATCTCTGTGACAGACACCATTCTGCCCTCCTTGAAACAAGAACTCTAAGTGTTGTCTGATGTAAGACTGCAGGCAGTTGGATTTCAAAATATGCAAGCGTTAAAGTCAATTTTCCTTATTTCTTAAAAGCAAGTCTCTAAAACCTTATTAAAGCAGAAAGTAGGCTCTCTCTAAGCCCTATACTCATTAGTCATACCAAAGCAGTAAGGTTAATAGAGTTGTGTAATTTTAGAATTGGAAGGGAATTTAGACAACATTTAGTCCAGTGGTTTTTAAATACAATCAGGAAGAATAGAAGAATCAATAGCATAATAATTTATGTATGCAAGCATAGTCTTACTTTTTTTTTTTGTATTTTTCTGAAGCTGGAAACGGGGAGAGACAGTCAGACAGACTCCTGCACGCGCCCGACCGGGATCCACCCGGCACGCCCCCCAGGGGTGACGCTCTGACCACCAGGGAGCGATGCTCTGCCCCTCCGGGGCGTCGCTCTGCCGGGACCAGAGCCACTCTAGCGCCTGGGGTAGAGGCCAAGGAGCCATCCCCAGCACCCGGGCCATCTTTGCTCCAATGGAGCCTTGGCTGCGGGAGGGGAAGAGAGAGACAGAGAGGAAGGAGGGGGGGGGTGGAGAAGCAAATGGGCGCTTCTCCTGTGTGCCCTGGCCGGGAATTGAACCTGGGTCCCCCACACGCCAGGCTGACGCTCTACCGCTGAGCCAACCGGCCAGAGCTTTTTTTTTTTTTTTTTTTTTAAGCAGCATATGCGACACTTTGCCTTGTTATTCTATCAGAAAAGAACTTGACACTTTGTCTTGTATTTTATATTTAATCACTTTTAGAATGTGAGTATACATTTGAATATGACTAAAACTACTGGTACAATTTGCAACAACGTTTTCTAATAATAGAACCTTCCATACTATATAGAACACTGACACTTTTCAGTGATTTCACATCATCTTATTTATTTTTAATGGATTTTTTGGAGAAAGAGAGACATCGGTTTGTTATTCTACTTATTTATGCATTCATTGGTTGATTCTTTTATGTACTCTGACCAGGGATCAACCCGCACCCTTGGCATATGGGGATGACGCTCTAACCAACTCAGTCAGCTACGTGGTCATGGCTCATATCATCTCATTTATAATTCACAGTTTAGTCAATTTGAAGCAATACTTGGGTGTAACAATGATATAAACCAAGATAAAGTGAAGGGAAGCATATCTAAATTGATAGCTTCTGGAAAATACCATAAAGCAGTGGTTCTCAACCTTTCTAATGCCGTGACCCTGCAATACAGTTCCTCATGTTGTGGTGACCCCAAACCAAAAAATAATTTTGGTGGCTACTTCATAACTGTAATTTTGCTACAGTTAGGATTTGGAATGTAAATACCTGATCTGCATTATGTATCCTCATTGCTACAAATCAAACATAATTTAAATATAGTGATTAATCACAAAACAATATTTAATTATATATTGAGAAATACTTATTACTAATGGACCTCCTTACCTAGTGTATTGGGGCTACCATTCCGTAAATAGCTGCTTAACTAATGGATCTGTTTTTTCCAGATTAGTGGCAAGTTTCCTATATAGAACAGTGTGAACTATGTCATAGGATACACTGCAGTTTCTGCACAGCATGGTATCTTTCAGGGCTCTTTCACACTATAAAGCAGCGGTTTCTGCGGTGGAATCCACATTTCATTTACTTCAATGGGAGACCCATGTGCCTGACCAGGCGGTGGAACAGTGGATAGAGAGTTGGACTGGGATGCGGAGAATCCAGGTTCAAGACCCCAAGGTCGCCAGCTTGAGTGCAGGCTCATCTGGTTTGAGCAAGGCTCACCAGCTTGGACCCAAGGTCACTGGCTTGAGCAAGGGGTTACTCGGTCTGCTGTAGCCCCCCGGTCAAGGCACATATGAGAAATCATTCAATGAACAACTAAGGAACCACAACAAAGAATCGATGTTTCTCATCTCTATACCTTCCTGTCTATCTGTCCCTATTTGTCCCTCTCGCTGACTCTCCCCATCTCTGCCATAAAAAAAAAAAAATTATCTTAACTAGGTTTGATTAATAAATGTATATTTTGTATACAGTGAATCCCCAGATTATAAACATACCACTTGCGTACAACTCATACTTACAAACAGAGCACCATAAGGGCTGTTGGTAATCAACTGCAGTTGGACATCAGTGAAAATGATATAGAGCCACTCGACTCCCATGGCAAAGAACTAACCAATGAAGACTTTATGGAACCACAGAAGCAGATAACAGCATTTAGGTAAAAAAAAACAGGAACTTAGAAGCTCCAGAACCAAAAATGTTTTCTTCAAAAGAGTTAGCTGATGCTTTCCATCTCACTGAAGCAGAAATGGCAAAGTTACAGGAGCAAGATCCTGATACAGAGAGGCTCACCAAATTTAACTGTACAGTTACCGAAGGCCTGAGATGCTACAACGCCATTTATGATGAGAAAAAGAAAAGCTCTGTACAAACCACCCTGGATGCCTCTTCAAGAGACTGACTCCAGCAGCAGAATCAAACCCTGACTCAGCCTCTTCAACAAGTCCGTCATCTTCTGCATCATCCAAGACTGTTTAAGACTGTATTTGAAAATGTTTAAGTATGTATACTCATAGAAAGGTAAAAATAAATACTATGTTAAAATAAGATCTACGTTGCATTTAATATGTAAATGTACCTATTCCAACTTACATACAGATTCAACTTAAGAACAAAAGCTAAACCTCTGTGGTGCTTAACCTGGGGACTGCTTGTGTACACAAAAGCAAACAAAAAAGAAAGTTAAGCCTACTTTCAATTTTAGATAATAGTTGAAATTATGTACAAATCTTGACTCCCTCCCCAATATTGATAAACTCTTCAAAAACAGGTAATTTATCCAAATATTTATTCAATTTTTAATATTTGTGTATCAATTATTCCTGAATTAATGCTTTTATAAAAGATTACCAAAATATTTCACTTTAAATTCAGTGAGAAGTTTATGCCTATAAAATACAACAGCTTATAATCAACTAATTTTACTGGAGAGGTTTCCTGCCTTCTCAAAGCTAATCCTTACTAATTAAAATTGGGAACTCTGAAAAAAATAATAATCATCCACAAAACCTTACCAATTTTTAAAAGATTTGTCTAAGGTATTACCTAAGAATTAAACTTCACATTATCAGTGACATTTTTAAAAATTCATGTAAAATGATAATGTTTTGTTGAAAGAGGCACACTGAAAGCCAGGTCTGTTGTTCACGTGAGGTGATTTTGCACTATTTTAACTTTGATGTGTGAATTTACTTTTTTTGGTCTATTTATTCTTTCTGATAGAATCTATTCTTCCAGATACTCCTCAAAAGAAAATTCATTCCTCATTCTTGCGTCCTGCTTTTCTCCTTGTAGTACTATAACCTTTCTTCTATTTCTTTCTCTTACAATTTCATCCTCTTCTTCAGATCCTGTCCAGATTGTGTTCTCACTATAAACAATTTAATAGAATGCATCAGAATATTTTTCACAAAATTCACTTCTTCTGAAACATCTTTGAAAAAAAATTTTTTTTATTTTTTATTTATTCATTTTAGAAAGGGGGGGGGGGAGAGAGAAGGCGGGGAGGAGCAGGAAGCATCAACTCCCATATGTGCCTTGACCAGGCAAGCCCAGGGTTTCGAACCGGCAACCTCAGCATTTCCAGGTTGACGCTTTATCCACTGCGCCACCACAGGTCAGGCTCTTTGAAAAATTTTATTCAAACTTTACTCATGGTTTCTCTACATACTTCATTTGTATAAAGACTAGCAACTTATTTCCTTCCCAAATCGTCTTGTAAAACAAACACTTTCATATATATACATTCAGCAAAGTTTCCCATTTTACATAGGAAACCTTTCTTTGAAAAAGTAACTCAAACTAAATAAATGAAAAAACAATGTCCATATTGACAGAGTACTTTTCTAGTCACACATGATCATCTTTGCAGACCCAGTTAATTTTTTTTTTTTTTGCATTTTTCTGAAGCTGGAAACAGGGAGGCAGTTGTGCACAGCTGCTATAGTTAACATCTGTCTGCTGCTGCTTGTTTCAGTTCACCCAAAGAGGCAAGGCACAATAGCAAATACACATCTAAAAATGTATTCGGAGAGAAAATTGCCAAGCCACTTAAGCAAATAGCACTTGACAGCAAAGAAAAAGATTCATGAACTATCTAATGCAAACACTGGCATTCTTACAAAGTCCAAGGTTCACTGCTACCTAGTATCACCCAAGCAAATTGGTTTCTTAAAATTTAGATCATTAGTAGTAAAATTAATTAGACTCCTTATTTTCTCCCACTAAACTCAGTTAATTATCCAACTTTATATTCCTACTATGAATATAGTGTATTTTTATACTTCACCCCACATCCATTCATCAGCCATCATCTCCAACACCCCCACTGTGGGCCAGACACTGCGTTCTCCCTTAGTCACAACAATGGGTTCTATGAGAAGATAGTTCACTGAAAGGAGAAGAAAGCCATGTAATCAATCTCCCAGGCAATGAAATAGAAATACAAACTTCCTCACCAGAATTTGAAATCACAGCACTGTTGGTCACTTTTTTTAGAGTTACATATGCCAAAGTGCCAATCTTTCTGTGTGGGGCCTTCAAACAGCCTACTTAACTTTATTCAAGATGACAGCATTAACAAATGTTCAATATATACTTGATCTCTGAAAATAACTAATAATGCTATTTTTTAAAAGGTAACAGTAGTATTAACATTTAATTCACTAGAGAGCAAACATTTAGTACATACAGTACTGTTATGTTATATGAAGTAACAGTATGTTACTGTAATTTAACATCTACAGGTATTAGTAACATACACTAATAAGTGTTACATATAGTAAAAATTTACTCCCTACTGAGACTATATGCCAAGCAGAACTCTAAATGCTTGATTGTATCTCACTGAATCCTCACATAATCTCTATGGGATTGGCATCATTAAAAATCCCATTTCACAAATGATAAAACTGAGGCTTGTAAGTATAAAGTACCTTACTCAAGGTGACTTAGCTACAGAGAGCTGGGACTTAAATCTGGGTCTATCTGGGTCTAGAGCAGCGGTTCTCAAAGTGTGTGCCAGGGCACACTGGTGCACCCTATGGTATTCCACAGAAATATGTGCCTGTTGGGGATCAAAAAACCAACAGGGTTTTTGGAGGACAGAGGTGTGGGGAATTGGCTGTAAACTGACAGTCTGCCCAACCCCCCACCTCATTTGCCTGATTAGGTTGCAAAAGGCTATTAAGCTGTGGTGCTGGATTATTTACACTACCCCCCATGTTCCCCGGAAAGACTGGAGGTAAGTTTCTTCTATCCTTTGTTTGGTGAAAAGTTAAGATTTGCTAATGGCCTCATTTTGTCCTATAAATAAAGCAAGTTGAGGTTTTGGGGCACACTTTGTTCTTGCCAGCAGCAATTACAGGGCCCTCCCGACCATATTTTCTTAATTCCGCATATTTTATTAATTCTGTACTGTTTCCACTCGGGACCTGGAGATACTAGCTGCGCTGGTTCACGGCATGTGCTCAGATATAAAAATAAATATAGTTACTCTATTTCATTACGGAAATACCGCTTTTTGTTAACACATCATTATTATATTTATTATTAACACATCATTACATTATTTTTAGATAAATACACCCAAATAAAATGGATAGATTTCTCAAAAAGAAGCATGATATTGGAGAATCCAATTCTGGAAGTGAGCAAAAGTTAAATGTAAATAAAATAGGACTTGAAGGCTAATGGGCAGAATTTAATTTAAAGCATTTTCTATCACTTAACACTGAACAATACAATTGGATTAGAAACCCATTCATGGAAGCTTCGAGTGATTTTGGTTTAACATTAACGGAAGAAGAACTGGCAGCTATATCCACTGATCGTGGATTGATGATTAAACATAAGGAACTGTCTTCTGAAGCCTTTTGGATTTCTATAAAAGAAGAATATGTGGCAATATCTTAAAAAGCTTTGAACATTTTCTACAATTTTCAACATCCTTCTTATGTGAATTGGGATTTTCTACCCTCAACACAATTAAAGAGTAAAAAGAGAGAAATTCTTCAATGTATTAACAAGAAAATGAGTCTGCCTTTCAAATATATGCCCAAACATTGAAGAAATCACTAGGACACATCAGGCTCATGTTTCTCACAAACACAAGAATGAAAAAACTTAACACATTCACACCGGGACCTGCCAAATTTACTAAATCTTACTAAGAATGTATCTATATATATAAAAAGATAACATTTTGTTTATTTTTTAACCTCTCTTCTTTATGAGTTCTAAAAAGCTTAACTCAAAAAATGTTACATAAAAATGTTTTTTAATGTCAGAATAAATTTAATTTTGTCGTATTTATTTCGTTTAATTACCATAAAAGCATGGTTGCATTTTATATTTTCTTTAATATTTGACTTATTATAATATATTCCTCAGAAATTTGAATATAGTGCACCTACAATTATTTGTAGGATTTTAAATGTGCCCCGACTTCAAAAAGTCTGAGAACCACTGGTCTAGAGTCTGTGTTCTTTATTACCATAAGTACTGCTTGACTTACACTCATTCAACTTTAATTTCAGTCTGAAGCTTCTGAAAGTCTTAACAGGACGGTTAATTTTTAGGACAAGTTTCTTCATTCAAAATGAACTACATTTACCTTGTCACATACAGAAGCAACATCTTAAGCTCTGGCCAGATAACTCAGTTGGTTCAAGCACCATCCCGACACACCAAGGTTGCAGGTTTATCTCCCATCAGGGCACATACAAGAATCAACCCATGAATGCATTACTAAGCGGAACAACAAATTGAGATCTCTCTGTCTCTCTCTTCCTCCCCCCTCTGAAATAAATAAATAAATAAATACAATTTTAAAACAATTAACATTTTAAAGATTTTACTTGAAACTATAGCCTTACAAATTTAAATATTTGCATACGGGGAAAAACCTGAATGAAAACCCTGAATCTCTATGGTAATGGGTCAAAGCTGGAAGAGACCTTGAGGGTCATCTAGTCCAGTAGTTTTCATTCTTTTTACACTTGATGACCAGTGAAAACAAGAGAACGATTTCAGGGACCGCTAAGGCAGAAATCACCCTGAGCATAAGCGAATTCAACTAAGATCAGGGTCTACAATCTTCATACAACATCAGGGTGCTTAACTCTTTCACAGACGGTGTGAAAGTTCTGGCAGACTGCTCTACAGATTGGCAGTTGAAAAATACTGATCTAGTACTTCAGTTTAGGAATAATGAAACAGAGACCTTTTAAACACCTATACTCAATTTAATCTACCACACACCGAATCCAGAAACATGTAGGTGAACCCCAGTTCTTTTTAATTCATCATTTAAAATAAATAACCTAATATTTCAATATCATAGAGAGCATGACATTCATTTCTGAAGCACTGTAAGAAAATAAAAGCTCATGCCTGACCAGGCGGTGGCACAATGGAGCGTTGGACTGGGATGTGGAAGGACCCAGGTTCGAGACCCCAGGTCGCCAGCTTGAGCGTGGGTTCATCTGGTTTGAGCAAAAAGCTCACCAGCTTGGACCCAAGGTCGCTGGTTACTTGGTCTGCTGAAGGCCCAAGGTCAAGGCACATACAAGAAAACAATCAATGAACTAAGGTGCCACAATGAAAAATTGATGATTGATGCTTCTCATCTCTCTCTGTTCCTGTCTGTCCGTCCCTATCTATCCTTCTCTCTGACTCTCTGTCCCTGTAAAAAAAAGAAAAAAGAAAAGAAAAGCTCACAAAATCCTCCAGCTTAGGAGTCACAAGTCACACTGCTTTGGTTCTCTACCAGGTCTGGGATCTGAACACCTGGCCAACCTCATCCGAGTAGATGAGAAAATCAAGAGTCAGCAGAGTTAAAAAAAATTTGCCTATGATCATACCCCTAAAGAATAAATGGACTGGGATCCAACCCCAGAAGAGTCTGTGTAGCGCACAACTTCAGCCATCATTGACTGTATTAAATGAAAAAAGACTGACAAAGTTCTGTTCTATTATTATTAATTTTAGAGAGGAAAGAAGAAACATCAATTTGTTGTTCCACTCATTCACACATTCACTGGCTGACACTTGTTTGTGCCCAGACCAGGGATCGAACCCACAACTTTGGCGTATCCGAACAAGGCTCTAACCAACTCCCCTACCTGGCCAGAGTCAAGCTGATATAGTTCTTAGCAGAGTTCCAGTCACACATGCATTGTATCAATGTTTGCTTTAACAGAAGTTAGAAGGGTCCTGTTCAAGCTGGAAAACATACTAATATACTCCACTGCCAAACTCTGGTGGAATGTGAGCAGAAATGAGAAAGGAATATGCTGTCAGAAATCAGCCTCACATCTACAGACGTTCTCTACTTCTTTCCTCCCAGGAGTTTTGATATCTCTTTTAAAACCAATCCCTTCCTGCCTGCGAGAGCCCACTTGCAGTTAATTCACACTCCCCTCGTATCACTGAGCAAAAGTTAATGCTTCTAGAACTCTAAACAAAGACACCCCTAAAATGACAATTTTTAAAAGTCTAATAAATATATTCTAATTCAAGAAAAAATAAAAAGAAAGAAAACACAAACTCCATGACATGAAGTCAGACTATTGTAGGGTTATTACCAATTAAAATCTTGAATCTGCCTGACCTGTGGTGGCGCAGTGGATAAAGCATCAACCTGGAAACGCTGAGGTTGCCGGTTCAAAACCCTGGGCTTGCCTGGTCAAGGCACATATGGGAGTTGATGCTTCCTGCGTGCGCGCTCGCTCTCTCTCTCTCTCTCTCTCTCTCTCTCCCTCTCCTCTCTATAATGAATAAATAAAATCTTAAATAAAAAGTTAAAATAAAATAAAATCTTGAATCTAATTATGTTACAGAAAGCTAAAAAATAAAAATAAAAAAGCATCCTTACCTATGTGGATTCAACCATAAATAATGGCCATTTTTTCCTTGAATTAAATGTACGCTGGCCCTGGCCGGTTGGCTCAGCAGTAGAGCGTCGGCCTGGCATGCGGGGGACCCGGGTTCGATTCTCGGTCAGGGCACATAGGAGAAGCGCCCATTTGCTTCTCCACCCCCACCCCCTCCTTCCTCTCTGTCTCTCTCATCCTCTCCTGCAGCGAGGCTCCATTGGAGCAAAGATGGCCCGGGCGCTGGGGATGGCTCCTTGGCCCCTGCCCCAGGCGCTGGAGTGGCTCTGGTCGCGGCAGAGCGAAGCCCTGGAGGGGCAGAGCATCGCCCCCTGGTGAGCATGCCGGGTGGATCCCGGTCGGGCGCATGCGGGAGTCTGACTGTCTCTCCCCCGTTTCCAGCTTCAGAAAAATACAAAAAAATACAACAACAACAAAAAATGTACACACATTTGTGCTCGCTTCAGAAGCACATATACTAAATGTACGTACATTCATTTAGGTCAACTACAAACTCGGCTTCACTTCACCAGACATGTCATTTCAAGGAAAAGGCTGCATTAAGCTATATATCAGGGTCAGTGATATATGGGCTCCTGGGTTCGATTCCCCCGCAGGGCACACAGGAGAAGGGAACCATCTGCTGCTCTCTCCCCTCCATCTCCCCATCCCACAGCCAGTGGCTAGGTTGGTCCTAGCCGTCAGCTTCAGGTGCTAAAAATAGCTTAGTACTTGAGCATCAGGCCAAGACCAGGCTGCCAAGTGGATCCCAGTCAGGGCGCACACATGCGGGAGTCTGTTTCACTATCTCCCTTCCTCTCACTTTAAAAAAAAAAAAAAAAAAAAAGAACAAATATTACTGAGACCAGCCAGATAAGGCTCTGAAGGTCTATGCAGAAACCTTGACTTAGTTGCTAAAAAAAAAAACCCCTACAATTTTGCTGTATTATCAATCATTGAAAAATGCTATGCCAGCAGAGATTACACGTGTTAAGATAAAGAATCTCTCACCTATGGTGCCAAATTGCCAAATGAAACTATGCTATTTCCACAAACCGAGTAGCTGAAATTAGTACAGTGTAAGGCTTAAGTCATATTGTTAACACACAAACTAAACGCTGGTAAGACAAATCAGCTAACTGCATCCTGCCATCATGCTTTGGGGGAAAGAGGAAAAATGCCCAATATACTTAACACATTCAATACTACAGACAGAAAAATGTTTCCTTCCTAACCCCTGCAGTGACAATTCACAGCCATCAAGCATACACAGGATTTGATTGGTATAATTTGGTACAACACATACTTATATTTAACCAATGATGCTTTTCAAAATCTTTTAGTAGATATATTTTCACTGTAATCTTCAGCATTTTAAGCCTACATTCTACTTATGAATGCTTAATTCCACTGGCACTATCATTGATCTTTTTCTAGATGAAAGTCATTTTCATTTCAGCTATTCCAACAAGAGCTATTTTAAATTGTTCTAGCATAACAAAAAAACACTGATGAACTGGCAAAAATAAACTATAGTTCATTATCTATTAGTGACTCCCCATTCTTTTCTATAAAAGGATTTTTAAACCTCTTAAAGTTTAGTTCCACAAGAGCAGAAACCAGTTCTCAGTAACTTGAAAGATCCATGCAGCAGCTGATCGATCGCACGCGCCTTCAACTATCAGAACCTTTTCAGTCCAGAACAGATCCCACCGTGACTCCTCACCATTTCGCCTTCTCTAAGGAGCTTCAGTTCAAAACCGAATTCTCCCGTTTCCACTGGACCCTGTACGCATCCCCGGTACCACTTCCATGCTCCACAGGAAGAACCTTTCTTCTGACTTGAAACTTTTAGATGTTAAAAACCCGCTTCTTCTGCCTCCCTCGCTGCAGCCCCTGCCCTCACCCCGTCCAACGCAGTGAGCTGTGCCCCTGCGTCACGAAGGCCCAGCTCAGGACCCCTCCTAACACATCCTGCACACTGCAAACCCACCTTGCACCCGGCTTCCTGCAGGACTCCCCTGCCGCACCCAGCTACCCTTTTTTGCCTGATAAATACCGTATTTCCCCATGTATAACACGATACCATGTATAACACGATACCATGTATAAGACGCACCTTAATTTGGGGGCCTGAAATTTGAAATAATGTATTACATAAAGTTACTGAACTCAAGTTTTATTCATCATAAAATTCATACAACTCATCACTGTCAAAATTCCCACCCATTAGCTTGTCCACATCTGTCTGATGACGAATCAGTTTTCAACAATGAGTGCAAAAACAAGCGCGAAAAAGCAGGAAATGCAAGTAAAAAATCTACAACCGTATAAAACGCACCCAGTTTTTAGACCCAAAATTTTTCGGGGAAAAATGCTTCTTATACATAGGGAAATACGGTAGTCCCTCGCCTCAGTCAAGGCCCTTGCTCCCCACCCTCTCCTTATTTAGGAGCTCCCTCTGGCTCCCCCAGCCACGACCCTTGAATGCCCTGCACGTTTCCCCCGTCCCCCCCCCCCCCAGCACGCTCCGCGCCGCCGCCGCCGCCGCTACCCTCGCAGACCCCCCACTGCAGTCAGCCTGCACCTCCGCTCCCCAACCACCTCTCCCTCCTTCTCCCCCTCCCACTCTACTCCTTCGGCTCCCGCCCTCCTGAGGGATCTACCCAACTGAGCACTCCCCGGCTCAGAGGGATGTCACCTGTCCCCCGAGGCCCAGGCAGGCTCCCACACGACCCTCGCGCATCCCGCTGACACCACTCCCCCGCGCTCCCGAAACACAGATGCCGGTCTCCCAACGCCCTCGGTGAACGCGGCGCTCCTCCCCACCCGCCCCCGCTACTCCGCCGGGGGTCCCCTCCCGACGCGGACAACTAGCCCCGCACTGGGGCGCCCCGAAGCCAGCAGCACACCTCGGGCTGCGATCGCCGCCCCCACGTCTCGGACGGGCGCCTACGGTTCTCACGCCCGCGCCCCCGGCTAGCGACTCGGCTGCTCTCCCCGCGGGTCTGCAGCCCCGCAGACTCGCTCCCAGGGGCCCCCAGCCCCAGGCCCGGGCCGCCCCCGGTTCCCTGCTTACCATTCTGAGCGGCGCCAGGCCCTGGGAGGAGGGAGCCAGAGACCAGTAGCAGCGAGAGGGCCAGGGCGCTGGGCACCGACGAGCCCGACATCCTCTCCGCAGAAGACCAGAAAGCGAATGAGCCGGGGCCGGAGCTCGAGCCCGGGAAGGGAGGGGAAGGAGGGAGGGGGCGGGCGGGCGGGCGCGCGAGGAGTGAGCGAGGCAGGCAGCCACGGCACCGCTCCGTCCTTCCCCGTCCTCCTACCGCCGCAGCGCCCAAGCCTCGCGAGACCTTCACCTCCGGGATCGTGGGCGGCTGAAGAGTGATGCCAGCAGGGCTCGCGAGAACAGAGGCGGCCTCAACTAGTGCTCCCGCCCCCTCGGGTTTCTTGTCCCCGCCCCTGCACGGGCTGATTGGCCAAGCTCGAGGTGGGTCACGTTCCAAGGGCGCTTCTGTGCACGTGATGGAGCGAGGTGGAAGTTCTTCTAGCTCCTGGGTCCAGGGGACACTGGGGAGTATGTGTCCAGCTCAGCTAGTGCCTGTGTGACGCCGGAGCGCCGGGGATTAACAGGAAGCTTTCCTTAAGCCACCCTGCCTTTTGGTCGTGGGAACTCCTGGCTGCGGAATGTGACACACCCTGCCTCTCTGATGCCTTTTTTCCCTTGTCCCCAAGGAAACCCTGCTATTTCTTGTTTCTGGACTTTGACCTTAGACCCCTGCTGGCCTCTAGTTGCAACCTCCCTCTTTTACCTACTGTTTTAACTTTCCAGGCTAAATGATAACACTCCCCATGCCCGGTATTATTTTGAGCTTTTTCTGCCTGTACACCTGCTTCCTCCGCTTGAGATGACCTCACCCTTCTATTTGCCCCTGCCCTGTTTAGGCCTTATTTACCTTCATAAAAATCCCAGGGCCTGAAGTTTAACCTAATTGCTAGTTAGAATCTGAATTCTACAAGGAAGTCATCATGTATTAATTCATAAGACAATCCTCAGAAGCATTTTCATGCAGCAAACGTTTACTGACTACCTGCTGTGTACCAGGTTTTCATACCTGCTGTGAAACCCAGATGAAAACAGGGTCCCCACTCTTAAGTTCACAATCTAGTCCATCAGAAGAGCGAGGAAGAGGATAAATGACCTACAAAGTAAGACAGACACCAGCACAGTGCTCCAGCAATGTCATTGCTACTGTTTGCAAGGAACTTTGGGAAATGCTCTTTTTTTTTTTTTTTCCAGAGACAGAGAGAGAGTCAGAGAGAGGGATAGATAGAGACAGACAGGAACGAAGAGAAATGAGAAGTATCAATCATTAGTTTTTCATTGCGACATTTTAGTTGTTCATTGATTGCTTTCTCATATGTGCCTTGACCTTGGGCCTTCAGCAGACCGAGTAACCCCTTGCTCAAGCCAGTGACCTTGGGTCCAAGCTGGTGAGCTTTTGCTCAAACCAGATGAGCCCGCGCTCAAGCTGGTGACCTCGGGGTCTCGAACCTGGGTCTTCCGCATCCCAGTCTGACTCTCTATCCACTGCGCCACTGCCTGGTCAGGCAGGAAATGTTCTTTTTATGGGTATTTTTTTGTCCTACCCATAGCACTGTTATTCTATAGTTGGCAAAGGAGTTCCTGTGGCTTAGTTTATCCCTGACTCAAAGCGCACATCCTGGGGCGAGTTTGTGGAGTGAAACTGAGAGGAGCAGTTAAAAGTCCTGATGATCTGAGAGCTGGAGAATCTAGAGGTAGGAACAGTCACCACCACCCTCACAGAGAATGTAGAGGAAGAAGCATTCACCAGGACCCTTGCAGAGAAACTAGAGGAAGGAGCAGTCACCACCACCCTCGTAGAGAATCTGGAAGAAAGAGCATTCACCATGACCCTCACATGCTCAAGTCAAAGTAGTAACAAGTTTGCTACATGAACTTGAACTGCTGGTGGTTCCAGACTGAGCTTTCTAGCCAGCACCAGGACTACAACAATGGCATGTTGTTAATGGAAATGAAAACTATATTCTTCACGACCTCGGGTGTATGAGTGACAAGAACCTTCTCATGGGAAAAGGTTGGACAAAAGTCATTCTGCAGACAGCCCTCTTTATAGAAGACTCCAGAGCCACCTGTGATGAAAGTGAGATTTTCAGCTGATGGAAATTTTTGGTTGGATGCAACCATTCTGCCTCATAACAGTAGCTAACATCCCTATTTGATCCTTACAACAAGGGAGCCTTACAAAATGGTTATGCTCATTTTGTAAGTAGGGAAACTGAGGCTAAGTGAGGTATGACTTGCCCAGGATTTGAGTATTTGTGCTCATCATTAACACTAAGCAGTGTGATTTGCCGCCTTCTAGGCTCATGACAGGAATGCATTTCCACTTGAAAATTGGGAATGGCTTGTTACTTGTTTTGGCCAGTGAAGTGTGAAAAGTGGTATGTATTATCTCTGAGCAGACACATTTCATTTTCGTTACGGACACTATCATACTCTTGCCTGCATTGTAATCAGTGATCACGATGGTGAGAGCATGTGTCTAAATGAAACTATGTCAGCCTAGGCCTTTGAGTTAACATGATAAGCCCAGGCCTCTGCCAACTCACACAGACCTAGTCGTGTCTGTTGTGTTAAGCTACTGATGAAGGTGTTTTCTCCTGCTGGATCATCTGGACTATTCTGGTTAGGAGAGAGAGGAAATTTAAGTTCATCCCACCACCTCTACCACTGCCATCTACTAAGTGGTGTAGCCTTGGGAAAATGACCCAATCTCTGTGGACCCTATTTTTCTGTCAAATGGGACTGATGATATTATTACATTGAAAGATTATAAAAGAGATAAGTGAGTACATTTATGTACACTGTTAAAACCAGTTATGTTTCTGGTGTATGGTAAACATCCAAATGTTGACGATAGGAAAATAAATACAGTACTATTGGAGTTGCTGCTGCTACAATGTGACTCCAACTCTGTGTTCTCCATAACTATGCTATGCTTCTTACAAAAAGTGATTTGGGAAGACAAATTTTGAGTACAGTATTACCAGCTAACTCTTATAACCTACAATTATGAAGAATCCTTTTGCCCTGGAGAAAAAGTAACCAAATCTTACATGACAGTAACAATACTTTTATTGAGAAAATACATGATAACTAAAATCTTTCAATAATGCAATAACTCATTTGAATAAATTTAGGAATTTGGCTTTTATTTCCCCTACCTTTTTTTGAGAGAGAGAGGAAGGGAAGGGGAAAGGAGAGAAAGAGAGGGAAGTATCAACTCATTGTTTCATTTAGTTGTGCACCCACTGATTGTTTATCATACATGCTCTGACCAGGGCATGAACCAGTGATCTCTGGGTCAAGCTGGCGACCCTGGGATCAAACTGGTGACCCTGGGATCAAACTGGTGCCCCTGGGATTAAACTGGCAACCCCAGGATTGAACCAGCGACCTCAGCACTGTGAGATAACGCTGTATACACTGCACCACTGGCCAGGGTCTTCCCCCACCCCCGCTTTATGAAGATTTACATACACTTAAAAATTTCTGTGCAGTTAAATGCAGCTGAACAGAATGACTGAATTCCTTGCTATGTCTCCCAAGACCCCTAGGGGTCCTCAGTGCTCAGGCTGAGATACTCCTGGCCTTGAGGGACTGCTTGGAGATCAACTTTCTAGTCTTTCCAGTACTGACAGCACCTCCTGGTGGCAAGACCTATATTAAGGCACTCCAAACTGAACTGTTTCCTGCACAGAGTCCCAGTCAAGATGAACACAAAGAGGCCCACACCTAGATACATCTTAGTTAACATGTCAAATATTAATGGCAGAGAATCTTAAAAGTCTCAAAAGAAAAGCAATTAGTTACCTATAAAGGAGCCTGCATAAGGCTGTGAGCTGATTTCTCAACAGAAACACTTCAGGCTAGAAGGGATTGGCATGAAATATTCTAAGTTATGAAAAGCAGGGATCTACAACCAAGACTACTCTATCTAGCAAGGCTATCATTTAAAATTGAAGGTGAAATAAAGATCTTCCCAGAACAAAGGGGAAAAAAGCACTAAAGGCGGAGTTTATTGCCACCAAACCAGTATTGTAAGAAAACTTTAAAAAGAGGAAAGGAAAAAAGAAATCAATAGAGAAGGGAACATAGGTATAAAGAATAAAATGGCCACAAATAAGTCATATTAATAATAACCTTAAATATAAACAAATTAAATGATCCATTCAAAAGAAATGCGATGGTTGAATGAGTAAGAAAACATGACATTTATATGCTGTCTACAAGGGACCCACTTTAGAACAAAAGGTACAAACAAAGTGAAGGGATGGAAAAAAATATTTCATGCAAATGGAAAGGAAAAAGAAGCTGGATAGCAATACTTATATCTGACAAAACAGAGTTCAAAACAAAGACTATAATAAGAGAAAAAGAAGGATATTAAAGGATACTAAAGGGATCAATCTAAAAAGAGGATATAATCCCTGTAAACATATATGACCCAAGATAGGATCACCTAAATATATATAAAGAAAATCTTGGTGGACATTAAGGGAGAAATAACAATAATACAGAGTAAGGGATTTTATCACCCCACTGAAATCAATGACTAGATCTTCCAGACAGAAAATCAACAAAGCAACAGCGACCTTAAATGACACACTGGATTAGATGGATTAAATTCCTATTTACAGAACACTTCATCCCAAAGCAGCAGAATATACATTCTACTCAGGTGCACACAGAAACTTCTCAAGGATAGACCACATGTTAGGACACAAAGTAAGTCTCAACAAATTCAAGAATATTGAAATCAGATCAAGCATCTTCTCTGACCACATGGTATAAAACTAGAAACCAACTACAATAAAAAAAAAAACACCTGAAATACATTCAAACACATGGAGGCTACATAGCATGCTATTAAACAATGAATGGGTTAACAATGAGATCAAGGAAGAACTCAAAAACTACCTGGAAGCAAATGAAAATGGACACATAACAACCCAAAATCTATGGGATGCAGTGAAAGCAGTTCTGAGAGGGAAGTTCACAGCATTACAAGCCTACCTCAAGAAGCAAGAAAAATCTCAAATCATCTAACACTGCACCTAAAAAAGCAAAATAAAAAAAAAATCCCAGAAGAACTAGAAGGAAGGAAATAATACATATTAGAACAAAAATAAATGATATAGAGATTTTAAAAAAACCCACAAAAACACAAAATATCAATGAAACCAAGACCTAGTTCTTTGAAGAGATACACACAAACTTTCAACCAGACTCATGAGAGAAAGAGAGAGAGAGAGAGATCGAAATCCTACATAAATAAAATCAGAAATGAAACAGGAGAAGTAACAACTGATATTGTAGAAATACAAAGAACTATAAGAAAATTCTATGAACAACAAATTGGACAGCCTGGGGAAAATGGATAAATTCCTAGAAACATACAATCTTTAAACACTGAATCTGGAAGAATCAGAAAACCTGAAAAGACTGATTACAACAAATAAAATTGAAGTACAGGTAGTTATAAAAAGTCCAAGCAAACAAAAGTCCTGGCTGTACGGCTTCACAGTTGAATTTTACCATTCAAAGAAGAACTAACTCCTATCCTTCTTAAACTATTCCAAAAAAATGCAAGAGGAGGAAAGACTTCCAAGCTCATTTTACAAGGGCAGCATTGTCCTGGCTGATTAGCTCAGTCAGTTAAGAGCGCATAGACCTGGAACAACAATGTTGCAGGTTCAATCCCCAATCAGGGCACACAGGGGAAGCAACCAATGAATGCATGACTGAGTAGAACAACAAATAAATGTTTCCCTTCCCCTCTCTCTCTTTCTTTCTCTGTCTCTCTACAACTTAATCAATCAATTAAATAAAAGCACTGGCCAAATGGAAGAGCTTGTCCCAGAGTACAGAGGTTGCCAATTCGATTTTCTGGTCAGGACACATACAGGAGCAGCTTAATGTTCCTGTACCTCCCTGCCTCTCTCTCAAAAAAAATAAAATAATAAAATAAAATAAAAACAAGTCCAGGATTATCCTAATTTCTTTTTCTTTTTTTTTCTTCAATTTTTTAGTGAGAGGAGGGGAGGCAGAGAGACAGACTCTTGCATACACCCCGACCAGGATCCATCCAGCAAGCCCGCTAGGCTAGGGGATGATGCTCTGCCCATCTGGGCCATAGCTCCTTTGCTTAACAACCAAGCCATTTTTTAGCGCCTGACGTGGAGGCCACGGAGCCATCCTCAGTGCCAGAGGACAACTTGCTTGCTTGAACCAATCAAGCCATGGCTGTGAAAGGGGAAGAGAGAGACAGAGGGAGAGAAAGAGAGAGAGAAGGAGGAGGGCGAGGGGTGGAGAAGCAGATGGTCGTTTCTCCTGTGTACTGTGACTGGGAATCAAACCTGGGACATCCAGACACTGGGCCAGTGCTCTACCACTGAGCCAACCAGCCAGGGCTGGATTATCAGAATTTCAAAACCAGATAAAGACATTACAAAGAAAGAAAATTATAGGCCAATATCCCTGATGAACATAGATGCTAAGATTCTCAACAAAATCTTAGCAAACTAAATCCAGCAATACATTAAGAAGATCATATACCATGATCACATGAGATTTATTCTGGGAATGCAAGATTGGTACAATATTTAGAAATCAATAAATGTAATATATTACATAAACAAAACAAAAGATAAAAATCACATGATCATATCAATAGTCAGAAAAAGCATTTGATAAATCCAGCACCTGTTTGTGATAAAATCTCTCAGCAAAGTGGGAATAAAGGGATCATACCTGAGCATAATACAGACCATATATGACAAACCTACAGCCAACATCATATTTCATGGGCAAAAACTAAAAGCATTTCCCTTAAAATCAGGAACAAGACAGGGATGTCTGCTTTCACCACCCATATTCAACATAGTACTGGAAGTCCTAGTTCACAGCAATCAGACAAGAAAAAGAAATAAAGGCATCTAAATTGGAAAGGAGGAAGTAAAACTATTATTATTTGCAGATGACAAAATATTGTATATAGAAAACCCTAAAGACTTCACACACTTAAAACTACTAGATCTACTAAACAAATTCATCAAACTAGCAGGATATGAAGTTAACATTCAGAAATCAGTGGTATTTTTTTTTTAATTATTTATTTTTATTTATTTTTTTATTTCAGAGACAGGGCAAGAGTCAGAGAGAGGAATAGATAGGGACAGACAGAAAGGAACGGAAAGAGATGAGAAGCATCAATTATCAGTTGTTTGTTGCAACACCTTAGTTGTTTGTTGATTGCTTTCTCATATGTGCCTTGACCGTGGGTCTTCAGCAGACCGAGTAACCCCTTGTTCTCATATGTGCCTTGACCGTGGGTCTTCAGCAGACCGAGTAACCCCTTGCTCGAGTCAGCAACCTTGGGTCCAAGCTGGTGAGCTTTTTCTCACACCAGATGAGCCCACGCTCAAGCTGGCGACCTCGGGGTCTCGAACCTGGGTCCTTCCGCATCCCTGTCCGATGCTCTATCTACTGCGCCACCGCCTGGTCAGGCATCAGTGGTATTTTTATACACCACTAATGAACTCTCAGAAAGAAACTAAAAAATAATTATAATCCCATTCATTGTTGCAACAAAAAATAATGATAAAGTACAAAGGAATAAATTTAACCAAGGAGGTAAAAGACCTGTGTTGGGCAGATAAAATATATTATGCTCACTTTGTTAAAAATAGTGCTGCCCACGTGAGGCCGTCGCCCAGGTGATATTAATGTGTGTTGAGAATCCTTGTAGCCTGGTGCTTGGTTTTGGGATTAAGCCTTTCCCACCCTTTTTGATGTGGGACGGTACAATCCAATCATGCCTCAAAGAAGTGACTTTGTAGTAGAGACTTCCCTATTTTGTATATTGGATTAAGGGTTTGGATTTCTACACTATAAAATGGGGATGGAGCGGGAGCTTGCGCTCTTGGTTCCTGGGATGATTAGCATGAGAGAGCAGAGGGAGCAGAGCAGAGAGCAGCGGAAAGAGGCCATGTGGCCAGGAGAAGCAGCCAAGATGGCGGAGTACTGAGTGAGATGCCAGTTTGTGTAGAGTTTGTATCTGGGATAAGGAAGGAGATGGGGAACTGAGGAGAATAAGGCTGGTGAGCTAGAAACCTTTGATTCTAGGAAACTCGGATAAGTCAGTAGCTTTGTGAGCACTGAATGTGAGTGGGTTTTGGAGCCCAGTGTGTGTTTTTACTTGCCTGCCGGGTGCAAGCTAGGATTAAAGACTATGGCCCACCAGTTTGTGGCTCCATTGTTTCTTTACCGACTGTCCGAATCCAATGCGAACCTGCACTGGCCGGGCGGCTGCTGTCACAGTGGCCCTGGATACTGGCTTTACAACCTGTAGTCAGAAATTTATAGGACATTGAATAAAGAAATCGAGGCAGATACAAATAAGTAGAAGCTTATACCATGTTTATGGTTTGAAATAATTGGCCTGACCTGTGGTGGCCCAGTGGATAAAGCATCGACCTGGAAATGCTGAGGTCGCCGGATTGAAACCCTGGGTTTATCTGGTCAAGGCACATATGGGAGTTGATGCTTCCAGCTCCTCCCCACCTTCTCTCTCTGTCTCTCTCTCCTCTCTAAAATGAATAAATAAAATAAAATTAAAAATTAAAAAAAAAATCCTCAAGGGTTGTAACAGTTACAACTCTGTTTTGGCCTGACCTGTGGTGGCGCAGTGGATAAAGCGTCGACCTGGAAATGCTGAGGTCGCCGGTTCGGAACCCTGGGCTTGCCTGGTCAAGGCACATATGAGAATTGATGCTTCCAGCTCCTCCCCCCCTTCTCTCTCTCTGTCTCTCCTCTCTCTCTCTCTCCCTCTCCTCTCTAAAAAAAATGAATAAATAAAAAAATTAAAAAAAAAAGAAATAATTAACATCATTAAAATGTCCATATTCCCCAAAGCAATCTATAGATTTAATGCAATTCCTATTAAAATACCAATGGCATATTTGTAGATCTAGAAAAAAATATTCCAAATATATATATGTATGCAACCAAAAAAGACCCCAAATAGCCTGAGCAATCTTGAGAAAGGAGAAGATTAAAGGTATTACAATACCTGGTATCAGACTATACTACCAACCCTTTGTAATCAAAACAGCCTGGTACTAGCATAAAACAGGCAGAACAAAATACACACAGTGTGAATGTAATCAGATGGAAAGATATTTTATGAAAATGGAAACAATAACAACAAAAAAGCTGGGGTAGCAATACTTCCACCAGAGAAAATAGACTTTAAAACAAAGGCTATAACAAGAGACCAAAAAGACCCAGCCATCTCACTTCTGGGTATTTATTCAAAGAAACCCAAAACACTAAATCAAAAAGACACATGCATATATGTGTTCATTGCAGCATCATTTACATAACTAGGACATGAAAGCAATCTAAGTTCCCATCAATAGATGAAGGGATAAAGAAGTGGTACATATACAGAATAGAATATGACCCAGCCATAAAAAGGAATGAAATCTTGCCATATACAAACACATGGATGAACCTAGAGGGTATTGTGCTGAGTGAAATAAGTCAGACATAGATGAATGCCAGATGATTTCACTTATATTTGGAATCTAAAAAACAAAATAAACAAACAAGCAGAACACAGACTCATGGATACAGAGAACATATTGATGGTTGCCAGCTGGAAGGGAGCTTGAGGAGATGGGTGAAAAAGATAAAGGGATTAAACTTGTAGTTGCAGAATAGTCATGGGGATGTAAAGTACAGAATAGGGAACAGTCAATAATATTCTAATATCTGTGTGGGGTCAGATGGGTACTAGATTTATCAGGGTGATCACTTTGTAAATCACATAAATATCTAATCCCTGGGTTGTACACTTGAAACTAATATACTATTGTAAATTGACTTGTAAGTCAAATTGAAAAATAAAAAATTCATCTAATTTAAAAAGAAAATATTTCACTTTCCATCTACCATCTCCTATCCTATCAATTCTGTGTGCTAGGACCTCATTTGCTCTAATCCTTTAACCTTATTGAGACCTCTAATCCATTAATCCCAGCAGTTCTCAGTGTCCATTCTTCATTTCCTTCTGGCCCAACACTGATCATTAGTATAATCATTTTCTTACCCACCTCAATCTCCAATATACTTTCCTGGGAAAACCACAACCTGGCTAAACACTACTGTCTGAGATGAGATTTTGTTCTTGCACCTGAGCAGCTGAATGTTGCCTGGAAAAATAAATAAATAAATAAATAAATATATATATTACTGCCTGACCTGTGGTGGTGCAGTGGATAAAGCATCGACCTGGAATGCTGAGGTCGCTGGTTCAAAACCCTGGGCTTGCCTGGTCAAGGCACATTTGGGAGTTGATGCTTTCTGCTCCTCCCTCCCCCTTCTCTCTCTCTCTCTCTCTCTCTCTCTCTCTCTCTCTCTCTCTCACTCTCCTCTCTAAAAATTAATTTAAAAAAGTAAAAATAAATAAATAAATATCACATGAACAGGCTGAATGACTACATCTTAAATCTCTAGTCTCAGACCTATAATGGGTACTAAGCACCACCCAGCAATTCTACTCTTCCATATGCAATAAGCAGGTAATCATGAATTTGCAACTATAGCGGTCACATGCAAAAAAAAACAAAAAAAACTCACACTCATTTCTTTTATTCCCCCTAAACCAAATTTAAGCCATTCTGAGTATTGTTGGAATCCATGGGAGTCCGAAAGACCAGAGTCACAGGCTTTATTGAAAGGAAGAAAGGAACCCTGCCGGGCACTTCTCGGGGAGGGGGGGGGGGGGAGAAGAGCACCAGTTACAGACTAGGGGCAAGTTATATAGTGTTTGGGAGAGCCTGAGGGGATACTGAGGCAAAAGTCTTGGTATGTCCAGAATGCTCCTCCTTGGGGGGCTTCGAGCATGTGGGTGTTGAATCAAAAATCCTGGTATGTCCGGAGCCCCTCCTTGGGGCGGCTTGTCAGCTTTTGAAATTTCTCTGTCTCAGGGTCAATAGTCCAGTAAGGGTGAGGTCTGACAGATAAGCGGAACATCAAGAGGGCAGTTTGGAATTTATATATCTATCAAGTATGTGTCTTCTGAGATGACAAGAAATTCAAATTTGGTCTTTATGAGCCTCTCACTCCCTACTTCCCAGGGAAATAAATGTCTAAGGGTTTTATGCAGCTCTAGCTTTCTCTCTATCTTTGAACTGGCATTTTTATTTACATTCACTCTGGTCACTGCTGGTGTGTGCATTATCCAGCAACGCATGATCCTTCGAAGGTGAATAGTTTGGTGCCTCCCATCATTCCTTTCGCCAGCGTCACCCTACACCACACTCTCTCTGTGTCATTTGTGATCACCCTGGTCCTTCTCACCTTGGGGCATCTGCACAGTCTGTTATCTTTTCTTAAAATGCTCAACACCCAATCCTCTTCACCTGGTCTACTTCTCATCCTTTGGATCTTAGTTTCAAATTATCTCTTCTGAACATGAAAATTAAAACTGATAGATAAAGTGAATTCCAAACTGCCCTTTTGCTGTTCTGCTCGACTGCCTGACCCCACCCTTAATTACCGGACAATTGCCCATGGGACAAAGGAATTCCAGGAAGCTGGTCAATCACCCCAAAGAGGAGTATTCCAGAAAGCCAAACATACCAGCACACTCTTGCTCGAGGCTATCCCCAACCCTATAAAGTTTTACCTCAGTCTGTTTTTGGTGCTCTTCTCCCCGGGAGAAGTGCCTGGCAGGGTTCCTTTCTTCCTTTCAATAAAGCCTGTTACTCTGGTCTTTCGGACTCCCATGGATTCCAACAAAAACCACAATGAGCCTAACCAGTCGGTGGCGCAGTGGATAGAGCGTCGGACTGGGATGCAGAAGACCCAGGTTCGAGACCCCGAGGTCGCCAGCTTCAGCGCGGGCTCATCTGGCTTGAGCAAAAAGCTCACCAGCTTGGACCCAAGGTCACTGGCTCAAGCAAGGGGTTACTCAGTCTGCTGAAGGCCCGCGGTCAAGGCACATATGAGAAAGCAATCAATGAACAACTAAGGTGTTGCAACAAAGAACTAATGATTGATGCTTCTCATCTCTCTCCATTCCTATCTGTCTGTCCCTATCTATCCCTCTCTCTGATTCTCTGTCTCTGTAAAAATAAATAAATAAATAAATAAATAAATAAACCACAATGAAATACTACTTCACATATATACACTTAATTTAATAATAGTAATAATAATAATAATAATAAAACTGACAAGACCAAATGTTGGTGGGGATGTGAAGGGACTGGAACACCCATACACTGCTGTTATGCCTATCAAAATGGCAGAAATGACTTTGGAGAACTGTTTGGCAGTTTTTTTTCTTTTTTATTGAGAGGCAGGAAAGCAGACAAACAGACTCCTACATGCACCCTGACTGGGATCCACCCAGCAAGCCCCCTACCTGGCGATCCTCTGCCCATTTGGGGCCCACTACTCCGTTGCTTGGCAACCAAGCTATTTTAGTGCCTGAGATGAGGCCATGGAGGCATCCTCAGTGCCTGGGGCCAACTTGCTTGAACTATTCCAATCATGGCTGCAGGAGAAGATGTGTGTGGGGGGGGAGTGGTGGAGAAGATGATGATCACTTCTCTTGTATACCCTGAACAGGAATTCAACCGGGGACTTCCACACACCAGCGATGCTCTGCCGCTAAGCCAACCAGCCAGGACTGTTTGGTAGTTTCTAATGAAGTTTATTATATATATATATGTGTGTGTGTGTGTGTGTGTGTGTGTGTGTGTGTGTAATCTATGACCAATAATTCTATCTTGTATTCACAATGCCCAAGAGAAATGAAAACATGTGTCCAAAGAACAGTTTGTACAAAAATGTGCATAGCAACTTTATTGTAATACCCCAAACAGGAAACAACCCAAATATTTATCAACAGGTGAATGGATAAAACAAACTATGGCACTGTCATAAAAAAAAAAAAAAAATACAATATGGCCCAGTGCAATAACACGAATAAATCTCAAAAGCATCATGTTGAGTGAAAGAAGGGAGTATATATACTATATGCTTCTATTTCTACAAAATTCTAGAATAGGCAAAAGTAATATATTGTTGATAGAAGTAAGATCTGTTTCAGAGACTTTTCCGGACATTGACTGGAAAGGGGGCATGTGGGAGTTTTCTAGTGTGATATAAATTTTCCAAATATTGATTGGGGTGATATATCTGTCAAAATTTATTGAATTTAACCTTAGTAAAAAATGCAGAACAAAACTATTTCTTTGTCAGGGAATGCCTTTTCTGGGCTCCATAACTCGACTTATCTTCACTATCACATACACTCATTGCTCTATGTACCTCTTTTCCATACCAGTTATCACCATTGGAATTTTACCTTTATTGATGTGGTTATTGGACATGCATCTGGCCCCTTCTCTTGACCTCCAGGAGCAGGAAACTATGACCAATTTGTCCACTGCTATATCTCCAGTGCTTAACACAGTACCAGGTATGCAGTGGGTATTTAGTGACTACATCTTGAGTGAGTAGATGAGTCACACAGCTGAACCCAGAAACTGGAATTCCTGACTTTCAGTCTAGTGCTCTTCCTTCTTTGCCACTCTAATGTTGGAGTCCTGTTAAGCCTAATCCAGAGGGACTCGAAACATTGAAGACACAAACAAAATCCGTCGATTCCACACCAAAGCTTTATTGTCTAGCTTGGCCAAGCGGCGGCAACTCCGACAGAAATCTGAGGGAGAGCGCGCCAGCCCTTTGTTTTACCTAGTTTTTATAGTTTTGCAAACGGGAAGTACAGAAGCAAAAATTGTAATTAGGTGCCCTTTACCACTATTGGTTATAGTCATATGCCCTTTAACATGATAGGACTATGTTCAATTTGCAAGCCATACATCATTTTGGAGAAAACAAAATTTACAAGTCAACCCAATGGTAGAAAGATGTCTCTTTACATATTAAAAGGCATTCGTATATTTTCTAATGTTCTTCAAGCCTTTTAAAATATTAATATCAATTCTGTAGCTTTTGGTACTTTACAACACCTGTGGGTGAGGTGGCGCAGTGGCTCCTCAGGGCTCCTCACTCCCCCTTCTGAATGGGAGGATAAGACACGGTATCTACCGAGGGGAGAGGCTGGTAGGTAGGCTGAAATGTAGGTCGAAGGATCAGGAGGTTGGTGGCCCCTAGCTGGCGATCAGGAGCATGGCAAGGAGCACCAGAATGGGACCTGCAAGGGAGGAGAGCAATGTAGTGGCCCATGAGGGCCAGGTAAACCCAAGGACCCAAAGTCCATGTGCTTCTTTGTCCGAATGGCATTTCTCCAGTCTCTTCGGAGGCATGGGTGGGATAAGCAATAATCAGGTATTGCTCTTTGTTAACTGGGCAGGTAAGATGGGTGGTTAGGCTCAGCACCTGTCCCCTGGATATAACAACATCCTGTTTATATTTTGGTCCCCAACAGATCCCCCTTTTGTATTTATTAAACTTCAAATTTGTGTGTTGTGATTCATACTCATCCGAATTCCCATGTTTGGATTTGGAGGCAGACTGGAAAAATATAAAATAAACAACAATATTAAAACAGCCAATGCTGCCCTGGCCGGTTGGCTCAGCGGTAGAGCGTCGGCCTAGCGTGCGGAGGACCCGGGTTCGATTCCCGGCCAGGGCACACAGGAGAAGCGCCCATTTGCTTCTCCACCCCTCCGCCGCACCTTCCTCTCTGTCTCTCTCTTCCCCTCCCGCAGCCAAGGCTCCATTGGAGCAAAGATGGCCCGCAGCCAAGGCTCCATTGGAGCAAAGATGGCCCGGGCGCTGGGGATGGCTCTGTGGCCTCTGCCCCAGGCGCTAGAGTGGCTCTGGTCGCAATATGGCGACACCCAGGATGGGCAGAGCATCGCCCCCTGGTGGGCAGAGCGTCGCCCCATGGTGGGCGTGCCGGGTGGATCCCAGTCGGGCGCATGCGGGAGTCTGTCTGACTGTCTCTCCCCGTTTCCAGCTTCAGAAAAATGAAAAAAAAAAATAATAATAAAAAAATAAAAAAATAAAACAGCCAATGCTAACAGATACTATAACAAGTGTCCTAATACAATGAAGTGATTAAAGCCTATTAGATTATCAAGCAAAGTCTTAACTAATACAACATGATCTAAAATAAAATTCTTAGTCTTTAATGTCCTTAACACGTTAATGTAATTTCACCAAGTCCATGTTGACACCATCACCGCTTCATATTATTTGTAAATGTAACCCAACCCCACTTCAGTCTGAGAAGTGTCCCAAGGAGCAGGAGTCACACACATTTAGGAAAAGTCCACAAGGCACTGGAGTTGTGGTCACATTTCCATGCTTTGCAGCTAGAGTCCAAGTCTCAATGACCACTGCTTCTAGCTGGTAACAATTCAAGTAGACTGGAAAAGCCGTCTGCAGCACGTCTGGAGACGGAGCTTCTGTTTTCTTTAAACTGGAGAGGTGAACCCAGGGTGCCTTTCCCTGGAGCTCTGCTATCATGGCGTGGTGAAGAGAACCTGGGGATACACTATCCTGGGTAGCAGAGGTAAATTTGTCTAAATTAGGAGCAAGTCCCAGCCTAAAATAGGCATGGGGCATTGAGGCAAGAGGAATAAAGGAAACACTATATATTAAATAAAGCAGCAGAAAATAAGACTATCAACACCCACAACAGAGATCTTTGAGGTATGAATAAAACCCTGAATATTCAGGTAAGACATAGTAAGTGGCCCTTGTGTCCAAGAGAAAGGAGATCAGTTTACCTGCTACTTGGAAGAAATACCCTAGGCTCGACCACAGCGATGTGAGATGGGGCCGATGGCCCTGGGCACCTTTAGTCTTCAGTGGCAAGCCCCAGTAGGCTGGCACGGTCAGGTGACAGGTAGCTGGAGCAGGGCTGGAAGAGACTGAACCCTCCCTTGGAAGAATGAGGGGGCAGCGTACCTTCCAGTGTCCCTTTTTCCCACAGCAAAGGCATGTCTCTGGTGGGGGCTGAGAAGTCTGGCAGGTGTTAGCTCAATGACCTTCCTTTCCACTCTTGAAGCAGGGCCCTGATGGAGTCCTATGAAGCCCCTTTGGGGCGTTGGAGCCTTTATGGGCTTATGCCAAGAGCTAGTATTTTGCCTGATCTCTTTTTGGGCTCTGTCTGCCTTTTCTGTTCCTCTCTTGGTCATTATAGACCTTAAAAGCCATGCTCAGAAGATCTCGTTGAGAGGTTTGAGGGTCCCCATCTGCCTATATAAACTTTTTCCGTATATCTAGAGCTGATTGGAAAAAGACAAAACAGCATTATCAGTTGGATCAAATAAAAGAGGGTAGAAGTTTGCAGGAGAAATAAAAGAAGTTTGGCATCTCCTGTAGGATTCCAGAGTCTCTCAGCTGCTAAATAAACCTGTACATCAGCATTCAAAAGAAAAAAAATTTAAAGTAAAAAGCATGATAAAATAGATTTGCAGGAGTTCCAGGATATGACTCCTTCCCCCCTTTTTAAGATTATTTATAATTGACCTTTAAGCATTTGTTGAGCACACTTTATAATACCTTTACTTCAAAATTGTAAGAAATACTTGTCTTTATGTTAACTTAATAAAACATAGTAAATGCATTTTCAAGTAATATTTCCATACTTATTAAAACATTTCTACCCCATTAATTAACAGGCAAATTAAAGAGCACAATAAGGCTGGAAAATTCCAGTGTGACTTTCATTATTTTCCTATATTATTAATGAAAATCTACACCTTTGTTAGGTAAATCTACTCTGCTTCAAGCTTTGTAGCTTGCAGCAGCAGCCTGAAGTTTGAAGCAGTTTAGCCAAAATTAGCAAGTCGGTAGGATCCACATTTTATTCTATTTAAATTTAAATAAGCACACTATATTTATTCCAATTAAAATAAAAAGTTTGTAGGGATGATATCATTTTATTTTTTTTAATATTAATGACAGAATTTTCAATTTTTGCATGCAAGAACTTAAAACATCACATTTAGACAACATTAAACAAAGACCAAACACAAACAAGGATCAGACAAGGTAGACAAATCAGAGAGAAACCTGGGATTTTAGAGATTAGAACGTGGCCTGCTTGATCTTTATGCAGGGCTATTATGATAGGAACAAAAGGATAGAAAATAAACAGAACTCTCTCGAAAAGGTTCAAGAACGGCCATTTATGAGATTCTGTTTAGCCACATCCAAACAGGCATTCCCTTTGCTCTCATTTCAGGCATAGAACAGTAAAGAAATAAAATGAGTTTAGAGAAAGAGAATAACTGGAAAAATCTGTATTTTTCCCAAACTCTTAAGTATTTCTACTTACTAAAGAAAATCAGATAATAACACAACGTTAAAAAGCATCTCAGTCTTCTAATCATTCATAAATTCTAATAGCTGCTACAACCAGCAGCTGAAATCCCTCCATTTCAACCCCCACTGAAAGGCAGGTTTAGCTTATCTGGGAGGGGAATATTTTCCCACTCCTCTCCTGGGGCTGGGGCTCCCTGGCAGAGCCAAACCTGGCTCGCACAAAGGTCAGCCTGCCGTAGAGTCACCACCCCCGCGGCCACAGGGATTTGGGGCCCTGGGCCTTGGAGGCGCTTCCTCTACCGCTGTGCCTCCAGCTCGTAGGAGCTGCACATTCCAGCAAAGGAGGCTGCGCTGTGCACCTGGCCTGTGCCACCCGTGAGACACGTCCCGTCTGCTGCCTGTGTGTCCCCACAGACCACGCTTTCTTCGCCGCTCACGCGAGTAGCGCCTGCACATCCAAAAGGGGACCATGGCCAGGCCGCCCTGGCGGCCACTGGGCCTCAAGGCAGTGGCTGCCATGGCTTCTCACGCTTGTGCTACCGGAAACTTGGTGGCGTCCGTAACGTTGTATTTGGGGCACACCTTCCCCACCGCACACCTGGGAAGCCACTGCATCTGCCTCCACTGTTGCCTGCTCGCTTCACCTCGGCGGCACGGGGCAGGGCAAGCTGCGAGGCCAGCACAAACCCTAGTCCTGGGCGGCCTTGTCCCTTCCGCTTTACCGGCTCTCAGATCATCGCCCCTGCCTGGGGAGGCCAGCCTTCTGCTCTTCGGAGCTGAGATTTTCAAGGGCCTGAGACAAAGGCTTTGGGAGCAGAGGGCTGCGGAGCCGCAAAGTTTAAAATGGCCACAGCCGTGATAGTCCCATCTTCCAAGTTACTCTCAGACTCCAAGCTCTTACATTTACATTCCTCTGTTTCTACCTCATTCTGATCAAACAACTTATTCTCAAATAAAAACATTTGTTCCAAAAGAAAAAGGTTCCTCACTTTTGAACCTAGTACTCCCATAGTTATTTACTCCCAAATTATTACTATACTCTCCCCCCACACTGTGCTTCACTCTCTAATAGCTTTAACTCACTTCATGTGTTCACTTCTGGGGGAGTTCCATTACCTCTCTGCTTTCCCTTCTGCCACCCATGTCTGGCTGTGGGGAGAATAGGACCAAGACAAACACAGTGACAAAAACAGATAGACAAACAGCAAAAACAGATAGACAAACAGGCGCCACTCTTCCCTTGAGCTCGGAATATCTAAACTTGAAGAGGGTTCCCTAAAAGCGGGATGCCCTCCCAAATCTCCCAACCTTGTGTCCGAGGGGCGACGGTACCCAGCCCCTTCCTGGCTCATCAGCTAGGGCTCGTGTGGCAATCAAATGGTCGCGACCTTGTTCTACTTACCCAGGGTTGAACAAGAAAGCTCCAGTGTACAGACCGACAGCAGTCCCTCGATCCCTCGATCCCGGACAAGCCCCCAAAATGTTAAGCCTAATCTGGAGGGACTCGAAACATTGAAGACACGAACAAAATCCATCGATTACACACCAAAGCTTTATTGTCTAGCTTGGCCAAGCGGCAGCAACTCTGGCAGAAATCTGAGGGAGAGCGCGCCGGCCCTTGGTTTTACCTAGTTTTTATAGTTTTGCAGGCGGGAAGTATAGAAGCAAAAATTGCAATTAGGTGTCCTTTACCACTATTGGTTATAGTCATATGCCCTTTAACATGATAGGACTATGTTCAATTTGCAAGCCATGCATCATTTTGGAGAAAACAAAATTTATAAGTCAACCCAATGGTAGAAAGATGTCTCTTTACATATTAAAAGGCATTCGTATATTTTCTAATGTTCTTCAAATCTTTTAAAATATTAATATCAATTCTGTAGCTTTTGGTACTTTATAACACCTGCGGGTGAGGTGGCGCAGTGGCTCCTCAGGGCTCCTCAGTCCAAGTCTGCCTCAAGCCCAACTCTGATTTCACTTTTTCTGGGAAGCCATCTCTGTTTACCATTCACTCCTTTCTTGTTCATTCATTCAACAAACATTGAGTGCCTACTCTGTGCAACGATGTACAATGGTGAATATCTTACCTTGTAGTGAGGAACATAGACATTGAACAACAATGATGCAGTTCCTTAATTATAATTTTGATTGGTGCTAAAAGTAGATATATCAGGTGCTCTGAAAGTGCATTATAGGAAAACAAGAGTCTGCAGCAGGAGGAGTGGTCACAAGAATGCCTGTTGGAGGAAGAGACAGGGATGCTGTGCTTTGATAGAGACATAAGAGTTGACCAGGCAAAGGTGAGACAGACACGGGCAGAAGGAGGTCGGTTTCAGGCAGGTGGAACTGCAAGTGTGAAGGATTCTTCTGGAAAGGAGCTTGTCAAGGTCAGCAGAGAAGCCCAATGTGCCAGGGACAGGCATGCAAAAGGAGGCTGAGACCAAAGAGGGGGTGTTGTGGTCAGATTGGCAGTGCTTTGAAAACCATGGTCTCCTACGAGGAAACCTGTAGGTTTGTTCCTTCAACAAAATGTAGTCCAGAACTTTCTTGATTGGCAATAAAGAAGATCTCTCCACAGAGTCCATATGTGGAAGCAAGGTGAATAATTAAGCTGTGTGCTGCCTGGTGTACGCTTGCTAGCTGGACAGGCGCAGTGATCACCATGGATTTCTCTCTGTACTCTTGGTCTTGGATCATTGGGTCTATCCTCTTCATTCAACATCAGGATGTAGAACTCTTTCACAGACCGGCATGGAATTTCTGGTGAACAGTCACCGGTCTGAGGACTGGCAGTTGAAAACCATTGGTACAGGGGAACTCACTAGAGAGAGGCAATATGGCTCCAGTAGCAGAGGCATCTGGGAAGTGTAGTGCTCTCTGTCAATCATTCTCTGCAACATCAGGCTGGGCTGACTGCTCAGAATGCAGGAATGCTGCCACCCAAAGACAAACATCATTTCCCAGGAGGGAATTTAATGAATGTGTGTCCAGCGTAACAACTGACTGGTGTTACCTTTTGACTTAAAAATACATGTTCTTTCTAGTGGTCTATGTGACTACCTACTGTTGTAAGGTACCAAAAAGCTGAAAATTGGTATTAATATTCTGAGAGAAAAGGTCAGGCTTTCCTATCAGGCTTTCCTGTTCCATCCCTCCTTTAGGGAGGGGAAGGAGAAGAATGTAGAAGTTTCTGACTTGCAAGAAGAATAGGTCATTCAGTTTTAAATCTAAAATAAAGGTTAACCTAGAAACTTCTTCTCTTTCAATGGGAGGCAGAATTTACATACCACCTTGCATTGGCTGTAGTTCCTCCCCCTTCCTGGAATCTTGAGAGTAAAATACCTCTAGGCTAGTGAGGGAAGAGAAACCCTGAAAGATTTGTAAACATCTTTGATTGTGTTACCTTAAAAGTCTTAATGTTTCTGTATATCCCCCAACAAATGTTACCAGCTTGTACCATAATGTCATGCTCTCCCCCACCTGTGTGTGATCAAGGGTATATAAGCAGCCCCTGAACTATTTTGGGGACGGCACAATTTGGGCCTGCAGGTGCTCCATGTCAGCCATATGCAGCTGGCATATTTAAATTTTCCTCCTCTAATAAAACTCTTCAAAATTTATCTGAACTGGGTGTCTCTATGTGAACTCTCTGAAGTGAGGTACAGTGCCTTTCAGAATCTGAGGTGTGCGGTACTTTATAACAATACCATATCGTTTTGCTATTAATCCCCTACCAAAAGGTACCTGTTTTGGAAGTGGAGTAGATTTTGCCTGGCCTGCTCCCACTGTAGCAGCTACTGTGCCCTGTATGCAAGTTTCTCCTATTATATCTGTACGGATTTGGATGAGGCTATGAGTCAGTTCTTCAGAGTCAATCCTGAAAATAGACTTTTGGGACTTTCCCCCAACACATGGGTATGTATGTATAGGAAAACAGAGTATTAGTATCAGTAGTTTCAGGAATGCACTTGGGTCTTAGAATGTGTCCCTGAGGCTCAGGGGGAACTACTGTATAGCTTATTTTCATTCTCTTAACAAGTGAAGGCACATTTCCATGACTGGCCTCTCTCCTAATTGCAGTATTGTGGAATAGTCGGATAAACTCTCACAGTTGCTAGAAAAGGCTTTATCCTAGAGCTGGGTACTTTCAATTATGGGATGGGCTGCATTTTTCTTTTTTCTTTTCTTTCTCCTTCCTTCCTTCCTCTCTTATTCCCTTCCTTCTTTCCTTTCCTCCATTTATATCACAAATGTACCTCATTGTCTTGAACTTAATCTGATTCTTGGGCCTAAGAGTCCCCACCCACCCCAGGCAGATTCTCCAATTTGATTAGAGAGTGGTAATCATGGCTTTGTCCTGGGGACAAACATGGAGCCAGCTGCTCTATTTATAGAAAGGGGACAGGAGGCTGGCACAGCTGTTCCAGGGCAGACCTTTAATTAGTCACTGCACGGCTGCTCTGCTCCCTGCCCTGGTTGACTCCTTGAAGCTCTTGGAGGAAAAGCGTTTCTAACTTCTGTTTCCAAATCTCTGCTGGATCTGTTTAGGATGTGACTTTCTCTGCTGTGTTTTCTGCCTTGGTTGAATGCTATCTTCATTCGATTTTTGCTTTGGTGGACCTCAGGCACATTAGACTGAATTAATCCTCATATCACAGTGTTCCATTATTACAATGATTATTATTTGTTTTGGTTTTCATGCACCATTTCAACTCCTATTCTTCTTTCTAGGATGAATGTATTTTTGCTCCATGTATGTTTGTATTTTAATTTAGAGAAATGGCACAAAAATATTTATTTTGTTTCTTTTTTTCCCCAGCCAACATTGTGTTTTAAATATTTATCCATGGTGTTCTATGATATTTAATTAATGCTTTAAAATGCAGCCTGGTATTCTATTAATGATACTCCACTACATTATTCTCTGGTGTTGGATACTTAGATTACTCCCAACTCTCTGTAAACTCCCTGTAAGGCTGCAGTTGTGGCCATGCAGGTTCACACTGGATTCAGGCAGACAGTAAAGGAACTGTGGAGCCAGAAAATTATGGGCCATTCTGTTTATTAAAGTCTCCTAACGGCGGATGAGCAAAGAAGCAGGGAAGATAGCTTCCCTTTCTCTCAGGGCTTCCAAGTCCCTCAGCACTCTTCCCTCTGCACTCTCCAGGAAAACAGGCTGGGGGAAAAAACCCTTCTCCAGCAAACAATAGCAAACAATCGCCCCTCCCAAGTAGGAAGGCAATCTGCAATTTGCAATCTGCCACCCTGAGGGCAAGCACCCCCAGCCTTCCACAGATTATACACAAAAGGTGCTGCCCCATGCTCAAGCACCAATAAGGCAAATACAAGCAAGCCTAACACACTTGTTTGCCCAACACTCCCCCAAATACTTCATGAGGGTTCCTATTTTCCCATGTATTTCATATATCTGCTTTCTAATTTTTCCCATCTGATGGACATGGAGTAATAGATGAGGAGCCCTGAGGAGCCACTGCGCCACCTCACCCGCAGGTGTTATAAAGAACCAAATGCTACAGAATCGATGTTAATATTTTAAGAGGCTTAAAGAACATTTTATTAATTTGGGTTAAGGTGTGTGAAGCATCCACCGGGTATAATAAAAAAAACAAATGTCGGAGACTTTCAGAGGTAGGTATAGATGTAACTTTATTTGGCCAGTTTCACCTGCGCAGGGGTGAGTTCCCTGATGTCCGGAGACACCGTACTCAGTAGGAGCTGCCAATGGGAACCGCGCCGGGCGCTTACAGCTAGTTCCTTATATATCCTAAGTAAGCAAGCATAAATACAGAAGCAAAAATAGCGGTCACTTATTTGCTAAGGGAGTTGCACATAGCATAGCAACAGGGGCTGGGTCTAGCTCATTGGTGAACTTCAAACATAAACTTCTGATAAGGGTCTCTAACCAATGGAATGCAAACGTTTGTCTTCCTTTGTTCTTAGCCTTACAGGGTCCCTATCCTTACCTCCCTGTCTCTGCGTCTACACTCTAGCAATCCCAGCACACTTTCCTGAATCTAACAATTTGATCGTTTCTTGATCCTTACATTCCCTACTCCTGTTGGGGTATAATCAAACCCTTGATTCTTCATCAGAGGGAAGGAGGGTGTAGGGTTGAGACAGGACCATTAACTTAACAGTGTCTATATGCTCTTTAACGAAAGTGAGTAGTTTATTTAAAATTATAGGGCCTAAGAATATAAGACACAGGAAGCCAATACACGGACCCAAAAGGGGAAGTAGGCATGGCAACATCCCATTAAAGCCACTCCACAAAGGGCTTTTGAAGAGTTCTCTTCTTCTTTTTACTAAGTCCTCCTGTAGTTTCTTTATTCTATCCCTGACTATTCCAGATTTGTTAACATAAAAACAGTTTTTCTCCTGTAATGCCAGACAAATTCCCCCTTGCTCTGCAGTTAGTAAATCTAGACCTCTCCTATTCTGTAGGACCATTTCAGCTAAGGAATCTAATTGATCTTGTATGTCTTGGATGGACCGAGACACAGATTGGATGTCGTCAACTGGTGTGATAATTTATTATAGGAGTGAAGGGCCACCCCTAGTCCAGCCATTCCAGATGCTATTGCTCCAGTTACTAGACCAACTAACAGGGGGATTAGTGTAACTGCTCTTTTGAGCCGTCTACTGATGTAATCTAAAGTGGGAACAGGGACGGGTTCATCACCAGGGATGATGTCTATATCTGGCATTAAAGTTGCTAGTACGCAAACCCCAGTCCAATTCACAGGTAAATAGGAGAAAGCTAAATTACCTCCGCATAGCCATACCTTCCCCGCATCCGCACATAAGGGTGAACTGGAGTTGATGAACTGGCTGCAATTAGCAAAATCTGCCAATCCAACATCTATGTCTAAACTATTATTTTGTGGGTAACTGATTACACAGGAAACATTGAAAAACTCTAGGGGTTGAACTCTAAAAGGAATGTTGCCACTGCAGTTTCTATTTCCTAAGACAAGAGCAAGTGCAGATTCATTAACTGCGGAGGGGATTGCAATAGGTATTGGTATGCCTAGAGTCATACAAAGCCAACAGTCAGCAGCCAGAATTGGGTTGGTAAGGTTCAGAGCCTTATAGGTAGCTAACAATATCTCAGAGGTTTGGGTATCCAAATCAACATCCCGGCCCTTAGGCAATGTTAGAGGGTGGTAGTCTATTCTAGGGAACATGTTCTCAAGTATTTGCTCTAATTTCTTCTGGACTTGAAACTCTCGTACTGCATCTTGAGGCCCACCCCCATCTGAGATATGCAGCGGTAGCTCCCTGGTCCAGCACACTGGTTTTCCCGCTGTACCTCTACATGAGGCTTGCATATAGTGGTTTGTCCCAATAGCTGGTGCTTTTCCTTCTCTGTTTCTTATTAGAATTGCAGTATATACTGTCAAATTGCCCTTAATGCATTCTTGTAATTCCTGATAGCAAGTGGAATGCATTTGATCATAAATGGTTTCGCACTCCCTGGGGCACGACTTATCCTTTCCTATGGTTGGTGGCATACTGTGAGGCTTTACACGACAGACCCAACGTTGTTCTAAACCCCCCGTAGGTAGCTGACTTTGTGTTCCTCGTGACCATCCCCCTGAATTTAAGGGTCTGCCTGTTTTAATATCCATAAGAGTGGGTATCCACCATTGATAAGTGAGGTAGGCTACCTTATTGGTGCAGTCTACTGTCCTCGTCCATTGCTCAGGTGGTACACTATATGTGCCACCCCTACACTCGCATGGGGGCCCATATAATTTTCTAAGAAATGTTTCAGGGTCTACAGGAGGTCCACTGTTAGCAAAATCAAATAGTATTCCTAGGACACAGATGAAAATTTTAACCTTAAAGGATCCTTGGGGTCTGTATGTACTCTGCATCGCTTCGGATCAGTCTCTTGTTCACTGAGCGTAGCGGGTTTCACGTGGGAGAGGTGAATCCAATAAGGTTTCTCAGCCACTTTGACTGCAGAGGGAGTGCTGAGTAATACCTGGAACAGTCCTTGCCACCGCGGTTCTAGGTTTCCTCGGCGGTGGTTAAGGATCCATACCCACTGTCCAGGGTCCGGTGGTGAGGGTCTCTGGGTGTCGCTTCCCGATTCTGCAATCCTTTGCTCCCGTAGTTCCCTTACTTCTCTCCGAATTTGTTGCAATGCCTGTAGGGACTTGAGGAAGTTATGATTAGACACCTCTATTTCCTCCCTGGTAAGCTGGGGAACCAGGGGAACTGGTTGTCCAAACATGAGCTTATAGGGGGTCCACTTATTAATATAAGGTGTACATCTAACCTGGAATAGGGCAAAAGGGAGTAATTCTACCCAGTTCTCGCCGGTCTCCTCCTTCAACTTAATCAAAGTTTCTTTCAAAGTCCTATTCATTCTTTCTACTTGTCCTGAACTTTGAGGCCTGTAAATGCAATGCAATTTCCAATTAATTCCTAGCCTCTTAGCTAATTCCTGGGAAATCTTAGAGATGAAAGCTGGTCCATTGTCAGATCCTATAGCTATAGGGATTTCATATCTAGGGATGATCTCTCTTAGTAAAATTTTACAAACTGTGGAAGCGGTTTCACCCTTGGTAGGAAAGGCTTCCGTCCATCCTGTAAAGCAGGGGTCTCAAACTCAACTCAGCATGTGGGCCGCAGAGCAAGATCACAGCCTTTAGGCAGGCCGCACTAGGTCTACAAAAGGCAACTGTTACGCAACACTTTTCTCACTGCAGTTGAAAACAAAAAAAAAAAATCAGTACAACAAGCACAATCGTACATGCAGTTTACTCAGTGTCACAAAACGGCCAGAAACTGTAGTTCACATCACAACTGCTGTTAACTAAGCTAATATCTAGCTAGGATGCTAGAGAAATGAAAAATACAAGTAGGCCCCTAGGCTTACTTAATTTTATCCAAAATATTTTGAACTTCGTGGATTAGTCTGCGGGCCGCACAAAATTGTTCGGCGGGCCGCAAGTTTGAGACCCCTGCTGTAAAGGTATCTATTAGCACAAGTAGATACCTGAATCCTGCCTTTCCTGGAGTCATTTCTGTGAAATCTATTTCCCACAATTCTCCTGGGCACTTTCCTCTATTCCAGGGGTTCCCAAACTTTTTACACAGGGGGCCAGTTCACTGTCCCTCAGACCGTTGGAGGGCCGGACTATAAAAAAAACTATGAACAAATCCCTATGCACGCTGCACATATCTTATTTTAAAGTAAAAAAACAAAATGGGAATAAATACAATATTTAAAATAAAGAACAAGTAAATTTAAATCAACAAACTGACCAGTATTTCAATGGGAACTATGCTCCTCTCACTGACCACCAATGAAAGAGGTGCCCCTTCCAGAAATGTGACGGGGCCGGATAAATGGCCTCAGGGGGCCGCATGCGGCCCGCAGGCCGTAGTTTGGGGACCCCTGCTCTATACCTAACTAGAGGGGGAAGCTTCTTATTAATAGTGTTGACCTTAGCACACGCCTTACATCTAGAAACTATAGATTGTACTATATTTCTAATCTGGGGTCCCCCATAATACTTCTTAATTAGTTGTTCCATCTTATTTTGCCCTAAATGGGAACTTGCATGGATCTCCTTTGCAATTTCTCCTATTACTCCTTGGGGTAGGTAGAGTCTGGCGTCAGGAAGTTCTATCCACCCTTGGTTATTTCTTTTATCCCCTAGTTGCCTTCCCTCTTGCTCTTCTTCAGGAGCATACTTAGGGTTTGGAGGCAGCAAGGGTTGAGGCAAGAGCAGAAGAATGTCTGCAGTCCCTCTTTCCGCAGCTTCTCTGGCGGCCATGACAGCAAAATGGTTTCCTTGAACAATGGGAGAGTCCCCTTTTTGATGTCCCTTGCAATGAATTATGGCTACTTTAGAGGGAAGCCAAATGGCCTCAAGCAGTGCCAAGATCTCAGTTTTATTTTTAATCTCTTTTCCTCCTGCTGTTAGCAAGCCCCTTTCCTTGTAAATGGCACCATGAATGTGGGCAGTGGCAAAGGCATACCTGCTGTCCGTGTAGATGTTGGCCATTTTGCCCTCGGCTATCTGGAGGGCCTGTGTCAGTCCAATTAGCTCTGCTCACTGCGCAGACGTACCTTTTGGCAATGCCCTTTGCCACAAGACACTGTCCTGGGTGGTTACAGCTGCTCCTGCATATCTCTGTCCATCTCAGACATAGCTGCTTCCATCAGTGAACAGTGTGAGGTCTGCCTTCTCATAGGCCTGGTCCCGAAGGTCCAGTCTGGCCCCTGTAACAGTATCCAGTATCTGTCTGCAATCATGGACCACTGTTGGGTCTGGCAAAGGTAGCAAGGTGGCAGGGTTTAGGGCTGCTGTTTTCAAAAACTGCACTGCCGGGGGATTCAATAGCTGTGCCTGGTACTGCGTCAGGCGAGCGTTTGAAAGCCACCTATCCGGTGAGGCTCGCAGCACTTGTTCTAAATAATGCTCTCCAATTATCTGGAGGTCCTGACCCAATGTCAGTTTATTAGCTTCTTTGACTAGGGTTGAGGTAGCAGCAAGTGCCCTCAGGCAAGTTGGCCAGCCAGACGCTAGGGGATCTAGCTTTTTGGACAAGTATGCTACAGGCCTCTTCCATGGCCCAAGCTCTTGGCTAAGGATTCCTAATGCTACCCCTCTCTTTTCAGCAATGTACAGCTGAAAGGGTTTGGTCATGTCTGGCAAGGCCAATGCTGGGGCAGCTACTAGGGCCTCCTTCAGTGACTGGAAAGCCTTTCCTTGTCTGTCCAAATAAACTGTTCTTCTTTTCCCTAGTCAGCTCGTGCAGAGGCCTGGCCAGTTCGGCGAACCCTAGTATCCAAAGTCTGCAATAGCCCACTGCTCCCAGAAATTCTCGTACTTGCCTCTTGTTAGTAGGTTCTGGGATTTGTAATACAGTTTGAATCCTTCGACTGGATAATGTCCTTTTTCCCCCTTGTAAGTTATACCCAAGATAACTTATGGTTTGGGTGACAATTTGGGCCTTCTTGGCAGAGACTCGATACCCCATCTGCTGGAGGTCCAGGAGTAGGTCTAGGGTGGCCTCTTTACATTGTTCTTCTTCTGCTGCAGCAATGAGAAGGTCATCTACATATTGAAGCAGTACAACTGATGGATGAGCAGCTCGAAATCCCTGCAAGTCCTTGCTCAGAGCCTCATTAAAGATAGTGGGGGAGTTCTTGAACCCTTGGGGAAGCCTGGTCCATGTATACTGTCCCACTAGTCCTTTCTCTAGATCATTCCATTCAAAAGCAAATGTGTCCTGGCTCTTGGGGGCTAATGGAATACAGAAGAAGGCGTCCTTCAAATCTAGTACTGGTAATAGATATGAGTAGGGGGCAAAGAGCTTAGCAAAGTGTAGGGATTTGGCACCGTAGGGTGAATAGTCTCTACCCGGACGTTTACTTCTCGCAGATCCTGCACCGGGCGATAGTCCTGGGTCCCAGGCTTCTGGACTGGGAGCAAAGGTGTGTTCCAGGATGACTGGCATTCCCGGAGGATACCTGCCGCTAATAAGCGCTTCAAATGCTGTGCTATGCCTTGCTTAGCCCGTGCAGGTATGGGGTATTGCCTTACCCGCACTGGACTAGCGGTGCTCAGCAACTGCACTATGACAGGTGGCTGATGGGCGGCTAGGCCTGGAGGGTTGGTTTCTGCCCACACTCCGGGCACCTGTTTCCCTAACTCCTCTGGGACCCTGATAGCTTCATCCTTACCTTCCTGGAGGGCTGCTATCAAATATTCTTCAGATATGGGCACCGTTACCTCCAGACCACCTCCCTTGCTGTTCTCTTGAGAGCTGCTATGTTGTTGCTTGAAGGTGATGGTGGCATGGAGTTTCTGGAGGAGGTCTTGGCCCAACATAGGGTAGAGACAGTCTGGAATGATTAGAAATGAATGGGTGATGGTGCTGTGGCCCAAATTAGTAATTCTTGCGGTGGCCCGTGGGTAAGTTACTGCTTTTCCCGTTACCCCTACTATCTTTGTAGTTTCTTTTTGTATTTGTCCTTGAGGGATTTTCAAGACTGAGTAGGTGGCTCCTGTGTCAACTAGGAAATCAGTGGG
The DNA here is from genome assembly GCF_036850995.1 of Saccopteryx leptura. Lineage (NCBI taxonomy): Eukaryota > Metazoa > Chordata > Mammalia > Chiroptera > Emballonuridae > Saccopteryx > Saccopteryx leptura. Next base: position 127,258,992 of record NC_089508.1, read on the forward strand.
CTTTCCTTCGACTGTCAAGGTGACCATGGGCTCCTGGGAGCCAACAGGGATAGAGCCCCGGCCCCGTCAGTCCAATTGGAGCAGTACTTGCGATTCCCACTCGGGCCTTTCAGCCCACAGTTTAGGGCAATCCTTCTTCCAGTGTCCCTTCTCTTTGCAATATGCACACTGATCCTTGTCTATTTGCTTCTGCGGTGGGCCTCTCCCCTTACCTCGGGGCTGCTGCCCTTTCTTTCCCTTCCCTTCAGACTTGTGAGCGGCAAGGAGGATTTTTACAGCCGCTCTTCTTAATTCTGGGTCATCCCTATTTACGTATACTTTCTGAGCTATTTCTAATAGCTTACTTCTATTTTCTCCTTCAAATCCCTCTAATTTCTGAAGCTTTCTTCTAATGTCTGATGCAGCTTGCGTCACAAAAGCTATATTCACCAACCTGCGATTCTCTTCAGCCTCTGGATCTATAGGGGTATAAACCTGGTAGGCCTCCATTAGCCGCTCTAAAAATGCAGCGGGGGATTCTTCCCTTCCCTGGATAACCTCACTTACCTTACTGAAGTTAGTAGGTCTCCTGGCTGCTGCCTTTAAACCCCGAAGCAGAGCCCGGCAATACTGGAAGAGTGCTTCCCTTCCCCCTGAGGTATTCGGGTCCCAGGTCGGGGGCTGCTTGGGAAGGACATTCTCAACTTCCCCATCCGTTACCCCATCCTCTAAAACAACCTTTGCTGCTTCTCTCATTATCCTGTTTCTTTCTTCTGTAGTAAAAAGAGTTTGCAAGACCTGTTGACAATCATCCCACGTTGGCTGGTGGGTCCTAAAAACAGTGTCAAGCAAAGATATTAATCCCTGTGGTTTCTCAGAAAAGGGAGGGTTCTGATGCTTCCAATTGTACAAGTCACTGGAAGAAAAAGGCACATAAATGAGGCGAGGAGGCGCCCGTGAACCAGCATCTGGTGCCAGCGGCGCCTCCCGGAGCGGTAAAACGGTCGCATTCTCCTGGGTTCCTCCCGCCAAACCCGCTGAAGAAGAAGGCAAGATGGCGGTTCTTCCCGTCAAACCCGCAGGAGAAGGCAAGATGGCGGTCTCTCCCGCCAAACCTGCCGCCTCCCCGTATACCGCCCCTCCTCGGTTGTGAGGCGGACTTAAAAACCCCTTCTCGTCCTGCCTCGAAGAATCAGGTTCCTCCTGCCACGGATAGGGTGGGGGAAAATTCACTGGGTCTTCTTCTGGTGCCCCCGGCAACACTGGGTAAAGCCTAGATGACTGCGTACTGGGCTGTTCCGGGGGCCCAAGTTTTTCAGAATTTCCTTTCTTTTTCCTGTTTCTCTGTCCTGCCTTCTGATTGCTTGTAGCTAAGCACACTGCCCTTTTTTTCTCGCTTATTCTCTCTCAGGCACTTCTTGATATACCCTGGCTTCTTGGTAGCAATATCAATCCATACATCTATATATAAAAACTGATTTGGGTGGGGCACCCAATATATGATAGCTCGTACAGCAAATACAACAGGAAGATCAAAGGTGCCGTCAGCGGGCCATCCAACATTAAGGCTTGGCCACTTGAGCTGACTCAGGGTGCGGAGTGTCTCCCGATCTGGAGCTGGTCCGCCATATCCCTGAGCTCGTTTCTGAAAGTCAGGAAAATTAGTTAGTACACAATCCAGTGGGGAATTAGGGACAGACTCCTTCTGACCCATTTTGCTGCTTTCAGTTTGGATCCTCTTCTTTTCTGCTTCCTCAAGGAAAAACCACACAAGAACTACCATGCTTAAAAGTATAAACAGGCCCTGGCCGGTTGGCTCAGTGGTAGAGCATTGGCCTGGCGTGCAGAAGTCCCGGGTTTGATTCCCGGACAGGGCACACAGGAGAAGTGCCCATCTGCTTCTCCACCCCTCCCCCTCTCCTCCCTCTCCATCTCTCTCTTCCCCTCCCGCAGCGAGGCTCCATTGGAGCAAAAATGGCCCGGGCGCTGGGGATGGCTCCTTGGCCTCTGCCCCAGGCGCAAGAGTGGCTCTGGTCGCGACAGAGCGACGCCCCAGAGGGGCAGAGCATCGCCCCCTGGTGGGCATGCCGGGTGGATCCCGGTTGGGCGCATGCGGGAGTCTGTCTGACTGTCTATCCCCGTTTCCAGCTTCAGAAAAATACAAAAAAAAAAAAAAGTATAAACAGACTTAAACACACACAAGCAAGCTTCTCATTTGGATTTCCCCCTCTCATTGAATTGCCCGACAGTTACGCAGCGCAGCAACTTCCTAATGTGACCGGTCACTTCCTAATTTTCAAACTCGTCTCAGAGAGCAGCATCCTGCCTCTGAGAGTCCTGGGTAGGTCACCAGCAGCATCCTGCCTGCTACCACAGGTGATATGCTCCGGAGCCCAAACCGAAACCAAATGAGAATCCTTAAAGAATACTTACTTAGCCCGAGCTGTCTCCTTGGTCTCCGACCCAAAACTGCACCGAGGCAGATCCCGGACGAGCCCCCATCTGAAGCATCCACCGGGTATAATAAAAAAACCAAATGTCGGAGACTTTCAGAGGTAGGTATAGATGTAACTTTATTTGGCCAGTTTCACCTGCGCAGGGGTGAGTTCCCTGATGTCCGGAGACACCGTACTCAGTAGGAGCTGCCAATGGGAACTGCGCCGGGCGCTTACAGCTAGTTCCTTATATATCCTAAGTAAGCAAGCATAAATACAGAAGCAAAAATAGCGGTCACTTATTTGCTAAGGGAGTTGCACATAGCATAGCAACAGGGGCTGGGTCTAGCTCATTGGTGAACTTCAAACATAAACTTCTGATAAGGGTCTCTAACCAATGGAATGCAAACATTTGTCTTCCTTTGTTCTTAGCCTTACAGGGTCCCTATCCTTACCTCCCTGTCTCTGCGTCTACACTCTAGCAATCCCAGCACACTTTCCTGAATCTAACAATTTGATCTTTTCTTGATCCTTACATTGTGCAGAGAAATTTTGTGAATAATCTCTGTACTGTGTGATTGGCATAAAACTAGAATGGCCCTTGGCATTGTATTGTAAATGCAAAGGGAAGGAAAACATGGATTCCCTGACATTCCACAAACCCTGTGGGGAAAGGGGTGAATGGCTAGCCAGGTGCAGGAAGAGAAAAGCCAAAATAAACCTTTTCTTATAGTAATGAGCCATTTGTGGGCATTTGTCCCCAGGAAACTACCTCTCCCATATGAATGCATATAGTTAATGTGTGTGACTCTGGACAAAGAGATAGCAGATAAACATTAGAAAATATAGGAATGTCTCTTAATATGTAAAGAGACATCTTTCTATCATTGTGTTGACTTATAAATTTTGTTTTCTCCAAAATGATGTATGGCTTGCAAATTGAACATGGTCCTATCATGTTAAAGGGCATATGACTATAACCAATAGTGGTAAAGGGCTCCTAATTACAATTTTTGCTTCTATACTTCCCGCTTGCAAAACTATAAAAACCAAATAGAACAAAGGGCCAGCGTGCTCTCCCTCAGATTTCTGTCAGAGTTGCCACTGCTTGGCCAAGCTAGACAATAAAGCTTTGGTGTGTAATCGATGGATTTTGTTCGTGTCTTCAATGTTTCGAGTCCCTCCGGATTAGGTTTAACAATAGATTATTACTGTTTTAATTTGTACTTCTTGAGAATCTCTTTCTTCTTTTTTTTTTTAAGAGGGAGAGAAAGGGGGGGGGGTAAACAGGGACAGATAGATAGGAGAGAAATGAGAAGCATCAACTCATAGTTATGCACTTTAGTCATTTATTGATTGCTTTCTCCTACGTGCCTTGACTGAAGGGCTCCATTCTAGCCATTGACTGCTTGCTTAAGCCAGTGACCTTTGTGCTCAAACCAGCGACCATTGGGTCATATATTGATCCCATGCTCAAGCTGGATGAGCCCATGCTCACTCTGGCAACCTTGGGGTTTTGAACCTGGGTCCTCAGACTATCGGGTCGTCTCTTTATCCACTGCACAACTGCCTGGTCAGGCTTGAGTATCTCTTTCTACTTACATATTAAGAACTTGGATATCCTCTTGGCAAACTGTTTAAACTGTTTCTTAATCAGAATATACTGTTATGCTGCTATAACAAAGTCACAACATCTTGTTGGCTTAATAAAAGAAATGTTCATTTCCTGTTCTTGCTGTGTCCACAGCAAGTTACCAGAAGAGGTCTGGTTCTTTTTTTTTTTTTTTAGAGGTCTGGTTCTTAGCCACTCAGAGACCCAGGCTGGTGGAGCAGTCATGATCTTAGATGCTGCTCATCATGATCCCAGAGGCAAGGAGAACCTGGTGAACCTTGCATTGATTCCAGAGCTGCCACACAGGAATAATAAACTATTTCCACCCACGTGTCATTGCTTTAGTTAGTTACGTGGTGTAAAGCCAGTAGCCAGGGCCACCATCACAGCAGCCTGGCCCATGCAGGTTTGCATTGGATTCAAACAGTCGGTAAAGAAACAACGGAGCCAAAAACTGGTGGGCCATCATCTTTAATCCTAGCTTGCACCCTGCAGGCAAGTAAAAAACACACACTGGGCTCCAAAACCCACTCACATTCAGTGCTCACAAAGCTACTGACTTATCCGAGTTTCCTAGAATCAAAGGTTTCTACCTCACCAGACTTATTCACCTCTGTTCCCCATCTCCTTCCTTCTCCCTGCACAAACTCTGCATAAACTGGCTTCTCACTCAACACTCCGCCATCTTGGCTGCTTCTCCTGGCCTCCTCCACAGGGCCTTTCTCTGCTCTCCTCTCTGCTCTCTCCTCTAATGATAATCTCAGGAATCAAGAGAGCAAGCTTCCGTTCTACCCCCATTTTATAGTGTAGAAATCAAAACCTTTAATCCAATATATAAAATAGGGAAGTCTCTGATACAAAGTCACTTATCTGAGGCATAATGGGATTCCTCATAAGAGTGCACCACCCCACATCAAAAAGGGTGGGAAAGGCTTAGTCCTGAAACCAAGCCCCAGACTACAAGGATCCTGCCTGCCCACAGCCCACCCCCAACACACATTAATATCACCTGGGTGACAGGCTTCCATGTGGGCAGCGCCATCTTTAACAAAGTGAGCATAATATATTTTATCTGCCCAACATGTGGCCACACGGAAGTTCAACGGTGTGAGAAAGTACAATCCTACTGTGCATCCAGAAAGAGGAGGAATGGGAATAGCTGGTGAACAGCACTAATGACAATCATTATCTGTCCTTCTGATTGACAACTATTCCCATTTTGGTTTTTTTTTCTTCCTCATACACGCCCTTCCTGCCCAAGGGAGCTGTCTAAACATTTATAGGGGAGAAAATTTTTTCCTTCTACCTTTCTAGGTTCTCTGCTGTGGCCCTTGTGACAAAAGACAGATTAACCAGAGAAAAACCAACAGAAAGTTATTAGCATGTGTATTCAGATATCCACGAAGAAACTCAGGGGAGAGTGATTCTAAAAGGTAGCTCAGAACTTTGGCACAGAGCATCTTTAACAAAAAACAATAATTTTGTAGAGAAAGGACAGACAGAAGAAAGCATTTTTTCAGGCTTCCACAGGTGGCAAACTGTGGGGAGGTAAATACACGGGAACCCAACAGTAGATAGTGGCTAGTTTGTGAAGTTTGTTGTGTAGATTCCTCTGGTTATTTCAGGCTGATAGGGTCTAATGTTGTGTCTGGTAATTAACTTTTGTCGCCTGACCTGTGGTGGCGCAATAGATAAAGCGTCGACCTGGAATGCTGAGGTCGCCAGTTCAAAACCCTGAGCCTGCCTGGTCAAGGCACATATGGGAGTTGATGCTTCCTGCTCCTCCCCCCTTTCTCTCTCTCTCTCTCTTCTAAAATGAATAAATAAAAATTTTAAAAAAATTAAAAAAAAAAAACTTTTGTCCTTCCTGATAGAGAAGGAGGAATGACACCTTTGAAAATTTATGTCCTGCTTTTAGGCAAACAGGAAGAGGGCTGAGAGGTCTTCTCATATTTACTTTTTCTCAAGTGCCTTCAGCTCAAAATAATTCTTATGCCAACATGGCAAGTCTCGGGGAGACATTTTTTGGTTTCCTGAATGTTCCACACAATCTTTTCCACCTTTTACCCCTGGCATGAGTATGTTCCTTGTTTTGGCTCTGACTCTGTGCTATCTTTTTTTCTTTTGTTCTTTATAACACCTAGCTACACCTTCTGGAAGATTCTCTTCTCTTCGGCCTTATCTGGCATAGACATCTGCAGGTTTCTTGCCATAGATCAGGGGTTGGGAACCTATGGCTCGTGAGCCAGATGTGGCTCTTTTGATGGCTGCATCTGGCTTGCAGACAAATCTTTAATAAAAAAAATAATAACGTTAAAAATATAAAACATTCTCATGTATTACAATCCATTCATTTCCTACCGTTCATGTTTATGGTTGCTGGTGGCTGGAGCCAATCACAGCTGTCCTCCGGGACAACACCAAATTTTTATTGGATAATGCCTAACGTACATGGGTCATTGTATGGCTGTCACGGAATTACATTTTAAAATATGTGGCGTTCATGGCTCTCTCAGCCAAAAAGGTTCTCAAACCCTGCCATACATAGATGGTTGGAGTCCCTAGAGTCATTTTAATAAGCTCAAAGTGTTACCGCTTTTTAAGGTTCATACTCCTATTTCCTTTGGAAATATAATGTTCTTTTAAACTTAGTTACTTTCCTATTCATTTGATCCCACTCAGTTCTATGTGGCAGAGCCCATCCAAAGTTATTTCCTAGAGTTCTTCTTGGATTTGCTGCATTTCTTTCTCATCCTATTTCCTGTTCCTTCTCTATCACCTAATTGCAGGTAGAGTGTTGAGCTTAACAGGCCTTTGTGGAAGAGCTGCACATATCACCTCTTTTCCCAAAGCTATTTCGTCAAACTAAAAGGAGTTACTGAATAACTCACCTTTAATTGGGCCCTTGCTTGGAGAAATCTTCATCCATTCAAAGTCTGTTGTTGTTGTTTTTTTTCAGAGACAGAGAGAAAGTTAGAGAGAGGGATAGATTGGGACAGACAGACGGGAACGGAGAGAAATGAGAAGCATCAATCATCAGTTTTTCGTTGTGACATCCTAGTTGTTCATTGATTGCTTTCTCCTATGTGCCTTGACCGTGGGCCTTCAGCAGACTGAGTAACCCCTTGCTCGAGTCAGCGACCTTGGGTCCAAGCTGGTGAGCTTTTGCTCAAACTAGATGAGCCCGCGCTCAAGCTGGTGACCTTGTGGTGTTGAACCTGGGTCTTCTGCATCCCAGTCCGACGCTCTATCCACTGCGCCACCGCCTGGTCAGGCAAAGTTTTTTTGTTTTGTTTTTATCAATAGATAAAATGACAATATGTTTGACTTGGTCCTGTCCAAAGGCTGAAATTTAAATTGGCTTTCATCCTTCTTAGTCCTTCCCATTTTTCTTTTACTTCCAACTCTTCAAAATCCCAATATTCTGGTCCCTCTCAATTTTCTTTCATTCCTGCTTGGAAATGTGCCAATTATTTTCCAAGCTTATTTCAAATGCAATAAACAGAAACTAATGTTTACTACTGTAAGGTATTTTCCTGCTGAGGAAGAAGAATAGGCATAGACACGAAGTGTGGAATAGCAAAAGCTTTATTTAGTAGAGTGCTTCCCGGATGATGTTCTCTGGTCCGGAGGACAGGGGCCAGAGAAGTCGCTTGGGTGGAGGGGAATCCACGTGGGGGTAATTTATAGCGTCTGTAGTCTGTAGGGTGGTCGAGTTGATATGAGCTAGTGAAATTTCACTGGCTGACAGACGGTTGCTCTTTTCCAAAGGACTCCTGGGAAGTTTCTTTGGCGCGCATGGGTGTGTGCGGTTCCAGCCAAAGTTCCCAAGTCTGGTTCCTCACATGACCTTCTCCCATTGCCAACCGACCTCACATTCTGACCTTTTATGCTAGATAGGGATGCCACTGTTCATCTGACTACTTCTTGCTGGTTAAGGGCGTCATGGGGAGGGGAAGTCGGAAGGTGGTGGCTTTGAGGGGAGTCACGTATATGGGTGTAGGAACATCTGTTTGACCGTGACTCAAGAAACTTTGTGGATGCAATCCTGTAAGAGTTTTTTTTTAAAAAGGAGCAAATATGAGTAATATGTTGATAATTAGAAAAGGACCTAGGATAGGGGCAACCCAGGTGAGGATGGGTGGCTGCCACCAGGTTGTAGAAGGAGAGGTCCTTGTGCAGTTTCTCTTGCAGATGGTGGAGGACCTCAATGCTTTCTTCCATCAGGCCAGTCTCATTGAACAGCATTGCTCCCTGCTTCAGCTCACTCTGGCGGCAGGTTCCTGGTGGGAGGGACAGGAGCAACAGGGGGGATCTGCAGGGCCCAACCTTTTGGTGAGCGGAGACAGGTGGGGCCTAGTGGTTCTGACTGCCAGCAGTCCTGCATGGGGGCAAGCTTGAGGTGAGAGACATGGTTAGAAATGAGGGTAGTATTGATTATGGGGGAGCCCTTGGTAGTGAGGAAGATGTTGTCAGCTGGATAGTGGCTCCTAGACTTTGTAGAATGTCCTGACCCAGGAGGGGTACAGGGCATGATAGCATAACTAAGAAGGAGTGCAAAAAGGGGATTCTGTCTAAACTGCATGTCAGGGGTGGCGTGCGAAGAGGAAAAGAAGGGGTCCCATCCACTCCCATAACCGAGACCTGTGAGAGAACTAGAGGTCCAGAGTGTGATGGCAAAACAGAGAAGGTAGCCCCCGTGTCCACAAGAAATGAGATGGACTTACCCGCTACCTGCAGTATTACTCTGGGCTTGGTGAGGGTGATGGGGGTCTTCAAGTCCAGGCTGCATCAGTCATCCATGAGGCCTAGGAGTTCTAGCAATGGGCCCACCTGGCTGGCTTGGCCTCCCATTTGGGTGGTTTGTCCTCCACGTAGAGACGCGAGGAAAAGCCTGTTGCCCAAAAGGGGCAATCGCTCTGCCAGTGACTGGGCTGCTTGCAGTTAGGGCAGGGCTTAGTGGGTGGCCTCGGCAGGGGCACTGCCGGGACCAGTGACCATCCTTACCACATTTTGGCCCAGACTTGGGTCAGGCACCTCCTGTGCCTTGTCCCTGTTGCTCTGTCTGCCTCAGGGCTGCCAAAGAGCCTGGGTTTGGAGCATCACCTTCTGCTGCATGCCAGCCAGGCGAACAGCCTTGGCCTTTTTCTACTAGTCGTGACCATTAAAAACTTTAAATGCCATGTTCATCAGGTCTTGGATAGAGGTTTGGGGGTTGAGAATAAGAGGAGGTGGGCTCCTAGAGAGCCTGGCACCCAGATTTGGCCAGAAATGCTGGAGCCAGAGGCAGGACAGGGCCAGGCCTTACTGCAAGAAGATCGAGGCTGGACCATGGGGTCAGGAGCCCTGTAAACTGGCATGAGGGCCAATGGCCGGCAGAGGGTGGCCTGACATAGGAGGGGCTTAAGAACATAGTGGAGAAGGGAGGGGCTCCTGGCCAGCAGGGGAGGAGAAAGAGGGACTGGTATTTGCAGGTGAATGAGAAACAGGATCCCGCAAAGGGAGGGGAGGAGTCCGATAGGATGGAGGGGGTCAGACAGGAGGGGAAGAGAGTTGGGTGTTGGCAAAGAAGAAAAGATCAGGAATGGAGAGTTTAGCTGAGGTTTCTCTGGCCAAAAAGGGCCTGCGCGTAGAGCAGGCTGCACAAAGATTAGGAGGGGAGTGCAAATACTAGAAGCCCTCAATGTAAGAGATTTCCAACCAGTTCCCAGTTCTTTTGGCGGTAGTTAAATTGGTGAGGATGTTAAAATCAAAAGTCCCTTCAGGAGACCACCTAGTCCGATTATTTAGTAGGTTTTGTGGCCACAGAGGAGAAGAATAGTTTCTTCTTCTTTAGGGAGGGAGAGATTTTGGATAAGGCAATTCCAGGAGTGTTTTTGGATCAGGTTGAGATTCCTGTGCCTCTATGGCCATCCTCAGTCCTTGGAGTGATCAGAGATGAGAATTGGCATCCCGCAACTCAAACTCTGGTCACCGGATGCTTAGGTAGAGTGGGTGTGTCCAGGACATCTCCATGGGCACATATGTACTTGGAACAGATAAGAGGTCCCTGTCATAGCTGCGATTATGGACAGGGAGTCTCGGAGGAAAGAACTGAGGGGAAGCTGGAGGCAGGGGACTTACCGCACCGTGTGCTGAAGTGGGTGGAAAGTTGGAGATCCTGGTTCTTCCTCGGAAGGGAAGGGCTCTGAGAGGAGCGGCCTCAGCAGGCTTCAAACTCTTTCCGGGTTTTGGCACCAAGTGTAAGGTATTTTTCCCCACTGAGGAAGAAGGAAGGGCATAGCCACAACATATGGAATAGCAAAAGCTTTATTTAGTAGAGCGCATCCTGGACAATGTTTTCTGGTCCGGGGGACAGGGGCCAGAGAAGTTGTGCAGGGGGATCCATGTGGGGGTAATTTATAACGTCTGTAGGGTGGTTGGGTTAATATGACGTGGTAAAATGTCATTGGCTGACATACTGTTGCTCTTTTCCAAAGGGCTCCTGGGAAGTTTCTTTTGGCGTGCATGGGTGTGGGCAGTTCCAGCCAAAATTTCCAGGTCTGATTTCTCACGTGACCTTCCCCCATTGCCCACCAACCTCACAACTACTATCTTCCTTCCCCCTAGGGGTAAAAGTTTATTTGGCATAAGATCAACCTTCCAAGTTATTGTAGGAGACAGTTTTATCCAATATTTTGCCACAAAATAACATGAATCACTCTCCTTCCAACATGGGCTCACAGTTTTCTTGCCATCTGGTGACTGGTTCCTAAGCCATTGTCCCATATTTTAGGTGTAGGACCCTCACTTCTATATCAGTCAATATAAACTAAATTATGGTAACAGATAACCATAAAATCTTCTTTTTTTTTTTTTTTTAATTATTTTTATTTATTTATTTATTTTAGAGGAGAGAGAGAGAGAAAGGGGGAGGAGCAGGAAGCTTCAACTCCCATATGTGCCTTGACCGGGCAAGCCCAGGGTTTTGAACCGGCAACCTCAGCATTCCAGGTCAACGCTTTATTCACTGTGCCACCACAGGTTAGGCATCCATAAAATCTTCATGGCTTAAAACCACAAAGGAGTAGTTCCAGGTCACTGCAAGTCATTAGGGTCTCCAGTTTATCATACCCACTACAAAAGCCAGTCTGATGGAGCAGCCACAATCTCTATAACATTGCTGTCACCACACCAAAGGGAATAAAAATGTGGTAAACTGCATGCTGACTTTTAAACTTCTCAGAGGAGTCACTTTCCCTGAAATTCCATTGATTTAGCAAGTTATATGGCTCTACCTAACTCCAAGGAGACAAGAAAGTATAATCTTATTATGTGTCAAGGAAGAGAACCAGAGATATTTGGTGAATGGAACTAGTAGTTCTCTCACATAATCTGTCCATTTTTTATTGTGGTTCCTCTTACTTGTTAGAGTTCCTGGTAGGGTCCAGAAAAAACTGTTCCTTCATTACTTTTAAATGCTGAAAATATGATATCTTCTCTCCACCACTCATCTGTTAATTTTGTCTATGGTGTCCTTCACCAAATAGAAATCCTTTATGTTGATGTAGATCAAGTCACTATTTTTTCTAGATTAAAATTTTTTCTGCATTGGGGGTCTTGTTTAAAAAATCATTTCCCATTCTAAGGTCACAAAATGTGGCCATATACTCTCTTCTGTTACCTTTCACATTATACTTTCTACATTTAGGTTTTTTAATAAACCTGGAGTTCATTTATTTTTTTTAAAGATGTGAAGTAGAGATCTTTTCTTTTAATCCTTAAAAATAAGCCAGTGTTCTCAGTATCAACTACAAATTTCATTATTTCTCCACTGATTTATGATTCCATCTTTGTCATATTTTAAATTCATGACATTTGTTTGTTTTATTGTTGACCTATTTGTATCTTGTATCTGTTCCAGTTCCAGTACTGCTGTTTTTAGTATGATAGGGTTTTTTTTTTTTTGTATTTTTCTGAAGCTGGAAACGGGGAGAGACAGACAGACAGACTCCCGCATGGGCCCGACCGGGATCCACCCGGCACGCCCACCAGGAGGCAACGCTCTGCCCACCAGGGGGTGATGCTCTGCCCCTCCGGGGCGTCGCTCTGTTGCAACCAGAGCCACTCTAGCACCTGGGGCAGAGGCCAAGGAGCCATCCTCAGTGCCCGGGCCATCTTTGCTCCAATGGAGCCTTGGCTGCGGGAGGGGAAGAGAGAGACAGAGAGGAAGGAGAGGGGGAGGGGTGGAGAAGCAGATGGGCGCTTCTCCTGTGTGCCCTGGCCAGGAATCGAACCCGGGACTTCTGCATGCCAGGCCGATGCTCTACCACTGAGCCAACCAGTCAGGGTCTGATAGGGATTTTTTAAATTACAGTTTACATTTAATATTATTTTATATTAGTTTCAGATGTACAACATAGTCGCTAGACAATCATATACTTTACAAAGTGGTCCCCCCAATGTTTAAGTATTCACCTGGCACTTACATAGTTACTACAGTATTATTGACTATTCTGTAAGCTGTATTTTACATTTCCATGACTATTTTGTGACTATAAATATAGAGCTATGGTTTGTAGAATGCATTAATATGTACTAGAAAGAATCTTTGTTCCTCAAAATTGTCTAAATCATCTGTGGACTTCTAGTCTTTCCTGGAAATTTCAAAATCTATTTAAGTTTCTAAATTTTCTGATATAAGTTCTAAATAGAATTGATTATTATCAATTAATTTAAAAAAATAATTTTTATCTTTGTGATGTTAAAATTTTTCATCTTTCCTATGATATCTCTCTCCATATATTCTGGTCTTCATTTTTTTCTTTTACTAGAGTTTTTCTTGAACGTTCTTTAATAGGTTAATTTCTATGTGTTAATAGGTTTTTTTTGTTGCTATCAAGAATAGTATCTGAGTTTATATTAAAATTTTTTAGTTAATATAAGCCCATGTAGAAGAATGTTATTGTTTTAAAATTTTGTTAATATTGCAACAGGTTTTACTAATTCTAAAAAATTGTCTGGTCATCTGTTGAGTTTTCTATGCACATGATCACTTCTGTCATTTGAGGATAATGACATCTTTCTCTTCTTTTCCAAGGCTTAATCTCATTTTTCATGTTTTATTTGATATTATTGTTGCCTGAGTTGAAGAATGGTGGGGATATAGCTTCCTCTCCAGCTTGTCTGTGATTCTAATGGGGGTGCCCCTTCAGTGAGCAGGGCTTTTATTTTATTGAGATGTACATTACACTCAGTGAAAATCAAAGGTGAGTTTTGCTGGATATTCCTGTTACTTCAGAAAGTCCTGCTGTACTCCTTCACAGCCTGTCTCCCCGCCCCCAACTCCAGAAGCAACTACTATATTATTTTAATTTTTCTCATTATACATTAATCTTGCCCATTCTAGAATTTCATGTAAATGAAATTACAACAAGAGGATACTTTTATGTGTCTGGTTTCTTCCCATCGCAAACTGTTTTTGAGATTTCTTTTTTCCACATGGTCACTGATACCTGTAGTTTTGTCTTTTTGATTGCTCTGCCTGTTGATGGGCATCTGGATTACTTTCAGTTTGGAACTATGAATGAATAAGACTGCAGTGAGCCCTGGCCAGTTGGCTCAGTGGTAGAGCGTCGGCCTGGCATGCAGGAGTCCCGGGTTCGATTCCTGGCCAGGGCACACAGGAGAAGTGTCCATCTGTTTCTCCACCCCTCCTCTCCTTCGTCTCTGTCTCTCTCTTCCCCTCCCACAGACAAGGCTCCATTGGAGCAAAGTTGGCCTGGGCACTGAGGATGGCTCTGTGGCCTCTGCCCTCAGGCACTAGAATGGCTCTGGTTGCAATAGAGCAACACCCCAGATGGGCAGAGCATCGCCCCCTGGTGGGCATGCTGGGTGGATCCCAGTTGGGCGCATGCGGGAGTCTGTCTGACTGTCTCCCCGTTTCTAACTTCAGAAAAAAAAAAAAAAGACTGCAGTAGAGCAGTCTTACCTAAGGCATTGGTGGACATGTTTTGATTTCTCTAGAAGTGGAATTATTGGGGCAGAGGGTAGATGTATGTTTAACTTTTAAATAAACTACCAGTTTTCCAAAATAATTATTCCATTTTGCAATTCCAGCAGCAACAGTGAGAAGAAAAGGAAGAGAGGGGAATTCTAGAAGCAGAAAGTGTTTCAAGAAAGAGATTGAATGGATCGGGGAGAGAGTGAAAGGTGTATGATGCAGGAGAGGGGGAGAATGGCTGAAATGATGCCCTTGAGTGGGTGAAAAGAGGGCCAGCCTCAACAGGGGACCATCCTTCATGCACTGCACCAGGGGACCCCGCAGAGCCCATGGGCCCCGACATTCTACCTCCCCTCCCATCTCTGGCCTTCTCAAGGGTGGCTTTCTCCTTCTGTCTCTGCCATCTGACCCCTTTCCTGGTCTCAGTTCCACAAGGTGCACTTACCAGAGCAATCAGATCAAGGTCTTTTCAAGTGTGTACTATCTTAGAGGAGTGCCAGACCTCGGCTGGACCCTGAGGCTATTCATTTGTCAAATTCTTACTATCTTTCAAGCTCAGCTACAAGCTCATCTCCTTTGGGCACCCTTCCCTGACCTCCACAGCCCCAGCCTACACTGCGTCCCCTGCTACCTCCTACCCCACCCCCACTTTCTCCTCCAACTCCAAGACTGGCATTGAGGAGCATCATCATAGACCCAGAGTAGAATGAGTGTGGAAGCCCTCCTCAGCTGCATTTCCAGTTACCACCAGTGGGGGGCGAAGGGTAACAAGTACCTATGCTAAACTTGGGGAGAACTTGAAAAGAAACGGGGGAAAGTGTCTATTCAGTTCTCTGCCCATTAACATTTTTTAAAATTTATTGACTTCAGTGAAATAGAAAGGGAGAAGGAAAGAGAGAGGACTATTGACCTGTTCCTGTATGTGCTCTGACCGGGGATCCAACTGGCAATAACCTTGTGTTTTGTGACGATGCTCTAACCAACCAAGCTATCCATCCAGGGTGCTCTGCCCATTTTTTAACTGAATTATTTTCATTTTTTGTTTTTGTTTTGGTGTTAAGTTGTATGAGTTTCTGATATAGTTTGAATTTTACCCCCTTATAGGCTGTATCATTGCTGAATAGCTTCTCCCATTTGGTAGGTTGTTGATGGTTTTCTTAGCTGTGTAAAAACTTTTTAGTTTGATGCAATCTTGTTTGTTTATTTTTTCTTTTGTTTCTCCTGTCTGAGGATACATATAAAAAAAGTGTGTGTGTGTGTGTGTGTGTGTGTGTGTGTGTGTATGAGCAATGTTTCAGAGTTTGCTGCCTATGTTTTCTTCTAAGACTTTTATGGTTTCAAGTGTTACATTTAAGTCTTTAACCCATTTTGAGTTTACTCTTGTGTATGGTCTAAGAAGGTGGTCCAGTTTCATTCTTTAGCATATATCTGTATAGTTTTTCTGATATCATTTATTGAAGAGACTGTCCTTACCCCATTATATAGTCTTGCCTTCTTTGTCATAAATTAGTTGACCATTATTACACAGCCATAAAAAGGAATGAAATCTTGCCATTTTCGACTACATGAATGGACTTAGAGGGTATTATGCTAAGTGAAATAAGTTAGACAGAGAAAAACAAATACCATATGATTTAACCTACATGTGAAATCTAAAGAATAAAACAAATGAACAAATAAAACAGAAATAAACTCATAGATACAGAAAACAAATTGACAGTTGCCAGATGGGATGGGGCTGAAGAAAGTGAAGGGACTGAGAAGTACAAATTGCCAGTCATAAAAATAGTCATGTGGTGTTAAGTCCAGCATAGGGAATGTAGTCAGTAGGATTGTAGTAACTTAACTGTGTGTGGTGTCTGATGGGTACTAGACTTAACACTTTGTAAGTTATATAAATGTCGATTCACTGTGCTGTACACCAGAAACTAATATAATATTGTATAACAGCTGTAATTTACATTTTTTAAAATTAAAAAAGAAGGAGCAGGGAATTTGGAGGCTACTTGTTAGTCCCTTCCTGTCTTTGCAGGCTTCTTGTCCATAGCATCAACTGCTCCACTAGTCCTGCTTGCTACAGGGTAGAGGGGGAAGTCCTTCCACTGCGCTCAGTGAGAAAGAGCTGGTGGCTCAGCTGGCTACAGAGGAGACAGGGGAGGGAGTTGGGGGAATGACTCTTCAAGTAAGAGGAGGCAGAGGCCCAGAACAGCTGACCCATTTCCCCTGGGCATATGGCCACTTGGCAGGCAGGGACATCCTGGTTTCTAGCCTACTGTACTGTCTGCACCTTGCTCCTGCCAGACAGGGTTAAGGCATTCACTCCTGAGTTCAAGTTTTCTCAGCACAGGAGGGATGAGGGACGGGTGATGGTGGTGGTGGTGGTGAGAGAGTGGGAGTGGGGAACTCGGAGGAGAATAAGCCAGGGTTTCTCCCCTGAGGGAGCTCTCAAATTACCTGGGGAGACATGACACGGGACAGGCAGAGAACACTGGGCAGCACAAGTCAGGACAGTCCAGGGTTGAGGCTGGCACGTGTGCCCGAAGACTTGGGGACATAAGTGGACTGGTCCAGTTTTAGAGCACCCCTTTCCCCTGAGGGGAGAGGAGCTGGCCTGTGTGAATGTTTACAGAGGGATGGAGAGGGGTCACATTTCAACAGCAATGCTAACCCCCAGACAGGATGAAAGGCTGATTGGAGAATTGCTTGGTGACTGAGGTCATTTCTCAAAAGTGGCCACACGTTTTCCTGAGTGGGTGAAGTCATTGCTGCTCCTAAAGTCCTGTTTTGAAATGCAAGGGTTTCCTGGGAGAGTCTGTTGTTTTCTTTTCTTTTTTTTTTTTTTAATATTTTGTTTTTTGTATTTTTCTGAAGTTGGAAACGGGGAGGCAGTCAGACAGAATCCCGCATGCGCCTGACCGGGATCCACCCGGCACACCCACCAGGGGGCGATGCTCTGCCCATCTGGGGCGTTGCTCTGTTGCAACCAGAGCCATTCTAGCGCCTGAGGCAGAGGCCACAGAACCATCCTCAGTGCCGGGCCAACTTTACTCCAATGGAGCCTTGGCTGCGGGAGGGGAAGAGAGAGACAGAGAGGAAGGAGAGGGGGAGGGGTGGAGAAGCAGATGGGCGTTTCTCCTGTGTGCCCTGGCCGGGAATCGAACCCGGGACTCCTGCACACCAGGCCGACGCTCTACCACTGAGTGAAATGGTCAGGGCCTGTTGTTTTCTTTTTAACTCCATCTCAACTGTCCTGTTGGGAGCACCATCCTTACCCTCCAGCAGCAGGATGCAGACTCAGAGATGGTGAGGGGTTCCCCAGTGAGCCTCTGTGGAGGCCTCTCCCTTATAGAAGGCTGCTCCTGTTATATTGCCAGCCAGAGGCTTCCAGCTACACATGTACTTGGATCTGGACACCTGAAGTCTATTCCACACTCAAGCGCTGGGAATAAGAAACTAGAAAGCAGGAACCTTCAGCCGTCCCTATGTACCCGGTCAACCTTATACTAGGTCTGGTCATTGGAAAGAATCGCGATTGCCTGAGACAGTACAGGATAGATGGATGACTCCAGATGGCGGCCTGGTGAGCCCCAAGTGAGCGGGAAGGGTGGAGGAGGGCTCTGCCAAGATGTCAAGGACTTGAGACCTGAAAATGCAAACATCTCAATAGGTAGTGTGCAGCAACCAGCCTGAGCTAGGGAGGCCAATGCCAAGATATTGATGTTACAGGAATCCTTGGAAGAAAAAAAAAAAAGGCCACATAGGGCCTTAATCCCCCCACCAATGTCAAGAATCCATTTTTTATTCCTTATGGAAACATAGATTTTGAGTATCATCGGCAGGCCAGGCATGCTGATCCTGGGAGCTGCATTCTGAAAGATGGGCTGCCTAGCTGCTCCAGACAGCACACACATCTTCAGAGCCCCACTCCAATGCTGGGCTCTGGAGCCCCGTTTGCTTGATTGAAGTGTATTCACTCAATGAGGGGGGACACTTGTCCTCTGTTTTTTATTTATTTATTTATTTATTTAATTTTTTTTAATCTATTTATTCATTTCAGAGAGGAGAGGGAGAGACAGGGAAAGAGAGAGAGGAGAGACAGAGAGAGAGAAGGGGGGAGGAGCTGGAAGCATCAACTCCCACATGCACCTTGACCAGGCAAGCCCAGGGCTTCAAACCGGCGACCTCAGCATTTCCAGGTTGACGCCCCATCCACTGCGCCACCACAGGTCAGGCGACACTTGTCCTTTGATATGTCAGAGCCAGCAAAAGGAAGTTGAATCTCACCATAAATTCACACTTTTTGTGCTGGGGAAAGTAATAAGGGTCAGACCCCCACATCTGCCATTCCTTTGCCAGAATAATGGTCTGACATTCCTTACAGGTAGCCCGGTAAGGACAAGACTGTCAAAGGTCATCATTCCTTCCTTGTCAGTCTTGAGTGAGCAACAGTCACTGGGGATCCAGGCCAAGGGTTGGGTTGGCAGCTCCACATGCCAGCTAAACCTGCTCCTTTTTTAAAAAAGAAAATTAATTTTGTTAAAGTGTACATTAAAAAGCTCGACCTGTGATGGTGCAGTGGATGCAGCATAGAACTGGAATGCTGAGGTCGCAGGTTTGAGGCCTGGGTCTTGCCCAGTCAGGGCACATATGAGAAGCAACTACTATGAAGTAATGCTTTCTGCTTCCCCTCTTCTCTCTTTCTTTCTCCTCTCTCTAAAATCAATCAATAAAAAAAATATAAATACATAAAAATTTACTATCTTAACCTTTTTTCTTGAGAGAGAGAGAGGAGAGGGGAAGGAGAGAGAGAAAAAAGCCTCAACTTGTTGTTCTACTTAGTTGTGCACTCATTGATTGCTTCTCATATGTACCCTGACTGGAACTCGAACTGGTGACCACAGGATCATGTTGGTGAACCCGGGATTGAGCCAGTAACCTTGGCACTCTGGGTTGACTCTCTCCATCCACTGCTCCACCAGCCAGGGCCGTCTTAACCATTTTTAAGTGCACACTCAGTAGTGTTAAGTACTTTTACATCGTTATGCAACCAATTTCCAGAATACTTTTCATCTTAGAAAACGGACTCACTGATCCCATGAAACAGCAGCTCTGCACTTCTCTCTTCCTCCCCTTCTCCCCCAGGCCCCTGGCCACCACTGTTCCACCTTCTGTCTCCATGGATGAGACTACCCCAGACACATCATATAAGTGGAATCACAGAGTACTTGTCTTTTTTTTTTTTTTTTTCTAATTTTTCTGAAGCTGGAAACGGGGAGAGACAGTCAGACAGACTCCCGCATGCGCCCGACCGGATCCACCCGGCACGCCCACCAGGGGGCGACACTCTGCCCACCAGGGGGCGATGCTCTGCCCATCCTGGGCGTCGCCATATTGCGACCAGAGCCACTCTAGCGCCTGAGGCAGAGGCTACAGAGCCATCCCCAGCGCCCGGGACATCTTTGCTCCAATGGAGCCTTGGCTGCGGGAGGGGAAGAGAGAGACAGAGAGGAAAGCGAGGCGGAGGGGCGGAGAAGCAAATGGGCGCTTCTCCTGTGTGCCCTGGCTGGGAATCGAACCCAGGTCCTCCGCACGCTAGGCCGACGCTCTACCGCTGAGCCAACTGGCCAGGGCCGAGTACTTGTCTTTTTATGACTGGCTTAGTTCACTTAGCATAATGTCCCCTAGGTTCATCCATTTTGTAGTCTGTGCTGGAATTTCCTTCCTTTCTAAGACTGACACTCTATTGTATGTATATACCATGTTTTGTTAATCCACTCATCCATTGGCAGATGCTTGGGTTGTTCCCACCTTTCGGATATTGTGAATAATGCTGATATGGATGTGGGTGTACCATACATCTTTAAGATCCTGCCTTCAATTTTTGGGGGTACACATCCAGAAGTGGAACTGTTGAATCCTATGATAATTCTATTTTTAATTTTTCGAGGAACCACCCTGCTGTTTTCCAAAGTGTAAGCCTTCCCCAAAGCCCCAACCAGAAAGCTGCATTCTCGTCTCATGGGCCACATTGGGTCATGTGACCACCTCTGGCTGCAAAGGAGTCTGAGAAAGGATGTATTTTCAATAAGGCATGGAACACACATTTTTTTAACTGAGGAGATTCCTGTGTGCTGTGATGGTCACTCTTGCTGTGTATGAAGCTGGGTATCCAAGTTTCAGCTGAGCCTGCTCTGCAGACATGTTGTTTCTCCCCTGGCCCAGTGGTTTGCCCTTTCTGGGGGATCAGCACCCTGTCAAGCCACTGTTTCCAGGGATGATAGCCAACACTCATTCCATTCCCTCCCAACCCATTCTTCTGAGTAATGTTATCCTAATTGTCTTTTGACTTTTAGCATAACTTTGCCCCATTCCCCACTATCAGCTGCCCTGTACAGTTCCCATCATCACTGAGCCGTGCCTCCCCTGCCAGACAGCAGTCTTCCAGGACCAGACCGGTGTCACTGTAACAGGCACAAAGCCCAGAACTGGCTTCTGGACAAGGGAAGGAAAGGAAGTTCTTCTAGATTAGTTCAAGGGTTCTGCGGCAGGGCTCCTGGCTCTTTCCGCCAAGGGACCCCTCTCCCTGGATGGACACTTCTCCTCAGCTTGTGAGGCTAGGTGGGGGCTACACATCCTGAGACTGGCAGGGCCAGGCTCAGGCTGCACCGGGCCTGACAGGACAGGGGGGCCGTGTGGATTGGTGAGGAAGCTGATGACCTCAGGCACTGGGCCAGATGGTCTAGACTTCATGCCCCTCTGTCTGCTCCCAGACCTAGGAGCAGTCACACAGTCACAGCTGCCATCAGATGTATATTCAGAAATGCACGTACGCATAGACTCAAATGCTGAGTTGCTCACATGTTCACTACACATACCGATGCACTACGAACACACACACACACACACACACACACACACACACACACACATTGAAATTCTGGTTCCTCCACTTCATCGTTGGATATCCTCAAGCAAGTTAATCTCTTTGTGTCTTCATGTCTTTATTTGTAAAGATTAGGATGACAATAGCATTTTCTTTGCTGAGTTGTTGTGATGACGAAATGAGATAAAAATGGTAAAGAGCTCTGTAGTGAGCCACGTTTTGCGCAGACTTCCTAAGCCTCCCTCCCCCTATAGGTCTACTGTGGTAGGCCTGGCGAAAGCACAATGTTGGGCCTTGGTTTCTCATTTGTAAAATGGGAATAATATTATCCGTCTGATAGGCTGTTGTGAGGATCCAAAAAGGCCCACCATGGAAAGACCCTGGCCCACGGAACCTGCTACACTGGGGCTATTCCTCTCTATAATTGATGAAGAACAGGTCCCAGAACAGGTACAGGGGGGATGGGTCAAGGCAGCGTCAGGCCCCCATTTCTTCCCAGCCTGGACGGGTCTCCTGAGGACACAGCCCAAGGCCCCGGGGGTAGGAGCTGCTCCTGCTGTCGCAGCAGCCTGGGCTGGCCAGAGCCTGGTGTGTGGCTGGGGGCAGGGTTGGCCAGGGGGCCGTGGGTGGAAGGAAAAGAGGGAAACCAGCTCAGTGGAAATTACCCTGTGGTTGGCTCGGGCGCCCACAACGCTGTATTTATAGAGCAGCTCCTAATGCCTCGCAGTCGGGTTAACCCTTTCTGGGCCGCGGTACCAGCCTGGTGCCTAGTGGACAACAGGCCTGGAGTCGGACAGAGGGATCTGAGCTCCTACTCTACCACCAGCAGCTGGTGAGGGAGGGATGGGAGATGGGGGTCAGGGACTGGTCACCTCTCCCCCTCGCAGAAAACGGACTTTGGATCCTGGGAGTGTGGCAGCGGTCAGCCCCACGCCCCCTGCTCGTGGCGTCAGGTCTCCCCGCGCCGGGTGGACAGGGCTCAGGGCGGGTCCAGGCTCCGTGGCTGCCCCGCAGGCAGGCTCAGGCCTTGGTCCCAAACCGCCGCCAAAGGGCCAATCCGGGCTCAAGGCGCATCGCCGCCTTTCCGGGCCCGGGCTTCCTCCAGCCGCCCCGCCCTCCGAGGCTCAGGCCGCCCCGACCCTCCTTTGGGTCTGGCCTCGCGGCGGCGGTCACTGCGCAGTTCTGTCGAGCCCCGGATCCCGCGCGTGGGCGCGGCGCAGTGAGTGCTTGCGTGGCGCAGGCTCGCGCGGCCTTTGTCTGCGGCCCACGCCGGCCGCAGCGCCGCTATAGTGGGCAGGGGGCGACACAGTCCCGCAGGGCGTCCCCATCGGGCCTTCCCCGCGGACCCGGGCTGGCCTTACGCGCGGCGAGCACGGGAGCCCGCGGAACCCCGACCCACGGGCCAGAGGCAGCGGGGTCTGTGGGATTCAACCCGCCTCCGGCCCGGGGCTGGGGACCGGGGCACCGGACGCTGCGGGAGCAGGCTGAGAGCGCGGCGGTGGTGATCCAGGTCGCGGGGTGCAGGGACAGTGTGGCACATCTGTTGGCGATTCTGAAACGCTTAGCCGGCTAGCTGGAGCCGGGAGGGGAGCAGTGTCAAGCGTCCCGCGCGGAGCACACAGTGATCACGAGCTTTGAGGGGGGGAGCTGCCTGGGGGTTGTGGGGGAAAGGTCAAGAGCTTAGGGTCCACTGTGCTCAGGCTTGGACTGTGGAGTGGATGATGGGAACACTTCTACAGGCAGCGGTGGACTTGATGGGGACAGACTTTGAGAACAAGCAGGGACAGCTGGCCTGGACTAAGGAGTGAATAGGTGTTGGGGGCGGGGAGGAGACAGAGGGATGCCAAAGGATAGGAAACCCCAGGGGTGAAGTGGTTTGGGCTGGGGAAGTCTCTGGGGGATGGTGGGTGAGGTCAAGTGGAGACGGAAGGGAGGGCCAGGGGGCCAAAGGGAAGTTGGGGACCAGGGTGGGGGTGCACTAGAGGGAAGAGGATTGAGTCCCAGGTCCCAAGGCTGTTCAGCCAACAAATGGACAGGCCTAAGGCAGTGAACTGCAAGAAAAGGGAATTTTTATTTTGGAGGGCAAGCTGCCCTCATGAGAAGTGTGTGATGGGTGCCTCAGCGATGGGATGTTACTGAAAGGAAACATCAAACAAAAAAAATTGAGGAGTGAGGACGGTTAGTTTAGACTTAAATTAGAAAAACTACTTCAAATGGGATGTGGATAATTGTAAATGAGTCTGATTTTGTCATTGAGTGAAGGCCGCAGGTCCTTTTCTCACAGGCATCCTTAGCAGTTAGCTTCTGCTCAGGAAATAATGAAGCTGTCTGTCTTTAAGAGAGTTCTTTTTTTGATTTGGTCTCCTGATTCCCTCTGGCCTCCCAGAAACACCTAGGAAATCTGACGCTGTGCAGCCTCTTTGCCCTTTGGGGGCCTGAGCCATAGATGGGGTGCTTTTGGAGGCTGAGGGGAATTGAAGTCTGCACTTGAAATTGAAGTTGGAACGTGTGGGATGGGTCAGTCTGATCTCTGTGACAGGGAAGGGCTGGGAGTCCAGTGGTGGATCCTAGTGCCTTGTCTGGGAATGGGACTGTTTGCGGTGAGTGCATTTCCCTGATATCTGAAGTTTCCAAGCCTCACCACTGACTCTCCTGTTAACTGTTGCTTGTGGAAATCTTTCTCCACCTATGGTGTACAGTGCGATCTGACATCAGGATATTCATTTGTCTTCATGACTTCGGGTGAGCACTGTAGGCATCAGTTTTTGCCCTCAGGGGTCTTAGGGCAAGGGGACACTGGTAGTGAGCTATTCACTTAGTTGCTTCAGTGATGCTTTTATTGGC
This sequence comes from Saccopteryx leptura, assembly GCF_036850995.1. NCBI lineage: Eukaryota > Metazoa > Chordata > Mammalia > Chiroptera > Emballonuridae > Saccopteryx > Saccopteryx leptura. The sequence goes on from NC_089508.1 coordinate 127,282,727, forward strand.
CCCATGATTGATCTCTGGAGTTCTTTTCTTTCTTCAATGACCTCATTGGTAGTTTGTCTTGCCTGCCTGCTCTGAGCTTTTCAGTTTCCTCCAGACTCCTGAGCTCCCAAGAAACCAGACTGTCCAGCTTGTTAGAGGCAAGCAGCCTGTGTCCACATGAGCCTGGGTATGAGAAATGGACTGAGCTTGAGGACCGCTTTCCTTCCTGTCCCTGGGCCCTTTCAGCTCTGCCTGGCATCAGATGGGGGCAGCTTGGCCGGGTGTTTGGGTTGACCAGATGCCTGACATATGGGTGCCTGAATGTTTGTGGGAAAGACAGCTGGAGAAGTGGCGTCCCTTCTGAGGAGGCTGTGTCCTGTGGAAATTCCCCCATCCTCAAACTGTGGCCTTCTCCGGAGTCCTATATCTTCATTCTCTGGGGCAGAATTTGGGTTTCACACGGACCTGGACCATTTGGGGTCAGGGATGCAGTGGGATCATAGAGCCATGTGTCGTGACTCTACAGCACCCAAAGAAACTCCTGGAAAGCATTTTAGGACATGACAGGCACTTGGCCTGTTGCTGCTAGCAGGTTCTCAGTTAGACATGCAGCAGAGGTTTGGGCTGGGTAAAGAAAATGACCCATGTTTAGGCAGCCTCTGAGATTATGACTACACAGGGCTTGAGCCTATGGCCCTGAGTCATGGGGTCAGGTGAAGGAGAAGAAAGGCAGGCAGGATGATGTCACTGCCCATGTGCTTGTCCTCTCAGTGGGTGGCTACTCTCATTGCTATCTTTTTCCCACATCCCCCAGGGCAACAGTGACAGGGAGGTCTACCAGCATAAGAGGGAAGGCACAGCCTAGAGACCAGGGGGTGAGGGGACAGGGTGGGCACACATGATCCTTGAGAAATGTCCTTTGGTCTCCTGGGTTCAGAGTGGAACAAAAGCATCTGGAAGAGGACATGTGCCGTTATGAAACTCTCCCTCACGTGCTGTCCTCAGTGCTGCTCGTCTGCAGGGCGAGGTTCCAGATGAGAGCATCGGGCTCCCAAGTTTTGGGGGTGGAGCTATGCTGGATGCTCAATAAGTATCATCCCATGTAATCATTAGCAGTCATATGAGGAAGGGTATCATTAGCTCTATTGTACAGATGGGGAAACTGAAGCCCAGAAAGGGGAAGTCACATGCCCAAAGACACCCAGCTGGAAAACACTGGAGCTTGGATGTAGTCAAGTCTCCAGGATCTACTCTTTCTGGCACTCCGGCAGCCGACACAGGCTTTTCCTCTTGTTCTGGTACCTGGCAAGATGTGCTAAGGGTCACCACAGCAAGGCAGGGAGGACTCACCTGGGGAGCTGGGGAGAGGGTAGGCATCATCTGGTGTCCCCCACCTGGTAGTCCTGGTCCAGTTGGGGCCACTGCTGAGAATGTCACTCTTCTGCAGGCCTGGTCCTCAGCACACTGTGACCCCAGGAGCCACTTCTGTGCCCTCTGTTTCTGACCTCCTCCAAACCCCTCAGGCATTTAGACATGTGGCCTTTGTGAGGCCTAGGGAGAGCATGTTGGAGAGGAAGCTGCTGGGAGTGGGGGTGAGAAGCATTTTTTTCTTGGGAGCCTTGGAGCAGGGAGAGAGACTACTGCTTGGAGGCAGGGTTCCCAAGTTACCCTACAGTCAGCACAGGCTCTGAGGCGCTGAGATGCCCTGGGGAGTCACTGAGATGTGTGCTTGGGGGGAGGCCCTGTACATGGGGGCATGGCAGCAGCAGGGGCCCATGATGCGTGGTGCTGTGACCTGGCTTCCGGAAGGAGGAAGGAGAGAGGACCACTAGGGGCGAGCTAGACAGAAACAGAGCCAAGGAGTGCAGGCTGTTTGAAAGGGAGCCATAGGAAGAATAATGGTCCCAGGGACCTGGACTCAAACCTTGACAGAGGGGAGTATTGGCTGCAGAGAGTAGGGTGGGAGGGTAAGGGGAGACTCAGGGCAGGGGGCCCCTGGAAGCCTTGTCCCCATGACCACGCAGTGGTAACAGCAATAGTACCAATTGTTACCACTGTTTGGGTGCCAGATACTTTCCTAAGTCTTCTTTGTGTATTGTCTTATTTTATTCTCCTCAGAGCCCTGAGGGGTGGGGGTTGTTACGGTGTTCTAGAGGCCTGGAATCAGGTCTCAGAGAAGTTAAGGCATTTCGTGTGTCTAAACAAGGCTTCTGGGTCAGAATTTGAATTCGGGCCTGCCTGCACCTGAACCCAGGCTGTACCTTGGGGCTGACAGGGAAGCCTGATGAGTCAGTCCATTTAACAGGGAATTGTGTCTCAGGGACACTTGAGAGCTCTCAGTAACCTCTGACGGGAACTGATGACTGAGCCTGGGTCCTTGGGCAGCCTGCACTCCTTGTCTGGGCTCAGATTCTCATCTGTGCAATGGACAGGGAGGTGGGCACTGGACCAGGTGAATGCCAAGAGGCCTTCAAGCTCTGAGGACTGGAACAGCTGGCTACATTCCTGAGGGGGACTCCTTGGAGAGCCGGAGGGAGACAGGGGTCGGCAGAGCTGTCCTACCAGGATGAGCGTCTTTCAGGATAGAAACTTAAAGAATTTGGAAGCAGGGAGGCATTTAGAACACATCTGGGGAAAGTGGGTCCTTCCTTGAGCAAAGCCTGGACAGTCTTCTGGAAGAGATGGGATTTCCAGACACGCTTAGGTGGGCACCTGGCAGGACTCAACAGAGGTTGAATGGATGCAGGTGTGTGCCACAGCCTGCCAGAGATGCTGCCTGCCAGGGACGCCACACCCACCCCCTGCCAATTTGGTCTCCCGATTCCTCATCTCTGCTGTTCCCCTCTCCATTCCCCCTTGTTCCCATCCCTTTTGGTTGTACTTCTTCTGAGCTCAGAGTAGCTTTATTTTTCTCATGGTTCTGTACCTGCAATGACGTGTGTGTGTGTGTGTGTGTGTGTGTGTGTGTGTGTGTGTGTGTGTGTAGTCTCTGTACACACTTCAATTTCTGAGATGATGTCACACTACTTTTTCAAGTGGCATTGAGCCCTGGAAGATGAAAACTCCTGTTGGGGTGGCCCCCTAGCCCAGCAATGTTCAACTTTTTTATATCTCATGACACACATAAACTAATTACTAAAACTCTGTGGCATACCAAAAAATATACTTTTTGCCAATCTGACAAAAAAAATGTATAAATTTGATTCATTCACACTAGATGGCTATTGTTGTATTGGCTATTGTGATTTTTTAATTTGACAGTCTAAGGGAGAAGAGGTCCGTGCCTTCGAATAAATAGTCAGGTATTGCATGTTTTAAGAATTCTTGCTGCACATGTGTTGAAAATCGCTGCCATGGCCAGAAGAGGGTGTGACAGGCAGACCTGCTGCTGTGGCAGGAGTCTCACCGTGTTCGCAGATCCACAGCAGCAGGCTGGGTTCGCTCTGGTGTTGTCCCCTACTGTCCTGATGCCCTGACCTTACTGTGGAGAGGGTGCTGTGGTGGGGATGGTGTGACTAGAAAGGCCAAGGGCTCTTTGTCCTAGTCTCCTCTCTTCCTCCTCTTCTTCCTAAAGCCTCGAGGGAAGCAGGCAGGGGATGCCAGGAGAACCTTGGCCCCACTCTGCCAGGCTGGCCCTGGTAACACACAGCTGTCCTGACTCACACAGATACTGCTTTGAGAGGAAGAATTGATGTCTTCTCTTGGATGGGGTCATGGGGCTTGGAGCAGTGCCTAGGGGACAGCTTGGAATACGAAGGCCTAAACTGACTCAGATTGTTAGAAAAAGGGAAGGCTGACACAGAGCTGTTCCTAGGGAACTAAGGAGACCCGCTTCCCTAGGCCTCCACCCATTTACTGAGCACCTATACTAATCAAATCAGTTTAGGTAATTTTGCCCCATTGAGTTCTAAAATCATCCTATGGGGGGGGTGTAGAGTTTATAGTCCCTATTTTATAAATAAATGAACAAGTTGAGGTTTAGAGAGGACATTCTCCTAAAGTCACATGACTGGGTAGTGACCGAGCCTGGATTTGAACCTATATCTGACTTCAAAGTCATCTTTGAAAACACCAGAGTCCACTTCTCTCACGAAGCCCCATGTGACTGTGCCAGCCCAGCTTGTGGCCACAGTGTGTGGAATGGTGGCCAGAACCCTCTCTTGAGGGTTGAGGAGATGAAGACAATGGGTTTGCTGGACCCCAGCAGTGAGTGATGGGGCCTGGTATAAAACCCACATAACTACTCAATGTTGCTCTTTTCCTTTTATCAATTGTGAAAGAATTGCATGCTCATTGTCAAAATTACAGCGGCATATCAACTAGAAAATGGAGGTAGACTTCTACCCTCAGCCCCACCCCCAGGGTTGGGTTCCCGATCAGGCTTCCAGACCCTTTTCCATGTACAAACACCCATCCATTCATTGCTCCGTCCACCTATCCACACACGAACTCATTCATTCATTCATTCACTGAACAATGCACTGAGCATTCATTATATGCCAAACCTTTGCTAGAATTAAGGACACAATAGTAAATAAAGCAGATGCATTTCCTGCTCAGGGAAGTTCCAGTGTGACAGGAAGAAAACAGAGCAGACAATAAGTAACAGGGACTACCTGAGAGTGGTGGCCCTCTGACCCAGATTTTCCTGCCAAGGTGAATCTCAGGATAGAGAGGTGCTACCCATCCATCCAAGAAGAAGGACCTGTGTTTGCATGGGAATTGGAAGGCCCCTGTGGGAGGATGGTGACTCTGGGGAGGTGGGGGGGCCAGGCCAGGTAGGGCCATGGAGGAGCTAGGATCATATTACAAGTAAGAGGAGCAGTCTTGGGATAAAATATTAAAATATTAAAAAGTGATGACATGATGCAGTTTGTGTTTTCTTAGCCATTGTTCTGGCTTCTGCATATGGTACAGATTATAGATAGGAGTGTAGACTATGTGGAGGGACAAGAGATAAAGTTGGGGCAGGGGGCTGGTGAACAGGCTTTGGTGGTTACCCAGGCAAGAGATGGTGGTGAGTTGGAAGACAAGAGAGAAGCAGAGGCAGAAAGAGGGAGTAAAGATATATCAGGGCTGGGCAAACTTTGTGCAGAGGGCCAGGAAGAAAATGTTTGAGGTATTGCTACCACTCGTTCTGTTGTTGTAGTGTATAAGCCACCACAGACAACATGCAGATGGGTGATATGTGGGTGAGTGCCATGGGACTTTCTTGATAGACACTGAGATTTGAATTTCACATCATTTCCCTGGGGCACAGAATTATCATCATCTTTTGATTTCCCCCAGCCATGTAAAACAGTTAAAGCTTCCTTAACTGGTGAGCTGAACAACCACAGGGGGTAGGTTGGGTTTGGTACTCAGATCTGCTGTAGTTTGCAGACCTCTGAGATAGATTTTGAGGTGGCTGTCCTTAGTGATGGACGATAGAGGCGAGAGGAACTCAGGTTCCTGGCTTGAGCAGAGGGTGGACAGTGGTCCCTTTACCACGTGGGAAGGGCTGGAGAGAAACAGGTTTGGGGGAGAAATGGAGAGTTTGAAAAAGAACGTGGGAAGAGGGAGAGTCCATGAGTCACTGGAACAGAGATGTTTAGGAAACAGTTTTGAGTTTAAATTTGGAGCTCAGAGAAAAGTGTGGACCAGGGAAGTACATTTGGGAGCTGCCAATATACGGATGACATTTAAATCCACAGGAGTGCATAAAATCCTCTAGGGTAAAAGTAACAGAGAGTTGAAAAGGAAGCCTATAAGACAGAAGGAAGTGCTGGAGACGAGGGACCTGCAGTGAAATGGATGTGATGGAGAGAGGTGGAGAAAAACTAGGTGACTAGACCTGAGACCACAGGGCATTGTGTTAACACAGAAATGAGGTCATACAAATAGAGCTGTTCGCTCAACAATATGTCATGGACTCTTATTTTTTTTTTGGACAGGAACATCAAGCTGCTCCTGTATGTGTGCTGACTGGGGAATCGAACCATGCTCTGGGACGATGCTCCAACCAACAGAGATATTCATTCCTCCAGGGCTTAATTTTTATTGATTTTTTAGAGAGACAGAGAGAGGAAGGGAGGGAGAGAAAGGGGAGGGGGAAGGGAAGTATTCATTTGTTGTTTCACTCAGTCCTGCATTTTTTGGTTACTTCCTGTGTGTGCCCTGAACAGGGATCAAACATGCAACCTTGTTTCGAGATGACACTCTTAATTGACTGGCCATGGACTGATTTCCATATTAGCATGCCTTCTTTTGAGAAGCTGTGTGCTGCTATTCCGTGATCTAGATTGGCCACGGTTAATGTACTAGTTCCCCACTTTTGCTGCCACCTGGGTATCTCTGAGCATTGGTGCTTGCATTTCTCCAAACCATTTTCTAAAACTACAGCCTGTGGGCCAAATCTTCTGCTGCCTGTTTTTGTATAGCCCACACGCTAAGAATGGTTTTTACATTTCTGAGTATTGGGAAAAAATTACATGATTTGTGAAAGTTATGTGCAATTCAAATATGAGTGTCCGTGACATTCTATTGGGATGGAGCTCTCTCCTTCCATTATCCCTGAACTACAACTGCTCTCCTACTACCGCAGGTTATTGTGACAGAGACTGGATGACCTACAAAACCTAAAATATCTTCAATCTGGACCTTTGCTGACACTGCCTGACTTGATCCTATAACCAGGACCAGCAGTGGATCCACACACAGGTGGAGGGGGTGTTCGGAGCAGCTCCAGGAGGGTCTGATCTTGAGAGAAATTCTTTAATGACCCAGATTCCACCATCAATTCTTCCTTATTTTGAGTAAACCATTGCCCTTCTAAATATCTTCCTTTAAAACTTAAACCTACTCAGCCATGTTAACTTTACATACTAATTAATTAATCAAGGTTGAATCTACCAATAGCAATAATGTTACCTCTCTCCTCCAAACTCTTTCTTCCTCATCATCTTCAAAGCCCAAACAAAATTGCCCACCCTGGCCCTGCCTTCCTTGCAGTTCCTGCCCCTGTTGCGGTCAGCACCTTGCAGTTCAGGTCCGCCATTCTGAACTGAACTGCTTGAGACCCCCCAGCTGGCCATGCTGCTGCTTCCTCCCTGAGTGCCCCGCCCAGGTTCCCCCTCCTCCTGGAACAGCCTTCCCCAACCTGAATGCCTGAGTAGCTTCAGGTCAATTCTCAGGGTTCAGCTTTGGGATTACCAATTGTCAGTGGTGCCTCCACGTAACCTCACCGCCTCTTCAATAGTGCAGTATCCTAGGCTTTTCCTAATTTTATGATAAGAGTGATATTTCAAATGTACCTTTTAGCAGCTCTGTAACCTTGGGCAAGATACAACTCTGCCAGAATTTCCTCATCTGTGAAATGGGATAATGATAGTGCCCAGAATTGTTGGGAAACTTAAAGGAGTCATTGTGCATTTAGAACAGAACCCTGTGTGTGGCAGGCATTCAACATTGTTGGCTTTTATTCTTAGTATTTGCTGCAAACAAAGCAATATAGGAACATGGGTAACTTTTGAAGCTTAATGATAAACCCAACCCAATGGAAGAACAAGACCATGTTCTCTGTCTCTATTCGTAGTGCCTAGCACAGTGCCCCCGCCCGGGGCATCATTGTTACGTGAATGGATAACTGAGTGCTGGGAGACTTGAGGTGGGCAGATAACCCACCGTTTTATGGGGCAACAGGTTGGTGTTCTTGTTCTCATCCCTGACAAAGTCCTGGAACCAATTATCAGCCCATCTTCTTCTAACGAACCTTTTTGTTTCCTGGTTCTTCTCCATGTGATTGATTCCCTCCAGAAGCCATGATGCATCTCATGGACAGCGTTGGGGCTGAGATGAACAGGTGGGCAGCTGGGTGGCAGCACAGGTAGGAAGACTCCCAAGCCCTGAGTATTGGATGAATTGATCCAGGGCAGATCCTCGCACTGTGGGTTTTCCCATTTCTGTCTTCTTCCTGAGGACCCTGAGGACACAAGAGATAAAGCATGGAGAGGAGAGCCACTGTTTGGGAGGACGTTCATTTAGTCTTTGTTTTTATCCACTAAGAAATTATCGAGTGCCTTCTCTGAACCAGGAACTGTCACAGCAGTGCTTTGGAAGGTCATGGCATGGTTACAGTCCACTGTGACTATACTTAATGCCACTGAGTGGTACACTTAACAGTGGTTAAAATGGCAAGCTTTATGTTGTGTATGCTTTGCCACAATTTAAAATAAAGGATCAGGGCAGTGGGAGTGGTAGACTCAGTGTCACCAGAGGAAATGAAGTAGTAGCACCTGAAACCTCTGGGAAAGCTCCATCTCTTCCCCAGATCCTTCAAAAGAGGACAGCTGAGACATGTGCTGACCTAAGACACATCCAAACCTGTAAAGAACTTTCGAATTTATTTGAGCCAAACTGATGACAATTGCTGGGAAGCAAAATATCAACGGGACTGAGAGAGAATGCTCTGGAGAAGGGCAGTTTTGCAGCTTATTTTATCCATTAGAATCGAAGGAGGAGACATAAAGGGGTTATGTGAAATCTATTGGTGATAGATTAAGGGGGCGGGAGAAAGCAAAGCGGGAAAACCTCTGGGATTGGATAAAAAATAAAACTGAGAGACACACACTTATATTGGTGGGCACAGGATAATTAACGTTTACCGCACATGGAGGTGGTATTCAGGGGAACAAGCCCACAGGGAGGGGTTCTAATGGCCTGTGCCCCTCTTTGGCAAAGTCATGCCCTGAGGGGTCTGGAAAAAGATTACTGTGACATTCCAAAGGTATGTTATCTTAGATACAAAAAGACCATAGTAGACAGGCTTGACAAAGATCAACCAGGTATAGACTGACCTTTGTTAAGGAAACTACAGGCCTAGGCTGTGACTACCCACATGACCCACTTTTAATTAGGGATTTTTATGTTCAGACCATCCTATGTGGTTACTTTAGGTCCACCATACAGACCCCCTCCCCTGAGCATATCAGTTTTACTCTGTGGCTCCTTTTTCCTCCACACACGGAACAGCAATACATGGAAACAACTTATGGCCATTGGCCATAGCTTTGGTAGTATATTATTTTGGGTCATTTTGGTGAACAATATGACATGGCTGCCCATTGGTGACCCCAGCAAGAGAAAGGAAGATTGAATACTTGCAGAGCTCTTACAAAGGAGGGGATAGACTTGTTCTGCATGGTCCAACGGGTCGAAGGAGGACTGAATGTGGGCTGTCCCGAGAGACAGATTTTGGCTCAATATAAGGTCAAGCTTTCCACCAATGGAAGCCACCTCAAAGCCAGCACTGACTTGGGAGGTAGTGGGTGTCTGTGAGTGGAGGGTGAACACAGAGGTTGTGAGGTGGCCAGAGAGAGGTTCCCTGTTCTGATACCTGACCATTAACGTCCACAGCTTCTCCAGAATTTGTTGGGAGACCTCGCCTCACTCCATGATCTCCCTCAAGTATCCCAACTTTGGTTTTTGTTTACTCCAAAGCATGGATGGCTCCCTTGTCCCTCTCTGTTCTGAGTTCCAGCTGTGTGTGTACAGGAGTCCTCCAGACATTTTGGCGTGGGTGATCCATAGTTCAAGCCCATTAGGACCTGTTCTCCCGCTAAACGTGCTTTGTTCCAGGTGTTCCTGTCTTATTGTATGTGCCCACATCTGTTTGTTCAGGCCCAGGCCTGTCACGTCTACCTTTGAAATATCTCTGGATCTGAGCCCGGCATCACTAAGTGACTGATGAGACCGCATCCAGTTCTTATTTTTAAATATGTATTTTAGGTGTGGCTTTTTTAGCTGCTCGGAGCAGTGGCAATTTTCATGGGGTGAGCAGAGTGGGAAGAGAAGGAGGGAATACTTTGAGTCCCTTCAGATGCTGTAAGAGAGACTCCAAAGATTACAGTGACTCATGCTAGAATAGATGCTTATTTCTCACCCATGTGACAGTCCAGGTATGTCCAGGGCTCATACTGCGGCCCCTCTGTCTTGCTGCTCTGCAGTCCCCAGGGTGTTGCCTCTGGCAACAGGGCCCAGAAGGCACCCCACACCTGTGTGCCAGCTCAGTGGGAAGGGGGAAGAGAAAAGAGAGGGTCTCTGCCTTCTCTTTAAGGGCACAACCTGGAAGTTGTACACATCAGTTGCTCTCACATCCTATTAGCTAGAAAACTCATCTGACTACAAGGCAGGCTGGGATCTGTAGCTTTTAGCTGAGAGACTATGTGCCTAACTAAAAATTCTGCAGAAGAAAAAGGTATTAGGTGTAATGGGGAAAACCAGTCATTTTTCTCACCATGGTTTTGTACGTGTTGTTAGGTTAAAGCTGCCCGTGGCTGGTACTCTGGAGGAAGGGGAAAGCCTCCTCTCAGCTTCTCTTGGCAATTGGCAGGTCAGTATAAACCCCCGACTATGTATGACCTGGAGAGAACTCCAGCTGGACTGCCTTATGCCATGTGAGACAGCTGACAGGCTAAACCCCTTCCCGGGTCTATGGGTGGGAACCAGGGAGAGCCAAACTGAAAACACAAGGCTGGTTTATTCCAAAAGGATTGTTTATTTAAAACGCTTGGATTCAAGTGTGCTGAGATGAACCCAAATGCCATGTCGGCCCAAGGAGGGTTGGAGAAAGGTATTTATAGGTTAGTCAGGGGTCTTGGAAAGCGGCTGCCTCTATAGGTACAAAGTAATACTTTTTCTTTTCTTTAAAAAAAAATTTTTTTTTTACTTTTATTAATTTTTAGAGAGGAGAGAGAGTGAGAGAGAGAGAGAGAGAGAGAGAGAGAGAGAGAGAGAGAGAGAGAGAAGGGGGAGGGAGGAGCAGGAAGCATCAACTCCCATATGTGCCTTGACCAGGCAAGCCCAAGGTTTTGAATCGGCGACCTCAGCATTTCCAGGTCGACGCTTTATCCACTGCGCCACCACAGGTCAGGCCAGTAATACTTTTTCTTACGTGGATTGGAGAGGTACCACAGTTTCTCCAAATTGTTTATTTCCTGGCTCAACTGTCTAAAGAAGGCTTGTGCTAATTCAAAAGGTACCGGCTGGCCAGGTAGGCCGAAGCTTCAAACAAGGCAGTCCCCCATCCTCCCACTGGTTTGCACTGCCCTTGGGCTGGGGGCTGATCCCTTAAGACTGCTTACCAGAAGACAGTGCCCAATGTGGGGCCTGCACCTAGGCTTTTATAAACATTTATTGTGATTTAAACTCCTGTAATTGTCAGGTCTCTTTCCCTGACTTTTGCAAAGATAAACTTTTTGTTATTTTTCAGAGTGAAGGCAAGGAAGCCATTAAACGAGAGAAAAGCAAGCCAATTACCTCACAGTGGGGGGAGGAAAATATACTGCATTGAGTCTAGCTGAGAAATTGGGTGAGGGGAATTTTAGTTTTAAAGGGGGCACTAGTTTTAAAAGCCACCCCGAACCCAAACCTTACCGTGTCAACGTAACCTGCCTGGCAGCTCATTGTGACTCTAGACTTTAGGAATACAGTATGCGAAGGCATGACACTCTAATGAAGTTCCGATTGTACCCAGCAAAGCTCTTCTTTTATGGTGGGAACATTGAGCACAGGGAGTGGAAGTTACCTGCTAAGACTGCACAGTACAGTGTCAGAGCTAGGACCCCGAACTTGGTGCTCACTTGCTACTTCAGAGGGATCTACCTGAGAGGCGGACAGGCAGTGCCAGGAGATAGGCTGAGGAAGGGCCACCTCTCCCGGTCTGTCTACCTGGGGAGCACTAAGCGTTTCTCAGGCCTCGGGGTTATCATGTTTCTGAGGTGCCTCCAAGTGGCCCTCACTGCATCTTAAACAGGACACTGTGCCAGACAGCAGTGACTTACGTGCATGCTCACCTTCCCCACTGGGATGCAGGCTCCTCGGTTTGAGTCATATCTCTGGCCTTGGTACTTGCCTAATAGTTAAATGCATTACTGAATATGTGAACGAATGTCTATTCAAGGACTCCTTCCATTGCAGGTAATAGAAACCTACCTTGAATTGGTTAAGGGAAAGGAAAAAAAAAGACTGGCACAGTACCTGGGCAGTCTAAGTGTGCATCTGTCTTGGGCATAGCTGGCCCCAGGGGCTTAACTGCTATTTTTAGAAGCAGTGCTTCTGTGCTGTGCTGGTTAGCATAGATTGCCACTAGATATGTGGCTTGACTCTTTTTGCCTACTTCGTGGGGCATTGTCCAAGGAGCCCCTGCAGGGATTGGGAGGAGGCAGGAGGTTAGAGCTGCTGCTGGTGGCCGTGGTGGGGGCAAGGAGTCCCTTTTGAGTACTCCCAGGTCCAGGGCATCTTGGTATAGATTCCAGTCTCAGCCCTTGTTTGTTTGTTTTTTCTTTCTTTTGGTTTTTGCTCTGTGGGATCACAGCTGGGGTGATTTTTCCGGGGCTTTCCTGTGGCTCCACCTTCACTGGGGTTGGAAGTGCCTGCTGCCCTCTCAGACTGAAGGCCTGGGGCCCTCATGCCTGCTTCTTCCGTAAAGCCCAGGAACTCTGGTCTTTCTGTGAGCTCCTTGGAGTTCCCACCTTCTGCCTGGACTGGGCTAGGGGAGAAGGAGGAGCAGCAGGAGGGAGGGCTGGCTGGCTGGTTGATGACTAACTCACTGGGAGGTGTAGCACATGCTGACTGCTGGGCAGGTCTGCCCTGGGAGCCAGAATTCCCCTTTGTAGGAAAGATGGACAGGGCGGTGCCAATGAGTGCAGTCTGAGGTCCTTGGCCTGGAGATGGGCTCTGTGTACTGGGCGGTGGCCCTGCCGTCCCCAAGGGCAATGACTGGCTTCCATCCCAGGCAGGCTCCCATCTCTGAGCAGCATGCTTCTCTGACGGGTGTGTTCCTTCCTGTCTCTGCTTCTGGGCCTGGCTGCTGTGGTGGAGCCCCTGGGTGCTGTGCAGTTCTCAGGTTTTCTCAGGGTAAGCTGCGCAGGTGGGAATGGTCCTGGGTCCAGAGTCTAGGAAAGGAGTCAAAGGGAGCAAGCCCAGCACCTGCCCCGGGAGGCCCCTCATTCTTCCACTGGGGGGAAGGGCAGCTTGGCCTTCAGGGAGCCCTGGTAGGTCTGATCAGGATAGAGGTGCTCCCTGGTCCCCTACATTCCCAGAGAGACCCCGGGGAGTAAGAACTCAGGGCGCCCTGGCCAGTTGGCTCAGTGGTAGAGCGTCGGCCTGGCATGCAGAAGTCCCAGGTTCGATTCCCGGCCAGGGCACACAGGAGAAGCGCCCATTTGCTTCTCCACCCCTCCCCCTCTCCTTCCTCTCTGTCTCTCTCTTCCCCTCCCACAGCCGAGGCTCCATTGGAGCAAACATGGCCTGGGCGCTGGGGATGGCTCTGTGGCCTCTGCCTCAGGCGCTAGAGTGGCTCTGGTCGCAACATGGCGACGCCCAGGATGGGCAGAGCATCGCCCCCTGGTGGGCAGAGCTTCGCCCCATGGTGGGCGTGCCGGGTGGATCCCGGTCGGGCGCATGCGGGAGTCTGTCTGACTGTCTCTCCCTGTTTCCAGCTTCAGAAAAATATATATATAAAAAAAAAAAAAAAAAAAAGAACTCAGGGCAGGAATTAACTTGATGTATAGAGGTCAGTGACCATCATTAAGAAAAGTCTTGAGTGCTGAGTAGGGGACTGTGGGCCAACATCAGTAGTAAATGGGCGGCCACAGGAGGTTCTTGAGCAGGGGGAAGGACGTGAGCAGGTCTTCAGTCCTATGTAGAGGATGGAGTTACTGGTGGGACAGAGTGGAATAGCAGGACCACTGAGGAGGGTCAGGGTCAGGAATGGCAGGAATGAGCAGCAGGGAGACAGTGAGGGAGGGGCCCAGGAAGAAGAAACAGGCTTGGTTTTTCTGGGGCTGAAAGCAAGTAAGGGAGATTTAGAACCCGGAAGCTTCTTCATCCTCGGCCCTGGGTGCCTCCTTGGGGAGCAGGCAGGCCAGCAGGCCGCTAGCTTCCTGTGGGCTGATGGCCCTTGTAGGCAGGATGTGGTGCTCTCCAAGGATGCCTTTATGAATGGAGCGGGGAGGCTGCTGAGTCAGCAGGTGGTGAGGCATTGAGTCATCAGATTTGGACTGAAAGCTCTGGGAAGGAAGTGGCTGCTCAGGGCTTCCCCGCTGTGGGCAGCTGGGAGGGGGGCTGGCAGGATGCACCCGGTTGGGCTGAGAGAGTCCCTCAGCCCAACTTCAGGGTGTGGGGGGGCCCCAGGGGGTGCTTGGCTGGGATTAGAAGGGTTGATGCCCGCAGCCTCTGATTGGAACTGATGCTAATGGCTGTTGAGTTTTGCTCTGTGGAAAGGCAGGTGGTGTGTTTCGGAACTCAAATTCTTCTCAGCTGTGCTAACTGGCAAATAGCATCTCAATATGATGTCACATCACTTTTCTGGGCTTTAATTTTTCTTTCTCTTACAAAATGGGATCAAGTAGTTTAGCCTGTCTGCCCCGGGAGTCAGAGAATGTGAAATCATTCATAGGCTTGCCAATCAGTGTTGATCCACATAAATCAACACCGGTTATGTGGCTTGAAGCAAACAATTGGGCAGCAGCTGTGGTCCACAGGGAAAAGGTACAAGTCGGTCACCTTAGGCACAACCAGGATTGGGAGCAGGGCTGTACCCAGGGGTGTTGGATCTGAGGCCACAGACCTAACCTTTTGCTCAATCTTGACTGTAGCCTTGGCGGTCAGCCCCAGTCCTGGCCTTTTTCATTTCTGATCTGTCTTGGTCACTCAGTTTATATGTATTAAACTAGCAAATGGTTCCCTTTGTCTGGGCTTCACTCTCATACACCCTGCTGTCTCCTAGAATTGGCCCCTGGAAGTCCCTGCACAAACTGTGCTAACATCACATGCCCCGCACCGAACCTTTCTATGTTTTTTGTCTCACTGAGTACCCCACCTGGTCACTGGGCACAAAGCGTGGGCCCTGACTACTCCCTTTCTCTGTCCCCACACCCTCCAGTCTTTTCCCTTTCACTAGAACTGCTTCATCTCTTCTGTCCAGCTCATCTTCAGAGTAACCTTCAGGGAGCGCAGCTTGGGCCATATCCTCTCTCCACTTCCAGCGTCATTGGTGGCTCCCCTCTGCCTTCTGGGTAAAGGCCCTCCGCCTGTGTCTAAGTCTGGTTGTGGCCTTCCCACACTGATCTGAGTATGTCCTTGCCCTGAGCAGGCCAGTTTTGCCCTGCTTGTCTCCTTTTCCTTATATTTGCATCTTGTTCGGAAAGAGTGGGTCCTGCCACCTCCCCTGGTTTAGCCTGCCCATAATTCAGTTCTTTCTTGCCAGCATCACAGGGAGCCTTGTGGGCGGTGGAAAGGGAGGACCTCCCAGCTGGTGCTGCAGCCTTGCCCCCAGCTGGTCCAGGGGAGATGAGGCCAGCATGCCTGAGGTAGACCTTTTGAGACGAAGGCCTCACTTCCTCTTCCTCACAGGCAGGGACAGCCTTCCGCCACAGGGAGCCCAGCTGTCAGCGGTCTCAGAGGAAGATGGGCAGTCCTGGCCCAGGTGTGCGTGTGGCCACCGCCGTAGCAGCGCTGTGGTTCTGCCTCACAGGTGAAGGTGTAGCGTGGGGCTGTGGTGGGGAGGGGCTTGGATTCTCTCCGTGGGTCCTGTGGAACCTATCAGTCTGTCGGGGATGGAGGGGGGGTTTGGCGGAACTCCTCCCACTCCCCCCTGTATGTTGTCCATTTCATCCCCACATCCAGGATCCCACAGGTGACTTATTCTGCATTTCTTAGCCCCCATATCCTCTCCTATAAAATGGCACTAACATGTCACACATCACTGCCTCAGCCAGGCTCTCCCACGACCTTGCTCCATGCCTCTCTCCAGCACCTGTCCCCACTGGACATAGTGTACAGTGCGTTTTCCTACTGCTCTCTCTGCTCAAAGAACATGATTGGTCCCAGCCGCATAACAGGTGCTCATTTGTGTTGTATTAATGATGTCAATCTTCCCAACTCTTCAGGCACAGAGCTGGCATTCCACAATGGCAACTCCTTTCATAATAACATTCTCACTTTATAAACTTCAAATCCTAATCCGTACCTCTAGAGGCTCTGGACCACCTTCCGCCTCCGCGAGTTGGGGGGAAGACAAAGTTGAGCGTCTGGCGCCATCTAGTGCAAAAAAGGCGAAGCGCCTCTCTTCCCACTGCCCTTATTTCTCAGAGAAAGGACTGTCTAGTGATGCCTCGGGTTTCATCCCCCAAATTCCCCCTTTTAAAAGGGGTACCCTAGTCCAGTTGGTCTCCAGTTGCAGAACTGGCCTGGGTCACCTGGGGTTGAAGGGAGAGATCTCAGGGCACTGGAGAGAGGATGATACCCTCCCTCTGTGTGCAATTCACAATAAAAATGCTACTGTAAAATGCTATTTTTCTACATTCAAGAAACCTCTATGAGTGTTGTAGTCAGTAAGTTTTGTGTCAGGACTGTTTGATTTTTACACGTTTTCAATGTGCCTGCTTTACTGGTACCCAAAGCACACACATAATCTAACTATGACCCAAAAATGGCAATGCCAGGGTAGAGATGAATGGCAGAGGTGATGGGGTGGGACAGGCACAGGGTAAATCCACAGGGTGGAGGGCAGGGGTGGAGCAGGGGTCCCTGCCCCTGAGGATGGAGTGGACCTGGGCTGCTGCAATCCACATTCCTTAAGTCCTCCTCACCGCAAACCCATCAGCAAGTCTTGTTCATTTTTCCTGCTAAATAAGCCTTGAATCTGTCTCATTCTTCCCATTGCCAATGCTACGCTCTGAAGCTAAACCATTACTTCTCCCAGGGACCGCTGAACTAGCCTCCTAATCCATCCTCCACAGAGGAGCCAGAGAGAGTTTTCTGCTTTGTTACTCAAGTGATGCCTGACTAATTACTTCCCACTGTGCTTAGAAAACCCCAAATCCCTCACCAGTGTCATGAAGCTCTCCCATCCAGCTGCTTGGCTATCCTGACAGCGTCCTGGTATTGTCACATAGTGAGCTGGCTCAGAGTCTTCCCACCTGTTGTCACCTCTATGTGGAGCTCTTATACTGGTTCTTTGCATGTCAGGCACATTTTCCTTTTTAAAATTTTATTTACTTATTTATTTATTTAAAGTGAGAGCAGGGTAGGCAGAGAGACAGACTCCTGTATGTGCCCAGACCAGTATCCACCCAGCAAGCGCTTTGTCCATCTTGGGATGTTGCTCAGCAACTGAGCTATTTTTAGTGCCTGAGGCCAGAGGCTCCAGGGAGCCATCCTCAGCACCCAAGGCCAACTTGCTTAAACCAATTGAGCCATGGCTGTGGGAGGAGAAGATGGGAGGGGGGTAGAAGCAGATGGGCGCTTCTGTGTGTCCTGACCAGGAATCAAACCCAGAACATCCACACACTGGGCTGATGCTCTACCACTGAGCCATTTGGCCAGGGCCTAATTTTATTTTATTTTATTTTATTATTATTATTATTATTATTATTTTGTATTTTTCTGAAGCTGGAAACGGGGAGAGACAGTCAGACAGACTCCCTCATGCGCCCGACCGGGATTCACCCGGCACGCCCACCAGGGGCGACGCTCTGCCCACCAGGGGGCGATGCTCTACCCCTCCGGGGGGCGTCGCTCTGCCATGACCAGAGCCACTCCAGCGCCTGGGGCAGAGGCCAAGGAGCCATCCCCAGCGCCCGGGCCATCTTTGCTCCAATGGAGCCTTGGCTGCGGGAGGGGAAGAGAGAGACAGAGAGGAAGGAGGGGGGGGGTGGAGAAGCAAATGGGCGCTTCTCCTATGTGCCCTGGCCGGGAATCGAACCCGGGTCCCCCGCACGCCAGGCCGACGCTCTACTGCTGAGCCAACCGGCCAGGGCCTTATTTTATTTTTTTATAAATAAATTTTTATTAATGTTAATGGGGTGACATCAATAAATCAGGGTAGGCCCTGGCCGGTTGGCTCAGCGGTAGAGCGTCGGCCTGGCGTGCGGGGGACCCGGGTTCGATTCCCGGCCAGGGCACATAGGAGAAGCGCCCATTTGCTTCTCCACCCCCCCCCTCCTTCCTCTCTGTCTCTCTCTTCCCCTCCCGCAGCCAAGGCTCCATTGGAGCAAAGATGGCCCGGGCGCTGGGGATGGCTCCTTGGCCTCTGCCCCAGGCGCTGGAGTGGCTCTGGTCATGGCAGAGCGACGCCCCCCGGAGGGGTAGAGCATCGCCCCCTGGTGGGCAGAGCGTCGCCCCTGGTGGGCGTGCCGGGTGAATCCCGGTCGGGCGCATGAGGGAGTCTGTCTGACTGTCTCTCCCCGTTTCCAGCTTCAGAAAAATACAAAAAAAATAAAAATAAAAAAAAAATAAATCAGGGTACATATATTCAAAGAAAACATGTCCAGGTTATCTTCTCATTCAGTTATGTTGCATACCCATCACCCAAAGTCAGATTGTCCTCTGTCACCCTCTATCTAGTTTTCTTTGTGCCCCTCCCCCTCTCCCTTCCTCTCTCCTTCCTTCCCTCCCGCGCCGCCCCCCCTCCCCCAGTAACCACCACACTCTTGTCAATGTCTCTTAGTTTCATTTTTATGTCCCACCAATATATGGAATCATGTAGTTCTTGTTTTTTTCTGATTTACTTATTTCACTCTGTATAATGTTATCAAGATCCCACCATTTTGTTGTAAATGATCCGATGTCATCATTTCTTATGGCTGAGTAGTCCATAGTGTATATGTGCCACATCTTCTTTATCCAGTCTTCTATTGAAGGGCTTTTTGGTTGTTTCCATGTCTTGGTCACTGTGAACAATGCTGCAATGAACATGGGGCTGCATGTGTCTTTACGTATAAATGTTTCTGAGTTTTGGGGGTATATACCCAGTAGAGGGATTGCTGGGTCATAAGGTAGTTCTATTTTCAGTTTTTTGAGGAACCACCATACTTTCTTCCATAATGGTTGTACTACTTTACATTCCCACCAACAGTGAATGAGGGTTTCTTTTTCTCCACATCTCTCCAACATTTGCTATTACCTGTCTTGTTGATAATAGCGAATCTAACAGGTGTGAGGTGGTATCTCATTGTAGTTTTGATTTGCATTTCTCTAATAACTAATGAAGATGAGCATCTTTTCATATATCTGTTGGCCATTTGTATTTCTTTCTGGGAGAAGTGTCTGTTCATGTCCTCTTCCCATTTTTTTATTGGATTGTTTGTTTGTTTGTTGTGAGTTTTATGAGTTCTTTGTATATTTTGGATATTAGGCCCTTATCTGAGCTGTTGTTTGAAAATATCATTTCCCATTTAGTTGGCTGTCTGTTTATTTTGTTGTCAGTTTCTCTTGCTGAGCAAAAACTTTTTAGTCTGATGGAGTCCCATTCATTAATTTTTGCCCTCACTTCTCTTGCCATTGGAGTCAAGTTCATAAAATGTTCTTTAAAACCCAGGTCCATGAGTTTAGTACCTATGTCTTCTTCTATGTACTTTATTGTTTCAGGTCTTATATTTAGGTCTTTGATCCATTTTGAATTAATTTTAGTACAAGGGGACAAGCTATAGTCGAGTTTCATTCTTTTGCATGTGGCTTTCCAGTTTTCCCAGCACCATTTGTTGAAGAGGCTTTCTTTTCTCCATTGTGTGTTGTTGGCCCCTTTATCGAAAATTATTTGACTATATATATGTGGTTTTATTTCTGGACTTTTTATTCTGTTCCATTGGTCTGAGTGTCTATTTTTCTGCCAATACCATGCTGTTTTGATTGTCGTGGCTCTATAATATAGTTTGATGTCAGGTATTATAATGCCCCCAGCTTCGTTCTTTTTCTTTAGGATTGCTTTGGCTATTCGGGGTTTTTTATATTCCATATAAATCTGATGATTTTTTGTTCCATTTCTTTAAAAAAATGTCATTGGAATTTTGATGGGAATTGCAGTAAATTTGTATATTGCTTTAGGTAATATGGCCATTTTGATTGTATTTATTTTTCCTATCGAAGAACAAGGAATATTCTTCCATCTCATTGTATCTTTGTCGATTTTCCTTAACAATGCTTTGTAGTTTTCATTAATATAGGTCCTTTACATTCTTTGTTATGTTTATTCCTAGGTATTTTATTTTTTTTGTTGCAATCGTAAAGGGGATTATTTTTTTGAGTTCATTTTCTAATATTTCATTGTTGGCATATAGAAAAGCTATAGACTTTTGTATGTTAATTTTGTATCCTGCGACCTTACTGTATTGGTTTATTGTTTCTAGTAATCTTTTTGTGGATTCTTTGGGGTTTTCAATGTATAGGATCATATCATCTGCAAAAAGTGATACCTTTACTTCTTCTTTTCTGATATGGATGCCTTTTATTTCTTTGTCTTGTCTGATTGCTCTGGCCAGAACTTCTAGCACCACGTTAAATAAGAGTGGAGAGAGTGGATAACACTGTCTTGTTCCTGATTTAAGGTGGAAAGTCCTCAGTTTTATGCCATTTAATATGATGTTGGCTGATGGTTTATCATATATGGCCTTTATCATGTTGAGATATTTTCCTTCTATACCCATTTTGTTGAGTGTCTTAAACATAAAGTTGTGCTGTATTTTATCGAATGCCTTTTCTGCATCTATTGATAAGATCATGTGGTTCTTGTTCTTTTTTTTTTTTTTTGATATGGTGTATTACATTAACCATTTTACATATGTTGAACCATCCTTGAGATTCTGGGATGAATCCCACTTGATCATGATGTATTTTTTTAATATGTTGTTGTATTTGATTTGCCAGTATTCTGTTTAGTATTTTAGCATCTGTATTCATTAGAGATATTGGTCTGTAGTTTTCTTTTTTTGTGTCATCCTTGCCAGGTTTCGGTATGAGGGTTATGTTGGCCTCATAAAATGTGTTTGGAAGTATTGCTTCTTCTTCAATTTTTGGAAGACTTTGAGTAGAATAGGAACCAAATCTTCTTTGAATGTTTGATAGAATTCACTAGAATAACCATCTGGGCCTGGACTTTTATTTTTGGGGAGGTTTTTAATAGTTTTTTCTATTTCCTCCCTGCTTATTGGTCTGTTTAGGCTTTCTGCTTCTTCATGACTCAGTCTAGGAAGGTTGTATTGTTCTAGGAATTTATCCATTTCTTCTAGATTGTTGAATTTGGTGGCATATAGTTTTTCATAGTATTCTACAATAATTCTTTGTATATCTATGATGTCTGTGGTGATTTCTCCTCTTTCATTTTGGATTTTGTTTATATGAGTCCTTTCTCTTTTTTCCTTGGTAAGTCTTGCCAAGGGTTTGTCAATTTTGTTGATCTTTTCAAAGAACCAGCTCCTTGTTTTATTAATTTTTTCTATAGTTTTTCTGTTCTCTATTTCATTTATTTCTGCTCTGATTTTTATTATCTCCTTTCTTCAGCTGGTTTTGGGTTGTCTTTGTTCTTCTTTTTCTAGTTCCTTAAGGTGTGAAGTTAAGTGTTTCACTTGGGCTCTATCTTGTTTGTTCATATATGCCTGAAGTGATATGAACTTCCCTCTTATTACTCCTTTTGCTGTATCCCATAGATTCTGATATGTCGTATTGTCATTTTCATTAGTCTGTATATATCTTTTGATCTCTGCACTTATTTCTTCTTTGACCCATTCATTTTTTAAAAGTATGTTGTTTAGTTTCCACATTTTTGTGGGTTTTTTTCCCTCTTTTTGCAGTTGAATTCTAGTTTCAAGGCTTTATGATCAGAAAATATGCTTGGTACAATTTCAATTTTTCTGAATTTGCTGATGTTGTTTTTGTGGCCCAACATATGGTCAATTCTTGAGACTGTTGCATGTACACTAGAGAAAAATGTATACTCTGTTGCTTTGGGATGAAGTGTCCTGTAGCTATCTATCATATCTAGGTGCTGTAGTGTTTTGTTTAAGGCCAATATATATTTATTGATTCTCTGTTTGGATGACTGATCTAGAGCTGTCAGCGGTGTATTGAGGTCTCTAAGTATGATTATATTTTTGTCAGTTTTTGTTTTTAGGTCAATAAGTAGCTGTCTTATATATTTTGGTGCTCCTTGGTTTGGTGCATATATATTAAGGATTGTTATGTCTTCTTGATTCAGTGTCCCCTTAATCATTATGAAATGGCCATTTTTGTCTCTGAGTACTTTTTCTGTCTTGTAGTCAGCATTATTAGATATGAGCATTGCTACACCTGCTTTTTTTTCCATGTTATTTGTTATTTGCTGGAGTATTGTTTTCCAGCCTTTCACTTTGAATTTGTTTTTATCCTTGTTGCTTAGATGTGTTTCTTGTAGGCAGCATACAGTTGGATTTTCTTTTTTAATCCATTCTGCTACTCTGTGTCTTTTTATTGGTGAGTTTAATCCGTTTACATTTAGTGTAATTATTGACACTTGTGGATTCCCTATTGCCATTTTATCAATTGCTTTCTGTTAGTTTTGTGTCTTGTTTGATTCTTCTCTTTTGTTTTTCTATCATTTGTTTTTGTTTGTTTGTATTCCATACTTCTTTCCTCTGTTGCTACCTTTTTTAAGTCATGTGCTTCTGTGGTGGTTTTCCAAGGGTGGTTATCGTTAAGTAATGAAAAGGGCTCCTACCCTGTTCATTGTAGTGCACTATTTTGTGAGTACTGCTGCACTCCATTGTCCTTTGCTACTGTTAATCTCCGTCCTCTCCCCTTTTTTTTTGCTTTTGTTGTCACAGTTTAAATTTGGTTTTATTGTGTTCTTGGTGGAGCTTTTACTTGTGGTTTTGTTTTGTTTTGTTCTTTGAATCTGGTTGGAAAACCCCCTTTAGTATTTCCTGGAGTGGGGGTTTTCTGATGATAAATTCCCTCATCTTTTCTGTATTTGTGAATGTTTTTATTTCTCCTTCGTATTTGAAGGATAGCTTTGATGGGTATAGTATTCTTGGCTGAAAGTTTCTCTTTTTCAGGACTTTAAATATTGAGGTCCACTCTCTTCTAGCTTGTAGAGTTTCTGTTGAAAAATCTGATGATAATCTAATAGGCCTTCCTTTATATGTTGTATTCTTCTTTTCCCTGGCTGCCTTGAGAATTTTTTCTTTGTCATTGGTTTGTGCCATTTTCATTATGATGTGACTTGGAGTAGGTTTTATTTTTTAAAAATAATTTTATTTTTTTAATGAGGCAACATCAATAAATCAGGATACATATATTCAAAGATAACAAGCCCAGGTTATCTTGTCGTTCACTTATGTTGCATACCCATCACCCAAAGTCAGATTGTCCTCTGTCACCTTCTATCTAGTTTTCTTTGTACCCCTCCCCCTCACCCTTTCCCTCTCCCTCTCCCCCCTCCCCCCGTAACCACCACACTCCTATCAATGTCTCTTAGTTTCACTTTTATGTCCCACCTACGTATGGAATAATACAGTTCCTGGTTTTTTTCTGATTTACTTATTTCACTTCGTATAATGTTATTAAGATCCCACCATTTTGCTGTAAATGATCCAATGTCATCATTTCTTATGGCTGAGTAGTATTCCATAGTGTATATGTGCCACATCTTCTTTATCCAGTCATCTATTGATGGGCTTTTTGGTTGTTTCCATGTCCGGGCCACTGTGAACAATGCTGCAATGAACATGGGGCTGCATGTGTCTTTACGTATCAATGTTTCTGAGTTTTGGGGGTATATACCCAGTAGAGGGATTGCTGGGTCATAAGGTAGTTCTATTTTCAGTTTTTTGAGGAACCACCATACTTTCTTCCATAATGGTTGTACTACTTTACATTCCCACCAACAGTGAATGAGGGTTCCTTTTGCTCCACAGCCTCTCCAACATTTGCTATTACCTGTCTTGTTGATAATAGCTAATCTAACAGGTGTGAGGTGGTATCTCATTGCAGTTTTGATTTGCATTTCTCTAATAACTAAAGAAGATGAGCATCTTTTCATATATCTCTTGGCCATTTGTATTTCTTTCTGGGAGAAGTGTCTGTTCATGTCCTCTTCCCATTTTTTTATTGGATTGTTTCTTTGTTGTGAGTTTTATGAGTTCTTTGTATATTTTGGATATTAGGCCCTTATCTGAGCTGTTGTTTGAAAATATCATTTCCCATTTAGTTGGCTGTCTGTTTATTTTGTTATTAGTTTCTCTTGCTGAGCGAAAACTTCTTAGTCTGATGTAGTCCCATTCATTAATTTTTGCCTTCACTTCTCTTGCCTTTGGAGTCAAATTCATAAAATGCTCTTTAAAACCCAGGTCCATGAGTTTAGTACCTATGTCTTCTTCTATGTACTTAATTGTTTCAGATCTTATGTTTAGATCTTTGATCTATTTTGAGTTAATTTTAGTACAGGGGGACAAACTGTAGTCCATATTCATTCTTTTGCATGTGGCTTTCCAGTTTTCCCAGCACCATTTGTTGAAGAGGCTTTCTTTTCTCCATTGTATGTTGTTGGCCCCTTTATCAAAAATTATTTGACTATATATATGTGGTTTTATTTCTGGGTTTTCTATTCTGTTCCATTGGTCTGAGTGTCTATTTTTCTGCCAATACCATGCTGTTTTGATTGTCATGGCTCTATAATATAGTTTGAAGTCAGGTATTGTAATGCCTGCAGCTTCATTCTTTTTCTTTAGGATTGCTTTGGCTATTCGGGGTTTTTTATAGTTCCATATAAATCTGATGATTTTTTGCTTTATTTCTTTAAAAAATGTCATTGGAATTTTGATGGGAATTGCATTAAATTTGTATATTGCTTTGGGTAATATGGCCATCTTGATTATATTTATTCTTCCTAACCAAGAACAAGGTATATTCTTCCATCTCATTATATCTTTTTCGATTTCCCTTAACAATGGTTTATAGTTTTCATTATATAAGTCCTTTACATTCTTTGTTATGTTTATTCCTAAGTATTTTATTTTTTTTGTTGCAATCGTGAAGGGGATTATTCTTTTGAGTTCGTTCTCAGTTGTTTCATTGTTGGCATATAGAAAGGCTATTGACTTCTGTATGTTAATTTTGTATACTGCGACCTTACTCTATTGGCTTATTGTTTCTAGTAATCTTTTTGTGGATTCTTTGGGGTTTTCAATGTATAGGATCATATCATCTGCAAAAAGTGATACCTTTACTTCTTCTTTTCCGATATGGATGCCTTTTATTTCTTTGTCTTGTCTGATTGCTCTGGCTAGAACCTCTAGTACCACATTAAATAAGACTGGAGAGAGTGGACAACCCTGTCTTGTTCCTGATTTAAGGGGGAAAGCCTTCAGTTTAGTGCCATTTAATATGATGTTAGCTGATGGTTTATCATATATGGCCTTTATCATGTTGAGATATTTTCCTTCTGTACCCATTTTGTTGAGAGTCTTCAACATAAAATTGTGTTGTATTTTATCGAAAGCCTTTTCTGCGTCTATTGATAAGATCATGTGGTTTTTGTTCTTTGTTTTGTTGATATGGTATATTACATTAACCATTTTACGTATGTTGAACCATCCTTGAGATTCTGGGATGAATCCCACTTGATCATGATGTATTATTTTTTTAATATGTTGTTGTATTCGATTTGCTAGTATTTTGTTTAGTATTTTAGCATCTGTATTCATTAGAGATATTGGTCTGTAGTTTTCTTTTTTTGTGCCATCCTTGCCTGGTTTTGGTATGAGGGTTATGTTGGCCTCATAAAATGTGTTTGGAAGTATTGCTTCTTCTTCAATTTTTGGAAGACTTTGAGTAGAATAGGAACCAAGTCTTTGAATGTTTGATAAAATTTGCTGGTATAGCTGTCAGGGCCTGGACTTTTATTTTTGGGGAGGTTTTTTTTTTTTTTTTTTTTGTATCCCTCTGAAGCCAGAAACGGGGAGAGATAGTCAGACAGACTCCTGCATGCGCCCGACCGGGATCCACCTGGCATGCCCAACAGGGGCGACGCTCTGCCCAACAGGGGGCGACGCTCTGCCCCTCCAGGGCGTTGCTCTGCCGTGACCAGAGCCACTCCAGTGCTTGGGGCAGAGGCCAAGGAGCCATCCCCAGCGCCCGGGCCATCTTTGCTCCAATGGAGCCTCGGCTGCGGGAGGGGAAGAGAGAGACAGAGAGGAAGGAGGGGGGGGGGTGGAGAAGCAAATGGGCGCTTCTCCTATGTGCCCTGGCCGGGAATCGAACCCGGGTCCCCCGCACGCCAGGCCGACGCTCTACCGCTGAGCCAACCGGCCAGGGCCTTGGGGAGGTTTTTAATGGTTTTTTCTATTTCTTCTCTACTAATAGGTCTGTTTAGGCTTTCTGCTTCTTCTTGACTCAGTCTAGGAAGGTTGTATTGTTCTAGGAATTTATCCATTTCTTCTAGGTTGTTGAATTTAGTGGCATAAGTTTTTCATAGTATTCTACAATAATTCTTTGTATATCTATGGTGTCCATGGTGATTTCTCCTCTTTCATTTTGGATTTTGTTTATATGAGTCCTTTCTCTTTTTTCCTTGGTAAGTCTTGCCAAGGGTTTGTCAATTTTGTTGATCTTTTCAAAGAACCAGCTTCTTGTTCTATTAATTTTTTCTATAGTTTTTCTGTTCTCTATTTCATTTATTTCTGCTCTGATTTTTATTATCTCCTTTCTTCGGCTGGTTTTGGATTGTCTTTGTTCTTCTTTTTCTAGTTCCTTAAGGTGTGAAGTTAAGTGTTTCACTTGGGCTCTCTCTTGTTTGTTCATATATGCCTGAAGTGATATGAACTTCCCTCTTATCACTGCTTTTGCTTCATCCCATAGATTCTGATATGTCGTATTGTCATTTTCATTAGTCTGTATATATCTTTTGATCTCTGCACTTATTTCTTCTTTGACCCATTCATTTTTTAAAAGTATGTTGTTTAGTTTCCACATTTTTGTGGGATTTTTTCCTCTTTTTTGCAGTTGAATTCTAGTTTCAAGGCTTTATGATCAGATAATATGCTTGGTACAACTTTGATTTTTCTGAATTTGCTGATGTTGTTTTTGTGGCCCAACATATGGTCAATTCTTGAGGATGTTCCATGTACACTGGAAAAAAAATGTATACTCAGTCACTTTGGGATGAAATGTTCTGTAGATGTCTATCATATCCAGGTGCTTTAGTGTTTGGCTTAAGCCACTCTATCTTTGTTGATTCTCTGTTTGGATGACCGATCTAGAGCCGTCAGCGGTGTATTGAGGTCTCCAAGTATGATTGTATTTTTGTCAGTTTTTGTTTTAAGGTCAATAAGTAGCTGTCTTATATATTTTGGTGCTCCTTGGTTTGGTGCATATATATTAAGAATTGTTATGTCTTCTTGATTCAGTGTCCATTTAGCCATTATGAAATGGCCATTTTTGTCTCTGAGTACTTTTGCTGTCTTGTAGTCAGCATTATCAGATATGAGTATTGCTGTGCCTGCTTTTTTTTGGATGTTATTTGCTTGGAGCATTGTTTTCCAGCCTTTCACTTTGAATTTGTTTTTATCCTTGTTACTTAGATGAGTTTCCTGTAGGCAGCATACAGTTGGATTTTCTTTTTTAATCCATTCTGCTACTCTGTGCCTTTTTATTAGTGAGTTTAATCCGTTTACATTTAGTGTAATTATTGACACTTGTGAGTTCCCTATTGCCATTTTATATATTGCTTTCTGTTAGTTTTGTGTCTTGTTTGATCCTTCTCTTTATTTTTTTTATCTTTTGTTTTTATTTGGTTGTATTCCATACATCTTTCCTCTGTTGCTATCTTTTTTATCTCATGTGCTTCTGTGGTGGTTTTTTCAATGGTGGTTACCTTTAAGTAATGAAAGGGTTCCTACCCTGTTCATTGTAGTGCACTATTTTGTGAGTACTTTTGCACTCCATCATCCTTTGCTACTGTTAATCTCCATCCTCTCCCCCCCCTTTCTTTTTGTTGTTGTCACAGTTTAAATTTGGTTTTATTGTGTTCTTCTTGGAGCTTTTACTTGTGGCTTTGTTTATTTTGTTCTTTGTATCTGATTGGAGAACCCCCTTTAGTAATTCCTGGTGTGGAGGTTTTCTGAAGATAAATTCCCTCATCTTTTCTGTATCTGTGAATGTTTTTATTTCTCCTTCATATTTGAAAAATAGCTTTGATGGGTATAGTATTCGTGGCTGAAAGTTCCTCTCTTTCAGGACTTTAAATATTGGGGTCCACTTCTTCTAGCTTGTAGAGTTTCTGCTGAGAAATCTGATGATAATCTAATGGGCCTTCCTTTATATGTTGTATTCTTCTTTTCCCTGGCTGCCTTGAGAATTTTTTCTTTGCCGTTGGTTTGTGCCAATTTCATTATGATGTGCCTTGGAGTAGGTTTGTTGGGGTTAAGAAAACTCAGAGTTCTGTTTGCTTCTTGAATTTGAGGCTTTAGTTCTTTCCACAGGCTTGGGAAGTTCTCATCTATTATTTGTTTGAGTATGTTCTCCATTCCATTTTCTCTCTCTTCTCCCTCTGATATACCTATTATTTTTATGTTATTCTTTTTGATGGAGTCAGATAATTCTTGTAGGGCTATCTCATTTTTTTAAATTTTTGAGTCTCTTTCTTTTTCTCTCTGTTGTGCCTCAAGTTGCTTGTCTTCTATTTCACTAATCCTCTCTTCTATCTGGCTGTTCTATTAGCTAAGCTTGTTACCTCGTTTTTCAGCTCGTGAATTGAGTTTTTCATTTCTGTTTGATTTGTTTTTATAGTTTCAATTTCCTTGGAAATATATTTTTTGTGTTCTTTGAGTTGTTTTCTGAACTCCCTAAATTGCCTTTCTGTGTTTTCTTGTATATCTCTGAGGATTTTTACGATTTCTATCTTAAATTCTCTGTCATTTAGCTCCAAGGTTTCCAATATATTAAATTTTTTCTCCATAGATTTTTCCTCATCTATCTGTGCTACTTCTCTTTCTTTTGTATCCACGATATTTGATTTTCTCTTCCTTAATGGGATCTAAGGGTGGTTTTGTTGATAGTATTAATGAGATTTAATAAAGAATAAAAAGTTAAAAAAATTGAAAAGAGTTGTTTTTTTTTTAAAAAAAATTAATACTGAAATAAAGATAAATAAAATAAAATTAAAATAAAAAAAAAAGGAAATTATTCCCCCTCCTCCTTTTTTCCTCTCCTCTCCTCTCCCCTCTTTCTAGAAAATCTTGTGGTGAACTGTGAATTATATTGTACTAAATAGAACAAACAATGCCTGTAATGGAGGGCCTGAATTGAGGAGAATTAATAAAGGAGCAAAAAAAAAAAAAAAAAAAGAAAAAAGAAAAAAGAAAAAAAAAGGGTGTATGGACCCACAAAAAGCAAATAAGAAAAAAATTTGGGTCAAGAATAAAATGATTTGCTTTTAGGTGTTGGTTGACTAAGAGTTATGATGAGAAGAATAAGAGGGAAACAGGAAAATGGGGGGACAAATTAAAAAATTACTATTGTATTTAGTGGAACAAGAACTAGATAAAATGGAGAGCCAGGGATGGGAGCACTTCTAGTGTGTTAAAAAGGTGAAGTAAAAACCCCCCAAAATGCCACAAACATAAGTTTGAGTCCCAGATAAGATATTGTTCGTTATTGAGGTTTGAATGAGAGGAGACGTAAAGGAGAAAGGAAGAAACTAATATAGAGGGAGAAAAGAAAGAGAGAGAGAGAGAAAAAAAGAGGGAACCACTAAAAGAAGAAAAAACAGGAGAGAGAGAGAGAGAGTTAAGGGTTTTGGAGTGCAACCCTCATAGAGAGAAAGGAAGAAGAAAGAAAAGATAATGGGAGATGTAACACTTATGGGTAGTGTAGTTCAAGGAGAGGAGAGAGTAAGACCGGCAGAGAATTAAACGACCAAATTGGAGGAAGAAAAAAAAAAAACATCAAGAATGAAGATAAGAGAAACAAAACGAACAAATATAATAAAATGGGATAGGTTATAAAGTCTGCGTATTATTCTTGATTTTGAGAGGTTATCTTCTTGCTTTTTCTTTTCTCTCCCTCTTCCTGGTCAGTGACTCTGTACCCTGGGTTCTGCCCCTTTGGCACGCTCATGTAGAGGTTTGCAGCTGATAAGTCTCTATGGCGATGTCATGTATTGTGCTTTAGTCTCGTTGGCAGTCAAGGCTCATTAGCATTTATAGGCTCCGCCAGTGATAGAGTCCATGTTCCTGGAGCCTCTCTCCTAGTCTTTCCTTCCTCAATTAGTAGCCTGATAATCCAGCTATGGGGTTGCTGCTGCCTCTGCCTGGATAGTAAGAGGCTCAAAGAGCTGGCAAGTCCCCACTCTATTCCCACTCAGCACAGGGCTCTGGGTAAGGCTCAGTCAGTCAGAGCTGCTAGCATAATCAGGCGGGGCTTCCACCCACTCAAAGACCTCTGGCTCTGCCATTGTGTCTGGTAACATGGGCGGGCGCCCACTCCCGGGGTGCTTGGAGGAAACTCTCGCTCACTATCTGCGTGCGCAGACCAGGATATCAGGCCGGCCGCCTCACCCTCTGAGTGAAACCCCCACCCGCACGGAAAAGTTCCAGTGTTGGAATTAGTTCTCGCCCCCTCCCCATGCACGGCTTTCCCAGGCCACTGGGGCGGTCCGGAGATTCCGCCTTCGGCCCACACAAAGGCCTCTGACTCTGCCTCTCTGTGCGACAACACGGGCGCCCACTTCTGGGGCTTTGGAAGGAATCTCTCGCCCACTATCTGCGCGCGCTGACCAGGGGACCCGGGAAAATGGCTGCCCCACTTGTCTTTCTTTGTCTGGGTTTGGCGCGAGTGTTAGTGTGTATTGCCTGGGTTGCCACAGGAACAGTTTTTCCTCCGCTTGGATCTCCGTGTCACAGCCTGGTTCGGCCGTTTGTGCCGCGGCCTGGATCTATTCACCCCCTTTGCCCGCCTTAGTTTCTATATTCTCAGTTCCCAGTGAAAGCCGCCCTGTTTAGGTTAGTGAGGAAGGCGGAGCATTTCTTACTTCCTATTTCCTTCGGGGTTTGATTATATATTTAGCCAATTTTTTGCTCGACCATACCTTTGGGTGTATTGCGAAACATCTGGAGGCTCCAAGGATAGATTTTTCTGTTTCTGGTTGAAGATCTTGTTGAGTTTTAGGGGAGATTTATCGGTATCGCTTCCTACCGCGCCATTACTCTGACGTCATCTGCCGAGTAGGTTTGTTGTGGTTAAAAAAACTCGGTGTTCTGTTTGCTTCTTGAATTTGAGGCTTTAGTTCTTTCCACAGGCTTGGGAAGTTCTCACCTATTATTTGTTTGAATATATTCTCCATTCCATTTTCTCTCTCTTCTCCCTCTGATATACCTATTATTCTTATGTTATTCTTTTTGATGGAGTCAGACAATTCCTGTAGGGCTTTCTCATTTTTTAAATTTTTGAGTCTCTCTCTTCTTCTCTCTGTTGTGCCTGAAGTTGCTTGTCTTCTATGTCACTAATCCTACCTTCTTTCTGACCTGTTCTATTTGCTAAGCTTGTTACCTCATTTTTCAGTTCATGAATTGAGTTTTTCATCTCTGTTTGATTTGTTTTTATAGTTTCAATTTCCTTGGTAATATATTCTTTGTGTTTGTTGAGTTGTTTTCTGAGCTCCCTAAATTGCCTTTCTGTGTTTTCTTGTATATCTCTGAGTATTTTTAGGATTTCTATTTTAAATTCTCTGTCATTTAACTCCAAGTTTTCCAATATATTAAATTTTTTCTCCATAGATTTTTCCTCATCTATCTGTGCTACTTCTCTATCTTTTGTATCCATGATATTCAATTTCCTTTTTCTTAATAGCATCTGAGGGTGGTCTTGTTGATAGCACTTCGCCTTCAGTGTGTGGAACTCCCGGACGCTCCAAGGATAGATTTTTCTGTCTCTGGTTGATGAACTTGTTGAAATTTTGGGGAGATTTTTTGGTCGCGCTCCTCACGGCACCATTTCTCTGACGTCACTCTAATTTTATTTTTTAAAGTAATTTTTACTATTCAGTATGGTTGACTTATATCAGCTTCAGGTGTACAACACAGTGATTAGACAGTTATAAAACTTATGAAGTGATAACCTTGATAAATCTTGTACCCTTCTAACATCATAAAGTTATTATAATATTATTGACTATATTCCCTATGCTGTACTTTATATCCCTGTGACTATTTTGTAACTAATAATTTGTACTTTTAATCCCATCCCCTTTTACACCTAACTTCCTAACTCCTCACCAGCTGGCAACCATCAAAATGTTCTCTGTATCTGTCTGAGTTTATGTGTGTTTTGGTTTTTTGTTCATTTTGCTTTTTTTTTTTTTTTTTTTGTATTTTTCTGAAGCTGGAAACGGGGAGAGACAGTCAGACAGACTCCCGCATGTGCCCGACCAGGATCCACCCGGCACGCCCACCAGGGGCGACGCTCTGCCCACCAGGGGGCGATGCTCTGCCTCTCCGGGGTGTTGCTCTGCCGCAACCAGAGCCACTCTAGCGCCTGGGGCAGAGGCCAAGGAGCCATCCCCAGCGCCCGGGCCATCTTTGCTCCAATGGAGCCTTGGCTGCAGGAGGGGAAGAGAGAGACAGAGAGGAAGGGGGGGGTGGAGAAGCAAATGGGTGCTTCTCCTATGTGCCCTGGCCGGGAATCGAACCCAGGTCCCCCGCACGCCAGGCCGACGCTCTACCGCTGAGCCAACTGGCCAGGGCCTTGTTCATTTTGTTTTTTAGATTCCACATGTAAATGAAGTCATATGGTATTTGTCTTTCTCTGAGTTATTTCACTTAGCATAATACTGTCTAGGTCCATTTAGGTTGCCACAAACGGAAGATTTTATTCTTTTATTATGGTTGAGTCATATTCCATTGTATATATGCACCACTTCTTCATCCCTTCATCTATTGATGGGCACTTAAGTTGCTTCCATATCTAGGTTATTATAAATGACACTGCAATGAACAGAGGGGTACATATGTCTTTTCAAATTAGTGTTTTGGATTTCTTCAGATAAATACCCAAAAGTGAAATTGCTGAGTCTTTCTTTGTCTCTTTTTAATAGCCTTTGTTTTAAAGTCTATTTTGTCTGGGATAAGTATTGCTACCCCAGCTTTTTTATTTCATTTGCATGAAAAAAATGTTCTATTCCTTTACTTTTCAGTCTGTGTGTGTCTATCTGAACTGGGTCTCTTATAAGCAGCCTATGTAAGGGTCTTGTTTTGTTATCCATTTAGCCACCTGTGCCTTTTCATTGGAGCATTTAATCCATTTATACTTAAAGTAATTGCTGATAGGTATGAAGTTATTGCCATGTTGTTATTCATATTCTTTCTTCTTTTTCTTAAAGAAGACCATTTAACATTTCATATAATACTGGTTAGGTGACAATGAACTCCTTTAGCTTTTCTTGTCTGGGAAGCTCTTTATCAGTTCTTTGATTCTAAATGATAACTTTGCTGGGTAGCTATAAAAAAAAAGAATCTTTTGAAAAATCAGCTGAGAGTCTTATGGAAGCTCCCTTATAGGTAACTAACTGCTTTTTCCCTGCTGCTCTTAACATTCTCTCTCTGTGTTTAATCTTTGGCATTTTAATTATGATGTGTCTTGGTGTGGGTCTCTTTGAGTTTATCTTGTTTGGTACTCTCTGAGCTTCTTGGACTTGTATTTCTATTTTCTTCTTCAGTTAGGGAATTTTTCTGTCATTGTTTCTTCAAATAGGTTTTCAAGTCTTTTTTTAAAAAATTATTTTTATTTATTCATCTTAGATGAGAGAGAGAGAGAGAGAAGGGGGGAGGAGGAGCAGGAAGCATCAACTCCCATATGTGCCTTGACTGGGCAAGCCCAGGGTTTTGAAACGGCAACCTCAGCATTACAGGTTGAGGAATTCAGCTTGATCCACTGTGCCACCACAGGTCAGGTGGTTTTCAAGTCTTGTTCTCTCTCTTCTCCTTCTGGTACCCCTATGCTATGGATATCGGCAAGCTTGATCCTATCCCCGAGGCTCCTTAAACTATCTTCATTTGTTGGATTCTTTCTTTTTTTTTTTTGGCAGAGACAGAGAGAGAGTCAGAGGGAGGGACAGATAGGCACAGACAGGGACAGGCAGACAGGAAGGGAGAGCAATGAGAAGCATCAATTCTTTGTTGCAGCTCCTCAGTTGTTCAGTGATTGCTTTCTCATATGTGCCTTGACCGGGGAGTTACAGCAGAGCGAGTGACCCCTTGCTCAAGCCAGTGACCTTGGGCTTCAAGCCAGTGGCAACTGTCATGTCTATGATCCTACACTCAAGCCAAGCCAGCAACCTTGCTCAAGCTGAATGAGCCCATGGTCAAGCCAGTGACCTTCAGGGTTTTGAACCTGGGTCCTCCGCATCCCAGTCCAACACTCTATCCACTGCACTACCGCCTGGTCAAGCTTTGGATTCTTTTGCTTTTCTGATTGGGTGTTTTCTGCTATTTTATCTCCCAAATCGCTGATTCAATCCTCTGCTTCATTTAAGTTGCTGGTGATTCCTTTTCATCTAGTCTTCATTTCAGTTATTGTATTCTTTCTTACTGTGTTTTTAAAAGTGTTTTTTGTTTTCATTTTTGTTAAATTCTAAGTTCATTGAGCATTCTTATAATCAGTGTTTTGAACTCTGCATCTGTAGATTGCTTGTCTCCATTGTGTTTAGTTCTTTTCCTGGAGTTTTGTTTTTGTTATTTCATTTGAGATGTGTTTCTTTGTCTCCTCATTTTGTCAGTCTCCCTGGGTTTGTTTCTGTGCATTAGAGCTGCTACATCCCCTGTGATCAGTAGAGTGGCCTAATGTAGTAGATGTCCTGTGGGGATCCACAGCAAAATCTCTGTGGTCACCTGAGGCAGGTGTTCCAGGTGTGTCCATTGTGTGGGTTGTGTGTGCCCTTCTCTTGTAGTTGAGCCTTGACAGCATGCTAGTGGGAGGGGCTGACTTCAGACTGTCTGGCTGTGAGGACTGGCTATGACTATAGTGGAGGACCTATTATGCAGGGGCTGACCCTACAGAACACGGTCGCTTTAGTAGGGCCCTGGTGTGTCAGGCTCTTTTTCATCTCCTTTAAATCTCAGCTCAATGCCTCTAACAACATGCCTCACTACTGTATTTAATGGTATGGATATTCATTCTTTCTTATAAAACTAATCACATTTAAGAAAAGAAAACAGAGAAAGCACTTGTGATCCTTCCTCATCCAGAGAAAACCATTATTAAAATTTCAGTGTATACTCTTTTTAGACTTTGCTTTCCAATTTAGAAAGATAATATATACTTGTGGGGAAGTGAAACAGCACAGACTGGTACCTGCTTGTCAAGTGTTTGAAAGGCTACCACCTTACTTTCTAATCCAATGGTTTGTTTTCTTCCTTCCTGTCCCTAATAACACACTAATAAGAATGTGTGTGCTAGTATGTCTGTCTCTCCCATTAAAATGTCTGCTCTGTGGAGGTGTGACTTTGGTCCTATTCTCTTGCATTCCTATATCACACACTAGGCAAACAGTAGGTGTTTACTGTGTTCATGTTGCCCGAATGAGGGCTGTAGCCAATACACTTACTTATAGGTCTCAGGCCTCAAAGGACGACAGGTGGATGGGCATTGGAGTTAACCTGGAAAAAATATAGGACTAAGGAGGCCAAGAATGTCCCTCTTCCTGACCATCCCACCTCCCCGAATCCACCCCCAGGCAACGCCTTGGAGGTCCAGGTCCCTGAAGACCCCGTGGTGGCCCTGGTGGGCACGGATGCCACGCTGCACTGCTCCTTCTCACCAGAGCCCGGCTTCAGCCTGGCACAACTGAACCTCATCTGGCAGCTGACAGACACCAAACAGCTGGTACACAGCTTCACGCAGGGCCGGGACCAGGGCAGCACCTATGCCAACCGCACCGCGCTCTTCCCGGACCTGCTGGCGCAGGGCAACGCGTCCCTGAGGCTTCAGCGCGTGCGCGTGGCTGACGAGGGCAGCTTCACCTGTTCAATGGGGGTCCTGGACTTTGGCAGCGCTGCAGTCAGCCTGCAGGTGGCAGGTGAGCATTAGAAGGGGGCTCCGTCCCCTAGACACACCCCTCACTTAGCCCCATACCCACTGTCTGGTGCTGACCCCTGTACTCATAGCCCTGGGCTACCAGTTCCTCCTCTGTGCCCCTCTGCCCTTGCCTTGCCTTGACCTCTACCCTTTGTGCCCCTCCAGCCCCCTACTCGAAGCCCAGCATGACCCTGGAGCCCAGCAAGGACCTGCGGCCTGGGGACACAGTGACCATCACGTGCTCCAGCTCCCGGGGCTACCCTGAGGCCGAGGTGTTCTGGCAGGATGGGCAGGGAGGGCCTTTGGTGGGCAATGTGACCACGTCGCAGATGGCCAATGAGCAGGGTCTGTTTGACGTGCACAGCGTCCTGAAGGTGGTGCTGGGTGCTAACGGCACCTACAGCTGCCTGGTGCGCAATCCCGTGCTGCAGCAGGACTCCCACGCCTCCGTCACCGTCACACTCCACAAAGGCCCTGCAGGTATTATTTTCTTTAATGTCTCCCTGAGGGAGGGCAGTTCTGGCCCTATCAGCAAGGGCCAGGAATCTGAATGTACCCCCCCACTTTCAGTCCCCCAAGACAGTGCAATGCCCAGTAATAAAAGGAAAAGAGAAACAGGGTGGGTAGTGGGGAACTTTACTATGGTGGTCCTGGTGAGGGCAATGGTCACAGGCCTTCTTGGATTTCCAGTCTCTGACTCAGGGCTCCGGAGACCTCTAGGAGGAAGGAGAAGCCTTCAGACCTCAGCAGAGATGAAGGGAAGGCAGGGGAAATGGGTTCTAGCTGGGAGAGGGGCTTGCTAGGGCTGGAGGCTGCCCCTAGTCTGACCCGTGGAATGGAGCTCGTCAGGCTAAGGTCAGTGTGCTGTGACTCTTGTCAGCAGATTAGAAAGCTTCTGCTCCTGGGAGTCCCGAGTCTCTATCTGCTTTGGGGTATGGGCAGAAAATGGAGAAATGGAACAGGACTTGGGGATGACTGGGGAGGGGATCTAGGAGGCTGTGGGGTGGTAGCCAGGAGGGTCACAACCCTCCTTACTGCCCTGCCCTTGTTCTTCAAACTTGCTCTCAGGCATGGTGGAGGTCCAGGTCCCCGAAGACCCCGTGGTGGCCCTGGTGGGCACGGATGCCACCCTATGCTGCTCCTTCTCAACTGAGCCCAGCTTCAGCCTGGCACAGCTCAACCTCATCTGGCAGCTGACAGACACCAAACAGCTGGTACACAGCTTCACACAGGGCCGGGACCAGGGCAGCGCCTATGCCAACCGCACCGCGCTCTTCCTGGACCTGCTGGCGCAGGGCAACGCGTCCCTGAGGCTTCAGCGCGTGCGCGTGGCTGACGAGGGCAGCTTCACTTGCTTTGTGAGCATACAGGACTTTGGCAGCGCTGCAGTCAGCCTGCAGGTGGCAGGTGAGCATTAGAAGGGGGCTCCGTCCCCTAGACACACCCCTCACTTAGCCCCATACCCACTGTCTGGTGCTGACCCCTGTACTCATAGCCCTGGGCTACCAGTTCCTCCTCTGTGCCCCTCTGCCCTTGCCTTGCCTTGACCTCTACCCTTTGTGCCCCTCCAGCCCCCTACTCGAAGCCCAGCATGACCCTGGAGCCCAGCAAGGACCTGCGGCCTGGGGACACAGTGACCATCACGTGCTCCAGCTCCCGGGGCTACCCTGAGGCCGAGGTGTTCTGGCAGGATGGGCAGGGAGGGCCTTTGGTGGGCAATGTGACCACGTCGCAGATGGCCAATGAGCAGGGTCTGTTTGACGTGCACAGCGTCCTGAAGGTGGTGCTGGGTGCTAACGGCACCTACAGCTGCCTGGTGCGCAATCCCGTGCTGCAGCAGGACGCCCACGGCTCCGTCACCGTCACAGGTAAGGGTCAGATGAACAGCTGGGGAGGATGGAGGGAGCCACCCCCTTTTCTCCTAGACCATGGGCTGGAATTTAGGGTCATCTGGGTGCTCAGACGACTTGGAAAACTATTTTCATACATTTTGAAAAGGTGTCTTAAACTTTTCCCCTAGAAGTTCTTAAGAGACTTACCTTAAAGAGCCGAGAAGAGGCGTTTGTAATATTTGCTCTCTGAGGAGCACTTTAGGTGGCACTTAGGTTTCCTGTGCGGGGAGCCAAGTCTCTGCCCGGAATCTGAGATGTGGGCGGGAGTTCTAGGGCAGCCCCATGGCACAGCCCCAAGAACTGGTGAGGGAGTGTTCGGGAACTTATCTGGGTGATGGGAAGACTTTGCTGCATCCATGGTCACATTCTGAGTCGGAGGCCCCCAGAGATAGCTGGTCTTCTGCAGGTGGTCAGTCCCTAGCAACCCTATCAAAGTCAGCCCTTTTGTAATGGAGTTCTTAACCTAGGCCAACAGACGGCGGAAGGGGGGTGGGGGGATGGGGGACAGGGACGGGGCGACTCTCTCGGCTGCCCCCATGTGGTCAAATACTAGATTGACACCACAGTCTCTGGTTTGGGGATCCTAGTCCAGACAGACATCCTTTTCCTTGAGTGCCCATTTCAGGGGCATCCCTTGTGCCTGGGCATGTGGAGCAGGCTTAGGCTCACACTCAGCCAAGGGGGGCTGTCTTCGTATGTGTTTGGGTCTCAGTCTGACCCCTCAGTCCCTCCCCATGGACACACTGAACTTTCCCAGGGGCTTCTCCATGTACTCTGGGGAGGGTCTGTCTTGTTTTCTCCCCAGCCCACCCGCATCCAGATCTGCATCTGGTCCCCAGCTGCTGCATGAACCTCAGGATTCTCTGACTTATTCCTGTCTCTCTCTTCCTCCACTTGAGTATCCTAGGACCTAACGTGGCCTTCACACATCTTCCAGGTGTTCAGGCTCACTTCTCCTTCTATTTTAGGCATTTCCTTCTGGCAAGGCAGTGTTCCCTGCATCCGCCCCTCTCCAGGATGGGAGCCCCTTGGGTCAATGCTCTTTGTGGGGAAGTCACCGCCCCAGACTCTCCGGTATTCTGAGGGGTCTCCTTAACCTTTTAGAGAAGAGAAGGTTTTCTGGAAAACTTCGAAATAGTTTTCCAACGACTTTCTTACGGGAAAGAATGAGCACTATAAGAATGTGAGACTGCCTGGAGTGGTCACAGGGATTCTCCAGGGACGGGTGGGAGCTGGGAGGACCTAGAAGGACTGGTGGAATGCCTGGTAATCTGCACACTGGGCTGAGTTGGATATTTGCCACACTGTGCAGAAGGGGCTTGCCAGTATAGATGTGATTGCCGGAAGCACATCTACCTCACACAAAAGAAAAAATCCTTACTCTAAACTGTAGTGACTAACATGGAAAGTGCTTTCATTTTCTCAATGAGGAGGCTGAAGCCCAGAGAGAAGAGAGAACTTGACCAGGGCCACAGACTAGCACCTGGCTCTTCCAGAGGTCAGGTTCCTCTTTGAGAATTGGAATAGTGTGCATTGAAATTTTGAGGATTTGTCCCTGACTTCGGCAGAGTTACATCTGGTTTGGTGGTGTTTGTCTCATATCAGCCAGGGACAAAGTAACTCCTTGTTTTATCCCAGCTTGGTTTTTTGGTCTGTGCCCTTGCTTGGTTCATGCCCTGGACACATGGAAATAAATAAATAAATAAATAAATAAATAAATAAATAAATAAATTTGAGGATGTTTAGCCCCTCTAAACTCATGCATGGGTGTCTGTGGAACTTGACTTCAGCACCATGCAGTGAGCAGAGAAACCAGGACCAGAGTTCAACTTCTAGCCTCTCAGTCTAATTCTCTCTCCTTCCCAACACCCAGCCTCCTATTTTTGTTAGAGCAGGTCTGGCCTACTTCGGA
The DNA here is from genome assembly GCF_036850995.1 of Saccopteryx leptura. NCBI lineage: Eukaryota > Metazoa > Chordata > Mammalia > Chiroptera > Emballonuridae > Saccopteryx > Saccopteryx leptura. Next base: position 127,322,369 of record NC_089508.1, read on the forward strand.
GCCCTTGGCCTGTATTTTGCTCCAGGCAGCTCTGTGTCTTGTAAAACACCCTGGGATTCAGCCTGTCCGCCTCCCCCCCCCCCCTATGCTGGAGGCCTGTGGAGCTGAGTGTGCTTGAGTGGAGGGGGCTTAAGGGAGCCTGCACTGGACATGGGGCCTGAGGGTGCAGGTCTGAGCCCTGCTCTGTCCTTTATGGGCTGAGTGAGGGCAAGTCTGCCCCGTGTCCCAGGCACCAGCTAGGGGTGGACACAGGAAGAGTCTCCCTTCCCCTGGGCATTTCTGTGGCTCTGCTCTGTCATCCTTGCAGGATGACACCTATACTCCCTGGGGGTTTCTTCCATGTGTGTCCTGGACTGGCCCTCCTGACACCTCCGCTCCTGCTGACTGGGGTAACGTGCCCCTTTGCTTCCAGTGTCCAGGGCAGCAGCTTTGCCAGCTTTGCCAGCTGAAGGTGACATCTGTCACAACTGCCCACGTCTGTGTCAGGGCCCCCAATGCCGAGGAGCTCAGGGCATGAATGACGCCTTCTGCAGGAGCTGCGGACTCTGGCTGCAGACGCTCTGGGTGCTCGCAGTGCCTGGAGAGCACAGACAGCAGCACTGTCTGTGGTTGGATGTGTTGTCCCGAAGGCCTCTGCCGTGGACCTGGCAGCGCTCTGGGGACTTGGCCAGAGAATGGTGTGCTCAGAACAGCGTCTTGCCAACAACCTAGGTGTGGGCACCCCAGCTCCTTCTGTCTACCATGAGACAGCTCAGAAAGGCCCTTGATGTTTCATGGAGACACGCCCCTGCCACGTGTCCTCGCTCTGGTGCCCCCAGTACCCCCCCTCATCAACACACAGGGTCTGCACACACTCTCTGTGAAAGTCTGGACAGGAGATATTTTAGGCTCCCTGGGCCGCATACCAGCTCTTGCTGCTCCTTCTCTTTCATCTCCTATTACTCCTTTTCCATTTTTCTGGAAACCCTTTACAAATGGAAAAACCAACACTAGCTCACAGGCAGCACAGACGCAAGCCACGGGGTGGCCAGGTGTGGCCTACAGCTGTTGTTGGCCGAATCCTGATCTCCAGGGTGGGGCAGGTCAGCAGGTGGGGTTGGGTAGTCAGGGAGAGCCTCCTGAGAGGTGGATTTCAGCTAGGTGGAGAGCTTGGGAGCCCTTTTCAGGTAGGGGAAACTGACAGCAATGTGTGAAGGCCAGAGGAAGAAGCCTGTTGTCTCTGCAGAGAATGGTCAGGACACCAGTCTGGCCAGAGTAGAGGTTCCTGCGGTGGAAACAGATGCAAAGGCCAGGGGAGGAGGGGTGAGCGGCAGCCAAATTACCGAGGTCCTTGAATCCCCCTAAAGAGATTGAAGCGTGACCTCATGTCAGCAGGGAGCCATGGGTTCTTGAGCACCACCAACTGCACACTCCTCAGCCTTGCCCCATTGCAGCACGTTCACACCAGCCAGGGCTGTGGCAGGGTTTGGAGGGTGTGTGTGTGAGTGGGCAGGGAACATGTGAACTTTTTTTAATTTTTTTATTTTTTTACCTTTTTCTTATTATCCAAGTGAGAGGAGGGCAGAGACAGAGACAGACTCCCACATCTGCCCTGACCAAGATCCACCCTGCACCTGCCATCTGGGGCCATGCTTGCAACCGAGCTATTTTTAGCGTCTGAGGCAGAGGCTCCACAGAGCCACCTTCAGTGCCCGGAGCTATCCTCAGCACCCAGGGCCAATGTGCTCAAACCAGTTGAGCCATGGCTGCAGGAGGGGAAGAAAGAGAGAGAGAGAGTGAAGGGGGAGGGGGAGAGGTGGAGAAGTAGATGATTGCTTCTCCTGTGTGCCTTGACCGGGAATTGAACTCAGGACATACACAAGCTGGGCCGATGCTCTACCACTGACCCAACCGACCAGGGCAGGCATATGAACTTAAGTGAGCTCTCTGCATAGTGCTGGGGCCCAGAGAGGTGGGAGTCCCTCGCTGACACCTTGGAGCCAGAGGGTGACATCCTCATAGCTATGGGGACAGAGATGATGGTTTCTCCCCATCTTCCCCACTGCCCCTCCCAGGACAGCCCATGACGTTCCCCCCAGAGGCCCTGTGGGTGACTGTTGGACTCTCCATCTGTCTCATTGTGCTGCTGGTGGCCCTGGGCTTCGTGTGCTGGAGGAAGCTCAAACAGAGCTGTGAAGAGGAGCACACAGGTGAGGGGGTAGGCTGGTGCATGTGCATGTGCATGTATGTGTCCTGGGACATGTTGGTGCATCTGTGACATCAGTAGGAGTGTCACTCTCTAGTGATGGGATTGAGTGTGGGTGTGCCAGTGGGCCAGGTGTGTGTGTGTGGTCTTGAGGCTGAGTATGTCTTGAGTGTGAACAAGTGTGAGCCAGACTGCCTGTGTGTGTGCAGATAAGGCAGGTTGAATGTGTGCCCAAGTGTGACTGGGAGAGAGTGGGGGGAAGTGCAAAGCTGACTGTGTGAGCAGGTGATGAGAGCGCCTGTGCAAACAAGTGTGACTGGGAAGTCCCATGAGTAAGGATGTTTTTGAGGGAGAGCGTGGGTGTAGAGTGTGGGAATTTAGCACAAGTGTGCATGCTTCATGGGTATAGGGTCATGCTGTGAGTGGGTGTGTCTGCCTTGGAGCTGACGGAGCCTGACAAAGCCACTGCCACCTGCCGGGCTGGGGTGGTTATAGCTGACTTTGGTGACCGGCAGGTGGTGAGCTGATATTGGCAGATGGTGGCTTGCCCATTGGTGAGTAAGCTGATGGGGGCATGGTGAGTGAAGGAGTGGACATGGGTGAGCGATGAGTTGACCTTAGTGGTCAACTCACAGGGGTTTTCTTGGGTAAGCAGGAAAGCAGATGGTGAGAGGTTACATCTGGTGGTGGCTGGGTGGACGGTGGGTGTGTACACAAAAAGAGGCTGCTCAGGACGGACAATGTCTGTGCAGTGGTGTCTGGTTAGCTGGAGGGAGGATGGGTGAGCTGACGGCTGGAGTGGGTGGACATGTTGGAGGGTGGTGGTTGACTGCACTGGGGAGTGAGTGGAAGGGTGAGGTGATAGAGGCGGTGGGTCGGTGGAGCAGAGTAGCTGCTCTTTGGCTAGGTGAGTGGCAGGCTCCTGCGGGGGGAGCCCCCTTATCCTGTCCCAGGCCTGTACTTTGCGCTGCCTGCTCTCAGGCTGCAGCTACAGGACCACAGGTCAGGCCTGCCTCCTGCATCCCCCAGGAGGGAGGTGCGGTGATGAGAATGCAGCTGAGCATGTCTTTTGTTTGCTCTTCTAGGAGCTGAGGACCAGGATGGGGATGGCGAAGGATCTAAGACGGGTGAGTCTAAGCTCAGGGCTGGCCTCACTGGTGGAGGGAAGGACACGGGGACAGGGGAGGGGACACTAGGACCTGCTTGAGGTTTGAGTGTGGACAGAGGCCTCCCCACCCAGGCGAGTGGTCTCTGCTCAGTACGAGGCCTGGAGGTGGGCTCTCCTGGCTCCTTCCCAGTGCTCCGTCCCCTCCTGCCTCCCTTCACCTGCCTCCCAGCCAGCTCCACCCCTGGGGGCCCTGTACTGTGGGATCTGGTGGCTTACAAGGGCAGGGGAGTGGGCTCAGGAGATGGGCAGCCTGGGTTTCATTTCCAGCTCCTGGTCATACAAGCTGAGTGGCCATATGCTTCTCTGGGCCTCAGCATCCTCGTCTCTGGGTCTCAGTTTCCTCATACGAACAGACTCTCTTCATTGGTTGTGTGGGTTAAAGAGATGAGGTAATGTTTATAAATGGCCTAGTACCATACCAGGTGCCTAAAGATTCCTCAGTACCATGGAGCCCTGTTACTAGGCAGTTGGTTTAAGATAGCCCCATTCTGGTCGGAGGTCTGGTAACTCTGGTCAAAGTGCTTTGCTCCTCTGGGTTTCAGTTGCCTGTCTGTAAAATGTCATCCTGATCCTGCCCCACTGATGCCCGAGGCTTGTTTTGAAGCTCTCTGGAGTAACTAGATAGGAAACGGGTTTGCAAAGGTCATGGTGCTTTGGGAACTCCAACTGGGAGCCCAGCATGTGTGGATGCGGAGGCACTGGTGTCCCATGGCCATGGTGGCCTCACTGCCTTTCCTCTGGCTTCTGCTGAGCTATTTGGAATGGTGCCAGCTGACACCAGTTCCCTCCCCACACTGGCAGAAGCAAGGGCAGGAGATGGACGCCTGGGACTGCTGTGAATTATGCCAGTTAATTCCTTGCTTTGGTGTCTGGGCGTGGAGACAGCTCTGGGGTCAGGCCAACTTCGTCACCCTCTGAGGCAGATGTAGTTTACAGAAGGGTGAGGGGTGGGAAGAAGCTGGTGGCTTAGAGACGTGGTTAGTGCCATACGGTCCTGAGGCCATCTGAGGCTACCTGCAGCCCCTTAGCTGCTCAGTTCACCACATTTGTGTCTGGGGGCAGACCTGGTGCATCTCTGCATCTCTAGCTCAGAGGAGGGCAGGGTGGTGGTTCCCATTCCATAGGTATGGAAAACTGAGGCCCAGCATGGGGTGCCACCAGCCACAGAATGGAGCCAGAACTTGGGGCAGCAGCCTCGGGACCCTCCTTGGTGCTGTGATATTGCCCCTGATTTCCTGTTTCTGCATCCTAGTCCCTCTCTCCCTACCCTGCCCTCAACCCCACCACTGTACGCACCTCCCCTCAACATTTGCTTCTTCCTTCTGCAGTCCTGCGGCCTCTGAAACTCTCAGAAAGCAAAGAAGGTAATGGCACATGTGGCACGAGATTGTGTGTGTGTGTGTGTGTGTGTGTGTGTGTGTGTGTGTGTGTGGCGTGCACCTGTATGTAGGGACGGGGAGGACTTGGGGAAGTGATTATCACCCCTCCCTGGTGAAGTGCAGCCCTCCTCCATGAAGTGGCAGAGGGCAGAGTAACCAAGGTCCCGCTGCTCTCTTAGGACACAGATACGACAGGCTAAACCAGGACAAGAGCTTACTTCTCTCTCCTATAACCGTCTAAGATTAGGTAACATCAAGGCCACCAAAGTTCTGCGGCCAGCGTTCACTTACCTGGTTTCTGCCCTCTTCAACTTGAACCTAAAGTTCCCCAAGTCCAACATGCTCCAGCACCCATGCCCCGAAGCTGGGGGTGTGGGGAAGGAGAGGGGGACTGGTGTGTACATTTTTTTTCAGGGCTTAGCTAGAAATAGCTCCAGCAGTTTTATTTACATCCCATTGGTTGAAACATGTCACGTGATTTCTAACTCAAATGAGACTAGGAAGTGCAGTTTTCAGCTGGGCAGACCCCTGGTACATAGTTGGATAGTAAATGTTAGTAATCACTAGTATCCATATTATAACATTATCACATAACAAGTGGTTACATTACGTCAGTGTTTTTCAACCGCCTGTTGGCAAACCGGTCTGCCAAAAATTTCGAGCCAGTCTGTGGAAGAGTTAACTACCCTGATGTTGTATGAAGATCATAGACCCAGAGATCTTAGTGATGTTGTATATGCTCAGGGTGATTTCTTCCTTAGTGGTCCCTGAAATAATTTGCCTGTTTTCACCATTCCCCGAGTGTGTAAAAAGGTTGAAAACCATTGCGTTGGGAAATGGTCACTTGGAGGTTAGTTTGAGATTCTTTCTTCTTGAAAGTAACCAACAGCCACATCTCTGCATGTATGTTTGTATATAAATATGTGTATCTCTGCATGTGTTTCTGTGTACTTTGAACAAAATATTCCTTGATGGAGAACATGGCCACCAGATCTGAGTGGCTTCCACCCAGAAAGTCAAGGTTGGCTGCCAAAGGCTATGGAACCTGTAATCTTTTTTCACGTCACCTTGGGTCCCTGTTTGGAGCTCCTGGGTGCTCCTCCCTGGGTTAACTTTGCTCTGGCCCCAGCCTCTGGGCTTGCTGGACAATCACTGGGGAAGTCCCCAGGAGGTAGAGCTACTTTCCAGGGCAGACAGACCCCCAAAGAATGGGGAGGTCTGGCCTGGGTAACACATGCCCCATCCTCCTAAACGCTCCATTCAGGGCAGGGAGTGGGGTGAGGCCAGGGCTGCAGATCCATGGGGTGACCTCTGAACAGAGACAAGGAGCCAGGGGGAAGGAGAATCCCTACAGTGTGGCTGTTGGGGACATAGGAGTGGGAAAGGGTAGTTGGAAAGGGTTTCCTTGTAGCAGAGGGAAGTGGGCTAGGCAGGGGGATGAGAAGGGAAATGTGCCAGGCAGAGGGCTGCTGTGCCAGGCAGAGGGCTGCTGGGAGGGAAGTGTTAGGGTGAGTGGACCCACGGGGACTGAGATGCCCTTCGTGGTCTGCCTGACGCCTAGCTCCTGCGTTGTGTCCTTCGGGGCTTCAGGGCTTCCGGGCAGTGCTCAGCCCTGGGGACCCCTAGGCAGACATCTGTGGCCACTCTCACACACACTTCCCACCCTGAAGTGTGTGACCTTGTGCTCAGGGTTCTGGCAAACTCCCAAGAGTAGAACTCCTGTACCTAATGCTTCCCTCTCCCCCTTTCCTGTCATGAAATGCAGGTGATGGACAAGAAATAGCCTGACCATGAGGGCCAAGGAGCTGCTGCCCCTGTCCTGGGCCCCCACCTCTGACTACACTGGGGCCTCAGTGTGAGCCCTGGGCTGGGGCTTCCTTGCCCCCAACACATGGGTTCCACCTCAGTGGGTCTGCTTGTCCTACAAAGAATGCGATCCGCAGACCACCGGCGGCAGCCTCCCTTTTCCAATGGACGTGACTCCCAAGTCATTCTGCTGCCTTGTTTCTTGTGGACACATGATGCAGCCCACCCCACCCCCTTGTTCTTCCAGCAGACATGCCACATGAACATCTGGCTGCTGCCTTTCTTCTCTGACGACACTCTGCCTTATTTTTCCAAAGACGCCACACTCAGCCAGCCACTGCCTCCTCTCTCCAGTGGTCCTGATACACTAGTTCTCCCCCTTCTCAGCCTTCCTCGACCTGCTCGTGACCCCATGCCCTCAGGTTGGGCACTGCGACCTGGGTGCCTGCTTGAGTGCAGCGGTGCCTCCTCCTGCCTTCTCCTGCCCTGCCCTGGTCTTGGCCTCTCCTGCCCATCAGTGCAGAGACACACCAGTGCCCTGCTGAAACACTCACGTACGGACCTCCCCTGGTCCAGTCTCCTCCCTGGTGTCCTGGGCTGTGCCCTGTGAGTACCCCTCTGCCCACTTTCCCCCCAGGAAACATATGCTGGTCACACTGGGTCTCTGGGGGGCAGCTTCTGTCCCCCAGTGTTTTCCACCTTTTGTTTATCCATTCCAGTAATGCCCACTGAGCACACAGGGCATTGGCATTGTGTCAGATATGGGACCCTCCTTGAAAAGGCAGGCTGCTCCCTCAGGGGGGCTCCGGCCTTGCTCCCTATTGTGCTCTCAGCCACCTGGGTGCCTCAACCCCACCCCTGTCGCTACTGCTTGCCCATAGTGGTGGGGATGGACAGCATCCTGGACAGAGGGAGGGAGCCTCTCCCTGCCGCTGGCCAGAAGCTGATGGTTCCCCAACTGTCTTTCCATGGTGAGCAGGTAGATAGGCAGCCAAAACCTGATAGACCCCAAGAGCCCAGCAAAGGCGAAACCTGGGGCCACTGGGGTTGGGGATACAGCCCCTCCTCCTCCCCACCATGCTGCTATTCTGGGGCCGACGGCTCCTGACCTGTCTCTGGCCGGCCCCCAGCCTCTGGGAGAGTGAACTTCTGACGATGTTCTGATGTACCCCACTGACACATCTCCCTTTGACAGCTACAGAAGACATGGGGATTTCTAATTTAAATGTGGAACTCTGAGGAATTTCTTTAGCTGGGGGGTGTTTCTGGGGGAAAATAAATGCCTTTGTAGAAAGCTTTTTCTCTGCGAAGTGTGTAGAAATGGGGTGGGTGTCAGGACTCCGTGGGAAGGACCCTCTCCTGGACATGTGATCAGATATCCTTTCTCTCACCACCCTTACAGCACTGGGTCTTCAGAGCCATGTGGCCCCTCCTTGGCCTCAGTTTCCCTCTTGGAAAAGTGAAGTTGGCTGTGCGGAGAGCCAGGCTCTTGGGCTACTGTGTGGCACTTTGCCCACTCCTAAAACAGCCCCTGATTTCTTTGTCTTAAAAGCCTCCTCCCCTATGTTGGTTTAGGACCTCTGCTGATGGCCCATTTTGCAGATGGGAAAACTGGGACCCAGTGAGGAGCTGACATCAGGGAAGGAGTCCTGTTTTGGTTGACAGTGGAGTGGGCACCAGGCCTGAGTCAGAGGCCCAGGACCTCCTTCTGCCCGGTGACCCAGAGCAGGGTGTTACTCATATGAAAAGTAGGGCTGAAGGTTTCACCACTTTCCACCTCCAAAGACTGAAAAAAAGAGGGGAACATGGCAGGCAGACAGGAGTGCAGAGGGCCCGGTTCAGGGACGGGTGGGGTGGGGATAGCCTGTGGAGGGCCCTATAATCATTTGCCCCTGGGCCACTGAGTCTCAGCACCAGGCAGTGCAGGGGCAGCAGGAGGAGCCAGGGTTCACCGGGGGTCAGGACGCCTGACTTTTGTTCTTGGTTTTCACTATTAACTTGTGACTAAGTCCCTTGTACCTCTGAACCTTTATTTTCTTATCCATTAATTAGGGGCAACAAGTCCTCTTCTGAAATGTCTGTGATGTTCTTTATTGATCGAGGCACTTGCTATAAAGTAGATGACCCCGGGAGTGAGTAAGACGGTCACCCTGCCTAATGTACCACCACTGGTGTTAGAATCAAAAGGTCCAGGAGGGTCTCTGCCTTCATTTCCCCCACCCCACCTTGGGTTTGCTCACCTCACTGGGCTTTACCCACCTATAAGGAGGGATGATAGTAGTTCATTCCATAGGATCATTGTGAGGGTTGGACATGGAGGTGGGTAAGGGGATGCTGCCAACAATGGTGTGCGGGTCGCACAGGAGGGCTTTCCATCCCTGCAGTCCAGGCTGCACACTCCCACTCCCAGGACCAGTTTGTAGGTAGAGTGCCATGGCCCAGAACAAGCTGCCTGAATCTTGGTTTGCCCCCTCTATGGAATGGGTATGAATGCCAGTCCTTTTTCCTCCCAACAGAACTGGGTTAAGGAGTAGGCGTCATACTGCATCCAAGGCTAGTGGGAGTGACCCAGCAGGTGAGGGGCTCAAGGGAAGGGCGGGGGCCACTGAGATCCTGGGGACAAATGTCCCAGAGAAGAGTATTTTTAGCTTCTCTTTCTGGGCAAAGCTCCAATTCCTGCATTTTAATGGAGAAATAATTCTCACAGTGCAACAAGCTGTAGCCTGCAGGTGCCACATGCATATTAAAAAGGGGACAGAGCAAGGTTGCATTTGCCTGGCTCAAGGTATGACTGGAATTCACTTTCAGGATCATTTGTCACCAAGGCTGTGAAGACCAATTAGGGCACCACTCAGAGGGAGGGGTCGGGTGGGAGTGAGACAGTGTGACCAGGGGCCCTGAGTCACCCTCCCTCTCTACCTGCTTGTCTCCTTCAGATGCTCAGCTTCTGCTAACAGGAATGAACAGTGCTTTCCATGGGGCCTGTGCGGTGGGGGCACCTGACCTTGCTCATCCCAGTGGCGGTTGTCATGTGGGATGCTGGTCTGTGTGGGCCAAGGAGCCAAGGCCCTGGACTGTGAGCCGGGAGATGTCCACACATCCCATTGCAAAACCCAAGTTTTAAAATGAAACCAAAATTTGCCACCAGTAGCCAAAACCCAGGCCTCCAAGGGCAGGGAACCCACAGAGAAACCAGAGCTGGCATGGATGGGGGTAGGAGGCAGCAGATTCAAAGGCTACAAATGCAAACGACAGAGGCATGGCGAATATGCTGGTCTTCCCCTCCACCCCCCTACTCATAGGGAAACACCATAAGGGTTTGCTGTCCTTCCAGACTTTTCCCCAGGTTACAAATTTACAAAAATGAAATCATACCTATGATTCTGCCACTTTTCTTGTTTGTGTTTTCTTTCCCATTTCCCCAGGACAGCTCTTCTGTTTCTTTACCTTTTAAATTGAGGTGTAACATTCATCTAGTGTTTATTTTTTTATTTTTACTTTTTAAATTAAGTGCAAGCAGGGGAAGTAGAGAGACAGACTCCCACATATGCCCCAACCGGGATCCATGTGGCAAGCCCCCTATGGGGCAATGCTCTGCCCATCTGGGGCCTTGCTCCATTGCTCAGCAACAGCTATTTTTAGCACCTGAGGGAGAAGCAATAAAGCCATCCTCAGTGCCCTGGGCAGAGGTGGATTTAACATCAGGTGCACTGGGTGCGCACCCTGGGCCCCGACTGCTGAAGGGCCCTGTAAAATCCCAACTTGACACTTTTTTCTAATGACACCAAGTTTGATTTGATATGTACAATTATAACATTAATAGAATAGAATATTTTTTTATTTACTTAAAAAATGGTTAACATGTATTTTTATTTTTCCTGTCTCTCTCTTTTTTAAGGGGCCCAATATTTTCTTCTGCGCCTAAGGCCTCAACCGACCTTAATCCACCTCTGGCCCTGGGCCAACTCACTTGAGTCACTCAAGCCATGGCTACTGGAGAGAGAGAGAGAAAGGGGAGGGGGAGGGGTGGAGAATCAGATGGGCATTTTTCCTCTGTGCCCTGACCAGGAATCAAACTGGGACATCACTTGCTGGCTGATGCTCTACCACTGAGCAAACTGGCCAGGGCCACATCTAATCTTTAAAAGATACTTGTTCTCAGTGGATAGCTCCTTGAATTTTCACACAAATATGTCTACTCATGTTGCTGTCACCCAGGTCAAGATATAGAACACTTTCAGAATCCAGAATCCTCTCCCCTGCTTCTACCCCCAGCATCAGTCTGCAACTGCACCAGAGGTCCTGTTGCTTCCACCATGGGTTCATTTTGCTTGTTCCTTAACTTCATATAAGTGGAACTCCGTAATACATACTATTTTGTGTCCAGCTTCTTGCAAAGGCCTCCCTCCTATTTAAATCAGTATCTCATAGGACTACTGTTCTAGAATATATTTTGCCAGTTGCTATATGTAATTTAGACATAAATAATGCTGACTTATGCTAGAGTTTCTATAGTATGGAGCCCAAGAAGTGGGCCCTTGGGGCTACAGGCATGTGCATTTTATTTTTACTTACTTTTAAATTGATTTTATAGAGAGAGAAAGAAAAAGTGAGGGAGGAGCGGGAAGCATCCATTTGTAGTAGTAGTTGCTTCTCATATGTGCCTTGACTGGGCCAGCCTGGGGTTTTGAACTGGTGACCTCAGCGTTCCAGGTCGATGTTTTGTCCACTCTGCAGATTAGGCAGGCCTGTGCAATTTAAATATTGGTAGAGTTGCCTATTGTTTGGGCTCCCTTTTTTTTTGCCCAGTCCTTGTGGCAGCAAGAATGTGAAGCAAAGAATATTTAGGGCCACTAGCAAAATTGATTACAGACAAGGCAGTAAAGGTGCTGGGAATTCCCACCCCTAGCTGGTCAAGGCCTGATGCAGCAGCAGATGGGCCTGTAGTCATCTCTTCCTCTCCCACCTGGTCTGGACCGCTTTCTCTTTCAGCATCTGTCCTGCGGCGTCAGACACCTCAGTTCCCCAGGAGCTAGCTTCACCTTTCTGGGACCCCATTCGTAGAGGTGAGTGTATCTCCCTGTTGCGGGATAAGGTAGTCTGTCAGAGTGCATTCTGGGCCAGGAACATCTGACCACAATGGATGGGGGTGGCTCATGGGCACCTCCCCTGGCGCAAGTTAAATCTCCTGCATTTGCTGTCTGAGGACATCCTTAACCTGCCATCTAGCTGCACCAGCTCCAGGTAATTATGGTGACAATATTTCACCACTAATGAGGTGATGCTTGTTAGAGCACAGGAAACCCTGAGCCCCATGGGCAATCAGAGTGCCTGTGGCCTTTGTCCCAGCCTTTCCCTAGCATCTGAGCAGCAATATCACCCCTCACCACACCACCTCTCTGAGCTGGTATGATTTTTCCACCCCACTGCCACGCTCTGCACATGTCCCACCATTGTCCTTTTAGATTGAGACCCTGGCATGGATTGTAGTATTTCAGCTCATAATTGATCAGCCTCTCACCTCCTTGATCCTGAGTACCATGCTCCTTGAGATATAGCTCTGGGTCCCATTGATCCTGTTGTTCTTAACCCCAGCTGCACATTAAAATCACTTAGGGGATTTTTAAAGATAGAGGTATCTGGGTTCCATCCCTAGAAGTTCTGGTGCAGTTGGTTGAGATCATCACTAAATATTTCATGGGCATCTCCCAGAGGCTCTTGCTGTCGTAACCGAGTTAGTGCAAACTAGGACTCAGAGGGCAACCCTGAGACCAGGTACCTGAGATGAGCCAGCTGTTCTCAGTGATCCCAGAATCAGACCAAGAAATGTTTTTATTTTCTCAATAAAGGGTGCACAGAAAGTCCAGGTGCAAGGAGTTCTGAGGGACACTAGCACGGTCAGTGTGGAGAAGAGGGGGCTGTGCCCTGCACCATGGGGCCCAGGGGAAAATAGGAATTCCAAGTCCAGTGGTGGGATTCAAATAACTAAACCACTTCTCTGCCCTAATGACTGTTTTAAGTAAAAAAAAATATACTGAAAGATGGTTTATTATTTCATGCATTTAATACTTAAATAAGAACAATAAAAGAGGTACACAAAACTAGATTATGTTATAAGAAAGAGTTTTAAAATACTAATGGAAAAATATTATGCCTGACCTGTGGTGGCGCAGTGGGATAAAGCGTCGACCTGGAACACTGAGGTCGCCAGTTCGAAACCTTGGGCTTGCCTGGTCAAGGCACATATGGGAGTTGATGCTTCCTGCTCCTCCCCCCTTCTCTCTCTCTCTCTCTCTCTCTCTCACTCCTCTCTCTCTCTAAAAATCAATAAAAAAATACTAATGGAAAAATATTAAATAACACCTGACAAAAAAACAATAAAACTGTTATCCCATATTTCCATATTGCCTTATAAAATCTTCTTAGGGCCCTAAGGTGTTGGCTCATATACATGTTAAAGTATAGGTAATTAAACCCCTATTGGTAAGATTGGTTTAATTGGATTCAAAGGTATAATAAGTTTTATGAAATGAATAAATAAATATAAGCATAGTTTCATCAGATTTTTTTCAGCTATGGATGGAATGAACATTACTACGGGGGCTTAGAATACGCTGTTGCACAGATGAACGTTAAAAAAGAGTATAAGGGCCTGACCAGGTGGTGGCGCAGTGGATAGAGCGTCGGACTGGGAGGACTGGGATGCGGAAGGACCCAGTTTCGAGACCCCGAGGTCGCCAGCTTGAGCGCGGGCTCGTCTGGCTTGAGCAAAGAGCTCACCAGCTTAGACCCAAGGTCGCTGGCTCCAGCAGGGGGTTACTCGGTCTGCTGAAGGCCCGCGGTCAAGGCACATGTGAGAAAGCAACCAATGAACAACTAAGAAGTCGCAACGCGCAACGAGAAACTGATGATTTGATGCTTCTCATCTCTCTCCGTTCCTGTCTGTCTGTCCCTGTCTATCTCTGCCTCTGTAAAAAAAAAAAAAAAAGAGTATAAGGAATGTAAATTTGTGATTTAACCCAGGCGCTCACCTTAGAGAGAACCCTGATTACAAGTGCCATTTTAACAACCAGTTCGCCAAACTCAACAAAAACTTAGGTATCATTTCTGCTGAACGGGTGCAAACCGGCTGAATCCCACCACTGCCCGAGTCCCTGCCCTCTGTCAGACCAGCACCCAGGCTCTGGAGGAGGAAGGAAGGATGGGGCACCGTGGACAATGGCTCAGTCCCTCTCAGTTCAGTATAGAAAATGAGGGGCTGTTCCCCTCCGGCCTCCCCGTGTTTCTCTCCTTTGTCATCCAAGGCCTCCAGATATGCACACTCATGTGTCTGGTTCTGGCTCCTCTCACTTTAGCACTGTGTTCTCTATCTGGCAAGGGCTAACGTCTGCCTCGGTCACCATCGTTACACGCATGTGCCAGGTACAGGAAGGCTGACTCAGTGCCCCCCCCTCCCGCCTTCTTCTCTCCTTGTCTCAAATTCGCTTCTGCTCCGGAGTACCCTGGGGTCACTACTGTCCTGCAGACCAATGATATCCAGAGGGACCAGAGTAAAGCCTCTCCCCTCTGCAGTGCCCCCCACAGCCCTCCTGCAGGGTCTCTAGCTGCGAGTCCTTCCTCGGGCTCAACATTTACCTAGCTGGCACTTACCTATAATTCACGGGCTCTCAGGCTCCCTTTCTGCCTCCCGTATTTTAATATTCTTTCCTAAACATGTCCTGCAAAATGTGGCCCCTAGTTGAGTGGTGTGGGCGGGAGGAACGACATGCATCTCTGCCAGCCACTGAACCAATATTTTGCCTCATTTGCGAAGATATTTTAGTGTAACTTGCCGCTAATGAATGGATGTACCACATCTTGTTCCTCTAGCTTTTGCAATAGCTTTGCAGCACATGTGCTCACCACGGTAGCTTGAGCAAACATTGTGGGAACCCAAAGCCAGTTGGTTGCTAAGAGAGCTTAGCCCCCTGTTTGCCCATGCTAAGGGCCTTGGTGACCCCAAAGGCTTGGCTAGGGTGCTGATTGCCTTGGTCCTTTAAATGCCATCCTTCTGAGTGTCCCCTGCCCATTGTGGCCAAGAAGATCAGGATTGGTCCCAAGACAGACTATGCCAGCAGTCAGGGATTCTGGGGCCTCTGGTGTTTGTGGAACAGGCTCCACAGTATAGGGAGAGAGGTGTGTTCTGCTGTGTCAGGAGGATGGGTGATGAGGAGAAGGGGACAGAGGCGACCTCTGGGGGAAGAAGTTGCATGGACCCATTTCAGTCTTGGTTATAAGCTTGGCTTGGGCTCTTCGCCTCGTCTACCCGTCTCCTCTGCTCGTGCAAATCATACACACACCCTCCCTTATATCACACAGTCTGACTGCACCTGGCTTCGCAGCCGGGACAGGGCAGTGGCTCCTTCCCTGTTCTCCGGGAGTCCATCTCCTCCCCAGAGCAGGTCTGCATTTGCCTCCCACCCCTCAGCCCAGTGCCAGCAGGAAGTCCCCAGACCACATCCATTCAGTCTCTGAATGGGAAGGACCAGCTGAAGTTGAAATCAATATCCTTGAAAATAGGATTTCCCAGCAAATTGGATAATGAAATCAAGGCTGCCAAAAGGTGCTTAACCTACTTAAAGCAGCGATCTATTTTTAAAATCTCATAGAAGCCCCTATTTGCTCCTAAACAGTGGATGGGGTAATTGCAAAGTCACTCTCTATGTTTACCAGAGAAGGCTCCCTAAGCTCTGTTCGCCCACCTTCTGTGCTCTGTGTGGAAGACTAGTGCCTGCTGACCCATGGGGAGCTGAATGCTGAGACCTTCTGTGTTATTGCACCTGTGCAATGGAGTCAAGAGGAGTACCCCCCCTTCCCTGGTAGACTGATGTGGAAAGCGATCACCCAGGGGACAGAGGCTCCATGGGGTCACCCCACCTGCACTCACAACACAATGTGAATGGATTAGTGTGAGCAGGTGGCATCAGGTTCAGCCTGGACAGAGCAGAGAGATTTGCCTTGTGACCAACAGAGGGGGGCCAGGCAGTGAGACAGGGTGTTTGGAGGTGGGGGAAGGTGCATAGGACAGAGATGGGGGCTGGAGGATGGTTCACAGCTCAGAGGAAGAGGGCAATAGAGGAGCCCCAGGCTCGTGAGGAAGCATGGCCCCTGGGTCCCAGCAGAGCAGGTCTATGTCATCCTGTGGCCTGCAGATCAGTTCTGCTGTCTTGAGGTTTAATTGGCTTGCTGGCTTTGGTTCGGGGAAGAGAAAGAGGCTCTCAAGGCGAGGAGCTGTGTCACAGGCAGTCATGGTGTCTCCCTCTTGGCCCCACCCGTGTAAGAGAGCCAGTGGGGCAGCAGGCAGACACCATTCTTACCCCTCTCCAGGCCCCAAGCTGGCTCTGCTGCCGGCTGGAGTAGGGCGAGGGTGGCCGGGGTGTTCCTGGAACCATTTGGCTGGCTCTGAGTACCTGCCCTGGTTCTGCTCTCCTGGATGATCTGACAGGCCCCAGATAGGTTGTGAGCAGGAGAGAGGGAAGGGTCAGGGGGTGGGGGAGAGAGCCAAGGGCAGCAGCTACTGAGCTAGAACTGTCAGCCTGCCCAGGAGTGACCTCCTGCTTCTTCTCCATTGCATCACTGAGTTCTGAGAAGGGGAGCAAAGCTCAGAGGAGGACCAGAAGTCCCTGCTCTGTGTCCGTAGAACTCTGATATGTAACCTTATGGGGTTTGATCCAGGGACAAGGATGTGTGCATTTGCCCAGCCTATTCCTGTGAGGGGTGGGGCAGCCCCGAGAGTGGGCTCTGCCTTTCTGCCACCCCACAGCTTCAGCCCCTCTGAAGAGTCAAGGTTTCATTGGTGGCAGAGGCAGTGGGACCTCACAGGGCACCTCCCCTCCCACCCTCAGCTGCTTCTGCTCTGCTCCTGTGGTTTTTCTAATAAACACTTTAAAAAAATAAAATATTTATGAAGGCAACTTCAGTGGAGTAGCACAACACTGCCTTAAAATGAGTTTCTTCTGATAGGTAACTTTGGTGTAAGCTCCGATTTCCAAGTGCCTCTGGGCAGGCCCACGGGGGAAGCCCCAGGGCGGGCCCTCAGGGATCTTTCCTAGTGAGCTAAGAAGAGGGTATCCCTTCCTTCTCGGTGGGAAGGGGCAGGCCTGGCGGCAGGTGAGGAGGTGTGACAGTTGGGCTGGGCTCAAAGAATAGATTCTCAGAGGGAAGGGGTCCAGAGAGTGAGGAGACCAGCTGAGGCTTTGGAAGAACTGACAGCAAGGGAGGAGGCTGAAAACTGCGAGTTCTCTGGAACCATGGACAGCACTCCAAGCTCTGCCCCTGGGTGACAAAAAAGCCAGGGAGCTGGGAGCTAGGACTCTCGGGTCAGTGCCTCCATCTTTTTGATAGGAGTGGGGAAGGCTGTGCTCTAGAAGGCAGCAGTAGATGTTGTGGGCTGATGAGCGGGGCCACTGAACAGGTGGTGGCTGAGCTCAGCTCCTCCCTATCAGCCGTAGGAGGAAAGGCTATCAGAGCAATATTTGG
The DNA here is from genome assembly GCF_036850995.1 of Saccopteryx leptura. Classification (NCBI taxonomy): domain Eukaryota; kingdom Metazoa; phylum Chordata; class Mammalia; order Chiroptera; family Emballonuridae; genus Saccopteryx; species Saccopteryx leptura. The sequence goes on from NC_089508.1 coordinate 127,339,425, forward strand.
TTGTGTACATGTTGGGGGTGGGATTTGGGGCCTGCAGCTGCCCCCAGATTTGCTTGTCTGGCCTTTGAAATGCCAAGGAGTCCTGCCTGCCCTTCTTGCATTCACCTCTGTTCTGCCTGCTCACTTCAGCAAAAATGGACCTTCCCACCCTCCTCCTGTGCAGGTGGGGAAATAGATGCTCCGGTCTAGATCCCCACCCTTCCCCAGGGAGAAGGAGATTCCCTGTCCTAAATCTCTGCAGTGTGGATGGAGGGGAGGGCCTGAAGGAGAAATTTGGGGAGGAGGGTTCTATCCTCATCCCACGCATCCCCAGAAATGTCTCTTTCTAACAAAAACTGTTTTCATCACCATTGCCTAAAGCCCAGAGCAGCTCTAATTATAGGCTGGAATCTGACAGGAAGCATTTTAATTATTAATTTGAAGTGTGCTGAGTGTCAGGATGGAGGTCATCCTGTCTGTTGAAACCTCATCGGGAATACCTCAGGCCACCCAGTTTTATGGTTTCAGGTCTTACACTTAAGTCTTTAATTCATTTTTAGTTTATTTTTGTACATGGTGTAAGAAAGTGGTCTAGTTTCACTTTTTTTTGTAGGTAGCTGTCCAGTTTTTCCAACACACTTTATTAAAGAGACTGTCCTTACTCCATTGTATATTGTTACCTCCTTTGTCATAAATTAGTTGATCATATACGTGAGGTTTATTTCTGGGCTCTCTGTTCTGTTCCATTGATCTTTGTGTCTGTTTTTATGACAGTACCATACTATTTGATTATTATAGCATTGATTAATAAAGTAGTGTAGTTTTAGATCAGGATGTGTGATACTTTTGACTCTGTTCTCTTTCTCAAGATTATTTGACTACTTGGGTCTTTTGTGGTTTTGTATAAACTTTAGGATTATTTGTCCTAGTTCTGCGAAAATACTATTGATATTTTATAGGGATTGCATTGAATCTAGGGATTACTTTGGGTAGTATGAACATTTAAAAATGCTAATTCTTCCTACTCTTTATTATTATTATTATTAAGTGAGAGGTGGGGAGGCAGGGAGGCAGAGAGACAGATCGGCATGTTCCCTGACAGGGATCCACCCAGCAAGCCCCCTACAGGGTGATGTTCTGCCTATCTGAGGCCACTGCTCCATTGCTTGGCAACTGAGCTATTTCAGTGCCTGAGGCAAGGCCATGGAGCCATCCTCAGTGCCCAGGACCAAATTGCTTGGACCATTAGAGCCATGGCTGCTGGAGGGGAAGAGAGAGAAGGGGGAGGAGGTGGGGTGGAGAAGCAGATGGCCACTTCTTCTGTGTGCCCTGACCGAGAATCAAACCCGGGATTTCCACACACCGGGTCAATGCTCTACAACTGAGCCAACCAGCCAGGGCCTCTTCCTACTCTTGAGAATAATATATATACTTCCATTTATTTGTATCTTCTTCGATTTTTTTCTCCTTCAATATTTTATAATGTCCTAGTACAGGTCTTTTGCCTCCTTGGTTACATTTATTCTTAAGTATTTTATTTATTTTTTGTAATTGTAAATGAAATTATTTTTAAAATTTCACTTTCTGATAGTTTGTTATTGGTTTATAAAAATGCAATTGATTTCTGAATGTTAATTTTATATCCTGCTACTTTCCTGAATTTATTTACCTGTTTGAATAGTTTTGTGGTAGAATCTTTAGGATTCTCTATATATAGCATAATGTCAGTGGAAAATAATGACAATTTTGCTCCTTAATTTCCAATTTGGATGCCTTTTATTTTTTTTTTCTTGTATGATTGCTACGACTAACACTTCCAGCACTCCGTTGAGTAAAGGTGGTAAAAGTGGGCACTCCTGTCTTGTGTGTGATCTTAAGGAAAATGCTTTTAGCTTTTCACCATTAAGTATGATGTTGGCTGTGGGTCTGTCATATATGGACTGTATTATGTTGAAGTATGTTCTCTCTTTTCCCACTTTGCTGAGAGTTTGTTCCATAAGTAAATGCTGGATTTTGTCCAGTGCTTTTTCTGCCTCTGTTGAATTGTTATATGATTTTTCTCCTTAATTTCTAATGTGATGTATAACATTAATTGATTTGCAGATATTAAACAAAGCTTGCATCCTGGGAATAAATCCCACTTGATCATGGTGTATGATCTTTTTAATGTATTGGGTTTTTAAAAAGATTTTATTTATTGATTTTACAGAGGGGGGGTGGATCTTTGAGAGACTTTAGGAAAGTCCACAGCATGAGCCTAGGTGGGAGTGGGAGGGTGTCTGCACTGCCTTCTCTCTTTATTTATTTATTCATGACAAACAGCTGCTGAAAGAGGTTTGGTCGATGCTTAGTTGGGTTAGGTGGGGTCTCAGGGCAGGCTGCGCAGGGCTAGTCAGGTTGATGATGACTCAGATTTGGCATCCACCTGCTGGCCTGGTCGTGGGAGAACTCAGCAAAGGTAATAGCTTCTGCTAGCATTTCTTTCTGGAAGAAAGCTGTCCCTGCAGCCCTTGCCTTGAAGGCAGACAGTTCATCTTCTCTCCATATGTCCCTGGGACTTTCTGAGCTGCTGTGCCTTTGCTGGCACTTAGAGTGAGTGTGTGGCGAGAGGGGAAGGCTTGGGCTTTCTTTCTTTTCTTTCTTTCTTTCTTTCTTTCTTTCTTTCTTTCTTTCTTTCTTTCTTTCTTTCTTTCTTTCTTTCTTTCTTTCTTTCTCCTCCCTTCCTTCCTTCCTTCCTTCCTTCCTTCCTTCCTTCCTTCCTTCCTTCCTTCCTTCCTTCCTTCCTTCCTTCCTTCCTTCTCTTCTTCTTCTTCTTCTTCTTCTTCTTCTTCTTCTTCTTCTTCTTCTTCTTCTTCTTCTTCTCCTTCCTTCCTTCCTTCCTTCCTTCCTTCCTTCCTTCCTTCCTTCCTTCCTTCCTTCCTTCCCTCCCTCCCTCCCTCCCTCCCTCCCTCCTTCCTTCTTTCTTCTTCTTCCTTCCTTTCCTCCCTCCCTCCCTCCCTCCTTCCTTCCTTCTTCTTCTTCCTTCCTTTCCTCCCTCCTTTTCTCCCTCTCTCCCTCCCTCCTTCTTTCCTTCCTTCCTTCCTTCCTTCCTTCCTTCCTTCCTTCCTTCCTTCCTCCTTACTCCCCTCCCTCCTTCCCTCCCTCCCTCCCTCCCTCCCTCCCTCCCTCCCTTCCTTCCTTTCTTTTTTTTTTGGTTTAATTTCTGTTTATTGATTGATATTAGAGGAAGAGAAGGGGGGAGGGAGAAAGAGAGACATCAATTTGTTGTTCCACTTATTTATGTATTCATTGGTTGACTCTTATACGTGCCCTCGCTGAGGATTGAACCTATAACCTTGGTGTAATGGAACAATGCTCTAACCAGCTGAGCCACCTGGCCAGGGCTTAGAGTCTATGCTCGAACCCTTTAAGAGGACATCCATGTCTACAGCAGCCTTTTATCTCACCAGAATGGAATCCCCACTGGTTTCAACAGCAGCTGTGGTGGGGGTTCCTCTTCTGGTACTGGTGGGGCTGGGGAACTGAGGTGAGGCTGGGACCCTTTGCTCCCCCAGGGGGATCTCCACAGCTAAGAAATTCCTCCTGATTCTTCACCATCACCCGTGGGTGTGGGACCAGCTCGTTCTGTGACTCTGCCCATCCTACCTATCTGGTTGTGGCTTCTTATTCATATCCTTAGTTACAGGACTTCTGTTCAGTGAGGTGGCTCTCTAGGATGATTGTTCTATACTTTAGTTGCAATTTTGATGGAGTCACAGAAGGAAGTGAGTACGGTGCTTCTACCTACTCCGCAATATTGACCATAAATAAAATATAACAAAACTGTGGTGGGGGGGCAAAACAGGCGTGCGGGTCAACAATTTGCAACCTCTGGATAGGAAGAGAAATGCTCAGGGAATTGGAGGGTGAGTCAGGTAACTGTGGCCTGGGAGTGGGGGGGGGGTGTCTGCACTGCTTTCTCTTTCTTTCTTTCTTTCTTTCTTTCTTTCTTTCTTTCTTTCTTTCTTTCTTTCTTTCTTTCTTTCTTTCTTATTATTTTTTTTACAGAGACAGAGAGTCAGAGAAAGGGATAGACAGGGACGGAGAGATGAGAAGCATCAATCATTAGTTTTTCATTGCGCATTGTGACACCTTAGTTGTTCACTGATTGCTTTCTCATATGTGCCTTGACCGTGGGCCTTCAGCAGACTGAGTAACCCCTTGCTCGAGTCAGCGACCTTGGGTCCAACCTGGTAAGCTTTTGCTCAAACCAGATGAGCCCACGCTCAAGCTGGTGACCTCAGGGTCTTGAACCTGGGTCCTTGGCATCCCAGTCCGACGCTCTATCCACTGCGCCACCGCCTGGTCAGGCTGCACTGCCTTCTTCGAGGTTCAGGAGTACCTCTCTCTTCGAGAGAGCAGGAGGGGTACAGTAACGTGACAGGTGAGCCAGCACCTGGAGACTGGGTTTCTACGTGCTTTTAAGGGGTTGCAGAAGGATGCCCTGCTGGGCCACAGTCTTTGATACAGATGCAAAGGGACAGGAGAGGGTGCAGCCTGAGCAGGGGACAGAGGGCTGCAGGCTGGTACGTGAGCTTGAGCTGTTCTGGCAGGGAGTCAGGTCTGATCAGGCATGGCAGACAGCATGGCCTGGGGTCTCCCTGGCTAGGATAGCTGGGGACAGGAGCAGTGGGAGAGGCAGGTGGTGATGGTGGCTAGGTCTCCAGTCAGGACTCACGGCAGGCAGGTGGGGGCATAGTCCGGTCTCATCAGGATCTCAGCTAGCTTATCTGGAGTGAGGCAGTGAGGCCCCAGTGTCCTCACCGTCTCTGGGGAAAGAGCAGTTCAGGGAGAATGCCTGCATGAGGGATGTTTAACCTACTTGTGAGGCACAAGGATTTCCAAGGGATTTAGCATACCTTTTTCCCTTACCAATGTGTAGTTATGTGCTGGTCATATCTGTTCACAACAGCGGGTCCCTGTTTACTGAGCTCTCTCAAATCTAGCCTCCCACTTCAGACTAGACAGGAAACCCCCATTCCTTCTCCCACAGTCAAGAGGACGGAGTGGCTCTAAGAGGCTAAGGGACTCTCAAGTCCCCTGTGCAGCACTCACATCTTTCCCACCTGTACCCTCTGCTTCGGCAGGGCCTCTCTCTAGTCCTTGTATGGCCACCCCAGCCATTTTTGGACCAAATGCCCTTAGTTTCCACTTCTAGGTGTCCAGGTTCTACTGTGTTGCCAAGGAATTTCATTTCAGTTCCCTCCTCCTCCCAGAAGCCTTCCTAAGATATACTCCAACTCTGAACCCAAAGCCAGTTCAGCCCAGACCAGAAAGGGCTTGAGGGCAGCCTAGTCTTCCAGGTTCTATCACTAAGACGAGAAGAGGAAAGGACACTGGACTTGGAGCTGTTTGGGCTGGTTGTCTAGTCAGTGCCCCACACCCACAAGGAACTGGAGATGAGTTCTAGGAGTTTGGACTAATGCTTCCAGGGGCCTGACCCGCGGTGAGCACTGCTCAGTGGTGCTGAGGGCAAATCTGAACTCCAGCAAGGCCTCTGTTTGTAGGGGCTCTAGGTCCCCTGAAGTGAGGAGTGTGGTAAGCAGGGCAAAGTCTAGGTCCAGGTTCTGTTCCTGCACAAGGGCTGGTTATTCTGGGCATGATAATACACTTTCCTGAGTCTCTGTTTTCTCATGTGTTTAATTGGTAATTGTCTGGGTTACTTGGAGGGTTGCTTTAAAGCAGGTAAGATAATTTATGTAAAGTGCCTAATGCATCAAATTATAGGTGTTCCAGAAATAGCAACTCTTACATAGTATAAATAATAAATAATAGTAATCCCAAATCTTCGCCAATGTCTGACTGTGCAACTTTGAAACAAATTCCTTATTAGTCCATCAGCTTTCTCACCTTAATGAAGATTGTGGGTCATCCATTTATTCAATAGATAATTATTGAGCAACCTATTATGTGTTGGGCACAACTACATCTGTCACTTAGTGTTAGTTAAAAGACATGACACTGGGCTTGGCGTCTATAAGGTGGCCAATAAATGTCAGTTTTCTTACTCAAGTTGTAGCTGGAGGATGGGAGCTGGTGGGGGTGGTGAGGGGCAGTGTGAGGGTCAGAGAGTGGGAACTTAGGAAGGGTAGTGTGGAGGTCCGGACCTACTTAAATTTCCAGCTCCCCTTGACCCTTTTCCCTTCCACTGACAGGGCCCCACTTTGTCCCTAAGGGTGGGGGATGGTGCTGGGGTCTCAGAATAGTTTGCCCCCCTTTCTGCTCCATAGTCCCATTGGACCTTTGTAAGACTGGACAGTGTGTCCCTTGCCTGTAGAGTGGAGACAGCAGGGTCTCCTCATTCTCAGACATTGGAAACACTGCTACAATCTTGTCCCGTGAAACTGGTGTCAGGCTGCGAACCCCTCTTCACTCCCCCCATACCCCAGGGTGGTCTCCTCACCAAGCTGGCCTTATGTCTCATGTTCCTGGCTTCTCTCCCAGGGACCACAGGCTGCTCACACCACCACCTCTGGCTTCTCAATGCTGAAACCCTACACCCCTTTGCTTGGAGTTTGTCTGGCTGCAAGGTCACACACGACCAGACCCTCCCAGGAGTGCTGGGTATGTGTGGGTACATGCACAACCAACATGAGATCTGGCACATGGGAGGTCTGCAATGAAAGCTGATTGAATGAATGTCCCCTCTGCAAATGGGGCTCATTCATTCATTCATTCATTCAACAAACATTTATTGAACGCACAATTTATTTGGTGCCAGGACCTTTAGTAGTGGCCAAGTTCTCCAAATACTGAATGGCATTTGCAGGTTTCCTGCTCCCAACACCCACACCCCACAAAGGCCCACCTGGTTCTCAGCCCCTCCTTGCCCCCAGAGGCCAGAGCACTCTGTCCACCATTGACTGGACTATAGCATATGTTTGAGTGCCAGGTCAAACTGAGTTTGGGATCAAACTCTGGTGCCATATCTATCCTTTAGACAAGTTGTGAACTCAAAGCCTCAATTTCCACATCTGGAAAATGGGTATAAATATAATCTCACATTTCCTGTGAGGACATAAATGCAATAAGACATATGCTTAGAACATGCCCAGTGCATAGTGCATGTCCAGTGAACAGAACTGTCTTGTTGGCTCCCTCTGTCTCACAGCACCTGTCTGCCTCCTCCACATCACCAGATGTCACAGCCTGAGCTCACAGTGGTCGGTAGAATAAAACTTCCTGAAAACAGGGAGGTCTGGTAGGGCATCCTGGGAGAGGGAACCCAGAAACCAGAGGTGGCAAGAGCAGGCAGCGCCTACCTGACGGAGTAGGAAGGTCTAGAACAGGGGTCGGGAACCTATGGCTCGTGAGCCAGATGTGACTCTTTTGATGGCTGCATCTGGCTTGCAGACAAATCTTTAATAAAAAAAAATAACGTTAAAAATATAAAACATTCTCATGTATTACAATCCATTCATTTCCAACCACTCATGTTCATGGTTGCAGGTGGCTGGAGCCAATCACCGCTGTCCTCCGGGACAGCACCAAATTTTTATTGGATAATGCGTAATGTACACAGGTCGTTATATGGCTCTCATGGAATTACATTTTAAAATATGTGGCGTTCATGGCTCTCTCAGCCGAAAAGGTTCCCGACGCCTGCTCTAGAGGAAGTCCCAGGATGGCTGTGTCTGCTTCCAGGATGGGGAGCTCACTACCCTGAAGCCAAGTATGCTCCTGCAGCTCAGACAGTCACAGTTCCCTGAGTCAGCAGCCACGTTCTGCATTTCAAGTTGTAAGAAAGCCGCAGGGATCCACCCCTCTGTCAGGCCCAGACTGGTTATGGTGTAAAACAAAGGCAGCCAAGTACTTTCCAGGCCTTTGAGAATCTATACCCACCTCAGTACCCACTCCCCGTTCCTCCAGGACACCCTAGCACTACTGCCCCATTTGGGGCAAGTCACCAGGTAGTAGATGTCAGCCGTGGCCACATGTAATCACACAGCAGAGTGGGGCGGGGTATCCCAGGAGAGGACAGCGTCTTCCCTAGGGCTCTCTCAGATTCCTCCAGGTGAGACGGTGCTCCCTGCAGACAGTTTTTCCTTGACTGCTGTAAAGCTGAGAGACTGGAATTCTATAAACAGCCTCGCCATTGGAGAGCAAAAGTGAGTCCCAAAGCCAGGTATGCCCATACCTGGGCAGGGCCTGCCTGGCCTGCCCATTGTCATGGTCAGGCAGGGAAGGACCCAGCTGGCCATCCCTCAGGGAGCCCCTTGCATTCCTCATTTGAGCCATGGTCCTATCGCTCATAACCACCACTGCCCCAGAGCGTCCTGGGGCTGAGAGGGGAGCTCAGACCTCTTGCTCTCAGGCCTGAGCATTACCAGTTAGTCATGATCTCCTGCTCTGGATTTCTGCCCTAGATACTGCACCTTGGCTGGCTCTTTAAGGCCCGAGGGGTGACCCCAACACTGCAGAGCCTCCTAAGCCAGGCTTGTCTCCGGCATCAGCCCCAGACTGGCCGGCACAGTCTGCCTCCTACCTCAGGGCTGGGCAGCTCCCTTCTGATGGGCTCTCCCAGGATCCCAAGCGTGGAGCAGAGATCCCTGACAGTCTTCAGTGGGCTGTGCCTCTGTCTTCACTGAACGTGCAGTAGGGACACCCTAAGCAGTGACCCTTACACTGCCATGGCCATCCTCCTCTGAGCCAGTGGGAGGGAGACCATCAAGCTGTGGCCCAGGGACAGCTCCCAGCAGATGGCAGTGGCTTCTTTCCCTCCCAGCTTAGGGCTCCCGGCTCTGGAAAAAACTAGAATCTGAATTGAGGTCCCATTGACCACAATACCTGTCCAGTGGTTGGCATTTGCCAAGTGCTTTCACAGTCCCCACCCTGCTGAATCCCCATAGCAGCTGGTGAGATAAATGAACACTGTCAGACCCATTTCACAGGTGAGGTAGATAGGCTCAGAGAGTCAAATGGACTTGACCAAGATCGCACAGCTAATAGCTAGCAGAGCCAGGTATAACCTGGAAACTACATGCTCAGGGGGGCAGAGGGGCACAGGCTCTGTGACCTTGGGCCACTCACTTAACCTCTCTGAGCCTCAGTTTTCTCATTTGGAAAATGGGGATAGCATTAGTTCCTGTCTTGTCAGGTGAAGATCAGATGAGATTAGGCTATACAATGTATTTGGCACAGGAGTGGCACAGAGATCAGCTCAATACCATGAGCAGCAATTGGGATGATTAGCCCAAGGATATTCAGATGCTGTCTGAGGGACCATGTTCCCAGTGAAGCCCTGGTACCTCCAGGCTCCCATGTTATCTCTGTGGGTGTCATTCATAACCTGCCCCAGCATGAAGGAGCCGCACTAGAGCAAGGCCATCAAATTCTTCTCAGGAGCAGCCTGCCTGCTGATGGTGGTCAAGGGCCTGTCTGGCCCATGGCAGCTGCTGCTGGCTCTCCCACAGGGATCTAAGCAGTGCTCAGGGCTGATCCAGGGGCTGGCTGAGGCTCTACGGGGAGTCATTGAACCCTAGAGGACAAGGCTGGGTAGGCATGGAGCCTGAAGGTATGGGAGTGGTCCAGGTTCTCCAAACACCTGCCCAGCCCAGCCTGGTCCTCCAGGGTCTGTGTAAGCCCAGCTTCCCAGCATGCACACCCGGCCCAGGGGAGCAGCTTGCTGCTTCTCCGTGTCTTGGGTGACCCTGAGATGGAGTCAGGCAGGGGGTAGGGCTGTATATATCCAGTTAGGTTTACCTCTGGAAAGGAGAGGCAAAGTCGGCCCAGCCTGGAGTGACACCTGCCCTGGGCCCTCAGGCCTCCGGTCTCCCTGGCATCCCAGTTAGCCTTAGCCTTGCATGCTGCTCCTTGACAGCCTGCCTCAGCAGCTGAATCCCTTGGGGACCTGGCCCATGTCAGCAGTCAGACTTGAGAAGAGTCCCAGGTTAGACCTGCCTGACCTGACTGATCCACTTTGGGACACTGCCCCCTCTCAGGAGCACTGTGACGAGAAGGAAAGGAAGGAGGTTCTGGATATGATTCCTGGGCCCTAGGAGGCAAGCCGGCATCTCCGCCTAAGATGAGCTCCAAGAAAGGTTTGGGGCCTGTGGGACTGGATTCTTAGCATTTTAAAATTTTATTATGACCATGTTTGTTTAAATATATATATACATACATATATATATATATATTTATAACTCTATGCACCCGCCACCCCATCCCCTCCTTGGCCCCTAGTTTTTCCCCTTGGCGTTCTGTCTGGTGGCCGTGTAGGGGAGCATCGTCTGCGTGCTCTTGTCTGACACTGTTTGGGTGCTGCTGTTCCTTGTGACCCTTCGAGTCTGCTCGGGAACCGAGGCGGGGCCTGAGTGTCGGCCAGTCAGTGGAGAGCGCTTCAGCTTGCTGGGGGTCAGGGAGGTCTTGAGGAGGCCCACGTGGGCCTCTGTATGGGAAGGCTCTGGGGACAGGCCCACCTCCTCCTCTGCCGCTGCCTCCTCGCCATCCTCCTCCTCGTCGTCACAGCACAGAGCATGGTAGAGCACTTTGTCGCTGAATCGCACTCTCTCCCGTGTGCCTGGGGTCCGCTGGGGCAGCTGGCCCTTAACAGGGCCGGTGCTGAAGGCCTCTTCACTGGAGGAGTCTGGGGTCTCCACCTGTGGCCCATTGGGGATAGGCATGCCGCCGTTCATGAGTCGGTAGTCAGGGACAGTTCCTGGCCGGGCTGGCTCAAGGCCATCCACGGAGTCTGGCGGGGTAGAGACATCCAGGAAGGAGCAGAACTCCCAGCTGTCTGAGAGGATGTCGGCTGTCATGAAGTCCAGGTGGCCCAAGTCAAAGGGGCCGCCCACACCAGCCTTGTCGCTGCTGGAGGTGCTGCTCACAGTGGCTGTGGTCCAGTCATCCGGCTCCAGTTCAAAGTCAAAGTCTGAGGTTAGCTTATCTATCTGGCTCACCACCTGGCCGGGAAGGGCAGAGGCATGAGGCGTGAGAGGGGCAGGTGGGATCTGGCATCACTTGGGTGTGATCATGCTCCCACCCACATCCCCCAGCTGGTGACCCTATAGGATGGTGAGGTCACAGGCTTCTTTGCCCTGTGGAGGCCCAGACTGGGCTGGGGGGAACAGACCTTGTTCCAGCCATTCCAGTTTTCCACTCCTCAGTCTCCTGGTTGGCGGGGAACTGCCCTCCAGCCCTACACTCCGTCCATTCACACAACTCTCTCCCCCATGGTCAGCTGCTGCTCTGGAGACTTGATCCTCCTTTGACTGAGGTAGGGGGGCATTTAAAGAGGGCAAGATAGGTGAGAGTTGTACCCACCCTCGCAGAGAAATGATACAGGGTGACCATGAGGAAGCATGCCAGACCAGCCTGTGCAGCTGGTTGGCGACTGTCCCAAGGGTCTCCACCACCCCACCCCTACGCACCCCAGAATTTTCTCACTCCTTCCTTTCCCTGACCACTGCTGACTGGAGATCAATCTGGCTTGTTGGGGAAGGAATAAAACAAGCATTACTTGGTATGCAATCAAAAACCCCATCCATCCTGGGCCCAGAGCTGCCTGTTAAATGCAGTTGGGGTGGGAGGGGGAGCCACTCATTGGCAAGGTCACCGCACCTGCCCACCCCACAAGGACTGAAATTCTGACCATGTGGGCAGCCCTGCCTCAGGACATCCCCTGGCCTATGCTACTGTCAGCGCATGAGTTAGGAATGAAGATGGTGAGGCAAAGAGAGAGACACAATCAGAGACAGAGGGAGAGGACAGTGGAGAGGAGGAGAGAGGCTTCAGGCCAAAAAAACAAGCAAAACATCAAAAGCAAAGCAGGGGAACCAAGAGACCCAGAGATAAAGCCATACACAGTGAGTCACCAAGCCTGGGGCCCTCTGCCAGCACCTCTCCAGTGTTCTTACCTGGAGTCAGGTCAGTCAATTAACTGATTATGTAATGCAGTTCCTAATCGACAAAACTTCACTGAGGACTGCTGCTGTGCAGACAGACATGTGCTAGGTGTCTGGTGAGCAGTGGGGGGTGAGAAGTGTCCCAAAGTTAAAAAGGAAAGACATAACAGAGGGGTCAGGAGGGGTCTGGGTCAGTGGGATGTCTGCTTGGTCAGGAGTGAGGGGTTTCCGTGCAGGTGACCTGGTCAGTGAATGTCCCACTTAGGTCTCAGTTTCTCAGTCTGGAAGTGGGAAGCTGGGTGAGTGGGTTGGTCTCCAAGGTTCCTTTCATCTCTGAGATGCTAGGAGTGACTGGAGAAGCTGTTTTAGGTGTTGATGTCTAAGGACGCCCTTTTGCCATGGCCCCAGGTCAAGGGTGGCCAGAACACTTGGCTGAGGCCTGAAGAAGAGCTGAAGGGAGTTAAGATAACCTGGGTTCCAGGGCCTGGCAGTTTGGCTCAGTGGTAGAGCGTTGGCCCGATGAGTGGAAGTCCTGGGTTCGATTTCCAGCCAGGGCACACAGGAGAAGTGACTCATCTGTTTCTCCACCCCTCCCCCTCTCCTCCCCTCTTTCTCACTCTCTCATCCTCACACACAGCCATGGCTCAATGATTCAAGCACATTGGCCCCAGGTACTAAAAATAGCTTGGTTGCAAGCATGGTCCCAGATGGGCAGAGCATTGGCCCTAGATGGGGGGTGCTGGATAGATCCCCATGGATCCCCATTAGGGCACATGTGGGAGTCTATCTCCCCTCCTCTCATTTGGAAAAAGAAAAAAAACACACCTGGGTTTAGACTGCTCTTTGTGTCTCTGGTAAGTCACATAACTCCTCTCGAACTCAGCTACATTCACCATCAAGTAGCCCTGATAACTGCAGCCCTGTCAACCTCACCACAGCTTCACGAGGAACAATGAAGGGATCCTGTGAGGCACTGGTGACAAAGTGACATCATCTCCCATCTCTGAGCATCGACCGTGCATCAGACTCCCCAGCCACGAGATTGTCACCTTATGAGATCAAACATGATGGGCTGAGACACCAGTCACTGGGAGGCTGAGATCTTGCCGTCACTGCGCCCCTGCAAGACTGCACACTGCTCTGCGTGCCACTGTGGTTTCTTGGTTTGGGCAGGTGACAGGCCTGAGGCCCACCCTCCAATCTGGCCACTGCTGTTTATGTCTCCCCCTACCACAGAGAAGCTCATATCCTCCAGAAGTCCTTGTTCAACCCAAGCCCCACCTGAGGGCTGGTGGAGGTTCTGGCCTAGAGCTCTCAGACTGGGTTTGCCTCCACCCATACCCCCAAGGTCCTGATTTGGCAGGTTCTAGGTTAGTTTTGAGAAGGTGCAGATCCAACAGGCTTCCCTGCACTGCAGCTGTCAGCCTGGGACACACTTTTGAGTACCACTGGCCAGAGGCCTGGGATTTAGGCTGATGAAAAAATAGCAGCTCAGGGCATTGCTGGCCTTAGGAGTGGCCTTGCACCTCTGGGAAGCCACGCCCTCCAGTTAGACTCCTCTGATCAAGCTGGCTGCTGAGAGTCCACTGCTGAGTAAGAGGGCAACACTAATAGGAATCGGAGCTCAGCTATTTGGTAAAAGGCGAAAGATTTATGCGATCTGAAGAGAAACGAGAGCATAAGAGCTCAGCTATTTGGATGTGATGGCCCAGAGTCGCAGAGGTCAGGCCAGGCCTAGAGGCTGGGCTCCTCACCTCCTGTGAGAAAGACCCAGAGTGCACAGTGCAGGATTCCTGAAGCCTTCAGGCCTAAACACACTCCCCCTGTGCAAGGCCCCTGTGAGACACCTCAGGTGGCCTTCAATTTCAGGCCCTCCCCTTCTTCCTTAGAACCCGGCTCTGGCTCCACCCTGGGGGTGTGGAGGGAAGGGGAAAGGGCTGGCCTGGATTTGAGCCCCAAGTCTTTCCTCTCTGTAATCCCGTTTTCCTTCCCTGTAGAGTGGGATGACACTCTTCTCCTCACCCAGGTGACGGGGAAATAGATATGAACGTGCACTAAACGGCAGGGTCAGTATACCCAAGCACTGGCTCTGGAGCCACACCTGGGGTCCGACTCGCTGTGCAGCTTACTGGCTTCATGACCTTAGCCAAGTCACACAGTGTCTCTGTGTGTAAGTTCCATCACCAAAGGGGAGAACCCTCGTAGAACCTACTTTGTTAGGCTGTTGTGAGGATTCAATGACTGGATACATGGAGAGCATCTAGAACAGTATCCACAATACACACTGGGCACTAACATGTGACCAGGCTCCTGGCACCAGGCCCAACAGCTGATGGCAGTCAATTCTTCACTGAAGGAATGACACTCTGATGGGGGTGCTTCTGGCGCCTGTGCAGAATGGGACAGGCTGGGCCTTTCAAACCCCAGCACACAGGTGGCACTTATGTTCCCCAAGGTAGGGCTGTTTCCAGATGAAACTTCAGGAGCAAAAGAAGTTACAAAAGCCAAACGGCTGAGGCCCACGAGCAAACCTGGCCCTGTCCCTTAGGTGGGCCAGATCAACCACCTGAATGATCTTAAGCGAGGATCACGAAAGGGAAGTGAGGCACCAAAGGGTACTCAGATTGTATGCAAGGCCCAGTCAGTACATAACCCTGCGCCTCATTTCATGGGGCCACTGGGAGGGCAGGTGTGGGGCGGGCCCCATGTTACCTGCCTTGCTGCTGTGGATGTCTTGAAATGTGTGATTGTGCTCTGAGGTTTAATAATCATTTTGCCTGCATGTAATTTGAGATTATTTTGGAGTACAGGGGAAATAATTATATACACAGGAAAAAAAGAGAGGAGGAGAGGGAGAACAGAGAGAGAAATGAAACCATAAAAATCACAGAATCCTAGAACCTCAAAGCCAGAAGGGCCTGGACATACTGTTGAATCCTCCATCCTTCTTACTGGACTTGCTGATAGGGACACTGAGGCCCAGAGACTGGACAGAGCTCAGCTAAGTCCTGACTCCTGGGCATGGTCCCTTAAGAAGATAAATGACATATGGGGGGGGGTATAAGGGAGCATAGGAGAGGAAGGGCAGGGCTGAGGACTGACTCAGAGTCCTCTGAGGGTCCCAGGCCCTGACCCAAGGGTACCCCCAACCTCTGTCCTAGTCACAGAGTCAGCTCCCCACACCTGAACACCATTCACACTCATCACACTAGGCCTTTCCACCGGCAGTAGCTTCCTGTCCAGCTCCTGCTGCCCCTGCATCCAGGGAACTTCCTAATGGGCCCATGGGACCCAGCACCCTTCCGCTTCCAGCACTTCCATGCTCCCCGGACTCCTGAGCCTCCAAGCACCGCCCCGCACCAAATTGGGCTAAGGGCCCTTTGCTCTGCACCTGCCAGGCCTGCCTCCTCCCCACTCCTACACACCCCTTTAGCAGCTTACTTAACCCTGGGCCTGACCTGAGGGCCTGGCTCCTGTCCTACTCACTCCAACTCAGTTCCATAAGGAAGTCTTCCTTCATCCCTAGTTGAGGACAAATTTCCTTAAAATATTATCCAGTATTTATCACAGCTACACTATGATGAGCATATAGATTATAATGTGGTTGATACCTTCTCCCCACAAGATGTGGGCCAGGGAATGCCTCGTGCAACATTGCATCCCATCTGGACCAGGGATTGGTGCACACTTCACAGATACAGCTGTTGAATATGTAGATTAGTTGAGACATCTTAATAAAAACTACTAGGGGGGTCTTTTCCTTGGTCCTGGACACCCCAGTATTGCCTGCCCCAGCCCTCCCTCTAGCCATCCCTGAGCTGCTGCTCCAAGGGAAACATGGCTGCGTTCCACAAAAGCCTAGAGCCAGAATGAGGATGGGCAGTCCTGCACCTCTCTCTCCTGTCTTCCCCCCACCTCTGGTCCCCCTACCTCTCTCTCCTGTCTTCCCCCCACCTCTGGTCCCCCTACCTCTCTCTCCTGTCTTCCCCCCACCTCTGGTCCCCCTACCTCTCTCTCCTGTCTTCCCCCCACCTCTCTCTCCTGTCATCCCCCACCTCTCTCTCCTGTCTTCCCCCCACCTCTGGTCCCCCTACCTCTCCTGTCATCCCCCCACCTTTCTCTCCTGTCATCCCCCACCTCTCTCTCCTGTCTTCCCCCCACCTCTCTCTCCTGTCATCCCCCCACCTCTGGTCCCCCACCTCTCTCTCCTGTCATCCCCCACCTCTCTCTCCTGTCTTCCCCCCACCTCTCTCTCCTGTCATCCCCCCACCTCTGGTCCCCCACCTCTCTCTCCTGTCATCCCCCACCTCTCTCTCCTGTCATCCCCCCACCTCTCTCTCCTGTCTTCCCCCCACCTCTCTCTCCTGTCTTCCCCCCACCTCTCTCTCCTGTCATCCCACCTCTCTCTCCTGTAATCCCCCCACCTCTGGTCCCCCTACCTCTCTCCTGTCATCCCCCCACCTCTCTCTCTCTCCTGTCATCCCCCCACCTCTCTCTCCTGTCATCCCCCCACCTCTCTCTCTCTCCTGTCATCCCCCCACCTCTGGTCCCCCTACCTCTCTCCTGTCATCCCCCACCTCTCTCTCCTGTAATCCCCCCACCTCTCTCTCCTGTCATCCCCCCCACCTCTCCTGTCTTCCCCCCACCTCTCTCTCCTATCATCCCACCTCTCTCTCCTGTAATCCCCCCACCTCTGGTCCCCCTACCTCTCTCCTGTCATCCCCCACCTCTCTCTCCTGTAATCCCCCCACCTCTCTCTCCTGTCTTCCCCCCACCTCTCTCTCCTGTCTTCCCCCCACCTCTCTCTCTCTCCTGTCATCCCCCCACCTCTCTCTCCTGTAATCCCCCCACCTCTGGTCCCCCTACCTCTCTCCTGTCATCCCCCCACCTCTCTCTCTCTCCTGTCATCCCCCACCTCTCTCTCCTGTCATCCCCCCACCTCTCCTGTCTTCCCCCCACCTCTCTCTCTCTCCTGTCATCCCCCCACCTCTCTCTCCTGTAATCCCCCCACCTCTGGTCCCCCTACCTCTCTCCTGTCATCCCCCCACCTCTCTCTCTCTCCTGTCATCCCCCCACCTCTCTCTCCTGTCATCCCCCCACCTCTCTCTCTCTCCTGTCATCCCCCCACCTCTGGTCCCCCTACCTCTCTCCTGTCATCCCCCACCTCTCTCTCCTGTCATCCCCCCACCTCTCCTGTCTTCCCCCCACCTCTCTCTCCTGTCATCCCCCCACCTCTCCTGTCTTCCCCCCACCTCTCTCTCCTGTCATCCCCCCCCTCCTCTCTCTCCTATAATCCCCCCACCTCTGTTCTCCCTAACTCTCTCCTGTCATCCCCCCACCTCTCTCTCCTGTCTTCCCCCCACCTCTCTCTCCTGTCATCCCCCCACCTCTGGTCCCCCTACCTCTCTCCTGTCATCCCCCACCTCTCTCTCCTGTCATCCCCCCACCTCTCTCTCCTGTCTTCCCCCCACCTCTGGTCCCCCTACCTCTCTCCTGTCATCCCCCACCTCTCTCTCCTGTCATCCCCCCACCTCTCTCTCCTGTCTTCCCCCCACCTCTCTCTCCTGTCATCCCCCCACCTCTCTCTCCTGTCTTCCCCCCACCTCTCTCTCCTGTCATCCCCCCACCTCTGGTCCCCCTACCTCTCTCCTGTCATCCCCCACCTCTCTCTCCTGTCATCCCCCCACCTCTCTCTCCTGTCTTCCCCCCACCTCTCTCTCCTGTCATCCCCCCACCTCTGGTCCCCCTACCTCTCTCCTGTCATCCCCCCACCTCTCTCTCCTGTCTTCCCCCACCTCTCTCTCCTGTCTTTTCCCCACCTCTCGTCCCCCTACCTCTCTCTCCTCTCATTCCCCTACCTCTCCTGACTTCTCCCCACCTCTGGTCCCCCCAACTCTCTCTTCTGTCATCCCTTTACCTCTGGTCCCCTCACTTTTCTTGGTAAGTTGCTACCTCCTTGCCTCCCCTACTCCCAGCTCTGGGTCGCTGGTTACATAACTGGGGATTCTGCATTATTTATGACCACTGATTACTTTTTAATTCTGTGATTATGTTATTTATTGTCTTCCTGGGGGCTGTGACATTGAGGATGGGGGGAGTGAGTTGACCATGATTCATGACTCCCATCCTGCAATTTGGTCTAATTGGCCATGAAGTTTGGTGAATCTATCCAGAGGAGGGGCACACAAAGGAAAAAGGGAGGCAGGAAAAAAAAAGAAAAATCCGCACAATTCCTGCTAAGTTGCGGGTGACGGAGCTGACCCACTTTTTTCGTGGTCCCCAGCCTCTCCTGCTCCAGCTTCTTCCCGACTGGGCCACATTTACCTCATGCCCTATAGCCCGTGGCTTTCCTGGCCCCTCAGACAGGACATCTTGCCAATGGATGGCACAAATGCCACGTGCCTGGTCCCTAAAAAAATCAGGTGGGGGATCCTCACTCACATCTCAGGCTGCAAGAGGGTTTTGCCCACCTCTCCATCTTCCTGAGGTTTTCAGGCCGCGGTGGGCAACTAGGCTCTTTAGTTATAGCCTACCCAGTGGCCAGTGATGATGTGAGGGATACCAGTGGTCAGCACAGGAACATTTGAGCCCCCATGTTGAGTGACATCTTGGGGGGGGGGACCAAGGAGGAAGAGGCCACATACCTACTGAAGGTAAGCTCAGCATCTGGGGGGCCAAGGACAAGGGCCTTGACTGCTGCCCTTGGGGGCTCCCGCTTGGTAGGGAGCAGGGAGAACAGTGGGGAGGAGGCAGAGTTCCACTCAGAAACAAGGAGTTTCCTGGGGAGCCAGTGGGGTTCCCACGGAGGAAAAGACCCAAGTTCCGTTCTGCGGCCTGCATGCTCCATGTGCCCCTGCCTCCCGCTCTCCTCCTCTGGGTTACTCCACTGGGCCCTGCCAGCTCCCCTGCCAACCCTGATCCCTGACTGTGCAGAGCACACACCCTCCCCAGCACCTCTGTGCTGGCTGAACCCCTGTTTGGAGGCTCCTCTCCAGCTATGCGTTGAAAGTGTACTCTCACTTCCCTTCCTTCAGTCTCCATCCAAAGCTATCTCGTTGGAGACCTGCTTCCCACCCCCATCACACTCCCCTCTCCCAGCCAGAAGAGTGGCTGCCCACTGTAGGGCCCCTGCTCTGACCTCCCTGATTGTGGTGGCAGAGAAGCCAATGTGACTCCAAAAGAACAAGGCCTCGTGTGGAGCTGAGGAGCAGGCCAGTGCTAAAATATTTCACCAACAATACCTAACAGCTAGAGAGCTAGTTTTGTGACCATTACCATGCTAAGGACATTATATATACTATCACATTTAATCCTAACTGCCACCTCCGTGCTGATGGGGAGAAGGAGGCATAAAGTCTTATACCCTCATTTCAGAGATGCAACACGGAAGCACGGACAGGTCAAGTGACTTTCGTATGTTCACACAGCTAGGTAGGAAGGGGATGGGAGCTCAGATGTGAACTGGAGACATCTGGCTGCCTGAGTCTGTGCTCCTAACCCCTTGGCTGCCTTGTTTCTCTGCATTAAGATCCACAAAATCCTGTGGAACTTAGAGAGCCTGTGGGGACTGGCCTGGCACCCCGGACGACTGGGGGACCTAGGAGAGACTGGAGCTAATTAATGATTGATGTCACCTCCCTCTGCAGCACAATGTTTGCTTTCAAGACACTTTTACCTTCTCACCTCACTTAGTTCATAAAACTACCTTCCTCGCCCATGAGACAGAACTTGTCCCCTATCTCCCTGGGAGGAGGGCAGTGGTAAAGCTGCAGGGGAGGGCAGGGAAGATATGGGAGACTGAATGCCAAATCCTGTAGGGGTGTGAGTAGGTGCTGGCCCCCCTACAGTGTGCCAATCCTCATATAAATCCTTGGAGATCACTCTGAGGTATGAATTATGAATTATCTGCATTTCCATTTTAGAGATAAGCAGACTGAGGCTCCGGGGCGGAATAGCCTGGGGCGGTGCTTTTATGCTTCTCATTTTTCTATGAATTTCAGGCTGCGGGCTCAAGAGAGTGAGGAGGCTTTGCTTTGACCCACAGTCTCTGGGGAAGGGAGCACAGATGGAGAAGGAAGGGGCACAGCAGAGGAGGTACAGTGAAGCCCTTCCTCTCTGCTGGCCTTGCTCCTTCATCAAACACCCTGTGCTCTCCCTGGCAGTCTTGTATATGAATCTTGGCTTCATAGCTAAGTGCTTCAGAGACAAGAACCCAGCTGGCGAGCTCCGAGCTGGTGCTGCCTAGAAAGTGGGGTGTGATCAGGGAGCCCTCTCAACCTTGGGCCTACCCGTGCCCCCCACTGAAAAATGCCCTACAAAGTGCCTGAGATGGAAAGGCAGCTTTACAGCCTCTTTGGAGGACCAGGAGCCAAGATTTCAGGCTCCCAGGGATGGGGGGAAAGGGGCTGCAACCCTTTATCTCAAACTGGAGCCTGGCACCTCTAAGTGGTAACCCCATTCCTGACAAGTCCCACCCCCTGGGAATAGCATCTCCTCTTCTGCCTGGGCCTCTAGGAGCTTACCTGCTTTCCCAACATTTCCTCTGCCCATCACTCCATATCCAGACCTACCCTGGGGAGTTGGGGAGCTCTGAGGCCTGCCCCCCTTTCCCAGCTGGGTACCATTGGCAGGGGGCAGGTGGTGACATACAGGGTAGATTCTGGTTGCCATAGCAACATGCCAAAGTCTCGTGTGGAGGCACATGGCCTATAGGGGCTGTAGGGGGAGGGGACTCCTCTTTCTCCATCCTGGCACAGGCCTCTGGGCTGTACAGTCCATGAGCCTGAAGCTCTGCTGTTCAGGGAATGGGAGTGGGTGAGCATGTGTCCTGAAAAGGGAGGGAGAGGCCGTCTCAAAGATCTGTAGACAAACCCTAGTGCTTCTGATCATCCTGCCTTGTCCTCCAAAGGGCACCCTCTCAGAGTGTCACAGGATGAGCAGAAGGCTTCAACTCTAGAAGGTCCCTAACCAAATGAAAAGAGGTTGCCCATTAGCCTACCTGTGGAAGGCCCAGAAAGGCATCAGGACCTGACTGTTACTGAGTGCCCCTGGTAGGCTCTGTGACCTTTGACAAGCCCCTGTCCCTCTCTGGGCCTCAGTTTCTTCAACAGTAATAAACAGGGCTGGTCTGGATGACCTGTGTTATGCCTTCAAGCTCTAAATCGCTCTGAGGGGGGGGGGGGCTAGAGGGGGGAGCGGATGCCTGCAAGGTGCTCAATTGGTCAGTTAGGAGTAGGCTTTGTACTATATACCAAAGCTGACTTCCAGGCTTAGAGTCAATCTGGTTCTTTCTGAGTAGGCCTTCTGGGGCATAGGTCCCATGTCCCTACTCAAGAGACTCTGGACAGTTCCCATGACTCTGATGGAACCACAGAACATCTGGAATGAATGGGGGGTGGGGGTGGGGAGGGATGAGGAGGGGATTGGCAGTCCTTTGGACCAATGAGGTTGGGGGAGGAGAGGTTGCTCAGGGGTCTTGACCACCAAATTGTCTTTCCTATAGATGTTCAGCCCAGACAATGGTCGTCCCAGTTCTTGGACAGAAGCACCTGCAGCAACAGTCATTCTCACCTCCCAAGGAAGGACTTCCTGGCAGGTGCCATGAGGCTGACTCTGGGCAGAGGAGCAGCTGCCCAACCTCAGCTCCTATCCCACATCTCCACTCTGGACACAGTGCCTTTCAAACATGTCCTGCTCCTTGGCTCTCAGGCCAGGATAGAATGCCACTGCCAGTCTGGAGTTGGTACCAACCATCACCCACTCTCCTCAATCTTGCTAGAACCCCCATCCTCCCTGCATAGCTGGTGAGGAGAGTGTAAGCCAATATTCCAGTGCAATCACTTTCCCTGCCTTCTCTGCAGGGGCTCTGGTTACAAGGAGTTGAAATTTGCCTAAAGCCCACCTGGCTGGTGTAATGGCACTCAGTGGGCAAATTCAGGCCAGTGGCTCAGAACGCTGGTCATGCATCTTGGGCTCGAACAGAACCCAGGGGGCAGGGCCAAGGACACGTGTACCTCATTACCCCAGCTTTGTGGGAAGTGGTAATTAAACTGGGCTCCATTTAGAGAGACAAAGAGGGACACATATTCTAGGGTCTCTCAGTGACTTTTCAGCCTTAGTAAAAGAACATTCAGAACTGTGGGATGGGAATACATCCCTTTAGAGGATGTCCTTGCCCCTGCCACTGTGCACAGGAACTCTGGCACCCACCAGCACTTCCCCAGACTCATTCCCACCTCAGGGCAGGATAGGCCTAGCTGGCTCTAATTTTTCTAGAATCAAGGGTTCTGAGTATCTGGGGAATGCTCTAAGCTGGACCCCAAGCAGGGGGTACTGCCTCATTAGAGCCATCCATAACCTCCCAGGGACCCCTGTGGCCAGCTCAGGGCCTGGGAGGCAGATGGTGGGGTCAAAGGTCCACTTGGGCTCCAGAGGAGTGTATCCCACAAAGAAGTTATATTGGGATTCAGTCCTTATTGGCCACCTTGGCAGCCGTGAGCGCTAACCACAGAGTCATGGGACCAAGCAGTCTCTGCAACATGGGGACCCCTCCAGCCCTGGACTACCATGAGGTTTTTAGCAGAGCAGATTTGGGAAGAGCAAAACGAGAAGGAAGTATTCAGTAGAGTGGCACATGTACATGCAGCTTTTTGTGCGCGCGCACACACACGAACATGCATGTGAGAGTACATTCTTGTGACAGGCCCAGGAAAACTGGTCTAGAGTCCGTCTGGCCCCCTCACTTACCTCCCTGAGTTCCCTGGCCACTTCCTTGAGCTCCCTCAGGATGCCCTCGAGCTGCCCGATGACCATCTTCATGCGCTGTCGAATCCGCTCACGCTGGCCCCCACCACTGCTTGGGTTGTCACTGGGCTGCCCGAGGTCCGGGGTGCCCCGAATGTTCATCCTTTACCACGTGGCCGCAGGCCTGCCCATACTCCCCCCAGCCAGGCACACACTGAGTCTGCCTCCACAGAGTCCCCCTCAGCCAGGCAGAGCTCCACATCTTAACGGCCCCCCAACCCACCCTGGCCCTGGGTGGCCCTCACCCAGCCCCTGACCCCTGCCACCCTGCCTTCTCTGCCTCTGGATGGGGAATGGGACACTGGGAGGGAGACAGAATCTGACAGGGGGTCAAGGTGAGGACACAGGAGGGCAAGGGGAGGGGCCTTGGACCTCAGGAGTGGGCTCTAGGATTTGAAGTGCCTGTAGGTGTACTGGGCTGACGTCTGGCTGAGCCTGGACACCAAGGCAGGGGGATGACTCTGCAGGGACTGAGGGTAAGAGATGCCCTTGGGATAGGGGAAGGCAGCAGCAATCCCCTCACAACTCTCGGGCCGTTGCAAAGGCAGAGGTCTCTGGATGCAACTGACACCTGCAGAAGGATGGTGGCCGGGGTCTTCCAGATGTGGAGGGGGCTCCAGATGTTAACAGCTCTGGAAAGGGAGCTGGATTGGAGGAGGGCACCCCCTGCAGAGAGATCAAGCCTGGCATCAGCACTCCTAGGCTGCAGCACCGGCTGGTCAACGCTGCTGCCTCATTCCTCTCCGCAGCCTGCACCCTTTCTCACTGGGGATTTATTAAATTTTTTCTTTGTGGGGAGGGGTGGTAGAGGCAGATGGTACATCACAGCCCCTCTTTGGGAAGGAAAAGAGGAAGGCCCTGCTCTAGAGGCAGAAGTCCTCAGCCTGCCATGGGGCTCTGTGCCCCAGGTCCCTCCAAGCCCCCTCCCTACCCAGGACTTGCCCCGTTTGTTCACCAGGGGGTCTCTCCAGTCTTCTGCCCTCCCCTCGTAGTCCCCGTAGGGTGCCTTAGTTCCCAGCAGACCCTTGCTTTCCCAGCCCCGCCTTCCCTCAGAATCCCGTTCTGCTCCGGACTCACCGAGGGTGGGGGCACCAGCCTGCCTTCCGAGCAGCGTTGGGGGCCAAGCCCCAAGATTGAGGTTGGGGGCCCCCCCCCGGGCTCCCTAGGGCGGGCTTCTCTCTCTGGACCCTTCAGCCCCTGGCCTCAGGGAGGTCCTCAGAGCCGCCCCGGGAGACATCTGGGCAGTGGGAGGGGGCGGGGCCTCCGCGCTCGGAGAACGGGGGGCAGAAAAATCTCTTCCAACCTCCAAGAGGCTCCGGATGGGGAAGGAGCGAGGGTCCAGCGGGCCCGGGGTTTTCAGACCACAGGAGACCCGGGGCAGGGCGTCCGAGGCGACGCAGGGCCGATCCCAGAGCGTGAGCCACAGTCGGAGGGATCGAGGGCGCGGGGATCCCCTCCGCCCGCGCGGGGCACTGGCATTCCCCGGGCTCGGCACCGTTGGCCTTGGCTCAGTTCAGTCCGGAGCGGCTGGCGCAGCCGCGGCCCGCGGGCTCTGCCCTGCCTGGAAGAAGCCGGCAACGCCAGGCACCCCGGACGCACTCAGCCCGGACTCGGGATGTCCGCGCTCGCACTACCGCACCCGCGGAGTCCGGAGCGGCCGCGAGGGTCGGCGCAGTCCAGCCCTGTGCTGGGTCAGAGGCGAGAGCGCAGTCGACGCTCAGTCCACGGTCGGAAAGGTCCGGAAGCAACCGGACCCCAGGGGAGGGCGGCGTCGGCCGCGGGACTGGTCCTCGCCGGGCCCGGCCGCGAGGGCGCGAGGCAGGGGGCCCGGCCCGGCTACGTTCCGCGGCCCGGGCGCGGGCCGGAGCGGCGCGGGGCGTAGAGGAGGAGGCGACACAAGCGGGAGGAGGAGGCGCGGCAACGGGAGAAAGGATGGGGGAGGGCGCGCGGCCCGGCCCGGTCCGGTCCGGCGGGGAGCGTGGGGCTAGAGGATCCGCTCCCCGGCAGCTGCCTCCCGCCAGCGCTCCCCGGCTCGCCGCCTCTCGGGCTCCAGGTAGCAGCGGACCGGGCGCACGGGCGCCGGCACCGGCTGGGCCTCTATCCGCGGCCTCGCCGGGACCCGCCCGGCTCCAGGGGCCTGGGCCCGCTCCCGTGCCGCCGCATCGTCCGCGCCCGCGCCCCCCGCCCACCTGCGCCCCCGCCGGACTGGCAGCCCGGCCAGACGCTGTTCCCTCCGAGGCCGCTGGGCTCCGCGTCTAAGCGAGCTCGGCGCTGGCAGGAAAGGGCCGGCCCTGCGCTCCGGGAGGGAGCTTTTAAAGCGACACACACGCCTCCCAGTGCGGCCGCGAGCGCCGAGCGGAGCTGTCGCCACCCGGTGCAGGAAGCTGCCCTGTGCTGGCGGGGCTGGAGGCGGACTAGCCCGGCCGGACTCCGCTGACCTCGGGGCGCGACCGGACAGCAGGCTACCGACTGAGTTTCTTCCCACCTTCCAGACACCCCTTTTGTTCCTCACTCCACTGCGGTGCACCCCACGCGTCGCTATTGGCGATGTCGCCCGCATCCAGACCTTTTTCTTCTCCCCATCATACCTCAGACTACCCCAGACCTTACCGTAAGTCTGATTAATTGAGAAAACAAAATATAGACAACCTTTACTGAGCACCTTCGGTGTGCCTAGCTCCGGGCTGGGAGCGGCTGGGGATTGGAGGCTCCTCTGATGACAGGTATTCCTTAGACACAGGTCACTTCATCCACGTTATTCAATCACATTCAACATTTACGCAGCATTTCTGTTTACCAGACTCCATGCTAGACTCTGGGGTAGAGTTAGGAAAAACTAGCATTTCAGGAAGCTCACAGCTGGTGGGGGGTGCTGGGAGGACACTCCTGAGTAAACCGAAGGTGGTAAGTATAGGACAAAGGCAAGTTCTAAGCAATGGTGAGGGACAGGGAGGGTGGGGAGCAACCCAGGCTGGGGCTGACAGCCTTTCGGGGAGTCAACCCTGAGCTCTAAGGCTCAGGGATGTTGGGCTATCCGGGTGACAGTCAGTGTGAGGGAGGCGGGGCTGAACCTTCCAGGCAGTGAGGAGGAGAGAAAGCAGGGCTCAGATGCAGAAGTGATGGGAGGGCGAATTTAAGCCAACTGTGGCATTTTAGAGCTTGGTGGAGAGTGGATTAGAGGAAGACCAGATCCCGGAGAGACTCAGAGGCCACGGTTTAGGAGCTTAGATTTTTATATTCTGGGGCGGAGGGGAACCTGGTACTGCCTGCCCTCTGGGAAGATTCCCCTGGCAGGGGTCCCCAAACTTTTTACACAGGGGGCCAGTTCACTGTCCCTCAGACTGTTGGGGGCTGCCACATACAGTGCTCTTCTCACTGACCACCAGTGAAAGAGGTGCCCCTTTCCGGAAGTGCGGCGGGAGCTATATAAATGGTTTCAGGTGGCTACAGGCGGCCCGTGGGCCGTAGTTTGGGGATGCCTGGGGCCTGCTGGTTAGGCGGAAGAACAGAGACCAATTAGAAGGCTATCACTTGAATGGAGCTGAGAAAGAAGGAGGAGCTAGGTAGGGCAGCAGCAGTGAAGGAGAGGAGAGGATGCTTTGAGAAATAATTTAGGAGAATGTGGTAGGACTTGGTTGAACTTTAAGGACAGAGAGTCCAGGAGGCCCCTGACTTATAGCTTGGCAGCCTGAGTAGATGGCTGGATCACCAATTGAGTTAGGGAACAGTTAGAGAACAGGTCTGGGATGAGGAAGTGGAGTCCAATTTGGAACAGGTGGAGATATCCTGAAGACAGGTATCTGGGTCTATGCCTGGGCCAGAGAGAGAGAGAGAGAGAGAGAGAGAGAGTGTGTGTGTGTGTGATCATCATTACAGGGGATGAGATTGAGCAGAAAGACTACACAAACTAGTAATGAAAGTATCTGGTCCAGATCAGAGCCCTGGGAAGGAGTCCCCAAGTGAGATGGACAGCCATGGTCAGGGAGATTAGAGAACCAAGAGAAGTCAGGCCCTGCAGGAGAGGGTTTGTTGGAAGCACGTGCTCAGCAATGTCAGTGGCTGCAGCAAGCAGCTGTAAGGGAAGGAATGGGAAGTGTCCATAGGAGGCCACTGGTGATGAGTCAGGGGCAAGTTTTGTGGTTGGGGTGGGGGGGAATAGAGGATGGAAACTGGCAGGAGCAAATTGTTGGACATTGAGAACTGAGTGGTTGGTGAAGAATCAATCAGAGTTAGTGATTGTTAAAAGTTCAAACGACAGGGTTGTGCAAATTTTGAACTAGAAGTGGATGAGGGTTCAAGGGAGCTGGAGCTGGATGGTGATTTGACGCTAGCCCACAGGTGCAGGGGTGGCTTGAACTCCTGGGAGAGAGAGATTGTTGCACTTTCGCTACCACCATCTCACTCCAGAACTCTATCATGAGAAGCTGAAACTCTGTCCCCGTTAAACAATAACTGCTCATTTTTCCTGCTCACCCCTGACTCCTACTATTTCACTTTCGGTGCCTGAGAATGTGACTACTGTAGGTGTCTCAGAAAGTGAAATTAGGCAGTCCCACTAAACACTTCCGTGGAAGCTGTGATGCTAGTGGATGACCAAGATCAAAATGGGCTCAGCCTGAGGAAGTAAAATGAGTTTCTAGTTTCAAGTCCGTGGAACCACCTGCCTACCTCCAAAATGGGGGAGGGTGTTTGAACTGGGAGTGTTAGGAGACAATCAACTCAGTTTGAGAGGATGGGATGTGACTGCTTAATACTTCATTGATCTTGGGTCTCAATAGAAGTTTTATATATATATATATATATATATATATATATATATATATGAAGAAACAAAAAAATGTTATTTTCTACTGTCATTTTGACTCAGAAAAATAGAGCTGGTTAAGAGGACCTACTCTCCAGGGTCATTGTGAACATGGAATCAGAAAATGAACATGGACATGCTTGGCCCAAAGCCTGGCACCTGGTAGGTGCTTCGTAGACAGTAGCTGGTCTTGGCTCTTATGTAACAGCTTCGTGTCTATAAGGCTTATGTCCCTGTGAGGCTGAGAGCTCCCAAGAGAGTATCTGTATTGTGTCTGCCCTATCTGTCACATGGACCAGTAGAGTGGAGTGTGATGGCTAGTGACTTTGACTTTGGCCTGTTTTCCATCAACTCATTTCTGGCATACTGTTCCTTTAGGAAATTACTCCCTAAGACTATACTTTCAGGGATCATTTCTATAGTTGGAAATTATTCCCTGTTGCTATATAGGCCCAATGGGTTGTTTGTTAAAAGTCCCGCTGCTCCCACCCATGCTCAGCTCATTGCCAGCAGGCAGGTATATGACCCACACTGCAAGAATCCCAGAAGTTCAATCTCCAGCACCAGTGATCAGCTCAAGGGGTGGGCATATTACTCAAGCAGGGCCAATCAGAGGCATTCCCTGAGATTGATATGTAGATGCCAGGAAGAGGAAGCCTTCCTACTGAGCACACTGCTGAATGCTATGAGCCAGAGGCTTTGGACAAGGCATCATTCCCATTGAATGTAGGGACTAAGCAGAGCAACAGATGGGAGAGAAATTTAATGGGCACGATGGCAGCACTGAGTCCTAATTTTGGGTCTTATGCCTTTGTTCCTGCTGTTCTTTCAATCCTGGGAGCTGCAACAACATCTTGCCCATCTCTAAGGGCCAGTGGATTCCTCATTGCTCCAGTTGGTGAGTTTCTGTCTCATGCAACCAATGGGAGCCTGATGTATACACTAGGGGGATACTGAATAAACAGGTGATCTACTAAATGATAGGACTTCGATGTGGAAGGGATGTCCAAAGATCCTGAAACCAGAGGGGAGGGTGGGTATTTGGGGGGTTATTACATCAGGTCCAAGTTCTTCTATTCATCAGCCTTGTGATCTTGGGAAAGTTGTTTGCCCTCTCTGAATCTGAGGCTCCTTATCTGTAAAGCAGGCAGAATAATCGTAACTGTATAAGGTTGCCTTGAGGTTGGAGTGAAGTAAGGGACAAGAGGCATCACACATAGTGCCGCGGGTTAGGGCAGGTGAAACAGAAGCTGGAAGAATGGAAGCTGTTTTTATTGGCCTGCCATCCATGGTGGCTGAAGTGCAGGGCTGAGGTTGGCATGCAGGCCAGGAGAGAACAAAGATTCAATCCACAAGCTGAACCGGAAGAAGTGGGTCCTTGCAGTCCCCGAGCCAGAGTGCACATTTTTGAGCTTTGGAGAGAGAGGAGGGAGACATCAGAGAAGCTAGCACTTAGGTGGGAGAATTGGGACAACCTGGTTCCTCTACCACCTTCCCCGCTGACCATGTGACTCACTAACTCTTCCCAAGCCTCAGTTTCCTCTTTGCAAATACCTTCCTGACCGTTGTCTCAAAGTGTTACTTAAACACTTTCTTCCATGTAATGTGTTCAGCACAAGGCTTAGCATGTATTCCATACATATTAGCTACTGTTATTGATATTTGGGGCTTAGAGAAATTTTCCAAACAAAGGGTGGGTGAGTGGGATAGCACCATAGGCAAGTTTTTCATGGGAAAAAACCCCAAGTAAAGGGGAGTCTATATCTGAGTTTCCCAGGAAAGTCCACTTCAGCATGAGGAGGAAATGACAAGCTAGCTGCATGGTAGCAGGCTCATATTGGGGAAGCCCCATCTGGGGACATCTTCCTAATCACTGCCATCTCCCCAGCTGAGGCAAGGTTCTCAGATTTTCCTGCCCTGGCTGCTTCCTCTTGCTCACCTCTTACCTAACTCCTCAAAGCCGATAGCCTGGCTTCGGCCATCCTTCATTACTGAGTGCCCTCACAGGGCAAGACCTTGTTCCTGCTAGGACTGGCAGGCCCTTTTCCTCCTGTGTCCAAGGCAGCCCTTTCATGGTACCTGAACTTGCTAAGCTTGTCCTGCATCCAGGCACCTTCTCCTCTGTGACATCACAGGTCATTACTCCCGATTCTCTACCACCTCCCTGAGTGCTGCTGCTCAGAGGGGTGCAAGGGCTCTTTCTTCTTCCTTTAGTCCCTCGTAGGGTAGCGATGCATGCAGTTCTCACCTAGACTTGCTCCTCACTCCACACCCCTTCCCCAGCTGAACTCTTCCACACTCCCTAAAAGTTCTTGACTTCCAATTTGCTATTTCCAGAAGAGACCTCTCCAAAGCTTCAGACTACATTGCTGCCTGCCTGCTGGACATTCCATGGCAATGTCCTTCAGCTATCTCAAACTTCATGTGCCCAAGCCAGAACCCATTATGGGGCACTGTGTCCTCAAACAAATTTCCTTTTCTCTTCCCCTTTCTCAGAAGATGGTGTCATCTGCCACCCTGCAACACAAGCCAGAAACTTGAGATTATCCTAAACTCCCATTCTCCCACATCTAATTGGTCACTAAATCCTGTTGATTCTACCCTCTGGACATTGTATAGACAGGCTTCTTTTCTCTACTGATGACCAGGTTCTTTCTTTGCTTGTACCATTGGTGCCTGTATTAGCTGATGGCCAACTAATGTATCTGCCCACCTTCAGACTTACCCAGCAAATTCCATTGCAGTTGGCATCAGCTTCCTGACCTGCCTATTTGTGACCCTCCATGGCTCCCAGGCCCTGCAAGGCAAGCCCAGTCTCCTTGGTTTGGTGTTTGTGTTTTTCAGAAGCTCGCCTTCGTCTGTCTCTCCAGCCTCCTCTCTGCCGCCTCTGCTCCCCATGCTTCTGTCAGCTTGAGCTCCCTGCAGCTTCTCCCCACCACCCTCCTTACACTTGCTCTCCTTGCTGCCTGGGATGTTCCCCTCTCCCCATCCCCTACAGGTTAGCCACCAGAACCCCCTGAAATCCTCTCCAGTGTGTGAGGCCCTCTCTGTACCACTAGAGCCCTCCCCTACCAGAACTGCAGATGGGAAAAGCTGGAGGGAAGAGGCAGGTCTCAGAGCTCAGGGGTGCACCCCAAGACACATCCCAAGCCTTCACCCCTCTCCTGAACCTCTGACACTCAGTCCTTGCTCTCCTCAGGAAAGCCCTGTATACAGAGCCCTTCTGTGTGACTTAGACCAATCACATGCCCTCTCTGTGCCTCTGCGTCCTCTTCTGAAAATGGGATATAGGGATATGACAGGAAGATGATATTTTGCAGAGTACTCACATCCTCATTTAGTCCCCTCCAGCCTGGGACAACGATGTTGTCATCTCCTCCTGCCTCTGGGGAATGGTACACTGTCCATTATCTCCTCTCGAGCCCCCCGCTTCACTCTTCCCTCTCCTCCCTCCCCTCCTTTCCATCATCATCTAAACCTGCTCTCTAAACTCTTCCATCTTAAAAGTAAGACCTCCCTCTCCCCTCTGAGGACTGTCTCATCTTCCTTCTTTCCACAGCCAGCCTTACCCCCAGAGTTGTTTGCCTTTCCTGCCTCTCCTTCCCCAGCTCTTACTCGTTCCTCTCTGTTTTGTGGTCTGGAGTCCACTTCCACTACTGACCTAACAAAACTGTAAATGCCAAGGTCATTGGTGACCTCCAGGATGCTCAGTCCACAAGTCCTGACCTGACCTGTCTCCTGCTGTATTTTGTGCAGCCAGCTAGCCGCTTCCCCACACTTACTGTCAGGGGTGCCAGGTGTCCTAGCTTCTGTCTGCGGCATGTTCACCGTGGGCTCTCTGCCTCTTCTGCCTGCTTTTTGCCCTGCCCATCTTTGAACACTGGAGTTGCTCCGGGCTCAGTTCTCTGTCCTTCCCATTCAAACCACTCTCTCTTTCCCCTCCATCATTCCCTCCTTCCTCATGGTTGCCTTCGACACCTGTACGGCCCCTTGTCCCAAAAATGCGTCTCTAGCTTCGACTCTCTCCAAGTTCCAGATACTTAGATCCTCCTGCCTCCTGGGCAGCTGGATTCAAAACTGAATTTGGGGTATTTCCTAAACAATTTTTCCCCCCGTGTCCCCTAGCTCAGCTGCTCTTACAGAAACTCTGGGGGCTCTTCCTTTTTCCTTTCTCATCACCTCTGGCATTGACTCTACCTGTCTTCTCATTCCTCCCCCTGAATACATGTCCTGTCTTGATGCTCTGCCATCACTCCTGTGGCTCAGGCAGCATCCTCACTCCACCAGACAAGGAAATCCAGCCCCTGACACGAGCTCTCTGGTCCTTTCCAAGTTATTCACTCCACAACAGCCACAAGAATCTCAAAAAGCTTTGAGTTGGACATATCATCTCCCTCACTTAAAATCCCTCAAGTGGTCCACATTTTCCTAAAGTCTCAAATTCTCATCAGGTCCCTAGTTCATGGATAGTCTGGTCCCTTTAAATTTCTCAGCTCCCCTTTCTCTTCACCTCCCATTAGTCTCTGCCCTTCAGCCACATTGACCTTTCTGTGCCTCAGACACACATACATTTCTTGCCTCTGAACTTTGGCACTCTTACCCTTTCTTCACCCAGGTAACTCCTGCTCACCCTTGAGGCCTTGGTTTATAATTCAATCCTCAGGAAGGCCTTCCCAGAGCCCTCCCCAAGACTAGACCAGGCCCCCTGGGAAGTTATGTCTGCATTCTTGCAAGAATCACAGCCCTCCTGTTGGCTACAATACACGCCCATGTGCAGCAAGTACTCACTGACTGATGAGAGAGTCAGGGTGGATAAACCATTTGCTTGAGGACACACAACTTGTCAGTAGCATGTCACAGGTTAAACTCTTTTAGACAAGTTTTGGTGCCTCTGCTGCGGGGTGCCACAACACAGAGATTCCCGTTATCAGAGCACTGACCACACCTCATCCTAGCTGCCCGCACCATGGCCTGCCTCTGTGCTAAGCCTCCATGGCAGGACTGCGCTGTCTTACTTGTCCCTGTGTCCCTATCTGTGAGGGCTCAGTGTCTGGCACTTGGTGGGGAGGGCAGCACATAAATGTTTGTTGATTGGCTCTTTGTTGACAGGTTCCCCAAATTCTTTTCCAGCTCTGCCTTCCTACCAAGCACCAATTTTACTTTGCAGCCCAGCTATGGACTGAGCCTCCCTTTTGTTTTCATCCTAAGTTCAAACAACAAAGAAGTTTAAAGACTTTTACTAAAAGTAAAAGTCTTTAAACTTTTACTAAAAAAAAAAAAAAAAGCAAAGAATAAATTGGCAAATAATTGAGAGAAGCATAAGAATAAATAAGAGAAAAAGGTATAAAGGACAAGTGCCTAGAAATAGCGGAGGTAAAGAGGCTTGGGCCCCTGCAGTCTGTGCTCTGCATTCTCACAAACACTACCCCCGCTGGGTCCTGCCCTTGGGGCCTTGGCTCTGTGACTCACCCCCCTATTACCCTCTCCTCTAGGCTCAGGCCTGGATAGGGGGGCACTCTCCCGAGTGGGCTCTGCCTATCCACACTCTGGATGACAGATCTGAGGAGAACACATCTAAGGTGGTTTGGGGACCCATTAATGATGGGGAGACACAGGCCCAGAGAGAGTTAGGAGAAGTGGACAATGGGATTCCTTGTTCATCCCACAACCCAGGTTATGCCCACGCCAGCTGAGCTGGTCTGCACTTTCTGGCAGAAAGCTGTGTGACCTTGGTTGGACCAGTGACCCCCTTCTGGATGTGGAAGGAGAGGAGCAGGGGCAGGACACTGGACTGCTGGTGGGGGAAGGTGGTGGGGCCAAACAATGAGAGGTAAACTGGCAAGGCTGAGGCTGAACCCAGGAGGAAGGGCAGGCCCACCAGGGCCAGGGCAGGACAGAACAGTGGGTGCTTGTCAAACACAGTTTAATTCTGAACAGTGTTCCCATGCCTGGGAGACTTTCAGCCTGCAGTGGTGTCATTTACAGATGGATCTGTGGCAGCAAATTTCAAGTTTGTAAGCAACAGCTTCTCTGATGCCTGGGGGGGGGGGGGGGAAGCCGACCCCTCTGCAAATTATAAATTCATAACTAACCGTGTTATCCAGCGGAATGCAAAGCAAATCCATTACCAGCTACATTATTCCATTGAATACCTGCCGGGGTCCAGCCCCGGGGGGGATCCAGGGGTCCCACAGGAGGAGACGGCGTCGGCGAAAATGGAGCGAGAGAGCCGAATTCTTTTCTTTCTCTTTATTCTCTAGTTAGCATTTACTGCCAGGCATCTCTACCAAATGCTGGTCTAGCTTTCTTTTTATGCACACACACTAAGTTACAATCACATGGTATTTTGTTTCACTATGGTTACATGTTTCCAGATAACAGTTAATTCATATCTATAAACTATAAATCAGGTGGTAAGTTATTCAAAGTACAGTTATACAATAGCAATAACAATATTGGTACAAACTTCTAAAAGATTAGTACTAATTAATAACTCTACTGTTGTTGTGAGTTAAGGGCGCAGAGAGAGATTAGCAGACGAAATCATTAAGGACTAGCAAAGGCCCACCGCTTGCTCAGGCAAATGGCCTTGAGTTCATGTAGTGTCCTAATTTTTCTCACAAGACTTCAAAAAGCTTGCTTATTAAGAAATTGTCATAACATCAAGAGTAACTTTTGCTTAAAGATATATAGAGTGCACCTGCAAGATAGCTTAGTAGCAACACAATATCAGAAGGCATTAATTGCTATTGCTTCTATGGATTCTTCTATATTCCTCTTTATTATCTGAACGAAAAACCTTGGGAAAGTATATAAATCTCATGAGAATGTCTCACTGAGAAAGCCCAGTAACTGCCTTTAGTGATAAAACAAGTCTTTTAACAAAACATTTTTTACTAGCCAGCTGCACTCCTATCCAAGGCCATGCAACAGGCCACTCCACTACACTTTACCTAAGATTCTAATGTCTAGTTAAACTTTATTTATTTACTATATTCATATACTAGCTAAGTTCTAACTATATTCTTTCTAACATGATTAATAAGAAATTCTCCTACAAACTTAACCCTTTACGAGGGATATCATAGCCAGCCTCTTATGTTTATGAGCCCAGATCAAGGGGCTTACAGGCTTTTCTGTGGAACTTACACCTTCTGTCTCATTTCCAAAGAAATTACTACAAATCTACAGGGAAAGTACGGTACTATTATCCCTGTGCCACAAATAATAGCACATACCCAGAAAAAGGGGGGATATAAGGCCAGATTAATTCAAAAGATTAAAGGGGGAAGTGTCATTGTGCCTTTCCTTGCGGTGACTTTGTCAACCCGTAGCTGTTGGTCTTACTGCGGTGACTCTATCTTCTTTTGCTGTGACTTTGTCAGCCAGCAGTTGTGGATCTTCTTCTGCTGTGACCTAGTTAGCCAGCATTAGTGAATCGGCTCCCGACAAATACCAAGTGATTGAACTGCACAGAGTTTTGTGTGGACCAGGGGCATGTCAGGAGACAGGGACAGAACAGCCCTTCCCCTGCCAATCTCCTCTTCTTTGTGTCTTTTCAGATCCACCTCAAGCTAACCCTGAAAATGGTAGATCTGGGTGGATGTCATGCTTGGATAAAAAGGAGGCTGGAAGTTATAACGGTGATGGTGGTGAAGGTGAGGATGATAGTGGCAGAGAAGGTGATGGTGGTGGAAGTGATGATAATAGTGGTGGTGGAGGTGATGGTGGTGGAGGTGAGGATGATAGTGGTGGTGGAGGTGATGATGGTGGTGGTGTTGGTGATGGTGGTGTTGGTGATGGTGGTGGCGGCGGTGGTGGTAGAGGTGATGGTGGTGATGGAGGTGATAGTGGTGGTGTTGGTTGTTAGGTGGTGATTGATGGTGGTGGTGGTGATGGTGGTGGTCATGGTGGAGGTGATGGTGGTGGAGCTGATGGTAGTGGTGCTGGTAATGGTGGTGATGGTGATGGTGATGATGGTGGTGGTGGTGGTGGTAGTGATGGTAGTAGAGATGATGGTGGTGGTGGTGATGGTAGTAGAGATGGTGGTGGTGGTGGTGCAGGTGATGGTGATGGTGGTGATGGTGGTGGAGGTGATGCTGGTGGTGATGGTGGTAGTGGTGAGTTGGTAATGGTGATGGTGGCGGTGATGATGATAGAAGTGATGGTGTTGTACTGAAACAGAGGACCACCCTGCTATCGCGTATGTGTGTCTTTGTATGACTATTAGAATTGCTGTGTGTTATCTAAGAAAGCATCTGTGAAAGCCCACATGCCATGTCCTTGTGAGTGGCAGGACATCCCCTGTAGAGAGGAACATTCCTTTTGTTACCCAAACTTCAGAAAGGTGTGGGTCCTTTGAGCAGAGACCAGTATGAGAAGATGAGTCTAAGTTTAAGCACTAGAGTGGGAATTCCCTGTGTCTCTCCAAAACTTTGCTCTTGTGAGACCAGGCTTCAGAGTGCTGACACATCCAGATGGACGTTTCTGGTTGGGGGGGGCATTAAGACCATGTCCACAATGTGCAGATAGGTCTGTGATGGGAGGGCATAGGCCATACTTTTATACCCAGATTATCTGGTTCCATCTGATTCCATGTATTCCCAATGTGGCCTCTGAAACGTACAGTTTCTCTTTGATGTTCATTTTAGAAAATGCAAATAAACAAAACTAAAAATTACATGTACCATTCATAATTTACTCTACCAGAAATAACCACTTTGAGGTATGTCAGACCTGAAACTCCAATTCCCTTCTCTAATTTCATTTGAATGAATGGAACACTGGACTCAATATTTAGTGTGGGCAGAAGAAGTAGTGGCCCAAACTGCAGTCACACAGCAAAGGGCAGCATCCTAGCTGTTAAAAACCTTTCACCCATCCCCCACCAGCAGGGGTTTCCTGACATGCCCCCACCTCTGCCTCTCCCTTCCATGCTGACTTCTTTGCCCCTCTTACTTCTCTGATCACCATTTTCTCTGCCGTCTTCCTCAGGAGCAAAATTAATTCCCCTCTTTGTCTCATGCTGAGTGGTTTGCAACCATCATTTGTCTAAACAGTTGATGAAAGTTTTTGTTTCCAAAACAAAGACAATTTCTTCTCTAAGAAGGATTTGAGTGCCAGCTGTTAAGATAAAATGATTTCACCTTGTTTCATAAACACATTTATATTTTTTTGATATAGGAAGAGGAGGAGGTTATTCTACAAATGCTGATATGAACCCTGCATTTTATTCATTAACAATATAAAGTCAGCATATTTTTATGTTGATAGATAAACCTATATTTTCTGTATTAATGGCTGCAAATTAGTTCACACAGTTTCTTTAAACCATCTCTCTCTTTTTTTTTTTTCTATGCATTTAGGCTGTTTTCAATTATTGCTATTATAACACTCACACATCATCCTTTCACATTTATCTAATTATCTCCTTAGGATAGTTTCCTAGAAGTGAAATTTCCAGGAATGCACTTTCCAAAGGCTTTGTCACATTGTTAAACTAGCCTTCAGAAAGTTTGTACCAATATATGCCTTAATCAGCAGCTTATGTCCCTGTCCCACTTACTCTACACGTTGTAGCTTTGTCTCAGCTATGCCTTGACGTGATCAAGGAAGAGTCCCCATGGTCACTTTGGTGGCAACAGTAGCAACTGGTAAGAGACTCTTCAAAGGAGGAGGAATCCTGGGGAGCAAGACTGGAGGTCTTGTGATTTAAAGCCCTCCATGTGGGTTCTTCCATGACCTTCACTGCAAGATTTTGAAACTGGTTGATTTAAGGAAGGAAGACATCATTTCCCTTCCATGATGGTGATAAGTACATGGTAGTGACAGTAGTGATGAGCGGTCATGTGGTTAGGACAGTGCTGGGGGCAGGTAACAGCAGCGATGGTGAGTACAGTGTTGGTGATGGGCATAATGGTGGTGGTATTGACAGGAGAATGGCAGTTATGGTGGTGGTCATGGGGATGCTGTTGTTGATGGTGATGATTTATCATAATGCTGAGAATGGTTATGATAGCAGCAGTGATGATGGGGAATGGGTGTGGATGGTGGAGGTGGTGGTGAAGCACAGACCATGGGGCCCTGGCAGTAGTTGGGAGGCGTGTTGATGGTGGCAAGAGGCAGCATGAGGGATAGAAGGGGCTGTGGTGACATCTCAGAGGTGGTGAGAACAGTGTCGGGTGTGATGGAGCATTGTAGACATTCCTGGTGGTAGTGCTGGGAATGTGAAGTATGGAAATATGGAGGTGAAGTGGTGTAGGTGATGATGAAGAAATCATGTAGGATCAAATAGATACCAGAAGGGGCAGGTGGTCTTAGGTGTGGAGAGCAAGGCAGAAAGAGGAAGCAGCAGGACTCCAGAACAACACGGAGACACCCTTGCCAGAGAAGATGGTTGGAGAAAAATTTAGTAGTGGTGGGCACTGGGAAGGGTCTTGAAAGGGGCAAGAAGAATTAGGACTCCGGGCGGGTAGCACAGGGAGACTTTTTGGATCCTAGGAGGAAAATAGGGTGCAGCTGAGCTGTCTACAGGACAGAGGAGGTGGTATGAGGAGCTGAGCTGGCAGCCCCTCTGCTGGCCTCCAAGGGGAGCGGCCGGTGGCTTAGGGGCTCTCTGTGTGTTCAAGCGGGCAGCATGGAGGGAAAGGGTGTGAAGGGTGGCACATGACCCAACCTTTGCACCCCATGTGGGGACATCCCTGACCCCCTCTGGCAATCCCTGCTCTCACCTTTGGTTGAGAGGGAGAAGGATCTAGAATAGTGGTCCAGAACTTTGGTCCCTGTCCTCCCCCCACCGGAGCTCACCAAGTCTGCCGTGCAAGAGTTAACTCAGAGCCACCACCTGGAAGGCATCGTCCCACTCCTCTGGTGCAGCACAAAGCCTGCTCACATGCACACAGAGCTCCAGCCTTCTCTCTTCCTGGGCAAGGATGCCCAAAACACTTCAGGGAGGCAGACAACTGGTGTCTGAGCAGCCAGCAGCCTAGGCATAGGGGTTAACCCACCCCTGAGGGTGGGGCTAGGTCTCTCCCTTTGGACTGCCCCTGCCTTCCTCACCTGTACAAAGATCCCACTGTGGCCCAGTGGTCACTCACTTTGGGAGACAGAGAAACACAAATTTTTTTTCTCCCATTTTAGTGATACCGGTGACCTCACAAGGTTTCCATGGTGACAAAACCAAGGAGCCAAGGAGGATTTGGTGAATTAAGCCAAGCAACCCCTCCTCAAGTCTTCTCCCCAACTCTGGGCTTGGGGACGGGGCTCTAATAACTGATAAACT
The DNA here is from genome assembly GCF_036850995.1 of Saccopteryx leptura. Lineage (NCBI taxonomy): Eukaryota > Metazoa > Chordata > Mammalia > Chiroptera > Emballonuridae > Saccopteryx > Saccopteryx leptura. Next base: position 127,378,174 of record NC_089508.1, read on the forward strand.
TGCAGAAGAAGTAAGGGTGGGGGCTGGGGCCCAAAGACAGAACCCACAAAAGCAATCTAAGCTGTCCTCTCCTTCCTGTGCACCTCCCTCCAACCCCAGTCCTGCCTGAAACGCTCCCTGGACTGGGAGACGTGGATGGTCACTGAGCGCTATAGGAGGGCACTGATCCCAAGAGTAGAAAGCATCTATGGGCTAATTCTAGGCTCCGAGCCGATAAGAAGACCAAGGTTGGTGGGTTCACAAGGGGATTAGCTTCTGATGAGGAATGGTGTGTGTGTGTGTGTGTGTGTGTGTGTGTGTGTGTGTGTGTGTAGGGGAGGGGCTTGTCATCTGAAGCTTGGCTTTCTGAGGAGCAGCCAGAGGCCAGCACTGAAGAACACAAGCTGTGGGATCTAAGTGACCGGGGTTTGAAGCTAGGTGTAAATAATGCCTGGGTCCCCTGGTTGTGGACTTCACGGGACATCATAGTTAAGGCATCCTAGCAGGTGCTTAGGTGTAGTTTGTGTCCTCCGTTCTGCCCTTCCCTTCCTTCCCACTACTTTGCCCCTCATTAATTTCCTGCTTTCAGGCACACAATAAGTTAATCCTCACATAACTCAGTGACTTAAATGTTCCTGTACACTGTCTTAGTGCCTAAAGCCCCACCACAGAAACTGCACTGCTTTTGCACCAAAACTCTCTCTAAATGGCAACATTGTACCTGGGTGGTAACTGTCCTGTCATGGGGAAGGAGCAGAAGTGCTGGGGTGGGGGCAGTGTTTTTCTTATATGCAGATAGAGCCTGCGAATGAGGGCGAAGGAGAAAGCAGGTGGGGGGACAAGAGAGTTTCCTATTCTGAAATGTTGGTGAGCTGTCACACCGTGCCTTCTGCGGTGGGGTTTCTCTGAAGGTGAGTGACAGGAAGACCCAGCATCCAAGAGGACCCAGGCATACACAGCAGGCCATGTTCATTCACATCACGGACAATGGGAGTGAAATCCACAAGCTCTGTCTTCCAAGAACAGGTCCCTGGAGTGACTCAGCCAGTACTGCACCTGCCACCCTGCTGGGCCCCTCCAGGGGAATAAGGCCACACCAGCTAGACAGGACCCAGTTGCCAGGAGTCTGGAGGCAGAAAGCTGGGGAGTGAGCCCCTGGCATCAGAGTGGAGCTTGGAGGTTGGCTGAGTATGCCTCTGCCAGGGACAGGTTCTCTTAGGAAGTCTGTTGTAATGAGTCCAGAGGAGCAATCTGTAATCAGCCTGTCAAAGGTTCAGCAACATGCTTTAGCTAGAACCTCACTTTCTGGGAATCAGTGCCCTGCAGTGAATGAAGATTCCCCAGCAGGGTCTGTAGTCCTCCTGCCCCATAGCCAGTGCAGCCTGGAGACCTCAGGGGTTGGGTTTTTCCTCTCAGGGAGCCCAGGCTCACTGAACCACTGGGAGCTGCCCTGGTCTCATTGTCCTTGGCTGCTGTGTGCCAGAGCTCCTGGGAACCAGGCCCACAGGGCTGAGTCTCCTAACACGGCAGCTCCAGACTCAGTGTAACTGTCACCAGCCCTGGAAGGTGTGCCAAGACAGGCTCTTCCTCTCCCTCCTGTCTCATCCCCCCCCCCCCCTTCAACCCCCTTCCTACCCTTCCTCACCAGGGCTGGTGGTTGGAGCTTGTTGGTGAACTTGGAGTGCCTTCCTCACTTCATTTGCCCAAAACATGGGGTATCACTGAAGAAAACCCACACTGGGGACTTCTTTTCTTTATTTTGTGTTTTCTAACTACATTTATGTTGATACTGGCCTTTTCACTGACCTCTCCCATAGTCTCTAATTAGCTTTTCAATCAGTTCCCTTGAGTTTTCTGGAAAAGCAATCGTATCCTGCACAGATAATGACAGCAATTTCTCCGCCTTCCTGAATGTTATGCTTCCTTTTATTTTTATTATTTTATTTCTTTCTTTCTTTTACAACATAATAGTTTTTATTATAGTTGCACGATTTATTATTTTTTATTTTTTTAAATGTACTGTTGCGTTGGCTAGAATTTATAGAATGATGCAATTGTGTTAATAGCAGGCATGCTTGTCCCACCCTGACTTAAATATGAATATCTCTTGCTGGTTGTTTTATTGCTAAAAAAAATGAAGTTGATTGTTGGTTGCACATAGGTATTTTTTATCATGTCGAGAAAATGTTATCATTTTATTTTACTGGGTGTTTTTTTTATCAGAATGTGTCTTTGATGTCTGTTGAGATTCCTGTTCTAGTAAATGACATGATTAATTACATGGGTTGATTTTCTGACATGTAACTATCTTCATCCCCTTGCCTTTCTGAGGTAGCCATCTGTGAAACAGGAAGGGCAGGCATACCCCAGAGAGATCTGGTCGACCAGCAGGTCTGCCTTATGCCCTGCCTTCATCCCAGCCCTCCATGCAGGATGCCATCTTGGGCAGGCTCATTGTGATGTCTAGGGGCTTGGGCTGGGGCTTTGGAGAGCTGGACAGTGTATCAGCTGGTCCCAGAGTGATCTCTGAAAGGCCAGTCAGATCGGATGACTCCCATCAGTGACTCCTCACTGCCTTCAGCAGAAAATCCAAGCTTCTAGGCATATTGCCCAGGCTTCTTACAACTGGCCCTGTCCAATACCTTACCTTGTCACCTCATTTTTTCCTCTCTAACTACACAGAAATCCTGGCAGGTGGCAACCCTGTGTCACCTCCCATGCCTCTGGGCCCTCTCACATGTGGCTCCCTGCCTGGAATGCCCTTGCACTCTTTCTCCTCAGACAGGACTCATAGGTCCCCCCAGGGAGCCTTTCTGACTTAGCAGGCTGGGTTGAGAACCTCTCCCCAGGTGCCAGTCCCTGAGCTCAGTACCTGTGTGGTGCTTACCAGGTAGAAGTCCTGTGTGCATCTGTCTCCAGGAGCTCTAGGAAGCCAAGCACCCCGTAGTCCCCTCCAGCTGCATCTCCTGCCCAACCTTGCCTCTCAGCAAGTGCTGCTCCACCAGCCCTGGGTAGGACACACCCTCACACAACCAAGAACACTCGCAGGTGTTCATACTCCTGAACACACCCGGCCCAAGCGCCACCCCCTCACCCCTCCCCACCCCCAGCCACTGCCTGCTGGTGATGACCCCAGGGTTCACTGTCCCAACTCCCAGTGCTTAAGTGTTCCGAGGCCCCAGCCACAGCCTCACAAGTTACTGCAGCTCCCTGGGGACTCTTTAGAAAATGCAGTTGGCCTTATTTTCTCTTCGTAAACAGCAACTTAGACTTTAGCACAGTTGGGTCCCAGGGGACAGCGCTCCCCCTCCAAAGCTACTGCCACTGGAGATGCAGGAGGGAGAAGCCGAGCAGGCACGGGAGGGGCCAGATGACTGGGCTAGATGGAAAGGAGCCTGCAGGAGGGGCTCGATGGCTGCATCCCCCTCCTTGAGTTTCCTGCTGGCACCTCATGTGGGCCTGGGCAATAGCTCTGCCTCCGCCTTGCCTTTCCATGGGGCCGCCCCTCAGGGTCTCCCCTGCCCTTTCACAAGGACCGAGGACTGGTGCCTTTCCCCATCACTAGGGGACCTAGGTTCCAATGTCAGCTCTACCCCTTGCTAGCCTTGTGATCTCAGGCAGAGTTCTAAATCTCTCTGAGCCTCAGCGTGCCCACCAATACAGCTGCTGTGAGGATGAAATGAAACGACTGACTGACCGACTGAAAAGTGCATATGTATGTAGCATGTGGTCTGATATGTAGTAGGTGACACCTCACAGCTTGGTCCCCCAGTGGTGGGTGGAGAGACTGAGGCCCAAAGGGGAGCAAGACACCAAGTCTCTGAATTCCTTCTTCAGCCTGGGCGTGTGTCTAGTGAGGAGCAGTGGATTCCATCACAGAGACCCTGATGCCTGCAGGCTTCGATGGTAGGCTCTGCCCCATGAACATCCTCGCCGTTTCTCATCTACAGAACAAACCTTGGCACTGTGCTCACTAAGGGCCCAGCTGTGGTATTAGCTCTCTGTGTGTATTACATTTACGCATATAAGAACAATATTATTATTATTAACTGCAATCCTCTAACAACAGCACGAGGTAGGTACTATTATTATTATCCTCATGTTACAGACGAGGGAACTTGCCCAAGGTCCCTGGCTAGCAAGTGGAAGGGCCATTTTTTGTCAGCAGGGACACCATCATTGAGGTTCCACCCTCAGGTGAACACAGACAGGGCTCCATGGTGGCATCACAGAGGGCACCTGGGCACCTGAAGCTTGTGTCCCCACACTCAGTCTTGGGGGCATTTGGCAGCCTGTGACTGGGCATAGTGGGATTATCAGCTTTATCCCACAAATGCCAATCACTGGCTACCACACCTCGAGCCACAGCAAGTGTTTCCTGGAGAAAGAATTGGAACAGAAGAGTCCTTTTTTTTTTTTTTCAAGTGAAAAGAGGGGAGATAATGAGACAGATTTCCGTACGTACCCTGACCGGGATTCACCTGGAAACCCCTATCTGAGGCCAATGCTTGAATCAACCAAGCTATCCTCAGTGCCTGAGGCCAATGCTCGAACCAATTGAGCAACTGGCTGCAAGAGAAAAAGAGAGATAAGGGGGAGAGAAAGGGGGAGAAAAGCAGATGGTCGCGTCTTCTGTGTGCCCTGATCTGGGATCAAACCCGGGATGTCCACATGCCAGGCTGATGCTCTAGTCACTGACACACCGGCCAGGGCCAGGAGATTTCTTTATTATTCAGAATAACTGCACTATTTAATTTACTATTAATGATAGCTCTTGAGTCAGCCTGCTCTTGAAGATCAGTGAGAACTGGAAGGATGTCCCGCTCTTTTCCCCCTTCCTCCCCTCCTTCTCCCCTCTCCTGCCTCTCTTCCCTGGAATACTGTAAACTGAAGTCACAAATGATTGAGCTGTCTGAGGTTTGGAGTTGAGAAACTGAAGCGTAGCTCACACTGTGAACCTGGTTACCCCTCCTCCCTCCTCCCTGCAGAGCTTTGCTCTGCTGTTCCTTGGTGGCTCCCTGGAGGCCACCACCCCATCTGCTGTCAGACCCCTGATAGGAGAGTATGGCTGCTGTCCTCCTAGGCTGAGCCAGGGGCATGTTCCAGGGGGAGCAAAGGGCATGCTGGATTCAGCAATCTTTGTATGTCCTGTTTGGGAGACGGTGGGCAGAGGTGGGAGATCTGGATGAACAGGGTCCCTTTGGGCCTCCCTTTTGCCCTCTGCATCCAGTGGGGGCACCAGGTAAGGAAGAGCACATCAAAGAGGAACAGAGCCAGTGAAGAGCCAGCACCTGTGGCAGGGGAGTGTTTGGCTTGGAGCTCAGAAGGCTTGTGGGGACCTGAGACCTGCCTTCCAAGAACTTGCGGGCTTTGGAGTCTTATCCACACGTCTCCACTCAGGGCTTTCTCTGCCAGATGCAAGGGATGCATGGCCGGTGAGTAGGAAGCCCCCAGCAGCAGAGGGGATGGACGGGAACCAGAGGCAGATTTAATGGCTGGTGCACTGGGTGCACGCCCTGGGCCCCGACTTCTGAAAGGCCCCGCAAAACCCCAACTTTACACTTTTTTCTAATGTAAGGGGCCCGATATTTTCTTTTGTGCCCAGGGCCTCAACCGACCTCAATTCACCTCTGACAGGAACATAGCGAGAGTTGCAAGAGTGGAGTCGTGGGGTCCTGTTGGAGGTCCAGGGAGGCAAGGGCTTGAGTGCCTTAAGTCGGACTAGATGGGTTTTCCAGCTCCCAGCAGCCAGAGTGCAAAGACTTACCTCCAGAGCTGAGTCTTGCCTTTGGTTGTCAATTTAAGATGGTACCTGGATTCCTGGGCACCCATCTTCTTGGACTCTGCGCCCTTATTGTGGCTCCTACATGACCTTAGTGTGTCAGAAGACCCACGAAGGTGGCCTCATAGAAGAAAGAGGTCCTTTTTTCTCTTTCTTCTAACTACTCAACTGCCCAGAGCTGTCCCCATGGGCTGTGGGATGAAGGGCTTGGGGTTGCACACCATACCTTGACCCATTCCCCTATCCTGGGAGACAGCCACCAGCGCCCTTTCTTCTTCTACCCACCTCTCCACACGGGTTGAGTCTTAGGCACCCTTAGGTGGTTGCAGAGCACTTAGTAACACTGCTGTGGGTGGTTTTAGACGGGCTGATGTGCTGCTGTTTGAGCGTGCTTTATCCACCTGAGCCAGGTTCCACACACCTGCGTGAACGCATCCGAAGCCTGCACGCACAGGCTGGCCTCACTGGGAGGGTCTGGCTTCTTATTAAGGAGCAGTTGCGGGAATCTGAATGGATGCTTGAAGACTCTTTGCAATTAACGTGCTGCTGCAATATTATTAGCCTCTGATAGGCAGGTTTGCCTTTGCCAGAAACCATAAATATGTGGGGCCAGTGACTCAGCAAATCTGTTGCTATTTTTCCTGCGGGTTTGGGTGGATCTGCATCTGTGTACACCATGGCCCCATCTCCCAGCATCTCCCATGGCTTGTATCCATGGAAACACATTCCTCCCCAAAGACAATACTCTTGGTGACAAACATGGGGAGTCTCCTCAGCCCCCTACCCACCTTAGAGTGGGAGCGTGGACAATGAGAGCTCCCAGTGAGCAGGAGGTGGCACTGGTGGAGGAAATGCCACTTTCTCAGTGGCTCCAGAAGTCCAGGAGAGGCTGGATCTCCAAGTCCTTCCCCCTCTGGCCTGTAGTCAAGGCCTTGTCATCTGTGCTAGGTAAGCAGCCTGATGAGGGATCCCTTATGGAGGCTGAGGCCTGGGCCCTCATGGGAATGAGGTTGACAGAGCAGTTCCTGGTGGCTGTGGGCGGTGTGACAGTGGCGGGCACTAGTGTATGGAAGAAGGGGACTGGGGAAGGGAAGAAGGGGCAATGGAGAAGGGGGAAAGAGGTGAAAAACCTGGGGACTTGTCTCCTGACCTTGACTCTGTCAGAAGAAGCTGTGGGTAGAGGAAAGACCATGGAATCCCTTCCTCCCTCCTTTGCTTCTAGAAACATCTGTTTTGGCTCACTCTATCTATGCCTGGCCCTGTGCTTGGTGTGGGAGGTACAGAGGGGAACCAGAACCAGAACCAGACCCTTCTTGAGGATCAGGGTCTGGGGTGGGGAGGACAGATTCGCCATTAAGTCAGCAAGCTCAGGGGTCCTAAAGGTTGGATGACATAGGAAAGACTTCCTCGGAGACCTGAAGCTCACAGAGAGGAAGGGTGGGGCAGAGCACAGGAGCTGTTGGGCAGAGGCGGAGAGAGCACTCCATGTTGACGGGCAGCCCAGGGGGCAGGTTGGTGGACTCCCACACAGAGCTCTAATTTGGGCTTTAATGCATGGCATTTTTGTGAGAAATTGACCTAAACTTTCTGGCCTATGAAATTGGAAACCACAATGCCTGCTGCACGAGGCTGGGTGAGAATGAATGGAAGCATCTGGCCCAAGGAGGGTGACCATTTATTGTGCTAACTGTACCAGAACTGCCTGTGCCAGCTATTTTCTTCCCTCTGGGCTCAACTTTCTTATGTCAGACGAGGAGGCCAGACGAGAGGATACCCAGGGGCACAGTGGTCCTGTGCTTCCTGTCCTCTGTCCTCCTACCGTCCAAGTGGTTGACAGACTCATTCAAAGAACATTAACAGCTTGCTTCTCCCCCTGCTTAGAAAAAGCAGGGCCAAGCTGATGCCACAGCTGCTGCCTCCATGGGACACAGAAGAGCAGGATACCCAGCCCCCCCAACTTGAAATACCCAATATGCCCAGAGAGACTCAGCATGACAGAGAGCTGTGAGGCCACAGTGCCGGGTCTGCTGTGCTCAGTCCCTGCTCTCCGGGCTTCTCTGTCTCTTCTGTCTTGGGTAGGGGGAGGACTCAAGGCCTTGACCTTTAAAGATTGACCGACCACCTCCAGCCTCCAGATCACTTAGATCCTTGTTCTCGAAGCCCTAGGGACACTGGGGAGGCGAAATGACTGCACACCCTCTTTGTCTTGCTCATAGTGGCGTCACACCAACCCTGTTAGGTAACTGCTGTTGCTATTATCCCTGTTGCATGTATGAGGAAACTCAAGAGAGTTTAGAGACTGACCCGAGGCCACCCAGATGCAGGTGGCAGAGCTGGGTCATCAGCCCAGGTCAGGACCCAGCTCTCACCTCCCTTTGTACCCCACCCTCTGGAACTCTGGTAATCCTCCTCAAATCCTTGGGAAGTAGAGAAGTTATAAATAGCATAGGATTGTGAAGCAAGAAAAGCACGTTGCAGAACAGTACACACAGGATGCTGCAGTCATGTAGAAAACCACCTCGGACTAAAGTGTGCATGTGTGCGTGTGGCATGTGTGCATGGGTGTGTGTATATATGGGAGAGAAGGGACAGGAGCAGGTCTGGAGAGAGATCTGTCCTGCTGTTTGAACTGTGTTCATCTCTGGGTGGGGGAGTGGAGTAGAGATGGGGAAAAGGAGGGCAAGTTCTCTATTAACCAATGTAGTTCTGAACTGGTTTTATTACAATGAGAATCTGTTCTTGTATTACTTATGCAGTAAAGACATTGTGCCCAGAAGGCACGATTCCACCCTGCTCTAAGTAGTGTCACATAAGGGCTGTAGCAGGACAGGTGGTGACCTGGGGGTGGCCCTGGTTTGAGAGGGTGGGTCTAATAGCCCAGGTGGGCTGGTTCATGGAAACTTTTTGGATACACACGGCACATTTTTGCCAGGGGACACTATGTGCTTCATCTGTCTTTCAACACTTAAAAGCAGCTCTGCTACCCATTTGATAGACAGGACCAAGCCTAGAGACAGCATAGTCCGAGTCAGAGTGCTGGTTTGTTAATACACCTGCCTGATTGGCAAGGCTTGAAAAATCATGAGCTTTATTTTTGGACAGGCCTGGCTTTGACCTGTCATTGATTTTTGAGCCTCAGCTTTCTTATCTGTGAAATGGGATCGATATACTGACCTCGAAGAGTTTCCGTGAGGGTTGAATGAAACCAAGCTTGCTATGTGGCTGTCATAGGACAGCGGCTCTGTTCATGGTGGTTCTCCAGCTCTCTTCTCCTTTCTGTCCTTGTCTAAGGGATGCTGTCTGGCCTCAGCGTGGGGCACACATGACACAGGCCTTGGCCTGAATCCTGGCTTGGCCACGTGGAAACAGTGACCATGTACTGAGCACATACTAGGGACCAGGGATCAGGTGAAGGGCTATACCTACATCTTTCTTACTCCTTATCTCTACCTCTGAGCTAGGCCGTACCATGATTATCCTCACATCACAGATGTGGAAATTGAGATATCAAGGTTATTCTGGCCTCACGAAATGACTTTGAAAGAATTCCACCTTTTTATATTATTGGGAAGACTGTATGATAAAGTTTACTTGTTTTTCTTAAATCTGCGATAGAATTCACCAGGAAAAATCTGGGCCTGGAGTTTTCTCTCTGTGAGAAAAGTTTTATTAGAAATTCAAGTTCTTTTGGGTTTGGGGAAGAATTCTTATTTCTTCCTGTGTCAGTTTTGTTAGGTTTCCCCCTCGTTGAGAAGATACCAGCAGTTCTGGCCAAGCAGCGCTTGATGACTTGTTCTCTGTTGTAACTCTCTTGGCTGGGAACACATGATAGCTCCTGACATTGTACTTGGGCATCCTGATGTCTACTGCTTCCTCTGTCAGAACCGGACAGGGCTGGCGTGGGGGCCAGCACCTCCCCATTAGGTGTGGGGCCTGAGCTCTTCTAAAATGCCAGAGAGATCTGGGTTAGGGCAGGAAGTCCCTGAAAGTTTGGCACATGAGGCCCTAAGGGCTGTCTAAGGCTGGAGAGCCAATGGGAACAGCACTCGGGCCCTCCACATCAGTAGGCCTGGCACCCTGCTTTTGAAGTGCTGATCACCTGACTGGCACTTGCATGATGCTTATAGAGGGAGAAAAAGGAAACAAGGGAATGGGGGGGGGGGATACAGTGCAGAGGAAAAGTTTCTTGGTCCAGAGAAGGGGGCCAGTAAGTGTTTTAGGGGCTACCCTCCCCAGGAAGCCTTCAGGGCCAGGTGGTTATAACCAGAAGAGATGTCTCCTGCCCCTGCCTCCTCCTGGATCCCCAGCTCCCAAATCTGAGTCCTGGAAGAGGTGATTATCATTGCAGACCCTGCAGGATACCCCCATGCCCACCCCTTTAGCTCCGAGCCGAAGCTACAGGACCGGCGCCCCACCCTCCCTTCCCCATCACACTCCTGTGAACAGCTTCCTCACTGAACAGCAGGGCTGAGTGGGGTGTGGCAGAATGCCCAGAACAGGAACCTGCTTTGCTATCTTGGCTCTGAGCTTGCATCCCCTTTCTACTCCATGAAGAGGACTGGAACTATCCATCCCCGAGTCCGGGCTTCTGGGAACTGTTAGCAGGAATTCTCTATGCAAAGATGTTCCAGTCCCTGGGACAGTTTGGCAGAGCAGAGCTGCTCCATGTGGTGCTGGGATGTCTAGGAACAAATGAATGAGACAATGAATGGTGGCTCATCGAGTGCCTTCAGGTACACCTGTGACATGTACCAACACGTATATGGTTGAAAGGTGAAAAGTCACCTTGTCCGGAGAGGGAGGCAGCACACACTGTAGCATGACATCTTTGGGTGATAAATGCAGTGCTCAGAGTGGCTCAGGAGATTGTGGGGTACAAAGGAAAACCGTCTAGTCCATCCTGGTGATGTGGTTGAGGGCAGCAATGATTTCTTGGAAGAGGGGCATGGGCTGAGTTTTGAAGAACAAGTAGAAGTTAGCCAGGAGGTCTGTGGAACAGGGACAGTGCAGGAGTTAAGAAGTGCGCGTGCAGTTATACAGGGCAGGGAGAGTCCTGATCTCAATTAGCGAAGCTACTTGATGCTCAGCTTGCTTCCGGGTGTTTGCTGCTCTGCCTGAGTCCTGGACTCACTGTGCACTGGGTGCTCAGGGTCCTGAGCTCCCCTGCGGATACCAAGGTTAGGGAACATGATCCTTTCCTACTTAAGCTCAGCATTCAGAACAGGAGGAGGGTGCTGTGACAATTAAGAATGCACATGGCTATAAGTAAGAGAAAACAAAATAAACAATGTCCTAAATTTTTTTAGAATTTTATTTATTGATATTAGAGAGAGGAGAGAAAGAGAGGAAGGAAAGGGAAGAGCAAGAAGCATCAACTCATAGTAGTTGCTTCTCCTATGTGCCTTGATGGGGCAAGCCTGGAGCTTCGAACTGGTTACTTCAGCATTCCAGGTCAGTGTTTTATCCACTGCAGGTCAGGCCAGTGTCCTAACACTGAAGGGGTGGTATTTGTTCCGTACAGCAAGAATTCAGGGACAGGCAGTCCAGGGCTGATATGAAGATTCCACTGGGCTATCCAGGCCCCAGGCCCCTTCCATCATCCCCTCCATCATCCTTAGTGTGAAAGCCTTTGTGTGCGTACTTGTTTCCTCATAATAGCAGGATGGCTGCAGCAGCTCCAGACCTCTGTCCTTGTCCCAGGCTGAAAGAATGTGGAAAGGCTAAGAGGGAATGCCAGCTCTGCAGCTTGTAAAAGGAGCACCCTGAAACTCCTCCCAGCACCTCACTTATATCTCACTGGCCAGAGTGGGTCACACGGCCATCTCTAGACTAATCCCTAGAAGGTGGCTGGGGAGAAAGAGGTGTGCAGTGGCTTGGGTCAACCAGCCAGAGGTGTCACTTACAGGTGGGGGTTGATACTGGAACACGTAGCCCTCAGCCCTGGGACACAGGAGCCGGCCAATCTAGAAATGGCCTCTTCCTTTGCGCAGTCATTCACCCAGTGTTGATGACTGCCCACTATGCCCAGCGCTTGAGCCCTGGAGTACAGTGAGGAATGAGCTGCAACGCAAGGCCAGGCAGAAAGGAGGGCGAGGGACCAGAATGAGTTTCTCCCAGAGGGAAGGGGAGTGCTGGACAGTTGTGGGTCCCGAGCCTACACAAATCTTCCTCGCCTTTGAAGAAAAGGGGTTTCAATAAGCCCTCATCCCCATAGCAGCAAGGACCTGGCTTCTTCAGCTGACCAGTTAGGAAGTGGCTTCCGTTGGCAGTTGGGAGAAATGTGTAGACAAGTGGTGGTAAGGGAGTTGCACCATGAACTGAGCATGAGGGGATCACTGCTCTTCCAGCAAGATCAGCCCCCAATGTCAGAGAGTGCAGGCCTATCTTCTCACTGGTGTTGCCTGGCATCCTTCATGCTCAGAGCCTTGAGCCCAGGAAACTTCTGACATGACAGCCAGAGCAAGGTCCTTTCAGTCCTTCCGAGCTTCCCCACAGCCTTCCCGTCCAACCTCCATTCACTCTAGGGTTGGTGAGAAAGGGCCAGGGCTGGTATGTCCTTGGGCAAGTCAGTCAACCTTTCTGGGACTTTAGTGACACCTTGTGGCAGCCTCTGCTTGAAATCAAAGCACTTGGGTAAAAACAAACAAACAAAATAAAACACATGGCTCCCTCACCAGTCCTTTCTGGCCAAACGCAGGCCTGCTAACCTCATGGCAGAGGGCAGCCTTCAGCTACCTGACCCTGCCCTTTCCTGTCCACGCTCCTGCAAATGATACGATCTAGCCACATGTCTCCAGGGAAGAATTGCGGCTCAGTATTCCAGGCTTGAATTGCAGGTCTCAGGGCCTTGTCCTTTATGGTACTCTCATCAGCTCTGGGAAGAGAATGGAGGGGTGAGGAGAAGGAACGTGCTAATCACATGAAGTCAGAAAATTCTCCCCATTCTCCAGAGAGAGAAAGTGAGTCCATAGCAGAGTGAGGCTTCACCTGGTTACCAGGCTCATGGTGTAGGGTCTCACTCAGCCCAGAAGTAGCCAGGAAGAATTCCGAGCGCGCGCGTGCGTGCGTGCGTGTGTGTGTGTGTGTGTGTGTGTGTGTGTATTTATTTTGTCATGCACCCAGGGAACGCCCTCCTGGGGCTCCAGCAATGGGATCCGTTTAATGCAAACCCAGTCCACAAGGCAGGGGAGTGCTGGCTCTGAGATAAGTGCCTCCAACCTAGCTGGTCGTCAGTGCTCTGTGTTCTTGGCTTCTCTTCTCGCCTCATGAGACCAACAGCCTCTGCGCTGTTCTTCCACCATCCAAACCTGCTCCTATGCACAGATCTGCTGGTTAGAGGGACCTAATAAAATCACTCCAAGAGGCAGCTGTTCAGGACTAATGAGGGAGCCCAGAGGGGATTGACAGGTTGAGAAGGGCCTTCCGGGTCCAGAGCCAAGAGCAAATGGTAGACTTTCAAACCAGATCTATGTGGCCCAAACTGTATCTATTCCTGCCTGCTGGTCTGACCCGTTGGCACAAGGAGATGGTTTTAGGCAGAAGGGAAAAGCTTTCCTGAGCCATCTACATCCCCACCTACCTGTCTGGGGGTTACAGGGGGCTGGCTAGGTATAGTGTAGCCTGTAGACAGAACTTGAGAACTTTGTTGGGGCCCCTGCAATGACTGGCCTAGCTCCATGCCATCAAAAAAATTAAAGGTCCTTGAGTAGCTGCTCTGGGCATGACCCTTAGTACTCAGAAGCTGGAGGCTAGCCGGAAAGAACTCTGCTTACATGCATTCATCCCTGAGGTTTGAGAGCCCTCTCTGGAAAGACCTCTGCTTACATGTGTTCATCCCTAAGGCTTGAGACCTCTGCTTACCTGTGTTCATCCCGGATGTCTGAGACCTCTGCTTACCTGTGTTCATCCATGAGCTCTGAGAGCCCTCTCTGGAAAGACTCTGCTTACCTGTGCTCATCCCGGAGGTCTGAGAGCCCTCTCTGGAAAGACTCTGCTTACCTGTGCTCATCCCGGAGGTCTGAGAGCCCTCTCTGGAAAGACTCTGCTTACCTGTGCTCACCCTGAGGTCTGAGAGCCCTCTCTGGAAAGACTCTGCTTACCTGTGCTCATCCCGGAGGTCTGAGAGCCCTCTCTGGAAAGACTCTGCTTACCTGTGCTCACCCTGAGGTCTGAGAGCCCTCTCTGGAAAGACTCTGCTTACCTGTGCTCATCCTGGAGGTCTGAGAGCCCTCTCTGGAAAGACTCTGCTTACCTGTGCTCACCCTGAGGTCTGAGAGCCCTCTCTGGAAAGACTCTGCTTACCTGTGCTCACCCCTGAGGTCTGAGAACCCTCTCTGGAAAGACTCTGCTTACCTGTGTTCACTCCTGAGGTCTGAGAGCCCTCTCTGGAAAGACTCTGCTTACATGTGTTCACCCTGAGGTCTGAGAGCCCTCTCTGGAAAGACTCTGCTTACCTGTGCTCACCCTGAGGTCTGAGAGCCCTCTCTGGAAAGACCTCTGCTTACCTGTGTTCACCCTGAGGTCTGAGAGCCCTCTCTGGAAAGACCTCTGCTTACCTGTGTTCACCCCTGAGGTCTGAGAGCCCTCTCTGGAAAGACTCTGCTTACCTGTGTTCACCCCTGAGGTCTGAGAGCCCTCTCTGGAAAGACTCTGCTTACCTGTGTTCACCTTGAGGTCTGAGAGCCCTCTCTGGAAAGACTCTGCTTACCTGTGTTGACCCTGAGGTCTGAGAGCCCTCTCTGGAAAGACTCTGCTTACCTGTGCTCATCCCGGAGGTCTGAGAGCCCTCTCTGGAAAGACTCTGCTTACCTGTGCTCATCCCGGAGGTCTGAGAGCCCTCTCTGGAAAGACTCTGCTTACCTGTGCTCACCCTGAGGTCTGAGAGCCCTCTCTGGAAAGACCTCTGCTTACCTGTGTTCATCCCGGAGGTGTGAGAGCCCTCTCTGGAAAGACTCTGCTTACCTGTGCTCACCCTTAGGTCTGAGAGCCCTCTCTGGAAAGACTCTGCTTACCTGTGCTCATCCCGGAGGTCTGAGAGCCCTCTCTGGAAAGACTCTGCTTACCTGTGCTCACCCTGAGGTCTGAGAGCCCTCTCTGGAAAGACCTCTGCTTACCTGTGTTCACCCCTGAGGTCTGAGAGCCCTCTCTGGAAAGACTCTCCTTACCTGTGTTCACCCTGAGGTCTGAGAGCCCTCTCTGGAAAGACTCTGCTTACCCGTGTTCACAACTGAGGTCTGAGAACCCTCTCTGGAAAGACTCTGCTTACCTGTGTTCACCCCTGAGGTCTGAGAGCCCTCTCTGGAAAGACTCTGCTTACATGTGTTCACCCCTGAGGTCTGAGAGCCCTCTCTGGAAAGACTCTGCTTACATGTGTTCAACCTGAGGTCTGAGAGCCCTCTCTGGAAAGACTCTGCTTACCTGTGCTCACCCTGAGGTCTGAGAGCCCTCTCTGGAAAGACTCTGCTTACCTGTGTTCACCCCTGAGGTCTGAGAGCCCTCTCTGGAAAGACTCTGCTTACCTGTGTTCACCCCTGAGGTCTGAGAACCCTCTCTGGAAAGACTCTGCTTACCTGTGCTTACCCTGAGGTCTGAGAGCCCTCTCTGGAAAGACTCTGCTTACCTGTGTTCACCCCTGAGGTCTGAGAGCCCTCTCTGGAAAGACTCTGCTTACCTGTGTTCACCCTGAGGTCTGAGAGCCCTCTCTGGAAAGACCTCTGCTTACCTGTGTTCACCCTGAGGTCTGAGAGCCCTCTCTGGAAAGACTCTGCTTACCTGTGCTCATCCCGGAGGTCTGAGAGCCCTCTCTGGAAAGACTCTGCTTACCTGTGCTGATCCCGTAGGTCTGAGAGCCCTCTCTGGAAAGACTCTGCTTACCTGTGCTCAACCTGAGGTCTGAGAGCCCTCTCTGGAAAGACCTCTGCTTACCTGTGTTCATCCTGGAGGTCTGAGAGCCCTCTCTGGAAAGACTCTGCTTACCTGTGCTCACCCTGAGGTCTGAGAGCACTCTCTGGAAAGACTCTGCTTACCTGTGCTCATCCCGGAGGTCTGAGAGCCCTCTCTGGAAAGACTCTGCTTACCTGTGCTCACCCCTGAGGTCTGAGAGCCCTCTCTGGAAAGACTCTGCTTACCTGTGTTCACCCTAAGGTCTGAGAGCCCTCTCTGGAAAGACTCTGCTTACCTGTGCTCATCCCGGAGGTCTGAGAGCCCTCTCTGGAAAGACTCTGCTTACCTGTGCTCATCCCGGAGGTCTGAGAGCCCTCTCTGGAAAGACTCTGCTTACCTGTGCTCACCCTGAGGTCTGAGAGCCCTCTCTGGAAAGACCTCTGCTTACCTGTGTTCATCCTGGAGGTCTGAGAGCCCTCTCTGGAAAGACTCTGCTTACCTGTGCTCACCCTGAGGTCTGAGAGCCCTCTCTGGAAAGACCTCTGCTTACCTGTGTTCACCCCTGAGGTCTGAGAGCCCTCTCTGGAAAGACTCTGCTTACCTGTGCTCACCCTGAGGTCTGAGAGCCCTCTCTGGAAAGACTCTGCTTACCTGTGTTCACCCCTGAGGTCTGACAGCCCTCTCTGGAAAGACTCTGCTTACCTGTGCTCACCCTGAGGTCTGAGAGCCCTCTCTGGAAAGACTCTGCTTACATGTGTTCACCCTGAGGTCTGAGAGCCCTCTCTGGAAAGACCTCTGCTTACCTGTGTTCACCCCTGAGGTCTGAGAGCTCTCTCTGGAAAGACTCTGCTTACCTGTGCTCACCCTGAGGTCTGAGAGCCCTCTCTGGAAAGAACTCTGCTTACCTGTGTTCACCCCTGAGGTCTGAGAGCCCTCTCTGGAAAGACTCTGCTTACCTGTGTTCATCTCGGAGGTCTGAGAGCCCTCTCTGGAAAGACTCTGCTTACCTGTGTTCACCCTGAGGTCTGAGAGCCCTCTCTGGAAAGACTCTGCTTACCTGTGCTTACCCTGAGGTCTGAGAGCCCTCTCTGGAAAGACCTCTGCTTACCTGTGTTCACCCCTGAGGTCTGAGAGCCCTCTCTGGAAAGACTGCTTACCTGTGCTCACCCTGAGGTCTGAGAGCCCTCTCTGGAAAGACTCTGCTTACCTGTCTTCACCCTGAGGTCTGAGAGCCCTCTCTGGAAAGACTCTGCTTACCTGTGTTCACCCCTGAGGTCTGAGAGCCCTCTCTGGAAAGACTGCTTACCTGTGCTCACCCTGAGGTCTGAGAGCCCTCTCTGGAAAGACTCTGCTTACCTGTGCCTACCCTGAGGTCTGAGAGCCCTCTCTGGAAAGACCTCTGCTTACCTGTGTTCACCCCTGAGGTCTGAGAGCCCTCTCTGGAAAGACTCTGCTTACCTGTGCTCACCCTGAGGTCTGAGAGCCCTCTCTGGAAAGACTCTGCTTACCAGTGTTCACCCCTGATGTCTGAGAGCCCTCTCTGGAAAGACTCTGCTTACCTGTCTTCACCCTGAGGTCTGAGAGCCCTCTCTGGAAAGACTCTGCTTACCTGTGTTCACCCCTGAGGTCTGAGAGCCCTCTCTGGAAAGACTCTGCTTACATGTGTTCACCCTGAGGTCTGAGACCCCTCTCTGGAAAGACTCTGCTTACCTGTGCTTACCCTGAGGTCTGAGAGCCCTCTCTGGAAAGACCTCTGCTTACCTGTGTTCACCCCTGAGGTCTGAGAGCCCTCTCTGGAAAGACTGCTTACCTGTGCTCACCCTGAGGTCTGAGAGCCCTCTCTGGAAAGACTCTGCTTACCTGTCTTCACCCTGAGGTCTGAGAGCCCTCTCTGGAAAGACTCTGCTTACCTGTGTTCACCCCTGAGGTCTGAGAGCCCTCTCTGGAAAGACTGCTTACCTGTGCTCACCCTGAGGTCTGAGAGCCCTCTCTGGAAAGACTCTGCTTACCTGTGCCTACCCTGAGGTCTGAGAGCCCTCTCTGGAAAGACTCTGCTTACCTGTGTTCACCCCTGATGTCTGAGAGCCCTCTCTGGAAAGACTCTGCTTACCTGTCTTCACCCTGAGGTCTGAGAGCCCTCTCTGGAAAGACTCTGCTTACCTGTGTTCACCCCTGAGGTCTGAGAGCCCTCTCTGGAAAGACTCTGCTTACATGTGTTCACCCTGAGGTCTGAGAGCCCTCTCTGGAAAGACTCTGCTTACCTGTGCTTACCCTGAGGTCTGAGAGCCTTCTCTGGAAAGACCTCTGCTTACCTGTGTTCACCCCTGAGGTCTGAGAGCCCTCTCTGGAAAGACTCTGCTTACCTGTGTTCACCCTGAGGTCTGAGAGCCCTCTCTGGAAAGACCTCTGCTTACCTGTGTTCACCCTGAGGTCTGAGAGCCCTCTCTGGAAAGACTCTGCTTACCTGTGCTCATCCCGGAGGTCTGAGAGCCCTCTCTGGAAAGACTCTGCTTACCTGTGCTCATCCCGTAGGTCTGAGAGCCCTCTCTGGAAAGACTCTGCTTATCTGTGCTCAACCTGAGGTCTGAGAGCCCTCTCTGGAAAGACCTCTGCTTACCTGTGTTCGTCCTGGAGGTCTGAGAGCCCTCCTGGAACGACTCTGCTTACCTGTGCTCACCCTGAGGTCTGAGAGCCCTCTCTGGAAAGACTCTGCTTACCTGTGCTCATCCCGGAGGTCTGAGAGCCCTCTCTGGAAAGACTCTGCTTACCTGTGCTCAACCTGAGGTCTGAGAGCCCTCTCTGGAAAGACCTCTGCTTACCTGTGTTCATCCTGGAGGTCTGAGAGCCCTCTCTGGAAAGACTCTGCTTACCTGTGCTCACCCTGAGGTCTGAGAGCCCTCTCTGGAAAGACTCTGCTTACCTGTGCTCATCCCGGAGGTCTGAGAGCCCTCTCTGGAAAGACTCTGCTTACCTGTGCTCACCCCTGAGGTCTGAGAGCCCTCTCTGGAAAGACCTCTGCTTACCTGTGTTCACCCCTGAGGTCTGAGAGCCCTCTCTGCAAAGACTCTGCTTACCTGTGTTCACCCCTGAGGTCTGAGAGCCCTCTCTGGAAAGACTCTGCTTACATGTGTTCATCCTGGAGGTCTGAGAGCCCTCTCTGGAAAGACTCTGCTTACCTGTGCTCACCCTGAGGTCTGAGAGCCCTCTCTGGAAAGACTCTGCTTACCTGTGCTCATCCCGGAGGTCTGAGAGCCCTCTCTGGAAAGACTCTGCTTACCTGTGCTCACCCCTGAGGTCTGAGAGCCCTCTCTGGAAAGACTTGGCTTACCTGTGTTCACCCTAAGGTCTGAGAGCCCTCTCTGGAAAGACTCTGCTTACCTGTGCTCATCCCGGAGGTCTGAGAGCCCTCTCTGGAAAGACTCTGCTTACCTGTGCTCATCCCGGAGGTCTGAGAGCCCTCTCTGGAAAGACTCTGCTTACCTGTGCTCACCCTGAGGTCTGAGAGCCCTCTCTGGAAAGACCTCTGCTTACCTGTGTTCATCCTGGAGGTCTGAGAGCCCTCTCTGGAAAGACTCTGCTTACCTGTGCTCACCCTGAGGTCTGAGAGCCCTCTCTGGAAAGACCTCTGCTTACCTGTGTTCACCCCTGAGGTCTGAGAGCCCTCTCTGAAAGACTCTGCTTACCTGTGCTCACCCTGAGTTCTGAGAGCCCTCTCTGGAAAGACTCTGCTTACCTGTGTTCACCCCTGAGGTCTGACAGCCCTCTCTGGAAAGACTCTGCTTACCTGTGCTCACCCTGAGGTCTGAGAGCCCTCTCTGGAAAGACTCTGCTTACATGTGTTCACCCTGAGGTCTGAGAGCCCTCTATGGAAAGACCTCTGCTTACCTGTGTTCACCCCTGAGGTCTGAGAGCTCTCTCTGGAAAGACTCTGCTTACCTGTGCTCACCCTGAGGTCTGAGAGCCCTCTCTGGAAAGAACTCTGCTTACCTGTGTTCACCCCTGAGGTCTGAGAGCCCTCTCTGGAAAGACTCTGCTTACCTGTGTTCATCTCGGAGGTCTGAGAGCCCTCTCTGAAAGACTCTGCTTACCTGTGTTCACCCTGAGGTCTGAGAGCCCTCTCTGGAAAGACTCTGCTTACCTGTGTTCACCCTGAGGTCTGAGAGCCCTCTCTGGAAAGACTCTGCTTACCTGTGCTCACCCTGAGGTCTGAGAGCCCTCTCTGGAAAGACTCTGCTTACCTGTGTTCACCCTGAGGTCTGAGAGCCCTCTCTGGAAAGACTCTGCTTACATATGTTCACCTTGAGGTCTGAGAGCCCTCTCTGAAAGACTCTGCTTACCTGTGTTCACCCTGAGGTCTGAGAGCCCTCTCTGGAAAGACTCTGCTTACCTGTGCTCACCCTGAGGTCTGAGAGCCCTCTCTGGAAAGACCTCTGCTTACCTGTGTTCACCCCTGACGTCTGAGAGCCCTCTCTGGAAAGACTCTGCTTACCTGTGTTCACCCCTGAGGTCTGAGAGCCCTCTCTGGAAAGACTCTGCTTACATGTGTTCACCCTGAGGTCTGAGAGCCCTCTCTGGAAAGACTCTGCTTACCTGTGCTCACCCTGAGGTCTGAGAGCCCTCTCTGGAAAGACCTCTGCTTACATGTGTTCACCCTGAGGTCTGAGAGCCTTCTCTGGAAAGACTCTGCTTACATGTGTTCACCCTGAGGTCTGAGAGCCCTCTCTGGAAAGACTGCTTACCTGTGCTCACCCTGAGGTCTGCGAGCCCTCTCTGGAAAGACTCTGCTTACCTGTGCCTACCCTGAGGTCTGAGAGCCCTCTCTGGAAAGACCTCTGCTTACCTGTGTTCACCCCTGAGGTCTGAGAGCCCTCTCTGGAAAGACTCTGCTTACCTGTGCTCACCCTGAGGTCTGAGAGCCCTCTCTGGAAAGACTCTGCTTACCTGTGTTCACCCCTGAGGTCTGAGAGCCCTCTCTGGAAAGTCTGTGCTTACCTGTCTTCACCCTGAGGTCTGAGAGCCCTCTCTGGAAAGACTCTGCTTACCTGTGTTCACCCCTGAGGTCTGAGAGCCCTCTCTGGAAAGACTCTGCTTACATGTGTTCACCCTGAGGTCTGAGAGCCCTTGCTGGAAAGACTCTGCTTACCTGTGCTTACCCTGAGGTCTGAGAGCCTTCTCTGGAAAGACCTCTGCTTACCTGTGTTCACCCCTGAGGTCTGAGAGCCTTCTCTGGAAAGACTCTGCTTACCTGTGTTCACCCTGAGGTCTGAGAGCCCTCTCTGGAAAGACCTCTGCTTACCTGTGTTCACCCTGAGGTCTGAGAGCCTTCTCTGGAAAGACTCTGCTTACCTGTGCTCATCCCGAGGTCTGAGAGCCCTCTCTGGAAAGACTCTGCTTACCTGTGCTCATCCCGTAGGTCTGAGAGCCCTCTCTGGAAAGACTCTGCTTACCTGTGCTCAACCTGAGGTCTGAGAGCCCTCTCTGGAAAGACCTCTGCTTACCTGTGTTCATCCTGGAGGTCTGAGAGCCCTCCTGGAAAGACTCTGCTTACCTGTGCTCACCCTGAGGTCTGAGAGCCCTCTCTGGAAAGACTCTGCTTACCTGTGCTCATCCCGGAGGTCTGAGAGCCCTCTCTGGAAAGACTCTGCTTACCTGTGCTCAACCTGAGGTCTGAGAGCCCTCTCTGGAAAGACCTCTGCTTACCTGTGTTCATCCTGCAGGTCTGAGAGCCCTCTCTGGAAAGACTCTGCTTACCTGTGCTCACCCTGAGGTCTGAGAGCCCTCTCTGGAAAGACTCTGCTTACCTGTGCTCATCCCGGAGGTCTGAGAGCCCTCTCTGGAAAGACTCTGCTTACCTGTGCTCACCCCTGAGGTCTGAGAGCCCTCTCTGGAAAGACCTCTGCTTACCTGTGTTCACCCCTGAGGTCTGAGAGCCCTCTCTGGAAAGACTCTGCTTACATGTGTTCACCCTGAGGTCTGAGAGCCCTCTCTGGAAAGACTCTGCTTACATGTGTTCACCCTGAGGTCTGAGAGCCCTCTCTGGAAAGACTGCTTACCTGTGCTCACCCTGAGGTCTGAGAGCCCTCTCTGGAAAGACCTCTGCTTACCTGTGTTCACCCCTGAGGTCTGAGAGCCCTCTCTGGAAAGACTCTGCTTACATGTGTTCACCCTGAGGTCTGAGAGCCCTCTCTGGAAAGACTGCTTACCTGTGCTCACCCTGAGGTCTGAGAGCCCTCTCTGGAAAGACCTCTGCTTACCTGTGTTCACCCCTGAGGTCTGAGAGCCCTCTCTGGAAAGACTCTGCTTACCTGTGCTCACCCTGAGGTCTGAGAGCCCTCTCTGGAAAGACTCTGCTTACCTGTGTTCACCCCTGAGGTCTGACAGCCCTCTCTGGAAAGACTCTGCTTACCTGTGCTCACCCTGAGGTCTGAGAGCCCTCTCTGGAAAGACTCTGCTTACATGTGTTCACCCTGAGGTCTGAGAGCCCTCTATGGAAAGACCTCTGCTTACCTGTGTTCACCCCTGAGGTCTGAGAGCTCTCTCTGGAAAGACTCTGCTTACCTGTGCTCACCCTGAGGTCTGAGAGCCCTCTCTGGAAAGACCTCTGCTTACCTGTGTTCACCCCTGAGGTCTGAGAGCCCTCTCTGGAAAGACTCTGCTTACCTGTGTTCATCTCAGAGGTCTGAGAGCCCTCTCTGGAAAGACTCTGCTTACCTGTGTTCACCCTGAGGTCTGAGAGCCCTCTCTGGAAAGACTCTGCTTACCTGTGTTCACCCTGAGGTCTGAGAGCCCTCTCTGGAAAGACTCTGCTTACCTGTGCTCACCCTGAGGTCTGAGAGCCCTCTCTGGAAAGACTCTGCTTACCTTTGTTCACCCTGAGGTCTGAGAGCCCTCTCTGGAAAGACTCTGCTTACATATGTTCACCCTGAGGTCTGAGAGCCCTCTCTGAAAGACTCTGCTTACCTGTGTTCACCCTGAGGTCTGAGAGCCCTCTCTGGAAAGACTCTGCTTACCTGTGTTCACCCTGAGGTCTGAGAGCCCTCTCTGGAAAGACCTCTGCTTACCTGTGTTCACCCTGAGGTCTGAGAGCCCTCCCTGGAAAGACTCTGCTTACCTGTGCTCATCCCGGAGGTCTGAGAGCCCTCTCTGGAAAGACTCTGCTTACCTGTGCTCATCCCGTAGGTCTGAGAGCCCTCTCTGGAAAGACTCTGCTTACCTGTGCTCAACCTGAGGTCTGAGAGCCCTCTCTGGAAAGACCTCTGCTTACCTGTGTTCATCCATGAGCTCTGAGAGCCCTCCTGGAAAGACTCTGCTTACCTGTGCTCACCCTGAGGTCTGAGAGCCCTCTCTGGAAAGACTCTGCTTACCTGTGCTCATCCCGGAGGTCTGAGAGCCCTCTCTGGAAAGACTCTGCTTACCTGTGCTCAACCTGAGGTCTGAGAGCCCTCTCTGGAAAGACCTCTGCTTACCTGTGTTCATCCTGGAGGTCTGAGAGCCCTCTCTGGAAAGACTGCTTACCTGTGCTCACCCTGAGGTCTGAGAGCCCTCTCTGGAAAGACCTCTGCTTACCTGTGTTCATCCATGAGCTCTGAGAGCCCTCCTGGAAAGACTCTGCTTACCTGTGCTCACCCTGAGGTCTGAGAGCCCTCTCTGGAAAGACTCTGCTTACCTGTGCTCATCCCGGAGGTCTGAGAGCCCTCTCTGGAAAGACTCTGCTTACCTGTGCTCAACCTGAGGTCTGAGAGCCCTCTCTGGAAAGACCTCTGCTTACCTGTGTTCATCCTGGAGGTCTGAGAGCCCTCTCTGGAAAGACTGCTTACCTGTGCTCACCCTGAGGTCTGAGAGCCCTCTCTGGAAAGACTCTGCTTACCTGTGTTCATCTCGGAGGTCTGAGAGCCCTCTCTGGAAAGACTCTGCTTACCTGTGTTCACCCTGAGGTCTGAGAGCCCTCTCTGGAAAGACTCTGCTTACCTGTGTTCACCCCTGAGGTCTGAGAGCCCTCTCTGGAAAGACTCTGCTTACATGTGTTCACCCTGAGTCAGAGAGCCCTCTCTGGAAAGACTCTGCTTACCTGTGCTCACCCTGAGGTCTGAGAGCCCTCTCTGGAAAGACTCTGCTTACCTGTGCTCATCCCGGAGGTCTGAGAGCCCTCTCTGAGGTCAGGGCCCGTCCAGGTCCTCCTCTGACTGGAAGAAACTAGTGGCACCCAGAGCAGGTTTGTTCTCTCTAGCTTCTTGAGATGAAAATTATCATTATCCCATCTCACAGATGAGGAAACTGAGACTCAAACAGGTATGTCTGATTCCTATTGTATCATGTGAAGTGTCAGGTGGCGTAGCCAAGCATGTGGCCAGGCATCTACCCCATCATTGGTTAGAGTCCCCCATGTCGGGCCCCTCCCCTGCTGGATCGGAGCTCCAAGTGTGGGCTTCAGAGGTCTGCAGCCACACCAGGCTCCCAAGGCTGGTACACATTGGCCCTTTCTTTCCACCCAACAACACTGTTCTTAATGTGTCTTCCTCTTACTGTCCTGCTCCTAAACATTAAGTGGCTCCCCATTACCTCCATAACCCACTGTCACCCTTCCCTCTACCAATCCTCCCCACATCACCAGCCTCATCCTGACTGGACTACTCACCCTCCTGTGCCATCACCCTCCCCACTGTCCCCACTGTGGCCTTCCTGCCATCCACCCATCCTTCCAAAGGAGCTCCTCCAGGACGCCTTCCAGTCTGCACTCATAATTGGGGCAAGTGATTTAACCTCTCCCACCTTTCAATTGTACCTATGGGAAAAATAAGGGAACAAGGATCTTCCTCCTGCCTCCAGAAGACTGTGGGGAAGCTTCCACTAAGTGAGATGGTATACACCCAGGGCTCAGTGCCATGGCCCCCTACACACACACACACACACACACACACACACACACACACACACACACACACACACACACACACACTGAGGACATAGGCAGTAGAATGGTGGCAACTTCTCCATCACCTTCATCCTTCTTTGGGACTCTCTGGTTTCCTCTTCTGAACTCCCAGCGCACCATTGGTCCTTGTCCTGTGCTCTGTTAAATAAGCAGAGTGACTCTCTGCCCAGGGCCCAGGACAACACAGCCCACACATGACCTCCAGGACACCCCCATGAGCAGTCTCCCACTTCCTTAGGAGTGCACAGGAGGGCTTTCAAACTGTCTACTGAATGTGTGTGATGGGGTTGGGGGCAGGATGAGAGCACTTATTATCTTCTTTCCTTGCAAGCCAGGCCTTGGGGTGCAGCCAGCCCTCAGTCTTTGATGGGAGGGAGACTTAACTACCTTCTCAGGCCAGGGATAATAAGAAGCAGGTGAGAAACTCTGCAAGGCTATCCCTCCTCAGGCCCCGCTCTCCCAGCATCGAGCCTGCTGCATCTCTCTGGGTTCAGACCTTGTACCTGCTTTGCAGTGGGACTTAAGCAGCCATGGCCCTTGTGTGATGCACACAGATCCCGGGAACTGCCGGTGCCTGAAATCCCAGTAGCACTGCCTGTTGGGGTCACACAGAGTACTACTACACAGTATGGGTAGAAGCAGTGGCCCGGATCACACTGGGATTCTGGGACCCTGTGGATGAGGAGGAAGTAAGTAACAAAGCAGACATGAGGGCTTCTGGTTTGTGTGCTGGAATCCTGATTTTGAGAATAGTCAGTGGGGGTCATGGGCCTGCATCGCACAGGCCAGTGGGGTCCTGCATTTGGGACTGCACAGCCAGGCTCTGCAGCTCCCCTCTGTCCACTGCAGAGAGGCCAAGTGCCCTCCAGTGGGCAGGGAGGCAGGGTGGGAAGGAGAGGAAGAGAAGTTGGGCATCATTGCAGGGCAGACCTGTCATCCTGGATATTTCCTTGTGGGTGGCACCGAACACTGTGCCTCTGGCTAGGGACACTTCCCTGCCTTTTTCTTGGAAATGCCCTGGAGCTCAGCCTGGCACAGACCCTGACTGCAGGCTCTGAGCCCAGGGTTGCACATAAGGCTGGGTTCAGACCTTGTACCTGGTTTGCAGTGGGACTTAAGCAGCCATGGCCCTTGTGTGATGCAAACAGATCCCTGGAACTGCCGGTGCCTGAAATCCCCCAGTAGCACTGCCTGTTGGGGTCACACAGGCTGGAGGGGTTTGCGAAGTGGGACAGAGCAGGATTGGTGGGACCTTCAGAGCTGGAATAGCACCCCGTTCCCTGAACACTCCTGTGCCCTTCTACTCTGCCATTGCAGCTCCTTCCCAGACAGCAGTTGGAGGAGTCGGGGTTGCTAGGGGGCTGCATCCACCCTGCTGTTGACTAGCAGTCACTTCATTTTTCTAAGCCTCGGTTGCTTCATCTGTAAAATAGGGTTGTAATGGCATCTCCCAAGTTTGTTACATGGATTAAAAAAGTATGTAAAATGCTTAGCATAATTTGTGGCATTGGGCAAATGCTCACAACTGTTAGCTATTATTATGGTTATTATTATTAATCCCATTGGGCAGTGCTTCTCAACTTCAAAGAATTCTAGGCTTCCTTGTAATAAGCATACAAATCTCAAACTCCTCCCTTTCATGGTACAGGATTGAAAATGTCAAAAAAAAAAATAATAATAAAAGGTTGAGGCCAAAAACAAATCAATTATTATATACAGCACATATATTTTCAAACTAAAGAGTGCTCCCCACACAGCTGAGGCTTGCTCTGGGGGTGTGGAGGGGAATGGAAGAATAGCTTGGACCGGGCTTGGGAGGACCCTTAGAGCCAACAAGACCATGGTCTGGAAGGGGACTTGGTGGGGAGGTCAGGGGAATGCAGAGAAGGGCAAGAGCCCAGAGCAGCCCCCTTCTGGCAGGGGCCTCTTTCTGCCTGCCTGCCCACCCCCAAAGAAGCCTCTAGATCCCAGCCAGCCTACCAGGTCAAACAGCAGTGACTTTGAGGGAACAGAGGGAGCTCTTTGGAATACAATACCCTTGAACCCTTTAGTCCCAGCAGGCGTCCCATTCTTATGCTAATACACAGAGAGGCTGGCAGTAGCTTGAGGGGAGATCGCTGATTATGGAAATCCACCCCGTGCCTGGGCCTGGGGACAAGACCCTGCCTCTGGGGTCCTTTCCAGCACAGTCTCTTAGTACCTGGCCCCCCTCCTCAGCACGGGTTTCCAGTCCCACACCCAGCAGTCCTGGCAAATCCCCTGGTGGGCTGGGGAGGTTCCCCAGTCCCCCCATGCAGACACTTGACAGTGACAGCTGCCTCCACCTTCCCCCCTCCACCTCTCTGTGAGCTGCTGGGTGCATTGGCATTACCTCTCGCAACCCTCACCCTGTAGCCTGTGGAAACAACACTCACAGAGAATGGTCCTTTGCCCCAGACCTTATAACCATGTTCAGGTGTGGAGTCCAAACCCAGGACTCCAGCTTGAGGCCTTTTGGCTGGTGGCATTGGAGACCTGTGAGCCACAACACAGCAAATCAGGGAGGCCTGGTAGGCATGGGGGTGGGGTTTGGCACAGGTGTTTGAGAGGGACTGGAGCTGTTGGCTTAGGTCCCATAGGCAGCCTCCTCCAATTCTGACTTAAGCATTCCCAGCACAGGCCCTGCTAGGGTTCGTGGAAAAGCAAAGAGAGCTGGGGAGGAACTCTTCAAGTGACTGACGAGGAACTTAAACAAGTGGTCTGCTGGCTGCTTATGGGGTACTCTGTGGACAGGCCCTAGATTTAGACAATCCTTGCCTACTTCTCAGCTTGGTGAGCTCCTACTCATCTTTTAAGGCCCAATTTAAACACCTCCTCAAAGAAGCCCTCCCTGACTCCTTCAAGCTAACTACCTGCTTGTGTTCCCACTTTCCCAAACCTCTGTGGCATCCCTTAGATGCAGCTCTGCCTTCTCCCCTAGCCTGGGAAGGCATTGAAGGAAGAACCCTTGCCTGAGTCATCTCCATAACTTGAGTGCCAAGCACAGGCCTGGTGTTCATTATGCCTCCAGTGATGTTTGCAGAATGAATAAGTGACTGTGCAGGATGGTTCCAGTTGAGGGAAACTACATATGATTCCCCACTCTTGTAGGGTCTTTGACAAGACAGGCATTTAAACCAAAGCAGGAAGGTGACACCTACAGAGTGAATCTCTCCATGCCCAGCCCCTCATTGCAGCTCGCTGCCAGCTGCAGCCACAGCTGTGGTGCACAGTCCCAGGTAAGCTCAGTTTCAGCCTGTGCTGGTGTTACTACCCCCAACCCCAGCACATCCCTGAGACAGCTAGCTTTCTGCCTCAGGGTCTTGTCCAATACCAGGGAAGTCTGCTGGAGCTCTGAACAAACTCAGGCTATAAGTGCAGGGACACTAACACCCCCAGGCCAACCCTCAGTCAGTTGTGACATGGAAACCAGTGGGTAGATGTCCCAGCCCCTCCTTTCAGGTGGACAGTTCTGGAGATGACCTGTGTGCTTCTCAGAGGTCGAGGTCAAATAGAGCCCCAGTCTCTGCAGTGGGGCCCTCCGAGGATGCTGCATGCTCCCCCACTCTCAA
This sequence comes from Saccopteryx leptura, assembly GCF_036850995.1. NCBI lineage: Eukaryota > Metazoa > Chordata > Mammalia > Chiroptera > Emballonuridae > Saccopteryx > Saccopteryx leptura. The sequence continues at coordinate 127,406,339 of NC_089508.1, forward strand.
ACTCCTGCCCCCACATCCTGGTCTTAGGGTCTGTTTTGGAGAAAACCCTCATTAAGACAGTGAGCTGCACAGTAGAAATTTTTCTATGATTTCTGTTCTCACAGGGTACTGACCCTGATTCCTGGTGCTTCCTGTCAAACAAAACCCCATCTTGGCTTCTGAGGGTTCTCTGGGGTGTGTGCAAGGCTCCCCAGAGGAGAATCATTTGGGGAATTATTTCCTGAAACTAAACTCCATAGTTCCCAAGGGAGGGAGGGACGGAATAGGGTTGGTGACGCTGGGGTGGGTTGGGGAACGGGAAGTTGCTGGGGGTTGATTGGAAGCCATTTTGTCTTAATTGTATTGTGCACATTAAGCCAGCAACTCCAGGAGCAGAAGGGTGGGGTTAGAAAGACAGAGTGGAAAATGCTGGAATGGACTGGTGGTGAGTTGTAGAGAAGGCTGAAGATTAAGTGGGCATAAAGGATTGGCCCAGCAAGGACACCCTAGCTCATTTCTTGCCAGTTAGGACAGTAGTAGGGAGAGGGTGGAAACTGGTACTCTGCTGGATTGACTTTCCCCTAACTGCCAGGCACTGTGCCCAGGGCTCTGCTTGATCCCGCTCGCTCATAAGCAGCTTTTCATACAGCTCTGGGTACCTCCTTGCAGCAAACTATGAGGTGGACTGCATGGAGAGGCCAATGGCTTGTTTGAGGCCACCCAGGGCTTAACAACCCTCTCCACTGCAGCTGGGATGAGCCTGGTCTCTGCAGTGAAGGGGAGAGGAGAACTGAGTCCAGGCCCCTGGGGAGGATGCACAAGCCATGTTGTTGGATCTGGGATGTTGACACAGACCCTATCCATTTGGTAAGCCAGCCACTCAGTAAGGAATGCACTGGCTCATTCATTCATTCAGTCAGCCACCGACTCCAGCATCTGGGCCTGCGAGGTCATACTAACAGACAATGGCCTTGTGAAAGGGGAAACACTGGCTGTGGCCCATCAAAGGGAGAAAGATGGAGATCTCTGAGAGGATCCGAAAGGTTTACTAGAGAAATGTGGTGGGAACATAAGTGGGCTACTTCTCCTCTCCAGATACAAGTTGCCTCATCTGGAAGCAGGATGTGGCATCTCTGCCCTTTCCTCTCCTGTTCCGGATCTCTGGGAGGATCCAGGAGCTCCATGCTGTAGGATTTGAGCCTCTGAGGGGGTGCTGTAAAGTGATTAAGATTCTCTTAGTCAAGAAACAAAAGATGAACTCAATAATCTCAGACTCCTGCCTCTGTCCTGTCCAGAGGGCCCCAATCTTATCAGGCAGGCATCATGGATTCCCAACCCTGCGTATTACAGGCTCTGTAGGCTTGGGTAAGTGACCCAAACTCTCTGTGCTATAGTTTCTTTACCTGTAAAATGGGGCTGTTGTCAGAAGTAAATGATCACTGGGCACAGGACCTAGAACACTGCAAACTTCACATAATTGTCCACTGTTGTTATTTACCCCAGTGGATCTCAAACATTTCTGACAACTCACACCCCCAAGATATATAGATATTGATTCATGATATTGATTCATTTGTGTGCACGTATTTCTGTTCTAATGTATTCTGTATGTCATAAAACTTACACAAAATAGCAACATAGGAGGATAAGATAAAAAAAATCAAACATAAATTGAAGTTCTAATACTTTCTTTCCACACCCAGTGGATCCTTTAGAGCCCTCGCTAGGGGCAGGCATGGCACTTCCGCACTTCAGAAACCACATTCTGTACTAGCAGCCTGTGTACATTGTGGTGTTTTGGATGGCAGCCCCTTCAGGAAGCATGTGCCAGGGCTAATGTGAGAGGAGAAGCTTCAGGGCCCCCATGTGGGGAGCTGCAGAGTGCTAATGTGGGTGATTAAATCATTCATAATAATCCATTTGGCATGGCAGCCATGGCTAACACAGGGCGTGATGACTGCTCCACAAATAGAAAAGTGGCTAGGGAGGCAGTTGGGGGAACATATTTCAAGGGCATGGAGTAGGCACGTGCAGACTCACCCTTCCTACTGTCTTCATGCTGCAAGAAGTGACTGCCCAGTGAAATGGGTCTGTCTGCACCTTCCCTTGCCCAGTCCACTATCCTCCTCTGCCTCTGAATCAGTCTCTCCTCTTCCAGGAAGTCTTCACTGATGGCTCTGTTCTCCATAATCTCCCCTTGGAACAAATTCTTTTTTTTTTTTTTTTTTTCTTTTTCATTTTTCTGAAGCTGGAAACAGGGAGAGACAGTCAGACAGACTCCCGCATGCGCCCGACCGGGATCCACCCGGCACGCCCACCAGGGGCGGTGCTCTGCCCCCCAGGGGGCGATGCTCTGCCCATCCTGGGCGTCGCCATATTGCGACCAGAGCCACTCTAGCGCCTGAGGCAGAGGCCACAGAGCCATGCCCAGCGCCCGGGCCATCTTTGCTCCAATGGAGCCTTGGCTGCGGGAGGGGAAGAGAGAGACAGAGAGGAAAGTGCGGCGGAGGGGTGGAGAAGCAAATGGGCGCTTCTCCTATGTGCCCTGGCCGGGAATCGAACCCGGGTCCTCCGCACGCTAGGCCGACGCTCTACCGCTGAGAAACAAATTCTTTTAGGTTTGAATTTCCCTCCCTCCCCACCTTCTTCCTCTTTTCCTCCTTTTCTTTCATCTAATAATGGCTGTGCGCTGGATTCTCTGTTTTGTGCATGCCATGTTGTGTACCTGTTGTTTTTGCTCTCCTGGCATCAGCTTCCCCTTCTTCTGGAAACCATAATCATCTTTTCCTTTTGTGAATCTCCCCTTCTCTCATTGCAGTCCATGAGGTCTAGGTGCTAACCTCACCACATAATGTGTCTAAGAATAGACACATCACCCAGGCCTAGCCAATCAGACTCACAGTAGTGGTCACATGATCCATCTCAGGCCAATGAGGTCCTGCTCTGGGACTTTTGCTAGTACCACTGGGAAAGAGGTGCCCTCTATCAGCTAAGCTGATAGAATGTAAACTGGGGACTAGGGGGGACTGTTTGCCACCACAAAGGGAGATACTACAGAGAAACACAGAGGGATTCCTGAGGACCTCAGTTGACCCGTGATTCAACTGTACCTGAAACTTATTCCTTTACATGAGCCAGTAAATTCCTTTGTTCACACTTAGGCCATTTTGAGGTTTTTTATTTTTGTTTTTATAACCTAATAAAGTATTTGACAGTTTTGACCAAAACAGGCACAACCTCCTGTGATGACTAATGTTCTTTCTGCAGGGGCCCTTGCCCTCTTTGGCCTCTTCTTCATACTACTGACTTGCCTTCCCTCACCAACTTGACTACCTTCCCTGTCCCTTTCCTCTTTCCTCATTCTGCTCAAGCCACGCTGGACTCCTTACTGCTTCTCAACAAATACAGGGCACAGCCCTACCTCTGGGCCTTTGTATTTGCTGTTCCTTGTGCTCTTCCAGCCCTGAGGCCTAGACAGACCTTGGGACTTCCACTGTGACCATTGCTCCATCTCATCTCAAATGGCACCTTTCTTGCCAGCCAGCAGCAAATAGCAACCTCTCAGCCCCTTATCACTCCCCCTGTCTTTAGCCTGCCTTATTTTTCCATGGTGCTTGCATTTAATGGCTCATTTATTGTCTCTCTCTAGACGGTAAGTTCCATAAGGGCAGACAGACCTTGGCTGTGTTCCCGAGGCCTCCCAGGCCTATGATGGAGGCTGACCAGAGGCAGATTAACTCTTTAAGTAGTGAGTTTTATTTCAAAAAATGAAATTATTTCCAGTTAGTTTTATTAACTTAAAATCATGTTTGTTTGATAACCAATATATGGAAACAAAAAGAACATGCATTTGCCTTTTTTTAATGTTTCCTTACACATTTTTATTTATTTATTTATTTATTTATTTATTTTTTGTATTTTTCCGAAGCTGGAAATGGGGAGAGACAGTCAGACAGACTCCCGCATGCGCCCGACCGGGATCCACCCAGCATGCCCACCAGGGGCTACGCTCTGCCCACCAGGGGGCAATGCTCTGCCCCTCCGGGGCGTCGCTCTGCCATGACCAGAGCCACTCCAGCACCTGGGGCAGAGGCCAAGGAGCCATCCCCAGCGCCCGGGCCATCTTTGCTCCAATGGAGCCTTGGCTGCGGGAGGGGAAGAGAGAGACAGAGAGGAAGGAGGGGGGGGTGGAGAAGCAAATGGGCGCCTCTCCTATGTGCCCTGGCCAGGAATCGAACCGGGGTCCCCCGCACGCCAGGCCGACGCTCCACCTCTGAGCCAACTGGCCAGGGCCTTTACACATTTTTAAAATAAAAATTTTTGTTATGATCGTACTCTGGATTGTCAGGAGGCATGAGGACGTACATGAACATTCGTACTACTCAAAGGGTTAAGGTTGGTTGAGGCCCCAGGCGCAGAAGAAAATATTGGACCCCTTAAAAAAAAAGAGAGAGATAGGGAAAATAAAAATACATGTTAACCATATTTTTAAATTTAAAAATGTTATGTATTATTAATGTTAAAATTGCACATATAAAACCAAATTTGGTGTCATTAGAAAAAAGTGTAAAGTTGGGATTTTGTGGGGCCCTTCAGCAGTCAGGGCCTAGGGCATGTGCTGGGTGCACCCACTGTTCAATCCTCCTCTGAGCTGACACACAGCAGGGGTCAGTGAACACTGGTTAAACACATGTGCATCTATGTATTACTGTCCCATGCAGCTGAGCCCTGTCTCTCCCTAGCCCAGACTCCCAGGAGAGGGACTAGGACTCCTCCTCCTCAGCCTTCTCCCTCTATCCTACTGGTCAACTCAACATATTAATGCTCTCAGCCCCTTCCATCCTGATTTTTTTTAACTGAGAAGAGAGGAGATAGAGAGACAGACTCCCACATATGCCCCAAGTGGGATCCACCCAGCAACTCCCATCTGGGGCTGATGCTTGAATCAACTGAGCCGTCCTTAGCTTGTTAGCACCCAGGGCTGATCGAACCAACTGAGCCACTGGTTACAAGAGGAGAAGAGAGAGAGAAGGGGGAGAAGGGGGAGAAGAGAAGCAGATGGTTACTTTTCATGTGAGCCCAGACTGGGGATCAAACCCAAGACATTCACAAGCCAGGTTGATGCTCTATCCACTGAGCTAACCAGCCAGGGCCCCATCCTGCATTCTTCTTTCCAGCCCATACTGTATTTGTAACTACTTGCTGGGGGTGGGAGGTATACCTTCCCCATTACCTAGCCCCGGCCTGACCCATCTTAAGTGCTCAAAATCAGTTTGTTAATGAACCTCCAAGCAGCACAGCCAGGCAGCCCCTTCCAGAGTACCCAGTCAGTTGTGAAAGAGCAGGCAGTTAGTCTGCTCCCTAATCACCAGCCTTCGCTGTGCACACCCTCAGAAAGTGCCTCTTTCCTAATTAAAACAGCGGGTGGGATGCATACTCCAGGCAGCATCCTGAGACTCTCCTGGCAGGAGACAGAGGCAGGCAAAGGTGTTTCATTAGAAAAGAGTTGGGAAAGTGGGGGGGGGGGGGGGGTCATGGTACCCACCACCTCCTAGGGGAGTTATTGGGAAGCCTGCAATTTAGACACATGATGAAACAGCAAATACAAGAATGAAATAATTAAGTCCCCGATCTGTCTTTCCACCTCCTGGTCCAGGATTCACCTGGTCACTCCCCCACCATCAACTCTCCTGGATCACCACAGCTCCAGCGGAGAGGCAGCTCTCCTGAGCACCTGCTTAGGTAAACGTTTGTCCTCCCTCTATCTGTGGACAGGTTGGTGGTGGCTCAGGTCCTGGGGCTATGTGGAGGCCATCTCCTTCCTGGAAGAGATAATATCTTGATCCAGGCCAGCCAAGCTCAATATCTTAGGACTTATTCAGCTTGTGGGGGTTGCTGTCTAGGACATAGCCCACTTATCACATGCCTGACACTCAGTCTCCCCACAAGTTTTTAGTAATAGAACCTCAGCTTTATTCCAGGTGGCAAGATATCCAGCTAGAAGACTATATTTCCCAGCCTTTCCTGCAGCTAGAGATCACCAATGATATAGAAGCAGAAGTTGTAGGGTGGGCTTTTAAGAATATTCCTTAAGAGGAAAATAGACAGATGACATATGCCCTATTGCACTGTCCTCCTGATTTCTACTTCTTTCCTAGAATGTGGATGTGATGGCTAGAGCTCAATCAACCATTTTGGGTCCTCAAGGATGAAAGCTGTGTGCTGAGGATGGTGGGTCAAAAGATAGAAGGAACCTAGATCCCTAATAACCGTGGGGTTATTATGCTGCCTTGGACTGCTTAAATCCAGACTTCTCTTTTGAGGGAGAATAAATCTCTAATTTTTTAAGCTGACTGTAGTTGGGTTTCTATTACTAGTAGCTGAGTGCAAATCTTACCTAATGCAATAACCCCTTTGGGCCCCATTCCACAGGCACATACACCTGAATGCAGGCACAGATGTGTGTATACACACACACAAATACACACACACAAACACACTGTTTTGCACATGGCTTCAGTCTGGGAGAAGCAGACACATTCTTTCTCTTTCTTCTTCTTCTTTTTTTCCAAGCAAGAGGAGGGGAGACAGAGAGACAGACTCCCACATGCACCCTGACTGGGATTCACCCTGCAATGCCATCTGGGGCCAATGTTTTGCTCATCTGGTGCCATGCTCATAATCGAGCTATTTTTAGTGCCTGAGATAGAGGCTCCTGGAATCACCTTCAGCACCTGGGGCTGATGCTCTCGAACCAATTGAGCCATGGCTGTGGAAGGGGAAGAGAGAAAAAGGGAGGGAGAGGGGTAGAGAAGTAGATGGTGGCTTCTCCTGTGTGCCCTGACTGGGAATTAAACCCAGGACATCCACATGCCAGGCCAACACTCTACCACTGAGCCAACTGGCCAGGAGCAGAGACATTCTATAAGTAGGGAGCCCAACCGTCTCCTTCATTCCCCACCCCAGGCTTTAGTTGCTATGGCTCCCTGTTTCTGGGGCTTTGGGGCACGTATCCAGAATCTGGCCTCTAGAACCTGCTTTATTTTTGCTTCTAGTGCTGTGAGATCAGATTACTGCATTGGGGGGGAAGAGAACTCTGGACCTGCTCTCACATAGCCTGGCTGATCATCAGTACAGACAGGGTATGATCTGGGCCCACTGGGGCCCATAACCATGAGTTGCTTGGGATCTCACAGAAGGTAGTGGCCTGTAGAAACTAGAGAGGACTTTCTGGAGGGGGAAAGAACCCTGGACCTGGAAGGGCCAGCTGAGGACAGCAAGCTCTGAGAAGGAGACATCTAGGTGGGACAGAGGCCACCTGAAGGCAGAGGCTAGGATGACACTTACTACAAATGGGGCTTTGGCTTCTGTATCTGCTGGGGACTCTGCAGGAGGAACATCTTCACCTGAAAGTAGAAGTCATATCACTGAACCCTGGTGGGGGACCAACGAGAACTATGAATTCAGAATCTCTTTGCCTGAGAACATCAGAGAGAACCTTGCCCATGGGCATGGCCAGAAGGACCTGGGTCCAGAGAGCCTGGGTCCCATTTCAGAGACTGGATACTAGAAGTCTCCATGTTTCATCCCCACCCTGCGCCTTTCTTTCGGCTCTGAGAAAAAACTACCTGGTCCCAATTCCTTGCCCACCTCACTGGCTGTCAGTGCCTCTGGGAGGGGTAGCCAGGATCCAAGAAAGCAACCATGACCTTCACCTCCAGGCCTGACTCTGCTATCAGTTCTCTTCCATGAGCTTCTTCCACTCTCTCTCCTCTCCCACTCACAGACCCCCATGCTCTGGGACTCTCAAAGAATTTGGGGACTGTGGCATTCAAGACCACCTGGTTGAGGTCATTCCTTCCAGCCTCCAGGGGAAATCTGCTCCTATGCCGCTTAGACCAGCTCAGAGAGCTCTTTCCTGCTGTGGCTCACTGCTTTGCCAAGGCCTCCTCCTCTCCCCTGCCCTTCCTCTCCCCTTCATTCCCCACCCCCTAGCCCAACCATGACTGAGGTCAGAGAGGCATAAACAACCCACAGTTTCCAATTAATTTTTAATTGCAATGTGAAATTCTTAACTGCGGCTGAGATGCTATCACAGGGTGGAGGTGTGCTGGTGGGGGTGGTGTGTGGGTGACCCAGTTAGAGATGCTGGGTCCTCACAACAGTACCATGTGAACATAGCACCTGACATTGAACCCCTAAGACATGCTACATGTGATACTTGGCACTTCATGTCTATCACCCATTTATTGAACATGAGAACCCTAGGGAGTAGGTTCTGTCATGTCCCATTTTACAAGGGTGGGAGGTTCCCGCACTTGTCCATGATCATCCCACTAGGGGTGGGGAGCTTGCACACAGCCTGGGGTTCCTGGAACCCACATTGTGTCCTCCTGAGAGATAAACAGGGAGCAGCAGGGCAAAGTTATGACCAGCAAGAAGAAAGCATGGGCCTTGGTGGGGTTGCTCAGTGGATAAAGTGTCTGCCTCGCACACTGAGGTCATGAGTTCGACCCTCCACCCTGAGAAGCAATCAATGAGTGCATAACTAAATAAAACAACTAAGTAGAACAAGGAGTTGATGAGTCTTTATCTTTTTCTCTCCCTTTTCCCCTCCTTTCCTCTCTCTCTCTCTCTCTTTCAAATCAATGGAAAAATTAAAAAGGAAAGAGGGAAGACAAGCATGTCAGTTTCTCGGTGCTCAGAGGGCAAGGTCCCTATAGACAGGTATTCTGCAAAGGCACCTACAGGAGGGTGCTATTCAGGGGCGGGTGTTGAGCAGACCCCTGTAGGTGGCTGCCTCCTGCACAGGGCCCTGCACAACTCTGCTCTCCAGGAAGGCTGAATGAAGGAACATGATGTCGGTCTCCTGACAGTCCTTTGAGGACCTGTAGTTTGGTCAGAGATAAGGAGCAAGGGCATTATCAGGTTGGGGAATAGTGCACAATGGGGCCTGGCTGTGAGGATGACTGGAGGGATTTTCCTAGAGAGGAGCCTGGAAGGGAATTTCTGGTTTGGTCAGGGACCGGTGCTGAGGACCCCCAGACTATTGTCAAATGGAAGTTGTCTCGCTGATGCTAAGGGGAGACGCTAGTAGTCATTCTGTTAATTGGCCAAGAGGTGACATTTGCTTTGTCCTGACTTTGGGAATAGTTGGGCTAGAAGGACCTTAATAGGCCAGATGGTCCAACTTGCCTTGTGCATGCTGGGGTCCATGGGGGGTCCAGGAGGGGAAGGCAGCCTGGGTGGACCTTTCTACCTCCCAGGGGAGCAATAGGTAGGATGTTTCCAACTATCCAGGAGGAATCCTGAAAAGATAGATCCGCAAAAGTGGCTTAAACTGAGGCCTAGAAAGGACAGAGGCTGACCCCCCCAGCCTGATGGCTATTTTCACCTCTTGGAGGCCAGCCTCTTCCCACTCCAGCCTCTGCTCAGCAGCTCCCTGCACCGCGAATGACCTCCAACCTTCTTTCCACCTCTCTTATCTCCCTTCTATTGGCTGGGCTTTCATATACGGCTGGGCCCACCTCCAGCTTCTACTTCCTCCTAGAAGTCTCCCAAGACTGCCCCACCCACTGACCCCTCACCCCCCCCCCCAACTCTCAGCCTGAATCTTTTCTGATGAAATTAATGGGATCGTGTGACATCAGGGTTTCCTCCTCTGTCCTTCCACAGGCCTGCCATACTCTGAGCACCAATGAGCCTGTGGCAAGTTGCTCTCCAATCACCCATCTACACACACAACCTGCCCCCAGAGACATCATGCTGGAGAAGAGAAGGCTACCAAGCCCTGGCCTGTAGGGAAAGCCAGAGATGGGTCACTCCACCCCATCCTTCATGGATGCCCCTGTCACCTTCATGAACAGAGAAATGGCTTTAGACACAAGATTAGGTGTCCCTTAATCTGTATGACTTTGTCCATCACCTAGGTCAGCCCCCTCTCAAGCCCTTAGTGGATTGTCTCAGGGTCAGACAAATACATGTGGTCATTAGACCAGAGCATTTAACGCTAGGACTCATCCAGCTTCTTTTATAGGCCTCAAGTGACAGGCTGCTCACTACTTGTAGCGTCATTTCATATCCTGCCTGGTCTGGCCAGAGCCTGTGTCTGCAGTGCCTGGTACAGGCCCAAAGCTGAGTGAGCAGAACAAAGGCTAGGCCATCCCTGTTGGTCACCCGGGCCTGGGACCAGCCTTCGCTCTCCACTGCTGATCCTTTTGTCTGGGCTGTGGGGCTGACCGGCCTGCCCTCCCTGTATAATCTTTCCTCTTCCCTGCCTCCCCTCCTTCCTTAGTATCTAAGGATTGCATGAGTCACTTCACTTTGAGCTGCCAGATGTCGGGTACGGTTGGGCCTGGAGTGGAAGCCAATTTTTTTTCTCCTTTACTCAAAGAGAGCGCAGGTCTGAGGAAAGTGCCCTGCACTGTCATCTGGATTTCTTGGGAGGGTGGGGATGACTGTGCCAGCCAGCGCCACCTCCCTGAGGCTCTGGCCTGCTCACCCTCCATTCCCAGCCTGGAGTGCTTCCTGCTGGCACTGGGTGGGGGCTGAGCCAGCTCCATGCAGTGCAGGGCATGCTCAGTCATCCAGATACTCAGTGGTGCCCATCTGAGAGGAGTCCAGGGTCCAGGGCCAGGCCCTACTCTGCCCAGAGAGTGTCTCCAGCTCCATGCTGGTGCTGTGGGGTAGACAGAAAAGAAGAAGAAGGAGAAGAAGGAGAAGAAGGAGAAGGAGGAGGAGGAGGAGGAGGAGGAGGAGGAGGAGGAGGAGGCCTGGCCTTCAAAGAACTGACCATCTGTTTAGGGAGATAAAATGTATACAAACAGTGATCCATGGTTTTTCCCTGAGCAGTGCTGTCACTTCCACACGCCACTTCCTTGTGGTGTTATCCTCACTTCACGGACAGGAAAATGGGGCTCGGAGAGGCTCAGCGACTGGTCCAAGGTCAAAGGGGCGATGTGGGTGTTGAGCCCTGTCCTCTGTCCATTGAGCCCCACACCTCACTATCTGTGGTCAAGTTGGAGAAAAAGCAGGGTCAGCTTCCGGGGTGGGGGGCACTGTCTTCTTCCCCACCTCTACCCCACGTGACCCTGGGCTCTGTGCCTGTGCCATGGGAACATACCTGTCTCGAGGTGCCTGGTAGACCAGAGATGCCGCACGTCAGAGGTGTGGGAATAGGTTGGAGAGGCTTCTTAGTTTAGGATCCCTGAAAAGGACAACTCGAGAGCAGGACGTAGGTGTGGGTGGTGTGCTTGGGAGCATGAGAGAGAGAGAGAGAGAGAGAGAGAGAGAGAGAGAGAGAGAGGAGAGTGAGAGAGGAAAGGCGGTAGAGCTAATAAAAAGGAGCATTAGCCAAGGTGGGGGTGGGGGAGCTCTGCTCCCCTGGGGCCTCCGAACTGTCTGCCTGAAAGATGAATGGCTGGCACAAGGGATGCACTGGTCAGGAATTGGCCCAGCAGGGTGCCCACTCCTCTGCCCTCCTGCATGTACTTGCTCACACACCCAGCTGGCACGTGACATTAGACAGATAGTGGAAAGAGGAGCAGCAGATGCTTGAGGTGGACGCTGAGTGGACATAGACCTCACCCTGAGTGCAGCTGAGCCAGAAGTTGCTTCTGCTCAGGAGGCTAAGGCGTACGTGGTTCTGAGCCACCAAGTTCTGGGCACCGCTGCCGTGGAAGGCCCCGCCTCCCTGACCCAGAAGACATGCTTTTCCAAGGGGTTCTGGCAGGTGCCTAGCGGGGAACCATGGAGTGCAGCAGAGGTGGGGATGAGTCAGACATCTACAGGCTCTTAATTCATTTTGCAGAGAGCCAGCATCAGTTACCTAAACGTCTTCTCTCCCTGCTGGCCAGCTCCTTGAGGACGAGGACCACCTCTGATGTGTCCATCCCCGCTTCCCCAGCACAGGGCTAGTGCCAAGGAGCTATCCAGGGGATGCAGTGTGCAGTGGCAACCCAGCTGGTGCCGTGGGCTGCCAGAGGTGACTGTGGTTCCTGGGCTCATCGCAGATGGCCCTTGAGTCTCCAGGGAAGCAAGAGATAAGGGGAGGGCCACCCCTCCCGGTGGACTGATGAGGCCCCTGCTATAAACCCTTGGGTTGCCCCTCCCTCCCTTTCTCTTCTGCTGATTACTTATCTCTGGAATGAAGTAGTTTTAGGCTGCCAAGTGTTTGGGTAATGGGGGGAATACCCCATGTAGAGAAGACATATTCACTCCATGAACTTGTGTTGTGTTTTTGATTGTCTCCGGTACAAGAAGAGATGTATCTTCCAGTTTAGGTTTACAGCTCTGTCACTGGGAAAAAAAAAAATCAATTCTCTCACTCTATACTTTGTCAGCCAAACTTCCTCTGGCAGCCTTTCTGCTGGGCCAGTGGGCCAAAGCCCAGAGCTCAGGGCTGGAGGCTCCTCTACTGTGCCAGCACTCAGAAGGAGCCACAGGCAGAGCTGGCTCTGGGCCTGGCACAGACTGGCATGGGAAGGGACCTCTTGTCTGGGCTTACCTCCTAAGCCAAATCAGAAGGCAGAGGTGGGCTGAAAGAATGTAGCTGGCCATCTAGGCAGAGAGAAACAGAGAAACAGATATAGACCTATCCTGCACCAGCACCTCCACCAGGCCCAGAACACCCTCTGACAAGAGCAGCAGGGACCTCTCTCCCATCAGCCTCAGCTCCGCCGCCTCCTTCATGAAGCCTTCCTGACTGCACAGAATAAATGGAACTCCTTGATCTGTGAGCTCCCTGGCTGGAATCTTCATCCAGGTTCTTCTCTGCCTGCTGTGGGATCTTTTGGAGTAGTGATTACCAGGTAGTTTAGAGCAGAATTTCCCTAGTCAGAAAGTTCCAATTCAAATCCTAAAGTCTCCCTTCCTCACTGTCTGACCCAGGACAAGTTCCTTACTCTTTTAAAGTCTCCCTTTTCTCAACTTTCAAATGAGGGGTATTTTAAAGATTAAATTAGATGGCCTGATTTAAAACCATTAACAACCCCTTAGTGCTTAATTTTTTTCCATAGCACTTAGCACCATTTAACCTCCCCTGTTACTTTGTGTTCGATCCCTGCCTGCTCCAGGAAGGCAGGTGTGCCTGCTGCCCCCCGTGGCTGGCCGTGTGCTGGCTCACAGAGCAGGGTGCTAGAGCTGTGTGGGAGGTCTGCCCACCCAGAGAGCTGGAGGAGCACAAAGCTCAGACCCCGTCATGAACATGGTCCCCACTTTTTGCATTTCTGGAGTCTACAATGTGGCGTTTTAGGCAAGTATAGTCATGAAGGTTGCCTGTGAGTCTGTGGCCAGCATCAGACTGGAAGACTTGTGCTTGCCATCTCAGGGTCCCCAAGGTCCTTGCCCATCATGGGTCTTCTTGGGATCTGATTGGCCAGAGCCTGTGGGCTCTGACGAGGGTCGTTTTAGTCCAACTGTCCTGGCACTGCCCAGTCTCTCCTGGAGGTCAGCGCAGGGTGCCAGGTCCAGCTTGCCAATATGCTCCACAAGGCTCACCCCATGGCTTTCATTGCAGCAGCTCTCCGTCCCTACGCTCCCCACTGGGTGCCGGACATGCTCTGACCAGAGGGTGGAGTGGGCAGGCCACAGGCTTCTGTGTCTGGCAGATATGGCTTGAGTGTTGGAAAGTGACCTTGGGCCAGACCCAGCTTCCTTGACCCTCACTTCTTTCTGACATCTGCAAAATAAGCCTGGGTGGAGATTGTGACCCAGAAGAGAGGTTTCGGGGAAGGCAGCCTCTGGGGCAGCCCTCTGGGTACCCATAGATCCAGCAGTCACCCTTCCTATCTCTCTACCTGTCCTCAAACGCTTTCTCATCTTTTTTTTAATTTTATTTTTTTGTGATAGAGACAGAGAGAGAGACAGAGAGAGGGACAGACAGGGATAGACAGACAGGAAGAGAGATGAGAAGCATCAATTCTTCATTGTAACACCCTAGTTGTTCATTGATTGCTTTCTCATATGTGCCTTGACCAGGGGGCTACAGCAGACTGAGTAACCCCTTGCTTGAGCCAGCGACCTTGGGCTTCAAGCCAGCGACCTTGGGTCCAAGCTGGTGAGCTCTGCTCAAACCAGATGAGCCCACGCTCAAGCTGGCGACCTCGGGGTTTCGAACCTGGGTCCTCTGAGTCCCAGTCCAATGCTCTATCCACTGTGCCACTGCCTGGTCAGGTGCCCTTTCTCATCTTTTATTTCTGTCTGACTCATGGATCTGTGAGAAATCCACCAGGAGTTATTATGCCCATCTTAAAGATGAACAAACTGAGACCAAGAGACAAAAACAATATACCTGCTGGTCCTCCAGCAGACTGGGGCCACACAGACCAGTTCTCCTGTCAGCCAGGGCTGCTCTGGCAGCAGTTCCAAGGGTCTCAAGGGTGACAGCCAGGCCCTGGGAGCCTCCCTCCTGGCCCCACAGGATAGGTGAGAGGTGTCGTGCCCTCTCCTCCTTCTGCCTTTTAATTGCTTGGAAACAGCTGATGGCGTGGGAATGCTCAGCCACTATTGGTCTCATGACTAGAGGCTTGTTTGTTCACAGACTCATATTTTTATACTCGGGCTTCTGCTATTTATGCCACAGACAGAGCTCCTCCTTGCTGAAGAGTTTGGGGAGCGGAAAGTTGTTTTCTGGGTTTATTTAGTCACCTCGGAGTCTATCAGAAACCATGCAGGGATAAAAGAACAACAAAGGAGTAATAATAGCCAGTTGCGTGTTTGCTTCCCTGCAGTTCCTTCCTCTGATGGGCCCGCGAGCTCCCTGAGTGCCCACGAAGGGAAGCTTCACTGGGAAAATTAAATGGTTCCTCATTTAGGACAGAGCAAGCAGCCCATGCTGGTTTCTGCTTAGCACCTTGGGGCTCATGCCAGCTCAGCTTGAAGGAGAGAGGAGATGGGGAAGCCTCAGGGCAGCCCTCCCCCCCTCTCCACACACACAAGGAAACCACAGCCTCTGGGTAAAATAATGAAGTTCGGGCAACACTCTATTGGAGATTGGGCTCAACTGGGGGAACAAGCAGGGAGAGCTTCCTGGAAGAAAGCCCCTGCAGATCTGAGAATGGGAAAGGGGGCTTCTGAGTCTGATCCCATAATGGCCCAAGGCAGTGCTGCTATGAAGCAGGGAAGGGAAGAGAGAAGGCCAGACCTATTTTGGAAGCCTCAATTGTTTTAAAATCTCTCTTAAAACAGGCTTTGCCCCTGTAAGTAAGGTTTGAGGCCCAAACACTTTGCACCCACTTCAAATAAACCAAGGGCTGGAGCTGGTGGAAGGTGTGGGAGAAGACTCCTCCTCCTGAAAGCCTACAGAGTGTGAGAGTTGTCTCCTAGCTAGTAACTGAGCCAATAAGGGCCCAAAGAGGCCTGTGAAAGTCAAGCTCAGGTACACAAGGTCATGAGAGCATGGAGCTGGGAAAAAGGGGGCAAAGGGGAGAGGGAGTCAACCTGTGCTCAGTGCTCACATGTGGGAAGTGCTTAAACACAGGTTAGTTAGTGCTAGCCTCTCCATGTACCTCTGGGGGCGCATGTGGCTGCCTGGTCACCCTCAGTGCTCATCAAGGCTACTCTTGCTGGTGGGCACAAATCTGTAAGTTGGGGCCACCCATCCATCCATCCTCCCACACACCCTTTTCCATCTATTGTCTACCCCTCCACTCACCACCCCATCTGTCCAGCCTTCCTCTTATATCCAGCCCCCCACATTCAGCCTCCTCCTTACACAACTAAAAGGCAGACAGTGGAACACAGTACAGTAGCTCCTCCCAGCAGCCTGGCTGGCAACCTGGAGGCTCCTCAAGGTGGCATGACCGTGTGAAGCTACCAAGGACCTGGCTACCAGCCTCAGGACAGCAGGATCTGCTTAAGGGAGCCAGGTGCTAGGGAGACTGATGTCTCTGTGACAGACTTACATTTACCAACCTTACGGGGGACCAATGCTTATACAGTACACATACCCTGGTGCCAACTTATTAATTTGTAATAGGAAATGCTACTTACATGTAGAGCAGATGTTTGGCAGAACATTGTCTCTTCCGGTAGGCAAGTAACATGGGAAGTAAGATTATTATCAGAAATGCTGGCTCAGTAATTCACAATGAGGAATTAGAACTTCAGCAGGTCTGTCTTATCTCCTAACAAGCAAGTTCCAAGAGAAGATCAATGGAAGACTCCCTGGGGGAACTGAAGTTAGAGCTGGGGTTGGGCAGGGGGTTTACTGTGTGGTTTGCTGTCTGATGGTCTTGGGCACATGCCCCCACTCTGGAACTTGACCTGCCTCAGGGTTCCACTACCTCAGTGGTCCACAAACTCCAGCCCACTGGCCCAAATCAACCCACAGCCCATGTTTGTATAGTCTGCAAGCTAAAGATTTTTTACATGTCCAAATGGTTGAAAAGAAGTGGAAAGAAGAAAAACAATAGGTCATGACATGAGAATATTATATAAAATTCAAATTTCAGCACCACAGATTAAGTTTTAACGGGACACAGCCCACCCATTCGATACCTACTCCCTATGGCTACTTCTGTGTTATAGCTCCAGAGTGCAGTGGTTACAACAGCGACCATGTGGCCAGCAATGCCACAACTAGTCACTATCTGAACCTTTCCAGTGAAGACAGCCAATCCCTCACCCTTCTGTGGCCTCTCTGCCTTTTTGAATTAGTCACCCTCCAGCCCCGAAGGCCTGAGAATGCTCAGAGATCACCTGGGTCATGGATGCTGCCCAAGTGGACCAGTAATGAATGTTGAGGCAGCCTCTTGGTTCCCACTCACACTGGCACAGAGCGAGCCCCATGCAAGGATGTCATCAGCCCAGCCCCCTGCGGGTTCATGGGCAGCTCCATGCATTGACAACATGCAACTCTCGTCTTCATCTTCCCTTTCACCTACTATTCCCCCATTCAATGCCAGCCTCCTACCCATCATCCCTTCACCTGCCAAGCCTACTTCGTCTGTCCACTCATGGTGGTGCCTGTTAGGTTCAGGGAGGTGTGCTGTGGCTGCCAGAGTTAACTCTTTTTTTTTTTTTTTTTTCTTTTCTAAAGCTGGAAACGGGGAGAGACAGTCAGACAGACTCCCGCATGCGCTCGACCGGGATCCACCCGGCACGCCCACCAGGGGCAACGCTCTGCCCACCAGGGGGCGATGCTCTGCCTCTCCAGGGCATCGCTCTGCCGTGACCAGAGCCACTCTAGCGCCTGGGGCAGAGGCCAAGGAGCTATCCCCAGCGCCCGGGCCATCTTTGCTCCAATGGAGCCTTGGCTGCGGGAGGGGAAGAGAGAGACAGAGAGGAAGGAGGGGGGGTGGAGAAGCAAATGGGCGCTTCTCCTATGTGCCCTGGCCGGGAATCGAACCAGGGTCCCCCGCACGCCAGGCCGACGCTCTACCACTGAGCCAACCGGCCAGGGCCAGAGTTAACTCTTGAAGGAGCAGGAACAGGGAAGGGCTGATAGGGTCCCTGTGAGGCTGAGAACAAAGAGATCAGCACAAAGCTGGGAAAACATCCTGCATTCTATTGGTTAGAGACCCTTATCAGAAGTTTATGTTTGAAATTCTACACTAAACTAAACCCTTCCCCTGTTGCTATGCTGCACGCAACCTCCCTAGCGAATAGCTAACTGCCACATCTGCTTCTGTATAAATGCTTGCTCACTTAGGATATGATATATAAGGACCTAGTTGTAAGCGCCAGGCACGACTCTGTTTGCAGCCCCTTGAGGGTACGGTGTCTTCGGACACCTTGAGAGTTCGTTCCTGCGCAGGTTAAACTTGGCCAATAAAGTAAGATCTAAACCCCTGAAAGTCTCCGACGTTTGTTCTCGGGCTTGGTGAATGCAACATTTGGTGCATTGGCTGGGAAACAAAATCTCCCTCGGTGGAGTTTCGGTTCGGAGACCGGATGGGCAGCTCGAGCTGAGTAAGTATTTACTGAGGATCCTCTTTGGTTTGGTTTTTGGGCTCCGGAGCAAACAACCCTGAGGTAGTAGGTGGGACGCTGCCAGTAACCTACCCAGGACTTTCAGAGGCGGGACGCTGCTCTCTGAAATTTGGTTTTGCTAACATTAGAAGTGACTGGTCACGTTAGGGTTATTTGCTTGCGCTGCACTGCGCCGCGTTAGTTTCGATTTATGTACATTCTCGTATGTATGTCATTCTCGTATGTACAAAAGTTAGATTGTCTCGTCTGTGTCTTGCTAGTCTGTATCGTTTGTTTCCCCCTTTTATTCCTCCCTGATTTGCTCAGGATGGGCCAGCAGGACTCTGTGCCCGGCTCTCCACTTGACTGCCTGCTTAAGAACTTCCCTGATTTCCAGAGGCGGGCTCCTTCCTTCCGCCCTTCCAGCAGGGATGGGGAAACTCGGCTTGGTGCCCACGGTCTGCTGTCCTCGACATTCCCCTAGCACGGCCCCTTGCGAGCCTTAAAAGGAGCCGCAGGCGGCCCATTTTTGCTGCAGCCTAGAAGGAGTGAAGCCTAAGGGGACTACCCGCCCCAGCGTGCAGCGTGCGCGGCTCCCGGGATGTGCCGCGGCCGTGTTCCCGCCGGGCGGTTGCTGCTCGCCAGGACACCGCTTCAGGCTCGGGGCCTCCCTCCCGCCATGGTGAGTCTCCCCGCTGCAGCCTCCCGGCTCGTGGGGTGTGTGTGTGTGGGGGGGGGGGGGGGGCTGGGCGCCAAGGCGGGCGGGGCCTCCACGGCCCCTGGCGTCTTCTTTTCCCTGCGGTCCGCACACTTTTTAAATCGCCTGGCGGCAGCGTGCTGTCGGGTTCTGCCTGCCCTCCGGCTCTGGCTCTGCAGAATCCGGTTGAGTTCTGGCGGCGTCTGCCCCCGGGATGTGTTTGGCTGGGAGACAACCTTTAAAATCCCCCCTTCCCCCCCCCCCCCCAAATCGCGTGGGCAGAAGGTTTACGCATTGAACGGGGCACCAGATATTACACCACGGGCACCTCCCCGCCTTGTTTATGTGCCCTTCTCCACCAGTGACTCATATAATTAGAAACATCAGAATCCCCTGTTCTCTGAGAAACCCCAAGGGCTAATCTCCCTCCTCAAAACCATATTCAGAACTCACCAGCCCACCTGGGATGACTGTCAACAGATTCTGCAAACTCTCTTCACTTCTGAAGAGAGAGACAGGATAATGCGGGAGGCTGCAAAGGTGGTCCTGGGGGAGGAGGGAGAGACTATGGCTGGGAGGAGGGAAATAGAAGACATACTCCCTTCTCAGCCCCCAGCCTGGGACCCTAATACTACCGGGGGAAGGGACATGCTCCTCCAGTATTGCCGGGCTCTGCTGAGGGGACTCCTACCAACTTCAGTAAGGTTAGTGAAATCATCCAGGGAAGAGAGGAATCCCCAGCAGCCTTTCTAGAAAGACTCATAGAGGCTTATAGAGTATATACCCCTCTAGATCCTGAGGCAGAAGAGAACAGGAGACTAGTAAATATAGCCTTTGTGACTCAGGCTGCTTCAGATACTAGGAAAAAGCTTCAGAAGATAGAGGGATTTGAAGGAGAAAATAGAAGCAAGCTATTAGAGATAGCCCAGAAGGTGTATGTCAATAGGGATGATCCGGAGGTTGGCAGGGCGAAGGAAGTTGCCAAAATCCTAATTGCTGCCCAGAAACCTCCTCCCAAAGGGAAAGGGGGACAGCAAAAGGGCCAGGGCTCTATTCCTGTCGGCTCCCAGGAGCCCATGGTCACCTTAACAGTCGAAGGAAAGCCAACAGACTTCCTAGTCGACACGGGAGCCACCTACTCAGTCCTAAAGCAACCACAGGGGCAAATTCAGAAGGCAACTACCAAAATAGTAGAGGCAACGGGCAAAGCAGAAGCCTATCCTTAGGCTACCGCAAGAATTACTAACTTGGGCCGAGGCACCATTACCCACTCCTTCCTAGTCATTCCAGACTGCCCTTACCCACTACTTGGAAGGGACTTATTGCAGAAACTTCAGGCCACCATTACCTTCCGACGGGAGGAGAGCCCTACGAGGGACAAGGAGGCGGAGGTCAGCTTGGAGATAACTGTCCCACTGTCTGAAGAATACTTACTTGCCACTATCCAAGGAGGTAAGGAGGAAGGAGCAGGAGTTCCGAATGCCCTGCGTGCCAGGGTACCTGAAGTTTGGGCGGAGACCAACCCACCAGGTTTGGCCACCCACCAACCGCCTGTCCTAGTGCAGCTGAGCACTGCTAGCCCAGTTAGGATCAGGCAATACCCGGTCCCAGCCCGAGCCAGACGGGGCATTGCACGGCACTTGCAATGCCTGCTGAAGGCAATTAGCCGAGAATGCCAATTAGCCTGTAATACCCCATTACTCCCCTTCCAAAAGCCGGGGACCCATGACTACCGCCCGGTGCAGGACTTGCAGGAGGTGAATGCACGGGTAGAGACTATTCATCCCATGGTACCCAACCCGTATACCTTACTGAGCTCATTGCCCCCAACCCATACCTATTATTCAGTCCTGGATTTGAAGGATGCCTTCTTTTGTATTCCCCTGGCGCCTCAGAGCCAAGAGATCTTTGCCTTTGAGTGGAATGACCCAGAAAGTAGACTGGTGGGGCAGTTCACTTGGACCAGACTACCACAAGGGTTCAAGAATTCCCCCACTATTTTTAATAAGGCCCTCAGCCAAGATCTGCAGGCTTTCCGCTCCTCCCATCCGTTGATCGTACTGCTCCAGTATGTGGATGACATCCTCATAGCTGCCAAGGACAAAGGAGAGTGTGAGGAAGCTACCTCGGACCTGCTACAAGATCTCAGGCAAATGGGGTATCGAGTCTCTACCAAGAAGGCCCAGATTGAGACACAAACTGTAAGTTATTTGGGGTATAACTTACAGGGAGGGCAAAGGACATTGTGCAGCCAGCGAATCCAGACGGTCCTGCAGATCCCCGAGCCTACCAGCAAGAGGCAGGTACGAGAATTCCTGGGTGCAGTAGGATACTGCCGACTGTGGATACTGGGCTTTGCAGAACTAGCTAGATGAACTAACCAGGGGTAAGGAAGAACAATTCATGTGGACAGATAAGGAAAAGCAAGCGTTCCAAGCGCTTAAGGAGGCCCTGGCGGCTGCCCCAGCTTTGGCCCTGCCGGATCTGGCCAAACCCTTTCAGCTATTTATAGCAGAAAAGCTATTTATAGCTCTGGGGGTACTGAGTCAGGAGCTCGGGCCGTGGAAGAGGCCCGTTGTCTATCTGTCCAAGAAACTTGACCATGTAGCCTCGGGATGGCCAGCATGTCTGAGGGCACTTGCTGCCACCTCAATACTAGTCAAGGAGGCTAGTAAGTTGACTTTGGGACAGGACATCCAAATAATTAGGGAACATTACGTAGAGCAAGTGCTACGAGCACCTCCTGACAGGTGGCTAACAAATACAAGGCTGACACAATATCAGGCTCAGTTGTTGAACCCTCCGTCTGTTCAGTTCCTCAAAACAACAGCCCTGAACCCAGCGACCCTGTTGCCAATACCGGAGACCACAGTGGATCACAGTTGCAAGCAAATCCTTGACACGGTGACTGGCTCCCGTCCAGACTTAAGGGATCAGGCCTACGAAAAGGCAGACCTGACTCTCTTTACTGATAGGAGCAGTTTTATCAAGGATGGACAGCGGTATGCAGGGCAGCAGTGACTACGGAGATGAGGTCCTATGGCAGAAAGCGCTGCCCGCAGGGACATTTGCACAGAGGGCAGAGCTAATAGGACTAACCAGGGCCTTACAAAAAGTGGAGGGAAAAGTTGCCAACATCTACACTGACAGCCGTTATGCATTTGCCACCGCCCATGTCCACGGAGCCATATACAAGGAGAGAGGCCTCCTGACAGCAGGGGGGAAGGACATTAAGAACCGCAGTGAGCCTGACCAGGTGGTGGTGCAGTGGATAGAGCGTTGGACTGGGATGCGGAAGGACCCAGTTTCGAGACCCCGAGGTCGCCAGCTTGAGCGCGGACTCATCTGGCTTGAGCAAAGAGCTCACCAGCTTAGACCCAAGGTCACTGGCTCCAGCAGGGGGTTACTCGGTCTGCTGAAGGCCCGCGGTCAAGGCACATGTGAGAAAGCAACCAATGAACAACTAAGAAGTCGCAACGCGCAACGAGAAACTGATGATTGATGCTTCTCATCTCTCTCCGTTCCTGTCTGTCTGTCCCTGTCTATCTCTGCCTCTGAAAAAAAAAAAAAAAAAAAAAAAAAGAACCGCAGTGAAATTCTTGCCCTCCTAGATGCCATTTGGCTACCTACCAAAGTTGCCATCATCCACTGCAAAGGACACCAGAAGGGGAATTCTCCTATTATAAAAGGTAACAACCTAGCAGACTCAGCTGCAAGAGAAGCAGTCACTGGACCACAGGAAAGCCTTCTGCCATTGCTGCCTAAGCCAACGCTACCTCCGGATCCTAGATATTCCCCAGAAGAAGAGCAGGAAGGGATACAATTAAAGGGGAAGAAAAATCAGCAGGGATAGATAGAGCTTCCTGATTCCGGCTCTATTTACCCCAGGGAATAGTAAGGGAAATAGTAAAAGATATTCATACTAGCACTCACCTAGGGCAGAATAAGCTAGAACAACTTGTCAAGAAATATTATTCTGGGCCCAACATCAGGGATATTGTCCACTCCATTGTCTCTAGATGCAGCATCTGTGCCAGGGTAAATGAGCAGAATAAGAAGTTGCCTCCCTTTGTGAGGTATTAGGGGAAAGCTCCTGGAGAGTTATGGGAAGTAGATTTCACAGAGATGACCCCTAGGAAGTTAGGTTATAAGTACCTATTAGTATTAGTAGACACCTTCTCAGGATAGGTGGAAGCATTCCCCACGTGAGGAGAGGCTGCTTCCACAGTTTGCAAAGTCTTATTAAGGGAGATCATACCTAGATATAGCATTCCCCTAGCCCTAGGATCAGACAATGGACCTGCATTCATCTCTAGGGTATCTCAAGAACTAGCTACTAAGCTAGGTATCAATTGGAAATTACATTGCATTTATAGGCCCCAAAGTTCAGGACAGGTAGAAAGAATGAACAGGACTCTAAAAGAGACCATAATTAAACTGAAGGAGGAGACCGGCGAAAACTGGGTTGAGCTACTCCCTTTCGCCCTCTTTAGAACTAGATGTACCCCTTATCTTAAGAAGTGGGCCCCTTATGAAATCCTGTTTAGACAGCCCATACCCCTTGTGCCTCGATTAACCAGAGAGGAATTAGAAATTTCTAACCATAACTTCCTCAAGTCCTTGCAGGCTCTGCAGCACATCAGGAGTGAAGTGCGAACCCTCCAGAGATCAGCCAGCTCCGAAGGAAAATACAATCCCAGACTTCCGGAGTCATCAGAACCTGGGCAGTAGGTATGGATTCTCAACTACAGACGGGGCAACCTTGAGCCACGATGGAATGGACTATTCCAGGTACTCTTGAGCACACCTACAGCTGTTAAGGTAGCTGAGAAGCCCTACTGAATCCACCTCTCCCACGTAAAGCTGGCCCAACCACCCGACGAAGGACCTCGGAGATGGCAAGTCAAGCAGACCCCTGGAGAGCCTCTAAAGCTCACCTTCTCCTCCACTTAGGACTGATAACTTTTTATTGTCTACCCAGCAAGGGACTAGAGTTGCAGGAATAGGTTTTAATCAGGACAGCAGATGGCACAGTTATAGCACAGAATAACACCTGGAATAGTAGCAACCCCCGTAACCCTCCAAGCTGACTTATCGAAGTTTTTTGAGGATAAATTTTGTGACTCACCAGCAGCATGGAGATATGTTGGTGCTGGGGTCCAGCCCCGGGGGGAATCCAGGGGTCCCACAGGAAGAGACGGCGTCGGCGCGAATCGAGTGAGAGAGCCGAATTCTTTATTTTCTCTTTATTCTCTCGTTAGCATTTACTGCCAGGCATCTCTGCCAAATGCTGGTCTAGCTCTCTTTTTATACACACACACTAAGTTACAATCACATGGTATTCTGAATACATCATTGTTTTTGTTTCACTATGGTTACATATTTCCAGGTAACAGTTAATTCATATCTATAAGCTATAAATCAGGTGGTAAGTCATTCAAAGTACAGTTATACAATAGCAATAACAATATTGGTACAAACTTCTAAAAGATTAGTACTAATTAATAACTCTACCTTACTGTTGTTGTGAGTCAAGGGCGCAGAGAGAGAGAGATTAACAGATGAAATCATCAAGAACCAGCAAAGGACCACGCTTTCTCAGGCAAATGGCCTTGAGTTCATGCAGTGTCCTAATTTTTTTCACAAGACTACAGAAAGCTTTACTGAGAAATTGGCATAACATCAAGAGTAACTTTTGCTTAAAGATACATAGAGTGCACCTGCAAGATAGCTTAGTAGCAACATAATATCAGAAGGCATTAATTGTTATTGCTTCTATGGATCCCACCACATTCCTCTCCTTATCCTTGGAAAATACAGAAATCTCATGAGAATGTTTTACTAAGAAAAGCCCAGCAACTGCCTTCAGTCACAAAACAATTCTCTTAGCAAAACATTCTTTTCTTGTTGGCTGTGTTCCCATCCAAGGCCATGCAATGGGTTATTCCACTACACCTTACCTAAGATTTTATTGTCTAGTCAAATTTTATTTATTTACTATATTCATACACTAGTTAAGTTCTAACTATTATATATTCTTCTCTGAGTGTTCCACCACCTGCAGGTCAGGTATGCAAGAAGAAAGGAGAGTTTCTCTACTCTATCACATGAAAGGGCTAGGGAGGTAAAGTGATGGATTAAGTGAAGGCTGAAAGGTGCTCTGTGTATAGTTACTGTTTCCTACCTATTCATAAGTCACAATCTATTCTTTCTAATATGATTAACAAGAAGAAATTCTCCTACAAACTTAACCCTTTACGAGGGATATCATAGCCAGCCTCTTATGTTTATGAGCCCAGTTCAAGAGGCTTACAGGCTTTTCTGTGGAACTCACACCCTCTGTCTCATTTCCAAAGAAATTACTACAAATCTACAGGGAAAGCACGGTACTGTTATCCCTGTGCCATAAATAATAGCACACACCCAGAAAAAGGGGGGAATATAAGGCCAGATTAATTCAAAAGATCAAAGGGGGAAGTATCGTGCCTTTCCCCTGCAATGACTTTGTCAACCCGCAGCCATTGGTCTTCTCTGCTGTGACTTTGTCAATCAGCAGTTTTTGATCTTCTTCTGCTGTGACCTTGTCAGCCAGCAGTTGTGGATCTTCTCTGCTGTGACCTCGTCAGCCAGCAGTCGTTGATCGGCTCCCGACATGTAGGGGAAGGGGATAGGCGTCCGTTAGGAGCAGAACACTTTGATAACCAAGAATTATGTGACCCTCATTACCAGAATAGGGCTTTATGGTATACCCCCACTATGTTTGCCCCGAACCGCCATCGGGACAGAGACGCATTTGTGGATCTTATTCGGACTTTTACTGTAAAAAGTGGGGTTGTGAGACACTCGTCAGTGAATTTCAATGGAGTCCACCTAAACCAGACCCAGACATAAGTCTCTTTTGATTAGGAACTAGATTAGGGGGAAGAAGGCCCAAAGATAGTTAGGACGATAACTGTGCTAAAGATAATTGTAACCCTACTATCATTGCAATTAAGAAGCCTAAAGACCCAAGTTGGAATTCAGGAAAAACATAGGGCCTAAGACTATATGTAACGACATAATCCGGGTACCTTTTTCACCATCAGAAAACTTCCTACAAAGAACAGACCTCTCCTTCGAGGAGCAGGGAGCGGGCTGCCACTCAGGCCACCTAGGCCCCCTGTCAGCCTCCCGGCAGTACCTGAGCTCCCGGACAGTAAGACAGGCCCAGACCAGAGGGGAGCTACTACGACTCCTACTGCAGACTCTGTCCCAGTTGAGCCAGAGAGCAGGACCATAAGTTGCCTTTTTACACTCCCAGCCCGTTACTGGAAAGACCACACCACCAAGAGATATATGCCCTAAATTTATTGGATAAGGTATTTCCCTTCTTTAACAGTACGCAGCCTGGAATCACAGAGTCTTGTTGGCTATGCCTTAGTCCCAGACCCCCTTTCTATGTAGGGCTGGAGGCCAACACCTCGAGAGACGGGGAACTGGCTCCCACTACAGTGACCCTTAGGAGGGACCGGAACCAGAATCAGATAAAAGATTGTTTCTCTGAAGAATCTCTCACTTTAGCAGAGTTCCATGGGAAAGGGACCTGCTACCTTCTGGCAAATTTCATCTTAAGTAACTCCAATTATAGTGACTATTGTCTTAACCAAAAAACCCTACCTGCCACCCTAGAGGGCCCAGAAGTAACAAAGGCTCCTGAAGGACTATGGTTTGTGTGCACTCAAGGTATCTTCAAGTGTATAGTCCCCACTCATCCTGAGCTTTGTGTAAGTGCTTACATTATTCCACAGGTACATCTGTATGGGGGAAACCCTGAATTCCTTGTTGCTCTCCCGAGGCGGGCAAAACGAACTCCACTCCTTATCTCTATCATAGCTACCATAGGAATTGTAGGGTCAGCCATGGTAGGGACAGCATCCCTCATTCAGGGAGAACTCACCCTCAGACAGTTATCCAAGACACTCTCAAAAGACATTGCGCTTCTCCAGGAACAGGTAATATACCTCGAGAAGCAAATAGACTCCCTCGCTGAGGTAGCCCTTCAGAATAGAAGAGGGCTAGACCTCCTCCTCCTTGAGCAGGGAGGACTGTGTGCTGCATTAAGAGAAGAATGTTGGTTTTACGCTAACCACTCTAGAGTAATTAGAGAAAATATCAAGACACTTACAAACAGATTAAGGAACAGGGACCTAGAAGAAGAGAGCCCTAGCTGGTATGCCTCCATGTTTAAGACCTCTCCTTGGTTAACTACCCTCATATCTATAGTTGCCGGACCCCTCCTATTATTATTGGCTCTTGCCTTTAGACCAATAATCCTTAACAAGCTCCTTACCTTCATTAAAGAAAGAATAGAAGTAGTGAAGTTAATGATTCTATCCGAACCTTATACCATTCTTCCCACTAATGAAGAATCAAGGGTTTGATTTATGCCCAAAAGAGATGGGGGAATGTTAGGTTCAGGGAGGTGTGCTATGGCTGCCAGAGTTTAACTCTTGAAGGAGCAGGAACAGGGAAGGCCTGATAGGGTCCCTGTGAGGCTGAGAACAAAGAGATCAGCACAAAGCTGGGAAAACATCCTGCATTCTATTGGTTAGAGACCCTTATCAGAAGTTTATGTTTGAAATTCTACACTAAGCTAAACCCTTCCCCTGTTGCTATGCTGCACGCGACCTCCCTAGCGAATAGCTAACTGCCACATCTGCTTCTGTATAAATGCTTGCTCACTTAGGATATGATATATAAGGACCTAGTTGTAAGCGCCAGGCACAACTCTGTTTGCAGCCCCTTGAGGGTACGGTGTCTCCGGACACCTTGAGAGTTCGTCCCTGCGCAGGTTAAACTTGGCCAATAAAGTAAGATCTAAACCCCTGAAAGTCTCCGACATTTGTTCTCGCGCTTGGTGAATGCAACAGTGCCCACCCTCCCACCCTTCCATCTCTTGAACGTTCATTCATCCATCCACTTAGCCTGGGGTCTGGTCAGGTGGGGTGGGGTGTGTGCCTGTGTGTGCACAGATGTGTGTATGTGTATTGTGTGACTGTTAAACTCAACAAGCTCCCAGCTGTGCTTGAGACTTTAATCAGAGGTTCAAGGCCAATGAGAAGGTGATGGTCTCTGCAGATCAGGGCTCAGGTAAACCTGAGTCGGGCTGTCTGACTCCAGCGAGGATCTCTGATTGAGAGCAGCCAGCACAGCTGCAGCCTTGCAGCCCTACTCAGCTTGGAGCTGTCAAGTGTCTGTCAGCATCTATCGTCAGGAGCTCTTAGGAGGCAGCTGTGTGGGAGAGCAGAAAGGGAAGGGAAGGCAAGGGAGGGGTGGGGGAGGAGCAAAGGGACAGAGCCTGGAGCTGAGGGGGGAGAGGAAGACAGTTGGAAGTGCTCAGGGGGCAGTGGCTCTGGGCCCACTGATTCTTCTCCCAGGGCTCCTTTATCTTGAGTCTGGGTGGTGTGAGCAGGCTTGTCTGGGAGTGCCTGGGGCCATGTGGACACAGTTGGGTGCTTGCACCCAGGCATTGTGTCCTGTAGTCCTGCCTGCCCAGCTAGGGGCTTGGATTTCTGGCTCCCCTAGAGGGGTTGGGGAGACTTGCAGGATTTAGCCTGAGCTTTAGGGCCACTCGGGGTGACAGGCCCCTTAGAGACAGAATAAGAGAGATCTGCAGTCAGCGGTGCCTGTCCCCAGCCCCAGAGGCCAGCTCTGACCCAGCTCAACTGGCTTCCCCTTGACCTTAGACACCAGACGTGGGGCTGGGTGGTGCAGACCACAGAGAGGCGCCTGGGCAGAGTGGGAACTGAACCCTGATGTCTGAGGTGCCAGCTTTGCGTGCAGTTCCCTGCTCCAAACCGTAGGAAAAAACAAGCCCACCTTGCCCAACCAGGCTTCCAGAAGTCACAGGCAGAGGCTGTAATTTAAACAAAGCTGAGAGAACAGCTTTTGAAACAAGATGTCCACTCACAGGCACAATTGCTGCCTTTTGGCTCCTGGTGCAGATCTTTAAAGCACAAAGCACCCATTTTTCTCTTTGTGGATGGAGAAACCAAGGCCACAGGTGACAAAGAGCTAAGTAGCATGGTCATAATGGACTACCTGTAGTCCAGAGCCTCTGTCTCTATGGAGAGGCTGCAGAGCGTGGGCTCTGATGGGGGGAAGATGGGACTTCACTGCCCACCTCTTCTGGCCAGTGTATGCTTCAGTCTCTTC
This sequence comes from Saccopteryx leptura, assembly GCF_036850995.1. Lineage (NCBI taxonomy): Eukaryota > Metazoa > Chordata > Mammalia > Chiroptera > Emballonuridae > Saccopteryx > Saccopteryx leptura. The sequence continues at coordinate 127,435,119 of NC_089508.1, forward strand.
CATAAAATGGGAATATTGAAGAGAACTGAGCTCAGAGGTAGTCTGAGGAATAAAAGAGATGTTCTTATAAAGGACACATACCTGTCCAGTGCATACTAGATGGCCAATATGGTTTAACTTTTCTCAAGCTGTGGTGTGTGTACACAATGGAATACTATGCAGCTGTGAAAAAGAAGGAAATCTTACCTCTGTTGATGGCATGGATGGAACTGGAAATTATTATTCTAAATGAAATAAGTCAGGCAGAGAGAGACAAATACCATATGATCTCACTTATATGTAGAATCTAATGAACAAAGTAAACTGCTGAACAAAAGAGAAACAGAGGTAGGGTCACAGGGAACAGGTTGACAGCTGTAAGAGGGAAGGGGGAAGAGGGGAAGGGATCAAAGAAGGTGAAGGAATTAGCCAAAAACATATATACATAACACACACATACAGACAACAGGGTAGCAATAGCCAGAAGGATGGGGGGATGGGGAAGGGGGAGAGGGTCAAAGGGGCAAATGGGAGTGGACAGAGACTTCACTTGGAACATGATGGGGGGCATAATGTGGGGTGTAGAGAGTGTTATATTGAGTGAGACACTTGAACATCAACACAATAAATTAAAATTAAAAATTAAAAAAAAAATGTGTGTGTTAACTTTTAAAAAGTGACTACTGTGCGTTAGATCTTGAAGTTAGGGAATTGAACAAAACCTCTGCAAGGACACACCAGCTTGTGGGGGAGAGGTTCCGAGTCCCCATCAGAGGGCTCAGGACAACTGTGGGGCAGGATGTGGTGCCGTGGGCACAGATGGCTTTGCAGAGGTGGCGGGGCACAAATCCCGTTGTTCATCAGGTTGGCAAGGGGACAGGAGAGCATTCCTGAAAGAGGTGGTGCGGGCAAAGGCAGGCAGGAGCGAGCCCCTCCTGGCCTCAAGGCTGCTCTCAGGGCAGCCATGAAGTGAGTGTTCTTCACACCAATAAAGGTCCCCAGTTGGCCTTTGTGGCCCTGGTCTCCTCACTACCATTTCTCCAATTGAGCTCTGGAAAGCAAACAGGTTTAATTTTCACTGAAGCCAAACCGCATTTTGCATAAGCAAATTTTCTGATGGAAAAAATAATTCTGTAATGAGGCCCCATGATAAATAGACTTGGTGTTTGGATGACCAGGCCCCATTTTTGCCAGAAGGGATAGATGTGTGATATAAGAATAAAGGGGGTTTGCCAGGTCCATGTGTGGGGGAGGAGACCACCTTCACTGTCTCCCCCTCAAGAAAGCCTCCCAGCCTGACCAGGTGGAGGCACAGTGGATAGAGCATCGGACTGGGACTCAGAGGACCCAGGTTTGAGACCCCGAAGTTGCCAGCTTGAGCGCGGGCTCATCTGGCTTGAGCAAGGCTCACCAGCTTGAGCCCAAGGTCGCTGGCTCGAGCAAGGGGTCACTCGGTCTGCTGTAGCCCCACAGTCAAGGCACATATGAGAAATCAATGAACAACTAAGGAGCCGCAATGAAGAATTGATGTTTCTCATCTCTCTCTGTTCCCGTCTGTCCCTAGCTGTCCTTCTCTCTGACTCTCTCTGTCTCTGCCACACACAAAAAAGAAAGCCTCCCAGCTTTCACCCTCACAGACACACCACAGACACCTCCCACCATAAACTATTACCAGCATCCCTCCAGTCATCGCTGAGCACTCACATCTGAGCTCACAGTTACTTACATTCTCACCTCTGAGCACATGCAGACTGGCAAACTGTCCATACACACATACACACATAAATGCTCACACTCTAGACTATTCTGAGAGAGTTTCTTCAGGCCACTGCTGCTTCTAATAACCTCATAGGTGTCAGGGAACACAAAGACTGTTGGCCCCAGACCCAAGAGTGACTCCAGACTCTTCCCCTATGTTGGGAAGGCATGGGAGTGCCTCTGCCCCTCCTGGAGCATTTGCTGAGCACAGAAAGACAATGGTCCCTCTGATCCTGGCTCACTCAGAGAGTTAGGTGGGGCCAGGTGCCCTCTGTGGCCAGAACCCAGGCCAGGCTTTGTGAGAGGCACTCCAGTGGGTCTGGTTCAGAGGGTCCCAAAGACTCAATAACATTGCTGCTGGGCTCCCTAGAGATGTAACTGGGTCTGACAGGCTTTGACTAATCTGTGCTTATCCTCCTCAAACTCCGTCATGCCCTTAGCTTGCCTAGCGCCCATTGCCCTGAACATGCCCTCAGCTGAGACAGGCTGGGGGGTAGGGCAGAACAGAGGTGGAAGCAAGGCTGAGACCCAGTCCCACAGCCAGCATGAGAGCCCATGGTGGCCAAGGTCCAGGTTTCAGAATTCTTAGAGACTCTGGACTCTGTGTCCATCTGTCTTCCTGCTTCTCTCTCCCAAGCCTCAGAGACCTCCACTGATGGGTGCACGCCTTTCTCCCTGTCCTAGGGTCAGAAAGGAGGGTTGCCATCCATCCATCCTGCAGAGTCTGACACGTACACCTAACCTGTCACCTCATAGAGCAGGATGCACTGAGGTTGCTAAGGTGTGCTGGTTATTTTTATGAATGAAGGTGTGATGTCACAGATATAGGAACTTCCTGGCTCCCAGGGTGAAGGATGGCAGCTGGGAGGGGGGCCCAAGCCTGCTTAGCAATACTGGACCCCATCAGTGCTGATCTCCAGGGTCACTAGTAGCTTCTTCTTTCCTGCAGGGAAGGGGAGTTGAGTTTTTCCTGATACCTCAGTGTACCCAGACCTGCTAGACTGCTCTGGGGACAATGTCCCCAGAAGAGGAAGCCTGGATAAACCAGTTGGAAAAATGAGTCTTCCCCACAGATGCCCAAGCTGAGTGCCACAAGGATTCTGCCATGAGGAGGAGGGTCTAGAGTGAGGCAGTGGTCGGGGGGCCTTAGGCTGGGGAGGGTTTGGACAAGAGGGGCATACTAGATGACAGGGGGCGGTGTGGACCACTGTGCAAATATATACTTCCTGTGTGCCAGGCCGTGTTCTAAGTGGTTTTGTAGAGCTGAACTTATTTCATTCTCACAACAGCTAAGGTACAGAGAAGTTAAATTCCTTGCCCAAAGTCACAGAGCTTGGTCAGTGGCAAGCCTGGGATTTGAACCTAGGCAGTCTAGCTCGAGAGACTATCCAGAGACTGGTGGCTGTGTGCTGGGATTCGGGCCTGCCCCTTCTTGTGCTGGGGCTTTAGCAAAGTCGGGGAGGGAGGGGTAAGGGAGTGAGACAAGGGAGGAAGCCCTTGCTAGACTCTGTGGCAGAGCCCCGAGAGGGGGGGCCTGTACGGCTCTGGGCAATGCTGTGGCCCCCGCTGGAGACACAGGCTTGTACACAGCTCTCCAATGAGGCAGAGCCTCAAGAGGGGGGGAATGTACGGCTCTGGGCAATGCTGTGGCCCCCGCTGGAGACACAGGCTTGTACACAGCTCTCCAATGAGGCAGAGCCCCGAGAGGGGGGGAATGTACGGCTCTGGGCAATGCTGTGGCCCCCGCTGGAGACACAGGCTTGTACACAGCTCTCCAATGAGGCAGAGCCCCGAGAGGGGGGGAATGTACAGCTCTGGGCAATGCTGTGGCCCCCGCTGGAGACACAGGCTTGTACACAGCTCTCCAATGAGGCAGAGCCTCGAGAGGGGGGGAATGTACGGCTCTGGGCAATGCTGTGGCCCCCGCTGGAGACACAGGCTTGTACACAGCTCTCCAATGCCAGGAGAACAAGTCGTGGCAACACACTCCGTTTGGCTTTTGAACTTAAAGCGTAAACCCAAGGGCAACCGGCAAATTATGACTAGCTCTCCCTGGATGCCCAGGCTTGGCTCCAGCCTTCGTTGTTGTTGTTGTTGCTTTTGTGTATGTATATAATGTGTGTGTATGAGGGGTCCAGTGTGTGCTTCTGAGCACACATGTGCATGCAGTGTATACACATGCTAAGGCCTGGCTACATCTGCCCACATCCTCTGCTCCTAGTAAGGGCTAGCCTTCAGCAAAGCTAAGAGAAGTTTGGGGATTCTAAGGCTGTACTCATTTGTTTCCTGGTAACCTGTGGCTGCTTTTGCTCCACCACAGCCGAGCTTAGCAGTTGTAGCCAAGACTGTATGACCCACAGGCCTAAATATTTACTAACTGGCCCTTTACAAGAAAAACACAAACAACTTCTGCTCCAGTTTATTTTGATTGGGGCAGATTTTTGTTCTGAGCATCATCCTGCATTACTGATGATTCGTTTTATCCCTACTTTCCTTCCTAGCTCAGGGTGGGGACTATCGCTAGCTCCCCCCAGTTCCCTACTTGTAGGGGTCTTAACTCTTAACTCCCTCCAGTTCTTAAGTACATACCTCAGTAGCCACCAAGTTTCTTCTTTTTCTTCCATTCTTGGTGCAAATAAGAGTAACTACATATTCCTCCAAGCTGCTTTATCCTTGAGCCCTGAGTGGGAGAGAGAAACAGGCTTCCCGGACTATATGGGTCCTATGTCTATCACCTCTTCAAATTTACTTATTTTTTTAATGTTTATTTTATTGGTTTTAGAGAGAGAGAAAGAGAGAGAGACAGAAACATTATTGATCTGTTCCTGTATGTGCCCTGACTAGGGATTGAACCAGCAACCTCTGAGCTTTGGGATGACATTCTAATCAACTGAGCTATCTGGCCAGGGCTCATTTCTTCAAATTTAAACTACTCTCAAGCAGTAACTCAGTAGTGTTCTCTGGACTCTCCCCATAGGAGTTTCTTAAACCCACGCATCTTAGGCACACTCTGCTCATCTTTCCCAAGCTGAGTTCGTGGACTGCAACACTGCAGTTAACCCAGGACTCACCCCTTGGAAACTTCAGCTTCTCTATAACCTTTCTCGGTGTGATAGGGCTTTTCAGTTTCAAATAATAGAAACTGTATCCAAATTAACTTAATTTTAAAAACAGAAAAAGAGAGTTCCACTGAACTGTCCAGAAGCTGATCGACAGCTCCCAGAACTCAGGGGGTGCCGTCAGAACTCAGCCACATGTCACCTCTTTGCTCCGTGCTCCTCAGTGTCAGCTTCACTGGAGCGGGTATTTGCCACCTGGTGCTCAGAGGGCTGCAAACAAAATAATAAAAAATAAATAATAATGTTAAAAATATAAAACATTCTCATGTGTTACAATCCAGTCATTTCCTACCGCTCATGTTCATGGTTGCGGGTGGCTGGAGCCAATCACAGCTGTCCTCTGGGACAACACCAAATTTTTATTGGATAATGCCTAATGTACACGGGTCATTGTATGGCTCTCACGGAATTACATTTTAAAATATGTGGCGTTCATGGCTCTCTCAGCCAAAAAGTTACCGACCCCTGGTTTAGAAGAAGCGAGATCCCCTTCATGGTAAACTAAACAAAACAGATCCTCAGAACTGAGTCTCAGTGGCTTGGGTAGAATCACATGATCATCTCTGAGACAGTCACTGGCCCAGGGAGTAAAGTATTGTGATTGGCGGGGCCTGTGCTGTGTGGTGGGATGGATATAGGGTAGGCAACCCCCTGAGTAGGCTCACTTAGATTGGCAGAGGGTTGATCTGCAGAGGGAAATGTTCCTACCAGATGGAGGGTGAATAGATGCTAACCAGGTGAGAACTACCAGTAAACATCTCACCCCACCTGCTGTATTTTCACTTTTTCCTCTGCTGTATCCTTAAGAGGCGATAACAATGTTTGGGTATCTTCCAACCCATACCGTGAAGCTCAGGCTACAGTATATCCTCCCTCTGGCCTCCTTTATCTCACAGACTCTGGGGATGCTTGGCTCCCACCAGCAGTTCCCCACATGTCCCTGGGCTTTGCCATGTCTATGCCTATCCCATTCCCTCTCCTCCCTCTCTTTGTCTGCATGACATGCTTCTGATGGATGTTGCACATCCAGAATCTCCTCCTCCAGGAAGCCCCCGCCCCTCCCACAGGACAGGAGAAAGTGGCCCTGCCCTGTGTTAGCACTGCCCCTGCACCAACGTCGTGCTGCCCCTCTGATCCTGCACATGCACCATGGGTTTTCTGTCTCTCTGTGTTTGTCTTTGTCTTCTCTTTTAGAATATGGGCTCCTCAGGGGCAGGGACATTTGGGGGAAATCTGCTGAATGGAAGCATCTTCCCAGTGGGCTGACCTTTGTGTGGCTTCTGCAACTCCAGCCTTATAGCAATGCCAGTCCCTCTAAAATCCCATAGGATTAATGGGAGACCACAAGCTTAAAAGGAAGATGGAGCCAACTAATTCTGTAGATACTTAGTAAACACGTCCTGTGCCAAGCACTGTGCTAAGCAGCAGAACCATAGGGTGACTTGGCCATGTTCTCAACCTTAAGAAACTCACTTCTGTGATAAAGAAGATGTCTTTTCAACATTCTAACCCCCCCCATACCTGAGTATCTGACACATGGTTGATGTTTAATAAAGTTGCTGAGCAAATAAATGAGTAAATTAATTAAGTGAAGAGGCTAATGCCATGGGAAGTGTAGACAACACTCTGTCAGCACGTGGGGTCAGCAGAGATTATTGGAGATGTATTGTGCCATCCTCTCCTGTTTACAGAGAGTGCCAGGCACTGTGCTGGTGGCTGGGAATCCAGGGAGAAGGGGCATTTATCCCTAGCCTCTCAGATCCCATGGCCCAGGGGACGAGGCCAGGTAAGAAAATCAACACTTACAAGAGAGTGAGAGAATTCCCAAGCTGAGGTGGGCTGAGAGCTATGACAAGGGAATATGATGGGAAGTGTAAGGAGGGGACACCAATGAATGTCTCCATTGAGCAACGAGGGTCCTTCACAATGAGATCTTGATGGTCTCAGATTGAGTTTTCTGTGGGAGCCCTAAGAAAATAATATACACTGGCCCAAGGAAACTGTAATTAACAGGAAGGGGAAAACACTCGTAAGATATTAAGAATAAAACTATTGGGTAATGGCTGGCTACATGCTAACTTCAAGACAAAGAACATCACGAGAGAGACGCAGGTTCATGGCAGTACCAGGTATTTGGGAAAGGCTTCCTGGAGGAGGAGCATTCAGAAATAGATCTCTGAGGGTCTCTAATGCCCATCCAGGGACCATTTATATTGTTACAGTTTGCTCTGTAGACAGCAGAGTCATTGAAGAGTATTGATCTATAGATCTAGGATTAAATGTGAATTAAAAAAAATTAATCTCATCCATAATATAGTGATAAGAGTGGGAGATGGGATGCCAGATAATATTGAGGGTGAGCAGCTTGGACACCACACCAGGGAAAGGTCATGCAGGCCTCAGCCGCACCCTTCAGTTGAGATACCTGGTTCCTAGCCAGTGCATGACCATTGCAAACTTCTCCTTTCTCTCGGCACCTGGACAAGTGAAGGTTTCTTGGGGCTTGCAGTTCACTCACTCATTGAACAAATATTTATTATTCTAGACACAGGTCTAGGCATTGGTGATAGATCTGTGATCGAGACAATGAAACCCCCTGCCTTTGTCTCCATGGCTGGAGATCTCTCCCAGGGAGAGAGAAAGGCTGGTCCAGGTTGGCTTCCATGGCAGTACATCTAGGAGGTTCGCCTGACCATCAGTCAGCTCCCCCACCCAAATCCTCTCCCACGGCCCCCCTTGGCTAATAAGTCATGTGCTTCTTCCATTTTATCCCATTTAGTCCTGGTCGCCAGCGGAGCCTAATGAGGTAGCTGGTGGTGCCCAATATGCAATGATAATGTGTGGGCAAGGACTCCTGGGATGCCCCTGGTGATGGCTTCCCTCAGAGAATACTGAGGCATGTATGGGGACCTGTTGCTAGGCATCAGGCAAAGGGGTGGTGGGGAGGCCCTGTCTCAGACCAGGGAGGCTTCCTCAATGCCCGAGTTGGTCCCTGGGTACTGGGGAGGGCCTCACACTTTATCAAAACCAACACTGGCTCCCAGAGAATGCTGCTCCAGCTCAGACATCAGGATCTAAAATGGTACTGCCATGCAGAAAATACACAAAATAACCAGGCAGCCTTTGTAATTACCTTCCACTCCCTTTCAGCAGTCATTTGGATTTAATGGTTTCTTAATTCAGTGCTCACTTGGTGACTTTAATTTCCAATTAATTTTGCCTATTTTCCTTCAGGGTGCTCGTGGTGTGATGGAAATTTCCGCGTGATGAAGTCCCCACCTTAGGGGCCTGGGTGGGGGCGGCTGACGCCATACCGTCACCAGAAGGCTGGATGCTGCCTGAGTACCGGGCATCAGAGCCTCCTGAATCAGGGGAAATTTGGGTGGGGTGCTGAGGGGGTCGGGGAGAGCTGATAAAGTAGTGCAGGGGGTGATGACGCCCTTCACTTTCTCTGGCTCTTGATGACAGTTTTCGTTTTTTTGCTGAAGGTGGGGTAGCGGAGGAAGCCCAGCCCTGCTGGAAGTGCAAGGGAAATTTTAGGATCAAGGACAACGCCCCTCTGTCAAGCAAAGGGGAATTAAAAAAATATATATATATATATTTTTCCGAAGTGAGAAGCCGGGGAGGAGGAGGAAGGCAGACAGACTCCCGCATGTGCCTGACCGGGATCCACCCAGCATGCCCACCAGGTGGCGATGCTTTGCCCATCTGGGGCATTGCTCTGCTGTAATCTGAGCCATCCTCAGTGCCCGGGCCAACTTTGCTTCATTGAAGCCTTGGCTGTGAAAGGGAAAGAGAAAGACAGAGAGGAAGGAGAGGGTGAAGGATGCAGAAGCAGATAAATGCCTCTCCCGTGTGCCCTGGCTGGGAATTGAACCCTGGACTTCCACACACCAGGCCGATGCTTTATCACTGAGCTAACCCACCAGGGCTGAAAGGGGGATTTTTTGAGGTCCTAGTACTCTGAGCCAGCACTATGGGTGCCTACCCAGACCCCTGTTGGTGGGTCATCCCCCCTATCATTGCCCCAAAGCAAGTGTCAGCTGCTAATGGCTCACAGCTCTCTCTTCTCTAGAATTTCCCTTAGCAACTAGAATATTCACCTCTGCTGGGAAGTTTCACCCTCCCTGCTGCTTGGGCATCCTATAGGCAAGGACTGAGTGGTATCAGCAAAAGGCTGCCCCAAGGCACCTATTCCTACCCCTGGTCCCTGCCGTGGGGTGAGGCTGCTTCTGTGATGTGGTTTGACTTCCAAAGTGTGCAGACAGACCTTAGCTGGGACCACATCCTTGCTTAAGTCCTTCCTATACTCTGTCCTCACCCATGCCTCCCTCACTTTCTCCTTTGAGAAATTCAAAGGAATTTGAATTTCAAATTGCTTTGAATTCCATGCTCAACATGGAATTGCTCAACAAATTCCATGCACCCAAATCTTGGTCTTGGGCTTGGTTTCTAGGGAATCCAAACTCCAACAGTACTCTATTACATTAAATGCTTGTCTACCTCTACAGTGTAGAGGTACTGTTCTAAGTCCTTTACCAGAAAAATCATGTCACCTTCATAGCAACCTTGTGAGATAGGCATTGCTAGCATCCTTATTTTGAGATAAGAAAATGAGACACAGAGGTTGAGAGATCTACCCAAGGTCAACGTGGGTAGTGAGTGCAGAATAGGAACAGAAATTTAGTCAATTTGTTTGCAGACTGTGAGTCCTGAACCATCATACTGCCCAAGATGGAACCACTCACCCCAGCAACTGCCCCAGAGGCATGGGCAAACAAAGGCACAAGGGATAGCTTTTCCCAAGGGCTCCGTCAGAGGGGTTGCAACATGGGAAGATGGGAAACCCTGCAACTCCATCCCCACGATGTCAGAGCACTCTTTTGGGCAAACTCTCCTCAACCCATCCAAAGATAGGACTGGGCTGCTAACTTGACCCAGTGAAGCCAGTGCTTGTGTAGAGTTCAGACTACCCAGATTCTAGACTTGGGATAAGTACCTTTCCACCAGTGGGCCTCCACTTTGTAATGAAATTCATTACAAAGTCACTAAGAGCCCCAAACCTGACTTTTTGGCTTGAGGAAGTGGAAACTTGGTGTGTCTCTGGCTGTTCCACATCTGAGGGACAGACCAGATGTCCGTTCATGGAAAGGAGAGACAATGCATTCTATGACCTGCAGGCATCAGTCACTTTATCCCCAAAGGACTGGGGTTGGGGCCTGTTGGACCACAGATGAATCTGGGTCACAGTGAGCACTCACAGCCCACTTATGCAACATTCATCTGTCAATAAGCTATTGCAGGGTGCCTACATTATGCTGGGGACACTGCACACATCAATCGTGGCTCCCCAGACTATGGGCACAATGGAGGCAACTTCACAGCAGTTGCCACCAATCCACTGGCCCTGGTCCTATGTAAAGACCCCCCAACACACACACAGTGATATTTGGAGTTTCTATGGAGTGTCCCCATTGTACTGGCAGGACTGTTGTCTTCTATCAAGTGGGGGTATGGCAGGTCCTTGCCCTCTTGCCAGAGATCTTCTTAGCAATGCCCACTGCCTGTGGAACCACAGGAGACGACCCCCACTGCTGACTCTGCAAACAATGCCTTTAACAAGAATGCCACACCTGGCAGTGCTCCCAAAGATGCCAGCTGACAGAGGCAATGAAGCCTGGTATTCTCTTCGATGTTCCTCAGAGGGGGAGGATAGACCGCCCCACAAACTGCTCAGTCCTCTGGTTCAGGCTTGGGGCCAGTGAAGGTGGCAGGAGAGGGTGAACAGAAGTGCTATAAATATTTTTTCTTTTCTTCTCCATGTCCCCCTGCTTTCCAGCCACCATTCTGCTTCCTCCTTCTTTTGACTCAACAAGACCATATCCAGGGCAGCTCCTGCTGCTGCTGCCTACAGACCAGAGAGGCAGTGGGGGTGGGGGGCTCCATCAGCCATCATGCCCTCTGACAGCCCCAATCCCCTTTCCCTTCCCTCCACCCACAAAACCAGCCCTCATAAATGTCCAAAGCAACAGCTGCTCCAGATCAAAGCCTCTGCTGGAAGCTCAGGGCCCAGGCCCCACCTGCCGGAGGGAGTTGGAGCCGCCATGGCTGTGGCTGGAACAGAGCCCACATCCCTAGCTGTCAAGAGTCACAGTCCAACCATCCCAGGCTGGTGTCTCACTTTTTTAGTGCTGTGAGCAAAAATGATACCTTTGTGGAGAAGGGCACAACCTTTCCTCCTGGAGCCAGGGGAATAGTGGCACATTGTGCAGCCTTCAGGCTGCCTGTGCAGCTGTTGAGCAGCCTAACGATGCCTCCTGGCTGTGCCCCTGGTTTCTCTTCTCTCCCTCCTCATTCTCCATAAGCACAGCTCTGCCCATGCCCCTCTCCTTTTCAGAAACCATCAGAGATTTCATAAAACCAATGGATGAGCTGCCTTGCTCTGGCTCTAGGCCACCTTTATTCACATTACAGATTCCAGTCAAACCTATACCTGCCTCAACTCGCGCCTTACTGCCAAGCCTCAGGGTCTTTGCACATGATATGTCCTGTGCGTGGGGCACTGCACCATCCTCCATCCCACCTGTGAAAAGTCTCCCCTCCCCTTGTGCCCATGCCACCCCTGCCCCCATGGTTTCTGTCTCCCTAGATCCTGCTGGATGCAGCAGAATTATTGTCATAGGGCTGGGAAAAAAGCTCTGGGAGCTCCAAGTCCTGCCACCCCCCTTAGATCAGTGATGCTTAGTTTTAGGGTGCATCAGAACCCCTGGAAGTCTTGTTAAAACACAGATTCCTGGATACCACCCTCAGAGTTTCTGATTCAGGATGTCTGGGGTGGAGTCCAAGTATTTTCATTTCTTTTTTTTTTTCTCTCTCATATTTTCATTTCTAACAAGCTGCCAGGTAATGCCAGTGCTGCTGATCCAAGGCCCGCATCTGGGAATTGCTTGCTGACCTAGATTTGGCTTCAGAAGGTAACCTTGTATCTCTGCTCCCCCCCTCTCCCAAGGACCCACTGCCAGGACACCCACTCTCTCTCAGTCTGGCACCCACTGATAGCTGCCGTGACTGAGGGAGAGGAAGGGCTTCCAGGCACCTGCCATCCAGAACCCCAAGAATGGTCTCGGCTACTGGTATGACAATGAATCATTGACAAGAACACAAACTTCTCTGCAGGGACAATAATCACTGTGAGCCATAAAGTAGAATAATGTAACAATATCAATAGCTCAATAATAATAGTCCTAACATGACTCTGATACAAAGTCGCTTGCCCTAATGTGCTAAATCCAGATTGATTTGAGCAATATAAAAGAATTACTGACATACACAAACAATATAAAAGAATTACCGACATACAAGAACACTCGCACAGCCCAGCCTAGATATATTCGGGGCCATTTGGAATATGGCAACAGTAATAACGGCCATAATAACAAACCATGTTTGGATGCAGCTTTGGAGATTGAAAAGCCCTTCCTCTAGCTTTATTTCAGCAGCAATCCTGTGGAAGTAGACAGGCAGGTGAGCTTCTCCGGTTTATCAATGAGGCTCACGTTCAGCACACATGGGCTGAGTCCCGTTGTGTGCAGGTCAGGGTCTGACTGAGGGTGGGGGGGCTGGGGCCTGGTCACAGGTGAAATACAGGACACCTAATTAAGTTTGAATTTCTGACAAACAGCAAATCATTTGGTAATGTAGCTGTGACCCATATATTGTGTGGGACACACTTATCCTAAAATATTACTCGTTCATCAAATTTAACTGGGTGTCCTGTATTTTAGTTGCTAAATCTGGCCACCTGACCAAGGAAGGAAGGAAAGAGGGGCTAAAAAGAATAAGAAATGGCCTTGGCCAGATAGCTCCATTGGTTTTGCTCAGAAGCACGGAGGTTGCGGTTCAATCCCCAGTCAGGGCACATACAGGAACAGACCGATGTTCCTGTCTCTTTCTCTCTCACCTTCCTCTCTCTCTCTAAAATCAATCAAATAATAATAATAATAATAATAATAATAATAATAATAAAAATAAAGAATAAGAAATATGTCTTGTCCTCAGAACAAACTCTCAGCCTGGAATAGATGCCCCTGGATAGACGATCCCGGTCCTTGTGATCAGTGAGGTGAGGACAGCGCTTCCCGAACTTGCGTGTGTCCAGTGATCACTCAGGGATGTTGTTAACAGACAGCTCTGCCTCAGGAGATCTGGGGTGGGACCCAAGACTCCACACTTCCATCCATCTCTGGGAGGATGTCGCCACCACTGGTCCCCAACAAACTCTGAACAGAGAAAGCGCAGAGGGAAGCTTAAAGGCTATGGGAACTCACAGGAAGCACCTGGCCCCATTTAGGGATCTTTTTGGAGGAGGTGGTACCTCCTCTAAAAAGCAGAGAGGGAGTGGGATGCTTCTAGGATGAGTGGTCATGGCAGCTACAAACCAAAGGTCTGGTGAATCCTAGCTGGTAAGACTCAGGGGAGAAGGGTAGAGAAGTTGTGCTGAGAGAAGGTCCCAGGAGAAGAGCTGCAGGTTAGGGAAGGGTGGGTGGTGGGGAGACATGGATGGAGGACAGGGTTTGGGCAGGCAGTGCTGGGCTCTGGGAATCCAGGGATTAGTCAGAAGAGATTGTCACCATCCCAGACCTCCACCCCATCTCATGGGAGAGGAAGAGCTACGGACGGAGCGGTACAATCTTGTGTGCTGGTGATGAGTTGGAGGTAAGGACTGAGGTGTTGGGAACTTAGGGTTTGTTGGATGAATGAATTTAATGTGACCTTGTGAAAGGCAAAAGGCCAGGCCCAGGGGAGGCCCAGCTGCCACAATGGCCCAGAACCTGTGTCCCAGGCCTTCCCTCATTCACACATCTCCACCTCTTGGTCAGAACATCAGTGACAGAGAAACTGGTTATGTCAGTAGCCTTGGATGCATCTGATCAGACTTTGGGCTCAGTAGTAGTTTCTGTGGCCATGGAGCACTATAATGTTAGCTGGAGTGGTAGCCCTGATGGGGCCTGTTCTAGTGATCTTCAGGTTTATTGTAGCACCCAAGACAACGTGCGGGTGTTTCTGTGTCCATCCTCTGCCTCTTCCTTTGGTAAGAGGTTGCCTGTGTTTTAGCTGGAGCCATGGCCTCTCAGAACCAAGTCTACAGTTCCCAACCTCCCTATGTATGATCTTGCCAAGAGGGTGTGGTGGACATAACCTGAAACCTGTCTGGGTGCAGTGCAGGAAACAGGATCAACTCTCAGTGTTTCAAGCAAAATAGGACTTAATAATGAGGTAGTAGGTGCTTACAGAGTCATTGTCAGGGATGGGAGCAGGGAGGGAGTGGGATGCTTCTACATGGTCATGGCAGCTACAAACCAAAGGTCTGGAAGCTCCATAGAACCACCATCTCTCTTCACCCATCTTTAGAAAGAGTCTATGTTTAGGATATGGGGATTGGGCCTCAACTGGTCAGGGCCAGAACTGATTTAGGTCCCAGGTCAGGACTCTCCAAGGTGGAAGAAGAGTCCAGGGCCAGGATTAGAAATTAAGACTTGGCCAGGGCCCAGCCTATGCTGGGTTAGACTCAGCCTGGGCCAGGCTCACAGCTTAGATTGTGACAAGGACCACAGCTCAATCTAGAATCAGTGGCAGACTCAGTCTAGGACTGCTGTCGTGCTCAGTATTTTTTTTTCTTTTTTTACAGAGACAGAGAGTGAGAGAGAGGGATAGACAGGAACAGACAGACAGGAACAGAGAGATGAGAAGCATCAATCATTAGTTTTTCGTTGTGACACCTTAGTTGTTCATTGATTGCTTTCTCATATGTGCCTTGACCATGGGGCTACAGCAGACCGAGTAACCCCTCGCTCGAGCCAGTGACCTTGGGTCCAAGCTGGTGAGCTTTTGCTCAAATCAGATGAACCCTCGCTCAAGCTGGCGACCTCGGGGTCTCGAACCTGGGTCCTCCGCATCCCAGTCCAATGCTCTATCCACTGTGCCACCACCTGGTCAGGCGTATTTTTTTTTCTTTAATTGATTTTGAGAGATAGAAAGACAGAGATAGAAAGGGAGAGGGAGGGGGAGAGAGAGAGAGGGGGGGGAGAGAGAGAAGGAGAGAGAGTGAGGAAGATTAATTCGTAGTTATTCATTGATTATTTCTTGTGGGAGACTGCAAGCTGACAAAAGCCCTCGCAGTTTAAGGCTTAAGCCAAAGGCTAACTAAGCCAGTGGTTTTCAAACTTTTTGAAGTTGGGTGCATTTAAAATCCTACAAATAATTGTAGGAGCACGATATACAAATTCTTGAGAAATGTTATAATAATTAAGTCAAATATTAAAGAAAAAATATAAAGTGCAAGCATGCTTCTATGGTAATTAAACAAAATAAATACAACATAATTAAATTTATTCTGACATTAAAAAACTCTTTATGTTACATTTTTTGAGTTTTTCTTTTTAGAATTCATAAAAAAGAGAGGTTAAAAAATAAAAAAATGACAAAAAAGTTATCTTTTTATATATATAGATGCATTCTTAGTAAGATTTAGTAAATTTGGCAGGTTCTGGCATGAATATGCTAAGTTTTTTCATTCATACATATCATCTTAACTTTACACCAAACAAAGGATAGAAGAAACTTGCCTCCAGTCTTTCTGGGAAACATGGGGGGTAGTGTAAACAATCCAGCACCACAGCTTAATAGCCTTTTGCAACCTAATCAGGCAACTGAGGTGGAGGGGTTGGGCAGACTGCCAGCTTACAGCCAATTCCCCACACCTCTGTCCCCCAAAAATCTAAACTCCAAAAACCCTGTTGGTTTTTTGATCCCCAACAGGCACATATTTCTCTGGAATACCATAGGGTGCACCTGGAAATCTTCTAGGGTACACCAGTGCACCCTGGCACACACTTTGAGAACCACTGGGCTATGCTCTTCCCCACAACCTCAGATTGTCTGATTATGTTGGTAAAGGTAATTCACATGCCCTTCCCCACACGTCCATGTTAGCTATAATGCTGGTGGTTTCTACTCATCCCATCCCCCATGTCCCTCTCTTGCTAAAGGCAATCTTCCTCTTACCCTTTGTTTTGTGAAGTTAAAATGTTATACATGGTGGGAGGTTTTCTGCACTTGGGAGAATTCTTGATTTGCCTCAGAGATGTGACTTTGTATGAGTTCTCTGCACTATAAAGTGTTTTAGGGGTGCAGCCTCGCTCTTGCAGACCATCAGTCTTGGCAATGAGACTTTCTGATCCCATCCTTTTTCTTTCTGTGTTTATTTTCCTTCACAGTTCTTACTCAAGACCTACAAAATTACGAGTCGTGCTGGCTCATGACCGGTGGTGCCTAATGTGGGGCTTGGGTATGGGGAGACAAAACTGAAGAAGGCAGGTGAGAGGACCCCCTGAGTTTGCACACAATGAGTAAGTAGAAGGGGGAGAGTAGTTGGGAGTAATAAATTATGGGACAGTTAGGGTCAAAACAAAGGGACCTTTTTGTAAAAATACTTATGCAGCTAGAGAGCTTTTTGCAATATGTTCAAGATGTGTGCCCCTGGTTCTTAGAGGAAGGAACTGTTAGTTCTACTACATGGGAGCAAGTAGGTAAAGTTCTGAAAAGGCAGTGTTGTAAGGAGACTATGGTGGGAGGAATGAAAGTGGTGGTCTCTCCAGCAGTGGTGCCGTACTCTGCAGCTAGGGGGCAGGGGAACATGGGGCAGTGTGGCTGCTCCTGGTTCTCTCTGGCTGCTTAGTCTGCTGCTCAATTAAAACTGAGGTAGGGAGGAATCTGGGCAACCTGGACCATCGGTTGCAGCTGCAGTGGAATTTGAGAAGGGTTAAGAAAATTACAGCTTTTCCTGCTATTGCCTGATTTTCTTTAATGTTTTAGTTACAATCATCTAACTATCATTTTATTTCTCTCCTACTCCTTGCCTGGAAATTAGGCAGGGGACTCCTGGTGGATCTGACTACAAGAACTCCCACACAGCTGCTGAGAATGTATTTTCTCAAGGAGATTTTGTTGGTCCATCCTTCAGAGCTGCTGTCAGAAAATGCCCTGACTGAGATAGGGCAGGCATCTTTCTGGTATGGTTGTGCTCTGAAATCCTAAGTTTCTCTCTGGTTTGTCTGATTCTAGTTTCTGTTTAGGTTTTGTCTGATGTTGTCCAAAATGTTACTTTTTTGAGGCCTGAATTAAGTTTTTGCATGCAAAAATAGGAAATGCTGGCTCTGTTATTGAACTAAAAAATAAAGTAATTTCATCCTTGCATTTTTGTTTTAAAATTGGAACATGTGAGGAGCGCTCATTTAAATTTAAAAAGAATGGAATTTGGATCCAAAAGGCTTGCTAATTTAGTTGATGTTTTGTGAGGTGTGCTCTGTGGTCTTTGTCTTTGGAGTTGGGAGCCAAACAGCAACTCTGGTATTAAAATTTATCAGACTTATGTGTTATACTTGTGTTTCTATACTGTAAATTGTCTTGTTTGTGTGTAAAACTATACTCAGGTCTGTGAAACAAAGGATTTGAGCAAAATTAGGCAGGGCCTTGATGAGTCATTTCAGGAATTTGTCTCATGGCTGCTCAGGTAGTTGAAAGAATAGTATGAAAATGCTAATTCTGCTTGTCAGGCCACACGCTGCAAAAGGGGCCCCAAGAAAATTGAGAATTTGGCTTCTCTGATGCTGCCTATTGGATTCAAAAAATAGGCCAGGAACGCCCTGAAATGGACTAACAATACAAGGGCGTAAATTCAGAGACTATGGGATAAAAATGTTTTGAAAGCTATGGAAGCGTTGTCACTCCTAATAAGTTAGTCAGTGACAATACTCCTGCATATGTAGGAAAAGCATTTACTACATTTTGTCAGACTTTTGAAATCACCCTGAGGACAGGTATTTCTTATAATCCTCAAGGCCAAGGCATTGTAGAGAGTGCTCATCAAACACTAAAAGATCAATTAGAAAAAATAAAAAAGGGAGAGTCATTCCCCGGAACTCCTACAAATCTTCTTTATCACACCCTTTTTACTTTAAAATTTTTTGAATACTGATGTACAGGGCCACACAGTGGCCAAGACAATATGGAAGGCCTTCCCTGAAGTCCAATGAAAGAAATTGTTTTTAAAGGTAATGAAATATGTTCATATAAAGTATCAATCTAATATTGATAATTACTGACTTAGTTGTCATTGAAAGTTATGGTTTTTACAAATAGAGAATTCTGATTAATTAGAAAGAAACTGTATGGTTTTACTAATAAAAGGTATAAGGTATTGTATGGCCAGTATCCACAGCCACCATCCCAACTGCCTGGCCAATGCAGGTTCAGGTTTGATTCAGATTGATCGTAAAGAAACAACTGAGCTAAAAACTGGTGGTCTATTTTCTTTATTCTAAACTCGCACTTGGCAAGCAAGTAAAAACATACAGTGGGAAAACACTTCCCTTTCCATTCAGAGTTCCCAAAGCTACTGACTCATCCGAGTTTTCCTAGAATCAAAGGTTCTAGCTCACCAGACTTATTCACTTCTGTTCCCCATCTCCTTCTCCTCCACGAACTGGCTTCCCCTTCCCCATTCCACCATTTTGGCTGCCTCCTCCACGTGGCCTCCCTGCCCTGCCTCCATGAGCTCTTCCTCTCTACAAGAACGTGACCACTCTCTCCAAAATGGCCTCCTAGCTCCTCCTTTTAAAACCTTTTGGCGTGAAAAACAAAAACAAAACCAAAAAACCTTTTGGCGTGAAATTCCTCCCCCACCACATATTAGCATAACCACGCCCATCCCAAGCATGAAGGCAATTAATATTATCACCTAGGCAACAGCCATCCACCATCTTTTTTTTTTTTTTTTCTGTATTTTTCTGAAGCCGGAAACGGGGAGAGACAGTCAGACAGACTCCCGCATGTGCCTGACCGGGATCCACCCAGCACGCCCACCAAGGGGCGACGCTCTGCCCACCAGGGGGTGATGTTCTGCCCCTCCCGGGCCTCACTCTGTTGCGACCAGAGCCACTCTAGCGCCTGGGGCAGTCGCTCTGTTGCGACCAGAGCCACTCTAGCTCCTGGGGCAGTGGCCAAGGAGCCATCCCCAGCGCCCGGGCCATCTTTGCTCCAATGGAGCCTCGGCTGCGGGAGGGGAAGAGAGAGACAGAGAGGAAGGAGAGGGGGAGGGGTGGAGAAGCAGATGGGCGCTTCTCCTGTGTGCCCTGGCTGGGAATCGAACCTGGGACCTCTGCACGCCAGGCCGACGCTCTACCACTGAGCCAACTGGCCAGGGCCCATCCACCATCTTTAACAGTAAGGGTGAGAAAAAATAACTATTTGCCCAACAACCTACCCCTTTTTTTCTCACTTTGCAATCCACAATCTATATTACCGGCATTCCTGTGCAAGGAAATTAGTTACGTTACACAAATTACAACAACACAAATCATACAATTTCAACAATTACAAAGATACACTTCACCAGTCTCTGAACACTTTGCCAAAAGTAAAAAATGTCCTCAGACTTCTCTCCAGCTGGATGCAGAAGGGCCTCCAGCAGAGCTGCCCCCCACCACCTTCACGGTATTTCACACTGTCCAAAATCCGTAAGTCTATCCAACAAAGGAGCCAGTGCCCACTCAGGGTGTAGTCTAGGAATCAGTCCACGCACTGATTCCATGGGGCCTCAGGCCTCCTCCCTCATTTCGGAAATCCTGGCAACTTTTAAGCTGTCCCAAGAAGGAGCATGTGGCAATGGCGGCCAGTATTTCCACCTCCCAAAATCTCAACAAACCCACCAGCAACTTAGCAGGCATTCCCCGCCTTTCCAGTGGCCACTCCACGATGCAAGCCCGGCTCCCGGGCTGTCCGTTCATCCTCCCTCCGCCGCTGCTGCCATTTACCTTCTGGAGTCTGCGGATCACAACTCCAGCCCGATTCTCCTCATCCTCCAAAGAGGAACTGGAAACACCAGCTCCTGCCACCAGGCTTGAGCCCTGGGCCTACCACCTTCTGCTCTGCGGGCCTTGCAGCCCTGGCCCCAGCCTCCTGCTGCAGCTGGCTCTTGGCAACCTCCCAGGCAATCTGCAACTTACACACCTGTGATTCCTTTTCCAGCACTTCCTCCATTTCCAGTCAACACTCTCGAACTTGGTCAGCCTCCTCCGGTGCTTCCTCCAGCTCCAAGGTTGACATCTCGTTCTCCCACGTTTGCTCCAGCTCCTTTCACTGCTCAGCTGGCAGGTCCTGGGCAGCCTCTTCCACAGAGCTCTCGGTTTCCAAACACATGGCTGTAAAAGTCAGCCAGAGCACAGTCCCCAAAAGGACAGTCAGGGGGAACCATAACAGCAGCCAGTTCTCTATTTCACCATTCAAAAGTGGTGGTGGCTCCATTCCGATCTGATCTAAATCCTGCCACAGACTACGCCAAATGTATGGCCAGTATCCATGGCCACTATCACAGCCGCCTGGCCAACATAGGTTCAGGTTTGATTTGGATTAATTGTAAAGAAACAACTGAGACAAAAACTGGTGGTCCATTTTCCTTTATTCTAGACTTGCACTTGGCAAGCAAGTAAAAACATACAGTGGGGAAACACTTCCCTTTCCATTCAGGGCTCCCAAAGCCACTGACTTATCCGAGTTTCCTAGAATCAAAGGTTTCTAGCTCACCAGTCTTATTCACCTCTGTTCCCCATCTCCTTCTCCTTCACGAACTGGCTTCCCCTTCCCCATTCCACCACTTTGGCTGCCTCCTCCATGTGGCCTCCCTGCCCTGCCTCCATGAGCTCTTCCTCTCTACAAGAACGTGACCATTCTCTCCAAAATGGCCGCCTAGCTCCTCCTTTTAAAACTTTTTGGTGTGAAAGCCCTCCCCCAACACATATTAGCATAACTATGCCCATCCCAAGCATGAAGGCAATTAATATTATCACCTAGGCAACGGCAATCCACATGGGCAGTGCCATCTTTAACAGTAAGGGGGGAAAAAAATAACTTTATCTGCCCAACAGGTATAGAGGTACTTTTGAAAGAAAAAGGAAAAGGTAAGTTAGTTAGGAAAAGGTAAGCTGGTTATTTCTGAATGGTAAAGAAGGTTTGTGTAAGTTGCAGGTTTGTATAAGTTGCAGCAGGTTTGTGCAGAAAAATGAAGGGGGGGGAGGGAACTGAGAGAGTGAACAAAAGTGAGAAAAGGAGAAAGAAAGGACTTTAGAGATAGGATTATCTGGAAAGGAAAACAAAAAGGGGAACATTGGAACATTCTTGGGGACATGGGGGGCTTGGGAAGTTTGCCCAAGCTTGCAGGTATCACAGAGCCTATGACCTTCTTGAGCCCTGGTTACACAGGTGAGAAGGGGGAAGTCAAGAAGGGAGACTTACCCCACAAGAACAATTGTATAGGGCTTATTTTACTCTTAATTTTTTTTTTTTTTTTTGAGCATTTCCTCCTTGGGACTTGCTGCAGCGGAGAGGCATTTTATATCAGCCAAGGAACAGCCTAAGTCTCTCAGGTTGTACCGGGTTCTATAAGCTGGCCCTAAGTGGCAAAATTCAATCAAGTTACTAACTTGGGGGCAAGGATATGTTCCAATTTTGTCATCAACAGGTCTTTGAATGCCAGCAAGGAACAAGGAATGTGAGGCCTCTTCATGGATTGGCATCATCCCCTAAAAAGCAACCCAGTTCCAGAAATCTAGAATGCCCATTAAGTTTAAGGCAAAAGCTTAATGTGCTAGAAACAGTGGTCGTAGGACTTGGAAACCAGACAGAGTGTGAGAATGTGACAGCAGTTCCAGACCCATGAAGGTTTTTCCTGAATGTGTGTGACTCCTGCTCCTTGTGACAGTTCTCAATGAGACTGAAATGGGGTTGAGTTGCATCTGCCGGGAATGTAGAATGCTGATGGTGTCAGCATGGACTTGGTGAACATATTCAGGACATTCAAAACAGCAAAGACTCTATTATAGATCCTACTATATTTGGCTAAGAATTTGCTTGATAATCTAAAAGTCTTTATTCCTTTAATGTATTAAGACACTTGTTTTGGTATCTGTTAGCACTGGCTATGTCAATTTTGTGTTTATTCTGTATTTTTCCAGTCTGCCTCTGAATCAGAATCTGGGAAATCAGGCGAGTGCAAATCTCAGCACATGAGCTAAAATAAAAAAATTAAAAAGGGGGATATGTGGGAGACTGCAAGCTGACAAAAATCCTCGCAGTTTAAGGCTTAAGCCAAAGGGCTAAGCTCTTCCCCACAACCTCTGATTGTCTGATTATGTTGGTAAAGGCAATTCACATGCCCTTCCCCACACCTCCATGTTAGCTGTGATGCTGATGGTTTCTATTGGTCCCATCCCCCATATCCCTCTCTTGCTAAAGGCAATCTTCCTCTTACCCTTTGTTTTGTGAAGTTAAAATGTTATGCATGGTGGGAGGTTTTCTGCACTTGGGAGAATTCTTGGTTTGCCTCAGAAATGTGACTTTGTATCTGAGCTCTCTTTGTTTTGCAAATGGTTTTGCTCTCTGTACTATAAATAAAGTGTTTTGGGGGTGCAGTCTCACTCTTGCAGACCATCAGTCTTGGCAATGAGACCTCCTGATCCCATCCTCTTTCTTTTTGTGTTTATTTTCTAATCCTCCACAGTTCTCACTCGAGACCTGCAAAATTACAAGTTGCACTGGCTCGTGACAATTTCTCATACATGCCTTGACGGGGGCTCAAGCTAGGCCATTGACCCCTTGCTCAAGCCAGCAACCTTGGGCCCAAGCCAACGACCTTGGGATTATGTCCATGATTCCATGCTCAGGCTGGCAAGCCTATGCTGAAACCTATAAATTTGTGCTCAAGCTGGTGTCGTAGGGGTTTCAAACTGGGGACCTTGGTGTTCTGGGTTGACACTGTATCCATTGCACCACCACCAGCCAGGCTGACTCAGTTTTGATGAGAAAGAGTGTTGATTCCTGTGTGACCCCTGCTTGTGAGCTCAATTTCATTAATTCTCTGAATAATAAACCCCAACAAAAGGCTGTCAGAGTATATGTAATTTTTTCATTTATATCATACTTAGTCTTCAAAACCATTTTACCCTGGGTCCTGTACTTAATCTTCCCCCACACTTGGGTTTAGCCTCATATCCCCTCTGGTAGAAGAGAGTGTGCAGGACAGAAGAGGGTATGTGGGCACAAAGGCCTAAAACAAGCTACCTCCATTCTCACAGCAAGTTCAGAGAGCCAGGCGAGAGGCCAATTGAGCAGGTGCCCAGCCCAGGGCAGACTAGTGGACTTATAGCTTCCTGCAGAGCTTTGGAGAAAAGCCCCAGGTCACCCTGAAGCCCATGCGCAAGCAGTCAGCTGGAGGGGTTAGCAGCAGGGATGTCCTGGATCAGAGCCTTGGGCCACAGCCAAGGCAGTTTAGCTGGGGCAGAGTGTGAAGGCCAAGGTTGATTCAGCCTGCTCTGCAGCAAGCACTGGGACAGGTGCCAGCGATTTGCCAGTCCTAAGTGACAGAGCCAAGAACCACCAAGTGGCCAGGAAGGGCAGGGACTCCCCACCCAGGTCCTCATGGGCATGTTCAGCCACTCAAGGAAATACAAAGTGATGGTAAGTGACAAAATTAAAAATGTATTTAAGACAGATGGAATCAACTGGCAAGAATGATAAGAGCTGATCCTCAGGCTCTGAGATGTAAAGAATGACCCCATCTTGGCAGCCCTGCTAGCAGAGAGAGGTAAGATAATGATCCTGGGACAGGAGCCAGGTTCTGTGGGGGACAGTCAGCAAACTGGCCTCAGCTGCCCTGACAGACATCGGGGTCAGACACAAGGATGTGCTTCCTGAAGGTGAAGGTACTTAACTATTGGCATAAGTGTGACATCATCTTCTTTCTGCAAGGACATGAATTTCCCTCCTAGACAGGCTTGGACACAGCAGCCTGGATGACAGAACCTCTCCAAGATCTGTGGGAATAAGAATGGTTCTATTATCAAATGAAAAGTCTGCACAGGAGGCGGCAGGCTGTCCTTGGGAAGAGAGCAAAAGGAAGAGGGCTCAGCGTGTAGCAAATCCCATAGTGCTGTCTGCAGGCAGAGCTGTGGAGTAGGAGTCAACCAGGCCCCATGGAGGTGGACATCACAGTGCTTGAACCTAATAATGTGAGGAGGTCTCCAAGTTACCCTTGTTTCTCCTGAGCCTCCTTCCCATAGGTCAAACCAGGTGTAGAGCGGGCGTGGCAGCTGCTCTCCAAGCCTAGAGGGAGCAGCAGGCTGCCTGGCCCTGGGCTCTTTGGGGCTCTGATGGAGGGAACCCTGTCTGGGCCCTTGTGCCACATGAGATTCCTGGGATCTGTGGAGAGATTCATGCAAGAATCAGGGGGCTCAGCACCAACGTCTGGAGGAGGCTTGCTTTGCCAGAGACTGCTGAGAGACAGCCTAGCCTTGCTGTGAGGGGCTGGACTGGTCGGGCTTACTGGTCCCCATCAGCAGCTGGGGAGTGCTCTGTGCTGGCAGAGAGGGCAGCTTCCTTATATTGAGTGAGCACTCATACTGGTGGGAGAGAGAGACTCACACTTTGACCTAAAGTAATCATTCAGTGACCATTGATGGAGTGATGGAGCCTCTACTCTCTGCTAAGCATGGACAGGGTAGGTGGTTAAAAAGTTTACAGTTGATTGGGAAATTAAACATAGAAGCAATTAAATATGAGTGAAATATTCAGGTAGTGACTCAAGGCAATGGATCATTCACAGATGAAGTGAGCTAGGGGAAGGGAGAATTCTGTATAGACCAGAGTCATCAGTGTGGGTTTCTTGGATGAGGCAGAGTTTGAACCTGCCTCATCCAAGGATGAGTAAGAATGGCTTGAAAGATTCGAGGAGGGAATGCATCCCAGGTGGGGTCAGTGTGTAGTAAACATGCAGAGGTGGAAAAGAGTATTTAGAAATAGATTTGCTGAACTTCAGCTCAGAGCTAAGGTCAAGGGGACAGGCAATAGATCCTGGGGTGATCCCAGCAGGTCCAAGGCCATTTTGGGATCACATGTTTCTCTGTGGGAGCAGCCTTTGCCCAGGGATGAATTAATTTCCCCAAGGTGACAGATTCGTCTCCAAGAGGTCAGTTCAGATCCTAATGGCTAAGGACTCAGACCCCTGAAGCCCTCAGTCTCAGGTTGTGGAGCAGGAAACCCAAGTCCTGACCCCCTAAGCCACAGAAAATGAGATCAAATTGGAATAAATTATACCCTGTGCTGATGGTGAGGGATCAGTCACTCCACCTGTCCCATGGCCAAAAAGTAGAGAGGAGCAAGTGGTGGGATAGGGGGACAGTGCCATGCACGCTCCTTCCACCAGGAGCCAGACCATGAGCTCCCTTGGCCCCAAGGCTGGCCTTGCAGTCCTCTGCTGCCAGAGAGACTAGTTGGTCCTGCCAACCCTGGACCATCTTTCATTACAGGACATGTCCTTGCTATAGATACTGAGCTAGCACAATGGCGGGCACTATTCGAGAAACTGGAGATATAGGAGGGGCATCCAGCATTTCAAGTATAACATCTGTTCGTCCATCTGTCTGTTCATCACAGGTCCTGCCTGCACTTATGCCTGCAGCCAGAAACCTGAAATATCAGATAGGGATTTATCGGGGGTTAAATCACAATGGAGTCTACTTTTTTTCCTTTCAGAAACAATCTCCCTGAAACATCTCTATCTCCCTGACTTGCTATTCCTAAGGACCCAAGACATGGGTGTCTGCTCACCTGCAGCCCTCCTCTGGGGGGTGTTTTCTCCATTATCTCCCCCAACTCCATGGATCATCTCTCACCTTGGGGCAGCCTATGCCTCTGACCCTAGGGAACAAGTGGAGAGTATAAACTGTATGGTGAGGAGGAGGTAAGGCCTCTTTCCTGATTGTCTTGTCAGGTCCCCTGGAGATGTGAGCATTCTAGAGGACCCCCCCCACCTCATCTCTCACCCTTGATGGTTCTAGGGGAACAATGTCAATTCTAGGTCCCAGCTGTGTAGCCTTGGAGAAGTCACTCTCCACACTTGGGACCGTCACCTTCTCCATCAAACAACAGGGCCAAATTGGATAAACCCTAATGCTTCTTTTTCTTTTCTCTCCTTTCCTTTTCTCTCTTTCTTTCTTTATCTCTCTCTTTCTCTCTCTCTCTCTCTCTTTCTTTCTTTCTTTTCTTTTTTTGAGTGAGAGGAGGGGAGATAGACAAATTTCTGCATGCATCCCAACTGAGATCCCCTCAACAATCCCTATCTGTGGCTGATGCTCAAATCAACCGAGCTATTTTTAGCACCTGAGGCTGACACACTCAGACCAACCAAGCTATCTTCAGTGCTCAGACCAAAGCTTGAACCAACTGAACCACTGATTGCTGGAGGGAAAGAGGGGGAGAAGGGGAGCAGCAGGAGGAGAAGCAGATGGGTGCTTCTTCTGTGTGCCCTGACTGAAAATCAAACCCAGGACGTCCATACATCAGGCCGATGCTCTATCCACTGAGGAAGCTGGCCAGGGCCTCTAATTCTTCTTTTCACTCTAAAACTGGGTAGAGGCCCTGGCTGGTTGGCTCAGCGGTAGAGCATCGGCCTGGCGTGCAGGGGACCTGGGTTCGATTCCCGGCCAGGGCACATAGGAGAAGCGCCCATTTGCTTCTCCACCCCCCCCCCTCCTTCCTCTCTGTCTCTCTCTTCCCCTCCCGCAGCCAAGGCTCCATTGGAGCAAAGATGGCCCGGGCGCTGGGGATGGCTCCTTGGCCTCTGCCCCAGGCGCTAGAAGTGTCTCTGGTTGCAGCAGAGCGACGCCCCGGAGGGGCAGAGCATCGCCCCCTGGTGGGCAGAGCGTCGCCCCCTGGTGGGCGTGCCGGGTGGATCCCGGTCGGGCGCATGCGGGAGTCTGTCTGACTGTCTCTCCCCGTTTCCAGCTTCAGAAAAATACAAAAAAACAAAACAAAAACAAAAACAAACAAACAAACAAACAAACAAAAACTGGGTAGAAACATGCCCTGGATGCCTCTGCTCATTCAAGGCAAAGCGTGGCCAAGGATGAGCATTCCAGAGTTCCAGAGAGAAGCCAGAGGCTGGGGCTGTGAAGTGACAGTCCCTCTTCTAGGGGACTTTTGGCGGCAGGTCTTCACTACTAGCTCCCACCCATTTATTCCTCTGCTCTCTCTCTGTCCTTATCCTTCTTATCTGATTTATGCCTGCCTTGAACTTTGCCACCCTGTTTCCCACCAACTATTTCTATCAAACCACCTTTTGTCAAACCAGAAATGGTCCCAGTGTTGTCCCAGACCCAAGGTCAAAATCTAAAGCCTTTGTTCCCAGATTCTGATCGGTCTTACTGACAGTTAACAGCATCAGAGACTGTCTTAATAAGAGACTCCCTTTGGAGAAATGAGGGAGAAACAGTCCTGGACCTGGCCGTTGGATATGAAATGTTCTTAGAAGCTGGGAATCATTTCTATTCTCATTTCCTAAGTCCACCTCCCACTCTTCTGTGGGTGTGCCCAGTTCTATCCAAAGCAGTGAGCCTGAGGGCCTTTTCAGAGGAGGCTGACCTGGGATGGGGGTAAACATTTACAGAGGACTCTCTGTGGTGCCAAACACCTCTCTCTTTTTTTTTTTTGGTGCCGTGACTAGGATCCAAACACCTCTCTTAATGAGACAGGTAGCATGGTTCTAACACAGCAGTATCTTTTGATCAGAGATACAGTTCTTAAGTTTGTTGAATCTGAAATATCTTTGCATAGTTCCAAGATGGAAAGCTACTCAAGGCATACAGTGAAAGGTTTTCTCTCATTCTCATCCAAACAGTTTCCACCACCCCCACCCCACTAAACGGCTATTAATTTCTTATGAAATCTTCCAGAGTATCTTTATGTCTATTACAAGCAAAATCAAATATGTATTCCCATTTCCTCCTATTTTTCACAAAAGTTAGTGTCCTGTACATACATGCCATTTGGCTCTTTTCTTGTTTCACCTCATGAAATATCTTGGAGATCTTTTTATTGCTTCATGAGCTCACACGTTTATCTTTACAGCTGCGTAGCATTCCATTGAAGCCTTCCTTTCTTCAAAACCCTCCAACACCTGAACACATTTTTGTGGGAAAGCACAGTTTCAATAGAGGATATTTGAAATAAAAGGTCCAGATGACTCATAGCAGGGAGTCTCGGTATTCAGTTAGTGTAAGAATTCACTTGGGATACCCCCCCGCCCCGTGCCTTGGCAGGATTCTGACCCAGTAGGTCTGAGGTTAGACCACTAAACTGCACTTCAGTGGGTTGCCTCTGGTCCAGACATCTATAGCCCTCTTCTTGAGAAGCTCTGGTAAATGGGAATGGAAGCAAGACATACATCCTCCACTGAAAACATGGAGGTTGTTGGCCCTGGCCGGTTGGCTCAGTGGTAGAGCATTGGCCTGGTGTGCAGAAGTCCCGGGTTCGATTCCCGGCCAGGGCACACAGGAGAAGCGCCCATCTGCTTCTCCACCCCCCCCTCCTTCCTCTCTGTCTCTCTCTTCCCCTCCCGCAGCCATGGAGCAAAGATGGCCCGGGCGCTGGGGATGGCTCCTTGGCCTCTGCCCCAGGCGCTGGAGTGGCTCTGGTCGCGGCAGAGTGATGCCCCGGAGGGGCAGAGCATGGCCTCCTGGTGAGCAGAGCATCGCCCCCTGGTGGGTGTGCCGGGGTGGATCCCGGTCGGGCACATGCGGGAGTCTGAGTGTCTCTCCCCGTTTCCGGCTTCAGAAAAATACAAAAAAAAACAACCAAAAAACAAAAACAAAACAAAACAAAACATGGAGGTTGTTGCAATTAATCATTACATTTAGCTCCAAGCTTCCCCAGCAGTTCAAGATCAAAAGTGGAACCAAAAGGAAGTAGGGTTCTCCCCACCAGAACAGAAGGCCAGTTTTTCAGGAGACATAAGCATGTCTTTGGCACTAAATTCTAAGCAGAATTTATCATGGGAGCCATTACTTAAGATACATCAAGCTGCACAACAGGCTGCATCAGCCCGATAGCCAAAGAAAATGCCGACATGCTTTGCACAGTTGCTTCTGCAGAAGTCATGGCCCAGTGCCAAGCCCAATTCATGGCGGTGTTTCTGCGGCCAACACGGGTCAGAGAGGCAAGAAAACACAGGTCATCCAAGAGTGATTGTCCAGAATACTCATGACACCACCAGAAAATCCAAATGGGAGAAGGGACTCAATATGACCGAGAACAGAGAACAGGAGACGCATCCCACCTTTGGGGCTTCTGAACCCAAGGGAAGGCAGGGTCTTTGTTCCTAGACCATGTCCAATAGAGGAAGCAGGCCCCTTACCTTACCCTAAGAAGCTCCTGGAACAAGGCGGCAGGAGGGAGGCAAGGATGGACAGTTGTTTCCCCCTCCTCCTACCTACAGCTTTGGGATTTTTCTGAATCTTCAGCAATCAGTGTCACTTTCTGATTAAATGTACAACTCAGGGATTGGAACATGTTGAAAGCTCAATATATGTTGGCCTTAATAACATAGATGGACAGGGAGGTACAGTAACCAGTGTGTTTCCTGCCTTGCTGTCCCTTGAATATACAACCAAGCAGATAATGCTCCAGTGCAGTGCTTCATAATCTTAAGTGTGCATTACCTAGAATGATTGTTAGATCATAGATTGCTGGGCATCACCCCAAGTTTCTGATTCAATGATTCTGGTAGTAAGAACTAAGAATTTGCATTTCTAAAAAGCTCCTGGGTATTGCTGATGTTGTTGGTCCAGGAACCACACTTTGAGTAGCAAGGACCCTAGGTGTGACAGAGAAAAAAAACCCCTCAATCCCTGAATGGCCACTTGGAGCAGAGCCTCTGTACACCTGGATTGTTCACCTTGGTTTGATATGTTAGGCTGACCTTTTGAAAGCCACTGAATTATTGCCAGGTAGCTATGTTTCCGAGCCCAGCTCTACACTAATATAGCCATTATTTAGTTCCCTTTCCTTAAATAGAGAAAGACATGCTGAGGCCCAAGAGGGAAAGGACCTGTCCAAGTCCACACATCAGTCAGGGGGCAAGCCAGAGTGAGAACCAGGTCTCCAGCTCCCAGTGGCAGCCTGAGCTCCACTGGTAGAAGCTGGGTATACTGTTGTCTCTTCTATTTGATAAGCAGAATAATCCTCCCAGCCCCCCCCCCCCAGATATCCATATCCTAATCCCCAGAATTTGTGACTATGTTATGTGGCAAAGGGGAATTAAAGTTGCAGGTGGAATTAAGGTTGCTAATCAGCTGACCATAAAATAGAGAATCTGAATTGTCTAGGTTGGCACAATATGATCACAATGGCCCTTAAAAGTGGAAGCAGGTGGCAGGTGAGTCATGTCAGAGTGACAGATTAGAAAAATACAATCAGCATTGCTGGTATGGACCCAGAGGAAGAAGACACCTGCTAAGAAGGGCTCTTGGTGGCTAACTGGGCTCAAATAAAAACACAAACAAACAAACAAACAAACAAAACAGAGCCTAGCAGCCATTTCTACACAGGGACCTCTCCCTCTTATGCACACTAGAGAAGCCTGAACTGAACTCCCTGCCTCTGCACTGAACTGCCTGCCTGCACTGTCAGCCATCTGAGTAGGCCTTAAAAAGGAGTTCCTGGAACCCTATTTCAGTCAATAGGACTGAGGCTTTCCCCAATTAGCTGCTCAGCTCTGACCACTCAGAGCAGCTCTATTTTGACCAATCAGGATAGTGCATTTTGGACCAATCAAACTGCTCATGAGAATTTGGAGTCCTTATTTGCAGACCAATCAGGGACCAGAGGTGGGAAATTCTGTCAATAGAAGCCAGCTCCTCTCTGGCTCTGAGAGGGCATTTTCATTTCCCTAGAAGACTGAAGACTGTGTTTCCCCAGCTGAAGCTGTCTCAGGAGAACAGAGCAGAGCAGACTAGTGCAGACTGGCACAGAACAGAGCAGATCAGCACAGCACAAAGCACAGAGCACAGCAGAGCTGTCTAGCCAGAGGGGCCTGGCCCCAGGGCTGCCTCACAGCTCTGCCTTATCACAATTGAGCTATTTTGCATTGAATAAAGTTTCCTTTTCACCGCACTCCAAATTGGGGATTTCTGTTGGCATTGAAATGGTGCCAAGGACCAACCTGAAGGTAGAATGAGCCAAGGAATGCAGGTGACCTCTAGAAATTGAGAAGGGCAAGGGAACTGATTCTCCCTTAGAGCCTCCAGAAGGAACACAACAGTCTGCCAGCACTTTGATTTTAGCCCAGTAAGACCTGTGCTAGACTTCTGACCTCCAGAACTGTAAGAAACTAAGTAAATATGGGTTGTTTTAAGCCACTAAAGGGTGGTAATATTTTTATGGCTATTAGGAACTAATGTGTCTGGGAACTGTTCCCCGTGGGAAGCTCATCTGGCTTCCTGAACTAGGAGCTCCTCCAGGGTGAACCTTGCCTTTACCCCCACAACATCCTGCTCCGGGCTAGGTCCCGAGGTAGGGAGAGAGACACAGACACACAATAAAGCCACGTGGATAGGGCTACATGGCCTTTCCTGCCTTCTAGAACCAAAGAGGAAGACCATATTTGCATCACTATTGGGACTCCTTCTAACCTTTAACTCTGGACTCTGTGCAGAGATTGAACTTCATTTTGAGCCCAGCCTGAGCCTTCACCCCACTACACACATTTTAGAAAAGAAAATGTTGACACCTAGGGACAAGTTTGGAGTGTGGCTGACACAAATTAGCCCTGTTCCCACTGACCAACTTATGTCCTGTCAAGGTGTTGTAGTAATATAATGTTATAGTAATTAAATATATAGGAATATAAAAAATATAGAAGATATATAAAAGTAATTAAGATATATTAAAATTAAGGAAATTAAATAAAGTTATGCCATCTGGATAGGAATTAATATAGTGTGTGCAGATGTGATAAACAGATTCTGACTTTTGAGCAGGGTCCAGTTAGTGTGTGTGTAAAGTTATACATAGATAAGAAGTGGTTTTATGTGATAACTGTAAGTTAACATAAACAAGAAGCTTCCCTAGGAACATCTTAAAAGTGGCTTGATGTAACATTTCAGTAGATTAACATAAAAAGGGTTCCCTTTGAGGAACTCCCAAAAAGGTGATTTGAGGTGATAATCTTGTAAATTGACACCTGTTAGAAGGCGTTGGCCAGAAAAGGTACTAAAGCTGAGGGGGGGTCCCTGCTGAGGTAGTTGCCCAGACTCCAACTTGAACGTGGACTGTCTCCATGCCGCTCTGAGCTCTGACCAAAGACAGCTGAGAGGAGTATGTCAACGGGGCCCCCTTAAGCTGTACCCAGGCACGCCAAAGGGATTTGTAAGTAATAAATTGCCTGTGTAATTCTTGCAACTAACTTGTATGTTGGTTGTGTTTTTACTCCTGTGGCAGTTAGTGTCAGCACTCATAAATAGAATCCTCATAGCCACCTCAAGAGTAGTCTCGTAGCCTGACCAGGCAGTGGCGCAGTGGATAGAGCATCAGACTGAGATGCCGAAGGACCCAGGTTTGAGACCCCAAGGTCGCCAGCTTGAGCGCAGGCTCATCTGGCTTGAGCAAAAAGCTCACCAGCTTGGACCCAAGGTCGCTGGTTCCAGCAAGGAGTTACTCGGTCTGCTGTAGGCCCCCGGTCAAGGCACATATGAGAAAGTAATCAATGAATAACTAAGGTGTCACAACGAAAAACTGATGATTGATGCTTCTCATCTCTCTCCATTCCTGTCTGTCTGTCCCTATCTATCCCTCTCTCTGACTCTCTCTCTGTCTCTGTAAAATAATAATAATAATAAAAAAAATAATAAAATAAAATAAAGAGTAGTCTCATAGTCTCGAAGAGGCTGCCAGTCCTGCTGACAAACAGCAGGAGTGTCCCACTGCTCGGGGAAGTCGAATCAGGGATGCCTGATCAATGTAGAGCTTGGGCTCTACTGGGACACAAGGCCATTGGGAACATGGGGAGATTATTAGGGGGAGGAAGGAAAAGAGTGAGGTTGGGATCCAGGTTCCCTCTGGAGACCTGTCTTTAGCAGTGGAGGTGGGAGGACAGCTTGTGGACCTCAAAAGGGGCTTTTGGCCTCTGGGAATGAAAATATCAAGCTTGACTCAGGGCACTGGGTATCTGGAGGACTCTGCTAGCAAGAGGTTTTGCAGTGGAGACAGCAAGTGTCTGTCAGTGGGGAAGATTGATATAGGATCCTAATTGGTTCTCATAGGCCCCCATTCTCACAGGGAGCCCATCACCTTACTGACACTCCTTTCAGGGTACTGGCCTGTTTCCACAGTGGCATGCAAGCTCTTCTAAATGCTCTCTCCCAGGAAGGTCTCCATGACCTCTATCTCTCCATGCTCTGACCCCTTCAGCTCACCTTGCTGTGTTTCCCTGCCCCCTGGGTCACACTCTTGTCTGTCCAGACTAACATGAGCTTCCTGAGGACAAAGCCCTGTTTCTTCCTTTAAACAGGCACTTGTGTTCAAGCTGGAAGAACTGCAGGTAAAGGACGGTGGTGGAGGAGGCCAATGTGGTGTTTGCTGGTAGACTGTGGGGACAGGAAACTTGAGCTTAGTGCAGGAGCAAAAATTAGGAACCCTGGGATTGGAGAGCCTTGTCATAGTCTCCCTGGATGACATTTTACCATCACCTGCTTAGTTTTTCTTCTTTAAAATGGAACCATTAACCCATACTTGTTCATCCCATGTGGGATGATTTATGGGAAGGGTCTTAAAAGTGTCAGGAATTCTTTTCAGCCTTGAAATTAGGAACAGGCAGAGGGAGTGGAGCTTGGGTGTCCTGAGGCAAATATCCCGGTGTTGGCTGCCACTCTTATGCACCAACATTCTGTGAAGAGGCTTATGTTATGAACTTTCTTACAGAAAAGAAATAGAAACTTTGCAGACCTGGTCCTTCAAAGGTAAGGCTCGGACAAGCCCCTGAGATTCAGCACCACGGACAGATCCAAGGTACCTGAGATGGCAAAGGGCAGGATGGGGTGGGGGTGGGGGTTCTAAAGGCATGAAAAAGAACTGGGAGTTTCTATGAGTCACCTCTTAATCTGGAGATGGACCAGCCCTGAGTGAGAATTGACTCCCTTCCCGCAAGGTCACAGGGCAGGGAAGTGAGAGGACATTTCAGGACAGACCCTGCCTGCCTAACTCCTCTCCATTATTCAAAACTCATCCTATGTTCTCTTCTGTTCTAAGGATCTCTCCTTGACTCTCCTGCCTTGCTGTATCCCTTCTTTGAGTTAATTTACCCCAAGAGCTGGCAGAACCATCCAAGCCCAGCTGGGAGCACACTGCGTGCTGCTCCATGCCTGCTCCTGCCTGTGAAGCTGCACCCCCAGGCAGAATGGGAGTGCCCTGAGACAGGACCCACTTGTCCTGTACCTGTCTCTTCCATCCTCTCTCTCTTTATCCTCCCACACAAGGCTAGGCTCTCAGAGTTTTCCTGGAGGACATGTTAGCCAGGAGATGACTCAGCTGTGATTTTCCTCCTTGGTTTCCACCCTGGGCACCTTTTTTTGCCTGGCACAGATAGCAGAGCAGACATATCCAAACTTCAAATTTCCTTTCAGAACTCCTCCACTCAGCTTCCCTGCCTTTCTCCCATCATCAGTAAGAGCATTGCCTCTAAGAAATATCATCCGTGGTCTGTAGGTACTTCTCTGTCCATCCTGGAGGTGGCCTTCCCTGCCACCTCTCTCCCTGGGACAACTGAGAAGCCTTGTCATGGATGCAGCACGGCACTGCCTGGATGCCCCCCACAGGATGTATTGTCCTAGCTTTGGGGAGGTGGTTGTCTGATAGCTCTCATCCATCTACTCTCTTGGGAATGGTCTCAGCTGAAGGAAGCATCCTTATCCAAGGACACATCCCCTGCCCTGGGCAGTCAACACCCAATGACAGGTCAATGACAGGGTGTAAAGGTTCAGCTCCCTCCCCCAACTTGAGACAACACTGAAGGACCATTCTGGCTCCAAAGCCCCTATGGAATCAGCTGAGGCTTCGTTGAGATTGTATCTAGCCCAATGCCTCTCTCTGCCCAATCCTGTCCCTTTGTCTCCCCCACAGACATTGTCCCTGGCACCACTCCCCAAGAAATGTGATGCATAGTAATCATCTCAGAGTCTACTTTCAGATGAACCTGACCTATGACAGCTCTCAAGTCTTGACCCAATTGTATTAAGCTTCCTGCTGGCTCCCCTGCCCACCGCCTGAGTCCTTGAACACAGGTGCACCAAGGCTAAGCAGAACTGCCCTGTGAATTATTCTCCCCCAAGTCTCCTAAACAAAAACTGTTTACTTTCTGTGATAGTCTTCAGCCTTGCTTCTAGAAGCAGGCCTTCCCTGGCATCCCCTGGGTCCACTGGCATAGTGACATGAGTTTTGAAGGCAAGCAGATCAGGACTGAGCCCCAGCTCCTTCACTAAGCAGTTAGGTGACCTTGGGTGAGTTACCCAACCCCTTTAAACCATTGTTACCATACTTGGAGGAAAAAATTACAATAAAAACATCACAGGTCTGTTGTAGCATTAAATGACCTAACACAATGCCTGGCATGTAGATGTGGGCTCAGCAAAGATTGAGTCCTTCCCTTTTCCTTTGGGTCTGGGGGCACTTTCCAACTGATGACCAATTCTTATTTTAGAATTGACTCAGGACTGAGTGTTCTGGGCACAGACGTGGTATAAGCCTGTACAACATTTTCACATATTCCATGTGATGCAGCAGGGGAGGGGAGGTGCTGGCCGTTTGACTCAGTTCTCCCTCTATGCTGGTCTTCATGCTGTTGGGAAGCTCTTGACATCAAACAAACATTCCTCATCGCATGAGGACCAGCAGGTGTTTCCATTTTATCTTTAAGGGAAATGGGGTCCCGCTAGACATTGGTTCACACCCAGCTGTGCTCCTTTAAGACGAAGGACCAGTCTTTCTTCCTAGGCAGTAGGGGAATGGGTTGGACAGAAGGTGGGACCTTAAGTCACGGCTGCTTGGGACACACAACCTGGAGAGAAGACGTGAGCAGACCGGTCAGCCCACATAAGCACTGTCTCTTCCCCAAGTGCAATGGTCATCCACTCCCTCCCATCACCACCAACTTCCTGCTCCTTCAGCCTAGTCCCCACAGGAGCAGCAAAGGCCCTGACCTCCTGGAACTGGCACCACCTCCTTCGTAGGAACGAGTAGCATCCAGGGGCTGAGCTGATGTGCAGGGCTGGATATAGAAGACATATGGGGGCCTGGGGCCAGAAGCCACAACCAGCACACATGCCAGCTCCAGCTGGGCGCTTTCTGACCACCTTGGCCCGGCACACATGCCGTCCTCAGCAGCACCCGCCTTGGGCTCAGAAAACAGCTGAACGCAACCCCAGTTAAGGGGCTATCTCGGGACAGCTGCTGGCACCAGCAGCAGCTGCTATTTTGGGACTTGGTGGAGACACTATCTTCTCTCTCTCCCCTTCTCCATTTCTGCTCTGTTTTATTTTTTTCCCCTCTCTCGCACATTTCCATTTCCATTATCTCTTAGGCATTCCTCCTTCAGTGTGCCTGTCTTGTCACCTCTCATCTTCTCTGTGTTTTTGTCACCCTGTCTCTGTGACTGGATCTCACTCCAGATATGGCTCATCAAACCAATGTGCCAAAATTCTCTCACCATGATGGGCCAGGCCTTGGCTGTATTCTGAGGAAAAAGCCACATGCAGGCCCTGCCTCCAGGACCCCAGCATGTCTGCCTCTCTCTGGTTCTCTGCATCTTGACCTGCCCCGTTCCCCCTGCCCAGGAGCCCCAGGGCTTATTTCTGTAGGCCACAGAGAGAGTCACATCCCTGGCACCCCCTGGTTGACATGCAGCTTCTATGCCCCCGGTTCCCAGTCCTGCTGTTGGAGGTTGGTAGTATCTCCCTTCTTTCCCTAAGCTCCTAGTTTCAGCAGCAAAGACACTGGCATTTCCCAGATGCATCTGTGGCAGCAAAAGCTTCAAGAGGCCCAAGACTGTGCTGCCTTAGGAGTGTGAGCCCAGGGGACCTGGCCTGGGGCTTGCAGTTTGGATGGTTTGGACTCTCTGGGTCAGGCCTGTAGGACATGCCCCTTGTCAATCAAGATATGCAGGAGTCCTAGACCAAAGTCTCTTCTTCCCTTCCAGAGGCAGCAGCCTCCTGAAGGGCCCACGGCCAACACCGCGCCAGGATAAGGGTCCTATTCCCATCCTTGGTCTTCCAAATCCTCATATCCTGCTCAGCCCTGCTCACCTCCCTCCTTCCCGGCAACCCAGTGTTCACACCATCTCACACCGTAAGCCCTGCCACCTTGGGAGACTGTCTGGGCTCTCAGCACTGATCTCTTCCACCCAGGAGCCCGCTGACTGGATTCAACCTGACCTGTGTCTTTGGCACAGGGTGTGGAACAGGGATGTGTAATGGGACCTGCTGTGAACTCCCTGAGGTCCGGCCCCTCTCAGACCTTTCCTTCCTTGTGTACTAGGACTAGGGACCACACAATTACTTATATACATTATAAATTAATAAATTTTTAAAAATTAACACCTTCTATGCTTTAGGCTCTCTTCAACACTTTTGCATGTAGGACCTCACTCGAGTCACCAGCCAGCCTTTTGAGGCTGATTGTTCCCATTCTAGAGTTGAAGGGCCTGAAGCCAAAATGGTTTCCACAGTCAAATGACAGAAACCCAGGTCTACAGATTCTGCAGCCAGAGTTCGTTCTGAACCCCAGCTTCTGCCTGTAGATAAAAGAAGAAAAAGGCTTCTCCGAAGCACAACCCTTCCACCAGGGAGTCCTGAACTTGAGGCCCAGGGCCTCCTGGCCCTCAGCAGCTGCTCAGGAGCCAGTGCCAGCTCTCCAGGAAGGTGCGCTGGACCAGACTTGGGCCTGGTAGAGACCTGGAGGCAGTGGCAGAGCAGAGAAGCCCTTGCTCCAGGCCAAGGCAGGCACAGCCGGTGACATCCTCAGAGGGGGCCTAGGGTGAGATGGCTCCCTGGGGGAGGAGGAGATGCTTTCTGAGCCCGTGTCAACCAGAGGCTCAGGGCAGAAGACTCCAAAGGTTCCCAGATGAGACTTCTGTCCTGGTGGGAAACAGGAGGTTGGAGGCAGGGCAGTCATTGAAGTTCCCCAAGGTAGGGGAATGAGACTCAGAGCCTGCCTGGAGATCAGTCAGTCCCCCTGAGGCCTGTGACGTGGGTGGGTGTCTGAAGCGAGCTTTGAAGCTGGGGGGGTGCAGGTCTAGGAAGACGCTTTGATGTCCTTTCTTTGGTGCCTTTTTCAAGATCCCACTGCTCTTTGTCAAGCAGCACGTCCGTGAAAAGTGGTGCCAGATAAAGAAGCCACTGGGGTAGGGGTGGGGGTGGAAGGGAGTCAGGGCTGTGCCAGGCTACTCGAGAGGGAAGAGCAGCCCCTGTCCTGGTGCCAGGGGCCTCAGGCTGTGTGGAGTCCAGGCCCTGCAGCCTGACTACAGCCCAGGCCCAGCCCATGAGTCCAGAACCCTGACTTCTGGAGACCCTGGCTCCTGAGCTGCCCTGGCCCATGTCTCACTGGCTTCTAACCAGCAGTCCGTCTCCCAGCACCAGCCCTGCTTACCCTTTAGCCTTCCAGGGACCCCACATCCTCAGCCCCTGCCCGGAACCCTGGGCTCAAGACAACTCTGCTTTGGGAGGCACGCCTCACGGTCACCCAGTCCTGCGGGTTTTAAATGACTTCTCTAATCCACTCTCTCTTCTTTGGTTCCACCACTCTCCCCTGTCCAGACCACCCTCATCTCCCCCTGGATTGTTGTCGCATATGTCTGGTATGTCACACATGTCTGGTCTGCCCAACCCTCTACAGAGCCCACATTCTAACTTAGGGTCATTGCTGTCCCCATCCTTCACCTGATACCTAAGGTACAGTGACCCGGCCCCTGTCGACCTCTCCAGGCTCATCCCCACTTTCTCCAACATCTCACTCTGGGCTCAGCTATGCACAACCACAACCATTCCTCAAACAAGCCCCTGCCCTCACCACCAGCCCCGAGTCTCCACCTGGCCTGAACACCGGGGTTCTGTCGTCCTCCTCCACTCAGTGTCTAGACCCCATTCTAGCTTCATCTTCTTCAGGAAGGCTTTCCTGGCTGCCAGCTGGACCAGCACTCTCTTGTGTCCCATGTCCCCTGTGTCCTGGGCCTCATTGTGCTGGGTTTTCACTGTCGGCAGGAGTGTGTCCTGGAGGGCAGGGGTGTGTCTGGGTCACCTCCCACTCCACAGCCCAGCATGACCTGAATGATAAGGAAACAGGCAGCTCTCCACCACCTCCCGCCATCTGGTTGAGGTGGCAACACACATTCATGCACACACACAGAAACATGTGTGCTCCTGCATTCACACATACAGTCCTGTCTATGCCCATGTATGCGCTAACAGCTCACATGTATATACTAAGTCACTTACACACAGTACACCATTCACAGATACCTCCTGCACACTCACAAAATCACAAACACAGTCACACTCACACAGAAACACTTACATTCATGCATTCACACTCACAGCCACATACACAGCCATGTATACACTAACATACTCTCACATGATACACCATTCACAAATACCTCATGCACATTTGTACCATTACAAACATGCACAACCACCTGAGCCTTCTCAACACCAAGCAGTTGCGCTGAGCTGAGAGCTAAGTCAGGAGGTGGGTTCCCCTGAGAAGGCAGGATTTGAGCCAAGTGATGGCAGCTGGCTATGTGCCCACTGAGGGATGCGGGTGTATGACCAGTCACCAAAGCTGTGTGCAAAATGACTGTGGTAGATCACATCCATGACCTCAACATTTCACTTTCCCTGTGTCCATGCTCTTTATATGTAAAATTTGCAGTCCCCCCACCTCCCACTGCCTTGCCCCACCCCTTGACCTCTGAATATGTGACTTGTCTTGGCCAACAGATGCTGGCAGACGATACATGCTTTGAGCAGAGGCTCATCATGGGCTTTCACACTACAGCCTGTTTCCTATGCTCTGCCGTCACATGAGACCACACCTGTGTGAGCCTGCTGGAGGAGGAGACTCTTGTGTAGCACAGTGAAGCCCCAGCCAGGCTGACCTAGGTCTGTCAATAACTGGCCCATCCCCAGAGATGTGAGCCCAGCTGAGACCAATGAGCCAACCAGCAGAGCCCACCCTAAATTCCTGACCCACAGAACAGTGAGTTCAATGTTTATTATTTCAAGCCACCAAGTTAGGGGAAGTTTGTTACATAGCATTACCACAACAACACAGTGACTAAGGCCAAGAAGCTCCACCTCTGGAGGGGCAGTATATCCACTCTGGTGCCCACAGCAGACTAGCAAACAGGCAATCTGAACAGAGTCCACCTTCACGTCAAGCCTCGCCCACAGCCCCTCTGTTCCAGCCACCTTGGGCTTTGCGAGGCCCCACCCATGTCCTGGATCTGTTTTGCACACAACCTGTTTCCATCCTGTCCTCTTTGAATCCTGGTAATCCTTCAAAATCAGATCATAACCTAGCAACCTTTGAGGACACACAACCTCAAGCCACCCCAAACCTTTTAGGGAGGAGGTAAAGTAAAGAAAGTAAGTAAAATTCCCTCTTCCTATCTCTATCCCTCCCCCGTACCTGCGGTGTTGGGCCGTAGTTATCTCTTTTGTAGTTATCAGTCTGTGGAACCTGTGCAGTCTGTACAGTAAGTAGGTCCTGCCTGGCTTCAAGGGGAGCAGGCCCCTGGTGTCCTAGATCTCATGAACCTCAGCACAGGCGCTGGTCCAGGAGTTTCTGGGTGGTGGGCAATGAAGAGAGATGAATGCACTTTTCAGCTATTGATTTTGAAACAACATGGCATGATACATTGTAAAAATAAAATCCAAGCACCTATTTTCAGTCCTTACCTCATCAGAGCCCTGTCTCTCTCTGAGCCTCAGTTTCCCTCTATCTATAGTTAGGGTGTGACCTCTCTCCCCACTCCCTGCCACTGCTGAGCATCTGTGAAGCCTGCCCCTGTGTACAGGACTCTGGCTGCCAGCCCTGGCCTGTCACCATTCCTCCCTGGCCCTGCTTTTGCTTCAGAGCTCCCCATCTGCAGGTGACACTGGCCATGCTCTGGGGTAGTGGTAGCCACTGAGCTGGTCTGGCTCCTTGTGACTGCCAGAGTCCTCCACTTCCTAAATCGGCCTGTGGGGTCATTGAGGCCTTCATGTTGGGGGTCACTTCTCTGAAAGCTCTGCTGGGTGAAGCAGGGTCCCTGCCTGTCTGATAGAAAAGGCCTGGCCCATCTTGAGGAGATACACGCACACATGGCTCCTCCCCTGGCAGGGCTGGTGGGAAGGAATGCTGATGGACTACATTTCCCCCACTAGTGTCAGGTAAGAAGAGGAAACAGAAGGAAAATGGGCCAGGGAACAATTATCCAGAGAGGGGAAGGCCTTTCCACTGCAGCTCACCAAAAGCAACGATGAGGGATTTCTGAAGACAGGGAGCCAGGTGAGCACACGCTCAGAGCATGGCTTCCCGGTCACAGTGAAGGAAGGGAGGTGGGGACCTCTGAGCTGCACTGTAGCCTGTGGCTGATGTTGCTCTTACTCTAGTCTCATCCCTAAGCTGTTTTGGAATTGGGGAAGCTCTCAAGATGCTCAGATCATGGCTCTCTCTGGAGTTTCAGGAAGGAACATGGGACAGGAATTGATGGGGTGTCTGCTGCTGTGGCTGAGCTGCAGGGTAGAGCAAGGTTGGGCTTGCTCTCACTCCCACCCTGCTCCCCTGGCCTTCAGACACCGCTCATCACAGTCCACGAGGGTCTGAC
The DNA here is from genome assembly GCF_036850995.1 of Saccopteryx leptura. Lineage (NCBI taxonomy): Eukaryota > Metazoa > Chordata > Mammalia > Chiroptera > Emballonuridae > Saccopteryx > Saccopteryx leptura. The sequence goes on from NC_089508.1 coordinate 127,476,774, forward strand.
CAGGTGCAGAGTCTACAACTTTGCTTCTCTGCTCTGCCTCCCTCCCGTCTGTCTCTGCTTCGAGCAGAGAAGGCGTAAAGGGAGCACAGAAAGGCTGTGGGTAGGTGCTTACCCACCACCTTGTGCCAGTCCCACCCTGCACCCAGGTCCAGTAAAGTCAGAGATAGAGACTAAAGAGGTTGGGGGTCAGAGCCTGAGGTTCCAGTCCCATGTTTGCTCTCAGAAAATCTAACTCTTCTTTGGATATCTGAATACCTGGACATCTCTTCTGCAGGCAACAAGGAATCAAGCCTGTTCTGTCAGATGGCCTCAGGGATGGGGCCATCTGAACCTATGAGGCCCTCTGTACATAAATGTTTTCACTCTCTAATGTGCTTTGGGCCTCATTGTGGGGGCCTCATGTCCCGCTTTTTCGGCCTCTTTGCAGCCGAGGCTGTGAGGAGCACAGCAGGACCCCTCACCCCAATACCCCACTTTATGTTTCCCAAACCAGTCAGTGTCTTAAAACCCTCTACACCCATCCTAGCAGAGGGCTGTTGGCAAGGTAGGGAAGGAGGTGTTTTGAGCCTTCCCTTCAGAAGCTCCCCACCTGGTCTGTTGTCAAGTTAAACAGTAAGGTCAGAATAGGGAAGATTGTAAGCTGAGACTCTCTAAGAAGGGAAAAGGTCATCTGGGGGCTAGAGGAACCCAGAGGGCTTCCTGGAGGAAAGGAGAGTCTTGAGCTGACCTTAAGGGAGAGGATGCAGTTACAGCTTCAGTGAGCAAGGGCATGGCTGATTGAGGTTGCATAGCCTGGATGCAAGACAACTAGACTCCAGAAGAGGGTCTTGTGCCCATCCCACATCTGAGGAACAGACACCCCTGCATAGATGTCCAGTAGAAGGGAGTTAATGGTGCCTGGGGGGCAGGGGAGAGTCGAGCCAAGGCGGGATAGCACTGGTACCCCAGGGGTTCCCCTTCTGCTCCTGCCTCAGCAGCTTTTGCTCTGAAGGAGGGAGCTCAAGGCGTCCTACTTCCTGTCAGGCTGAGAAGAGGCCCAAGAATTCTGTGCAATCCTTAGACCTTCTGGGTCTGCTGGGGCAAATTACCGTATTTCCCCATGTATAAGATGCACCTTCATTTTGGGGCCGAAATAAAAAAAAAAAAAAGTATTACATAAAGTTATTAAATTCAAGTTTTATTCATCATAAAATTCATACAACTTTTTATTACTGTCAAAACTCCCACCCATTAGCTTGTCCTCATCTGTGTCTGATGATGAATCACTGTCTTCATATATTGCCTTGTTCTCAGTTCCATCTATGGCATTTGAAATGCCACACTTCTTAAATGACTTGACAACGATCTCAATCTTGTGTTATCCGATGCGAAACAATGAGCGCAAAGACAAGTGCGAAGAAGCGGGAAATGCAAGTAAAAATACTACAACCACTATACAAGATGCACTCAGTTTTTAGACCCCAAATTTTCCCCCCCAAAAGTGCATCTTCTACATGGGGAAATACGGTACCTCCTCCACTGGCATGGGGTCGGCTAGGAGCAGAGTGGAGACTGTCACACCCAATCTTGAGATGAGAAAACTGAGTCTAAGGGAAGAGAAAGGGTTTGACTTACATGTCAAAGCCCAGAACTGGCCACTGGGCCTCCTGCTCTTTAGTTGAGTCAGCATAGAAAAGCTAACCAGATGACCTGGGTTGGTGCAGACAGCCACATTAACTGGGGCAAAAGAATACATCCTGAGATAAAATTTGCCCCGCGGAGATGTGAAATCAATAAACCACCCAGGAGAAAGGGCAGAGCCGGGGTCTGAAAACAAGTTTAAGATATAGCCTAAATGCTATATCTTTCCACCACCACCTGGCAACACCCAGACAGCGATCTGTAATCATCTGGGATGGCTGGGCCAGAGAGAGGACAATCATGCAAGCAAATGAGAGTGAAGGCCCACTGCCCACCCCCCACTTCAGTTTGGCTTTCTCATTGCCTCTCCTTGTGCCCGGTTCTGGTGCCTCTGGAAAATGATTCAGAGCAAAAGAGAACCAGCAACAGTGACAACTTCTTCTGTGACCACCATCTGCTTCTGCTCACACTGCAACAGCTCTCTGCACTGAGTGCCCCGTGCATGCTTGTTTGCATGCTGTGCTTGCATACCCCCTCTTACTTCATCTTCTGTACAAACCTCTGGGGCAAGCTCTCTTTTATTCCCATTTTATAGATAAGAGAACTGAGTCTCAGAGAAGTAAAGATAACTCACCAGTCTGTCTCCAAACACCTGCACAGTCCACACTACCAACAGGTCAGATTGAAAGAAAAACATCTTTCTGACAGCGAGTTTCCTGAGAGTGACTTCGCTGGCTCCACGGGAAGTGAGCCCCCATCAGTGAAGCTTTCACACAGTGCGGCGTGGTGAGGATGTGCACATAAAAACACTATGGGTAGTTATAATTTTTAAAATTAATATTCAATTTAGTGGGGACACACTTTTTGAAACATAGCTCTCCCGAAGGATTAAGTTCAACCTATCAATCTTATTATTCCATTTATTTTTTTATTTTGATTTTTTTTAATAATTTTATTTTTTTAATGGGGTGACATCAATAAATCAGGATACATATATTCAAAGATCAACAAGTCCAGGTTATCTTGTCTTTCAATTATGTTGCATACCCATCACCCAAAGTCAGATTGTCCTCTGTCACCTTCTATCTAGTTTTCTTTGTACCCCTCCCCCTCACCCTTTCCCTCTCCCTCTCCCCCCTCCCCCCGTAACCACCACACTCTCATCAATGTCTCTTAGTTTCACTTTTATGTCCCACCTACGTATGGAATAATGCAGTTTCTGTTTTTTTCTGATTTACTTATTTCACTTCGTATAATGTTATCAAGATCCCACCATTTTGCTGTAAATGATCCGATGTCATCATTTCTTATGGCTGAGTAGTATTCCATAGTGTATATGTGCCACATCTTCTTTATCCAGTCATCTATTGACGGGCTTTTTGGTTGTTTCTATGTCCTGGCCACTGTGAACAATGCTGCAATGAACATGGGGTTGCATGTGTCTTTACATATCAATGTTTCTGAATTTTTGGGGTATATATCCAGTAGAGGGATTGCTGGGTCATAAGGTAGTTCTATTTTCAGTTTTTTGAGGAACCACCATACTTTCTTCCATAATAGTTGTACTACTTTACATTCCCACCAACAGTGAATGAGGGTTCCTTTTGCTCCACAGCCTCTCCAACATTTGCTATTACCTGTCTTGTTGATAATAGCTAATCTAACAGGTGTGAGGTGGTATCTCATTGCAGTTTTGATTTGCATTTCTCTAATAATTAAAGAAGATGAGCATCTTTTCATATATCTGTTGGCCATTTGTACTTCCTCCTGGGAGAAGTGTCTGTTCATGTCCTCTTCCCATTTTTTTATTGGATTGTTTGTTTGTTTGTTGTTGAGTTTTATGAGTTCTTTGTATATTTTGGATATTAGGCCCTTATCTGAGCTGTTGTTTGAAAATATCATTTCCCATTTAGTTGGCTTTCTGTTTATTTTGTTATCAGTTTCTCTTGCTGAGCAAAAACTTCTTAGTCTGATGTAGTCCCATTTATTAATTTTTGCCTTCACTTCTCTTGCCTTTGGAGTCAAATTCATAAAATGCTCTTTAAAACCCAGGTCCATGAGTTTAGTACCTATGTCTTCTTCTATGTACTTTATTGTTTCAGGTCTTATGTTTAGATCTTTGATCCATTTTGAGTTAATTTTAGTACAGGGGGACAAACTGTAATCCAGTTTCATTCTTCTGCATGTGGCTTTCCAGTTTTCCCAGCACCATTTATTGAAGAGGCTTTCTTTTCTCCAGTGTGTGTTCTTGGCCCCTTTATCAAAAATTATTTGACTATATATATGTGGTTTTATTTCTGGGCTTTCTATTCTGTTCCATTGGTCTGAGTGTCTACTTTTCTGCCAATACCATGCTGTTTTGATTGTCGTGGCCCTATAATAGAGTTTGAAGTCAGGTATTGTAATGCCCCCAGCTTCATTCTTTTTCTTTAGGATTGCTTTGGCTATTCGGGTTTTTTTATAGTTCCATATAAATCTGATGATTTTTTGCTCTATTTCTTTAAAAAATGTCATTGGAATTTTGATGGGAATTGCATTAAATTTGTATATTGCTTTGGGTAATATGGCCATCTTGATTATATTTATTTTTCCTAACCAAGAACAGGGAATATTCTTTCATCTCATTATATCTTTTTTGATTTCTCTTAACAATGGTTTATAGTTTTCATTATATAAGTCCTTTACATTCTTTGTTATGTTTATTCCTAAGTATTTTATTTTTGTTGTTGCAAATGTGAAGGGGATTATTCTTTTGAGTTCGTTCTCAGTTGTTTCATTGTTGGCATATAGAAAGGCTATTGACTTCTGTATGTTAATTTTGTATCCTGCGACCTTACTGTATTGGCTTATTGTTTCTAGTAGTCTTTTTGTGGATTCTTTGGGGTTTTCGATGTATAGGATCATATCATCTGCAAAAAGTGATACCTTTACTTCTTCTTTTCCGATATGGATGCCTTTTATTTCTTTGTCTTGTCTGATTGCTCTGGCTAGAACCTCTAGTACCACATTAAATAAGAGTGGAGAGAGTGGACAACCCTGTCTTGTTCCTGATTTAAGGGGGAAAGCCTTCAGTTTAGTGCCACTTAATATGATGTTAGCTGATGGTTTATCATATATGGCCTTTATCATGTTGAGATATTTTCCTTCTGTACCCATTTTGTTGAGAGTCTTAAACATAAAATTGTGTTGTATTTTATCGAAAGCCTTTTCTGCGTCTATTGATAAGATCATGTGGTTTTTGTTCTTTGTTTTGTTGATATGGTGTATTACGTTAACCGTTTTTAAGTATGTTGAACCATCCTTGAGATTCTGGGATGAATCCTACTTGATCATGATGTATTATTTTTTTAATATGTTGTTGTATTCGATTTGCTAGTATTTTGTTTAGTATTTTAGCATCTGTATTCATTAGAGATATTGGTCTGTAGTTTTCTTTTTTTGTGCCATCCTTGCCTGGTTTTGGTATGAGGGTTATGTTGGCCTCATAAAATGTGTTTGGAAGTATTGCTTCTTCTTCAATTTTTTGGAAGACTTTGAGTAGAATAGGAACCAAGTCTTCTTTGAATGTTTGATAAAATTCTCTGGTATAGCCGTCAGGGCCTGGACTTTTATTTTTGGGGAGGTTTTTAATGGTTTTTTCTATTTCTTCTCTACTAATAGGTCTGTTTAGGCTTTCTGTTTCTTCTTGACTCAGTCTAGGAAGGTTGTATTGTTCTAGGAATTTATCCATTTCTTCTAGATTGTTGAATTTAGTGGCATAAAGTATTTCATAGTATTCTACAATAATTCTTTGTATATCTACGGTGTCCATGGTGATTTCTCCTCTTTCATTTTGGATTTTGTTTATATGAGTTCTTTCTCTTTTTTCCTTGGTAAGTCTTGCCAAGGTTTTGTCAATTTTGTTGATCTTTTCAAAGAACCAGCTCTTTGTTCTATTAATTTTTTCTATAGTTTTACTGTTCTCTATTTCATTTATTTCTGCTCTGATTTTTATTATCTCCTTTCTTTGGCTGGTTTTAGGTTGTCTTTGTTCTTCTTTTTCTAGTTCCTTAAGGTGTGAAGTTAAGTGGTTAAGTGGTTCACTTGGGCTCTCTCTTGTTTGTTCATATATGCCTGAAGTGATATGAACTTTCCTCTTATCACTGCCTTTGCTGCATCCCATAGATTTTGATATGTTGTATTGTCATTTTCATTAGTCTGTATATATCTTTTGATATCTGCACTTATTTCTTCTTTGATCCATTCATTTTTTAAAAGTATGTTGTTTAGTTTCCACATTTTTGTGGGATTTTTTCCCTCTTTTTTGCAGTTGAATTCTAGTTTCAAGGCTTTATGATCAGAAAATATGCTTGGTATGACTTCGATTTTTCTGAATTTGCTGATGTTGTTTTTGTGGCCCAGCATATGGTCAATTCTTGAGAATGATCCATGTACACTGGAGAAAAATGTATACTCAGTCACTTTGGGATGAAATGTCCTGTAGATGTCTATCATATCCAGGTGCTCTAGTGTTTTGTTTAAGGCCACTATATCTTTGTTGATTCTCTGTTTGGATGACCGATCTAGAGCCGTCAGCGGTGTATTGAGGTCTCCAAGTATGATTGTATTTTTGTCAGTTTTTGTTTTAAGGTCAATAAGTAGCTGTCTTATATATTTTGGTGCTCCTTGGTTTGGTGCATATATATTAAGAATTGTTATGTCTTCTTGATTCAGTGTCCCCTTAGCCATTATGAAATGGCCATTTTTGTCTCTGAGTACTTTTGTTGTCTTGTAGTCAGCATTATCAGATATGAGTATTGCTGTGCCTGCTTTTTTTTGGATGTTATTTGCTTGGAGTATTGTTTTCCAGCCTTTCACTTTGAATTTGTTTTTATCCTTGTTACTTAGATGAGTTTCCTGTAGGCAGCATACAGTTGGATTTTCTTTTTTAATCCATTCAGCTACTCTGTGTCTTTTTATTGGTGAGTTTAATCCATTTACATTTAGTGTAATTATTGACACTTGTGAGTTCCCTATTGCCATTTTATATATTGCTTTCTGTTAGTTTTGTGTCTTGTTTGATCCTTCTCTTTCGTTTTTCTATCTTTTGTTTTTATTTGGTTGTTTTCCATACATCTTTCCTCTGTTGCTATCTTTTTTGTCTCATGTGCTTCTGTGGTGGTTTTTTCAATGATGGTTACCTTTAAGTAATGAAAAGGGTTCCTACCCTGTTCATTGTAGTGCACTATTTTGTGAGTACTTTTGCACTCCATCGTCCTTTGCTACTGTTAATCTCCATCCTCTCCCCCCTTTCTTTTTGTTGTTGTCACAGTTTAAATTTGGTTTTATTGTGTTCTTCTTGGAGTTTTTACTTGTGGCTTTATTTTTTTTTGTTCTTTGTATCTGATTGGAGAACCCCCTTTAGTATTTCCTGGAGTGGGGGTTTTCTGAAGATAAATTCCCTCATCTTTTCTGTATCTGTGAATGTTTTTATTTCTCCTTCATATTTGAAGGATAGCTTTGATGGGTATAGTATTCGTGGCTGAAAGTTCCTCTCTTTCAGGACTTTAAATATTGGGGTCCACTCTCTTCTAGCTTGTAGAGTTTCTGCTGAGAAATCTGATGATAATCTAATGGGCCTTCCTTTATATGTTGTATTCTTCTTTTCCCTGGCTGCCTTGAGAATTTTTTCTTTGCCATTGGTTTGTGCCAATTTCATTATGATGTGCCTTGGAGTAGGTTTGTTGGGGTTAAGAAAACTCGGAGTTCTGTTTGCTTCATGAATTTGAGGCTTTAGTTCTTTCCACAGGCTTGGGAAGTTCTCATCTATTATTTGTTTGAGTATGTTCTCCATTCCATTTTCTCTCTCTTCTCCCTCTGATATACCTATTATTCTTATGTTATTCTTTCTGATGGAGTTAGATAATTCTTGTAGGGCTATCTCATTTTTTTAATTTTTGAGTCTCTTTCTTCTTCTCTCTGTTGTGCCTCAAGTTGCTTGTCTTCTATTTCACTAATCCTCTCTTCTATCTGGCCTGTTCTATTAGCTAAGCTTGTTACCTCATTTTTCAGCTCGTGAATTGAGTTTTTCATCTCTGTTTGATTTGTTTTTATAGTTTCGATTTCCTTGGACATATATTCTTTGTGTTCATTGAGTTGTTTTCTGAGCTCACTAAATTGCCTTTCTGTGTTTTCTTGTATATCTCTGAGTATTTTTAGGATTTCTATCTTGAATTCTCTGTCATTTAGCTCCAAGGTTTCCAATATATTAAATTTTTTCTCCATAGATTTTTCCTCATCTATCTGTTTTACCTCTCTTTCTTTTGTATCCATGATATTCGATTTCCTCTTCCTTAATGGCATCTGAGGGTGGTTTTGTTGATAGTATTAATGAGATTTAATAAAGAATAAAAAGTTAAAAAAATAAAAAATAGAAAAAAGTTGTTTTTTTAAATTAATAATGAAATAAAGAAAAATAAAATAAAATAAAAATTAAAAAAAAGGAAATTATTCCCCCCTCCTCTTTTCCTCTCCTCTCCTCTCCCCTCTTTCTTGAGAAACTCTTGTGGTGAACTGTGAATTATATTGTATTTAATAGAACAAACAATGCCTGTAATGGAGGGCCTGAATTGGGGAAAAGTAAAAAAGGGGCAAGAAAAAAATAAATAAATAAAAAAGGGAGGGGGTATGGACCCACAAAAAGCAAATAATGAAAAAATTTGGATCAAGAATAAAATGATTTGCGTTTAGGTGTTGGTTGACTAAGAGTTATGATGAGAGGAATAAGAGGGAAACAGGAAAATGGGGGGACAAATTAAAAAATTACTATTGTATTTAGTGGAACAAGAGCTTGATAAAATGGAGAGCCAGGGATGGGAGCACTGCTAGTGAGTTAAAAAGGTGAGGTAAAATCCCCCCAAAATGCCACAAACATAAGTTTGAGTCCCAGATAAGATAATTTGTTCGTTATTGAGGTTTGAATGAGAGGAGACGTAAAGGAGAAAGGAAGAAACTAATATAGAGGGAGAAAAGAAAGAGAGAGAGAGAAAAAAGAGGGAACCACTAAAAGAAGAAAAAAGAAAAAAGAGGAGAGAGAGAGAGAGAGAGTTAAATGTTTTGGAGTGCAACCTTCATAGAGAGAAAGGAAGAGGAAAGAAAAGATAATGGGAGATGTAACACTTATGGGTAGTGTAGTTCAAGGAGAGAAGAGAGTAAGACTGGTAGAGAGTTAAATGACCAAATTGGAGGAGGAAAGAAAAAAAAAATCAAGGATGAAGAAAAGAGAAACAAACAAACAAATATAATAAAATGGGATAGGTTATAAAGTCTGCGGATTATTCTTGATTTTGAGAAATTATCTTCTTGCTTTTTCTTTTCTCTCCCTCTTCCTGGTCGGTGACTCTGTACCCCGGGTTCTGCTCCTTTGGCACGCTCAGGTAGAGGTTTGCAGTTGATAAGTCTCTATGGCGATGTCATGTATTGTGCTTCAGTCTCGTTGACAGTCAAGGCTCATTAGCATTTATAGGCTCTGACAGTGAGAGAGTCTGTGTTCCTGGAGCCTCTCTCCTAGTCTTTCCTTCCTCAATTAGTAGCCTGATAATCCAGCTATGGGGTTGCTGCTGCCTCTGCCTGGATAGTACGAGGCTCAAAGAGCTGGCAAGTCCCCACTCTATTCCCACTCAGCACAGGGCTCTGGGTAAGGCTCAGTCAGTCAGAGCTGCTAGCATAATCAGGCGGGGCTTCTGCCCACTCAAAGACCTCTGGCTCTGCCACTCTGTCCAGTAACACGGGCGGGCACCCACTCCCGGGGTGCTTGGAGTAAACGCTCGCTCACTATCTGCACGCGCAGACCAGGATGTCAGGCCGGAAGCCTCGCCCACTGAGTGAAACCCCCTGCCCGCGCTGAAAAGTTCTAGCGTTGGAATTGGCTCTCTCTCTGTCCCTGTGTGCGGCTTTTTCAAGGCATTTGGGTGGCCTGAGATTCTGCTTTCGGCCCACACAAAGGCCCCTGACTCTGCCCCTCTGTGGGATAACACGGGCTCCCACTCCTGAGGTGCTGGGAGGAGTCTCTTGACCACTCTCCGTGCGCGCTGACCAGGATATCAGACCAGCCGCCTCACCCTCTGAGTGAAACCCCTCCCACATGGACAAGTTCCAGCGTTGGAATTAGTTCTCGCTCCCTTCCCGTTCGCGGCTCACTCAGGGTGCTGGGGCGGCCCGAGATTCTGCTTTTTGGCCCACACAAAAGCCCCTGACTCTGCCCCTCTGTGGGATAACACGGACAGGCACTGCCGAGGCACTTGGAGGAATCTCTCGCTCACTATCTGCACGTGCAGTCCTGGATATCAGACCAGCGGCCTCACCCTCTGAGTGAAACCCCCTTCTGCACGGAAAAGTTCCAGCGTTGGAATTAGTTCTCGCTCCCTTCCCGTGCGCGGCTCCCCAGGGCGCTGGGGCGGCCCGAGATTCCACTTTCAGCCCACACAAAGGCCTCTGACTCTGCCTCTCTGTGGGACAACACGGGTGCACACTCCTGGGGCTTTGGAAGGAATCTCTCGCTCACTATCTGTGCGCGCTGACCAGGAGATTGGGTAAAATGGCTGCCCCGCTTGTCTTTCTTTGTCTGGGTTTGGCGCGAGTGTTAGCTGTATTGCCCGGGTTGTCACAGGAACAGTTTTTCCTCGGCTTGGATCTCTGTGCCACAGCCTGGTTCGGCCGTTTGTGCTGCAGCCTGGATCTATTCACCCCCTTTGCCCGCCTTAGTTTCTATATTCTCAGTTTCCAGTGAAAGCCGCCCTATTTAGGTTAGTGAGGAAGGCGGAGCATTTCTTACTCCCTATTTCCTTCGGGGTTTGGTTATATATTTAGCCAATTTTTTGCTCGATCATACCTTCGGGTGTATTGCAAAACATCTGGAGGCTCCAAGGATAGGTTTTTCTGTTTCTGATTGAAGATCTTGTTGAGTTTTGGGGGAGATTTATCGGTATCGCTTCCTACCCCGCCATTACTCTGACGTCATCTCTCCATTTATAAATGTAATAAGAACACCACCTTCACTTTTTCTTCACTTAAAGTTTGATTAACTCAAGTCCAGAAAAAAAAAACTTGCTCAATCAGTGACATTTATGACTTAATTAGACTTGCTTAAACATTTTCAACTGCATCTGAACGTGTGATGTATTTGATTTTCCTCCGTAACTTAAATTAACTGAACAAGGAAAAACTTGCCATAGCCATAGCATACCTGAATGATTATTGTTAAGTCTGATAAATTAAAAGTGTAAATATAGCAACTTGAGTGTTGCCTTAAAATGTTGCAATACAGCCTGACCAGGCGGTGGTCCAGTGGATAGAGCATCAGACTGGGATGTGGAAGGACCCAGGTTTGAGACCCCGAGGTCGCCAGTTTGAGCTCAAAAAGCTCACCAGCTTGGACCCAAGGTCGCTGGCTCTAGCAAGGGGTTCCTCGGTCTGCTGAAGGCCCAAGGTCAAGGCAAATATGAGAAAGCACTCAATGAACAACTAAGGTGTCACAACAAAAAACTGATGATTGATGCTTCTCATCTCTCTCCATTCCTGTCTATCTGTCCCTGTCTATCCCTCTCTCTGACTCTGTCTCTGTTAAAAAAAAAATGTTGCAATACAGTTTGCAAAGTTAGTTGGATTCTTCCACAGATTTCAACCGCAGACCACATGTTGGGCCTCTGGTTACAGCTAAGCTGGAGTGAGCACCCTTCACCCTTCACCCTCTCACCCCACTGATCACAAACAAAAACCCTGGAACAGACACATACTATCCACAGACTCTGAAAATTGATAATAGCAGATGGTTTGAAGAGGGAAACACTCAGGGAATGACCAAAATGGCAGCAGTTTTCTGTTTCTTTTTTTCCTTCTCATATCTGTCAGTTGGGATTCTAGAAAGCCTGAACCGAGAACCATACAATGGGCACCAACTGAAAAAGCTCCAGCCTGGCCATGCAATGGCACAGTATGTAGAGCATCAGTCTGGGACGCTGAGGACCCCCAAGGTCATGAAACCCCATGGTCACTGGCTTGAGTGCAGGCTCATCTGGCTTGAGCACAGGCTCACCAGCTTGGGCACGGGGTCTCCAGCTTGAGTGTGGGATCATAGACACAACCCCATGGTCACTGGCTTGAGTTCAGAGGTTGCTGGCTTCACGCCCAAGGTCGCTGGCTTGAGCAAGGGATCACTGGCTCAGCTGGAGCCCCCCGGTCAAGGCATGTATGAGAAGCAATCAATGAACAACTAAGGTGACAAATCAAAGAATTGATGCTTCTCATCTCTCTCCCTTCCTGTCGGTCCCTGTTTGTCCCTCTCTCCTCTCTCTCTTTTTCTCTCAAAAAAAAAAAAAAAAAAAAAAAAGAAAGAAAAAGAAAAGCTCCAAGATAAACCTCTCTTTCTGGCCAGAGGACTGTGGGAAGGGACCCTGAAAGACAGAGGTGTGAGGCAAAGTAAGGGAGAAGCTTTGTTGTTTTCTTTGTTACTCTCCAGGGCTGCTGCAAGTAAAGCCCCAGTTGTGAGGCTGTGATCCTGTTGTGTTGGGGGCATGGGACCTACAAATCTGAGAGAAAACCCTTTCTCTGGCCAGAGAAACTGAGGGAAAGGGACAGCCTTCAGAGTGTGGGGGAAATTATTTTAATTTACTCTCTTTTATCTCACTGCTTTATCCTGAAAGTGGATACAGCAGGGGAAATGTGTGACAAAAAAAGGTAGGCTACAATCCAAGGTTTCTAGCCTAAAAGCCAGGAGAAGGGCCTCTGGGCACTGAAGAGTGTGAAGGAGGTGATGGGGAACTGGAGAAAGAGCTCCCTTGAGTCTGTACTTGCATTCCTGGACTTATCCTCAACCCATGAATGCACAGTGCTGACCCAACCCAGGAGGCGAGTCAGGACTTATGGTCTGAAACAAATAAGATTGATTGCACAATATTCAAAATGCCCCAAATTACTTTACATATAAAGGACTAAGAAAACCTCAACTACCCTCCAAGGGAGATATAATTAGCAGATGCTAGCCTCAAAATGATCCAGACAGTGGAATTATCACACAAAGACATTAAAGCAGCTGCTATAATTATAGTCCATAAAGTAAGAAAGGCTGATCTTGATAGGAATGGAAAGACACAAACTCTCAGGAAAGAAAGAAAAGTTTTTTTTTAAAAAAATGAAAGGATAAAAAAAAAATGAAAGGATAATTTTATAACTGAAAATTCAGTAACCAAAATTTAAAAATTCTTTCATAGGCTCATTAGCAAAATGGAAACAACAGAGGAAAGTAAGTGAACTTGAAAATGAATCAAAAGAAATGAATGATCTAATCTCAACAACAGAAAATATATTTAAAAAAGAATAGAGTTTCAGGGACTTATGAGACAATACCAAAAATTCTAACATTTATGTCAGAGAGGAGAAAGTTTGGTGCATAGAAAATATTTAAAGAAATCATAGCTGAGACCATCCAATTTTGGTGAAAAGACATACACATACAGTGTGTCCGTAAAGTCATGGTGCACTTTTGACTGGTCACAGGAAAGCAAAAAAAGATGATAGAAATGTGAAATCCACACCAAATGAAAGGAAAACCCTCCCAGTTTCTGTAGATGATGTGGCAGCATGTGCGCATGCGCAGATGATGACGTAACACCGTGTATACAGCAGAGCAGCCCATGGCCATGCCAGTTGAGATATGGATGGTACAGAGGAAAGTTCAGTGTGTTCTGTGGCTTGCTAAATTCAAATCCATGATGAAAGTGCAATGTGAATATTGGCATGTTTATAATGAAGCACCACTACATAGGAATAACATTACTCGGTGGGATAAGCAGTTGAAGGAAACTGGCAGTTTGGTGGAGAAAACCCATTCTGGTAGGCCATCAGTCAGTGATGAGTCTGTAGAGGCTATACGGGATAGCTACCTAAGGAGCCCTAAAAAATCTGTGCGTGAGCCCACATCAAACTGCACTGAATAGGTATGAAACTGGAAGAGTTTTCCTTTTATTTGGTGCAGATTTCACATTTCTATTGTCTTTTGTTGCTTTCCTGTGACTGGTCAAAAGTGCACCATGACTTTACGGACACACTGTATGTGTATAAGCCAAGAAGCTCAGTAACCCCCCCCCCCTCAGAAAAAGATAAATTCAAAGAAAACTTGACTGAAATATAGCTTAATCAAAATCTTGCTGAACACCAAAGATAAAGAAGAATTTTTGTTTCAAAAACAGCCAGAGAAAAACAATACATTACATATAATGGAAAAACAACTAAATGACTATAGATTTCTCACCAGAAACCATGGAGGACAGGAGACAGTGGAACAGCATATCTGACATTCTGAAATAAAAGATTGCCAACTCAAAAGTCTCTGTTTTGTGAAAAAATATATTTTGGAGCCAAAGAAAAGCACACTTAGATAGAGGAAAACTCTAAACATAACCTATGGCCAGTATGCCCACTCCAAAAGAAATGCGAGAGGAAGTTCTTGAAAAAGAGAAGCAATACCAGGAGGAAACTTGGACTTGAGGAACAAAAGAAGAGAAACAAAAATGATAAATAGAAGACTATTTTCAGCCTTTTGAGTACTTTAAGATGTATGTGACTACTGAAAGTAAAAATGATAACATTTCCTGATGGAGATTTCAATGCATGTAGCATACAATCTATAATAAGCACAACATGAAGGGAGGAGGGGAAAGAGACCTATATGATTGTAATGTTTCTACATTTCACTGGAAGTGGTAAATTTCAACTCCAAGTAGTCCATGAAGAGTTAGGTATGTGTGTCGAAATCTCCAGACCAACCATTTAAAAACTATATAAAAAAGATATAGTCAAAAAGTCAACAAATAAAAATGGAATACTAAAACAATATTCAAATAACCCTAAAGATGCCTGAAAATGAGGAAAAGAATAAAAAAAAAGAGGGAACAAACCGAAACCAAAAAATAAAATGGTAGACCTAAATCCAACCACATCAATAAAGATATTAAATGTAAATGATTTAAACATATCAATGAAAAGACTTGTCAGACTAGATTTTAAAAGACAAGACCCAAATACATGCTGTCTATAAGAAATTTATTTTAACTATAATGATATAGATAAGTTAAAAGGATGTAAGAAATACTCCATAAAATTTAAAAAATAAAAAAGAAAGGCCTTGGCTGGTTGGTTCAGTGGTAGAGCATTGGCCTGGTGTGTAGGAGTCCCGGGTTAGATTCCTGGCCAGGGCACACAGGAGAAGTGCCCATCTGCTTCTCCACCCCTCCCTCTCTCCTTCCTCTCTGTCTCTCTCTTCCCCTCCTGCAGCCAAGGCTCCATTGGAACAAAGTTGGCCTGGGTGCTGAGGGTGGCTCCATGGCTTCTGCCTCAGGCAGTAGAATGGCCCTGGTTGCAACAGAGCAACGCCCCAGATGGGCAGAGAATCACCCCATGGTGGGCATGCTGGTGGATCTCGGTCGGGCACATGCGGGAGTCTGACTGCCTCCCTGTTTCCAACTTCAGAAAAAAAAAAGCCTGATAGGAGTGCTGGCTGGTTTGCTCAGTGGGTAGAGCATCAGCCCTTTGTATAGATATTCCCAGGTTTGATTCCCAGTCAGAGCACACAGGAGAAACAACCATTTACTTCTCTCTCCCTCACTCTGCCCCTTCTCTTCCTCTTCCCCTCTTGCAGCCAGTGGCTTGATTGGTTTGAGTATCACCCCAGGTGCTGAGGATAGCTTGGTTGGGTCTGAGCATCAGCCTCAGGCACTAAAAATAGTTCAGTTGATTCAAGAATCATCCCCAGACAAGAGTTGCCGGTGGATACCAGTCAGGTCAAATGTGGAGTCTGTCTCACTATCTCCCCTTCTCTTGCTAAAAAAAAAAAAAAAAAGCTGGATAGCCTATATTAATATCAAGCAAAGTAGACTACTGAGGACAAAAACTTATCAGGGATAGAGAAGAATATTCTAGAATCAGAAATACATCAATTCACTTAGAAGATATAACAATACTAAATGTGTATGCACCGAAAATTAGTACTTCAAAATGCATGAAGCAAACCCCCCCAAAGACAAAATACAAAATCCTCATAGAACTAAAAAGTGAATAAACAAATCCAGTTATACCTGTATACTTTAATGCTCATATCCCATTACCTGATAGAACAGTAGAGAGAAGAATCAGCAAGGATATAGAGGACCTGAAAGACATTTTCAATCCACTTAATCTGACATTTTCAGAACATTCCATCACCAGGAGCAGAATGCACATTCTTTCCAAGTTGTGCATGAATCATTAATTATAGACCATGTTCTGGGTCATAAACCAAGCCTTAACACATGGAAAATAACTGAAACAATGTAAAGTCTCAAGAAGAGAAAATGGCAACAGAGTAGGCAGACATAACAACTCCCACCTCCCTGAAGCAAAGTGGATTTCAACTTAATTTAGGAACAATCATCTTGAAAAACCAACTTTGGACTAAACCAGGGGTCTCAAACTTGGGCCCGCGGCCCGCCCACCAATTTTGTGCGGCTCGCAGACTGGCCCGCAGACTAATCCACAAAGTTTGATTAGTCTGCGGGCCGCACAAAATTGGTGGGCGGACTGCATGTGGCCCGCGGGCCGTGAGTTCGAGACCTCTGGACTAAACTAAGAGGAATCTATGACCAAGCAAGACTGAAGAAACCAGACTGAGACTGGTAAGAAGGGCGGAGATACGAAAAGGGCTGCCCCACACCCAGGAGAGAAAGGCAACCTGGAGCATCTCTCATGGTGGGGTGGGTTGCCCAGAGAGTTGTGGGTCCTCAGCCCCAGGACTGGAACCCCAGCCTGGAGCCCCAGAGACTAGAGGAGGCATATGGACAGTATTTAGCTGAAAGGAGAGCCAGGTTACTGTTTGCGAGAGGGAGACAGAGCTCTCAGACCCAGGCTCCATATTAAAGGGACCGTACAAAAAACCTCACTCACAGCTACTTACCCTGGGCTCCAGGAGTGGGGAACACCGAGAGGACTTCAGTTGTGAGAAGACAGTGTAGTCTTGGGGACAAAAGGAGAGACTGTGGGGGACAGCCACCCTGACCTCTGTACTGGGTCACTCCCCAAACCTAAAGGGCCATTTTTCCTGGGAGAACCAATGCCAGCAAAAGGAAGCAATTACCCCACCCACTAGAGGCTCTCCTGTTTCAGTCAGTGCAAAGAATCGCTTAGAAGCAGGGGATGCATCAGGGACACAGGTTTTGAGTGCTGAGGTCTGGGCTACATCACTCCCACAAAATGCCAAAGGGCAGGAGAGCCTGGGTTGTGGTGGTGGCCATGGCGCATGGCACCTGCAGCTGTGGTGGCCAGAGTCTGGCGCAGTGGCAGCAGGGGGGCAAAGTTCAGCAGCCTGCACAGAGATGGCAGGGGAGTGGAGCCGAGCGCGGTGAGGAGTCCCCTGTGCCCACAGGGGGTGGGGCCCGGTGAGGCCCCCCCCATGCACCCACCGGGGGCAGAGCCTAGTGAGGTAGCCACGTGCCCATGGGGCAGCCTGAGCTGCAGCCCACAAGTCCATGCACCTGGCAGTGCTGGTGCCCAAGTACTTGAGGAGGTGGCGGCAGTGGTGCTGGGCTGGCAGAAAGACCACACCTTGGGAATAGAGAGGCCATACACACTGGCCAAGAGTAGATAAAAGTCAGCCTAGGAGTGGAACGGATATTTACAATGGCATCAGGACCCAGAAGAGGCAGCCACAAATTCTGGATCACCTATAGCTCCAAAAAGGTTGCTAAGGGTCAGTCATAAGCAGTGACCTCCACTGGTCTGAGCCAGGTTCTGGCCAGGGTGGTCCAGGGCTGGTACATCCAGCAGCCAGATATAGATAACATCAGCTCAGGACCTAATAACCTTAGTTAGAGTGGTATCTTAAGGAAGGGCTCCTCACACCTGACCCAGCTAAGTCATAGAAAACACTGACACAAATAGTAAAAAGAGCAGTAGCAGCAGACAAGTAGCCCACAGTGGATTACAAACAACAGCTGAGGCCAACCCAAGAAGATCTAGAAACAACACAACTGACACCTGGAGGCAGAAAACATCAACCCTATTATCAGCTAGCTACACAAACAATACATCCAAAAGAGCAGTCTACAGAGACAAAATGGGAAGACAGAGAAACGCAATTCAAATGAATCAACAAGAGAAATCCCCAGAAAAAGAACTGAATGAGATGGAAATAACCAAGATACCAGATGCAGAGTTTAGAATAATGATTGTTAGGATGCTCAAGGATCTTAGAGCAACAATAGATAGACATAATGAGCACCTAAACAAAGAGATAACAAGCATCAAAAAGAACATTGAAATCATAAAAAAAGAATCAGATAGAAATGACAAACACAATATCAGAAATGAAGACTACACTAGAAGGAATTAAAAGCAGGTTGGATGAAGCAGAGGATCGAATCAGCGATTTAGAGGACAAGATAAGCAGAAGCATAGAAGCAGAACAGCAAAAAGAAAAGAGGATCAAAACGTCTGAGGAAACTCTAAGAGAACTCTGTGACAACATAAAGAGAAACAACATTTACATAATAGGGGTTCCTGAAGGATAAGAGAAAGAACAAGGGATAGAGAACCTGATTGAAGAAATCATAGCTGAAAACTTCCCTAAATTAATGCAAGAAAAAGTCACACAAATTCAAGAAGCACAGAGAATCCCATTAAAGAGGAACTCAAAAAACCTACACCAAGACACATAATTAAAATACCAAAGTTAAGAGATAAAGAATACTAAAAGCTGCAAGAGAAAAGCAATCAATCACCTACAAAGGAGTCCCCATAAGGATGACATCCGACTTTTCAACAGAAACACTTGAGGCCAGAAAGGAATGGCAAGAAATATTCAAAGTAATGCAAAACAAGAGCCTACAACCAAAACTTCTTTATCCAGCAAGGATATCATTTAAAATTGAAGGAGAAATAAAAAGCTTTCCAGACAAAAACAAACACACAAAAAAACCCCCAAAACAAACACTCAAGGAATTCATTACAACCAAACCAATGCTGCAAGAAATGTCAAGGGACCAGTTGTAAACAGAACAAAGGGGTGGAGAAAAAGATGGCAGCGGAGTAGGCGAATGCACAGACGCCCAGCTCTCACCACCAAACTGGAATACAAATCAATTCAGGAAAAATCAGCATGAAAAACCAACTCTGAACTGTAAGAATGGCTCTCAAAAATCAAGGAGAAAAGAAGAAACCACAGGAGTCCTGGTAGGGAGCCACTGAACCTCCTCTGCTTGCTGGAATGGAGGGGGGCTGGGGCTGAGAGCCCAGAGAGGATCTCAGAGGGAGGGGAGCAGAAACTACTGCTCACAGCCACTTGCCTGGCGACCAGGGAGTGAGGTGCATTGAAAGGACCAGCTTATCTCCCAGGTGGAGAGGACAGGGAGAGGGACAGACTGTGAGGGGCTAAGGAATGCAAGAGACGAGCTAAAAGGGCTGACTCATCTGTGCTGGAGGCGGCCATAGCTGGGGGAGGGACTGAACCTTTCACAAAACAAGGCTAAAGTGCTTCCAGATCAGAGATCTCCGGACATCTCTCCAGCTCCAATCAGTGCAACAAGACACAGCTGAAAACAAGAAGTGGGGAGGAGGGGCAGTAACTCAGGTCTCCATGAAGATCTGAGATACACCTCCCCCTACTGAAGCTGAGAAAACACCCTGCCCCCAGTGAGATTAGCAGGCTAGAGGCCTTCAGAGTCTCAGGTTACACCCATCACATTCCTGGATACAGTTTCAAGGAAGCCCCCTGCTGAGATCAGTAAACAAGACTATCACCTGTTAAGAAAACAAACAAATCAAGACTTCAAAGCTGCCCAAATCCGAAAGTGGATTACAGATAACAGCTGATACCAACCCAAGAAGACCTAGAAATAACACAACTGAAAACTGGAGGCAGACAACACCAAGCCTAGACTCAACCAACTCTATAAATAAAACACCCAAAAAAAGAGGATGAGAAGACAAAGGAGTGCAATCCAAATGAAACCACAAGAGACACCTTCGAGAGATGAACTGAGTGATATGGAAATAATCAAACTTCCAGATGCGGAGTTCAAAATAATGATTGTAAGGATGCTTAGGGATCTTAGAACAACAATGGAGGGTCAGTATGAAAACCTAAATAAAGAAATAGCAAGTATAAAAAAGAATCAGTTGGAGATGACAAATACAATATCAGAAATAAAGACCACAATGGAAGGAATTAAAAACAGGATAGATAGAGCAGAGGATCGAATCAGCGAGTTAGAGGACAACTGGAATGAAGGCATGAAAGCAGAGAAGAAAAGAGAAAAGAGACTCAAAAAGTCAGAGGAAACTCTTAGACAGCTCTGTGACAACATGAAGAGAAATAACATCTGCATCATAGGGGTTCCTGAAGAAGAAAAAGAACAAGGGATAGAGACTTTGTTCAATCATATCATAGCTGAAAACTTCCCTAAATTAATGCAAGAGAAACTCTCACAAATCCAAGAAGCACAGAGGACTCCATTAAAGAGAAACACAAAGAAACCTACACCAAAACACATCATAATTAAAATACCAAAGCTAAGCGATAAAGAGAAAATATTAAAAGCTGCAAGAGAAAAAAAAGTTATCACCTACAAAGGAGCCCCCATAAGGATGACATCTGACTTCTCAACAGAAACACTTGAGGCCAGAAGGGAATGGCAAGAAATATTCAAAGTAATGCAGAACAAGAACCTACAACCAAGACTACTTTATCCAGCAAGGCTATCGTTTAAAATCGAAGGAGAAATAAAAAGCTTCCCAGACAAAAAACAACTCAAGGAATTCATTACAACCAAACCAATGCTGCAGGAAATGTTAAGGGGCCTGTTGTAAACAGATCAAAGTGGGAAAAGAATACAGCAAAAAAAAAAAGGAATACACTTTTAAAGAAGAAAATGGCAATAAACAACTACATATCAATAATAACCTTAAATGTAAATGGATTAAATGATCCAATCAAAAGACATAGGGTAGCTGCGTGGATAAGAAAACAGGACCCATACATATGTTGTCTACAAGAGACACACCTTAGAACAAAAGACACACATAGATTGAAGGTAAAAGGATGGAAAAAAATGTTTCATGCAAACGGAAATGAAAAAAAAAAAGCTGGGGTAGCAATACTTATATCAGACAAATTGGACTTTAAAACAAAGGATATAGTAAGAGATAAAGAAGGCCACTACATAATGATAAAGGGAGTAATCCAACAGGAAGATATAACTATTATAAATATCTATGCACCTAATATAGGAGCACCTAAATATATAAAGCAGACGTTGATGGATTTAAAGGGCGAGATCAACAGCATTACTATAATAGTAGGGGATTTCAATACCCCACTAACACCACTAGATAGATCCTCAAGAAAGAAAATTAACAAAGAAACAGCAGACTTATTGGAAACACTAGATCAACTCGATTTAATAGATATCTTCAGAACCTTTCACCCTAAAGCAGCAGAATATACATTCTTTTCAAGTGCTCATGGTACATTCTCTAGGATAGATCACATGTTAGGGCACAAAAGTGCTCTCAACAAACTTAAGAAGACTGAAATCGTATCAAGCACTTTCTCCGATCACAACGGCATGAAACTAGAAATGAATCACAACAGAAAAGCTCAAAAATTCTCAAACACATGGAAACTAAATAGCAGGCTGTTAAATAATGAATGGATTAAGAATGAGATCAAAGAAGAAATAAAAAAATTCCTAGAAACGAATGACAACGAGCATACAACTCAAAATTTATGGGACACAGCAAAAGCAGTGCTGAGAGGGAAGTTCATAGCACTACAGGCACACTTTCAGAAGCTAGAAAAAGCTCAAACAAACAACTTAACCCTGCATCTAAAAGAATTAGAAAAAGAACAGCAAGTAAAGCCCAAATGTAGTAGAAGGAAGGAAATAATAAAGATCAGAGCAGAAATAAATGACATAGAGGCTAAAGAAACAATACAGAAGGTCAATGAAACTAGGAGCTGGTTCTTTGAAAAGGTAAACAAGATTGATGAACCTTTAACTAGACTCACCAAGAAAAAGAGTAGAGGACTCAAATCAATAAAATTAGAAATGAGAGAGGAGAAATAACAACTGACACAACAGAAATACAAAATATTGTAAGAAAATACTATGAAGAACTGTATGCCAAAAAACTAGACAACCTAGATGAAATGGACAAATTCCTTGAAACATACAATCTTCCAAAAATCAACCTGGAAGAATCAGAAAACCTAAACAGACCGATTACAACAAAGGAGATCGAAACAGTTATCAAAAAACTCCCAACAAAGAAAAGTCCAGGGCCCGATGGCTTCACAACAGAATTCTACCAAATATTCAAAGAAGAACTAACTCCTATCCTTCTCAAACTATTTCAAAAAATTCAAGAGGAAGGAAGACTTCCAAGCTCCTTTTATGAGGTGAGCATAATTCTGATTCCAAAACCAGGCAAAGAAAGAAAATTATAGGCCAATATCCCTAATGAATATAGATGCTAAAATCTTCAACAAAATATTAGCAAACCGGATCCAACAATATATGGAAAAAATCATACACCATGATCAAGTGGGATTTATTCTGGGGAGGCAAGGATGGTACAATATTCGTAAATCAATCAATGTGATTCATCACATAAACAAAAAGAAGGAGAAAAACCATATGATAATTTCAATAGATGCAGAAAAAGCATTTGATAAAATCCAGCACCCATTCATGATCAAAACTCTCAGCAAAGTGGGAATACAGGGAACATACCTCAACATGATAAAAGCCATCTATGAGAAACCCACAGCCAACATCATACTCAATGGGCAAAAATTAAAAGCAATCCCCTTAAGATCAGGAATAAGACAGGGGTGCCCCCTTTCACCACTCTTATTTAACATGGTCCTGGAAGTCCTAGCCATAGCTATCAGACAAGAAGAAGAAATAAAAGGAATTCAAGTGGGAAAAGAAGAAGTAAAACTATCATTATTTGCAGATGATATGATATTGTATATAGAAAACCCTAAAGTCTCAGTCAAAAAGCTACTGGACCTGATAAATGAATTCAGCAAAGTGGCAGGATATAAAATCAATACTCAGAAATCAGAGGCATTTTTATACACCAACAATGAACAGTCAGAAAGAGAAATTAAGGAAACAATCCCCTTCACAATTACAACCAAAAAAATAAAGTACCTAGGAATAAACTTAACCAAGGAGACTAAAGACTTGTACTCGGAAAATTACAAAGCATTGATAAAAGAAATCAAGGAAGATACAAACAAGTGGAAGCATATACCGTGCTCATGGTTAGGAAGAATAAACATCATTAAAATGTCTATATTACCCAAAGCAATCTATAAATTTAATGCAATACCAATTAAAATACCAATGACATACTTCAAAGATATAGAACACATATTCCAAAAATTTATATGGAACCAAAAGAGAACACAAATAGCCTCAGCAATCTTAAAAAAGAAGAATAAAGTGGGAGGTATCATACTTCCTGATATCAAGTTATACTACAAGGCCATTGTACTCAAAATAGCCTGGTACTGGCATAAGAACAGGCATATAGATCAATGGAACAGAACAGAGAACCCAGAAATAAACCCACAGTTCTATGGACAACTGATATTTGACAAAGGAGGCAAGGAAATACAATGGAGTAAAGACAGCCTCTTTAACAAATGGTGTTGGGAAAATTGGACAGCTACCTGCAAAAAAATAAAACTAGATCACCAGTTTACACCACTCACAAAAATAAACTCAAAATGGATAAAAGACTTAAATGTAGGCCGTGAAACCATAAACATCTTAGAAGAAAACATAGGCAGTAAGCTCTCCGACATCTCTCGGAGCAATATATTTGCTGATTTATCTCCATGGGGAAGTGAAATAAAAGACAGGATAAACAAATGGGACTATATCACACTAAAAAGCTTTTGCACAGCTAAAGACAACAAGAACAGAATAAAAAGACAAACTACACAATGGGAGAACATATTTGACAATACGTCTGATAAGGGGTTAATAACCAAAATTTATAAAGAACTTGTAAATCTCAACACCAGGAAGACAAACAATCCAATCCAAAAATGGGCAAAAGAGATGAATAGACACTTCTCCAAAGAGGACATACAGATGGCCAACAGGCATATGAAAAAATGTTCAACATCACTAATCATTAGAGAAATGCAAATTAAAACCACAATGAGATATCACCTCACACCAGTCAGAATGGCGCTCATCAACAAAACAACACAGAATAAGTGCTGGCGAGGATGTGGAGAAAAGGGAACCCTCCTGCACTGCTGGTGGGAATGCAGACTGGTGCAGCCTCTGTGGAAAATAGTATGGAGATTCCTCAAAAACCTGAAAATCGAACTGCCTTTTGACCCAGCTATCCCACTTTTAGGAATATACCCCAAGGACACCATAGAACGGCTCGAAAAGGAGAAATGCACCCCCATGTTTGTGGCAGCATTGTTCACAATAGCGAAGATCTGGAAACAACCCAAGTGTCCGTCAGAGGACGAGTGGATTAAAAAGCTTTGGTACATATATACTATGGAGTACTACTCAGCCATAAGAAATGATGACATCAGATCATTTACAATAACATGGATGGACCTTGATAACATTATACGGAGTGAAATAAGTAAATCAGAAAAAAAACTAAGAACTATATGAATCCATACATAGAAGGGACATAAAAATGAGACTCAGAGACATGAATAAGAATGTGATGGCAACAGGGGTGGGGGGTGGGGGGAGGGGGGATGGGGTGAAGAAGGAGAGAGGGGTTGGGGGAGGGGAGGGGCACAAAGAAAACCAGATAGAAGGTGACAGAAGACAATTTAACTTTGGGGGAGGGGAAGTGACGTCACGGAAATGGCGCCGTGAGCAGCGCGTCCGACAGATCTCCCCAAAATCACAACAAATTTATCAACTAGAAACAGGAAAATTTATCCTCGGAGCATTCCGAGTTCCACACAAACTGAAAGCGAAAGGACTGTTATCATTTGAATCTGAGAGACGAGGGTGTGGAGGAAGCTACCGCAGGGACGTTCATTCAAGCCGCGAGGAAGTGCGCCTGTGGTGAGTCAGCCCACACTCGGGAGCCGCGAGCAGCCGCCGCGAGCAGCCGCGAGCAGCCGCAGGCGCGCGCCCGGTTCGGTTGCAGAGCGGGCGCGCGCCCGGTTCGGTTGCAGAGCGAGCACCGCCCACACTCCGGAGCGGCGAGCAGCCGCTGGCGCGCCCGGTCCGGTTGCAGAGCGAGCACCGCTAACATTCCCAGTGGCCCGCGCACTGCGAGTGAGAGTTGCCAGCCACTGGTGCCCAGAGCACCCCATTCGCGCGTGTACCCTGGGCATTCCACGCGCCCAGAGCGCCCTGCTGGCCCGCACACCCAGGGTGCCCCATCATCCTGCGCCCGGTGCGCCCCAGCCGCCAGCAGCGGGGGTAGCGGGAGAGGCCCCAGGGCAGTATTCCCTACTTGGGAGATTCTCTCCGTGGGCGGGGCACCTCACCCAGCCATTCAAGCTAACAATCAAGCGTTGGGGGAGGGGCGCGCGCAGGCAGCCTGAAATACCTTCGGAAGCACAGCTGCGACCCAATCACTGAAATTAGCTTAACCCGTGAAATCTGCGCACCCTCAGTTCTAATTGATAAGATCTCTCTCAGTTCAGCGACCCAAGACAAGAGGCGTGATATTTTTTAGTGCCTCTCGCTAAAGGGGCGGGGGCAACTTCTGATTGATAGAGCCTCCATATTCAGGGATAAATGCTAACAAGAAGGACTTGGCAGATAATAAGATCTATACTACACTAGTCGCAAGCAGAGACTAGTGCCTCTTCTTCCCAGCCGAAACAGGCTACAAAGTGTGGAAAGCCTGGGTTGAGAGGTCCAACTGAATGCTAGGTGCTGAACAGTCACCTTGACAACAATTGACTCCCACCCCCGCCTGATTACACTGGAGGCCCTGACTGCCAGAGCCTTTCCCAAAGCCTTGCACTGAGTGGGGATAGAGTGGGGATTTCCCAGCTCTTTGAGCCTCTTACTCCCCAGGCAGAAGCAGTTGCAGCCTTATAGCTGGATCACCAGGCTGCTAATTCAGGAAGGGGGGACTAGGAGAGAGAATCCAGGAAAGCAAACTCTCTCATCGTTGGACCCTGCAAACGCCAACAAGCCTTGACTACCAGCAAGACTAAAGCCAATTATATGACATTGCCATAGAATCCCATCAACTGCAAATCCCTACCTAAGTGTGACACAGGGGCAGAGCCTGGGGTAGAGTCACCGACCAGGAAGAGGGAGAGAAAAGAAAAAGGAAGAAGTTAACATCTCAAAATCAAGAAAAATCCACAGACTTTACAACTTGTTCCACTAATTTTTGTTGTTGTTGTTGTTTGTTTCTTCTATCTTATTGCCTTTATTTCCTCCACCTCGGTCCTTCTATTCTCTGCCCATCTTATGCTTCCCTTTTCTTGAACTACACTACCCATAAGTGTTACATTTTATTTCTCTTCTTCATCCTCACCCTCCTTTAAGGTTATACTCCAAAACACTTAACTCTCACTCTCTCCTCTTTTGTTTTATTTTGTTTTGCTTTATCTTGTCTTTTTCTCTTCCTTTTTTATTTCTTCCTTCATTTTTCTCTTTTTCTTATTTTTTCCTTTCTATTCGTTTTTTCTTTTCTCGTTTTACTTTCATCCCATTTAATCCTCAATCACGAACAAATTAGTTAATTTGGGACTCAAGGCTTTTTTTGGCTTTATTTTTCTTTTTCGCTTTTGTTTTTGTTTTTTTCTTGTTTGTTTATTTTTGTGGCATTTTGGGTCCTCCCAACCCAAGGTCTCCATTGTATTTAGTCTTCGCTCCACTTAATACAACAGATTTTTACTTATCATTTTTATTTTTTTCTTCTTTATTATTCTTTTTTTTGTCCTTTTTTCTGGTTCCCTCTTATCCCTCTCATTATATCTCTTAGTTGACCATCACTCACAAGCAAATCATCTTATGCTTGTCTAAGATTTTCTTCCTTTTTTTTTTTTTTTTTTTTGCATTTAGTAGGTCCCTACTCCCCTTTTTTTGCCCCTTGAACTCTTCACCCCAAATCAGGCCCTCCATTATAGGCATGATATTTCCCTGAGGAGGGGAGAGGAGGGAAAGAGAAGAAAGAAAAAAAGGGGGAAATAATAAATTATTACTTTTTTTTTTTTGTGGGGTGTTTTACCTTTTTTTTTTTTTTTTTTTTTACTTTTTACTCTTTATTAATTCTAATTAGTGCTATCAACAAAACCACCCTCAGATGCCAATAAGAAAGAGGAAATCAAATATTATGGATACAAAAGAAAGAGAGGTAACACAAATAGATGTGGAAAAATCTATGGAGAAAAGACTTAACATATTGGAATCCTTGGAGCTAAATGACAGAGAATTTAAAATAGAAATCTTAAAAATACTCAGAGATATACAAGAAAACACAGAAAGGCAATATAGGGAGATCAGAAAACAACTCAATGAACACAAAGAATATATTACCAAGGAAATTGAAACTATAAAAACAAATCAAACAGAAATGAAAAACTCAATTCACGAGCTGAAAAACGAGGTAACAAGCTTAGCTAGCAGAACAGCCCAGATTGAAGATAGGATTAGTGAAATAGAAGACAAACAACTTGAGGCACAACAGAGAGAATAAGAAAGAGACTCAAAAATAATAAAAAACGAGAAAGCCCTACAGGAATTGTCTGACTCCATCAGAAAGAATAACATAAGAATAATAGGTATATCAGAGGGAGAAGAGAAAGAAAATGGAATGGAGAATATACTCAAACAAATAATAGACGAGAACTTCCCAAGCCTGTGGAAAGAACTAAAGCCTCAAATTCAAGAAGCAAACAGAACACCGAGTTTTCTTAACCCCAACAAACCCACTCCAAGGCACATTATAATAAAGATGACACAAACCAATGACAAAGAAAAAATTCTCAAGGCAGCCAGGGAAAAGAAGAGTACAACATATAAAGGAAGGCCTATTAGATTATCATCAGATTTCTCAGAAGAAACTCTACAAGCTAGAAGAGAGTGGACCCCAATATTTAAAGCCCTGAAAGAGAGGAACTTTCAGCCACGAATACTATACCCATCAAAGCTATCCTTCAAGTATGAAGGAGATATAAAAACATTCACAAATTCAGAAAAGATGAGAGAATTTATCAACAGAAAGCCCCCACTCCAGGAAATACTAAAGGGGGTTTTCCAACCAGATTCAAAGAACAAAAGAAAACAACACCACAAGTAACAGCTCCACCAAGAACACAATAAAACCAAACTTAAACTGTGACAACAAAGGAAAAAAAGGGGGGAGAGGATGGAGATTAACAGTAGCAAAGGACGATGAAGTGCAGAAATACTTATAAGATAGGGTACTACAATGAATATGGTAGGTACCCTTTTCATTACTTAATGGTAACCACCCTAGAAAAAACCACCACAAAAACACTTGACTTAAAAAAGGTAGCAACAGAGGAAAGAAGTATGGAACACAAACAAACAAAAACAAATGATAGAAAAACAAAAGAGAAGAATCAAACTAGATACAAAACTAACAGAAAGCAATTTATAAAATGGCAGTAGGGAACCCACAAGTGTCAATAATTACACTAAATGTAAATGGATTAAACTTACCAATAAAAAGACACAGAGTAGCAGAATGGATTAAAAAAGAAAATCCAACTGTATGCTGCCTACAAGAAACACATCTAAGCAACAAGGATAAAAACAAATTCAAAGTGAAAGGCTGGAAAACAATACTCCAAGCAAACAACACCCCAAAAAAAGCAGGTGTAGCAATACTCATATCTGATAATGCTGACTACAAGACAGAAAAAGTACTCAGAGACAAAAATGGTCATTTCATAATGATTAAGGGGACACTGAATCAAGAAGACATAACAATCCTTAATATATATGCACCAAACCAAGGAGCACCAAAATATATAAGACAGCTACTTATTGACCTTAAAACAAAAACTAACAAAAATACAATCATACTTGGAGACCTCAATACTCCGCTGACGGCTCTAGATCGGTCATCCAAACAGAGAATCAATAAAGAGATAGTGGCCTTAAACGAAATACTAGAACACCTGGATATGATAGACATCTACAGGACACTTCATCCCAAAGCGACAGAGTATACATTTTTCTCTAGTGTACATGGAACATTCTCAAGAATTGACCATATGTTGGGCCACAAAAACAATATCAGCAAATTTAGAAAAATTGAAATTGTACCAAGCATATTTTCTGATCATAAAGCCTTGAAACTAGAATTCAACTGCAAAAAAGAGGGGGAAAAACCCACAAAAATGTGGAAACTAAACAACATACTTCTAAAAAATGAATGGGTCAAAGAAGAAATAAGCGCAGAGATCAAAAGATATATACAGACAAATGAAAATGAAAATACGACATATCAGAATCTCTGGGATGCAACAAAAGCAGTAATAAGAGGAAAGTTCATATCACTTCAGGCCTATATGAACAAACAAGAGAGAGCTGAAGTAAACCACTTAACTTCACACCTTAAGGAACTAGAAAAAGAAGAACAAAGACAACCCAAAACCAGCCGAAGAAAGGAGATAATAAAAATCAGAGCAGAAATAAATGAAATAGAGAACAGAAAAACTATAGAAAAAATCAATAAAACAAGGAGCTGGTTCTTTGAAAAGATGAACAAAATTGACAAACCCTTGGCAAGACTCACCAAGGAAAAAAGGCACAGGACTCAAATAAATAAAATCCAAAATGAAAGAGGAGAGATCACCACAGACATCATAGATATACAAAGAATTATTGTAGAATACTATGAAAAATTATATGCCACCAAATACAACAATCTAGAAGAAATGGATAAATTCCTAGAACAATACAACCTTCCTAGACTGAGTCATGAAGAAGCAGAAAGCCTAAACAGACCAATCAGCAGGGAGGAAATAGAAAAAACTATTAAAAACCTCCCCAAAAATAAAAGTCCAGGCCCAGACGGTTATACTAGTGAATTTTATCAAACATTCAAAGAAGACTTGGTTCCTATTCTACTCAAAGTCTTCCAAAAAATTGAAGAAGAAGCAATACTTCCAAACACATTTTATGAGGCCAACATAACCCTCATACCAAAACCAAGCAAGGATGGCACAAAGAAAGAAAACTACAGACCAATATCTCTAATGAATACAGATGCTAAAATTCTAAACAAAATACTGGCAAACCGAATACAACAACATATTAAAAAAATAATACATCATGATCAAGTGGGATTCATCCCAGAATCTCAAGGATGGTTCAACATACGCAAAACGGTTAACGTAATACACCATATCAACAAAACAAAGAACAAAAACCACATGATCTTATCAATAGATGCAGAAAAGGCTTTTGATAAAATACAACACAATTTTATGTTTAAGACTCTCAACAAAATGGGTATAGGAGGAAAAGATCTCAACATGATAAAGGCCATATATGATAAACCATCAGCCAACATCATTTTAAACGGCATAAAACTGAGGACTTTCCACCTTAAATCAGGAACAAGACAGGGTTGTCCACTCTCTCCACTCTTATTTAACGTGGTGCTAGAAGTTCTGGCCAGAGCAATCAGACAAGACAAAGAAATAAAAGGCATCCATATCAGAAAAGAAGAAGTAAAGGTATCACTTTTTGCTGATGATATGATCCTATACATCGAAAACCCGAAGGACTCCACAAAAAGATTATTAGAAACAATAAACCAATACAGTAAGGTCGCAGGATACAAAATTAACATACAGAAGTCCATAGCCTTTCTCTATGCCAACAATGAAATATTAGAAAACGAACTCAAAAAAATAATCCCCTTCACGATTGCAACAACAAAAATAAAATACCTAGGAATAAACATAACAAAGAATGTAAAGGACCTATATAATGAAAATTACAAAGCATTGTTAAGGGAAATCGAAAAAGATACAATGAGATGGAAAAATATTCCTTGTTCTTGGATAGGAAGAATAAATATAATCAAAATGGCCATATTACCCAAAGCAATATACAAATTTAATGCAATTCCCATCAAAATCCCTATGAGATTTTTTAAAGAAATGGAACAAAAAATCATCAGATTTATATGGAACTATAAAAACCCCCGAATAGCCAAAACAATCCTAAGGAAAAAGAATGAAGCTGGGGGCATTACAATACCTGACTTTAAACTATATTATAGGGCCACGATAATCAAAACAGCATGGTATTGGCAGAAAAATAGACACTCAGACCAATGGAACAGAATAGAAAGCCCAGAAATAAAACCACATATATATGGTCAAATAATCTTTGATAAAGGGGCCAAGAACACACACTGGAGAAAAGAAAGCCTCTTCAACAAATGGTGTTGGGAAAACTGGAAAGCCACATGCAAAAGAATGAAACTCGACTACAGCCTGTCCCCGTGTACTAAAATTAATTCAAAATGGATCAAAGACCTAAATATAAGACCTGAAACAATAAAGTACATAGAAGAAGACATAGGTACTAAACTCATGGACCTGGGTTTTAAAGAACATTTTATGAACTTGACTCCAATGGCAAGAGAAGTGAAGGCAAAGATAAATGAATGGGACTACATCAGAATAAAAAGTTTTTGCTCAGCAAGAGAAACTGATATCAAAATAAACAGACAGCCAACTAAATGGGAAATGATATTTTCAAACAACAGCTCAGATAAGGGCCTAATATCCAAAATTTACAAAGAACTCATAAAACTCAACAACAAACAAACAAACAATCCAATAAAAAAATGGGAAGAGGACATGAATAGACACTTCTCCCAGGAAGAGATACAAATGGCCAACAGATATATGAAAAGATGCTCATCTTCATTAGTTATTAGGGAAATGCAAATCAAAACTACAATGAGATACCACCTCACCCCTGTTAGATTAGCTATTATCAACAAGACGGGTAATAGCAAATGTTGGAGAGGCTGTGGAGAAAAAGGAACCCTCATTCACTGTTGGTGGGACTGTAAAGTAGTACAACCATTATGGAGGAAAGTATGGTGGTTCCTCAAAAAACTGCAAATAGAACTACCTTATGACCCAGCAATCCCTCTACTGGGTATATACCCCAAAACCTCAGAAACATTGATACGTGAAGACACATGTAGCCCCATGTTCATTGCAGCACTGTTCACAGTGGCCAAGACATGGAAACAACCAAAAAGCCCTTCAATAGATGACTGGATAAAGAAGATGTGGCACATATACACTATGGAATACTACTCAGCCATAAGAAATGATGACATCAGATCATTTACAGCAAAATGGTGGGATCTTGATAACATTATAAGGAGTGAAATAAGTAAATCAGAAAAAAACAAGAACTACATGATTCCATACATTGGTGGAACATAAAAATGAGACTAAGAGACATGGACAAGAGTGTGGTGGTTACCAGGGGTGGGGGGAGGGAGGACAGGGGGAGAGTTAGGGGGAGGGGGAGGGGCACAGAGAACTAGATAGAGGATGGCGAAGGACAATCTGACTTTGGGCGAGGGGTATGCAACATAATCTAATGACAAAATAACCTAGACATGTTTTCTTTGAATATATGTACCCTGATTTATTAATGTCATCCCATTACCATTAATAAAAATTCATTTAAAAAAAAAAAAAACTTTGGGGGAGGGGTATACAGCACAATCAAATGTCAAAATAATCTAGAAATGTTTTCTCTCAACATATGTACCTTGATTTATCAATGTCACTGCATTAAATTTAATTTAAAAAAAAAAACAGAACAAAGGAGGAAAAAAGCTCGTAAAAGAGGAATGTAGATTTAAAGAATAAAATGGCAATAAACAACTACATATCAATAATAACCTTAAATGTAAATGGATTAAATGCTCTAATCAAAAGACATAAAGGTAGCTGTGTGGATAAGAAAACAGGACCCATACATATGCTGTCTACAAGAGACATACCTTAAAACAAAAGATGCACATAGACTGAAAGTAAAGGGATGAAAAAAATATTTCATACAAATGGAAATAAATAAAAGCTGGGGTAGCAATACTTATATCTGACAAAACAGACTTTAAAACAAAGGTTATGGTAAGTGATAAAGAAGATCACTACATAATAATAAAGGGAGCAATTCAACAGGAAGATATAACCATTATAAATATCTATGTGCCTAATATAAGAGCAACTAAATATATAAAGCAGATTTTGATGGACATAAAAGGCAAGATCAACAGCAATACTATAATAATAGGGGATTTCAATATCCCACTAACATAACTGGATAGATCTCAAGAAAGAAAATTAACAAAGAAACAGCAGTCTTAAAGGACACATTAGATCAACTGGATTTAATAGATATCTTCAGAACCTTTCACCCTAAAGCAGCAGAATATACATTCTTTTCAAGTGCTCATGGTACATTCTCTAGGATAGAACACATGTTAGGACACAAAACGAGTCTCAATAAATTTAAGAAGACTGAAATCATATCAAGCATCTTCTCTGATCACAATGGCATGAAACTAGAAATCAACTACAATAGAAAAACTGAAAAACACTCAAACACTTAGAAACTAAATAGCATGTTATTAAATAAGGAATGGGTTAACAAGGAGATCAAGGAAGAAATGAAAAATGTTCTTGAAACAAATAAAAATGAACATACAACAACTCAAAATTTATGGGACACAGCAAAAGCAGTCCTGACAGGGAAGTCCATAGCATTATAGGAATACCTTAAGAAGAAAGAAAAAACTCAAATAAACAACCTTTCATCTAAAAGAACTAAAAAAAGAACAGCAAGTAAAGCCCAGAGGAAGTAGAAGGAAGGAAATAATAAAGATCAGAGCAGAAACAAATGACACAGAGGCTAAAAAACAATACAGAGGATTAATGAAACCAAGAGCTGGTTCTTTGAAAAAGTAAACAAGATTGTTGAACCTTTAACCAGACTCACCAAGAAAAAAGAGAGAGAACTCAAATAAATAAAATTAGAAATGAGAGTGGAGAAGTAACAACTGACACAGCAGAAATACAAAGGATTGTAAGAAAATACTATGAAGAACTGTATGCCAAAAAATTAGACAACCTAGGTGAAATGGACAAATTCCTTGAAAAATATAATCTTTTAAAAATCAATCTGGAAGAATCAGAAAACCTAAATAGACCAATTTCAACAAATGAGATTGAAACAGTTATCAAAAAACTCCCAACAAACAAAAGCCCTGGGCCAGATGGCTTCACAGGCAAATTCTACCAAATATTCAAAGAAGAACTAACTCCTATTCTTCTCAAGCTATTTCAAAAAATTCAAGAGGAGGGAAGACTTCCAAGTTCCTTTTATGAAGTAAGCATAATTCTGATTCCAAAAGCAGGAAAAGACAACACAAAGAAAGAAAACTATAGGCCAATATCCCTGATGAATTTAGATGCTAAAATTCTCAACAAAATATTAGCAAACCGAATCTAGCAATACATGAAAAAAATCATACATCATGATCAAGTGAGATTTATTCTGGGGAGGCAAGGGTTGTACAATATTTGGAAATCAATCAATGTGATTCATCATATAAACAAAAGGAAGGAGAAAAATCACATGATAATATCAATAGATGCAGAAAAAGCATATGACAAAATCCAGCACCCATTTATGATCAAAATGCTCAGCAAAATGGGAATACAGGGAACATACCTCAACATGATAAAGGCCAGGCCATCTATAACAAACCCACAGCCAACATCATAATCAATGGGCAAAAATTAAAAGTAATCCCCTTAAGATCAGGAACAAGGCAGGGGTGCCCCCTTTCACCACTCTTATTCAACATAGTTCTGGAAGTCCTAGCCACAGCAATCAGACAAAAAGAAGAAATAAAAGGTATCCAAATTGGAAAAGAAGTAAAACTATCATTATTTGCTGATATGATACTGTACATAGAAAACCCTAAAGTCGCAGTCAAAAAACGACTAGACCTGATAAATGAATTCAGCAAGGTGGCAGGATATAAAATTAATATTCAGAAATCAGAGGCATTTTTATACACCAACAATGAACTGTCTGAAAGAGA
This sequence comes from Saccopteryx leptura, assembly GCF_036850995.1. Taxonomy (NCBI): domain Eukaryota; kingdom Metazoa; phylum Chordata; class Mammalia; order Chiroptera; family Emballonuridae; genus Saccopteryx; species Saccopteryx leptura. The sequence goes on from NC_089508.1 coordinate 127,511,562, forward strand.
AATAAAAAAAAAATCCCCTTCACTACTGCAACTAAAAAAATAAAGTACCTAGGAGTAAATTTAACCAAGGAGATTAAAGACTTGTATTTGGAAAATTATAAAACATTGATAAAAGAAATCAAGGAAGATACAAACAAGTGGAAGCATATACCATGTTCATGGATAGGAAGAATAAACATCATTAAAATGTTTCTATTACCTAAAGCAATTTATAAATTCAATGCAATTCCTATTAAAATACCAATGGCATAGTTTAAAGAGATAGAACAAATATTCCAGAAATTTATATGGAACCAAAAAAGAACAAAAATAGCCTCAGCAATCTTGAAAAAGATGAATCAAGTGGGTGGTATCACACTTCCAGACATCAGGTTATACTACAAGGCCATTGTACTAAAAACAGGTTGGTACTGGCATAAGAACAGGCATATAGATCAATGGAACAGAACAGAGAACCCAGAAATAAACCCACACCTTTATGGACAATTGATATTTGACAAAGGATGTAAGAGCATACAATGGAGTAAAGACAGTCTCTTTAACAAATGATGTTGGGAAAACTGGACAGCTACCTGCAAAAAAATGAAACTAGACCACCAACTTACACCATTCACAAAAATAAACTCAAAATGGATAAAAGACTTAAATGTAAGTCATGAAATCATAATCATCTTGGAAGAAAACACAGGCAGTAAGCTCTCTGACATCTCTCACAGCAATATATGTACTGATTTATCTCCATGGGCAAGTGAAATGGACAGGATGGACAAATGGGACTATATCACACTAAAATGCTTTAGCACAGCTAAAGACAATATGAACAGAATAAAAAGACAAACTACACAATGGGGGAACATATTCAACAATACGTCTGATAAGGGGTTAATAACCAAAATCTACAAAGAACTTGTAAAACTCAACATCAGGAAGATAAGCAATCCAATCAAAAAATGGGCAAAAGAAATGAACAGATACTTCTCCAAAGAGGACATACAGATGTCCAATAGGCAGATGAAAAAATGTTCAACATCACTAATCATTAGAGAAATGCAAATTAAAACCACAATGAGATACCACCTCACACCTGTCAAAATGGCACTCATTAACAAAACAACACATAATAAGTGCTGGTGAAGATGTGGAGAAAAGGGAACCCTCCTGCACTGCTGGTGGGAATGCAGACTGGTGCAGCCACCATGGAAAACAGTATGGAGATTCCTCAAAAAATTAAAAATAGAACTGCCTTTTGACCCAGCCATCCCACTTTTAGGAATATATCCTAAGAATACCAAACCACTGATTCAAAAGAAGAAATGCACCCCCATGTTTATCGCAGCATTGTTTACAATAGCCAAGATCTGGAAACAGTCCAAGCATCCATCAGTAGATAAGTGGATTAAAAAGCTGTGATACATATATACAATGGAATACTATGTGGCCATGAAAAAGAAGGAAATCTTACCTTTTGCGACAACATGGATGGACCTGGAAACTATTATGCTAAGTGAAATAAGCCAGACAGAAAAAGAAAAATATCATATGACCTCACTCATTTGAAGAATCTCATAAACAGTGTGAACTGAGGAGTAGAAAAGAGACAGAGGCGGGATCAAAGGGATCAGAGGGAAAGCGGACAGAGGGAAAGGGGATGAGAGGATGGGATCAGAGAAGAGAAAGAGATTGGTGAAATTATATATACATAACACAACATTATAGAGAGCAGAAAAGCAAATCCTGGAGGGAAGGGGGAAGGCGTTGGGGGGATGTGGCAAGGGGGATGTTGAGGGGGAACATGGGGGTGGGGGGAGATATATTCTGTGGGACACTTGAATCTATGTAAACACAATAAATAAAAATCGATAAAAATTAAAAATAAAAAGAAACAATGCAAAGTCTCATCTCTGACCATCATAGAAGTGAACTAGAAATGAATAACAAAGACATACCCAGAAAACTTGCCACTTACTGGAAACTAAGCAACCTACTTCTAAATGACCCATGGGTCAAAGAGCTAGGAGGTTGAGGGGCTGACAGGCTAGCCCAGAAAGTTTGGGCCAGGAGCCCACACTCCTAACCACAGGCCACGTGGCCTTTTATGGTTTCTCAGGGCCTTGAATCCCAGGCTGAGAAACTTGGATTTGCATCATGTTTAGTGACTAAGCATTTAAGGATTGTCAGACATGAGGCACATATTTGCAGATAAATGGAATTGGGTGTGGTTTGGGGGTTTCACCGCCACCTCTGTGGAGAAATGAAAAAATTTTGGATGCCCCAGATGTCTGAATTGAGATGCTTCAGAAGCAAGGCTCATCTCTCCATTTTGTAGAGGTCAGTCTTTCAGGGGTCTGCACACACTAGGTGAACTGGCAGCTGCAGAGGGAGGCTCATCCTCCAGCCTGTCATACCGGGCAAGGCCGCGTACGCCCATAAGAATGGGTCTTTCCTGGGGGTTAACTAACCTGTGGCTCTGGACACAGTTTCTCATCTGTAGCATGGGGATATAGTAGCTATTAGTCCCCACAGACCAGGGCATGACCTTGGACTGAGCTGCCCAGAAAAAAGGCTGGTGGGGAATTGGAAGTGCTGGCTCCTATTAGTTGCCGTGGGACCCTGCTGCTGGTGGGGGTCAGGGGGTGGGCAATGTTCTCTAATATACAGTGAGACTTGGAGGAAGGCCTCCGCATGACAAGTGGGGGGACTCCTGTCTTCCTGGGGCCGGGAGGAGGTGCAACGTAGGGCACATAAAACATCCTCCGCAGAGACTTTGATCAACAGCCGTGACAGGACGGCTTCTGTTCCCCTTTGAAGCAGCAGAGATCAACCCTCCTTCTTATCTCAGCTCTTTGTGCCATGGGGTCATGTGCTGCTGCTGCTCTGAGAAGACCTGCCTGCTCCCCCCTCTTCCTGTTCCCCCCAGGATGAGGGTGATGAGCAGAGCTTCTCCCCCCACACACACACACTTTCTGCCCTTCACCTGGCCAGACCCCAGAAGAGGGGAGAAGGGAAAAAGAATGCCTATGCCCCAGAGAGAATGAACTTCCATGACTCACTTCTGTCAGGGCTCCCCCTCCCTGGGCATATCCCCTCTTCTTTTCAAAGCCTGGCTTTGAAACAGTGCTGGGTGCTGAGATTTAATGCTCCTGGGCCCAGAGGCAGGAGACTGGATTCTAGCTCCAGGTCTGCCTGATGTGCTGTGTGACCTGGAGCAAGTCCCTGCCCCTCTCTTGAGTTTAATTGCTCTATCAAGGAAGTACCATTGCTGTGCATGTTTTTTAGGGCTCAATTCAAAACTCTGCAACCAAGGCCAGCCTGTAGCCAGGGTCAGGGTTCAGTGGAGGTTCAGGTAGTAGAACGGTTTTTTTCTCAGGCAGGTCATGTACAGAAGAAATGCCCTGTAACCCCCAATGGCTTTGCGTTCTTGGTCAGGTGGGTTTCTGCACAATCCTGTTAGAGGCAAGAGCTGCTCTGTCAATGGGGCAGTGTCATGAGTTTGTGAGCAGCGCACGTGAGGGACAGGAAGGGTCCTGTGACAGAGCTGTCCCCACTTTACTCAAGGGTGGCAGAAAGCAGAGGAGCTTACAGGGTTGCTCTGCCCCCAGAAGGCTGGAGGAAGTGGAGGACAGGGCATAGGCAGGTTGGGGAGGGTCAGTGGCTGGAGTAGGGGTCAGGGAGGAGTGTCCTGGACCTTCTTTCAGGGTGTTATGTGCTGATGCCAACAGCAGGGTGGGAGGTTCAGGTAGGTGAGGGTCAGCAAGCCTCTTCTGCCCTTAATGCAGGGGCAGCCCCTCCCCAGTTGGCCAAGGGAAAGAGTTGCAGACACAGAGGTAAGGTCCTGCTCTCATGCCCTGTTCCCCGAACAGGTCCCAAAGATGTGGGTGGAGGCTGCCAAAGTCCTGTTCCTCTGAGCAGACCCATGAGCTAACGCTGATTCCAGGCATCGGCCTGCTGCCTCCTTTCGAGAATCCCAGTGATAAGCTTCTGGAACAATCATGGACTGCAGTCAGCACTCCCAAGGTCTCCTGGGGCCTGGAGGATAGAGTAGTTCCAGAAAAGAAAAAACCCAGGAAGTGAGGTGAGAGAGAAATATTTCTGGTCTCCCTGCTTCTATGTGTCAGGCCGGATCTGGAACCTTCTCTCTGCTCCCCAAACTACAGAGTATCAGTGCTGATCTTCAGCCTCCTCCTTCAGCCCCCAAGCTCTGGCTCAGTGTGTCCCCTTCTGTCCTTCCAGGCACACGAGGTCCTTCGGCTCTGCCCTGGCCTCGGGAAGTCCCCGAGGTCAGCCTCCTACCCCTTGGAGTCAAGATCCAAGACTCCTGTGAGGAAGTGGGGGTGAGGAGGGGGGCAGAGGAAAATGATGGTGTCCTCCCAGGGGACACCCTGGAGTTCTTGGGGCTGAGGTGTGTAATGTCCCATGACTTGCTCTGTGGCTCCATGGGAGGCCTGCTTTGTGGGCACCCTGGAGAAAAGGATGCAGGACAGCGACTCAGGTGACATGGGCAGAGGTGGCCCTGGACATATGGCTGTGCCCGCTATGCCGAGAGACTGCCCGGTCCGTCCTTCCTCGATGTAAGCAGCAGGAAAAACGTGTTATTTTTTCATTAGAAATTCCTTTTGCGGCCCTGGCCGGTTAGCTCAGTGGAAGAGCGTCGGCCTCGCATGCAGGAGTCCTGGGTTCAATTCCCGGCCAGGGCACACCGGAGAAGCGCCCATCTGCTTCTCCACTCCTCCTCCTTTCCTTCCTCTCTGTCTCTCTCTTCCCCTCCCACAGCCAAGGCTCCATTGGAGCAAAGTTGGCCCGGGCGCTGAGGATGGCTCTGTGGCCTCTGCCTCAGGTGCTAGAATGGCTCTGGTTGCAACAGAGCAACACCCCAGATGGGCAGAACATCACCCCCTGGTGGGCATGCCGGGTGGATCCCAGTCGGGCGCATGCGGGAGTCTGTCTGACTGCCTCCCCATTTCCAACTTCAGAAAAATACAAAAAAAAAAAAAAAAAAAAAAAAGAAATTCCTTTTGCAACAGCCAGCCTTCAGAGAGGTAATTAACCACATTATTTCTCTCCATTAGTGTCCCTGGAGTTTGCTGAAATTTCTTGTTCCTTTCCCCTCTCCAATTCACTCTTTCAGTCCTCGTCATCGGATTGGTTGTAACACTTCCCCTGTCCCTTGCCCAACCATCACTATCACCATGTTCTGTTTGGGAACCAAATAACTATTTTAAAATCTGGAGAAAGCATGACAGCAAACTTCCTCCTCCCTGCTGAGCTGTGGGATCACAGTCCCCTGAGCCAGCAAGGGGTGTGAAGATGCCCATTTCTGCCAGGACTCCAGAGGTGGCTTCATGTGACACAGAGACAGCCTGGCTAGTGGCAAAGCTTGACAGAGCGGGGGTGGGGGGACGGTTCCTGGCTCCTGCATTTAATGTCTGGGTGGTCTCAAACAAAGGAATGTAATCTCTGTGACCTTCTGTACCCCTTCCAGGGAGCTCAAGGTTTGCCTTTACGTATGTCGAGCACTTCATATGAGCAATACAGCAAGTGCCCCATAAAAGGTAGCTGTGGCTGAGATGTCCCGGGACAAGAGGGTGCTCCTGTGGGCCAAAAGGGCAGCAGTGAAGACAAACCTGGATGTGGTGACAGCCAGAGCTATGCACCTGGTGGCTCCCCAAGAGCCTGGACTGAGGGGCAGGGGCAGGAGAACCATGATGAAAGCCCTGGGGAGTGAGATCCTTTCAGGGCAGGAGAGCCTCAGCTGTCCTGTGAGAGGGCTGGGTGTCACCCTTTGGCCGACTACGGTGGCTTCTGCTCCAAGTTGTGCCTCTGGGTTATCTTTGGTGTCCATGACAGCTGGATGGGAGATGACAGAGGTGTCATCTTCAATCTACTGAGCAGAACAGTGTGGTGCAAGTGAGAGCTCCCCAAGATAAAGAGGGTCCCAAATGCAGCCACTAACCCAGTAGCACTCCAACTCGCTCAGGGAGGGGGTTCTGGGTGGCCTGGCTGGCAATTGCTCTGGGGAAGCCCAATGACCTCATGCTCAGAAGAAAGCTGTCTCCAGCCTGGGTCTCTGCACCTCTCACTCCAGTGACACACGATGGGATGCTGTCTCCAGCATCGTAGGAAACACCATGCTCCATGGAGGCGAGGGCAGAATACTAGCCACCACATCTGAACAGATCCCAGCTCCCCACCACGGAGCCTAAGACGAAAGAAAGCACAGCATTAGCACAAAAGCTCACTGGCACTCTGAAATGAAATAAAAATCAGAATGTGTGGCATTCAGACCTAGAACCAGAGTGCCTCAGACTTGGCCAGTCCTGGGGTAGGTGTCCTTTGAAGGGGCTCACTGATGACTGTCACAGGGACACAGAATCATGTCATATTGTGTTGACATGAAGGGGATGGAAATGAACTCGGTTTCTAATAGTGGCCTCATCCTGCTTCTGCAGGGATGCCGGCCCTAGGCTCCTGGGGACAAGAGAGAAACAAAGCTTATTGGTCCATGGAGCTTTGAACTGCTTAACTGAGGTTGCAATGAGCCTCATAGAGGCAGGCAGAATCCTGCCTCAGATCTAGTTCATGGGAGATGTTATGGATGAGTCCTGAGCATTAGTGATGCTAATGGTGACATTGAGGTTAATAGTTTCTCCCACACATTGGGTGCGCCCGGCGTCCAGGTCCCTGCCAGGCTCTTCACGCACGCTACCTCCCTCACCGTTCAATTCCATGAGCCGTTATTGATGGCCCCCCAGGGCACATATGAAGGTGCTGAGACTCAGAAATATAAGAGATGGTGTCAAGCAAATGACACCTGCTGCCACTCCTCGAGAGAGCAGCCCCACTGCATGGTGAAAGCAAACAGCACAGCAATGCCTGCTACCAGGGCAGCATCCCAGAGTGTCAACCCACTGCATGGCTGCAGGTGTCATAGTCACCATGAAAGACAGGACTCACCCAGACACTTGTGGAAGCAATATTTCACCACAGAGAAGAGACAGAGCAGGATCAGATTCAATAGTGGGGATCGGTCCCCCACAGCCAGTGGTCTCATCTTGCAGTTGACACACGCCCCACATGTGCACGTGGGGTGGGAGGGGAAGGACCCCATTTTCTCCTGCCAGGAGCAGACACAGCAGCAGGATTGGCCAGGCACCTGTGACACACACACACACACACACACACACACACACACACACACACACACGCATGCACGCACGCGGAACAAGGAGCACACGTTGAATCTGAAACAAGAGGGACCTTCCCACAAGAGGCGATATACCCAGAACTGCTGTGGAGGCTCCTGTCTCTCACTAAGAATGTGTTCCTGGCCCAAGGCTTACTCTTCAGCAGCTGAGCAGGGCTGAAAAGACTGCATGCCCTTCCCAATGGGGGAGACCAAGGTCACATGGTTGGTAGATGACCAGATCAGGATTTTAACCTTTCTCACTGCATGAAAACTGCATTTCTGAGGATGAGAGAGTCCCTCCACACCAGGCGCCTTCCAAGTCAGTCCTCCAGCCTCGCCACCACCGCCATCAGTCAATGCACAGCCAGGCTGGGTGGACTTCTTTAATGGAGATTCTAGATCTCTCCAACCTGGGCCCACACTCTAAACCAGGACTTCAGTTTTGAAACCTGTAATTCTTGTGCCCTGAAAAAAACCCCGCATATAGAAATTTAAAGCAGAAAACTGAGCTCCAATCAGGGAGGGGGAAATGCATACAAGGAAAGCAATACCGGGGTGTTAAAAAATTAGGGCAATTTTGTCAGTACAAGGACCTGTTAAAAACTATTCAGCCCTGAAGAAAATGAGAAGGACATGTGCAAACCCCTCATAAGAATCAGAAACAGGGCCCTGGCTGGCTGGCTTAGTGGTAGAGTGTCAGTCTAGCATGTGGATGTCCCAGATATGATTCCCAGTCAAGGCACACAGAAGAAGCACCCATCTACTTCTCCACCCCTCTCCCCTCTCACTTCTCTCTCTCTCTCTCTCTCTCTCTTCCCCTCCTGCAGCTATGGCTCAATTGGAGCGAGTTGGCCCTAGTTGCTGAGGATGGTTCCATGGCCTCTTCCTCAGGCACTAAGAAGAGCTTGGTTGCTGATCAATGGAGCAACTCCTCAGAGGGACAGAGCATCAAAACCTAGTGGGCTTGCTGGATAAATCTCAGTCAGGGTGCATGTGGGAGTCTGTCTCTGTCTCCCCTCCTCTCACTGGATAAAAAAAATCAGAAATGGGATTGGAGACCCTCTTTCTTCAGCAGTGTCTGCTGTCCTATTTGACTATTAAGTCCCCATGTGATTCTATGAGGTTTTTGTAACATGACCAACCTGTACCAACCTGGGGCAGAGTTTTTACCTAAAATTTGCAAAGGAAGGTCCAAAGGCAAAGGGGAACCTTGGAATAAAGGTGCCCTATATGGGAGGTGGTCCTGTCCTTACCTCACTTCTTGCCTACTCAAAGCTACCCCACCTCCTGCTCCATGAAGACCCAGGGGCAGCAGATTAAGGAGAAAAAGCTATCATGCCTTTCTGGGTTGGGGTAGAGTTTTGGAGGGAGGCCCGGAACACAGCCTTTTGATTTAAAAGGCCTCCTGCAGTGCCACAAACCTGAAGACAGTCAACAGGACAATGAGTTGTGTCCACCAAAGACTTCCACATGGATGCTGATTCCGTTTGTTGGTAAGAATGGGGAAGCCAGAGGTGGACTGCACTCTGATTCCATGGCTGGCGGGCCCGTGGCTCAGGAATGGGGAAACATCCACATTTGAGGTCAGAGTCCAGCTTCCAACTCTGACCTCCAGATTCCAATTTGGCTGGTCTAATCACTATCATCTCTTAATGACTAAGGAGGCTTTCGAGCCAGATGCTTTCACGGCTGGAACCTGAGTAGAAACACAAGTGATGCTTAAGATGGGAAACAGGTGATGTTGGAACCAAGAGGATCTCTGGGGTAATGCAATAAATACAGCACCTCGCAAGTGCCAGGCAGCAGGGAAAGTATGAAAGACTCAGACACTGACCCTGGTCTGAAGGTAACTCAGGGTAGGAGGGGCGGTGGGGCAGGTGTAGAAATCTGTAATACACACAGAAAGGAAAATGAGGTGAGACTGAAATCTTCATTTATTTTTTCCATCCAGTCATTCAGGTACTCTCGTAAGTAAGTGCTCTGGACAGAAAGAGAAATGAAACTGGTCTCTACTCCTTGAAGCCACCATTAAAATACTGAATTGGCATCATCCAGGAAGCTTTTGAAAATACAGGTCTCCAGCCCAGACATACTGATTCTGAGGGTCTGGAAGTGGCACCAAAAAAAACTGAAGCTCCAGTTCTAGGTGTTTGTTCTCCAGATTCAGGTCCTGGCCTTGTGGGATAACAAGGGAAGGGAACTTAGAGGAAGAAGAGCCAAAGATAGGGAGAAAGGCTTCCTGGCCCACTTCTGCCAGGAAGCCCTCCCTGACCACCCCAGCCCACTGGTCTGCATGTTCTGACCTCAACCTCCTGTATGTACTGCAGTTCTCCTAAATGACTGCTAGTGTAGTCCTCTTGGCTCCTGGGTGTGTCTTACCTTGGAAGCTGAGTACGTCCATGTTCTGAGGTCATTGTGACCAGGGTTCCAGGGGCCTTGTGACACACAACGGGCTGGCTCTGTTCAAGTATGGGAGGTCAGGAGAGGCCCAGTTCCCCCTGGGAATGCAACTCATCCCCCACTAGGAAGATTATTTTCCTGCCGATTAAGCATCCTTTAGGAAGTATGCTCTAGCCAGAGGCTGCTTGGAAGGCAACCAGCAGGAATCATGACCACTCTCTCTCCTGAAAATAGCCTGTCTGCCAGGCTGTCGGCCTCCTTCATTCTGGTGCGTGCTCTCCATCAGCTCCAAGCCCCTCCCTCCCTACCACTTCTCTGGTTTGTATTAGCCCATTTTCCCCTGCTGGGTGGGAAGACTGGAACAGTGAGCTAGCCTAGGTTGTCCCTTGGTCTCAACATCAGCGCCAACAACAGGACTGAGAAACACAGGTCCCCTTTCACCCTTCTCTCTAAGCCAGTGTTACCTTTTCCCCTACATGTGACATTCTCACTCATGAGTTTTAGATTTGCAAGTTCATTGGCGAAGATGCTGGTTAACTTTCCCTGGGGCTTTTGCCAACAATTTTGATACGCTGCCGCTAGGTGGCAGTCATGCTTTGGTGAGGGGTGTCTCCCAAGCCTAGCTGGTAAGATTTATCCATGAGAAGTCAGGCTAAGCCATAAAAATTTTCCACACAGCATATTTTTTCCAAAATTATAGGAACTAATCATAATTTCAGGTCTCGTTAATAGTAGTAGTTAAGACAGCTAGACATAAAGCAGAAATCCAAAATAGATACCTATCTCCCTAAATTTTTAGATGTTGTCACTTTTTTGCAGATTTTGACCAGTGCTTGGTTTGAATTTTCTTTCTTTCTTCATTTCTATGCACTTAGAGAAAGATAATAACAAAGCCACAAACTTTCACATGTCATTTATGATATACAAGGATGACCCTAAATACTTTAAGTGTAGCTACTTACCCTCATCATAACCTTATGGATGGATGAAAAAAGTTGAGGCAGAGATTAAATAACTTGCCTGTAGTCACACAGTTACTAAGCAGCAAGGCTGGTGTTTAGACCCAGACAGGTGGGCCACGGAGTTCGTCTTCCCTTTTTTTTTCTTTTTTCTTTTTTTTTTTTTTTTTTTTTGAGACTGAGAGGCAGGGAGAGAGAGACAGTAACATCAAGCTGCTCCTGTATGTGCCCTAACTGAGGAATCAAACTGGCAATCTTTCCACTCCATAATGATGCTCCATTCAACAGAGCTATCCAGCCAGGGCTTAATTTTTATTGATAAAACAAAACAAAACAAAAAAACAACAACACAGAGAGAGGATGGGAGAGAAAAGGGAAGGAGAAAGGAAGCATTCATTTGCTGTTCCACTCAGTCATGCATTCATTGGTTGCTTCCCCATATGTGCCCTGATAGGAGATCAAACCTTCAACCTTGTCATTTTGGGATGACACTCTTAACTGACTGAGCTAACCAGCCAGGGCCGAGTCTGTCTTCCAGTGTAGTGACTCTCAACGTGTGGGGCCCAAACCTGCAGCATCAACATCCATTGGGAACTTACGAGAAATGCAGGTTCTTGGGCCCTGGATCTTTGGAACCAGAAACTCTGGGGGCAGAGCCTGGCGATCTGTTTTAATAAATGCATGGTACATCCTATGGATGATTCTGACGTGCAGCCAACCTTGAGAAGCATGGCTTTAGACCCTCTTTCCATCCACATGCTAGACAGATGGTACACTCATAAGTGCATTAGGGTCCTCCCTCCTAAGCCATAGTTTCATTAAGGGTCCTCCCTCCTAAGCCATAGTTGCTGTTGGACGTGTGTCTTGTCCCTCAGGTGAACTGGAATGAAAAAGAGGTTGAGAACCTTAAGCAGAATCAGAGACCTCTCCCAGGCTTTCTTGGGAGCTCTATCACTGTGAGTATTCAGGGAAACATGGCATCAAAGCTTTCATAGAAAGTTTTTCTTATCTTCCAGTGAATTCTCTACTTTACTAAATATATGACTGGAAATCCTGAACTTAGTGGTGCAGAAGGTGGGGAGATGTGTACCTGCAGCCAAGGCCTCTGGCAGCCGAAGCGATTAGAAGGACAGACCCACTGAGGATTCCCACTGTAGGCCTCTTTCTGCAGGTTTGCTGGTGGAGAGCTTAACCTGTTCATGCACACGGTGAGGGTAGGAGATGCCACAGTGGCTCTGCCCAGCAGAGCTTGTCCCAGGAGACGAGAAAAGCAGCTCCTGCATTGCTGAAGGATATCCAACATCCTGTGTGCTACACATTTTCATCCCTGGTTACCAGGCCATTGCAATCACATGGTGGTGCAGGGCAGCATAACAAAGAAGGGGAATATGGGAGACTGGAGGTGGATTTGAGAAGATATGCAGCAGACAGTCCCCATCACTTAGAAGGACCCCAGATACAGGTTCTGTGATTCCTGGCACAGACAGGTGCTATGGATGTATAAGGAGAAGGGAGGGAGGAGGATTTCATGAGGAAATTCTCACCGTTAGCCCTCTGCAAGTCAGCAAACCTCTGGTGTTTGTCCTTGGCTTGCTAGCAGATGTCTAGATGCTTGTGGGTAGCCTATTGCTAGCTTAGGTTTGGAGAGATACAGGGAAGTAGAGGAAGTAGAGGGTATATGGAAAAGAGTTTCCTAGAAAGATAAGGCAATGACTTTTTTTTTTTTTAGTGAGAAAGAGACAGACAGACAGACAGGAAGGGAGAGAGATGAGAAGCATCAACTCATAGTTGTGGCTCCTTAGTTGTTCATTGATTGTTTTCTCATATGTGCCTTGATGGGGGGGGGGGGCTACAGCAGCGTGAGTGACCCCTTGCTGAAGCCTGAGACTGGGTCATGTCTGTGATCTCACACTCAAGCCAGTGACAGAGCACTCAAGCTGGTGAGCCCACGCTCAAGCTGGAGACCTTGGGATTTTGAACCTAAGTCTTTAGAGTCCCAGGTTGATGCTCTATCCACTGTGCCACCACCTGGTCAGGTTGGGCAATTACTTTTTATAAAGAAATGCAGGCCCTGGCTGGTTGGCTCAGTGGTAGAGCGTCGGCCTGGTGTGCAGGGGTCCCGGGTTCAATTCCTGGCCGGGGCACACAGGAGAAGCGCCCATCTGCTTCTCCACCCCTCCCCCTCTTCTTCCTCTCTGTCTCTCTCTTCCCCTCCCGCAGCCAAGGCTCCATTGGAGCAAAGTTGGCCCGGGTGCTGAAGATGGCTCTGTGGCCTCTGCCTCAGGTGCTAGAATGGCTCTGGTTGCAACAGAACGACGCCCCAGATGGGCAGAGCACCGCCCCCTGGTTGGCATGCTGGGTGGATCCCGGTCAGTCGGGCGCATGCAGGAGTCTGTCTGACTGCCTCCTTGTTTCCAACTTCAGAAAAAATACAAAAAAAAAAAAAAAAAGAAATGCAGCCCTGGCAAAGTAGGCAGAGGGTGCATTACTGCAGGTAGAGGTTCAGTGTGCAAATTCTTGGAGCTTTGCAGCAGATGGCTCATTTTGACATTTCTGATGATTTCTCCTTATTGGGTTGACACCTTACTCTTATTGTGGCATGCTGCGCATATCACTTTGATAACTTGACCACTCTGTTATTGTGTTTGACTCCTTTTTCATATATTTGTTCCTCTTTTTTTTCATCTTTCTAAGGCATTTCACTTTATCATATACCTTTTGCTAACAATTTGTGTGGATGTGTATGTTTTATTCAAACTGAAAATCCTTGCCTTTTGTCCTTCCCAATGGCATGACTTTGGGGTTTACCTCCTGGACTTTTGTACCATAGAGGTCTGGGTTTGAGTCTCAGCTCTGATACTTGCTATGTGACTTCAGATACACTAGTTAACTCCCCTATAGTCTCCTAACTATAAAACAGTGTGATCACTATGCCTACCTCATAGATGGCTATGAAGATGAGATGAGCTGACATATTTAAAGTGCCTAGAACAGTGCCTGCCACATCAGCGATGCTTTTAAGGTTTACAAGTAAGAAGAGAATTTCATGGATTTATTTTCAAAATTGATTTCTTTGGATCTCTATTACTGTTGTGCTTTGTGGTTTTATCAATTTCTTAGGTTGTTTTTTTTTGTTTTCTTCTTATTTTTTAAAGATTTTTTAAAAATTTATTGATTTTACAGAGAGAGGAGAGGAAGTAGGAATAGAAGTACTAACTCATAGTTGCTTCACTTTAGTTGTTCATTGATTGTTGTATGTGCCTTGACCAGGCAAGCCCAAGGTTTTGAAATAGCACCTTCAGCGTTCCAGGTCAACCTATTGTTTCCTTTTATTTTTAAAGTGAGTTAAAAGAAAAATGTCTGGTTCCTATAAATCTCTAATTTTTTAAAGTCAAAAGTAAAATAATTTCTCATGACTCCATCTTCAAATCTAATAAAGAAGTTGAATTTGTAGTTAAAAGAAAATCTTCCCACAAAGAAAACTCCAGGACTAGATGGCTTCATTGGTGAGTTGTATCAAACACCAAGGAATGCAACATTATTATATGTCTACAAAAACTCCAAACAATTGAAAAGCACAATGCATTCCTACTCATTCTATGAGGTCAACATTATACCCTAACACTAAAATCAAAGGCATTACAAGAAAATTATAGACTGATACCTTTCATAAACACAGATGCAAAATTTTTAAGTAAAAATTCAGCAAATAGTATACAATGATCTATAAGAAAGATGATATATGATCACCAAATTAAATTTATCCCATTTCTATAGAGGCAGAACATTATTTCAAAATATTAAACATTCATTCCTGATTAAAAAAACAAAAAACTCTCAGCAAACTAGAAACAGAAGGGAACTTTCTCAATCCAGGAAGGGGTAGCTACTGAGAGTCTGCAGTTGACATCATGCCATGTCATGAAGCCGAATGCTTTTCCACCAAGACTGGGAACAAAGCGCAGACACCTGCTCTCACCACTTATATTCAGGGTTGCACTGGAGTTTCTAACTGGTGCTTAAGACAAGGATAGAAAATAAAAGACATCCAGCCTAGAAAGGAAAAAATGAAACTGTCTTTATTCACAGACACATAATCATCGATGTCAGGACTGGCAAACGTCTACAAAGTCGAGTAGTAAGTGGCTTAGTTTTTGTGTGTTGTTTCTGTTGCAACTACATAACATTGCTATTGTAGTGTGGAAGCAGCCACAGATAATGCATGAATTAGTGGACATGGCTGTGTGCCAATAAAACTTTATCTAAAAAACAAGTTGGAGGCAGAGCTGGCTCACAGATCATAGTTGCTGATCCTTGGCCTGAATAATAAGCCCCATAGAATCCACCAAAAACAAAACAAAACAAAACAACAAAAACCTAGTAGAACTAATAAGTGAGGTTAGTGAGGTTTCAGGATACAAGATCAATATACAAAAATCTATTGTGGCTGGCCAACTGGCTCAGTGGGTAGAGCATCAGCCCAGCATATGAATGTGCTGGGTTCAATTCCCAGTCAGGGCACACATGAAAAGTGCCCATCTACTTCTCCACCCCTCCCTCTCTACCTTCTTTACCTCTTCTCTTTAGCCAGTGGCTTGATTGGTTCAAGCATTGGTCCCAGGCACTGTGAATAGCTTGTTTGTTCTGAGCGGGTCAGCCTCAGGCATTAAAAATAGCTTGGTTGATTCAAGCATTGGCTCCAGGTGGTTCTTGCTAGGTGGATTGTGGTCAGAGTTCATGGAGGAGTTTGTCTCACTCTCTCTCCTCCTCTCACTTAAAAAAACAAAACAAAACAAAACAAAAAAACTACTGTATCTCTATATAGTAGCAATGAACAATTGTTAAGTTGAAATTTAAAACAGAACATCTTTTACAATAACACCCCCAAAAAGGAATATTTAAGAATAACTCTGGCAGAATATATGAATAACCTATACATTTAAAACTGTAAAATATTGCTGAGAGAAGAAATTAAAGAAGACCTATATAAGAGTTATACAATGTTCAGGGGTCAGAAGACTCAACAATAGTGTTATCAATTCTCCCTGAATTGATCTGTAGATTTGATATAATCCCCATCAAAATTTCAGCTGTCTTTATTACAGAAATTGATCAACTGACTAAAATTTGTCTGGAAATGTCTTCCTAAAGTTCATGCATTTCCTTTTATGACAAGGAATCCAGGACACAGCCCAGCTTTGTCTATCGCCTCCTATGCCTAGTCTTGCCACTGTGCAGGCTGAGTTGCAGCCTGTGACTAAGTAAAGGTTATGAGAGCATGACAGCTGTCAGAGGGACAGACACCTGGCTGAGATGACAGTGCCTTTGCAAGAGAGGCGTGGCATCTGGGCAGACCTGGCTTCCCAAGGTTAAGCCAACACTGAGATTTTTTTGTAACTTCTTGGGCATGTATGTCCTATTTTGGTTTAGAAGATAAAGAATGCATTGAGAAGCTAGAGTGGGTCCCCAGGGGATCTGATCTCCAAAGGGAAAGTTTCCAAAGAATGGGAAATACAGCAAATAGACCATGGCCATGGTGGTCCCTGGTCTGGCTCTAAAGGGCACAGGGCACCAGAGCTGGGTGCTGCAGGCACAAGGGCTGAGAACTGCTTTGTGGCCAAGCATGCTTGGTAGCGGAAACAAGTTTCAGACCGACCCCTCTTCCGAGCACTGCCAACCCTCGAAGCAGATGGCAGACTGAAGGGAAGGCTTGGGGCGCAGGGCCAGGGTGACTACAGGAGGGAGGTATCCATCAGTGGAGCACTCAGGAAGAGCCCATTCAGGAAACTTGGGAGAGTGTCTTGCTTGGTGAGTTTTCTTTCCTTCCTTTCTTTCTTTTCTCCCTCCCTCTCTTTTCCTTCCTTCCTTCCTTCCTTCCTTCCTTCCTTCCTTCCTTCCTTCCTTCCTTCCTTCCTTCCTTCCTTCCCTTTTTTTTTGTTACTACTCTGAAGGGTCCCTGAGTCTGTAGTTTACCCCCAGTGTTGCTTTGAGATGATGGAATTAGGAACGTAAAAGGAAAGCTGGCCCAGTGTTGCAAAATGAAAGGTGAAACTATTTTCTTAAATGATGAAAGGGTTTAGAAAATACATTATTATTTAAAATGTACTGCTCAATCCATCCCTACCAAGCAAGATCTTAGTGGAAATTATCCCAGAGCTGAGCCTGCGGGCTCCTGTTTCTCCAGTTCTGTGTTACGGTCAATACCTTGCTCCTCACACGGTCCACAGATGCAGTGTCAGCAACCCAACCCCTAGGGGAGTTTGTTGGAAACTGCATGAGTCTGGCCCACTCCAGACATTCTGAGTCATAATCTGCATTTTAAGCAGATCATCAGGTGACACATTTGGAATTTTAAGTTTGAGTCACATGTGTGCATATTCAGGAACATATTAATGGGAGGTCATTTCAATAAGAACTCTAACTCCTTGTTATTGTTTTATGAGCACTTTTATTTGCTTGGTATGCAGTGGTACTCCCCCCCAAACACACACACACACACACACACGCACGCACACACACGCACGCACATGCACACGCACACGCACACACCCCTTATGTAAACCAGAAACCATCCCAGGCAAGGGAAATGAAGTGCAGGAATGTGTGTAATTAGTACTTATTTTATATATATTTTTATGATCAAAGCAACATATATCACTATAGAAAAGTTTGAAAATATAATAAAAAGGGGGGAAATTACTTATAATCCTATCCAAAAATAATCACTGTTGTTTTTAGGTAGGATTTTTGTTTGTTTGTTTTTTGGTATTTTTTTTAGTATTCTTTCTAACTGAATTTTTATAGTGGTTTATTCACTATGTAGTTGAGTATATAAGGTGCAGTTTAATAACACATAACAGACATTTATGGCTGTTAATACACAGAGAGGATAGATACTAAATGTGCAATTTTGCATCCTGCTTTTTCCTGTTACTTTTCCAGCTTATTATTCATTCCTTGTAAGCACCGTTTTATATGCCTCATAATATTCTGCTGAGCATGTAAACCAGTTTACTATTCCCTGTTGCTTAACATTTAGAACGCTTGTATTTTTCATTTCGGTAAGTGTTGTACCATAAAAATTATTGTGCATATGGCATTTTTTTTCTATATATGTGCTCAGTTATTTTCTCAGGATAAATTTCCAGAAGTGAGTCAGCAGACACTGAGCTTAGATGCACATTGCAAAACCCAGAATGTGTCATTTAAAAACCCACACTTAAATGAAGAGTCAAAGGGCCCTGACCAAGGGCTGAGTGGTTGTCCTTACCAGGTGAAGAGAAAACCACCCATTGACAAGACAGAATGGGATGGCTTCTTTGACGAGAATGGTCAGTTGGCCAAATCACGGGACTTCATTTGTGTTAACATCTTGGAAAGGGTACGGTCCCCAAGCTACCATTGGCCTTCCCCTGGAACTAGGGGCATGGGTGGGCAAGGGGGGAGGTGGCATTGGTAGGGGCCCTTTTGATAGGCATCAGAGAACCCATGACCTCTCAACCCCCACCCCAGGGCCTACACCCCATCGTGAGGACAGAAGCCTGGAAGTTCCTCACGGGCTACTACTTGTGGCAGAGTTCCCACGACGAGCGGCTCGCGGTAGACAGCACAAGGAGGTAGCACACTCCAGACCCTGACTGTGGAGGATGGGTAGCTGGGCAGGGGGGAGAGGGTGCCCACTCCATCCTGGCAGTTTCAGTCAGACTTCAGACAGGCTTCTCATTCTGAGTGGCAAAGTCACCAGGGCACTCCTGACTCAGGGTCCACACACAGGAGGGGTCTTCACCACCAACCCCCACCCTGACTGCTGACACGGGCTCTTACTCCTCCCTCAGCCTTTCACACTCTTCCCCACAGCCTGTGCACCTACTGGAGGTGCAGAAGGTGGACCCACTGGGCGAACCAGAGACAAGTCCAGGGCAGTAGGGCATCCAAGGGCTAGCTGGGGCTTCCAGAGAGTCCAACAAGAGCCCACTGTGTCAGTGTCCCAAGGCCGCAGCAACAGAACCACAGACCAGGTGTCTTCCCACAAGAGGGACCCTCTCAGTCCTGGAGGCCAGGGCCCAAAAGCAAGGCGCTGGCAGGGATGACTCCCCCCTCCCCACACACATACACACAAGTGCTCCGTGCGAGAGTCCCTCCTCGCCTCCCGGAGGTTCTGGTAGCTCTGGGCGTCCCTTGGCATGTGGCTGCACCACTGCAGTCTCTGCCTCCTGGTCACATGACCATCTCTGCTCTCTGCAGGTCCTTCTGTGTAACTCTCAGAAGGACGCTTGTCATTGGATTTAGGGCCCAACTAGTTAATCAAGAAGGATCTCATCTTGAGACCCTTAACTTGATTATATCTGCAAAGACCCTTTTTCCCCAGTAAGGTCACACTCCCAGATTCTAGGGCTTAGAGCATGGGCATCTCTTTTTTGGGGGTCATCATTCAGCCTTCTATACCACCAGCTCACTGTAATGATGGGCACAAAGCACCCTCTCATCCTATCCTTATCATTCTGGTGCATACATGTTTGTGTTATCTCACTGTATAGATGAGGAAACTGAGGCTTAGAGAGGAACAGTGAGGTCGCCACGGCTCAACCTTCTCTGTAGACACCTGGTTATTAAGTTGTGAAGACAGGATTCAGGTGCGGTCATCAGACTGCAGAACCAGGAGGTCAATCTCATTCCTGCCTGCACTCTGGGCAGGTGGTGCACGGTGGAGGATGGTTGGGGGCCAGCACAGACAAAGGGATGCAGAGCATCCCAGACTGTGGGCACAGCTCAGGGTCCCTAGATGTGCTGGGAGGAGAGGCTGCCTCGCCTAGCTCCCGCCCTGTCCTCACAGGAAGAACTACGAGGCCTTATGCCAGATGTATGAGAGGATCCAGCCCCTCCTGGAAAACCTGCACCAGAACTTCATCGAGACTCGGAACAGCATCAGTGAGCAGGCGAGGGTGGGCAGGGCCACGTCACCCCTGGGAACCATCCCTGACCTCTCCACAGTCTTGTGGGGTTGGTTCCTTGGTTCCCGAGAGCTGCCCTGACACATGCCTGAAATGATCTGGCCACACCATCATTCGTCCATCCACCTGTCTCTGCTGGCTGCCCCTAGATGCCAGCATGGTGTTTGCAGAGGTGCACGCTGTTCCTGCTGTTTGGTTTTCATCTCTTCCTCCCTTGGTCTTGGACTAGGCTGGGTTAGAACTGAACAAAGGGGGAGCATTCCTGGCAGTGGGTATAGTCTGGTCCAAGACTTGGCAGTGGGAAGGAACCTGGGCAGCACAGAATGTGGTGAGAGACGGAGCCTGGGGCCCAATGCTCCTTTCATAGCCCCCTCCCTCGGAATGTTGAGAAAAATAAACTCATGGACCTTCTGCACGAGGTGATCTGGTGCTACCCACCTGTCCCTTGCTCCAAACCTAGCATGTGACATACAGAAACTCTATGACAAAGACCCCCTGGGAAATGTCCTTATTGACAAGAAGAGTCTAGAGAAGATCCTGCTCCTGAGTTATGTCTGCAACACACAGGCAGGTGTGTGAAGCCCCCACGGCCCCTTGCCTCAGCTCCTTCCTGGAATGCCTTCCCTGCCCTGGCCTAGGCCTCCCACCTCCCCCCCAGCACCTCCTCACAGGGCACTCTCCACCCAGAGTACCAGAAGGGCTTCCACGAGATGGTGATGCTGTTCCAGTTGATGGTGGAACATGACCATGAGACCTTCTGGCTTTTCCAGTTCTTCCTGCAGAAAATGGTGAGGACTGGGTCTGAGCTCAGCACCCCCCCCCCAAATTCTCTGAAGAACCCCTCAAGGTGAAGAAGGCATTGGCCCTCCAGACACTTACTATAACTGCAGAACAGCTCTTGGGTCCTGGAGAAGCCAGGAAGAGCAAGGCCAACCCCAGTGCAGTGTGTTCTGGGTGGGCGGGGTAGCATGGGAGTTGAGGAGTGGGCTGGAGCGATGCTCTGAGTCCAGCTCTCTCCAAACCTTGAAAGAGGGAGACTGACCAGGCCCAGAGATGGCACCCACTTCTGGCATTCCTCTCCCAGCATGCTCTGCTCCCACAAACACTCCATGGCTCAGGATAAAACCCAGTAACATCAGGCAGGCACACACATCCTGCATTGTTGGTCCACACTCCCACTGCTCCTTTCACATGAGATGCACCTCAGGCACCCTAGGAACTTGGTGTTCAGATTGCTGTTCATATTGCTGCTCCCTGGAACACTGTCCCTGGACAGATATTCCTAATGCTCTAGGAGAGGCTTCCCAGAACCCACCTCCCTTCCCTCCACCCAGGTGGCAGCAAACTCACTGCTTACCTTATCCTGGTTCTGACCCACGGTGTGAGTAAGAAGGAAGCCCTGGGCTCACTGCTTTGTAAGCCACACATGGAATATCTCTGCATCACACACACACACATACATGACACACACACAGGAACACATACATACAAATGGATACCCTTGTGCACACAGATTGCACAGACACAGACGTGATGTGCGCACACACACTTCCACAGAACCCAGACTCGTACAGACACACGCACCCAGCCTGGGTCTCCAGAACTGGGGAGATGGTGGAGCGGGGTGGGCTGATGGACACTCTCAAGCCCAGCACACTGTTTCCCTCCCGCCCACTATCTTTGCAGGAGCACAGCTGTGTCATCAACATCGGGGTAGGCAAGAACCTGGACATGCTCAACAACCTGATCACCTTTCTGGACCCTGTGTTTGCCGAGCACCTCAGTGAGTAGACCCTTGGGCCACTGCACAGGGTCATGTAGCCATCTCCCCAGGCCCTTGGAGGAGGGTTCATCATGATGGGGTTGGAGTCTGGACCATTAAAAATCAACCACAAATACTCCCCAAAGGCGGTGAGAAGGGTGGTGGCCACGGGTCTGTATTTCCAGAATGCGTTGTGTGCTCTGTTGCTGGCCAGTCGTGTCTGCTCTGATCCCAGTCTCCTGACCGGTGCCTCTCCCCATGCTTCCCCCACAGAAGGAAAGGGTGCGGGGGCCGTGCAGTCTCTCTTCCCTTGGTTCTGCCTCTGTTTCCAGCGAGCTTTCAAGTCCTTTGACGATGTCTGGAGGCTCTGGGAGGTGAGGTGCTCTGCTGGGGTCAGGCCCGCCCTCGAATGACAGTAGAACAGCCCTTTGGCTTGCCCCTCCTCCATTGCTGGCTTTGGATGGACGCCAGGCACTCAGGGTTTACTGGCCAGTGACCCTGCGCCTGCCTTGTTGGAGGAGACTGGACGTCAGTTCACCCATCTGCTTGTGCACTACCTCCGTCCTCACCTTCTCAGGGCAGGAGAGGGGGCCTGGGCCCATGCTGTGAACCCCAGCCTGTAGCTCAGCTTCCTTGACTCCTGCGTGGGTAGTGTAAGGCCAGAGGCCACCACCGTGGCCAGGCAGGTTCCCACTGGATTCAGGCAGATGGTAAGAAACTGTGGAGCCAGGAAATGATGGCCGTTCCGTTTATTCAAGTCTAGTAACGGCAGATGAGCAAAAAGGCAGGGAAGACCGCTTCCCTTTTCATTGCTGGACTCTCCCAGACTCACAGCGCAAAACAGGCCCCCACCAGCCTCAGCACTCCCCAGCCAAACAGACCTGCTGAACCAAGCCCCTCAGTTCTCTCCTCCTTTCTCTCTCCCTGCACCCCCCAGCAAAACAGGCGAGGGAAAAAATCCTTCTCCAGCAAACAATCCCCCCTCCTCATGGAGGCAGGCAATCTGCAATTTGCAAACTGCCGCCCTGAGGGCAAGAACCCACAACCTTCCACAGACTATACACACTGGCACTGCCCCAATACAAGCAAGCAAACCTAGAAAACAATTGTTCACCCAACAGGCGGCCTCACCCTGTTCCCAACCCCTCAGCTCCCCCTCCTCAGCCTTCCCTTCCACCTGGGTATTAGCTCCCTGTTGAGCCCTCACTCCAGGAGAGGATGGAGCCCCCACAGACAGGTCACACCTGCAGTCCTTTGGTCCTAGTCCCCCATAACCATCAGCAGATTACCCTCCCCAGGACATACCCACCACTCATCACTGCTCTGTCCAGTGGCCTCCACTGCCCACAGGACCCAAGCCAACATTCAGCCTGGACTGGTCAACCTTATGAGTCCCCCATGCCTCACTCTTTCCCCCTGACTTCCTGGACTCCACACCCAAGTCCATGACCACTGGCAGGACTTTGGCGACACCCCTGGATTGTTGACATCAGCCACTGCTTTGCTGAAACTCCCCTCAGATTATCACAGAGAGTTACCCAGTTATTCTCTACCCTCTTCCATCCCTCCCTCCCTTCCTGTCCCCACAGTCTTTCTTCCTT
Organism: Saccopteryx leptura; assembly: GCF_036850995.1. NCBI lineage: Eukaryota > Metazoa > Chordata > Mammalia > Chiroptera > Emballonuridae > Saccopteryx > Saccopteryx leptura. Next base: position 127,534,418 of record NC_089508.1, read on the forward strand.
CTTCCCTCCCCTCTCTCATTCTCACTCTTCCTCCTCTTTCCATCTAATGAATTCTCTGAAGGCTTTTTCTCTGATTCCCCCAGTAGCCAGCACAATGCCTAGAACTCCAGAGGTAGCTGTGAACGCTGGCCTGCGTGAGTGTGTGTGTGTGAGTGTGTGAGCATGTAAAGTCAATGGATAAGTGAATGAGCGATTCAGCAAGTCAGCACCAAGACCCAGGAATGTCTGACCCTGGACATGTGGCTGGTGGGCACCTCACCATCTTAAGTGCAATGCAGACTCAGGCCGCAGGCCAAGACTCGCCTGTCCATGCAGGTTCTGCTCACCGGGAAGCCCTGCAGAAACTTCCAGGTACTGGTGGCCTACAGCCTGCTGCACATGGTGCGTGAGCAAGTACTGCAGGAGAAAATGGCTGGTGAAGACATCCTCCTGGTGAGAGCACCCTCCAGCGAAGCCAAGCCCCATGGCTGCTGGGGACTCTGACACCCTATGCCAACCTGGCTGAAGGCCCCAGTCTCATGGGGTGCTGGGCCTCGGTGGCCTCTTTGCCTCTGGACAGGAATCATAGGAGAGCTAACATGTCCTGAGCCCATCCTGAGTGCTTTATAAAGGAGTTCATTCAAGCTTCACAAGAAATCTAACCCAGAGGGTCAAAGACCATCATCATCTTCACCCCTCCAGAGCATATGAAGAAACTGAGGCCTTGAATGGCACTTAACCACTAGGTTTGACTGCTTCACAGTCAGTCCCTTGGTCCTAGCATCGTCCTCTGGCAAAAGACCTAAAATCTTCCTAAATTTCTAAACAGCAGCTGAAGTCCCTATTCACAAACCTCTTAGGTGGCTCCCTAATTATAAAACAAGTCCTCCTTGGGAGCTCATAAGACCCTCAGTGGAACCCCCGAAACTGCCTAGAGCTTAGTAGGAAAACTACATTTACCACCTCCCCAAAATATACGATTCCAGCGTTGAAATCCCAGGCACTGTGCCAGGCAGACTGGGAAGAGATCAGGTGGCCCCGGGGACAGCCGTGAGCAGCGGCCTGTCCCCTCAGCCGGTGCCCTGCTTCCCCGCCACGTCTCGGCACAGGCCTGCAACAACCTGATTGACCTCGACGCCGATGAGCTGATCTCTGCCGCCTGCTTGGTCTACGCAGAGCTCATCCAGAAGGATGTAAGTGGTCCCAACTGTTTGTCCTTCTCCTCCTCCTCTTTCAGGAAGCCTTCCCTGAACTCCCAGGCCCAGCCTGCAGCAGGCATATGCAGCTGCAAAGACAGTGTGTGCCACGTGCTCTGCCATCAACACACTGGGGTTCTCTGCGAGCTCTCCTCACTGCCTACATGTGTCACTCATGCCTCTGTGAGCAGAGTGCAAGTCCCAAAAACAGGGCCCCCAACTGTGGTTCCCTGTGTCTTCCCAGGGGACCCAGGCACAGGGCTGAGTACCCAGGGACCCAGGAGAATATCACTGGCTGGATAAACAGAGGAATGAGAGAAAGGGACCAATGTCTGTTCCCCTCAACCTGCTGGACCTTCTTCTCCCCAGGTTCCTCAGCCATTGAAGGATTTCTTTCTCTGAGGACACATGCAATGGACAGATGCCTCAGTGGACAAGACAGAGATGGTGCTTCAGCTGTGAGGCTAGGATCAAGTCCACTGGGGTATTAGAGTGAAGGCATAGTTAATACAGCTGCAGGACAAACCGCCTTCTGGAGTCACCATGTGTGCTGAGTGGGCCAATGTGTTCCAGGGCACAGAGGGCAGAGACAGGATTGTCCTGTGAAAAGAGGCCCTGGCCGGGGAGAAGAGCAATTGCGAGGGCTAGAGGTATACGTGTTGGGGAGAGATTGTGCAGGTCGGGTGGCAGCTCTTCTGTGGCCAAAGGGTGTCCCAACACTGTGGTGGTTTGGCACCAGGAAGGAAACGGTGAAGGGTGTGACCAACTGTGGGCACCTTCCCATCTCCTGTGGGAGACAGGGCTGAATGGTCTAATAGGCTCACTCAACCCACTGGACTCCGTCTGGAGAGAGGGTCTGACCCCAGGAGTCGGCACCCCTTTCCTCCCCTTTCTCCCAACATGCCACTCACTAAGTGGTTTCTCCAAAGCCCCCTGCCCCCCAGCAATCTATGGAAGGACACAGCTCAAATCTTCTGGCAGCCCTTCTCCAACACAGTCTTTCCCGGAAGCCCAGTGGTCGGCATTGGGGTGGGAGCCCAGAGCCCTCCTCCCTGGGACCCCCATCAAACCCCACCTCAAACCTCTAGTCACTCCCTATGGGAGCTCTGAGGAACCTCTACTTTATAGGGAGCACATCTGCAAACCTTTATTGGTCTTAAAATTGAACTGGATTAAGGCTTGACACCGAGTTGATCCAGGTGCAGGTTAATTCCTGGTGATGCAGCCCCTCTCAGACCTTCTGCAGCACTCCCGGCCATGGGAAGGAGACGCCTTCTTCTCACTCATGGCAGAGCACCAGCCTCTCCTCACCCGCTCATCACTTATGTCACCCAATGCTATTTTCCTAGGTCCAGTCAGGAGCTAGAACTTTGGGAAGCAGTGAAATTCTAGAGCCAAAGTTTCCTTTCATGTAGAGGCTGTGCTGGTCTAATGTTATTTATGTAGTCCTTACATCTATTGAGTCCTTCCTGTGAGCTTTCCACTGTCTAGGTTCTCAGCATTCAATAGTAGAGAAAATAGAGACACGCAGTGTTAATTCTGGGGAAGCTCCTATGTTCACCTCTGCTGCCCACAGCCTGGCTCAGGGTTGGCCACCAGCCCCATCACACACAGCCCAATCACCTGTCCAGTCCTCTTAGGGACAAGCCATCTCAAGATCCCTGCCCTTGGCAACTGAGCTCCCATGGGTGAACCGAGATGTTGCAGGGCTGGACTCCTGGGAGGTGAGGCTTTGTCCACTTCCCTTGTCCTGCCTCTGTGCCTGTTATGACCTTAGTGTGCCTTATAGCCGAGTTAACTACATCTTGTTTTGCAACAATCTTTAGGCTGCTCTGGACATTCCTCCTCCAGGATGGGAGCTAGGCTGGCGCTCTGGGGTTACAAGGAAGTCAGGGTGCGGAGCTAAGAGTAAGGAGTCAAGGTAGGGGGCTGCCCAGGCCTCTCTGCCAGGCATGGGAAGGGCAGCAGCAAAGCCAGGATGCTGGAAACAGTGAAGAGGGGGGAAGATGGCTGTGTAGGAGCAGACCCCTCCCATCCCTGCCCCATAGACCCTCTTTGGGCTAGCCCCAGACAGGGAGATGCGGCAGGGCAGACCAAGGCAGATACAGGAAAGCTCCCTATCTGTGCCCAGTGCTGTCCTGCTACACATGGGCCATCAGCACATGGCCCAGAAGGGGAAGGACTTGCTTCTGAGCCTTCACCAGAAGCACTAGCCCCCACACCATCCCGCTAGCCCCTGAATCTGGGGAAAGCCCCAGGGCTGCAGCTGAGAAGATGGCACAGGGTGGGAGGGTGGAGCCACTGCAGTAGCTTCCTCATCTCAGCTACACATTAGACTTACCAGGAGATTTTTAAAGCCAACCCAGGCCCAGGCCCATCAGTGAAATCAGAATCTCTGAGAGGGGGTGTGCAGGGCACTGGTGCTTTCAGAAGCTTCTCCAGGTGATTCTAATGTGCAGTCAGGGATGGAGACCCCTGCACTCGGAGCAGGCAGGCATCCGATGGAGGGGGTCAGCGCTCTAATACCCTCCACCTGCACGTGGAAAAGGGGCCATGGCCTGGAGAGGACAGAAGTGACCATGCAGGGCACTGTTCTGAACTGATCCTGAGGACAAGAGCTCACCACTGCAGCCAACCCCCCACCATTGGTTGCACCCTGGACCACCCCAAAGCTTTGGGTTGCACTCTCCCCACTGGCTCCTAACTGGCTCCCCATCTCCCCAACTGAGCCTTCACCTGAATGGCTCTAGAATTAAGCATCTTTTCTGAGCCTGCACATAAAAAGAATCTCTTTAGGGAATTAATAAGTGCCCAAGTCTCAAAGGTCTCACCTGCAAATATCACCTGAATACCCACAGTGCAGCAGTCAGAAGCTGGGAGCAAATAGGATGCAAATGTATGCAATCATTTTGCAAACAAGGGCAGCCCTGGATTGGATTCATGGCCTCCATCTTCCTCAGATAGCAGCTATCTCTCTGTAGGTGTGGCTGGCAGGGTTGGCTGAGCTGCTTCCTGTCAAAAGCATGCTGAGGAAGAGTCAAGACTTTTTACAAACTTTTTACACAGGGAGCCAATTCACTGTCCCTCAGACCGTTGGAGGGCCGCCACATACAATGTTCCTCTCACTGACCACCAATGAAAGAGGTGCCCCTTCTGGAAGTGCAGGGGGGGCCGGATAAATGGCCTCAGGGGGCCACATGTGGCCCGCGGGCCGTAGTTTGGGGACTCCTGGTCAAGAGGGCTGTTCTGATGCCTGGGGGCTGATGGTCTCCTCTGAGCAGCCCGAGAGGGGTGTCTTTCAGGCCGGAGAGTGTTCTCTGACCAGGGTCCTTGCCCAAGTCCCAGGTGCGATGCCAGGCACTGAGCTCTGGGGAAGAGGAGGTGGTGGCCAGGGAAGGTGGAGGTGATAGGAGACATGACGTGGAAGTGACAGGGTTGGAAATGGCTGAGGAGATGGCAGAGGTGGAGGTGAGAATGTCCCTGGTAACTGTGGTGATGACAAGACTGAAAATGGGCTAGAAGGAGACACTGGCATGGCAGAGAAGAAGGTAAGTACAACGGCGGTCATGGTCTGGGAGGCAGTGGTGGCGGTCATGGCAGAGGCAACATCAGATATGATGCTAGGGGTGAAGCAGAGATGACAGAGGTGATGCCAATGATAGTCATGGTGGGAAGGGTGGCAATGAGGAGGTAAGGGCGGCGGGAGTGAGAGGGAGGGGAGGGCGGCGGGCGTGAGGGGGAAGGGGGAGGGGAGGGCGGCGGGCGTGAGGGGGAAGGGGGAGGGGAGGGGAGGGCGGCGGGCGTGAGGGGGAGGGGGAGGGGAGGGCGGCGGGCGTGAGGGGGAAGGGGAAGGGGAAGGGGGAGGGGAGGGCGGCGGGCGTGAGGGGGAAGGGAAGGCTGTGGGAATTGGGGAGGTGAGCACCAGGTGGGGCAGGCGGGGAGTGAACTGGCTGTAAGGATGGTGATTCAGGAGAAGGAAGAGAAGAGGCAATGACAGAGAGGAGGTATGTAGGTCACTGCGGTGACCAATAAAAGGGTGATGGATAAGTGACAAGGTAAAGATGATGAGGGGAGTTGGTAAGGATGGGTTCTAAAATCCCTTCAGCTCATTAGGAGAGGGTGCTAGAGGACCATCACAACAAAAGCAGGGAGATAGGGGGAAGGGCTCCGCAGAGGAGATAGGAGTTCTGCTGTGATGAGGAGAAGGAGGGCGCTGAGACTACTACTGGCTTTTCTTCAGCAATGTCTCAGTGAGGGTGGCAGACTTGAGGTCTGCAAGTGACCACTGGATGACTTGAGTTTGGAGAAGTCATAGCCACTAGGCCTATTTCCCCCTCTGTGAAATGGGAAGAAGCGTGAAAACAAAGTGAATAGATGAGCTTGTTCTCTCCTTCTGGTGCAGCAGAGCCCTTACCCACAGAGGCCCCTGCGGCTGACCAGCTGCCCACATGCAGTGTCATGAAGTGGCCGGTGGGTGGCGGAAAAGAAAGGGGTGAGTATCAGAAACCAGAGAGTACATGATAACCAGGGGCACGGAAGACATTGACAAATGTCTTCTCAAGAGAACTTGGCAACAGCCTGCTGTCACTCCTCCATGGCCAAGATCCTCTCCACTTTACTGTTACCATCACCTCATCTTTGTCACTACAGTGAAGGTCACCAGAACGGTCTTCCTGTCACTCTCCTCACAACTAAAATTCCTTCCTGGGAGGCCACACCTTAAGCAGGCTACAGAGCAAATTGGTTTAGTCCAAAGTCGCTGGAGTCAGACTCCAGGTAACAGCTGTATGACCCTGGACAATATGCTTAACCTCCTTGAGGCTCTTTCTTCTCCCTATAAATGAGGAATAAAAATATCTCCCCTACAGGTTGTAGTGTGGATATCTATAATGTGTTTAGCCCAGCAAACTTCAACTGAAAGAACTGATAGCTGTAGGCAGACATTGCAGGAAGTCAGGTGCACCCACATCATTTATCCTTTTAACCTAAGAAGCAGTAGCCACAGGAGAGAGGGCCTCTCCAACACCTGTGCTTTCCCTGGGTGGCTGCAAGGCACAACCTCTGGAACCAGCCACCTACTTCTTTCTGTAGGACCTGCACTTTCACATCATGTCCTGCAGAGGTCGCAACTCCTCCACAAGCCTGGACTCCAGGAAGGCCAGGCTGCCCCAGGGAGGTGGCACCCTGCCCAGGTTGTGAGAGCCACTCTGCAATCTCTTTGCTCTGGCCAGGATGGAGAAGGGAGAGGGGAGAAAGCCTAGACTCCTGACCAGAGCCGCTTTGGGGGGCTGGAAGAGGGGCAGGGAGACAGAATCTGCTGTTTATGTCTCCCAGGGGTCCTAAGCCTTCTGCAAAGCCAACGTAGTCCCAGCCCACTGCAGAACTATGTGGGTCTTTTGAGAATATTTTAAAAGGCTGTTTGTCCTTCTGCAAAGACACAGCCCCTTGGCCGATGGTGCCTTGTGCCAAAAAATGCCTGGCATGGGCAGGAGTTCATCCCTGCCTCTCCCGTGGGTGAGACCCAGCACGTACACCGGGTGACTAGATACAGCAGTCCAGCTCAAGTTCCAGCAACAAGGGAAGCTGTGCTAAGGGGGCAAGTCACACTTGAAAAGCACAATGAGACCTTCCCCCAAACCCAGATCAGGGGCTCAGACCTAGGAGGGAACTGGGTGGTGGGGAGGCACAGGTGGGGCATACATGCTGGGCCCCAGGAATCAGCAGCAGTGTGGCAGGCCCGGATATGGGGACTACAACTACTTCTCCTTGGAGCCAAGTGAACTCAACTCTGGGAGAGAAGCAGGACAGAGAGTAGAGTCCCAGTAAAAAGAAGAAGAAAACAGTTCAAGTGACCTCAAGATGGCACAGTGAATAAAACAGTGGGTGAGGAGAAGCTGAGTCACAGTGCAGTGGAGAGGCACCAGGCAGACTGAGGGAGCATGACCTGGGTGCTTGTCTTACCTTTCTGAGTATCCGTTTGCTTGTCTGTGAAATGCAGAGAACTAGGGCTCTTCCTAGGATTAACTGTTACATCCCAAGAGACAGACCACAGCAAACCCAAAGTGAATTTTATAAGTTTTATTGCAAACCTGCGCAGGGACTGCAAGCAACCCACGCAAGGGAACACTGCAGTCCCGAGCCTCTAAAATGGCTCCTTTTTATAGGGTGGCTATCTAGGTTGAGCAAGCAAGCAACGTTTACAAGGGCAGGAGAGGTGCGATTAGCTGACCTTATTCTTGGCCAAGTCTCTAGGGTAGGGCTTCCTTGCTGTTGGGTGCACAGAGTTCAGTGGAAAATATTGCTACATCTCTAACGGTTGTTTATCTTTTGCCTCCAGTCATGTACTGGATGTACTCAGTTTTCATGGCTGGTGGCCTGCACCACTTGTCCTAAGATGTCACATTCCCCCCTTTTCTTCTTACTAGTTCAAACCATTGAACTTTGGTATTGCTCATCCAAACTGGGTATAATCTGGTAGGGCTGAGCTAAAACCATAAGTCTTACAGTATCTATTCTTTCTCCAACAAATGCTACTAAACGATTGACAATGATTGGTCCACAGGTGAGGACGAGTAGCAGTATTAAAACTGGCCCAGCTAATGCAGTAAGTAAGGTTGTTAACCAAGGGGACCAATTAAAAAGATTTTGATACCAGTTATTGTCTTGTTGTAATTCCTTTTCCCTATCTTGGAGCCTTTTTCTTAAAACTTGGATACTTTCTCTAATTATTCCTGAATGGTTAGCATAAAAGCAACAGGCTTCTCCTAGAGCAGCACATAATCCTCCTTGTTTTAAGAAGAGTAAATTTAGCCCTCTCCTGTTTTGAAGAGCTACCTCTGCTAAAGACTCTACAGTATGTTCAAGGTATGACATCTGAGTTTGTAAAATAGATATATCCTTTGAAAAGGTTGAAGATAATTGTTTAATTCTAGTTTCTAGGATGATGTGAGCAGATGCTCCTGTAGCTATGGCTCCAGTGATCCCTAAGGTTGCTATGATAGGTAAAAGTAGGGGTACAGCTCTTTTAGCTCTGTACCTGATGTTGGGTTGGAGAAGGAATTCAGAGTTTCCCCCGTATAGGTAAACCTGAGGTACAATATAGGTAGATATACAAAAATCATCAGAGGTGCTAGGTAAGATACATTTGCTGACTCGAGATAAACAAGAAACCTAAGTTCCTTCTGGTGCTTTTAGTACCTACGGTCTTCCAGCTGCTGGTGGACTGATGTGAGTCATGGAGAGACAAGAGTTCTGATATCCAATGGTGGTGGGGTCCGTCAGTTCTCCTAAGGTGAAGCAATGTCCTTTTCCTTGGAATCCGGCCAGAGAGATGCGTCCTTCCTATTCGCACTCAACAAGGGAGTCTGAATCATTTACAGTGACACTCTGAAAAGAAACATTAGCTCCTAATCCAATATAGTAGGGAGGTTGAGGATCCAGGCAGAGCCAAAAACTCTTAGTAGCTTCGGGTTGGGAGCTATTTAGGACTGGAAAAACAGAGTCTAGAAGTGTGAAGATAGAAGAACTCTGTTCTAATGTGGGGTCAGGAGGTGCTAAGGTGTTAGCTATAGGGGTAGCTTTAGTGGGTGATACAGTTTCCGGACTATACGAAGCAGTAAAATTGGGATTTAATTCTACTTTAGGTGAGTCAGCCTTAGGGGGCTTAAAGGCTTTAGGTAAGGTATGAGTTAATCCCCTCAAGAGAGCTTGCGAGCCTCGGGGGGGGGGGGTAACTTTTTGATGGTGAAGAAGGTTCCGGGATCTGAGCCTGTGACATATAATCTTAGGCCCCACGTTTTCCCTGTATTCCAACTTGGGTCTTGGGGTTTCTTAATAGTAATGATGGTGGGGTTACAGTTATCTTTAGCACAATTATTATCCCATCTATCATTTGGTCTTTTTCCCCCTGGTCTCGTTCCTAATCTGAGAAGGTTTATGTCTGGGTCTTGTTTAGGAGGACTCCACTGGAATTCACTAACAAGAGTCTCACAACCCTACTTTTTATAATAATAATCAGTGATAGACCCACAAATACAGCGCTGCCCAGAAGGGGGTTCAGGACAAGCATAATGAGGAGTATACTGTAAGGCTCTATTTTTAACGTGGGGAGAGCATTTGCTACCTATGGTATATGAACTAGGCCAGTCATCTAGGAGGGGGCTCCTTGCTGAATCAGAGTGCCTCCAAGCTGCTGGTGAGTCACAAAATTTCTCGTCAAAGAGTTTAGAAAAATCTACTGACAAGGTGACAGCTGAAGTAACCCAAGTTTGATTCCTGGCAATTACAGACCCATCTTGAGTTCTAATGAGGACCCATTCACTGAGGCTAGGGGTTCCTGCTTGAATGAAAGTCAGTGTAGATAGGATTACCCCGGTGATGATGTAAACCGGAGCTTTAAGGGGTCTATAGGGTCCTTTTGTACCTTCCATTGTTTGTCCTTAGTGGGTATGTGGTCAGGATGTGCTCACTTTACTTGGCTGTGATGAATCCAATGTTTGCGGTTTGCTACCTTAACTGCTGTTAGAGTAGCCAGGATAACAAGGTGAGGTCCCTCCTAAGTAGACTGAAGGTTCTCACGATGGAGTCGCTTGACCCAAACCCACTGTCCAGGCTCGATGGGAGGCTCGCTGGAATGCGGGTGCTGGTTAGGTATTATTTGGGTATGGGAGTTGGCTTCTGCTCGCACTGCCTCGATGGCCTGTAAGGACTTAAGGAACTGTGAGTTATCAAAGGGGGCTAGCATGCTTGAACTTAACTTGGACAGGATAGGAGGAGGTCTTCCGAAAAGAATTTCAAAAGGGGTTAAGCCTTTATAGTAAGGAGAACACCTAGTACAGAGAAGGGCAAAGGGCAGGAGGCCTACCCAATCATCACTTATTTCCTCTCTTAATTTAGTTAAAGTTTCTTTTAGGGTTCTATTTATTCTCTCTACTTGTCCTGAACTCTGTGGCTTGTATATGCAATGAAGTTTCCAGTTAATACCTAGAGCTTTGGCTAAATTTTGAGAAAATGAGGCTATGAAAGCCGGACCATTGTCTGACCCCAGAGCAAAGGGAAGGCCAAATCGAGGGATAATCTCAGAGGTGAGGTACTTGAGCACAGTGGTAGCAGTTTCATGCTTTGTAGGGAAGGCTTCAACCCATCCTGAATAAGTATCAATAAAGACTTAGTATGTACTTGTATCTCTATCTTCCTTTCTTTATTTCAGTAAAGTCTACTTCCCAAATTTCACCTGGAGAGTGTTCCCGTTGTCTTTCCTTAGGTATATTCTTCCATTGGTGTGGGTTTACTTTTGCACATGCAAGGCATCTGGATACTTCTGATTCTACAAGACTACTTAAGTCAGGTATGTAATAGTGCCTTCGTAGCAAGGAAGTGAGCTTGTTAATACCTAGGTGGGTTCCTTGATGTATTTCCTGAATTAAAGTTGTTCCTATAGCCTTAGGTATAAACAGTCTCTGATTGGGTAGCTGTTTCCATCCACTAGGTAAGTCAACAGTGTAATTTATTTCCTAATTGAATTTCTTTTTCTAAATAGGCTTCTCAGGTAAAAGTCTTTCTGGAAGTAAGGGAAGGATAGTAACTGGTTCCCAGGGTTTTAAAGCAACTGCTTTTGCTGTATCATCCACTAGGTTATTTCCTTTTGTTATTGGATCTGACCCCTTTTGATGTCCTTTACAATGTATAATAGCTACTTTAGCTGGTAGCCAAATGGCTTCTAGGAGTGCTAAAATTTCTTCTTTCTTTCTTTCTTTCTTTCTTTCTTTCTTTCTTTCTTTCTTTCTTTCTTTCTTTCTTTCTTTCCTTTCTTTCTTTCTTTCTTTCTTTCTTTCTTTCTTTCTTTCTTTCTTTCTTTCTTTCATTATTATTTTTTTTTTTTTCTGAAGCTGGAAACGGGGAGAGACAGTCAGACAGACTCCCGCATGCGCCCGACCAGGATCCACCTGGCACGCCCACCAGGGGCAGCGCTCTGCCCACCAGGGGGCGATGCTCTGCCCCTCTGGGGCATCACTCTGCCGCGACCAGAGCCACTCTAGCGCCTGGGGCAGAGGCCAAGGAGCCATCCCCAGCGCCCGGGCCATCTTTGCTCCAATGGAGCCTTGGCTGCGGGAGGGGAAGAGAGAGACAGAGAGGAAGGAGGGGGAGGGGGTGGAGAAGCAAATGGGCGCTTCTCCTATGTGCCCTGGCCGGGAATCGAACCCGGGTCTCCCGCACGCCAGGCCGACGCTCTACCGCTGAGCCAACCAGCCAGGGCCTTCTTCTTTATTTTTAATTTCTTTCCCTCCAGAAGTAAGAAGGCCTCTCTCCTTATATAAAGCCCCATGTATATGTGCAGTAGCAAAAGCATACCTGCTGTCTGTGTAGATGTTGACAGTTTTCCCTTTTGTCCATCTTAAGGCTTGAGTGAGAGCAATAAGTTCAGCCCTCTGGGCAGAAGTTCCTTGTAGAAGAAACTAGGCCCATATTACCTTGTCCTCTGTTGTTATAGCTGCTCCAGCTCTTCAGACCCCCTGGTCAAGGAAGCTACTCCCATCGGTGAAGAGAGTAGTTTCTGCATTCAACAATGGGAAGTCCTGAAGATCTGGGCGGAGACTGGAAATAATGTCAAGAAGTTCAAGGCAATCATGATCAGGGCCGGGCTGTTCCTCTGTCTCGGGCAGCAGGGTTGCCAGGTTGAGGGCTACTAACTTGGAGAACGTTACATGAGGAGGGTTAAAAAGGAGTACTTGGTATTGAGTTAACCTAGCATTAGAAATCCATCGATCCGGTGGGGACCTTAGAAGGGCTTCAGTGGTATGACCTCCATGTATTTGGAGGTCCTGCCCGAGAGTCAACTTCTGAGCTTCTTTGACTAGCGCCGCCGTGGCAGCTATGGCTCTCATGCATGTGGACCATCCTGTGGCTACAGGGTCTAGGTGCTTGGATAGGTAAGCAACGGGCCGCTTCCAAGGTCCAAGAGTCTGTGTGAGTACTCCTTTTGCTACCCCATGTTTTTCAGCTACAAATAACTGGAATGGCTTATTCAAATCAGGAAGTGCCAGAGCAGGGGCTGAGACCAAAGCTTCCTTCAGGGCTTGGAAAGCAGCTTCCTCAGTTGTTGTCCATATAAGGTCTGCACTTTTACCCCTAGTTGCTGTATATAGGGGTTTTGCTAATTCAGCAAACCCTAATATCCACAGTCTGCAATATCTGATAGCCCCTAGAAATTCTCGAACTTGTCTTTTCGTGGACGGGGTTGGGATATCAAGAATTGCCTGGCCCTGGCCAGTTGGCTCAGTGGTAGAGCATCGGCCTGGCATGCAGGAGTCCCAGGTTCAATTCCCGGCCAGGGCACACAGGAGAGGCACCCATTTGCTTCTCCACCCCTCCCCCTCTCCTTCCTCTCTGTCTCTCTCTTCCCCTCCCGCAGTGAGGCTCCATTGGAGCAAAGATGGCCCGGGCGCTGGGAATGGCTCTGTGGCCTCTGCCTCAGGCGCTAGAATGGCTCTGGACGCAACAGAGTGACGCCCCAGAGGGGCAAAGCATCGCCCCCTGGTGGGCATGCCGGGTGGATCCCGGTCGGGCACATGCAGGAGTCTGTCTGACTGCCTCCCCGTTTCCAGCTTCGGAAAAATGAAAAAAAAAAAAAAAAAAAAGATATTTGGTGTTACATTGTTTAAGGGAGAAAGAAAAAAAAAAAAGAATTGCCTGAATTCTTTTAGATGATAAAGTCCTCTTACCTTCTCTGAGGTCATACCCGAGATACTTGGGCCTTCTTGCTGGAGACACGATACCCGAGCTGGTCGAGGGTGTGAGCAAGTCTCTGGTGGCTTCTTTGCAGGTTTCCTCAGAGTCTGCTGCGAGGAGAAGGTCATCTACATATTGGAGTAGTGTGACCTGTGGATGTGATTCTCGAAAAGGTTGTAAATCCTTGCTTAATGCCTCATCAAATAATGTTGGGGAGTTTTTAAACCCCTGAGGCAATCTTGTCTACATTAGCTGTCCAGAAAATCCCCCTTCTGGATCAATCCATTCAAAAGCAAAAATAGGCTGACTCCTTTCAGCTAAAGGGATGGAGAAAAAAGCATCTTTTAAGTCGAAGACCGTATAGTAAGTGCGGCCCGGAGGTAGAAGACTCAGAAGAGTGTAGGGGTTAGGAACCGTCGGGTGAATTGTTTCAACCTGGAGATTGACTTCTCGGAGGTCCTGGACTGGTATATAGTCCTCTGTCCCTGGCTTTTTGACAGGGAGTAATGGAGTATTCCAAGGAAAGTGACATGGCCTTAGAATGTCTGCTTTTAAGAGTCTATTTATATGCTTTGAAATCCCTTTTTTAGCTTTCTGCAGGATTGGGTATTGCCGGACTCATATGGGTAGTGCCGTGCTTGCTAGCTGAACGTGGACAGGGGGCTGATGACTAGCTAGTCCAGGTGAATTTGTTTCTGCCCAAATGCCCGGTACTTCAAGTAATTTCTGTAAAAAGCTGGAGGGAACTGCTTGGGTGGTTCCTCTGTTAACAAGTATTCCTCTGACAAGGGTACTGTTACTAATATGGATGGGGTTGAAGCTGGATCTAAAGTTAATGTAGTTGCCTCCCCATGGAAGGAGATGGTAGCATGTAGTTTGTGTAGGAGGTCTCTTCCAAGGAGAGGATAAGGACACTTTGGCATTACTAGGAACGAATGAGAGATAGTTCCCTTCCCAAGGTCAGTGATCCTTAGCTTCGTCCATGGGTATGACTTAGCTTTTCCTGTTGCTCCGACAATGGCGATCTTCTTTGAAGAGAGTCCACAAGGAATTTGGTGGGCTTCCCATCAATGGTCAGTGTTACCATGGGTTCCTGGGGGCCTAACGGTATGGAACCCTGGCCCCCTCAGTCTTGATCCTGGAAGAGGACCTCAGCTTTCTGTCCCTTTTTCTCCTTTAGCTTAGGACACTTATTTTTCTAATGCCCGGTCTCCTGGCAATAAGCACATTGATTCTTGTCTAGAGGCGGTCTACTATTCTGCCCTTTCCTTTGTGGCTTTCCTTTAGCGGGTTTCTTTTGTTGGGCTGTGACTAGTATTTTTGCCACCTTTTCCGCACCTCGTATCTCTGGATCCTCCCTGTTCATATAAACTTTCTGACTAACTTCTAAAAGCTTGATTCTATTTTCTCCTTCAAACCCTTCTAACTTTTGTAACTTCTTTCTAATGTCTGGGGCCGCTTGGGAGACAAAGGCTATGTTTATGAGCCTCCTATTCTCTGGGGCATCCGGGTCTAATGGAGTATATGTTCTATAGCAGGGGTCCCCAAACTTTTTACACAGGGGGCCAGTTCACTGTCCCTCAGACCGTTGGAGGGCCGGACTATAAAAACAACTATGAACAAATCTCTATGCACACTGCACATATCTTATTTTAAAGTAAAAAAGAAAAAACAAAAACAAAAACAAAACGGGAACAAATACAATATTTAAAATAAAGAACAAGTAAATTTAAATCAATAAACTGACCAGTATTTCAATAGGAACTATGCTCCTCTCACTGACCACCAATGAAAGAGGTGCCCCTTCTGGAAGTGCGGCGGGGGCCGGATAAATAGCCTCAGGGGGCCGCATGCGGCCCGCAGGCCGTAGTTTGGGGATCCCTGTTCTATAGGCTTCTAAAAGCCTTTCAAGGAAAGCCGAAGGAGATTCATCCTTTCCCTGGATGATTTCACTGACTTTACTAAAATTAGTTGGCTTCCTTGCTGCTGCCTGGAGACCCCTGAGCAGGAAATCATGATACTTGCGTAAAGCCTCCTATCCCCTAGAAGTGTTGGGGTCCCAGTCGGGGTGGGGGGTCGAAGGGAGAACTTCCTCTAATTCTTGCCTTCGACTAAGGCTATGTAGATCTCCATCCCCTAATGCTGCTTTAGCAGCCTCTTGGTAGATTCTTTCCCTTTCCTCAGAAGTGAAGAGAGTATAAAGAACCTGTTGACAACCATCCCAAGTAGGATGATGAGTATGGAAAATGGTTTCAAGAAGAGAAATTAGACTCGGGGGTTTCTCTGAAAATGGGGCGTTCTGATGTTTCCAATTATATAAATCACTAGTAGAGAAGGGAACATAAATTAATCTAGCTGGGCCCCTAGGATCCCCCCCTACAGCTTCTCAGAGGGGAAGCAAAGGTGCCGGCTTTGGAGCTGGTGGCATACTAGGATGACCATAATTGGCCCCTGTACGGGTATGGGGTGGGCTTTCCCAAGAGGGGGTCAGTCCAGGTTGTGGGTTTGCTGTGGGGGGTAGTCCCGCGGCTTTAGGCGGGTCCTTGACTTGCTCTGGATACGAAGGAGAAAGGGGATCTAGTAAGGACTCAGCGGCCCCTGGATCTTCTGGTATTATTGGATAAAGTCTGTGGGCAGGCTGTGGCTGTTCTCTCAAAGTTTCTTGTTTTGGGGGAGGGAAGCCTCCCTTTGCCTTCGTTTGGGGTTGGCAATAGGACAGCTTTTCCTCTTGCCCGGACTTTATCTCCCTTAATATATTGTAGTTCTTAAAAAATTTCTTAACATAACCTGGTCTTCCCATGATTGCTATGTCAATCTACACATCTATATATGGCATCTGGTCAGGGTGCGGGACCTGATAGACATTTGCTCTGACAGCAAAGAGTGTGGGTAGATTGAAAGCGCCCTCCGAGGGCCACTCTACACCAAAGGTTGGCCATTCTAGTTCACAAAGAGTCCGCAATGTGGCGGAATCAACAGGAGTCCCATAGTCTCGTGCCCTGCGAGAGAAATCAGAAAAGTTATCAAGCAAGCACTGAAGAGGTGTTAGGGCAGTAGATTGCCCCTGACCCATGGCCCTTGACTCTTAAAGGAATCCTGTGAGGAAGCAATGGGCGAAGCAGACAAATAAACCAAATATGCACACAAAACAAACAAAACTTCTAAACTGAAACCAAAAGGGGGAAGGCAGCATTCTGCGTTCCCCGACTGGGTGGGGAGAAGTCAGGTGGTGTCCCACCTGCTCCACTACACCCTTTTCTCTAGCCAGAGCTCTGTTTCTAGATATTCAAAGAGGAAGCTTCATTACCAGACAGTCTTGAGACCCCCGAATGGTTCGAATCAGCCAAATTCAGTTTCCAAACGGCAACTGCCGGAGGCTGGCCAGCTACCAACATCTGCTGCAGCCCACTCCATGAGGAGGGGTCTTACATGGCCTATCTTGCTGGGGCCTCCATATGTTACATCCCAGGAGACAGACCACAGCAAACCCAAAATGAATTTTATAAGTTTTATTGCAAACCTGTGCAGGGACTGCAGGCAACCCATGCAAGTGAACACTGCAGCCCCGAGCCTCTAAAATGGCTTCTTTTTATAGGGTGGCTATCTAGGTTGAGCAAGCAAGCAGCGTTTACAAGGGCAGAAGAGGTGCGATTAGCTGACCTTATTCTTGGCCAAGGGTTTAGGGTAGGGCTTCCTTGCTGTTGGGTACATAGAGTTCAGTGGAAAATATTGCTACATCTCTAATGGTTGTTTATCTTTTGCCTCCCACCATGTACTGGATGTACTCAGTTTTCATGGCTGGTGGCCTGCACCGCTTGTCCTAAGATGTCACATTAACGACAGGGTTGCACATAAAGCACTCCATGATATCATAGGAACTGGAACTAAGACCCCAATTTCTCTTTCTGGGAGGGGGGTGGATACATCATAAATGTCCATGACAGATGAGGAAGTTTAGGATGTTAGAGAGTCGTTCAAAGGCCAGGCCTGCAGACCAGAATAGGAAGGCTCAGAAGGTGCCCCCTCCACAGCTGAGGGGGAGGCCGTGCTGCACCCCAGCCCCTTCAGGACTGGGGTGAGCATGGCCTTCAAGTCCACAGCCCTAGCCTACGGTAGCCCCATCCAATGACTCAGTGTGGGCTATGGGCCCAGTTCTGCTACCTCGCTTGGGGCAGCTCAGCAGGGCCACACGGAATCATGTGGGCCTCCTCCGCCATGCAGCCGCCCTCTGCCTGCCTCTGCTTCCTTCACTGCCCGGGGTGAGGGGCAGTGCCCACTCAAATCCCTGTGTGTGGACCTTCATCGCCAAACTCTTCCCAGGTATATTTGTTTCCCAGGCCACTCTGAAAGATCAGCAGACTTCCTGGCTTAAAACCACACTCCAGTTCTGCCTCATCTTCCAAGCACCCTCTCTGTGACACTCCCCATCTAGGGCCGTCTGAGTCCAACAAAGGACAGCAGGCGGGTCAGGCTGGGAAGGACTGCCTCTGGAGGCAGTGAGTCCTGGGCTGTATGCCATCCAGCTACCAGGAAGGCTTGGGCAGGCCAGGAAGTTGTTGAAATCTGGGAATGCCTGCCCCTCTTCTCTCTACCCCTAAATGTCCCTCATGTTTGAAGGCTTGCCTGCCCCCACTTACCCAGAATGGATGCTGGCTCTCTGGCTTCCGTGCCCCCTGGTGCCTATGCCGGTGCCCACCTGGCACTGCCCGCCTCTGTTTGCAACTTCCTTAGATGATGAGGACATGGTTTCCTTACCCTCTTTCCATGTCCATATGGGGTCTGGGCCCCTGGAGAGCAGAGGCCTTATCTGCTTCCAGTCAATCAAATCAATGCTTGCAGGACTGGGTCCCGCTGAGCCTGGACTCCTGTGGCGCCAGCCCAGCACTCTGGCTATTCAGTCTGAACAGGCGCCTGCTGGGATGCCCCAGGGGCTTTACCTACACTCCCATCCATGGATATCTGGCAGCCAGGGGAGGCCATGCTGCTGCTCTGGCGGGCCCCCCAATGGCCCTCCCTGACTCTGAGCAGCTTCCGCTGCTGTGGCCCGAGGCACCTGCCAGCAGCTGTCCCAGGCTGCATACCTCTCAGAGAAACCGGCACTCTCTGTATGATCGCTGGTTCTCCCATTGGTCAGTCCTCCTTGGCTGCCGCTCCTTTCTCCCACAACACTCTTCTCCCCACAGTCACCCACGACCTCGGTGCTGCTCGAGGCAAAGGCTTCGACCAGAGCCCTTTCGGCTGGTCCCCATTCTCCCCGAACCCTCAGCCTCTTGGTCTCCCTTCAGAAGGCCATTCTGGGACTCTGGACTGAACTTGGCCCCACGTGGGTCAGACTGCAATGCTAGGGGCATAGACTTCCTGGGAGCCACTCACAGCCAACCAAGGATGAAAGATGGTGGATGAGTACTCCTGCTCCCTCACTGCTTCATGGGACGGTTTTGAGGTATGTTTGTACATTGGGGGTCCCCACGGGACTGGGCCTGCCCATGAACACACCTTCTATCAACTTGTTTTTCCAACCCACTTCACTTCCCTGATCCCTCACCTGCTGCCTGGACTCATCTCTCAAACTAGTGACTTCGCCCCAATCCTGGTCAAAACTAAACTGGGGCAACAGATCATGTTGTTCTCGTCACTGCTGACCAGAAGGGGCCAGGCTCCTGCGCTCAGTCTTTGAGGCCCTCGGTGGCTATGACCCTCTCCAGCCAAGTGGTCACCAGCGCCACCCATAGCAGTTGTGTCCCCCACACACCCTGGCTTCTGCCCTGTGCCTGGAACGTCCTACCACCCCCTGTACCTGTGCCTTTCTGCTTCCTGCTCAAAAAGGCACCCTGTCCTGTAACCCTCCTGTGTCCACCAGGGAGGGCGATCCTTGGGCTTCCTGCCCCACCTGGAGTGAGCACACTGTGAAGTCAGCAACGAGGAACAGTAGCCAGGATGGAGTGGGCTGTTGGCCCAAAGTCAAGCCCCGTTAAGCTTGTGAGACCTTGCCCCAGGGCAGCTGCTGTGGCCGCTCTGTGGCAGCCCTGCTGGCATCCCCCAGCCCTGCAAGGCCCTGTGCATGGGAGGGAAGCCCCTCCCCTTGCTCTGCGATCAGCTTGTAGTTTGTTAACCTAAAACATAAAAATGGCCTTTCAGAGTGAGAGGCAAACAAGTGTTTATTTGAGATCAATAAAAATAGCTATTCCAGCCCTGGCTGGTTGGTTCTGTGGGCCCAGCGTGCAGACATCTCAGGTTCGATATCTGGTCCAGGTACACAGGAGGAGAAGCCATCATCTGCGTCTCTCCCCCTCCCTCTCCCCTTTCTCTCTCTCTCTTCCCCTCTTGCAGCCAGTGGCTAGGTTGGTCTGAGCGTCGGCCCTGGGCACTGAAGATAGCTCAGTTGGTCTGGGAGTTGGCCCCAGATGGGGGTTGCCAGGTGGATCCTGGTCAGGGTGCATGTAGAAGTCTGTCTCTCTATCTCCCCTCTTCTCACTTAAAAAAGAAAAAAGAGAAGAAAAGGCTATTCCGAGATGCATTGAGTTGGTGGAATCCGAGACAGTGCTCTGATTGGGAGATGGGTGTTTATGAGAGGGGAAGGGTAACAATTGCATCAGTAGAAGGAAGACATTTCTTTTGGTGCAGATAACACAGAATGATGTCAATATTAAACAATAGCGTTAATATTTAGTCCAGTGATCGTCAGTCAGATAGTCATAATACCTGTTTGTGGGTTTTTTGCCAAGGTTTTTTTTTTTTTTTTTTTTGGACATAATATTGCCCTAGGCCCAGCTGAAAGGTTATTTTGCCCCATTTTAATGTTCCAAATTTTGCGGTATCCAGTTCCATTTTAAAGTGGCTCTGTTTACATTGTTCACAACTGGCTGGAAAGAATGAAACTTGGCATCTCTTCTGAATTCTGACTTCACAGTTGGTAGCTTGAAATCAACCATGGTGAGATTATTTACACCATGGAAATTGGCAAGTGCTACAAATCAAGAATTTGGTTTTTTTCAGAGAGCCACTGCTGCCTCTGTCCCCACACCTCTCTCCTCCCCACAGTCTGTGGCTCTGGGTGTGATGAAGTCCACTCTGTGTTTGTGGATTTATAGCACAGGTCCCAGCTCTAAGCTTCCCCCGCACACACACACACCAAAATCAGGGCAGAATCAGCATGGGGGAGGGTATCAGTAGGGAAGCATGGTGCCAAGATGATGTGGACAGGACACAGGGAGTGGATATGGAAGACCAGGGCTGTGAGTATGAGGGTGTGTGTGTGTGTAGAAAAGAGAAACAGCAAGGGAGAAACAAGGAGAGGAGAAAAAAAACATGAAGAAATAAAGCAAACTGACAAAACAAAAATACAGAGGGAGGAAGAAGACAGAATGAGACAAGGCAGAGAAACAGAGGCAGAAACCAAGGGCAAAGCCAAGTGTAAAAAGAGGAGAAACTTCAGTGACAAAAGTGAAAATTGAAAATTAGGGAGGGCCAGACCTGTGGTGGCGCAGTGGATAAAGCGTCGACCTGTAAATGCTGAGGTCGCCGGTTTGAAACCCTGGGCTTGCCTGGTCAAGGCACATATGGGAGTTGATGCTTCCAGTTCCTCCCCCCTCTCTCTCCTCTCTCTCTCTCTCTCTCTCTCTCTCTCTCTCTTTCTCTGTCTGCCTCTCTCTCTCTCCTCTCTAAAATGAATAAATAAAATAAAAATTAAAAAAAAAGAAAAAAGGAACAGAAGCAGATATATTGGCTATTAACTTTTAGGAAAAAAAAAAAAAGAAAATTAGGGAGGGACGATCAAAGACAATTAGCTGCATAAGTGAGCTTGGGAGGGGACCGCACCCATACCTAGCTGACAGTGACACCTGCTTCTACAGCGTTTGGGCTCCTGCACATGGGCAGCTTGCAAGAGAGGCCTGAGAACCAGGTCTCCCCGACCACCCCAGCCACCAGCCACGGTGTGAGTACCTCCTTAGGTATCAATCGTGCACCAGATTCAAAGATGCAGATGTTTGATTGCTTCTTCAACATAGGCAGTAAATTCCTTAGTTATTCAATAATGCTTTGCTCAATTACTCACATGATCAGTGACTTTAAATTAGGTTAAAAAATATATTTAGGCAATTAAATTGCTAAGTGATTTGATTGTTTCTGAAAGAAATTCCCTCCTAAGGCTTCCTGGAGTCTTATTGTCCCTTCTTAATGAAGGGTGGAAGGGACTAGAGTTAGTCCACTGGGGGATCACCTGGCTGAATTCAGCACTTGGAGGTTAGGCTCCGGGGTTCATGCCCTTCCCTGCACCTGGGGAGCTACTGAAGTCAGCTGGTATGGGTGCAGAAAAAACAAACAAAGAAACTTGTGTGCCTTTTCCTAATTCTGCATTCATTGACATCATGTTGGTAGATTGAAATTGGTTACAGGAGTAGAATTTACATCCTGGAGAGTGGCAACTGCTATAAACCTGGACTTTTTTCCCTTTAGGTGAATGAAGGCACTTACCTCCTTCACCCCTACCCATCTGTGGCTCCTTGGGCATGTTTGTGGGTTTACAGCATTTGCTCCAGGTCCCAGATGTGAGCTTCCCTCAGGGGTCAGAGCAGAATCCATCTGGGGGTAGTCGAGTGGGCAGCATGGTGCCTGAATATGTGTTACAGCCTGTCCCTGGCCTTTGTCCCAAGAGTCCTTATGCCTTTCCTCTAGGCAGTGTGGTCCAGAGGGGAGGGAAGGGCACTGGCCTGAACATCAACAAGGAAACCCAGGCGCAGCAAGGGAAGTGGGTGGATGGGCTAGGCCAGGCAGGTGTCCAGCTTAGTGGCCTGTCTGCTAGCCTCGGCTGCTCAGTCAGACTCAGGACCCTGGGAAGTCTGTGGTGCCATGTTCATACATAGGAAGGCTTTGTTGTTATTTCTAACTTTCCACTGCCCTGTCCAGAGTCTGACTCCTCATGCCTCGTGACCCCCTTGTGCTGCTTGCCGTGAAGGGTTGGGTAGGCAAAATGGGGGACAGGGAGGTAAAAGATCTAAGTGCGGAGAAGGCAGAGACGGGCTGGAGAGAAATGTGGAAAAAGCATCTCAAGGATTGCTGTGGACAGGCAGGGGCGAAACCCTGAGGGGAAGGCAGGCGCTCACCCCTCTGACCCTCCAGAGAAGGGTTACTGGGGCAGACCAAGCCCCAGGTAATCCAGAGTAAGTGTTTCGACTTCCCCTTACAAGGACAAGGAGGGGTGTCCTGCCCCACAAAGACCGGCGGGTGACAGAGGTCAAGTAAATCAAAGGGACAGAGTCTCTGACCCATTCCAGGATATGTCTGCTGAGAGATGGCCCTTTGGATCTGAGCTGTGCCAACTGCTGGTCTGTAAATCCCTAGCACCCCCTAAGCTGCAGTGGCTTAGGAACCAATGTCATGCGTGTGGAAGGGATGCCCTCAGGCTTGGATGATTCTACTCTGCAAGTCTGTTCTCTGTCCCACCAGCCTGGCAATATGGTCAGACCATCCCTTATATCCCATCCAGCCATGGTTCCATGCAAAGCAGGTGACAGAGACCCAGCTCTGAGGGCAGGGACCCTGGCAGCCAGCTGGGTACTCCATTTCCTCTCTTCCCAAAATTGAGGCCCTCACTCCCTATCAACCAACTAGCCCACAGTGAACAGCTAAACATAATCCCTTACTCCTTGGCGCCCACCAACCAGCCATGACTGTCCCTCCACTCCACTTCTCAGGTGCTGGTTCAGCTGTGAGCCTTCTGCTGCTCCTGGAACCTCCCTGCAGCGTATTTCTGTTGGGGCTTGCCCTGAGAGAAAGCACAGTTTGAGAGGACCAATTTAGAAGATATAAAACCTGCGTGAACATTGGAATCAGAGAGACTAGGGTTCAAATCCTAGCTTCACCCCTTCATAGCTGTGTGACCTCAGGCAAGTTACTTAATCTCCCTGAGCCTTATCACAGTGCATGACTCACAGAAGGCTGGGATGGCCAACCAGGATCATAGGTGTGAGCTTCTAGCCAAGACCCAGCACAGAGGGAGAGCTGAGTACCATTCATGCCCTCCTGTCGTGCGGTTGTTCCTTGCTTGTCTTACAGTAGAGCAGACGTTATAATGCCGGCCCAGAAAACAGTTTTATGGAGATCTGTAAAATCAGTGGTTTCTTGGTGGACAGAGTATCTGTCCCTATGCCCCCGACCCTGACCTTCCTCCTTGACACTGTGGGGCTGTCAGATGTGCTTTGTGGGAAACCACACACACACACACACTCTCTCTCTCTCTGTCTCTCTCAGTGCAGGTGCACAGGCCACAGGCTGACTGGGGCAGGAGGAATGTGCAAGGAGCACGCAGTCCCCACCCCCACTCCGGCCCCAGTCCCCAACCCCCAGCCGGTCTCTCTGCTCTGCCCTACAGTGGCCTGGGCTACGGGCATGTGAAGAGGCTCTGGCTCCCTCTGCTGACAACAGCTGCCACTGACAGCCCAAGTTCCCCTCGCACGAGCCTGTGCAGCAGGCCCTGGAGGCCTGGGGGGGCTCCCCCTTCCTTCTAGTGTGGGAAGAAAGAAAACCAGAGGAAGAAGAGAAGGGTGATGGGGTGGTTAAAGAGCCCCTTCTGAGTTCAAAACCACAAGGATGGAAGACCCAGCTGTGCATCCACTCCGAGCACAGCAGTTGCCAACAGAGGAACTCCCCCCCCTCAGATGCTCATAACAACCCTCATGGTGACGCAGCCAGGCCCCAGGGGGTCCCAGGCTTTGGCTGTGGTGCCCATGAGTCCACACAACAGAACTATACTTTGGGCCAGAAAAATGTTTCTACCTTCTCTGGAAATGCCAAGGCCCAAAGGTGGCAGCAGGAGAATTTTGATAGTAAAACCCGTGCACTTGGGAAACAGACAGACCTAAGCAAAGTGCCAGTACTGCCCCTCAGAAACCATGTGACCTTGGGATCCTAACCTCTCAAAACCCCTGTACCCTCATCCTCAGTATGGATGGAAATAATACAATTGCTGTCAGGATTAAATAAAAATGTGCAGAGCACACAGCCCAGGGCCTGGCGCACAGCAGTTGTACAATCAGTGCAGCTTATTGTTAGTAGTGCTATCGTCTCCCTTGCTTTGTGCTTCAGGGATGAAGGGCACAGTATGATCAGAACCATGCAGCATGCCTGGCACTGTAGGAGGTGGAGGAATGGTGGGGTCATCAGAGCCCCATCTTTGCAGAAGGCCACAGGCTGTCAGATTCCTGCCTGCCAGAAAAGAGAGTTGAGACTGCCTGACAGCCAATGACTCTCTTCTCCTAGGGCCATGATCGGCACCCCACGGCTCGCAAGTCACATGCAGCTCTTTGGCCCCTGAATGTGGCTCTTCCACAAAATACCACACACACCACAGGTAGTAAGGGCGCTACCTCGATAAGGAATGTACCTACCTATATAGTTTAAGTTTAAAAAATTTGGCTCTCAAAAGAAATTTCAATTGTTGTACTGTTGATATTTGGCTCTGTTGACTAATGAGTTTGCCGACCACTGTCCTAGGGTGATTCTTCCCTGCTCCCCAATGGAGCCACCCTCTCCTCACCCAAGGACCAGGCTGCTGTACAGAGTGCATATCTGCCCTGACGTGACCCGTGAGACTCTTCTCTACGGTGCTGAGGCTGAGAGCCACTGGAAACTAGTTCTGTCTCATGGCAAGGACTCCATGTTACAACACCTGGAAGCTATCAGTGGCCATATTTTCTGTCTTGTGGACCAAACGAGTCTGTGGTGAGAGGAAGGAGTGAAACTGACCTACAGCAGGAATGGAAAATGAGGGCTTGAAGAAGTGTTCATGGTTCACAGACCCCAGTTCCAGTTGTCACTCATGCCCACCTGCATCACCGCCCCTGCTGACCTACTGAACTCCCACTTAGATTCTGTGAGTTGCTCCAGGACCCTTTGGTAAGTAAAGATCACTTCTGCTGATGGTCATGTGAGCTGGGCTTCTGTACTTGCAAGCAAAAGAACAAAGATGTGCTCCCCAACTCCTTGGTCCTCTATCTCCTCTCCTGGTCTTAACTCACAGGCTTTCCCATCCCACACTTTCGTACATTCTCTACACCTAAAAAGTTCCAAAGCTGTTCCTTTTTTCCTTTTGCTTTTAAAAAATGTTTTCTCAACCATAACGTTTATTGTGTGGTCTCATTGTGTTGGGGTACGAAGGTGAAATAGTTTTCTAACAGTTACCCCTCTTGCCCAACTGGATGGCAGGACTCTTCAGGACATCATGGCCATGCTGTCCCCAGTCCTGTCCCCTGGTCCCCTGCCATTCCCATCTGTTAGAATAGCTCCCGTCAGTAATCCAGTCAGCCTCACCTCTGCTCAGAGCTGGGGCTGGCCTTCCCCTCTCATTTCAATGGTTCTCTGGGACTGGGGACCAGGAGAGGGGCAGGAGTCTCTCAAGACTGTCCTCTCCTGGGTAGATCCTCATTGCTCTCTGGCTACTCTGACTGTCCTTTGTTCAAAAGCTGAGTCCCACTGGAGGGCCTGTGCCTTCTCTGAAGCTCCGGAGTGAGTACCTCTCCCTCCGGCAGGCAGCACTGCAGCTGACCCGGGGCTCTCCCCTGCAGTGTTCTCTCTCCCTGCGGCTGTCTCCTATTCCCCCTCCCCTATGCAGGCAGCTCAAGGCATACCCCAAAGTCCACAGGGGAAGCACACACTCACCACGCTTGTCTTGCCTTATAAGAAATTCTCCGTGACTTCAGGGAGGAAAAGCACCCCCTTCTCACCACAAAGAGAAGAGAGAGCAGCTTCTGCCACAAACAGTGCACCCCTTCCCATATCCCTACTGCTCTTACACTCACTATGGGGTATGGTGGTTGAGGGCAGAGAGCCAGTGCAGCTCCCCTTCAAGCCCTACAGAAGGGACATTTACGACTCTCTGAATGTAGGGACATGTGCTTAGGTTTGGGCCTTAGCCACACAGCAGAACAGGAGGGAAAGGCTGTGCTTGGGGCAGGGCTCGCCTCCCTCCCAGATCCCTGAGCTATCAAACAGCAGGGGAAGCTCATTCCCATGCTGGGGTACTGGGGTCTGTGGGAAATGTGCCAGGTCCAGACCCAGGGCTGACTCACAGCTCCAGTTTCTAAGAAAGAAAGCCCAATACCAGAAGAGCAAGCAGATGAGACGCTGGCAGTCCTTGCCTACTGCCTCCCTGGCTTTGGAGGGCAAAGGGTTGGACATGAGCTTGCAGAGAATGCTGCCCAGCCCTGGCAATGCTGTGGACCAACAGCATATGGGAAGGAGCTGATGGGCAGCACATGGTCAGTAGGCCAAGCAGATAACTGGGGGAGCGCTCCCCAACTTAGCTTCTCCCTGCTTCCTCATTTCTCCTATCCTGATAGGATGGGTGCAAGTCTTGCCATGGCAACATCAGTTACCAAGAGAATCAGCCTGGCATAGAGCTGGTCCAGTGCAGCAGCAAGGGCCCCCACTGGTCCTAGCTAGATCCCCCAACTAGATCCTTGAGAAAGAAGAGCAGCACACACACATGCACAAACATTACCACACGTGCATGCACATGTATGCATTCACATGCATGCACATGTGCACAGATATTACATGTTCACACACATGCACGCACACCCTGCAGCCAGCTAGACCCATGAGTCAGCTCTGTAGATGGTGGGGGGGATACATGTCATAGGCAATTTGTGTCCACCACCAACAGGTGATATGAATTTGCATTAACCAGTCCTTCAGCCTAATATATGACAAGACAACTGGGGAAACATCCAGATGGAGGGTGAGCTAAAGAGAATCCACTTGGGGGACAAGAATAAGAGTTTACACACCTGCACCCACCCACATGCACACATGTACAACATACTTGCAAACACATGAAAGGGGGTGTCACTGAAAAGACTGTATCATGGAGGGAGAAGGATGTGCCTCCAAAAGGGCAGAGAAAAAGAATCCCTTTGAAAAAGATTGATCTCAGTCACACAACTCCCAGGCCACATCTGCTTTGTCCTTGCTTCATTTCATTAAAACGGGGACTCTGAAAAAGGAGAGTTGAGGAAATCAGATGGAAAGAGTGCAATGAGAAGGCTGCTGGCTACAGGGCCGGCAGACATGGCCAGCAACCCATGCAAGAGAAAGTCTGGAGGAAACTAGAAATCCCGCCACACCTTCCACACTGCCTTTGACAGTGAAGCCCAGGAAACCACAGGAAACTGACCTGGGAATGTGAAGGGCAGCTGGGGGCTCTCTGAGGACACCCAGGGGAAGCCCAAAGGAGAAAACTCTGGGGAGAGAGCATCGTAGACCACAGGGCCCAGTGAGGAAACCAAACAAATGAAGCAAAGCAATAATCAGGAAGAAGGGAGGAGACAACACTTCCAAGCTGATGAAAACACTGAGCCTGTCAAGTTCCAAGGTTCCTTGGTGTCTACATCAAATTAATACAAAGCAACAAATATTGAGAAATAGCAGGCAGGCCTTTTGTCCGTTTTTAGGGTAAAGAAATAATTCTATAAGCACCCATACAGAAGGAAAAAATCTACATTTCTGAAAAGGTATAATTGGAAGAGACATTCCAGGGAATGTTGGGAAGAGCTTATGATAGGAGGAAAGTTTCTGTCATAAAATGAACTTGGGAAATGTTGAATGAAGAAAAAAGACAAAATCTTATCCTGAGGCTTTTCTGGGGCTTTTAAAGTGTTCATTGTTAAATCAGTGATATCGGCAAGCATAGGTTTCCATCTTTATTTGACGATGAACCCCTTTCCCATCTGTGCACTCTGCTCAAAGCTCTCCATGGAATGCACTGGGGAACACTTTTGCACAGAAGTTTCAGAGGTCACAGTGTCACCTAAAATGTCAACAATCTGCAGGGGCATCTGGGCATGAAGATAACAGAAAGACTTCCCTAAAGCCAGAACATGGAGCACATGCCATGTGTGGCTCCACCTTTCATGGGGGACATGCTTAGGAACGTACTCTTCAGCAAGCAGGAGAGCATCAAATAAGCAAAATCATAATCAACAGAAAACCAGTACAGGAGGAGGTTGTTGTAATAAAAGACCTGAGAGTGACTGTTAAAACCCTGTTAGACATGACACCACACATGGCACCCTTCCCTGCCTAGCCCCGGCCCCAGGAGCGGATCCAACAGACCACACTCATCCCTCAGGTTCCCTGGTGGAGTTCTGGGCTAGAGATGGGAGGCTGGGCAGAAAGAAAAGCTAGGTTCCCCTCCTGCTCCCTCCCTGCCATCATGCCCTCTCTCTGGCTCTCACCTGTACCTACTCTCCAAGTTCCAGCTCTCTCTGGGTTCCCGTCACAGCTCCTGTCCGTACAGCTTGGGGGGGATGGGAATGGCTTCTCATTATTGCCCATCCCATGCCTTACCATCACCCCTCACATTAGCCACAATTCTGTGAGAAGACATTAACGTCTCGTCTCTTTATCTAAACTATCTCAGGTGAAGGTTTCCTTCCAGGAACCTGACTCACACACACCTCAACTCATTTTGTAAAGTTAGAATAACCCTGAAAAGTGGCACAAAGACAGACAGAATGAATGGGTGATTCATACGTTGGTTTCATTTGTACAGATGTAAAGCCCTAACACAAATTTAATCAGATCAAGTCCAGAGTGAGTCTGACAGTGTACGAAAGGAACGCTCCGGAGCAAGCATTCCTGGAAGGCATGGATGACACTACTTCACAACTGTAGTAAACTGATTCACCACAGCAACAGGTCAAACGAGAAAAAGAGCATTTTACAGGCTGAATCAGTGTTTGGGAAATGCCAACAACCATGTGTGGTTTTCTTTTAAAGAGTTCTAGTGACCTTTAAATGGAAGTATACTTATTTCACATGATAAAAAAAAAAAAGATTAACTCAAAGCCATATCCAACACCAAAAGCACCCCACTGACTATGGGAACAAGACAAAGATTTCTTCTGTATTCTTAGTCAACATTGTCCTAAAGATCCTAGCTAATAAAGTTAGACAGAAAATATATATATAAAAGGAGAACAAACTATAATTATTTGGGATATAATTATCTTCTTACAAAAACTAGGAAAAGATCCTTTTCAGCAGGAACCACCATTTTCCATTAATTGCCAAAGTGACTAACACAAGTAGAAGGAGGAAAGGTGCCCACTATCTGTTCTCTGAGCCTTTTAGAAAACATGGAGTTGTCCTTTTGGCCACACACATGCAAATCTACAAGAAAGATGATGGTGCCTGAACAGATGGTGGTGCAGTGGATAGAGCATTGGCCTAGGACACTGAAGACTCAGGCTCAAAACCCTGAGGTCACTGGCTTGAGTGCAGGCTCATCTGGCTTGAGCATGGGCTCACCGGCTTGAGTATAGGGTCATTGGCTTGAGTGTGGGATCATAGACAATTCTCTGGCTCGAGCCCAAAGTTGGTAGCTTGAGCAAGGGGTTGCTGGCTTGGCTAGAGCCCCCCAACCCCCAGTCAAGGTACATAGGAGAAGCAATCAATTAACAACTAAAAGTGCCACAACTACAAGTTGATGCTTCTCATCTCTCTCCCTGTCTGTCTCTGTCTCTGTCTCTCTCATACACACACACAAACACACACACACACATACACATGCACAGAGAGTCAAAGAATATAAACAGGAAGTTTATCACTCCTTTATTTATTCACAAATTATTTACCGAATGCCTCTTGGTACTTGGGACATAGTGGTGAACAAGACAAGAGGGTGCCTTGGAGCTTACACTCTAGCGGGGAGAGACAGACGTTAACGAATAAGTAAACTATGGCATATTTCAGAAGGTGATACATGCTACTGGTAAAAAGAAAAAGAGTAAGATCAGGAATGGAGGGGGAATCTCATTGAAAAGGTGACATTTGAGCAAAGCCTTGAACAAGTTCAAGGAGCTGTCCACAGCAGGTTGTGGTGGTGGTGGTGGAGGTGCAGGTGGTAGAGGTACAGGTGGTGGAGATGCAGGTGCAGGTGGTGGAGGTACAGGTGGTGGTGGTGGTGGTGGTGGTGGTGCAGGTGGTAGAGGTGCAGGTGGTAGAGGTGCAGGTGCAGGTGGTGGTGGTGGTAGAGGTGCAGGTGGTGGTGCAGGTGGTAGAGGTGCAGGTGGTGGTGGTGGTGGTGGTGGAGGTGCAGGTGGTGGTGGTGGTGGTGGTGGTGGTAGAGGTGCAGGTGGTGGTGGTGATGGAGGTGCAGGTGGTGGTGGTGGTGGTAGAGGTGCAGGTGGTGGTGGTGATGGAGGTGCAGGTGGTGGTGGTGGTGGTGGTGGTGGTGGAGGTGCAGGTGGTGGTGGTGGTGGTGGTGGTGGTGGTGGAGGTGCAGGTGGTGGTGGTGGTGGTGGTGGTGGTGGAGGTGCAGGTGGTGGTGGTGGTGGTGGTGGTGGTGGAGGTGCAGGTGCAGGTGGTGGTGGTGGTGGTGGTGGTGGTGCAGGTGGTAGAGGTGTAGGTGGTGGTAGTGGTGGAAGTGCAGGTGGTGGTGGTGGTGGTGGTGGTGGTGGAGGTGCAGGTGGTGGTGGTGGTGGTGGTGGTGGAGGTGCAGGTGGTAGTGGTGGTGGTGGTGGTGTTGGAGGTGCAGGTGCAGGTGGTGGTGGTGGTGGTGGTGGTGGTGGTGGTGGTGGTGGTGGTGGTGCAGGTGGTAGAGGTGTAGGTGGTGGTGGTGGTGGAAGTGCAGGTACAGGTGGTGGTGGTGGTGGTGGTGGAGGTGCAGGTGGTGGTGGTGGAGGTGTAGGTGGTAGTGGTGGTAGAGGTGCAGGTGATAGAGGTGCAGGTGGTGGTGGTGGTAGAGGTGCAGGTGATAGAGGTGCAGGTGGTGGTGGTGGTAGAGGTGCAGGTGCGGGTAGAGGTGCAGGTGGTGGTGGTGGAGGTGCAGGTGCAGGTGGTTGTGGTGGTAGAGGTGCAGGTGATAGAGGTGCAAGTGGTGGTGGTGGTGGTGGAGGTGCAGGTGGTGGTAGAGGTGGTGGTGGTGGTGCAGGTGCAGGTGTTGGAAGTGGAGATGGGAGGTGGGCGGTGTTGCAACAGCTCTGGTGTGCTAAAGTGATAGAGGGAAGCCAGTGTGGCTGGAGCAGAGAGAGTAAGAGGTGAGTTGGTAAGGACCCTGCAGGCCACTAGAAGGGCTTGGGCTTTTATTCCCAGCAAAATGGGGAACCACTGCTGTGTTTTGAGCAGAAGAATGAAATTGCAACTTCTGTCTTAAAAGGATCGTTGTGGCCACTTTCTTAAAAATAGACTTCATATGTACAAACCTAGAAGCAGGAAAACATTTGGGAGGTCAATGAACACAAGATGAAGTGATACTTAAATCTGACATACGGGTTCTGGTCAAGATGGCAGCATAGATAAACATGGTACTCAAACCCTCCCATACCACTCAAATTACAACTCAACTAATGAACAGGCATCATCCAGAACTGCCTAAAATCAAGCTAAAGGGAAATCCTACAACTACGGATTTAAAGAAGCCAGCCACATCGAGATTGGTATGAGGGGCAGAGACACAGAATGGGGTGGCCTCGCACACACCTGTGGTAGGTAAATATCATGAGGGATATCTCAGCTGCAGAGGACCCACACAGGACCCCCATAAGAAGCAAGGAGTCCCAGCCCCACTCCAGAATCCCCAGCCCAGGGTTCCAGTGCCAGGAAGAGAAGCCAGTGGGAATTGTGACTGAGTGAGACAGAAAGCTGCTGGAGTCCCAGGCAGTTGCTCTTAAAGGGCCCACACATGAATTTATTTGGATGCACTCCCTCTGAACTCCAGAGTGGGGGCAAAAGTTTGAAAGGAACCATGGATATACAAGGAGGAACTGAATTTTCTGGCATCAATTGAGAGCTGGGGGGGAGGGCAGCTTTCTGCCAGGCAGAAGTGCTGGCAGAGGCTACTGTCCTTTTCTGAGCCCTCCCCCCAACAAATGAGTCTCCATCAACCTGACTCACACTGTTCACCCCACCCTGGTGATTCCCTGAGACCTTGCTCCACACAACTGTGGGCATATCGAATCCATTTCCAGTGGCTTTTCCATACAACTGGCCTCTCTTGACTCATGCTTTGGACTTTCCTAAAATCTCTCAAACAGCAGCATCTGGCATTTGTGCACCCCATGCCTCTTGCTAAGTGGCCTCAGGCCCAGCACTAGTGGCGGCTGGACTTGGTTCACAGCTTGGACTCTCCTGTGCACCTTCAAGCCCAGTATAGGTAGCAGTCATCTGCACATAGCTCTGTGTCTCATGCTGGGTGGCCCCAGGTATGGTGCAGGCAGTGGCTGACCTTGAACCTTCTGGGAAGCCCCAACACCAGTGCATTCAATAGACAGCTCAGACCACACCAGAATACAACCACCTCTACAAGTGACACACTCAAGGGGCAGACTCAGTAAGCACCAAAGCCTCAATGACACAAGTCCTGCTCTGTAGGGTCAATTACTTCACGGCAGCTCCTCTGCTGTAGTAGCAGTTGGTCCTTGCAGCTGATTGGCTTGGGGGTTAATCCCTCCCAGAGATGAAAAGAGCAATCAAGACTCAACTACAACAGGACAGTGCACACAGTCCACATAGGGCCACACTTGGAGTGCCAGCTTGAGTGACTGGGGAGGCTGTGCCACTGGGCCCTCCAAGATGCCTACTACATAAGGCCACTGTGTCAAGTCAGGGAGGCATAGCAGCTCTACCTTATACATAAAAACAAACATAGGGAAGCAGCCAAAATGCAAAGATAAAGAAACATGTCACAAATGAAAGAAAAGGAGAAATCTCCAGAAAGAGAATTAAATGAAATGGAGACAAGCAAACTACCAGATACAGAGTTCAAAATGATGGTTATAAGGATGCCCAGGGAACTTAGTGAGAACTTCAACAGCATAAAAAAGGATATAGAAACCATAAAAAAGAACTATTCAGAAACGAAGGATACACTAACTGAAATGAGGAATAATTTCCAGGGAATCAACAGTAGAGTAGATGATGCCAAGAATCAAATCAGCACTTTGGAATATATGGAAGCAAAAAATCATCCAATCAGAATAGCAAAACAATATGCCAAGGTTTCAGGTTTGATCCTTGGTCAGGGCACCCATTAAAAAAGAAAGAAAAATAAAAAGTGAACCCAAAGAGGCCCACACCAAGACATATCCTAATTAAAATGCAAAAGGTTAAAGACAAAGAGAGAATCTTAAAAGCACTAAGAGAAAAGCAGTTAGTTACCTACGAGGAAGCTCCCATAAGACTGTCAGCTGATTTCTCAACAGAAACTTTGGAGGCCAGAAAGAAGTGGCACGAAATATTCAAAGTGACATAAAAGGCAAAGACCTACAACCAAGATTAATCTACCCAGCAAAGCTATCATTTAGAATCAAAGGACAGATAAAGAGCTTCCCAGACAAGAAAAAGATAAAGAGTTCATCACCACCAAACCAGTATTACATGAAATGTTAAAGGGTCTCCTTTACAAAGGAAAAAAAAAGATTAAAAATATGAACTATAAAACAGCAATAAATATATCTCTATCAACAATTGAATCTAAAAATCAAAATAAGCAGAACAGAAACAGACTCATAGACACAGAGAACATTTTGACAGTTTCTAGAGAATTAAAAGTACAAATTGGTTGTTACAGAATAGTCACAGTTATGTCAAGTACAACACAGGGAACATAGTCAGTAATATTCCAATAACTATGTTTGGTGTCAGATGGGAGTGGGATTTATTGGGATGATCACTTAGTAGGTTAGGTGATGTCTGATCACTGGGGTGTACACCTGAAACTCATATGTCAATTGAAAAATAAAAAATTACTTAAAACAAAACTTAACATGCTAAGAATATCACACTTTTTGTGACTGCTTTGCTGGAGCAACTTGGAATCTATGGTTTTAGTAAATGAGATATCTATGTAAAATAAAACTGTTAGATTTTCAGAAAAACTAAGTGCTCCTCCTCACAGGTAATCAAAGATATGCAACTAAGAAAAGTATTAACTTATTTTTAACTATTCAATGTTTAGTTTCCTTTTAAGAAGAGAGCACCCAGTGTTGACAAGGGCAAGCGCACTTCAGGTGGATAAATAGAGACCATTTTTTTGGCAACCAATACCAAAAACTCAGAAATATTCAAACCCTTTCACCAGAAATCCAGCTTACAACAAATTAACATAAGGGACTAATGATGACTGGTGTTTATTGAGTGTTTGTATGCACCAGACTCTGTACTAAATACACCCCTAATGTCACTTCATTTATTTATTTATTTTTAATTAAGTGAGAGGCAGGGAGGCAAAGAGACAGACTCCCACATGCACCCTGACCAGGATCCACCTGGCAATCCCTGTCTGGAGTTGATGCTCTACTCGTCTGGGGCCGCTGCTCAATTGCTTGGCAACCAAGCTATTTTAGCACCTGAGGCGAGGCCATAGAGCCATCCTCAGTGCCCAGGGACACTTGCTAGAACCATTCAAGCCATGGCTGCAGGAGGGGAAGAGAGAGAGAGTAAGAGAGAGAGAAGGGGAAAGGGTGGAGAAGCAGATGGTCG
Source organism: Saccopteryx leptura (assembly GCF_036850995.1). NCBI lineage: Eukaryota > Metazoa > Chordata > Mammalia > Chiroptera > Emballonuridae > Saccopteryx > Saccopteryx leptura. The sequence continues at coordinate 127,568,800 of NC_089508.1, forward strand.
CTTCTCCTGTGTGTCCTGACCAGGAATTGAACCTGGGACTTCCACATGCTGGGCTGATGCTCTGCTGCTGAGCCAAACGGCCAGGGCTCACGCATTTAAATCCTTGTCATTGTTTCCATTCTACAGAAAGAAAATTGGCACAAGTTGCAGAGCTCACAGATAAGGGTCCGAACCATACCCAGGCCCTCTGGGGCAGCCACATAACAGAGGTGGACACGAAGACCTGTATCCAGGAGGATTAATCCAGTACCATTTATAAGAGCAAAGAAAGTAAAACCAAAGGGAGGTTTTGATTAAATTATGACTTATCATCCATATAACTCAGTCATTTAAAGTCTTGTTGAAGAAAAAACAGTTTTCAATACAGAATGGCGAGGAACTCCCGTTAGAAGGTGCAAGCGGCTGGGAAGTTCCACTTTGTCCTTTAGGCCGCCATTCCACAGGTTGTGTCCACTGTGAAATCACTCACGGAGCGTACACATTGTGTACATTTCTGCGTGTGTGTCACTATATGTTTTGTAAGTTGCCAGATTCTTTTCCTCCCAGGGGGACACAAAGAAATTCTGTACAGCAGACTTTTCTGTTCTCGGGTCAGAGAAGCTCCCAGAGTCCCTCTTGGTCCTGTAGACAGAGGCCGCAGCCAGTGACTGCTCCATGGCGGGCGTGGGGGTTGGGGGTTGGGTGTGCTACCAAGCTTTTGTGGTCAGAGAAAGTGTGGTCCTTCCAACACCACAGGAAGGAAGTGGCTGGCCTCCTGGACAGATGGAAATATGCAGCCCCATCTCGGTACCTTCCCCTCTCAACCACTGGGGCGAGAGGCCTTGACTTAGATCTGGGTTCTCCCCATCAGGGTGAAACTGAAGATCTGACTGTTGGCTCAGGACCCAGGTCCAGACCTGGAGAACCTGGAGAATGGGAGGTCTCACTGGGGGAGGGGCTGAGGCAGGAACCCTGTCTGTGCTGGCACCCACTGCCCAGAGAGTGGGCATGGAGCAGAACAAAGCCTGGGCGCCTCCGTACCTGGGGAGGCAGTTAGCTCCTGGGATCAAGATGAGTAACAGAAAGAGAAGTAGGTCATGACAGTTACACTTCCTATCCCATATTCTACATTTCTTATCATTCAGAACTGCCTTCAAAGAAACACCCTTCAAATAGAACGTCAGTGTCAGATGCAGGGCCTCAGAAGTTCACTGGAGCACAGGGTCCTGGGGCAGAGCTGCGTGCTGGTGGAGACAGCCTGGGCCCCAGCCCTTGGCAGGCTCAGCTGTCAACACTGGCCCTGAGGGCCACACTCCTTCCACTGCCCATTTCTACCCTCACTCAGACCACTCACTGCCCCCCACCAGAGGGACAGAAGCAAAACTGAATGTGTCCCACAAAAAGGGGAGAAAGCAAGCCACATCGCAAAGGTGACACCAGCAAAGTCACAGATGGTCAGGGACAGGTGGACTGACAGACACAGAAGAAAACAGAAATACCTCTCAAAGGTCACAGAGAGGCAGTACCAGGTCTCTGCTTCCACTCAGGACTCACCCGTCAACTCCTTCTGTTCCCCTGTGTCCCCCACACCAGCCTGCGAGCTCTCTGGGAACCAGACAGGTCTGCTTCTCCTTGTGAATCCTGCCGCCAACCAGGTGCCCTGGGGACTCATTGACAGAGGAGGTGAGTGGACAGGTAAAGGGATAACTGGGAGAAACACCAACAAAAAGATGGGATGAGAAAGATGTGGAAGAACAGAAATTGTGATACCTGGAAAGGGAGACAGACGGAGAAAATGAATGGATGGATGAATGGATGAATGGAAAGATGCAGGAGTGTCCTGAAAACAAAATTAGAGAGACCCAAAAAGAAAGTTAAATACAGGCCCTGGCCGGTTGGCTCAGTGGTAGAGCGTCGGCCTGGCGTGCAGAAGTCCCGGGTTCGATTCCCGGCCAGGGCACACAGGAGAAGCACCCATCTGCTTCTCCACCCCTCCCCCTCTCCTTCCTCTCTGTCTCTCTTCCCCTCCCTCAGCAGAGGCTCCATTGGAGCAAAGATGGCCCAGGCGCTGGGGATGGCTCCACGGCCTCTGCCCCAGGCGTGACGCCAGAGGGGCAGAGCGTCGCCCCCTGGTGGGCAGAGCGTCGCCCCCTGGTGGGCGTACTGGGTGGATCCCGGTCAGGCGCATGCGGGAGTCTGTCTGACTGTCTCTCCCCGTTTCCGGCTTCAGAAAAATACAGAAAAAAAAAAAAAAGAAAGTTAAATACAGAAGCAGGACAACAAAAGCAGAGGGAGGGGGGAGCATGGAGAGAACAGCCTTTCCTTAGAGTCAGAGGGCTCCTGCCTCGGTTTCCCTGCTAGCTCTCCAGGGTTAGCCCGGCTATACCCTCAGGGACTGAGCATCCTGCTCGGTCTTGCCAGCGCTCTCCTTTGGGCAGAGGACTGCTACCTCCTCCTCCCCACTGCACATCGGCAGAGGTCCACCTCACTTCTTGGACATAAAGGGCTCTCCCACTCAGAAGGCCCAGCCAACACCTTTAGCCAAATGCCTCTCACAAGGAGGGGCCCAGAATGAGATGCCCTCCTCTCCATCCTGCAATGATGACCCTCTCCTGCCGCTGCCAGCCCCCAGGGGCTGGAAGGGGTAGGGATGGGAAAAAGGAATGTACCACTCAGCAGGCCCCAATGCCATGGCTGCCTCTTGGGAGGGGGAGAAACTCAGGAGGGGAAGAAGCTGGCTGCACTGGGGTTGAGGGGCAGAAGGGGCTTCCTGCCTCCAGGAAGCCCTGCCTTGGCGCCAAGACTGTTCTGTCAGCACTGGTATTTCCAAAGCACCAAAAACCATGGGGAAGGGCCCAGAGAGGCCCCTGCTGGGAGGAAAAACTGAGTGGGAGGTGGTCAGAGCCACCAAACTCCCCTGGGTCCTAGAGAGGGGTGGGTTCCTTCACTTCCCCCCTCACCCCATCTGTCTCTGACCTAACCTCCCCCACTTCTGGCTTCTCTGAAGTTCCAACCCTGAGGAGGGACACTTCCAAGCCAAAGGGCCCCAGCCCCCAGCATGGGCCCCTCCAGGCTGCCTGGGATTGGGGGACTGAAGTCCCCCTGCCTCCCCCACCATTGTACCAGATGTGGCTGCAGGGGAGGGGTGGGCACAGGGCCCAGCTGGCAGTGGTCACTCGGTGGTCCTCTCCCTGCCGAGTCAGTGGATTCTGTGCCAGCTGCCAGGCCTCCTCACTCAGCACTTCCTCCAGCTGGCTTTCCAGAGCGGCTGGGGCTTCCATCCCAGTTCAGCACAAACACTGTCCATGGCCTTTCCTGCACCTCCTACCCAGGTGCCAGGGCCTGGGCTCAACAGTCAGGGATTACAGGAGAAATGGAATGCCCAGCCACACCCAGTGTGACAAACAGTAGGGCAGGGGTCCCTTCCCAACCACAGAAACATTCCAACCCACAGAGGATCTCCTGTTCCTTTCCTCTGCAGAGCAGTGGCTCCCACCCCTTCTCAGCCCCCCACATGCTCTGCTGCTCAGGCCTAATGCCTCCCTGCTCCCCCACAGATTTTCCAGAGCCTGGACGCATTTCTATCACAGGGCAAGAGACACAGACCACTCCATCGGAGCCACAGCATCAGAACAGCCCAGCCCAGAGCCGAGTGCACAGCCTAGCAGAGTCATGCGTAATCAACAAGCTCTTAAAGCCCTGTGTCACTGGCCCTCCTAGGTCCCTTAAGACTGGTTCCTAGTGCCAAAGACTGGCAGCAAGCCTCAACCACATGGCTGGGTCTTAAAAATGCTGGTGTGAACCCTGGACTACAGGGACAAGGCCTCCAGAGGAGCTGCCTGTCAGCTTCACCCCCAGACAGCTCAGGCCCTGCCCAGCCTAGGGACTCAAAGCCCTCATTTGACCCAGGGTCTATGCCCTCTGCAGCTTGCCTGGGTCTCACTCAGTCCCCCACTCTGCAGGCCCCTATAGAATGGTGCCAGGATGACTCCAGCTACTGAACCCCCCCCCCCTCCCCACACACACACACACACCCAGCTCACAGAGCTGCTGGGCCCGGTCAGCCACTGCTTGAGACCCAAACTGAAGGAAGAAGGAAGTCAGAGGGAGGGAATGCAGAGAAAGAAAGAGGACAGGCCCCTGGGGAGGTGCTGGCCTTGCATGAAGACAGGTAAGAACAGGAAAGGGACAAAGAAAATAGGAGGGGGGGCACAACCTGGGGAGATAAACCCCTCTCTTCTCTTACAATCCAGAGAAAAGAAACAGGACAGTGGCCCCAGCCTAGCACCATACTGGGTACTTGTCACAATCCTCTCATTTATTCTCCTCAATATGCCATGAGAAAGGTATTATGTCCAGGTTGTAAATGAAGACTCTGAAACTCTGACATCTGCACTGGTTTCCCAGGGCAGAGGCCTGGCCAGGTCAGGACCCTAGCTCAGTCATCCTGGGGACCCCAGGTCTCCAGTCTCAGCAGGGGGGCTGGCAAAGCCATAGCCCTGGCCCTAGGAGCCTGTGCAGAGGCCCAAGCTATGTTCAGAGCAGTTTATTCAAACAGAGCCTAACAGGAAACTTGGCTTCTCTGACTCACTCGGATTCGACCTTACTAAGAAAAAAGAAAGAGGAGCAGGAGCCAGCACAGAGTAGGGTTTCATGCCAAGAGCTGGCTCAGAGTTAGAAGCCTTCTGAGCACAATGGCCCATGTCCTGGTCTCCCCATGGCTGGAAAGCCCTGAGGCAGTCCCTGCCTCCTGCCTGGCTTGAGAAGAGGGGTTCTGCCTTCTCCACTCTAAGCCAGTGAGGCTCTCCTACCTCTGTATTCCCTCCATTTCTCCCCTTCCCTTCCCCTCCTGCCTGGGAGTACCCTGAGGCCTGTTTCCACTTCACCTCCTTCTCTCCTGGCGCTGCTGCCCATCTGGCTGTCGGGAGGGCCCTACAGGACCCTGGGGATTCCAAGCAGCTGAGGACAACACTGCAGGGGGCAGGCAGGAGGGAAGGAAGCTTAACCCTCCAGGTCCTGGTGGTCCTATGTAAGCTGGCTCTGCATCTGGCTCTTGATGTCCTGAGCCAGACCAGTTGCTCCTTGCATGAGTCCTATATGGAGTCTGAAACCAAACCCCATACCAGGGAGCTGAGAGACCAGTGTTGAATGGTTGCTGGCTAGGTTATGATAGAGGATAGGTTATGATATGATACGTCTATTTAAAGGATAGACAGGTGCCCTGAGTCACCTGAACCAGACCTCGTCCTAAAGCACAGTATGTCGGGTGAACAAATGCTGGCCACGGGGCAAGGGTTCAGAGTATCTGAGGAATGTCCATTCTGGCAATCTCCTCCCAAGGCAGATGGACTCCAGGAGTTCCCAAAGCAGAAGGGCAATCTTCAGGAACCAGGTTAAAGGCAGGGTCTTCCTACCTAGTCTACAAGCACTGGAGGGGATTTCTGCTCTCCTGTTCCCGGAAGCAAGGGGAGGCATTCTGAGTGTGAGTTCTTAGATAACCAAGTGTTCAAACAGGACTAGGCCTACTCTCTTGAATCCCCCATTCTGCTGTTCTAAGTTATAGCACCCAATACTCTGAATGACCCCCATCCCATAGCAGACAGTTTCATGGTACCCACTCAGGATATTTCTAGGCTATGTTGACTCAAGAGATATGGAAGAGAAACCACACGTTATGAGTAGGAAGTTGGTCTCTCTTAGGATTTCACAAGTTCTACTCAGAAAAGGAGCACATACCCATTATACAGATCAGAAGGGTAAGGCCCAGAGGTATGCTAGCAGAGAAAAAGCTGAAGCTCCAGCCCCTTTGTATTCAGGCCCAAGGAACTAAGTGGTCAATGGGGTCCAGAATTAGAGCGCGGTTCAGCTGGGGCACATCTCCCCAAAAAGGTCCATCAGCAAGGAAGGTGTCTCTCAGCACTGGCTTTGGGGAATGGGAGCCCAGGGATCCTGGTGAGAGACTGGAGTGGATAGGATCACTCAAGCCCACACAAGAAGCAGCAAATAAGGTGGAGACCAGGGAGCCTGGGTCCAAAGCAGAGAGAAATGGCCAAAGGGCCTGCAGACCCTCCAGCCCAGTTCTGCCTGCCTGAGTTCCCAGAGGCCCCAATCTACTCCAGGTTTCATTTCCTTCCTCAGAGGCAGGTCTGCGGCTTGGCCGCTTGGCCAGGAGCTCCAGGGACTGAGGGAGCAGGGCAGCTGTGGGACAGGCCACATAGCTAAAACCCGGCGGGCCATAGGGCCCTGCGGAGGAGACCCCAGCAGGCGGACCAGGCTGCCCAAAACCTCCTAACACTCGGAGCCTGTTGCTTATTCATTCAGAGTTGGGAAGCGCCAGCCCTCGAAGCCAGCCAGTGCAAGGCTGCCCGTGTAAGGTCCCCAGGCGGTCCTGCCCGGTGCCCTGCAGAGAGCCTAGCGCAGCCCTGGGCACCGCCTCTGCTCTGCCCTGACCCCTTGGCCTCGAAATGCTGTCATCTGAGGAGCCCTCCCGCTTGGACCTAGGCCAGGATGGACAAAGCTAGAGCTGAGGCAGGCAAGGAGCCATCCTGTCCTCGAGGCCGTGGGAAGAGAAGCACGCACACGGGGTCACTCCTGAGAGCCTCTCGGTCCACCAGGCCTCTGCAGAGGGGCCACCATGGCTCGGGCCCCAGTCGGCTGGCAGGTGGGGGCCCTGGTGTGGGGCGCTTGCTTCTGCGTCCTGGTGCGCGGGCAACAGGCCCAGCCAGGGCAGGGCCCGGACCCGGCACGCTGGCAGCAGCTGATCCAATGGGAGAACAACGGGCAGGTGTACAGCCTGCTCAACTCGGGCTCCGAGTACCTGCCCGCCGGGGCTCCGCACGCCGAGAGTAGCTCCCGGGTGCTACTGGCGGGCGCCCCCCAGACCCCGCAGCGGCGCAGCCAAGGGGGACCCCGGCGGAGGCAGGCCCCGTCCCTGCCCGGGCGCGTGGGCTCGGACACGGTGCGCGGCCAAGCGCGGCACCCGTTCGGCTTCGGCCAGGTGCCCGACAACTGGCGCGAGGTGGCCGTCGGGGACAGCAGCGGCATGGCTCGGGCCCGCACCTCGGTCACCCAGCACGGGGGCTCGTCCTCCTCAGTCTCGGCCTCGGCCTTCGCCACCACCTACCGCCAGCCGCCCTCCTACCCGCAGCAGTTCCCCTACCCGCAGGCGCCTTTCGTCAGCCAGTATGAGCACTACGAGCCGGCGGCGCGGACCTACGACCAGGGATACGTGTACTACCGCAGCGGGGGCGCTGGGGCGGCGGCCGTGGCCGCGGCCGGGGTCGTGTACCCGTTCCAGCCGCGCGCGCGCTACGAGGAGTACGGCGGCGGCGAGGAGCAGCCCGAGTACCCGGCGCAGGGCTTCTACCCGGCCCCGGAGAGGCCCTACGCGCCGCCCCCGCCGCCGCCGCCGCCGCCCGCCGACGGCCTGGACCGCCGCTACTCGCACAGCCTGTACCACGAGGGCGCCGCGGGCGCCGAGCAGGCGCAGGCCCAGCCCGATCTCGGCCCCGGCCCCGACGCGGTGCCGGCCGCCGGCACTGCCTACGGGGGCGACGCCCGCCTTGGCTGGTACCCGCCCTATGCCAACGTTCCTCCCGAGGCCTACGTCCCGCCCAGGGCCGTGGAGCCACAGCCCCCGTTCCGCGTGCTGGAGCCGCCCTACCTGCCCGTCCGCAGCTCCGACGCGCCCCCGCCGGTGGCCGAGCGCGGCGGCACGCAGCACGGCCGCCTCAGCGTGGGCAGCGTGTACCGGCCCACCCAGAACGGCCGCGGTGAGTTCGGCTCCCATTCCCCCACGTCCCGCGCTTTGTCTTCCGGGTCCCTGGGGAACCGCTCCGTATGCCCAGACCCTCCGTCCTTTACCAAAGGCCTTCCCGGAGCAGCTCAGGAAGCCCCCCTCCCCCAGGTCAACAACCCGGGTGCATACCACTTTCCAGCTACGAATGCATACATCATCAGTGCCAGGCCTGGGCTCTGGCCCTGGCTTGAGAGGCAGGAGGTGGAGGGACTGGCCAGGCTTGGGGAGGAGGCACCTCCCAGACCAGGTTAGGGTCATTTGGGGACAAAGGGAAGGAAGCCCTTCTCCTTGGTTCTTCCTTATTCCAATCGGTGCATGTCCTCCACCCTTAGAGATGCCCCTGGGCCAGCCTCACGGGGTGAAGCAGGGAACGAAAGGGTCAGAAATGCCTTAAGGGATGCTTCCAGTGGTGTGGCATGTTCCCAGTCACTGGGCAGTGTGTGAGCCTGGCCTCAGTGAGCAGGCAGGAATCCAGACTAGACGACCCGAGTACCCTCTGGATGTGAGAGGGATGCAGAATTTAAGGGCCCACCAAAACCCGAGTCATTGAGATAAATAATAATTCAATGCGTTTTTAGATCAAAATAATGCAAAATAAATAAATAAATAAAAGTCCGTGCTGAACAAGATGTCCCAGGTTTTTTGTTTTGTTTTTTGTTTTTTTTGTATTTTTCTGAAGCTGGAAACGGGGAGAGACAGACAGACAGACTCCCGCATGCGCCCGACCGGGATCCACCCGGCACGCCCACCAGGGGGCGACGCTCTGCCCACCAGGGGGCGATGCTCTGCCCCTCCGGGGCGTTGCTCTGTCGCCTGGGGCAGAGGCCAAGCAGCCATCCCCAGCGCCTGGGCCATCTTTGCTCCAATGGAGCCTCTGCTGCAGGAGGGGAAGAGAGAGACAGAGAGGTGGAGGAGTGGAGGAGCAGATGGGTGCTTCTCCTGTGTGCCCTGGCTGGGAATTGAACCCGGGACTTCTGCACACCAGGCCGACGCTCTACCACTGAGCCAACCGGCCAGGGCAAGATGTCCCAGTTTTAAGTAGAATCAGTAGCGGTGCCGTGCGAAGACATGTTGGAGCCAAACCAAACGGAAAATTAATCCTGGTGCTGTCTTTGTTTGAAATGCTAATATTTTGTTCATCGCAGATTTTTTTGCATTGATTTTAATTTAAAAAAAATATTGTATTGAATATTAATTATCTTGGTTACTGGGTTTTTTGGTGCCCTATTAAATTTTGCACTTCAGGCTGGTGCCCCCCTCACTTCACTAGCCAGCGCACCCTATTCCTGGCTATGGTGGGGGAGTCTCAGGAGGCTGCTGTGCATGGGTCGCCCTCTTGCGTTTTTGGGGTTGGGGGTAGTGGAGATATAACCTGGGAAGGCTCAAGCCATCTGCACACAAGGACGCAGTGCAGTGGGCAGCCTTCCTTCCTCAGGTGGGCAACTCCACATGTGCTATGAGTAGGTGGGCTACTGCATCAGGGTCTGCTAGTGGTCTGGCCAGGGCTGGCTGGCTGTTGGCCCATCCTCTGCTGTCTTAGCATGCCTCTTCCTGCTTCTGTTTCTGTAAGTTTAAAATTGGCTTTGGTCAAGGTTTTCTGTTCAGTCCTCAAGGCATATGTGGTACACTCCTGCCCTTCCTCCTCCAGGTCGCAATCAGCGCCCTGATTCTCTGCTCCACACTGAGGCTGGTGTGCCAGGCCTACCAGGTGAAAGCTATGGCCTTCAGGGCCCAGGCACTCAGTGGCTGCAACCTCATCCTTTGCTCTGTGGCCTCTGTCAGCTTGGGCACTGCTACCTTGTCTTCAGCCACACTGACTGGTGAAAAGCCGCTGCTGAGGCAGGGGTGAGAGGAGGGTGAGTCTCCAGTCTCCCTAGGGACTGCTGAACCAAAGGCTAGAGGAGAGGAGTGTTTCCATAGGTAGCACTCACTCCCTAACATCCAAGGCATAGCGCTCAAGTTGGGTGCCAATTCCCAGTTTGAGAACCTGCAGGAGCTAAGACAGGACCAAGGTGGGGGACTCTCTGTAATGCGAAGAAGGACGGGACCTGTTGGTCCTCACTAGGATTTGTAGCACCTGGGCATCAGTCAGCTGCTGCTAGAGCTCCTTGGAGGAGATGACGTTTCTGCCTAGAAGATGCTAAGCTTTTGTGGTGGCTTTTCATAGAATGCAAGACCACAGAGGAGGGTTCAGCCAAAAGCACCCCACCTCTGGGCAGAGGAGAAAACTGAGACCTCAAATTCCTTAGCATTTCTGGCAGAGCCAGGCCAGGGACTGGACATCTGTGCTCCAAGCCAGTGGATTTCCTAGGGCCCCTTTTTGGCCTGTCAGTTCTTAAGGTTCAAAAGGGGGCCTTTCAGGGCAAGGCCATGTCTGCAGTGGAGGTCCTCTATGCTTACCAGGGCCCTGGCCATTGTCCATCAGTCCCACAGATCATTTGGATTAAAGACACTTCTCCCCAGAAGGTAGTATGCTAGGGGCCAGGCAGAGTGCTCTGGAGTGTACCAAATTTAGGCTCCGCCCTGGGAAGCACAACAAAGAGGGCACCTCAGTGCCAGGATTAGGCTGGCACTGGGGGATGGGCTCGAGGAAGTCAGAAGAGGAGTCTCCCCATTCAGGTGAGGGACTCAAGGAGGACTTCCCAGAGGAGGAGGTGCCCAAGCATTGCTGCAAGGGATAGCCATCAGCAGCCCCCCTCACTACACCCCCACCCGGTCATGGAAGGGAGGGTGTGGGACTGTGCAAAGTGCAAGCTAGTTTGGCACTCAGAGAGAGAGAATTACCTTCTCTCCCATTGCTGGTTCCTCCCCTCGACCCCGCTAGGCCAGGACCATGGAAAATCCCGGTTCAGGAAAGGCCAAGTCTTGTTCTTTAGCTTAGACCCCCAGGTTTGGTGTGGGAGTCCAGGGTAGATTCTCTGAAGCTGACCTCATTCCTCCTGGCCGCACACTCAGGGGTCTGAGGCTGGGTGCTGGCAGCCTGCATGCATGGGCGTGGATGTATCCTCACAACACTAAACACATGTGCACACCGCCCTGGTTCCCCTGTGTCTGGGTGGCTTCCAAGTGCCTGTCCGGAACCCAGTTTCTTCCTGGGCACTCTGACCCTCTCTATCCCACCCTGGGCAGGGGTTCCCCAAGGGCCTCAGGCTCTGAACCTTGTGACTGGAGAGGCAACTAGGAGACAGAGGCTTGAGGAGGGTGACGTGCAGAGACTTGCAGGGTGGCCCCTGCTTCCCAGGCCTAGCTGTGTCCCCTCCGCTGTGTCGCTCACTGTCCCGCAGCCAGGCCTCCTCTCCTGGCCTCCTTGCCCCTGCTCCTGCCTCCTCAAAGCCTCTGCATCCCTGAGCTGCTGGTGTGAGCACTGGCCCCAGAAGACCACCGCTTTCTCCCAGGGCCTCCCCTCCCACCCCTGGCCTGGTTCATTAGCCCTAGCAACCCTGCAGAAGGAACACAGAGCAGACTGCCCTGGCAACCCTTCCAGGACATCTCTCAGGGCTTCACCAGCCTAGCCTGACATGGGTCCTCCAGCCCTGTCCTCATACACCCATCAGTGGTTAGGAGGAGCTGTGGCTGCCTCCTCCCTGACCCCCAACCTCTGCCTCTCCCTCACCAGTCCACTCTACACAGGGGCAGATAAACCCTTGCAATGCTTATCATGTTGCTCTCCTGCTCAAGAAAGTCCTGTGGCTCCAGAACCTTGAGGTACTGCCTTCCTCTCCCTTCCCTCTCGAAGGCCCCTGCAGCCCCATGGGGACTGTGCTGCACCTAGGCCTAGAGGGTTCCTCTCCTGCACACCCAGGGGTTTCTGGAGTACTCACCCCTCTATCCAGTGCCCTACACCCCAGAGTCCAAATGGGATCCCTTAGTCCCTGAGATCAGCCCTGGCTCTCTGCCCGCATCCCTACTGTCTGCCCCTCTGAGTCACCTACCCACCTCCTCAGGACTTGGAGTGGAGGCAGGGAAGGACAGAATCAGTGTCCCCTGACAAGTGTCCAGAGTTAGAGTCTCAAGGTGGAGATGATGGTAACAACTTGGCCATTTGCTAAAAGATATCTGCTGAGCTGAGTGGTGTAAACATGTAATTTTGTTCACTCACAGCCTCGCAGAGAGGGGGGATCCCGGTCCTCTGATACAGATGAGAAAGCCTGAACTTAGGGAGGCCTCACAGCTCGATGGAGCTGAGCTGGAGCTCATACTGAGCCTGTCATCTTTGCATCACACAGAGAGGACCCCGGAGGACCAGCGCCCCCCAGCAGACCAGGCAAGCAGTGCCAGAGCCTGGGCGTGGGCCTCAGTTTCCCCAGCTACATCAGGGGAGAGGATAGTTATACTAGCATCTTTTGGGCACTTGACATATCACCCCTCTTAATTCCTATGCAACCCAGTGAATTGGGTGTGCTGTTATTCGTCCTGTGTCATAGATAAGGTGACAGGCTCACTCACTGATTGTCACGTGGCCTCTTCATCGTGAACCCAGGAGTTGGGTCTGTCTGACTTCCCCATCCTGAGTTCTTAATATCATACATTCTTATGTTTTTTAAAAACATCTATGTAGTTTTGCTTACCCTGCACACTTCATTTAGTCTTCTCATATATTTGGTTACTCAACAGAGACGTGGTTGTCAGCCCTGTGCCAGGCGCTGGTGGTGACAGGATGAGATGGGACAGTGAGTGTGCAAGGCAGCAGTGGGGTGTGAGAACCTTGCCATCCTCACTCCAGACCCCCAACCTTTATTTAACAAACACTTGCCTGGTGCTTTCTTAGTGCCCGACTCTGTTCTGGGAGCTTTACGATTAGAGTTACTCTATCGTCATAACGACTTCAGGTATTATTATTATTATTATTATTATCCCCATTTTGTAGAATGAGGAAACTGAGGCCCTCAGAGATTGACTTGCCTCCAAAGTGTCATGTAACTGGCTACTGGTATGGAGAAGCCAGGCCCTCAGCTCAGCAGGCCTCCCTCCTTCCCTGAAACTGTCTCCGAGCTCCTTTGGAAAGTAAAGGGGGTCTTCAGGCTGAGTAAGCGGGCAGGAGGGGTCAAATGAACGGTGGAGACAGGGACCTGGGTCCTCTTCCTACTTCCCTATTTGGCAGTCAAATGTCACTAGTGTGGGAACAAACAAGTGTCCCGGCAGCCTTCTCTTGGACAGACTTCCTGTCTCCTCTCTTCTCATCCGGTGGCAACGTCACAACATCTGTCCCGTGGTCTCAAACTGGACCACCCCTGCAAGAGGAGACAGCTCCTATTTCAAATAATAATAATAGCAGCTGATGATTATTGAGCTTTTTTTTTTTTGTTTTGCATTTTTCTGAAGTTGGAAACGGAGGCAGTCAGACAGACTCCCGCATGCGCCTGACCGACCGGGATCCACCCGGCACGCCCACCAGGGGGCGATGTTCTGCCCATCCGGGGCGTCGCTCTGCCGCAATCAGAGCCATTCTAGCACCTGAGGCAGAGGCCACAGAGCCATCCTCAGTGCCCGGGCCAACTTTGCTCCCATGGAGCCTTGGCTGCAGGAGGGGAAGAGAGAGACAGAGAGGAAGGAGAGGGAAAGGGGTGGAGAAGCAGATGGGCGCTTCTCCTGTGTGCCCTGGCCAGGAATCAAACCCAGGACTCCTGCACGCCAGGCCGACGCTCTGCCACTGAGCTAACCGGCCAGGGCCCGATTATTGAACATTTACCACGCACCAGGCTCTGTGCCAAGTATTTTCATCTTTATTTTCTCATGTAATTCCCCTGGCCACCTTGTGAGATAAATACAGACCATTTTACAGACCAGAAAACTGAGGCTAGAGAAGTCCAGTAAGTCCTCCATGGTCTCAGAGCTTATCAGTGGCCAAGTTGGGACCCAGGCTGAGTCCCTGTGCTGCTGAATTGCCCTTCAGGGAAGGGTATGTCTCCATGTTCATTGTTTCTCTCAGGTCTAGACAGACACTGCCCCCACCCCCTCCTGGAAAACCAACATTTGGATTTTTGCCTTGAATCCTTAGGCGCCACAGAACTATTTTGGGGTGGTAGCCAAGCAGGGTGGAGAGACATTGGGGCCTACTGCTTGCAGCACTTGACCTGGGAGTTCTGGCCTTTTGTTCCCTTCCTTCCCTTTCTCCTACCTTAATGCCCTCTTTGCTCTGAAGTGGCACCCCTCCCCGTTGTCTCAGCTTGAGTCTACCCTACTCCTGTCCCAGCCAAAACCACAAGGAAAGCTCTGAGGGCAGTGGCTGGAATGGCAGGAGAGGAAGAGGGGGGAGGGCTGGAGACGGTGGTCTGGTCGCCGGGCAGCCCATACCTGCTTCCAATTCTGGTGCAGGCATTCCCACTGAGCAGTCAGCTAGAAGGGGAGGCTGGTCTTAAACCCCCTAATGACCTCCTCATCATAGGCAGCTGGACCTAGGGGGCTCCTTTTGCTGGATTCAGAATTACAGGGTCAGGGTTTCCAGGGCCAGGGTCCCTTGCCCCGTTACTGATGGGAACTCAGAAATCAGGCATTTCATTGTTACCTGGGAATGGTGTTGCTGGTGTCAGAATGCCAGAGCAGGACAGGACTCAGGTGGGGAAGGCACGGCTTGAGGGGCCTGTGCCCTCCAAGCCTCAAGAGACAGCCCACCCTTCTTACTGCTCATGAGCCAGCTGGTATCATGTCCTCTTCCAAAAGGAAGGACTTTCAGAGTCAGTCCCAGGCTGCACTTGATAATGAAGTCTATGCTCATGCAGGCAGATGCCACCAGACCTTTGTGGAGTGCAGGTGTCTGTGCACGGGCTTGCCCAGGCCCTGAGCTGAGTACTGGGAATTCAGGGGTGACCCACACCCATCCCTGTCCTCCCCCGAAGTCTCAGCCCAGCAGCAGGAAGCCAGGCACACAGAACACAGTGGCCCCAGCCTACCTCCATCCTGCCTGTCCCTCTAGGCCCCAGACCAGCTGTGCATGAAGACTTAGGGCCTGCAGCTGGGCAGCAGACAAAGCAGAGCCCCACCCACCCCCAGGAGCTTGTGTTCGGTGGAGCATTTCCTAAGGACACTCAGCCATCCAGCAGTATTATTGAGTACTTTGTCGTGTTCTGGGTGGTGCACTGGAGCTGGGTATTCATTGGAGAAAAGAAAGAGACAAAAGTTCTGCCCTTGTGGACCTTATATTTTTGTGTATAAACATAATAAGCAGGTAAATAATATAAGGTGGTAAGTACTGTGGAAAATGTGGATAAATAAGGGAGGTCTGGAGCGTTGTGGACAGGGGACAGGTTGCAAAGGTGGTCAGAGTAGGTCTCCTGAAGATGACATTTGAGCAGAGACATAGAGAGGAAGGAATAAGCAAGCTCTGAAGCTCTCTGTGGGAAGAGCACTGCATATAGAGGAAATAGCTCAGTGCAAAGGCCCTGAGGCAGGAGTTCCCTGGGGTTTTCAAATGTGTGCCATTGTGGTTCCAGCAGATTGGAATGAAAGCAGGGGGCATAACAGGAGACAGATCAGAGAGGTAGCAGGTCCAGACTACAGAGGAACTTGCAGAGGCCCTTGTTAGAACTTTGGCTTTTATTATCTATGGGTCAGGAAGTATTTGCAGGGCTCAAGCTGAGCAGTGAAACTCAAGCAGAGGCCCTGACTGCTATGTGGGGAGTGGGCATGGGAAGGTGGGCAGGAGGTGGAGAGGAGGCTGGTGCAGAGATCTGGGCAGAGGTGATGGCAGCCAGGCAGGCTGACAGCTACGGAGATGGTAGGTAGCACTTCGGAGTCGAGATATCTTTCCGGGAGAGAGTTGGTGGGATTTCCTAGCGGACTGGATGGATGTGATGCATGGTGTAAGAGGAAGAGAGGGGTCAGAAGGCACAGCAAACTTATGATCTGTGCCACAGGAAGGATGAGGTTGTTAGAAGCTGAGACAGGAAGGCTGTGGGCTGCGCAGGTTTTCTAAGAAAGGTGAAAAGTTCAGGTCACTGTGAAGGGTCTCGGGGCAGGGAGGAAACTGAGGGGACTGAAGCATCCTGGAAGACTTTTGGAGGTGGGGCTGGGCACTGACCAGAGCCTGCAAAGGTGGGAGGCAAGGAGGAGGCAGAAGGCCTGGCCACAGGGGTAGGTAGGTAGCAGACCTCTCCAAAGGTTCACCCCCTCCCAGCTCATCCCTTGTCTGCTTCCTGCGCAGTGGGCTCAGTGGGACAAACGCTGATCCCCTTCTCTGAGTTCAGCCCTGCCACATGGAGGAATGAGGTTGTCTCCTGCTACCAGACTGTATCTCCTAGTCGGGCGGGGGCAGCAGACATGTGCTGGAAGAGGGGCCCGGGTGGTAGCAGCCAGGTGGTCAAGACTGACAAGGAAGGCTTTGGCCTAAAGACTGTGTACCCTGAGAAGGGCAGAGCTGGCCTGTGTGTGTTTGTGAGTGTGTGTGAGCGTGAGTGTGATAGTAGTACAAGGCAAGGGCGCCATGCATCTGAGGCCTGGGCAGACAAGGCAGGTGTGCTGAGGAGCTGTTCACTACCCTTAGGGTTAAGAGTTCAGGTGAAGGCCAGACTGTACCTTAGCTGCTGCCCTGAGGAGTCTGGTCTTGAGTCCGTGGACAATGGGGAGCCACTAAAGGTTCTGGGCCTGGCTTTATGGCTATCACATCTCCTTCGCCTGGGCTGCGATTGCTCCTTCCTGGTGGGGACACAGTGGACCTGTGGCCACCTCATCTGGTGTGGCACTGTCAGGCCAAGGCCTACAAATTTCATGTTCTGATGATTAGATGATCATTTCATAGGGTACAGAGCCACCAGCTCCCGCCCTGGAGGCCCTCTGGCTCATCTTTATTCATGGTTGTGCTCTGAGTGATCTTTGGTCTGCTTCTCAACCCAGGGGCTCCTCCGGAATCTGGCTGCGTGGGCTGAGCCGCCAGTCCTGCTGCACACAGATTTCACAACCCACTGCAGCTCCGGCTGCACGTTGTTTATCCTCTGGCCCCAGCCAACAGGGCTTGGGAGATTAGAGCTATTTTGCATTCCATGGGCCTTCATCTGTGTCTTGTGTGTGGGAGGACTGGGGAGGAAAGATATTCAAGGAGACAGGGTTTATTGAACCCACAGAAAAGGGTGAGCCAGTGGGGGAAACAGGTGAGGCATGGGCAAGTGGCAGGAACAAGAGGCCACGCTGGGCGGATTCCAGGAACCACTGAGCAGGAGGGAACAAGATCCCTCGTGGGGCAGGAAGGATTTAGGTCAGACATGGGAGAATTTCCTGGCTGAAGGATGTCTGTAGAGGTTGTGAGAGGCCTTCGGCTCTTGCCCAAGGCTGGGGAGTCAACTGAATAGCTCCTGAAAAGTATTTTAATCTCCAAGTGTTTATGGAGCCATCAAATTACACTCAAGGACCAGTTGGTCCAGTCTTCCCACTGTCCATGTGGGGAAACTGAGCCTCTGAAAAGGGGCAAGATCAGGACAGTGGGGGGATTGGGATAGGCCGGTCCTGGGCACATTGTGAAGGAGTCTTGGGTTCCCCACAGAGGAGGCTCCAGGGCAGAGCCAGAATGCAGAAGCCGGTCCTGTCCTTGGCTCTGTGTCCTTATTGCCTAGGAAGGCCTGACGGGGCCTTCCTGGCCAAAGCACTTCCCAGACTAGCTGCTGCCTGTGGAATGGCCTGGGTACCCGATTCCTAGCAGCCTGGCTTTGGCTCTCCTAGGGGCCTTTGCTGCCCTTTGACTCAATGTTCCCCACCCTGGCCCAGGCTCTAAGCAGCCTGAATCCCTATGTGCATGGTTGAACCTGGAAGAGTGCCCACAGGAGGCTGGCTCAGGGCACCAGGTCATGAGTGGAATAGAGGACAATTAGCTCTGGAGAAATGGAGGCAGTCCGGTCTGGAGAGGGGCCAGGCCTGAACAGGGTCACACAAATAGAAGGGCCATGACAGGAGAGGGTGAGAAGCCAGGCAATCTTGTCTGCCTCCTGAGAGCAGAAGGCCGGATGCTGGCAGTGACCACAGCCTCCCTGGGTCTATCCCAGGAGACCATCTGCATTGGCCATGGTGAGGCAGGGCAAGTACCCCTTATGGAGTCCTGTTTAGCGATGACAAGCAATGGACTAGATAGATCTTAGATATTTGCACTGACTGAGAACTCAAGAATCGGAATGAGATGATAGGATGGCATCATTTGTATACTTTAACAACACATAACGCACAACAGATTATCTACAAAGACAACAAATGTCTAAAGACACAGCTGAGGGTCAGGGGTGAGGACAAAGGTTTGAAATTTTTATTACAAGAGAGGGGCCTCATCTAGACCAGGGACAATGGTTAGTCTGCTTGGAAACAAATATTATGATTAATTCTACACTCTGCATTTGTAAAAATGGGAGTCTCTAGGGAAATTTCTCATTGGAAACCCAATTAATAGTCCCCGGTGCCACGTCCAAGGGCTGGATGGATGATCCGTACATTCTGAATAAGAGATCCCAGCCCCTCCTCAAAATTACATCCCTATGACTAATGCTTCTCTCTGCCTTCTGACTAAGCATTACCTTCTTGTAGAGCCAGGGGCTGCTGCCGTCATGGCCGTTCATATGCAGGTTCTCACTGGATTCGGACAGATGGTAAAAAAACAATGGAGTCAAAAACTGGTGGCCCATTCCTTTATTAAAGTCTTGCACCGGCCAACGAGCAAACACACAGGGCATTCAGGGCTCACAAAACCTTGATGCATTCTCCAGTTCTACAACTTGGAGAATCTTCTCTGATTCCTCCTAGAATCCAAGGCCCCCACAAGCCTCAGTAGGGCTCCCAAAGCCCCTCCGCATTCTGCATCTGCACACCTTCTTCTCCCTCAGCCAACATGGCTTCTTCTTCAGCCCTCTGCATTCTCTCTGCTCTCTCTGCAAAACATGGCTTCTTTCTGCCTCTTCTCTGTGAAACAGGCTGGGGCAATCAAAATCCCTCCTCCAACACACAGCAAACCAATGGCCCTTCCCAAGCAGGAAGGTAATTTGTAATTTCACAGACCCACATATACCTGGCGCTGCCCAGCCCCCAATGCAAACTATAAGCGAGCAAACATAAAAATCATATTTTACGAACTTATTTGACCAACACCTCTCTAAGGCCTTTCTCTAAAATACACACTTTTTGGGATGAGGTGGGGGTTTGGTACACAGTGTGGTTGTAACTGGACTTCACCCAACATTGGCCACCCTGCCTTAAGGGCTTGGGTATATCCCAGAAGCCAGAGACAGCAGACCTGTCCATCCACAAGCCCCCTGATATCTCACAGCCTGCCCCCTTGCCCAGGCTCCTGTGAAGGGATTGAGAGCCAGAACCTGCAGGTGTGGTGTCTGATGGCAGTGCTTCCTGGGAGAGCAGGCCAGAGCAGGAGGCATTGTTCCTTCCTGAAAAAACATACCAGCAGAGGGAGAGACCTGCTGTTTCCAGAGACCTCTGCAGAGGACCCTGGGGAGGGGGAAGGGATACTTAGCCTAAAAGCTGCTCTTTTTTCCTGCCAGCTTTCCCCTGAGCAGTGGAGGTGTGATGGTAGTATAGCAGTGAAGCTAGTTAGAGGAGTCACAGATACTATACAGAAACAAGATAAGGTAAAGGTGGTTGATTCCATTTAAATTCTAAAAAAAGGTATAGATAAACTGATGAACAAGCAGGTCAACGATTACCTGGAGGGCGTTGCAGGGCAGGGGGATTCACTAGGAAGGGGCAGGAGGGAGCTTTCCTGGGCGGAGGGAACAAGCTGTAGCTTGATGTGGCGATAGTTACATACGGATACCATTTGTCAAAACCTATCAAATTGTACACCTCCCATCTGTGCATTAGATTGTGTGTGGATTTAATTTCAAAACTGTCCATTTTTATGAAAAGAAGAATGACAAGAGGGTTTCAGGACCCGGATCTCCTCCAGGAGCTGCTCCAACCCGCTGTGTGACCGGGTAGAGTCATTGCCCTCTCTGAGCTTCAGTTCCCTCTAGCATCTCCATGTGCCCTAGTGTCTTGTGGGGGACAGGCTGAGGAGCATGCTTGGGAGTAAAGGCACAGTCAAGTACAGTTGGCCCTCCAAACCCAGAGATGGGGAACCCACAGATACAGAGGGCCTACCAAGGGACTTGAGCATCTGCAGCTGTTGGTGTCCTTGGGGGTGTGGCCCTGGACCAGTCCTCTTTGGATACTGAGGGACGACTGGATTAAGCTGCTAATCCTAGAGAAGCTTACCTGGCAGAAGCTATTGGCATGGGTGGTCCATCAAGCCCTGCAACATCAGGGTGAGGGGTGCCAGGTGGGGGTGGGTCTTCCCTGCCCATGGAAGACTTCCTGGAGCGGGAGACACCCGTCCAACCCTGAGATTTCTCAATAAGAGGAAGATCATCTCTGGCCAGGGTCAAGGCTCACAGTGAGACCAGCTGCTCAGAGGGGTCTCTTCTGTGTCTTTCTCCTGAATGCCCACATATAATACTCTATACAGGTAAATCCAACCCTCACCCCCATGACTCTGAGGGTTATTTTTTAAAAAAACAACCTCACTGTGTTATAATCAAAAAGGATGGGTGATGTCAAGCAACATTTTTTTATTTCATACATTTAATATAAATAAGAATAAAAGAGGTATACAAAATTAGATTATGTATTAAGAGTTTTAAAATATTAATGAAAAAATATTAAATACCTGACCAAAAAACAATAAAACAGTTATGTAAGATATTTCCATATTTCTTGATTGGTGTCCTCACTTGCTATTTTTTTTCACTTATGGACAGAATGAACATTACTATAGGTGCTTAGAATACACTGTTGCTCAGGTGAAGGTTAAAAAAAGAGCAAAGAATGTCAATTTGTGATTTCCACATTGGGTGGCTGCCCAGGCACTCATCTTAGAGAGAACCCTGATTACAAGTGCCATTTTAACAACTGGTTTGCCAAACTCAACAAAAAATTAGAACTGGTACGAACCAACTGAATCCTACCACTGTACATAGCACTTTCTATAGGAGCAAACCAAATCATTAAAGCTACTATACTAATGCATGCAACATGGCAAGTGTTATTACCTCCACATGATGAAGCAGTGAAGGTATCAGAGGAACAAAAAAAAAAAAAAAGCCAATTTAAGTTCTCCCAAGTTCCTCCCCCAGACTCCCATGGTTCGTAGGGAGTTTCTGGGCCTTGAGAGAAGTCCTCCAGCATTCTGATGAAGTAATTTCTGAGTTTCATATGATAAAAAATTCTTTTCTAAAATTGTTTGAAGGCTCTGATTCTTTTTTTATTGATTTTAATTTGTTGTGTTTACATAGTTACAAGTGTACCCCCAAATATATCTCCCTCCCCCCTTGTTTTCCTTGATACCCCCTTTGCCCCCTCCCCCACCACCTTCCCCCCTTTCCTCCATGATTTACTATCCTGCCCTCTATCTCTCTGTGTTATGTGTATATACTTTCACTAATGTCTTTCCTTTCTTTGATCCCCTCCTCTCTTCCCCTTTCCCTCTGGACTCTTTGACCCCTTCTCTGACTCTCTTCCGTTCCTCAGTTCACATTGTTTGTTAGATTCCTCATATGAGTGAGGTCATATGATATTTTTCTTTCACTGCCTGGCTTATTTCGCTTAGCATAATCGTTTCCAGGTCCATCCATGTTGCTGCAAAGGGTAAGATTTCCTTCTTTTTCATGACCATGTAGTATTCCACTGGTGTATATGTACCACAGCTTTTTGATCCGCTCGTCTACTAATCAACACTTGGACATTTCCAGATCTTGGCTATTGTAAACAATGCTGCAGTAAACATGGGGGTGCATTTTTTCTTTTGAATCAGTGATTTGTTGTTCTTAGGATATATTCCTAGAAGTGGGATAGCTGGGTCAAAAGGCAGTTCTATTTTTAAATTTTTGAGGAATCTCCATATTGTTTTCCACAGTGGCTGCACCAGTCTGCATTCCCACCAGCAGTGCAGGAGGGTTCCCTTTTCTCCACATCCTCACTAGCACTTATTATGTGTTGTTTTGTTAATAAGCGCCATTCTGACAGGTGTGAGGTGGTATCTCATTGTGGTTTTAATTTGCATTTCTCTAATGATTAGTGATGTTGAACATTTTTTCATATGCCCATTGGTCATCTGTATGTCCTCTTTGGAGAAGTGTCTATTCATTTCTTTTGCCCAATTTTTGATTGGATTGTTTACTTTCCTGGTGTTGAGTTTTACAAGTTCTTTGTAGATTTTGGTTATTAACCCCTTATCGGACGTGTTGGCGAATATGTTCTTTCATTGTGTGGGCTGTCTTTTTAATTTGCTCATATTGTCTTTAGCTGTGCAAAAGCTTTTAGTTTGATATAGTCCCATTTGTTCATCCTGTCCTTTATTTCACTTGCCTGTGAAGTTAAATCAGTAAATATATTGCTGTAAGAGATGTTAGAGAGTTTATTGCCTATGTTTTCTTCCAAGATGCTTATGGTTTCACGACTTACACTTAAGTCTTTTATTCATTTTGAGTTTATTTTTGTGAGTGGTGTAAGTTGGTGGTCTAGTTTCATTTTTTTGCATGTATTTGTCCAATTTTCCCAGCACCATTAGTTAAAGAGGCTGTCTTTACTCCATTGTATGCTTTTACCTCCTTTGTCAAATATCAATTGTCCATAAAAGTGTGGGTTTATTTCTGGGTTCTCTGTTCTGTTCCATTGATCTGTATGTCTGTTCTTATGCCAGTACCAAGCTGTTTTCAGTACAATGGCCTTGTAGAATAACTTGATATCAGGAAGTGTGATACCACCCACTTTATTCTTCTTTTTCAGGATTGCTGAGGCTCTTCGTGTTGTTTTTGTTTTTTGTTTTTTTTTGGTTCCATATAAATTTTTGGAGTATTTGTTCTATATCTTCAAAGTATGACATTGGTATTTTAATAGGAATTGCATTGAATTTATAAATTGCTTTGGGTAGTATAGACACTTTAATGATGTTTATTCTTCCTATCCATGAATACAGTATATGCTTCCACTTGTTTGTAACTTCCTTGATTTCTTTTTTTTATTTTATTTATTTTTTATTTATTTTATTTTATTTATTTATTTTAGAAAGGAGAGAGAGAGGGAGGGAGAGAGAGAGAAACAGAGAGAGAGAAGGGGGAGGAGCAGGAAGCATCAACTCCCATATGTGCCTTGACCAGGCAAGCCCAAGGTTTTGAACTGGTGACCTCAGCATTTCCAGGTCGACACTTTATCCACTGCGCCACCACAGGTCAGGCCCTTTGATTTCTTTTATCAATGTTTTATAATTTTCTGAGTACAAGTCTTTAACCTCCTTGGTTAAATTTACTCCTAGGTACTTTATTTTTTGTTGTTGCAATAGTGAAGGGGATTGTTTCCTTAATTTCTCTTTCAGACAGTTCATTGTTGGTGTATATAAATGCCACTGATTTCTGAATATTTTATAACTGCCACCTTGCTGAATTCATTTATCAGTTCCAGTAGTTTTTTGACTGTGACTTTAGAGTTTTCTATGTACAATATCAAGTCATCATCAGCAAATAATGAAAGTTTTACTTCTTTTCTGATTTGGATGCCTTTTATTTCTTCTTCTTGTCTGATTGCTGTGGCTAGGACTTCCAGAACTATGTTGAATAAGAGTGGTAAAAGGGGACACCCCTGCCTTGTCCCTGTTCTTAAGGGGATTGTCAAGCAACTTTTTAAAAGTTTTTGCCCCCAAGTACCACGCTTTAGTCTATAATCCTGGGAAACACAGCAACGAGTCTGAGGTTCAGAATTGTTGAAGGGTATCAGACCTCAGTGTGTGGCTAGAACTAGGGCTCAGCACTGGACCAAGGTCAGGGCTCCATCAGAGGTCAGGAGTGGCACTAACCCTACTGGCCTTGAATGTCCTGGCCGTGGACTTAGCTGTCTCTGCTGACGCCCCAGTACTGCACAGCTCACTCATGCAGTGGCCCAGGGGGAGAAGGGTCGGGCCAGAACAGCTTTGTACAGCCATCTGTGCAATGTTTATTGGAGCCGGGCCTGAGATGGGGGAGCCAGTGTCCTGTGCCAAATACTGGGTCTCATGAGGCTTCAAGCCCAGCTGACCTACCCCGCCATGTTGCTGAGGGAAAGGCACTTTGATATTGGGGAAGAGGCCAACTCCTGTCTTCCTTGCCTTCCCCCACTCCATCCCGCCCTACCCCCCAAGGCTTTTCCATACCAGTGGGTGAGAATGAGCAGGGCAGCAAGGTGGCCCCTTTAAAGGCCTGAGGATCTCTTGGAAAATGACGGCAGGCATTCCTGGGGGCTGGAGTAATGGGACCCAGGCTGGCCAAGACGGCCCCCATTAGCCAGGAGCCACCTCATCCTCACCCACCCTTGTGCTTCAAGCTTTCTCTTCATTCCAAGTAGGTGAGGTCACACTGGCTGCCTGGACCAAGACCAAGTCCCCACATGAGCCTCGGGCCCCAGGGTGAGCAGGGCGGCGGTCTGGGAGCCCAAGGGCTGTGTGCATGAGGGTGGTCCACAGGCAGATACCTGTGTGATGGGCTTGGAAGCCAGAGTCCCCTCCTCTGCTGCATCTTCTGGACCTAAAAGCTGACGAGAGGGTTTTGGCAGCAAGAAGGATCTGGAAGCCTGTACGTATGACTCAAGTACCCGACCATGCTTGTCCCCTAAGAGCAGAGGGCTTGAAGGGAGCTAAGAGGAACTTACAGCCTCATTCATCATTTATCGGCCAGAATCCCTAAAGCCTGAGAGGGGAGGGGACATAGAGGCCACGGACTCACTTCCCTTTAAGTCATTGCACCCTGGGTTCCCCTCACTCCCTCACCCCCAAGATGGGGTCTGGATACCTGAGTTTGATTTCTGCTCATTCCTAATAAGGCTCAGTTAGAATAACTTACGCATGGGGAGGTGTGAGGAGGAAGAAAAGTAGGATGGGGAGCCCTGCTCTGACACATCCTGGGAACAGGTGGTCACAGGGGCTGGAGCAAACTCCAGACTTCCCCTGGGCACTGCAAGTTAGAGGCTAGAGCAGACAGAGTAGGGCGTGGTCCTGTCTCCGGGCAAATGTCAGGAAGAAAGGGGTCGGGCTGGGTGCCCAGGCTGAGAATGGTGCCCCATCAGCAACCTGTTCTGGGGACATGTTTCCTTCTAACCCATCCCTTCCTGCCATCCCCACTCCTGCCATGAGCATTCACCTGGCTCTTCCCACAGCCTGCTGGGACCTGCTGGGGACCAGAAGCCCAGGGCTATCTTGGTGTTTTATGCAGAATGTGGGAAAGAGGAGCTGAGGGTGTTTGGAGGCTGGTGCAGAAGCCTGGTAATAAGGACGTGGAGGGATGTGTCCTTGTCAGGAAATTACCTGGTTCATTCAGTCTTGTCTCCCGGCCCTTGTCCATGCTCTTCCCATTACCAAGAATACCCTTCCCTCTTCTCTGGCTCTCCACAATCTCCTGTCTCCCAGCTTTGCTCATGTCTCAGCTCTGCCAAGAGGTCTCAGTGGTCCCACAGCACAGAGCTCCAGAGGTGAGCTCCTGCTCCCTGACCTCCCTAACCCCACACCTGCACCTTGGGAGAAGAGTTCACACCCCACACATAGCTCAGACTGGGGGCTTCCTCGAGGAGGTGGCAGCCTATGTAGAGAAAGGAGAATGACAATGTGTTTTGGGCAGGGGAGTTCTCTGGGCATGAACCATGGCCAGCCTGACTCTCCTCAATGTCATGTTCTTCCTCCCTCCTCCCTTTCTCCCTCTGACCATTCCCAGGTCTCCCTGACTTGGTCCCGGACCCCAACTATGTGCAAGCATCCACTTATGTCCAGAGAGCCCACCTGTACTCCCTGCGCTGTGCAGCGGAGGAGAAGTGCCTGGCCAGGTAAGGAGCTGAGGATGAAGTTTGAGCACTAGGACAGTCCCTAGGAGTCACCCAGGACCCACCTACCTGCCAACCAGGCTGCCCAGCTGCATGCAAACCACATGGCCCTTGCCAAGTATCTGAGCCTCTCAGGACCTGGTCCTTGTCATCTATGAGCCTTGCCTGCCCTAAGGGAGCCAGGAGGGGGAGGGAACAGGTTGTCAGCCAGCCTTTCTGCATACCTCACTGTGCAAGGTGCCTAACGTTCTCTGTGGCTTTTTATCTTCACATCAGCGACAGTGTGTGTGTCCCCCGCTCAGGAAACAGGTGCGATAACAGGAACTAAACCCGCCCCGAGCCACCTTCTGAGAAGGTTCCACACTAGGGCCCAGGTTCTCGGGGCTCCTGTGAGGGTCGGGGAAAGTCCTCAGGGAGACATCAGGACAGGGAGCCAGAGCACAGGGCCACCTCCACAGAGGACAGATACTGCTGTGGCTGACCCACACTGCCTGCCTTGGTCACAGCAGGGACAGTGGGCATGGGTGGCAGAGAGGCCTCAGTTATGTGTGACACCACCAGAGAGAAGAAAGAAACCCATTTACAGGATGCAAGGGTGAGCACAGCCATCCTCCATGATCCCTGGGAGATTCTGCTTCCTGCAGAGTGGGCTCTAACTTTATTAACAGGGAATATTCAGCTCAGCTACATAAGGTTTGGTTGGGGACAGCTCCCTGTGCTGAAGAGCCATTAAAGAGTAGTACACTGACCTCCATCCTTTGTGGACAATTCTCTATTCTGGAAGCACCTAGTTTTCTTAATTACAGGTATTGATCGACTTATGACCTATGCAACTTACGACCATTCGACTTTACGACCACAATTGCTAGCCACGACTGCTCCGCGTCTGGCAGCGCAAGCGTTGCCCAGCTGGGTGTACAACAGTGCGGACTAGCTTCCAGCAGCACTACCATCACCACGTGCACCATTTCAACTATTATCCCAGACTCGGTACAGCAATTTGTGTTTTATGTCTTGGATATTTTTCATCAAACCCCTCCCAAGATGTCTACCAAGAGGAAATTGTCTTTGCAAATATTAAACCAGTTGTACTGGTAATGCAGTGTTTTACTTAAACCTGACGAATGTAAAAATAAGAAACAAAATGGTGTAGAGATGATACAAATGGCATAAAATGAACAAAGAAAATTATGATATATAACAATAATGAAAGAAAATTATGATAAAATATGACTTAAAGATTTTTATGACATCATTTCACAGTACTGTATATATAGCCTACTCAACTTACGACCAAATCGTGTTACGACTGGTCTGTCGAACCAATCATGGTCGTAAGTCGAGCACTAGCTGTATTCACTCTTTTTTTTTTTTTTTTTGGACATTTGAACTCTTTATTTACTTTTATTTTTAGTATCTGGGAAGCCCTTCAGAATCCAAACATTTTCTCTCTTACGGGACTTCTAGCCCACTGCCAAAGTAGATGACCACAGTTTTCTCTGTGTAACGAAGTAAGGGGCTTGCACCAGGAAGTTGCTGGACTAGCTCCTTCAGCAAGAGAAGCCTGGCTTCAGGAAGGGAAGTGTCAGCTGAACTGAGCAGTGGGGTTCGTGCTGTAGCTGGTTTACTGCTGTTGCACGTCATGGTCTCATTGCAGACTGGTGGTGGCGGCAGCATGTGGCCGCAGTGCTGGGAGCAGGCCCACCCACAGGTCTCGTCTCGTCTCAGTGGCCCATGGGAAGGGAACACAGCAATGGTGATCCTGCTGTGACCCCTCCAGCAGGCAGCGAGGAACTCATGGCCTGCCTCTGTGGCTATCCATTCAGGCTTGCTTCTGAGGAGTTTGAGTCAAAACCAAACCACCACACTGTCTTTATGAAGCAGCCATGTGTGTGTAGACCGGAGCTTCTGGATGGGCTGGGGAAGGAGGGTCCTGATCTAGCTGGAGAGACTTGCCCCAGGGATAGAACCCAGCCACAGGGAATGGGAGGAGAGCTGGCAGGAGCTGTGGCGTGCAGGCTGGAGCTGTGTGAGGACAGAGAGGGCGTGGTTGGCAAGGGCAGAGGCCTTGGCGGGGGCCAGCACAGAGCACAGACCTAGAAAACCTGACAGCACCCAGGCCCTGGACAATGGGCCCTCAGAGATCATCAGAAGTGTGGGCCACAGACTGGTGCCAGAGCACAAATGGCCAGCAGGACCTAGACAAGGGAAGGGACCTGCTCCAAGTCTCACCACGAGTTTGTGGCCAAGCTGGGCCTAGAACCTGGACCTTGATGGTTTCCCACAGTGTGCTGAGCCGAACAGAAGGGCAACATTGCACTCAACAGGGGACGGAGGG
The DNA here is from genome assembly GCF_036850995.1 of Saccopteryx leptura. NCBI lineage: Eukaryota > Metazoa > Chordata > Mammalia > Chiroptera > Emballonuridae > Saccopteryx > Saccopteryx leptura. The sequence goes on from NC_089508.1 coordinate 127,596,708, forward strand.
TGTTTGTTCCAAACCAGATGCAGATGGGTTCCCAGCCTTACCCAGACAAGGCCAGAGCCTTGTGTCCTGGCAGAGAGAAGCCTGCACTGCCTGTTGTCCAGACAGCCTCTCAGAGAGAGCTGATTCCCACAGGTAGCCACCTTCTGCCTCTGGCCTTAGGACCGAGACCATAGTGAGTGCCAGGGAAGTGCACCTGAGGCCAGTCAGGACAGCCCATCTTAGCTGGGAATAGGGGTCAGTAAGTGAATTGTGAGCCAGCTGTCTGCACCAGACCCAAAATTCCTGAACAGGAAAGGGCAGGTCACTGGCCCCGGAGACACACGATCAGGGAGAGGTGACCTGGTGACAATGGATCTAGCTTGGGAAATATTTGGTATCACTGTCAGAGCTCACAAGCAGCCAAGGTTTCTTTAAGCCTGACTAGTGTGTGGCGCAGTGGATGGAGTGTCAACCCAGAACTCTGAGATCCCTGATTCAAAACCCGAGGTCACCAGCTTGAGCATGGGGTTGGGTCGCTGGCTTGAGCCCAGGATCATCAACATGATCCCAAGGTCACTGGCTGGAGCCCAAGGTCGCTGGCCTGAAGTTCAGGGTCGTTGCTGGCCTGAAGTCCAAGGTCGCTGGCTTGAGTCACTGGCTCGGCTGGAGATCTGATCAAGGCACATATGAGAAGCAGTCAAAGAACAACTAAAGTGCCGCATCTACAAATGAGTTGATGCTTCCCCATCTTTCTTCCTTCCAGTTTCCCTCTCCCTCTCTCTCTCACAATCTGTCTTCCTTAAAACAAACAAACAAAAACAACTTTCTTTAAGTAGGGCAATCAGGGACTTCCTTCAGGAGGGTAACTGAGTTGGCCTAGGAGGCTGAGTGAGTTCTGAGTCAAGCATGTTGCATGGGCAACGTATGGAATAGCAAGAGAATTAAGTTCCCTTTGAAAAACAGTGCTTGAAGCTGGAACTCGGTGTGTGGGGAGCAAAAGACAAGCAAGCAGGGTCAGGGAAGGGGCTTTGACACTCAAGAGCCCCAGCTTGTTTCTTAGGCCCATACCCAAGACTTGCTGACTTCAGTCAATAATTAGGGCTCTGTTTAAAGAAGGGAGGACATCAGAATCTCCTAGATAGGCCCTTTTTTTTTTAAAGACCTCTAAAGGTTTTCCCTTGGCAGGATAGCACGGTTGGTTAGAGCATTGTCCCAAAGCTCAGAGGTTGCTGGTTCAATCCCCAGTTAGGCCCCATACAGCAGGGGTCGGGAACCTTTTTGGCTGAGAGAGCCATGAACGCCACATATTTTAAAATGTAATTCCGTGAGAGCCATACAATATGTTTAACACTAAATACAAGCAAATGTGTGCATTTTATGTAAGACCAACACTTTAAAAGTACAATAAGTCTCTGGATTCTTTTTAATAACGTTGTTATGCTGTTGCTAACCAATGATGAATAGAGTACTTCTTACCATTAATGCAACTTCTGGTGCTACATGGTTTTGTTGATGGCTTTGTAGTCTGGTTGATACATGGTGAAGTTAAGCTTCATGCAGGCGTTGAGACTTCCATCCATTAAACGTGATCGTAGATTGGTCTTAACCTTCTTTAGATGTGAGAAAGACTGCTCACATGCATACATAGAGCCAAACATTGTCAGTGCAGCAATACTCACATGCTGCAGTGTGTGGTATGTGACGGGGAAGCCCATTCCAAGTTTTGACAATCAGCTGGTCCCCAGGTTGAAGTTTTTTCATTTCTCCCCACTTGTGTTTGCTCGCCAACTCTGCTTGCTGTTGTGCAGGTCTTTCCAAATCTTCATTCAGTGACTTGAACTTATTCACCCACATGTCTAAGGCCTTTAGGTCAGCAGCTTGTAGCTCAAAATCTCTGATAGAGACACCGGGGATGGAACTCAGGTCAGTGCTGTCCACCGCACACTTGTGTGGATGGGTTATGAACTTAAAAAGATGAGTGCGCTCACGAAATTCTCCAAAGTGTGATTTGAATGACTGTAGGAGATTAGATGTGAAGCCTGCTAGCTGCTAGAGATCAAGATGTTGAGCAGGGTCACTTGCTGTGCATGCATCTTTAAACTCTCCCAGTTTTTCAAAGTGTAGTAAACGACCTGTTTCAATGTCGGCAATGAAGAGTTCCAGCTTGTTTTCAAATGCAAACACTGCTTGTTGAAGGGATAAGACTGTATTTCCAATGCCTTGCATTTTCACATTGAGCTGGTTCAGATGTTCAGTCATGTCCACGAGATAGTAGAACTTCAGGAGCCACTCAGTGTTAGCTAACTCAGGATGCTCGACGTTTTTCATTTCAAGAAAAGTCCAGATTTTGCTCAGACAAGCTGCAAAATGACTGAGCACCTTCCCTCTTGACAACCAACACACATTGCTGTGCAGAAGCAGACCAGGATAATTATTCCCAACTTCATCCAGCAGTGTTTTAAACTGGCGATCATTTAAAGCTTGGGCAACAATAAAGTTGACCACCTGAATGACCAGTGACATCAGCTCACCAAACTGCTCGCCACACATCTGAGCACAAAGCACCTCCTGATGTAGGATGCAGAGAAAACTTAGGATGGGTTTCTTTTTATGTTCACGAGGAAGCGCTATGAATCCTCTGTTTTTCCCCACCATGCACAGAGCACCATCAGTACACACCGAAATAAGTTTACCCATCGGTAGATTTTTTTTCTTAGCAAACTCAGTGAAAGACTTGAATAAATCCTCCCCTCTTGTTGTCTCTTTCATAGGCAAAACAGCAAAACTTTCCTCACATAGTGTGTCACCGACAGCATACCTTGCAATCACACTGAACTGGGATAAATGGCTTACGTATGTTGACTCATCCAAAGCGGGAGAAAAGAATGGTGCTGCATTTATGTCCTTTATTTGTGTTGCCTCAATTTGATTTGCCATCATGATGGTACGATCGTGAACAGTTCTTGCCAGTAGAGGCATGTCTTTTATTCGTTTGATTATCTTGTCTTTATCCGAAAAGTTGTCAAAAAGTTCATTGGCAACATCGCTTTCCGTTTCTCACAATTGCTAAAGCACCAGCAAAGCTAGCTGAATTCCAGTCACTTTGTTGGGTCTAAACACGGAGTTGCTGCTGACTAGCTTGCACTCTGCACAGTAGCTCTTGACATGCTTTCTTCCTGCTGTCCCCCACTGGATATTTCAATGCAAATGTAGTATGGCGTGTGTCGAAGTGCCGCTTTATATTTGACCATTTCATCAATGCAATTTTATCATTGCATATTAGACACACTGCAGAACCTGCTCTCTCCACAAAGGCGAATTCCTCTGTCCATTCCTGCTGAAAAGTACGATACTCCTCATCTTTTTTTCTTTTAGCCATCTTCTTTGTCAAAAGGGTTTCTGCAATTAACTAGCTGCTACTTGATTAAAAGGAGGGAAGTTTACTTCCTGACCTCACAACAACCCGTATACGTTATGCATTATCCAATAAAAATTTGGTGTTGTCCCAGAGGACAGCTGTGATTGGCTCCAGCTACTCGCAACCATGAACATGAGTGGTAGGAAATGAATGGATTGTAATACATGAGAATGTTTTATATTTTTAACGTTGTTATTTTTTTTTTTAAGATTTGTCTGCGAGCCAGATGCAGCCATCAAAAGAGCCACATCTGGCCCACGAGCCATAGGTTCCCAACCCCTGCCATACAGGAACAGATATTCCTGTCTCTCTCCCGCTCTCTCCTTTGCTCTCTCTAAAATCAATTAAAAAAAACACTAAAAAAAAAAAAAAGATTTTATATGCCCCACTCCCAGGGGCTGTCCCCAACTGAGAGTCACCTGCAGGCACCAGAGACCTTCATAGGGTCAACATCAGGCCAGATACCGACACCCTGTGGAGAGAGGAGGGGGAGGCCTGAGCCTCAGGGCAGGGGTCAGATGTCAGGGTCTTCAAGGACAAGTTGGCCCGTTCTGGGTTTCAGTGTCACAGTACCCAGCACCACTCTTGTCTTCCTACTTGTCCCTGCAGCACAGCTTATGCCCCCGAGGCCACCGACTACGACGTGCGGGTGCTGTTGCGCTTCCCCCAGCGTGTGAAGAACCAGGGCTCAGCGGACTTCCTCCCAAACCGGCCACGGCACACCTGGGAATGGCACAGCTGCCACCAGTGAGTGGGGGACCCTGGGCCGAGGACTCATGTCCCAGCCTCCCACTTCCGGTAATGCTCCTGGGGTGCACAGGTGCTGGTAGGAGCCTTGGCAAAAAGGCTGGGAGTGGGGACGTGGAGGGCGCTGTCTTGACAAAGGAAAGGTCTAGAATAAAGGGCATTGGTAATACAGGTACCTGTCCAAAAGGGAATGAGGAGTCCTAATGGGCTTTCCTCCTATGGTGATCTGGCTGGGTGGGGACAAAAGAGATGCTGGCCTGTGGGTCTCAGATTGGTCACAAGGCTGTGTCACAGCAGGGTCACCTGGGTCCATCTTGGGGAGGAGGGGAAGCCCCAGGATGATGAAGCCTTCTTCTCTCCCCTTCGTCCTCTGCCCCCAGACATTACCACAGCATGGATGAGTTCAGCCACTATGACCTGCTGGATGCAGCCACGGGCAAGAAGGTCGCCGAGGGCCACAAGGCCAGCTTCTGCCTAGAGGACAGCACCTGCGACTTCGGCAACCTCAAGCGCTATGCATGCACCTCACACACACAGGTTGGGCTAGAGAGGCCGGGCAGGCATGTGGGAGGCGGCGGCAGCCCCAGCCTGGGGGCCAGAGGGGCGGACAGCAGTGCAGCCTGGGCTACACTGAGAGGAGGCCCTGGCCACTCAGCTCTACTTGCCAGGCATCAGGCCGTTACAGGGCCCCTTGGGCACTTCCCCCTCCACCAGTTCCCTTCCTGCATCATTCCCAGGTTGTCTGCTTATGGAAGGAAGGAATATTCCAACAGAATCTGGACAGCATGATATTCCATTTGCCTATTTGTCTACCCAGATTCATCTTTGTCTGTCCAGGCATCCCAGAGGGGCCATCTGTCCTCCATCCATTTCTCCCACGCATGCCCCTTTTTCATTTGCTCCTCTGAGCAGTCAGTTGTGTCTCTCTATCATCTCTGTCCACCAACCCTGTGGGCCTAGGAGAGGACAGACCCTCCCTGAGTGGCTGCCCTCAACCAAGGTCAGGGCAAATCGCAGAGGAAGAAAGTCCCGGCTGCTAGAGTGAAGGGCTCTGTGGAGGACATAGCACCCCTTGCTAACCCTCGTCTCTGTCCCCAGGGCCTGAGCCCAGGCTGCTATGACACATACAACGCGGACATTGACTGCCAGTGGATAGACATAACGGACGTGCAGCCCGGGAACTACATCCTCAAGGTGAGTCTCGCAGTCTGGGCGCCCCCTCACCCCACCCCAGCCTGATGCTCACATCGGAGCGCCCACTCCAAGACGTGCTTCAGCGTCCAGGCATGTTTCCTGCTTCCCAGCAACAGAGCAGGGGCAGCAGCGTGCTGGGGCATCTTGGAGAGGCCTGCACTTCCCACCTGAAGAGAAGATCTTAGCTTCAGGTGGGACAGTCTCTCTCCATAAAGACACCAAGGTGCCCTGGGGCCAGGTGTGGTGGTGTTAGAAGAGGTAGTGACTGTCTTCTCTAAGTGATAGAGGACTTGGAAAGCCATGTGGTCAATCCCCATGTCTGCAGGTAGGGAAGACCATCAGGGAGAAGACAACACCGTCAGAGAGAGACCTTCAGCTCCGCACGGTGACCCCTGAAAGTCAGGAGCTCCTGTGAACAAAAGTCCCTTCCAGCCTGAGCCCCCTCCAATGCACGCTTGCTCCAATACCCCTTCCCTCGGGGAGGGGGACACGTAGAAAAGCGCATTAAGGACACTACCCACTATGGAATGTCCCTGCTCAGGCTGTGCAGAGGCCCAGTTGTCATGACCTCACCTGGGGAGGCCAGTCTCAGCCTCCTCCACACAGGCACAAAAAGCGGTCCAGGGTCATTGTGCCTGGTGCCCTGAAAGGAGGAGCAGTGAAGACAGGCTTGGAAGTCAGCCTTGACTACGTGAAGATGGCTCTTGGGGTGGCTGCATGCAGGACACAGCCATCCGTCCTGACCGTCTCTTAGCAGGCTTTGTGGGCCTCTCTCCGCCTCACCTAAGAGTCAGGGTCATTATCAAGGACATTGAGTTCTTCCGTCCTTCACCCACTCACCAAAACTATGCAAAGGCCCCTCTGAATTCTGGGCACTGGGGATTGAAGCCATATAAGCAGTGTGTGGGTTACAAGTAACATCCTCCATCTGATCTTAAGTGTTCTGCTTTAGTTGCTGGGTCTGGCCTACGCCAGTGAAACTGCCTCCCGACCAATAATCCAACATTTGAAAGGCTTCCTTGTGTCTGGACAGCTGTCCTTCAGACACAAAAGGACAGGTTATGCTGGGCCATCCCCTTAGTGAGTGTCGGGCACCTTGGGCTCCTGGGCAGTCTATGCCACCTGTCATCAGACAAGCCTTCAGTGGGTCATACAGACGGGCTTCTGTGGTGAAGGAATGTGAGCCTCAGAGTCGGAAGCCAGGCACGGGATCCCTGCTTGGCCCTCGCTCCTTTCTGTGCTTCCCGGGGGGAACCAAACCCCTCTGACCTCAGTGCCCCTAACTGAGCTGCGGGGCCCTCCTGGCCCTGGGTTCTGGCTGTGAGCAAGCTTCCTGTCTTCTGACAAAGGGGGATCTAATGTGTTCTTCAACTGTAACTGTCCTGTCTCTCCTCCCTCTATCGATTTGCATTTCCCCGTGTCTCTCCACCAGTCACCTCTGTCTCCATGTCTCTTTGTCTCATGTGGTCTTTCTCTACCTCCCTGTCTCCCTCTCTCTGTCTCCTCCATGTCTGTCTGTCTGTCTCTCTGTCCCCTGGTGATGAAGTGAAGCTCAGTCCCCCAACCAGACCCCGTTATCTTCTGTCCCCTGTGCAGGTGCACGTGAACCCTAAGTACATCGTTCTGGAGTCCGACTTCACCAACAATGTGGTGAGGTGCAACATCCACTATACAGGTCGCTACGTTTCTACAACAAACTGCAAAATTGTCCAGTAAGTGCTCACCTGCCCTCCTCACCCAGCCCCAGCCACTTTCCTGTCTGGGGAGCAGGCTGGCCACATACAACACACACGATACTTACACTTGGGGTCACCTCAACTGCCCAGTACGGTTGCAGTTGGGCCCAGCCCACGGACTGTGCCAGCCTCAGGCTGAGTGCTTGTGGTGGGGCTCAGGCTGCAGTGCTGGTCTGGGCTGCGGCTCCCAAAAATGTCTCTAGAGGGAGCTGGCAGGAGACGGCACTATTGGGTGGAAGTGCCCAGAACCTGTAATCCTAGTCCTGTGACTCCCTGGTTCTGTGGCGCTCAACAGTTCGCTTTATGTCTCTGAGTTCCTTTTCTCAATGGGGACATACAAAATAGGCATCTTTACCTAGCACATGGCCTTGTGAAGAGGGTTTGAAAGGCCTGTGCATGGTCAAACATGAATGGTGCACTTGACAAATGGTGTCTGTGACCACTGGTGTACCTTATCAAGTAGAATGAATTCAACAGCCCCAGATTAGAGGTGATTCAGGTTGGAATGAACTGTCACCCATCCCTGGGCCCCACTGTTGAATTGATAAACTCTGGGCCTAGGACTTTGGCACACAACTTCTGGGCAGTGTCCTCAGCTGCTGCAGCCCCAGGCTGATTGTCCTTGGTCTCTCTCCTGCTTCCCCACATGAAGTACTTTGCAGAGGAGATCCTTGCTTACAAGTTCATAAAGAAACTGCACCCTACTCCAAGTGGATTTAAAATGTCTGTTCAGGTCAAAGCAACTCTCTTCCAAGGCCCAGGGAGGCCTTTCTACCCAAAGTGTATGCTTATTAATGCTTGACAGGTATGAGAGGTGGAACCTGTAACCAGGGTCAGGGCTCGGCGTGTGACAAGGTCGGGGTTCAGAGTGAGCGGGACTGGGGTTTGGCGTGTGAGCTGGGCCAGGGCTCATTTAGAGAAAGCTCTTTCATCCTTGGCTGCTACCACTGATCTAACTGTTCACAGACCCCCTCCACACACACAGTCACACCATGTATATGAAAAACGAGACTAGCAGCCTCTGCGCTGTGCAGAGATCAGGTTTCTCATAAGCAGCGTTAGATCAGAATTACTCAGGGCACAAAGTATGTTGGGAATGACTGAGTCCTGCCCCATCCCTGGCAGAAGGCTCTTTTGCAGACCTGGGTTTCCAGCACTTTCTCACCCCTCTGTGTCTCCTTCACTCAGATTCAGGGACCAGTCAAATGGCAGAGGTTTTTCGGGAGGCAATTATATAAAAGGAGAAGGAAGGAAAGAAGAAAGGAAGGAGGGAGGGAGGATGGGCGGGTGAGTGTGCAGTGGGACAGGGAGCCTACACCCCCATTTTGTCCTGCCTGCTGCTGGGGAAATTGGGTTCAAGCAGTCTCCCCTTCCCAGGGAGCACCATTGGCACTGCCCCTCGACAGGGCAGATGAAGAAATAGCCCCCACTCCCACCCCTGCTCCCCCGGGGAGCTGTGGACCCTTCTTTCGGAGTCCTTGACGTAAGTGCTTGGGAAGGCTCAGGTCTTATTACAGCATCTCTGGGACCCTGACCGCAGTCAGGCGGCTGGCCCAGCGCACAGGAAGCTGGAAGGAGCCTTCACAACCAGGCCACAGGACTGACGCCTGTGGGTTTCAATCTTGTTTTTGAAGAGGAAAAAGAGGCTTAAAAAATATACTAAGTTAGAAAGTATTTCCAAACAGTAGCAGCTCTGCCTAGAAGACCCTCAGGGGCAGGGGGTGGGAGTGCTGAGACTATGCCCTGGGTGGGGGTTCGTCAGCCTCCTCTTCTTGGGCCTGGACTGAGGGGCCCCTATCCCCCAGCCAGATTTCTGTGCCTGCCCTCCCACATGGGGTCTGGGCTGGGGTGCGGGGAGTGGGGTCCTTGTGGAGAGCAGCAGGGGAAGCCCTACCCAGAAGCCTATCTCTCTTTCTCTCCTTAGATCCTGATCTTGGAGAAGTTGGACAGACAGCCAAACTCGCCGCTTCCCAAGGCAGGTCCCACTCCCCAAGGCAGGTCCCACTCCCCAAGCAGCCTCCCACCAGGACAAACCTGGTCCGAGGGGTGCCACCCCCCACCCACAGGCAGGGGCAGCAGGACACAGGGGCATCCCTCCCTGCCGGCCTCAGGGAGCGAACCTGGACTGAAACCACAGGGATTCCAGATGCCAGCCCCGATTTCATACTTAAGTTTTCTCTACCACATCATTTTGTCGGTTGTTGGTTTTTTATTTTTTATGTTTTGACCATACCACAGAGCAAGATTGCCCAGACGTGGGCTGAATAAAACAAAGTTTTTCTAACTCTGTGGTTCTGCGTGTGGCCTCTCTGCTGAGCTGGGCTGGCCAGGGCTCAGCCGGGCTCAGGGGACAACCTGGGGCTTCCTCCTTCTCCTGGCAGAACTCGGAAAGAGCAGCCACTACCCCTTCAGGACTACAGTTTGACCAGAAGGGCGACAAGTCCACGGTGGAAATCCGAGGGATTTTCCCCCAAGGCCACGCCCTGGGTGTGGGAAGAGGATGCCCCTCCCCTGGGGGGCAGGTCCCAGTTCAGTCTCTCACCCCTGCAGCCTCACTCCCCCAACCTCCTCTCTCTCACATGCAGCCACTTATTCACACACGGAGCACCTGTGAGTGCTAGGCTGAGCTGGGGCTGAGCACGCACAGCAGTCAGACGTGGCTCCTGCTGTCATCTCAGGGGACAGAATCATGTGCGCGCCACACCGAGTGAGACGACCGCTGGGGGAACGGTGGTGCCCTCATGTGGGAGGTGGCCTCTTCCCTGGAAGTAGAGGACCAGGGGCATTCCTGGCAGGGGCTGGTGGGGCTGGGAGTCAGAGGTGGAGGGAGGCTCTTGGCTGCTGCAGCCCTCCCTCTCCCCGGGGTACTGGATGCTGGATCACAGCAGGAAGAAGCAAAGTGTGTATCTCCTTGTCTTCCCCCTCCCACGAGCCCTCAGGATACCTCTGCACCCACCTGCCCCCTGCCAGCTCCCTGCCTTCCTGGGGGAGCAACAATCGTGGAAAAGGGGCAAGAAACAGTCAACACACAGCACTGGGTCCCCAGGGCTAATTTTCACGCTCACTGGCTGTGTGACCTCGGGCAGGGCAGGTGACACCTCAGGGCTTCGGTTTCCCCAGCATCTCCTGCCCACATGCTGAAATGGCTGGCAGTGAGCTCCTACTACAGGGACAGCCCTGGGTGAGCTGCAGGGGGCTGCACCAACGTCTCCAGATTCCTGTGGACACCTCCCCCCACCTGCACTCGAGTCCACAGAAAGGAGACCCTTTCATTCAATTCATGCCTCAGGGTCCCTGGCAGCAACTAGGTCTTTTAAGAGGGTGGAGAGGGAGGGCTTCCTGGGGCCATGCTGTGCTTCCAGAGGGCCCTGGGCCCAGCCTCCTGAGTCCTTGGCCACTCCCAGCCAGGCAGCAGGATGAAGTGCAGGGGGCATTGCCACAACCCCTCCACCTTCCCTTGTTGGGACTTGCTAGGGTTCAGCTGTTTCCTGGCACCAGTAGGGTGCTTCAGCCCTGCCATTCTCCATCCAGGGCTGGCCAGAGGCCTGGAGAAAGTGGGCACAAGCCTGTCATCTGAGGCCACTGTCCTGTGGCTCCCCTCACCCCTGTGTGCCTCAGAGATGCTGTCTTGATTTAAACACCCCCAAGTGTGAGCAAGTTGGGCTCAGACAAGGTCACCATACTCCAGACTGTCAGAGGATCTTCGAGGTGGGATCCAAGGTCTTCAACTCCCAGGTCATAGAGGAAGCCCAGAATGGCAGCCTGTGTGAGGCCACAAGCTCAGCAGATGCCTGAGGGGTGGCCTGCCTGGCGTTGGACAGCCTGGAGGGCCGGGAGGGAGATGAGGAGGGGGAGGAGCAACACCACCTTCTCCAGTTACATGGAGAAGGGCTATTTCTTGAAAGTGGACTTCTAAGAGACTTGGCTGGTTGGCGAGGGCCTTGGCACCAACCAGGGTCTCTCTTGGTCCCTGGCCATGCCCAGGCATCCACCTGAGCTTGGCACTCAGCACCTCACAGGGCTTCCCAGGAAAAGGAGGGAGGCATGGCAGGCAAGTCCTCTCTACTCCTGGCCCAGCACCTCCACCTGGGGCTCACAAACCCCCAGCCCCTCTGCATGCTGATGTGCTGGAACCGCCTGAGCTGCACAGGGCCTCACTGTCACCTGCTCAGAGCCCCTCATCCTTACCACCTCCCAGACACTGCTGTTAGAGGGGAGACAGCCTCCCTCTCTGTTAAGTACTAACAGTTGCAGTGGGTGTAGCCGTAAAGCAGTAGGGACAAAGAGAGGCTGTAGGAGAGGCTGGGGGCCTGGCTGGGGTCCTAACTCTGTCCTCCATGGGCCACGTTGTGCCTTGAGGGGCGAGGCTCCTTGAGCTCCTGTGCTGCTCAGGCAGAGAAGATGGGGAGGCGGTGGGGAGGTGGCAGATGGGGGACTAGCCTGCTGGATGCAGAATCGGGCAGCCAGTGGAGAGACTACAGCCTGGAATGGGCTGGGCACTACTGCCGACCAAGGCAGAAGTGGGGGGCATTAGACACCAGCCAGAATAGACCTTCAGAAAGGCTTCCCAGTAGAAGGAGGGTGCTGGGAGGTGTGTGTGGCTGGGCGGGTGGAGTCTCGAGTGAAAACCAGTTTTAGGGGCAGCTGGGACCCAGACCCCACTGCTGTCCCATCCACAGACGGCCTTCTCCCCGCCACCCGCCACCACCACCCCCGCCGCCACCTCAGCCTCTGACGCTCATAGCTGCCAGCAACCCAGAGCAGCAGGCCCTCAATGTAGGGCCCAGGCTGAAATATTTCTCCTTCCCTCATTGCCTGCTTGTTTTGTGAAGCCACTCAGGCCTGTGTCATGGTATTACAGGAATCAAAGGAGGACAAAAATGCCCAGACATCTTGCTGAAGGAAGTAGGATTTATTACAGCCGGTGGAGCACGTGAGATTTATAACTCCAAAACACGGGCCCCCCGAAGTTGACTTTCTTACAGGTTATATACCTTTACAGTATCTAAGCAATGGGCGAGTGATTTCTTTGTTTAAGGTTTCCCAGGACTCAAAGAGAGGGGAGGGGGAGTTTCAGTGGAGTAAACAGGGGGAGGGGTTTCCAGATCACTGGCTATAATTACATACAGATCCTGCTGTTCTTGTTTTGCAACTATGGGATATAGATAATTTATCACTGGCTGACTCGGTTACCCCAGCTGGCTCCTTTCCCTTGTATTCTTTTCGTTTTTTCCTTCTCAGGGAAGAGGGGGCCTACCCATCCTTCCTCATTCCCCACTTTGAGACTTCAGAATTTCTTTTATACTGGAGTCTCACATTCTTCATCTGATCCCAAGGGGAAGGCCTGCTAGTGGTGGGTAAAGTATACATGGGCGTTGGTTCATTGCTGTACTGTGGCCTCTATCATGTTCCTTATGCTGTTCATCAATAGTGGCAACAAACATGGACCATGGACCTATTAAGCAAATCCTTATGAGTAGTAAGACTGCTCCTATTAGGGTTTTAAACCTACTAAAGGCTGAGAACTATCCCCTAAAAAGGCTACTGGGGTTTCCTTTAACTTTGCTCTGGGCTATTGTTGGTCCTTCTACCCATTTCCCCCATCCTCCTGCTGCTATTTTTATTTCAAGTAGGAGGATCTGTAGGATCATAACAGACATAGGGCTGGTTATCCTCTGGGTCACACACTGAATATTGAGTCTGATTATAGGTGCAGTTCCCTCACACTCATAGAAGCTATAGAAAAACAATGTGGTCAAGACCTTTTGGCCTTCCTTGATGACATGGATACATAGTTCACAGTCCTCTGCCCTAGTTCCCCTCCCCCCAGAGTCCAATTATAATGAGCTCCATGGCGAGGTTCCTTAGGCTTCTGACGTACATGGACCAGCTAGCTCCCAGTTTGTGGCTGGAGCAGGGCATGTTGTCCTTCTCAGGGTCAACTTACAAGGTCAGTCTCTGCTGTCCACAAAGGTGTCTCTGCTGGGGCCGCAGGCGTCAGCCGGCTGTGGTGAATCTGGGTGGATATGCCTTCTATCTTGGCAGCAGTGGGAGTGATCAGGATCTTGGTGTAGAGTCCCTTCCACATGGGCAGGAGGGGAGCTGGATTCTAATCCTCAACCCACACCTGGTTTTCCAGGGAAAAAGAATGGGCAGGGGCTAACAAACTGATCAGAGCCCTATCGAGCACCCACTTGGATAGGATACTGGCCACCTTGCCAGAAGCTTTTAATTGCCTATGTAGTTGTTTCTCCTAATTCTTGGGAAGTCCCTGGAAAGCTATGTAATATTGGGGGAGGTCTATTGTATAATACCTCATAAGGTGAATACCGGTGTTCTTGGAGGGGGTGCACCAAACCTTAAGCAATATTAGAGGCAAAGCTTGTACCTGTTTAAGACCTGTTTCCTGACATAATTTGCTAAGCCCTAATTTCAGAGTCCTATTCATGTGTTCCACCTTCCCCCAGACCCTCTGAGGTCTGTATGCTGCGTGAAGCTTCCAGGTGGTGTCTGATGCTTGAGCTGTTTCTTGTACTACCTTAGCCACAAAGGCCGGGCCATGGTCAGAGCCTATCCAAAGTGGAAGTCCAAACCTTGGAATTACTTCTCTGAGCAATGCCCTTAGTACTTCTCTGGCCTTTCCAGTATGGATGGGATAGGCTTCTACCTATCCTGCCTTCTGGTGTCCTTGGCAGTGGATTATTGCTATCTGTTTTGGCTTCTAGGCTGCTTCCAGCAGCTGAAGAATTTCTCCTGGATATCTAAGTTCTTTGCCACCAGCAGTTAAGAGGCCTCTCTCTTTGTAAATTGCCTCATATACTTGGGGAATGTGAAAGGCAAAACAGAATCTGTATAGATATTCACTCTTCCTTTCACTGAGCTCTAGGGCTCAAGTCAGGACAATCAGTTCTGTGTGCTGAGCAGAAGAACCTTGGGGTAGAGATTGCATCTCTATAGTATCTGTTAGAGTCACTACTGCACACACCCCACCCCCTGCCTTTCTCCCTTTGAGTTGATGGAGCTGCTTTCATTTACATACAGCTCCCATTCAGGCTCCCTTAGGGGCTGATCCAGTAAGTCCTGCCGGCTGGAGTACACTGAGTCAAGGTCTTCCAAGCAACTGTGCTGCGGCTTTCCCTCATTCACTGAGAGCAGCGTTGCTGGATTTAAAGTGGTAAATACCTCTATTACTAGTCTTGGGTTTTTATATAATAAGCTCTGGTACTTAGTGAGGCAAGCTTTAGTGAGCCAGTGATGCCCTTTGGCATTCATCAGTCACTACTGTATGTGGCACCCACACTTTCAGGTCTTGTCCTAAAGTTAGTTTGTCTGCCTCTTGCACCAGCATGGCAGTGGCTGCTAGGGCTCTTAAGCATAGTGGTCAGCCCTTTGCAACTTTGTCTAGTTGCTTGGAGAGGTAGGCTACCAGACTAGGCCATGACCCAAAATCCTGGGTTAATATACCTACTGCTGTCTTGCTCCTCTCTGAGAGGTACAGCACAAAAGATTTTGCTAGGTTAGAAAGACCTAGCGCTGGGGCAACTTGTAACTCCTTTTTATGAGTCTGAAAGATAGTCCTGTCTGGCCCCCAATCCATGGACTCTTTTTCTCTCCACTTTGTGACTTTATAGAGGGGTTTGGCCAGTATTGCAAAGCTGAGGATCCACAAATGGCAGAATCTACTGCACCCAGGAACTCTCTAACTTGTCTCCTCGTGGTGGGGTTGGGATGTTCTGAATGACCTGTTTCCGTTCTACCCCTAGCCTCCTCTCCCCCTGCTGGAGAATGAACCCCTAGTACTTTACTTGCCTTTGGAAGATCTGGGTCCTCTTCTTCTCTAAATGACGTAGAAGCTCTTCTATTCCTCGAGCACATCCTTGGAGCATCTCATGACCTAACAAAAGGTCATCCACATACTGAAGGAGGACACACCCGATGTCCTGTGCAGGAAACCTCTGGAGGTCCCAAGCGAGGGCCTACACAAAGATGGTAGGGAGTTCTTGAAGCCTTATGGGAGCCTAGTCCAGGTGTACTGCACCTTAGCCCCTGTAGCCGGGTCCTCCCACTGAAAGGCAAACAGGTCCCGGCTTTCAGGAGCCAGTCTTATACTAAAGAAGGCATCTTTTAAGTCCAAGCAAGTGAACCAGGAGACTTGAGCAGGGAGGAGGCTTAGGAGTGTGTACGGGTTTGGTACTGTTGGGTTCAGAGTAACTTCTGCCTCCTTTACGACCCTCAAATCCTGTACTGGCTGATAATCATTGGTCCCCAGTTTTCTGACAGAGGGCAAGGGAATATTCTAGGGTGACTGGCACGGCTCCTTGAGCCTTTGTAAATGCACCTGGATTCCTTCCCAGGCCTCCTTAGGAATCGGGTATTATTTCTGGCTTACAGGCAGTGTCCTAGGCTTTAACTCTATCCACACTGTCACTTGGTTTATTGCCAGCCAAGGGGGGTTTTCTTCAGCCCAGACTCCAGGGTATTTTTTACTTAGTTTTTGGCTTGGAGGCTTCCCAGGAGGCAGCAAAAATCCTCCAATCCTCCTCTCTGGGAATGATTAGAGTTAGAACAAGCCTAGGCTTAGGCACTGTTGTAACCTCCCAGCCAGGGGAAGAGAGCCTGGGCCTGATTCTGGCGATGCAGTGGGAGTCACCTCAGGTTCGGGCTCGGGTGAGCTTATGCTGGGACCTGATAAATCTGACGATGACAGGCCTGAGTCAGTGGCAGTCTCTGGAGTGGACAGAGAATCAGGTATGGATGGGTACAGCCTCACTGGCACGAAAGGTGGAGGAGCCAAAATTTCTGCTTCTTCTGGTTCAGTAGGGGTTAAAATTTCTGGTTTTGGCTGCTGCAGTGGCTTGCTGGGTCTGCTGGAAGGCTTCTCTGCCTTAGCTACCAACACTGTAGAAGTCTGACCTCTAAGCTAAGTGTTTATGTAGGGAAACTGGTCGGGGTGGCCTGGATCTCTTGTGGCTACCTGCTACACCATCTGTACAACAGACTTATCTAAGCTTCCTTCTGACGGCCACCCTGCCCCAGAAGTGGGCTATTCTAATCTATACAAGGTCCTCAATTTCCCTGGGGACATAGTAACCATGTAATCCCCTGAGAACCCTTTCTTAAAATTCTTGACCATCATGGCTAAAGGAGTGGGTTTTTCCTGTGAACCTTCCATACCCCCCATGACAGACAACAGTCACCCCACAAGAAGAAATGGGGGAAGGGAGGGGAAACTTGGAGGGGAACCCACTCGCTTCAGACTGTCACCGGCCGCTCCCCTCACGGGAATGGCAGGCCCTCTTGGCTTATGACAGGCTGCTATAAACTGTCAGCACGCTATTCTGCCTCTTAGCCCTATGAGGCACCCTGCAGGACCGCAGTTCGGGACCCAACACACACTTCGGCCCTGTGGGAGTGAGTCGGAATTCCTCCCCGGTGTCCATCTCATTCACGCCACACTCACTCTTTCACACAGTCTCCCACACCTGTGGAGGGTGACGAGTCACCACTCCTGTGGGGACCACTCCCCACACCTGTGAAGAGTGCATAGTCACCTCTTCTAACCTATGGAGGGCAATTAGTGACTCTCCGGAGGGTGGTCAGGCCTCCCTTCTGCCCAGTAGGGCAGGACCTCAGCCAGCTTCCCTTGCCCGGTTTTCCTGACCGTGGCTCTGATGCACCCTCGTTTTCCTGTTCCTCTGTGTCTGATCATTGCTGGGACCAATGAATGGGGTCCCCCCCCTCCATCCTACAGAGGCGTCCACACAGGAAAATCCCTGGCATATGCTCATGAGGTGCGTCTGCAGGGTGGCTCGGGGGCTCCCCAACAGGTGCCTGAAGTTTGTCAGTTGTGGGCATCCTTCCTCTTTGGGTCCTGGCCAATGCACCATATATTGCATGAATCAAAGGAGGACAAAAACGCCCAGACAACTTGCTGAAGGAAGTAGGATTTATTACAGCCGGCGGAGCATGTGGGATTTGTAACTCCAAAACATGGGGCCCCCGAAGTTGACTTTCTTACAGGATATATACCTGTACAGTATCTAAGCAATGGGCATGTGATTCCTTTGTTTAAGGTTTCCCAGGACTCAAGGAGAGGGGAGGGGGAGTTTCAGTGGGGTAAACAGGGGGAGGGGTTTCCAGATCACTGGCCATAGTTACATACAGATTCTGCTGTTCTTGCTTTGTATTGTAACTATGGAATATAGATAATTTATCACTGGCTGACTCGGTTACTCCAGCTGGCTCCTTTCCCTTGTATTTTCATTTCTTTCTTTTCAGGGAAGAGGAGGCCTGCCCCTCATACTTCAGTGGAAGATCTGAGATCTGGCCCAATGTCCTTCCTGACTTTTATTTTATTTTTTTGTGACAGAGACAGAGAGAGAGAGTCAGAGAGAGGGACAGATAGGGACAGACAGGAACTGAGAAAGATGAGAAGCATCAATTCTTCATTGTGACACCTTCGGGGTTTCGAAGGAAAAGGTCTTCAGCCTCAGTCCTCTGCATCCCAGTCGGACGCTCTATCCACTGTGCCACTGCCTGGTCAGGCCTTCCTGACTTTTAGGCAAGGAGCTTCTTAATCTATTGGAATGACTTCTACCAAGGGTGGTGGGGTGGTTTGTGAGGATGTTTACAGAGTTCATGAAAACAAAGCCTCTGACCTCTGACCCTAAGAGGGGGCCAAGGGCCCAGCACCCACCCCGCTGCATCAGAGGTCTCCTGCCCAGTCCTGTGGCACCCACATTGGCCCTGCTGATTCTAGATGGACCAGACCAACATGACAACACTCGCCCCTCTAGCTGGGGTGGGGGACTACTTCTCAGCTCCCACCAGGCATCTCCTCCCCTTTGTGGGCAAGACAAGAGGCCTCTGAGGCAGCTGATCATGCATGGAACCTGCCCCTCGCCCTAGCTGCATCCACGCACATGCCGCAGGCATGGCGTCCTCTGGAAATAGCCACACAGCTCTCCAGAGCCCCCCTAGCACACCCAGAGTGAGTCATGCAGGAGGTGCCCATGGGCAGGCCTGGCTGGGAGGAATGAGAGGCACTGCCCATACCCCAGGAGCCTCAGAGAAGGAGCCTGTGGATACGGCTGTGGAGAGCAGCCAGAACCTGGGACCTGAGGGTGCACATGACCCACGTCACCCTGGAAAGGTCAGAACTCTCTGAGAATGAGAAGGGCTTGAATGAGCTATAAAGCTAAAACTGAAAACATGGAAGTCAGGGAAAGCAGGTGTGCCTCTAGGTTCCCATGTGTCCTGACTATATGAAATCATTTGTTCTTATTTTTTTCCTTTTATTTTTCAAAATCAAATGTAATCTACTTTGAGTCCCTGGCTACCAAGTGGAAAAGTCAATGTCCTGAGTCATCTTACTCTTACCCTAGAACATCAGAGAGGAGCCTGTGGTCTTCAGTCCCCTCTCGTGAGCTAACATAGGCTCTCTGACTGAACCTCCAAGGGTGGGCATCTCCAACTCCTGCGTAGCTTGGCCACAAGACACCACTCAGCTGTGTGCCTCAAAGTTCCTCGAGGACACTGTCCCTGCTACTAGCAAAGCCTCAGCCCCCTCACCCAGCTTTCCATCCTCTTCCCTCTGCCAGCTTCCACCTCATCCTACTTAACTCCTTTCTCTGTCCTTTTCTCCCTGGGGCAGACTTCCATCACTCCTGGTGTGCGTCATTCACAGACACTTTAGACCTAAGCCTTGGGGGGGGGGGGGACTCCCAGCAGGAGGCTACTGGTAATGAGGATGATGGCAGCTCACTTGTTCACACTTAGCCATGTGCCAGGCTCTGCCCCTAAACACTCTCCCGAGTTTAGTCCATGTAATCCTCGTAAAGACCTGCGAGGCAGACATTGTTGTTACCATTTTCCAGATGAGGGGGTAGCAGAAGAGAGAGGTCATGTGATTTGCTGTGGTTCCCTCAGCTAAGAAGTAGGAGAGCCTGGATTCTAACAAGGGCACATTCTGGGAACAAAGGGCGTGGCTTTCAGCAGGTCCTCAGAGGAAGTCTGGGACCAGAAAAAAGCCGAATGTCTATGCTTTGAAGTGTGGCCAGAGTGCTGTTCAAATCTTCACCTCCTTCCTCCACAGTCCTCTGGAATCTCAACTCCTGCAAACAGCCACTCAAACACAGACTGGGGAAGGAGAGACAGCATTCCTCCCTGAAGGAGTGTGACTCATACTCAGATTGTTCTTTATGGGCAGAGGACAGAAGGAGCAAATAAAACACACCAACCATCAACGAGTCTAGCCGACACAAATAAAAATTAAAAATTGATGAGACAAGAAAGAGGATATTAACACAGCCATGGAGATGGCTTTTGAAATGTAAGAGAACTGTATACACAAACTCCATGCTTATGAATTAGAGTGCACATTCAATAATAATATTGAGTGTATATATTTGTAAATTGCCCAAACTCATGCAATGCATGAAAGAGCAATAGCTACAGAAGAAAGCTTAGAAGTTGTCATTTCTGAAAATGATACCTGGTGTATAGCGTTTGAGTGTGAGTTTCCTCAAACTGGAGGAACGGGTTGTGTATACATTATTTAAATTCTTCCAGGGCATCTGGGGGAAATGATGGTTGATTTCATGATCCTGAATGGATCTGATAAAGCCAAGATCACCCTGATGTCCAAATCTGACAAAGATAGCCATCCTATCCCTCCCACCTTCCTGATGGTAACAACAGACCAATGCAGTCTTAGCAATGGAGACAAAAGCTCCAGATAAGAAGCCCCCAAAAGGAATCTGTTATCACATCTAATGCCGTCAGCATTGCTCATGACTGTCCGACCTCGGTGCTTGGCGCTCTTTCCTGTACCCCACCCAGATCATGCTAAGACAGAAATGGAACCCGATATCTGGCCCAGGCAATTTGGACACCACATTCACTCTGCAGCATCCCAAGTGCCCCCTCCAGGAAACAGAAACAGTACATTGGAGAGGGGGAAGGGGTGCAACTCTTGCAAAAACACTGAAAGCAACAGCTCAGACTTCTGCTGGAAATTTGTGGTCAGCTGGAATACCCTGTGGGGTTGATAATTTGTCATTTCTGTTCCTTTTTTGAGAAATTCTTACATGTTTGTTTCTTTGTTTTTAAATCAATGTCATTCTCTGCTTCTCCTTGCTGGGCTTGGTACATCTGACTACACACTCAAGTCCTGACAGAATTCTCTCTTTTGCTGTATCAATGTGCACACCCCCAAAACTTTGGAACAGTGCCTGCCTGTGGCCACCTGGGGAATCAGATCCTGGGCCTAAGGGACTTGATCCAACTAGCAGAACATCTATGTCAGACAAGAGAAGGGCTTTGGCCTCTGTTTGGAGTCCCAGCAGCCTTGGGAGCTTCCTGGCTAAAAACAGACTGTCACTGTATGTGGCGGCCACTAGAGAGTGTAGGACTCAATATCCAAAATATGTGACATCAAAGGCCATCTCATTTCTTACAGATGTTTTCATTTTTTAAAAAAATATAATTCCTATATATATATATATATATATATATATATATATATATATATATATTGAACTCAAGTTTTATTCATCATAAAATTCATACAACTCCTCATCACTGTCAAAACTCCCATTCATTAGCTTGTCAAATCACAGTCTTTATTATATTGCCTCGTCCTCAGTCCCATCTATGGCATTTGAAATGCCACACTTCTTAAATGACTTGACAATGATCTCAATCTTGATATTATCCTGGGATCTTTTCACTCAGGTACAAACTTCTGCTATAGTTGGTTTCTTCATTCTTCCTGCTGGTGTCAAATTGTCCCCAGAAGACTTCATCCATTGATTCCAATCATCTCTCATGGCAGCTTTGAAGGGTTTGTTAACACTGACATCAAGTGGTTGAAGCTGGGATGTCAAGCCTTCAGGTATGATGGCAAGTTTTGTTTTTTGCTCTGCAGCAATCTTCTTTGTGTTTTTTGTTATGTGTGCCCTGAACTGATCAAACACAAATAGGGCAGGTTTGCATAAAAGCCCACCTGGTCTCCTCCAAACTTTCTCAAACCAGATCTTCATCTCATCCTGATCCATCCAACCCTGTCATGAATGTGGACAATCACTCCTTGAGGAATGCCTTCTTTTGGCATTGTTTTGCGTTTGAAAATCAGCATAAGAGGCAGCTTGGTCCCATCAGCACTAGCTAGAACAACTGTATAATGGCTCTTTTTATGTCCACTTGTCTTCACATTTATAGTTTTCACCCCATTCTTATCAACAGTTCTGTTATGTGGGACATCAGATTGAAGGGGGACTTTGTCTATATTTTCAATCTGTCCCAACTCAAACTGGTGTGTCTTCCAACACTGAATGACAAAACAATGAAATTCAAGGACCTTTTGCTCATAGTTTACGGGCATTTGGGGGCAAGTCTAGTGTGTGTACGCATGCTTAGTCCATTCTGTTTCATGAACCTGAAGCACCAATTGTGTCCTCCTTTGAAATCAGTAACTTCTTTTGAAATCAGTAACTTCTTTTGAATCAGTAACTTCTTTTTTATCAGCAATTCTTCTTGCCTCGTGCTGAACCACCTTTGTGGACACAGGAATTCCAATTGCCCTTAGCTCTTCAATTCATATCTTCAGTTCCCTCTCTAAATCAGGCCATTTTGCTGACTTGCCTCTCATGGCCTTCTTCTGCAGTGGTGTTTTCAGTAGGGTTTCTTCTTCCCGTAGCCAGTCTCAGATTGATCTCTCAGTTGGAGGAGGACCAAACTTACATTCAGCAGCATGATTTCCATTTATGTTTGCAAACTGGGTCACTTTTAACTTGAATTCAGCACTGTACGAAAATCTTTTCTGAGCCATTTCTGGGGAGAACGTGGCACAATGTAACTTACCGTAATATACCAATAACAACTGCAAAAACAATGAGCACAAAGACAACAAGCACGAAAAAGCAGGAAATGCAAGTAAAAAATCTACAACCACTGTATAAGACAGACCCAAGTTTTTGACCCCGATTTTTTTCTATAAAGGGTGCATCTTATACATGGGGAAATATGGTAGTTTCTCTTTTTATTTTCTTTTTTTAAATGAGAGAGAGACAGAGACAGGCAGTAAAGGAGAGAGATGAGAAATATCAATTTGTAGTTAGTTGCAGTACCTTAGTTGTTCATTGATTGCTTCTCATACATGCCTTGACCTGGAGGGTTCCAGCAGAAGCCAGTGACCCCTTGTTCAAACCAGCGACCTTGGGTTCAAGCCAGTGATGTAGGGCTTCAAGCCAGTGACCTTTGGGCTCAAGCCAATGACCAAGGGTCCTGTCTATGATCTCATGCTCAAGCCAGTGACCCCACACTCAAACTGGATGAGCACCACACACAAACCAGTGACCTTGGGGTTTCAAATCTGGGACCTCAGCATCCCAAGTGGACACTCTACCCACTGCGCCACCACCTGGTCAGGCTGGCTTGTTCTTTTTTATTGCTGAGTAGTATTCTATTGTGTGACCCACAATTTCTTTTTCCAAATACCAGAGAATAAACATTTGGGGCGTTTCCAGTTTGGGGGCATTATGACAAAACTACTGCAAATATCCACCTACAGGTCTTTGAATGGACATAGTTTTCCTTTTTTCCTGGTGATATACCTAGAGATCAGGTTAGTGAGCCACATGAGGGTATCTTTAACTGTACAAAAACTGCCAAACTGTTTCCCAAAGTGACTCGTGTTCTACAAAGTGGCTGTTGTCACTTTATATTGTCTTTTTTTAAGCCAATCTAGTAGGTATGTAGTGGTGTTTCATTGTGATTTTAATTTTCATTTCTTTGGTGACCAATAATGTTAAGGCTCTGTTCATGTATATATTTCCTATCATATCTCACCTTTGATGATGTTTCTGTTTAAATCCTTTGCCCATTTTAAATTGGCCTGTCTTATTATTAACTTGGAAGTGTTCCTTATTGTTCTAGATTGAAGTCCTTTGTCAGTTAGGTGTTTTGCAAATATTTTCTCCCAATCTGTGGTTTGTATTTGTATTTTCTTTTTAATTTTGGCAAAAGCCGACACAATCATGTTTCTTCTTGTAGGGTTGTACTGTCGGTCTTATCTAAGAAACCTCTACCTAAACTAGGTCACAAAGATCTTCTCCTATTTCTTTAAGTGAGAGGAGGGGAGATAGAAAACTCCTGCATGTGCCCCGACCAAGATCCACCTGGCAACCCCCATCTGGAGCCAATGCTCAAATTAACCGAGCTTTCCTCAGTGCCCAGGGCCAACACTTGAACCAATTGAGCCACTGGCTGTAGGAGGTGAAGTGAGAGAGAGGGGGAAGAGGGAAATGGAAGGGGAGAAAAGCAGATGGTTGCTTCTCATGTGTGCCCTGATCGGGGATTAAACCCAGGACATCCTCACTCCAGGCCAACGCCCTATCCACTGAACCAACTGGCCAGAAATTTCTCCCGTATTTTCTAATATAAACATATAATACTGTAATTTCCCCTCCACATTTTGATGTGTTGTTTTTATTTAATTAAAAATATTCCTAATCTCATAGTTTCTTCTGTCAATCATGAGTTATTTGAAAGTGTTTTGTTTAATTTTCAGATATTGGGGGGGTTCCAGATACCTTTCAGTTACTGATTTACAGTTTAATTTCATTATTATGAGAGAACATATTTATATGAGTTTAATTATTTTGAATTGTTTTAGGTTGACGGCTCAGAATACGGTGCTTTTCATATGCCTTGAAAAGAATGCATGCATTACTTTTGTTTGGGTGGGGTGCCCTACCAATGTCAGTCAGGTTAGGCTGATTGACGCTGTTACTGTCGCCACCCACACCCACATTGATTTTCTGTCCAAGCTCTCATTCTATCCAGTATTGAGAGATGGATTTGTCTATTTCTCCTTTCCATATGCATCCTGAGGGTCTGTTCCTTTTGCAAGTATCTTGGGGCTATTTCTCTTCTTGATGAACTTGACCTCTGTGCCATTATGTACTGTCCCTCTTTATTCCTGGACATAGTCTCTGTTCCAAAGTTCATCTTTTTTTTTGTTTTGTTTTTTTGCTTCTTGTTAATATAGACGTTTCCGGGTTTTTTGGATTGGTGTCAACATGGCATGTCTTTTTGTCATTCTGTGACTTTTAACCTACCTAGGTCATTAGGTTGCGATCTGTCTGTCCTCCACAGCCAAGTGGGGTTCCACAGAGGGGCTGTGCGTGTGCTCTTGTTCTCCCCCTAGTGGTCGATTGCTGTTACTGTTCCTCTGTTCGGGCTGGCTCAGCCTCCTTGAGCCTGTGCACCTGGGATGGGAAGAAAGGGCCTTGGCAGTGCTCCTGACTCTGGCTTTGCATCTCTGGTGGGACTGGGACAGGGCAGCGTTTCCTACCTCTCCAACAGAGTCTTAACTTCTGCCTCTAAGCGCACATGGCTTCGTTTAAAACACACACACCCAGAAGCAGATGAGGTTGTGTACCTCTTGTGTGTCTATGCCAAGTGTGTGAGGTCTCTTCCCTCTCTTGTCCCCCTGCTCTCCCCCCAATCTCCCTCTTGGGACATGGTGGGGGAGGGACACCCCACCTCCACCCCACCCTTGAATGCTGTTTCACACAAAACTGTTTGTCCCATCTTTCCTCGGAGGAGCCTGTCACTCTCTGAGGCCAGTTCTCTTGGTTACCTACAACAACTTTAGCTCTCTAGTGGGTTTAAAAACTATAGTTTGTGCAGATGGTTAGGCTGGGACTTGTCGGCAGATAGTGAGTGGCATTCTCTCGTGTCCTCTACATCTCGAGAGGGTGCAGAACCCAGAGGGCTTTCTGTGCACGAAGTGCCCTCTGAGTGACCCCTACTGCCTTCTGAGGTGATGTCCATGGTTTTCTGGGCCTTGTGGGTGTTTGGATTGCCCCATTTTTGGGGCCATGTCTGCTGTCTCTTGTGCAACTGACATTCAGGGAACTCTGACTCCATTCCAGCACTGTTCTGAGTATATTTGTTCATTTCCAGCCATCCCTGACTCCTCTTTTTCCTCCCATCCCCACCTCCAGCCTATCAGACGATCCTTGGCTCTGTCTTCAAGATAGAACCCGTTCCTTTCAAATCCAACAAACAAACAAAAGGATGGCCTCCCCAAGGGCCCCATAATTGCGTTTATCCCAGAGAAACGCAGGCTTATCTTCATGGAGGAACTTGCACACAAACGTCCATACCAGCTCTATTGATAATAGCCCAAACCTGGAACCTGGCCAAATGTCCTTCTGAGGGTGAACGGCACATCCATACCATAGAGATGAGATGCCAGCAATGAGAAGGATTGAATAGTTAATACAAGCAACAGCACAGGTGAATCTGCAGGAAAGTACACTGAAGGGAAAGCCTGACTCCCGTACAATTCCATTTGTGGAAGAAAAGTACAGACCAGTGGTTGTCAGGGGGTTAGGAATGGGGGAGGGCTGTGGCTAAAAAAAGGTTGACAAGAGGAACCTCATGATGCTGGTGCACAACATCTTGATTGTTGTGGTGGTTACTTCAGGCTACATGTGACAGAATTGCACAGAGCTACACACATGAGTGCACAATAACTGGGGAAATCTGAATAAACTCTGTGGGGGCTCCAACATCAGCATCTTGGTTTGGATACTGTGTTTTGGTTATATGAGATGTTGAAGAAGCATGGTGGGGGGTGTATGGGACTTCTCTGCACGTGTCTTTGCCTGTAAATCTATAAGGGAAACAGAAAGTTAAAATACATAAAACTAGAATCCAACCTCTTCTAGTCATCTGCCCTGATATCTCCCTGGTCTAAGCCATTCTTGTCTCTTACCTGAATTATCCCAACAACCTCTTAATATGTCTCTGTGAGTTCACCTACCATCTCTCCTCAACAGAGCAGCTCTCTGGCAGTTCCTGTCATTTGGGGAAATAAAGACCAGCCAGATAGAAAAGCAAAGGCTATTTATTCAGAGCAAGGAGGGCAGCCTTGTCACTTTGTATTGGCAGAAAGTCAGAGGAGGTCGAGATGTGGGACAGCTCTACAGCAGAAGAAGGAAGGCTGGCGGCCTGGGGATGCCATTGGGGACCCACGAGACATGGACCATCCTCTGGGGTTTGTCAGGGGGCACATAGGCTTTCTCTGGCTGCTCCCAGGTTGGAAATAGCAACAAAAATTAGGGAAGCTGTCAGTTATGGATCGAGTCCTGAGTACTTGCGGCCAATTGTTACAGAAGCCATTGCTTAGCTTTGTGGATTGTCACGGAGATAGAGCTCTGGCTTCCCACAGGCGGCTTCCTGGGCTGATATGGGAGGCTGGTTTTCTGGGCAGGCTGCTGCCACTTCAGGCCAGAGTTCTTTTGTTGTACATGGTCTGGCCACTGCCCATCTGTATACTCGGACTTTCATATTCCTCCGCTAGGACTCTCCAACAGCACCCCAAGCACAGAGCCCCTACAATGGCCTACGAGGCCTGACATGGACTGGCTCATCTTCACACCTGGCCTCCTCTCCCCTGCTCTCCATTTCAGCCACCTTGGCCTCCTTGCTGTTCTAGAACATGCCAGGCCCTCTCCCAACGAGCTAATGGCCTTCTAACACACTGAACGACTTTCTTAATTTTAATGCTGAGTGTTTCAGTCTAACTCTCCCAACTAGAATGTGAGTTCCACAAGGAACCAGGTCTTGGTTGATTTGTTCACCACTGCCCCAGTCTTGTCTGGCCCAGGACAATTTTTTGAGTGGATAAGTGAATGAATATGTGAGTATATGTGTGTGCAGATATAACATCAACTCCTCTTTATTGAATGCTTGGAGTTTACTGGCCATTGTGCCAAGTGCTTTCATATAGTGTCCCGTTTCCACTCTCTATAGCTCTCCTACAGAGGAGGCATTAGCAGAACCACTTATTCTTCAGGTAAGATGGTCCCAAGGGACATAGCGTCCAGAGTCCTGGAGTTTCTCAGGGACCTACATAAATGTTTAAAAATGAAGGAACTCTGGGATCCAAATCCAAAAACTTCAAAATGATGCAAATTAATTATTATTTAATCAAATATCTATAAAACATCACGAGTTGTTAATTTATGTCATTAATTTTGTGTTAGCTTGGATCATGAAATATAGTGTTCACAATAATTTCATTACTTTTGGAAATAATTTTTAAATTGAATTAAAAAAAATCTGCGAGTACTTCAAATAGAAACCAATGCCAGAGCGTGAGAATTTGCAGACATCACAGTGTGAATGAATGACTCATAGTTAGATAACTTCCAAGGCACAATCACAAAAATCACTTCATATCATTTACAGTAATATGTTATGTTTAAGTAGCAATTCTGTGCGTTTTAATAATTGATTTGGGGAGGAAACCTCCAAAATTAACAGCACCTCATGTTAGGGAAGTCTTAAATGACCTTTGACATAATTAGCTCCATTTTACAGATTAACTCCTTGAGCTGCAGTTCCTGGGTCACGCTAGTCAAACTTCCCTGCCCAGCTAAGTAAGCAGGGAGGTCTGTGTGAGTGACCCTATGACTTAAGATTTTATCAACAGCACTTCTTTCCCATGACTTTGTCAAAGTTCAAAAACACCCAGAGCCACACCCCTCTCCACCCCATCCCATGTGATAGGCTTTGTGTGGGTGAGTGCATATCATCCCACTTCCTTCGCGCCCTTCTTTCTCGTCTCTCTCCCTCTCTCTCTAATTTAAATTCCAAATGGGTCAAAAATTTATATGTAAAAAATGAAATTACAACAGTACATGAAATTTCTTTGTGATCTCAGAATGAAGGTTTTTTTATTTAATTAAAAAATCTAAGTGCCATAACCCTGGCCAGGTATCTCAGTTGGTGAAAGCACTGTCCCAATATGCAACTGTTACGGATTAGATCCCCAGTCAGGGCACACACAAGAATCAACCAATAAATGCATCAATAAGTGGAAAACTAATTGATGTTTATCACTCTAAAATCAATAAATAAAACTTTTTAAAAAGTCTAAGAACCATAAAATAAAATATTTATAAATTCAGATACATTTTTCAAATTTCATGGGGAAATAGCATAAGCAAAATTGAAATGCAAACAACAAATTGGGTTTCAAGAAAGAATTTTCTGCCTTAGCTAGTAAGCTTAGTTGGCTAAGAGCTTCATCCCGAAACCACAAGGTTGTGGGTTTGATCCCCAGTCAGGACACACACAGAAAGCAACCAATGAGTGCACAACTGAGTGGAACAACAAATGAATGCTTCCCTCCCCTCTCCCCTCTTTCTCCCTTCCTCTCTCTGTCTCTAAAAGTCAATCAATCAGTAAAAAAAAAAAAAAAGCCCTGGCCGGATAGCTTGGGTGGTTAGAGCATCGTCCCAAAATGCAGAGGTTGCTAGTTCAATCCCTGGTCAGGGAAACATACCCTGGACGCAATGTTCCTGTCTCTCTGTTTCTTTCTCCCTGCTCCTCTCCAAAAATGAATAATTAAATTAATTAATTAATTAAATTAAAAAGAACTTTACAACTCATACTAGAAACAGCTTATCTTTCGTGTATTTAAAGAGCTCCTAGATGTCAAAAACAAAAATAGAAACAACCACTGCTAGCATCGGACTGGGATGCGGAGGACCCAGGTTCGAGACCTTGAGGTCACCAGCTTGAGCGCAGGCTCATCTGCTTTGAGCAAAAGCTCACCAGCTTGGACCCAGGGTCACTGGCTCGAGCAAGGGGTTGCTTGGTCTGCTGAAGGCCCATGGTCGAGGCACATGTGGGAGAGTAGTCGATGAGCAACTAAGGTGTCGCAACGAAAAACTAATGATTGATGCTTCTCATCTCTCTCCATTCCTGTCTGTCCGTCCCTCTCTCTGACTCTCTCTCTGTCTCTGAAAAGAAAAGAAAAAGATATTATAGACTGAATGTCATTGAAATTAAAAACTGTTCCTTGTCAAGAAGTTTGAAAGGCAAGCTGGGAGGAAGTATCCCCAATACACATGTCTGCTAAAAGGCTTGTAGCTGGAGTTTACTAAGAACTCTAAAATCTAGTGCAGTGGTAGGCAGTTACATAGGCGTGGGCAGAGCAAGGACGGTGGGCCGGGCACCAGTTGTGTTTCAGCTCTAGGCTCAAAGGGCAGTAAAACCAGACAAGTCTACCTGGCTGACCTCAGGACCAGCTGCTGCATTGAATAATGACCCTGCCCTGGTGTCGACTAATCCTTAGAGCCCATGACCCTGAAAGGCTGTATCTGTAGAGCTAATAAATATTCTATTTTTTTAAATTTAGAAATTAAATTTAATGGGGTGACATTGATCAATAAGAGTACATAGGTTTCAGGTAAACATCTCTAGTATTTAAGCTGTTGATTGTGCTGTGTGCCCATCGTCCAAAGTCAGATCATTTTCCATCACCGTATATTTGTCCCTCATTACTCCCCTCCTCACCCCCTCCTCCACAACCCCCTCTCCCTGGTAACCACTTCATTTTTATCTATGTCCACGAATCTCATTTTTATATCCCACCTATATGTGAAATCACATAGTTCTTAGCTTTTTCTGATTTACTTATTTCACTTAGTATAATGTTCTCAAGGTCCATCCATGTTGTCATGAATGGCAATATGTCATCATTTCTTATGGCTGAGTAGAATTCTATTGTATATATGCACCACATCTTCTTTATCCAGTCCTCTACCGAGGGACACTTTGGTTGTTTCCATGTCTTGGCCACTGTGAATACTGCAATGAACATGGGGGTGCATGTGTCTACATACCAGTGTTTTTGAGTTTTGGGGGTATATGCCCAGTAGAGGGATTGCTGGATCACATGGTAGATCTATTTTTAATCTTTTGAGGAACCAACATACTGTCTTTCATAGTGGTTGTACATTCCCACCAGCAGTGAATGAGGGTTCCTTTTTCTTCACAGCCTCTCCAACACTTGCTATTACCTGTCTTGTTGATAATAGCTAATCTAACAGGTGTGAGGTGGTATCTCATTGTAGTTTTGATTTGCATTTCTCTAATAGCTAGCAAAGATGAGCATCTTTTCATGTATCTATTTGTTGTTGTATGTCTTCATGGGAGAAGTGCCTGTTCAGGTCCTTTCCCCATTTTTAATTGGATTATTTGCTTGTTTGTTGCTGAGCTTTGTGAGTTCTTTATATATTTTGGATATTAACCCCTTATCAGAACTGTTGTTTGTGAATATCAGCTCCCATTTTGTTGGCTGCCTGTTTGTTTTGTTGTTGGTTTCTTTTGCTGCACAGAAGCTTTTTAGTCTGATGTAGTCCCATTCATTTATTGTCGCCTTTACTTCCCTTGCTTTTGGAGTCAAATTCGTAAAATGTTCTGTACAACCAAGGTTCATAAGTTTAGTACCTATGATTTTGAATATTCTATTGAGATCCTGCTCTGGGACTTCCCCTAAAGTCTCTAGCCTTGAAAGCCCTTAGGACAGATGACCCAGCTGCTCCACTGTCAGGGAGACACATGGGTCTCTCTTTTTCCTAATTTCTCCTTTGGCCTCTGTAACTTGTCTCCTAAAGCCCATTTCTCCTATTTCTGTGACTTTCTAAATAAATTCCCCCTCATATTTTGAGCCTTGACTCTGAATTCTTTCCTAGCCATAACTCAAGAGCCGAGGCTGCTGAACGGAGGTCCGGTCTGACTCACTGGTCAGGCATCAGGAGCTGGTTTTCATTTCCACCACCATCAGTGTGTGAATACTATACCAGTAAAATAACCCAGTTCTTCAATGGAAAAAATATCTGAACAGACACTTCATAGAAGACCTGTGCCCGATACGCACATAGAAAGAGACTCAAGTGTTGGCACCATTGCTGTGGAATTGGTTTGGCAGTTTCTTGACCCAGAAATTCTCCTCCCAAGTATTGACCCAATTGAAACCATATGCCCATCAAATAACACACTATGTTGGCATGGGTGTGAGGGAAAAAATACTCTCGATCACTGATGACGAGAGTGTAAAGTGCGGTAACTTCCAAACACAGTGTTTGGGCAGCATTTATTAAATTACAAATGCTTTGACTTAGCAATTTTCCTTCTAGGATTATACCTTACAGATAAACTCAACCACAGTTTAAATGGCATATTTAAAGGTTATTACTGCAATATTGTTTGGAATAATGAAACTCAAACACAATCTAAATGTAAGGCGGGTTAAATAAATTGTCATACAGCCATATAGTGGAACCATATGTGACTACAAAACTGAATGGGGAAAGTCTATGTGTGCCAATACTAAAAAACCCCAGAGGGTACATATTTGGATTTTCTCCTATATATGTTAAAAACCAACAACAAACTTCTGGAAGAAAAACCAAGAAGCTAATACCAGGCAACACCTGTTTGAAGGAAGATATGGGAAACATGTGGATGGAGACACTATATAATCCTTTAAAATTTTTGAACCATGTGACTGTACTAGCTATTCAAAATGTAAGTATTTAAAAAGTAACATCAAAATCACACATTATATATTAATATACTGCTCACAAAAATTAGGAAATATTTCAAAATGAATATGAGTGATAAAATATTCCCTAATTTTTGTGAGCAGAATTAGGGGGTATTTCAAAATGAATATAAAGTATCCCCTAATTTTTGTGAGCAGTATACAAGAAAGTGTTGTAATATATAGGCAGTGTCTCATCCACCACAGGGACATTGCCACCACATAGCAAGTTACTATTTTTATCCCCCTTCATACTTTAGGGTCTAGTTCCTCAAATCCGACGTGCCTGTCTGCTTCTTCCGGCTGTGTCCTCGCAGGGGCTTTCCCTTCTGCCCAGCGTGTTTCCCCATTTCTTTTCTTCTCTCCTCACCCACCTGGCTGCAAGCCTCAGATACACCTCCTCATGAAGCCTTCCCTGATTGACACCCTTCCCGCCCCTTCCCCTCACTAACCTTGTTAGTGCCCTTTTCCCGTGGGGGCTGACAGGTTTGCTCAGTGCCCCGAAGCCCAGGGGCCCTTGGCCTGTGGGCCCACTTCCCCAGAGCACTGGCCTCGCCAGTGGCCGTAGTTTCAAGACATGGTGTTCAGCGGGCCTTGCTCTTCACCAAGGACATCACACTTTCGATTCCCCTAAACATCCCATTGAAACTCCCCTGCCCACTGGGGAGTTTTGGTTCCCTTGAAGCTTTCACCAGAAGGTGCCAGGGCTGCCCTGTTTGACATGTGGGATTCCCGGGCTGTAGCAACAGAGGGCACAGAGGTGAACTGCTCAGATGGGAAGCCCATGGCTCTACCCGGAGCCCAGGCACCTGTGCAAGGCGCAGTGACCCAGACGGTGGACAGTGGGTGCAATGATCACTCTAAGTGGAAGGAAGCCCAAGAGCGACCAGGGAGGACAATGACCCAGTAGGCCTCAGGGTGGCGGGAGTGGGGCATGGGGACAACACAGGAAGCTTGAGTAGAAGTCTGGCAGGTAGACCCCATGTAAGCGGGGTGGGTCCAGCAAGGGCCACTGCAGCTGAGCCCAGGGTATGCTTGTGCCTCTGCACTGGGACCAGGTGCAGGAGGAAGGACAGAGCACTGGCAGGACAAAAGGACACAGCCAGAGGCCCAGGGAGCAGAGAGGGCCCTGTGGGAGGCCTGTACCAGAGGCTGCTCCACAAAGGGAGGGATTTCTGTGGGGGGTTTTCACAGCCTCTTGGGAAAGTAAAACTCATTTCCCAGTACTGAAGAAGTCAAAGGCCCCTCCTCTGGGGCCCCTGGGGTTTGATCTGGTCAAAGAAGCAGAAAGCCAAAAGGCTCCTGGAGCTGAGCCCAGGCCACACTTCCATGCTGGTTTCCTCCCCTATAGCAGTGGAGAAAGTGACCCCAAGTGTGACCAGAGGGGAAGCTGAGGGCAGCCCAGGCTCCTCTCCTGAGAGTGACCACCTGCTTCACACCAGGTTAATGTTTTGGAGACCCTCTGACACACCCACACCTACCCCTGGCATACCTCCTCTCTGACTCCTGTCCCGGGGGCTTTGAGACCCCCTCAGGAGGGGATCTGTGGGAGGGTGATTGAAGAGCACCAGGAGGGCTGATGTCAACCTCCCTCACCCTGGTCCCTAGCCAGGGACACTGTCCCCTGTGTCCCTGACACTAGGGACACAGCCAGGCACATCCACCTTCATACCACACTGCTCTCTACTATGTTGTAAACACATTTATTTGAGTTTTCAAAAGTCTGGTAAGAAGCAAGGGAAGGACAGGGCTCTCCTTAGCTCTTCCTTAGGCCTGGGCCAGCCATCAAGTATGCAAGACAGTCAGATAAGTAAGCAGGTCTTCAGGGTGGGGGGAGTGGGCCCTGTTGCGTCCCACCTCACCCCCACTGGCCAATGCCTGGACTGCAATCTGAAAGGTAGGCCCTGCCTGGTCCCCAGATCCCTTTGGTTGCAGTGACCACTTCTTGGTGGCCATATCCATCCCTCCCCATCCTCTACCCTCTCTGACTGCCCCCCCCACACACACACACACTCTGGAGCTGGGAGCTGAGCCATGTGCTTTGCTCCCTCTCACTGGGACCACACCAGCTGCTGTCAGACTGCTTCCTGGGCCCTGGTGCCCTGCCCCCCTCATCCCCAGTGCTGGGTACCCAGCTCAGGGTCGGTCACCTGGCAGGGGACTGGGTTGGACAAAGGCTTGTCCAGAGAACTGCTGTAGGTCAGAAGGGCAGGCCTCACCCTGCCTCCATTCCCTGGCTCCTGGCTGGGCCTGAACTCCTCGGGGCTTAGTAATCTGCGGTGTGGGCCAGTGCCTCTTCCTCCAAGATGGACCTCCAGCTTGCTGCCTGGGGTGGGCGGTGGATGGTCAGCCAAGGCTGCTACTTCATGGCCATGAAGATAGCCTCCAGCATCATGGCTTCTGCTAGGTCAACCTTCAACTTCAGCTGCCAGCTCATGTAGGCCCTAGGGGCAGCAGCTCCCTGCACAACAGGGCCCATAGGACCACTATGGCAGGGATGCTCTCAGGCACCCCACGCCCCACCCCCCTTTGCCCTGTGGAAAGAAAGAAAACCAAACATGAGTAGGGGACAGCTCTGCAGTGGGGGAGGAGTTAGCATGTCCCACTGGGAGGAGCAGGGAGCAGTGGTTAAGCACTCAGATTCTGATACCCTGGGTTCAAGTCCTGTGGGCTATGTAACTGCTCAGAGCTTGTCTCCACTCTGGTGAAATGGGGATGTGATGTTATAAAGTACTGTACTTTAATCTGCGGGTTACATAGAGACACCAAGGCAGGATACAGAAGAAATTTTAGGAGGAGATTTATTAATAAGCTGGCTACATATGACTACACGGGGTATAGCTAACCCAAATTGTGCAGCCTAGATCATAGTCCTGGTTATATATAGACATGATCACATACTGGTTGGGGGAAAAGAAGGGAGAACATGATACCAAAATCATTTACTGATAAGCTTACAACATTTATCTATAGGATCTATTAAAAGGAAAAACATCCCTACATATCAAGACCACAAGATAACACAGTAGCAATAAATGTCGTTTTATATATTAAAGACATTCCTAAATCTTTTAGGTTTTTTTCTCCTCAGAAGAGAGGGGTAAGGGGGGCCTGGCTCTCCTTTTTGAAATACCAGTATCAATAGTTTTGCAGTTCCTTGACACCTTATCACAGTGACAGCTCCTAAATCACAGGCTTGTGGCGAGAACTAGGTGAGACAACGCATGGCAGTGCTCAGCACAGAGCCTGGCACACAGTAGGCCTGCAACATGTGCAGGCTTGTGGCTCAGGAAACTGACAGGATGGTGGGGAGACAAAGGCCTGGATGATCCTGGTCTGAAGATAGCGTGTGAGCCCCTGACTGCTGTGGGTTCACTCTAAGCTGTTGGCAGGACCAGGGAGTCCGAGAAAGGACCGGGAGAGGGGCAACAAGCAAGCTAGGTGGGAAGGAGAGGGCAGGGAGGGGGCCACACCTGCCGTGAGGTCCAGGAAGTAATGCTCTGTGTGCCACAGGGCAGGATGACATTGAACCGGTAGCAGGCCCCGATGTGGCTGACTAGGGTCTCAGACAAATAGGGCTCCAGAGCCACCAGCAGCCCCCGGGCCACAGGCTGCTTCAAGTCGGGCCCAGCACCAATGTGAGGGACAGATAGCTCAATTACATTCACCATCTGCTATATTATTACTTCTTAATGATTTTTCTTGCCCTATTAACAGTTACTGATTCACAATATGTAAAACATACAGTCAAACTTATAGAAACTGTTTACATTTCAAATGATGGTTCTGAATTACACAAATTGTTTCAAGAGTTACAACTTTTATTGTGGGAATGAAATTCGCTCATCTATATCACTCACATTCATTCTCATACAGCTTTACCAGAACTATATCTACTGAAAATAAAAAAATTAATCAATTACTCATTGGATCAATGGAGATAGCTGCTAAATTTCATGTAGAGACTCATACAAATAAAAAAGGTTTAATGCAAAAATTTAAAATAACCAGGCAAGAAGCTCAAAATATTGTTAGAAAATGTTCTCAGGGCAGTATTATAAATGCTCCTCCATTACCAGAAGGAATGAATCCTAGAGGACAACACAGTAATGACCTGTGGCAAATGGATGTTACTCATATTTCTTCTTTTGGAAAACTATCCTATGTACATTGTTCTATTGATACTTATTCTTCCTTTCGATGGGTCACACCTTTGCCTGGAGAAAAGGCTGATTGTGTCATTCAATATCTTATTAAAGCTTTTAATGTTATGGGCATTCCAAAAGCAATTAAAACTGACAATGGTCTGGCCTATACATCTGCTAAGTTTCAAAAACTCTTAGCATTTTGGAATATTAAACATACTACTAGAATTCCATATAATCCACAAGGACAAGTGGTTATTGAGCACAGTAATCGCACCTTAAAAAATGTTACTTGGCCCTGGCCGGTTGGCTCAGTGGTAGAGCGTTGGCCTGGCGTGTAGAAGTTCCGGGTTCGATTCCTGGCCAGGGCACACAGGAGAAGCGCCCATCTGCTTCTCCACCCCTCCCCCTCTCCTTCCTCTCTGTCTCTCTCTTCCCCTCCCACAGCCGAGGCTCCACTGGAGCAAAGATGGTCCCGGCGCTGGGGATGGCTCCTCGGCCTTTGCCCCAGGCGCTAGAGTGGCTCTGGTTGCAACAGAGCGACGCCCTGGAGGGGCAGAGCGTCGCCCCCTGGTGGGCGTGCCAGGTGGATCCCGGTCGGGCGCATGCGGGAGTCTGTCTGACTGTCTCTCCCTGTTTCCGGCTTCAGAAAAATACAGGAAAAAAAAAAAAAGAAAAAAAATATGTTACTTAAACAAAAGGGGGCAGAAGGAAGGAGATAATCCCCTAGAATTATGTTACATAAAGCTTTATTTACTTTAAATTTCTTAAATACAGGAGAAGATAATTTGCTGCAGATAGACATTGGACAAAAAATAATAGTTCTAAGATTAATCAACCTGTGCATTATAAAGATGAATTGGATCAATGGGTACCTGGTGTAGTGCAACATTGGGGAAGAGGGCTTATTGTGTCATTGCAGAATCCGGTGAAGTTCTTTGGATCCCTGCTCGCAGAATTAAACTATATGAGTAAGAAAAGTAGATTCTTTCCATATCCACCCATTGCCGAGATGAAAGAAATGAATTTTGGAAGAACCTTAAAGTGCCGCTGCTTGGTATTGAGAAGGTTAAAATACCAAGTTGGGGTCAACTTAAAAAGCTGACCCTTGAGGGTAAAAAAAATGCTACGAGCTACTAGAAAAAAACAAAATGCTACTAATCTGTTCTTAGCAGTGATTGCCTTGGTAACAATTCTGGTAAGTATGGTTGAAATTTTTAGTTACTGGGAATACATCCCTAATCCTCCATTAAGTAGAGCTATTCATTAAGAAGATAGTGCCATTCCTATTTTTATTAATGATTCTAATTGGCTTAAGGACCTTTTGATGATAGAGGCCCCTTAGTACCTTCAGAAGAAGGCATGAAATTAGAAAATTATACAACAGGAGTTGAGGGATTACCTATATGTATAGGATATGAACCACATTGTTTAAAAATAGAAGCTCAAGCTTGGCTCTCTATTGTAAAAAAATAATAGTAAAGGAGAAGGAAAGAAACATGTTTTTGTTACAAGGATACGGATTTAAAGGTAATACATCTGTACGTGATCCTGAACCTTCACCTGATTTACCGCCCTGTCAAACTTCAACTATTAATCAGCTAACTGAATGGGTACATTGGGAAAATTACAGAGGTGAAACTGCTCGGGTTTTACTTAATATTTCCTATGGAAACGTCATACATTGGAGCCCTTGTGGTTCCGCCCAGTGAAAGGGCAGGGTGTTGATCTAAGGTGGCATAAGAACAATGGTTCAATTACAGCTGATGGTAGAGGTAATTAACTATCATATGGCATGGAGGAGGGATGTCACCTCAAGCTCCACATGTAAAATTTGGCCCTATACAATATCATTTGTGGAAAGTAGCCATGGCACTTAAACATATGTCAGTGTGGAAAGGAGAAATCTGGAGAGATTATTCTTCTAATCATACTATTTAACCTTTAAGAAGAATGAGTCACATTTCATATCTGCTTGTGTTAGCTTGCCTTATATGTTTATTACAGGTGAAACCAAATGGACAGCTGAAAATTATTCAATAACTTGCAATAAGTGTGCTTTTCATACATGTATTAACTCTTCTATTCTTTTTAATAAAAATAGTCAAAGTCTATACATTTTAAGAGCCCAAACAGGAGTCTGGATTCCAGTACAGATGCATCGGATGTGGCAAGATTCCCCTTCCATGATGCTGTTACAACATTTCATTAAATCTTTGAAGCAAACCAAGAGACTGGTTGGACTGATCATCACCATCATTATGGGACTAATAGCTGTAACCACCGCGGCTGCTGTATCTGAAATTGTATTACATCAAAGCATACAGACTGTGGACTTTGTGAAAATATGGCATGAAAATTCTGAACAAGTATAGATAGTAACATTAATGCTAAAGTTAATAACTTAGAACAAACTGTGATTATGTTAGGAGATCAAATTATTAGTCTGCAAAGACAAATTAAGCTAAAATGTGATTAGAATGTAACTACTTTTTGTGTTACCCCTATTCCTTGGAATCATACTTATTTCCCTTAAGAGAATGTTAAAAAGCATTTGTTAAATCATGGAAACTTAACTATGGAAATTTTAGATTTACAAAAGCATACTGATGCTACTTTTAAGGATCAGTTGAAATTGATTGATAGAGAAAATTTACTAACTGCTATTTCTGATGGAATCAGTAATTTGTATCCTTTAAAACAATTTAAGATTTTTGAAGGAACTGTAGGAGGCATTGTACTAATCATTTGTTTTATATTTCTTTTAGTATATATAGTTAGAAGAAGAGACAATTGGTGTCAAAGCAAAATAGAGCAGCAATCTGCCATGTTATCTCTTATGCTACATAAAGGGCAAGCAAAATAGCCTTTACATAGCATTCAGCTCTAGAAATTAGAAAGAAAATGTATTATAAGTTTTTTAATAGGTAGAAACATCACCTGCTAAGACTAAGCATTTTGGAAGGGACGTTGCTCCTCCCTCACTCTCATGGCTATATATAACTGTTTGGCCCCTAAGATGGCTGGTTAGTCAATGATGGGTAAGATTCCTGAAGGCAGGAACAACCTAAGACAGGCACAGTCGAAGAGGGGCCATAAGGAGAAGGCTTAAGAACTAACAAAGGTGAGGCTCAAACCCTCACCCCGGAGAATGCAGGAGACTGCTCTCCTGAAGTAGTGGTCATTATCCACTGTCCAGGCCACCTAGAGAGGAGGACTCCGTGGAAACTCTAGAAAAACTAAGCAGCTGATGATACTATCAATAAGGTAGCCATAAAACCAGTAGGGTTTTTAGGAAATTTTAGTAATTTTACTAGAACCCTTGTTGCCAAAGGTTTTTTTGCAACAAATTAGAAAAAGATTTTGCCAGCTAGAAAGGGACTACTAGGTGTAAGTAGAGGTAGTTAGAAAAGTCAGTGTAGGCTA
The DNA here is from genome assembly GCF_036850995.1 of Saccopteryx leptura. Classification (NCBI taxonomy): domain Eukaryota; kingdom Metazoa; phylum Chordata; class Mammalia; order Chiroptera; family Emballonuridae; genus Saccopteryx; species Saccopteryx leptura. Next base: position 127,635,765 of record NC_089508.1, read on the forward strand.
AGTAAAAAAGAAAAAGGGGGTATGTAGGAGACGACTCTGCACCTATGTAGACGGCAGTTAACTGCAGAGCAAGGGTTAATTGGAGACAAGAGATCTTAGAGTGTGTTGGCCATGGAGAGACACTGGCCTGGGTTACTTAAATACATGTACGCAGAATTCTTGAAGAAATACCTCCAAGTACCAGATGTCCTTTGTGATTGATAAGCTCTGGGACTCTGACTCTTCTTGTGTCCTTGTTCATGAAAAGAAACAGTAGGTGCACAGGGTTTGGGATGAAACAGATGGGAAAAAAGGCTTGTGTAACTCTAGTTTTAACTTCTGAGCTATAGTTCTTGGAACTCAATAAACATGCAGTGGCGCCGTTTCTCGGGGCTGAATCAGCCTAAGAGTTTCAGCCTCTGTCCAGTTAATTTGAATCTGGTGTGTCTTTTGCCTCACAAGCCCAAACTATAAAGAAATTCATAACAAAGGGTAACACACAAGTAACCAGGAAGGAAGAAGGAAAGCCAGGGTGGGGTAATGGAAGCCCAGGGGAGCAGATGCTAGATCTAGAATAAGAGAAAGATGAGTGCTCAGAGTCAATAGCCACCACCAGGGGACTCAGGGGAAGAACAGAAAAGTACCCTCCATGTTAGCAAGGGGGACTTCTCCATGTCTCTTGGGAGACTGGGTGAAGCCTAGACCGAGGACAGGAGGGAAGGAAGGAGAGGGGTGAGAGGCAGAAAGGCAGGAAGAAGGATGAGAGGACAGAGGGAGCAGGGCCTGGGCCCAGAGCACTGCTGGTGAGGGGCTGAGCCTCAGACTGGGAAAGTGGGTGCTTCCAATGAAACAGCACAGATGTTGATGAGTTTGAAGGGGTGATGCTGGAGAAAGCTGAGGCAGTAGGAGGTAAGGCCTGCTACAGAGAGGAGTGTGTGAGGGTGGGGGCGCTAGACCAGGGCAGGGAGGGGGACAGTAGCTGTCCTAGAGCAGCTGAGTAGAATGGCAAAGTAAGAGGTGGGGAGTGTTCAATCCCTCCATATATATTATAAAACACAGGCAAAAAGGGGAGTGAGGATGAAAAATGTGAGAAGAACCAGCGCTTCGGGAGGTGTGCAGGCCTTCTTGAGATTTCACTGTAACCAGAGGCACTGACCCCACGTTGCCTGCAGCCAGCTCAGTCTGGGCAGTGGGACCTCAATGGGCCCTCAATGAACAACTAAAGTGAAGCAACTATGAGTTGATACTTCTCGTTCCTTCCCCTGCTTTCCTCTCTCTGTAAAATCAATAAATACAATGATATGAAACCAGAAATCAATCACGAGAAGAAAACTGAAAGACACACAAATCCATGAAGGCTAAACAACAGGCTACTAAACAATGAAAGGGTTAACAACGAGAGCAAGGAAGAAACCAAAAGATACTGTGAGACAAATGAAAATAAAAATGCAACAACCCCAAATCTATGGGTCACAGTCAACATAGTTCTTCTTTTTTTTCAATTATTATTTATTTTAGAGAGAAAAGAAGGGAGGAAGGAAGGGAGCGAAGGAGAGAGGGAGGGAGGGAGGGAGGGAGCGAAGGAGAGAGGGAGGGAGGGAGGGAGGGAGCGAAGGAGAGAGGGAGGGAGGGAGGGAGGGAGGGAGACAGGAACATAGGCTGCTCCTGTATGTGCCCTGACCAGGGATAGAGCTGGCAACCTCTGTACTTTGTGACAATGCTCTAACCAACCAAGCTATCCGGCCAGGGTAACAGTTAACACAGTTCTAAGAAGAAAAGTCATAACAATACAGGCCTACCTCAAGAAACAAGAAAAATCTCAAATAGACAATCTAAGCTTCCACCTAAAGAAAGTAGAAAGAGTTAAAGTTGATAAACCCTTAAGCAAACTCAGCAAGAAAAAAAGTGAGAGGAAATAATAAATAAAATCAGATATGAAAGCAGTGAAAACTGACATCACAGAAACACAAAGGATGATAAGAAAATCAATCAATCAATTAATCAATCAATAGAAAGCCCTGCCCAGGTAGCTCAGTTGGTTAGGGCCTCATCTGATATGCCAAGGTTGCAGGTTTGATCGCTGGTCAAGACACATACAAGAATCACCAATGAATGTATGGATGGATGGAACAGCAAGTGTTTCTCCCTCTCCCCCTCTCCCTTCCTCTCTCTCTAGAATCAAATAATAAATAAATTTAAATACCAAAATCACCCTGGACAAACAGCTTGGTTGGTTAGAGCATCATCTCAATACACAAAGGGTGTGTTCCAGTCTGTCTCTCTCCCCCCCTTCCTCTCTCTCTAAAATCAATAAAATAACACACACATGCACATGTGCACCATGGAGCACAGAACTCCCCAGGTGACTGGGCCAGGCGGGCCCCCCCTGCTCCTGTCATCCACCTGCCTGTCCCAAGTCTACAGAGGGCCCAAGGCCCGGGGTTGTCATGGCAATGCCAATAGAGCAGTGAAGAGCAAAACTTCAGCAGTGAGAGTTAGCCCCCAGGAACTGCTGCTGAGCCACACCCTGTGAGAGCCCTTTGCTTCTCAGGGCTGGTCTGCCCAGATGGCTATAGCCTGTCCTCACTTCCCTTCCTCTGCTCATCGCCCCACTCACACCACTGGCTCCTCAAAGGCTGTCACACTCTGGACATACAGTAAACTGAGGCCCAGAGTGAATTGCCACTGCTTACTACTGAGGCACTAGCCCTCGCCCCCACCCTGAAAAGCCCCTACCAGGAGGAGCTGGTCATTGATCCTGAGCTTCTCTGTCTGGATCTCCTGCAGACTCCTCCTGAGCAGCGCCTTAGTCATGGCATTCTGGGCTGTCATGCATGTGGCTGTGTTCAGGTCCTTCACCATCATCACTGACAACACCGGGTCCCAGATGCGGAACTGGACATCAGCCCCCACAGACAGCACAGCCCTGTCCTTAGAGGCCAGCTAATGGGGGAGGCCACAAAAGAGGAGAAACTCAAGGGGCTAAGCTGCAGGGAGGTGATGCCACTGAGACCACCCAACTTGACCCACATACCTTGTCACCAGGCCTCATGGACAGAATGGTGAGCCCAAGTACACGGGGCTAGGTATATGGAGCCAGGATGGACTCCCAGACTCCATCCTCCATTGTCTGGTCTACTCCCTACCCACCTCCCCTGGGCCCTGATGGCTATTTACAGGCCAAGGTACTGGTACCCAGAATACATTCTGCACAGGCCCCTACTTGCTCTGTCCAGGAGAGCCGAGAAGCCCCTCACCTTGCAGGGAGGGGCACTGAAGGCTCGCGTCCTCAGATCCACCCTCTGAAAGGAGTCAATGAAGGGCAGGAGCAAAACCATACCAAGCCCTTGAGGGATACAGATCCAGCCCAGTGGAAACACAATCATCCATTCATAGGTGGGCATGATCTGGCCACAATGGCAAAAGAACGGTTGAGAGTGGTGAGCCCAGGCTGGCAATGATGTCTGCCTACGGCCCTCCCTCTCCTCTTTCCCCCTTGCCCTGGGCAGTGTCAGGTATCCTTAAATTCTGTTTTTAGATGAAAACACCAAAGCTCTGAGGGGTTAAGTGACTTGCTCAAAAATCACAAAGTCCCTGTGTGAAATGGGCAAGATCTGAATGCGGTTCTGAATGACTGGGGAGGCCATTCTCTCCCCTGCCACATGGACTGACTTGCTCCTCAGAGCAACTTTTCACCTCTGCAGTCTGAAGCTAGATGTGACTCACACTGGGAAGCTGTCTGCCCTTGAATTAGGGGCAAATTGTGGTCTGGTCTACCAGCATCCCCAAGCAAAGGGCTTTGCCAGCTTTGGGAGTCTGGAGTCCTCAAAGAAGTAAATACATCCACATTAAGAAATGAAGGCCCAGAGAGGCAAGATGACTTGGCCAAGGTCACAGTATTTGTTTCAGGAACAGTATTAAAACTGGATTCAGGACTTTCTAAGGACTTCTTTCCAGACCACATCAAACCTGAAGGCTTTCTAGAAGAGCTGACTATGGCTTAGGACGGCACAAGGTCAAGGCCTGCCTGGGCTTCCACCTCACTGCAGCAGCCTTTGGTGTGATCTTCAACTGTAGCATATACCTTTCCCCTCCATACTACCCTCTGTGGAAACGAGGCCTGGATTCCTTTCACTCATCTGCTGGGCCAACTTGAGTGTTTTTTATTTCTAATGTAGCCTAACCCAAAGGGGGGAAGATTTGGCAAAGCTATCGGTATACACCACTTTAACACCATTATCCAGGGCCCAGGACTTGTGGGAGTTTGGTTCCCATATGACTGGACAAGTCTGAGCCTCAGTTTTCTCATCTGAAAGATGGGAGTGAACAATCCTCACCCAGTCCGTTTCACAGAAGTCTGCTAATAAGGGAGGAAGGTAGAGGATGGAAAAATTCATCCACCAATGCCAAAGTTCTCAGTATGGTCCAACCACCCCGGGGCTGTCCCTGTCAACCTTACCTTTAGGGCAAATCAGCCAGAAATGGGGAAGGTGATTATCAGCAGCAAGAAGCCCAGGAAACTGATGAGGCCATGGCAGAGGCAGGAGGGCCAGGTCTGAGGTGCATCGGGGACAAGAAAACAGAGGCAGTCAAGGGACACCAACCAGACCTGGCAGGACAGCCACAGATAGAGTGAACATGGTCAACTGTACCCTTTGCCCACCTCCCATCCTTCTCAGGGCTCTCTATCTGCCTCCTTGCCTAATACTACCGTATCTTTGGGCAGGTGCTAGTTAACCCTCTGCTGGACAATGGCCACTGGATCTGAGAAAACCATGGGATACCTTCCTTATTGGACTGAGCAGGAGTCAATTTTGTCTGCTTTACATCACCTTCCCAGGCTTGGCATCGAGCCAGGAGCCCCTGGGAATCTATAAACACAGGCTGAATTGAATTGAATGCTGCTGGCATAACTCACTCCTCTACCAGCAGCCCTGTAAGTTCGCCTAAAGGGATAAAGCATTAATGACCCACCGATAGGGGTCATAGGTGAGGACTAAGATGATCTTTCCTACCTCACAATTCTTTCATCCCACTTTAATGCCCTAAGGACAATTAAATGCATGCTTCACTTGAAGAGCTTCAGGCGAGAGGTGGGAGAGAGGGGAATGAGGAAGATGAGGCTCTTCAGAAAACCAGGAGCCCTAAGATTGGAGTGGAGCTGAGAAAGCCTCAGAATCTGGGACAAGGCTATTCTCTGTTCTCCTTCCGTTTCAACCCTAGACAGAAAGTAGACAGGAACCTCTGCTCCGCCTTCCTAGGAACCCGGTACTCTCTGGGCTCTAGGAGCCCCAGGATACCAAGTCTCCTTTCCTGCCTGGCTCTCTGATCCACAGGGCCCCTACAGAAAAGGAACCCTTGGGTGAGGTAGCTGTCATGACAAAGGAGGGTCAGAGAGGGACCAAATCCTCCACGGTCTAGTCGTCAGGCTGAAGGAATGTGGGATCTGGAAGGCGGAGCTCCAGGCTCTGAAGCAAGACAGGGCCAGAGCAGACTCGCAGGGGGCGCATCTCCACCAGGAAACAGGAATGTGCTCAATCAAGCTCAGGGAGTACAGATGTGCGGGTGCGTGTGTGTTAAGACCCTGCCACTTCTCAGCAGCCTAGTGCCCTTGGCGCGCTGATGACCTTCTATGCCCAGACCTTGATTTCTTTCTGGTCAAAATGCCCAGGCCTAAGGGCTGACGGCAGCCAAGGAGGAATGAGGCGGGGCGCGGCTCCCTGGAAGAAGGTGAGGTCCTACAGGCCCCTCTCCACATCGTGTCCCCTCTCGCTCCCTCCTCTTCGGGCGCGACTATGCCAGCCCAGCTGACTCGTGCGAGGCAGAAAGTTCGGGCCGGGGGATGCTGGCCAGCTCCCCGTGGTCCTCTGTGCTGGGCGGCCCTCACCGGCCCCCGGCCCCGCCCCGCTCCAGGAACAAGCATCCTGTCTGCGAGCTCAGGAAGCTGAAGCTCGACTGCTGGAAACGGTCAAAGTCCCCCAAGGTCAGCGGCACCCCCAAGCGCCCGGTACCCGACAGTTAGAGGTCAAAAGACAACACGCCCCGCATCCCGACTTTGCGAGAGCCGATCTTCCGACCTCCCGTTCGCCCCGCCCCCGCGGCCACTTCCGGTTTCCACTGCGCAGCCCCGGCACAGGAGGCGGGGTCAGGTGGGCCCGCCTCCCTCAGTATCACAGCGCCACCTGCACTAGGAGGACCGAACTGCGGCCGCGGAGTTGCGGCGGGGAGCGTGGTCTTGGTTTCCGGGAGTGCGCAGGAGTCCTCGCCTCCATCTGCATGTTTCCTCTTAGCAGTAGAAAAGGATCAGGAGGGAGAAGTTGGCTTTGAAAGGTTTTTTTTTCAGGAGCCAAATCTTATCCAGAATCAAGGAAATGGTTCCATTCCCTCTCCAAACTCAAGTCCTGTGGTAGGAGTGTGTATTGCTGGCAGCCAGATGGAGGCTTATCTAGAATTACAGTTTCTCCACGGGTGTGTTTCACTTTGTGTCCTCACAGTCCAGCAAGCCGGGCCTGGCACAGAGTGGATCTCTGTACTTATTTGTGGACTAGGTCACTGTGGTCTACTTCTGAACTTTGGCGCGCACACACACACACAAAGAAGGGATATTTCATGTGCAGACTTCAGGGAGTAGGCAGGGTACAGAAGGAACGAGGGGTTGGCACAGAGCTCTCACGAGGTAGACTCTCCAGAACATCCAGAGGTAGATCCTCAGTTCCTTATGTCCAGAAACAGTTACCCAGAGGTATCTTTTCTCTTCAGGGCTTAAGAAAACCCAAATGCAAAAGGGAAATTTACTCTGAGAAACATTGACTCCCAACAGGGCACTGAGGCAGGCTGTCTTCTAAAATGAACAGTGATTAATAAAGCTTTCCTTGTCTCAGTCATGTGCCAATCTGTCTCCTCATGCCCCGCAACCCCCCAGCAATAGCGCAGTTCCGGGTCCCTTTTGCAGAATGGCTGCTCACCATCTTTGGCTTTTCCTAGTTTGATGGCCAGGTTCTAAAGCCGTACGGGTACGGATACTGGTCGGCTGTAGTGGAGGACAGGCTCCCGAGGCCTCACACAGTCCCTGGGAACTTGGGTTTCCCCCACTTCTCCTTTATACACACCCTCAGATGATAAGCCTTTACAAGAGCAAAGACCTGTCACCATCCCTTGTAGCCTGTTACAAGCTGGAACTGAGCGCAGAATGGGTACACAGGGGTCAGCATAGTGGTTGGTATGGTTTGAAGTGTGGAGCCAGGGGAACTGGGCCCTGTGAGGCCACCTGGAACTGTACCTTCTCCCCTTATCAATTAGGGGGTCTGATATGCTTCTCTACTGGTCAAGAGCTAGCTTGCTCTCCTCTCACTTTTCATACTCAGTCCCCAACTCTCCCCCTTCCTTATCCATCCTCCATTGCCTAAGATTCACTAGCCTTTCCAACTGTCAGTCAAGGCATCATCCTGTTCCCCTCATCTCCACTCAGTGCCCTCCCAGTGTCTCTGACTCAGGTCCCTCCTTGCATCCCACAGCCACTGTCCTATAGATCAGCCACCTACCTCCAGGTTGTCAGTGACTTTCCTAACATGTACAACATATCACCTTGTTCCCAGGTTCCAAACCAACCCTGTCCTCCACAAAACTGGTCTATCTCCTTAGCTACAGTCTTGCCCCAGTCCACTCCTGGCACGACCTTGCTCATGGATACCCTCTTGAATCAGAAAATAATCAAAACTAGTTTCCAAACAGGCTCTCCTGTTTCCAAGCCCCATGCCTTTACACTACTGTTCTCTCCCCAGTCTCTGAATCCCTGGTGAATTCTCACTGTTCCAAATCCCAATTAAGGGACCTCCTTCCTAGCCAGCCTCAATACTGTGTGGAAATCCCCGTTTGGAGGGCTGCCCTCCCACTAGATCCGGGATTCTTCCAAAGCAAAAGCCATGTGTGCTCATCTGCGAGCTCACTGCGAGCTGATGAATGGTTCAAAGCCCAAGGCGGGGGCCACCTCCCCAACTTCCGCTCTGCGGCTTTCCCATTACCCCGAGTCAGCTGTGCGTCTCCCGTTCTCTCTCTACCTCCTCCACGTCCTGGGCGTGTCTTCGAGTTCCCTAGTCGGCCTCTCTTCCTCTAGAACTGCCCCCAGCTCCCTTCTCACTTCCTTTCTCAAGGCGGGCCCTGAGCCGACACCGCCCCTTTCGTACAGTTCCGGAAACTCTGCCTTCTGGCGGTTGATTCTCGTTCAGCTTCTCCCGCCACCCACGATCAAAACTGAAAATCGAAACTGCGCTGGGTCCATGCAGCGGGAGTCTGTATCCGCCCGTTCTTCTGGGTCCCAGCAGGACCCCGCGCTGCTCCACGCGCCCACCATGCCTCCCCCAGACCCCCTCTCCGAAAGCCGTGAGCCCAGTGCGGACCACAGCCCCACAGAGGTACCTGCTGGGTTTGGGGAGATGGGGTTTTAGGTTTTGTTAACTTGCTAAAGGGAGAGGACTTGGCCAAGTACACAGAGGGACGACCAGACCTTAGGATCCTGACCCTTTTGGCTCAAGCAGGAGTAGGGGAGAGTCGGAAAGGGGACCAGGATGAATTAGGGGAGCCCCGCGCCATTCTCCATTGAGCAGTGGCACCTGGACCGACTCTCCCCACGCGCTGGCGACTTGCCTCTTTGCCCCTTCCTGCTTTGACAAAGCCCCAGGGCAATAGCCTTATCGCCTCCGCCTGGAGCATGGCTCTTGACGGGGGAGGGGGGGGCATGATGGCAAAAACAATACCTAAGTACTAGATCAGAATGGGAAACTGGCCCGGACAAGAGAGGTGAATCAATTAAGGCCTCGCAGTTCTTGTGGGGGGGGTTTTCTTCAGGAAGCCTTCCAGATCCCTCTCCTGGAACATCCTGCCGGCCCAACCCCCATTCCCAAGGAGGTTTAATTAGGTTTTTCTCTTGGAAGATTTACCTTACTTTTCTGAGCAAACTCCCAGCCTCCCATCCCCAAAAGGAACTACTTAGATCACTTGCTCTATGTCCTTCCAGGCCCTTTTGAAAGCACAAATAACACCAATGGCAGTAATTTGTATTATTTGCGTAATTAAAACTGGGAATAATACTGCTTAACATTACTAATTAACACTTATGAAAACTTCTCTTGGGCCAAGTACAGTATTAAGCACTTTTTCTGCATTTTTAAAAATTGTGATAAAATATACGCAACATAAGATTTGCCATTTTAAGCCTGACCTGTGGTGGCGCAGTGGATAAAAGCATCAACTTGAAACACTGAGGTCACCGGTTTGAAACCCTGGGCTTGCCTGGTCAAGGCACATATGGGAGTTGATGCTTCCTGCTCCTCCTCCTCTTTCTCTCTCTCTCTCTCTCCTCTCTAAAATGAATAAATTAAACAAAACAACAAAAAAAAAGATTTGCCATTTTAACCATTTATAATGTACTGTTCAGTTGCACTAGGCACATACACAACGTTCTGTAATGCTCACCACCATCTATTTTTAGTTTTTTCATCACCCCAAGCAGAAACTGTACCCTTTAAGCAATAGCTCCATATTCTCCCTTTCTTCCAGCCCCTTGTAATCTCTAATCTACTTTCTCTCTGTGAATTTGCCTACTTTAGATATTTCGTTTAAGTGGAATCATACATTTGTCCTTTTCTCTCTGGTTTAGTTCATTTAGCATAATGTCCTTCCATTTTAATGCTGAATAATATTTCATTGCGTGTACCACATTTTGTTTCTCCATTAATGGACAGTTAGGTTGTTTCCACCATTGGCTGTTATGAATAGTGTGCTGCTATGAATGTGGGTATATAAGTATCTGTTTGGGTGAGTGTTTTCAGTTCCTTTGGGCACGTATCTAGGAGTGGAATTGTCGGATCCTATGGTAGTTCTATGTTTACTTCATATAAGGTTTATGTGTTTCCTGTCTCCTTTCTAAACTGAATTCCATGATGGTAGGGATGGATGTGTCTTATGTATGTATACATGTATCTCAGCTCCTGGTACTCTGTCTAATGGGGAAGTAGATGCTCAATAAATTGTGGAATTAGAATGGGAAGGCCTAAGTAAATAGGAAATTGGGGGTCTGATAAGCCTGGGTTTTGCCTCATCCAGTGACTTTCTGGAATGGAATATGAAATCCCATTCCGTCCTCCAGCCATTGGGGTGGGTGTCGGGTGGTGGGGATGGGGGTTGAGGGGAGTGACTCTTGGGACTTCAGGCCTCACCCCTCCCCTCTGGTCCCCCAGCAAGCCACGGAGGAGTTTCAGTTCCTGCGCTGCCAAAGCTGCCAGGCAGAAGCCAAGAACCCTAAGCTGCTGCTTTGCCTGCACACGCTGTGCTCAGCATGCCTGGAGGCCACGAGCATGCAGTGCCCTGTCTGCCAGGCGCCCGGGCCCTCGGGTACTGATGCGCCTGTTCTGGATAACATCTTCTTTGAGAGTCTGCAGCGGCGCCTATCGGTGTACCGGCAGATCATGGACGCTCAGGCCGTTTGCACCCGCTGCAAAGAGTTGGCGGACTCCTGGTGCTTCGAATGTGAGCAGCTCCTCTGCACCAAGTGCTTCGAGGCGCACCAGTGGTTCCTGAAGCACGAAGCCCGGCCTCTGGCCGAACTTCGCAGCCAGTCGGTGGGAGAGTTCCTGGAAGGCACGCGCAAATCCAACAACATCTTCTGCTCCAACCCCAACCACCGCAACCCTACACTGACTAGGTGAGCCAGCGGGCTGGGCTGGGTTGAGTGGCGCATCCAAGAGCCAGGTGGAGAGAAGGTGAGTGGGGAGCAGCGATCCAAAGTCCAAAAGCTGAGAAGGTAGGGCAAGGAGCTTCTAGGGTCTTTCTTGGAACTCCAAGCAGCCTCTGTAGCATTGCACCCACAAATTACGCCATGCCACACTTGTGGATCGTAATAGTTTACAGTTTTCCCCTGTACTAAATAATACGGCAGAATTATCTTTGCATCCTAGTCAGTCATTCCTTTAGGATAAATTTTAGAAATGCCATTGCTGGGTTAAAGGGATATAAACATTTGACATTTTGGTACCTATTAGCAAACTGTTCTGAAAGTCTTACCGTGGAATTTTATGTACGTGCTGCCGTGGTATCTCAGTATAGCTGGACCCTAGGATGAGATAGATGGAGGTAGTTTGCATCTGAAAAGTCAAAACCGTAATAACACTGCTGTCTGGAAATGTGTGTATGGGAAAAAAAATCAACTCCAGTTATTATTTTTATTAAACAGCACACTATTTCAATTCCTTTTTTGATATGTGATGTATTTCTATGGTTCAAAAATTAAAAACAAAAGGTACATAGAGGGTAAAGTGTCTATTCCTCTCTCTAATCTTCATAATTCCCCCCACTTCTCCCTCCCCCATCCAGGTATCCATTGCCGCTAGTTTGAATGTTTCTAGAGTTTTCTTTATGAATTTATGCACAGATAGGAATATATAGTTTTTTGAGGTTTTATTTATTACCCTGTTTAGCCTGACCAGGTGGTGGCGCAGTGGATAGAGCGTCGGACTGGGATGCAGAAGACCCAGGTTCGAGACCCCGAGGTCGCCAGCTTGAGCGTTGGTTCATCTGGTTTGAGCAAGAGCCCAACAGCTTGGACCCAATGTCACTGGCTCCAGCAAGGGGTTGCTTGGTCTGCTGGAGGCCCACGGTCAAGGCACATATGAGAGAACAGTCAATGAACAGCTAAGGTGTTGCAATGCGCAATGAAAAACTAATGATTGATGCTTCTCATCTCTCTCCGTTCCTGTCTGTCTGCCCTGTCTATCCCTCTCTCTGACTCACTCTCTGTCTCTGTAAAAAATAAATAAATAAATTTTTTATTACCCTGTTTAGCCAAAAAGATAGCATACATATGTGAAATTTGGGACACCCTCCCCCAGTAGATTGCTTGTGTATTGTGTGCTTGTTCTTGGTGATGGGAAGGTGTTGTATGCCCGTGGGAGACGTGCCAAGAACCATGTACCAGGTGCTTCAGCGGAGTGTGGCTCTCTTCCTGGTAGGAGGTTTACCATGGCCGTAACAACTGCCTTTCCCTGTACCCATTCCTCAACAGTGGATATTATTGTTTGAATTTAGATTTCTTTGTTTATTTATAAGGATGAGGTTCAGCAGCTTTTCATAAGGTTTACTTACCATTGTTTCTTTCTTCATTTGTGAATTGCCTATTTAGGTCCTTTGCATTCCACCCGTCCCCGAGGAATTAATCTTTTTAATTTGTAAGAGCCTGTTACAGTGCAAATACATACCTCCTACAACACAAGGTACCCATGTTTAATTTTAGTTTTATGTACTCCTATCCATCAGGCTCTTTCTATATGGTGTCTGGCTTTGATTATCCTAGGAAAGATTTTTTTCCCCATGCCAATGTTAAAAATATTTTCTTATACTCTATTTTAATGATGTCATAGTTAAATCTTCAATCTGTATAGTGTTTAATTTTGTGTGTGAGTAGGAACCTTCATTTTGCTTTTCTCTCCAAATGGAAAGCCAGATCTCTCAACTTTTCATTGAGAGATTTTAATCGTTTTGTGTACTAAATGCCCACAGAGTCATGAGTATGTTTGTAAATCTCTGTTCTGTGCCAGTTATCTGACTATTCCTATACTAATCCTTACTGCTATACGGATTTCTGTAGCTTTTTTTACTCACTTTTTATTGATTGATTTCAGAGAGACAGACAGAGGAAGGGAGGACAGAAAACTTTCCTTTGTTGTTCTGCTTAAGTTGTGCATTCATTGGTTGCTTCCACAGGCAATCTTGGCATTTTGCGATGATGCTCTTACCAAGGGAGCTAACCCCTCAGGCCTGTAGCTTTATTTTGATAGGGCAAGTTCCCATTTTTGAAAAATAATTTTATTTTCTTTTGCTTTGTTTGTTTGTTTGTTTTTTCTTTTGCTCTTAAGCAGTTTTAGAACTTATATATTTATTGGGATTTTGATGAAAATTTCAGTAAATCAGGAGAATTGGCCTTATCCTTATCTTTCGGGTTTTATAGTTTTAATCACCTATGTCTTGAACTTTTTAAAAAAGAATTTACTGATTGATTTGAGACAGACAGAGAGAGAAACATCGATTTGTTGTTCCACTTATTCATTCAGTGGTTGATTCTTAGATGTACCCTGACTGGGGATCAAACCTTGATATATGGGGAGCATGTTCTAACCCACAGAGATACCTGGCCAGGGCTCAGACTCTTTTATTCTTGTAGGTTTTCCAGTGGATTCTTTTGGACTTTTTATGTAAATATATCATCTACAAATAGTATAAAACCGTCTTTCTTTCCAGTATTTATATACATTACTTTGTGGCTTTTTGTTTCATTGGCCAGAACAGTATTGCGTAATAGTGGTTAGAAAAAGCAATTTTATCTTCTTCCTACAGTTCATGAAAAAATTTCTTATGTTTTCTTGTTCCCTCCTGACCAGGAGGTGGCACAGTGGATAGAGTGTCAGACTGGGATGCAGAGGACCCAGGTTCGAAACCCCAAGATCTCCGGCTTGAGCATGGGCTCCTCTGGTTTGAGCAAAGCTCACCAGCTTGAACCCAACGTCGCTGGCTTGAACTCGGTCTTCTGTAGTTCCCCCCCATACCCCCCGGTCAAGGCACATATGAGAAAGCAATCAGTGAACAACTAAGGTGTCGCAAAGAAGAATTGATGCTTCTCATCTCTCTCCCTTCCTGTCTGTCTGTCCCTATCTGTCTGTCTCTGTCTCAAAAAAAAGAAAAAGAAAGTTGCCTTCCCATTTCTTGTTTACTAAGAATGTTTTTTGTTATTTTGTATTATTTTTAACAAATAGAAATATTTGTTAAACACTCAGGAATGAGTGTTCTTTTCAACTTTGTGAAGGTTTCCTTTCACCTTTTAGTCTGATGAATTATAGCAATAAATTTTTTTGTGTTAAAGTATTTTTTAATTCCCAGGGGGAAATCCCTATTTGGTAGTGATATACTATTATTATTTTAATTCATTGCTAGATTCCATTTATAACATTTTTTGAAAAGATTTTATTTATTCATTTTAGAGAGGGGGGAGAGAGAGAGATGGGAGGAGGAGCAAGAAGCATTAGCTCCCATATGTGCCTTGACCAGCAAGCCCTGGGTTTTGAACCGGCGACATCAGCATTCCAGGTCAATGCTTTATCCACTGCGCCACCACAGGTCAGGCTATAACATTTTATTTAGGTTATTATCCAACCTAATATTTGTAGATGTGATCAAACTATTATTTCTTATTCTTTTTCTGCTCTAAAATCATTTAAAGAACATAAGCGATCAAGGCTTATACAGTATGTCGGTAAAATCATGGTGCACTTTTGACCAGTCACAGGAAAGCAACAAAAGATGATAGAAATGTGAAATTTGCACCAAATAAAAAGAAAACCCTCCCAGTTTCTGTAGGATGATGTGGCAGCATGTGCGCATGCGCAGATGATGGCGTAACACCATGGATACAGTGGAGCAGCCCACGGCTATGCCAGTCGAAATGTGGACAGTACAGAGGAAAGTTCAGTGTGTTCTGTGGCTCGCTAAATTCGAATCCGTGACCAAAATGCAGCATGAACGTGTTTATAACAAAGCACCACTACATAGGAATAACATTAATCGGTGGGACAAGCAGTTGAAGGAAACTGGCAGTTTGGTGGAGAAACCCCGTTCTGGTAGGCCATCAGTCAGAGACAAGTCTGTAGAGTAGGGGTCCCCAAACTTTTTACACAGGGGGCCAGTTTACTGTCCCTCAGACCGTTGGAGGGCCGGACTATAAAAAAAAAACTATGAACAAATCCCCATGCACACTGCACATATCTTATTTTAAAGTAAAAAAACAAAACGGGAACAAATACAATATTTAAAATAAATAACAAGTAAATTTAAATCAACAAACTGACCAGTATTTCAATGGGAACTATGGTCCTGCTTTTGGCTAATGAGATGGTCAATGTCCAGATCCATATTTGTCACTGCTAGCCCTAACAAGTGATAGGACGCGCTTCCGGAGCCGTGACGCATACGTCCCACGTCACCGGAAGTAGTACTGTACGTGAGTGACATCATACTTTACTCCTCTCGCTGACCACCAATGAAAGAGGTGCCCCTTCCGGAAGTGTGGCGGGCCGGATAAATGGTCTCAGTGGGCCGCATGTGGCCCGCGGGCCGTAGTTTGGGGACCCCTGCTGTAGAGGCTATATGGGATAGCTACCTAAGGAGCCCTAAAAAATCTGTGCGTGAGCCCACATCGAACTGCACTGAATAGATATGAAACTGGGAGAGTTTTCCTTTTATTTGGTGCAGATTTTACATTTCTGTTGTCTTTTATTGCTTTCCTGTGACTGGTCAAAAGTGCACCATGACTTTACGGAGACACTGTAGAAGTTGCTTGAAAAACTCTTTGAGACTGGTGCCTTTTTGGAAGAGTAGATTATTTCCCACAGTATTGGTCTGCTTTGGATCTTCACTCAGATTCCCTGTAACATTTTCCAGTTCATTCTGAGTTATCTTTCATAATTTAAAAGTATCTTCTATACCTGTAATCATATCTACTTTCTTATTTCTAGTATATATTTGTGGTTATTTCAGTGATCTTTTCAAAGTACTAGGTACTGGCTTTATATTCCTTATTGATATTGATGTTTTGTTTTAAGAGAGAGACAGACAGGAAAGGAGAGACAATGAGAGGCATCAACTTGCTGTTACAGCACCTTAGTTGTTCATTGATAGATTCTCATATGTGCCTTGACTAGGGGGCTCCAGCTGAGCCAGTGACCCCTTGCTCAAGCCAGTGACCTTGGGCTTCAAGCCAGCAACTTTTGGGCTCAAGCCAGTGACCATGAGGTCATGTCTATGATCCCACACACAAGCCAATGACCCCGCACTCAAAGTGGTGAGCCCATATTGAAGCCAGCAACCTCAAGGCTTTGAACCTGGGTCTTCAGCATGCCAGGTCAATGCTCTATCCACAGGCTTATTGTTTTGTTTCAAGTGGCTTGTAATGTTTGGTTTCTGTATTTGATGTTAATTTCTACAGTCTGTTCACATATTATATGAGTTCTATATCTGAGACTATATTAATGTTTTTATTGGGGCCTAGCATATTCCTTGAGCTAGTATATTCCTAGGACTTAAAAAAAATGTGTATTCTTTATAGGGTACATACACACACCAACATATGTATATGCACATATTATATCACATATATCTGTTTTTACTCTTGTTTAAAATATTTTAAAAGATCTTATTTATTGATTTTAGAGAGGAGAGGGAAGGCAGTGGGAGAGGTCTGGGAAGCATGAACTCGTAGTAGTTGCTTCTCGTATGTGCCTTGACCAGGCAAGCCTGGGTTTTCCAACCAGTGACCTTAGTGTTCCAGGTCAACGCTTTATCCACTGTGCCACCACAGGTCAGGCAATTGTTTAAATTTTTTTAGCAAACATATTGAACAATATTTGTATGAATGTACATTTATTGAGCATAGATTATCACTAGTCTCCCAGATATGATCAAGCCTTTAGCATACTTTTTCTTCTCTCCTCTTTTTCCTCTTCCCAGATTTAGTAGAAGTGACATGAAATTTTAGTTCTAGATTATTACCAAAATTTTATACCTTTTTTCTTCTAAGCACCCCTATTTAACAGTTATTAAGTGTCATGATCACATTATAACTTGCTTATTATTCATCTCTTAGGTTTTAATTGTTTTCATTGCTCACAATAATTATTCCTATAGTATATCTTCCAATTTCTTGAGTTATTTAATGTGATTAATTTCCCATTTTGCTGCATTACTTCAAGTAAGTTTTTGTTTGGAAATATTTATTTTCAGAGGTCTTACGTATCTTATCTTGCATGTCCTTTTGCTGTCCCATCAAGGAAAGTTCAGGTAGTGCACAACTCTGGGGTCACCATCACCATGCCTTCTTCTTGGAATATATAAACATGGCTTCAGAAGTTTCTGGCCCCAAGTGTTGCAGATGAGAAATTCAGGTATTGTCTAATTATTTTTTCCTTTGTGAGTAATCAGTTTTTGTATGCTAAGGATTTCATATATTTTTAATTTTTAAAAAATATTTTATTTATTGGTTTTAGAGAGAGGAGTGAGAAAGAAGGAAGGAAAGGTGAAGGGAAGGAGTGGGAAGCATCAACTCTTAGTTGCTTCTCACATGTGCTTTGACTAGACAAGCCCTGGGTTTCAAACCAGCGACCTCAGGGTTCCAGGTCAGTGCTTTATCCACTGTGCCACCACAAGCCAAGCTAATTATTTTCATTTTGCTTAAAATAATTGATCAGGCTATATCAGATATAGGTCTTTTATTTTTCTTCAGTGCTCCTTTATGACATTGTTGATTTGAAAATTCAAGTCTTCAGCTCAAAGATGTTGTCTTCTGCTTTTTTATATATTGACTCCCCCTCATTTGCTTATTTTTTTCCTTTTTCAAACTACTGTTGTATGGATATTGGAACTCCAAGTGCACCTCTTACATCTTTTATCCTTTCCTTAATTCTGTTATTTTGCTATTTTTTCTTTCAGATTCTCAGAGAGCTCCTTGAATTAATTTTCTAATTTACTCTTTTTTTTAAGTTTATTTTAGAGGGAGAGAGAAAAAAAACATTGATTTGTTGTTCCTCTTATTTATGCATTCATTGTATGTGCCCTGGCAGGGACCAAACCCCCAACCTTTGTGCTTTGGAATGACACTAACCCAGTAGTCCCCAACCCCCCAGCTGTGGACCGGTACTGGTCTGTGGGCCATTTGGTACTGGCCCTCAGAGAAAGAATAAATAACTTGCATTATTTCTGTTTTACTTATATTTAAGTCTGAATGATGTTTTATTTTTAAAAAATGACCAGATTCCCTCTGTTACATCCATCTAAGACTCACTCTTGACACTTGTCTTGGTCACGTGATACATTTATCCGTCCCACCCTAAAGACCCGTCCATGAAAATATTTTCTGACATTAAACTGGTCCGTGGCCCAAAAAAGGTTGGGGACCACTGCTCTAACCAACCAAGCCATCAGGCCAAGGTCAACTCTTTTTGTTTTATGTTTTTAGGAGACTCATTTCTACTATTTACTACTTATGATGAGCTTTGTTTTTTCTAACAGTCATGCTTTTTTTATTGCCAAAAAAGTTTCGTGTTCTCAGTGTTTTCTTGTCACGCTGTTCTTGTTTTCTCTATGTCATGTGTTCCTTAATCTCCCTGGAAAATAAACAAACTTAGAATTCTTAGATGTTTTATGTTTCCTCTATTACCCCCCTTTTTTTAAAAGTAGGCCTAGAATCAGTTTAGGCCCCATTTGGGTTGCTGATTCTCTTTCTAGATCCCATTGGCTCTGTGATGTGTGCACTCGTGTCCACGTTGGCATCTAGATTGTACAGTGTTAGTAGCTGATGTGGGCAGGCAGTGGTTATAAACCACAGTTTCCACTCACACCCCTACAGCAAGGAGGATGGGGCCCCCTTCCCAGATAGTAGTGGCTACCTCTAGTGTGAGGGTCAGGGGTAGATTTCTCTGCAGGTACAATGGGCAAAGCTGGTTTAGCCAGCAAGACCCAGAAGCATGGCAGTTAGGCTTAAAAAATTTGACCCTGTTGCTTAAAAACCAGGCAAACAATTCACCTTGTTTCATGATTTATCAGTGCTTACTGGAAAAACTCATGTTGTTTTTTATTTTTTTGCATAAAACCTTGATACCAGAAATAACCCTCAACACTCTCCAGTAAAAAGTCACTCAATTTTTTGACACTGAGCTGATTAGGACATGTTGAAGAACACCAGAGTTGGTCTTAAACTGGGGTCATTGGCATTTGATCACCCTTTTGGGGGACCCATTCTTTCAGCCCACCTTCCTCCTGGGTGACTGGCCCTCTGTGAGTGAGATCCCAGTGTCTGGTGAAGGAACAAGACCTGTAATTAGCAGTCAAGGCTACAGGGTGTTGTAAGGGAGCTGTTAGTCTCTCTGCTTTAATAGGTTTCTTATCACACTGCCCTGTAGCTCACATACTTCCTTGCCAGGGGTCCCTATCTGATGTGTTTGCTCAAGGAAGAAGGCAGGCATAAAGACAGTTGATCTCAGAAGAGTCAACCTGCCAAGCCTGTTTTCTGGGAAAGGCAGCTTCCAAGTGGATGTCCGCATAGCCTGGCCAGGAAGGAAGGAGAAAGGGCAGGGGCGGGGCAGAGCAGGCAAAAGCCATGTTGCCTCTGCTGCATTTCAGGAACTGTAGGAAAAGGTGGGTCATGAAAGTGGGGGCTGCAGGAGTGGGCTGGGTCAGGCAGACAGGCTTGAAGCAGTTAGGAGATCGGGACTCTGTCTTGCAACTTCTAGGATGGAGAGTGTTCCCAGCTTGCGTCTTTCTCGTGCAATTTACTCTTGATTTACCAGTGGATGTCCTATAGAACACAGTGTGTGTGGCACCCTGTGGGGGCTGTGTTGGAAACCCACTGTTGGGTGTAAAGGCAGAGTGGAAAGATGGGTCCCCTCTGCACTGTCCTGCTGTGATTGAAGTGGGTGAGTTTGGGAATAGGGAGACCTGTATTTGCATCTTTGGCTGCATGCTAATTTGTATTTCACTTCATTCCATAAAGAATTTGAGTAGGCCCTGGCCGGTTGGCTCAGCAGTAGAGCGTCGGCCTGGCATGTGGGGGACCCGGGTTCAATTCCCGGCCAGGGCACACAGGAGAAGCGCCCATTTACTTCTCCACCCCCCCCCCTTCCTCTCTCTCTCTTCCCCTCCCGCAGCCAAGGCTCCATTGGAGCAGAGAGGGCCCGGGCGCTGGGGATGGCTCCTTGGCCTCTGCCCCAGGCGCTAGAGTGACTCTGGTCTCCGCAGAGTGATGCCCTGGAGGGGCAGAGCATCGCCCCCTGGTGGGCAGAGCGTCGCCCCTGGTGGGCATGCCGGGTGGATCCCGGTCGGGCGCATGCGGGAGTCTGTCTGACTGTCTCTCCCTGTTTCCTTCTTAAAAAAGAATAAAAAAAAAAAAAAAAAAAGAATTTGAGTAGACTTACCACCATGCTTTTGGGTATATGTGCCCAAGAGAAACTGAAGCAGAGTCTTGACCAGGGCAAAGGGAGCCCCACTGGGAGACGGAGGCCATGGTATGGGTGGGGCTGAAGCCTTCAAGTGGGTAGAGATGAAAGGGTGGGGAGAAGGCCAGGGCCTGTCTGACCTAGAAGTCAAGGTGACTTCCAGCCTTCTCATCATGTGTGATGAGGACACTGGGGAGTGCCTTCCCAGCCAAAATTAATATGGGTCTAGAATGCAGGATGAGCTGAGACCCATGTCTGGGTATAATATCCTGAAGCTTGACCAGATAGGGTGAGGGAATTAATCCAGGTCTATCAAAGCTTATAGCCAAAAAGAGCCTGAATTATAGTTGAGCAGAGAAAACAAAAGACTTGATTAATAATGTCTAGAGGTGTGATGGGATCATGAACTGATAAAAGAGCTCCCAAGACCAGAAGTTGGAATAATCAGTAGCAGGTTAGGAAGAGGCACACCAGGCAGGCCAAGGGATGGTTCTGGGGCAGAAGTAGATACCATGCAGTGGCAAAGCTCATGGCAAGGAAGGGGAAGGCTGCTGGATGAAGAGGAAATGGAAAATGGTGGCCCCACTTAGGGCCAGGGCTGGGGGAGGAAAGCTTGGTGCCAAGGGAGTAAACTAGAAGGAGCTACCTTGCCCTCTGGAAAGTCTGCACCCTCAGTGTCTGGCTGGCCTCCTCATCTTGGCCCTTCCTGGTGCCCACCTGTGAAGTTAACCGTCTGTGAAGTTATCAGTACATTTTCATTTTATTTGGGAATAAAATTGGTGAGCTCCCTGGGATTGAAGGCTGGCCTGCCAGGAGGTAGGGCACAATCAAATGACCTGTTGTCAAGTTTTTCTGTGATTCACCCAGGGAACTTGGTTTCAGAGCCAGAGGCAACTGCTTTTCCTTCCATGGGGTGAGGTTGGAGAAGCTCAAAGGTAGATTTGGCCGAATCATATGTGGGTGAAAGAAATTTTCCCCCTCCTGGTGCCCTTTTATGTCTTGTAGAGAGAAGCAAGGAATTTGAAGTAACCCAAGCCAAGATCAAGGTTGGAGTTAGATCCCTGTCTCAATTCTCCTGAAGCCTGATCTTTGCTTTCTCTAGCTATAAAGAGTGGGCTTTGCTGCTCAGGGTTGTGGAGGCCTTAGACATTTTAGAAGAATTTTTAACAGTGAGACTGGAAATTAGCAAGCTTTTATTACTGCTTCCTAGATCATAAGATTAAAGTTCCTGGAATCACATCCATCTACCTGTCCATCCAGCCACAGAACAAATCATGTATTGAGCACTTATTTCATGTCCGGCACTATGCTCACTGTTTCTGGGAGAATAGGAATCCCTGCCTCTGACATCTGAGTCTGGAGGGTTTCTGTGGGTGCGCACAGCCCTGTGCTCTGTGTCAGGGACCTGCACGTATCAGAAGACATGGTTGAATAAAGTACTAGGGCAGTTTTAAGGAGGGGAAAATTGTGTTTGGGAGGATCAGGGAAACCCAGAGAAAAGAGTTGACTTTTTCTTTGAGAAGAGGGGAGATTGTGAGACAGACTCCCACATGCATCCCTACCAAGATCCACCCAGCAACCCCAGTCTGGGGCCAGTGCTCAAATCAGCAGAGCTCCAAGGAGCTATCATCAGCACCTGGGGCCAACACTTGAACCAATCAAGCCACTAGTGCAGTGGTTCTCAAACTTTTTGAAGTCGGGGCGCATTTAAAATCCTACAAATAATTGTAGGCGCACTATATACAAATTTCTGAGAAATATGTTATAATAATTAAGTCAGATATTAAAGAAAAAATATAAAGTCCAAGCGTGCTTTTATGGTAAACAAAATAAATACAACAAAATTAAATTTACTCTGACATTTAAAAACATTTATATGTTACATTTTTTGAGTTATGCTTTTTAGAATTCGTAAAAAAGAGGTTAAAAAATAAAAAAACGACAAAAAAGTTATCTTTATATATATATATATAGATACATTCTTATTAGTAAGATTTAGTAAATTCAGCAGGTCCCAGCACGAATGTGTTAAGTTTTTTCATTCTGTGTTTATGAGAAACATGAGCCTGATGTGTCCTAGTGATTTCTTCAATATTTGGGCATATATTTGAAAGGCAAACTCTCATTTCCTTGTCAATACATTGAAGAATTCCTCTCTTTTTACTCTTAATTGTGTTGAGGGTAGAAAATCGTAATTCACATAAAAAGGATGTTGAAAATTGTAGTAAAATGTTCAAAGCTTTTTTAGATATTGCCACACATTCTTCTTTTATAGAAATCCAAAAGGCTTCAAGAGACAATTCCTTATGTTTAATCATCAATCCACGATCAGTGGATATAGCTGCCAGTTCTTCTTCTTCTGTTAATGTTAAACCAAAATCACTTGAAGCTTCCATGAATGGGTTTCTAATCCAATTGTATTGTTCAGTGTTAAGTGATGGAAAATGCTATAAATTAAATTTTGCCCATCAACCTTCAAGTCCTGTTTTATTTACACTTAACTTTTGCTCACTTCCAGAATCGGGTTCTTTAATATCATGCTTCTTTTTGAGAAATCTAATTCATTTTATTTGGGTGTATTTATCTAAAAATAATATAATGATGTGTTAATAAATATATTAATGATATGTTAACAAAAAGAGCAGTATTTTCGTAATGAAATGGTATAATAGAGTAACTATATTTATTTTTATATCTGGGCACATGCTGCAAACCAGTGCAGCTAGTAATTCCAGGTCCCAAGTGGGAATGGTACAGAATTAGGAATATATGCAGAATTAAGAAAATACGGGGTTGGGAGGGCCCTGTAATTGCTGCTGGCAAGAACAAAGCGCACCCCAAAACTGCATCTTGCTTTATTTATAGGGCAAAGTGAGGCCATTAGCAGATCTTAACTTGACACCAAACAAAGGATAGAAGAAACTTGCCTCCAGTCTTTCTGGGGAACATGGGGGGTAGTGTAAACAATCCAGCACCACAGCTTGACAGCCTTTTGCAACCTAATCAGGCAGGTGAGGTGGGGGGTTGGGCAGACTGTCAGCTTACAGCCAATTCCCCACACCTCTGTCCCCCAAAAATCTAAACTCCAAAAACCCTGTTGGTTTTTTGGTTCCTAATAGGCACACATTTCCCTGGAATACCATAGGGTGCACCTGGAAATCTTCTAGGGTGCACCAGTGCGCCCTGGAGCACACTTTGAAAACCACTGCCCTAGTGGCTGAGGGAGGGAAAGGGGGAGAAAAGAGGAAGAGGGTGGGGGGATAAGTAGATGGTCACTTCTGTATGCCCTGACTGGGGATTGAACCTGGAACATCCATATGCCAGGCCTGTGCTCTATCCACTGAGCCAAATAGCCAGGGCAAGAGTTGACATTTGAGCTGTACCTTGACCTTGGAGGTTTGTGTGTTTCACCTAAAAAAAAAGTATAAGTTACAAATTTTTAGTTAGTGGCTTAAGCAAAACATGAAGTGAATGACTTAAGTTAGACCTTGGGCCTCACCTTATTAGATATTGAAATTGTGTTACCAGAACCAATTTTCTTTTGATTTCTTGTGACCTGGCTTCCCTCCAGATCAGCTCCATCTCCCTCTCAGCTGCCAAATGATTGCAGCAGCTCCAACAGTTAGACATCCTGATCCTCAAGTCCAATGTCAGAGAGCCAGAATCGTTTCCCTCATGGGCCAAGAATCGGTTGTGTGGGCTCTCTAAAGGGGAAGTCCAGTTCTGTGCGGTACAAAAAGAGAAAGAAGTGTGTCCTTCATGTGTCTTGGGAAAATGTCTGGCAACCACTGCAAGTGAAAGCCAAGCAGAGAAGTGATTCCAGAAACCGAAGTGCGGGAACCGTCAGCGAACAGCCTTAAGTGAGGTGCCTGCCATTTTGGTGACTGGAAGCTCCCCTTTTCCAGTGTGTTCAGAGAATGGGCTGTCTGGCTGAGGTCTACTTCTCGTTAACACCACAGATCACTTTCCTATCTTTTGAAATGTTTTTCTTGTGCTGTCCACACCCTTCTGTAAAGTTATTGAGGAGGGAGCGGCTCTCCTTGTATAAATGAGGCAAGAGGCCAGAGCATTAGTGAGAGCTAACCCAGACAGGAATGCCCACCCACCTGACTGCAGCTGTGCTCCTCGCCTCCTCTGCTGCTGCTGGCCCCTGCATCCAGGCACTCGACTAACAAATGGGGCTGAGGTTTGCAGAGAAAGAATTCAATAAATCACTTGTCTAGAACTCAAAGTATATTTTCCCTGAGAATTAGATTAAAAGGAAGCATGCTATTTAAGCAGTGTTAAAATTTAATTGTCTTCGACTTGAATGGAAGGAAAAGGAACTGAAGTAAAACTGGATCTGCTAAGCCTCAAAGAAATATTTCTTTATCCTAAAATATTTTCCTAAAGGATCTCTTTTAAGATTATGCAAAACAATTACTAAGACATTAAGGGGTGGCAGTCATTATAGCTTGTTTCTAATGAAAGTCTTCCATTGTAGACAGTAGGGCCTGAGCCCCTGCTGTGAGGTCAGGATGGTCCCCTCCCATGAAGCTAGTCTTGGTTCCATGTCACAGTCACTCCAGTGGCTGAGCCCCTGCTGTGAGGTCAGGATGGTCCCCTCCCATGAAGCTAGTCTTGTTTCTATGTCACAGTCACTCCAGTGGCTGAGCCCCTGCTGTGAGGTCAGGACGGTCCCCTCCCATGAAGCTAGTCTTGTTTCTATGTCACAGTCACTCCAGTGGACCAGCACTGGTCCTTTCACTTTGACATCATTTTTCACGGATTTTTTAAAATTTTGATTCAGCTCTTGGTCAGATGGATGTCCTCAATGAGCAATTTTCTTTCAGAAGGATGTTTGTGTTCTGAATTCCTAGGGTCTCTCAGTGTTGTGAATGTCTGTTGGTTGCTTTTATAGCTGAATGACATCTTGGCTGGGTATAATAATATACCTGGGTCATGCCCTTTCTTTTAGAACTTTGCAGACCAGGCTGCACTGTCTTCCAACATCAAGTGTTCATGCAGAGAGGTCCAAGGTCCAACTTACTTGCTTTTTCCGTCTTGATGCCTAAAGGTTATTTTTTATTCTCAAAGTTTATTAACTTAACCAAGCTATTTTGGTGTTGAATGTTTTGTATCAAATTATTCTGGAACCTGGCCTGCTCTTCCAGTATAAAAATTTTGTTTATTTCAGTGAAATTTTCCTATGTCACTCCTCCTCTCTCTCCTTCTAATTTTCCTTTTCTTGCTCTAATGACCCTTTGTATTTAACAGTTTTTGTTGTTGTTTTTTTTGTATTTTTCTGAAGCTGGAAACGGGGAGAGGCAGTCAGACAGACTTCCGCATGCACCCGACCGGGATCCACCCGGCACGCCCACCAGGGGGCGATGCTCTGCCCCTCCGGGGCGTCGCTCTGCCGCGACCAGAGCCACTCTAGCACCTGGGGCAGAGGCCAAGGAACCATCCTCAGTGCCCGGGCCATCTTTGCTCCAGTGGAGCCTTGGCTGCGGGAGGCGAAGAGAGAGACAGAGAGGAAGGAGGGGGGGGGGGTGGAGAAGCAAATGGGCGCTTCTCCTGTGTGCCCTGGCCGGGAATCGAACCCGGGTCCCCCGCACACCAGGCCGACGCTCTACCGCTGAGCCAACCGGCCAGGGCCTGTATTAACAGTTTTTAATTTATTATTTTAGAGGGGGTTTTTCAGGTTAACTAATCTTAACAGTATTAACTACAATTGGGGAGAAACTTATTTAATGACTATTGAATGAGTAACAAAGATCACAGTATGCGTTCAAAGCTACATAAAATCACTATATACCCATTTTTATAAAAGTACTTGAGAATATCAAAACTGGTTGTGTCACATAGGATTCACTGCCTGTTTCTATCTCACCAGATTCTATTAACATTTAATTTTTAACTCTAGTCACTCTGCCGCAATCGGCCATTCTAGCGCCTGAGGCAGAGGCCACAAAGCCATCCTCAGCGCCTGGGCCAACTTTGCTCCAGTGGAGCCTTGGCTGCGGGAAGGGAAGAGAGAGACAGAGAGGAAGGAGAGGGGGAGGGGTGGAGAAGCAGATGGGCGCTTCTCCTGTGTGCCCTGGCCAGGAATCAAACCCGGGACTCCTGCACGCCAGGCCGACGCTCTACCACTGAGCCAACCGGCCAGGGCCTGCTTTGAGAATCTTGATCATCACTGTACTTGTCTATGTGGTCTTGGCTCTAGTGATCTTTGAATTGTGGATAGTGCCATTCACTGCCATGGGGGGGGCAGGGCACCTGCAATGCAGTGCACCTGCTACCTACTAAATGAGTGATGTGGCCCGATAGAACATTGTATACCGTTCATATGCCAGCCTGTGTCTTGGGAGCAGGGACCCCTGTAAGAGAGTGGGAAAGGAGAAGCACAAACTTGCTTGTCTTCAGTTTTGGGTGTGGGGGTAGCATGAGACAGTAAGAGTGTGAAACAGACAAGGCTTCTGCTCTTCCCTTGCTGCTTCTCTTAACTAGTTTCTTCCTAGTGTCTTTAGTATCTTCCTCTCTAAGCCCTCAGGTTTTTCCTCCATCTCAGCCACCTTCTTCTCAACCAAGGAATGGTTGCCATAGGGCTAATGCTTGTGCTCTCTGGGAGTGTCCCAGGATCTACAATTACCTATCTCTTCTCCTGGTTTCAGAAGTCTTGTTTCCTCCACTGGGTCACCCAGGAGATAGCAGGAAACCAGTCTGATTAAATGCATTTGTACTACTGTGTAAGTGACTGATGGGTCCCTTTAAATGCCCTCTAGCTAATTACTTGAGTTTTCAAAGGAGGCTGCTCCTTTTGCTACTCCACCAAGGTGGAAGATCCCCCTAGTCGGCTCTTGTGGGGGTTGGGTGGGGGGAGGTAGAGTGGAGTGGAGAGCTTTTCAGTTGTGTTCGGGAAGCCAGGCCCTTCCCTGGTGTCCTGCTCGGGGAGTGACTGGCCCTATTTTCATAGGGTTTTTGCTTCCTGCATTTCTGAGGTACCCTATATTCTAGAACAGCAGAATTGGCATGCCGCCCTGGTCCCAGCAGGAGGTATGGCTGGAGTGGGGTGGCTTGACCAGACTGGGAAAGGGGCAGCCCAGAGACCACACTTGGTGCTGACATTTCCTTACTGCCTGAGGTCGAGAGGCTCACCCAATAGTGGGGCTACCCATGTGTATATGTGTAATTAGTGCCCCCTCTTCTTTGATGGTTCTAGAACATCTAGTATATACCTGGCACCATGCTGATCATTTCACATATAACAGCCCAAATTTGTCCTTGCAACAGACTAAGAGAGGCATCCTTATCCCCATTTTATAGAAGGGCAAATGGAAATGCAGAAACAGAAAGTAATTTCCTCAAGGCCTCATGGCCAAAAATCGGAAGAGCTCAGATTCAGGTCCGAGTCTCACACCCTTTCTGCTGTCAGACAGCCTCCGGCATGACAGTTCAGACAGAAGCCGCTTTAGGATGGGAAGATTGAAGGCCCTGGCTGGTTGGATAAGTGGTAGAGCGTCGGCCTGGCATGTGGATATCTGGGTTCAATTCCCGGTCAGAGCATACAGGAGAAGTGCCCATTTGCTTCTCCACCCCTCCATGCCCCTCCCTCTGTCATTGCTCTCTTTCTCTCTTCTCCTCCTGTACCCATTGCTCAATTAGAGTGAGTTGGCTCTGGGCTCTGAGGATAGCTCCAAGGCCTCCCTCCACCTCAGGCGCTAAGAAGAGCTTGGTTGCTAAGCAATGGAGCAATGCCCAAATGGGCAGAGCATCACCCCCTAGTGGGCTTGCCAGGTGGGTCCCCGTTGGGGCACATGTGGGAGTCTGTCTCTATGTCTCCCCTCCTCTCACTGAATAAAAAAAAAAGGATGGGAAGATTGAGAACCTGGGAAACATGGGGCTCCCAGTAAAATATTAACAGCGTAGTCAATTCATTGAATAGGCATAAAGTGATAAGTGAAACAGCCCATCTTGGGGAAAAAGAGGAAGAGCTTTGTGGGTAATTCCTATATGGAATGGTCTTTGAGGGTTCAACATCAACTCCTGTTTGAAATCCAAATTCCTCTGCTTGAAATTGATTAGAAACTTATAGAAAATCTAAACAGGGTGGGAAGAGGCTGGGGAAAAAAGAGAGGTAACTCTCCTATCCATATAGACTTTCCTTTCCTTCAGGCTGTCTCTAATTATCGAAAACAAGTGAACAACACGTATGTCCCATAATCTGCTTTTCTTATAGGAAGTCATGAATATCTTTATGAAAAATAGACATTGTTGAGTTTTTTGGTGGTTTTTGCATCAGATGATTGTGTGATTTCTTCCATTTCTGATGTGGTTATAAAAGTCTTTACTGTTATGAGAATAGTCAACTATGGTATCTCTATGGGATATTTCCGTATTTAACTTGGAGCTGTCAGAAATGTATCTTGGCGTATTTATGGAGCAAAGCTCTAACTTGATTCCCCCCACCCCCACCCCAGCCACTTTTCCCAATTCCAATCGTTGAAAACCCCCTTAATGTCCATTAGATTGGTATGCTTTCTTTATTATATAAAATATACATTCTTATAGATAGATACCAGGGCCCATTTCAGGACTATCTGGTCTGTTCTGCTGACCCTTCTATTGAGTCTTAGGCTAGCACCACACTGTTTTAATAATGGGAATTCTATAACATGTTATCTGGCAAAGAAAACTCCCCTTCCTTACAATGATTTTTTTCAGAGATTTCTTTACCTGTTCGATCTGTTTATTCCATCCTGTGAAATTTAGAATCAGTTGGTTAAGTTTTGAAATCTCCTTTATGTGAACTTGAGGAGAATTAATATTAAAATATTTAGCCTCTCGGCCCTGGCCGGTTGGCTCAGCGGTAGAGCGTCGGCCTGGCGTGCGGGGGACCCGGGTTCGATTCCCGGCCAGGGCACATAGGAGAAGCGCCCATTTGCTTCTCCACCCCCCTCCCCTCCTTCCTCTCTGTCTCTCTCTTCCCCTCCTGCAGCCAAGGCTCCATTGGAGCAAAGATGTCCCGGGTGCTGGGGATGGCTCCTTGGCCTCTGCCCCAGGCGCTAGAGTGGCTCTGGTCGCGGCAGAGCGACGCCCCGGAGAGGCAGAGCATCGCCCCCTGGTGGGCAGAGCGTCGCCCCTGGTGGGCATGCCGGGTGGATCCCGGTCGGGCGCATGCGGGAGTCTGTCTGACTGTCTCTCCCCGTTTCCAGCTTCAGAAAAATACAAAAAAAAAAAAAAAAAAAAAAAAAAAAAAAAAAAAATTTAGCCTCTCTAATCTGGACCATGATACACTTTTCTGTTTTTTTAGATTTTCTCTCTCGGTAGGTGTTTTTGTCCTTTTTCTCCATATTTTAAGTCCTTCTTATTTCCTATTAGGATTATGTCTAGGTTGGTTTTTTTTTAATTTGTTTGTTCTTAGCACTTTAAACATTGCTGTTGTGAATGGGAGCATGGAGATTTTTTTTTTAATTTGCTTTGCTGGGATAGAATTATGCTCTTCTCTTACTTCTAGAATAATCTAGCCACCTTGCTGAGAAGCTCTTTATTAACTCTGTGGTGTTTTAGTTCCTTCCTTTGAGTATTCTAGGAGCAAATGACCATCTTAGCTTTCCAGAACTACTCCTCTCTCCACTGGTTAAGACTGTGGTGTTGGCATAATGCTCCCTGTGAGCTGGTGTATACCTCCCTGCTGGCTCCCCCAAAATGCTGAGAATGCAGTAGGTGAATGAGGGTAAAGGAATCCTAGCCAAGAAGGTCATTGCTAGTCCTAGGACAGCCCCATAATGGTCAGTCCACTGCAGGGTCTACACTTCAGTTTTATCAGAAAGCTGGTGGCTTTTGGACCAAGAGGGTTTGATGGAGGCTAACTAACTTACAAAGGACTGAATGTCAGTTGTCTATCCAGAGGGGAGGCCCTATTCAGGGCTAAAGGGGCCTAGAAATAGAACCCAGCAGAGACTAGAGTCAACCAGGTTTTTGTTTGTTTGTTTGTTTTAATTTTCCATTGATTTGAGAGGGAGAGAGGATGGAAGGGGGAGAGAGGTGAGAGAAAGCATGAACTTGTTATTTCATTTAGTTATGCACTCATTGGTTGCTTCTCATATGTGCTCTGACCCAGGATCAAGCTTGGCACACTGGGCAATGCTCTACCACCTGGCCAGGGCTGACCCAGAAACCCTTGTTCTCCTTCCAGCCAGGCCACCTGAGGTGTGCCCCTTCTTGGCTTGGAACACACTTTCTAAGGAAAGGGAGCTGACTTCAGACTCAGGCCCTTTCCTATAGGTCCAAACAGAAAAATGACAGCTGCTCTAGTTCGTAGTCCTTTATTTCTATATCCTGTAAAGTTGCCCGATTTATTAGTATTCCATTCTTTAATTAATTAATTAATTATTCTTTTAGTGAGCAAGAGAGAGACAGGAAGGGAGAGAGACAAGAAGCATCCACCCACAGTTGCATCACCTTAGTTGTTCATTGATTGCTTTCTCATATGTGCCTTGACTGGGAGGCTCCAGCCAAACCAGTGACCCCTTGCTCAATCCTTTGGGCTTAAGCCAGTGACCATGGGGTCATGTCTCTGATCCCATGCTCAAGCTAGCTACCCCATGCTCAAGTTAGTGACCCTGGGATTTCAAACCTGAGTCCTGCATTCTAGGCCGATGCTCTATCCACTGTGCTCTATTCAGGCTTGTTCTTTAATTTAAAAACAGGTACTGTATTCACAAAGCTCAAACATGAACGCAATCTAAAAGGCAAACAGTGAAGTATCTCCCTCCACATCTACCCAGCCCCCTCCATAACTACTTTTATTATGTATCCTTCAGAGATTTCTTTATCAAATATAATTAAATATGAATATATTCTTCTTTTTCTCCTCACACAAAAGGTAACATCCTGTACATCCAGAATATCCAGAATATTTGGCATATAGCACGTCTGCACCTTGATTTTTTTTTACTTAAAATACACACCATAATACATGTATTGAACACTTATTACCTGCTAGTCACTGTTCTAACCTTTTATATAAATTAACTCATTTAATACTCCTGATCATCCTAATTTTACTTCTTGTTCAGTTTCTGCACCTTTAAAATAGGCATAATAATAGTTCCTACCCCATAGGATTTTAGGAGGATTAAATGAGTTAAAATTTGTTACGTTGATGATTCTGCCTGATACATAGTAAATGCTATGGAATTGTGTGCTAGCTGAAGTCTGTTAAATAAAAATACACACATTCTTTGATCTAGCAATACCTTTTTTGGAATCTATTTCATAGAAGCAAAAGCATCCAGACATTAGGCTACAAAAAGCATTGTCCATATTGGCCAAAAAAGAAAAAGACAAAAAAGAAAGAAAAGGAAAAAAAATACATAAACAGGAAATCGCTGTAATATCAGTTAACAGGACAATGACAGTCAGTTGTGGTCCATCTGGAATGTAATGAACTATGAAAGAAAATACATTAGATCTATACTTAAAAGACCTATATTTCATTCAATGTCCTGAATGAAAATTAAATTAAAGGAGGAAGTTACAAAGTAATGGTATAACATCTCATTTAAAAAAAGTTTTTTTAAATTGATTTTAATGCGAGAAAGAGGAAGGCATCGATTTGTTGTTCCACTTATTTATGCATTCATTCACTGATTCTTGTATGGGCCCTGACCCAGGATGGAACCCGCACCTTTGGCCTATCAGGACGATGCTCTACCAACTGAGTTACCCAGCCAGGGGTCTTTGATCTCATTTTTTTTAATACAGGCATCAACACCCCTCCTCAATTTATCTGAGCCATTATTAGAACCTCTGAATGTCTCTGTTTTTCCACTTGTGTAATGAGGATCACAATCATTCTCCCTTACCTGGCTCTAGGGAGGATGAAGTGGGATGAAATGTATGAAGTCCTTAGACTCCTGCCAGCAGCTGCATAGGCTGGATATCTGTGGTAGGCAGCTTGAGTGGAGAACGGTGTGGAAGGATGTACCCAGTATGCAACCATGGTCACCTGGTTACCTCCGATGGAGGGAAAGGAAATTTAAAAGTGGTGGGAAGAGATAATTGGTTTTAAATATGTGTGTACACACACACACACACACACACACACACACACACACACACACACATCTTTGCATTGTTTTATGGAGGTTAGCCATTGTTACTTTAGTAACTCTTTTATATTCTAATGCTTCACTGGTAGTTTGGATACTATCACCATAACCACAAACACTGAATTGGGGAAAGTACAAACCTGGAAACATACCATGATTCAAAGTTTTGTGATTTAAAAAAAAAATGTTTTCCATTGATTTGAGAGAGAGAGAGAGAGAGAGAAGAAAGGAGGGAGGGAGAAGGGGAGAGAGGGAGAAAGAGAGAGTAGCAACAATTCATTGCTGCACTTAGGTGTGCACTCATGGGCTATGTGCCCTGATCCTGTGACCTCAGTGCACTGGGATCACGCTCTAGCCACCTAACAACCCAGCCAGGGCCAATGTTTTGTCTTTTTTTTTTTTACAGAGACAGAGAGAGAGAGAGAGAGGGATAGACAGGGACAGACAGACAGGAATAGTGAGAGATGAGAAGCATCAATCATTAGTTTTTTGTTGGGACACCTTCAGGGGTCTCCAAACTTTTTACACAGGGGGCCAGTTCACTGTCCCTCAGAACATTGGAGGGCTGCCAAATACAGTGGTCCTCTCACTGACCACCAATGAAAGAGGTGCCCCTTCCAGAAGTGCAGTGGGGGCTGGATAAATGGCCTCAGGGGGCCGCAGTTTGGGGACGCCTGCTAGTTGTTCATTGATTGCTTTCTCATATGTGCCTTGACTGTGGGGCTACAGCAGACTGAGTAACCCCTTGCTCGAGCCAGAGACCTTGGGTCCAAGCTGGTGAGCTTTGCTCAAGCCAGATGAGCCCGCGCTCAAGCTGGCGACCTCGGGGGTCTCGAACCTGGGTCCTCCGCATCCCAGTCTGACTTTCTATCCACTGTGCCACCACCTGGTCAGGCAGTTTTGTCGTTTTTTTAAAAGAGGAATTTAATAAAAACTTAGAGGAGGAAAAAAGCAGGAGAGCCCTCAATCAGTGCTGCCTCGTTCATCCACAGCATCTACTGCCGAGGCTGCTCCAAGCCGCTGTGCTGCTCTTGTGCGCTCCTGGATACCAGCCACACGGACCTCAAGTGCGACATCAGCACAGAGATCCAGCAGCGGCAGGAGGAACTGGACGCCATGACGCAGGCACTACAGGAGCAGGACCACGCCTTCGGTGAGGTGCAGGCGCAGATGCGTTCAGCCAGCTGTCAGCTGGGGCGCATGCGCACCAACATGGAGGAGCTGATCCGCGAGAGCGTGCGCCAGCTAATAACACACGTACAGGCACAAGAGACAGAGCTGCTGGAGGCGGTGAATGCGCAGTACCAGCGCAACTACAGGAAAATCGCTGGCCATTTAAGCCACCTGGACTCGGTGCTGCAGCGCATCCGCCTGGGCAGCACCCTTGTGCAGAGGATGAAACGCTACGCCTCCGACCAGGAGGTGCTGGACTTGCATAGCTTCCTGCGTGAGGCGTTGTGCAGCCTGCGCCAGGAAGAGCCCCAGGGTCTGCAGGCTGCCGTGCGCACTGACAGCTTCGACGAATTTAAGGTGCGCTTGCAGGACCTTGTCTCTTGCATCACCCGTGGGACAGGTAAGCACCCAAGCCACCCTCATGGCTAGCCTGTTTAACATTTAAGAGCTTGTGCCTTGCTGCTCTCTGGGGATGGCGGGGGCGGAAAAGATTATTTCCTTGTGACAGAAAAGGAAACTGGATTTTGTTTTGTTTTGTTTTTTCATTGTCTCT
The DNA here is from genome assembly GCF_036850995.1 of Saccopteryx leptura. NCBI lineage: Eukaryota > Metazoa > Chordata > Mammalia > Chiroptera > Emballonuridae > Saccopteryx > Saccopteryx leptura. The sequence goes on from NC_089508.1 coordinate 127,669,589, forward strand.
TGGGTTTGATCACATCATAGGTTCCAGGACGCAGGATATAGGGCGAAAAGAGGCTGCACCCACCCAGAGGGGTCATGTTTTACTAATTTACAAGACTGTAGGTTAGCTGTGATCTTGTGGCTGCTGGGGAAGTTAAGAAACTTCAAAGCCAAGAACTAGATCCGATATCATTTTAGCTCCAGAGGGACCAACCATTCATTCCAAGAGGTTCTCTTAGGCCACCTGTGTTCAGCAACAGAGAAGTCAACTGGAATCTGAGGTTGGGGTGGAAGTGGGCTGAGAAAACACCCTGGGGTGGCTGGGTGCTTCCCCAAAGCACACTGTGGCTTAATGGAGAAGATCATTTACCCCCAGAATGGCCTGCCATCTGGACCAACTGCCACGTTGTGGGCCCTGCCGAGTATCGGGCACTTGGGAAGTGGAAAACAGGCCAGTTCTTCAGCTCAAGTTGTCCAGTCCAGCTGGGAGACAAAAATGGGGGCATATCACATAACAGGAGAAAGAGAGAGTACTTGGCTCTGTGGTCCTGATTCAGGAGTTGTAGCAGCTCTGCAGAGCTGAATATTCTTTCAAGAGATTTCAAGGGGTTGGGGTGCGCAAGAGGGCCTCCAGGGTGAGGAGGCTTTAATAGCTTTTTGATGAACTCTCTAGGCTGGAATCTGAACTCTGGACAGCTGGTGTGAAAAAGGGGAGGGAGCCTAAGAATCATAAAGCCCCAGGGCAGGTGCAAGTGATGGAGAGCTCACTCCCTCCTGCCTTTGGGTCTGATGGACATAGGCTCATAAAACTCTAGCCCTAGAGTGGGCGTGGCCTTGTGCCTTCTCCACCTAGGTGGTGAATGCCTCCCCATAAACAGAAAATGACCCCACAGACTTTTAAACAGCTTGCCTTGGGTTTTGTAGTTGGGCAGTGGCCAAGAAAGGAGTTACATATTTTAATCTAAAGCATGAGAGATTTAGATTAAATTTAATAAAAGCCAGGCTGTGGATTGGAAGAATAGCATGGAGCTCTCACTGTAGGCAGAGAAGTCGGTGAGCAGTGACACCTTCAGCATTGTTTACACCTGGCTTCGGTGCTGGCCCACAGATAGAGAGGTGCACTTGTTGTTTGGGGCCAAAGACAAGTGCTTACTGATGGCACCCTTCTCCCTTCTGGCTGGGTTCATGCCCAGTGCAGTCAGGGAACTGTCCTTCCAACTCCTAGCCCCTCTGTGGGGCTCCAGGAAAAACAACAGGGACATTCCCTTTCTCCCTCTGTTACTATTCCAAGCCAGAATACACCAGTGATGTCACTGACCTTCTTATGATCTCTATATTTTCCAGGTGCAGCTTTACCTAGGAGAGCCAGCCTAGAGGCTGCCAGCACTCCCAGGGAGAAAATTGACATTGACCAGGTGAGATGGGTTTGAGGGCTGACAGGGAGGTAGTGCATGCAGTCCAGCCGGTCAGGCAGGTTGGGAGTTCCCCTGTGTCAGAAAGGAATTCGAGTCTTGCTATATCTGTGTCTACAGGCAATAGAGTAGGGAGAGTGAATGAGAAATGGACAGCAAGTGGATGAAAGGAGGGGCTGGCTTGCTCTGGGTTCCTAAATGCCGCAGTAGCTCTTGATAGGACATGACCTCTTGATGGATTCAGGAGCAGTTAGAGCCGGGGGTGGACAGGAGGTGAAGGAGGTGGTCACTGATAGGTACCCCTGATGACCTCTCGCTTCCCTGCATGCCACCTCAGATATATGAGCCTCTTCTTGGGTCCAGCATATGGACCTTTCCTTCCTCTTCCCCCACACATGGTTCTTGGAAAGGAATGGAGAGTGGGACCAGGAGTCAGACCTCCACCAGAAGCCTGGGTTCTATCAGTGTGCTTTTCTGAGCTAGCATATAGCCAAAAACCATAGTTTCTCAAAGTAGGAAGATGCCCGTTCCCCCTCTAATGTTGGCGTTCCCCTGCAGTGCTCCTGACCTGTTTCTGCTCAGCTTTCATACATAGTCCTCTAAGGAGGAATCTCGCTCATTCTTAAAGGTAGTCGCTCTCATCTCTGGACTGTTCTGACTTGAGTGGTTCCCTGGGTAGAAATGCAGTGGCACCCCTTTGACTTGCCCTCTTGGGTTCTACACCAAGGTCAGCTTTCTAGGTTCCTTCCAGGACCAGGCATCTGGTCTCCTCCCCATCTTGCTCATCCAGCTTTGCATATGCCTGTCTGTCCACGATCTAGGCCCAGAACTTATCAACCATCCATGGAAAGCAGGTCTTCTGGTGGGGGTAGTCAGAGTGGCAAGACTTCCTTGCTTTGCTATGGCATGGCCCATAGGAGAAAGAAATTGGTAAAGACTGGGGCAATCAGGAAAGGCTTCCTGGAGGAGGCAGAATTTTGGATCTGAGAGTTTTAGAGCTAGGAGAGAGCATGGCATCTAACCCCCTCTTTTACAGAGGATGAAAGGCCCAGAGAGAAGGTGTGGTTTAACCCAAGGCCACATGGTGAACTAGGGGCCAGACTAGAAGCCAACTCCTGCCTTGGGTATTGCATCCCCATATACACAGCTTGAAAAGTTAAAAAAAAAAATGCCTGACCTGTGGTGGCACAGTGGATAGAGTGTCGACCTGGAACGCTGAGGTTGCCAGTTTGAAACCCTGGGCTTGCCTGGTCATGGCACATACAGCAAGCAACAAGCAATCGATGAACAACTGAAGTGAAACAACTATGAGTTGATACTTTTTGCCCCCCGCCCTATAAAATCAATACATAAAATCTTTTAAAAATTAAAAAAAAGATTGAAATATGACATTTTAATTTTTAGATAGGTAATATAATCGTGGTTAGAAATAAAAACGTAGCAATAAATGTCTCACTCTCACCTTTATCCCCCATCTGTCTGTCAGCTCTTATGCCCACATATCTATCTTTATTAACGTATTATATATCCTTCAAGAATTTCTTTGTGTAATTATAAGTAAATACAATTACAGATACTTGCTTTTTCCACTCTTTCTTTGCATGTGGGTAGCATAGTACTGTGCACCAGGCTTTTCACCTGATGAAGTGTTTCCTCCTGGTGCCTTCTTGCAACACTGTAGTAGTCCATTGAGTGGATGTGGCATACATTAGGCCACTTCTCTGTCGATGCATGTTTAGGCGGTTTTGTGTTACCTGCAGTGCTAGGGTGAAAAGGTCCCCAGAGAGAGCATATGAATAATAGTGGGAAGTCCCTAGGTCCACAGACCTTAGTTGTCTTCCAGGCACCAGCTGCTGGTTGATGCACAGCAAGGGAGCCCCTATTGCCCATGTAAGGTCTAGCATTTTGCTGGGTCTTTATCTTAAGGTGACCTCTCACAACCCACTACTAAGTCATTTGAACTTAGAGCATCAAAAAAAGACTCTTTTTGCAGAGTCTTCAAGTAATAGGCTGGAGGAAGGGGTGGGTAGACCAGTAGAGCTGGGGGAAAGGAAGTAGGTAACACTGTCAGTGCAAAGGACAGGTGTGGCGGCTCCAGTGAGGCAGGCATGGGCCGGCTGTCCCAGGAGTCAGGTCCATCAGCCAGGAGGGAGGCAACCACTGGACCCAGGCCCCTTCCTTAGGAGGTGGGAGCTGGGCTTCTGGTTACAACACTCATCCCTCTGTTAGGACCGTGTGCCTAGGTGGAGCTGACAGAGCATGACCACAGGCCTTAGACTAAGACCATTGGGGGTGCAGAGATGGCTCAAGCATTTCCTCTCCTTGGTTTGTCATAGGCTCTTTCTGTAATGATATTACAATACTCTAATGAAAAAAAAATAAACGTTAAAGCTATAAAATGATTGTAAATCGGGATTTTTTTTTCCTTTACTGAGCCTTCACAAGTGCCTGCTTCATTAATGTTGGGGATGGGTGTCAGGGAGGGCAGGATAGAGGCACAGAGGAGCCTCCCTCTGGGGAGATCATGGCCCATGGGGAGAGGTCTTTGACAAGCCAGCAGCCCATAGAGCCAGACATTGTCACTGTGACAGTGAACCACCCAGAGACCAGCTGAAATGCTCCAAGGGGCCAAGGGGAGGCAACAGTCCTGGTCAGCAGGCCAGAGGACTGAAGCCCCGTCCCCAGCCTTACTCAGATATTTATTAGCCAGTACAAATAAGTTAAGGAAGCAGACAGCGGAAGTTTCCGAGGGGTAAAGGACAAGGAACATGCTGACTCCTAATCTCTGTTCTGACAGCCTAAACATTTTCTGTTGCTGAATCTTATACTGCTGTTTTGCTATTTCCACTACCACTGTCTCCAATATGGGTCAGAGAGACCCTGGACTCGCGTCCATTCAGGGCTTTCAACCTAGGGCGCCTCGCTGTCTCTAATTGTCATTCTAACTCTGCGTGTCTTCATAGCATGTTCCTACAAGACATGAGAGGAGAGAGCAGGATCTTTTCAACTTAAAAAAGAAAACACAGTTTTTTTAATGGTGATAAAATACACAACATCACACAAAATTGACCTATAAGTGGAATTGCTGGATTATATGGTAATTCTATTTTTAATTTATTGAGGCACTGCCCTGCAGTTTCTCTAGTGGCTGCACCATTCTATACTCCCACCAACAGTTCACAGGGCTTCCAGTGTTTCCACATTCTCACTGATACTTTTTATATATTTTAAATCTAGTCAACACTTTGTAGACACACACACATACCTCTAGCTAAAACAGAAGTTTTGAAGGACAAATTATACTTATTGCATGGGATTACTCTAGTATCATATTTTCTGTTTTTATGAAATAAGAAGTGCAGGTCATGACTCACTCAATGGCTTTCATGATCCACTAATGGGTCACAGTGTATACAGTAGGTTTACAATTGTGAGTATACAAAACACAGTTTATACTTGTGTTTATTAACGTGTTGTTTTCTGTACAAACCACTGTAAACCTACGTTTGCCCAACCCTGTGTAGTTTGAGACACACTGGCGATCAATGGAGACTGTGCCCCTCCCTAGAGTCCGAGATTGTCCATTCTCTCTCCTTCCTCCACACAGCCCTCATTCTCTGACCCCAAGACGACTCTCCTCCCTTTTTGTAAAGATGCTGAGCAAAAGACACCCAGGATGGTGGGAGGAAAGAAGAAAGTCAGACTGTGACAGCAGACTGTGGCGCCCATGTTGGAGTGCAGATACCAGGAAGAGCCGTTCCTGGCTTAGGTCCCATACCTGTCACGTAGTCCCGTTGTACTGGGCCTTTTCCCTGCCTACCCCAGCTCAGGCTTGACCAGGTCATATCTGGTGTCCCCCTGGCCATGTCCTTCCCCCACAGGAGGGGCAGAGCTTGTCCCAATAAGGAAAGCATAACCCTAGCCTTGTAATCTCAGAGTCAGCCGCCTGCCTTTTCCAGGGCAGGTGTGCCGATGGCGGGGGGGGGGGGGGGGGGGGGGGGGGGGGGGGAGGTGGGGGGAGGGGAGGTGGGGTGGGGGGGCTCGCTGTGCCAGAATCCTTTTCTGTGTGCACAGGCTGCAGGTTCCTGAGTGGTGGCCATCCACTGAGCTCACATAGAGTTTGGGGCACCGAGGGGTCCGATTAGGGACAAGAGTCTGGCCTCCCCTGTTATAGGCTGCACTTCCCCTGTTATTCATGTGCAGCAGGTGGTCCAGCAGGCCAGAGTCACACAGCAGGGAAGGATGGTGGGGACTGATGAGTGTCAAGGAGACAGGGTAGAGGGAAAGCCAGCTGTTCAGGCATGGGAGGGAGCTGCCCTTTCAGAACACGGGGCTCAAACCCTAGTCTGGGCCCTTCCTTGGTTTGTGACATGGGAGTTCCCTCCCCTCTCCTATGCTCCAGTGCCCATCTCTGTGGATTAGGGATCATCACAGGACGGTACCTACCTCTTTTTTTTCTTCTTAAGCCATGATTTCTTTTTTTTTGTTTTTGTTTTTTGGTTTTTGTATTTTTCCGAAGCTGGAAACGAGGAGAGACAGTCAGACAGACTCCCGCATGCGCCCGACCAGGATCCACCTGGCACGCCCACCAGGGGCGACGCTCTGCCCACCAGGGGGCGATGCTCTGCCCCTCCGGGGGGGGGGGGGGTCGCTCTGTCGTGACCAGAGCCACTCTAGCTCCTGGGGCAGAGGCCAAGGAGCCATCCCCAGTGCCCGGGCCATCTTTCCTCCAATGGAGCCTCGCTGCAGGAGGGGAAGAGAGAGACAGAGAGGAAGGAGAGGGGGAGGGGTGGAGAAGCAGATGGGCGCTTCTCCTGTGTGCCCTGGCCGGGAATTGAACCCGGGACCCCTGCATGCCAGGCCGACGCTCTACCACTGAGCCAACCAGCCAGGGTTTTTCTTTTCATTGGGGTTAAAATTCACATAAAGAAAGCTCACTGTTTTAACCATTTTAAAGTGTACAATTTAGTGACACTTGGGATACTCACAAGCTTGTACAACCACCCCACCTATCTAATTCCAAGGTATTTCCATTACCCCAAAAGGAAACCTGAAGCTATGAAGTGGCCACTCCCTAGTTGTGCCTGCCCCTACCTCCTGGCAACCAGCAAGCTGCTTTCTGTCTCTGTGTAGTTAGGGATTCAGGATATTTCACAGAGATGGAAATAGACAATGTATATCCTTTTGTGGCTGGCTTTTCACTCAGCACAATGTGTTCAAGGTTCATTCCCATATGTGTATCAGGATGTCATCCCTGTTTATGGCCAAATAATATTCCAGTGTATGGGAGACCACCTTGTGTTGACAGTTTTTGGCTATTGTGAATAGGACTGCTGTGGGCATTCACGTGCAGGTTTTTGTTTGAATGTCTGCTTTCTGCTTCTTTGGGTAGAATTGTACTTAGGAGTAGAATTGTTGAATCACACAAGAATTCTGTGTCTGACTTTTGGAAGATCAACCTTTGCTTCATTTTGGGATGGGTATGGGAAGCACTCAGACCTGTGCTGGGAGCAGAGTAGTAACAAAAACTCTGCCGTCATCATCGGGGCTGAGTTCCAGGTGCTCTTGCCGGTGTCTTACTTAGCAATGTACTTCTTCCAACTACCCCATGCAGTAGACAGCATGGCTCTTCCCATGTATGGAGGGGGACTGAGACCTCTCATGAGTTTCAGGTGATCTGTCCAAGGTGCGTAATGGCCATGTTTATCTAGGCAGAGGGAGACCAGTTTCAGCTCAGTGGAAGGGTGTCCTTCCTGTGACAGCTGTGCGGCAGGGAGCTCTGTGGGCTAGATGTTGAGCAAACTGTGAGGTGTTGCTGGGCAATTAATCTGGTTGCCAGCACCGCAGGGTCATGAGGGGAAGCCATGGAGGCTGTGGGGAAGGCTCCTAGTCCCTATGGGCTCTGGGCTTCAGACCCGGCAGCCTGGGGGTTGGGTTGACCCCAGGCCTGGGTTTTCAGCCCTTGTCCTGCTGCCCAGTCATTTCTGATTCTCCTTTCCTGATTTTGCAGCCAGAGGGGGCACAGATGGCTCAAGCACAGACCCTGGGCCTGGCTGAGGCTCAGTCTGTAGCCATGGTACAGTCAGTGCCCGGCACACACCCTGTGCCCATGTATGCCTACTCCATCAAAGACCCCTCCTACAGGGAGGTAAGTTCTCCCCCGTGCCCACCTCCCCTTCTGAGAGCCCGGATTCCACCAGGCAATAAGAGGTAGAGCTGGATGAGAATCCAGACCTTAGTCAGCACCTCCTCTCTATGCCCTTCCTTGCCCTTGGCCACCCTGTCAGGCAGTTAGTTGCCTTCTACTCTAAGCATATGAGCCACTCCCAGGACAGGCAAAGGCCAGTGGTTAGCGGGCTGGGCCAGTGTGCATGGTACCCTGGGAGGGCTTCCTGTGTGGAGAGTGGCAGGCTCTGCATGGGGAAGAGCGGAGTGGCCGGCCACAGGCCCCTGCCGCCTGGGTCTTGGTCTCTGCCCACCCTAGGGCCCCTGGAAGCTTCTTACCCATCACTGTGACTCCACACTGTACAGGTCTCCAACATAGCCACACCACAGAAGAGGAAGTCCTGCCAGACCGAGTGCCCCAGGAAGGTCATCAAGATGGAAGCCGAGGAAGAGAAGGAGGCCAGGGCGGCTGGCAGCTCCCCTGAGCAGCCCAGGCCTAGCACCTCCACAGCAATCTCACCACCCCTGTTGGAGAGGCCCCCCAGCCTTGACCACCACACCAAAGAGACTGAGGAGATACTACTACTCAACAGCAACCACGAGACTGGCAACTTAGGAGAGGCAGGTAGGGAGGTCAGGACATCAGAGGCTGAGGCCTGCATGCTTCCCCCCAGGGGCTAGGTGGGGTCCCTCTTCTGCGTGCTGACCCCAGCCAGGGAGCCCAGAGCCAACAGCATTCCCTGTGTTCTACCCTCCAGATGGGGTGAAGAGAACCCACTGTTTGCTGGGGGTGAGAGTGTGTGGAGTTTATTTCACCAAGTGTGGGTCCCATGGGGGACGTTCCTTACTTAACTCCTTCCTCCAGCACCCTCTTACAGAATGCAGTACTGGGCCCCTGCAAAGCGTGGCTCTCCCCAAGAAGCGTTTGTTTGATGGGTACCTGGCACGTTTTGGAGAGGGCTATACCCATCAGTTCCCAAGTTTTTCTGCAGAGGCCACCGCCTAAGTTCCCTTTTTTGTCCTAGATATCTCTTATGGACACTGTCAGATCGGGAGTCCTTGGACATGACCTAAGGTCAGCCCATGGAATCCTGGAATGTTCAGAACAATCCAGCTTTGTTCTCCTTCTAGGTTCTAGCCTGAGCCCGGACCCTGCTCACACACCAAGCCCTAACTCAGTGGTCCCCAACCCCTGGGCCGCGGACCGGTACCGGTCCGTGGGCTATTTGGTACCGATCCGCGGAGAAAGAATAAATAACTTACATTATTTCTGTTTTATTTATATTTAAGTCTGAATGATGTTTTATTTTTAAAAAATGACCAGATTCCCTCTGTTACATTCATCTAAGACTCACTCTTGACACTTGTCTCGGTCACGTGATACATTTATCCGTCCCACCCTAAAGGCAGGTCTTTGAAAATATTTTCTGACATTAAACCGGTCCGTGCCCAAAAAAGGTTGGGGACCACTGCCCTAAATGATAATCCTTGCTTACATACACTGTTAGTAAACCAAAAGGTTTTGACTAGATAGAGGGTATCTTTTTAACCTGAACATCTCAGCTCCTGGTTCTGAGAATTGGAATATACCATTGTGCTTCTTGAGTACAGAAGGTTCCAGACCAGGTGGTGCTGGTCAGACCTCTGCAAGGGGCAAATTGTGCACTCAGGGCCTGCAGCCAAATTTAGTGTACACAGACCAGACACAGCAGGCAGTCACGGAAAGCCACGTTGAATAAACAGGTCCACATAGGTGCACATGGTGAATGGTGATGTCTCCTCTTATAGGCCACAGGTCACCCACCCAGTCTACTGGCCCGCACAGGTTCCCCTGGGGAAAATAGGGTACGGCGGGGGGGAGTGGGCATTCCCAGCAGGGCCTGATGCTGCCCCCCCCACCCCACTTGTTTCAGAGGAGCGCGTTGTGGTGATCAGCAGCTCAGAAGACTCGGATGCTGAAAACTCGGTGAGTGGCCCAGAAGTTTAGCTTGGAACTCCTGCCTCCCCCCATTCCGGGTTCCAGGGACACAGCCCCAATGGGTGACTCTCAGACTTGCCTTGCATCTGGGACATTATCCAGCAAGGCAGTAAGTCCTGAAAACAGTCTCCAAGTGCCAGCTGGGGGCCTGGACCACCCCAGCACTCTCTCCAGATGCGGGGCCTTGCAGTCATGGTAGATTCTCCTTGGAATTGTTGGTAGAATGCTTCCTTCCTGAGCTGCTTGTTTTCTGGACTACCATTGCCTTTGTTGGAAGCTTCCTTATGCATTTCTGTCCTCTGAGTCCTCAACAAGGGTGGTGGGCATCAATGAGGGCCAGTGCAGGGGTGTGAGGGCACAGGGCAGCACCGCCCAGGGCCCACACAAGCAGGATTCACTCACTCCAGGTGAAAAAGAACTTCTTTAAAGCCATCCTGTAATGGCATAGTGTCTTGTGGGTCATGACCCCTCTGTCCCTGAGGTTTGTTCATGGAGGCTGGGGAAAAGGGGATCCAAGCAGAGTGAAAGGCTGGACTGGGTGTCCTCTGAGACCCTTCCAGCTCTCAGTCTGAGGTTCTGTATTGGAAAGTGCATGGAGCCCAGGGAGACCACGACGACAGACTCTCGGCCAGCCCACTCTCTGCTGAGAACACGAGGAGCATCCCGTGCCTGCCAGGCCTCCCATCTATCCCGAAGTACCCTGGCTCAGCCTCCCCACAGTTCCACCAACCAAGCTTTCATCCCTGATGCCAAGTCTTTCAGCAAGCCTGCCGGGCACCACGAGCATGCCACCCTCTACCGTGGGATCAGCTGCTTCTCTCGCAGAACGCAAAGAGTCACCCGCCTTCGCCACATCTTCCGTGTCCCACTCAAAGCGTATGGTGTCCCCATGTGGACTTGTCCTTCCCCTATGGCCCATGCCACCACCTGTGCCGTCACGGAGCCTCCTACCCATCCCACCAACCCCGAGGAGTGTCTCACTTGCCTCCAGAGGGCCATCGGCCAACGCCGGCTGGTGCGAAGGGCGAGGCAGGCTCTTGGCCACCATCTCCGAGGGTCCCCCCATGTAGCTCAGTGGCTGAACAGCTTGTTTGCTTTTCCTCCCACCTCTTTGGTTTCCCAGCTTGATGCCTCTCCCAGGGGGCGTAGGGCAGGAATCCAATTGTCCCAGACTTTGGGGGCAGAAATCTGCCCCCAGGATTCTGATGGGACCCCTGTGGAGAATTCCGAAGTCCAGGCCACACTGGAAGTCCCTCCAAATGCACCTCCACCACTCCCCTCCCCAGAGAGGGCTCCTACCAGCCCGGATCCCTCTCAGACAAGTCTCTGAGGGCCCTGTGTCCTACCTCCACAGCTGCTGGCCACCGTCCTTGTGCATCCTGTGGCCAGCACCCACACCTTGCTTCTGCCACCTCTGTATCCCTCCCTGCCCTGCCCCACCCAGCCCACTCTCCTGAAGGCCCTACGCACACCTTGGTCAAGGCGTGAACCAAGGACGGAACGGCTCCATGGACGCTGGGCAGTGAGATTCCAGTCCTCTTTAGCCAAGAGGGCATAACAGATTCAGGCCAGCACTCCACACATGCCTGGGCCTCTGCTCAAAACAAGGACGCTCCTCTCAGCCTGTGTACCTGCCCCTGTCCCCTACCCCACACCTTACCCCTGGGCTTCTGCCAGGGTCAAAGCTCATGAAGACAGGGACAGTGTCCACCCCAGGACCTAGCTGGTGTGGCTGCTCAATAAACGTCTGTTGAAAGATCGCCCTTGCAAACCCTTCCTCCTTGACCAGCAGGTTCCCTGTGCGGCCTAGCTCTTCCCTGTCGGTGGCTTTTGTCACCTCCCTGCACTAAATTTGGTTTTCCCATGGGGTTACGAGGTCCCTTTTTCTGCCACACTGAGTGTCAGGTTGGAGGCGGGGTCAAGGCCCTCTGTCCCTCCTGGGCTATTTCAGTCCTACCATCTGGTAAGATACCTGTGTTGTCAGGGTTCTGGGTCTCGAGGTGAACCCCACTTTCTCCAGCTTGTCTCAGACATCCCCCCACTTGGCCTACATAAGGAAGACTGTGGCACCTACCTCCTGAGTTTCCCTTCTTCCTGGGGGACCACAGCACCCCCCACCCTGGCCTGTCTACTCCTTGACTTCCCAGGGGCCTTTGCTACAAGGCTCCTCCTGGAACCTCACCATCACTGAGCTGTCTTTCTCTGAAGTAGTTCACTCAAGGCTGACCACGGCCCTCTAAAAGCAACCTTGGAGGGACTCGTGGTTTGCGCTGCACTGCCCCTGAAGTTGAATCCTGTTGGAGAAAATGGACAAGAGCAAGGCCACTAGGGACAGTCAGTCTAAGGCGCTCTCCCACTTCCAACCCAGCCCACCACCCCTCCACAGCCAGAGCTCTGGGCCCTCTTCCCCACACACTGGGCAGGTGGCCGCACCCTCTGCCCTGGAAGGACAGTGGGAACCTTCCAGTGGCAAGGTGGTCATCGACATCCCGCTGTCCAGCATCCACTCAGACTGACGTGACCCTGTCACATTCTTCTGCCCTGTCGGGTGGAGGGAGGGACTCTTCAGTTCTGGCCCCAACACCACTGTCTTCTTGGAAGCCTACCCCGTCTCCCGACCTCATCGGCATCTTTAAATACGCCCACCCCCTTAGGAGCCACATCTAAACATGCTGAAGGAAGTCTTCCCTATCTCAGAATCTCCTTTCCTCTTCTCCCCGTGTCTCCAGCTCCTGGTGCTCCTTGCTCACCCTACTTCCCTGCTTTCCCTCATTGTGCAGTGGACCCTGCCTGCCAGCACAGGGTGACTTCCCTGCCTCCAAGTCCGATGGTCACCTTCAGTCACTCGTGGCCAGCACTGGGCCCTCCTGAGAGACCGCTTCTCAGGGTAGGAGGGCTCCCTCCTGCAGCCTGGTTGCCGCTCCTTTCCTCTATTCCAGGGGTCCCCAAACTTTTTACACAGGGGGCCAGTTCACTGTCCCTCAGACCGTTGGAGGGCCAGACTATAAAAAAAACTATGAACAAATCCCTATGCACACTGCACGTATCTTATTTTAAAGTAAAAAAACAAAATGGGAACAAATACAGTATTGAAAATAAAGAATGAGTAAATTTAAATCAACAAACTGACCAGTATTTCAATGGGAACTATGCTCCTCTCACTGACCACCAATGAAAGAGTGCCCCTTCTGGAAGTGCAGCAGGGGCCAGATAAATGGTCTCAGGGGGCCGCATGCGGCCCGCGGGCCATAGTTTGGGGACCCCTGCTCTAGGGCTTCTGTTCCGTGAAGTGTTCAATCTCCGGTTCTGGGCCCTCTTCCAGTGTGATCTGTGTGTTCTCCCGTGAGCTCAGCCAGGCCTGTGTCTTCACTTAACAGCCCGGGAGGCTGCTGACACCTGTCTAGTACCATCAGCGGCCCTCCTGCTGCTCTCGGGTGCCCCAGGGGGACCTCTGGCCCATCTTTTGCTCTGCTTGGGGAATTGTGCCACCTGCCCAGTCCCACGAGCTGAGACCTCAGAGCTGCCCAGGTCACCCCCTTTCTACTCAGCCAAACGCCTGGTCTTTCCACGTTCCAAATTTCTCTGGATTCTGGGCACTTCTTGCCATCCCGTAACCTTGATAAAATGAAAACACAATTGAGCCTGGAGGGAGATGGAAGCCTGCAAAGGAAAGAGAGAGAAGGACTGGATGCTACTGGTCTCGCCAGACTTCCCAAGAGTTGGGCGGAGGGAGTGACGCCACCTGTTTTGGGCGGGGGCTCAGCCTAACCACTGGCTGTCAGGAGCTAGGTGGTGCCCGAGGTTGATCAAGGAAGGAAGGAGAAGCGTGTTGCAGGTGATGAGCTAAGCATGTAGAAACAGGTGCTCAGCTGTGAGACTAGGCCCAGAGGTGTGAGGAGAGTGAGGACCACCATTTTTGTGTAGATGTTCTTCAGACAGTTTTTAAATGAACCATTGCAGGAGTTCCAATCTTGTTGGAAAAAAAATGTAAAAGAAAAATTAGTCCCTTTCCCCCCAGTGCATTTCTTACCCCCTTCCATACCCTTCCAGACTCCTGGTGCTCCTAGGGCATTCAAAGCAGCTTGGAGGGAGTGGCAGGGTTTCATTCCCTGGGTACTCCAGGCTCCTTCGTTTCCATGACCTCCCTCTCCGTGGCCTTTCTCCCACCTTCCAAAGACAGTTGCAGAACACTGGCCCACTGCCCTGCCATGTTTTCCAAGCATGCCAGGGCATGCAGGTGCCCTGCCCCCGCTCAGGCTGCAGGAGTCAGTTACTAGTCTAGAGGCTCTGGTGCAGACCTGCTGATCTGGGGGAGACCTCACCCCTCAACCTGATGAGGCATTGGGGTTGTAGTTGTTGGGTGAGGGGTGAGCCCCAGGCATGGCTTTGTATGCCTGGAGTCAGCTCTGCCTCTGCCTTGGGCCCTTAAAAGAAAATAGGTGTTCTCACTACTTCTGTGACAGATGGTTGGCCCCAGGGCCTGGCAGCAGGAAGAACAAGTGGAGGCAGGAGTGGGCCTTGCTGAGGAGTGTGTCAGAAAAAAGGTGCTCGGCTGGGAAGCTGGGAACCATGTCCCCCGAGGGCAGCAGCAGCCTGCAGAGGGGCTGGGCAGAGGGGCCACAGGCAAGCTAACTAGGCAGTCCATTCACAGAGTCAGAGGAGGTGTCTCCGAGCCTTCTGGTCTTTGCGATAGCTGGGGTCTTGCATCTGTGGACATTAGCAATGCACGTGTCTTGCCAAAGCGACCCCAGCTGCTGCTTAAGCTCAGATGCCAAGAAAGTCCCCCAGGAGCTGGGGACTCTTGGAAAACAATGTCAGAGCCTAGGTAGAGATCTTCTGGTGACTAGATGCTGAACATCAAAGGGTCTGGCTCGCCCTGGCCGGATAGCTCAGTTGGTTAGAGCTTCTTCCCCAAGCAAAGGGTCTGGCTCCTACCTGGCCTATTGATGACTACACATGGACTCAAGCAGTTAGGACATTCCTCAACCCTTCCTGACATGGGTCACTGGGGGTTTTATCAGGGACGGAATTCTAGATCCCATCCATAGAGGCCCTAACTGAATCAGTTCAGGGTGGAGGCTGGGTATCGAGTTTTCCATCCGCTAATGCAGACCCAAACAAGAGAACCTTGAAAGAGTCGGGGGGGGGGGGGGTTCAGAGACATGCTGCCCAGACACGGGTGTATCAGCCTTGCATGGAGATGACCTGGACCTCCTGGAGTGTTGACCGAAGTGTCAGCCTGGCTGCTCCCTCTTAGCACCCTTTTGTGTAACCGGTAGACCTGTGGGGTCGAGTTGGAAAGTGGTTGAACTGGAAAGTTAACCTGAGATGAGAATAAGTGAAATACAGCTTGTTGAGCCAGACTATGTGTGTCCCAAAAGAAAAAGCACCCAGCTCCCTCATGGCTCAGTCTGAGAAACACTGTCCCTTCAGTGAGTGTAACAGAAAATAAATCCCCAGATGCATGTGTATCCTTCAAAGGATCCTATTTAGAACTTTTAGTGGCACTTCAGAGCATCCCATTCACTTCCAGCTGTCATCATCTCTCAGGCCCTAGGTCCTCAGAGCACTTCCCCACAGCTCACTGTCTGGTCCTCTCACCAGGACACTCGTCTGTCCCCACATTGTTGCTGCCCCCGTCCTTTTCCTAGCTGAGCAGACCTCTGCTTTTTCCAAGGCAAGGCCCTTTCTTGGTTTCTTGGGTTCTGGTTTCTGACACCATCCCTCCCTGTGCACCCCCACCCACTCAGTCACCCTGACTGTGGAATAGCTGAGGGGACCGGAGTGGGGGGTGGTACACGAGGGTTTTCCTTAGTGAGCAGGGGCCTCTATGTGCTGACTGCCCTTTTGTTAAAGTGGGTCTAAAACCAGGTGGTGGCACAGTGGATAGAGCATCAACCTCAGACATTGAGGTCCCAGGTTCAATGAGGTCGCTAGCTCAAGCATGGGCTCACCAGCTTAAGTGTGGAATTGCGGGCTTGAGTATGGGATCATAGACATGACCCCAAGGTAGCTGGCTTGAGCCCAAGGTCACTGGCTTGAGCAAAGGGTCAGTGGCTTGGTCCTCCTGTCAAGGCACATACGAGAAGCAATCAATGAATAACTAAAGTGCAGCAACTACGAGTTGATGCTTTTCCTCTCTCTCCTTTCCTGTCTTTCTGTTTCTTTCTTTCTCTTGAACATGTGCACATGCTAAAAAACAAAAATAAAAAACCTGGGTCTTTAGAAAAGCCTTTTTAAAATGTGCAGGTACTTCCCAGGGTCGGGTAATGGAGTTTACAGGTGGCTGGGGTTCAGTGGAAGGTGTTTCTATGAGACCAGCCCCCGAGGGAAGTCATGTGTGATGATAGTGTGATGATATGCAAAGTTCACCTTGGACACATGGCCCATTCAAGGGAACTGATATGCAAAGACATTGACAGAGTCTCCTATTGGCCTTCGATCTGCCCGGAATGCCCAGGTTTCTCTGAGTGAAGCCCACTCTGGGTGGATTTGCAGTGAATGTGTCCATCAATGCTGGGAGGCAGTGGGTGAGCCTGGGGGAGGGCTGTGAAAGGCAAAGGAAGCGGGAAATCCTAGGAATATCCATCACGGTTTACCTGTGGTTAGCGATGACTTAGCTTGTGGCTGAAGTTTTTTTCATTAAATGTCTCGCCTGGAGAACAGAAGGGCCTAGGAGAATATGCTAATTATCTCTCAGGCCAGGGACATTAGTCAGAGGACAGGGTTTATGGAGGCCTCAGATGGCCCCAAGTGAGGCTGCCTCCATCTGTGACTCTCAATGCCAGGGTCTGTGTGCCCACCTAGGTGTGGCATCCAGAGGAGGAAAGGCTGAGGCCTGCTCTGGAGTGTGTCCTGGCCATGCCCCTCAGCCAGCCCTGGGACGCTGGCCATGCCCCTCAGCCAGCCCTGGGACGCTGGCCATGTCCCTCCCTCATGGTCTCTGGCGAATATGCACAGGTGGCATTCACAGGAGGCTCTGATCAGGCCACCAAAGGCAACATCTGGGTTTGGCAGCTCTGCAGGTAACAAGCAATTAACTTCAGGGGAGCCTGCACCCCCCTTTATAGTCCCAGCCCCTTGGGAGCTGGAGCCCTTCGCCTACACCAGAGGCCTTTCAAACTGTTCTTGTCTGGTGCTCAGATTGGAGGATCCCTAAGCATCTGGGTTCCTGATTGCTGCCCCATGGCCTCCAGGCACCACTTTCCTCCAAATTTCTCAGTGTGTCCACCTAGGTGTGATGTCCAAGGGCCAGCAGCCCTCCTCTTTCTATAGGACATTGTGACCTTGGCTGGCTTTGGGGACAAGAAAAGCCAGGTTCTTGGCCTCTTCCAGAGAAACATCTGGGGTTTGAGATGAGGCCTTTTCCTCCTGTTCCCAGTTCGTGTTTCTTCTGAATCTGCCCAGAGAGGCAGTCAGGAGCAGGCGCCCTCAGCCCTACCCACCCAGCACTCCTCGCCCTGTGCACACTTGCTCCGATGTCCCCACTTTCACACACACACTGTGTCAGCGCAGGCTCACAGATTCACACATACTCGCCCACATGACCCCATCCTCTCCCTCTTCACTGACGCCTGTGCACCGGCTGAAACGCGGCCCGCACACGTGCACACATACATCCATGCCCTACCACGCACACACGTGCCCATGCACATGCCCCCACCTAGGCACACACTTGCCCTTCCCCACCAACTGCCCTTGGTCGTGTGCACGCAGATGCCCAGACCGTACCAACTTGCTCATCTGACTACACATTCCTGCTTGCCAGCACCTGTCTGCATGACCAAGTGCTCCCTCTCGCCCTCCAGACCCCTGACCTCTTGGTTTTTCTGTGTTGCAGTCCTTCCAAGAGCTGGGTGACAGCAGCAGCGAGTCCAGTGACCTTCAGCTGGAAGGACCCAGCTCCCTCAGGGTCCTGGAGGACAGCCTCACAGACCTCCAATCAGAAGACAGGCCCCTGGTTTTCTTTGACCTCAAGATTGACAGTGAAAGTGGGTTCTCTGTTGACCATCCCCACCCCTTTCTGGCTTAGTCTCTAAGTCCCCAAAACAAGTGCAGGCAGAGCCATCTGCAAGGCCCAGGAGAGCCCTGAGCTTGGGCCAGTGACTGCAGCCAGGTGGTGGGACTCCCAGGTGTACCAGTGGTTGTGTGAGTAAAGACGGCTGCCTTGACCAGTGCCTCAAAGGACAAGGCAAGTGCTTCCACAAGTGCCCCTCTGATGTGCACATCTCTTGGGGAGATGGAGTGCCTTGGGGAGACACCTCTAAAAAGAGACCCAGGGCTGCAGAAGTCACTGCTCTGAGATCGGGGTCTCAAGCCAGGCATTGGCTGAGACTGCATTTCTGAGTACATGGCCCATTCTACAGGCCAACAGGGCTGAGGTCACAGGGAGATATGACCCCTTCTTCCGGAAGCCTCTCACCTCCCATAAGTTTGTCCAGGCCCTGCCTCGGGGCACAGGCTCAGCTTGGGGCTAGCCCAGCTAGCCAGAAGCAACCAGGTGTCTCCGCAAGACAGGGGGTCCCTGGCAGGCCTCACAGGAAGCTCTGGGCCACACTCTGAGTGCAGTGGACTGGGCAGGTGTGCTGCCTGTACTCGGGCTCCAGCAGGCGGAGAGCCTTAGCTAAGTGATTAATGGGACTGGAGACCAAGGGCAGGAAATGAAGGGCTCTGTAGAAACTGTGGGTTTTGAGGGTAGGTGGGTAAGCTGACAGAAGAGACCGGGAACCTGGATCTAAACTCAGGGGCAGGTGGCAGGGGAGGCGGTAGCTGGATTCCCTGAGGGTGACCAAGGGAAGTCTGGGGGCAGCAGATGTCCCCTTGACCTTGGCCCTAACAGAGCCCCCCCCCCCCCCCCAATCCTAGCAGAGCCAGGGGCACAGTTGCAAATGTTTGGAGTTGATATTTGGTTCTTGACAGCTGGCCCAAGGCGGGGTCTCTGGTAGTGGGTCAGCACCACTGGAGGCCCCCCAGCCCTGTCCAGTGCCTCCATGTCCCAGGACCTCACCCAGCTCTTCTCTCCCGCCCAGCCCAGGAGATTAGGCAGCTGGCAGCCGTGAGCCAGGACAGCAAATTCCGCGTGTTCATCCAGCCCGAGGCCTTCAGGATGTACTCGAAGGCAGTCTCCCTGGAGGTGGGGCTGAAGCACTTCCTCCGCTTCCTGAGGTCCTTGCACCGCCCGACCCTGGCCTGCTACAAGCTGTGGGGCCCCAGCCTGCCCAACTTCTTCCGGGCCCTGGAGGGCATGAACAAGCTGTGGGAGTTTCAGGAGGCCATCTCTGGCTTCCTGGCCATCCTGGCCCTCATCCAGGAGCGTGTGCCCCAGGCCAGCAGCTTCAAGCTCAAGAGTCTGGCCAAGACCTACCTGGCGAGAAACATGAGCGAACACAGCGCCCTGGCTGCCGTGATGACCATGCGGGACCTGTGCCGCCTCCTTGAAATCTCCCCGGGCCCCCAGCTGGCCCGGCTCACATGCTCCTTCAGCAACCTGCAGTGCTTCGGGTCCCTGCAGCCCCTGGTGCAGGCGGCCGTCCTGTCCCGGGCCGAGGCCCACCTCCTGGCCCTCCACAACGTGAGCTTCGTGGAGCTGCTGAGTGCACACCGCCGAGACCCTCAGGGGGGCTTGAAGAAGTACAGCCGGTACCTGCAAACCCCCTCCCTGCCCCCCACCCAGTCTGCTCTCAACCTGCCGGCTTTGAGCACCTACTTCAAAGACTGGTTGAAGGGGCCAGAAGACCCCTCTTCCCCTCTTGCTGCCCATAGCTTAGCCAAAAGGGCCTGCCAGCAGAGCTGAGGGGTAGGGATGATGGCTTGGAATGTGTGGGTACGAAGAGGGTAGGTTCCCCTCAGCCAGGCCCTGCTGCCCATCACAGCATTCCCAGGTCCTGGTCCCTAATACTCAGCGGGTGTTTGATCCAGAATTAGTTCTTCTCTGGGACCAAATTCCCTTTCTCTAAAAATCCCACAGAGAAATTCCCAAGGCCAAGCAGCACCCTCCTAGAGCCACCAGGTCCCCAGTGCACCAGTGGGTTAACTCACCAGGCTCCTGGCCCTCCCTTACGGGAGCCAGAACCAGGGAAATCCTGGTTGAAGAAGGCATGGCCTCTGGGGTCTCTAAGTGCCCCCTGCTGTCTTGCCCCAGCCACCTGGCTTGCCACTTCCATGGGTGTCCTTGAAGCTCCCCCTGGCCCCCAGCCACTGCCCAGGGCACCTGCTGACAGCTCCCATGGACGCTGCCTGCAACACCAGTGGCCCCACAGGTGCCCAAGTGCCTTTAACCAAACTGCCCCTCGTGAGCTTGGGCTCTCTCAGCCCCTGCCTGCCTGGAGGCGGCTCTCCGTCCCCACCTCCTAGAGCACGGTCATCCCCAAAGGGCTTCATGTGTGCAGAGATAGGAGCTGCTATGCCCTGCTTGTCCCCTCTCCCCTCCACACTTGCTACCTTTCTCCTGGCCATGCAAACAACTCCCTTGAGTCAAGGCTTTGCTCTTTGGTCCTCAGGCCACTGACCCTGCCCAGCATGGCCCTTTGCTGTGTCTGCACAGCCCGCCTCAGCCCGGCCAAGGGACATCCTCCCACCCAGTGCTGCTCTGTGTGTGTCCAGGGACCCTCATCTTGGCTTCCCCAACAGCCTCCACCCCAGACTTCTGCAACTGGACTCTAGGGTGGGACCCAGCACACTGCTTAGTTTAGCAGGGTGTCCAG
Organism: Saccopteryx leptura; assembly: GCF_036850995.1. Lineage (NCBI taxonomy): Eukaryota > Metazoa > Chordata > Mammalia > Chiroptera > Emballonuridae > Saccopteryx > Saccopteryx leptura. The sequence goes on from NC_089508.1 coordinate 127,689,825, forward strand.
TTGATGCTGATGCTTGCTGAGTCCCAGAACCACAGCTGGGTAGACTGCTTTTTGAAGGAGAAGGAGTGTGGGGCAGCAGGGAAAGTCCTGGCCAGACCCCGGCCATGCATCAGATGCGACCTAGGAAAAGAAAGGCCCCTTCCTGAGTCCCATCTCCACCTATACCATGGCTGGCTGGCCAGAATGGTCTGAGTACCACCCAACTCTGTCATTCTGGGCTTTTAAGAATGGACCACAGGCCACTGAAGCAGTGGACAAGATGGTTTCATGTTTGAACCCTAGCCCTAAGCTAAGGCCTCAGCCTGTGGTCACACCAGAGCACTGTTGGATCAGCAGCAGAACTCTAGCAGGTCAGGGCTGTCCCTTCTGACTGGCAGAACTACTGTCCCCTCCCTCTCCCATCCCTGTTCCTAGGTTGTTGCTACTAGAATGCAGCCCAGACCCCTAGACTATGGACTTGGGCTTTCACAGGGGTAAAGTCTGTGCACCCGCACTTCATCCCCCTCCCAATGGGTGCCCCCCAAACCCACTAATGAGTTACATCACACCTTGCTACCACAGCGGGAGTGCTGGCTCCAACAGTGAACTCTGATGCACTTAAAATAAAATTCCAGTTTAAAGCAGGTGCTGCCTCTAAAGCCTAGTGGGAACAGGCTAATGGGGAAGGAGGAGGAGAGGATGAGGCCCCAGCCTGGCTGTTGTGGCCACCATCTTGGCAGCTGCAAGGCAGCCTGGCGCTGGACTGAGCAGTGCCCTATGATCCCAGCTCAAGCCCCCCAGCTCAAGCCCAGCCCTCAAGGCCTGTGACCTTCAGATGTAGCTCCTGTAACAATGGCTGTTCTGCTGTCTCCACTTTCACAGCTTTCAATAAAGACGGGCATCTTCAGAGCCTGATGCCACCCACCCGGGAGCGACTGAGCAGCCCCCCACCTAGTAAAGGGGCGCATCCAGGCCTTGGGGAGCTGTTCTTGGTGGGGACGTTTCAGGACTTAGCAGAGCAGAAAGTCCCTCATTGCTTACTGCGGAGGACCTCATGGATGTGAATTCCCCCATTCCAAGCAGAGAAACGAGGGTGGGCCAGGAACCAAGCTCCAGCTCCCAGGGTCACCCCTAGAGGGAGTCAGGAACCAGACAACTTCACCTCTGCCCCCTGCTGTGTCCCCAAAGCCACAGGTGGTTAAACCCTTAACTAGGAAGGTAGGAGATAGCCGGAATATCAGCAACATGGGACTAAATGTGTTGCTGTCTTGGGTGTTGCAGGCGGAATCTGTATTAGCTCCCGCGGGATCCTTGTGGCATAGGCCGTGTGGGTAGCAGCCCTCCCCTAGTCTGGGTGAGCAGCCAGGTAATGTGGTTTGGTCGCTGCCACCACTCTTAACCCCAACTGCCTCTCCCAGGTGCCTAAAGTCCGAGTCTGGAGTATTTAATCTCTCAGAGCAAGTCCAAATATGTCACCTGTGCTTCATCTTTGAATTCTCCGTCAGGTTTATCCATGTCAGCTGCCCACAAGTCTGCTGGGCCAGCAGTCAGGACACCGAGTTTCAATCAGGGGCCTGTGACTGGTCTGGTGCGTCAGGCTCGGGCTCTGACTCTGTCCAACGGATGAGGCTCATTTTTATCTCAGGAGGTTGTGTGAACCAGTAAGATAATGCTTGTGAAAAATAGCTGTTTATTATGTGAATAATCGTACAAATTAACGTAAGATCATATTTTATAGACCACCAAAGTGACAGAGCTATTTCTAGAGAAAATAAACAGATATTCAGTCTTAGCCAAAAAGAAAAGTGCATGGATTTGTCTTCAAGGGAACGAAAGACAAGAGCTGGGGCAGAACAGGTAAGGGTGGGAGTCTTGGGTCTGAGGGACAGCAGGGGAGTCTGCCTTGGAGTGGTTCCACAGTCCCTGGCTCTGTGTTCCCAGTATGTCCGGATGGGAGGCTGCAGCCACACGGACCTGAAGTGGAGAGCCGCCTTGCTATGACACCTCAGCCCAGCCTTGTTCCGGGGCCTCCTCCTCAAGCCCAGGGGCTCCTCACCTCAGGGAGATCATTTAAAATTTTGCTTTGACCCACAACCTTGCTGCATAACTCCTAGCTGCATAATACCTAGGGCGTGTCCCCACTGTGCCCCTGCCCTCCTCCAGCCCTGGCCTGCCTTACTCCCACTCTTCTTCCTGCCCTAGATTCACTCTGACCCACAGTCCCAACTGAGACAGTACTCCATATTCCATATCGGAGTTGATCCTGCACCCTCAGTTTGCTAGAGGGCACCTCAATGCACCAAGGTTGTGGGTCTTTAAGGGACACAAAGTCAGTCTCCTCCTCTGACTTGTTTCTACACCAGCCCTGGTGCCCTGCTATGCATAGAGCACCTTTCTTTACTTACAGTTAAGGGAACCCCAGAGCTAGTGACACCAAATGTCAAGTCAGAGATCATCAAGGACATTGGAAGCAGAACTGAGCTAGAGTTGTTCCAAGGATTGGCCAGCAGAGGGCGCAGCAGCCCCACCGAGCCTGGCGTGGAGGCACTGCTCCACGTGGGCGGGAACTAGTGGGTAGGAAAGCGTCACGCATACTTCCGGTGGACATTTTTAAAACGTTAATCGTTTCTGTGATATACTTGCTCAGAATGACTACAGTGAGATTCTTTAAAGGTCTAGTTTAAGGGAAATTTTTAAAAATTGATTTTTAAAGAAAGAGAGGGAGGAAGAGAAACATTGATCTGTCATTCCATTTATTTATGTATCCATTGGTTGCTTCTGGTATGTGCCCTGACCCTGGATCAAACCCGCAACCTTGGCATACCTGGATGATGATCTAACCAACTGAGCCACCTGGCGAGGATTTGGGAAAATAAAAGTCTTAACTGATGTTTTGAAACTGGCTATAAGAAAGGTTTGGAGAATGATTCTCTAGCATGAGGTCTAGGAGCTCTGGACAGGATGGGAGCTTCAGCTGGTTTAGTCTGGGCCTTCTGAGCCACGTACATGACTTGAGGGACGCCTGGCAGGGGCAATGCAGTCTGCCTGGCTCCACCAGCAGCCAGAATCCTTCCACATTCATGGAGGACTCTCCCGTTTGTGGTATTGTTGTCCTTAAAGCCCTTCAGTTCAAGGAAGTGCTTGGCACATTTCCTCTTCTGACTGATGAGGACGTGTGTCACCCGGATGGTTGTTGGGGAGATGTCAGAGGCTGGGTTTGGGTCTCTGGCTGCTGACTTGTGTTGTTGCTGAGAGCTCCCACTTTGTGCTTTGACCACTGTGACCCACTCACTTGGGCCTCCAGATGGTGCATGTCCTCTCTCTGGCCGGACCAGAGGCACAGAGGGCATCCAGAGCGTTCATGCTGTATAAACAGCTGTAGCCAGTTGTGACTCCCCTTGGCTTCCAGCTGTAGCTGTCTTCATCATCATCTGCAAGGAGCTTAATTCCTGAACCCTGGATACTGGAATATCGATGTTCTCTTTTAAGTCCTTGGGGACACTGTGTCCCACGGTAGAATTTCATTACAAAGGGTGTGATTTGCCTCTTCACAAAAATAAATAGCAGTACAGCCTGACCAGGTGGTGGTGCAGTGTATAGAGCATCAGCTTAGGATGCTGAAGACCCAGGTTCAAAACCAGCACAGGCTCACCAGTTTGAGTGTGGGGTCACCAGCTTGAGCATGGGATCATAGACATGACCCCATGGTTGCTGGCTTGAACCCAAAGGTCACTGGCTTGAGCAAGGGATCACTGGCTCAACTGGAGCCCCCCGGTCAACATATGAGAAAGCAATCAATGAATAAGGTGCCACAACTATTGAGTTGATGCTTCTCATCTCTCTCCCTGTCTTTCTCTACATAATTAAATAAACAGGAGTACAAATGCCATGCTCCCGTAGGCCATCACTGACTGACAAGACATTCATGCCATGGCCCTCCACCCCACGCAGAACTGCTCAGGTCTACCCTGCTGCCCTGCCTCGCCTGCCTGGACTCCTCCGAGGCAATGGCACCTGGGTTTCCTGAAGGTCCTAGCCATTTTCTTACGGGGAAAGGCCAAGACTGACTCGGTGACTCAGCCAGAGAACACAAGGGACTGGTGGTGGGTTGAGGGAAGAAGCAAAGATGGATATTAAGTAGCTACACACAGAAAGGACACAGGTGCAGCAAAACTCATAACTGTGAGAGTTGGGGACATAACTGTGGGAAGCCCTGGGTTACCGCTGGAATTAGAACAAGGATTACAGATGAGGGTCAGAGCAAAGGTGAGGGCCCAAATTAGAACTGGGGTAGAGATGGGGAGTAGGGTTAGGAGTTGGGGTAAGGCCTAAAGTTAGGGTTTGGGGTTATATCAAATTTAGAGCCATATTTGGTAATTAAGGTTAGAATTGGAGTTAGGAATGTGATTAGGAGTGGAGTTGAGTCGCTTTGAGGGCCACATGCATTTGACACTTTAGCAGCAATTAAAAAGTCCATGAAACTCTAGACAGATGGGCAGGAGCTTCTGAGGAAGACCCCTAATGTGGCACCCCAAGCACAGTGCCCCTCCTCCACCCCAGCACCCTCTTTTAGAAGCACCCAGCAGGGGTTCTGCCTGAGCTCACTGAAGGGGGAGGGGCCAAATCCAGGAGTGAGAACCTTCAGCACAACCTGGTTACCAACGCTCAGCTAATACAACACTAGACACTCAATATCTTCTCACTAAACACAGGTCCCTCATTTAGCCGGCCCAGGAGCCCAGTGTAGTGACATCCTCACCCTCATGTTACACATGAACATAGGATAGTGTTTGAGTGCCTTGCTCAAGGTCATTAAGCTTGTTGTATGTGGCAGAGTTAGGACTTGCCCCCAGGGTGCCACTTGGGGCCCACACTGCTGGCTGCACCACTGGGTGTTGGGGGAGCCAGTTTCCAGCTCTCTCCTTCCTGTGCCCTCATGGGCTGCCAGTCATAAGATGCAAAATTCCGGCACCTGAACGCTCACGCCCCATCCTTCTGGTCTCCGCACTTAAACTTACCTTAATTCTATTTTTTTTCTTTTAGACTATTGCTTCTCAAACCTCCCCCCCCCCCATTCTTACCCTATAAGTATCCTTTTTAGACATTTTTTCCCCCTAATCATGACTCCTTGCAATGAAATTTTGATACATCCATGTAAGGTTTTCTACATACAAGATCATGACGCCTGCAAGTAGAGAACATGTGACATCTTCCTTACAAAGACATACTGCTTATTCGTTCATGTCCTCCGGTCCTTTGGAGGGTCAGAAACCACTGGAATACCTAAGATTGTTTATGATTCCCCTCCTTCCTTCCCCTTGAACCAGTTTTTACTCTCTGGTGTAATACTGCCTCTTTTGAGGATGCATGATTTCAGGGGAGTTATCTGCATCCCCAGTCACAACGCAAGTCAGAAGTGTCGGGGTAGTAACCCCTCTACTTGGTTCTGCTCACAGTAAGGGAGGAGGTGGGGCCAGGCTGGGAGGAGGTGGAAGGGATCATGGGCAGAGGTCTCTAAGGACATGCTTCCCTGGAGTGGCCTGGGTCCTCAACTCAGCCTGGTGGCAGGGCCTGGCACTGGGGGCTGGAAGAAGGCAGCACCTTCATTTATTTGTGTCCCTACCAAGGTGCCAGCTCCAGACCCTTGAATAAAGGAGATGCCTGCCTGACCTGTGGTGGCACAGTTGATAAAGCATCTACCAGGAATGCTGAGGTCGCTGGTTCAAAACCCTGGGTTTGCCTAGTCAAGGCACATATGGGAGTTGATGCTTCCTGCTCTTCCCTCTCCTCCCTCCCTCTCTCTCTCTCTCTCTCTCTCTCTCTCTCTCTCCTCCCCCTCTCTAAAATGAATAAGTAAAAGTTTAAATAAATAAAGGAGATGCCTGTGGGTAGGGACTCTACTGAAAGAAGGGTCTAGAATTTTAACTGACTCTCTACCAAAAACAAAACAAAAAACCAGGAAGTTTGGACACCTCCACCCACCCTTACAAAATGCATTTGCTGACAAGTGAGGGGATAATTCCTTCATTCTTGGCTCAAGGAACTTCATTCAACTTAGCCCAGAGGAATCCTTTAAAGACCAGCTGCCTGAACTATGCTAAAGTCAGTTTATATATACAAACATCCCAAACTTGATAGCCAAGCAGATTGCAAAAAGCTAACTACAGATATTTTCCACAAAGCTAGCCAGCCACACAGGGTGATAGGACATGCTATGGAATCCAGTGTCACTTTGTCTGAGTGTCTAAAATGGTTTGTTGTCAGGCTGCGTGCAGAAGGCCTGGGGGCAGACTTGACTCAAACGCTTAGGCTCTTCTGGAGTTCCATAGCCTCAGAGTTCCCCAGCTGACACCAGGGTGGATTGATCTTACATTAACCCGGCCAACCAAGGAGGAAGTGCCTGCCCATGGTGGTGCCCTTGTCCTGTCTGCTTAGGAGCAGGGAAGTTAGAACATGGGTGTTGCACGGGACTTAGTTCGAATGCCAGCTCTGCTTTGTGACCTAAACAAACTGCTTAGCCTCTGTGGTCTCATATGTAAACTGGGGGTGATCATACATGCTTCAAAAACTGAGGATTTAATGAGAAAACACACATAAAACACTAAACTTTGTGAATTGACCATGCTCAATTAAAAAAAGATAACTATGCCTGACCTGTGGTGGCACAGGGAATAGAGCATCGACCTGGAATGTTGAGGTCACTGGTTCAAAACCCAGGGCTTGTCTGACCAAGGCATATACGAGAAGCAGCTACTAGGAGTTGATGCTTCCTGCTACCCCACTTCTCTCTGTCTCTCTCTAAAATCAATAAATAAAAAATATTTTTTTTAAAAACTATACTTCTCCTAGAGGAGAAGGCATTGTGCTGACCTCCCCTTTTCTCTCCTCTCACCCCTCCTTTTCCCCTTCCTTCCCCTCCCTATTCCTTCTTCCCTTCTCTCCCTCTCTTCTGGTTCTAGTCCATTTAGGATCTGGGTGAGTCTGTCCCCAACTACTTCTCCTGGTACATCTGTTCCCATCTCTCCAAGCCTCCTGGATTGTGTCCTCTACCCTGATGGGGTCACCCTGCACGCTGGAAAGATTTGCAGCACAGTTCGCTTCAGCCCCCACCTAGCTAATAGATAAAGCCATCTGCAGGCAGATGGCAGAAGGTTAGGGTTGGACAGAGGAGGTCCAGGGAGAAACAAATAAATACATCAAGTTTCCAGCTGTGTCTAGAGATAAGGCCCAAAAGAGGAGGTGGAGGCACTCACAGCACACATGTGGGTGCCCCCCCCACCACCACCACCATACCCGGCTAGTCCACACAGGCTTCGCCAGGAAAACCTATTTGAGACACTTTAAATGTTGGAGAGAGCTGTGTCTGGGGGGTTGTCCTTCCTGAGAGGTTGCTGCATAGAAGGACCCCTCCTCATTTTGGGTATGGTAGGGACAGGCCCGAGCTGTGAAAATACCGCAGACCCAAGCTACTGTCCCAGCTAAGGCAGATAGGTGGGGAGGAATGGTTAGCCCCAGGGCACGAGAGGAGAGACTGAAGCCAAGAAAGGAGACTTTTCCAAAGTCTTACAGGAAGTCAGTAGAAAAGCAGGCACAACACACTGACCTCTGATCTCCTCCTGCTCCAGGCCCTTCACACCGAATTGCACCTGGCTGTCCCCAAGACAAAGCCATTAGAACCAGCCTGGCCTGGGTGCCTACTTAAGGGCAACTCTGCAACATACCATTTCAGGAAGGGTCCTCCTTCTTCCAGATCTCTGCCCAACCAGCTGCCTGGATGGAAGTACTCTTTCTGTGGGACCCCAATTGGGGAGAGTGGGGGAGGCAGCATGCTATTACTAGAGCTGCTCTAATTGAGCACAACCTCAGTCTCTTGGGGTGGAGGGGTGTGTGGGGCTTTTACAGACCTGAAGTGGACCACCTGTCCCATCCAGAAACCACCCTTAGAGAGGCCTCATTGGAGAGTCTCAAGGGCCTTCTAACCAGCAAGTGCAGGGATGGTCACCAAAATGGGCCTGTCTTAGACCACAGAAGCTGCACACTGGGGGCATTGCACAGTCTCATCTGCTCTGTGACCTCCCTCTTAGACTCAGTCTTCCCACTTATAATGTGAAAGCACAGGGATGGAAGACCTCCAGGCTTCGAGCTCTGAGGCTCTGGGACTCTGGACAGCTTCCTGTCCACTAGGTGGGTGTGGGCTGTTTTCCAGCTGTGACCCCAGGTGACCTGTTAGAGCAGATGGAGCATGTACAGGGGATGCTAGCCTTCCAGAAGCCCCAAAGTTCACACCCAGGAGACCAGAACATGCTGAGACATGTAGGAGCCTATAAGCTCTCTCATAGGGCTGAGATGCCATCTGCCTGGTTCACAGCTGTGCCCATGCCAAGTACAGCCCTGGCAACATGGGGAGCCTCAATGACTATTTGTGGAGTGGATGACGTAAGACCCCCATTCCTGCACGTCTATCCCTTGGCTTCTGACAACTCAACACCTGCAGCTTTCTCCCAAGGCCCACCCTTGGGCTGCTGGAGCCGATTGCCTTTGGACACAGAGAGGGATGTGTCCAGAAGTTTATATCCCCAAGGCAGCCTCTGGCCAATGTCTGACTGCTGTGCAATCACTGAAGCAACTTCCCTGCCTAAATCAGGACAAACTCTGTACAGAGCTTCCTGAGTCAAGCCAGGCAGGGACTTCCTGAACCCATACCCTGCCTTGGGTGGAGCCTCAGAATACGTGTTTATTATTGTGGCCCCTCTCAATGTCCCCTGATGGCACCAGGCAGCAATGAACTGAGGGTTGCAGAGCAGAAAGTTGCCAGACTGCAAGAAAAGTCGTGTCTCCCTTCTGCATGCCCCACCGGCCAGGCAGCTCCTGGCAGACTTGACCTTTCTTCTTGGGCCCACGTACCTACTCAGTGACCAGGTTTTGTCGCTAGTGACATCACTTCTTCCAGCCCCTGAATCCTCCTACATGAAGGGCCTTTGGAAGCAGGACTCCCTTTCCCACAGAGCAGTAAGCAGCATGTTTAGGGGGAGGGTGAGCTCCTGGACCCAGGTGTGCTGACGACCTCAGGAGATGAGGCAAGCTCAGTGTGATGGGATGGCACACAGGGAAACCGCCCAGGGTGTTAGGAGGGCCAGCCACAGTCCTCAGGCTTTCTGAAGATATTCTGCTGCAGGAAGCCTGAGTAGAGGCGCCCTAGAAGCCGGCTCATCCTCAAACGGGCTTCTCCTAAAGCCACAGCTCCCCAGGACAGGGAAGAGCAGCACTGGAAGGGCCACAGAGCCCACTCAATCTGTCCTTCTGCCTCTGTGATGGTGGAAACTCAGCAGGAGGAGCTGAAGATCATCCCAGAGTCTGGGAAGCTGGCAGCCTTGTGCTGCCTCCCCACTTGGCATAAAACCAGGGTGAAGTCTTCCTTCTGTGTTCTACCTCGACAGGAAAGAGCTTCTTCTCTTCTCGGCCATGGGGCTGGGTGACACGTTCAGGATGTGAAGTCATGCAGGAACATTCTTCAGTTCATAAACATCTCCTGTTCATCAGTCCTCAACTAAAGACTGAAGCTTTCACTGCCCTGAAAATCGCTTTGGACCCAGCACAGGAATTTCTGAGAATACATTTTTATCCTTTTAGGAATTCTTTGAAAGTGGAGAATTGTCTAGTCGGTATGTATGGCTTTCTAAGACAGCTTTTTGACCCTGTTCCTACACAGGGTCCTGACCTTGCTCACACACTATGCAAATAGACTGGTCCAATCTCCAGATAAGGGGTTAGATCTAATACGGTTTGTTATCATTATGGTCAGCTTCATTTCAGTTCATTTTGACAAATTATTAGATGACTCTGATCATGCAGTTTCCTCACATTTTATTTAAGGGGGTTTCTTGGCCCTGGCCGGTTGGCTCAGCGGTAGAGCGTCGGCCTGGCATGCAGGAGTCCCGGGTTCGATTCCTGGCCAGGGCACACAGGAGAAGCGCCCATCTGCTTCTCCACCCCTCCCCCTCTCCTTCCTCTCTGTCTCTCTCTTCCCCTCCCACAGCCAAAGCTTCATTGGAGCAAAGATGGCCCGGGCGCTGGGGATGGCTCTGTGGCCTCTGCCTCAGGTGCTAGAATGGCTCTGGATGCAACAGAGTGATGCCCCAGAGGGGCAGAGCATCGCCCCCTGGTGGGTGTGCCGGGTGGATCCCGGTCCGGCGCATGCGGGAGTCTGTCTGACTGCCTCCCCGTTTCCAGCTTCGGAAAAATGAAAAAAAAAAGGGGGGGGGGGTTCTTGTGTGTAGTGAATCTTGAAATGGACTCCTCAACCTTGGTTTCAAGGCTAGAGGATTATTGTTTTAAGTCAATCAATTCTATCCCCTGTGCCAGCAATCGGCTCAGAGACAGGGAGTCCTAAGCCAATGTGTGTTGACAAGGCCTGCAGGGAAGCTGTGGTGTCTGGAAAGAATCCAGCCTCTCTATTCACCAGTCTGTTACCAATAAGCATGTAAGCCCAGCTGCTGCCAAGCCCTGCAGGGGCACCAAGGAACACAAGTCTTAGGCTGCAACCCTGTCAAGGATGATGGCAGGGGAGAGAGACAGAGAGCATTTAGGCCCACTGAAGTCATTCTTCAGTCAACCAGCTCAAAGCCAGCCATGTTTCCTGCTTGTGAGATGCTACCCTTAATCTACTTTGAGACAGAAGTTTGGTTATCTGCCAATGAAGTGGCTGAAGCGATTCCAAGCTCTCCCTTCGCCCTGCTGGGCAGGGGCTGGCTGCCCTGGACTCCCCTCTTTGGAGAACCAGTCTTGCCCACACTCGGCAGAACAGCTAAGCATGTTCCCCTCATGGGCCGGAGGGCTGCCTTCTCCAGGCAGGGGTTCCCACCTCTATCAAGACAAGTACAGACCCAGATAATTACATGAGATGCCACTGGAGGCGCCATTGTAAATTGAGATGGCAATAAAGGGCTTCGCCTTCATGCTAAGCTAATTTCACGAAAGCACCGGGAGGAAGGTTGCGGATGGGGTCCCAGATATTAATAATGTCAAGCTTCATCTGTACCATTCAGGAAAATTCCTCCCAGTCACCTCCAGGAAACTGCCACAGGTTGTTACTTTCCTCCATATCAGCAGTCTTCCCATATGCAAATGTGTGTGTGTGTGTGTGTGTGTGTGTGTGTGTGTGTGTTTTCCCTAGAAAATGATTAAAACCACAGAGCCCAATAAATACTTAAACGGATGGTGGGTTTAATTAAAAACCTTCTACTACAGCTGCAGCTGCAAGCCCTTCTTCCTGTACAGGTGCACCTGGTTCAACCTCAAGAATGCAGGTTGAAGTATCTTAGAAGTCTGTACAAATACTAATGGTGATTCTGATTGCTACCTATGCCAAGGTGAGTGTGTATGGAGGGGGGGTGAAGAGAAGCAGTTGAGGGTAGGGCCAAGGTCCTTCCCTCTGTGGGGGAGGAAGGGCAGAAGCATGCAGGGGCATATGCAAACAGAACATCACTTCCCACCTGGACTCAACTCTGCAAGGCAATAATGGTGGCTAATTCTAGCTATTGGAAAAAAAAAAAAAGCTCATTTCTGAGCACTAAATGCTAGGTACTGGGAGCTTTGCATGCATTGACTCATTTACTCCTCACAACAACCCAATAAAATAATCATTTTATGTACAACCCTTTCTTCTATGGCACAGAGAGGTTAAGTAGCTTGGTCCAGGTCACACGGGTAGTACATGGTAGACTCTGATGTTAGAACTTTTCCTCCTAACCACAATGAAGAGTGTGTTGAAGGGGAAGGAAAGACAAAAGGTGGGAGGAGGTTATAAACAGAGGAATGGACTTTCTGCTGGAAGTTAGAAAAGGAAAGCAGGTTTTGAAAATGATGGGAACACTGTGTGAATGTGTATGCATGGGGGGGGGGATTTGGGTGAGGCTGGGACAGGACCACCAGAAGCTGAAAGATGGGAAGCACTGAGTAATTTAGGAGATTCTGGTTGTAGGGCAGCTGTGGGGAGGATCTCCTGAGCAGGCTGCCATGCTGGGAACATTTGATGCCCTCCTGGGCCCTGGCTCTCCAACTTTCAGAGGTCCCCCCACACCCATGAATTTACCCATGTGCTATGCTAGATGCAAGGTTTGTACATTGCAATGATTGCAACTGAACCTTGATAAAACATCTATTTTTTCCAGTTACAGTTTTCTTCTCCCGTCTTAGAGCCAAAAGACCTTTTTCAGATCTCAGACATCTTATAGGTTCCTGACAAAGTCATGGACTTAAGGACTGACTTCTAAGGCTCCAAACAAGGCTGAAAGAGAAAGGGCTCCCACCAGGATGAGAAAGGTGTACTGGAAGGTTCTGTCCCACAAGGCCTAAATTCGTTGGTATGTGCCAGGGATTATTCCTTCATCGAGTATCCAGAGGGTGCCTACATTGTGCTCTGGTCGCTGGAAATAGTAGGGTGCACAGCGAGGTCTGTACCTGCATTAGGCAAGTAAGAAAGTTGGAGATTCTTGGTATATGTAGGCTGGGTGGACATGGGAAGGAAGGCTTTGGTGCCTCGATTAAGAATTCTGCACTTTGGAACATTGCCTCTGGGGTCTGCAGAGAGAGGACAGCTATAGCTCTCTGGGGTTCCAGCCTCAGCCCTCCTAATCCAGTGCCCCCAAACATTTCCCCGGCCTCGGCGTCCTGCAAGCAGTGTCCAGCAGGGGGCGAGCGCGAAACAGGACTGGGCCGGACACCTTGAATGGACAGAGCCAGGGAAGCCAGTGCCAGAATCCACTGGGTTTCGACCCATCCCACTCCCGGGACCAGCGGAGATCCCAACTTCGAAGTTAGAAGTTGTTTCTCAAAAAGCCGCCCGGAGCTCCAGCTATCGGCCTTTGGGTATGTCTAGGGTCCAAACCCCATCCTGTCCAAAAGCCTACTTAGCCTGGATTCTACAGATTCCGCATTTGGGAGCCTTATCCCCTTCCTCTCCCCACACCTACCTCTACCCATCCGATTAGGGGCCTGTTTCTTTAACGATCAAAGACGTGGGCGGCGGTGGGGGTGGTATCTTAAGCTCCCGTTTCCCCAGCCCCTCAGTTACTGTGCCATTATTAACATTATAGTCATTTAGACTGCTCCGGCGCGCCTGGCGGCGCAAGACAAGGATCACTCCATCTTCCGGCTGAGCCCGGAGTCGTGGCCCTTACCCGAGTTCTCCGCGGACCTTGCCAGGGGCAACTCGGGCTTCAGGCTGCCGAGGCAGGCACTGGGTTCTCCAGGGTCGAAGGCAAGGGTAAGGGCTGTTTACCCCGAGGGCACGCTCGCTCGGGGAACAAAAGCACTCGTTGGAGAGTGGGCGGGAACCACAGGGGCCGGCGGGAGCCCGCGCCCTCTCTGGGTGGCCATCGCGCCCTTGGTGGCGGCCCTGTCACCTGGAGCCCTAGCTCCCTGCTGAATTGTCTCCACTCCCTCCCCCGGCTCCTGCAACCCCGGCGAGAACGCAAGGGGAAGGGTTCTTTCTTGGCCCGCGGGCCCCGGAGGTTCCCGGGATGCTGGCTGGAGAGGTCCCTACGGTCCAGGGAAACACTCCGAGGAGAGTGAGAGAAACCATTCTCACTTTCACTCCTCGGCCTCTGTCTTACTGTCCCCCAACCCTTCCAAACTGTCCCCTGCCTGCCCACTTCTCCGTCCGCCTCCTCGCAAAAAGAACCAGAAGAGAGGTAGAAACTGGGTGGAGGGCCCACTAGCCGCGCGCCTACGCACAGGAGCCTGGATCCCATCCTCTGAGCCAGCCGCCCCACCCTGCCCTACCAGGGAAGGGCTCCAACGTCTGCCATCTGGATCCGACTCCCCATCTTTGATGCTGGGCCTCCGACGCCCCCAGACTCCTCTTCTCCGGCCAAGGCTTCCTGAATCACCTCCTCAGGTTTTCCAAGACGGGGACAGCACTCCCAGGGAGACCCCTTTGCTCCGCCGCAGACAAAGAGGCTTTGCCAGGTGCGCCGGCTAAGCCGCTTCCCGACCCAGCCAGGCCCAAACCCCTGAGACTCACTTCTGAACTAAGGACGCGTTTCCTAGTCCAACCATAAGGACAAAGTGCTCTCACCCCTCCTGCTCCCTCCCCCTGGGTTGGCTGCGGGGACTACAGTCGTAGGTGGAATGAAGTTTCGGGTTCTGAATTCTGAGCTGAGCAAGAGGCTCTGGTCCCAGCCGGCTTGGCCTCCTGTAGCGACAGCAGGAGGTGGAGAGGGAAGGAGGGACGTAAAGCCTGCTTTTGCCGGTCTGTTCATATTTAATTTACAAAGGATCCTCAGAACCTGGGTGGAGTGATTCTTTAGATACATTACTCCTCGCTGGGTCTCTCCCGGTCTCTCTCCCCTACCACCCTAGCTCATTAAAATGCTCCACATTTAAATCTGGAGACTAAGCCTCTCAGAGGGCCTTCACCTGCGCCTCCATCCACTCACGCAGCACGGGGTGAGGGCTGGTGCTGGGGGAGTCTAGGGTGGCCTGAAAGCTCCGTGTCTATGGAAGGGCCGGGACCGCGAGGGCTTTGCATATGTCCGAGAGCCTGTCACCCATTTCTCGATTCTGGCCAGCAACTCTGTCTCCAGGGCTGCAGTGGACAGTCCGGGGGGAGAGGAATCGAGTTTTAGCCAAATGCCTGATATCCCCGCGCTTCTGCCCCCTGGTCGCTAAAAGAAATGTCGAGGTTTCACCAGAGAGAGGGAGTGAGTGCCGGGAAGAACAAGTATTGGAGTGTGTGTGGAGACTGGCTGTTGTGTGCACGTGTGAGACACTAGGAGGGTGGTGAGCAGCCCAGACTCTGGGAACCGCGTGTGAGGTTGGCAGTGTGTTCGCTGGAGAGGCTAAGATACCGGCAGGGGAACGGAAGGGAGAGAGGTGTTGGAACCTTAAGTTCCCAGTCCACAGTGCTCAAGAAGAGCTGATGTTGTGTAATCCCTTTCGGTGCAGTTGTCTGCTGCAGCCCCGACGCCCCGTTTGCCTCTGTCAAGACCTGAGGGTGAGGCGTTGGGTGCATTCATCCAGGCTGGAAGCGGAGTCTGAACCCACGTGCCACACCCGGCCCCTCCCGGCGGTGCGCAGAGGCAGGCGAGTTGGACCGTGGGCTTCAGCGCTAGTTTAGCCACAAAAGGCCAGAAGTAAAGAGTCGGGCTTAAAAGGCTGGGCAGCGGCGGTGGCGGGCTGGAGAGGGGGCGTCGCTTCCCGTTTGCCTTGCAAGGCCATGCATTCCGGTGTTCGGGTTGGACAGGCGCGGGCGAGGCGTGGGGGGGGGGGCGGAGGAGGGGGGAGAAGCAAGGGCTTGTATCTGCCCAGATCGAGGCAAAAATGATAGGGAGGGTGAGGTGCTCTGCTAACACTATCAATTATGCATTGTGTTGAACGTGGCTTGGGGAGGAGGCAGCTAATGGGAGAGGGGGGACTACGGGCCGGAAGGGTCCGCGCGAGCTCCGCTGCGGGCAGCTCAGCCGGCCCCATCGAGACTCGAGGTCTGTATGCTGCACTACCTTCCTCTGCAAAAAAGATTTTAAAGGCAAAACACGACCCCTTGCCTTCCCCCAATTCCTCCAGGATGGTTTGTCTCACATGTTGCGGGGCGTAACAGCAGCTCCCGTTCAATTAGCGGCGAAGCTCAGGGGCCCTGGCGGGACCTGCTCGTGAGGGTACGAGTGAATGCGTGTGCGTTCGGGCAGGGAGCATGAGGGTGACCTGGAGAAAGGCGTGCCTATGAGAATGTGCATGACTGTGGGGAGAGTTCAAAGCATCCCCGCGATGATTGCATGACGACGGATAATTCTAACATGTGAAGGTCGACTGCGTGGAGGGGGTGAGAGTCTATGTTAATGTGGTTGAACGTGTGTGTGGGTTGGGGCGATGAGATAAGGAACAGCAGCAATGTCTGCAGATGTGTAAATAGAGGGGGACATGGGCTATGGAGGTGCGGGGAACTGGGAAGAGCCCAGCCGAGGGCGGTAGGCGCGGGGGTGGGGGCCCCAAACGCGCCCTGACCAAGGGTAGAGCCTCTGTCGCGTTAACAAATGTTAAAGATGCAGGAGGTGGGAGAGGCTGTGCGCGTCCCTGCCCAACCGGGAGCGCGCCAGTACACCCTTCAATCTGCAGATAGCGAGAAGTGGGAGGAACAGACACGAAAGGAAAAACTGAAGTGGGTCCTCAGGACCCTTTCCCCTGTCCTCCCCACAGTCGCAGCAACAGATGTGGGAAGCGCCCTGGGGCTGTCGTCCTGGCTCAGAGAAACCAAGCCTGGAGAAGAGGTTGAAGCCACAGGCAGCGTTCAAGGAGTCAACTAGCAGCAGGATCGCCTCACAACCTCGATCCAGGTGAGGGTAAACCCGGCTTGGGGTGCTGGACCCTTTGAGATGGGGGAGGGATGAGGAGGAGCCCTCCTCGGGAGCAAAAGTGGAGTGGGGGGATCAAGGGTTCCCAAAGACGAATGTGGGAGGGGCTCTGCCGATCCTGCCTGGAGCCCCAGGTGGGAATGGGCTGTGCAAGTGCATTTGTGTGGCTGGGGATAAGAAGGTTTTTATTGGAGAGGGGTCCCTGGAGCATCGTAGAACTGCAGAAAAGAAGCAGAATCTTGAAACTTCCCTTACTTCCTTAGCTAGTGGCAGCCCCCATGACCCCTGGGCTAGGGACCCCTCGGCTCCCTTGGGAGCCCGGTGGGCTCCGCGGATCAGGGAGAGACCTTTAGTGACTTCCTTCAATGCTCCTGGTCCATGCATGGGGGGAAGACCTCCTTCCTTAGATGGAAGCCTGACTGAGTAGCCCTGGTTCCTCCCTCGAGGGAGCTGCAACCCAAAGCAGGTAGCTTAGGTCGCGGGCTGAGGGGCCTGCTAGTCGGCTTCCGCGGGTTCCTCGGCTCTTGCCTCCCGCCACAGGTTCTCCGCATTGCTGATCCGCTGGGATTTCAGTCTTAGTGGAGGGCTGTGTACACACGCCAGTGTGCGCTTGTGTCCTTGTGTGTGTGTGCGGGAGGGAGGCGGTTCCCGTGAGGACTTGTGTCTTTGTGTCTCTCAATTCCCACAGTGAACAGGAAAGCGCTTTGCACCGTTGTTCGAGAACCCTGTACAAATGGTGGTTTCGGCTGAGAGAACAATGAGGTCTCCAGGGTATACTGTGTCTGTGTCTGGGTGCCTTTGTATTTGCGTGCCTACAAAATGTGCTGTGAACCTCTTGCAGAACTTGGCGGTTTGATGGCGGTGGCCCGAGCGTGCGTTTGTATTGTTCTTCTGTATGGGCGTGTGTGCGAGTGTTGTACAGGGGACAAAGAGTTGGAGGGAGGACACCAGACACAGACAAAAATACCCTCTCTGTGTATTCCTTTCACGCGATTAAACAATGGCTTAGAAGTACAGACTGGGGTCAGTGCCGAGTCCAAGGCAGACCAGCGATCGGCAGAGCTTGTACACAGGGCCAGCGTCAGGGTGAGGATGTAGGTAGAGAGAGAGAGAGAAAGAGCAAGGTAGGCCACTGGAAAAGGAAGTTTAGGGCTCGGAGAGGGAGCATGCATGGAATCTTGAGACTCTTACTGAGCCCCACCCATGCCGAAGAGAGGCACCTGGGCATAGAGTAGGTTACCGGAGTCCTGGAGCCTCCTTGAGACTGGTTTGCAGAGGCAGAGCTCGATGGGGGAAGGAAGCTGAGGCTCGCCGCCAAGTCACCTTCCCCCACCTCTTCCCCCGGTTCCACCCGCAGGATCCGCAATGGTGCCCTTGTGGGCAGTGTGGCTGGCCTGGGCGCTGACAGAAGTGGCGGGAGCGTGCCCAGAGCCGTGTGCGTGCGTGGACAAGTACGCGCACCAGTTCGCCGACTGCGCCTACAAGGAGCTTCGGGAAGTGCCAGAAGGACTACCGGCCAACGTGACCACGCTTAGTCTGTCGGCCAACAAGATCAGCGTGCTGCGGCACGGAGCCTTTGCCGATGTCACGCAGGTCACCTCGCTGTGGCTGGCTCACAATGAGGTGCGCACCGTGGAGCCAGGCGCGCTGGCCGTGTTGAGTCAGCTCAAGAACCTCGACTTGAGCCACAACCTCATATCCAGCTTCCCTTGGAGCGACCTGCGTAACCTGAGCGCGCTACAGCTGCTCAAAATGAACCATAACCGCCTGGGCTCGCTTCCCCCGGATGCACTCGGTGCGCTGCCGGACTTGCGCTCCCTCCGCATCAACAACAACCAACTGCGTACCCTGGATCCCGGCACCTTCGACGGGCTAAGTGCACTGTCACACCTGCAACTCTATCATAACCCCTTCCATTGCGGTTGCAGACTTGTGTGGCTGCAGGCCTGGGCCACGAACACCAGAGTCTCGTTACCCGAGATCGACTCCATTGCGTGCGCAACGCCAACCGCGCTACAAGGCGTTCCGGTGCACCGCTTGCCGGCTCTATCTTGTGCACCACCCAGTGTGCGTCTGAGTACCAACCCGCCCATCGAGGAGTCGAGCAGCACCCTGCGCGCCGGCATGGCATTCATGTTACAGTGCGTCGCGGAAGGACACCCTACGCCCCGCCTGCAGTGGCAACTTCAGATCCCGGGTGGCACCGTAGTCTTAGAGTCGCCGGTCCCCAGCGGGGAGGACTACGGGGACAGGATGGAAGACGGAGAGGAAGAAGGAGATGGGAACAGGCCGACCCAGGCAGAGGCCCCAACCCGGTCTCCGGCACCCACTTGGCCCTCGCCCCCAGCTACCCCACGCTTTCTGGCACTCACGAACGGCTCCCTTTTGGTGCCCCTCCTGACTGCCAAGGAAGCAGGCGTCTACACGTGCCGTGCTCACAACGAGTTGGGCGCCAACTCCACCTCAGTACGTGTGGTAGTAGCGGCTGCCGGGCCTCCAAAGCACGCTCCCAGCGCCGGGGAAGGCGCGGATGTGCAGGCCCCGACCTCTGAGCGCAAGTCCACAGCCAAAGGCCGGGGTAACAGCGTCCTACCCTCTAAGCCGGAGGGCAAAATCAAAGGCCAAGGCCCAGCCCGGGGTAACATCCTTGGGGAGACAGAGGCGGGGCCGGAGGAGGAGGCAGGCGAGGGAGAGGAGGCGGAAGACCAGGTCTCCTCGGACCCGGTGGGGGAGCAGCGATGTGGCCACAGGGACCCCTCGCGGTACGTGTCCAATCACGCGTTCAATCAGAGCGCCAACCTCAAACCGCACGTCTTTGAGCTGGGTGTCATTGCGCTGGACGTGGCGGAGCGCGAGGCGCGGGTGCAACTGACGCCGCTGCCGGCGCGCTGGGGCCCTATGCCTGGCGGGGCTGGGGGAGTTGGGCAGCGGCCCCTGCGCCGACTCTATCTGTGCCCGGCTGGGGGTGGTGCAGTAGTTCAGTGGTCGCGTGTGGAGGAGGGTGTCAACGCCTACTGGTTCCGTGGCCTTCGTCCTGGCACCAACTA
Organism: Saccopteryx leptura; assembly: GCF_036850995.1. NCBI lineage: Eukaryota > Metazoa > Chordata > Mammalia > Chiroptera > Emballonuridae > Saccopteryx > Saccopteryx leptura. The sequence goes on from NC_089508.1 coordinate 127,709,200, forward strand.
CTCCGTGTGCCTGGCGCAGGCAGGCGAGGCGTGCCACGTGCAGGTGGTTTTCACCACTAAGAAGGAGTTGCCCTCCCTGCTGGTTATCGTAGCGGTGAGCGTGTTCCTCCTGGTACTAGCCACAGTGCCCCTGCTGGGCGCCGCCTGCTGCCATCTGCTGGCCAAACACCCCGGGAAGCCCTACCGTCTGATCCTGCGGCCACAAGTCCCTGACCCCATGGAGAAGTGCATCGCCGGGGACTTCGACCCACGTGCCTCCTACCTCGAGTCCGAGAAAAGCTACCCAGCAGGTGGCGAAGCGGGTGGCGAGGAGCCAGAGGAGGCCCCCGAGGCGGGCCTTGACGAAAATGTAGAGCAGGGGGACCCAGGTGGAGATTTGAAGAGGGAGGAGAGCCTGGCAGCCTGCTCGCTGGTGGAGTCCCAGTCCAAGGCCAACCAAGAGGAGTTCGAGGCGAGCTCCGAGTACAGTGACCGGCTGCCCCTAGGTGCTGAAGCGGTCAACATTGCCCAGGAGATTAACGGCAACTACAGGCAGACAGTGGGCTGAACCTTCAGCTTGCCCAGCTGCCCAGTCTCATCCCCTGCCTTGGGTGCTTGGGAGCAGAAACCCAGGGCTGTCAGAATTTATGCCCTCCCCCACTTACCCCACCCTCTTACCCACCCCCTGACTTTGACTCCAGGGGACTACTAGTAGGGAGTAAAACGATTTCACCAGTCCCTTGCCACACCCACGGCCGACATTGTCCTTGTGGGCTGGATCCCTGGCAAGCACAGTTCCCTGCTCCTTTCTCCCCATTAAGACACCACCGCTGACCTTGAGGCGACACCCTTGCCTCTCCATTCCCACGCAATTGTTATCTTCGAAATCTGCCCCCCAGCCCACCCACCGAGAGCCCTGGAGCAAGAGGAAATGAGAGAAGACATTGGAAGCATCTGGTGGTAACACTGTGGCTAGGGGGTTGGCCCGGGACCCTTAATAGACAGACGTCCCTAGCGCAGAGCGCTGTGAGGTCCTGCCTCAACCCCTATTCTAACCCTTTCCAGGGTGCATGTCCTGGAAGCCAGGGTTCAGGGACAACAACTCCCTAGTATTTGGTTTCAAAGCTCCCTTGAGACTAGGAACCAAACCCCACCCCCACCCCACTCTGCTTCTGACCAGCTGGAGCTGAGCTGGTGCCAGAGCCGCCTTTGAGCTCCGAGCTCAGATTTTCATATTCACGTTATATTAAAAAAAACACAGTGACACTCCGGGTCCAGTGCTAAGACTTTTCCCAGCCTTTGGGGAAATTGGGAGCGGGGGTGGGGGGGTGGGGGGGAAGGGGGCGAGCGTGTTGGGAGGCAGGGAACCGTTTTCTCCCGCCCTCTCACCTAACTTAAAGCGCTCAGACCCTGCCCCCCCCCCCCCCCCCCCCCCGGGTGCGTGTTTGGTCCAGGGCCAGTTTCGTTGTGGAAGACTTGGGTTTCAGGAGATCGGTGCACTTGACAGCTCAGCTTCCGCTGCTGCATGGGGCCCAGACCTTGGCTCAACTGTGGCGTCCCGGGTGGGTCCCCTGGGAGGGCTGTCGCAGCAGGATCAGGATAGACAAAAGCCCCTGGGTCCTCAAGTCCCCCCTCCCCGTCCCCTACCCCTCTTCCGCGACAATGGTCTTCGCCTTGCTTTAGTCCTAGACAAGCGTGCTGTGTAGAAGAAAACTATGTCCTGTGTCGTGTGATCGTGTAGTGTAGGGGCGGGCGGTCAAGTGGGCGGGGAGGGAGGAGGGACGAGGAGGGTGGACGCCTCTCGGAGACTCTGGCTCCTTTTTTCCGGTTCTTGAAGGAAAGTATCGGTGTCAGGGTTGGGTGGTTTCCAACGTCCGGACCAGCCCGGTCCGTGAAGCACAGCACAAGTGTGGCCCTGAGCGAGGTAGCCCCCACCCATCCCCCCCCCGGGGGGGGGGCGCGCCCTATTCTAAAGGCGTGTCTGTATGTACACAGTCAATAAAACAATTGATTCGAACTGGGCTCGGTGACTCTTTGTCAGCGAACAGAGGGAGGAAGTGTGGAGGGGGATGCGGGAGGAAACTGCAGAAGGAAGGAGCCCCAGGCTCCTCCAGTTGGGATCTTTCTTTTTGAGACGTCCTGCTGGTTTGTCCCTTGATTTTGCCAGGTTCACACCCGACATCTGCTGCCTATGCCTCCAGCTCCAGGGTGGAGGGGCAAAACCACGTGTGTGTATAAGGGGGGGGGGGCTGGTAGAGAGAGTAGGGTGGGCTCCTAAGGAGAGGATGTGTCGCTGAAGACTGAACATGAGAAATTCCAGGGTGTGTGTACAGTTCTCCTTGGCTTGACCCTGTCCCTATGATGGGGTGTTGGCTGAGTGTGTATGAAACTGCCAAGTTTCTGTCTCAACACCAGCCTCTTAGTGGTTTGAGAAGCCAGTGGAGAGATTCACAAGGGCAAGACCACTGTGGTTTGCACAAAAGAAGTCTCAACAAACTACAGAGCAGGCAAAGAACGGGATGAAGAGCAGAAAAGGGGCAGCCTGGCAGGGTTGATTCCACAGAACAAGTTGGTACCTTTAACCCTGGAGACTAGTGCCTGTGCACTAGTGTTGGGAGGTGGGGGCTGGTGCTCAGTGTGTGGTCCATGGACAACTGCCAGGGTGTGCGAGGCTGCCAGGTAGACTGAGATGGGTGCACAGGTAGAATCAGGTTAAAGCACATTGATTTAATAGTATCAGAAATGGGGCTTCTTGGGTGGAGAACAGAAGAGACAGAGGGGTCCACCATGATCAGGACCAGTCTGGAATGCTGTTCCTGGGAAGGCTATGCATTTCAGCCGAATCTCCCTGTAGGACAGGGAGTGGCCAGGAAAGAAGATGGATGAGCAGAGGAATAGCCATGAGGGAGCAGATGAAGATTCCATCCCTATTCTCTGTGGGTGCTTGGTCTTCCTAATTGGACCAGTCCTGGCTGGGGACCAGGCCCAGGGCCAGACAACCAGAACACTATCCTAGCCTGTCTCCTGTCACTTCAAAGGCAGAGGTGGTGGCTGTGACACTCCCCAGGGCTGGAGCCCAGATTCCCTGCCCAGACCAGAGCAACTACCTTGGGGAGAAATTTCCTGAGAGTTGTGGCCAGAAGCCTGCCAAGGCAGCCCACCCCAGTGTCAGAAACACAGCTCAGAAATAACATATTTTAGAAAAAGTACTGCTTTTTTTTTTTTTTTTTTTCATTTTTCTGAAGCTGGAAACAGGGAGAGACAGTCAGACAGACTCCTGCATGCGCCCGACCGGGATCCACCCGGCACGCCCACCAGGGACGATGCTCTGCCCACCAGGGGGCGATGCTCCTGGGCGTCGCCATGTTGCGACCAGAGCCACTCTAGCGCCTGAGGCAGAGGCCACAGAGCCATCCCCAGCGCCTGGGCCATCTTTGCTCCAATGGAGCCTTGGCTGCGGGAGGGGAAGAGAGAGACAGAGAGGAAAGCGCGGCGGAGGGGTGGAGAAGCAAATGGGCGCTTCTCCTGTGTGCCCTGGCCGGGAATCGAACCCGGGTCCTCCGCACGCTAGGCCGACGCTCTACCGCTGAGCCAACCGGCCAGGACAAAAAAGTACTGCTTTTTCCTACCTGAAAATGCTGCCTTTGAGCAGGGGGCAGGGACTGCCCAATTCCTATGGCTGGTTTAGGACTCTACCCACATGACTGTGTTTGGGCAGAGGCCTGGCTGGGTCTCTGAGTACTTATCAGTATTGGTCCAACCCAATCCTCTGGTCATGGGTATGAAGGGAAAGGGGGAGAAGGGATTCTTTCCATCCCCATCATCCTAAGGATTGGGGACTCTCCTGGATACCTTCCAACTTCCTAGGAGCCTGAGTGTCCCCAGGGGAATGTGCAGAGTTGCTGAAACTTTAGTCACCTCTTTATCCTAGGCCAGTCTTCCTAAGGATGCACACACTGCTCGTCTAGGCCTCATGCTCCCTGAGCAAGGCCAGGCCCTGCCCACAGGACAGGAATGGATGGGTGCTGGAGGTGAAAGACCAGGGTTCTGTGACACTCTACTGACTGCCCATTAAAATGCTAGCCCTCTTGGAACTCTCTTATGTATGTCTGAACATTTGATATGTGCACAGAATGGTCCCCAGGCTCTGGCTTCCCTTGTCTTTTTTACAATTTTATTCTTTTATTTCTTTCCCCTCTTTCCTCTGCAGCCTTGTTTTTTTCTTTCTGCCTCTTCCCTTTTTTCTTCCTCAAGAATCTCATAAAATCTATGGCTGAAAGGGAGCCTGAAAACTTGCCAATGCAATGACCCATTTGAGGTTTTATTCTTTTTCTACAATGGCCCTGTTAGGTGCTTGTACTTTCCCAGAGGTGAGAGCTTACCATTCACTTCCACCCCACCAAGGAACCAACTGTTGAGCATTTTAAACTGTCACCTGTCCAGGGCATGGCGCAGTGGATAAAGCACCAGCCTCAGACGCTGAGGTCCCAGGTTCAAAACCCTGAGGTCACTAACTTGAGCATTGGCTTACCAGCTTGAATGCATTGTTGCTAGCTTGAGCATGAGATCATAGACATGATCCCATGGTCACTGGCTTGAGCCCTGTCCCAGTAGAGCCCAAGCTCTACGTGGATCAGGCGTCCCTGATTCGACTTCTCCATGCGGTGGGACACTCCTGCTTATCAGCAGGGCTGGCAAGCTCTTTGAGACTACTCTTGAGGTGGCTGTGAGGATGCTACTGTTAAATGCCACTGGAGGAAAGACACAACCAACATACAAACTAGTTGCAATAATCACACAGGCAATTTATTACTCACAAATCCTTTTGGCATGCCTGAGTACAGCTTAAGGGGCCCCTGTTGGCATGCTCCTCTCAGCTGGCTTTAGTCAGAGCTCAGAGTGGCCTGGAGACAGTCCACATCAACGTTGGAGTCTGGGCGACTACTGCAGCAGGGGCCCCTCAGCTTTAGTACCTTTTCTGGCCAACGCCTTCTAACAGGTGTCAATCTACAGGATTATCACCTCAAACCACTTTTTTGGGAATTCCTCGCAGGGAACCCCCTTTATGTCAATCTACTGACATGTTTACATTAAATCACTTTTTAAGATGTTCTCATTATCATTAATTTACAAAGTCAATGTAAATAATACGAAGCTACTTCTTATCTATGTATAACTTCACACACATACTAACTGGGCTCTGCTTGTAAGTCAGAGTCTGTTTATCACATTACAGAGTTATGGCACTAAGCCACTATATTAATTCCTATCCAATTGGCATAACTTTACTTAATTTTAATAATTATTTTTAATATCCTTTTAATTACATTTATATATCTTCCATATTTTTATATTTCTATATATTTAATTACTATAACCTTATATTACTACAACAAGCCCAAGGCCACTGGCTTGAGCAAGGGGTCACTGGCTCTGCTGAAGTCCCACCTCCCCCGCTGGTCAAGGCACATATAAAAAAGCAAATCAATGAGCAACTAAGGTGCCAGAACTATGAGTTGATGCTTCTTATCTCTCTCCCTTCCTGTCTTCTGTCCCTGTTTATTCCTCTCACTCTCTCTTTCTCTCTCAAAAATAAATAAATAAATAAATAAATAAACATGTGTGTAAAACGGCCACCACCACAGCTGCCTGTCCCATGCAGGTTTGCATTTGATTCAAACAGATGGTAATGAAACAACGGAGCCAAGAACTAGTGGGCCATTAGCTTTAATCCTAGCTTGCACCCAGCAGGCAAGTAAAAACACACACTGGGCTCCAAAACCCACTCATTCAGTGCTCACAAAGCTACTGACTTACCTGAGTTTCCTAGTATCAAAGGTTTCTAGCTCACTAGCCTTATTCACCTCTGTTCCTCATCTCCTTCTCTTTGCACAAACTCTCCACAGACTGGTTTCTCCTTCAGCACTCCACCATTTTGGCTGCTTCTCCTCTCCTCCACGTGGCCTTCTCTGCTCTCCTCCCTGCTCTCTGCCCTCCTCCTAGAATGCAATCACTCTTCCCTTTTAAAACCTTTTGGCACGAAAACCTTCCTCCAACACATATTAACATAATCACGCCCATCCCAAGCAATCACTTGGGCGATGGTCTTCCACATGGGTGATGGTCTTCCACGTGGGCAGTGCCATCTTTAACAAAGTGAGCATAATATATTTTATCTTCCCAACAATCCACCCCTATGCTCACTTTACTACCCACATCTATACCACTGGCATCCCTGTGCAAGAAAATTAGGCACATTACACAAATTATAACAACAGCACAAATCATACAGTTTCAACAATTACAAAGGTACATTTTACTAGTCTTTGAGCACTTTGCCAAAAGCACAAAATGTCCTGTTCTTCTTTATAGCTGTTTGAAAGGCTTCCTAGGGCAAGGGAAGGGCCTCCAGCAAAGCCGCCCCCACCCCCATCAGGATATTTCACATTGTCCAAAATCTGTAAGTCCATCCAACAAAGGAGCTAGTGCCCACTCCGGTCATAGTCCAGGAATCAGTCCACGCACATGGGGCCTCAGCCACCCCCCTCATCCCTGCCATCCTGGCAGGTCTTACACTGTCCCAAAGAGGAGCACATGGCAATGGCAGTCAGCATTTTCATCTCTGCTGATGGCATCTACCCTATGTCCCAAAATCGCAGACCAGGAGCATAGTAGGTACTCCTTGCTGCTGGGCTCTCATCTTCTGGAGACTGCGGATTGCAACTCCAGCCCAATTCTCCTCATCCTCCAAAGAGGAACTGAAAACACCAGCTCCCACTGCTGGGCTCAAGCCCTGAGCTGCTGCCGCCTTCTGCTCCGCAGACTTTGTAGCCCCAGCCCCGGCCTCCTGCCACTGCTGACTCTCCACAACGTCCAGGGCATGCTGCAACTCACGATCCTGTGATTCCTTCTCCAGCGTTTGCTCCATTTCCAGGCGAATCTCACAAACCTGGTTGGCCTCCTCCAGTGTTTCCTCCAGCTCCAGGGTTGTCATCTGTTTCTCCCACGTTTGCTCCAGCTCCTTCCACTGCTTGGTTTGCAGGTCCCAGGCAGCCTCTTCCACAGAGCTCTCGGTTTCCTCACACATGGCTGTAAAAGTCAGCCAGCCTATGGCTCCCAAAAGGACAGCCATGGGGAATCATAACAGCAGCCAGTCCTCTACTCTAGTGGTCCCCAACCCCCAGGCTGTGGACCGGTACCGGTCCGTGGGCCATTTGGTACCAGTCCACAGAGAAAGAATAAATAACTTACATTATTTCCATTTTATTTATATTTAAGTTTGAACGATGTTTTATTTTTTAAAAATGACCAGATTCCCTCTGTTACATCCATCTAAGACTCACTCTTGATGCTTGTCTCAGTCACGTGATACATTTATCTGTCCCACCCTAAAGGCTGGTCCATGAAAATATTTTCTGACATTAAACTGGTCTGTGGTCCAAAAAAGGTTGGGGACCACTGCTCTACTCCACTGCTCAAAGGTGGCGGTGGCTCCATACTGATCTGTATCAAATCGTGCCACAGACTACGCCAAATGTAAAGCCAGTAGCCATGGACACCATCAGAGCAGCCTGACCAGTGCAGGTTCAGGTTTGATTTGGACAGATGGTAATTGTAAGGCCAGGAGCCGCCATCGTGGCCATTCACATGCAGGTTCCCATTGGATTCGGGCAGACGATAAAGAAATGGCGGAGTCAGAGGACGGGGGGCCATCCTATTTATTGGTGTCTCACCAAGACAGGCAAACCACAAAAGAAGACAAGGGAAAAGCAGAAAACCAGCTCTTCCCACGAAGGGCAAGGGATCAGGGAAGCCCCTGCAATTGTGATAGCAGGAACTGTGTGTCCAAGCTCCTGGTCTGTCCCACTTTATAGTGTAGAAAACCAAAATCCCTTAATCCAATATACAAACAAGGAAGTCTCCGATACAAAGTCACCCATCCAAGGCATAATTGGATTCCTCATGAGAGTGCACCACCCAGATAATACAATCATTCAAGGGTGTGGGGAAAAGCTTAGTCCCAAAACCAAACCCCAGGCTACAACGACCTGGCCTGCCCACAGCCTGTCCCCCACACCCAATACAAGTCACAAGCGAGCAAACATACATATCACATTTACAAACCTATTTGACCAACATTCCACCCCTTTTGCTCGCTTTACAATCTAAACCACAGGCATCTTCCATGATGGTCACTGTGCAAGGAGTAGGATACATTGCATAAACAGAAATAGTACCAACTACAGCAATAGGATTAACAGATCAAAAACTATGGGCGAAATGAGAGAGCTGTCAGTGGCACCAAGAGAGGCAAATCTTTTCCCTCTGGCAGAATACAGGCCAGAGTTTTGTCTGCAGACAGCACCGTAGCTGGCACCAGAGGCCGCCCTGACCGGGCATACCAAACCTTATTGGCCAATACGCCAGCATCTGCTGGTTCTATGTGTAGTAAAATAGGGGAACTCATTATTGGCCATAAAGAAATTACAAAGGTGCCCTTCAAAATGCTGTCCCCTTGAGCACTCAAGGGATAATACACTTCTACCTTAGGTGGCCAGGTGCTGGTTGCCCAAGGAGTTAATTGGAGGTCCACCTCTAACCCCTTTCCCCATGGTGCCAACAAGGCCACCCATCTCATATGGGGGGCCTGTACAGTCCAGGGCCAAGTCCATTGAAGCCGTTGTCCTTTAAGAAGGGCTGTTGGAGCAGGCAAGAGCACGTTGCCCTGCTGTCCGAAACCTGGCTTGAGTAAAATGTCCTTGGTGCGTATCTGCAACTGAATAGGGGCAGCTGTCCGATGCAGGAGGGCCTCTACTGGAGCTGGGCTTCCCCGTCGAGGTCGCTCATTCAAAATCCGAAGTACTGTCCATAAGCGGCGTGTCCATCCAGTAAGAGAGCCGGTGCCCCCCTCCTGTCGCAGTCCCTGCTTTAAGAGTCCATTATAACGCTCAATGATACCAGCAGCCTGGGGGTGGTAGGGAACATGGTACTTCCAGTCCACCCCCAGCTTTTGAGCCCATTGCCTCACCGTTGAACCAGTGAAGTGGGTACCATTGTCACTTTCAAGGACCAGCGGTCGCCCGTATGCAGCACTCAGGCGGTCCAGAGCCTGTATGACTGCCCTCTGGTCAGGGTTACGAGCGGGGTAAGCAGCAAGCAGCCCGGTGGCAGTATCTACACAAGTGACTGCATACTGGTACCCTTCTGACTTTGGTAAGGGTCCAATGATGTCTATCTGCCATCGTGTCAGTGGGACATGACCCCTCTGGATCTGTCCAGGTGACACCAGTGGTCTCCGAGGGTGTTCCTTGGAACATACTGCACATTGCTCACAGGCTGCAAGTACCTCTGCATAGGACACAGGCAAGTTCCAAGCCTTAACCGTAGCCCACATAGTTTTCTGTCCTGCATGGAGCAGGCGCCGGTGGAGCCACTGTGCCACATCACCTGCAGGTGCAGTCTCCAACCATCGCACCCTTGCCAACGTATCTGCCTCATCATTCCCAGGATGGGCTAGAGGGGCATGCCCTGTGACATGATATACTGTCACCTGCTTCTGGTGTCCTATTTCCCATAAGTCCTGCCACATGGCCTGACCCCATAATGGACGGTGCATTACCATCCACTGGTTAATGTGCCAAGTAGCAATCCAAAGGGTCAGTCCACGATAGACAGCCCAACTGTCAGTACAGATCACCAGAGGTGAAGGTTCATTATGGGCAACTAGCCAAACAGCTCTTAATTCTGCCCATTGGCTGCTTTGGCCTGTACCCGTGTCCATCCAAATAGTCTCAGTGGCCGGATGGAAGGCGATAGCCGTCCATTTGGCAGGTTGGCCCCTGCTGGAACCATCAGTATACCAGACATCTTCGGGGATGGGCACCCGCCCCTCCTAGTAGGGACTGACCTCAGGTTCTGCCTCCTGAGCCCCAGTTGCACCTGACTCTAACGTCGCATAGGTGACTGGACCCAAGACTTCCTGCAGTTCTGCCCTCAATGGGCTGGTGCTAAGAGCACAGCGTTGTTGCAGATAGGCACCCCACTTGGCCAGGGTAGACATTTGGGCCATACCACTACGTGGTTTAGTTGCCCAATCTCTCACCCATCCAGCTATAGGGTATGTTGTTTTGACTGTAACTGGTGTTGTGGTTGTAATACTCTCAGTTGCCAGGAGGGCAGCATATACAGCTGCCAGCTGCTTCTCTACTAATGAGTAACGAACTTCAGCACCTTTCCACAATTGGGACCAAAATCCAATAGGTTGCCGTAGGCGCTCTGTCCGCTGCCACAAGCCCCATCCAAACCCCTCCGAGGTTACATGAACATCCAGCTCACAGGGCCTGGCAGGATCAAACACATTCAAGGCCTGTGCCACCTTGACAGCTCTCTTAGCAGCTGCAAATGAACCTTGCGCCTGCTCAGTCCAATCCCAGCAAACCCCCTTTTGAATAAGGTTGTACAAGGGGCGTAGTAACTGAGCCAAATGCGGTATAAATGCTCGCCAATACCCCAACAAACCTAAGAATTCCTGTAACTGTTTTACCGTAGTGGGCACAGGGTAGGCTTGAATCTTATCTATAACTGCGTCAGGGATAACTTTTGTCTTACCCGACCAGACAACTCCCAAGAATTTAACAGATAACCCAGGTCCTTGTAATTTGTTCTCGTTAACTGCCCAGCCACATGCTTTCAAATGGGATAGCAGGGTAGGGACTGCTTGCTCCAATTCTGAAAGAGAATCACTAGTTAGCATAATATCATCAATATAATGGTACATGCAGACTACCTCTGGCTGTTTCCATTTAGCCAGGTCAGCAGCCACCAGCCCATGGCACAAGGTGGGGCTATGCAAATAGCCCTGGGGTAACACTGTAAAGGTCCATTGTCTCCCTTCCCAACTGAAGGCAAATTGGTCTTGACTCTCTGTGGCTATATCAATAGAGAAAAAAGCATTGGCCAAGTCTGCCACAAAGTGGTATGTCCCCAACTCATGGCTTAGCCGATCCATCATATTAGCTATCGAGGGAACAGCAGCGTGCAAAGGGGGAACAACTTTATTAAGTTCCCTGTAATCTACTGTCATTCTCCAGGTTCCATCTGCTTTGCGCACAGGCCATACTGGGGAGTTGTAAGGACTGTGTGCTGGCCGGATGATCCCCACCTTTTCTAGTTCAAGGATTGTCCCTGTGACTTCTTCATAACCACCTGGCAGGCGGTACTGCTTGGTGTTAGTCACACGCCGAGGGACGGGTAATTGCAAAGGGGAATGTGATGCATGTCCCCGCAATACTGCCTTCACAACCCTGATCCGCAGCCGGAACTCCCCAGCTGTAGTTTCCAACCACAGTCCTTGCAAGACATCTACCCCCAAAATATATTCAGGAATAGGAGATACATACACCTTATATGGCTTAGGAGGCAGTCTCCCTATCCCCAATGGAATAGTTATTGGCTTCACTTGAACAGTTTGGCCCCCATAACCGTCAATGGCCACTGGGGTCCCAGCAAACCGCTCTGGGTTTCCATAGAGAAGGGAACATTCTGCACCTGTATCCACCAAGGCCAACACCTGTTGTACATTGGAAGGGGACCAGTGGATAGCCAGTTCCACATGTGGCCTCCGGTCCCCGCCCATCCCCGTTAGACGGGTCCCTCGGCCTTTTTCCTATTCAAACTGGTACAGTGGGTCTTGGGAGTTCCCCTCTCCCTCGGCCGTCTCTATCATATAATCTTGTAACCGAGCTGTGCGCGCACCAAACGTTTTATTGGTAGCTGCTGGGGCCTTTCGTCTTAGTGGCTGGAACTTCTGTTCTGGTTTAAGCTGCCGCCAAAGCTCCAAAAGAATTTTATTAGACTGGCCATCCAATTTCCCCTTATCTGCTCCAGCCGCAATCAAGTCTACCCACATCTGTGTTCGGGTAACCTTTACAGGCCCGTTTCCCTTGTTAGTTGGGGGGGAAACATAGGCAGCAGCCCTCACTGCTTTATGATCCCGAGCGGCCTCCAGCTCTCCCAAATCTGCTACCATCTGTGTAACTGCATTGATGGGCTGCCCCACATAGGGGCCCAAGATAGCCACAAGTGACCCAAAAAGGGCTGACGGGGCGCTAGCAAGGACAAATTCCCTCATTTTGGCCGTAAACACTTCCTCGTCTGGCCCACGAGACCCAGGGTTGAAAACAGCATTCTTCATACCTAGTTCTCGAAGGACCTTTACTAACTCACTGTAGCACTGCCACCGACTCATTGCCCCCGGCAGTTCTCCAGCATTCTGCCAGACCATACGAATGGCAGCCATCACCCATTCTAATAGGGTATGGTCTCCTGGGTTGCCATGGCAGTTCTGAAGACGCTGCCTCAAGGAAGAGTGTGTGGTAATAGCGGCCAATTTCTCCATCTCTGTTCCGGAGAGCATGATGCCATCCACCCCTATATCCCATAATCGTAGTAACCAGGCTACCAGGGATTCAGTAGGTTTCTGCCTAAATTGTGCCCCCAACTCCATCAGCTCTGCCTGGGTATAGGGCCGGACCACAGAGTGTTCCATTACCTGGGCTGGAGGCTGTGGCTGCCCCTGAGGGACTCTTTGTTGCTGGGTTTTTACCTTCTTGGCGACAACTGGTCGGGCTCTCAGTGTGCGTATGGCAGCTTCAGCCTGAGCCTTCTCATCCTCAGAAGAGGAGTCGCAAGCGCCTGCTCCCGCTGACTCAAAGCCAATCCACCGGCACGGATGCTGCTGCTCCTTTGGTGATCGTTTAGGCTCCTGTGGCTGCTGGCTTTTGGCCAGAAGCTGAGACTCGAGCTCTTGAATCCGCAGTTGTTTCTCCAACAACTGCCGGTGAACACGTTCAACTTCCAGGGTAAACTGCAACTCGCGAACCCATAATTCCTTCTCCAGTGCTCGCTCCAATTCCAGCCTTTTCTGCCGTTCTATTTTCAATTCATACTGAAGCTTTTGACCTCGGGCAGTTTCCTCTTGAGTAAAAAACATGTAGCCCATGGTCCCTAAAAGGACAGCCATGGGGAGCCAGAGCAGCAACCAGTACTCTATCCCACCCATCAAGGGTGGTGGCTCCATACCAATCTCTGAATCCTGCCGGAAACTACGCCAGTTGTAAGGCCAGGAGCCGCCATCGTGGCCATTCACATGCAGGTTCCCATTGGATTCAGGCAGACAATAAAGAAATGGCGGAGTCAGAGGACGGGGGGCCATCCTATTTATTGGTGTCTCACCAAGACAGGCAAACCACAAAAGAAGACAAGGGAAAAACAGAAAACCAGCTCTTCCCATGAAGGGCAAGGGATCAGGGAAGCCCCTGCAATCGTGATAGCAGAAACTGTGTGTCCAAGCTCCTGGTCTGTCCCACTTTATAGTGTAGAAAACCAAAATCCCTTAATCCAATATACAAACAAGGAAGTCTCCGATACAAAGTCACCCATCCAAGGCATAATTGGATTCCTCATGAGAGTGCACCACCCAGATAATACAATCATTCAAGGGTGTGGGGAAAAGCTTAGTCCCAAAACCAAACCCCAGGCTACAACGACCTGGCCTGCCCACAGCCTGTCCCCCACACCCAATACAAGTCACAAGCGAGCAAACATACATATCACATTTACAAACCTATTTGACCAACAGTAATGAAACAACAGAACCAAGAACTGGTGGGCCATTAGCTTTAATCCTAGCTTGCACCCGGTGGGCAAGAAATACACACAGTGGGAAAACACTTCCCTTTCCATCAGGGCTCCCAAAGCCACTGACTTATCTGAGTTTCCTAGAATCAAAAGTTTCTAGTTCACCAGACTTATTCACCTCTGTTCCACATCTCCTTCCTTCTCTCTGCACAAACTGGCTTCTCCTTTAGCACTCTGCTATCTTGGCTGCCTCTCCTTGCCTCCACATGGCCTTTCTCTGCTCTCCTCTCTAATGCTAATCTCAGGAACCGAGAGAGAGCAAGCTCCTGGTCTGCCCCCATTTTATAGTGCAGAAATCAAAACCTTTAATCCAATATACAAACAAGGAAGTTTCTGATACAAAGTCACTTATCTGAGGCATAATGGGATTCCTCATGAGAGTGCACCACCCCACATCAAAAAGGGTGGGAAAGACTTAGTCCTAAAACCAAGCTCCAGGCTACAAGGATCCTGCTTGCCCCCAACCCACCCCCAACACACATTATAATCACGCCCATCCCAAGCAATCACCTGGGCATGGGCTTCCATGTGGGCAGCTCCATCTTTAACAAAGTGAGCATAATATAAATATATTTTATCTGCCCAACAAATGGGTTGAGGAATGTGTGTGTGTGTGTGTGGGGGGGCAAGAAGGCTGGAAAATAGAGAATGCAACATGACAGCAGTGGCCTTGGGACTCAGAGCGATTTATCAGTAGCAGTTAATTCTTTGAGCTACAGAAACCAGATGGCCAGCCTGAGAAGTGGCCTTGACTCCTACAGAAGTCTTGACTGCAAAAAGGTGACTTGAAAGGAACCCCTGTCCCGCTCCAGGGTCTCCTAACAAACAGCTCAGTAGGAACAAGGACCCTTGACGATTATCTGAGAAGGTCCATTAATATAAAAGGACAAAGATGCCTGACCAGGCAGTGGCACAGTGGATAGAGCGTCTGTATAGCCAGGAGCCAAGGCCAGGGCCACCATCACAGCAGCCCGGCTCTTGCAGGTTCGCATTGGATTCGGACAGTCAGTAAAGAAACAGCGGAGCCAAAAACTGATGGGCCATAGTCTTTAATCCTAGCTTGCACCTGGCGGGCAAGTAAAAATACACACTGGGCTCCAAAACCCAGTCACATTCAGTGCTCACAAAGCCACTGACTTATCCGAGTTTCCTAGAATCAAAGGTTTCTAGCTCACCAGACTTATTCACCTCTGTTCCCCATCTCCTTCCTTATCCCAAATACAAACTCTACACAAACTGGCATCTCACTCAGCACTCCGCCATCTTGGCTGCTTCTCCTGGCCTCCTCCACGTGGCCTTTCTCTGCTCTCCTCTGATCTCTCTTCTAATGATAATCTCAGGAACCAAAACGGGCAAGCTCCCGTTCTACCCCTATTTTATAGTGTAGATTCAAAACCCTTAATCCAATATACAAAATAGGGAAGTCTCTAATACAAAGTCACTTTCTGAGGCATGATTGGATTGTACCACCCCATATCAAAAAGGGTAGGAAAGGCTTAATCCCAAAACCAAGCCCCAGGCTACAAGGATTCTGCCTGCCTTTAGCCCACCCCAACACACATTAATATCACCTGGGCGACGGCCTCCTCGTGTCATCTTTAACAAAGTGAGCATAATACATTTTATCTGCCCAACAGCATTGGACTGGGATGCGGAGGACCCAGGTTTGAAACCCTGAGGTTTTAGGCTTGAACGCGGGCTCATCAGGTTTGAGCAAGGCTCACCAGCTTGGGCCCAAGGTCGCTGGCTCGAGCAAGAGGTTACTCGGTCTGCTGAAGGCCCGCGGTCAAGGCACATATGAGAAAGCAATCAATGAACAACTAAGGTGTTGCAACGTGCAACGAAAAACTGATGATTGATGTTTCTCATCTTTCCATTCCTGTCTGTCTGTCCCTGTTTATCCCTCTCTCTGACTCTCTCTCTGTCTCTATGTAAAGCCAGAAGCCAAGGCCAGGGCCAATATCAGAGCAGCCCAGGCCTTGCAGGTTCACATTGGATTCGGACAGTCGGTAAAGAAACAGCGGAGCCAAGAACTGGTGGGCCATAGTCTTTAATTCTAGCTTGCACCCGGCGGGCAAGTAAAAAACTACACACTGGGCTCCAAAACCCAATCACATTCAGTGCTCACAAAGCTACTGATTTATCCGAGTTTCCTAGAATCAAAGGTTTCTAGCTCACCAACCTTATTCTCCTCAGTTCCCCATCTCCTTCCTTATCCCAAATACAAACTCTACACAAACTGGCATCTCACTCAGCACTCCACCATCTTGGCTGCTTCTCCTGGCCTCCTCCACGTGGCCTTTCTCTGCTCTCTGCTGTCTCCTCTAATGATAATCTCAGGAACCAAGAACCCAGTCCCGTTCTGCCCCCATTTTATAGTGTAGCTTCACAACCTTTAATCCAATATACAAAATAGGGAAGTCTCTAATACAAAGTCACTTCTCTGAGGCATGATTGGATTGTACCACCCCACATCAAACAGGGTGGGAAAGGCTTAATCCAAAAACCAAGCCCCAGGCTACAACAATCCTGCCTGCCCCCAACACACATTAATATCACCTGGGTGACGGCCTCCTTGTGTCATCTTTAACAAAGTGAGCGTAATACATTTTATCTGCCCAACACTCTAAAAATAAAATAAAATAAAAAAAATTTTAAAATATATATATATATGGACAAAGGGAGGCACTGATTCTTTGAGGAAGATGCACCTGGGTGGGGTCCTCTCCTTCTTAATCTGGTGCCTGGAATGTCACTCTCCACCCATGACATCAGAATAACAACCACAACTAATGCTAAGACGTCTAAAGATCACTTGAGTCAGTAAAGGTTTGGACTCTTGCTCCTTGGTGGTGATGCTAATCTTGGTTTTTCCCTCCTGGATCTCAAGGCCATCCACGCATTTTGGTTGGTCAAGGAAAGGGGGTGGCAACTTGATATGACCGCCTCACCTCAGATTTAACATCAGAGCCTCGGTGAAGAGACACTGCACAGGGAAAAGGAGGACCTGCTGTCAGCACAACAGGAAGAGGCACCATCTGCAGATGAGAAAGAACCATGACTACATGAGCCCTGAGCACGCGACGTTAGAGAGCCTTGTCCTGTCGGTGTGTTCCTGGCTGAGAAAAACAAGCCCTCGGTTACGGGGATCTAGGACAGACCCGGTGTAGAGGCTGTAAATTGCCAAATCAGACCTAACAAATCCCTTTACCTTGTAAATCTCCAACATAAAGATATTGACCAGAGCAAATCCTGCTGAAAAAGTCAGGATGCAGCAAGTGGAGCCGTTTTTGTTGTAATGTGTCAATTAATTGATTACATTTGCGATCATTTGCAGCACACCCACACATGTGTTCAATGACAAGATTTTGCCTTAGAACTCAATAGAAATAGCATTATATTGAAAAGGAAAGATCTGCTGGGACTGGCTTATAAAAGAGATTGAATTATAAAACATCTTCCATTTAGGTCAAAATATGGCCAGCATTCCTAATGAGACTTGATATGAATTTAAAAAACAAACAAACAAGCAAGCAAACAAACAAACAAAATCCAGTCATCCAAACACCCTATGATGGTTCAAAAAATAAAACCAACTTTCTGGGTTAAATTAGCTGGAAAGACTTTGTATCATCCTTTGATTGAAGAAGGAATTTAGGTAATTTGTGTTAATTGTGTATGCTTTGCCTGGACATAGAAATTTAATAATTGTGAGTCAAATAAGTTTGCAAATATGATGTATATGTTTGCTTGCTTATAGTTTGCATTGGGTGTGAGGGACAGGCTGTAAGCAGGCAGTGTCCTTATAGCCTAAGACTAAGCCTTTCCCACCCTTTTGATACTAAGATCTTCTCAACACTAAGCTTTTCCCCACACCCTTGACTGTTGCATGATGGGGGGTGGTGCACTCTCATGAGGAATCCCATTTATGCCTCAGATGAGTGGCTTTGTATCAGAGACTTCCTTATTTGTATACTGGCTTTAAGGCTTTAATTTCTACACTATAACATAAGGGAGACTAGGGGCTTTCTCTCTGGGTTCCTGAAATTAGCATTGTAGAGGAGAAGCACCAAGATGGTGGAGTGCTGAAGGAGAAGCCAGTTTATGCAGAGTTTGTGCAGAGGGAAGGAATGGGGAACAGAGGTGATACGGCTGGTGAGCTAGAAACCTTTGATTCTAGGAATACTCAGATGAGTCAGTGACTTTGCGAGCCCTGAATGGAAAGGGAAGTGTTTTCCCACTGTGTGTATTTCTCGCCCGCGGCGTGCGAGCCCGTATTAAAGGTAATGGCTCACCAGTTCTTGGCTCCATTGTTTCATTACCGTCTGTTCGAATCAAATGCGAACCTGCATGGGCCAGGCGACTGTGATGGTGGCCGTGGCTACTGGCCTTACAATAATTAAGTTTAAGTTTTCATGGAATAAAGAAAATAAAAGTGTTTATATGTATATATATGTATATATATATATTATATATTTTCTTATTAATTGTTCACTGCTTAAATATGTTCACTTGTGTGTCAGGAGTTAATTTGGTTAGGGCAAATTAGATGCATTTTTTTTTCTCTTAGCAACAGTCTAGCAAACTGGTCCTTAAATTGAGTCTAAAATGTTTTCGAGGCATCCAACCATTTGCAAGAAAAAGTGTCATACTTGTAAGGATTAGAGGAACGTCATAAGAATTGATAAGTATTTGAAATGGGGGAAAGAATGGGAATGAAAAATTCATTATCAGTGCTTTTAATAAAAGTAGCTTTTATTTAATAAAATTTAATAAAATGCATTTTTATTTTTAAAAGGTAAGAAAATGAAAATTTATACAGGCTAAAAATGGAAATGGTTACCATATATTGTAGAAACATTGACAATATTGATAGTTGCTAACATTTATTGAACTCCTATCATATTCCAGGCATATACTGTGGAATTTATAAGCATTATTTTATTAATCCTTGTAATAGTCCTGTGAGGTAATAATATTATTGTTCCACTTGGCAGACAAAGAAACCAAAAAAGCAGAGGGCTAGAAATTTGCTGCGGTCTTACAGCTGGCACCTTGCAGGGTTGAGTTTTATACCTAGTTGACTCCAACACCAGACCTCCTAGTCACAGAACTAAACCTTCTGTCCATACCTCTATCAGTCTGAGCAAAGGATACTATATTTCACGTATTGCTAACTTTGCTAATTATGGAGTCTGTCTAGACAAAAAGGTTTTTCTTGCTGTCTCCCTTATTTTTCAAAATAACATTTTCTTGGCCCTGGCCGGTTGGCTCAGCGGTAGAGCGTCGGCCTGGTGGCGGGGGACCCGGGTTCGATTTCTGGCCAGGGCACATAGGAGAAGCTCCCATTTGCTTCTCCACCCCCCGCCTTCCTCTCTGTCTCTCTCTTCCCCTCCTGCAGCCAAGGCTCCATTGGAGCAAAGATGGCCCGGGCGCTGGGGATGGCTCCTTGGCCTCTGCCCCAGGCGCTAGAGTGGCTCTGGTCGCGGCAGAGTGACACCCCGGAGGGGCAGAGCATCGCCCCTGGTGGGCAGAGCATCGCCCCTGGTGGGTGTGCCGGGTGGATCCCGGTCGGGCGCATGCGGGAGTCTGTCTGACTGTCTCTCCCCGTTTCCAGCTTCAGAAAAATACAAAAGAAAAAAAAAATAACATTTTCTCTTTTATTATAAACGTTTCGCATGATTAAAAGTAAAGGAGGTATAGCCACGTAGGAAGCATCTTCAACAGTATACTTAAAATTAAGGTATTAAAATTAAACTTGCTTATATATCACCACTTTTACTTTTGAGCTTATACTCAACAGAAATCAGCACTACGTCCATCAGAAAACCAGCAAGTTTTTTGGTATACACAAGCACAAAAATGGTGGTAGTGTCTTTATTTGTAATAGCTCCTCATCAGCCTGACCAGGTGGTGGCTCAGGGGATACAGCATCAAACTGGGATATGGACGACCTAGGTTCGAAACCCTGAGGTCGCTGGCTTGAGCGTGGGATCATAGACATGATCCCATGGTTGCTGGCTTGAGCCCAAAGGTCACTGGCTTGAAGCCCAAGGTCTCTTGCTTGAACCCATGATCACTGGCTTGAGCAAGGGGTCATTTGCTCTGCTGTAGCCCCCAAGTCAAAGCACATATGAGAAAGCAATCAATGAACAACTAAGAAGACTAAGGAGCCACAATGAAGAATTGATGCTTTTCATCTCTCTCCTTCCTGTCTGCCCCTATCTGTCCCTTTCTTTATCTCTGTCAAAAAAAAAAAAAAAAAAAAAGAAAGTAAGAAATAACCCTGAAATCCACCAAAAGTAGAATGGGGGGAAGCTCCTGTGTTATGTTCTATACTATGGAAATTCATACCACATGACAAACTACAACTGCACACAATGGCACAGATGGCATGGTGCCAAGTGAGATGCAGACAGAAACACAGGTAATGCATTATTTAATTTATTCGAAGTTCAGTTATGGGCAGAACTAATTTTTTTCTTCTTCATTTTTTCGAAGCTGGAAACAGGGAGGCAGTCAGACAGACTCCCGCATGTGCCCGACCGGGATCCACCCGGCATGCCCACCAGGGGGCGATGCTCTGCCCATCTGGGGCGTTGCTCTGTTGCATCCAGAGCCATTCTAGCACCTGAGGCAGAGGCCACAGAGCCATCCTCAGTGCCCGGGCCATCTTTGCTCCAATAGAGCCTCGCTGCGGGAGGGGAAGAGAGAGACAGAGAGGAAGGAGAGGGGGAGGGGTGGAGAAGCAGATGGGCGCTTCTCCTGTGTGCCCTGTCTGGGAATCGAACCCGGGACTCCTGCACGCCAGGCCGACGCTCTACCGCTGAGCCAACCGACCAGGGCGGGCAGAACTAATTTTTGATGAAAGATATCAGAGTATTGATGGAAGGCACTGACGAGGACTGAGGGGTGCTCAAAGGAGCCTTCTGAGGTGCTGGAAGTGAGTTCTGTCTCAGTGTGGGTGGCAGTGATACGGGCATGCACACACAGAAATTCAACAAGCTGTATGCTCTCCCATCTTTTTTTTTTAATTTTTTTTATTTATTTATTCATTTTTAGAGAGGACAGAGAGAGGGAGAGAGTCAGAGAGAGAGAGAAAGGGGGAGGAGCTGGAAGCATCAACTCCCATATGTGCCTTGACCAGGCAAGCCCAGGTTTTTGAACCGGCGACCTCAGCGTTTAACAAGCTGTATGCTTAAGGTCTGTGCACTTCGCTGGATTTGTTATACCTCAATTTTAAAAAATATTTATCTTTTTTATTGATTGATTTTATTTTTTTCTATATTTTTAAAAGATTTTATTTATTCATTTTAGAGAGAGAGAGAAAGGTAGTGGGGAGAAGGAGTGGGAAGCATAGTTGCTTCTCGTATGTGCCTTGACTGGGCAAGCCTAGGGTCTTGACCCAGCAACCTTAGCGATCCAGGTTGACACTTTATCCACTGCACCACCATAGGCTAGGTCAAGGGCTATTTCTAAATGTTATCTGTCTGTGAGTCTGTTTCTGTTCTGACTTGTTCATTTAATCTTCTTCTTATTATTTTTTTAAAGATTCTACATATAAGTAAAATCATCTGGCATTTGTCTTTCTCTGTTAAACTTATTTCACTCAGCACAATACTCTGTAGCTCCATCCATGTTGTTGCAGATGGCAAGATTTCATTTCTTTTTATGGCTGAGTCACATTCCATTGTGTATATCTTCCTTATCCCTCCATCTATTGAAGAACATTCAGGTTGCTCCCCTATCTTGGCTGTTGTAAGTAGTGCTGCAATAAACATATGGATGTATATGTCTTTTCAATGTAGTGTTTTGGGTTTCTTCAGATAGATACCTAGAAGTGAAATTGCTGGGTCCTTCTTTGTCTCTTTTTATAGCCTTCGTTTTAAAGTCTATTTCTGTCTGGGATAAGTATTGCTAACCAGCTGGGTTTGTTTGTTTGTTTCCATTTTCATGAAATTCTTTTTTCATCCCTTTTCTTTTAGTGGCTGTGTGTCTTTTGATCTGAATTGAGTCTCTTCTAGGCAGCATAGTAAGGGTCTTGTTTTGTTATTCATTCAGCCACCAAATGTCTTTTGTTGTTGTTGTTTTGTTTTTGTTTGTTTTTTTAGAAGAATGTATTACACTATATTGGGGCACTGATCAGGGACCTTATGTGTGATAGCATCTAGCACAGCATTTTTTAAAAAAGATTTTATGCATTGATTTTACAGAAAGAAGAGGGGAGGGGAAGCGAGAAGCATCAACTCACAGTTGGTTCACTTTGGTTGTTAATTGCTTGCTTGTCATAAGTGCCTTGACCCGGGAATTCCAGGGTTTTGAACCAGCAATGTCAGCATCCCAGGTCAAAGCTTTATCTACTGCGCCACCACAGGCCAGGTATGATTGGAGCATTTAATTGCTTTAAAGTAATTGTTGATAAATATGTATTTATTGCCATTTTATTAGTCATGTTTTTTATCTTTAATTTTTTCCTTCTTTTTCTTAAAGAACATTGCATGTAATACTGGTTTGGCAGTGATGAACTCTTTACCTTTTTCTTGTCTGGGAAGCTCTTTAACTGTATTTCAATTCTAAATGATAGCTTTGCTGGGTAGAGTAATTTTAGTTGTAGGTCCTTGCTTTTCATCACTTTGACTATTTTTTGCCAATCCCTCTGGCTGGTCTGCAAAGTTACTGTTAAGATATTAGCTGACAGTCTTATAAGAGCTCCCTTGCAAGTAACTAACTGCTTTTTTTATTACTGCTTTTAAGATTGTCTCTTTGTCTTTAACCTTTTACATTTTAATTATCATGTGACTAGGTGTGAGCCTCTTTGAAGTCATCTTCTTTGAACCCTTTTGAGCTTCCTAGATTTGTATGTCTATTTCCTTTACCAGGTTAGGAAAGTTTTCTGTTATTATTTTTTCAAATAGGTTTTCAATTTCTTGCTCTCTTTCTTCCAACACCCCCATGATGTGAATATTAGTGCCCTTGAAGTTGTCCTAGAGGTTCCTTATACTATCCTCTTTTTCTTTCTTTCTTTCTTTTTTTTTTTTTTGCTGTTCTGATTGGTGGTTTTTTGCTTCCTTAGCTTCCAAATTGTTTGATTCTCTGCTTCATCTACTCTACTGTTGATTCCCTGTAATATCTTCTTTATTTCAGTGATTGTATTCTTAATTTCTGACTGGTTCTTTTTTATGTTCTCTATCTCCATTTTTACATTTTCTCTCTCTTTTTTGAAGTTCTCATTAAGTTCCTCTACTATTACCCTGAGTTCATCCTTTATAACCAGTGTTTTACTTTCCTTTTGGTAGTTTCATTTTTTTTAATTTAAAAAATTTTTGCTGGTTCGTAACCCTGGGCTTGCCTAGTCAAGCACATATGGGAGTTGATGCTTCCAGCTCCTCCCCCCTTCTCCCTCTCTCTGTCTCTCTCTCCTCTCTGTCTCTCTCTCCTCTCTAAAAATGAATAAATAAAATTAAAAAAAATCTGTGCATTTGCCCACACAAAAAAAAAAATTTTATTTTTTTCTAATTACAGTTTACATGTAGTATTCTTTTATATTATTTTTAGGTGTACCATATAGTGGTTAGGCAATCATGTACTTTACATAAAGTGTTCCCCTCATAGTTTCAGTACCTAACTGGAATAACCATACATAGTCACTACAATATTATTATTATTATTAATTTTGTAGTGAGAGAGAAAGAGACAGACAGACAGGGACAGACAGACAGGAACAGACAGATAGGAAGGGAGAGAGATGAGAAGCATCAACTCATAGTTGTGGCACCTTAGTTGTTCATTGATTGCTTTCTCATATGTGCCTGACTGAGGGACTCTAGATGAGCCAGTGATCCCTTGCTCAAGCCGGCAACCTTTGGACTCAAGCCAGCCACCATGGGGGCATGTCTATGATCCCACTCTCAAGCTGGAGACCCCATGCTCAACCTGGTGAGCCTGTACTTGTTGGGGACCGAAAAGGTTTTTGCAGTTTAGATTTTGGGGGACAGAGGTGCAGGGAATTGGCTGTAAGCTGACAGTCTGCCCAACCCCCTACCTCACTTGTTCTGTGAAGCTGTGGTGCTGGATTGTTTACACTACCCCCCATGTCCCCCGGAAAGACTGAAGGCAAGTTTCTTCTATCCTTTGTATGAAGTTAAGATGGTAAAATTTTTGGGTTGCCTTGGAGATATGATCAGAGATCTCACTGATTTGCTAATGGTCCACTTTGCCCTACAAATAAAAGAGGAAGTGGTTTTTGAGCACACTCTATTCTTGCTAGCAGCTTTGCAGAGCCCTCCTGAACCCATCCTTTTATTTCTTTTAGCATATTTTCTTAATTTTGTACTGTTCTCACTCAAGACCTGGAATTACTAGCTGTGCTGGTTCACGGCATGTGCTCAAGCCAGTTACCTTGGGGTTTCAAACTTGGGTCCTCAGCATCCCAGGCTGATGCTCTATCCACTGTGCCACCACCTGGTCAGGCCCTACAATATTGTTAACTATACTTCCTGTGCTGTACTTTACATCCCTGTGACAGTTTTGTAACAACCAATATGTACCTCTCTATCCCTCCACTTTTTTCACCCAGTCCCCCAACCCAACCCCTGGCAACCATCTGTTCTCTGTATCTAAACATCTGTTGTTGTTCATTATAGCCAGTGTTTTGGTCTCTGCATCTGGTAGATTGCTAGACTCCATTTTGTTTAGTTGTTTTTCTGGAGTTTTGGTCTGTTCTTTCATTTGGGACATGTTTCTTTGTCTCCTCACTTTGGTTGCCTCCCTGTGTTTATGTCTATGTATTAGGTAGAGCTGCTATGTTTCCCAGACTTTAGTAGAGTGGCTTATATAGTAGGTGTCCTGTAGGGCTCGGTGACACAGCCTTCCTAATCACACAGGGGGCATACCTGAAGCACCCCTGTGTGGGCTGTGTGCACCCTCCTGTTGTAGTTGTGCTTGATTGCTGTTGGCACATCAATGGGAGGGATTTTCCCCAGGCTGATCAGCTGCAAGGATTGGCTGCAACCACAGTGGAGGATGTACTTGTACAGGCCAATTCGCGGAGTAGGACTCACCTCAGTGGGGTTTAGATACCAACCAAATTCACCTCTTGAGTGTGTCACCTCTTGCAGGCCTGCAAGTCGGATGTGAAGAGGCCTCAGAGAATCACCAAGGCAGGGCCAACAGTGAGAGCCAGGTTGAAAGAAACTCAGATATGGCACCTGCCTGCAGAATCTTTTGGGATATGGCTCAGCATCAGCACTGGTTTCACAGCCAAAAGTTGTGGGGACTTGTCTGCCTGGCACTGGAACCTGGGCTAGGGGGGGTCCTGTAGTGGGGCTGGGACCCCTTACTCCTCTAGAGGAACCTCCGCAGCTGAGATAGTCCTCCTGATTTTTAACCTCCATAGGTGGCTATGGGGCCAGCCCTCCCACACCTCCACCCCTCCTACACTCTTGATGGGGCTTCTTTATATCCTTAGTTATAGGACTTCTGTTCAGATGGATTTCAGGCAGTTCTGAATGATGGTTATTTGTAGTTTAATTGTCATTTTGATGTGATTGTGGGAAGTTCTGAGAATCATGTTTGCTGCCATCTTTTATATTATTTTTAGTGGGCGAGAGAGAGAGAGAGGGAGGGAGAGAGGGACAGACAGGAACAGACAAACAGAAAGGGAGAGAGATGAGAAGCATTGTAGCACTTTAGTTGTTCATTGATTGCTTCTCATATATTCCTTGACAGGGGCTCCAGCTGAGGCAGTGACCCCTTGTTCAAGCCAGTGGCATTGGGCTCAAGCCAGCAACCATGAAGTCATGTCTATGATGACATGCTCAAACCAGCAACTTCGCACTCAAGCTGGTGAGCCAGTGCTCAATCCGGCTACCTCAGGGTTTTGAACCTGGGTCCTCAGCATCCCAGGTCAATGTTCTATCTACTGCAACATCTTAACTGAAAATCTCTACCTCAATTTTTAAAACTGCAGAGATAACCCTTGAAAATAAAGCAAAAGACAAATATCTACTTATTATAGAACTGTACTATTCTATACAGTAGTCCCGAGCCACATGTGAATATTTGATTTTAAGTTTTAATTAAGTAAAATGAAGTAAAATAAAAAATTCCGTTTCTGCTTGACCAGGTGGTGGCGCAGTGGATAGAGCTTCAGACTGGGACACAGAGGACCCAGGTTTGAAACCACGAGGTCACCAGCTTGAGCACAGGTTCATCTGGTTTGAGCAAAGCTCACCAGCTTGAACCCAAGGTCACTGGCTTGAGCAAGGGGTCACTTGCTCTGCTGTAGCCTCCCAATGAAGGCACATATGAGAAAGCAATCAATGAACAACTAAGGTGCTGCAACAAAGAATTGATGCTTCTGATCTCTCTCTTTCTATCTGTTTGTCCTTATCTATCCCTTTCTCTGCCTCTGTCTCTCTCTCTCTGTCTCTAAAACACACACACACAAAACAAAGAAAGAAAGAAAAAATTCAGTTCCTGAATCACACCAGAACATTTCAAGTGCTCAATCATCACAGTTTACAGGTGGCTGCTGAATATGGGACTGCAGCGGCATAGAACATTTTCATCATCACAGATGGTAGCGCTGTCATGGAACACTGAAAAACACGGAAGTGTATAGAAAAACAGCCTATTAGTTACAACATGCCGATCCAACGAAAAACATGGTTAATATTTTATGTTATTCCCTGTCTCTCTAAAAGAATTTTTTTTTTTACTAAATCATGTGTAATGTATGAATGCATTCTTGTCCTAAAGTGATGAAATATTGATACACTGAAACTCCCCCTGACCACCGCCTGCAACCCCAGAGCTCTCCTTGCTGGTCACCACTCTCACCATGGCCACATGTATCTTTTCAGATCACTTTGTGCATGCAATTATACACACACATGTGTTCATATGGAAATAGACAACAATTTAATTAACACCATCTCAGCTCAAGGCTATCTTCTATCTGGTTCAGTTCAGTCTCCCCAAGGGCATGCGGAGGGTGTTACCTCACCATCAACATTCCACCAGGAGTCTAGGGTTCTACTCCTCATCTCAAGCTACTGTGGTCCTGGGATATTGTAAGAGCAAAAATGTCACATGGGCAAGTCAGGAGGCAGGGGGTGGGGGGCGGGGGAACCAAGCACAGTCTCATTGCAGAGCTGACAAGGGCTACTTCCATTGGGTGTTCTCAGAGCAAGGCGTTGGTTGTAAATGAAGAGGAATCTTTATTCCATACTGACTGTAGGGAGCGCGAGCTCGTGCTCCAGGACCAACCTGATGGCAACCAGGCCCAGGTGAAGTCCAAAGGTCTGCAAACATGACACAGCTCACACAAGTGCCTCTCACCTTGGTCTATTGCTGATTGGATGCCACACTTGGAGCAGGGACTCCTTTGTGAGGCTTCCTAGAATCCTCCTAGCACTGATATGATGATTTTCTCTGAGGAACACTACAGAACGCACGGTACAGGCTCCTTCTGACTCCGACCAATACACTTTTCAGTGTTTGCCTTTTGAGTTCAGTTCTTAATTCATTAATTTTTTAAGTTTTCTTTATTTTAAACTGTGCCTTTATAGTTATTACTGTCCTCCTAAGTACTACTTTATAGCAACCCTCAAGTTTGGGCACAAAGTGTTTGCATTGTCATTTAGGTTTTTTTGGGTTTGTTTTTTTTTTTTTTTTTTTATTAAGTTGGAAGCAAGAGGCAGTCAGACAGATTCCCGCATGCACCCAACCGAGATCCACCCGGCACGCCCACCAGGGGGCGATGCTCTGCCCATCTGGGGCGTCGCTCTGTTGCAACCAGAGCCATTCTAGTGCCTGAGGCAGAGGCCATGGAGCCATCCTCAGCACTCGGGCCAACTTTGCTCCAGTGAAGCCTTGTCTGTGGGAGGGGAAGAGAGAGACAGAGAGGAAGGAGAGGGGGAGGGGTGGAGAAACAGATGGGCGCTTCTCCTGTGTGCCCTGGCTAGGAATCAAACCTGGGACTCCCGCATGCCAGACCGACACTCTACCACTGAGCCAACCAGCCAGGGCTGTCATTTAGTTTTAAATATTTTATTTCCATGGGATGTCTTCTTTGGCTCATTAATTATTTTGACATGTACTTTTAAATTTCCAAATGTATTTGGAGTTTTTTTCCTGCAACTTCTGTGGGGTTTTTGTTTGTTTGTTTGTTTTGTTTTGTTTCTTTTTTTACAGAGACAGAGAGAGAGAGAGTCAGAGAGAGGGATAGACAGGGACAGAAAGACAGGAACAAAGAGATGAGAAGCATCAATCATTAGTTTTTCGTTGCGCATTGCGACACCTTAGTTGTTCATTGATTGCTTTCTCATATGTGCCTTGACCACGGGCCTTCAGCAGACCGAGTAACCCCTTGCTCAAGCCAGAGACTTTGGGTCCAAGCTGGTGAGCTTTTACTCAAACCAGATGAGCCTGCGCTCAAGCTGGTGACCTCGGGGTCTCGAACCTGGGTCCTCCGCATCCCAGTCCGATGCTCTATCCACTGCGCCACTGCCTGGTCAGGCTCTGTGGGTCTTTTTAATACTAATTTCATTGCATTTTTGTCCAAGAATATGGACTATATGATGTTGATTATTTGGTAATTATTAATATTTGTTCTGAGGAATAGTATGGAGTTAATTTTTATAAATGTTAGATATGTTTGAAAAGAGTGTTTATTATTGATTGTTGGGTTTATGATTATGTATTCATAATATCAAGGTTGTTAATTTTATTGTTTATCTCTTCTATTTTCTCATCATTTTTTTGTCTGCTTGCTTATTAGTTTCTGAGAAAGGTATGGTAAAAATCTATTGTTGCAGATTTATCAGTTTTTCCTTGTAATTTTGATTATTTTGCTCTGCATATTTTTTATCTAGTCATTAATTTATAATTTTTATTTTTACTAATTTTTAAAATTTCTACTTTCTTTGGGTTTATTTATATTTTTCTTTCTTCTAGGTTCTTGAGTCAAAAACTTAATTAATTTTTAAGCCTTTATTGCCTTTTTTTTTTGAGAGAGAGAGAGAGAGAGTGAGAGAGAAAAACAGGAAAGGAGGTGGGGGAAGAGAGTTGCTTCACTTTTAGTTATTCATTGATTGCTTTTCATATGTCTAGGTGAGGGGACAGGGGAGCCCACGGTGGAGGGCTCAACTCAAACCAGTGACCCCTTGCTCAAGCCAGTGACCTTGGCCTCAAGCCAGCGACCTTTGGGCTTCAAACCAGCAACCTCGGGATCATATCAATGATTCCGTGCTCAAGTCAGTAAGCACATCAAGCCTACACTCAAGCCGGCAACCTCAGGGTTTTGAACCAGGGTCCTCAGCATCCTTGCTGTCACTCAATCTACTGTGCCACTGCCAGTGAAGCAAAACCTTTATTGCTTTTGAGTTAATTCATTGAAGACTATAGATCCTCTGCATATTGTGTTAGATAAATCTTACAAGTTTTACTATGTACTGTGTTTGTTTTTTAAAAATGTTTATATTCCTCCCTGGCAGGGTGAATCAGTAGATAAAGCATCATCCCAGTGCACTGAAGTCACAGGTTTGACCCCCAGTGGGGATACATTTGCAAAGCAATCAATGAATATATAACTAAATGGAACAACTAAATGGAACAACAAGTTCATGATTCTCTCCCTTCCTCTCTGTCTCTCAAATCAATGGAAAATTTTAAAACAAAACCAAAACCAAAAAATGTTTATGTTTCATTATGGGATGATGAAACACTCATGGAGCTGAATAATGGCCATGGTTGCATAATAGTTTGTCCTTATGCCACTGAACTCTATAATCCAAGTGGTTTAAGTGTCATATTAGGTATATTTTACTGCAGTAAAAAAGGTTTGTCATTCCAGTTTGAATTTCCTCTTTAACTCAAGAGTTTTCTTAAATGTATTTTAAACATCTCAAGTGGACAGTTTGGTGGTGGTGGTTGCTGTGGTTTCATTTGGCTATTTTTTTTTTAATCTTAGCTTTACTATATGTGGTTTGTGAAGGTGTTACAGTATGATTTTTGTTATTTTTTGTTTGTTTGTTTTATTAATTTATTTTATGACCTAGGGGAAAACATCATATATGCTTGAAAAAAATATGCCCTTTCTAATTATTGGGTGAAATAGTTTAGGTTGCATTTTACATCAAGCTATTATACTTAATTGTTATCAAACCACCCATATCCCTTCATTTTCTATTTATCTGATTTGGGTGTTTTTTTTTTGTTTTTTTTTTTTTTTTAGTGAGAGAGGGAGAGAGAGACAGAAGGATAGACAGGGACAGACATACATGAAGAGATGAGAAGCATCAACTCACAGTTGCAGCACCTTATTTGTTCATTGATTACTTCTCATACGTGCCTTGATGGGGTTGGGGGGGCTCCAGCCAAGCCAATGACCTCTTGCTCAAGCCAGTGACACTGACATTGGGCTCAAACTAGTGACCTTGGGCTTCAAACCAGCAACCATGGGATCATGTCTATAATCCCACGCTCAAGCCAGTGAGCCCAAGCTCAAGCTGACGACCTTGGGGTTTTGAACCTGAGACCTCAGCATCCCAAGTCGACATTCTATCCACTGCACCATCACCTGCCAGGTGAAAAGAATAAAATCTTGCCCTTTGTGACATGAATAGATCTAGTAGATAAATGAACTAGTCACACAGAGAAAGACAGATTCCATATGATTTCATTTACATGTGGAATCTAAAGAACAAAATAAATGAACAAACAAAACAGAAACAGACTTATAGAAACAAACTGATGGTTGTCAGATGGTAGCGGGCTTGGGAGACTGGGTGGAAAAGATGAAAAGATTAGGAAGCACAAATTGGTCATTACAAAATAGTCACAGGGATGTAAAAGTACAGCATAGGGATATAGTCAATACAATTGTATTAACTATGTATAGCATTAGGTGGATACTTGAAATATCGGGGAGAAGACATCATTAATTATATAAATGTTTAACCACTACACTGCACACTTGGAATTGCTATAAAATACTATTGAATGTCAACTATAATTACGAAAATAATAACAAATGTAGTTCATAGTTCATAGAAATTTCCTGCATAAAAAAAACTTCTTATTGTATTTTTCTTCTCAAGGTTTGCATGTTACACATTTGATGCCCATCTTCTGGCTTTTTTATTTATAAAACAAAGAATATATCTGAACCAATTCTTCTTTTTCTTTGGCTATAGGATGTGCTCTAGGTATCATTAGGTTGAATTTTGCCCACAAAAAATATTGTTTGTAGCCCAGGAAAATATAAAATATAAAGCAATCAAAACCAGCTCAGGACAAGAGCCCCATAGATCTGTCAGTATGTAGGCATGGGAGCAAATGTTTGCTGGAAAATGACAGGGAATGAGGTTGCTCACAGTTGTCTTGGATTTGCCACTCAGCTGACACTTACCATAAGTCCACTTACCAAGTGTCCACCGTTGCCCATAGCTAAACCTCTACTTTGCCTTGGCCACACTTAGGCAAGTTTGTCACTCTCCCACAGGCCCCTAAACTCTGCTCACCCCCAAGCCTGAGCCACACAGAAAAGTGGGATATGTGCCCCTTATCTGCCTCTCCTGGGAAATAGCCTTATTGTCAGACCTCACTGGTATTTCCCCTTGCTTTTTCTTTTCTTTTCTTTTCTTTTCTTTTTTTTAGGTGAGAGGAGGTGTGATAGTGAGGCAGACTCCCACATGTGCCCTGACCAGGACCCACCTGGCAACCCCATCTGGGGCCAATTGCCCAGTACTGAGCTATTTTCAGGGCCTGAGGCTGATGTGCTCCAACAGATCTATCCTCAGTGGCTGGGGCCATATTCGAGCCAATCGAGCCACTGGCTACAGGAGGGGAAGAGGGAGAGAAGGAGATGGGGCAAGATCAGATGGTTGTTTCTCCTGTGTGCCCTGACCAGGAATCGAAGCCAAAACGTCCTTATGCCGGGCAGACGCTCTATCCACTGAGCCACTGCAGGGCCTCCCTTGCTCTTTAAGCTTCCCTTCCACAGAGACTGCTTCTGTTTGCTCTTATCTCCTTGGCCTTGAGAAGGAAGAGACTGAAGACACTTGCAGATTACTGGGGTGGGCATGTGCTCCCTAGTGCTATAGTCTTTCTTTCTGATGAAAGTTCTTCTTCCTGAGTCTAGATTTGTGGTTGACAAGTTATAGACGTTGTTATTGGGGAACAAAAACTTGCATAACATCAGAAACCTGGAAGGGGACCCCAGCAGCAAGAGGAGTGCCCAACACCTTCCTTTCCTAGGGCTTAGACTGCATGTGGAGCATAGTCGATAGGTGTTATGGCTGGAAGGATAGATAAATGGATGGATGGACCGACAGACAAACGAACCAATGGTTGTTCAACACTGCCTTAGAAGCAAGGTTTTCCCTGTGTGCAGCTGTAGCTACCAGGAATTCTAGGAACACATCCTTCTGCCTTGGAAATATGTGTAGTCACAGAGCGGTAGATTTGAAGTTACTTTTCTGAGAGAGCTGCACCATGTCGAAGCAGATCTGGGGAAGTCCTTGCTCCTGGGACAGTCAGTGACTGGGCGAAGACAATAACAAACTGGACATGGTTAATATGACCGTCTCACATGCAACCGATACCCCTGGTTGGAGATGCAAGAATGGCTGCCAGGTGTTTGAGCCCCTGCCAGCCTGCCCCTTGCTTTCCCCATGTTTACCTTCTCTGGCATCTTGCAGCTGGATGTGACATGTGTCTGTCTCAGCAGCGGCCTGACTCACAGGTGACTCAGGCAGGAAGTAGATCTGTCAGTTGGCAGCTCTTGACAAAGCAGGTCAAACTAAAATTTGTTGCCTTTCCCCCAAGCAACTGCTGAGGCGCGTCCCACTCCCCTCCCCACCCTTGGCGGCTGGGCTGGGCCTTCATCTTTACATCACTCTTGAAGGGCTCCGGACTATTTCTGGATCCCATATCTGTCCTCTGACAAGTCCCACACATCTGCTAGCTTCCCCGAGTCTATGACTCTCAGAGGCATGGAAAAATGACATTGTCCAACAGCACTAGCCTCAGGGCCGCCGTGGCAAAAGATGGACTTGTCAAAAGCGGTCTGAGTACACATGAATGATACAGTCACTGATCTTCCTGGTCACTGGTTTTGCAAACACATCCATCTTTAAGCATTTTTTTTTAAATCATCTAGTCATAGTTTATTATTTTTTTACAGGGATAGAGAGAGAGAGAGAGAGAGAGAGTCAGATAGAGGGATAGATAGGGACAGACAGACAGGAACAGAGAGAGATGAGAAACATCAATCATCAGTTTTTTGTTGAGACGCCTTAGTTGTTCATTGATTGCTTTCTCATATGTGCCTTGACCATGGGCCTTCAGCAGACTGAGCAACTCCTTGCTCGAGCTAGTGACCTTGGGTCCAAGCTGGTGAGCTTTTTGCTCAAACCAGATGAGCCCGCACTCAAGCTGGCAACCTCGGGGTCTCAAACCTGGGTCCTTCTGCATCCCAGTCTGACACTCTATTCACTGCGCCACCGCCTGGTCAGGCTCTTTAAGCATTTTCATGGTTTGATTTCAATTTTGATGGGTTTCTCTCTTTCTTTTTTTTTACTTAATTTTTGTTGTTGTTGTTGTTAGCTGATTATTCCTTCTCTGAGCTGTCTGGAATGGCCACCGGCTAGAAACAACATAACCTGGACAGGGAAAGACATTCCCCTCCACTTGTGAGGCAAGCCTGGCTGCTCAGACTGTGGGCAGGGGCTCTCTTTTCTTCTCCCACTGGCCTAGTTTGTAGCTAACCAGTGGTCAGGTGGCCTAGCCCTCTGTGTTACCCAGGAATCTTTCTAACCAGCTGACCTCTGCCTAGTTCAGCCCAATCTGATGGACGACCTTCTGCTCCCTGGACGGCTGAGGGGAGCAGAGTCCCGCCCACGGATAACTGATGACAAAGGCATATCTGATCTGTGTGTCCAAGTTGCTCCCTGGTCTGTGAATACAGGCTGCACCCCAGGAGGCTGCTCACAAGCCCTGCCCCCCAATGCAAAGAATGAGGATATCATGTTGGAGAAATCCTGCCATCGCTCACATTGTCCAACATGCTCCCACTCCCCTTTGTCACGTGTGAGCCTGAGAAGCAGCAATGATGATTAGAGCATCACCTCCTGACTTTCCATCTACACAGTTGATAAATTGTGCATCCATCTAGAAAAGTCACCCTGAAAACCAGCCCTAGTGTGGGGAGGTGACACACTCTTATTTTGTTCCAAGAGATGCGTTTCTGCTATTCTCGCAGTGCGGAGAGAACCTGTTGGGCTGGGAGCAGCCGCCTGGCTTGTGAGGGAGGGACCTACTATTCACCACACAGGGAGGCTGCACCTTACAAGTCCAGCAGGAGACAGGTATTTCTAAATCAATCAGATTTTTTTCTCCCCAAAAAGGACATAAATGTTGAAGTGAACCCAGCAGCCACTAAATTAGCCTGGACACACCACACAAAATAATTTCTGTTATTATATTGTTTCCTTGATTGCTTTATGAAACTAAGCATAGTTACGTTTCCTGGTTTGGAGGATGCAACTAAAATGTTCTGTTGAGAAACAAACTGGAGCAGTTTTGCCACCAGAGCTGTGTCTGTGAGAATGGGGAGAGTAAGGGGAAGAAAAGCAGATGGTTACTTCTCATGTATATCCTAACCAGGAAATGAACCCAAGACATCCACATGCAGAGCCAATACTATCCACCAAGTCAACCAGTCAGTGCCAACTATGATGAATTTATAGATGCAAAAAAACCAACTGACCTATAGCCGGCCTACCAAAACAAGCCTTTAACTACAGAGAGGAAGGACATTTTTGGAGAGGTGGAAATTAATTTCTGCTGGT
This sequence comes from Saccopteryx leptura, assembly GCF_036850995.1. NCBI lineage: Eukaryota > Metazoa > Chordata > Mammalia > Chiroptera > Emballonuridae > Saccopteryx > Saccopteryx leptura. The sequence continues at coordinate 127,743,732 of NC_089508.1, forward strand.
CTAAAAATCTGCTGATGCCAATAAGTAAAATCTCAAGTAATCCAGACTCCAACACTTTTGTTGAGAGGGTACTTAGTATGGCATCATCACTCTGAACTGGCTCTAGAAATCAGTGTGATGTCAGCATTTCAGGAATCAGCGCTGAAAGTTACACTGAATTTTACACAGGTCTCCACTCAATTTTACCACTAAAAGAAGGAAGGGTGTTCTAAGGGCCAGGACAGTAAACATGTCCTACTGCAGCACGGGACAGAAGGAAATGTGTCATCTCTTTTGTTAAATATAGCTTATATCTGTTTAATAAATACTATTATATTTATATTTTTTCTTTTCAGAAGACTTACATTATTGTGTCTTAAGATTATATAATAATCAATGTATGCGATTTAAATATTCGATAGAGTTTAAAATGTTAAAATAAATTGCTACAGTGGAGGATAGAAAGACTATAAAATTATTGTTGTATTTTTCTTACACATATTATATTTTTGATTAAACCTTCTATTGATTAGCACTGATTGCCACTGTTATTTGTGGTTTAGCTTAAATAATGGCATTAATGTAACAGAAAGTAAAGAAGACAGAGAAGCACTTTCATAGAAGTACCTATTTTCATATTTATGTAGTAATATTTTAAAAGGAATAGCATATATGAGTATAATTATTTTCTATTACTTATGGATCTGGGGGTGTCTGGCATGGCACAGCTGTGTCTTGGGTTGCCACTTAGCATAATGTTTCTGAGATTCATACATGTTGTTGTGTCTCTGTAGTTTAATTATTTTTATTGGTGAGTAGTATTCCATAGTATAGATGGATGTAGCAATGATTTTTTTAAGCCACTAGCTGAGTGGACATTCACATTGTTTCTAGTTTTTGATGATTATAAATAATGCTGTTAATAAACATGTAGATACAGGTTTTTGCGTGAACACATGTTTTCATTTTTCTTCAGTAAGTACCCAAGAATGGAACTGACAGGTGGTACCGTAAACCTGTGTTCCACTCGGTGAGAAACCCCTAACCTCTTTTCTGAGTGGCCATACCTTTCGCACCCTCCTAACAATGGGTGCGTTCTTCTGGATCCTAGCTAGCACTTGATAATTTCAATTTAAAAACGTTCTCCTTTTTCAGCCACTCTGATAGATACATAGTGCTCATGTTACAATGCCATGGCAGCTCTGTTGACTGACAGTCACAACTGTCTCAAATGAAACTGAGACAAAAAGGAAACGGGAAAAGGAAAACATCTCCTGTGAAATTGAAGGATGGGAAGGGTGTGGGAAAGCTCCTGGGAAATGTGTGTGACCTTGAACACATTCTGGGTAAAGAACCAACTTTCTGCAGAAGATGAGTTGAAGGGGGCATCTACCAGACTCTCCCCTCTCCTGAAGCTCTCACCCACAGCCTTAAAATTTCTTCAGCAGAAAGGAATTGGGGAGGAGGAGCGAGAGCTCTTGCTCAGAAAGGCCTCTCTCAGCTGATAGCAGCCTGTGAGCTCTAAGAGGGACAGTCTGCTGTCAATCTGTCGCTGCTCCAGCCAGAACCAGGCTCACTGACTGACTCTTGCCTATGGAATGAATGTATGAGTGTCTCTAGTCTAAGTGACTCCCTCTCCCCATCCCGTTGTGAACACTGCCCAGAAACAGTGACCACATTCTGCCAGCCTGGGGGGAAGTCGTTGTTGCTTGCTGCACGTCCGATCTGTGGCCCATCTGTGGTCCTGTTTCCTCACAACCTCACACTATTCAACCCTCTGTTCTTCCCTTCCCATGGCTTCACCTCTGGAGCTGACACAGCCTCGTTAACAACTCCCTCTCTGATCCATCTTGTCTGCAGTGGATGCCAAATTCATAATCATGGTTTCTTACCCAGCCTTGCTCATGCCCAAGTGCTTGTACTGGCTCCTAGACACCCACAAGAGAAAAGCCAATGGGACAGTGACACATTTCTCAGCCTAACCTCAATGCTCCCTGCTCTAGAGTGACAACATAAGCACCTACCTTTTGTGCAGTTGTAAGGAGATGGTATAAATTAAGGGTCTGGCACATAGTAGCTATTTAAAGAATGATAGTCTGACAAGGCAGTAGTGTAGTGGATAGAGTGTCAGACTGGGATGCAGAGGACCCAGGCTTGAAACCCTAAGGTCGCTGGTTTGAGCACGGGCTCATCTGGTTAGAGTGCAGGCTCACCAGCTTGAGCTCAGGGTTACCAGTTTAAGTGTGATATCATAAACACGACTCCATGGTCATTGGCTTGAGCCCAAAGATCGCTGCCTTGAGCCCAAGATCACTGGCTTGTGCAAGGGGTCACTGGCTCGGCTGGAGCCCCCCGGTCAAGGCACATATGAGAAAGCAACCAATAAACAACTAAGGTGCCACAACTATGAGTTGATGCTTCTCATCTCTCTCCTGTCTGTCTGTCCTTGTCTGTCCCCCCACCTTTCTCTGTCTCTCTTGCTTAAAAAAAAAAAAAAAAAAAGAATGATAGATAAGATTTTTGGTAATTTCTGCCTTGAGTAAGAAAAAAAAGAAAGGTTAAAAACAGGGACATATTACCTGACCTGTGGTGGCGCAGTGGATAAAGCATCGACCTGGAATGCTGAGGTTGTTGGTTCGAGGCCCCCAGCTTTCCTGGTCAAGGCACATGTAAGAAGCAACTATGAGTTGATGCTTCCCATTTCCCCTCCCCAAAATCAATAAATAAAATCTTTAAAAAGAAACAAACAGGAATATAATTAAATAATTTTTCTGATCTCATCACAGCCCAAAACTGGAGGATTCTTTCCTAAAAACATCAGAGACAATACCTGGGAGAGACAGGGGTTAGGGTATTGGTGCTGCTGCCTTTAAGCATCCTCACCCTGGCATCTGGGGTACCCCCAGCCTAATGGCTCACATACTTGAGGAGAAGCTAGTCAGCCAAGGTGCTCCACCGAACTGCCTTCTACCCCTCCTTCCCCTAGACAGCCCTCCTCCTTGGAGGTTAGCCTCGCAGGTTAAAAGACCAAGTGAGCAGCAGAAAGCACTGCCAGCTCTTCCTGTCATCTGTCCGTGTACTATAATGCTCCACATCAATGTCCTGGCTGATACCTTCTAAAGCACCAACAATGACAAACAAAGAGGCAAACTCCAGGTTCTTATTAGGCCATGTTACAAAGTCACCGCCCAGTTTCCAACTGTGACGATGAAGCATGGTTACATTGGCAAATTTGACATCACAGACGACCATAGGTCTGGGGAAATTGCTGTGAATCCCATAGCAGGTTAAACAGGTGTGCAGTGGTCAGTCCAATATGATGAGCAACTCAAAGATCTAGAAAAATGGCAGAACCACCTGCTTCTGTCCCGTCAGTTTGGTTTCACTGTACTTAGAACCTCAGAGGACAGCAAAGTCCAGGAATAAACAAGAGGAGAACACAGCCCTGGCTGGTTGGCTCAGCAGTAGGGTGTTGGCCTGGCGTGTGGAAGTCCCAGGTTTGATTCCTGGCCAGGGCACACAGGAGAAGCGCCCATCTGCTTCTCCATCCTTCCTCCTCTCCTTTCTCTCTATCTCTTTCTTGCCCTCTTGCAGCCAAGGCTCCATTGGAGCAAAGTTGCCCGGGTGCTGAGGATGGCTCCATGGCTTCTGCCTCAGGTGCTAGAATGGTTCCAGTTGCAATGGAGCAATGGCCCAGATGGGCAGAGCATCACCCCCTAGTGGGCATGCCAGGTGGATCCCGGTTGGGCACACATAGGAGTCTGTCTCTACCTCCCTGCTTCTCACTTCAGAAAAATACAAAAAAAAAAAAAAAAAAAAAAAAGAGGAGAACACAGAGGGAACATCCTGGGATTCTTTTTCTAGAGATTGAACACATACATACAAATAAAACCTCTCAATGGAAGAAAGAAAGAGAAAGGAAGGAAGGAAGGAAGGAAGGAAGGAAGGAAGGAAGGAAGGGGCACAGTGAAGAACTTGCATTCCCAGTGGGGCAATTGGGGTCACCTCATGGGTGTGCTTTGTGAAGGAGGAAGATAAAGATAAACCAACAGAACATGGTCTTTCCCTAGCTGCTCCCTGAGGGAAAATCCTGAGGTAGGACTAGGCAGGGGGGAACAGAAAAGGCTAATGATAGTGGGAATTCTTCCAAGAAGAAGACCCTCAAAACATCTCCAAAACTATGGACTACTTGGAGTAGCAAGTTCCCTAGCATTGAATGTGTTCTAAGAAGGAACGTAACAATTGAGTACCAGGGAGAGGCATGAAGCTTTGCAGGGGCTCTGTGACAAGATGTCTTGTCATTCTGGGTCCTACAGCTGAGAGGGGCTGGGGGTTTCAAAGGGCTTCAAGCAACAATCAACAAAAGGCACTCATATATCACTAAAGTAAGTCATTAAGGAAAGGGGCTTCTAATACTAGGCAATGTCAACACAGGGAGATGTTGTTATAAAGTGACCAGCGAGTCCCAAAGAGACACCAGAATTCCAGAATTTGAGAGGAGTTTATCCAAAGCAGGCAGCTGGGGCAAAACAAATTCCAAATCATCAGCCTGAGAGACAAGAGTTTTAGGGTTTTATAAGCCACAGCTGGTGCAAAAAGCTATTTCACATAAGCAGAAACTAGCAGTTACTTATCATGTTAGTTCATCTCTACTTTGCAAGCCTTTTCAACCTTTTGCTAACAGTAAATACATCTTGTGGTCTCTATCTTAGTTTGCAAGTTTGCACAGAAACATAAAAATTTTCCAAGTGGGGGCTACAGAAAGCATACAAAATACAAGAAATGGCATATACTTCTGCTACAGTTTTACAATTTCCTGGCACCTTGTCACAATGTATTCAAAGGTAGGTCAGTTCTAGTACAGTTCTGTACTGGGTCCTCCAATAATGTTGCTTCATTGCAGTGTTGATGAGGAGAAAACACCGATCCTTGGACCCTGCCCGGTGGCGCTGCTGTCTGTGTGGAATTGGCGTGTTCCCCTCATGTTTTCATGGGTTCCCTCCCACATCACAAAGCTGTGTGTGCACATGAGATGAACTGGTGTGCCTCCATTATCCCAGTCTGAGTGAGTGCAGAAGAGGGTCCTGTCCTGGGCAGGGCCTGCCTGGTGTCCTGCACTGCCAGGAGAGGCTCCAGCACCCCTCACCTTTGAACTGGAATGAGTTGGAAAATCATTCTCATTTATATTCATCTTTCTTAAACATGTGTATAGTTCATGTTTATATCAATGTTTAGTATTAGAGGGGTTTGGGGTCTTTATTTAAAAGTCTGGTGATATTTTGTGACCAGAAATATGCCATCAGAACCTTATTCTTATTTATGTCAGCCTGAGGCAAAATTAGTTTTCTTATATGTATGCCATTTTGATTAAAATCACCATTTGCAAGAACCCATTGGTGATGTTCAGTGAAGACTTTGTATATTTGGAGAAGGCACGTTATTCTTTAACAGTAAGACTAAAGAAAGCAATTAGAAACTTCAGGAAGATCGGAAGCCATACAAAGAAGCTGTTACCCAACTATAAAGCAAACAGAATATGTCTCATGACTTTAAGCAGCTGATGGAGCCCCAAGAAAAAGGAAAGCATAGGACCTCGATATGTTTCTAGACACCCTGGAAGTGGCCTAGGCATCATTTCATTATACCTTCAAAACAGTATATAAATATGATCTTCTTAAAATTTTTTTTAAATTTATAGATTTTAGAGACAGAAGAAGGGAGAGACAGAAACATCAATCTATTCCTATATGTGTCCTGACCAAAACTCAAACCTACAATCTTTTTTATATGTGCGTATTGGGTTGATGCTCCAATTAACCAAGCCACCTGGCTGAGGTTATCTTACTGTCTTTTATAATGTTAAAGTAAGACTATTATAGACAACAGTGTAAAATTTTGCATCTTCTATAGGAGGAAGTAGATAAATTGAATCTCCACTATGTAGAGTGAGAAGTCAGGTGTACTTACTTAGAGCTCAAATGTAACCAAGAGAAGAACCAAGAATATTGTAACTAGCAAAACCCAGGCAGAGTAAAGGGTGGGAAGAATGGAATAGGTGAGTAAAACTTTATTTTTTCATAGGAGTGTTCATTTCCTGGGGTTGCAAGAAACCGGGTGACTTCAACCACAGAATTATTGTCACACAGTTCTGGAGCCTGGAGGTATGAGATCAGGGTGTCGACATGGATGGTCCCTTCTAAGGCTATGGCAGAGGCTCTGCCCTTCTCCCCAGGGCTGGCGGTTGCCCACAGACTTGGGTGGTGTTCTCCTTGCAGATGTGCCACTCCAATATCTGTATCTTCACAAATCATGTGCTCCTCTGTGTTCTTTTTTGATGAGATCACCAATTCTATTAAGTTAGGGCCCACCCTAATGACTTCATTTTAACTTGATTACCGCTTTAAAGATGATGATATTGCCAAATAAGATCTCATTCTGCGGTACTGGAGGTTAGGACATGAGCACATCTCCTTGGAGAGAATACAATTCAACCCATAAAAAAGTCATTAGATGTTGTCTGAAATTTCTGTATTAAGACAAGAGAGTCTATGCATATAATTGGGGACCTATGCAGGTCAGTGTTGCTTTAATCCAGGTGAGGGGCCCCTGCCCTGACCCCTGTGCATTATAGGACTCTCCCTTGACCCTCCTCTGGCTTAGAGTTACCAGATTTGGAAATTTCAGATAAACAATGAGTAGGGTTTATTTTTGTTTTGTTTTTAGCACAAATATGTCCATTGTAATATTTGGGACATACTTATACTAAAAAATTATTATTTGTCTGAACAGATTTAACTGGGTGTTCCATATTTTATCTGGCAATCCTACTCTGGCCATGCCTTTCCAAGGGGAACTTTCCCCTAAAGCCTGCATCCCCATTTCTGGACCAAGCTTCTAGGATCTGAGACCCTGGCATCCTCTGCTCAAATAGAATGGCCAGAGCCTGCTTCCAGGTCCTGTGTAAGTCTTTTCACCCTGACCACTCTTCCACAGGGAGGACCCCTCCAGACCAAGTCAGTGTGAGGGAGGTGGCTCATGCAGACAGAACTTGAGTGTGAAGCCTGGTGTGTCTACCTAGGTATGCACAGCCCCTCTCGAGGGGTGGGGAGAGAAATAGGACAACTGCCAAACTGCAAGTCTGGCTCTATCTACCTGGCTAGTCCTGGTGAAGGACTCAGAGGAGTCCAGGAATTCTCAGTTTGAATTTGGCCTTCAAGTGGTTAGGAAAGCGCAATTGTCAAGGTAGGAAAATAGAATATACTACGTAGTTGGTAGGATTTATAACTTTTACATACATAGACATATGGTATGTATGCCTCTACATGTACCTCCCCCTAGGCCTTGCACATGTTATAGGCAGGACTGACATGTGTGACTACAGTGGAACTAAAAACAGTAACCATTCCAAGTTGTTGCCTCTGGGGAATGGATGGAGGGAAGGAAAGACGGGGACAGAGAACTGCAGCACTTTGTTATAAAATTGTCAGTCTGTTTTATCATTTGCATTCTTTGCTTTTTTATGAAAATTGAATTCCCAACTTCTCTGTCACATCTCCCAGTACTGAGTTCTCACTTCCCTTGACCCTCGACCCTTGACCCTTGACCCTCTTGACCCTCAGAGCTGTGAAGCATCCTGCCCCACCTGGGCGTCCTGTACAGAGGCTTCTGCAGCCAGTGCCCCACCCTTGAGCATGCTGGCTGCCTGTCTGCCCTGAAAGGTTGCCTTGAACTGAAGCCAGCATGATCATGTGTCCTGGCTCTCCCCATTGTCAGCAGCCTTCCCCCCCCCCCCCTTCATCTCCAATGGGTGTTTGCATCCCTTGTCACGCACTGAGGTTTGGGAGAGCCTGGAGGCCAGCCTGCCTCCTCTTCCTGGCAGTGGGTGTGCCGCGGCAGTGGTGGCGGCATTCCACGGAAATGTGTTGCAGCCTGACCTGTGCTGAGCCACATGTGTCTGCGGTCCTGACCCTCCCCCTGGCCGACCCCACCTTTGCACCTTTGTTCTCCTCACAGCTCAGTCTCTGCCCCTTCCTCTCTCTCTGCCCCATCTCCCTGTTTCTCCTTGTGAAGCCAGTGTCCATGGCCACTATCACAGCTGCCTGGCCCATGCAGGTTCGCATTGGATTCGAACAGACGATAATGAAACAATGGAGCCAAAAATTGGTGGGCCATCATCTTTAATCCAATATACAAAATAGGGAAGTTTCTAATACAAAGTCATTTATCTGAGGCATGCTGGGATTGTACCACCCCACATCAAAAAGGGTGGGAAAGGCTTAGTACTAAAACCAAGCCCCGGGCTACAAGGATCCTGCCTGCCCACACCCCGCCCCCAACACACATTAATATCACCTGGGTGACAGGCTTCCATGTGGGTAGCGCCATCTTTAACAAAGTAAGCATAATATATTTTATCTGCCCAACAATCCACCTCTATGCCCACTTTACTACCCACAATCTATACCACTAGCATCCCTATACAAGGAAATTAGCACATTACACAAATTACAACAGCACAAATCATACAGTTTCAACAATTACAAAGTCTCTGAGCACTTAGCCCAAAGCACAAAATGTCGTTGGCCTTCTTTCTAGCCATGGGAAAAGCTTCCCAGGGCAGGGGAGTGCTTTCAGCAAAGCCGCCCCCCATCCCCATCAGGGTATTTCACATTGTCCAAAATCTGTAAGTCCATCCAACAAAGGAGTCAGTGCCCACTCCGGTCGTAGTCCAGGAATCAGTCCACGCACATGGGGCATAAGCCACCCCCCTCATTCCTGCCATCCTGGCAGGTCTTACACTGTCCCAAAGAGGGGCATGTGGCAATGGCAGTCAGCATTTCCATCTGTGCTCTGGAGAGCATGATGGCATCCAGCCCTATGTTCCCAAATCGCAGACCTACCAGGGACATAGCAAGTATTCCTTGCTGCTGGGCTCTCAACTTCTGGAGACTGCGGATTGCAACTCCAGCCCAATTCTCCTCATCCTCCAAAGAGGAACTGAAAACACCAGCTCCCATTGCCGGGCTCGATCCCTGGGCTGCCACAGCCTTCTGCTCCGCAGACCTTGCAGCTCTGGACTCAGCCTCAGCTTCAGCCTCAGCCTCAGCCCCAGCCTCCTGCCGCTGCTGGCTCTCCACAACGTCCAGGGCAATCTGCAACTCACGAACCTGTGAATCCTCCTCCAGCAGGTACTCCTTTTCCAGGCGAATCTTGCAAACCTGGTCAGCCTCCTCCTCCAGTGCTTCCTCCAGCTCCAGGGTCAGCATCTGTTTCTCCCACATTTGCTTCAGCTCCTTCCACTGCTCGATTTGCAGGTCCCAGGCAGCCTCTTCCACAGAGCTTTGTTTCCTCACCCATGGCTGTAAAAGTCAGCCAGCCTATGGTCCCCAAAAGGACAGCCATGGGGAACCATAACAGCAGCCAGTCCTCTACTCTACCACTCAAAGGTGGTGATGGCTCCTTGTCAATCTGTATCGAATCCTGCCGACTATGCCAATAAAGCCAGTATCCACGGCCACTATCACAGCCGCCTGGCCCATGCAGGTTCGCATTGAATTCGGATGGTAATGAAACAACGGAGCCAAAAACTGGTGGGCCATCATCTTTAATCCTAGCTTGCACCTGGCGGGCAAGTAAAAACACACTCTGGGCTCCAAAATCCACTCACATTCAGTGCTCACAAAGCTACTGACTTATCCGAGTCTCCTAGAATCAAAGGTTTCTAGCTCACCAGACTTATTCACCTCTGTTCCCCATCTCCTTCCTTCTCCCTGCACAAACTCTGCACAAACTGGCTTCTCACTCAACATTCCACCATCCTGGCTGCTTCTCCTGGCCTCCTGCTCTCTGCTCTCTCCTCTAATGCTAATAATCCCAGGAACTGAGAGAGCAAGCTCCCGTTCTGCCCCCATTTTATAGTGCAGAGATCAAAACCTTTAATCCAATATACAAAATAGGGAAGTCTCTAATACAATTATTCCAAGAGGCTGTGTGGAGGGAATTAGGGACTAGGATTGAGACCAGTCTGCCCCTCCCCCCAGCCACGGCGGGCCACATCCCAGTGACCCTGTCTCTTTCCTCTGGAGCCCGTGTCAGGTCCATTAGACCCTCTTTCTCCACCACCTTTTCTGAGTCTTGCTTCCTTGCTCCACCTCCAGTCTAACCCTGACAGTTAGAGACCTCCAGTTCCCCTCTTTTTCTCTCCCTCCTTTTCTCCCAGGGCTGTCTCTCATTTTCTCTCCAGTTCTCTCTCTGCTGAACTCTGTCCCTCTTACTCTATTCTCTCTCTCTCTCTCTCTCTCTCTCTCTCTCCCTGCAGGATCCTTCTCTACTTTCCAGGGAAAGCTGACATGGCCTGCAGCCACCCCCCCCTCAGGGGGCCTCTTTGGGGTGGGAGTCAGCTGAGAGGTAGCAGCTGGAGAGGGATTGGATGCCACCAGGGTGGGAGGGGGCAGTGTGAGGAATGGGAGGAGCAAGAGCTAGGTGAGCCTCTCTGGGAGGGAGGGAGGGAAGGAAGGCTGAGGAAGGAGAAGCAAGAAAGGAAAGCTCTGTGGGAAAAGTCAGCGTAAGCACCACCTACCTCCCCTGACAGGGTGACCAAACATCTGGGTTTGACCAGGACTGCTGGATTTTACAGTGGCAAGTCCCGCATCCCGGAAAACCCTGCAGTCCTAGGCAAACCTGGACAGTCGGTCACTCTACTTGAGGCCCACAGGTGCCTCAAGCTGGCAGAGGTCGCAGAAGGGGCTTCCAGACCTGATCCCTTCCCCCTCCCCCAATTCTCCCACCAGTGGATATGGGACTGCTGAGGGCCCAGGAATGGTGGGGTGGCCCCTAGGCCCCCATCTGTGGTCTGAGGAATCCACGACTCAGCAGTGCCCCCATCTCTTGGCTGGGGGCAGGGAGTGGCAGCCCGCAGGGAACACCTGGGCCGAGAGGAGGGAGGGGAGTTGGCCTGTCTTGTCTCCTTCCCTGCTTGCACCATCTCCTGTGGGCAGCCTTTCAAGGGGAACTTCCAGTATATGAGAGCACACAGGCTCTGTGGGAGGCAGTAAGCCCCATCCTTGGAGGTGGGCACAGCCACTCCTCAGACTCAGCAGGAGGTGGCCCTGTGTGCCCCACTGTGACATGCCACCTGCCACATCCAATAGTTCTCAGCTGAGGCCCCTGGGCCCTGGTGGCCCTTGCCCTGTTGTCCTTTCTGGTGGAGGTGGGGCATGGCTGCAGCCTCGGGCAGCAGTGGGATTTGAACAGACGAGGAAGAACTGTCAGTGACCCATGTGTACAGAATCAGTTCTGCCTGGATGAGCAGGTCCCTCTCTGTCCTCCTGCCCTTGGGCCCCTGTGGCTGCCCAGGTGGGATTGTGAGAGCAGCCATCAAGGTTCTGAGGGTGGGTAGGGGGGCACAAAGGCTCCCTCTCCCAGGAAGGCTAGTAACACACTCATCCACCCAACAGAGTGGGCCTCCCAAATTGTGTGAAATATTTTTAAAATGTCCCATCCTAAGGAATCACATAACCTTGGGCATGTCCCTACATGTAAAATGAGGATACAGAAAAGATGACCTTTAAAGTGCTTTCATTTCTGGCATCTGATGCCCATCCAACCCACCCGTCCATTGAATTAAGAGACATTCATTGAGGCCTTGGCTGGGTTGCTCAGTGGATAAAGCATCATCCTGGTGCACCGAGGTCACAGGTTCGATCCCTGGTCAAGGCACTAACGAGAAGCAATCAATAAATACACAACTACATGGAATAACTAAGTGGAACAATAAGTTGATGCTTCTATCTATCTATCTCAATCAATAGAAAACTTTTAAAGAGAGAGAGAGAGATTTATTGAGCATCTTCTCTGTGCCAGGGATTAACAACAACTATGAGGACAAGATGTCTGCCTTCAACAGGCTTCCTGTCACATAGAGGGGTCTCACATTAAATGCACAGGACTAAATCTCCACTGAGTGACTTAACTGTGGAAACCTCTGATAGGAAACATGTAGTCCCAAACAAGCAAGCAAACGGGAAAAAAAATGCAACTTGAAGGAAACAGACAATATCTATAGAAAGAAACTTTAAAAACAGTAATAAAAGGGCTTTTGTTCTCCCCCCCAAAATAAAAAATATTTATCTGTGAAATGAGAACGGATGCAATATATTTTATTTTATTTTTAAATGAACTCAACTGACCGCACAATATGGTTTAAAGAAAGCATTCAGCACAGAAAAAGGAATCTTTGAAATTTAAAATGGATAGAGCAGAAATCCAAAGGTCTGTTAGACAGATGGAGTGATAACATTGAGGAGGACACCCAGGATAAGGGACAAAAAGAAAAACCCCAGGTACCGTGCACAGAATCAATGTCAGAGAGCTGGGGACCCCTCCACTCCAGCACTGTGGGCAACATTCCCACAATGGCATTAAAGGGAGGGCCCCCTTTAAAATTCTGGGTGAGAAAAGATCTCCATCAAGAATTCTATACCCAGTCAGACTATTAATCATGATTCAGAACAGAATGAAAAGTTTCAGACATGCAGAATCTCAAAACATGTATCCCCCGTGCACTGTTTCTGGACGCTGTTTGGGACAATGGGACTGCAGAGATGTCAATGTAAGCAAAAGCAGCTCCGTCTCTGCGTCCAGAATTCCACTTCATTTTGAAGTTTCACACTGGACCTTTGTCCTTAGCAAGCACAGGAAAGCCTTCTAGTTGAGGGTGCTTTGTATTCCTTAAAATGTCACCATGCGTATTTTTATTAGTCATGGCAAGCCAGAATGGCATGACAACCAAGATAGAGTATCAAACTACTATGAGTATCTATTATAAACCATCGTCTATCACAAGACCTCTGGGAGGAGTGGCCCCTGGCACTACTGCAGTCTGCATCCCCTTGTCCTATCAGTCATAAGTACCCAAGTTATGCTGTACAAAACATACAGTTACAGGGTCTGGAGGGGAGAACAGTCTGCACATAGTGCTGGGTCGTCTGCTCCGCTCCACTCCTACCCAGTCTTCCCGTAAGTAAATTACTCTGCAAAGAATTTTGTTATGTCCTGGGAAGTTGCCAGCTTCACTTTTTGGCTCGAAAGCACCTTCTCATTATGGTGGCTGGTAGTCCTTTGTGTCACTGTCAGACAGGTGTGTTCTGTCAAAATGAGTGAGTTAACGAGGGGAAGATGTGGGATCCAGAAGCAAGAGATCCCACCCAAGAAGTGACAGGGAGCCTCAGTAATGGAGGGCCATCCTTGTGGGCCTGTGGCACCATGGGCCTCTAAAGACATGGAACCAAACACGTCAGAAAGCCCAGGGAGAGAGCTCTTTCAGAAGACAGTACTGATGGAGGACCCGTTTGCGCACCTGCGTCCAGAGGAGCCTCACCCAACCAGGGGAAGCTCGGATTTATTAGTGAGAAGTATTAAAAGAAAAAAAAAAAAAAAGGGAACCTAATCCCCCACCCCCACCCCATACACACACCAAGAAAAAGATAAGTAGTAAGTCCAGGAGAAAACAAGAGCTGTCAAAAATACAAGAAGGTCTGCGAGAGTAATTAATGGGGGAATCCACTGTAGCCCTGGTGATATCAGAAAAGATATGCTCTGAGGAGGTGATGTGCAACGGAAGCCCAAAATGCCAAAGAGAACCAGCAGCAGCAGGAAGGCTGAGGTCTGGGGAGGATCTCTGCATTTTGAAACCCTGGTGTGTTTTAGAGGACAGGGCTGGGTCGAGACTGGGAGCTCCCCAGAGCACCTGGGAGGTGGCATATGGGCTGTGTAGAAGCAGGGTGAAGCCCCCCTTTGCCGGGAAGCCCTCCCTGACTGGCATGAAGTTGCTGATCTCTTGAATTCTGGATGCCTGTACTTCCAGCTTCTTGTTGACCCAACAAATTTAGGATCTTCCCTAAATTTTCTAGCATGATAATGATGATACTAGAGACATGGCTTCACCTGCAGTGGGAGGGAGCTCAGTTAGAGCTCTGAGAATAGCTTTGCATCAGACCAGGGTGTCCTGCAGGGCTTCTGTGGCCTTCCTCTGTGGTGGGGGAGTGAGGATGTAATCAGCTGTGGTGGGGACTCCCAGGAGGATGTCCCAAGCCAAAGATCACACCTGTCTATCCTGGCCCTGCCAAGAGGGTAATTCTGTTGTGAGCAGAATTCAGCCAGGCGTACAGACAGAAGGAAAGGAAGCTTGGGGGAGGGAGATGGAGGGGACATGAGTAGACCTGTGCTGTGGGGGGCAAACATATCTCCTCTAGAAAGTTTTCAGGGGTCTAGAAAACTTTTGGGCACCTCTTCCAGCTCTCTGGTTTGGGGCCTCTTTCTCCCCCTCATTTCCTCTCCCCTGGGACTCCTGTTGGGGGAAAAGGGTCAGATAGTCTCACACTGAAGGCATGTACCCCTTCCACACAGGTAGTGTGGGGACAGTGGAGCTCCGGGAGCAATGCTCCCTACCCCGGCATGCAACACCCACAGACAGTGGCACTCCAGGCACAGTGGGAGGCCACAGAGAGAACATTCCAGAAGGAGCCAAAGTCTTCAACCTCACCTCTGTCTGCCACGTGGGCAGTCCTGGGTGATGGACCCACCTCTGTGAGGCTGGATGTCTCATAATCCTAGCAAAGGAAACAAGCCCAGCTATTTCTTGTCCCAAGCTTTCTGCTACTGGGTAGGAGCACAATCGCCTCCCAGTCTGCCACCTTGAGCCCACCCACCTGCCCAGTACAGTGTGGAGTCAGGGCTGGAACTTGGGGCCTCCCCAGGTAGCAGCACGAGTTTAGGGCAGCCCAGTGCAGAGCCAGCAGGCTGGCCTGACAGAGTGGGGGGAGGGGGAGAGGAGGACATGTTGTCTTTTCTTATAAAAACAGGCCTCACATTTTGGCTTCTCACAGAAGCCTTGGAGGCCCGTGGGTGTTTCCTACACTTTGGCCTCCTCAGCTTTTCATTGAGACACACCCTTCACCCAAACAGACACACAGATGTAGAGATACATACTCCTACACACAAGCGTGTGCACACTCACACACACACGCCCAAATACAGACAAACTCTCTCTCTCTCTCTCTCTCTCTCTCTCTCTCTCTCACACACACACACACACACACACACACACACACACAAACCACACAAAGACAGTCTCATACCTACTCAAACACACACATGCACACTCAAACATTCTCAAACACACACAGTCTCACACACACACAAACTCATTGCCACACATCTGTGCACATGTAAGTATAAGCATAATCACACATTGGCCCCAGCTTAGAGAATTTTTTCTTGTTGGAAGTGAGGTTAGGGGGTCTCCTACCTTTCTTGAGATTCGATTTCTTATCCTTCCTACCACACAAACCCTTCTGCCCTATTTTTTCTTGGGTCCTATCCAGCTAGTGCTGTGCCTTTAAGGAAGTTGAAGCTGCTAAAAGTGAGAGAGAAAAAGAGAGAGAAAAGTAAAAAAATTTGGCATCTTCCCCTCAAGTTTCTGGTGTCACTTAAGAAACACAGTCCCCGTGGCTGGAGAGAAGCAGTTGTTTGGTGGGAGGAGGCAGAGCACAGCCTCCTCTCCACAGCTGGCCCCAGGCACCCTCGAGGAAGGGCAGGCTCAGGGAGTGCAGGGGCCAGGCTGCCCCTTCCTCCAGCAACATCCCCTTCCCTTGGGCGCCCTTGGCCGGGCAGACTGCCCTGGGCTAACTCAGGCTTTTGTGCTTTCTGGGTCGATCTTAGGAGAGGCTTCGTTGGACTGAGAAAGAGCTCTTTGAAGGTAAGCCAGCAGAAGGAGGGCTCTGAGGGCCAGTGGGAGGAGGGGAGGCTTGCTGAGCCCAGGGCCTCCTGGGACACTTTCCTGGTGAGTAGAGGTGCTTAGGACAAACCCTTGTTTGGGCCTGTACAGGGGACATCTGGCCCTCCAACAACTGCAGTCCCAGAAATCCCAGCAGCGTGTAGGCCGAGCCTCTGGCCTCACCCACGCCAGCTGAGAGTTCCTGGCAGGGTTTATTTAGGCAACTGCCTCATGTAGTTTGAACAGAACAGGACAAGGGGGTGACTCTGTAGAAAGGGTCTGGTGTCTGCTGTGGTCACTGCTGGCAGGAGCGGGAGGGGTGTGCAGGGCAGGTGGAGGTGGTGTGCAGGGCACAAGGGCCTTGTCTGGGCCAGGGCACAGCGACCTATTGGGGGCTCTGGTGGGAGGGACTGTGGCCAGGATGTGGGACGTCAGGAGGGAGGCTCTACTGAGTGCTGGGGGAAGGGGAGGCTGGAAAAAGATTCCGAGTCATAAAGTCAGGTAGGAGCCAGCCCAGGCAGGGAGAGCTCCCACTTGGAGGAGGAGCTGGGGTTCTCTCCCATCCTGTCTTTACCTCTCCAGGCTGCATGACCTTGGGCAAGTCCTGGCCCTTCTTGGGCCTCAGTTTCCTGTTCTGTAGAATAGGGGTGGTGGGCTATTGGTGTTGGGTCTCAGCTGGACTTACATGGGGAAGGGCCTTCTGACAGGGAAGAACTCTGGATGGGGGTCCTGACTGGGACGCCTGCCTCCCATGGCCTTGGAGTCACCTGGGTGACATGTCTTTCTCCGCAGGAAGTAGAAATGCAGGAACTGTGTCTGCTGTGCTGGGCGGTCCTCCTGGGCCTGGGGCTGGCCTGTCCTGAGCCTTGTGACTGCGGCCAGAAGTACGGCTTCCAGATCGCCGACTGTGCCTACCGTGATCTAGAGGCTGTGCCGCCTGGCTTCCCAGCCAACGTAACCACGTTGAGCCTTTCAGCTAACCGGTTGCCCAGCTTGCCAGAAGGAGCCTTCCGGGAGGTGCCCCTGCTGCAGTCACTGTGGCTGGCACACAATGAGATCCGCACGGTGGCTGCTGGCGCATTGGCCTCCCTGGGCCACCTTAAGAGCCTGGACCTTAGCCACAACCTTATCTCTGACTTTTCCTGGAGGGACCTGCACAACCTCAGTGCCCTCCAATTGCTCAAGATGGACAGCAACGAGTTGACCTTCATCCCCCAGGACGCCTTCCGCAGCCTCCATGCGCTGCGCTCACTGCAGCTCAATCACAACCGTTTACACACACTGGCCGAGGGTACCTTTGCTCCGCTCACTGCACTGTCCCACCTGCAGCTCAATGACAACCCTTTTGACTGCACCTGTGGCATCATGTGGTTCAAGACATGGGCCCTGACCACAGCCGTGTCCATCCCAGAGCAGGACAACATCACCTGCACGTCACCCCATGTGCTGAGGGGCACATTGCTGACCCGCCTGCTGCCACTGCCCTGCTCGGCGCCCTTGGTGCAGCTCACATACCAGCCCAGCCAGGATGGTGCGGAGCTCCGGCCAGGCTTTGTGCTGGCACTCCACTGTGATGCAGAGGGCCAGCCGGCTCCCCAGCTGCACTGGCACATCCAGACGCCTGGAGGCATGGTGGAGATCGCCAGCCCTAACGTGGGCACTGATGGGCGTGCCCTGCCCGGTACCCTTACAGCCAGCAGCCGGCTGCGCTTCCAGGCATTTGCCAATGGCAGCCTGCTCATCCCTGACTTCAGCAAGCTGGAGGAAGGTACCTACAGCTGCCTGGCCACCAATGAGCTGGGCAGTGCAGAGAGCTCAGTGAACGTGGCGCTGGCTACGCCGGGCGAGGGTGGCGAGGATGTGCTAGGGCGTAGGTTCCGTGGCAAAGCAGCAGAGGGGAAGGGCTGCTACACAGTCAACAATGAGGTGCAGCCTTCGGGTCCCGAGGACAACGTGGTCATCATCTACCTCAGCCGCACTGGGGTCCAGGAGGCTGCAGCAGCGGGTAAAGGGGTCTCTGGGCAGCAGCTACAAGGCCTGCTCCTGCTGGGCCAGAGCCTCCTCCTCTTCCTCTTCACTTCCTTCTAGCCCCGCCCCCACCCAGCTGGGCTGGAGAAGCCCCAGGGCCTCCCTCTGACTATGTGGATGTCCCTGCAGGGGTCTGGGGTTAGCAACTCCCAAGGTCCATGTTTGGTGGGGACATCACATCTTCCTACCTCCCCTTCCAACCTTTTCTAGAACATTCTCCACCTCGACTTCTAGACTTGCTCAAAGTTAGTGACTAAGACAGAATATGACCCCCTAACTCACCACCTTTGATGCTCCTTGCTGCTAACCACACGGCCAGTGCTCCCCTAGGCGGGCAGCATGCTAACAGGGTATCACCCTATGCAACTGGGCAAAGCCTCACAGATGGAATCCAGGCACTGGGACTGACCAGCTGGTGAAGGCTGGGGGCTTGGGTCTTGGCAGGAAGGTAGCCTGAAGCAGACAGGACACAGGAGACTGGAGCAGGATGTCGGGGCACTGGCCAGTGTGGCTCTGAGGCTCTTAGTGATCTGCTTGAGCTCCAGCTGCCAGGCGGCTTTCTCTGATGACTTGGGGGCTCCGGGTCTCTGCCCTTGTCTTAGAAAGGCCTGGAGGATCTGGGGTGGCCTTTCTCTCCTCACCCTTCCTCCCTCAGCCTGTGCCCCTTCAGCCTGGACACCTGCCCCTCTTGTCTCTCCACGTCTGTGTCTGTAGCCTGCTCTCCGAGGAGGCCAACCAGCCTGGGGGCAGCAGAGAAATAAACAGCATTTCCAATGCTCCCCTGTGTCTGCCTGGAGTTTTGTCTGGTGTAGAAGCCCCTGTGGGGAGGGGGGTAGACGGCCAGCCTGCCTATCTACATGGGATGGGGCCATGAGGCACACAGACTATGAGGCACACAGACAGGGTAGCCCAGAGAGGCTGGGCCTCCAGCTGAGCTGAGATGAAGAGGTCCCTCCTCCCTAAATTAGCCCATGAGACCGATGGGGGAGCTAGGCTGACAGCCTTCCCAGAGGCTTCACTGGGCCCCTGAGTGGGGCTTTCTGCCAGTAGGGGTCTGAGGGGCCACTACAGAGAGGCAGGGAACTCAAGCACCTGGGTGGTGGCCCCTCCTCCTGGTCCTGTCCAAGAAAGAGATGTCAGGGAATATAGACGGGGAGACAGGACGGGAATATAGAAGAGGAACAGGCAAAGTAAGGTGCACAGGCAAGAGAAGGGTGGGGATAGGGGACATAGGACATGGAGGGGAGGACAAACCTAGGGAGACTGAGACTAAGAGACAGATTCGAGGAAGAAGCCAGAGGAAATGGATGTCCTTCCTCTCATTTCAGGAAGAGAAAGTGGCCTTCCTGGAGGGAGATCTTTTCTGGGAATCTTCCCCCACAGAGCAGAAGGACTGGGAACCCAGGAACTGATGGGGGATGCCAGCCTGGTAGCACCTGTGGTCTCTCAGGACAGGGAGCATGTAGATGACGTCAGGGCCTGGGGATTATAGAACCTTGTGTCAGTGCTGGGTCAGATGTGTCTCCCCTCTGCCTCTGTCCCCATCCCTTTCCAATCAAAGGACAATACCCCGTGGAGAGGCTCCACCACCTCTACCCCAAACCCCCAGGACTGCTGAGCCCAGCAAGGCAGAGGCAGGGGGACCAAGGAGCCTAGGGTAGCAGCTGTGAGCCTTGGAGGCTGGCTAGCACCCCTCCCTGTGCCTCCTGGTCCCATTCAGCACTTCTCCACCCCCCTCATCAGCTTACAGCTCCCACTGGACAGATATCACTGGCAGCACATGTCAAAGACTACTGCGTATCTGGGGGAAAGCAGCAGGAAGGAGCTGATCCCTATGCTGTGCCACTGTGAGTAAGTCTCTGCCCATCTCTGGGCTCGTTTCCTTAGAAAACAAAAGACAGGATAGTTCATGGTGATGCTTGGACCCCTGATGTCTGATTTCATTCATGGTTGAGGAGGCCTGGCTTCTTGAACTAGGATGTGGGCCTAAGACCTGAGTCAGGAGTGGCCAGGGAATAGCTGTGCTCTGAATGAACTAGCAAACTAGTGACTCCCCTGCTTAGAACTCATCCCTGGCCCCTACTGTCCTGAGTGAAGCTGAGTCCCCAGCCAATCACTCATGGCCACTGACTGGCTCTCCCACCATAGTCACACAAGCCTCACTTCCCGGCCCCTCTTGGAACTGCTATTTAATTGTTTGCTAAATACTCTGCAATGGGTTATCCTCTGCATCTTTACTCATGTTGTTCCCTCAAGCTGCACACCATTCTCTGGTTCCTTACTTGGCTGTCAACCTTCTAGACTTGGCTTAGGTGTCACCTCTTCCAGAAAGCCTTCCCAGATGCCCTGTCCCCTGCTTCCCAGTGTGACTATTCCCCCTCCTTGAGCTCACATAGCACTGGGTGTCCAGGGTCCCAGCCTAATCACACTCTATTGTGACTGCTTCCTCATTGAGGGTTGAGACCCAGTCTGCCTTCTCCTCCCTGTGATCTTGTCAGTCACAGACAAAGGGCCAGGAAGATATTTCTCATGGGCTGCAGGGGGAATATCAGACTCTGTCCTCTTTGTCCTCCTCACAGGCAGCCTCAAAGGGGCCGGCTCCAGCTCCCTGGCCCCGCCCCTGGCTTCATGTGTGTTTTGGCTGTAGTTGGAAAGCAGCAGGAAGGAGCTGATCCCTATGCTGTGCCACTGTGAGTAAGTCTCTGCCCATCTCTGGGCTCGTTTCCTTAGAAAACAAAAGACAGGATAGTTCATGGTGATGCTTGGACCCCTGATGTCTGATTTCATTCATGGTTGAACTTAGAAGGAGGTTGGTCTCCACTAATCACATAGACTTTTTTGAGGCCCCACTGGTCTTGATCTGTGGAGTGGCCACATTGTCCTCACCCTCTGTAGCACACAGTGGATTCCACACCTTCACCCACACAGACCCCACCTCCACCAGTTTCCAGCAGGGAAGCTCCCCACCCCAGCTGCCTTCCCCCCCTACACCCTCAGTCCACTCCCCTCAGAGCAGCTCCGGGGCTGTGCACCCCTCACCCTCACCTCCACAGCTTTACTCACATTGGTCTACCTTGAAACCTTTCCTGCTTCCCAAGTCCTGACCATTCCTAAGGACCCAGAGCAAGTCCTACTTCTAAAGCCGATGCCTATGCAACTCAGAGGTGGCATCAGAGGGTCCCCAGTTTCTCCACCACCCAAAGTGGTGTGGCTAGGTGGGTCTTCTCTGTCCCCCACCCAGGGGAGCCCAGCCTAGCAATGTGACTAGGGCACCCCACTCCCACCCAAGCCCCATACACATTGTGTGGACAGTTTTCCCCACATGACCCTCCCCTAAGGAGGACTATTTCTCAAGGACAAGTTTATTACAGGGATCACACTAACCTCTTTCATAATATCTAAAGGCATACTAACTACGAAAATATCAAGCTCTCAAGTGTGGGCAGCTCAGTGTGGAGCCTGGTGTGAGCTATGATGTTGTTGGTGGTAAGAGCCCACTGGCTCCCTCCTGGGCTGCCCTGCAGGTCACGAGATCCAAGAGAGGAGGAAGATGTTGAGGTCAAGGCTGAGGTGGGGGCTGAGTCTGTCCCAGCTGGAATCACTGACCCTGGTCAGTAGGCCAGTGTGGGGAGGGGCCTGGGTTGTAGTTTTTCTGGTTCCACTGGCTCCTAGACCAAGGACTAGAGCCCTCTTTGGCTTCTCAAGGCCAAGGGGACAGACTAGAGCCCTTCTAAGGCTTGTAGTGTGGACAGACCTCCACTTGACCACAGTGACCTTCAGCCTCGGGGGCTGATCTGATCCAAGGACCTGCTGGCAGAGCTGGAGCTAAGCAGAGAGCCAACCCAGGCTGGGGTGGTGCTGGGAGAGCCGCGGAAGGGGTGTGCTGGGAAGAAGGGAAACACTCGCACAGATGAGGGTTCCTTGGCACTCCCCACCCTCAGGACTGGGTGCCATTGGCCCGGGCACCTGACAGGGCCTTCTTCCGGAAGGCCTGTAGGGCTGGGTTGTACAGCAGTGTGTAGGCCAGACCCCAGCGGACCCTGCCTTGGCAGGATCTGGGCCCTATTCCCTTGGCCACAGGGTTGTTGGTTTGCAGCAACTGCATCCCTGAGAGAGGGAGACATTCTGTGAGTCACTCAGCAAACCCAGCCAAGTTATACCACATACACCCCCACACCAACACAGTCTGAAAATCCCCTGAGCATGTGGAGGAGGCTGGTGAGACTGGAGTTTCAGGTGTTAGGAGAAGCTTGGGTCTGGGAGGGGTGTTAAAGGATCAGACAGGGAGAGGTGGCGGGGGGGGGGGGGGGAGGTTGAGAGTGGTGACAGAGCCCTT
Source organism: Saccopteryx leptura (assembly GCF_036850995.1). Lineage (NCBI taxonomy): Eukaryota > Metazoa > Chordata > Mammalia > Chiroptera > Emballonuridae > Saccopteryx > Saccopteryx leptura. The sequence continues at coordinate 127,765,850 of NC_089508.1, forward strand.
TAACAAGATGGCTATTTCATTCTCTGTGTGAGGGTGTGTGTGTGTGCATGCATTCATGTGCATATGATGGAAATAATTACTGAAATGGGTCAAGAAAATTCTCATTTCCTCTCTCCCACTGACAGCCCAAGGGCAGAGGAAGTGAGCATTTTCCTGGAGCTCAGTGATGCATGCTGGGAGGGGAGTGTCCCTCCTTCAGGGGAGAAACTGGCCGGGCTCAAGTCTCCCACCCCAGGCAGGAAGGCACACCTTCTTCTTCCGTCCCCACTCTGAGGCCATCCTGAGGGGCAGAGCTGGGCTGGGGCTTCTTCCTTCGCAGGAGCAGGGCACAGAAGGCTATCATGGCTGGGTGTGCCTGGCTGACCTCGATCTTCAAGAAGTTGCAATACATGTGATAGCCTGGGGTGGGTGGGGGGAGGCGGTGCTCAGGGAGGAGGCCCCAGACAGTCCTGAACACACACACAGGACACCCAGCATACTCGCATGCAAGCACGCAGACACCCAAGTGCATGGGCTCACTGCACACACAGATGTGGGAATCCCTGGCACCCTCTACAAGCAGATTCCAACACAGACCCTCCCTCGCTGCATGGGCAGCCTGAGCAACCCCCACCCTGACCCCTGCCCTGTGACCTCACCAGGGTCGAGAGTGGCTGCTCTAGGTGGTAGCAGGCTGAGGTCCATCTGGCTAAAGTGGATGGCATTGTAGAGGGCAGAGAGGACTACTCTCCAGGTGGCCACCATGGAGCCCACCAGCACATTGACGAGGAAGAGGAGGAAGGTGGTGGCGTAGAGTACACCACTGGAGGGGAGGTTGCGGGGTGGGGGGTGGAGGAAAGAAAGAAGCCTGAGGCAGGTCCCCCCCCACACACAACCCCTCCTCAGGTCAGGGGTAGCTGAGGTCAGACCTAGATGACCGCAGCTGCTGTGCATGTATTAAGCACCAACTGCTTACTGAGTATACCTTGTCTGTACCGCACCCTGTGCTGAGCTGGCTCTCAACTCAGCTGGCCCTCCCTCCCTACGGTGCTGGTAGACAGGCCATGTCACTCCTGTAGAAAGGAAACTGAGGCCCAGAGGAATTAGGTGACTTAGCTAATGCTGTCTAGCTAGTCAGTGTCAGAGCTAGGGTTTAAGTCCAGTTCTGCCTGGATCTTGCTAGGACCCTGGTGTCCCCCACCTCCCTCCTCTGGATCCCTTGTCCACTGACTCTGAGTGTCCCCTGGGGCCAGAGTCCTCCCACAGCCTTGCCATCTAAGAGGGAAATAATGTCTCTGCTAACCCCCTTCCTGCCAAGAAAGACAAGCATGGTGTTGGGGGCACAGAGGACCTAGGGGGAGCAGTGCTGATCTCCAAAGCAGGAGAGGCTCGTAGGATGGCTCTGGCCCCAGGACAGGTAGACAGAGGGGTATGTGCAGTAGGCTGGGCCACTGCTCCCTTTCTCTATGGGTAAGGCAAGCTCTCTTTACTACCTCTAGGCTCTCTGAGAGAGAAAGGGGATAAATGGCAATGGAGGGACAAGAGCATGACTAGAAACACCAAAGAAGAGGCTGAGGGTCTAAGAGAACCACCAGCTCAGGGCTGCCTCACCGGTTGGTCAGCTTTGGCCGCCCGTGGTGAGTCTTCAGAAAGACCCAGTGGACTGCCATGTTCTGCAGGATCACAGCCAGAACCAAGGTCAGCCAGAAAGGCCTGAAGGTGGGGCAGGAGGGCATCACTGTCAGTGGCCCTCTGGGAAGGAGTCCCGGAGCCCTCAGTCCCTTGCCTCTCTCACCACAAAGACGCCAGCAATCGGAGGAGCAGAAGGTTCCTGCCATGGAGCACAGGCATAAACACCAGGAAGGCCAGGGCCATCGTCACCAGGAAGAAGATGACCTGCTGCACCAAGAGCCCTGCCAGGATGAGGAGGAACACACGTCAGCCTCTGCAGGACCCAGGCCACCCTGACACTCCCAGGAACCCAGAGGTTTTGGAATCAGCCGGGCCTGGTTTCAGATCCCTGCTCTGCAGCTGCCTCACTGTGCCACCTTTGAACAAGTGCCTTTGCCTCTCTGAGCCTCGGTTTCTTTCTCTGTAAAACAAGGAGAGTGGTCCCCACCACACAAGGCTGTTGTGGGGACCCAATGAGACTCTGTCAGTAGCAACTTTTTGGAAAGCACAAGTTGCTTTATAGATGTTATTTTCCCCCAATTACTCCTGAGTCTCTGGGGACAGGACTATATTTTAAATTAATGTTTGGATTCCTACTGGCCAGAGTCTGATACAAGGTGGGTGTCCAACACTTGTCTACTGAAACAACTGGCTAAGTGTTTATGTGGGCTTAGGAGGTACAAATCTACCAGGATGTGGAGCTAGTAATTCCTCTACTCCCTAACTGTTTTTCTCTCCTCCCCTTGGGAGCAGAGTAAGAACTGGTCCAGAGAAAGCAGGCCCTTGCTTTTGCAACATTGGCCCCAGCCCTCCTCCTTAAGGGGAGAATCAGAGAGTGAAGAGCTAGGAGGGTCCTGGGAATCCATCTAGTCCAACTCCCTCAAGGTATGGCCCCCTTTGCAGTCCCCATCTATGGCCATGGAACCCTGCTTACATGCCCCCAGTGACAGGGATCTCATTACCTGCTGAGACAGCCCATCATAGCATAGCCCTCCCTCACACAGCAGGGATGTGCCTCCTTGAACTTCCCATCATCCAGCCCTGGGTCCACCCTCTGTGTGAACAACTGGTGGCACCCAGGGGCCATCTTCCTTTACCCAAGGGCTCCTGTGACCCCCCCCCCCACACACACACACCTGAGTTGAACTTCCTGAAAAGAGGTGGGTCCCTCTTCTTGCTCTTGTCCCAGAACTTGCCCTGGCACAGGCAGACACCCAGGGGCAATCAAGACCTGCTGAGCACTGTCTCCTCCCTCACTGGGGCCAGTGTCTCAGCTGGCCAAGGCCCAGTGGGGTGGGCTAGGTGGTCTCACCAAGGCAGGTAAACGCAGTCTGGTAGGCACTGAAGTTCATCCAACAGAATATGGCCTGGCGAGAAGGGTGGGGGCTCTGATGTAGGGGGCCCAGGTCCAGGACAGCCCCTCGGTATAGAGCACGCAGGTTGGCCCTGGGGTGAGGGGGAAGAAGGCAGGGATCTCAGGGAGCAAAACCTCCCTAAATTCTTCCTCTGGGCCAGCCGCTGGCTGCACGCCCAGACCAAGTACAAGCCAAGGGCAGGTAAACCCAGGGCTGCAGGAGCCCGGTGCAGGCTACTGATCCAGCCTGGGAGGTCAGGGATGGCTTCTTACAGGAGGTGAGGTCTAAGCAGAATCTTAAAGGGTAAACAAGAGAGTAAGCTGGGGGTAGGGGTGGGGGTGGAGGGGAATCAAGGGAGACAAATTCAGGCAGAAGACTCAACGTGAGCCAAGACAGAAAAGTGAGAAGCAATAGAAGAAATGGAAAGAGACTTGTAGCTTGGCCACCAGGGTGGGAGACAAGGTTGCTATCTATGGCCATGGAACCCTGCTTGCATACCCTCAGTGTCAGGGATCTCATTACTTCATGAAACAGCCCAGCATGGCAGAGCCCTTCTCACACAAGCAAGAATGTACCTGAACATACTCCTTCAAGGCAGAAGCTGGAAGGCATCGAATGCCAGCGTAAGTAGGACCACCCCTGTGAGAGAGGCTCCCTGGGCAGGACCTCTGAGGCCTGAGGACTGTGCAGGGCACTGTTCCACAACTCTCTCCAGGGCTCCATTGCCAGCCAAACCAACTCCTCACACACAACTTCAGCAACAGGCTCACCCAGCCCCTGCTGTCTCCCTCAGCTCCTTCCTCTTCTCCCTCTCCCAAGTTCCTTCCCTGTTGAGTGCAGCCCGTCCAGCTGGCCCCTCTCAGAGTGCAAACACCACCCTCCAGCCCCTATTCAGTCATGCTTGAGATCACTCAGACAGATGGTCATCAACCCAGACTGAAACACCCGCCTCCTCTGCCCACCGCGAGGCAGCTGGGCTCAGGGGTGACTTGGGCCTGCAGAGACCCTCTCTCCCTCCAGCCCCAGGGCTCTCCCCATAGGTCATGGGTCCTGCAGGTCCATAAGACTCTGACCTCCTCCCCACTGCTACACTGATGGCCACAGCCTGCCGCTTACCTGTGTGTCACCAGTGAGCGGGTCAGCGCAAGGAAGGTGAGTAAGCAAGACAGGACCAAGGCTGAGATGTAGCAAACTACAGGGAAAAACAAAGAGGGAGAAAAATGGGAGACTGGGCCTGGAGGTTCTGCTGGGAGTCCTCAAACTGCCGCCAGCGTGTGCCTGGGTGGAAGTTACCCATGCCCCGCAAGCACCCCTCTGAGCAGAAGCCTCCTGCCACATTCCCTGTTCTCAGACCTAGTGTAAGATGACCACTCAGCTGGCCTGCACCGCCAGGTGACATAGGGTAGCCAAGGTGGGGAGAGTCTACTCTGAGGCTGCAGACGTGGCCCTCACCCTGATCTTGCTGCATCCAATGCTGTGTGACCCAGCGAAAGACTCCCTCCAACCCTGGCATCTGCCTCCAGCTCCATTGCTCCCTGATCATGGGGTCCTCAGGGGTCACTTCCTCTTCTGCTGTGCTACCCATCCCCCAGCATGCTGTGAGCCAGAAAACCCCACCTAGGCCACATCAATGGCCTTTGTTCAAGGCACAGGGGATGCGAGTGCACTTCAGTGTGGCCTGAGTCCTTCAGAAGTGGGGGGAGGTGACCACTGCTACCTATCTCTTCCCCAGTTTCCCACCCACCCTGGGCATGTGCACAGACCAGGAGTTTGTTGTTTCACCAGCAGCTGGGGGAGAACGCCTGGTATGTGCTGTGAGCAAGGCTGGTATTTAAACATAGCAGGGATGGAGACTGCCCCTCTTCCACATTACATCCTCATCTAGCCTTGCCCTTCACCCTCAAAGCAGACCCACAGGAGAGGCATGGGACCAAGGAAGAAGCAGAGACTCCGAGAGAGGGCCTGACCGGCCAGCCACACACCAGGAAGTGATAGAGCCAGATGTGTAACCCTGTCCAAGCAGACCCCGAGAGAGCCCAGGGTGCCTGCACCCTCAGCTCATCAGCCATCCCAGGGAAGTGTTCCTGGTTTCTGTGTCCCCATGAGAGGGGGAGAGGAGCAAATGCACACGAAACAGGCGAGCACTAGCTGCACACAGCCACACTTGCTGGTGCAGGGGGGCTGGGCCCTGGCAGCATATGAGGATGTCTGGGAGATGTGAAGACCCGGACTGTACCCCCAACCAATTAAATCAGAAGTTCTGGGGAGTAGGACCTGGGCCTCAGCTCCTGTAAAAGCAACCCCATGATTCTGACATGCAGCCAGCACTGAGAGCCACGGTACTGGGGGCTCTCAGGGCCTTATGGTTTATTTCAATCAGCAACTGATTGCACTCAATCAACCAAATGACCCGAAGAGAGTGCCTGCTACAGTGGTGCTAGCTATCTTCAGGGCCAGACCTCAGCGTTTCTAATGTCAGGCGTGGGGCTTGAGCCTTGGGGTGATTTTTAAGGTTACCAGGTGATTCTTAGGTGAAGGGCTGCTACCAGGTGATTCTTAGGTGAAGGGCTGCTCCAACAACCTGAGCCTCCCCGCCTGTCCCTCGCTCACTCCTCCGGTGGCAGGAAGTGGCTCTTTTCTGAAAAGTAAAGCTGGGAGAAAGCTCTGAGCATGCACACCTTTGCTTCATTCCAGCTGCCTGTTCAGGAGTCAGCTCAGCACCAGCAAAGGTGCATTCAGACCCCTCTTGCGGGAGGTAGGCTCCTACCTGCTGTGCCACCACGCCTGGCCTTTGACCTCTGTCCACCTCCTGCCCCTCTCTTTTTTCAATCAGTTCCAAACTTGGGTCCCTTCTCATCCCGGTGCCCAGAGACCCCCCTGAGTTTTGCCTCCTCTGGGACACTGCCTGCTCCCTTTGGGGACCTGCGTGGTGAACCCATCTGTCCTCCCCATCAGACCCAGGGTCTCAAGGACAACAAGGGTTGCCTTTGTTGCCTCCCTGGCATTTTGCAGACAGGGAATTTGAGGTCCAGAGAGAAGAACGTCTTGCCCAAAGTTGCCCAGCTACTAAATGATGTAGCAGAGATTCTAATCCAGGCTGTCTGACTCAGAAGTGTGAGCTTGCTGTGAGCAATGCCAGGCCTACTAACCAGGTGCCCAGGAGGAGGGGAGGGCCGCCTGACACAGGCTCACAGAGCTCAGTTGCACTCGCTCATTGAGCTAAGAACAGACAAAAAGGTCTCAAAGCCCGGATATAATCTCAGTTCCACTCTGGCTCACTGACCACTTTTGACATATCTCTAATACCCCAGGCCTCATTTCTTTTCTCTCATCTGAGAACTGGGAGAGTAAACACAGCTGTTTGGCTTTGCGCAAGAGAAGATCCAAAGTGGAGAGCTCTGGGCTTAGGAAAACGGCGCGAGTGATTACAACGCCAGCTGTAATGAGTAGAAGCAGCACCCGTTGTTCTGGACATTTCACTTCCTGCCTCTGACCCCGGATGTCCTGCTTAGAGCGGTGGCATCCAGGATGTTAACCTAGCAGGGCTGCTGTGAGGTCTGCGCTTGGGTGCGAGCCGATGCAAGCCACGTCTACACCTACAGTCTGTGGCCCAGATCATAGCCAGCTTGGAAACTCTCCCTGGAGATGTCTTTTCAGCACACCCAGAACTTGTCATTGTCCAGCTGTGGGCTTTGGCCACAATTTCAGGGCAGCCTCTGGTGTGGGAACAGCAGTGCTCAGGGAGGTGGTGGGCATGGGTCAGGGAAGGAGGCAGTCCTGTGCTCACCTCTGCCTACCCCTCCTCCCCACCCCTCTCCACTCCCAGCACACCTGGTCTGTGGACGGGGATATTAACAGTCAGGGACAGTCACAAGTCTACCTGCAATACTCAGCAAAGGGTACTGGCCCCAAGACTCCAACCACCAGACTTTGGTCTCAAGAGGGTGGAGAGTCCGGTAGGGGCGTCAGGAAACAGCTCTTTCTTCAGTTCCCCTTCTGCCTGACTGCACAACCTCAGGTGAGTTCTCACCCATAGTTAACGGGATACTTCCCAGTCTCCTCCACAGGGCTGTTGGGAGGGCCTGGGAAGTGGGTAACAGAGAGAAGGGCTGAAGGGGGCATCTGACTGCAGAAGGGCAGGCTGGTTCCCTACCCTGGGCTCTCATTGCCAAGGGAGGGAGGGAGAAAAGGGGTGGCCCAGGAGGACAGGGGTTGGGGAAGAGGAAGCATCCGCTCTGCCCCACCCCATCCCACCCACCTGCCAGAAGGATGAGCTGAATCTGGCACTCCACTCCCATCTCCACCTCCTCCCCTCCTCCCCCACCCTCAGCCCAGGCAGGGCTGGCCCCTCAGTTCACACACACCATGGCTGTCAACCCCAGCCTGCAGAGCTGGGCAGAGACATTGCAGGTGAGGGTGGGGGACACCACACAGGCTGACAGGGACTACTGAGATGACCCCTTCTATCTCAGAAAGGTAGAACTGGGAGTTCCAACCCCACCCCACCCCCAATTTGGAGATGTGCCTATTGAGACTCAGAGAGGGGAAGGAATGTGTGGACAGAGGGGACACGCAGCTCACATACCCCACTCAGCTCCCACACACACCCACTACCATCACCACTGCAGCCCTCAGGGGGCCCCCGGGGCCTCACCTTCCAGAGCCCACAGGTGGTACTTGACCAGCTTCACCACCTCCTGCCTGTCCTCTGAGAGCACGACCCCAAAGCCGGCCAGCAGGTAGGAGACATCCGTGGTGATCCCCGCCCTCACCTTCTGGATGGTGGGTACCACGCCTACCAGCAGCAGCAGGGCCACCTGGAAGAGCCCCAGAAAGAGAGCACGAGGGCCTGGCTGTGCTAAACCAGGCTCTCTATCCCATCCCAGTAAAAGTGCTTCCTGCATCACAATGCAGGGGAGACTTCAGGGTGGCATGCTGGGTGCATGCCCCTTCCTGGCACCCACCAGTGCTCTGATCTGTCCCGAGGGCAGCGTCCGTTTGCCTCTGATCAGCATGTTACAGACAGATCCGGTGTGAGCCTACTAGGCCAGGCACAGCTGCCTGTCAGTCTATCAATCATCTATCTAAACTTCAGAATATAAAATGTTCAATTTGCCCAAGATGGAGAAAGCAAAGCCTCCTATAAAGGAGCAGGGGCCTTGGAGATGGCCGGGCCTGGACTCAAACATTGGCCGCCCTGAGATACTAGAGGTTGGAACACACACCCAAGTGACATCAACCCCTCTGAGCCTCAGTTTCTCCCATCTGTCAAATGGAGAAAATCATTTGTACCTCCTGAGATTTTGGTTCAATTGACCGTTCGTTCGTTAGGGTGGTGGGATTTATCAAACACATATTATTTCACTAAATCTTCCCAGCTCCCCAAAGAAAGGGAAGGTCACTTTCTCTGTTTTTAGCTGAGCCAACGAGATTAAGGATGCTCACTGACTTTGTGAGGTAGCAAAAGAGGTGAAGAAGGAAGCCAGGATTTAAACCCTTGGTCACAAGACTCCAAAACTCAGGCTCTGATTCCGTGTGAGCTCAACAAGAGTTCACATCTCCTCAACTGGACAGGAGTATGGGCTGCGCTGTCAGGGAGCTGGCCAGGCTTGAGGGTCTGGCAGCAAATGGTGCTGTGGCAGCAGGACGTACCTGGTAGATGGCCGTCCCTGTCAGCGTGGCTGAAAGCACGAGATTCAGGGGGAGTCGGAACCCTGCAGTCCTCAAACAAAGGGGCATGGTGAGCCTACTCCTACCCAGGCCCAGGAGCCCCCATACTCCCCCAGGGCCCAGGAAAAGGGCCAGAGCTCATCAGACCCTGGACCACCAAGGCCAGGCCAGGCCAGGGGCTTCCCCTTGTCCCAAGCTGGGGGCTGTTCTTCCTGATGACAGGGTTCTGGGGGTAGCAGGAGCTGACCTGCCACTGTAGCTGTTTTGTGCATGGGATAGGGAAGGTTCACCTGTTACTGTGGACCTTGGCCCCCTACTCCATACCTTGTTGTGAGGTGTAGATACAGTGTCTGAAGCAGACCCAGGCCTGGGACAGGAAGCCACGCTTAGAGGTGTGGGAGCTGCAGAAAGACCCAGGGGCTGGAGCAGGCTCAGGGGGAGCCTCTGCCCTGAGCTCTGGAGTTTGGTTCATCCCTAATCTCTGCCCCACTGGCGCCCCCGGTGCCACCCCCTGAAAATATGCCTGCCTAGCCAGACCTGCCCACTGGCCCAGAACTTCACCTGCTCCTCAGCTTCTTCAGGTAAAGGAGGGTCCTCAGATATTCCTCGAGGTAGCTGCTCTGCAACCTCTGTGGGGACAGACAGATGAGACCAGACACAAGCTACCCTTGGGACTCTGGTTCAGGGTACCACGGTGGGCACCCAGTAGGTTCTCCATAAAAACCTTTTGGTGGTGGTGGAGTGCAGAGGAGGGCAACCTGTGGGATGAGTCCCATGTCCCCCAACACAGCCCTTTCTTCCTACACAAATATGAGACTAATTGATCTCCTATCTGAGAACACTCAATGCTGGGAAGTTCTTTCTAAGGTCTAGCTCTGAGCCTTTCCCACTTTACTCAGTCACATTACATGACTGTTTCCCTCCTGGCCCTCTGATCTCCTTTGCTGGGGCAAAGGGAGCCTATGTCCCATGGGCATATCCCTGACCAGGACACAGATGGGGCCATCCCAGGTCAGCTGCCCGGCCTTTCCTTCTACTCAAGGGAGATCACAAGGGTGACAGGATTTGTCTAAGCCACATTCCAGGCCTTAAGCTGACTGCCAAGTGGCAGAAACCCATGGGAACAAGGGGGTGAGACCCTGCCCCCATCATTAGGAATATATGGGCCATTTCATCTGTTGCCATAGCAACCCTGGGATCCAGGGCAGGTGTGGGTTAACTCAAAGCTCTGACTGTGTCCTTTGAGGCTTAAACCTCTTTGACTTAAGGGCCAAAGAGGATTTTATTTCTCTCGAGATTTCTCAAGAGGAAAAGGCATGCGATAGGGGGGCAGGCGAGGCACAGAAGATACCAGAACAGGTGAGAGGACTGCGCCTGGGGCACCATATATCCCAGGGAGCTGCTACCCTCTCCTGAGCCAGCTGTAAGCACGAGGGGACAGCAGGTTTCCCTAGAGGGTCAGAAGGTAGCAGACTCTGCTGCTGCCACCCAAGAGCCAAATCCAGTCAGGCGAGCCTGTAGGAACCCAGGGCAGCCCCTGAGGACCTAAACCCACTCCAGCCTCTTCTCCCCTCACCCCCACCCCTCCTCAGGGGCCTCGCTCCTTCCTGAGCTTCAGCCCAGCCTTTTTCCTGAGCCCCAGGCCTGTAGTCAATAAGCCCACCAGACCGTCAAACTCCACACATCCACTGCTGTGCACAGTGCCCGCACTCCTGCTCACACCCAAAGAGCCATGTGTCAGCAAGTGGCCCCACCACCTGCTGGTGCTCTGCCCAGGTGCCACCTTCAAGCCTCTCCTGCACCTTGCCCAGCTGAAGAGTCACCAGCCCTTGGCCTCTGTGTCCTCAGCCTTTCTGGAGTACTTCTGTGCAGCCATTTCCAATGTCCTCTTCCTTTCTCTCACCAGGAAAAGAGTACTTGACCCCACCTTCACCCACGCCCTCGTGCACTTGGGTGAGCCTGTGGACCTTTCACATTGCAATAAACATTAGCTTCATACCCATCACCCCAGCACACTGAGAGCCCCTGGAATTGGGCATAGTCAATCAGCTCTGAGCCCACAACGCCTAGCCCTGGGCCTGGAACTGGGCAGGTGCTAAGAAAGCTTCTTGATGAGATGACCACACCTTATGAGACCTCTCGCTTGACAAGATATGCCCATCCACAGAGGCACACAGAAAGGCGAACTCCATGTGAAGACACAGACACTCAAGAGAAGCCAGCCATGTGAAGGTGGGCAGAGACTGGAGTGGTGTGCTTACAAGTCAGGGGGTGCCAAGGATTGTGACCCCTCATTAGAAGCTACAAGAGAGGGATGGAAAAGATTCCCCCTCAGAGCCCTCAGAAGGAACCTGGATTTCAGACTTCAATCTCTAGAACTGTCAGAGAATAAATTTCTTTTGTTTGAAGCAAAAAAAAAAAAAAAAAAAAAGAAGAAAGAAAGAAAGAAAAAGCTATGCCCATTCATCTACCCAAAACTTTAGAAATATTTGCTGAGTGTTTATTGCATGCTAAGACCTGCCAGATCCTGCAAATCAGGCGTGAACAGAACAGAGGCAACCCCTCCCTGCCTCTTTACCCATGCTCTTATTCTCACCCCATTCCGGATCCTGCCTGTCCTTGAGGTAGCTCAAGTCCACCTCCTCCAAGAAGCCCTCCCCTTTAGCTGACATTATCAAACTGAGAGTTGATATGATTCTGCCCAGAGTGTTTCCCAGATCAGCCTCTGCAGAGCTCCCAGCAGGGATAAGACTGTTGGCCCATCTTGTTTCTCTGGCAGGAACCAGAGCTATGACTTACTGTCTCTGGCTCAGTTCTCCTTTGCTGAGTCCCTGCTGTGTACAATTCTCAGTGCCCTGAAGACTCTGTGTGTCATCCCAGGGCCTGGCCTACCCTTTGCCTGGGGAGAGAGGACTAACCAGTTACTTGGCAACTCAGCAAACCATAAAGGTTTGGAGACCTGCTACATGCTGGCTCTCCCACAAAGCATTACCACATATCAGGGACCACCAGACATGAGGAACCCAGCCCTTTACCTTAGAGCCTGCTCCTGTCCTGTGGCTGAAGCTTCTCACCAGCTGTACTGGGTACCAAAGGCTCAGGAATCCGAGCCCCAGGAGGAGGGGCATGGAGGCCAGCAGGGAGTAGTACTTGTAGATCTAGATGGAGAGACAGACATCAGACATACCTACCTTCTGACTTCTTTCCCCAACCAAAGGCCAGGACCCATTTCCCTTCCCATCTTACCCAGGGCACAGAGGGTGGTCTGAGGTGTCATGGGAAGTCTTTGGGTTATTACCACTCACCCACTCCCAGCCGGGGCCACTTATGACAGTCACTCCCACTTTCCCTTCTCAGGCCCTGAATGGATGCCTACCCCTGCCCCAGGCCCTTGGACTCCCATTGCCCTTAGAGAAGCCAAAAGAAGAAGCTTATATAACTCCCTCCACCCCACCTAGAGGGCTGCAATGGGGCCTGAAACAAGGACACCCACTTTCTGTGTCCCTGTGTTCCTGGCCCTTTGGACACAGGCCGCTGACAATTAGACAAAGGCCTAAAGTTGTCTGGGCACAGTTTGCAGTCTGGTCATTAGGGAAGTACCTGCCCTACCTCCTGGCATTGAGCTCTTTGTCCCTGAAGTCCCAGGGATGGGGCCCCTCATCTAGTCATTCATTCATTTGTTTTTCAATACCTTTATTTTTCTGTTATCTTTTCTTTTTTTTTTTTTTTTTTTTTAGTGAGAGAAAGGGAGGCAGAGACAGACTCCCACATGTGCCAGACCAGGATCCATCTGGCAAGCCCACCAGGGGGCGATGTTCTGCCCCTCTGGGGCCCTTGCTCTGTACAACCAGAGCCATTTTTTAGCCCCTGAGGCAGAAGCCATAGAGCCATCCTCAGCGTCTGGGGCCAACTCACTCCAATCCAACCATGGCTGCAGGAGGGGAGGAGAAGAGAGAGAGAGAAGCGAGAAGGGGAGGGGTAGAGAAGTAGATAGGCACTTTTCTTGTGTGCCCTAACTGGGAATTGAACCCAGGCCATCCACATGCTAGTCTGATGCTCTACCACTGAGCCAACTGGCCAGGACCTCAATACCTTTTTCTACCAAAAGCTTAGTATGTACCAGGTTCTGGGTGACAAAAAAGACTGAATCCCTGCACTCAGAGAAACCAGCTAATCCTCACCTCTACCCTTGAGGGACTGGTGCTATCCACTCCATTTACAAGGGACACTGAGTCTCAGGAAGCACTTAGCACTACATGGCATCATATGTGTACATTGGCTTGTTTACCATGTCTCCCCTTCTGAAATGGCAGCTCTTGGGATGCCAAGGGCCCCAGCTGCCTTGCTTGCAGCTGTACCCAGTGCCTGGAGGTGTCCCTGGTGCAGACTGTGTGTTTCAGCTGTGTTGACTAAATAACGGAATGGATGAGTGAATGAATGAATGAGGCTGTATTCATAAATGTGGGCTATCAGATTCTGGAACTTAGAACAGCTTCCTTGGGGCTGTAAACCAGGTAGCTTCGCACCCCCAGCCAGCAGTCAGTGAACAGGTAAGGTTTGGGAATGCTCCTTCAGCCCTCTGAAACCTCGCCCCTGCTCAGTGCTTGCCATTCTCTGTCTGTCCTCACGCCCTCTCCAGCCTGGCCATCAGCAGGCTCGGGGATCAACAATGGGGACCTCCGCAGGCTTCCTTTTCCTCCTCCTCTGCCCCTGTCTCCTCCCTAACCCCTCCAGACTGGAAGCCTCTGAGGGCTGGCCCAGCCACCTTGTCCCCTTGTCTCATAGGGGGGCCACGTGGAATGGTACGTGTTGAAAGGAGTGTAGGAACCCTGTGTGTGGCATGAAGTGGCAGGAAAGCCGGCATACAAACAGAGACGGAAGGAGCCGTGCTGGTGGAAGCCGCTCCTCATGCCTTCTGTCCCAGGCCGTCATGAATCAGTGGTTACCTTGGGCACCTGGGGACATTCTGCTCTCTGCCAGATCTGGACCCCAAAGTAAGCCCAGGACAGCACACTGCCGAGCAGGTGTGAGGCTCCATGCCTGATGGTGGCACAGGCGGCCAAGGAATAGTAGAAGGCAGGGTAATAGAGCAGGGCCAGCATCTTCCAGGGGCCTGGAAGGCAAGAAGAGTGGAGGGAAAATGATGGAGGGGCAGGTGTGGGCAGAATCCAGCCTACCCTACCCAGGCCTCTCTTATGTCTCTGTCTTCTAAGCCCCTTAGCTGGTTTAGTGGGCAAGAGACCCATGTTCAAATCTAGGCTCTGACTTGTATCAGCTCTGTGATCTTGGGACAGCTACCTGTTGAAGCCTCTGTTTCCCCATCTGTAACTTAATAGCACTAAATTAACAAAGACAAAATGAGAAGGTCTCCATACGGTGCTAAACATTGTGCCTAAGTTAGCACAAAATCCACAGGCTACTAGTTTATTACTGTCTCCTTCTCTGACCCTCAGCATCCTTCATGATAAAATGGGGCTAATGTCCACACTTGTAGAGACATTGTGAGGATCAGATACTCCAAGGAGGTCATGTCACAAGACAGCAGCCCTTCTCGATAGCAGCTGTCCATGTTACTATCATTGCCTCCATGAGCCCAGTTCAATCTCCTGGACCCCTCTCTGGGCCCCTGCCCACCTTCCTACCTCCTCACAGGGGCTGGGTTGTCCAGGGGACTCGGTCTGTGCCCATGAACATGAGAGTTCCCTCCCTCCTGGCTGGGGCTTACATAGGCACAAAGGAAGAAGAGAGGGCATTGTGGAGGGACAGTGGGGAAGGTAAGGAGACAATACCTTATTGGCAGGGGCTCTTGACTGGAACGGTGAAAAACTTGATTCACTATAGGAGAGCCCTGTCCCAATGGTCCAGATTCCCACCCCAACCCCCATCCCATCAATCTGGGCCCAGGCCTCAGCTTCACTGGGTACCTTGGCTGGACGTTGTGGCCAGAGTCAGAAAGGGCAGTGGGGCCTCAGCCAGGAGCAGCAGACACAGGGAGCTGAAGAGAACCACGAAGACAGCAGTGGGCACGGCCCAGGGCCCATCCGCACTCAGGAAATCCACAGGGCTGGTGCAGGGGCAGGGGCAGGGACAGGACAGGACAGGAGGGGTTGCTCAGGCTCTGTACACCATTACACCATTACCTCCTGCCATGTTCCATAAACTGGGAAAGCAGAGTCAGTCCCAACCTCCAGCCCACTTTCCAGGTAGGGAAACAGAGGCCCTTCATCCATTCATTCCACTGATATTTGTGATGTGCCGTCTGTGTCCCAAGCTCTGGGCCCTGTGGCAGAGTGACTTGGGAACATTTCAGCCCCCAACACCCCCGCCCACACACACACACACACAGAAACATGCCTGAGGACAGCTCCCTCCACCCACTCTGGATGCTCCAGGAAACAGCTGCCTCCTCACTAATTGGTCTGTCTGGGTTGGCAGGCCTTCAGAGAATTCAGAGAATCACAACATCCTTGCACAATGGGTAACGCCCTGGCCTGAGTGTGGCCCTGGGGCAGAGGGCAGACAGAGGACACAACTGTCCCAGGCATCACTTCTCTGGGTTCAGGGCAGGCCAAGAAGACCCTGTGCTTCTGTAATCCAGCCTGCCCTGATACGCTGGCAGTGCCATACTGCTTTATCCTCCCCCATTCCCCCCCAGAAGGGGCAGAAACCCCAGTTCCCCACAAAGCCAGCATGCAGGGCCCACCTGGGCATGCAGCCCAGGCCCGGGATACAAAACTATCTCCACTGGGGCTCAACCTTCCACCTCCTCAGCCCTTTGGCTTCTCCCACACTAGTCTGACCAGTCCCATCTCCTCCAGGTCAGCTCCTCAAGGTCATCCCTATCCGAGGCTCTGGGGTTGCAGGGCTGAAGAGCTGGGGGTGGGGAGGAGGAGACAAAGTCCCTTAGAAATCAGCCTTCAGCATCAGGGTCCAGGTGAAACTCTCAGGGGAAACAGAGCTCACGGTGGTGTGGAGTGATCATGGCCTATACAGACCACGGGCCCCCTGACAAAGTGTGTCCTAGAGCTGAGCCCTGTTGGGCTTGTGGCTCCTTGGGGTTTAAAACGGGAGCAGGGCCCTGGCCGGTTGGCTCAGTGGTAGAGCGTCGGCCTGGCGTGCAGAGATCCCGGGTTCGATTCCCGGCCAGGGCACACAGGAGAAGCGCCCATTTGCTTCTCCACCCCTCCCCCTCTCCTTCCTCTCTGTCTCTCTCTTCCCCTCCCACAGCGAGGCTCCATTGGAGCAAAGATGGCCCGGGTGCTGGGGATGGCTCCTTGGCCTCTGCCCCAGGCGCTAGAGTGGCTCTGGTCGCAACAGAGCAACGCCCCAGAGGAGCAGAGCATCGCCCCCTGGTGGGCAGAGCGTCGCCCCTGGTGGGCGTGCCGGGTGGATCCCGGTTGGGCGCATGCGGGAGTCTGTCTGACTGTCTATCCCCATTTCCAGCTTCAGAAAAATACAAAAAAAAATTAAAAAGTTAAAAAAATAATAATAAAACGGGAGCAGGTAAACCTGAGTGAGTCCTTCTCCCCTCACCCTCTGGGGGTCCCAACTAAACCTGAAGACCTGAGTGATGGTGGAGAGAGCCCTAGGCTGAGAGAAGTGGGGGTTCCTGAGGCCAGAGCTGGCCTCTAGGCACCTCACAAATCACCGCCACCCAACTGGGCCCCCTGAGTAGAGGTGCCCAGGCCAAAGCACCAACCTGGGCAGCCCGAGCCTGCCGTACCCACATCGGAGCCAGGACTGGCGGCGCCTCACCAGCATGACCAGCAGCAGCAACACTACAATCTGAAAGGAGAGCACAGTGGAGGGCTCGGGGTGCCTAGGCCTCCCCTGAGAGGCTGAGTCTCAGTGCGTGGCCTCAGTTTCCCTGGGAAATCCCCTACTCCCCTCTGCATGCCCCAAGTGACATCTTGGGGACTGGGCAAGAGGCGACAGAAGTCTGAGGGGTTGGACTTGGCATGCATCCCGGTTTCAGTTCCCACCCTGTGAGAACCCCCTCCCACATTTTGGGCTCCGGAGTTACCCCTTCACCAGCCCCAGCAGGGAACATAAGTCACCCTGCCCAGGCTAGCCACAAGTTGCAAGCCAGTTTGGACTTAGTTTAGACTCACCGACATCACAGCCAAGCAGGTGTGGAGGAGGCCGGGTGACACACTGGGCTGGCAGGAAGGCACTGCCCTGCAGATAGAGTGAAGCCTGGGTTACATCTGTGAAGAGACCCCCCAGGTATGCCACCAGGTCTGAGGTTCCAGGCTGTCTACACTGGGGTTCTCATGCTTTTATGGTGTGCCAGCCTCATGCCAAGCTCTAGGGCTAGAGGAATCGGGGGCTTTTCAGGGGAAGACACGGGAAAAACAGAGTGGGCCCACTGGGCTGAACCTCTCTTCTTTCTCACCCAGATCCTTCTTATCCTTTAAGGCCCACTTCATCCCTCCCTCCACCAGGAATCCTCCATGATTGCTCCAGGTCTCACAGACCTCTTATTCTCAGAACTGTGGCCGAGTATACTGCCTAGGTCAATGGATGTTTAGCTCCACAATGGATGATGTTTGCCGTCTGTGGTATCTGAGTCTGGTCTGTGTTTGACTATGTTCCTTGGTCTTTCAGGACTCCTGTCTCTTGCCATTTCCCTTCATGAAGGGCTTCCATGTACATCTGGGCAGGTTGCACAGAAATACCCAGCCCAAGGAATGAGTGTGGTCTGAAATCCAGGCATGTGGCTCATGAGCCCTTCACCTACAGAGCTGCATTCATATAAATGGGGTTCTTTTCTCTAATTCCCATGCAGGCTCCCTCTGGCCTGGCAGAGGGCCTGTTCTCCCCATAGCTGGGCACAGAGGGAGGCCCAGAGTTGAGATGAAGAGATCAATGGGCACAATAAAGGCTTCCACTGCCCCAGCTGGACTGTGGCAGAGAAAAGAGTCAGAGCCTTGAACTCGGAGCTGGACCTGGACTTGGGACAGCAGACAGACAGGATGCTGAGTCGACCCGGCTGGAGCCTGGGAGGACCCTGTGCAGGCAAGGCCAGCAAGGTGCTGCTGCTGGGCCCTCCCTGCCCAGCAGGTTCACCCAACCACTTGGGCGCCCTCCTGCTGTGTGAAGAAGAGGATGCCCAAGGCTTTGGCTGCAGGGTGAGCTCAGAGCCCTTTGACTCCTTGGGAGCAGTCCAGTCTCCCCAGAGGTGGCTTCTGCTCAGATAATCCCAGAAAGGGAGAAGCAAGAAAGAACCTGGTCACTGGGCTTGTCCTCAGGTGAAGGGACAGAATAAGTCTGTTTTGTGTGACTTCCTGGCCAGGGCAGAGCTGGCCTCTTCCTGAAGCAGAAGTGTACTCCTGGGTAGGCAGGTGCCATGCAGGGCTCAGGTTCTACTATCTGAGCTCAGGCCTCATACCCCCACTCTCACCTCTGAGGCCCTTTACTCCAGGATGTGGGGTGGGGGTTTGTGGGAGAGAGCCTCTCACAGCCCCAAGAGCTCAGAGCCACTTTCCTAGGCTTTTTCAACTCCTTACCAGACTAGGTCCTGCTCAAGCCTGTCCTCCATGCCAGCCAGGTCAGGGGCTCAGCAAACTGTCCCCTGGAATAGCCTGGGACAAACCAGGGGCCCATCCACCCCTATGGACTCTCTCCAGGCTCTATTTGGGGGAACCTCTGGCCCTTTCTGTTCCATCTGGGACCTCCCCATCTATCTCTTTGGCTGAGTTTGGCTGAGGCTCATGGACCCTCAAATGATTGAATTCTGAGCAAATGCAATTTGGCTGATGGTTCAAATTTGGTATGGTGTCTTGTGCCATGGGACAGACAAAGAACACCACCTCAGGGAGGGTGGGGAGCTTGACCCAGAAAGAGGCATGAGCAGGTACTAAAGGAGGCCAAAGACAGAGAGAACCTTGGGGCAAGGTGTCAGGGGCAGTGGTGTTTGCTTTAAGTTTGGAAGATGGTGAGCATCTGAGTTTAGGCAGAGAAGGGGAAAGGGAGCTCCATGGAGAAGGCGGGTAATAGGCAGTAGCAGTGCAGCTGAGGCTAGGCAGTGCTTTCAGCTTTATTGCAGCCCAGAGGGTTGGCTGAGAGCAGGTTATAACAGGCATGGGAAGCCCTAGGAAGGCCCTGAGGGTGTTTGAGCAAGGCAGTGTTTGGAGTTCTAGGAGATTTCTGATGCTGGACTTGAATATAAATAACAGCAATAACTAGTACTTGCTAAGCGTTGACTCAGTGCCAGGCACTCTGGTCCGTGGATTAGCACAGTTAATTACCTAACAGGGTATACTATCAACATCCCTCTTGTGTGGACAAGAAGGCCAAGTCTCAAATCACATGACTAGTAAAGCAACAGAGTCAGGAATTGAACTCGGGTAGCCTGGCCTCAGCACCCGCATCTGACTGGAAGGTGAGACATTAAGCTGAACGGTATGAAGTCACCATTTCTGTACATCAGAAAGAGTCAGAGGTCAGCAAGTTCACGCAGTGCTGCTCATGTTGTCCTGAGGTGAGGAAATGGCAGGCTACCTCTGGAGGAATTTAGGAAGGAGAATACAGAAGCCTGGATGCAGAGGAACAGCTAGAAGGCGAGTTTCTGGAATGAGTGCAGGGTCTGAGGTCTTATTTCAAGACTAGGAGCAAGCTCCAGAGTCAGATGTACTCCAAGGGGCTGAGGCTTGGTCTTGGACCACGAGGGACAATAGCCCAGTGTGGTGAGGACACAGACAGGAAGAGCCCCAATGACTGTTTCTAGAATTCGACTGAGTGGGAGCCTCACAAGGTCCCACCCAGAAGAGAAGGCAGAGCACATCTCCGTGGGTGAGAGGAAAAGGCTGCCAGTCAGGGGCAGGGGGCATGTCTGGGGGCATGAGGTCCCAGGAGCCCTGAGAGGAAAAGGCTGCCAGTCAGGGGTAGGGGGCATGTCTGGGGGCATGAGGTCCCAGGAGCCCTGGAGCTCTGTACCTGACTTCCCTCACCCACAGCAGAATGGCCTGCTGATGACCCTGGCATGAGGGAAGCCTCCAGTTCCGCCCTCCAGGCAGCCCTTTGAAGTTACCTTCAAAGGGGGAGAGACATCCTGGACAGCTGCCACAGGCATGTTAGCATCTCCCTGCTCTAGCTGGGACACGGTAGTGATGACGGGTGGATAGCACATAGGGGCATGTCACGTTGGGCACATGCCTGGCCAGAGGGACCTTTGGGGTGGAAAGGACCAGCTCAGGTTACACAGATCAATCCCGTGTCCATGGAACACCCTGGATGACGTATCCCATCCCCACCTGACTCACCACCACCCTGACCTCTTCAACCAGGTCTCGGCACCATAGAGGCACACAAATGAGTGTGGCCAGGGGACTGAGCTTATCCCAGCCACTGTCACCAGTGCCTACCAACCCCAGCTCCCAAGCCTGCTGGGGCACACTGAGGCAGAGAGGAAGGACCACTCAGAGTTCCTCAAAGCTTTGTGCCCCATCTCCCTGAGTGTCTGATTCACTCAGAGGGAGGCGAGTCCAAGTCCACCTCCATGGGATTCCCCTGGGCTGCCTGCTTCCAACGCTCCTGCCTTTGAAGGGGTGGCAGGGGGTAGGCAGGCAGCTCTACGTAGTTTGGCTAAGTATGTAGGATCAAACAGGCCTCTTCATTCTTCCCTACAGTGGGAAAAGGAAGCCATAAATTGGAGCAGCACTCCACACTGCACAGTCTCTGCCACCACATACCAAACTTCATTCCAAGGCATGTCTAAATACCCAACACACAGCTGGCTGCAGGCGCCTGGCCCCAGCCAATGCCAGACCCCGCGGTACTTAAGGGCACAGCTTCAGATTAGAGCCTTAACCCAGGTTGGGGTCTGTGTCCTCTTGGGGGCTCTTGGGCCCCTCTCCATTATGCTGCCCCTCCCACTCCATACATATGTAGCAGGGTCAGCCTGAGGAGAGGAGAGGGTTGCTTTCCTTGTGGTCAGAACCCAGAGTCCTGCAAAAAGCTCCTTCCCCAGGCTGGGTGGCTCAAGTCTGACCAGGCTATAGCCCCAGGCCTTGGGGAGGCCCGCGAGCATTTCTCCTTCTCCAGTTTCTTGCTGATGGAGAACAGATGTGCACACATCTGGTTCAGCAACGCTCAGCCTCACCTTTCAGTTCCCCCAACCCTCAGCAGAGCAGGGAGGTGGGGGATGGGGATGGGGCCAGGGCTGGAGCAACAAGGGGACAACAGGGCTCTGGGGCCCTCACGGGTGGGCAAGGAGTCCTTGGCAGCACGTGGGGGCACAGGGAGGCCCAGCTCCCCACCAGGGTGCCCAGACTAAACAAAGATAGAAACGGTCTAGGCAGAGGCAGCTGTGGCTGGACTTCTTAGAGCAACTGGGCTGCACGGGGGCAGTCACTCGCCCCATCTCTGCTGCCTCGAGCACTGCTGCTAAAATGAACAGGACCTCCTCATCTTCACAGAGATTCTGAGACCAGCCAAAGGAAACAGGGGCAGCCCCTTTTCTCACGGACACCCCACCAGCATTCTTCCTTGGTTCTCTGCTTCTCCCTGGTCCCCAGCTGCGGGAGAATCTGACACTTGCTAATACTATACCCCAGAGGGTCACCAAAGGCCCCTTGAAAGCAGGCCTACCTTCCCACCCAGCACTTGCCATTCTGGCTACAGGCCAGAGACACCCCATTTTAAGGATAGGGCCAAGGAATCTATTTTAAACACACCACACTGGTGATTTTTTAGGTGACGATCCTGGCCCAGGTAGTCCCCACCTCAAGTGTCTTAACACTTGGGAAAGGGCTGTTGTTATCATGTAACTGACTACAAGTCTGAAGCCCAGAAAGGTTGTGACTTGCTGAGGGTCACAAAGCAAACAAATGGCAGAGAACATATTAGCAGCCCTTGCCCAGGTCTTCCCATCCCCCTGCCACACCCATCCTGCTGGCCACAGAGCCAGGGCCACCACTTACCCCTCAGGCTGGAGCTCCTGGCCACCCTGGGGTTCATCGATGTACCAGCTGCCGTAAGAATAGTCCTCTGTGGTCCCAGGAGAGGACTGGTTCCCTGCTGCCCCAGACATTCTCTGGTGCTTCTTTTCTGATCCCCAGGCAAGAAGGAAAAAGCCACCACAAGATGCGAAAAGAGGCTTAGGAAAAAAAAAAGAAAGAAATCCAAACAAACGTTTCTCTTTAATCCTAAAGGTTACTTTCTTGCTTTAGGCTCTCTGGTGGAAACCTGCCTGGGAGTGAGAGCCTGGGTGCTGGCACCAGAGGAGGGGGAGGGCTTCTCCTGTCCCTTCTTGTCCCTCCTGCCCAGTCTTGCCCAGTGCGAAGGAGAGCTATCCCCTGAGAGCAGTGATCCCCCGGGGTCCTTGGGCCCTTGTCTTATCTCTGACTGACCACTAGAAGAGGCATTTGCTCAAAGGACCATCTTCAAAGAAGGTTTGTCTGATCTTGCTGCCCACAGAGGACTCCCCCTTACCTTTCCCCTCCCCAAACCCACCCAGACGGACCCACAGACACACACTCAAGGAAGGACCAGGGCGGAAGGAGCTACAGAGATGAAAGGATGGGCGGGTTATGGGGCGGGCTCAGCATGCCTGCTGGACTGTCCCAGCTGGACTCCTGGCCCCTCCTGCTCTTGGGGGTCGGGCTCAACCCCCTTTTTATTCAGGTCCTCTTGTGACCAGCCCTTTGGGCCTCAGTGGTGGGAACACATCATGGCCCTGACAAAGACCCTTCCCCAAAGAGGCAGCCTCATCTCTACTGGCTCCCAGCCTGGGAGGGATGTGGCCAGGAGAGACAGGCAGGAATATCTGCCCTCAGTGCCTGCCCCAAAGCACCCCACCTTTGCCCACCACACCTGCCTTGCACTCACACAAGACCAGCCTGGAAATCTGGCATTTTAGCAACCTGAGGAGACAGCTGGGGCTGGGAGGGAGGGAGCCTATTTATTCCTTCTCCCGTTTCCATGAAAGAGGCAACATATGTCTCACTGGTAAATCTTTCTTGTTTTTCCAACTTGATTTCACAAGCAGATAACTCACCCCCACAAGGTGAAAATTAGTCCTTTAAACACCAAGCAGACCCACGGGTGAGCAAGAAGAGCCTCGCTTCACCTGCCTCTTGCTTCTTCCAGGGTGTGGGGTGAAAGTGAGGGAGACAGGGCCAGGGTGAGGACTGGCAGTACCTCTCCATCCTGCCTTGCCTGAGAAGCTGCCCCTACCCCTGCCATTTCCTTCCCCCTCCTTGTTCAAGCGGGGGGGTAGGGGTGAGAGCAAGATGCAGAGGAAGGCAGAGAGCACTTCTCAGACCCCTACCCTGGTTGGGGGTCAGGACCCCTAAACTATTGAGGGTCTGTGTCCTTCCAGGACCCATAGGGTACTACCCAGCTTAGGCAGTTGTTCAACGCGCTCTTTTAAAAGACGTCCATCCATGTAGTCTTTTAACATAAATTCACTGAACACCAACTAAGTGCCAGTACTGTTGTGGTCCCTGGGTTATGAATGGTTTCCATTCAGGGGACACAGACGAGTATGTAGATGACTTCACGTTTCTGAGGACCATCAAGAGAAGGCAGATTGTCCTCCTGACAAGTCCCATGAGAAACTGAATTTGGTTCAAGAGACATGGCTGGTGGAGGTTCCTGAAAAAGTAGGTTTGAGTGAAGGTCTGAGATCAGGAATGTAAACTGAGTAGACAGTGAGAGTTAAAGGTAAGAAGTCAGGTGCAGGGAACAGTGTTCCCAACAGAGAGAACAGTGTGAGTGAAGGCTCAGAAGGGGCAGACTTTGAAATCCTAAAGGCTCCCCATGCAAATTCAGCAGGCAGACCCATGAGGCCTTCCAGGAGGAGGGCCTGAGCTCTGTGGACCTTGGCTCCTCCCACTCCTTCCCCAATGGCCCCTCTTCCAAGAAGAGGGCTCTGACCACCCCTACCCAACCCACAGGGATGTCAGCATCTGCTGACTCAGAGCTCAAGCCGAAATTCATCTGATGAGATGCAGGAGCACACAAGGCCCGCCTGTCTGATTCCAGGGATTTCAGTGAATCCCATCTCCCACTGGGAGCCCCTGAGGGCAGTACTCCTCTGCCGCTCCTCCCTTCTCCCCCCTTCCCCTCATGCACAGTACTTAGGTCATGGGGACTTTCTAACTGGGTTTGGCAAAGCCGTGCTCTTCCTGGGGAGGATCTCTCCTCCGTTTGCCTGCCCTATTCAGGCTGTGGTTGTTCCCTGGTTTCTCCAGCTGGGCTCCCCAGAGCCTGGCGTCCCTTCCCCATGTGTGGGCTTGGACCGCAGCTTAGGGAGCAGCCTATTTGACTTTCTCCCTTCCCTGCCCCCCTGCCACAATTTTGGTAGCCTTTTATTTTATTTTGTTTTGAGACAGGAATTACCTTGAAACATCTGAAATAATTTCATGCACATGTGGTAGTATATTCATCCCTATCATGAGTTTTTTCCTTATTTCATTTTTTTATCTTTTACTAAATGAATTGGGATGATATTGGTTAATAAGATCATATGGGATTCAGCTTGTATATCTATGATGCATGAGCTGCATGTCGCATTGTGTGGCCATCACCCAAAGTAAGATTATCTTCCATCACCATCTATTTGGCCCCCATTACCCTTTACTACCTTCCCACCAACCCCATTGGATTTTAAACCCCCCTCAGGATACCTCCAACAATGAAAGTCCAGTCTGTGATGGGGAGCTTGCTTTCTCTACAAGGCAGAGATATTCACAGAGGGACATCTCTGCCTGCTCTAAGTCACTGACTTTCCTGGAAAAAGCCTGGATCCATCTGCCTCCCAGCCTAGTTTGTTCTTTAATTCATTCATTTATTTACTCTTTCTTTTTTCCTTCCTTCCATCCTCCCTCCCTCCTTTCTTTCTATTTATTTATTTTTTAGGTGAGAGGAGGGAAGATAGTGAGACAGACTCCCACATGCACCTCCACTAGGATCTACTTGCCAACCCCCATCTTGGGCCAATGCTCGAGTACCAAGCTATTTTTAGCACCTGAGGCTAATGCACTCCAATGGAACTATAACCACGCTGCAGGAAGAGAAGAGGGAGAGAAGGGGAGAGGGGGCGGGGAAAAGCAGATGGTCACTTCTCTTGTGTGCCCTGATTGGGAATCAAACCCAGGACATCCATATTCTAATTCTCTATCTACTGAGCCACCAGCCAGGGCCCCTCCTTTCTTTCTTTTCTCTCTTTCTCTTTCTCTTTATTTCTTTTTTCATTTTTTGTGTAGTTTTCTTTATTTCTTCCTCTCAACAAATGCCAACACATGCTGACTGTGTGCCAGACAAGGTTCTACATGCTGAGAATACAGCAGCAAGCATGACAGACTGAGTCCTGTACATACCACAGACAACCTCACATGCAGTGGGGGGTGAGGGGTGGGGAAGACAAAAGGTGTCATGAGCCCTGAGAGGGAAAATAGAGTGGGGTAAATAAGGACATACAGACAGATAGACAGGAGCAGGATGGTCAGGGAAGTCCTTACTAAGGAGATGACATTGGAGCAGAGCCCTGAAGGGAGGGAGGACAGAACACAATTGGGCATGAGGAAGCTGGGCTACCTCCATCAGTCCCAGGGCCCGGTGAGACCCAGGTACAGTCCTGCCACCACAGCACTGCTCATTAACCCTAACCCTGCTCTGCCCTCAAAGGGAATCCCAGTGGTATCTCCCCTCCCCCAGGGATAGCCCAGAGCCCATGATTCCCCTCTGTCTTCAGTAGGGCAATGCAGAAGTCACCTTCAGCAAAACCCCCAAGGTGAAGAAATGGTGAGCTTGTCTGCTTCCCAGTCTGGGAACAGGAGGGAGTAGACCCAGGAGGTAAAAGCAGGGTATCTATATGTCAGCAGGAAATGCCCTACCAGGGTTTGAGCCCTGGGCTGGCCCTGGGCCCTGAATGAGCCCCTTCGCCTCTCTCAGCTTCATCCTGCCTCTGTCCCAGGAGGCGTGGGTCATCAAGCCTAGAGACTGACTGTGGGCTCTCCTTTCCCCCAAGAGTTCCCTCCCTCCCCTCAATGACTTTATGACCCAAGACTGTGGAGCCAGCACACTAGTCATTGGTGGTAGTGAGAGGTCCAAAGAGCAGCTGGGACTGCCCAGGCACCCCATTGCCTTCCACCCTCCTCCCAGCCCCTGGCTCCTCATCCAATCTGGTCAGGGTAGGGAGGCAGGCTGGGTGAAAGACCCATGGATACTGAGTACACAGATGCTCACTTCCTGAGCCCAAAGTACCTCCTCAGCTTGGAGCTAGAACAGCTTGCAGCTTGCATCTGCCAAGTGGGAGGTTTAGCTCGGAGGTGTTAGGATGGCAAACTGGCAAGGAAAAGCAGCAAGAAGAGAAAGACAACAACGAGGCACTCCTAAAGCATCTCTCTGTAGGCCTGCCCCCTGGAGACGGCCTTACCGGGGGAACCACACCTGAAAGAGTAGAGACCAGCCCCCTCTATCAGGAGAGGAGGATCCAGAGAGAGAGGGGTATTGGGGACATAGACAGCAGAAGCTCAAGGAAGAGGAGGAGGTATGGGGAGTGAGGAGGAGGAGGGGACCTGGGGCAGAGCTCTCGGCTCAAATAAAGTCAGCCATGGTAACTAGACTGAGGTGTGCTTAGGAGAGCTGAGAATGGGAAAGAGCAGGGCAGGGGTCAGGGCTGCCCAGTGGTGGCCCATCCAAGGGTCAGCCCTGGCCAAGCCGGGCTCCCAGCTGGGCACACACTGGGGTGACTGAGCCCTTCTCACTGTGGGAAGGGGTCCCAAAAAGCTGTCTGCCTTCTGGGCCTAGCACAGAGCCACCATGCCCCTCAGGGTGGGTCTGGTCCAGGAAGGCTCTGGGACAGGGTTTCCTTCCTCACTGCGTTTTTGTTCAAGTTGATTACATCTGAGGAATTTTTGCATCCAGAAACAGAAGCCCATGTGTGTGCCTTCCTCGGCCTGTGGCGTCAGAATTCTCAAAGGGCAAAAGGCTAAGCTTCAAAGGAGTAGGCCAGAATGAATGGGAAGGTCAGCTGCAGCCCCAAGGACCCCCAAGAGCACCTCCAGAATCTCAGCAAAAAAGTTTAGTAACATCACAAAAATCCCAGAACCTCAGTATCACCTCCATGCAATCCCCAGTTTCATGAACACACCAGAATATCCAAAACACCTCAAAACCTCAGCAACATTCCAAAGACCCTCACATTCTAGCAAGTCAAGCATGGTTGAAGCAAGAGAGTCAAA
Organism: Saccopteryx leptura; assembly: GCF_036850995.1. Classification (NCBI taxonomy): domain Eukaryota; kingdom Metazoa; phylum Chordata; class Mammalia; order Chiroptera; family Emballonuridae; genus Saccopteryx; species Saccopteryx leptura. The sequence continues at coordinate 127,792,716 of NC_089508.1, forward strand.
ACCATAGTGAGCAGGTACAGAAACCCAGAGGTTGTCCCAGCTCAGGCCTTGGGTCCCTGACTCCAACTGCATTCGTCAAATATTTCACACCACCAAAACCTTAGTAAACCTCAGAGTCTCAGCAGCACCTCAAGCTCTAGCAGCATAGCAGAAATGCCCCAAGGGGTGCTTTGGTCAGGAGTGGGAGGATAGCCCCTCACTGTGCTTGCCTGTGCAACTTTGTTCCCTACCCCACACCTGTGAGCCCACAGATAAGGGGCAGAAATGGGCTAGACCCCATCCAGGCCAGAGAGCTCAGGGGTTGCCCTCAGCTCATCTACACAGTGCACACACACATGTATAGAACTGCCCTCAGCACACAGAGGTGCCTACCCCTGACCCCAGACCCAGCCTGACCCCATTCAGTCTGGAAGGCAGTGTTGTTGGCTGCTAAGTTCATGAGGGAAGAGTGTGGCTGGCTCTCTACTTCCTATCTCCCTTGTCTCGTGGGAACATCCGAGCATCATGTGACATGCCCTTCTTGGAACCCTCCTGCACCATCCCCTTAGGCCAGCCTGCTCTGGAATGAGCATGGGCACTGGTGAGGAGTAGGAGGAGAAGAGTGACGTGTCTGTCCCCTCCCAGGGGACCAGACTAGAGCTAACTCAGAGGAGAGAGAGTGAGGAGACATTTCAGCTCAAGACAAATGTAGCTTTCCTACTTTCAGGGGGTAGTGAGTACCCCACAGTGGGGTAGGGCAATCAAGAAGAGACAGGTAACATCATGATGCTACAGAAAGTTTCCTGCCTTCAGAGGAAGACTGGCCCAAAAGCCATGACAATACCCCCAGCTGTGAGAGCCCTGGGTTCTCCCTTCCTAGCACCTCCACCCTGGGCTGGTGCCACCATAGTCTGGCCTTGACATGTTGGCTCTGTGCTGCACTCCTCCCTCACTGAGGACACTGACTGCTGGGGGACCTCCTGAGTGCACGCTCCTTGTTCCCACAGGGCAAGGCTTGCCATCAATCTCTTGCCCACCAGCAGACCTTGCTCGGACATGACTCTTCTGACGGCTCCCTGCCTTGTGGAGCTCATGCCAGCTTCCCAGCGTCCCCCAAGTCCAGCCACCTCCAGGTCTTCAACCTTACCCCTCAGAATTGCTCAGCCTGGCATTCCTGCACCCTCCCTGCCTCCAAGCCCTCACTGATGCTCTGGCCCCTTAGCGTGCCTTCTCCCTGCTCCCCAATCCCTTCCAGTCCTACCTGCCCACCTCCACCAGGCGCGCTCTCTCGACCTTTCCTTATTGATCACCTGGAAATTCCTGTCTCCAGGCGGACAGTGGGCTCCCCAACCACTGGAGCCTCCTCCTCTGAGCACCGGCACCCGCTCTGGCCAGGATCCCACAGGGCTGGCTGGTGGTGCAGGTTGAGCACTTGGCCTTGAGTGTGTCCCCAGCACCTGCTTTCAAAGGTGTTTGATCTCCTCCCGGAAAGGCAGCTCCCTGCTTCCCACCAGCTCTGGTCAGGGCCCCTCCTCCTCTTGCCTGTAATTCCAGAATTGGAGAAGCCCACCCCACCCCCACCAACTATCCAGCCTCACAGCAGGGCTGGGGCCCCACACCACACACAGGACAGCTTGTCTCCCTCCCAGAGGAGCCTCTCCACTCCCCAAACCATTTGCCTGAAATTTGATCTCCTTGGCCCTCAGAGTCACCTCCAGAAGAAGCCTGCACAGGGCTTTGATGGTTGAGCTCTCCAGCTGTGGCCTAGGATGAGCTCAGGAACCCACTACTTAACCTCATTTGTCACCATTCATCATGGGGGGGGGGGGGCGCATTGCCTGAAGAATGTACAAAGCCAGAGGGGAACCTGGACCAGCTAAGCTTTTTTTTTTGTATTTTTCTGAAGTTGGAAACAAGAGGCAGTCAGACAGACTCCCGCATGCGCCTGACTGGGATCTACCTGGCACGCCCACCAGGGGGCGATGCTCTGCCCATCTGGGGGCGATGCTCTATTGCAACCAGAGCCATTCTAGTGCCTGAGGCAGAGGCCACAGAGCCATCCTCAGCGCCTGGGCCAACTCTGCTCCAATGGAGACTTGGCTGCGGGAGGGGAAGCGAGAGACAGAGAGGAAGGAGAGGGGGAGGGGTGGAGAAGCAGATGGGCACTTCTCCTGTGTGCCCTGGCCGGGAATAGAACCCGGGACTCCTGCACGCCAGGCTGACGCTCTACCACTGAGCCAACCGGACAGGGCTACCAGCTAAGCTTTTAATAACCCAACACCCTGTTGCTGCCCAGCCGGGCTGAGGGCCCTGAACAGGAGGAGGGAGAGTTTGTCACACTTGCAAGGGGCTTTGGGGATCAAATTATAGGTATGATCCATTGGTGGAGGGCAGGCCAAAAGGCTCACTCAGTGAGCATTCTCCTCTACTTCTCACAGCCCAGTCCCTCCCCAGAGGAAGGCTGGGGTCCTGGGGCAGCTGTGGGTCCATCCACACTCCCCGAAGGCTGCAGGGACAGTTCTGATTCCTGTCATTGAGCCCAGGTGGGCTTGGGCACAACATGGTCTCCCCCCTCCTTCCTAGGGTGTGTAAACAAAATGCCAGAAAGGAAAAGGGCTCAGACGGTGTTCTAATGTGGTGCTGGGGCAGGCGGGGAGGCTTGGTGAGGGACAAACAAGGGGTCCTACATTCCCAGGAGAAGGATCCCTGGGACAGCTTCTTTTTCCTCCTCTCAGGGAATAGGGTGGGCCAGCCCAAGGAGCCCAAGCTTTAGGATGTGAGATGGGCTTCCACCAATGGTTAAGACCCATAGCAGTGGGCACAGCAGGAGGATGGTGCCAGGGCTGCCCGCCCAGCAGAAGAGGTGGGAGAGGGACCAGCCCAAGCCAAGCTCTGACCCGACCAACTGTCTTCCCAGGGAGAATATTTTTTACACAGGACAGGTTAAACCCACAGCACAGACAGTGAATTAAACAGTGGCTGATTTTTAGGAACCTATCCTCCAGGAACACCTGTCTGTACACACACACGCACGGATGCACACACACAAACGCAATGAAGATGCCCAAGACTGTCTGTAACCAAGACCAATGTCCATCAGAAAGCTCTGCTCTGTCAATACGATAAGGTGCTACTCAGCTGTCACCAAGAAGAAGGTACCACCTCCTCGTGGACTGCTATGCTAGAACTTCCAGGACATGCTGCCAAGTAGCAATAACCTAGAAGGCAAATTGCTGAAGAAAACATAAACCGCATCCCTACTTTACGTCCCTATAAACTGGGTATACAAGCCTGTGTGCGATGGTGGGCTAAACATGTCAAGATGAACCTGGCAGCAGATTGTCCACAGAGGCACCCCTTGGGGAGGGAACAAGTTTAGGGGGAAGTGAAGGGGGGTTTGCTTGTTTGAAATGTATATTTAAAATCTACCTATGTAGTAAGCAAAAGGAAAACATCACGGATCGTGTGGAAGCCCACTATGTGGCATCACTGAGCTACATGTCAGGGCTTCTACCCACAGCTTGGCATTGTACATCTCCCAGGCTCCCTCAAAGCCAGATGTAGCCCTGAGACTAAGTCTTGGTCAGTAAGGTAAAGAAATGATTGTTTAGAATAACTTCCAAAGAGAGGTGCTCTTTGAAAAAGAGGTATTTTCTTTACCCTTTCCTTCTTCCAGTCAGTTTAAATGCAGTGTTGATGGCTGGATCTCTGCAGCCACCTTGGGCTGTGAGGCAGAGGTTGTGAGTTAAATGGGATAGAGCAGTAAATCAGCGGCAAAAACAGAGCCTGAGCTAAGGCCAGATCTGTCGGCTAGAGGAGACCTCAGAGACACCCTGCTCTAGCCATACTCATCACATCCACAGGAAACCCAGGCCTGGTGAGGCCACATGATATTCCAGGTGCAGTAACTGAGTTAGGAGATGATTTTGGCCAGAGATCTCCACCACCATCACTGCCTCATCCACAGGGCTCTTTCTCTAGAAACCTTTCTCCTCAGAGTTTGGATGCTGCTCCATTCTGTGACTGGGAGCCTGGCTGTGGGGCTGCGGAAAGATTCCAGAGTTGGTTAAGTGGCAGGCCTGAGATACACCTCTCAGCATTGTCTGATGGGAGGACAGCAGAACTTCTGCCCACTGGTGCCCACTGCTGGGTTTGTCTCTCATTATCTCTTGTTTGGCTTCTTTCTCTCTTTCTTTCTCTATCCTTCTGTCCACCTGTCTGCCCCAGTCCACTAGTCTGTCTTTCCATCCCACTGTTGTCTCCCTCTCACCCTTTCTCTGACTCAGTCTTTCTTTCTTTCTTTTTCTCCTACCTTTCTGTCTCCCCTCTGGTTCTCTGTCTCTGCTTCCTCTCTGTTGATCTGCGTATCTCTCGCCCCCCTCTCTCTCCCCTTCTATCTGCCTTTCCATTTATCCAGTTCTTTGTCTTGTCTTTCTCTGTCTCCCCCTCTCTGAGCCTGGCTATGAAGTTGGTCTCTCCCCATAAAGGGGTAAGGCTGTGCCTTTTCTTGAACTGTGCTATGTGCTGACTTGGTACTGCCCCTGCCAGCGCCTGCCCCAACCCCTCCCTGCTCTATGTCCCCAATGCTGCAAGACGACCGCTGGTCTCGGGACCTCAGATCTTTCAGGGCTCCCAGGCGTGGGTTTGGGTTCCTGGAGCCAGTAGAGCAGCCTGGTGACTAGCACATGGAAGGCAAAGGTCAGTGCTGCCGATGCTGCCAGAGAGGCTAGCACCCTCTCCCTCCTGCCAGCCCAGGAACTCTATCCCTTCCAAGCCAAAGCAGGCAGAGGAGGCTGTCATGGGTGCAGCCCAGCCCCTGCTCGGCTGAAGCCCAGAGTAGAGGGCTTCAGGGATGACCCCAGACTCTCCCGACAGTGCTCTGTGCTGGAGCCTGGAACAGGAGGGGAAGGGGATGCAACCTCTGGGGCTGGGATCACCAGGACTGGATCAGACTTACCACTCAGAGGGGAGAATGTCAAGGTAGTCAGGCCCAGGCCCCAACTACCTAGTCAGTGGAGGAAAGGTAGTAGGCTTCTAATTTTGCCTTTTCCACTTCCTAAGTGACCACAAGCAAAGCCCTTTTCTTCTCTGGGCCTCAGTGTTCCCATCTGTAGAAGAGAAAATCATCTCAGCACACCCCTTCCCACCTCTTGGGAGGGTCTACTGAACTCACAGAATTCCTACTGGGAGCACTCACCTCTGAGCATAGCTGGGAGTGGGGAGGGGCAAGTTGAAGGTGGATTCTTGGGATGGGGGTCTGAGGGTCCATAGGTGACATGGGGAAATCCATGGAGTGGGGGGATCCATGGGGTGGGGTGGGGGGGTCTGTGAGGAGGATGCTGAAAGGAGTCATTGTAAGAAGCAAGAAGGGGGCCCTCTGTGCTAATTACAGGCCCAGGCTCTTCCAGACAAAGCCAGCAGCCTCTGAGTGGCCATTCTTCCCAGAAGAAAGAAGCCTGGAGGGCCCCTTAAGGCCTTTCACGCAGGGACTGTGGAAGGAAGGCGGCTTAGAGATGGACTCTGCTGCCCCTGTCCGTCCCACACCCTACTCTGTCTTGACTCCTTCTGCAGGAGCCAGGCCTCTCTCTGGGACTTAAACCTTTTAAAGATCACAGGAGGCTGCATCAGGGAGGCAGCTTGGAGTAGAAGGAATCCTGGGAAAGGAATAGGGCTCTGGTCGTGCTCTGCTATCCCAGTTTCTCCATCTGTAAAATTGGGTGCTATCCAGCCCTAACCTGCTAAAATTCATGGAGGCTTCCATACTTTCTACGTGGGACTGAGGCCAAGCCAGGAGAAGGCTGAGCATGAGAAACTGCTGACTCTGGCCTGCCCCGCCTCCCACTCCATGCTGCTGCCCTCCCTCCTGGGCACCAGGATGCATCTCTGAGTCCAAATATGGGTCAAAAGTTCAAAAAGTTCTGAGTTCTGGGGCTCAGTTGTACAAGTGTCAATATGCTTAACACCACTGAACTGCACACTCAAAAATGGTTAAGATGATAAATTTTATCTTATGTGTATTTTGTCACAATTTTTTTAAAAAGTACATACACACACTAAAAATAAATGAGCCTGCCCCAGAAGCTGAGTGGGGGACAGAGGTCAGGAATGAGAAGGGCGAGGTCCGAAGCAGAGGACCCTCAGACCAAGCTAAGGCCACCCAGTCATGTCAGCGTCTTTGCAGAAGGTTGGAGGGAGGAAAGGAAGGAAGGAGGGTGAAGGGGAAGTGTTGTGGCAGGAACAGGTGTGCATGGGCCTGCGTGCAGGGGCATGGGGCTGGGTGCAGTGCAGAGGTTGGGCCCAGGGCAGAAGGGACTGACTCCCACCTTAGAACAGCTCTGAGGGTTACTATGAGCATGCAAGGAAAGCAAGCTACTTCTAGACAAGACTTAGCAGCCGGGACCCACAGCTTCCAGGTCCAGGCTGGTTGGCCAGGCCCTGAAGTTGAGGTAAAGATTTCCAGGCAGCCTCTGCCACCCACCCTCTCCCACAGTGGCCAGACTGTGGCCTTTCACAATATAACTTAAGGAATTTCAGACAGCCAGAGCTGTGGGAAGACATTGATATGACTCCCATCACCCGTTATACAGATGGGGCCATTGACACCCAAAGAGGGAAAAAAAAACCTTCCCAAGTTTACCTGCAAGACAGGTGACTAGAACTCTGGCCTTCTAAACCCTATTTGCCTTGGCTTCTCCTTGGGCGGGGGGGCTTACACTGAATTTTAATCGCTGAGGAAGCCTACCAAATACATGGGGCCTTTAGCTGGGCTAGCCAATGCCATCTTTAGATTGGCTATCTTTTTTTTTTTTTTTTTTGGTGTCAGAGACAGAGAGTGACAGAGAGAGAGAGAGACAGAAAGAGGGACAGACAGCCCAAGCTGGTGAGCCTTGTTCAAACCTGATGAGCCTGCGTTCAAGCCCAAGACCTCAGGGTTTCAAACCTGGGTCCTCCATCTCCCAGTCCGATGCTCTATCCACTCGCCACTGCCTGGTCAGGCGGCTATCTTTTACTTGATGAAAATGGTCCATTCCGGTCAAGGTGACTTCAAATAAATCTTTTGAATGAAATATCTGCTGTCCATTAATGTTCTCTTTAGAACTGTACTTCTACCATTTTATGGTACAGAAGTCTCTAATAGAATCAATTTAAATCTTTGAGCCAGTCTCAGGACATGTTTAGCAGGGGAAAGTGTAGATAGAATCTCTAGTTCAGATCTCAGCTCTGTTTCTGAGAGTCTCTTAGCTTAAGATTCTCCATCTGTAAAATGGGGGTAGTTCTATCTGCCTTGCAGAGTCATGTGGAGTGTCTGGTACCCATTAGCTGCTCAGTGAAGAGTATTGTAAATGATGATGATGGAAGTGGTGATGGTGATGTTGGAAGTGGTGATGGTGATGATGGTGGTGATGATGATGCCAGGAGGCCTTCCCCAGGAGACCTCAGGGAAACTGGGAGGAGTAGGGTCAGAGCTCTAGACAGATCTTGAAGTTCTGCCTGCATGACTGGAGGCCAGTGCTGGCCCTCTGTGAATCTCTGCCTCCTGCAGTGTGACATGGGGGTGCTCATGCTGCTCACACAGGGTCAGGCAAGGAAGATGTGAAAGGGTTGATGAGAACTGGCTTTGTGAATTTGCAAGAGCTGAATGCACAGCAGGTTCAGGGCCAGTCCTGGCAGTGGATGCACGCTGAGTAACATTAGAGCCAGCACCCTGAGAGCCAAGTCCTGAGCAACACTGCACTGTAGGTATGGAGTGTGGACAGAGAAGTGGAGACCAGGCCCTGCCTTCTGGAAGTTTCCGGATCCTGTAGAAAGGCAGGAATTGCAAATAGAGAATAGTTTAGTACTCTGGAAGGAGCAGAAGATTCATGTCTAGACTGTGAGTACATCCAGGCAGGCTTCCTGGAGAAGGAGGGATGTAAGAGAATGGGAAAACCAGGTTCTTCCAGGCCTTTAAGTGGCCAGAAATCAGAGGCAGGTTGAACTCTTCTCTCAAGGTGGTGATAGGACCCAGAATTATCTCACAGACTAGGAGTCCTTCCCCTACCTCACCCCAACCATAGGCTTAGACTGGAAATCTGTAAAGGGAGGAGCCATGGGCAGGCCTGAGAGGGGTCCAGCCACAGAGAAATCTTAGCTAAGCCTAGCTTCAATTCAGTGCCTGGGCACCCAAGTTTCCTGAAGCCTCTTCTGTCCTCACCTAGAGAGGGAAGCAAGGAGACTCCGGAGACCCCTCTGAATGCTATGCTCCCCACCCAGGTTTCTGCAAGAAACACAGGAGCAAGGACTGTTCCACTACTGCAGTGACCTGGCTCTGCTCCAGGTTAGCAAGGACCCCACAGCCTGCCACTGCAGGGTGGGGGTGACGGGTTGGCGTCTTGGCCTACAGTGTGGCCTCCTATGTGCACCAGGCCCCTCCGCCTCCAGAGGCAGACTGCACCCTGGGGGCCAGGCAGCCAGAACCACTGTCACCAAGCCAGAGCCCCAGCTGCCCAGGGTCCCAGCTCGGGGTCTGGCATCACTGACTCTCCAGTTAGAAGACCCAGCATCTCTGATAAGCCTGACTGTCTTCTCCCTTGCTGAGAACAGTAGAACTTCCTAAGTCTGCCCCATTCAGTTCTGGAGAACATGCCTTCTGAGGATGGAGACAGGGAGTCCCTGCTTAACGGGAGACAGAAAACAAATAGCACAAAGGCCACACAAAGCAGGGACACTGCTGGATGGTGTTTCTTTTGTCCAATAGGTTGGGGTTCCTTGAGACCCTTCAGTCCCCAACTCAATCTCATACGTTCTCACCAGGTTGCAATGGAGGGCCCCCTGATTGACCCCAAGACAAAAGTCTCTGTGTGCCTACCCTCAAACCCATCCAGCTCCCACCACGACCATGAGGGGCTTGGCTCTGAACCAGGGCTCAGGCTGCTTCGAACCCAGGTGAGGGAGTCTTGCTCTTGTGCAAGTTGTAGGAGGGTTCCCCAATATGGTTGCCTTCTGCAACCAGACATATGTCCAATGGGCCTTTCAGTCAGTACAGGTGGGAGCCAGTAGAGCAAGTAGCAGCCCATTTCAGAGGCTGAGAAACAGGGTCCTCCCCAAGGATGCCCGATCCCATTTTATGCTAACCTTAGACCACTACAGTGCACAGACTCCAAAGCAAGGTAAGGCTCTGGGCTGAGGTGCCACCTAGCTTGTCCAAATGGCATGTGCTGGACAGCTCTGGTGGGGAGATGTGTGTGTGTCCAATATTGGATCCTAGGAAAGGCTTCTCAGAAGAGATGTTATTTGAGATAAGTCATTCACTCGTTCATTCACTCACTTATCCGTTCATTCATCCATCAAATATGTGTTAAATGTTGCCTCTGTCAGATCACACTTAGGAATGGCAATTCTGGGCTCTGGGGAGGGTATCCCAAGAGAAGAGAATAAGCTGGCTGAGGAGAAGGAAAGGTTTTGGTCGGCAGCAGGAGAAAGTGCTCAAGTTGAAACCCAAAGTCCACAGTCAGAGGTGCTGGTTCTCCAGCAGCGCCTGGCTCCCAGCAGCATGTTGATCTGGGGCTGCAGTGAGCCCAGGGTAGTGGGGAAGCTAGGCTGGGAGAGGGAGGGTGGGTGGGAGACAGTGGTAGGAATCAGAGTACTGTGGCAAAAGACTGAGATGGATATCCAATTCAGGAGGCCGTGGGGCTTCTATAGGAGAAAGACAGGATCTAAGCTGTGATGTAGACAGTCTGGCAGCATGTGCCAGGAGAACTGGGAGGAAGGACCAGGGACCCCAGGACCAGCTTCCCTCGCCCAGGTCTCATCCTGTTCCTGTACACCATTCTGTTTCCTCGGACTACAAGCTTTCTGATTTCGGGGCCTGGGCCCTGGCCTTCTGTCCAAGAGTCTGTTGCAGGACTCAGGAGGCAAAAGGCTCAGAGCTCAGGGAGAACCAGTCCTCTGCTGTCCAGGTCCCAGCATGCCCTGGCCACCCCACCGCCCCAGCCGGTGCTTTGATAGCTGCAGTCTGAATGGGTGTGAGGGAGGGGTGGAACAGCTTCAGAAAAGGCGGCTGAGAGATGGCTGAGCCGTCCCAGGCAGCTCTAATTTCGTTATTTAATGCCATCATCTCCCTGCCACTCTTCCTCTTAAAGTGTCAGATGTCTGCTTCTAGCAAGACAAGAAAATAGCTTTAAGGGAGAGGAAAATCACTTCTCCTCTCAGGGGGGAAGGGGAGATCAGCAGTTTCAACCCTGGTGTTACAATAATGTAATGTTATAGTACTTAACTATATAGAAATATAGAAAAATATGAAATATATAGAAATAAGTTAGGATATATTAAAAGCCATTAAGGCAAATGAATAATCTATGCTGTCTGGATAGGAATTAATCTAGTGTTTGCAGATATGATAGGTAGACTCTGCCTTTCATGCAGGGCCCAGTTAGTGTGTGTGCGAAGAAAGAAGTGGCTTGATGTGATAACTGTAGGTTAACATAAACAAGAAGCTTCCCTAGGAACACCTTAAAAGTGGCTTGATGTCTAGTATCTATGTAAACACAATAAACTAAACTAAAATAAACTAAAATTTAAAAAGTGGCTTGATGTGACATTTCGGTAGATTAACATAAAAAGGGTTTCCTGCTAGGAACTCCCAAAAAGGGGGTTTGATCTGATAATCCTGATAATCCTATAGATTGATACCTGTTAGAAGGCCTAGGCCAGAAAAAGGTACTAAAGCTAACCCCACCCCCACCCCCTGCAGTAGTCGCCCAGACTCCAAGTTGAATGTGGACTGTCTCCATGCCACTCTGACCAGGGACAGCCAAGAGGAGCACCCCAATAGGGCCCCCTTAAGCTGTGCCCAGGCATGCAAAAAGGATTTGTTTCCTTTTCGGGAAATAAACTGCCCGTGTGATTATTGCAACTAACTTGTGTGTCGGTTGTGTCTTTCCTCTGGTGGCAGTTGCTGTCGGCACCTATAAGTAGAATCCTCATAGCCACCTCAAGAGTAGTCTCAAAGAGGATGCCAGCCCTGCTATTAAGCAGTAGTGTCTCACTGTGCAAGAAGTTGAATAGGGGACACCTGATCAACGTAGAGCTTGGGCTCTACTGGGACACCTGACAACAGGGCCAGCTGCCAGTGAGGGACAGATGATGGAGAGAGGTTCTTCAGAAGAGAGTAGATGTAAAGCCAGTAGACACGGCTACCATCACAGCCACCTGGCCCATGCAAGTTCGCATTAGATGAAACAACGGAGCTGAGAACTGGTGGGCCATCATCTTTAATCCTAGCTTGCACCTGGCGCGCAAGTAAAAACACACACTGGGCTCCAAAACCCACTCACATTCAGTGCTCACAAAGCTACTGACTTATCCGAGTTTCCTAGAATCAAAGGTTTCTAGTTCACCAGACTTATTCACCTCTGTTCCCCATCTCCTTCTCTCTGCACAAACTGCTCAAACTGGCTTCTCACTCAGCACTCCACCATCTTGGCTGCTTCTCCTGGCCTTCTAGACCACGTGGCCTTTCTCTGCTCTCCTCTCTAATGATAATCTCAGGAACCGAGAGAGCAAGCTCCTGGTCTGCCCCACTTTATAGTGCAGAAATCAAAACCTTTAATCCAATATACAAAATAGGGAAGTCTGTGATACAGAGTCCACCTCACATCAAAAAGGGTGGGAAAGGCTTAGTCCTAAAACCAAGCCCGAGGCTACAAGGATCCTGCCTGTCCACAGCCTGCCCCCAACACACATTAATATAATTATGCCCATCCCAAGCATAAGGGCAACTAATATCATCACCTGGGAGATGGGCTTCCACATGGGACCTGGTGTTTTCAGTCAGGTGGACTCAGCCAGCTGTCCCACCTGAAGGGTGCGAGCACCTTTCTGGAGTTTCGACTTGGAGACTCACAGACACCTGGAAGGACAGCAGCAAGACCAAGTCAGGGCTCTCAATCAGAGGTGGGGGCCATAGGTTGTCCTTCTGGCCTGTGGCCAGCTCTCTGGGAAAGTAGATGTGGCCTAGAACCACAGGGGACCCTTGAAATCACCCTCCCTCCCCTCTTTAGTTGAATCCCTGGAGGAAAGAACAAATCCCACTCCTTTTTGGTTCTCAGCTAGAGGAGAAGAAGGGAGCTGAAAAGGGGTGGGGTGTTGTTGGGCGGATAAAATGTATTATGCTCACTTTGTTAAAGATAACACGAGGAGGCAGTCGCCCAGGTGATATTAATGTGTGTTGGAGATCGTTGTAACCTGGGGCTTGGTTTTGGGATTAAGCCTTTCCCACCCTTTTTGCTGTAGGGCGGTACAATCCTATCATGCCTCAGAGAAGTGACTTTGTATTAGAGACTTCCCTATTATGTATATTGGATTAAGGGTTTGGATTTCTACACTATAAAAGGGAGGCAGAACGGGACTCGGCTCTTGGTTCCTGAGATTAGCATGAGAGAGCAGAGAAAGTAGAGCCAGCAGCTAAAGGAGGCCACGTGGAGGAGGCCAGGCGGCTGTGATAGTGGCCCTGGCCTTGGCTGCTGGCTTTACATTTGGCGTAGTCTGTGGCAGGATTCGATACAGATCGGCAAGGAGCCTTTGAGCAGTGGAGTAGAGGACTGGCTAGTGTTAGGGTTCCCCATGGCTGTCCTTTTGGGGATTGTAGGCTGGCTGACTTTTACAGCCATGTGTGAGGAAATTGAGAGCTCTGTGGAAGAGGCTGTCCGGGACCTGCAAACCGAGCAGTGGAAGGAGATGGAGCAAATGCAGGAGAAACCGATGCTGACCCTGGAGCTGGAGGAAGCACTGGAGGAGGCCAACCAGGTGTTCGAGATTTGCCTGGAAATGGAGCAAACGCTGGAGGAGGATTCAGAGGTTCGTGAGTTGCAGCTTGCCCTGGATGTTGCAGAGAGCCAGCAGCGGCAGGAGGCCGGGGCTGAGGCTGAGGCTGAAGCTGAGGCCGGGTCCGGAGCTGCAAGGTCTGCGGAGCAGAAGGTGGCGGCAGCCCAGGGTTCGAGCCCGGCAGCAGGAGCTGATGTTTCCAGTACCTCTTTGGAGGATGAGGAGAATTGGGCTGGAGTTGCAATCCGCAGTTTCCGTAAGATGAGAGCCCAGCTGGAAGGAGCACCTACTATGGCCCCGGTAGGTCTGCGATTTTGGGAAATAGGGCTGGACATGCTTTCCGGAGCAGAGATGGAAATGCTGACTGCCATTGCCACGTGCCCCTCTTTGGGACAGTGTAAAACCTGCCAGGACGGCAGGAATGAGGGGGGTGGCTGATGACCCACGTGCGTGGACTGATTTCCTGGACTACGACCGGAGTGGGCATTGTCTCCTTTGTTGGATGGACTTTCGGATTACGGATTTTGGACAATGTAAAATACCCTGATGGGGGTGGGGGGTGGCTTTGCTGGAAGCGCTCCCCTGCCCCGGGAAGCTTTTCCCATAGCTAGGAAGAAGGCCGAGGACATTTTGCGCTTTGGGCAAAGTGCTCAGAGACTGGTGAAGTGTACCTTTGTAATTGTTTAAACTGTATGATTTTTGCTATTGTAATCTGTGTAATGTTCTAATTTCCTTGCACAGGAATGCTGGTGATGTAAATTGTGGGTAGTAAAGTGAGCATAGGGGTGGATTGTTGGGCGGATAAAATGTATTATGCTCACTTTGTTAAAGATAACATGAGGAGGCAGTCGCCCAGGTGATATTAATGTGTGTTGGAGATCGTTGTAACCTGGGGCTTGGTTTTGGGATTAAGCCTTTCCCACCCTTTTTGCTGTAGGGCGGTACAATCCTATCATGCCTCAGAGAAGTGACTTTGTATTAGAGACTTCCCTATTATGTATATTGGATTAAGGGTTTGGATTTCTACACTATAAAAGGGAGGCAGAACGGGACTCGGCTCTTGGTTCCTGAGATTAGCATGAGAGAGCAGAGAAAGTAGAGCCAGCAGCGGAAGGCGGCCACGTGGAGGAGGCCAGGAAAAGCAGCCAAGATGGTGGAGTGCTGAGTGAGATGCCAGTTTGTGTAGAGTTTGTATCTGGGATAAGGAAGCAGATGGGGAACTGAGGAGAAGAAGGCTGGTGAGCTAGAAACCTTTGATTCTAGGAAACTCGGATAAGTCAGTGGCTTTATGAGCACTGAATGTGCCTGGGTTTTGGAGCCCAGTGTATGTTTTTACTTGCCCGCCGGGTGCAAGGTAGGATTAAAGGCTATGGCCCATCAGTTTTTGGCTCCATGGTTTCTTTACCGACTGTCCGAATCCAATGCGAACCTGCAAGGGCTGGGCTGCTCTGATGATGGCTCTGGCCCTGCCTCCTGGCTTTACAGGTGTTGAGCAGGAAAGACAATGAGCAGTGTAGGGCCAGCGGCCAGTGCCATAGCCATGCAGGTTCTCATTGGATTCGGGCAGATGGCAAAGAAATAGTGGAGCCAAAAAATGGTGGGCCATTCCTTTATTAAAGCCTCATACCGGCAAATGAGCAAACAGGCAGGAAAGACCTCTTCCCTCTCATTCAGAGCTCTCAAAGCCCTGATTTACTCTCTGATTCCACAACCCAGAAAATCTTCTCCAGTTCCTCCTGGAATCAAAGGTTCCCACCAGCCTCAGCAAAGCTCCCAAAGCCCCTCAGCTCCAGTTTCACATCTCCACTCCTGCTCTGCTTGCAAAAACCAGGCTTGGGCAACAAAAAACTCCTTCTTTAGCAAACATTAGCAAAAACAATGGCCCCTCAGAAGCAGGAAGGTAATCCGCAATTTGCAGTCTGCCGCCCTGAGAGCAAGCAGGGCAACCTTTCACAGACTATACACATGGCGCTGCCCAGGCCAATGCAAACTATAAGCAAGCAAACATAAAAAACACATTTTACAGACTTATTTGCCCAACAGTGGGCCATTCCATTTATTAAAGTCTCATACCAGTGGACAAGCAACAGGCAGGGAAGACTGCTTCTCTTTCTCTCAGGGCTCCTGTAAAGCCAGCAGGCAGGGCCACCACTATCACAGCCCAGCCCATGCAGGTTCGCATTGGATTCAGACAGTCGGCAAAGAAACCATGGAGCCAAAAACTGGTGGGCCATAGCCTTTAATCTAGCTTGCACCCGGCGGGCAAGTAAAAATACACTCTGGGCTCCAAAACCCAGTCACACTCAGTGCTCACAAAGTCACTGACTTATCCGAGTTTCCTAGAATCAAAGGTTTCTAGCTCACCAGACTTATTCTCCTCAGTTCCCCATCTCCTTCCTTATCCCAAATACAAACTCTACACAAACTGGCATCTCACTCAGCACTCCACCATCTTGGCTGCTTCTCCTGGCCTCCTCCACGTGGCCTTTTTCTGCTCTCCTCTGCTCTCTCTTCTAATGATAATCTCAGGAACCAAGAGCGCAAACTCTCGTTCCGTCCCCATTTTATAGTGTAGAAATCCAAACCCTTAATCCAATATACATAACAGGGAAGTCTCTAATACAAAGTCACTTCTCTGAGGCATGATAGGATTGTACCACCTCACACCAAAAAGGGTGGGACAGGCTTAATCCCAAAACCAAGGCTACAAGGATTCTGCTTGCCCCTAGCCCACCCCAACACACATTAATATCATC
The DNA here is from genome assembly GCF_036850995.1 of Saccopteryx leptura. NCBI lineage: Eukaryota > Metazoa > Chordata > Mammalia > Chiroptera > Emballonuridae > Saccopteryx > Saccopteryx leptura. Next base: position 127,808,255 of record NC_089508.1, read on the forward strand.
TGGGCGACTGCCTCCTCGTGTTATCTTTAACAAAGTGAGCATAATACATTTTATCCGCCCAACAGCTCCCAAGCCCCTTAGCACTCCGGACTCAGCCGGACTCACCCGGACTCACAGGCCCCCCACCAGCCTCAGCAGGGCTCCACCACCAAACAGGCCAGGGCCGAAATCTCAGGGCTCCCAAGCCCCTCAACTCTCTCTCTCTCTTTCTCTCTCTCTCTCTCTCTCTCTCTCTCTCTCTCTCTCTCTCTCTCTCTGCACTCTCCAGCAAAACAGGCTGGGGGGAAAAAACGTTCTCCAGCAAACAATAGCAAACTGATTGCCCTCCCCAGGAGTCAGGCAGTTCACAATTTGCAAACTGCAGCCCTAAGGGCAAGCACCCACAGCCTTCCACAGACCACACCTACAGCGCTGCACCAATACAAGCAGCAAACCTAAAACTCCACTTGTCTACTCAACAAGCAAGAAGGATTCAGAGAAGATGAGCCATATTTAATTCAAGGCCAGGAATAGACTTCAAGGTCCAGATGCTCAAGGCCACTTCCTCCAGTGTTGGCCAAAATAAGTTTGTAAATATGATATATAGGTTTGCTCACTTATAGTTTGCATTGGGTGTGGGGGACAGGCTGTAAGCAGGCAGGGTCATTATAGCCTAAGGCTTAGTTTTAAGACTAAGCCTTTCCCACCCTAAGTGATTTTGTATCAGAAACTTCTTTGTTTGTATATTGGATTAAAGGTTTTGATTTCTGCCTGACCAGGCGGTGGCACAGTGGATAGAGCATCGGACTGGGATGCCAAGGACCCAGGTTCAAGACCCCGAGGTCGCCAGCTTGAGTGTGGGCTTATCTGGTTTGAGCAAAATCTCACCAGCTTGGACCCAAGGTTGCTGGCTTGAGCAAGGGGTTACTCGGTCTGCTGAAGGCCCACAGTCAAGGCACATAGAGAAAGCAATCAATGAACAACTAAGGTGTTACTATGGGCAATGAAAAACTAATGATTGATGCTTCTCATTGTAAGGTTGGTGGATAATGAGGGATGGTCATGTGGGGAACCTAGGCCTGCGAACTTTGGCTAGGACCGCCCACAGCCAATCGTGCCAAAAGAAACTTCCTAGGAGTCCTTGGGAAAAAAAGTGACTGTCAGCCAGTGAGATTTCACTACGTCATATTAGCCCGACTGCCCTAGAGGGACGGACCCCTTTTTAAATTTACCCACGCGGTCTCTCAGTGTGCGATTTTCCTGACCTCCATCTTCCAGGCCAGTGAGTCTTGTCCGAGGAACGCTCTGTACTGAATAAAGCCTTTTGAACTTACCACACTTGGTGGCTCCGAGACCTGTTCCTTCCTTCTCGGCGGGGAAAAATACCTTACATTTTGGTGCCAAAACCTGGGAAGAGTCAGAAGTCTGCAAGGACCGCTCCTCTCCCCTTCCCTCCGAGAAAGAACCAGGACCTCCGACCTTCCACCCATTTCAGCGCACGGTGTGGTAAGTCCCCCCCCCCCCCCCCCCGCCCCGCCTCAGTTCTTTCCTCCGAGAATCCCTGTCCGAAACCGCAGCTGCGTCAGGGACTTCTTTTTCCAACCAAGTGCATTTGCTTTGGAGACATCCGAAGCATTTCCACTTTACTTTTTCTGTCCGTGGCCAGACCTTGAGTTTTTAGGACGCTAATACTCAAGTCTGACCACTCAGAGAACTGAGGGTGACCATGGGGGCAAAGGGATTCAGATCTGACTCTAAAACACCCCTGGGGTGTCTAATCCAGAGTCTCTCAAACATTGATCGTTCCCTGAAAAAGAAGAAACTAATCTTCTTCTGTAGCGTAGCCTGGCCACAATACCCACTGGATAACCAGACCAGGTGGCCTCAGGAAGGGACTTTTGATTTTAACATCCTTACTGATTTATGGAACTATTGCCAAGAGGCTGGAAAGTGGTCAGAAATCCCTTATATTCAGGGGTTTTGGCATCTGCGTTCTCATCCTAAACTGTGCTGGTTGCTCTACAACACACATCCTCTTGGCCAGAGAAACCTCAGCTAAACCCTCCGCTCCAGATCTCTCCTCCTTTTCCGACTCCCCCGAGGAACTCTCTTCCCCTCCTGCAAGACTCCCTCGGCTCCCTCGGTCCCATCGGACTCCTCCCCCCTCTTCGCTAGATCCTGCTTCCCCACCTGCAAATGATGCTCTCTCTCTCTCCTCTCCAGTCAGCGCTCACACCCGATCTCACTCCAGGCCACAAGAGGAAGCCAACCTCCTATGCCCTCTCCGCGAGGTGGCCGGAGCAGAAGGAGTTGTTCGGGTTCATGTGCCTTTCTCCCTCTCTGATCTGTCTGCAATTGAAAAGCGTTTGGATTCTTACTCTTCTAATCCTACCAACTATACCAAGGAATTCCAATATCTCACTCAGGCATATGACCTCACTTGGCATGATCTCTATGTTATTATGTCTTCTACCCTTACCCCCGATGAACGGGACCGAATCCAGATGGCCACGCGAGCTTATGCAGATAAGGTCCACACCTCAAACCCTCAAATGCCGGTGGGCCCAGAGGCGGTCCCCGACACGGACCCCAACTGGAATTATCAGATGGAACAAACAGGTAGGAGACGACGAGACCAAATGATTGAATGTCTTGTAGCTGGAATGCAGGATGCAGCACAAAAGGTAGTTAACTATGACAAGTTAAGGGAAATTACTCAAGAACCTGAGGAAAATCCGGCTCTCTTCTTAAATCGCCTCACTGACACTATGGTCCTCCACACTCATTTAGACCCTACCTCCAATGCCGGGGCCACTGTATTAGCCACTCACTTTATTTCTCAATCGGCCCCGGACATTCGAAGGAAACTTAAAAAGGCAGAAGAGGGCCCCCAGACCCCTAATCGAGACCTGATGAACATGGCATTTAAGGTTTTTAACAGTTGAGAGGAAAAGGCCGAGGCTGAATACCAGGCCCGCATGCAGCAGAAGGTATCACTCCAAACCCAGGCTCTTGTGGCAGCCCTAAGGCCAGAGCAACAAGGGCAAGGCACAGAGGGTGCTCGACCTAGGTCCGGGCCGCCAAGAGGATCCCCACCAGGAGCTTGCTTTAAGTGTGGCAAGGAGGGTCATTGGTCCTGGCAGTGCCCCTGCCTGAGGCCACCCATTAAGCCCTGCCCTAAGTGCAAGCAGCCCAGTCACTGGCGGAGCGATTGTCCCCTTTTGGCAGCAGGCTCATCCTCGACATCTCGACATGGAGGACAGGCCGCTCAGATGGGAGACCAAGCCAGCCAGGCGGGGCCATCATTTGAATTCCTAGGCCTCGCAGACGACTGATGCGGCCCGGACTCGGAGACCCTCATTGCTCTCTCTGAGCCACGGGTGATGCTACAGGTAGCGGGTAAGTCCATATCATTTCTTGTGGACACGGGGGCTACCTTCTCTGTTTTGCCTTCATACTCTGGACTTCTAGTTGCCTCACAGGTCTCGGTTATGGGAGTGGATGGGACCCTTTCTTCTCCTCTTCGCACATCACCTCTGACATGCAGTTTGGACGGAATCCCCTTTTCACACTCGTTCTTAGTCATGCCATCGTGCCCTGTACCCCTTCTGGGTCGAGACATTCTACACAGTCTCGGGGCCACTATCCAGCTGACAACATCTTCCCACCTACTCCTACCACTCCTGACTAAAGACTCTCTCACTACCACAGATCCCTCTAACCCAGTCACACCTCCTATTCCACCGGATGTTGTCAACCCTCAGGTCTGGGACACTTCTACCCCTGTGGTAGCAACCCACCACCCACCTGTACACATCCGCTTAAAGAATCCCTCCCAATTTCCATCTAGGCCCCAATTCCCTATTTCAGCAAGTCACCACCAGGGCCTTAAACCCATAATTACCCACCTCTTAAACCAAGGCTTACTCATCCCCATGGACTCTCCCTGCAATACCCCCATCCTTCCTGTTCAAAAACCTTCAGGAGCTTATCGCCTCGTACAAGACTTACGCCTAATCAACGAGGCAGTAGTTCCCCTCCATCCAGTGGTCCCTAATCCTTACACATTACTCTCACACATTCCGTCAGACACCACTCACTTCACAGTCCTAGATCTCAAGGATGCCTTCTTTACCATTCCTCTGCCAGGCGTCCCCAAACTACGGCCCGCGGACCGCATGCGGCCCCCTGAGGCCATTTATCCGGCCTCCCACCGCACTTCCGGAAGGGGCACCTCTTTTATTGGTGGTCAGTGAGAGGAGCACTGTATGTGGTGGCCCTCCAATGGTCTGAGGGACAGTGAACTGGCCCCCTGTGTAAAAAGTTTGGGGACCCCTGCTTTCTGTTTGCCTTTACTTGGACTGATCCGGACACTAATGCAGCCCAGCAGCTTACGTGGACCGTCCTGCCCCAGGGGTTCAGAGACAGCCCACACCTGTTTGGACAGGCGCTGGCTTGGGATTTAGCTGCATGCGATCTCGAGACTAGTACTCTCTTACAATATGTAGATGACCTACTTCTCTGCAGTCCCTCCCTGTCTGCCTCAAGAAGACACACAGCTACCCTTCTTAACTTTTCTTGCCATGAAGTGATATCATGTCTCCCCTACTAAGGCTCAACTTCACTCTCAGTCTGTAGTCTATCTGGGCATCGCCTTGACTCCCACCACCCGAGGTCTCACCCTAGATTGAACTCAGACCATCCACAGTCTCCAACCACCTACCACCGCTGATCAGATTCTTTCTTTCTTTGGTCTAATAGGCTTTTTTAGACACTGGATTCCCAATTTTGCTCTCTTAGCCAAACCCCTCTACGAGGCTGTAAAAGAGACTCCTATGGGACCTCTCACATCCCCCACCACCGTCAAAAGGACTTTCTGTACCCTTTGAGATGCCCTCATCTCCTCTCCCCCTCTCACTTTACCTGACTCCAGACGCCCCTTCCACCTTTTCACTGATGAAAAACACGGTAATGCTGTTGGCGTGTTAACTCAACCTGTGGGGCCTACATACCGTGGCATATCTCTCTAAACAACTGGACACCACCATCAAAGGCTGGCAGCCCTGCCTCCGGGCACTGGGCACAGCAGCTGAACTCACCAAGGAGGCTACTAAGCTCACCCTTCCCCAACCCATCACTGTATTCTCCTCCCATAGGCTCACTGACCTCCTTTCACACAAATCTCTTTCTCTGTTAAGTCCTTCCCGCCTACAAGAATTTCATCTCCTGTTCATTGAAAGCCCTTCAGTCACTCCTTTGCCCTCTCCCAGACTCAACCCAGCCACTCTACTGCCAGCTCCAGCGACACCTCTGGAACCCACCCACTCCTGTACGGAACTAATAGATTTCCTCAACAGGCCTCGAGATGGATTATCAGATTCTCCTTTAAAAGATCCAGATCTAATACTCTTTGTAGATGGGAGCTCTGTACAGGGACCCGACGGATGATGACGGGCAGCCTACACAGTGGTCACCACCTCCTCCACCCTAGAAGCTCAACAGCTGCCAGAGGGCACCACCTCCCAGAAAGCAGAGCTGATTGCCCTCACGCAGGCACTCACTCTGGCCCAGGGAAAATGCATAACTATATATACTGACTCTAAATATGCTTTCCTTATCACCCACAGCCACTCTGCCCTCTGGAAGAAAAGGGGCTTCCTCACTACGAGGGGCTCCCCCATAATCAATGCTACCCTCATTTCTAAACTTTTGCAGGCATACAGCTTCCCGCTGAGGTGGCCATGGTACATTGTAGGAGCCATCAAACCTCTCAGGACCCAGTGGCCTTGGGAAATGCTTGGGCCCATGCAACAGCTCGAAACCTCACCCTGGGAGCCTCCCCCTCTCCTCTCATGTTTCTCTCCACCTCCTTGAAACCTTCCTACACTCCTGAGGAAGAACAGACCCTCCTCAGAAAAGCTGGAGACATGTGCAACCAGGGATGGATATTTCTTGGAGATAGAATTGCCTTACCAAAAGGACAGGCTGAAACTCTCCTTTCTGATATCCACTGTTCCTTACACATAGGGCCAAAAGCTCTCTATTGGTTCTTACAACCACTCTTTCTTCCCAGGCCTCCAGCAGACTATTGAAAAGGTGCACGCAGCATGTGCTGTCTGTTCCAAAACCTCTACACAAGGGGGATTCCGCCCTCGCTTCCCTACTCATCAGCTGAGGGGGCACATGCCAGGCCAGGATTGGCAGGTTGACTTCACTCACATGCCCCCTCACAAAAAACTCCGTTATCTCTTAACCTTTGTTGACACCTTTTCAGGATGGATAGAAGCCTTTCCAACTTCTCGAGAGACAGCAGACACCGTTGCCTCCATTCTCGTTGAAAACATCATCCCGCAATTTGGACTGCCGACTACCATCCAGTCAGACAATGGCCCAGCCTTCACTTGCCCAAATAGTCCAGCAGGTTGCCACCTCTCTCAACATCACCTGGAAGCTCCACATACCCTATCACCCTCAATCATCGGGTAAGGTGGAAAGGCCCATGGCATCCTGAAGGGTCAGCTAACTAAACTTCCCATCGAGATCAGGCTCTCCTGGCCAAACCTCCTCCCCCTGGCACTCACCAGAATCAGGGCAACCCTGGGAAACCCCACTGGACTCAGCCCCTTTGAGCTGGTTTATAGTAGGCCATTCCTAATCAATCACAGCTTACCTGTCAACCCCCCTCCTCTTGCCACGTACCTCCCCTTTCTGTCTTTACTTCGCCATCTTCTCAGGGAACACGCGGACTGGACCCTTCCTCCCATAGGGGGTCCAGATGAAACACAGCCAGCGGTCCCCCTCCAACCAGGAGACAGCGTTCTTCTAAGGGAGCTCCAGCCTGGCTCCCTACAGCCCAGATGGACAGGATCCCATACGGTAATACTGACTACTCCTACTGCAGCTAAGCTCCTAGGGCAAACACCTTGGTATCACGTCTCTCGCCTCAAACTTGCTCCCATACAGGATTGCTGGGAGTCAGAACCACTGGACCTTACTCGTCTGCGGCTCACCAAAAAATTGGGCCATGCAGACCCTCCTGTTGCTCCTGTCCCTCCCACCAGGAACCTGCCACCAGAGTGAGCTGAAGCAGGGAGCAATGCTGTTCAGTAAGACTGGCCTGATAAAAGAAGCTTCAATCTGAACTGTCTGCAAGAAAAATTAAGCAAAAATCTCTCCTCTTACAACCTGCTTAACTCCTAATAGCAGCCACCTATTCTTACCTGGGCTGCCCCTATCCTACCTAAATCTTCTTCTAATTATCAACGTATAACTCATATTTGCCTCTCTTTTTTTAAAAAAAATTCTTACAGAACTGCACCAGCAAAGTTTCTCAACTCATGGCCAAACGGATGTTCCTCCTGACACCCCTCAAAACCACCACCTTCCGATCTCCCCCTCCCCACGATGTCCCTATTCAGCAGGAAGTAGCCAGACAAATAAGCGGCGCCCCTTATTAACACAAAAAGATCGGAATGTAAGGTCGGTGGATAATGAGGGATGGTCACATGGGGAACCTAGGCCCTCGAACTTTGGTTAGGACCGCCCACAGCCAAGCATGCCAAAAGAAACTTCCTAGGAGTCCAGTGAGATTTCACTACGTCATATTAACCTGACTTCCCTAGAGGGACCCCTTTTTAACTATACCCACGCGGTCTCTCAGTGCGCGATTTTCCTGACCTCCATCTTCCAGGCCAGTGAGTCTTGTCCGAGGAACGATCTGTAGTGAATAAAGCCTTTTTGTTATTCCACACTTCGTGGCTCCAAGCCCTGTTCCTTCCTTCTCGGCGGGGAAAAATACCTTACACTCATCTCTCTGTCCCTGTCTATCCCTCTCTCTGACTCTCTCTGTCTCTGTTAAAAAAAAAAAGTTTTGATTTCTACATTATAAAATGGGGCAGACCGGGAGCTTGCTCTCTCTCGGTTCCTGAGATTGGCATTAGAGGAGAGAGCAGAGAAAGGCCACATGGAGGAGAGGAGAGGCAGCCAAGATGGTGGTGGAGTGTTGAGGGAGAAGCCAGTTTGTGCAGAGTTTATGCAGAGAGAAGGAGATGGGGAACAGAGGTAAATAAGGCTGGTGAGATACAAACCTTTGATTCTAGGTGTTGGGCAGATAAAATACAGTGGGTCCATAAAGTCATGGTTCACTTTTGACCGGTCACAGGAAAGCAACAAAAGACGACAGAAATGTGAAATCTGCACCAAATAAAAGGAAAACTCTCCCAGTTTCATACCTATTCAGTGCAGTTCAATGTGGGCTTATGCACAGATTTTTTAGGGTTCCTTAGGTAGCTATCCCGTATAGCCTCTACAGACTCATCACTGACTGGTGGCCTACCAGAACAGGGTTTCCCCACCAAACTGCTTATCCCACTGAGTAATGTTATTCCTATGTGGTGGCTCTTCATTATAAACGCGCCGATATTCACGTTGCACTTTGGTCACAGATTCGAATTTAGTGAGCCACAGAACACACTGAACTTTCCTCTGTACTGTCCACATCTCGACTGGCATGACCATGGGCTGCTCAGCTGTATACATGGTGTTACATCATCGTCTGCGTATGCACACATGCTGCCACATCATCCTACAGAACTGGAAGGGTTTTCCTTTTATTTGGTGCAGATTTCACATTTTTATCATCTTTTGTTGCTTTCCCGTGACCGGTCAAAAGTGCACCATGACTTTACGGACACACTGTATATTATGCTCATTTTGTTAAAGATGGCGCTGCCCATGGAAGCTCGTGGCCCAGGTAATATTAATGTGTGTTGGGGGCCGGCTATGGGCAGGCAGGATCCTTGTAGCCTGGGGCTTGGTTTTAGGACTAAGCCTTTCCCACCCTTTTTGATGTGGGGTGGTTCAATCCCATCATACCTCAGATAAGTGACTTTGTATCAGAGACTTCCCTATTTTGTATATTGGATTAAAGGTTTTGATTTCTGCACTATAAAGTGGAGCAGACCGGGAGCTTGCTCTCTCTAGGTTCCTGAGATTAGCATTAGAGGAGAGAGCAGAGAAAGGCCACGTGGAGGAGGCCAGGAGAAGCAGCCAAGATGGCGGAGTGTTGAGTGAGAAGCCAGTTTGCACAGAGTTTGTGCAGGGAGAAGGAAGGAGATGGGGAACAGAGGTGAATAAGACTGCTGAGCTAGAAAACTTTGATTCTAGGAAACTCGGATAAGTCAGTAGCTTTGTGAGCACTGAATGTGAGTGGGTTTTGGAGCCCAGTGTGTGTTTTTACTTGCTCGCCGGTTGCAAGCTAGGATTAAAGATGATGGCCCACCAGTTCTTGGCTCTGTTGTTTCATTACCATCTGTCCAAATCCAATGCAAACCTGCATGGGCCAGGCGGCTGTGATGGTGGCCACGCCTACTGGCCCTACACTAGAAAACTCAGATTGTTGTAAAGTAATTAAATTCACAAATCTGTCCGTGTTTGTAGAGGCACATAGTCCAAATAAGTGTTTGAAAAGTTTTATTAAAGGAGGAAATTTATTAAATATGCCAGCCACATATGGCTGACATAGGGCAACAGACCCAAATTGTGCAGCCCCCAAAAACAGTTCAGGGGTTGTTTATATACTTCTAATTATACATGGGAGGGGAGAAAACCTGACATCACGGCATAAGTTTATACCTTTTGTTTAGAGATACGTACATTAATTCTATGTTTTCAGGAGGGGAGGGGTGGTTCCCATGGGAACAAATGCCTGCAAATGATCCATCAGCCCCAGAAAAGATTTAATTTTTTTCTCCCTATGCCTGGTTAGCCATTGACCCTTCCTCCAAAGGTATGGGGGAAGGTCAGGGAATCCAAGTCTCCTTCCTTTTTCTTCATTTACAACACAATGCCATCTTGGTCTTATGCTAATCACACAAGCATAGAAATTACACTTACAAAATCTTTCTGCACGCCTAGCCCAAACTAATAAAATGTTCTTTAAACTTTCTAAAATATTAATATTAATTCTATAACTTTTGGCACTTTATAACAAGATAAATTAGTGACTTTGGGAGCCCTGAATGGATAGGGAAGTATTTTCTCACTGTGTGATGTATTTCTTGCCCGCCGGGTGCAAGTTAGGATTAAAGATAATGGCCCACCAGTTCTTGGCTTCATTGTTTCATTACCGTCTGTCCAAATCAAATGCAAACCTGCATGGGTCAGGCAGCTGTGATGGTGGCCATGGCTACTGGCTTTACATCCAGGAAGCCTTTTCTGCTCTGAGTTTTGTTCCTTCCGAACTATCCTGTCTTGTCTGTATCAGGTATTTCAATAGTTGAATCTATTTGGTTTTAGAGCTTGATTGTAAACTCACAAGCTGCTCTTCAACTTGTGTCTGGTTTTTTTGTAAAACCAGAACTGCCAGCAGTCACGGTCATGGTCATGGGATGAGGAATGGGGTAAGGGTGGCCCAGGGGCAGAGGGCAGGGTGATCAGGAATGCAGAGACCTGGAATGAGTAGGGAGTGGGAGGCAGGGTTCCTCAATGTGTGAGCTGCAGTGACTGACTTTGAATCTGAATCACTTTGCTTCTCAGCCATGGTCCACAGGTTACAGAGCCCTAAGTGACCACAGCAGTGCTGGTCACAGCCTCTCCTAAATTCTGGAGACTCCCCTGGAACCATCAGTTCTCCCGAGCTAACATTATGTGGACAATGAACACCCACCCATCTCCAATCCCCAAGTTTCTTCCTTTGTGTGTGTGTCTGTGTTTTGGGGGTTGAGGAAGGTGATGAAGGGCATATCGCCCATGCATATTTCCAGCACGTATACTCACAGACTCCAAGGTAAGATCACCCCCTCTGCCCTGGGCCCAGGAATGGGGGTGCTGGGGCACAAAGGCAGCTGCGGAGGGAAGCTCTCCCTGCACGGGAGGAAAACTGCTCCAGGCTCTGCAGTCCTGTTCCCTCACACTGCGTCCTTCACCCCTGGGCAGGTTAGAGACCACATGGCTGTCCATCCTACTCCAGGAACCTGAGGCCCTCCTTCCCTCCTTTTGAGGGAGTTTATCTGACCGGAATGAGGGTGGCCTGTCCAGTGTGGAGCAGAGTGGGTCTCCAAGTGTGTAAGGGAAGCAGCAAGGTGCTGGCCAAAGTCTGGCTGCTAGACAAGCTGGGGTGACTCCCACTCAACTCTTTTAAGAGCAAATGAGGCTGTGCAAATGAGGCCAGGGGCCATCAACATCATGGCCATTCACATGCAGGTTTTCATTGAATTCAGACAGATGGGTAAAGAAACTACAAAGCCAAAAACTGGTGGGCCATTCCTTTATTCTAGCCTCGCACCCAGCAGGCGAGTAAAAACACACAGGGCTCCAAAACCCACTCATTCAGCACTCACAAAGCTGCTGACACATCTGGGTTTTTCTAGAATCAAAGGCCCCCACAGGCCCTGGCCGGTTGGCTCAGTGGTAGAGCGTCGGCCTGGCATGCAGAAGTCCCGGGTTCGATTCCCGGCCAGGGCACACAGGAGAAACGCCCATCTGCTTCTCCACCCTTCTCCCTCTCCTTCCTCTCTGTCTCTCTCTTCCCCTCCCGCAGCAGAGGCTCCATTGGAGCGAGGATGGCCAGGGCGCTGGGGATGGCTCCTTGGCCTCTGCCCCAGGCGCTGGAGTGCCTCTGGTCCCGACAGAGCGATGTCCCAGAGGGGCAGAGCATCGCCCCTGGTGGGCGTGCCGGGTGGATCCCGGTCGGGCGCATGCGGGAGTCTGTCTGACTGTCTCTCCCCGTTTCCAGCTTCAGAAAAATACAAAAAAAAAAAAAAGGCCCCCACAGCTCAGTCACCTCTGGTTCCCCATCTGCCAAAAAACTTCTCCCTCATATCTCTGCACGAACTGGCTTCTCCTTCAACAACCTGCATCTTGGCTTTCTTCTCTGCAAAAATGGCCTCCTTCCTCATCCCTGCCATCCTGGCAGCTCTTATGAAGCTGCCCCAAGGAGGAGCACGTGACATTGGCAGCCAACATTTCCACCTCTGCTCTAGAGCCATCCACCCCTGTCCCAAAATCGCAGCAAACCTACTAGGGGCGTAGTAGGAACTCCTTGCTGCTGGGCTATTACCTTCTGGAGTCTGTGGAGGGCAACTCCAGCCCCAGTCTCCTCATCCTTAGAAGAGGAGCTGGAAATGCCTGCTCCCACTGACTCAGAACCACTCCACCAGCACAGCTCCAGTGTGTGTGTGTGTGTGTGTGTGTGTGTGTGTGTGTGTGTGTGTGTGTGTGTGTGTAGGGTCCACAATAGCCTTGGGCCTGAAGCTGCAGGGTCTCAGGGTAGTGGTGGAATTCACTATCAGTTCTCTGCCCTAATGACCATTTTAAGTATAAAGAAACGGTATACCAAAAGGTAGCTTATTATTTCATGCATTGAATACTTAAATAAGAACAACAAGAGGTACACAAAACTATATTATGTTATAAGAGTTTTAAAATATGAATGAAAAAATATTAAATCTTACCTGACAAAAAGCAATAAAACTGTTATTTAAGATATTTCCATATTTCTTTTTGATTGGCAGCCTCACTTGCAATTATTTTCACCTATGGATGGAATGAACATTACTACAGGTGCTTAGAATATGCTGTTGCACAGATGAGCATTAAAAAAGAGTAAGGAGGCCCTGGCCGGTTGGCTCAGCGGTAGAGCGTCGGCCTAGCGTGCGGAGGACCCGGGTTCGATTCCTGGCCAGGGCACACAGGAGAAGCGCCCATTTGCTTCTCCACCCCTCCGCCGCACTTTCCTCTCTGTCTCTCTCTTCCCCTCCCGCAGCCAAGGCTCCATGGGAGCAAAGATGGCCCGGGCACTGGGGATGGCTCTGTGGCCTCTGCCCCAGGCGCTAGAGTGGCTCTGGTCGCAATATGGCGACGCCCAGGATGGGCAGAGCATCGCCCCCTGGTGGGCAGAGCATCGCCCCATGGTGGGCGTGCCGGGTGGATCCCGGTCGGGCGCATGCGGGAGTCTGTCTGACTGTCTCTCCCCGTTTCCAGCTTCAGAAAAATGGAAAAAAAAAAAAAAAAGAGTAAGGAGCCTGTGGTGGCACAGTGGATAAAGTGTCGACCTGGAACGACCTGGAACACTGAGGTCACTGATTTGAAATCCCAGGCTTGCCTGGTCAAGGCACAAATGAGAATTGATGCTTCCTTCTCCTCCCCCCTTCTCTCTCATTCTCTTTCTCTCTCTCTCTCTCTCTCTCTCTCTCTCTCAAAATGAATAAATAAAATAAAGAGTAAGGAATATAAATTTGTAATTTCCATATTGGGCGACTGCCCAGGTGCCCACCTTATAGAGAACCCTGATTACAAGTGCCATTTTAACAACCAGTTCGCCAAACTCAACAAAAATGTAGGTATCGGTTCTGCCAAACTGGTGCCAACTGGCTGAATCATACCACTGCCTCAGCAGCCATTTTCTTCCTAGCATCCCACTCCTCTCCCGCAGATCCTTCAAGTCTGAGCGCTGCCTCCCACCAGCAGAGCTGTCTCATACACAATCTCTGGGCTGGAAATTCCCAGTGATGACATCCCTGGAAACAGGAACTTTAGAATTCCTTGCGTGCAGCTCTGGGAGCCATCCCTGGGGCTTCCTCCCACACAGAGAGGAGCAGAGGGGGTTGTGAAGGGGGGCAGTGGTGGGCTCCTCCCCCATTCCCTCTGGCATTTACCTCTTCTGAACAATCACACTTTTGTTTCCCGGAACCAATTATGTTCCCCAGGAGCCTTTTAAATGAGACGCTTTCAAGGGTCTTTTTTTATTCTTTCTATTTAAAATATCTTTTATTATTATTATTATTATTACCCTGGAGGGGGAAGAGAAGAAAAATGTTTATAAAGCAATCACCGTACTGAACACTGGGCTCTAAGTCTGGGGATTCTGACATGGTTTTGGCACCGACAGTCTCTAGGGTCTCTTATGATGGACAAGTGGAGGAGTATGGAGCAGACAGGGGCTTGCCCAGCACCCCTCTGCCCCGTCCCTAAACCTCCATCCCTAAACCTCCGTCTCTGACTGTCTCTCTTTATTCCCTTTCCCCTTCCCGCTTTTCCTCTCTCACCCTCCTATCTGACTTTCTCCAGTCCCAAGTCTGGCTGGAGGTTTGGGTCTGCACTCCCCCAGCCCCAGGCGTCCTTATGCCTTGGGGCCAGCCCGCTCCAGACCCCTCCTCACCTCCCCTCTCCACTCTGCTTTTAAGGTCATTATGCCCTTTATTGTTTCCTGTTGGATACTCGATTTCTACTGCCCTGGAGACTGGGCTGGTACAGGCAGGGAGAGGCACACAAGGTGAGTTTCCATTAATGTGACAGCCTGGGTCACCTCAGGGTGGGGTGGGGAGCTGGCCTGGCGGGGGAGCTGGGCACCTCTTCACTCAGGACCCCTTCTCCTCCTGGCCGGAACTTCCTTGTGGGTGTCTACTTTCTGTCTTGGGTCACTCTGCAGCTCCCTCCTTTGTCCTGGTGACCGAGGAGTGCCCAGCCCATTTCACAGGTTGGGTAAAAGAAGCAGTGGAAGGCGGTGCTGGATGGCTACCAACAAAGTAGAGAGAGGTGGGAAAGAAAGGTGAGGACACTTTAGACCAGGACTGCTGGCCCCCTCCCAGGCTGATGCCCCAGCCCCTCTGCTTTGGGACACCAGTATCACCCCTCCTCCTCCTTTCCTGTGCTCCATCCAGTGCCAAGGATGCAGACAGGTCAGCTTCCCCGGCCAATGAGGCAGTTTTATGGGCTTTAGAAAAACACGGCAATTGTTTCCTCAATTACCCAGCGGATTGAATATATTAATCTCTTTTCTGAGTGAAAACGTGGGCTGCCACCCCTCCCCCAGCCACCAGCACGTGCCAGCCCCTCCCTCCCCCTACCCTCCTGGCCCCCAGCCCAAGCAGGTCAACCTAGGTCCAGGCAGCTTGGTTTAGCTCTGCCTAACACAACACACACAGACATGCACACATGCACACACTCATGGCGAGTGGACAGCTGCTTTACATTTTTCTATCAATTTTCATTGATTTTCTTCTTTGCTGCTATTTGGAAAAGCCTTTTCTTTGAGTGAACTCAATCATGGGTGCAAAAGGGGAGGAGGGGACTGTGGGTTGCTCCCCCTTCTGCTCTTGTGACAACTGCCTCCAGCTTAAACACACTCTGCCCCAGGCAGCGGAGCCCTGTTAAAAGCTACCTGAGGTTTCCCTTTGAAACTCGATTTTCTTTTATTTCAGGGGAACAAAGGCACTGTCATGCTGCTCCAGAGAGGCTGTCACCCACACGGGAGGGCGGGGGGCGTGCAGACCTGTCACCATGGTGGAGGGCTGAGTGGCTGGAGAGGCAGGGATGGCTGTGCTGGCCCCAAGGAGGGCAGGTGGGGGACATGGCCAGCCCCCTCAGGAAAAGAAAGGCCACCCCTCAATGTACCACAGTAACCCTGCAGGCCTCCTGTTGTCCCCTCTTTCTCCTTAGTGGCTCTGAAAGACTTTCCGCCCACAGGGTCCCTGAAGTAGAGCTCAGAGATCCCTGCTCATCATGGATGAGACCTGGAAATACATAAATTGGAGTGGGGGTGTCCTACATTTCTGCCCTTGTCCAAGCCTGTCCTTTCACCTCCCATCCACCCTGCCCGATTTCCAAGTCATCCGCATGTGCTTTCAGTGTCCTTCCAGGGTCCTGCTTGGAGCTCAGCAGGTGGGGAACAGAAGAGCTTTGGGGTTCAACCTGCACTTAGGTCAGGTGGCTCTGGATTTAGATCAAAGGGAGGTGCACTAGGGTCAGGTGGCTCTGGGTTTAGATTGGTCTCTGACATTTAGTAGCTGTGTGGCCTTGTACAAATTAGGCGACTTCCTTCAGCCTCCATTTCCCCATCTGCACCATGGGGGAGAGCAAACCTGTCTCCTCCATTGAAATGAGCCTGCTTAGGACTGCCCTGCCCTGCAGGGGAGTGTTCAACAATGCTTGCCATGCTAGTAATGAGCTAGATGTTTACTTTGGGCCGGGCAGATGGGTCTGGGCCACAGTTTCTGCATCTGAAAAATAGCAGTCTCCTTCTAGGTTAGCTAGCCTCCCAGCTCCCAGGGGAGGGCTGCTGAGAACTGTGAGCCCCACTGGCTCTGCAGCTGGGCTCAGGGGCCAGGTCTCGGTGGAAAAGGCTGGCCCACCCTGGATACTAGTCTGGGAAGAGGCTCTGTTAGCAGATTGTTGTAACTGAGTGCAGCAGATGGCCCTGCTACCCCTCCTGGCTGTGTTCCCCACCCACTTGCACTTCCTGGAGGCCCTGTGTGTGTGAATGTGTGGTGTGTGTGTGTGCAGTGAAGAAGATGGGGAGAAAAGGGGTGCCTGTATCTGCACCTTACCAGCAAGCCCAGCCCAGCACTAATGAGCACGTGATTAGTGCTCCAGGAGAGGGAACTGTGATGCCATCTCATCTTCAGAAATTACCTCTCAGTGAAAGAAGGAGGAAGGGGGGTGGGGGGTGGGAGGATCCAGTTTTTGTGGCTTCTTTTCTTCCTCACACCCCTGGAAGGTGGTTATGCCCCAATATACACTCCAGAACACAGCCACCCTCATGGATGCACAAACATGTGGGTATACACATCCCTGTAAGGTATTTTCCCCGCCGAGGAAGAAAGAAGGGCGTAGCCATGAAGTATGGAACAGCAAAAGCTTTATTTAGTAGAGCGCTTCCAGACGAGGTTCTCTGGTCTGCCAGATGGAGGCCAGAGAAGTTGTGCAGATTTTTCCACTTGGGGGGTAATTTATAGCATCTGTAGTCATTCTTTTTCAAAGGGCTCCTGGGAAGTTTCTTTTGG
Source organism: Saccopteryx leptura (assembly GCF_036850995.1). Taxonomy (NCBI): domain Eukaryota; kingdom Metazoa; phylum Chordata; class Mammalia; order Chiroptera; family Emballonuridae; genus Saccopteryx; species Saccopteryx leptura. The sequence goes on from NC_089508.1 coordinate 127,825,015, forward strand.
TGGCATGGGTGTGGGCGGTTCCAGCCAAAGTTCCTGGGCCTGGTTCCTCCGGTGACCTTCCCCCATTGCCAACCAACCTCACAATCCCTATCACATCCTGGAAGCGCAAAGCCCCCCCCCCCCCCCCCCCCGCCCATCACAAAGATAGATTCACATCAACTCACTGATGGACACATGGGGCGCACACCCTCCCACACACTGGCCCCCCACCTCCTTGGGACCCACCTATTCTCCTAGCTTCATCCCTATACAAACCCCCCAAGTGCAGCCTCTACCAGAAGAGAAAGAGGCTTCTGGACCATGGCATGTGTGATGTATGAGGTGAAATTAAAACCCCATGTAAAGCCTATCTTTAATCATTATCTTTAATAAAACTCTAAGAGCAAATAGAGGTAGGCAGCAGAGAAGGAAGGCTGACAGCGCCCAGTAGTCCCACCCTGGCCCTGATGAAGGGTGGTCCTGTCAGAAGTCAGCTGAGACACCCACGCCTGGGTCCTGGACTGGTTGTGCCGAGAGCCTGGGCTCTGGAGCAGCAGACTCCAGCAGGTACCAGCCCATTTCTCAGGAGAGATGGAGGATAAGTGGGGGATATCCTTCTTCCAACTGGGTCAGACAACCTGCCCTAGGGTCCCATGGTCCAACCTCCATCAGGGTAGTCATTCATCCATCCATTCATCCATCCATCCATCCATTATTCATCTGACTCCTCAGCACTAAACCAGGTACCTATATCCCCTAGCCTTTGGGGAGCTGCTACACTGGGTAGGGAGAGGAAGTAGGAAGGTAGTACCTTTCATTGCTGACTGTGAGGGCTAGGGAGGCATGCTAGGCATGAGTTGGGTGGCTGTGGAAAAACCAGTTCAAAAGACCTTGGTTTTGGAGACCATTCCATGGTTGCATTTAAGCTGTGTGACTTGGAACAAATCACTGACCTCCCTGGGTTTCAAGCTCTTCATCTGTACAATGAGCAGAGCAGTGGCTGGCAGGGAGGTTGCGGGACTCAGCTAAGCAAGAGGCTGGGGAATTGCTCAGTTTATCCAAACCCACTTCATGGATGTCAGAGGGACATCTGATCCCTGCCTCCAGCAACAGGGAGTGTTTGGGCAGAGAGGGAGGAGAGAGCTCTTCAGGTGGAGAGGACAACGTGACAAGGGTGTGGAAGCAGGAACAGGGAGAGACAGAGGATGACATGTAGTGAACGTATTTGTGGAATGATGGGCCATTGCAGGGGATGCCAAGGGAGTGGGGGTAGGAGCCAGCTCCACAGATCTGAGCCCTCTGCCATCCCCTATTTGTCTAGACCACACTGAGCCAGGCTGGCAAAGGGGGAACCTGCAAGAGCCCATTGGAGTATCATATGGGTCCTGGGAGGTGGTTTGGGAAGGCTTGATGATGAACATTTTCTGAAGCGGGAAGTATGCCCCTAGAGGAGGTGAACAGCTTCCCGTTGGGTCAATAGCAAAGGCAGGCTGGAATGCAGGTCTCTACCATATGTATGTATGTATGTATGTATGTATGTATGTATGTATGTATGTATCCCCCCTCCCCCCATTAAGTAGTCAACACAAAGGTGAGAATGGCTTATAGCATCTCTCCCAGGGAGACTCACATTTTAATAGGCTTTCTAGGCAATGTGACAGATTCATGGACAAGCAGTTCAGTAGAAGAGATTTCTACCTGGTGGCCCCATATCTCACCAAATCCAGCCAAAACAGATTACTCAATGTTAAGCTGACCCTAACAACAAGCGCTCGTCATCCTGGGTGGTTTGGAAGTAGGACTGGGGATAGATAGGGTTGGGGCTGGTAATGGCTCAGGGACCCCAGACAGTCTCTCACCCAGCCTGCTGGAGTTGGCCAATGACACTGAGAAAAATAATGTTGCATAAATACCCCCAGAAGTAAGCCCTTGCCCATCCTGAAGAGGAAGAAAGAGTCACAGCCAAGAAGGGGAAGGGAATAAACAGGGACTTTGGCTTGAATTCAGATTCCTGCACTGCCTCATACCAGGTGTTCCCGAGCCAGTCACCTTACTTTTATGACCCTCTGTTTTCTCCTCTATAAAATGGGGATAATGGCCCTGGCCAGATAGCTCAGTTGGTGAGAGCATCATTTCAAAGTACAGAGGTTGCTGATTTGATTCCCTGTCTGGGCACATACAAGAACAGATCGATGTTCCTGTCTCTCTCTCTCTGTAAAAATCAATTAAAACAAAACAAAACAAAACACAAAAAAACCTGACCTATAGTGATGCAGTGGGATAAAGCATTGACCTGGAACACTAAGGTTGCCGGTTCGAAACCCTGGGCTTGCCTGGTCAAGGCACATATGGGAGTTGATGCTTCCTGTTCCTACCTTCTCTCTCTCTCTCTCCTCTCTAAAAATTGAATAAATAAAGTCTTAAACACACACACACACACACACAAAACATTAAAATGGGGATAATGATTCCTAATTTGCAGCGAAGTTGTAAGGATTAAATAATATGCTAGCCTGACTATAGTCCAGGAGCCCTTCCTGGAGGAGAGGATTCCAAAGACATCCATAATAAGTCTGGAAGGCACACATCCTGGGTTCAGCTACGGAGGTGGGATTGGGACACACGTCTGCACCCCTATTTCAGGTGTGGGAGGTATATCGATTCTTCCACATACTTATTGTGTGGAGGCCAGACTCCACCAGGCCTGGTTCCTCCAAGCTCTCAGGAAGACAGCTGGCACAGTGAGACCACTGCAGTCTCTGGATGCAGGAGGGGAGCAGCAGGGCCAGCCCTGGGTGAAAGGGTGAAGCCCCTGCCTGCCACCTCCAGTCAAGGGACTAACCTTCCTGTGCCTACTTTCTTTGTCTATGAAGTACGGAGGATGGCATCACTCCCCTGACAGGATCCTTGAATTGAATGTGTAGTCAAGTTCCCAAAACATTCGCTGTGATCATTATGTCGGGTGGATGGCCACTGGCCAGAGAGGCCGGGTTTGGTAGCCTGCATTCTAGGCAGAAGTAACAGCTTAGGCAAAGACCCAGAGACTTGAGAGAGTGGGGTTCCTTGGGAGGTAAAGGAAGAGGAAGATGAGGACAGGTGAGCAGCCAGGCCATGTGGAAACACCTGAGAGAGACAGGGCTGAACCTGCCCCCAACCCTCACACCAGCAGGAAACCTGGCCCTGGCATCACAGTTGGGAGGCAGTGGGGAGCCCAGGAGAGCTGAGGTCCTGGGGGTGGGGGTGAGCGTGCAGAGAGGGGTGGATATTATTTAACCTTCCTTTTAAAGCATAATTGCTTTTTGTCAGCGGGTGTTCTGGAAGACACCTCCCACGAGATTGCTCTCCAGGCCCCGCCCCCCAACTCCAGGAACTGGCGGCCCTGCCCGCGCAGTGTTGCGTTTCTAGGCTGCAAATACGATTTCATGGCTTTAAATGAGATTAGGGCCAGAGGCTCTGTTCTCCTGGAGAGGTGAGAGCGGGCAGGGTGGCCGAGGGGCCTAGCTGAGCACGGAATCTGAGAGAGCCTATCTGCAATCCAAGCCTGATAGACGGTTTCCTGTCACTGGAGCTCCTGGGACCTGCTGGCTCTTCCCACTGCAAAGCCAGCCCTGCAGCCCTGCGGGCATATCTAGGGATGGGATGCCCTGGGCTGTCTTCCCCACAGCCCACTCCCCACAAGAGACCTCAGTAGGGAAGTTCTCTGAGGGGACAAAGTCAGGCTCTGCAGCCAGATGGCCTGGGTCCAGAGCTTAGCTTCCTTAGATTCTGCCTCTTTTTTCTCATCTGTAAAATAGGTGATGCAGTCGTACCTACCTGCCTCATGTGTGGTTGGTTGTGAGAACCAAGTGAACATACGTAAAATGTACACAATAGTGCCTGACACATAGCAAGTGTTTGTTAATAGTTAACTTCTATCATGAGGTGCACACACCAACTATTCATGCCCTAGCAGAGGAGGAAGGTCCCTGATGGCTTGGACTCTGGAAGAGGGGAGGCTATTTGGGGAGCAAATATCCCTCTCCTAGGCTGAAGTGGGGGCTTCTGGGGAACTAGCAAGAAGAAAGGCACCTGATGTGAGTGTTATACCTCCCTCACTCGCTGAGCGCCCACCTGACACCAACTCCGTGCCAGGCAACAACCCTGCCTTTAAGAGACAGGCACACTTTTCTCTCCCAGAGAAGTCAATGATTGGCTATGAGCCAGGGCAGGGGAGGCCCAGGGTCTGTGGACCCGATGCCCCTAGGAGAGGGTGGGGGTGGGAGTGGGGAAAGTTTCAGGGAAAATTTGCTAGATGCTCCCTTTGTGTCTTGAAGAAGCACCATGAATTATTATTCAGGCTGGCAGAGAGAGGAGGACAATCCAGGTGGGTGGAACAACATACGAAGGCCAGAGAGACTAGAGTCACCAGGGGTGTGCTGCAGAGTGGGTGTGAGGCAGGGATCAGCTATGGAAAGGCAGGAGGGACTGGGTGAGCAGACCACCAGACCTACAGGAGTCTTCTGAAAGCAGTGGGGCCCTGGTGCTGTGTTTATTAAAGCAGAGGAACTACTTGATCAGGTATGTGGGTTGGAAGAGTAGAGATGAGGGGAACTGGTTGAGCCTACTGTCCACCCAGGTCTCTCTGCCCTGTGTGGACCCCGCCCCTTCACCTTGGCAAGTGCTGCTATTACTCTACCTCCACCAACCTCCCACCCAGTGGTGGGATTCAGCCGGTTTGCATCAGTTCGGCAGAACCAATGCCTAATTATTTGTTGAGTTTGGCAAACTGGTTGTTAAAATGGCACTTGTAATCAGGGTTCTCTCTCAGGTGGGTGCCTGGGCAGCCGCCCAATGTGGAAATCACAAATTTACATTCCTTACTCTTTTTTAACATTCATCAGTGCAACAGCATATTCTAAGCACCTGTAGTAATATTCATCCCATCCATAGGTGAAAAAAAATTGCAAGTGAGGACGCCACACCAATCAAGATCTTAAATAACAGTTTTATTATCGCCTGACCAGGCAGTGGCACAGTGAATAGAGCATCAGACTGGGACATGGAGAAGCCCGGTTCAAAACCCCGAGATCACCCGCTTGAGCATGGGCTCATCTGGTTAGAGCAAGGCTCACCAGCTTGAGCCCAAGGTCACTGGCTTGAGCAAGGGGCACTCGGTCTGCTGTAGCGCCCCCCCACCCCCGCCGTCAAGGCACATATGAGAAAGCAATCAATGAATAACTAAGGTGCTGCTACAAAGAATTGATGCTTCTCATTTCTCTCCCTTCCTGTCTGTCCCTATCTGTCCCTCTCCCTGTCTCTGTCACAAAAAAAACAAACAAAAAAACCAGTTTTATTGTTTTTTGTCAGGTATGATTTAATACTTTTTCATTAATATTTTAAAACTCTTATAACAATCTAGTTTTGTGTACCTCTTTTATTGTTCTTATTAAGTATTCAATACATGAAATAATAAACTACCTTTAGTATATTGAGTTTTTATACTTAAAACAGTCATTAGGGCAGAGAACCGGTTTTTAAGTTGTTTGAATCCCACCACTGGCTGAACCCTAAGGACAAATTGGATTTAGGTAGGAAAGGAGGAGACATATCCTGCAAAGCAACTGCCCAGAGAAAGGGGTGGCTTGGGAATGAGCCTGGAAGCCAGAACAGATTGGGTCTGGGGAAGAGGGAGAGGTGCCCCGATAGCTGGTGTGGGTGTGAAGCCTGGAGCGCCGTGTGGAGACATGCAGACTGACCCTGCAGATGTGTTTGCTTCTTTGGCTCATTTCTGCTTGGGAGAACCTGCCAAGTTCAAGGTTGTTTTAATAGGAACAAGCAAGCATTTTTGGAGCACTTAACTGAATATCAGTGCTGAGTGCGTTACCTGCCTTTCCTCATTCCATGCTCAGAGCAGCGATGACTTCCCCACTAGTTAAGGGAACCAAAGCTCAGAGAGGGTTAATGTTTTGAACCAAGATCACATCACTTGTGGGCTGCAATTGGCTACAAAATCGCACTAAATTTCCTGCCTCCATCCCTTCCTTTTCCCAGAAGCCCAGTGCAGCTGCCCAAAAGAAAAGGAAAGAAAGTGATGGGGTGGGGCGGGGTGTGTGTGTGTAGAAGGAAGGGTGGGGGAAGGAATGGGTAGTGGAGTGTGTCATTGTTGTAAGGTATTTTTCCCCGCTGAGGAAGAAGGAAGGGGCCGGAGCCACGAAGTGTGGAATAGTAAAAAGTTTATAGAGTACAGCGCTTCCCGCCCAACGAGGTTCCCTGGCCCTGAGGACAGAGGACAGGGAAGTCGTATAGGGTGACCCACATGGGGAATATTTAAAGGGTCTCTAGGGTGGTCAAACTAATATGACGTGGTGAAATCTCATTGGCTGGCAGATGGTCGCTTTTTCCAAAGGGCTCCTGGGAAGTTTCTTTTGGCACGCCCAGATGTGTGCGGCTCTAGCCAAGTTCCTGGGTCTGGTGTCCCACGTGACCTTTACCCTTGCTCACCACCCTACAATTGTCATGGGGCATGGGCCAAGTCTGTAGGCCAAGCCTTTGGGCCCTGGGAGACAGTTCTCTGGAACTTGTGCAGGGACAGAAGGCTGCCTCCCCAGGAGCCAGGCCCCACAGCTCTGCCCAGCCCCTCACAAAGCCAAGCCGGGAGGAAACAGAACCCCTCCTTCACAAGAGCTAGCCTCAGATACAGGTAGCTCCCTGCTCTCTCCCCAGCTGCGGGCAGTCTGATGGCTGTGCTTAACCTCTGGCCCCACCAAATGATGCAGCTTCAAGTGCTTTCTGCTGTGGGAGGAGGTTGGGGGAAGGGCAGGGCTACCTATTAGCAATGAGATTGATCATTACCTGCTTTCTCTCAACACTGGAATCTCCCTGAGTCACCAGAGCTCATGGCTGGCCTTGGGCAGGGGAGCAGTTTCCTCTGGACATCGGGGAGCAGGCTCATTTCCCTTGGTTGGGGAAGGTGGAGCTCTCTTCTCCTGGGAAAGGTGAACGGGGCAGGTAGAGCAGCTAGGGTTGGCAGTGTTGTTAGGTAGGAAAGCCAGACTCAGACCCCCAGGCTGCCAGCCCTTTCACTAGTGAGGAGGATGCAGTGCTGGGGAAGGTCAGTGCAGCACAGGAGTGAGTATCCTAGGGGTCCATGGTACAGGGCTGACAGCCAGCAAGTGAGGTGACAGTAGGACTCCCTTCCAGAGCCTGCTGAGTGTGCATGGCTTGCTGGTGCTCCAGAGCCAGACAGCCGGGAACCAGCCTCCTGAGTTATCTCCCTCCCATGCAGGAAAGCCAGAGGGCTGGGTGCTGCCATGCCGGCAGCTCAGAGGCAGGGTAGGGAGCCCAGGGGTGACCTTAGGGAGCCTGCTTAGGTGCTAAGAAGACCTGCAGGGCAGGGCAGGAGCCACAGCGAGGCAGGAGACATGGCGGTGAGGGCACAAAACATAAGGGGGTACAGTGGTAGGAGCCCTGGTATAGCCCTGAGAGCCAGTGCCTTCTTCAACTCTGCTCGCTAAGAGCCCTGCTGGCCTCTCCCAGCCCTGCTGCACTGGCCCTGAACTGGGGCCATGAATGGCTCCTGTGGGGGGGCCCTCTAGGGAGACTGGGGAGGGATCCACTGAGAACCTCCACATGTGCTGGGTTGTGACCATGTTGGTCTAGAAGCCAGGGGCACCTCCCTCAGAGGACCTGGGAAGGGGAACCTGAGCCTCCCAGCTTCCGTGCCCAGGTGTCTGGGTGACTTCGGCAGGTACCTCTGTTCTGACAGAGGTGAGGCCTCACTTTTTCTGTCTCTAAACTGGGGAGAACCACTTCCTCCTTGCCTCTCCCTGGAGGGGTAGGCCTGCTCCTGGTCCCTAAACCAAAGATGGCAGGAACTCTGAACATGGGGTCTAAAGTAGCTGGCAGAAGAAGGCAGGCCACAGGGCTCCCCCAAACACCTCTCAACCTCACCCGGTACCCAAAACCTCCCCTTTGCCAGCCCAGGATTCCTGATCATCTGCTGAAGTCCAGTTCAGACCTAACCCTGTGGAACAGACCCCGCTCCAGGCCAAGGGCCAGGCATCCCCATCCTGCCGTCTTACCACACATACAAGCACACACAAGTACACCTGGTATGTAGCAAATGCTGAGGACAAAGAGGGTTCTCTTTGTAATAATTTCTTGTGGAGGTCAAAACCACATCAGTCACAATCTTTGGTTCACACCCTAGCAGGCGTCCCCAAACTACTGCCCATGGGCCGCAATGCAGCCCCCTGAGGCCATTTATCCAGCCCCCACTGCACTTCTGGAAGGGGCACCTCTTTCACTGGTGGTCAGTGAGAGGACCACTGTATTTGGCAGCCCTCCAATGTTCTGAGGGACAGTGAACTGGCCCCCTGTGTAAAAAGTTTGGAGACCCCTGCCCTAGAGCCTCCATTGACCCATATGTGGCCCTCTTATCATTTATTTTGAGTAATACAACTGACCACCAAGTCCAAGAGACAGCATTACAGTCACAGGTCCACTTACTCCCAACCGTCTTCCTTATATTCCTGTCCACACAACCTCCAAGCAGAAACCATTTTCTTGAACTTTATGTGTTTTATTATTAAACAAATGAGAGGCTATAGACACCCAAAGAGGCAGGATGGCTACAGGTTCCTTAGGAGAACAAGCTGTTTGACCAACCAAGTGACAACTTCCCTGGGGGCAGTGTACCCTCCTCTCCTACAGTATGGGAAGCAGGGGCTGGGCCCACAGGGTGGTTGGCTGCTTGGGGTATCCAGACCAGGAAGGGTGAGGCCTGAAGCCCAGGGAATAGGCAGGACACAGCTCCAGGAATAGCGACAGGGCTCTCAATTCTCCCTCTGAACCTGGACAAGTGTCTGTGGGACTTCGGCCTTGCCCTATGACATCACACAATGTTGCCCAGGTGACCCAGCTAAATGGAAAAGCTCACTATTTTTCCAGGCCTGAGCAGAAAGAGGGCCACCTCTCAGCTTTACCTTCCTGGGGGTGTCCAGCTGGTCATGGTCCAGATTCTCCATGGCATCTCTACTCACTGTATGTCTGGCCACTGAGAAAGCTCCACACTCCTACCCCAGGCCAGTGGATGGCACCTCTGAGACCACACGGACACTCTGCACTGTCCACCACCCCAACACGACTGGAAGGTGCCCGCTGTCTGGGCAGGACTGATGCTTGATCCCCCACCCCACCAACACCAGGTCCTGGGCCCTGAGATTGTTAAACAAGGCCAAACACTGCTGACCCCAAGAGGATGAGCCAGAAAAAGAAACAGGTGAGGCTGGGGGGCATGGGCCCCACACCACCTAAATTCACCTCTTCTTCCAAGTCCCTTGTGAATTTGTACCTAAGTCACAGCAGAAACTTTCTTTCTCTGCCTCAGTTTTCACAGACGAGAAACAGGGATGGAGGTGGTCTCTGTGGCTCTTCCCGGTTAGGGGTCCCATAGTTTTGGACTCCATGAGATCACAAAGGCGGCATGCTCACAGGCATTAGCCAGTCCTACTCCCCTTGCCTGGTGATTTCTGCTGGTCTCCTCATGACCCAGAGAGAGGTGTAGCTTCAGCTGGGTGTCTCGTCCTTCACAACCTGGACAGGAGTTTCTGCCTTCTTGCAGCTGGGGTCACAAAGACTCTGCAAGCCCAAGGAGATAGCTCACCATCACCCTCCCAGATCTCCCAGGAATGTCCCAGTCTACTATCCTGGAAGTGCTCATGCCCAACTGTCCCACAATCTCCCAGTCCTGGCCCAGCCTCTGCCCCAGGCCACAGGGGCTTTAGATCCTGAAAAGAAGGGCTTTTTGTCTATTTCCAACACTGCTGTATCCCCAATACTCAGAATAGTGCCTGACACATAGTAGGTGCTTAATAAATAGCTTTGAGAGAGCAGCACGACCCTGCCTAGACTAGGATCTCAGTGAAATAAAGGCAAACAGGTCCATGTCAAGGTTCTCCGACCTTCTGCCAACTGGCAAGGTTGAGCCCATGCCCTCAGCTGTGTCAGTCACTTCACCAACAGGGACGACAGGAAGAGCTAAGACTGAGGACACACAGGGACTTGATAACTTGGGAAAATCCTCTTTGCAACACTCTCAGGTCAAATAAACCAAACAGCTAGGGGTGCCAAGGCCCCATGTGGCTTATACTCTATTATCCTTGACATTGGTGCCTGTGGTTCCTGGTGTCCTCTACCCACAGTTGTCCCCTCTCCATTGGCCTCTCTCTTTAAGCCCCCTTCTGGTAAGTCATACACTGGGGTCATACCTGGGGGGCCCTAAGCTGTTAATTGGTTCCTGAAGCTCACTGCCACCTACCCACCCAAGCTGGATGGGGGTGGGGGTGGAGTCATTCAGGAAGTGCCCGTGATGAGGGCCAATGCCCTGAGGAGCAGACTTATTTGATTTATAGCTTCAGGAACTAGAACCCCTCAAAGGACATTCATAATGTATGTATAGTATTCCATACTCATGTCTTTTCTGTGGGGAACCTCATCTTGTGTCTCTTCATTGGAGCAATGCTTATACGTTTCGGAGCTCTTTGTGTATTAGGGATGCTCATACATTTATATCATATAAATTGCAGATATTTTCTCCTGTGTATCTTTTTCTTGTATTGTGGTGAATTTATGGCCATTGTAGAAGTTGGTATATTTTTTAGTTATCAAATTGACCAATCCTTCTCTTTATTTCTGACTTTTGTATCATCTTTTGAAAACCTCTCCTCCTCCAAACCCATAAGGACTGGCTGCCCAGGTGAGGGGCCTGAGAATGTATGTCTGCACTGTGTGTGTCTGCACTGTGGCCCAGAGGGGGTGGGTTACACCCAAAGATGGCCGGGGAGAGCAGAGCAGAGAGACACAGAGGGTGGATGCAGCTAGGCCTGGCCCAGGTCCAGCTCTGCCCTCTGGCCCAGCCATGCACTTCAGCACAGGTGTATGCCTGTTCTGTCCCGTGTCCCTGGGCCTGCCACCTTAGCTATGAAACAGCCCTCAAAGCCACCATGGCTCCCAGGCAAGTTTAGAGGCTAAAACTAGAGGGAACACGAGGGAATATTTTGAATTCAAAGCCCCTGTGAAAACTGGGGAAACTGAGGCCCCTGGCATCTAACAACTTGCCCAAATTACTGATCAGAGACAGCCAGGTCCCAAGCCTGCTATCCCAGCCCCCTCCCCCCTCTGGAGGCAGAGCTTTCAGATTGCTGGGGCAGAGGGTAGTCAGGGGACAGGATCTGGAAGGGCTGAGGAGTTTGCCTCTGTCAGTCACCAGGACCAATTTAAGCCCCAGTCTTGAAAGCTGAATCAATGAGGCACATTAACTCCTTCACTGCTGGTCCAGTATTCCTACTCCTACCCCCCAGCACACACATCCCAAAGTAGATAGTCCAGGCCCCTTGGGACACTTGTGAGCTAATCCTGCCTTATTGAGGGCAAGGTGGACTGTCTGAGGGGCAAGGCATTGGAATTAGCAACTTCTGAGCCTGCCATGTGCCAGATCCCAATGGAGGAGCAGAAAGGGTTTTTTTGCTGGCCCACCCCCTACCTGCAGACACTGCCATCCCATGTCTCTACTCCTCAGTGCTGGGTGGTCTGACCAACGGAGATTAAAGCCAATGGGAACTAAGTGCCCAGCTCTGTTGCCAGCCTCCAGGAAGTATATTCAGGAAAGGGTGTTCCCTCCCCAGGGGCTCATTCATCTCACCCTCTCAGATGGGTCAGTGGGAATGGGACCTGAGACTGAGGGGGGGTCTCACCATCACCCATAGTTTACTGCCCCCCCCCCCATGTAACTCGGCTCATAAATTTTCCAGTCCTTGATAACTTCTCCAGTGTAGGCCTGGGAGGGTGGAGGTGAGGAGAGGACATTGATCCTGATACAGGGGTAGGCAGAAAGACTGGCTCATCAACTCCCGAACCCCAGGCCTCCCTGGACCTGGGCCCAGATTGCCCCATAGGCAGGTGCCTGCCATCCTCACCAGGAGGCACCAGCCTGGCCACTGCCTCATGCCCAAAAGTGAAGCACAGGCAGTTCTCTCCCAAACCCCTGCACACTTCATGTTCCAGAAGGCTGTGCCACATGGGGAAGGCCCAGAGGAGGTAGCAGATGTAAAGCACAGAGAGGGGGCACACTCATGATCTGGTCTTCAGAATGCTTGGTTGGGCTCTGGGGCTGCCAGGAGAGCTCTTAGTCAGCTGCCATGAGGTAGGCCCTTATTTCTAGGGCCATACGGAGCTCGGATATAGCAATGAGAGGGCCTGGGGCCCTCATAGGCTGCTCTGGGGAATCTGGGAGTGGGAGGGCTGTAAGTTGCCTCTCCTAACCTCACTGCAGGAAATTTAGGCTAATTACTAGGAAGACCGCATTACAACCCATTCCAGATATACCCACTGGCCAGGTGGGGAAATTAAGGCTCAGAGAGGTCATGCAGAGTGTTGGGGGCAGAGCTGGACTAAAATCTAGGTCTCTGGACCCCTAGAACCACCAAACCATGAAAGCAAACCTGTTGGGGGTGGGAGGCTATGAGGTGGCAGTGAGCAGAACCTTGGAAAGGCAGCATCTCTGAGGGGAAGAGGTAGCTCTGTGCCTGTTTCCTCCCTTCCCCTCTCCATGTGTCAGGGGTTCCTTCTGCTGACCTTCCTCCCACTCCTCCCACCCAGGCCTGGCAGAATAGGGGAGAGGAAGAGGAGTGACTCAACACCTCTGCAGATGGTGACAGGTCCTGAGCAGGGCAGGCTGCTCAAGCAGAAGAAGGGGAGGGGTATCTTTGTAGGGCTGGCACTTCTGGGGTTGAGGCTGGGATTCTCACCTTCTGATTAGTCATTTTGTTAGGCAAGGACACGGCCTGTACCAGGAAGTCCTTTCTGATAATGAGTGGGACCTGCAGGAAGTGAGGGAGCAGGTCACAGGGATGTGCATGCAGGGAAGAGCAGACCAAGAGGAGGGAGAGCCAGGGACAAGTGGGAAGCAGGAGCCCGCTTGGTTCTGTGAGAGACTTGGAGGCTAGAGGGGCTTGAGCAAGTGGGCAAGGGGCCTAGGAATGAGATGAGGTCCGTCTCCTGTGCCATGCCCAGGTTCTTATAGCACGTGAGGCTCTGAGTGACAGGAGGATTGAACAGAGGAGTGACATGGTCTGCTTGATGTTTGTAAAGCTTTACTCTGGCTAGGCGTGGGGGAAGGGGTGTGTGAAGAGAGTGAAATGGAAGCAAGAAATCAATTGAGAATCAAGTGTAGAAATCCAGTGTATGGCCTTGAGTGCTTCCAGTGGAGACACAGAGAAAGGGTCTGACTCCAGATGTGGTTTGCATGTAGAGATGGCAGGCCTTGCTGATGGGTTGGAGTAGCACGAGGCTCGTATTTGTGGTCACCCCACGCCACTGTTTTGAGAACGGAATGAAATAACAGCTCTTCCCTTTCCCTCTGCCTGGAGGCTTCCAGGAGCCACTGTGCCTAGGACCCCCCCCCCCCGGTTCAAGGTGGGAACAGACAGTGTGTGGGAGACCTGGGTGTCATACAGGAAACAGTGAGTTCCAGGCAGGCTGGTTCAAGTCCTCGTTGTCCAACTGGGGAAAGTGACTCTCAAGAGCATGACTGGTTTGGGGTTTAAACACAGCTTTCCTGACACTTACTAGGATGGAGCACAGGGTACCCGGAACCAGGTCCTTAGGCTCTTCTCTATGTAATAGGTCATGTTCTCAATGGTCTCCACAGCCTGCCTGCCTGAGCCAACCAGCCCCGGAGGCAGTGTGTGGGCAAGCACCTCTATCTCCTCCTTCCTGGTCCACGGGGTTCTCTGGTATGAAGATGGATGAGGCATTGGGGACAGACACATTCATTCATCGCCATTAACACATTGGATGACCTGATGGATAAGCACTGTAGACTATAAAGTGCTGTTCACAGGGGAAACCAGAGGTGGACTGGGAGGAGAGAAAGAAGACCAATTGCTAGGATTTAAAAAGCAGGAGGGATTGGGGATTCCAGGTGAGGAGTTTGCAAAAGAAAGGGCTCAGAGGTGGGACTGGACTCCAAAGGGGAGGTGGCATACCTTATTCTGCAGGAAATGATGGGTCTAGGAACTGGAGAGAAGCCAGAGGGAAACTGGGAGTGATATGGGTTGTTGGACAGAGGTCGGCAGAAAATGAGGTCAAAGACAACTGCCCCTTTGGGACCTGTAGTTCCAGTCTGAGTGGGGGAATGACAAAGTGCCGTGAGCCAGCGCAGCTGGTAATTCCAGGTCCTGAGTGGGAATGGCACAGAATTAAGAAAGTAGGCTTAAAGAGAAAATGAATGGGATCCAGACGTCTCTGCAATACTGATGGCAAGAACAAAGTGTGCCCTCCACCTCCCTCCCACCTGCTTTATTTATAGGGCAAAGTGAGGCCATTAGCAAAGTAAAGAGATCTCTGATCACATTCCAAAGCAACCCAAGAATTCTACCAAGTGCAGAAAGCCCCTACCATACATAACATCTTAACTTCACAAAACAAAGGATTGCCTCCAGTCTTTCTGAGGGACATGGGGGATAGGAAGAGTATAAACAATCCAGCACCATAGCTAACATAAAGGTGTGGAAAAAAATAGCCTTTAGCAACTTCACAGAACAAGTAAGGTGGGGAATGGGCAGCCTGTCAGCTTACTGCCAGTTCCCCACATCTCTGTCCCCCAAAAATCTAAACTGCAAAGACCCTGTTGGCTTTCAGTCTCCAACAACAGAGGGAAACAGCCACTTGGAGAGGAGATGGGAGAGGACCACACCAGAAGAGGCCACTCAGCCCTGGCTCTCTCCACAGGTCACTGAGGGCCCTGAGGACCCACCACTAAACACCTCTCAGACTGTGGAATCTGTCATCAAGCACCTGTCTCCCTCTAATAAGGAGATCATCACTGTCACTCTCCATGGTGCCACCAACCTCCCTGCCTGCAAGGATGGCTCTGAGCCATGGCCTTATGTGTTAGTGTAAGTAGCTGCTGAGAGTGTGGTAGGGCTCAGTGTCCACTGGAGAGGAAACCAGAGTATGGATGTTTAGAATATGAGCACACAAAGGTTCGGGGCAGAAACTGTGATACCAAAAAGGGAAAGCTAAGTGTGCATTACACAGGTCCAGGGGCTCTGCAAACTCGAGGCCTGGCATCTTCCTGCTGTGTGGAGGCTGCTCAGCAAGGCTAGGGAGGAAAGGGTGGGCTACTCCTTGACCCCAGAGCTCGCTGAACAGAGCTTGACCACAGCCTGACCTCAGAGCAGGGCCCCTGGGTGCAGAGGTCTGGGCTGGGCTCAGTGAGGGGTGGGGGTGGGGGTCAAAGCAAGGAGCAGACGAGGGACCTGCTTCTCCCAGATCTTGGGCGCCCCATCCCACCATGCCCAATCCTGGGCTAAGGTGCTCACAACCATCCTCCTCCTTGGCACCCACTACTTTCTAGTCATTTCTATTATGGGGACTTCCCTGCTTCTTGTCTTTCAATGCACCCCTGAACCCTTCCTCCTGCTAGTTGCAGTCAGGGCACACACTTCTTACAGCCTGGTATCCGAGTGAGGCCTGCCATGCCACGTCTGCTGCCCATCACATGGATCTCACTTCTCTCAGGAGGGCATCAACATTCCATGTGGATGTTGAGACATCTATTCAATCTTGATTTTAAAGCACTGTGCCATGCTCTAACCCAAGAGTTTATCATCCCTTATGTAAGAATGAGACGGCACTCGAACACCAGGTGTGCAGGCTTTATTAGAGGAGAAAGACCTGCCGGGGCACTCCTCCAGGAGAAGTGCACTGAAACAGACTCTGAGGCAAACATTTATTAAGGTGGGGAGAGCTTTGAGCAAGTGTGCGTGGAGTCAGCAATTGTGGTGTGCTCCCTTCTGCCGTCCTACGATTGACTTCAGCTTCCTGGAACGCTTCTCCTTGGGGCAGCTGACCAGCTTCCTAGAACTTTTCTGTTTCAGGGCGATAGTCCAGTAAGTAAGGGTAGGGGCAGATAGACAAGTGGAACAGCAAAAGGGCAGTTTGGAAGTTTTGGTAAATTCATGTATCCATCATTTCTCAACTCTGTGGTATGATAAAAGAAAAAGAGGTGAGGGGAAGAAAAAAAAAAAGGATATGAGGTCCAGGAAGGAGGTTTGTCTCGGATCAGCCATCTTCTGGAGCTACTTCCTGCTGTTATCCCTATTGAGGCCTCCTTCATGGACCTCTCCCTGGGACAGTTGGAATAGGGGTGTTTTTATAGGGTTCCAGATTTTCTTGTTTTGCGAGGGCAGGTTTTGGGGTTGGTGTGTAGGGTTAGGTAGATTTTTCCAATTTTCTGATTGGCAAAGGTCTGCATGCAGTTTTGTAAGAAACTAGTGAACAAACATAAGAGGTAGGGTCTAAAAGTTAGAAAAATAAATAGAGTGAGTGGACCAATGAAAGGCATTAGTCAAGACACCCAGTTTGTGTGAAACCACTGATTCCATGTTTATGAATTTGCTGGGCTTCAGAGAGAGAGAGAGAGTAGGAATAAGACAGGGAAGTGGCCAGTCCCCTTGCCCCTAGACCTACTTCTGTAGAGATTCCTAAAGCAACAAGAAGAGGGATTACCTGTACAGCTCGTTTGGTTCTTAGATTGACAGGTAGTGTACTAGGAACTGGAAGAGGTTCATGGAGTGGGATTAGGTTGATATTTGGGGTGAGATAGACTAGGGTACAGATTTCTGTCTAATTATTAGGGAAACACATATAGGTGTTTGTCCCACACGAGAAGAAAGCACCTGATTGGGTGAGGCAGGCTGAGAGGTGAATAGAGAATAGAAGGACAAGGGGTCGGTTTTGTTTCTCTGTTTCTGAGCTCCAGATGGTCAGGGTGGAGGAGTCGTGCTTAGCAGCAGTGGGAGTTGTTAGGATCACAGTGTGTGGACCTGTCCACGTGAAAGTCAGTCCTTGGGTGATGTAATGCTGGAAGCGTCTCTTGGACAGTCTTTGAACAGTTTGCTGAGTAACCTGTAAATCCTGCAAGTACTTAGGGAAAGGGTGAAATGTAGCAGGGTTATAAGAGACTGAACCCTCCCTCCATGGAGCAAGGGGGCAGCTTACCTTCTTATGTCCCTCTTTCCACAGCACAAGACATGTCAACCAGTGGGGCTGGGAAGCCTGGCAGGCTTCAGTTCAATGACCTTTCTTTCCACTCTGGAGCAGGGCCCTGATGGAATTCTATGAAGCCCTTTAGGGCGCTGGAGTCTTTAAGAGTGTATGCCAAAAGCTGACTTCTTTTGGGCCTTATTTGCCTTTTCTGTTACTTCCTTGGCCATTAAAGACCTTAAAAGCCATGCTCAGAAGATCTCACTGAGGGCTTGACTAAGAGAGCAAAATTGGGGATCCAGTGTTTAAAAAAGCCTGAGGAAAGAAAAGATTTGATTTGTGGTGGTATGTTGTTGGAGACTGAGGAGGGTGAGACCTCAGGTGGTGGGGGTTAAGGCGATGTCTAGATAGACTACGGACTAGGAGTGAAGTTGAGCCTTAGCAGAGAAGACGCAACATCCCTTCATGGTGAGGAAGTTAAGAAGGGTGGAGGTGTGTCTTCTTGAGGCAGGCAGGGAGGGGTTGCAGAGAAGTAGATCATCTACATATTATAAGAGAGTACTAGTTTTGAGATTGCATGCTGCTAAATCCTGAGCTAGTGCCTGCCCAAACAGGTGTGGGCTGTTTTTGATCCCCTAGGGTAAGACAGTCCACATAAGTTGCTGGGCTGCATTAGTGTCCAGGATCAGTCCAGGTGAATGCAAACAGAAAGTAAGAGTCAGGGTGTAGAGGAATGGTAAAGAAGGCATTTTTGAGGTTTAGGATTGTGAAGTGAGTGGTGTTTGAGGGAATGTGTGACAGTAACCTGTAGATTAGGGACTACTGGATGGAGGGGAACTACTGCCTCATTGATTAGGTGTAAGTCTGGTACAAAGTGATAAGCCCCTGAAGGTTTTTGAACAGGAAGGATGGGGTATTGCAGGGAGAGTCCGTGGGGATGAGTAAGCCTGGTTTAAGTGGAAGGTAATTATTGGTTTAAGGATTCAGAAACAGACACAGTTAAGGAAGAGAGGAAGCAGAAGGACAGATAGTGTGAACAGCTTAGATGGAAAGAAGGAAGGTTAGAATCTGCAGGAGGAGAATTGGTGGTGGCGGCAAGTGGTCAGAGGAGTTAAAAAGATTTAGAGCTGAGGAGTGGGGAGAGGATGAGGGGTAGTGGAAGGCCGGCAGGGTGGGGGGATGAGTCCAAGAAGAAAAAGAGACAGAGCCGCCCTTCTGTAACTAGTGAAGAGAAGAGAGGGGGCTTTCTGGAGGGAAGAGAGATTTGCAGAGGGACTAGAGAGGGGTTCCCTCAGGGGTCAGGCATGAAGAGAGAGTGTTGGGAGTCTGCAGAGAAGGAGAGATTAGGAGCAGAGGTTTTAGGTGAGGTTTCTCTGGCCAAAAACGGCCTGCCTGTAGAACAGAAGGAACAGAAATTAAGGACAGGAGAGAAGGAAGAAAGGCCTGCATGTAAGGAATTTCTGATGCCCTCTCCATCTGGTGGCAGAAATTGTCAAGATCTCTTAGGATATTGTAATGGTAGTAGAAAGCAACCTGGCTAGGCACCTAGACTTTCGAGGAAGTCCGTAGAAGCTAGCCACTCGGAGTAGAAACCTCCCAAACTGTGAACCTCAGAGAGTAGGGTGAGTCCCGAAGGAGTAGAGGAGTAGTCTCTGAGGCCTGAGATTGGGAGGAGCCCATGTTCCGAGGGGAGCCTGGCTGGACGGTTTGGACTGAGAAGAGCCCACAGTAGAGGAGACTGGTGAGAGAAGGGGGAGTCCCCACCTTCAGTCACAGTTCCAAGAGGAGAAAATCTCCATAGAAAGAGAGTCTCAGACAAGAGGTCGTCACCCCAAGGCCGAGACCCCGGGATGTAGGAGAGTGGCCTGGCTAGACACGCCTAGACTTCTGTAGAAGTCCATAAAGGAGTAGTGGCAGACCTCTTGTAGATATGGGGTCCGAAGTCAAAACCGTCTGACCAGGAAGAGGTGTTTTTAGAGAGAAATTTGGAGGCCAACCAGGGAAGGGGGAGGGAGAAACTCCTTACCTTCCTGGTTCGGCAGGGTTTAGGACAGGGCCAGACTCCCCGTCGCTCAGCCGCGCTCACACAGCCGAACAGAATCAGGGAGTTAGCCCAGACGAGCTGCCGAGCTGCCGCTGTCCACTGCTTCCCTGGTTGTAAGTTTGGCCGGCAAAGAGGGATCGTACAGGCAGTTAGTACCCTGTCCCGGTTTCGGCACCAGATGTAAGAATGAGATGGCACTCAAACATCAGGTGTGCAGGCTTTATTAGAGGAGAAAGACCTGCCAGGGCACTCCTCCAGGAGAAGTGCACTGAAACAGACTCTGAGGCAAACATTTATTAAGGTGGGGAGAGCTTTGAGCAAGTGTGCGTGGAGTCAGCAATTGTGGTGTGCACCCTTCTGCAGTCCTACGATTGACTTCAGCTTCCTGGAACGCTTCTCCTTGGGGCAGCTGACCAGCTTCCTAGAACTTTTCTGCTTCAGGGGTGATAGTAAGTAAGCAAGGGTGGGGGCAGATAGACAAGTGGAACAGCAAAAGGGCAGTTTGGAAGTTTTGGTAAATTCATGTATCCATCACCTTAGCCCCTTCTGCAGACATTGGGAGCCACCAGGGCCTCCTACCACCACCTCCTCCACCAGTAACAGCGTCCCCACATTTTCATTTGGGAAGTGCCTGCCCCAGCCCTCTCCCCAACACCTGCTGAAATCCCACCTTCAAGGCCTTGCTCATGATGCCACCTCCTCCAGGCAGCCACCAGAGTTGAGCTCTTCTTCCTGCTCTTCTTCCTTCTCTGGAGCCTCACAGTGGTGTTAATATCGGTCAGATGAACTTTATAGCAAGAAAGTTATGTGCTGCTCCTCTGTCCCCTAAACCGGGGCGTCCCAGGACAGGCCCCAGGTCTCGACTCCATTTCCCCAACAATACACCCAACATAGGCCTGAACACAGACTTAGAAGCCAAAGGGCAATTTTGCCAAGAGGCCCAGTTTACTATAACAACAACCACAGCGGTTCTCAACCTGTGGGTCGTGACCCCGGCGGGGGTAGAACAACCAAAACACAGGGGTAGCCTAAAGCCATCGGAAAATACATATTTATTATACAATACATTTTTAAATACATATTTATTATACATTTTTAAATAAAATACATATTTATTATACAATACATTTTTAAATAAAATACATATTTATTATACAATACATTTTTAAATAAAATATGTATTTCCGATGGCTTTAGGCGACTCCTGTGTTTTGGTCGTTCGACCCCCGCTGGGGTCGCGACCCACAGGTTGAGAACCGCTGCACTACACCCTCTTAGAGTGCAAGGAGGCTAGACGGCGGTGTGCGGGAGACCAACAGGTAAAAGAATGCTTGCTTGTCTCACAAGCCCCGAGTCCACCTGGCCCAACTCCCCTCTCCTCCCCTCCCCACCCCTCCCTTCCCCTCTCCAGTCCTCCCCTTCCCCGGCTCCATTTGCGCGTTAAAGAAGGGCAGGCGGCAGAGCGCGGGCCCGGCAGAGAGCTCGCCTTCTCAGCTCAGCTATTTCCATAAACCAATTATCGTCCACCATCTCGGGAAACGCAGGCCCTGCCTATCACCAACCAATACAGTCCCGCGGCGGGCGGGGGAGCCGGGCGCTCGCGCAGCTCTTCCGCAGGCGTCACGACCTGCGCCACCACCCGGTTGCCATGGGAACGCACCGGCGGGGCCGCCCGGGCGGGAGCCGGGGTGCAGCGGGTGGAGGCGCAGCAGGCGGAGCGCTGCACACGGGCTCCACTCAGGAAGGGGGCTGGGAGCTGCGTCCCGGCCCTGCGGGCTGCTCAGCGACCACCAGCCCCCGGTGCTAATGAAATGCAAATAAAGCAGAAGGAGGGCTTTTGAGCAGGAAGGCCCAGCTTGGTGGGACCTGAAAGGGGCTTTCCGTGCGAGCCCCGGACCCCAAGCAGGACCCAGAGGGAGAACTCCGGCCCTTGGCAGCCAAAACCCTGGAAAGAACACGATGTGCCCAGTATGTTTATCAGTATGTCTGATACTGAATGCACAGTAAACAAGGCATGCAATAGGTCTTGCTTAATCCACTGAAGTTTTTATTTTCCTCACGATGCATATTTTGATGCTTAAAATATATATTGCGTATATTTTCTATATTAAATACTATCCAATAGTATATTAAATAATAGATATTAACTGTGTATAAATTCGTATTCTTATCAAATATTTTTTCTTCGTCTTTCTGGTGCCTGTGTTTTCTGCCGCTCTGGGCTTGGTCCGCTGGCTTTTTCTCCCAGCTCCCTTGTGTCTCCTGTCAGTGTGGGGGTGGAACACTGGGGATTCCTGCGTTTGCCAGCTCTGCCCTCCTGTCTGGGTTTGTTGTATCCCCCCCACACACACACACCATGTTCCCCTGCAGGCAGGCCCACTGGCAAGGGGGGAGGAAGGTGGAGCTGGGGTTGAAGAACAAGGGCCAGAGCCCTCATTTGCTCATTCAGCCAATTACTGGGGAGCTGGAGAGATTCCTCAGGTCCAGAGATGGGGCCTTCCTCGTTTGGAATGTAGATGTTTTGCCACTCTATAGTCTCTGGCCTTGAGCCATCCAGTAATAAGGTGCCTCCTCCAGTGGTAACTGTCCCAGTCCAACAGGTCCACTGGGTTCATCCTGTGATTCTGCCTCTTTCCATCTGAGCCCTTAACCTGCTTCCAGTCTGACTCCACTTCACTTAAACAGCGTTCTCCAAAGTCATTAGAGATTGTGACCAGCCAGCAGGCCTGGCCCTGCATCCAACTGTCATTTCACCTTTGGTGATCTCTTCTTGGTGGCATCATCCCCTCATGACCACTCATTCTACTGAAAACCCTTTCTTCTCTTGCTTCCAAGAGAAGCCCCCTCTCTTATTTTCCTCTCTGTGCCACCCCTCTGACTCCTTCGCTGCCTGGCACTAAACTTTGACCTGCCCCAGGTGGCAACCTCAGTTGCTCTTCTTTCTCTATGCCCTCCACATGACCTCACCCCCATCCTGGCATCGGTAATCACATTCTCTCGCCCCTATCCAGTCTGTCATGCAACCGTGTCAATTTCTCTCCTACATTGAACTTGGCTGCTTCTCTCCACCAGCTTCCCTACCTGAAGCTACTGCATTGTTCTTCTGCTCTCAGTACTTCCGGGTCTTGCCCCTCTGCAAACCCTTTCAAAGGCAGGTTACTATTTGATACCGTGGTGTCATGACTACCAAAGGGACCCCTGTTCTTTGAACCCTCCAACGGCTCCTTATTGCTCCCAAAGTAAAGAGGATTCCAGGCCCTGCATAGGTAGGTCTTTGCAAGCCCCTCAACATGACCACTCCCTGCCCACCCTTTGCTCTAGCCATATCTGTCCCCTAGCAGACCCTGTTCTCTCCCAACCCAGGCCTTTACACACTCCCTCCCCCAGAACATTCTTCCTTCTCATTCCCTCATTGTATCTCAGCTTAGTTGTCAGCCCCTCAAGAAAGCCCTTCAAGCCTCCCAGCCCAGGCCCCTTATGACTTGTGCCTGTGGGACGATACACTTCTCCAGTGTCGTGCTTGTAGTTCTGTACATTTTCTGTGCTTTTCTCTGACCATTGGCTAACTTTTCCTCAATGTCTCCTCCCCCACTGAACCCTACTAGTTCCATAAGCAACCACCATGCCTGGTTTTGCTCGCTATCCCATCCCTGCTATTTAATACCATTTCTGAACATAGGAAGCTGTCAACAAATATTGAGCAAATGAATAGACAGACGAATGAATGAATCTGGCCTCGTTTTTAGCTTGCTCTGTGCCTTTGGGAAGGTTGCCTCATGTGGGAACCGGCCTCAAAGGGCTGTAGCAGTGGTGGAGCCAAACAGGGTAGATGCTGGCAGATAAACATGACACAGAGGTAAGGGGTATCCTTCTCAGCACTCATGGTAGGCATGTGAGACCTAGCAGAAGAAAGCCTCAAGGCAGTGGAGAGAAGTCAG
This sequence comes from Saccopteryx leptura, assembly GCF_036850995.1. NCBI lineage: Eukaryota > Metazoa > Chordata > Mammalia > Chiroptera > Emballonuridae > Saccopteryx > Saccopteryx leptura. The sequence continues at coordinate 127,848,004 of NC_089508.1, forward strand.
AATGGGATCAGTAAACCCAGAGTCTGGCCACTGCCCCTGTCTCCCCGTGTGACCTCAGGCCAGTCCCTGCCCCTCTAAGAGTTTCAGTCTTCCCACAATCAGGATGTGAGCTTTGGCCTCCGTGCTTCTCTGGGCTTGAGGCTTGGTTATGCTCTGGCCTGGGGAGCAGCCTTAGTCCTTTAGAGACAACAGGAGTCCTGGTTGTCTACTCAAGACAGGTTGTACACCCAGGTGTGCTCAGACCTGGGGTTCCTCTAACTGGTCTGGGTCTGGCTCAAGGTCCTGGTCCTCCCTGAGCAATGCCCAGCACCTGCCTCCCAGCCTGGCACAGAGAGACCTGCCAGTCAGAACACAGCAGGGACCAGGAAGGCAGTGGCCCTGACAGGTAAGGGATGTTCCAGTGGTCAGGGTGTGGGGAAAGGGCCGGACAGGAGATAGCCTATGAGGTTCTGACCATTGGCCAAAGGCTGGATGAATAAACAGATGAATGAATGAATCTGGCCCTGTTTCTAGCTTGCTCTGTGACTTTGGGAAAGTTACCTCTCAAGGCCTGAGTTGCCAGCTACCAACTGACCTCCTGCTGCCCAGAGCTAATGAGCAGGGACAGAGGCAGTGCTGAGAGGGGGAGGGCCACTCCCTCTGTGCACATGAGGCACACTCGGCCCAGGCCCGAGTGGGTGGTGCAGGGCACAGATCAGAACCAATTAGTCATACTCAGAAGAGCTTTGTTTTCCTGGACAAGCCTGAAAGCCCTGACCCTGACCCCAGACTGAAGACTGGCCTTGGTCACACCCTGAGCCTTGACACTGGTCACAGACCAAGTCCTGACTCTGGTCATAGATGAGGCCTAGTCATACACCGAGCCCTGATCCTGACCCCAGACTGAGTCCTGACCCCAGTAACTAACTGAAGAAGGCATTGAAAGTAAGACAGTTGTCTAAGTTTCTGGTAAAAGAGGAAGAAGGAAGGTTAAAAAGATTACATTAATCTAGTGCCTACCACATACCTGGCAAATGTGCTAAGTGTGTGTGTTTGTGTGTATTTTGCATAATTTAATTATTACTTAATTCTGTGAGCTAGGTGAAGTATTATCCCCATTTTACAGATGAGTTTACTAAGGCTCAGAGCATTTCTGTGACTTGCCCAAAGTCACAGATCCAGTAATGACCCAAGCTGGGATCCAGGATTCCAAACTCCCAGAGTGCTTTCCTCCTCGGCCCTGCCTAGATGCTCATGCAGCAGTTTCCCTCTTGGAAGGGGACTGTTAGCATCAGGGCCTTAAGCCAGACTTCCAGAAAAGACCCAGCCACCAGTCTGAGGAACCCTGCTGGGATCTGGACTGTCTGCACCTTCCCCTGTCTGACTATGGACCTGGGCCAAAGGGCCTTAGATGGCAGATTTGGGTGGAGTGAGTGGAGGCCTAGCACAACCCACAGATGACCTATAGGCTTCTCTCAGCAGCCAGTGGGTTGGGCTCAGCAAAACAAACAAACAAACAACACCATTGACCATGGCAGTGTCCATGGCCCACATAAGAAGGAGTAAGGCAGCCATGCTGCGCTCACTGGGAGCCTGGCCCACACTCTGGCTCTAATGTGGTGGCCCTGGAGGCAGGCTGCCTTTAGCTCTATGTGGTAGACAAGGAGGCCAAGGCCGCAGGCAACAAAGGGGCTGGCCACTGGGGCTAGAGCACATGAAGATGACCATCCTCACCTGGCCACTGGCCACTTACTCTGGCAGAGGCCACGGCACTTGCCCTCTCCCAGAAGCTTGCCTGTCAGAAAAGGCACATGATGAAGAAGGCCCTGTGTGGGACCTGGGAATTTGGGGTCTTTATCTCCCTCCAGGTTCCCTAGCTTACAGTGTCCCCAACCTTCCCATGGCATTGGTTGCTCAGTGAGAAAACATCCCAGAACCCCAAAGGTGTAAACACAGCTGGTGTCTGTGGTTAATGGAGTGTTGGCCTGCCACCCCCAGCTGGACTAAAGCCACAAGAATTCTTCCCAGATGTGTCCCCTATCACCCCTGCCCAGGCACCTGAGGTCTTCTCATGCCTGAAACATTTATTCAGACCCGAAAGCAAGAACTGCCCCCAGGGGCGCCAGAATCAAGGAGGAGTGGTCCAAGAGGGCGGTGCTTACCCAGAGAAGTCAATATTTTCAGAAGACCTTGCGCAGTGAGGTGGGCCAGTGCAAAGGGCTTTCTGGTGTCTTCACGGCATTTTGCCCAGCCTGTCTGCCTATTTCTGAGCATGGCACAGCTGCTGGCAGAACTCCTGCCTCCCAGGACACCTTGGGGGCCAGGGCTCTATCCTCCCTCCAGGCGTTGTCTGGCTTCCCTCTGTCCTTGCCTGACCCCCATGGGCTCCAATGAGATGCTACATAGTCCAGCTTCAATAGCAGAGTAAGGAAAGCCACTGGGCAAGAGGCTGGGGCTTGGGTTGCAGTCCAGCTCCCCTTGCGTGGGCTCTCCCCACTTCCACCATCTGTGGTCCCCACACGCTGTGTGCTTCCCATACAAAGGGGTGATCCTGCAGGTTATGTAAATGCTGAAGACAGCAGGGGTCTGGGATAAGTGAGAGATAGATAGCGTCTGTGGCAAACCAGAGAGAGAGCACAGGCATCATTTTGAGGAGCCACCCAAGTCACCCCCACTGATTTCTGTGTTGGAGAGAGGCAGGCAGCTCTCTCAAATTTTCAAGAGAAGCCAGAAATTCAGATTGCTGTGCAAAATCAGCCAGTATTCTGTTCAGTTAAGACCTCTGGGCCTCTCCTCCTCACCTCCTCCTCTTGAACCCTCAACAGACTCAGATTCAACATCTACATCCAACTTCATTGACTGTCCTCTTCCCCCAGGGGCCAGTGGCTTCCCCATAGCTACATGTCCTCTAGACGTGTCTGAGAGGTACCCCTTTTCTTCTGATGGAGCTTCTTCTAGATAATTAAACAGGAGCTGAGCCGTGTAGAGCAGGGTCCAGTGGTCTGGGCCAGGGCTGGCCTAGCCAAGCCAGAAGTGAGGGGTGGTTCTTTCTTTTCGAGACCTTCCAAAGGTCCCTTCCTTCTTTCACAAACATTTGCCGGGTCCCACGATGCCCAGGCTGGGAGCTGAGAACAGTGAGAACAGTTTTAGCAGTGTCAAGGCAGGTGTCTGTCTTGAGGACCTCAGTAGTTGGGGGCTGGCATGGTGAACAGACAGATAAAACTCACTTGCTCATCCTTAGCCTACCATCTCCCAAGGTAGAAAACCACTAGCAGGCTCCAGGGCCCCACACTTGGATCATAGGACACCTTAGGGAGGCTGGTCTTTGGGGGGAAGGGGCAGGAGCAGGGCTTTGTGTCTGAAATGCCCAGACCTTGGAACTTGAACTGAACACTGCAAGTTAGGCCAGGAATCAGAATCAGAGTGATTCATGTGGTATTGACAGACAACTGGCCCTCCTCCTCTACCTAAGAAGATGGCTCCCAGGGCCCCTCACCTGGCTAGGCCACACTGCTCATAGCTCTGTGTGATCTGTGGTTTCCCCTGGGCCATCTGAAAAGAACAGCCCTGCCTGAGCTCCAGAAGCTATGATGGGGAGGGGTGCCTATTGCCCAGGAGCAGCTCCCCTGAGGACAGTGAGGTGATTTCAGATAAAGTGTGGTTGGGGATATGGGGAGAAGCATTTCCGTTTTACAAAAAGATGTTTCCCTCTGCTAGAGGGCTCATCTCAGAGGTCCCTGGGATGTGCCATCTCTGATACCCAGAGCGGTCCCTGCTCCCTGCAGGAAAGCACACGCAGAGCCCCACCCCTGTGCTTGGTGACTTGGCTGGCTTCCTGCTCCAGAGTCAGTTATTCTCAAGCTGAAGTCCACCTATCATGGTGTAGCACCATCAGCAATTAGTGATGGTTCATTAGCGTCCAATCAGTAAATTAAACCAAAGATGAGAGCCCATCACTTTGCTAAGAGTAATGGCCCCACTCATTTTTTTTAAGCCTAGTTTTTTTTTTATTTATTCATTTTAGAGAGGAGAGGGAGAGACAGAGAGAGAGAGAGGAGAGACAGAGAGAGAGAAGGGGGGGAGGAGCTGGAAGCATCAACTCCCATATGTGCCTTGACCAGGCAAGCCCAGGGTTTTAAACCGGCGACCTCAGCATTTCCAGGTCGACGCTTTATCCACTGCGCCACCACAGGTCAGCCCCCACTCATTTCTTAAGTCTCAAGATGCCAAGTGTGTCATGATTGGGCCTCCTCCCAAGAACTCAAACCCCACAAGGACCACTGCCTTGGGGGCTGGGAGGAGGGGCAGGCATGAACTGGGGGTATTGTTGGTGGGCTGTTGTCTGGTGAAGTGGAGAGGATGAGAGGGAGTTTCGGACCAGTCACTCCTGCCTCCATCTCAGCTCCTCCTGTGAGGAGCCCCTGGCCACACCTTCTTGCCCAAGAATCCCAGGGGAGCTTGGCAAAGGCCACAGGACACGGCACATGGGCATAGAGAGAAGGCGGCTGGAGAGAGAACAAGGTCAGAGAGGACCACAAGTCTTGCTCTCCTCTTCTGTCTCATCCCGTGCTCCCAACCACAGACCACAGTTAGCTCCCAGCCCCTCCCTAGACCTGCCCACAAACCAGCTCAGCCCCCACCCCTCCATCTATTAAAGCCCTGCCTCCTCCAGGAACCCCTTTTCCCTCACCCCAGGTCCAGCCCAGGAAGGGTCAGAAACACAGGAATCCAGTCTTTGCTACCCTGTTCAGGCAACTGCTCCTGCTGAGGCCACTCACCCATCCTGTCCCTGTTGCATAAGGCTGGGCTCCTAGGTGGAGGAGCAGTGACTAGTTTTGTCCTGTGCCTTCCAGGGATGGAAGTAGGCCTGTGGCCTGGATTCTGATGGCCTCTGGTGGAAAAGGCTAGCATTCCTGATTCAGAGCAGCATGAAGGGTCCTGGTAGAGGTGAATTGCCCTGCTTCTCAGGACACAGTGAGGCCCAATAATGACACATCTGGCACCTGGCCTGGAGTGATCTTAATCTGAACCTGTTTCCCCACCTCCCATATCCCCCCAAGCAAGCAACAGCGGTAAGGTAGACTAAGTCACAAGGTCACAGGACCTCTCATTTGACCACCATCCATCTGAAAGTTCTGCCTGGCCTGAACAGTGGTGGTGCGGTGGATAGAGTTTTCGACCTGGGATGCTGAGGTCCCAGGTTCCAGCCCTGAGGTCGCTGGCTTGTGTACAAGCTCATCAGCTTGAGCATGGGATCACTGGCGTTAGCATGGGATCATAGAATGATCCTGTGGTTGCTGACTTGAGCCCAAAGATCGCTGGCTTGAAGCACAAGATTGAGCAAGAGGTCACTGGCTCAGCTGGAGCCCCCCGCCTCCAGTCAAGACACATATGAGAAAGCAATCAGTGAACAACTAAGGTGCCGCAACTACAAGCTGATGTTTCTTATCTCTCTCCCTTCCTGTCTCTCTGTCTCTCTCTGTCTCTCTCTGTCTCTGTCTGTCTCTCTCTTGTTAAAAAATAAAAATAAAAGTTCTGCCTGGCACACATCTCCTTCCTAGCCTTCTCCTTCCCAAGGAGCTTCTAGGAACATCCCTCTGGTCTTTCAAGATTTAGGGGTCTAGGCGGTGGCGCAGTGGATAGAGCATCAGACAAGGATGCAGAGGACCCAGGTTGGAGACCCCGAGGTCGCCAGCTTGAGCGCAGGCTCATCTGGTTTGAGCAAAGTTCACCAGCTTGGACCCAAAGTCTCTGGCTCGAGCAAGGAGTTACTCGGTCTCCTGAAGGCTCACAGTCAAGGCACATACGAGAAAGCAATCAATGAACAACTAAGGTGTCGCAACGAAAAATTGATGATTGATGCTTCTCATCTCTCTGCATTCCTGTCTGTCTATCCCTCTCTCTGACTCTCTCTGTCTACAAAAAAAAAAAAAAAAAAAGATTTAGGGGTCTGTGCAACCTGGACCCCAGCAGCCAGAACAGACCCAAATTGGGGCCCTTTCCTGTCCCCTGAATTTCTGGGGGCTGCCTGAAATTGGCACTCGGGACAAGCCAGGTGGCCTGCATCCTGGGCTTCTGAAGCCGTGCCTGGGAGGAGGACAGACTTGACAGTTGCTCACACTGTGAGGCTTTGAGGCATATTGAAGACCAAGAGGAAAGACTAAGCAGGTGCAGGAGGCAGTCCTAGAGACCTGGGCCAGCATGGGGCAGGCAGCTAGGGGTGAAGTCAGAGATCAGGCAGTGTGGCACACAAGCCTCCCTGGGACAGCCTGTGTGTGTGCATGTGTGTGTGTGTGTGCGCGCACGTGCGTGTAGGCAGGGACAGTGGCACACACGTCCCAGCCCTGAGGTATGTGCCCTGCAGAGTGGCCAGAAGACAGTGGGGGTTGGGGGTGGCTCGTGGCTTGTGCACCTTCCATCACTGTCCACCCCTGACCCCTGCTCACTGCAGCAGCTCCTGGGAGCCAGGCCACACATCTGCTTTAGTCATGACCTCACAGAAGGATGGCAAAGTCCTTCATCTTCTTTCCCACTGACAGCTTTGCTTGGATTTGGTCCTCACAGGCCATCTGGCTGGAGCTCATAAGCAGCTTGGGACCCAGGACTACTGCACCGTGCCTCTGAACCCACTCCTAGTCCCACCCTGGTGTGGCTGTCCTCCCCACCATGGCTGGATTAAGTCTGAGTCCCAGGACAGCGGCTGACAACAGCTTCCCCTAGTCCTTCCCAGAGACAGAGAGGGAGGGTGCCAGTCTTACAGATGGCTGTGTGAAAGCAGGTCACAGAGAGGACCCTGGCCTCTGAGACTGCCCTGGGAGACCTGAGTTCCCTTGGGGGCCTGAGGGTTCTAGAACCCAGCCCCCTCACGTGTCCAGCTATGGGTACAGATTAGGAGCTGAAGCAGGTTGTGAGCTGGTCCCCTTCTCGAGTTCCACATGGAAGCAGAGGCCCCTCTAGCTCTTTTGTTTCTAGAATAACATCAAGGCCCAGAGGAATCAGCTGTGCCAGGAAAAGCCATTACACTGAGAGCCTCCCTCCACCTGCTAAGAGCTCTCTCCTTCCCATAGGCCTCACCTCTGGAGTTACTCCATCTCCACTCACCGAGCTCTGCCCACCTCTCTGAGGAAGGAGGAGAGGTGCGAGCCTAACTCTCCCTGAGCCTGAGCAAGGTCAGGGCCCACAGTAGGCTCCCTTGGCTTCACCTACAGTCTTTCCTGTCGCCTTCCACCTGGCATTCCTCCTGCCAGACACCAGGAGCACACGTAGAGCAGGGGAGGGGACAAGAGGCCAAGATACCAGGAAGATGAAGGACAGGCTGACAAGTGTGGTCATGGGTTCCAACTTGAATTCTGTCACCATGCTGCTTGTGACTCACAACCCCCCACTCACCCTCAGTCCTGTCCTCTCAGTGCCCTGGGAAGCCCCTGGGGTTACAAAAATACTGCACGGGTTTGACGTTTGGGGTGTGGAAAGCTAATTTCTTCCTACACACCTCCTTACACCTCCTCCCCTAGTGCTTCTGTGGAAGAGTGGAGGGGAACCCTCACGGGGAAGGCACGGGGCAGGCAGACAGCAGGGTGAATGCTGCTGAGAGCTCTGAGGCCTCTGACTTTGGGGGCCACTGTCAGAAGAGAGAACAAGGACACAGCATGCGGACCACATCTTTGGTCAGCAGAGGTCATAGAACACACAGAAGGGACTGGAGGTGGGCAGGCTGGTCCTCCCCTCACGCTGCGATGCCATCTTCTGTCAAGCCTGGCAGCCCCCCTGGCAGGGTGAACCCTGCATCTGAGGAGAACTTCTGCCTTTGGGGGACCTGCCCCTCTCATCTCAGCCCTCCCTCTGCACTCCCCTTTCTCCCCTTCACACAGCCCTCAGCCAGGTACCTCTGAGAAATGTCTGGGTTGTTAGACCACAAATGAGGACATACTTAATGCACGGGGCCTCTTGCGTATGGGGTCATCACATACTGTCCCCCCCCCCGCAGCCCTTAAGAGCACCAGTGGAGGCAGTGCTACTCACAGGGGAGGCGACCAGGGCTCAGAGACCGGGAGGCAAGCTGGTAGGAGATAACTGGACTCCAAACCCAGTTCTGGGTGACTCCGAAGCCTGAACTCTTCCTAGGACTTTACACCTCGGTCCCATCAGCCAAAGATCCCCCTCTTGTAAACCCAGAGTTGGGGGTCACCATGGGGGGACATCAGGCCAGGGACAATTACAATTATTATTATTATTACAATCACTATTATTTTTAATGCGTAGTGGTATTTAACAGTGTGGCGGGCCCTTTACACCTGTCACGTCGCTTTGTGCCCACAGTGACCCTGCAATTATCATGCCCACTTCACAGAAAGGAGTGAGGCACAGCAAGGCTGCGGATCTTGCCCAGAGTTGCACAGCCAGCGAGTTGCAGAGCTGGGATCTGGAACCCAGATGGTCTGAATCAGGGACCCTGTTGTCATTACCATGCCACACTGCCTCTCAGCCAAAGTGGAAGGGGGTGCTCCATTGAGCCTTGGAGCTTGGAGCCGGGACTGCCACCAGCCTGGTTACCCACAGTGGTAGGACTATGACAAGTAGGGAACAAGGCCCATTCTGTCACTCAAGTCCAGAGACTGAGGGCACAGAGAAGGCCGGGGTCCCGAAGGCTTTATGGAGGGAGGAACAAGCTGGTCTGGGAAGGACCACCAGCCAGTGCTGCTGACCCAGGAGACAGACTGGCTCTAAGCTCCTGGGCCTAACTCCATGCCCCACACTCCTTTTGTGGACTTCTGGGAGTGGAGCCAAGGCTGGTGAGGACACCAACTCTGCTTCTGGCCCTGGGGTGCTGTTTGTGCACCCACATGCGTGGCAAGGCACCCCCTACAGCAGGCTCTCCGAATTACCCCTGACCTGCCGTGTTGCACATTTACAGCCCCAACATGAAAGCCACCCCTGCTTCCCACAGAAGAAGTATTAAATCTCCCACTGAGCTGTTGGATGGCTCTGGATCTCAAGGACACTTATCCCAGAGACCCATGGGGCACACTGGGATGCAGAGGACCCAGGCTCCAGCCTCACCTTGGACAGCTTGGCACTGCTCCACCCCACCCTGTCCCCAGCTTCAGGTGCCTGGCCCAGGTCCTGCAGAATGGGTGCTGCAGGAGGAATAGCATGTGTGAGCCCTTGGAAGGGCTCAGCTAGGTCTGGGGGAGCTGGGCCAGAAACTCTGGGGAGTGAAGGACAAAGGTGAGGCCAGTGGGCAGAGGCAATGCCATGGCCACCCTGCCCAGAGATGTCCTCCAGCCGAACAGACCCTAGCGAAAATGGTCAGGATGACAACAGGAAGTCTGCACACAGGTGCCTGCTACAGAGCTTCGTGCTGGCTGTGGCACAGGGGTGGGGAGTCAGACAGGCAAGGCGTCTCCCTCACTCCCACCCACCCTGAGCTCTGGTGCTGGAGTCCACGTGAAGGCCTCAGAGGTGGCCAGCGAGATGGCATGGTCATCCAGTGGTCAGGGCAGTGGAAGTGAGACCTGGTGTCCCCTGGGCCTGGGATGACATGAGTGTCTGTCTGCCTGAGAAGGAGCCCTTTTGGCTCTGTCCCCCTCTGTGCTCGAATTTATGGTCTGTGGAGGGGCAAGGGTAAGGAGAGGAAGGACACCCTCCCCCTGACTCTGCCCCTCCAGGAAAACCACATCTGAGGAAGGAGAGAACTCTAAGGCAGTCACCTCTGTGCCCTCAGAGCCTACCAACGCCCCTATCTGGGGGGACACAGTGGAAGTGGAGATCCAGGCTGAGGACACAGGGCACAAAGGTGAGGAGAGGGCTGGGGAGGCACTTGGGAGGGAGGGGCAGGAGCTGACTGCCTCTTGGCTTAGCTTCAGTAGGAGGCCACCTGAGTGCCTGCCTCCGTGGGCAGTTAAAAAGCACTGTAAAGAAAAAAAAAGATTATGATACTGTGGTGCCTCATCTACCCAGCCTGCTGGAAAAATGATTGTCCTACATAAATGCATTTTCCAGACACTGAAAGCTTATCTTCTTTATGATTGTTGTTATTATTTTCATGGTGGTTATTACTGCATTTCCCCTGACACAGCCACATGACCACTTTGTGGCATGTCCCCACAGACTGCTCAAGGAGTCGGGCCACCAGGAGGAGCAATGCTGCTCCTACCGTGTAGATGGGGACACTGAGGTACAGGCATCTTAAGTAGCTGGCTCAAGCCCAAGCTCTCTGCTGCACAGATAAGCTCAAGGCCACTTATCACATCCTTTCTTATGTGTGTGGTGCAGTAGAGAGGGACAGTAGGCGGAGGACAGCGGACTCAGTGTGGCAAGCTTGCGCTGTAGGGTCTAGCATTCTAGCTGTTTTCCTGGAATAGCATCTTATCCTGCCGTGTCCTCCTGCATGGCCCCCTGTTGCACAGCAGTGTTCCTGTGCCTCTGAGGGTGGGAGATACTCTTCTAGAAGCTGCCTAATAATTCTCACTCCTCCGCCCCGGAAGCCTGTCCAGCCCCCTTGTTTTGACATATTTGAGCACTGCAGGCACCTTAAGGGATACACATATGTGTGTGTGCACACTGTATTTTCTTCACTGGGAGCCCAAGCAGCCAGGAGCTCAGGCTGGGCTCACAGGAGTGCTGACAGGCCACTGCTGTCGGTGCCAGCATAGGGTACCATCAGCACACACCTGCTGGTGCCCATATGTCACTGGTCTTGTCCAGTCAGAAGAACTCCAGGCTCCCATCTTGAAGGTGGTCCTTCTCTTGAAGGACACAGGTTTTCCCTCCCTCCTTGAAACCTCACCAGACCTCACAGAGAGCAGAAAGTCAGCCACCAGGGGCAGTGAAAGTTGGGGATAGAGGATGAGGTTAAAGGGGGCCATCAATTAAAGGGAAGAGGCTAGTTCTGGGTCAAGCCAGAAGACTTTCCCCCACCCTGAAAGGATAGGCGGGGCTATTGGGAGGATGTGCAAAAATCTGAAAGAAGAGGGGAAAAAATGACCTGGGAATTCATGTGACTGCAGGCGTGTGGGGTGGGTATCTGTGTGCTGGTTCATGGGTATACGGTACATGTGAGCATTGTGTATGTGCAAAAATGTGCTTACGGCTGTGCCTATAGGCGTTTGTGTGTGTGTGTGTGTGTGTGTGTGTGTGTGTGTGTGTGTGTGTGCGCGCGCGCGCGCATCTGTGTGGCTGATGAGAAGTTCGGGGTTGTGGTAAATAGCCCAGACTGGGATCCTGCCCTGGGCTCTATGCATCTGGGGTCACTTAAGAAAGGATGTGATGAGTGGCCTTGGGCCTATCTGTGCAGCAGAGAAGAGGGACAGGAGATGAGGACCCCCCCTGGGCAGGTAGAGAATATTGGCAGATGCCTCTTGACAGACTGAAGTAGCTGGATCTTTGCTGAAAATTGGTTGCTGTGGTGATGTCTGCAGGGGGATGGTGGGGGAGATGGGGACAGGCCAAGAGGTGGGGGAAGGGCAGGAGGTAATTCAGTGTTGTGTTAATGAAGAGCAAAGGGGTGTGTGTGTGGGGGGGGGGGGGTCCGCAGCCACAGCAGGCTGGTGACAGAAATGGCTTGTTGACCACACAAGGGATGGGTGGGAGGCTGAGGGGCACGGTGCCCAGAGAAGCTGATGAAGCATGTTTGCAGCATGGAGACGGGGACAGGGAGGAATAGCTGTTTGTTCCCCCCAGTTACAGCTCATGTGCTGGCTACCCACACAGAGACTGGGCTGGAGGGGTGGGCAGAAAGGCAGGGCACTCACCCCTTATTCAGCCTCAGCAAACTCCAGCCTGATTTGGGGACTCAGGATCCATGGGTAGTGGCCACAAGGGACTGCAGTTTCCACAGCTGCTGTTGTAGCTTTGGCTAGAAACACTTGAGTTCCCCAACTGAGTCCCTTCAGTCTTCCTAGGGCTGGGTGAGTGCGTGGAGTGCCACAGATGGTTCATGAGGGGGAAACTGTGACAGTGATGAGGAGCATATGCCTAGAACTTTGTAGCTTGACAAACATGTTCCTGTCCCTGAAACAAGATAAGGAGAAGGACAGGGTTTCCCTTTTCTAAAGGTTTACTGTTTTGCAGGGCAGGAGACGGGAGCTCAAAGAGGTTCGGTGACCCACTAAATGTCCTAGAGCAGTGCACTGGTTCTAGAACCCGGATTTGCTGACATCAGCTCCCTTGACTTACTCTCCTTTCTTCAAGGCACCGAAAGTCCTCCTGGTGCCCATTTCTCTTCTCTTTCCTGGGAGCATGGATCCCACACAGCCAGCTTTGAGGGAATTTGGCAAGTGTCTTTAGCTTTCTCTGTGCCTAAGATAGCTGTGGGGAAGAGAAAGAAAGTAAGAGTAATCAACAGAACCCTAAGCTTCAACCTCCACTCTCTCATCCAAATGACCCACCAACTACAAGTGATCCAGCAGCAGTGGGCTACCGGCCTTGCCCAGGACGCCAGTGGGTGGCTATCCTGGTCCTGAAATGTCATTGTTTCAGGAAGATAGGCAGAGGCCAAGGGGCTATCCAAGAGTACCTGCCTACCTGTCCACCTCAATCTTTCTCTTTCATTCTTCTCTAGATCTCTCTTTTATTTCCTTTTCTTCTCCATCTCCCTCAACCCTTCTCTCTTCTTCCTCCACCCTTCTCCTCTCCTTGTTCCCCATGTCCTCTTCCTCTTCATATAACAGACTTTCAGAGGGAAAATGTCCCAGGAGTTATTGAATCCAGCCTGACCAGTGGTGGTGCAGTGGATAGAGTGTCAGCCTGGAATGCAGAGGACCCAGGTTTGAAACACTGAGGTCACTGGCTTGAAGCCCAAGGTCACTGGCTTAAGCAAGGGGTCTCTGGTTCAGCTGGAGCCCTTCACCCTGGTCAAGGCATATATGAGAAAGCAATCAATGAACAACTAAAGTGCTACAACTATAAGTTGATGCTTCTCATCTCTCTCCCTTCCTGTCTGTCCCCCCTCTCTCTAAAAAAAAAAGAAAAAAAAAAAAGAGTCACCAAACCCAGCCCCTGCCATCAGCCACTTACTAGCTGTGGGATGTTGATCAAGTTATATAACCTTGCTGAGATCCAAGGTCCACATTTTCAGAAACAGACCTGGTGCTCCCTACTTAAGGGGTTGAGGTGGGAATTTGTTGGAACAGTGGCTTGTAAGCATCCATCCCCGTGCCTGGCACACAGCAGGTGCTCACTAAGTAGTTCTGCTGTGACTATTGCCAGGCCATAGGCATTCTCCTTGAGCTCATTCCCCAAGTTTCATGCATTTTATGGAAAAATGTAGTATCTTTGGAGGGAGTTTTCTAAGTGGTGTGTCAGTCTCCGCATTTGGCTTTCTCATACCTGGACTAGGCTTATATTGATATTTTGTACTGAAGGTTTCTAGAGCAGCTCTCATTTCCCCATTTGCAACATGTGAGAGATAACTCTGCCGAGGAGCAGGTGAGAGTGTGGCCAAGGGAAGAATCCTTCTTCCTGGAAAGGGATGCTATTACCGTGTGCCTATGAATGTCTGTGGCCACGGGGGGTTGGGCTCTGTTCTGCTCGTATCCAGCCTGGGACTGGGAGTTTCTAGATCGCAGGAGAGAACTGCCTCTGTGGGTTCTAGTAGCACTTAGCATAGAGCCTTGTCCTTGTCCCGTGCAAGGCTCAGACTGCCTGTGAGGTATGCCTCTGTGCGTTCCACATGTGTGTGTGCACGCAGATCTCTCAGCGTGGCCCTCACCTCCTTCTCTCAGCAACATCTCTCCCCTTGGTGGGAGGGATGGGGGTTAGCTAAACCTGATTCTGAGCCTGTGCTCGCTTCTTCTCTCTCCAGATGTGGTCCTCAAGGTGATAGACAGCAGGAGAGAAGAGGAGCTATTGTCCTATCGGATCCCAATCAAGTACCTACGGGCCTTCCACCCCTACCACTTTGAGCTGCTGAAGGTGATTTTGGGTCCTGGGCTCTTGCCCACAGGGCCTGGGCCAGGTAAGGGGACAGCCCCCAGCTGCCCCCCCACCTCAGAGCAGTACTGTGCATCCATGCCCATCCTGTGCATCCATGCCCATCCTGCAGCCTAGAATCATGTGGGGCACAGGACACACAACTCCTGGTGGGTAGGAACGGCATCTATAAAAATTTAGAATTACCCAACTTCATCTTCATAAAACAGCCCAATAGGCATAGAATATCTACCCCATTAAATGAATATACCAATTGAAGTTATTGTGATTTCATATATGATGAAAGAGTGGGAGTATATCTAAAAATATCTAAGCAATACAGTATTTACCAAGTACCTGCTATATTCTAGGTCCTGGGCTAGACACTACACACACCATCTCTAATCCACAAGGTGAACTATACTTTGTGTCCGTGAGGCTGGGACTTGGGAGAGAGGAATCCTCTCACCCTGGGTCACAGAGCAAGGAGGAACAGAGTCGAGGGCGAGCCCAGGTCACGCCATCTCCCAGACCAGTCCTCTTTTGCTGCCTCCATGTGCTACCTCAGGAGGGGGATTCTCCAGGAGAGTCAGGGTATGTGGGGAGACAAGGTTTCCCCTGAATGCACCCATCCTGTGGGCCTCGGGCCCCTCATTTTATGGTCTGAACCTCACAGGCCAGCTCCCCTGCCCACCCCGTTCCCACAGTACTGACTTATGGAAAAGAGAATTTACACTCTTATTGCTCTAGTACTTATTAAGCACCTACTTGTGCCAGCCACTCAGTCAAAGATGAGTAGAAGCCTCGTTCCCCTCTTATCACTGTGCCCTCCAGACTCCTGCACTGAGTTAGAGTAAAGAGCAATGGGAAGTTGGATTGTCTGGGTTGCTCTCTCAGGCCTTCAGCGTGCTTGCTGTGTGAAGCTGCTGAACCCCTGGGCCCCCACTGCTCACCAACAAAATTAAGACAGTATACCCCCTAACCTGGCCATGTGGAGGAGCAAGTGTAATGATGGGCATAAAGCACAGAGCAAGGTACTCAGCACAAAGTAGGTGCTCAGGTCCCCTCCCCTCTCCCTTCCCCAGACACTGGTGCTGACCTCCTTTTCCAGTGACTCCTCAACCATGAGCTCAGGGTTCTGGACCCTCCTTAGGCCCCAAAGAGCATCCCACACTTGGGGCCTTAGGACAAGGCTGGGAAGTGGAGCCCAGAGAGATTGGCAGCTCACCTGGGGAACTTAGCACTCCAGCTGTGAGTCTGGGAGCATCGCCCAGGCCTCCTGGCGCTCTGTCCAGGCCTAGTTATCATGTCTTTACAGAGACAACCGGCAGGCCATGGTCCTTGCAAGGGCGATGAAATATTCAAATAGACAAGGGAAGATTTATTGTATTGATCTCCTCAGAAGGGCTCGCAGGGACCCTTTAATTATCAGCTCGGCGCCCCAGTGGAGCAATGCCAGGACCTGTCTGCAGAGGACTGAATTTATAGCCAAGGTCTGCTCCTTAGTGACTCTCCTCTCTGTGTCCTCTTCCTTGACCCTGTCTGCAGCCCACCGAGACTGGGAAAGCTGATGAAGCCACTGCTAAGACCCAACTGTACGCAACTGTTGTCCGGAAAGGCAGCTTCATCCCTCGCTATAGCAGTAAACACCTGGCTCTGGAGGTGCCAAACTGGGGCCCTCGGGGTGGGGCGGGGCCAGGTGGAAAGGGACTGAGCTTTGTTAGGCTCCAGGTCCAGCCTGTGGCCACCTCTAGCTGGCCTGACAGTGTGGGGCACCGGTGTCTGGAGAGGACATCAAGAAAGGAAAAACAACTAGGCCTTTCAAAACAGCTGAAATGGTTTGTGAAGATCAGCCCCAGGTTGGCAGGGATGGTAGAGATGGAGATAAATGGTTCCTAATATCTTCCAGCATTTTCCAGGCATACAGCCCTGCCTCCCTCCTCTGCTCCTCACGTACAGTGCAGAGAGGACGGGAGGCTCCACTGTCTGTCTGAATCTCATGCAGGCAGGAAAAGCCCACCCCTGACCTTGGCTCCTATCCCCTGACTGTTTCTCTCTTATTCTATCCTTCCTAGAGTAGTGACCCCTGGACCTAGGGCCTCCAACCCTCAAGCGAAAGTTTCAGGGCCAACCTAAGAGCGTACTCCAGGCAGTTGTTCAGAGGTCTAACCCAGCTCTACTTCCCTATAACCTTCAGACTGCCCAGGAGTGACTGATTCAAATCCAGCCCTGGCCTGACTGCAATCAGGGTGAACCCAGGGGGCCTCGAACTTCAGGCATCCCCTGCCCCGACATGGGCGACCTGACCCTCCCCATAGCCCTGTAGCTGGCAGGGCAAGAAGTGCTCTTCAGTCTCATCACAGCTGGGGACCTGGAGTCCTGAGGGCAGTCTGGTATGGGGGCGCAGAGCTTCTGACCCACACACCTGCTTCCCCACAGCCCCGTGGATGCCAGCCTGTGTCAGACCTGAAGCCCCAGCCCCCCCTCTTCTGTCATGCCCTTTCCTGAGGATGCCCCAGTAGCTGCATACAGAACACTCTGGCCTGCAGGGGGCCTGCTCTGGATCTGCCCCACGTCAGCCCTGAAGAGTCTGGGACCCCCTGCCCTCCAGCACCTTGCCCAATCCCCTGCCCTGTGTAGATGTCCCCCCTGTAGGTTCCTGAGGGCAGAGCAGAGAGCCCAGCGGGGCTGTCACAAGCAGGTGTGCTTGGGCACCTGTCTCATTCACACCTGACCATTCAGCCCACACCAGTGGTAAATTAGTGTCCCTCCCCACCTTCAGACCTCTTCTTAGCTTCTATACCTATTACAGTCCCTGTGAGCAGCAGAGTCTGACAGTGGTCCAGTGAAATCCCTCAGGCTGAGACCCCATCTCACCCAACATTTGAAATGCCACCGTCAGAGATTTCATCCTTTGAATTTGGTGAAGGGGTTCAATCCCCAGAGCCACAGTGACAGCTGGAAGGCCCTAAGCACTACTTAAAACCCTTATCAGCTCACCCCTGTGTGGAGTTAGTGGGCAGCCAGCTGAGATGGGTCCTAGCTGAGGGGCTCAGGACAGGGTGCCAGGACTGCAGGGAAGGAGAAAAGAGAGAGGGGTCAAAATAAGTTCCTACCCCTCGGCCCTCTCCTCCTGCTAGATGTCAGAGCTAGAAGGACCAGGGAGAGTATGGTGAACCCCTCATTGTACAAATTGGGATGCTGAGCAGGGACTGGCCAGAGTGGCACAGTGACCTAGACCAAATGAGGGGCTGAGCTGGAGTGGACCTGGAGTGAGTGAGCATCCCACCCAGCCTCCAAGACCAGCTCAGCCCCAGCCCCCAGCCCCACCCTGAGGCCACTACCAGTCTCTCCCTTTCTCCCCAGGTCTCTGTGGTTTTGTCTCTCTCACCCTCACAAACACAGTCAGCCTCTTCCTCCCTCTCCTCCCCTTTTCTCCTTCCTTAATGGCATTCATTTACCCCACAAGCACACCTGGGACTTCTACTCTGGGCGGGGGCTTTTGCTAAAAACTGGCCACACAGCAGTGAATGAGACAGATGGGGTCCCTGGGTACCAGTCAGATGGACAGAAAATAAGCAAGGAAGAAATCAAAATAGACACGAGCTATGATGAGTGCTACCCAGAGGCAGAAAGTGTCATAGAGGCGTGATGATGGCTATGCCCTAACGGAAGAAAAGGGAGCTAGCCAATGAATCCGCGGGGTGGGGTGAGTGTGGGAGTCTAGGCAGATGGATCAGCACGTGCAAAGGCCCTACAGCAGAAACAGTGGGGCATGTGGAAGAGTGACACAAAAGAGGCTGGTGCAAAGAGAGGAGGCCTGGGGGCTAGCAGGAGGTGCAGGCCAAGGGGCAGGCAAGGCCAGTGCAGGCAGGTAAGAATTATGGCATTCACTCTAAGGGCTGTGGGGGAGGGGCAGTCGTGGCAGGGTCTCAGTCAGGAGAAGGACCTCCTAATCCAATTTATTTTTAAGAGGGCAATTTTTTGCCACTATGTATCAAATTGCCTGGGAAAGGGATGGGTGGAAGGCAGGAAGAGAAGTAGAGGCCAGTAAGGGGGTCAGAGAAGTGAAAGGAGCCATAAGACTCTCAGTTGGGGGAGTTGGGCGAGGGCTGAGGGGAGAACGGGAGTCCATGGGTAGACAAAATGAAGGCCCAGAGCCAGGTCAGGAGCTGCTTGGGGTGTCAGTGGAGGCATGTGGGACAGAATCCATGTCTTGCCCCCAACCCTGCCAGCTCTCTGACTAGCACAGGGCCTGAAGGATGGCAGCCTTGAGCAGAGAAAAAAGATTCCAGTGAAGCAGGAGCAGGTGGGAGCAGGCGTAGAGGGGTGGAGGCAGAAATGAGCCCACTGCCAGAATGAGAGATGGCAGGCAGGTTGGCTAACCATGTCCCTGGGAGTACCCAAGGCGACCAGGCGCTCACCTGCCTCCTCTCTTCCCCAGGTCTTTCTTCGGGGAATTAACGAGCATCTCATCAACAACTCCCACCCCATGGTGGTCATTGTCCGGGTGGTTCCCAGCTACAAGGAATTTAAGTGAGTAAGGCCCAGGTGGTGAGAGCAAGGAGGGACATAGGAGGTGGGCAGGTAGAAACCTGCCCTTCCCACGAGGCTCTTCAAGCCTCCCCACTGGGACTGAGGTCCCAGAAGCTGCCCAGAACCCCTGGGAAGGGGCAGCTCAGACCAATGGTGAGATTCAAATAATTTAACAACCAGTTCTCTGCCCTAATGACCGTTTTAAGTATATATAAAAAAAGATATACCAAAAGGTAGTTTATTATTTCATGCATTTAATACTTAAATAAGAACAATAAAATAGGTACACTGCCATGACCAGCTTGGCAACGGGTGTGCACAAAAGGAAGGCACTGCAGGACTTAAGAAAAACACACAAGACACAATGTACAGAAAAGATGGGTACAGGGGACTCCCAGCCTCTAGGACTGAGAGCCCAGATCTCTGCAGCCTCACCATATTTATTGGTCTCTTTGCTCATCAAGCAGAGCCTGGGTTCAGGTGCAGAGGAGGGTAATTAACTAATACCTTTCAGGTATGTGGGAAAAAGGCCATGGGATCAGCTGTTTCCTTTAAACAATCTTATCAGTGCTTGCAGGGGCAGCGTTCTGCAGGACTTGGTGTTCCAAAGTCCGCACCAAAGACTTGTCTCAGGACCACAGTTTTCCTACAGTACACAAAACTACATTATGAGAAAAAGTTTTAAAATATTAATGAAAAAAATATTAAATAATACCTGACAAAAAACAATAAAACTATTCTTGAAGATATTTCCATATTGCTTCTTGATTGGCGTCCTCACTTGCAATTTTTTTCACCTCTGGATGACCTCTGGATGGAATGAATGTTACTACGGGCACTTAGAATACGCTGTTGCACAGATGAATGTTAAAAAAAAGTAAGGAATGTAAATTTGTAATTTCCACCTTGGGCAGCTGCCCAGGCGCCCACCTTACAAAGAACCCTGATTACAAGTGCCCTTTTAACAACCAGTTTACCGAACTCAACTCCCTGGGAATCGAACCCGGGACTCCTGCACACCAGGCCGACGCTCTACCACTGAGCCAACCAGGGCAATTCCCGGCCAGGGCACACAGGAGAAGCGCCCATCTGCTTCTCCACCCCTCCTCCTCTCCTTCCTCTCTGTCTCTCTCTTCCCCTCCCGAAGCCAAGGCTCCATTGGAGCAGAGTTGGCCCAGGTGCTGGGGATGGCTCTGTGGTCTCTGCCTCAGGCGCTAGAATGGCTCTGGATGCAACAGAGCGACGCCCCGGATGGGCAGAGCATCGCCCCCTGGTGGGCATGCCGGGTGAATCCTGGTCGGGCGCATGAGGGAGTCTGTTTGACTGCCTCCCCGTTTCCAACTTCAGAAAAATACATAAATAAATAAATAAATAAATAAATAAAAGATTAGCAGCAGGCCCTGACTGGTTGGCTCAGTGGTAGAGCATCAGCCTGGTGTGTGGATGTCTCAGGTTCAATTCCCAGTCAGGACTCACAGGAGAATCGCCATCTGTTTCCCCACCCCTCCCCCTCTCGCTTATCTATCTATCTATCTATCTATCTATCTATCTATCTATCTATCTATCTATCATCTTCCCCTCCTGCAGCCATGGTTCAATTAGAGCGAATTGGCCCCAGGTACTGAGGATGGCTTAAGGGCCTAGCTCAGTTGCTGAGCAACAAAGCAATGCCCCAGATGGGCAGAGCATCACCCCCTAGTGGGCTTGCCAGGTAGATCCTGGTCGGGGAGCATGCAGGAGTCTATCTCTGCCTCCACATCTCTCATTGAATAAAAAAAGAGAAAGAAAGAAAAAAAGATGGGCAGAGGAGGCATTCAGACACGGCCTAGACCACAGTGAGTCACAGGGAAGGAAACTGGGAGCTGCAGCTCATCCCCTGGGCACAGCGAGCTTTCCCAAGGTGCCCGCCAGCAATCAGAAGGTCCAGGGACCATTACCTGTCCCGGGTAGGCTACTGCACTCGCCTCTCTCCCATCAATTCAGAGTCCATTTGGGGGCCTTTGGCTGCCAGCCTCAGGCACAGAGCCAAGAGTGCTGGACACCTAAGCCCTGTACCCTGACCCCTGTTCTTGCCTCCCCAGGGTCAGTCAGCTGAACCAGGACCCAGCCTCCCTAGGGCTGCCCATCACCCTACTCTCCTTCCCTATCCCATCTGTGATGAACTTTGACGTTCCTCAGGTCAGCCAGAACGGGTGCCCTCAGGTATGGCTCCTTCCCTCCTTCACTTCTCCACTGGTCAGTCCTCCAATAACTCATATGCTCCGTCAGTCAGTCAGTCAGCTGTTCACTTGACTGCTGAGTTTTTAGAAGGGAGGGTTGGTGCAGGGCACTTGGAAACTGGAGCACGGGTGTGGATGTGGGGATACATGTCAGGGGTGCCCAGGAGGTTGGTGTGTCTGAGTGTGTGGGGGAGGGAATGCATAGCGTGGCTGGGTCCAGGTGAACAGCCAGCTTCATCTTACGCCATAGTTGGCACTTCAGTGGGAGCTTGCCCCACATGATTGTCCCAGGATTTCTAGGGGTCTTAAAGAAGACAGGGGTGCTTGGGAAGTCCTTCCTGTTGTCTGCCCACCAATGTTCATGCCTGGCACAGTAAATATAGAACAAGGCACCCTTCAGAGCCCCAACCTTCACTTAAAGACAAAGACATTTGAAGAAGGCTCAGACACGAACAAGAGTGATGGTGGTAGGGAAGGGTGGAACAAAGAGGAACCCTGGGGACAGAGGCTTTAAATCCAAACCAGTCCTTGGCCTGATTTCCCCAGAGTCATCTCACACATGGCCCTGCATTTGCCCAGAAAATTATAACCCAATCAACAGAGTGTCTCAAGGGGCAGAAGGCACAGGCTGCTTTAATGAGTGAGCCCCTCCCCACCCGAGCCCTTCTCTGGCTGTCTTTGCTGTCTAGTCTGGGAAGGGGAGGTATCCCTCACTACAGAGACTTGCCTCACTGCCTCTTGCAAGTATGGGACTCCAGGCCAGAGGTCCAGCAATAGCAGAACACCTGTTGAAGGTCACCCGATGGCAGTTGGGCCGGTTTAAGAGCTCACCAGCAGCCGGCACAAAGATGCCAAGGTGCCAGCAGCAAGAGGTACAAGGTGGGGAAAGGGGGCAGTGAGCTTCTGCGGTTACAGCAGGAAGAGGAGAACAGTAGGCAGACCCTCACCTGGAAGGGACACCAGTCAGTAGCCCTGGGCTCAGAGCTCACACAGACCCCTGCCCTGTCCCCTTGCTGAGCTTCAGTCCCTTCTTCTCTATAATTGGTGGTGGTGGTGGTGGGGGGGACGACTAGGTAATTCTAAGACCTGCCTCTCTGACATCTTAGGGAGGTATGATTCCCTACCAGCTGCCCTTCATGCCAAAGCACTATGGGCAGCTGGACCCCAGCTCTGTGACTTACTGTGTAACCTCTGGCAAGTGGCTCAAGTTCTCCAGACCTACTGATTCTTTCCTTTGTGGACTGTTAGGGGAACTTAACAGTCTCCTGTGCTAACCTGTGCAAAGCACCCAAGCCCAGAATGAAAGCTAAATGGGTCCCTCCTCTGGTGCCAAATGCCCCTTTGAGGCCAGCCCAGCCATCGCCCTTGTCATATTTGGCTATAAGTAACAGGAACCCCAACTCACATGAGCTTAAATTCTAAAGAGACCGTCACACACCACAAGAGTCCCCCATATAGGATGCTACCAGAATTGGCTGACGGGCTGGCTCAGGGACTCCGGATCTTTCCAATACCCCTGAATTCCCATCTTCAGCTGGCAAACAACTCACAGGGGCAAAATGTCCTCAGTGTCCCATCTAGACATGACCAAGAGGAAGAGGGTCTGATGCCAAGGCACAGAGGAAGAGGGTCTTTATAAAGAACTTGAGCCTGATCTGTGGTGGCGCAGTGGATAAAGCGTCGACCTGGAAATGCTGAGGTCGCTGGTTCGAAACCCTGGGCTTGCCTGGTCAAGGCACATATGGGAGTTGATGCTTCCAGCTCCTCCCCCACTTCTCTCTCTCTGTCTCTCCTCTCTCTCTTTCTCTCTGTCTCTCCCTCTCCTCTCTAAAAAAGAAAAAAAAATGAATAAAAAAAATTTTTTTAATTAAAAAAAAAAAAAAGAACTTGAAACTCCCCCAGCAGCCCCAGACAGACAGCCCCTCTCATCTCATTGGCTGGAATTAGGTCACATGCATTTTCTCTCAGCCAATCACTGAGGAAGGGGTATGGCATCACATTGTGGGTTGCTAATGTAGGCAGGTATGGAGAAGGGGGCCACCTGGCCCAAAGTTTGGTTATGTTGGCTAGGAGGAAGGCGGGGGACAGCTGAGAAGTAGGTGGCCTCAGTGTCTACTCACCCCTCTCAGAGCCTGGTAATGATGGTGAAATCTGAGCTCCGATGAGTCTTTCGTACCCAGCACAAGTAGGACTTTCAAATTCCTCCTACCTTGCTCCCAGCACCTTTGAGAGGGGACATTGCCCAACATGGGATGCAGGCTCTGGCTGTACCTTCCCCATAAGCCATGCGGCACCCGGGAGGTATATCTCGCACAGGGAAGCCCCCAGCCAACATTTGCTGAGTTCAGTGAAATTGAACTTTCACCCTCACAGCAAAATACCTATTGTCTTCTTCAACCCTCACCACAGCCTGTAGAGGCATGGAGCATAAGACATTAAACAGTGATACATCTAAGTTCCAGAGAGGGGAAGGGACTTGCCAAAGGTTACACTGTAAAGTTGAGACAGACCCCGGCTCTAAGCCAGAGCATCCTGGCCCCCTCGAGGCCCTATCCAGTGTCAGCTGTCAGCAGCCGTTCTTCCCAGGATGGCCGCCCCATGCCAGAGCAGGCAGCAGTGGGTGTGGGTGTGGGTGTGGGTGTAGGTATGAAGGGTCCCGGGAAATAGAAGGAGGGACCATGGCCTCTGTGTCCAGGGAAGACAGGTCGGGCTCAGTGGCTGGGGTCAACAGCTTTGCTGAAGATCACAGATGAAAATTAATCACATTCCTTAATGCCATAACCCATGGCTGTTCCTGTTAGCATCTATGGAAACTCGCTTCCCCTTCACTATCCCCCCATGCACATGCCACCAACACCTTCACCAGGGTCTTGGCATCAGACTCTGAAGGTGGTCTAATGTGGCATCCTTTCTGGCTTCCTTGTATCCCTCCTCCACTCTCTGCCCACTATGCACACAAAGAAGGCTGACCCTCCCTCCTCAATTCCAGATCTGAAGGAATCTTTATTCAGGGACTCGTCCTAGGAAACAATTCAGGGAAGGAGCTGTCCACATGAGGCAGACAGACACCATTTCTTGCTTTGTAGACTTCATTTAGACACACAAATAGACCACAGAGAGACAGCCGACATCCATTAACTACCCCTCTCCCAGGGTAAAAGCAAGGGGGATTGAGTCACATGTCCTCGAGTGCCCCAGTGCCTGGTAGATGATCCAGGCTATGTGGATGCCACCCTGGTTCCCAGGAGAGTGGGGTAGCATTGACGTGAGCATGGTTTGAAGGTCTATCCTAAAAACAGCTTCTCTGGCCTGGCCCAATGGCCAAGTGGCTGTCCCAGGCTGCCACCATAGCCTGCTTTCTAGAAAACTGCCACCACCCCAGTCACTGTCCCTGTATTCAGGCCCCCGAAGTGACTACAACCCATCTCTCGAGGGGCAGGGACGGGACAGGCACAGCTGAGCCTCAAGCACATTAGTGTGACAGGCATCAGGGTCCTGCCACCACAGGGGGAGTGGACCCACACTGATTTTTTGCAATCCTGTATCAATAGCTCCTGGAGCCAGTGGTGCATTTGTGCTGACCTTTCGTGTGATGACTGATTCCCATAGGGGAATGGGAGGCAGGAGCGGCTGCCCCTGCTGCTGACAGATTCTGGTGTGGGGCAGAGGCAAGACAGCCACTTGGAGAATCTGTGCTGATGACCACCAGCCCCTCCTTGTGTTGGGATGTGCAACACTGCCTGGGGGCTGATACCCCCAGGTCTCATTCCCTACTTCCTACCTTCCGGCTTTTATAGAAGCTAGGCCTCCTACACCAACCTGGAGTCCCTCCTTGTTCCGGGCAGGACCCATCAGGTGTCCTCCGCCCAAACCATGGTTGGTGCCACCTTTGCATTTTTGCTTGGGCTGTTTTCCCACCAAGAAGACCTTCCTCTCACCCTTAACCTGCCAGCCTTCCTTCAGAGCCTCCCACTGGTCCCTCTTTCTCCAGGATGGCTTTTCCAACCACCCTCACAGTCTCCTAGAGCCCTTCCTTATTTGAGAGCTGTCATTAGTGCCATCAGGTTTCATTTTTGAGATAGTACTCACATGGTGCACCAGCTGCTGGCTGCATTGACCCCCTGAAAGTCTGATGGAGAACCATGTGGCCTCTGCAAGGGGCTGGGGAACCCGTGTGGGACAGACAGGGACTGAGGACAAGGGTAGAGGTCATGTCTAATTTGGCATCTATGATACCACCAGCCATGGGTGTGAACATTGGTGCAACCCTCTAGGAGAACAGTCTACCCACACAAATTCAGTGCCTAAAATATTTTAACTCAGATGTTCATATTGAGTACTAAAGAACTCATTTGGGAGCCAGAGATATGTATCAATGCAGTGTTATTATGGGAGGAAATGGGAAGGGAGAAGCCAAGGCACCTGAACTTGACGGAATACCTAGCTGCTAAAGTTACTCCCAACAGTAGTTGTTTAGGTTTTCGTGGTAAATGAAAGTGGGATGTGAGAATAATAATAATTATATATATATATATATATATATATAGGAAAATAGGCTTAGGGAAAAAAAAACTAGAAAAAAGTACACTGTCTTATGAACAGTTGTTTTTAGTATAAAAATTAGGACGTTTTTTTTATTTTCATCTTTCTACTTTTCTGTATTTTCCCAAATTTATTAAGTATGTATGGCTTTTATCATTAAGACAAACGTTTGTGGCATATAGAGACATGCACATAACCCAGTATCTATCTGGACATCTCTTGTTTTTGGAGAAGCTATGGCCCCACCGTCTGCTCCCACCTTCTCCTTTCAGCTATCCAAGGCTGGGGAACCCCTGGAGCTGCCCCTGTGGAATCAGTCCTTCCTCTTCCAAGGCCGAGATGGAGCCACCAACTTCTCTGACGACACTGCCCTGGTGCTGGAGTACTACTCCTCAACCCCAAGTAAGTGCCCCAATGCCACTCTAGAGCAGGTACCCATCAGGTCATATGCATGGAAGGATTTTCAGGCCATTTTGCCTCTGCCTCTGGCATCTTGTGGGGACAGGTCCCAGGAGGACCTTCTAGTGCTCACAGACAGACCCGAGAGTGCCAGGCGGCTGCCTTCCTTGTCCAGATGGCAACTCTGGGGTGTGGGCCCTATTCCCATACTGATTCCCTGTGTTTCTACTATACGACCAATCTTCCCTGTGCACCTGCCAGTGAGTTGGGTGGAGGAAGAGCCCTTGGGGCTCTCATCCTGGGAGGTGGGGAGGAGACAGATCCAGAGAACAGCTGGCCCACGGTCTTCAGTTCACACTGTAAGGCTGAAGCCCCCAAAGACCAGGGACAAGGGAGACTGATACAAACCCCCAAAGACAGGAATAGGGTTAGAGCTGGCTTTAAGCTCAGGACGCCCTGAAGAGCCGAGAAAGAGGATATCTGTGCTGGCCCAGGCCAGGGGGTGGGAAACAGTGGGTGCTGAGGGATGGGAGAGTGAAGTGTTGTTTAACAAGGTGGGGCCCAGGTGGGGCCTTGGATGTTTGCTGGGGTTCGAGAAGCCTGGGCTAGAGATTTTGGTGGGAGCTCCAGCAGATCTTTCTCCTCCCACCCCACCCCACAGTGAAAAGTGGTGAGTCATGGACCCTCGGCAAGCCCCTGGGCATCTCTGTGTTGCCACTAAAGAGCCATTTGTACCGCAAGATGCTGGCCGGGAAAAGCCTAAAGGGGTTCCGAATAGAGAGGCTCCCCATCACCGTGAGTTCCCATGCTGGGCAGTCCCCCAGTCCTCCCCTGCCCACCCCACACCCTTCTGTACCTTGCCTCACCAAAACAGGTGAGCTTTCAGCTGGGGCCCTCCCTGCCATGGAGGGAGTTTCCCCAAACACTAGAAGGCAGTCTTACCCTTCGACTTGTAATAAAATTACCCCAGAGTGACTTGGGGAGAAGCACTGGGAGGCCCCATGGGATAGCAGCAAGAGTTCAGACCTATCACCAACCAGACCTGAGTTCAAATCCTGCCTTGCCTGAGTCCTCACTGCAGAAGTTGGGGCAAGTTCCTCAGCCTCTCTGAACTTAGAGCACCCATCTCTAAAATGGGAATGTGCCTGTCTACAATCCCTGTTTAACAAGAATTAAGAGTCAGACTGGGTTCAAACTTCCAGTTCCACCACTTACCAGCTTACATGAGCATGGGACAATTACTGAAAGTCTCAGTGCCTCAGTTTTCTTGTCTGTGAAATGAGTTCATAGCAATAGTACATTCTCATAGTTTTGTTGTGAGATTTTTGGGGAGGAGGTGGAGGGGAATACTGTAAAGCACTGAGAACAGAATAAATTCTTGGTAAGAATTAATTCATTATTATCATTGTTGTCTACTTCTGTGCCACCTCCTTCATTAAAATATTTCAGACATATGGTCATAATAGACCTCCACAACTGGGAGCTTCCCCATTCTACCAGGAGGCAAGTCTGAAGGTGCCCTCAGATCCCCAGTGGCATTGGGAAGGGTGTGCAGTGATGGCGAGGGTGGGTGAGGGCGGAGGCGGCTCCTGCCTCTGTCTCCTTCATCCCTGCATTGTGTGCTCTGGGCACAGCCCTCAGCAGGCACCTTCCTGAGCCATCCTGCATGGTGGGCAAAGCAGAGGCAAGAGCGGCCCTGGACATCTTGTCTGATTACCCCCTTCTCCTCCCCAGGACACCAAGCTGAAAACCGTAATTGGTGAGGCCCCCACAGTGGATCTCTCCATTCAACTACTTTCCTCTGAGGTAAGGCTGAGGGTCCGGAGAAGGTCAGGGACCGGGAGCCATGTGCTGCCTCCTGTGGCCCTTCAGTGGGTCCCAGCCTCCTTCACAGTTGCTGGCCATGCTCAGGGTAGGGGTCAAGGCCTTCAGGAAGGAAGGAACAGCCACTTTGGATGCAAATGTCTGAAGGTGATTTGAAGCTGCGGAAAACCAGAGAGGAAGCTGAGATTAGAAAGGAGAGAGCTGTAGCAGAGGGCCATCCAGACCTGGGAGTCAACCTCTAACCTGGTCTAAGCTACACCTGGCTCCTGGAATCAAGTTTCACAAGGTGAACTAGAATGTCAGCTTTTGTTGCTGCTGCATAACAAAAGACCCCACATTTAGCAGCATAAGACAACACCCATTTATGAGCTCAACCTTCTGTAGCAGGCAGTCCTATACAGCATGGCTGAATCAAGTGTTGGCAGGATGTGTTCCTTTCTGGAGGCTCTGGGAAGACTCGACTGCAGGGCTCGCTCAGGTTGTAAGCAGAACCCGGTTCCTGGTGGCTGTAGGACTGAGGTCCCTGTTTATCAACTCAGCTCCTGAAGGCTCCCACATTCCTCCTCATGGTGGCCTCCTCCATCTTCAAGCCAATAGCATGTTCATTCCCCCTTGCATTTCAGAATGCTGGCTTCCTCTTCCGTCAGCAGGCAGAGAAAACACTTCACTTTCAAAGGGGCTTATGTGATTCAGTCAGGTCCACTCTGATAACATACACTGTGCCACAGAATACAAGCACAAGAGTAATCTGCTCAGCATACTCACAGGCTCTGGGGTCAGGGTGTGGACACTTGGGGGCCTATTGTTGGGATGCTGCCACCTATATCTGGTACAGTCTACATGGAACAATGCCAGAGGCCTTGCCTGGTGGCTGAGGGCTCTTCCTCTGTCCGGTGAAACCTGGGCTCTGAGTTCAAATTGGACTCCAGTCACTTGGCCGCAGTGCACCTGCCGGGATTTTTTCCACTCACCTCTGCGGTGCTGAGACAGGCATGAAGTTGGAGTGTAGGCAGTTGAAGACCACAATCCCAGGAAACGATGACCCAGACACCAGCTCACTACTGCCAGCTGCCCATGCCAGGGAACATAGCCACCAGTCCTGGGGTAGACTCGGACTTGTGACCTTACCCGTGGAGAGCACAGGGAAATCCATGGTGTAGGGTAAGAGGTGTGTATCTGGGAGTGGAGTGTGCCAGCCTGCTGGTGTCTCCCATGAGGCCTCTGGTGAGTGCCTACAGCCTCTCATAAGTCCTCCCTGCGGTGCAATTTTTTGCATTGCATCCTAGAGCCTCCTCTAATTCTTGGTGATAAAATTTGTTAGATGACCACCTGACACTGCTCCACCACCAAACCAGGTGCTGGACTGAGAAAGTACCAAGATGAAAGGAAAGCAAGAGGCCTCCCAAAAACGGAGAAAGAGAGTCCTTGGAAGAAAATGTCACAGATTTACCCACATGGGAGCTCAACGCTCCACACCCTTTTCTCAGGGTCTAGAGTCCGCCAGGGGCCACTACCAGCCCCTTCCTCACTGCCCCCTGCGTCCTGCCCTTTCACTGGGGCACATGGGTTCTGAGGATCCAAAGGGCTGTCAGGTGATCAGGACAATGGGGGACCCAGGGAGGCAACAGGCAGGTGGGCAGTACTCTTCCCCAGTTGCCCAGGGGCTGGGCACAAAGGTCTGGGTGATGAATTATTCACCGGAGCTGTGCTAAGTGCAGAATTAATCCCCATCCTTTCAGCTGGAGACCTCACTAAATTATCCCTTCCAGTCATGCGGGAAAATGCAGTGAATTTATCCAGCAGCTGAGTGTTTTGATCTGCTGGGCCCTCGTGATATGAGCTTCCCCTTCCCCCAACTCCCCCCTGGAGGCTGGCAGAAATCTTTCAGTAGTGGATTTCTGAGAAGAAAGGGAAAGAAAGGGGACCCAGATTGGGTGTGTACCAGGAGAATAGTACTAGGGAAAATCCGGATTCTGCAGCCAAGAATTCATTCACCCACAGAGCTCCACACACGAATGTTCACACAATGGTGCTGGAGCGCCCACACAGGGACAGTCACACGTGCACAAACATGCACATGTGTGCGCACACAGAGGCACCTTTGCAACTGTGCACACATTTAATGCACCTGTATGCTCCCACACAGATGTGCAAACCGACGCACAAACCTACACTGGCACACAGAAGCTGAATCTCTTTGTGCCTACGCTATTTCTTGGTGAACCACTCAGAGAATGGGCTAAAAACAGACTCACTTTGATTCTAGAATCTAAAAGTCCAGTATGGGGGTCTGAGGATGAAGTGCTGATGTGGGTGCATTTGGCCGAAGGCTTTTGCGGCCTCTGCTCCAGTCTGTTCATTCTTTTACTCTGCATCTATTTGAGGAGACTAGGATTCTAGGCAGCTCCTGTGTATTGGACTGCGGATTGCAGATTGTAGTGAGGAGAGCGAGGGACCAGCAGAGGAAATGCTTCTGACATGAATCCACCTTCATCAGACTCCAACATGGCTCTCAGCTAGTGGCTGAGTCCTTTCACCACCCTTCTACCCACAGGGTGGAGGGAGGGTGCTGAGAATTGATAAGCAGGTTAGATGGCATCGCAGCTAAGTCTAAAAGCCAGTCCTCAGCTCTATCCCTCACCATCCCCTTCCCTGTCATGCCACCATTGTCCTCCCAGCAAAGGCAAAGGCAAACACTTACTGAGCACCTGCTGGGGAGAAGGTACCCTCCTGATTTTGCAGATCTTGCATTGAAGATGAGAAAAAGGCCCCAACTTCCTAAAACTTGCATTCCCAGAGAGCAGGGAGAGTAGACCAGACAATGAGAGAATCAGTTCATGAGCAGATGTCAGTTTCTGGTCAGAGGTCTGCTGAAACCAAACCAGCCACAGACAGGGAGTGCTTGAACAGGCTCTGGCTGCAACAGAGAGACCAGCTTCCTTCTATATTACTGTTTTCTGCCTAAGGTGTTGTCTGCCAGGTCCTAGGCTGAGGAACCTGACCTTCATCTCTGCATCTGGCCTGTGGGGCCAGAACCATCAAATCTTCCATCATTTAAATCAAACACTGTTCAAAGCTCCAGGATCCATGCCAGAAGCCTGGCAGTCCTTAGAATACTCTGACACTCCAGCTGCAGGGGGTGCTCGTGAGAATAGACTCCTCGGGGCTCTCATCCATGTGGCTAACAACTCTATCTTAGGGGCTCCTTGCTCACGGTCAGATGTGCTTTGGAGAAGAAATGCCTCAGGAAGAATAAATATGCATGCCCTGTTTGGATCCCTCCTGCTTGAGAACACAGCCTCTTTTCCCATCAGCCTACACAGGACAGCACTGACCATCCTGGTTCATTGACATTTTGGTGAACACAGTCTCCCTACACCCATTGTTTCCACATTACCCATTCTCAGAGCTCTAGGAACAAGAGCACCATGGACTTCCCACATAGGCAGAAACCGTAGAGGTATCTCAAGAGCCCACCCTAAGCAGGAATCTCCTTGGCGACACCTGCTGTGGTGAGTCAGCCCAACCTCTCCTCTTGCTCTGCCATGACCAGGAGCTTACTACCTCTGGAAGCAACCCACCCCATGGCTTAGTGACTATAACTGATAGAAATACTCACCCACCCACCTCCCAGGGCCCTCCCTCTGCCCCAGGCTCCTGGCTCTGCCCTCTGGGGCTGGAATGCAACCCCAACAAGCCTCTTGCTCTGGTTCTACGGACACCAGCACATGGTCAGCCATCCAGCGTGTTGGTGAGCAGACCAGCCAGCAAAGCCAGCAGGTTCAGTGAATAGCAAAAATTGTGGTCTCCTGGTTTGGGATATGGTACTTGAAGCTGGTTCTGTTGATGATGGGTTAAGCTTCCCTCCCCCCCACAGTGGGGCTTCTCTATGGGACCTGCTGCTTTGAGTGATCTCCTTTAGGCTAGAGCTGTTTTTATAGAAAGCTCATCCTTCTTGCACATTCTGTGGGGGTTGGCCTTGGAGGTCCATTGAGCTCTAAGAGTCCCTGAGCCTATGGCTACTCCACATATACATATGTGAATAAACCTTTGGTCTCCTTCACTCCATCTCTGATGTTGGCCTCTTCTCTTTGAAGACAGTGGTCTGGTCCTGGGAGTCTATACTTCTCCAGGCTGAGCAGCCTCCTCTCTCAATAAACTGGCTTCAAAACCCTGCAGCATCCCGGACGCCCTCCAACTTGTGCACATCCTCTTTGAAGTGAGGTCCATGACAACCAGGCTTCCCAAGCCTAGCCATGTCGACTGGAGCCTGGCACATACCAGAAGGCACTCACTGTGTCAGCCTGGACCTCCCATGAGGAGGTCAAGTCCATGCTGTCACCTGGGTATTCAGCAGCACGACCCCTCCGAAAGCTGGGATTTGGGATCCAGCATCTCACCCAGGCAGGACTCCAAGGCAACAGGCAGAATAAGGTCTCTTGGATGGGTGGCCGCACCCTCAGCCCATAGCCCTGAGAGATGCTGGCAGGACTTGAAACCCTCTTTTGGATTTTGGCCCATGGAGGGGGCATGTGAGGAGAGGAGGAGGTGGGATCTGCTGCCACCCCCTGGAGAAGGGGTGGCTCCCACTTTCCAGCTGGCCCTTCCTATTCCCCCTCACAGAAAAGGGCTGATGGGTCTTTGATACCATGTGGCCCTGGTGTTTTCACTCGAACCAGCAGTTACACAACTCACTCCAGAGACCTGCCCAGAGTGGGGACAAGTGGCTATTTAGCAGATATGGAGGGGAGAGCAGGACAACAGCTGCCAGATTTGATTAATTTTTATACTAGCTCTGATGGACGCATGACAGCCATAGGCTGGTTCTCCGAGAAGCCCCAGCACCGCCTGCCTTCGTTTCCCCACAAGCACAGCTGCCTGGAAGGCCCGGTGTCCAGGATGGCACAGAAGCCTCCTCAGTTGGTTCTGTCTGAAGGTCCTATCCCCATCCTGAGTCTCCAACTCTGAAAGCACCATTCTAAGGACAATGATAGATCTGGGGAAAGAGACCCCACACACACAAACTGACAACGTCCCTGACAACGTCCCTGCCAGTCTTCCTTCCCTCTCAGACCCAACCATCCCTGTGCTCTCACTCTCCCAAGCTTCGGGGCAGAAAATGGGAACAGACTTATCCCTACCCTAGCTCACAAGTACCCTGCTCATATTCTAGATTCAAGTCAACCCAAAGGCAGCTGGGCTAGGTGGGAAAGAGGCAAAAGCCCGTGCTTCTCCAGGGCTGCCCTTGCCCTTGGCTCCCAGGTGTTCAGTATTGGGGCATTGTTGCACCATAAGAGGTTCCTGCCTGCTTTTCACTACGTATGAGCCTTTCCCAGTAGTGCTCCATGCTTTGGGAACAAATATTGCTCCCTGGCCCACAGTCTCTTGGTTATTATACAATTGCTCACTCCATGCTCTTCTCTAAAACACAAGGGTCTACAGACTCTACTTGCTCACTTCTTGGGACAGGGAGCTCATTACTTACCAGGAAGCCCTTTCCAGCCTCTGTCAGCCCCCTGTGAAAACCTCTTCCTTCTGTCTCTCTCCAGTCCCCCCACCCCACCCCAGCTTTTTCTTCTTGGGGCCAGCTCCAGAGAAGCCAGCTCTCCTGCCTCCATCAACTCTGCTGCTGTCCACAAACTTGTTAAATCACCTCCAGCCTGACCAGATCTCTCTCCCCTGGCTGATCTCTGTCACACTTGATTTCTCTTCCCATCCTCCTGGTGGTCTCCTCCTGACAAGACTGCTCTTAAAGTATTCCCCAAAAACCACAAGGCTAAGTCAACATTGGAGGGTAGGATAATACTATTACCTCTTTTTGCCAAACATATTCCCCCCTTTGGTGCAGCCAAAGTCTATGATTCTGCTTTATTTTTTTACTAACCAAGGCTGCAGGGGTCCATGTAAAACCTATGGGTCCAGTCCAGGCATGTGAGCCATTGTCAGGTGGCAATATCTTCACCTTGAACTCTGCCACTCTTTTTTGAATTTAGGCAGGGACTCTCTTCCCTGGGATAGTCTACTTTCTTTCTCTCAGCCATTGTCCAGGCCTGAGAGCATTCTGGATCCTGACTTCATCATGTGTCATATTTACAGTCCCACTTCCATTGCCTCCCCCAACTTTCAGGTCATCTGTGCATGCAGTCAGAACACTTTCAGCACTGTGATATACACTAGAAAGTGAGCATCCTGAGACCTGGGTTTGAGTCCTGAATCTTTCCAGTTGATCTTAGCTCCCCTGAGCTTCACTTTCCTCCTCTAAAGAAGGGGCCTGTGACTCCTACCAACCAGGCACATAGTGAAAATCGAGTGAAGGAACCTGTGTGAGTGGCCAGCACACTGTCTTAAAGATGGACATTAGGGTATGGGAGTGCTTAGTATTTTTCACCTGAGATGCTGACAAATGTGGGGACCTCACCACAGATGAGGACAGGGCTCCTGAGGGAGGGGAACAGTGGAGCCCGCTAACCCATCACTTGGTGCCCACCCCTCATAACAACCTCTCCACCATATTCACATCCATGTGGACATCAGGGGGCCTTGTCAACTATTGAAGAGAAATGTCACCAGCACCACATTGGCCTCACAGCAGTTTTTCATGGAATGAAGAACTGGAAAGGAGACAGACAACCATCTCTTCAGAGACCAGACTTGTGAAGTCCGCACTGTACGTTGCCATGAACGGGGGGGGGGGGGGGGGGGGGGGGAGGCTGTGAAGGAGATGAAGGATGTAAAGACCTGCCTCCTGGCCTTGAGAGCTTTCTGAACCCTGAGCTCCAGACCAGGGTGAGCAGGGCTGGACCCAGAATCATTCTACAAGCTTACCCCAAATGCCTCACCAACCGCAAGACCCTGTGCTGCTTCGGGAATGTGAGCCTGTGACTCCCAGCCCACAGATGGAGTCAGGATGCAAATGTGGCTAAGGAAACAGGCCTGCTGCTCTCCCATAAACCCAGTGCATACTTCGTGGATTGAAGAAGTTGGGAGGGGAGGAATAGAGGGCAAAAGCTTCCAGACCAAACTTCTCAGAAAGTAAGAGATGTGCTTGGGTTTCTCCCCATGTCAAAGTCAGACTAACATAGCCTAGACCTCCCTTCAGCCAAACTAGATGCACCCCTGGTCCAGCCAAGGGCATTCAAGCATGAATTTACTAACCATTTATTAGATCCCTAACCTGTGCTAAGTGATAAAACACTCCCATAGATCCTCACCACCCATCTTGCTAAGGGTTCTAGTTAAGGTAGGTGCATTGAGCATCCAAAAGTCAGGGAAGAGTCCTAGAGAAGCATGCCTCAAAGAGCAACTTGGAAATTGGCAAAGCAAGATGCTTCAGGTAGAGGGAACCACTAGTATAAAGCCACAGAGGTATGACAGTGCCTGGAGTGCACGGGACGTAGGGAGGCTGTCATGGGCAGTGATGCTGAAAGTTAGATGAGGCCAGGACAGTGGAGGACCTGGATACTGAAATACAGGGTTTAAACTTTGGCACACAATAATGGGAAGTGCTAAGGAAGGTCTTTGAGCAGTTGTAGGATATGATCTGACCAATATGTTGGAAAAGTCTCTCTAGATATAAACAAGGGGGAACCCAAGGAGGAAGATTACATGCAGAAAGACCAGGTTTCAAGCTTACAAGTGTGAGCCTATCCACAGCCTATTCACTGAGCCATAGACAGGGCTTTATTTAATATTAAAATCCCTGCTATAATTTTTTTTTAATTCTTATCACTGGTTCCCTTTCCCTGAACCCAACATTTTGCTTTTAGAGTTAACCCTCTGACATTGTTTTCTGGAGCATAAATCATGGCCCCTGTGAGGATTAGCACTTGGGCCTCTCTTGACCGGCAGAGAGACTTGGGGACTCAAATCCCACCACAAATGCAACACCAGACAGAGTACCATAAATGAGGCTTGCGATATGCAGGTGAGGCAGCAAGCCCATCTTGGAGGGGCCCGTGGTCAGAGGAGCCTTGCCTTCCCCTGGAGAGATAAGAACCTACAACTTCAGCCACAGGAAATGACAAAGCAGTGACTGATGGGGGAGGGAGAGGAGCTGCCGCACAAGGCTCATTATGGTGCTTGCCAGCAGGCGAGACACCCTTATCAGGGAGAAAATTGCATCAGGCCCCCTGAATTACTAACGATTGGAAGCAGATTTCTTGGGACGCACTTTGTTAGATACCTAATGAGCAGGGAAGCACAGAAAAGATACAGGCGAGGAAAGCCTAAAGCTGGCAGGGTGGGGGACAAATGTCTTTGTTAAACAGAATTTGTCAGTTTCCGCTCCGGGCTCCCTGGGGATGGTTCAGGACCAGCTAATTGAATTAAGAGCAATGCACTCCAGCAGGGAGTCTCAGGGCAGGGTGAGGGAGGCAAGCAGTCCAGTAAGAGGGCGCTTTCAGCACCAAGGACAGCAGCTGCAACCTAGTTTGTAATTGCCAGGGCGAGCTGGAAATGTATTTTGCATGGTCAGGGATCTGGGGGGATGGAGTAGGTAGGAGAGAAGCAGGAAGTGTACGTGGAGGAGGGGGAACAGGTGACTCAAAATGCCTTGAGCTTGTGATGCTATTGGCCTGGGTTGTCTCAACAGACCCTCCTGGCAGGCGAGAGCGAGTGCTAAGAGGCATAAGGAAGGGGTGTCTTCTCTCCCCGCCATGGTGCTCATGAGGTGTGGGGCAGCTGCAGAGGCAGTGCAGGGGTGGTGGGGCTGGGCTCCGAGTCTGAGCCTGTGCATGACTGTGCATTGCTTTGAGCTTTCAAAGTAGATCTCCAATTACCACCTTAATGAAGCAGGGCATGCTGCACCACTGAGCCACAGAGCTAGAAGCCACTTGTCAGCCTCAAGCTGCCTCAGCAGGCAAGGTAGGGCCTGCCAAGACAAGGACAAGCCAGCAGCCTCCTACTCCCATTCCCCTCTGCGGTTAAGGGGGAGAGCCAGGCAAGCCTGGGCCTGAAGAGGGAGGAGTTAACCCTCAAGGCTTCCTCTCCCTGTCCTATTTTAGCATTGCCTCTTCCCCCATCCTCCTCTCTGACCCACCACTTCCAGAAGTCTGACTCCTCCCTGTGGGTCTTAAACAAGCTCTTTTCCCATGAGGAGCAAGGGAGGGGAGGGCACAATCTTCTCCCCAAAACAGGGCAGGTTGAAGCTGAGGAGTTTAGAGGGATAAAGTTGGCTCCAGAGAAAGGGCACAACTAGGGAGAATGTAGGCACTCTGTGAGGCACTTGTGGGTCTTCCTTGTGTCCATTAACTCCTTGTTAGGAGTTAGACTCCACTATGTGGAGGTCTAAAGACTTTTCTACAAAATTCACCCATCCACCTTGCCCACAACTCCCAGGCCACAGTAGCTCCTGGCAAAGTTGATTGGAAATGGAGGCAAAATACCAGCAGGGGTGCAGGTTGGTGGGGTGGGGAGGTGCTTGCACAAAACAGCTGTGGAAGCAGGTATGGGGCAGGGCCAGCCATGGCGAGGGCAGAGCACTGTAGACCCACTAAGTCTGGCAGGGGTTACGGAAGAGCAGCTGGTGGGGGGGGAGGGGTCAGAAGGGAGTGGGATGGGTAGAATAGACTAGAGTCCACCAGTAGTCTACTTATACTTCCCTCCCTGGAACACCCCCTCACCAGAAACTAATGAGGTGAAGGCACTAGACTGGACTGGACTGGACTGGGGTCAGTCTCATTTTTATTTTACCTTTGTGATGAAATTCAATGAATTATACACAGTAAATTTCTGAGTCTACATAAAAGTACCTGGTGAATGCCAGCTCCAGTCAAGAGTCCAACAAATGCCAGCTCTGAGTTACTGAGTTAACCCAGCTGGTGCAGGGACCTCACAGGGTAGCTGTCAGGGAGATAGGCTGTGGGGAAGGAGCCTTCCCCAGCACTGTATCCCTGCTCTCAGAACTGATGGCACATCTCTGGGGACCTCTCCCTTGATTTCATTACTTCTACTTCCTCTTCTAACTGGATTAGATGGCAGTCTATGAAATCCAGGGCATTAAAATTGGCTTGCTGCCTGGAAATGAGGAGAAATGTCATTATGGTTCCTGAATCAGCATCTCACCCCAGCCCCGGGGGCCACCTGCTCAATGAGGAGTTAGTGTTTGCCCTGGGTTGTTACTCTTCCCTTCATTCTCTCTTGTAGCCATCCACCCATACACTCATCCACCCATCCACCCATCCACCCATCCACCCATCCACTCATCCACTCATCCATCCATCCATACATACATACATACATACATCCACTCATCCATCCATCCATCCATCCATCCATCCATCCATCCATCCATCTACTCATCTATCCATACATACATACACACACTCATCCATCCATCCATCCATCCATCCATCCATCCATCCATCCATCCATCCAATATGCATTCTCTTCTCCTCTGCCATCAGTCTGGTGTTCAGCTGTCCTGAACAGGGGAGAGACATGGTACTTTTTCCTGTGTAAACCAGACAGCCAAAAATCTCCAAACCATCTGTCTCAATGCTACACAGGGGCACCAGGCATGTTCAGTGAGGAGCCTCTGGGTGAATTTCACCCTCCCTGAACTATAGCTCCTGAGAGGAGCAGGTGAGAAAGAGCCAGACCTAACACCCAGGGACAAAACAGGCTCAGAAGTCAGATTTGAGGTGCAGAAGGTGCCATAGGCAGTCCCAGGGTCACCCAAGCTTCATTGTTCCCATTCCAGGAATCTTCTTTATACAGCTGCTTTCTCTCTGAAGTTCTTTATCTTGTGCCCATTTGACTGGGGGTGGGGAGAATAAGGCCAGACTGGACTGGATACTTCTGTATTTGTGTGACTACCCCTCACTCTATGGATACATGCCTGAAAAGGTTTCAAGATAATGGATTTCTGCACACCAAATTTTTTAAAGGGCTTAAAAGAATCGTTAAAGGATCCCAGTGATAAATGGAAGGATCCTTGTCCAAATCTATCTGATTCATAGGTGTGGGCTTTCATGTAGAGTATCCACTTCTTGTGTGTGCTCAGGATCAGACTTTCAAGCACCTCTACCCCTGAAAAAAATCTGTCCCCAGTTGGCACTATGCCCATTCTTCCATTTAATTCTGGAACAACACTCCAGACAGTGGCATGTTGTCTTCTGTATGGCCAAGACAAGACTCCATCAGCTGATGTAGGGTAGAAGTGGGTCACCTTTGAGGTCCCTACAAACTTGATACTGTATAGTATTTTTTGAATAATGAACACTTCTTAGGGCTAACTGTGGATTTTCAACAGAGCTTTAAAGTAACCTCTCCCTGGCCCTGGCTGGTTTGCTCAGTGGCTAGAGTGTCGGCCTGGCATATGGATGTCCCTGCTTTAATTCTTGATCAGAAGAAGTCACCATCTGCTTCTCTCCTCCCCTTCTCTCCCTTTTCCTCTCCCACAGCTATTGACTCAGTTGGTTTGAGTGTTGGCTTCAGGCACTGAGGATAGTTTGGCTGGTCCAAGCATGTCGGCCTCAGGTGCTAAAAATAGCTCAATTGATTCGATCATCAGCCTAAGACAGGGTTTATCAGGTGGACCCCAGTTGGGGCAAATGCAGGAGTCTGTCTTTCTATCTCCCTTCCTCTCAGTTAAAAACAAAATTAAAAAATAAAGTATCCTCTCCCCAAAGAGAACCTAAGACACATCTCTGGATCCAAGGAACATAAATTTTTTTTTGCTTTTGTTTTTGTTTGGTGACAGAGACAGAGAGAGAGGGACAGATAGAGACAGACAGGAATGGAGAGAGATGAGAAGCATCAATTCTTCGTTGCATTTCCTTAGTTGTTCATTGATTGCTTTTCTCATATGTGTTTTGACTGAGGTCACCTGTGGGCTCTGCTACAGCAGAGCAAGTGAACCCTTGCTCAAGCCAGCAACCTTGGGCTCAAGCCAGTGACCTTTGGGTTCAAGCCAGCGACCTCTGGGCTCAAGCCAGCAACAATGGGGTTGTATCTATGAGTCCGCACTTAAACCAGCGACCTCGAGATGTCAAACCTGGATCCTCTGCATCCCAGTTCAATGTTCTACCCACTACACCACCACCTGGTCAGGCAGGAACTTAAAGTTTTGTTTGAAAAACAAAAGTGGCAGAGAAGCCTGGAGTTAGAGACCAGTGTGAACAGAAAGAGCCAGTGGCTGGGCTGGAGGAACCCAGACAAGCTTTGAGCAAGTGTGGGTGGAGGCCATTAGGCTCACTGGAGGGTTTGGTATTTGAGTGGGTTCAAATTCTAGATAAGAAGAGGTGAGAGAGAAATTCATGCCAGGAAGGATGAAGAGACTAGGAAACAGGACATGGAAAAAGAAGGAGGACCACCACAGAGAGAGAGAAGGAGAAAGAGGAGAAATGTGCTGTTTAATGGGTAATAAGAGGAAAGGATGACCGAGAAGATGAAACAGAGAATATGTCTGCACAACAAAGGGTGTCACAAGAGTGTGGAAGTTTTAAAAAGCTATTGCTATGGCATTGAGTATGGAAGTCATCGATGGCCTAGTTTATTCCTTCAAAAATATTTATTGAGCACCTACCATGAGGCAGGCACAAGGGATAACAAGAAACAAGGTCCCGAATTACGTATAACTTACATGCTAGCATGGGGATTGGAGGAGGGAGGCAGACAGTCAAAAACTAAACACATTTTTTGAAAGTTTAATTTTCTGGAAGAGTCAGACCAATGAACACAATAAAATGAAGTAATGTGAAGAGAGAGTATATTGGAGGAGGGGTGACTTTAGATATGAAGGGCCTCCATCTGAAAGAGCAGGGCCTCTCTGAGGTCACCTGTGGGC
The DNA here is from genome assembly GCF_036850995.1 of Saccopteryx leptura. NCBI lineage: Eukaryota > Metazoa > Chordata > Mammalia > Chiroptera > Emballonuridae > Saccopteryx > Saccopteryx leptura. The sequence continues at coordinate 127,888,201 of NC_089508.1, forward strand.
CAAGACTTGAATGAGTAGAAAGCAACAGACATTTAAGGACCCATGAGGCTCTCCAGATGAGAGAATAGCAGGTGCCAAGACCTTGAGGCAGGAAAGAGCTCGGGCTTGTTAGAGAAACATCGAGGACAATGTGGTGAGGGCCCAGTGAGCAAGAGGGCAGGAGGCAGGCAGGGACCAGACATGCTGGCTTCCTGAGCCATGAGGAGAGGTTTGGAGTGCGGAAGGTGCACTTAGGGTGGTGAAGCACAGAGAAATTTTCTCCATGCCTTCTCTTCCTAGAGGCCAGAAAACTTCTTAACACCAGACAACATCAGGGCTCTGCCCATCTTGGACCCTCAGATCTTAGATGAGAAGCTGGGTTTCATCCATGAGTCCTGGTCCAAGGACACAGAGAGCTCCACGATGAGCACCAGCATGTCCCCCTGTCAGGAAGCAGAGGAGGAGCCTCCGAGGCCTCATACCTCCCATGAAATGGTGAGTGCTCCCCTCAGGGCAGGGAGGGCTGGAGAAGTGATGGGGCAATATGAAAGAGACTTGACTGCCCCTGAGAGCCTGGTCACTCCTCCGGTGACAAGTAGATCTCCCCTTGGACACACCATAAGTGAGGAGCGCTGGATCTATGCTTGCGGAAAGTATGGAGCCTTCATTTTACAAAAAAATGTCTTTATCTTTTAAATCGAATGCCCGTAATGACTTCTTTCAAAACAAACCTTGCAACACTTGTCTGGGCTGGTTCTGTTTCCCCAGGTAGCCATCAGCTCAGAACTCCCTCAGGAGCGTGTCCCCTGGGTGGGTGGAAAGTCCCCCTGAGAGATTAGTTTTAGCTTCTAAAAGACGAAATGGAGCCTTGAAGGAAAAAGAGCACCTTCTTCAGCCTCAGTCTGTGTCCCTGTGTACCGTGGGAGCTGGCGTGGCTTCTTGTTGCCTGTTGGTCTAATGCCAGGGAAGGGTTGGTGAAGGTCACCAAGGCAGTGTCTCACTTTGGTGAGGGGTCGTCACTGGGTCCTAGCCCCTTGCTGCAGAGAGCTAACATGTGCAGGCCACCAAAAAGACAGTCTCATCAAAGTTCCTAATGGAGGTGCCACCCCAATGAGCATAGGTGAGTTCAAGTGTGGCTCCCTCCCTCCTTCCACAGCGGGTCCCCCAGGGAGTGCTGCTCCCACAGGTCCAGACAAAAGGCCCAAACCAAGGCCATTGGCCAATGAGGAAACCCTGGGCCTTCTCTTCTCAGGGTTTGCCCGTCTTCACCAGCAGCCTTCGCATCTTCCCCTGATACTTCTGCACCTTCTTTCTGGGACATGTCCCAGTGAGTGAATAGAAAGGGTTGCTGTCTGCTGGGTGTGCCCAGGTTGCTCCCGCATGAAGTACCCCTGCCCACCCCAAAGCAGGGCCCTTCCCAGCAGGTGCCAGAGCTCTAACAGGGCACCTGCCACACTCCTCCTTCTCACCTATGCCCCTCGGGAAAGCAGCTCTCCAACCTGACCTTCCAGCTTAGGCATCTGTTGAGTGGGAAATAGAGATTCAGACCTTGCCTTTGGAGACGTGGTGCAGCATGAATGAACCAGCTCTCTTAAGGGTTAAACCATAAGAGATGGGGTGAGATGGCATCTTGAGAAGTCAAGGTTAGCACAAGGAGAAACAGTCTTTAAGCAAGAGGTTGAGAAACATTGTGAATGACAGGGAAGGAGGGGAAAGAGTGACCCAAGGGACACCCATCCAGGCTTCTGCGAGACTCTGAGAGTGAGCTTGGGGCTCAGGGATGCCCCCTCCCCACAAACAGTCAAAGATGCTGTAAATGGTCTAGATGGAGAACTAACTCAAGAACGCCCTCTCTGAACATCACCTTAGCACACCCGTCAGTGAGCAGGTCCCCTAAGCTCCCCTCCCCGCTCTGGCAAGGCCACAAGCATTGGCTACTCTCCCTGGCTTGCTGTTGGGTTGAGTTCACTCGGCCACCAACATTCAGTCTTTGAACTAAGAGTCCCAGGGCCCAGCCCAGGCCAGGGACAACACAAATGCAGGAAAATGTTTATTGGACCATGTGACAGACAGGAAGTACATCAGAGAGAACCATAGAGAGCATGTAATCTGAGATCCTAATTTTACAAAAATGGCAGTAGGGATGAGGTGGGGTGACCCTGCCAAAAGTTCCTGACCCCGTGTTGCCTTGCATATGGTCAAATGAATACCAGGTGGCTACAGAGGTCCAGATGTCCAGCCCTGCCCCCTTCAGCCACCTGACACCACTGGGTGCCTCAGATGCTCACATAATACTCAGGGCCTGGGCCTGCTTCTCTCCCTTGCCCACCCCAGCCTGGCCCAGGCCCTGATCCTGTTCCCTCCTGTTTCTGACTCTTGGCTCCATTTTTATTTATCCTTCCACCTCCCCTTCAGTCTTCCAACTCATAATTCCTCTCTTCTCCCCCACCCACCACCTCTCTTTCCTATCTCCTCTCTCTCTCTCTCTCTCGCTCTTTCTCTCTCTCTCTCTCTCTCTCTCTCTCTCTCTTTCTCTCTCAGTGTTTCCCTTTGCCCTTGTTGGGTTCTGAAAGCCCCGGCCCCAGCCCCAGCCTTAACTAGCAAGAGCCTGGATGGACCAGGGCAGGACCCAGATATTCAAACGGCAAGCAGAGTGGTCACAAGCAGCAAACTCAGGTGGGTAGCAATGGTGTACGGGCCCATCACAAGCAACCATGCAGCTGTGAGTCATTACTCCATGGCAACAAAACAAAATTACATACTAGTGATAAATCATGCAACCAAGAGACCAGTGACAAGCAAGACAAGGCAATCAGGGAGTGGCGGGGTGCAGTTCCCTAGCAATAGAGCCAGACGCCCAGCACAATTGCACAGCCCCATGTTATAGGATGGCCCAGCTGCAGCACATAGCCGGGAGCGAAGTACATGGCATGTAAGCTGTAGACTAGTTACAGGGCCATAGATAATACCTGGCTAGCACTCAAATCCATCAGGGGGCAATGGCACGATCTAGGATATGAGACTCCTAACATGAGGTCAGGTAGTAGTCACCAGCAGCAGAGCCTCAGGGTATGGCTGTGGCCCCAGCGGCATGGCAGTGTACTGAGCAAAAGTTTAAACCATCGCCCTGGCTCTCAGCCACTCTAATGGGGCAATGTGCCTCTTGACGTCACCTGAATCAGGTGAGTTGTCTGTCTGGTTGTGTAGCACATTCCCCAGAGCTCAGTAAATAATTCCATCTCTGACTCCCATCAGAGCCTCCTGGGCTGATAGAAAACTGAACATCTTGTGAAGAAAGAAGCACCTTGGGAATGGAGAAGGGAGTGGAGGAGACACTGGTCTGCCCATCCCTGCAGCCCCACCCCCAGCGTGCCCTTGGGTCTTCTCCTTCCAGGGTTCAATCCAGGCAATTCTTCCCTTCTGGGCTCCTTCAGGCTTCCTTCATCCGGACACTTGGTTTTGACACAGACTTTTTAAGTCCCATTTTGTCAATGTGGTCCAAAGCTCCCATCCTGAGTGAGCCTCTGGGGTCAGGGTCCACGGGTGTGATCTTGAGTCAAGGATAGGGTCTGGGCAGAGCTAAAGGAAGCCTTTATCTCCCTTCTGAGAAGGAAGTTTTGTTGTTGTTGTTGTTGTTTTAATTTGTATTTATTTATTTGAGACAGAGCAAGAAAGGTAGAGAGAGAGAAACATTGATTTGTTGTTCCACTTTTTTGTGCATTAATTGGTTGATTCTTGTATGTCTTAACCGAGGATCAAACCTGCAACCTTGGCATGTGGGGACGACACTCTAACCAACTGAGCTAGCTGGCGAGAGCCAAGGAAATCTTTTGAAAGAGGTGGGCTTTCAGTGAGGTGAAGAGTGAGAGTCATTCTGAACATGACAGCTTCCCAAACCTTTGCCCCTAGACTTCCCCCTAGCCCACTTCATGCTAAACCAGGCACTACCCACCCCCACAGGCCCCATGGAAGAGCAAATAAGATGAGGGGCTCCATGCTGTGTGTAGACAGGCCTGGCTCCATCCACATGGGTCTTATAAAACACCTGCCACATGTTTCCCAGCAATCCTCCAACCAGCAAGAAAACTGGAACTGCCCCTCCTGCCCAGTATCCAGCTGGGTCCAGCTGTGCAGGCAGCAAGAACAGGGGAAGGCCAAGGAAGGGAAGAGCCAAGGCCCTGAGGTCTAGGAGTTCTCTGGCCAATAGGAGTCAGCCACACACCAGGAGACGAGAGACAACAGAGTGACACAGAATGGGCGCCCAGTAAAAATTTGATGAAGGATGAATGGCAAAGGGGCATTGCTAAGAGTGTCACACCTAATCCAGCATCGTTAGGCACATCCAGTGAGACCTTGGTAACAAGAAAGAAGAGCAAGGAAGGGTTCCTGGAGGAGGCTGGCTATGCTCTGCATAGCCAGAGGCAGAGGGCTCGGTTGCTATTCAAGAAGTACGCGTTCAGTGTGTTGCCAGTGCAGAAACTCCAGCACAGGATCTTTCCCTCTCCTCTCTGGACCCTTCCCTCTATTCTCCCCCATCCCCTCCCTGTTTCTGTCTCTCCCTGCTCTTTCTCTAGTTATCCCTACTTTTTTCTGATTTTCTGGTTTTCTCTTTCCCTCCCTCTTTCCCTCCACTACTCAGAGATTTGTGGCCAACCAGAGTTGCCCTCACACCAACACATGAATAATTGACGAGGGTTGTTTAAAGATTCAGTGGAGTTTCTCCAACCTCCTCACACTGGAATAACTCATTTCTTTCAGTCTTTCTTTGAAAGCCTCCCGCTCTCCACCACCACCGCCACCTTCATCTCTCCCCACTTGTTCCCCCCACATGCTACCCACCTAGGAGCATGTGCTTCTGTTGCTCTTCCTCTCTTGAGTCTGCTGAGCCCCAGAAGGACCCCTTAATCCGTAGTTTCTTCGTGTCTGCTTCCTTAGGCCCCCCACCCCATTTGACCTGCCCATAAGTAAGTTGACTTGGGCTCCTCTGGACACCTCATTGCGTGGGTGAAGATAGGAAGGAAGGGCAGTGAAGCTGTGGCTCCTCCCGGGTCACACAGCAGAGGAGGTGGGCACAGGACCACAGAACCTGGGCCTTCTAGCCCAGTGACTACTTCCTCCCGCCCCCAGGCAGGCAGAGCAGTGCTGGCCTTGCCACACCTTCCCCAGGATGGCTTGGAGCACTTGGCGACCCTGAGCCTTGGGTTTTCCATCTGGAACACAGGATCTTACAGGATGCTCCCCCACCCTCCCTGCCTCTCAGAGTCAAACAGAACAGGTGTGGTGCCATCAGAAAAGCAGTGTAGCAGGGACACCTATGAAACTGGCCCTGCGTGTCTGCCTGTCATGACTCCAGGGTGATCAACCATCCTTGTTTGCCCAGGACTGAGGGATTCAATAGTGCTAAAACCAAAATAGTCCCAGGTAAATCAGGGTGCGCTCACCTACAGAGCACGGGCCCTCCTTGGCCCCAGCCCTGCTCCATTCCAGGCTGCCACACCCTTGGCCCCTCAGCTCCCATAACTGTGACCACACCCGCAAGGCACACACCCTCTGCTCACCAGCCAGCTCCACACTGCCCCCTGCATTCATCTGCTCCTTGAAGGGACCTGGAACCCCCTTGCTCTTTCTGGGCACCAGTTTCTTCCTCTGTTAGCAGAGGAGGTCGGAGTAAATGTTCCCCAGCCCCCGCCCGGCATGAGGTCTGCAGACAGACTGGCGAGGCTCAGCCCCAGGCCTGGTCTGGCTCCCTTGGCACCACCTGGTAGCAGGTGATGAGTCTGCGCAGCAGCCTCCTGCAGCACCAGGAGCAGTCACCTAAGTATGGACACTGCCCACGTCGGTGCCCACTAGTAGCAGGAATATCAGCCAGGGGTGACAACAGCACTAGGCTCAGGAGACTGGGGCTAGCTCCCACGAGCCACAGTGACACAAAACTCAACCTGGGAGGCAGCTCACCTGGGTCCTGAGAGTCCACTAGGCTCAGGAGACTGGGGCTAGCTCCCACGAGCCACAGTGACACAAAACTCAACCTGGGAGGCAGCTCACCTGGGTCCTGAGAGTCCACTAGGCTCAGGAGACTGGGGCTAGCTCCCACGAGCCACAGTGGCACAAAACTCAACCTGGGAGGCAGCTCACCTGGGTCCTGAGAGTCCACTAGGCTCAGGAGACTGGGGCTAGCTCCCACGAGCCACAGTGGCACAAAACTCAACCTGGGAGGCAGCTCACCTGGGTCCTGAGAGCCCAAGGCCATTGCAGAGGCAGAGTACAACAGAAACAGAGAGAGAGAGACAGAGACAAAGAAAGCACAACCATCTGATGCCCACTTCAACAGCCCTTAATACGAAGTTCTGACTCAGTGCCTCCTCCAAACCACCCACACTTGCCACTAAATGCATTTCTGAAACACCACTGTCACCCTGTCTCTCCTGCTGCAAACACCTCAGTCTCTGTCGCCCTGACTCTGCTGCCCAGGGCTTGTGGTCCCACTTTGCCATTCAGTCTTCTGTCCCAGTCAACTCTACAGGCACCTCTGTTCTATCCACCTGGCTGCAGGGCCCACCTAAAGGCATGTGCTCATCACACAGGAGCACCGTACAGCACCCCCCCTGACCCCTCCTGGGCCCAGCTGCTGCAGGCAGGAGGTCTCAGTCCTCCTCAGCCCCTCCTCTGCATTCTGTAGCCCCTACATGGTAAGCCTGGTATCTAAAAATATGTCTGGTGAGGTCGCGACAGTCACAGCTGCTGGGCTCTGCTGAGAACCCTCAAGATGAGGAGCTCTCCTCCTCCTTCATCTAACTTCCTTCTCTAGTTCCTCCAGAGAGAGAGAGGGGAGAGAAGGAGAGAGAAAGTCTGCGCAGGAGCCTCCTGCAGCACCAGCAGCAGTCACCTAAGTATGGACACTGCCCACGTCAGTGGGCACTAGTAGCAGGAACGAGAACACTTACCAAGTAGCAGAGAAAGAGAACACTTACCCAGAATTTGAGAAAGGAAGGGAGGGAGGGAAGGAAAAAGGTGGAAAGGAAGAAACAGGAGTCACCCTACATGTGTCTCTTTATCCCCCTGCAGATCCCTACTCCTCCTCCTCTCATCGTTTTAGCTCTAGCAGGTCTGAGCCCATGTCTAACACTCAAGAGCGCATGACCTTAAACAGGTCACTCCCTGCTCTGGTCCATCTTCTCTCTGTGGAATGATGGGAACAACCTCCCCTCTGGAGGCTGCAGGGAGGGGTAACAAGACAATGGATGGCAGGCAGCCCCCTGGAAACTGTAAGGAGCTGTCTGCTTTTCAGGAGGCTTATGAACAGTTGCGATGTTCATGAGGCCCCTCCAGACAGAATAACAGGGAGGAAAGAGGGACAAGTGCCCAGGCCTCTCCTCTCTGACCCTTCCCCAGAAGAGCTATTCCCGGAGCCCTGACCTGCTTCCACCTCCCTCTGTTTCCTATCCCTCGCCCAGCATCTCTCAGTGTGCCGGTGTGCAGTTCTCCCCCTCATCCAACACCTGGTACTAAAGAGATTAATAAATGAGACTCATAACTCAACTGCTGGGATGCCGCAGATATTTATGGTTCCTTTTCAATTTGCAGAGAGATTAAGTGTTTGTCGATTGGTGTGTGTGTGTGTGTGTGTGTGAGAGAGAGAGAGAGAGAGAGAGAGGTTGGGCAAGGCCCCTTGCAGACCAGCTGCCTCCCCCACTCCACACACACTGCCTGGTGGGCTCCCCACCCTTACAGCCAGTCCCAGGAGCCTGGTGGGGAGCCACTGGCCAATGGAGTGGGCTTGTCTTCCTGACCAACTTGACTAGAGAGGACAGGAGGGGTGCCATCCCTGGATGATGCACAGGGTCCCTTTCTGGGCCTCCTCCAACCCTGTCTCTCCCCACAGAGCAAGGGGTCCCCAGGGCCAGGTCCACACAGCCTGGAGCCCAACCTCACAGTTCTAGACCACTCTCTGGGTATCTGAGACCTCAGCATTCACTGCTCAAATGGACCTGAGCCTGCTTCTGAGGATTGTGCAGACCTCTTTTCAAAGTCCACACCCCCAAGGATCAAACAGTTTTCGGGGGTTGCATGCATAGGACCAAGGGATGGCTTCTAGGAACCTCCATTTATATTCTTGTCCTGGCACCCTCCCCCGTAGACATTAGGGGTAGATCTGGGGAGAGGAGGAGGCCAGCTTCCATGGAGAAAGTCCAGCCTAACTGGGGAGGAGTCTGCACGGGCCAAGGGAAGTGGGACACCTGAGGAACAGGGGACACCACCCTCGGGGACTGATACTTATGAATGAGCAGCAGTGGTGCTTGAGAAGCTGAGAAGGGGACACCAGGAACAAAAAAGGTTGAGTGCTCCTCCACCCCACAGACCCTAGGTTGCCTCTCCTCTTCTTGTTGACGTCTCAATCTGCCACAAACGCTCACTCACTTATCTGACCAGCTTTTTGACACCTGCTATGTGCCAAGCCCTGGTAGCTAGGTTGAGTCCTGTCTCCACCACTCAAGGGCTGTGTGACCTTGGATAAATCACTCTACCTCTCTGGGCCTTCTCATCTGTTAAGTGGAGGGAATACTCTCTCCTCCTTGAACCTTAAGGCTTTGAGAGGGTTGAAGGGAGTGGACAGCAGTGCCTTGGAGACTGTGAAGGAAAGTGCTCTCCATGTGGCAGGAAGCTTATTAATCATCAGTGTGTTCACAGAGCTCCTCCCGCCTCAGGGGGGAGGGGAAGCAGCACTGCTCACCCAGGCCTTCCCTCTGACCCTTCTCCCGAAGCTCTTCTCCTAGCAAAGCAACAATGACAGAAGGATAACCTCCTGCAAAGGTCCTTATCTTCAGGAAGCCAGTTCAGCAGAAAAGCCACGTGGGGGATCAGTGGAGAAGGGCTTGTCCAGGCCCCGCCCAGGGCACAGTCTGCTGGGGGGGGGGGGGGGATGACAGAGGCACAGAGAGGAGTGCACCTGGTCCTAGCCCCACCCTGCCCCACCAGGCAGAGCACACTTTTTGTAGAATACCAAGGGGTGGTCCCTGGAAGTAAGTCATTGTTTTCAGTGGGTGTTAGTACAGAAACCAGGTTGAGTCTTTGATTGATTTGCTTGTAGAAGAGAAGTGAGGTGGTTGAACTCGTGTCTGTACGAGGAGTCTGTGAGTGAAGATGCGTGCCTCCATCTCTCTTCTGCCCAGAGCACTCCCCTTACACTAACCAGTCCCCCTCTGGCCCTCAGTTTCTTTATCTGAAAAATGGGGAGAATGCTTCCCTCCAGTGAGAGAGGAGGAAGTCTTAGGGGTGTGGAGGAGAGAACTCAAGAGGTGAGTGTGACAGAAGATTGACCAGCTCAGGGCCTAGCTCCAAGTACCCAAAAAGTCAGAGGAGACATGGATGAGAGGGGCTCTGGGGGTAGAGGGCCCCCCAGGAGGAAAGGAGCAGGCTGAGAGAGCATGAGGCAGGAGGAGCTCTGGGAGACCTGGGGTCCATTTCTAACTCTGCCACTGACTTAAGGACTCACCCTGGCTGCCCCCACCTCACTCTCCCTGACCTACTCCTCTGTGCAGTGAGGGGCCTGGTCTTTTATCCTGGTCATCAAGGCAGGTGGAGGTGGCCTGGCCTTCTGGCTCACTGCTGCCACTTATCACTGTCCATCTCATTCCCTTGATTAAGCAGTGGAATGAATGTAGCTCTATCGGTAAAAAAGCCGACATGATGAGACCATAAATTGCTGAGGGCTGAGGTCACCGACTGGTGAGGGCAGGAGAGACTGCAGAACCAGGGGTGAAGGGAGAGATCTGCCAACCTGGGAAGTAAGGCTCACCCCTTCTGCAAACGTCCAGCTTAGCCCTCCTTTTAATAATACTCATTCTATCCATCAGTCTTCATGTACTCCTGCTCTCCTGCAAGAGCTTTGATTTATTGCAAGAATCAAAGTAGGACAAAAATGCCCGGACAACTTGATGAAGGAAGTAGGATTTATTTAGCCAGCAGAGCTGCGTGACCCCAACAGAGTCAACAAAACACGTGCAATCCTGAAGTTAGATTTCTTACATCTTGTATACCTTTTACAGAATACAGGTTTTCATGCAAGGGGCTTGTGATCCCTTTGTGGGCTCATGATCCCTTTGTCTAGAGGTACACATCACTCTCAGGATTCCAGGGATGGGAGGGTGAGTTTTAGGTGAGATCAGAGAATAAGCACTGGAATTTGTAAATTAAGATCTTAAAAACTTTTAAGAAAGGAAAGAGGAAGGGGTTTTCAGATAAGTTCTCTTCCTTTCTCTGTGTAGCAAGTGGCCCTAAGCACCCTTTCGGAGAACTATAGGAAGAGTCTACGGCCATACGACCCTGAACGCACCCGATCTTGTCTGATCTCGGAGAACTATAGGAAGCAGTTAATCCATAATTGGTTTACTCAGCTACCCCCACTGGCTTCTTTCCCTTTCATTCTTCTTGTTTCTTCCTCCCCAGTGGAGGAGGAAGCTCCTTCCTTAGCTTAATCTCATTCCATCCTCGCACCAATCCAATGAAGAACACACAATTGTCATCCCCATTTTAAAGGCAGAGGAACTGCTAATAGGACCATAGGGCAATCCCAGAAGAGAGCACTGGTCCCACACAGCTCTGGGATCACAGGTCCAGGGCCATCCTGCAGCTGCCCCTGCCCTATTCCTGACTCAGAATTCAAAAGCCCGGTGAGCTTGATTCACCCTCCTCTCCATGTGTCTGAGTGAGCAGGTTGCCTCAGTTTCCTATAAACACCAAAACAAAGATGTGTACCACCGCCTCCTCCCCAGTCAGGCTCCAAACCTTTGAGAGGCCCACACACCCTGTGTCTGAATTCCAAATGATAAAAAGTGATAAACCAAGCTGTGGCTAACAAACAATGAGATAATATGGTTTCTCCTACCTTGACGCAGATACCTGGGGAACATCTCCAGAGAATTCAGATTCCTCAGTGGACTTGGGCAACATGGGAAGGGCAGTTTCCAGTTTCCAGTCCCCTGTCCCTTGTCCCCATCTGTGCCCTTCTCACCTGGCTCAGTTTCAGTCCCACATGCTAATGACTCTGTTAGGGTGGACTCCTGAGCTCAGATTAAATGCTTCTCAGTACAATCCAATTTACTCCTGACATGGACTAGGGAAACCCATTCCGTGTGCACGTGCACACACCCGTATATCCACACCCCCCACACACACATGCTACATTTGGTGTTAAATATCCACTCAGGTCCAAAGATAATAGAGAAAGGCCAGTTCACTCCTAGTTTAATCAGATAAAATGCCCATTCATCGACTGCCTCCTGTCAGGGGCTGCCGTCCCCTTCTCAGCGCCACCACCAGGACTGGGGAGGGGGGCTGCAGGAGAGAGAGGGGCTGGAGGGGGTGGAAACCAGGAGGGCCTGAGAAGCTATAAGCGATTGAATGGGTGGGCTGTGCTTTTAAATCTTCAAGAGGGGGGCAGTGCTGCCACCCATGGGGGACTAATTATCCTCCAGCCTTTAGCCAGCTCTTACAGACAAAAGGGGGCTTTGCAGCCCCCGATGGCAATGGCGCTAAGCTTCTGTACAGAATTGTTTTTGCTCTCAGATATGCAAATGTCCCTCAGCATGGTGGACTCTAGGGAGGGCTGAATAGCCCTCAGAGATTTGGAAGGACCAGCAGGGGCAAGGGCCTGGCGTCTAGAGGTTAGACCTCCTCCGAGGACACCCTCCCTCCTCTGGCTGGGGGGGAGCCCAGTCCCAGCCCTGCTTCAGCTGGGAGAGATCATAGAGGCCAAGGTGAAGGCCTCTCCCTCCCACCCTCTCCTGTACGTGGGTGGGAAGCTCCAGTGGAGGGCCAGAGGGGCACCCTCAGGGAGCTGCAGGGTTCAGGAGCAGATAGTCCCGATGGGGCCGTCCTGCCCTTTGTCCCCTCCACCATAGGATACAGCCACCAGGGGACCTATCCACAGCATCTGCTTTCAACCCTTCCATGGCTCCCTGAACTGTTCCATGAGCCCTTGAGGCTGAGTGATGACTCTTATGACTTCTAAAGCCTGTGCCTAACCCAGAATATCCTACCCAACCCCAACCCAAGCAGGACCTCCAGCTCCACGCTTTGGCTGCTCTGCCCTCTCTGCCTTAGGTCCCCTGCCCCATCCCTCCTTGGTTGCCCAGCACGCAGCCAGTGCTCAGCAAATGGGTCCAAAGGATGCGTAAAAGTCCCCTTCCTAAGCAGCCACATGGCCCAGAGAGATGGAAGATCTTCATCAGAGAAGAGATATTTGCTTGCCACTCTGCTCCCAGCCAGCACCTACAGAAACCTCCGTCTTTTCAGCTGTGAAATGGGGATAATGACAACCCTTCCCCCACAGCTGGCTGCAAAAGTCTCAAGGTGCCTGGAGAGGCCTCCCTGAGCTGTGAAGGCTTCTGGTGCCTAATCACTCTCAGCAGGGGTGAGGAGGTCAGTGTAGGAGACTTGAGGGCAACAGGGAGCTTTTAGAAACCAGATTCCCTCTCTCTCCATCCCTCCAAGACCCTCATATCAGACAACCACCAGCCACTCCCTGTGGTAGACCCCTCTTCCACTCTATGTGTGTCTCTGCCCTGCCCATCCCAACTCCCCAAGTCCTCCACCAAGCGTCTCAGCAGGAGGCGCCTGGGCCTGGACCTTAAAGTGGGTGGGGAGCTCAGACAACCCTAAGGCAGGACTGGAGACCGTGCTACAGAGCACCCCCATGAGACCCCCTCCCCTCACTGCTGCTGGCATTTGTGAAAGTCTGGGCCCAGGAAGAGTGATGTGGGAAAGGGTAGTCATAAAGGGAAAATGGCCCCCCAAAAAGGCCGGCTGACAAGCCAAATGAGAAGGGACTCTGAAGGGACCGACTGCCTTGTGGCTCAGGTCTCCAAAAGCAAAGCAGGCCACAATGTCCAGAAGCATTGCCCAGGAGCCTGAAAGGGGAGCCTCTTTGCGCAGCTCTGAGGTGAGCCTGGAGCCCTGCAGAGACGGAATGGGGTTTCCAGGAACACAGGGCAGAGAAGAACACGCCGGCCTGGGCTGGCACAGGAGCCGCAGACCAGCCATCCATGGTCCAGCCACTGAGGGTGGGGCAGAGGGCGTAATGGCCCCTAAGAAAGAATCTAGATGGGGCCAGAGGGTCAAAGACAGTTAGAGAAGTGCCAAGGGATGGGGTCCTACATACTCATACCCATCCCCAAGCTCCCTAAAGCATTGTCCAGTCTTGCCAGCCTCCCCAACCCGGGAAGCCCTTCTGGCATTTGGAGCAGAAGAACCCTCTCTCTCCTCGGGCCTTCCCAGTGCTACCTCTCCAAGAACTAAGATGAGTCTGAAACAGAGGAAGAAGGGAGGCCCAGCCTGAGGCTCCCCTGGCACCTCAGTCCTCCCCCCACCCACTGTACCTCCAGGGATCCCACAGGAAGCCGAGAAGTCTGGCCTGGGCCCCTTCTCTCACACCAGTGACTTGGTAGGTGGCCCCCGAACTCCATCTCCACTTCCGCACACAGCCCTGCTCCACGGGTCTTTCCTCTCGCCCGGGAGGGGACAATAAATAGGAAGCAGTCTCACTCTTCCAAAGAAATATGGAGACGGGGACGGTGAAAAGGAGAGCCTAGAAGTCAGGCCTGGAGCACACACCAAAGAGACAGTGATCTGATAGCAAGTCCGCAGATCCCTCCAGCCACAGATGGCCAGGAATGCACCTGTAAGTGAAGCAAGTCGGGTTTATTAAACTCACTGCCACCGAGGATCCCACCCAGCACAGGGAACAGGTGCCTCAGGAAGAGTGTGTTGGAAAGGACAGAAGGGATTTGGCTGAGTTAGGTGATGTGGGGGAGAGTTCAAGGACACAGGGCTTTTGTGCTGGTTGGATGCTCTCAGGAGGCATGATCATTCTGAGTGGGAATTGCAATTCTTACCCAGAAGGCAGGAGGAACGGAACAAGGCCTAAACGGTCCCTTGGTAAAGCAACAGCAAACACACATTGTCTCAGGAAGGCCACCACCTGGTTATCTTTGCAGTTTGGACGCTGTTTACACTTATCTGTGTTCAGACCCTATCATGGTGTGATCTTGTGTTTGTCTTGCTCTGTCCTGGTCAGAGAGGGGTCCTGTGGGGTCTGTGGACTTACGCTCCACAGGAGATCAGTGAAGACCTTGTGGTGCATGCCCGGCCAGCTCCTGGCAGGCGGGGCGGCGTTTCTCTTTCTGCACAGCTTCAGGCATCGTGACAGAGGATAGAGGGGCCTGTGTGACACACTCACCAGTACCAGCTGCTGCTGTGCTCAGCCCTAGACTAGACACACTGTGCCTGCTTGCTGTGTTGTGTTCATCCCAGGCCTCTCCCCACTGCACAGTAACAAAACTGAGGTTCAGAGAGGCAGGGTGCTCATGGGAGGCATGAGTAACTGGCCAACCTGGACCATTAAACCCTAAGCGCTCTGCCTCCTAAGTCCCTTCTACACCCTGCCCTTTGGTTGGCCTGGAAGCTAAACCTCCATCCACTACCACTCGTGGGAAATGACCCTAAAATTGTGTCCCCCAAAGCATCTCAACTGGATGTCTCTTTCTGCAGGGGCTCTGCCCAGCTGTCATAGGCCAGCCACAGTGTCCCCAGCCACGCCAGCTCAGACTGGTCCCCTGTGCCTAGTGGTGTGAGGAGTAATGAGGCCCCACAATTAATGTTTTCTGGAGATGTGTCCGGTTAATGTATAGACAAGCTTGGTCAATAATTGTGCTCCTGGCTGCTGATCTAGCAAGACATTGATGAGTGCTCATTGTGGCGTCTCCCTCCCACCTCCGTCCTGCTCCCTCCACCCCCACTCCACCTGTCAGCCCGCCTGTTCACAGTGCCTTTGTACACAGGTTTTGCTCAATTAATTTGCACTTGTTGAGGCCATCTGTTCTCTTCACGGGTCCTTTCGAGAGTGTGCGGGCACTACCGCCTCCTCAGAGGTGCTCCAGAGCAGGGACCTCCAAAGGGGACTCCCAGGACAGAACCAGGTCTCCCCCCCCCCAGACTGGAGACCCTCAAGATAGGGCACTGTCCCCTCCCTCAGTTAGGACTCCTAAAGGTGGGCCCAATCTTTTACTTCCTTCATCTCCCCCCTCACCTCCGGCCCTTACCCTGGGGAGCCATACAGGCCCCCACCCAGAGCCCAGCCCCATCAGGCAGGCCCTCAGACCCCCCGAGGAAACTTCCAGTCCTACATCAAGCTACCCCCTGGAAGCAGGCTGTCCCTGGGGACTGAGCGGCAGGGCTCCATTTCTGGTCCCAGCTGTGGCTCCTGCTCTAAGAACGGTGACATCATTGAATCACGGGGTCAGAGGGGGCTGAGAAGCTACTGCCAAGTCTGTTTCTCCCGCACAGCAAGCAATGATAAGGGTTGGCACAGGGATCAAGACTCAGACAGCCCCCTGGGGTGTGGTGGGCATGACCTGGTGGCTCTGGGATGCCAAGGCCAGAGAAGGTCACCTTCCCATGGCCATCTCCCCATCCAAGGTTGCTAGTGGACAACATCCCACCCCTACTCCTCTGGGGGCCGCTTTCTCTTCCAGAGGTCCTGGCCCCTTCTAGCTCCAACAGACTGCTAGCAGCCCCCAGCTCAGCTCCCCCAGGCAGCCTGGCTTCCCCTGGCCTTGTGGGGTAGGAAACTGTGCTGGCCCTGCCACAAAGGTGCTGTGGAGGCTGACACCTCCTGCCTTCTCTGGGCCCTGGTGTCCTGCATGGCGCACCAGGCATGTTTACAAGGTGACTAGGTGCCATTCTCCAGCTCAGCCCAGCCCACTGTACTTGACTATCACAGGCTCCTCATTAGGACTGGCCTGGCATTCAAGGGGGGTCCAGACCAGGCCCCACAGCCATAACAGCCTTACCTCCCACCACCCCTCCTCCCTGTGCCAGGCTGCTTCTCACCTCATGACTTTACTCCTAATGTTGCCTCTGCTGGGACACACCCCTTCATCAGTCCTTTATCTCCTGACAAACTCCTACTCACCCTTCAAAACCAATTCCGGCTCTGAGATGCCCTCCCTTACAACCCCTGCCTGTGTCCCGGGATGGCGAGGGGCCTGAGGGCTGTGCTGTGCCCACTGCCACATTCACTAGACAACAAGCTCCTAAGACTAAGGGACAGAGACTAAGTCTTGTTTACATCTCTGTCCCCTACAGGAACTGGGCCAGGTATTGCTAGAGAAAGCTGGAGGGACCGAGTGTTCTTGGCCTGAGCTGGGCAAAAAGCAGTGCTCACCATCCTCCACAGATGGGAGGCAGCCTGCCTCCTGCCACCCTGGCTGCCCACCAGTAGAGCTGAGGAGGTCTCGGGGCAGGCATTAGGGCCAAAGAAAACGCATGATGGAGGAGGCACTTAGCTCCCTTCCCACCCACCCCCAACCTCTCCCACCCCCAGAGCCCTCTCAGAGCACGTGTGTGAGCCTGCTCAGTAGAATCATAGTGGTTCCTCTGCTGCCATTAGCCCTAACACATGTCCAGCATGGGTGTTCAGGGCTGGGATTTGGCTAGGTGGTGGAAGTGGGAGGGGGTGTGATTCATGGCCTCCCTTATGTTTGGGGCCCACTGGAGGCATTTCTGCCAGGAGCAGGTTTTAGAAATGCAGGCCTGTGTTCCCTCCACAAAGGCCCGGCCTCTGGGTGCTCTTCCATGACAGCCTGGGTACAGAGACACAGAGTCCTGGATCCTCACGAGCTCCCACACAGGCTGGGACAGAGGCTCACAGCTGGACACGGCCGGGGACAGTGTCAGCATGCTTGTGGGAAATCATAGAGCCAGGGGTGTTGGTCGGCTATGTACCCCACCTTGTGTCCCCTGGCCTTGCAGCGGGGAAATCCTAACCCCAGAGAATGGCGAAACAGGGAACACAAGCAACACCCTTATGGACTCAAAGGCCAGCTGCAGCCCCAGGGTCTGAGGAGGTGATTAAGACTGTGGACTCTGGAAGCATATTCCCCCTGGGACAAATTCCCTGACCTCTTCCTGCCTTGCTTTCCCCCTCTGTAAAATGGGCATCTGCCTTGTGCAGTTACTCGAGAGAACAGAATTAGATTGATACATGTTAAGCTTTTAGAACATTTCCCACCATGCTGAACTTGTGGATACTTGCCTGGTTCAGGCTCTGGAAACTCAGAAAAGGAAGCTGCCACCAGCCTCTTGCCGAGGAGGGTGGGAAAAGCTTTTTGCCTGAAGGGGATCTCTGAAGAATAGCTCAACAGAGACAGAGCCAGGCGCCTCCGCCCTGCTGGTGGAAGAACTGCAAAGGCAGAGACCCAGTAGATCAGGACTGTCCTCCCCAGGAAAGTCCTGAGGCTGTGCAAACTGGGCGCATGCTTGCGGAAGGGGAGCTGCTGCTGTGCGTTGAGGTGGGAGGCTGGTGAGGCCGGGTCACAGGGAACCTTGACTACCAGCTGGTGGTTAAAGCCCCCCAATGCCACCAGGCATCTCTGTGCTCCCCTTCTCTTCACTGCCACCTCAGCCTAGAGCCAACCCTGCTTCCTGACGACCCCATGGAAGAAGGACCCTGGTATTCACATAGCAGCTTTCTGCTGTCTTACCACACTTTAAGAGGTAGGGGCTCCTTAACTCCATTTTATTTTATTTTATTTTATTTATTTTTAGAGAGATAAAGAGAACAAGGAAGAGAGAGAGGGGGTAAGGGAAGCATTTGTTGGTTCACCCAGTCGCGTATTTTTTCGTTGTTTCCTGTGAGCCCTGACTGGGATCGAACCTGCAACCATGTTGTATCAGGACGACACTCTTAACCGGCTAAGTCCTTAGCTCCCATTTTATAGATGAAGCACCTGAGGCCTGGCGGGTCCCACTGGGGCTTTAAGGGGTACTCTCACCTATTCTGGTAGGCCTCCCCTCTCTCTCAACATTCCATACTCAGTCCACGTCCAGTAAGGACCCTTAAGGGGTTCCCCTGGTGCCCCTGCCTCCCCTCACAGCAGGGCTGGAAGACAGCCTCGTCTGGGGCACTGGCTGAGTGCACAGCCGGTACCTCCGCATGGTGCATTATTGATGGTCCTTCTAATTGTGCGTTTCCCAAAGTCTACAGGCCTTTGATGAAAAATTCATGGCACACCCGAGGATGGGAGCACATTCAATCGATTGCCAGCCCAGCGTGTGCAGGAGCACTGGGCCTCTCTCTCTGAGAGGTGGCTAAAGGCTGAGCTGGGAGGGGACACCAGTCTGGCTTTGCCTTTATCCCAAGCTTTTGGCCCAGGGTCTTGGAACAGGAGGGGCACACACAGCAGAGGACAGAGCTATGCTTCCTGTGGAGAGTGCAGAGGGGCAAGATCAAGAAAGGCTACCATCTGGGAAGCTGTCTGGATGGCTGGAGCTGTCCAGAGAGGATGTCTATCTCTATCACAAGCCTAACTTCCTTTTCCCTAAAGCACTGTTAGACCCTCCAGCCCCCCACCACCACCCCCCGTGAGTCACACGGAGGAGGGAGTGACATTTTCAGAGCCACTCAAGTGTCAGGCACTCTGCTTGGAGCTTCAGACCCACAACCCCAATCAAACCCTTCCCACAGCTCCAGGAGCCAGGCTTGGCCTCGCCCTCCATATTATAAGAGCAGGAATCTGGGGCTCAGAAAGGCCAGTGACTGGCCTGTCCAAAGCCACAGCAACAGTTAGCAAGAGTGCAGGGACTCAAACCCAGTACAGAACAAACTCAAGGCCCACCTCGTGTCCACTGCAGCCAGCCAGCTCTTATGTGAACCACAGAACACTGTGGGGCTTGTCCTCTCTGGCTGCCCCGCCCTGTCCCTAGCATAAAAGGAAGAAAGCCCAGTAAGAAATAGCGAACTCTCTAGGGTCTCAAAGTGATTTAAGCAAAACAGTAGGGCTGCAAATGAAAAAAGTAAGGGGTCCTCTGCAACTCTGACAGGGGCCAGAACCCCCTCCACCCTGGCAGAGCCCTGAGCTAGCACCCAATAGCCAGGGGTAGAGGGTGCCTTAGAGGTGGAGCTTTTGAAATAGGGTGAGCTATCTGTCCTGGACTGTGCAGTCAGGGATTACTCTTGTGCCGCTAGTGACCTCTAACATCCATCCACCCGTTCACTAAGCAGGTGCATGACTATTAATGAGTCCCAGCTCTGCATGGGCACCTTGCTCAGTGCAGATGGTAACACCTATCAGTCAAGGCTTTGGGGCCAGGTATGCCTGGGACAGACAGGCTGGACCCAACCCAGGTGGAGAAAGGGTAGATAGACCCATCTATGCCCTAAGAGGGGGGTCTCTGCAACTGAGGCCCAGGGACAGTTGAACCAGACGGCTCACCTTAGTGACCTGAGCCGTTTCTAGGTGGGGACTGCTATGTTTGGGTTTGTTTTCCCTTTGCTTCCCAGGGAGTTCCTTTTTAAAACATCCACCCATGTCTCTGCTGAACTAAAAGGAAAGGAATTTGTCCAGAGGATCAGAAAAGCAGAGATGGGAAGACCCAGGGGCAGGCATGGGGCCCTGAGCCACACTGTACCGCACAGGGGGAGCCAGGCTGCTGCAGGGCCTTTAATGGGGGGGAAGGGGGAAGGATCAGAGAGAGGGTCAGAATTAAGGGTTGACTGAAGGGAAGGGAGAACCACAGGGGGAGGGGTGACCAATAGGCAGAGAAGGTAAAAATGGAGGGGGCACTGAGGGGAGACTGAAGTATAGGGCACGGGAAGAAAGGTGCTGACTAGGGCTGAGGGCACAGAAGGCCATAGCCCTTCAAGGCGTAACCTCCTTCCTGGATTCCTGGCCCCACAGCGCTCCCTGTCCTTGCATCTCCTCTCGTTTCTTGGCCAAGAAATAACTCTAGCCTGATTTCAGCCATCCTACCTAGATAGCCCCAATCCTGGAACCAAGGGGAAGTGGCCCAATGGACCTGCCTGCTTCCAGCTGAGGGCTAGGCTCTGTCACCAGGCAAGCACTTATTGTAGCAACAGTCCCTGGGGACCCATGCTGGGGAACAGGGCCACTAGCAAGAAAGATGAGGGAGTCAGGTTCCCCATCCCCTCCAGCCCCCACGGCTGCCCGAGGCCTCCTGGACAGCCACTCTGTAAGTCTGCCCCTATACTCACCAGTTCTGGAAGGAAGGGTTGACTAACCTAGCAGAGAGGTGTGTTTGGGTGTGTTGCCTGGAAACCAGTAGAGGTGTTCCCAGAGTGAGGTTAGGGAAGGACCGGAAGGTCAGGCCCACACACATTGGCCCCATATGCCCATGGTAACAGGAACTTTATCTGGAGCCTCCAGCCCCTGCCCAGGCCCCCTGAGCCCAGGAACCCAGAAGGGAAGAGGGAAGGGCTTCTTTGAAAATCCCTTAAAGCAGGGGTCCCCAAACTTTTTACACAGGGGCCAGTTCACTGTCCCTCAGACCGTTGGAGGGCCGCCACATACAGTGCTCCTCTAACTGACCACCAATGAAAGAGGTGCCCCTTCCGGAAGTGCTGCAGGGGCTGGATAAATGGCCTCAGGGGGCCGCATGTGGCCCGCAGGCCATAGTTTGGGGACACCTGCCTTAAAGTGACCATGGTCTCCTGCTAATCCAGGCCCTGGCTCTTGGGTCTTGGAGGTCCAGCCACTACCCTAGAAAGTGGCTGCGGCCAGGCTAGGCTGGGGAGCAGGCCCAGAAGTCTTGTCCACAGTCTACAGAGCTCACACAGGGCTGAGAGGGACAGGGGAAGGCAGATGGGAACATTCAGGGGAATGTGCTTCTAACTCAGACACTGGGGCTGGCGGTGCCTGGCTTAGTGATGGCAGCCTTCTCATCTAGGCCCCAGGGCAAAGCACTTGCTTTTTCCGTAGTGGCAGGAAGTCCATAGTATACATCTCAACAGGGTCAGCTTCCCAGCTTGCAGACGAGGCAGAGTGGGCCAGGGCCTTGCTTGAGGTCGTAGAGCACATGTAGACAGGATTAGGGTTAGAACCCAAGGTTCTAGACACCAGCCAGGGCTCTCCCTGCACCCCACAAGGGACAGTCAGAGCAACAAAGCTCTAACCAGGGGGGTTCTGGCAGGAGGTGACTAGTGGGGGGAAGTTTCTTTAGGAGAGAGTAAGCAGGGCCTGTGAGGCCAGGGCTGGGGTCTGTCTCCTCACCAGTGCCTTGAGTGCCTAGCCCTATACTTCCCTGGGCTGAAGGCAAGCGCTAGCTCCAAGTTGAATCTAGGAGAGGCAGTATCCCAAGCCACACACCTGAGGAGGAGTGACATGATGGCTGGGCTTGTGGTAGCACAGGGGGCCTTCTTGGAGGAGGAGGACTCAGAGTGGAGACTTGAAGGTAGAACAGGGTTCTGGGAGGCCTGAAAGGGGAACAGAATGTAGCAAGAAAGATCATCTTTCAGGAAACCCCTCCCCCAAGCCAGCCCCACCCCCAGCCCCATTGTCCAGGCACAGCCCAATTAGCAGTCCTAGCTCCTGCAGGGGCCAATTAGCCAGGGGCTGGGGTCAGTGGCCAAGGTCTCACCACCCCTTGGAGCTTCTTCACACTCACCCTGCTAAGCACAAAAGCTTTCTCTGCCCCATCCTGGCTGCAGCAGGAAGGAAAAGAAAAGACAGCAGAGAGGGAAATCCACTCCCTTTGTTTCTTCCCTACAACCTTAGGCTAAACAAAGAAGCAACTGCCTCGCCTCAGGGAGCCCATTTTAAACAGCAATTTGCACAGATTTGTTTGTGGTTGGGAGGCTCAGGGGACCTTGGAGGGGACCCTGGAGTGGGGATCTGGGGTGAGCAGGCCTGGCTCTAGGACTTCTGCAGCTCTGGACCGACCCCTAGGACAGAAGCAGAGCACCTGGGCTCGGTCCCAGAGCAGTGGCAGGTGGAGGACTGGTCCTGCAATCAGACCTCGTCCAGGCTCCCACCCCCACGACCAAGGCCCAGCCATGGAGACCACCCTGTCCTGTCCTGCTGCCTGACCTCCCGAAGGTCCGCCCTGGGCCTCCTGTCCTCATTGGAAATGGTGCTCCCAGGCCACCCTGGTCTGCTTTCTGGTGGAGAAAGACACACACACACAGAGAATGAATGAATGAATGGAGGAAAGGAGGTTGTTCTCATGCCTGCAAGATTCCAGCTTCATACTGCCCCAGCAAGACAGAAGGGCCCGTGGGCTGTGGCTAAGGGTGGATACAGGGGTGTCAGCCTGGGTGCACCAGGAAGCAGGGGCTGCTCATCCAAGGTGAGCCCTGCCTGCGGGAAGTAGCGTTCTCCTTCAGCAGAACCTCCGCCCGACCTCTGTCCTCTCCCAGCTGCCCTGAGATAGCCCCCACCCCCAGCACTGAGCTGTGGAAGCCAGCACCGATTTGCAGGAACTGAATGTTCTCATTTTAAAAGAAATGTGGTTAATTCCCATTACTGGTATTAAATAACTTGGATTAGCAGGGAGGGGCTTCTGGGGCATCCTGAGGGGCCTGCAGGAGTTGAGTCAGATGAAGGCGAATAAAGCAGGAGCAGGGTCCTCTGCTGCCAGTCGGGGGGGGGGGGGTCTACAGAGGGAAGGAAGGCCTTTCCTCACTGTCAGGACCCCTGGGAGTTCTAGGGAGAGGGAATGCTGGACCAGGGTTGGCTAGGGATGGCTTCTTGGCAGCCAGAAGTGAGGCTTTGTAGACAGAAGGAGTCTGGGTCTGGCTCGTGAGAAGTGACCAAGAGCTCATCTGAAATGGGGGTCTAGTGCTGGGACAGACTACCTTGTTATTCAGAGTTGAAAGTTCATCATGAAGGCATGTGGGAGCCCCTGAATAAGGTCTGAGAGGCCAAAAAGAAATGTCCCAGTTATCTACTGCTGCATAACAAACCATCTCCAAATTTTGTGACTTAGGGGAATCACATTGCATTTACTCTCCTAGTCCACAGCTCTGAGGATCAGGAGCTCGGCCAAGGCACCTTGGGAAAGTCTGGCAGGTCCTCAGCTGAGCAGACGTGCAGTGCAGTGGTTGGAGCAGTTGGGGCTGGATGAACATGGCTGTTTCTCACACTGTCACCATGGGCTTCCTCACAAATGGTGTATGTGATCAGGGCAGGGAGGCTTCCTCCCTGGGGGAACAGCAAGTGCCCCAGAAGGAAAGATGGCAGGGAGGCTTCTGATGACCGAGCCTCAGGAGCCCCAGTGTTGGTCAAATAAGTTTGTAAATATGATATATATGTTTGCTCGCTTGTGACTTATATTGGGTGTGGGGGACAGGCTATAAGCAGGGCAGGTCGTTGTAGCCTAAGGTTTGGTTTTAGGACTAAGCTTTTCCCCACACCCTTGACTGATTGTATGATCTGGGTGGTGCACTCTCATGAGGAATCCAATTATGCCTTGGATAAGTGATTTTGTATCAGAGACTTCCTTGTTTGTATATTGGATTAAGGGATTTTGGTTTTCTACACTATAAAGTGGGACAGACCAGGAGCTTGCTCACTCAGTTCCTGCTATCACGATTGCAGGGGCTTCCCTGATCCCTTGCCCTTCATGGGAAAAGCTGGTTTTCTGCTTTTCCCTTGTCTTCTTTTGTGGTTTGCCTGTCTTGGTGAGACACCAATAAATAGGATGGCCCACCATCCTCCGACTCCGCCGTTTCTCTACCATCTGCCCGAATCCAATGGGAACCTGCATGGGCCAGGCAGCTGCTTTGATAGTGACAGCCATGGCTCCTGGCCTTACACCCAGATTGTCACAATACTGCATTCTGCAAGTCTCCGAGGCCACCCTGTTACAGGGAGCAGGAGCTGGAGCACTCAGCAAGAGGAGGGGCCCAGCATTATAGGCCATCCGTCATCTCTCAGGGAGGAAGGCCGGGTTTGGAGACAGCACAGAGAAAGCCCAACCATGCGGAGAGCAGAGCAGCAGGAGGCCCACTCCAAGGAGAAGGCTGCAGGTATCAGACCAGTTATCCAGGAACTATGGGAGGGGGCTGCCCACCCTGGTACCTTGGCACTGCCTCCCTTCCTCCAGGGACACTCGCTGTTCTGCCAGGAAGGAAGCGTCCCTGCCCTACAAGGCTCACCATGTGTGAGGAAGCCCATGGACAATGCCCCCTGCGCAGAGGAAATTCTTGGGGGAGAATAGATACAAGACATTATTAGCCAGTCTCTCAGGAGCAGAGGGATGACCTGAGTAGAGCTGGCCCCTCTTTGGTTGAGAGACACCCGGAAACAGCCCTACCAGGCCCAGTGGGGCAGGAATCTTTCTATCCATGATTCAGAAAGGCAGCCCCTCTGGGCCCTAAAGCACCTCATAGCTGGAAGGGTATTGGATAGGCCTGAAGCTGTGTGTACCTTCCCTCCCCCAGCAGACACTGTGCCTGGGAAAAGTAGCCCCAGTCCCTGGTACAAGAAGGACAAGGGTAGGATAGCATCGTAGCCGGTCCCCATGGAGACCATGGCTCTGTGCCCCCCCCCCAGGTTGTCTGTGTGGGTTCCCTGGTAGCACATGCCTTCACCATCAGCCAGAGGGACCCAAGCAGAACTGTGGCTCTGCCCCTGGCAGTGGGGCAGCCTTGAGCTGAGGCCCAGAGCAGCCCTTCCTGCTCTGGGCCTCAGTTCCCTCCTCAGAAAACAAGGAATGAAAAGACCTCCCTTGCAAACCCATTGCTTGGATTAGAGACAATGTGTACAGGGTCTGACCAGTCATGGGCATTCAACAAAGGGAGCTTATGTCATTAGGCCCCAGGACCCCTACAGGCCCTACCTGGGCTGAGTGTCCACACTATATCTTCCTAGATGGGTTGAAGAATCTCGTCTCATTTGCAAAGATTTAGGCTTTGGGGTGTGGGTGTGTGTGTGTGTGTGTGTGTGTGTGTGTGTGTGTTGTCTTTGCACACAAAGGGAAGCCTCAGGTGTCCGCTGCTGTACAGGTGTTATTGCAGATAAGATCACCTAAGTGCTTTGAGATAGCTCTTGTCCCAAGCCTTTCCCCTCCCCACTCAGCCCCATAATTTGCCCTGGTGCTAGTTCATGACAGAGGCCCCAACTGAAGTTCAGGATTTGCCTTGTGACCTCAAACAAGTCATTGCACCTATCTGGACTCCATAGGTGGTCCTCAGCAGAGGGCATCCATCAAAACCTCAGAGCTAGAAGTTTGGGGACAGGAGGTGTGGAAAGGCAGGCTGGATCATCTGGAGGGGACACATGTTTACAAGGCTAGACAACAAGACAGTCCCCTATGTATGCCCAATCTCACCTCTATCATGAGCTGTGAGGCCCCTAAGGCTGGCCTCACTCCCACTACAGGCTGAAACTGGAACATGTGTGAGAGGCGGCTGCCCTCTGTCGGCTGTAAAGTCAAACTACAGGGCAGGTAGCCCAGGCCTTCTCGTCCGGGGAACCAGAGGTTGGATGGCCACCCAGCATAGGGCAAAGAAGGAAGGATGTGCACAAGCCCAGCAAACCCTCTGCCCTTGCTCAGCTTTGCTGCCCACATACTGCACCCACCCCACCCCCTCTAAAGCCCTGCCATCCACCTGCCTCTTATACAGACACCTGCCTTCACCTTCCTTCTCAGAGTGAAGCCCCTCCCCTACACCAGACCCCTCCCTGCTAGTCTCCATATTCTCCAGGAAATCCTTTCTCCACCACCATCCTCCATCTCCTCCTCTGTCTTGTGTCCCCAGTTACCTCTCTCTATTCACGACCTCACTGTCCCCTCAGTCCTCTCTCTCCTGTGCCCTGGCATCCAGAGCACTGGCCAAAGTCACCAGCGGCCACCTTCTCGAGATCACACCCAAAGGTTCCCTCTGAAGATTTGGAAGCTAGTAAATCTTCTCTCCTTTTTCTTTTTTAATTTCTTTAAAAAAATTTTTTTTCGGCCCTGGCCGGTTGGCTCAGTGGTAGAGCATCGGCCTGGCGTGCGGAAGTCCCTGGTTCGATTCCCGGCCAGGGCACACAGGAGAGGTGCCCACCTGCTTCTCCACCCTTCCCCCTCTCCTTCTTCTCTGTCTCTCTCTTCCCCTCCCGCAGCCGAGGCTCCATTAGAGCAAAGATGGCCCGTGCGCTGGGGATGGCTCCTTGGCCTCTGCCCCAGGCGCTAGAGTGGCTCTGGTCGCAACAGAGCGACGCCCCGGATGGGCAGAGCATCGCCCCCTGGTGTGCATGCCGGGTGGATCCCGGTCGGGCGCATGCAGAAGTCTGTCTGACTGCCTCCCCGTTTCCAGCTACAGAAAAATACAAAAAAAAAAAAATTTTTTTTTTCAATTACAGTGAACATACAATATTATATTATGTACAGGTGTACAAAATAGTGATTAGACATTTATACAATTTACAAAGTGATAGCCCCAATAAATTTAGCCCCATCTGACACCATATTTATTACAATATTACTAATATTATTGACTAAATTCCTTATAATGTTCATATCCCAGTAACTGGCAGTTTGTACTTCTTATTACTTTAACCTTTTCACCTAGCCCCTTATTTCCCACCCACCTGGCAACCACCAATTCTCTGTATTCTGAGTTTATTCCTAGGTACTTTATTTTTTTGGGTTGCAAAGGTGAAGGGGATTGCTTCCTTAATTTCTCTTTCTGACAGTTCATTGTTAGTGTATAAAAATGCCTCTGATATCTGAGTATCTGTTTTGTTTGTTCATTTATTTTTATTTGTAGGCTCCACATATAAGTGAAGTTATATGGCACTTGTCTTTCTCTGTCTGACATTTTTTTTCTGGTTTTTGTTTTGTTTTGTTTTTTTGTCTGATTTATTTAGCATAATACCTTCTAGGTTCATTCACATTGTCGCAAATGACAAGATTTTGTTCTTTTTATAGCTGAGTAATAGTCCATTGTGTGTCTATACCAAATCTTCACTATCCATTGTTTATCACTTAGATTGCTTCCATTTATTGGCTATTGTAAATAATGTTTCAATGAACATGGAGGGGGGTTGTGGATATATCTTTTTAAATTAATGTTTTGGATTTCTTTTTTTTTTTTACTTTTTTATTAATTTTAATGGGGTGACATTGATAAATCAGGATACATATGTTCAGAAAAACATCTTCAGGTTACTTTGACATTTGATTATGCTGCATTCCCATCACCCAAAGTCTAATTGTCTTCTGTCACCTTCTAATTGGTTTTCTTTGTGCCCCTCCCCTCCCCGAACCCCATTCCTCTCCGCCCACCCACCCCGTAACCCCCACACTCTTGTTCATGTCTCTGAGTCTCACTTTTATGTCCCACCTATGTATGGAATCATATAGTTCTTAGTTTTTTTTCTGATTTACTTATTTTGCTCAGTATAATGTTATCAAGGTCCATCCATGTTGTTGTAAATGATCCAATGTCATCATTTCTTATGGCTGAGTAGTATTCCATAGTATATATGTACCAAAGCTCTTTAATCCACTCATCCACTGACGGACACTTGGGCTGTTTCCAGATCTTCGCTATTGTGAACAATGCTGTCATAAACATGGGGGTGCATTTCTTCTTTTGAAACAGTGCTATGGAGTTCTTGGGGTATATTCCTAACAGTGGGACAGCTGGGTCAAAAGGCAGTTTGATTTTTAATTTTTTGAGGAAACTCCATACTGTTTTCCACAGTGGCTGCACCAGTCTACATTCCCACCAGCAGTGCAGGAGGGTTCCCTTTTCTCCACATTCTGTGTTGTTTTGTTGATGAGCGCCATTCTGACTGGTGTGAGATGAGATCTCATTGTGGTTTTAATTTGCATTTCTCTAATGATTCGTGATGTTGAGCATTTTTTCATATGTCTATTGGCCATCTGTATGTCCTCTTTGGAGAAGTGTCTATTCATTTCTTTCGCCCATTTTTTGATTGGATTGTTTGTCTTCCTGGTGTTGAGTTTTACAAGCTCTTTATAAATTTTGGTTATTAATCCCTTATCAGACGTATTGTCAAATATATTCTCCCATTGGGTAGTTTGTCTTTTTATTCTGTTCTTATTGTCTTTAGCTGTGCAAAAGCTTTTTAGTTTGATATAGTCCCATTTGTTTATCCTGTCTTTTATTTCACTTGCCCGTGAAGATAAATCGGCAAATACATTGCTGTGAGAGATGTCAGAGAGCTTACTGCCTATGTTTTCTTCTAAGATGCTTATGGTTTTACGGCTTACATTTAAGTCTTTTATCCATTTTGAGTTTATTTTTTTATTTTTTTAATTAATTAATTAATTTATTTTTTACAGAGACAGAGAGTGAGTCAGAGAGAGGGATAGACAGGGACAGACAGACAGGAACAGAGAGAGATGAGAAGCATCAATCATTAGTTTTTCATTGCACGTTGCAACACCTTAGTTGTTCATTGATTGCTTTCTTACATGTGCCTTGACCACGGGCTTCAGCAGACCAAGCAACCCCTTGCTGGAGCCAGCGACCTTGGGTCCAAGCTGGTGAGCCTCACTCAAACCAGATGAGCCCGCACTCAAGCTGGCGACCTCGGGGTCTTGAACCTGGGTCCTTCCACATCCCAGTCCGACGCTCTATCCACTACGCCACCACCAGGTCAGGCCATTTTGGGTTTATTTTTGTGAATGGTATAAGTTGGTGGTCTAGTTTCATTTTTTTGCATGTAGCTGTCCAATTTTCCCAACACTATTTGTTGAAGAGGCTGTCTTTACTTTAATGTATGCTCTTACCTCCTTTGTCAAACATCAGTTGTCCATAAAAGTGTGGGTTTATTTCTGGGTTCTTAGTTCTGTTCCATTGATCTATATGCCTGTTCTTACGCCAGTACCAGGCTGTTTTGAGTACAATGGCCTTGTAATATAACTTGATATCCGGAAGTGTGATACTTCCCACTTTATTCTTCCTTTTCAAGATTGCTGAGGCTATTCGTGTTCTCTTTTGGTTCCATATAAATTTTTGGAATACGTGTTCTATATCTTGGTATATCATTGGTATTTTAATCAGTATTGCATTGAATTTATAAATTGCTTTGGGTAATATAGACATTTTAATGTTTATTCTTCCTAACCATGAGCATGGTATATGCTTCCACTTGTTTGTATCTTCCCTGATTTCTTTTATCAATGTTTTATAATTTTCCGAGTACAAGTCTTTAATCTCCATGATTAAATTTATTCCTAGGTACTTTATTTTTTGGGGTTGCAAAGGTGAAAGGGATTGCTTCCTTAATTTCTCTTTCTGACAGTTCATTGTTAGTGTATAAAAATGCCTCTGATATCTGAGTATTAATTTTATATCCTGCCACCTTGCTGAATTCATTTATCAAGTCCAGTAGTTTTTTGACTGAGACTTTAGGGTTTTCTATATACAATATCATATCATCTGCAAATAATGATAGTTTTACTTCTTCTTTTCCAATTTGGATACCTTTTATTTCTTTTTCTTGTCTGATTGCTATGGCTAGGACTTCCAGAACTATGTTTAATAAGAGTGGTAAAAGGGGGCACCTCTGCCTTGCTCCTGATCTTAAGGGGATTGCTTTTAATTTTTGCCCATTGAGTATGATGTTGGCTGTGGGTTTGTCATAGATGGCCTTTATCATGTTGAGGTATGTTCCCTGTATTCCCACTTTGCTGAGAGTTTTGATCATGAATGGGTGCTGGATTTTTCAAATGCTTTTTCTGCATCTATTGACATTATCATGTGGTTTTTCTCCTTCCTTTTGTTTATGTGATGAATCACATTGATTGATTTGCGAATATTGTACCAGCCTTGCCTCCCAAGAATAAATCTCACTTGATCATGGTGTATGATTTTCTTCATATATTGCTGGATCTGGTTTGCTAATATTTTGTGAGGATTTTAGCATCTAAATTCATCAGGGATATTGGCCTATAATTTTCTTTCTTTGTGTTGTCTTTGCCTGGTTTTGGAATCAGAATTATGCTCGCCTCATAAAAGGAACTTGGAAGTCTTCCTTCCTCTTGAATTTTTTGAAATAGCTTGAAAAGGATAGGAATTAGTTCTTCTTTGAATATTGATAGAATTCACTTGTGAAGCCATCAGGTCCAAGACTTTTCTTTTTGGGGAGTTTTTTGATAACTGTTTCAATCTCATTTGTTGTAATCGGTCTGTTTAGGTTTTCTGATTCTTCCAGATTAATTTTTGAAAGATTATATGTTTCAAGGAATTTGTCCATTTCATCTAGGTTGTCTAGTTTTTTGGCATACAGTTCTTCATAGTGTTTTCTTACAATATTTTGTATTTCTGTTGTGTCAGTTGTTATTTCTCCACTCTCATTTCTAATTTTATTTATTTGAGTCCTCTCTCTTTTTTTCTTGGTGAGTCTGGTTAAAGGTTCATCGATCTTGTTTACCTTTTCAAAGAACCAGCTCCTGGTTTCATTGACCCTCTGTATTGTTTCTTTAGCCTCTATGGCATTTATTTCCGCTCTGATCTTTATTATTTCCTTCCTTCTACTACCTTTGGGCTTTACTTGCTGTTCTTTTTCTAGTTCTTTTAGATACAGGGTCAAGTTGCTTATCTCAGCTTTTTCTAGCTTCTTAAGATATGCCTGTAATGCTATGAACTTCCCTCTCAGGACTGCTTTTCCTGTGTTCCATAAATTTTGAGTTGATGTATGCTCATTATCATTCGTTTCTAGGAATTTTTTTATTTCTTCTTTGACCTCATTGTTAACCTATTTGTTATTTAATAACATGCTATTTAGTTTCCAAGTGTTTGAGTATTTTTCAGTTTTTCTGTTGTGGTTGATTTCTAGTTTCATGCCATTGTGATCAGAGAAAGTGCTCGATATGATTTCAATCTTCTTGAACTCGTTGAGACCACTTTTGTGCCCTAACATGTGGTCTATCCTAGAGAATGTACCATGAGCTCTTGAAAATAATGTATATTCTGCTGCTTTAGGGTGAAAGGTTCTGAAGATATTTATTAGATCGAGTTGATCTAGTATGTCCTTTAAGTCTGCTGTTTCTTTGTTAATTTTCTTTCTTGAGGATCTATCTAGTGATGTAAGTGGGGTATTGAAATCCCCTACTATTATAGTGTTGCTGTTGATCTCACCCTTTAAATCCATCAAAGTCTGCTTTATATATTTAGGTGCTCCTATATTAGGTGTGTAGATATTTATAACGGTTATATCTTCCTGTTGGATTGCTCCCTTTATCATTATGTAGTGGCCTTCTTTATCTCTTACTATAGCTTTTGTTTTAAAGTCCATTTTGTCTGATATAAGTATTGCTACCCCAGCTTTTTTTTCATTTCCATTTGTGTGAAATATTTTTTCCATCCTTTTATCTTCAGTCTATGCACATCTTTTGTTTTAAGGTGTGTCTCTTGTAGACAGCATATGTATGGGTCCTATTTTCTTATCCACACAGCTACCCTATGTCTTTTGATTGGATCATTTAATCCATTTACATTTAAGGTTATTATTGATATGTAGTTGTTTATTGCCATTTTATTCTTTAAAACTGTATTCCTCTTTTGCTATATTCTTTTTCCCCTTTGATCTGTTTACAACAGGCCCCTTAGCATTTCTTGCAGCATTAATTTGGTTGTAGTGAATTCCTTGAGTTTTTTGTTGTTGTTGTTTTTTGTCTGTAAAGCTTTTTATTTCTCCTTCAATTTTAAACGATAGCCTTGCCTGATAAAGTAGTCTTGGTTGTAGGCTCTTGTTTTGCATTACTTTGAATATTTCTTGCCATTCCCTTCTGGCCTCAAGTGTTTCTGTTGAGAAGTCGGAAATCTTATGGCAGCTTCTTTGTAGGTGATAGCCTTTTTTTCTCTAGCAGCTTTTAATATTTTCTCTTTATCACTTAGCTTTGGTATTTTAATTATGATGTGTCTTGGTGTAGATTTCTTTGGGTTTCTCTTTAATGGAGTTCTCTGTGCTTCTTGAACTTGTGAGATGTTTTCCTCCCTTAATTTAGGGCAGTTTTTAGCTATGATATGTTTGAACAAAGTCTCTATCCCTTGCTCTTTCTCTTCTTCTTCAGAAACCCCTATGATGTGGTTGTTATTTCTCTTCATGTTGTCACAGAGCTCTCTTAGAGTTTCCTCAGACTTTTTGAGTCTCTTTTCTTTTTTGTGCTCTGCTTCCATGCCTTCATTTATCTTGTCCTCTAACTCGCTGATTTGATTCTCAGCTTTATCCATTCTGCTTTTAATTCTTCCATTGTGTTCTTCATTTCTGATATTGTATTTGTAATTTCTGACTGACTCTTTTTTATTATTTCAATGTCCTTTTTTATATTTGCTATCTCTTTATTTAGGTATTCATAATGACCATCTATTGTTGTTCTAAGATCTTTGAGCATCCTAACAATCATTATTTTAAACTCTGCATCTGGTAATTTGGTTATATCTGACTCATTCAGGTCCTTTTCTGGGGATTTCTCTTGATTTATTTGTGTTGCATTTCTCTGCCTTCTCATTTTGTCTCTGTAAAAGAAGGTTTTGGCCACTGGAGTCCACTGAGTGTAGCCTCTGTGTTCCCTAGGTGTGGTCTGTCTGCAACCCACCACCCCCTCTGCTGCTGCTGCTTAGGGCATTCAGGTATGGGGTTGCCGGTGCCAGCCCACTGGGGCTGTTGTGGTTTCCGTCTTTCCTTCATGGTAGGGGCTGTAATCACGTGCTTGGGTGCACAAGCCTCATTGGCCTCGGCCTTCGCCCTGCCCCCACAAGTGGGGTTATGCAATGCGCTGGCCACAAGCCTCAACCCTGAGGGCAGGACTGAGCACCTTAGCTCAGCTGCGGGTCTCTGCCTGATTCCGGGCTTTCACCCTGCCCCTGCAGGAGGAGCCCTCTGGCAGGATGGCTGCGAGCCTTGGCTCCATGGGCGGGGCTGCGTGTCCATGCTCAATTGCGGGACTTCACCTGTTCTGGGCTTTCACTCTACCCCCATGGGAGGAGCCTGCTCGTGCAAGCCTCGGTTCCTACAGGCCCGGTGAGGCTGTGCTCCTGCGCCTTTACTCAAGGGCAGGTCTCTGCCCTTTCTGGGGCTCCTGCCCTTCCCCTACAGGCTGGATTGCAGGCGGCCTGCAGCTGGGCTTGACCACTTTCGAGCGTCCCCTCCTCCCTAGCCAGGCAAGACTGAGCTCACACCTGGGCCTCAGTGGTGTCCACCCAGCTTCTGCCCTTGCAGACAGAACCGCGCTTCTGTGTCCCACCCTCGGGCAAGCCCTCAGCCGTGTAGGTGGTGGCGCTGCAGCTCAGACCCTAAGACTCACTACTGTAGTCCCAAAAGCTCCCTCCTTCTAAATGACTCTGCTCTAAGTACCGTGGGAGAGTTTGTTTGGCTGGTGTCCTGCTTCCCTTTGCTGTTATTGCTATTTCCAGGGGAAATATTCACTTCAGACTTGGGGAGTGACCCGTCCCAGGGGTTAGGATGGCTGTCCCTCAAAGTGTTTCTCTCTGTGCCTCCTAGATTACACTCTCTTCCTGCTACTTCAGTCATCTCCTCTCTCCCCATCCCCCGGAGTCCCAGGTGAGTGGTTGTGAGAGAGGTTTTCTGCGTGGTCTCTTTAAGAAGAATCCTGGGTCTGAGAAATCAGTCTCTTTCTCATAAACAGTATCCTGTCTTGTTTCCAGCTAAATGCTGTCCATATGCCTCATCTAGGCTCTGGGGCTGCAGGCTGGGGCTTTGTTCCTGGGACTCAGGACCCTCCCCTCTCTGCTAAACTCACTTCCTGCCACGTGAGTCTCTCCTGGCTGCCGTTTGCTCCAGGGAGCTGGCAGCCCTCTCCGTGTTTCCGCTTTTCCTACCAGTCTCAGTGTAGCTTCTTTAGTGTTTCTTGGTTGAAGAGTCCTCTTAGTTTAGTCCAAAGTTGGTTTTTCCAGATGATGGTTCTTAAAATTAATTTGTAATCCACTTTGGTTCTGGAAGGTGGAAGTTGGTACGTCCACCTACTCCATCGCCATCTTGTCTCCTCTCGTATTTCTTTGGATATATACCCAGAGGAGGATTTCTGAGTGTAATATAGTTCTATTTTTAATTTTTTGAGGAACTTTTATACTGCTTTCCACAGTGGCTGCACCAGTTTGCATTCCTACCAGCAGTGCAGGAGTGTCTCCTTTCTCCACATCCTTGCCAGCACTTGTTTGTTGATTTATTAATAGCCATCCTGACAAGTGTGATGTGGTATCTCATTGTGGTTCTAATTTGCATTTCCCTGCTGATTAGTGATGTTGGAGTATGTTTTCATTTCTACTGGCTATCTGAATGTCCTCTCTGAAGAAATGTTTATTAAGGTTCTCTGCCCATTTTTTAATCAGATCTTGTTTTGTTTTGTTTTTGGTGTTAAGTTGTATGAGTTCCTTTTATATGTTGGATATTAACCCCTTATCAGATGTATCATTGATGAATATCTTCTCTTGTTCAGTAGGTTGTCTTTTCATTTGGCTGATAGTTTCCTTTGCTGTGCAAAACCTTTTTCATTTGATGTAGTCTTATTTATTTTATTTTTTTGCTTGTTTGTTTCCCTTATCCAAGGAGACATATATTTAAAAAAAAAGAGCAATGTCAAAAAATTTACTGCCTGACCAGGCGGTGGTGCAAAGGATGGAACGTCGAACTGGGATGCGGAGGACCCAGGTTCTAGACCCCAACATCACCAGCTTGAGAGTGGGCTCATCTGGTTTGAGCAAAGCTCACCAGCTTGAACCCAAGGTCACTGGCTCAAGCAAGGGGTTACTCAGTCTGCTGTAGCCCCCTGGTCAAGGCACATATGAGAAAGCAATCAATGAACAACTAAGGTGGTGCAACAAAAAACTGATAATTGATGCTTCTCATCTCTCTTCGTTTCTGTCTGTCTGTCCCTATCTATCCCTCTCTCTGACTCTCTCTCTCTCTGTCTCTTTTTTAAAAATAATTACTGCCTATGTTTTTTTCTGGAAGTTTTATGGTTTCAGGTCTCACATTTAAATCTTTAATCCACTTTGAATTTATTCTTTTATATAGTGTAAGAAAGTTTCGTTTCTTTTTTGCATGTATCTGTCCAGTTTTCCCCATACCTTTTATTGAATAGACTGCCTTTACCCCATTGTATGTTCTTGCCTCCTTTGTCATATATTAATTGACCATATAGGTGTGCATTTATTTCTGGGCTCTCTGTTCTGTTTCATTGATCTATGTGTCTGTGTTTATGCCAGAACCATGCTGTTTTGATTACTATGGCCTTTTAGTATAGTTCAATATTAAATAGTATGATACTCCTCCTATCTTTGTTCTTCTTTCTCGAAATTGCTTTGGCTATTTGGGGTCTGTGGTACCAAATAAATTTTAGGATTATTTGTTCTAGTTCAGTAAAAATGCCATTGGCTCGGGGGGACACTAGAATCTATGTACACCCAATAAATTAAAATAAAAAATTTTTAAATGCCATTGGTGTTTGGATAACGATTTCATTGACTCTTTAGATTGCTTTGGGTGTGAACATTTCAGTGGAGTGCATTCTTCCTGTCCACAAGCATAGTATACATAGTATATGCGTCCATTAATTTGCACCTTTTTCAATTTCTTTCTTTAATGTCTTATAATTTTTCAAATACAGGTCTTTTAGCTCCTTAGCTAAATATATTCTTAGATATTTTATTCTTCTTGATGCAATTGTAAATAAGATTGTTTTCTTCATTTCTCGTTCTGACAGTTTGCTGAGGCAGGTCACTGGTGTGGAAAAGCCTCTGGAAGCAGCTTGGGCTGAGTGCACAAGTTGGGTGGGACAAGGTCTCAGGAAATCACCAGGGCAGAGTCAACAGTGCAAGGTTAATAGAGAGCTCAGATTTGGTGCCCACCTGCACCTGTGGGCTGGGAGGAGAAAATAGTTCGACAAAGGAACAATGGCCTCTGCTAGCACTTCCGTCCCTGGAGAGAGCTGCCCTGACCCCTGAAAACTTGCAGCAACTGAGTGTGTGAGCCAGTGAGTCCACACACAAGCCCTTCAAAAGGACTCTAGTACACCTGGGACTCCAGTAGCCCTGTGTCTCACTCAGCTTCTATCCCTGCTGGTTTCCACAGCCAGATACTGTGGAGACTCATCTTCCCAGCACTGGCGCTTCAGGTTGGAGAACCCACATGGAGCTGGGACCGATCTCTCCTCAGGAGGGACCTCTGCACCTCTTCATTCGCCACACCATGGGTGTGAGACCTGCCTGTTCCACAGCTCCACCCCTCCCACCAGTTTTGATGTGGCTTCTTCTTTATATCCTTAGATATAGGGGATTTGTTCAGCTAGTCTTAGGTGGTTCTCAAGGGTGGTTCTTTCTAATTCTGATGTGGTCACAGGAATATGAAGCAAAGCATTTACCTACTTTGCCATCAGGACTGGAAGTTAACCTCTTCTCTTTTTTTCCCCCAAAATCTTTTTAATTGTGAAATGGAATACACATGGAGAAAATGACATTGAACATAAAAATAAAACACAACCAAGTTATTATAAAACAAATGCCCATGAAACCACCACCTAGGTCAAGAAATAAAACATCACAGTGCCCAGAAGCCCCTCATAGCCCTCCTCTCCTAGATATGCCCCTCCCTCTCCCCCTTACTTCCTGTATGCACCTCCTCCACCCAAGACCCCAGATACTCCTCCTCTTGGTCCTCCCTCTCTGCCTTCTTGCTCTCCCTCCTACAGCTTCAGCCCTCCTCTCCATGCCCACTACTCTTCTCTAGCCAGATCCCATTATGTGTCTCCTGGCCCACTGCTGTTGGGCCACACCCCCCCCCCATTTATTCTCTGTGTTGAACAACCAGAGGAGCCTTGTCACATGCACTTCCCACCCCCTAGATTAGGTTCTTCAGTGGCTTAAAGGATAGTCCAAGCTCCTGACACTCACCTTCAAGACCCTCTTCTGTCTTCCCTGACACCTCTTCACCCCTACTCCTACCCCTCCTCCTGCACCCTGCTCTCCAGAAACCTGCTTGCTTTGTTCCTCATCACACATTCTCTTCCTGCCTTTGCCACAATGTCTCCTCTGCCCAGAGAGCCTTCTCCTTGTCTCAGGTAACACCTACTCATCTTCAAAGTGTCAGTTAGGTTATTACCTCCTCCAGGAAGCCTTCCTGGACACCAGGATGAGTTAAGAGCCTCCTCTGAACTCCCCCTGTCACAAGCACTTCTTACCATCTCTTCAATGTAGAGGTGAGACCACTATGAGCAGAGATAGTCTGGGCTCCTCTATGCTTGGTGGCCCCAGCTTGGCACAGATCTGGCACACAGTGATGCTCAGCAAGTGTGGCTGACTGAGTATTTACTGATCTACTTCCAGCCTAGGCTTTATAACTTGTCTTTGTGATCTTGGGTACACTGCTGAAAGCTGGGGTAATTT
This sequence comes from Saccopteryx leptura, assembly GCF_036850995.1. Classification (NCBI taxonomy): domain Eukaryota; kingdom Metazoa; phylum Chordata; class Mammalia; order Chiroptera; family Emballonuridae; genus Saccopteryx; species Saccopteryx leptura. The sequence continues at coordinate 127,925,339 of NC_089508.1, forward strand.
TGAGGTATCAGGATGTGAGGGAGGTTCAGTGGGCACTCTATGTCAGACAGGAGTAGAGTCAATGCCCCTGGAGGATACACTAGCCTCAAACAGGCTGGGAACTAGGGGGATTAGGGAGCAGGCGGAGGGGCAGAGGGGCAGGATCATAACAGGAATCTGAGACATGGTGTTGTCCTGTGTGTTCTCAAGGCTAGGCTGTGACGCAGACTGTGGCCCTGAGTGAGGAGCCCAGCCCAGACTGCTTGGATTAGTCAGGCTGTAGCCTCCCAGCCCAACTGGACTGCCCAAGGTTGCTGCTCAGCTGTGAGGAGGGAGGGCGGATCCACCAGGCTGCCACCTCTTGGGGCCTCATGAATAGATGGTACTGGTCAGGGTAAAGACCGAGGGAGATAAGCCAGGACCAAGGTCCCTCTCTATCTTCCTTGGGAGACCTCAGCTCAGAAAGCAGCCAGGCTGGGGGTGGCATGGGGACCTGGAGAAGGTCTATGGAGCTAATCTCCAAAGGGTGGAGTCCTGAAGAAGCCATAACCCTTCTGCTAGCAGGAGCCATCTGGCTAAGGAGAGAGAACACCACCTCCTCTGGGCCTCAGCTTTCTTTTTCTGTTAAGGCAGGGGATGGGGTGAATGTTAAGAACAGAGCTTTGGGCCCTGGCTGGTTGGCTCAGTGGTAGAGCGTCGGCCTGGCGTGCAGGGGTCCCGGGTTCGATTCCCGGCCAGGGCACACAGGAGAAGCGCCCATCTGCTTCTCCACCCCTCCCCCTCTCCTTCCTCTCTGTCTCTCTCTTCCCCTCCCGCAGCTGAGGCTCCATTGGAGCAAAGATGGTCCGGGCGCTGGGGATGGCTCCTTGGCCTCTGCCCCAGGCGCTAGAGTGGCTCTGGTCGCAACAGAGCGACGCCCTGGAGGGGCAGAGCATCGCCCCCTCGTGGGCAGAGCATCGCCCCTTGGTGGGCAGAGCATCGCCCCCTGGTGGGCGTGCCGGGTAGATCCTGGTCGGGCGCATGTGGGAGTCTGTCTGACTGTCTCTCCCCATTTCCAGCTTCAGAAAAGGAAAAAAAAAAAAGAAGAACAGAGCTTTGCTCACCCCTGGGAGTCCTGGAACGAAGTACCATGGGACCCTAGAAAGGATGAGCCCGGAATGGGAAGGTAGTGATCAGATTCATGGGGTAGGTGGAAGGGCTGGTAGCCCCTTCTCCTGGGACTTCCTCCATGCACGTATATACATGTGCACACACGTACTCTCACGTGCACACACTGTCGGCCCTCACGTGATTAAAAATTGCAGAGTGGCCCATGAACAGACAAGTTAAGTTGGGGGCTCCCTACAGATATTACAGCAGGAATGGAGGTGTGACGGGAGGACTGAGAGTGTGAGAGGGGAAGGGCTGTGCCGCTGTGCATGATGGGGGAAGCTTGTGAGAGGCCTTGCGCACCAGGTCTCAGACTCTGTGTCTGGTCCTGAGTTCAAGAGCTCACTTTGAACCACAGCCACAAAGGCCTTGGCTCTCCACCAGCACACACCTAGGCTAAGGCACCTGGATGGCACAGCATCCAGCAGCTTCCTCCTTGCCTGGGGCCCCTCTTCCTCCACCCTTAGCTTGGGCAGGGCCCACCTGAAGAAACTGTTGAGCCAGCAGTGGGACCAGGCTGACTCATTCAAATCTGCTGTTTTCACACTGTGCTGGGCCAGGTACAGGCAGGGACTGTGAGATGAGCTCCACATCCACCTCTTCTGGGCACATTTGGCTCCTTGAGGCGCAGACTGGGGAACCCCTTCTTCTATCCCTACCCCAAAGCAGCCTTGGCTTCGGGAGCAAAGGGCGGAATAGGGTCTCAAGACATCAGATGGTCAGTGGAACCTATGCTGGCCATCTCCTCCATCGGTGCCCCTTAATTGCCATAGACAGATTCAAAGTCAAGCCATTCTCCTTCCTTAACCAAGTGGTGCAAAGAACATGGGCTTTAGAGCAGATTCTGGGTTCCAGGGCTAGTTTCCCGTTTGCCAGCAGTGTGACCTCTCGTTGCTGAGCCGGTGTGTCTCAGGATGTTCCGAAGCATTGTACTAGCCTTCAACAAGGATCAGTACTTACATTGCTCACTCTGAGAAGGCCCTGCATGGAGGCATTGCTGAATCCTCCCAACCCCCAGGGTCAGGCTGGGAGAAGGCCTCCCGGGTGCAGGGGCTGTCTGTGGGGAACACCTGGGAACAAGGCCCCCAGGTGCATTCACAGCTCAGGGCTAAGAGGAGCTCATTGTCGCTGAGAGTTGGGAAGGTTCCCAGAGGAGGGTAGTAGCAGTGTGGAGACATTGTGTGCTTAACCAAACTTGAGCCAGGATTTTATTTATTTTTTTAATTCATTTGATGTTTTTAACTTGTTTATATGAAGTACAGCATACATGCAGACAGGTGCACAGAACATAAGTGTATTTGCCGTGATGAATTATCTCAAAGCACATAGTAAATGCTCAATGAAGGTCAAGAGGCACAGTGTTGCTGGCACCCCCCAATACTCCCTGGTGCCTCCAAATCACACCCTCACCTCCCCAAATGGATCTCATACCCTGACTTCTAACTTTATTGCTTGAATTTGTCTGGTTTTGAACCAAATCTGTATGGAATCATAGAGTAGGTATTTTGTGTCCGACTCCTTCTGTGCACTACATTTGAGAGAGTGCTCTGTGAGGTTTCACGTAGCGGACATTGGCTCATCTGTATTGCTGTGTAGGATTCCATTGTATGACCATCTCATCATGCTACCACAATGGCCATCTGTGTTGTCCAGTTTGAGGTTATTACAAATAAGGCCAGTAGCAATGTTCTCACACCTGCCTCTAGATGTATTCACGCTTAGGTGCTCTTTGGATATACACTCAGGAATACAGTTGCTAGATCATAGGTTCTGCATATGTTCAACTTTAAATAGTTTCCAGTATCCACGCCATTCTCCAAAGTGATGAATGAGGCAGCTAGGAGAAAGAGGAAGGGGTCTGGCTTGCTGATAAAGCAGCCACCGAACAGAAGGGGGGGGGGGATAAGCATGGCTACCTCCGGGTCTGCGCCAGCCACCACATGTGCCCACTCTGAGCCTCATAGTGCCCATGCCTATCCCATCTGAGGGACCAGAGGCTCAGATGGAAAGGGGCTCGTCTGAGCTCACTCAGTGGGTCAGTGGCCTCTCTTGGACCCTGATTAGGGCCTCACCACAAAGCTCAGTGTGTGTGTGGTATCTGGGTTGGCTCCTACTTCCTAGGGCTGTCTAAGAACACCAGATGGGCAAATCTAGGGGAGCCAACAGCAGGTGACAAGTGGTGTCTGATGACCCCCTGTCGCCAAGGAGCTCCTCCCCCAAGAAGCCCGGGTCCACCCTGCGGCAGGTTGGTGGTAGTGGCTGAGAGCCAGGCCATATCCACAGTCAGCGTGAACCATAGGTGGAAGCTGGGGGCTCTGCTTCCTGGGGACTTGGGACCCCAGCTGTTTTAGGAGCCCCACCCTCTATGTGCAAGTCCACAGCGTCAGTGGAGGCCAAGCAGCTAGTGCTTAGCAAACTCCTGCTGACTTTATTTCCTTCCTCCTCCCCCACCCCCAATAGACCACCCACCTCCTGCCCCTCAGTGGACCTTTCTGGCTTCAGGTCTTCTGCTGTTTAGATTTAAGGAACTCCCTTTTACAATACTTTTTTTAAATAACAAGGGGGAACTTTTTTTTTTCTTTTTAAAAATTGAGAAATTGTAATTTATTCCTACCTTGAAATTGGATACAACTTGCTTTTATCTTTTTTAAGATTTTATTTATTCATTATAGAAAGGGGAGAGAGAGAGAGAGAGAGAGAGAGAGAGAGAAAGGGGGGGAGGAGCAGGAAGCATCAACTCCCATATGTGCCTTGACCAGGCAAGCCCAGGGTTTTGAACCGGCAACCTCAGCATTTCCAGGTTGACGCTTTATCCACTGTGCCACCACAGGTCAGGCAACAAGGGGGAACTTTTGATTATAAAACAAACACATGTAATGTAGCAATTAGCTCTCCCATGTTTACATACCTAAGGTGAGACATGGATGTTTCTCCAGATTGAGATCACACTGGCAGTTCTTTCTGGTAACCTGCTGCATCACTTCTCAACATTTGCAATGATTCCCAGGATGGCACGGCACCAAGGGCTGATCCATGCCCCCTGGTGTGGATGTCAGACCTTGGCTCTATCGCTCAGCTTTGTGGCTGAGCGAGCCACTCGCCTCTCAAGGCCTTGGTTTCCTTGTTGGTAAAATGAGGATGATAGTACCAACCCTCATGGTGTGTTGTGAGGACTGAATGGGGGAGGCCCGGACACAGTGAAGCTCAACCAACAGCAGATATTAAGATTATTATTACTCTTAACCTGATGACAGAGCCTGGCGTCCTGGCCTCACCTCACACCCCAGATCTTGGAGCTGGATCCCAACCCAGAGTCCTTCTTTGGGTCTCCCAAGCCTACATTGTGTCCCTTCTTGACCCTTGAACTGGTTGGGGATGGGGGGAGGAGACTGGTACCTGGGGTCAGTCCCCAAGTAGCATTCAGTGGGGTTTCTGAGAGGTTTTCCCTGGGTTCTCGGTAACATGAAGAAAGAGAAGAATTAGAAATGGGGGACAAGAGCAAGGAGAAGGCAGAGAAGTGGCCCTGGAAACCCAGCTCCCGGTTCTTTTCGAGACTCCACCACTCAGTCTTCTGCCCTGGTGTCCTGAGCCCTGCGTCCCATCACTTGGCATCACAGGAAGAGACATGGCCACTAGCAGAGACCTTGAGCTCAACTTCTCTCCCACAGCCAAGAGGGGTACAGGCTCTGAGGAGGTGCTGAGACTTGGGGGAACTCTTATCATTGGATTCGGGATTGCCCACTGGCTCCCAGGTGTGGGTGCGGGTGTGGGCTGGAGGCTCTGCTCTGAGAGCTGCGATCCATAGGAGATGAACAACTATTGGCGGGTCACCCAGACGATGGCGGAGGACATCCTGTCGCTGCGGAAACAGGCCAGTGATCTGGAGGCAGAGAACCGCCTGCTGAGGAGCCACCTGACCCAGGAGGAGAGGGAGGAGGAGCAGGACAGCATTGACAAGACCAAGAAGCTGGGTGAGAGTGGATAGGCAACCAAGGGCATCTGGGTGCCCACCTGAGCCTCGGCTCTGACCTGCGGGGCAGGCTGGAGGGGAACCTTTCCCAGCCATGCCTGTTACTGGACCCTCTCCGTGGTGGGAAACAGAGAACCCAGTCCTGTCTCAAGCCCCAAGGCTGAGAGACCCCTGTCCTCACCCTCAGACTGTGCATAATATGAGCAAGAAGATGCCTTCTGCCTGAACCAACTCTCCCCCACCCCCACCCCCAGTGTCCATGAAGCAGAAATTGCTGCTGAGTGAGCTGGACATGAAGAAACTGAGGGACAAGGTGCAGCATCTGCAGAACGAATTGATCCGAGTGAGCTGGGGCTTGGGGCTGGGGCAGAGCGCATGGGGAGTAAGTGGGAGGCTTCAGAGGGGCATCTGGAAGCAGAGGGAGAAGGGCCTAAAGGGAGAGGCATGTGCAAGACTCCGTAGAGGGGTGTGAGATGAGTGCTCTAGGCCAAGGGTAACACCCAGGCCCCCCTCTCTCCTCCCAGAAGAATGACCGAGAGAAGGAGCTGCTGCTCCTCCTGTCCCAGGCGCAGCAGCCGCGGGCTGCCCTGCTGAAACAGCACCAGGACAAGCTGCAGAAGATGAAGGCACTGGAGGAGACTGTGTGGCACCAGGAGAAGGCAAACTCAAGGGTCAGACCTGCCTGGCCGGCTGTAGGGGACCGGGTGGGGCCCTCAGGCCAGCCCAGCCTCTGCCCTCTGCTTCCCCCCACATACACAGGTGATTGAGAGGATGGAGCAGGTACTGGGGCACAAGCTTCAGGAGAGGAAGGAGCCCCTGCCCACCCCACTGCAGGGTAAGCCCAGTGTGGATGAGTCTGCTCCCTGGGTGTCACTCAGCCCCTGGAGTTCCTGCCTTCCCAAGTTCCCCAAGTCCAGGAACACCTGCCTTTACTCACAGGTGTCTGCACTACCCGCTCCTCCCAGGGAGGCCGCAGGACACAGAGGGGCACAGTGTAGGAGCCAGGCTAGAAAGAGATAGGGGAGAAGCTCAGCGGACCAGAGTGAGCAGAGAAGGGCCACCCGGGAAGTTCTCAATTTCTTAACTCTAGGACCCTTCAAATTATTTTTTTGTCTCCCATATATTCAAAGAGTTCGCATCTATAAAACTCACAAAAATACTCTGGCTAAATCAGTGGTTTTGTTTTCTCCATTGATGTTAACTGAAAACACTTATAACTGCTGTTCAGAGATGGCTCTAGTGAGCAGGAGAAAAGCAGGTCACACCACGCCAAGCCAGACCAAGCAGAGGATTGCCAGTAATACTGCATGCCCAGCGAGCACTCAGCCTTTCCTGTGTGGGCCTGGGTAAGAGGGAGGCGTGTGTTCCTGAAGGCCTTTAGAAAACAATGAAAGTAGGTCCTGCCTTTCGGGAATCCTGAGGTAGCCCATGAGAGACAAGAAGGTAACTTCGGAAGATGAACCAGCAGAGCCCAGGGGATGACCATGCCGGGAGCAGAGAGGGAAAGACAGAGGGAGGGATAAAGAACTGCACTAGACCCAGGACAAGTGGCAGGGGCGTGGTCAGGGAGACCACTAGGGTCAGATTCTAAAGAGCTGAGAATGATGGCCTAAGGCTTGTGAGCCTGATCCTATGGGGTGGGCAGGCAGTGGGGAGCCAGTGAAGGCTTGGGAGCGGAGGAGCAACAGCTGGCGCAGACTAGGCCAGGGACGTGGGAGCAGGCAAGCCCATCTCACCAACACCTGTGGTCACTGTACCCCCTACCCCATGCCCTCAGCCTCTGGGCTTCCCTGGGGCCGTACAGGAGAGAATCTACCCGTGGACCTGTACTCAGTGCTGCTGGCCGAGAACTCGAGGCTGCACACAGAGCTGGATAAGAGCCGCCACCAGTCGGCCCCCATCATTCTGCAACAGCAGGCCCTGCCGGTAAGAGCCACCAGCACAGGCTTGGCCTGGGCCTGCCTGTGCAGGTCACTGGGTACCCAGCCATCACTCAGCACAATCCAGGTTGAAGACCAAGGCCAGGAGCTAAGCTTTCTGGGGTCCCCAATGTGCCTGGCGTCTCCTGGGGTCCCAGCCCACAAGCCTTGCTCTTTCTACTTGGGGAACTCACATGAGTCTGAAAGCAGCACCTTGACCTTCACCTAGCATCCTGGCAGAAAGCAAGCCCCCAACTGGCCCTTAGCCCTTGACTCCTTTTGCTACCTAGCTGGCCGGCACTTGGACTCCACACAGACCTCTCAGAAACTCCAGTCTGAGGCATTTCCTGGGACTGGTACCACCTGGGAGAGACCTTTTCCCTACCCCAGATGGACGCCAGGGATTTGGGAACAGGAGATCTGGCAGAGTGGGTGCTCCAGGCCCCAGACTTGTCCTGGACCCATTTCACCTTTGAGGCTGCTACAGGTGCCCTGTTTTATGCAAAGCCAAGGACAGGACATTTGAATTACAGAAGAGGGGTGACCCAGGGCACAAGAGGGTTTTTCTCTTCATCCCAGGATGGGAAGGAGGTGAGTTCTGTTTGAGAGTACACCTGATGCATGGGCATCCGGGTAAAATGCTGGAACTAGGGAGCCCTTGCTTTGCAAACAGATTCTTCACTTCATAAAAAAAGACTCATTGTGCACCCATGGGCTCTCCCTCATGCATTTTTACATTTAAAAATTGAGATGCAAAGGCCACGTACCCAAAATCTGTGGGGAGAACAGCTGTGAACAAAAGCACAGGCCTTGCAGGGTCTGAATGTCAGGAAGAGGCTTCAGCCCTGGGTCTGAGGCTCTGCACTGGGGAGCTAGTTCCTCCCTCCACATCTCCAGCCTCCTGAGCCCACACAGCCTCAGCCCCTGGTTGGGGCTATGTGTGAGTTTCTGCCTCACCCACAGGATCTTCTTAACAGCCCTTCCAATAAGATCAACCTCCTGGCCAAGCTGGAACAAGCTCAGAACCAGATCCAGTCCCTGGAAAGCCAGGTAGGTGAGGCAGAGGTGTTGGCCAGGTTGGGCAGGCTCATTATGTGAGCCATAAGCAAGGTCGGGGCTCAATGTGTGACCAGGGTCGGGCTCAGTGTGTGACCAGGGTCGGGGCTCAGTGTGTGACCAGCATCAGGGCTTAGTCTATGACCAAAGTCAGGGACCAGTGTGGACTCCAAATCAGGGCTCAGTATGTTGTTGGAACTCAAGAAAGAGGAGTCAGACTATCACTTGACCCCTCTCCTCCCAGCTGCCACCTTGAGGTCTCTTGGGAAGGTAGCAAGCTCACATCACCCGGGGTTTTGCTTTCTGCTCTGAGAGCAGGCAAAAGCGCTGGTTGTCTCAGATCTCAGGGAGGGGCCCTGTTCCCTAGAGGTTTCCTCATCTGTCCTTCTCCATGGTGACAGTTAGAGAACTCAGCTCGAGGCTGGGGACAAGAGAAGCAGAACTTGGCCACACGGCTGCAGGAACAAAAGCACAGCTTGGATCGCCCCCCAGACTCTGTCATCACAGATCTGCCCATGAGTGCTCCCTCTGAAGGAGTGCCCTGGGGTTCAGGTGCTGAAGCTGGCAACCTCACCCCCACCTTGAGTCAATGGGCCTTGAGAAAAATTGTCCAGGGGCCCAGTTCCCCAGCTGGAATTCAGAGGACCTCACTCAGCCTCTACTCTTACTGACAGAAGAAGCCTTTGCCTTGTCTCAGTTCCTCACCTATCTAAGGTGAAGTCTACCTCTGCCCCCACGGTGGTGGGAGGACCAAGCAGGAGATGGCCTGGATGAAGCGTCGCCCACACAGACACTTCTCTAATGCTCCAGCGCTGGCTGCACCTTAGGGCCGGATTGCTCATGAGCAAAGTAGCTGTGGCCACCACCCAACTCCATAGTGCCCAAGACTGTCCCATGACACACTTTTCTTGGGCAACTGCAATGCTGCAGACCCACCAGGGATGGGGGCATGTTGCCGGAGAGAAACATTACCAGCTTCCCAAAAACACATAGACGTGCTCACAACTGTCCCTCAAGCTCAACTTGGGCCATACAGACCCCAAAGCAAAACACCTGAAAGTTCCTGCACTTGAGGCATTGGTACTCAGTTCACTTGCAGGACCCTGGCCAGGCCTGAAAAAGATGTGGGAACTGACAGGGAGTATAGGGATTCCTTTGCAAATTCACTTGCTGGGCCCCCCAGGGACTCTTGGAGAAACTGGATGCTACCTGCTGTGGTTAAATGGGTTTGGAAGTCTTTGGTAAGTCATCTCCCTCTAAGACATGACTGGCTAGGCAAAGCATATTTGAATGGGCTCCCTCACCCCTCAGGGCAAGGGCAATCTCACCTCACCTTGCTTTGTATAACGCAGAACTCCTCAACCAAGGACTACAAGCAACCTTCAGAGCCGAACCCTTTGATGCCCGGCTCAGACACTAATTCCGTCAAGCCCTCAAACTCCCAGCCAACCTGAGTCCCAGAAGACCTGGGGACTGGAGCAGCTCCCTCAATCAGAGGCCTCTTGTTCCCACCCCTAAAAATGACTTCATTAAATGCTTTAAATCCCTGAGCATTTGCCTCTTTCTTGGAGCCACCTGGAGGCCCAGCTTCCTGCTCCAGACCCCATTCTGGGCCTGGGCCCTCTGCGGCAGCTCAGCCATCTCATGCCTGTCCCAGGAGCTACCATTTTTGGATAACCAAAGGCCACAGTGAACTGAGAGAGTGGGAATAAATGTTCTTCCAAGGCAGGAGCCAAGTTGACAAGCTCCTTCCAGACCTCTGAAAGAAGTGAGACCACCAGAGCCCAACTCTACTAGGGATGTAAAGGAGGCTGGGGCTTTCCACATGCCCCAAACATCTACTGTAACTAAAACCCCTTCTTTCAAGGTTGATTTATTTGGTTGTTTCTTGAGAAGGGAAACACCTGAAGCCTTCTGGTGGTGAGCAGTTGCGTGTTAGTGTGCAACACCCCATTAACCAGGGCTAGGCTGAGCCTGCCATGTTATAGTAAACGCAGCCGGGGCAGGAAAGCGGAAGAGACTAAAGGAAGCAGACCTCCAACGAGGGAGCCCGGGGCTCTAGCTACAAGTGTGCCCCCAGCGACCTCTCTAGGCTCCACTTTCTCCATCTATCCTGTGTAGGGCTTGAGTCCTCTTATGGTAAGGCCCTTTCCAGCTCTAACATTTCTGAGCCTAAGATGACTCAGGTGAGAAAGGAAGCAGGAAGGGGGGAGAAAGACAAGGAAGAGGATCATGGTAGGGAAAAGCAGAAAGGCTCCAACAGTGAATTCAGAACCTGTAGAGCCTGCCCTGGCCAGGTGGCAGTGGGTTAGAGCGTTGTCCCCGTACACCAAGGCTGCGGGTTTGTTCTTGGTCAGGGCACATACAAGAATCAACCCATGGGTGCATGGATAGGTGGAACAACAAATTAATGTTTCTCTTTCTCCCTTCCTCTCTGTCTCTCTAAAATCATTCTTTTAAAAATATCCTGGTAGAAGACTTCCAGCTAGCTAGGCTGGCTGGCCTGCTCTCCCGGGCAAGACTAGCTCCCCTGTCTGCTCCAGGACTTAGACCTGGCTGGCCAGGCCAGGAAGGACCAGGCGCCTGGTTCAGCTCGGGAGTTATGGAACTCAGAGGGGTTGAAGGGGCCAAAATTGGGACCAGAGTCAAACAGTTCAAATAATACACCAAAGACTCCACTGCAGTCTTTCTGCCTACAGCTCAGAGCTTGAACAAGTGGGCATGTCCCCCTAGAGCAGGAAGACGAGGCTGGGGGAAGCCCAGAAAACGGTCAGAAGAAGCATAGCGGTCTTTCATCCTCAGGGTCAGCACACCTCACACCAGCCCCTCACCCATAGGCTTCAGCCCTGGCCTTGCCCAAGACTCTGGCTGGACCTCGGCCAGAAGTCCTCAGGACCCCACCTGGAACTCCTACCCAAAGTTCAGCCAAGCAGAGCACTGCAGAAGCCAGGATTGGCCCAGACTGCCCTGTTCTCTCAGAAGAACTCCTCAGGTCCTCTGTCCCTCTGCCTGCCGACCCCAGCACACAATGCGATAGCCCCCGCCTGCTCCGCCTCACCCTCAGCCCCACGTAGCAGGAGGCTGACCTTGCTGGCTACTGAGCTGCTGCCAATGGGTGGATCCCAGCGGAAATGGCTTCAGGTGTGGCTGCCTCAGTACCTGCTTTGTGCTCAGATCAGCTGGTGGTGGGGTCAGAGAGCATCTCCACAGGACCCAGATGGAAATGAAAACACGTCACTGTCACGTAGTTCAGTCCTTTATTGCCCTCAGGAAAGAGGAGTGCCTCCACAGGGGGTGGGGGCAGCGAGGGGGGTGGACACCTCCACTGCCCCACTCCACCCCTCTGGGCTTCCTTTCACACCACTCTCTCTAATCATGCCTGGGGCGGGTCCTGAGTGAAAGGCCGGAAGGTAAAGAAGATGGGCTGGTCGGGCATCAGGATGAGGTTGAATGTTGTACCCACATCATTGAGATGTTGGATTTCAACTCTGAAATTCTCTAGAATCTGAGATAGAGGGGTGGTAGGCTTAGGGGACAAGTGGGGAGGGTCCATCTCCCCTGGGCCAGGCTCATTCACCTGTCGGTGGTGCCTGTTGAGTGTAGTTTGCGGAACTCTCAGGGGTCCACCCCAGCTCCTAATCACCCTGCTCAGTGCCTGAAAACACCCCACTGGTGCTGGCACCCAATTCAGACTTCACTTTAGTTTCTGTAGAACCTTATCCCACCCTAACCCCATCCCATCACCACTATAGCACAGGGGGAGTGCAGATGGCCAGGGGCACCAATGGGTGACGAGTGGATTAGCCCAAAGAGAAGACAGCAGGGAATTGTGGGGGAGGGCTCTGGATAGAGATGGAGTGCTCTCATTAGGGTCAAAGCCAGCCCAGGTGCTCCGAGGTCCCCATGCCAGACTCACGTGGATAAGGAAGAGGGTCATCTCAAGCTCAGCGATCCGTCGGCCCACACACTGCCGGATACCCCAGCCAAAGCCCAGGTTCCGGAAGTGGATGAGGTCCTTGTTTTTACCCAGCCATCGGGTGGGGTCAAATTTGCCCGGATTGAGGAAGAAGGTGGGATCTTGACCCATGGCATAGACAGCCACCTGCACCAATGTCTGGGGACAAGGTGAGCAGAAGCCTAAGTAGGCCTCACCTCCTCGTAGCCAGAAGCCTAACCAGGCTTCCCCACTCCCGCTCCCCAGCCTGGCTGCCCAGCTGTCCAGCAGACACTGTTCACTGTGTAACCTCAAACAAGACCCTACTCCTCCCTGAGCCTCCACCCATCAAAGGGGCATGACTGAAGCCACTAGGCCAGAGATGGCCTTAGGGACTGTCTTGCCCTTTCCTCAGCACCAGAGGGCCCTCAAGACCCAAGTAGCCCATGAGTTCACCCTCTTAATCCTGGGCTCCAGCATCATTCACACTCTGCCTACCACCTCTGCCCTTCATACTGCTGCTGCCAAGGGCGCACCAGCCAGCTCCAGGAAGACAGGCAGAAGCTGCACCCATAAGGAACTATGGTTGGCTCCCAACCAGGCCCGCAGCCCTGCTGTACCTACCTTGGCGGGAATCATGTAATCTTGAAGAACCAAGTCATTCGCGAGGTATCTCTGCAGTGTCACTGAGATGGGGTGGAGTCTGCCAAAGGGAGGCATTCAGAAGCCAATGTCCTGAGGCCAGGGCAAAGTCTCCCTTCCCCCCAGCATGGCAGCTCAGGCCCAGTGGCAGCACCCCCCACACCCCCACCCTCGCCCCAGGCCTACCTCGAAACTGGATGCAGAACCAGGACTCTGTTCCCTCCTCCCCATTCCCAGCTGTCTCCCCCAGACTACTCACTTCCACCAGCCCATCCCTATAATCCTGTCCCCAGGGAGCACACGTGGGGGAGGGGGCAGCACTGGGGGCGGGGCCAGCATGGGTAGGTGTGGCTTGCCTCAGTGTCTCCTTGATGCTGGCTTTCAGGAGTGGGACCAGCTGCAGCAGCCTGCCCAGGTCTTCCCCGGCCTGATGCCGGGCGGCCAGGACCTCCTCACGCAGCGCCTCCTGCACCCTCAGGCTACGTGCCATCTCGTACAGGTGCCACTGCAGCGTCATGGACGTCTGGCAGGGAGTGACAAGGAGGACCTGTCACTCCTTGAGGCACTAGACCTATGCTAAATTTTCATGTCCAAAGACCTCTCTTCTCACCCTCATTCCTGTATTCAGAGACCATCATGTACAAAAGCAAAGTTCAGTTCAAAAGACAGATGTCCCAGAAGGCTTTCTCCAGCCCGAGCAGGAATGTTTGGGCCAGCGCTTGTCCCTATTCTCATCCCTCTTATCAACAGAGCCCACCACTCCCCAACCTTTAGAAGGCTCCCACACAGCCAATGACTTCTTCCAAAGGACCACAGAGGCCTTTGGAGGGCAACACCCCCTTCTGTAACAGTTATCCCCTGACTGACTGCAATGCCTTTTGAAATGATGGTTAAACAAGCAGCGCTCTCAGAACATCCCCCAAATTTTAGCATTTGCCTCTAGCAGCAAAGCAGAAAAAGAAGGCTCAGATAACAAACCCAGGACCATCACCTGGGTCTTGTCCGTGTTGCCATTAGCATGTGGTGCAGACTGGGATGAACCTGCTAATCTCATTATTAGCCAGAGTTGTGACCGTTAGCCCTTCCCTGAAGGTCTGAGCAACCCTCACCAAGCCCCACGGGTCCACACACCTCTGTGGCAGAACCCCGGGCTGGTGCAGCCCTCCCTCCCAGGGTTAGACATGGGTTGCTGCACATTCTTACCAAGATTCTTATTTTTGTCCAAGAGGTTTGAACATTCTCCTCTTTCCTCCCTGCAGGAACAATCATGAAAACGTGCCATCCAGACCCTTGCCTGGCTCCCCGGATCCCCCCTGATCAAGTGCAGAAGCTCTAGCCTGATGAACAGGGCTCCCCAACACCTGCCCACCGCTCCCAGCCTCACCACAACTGCTCTCCCACATGCACCTAGCTGCACTGAGCTCCACGCAGTTCCTGAAGCCAGAGATCTTCCTCTGGTGGGTTCTTCTTCCTAGAATTCCCTTCCCAGTCTGGGAAACCAGTCTGTACTCCAAAGCTCAACTCAAATCTGTGTATTTGTCTCACTGTGTCCAAGTCCAGACAGAGTGGCTACTGGGGAAACACTTGTATATTAAAGTAGGCAGCTAAGTTATTAGCTGTGTGACCTTACCTAAGTTACTTAACCTCTCTGTGCTCCAGTTTCCTAATCTGAAAGGGGGAAAGCAGATAATAATAATATACTTTATAGTTCTGTTTTTAAACACTAAATGAATTAATTCATGTGCAAAGCTTTTTTTTTTTTTTTTTTTTTTTTTTTTGAAATCCCTTCTACACAACTAACAAAAACTAGGTTTAAAATACACTCTAAGGCCTGGCCTTTGGTGGCACACTGTATAGAGCATTGACCTAGAATTATGAGATTGCTGGTTGGAAACCCTGGGCTTGCCCACTCAAGGCACATATGATAAGCAACCAATGAACAACTAAAGTGAAGCAACTATGAGTTGATACTTCTCACTCCCACCTCGTAAAATCAATAAATGAAATCTTTAAAAATAAAAACACTCAAAGTTTCCATCTGCAGCCTGTTTCAGGGACTGAAATTCAAGTCCTCCATTAGAGCACAATATAAGTAAGATACCTAGGAAACCAAATTATTCACCTATGGGACTTGGATGCACACGTCTCCCTAGTCCTGAAATGCTATCCTTCCTCTCTCCTCCTGGCAACAGCCTTCAAGACACAAGTTGAATTTTAGCTCCTCCCTGGAGTGCCCCCTGCCCATGCCTGCTCATCCTGCCCTATGACATAGGTCGGTGGTCATCTGTGCATGTGCTGTCTCCTTGTCATGGGCTGAATTCTATTCCCCCAAATTCATAGGTTGACACCCGAACCCCCAACATTTCACAATGGGACTGTATTTGGAGACAAGGTGTTAAGAGATGTAAGAAGGTAAAAAGAGGTCACTGGGGTGGGCCCCCCTCTAATAGGACCAGTGTCTTCTAAGAAGAGACACAGGGACAACTGTGTGAAGACACTGGGAGAAGAGTGGCCTCATAAGAAACCAACCCAGCTGACACCTTGATCTTGAACATCTAGCTCCAGAACTGTGAGAAAAAAACCCATCTGTTGTAGAAGCCATTCTGTGTGCACACTAATATGCTCCTCCTCTTAGGGCCATTTGACACATTCGGGGTCTGTTGTGTCCATCTTTATGGTCTCAGTGCCTGAATCATAACTAATAACCAATAAACACTAAGTAATTAACCCTCCCTGTCACATGACCATGAGAAAGGAACATTGGAGAAAGGAAGGGTGCACAGGAAGACAGGTTCTGGGGTCAAGGAGAGAATTTTCTGGGGGTTGTGCTGCCTGTGGAGAGCAGAGGGCCTGAGGAAGATATTACAGAAGTGCCTCCAGGGGTGGGGAAAAAATTCCACTGGCTCCCAGCTTTTCTGAGGTCTTGACTGCCTTACTGAGTACAGTGAGCTGTGTCCCCTACCTGTGACTGAAGGATGTCTCCTTTAAAGACTTCATTCAGGACCTGGGCTCACCACCTATGACCAGTCACTCCCTTCTCATAAGTAAAGGAAAAATGTTGGGCCCTGGCCAGGTGGCTCAGTTGGGTTAAAACATCATTCTGGTAAACCAAAGTGGCAGGTTCATTCCAGATCAGTCCACATACAAGAATCAACCAATGAATGCATAAATAAGTGGAACAGGCTCTGGCCGGTTGGCTCAGTGGTAGAGTGTCGCCCCAGCGTGTGGAAGGCTAGATTCGATTCCCGGCTAGGGCACACAGGAAAAGCGCCCATCTGCTTCTCTACCCTTCCTCCTCTCCTTTCTCTCTGTCTCTCTCTTCCCCTCCCGCAGCCAAGGCTCCATTGGAGCAAAGTTGGCCCAAGCGATGGCTCCATGGCCTCCACCTCAGGTGCTAAAAAAATGGCTCCAGCCACAGCAGAGAACACCCCAGATGGGCAGAGCATTGCCCCCTGGTGGGCTTGCCAGGTGGATCTTGGTCGGGCGCATGCGGGAGTCTGTCTCTCTGCCTCCCTGCTTCTCACTTCAGAAAAATACAAAAAAATAAGTGGAAAAATAAATCAATTTCTCTCTCTCCCCTTCCTTTCTTTAAAGTTAATAAAATTTTTAAAAAAGGTGTTTAATGTTGGCTCAGCCTCAAGAAATGCTCCACAGATGACTGACTTCACCTCAGTCCTCTAGAAGATGAACCTTTAGGAAATGGAGTCAGAAAAGGCAATCTACTCCCAACATGGGCAGGGTTTTGGATGAGGCAAACAGGTAGTAAAGGGACACAAGAGCACAAGAAAGGACAGAGTGTGCCCCTACAGTCACCTCACCGTGTCCACGCCCCCTGCCAACATCTCTGTGATGTTGGCCTTCACATCCTCGAAGAGCAGCTTGCTATTCCCCAGGAGACGGTAGAGGACACCCGGGTAATTGCTGAAGTCTCTTTTCTGTCTCAGGTCCAAGTAGAAGTTCTGGGTGTATTTTTCAGCTGTGGACCAGCAGAAGGAAGAAAAAAAAAAGAGTGAAGGTCTCTGTAGGCAGAGGTGGGAGGGGGAATGGAGCCTCTGAGCCTTGGTGAGGGGCAATACCAAGGGCCTGGAGACTCGAGCCCTGCACCTTCTGGGCTGCCATTTTCCTGAGCACATACTATCTGATAAGCCCTTCTTATCTGTTTCTTTGTTTAATTCTTGAGCACAACTCTTTGGGGGTATGTGAGAGCACCCCCGTTGTACAGGTAAGGAAACAGATGCCCACAACGGGTGGCGACTTGCCCAAGGTCAGATGGGTATCAGGAGCAGAGGCAGGCTTTGACTCCAGATCTGGTATCATCACCACACTCCAATCAGCTCTCTACCCCCCTTTACTAATCTCTATCACCCAAGTCCCAGTCTGTCACCAAGCACAGCCGAGTTTAGAACTCTGATCCCTGACCCGTGTTGGGGATCACAGGTTTCTTGGAAGAACCTGAGGGACATCATTGATATCCTTTCTCCATAAAAATCTAATCATCCCCAACAGCTGACCTTCAACTTACCATTTCTAGGACTTCTAGAACCTTCCTGATGGCCATCCCTTCCCACCCAATGATGGGTTTCCTACATAGCAAGTCAGTGCCTATTGACATAACGGGACAAAGAGGCAAGCCAGGGCTGGAGGTTCCAGCGGTGTTGTGAGTGTGTGTGTGTGAGTCTCCACCCAGGCCTGGGGTTCCCATACCCTGAGGTAGATAAGACTCCCCTAACCCCAGAGTGAGTACAGCCAGAAGAATCCCCACCTTTACTGAAAATCACATCCCACGCGGCCACATGGTCCCGCCATGTCTTGGTCCTGAACAGACGAAATAGGTCTGGGGGGAGCAGGAGCATGGGGACGCTGGTGTGGAACATCTGGTAAACAGCATCAATGAACCGCTGGGCCTCAGGGTCCACGACCTCCTCCAACATCCCCAGACGCTCCCCAAATATGACATTGGTGATGGCTGCAGGGACGGCATGTGCTGAGGAACATTTTCCAACCTGGCCACCTGAGACCCTCCACTCCCAGGGACCCCCACCTACCCACCCTTCCAGCACAGAGGATCTCCTGTCTTGGACCTCAGTCCCCTTCAGTAAAGAGATGGAGGCCTGAGGCTTATGGGGCTGAAACGTCAAGGCTGAGGAAACCTCGGCTGCAGGTGTGCCCTTCTGGCCATCACTCAGGAGAGTGGCAGGTGCAAGACCCTAGAAAGGGACCACTGGGATGGGAAACAGTCTGCAGCAAACCCGGGAATGAGCTCAGGTTGGGAGGAAACTGCTCCACCCATATTTCTACCCTAAGAGTCTGCACCCCAAGCAACCTCTAAGATTTCCTCCTGGGAAGAGAGATGTCTCATTTAAAATTGACCAAATTGGCCTGACCTCTGGTGGTGCAGTGGATAAAGCCTGGACCTGGAATGCTGACGTCACCAATTGAAAACCCTGGCCTTGTCTGGTCAAGGCACATATGGGAGTTGATGCTTCCTGCTGCTCCTCCCCTTTCTCTCTCTCTCTCTCTTCTCTCTCTCTCTCTCTCTCTCTCTCTCTCTCTCTCCTCTCTAAAATTGAATAAATAAAATCTATTAAAAAAAGTAAAATAAAATTGACCAAATTGACTAAATACTTCCTATAACAGGCCAGGTGGGAGACTAGGAGACATAAAACCCTGGTAATTGGCCATGCAGGGGGTCTTCTTAAGACCCCACTCTGGCTGGGTCTTAAGAAGTCACAACAACCCTGAGTTTTTCCTACCTACGAGGTCAGGAATGTGCATGCTGATTTTATACCAAGCTCTGGGCATCCCAACCTTCCTGTAGTGTTCACATGAGCCCATCATGCCACAAGAACTTTACATGAGCTGTTCCTCCTGCCTATACTGCCCAATCTCCTTACCTCATCTGGATAACTCCTACATATCCTTCAATACCCAATTCTGATCAACCACCCAATCCTCCCTGCCCATTCCAGACTTCAAAGGTGTATGTCCCAGGAGAGAGAGATCTGCAGAATGAAGGGCTAAGCTACACTCTTGCTTTTGGAGGGCAGTGGCAACAGGGACTTACAGTTTGGACACCCTTGCTCTCTAGGCATGAATTCTACATAAGAGAGTTCAGCTCCCCCTGGCCAGCTGATCACAGAGGGAGGGAGTGGCCAGCAGTTCATCCCAAAAGCCCATCCAACACTTCTTCAGGGTCTATGCCGGCTGGGTCTCAGGATGGAATGCTGGGTTCTCCCAGCCCCCAAGACAGCCGCCAGGTAGTGCCAGCCCCTTACACTCAAAGGCAAAGCGAAACAGGTCGTCACTGATGTCCCCTGAGAACTTTCCGGAGCCCTGCTTGATGCGCCTGTGCAGAAGGTTGATGAAGTCCTGGGACACGGGGTCCAGCAGGGGAATGAAGTTCTTCATGGCATCTGGACTCATCACCTCCTGGTTCAGGGCCAGCCGGTCTTTCTTCCAGGCTCCTGACTTCCTAGGAAAACATAGGCCCTTCACTGTCACAGACCCCAGGCGTGGCATGCAGAGGGGATGGCTGGGCTCTCCCGGAGGCCAGGCCACAGCTCCAAGTCCAGCACTCACATCTACCCTGCCCTCACCTCCTTCCAACACCTGTTCCTGCTGGGCCTGAGAGAAGAGAAGGGGAGAAAGTGGGCATGCAAGCTAGGAACTCGGGGTCTTGGAGCCTTTCAGTTTCTTTCAAGCCCCCTAGTCTCTGCCTCGGCTACAGGTATGCCTTCCCCATCACTCCTCCTTCCCCCTGGCTGTTGCTCACCTACTGCCATTCAAGGATCCCTGGATGTCACCTCCTCTGACCCCTCCTCCCCCCACAGACACAACTGACCAACCTCTCCCTGCCCTAGCATATCCTATTATTCACATTGGTAGGGATTCTCAAGTGCCCAGAGTCAGGTCAGTGTTAAATCTCATCTTATAGCCCACTCTAGAAAACAGATTCATGCAAAGCCCTCTTTCTATTTGGGGGGCTTTGTTTGTTTTTAAGAAAGGTAGTCTCTAGGCCCTGGCCGGTTGACTCAGTGGTAGAGCGTCGGCCTGGCATGCAGGAGTCCCAGGTTCGATTCCCAGCCAGGGCACACAGGAGAAGCGCCCATCTGCTTCTCTACCCCTCCCCCTCTCCTTCCTCTGTGTCTCTCTCTTCCCCTCCCGCAGCCAAGGCTCCATTGGAGCAAAGTTGGCCTGGGCTCTGAGGATGGCTTTGTGGCCTCTGTCTCAGGTGCTAGAATGGCTCTGGTTGCAACAGAGTGATGCCCCAGATGAGCAGACATCGTCCCCTGGTGGGCGTGCCGGGTGGATCCTGGTCGGGTGCATGCGGGAGTCTGTCTAACTGCCTCCCCGTTTCCAACTTCAGAAAAATACAAAAAATAAAAATAAAATTAAAAAAAGAAAGGTAGTCTCTAAAAAACAAAAGTGGGGGGGATGGTATTGTAAATTCGTAACCTAATAGGACAACCAGATACAATTACAGTAATTTACATGTCCACCTGGTGCTCCCTAACTAAGAGGACCACCCACCTGACTCCCTTGCTGACTTTTGTATATGGTTTTACCTGATCTGCACATATTTCTAAAACATACTTTCTTGCTCTGGCTGGGTAGCTCAGCTAGTTAAAGCGTTGTCCCGCTATACCACAGTTGCAAGTTTTATTCCTCATCAAGACACAGACAAGAATCAGCCAATGAATGCATAAATAATTAGAGTAACAAATTGTTATCTCTCTCTTTCTCTCAATCAATCAATCAATACATAAAATTAAAAAATAATAAGAAAATATACTTTCTTGTCAAGGCTTGGAGGATTTGCTTTTTTCACTCACTTTTATCTGTCTTGGTACCATCTGCACTGTTGGGGTCACTGAGCTTGTTCATTTTGAGTGGCACCCACCACCACTCACTGTTGGGCATTTAGGGGGTTTCCTGGGCTTTGTGCTTACGCATGGCACTGCCGCGGACATTCTGTGCCTCCCTGCGGGGTGCTCTAGAGCACACCTCAGAGTGTGCCATTGCTACATCATGAAGCCATCGTACAACAGGCCATGTCCAACCCTTTCCCCGAGTGCTGGCACCCGTTTTCATCCTGCTAGAAATCCGGAAGAGTTCCTGTTTCGTGACCTCACCAGTGCTTGGCGTGGTCACATTTTACATTCATGATGAGCAAATTGGTGGAAATCAGTACCCACTCTCCAGAAACTGCTGGTCTGTCCTGTGTCTCAGTACCCTCTCAGACAGTGAGGGACTCACAGTGGCGGGGCCCTGCTCTGCGTGTCACTGAACCCCTAGAGCCTGACACAGAGTAGGTGCTCAGTGAGACAGACTTAACAAATGCACTAATAAAGGAGAACCCTGCAAGGTCTTCAGTCACTCATGCAGCTCTTCAGCCTGACTGCGTCCCAGACAGCAGGCACCACAGGTCAGAACTGCTGCCCTCTGTTTTATGGAGGCAGAAAGAGGACAGGGATTTGCCTAGAAATAACAGAGCAAGCAGCTCCTCTCCCCAGCTCCTGCCCTTGCCACAGCTGCTCCTCATCTCCCTCCAACCCCTGGGAGATGTCCCAGGACTCACTTGAACAGGACCCCGATGGGTCTCTGGTAATGCTGGTGGTAGGCAACCCAGGGCGGGATGCAATATCGTTCTGGGGTGGACCCCTCAAACTTAAAGAGAAGGGCTACATCTTCAGGTTTAATGATAAACACCGACTCCATGTTGCCAAGCTTCTCCCTGGAAGGAAGGAGCAGGGTGATGGCGTGAGGGTCCAAGGAGAGCCGAATAGACCTTGCACAGTCAGGACAGGGGCCTCAGCTCATCTGTAAACACCTCATGGCTGAGAGTGCCCAGCAGGTGACCCTGGGAATGGGTCCCATTTCCTCAGGGTCTTTGCTGGCTCACACCCCCTGAGTCTCAGTGTCTTCTTTTAGAAAATGGAGAGGACAGTGCTTGCTTCACAGGGCTGCTAAAGGAGATAAAGAAGTCCATGGACATGACTCCTATGAGGCCTTCTGTAAGGGACAGCTTTATGTTCCTAATCTTGTCCATCAGCTGGTGTCATGCCATACCGTGTCTTGCAGGCCAGCCCTAACCCCACCCCACCTTCTATGGGCCATCAAGTCATCCACCCCAAGCTCATCCCCTGTCATTCTTCCTACTGTTCATCCCCTCAGCACTCTTTCATCCACTGTAGAGCTCGGAAACAAAGCACCTTCCTGTCACCACTGGAAGTGACCCTGTACTAGAATGACTCTATGGAGCTTGCTAGGCAAGTCATATACTTGCCAGTCAATTCCTGCTAAGCTCTAGGACTGATTTTCTAGGAATGACTACCTGGCCTCCATGGCATAAGCACGACAAAACACTGACACAGTAGTTGACATAAGAAACATCCAGCCTGACTGTTGGTGGCACAGGACAGAGCATCAGCCTGGGATGCTAAGGTCCCAGGTTTGAAACCCCAAATTACTGCCTTGAGTGTGGGCTTATCCAGCTTGAGTGCAGGCTCACCAGCTCAAGCACTGGGTTGCTGGCTTGAACATGGGATCATTGACATGAGCCCATCTATAGTCACTAGCTTGAGCCCAAAGGTTACTGGCTTAAGTAAGGGGTCATTGGCTTAGCTGGAGCCCCCCCCCCCAGTCAAGACACATATGAGATAACAATCAGCCTGGCCTGTGGTGGCGCAGTGGATAAAGGGTCGACCTGGAACACTGAGGTCGCTGGTTCAAAACCCTGGGCTTGCCTAGTCAAGATACATATGGGAATTGATGCTTTCTGCTCCTCCCCTCTTCTTTCTTTCTTTCTCTCTCTCACCTCTCTCTCTAAAAATGAATAAAATCTAAAATAAAATAAAGTGGCAGTATCATTAAAAAAAAAGAAAGCAATCAATGAACAACCAAAATGATGCAACTATGAGTTGATGCTTCTCATCTCTCTCCCTTCCCCTGCCCCTGCTTCTCTCTCTCATTCTCGATAAAAAGAAAGAAAAGGAAAAAAGAAAAGAGAAGAAACATCCAAACCTGTAGAGAATTTTATAAGAGTTTATTTGAGCCAAAATGGAAGACAATTGCTGGGAAGTAAGATTTCAAGATGACCCTGGCCAGTTGGCTCAATGGTAGAGTGTCGGCCTGGCTTGTGGAAGTCCTGGGTTCAATTCCCAGTCAGGGCACACAGAAGCATCTGCTTCTCTTCCCCTCCCCCTCCCTCTCTCTTTTTCTCTTTCTCTCTCTCTTCCCCTCCAGCTTGACTGATTAGAGCACACACTAGCCCCAGTTGCTTAGGATAGCTCCCTGGAGCCTCCACTTCAGGTGCTAAAAATAGCTCAGTTGCCAGCATGGCCTGAGATGGGCAGAGCATTGGCTCCAGATGGGGGTTGCCGGGTGGATCCTGGTGGCAGCACATGCAGGAGTCTGTCTCTCTATTTCCCCTACCTCTCACTTGGAAAAGAAGGAAAAAAATGACCTCAGGAAGCACTTTGCAAGCAGTCTCTTTAAAACAGTGGTCCCCAACCCCCGGGTCGCAGACCGGTACCGGTCTGTGGGCCATTTGGTACCGGTCCCAAGAGAAAGAATAAATAACTTACATTATTTCCATTTTCTTTATATTTAAGTCTGAACCATGTTTTATTTTTTTTTAAATGACCAGATTCCCTCTGTTACATCCGTCTAAGACTCACTCTTGATGCTTGTCTCAGTCACGTGATACATTTATCCGTCCCACCCTCAAGGCCGATTCATGAAAATAAAAAGATTGGGAACCCACTGCTTTAAAAGACAACTGTCGAGAAACCACAGAAAACTCCACTTCTCACTTGCATCTGTGTGTGTGTGTGTGTGCACGCACCTTTCTTTTGCACAACAAATTCAAGATACACTTTAAGGCAAAATATCAGAAGTACTTACAGTTACAAGGTGAGTTCTCTCTTTCCCTCCCTCCCGCCTCCCCTTTCTGCCATCCTTCCTCCCTCAGTGATGAAAGGCAGAGGGAGGTGGAGGGGTGGTGCGGCTGAGGGGAGGGAGCAGGAGAGACCACTGACCTGTAAACTCTGGCCTTACCTTCCCAAACCTCCCAGGAAATGCCCTCAAGTGCTTTTCCAGGCACCACATGTCCCCACACCACTAGCTTAACACCTCTACCCTGACTTAGCAGAGTCCTTAAACTGTTATTATTATCATCAATTCTGCTGCTGGGACTCAAGCCCAAGGCAATGCTAACCTGACATGGGACAGTGAAACCTGATGGATGAGGGGTTCATCACAGTGTCGTGTCTAATAGCAAAACGAAAACAAAAAAGAAGCTCTAGAGTCCACTTTAAAGAACATATGGCTAAAAACATATGGTTTATCCATACCATGGACTATGAGACTGCCTTTTTAAACTATATTAAAGAGAGAAAAGAGGAAAGT
This sequence comes from Saccopteryx leptura, assembly GCF_036850995.1. Lineage (NCBI taxonomy): Eukaryota > Metazoa > Chordata > Mammalia > Chiroptera > Emballonuridae > Saccopteryx > Saccopteryx leptura. The sequence goes on from NC_089508.1 coordinate 127,949,397, forward strand.
CCTCAATGTATTGTGGGACAACCTAAAACGGCATGTATAATATAATATATTCACATCACTAATGGTACATAGATATCAAAATGGAGGTTGTAGCTGATTTCAATTTTTCATTTGTGCTTGTTTATATTTTCCAAATTGTTCTATAAATATAAACAAGAACAGCCTTTTTTTTTTTTTTTTTTTTTTTTTTTTTTTAGTGAGAGGAGGGGAGGCAGAGACAGACTCCCACATGTGCCCCAACCGGGATCCACCCAGCAAGCCCACTAGGGGGCGATGCTCTGCCTATCTGGGGCCATTGCTTCAGTGCTCAGGAACTGAACACCCAAGGCCAACTTTGCTTGAACCAATAGAGCCATAGCTGTGGGAGAGGAAGAGAGAGAGAGAGAAGGGGGAGGGGTAGAGAAGCAGATGTTTTTTTCTCCTGTGTGTCCTGACCAGGAATCCAACCCGGGACATCTACATGATGGGCCAATGCTCTAACACTAAGCTAACCGGCCAGGGCCAACAGCTTTTTTATTAAGAAAAAACTTACAGGGGTGGGGGAGGTAGGAGAGGGTAAATGGGGATAAGTGGTGATAGAAGGAGTCCTGACTGGGGGTGGAGAACACACAATACAATATACAGATGATGTATTATAGAACTGTACATCTGAAACCTATATAATTTTTAAATAATGTCACCCCAATAAATTTTTAAAATAATAAAAGAAAAGAAAGGGAAAAAAACCTGCAGAAGTTATATTTTTAAGTTCCTTGTGTTTATTCAGAAGTTTACCGTTCCTAGGCTCTATGTTAGATTATAATGGTAACATACTAAAGATCAGTCAGACTCCTGGAGTTCCAGCACTGGCTTTGCCCTAATGAGCTCTATGACTTTGGCAAGACTTTTCTCCCTGGGCCTCAGTTTTCCCATCAGTAAAATGGGGATTATAATACCAACTCCAAGGACATGCTGCAAGGCCCAGGTGAAAGTGACTCAGAAAACAGAATGGGGCCTGATAAAGGGTTCCTACTGGGGCATAGGAGGTAGGGAGTAGCGAGGGGTCACCCTGAAGTAAGATTGGGCGGTAGAGGCACTAAGAGGTCTGGGAGAGAGAAGGAAAAGGTAGATGCAGGAGCAGCCTTCTCCCAAACCTGACATTCAGCCTGGGGCCTCCTGACCTCCAACCAGCTGTGAGAAAGCTTTTTCAGATTTCTAAGTGAGTTGAGGGAAAGGAAGTAACCCTATTAAGGAAGCCACTGGACCCCTACACACACAAGCCTGCCCTCCAGCCCCCACCTACCTTGCTAGCCAGCCAACATGACCTTTCCCCATCAAAGTACAATGCACTGTCCCTCCTGATGTTCCTTCCCTGACCCTAACCATCACCTCCACCACCTCCCATCCCCCTCAGCTATGACTGCAGAAAAGAACCTAAGCATGACCTGAAGGTGATCCACCTTAGAAAAGGCTAAACCACCTGACCTGTGTGGCTCAGTGGATGAATTGTCGACCTGGAATGATGAGGCCACTGGTTCAAAACCCCGGGTTTGCCCGGTCAAGGCACATAGGAAAAGCAACTAATAAGAGTTGATATTTCCTGCTCTTCCCCCTCCCCCCCTTCTCTCCCCTCTCTCAGTAAATAAAATCTTAAAAAGAAAGAGAGAGAGAGAGAGAGAGAGAAAGAAAGGAAGCAAGGAAGGGAGGGAAGGAGGGAGGGGGAGAGAGGGAGGGAGGAAAGGAAGGAGGAAGAAAAGGAGGAAGGAAGGAAGGAAGGAAGGAAGGAAGGAAGGAAGGAAGGAAGGAAGGAAGAAAGAAAGAAAGAAAGAAAGAAAGAAAGAAAGAAAGAAAGAAAGAAAGAAAGAAAGAAAGAAAGAAAGAAAGAAAGAAAGAAAGAAAGAAAGAAAGAGCCTGACCAGGTGGTGGCACAGTGGATAGAGCGTCGGACTGGGATGCAGAGGACCCAGGTTCGAGACCCCGAGGTCGCCAGCTTGAGCGTGGGCTCATCTGGTTTGAGCAAAAGCTCACCAACTTGGACCCAAGGTCACTGGGTCCAACAAGGGGTTACTCAGTCAGCTGAAGGCCCGTGGTCAAGGCACATATGAGAAAGCAATCAATGAACAACTAAGGTGTTGCAACGCACAACGAAAAACTAATGATTGATGCTTCTCATCTCTCTCCGTTCCTATCTGTCTGTCCCTATCTATCTGTCTCTCTGACTCACTCTCTGTAAAAAATAAAAAATAAATTTAAAAGAAAGAAAGAACCAGAAGCACAGCCTATCACCAGGGGCAGCCCACAGACACCTGTTCTCCACCCCAACCCCCTACAAGTGGCAGTGCTCAGAAGCCAAAAGACCAAAGTCCCTTTCTTCTGGCAGGAAGAAAGACAGATGCTTAGAGAAGAGGGACTTCAGCCAGGCCAAGTGGAAGGGACAAAACCAGATGCTTCAGGATGCACAGGGCTGGGGGAGAGGCCAGCATCCAACAGGACTGGGATCCGCTGGGTGACCAAGGCAAGAATCTTCACCTCTCTGAGCTTTTAGTCCCTTCTGACAATGGGTGTGGCACACTTACCTTCCAGGGGTCTTGAGGATAATAATGGATGTAGGGAGGCAGTTAACCAAGCTTGTTCTCTTACCATCTCCCTCACCCACCCCTACAAAGTTTCAAAGGGTGTGGGGCCTGGGAAGAACTGAGGCTGGGATTGGAACCCACTGCATGGGAAGCCTTATCTTTTGTCCTGCCACCATCACTGAGGGGTGGGGGGAGACACAGGGAGGCTGCCTGGGCCTCTCTCCCTCCATATCCCGCCAACTCCCACCCTCTGTCAGGCTTACCTATAAATGGGGCCATACTTCTGGAAGTTCTGGACTTGGTGATGGTGGAAATTCTGTGAGCCTTTTTCCCTCCAGAAATGGTACAGGTTTAGCCAGCCATTGTCACCAGGTGAGGGGATTTCACTGAAGGGGCGCGGCATTCGAGTGGAGATTCGGGCCCCCTCTCCAGAGGGCACCCTGGGATGCCCTGGCCCCTCCTGCGGGGCACTCAAGAGGGGCTGGTAGCCTTTGACCCGGACTGAGCGCAGAGGCAGTCTCCTGACCAACATGCTGTCCCCAAGATTGCCACTGTTGCTACTCTTACTGCAGCAGGGCCTGACAAGAGACTCTGGCTCTGGGCCTCTGGGGCCCAGCTTATATCCACCAGCTCAAGGTTAAGAGAGAAGCTGACAAAGCAGTGACTGCCCTCCCCCTCCTCTGGTTGTTTCCAGCTCATATACTGCCCCTCCCAGAAGGTACCAAGGCTCAGCTTGGAATTTCTGCAGCCAAGAGAGGCTCCCCAAGCACAAGGAGACCCTTCTGTCTCTGTCCCCAGTGCCAGGCCCTGCAGGACCTCAAAATGGTTTAGAAATGACACAGGTCTGTGCTTCTCTGGAGTCTCCTTCTGACCCCCGCAGTGGGACCCAGCTACTGGCAGACATTGTCAGGACCTGCCAGCTGCTTGGGCTCGAGGACAATAATGGGGGCCTGAGAGGAGGTTGGAGGAAGCTTGCAGTTTGGGTAGCATACATTTTAATCATGACCCTGTCGTGTGTGTGTGTGTCTGTTTGTGTGTGTGTGTGTGTGTGTGTGATTATAAACTGTTTTTGTATAGTTTCCTGATTATTTTCTACAGTTCTCTGATTTTAAAGTTCTACTTTCTCTGCTTGCAAAAAAACAAACAAAAACTATTTTCTGAAAATGTTGTAATTGGCCAATGTTGCTATTATTATTTCTGAAAATACTAACTGTAAAAGTAAATTACAGTCATATTTGCTCACTGCAGAACACTTGAGAAAAAGAACAAGCAAGAAAAATAACCATCTCCTGAGTCTTTTTTCTTTCTTTTTTTATGACTATTTTTTATTGATTGAATTTTTAGAGAGAGGGGAAGAGAAAGAAAGGGGGCAGGGAGAGAAGCAGGAAGCATCAATTCATAGTGGTTGCTTCCTGTATGTACTTGACAGGGCAAGCCCAGGGTTTCAAACTAGCAACCTCAGCGTTCCAGGCTGATGCTTTATTCACTGCACCACCATAGGTCAGGCTTTCTTTCTTTTTTCATTTATTGATTTGAGAGAGACATCAATGTATCCATTGGTTGATCCTTGTATGTGCCTTGGCCAGGGATCAAACCTGCAACCTTGGCATATCAGTATGGGACGACAAGCTACCCGGTCAGGACTCTCCTGCATGCTTAACGCTGAGTGAAAGAAGCCAGACACAAAAGAGTAAATAATGATTGTAAGTGGAAAAAAAAGGGAGTTCTATGGAAAGTAACCTCACAGGGTGATCTGATCATGAATTCCATAGTGGACAGGTCAGAATGAGTAATCTCGCCCTAAGCCTGAAACTTCTTCAATAAAAGGTTTCTTGGCCTCAAGCCAGCCTTGTCCTTGGTTTCTGTACTTCTAGGTAAACACACCTCTGAAATGCCTCTTCTCAGAAGAGAACACATGTATCTATAATCCAATCCCACCTTGCTGCCTCCCACCTTCCTATAATCTTCCTTACCTTCCTTCTTTAATTCTATTCTTTCATTATTATTATTATTGATTTTAGAGAGAAGAAGGAGGCAAGAAGGAAATATCAATCCTAGATATTTCCTAGAAACATCAATCTGTTCCTGTATGTGCCCCGACCAAGGATCAAACTTGCCATGTCTGTATTTCAGGACAAAACTCCAACCAACCAAGCCACCCAGCCAGGGCCCTGTCCCTCTTTCATTCTAAATGAGTTAGGGAAATTGCCAACTGCCGCTCTGAGAAGCATTTTTCACAGTCTGCTGAGATCTTGCTTCCAGGTGTATCCTCTGTTTGGGCTCAAATAAGGTTTTATTAAAATTCTTTACAGGTCTTAATGTTTCCTATGTTAACATGTTTGATTCCATTTTGACGAAGTTCGAGAATTGGCTAAATAAATGTACGGTGTTACAAGCGGTTCTCTTGTGGGGAAATGACTGGGAGAGAGCATGAGAGAACTTTCTGTGTGGTGCTAGAAATGTTCTCTCTTCATCTGTGTGTTTACATATGTAAAAATTCACCTGAAGCCCTGGCCAGATGGCTCGGCTGGCTAGAGCCTTGTCCGGAAGCACAGAGATTACTGGTTCGATCCCCAATCAGGACACATACAGAAACAAATTGATGTTCTTCTCCTTTCTCTCTCTCTCTCTCTCCCCACCTTCCTCTCTAAAGTCAATTGTTTAAAAAAATAACCCTTTCAAACAAAAAATAAAGATTCACCTGAGGTATAAACTTATGATATTTGCATTTTATGAAATACATTACCTAAGTGAAAGAGGCAAATAAAAAAATCTTTTTCTAACAAATAATTTTTCAAAATCACTTTCTCAGAGCCCCTTGCAACTGGAATGCAGGCAGATGACTTGGGGTTCCCCCACTAAAACAGCCTCAGTGACATTTTGATTGAGACAAGAAAGCAGGCCTCATGTGGGACCCTTTCTGGCGCATGTGGTGGAAAGAGACCTCCAGCCAGGGCCAGCAGCAGCTTGTGAGACCTGTTGGGGGGAGGTAGCCCTTAGATGTAATTTGGGCACTCTGACACACATAATTTAAAAATAACCCATTTTAAAATGATGCCCCCCAAAAGCCCAATTATCTTACCCTCCTGGAGATTTTGTGGAACTTGATACATCCGTTCTCTGCAAAATACTAGCTGAAGTGAATTCCGTGTTCTTGACAACCTATAACTGTGAAGGATAGAAAGGTAATGTTAATCTAAAAATAAAAGGCTTTTCAGAGTAAGGGGCAACAAGCGTTTTGGATTAACAAGAATAGCAAAGGTTCAATAGTGTTCTGATTAGGAGATAAAGGCAAAGGGTACTTTTGAGAAGGGGAAGGGGAACAACTATATCATAGAAAGAAGGCACCACCATGGGTAAAGATAAGATAGCAATGTGAATTCTAAACAATGTTGTTAATTATCAGTCCAGTAGTCATCCTCAGTCCAGTGGTCAAAGGCTCCCTTATCTTTGCAAACAGCTCTTTGGGACACAGTTTCACCCCAGGCCCAGTCCAAAGGGTATTTTGCACTAGTTTTACCATTCCAAGGTTTGAGGTAGATGTGTGATGCAGGTCCCCTGGGACAACAGCTCTGACCCTGTGGCTCTGTCTACATTATTATTGTTGACAGTAAACAGCTAACTGTATTGCTCACAGTTCAACATATGCCTGCACGTTAAACAGTGTTGGCACCTACATTAATGCAGCTAAGTGGGGTCATTTGATATCAGTCTATTTTCAAATTAGGCCCTGTGAGCTTTAATTCATGAAAGGCATATTCCAGGGACCAGAGAAAAAGTCTCATGGCAAGGTGGTGTTTGATGGAAAGAGCAGGGTTCACAGGCATGTTGTGGAGGCTGACACTGTCACACCTGTGGCCCCACCACCCCGGGAAAAGCACATTTTAATGCATTTCCTTCCTGTTCTTTTCTAATTAATTTGTTTCTGTTTTCTTTTCTTTCTTTTTTTCCCCCCTGACTGGTTGAAATGTTAACAAACGTACTTTCAAAGTTAAAAAATTAAAAACGATATTTTATTTATTTTTCACCACAATGTACAGTTTTATCTGAATAATGTGTACGGATGGTTTAAAAACCACATAGCACTTGGATCAGTCCAGGTTCAACAAGAGAAGCAAAACTAGTAGGGGAGATGTTCTCATAGATTTATTCTAAGGAATTAATTGGCTTAGGCCATCATGGGGCAGGCTGGGCAAGTCTGAAACCCACAGGGCAGGTGGTCAGGAAGGGAGGGTGGGCCTCTGGGGTACAAGTTGGAGCTACAGTCCCCAGCTGTCCCAGCTCTGCTCTTAACACCTTTCAACTGAATGGGTCAGGCCCACCCAGACTGTCTAGGATGTTCTCCTTAAAGCCAGCTGATTAGGGACATTAATCACATCTACAAAGTGCCTTCACAGCAACCCCTAGATAAGTGTTGGGATAACGGAGGGCTGTAGCCTAGCTAAAACTGGTCATCCTAGCACTGCTAAGCTTATAAGGAAAAGCAGCAATGGTCCACTCCAACCCTCCCTACTCTTGGTGCCACTTCTCAGAGGGGAGTGAAAAACTCTCCCCAAAACAACCAAGCACATCAGGTCCTATTCATCTCTGTTTCCAGGACCTTCCACCAACTCACTTTCCCCAATTTCATGCTGCTAGGCTCTGAGCCCGTGAACAGCTGCCATCCAGGAACCTCCCTTCACCATCACCTTGGAAACGTCCTTTATCTCAGTCCTGTTCCCTGGATCCTACCTCTTTCTTGTTTTCCATGACTTCCATAGAAAGACTGCATGGACCACATATATATGGTCAAATAATCTTTGATAAAGGGGCCAACAACACACAATGGAGAAAAGAAAGCCTCTTCAACAAATGGTGTTGGGAAAACTGGAAAGCCACATGCAAAAGAATGAAACTCGACTACAGCCTGTCCCCGTGTACTAAAATTAATTCAAAATGGATCAAAGACCTAAATATAAGACCTGAAACAATAAAGTACATAGAAGAAGACATAGGTACTAAACTCATGGACCTGGGTTTTAAAGAACATTTTATGAACTTGACTCCAATGGCAAGAGAAGTGAAGGCAAAGATAAATGAATGGGACTACATCAGAATAAAAAGTTTTTGCTCAGCAAGAGAAACTGATATCAAAATAAACAGACAGCCAACTAAATGGGAAATGATATTTTCAAACAACAGCTCAGATAAGGGCCTAATTTCCAAAATTTACAAAGAACTCATAAAACTCAACAACAAACAAACAAACAATCCAATAAAAAAATGGGAAGAAGACATGAATAGACACTTCTCCCAGGAAGAGATACAAATGGCCAACAGATATATGAAAAAATGCTCAGCTTCATTAGTTATTAGGGAAATGCAAATCAAAACTACAATGAGATACCACCTCACCCCTGTTAGATTAGCTATGATCAACAAGACGGGTAATAGCAAATGTTGGAGAGGCTGTGGAGAAAAAGGAACCCTCATTCACTGTTGGTGGGACTGTAAAGTAGTACAACCATTATGGAGGAAAGTATGGTGGTTCCTCAAAAAACTGCAAATAGAACTACCTTATGACCCAGCAATCCCTCTACTGGGTATATACCCCAAAACCTCAGAAACATTGATACATGAAGACACATGTAGCCCCATGTTCATTGCAGCACTGTTCACAGTGGCCAAGACATGGAAACAACCAAAAAGCCCTTCAATAGAAGACTGGATAAAGAAGATGTGGCACATATACACTATGGAATACTACTCAGCCATAAGAAACGATGACATCAGATCATTTACAGCAAAATGGTGGGATCTTGATAACATTATAAGGAGTGAAATAAGTAAATCAGAAAAAAACAAGAACTACATGATTCCATACATTGGTGGAACATAAAAATGAGACTAAGAGACATGGACAAGAGTGTGGTGGTTACCAGGGGTGGGGGGAGGGAGGACAGGGGGAGAGTTAGGGGGAGGGGGAGGGGCACAGAGAACTAGATAGAGGGTGGCGAAGGACAATCTGACTTTGGGCGAGGGGTATGCAACATAATTTAATGACAAAATAACCTAGACATGTTTTCTTTGATTATATGTACCCTGATTTATTAATGTCATCCCATTACCATTAATAAAAATTTATTTAAAAAAAAAAAAAAAAAAAAAAGAAAGACTGCATGGAAAGTAAAGTTTTGAGAACTTGCTTGTCTGGTAATGTCTTTAGTCTGCCTCCATATCTGATGGAGAGTTTAGCTGGGTATGGGATTCTAGGTTGGAAATAATTTTTCCATCTTTCTAAAATAATGTGTGGAAGCACAGCTCCATTGTCTTCTGATTCCTGGAGCTACTGTTGAGAAGTCCAGTTTGTTCTAATCCCTGTACCCCTTGCGTTGGTCCTTCTTATTCTCTCCAGTCATCTCCTAGGATTTCCTTTTATTTTGACTGCTTCGAATTTCACAATGCATCTTGCCATCTCAGTCGTAGCACTGAATACTTGGTAAATCCTTTTAATCTAGAAACTCATGTCCTCAAATTTCTGAATATATTCTTTTTTTTTTTTTTTTGTATTTTTCTGAAGTTGGAAACGGGGAGGCAGTCAGACAGACTCTCGCATGTGCCCAACTGGAATCCACCCAGCATGCCCACCAGGGGTGATGCTCTGCCTATCTGGGGCGTTGCTCTGCTGCAACCAGAGCCATTCTAGTGCTCTGCTGCAACCAGAGCCATTCTAGTGCTCTGAGGCAGAGGCCACAGAGCCATCCTCAGCGCCCAGGCCAACTTTGCTCCAATGGAGCTTTGGCTGCGGGAGGGGAAGAGAGAGACAGAGAGGATGGAGAGGGGGAGGGGTGGAGAAGCAGATGGGCACTTCTCCTGTGTGCCCTAGCCGGGAATGAAACCCGGGACTCCTGCACGCCAGGCCGATGCTCTACCACTGAGCCAACTGGCCAGGGTGAATATATTCTTGTGTAATACTTTATTGATTGATTTTAGAGAGAGAGAGGAAGGGGAGAAGGAGAGGGGGGAGCATCAACTGGTGTGTTGGGCAGATAAAATATATTATGCTCACTTTGTTAAAGATGGCACTGCCCACATGGAAGCCCGTCACCCAGGTGATATTAATGTGTGTTGGGGGTGGGCTGTGGGCAGGCAGGATCCTTGTAGCCTGGGGCTTGGTTTTAGGACTAAGCCTTTCCCACCCTTTTTGATGTGGGGTGGTATAATTCCATCATGCCTCAGATAAGTGACTTTGTATCAGAGACTTCCCTATTTTGTATATTGGATTAAAGGTTTTGATTTCTGCACTATAAAGTGGGGCAGACCAGGAGCTTGCTCTCTTGGTTCCTGTGATTAGCATAAGGGAGGAGAGCAGAGAAAGGCCACATGGTGGAGACCAGGATAAGCAGCCAAGATAGTGGAGTGCTGAGTGAGAAGCCAGTTTGTGCAGAGTTTGTGCAGGGAGAAGGAAGGAGATGGGGAACAGAGGTGAATAAGTCTGGTGAGCTAGAAACCTTTGATTCTAGGAAACTGATAAGTCAGTAGCTTTGTGTGCACTGAATGAATGGGTTTTGGAGCCCAGTGTGTGTTTTACTTGCCCGCCGGGTGCAAGCTAGGATTAAAGATGATGGCCCACCAGTTATTGGCTCTGTTGTTTCATTACCAACTGTCCGAATCTAATGCGAACCTGCATGGGCCAGGCGGCTGTGATGGTGGCCCTGGCTACTGGTCAGACATGTGTTCTACCCATGTATGTGTTCATTGGTTAATTCCTGTATATACCCTGACTAGGAATTGAACCTACAACCTCAGTGTATCAGGGAGACACTCTAACCACCTGAGATACCTAGCCAGGTCTTTCCTGTAAATTTATTTCATAATTTCTCTCTTCCATTTATCTTTTCTCTGTTTCTGGAACGCCTATTATTCATACGCGAACCTCCTGAATTTACCTTTCCTTTACTTTTTCTTTTCTCTCCCATAATACATGTCTTTTCACTCCACCTCATGAGAGAATCCCTTTGAGCTTCCAGGCTCTCTCTCTCTCTCTCTCTCTCTCTTTTTTTTTTTTTTTTTTTGTCTACTCTCTGTTTTCTAATCCCTTAGGGACTCTTTCTGTACTTGGGCATGCACACAATATGGACGTGATAGCTGCACAAACCTCTGAAGATAAACATCATAGAGTTGTTTTCTAGTTGTCATTGTTTTGGGGATTTTTTTTCAGTTTTCTTTTGCTCTCTGTATTGTCCCTGTTTCCTCTGAGTTCCTTTTTCTGTTTGTTTCAGTCTCTGCTGCTCACATTAAAAGTCTCCTCAAGGGTCTACTAATTTTCGGCAGTCCATGAGGAGTCCAGTATGGACCCCAGATTTAAGAGTCAGGACTCAAAAGGCTGGCCAGCTTGGAGCATGTAAAGGGAGCTTATCCAGCTGTGGGTTTAGGACACGGTCCTCAGGGAAGACCCTGGCAGATCACCGGTGTCAGCAGCTATGGGACTTTTCAGTTAGGCTGATCATTTTTCTAAAGAACCTTCCACATTGTCAGTCCAGGGTGCCTCTCATCTGCCTCACTGTAGCTGACGTCTCTGGCCCAGAGCCTCTTTGGTTCAATACATCTAGAAAGCAAACTTCACATGTTGATCCAGAAGTGCTCCGGGTGTTCTGAGCTATGGTCAGTTGGTCGTTGTGTCCACAGTTTTGTGTGCTGCTGCAGTCTTACCCCTGTGGTTCTAAGCATTTCTCATTTACTGTTAAATGCTCCTGAACTGTCTCTTAGAAAAACTGAATCATGTTCTGTGAGTGAGGTTATCTGTGCCCTATTCTTTCAAGTGTTAAACTCTGAGGTTCAGAGGTCAAGTTGGGTGGTTAGCTGGGGCCAGCCCAAGGGAGGTAGTAACCATGGGGGTACAGGTACATGCATTTATTCACACACATACAGCATTCCACACCTCTGTTCCAGGTGCTGGGCTAGGTGATGGCAGAGAGGGAGGCCCTGGGGACACACTGGCCTTGCCCTCAGTGGTGGTGCAGTGTGAGGAGGCTGCAAGGAAGCCCTGAGTCAGGGCAGGCTAGAAGGATCCCGGTCTCCATAGAGAGGGAGAAAGTGGGTTGAAGGATTGAGGATTGGTGGCCTCCACAGTAGGAGTGGAGAAGATGAGAATTCTGCCCGAGGACAAAGGAAAGGCACTTGGAGAAGGCAGGAGAGAACAGGAGGGAGCCCAGTGACCTGAGTTCAGGGAAGAGCAGGTGTGCTTGTCAAACCCGACCAAGGCCGAGGTGTGTGTCTGGGCCATCAGTGTGGGTACTTCTCATTCCGTGCATCTGTGTCCTAGATCAGGGCATGGTCTGACGAAGTTAAGAATGACTGTCCACAACCTACTGGTTTTCTGCCTCTCCAAGATAACAGGGGAACTGTCCAGAGAACAAATGAGGAAGAAGTGGAAGGCAATGACCTGGAGGAGACTGATCATAGCTCAAATTCCAACGGACCAGGTAATGCTGTGGCTCTGCTGTGTACTATCTGGTGACCTTGAGAAAAGTCCATATCTTCTGTGAGGGTGAATGTCCACTCTTTCAAATGAGTTACCTGACAGGGCCACCGGGCATTGGAGAACACTGTCCTCAGTCTTCCACACAGGCCTGGCCCTCCTTCACAGGCTGAGAGACCTGGAAAGGCTCTTGGGTATCATTTCTTTGTTCTCCCATTAAATTGATGGGAAAACTGAGGTCAAGAAAGGAGCAGAGATCTACATTGGTACAAAGCAGAAGCAGAGACAGGCCTGAAACCAGACCCCAACCCCCCCCAAAGAGCCATAAGGGCCCAAGTCAAGAGGGGTTATGTGGAGAGGTGGGGCTGGCTCCACCCAGCAGCCTGTCCCATGTGAGGCCAGGCAGGCAATCACACTAGACCCACAGAGAGGCACCTGGCCAGTGACAGAGGGGAAGGCCGGAGGAAGAAGAGGAGTTGACAAGAAGGCCTTCATCCTCAGGCCTTGGGAGAACTTGAGGAAACAAAGGAATTTTACCTTGAACCCCAATCTTCGTCATCCCTTCCCAGCAGGCGCTGACCTGGGGCCCTGATTCAGTATGGCTGACTCAGAAGGATCCATGGGTCCCTTGAATTGAGGTCTGCAGTCAGACCTCTCTGGCTTCACTCCAAGATCCTGACAAATCAGGTCACCATCCAACACAGAAGGTCAATGTCTCCCTGCCCACACACTGGCTCTCTGACCTGCCTTTACAACCCCTCCTACCATACACCCCAGACCAGCCTAGCTGAGACCCCACCCCATGCACAACCCTCCTGCAACCCACCACCTTCCCAAGAACAGGATCCATCACAACAGAGTTTCGACAAAGCTACAGCCCTCTTGAGCAAAGCGTGTGCATCAGAAAGCACACACCTGCCATGTGGAACATCTCATGACAACAATCCATACCTGATGTTTTACTTTGGACAGTATGATTCCATTTGTCTTTCCAAGATCTCACCTGCTGGCAAATAAAGGATATAATTAAAACACACATAGACAGGAAGTGGAGTGGCAGTTACCTTGGGCCGAGGGAATGATATCTAAAGGGCATGGTGTTTTTTGGGGGGGTGATGAGCATGGAAATGTTCAAACATTAATTGTAGTGATCATTATACAATAATGCTGTGAATATACCGAACACCATTGAATTGTGCACTTTAAATGGCTGAATTGTGTAGTATGTGAATTATATCTCAATAAAACTGCTATTCCCCTGCTCACATGCACACGCACACACACACATCACACATGTACGTGCACGCAGGATCTAACATCCTCCTGCCCCTGCTGTTGTGTTTATGTTAATAGGTCACCTGTGACAGTGAAGGTTGTCACTACATGGCCACTGGACCCAGGGTTCTAATAGTGTTGAACGACTTCCAATGCAAATTCAGAGCAGTAGATTTTTAGCAAAAAAGAAAATAATAATAAGTAAAGTAAATATCTGCATTTATCAAGAGCAGTTGCTGTTCTCCCCAAGAGACTGACCACTGCCCCCACCCCCACTGCCCAGGCATGGGCCTTCTGATAAAGACAGATGGAGGGAGCTGTTTTGCCTCATGGGTGACCCTGAGCCGGGAATGACATCAGCCAGGGAAGGTCACATTTCCCAGGAAGCACCAAGGCAAAGTACTTCCACAGAGAAAAAGCGGTCAGCTTGTTCTTCTTCACAGAATCTCAGAGCCAAGGTGAAATTTGTAAATTCCTGATTTAAAGCCAATTCTTTCATTTCAGGCAGCTGTACACTCCTCCCTGGGAGGAGTCCTGAGTAGGGGGTGGGGGCATGAGGGACCTGTGGTCCTCTTCTTGACAGCACCCCGACTTCAGTCCAGCCTATACCCTACTCAGCCCTCTTCTGGGGCACTGACCACCCACAGTGGCCCAGACAGGAGGTCACCGCTCTCAACTCACCCACCTGGCCAGTCACTAGTGGAAGGATATGCCTGTGATTAGTGTAGGGCAGGGCTTGCTTCACTCTTCTGAAATCAAGCTCTTAGAAAGACATTATTCCCTCTGGATGAGGCTGAAATGTTAATGATCTGTTGCTGCTTAACAAATTACCCCAAACTTAGTGGCTTAAGACAACAAATGATACCTCCTCATTTCTGTGGACCAGGAATCCAGAAACAGCCTTGGGGGTGGCTCTAGTTCAGGGTTTCTGTGGAGGGGCTGCCCTCATCTGAGGTTTGGCTAGAGCTAAGGATCAGCCTCCACACTCACTGGATTCTTTATTGATTTTTTTTTTTTTTTTTTGAGAGAGAGAGTGTGTGGCATGGATTTGTTGTTTCACTTATCTATGCATTCATTGGTTGATGCTTGTGTGTGCTCCAAACGGGGATAGAACCTGCAACCTTGGTGTATCCAATGATGCTCTAACCATTAACAGAATGAGATACCTGGCCAGGGTCACAGTCACTGAGTAAAACAGGTGCTACTTCAAAAGCTTTCAGCTGCTGTTGTCAGGGAACTTCAGGTCTCCCTAGCTTCTGGGGGGAGGCCTCTGTTTTCCACATCATGGGCCTTTTCCTGGACTGCTTGAGTGCCCTCAGCACGTGGCAGCTGGCTTCCCCCAGAGCACGTGATCTGGGTCAGGAAACTGCACTCCGTTCTGTGCCCTGCTCTCCAGTGTTGCTGCCTGCCACTCCACTTTCTTAACTTTCTTAGACACTAGGCACTAAGTCCTGCCTACACTCTAGGAGAAGGGAATTAGGATCCACTTTTTAAAGGAAGTATGCGGAATTAAAAGACCTTTTTTTTTAGTGAGATTGAGAAAGAGATAGAGACAGAGACAGAGACAGAGAGAAGGACAGACACACAGGAAGGAATAGAGATGAGAAGCATCAACTCATATTTGCAGCACCTTAGTTGTTCATTGATTGCTTCTCATCTGTGCCTTGACCTGGGGGCTACAGAAGACCCAGTGACCCCTTGCTCAAGCCAGTGACCTTGGGCTTCAAGCCATCAACCTTTGGGCTCAAGCCAGTGACCATGGGGTGATGTCTATGATCCCACGCTCAAGCTGGAGACCTTGGGGTTTCAAACCTGGGACCTCAGTGTTCTAAGGCAACACTCTATTCACTGCACCACTGCCTGATCAGGTTCATTGACCTATTTTAATCTGCATGGATGAAGCCTGCAGCACCCCCCCTCCAGAGATTTCAGGCGGCCACCTAGCAATTACCAAGGGCAGCCAGAGTTTAGAAAGATATGAAGAAACCCAGCCCCTTGTGCCATTGGGAAATGCTGGATTACACCAGCCCTGAAGCAGGCCTTCTTTGAGACTTTCCAGTTACATGAGCCCAGGAGTCCTCCTCACAGTTTCTGCCAGTTTGTGTTGGGATTTCTGCTGCTTGGTACCGAATGTCTCCTCATTCTCCTGTAGGAATGAAAGAGCTGGGGTGGAGTCACATGGTGCGATCACCATGGCATATCAAAAGGGCAATCCCACCCATTTCTCCAGGGAGGAGGGGCTGTTCCAAGACACTGCTCACTTGCTCGTTGGGCTGCTCTGTGCAGAGGGGTGAGTGGACTCTTACCTAAATGACCATCAGCCTGAGGTGAGGAGACTCGGTTTGTAAGAAACTCCAGAGGAGTCACACATTGGACATTTTCTAATTTTATTTCCCAGATGGCATGCTTAAATACTAGGTAGTTTAGATCAGAATCAAACCCCAGAGATCCATTGGTTGGGTCACAGGAACAAGACTAGGTCTTTGCACTTAAGTCTTGATATGATTCCCTATGCCTTCGACCTCCTACTCAGATAGCTAAACACCTGCGTGTGGTGGGGAAACTGTAAACAATATTAAGAGTCTGATGATTATGTGGTTGAGTGTCATATCCACTTGTTACCAGATGTGGGGTCCTAGGCAAATGCTCAGTTTTCTGTTCTACTCACAGAAACTTTAGTACACACCTCATTGGACTATTGTAGGAAATAATGAAATCATATATGTATTTTTAAATTTTTTTATTGATGATTTTAGAGAAAGAGAATAAAAAACATCAATTTGTTGTTCCATTTATTGATGCATTCATTGGTTGATTCTTGTGTGTGCCCTGACTGGGGATCAAATCCACAACCTTGGCATGTCAGGACGATGCTCTTACCAACTGAGCTAACTGGCCAGAACACTATATGTATTTTTTTATATTTTATTTTTATTTCTTCAGCTTTAATTGAATTCATTGGGGTGACACTGATTTGTGTCATGTGTGTGCACACACACATATATATACACACAGTATGTACATATATATATATACCATATAATTTTTTCATCCCTTTTTCTCTGTTTCTGCTAGTGCCCAAACTGAAACTTTCACCATCTCAAAAGTGATAGGGATTTAGGGTTAATCTTCACCAAGCCCTTCCCGATGGGACTCTGAGTTCTCTGATGTGTGAGGCTGGACCAGTGAGCGGGCTTGCTGAAGCCCGCTTGGTCCTCTCAGGAGGGTGGGTTGCGCTGACCAAGCCCTTGCTCACTTCCCAATCTCCACCCCCTGCAGCCTATCACTACCCTGTAGTTCTTAGGGTGAGGGTCCTACATATTTAGATCCATCGCCCTTTGCCTAGGACTGAGAAGGTGACTGACTGGGATCAGATTTGGAGGGATAAACAGAAAAATCCAAAACACAAGACAGGATCCTGTTCTCTCTCATGTAAAGGGAGCCAGAGCTGGGCAGTCCGGGGCTCCTGAGTCAGGTCCATGGAAAACCCAGTGTCTGCCTTCCTATCTTCCTCTTCCATGCATGCTGGCACTTGGTTAGCACACGCCCCAGCCCCAGATGCTGCAAAGGTCCTGACCATGCCATAAGCCAGAGGGGAGGAGAAGCTAAAGAAGACAAAAGAGCCCCCCCCCCTGCTGAGCCACCTCCAGGAAGCAGACTTCCTGTAGGTCCTGTACAAGTCCAGCTACATCTCAGTGGCCAGAATTTAACTGCATGATTGCACCTAACTATTGGGAGGCTGGAAAATGTGGCAACAGGCCCAACTAGCAGTCTTGGCCACAGTAAATTATGACTAGTCAAAGGAGAATGTGCCGGAAGCCTGGTTCTTCCATCAAAAGAATAAAGCTGAGAATCTCACCCCATCTGACATCTGGGTCTCTAGCTCAAATCACTGCAGAATTTGCAAGGGACAGGATTATTTTTGGAACCTCAGGTGCCCCCAGACTCTGTCACAGTGCCTGGCACAGAATAGGTGACTGGGACTTTCATTTTTGTGGTAGACATGTTGTGGGGTAATTCCCCGTTTTACAATCACCCACCCTTCTCTGGGAAAGACTCTACAACACAGAGGTGAGTCCTGAGTAGCAACTCCCCTCTGGCCACAAATGACAGTTCTACTTGAGTGTCTACTGATCCGTTCCAGCCTGGGCCATCTGTAGTCCCTTCCAGGATCTTGTAAAGTTAATGTGGGGAAAGAAAACAGTCTTCTGGTGGTGAAGTGGTGAGGTGTAAGGCTGTGTCCTGTCCACCTGGAAGGAGAAAGCCAGCCAATAGACAGGAAGAAGCCAGAGAAGAGCTCTGAGCATCAGGTCATGGCCAGGACCTCATTCCAGTTCCCAGAGCCCCCAGGCACACCTACTACTCTGCCCTCTGGTACTCCATTTCCCCCTGACCATCTATGTCACCCTACTCCAGATAGGTTTCTGTCACTTGTCATCAAGAACTGTGACTATTCTGGTTACCTGTTCCTCTCTAATAGAAAAGAGATTTTGTGTGTATAACACATTTAACCAGAAAATAGTATTTATCAGAATTCTTTCAGTGGCAAGTGGCAGAAATCCAGTTCAGATTGGCTTAAACAAAAACAAATATATACATTTTTAAAAATCCATTTGCCGGCCCTGGCCGGTTCGCTCAGTGATAGAGCGTCGGCCTGGCGTGCGGGAGTCCTGGGTTCGATTCCCGGCCAGGGCACACAGGAGAGGCGCCCATCTGTTTCTCCACCCCTCCCCCTCTCCTTCCTCTCCCTCTCTCTTTTCCCCTCCCGCAGCCAAGGCTCCATTGGAGCAAAGTTTGCCCGGGTGCTGAGGATGGCTCTGTGGCCTCTGCCTCAGGCGCTAGAATGGCTCTGACTGTGGCAGAGCAACACCCCAGATGGGCAGAGCATCGCCCCCTGGTGGGCATGCCGGGTGGATCCCGGTCAGGCGCATGCGGGAGTCTGTCTGACTGCCTCCCCGATTCCAACTTAAGAAAAAGAAAAAGAAAAAGGAAAAAAAAATCCATTTGCCACCTGGCCTGTGATGGCACAATGGACAGAGCGTAAACTTGGAACTCTGAGGTTGCCTGTTCAAAACCCCAGGCTTACCCAGTCAAGGCACATACAGGAAGCAACTGCTACAAGTAGATGCTTCCTGCTTCTCTCCCCTTTTTCTCACCCTCCCTCTCTTTCTCTCTCTCTCTCTTTCCCTCATCTCCAAAAATCAATAAATAAAATCTTTTTTAAAAAATTTAAAAATTAAAAAAAAAAATTTTTAATTTAAAAATTAAGTGAAGCAACTACAAGTTGATACTTCTCACTCCCTTCTTCTCCTGTCTCTGTAAAATCAATAAAATAATTCATTGACATCAATTTGAAAAGTCAGGACAGAAATGAGTGATTCAGCGGTGTTTCGGGGTTTGCACACTCTCCCTGCAGCTCTCTCCCTACCTCTGGGTTCTTGTTTCTCCCATGTTAGCTCGGCCTTCCTGCCACCATCTGCACATGGCATGAAAGACATCACAGCAGCTCCCCTCCCAGAGGAAGACAGACCCCCCTCGCCAACATCCACAGATCTCTGATTGGCCAGTTTGGATCACATATCCATCCTTCAGTTCACTCAGAGTGTACAGGGCCACTATGCTAGGGCAAATAGGCAGGCCTATGTCACCACCCAGCACTTCAGCCAGGGACCAGCAGCCTCTGTGGTTGATGGGCGCCCTGGAACCACATACGAAGAAGAAAGTCTCTAAAAGCAGGAGAGTGCTGGGCCAACCACAGACATGAAAACACATGTGAAACAAGCAAAGGTTTTGGAACAGCATGCACATGAGTTCAAATCCTGCCTGGGTCAACGGCTGAGCAGTCCTTTGGCCTTGGGGGAACTGCTTGTTATTTCATTTTTCATCTTTAATATGGGGATAGTCATACTGCTTTTTGGGATTATTGCAAAATAATAAAACACTTAGAGAATTTCTGGGTTCTCAAAGTAACCCACCGGACTTCATTGCGTGCAGTGCCGCCCTACCTCCTCTGATGGCTTAGTTTATGGTATGCATACCATACGTGAAAATGATGTGGATTTTCTTTACTGGAGTGTCATAATGGCACTATTTCAAACGGCACTCCTACCCCAACCCTGTACCTTCCCCAGAGTGGGTTTCTTTTATGTTCTTATCCCATCTGACTCTTCACAGTTTCAAGAGTCTGGGTTGGGTGGGGGAGAGAAGGACCTAGCAATGTTTCAAGAGAAACCAACCCTGGAGATGGACCTCAAGGTGGTGGCATCCCTCATCTTAAGTAGCAGAATGTGACTCTAAAAACTTTTCTATTGTTATTAAATAACACTAAATTCCTTTTGCTATTCACTGTTCCTTTCTCTTCTTTCTTTTCTTTCTGGAGTTAAGGGGGCCTGGGAGAGGTCACGTGCCATGTGAGGGTGGGGAGACCTCTCTTTCTGCCCATACCCAGGGTTTACAAGGACCATGAGCTTGCGCACTGGAAGGAAGGGGACCCCCCTTTGGAAACCTTCTTATAATGAATCCTAGGCTGTTCCTTCTGGCTGGAGAGAGTGAAATGAAGGGAAATATAGGATGGAGTTGACGGAACTTTTGGGCCAAGAGTAAACAGGGTGGCAGAGGGGAAAAGAAGGGATACTCAGTAGATGAGTGTTCCCAGTTTGGAGGCCACTGAAAGGATACCACCCATCACAGCCCTCCTATGAGAACTCAACTCCACTTGGGCTGGACTTCCATAGGGAAAACACAAATCCCAGTCCTTTTCACTCAGCTCCCTTGTGGACCTCTCCATGATCTCCTAAGATTCCATAACCCCTTTTTGATAGAAAAAAAAAAAAGAATTTTTACGCTTGACCAGTGGTGGACTTAGTTTTGTAAAACCCAAGCAAAATAAAGACATATATGTTTTACTTAAATCAACAAATTTAAGCTTTTATTTACTAAGAGTTCATCTTAGATCATATGAACTTGAAAAGCATATGAGTTAGTTTTTATTTATTCATCAGAGAGAGAGAAAGGGAGAGAGAGAGAGAAATACAGAATTGATTTGTTGTTCCACATATTTATGCATTCACTGGTTGGTTCTTGTATGACTCCTGACCAGGGATCAAACTCACAACTTCGGCACATCAGGATGACGCTCTAACCAACTGAGTTACCTGGCCAGGGCAGGACAACTATTTTTAATACCTCAGATAATTGAGTTGACACCTAAACAACATCATAAGTGACTCGTTTATCTCAATATGTTCCCTTCTTTTTCTTGTAAATCCTTTGGCATTATTTTATTTACCTTAGCAGAGAAGACCTTTTTAAGTTCTGAGACAGTCTCTAATGATTTTCTTTCCATTCTTTCTACCTAATTTTACAGCCAGCTTTTCCTAACTGTGAGCACAAAGGATGTGTTTAGAAGAATCAGAAGACTTGCCTTCCCGTGCACATCGCCTCATGAGCCAAATGCAGTTGTTCTCCTTCTAGGACCATGTCACATCCTAGAGGAAGTTATTCTCAGGCAACCAGGAAAGATTCTTAGTTGCCTAAACACTGAAGCAGGGGCCAACCAGGGCCTACTGGATACCACCACCCGAACCTGAATCCTGACCGGGGATTCTACCAGTTTCTCCAGGGTCAGCTGCACTACTGCACTGGCGGCTGCCGTAGCCCATCTCCACCATGGCAGATTCGGAGTATTCTTCCTCCTCCGGAGCTAAAAGAGTTCAGTCTCTCATTTAGCCAGCAAACATTTTGTTCACTCTCAGTAAACAACCCAATTAAAAGCTGAAATTTTTTTTTTTTTTGAGTAACCGGTCATTTTTCTGTCTTATACATTTTATCTTTCTCCCCACAATTTGTCTTTCCTTTTCTGTTTGTAGTATATTCTGTTAGACAGAAGTTCAAAGTTTTTTTTTTTATTATTCATTTTAGAGAGGAGAGAGTGAGGGAGAGAGAGAGGGATAGAGAGGAGAGAGAGACAGGGAGAGAGAAGGGGGAAGGAGCTGGAAGCATCAACTCCCATATGTGCCTTGACCAGGCAAGCCCAGGGTTTCGAACCGGTGACCTCAGCATTTCCAGGTCGACGTTTTATGCACTGCGCCACCACAGGTCTAAAAGCTGAAATTAAAAGCAACATTCCAATGTTTTTTTCTTGGATTATCTTAACTCTCATGCACTTTGAGGATTTCTTAAGAACAGTTCAAATCTGAGACTGACGCGCTGCCTACTGCACTAAGGAGGCCACTAAGAACAGTTCATATAAAGTCAGGCCCTGCTACATAAAACAAAGATCCCCCGAAATTCGGAGAGGAACTTCACCCAGTGTGAAATTGAGAGCCAGTGGGGCACAATAGGCCCTTGCGTCCACAAGGGCCTTCTTTGGAACCCTGCCACCTATACCTAGTAAGTGTGGACACAAGAGAGGTAGAGAATTTTTAAGAGTTTATTTGGGTCAAACTGATGACAAATGCCTGGGTTCAAGGTGGCAAATGCTCTGAGAGTAAGTTTTGTCATAGCTTTCATGCATTTGATGTTAAGGGGGGAAGATGAGGAAGATTGCAGGAAGGTGGGAGAAAGCCAGGTAGGGATCAGAATACAGTTAGGATGATGTGCTCTCTTGAGGGTCCTCTTCAGAAGGAAAGGTCTGAAAGATACATTTCAAAGGTGTAGTATGTTCCAAAAATACAAACAATTCAATTAAAAAATGGGCAGAAGACCTGAATAGACACTTCTCCAAAGGGGATGTATATTTGAAAAAATTCAAAACACTAAATTGAAAAGATATATGCACCTCTATGTTCATTGCAGCATTATTTACAATAGGCAATACATGGAAGCAACTAAAGAAGAAGTGTTATATCTGTTTATACGCGCGTGCATGCACACACACACGCACACACACTATGGAATATAACTTGGCCATAAAAAAGAATGAAATATTACCATTTGCAACAACATGGATGGGTCTAGAGCAGGGGTCTCAAACTCAACTCAGCATGTGGGCCGCAGAGCAAGATCACAGCCATTCGGCGGGCCGCACTAGGTCTACAAAAGGCAACTGTTACACAACACTTTTCTCACTGCAGTTGAAAACAAAAAAAAAATCAGTACAACAAGCACAATCGTACATGCAGTTTACTCAGTGTCACAAAACGACCAGAAACTGTAGTTCGCATCACAACTGCTGTTAACTAAGCTAATATCTAGCTAGGATGCTAGAGAAATGAAAAATACAAGTAGGCCCCTAGGCTTACTTAATTTTATCCAAAATATTTTGAACTTCGTGGATTAGTCTGCGGGCCACACAAAATTGTTCGGCGGGCCGCATGTGGCCCGTGGGCCGCGAGTTTGAGACCCCTGGTCTAGAGGATATTGTGCTAAGTGAAATAAAATAAAGACAAATACCATATTATTTCACTTATATGTAAAACCTAAAGAGCAATATATATAAACAAACAAAGCAGAAACAGACTATTGATTCAGAGAACCAACTGAGAGTTACCAGATGGAGGGGGGTTGAGGGGGGCTGAGTGGAAAAGGTGAAGGAATTAAGAAGTACAAATTGGCAGTTACAGAATAGTCACGAGACTGTGAAGTACAGCATAGGGAATATAGCCAGTCATACTGTAATAACTATGTATGATGCCCGGTAGGTATTAGAATTAGGGGCATCATTTTGTAAATTATGTAATTGTCTAACTATTATGCTATACACCTGAAACTAATATAAAAATAATACTGAATGTTGACTGTAATTTTTTTTTAAAAAGAGATAATTTTGGATCTTTAATGAAGGATAAATTCATAGCAGCAGTAATAGTCACTAGAAGGGACCCTATAAATATACATAAAAGTTTGTATAACGTGAAAATTTTTTTTTCTGTTGCATTCACTCTTTTTTTAACTTTTATTAATTTTAATTTATTGTGTTCACATGGATTCAAGTCTCCCACTGAATATAACACCCTCACGCCCCCGTGTCCCTATTTATACACCCTTTGTCCCCCTCCCCCTAACTCCCTCCCCCTGTTATTTTAAATTACAGTTAACATATGCTGTCCTGTTATCTGTATCTCTGTGTTATGTATATATAAATTAACCAATCCCTTCACCTTCTCTGATCCCATCCCCTCATCCCACTTCCCTCTGAGAGCTGTCCTTCTGGTCCCTGTGACCCCCATCTCTGCCTCTATTCTGTTCCTTAGTTCACTTTGTTCATTAGTTTCCACATATAAGTGAGACCATATGATATTTGTCTTTCTCTGCCTGGCTTATTTCACTTAACATAATAATCTCCAGGTCCATCCATGCTGTCACAAAAGGTAAGATTTCCTTCTTTTTTCATAGCCACATAGTATTCCATTGTGTATATGTACCACTGTTTTTTAATCCATTCATCCACTGACGAACACTTGGGCTGTTTCCAGATCTTGGCTATTGTAAATAATGCTGCAATAAACATGGGGGTGCATATCTTCTTTTGAATCAGTGATTTGGTATTCTTAGGATATATTCCTAAAAGTGGGATGGCTGGGTCAAAATGTAGTTCCATTTAAAATTTTTTTTAAAGATATTATTTATTCATTTTAGAGAAGGGCAGGGGGAGGGAGAGAGAGAGAGAGAGAGAAGGGGGAGGAGCAGGAAGCATCAACTCCCATACGTGCCTTGACAGGGCAAGTGCAGGGCTTTGAACCGGGGACCTCAGCATTCCAGGTCAATGCTTTATCCACTGCGCCACCACAGGTCAGGCCATTTTTTAATTTTTTGAGGAATCTCTATACTGTTTTCCACAGTGGCTGCACCAGTCTGCATTCCCACCAGCAGTGCAGGAGGGTTCCCTTTTCTCCACATCCTCGCCAGCACTTATTCTGTGTTGTTTTGTTAATGAGCACCATTCTGACTGGTGTGGGGTGGTATCTCACTGTGGTTATAATTTGCATTTCTATGATGATTAGTGATGTTGAACATTTTTTCACATGCCTATTGGCCATCTTTATGTCCTCTTTGGAGAAGTGTTTATTCAGTTCTTTTGCCACTTTTTTTTTTTTTTTTTGTATTTTTCTGAAGCTGGAAACGGGGAGAGACAGTCAGACAGACTCTGCATGTGCCCGACCAGGATCCACCCGGCACGCTCACCAGGGGCGATGCTCTGCCCACCAGGGGGCAATGCTCTGCCCCTGCGGGGGCGTCGCTCTGCCGCACCAGAGCCACTCTAGCGCCTGGGGCAGAGGCCAAGGAGCCATCCCCAGTGCCCAGGCCATCTTTGCTCCAATGGAACCTTGGCTGCGGGAGGGGAAGAGAGAGACAGAGAGGAAGGAGGGGGGGTGGAGAAGCAAATGGGTGCTTCTCCTATGTACCCTGGCCAGGAATCAAACCCGGGTCCCCCGCACGCCAGGCCGACGCTCTACCGCTGAGCCAACCGGCCAGGGCTCTTTTGCCACTTTTTAATTGGATTGTTTACCTTTCTGGTGTTGAGTTTTAGAAGTTCTTTATAAATTTTGGTTTCTAACCCCTATTAGACGTGTTGACAAATATGTTCTCCAATTGTGTGGGTTGTCTTTTTATTTTGTTCATGGTGTCTTTTGCTGTGCAAAAGCTTTTTAGTTTGATATATTGCTATGATAGATATCGGAAAGTTTACCATCTATATTTTCTTCCAAGATGTTTATGATTTCGTGACTTATATTTAAGTCTTTTATCTACTTTGAGTTTATTTTTGTGAATAGTGTAATTTAGTGGTCTAATTTCATTTTTTGTGCATGTACCCATTCAATGTTCCCAAGAACATTTATTAAAGAGACTGTCTTTACTCCATTGTGTGCTCTTACGTCCTTTGTCAAATATCAATTGTTCATAAAGGTGTGGGGGGTTTTTTCAATTTTGATAATTGTTTATTTCTTTCTTTTCTATGGATTGCTAATGTGCAATAAGTGTCATTATGAAAATAACCAAAATGAGATAAATGTGACAAAAGGTTGACAAAGTGTCAACAATGGGAGAAAGCGTTGCAAAAGGAGAGGACTGCAATGCTACTTATGTTCTTGCAATAAAACTAGCAACACCCATTTCAAGAGAGTTATCTCAACTCCAATTTCTTCCCCTCAAGAACTATTTGAATCTCTTTGGCATCCAAAGTCTCGTAGGTCAATAAAGCTTCTGCTAGGTTCTTATGCTCTTTTGCATGCGTCTTCAAGATATGTTTTGCTCATTCATATGAGTCCCTCAGGAGGATTCGGATTTCTTGTTCAATAGCTGACTGTGTTTCTGGACTCAGTTTCCCTGTATCACTGTAGGTCATAACTCCAAGCTTTTCACTCATTCCAAATTTGGTAACCATCCGCTTTGCTATTTTAGTTGCATTATCAAATCACTGGAAGCACCTGTTGTAATGTGGTCAGTCCCAAATATCAGCTCTTCTGCCACCCTCCCGCCCATGCTGACGTCCATTTGTGCCAGCAGCTGTGCTCGGATCTCTTTCCATCTGTCATTCTCAGGCAACAGGGACACATGTCCAAGTGTTGGTCCTCGTGGCATGATTGTGGCTTTGTTGATGGGCATTGCATCTTTAGTGTAATATGCAATAATAGCATGGTATGCGGTAATGGTTTTGTTTTTGTTATCAATTTCCACACTTCTATGTTCAGGCCCCATTAGAATTTTATCTTTGGAAAACTCCAGTTCTTTCATGGTGACCATTTCTTTTCCATCAACGGCTGCCTTTAATGCAGCTTGGTTCACAAGGTTCTCCAACTCTGCTCCAGAAAAGTCAACGGTTCCTCAAGCTATGATTTCTGGATCAACAGATTGATCAAACTTTATTTTACTGAGATACCATTTCAAAGTTTGTTTGACCTTTTACATCTGGCCTTGGAACTGTAACCTGCATGTCAAAATGACCAGGACGAATTAAAGCATTATCTAATGCCTCTGGGAAATTTGTGGCTCCTATAATGATAACTCCTTCATTGGGTTTAAAACCATCCATTTCAGCAAGAAGTTGATTTATAGTCTGCCTTGAATATGGATACATTGGCGATTCAATTCACTTCCCACCAACAGAATCTAACTCATCAATAAATATAACACAAGGAGCATTTGCTTTTGCTTCCCTAAAAAGATTTCTTATGCGGCTGGCTCCCACACCCACAAACATCTCATCAAATTCTGATCCAGAAGCATAATAAAAAGGAACATCAGCTTCTCCAGCCACAGCTCAGGCAAGAAGTGTCTTCCCTGTTCCTGGTGGTCCAACTAAAAGAATTTCTTTTGGAAGTTTGCCTCCAAGCACAGTAAATTTTTGTGGACTTTTCAAAAATTCCACAACTTCCTGTAATTCCTGTTTAGCTTCCTCTACTCCTTTAACATGCTCAAAGGTGACATTTTTCATCTGGACAAGATCTACTGCAGAATCAAGCTCTGTTGTTGTCCGGAAGTGGACAGATAGAAATGGGTTTTTTAAGAGTCCATAAATGCCAAACAACAGCAGAACAAAGAGAACCAGATAAGTTCGTCTTAGAGAATCATTGGTTTTTTGTGTTAGGGCTTGAGCTTTCAGAAAACCCTCTGCAAAACCAGTTTTAAATGCATCTTGGTGAGCTTCAGGTATGTTTTTGGTTTTCATAAGTTTGTCCAAAGTCTCAACATCTGATCCCCTGTCCCGCAAAAGAAATCTCTTCACAAATGATGGTGCTAAGTACTGAGCTTCTGCTAATCTTTCAGAGGTGGACTGCAGACGTTGTGTTCTTGATTTTAACATTTTAAAATCTCGAGACTGTATGAAAACTGGCCAGTACTGAAGATCTGAACAAAGGCTTTTAAGAGTTCCTGAATGTTGTTTATACAAGCAAGAGGAATGTAAAGTACTGAATACATCTATGTAACCATATTTATTTTCAAAGAAAGACTGTGCAGAGACATAAGGTGTATGCCAATGGGAAGAAATGTTTTTGCCTTTACAAAATCCAGGAAGTAGACTGTCTACCAATTGATCAATCTGTCCCATTTTTAATTCAGATAATCCAAGGTCCCTCAAGTTAAGCACAGGGTCATTGCTGGGAGCCTCCTACTCAGGAACCACTTCTCCATGCTGGTTTTGAGAAATGGACGCACTGGCAGAAGAGGTGTTTTTTGGTGAATGGAAGGCAGTGATGAGATGACTCAGAGGAACTGTAACCTGGGGCTGCACGGTGCTCCAAAGGGAAAATATCTCCTTCAGGCCCTCAGCGACCACACCCGCCTGCTGATAGTGCCCTTCTGTCCACTGCCAGGCAGGGAGGCGCCGAGCCCCTTTTTTCTCCTTCTTTCCTTCCCTCCCCTTACCCGCACTCTAACTAGAAATGGAAAAACAGGTGTGGGTTTATTTCTGGGTTCTCTGTTCTCTTCCATTGACCTGTATGCCTGTTCTTATGCCAGTACCAAGTTGTTTTGAGTACAATGAACTTGTAGTACAACTTGACATCCAGAAGTGTGATACCACCCACTTTATCCTTAATTTTCAAGATTACTGAGACTATTCATGTTCTTTTTTGGTTCCATATGTTAACTGCAATTTTAAAATAAAATAAAATTTAAAAAGGGTTTTGCCCTGCCTGACCAGGCGGTAGCACAGTGGATAGAGCGTCGGATTGGGATGTGGAGGACCCAGGTTTGAGACCCCAAGGTCACCAGCTTGAGCATAAGCTCATCTGGTTTGAGCAAAGCTCACCAACTTGGACCCAAGGTCACTGGCTTGAGCAAGGGGTTACTTGGTCTGCTGAGGGCCCACGGTCAAGGCACATATGAGAAATCAATCAATGAACTACTAAGGAACCGCAACGAAGACTTGATGTTTCTCATCTCTCTCCCTTCCTGTCTGTCTGTCCCTATCTGTCCCTCTCTCTGACTCTCTCTGTCTCTCCCACACACACAAAAAAAAGGCTTGGCCTTAGCTGGGTAGTTCAGTTTGTTGGAGCATTGTCCTGATACGCCAAGGTTTAGAGTTCAATCCTGGGTCAGGATATATACAAGAGTCATCCAATGAGTGTATAAATAAAATGGAATCAATGTTTCTTTCTCTCCTCCTTCCTCTCTCTCTAAAATCAATGATTTTGTTGTTGTTGTTGTTTTTGATTGATTTTTTTAATTAAAAAAAAAGTATGAAGTTCTCTGGGATTCCAACCTAGTTTGCAGCAACATGGCTAAATGCACCAGCAAAGTAGGAATCGTAGGCAAACACGGCACCCATTATGGTACTGCCCTCAGGAAAATGGTGAAGAAAGTTGAAATCAGATACAATGGGTCCTTCTGTGGCAAAACCAAGGTGAAGAGAGGAGCAGTGACTAGGGTTCCTACCTGCACTCAGCCGCGGGCGGTACCTGGACCCGCGCACCACTTTTGCCATCACAGCGCCACCTGCTGTCAGGAAACTGAAGGAACTGAACGACCGGCGGAGGACCCACAATTCGAAACACCGCTCTGGAATAATATATGGGTTAATTAATGTAACCAAAAACAAACAAACAAAAAAAAGGTCTGGAACAAAACAATAAATAAATAAAATTTCAAAAAAGGTTTGGTGTGTTCACCTAGATGCACAGAAACAACGGACAGGGCTTGCCTAAGCAAAGATAAACTGTTTATTTTATTTTTTTTTATTTTTTTTACATTTTTTTTATTTATTCATTTTTTTAGAGAGAGGAGACACAAAGAAAGAAAGAGACAGAGAGAGGAAAGAGATAGAAAGAACAGAGGGAGGAGCAGGAAGCATCAACTCCCATATGTGCCTTGACCAGGCAAGCCTAGGGTTTTGAACCGGCGACCTCAGCGTTCCAGGTCGACGCTTTTACCCACTGTGCCACCATAGGTCAGGCTATTTTATTTTTTTAGAAATTTAATTTAATGGGGGTAACATTGAAAAGATAATCTTTTTACTAAAGAATTGATAAGCCTGGGGTGAGACTACTCACCATGACCTGCTAGTTAGCAATTTAAGGTCAGATCACCCTGTAAGGTTCTTTTCCATAGAACCTCTTTTTTCTTCCACACCCTATAAGTCCAGGGGAGCCCCTGAAGCCCAACTTCAGGTGTGACTGAGCAGTCTAGAGCAGCCCCTTCTGGGGGGTGGAGAGGAGGCACCATCCTTCCCTCTCCCCATCACCATCACTATTGCCACCTATCCCAAGACCATCTGTGCCCCTTCCACCCCAGCACCCAGACTCCTTCCTGGCTCACCTCAGACGAAGGGCCACTTTAAGGCCTCTGTAAGCCCCGGTGTTTTTATGTTTGACAGTTTAACCCCACATTGCTGCACACATACTAAGATTTAAAATTTTTTTTGAAAGGATATTGATAATTTTGCTCTTGAAACCATTGATGATGAGAATGGCATCAAGAAGCATTAGACCAGTCAGACCCGACCTCGGTTTGGCAACCTTGGTACTTGAGTTCTGGTTAAGAAGGAATTCAGAGTCAAGACTCAAACTATAAGAGAAAGTTTATTTAGAAGTCACAAGTAGGAGAAGTGAGTCGTAGAAGAAATGGGTTTAGGAAACAAGTTACAGAGGCAAAAGAAGAGCCCTTGGAGTTTAAGAGTGAGAAGAGTAAAGGTAACACACCTGGGAGAAGAGGAGGGGGACAGGGAAGGTGAGCAGGGGCTCCTGAGAGGGAGAACCCACTGGCTACTCTGTCCTAGGGCTTTTAAGGATGGGACTTTAGGGGAGGTCCTAGGGGAGGATCTCAAAAGAGTATTCATCAGCTTTCCAAGCGTGTCCCTTCAGGGTTGTGGTCTCCAGTGATTGGTCTGTGCTAGGGCAAGGGGTCATCAGTCAGTGCAAGTGGGTCCTGAGGGCTGCCATGTCATTGCTTGTCTGGTTTTGCTACTTTTCTGGACCTGAAGCTGAAATACAACTGAGACCTAGATGTTATCCTTAAGCATGAATGCTTAAGGGGTGGTTGTACAAGGTCCCCCCATGGAAGCCACATGAGGCCATTCTTGGGCCCCTTGTTCCTAAAACAGAATAATAAAAGGCTGGGAAAATTCCTTGGCAAGTAGAATGCGGAAACTGAGATAGACAGCTGAAGAAACTGGCCAAGCAGTTTACAGCCAGATGCAGAGTGTCACCTCCTCAGAGATAACATCTAGGCCTCAACTGTATTTTTGCTCCAGGCCCAGCTGGGTGATATTCCTTGGCCCTGGTGGCCAGATGGTCTTGGGAGCTCAGACCTGGAAAAGCTGATGAATATTCTATTGGAATCCTCCATTAAACTCTCAGTCTTTAAAAACCCTCAAAACAGAGGACCCAGTGTTTTCTCCCTCTAAGGAGCACACTCCAGCCTTTCCCTTCCCCCTCCCTTTCTTCTTACCCACTCCACTCTTCTCCCCCCACTCCAGACGTGCATCTCCTATTGCTGGATCAAAGAAGGACAAAAACGCCCAGACAACTTGATGAAGTAGGATTTATTTAGCCAGCAAAGCAGCGTGACCCCAAAAGAGGCAACCAAATATGTGTTCTCTGAAGTTAGATTTCTTACATCTTGTATACCTTTTTCAGAATACAGGTTTTCATGCAAGGGGCTCGTGATCCTTTTGTCTAGAGGTACACATCACTCTCAGGACTCCAGGGATGGGAGGGTGAGTTTTAGGTGGCTTCAGAGGATAAGTGTTGGAATTTTTAAATTAAGCTATGTAAACATTGTTTCTTAAAAGCTTTTGAGAAAAGGGGAAGGGGTTTTCAGATAAGTTTTATCTTCTTTGCTCTGTGTAGCAAGTGGCCCCAGTCACCTTTCAGAGAACTATTGGAAGTAGTTATTCTATAACTGGTTGACTCAGTTGCTCCTGCAGGCTCCCTTCCCTTGCATTCTTCTTGCTTTTTCCTCCTCAGGGACAAGAGGTAGGGGCCCCTGACTTTTCCTTCCTTACTCCTAAGTTCTAAGCATCCCCATGAGACTTACAACCAGGGTAGCAGTGGGCAACAGCAGCTCCAGCTCACCCCAGGCTAAACCCCCAATCCTGTCTCCAAGGCCCCTTCTTTTCTCAAGTCATATTTTTCCCATAAGGCTCCTAGAGAACCAAGGCAGCCCTGCCTAGGCCTCCTCTTGTTGCTTCTTCTGTTCTACACCCTTCCTTGTTCACTGTCCTCAACTTTAATAAAAGTACTCTCAAGATCACCCAGACTCAGCCCTAGCCGGTTGGCTCAGTGGTAGAGCATCAGCCTGGCGTGCAGGAGTCCCGGGTTCAATTCCCGGCCGGGGCACACAGGAGAAGCACCCATCTGTTTCTCCACCCCTCCCCCTCTCTTTCCTCTCTGTCTCTCTCTTCCCCTCCCGCAGCCAAGGCTCCATGGGAGCAAAGTTGGCCCGGGCACTGAGGATGGCTCTGTGGCCTCTGCCTCAGGCGCTAGAATGGCCCTGATTGCAACAGAGCAACGCCCCAGATGGGCATGCCAGGTGGATCCCTGTCGGGTGCATGCGGGAGTCTGTCTGACTGCCTCCCTCCCCATTTCCAACTTCGGAAAAATACAAAAAAAATAATAATAATAATAATAAAGAATTCAAGTGAGAATTTTTGAGAAAAAAAATATATATATATCACCCAGACTCATGTTGTGAAATTTTTTTTGTACAAAGTCAAGAACCTATTAGGTTGGCTGAGAGGAATTGCACAAGGCCAGGAGAAATAAAACAATGGACTGTATTAACCATATCTGGGTGCAGATGGGCTGAAGCCAAAAAAGGCATCAGCCTCAATAAGAGGGAGTCTGGAGGATTTATAGAGTTTGAAAGTTCCTCCTGAAGTACGCGTTGCTAGGGAGCTGGTAGAACTTCGTCTGTTCCTTGAAATTTAGGTGGGTCCATCTGCAATTACTCAGTTCTAGGAACACTGGAGTGGTGTTTACAGCCATTGAGTTTCTCAACCATGTCCACTCCTCTTGGGTTAGAGGGTGTGACCTGCAAAGTCCTAGCGAAAATGAAAGTGAGGAGGGGCAAAATGGAGCTACTTTTTGTTCTACTGAACTGAACCCACATATTACCATTTGGCCCTAGGCAGACCCAAAGGGTCAGGTCTCTTGTCCAGTAACACTATTATTTCAAGGGGATCTACCACATAATTAGCAACATGCCAGGGGAGGAAAAGTCAGGGGAAAGTCCGAGCTACATGGCTGGTGATATGAAAGATCAGAGGTTCCAAACTGATGAGGGGAGAAAAGGTTACCCTTGGAGTGAGGTCCTTGTTTTCCCAGTGTTGTCTGTTGCTACTCCCCCCCCCCCCCCCGCCCACTGGGGCGTTCCGCCCTGGTGGCCTGTACCTGGCCCATTCTTCTTGCTCTGTCTATGTCTGTCCAACTGCCTACTACAAAACCATTAGGTGAATTGATTTAAGTTTCAATGTGGAGTTCTTGTAAAATGAGAAAAACCTAGCCCATACATTTTTTTCAAATGTAATGGAATTTTTTATAAATATTAAGTTTAATAATTAATAAGGTTGACATAATGTTATAATGGGACATTTGATTAAGAATTTATTGATTTCCGTTTTGCAGTGTTTTATTTTAGAGACAATAATTTTTTTCAACTGTCAAATTTTCAAATGGGTCTCTCTGCAGGTCTGATGCCATGGAGTCTTGATGTGGGAGCACATGAGTAACCTGAACCGACAGGTCTTCCCTGTCTTCCTCACAGAACATACAGCCCTGTACAAACACACACACATATACACACAAATACTCCAGATGAGTGTAACAGAATGAAATGTTCCCTCTTTCTGATGGCCTGCAGGCTATTAGCTCCTGCTATAGATATGCTAATTATCTGGAGGAATTCCAAAATGGCCTCTCTTGCCTCATGTTTCAGACTTTCCTAAAATATCTCAGACAAGCAGCATCTGACCTCTGCATACTCCATACTTCTTGCTAAGTGGTCCCAGGCAGCAGTAGCGGCAGTTGGCCCTGGTTCACAGCTTGGCCTCTCTTGGGCACCACAAAGCCCAGCACAAGTAGCAGCCTGTAGCTCATGCCAGGTGGCCCCAAGTAGGTGACTAAGCTTATACCTCCTAAGAGGTTCCAGAGCGAGTGCACCTGGTGAACAGCTTCAGACCATGCTCAATTACAACCCAACCACCTCCATGAGTGACACACTCAAGGAGAAGACTCAATGAGCACCAAAGCCCCACTAAAGCAAGTCCTGCTCTGTAGGGTAGACTACACTATAGTCATAGCTACACAACCAATTGGCCTGGGGTTCAATACAGCTCAATGATGCCAACAGCATTCAAAGCTCAACTACAACAGGACAGTGCACACAGCACACACAGGGCTGCACCTTGAGGACCCACCTTGGTTAACAGGGGAGCCTGTGCCACTGGGCCCTACAGGACACCTACTCCATAAGGCCATTCTGCCAAGTCAGGGAGGCATAGCAGCTCTACCTAATACATAGAAACAAACATAGGGAAGCAGTCAAATGCAGAGCCAAAGAAACATGTCTCAAACCAAAGAAAAGGAGAAATTTCCAGAAAATGAATTAAATGAAATGGAGACAAGCAAAATACCAGATACAGAGTTCAAAACAGTGGTTATAAGGATACTCAAGGAACTTAGTGAGGACATAGAAACCATAAAAAAAGAACCAATCAGAAATGAAGGATACACTAAATGAAATGAAGAATAATTTACAGAGAATCAACAACAGAGTAGATGAAACCAAGAATCAAATCAGTAATTTGGGAGACAATGAAGCAAAAAACAGTCAGTCACAACAGCAAAAAGAAAAAAAGAATCCAAAAAAAAAGTGAAGATAGTGTAAGAACCCTCTGGAACAACTTCAGGCACACCAATATTTGCATAATGGGGGTATCAGAAGGAGAAGAGAGAGAGCAAAAAATTGAAAACCTATTTGAAAAAATAATGACAGAAGACTTCTCTAACCTGGTGAAGGAAATAGACATACAAGTCCAGGAAGTGCAGCGAGTCCCAAACAAGATGAATCCAAAGAAACCCACACCAGACACATCATAATTAAAATGCATAAGTTTAAAGACAAATAGAGAATCTTAAAAGCAGCAAGAGAAAAGCAGTTAGTTACCTATGAAGTTACCAGAAAGGTGACCAGGCCCTTCCAGTCCACATAGGGCCAGAACAGGTAGGTTCTCGACTTCACACAGGAAAAATTTCACAAGTTCAATTGACTTTAAGAGTACATTTGTTAAAGCTGGGGACAATGAAACAAGAAAGGGCCTAGAATAGAAGAAGCAACAGGAGGGAGCTTAGGTGGGGCTGCCTAGGCTCTCTAGAAACCTTATGGGAAAGAAATGAGTAGAGGAAAGGGATGCCTTGGAGACAGGATCAAGGGATTAGCATGTGATGAACTACCACTGCCCACTGATCCCCTGGTTGCAAGTTTCAATGGGTCCCTTAGAGTTTAGGAGATACACACCTGTGGGGGAATAAGAGGAGGAGGAGGGAGGGAAAGTCACCAGCATACTCTCAGGAGGGAGATCATGTGCCCTGGGACCTTCATTTTGAGGGTTGTTAAAGGCTGGGGATTTAAGGGAGGTCTTAGGGGAGGATCTCAATAAATATTCATCAGCTTTAGGCTGATGTGCCAAAAATGAGATTTATTCCCTTAACTTCATTTTTCCTTGCGTATGGCTGGCACAGATAGTACTAATTGGATTTCTGCTGTCTGTCTCCACATAGAGTGACTTAAGTTATTTACCTTCTGGTTGGGGAAGAGTCATGTAAACCATTTACTCTTGAGACTTCAAAGCAGCTCTATTGGTAAGGAGACCACATTTGGAAGAAGCCTACAAGTCATACAGAGAACAGGAAGGCAGAGAAGCATAAGTCATATGCTTCAACAAGATAAATCCACAAAAAAAGTTCTGGATGAATCAGAAGTAATCAAATTACTGGATGCAGAGTATAAAATAATGATTGTTAGGATGCTTAAGCATCTCAAAGCTATAATAGATGAACTTAATGAACACCTCAATAAAGAAATTGTAAGCATCAGCCTGACCAGGCGGTGGCGCAGTGGATAGAGCGCAGGACTGGGATGCGGAAGACCCAGGTTCGAGACCCCAAAGTTGCCAGCTTGAGCACGAGCTCATCTGGCTTGAGCAAAAAAAAAAAAAAAAGCTCACCAGCTTGGATCCAGGGTCACTGGCTTGAGCAAGGGCTCACTTGGTCTGCTGAAGGCCTGTGGTCAAGGCACATATGAAAAGGCAATCAATGAACAACTAAGGTGTCGCAATGAGAAACTGATGGTTGATGCTTCTCATCTCTCTCCGTTTCTGTCTGTCTGTCCCTATCTATCCCTCTCTCTGACTCACTCTCTGTCCCTGTAAAAAAAAAAAAAAAAAAAAAAAAAATTAAATAAATAAATAAATAAATAAATAAAAGAAATTGTAAGCATCAAAAAGGACACGGAAATCATAAACAGGAACCAGACAGAAATGACAAACACAATATCAGAAATGAAGACTACACTAGAAGGAATTAAAAGCAGGCTGGATGAAGCAGAAGATCAAATCAGAGACTTAGAGGACAAGATCATCGAAAGCACAGAAGCAGAAAAGCAAAAAGAAAAGAGGATCAAAAAGTCTGAAGAAACTCTAAGGGAGCTCTGTGACAACATAAAGAGAAACAATATTTGCATAATAGGGGTTCCTGAAGGATAAGAGAAAGAACAAAAACTAGAGAAGCTCTTTGAAGAAATTTTAGCTGAAAATTTCCCTAAATTGATGCAGGAAAGAGTCACACAAGTTCAAGAAACAGAGAGAACCCCATTAAAAAAGAACCCAAAGAGACCCACACCAAGACATATCATAATCAAAATATCAAAGCTAAGAGATAAAGAAAGAATATTAAAAGCTGTAAGAGAAAAACAGTCAATCACCTACAAAGGAACACCCATAAGGATGACATCCAACTTTTCAACAAAAACACTTGAGGCCAGAAGGAATTGGCAAGAAATATTCAAAGTAATGCAGAACAAGAACCTTCAACCAAAACTTTTTTATCTATCATTTAAAATTGAAGGAGAAATAAAAAGCTTCCCAGACAAAAAAAAAAAACCTCAAGGAATTCATCACAACCAAACCAATGCTGCAAGAAATGTTAAGGGGCCTGCTGTAGACAGAACAAAGTGAGAGAGAGGGGAAAAAAAAAAATATATATATATATATATATATATATATATGGTAAAAGAGGAATATAGATTTAAAACCTTTTTTTTTATATTTATTTTTATTCATTATAGAGAGAGGGGGGAGAGAGAGAGAGAGAGAAGGGGGGAGGAGCAGAATGCATCAACTCCCATATGTGCCTTGACCAGGCAAGCCCAGGGTTTTGAACCGGCAACCTCAGCATTTCCAGGTTGATGCTTTATCCACTGCGCCACCACAGGTCAGGCGAGGAATATAGATTTAAAGAAAAAATGGGCCTGACCAGGCGGTGGCGCAGTGGATAGAGTGTCAGACTGGGATGCGGAAGACCCAGGTTCGAGACCCCGAGGTTGCCAGTTTAAATGCGGGCTCATCTGGCTTGAGCAAAAAGCTCGCCAGCTTGAACCCAAGGTCGCTGGCTCGAGCAAGGGGCTACTTGGTCTGCTGAAGGCCCGCGGTCAAGGCACATATGAGAAAGCAATCAATGAACAACTAAGGTGTCGCAATGCGCAATGAAAAACTAATGATTGATGCTTCTCATCTCTCCGTTCCTGTCTGTCTGTCCCTGTCTATCCCTCACTCTGACTGTCTCTCTGTCTCTGTAAAAAAAAAAAAAAGAAAAGAAAAAATGGCAATAAACAACTACATATCAATAATAACCTTAAATGTAAATGGATTAAATGCTCCAATCAAAAGACATAGAGTAGCTGAATGGATAAGAAAACAGGACCCGTACATATACTGTCTACAGGAGATGCACCTTAAAACAAAAGATACACATAGACTGAAAGTAAAAGGATGGAAAAAAATATTTCA
Organism: Saccopteryx leptura; assembly: GCF_036850995.1. Taxonomy (NCBI): domain Eukaryota; kingdom Metazoa; phylum Chordata; class Mammalia; order Chiroptera; family Emballonuridae; genus Saccopteryx; species Saccopteryx leptura. Next base: position 127,986,631 of record NC_089508.1, read on the forward strand.
TGGAAATGAAATAAAAGCTGGGGTAGCAATACTTATATCTGACAAAATAGACTTTAAAACAAAGACTATAGTAAGGGATAAAGAAGGTCACTATAGCCTGACAATGCAGTGGCGCAGTGGATAGAGTGTCGGAGTGGGACGTAGAGGACTCAGGTTCAAGACTCCAAGGTTGCCAGCTCTGCTGTAGCCCCCCGGTCAAGGCACATATTAAGAGAGCAATCAATGAACAACTAAGGTGCCACAACAAAGAATTGATGCTTCTCATCTCTCTCCCTTCCTGTCTTTCTCTCTCTCTGTCTCTGTCACAAAAAAATAAAAAATCAAATTAAAATTTAATAAAGATATCAAATTTAAAATAAAAAGGTCACTACATAATGATAAAGGGAGCAATCCAACAGGAAGAGATAACCATTATAAATATCTAAGCACCTAGTATAGGAGCACCTAAATATATAAAGCAGATTTTGAGGGATATAAAGGGAGAGATCAACAGCAATAATATAATAGTAGGGGATTTTAATACCCCACTAACATCAATGGATAGATCCTCAAGAAAGAAAATTAACAAAGAAATGGCAGAATTAAGGGACACACTAGATCAACTGGATTTAATAGATATCTTCAGAACCTTTCACCCTAAAGTAGCAGAATATACATTCTTTTCAAGTGCGCATGATACATTCTTTAAGATAGACCATATATTAGGGCATAAAATGAGTCTGAACAAATTTAAGAAGATTGAAACCATATCAAGCATTTTCTCTGACCACAATGGCATGTAACTAGAAATCAACTACAATAGAAAAACTGAGAAACACTCAAACACTAGGAAACTAAACAGCATGTTATTAAATAACAAATGAATCAACAGTGAGATCAAGGAAGAAATAAAAAATTTCCTTGCCTGACCAGGTGGTGACTCAGTGGATAGAGCGTTGGACTGGGATGCAGAGGACCAAGGTTCGAGACCCTGAGGTTGTCAGCTTGAGCACAGGCTCATCTGGTTTGAGGAAAAAAAAAAAAAAAGCTCACCAGCTTGGACCCAAGGTCACTGGCTTGAGCAAGGGGTTACTCAGTCTGCTGAAGGCCCATGGTCAAGGCACATATGAGAAAGCAATCAATGAACAACTAAGGTGTCGCAACAAAAAACTGATGATTGATGCCTCTCATCTCTCTTCGTTCCTGTCTGTCTGTCCTTATCTATCACTCCCTCTGACTCTCTCTCTGTCCCTGGAAAAATAAATAAATAAATAAATAAATGTAAAAAAAATTTCCTTGAAACAAGTGAAAATGAGCATACAACAACTCAAAATCTGTGGGACACAGCTAAAGCAGTCCTGAGAGGGAAGTTCATAGCATTACAGGCATACCTTAAAAAGCTAGAAAAAGCTCATATAAACAACTTACCCCTGCATCTAAAAGAACTAGAAAAAGAACAACAAGTAAAGCCCAGAGGTAGTAGAAGGAAGGAAATAATAAAGATCAGAGCGGAAATAAATGACAGAGCAGGGGTCGGGAACCTTTTTGGCTGAGAGAGCCATGAACGCCACATATTTTAAAATGTAATTCCGTGAGAGCCATACAACGACCCATGTACGTTGCACATTATCCAGTAAAATTTGGTGTTGTCCCAGAGGACAGCTGTGATTGGCTCCAGCCACTGCAACCATGAACATGAGCGGTAGGAAATGAATGGATTGTAATACATGAGAATGTTTTATATTTTTAACGTTATTATTTTTTTATTAAAGATTTGTCTGCGAGCCAGATGCAGCCATCAAAAGAGCCACATCTGGTTCACGAGCCATAGGTTCCCGACCCCGGACATAGAGACTAAAAAAATAAAGAGGCTCAATGAAACCAAGAGCTTGTTCTTTGAAAAAGTAAACAAGATCAATGAACCCTTAGCCAGACTCACCAAGAAAGGACTCAAATAAATAAAATTAGAAATGAGGGCGGAGAAGTAACAACAGACACAACAGAAATACAAAGGATTGTAAGAAAATACTATGAAGAACTGTATGTCAAAAAATTAGACAACCTAGGTGAAATGGACAAATTCCTTGAAAAATATAATCTTTCAAAAATCAATCTGGCCTGACCAGGCGTTGGTGCAGTGGATAGAGCATTGGACTGGAATGTGGAGACCCAGGTTCGAGACCCTAAGGTTGCCAGTTTGAGCGCAGGCCTATCTGGTTGAGCAAAGCTCACCAGCTTGGACCCAAGGTCACTGGCTTGAGCAAGGAGTTACTTCATCTGCTGCAGCCCCACAGTCAAGGCACATATGAAAAGAAATCAGTGAACAACTAAGGTGTCGCAACAAAAAACTGATGATTGATGCTTCTCATCTCTCTCCCATCCTGTTTGTCTGTCCCTATCTATCCCTCTCTCTGACTCTCTCTGTCTCTGTAAAAAAAAAATCAATCAATCTGGAAGAATCAGAGAACCTAAATAGACTGATTACAACAAATGAGATCAAAACAGTTATCAAAAAACTCCCAACAAACAAAAGTCCTGGGCCAGATGGCTTCACAGGTGAATTCTACCAAACATTCAAAGAAGAACTAACTCCTATCCTTTTCAGGCTATTTCAAAAAATTCAAGAGGAGGGAAAACTTTCAAGCTCCTTTTATGAGACGAGCATAATTCTGATCCCAAAATCAGGCAAAGACAACACAAAGAAAGAAAACTATAGGCCAATATTCCTGATGAATTTAGATGCTAAAATTCTCAACAAAATATTAGCAAACAGGATCCAGCAACACATGAAAAAAATCATACATCATGATCAAGTGGGATTTATATTGGGGAGGCAAGGCTGTTACAATATTTGTAAATCAATCAATATGATTTATCACATAAACAAAAGGAAGGACAAAAACCACATGATAATATCAACAGATGCAGAAAAAGCATTCGATAAAATCCAGCACCCATTTATGATCAAAACTCAGCAAAGTGGGAATACAGGGAACATACCTCAACATGATAAAGGCCATCTATGGCAGGCCCACAGCCAACATTATACTCAATGGGCAAAAGTTAAAAGCAATCCCCTTAATATCAGAAACAAGGCAGGGGTGCTCCCTTTCACCACTCTTATTCAATATAGTTCTGGAAGTCCTAGCCACAGCAATCAGACAAGAAGAAGAAATAAAAGGCATCCAAATTGGAAAAGAAGAAGCAAAACTATCATTATTTGCTGATGATATGATACTGTACATAGAAAATCCTAAAGTCGCAATCAAAAAACTACTGGACTTGATAAATAAATTCAGCAAGGTGGCAGGATATAAAATTAATACTCAGAAATCTGAGGCATTTTTATACACCAACAATGATCTTTCTGAAAGAGAAATTAAGAAAACAATCCCCTTCAGTATTGCAACAAAAAAAAAAATACCTAGGAGAAAATTTAACCAAGGAGGTTAAAGACTTGTACTCGAAAAATTATAAAACACTGATAAAAGAAATCAAGGAAGATACAAACAAGTGGAAGCATATACCATGCTTATGCCTAGGAAGAATAAACATCATTAAAATGTCCATATTACTCAAAGCAATTTATAAATTCAATGCAATTCCTATGAAAATACCAAGGACATACTTCAAAGATATAGAACACATATTCCAAAAATTCATATGAAACCAAAAAAGAACACGAATAGCCTCAGCAATCTTGAAAAAGAAGGATAAAGTGGGTGGTATCACACTTCCGGATGTCAAGTTATACTGCAAGGCCATTGTACTCAAAACAGCCTGGTACTGGCATAAGAACAGACGTATAGATCAATGGAACAGAACTGAGAACCCAGAAATAAACCCACATCTTTATGGACAACTGATATTTGACAAAGGAGGTAAGGAAATACAATGGAGTAAAGACAGTCTCTTTAACAAATGGTGTTGGGAAAATTAGACAGCTACCTGCAAAAAAATGAAACTAAACCACCAACTTACACCATTCACAAAAATAAATTCAAAATGGATAAAAGACTTAAATGTAAGTCATGAAACCATAAGCATCCTAGAGGAAAACATAAGCAATAAACTCTCCGACATCACTTGCAGCAATATATTTGCTGATTTATCTCCACACGCAAGGGAAATAAAGGACAGAATAAACAAATGGGACTATATCAAACTAAAAAGCTTTTGCACAGCTAAAGACAATACGAACAAAATATAAAGGCAAACCACACAATGGGAGAACATACTCGACAATACATCTGATAAGGGGTTAATAGCCAAAATTTATAAAGAACTTGTAAAACTCAACACCAGGAAGATAAATAATTCAATCAAAAAATGGGCAAAAGAAATGAATAGACACTTCTTCAAAAAGGACATACAGATGGCCAATAGACATACGAAAAAATGCTCAACATCACTAATCATTAGAGAAATGCAAATTAAAACCACAATGAGATATCACCTCACACCAGTCAGAATGGCACTCATTAGCAAAACAACACAGAATAAGTGCTGGCAAGGATGTGGAGAAAAGGGGACCCTCCTGCACTGCTGCTGGGAATGCAGACTAGAGCAGCCACTGTGGAAAACAGTATGGAGATTCCTCAAAAAAATTAAAAATGGAACTTCCTTTTGACCCAGCCATCCCACTATTAGGAATATACCCCAAGAACACCACATCAGTGATGCAAAAGGAGAAATGCATCCCCATGCTATGGCAGCATTGTTTACAATAGCCAAGATCTGGAAACAGCCCAAGTGTCCGACAGTGGAAAAAAGGATTAAAAAGCTATGGTACATGGCCTGACCTGTGGTGGCGCAGTGGATAAAGCATCAACCTAGAAATGCTGAGGTCGCCGGTTCGAAACCCTGGGCTTGCCTGGTCAAGGCACATATGGGAGTTGATGCTTCCAGCTCCTCCCCCCTTCTCTCTCTCTCTCTCTCTCTCTCTCTCTCTCTCTCCCTCCCTCCCCTCTCTAAAATGAATAATTTAAAAAAAACTAAGCAAAAAGCTATGGTACATATACACAATGAAATACTATGGGACCATGAAAAAGAAGAAAATACTATTTTTTGCGACAACATGGATGGACCTGGAAACTATATTAAGTGACATAAGCCAGCAGAGAAAGAAAAATATCATATGCCTCACTCATTTGAGGAATCTGACAAACAATATGAACTGAGAGCAGAATAGAGACAGAGGTGGGATCAAAGGATCCAGAAGGAAAGCGGACAGAGGGGAAGGGGATGATAAGGTGATAGGATGGGACGAGAGCAGAAAAGCAAATCCTGGAAGGAAGTAGGGAGGGAGTTACAAAGAGGGGGACAGGGGGGATATACTGAGGAATACAGGGGAGGGGAGGATGTATATGGGGGACACTAGAATCTATAGAAAAAAAACATTTACTCTTAAATGTCCTTGATTATGGAAGATAGCAAATTGTGATTTACTAGATGGCTGTTTCCCTATTCCACTTGTCCTGCCTTACTGGCCTGTCTCACAAGAAAGCTCCCATAACACTGTCCACTGACTTCTCAACAGAAACTCTGCAGGCCAGAATGGGTGGCAAAAAATATTCAAAGTGATGAAAAGCAAGGACCTATAACCAAGATTATTCTACCCAGCAAAGCTATCATTTAAAATAAAAGGACAGATAAAGAGCTTCCCAGACAAGAAAAAATTAAAGGGGATCATCACCACCAAACTAGTATAACATGAAATGTTAAAGGGTCTTCTTTAAAAAGAAGAAGAAGAAGAAGAAAAAGACCATGACCAGTTAGCTCAGTCAGTTGGAGCATCATCCTGAAACACCAAGGTTGCAGGTTCTATTCCTGATCAGGGCACATATGGGAAGCAACCAATGAGTGTATGATAAGTGGAACAACAAATAAATGCTCCTTTCTCTCTCCCCCTCCTCTCTCTAAAATCAATCAATAAATTTAAAAAGATAAAAAAGATGAACAATAAAATGTCAATAAATACATATCTATCAACAATTGAATATTAAAATACAAAATTAGCCTAACTGATGGTGGCACAGTGTATAGAGCGTCAACCTGAATGCTAAACTCCCAGGTTTGAAACCCCAAGGTTACTGGCTTGAGTGCAGACTCATCCAGCTTGAGCATGGGCTCACTAGTTTGAGCACAGGTCACCAGCTTGAGTGTGGGATCATGGACATGATCCTATGGTCACTGGCTTGAGTCCAAAGGTCACTAGCTTGAAGCCTAAGGTCACTAGCCAGAGGAAGGGGTCACTGGCTCAGCTGGAGACCCCTGGTCAAGGCACATATGAGAAACAATCAATGAACAACTAAAGTGATGCAGCTATGAGTTGATTCTTCTCATCTCTCTTCTTTCCTGTCTGTCTGTCTGTCTCTTTCTCTCTCTCAGTCACTAAATAAATAAATAATGAAAATACAAAATAAATAAAAATGAACAAGCAGAACAGAAACACTCATACATACACAGAACATTTTGATGGTAGCGAGATATGAGGGGGTTGCGGGTAGGTGGCTGGGTAGAAAAGGTGAAGGGATTAAGAAGTACAAATTACAGAATAGTACAAGTTACAGAATAGTCATGGGGATGCAAAGTCAGCAAAAGAAATATAGTCAGCCTGACCAGGCGGTGGCGCAGTGGATAGACCGTCAGACTGAGATGCCGAGGACCCAGATTTGAGACCTCGAGATCGCCAGCTTGAGTGTGGGCTCATCTGGTTTGAGCAAAAGCCCACCAGCTTGGACCCAAGGTCGCTGGCTCAAGCAAGGGGTTACTCAGTCTGCTGTGGCCCCATAGTCAAGGCACATATGAGAAAGCAATCAATGAACAACTAAGGTGTCGCAACGAAAAACTAATGATTGATGCTTCTCATCTCTCTTCGTTCCTGTCTGCCCCTATCTATCCCTCTCTCTGACTCTCTCTCTGTCTCAGTAAAAAAAAAAGAAAAGAAAAAAAAAGAAATATAGTCAATAATATTTTTTTAAATAAGATTTTGTTTATTGATTTTACAGAGAGAGAAATGGGGTAGGAAGCAAAGAAGTATCACCTCATAGTTGCTTCACGTTAGTTATTCATTGCTTATTTGTTATTCATTGCTTGCTTGTCTCCTTGACCGGGCAAGCCCAGGGTTTCAAACTGGTGGCCTCAGCTTTCTAGGTCAACACTCTATTGACTGCACCAGCACACATCAGGCAATAATATTCTAATAACTATGAATGGCGTCCAATGGGTATGAGACTTATCAGGATGATCGCTTAGTAAGTAATATGTCTAATTACTAGCATGTACTCCTGACTAATACAATATTGTATGTCAACTGTAATTGAAAAATTAAAAAATGATTTAAAAATAATAATTAACTAGAGGAATTCTGCCTTAGACTTGAGTAGCTATGGGTCAGAGAGGGTCCTTTTCAAAGAGGTGGAAGATATGCATAAAGTAATGACAGTTTTTTCAACAATTTATAGGAATCTCCAGAACCGAACTCGGATCAGCTGGGGATCAATAGACCGGGAACAAAGGGATTTAGAAATTAAGGGCTCTTCTTTGGATCCCTCTCAATGCCTAGCTGCCTAGCTGTCTACATCACTCACACCTCCTCCCTTCCTTTGACAATTCAAGATACCTGAATTCTAAACTCCCTTAAGATAGATTTGTGGGCACTAGAAGACATCCCCATCTTCTCCAGTTGGACCTTCTCAATAAACCTTTCCTTACTCCAAACTCTAATGTATTGGATATTAGCCTTTCTTTGGAAGCATCAGGCACATGGACCTTGCACCTGTAACAGGTGAGACCAATTAGAAGGGGGACATAAGTGATGTCGTGTCATGTTATGCCCTGTCATGTCATGTCACGTCATGTCAGAAGGGGCTTCCTTACTGGGATCAGCGGCTGTTGCTGCTAAGGTCACAGGGGCTGAGACAAACCAGCTTCAGAGGTTGGTGTGGGCACCCCTTTCCACCCAGGGAGGGTGAGGAAGGGAGCAGTCACCCTGGTTTCAACAGTCAGCCACACAGCAGCTGCCTGAACCTATTTGGGGACTAGGGCCTCTGCGTTCCAGCCAGGGGGATAGTGGAGCGGGGAGGGGGACTGTGAGAGGCTTCTCTGTGGCACAAGGGCAGTGTCCCACAAGGAGGATGTGACTCAGCGACACAGACAAGACACTCCAACAGAGGGTGGGACGGGGTTATGGGGAGAGCAGGTGGCTCAGGAAGAATTGGAATGAGGGCAGGAGAAAGGCAGGGAGATAGTTGGTTTGTGTGATGGTCCTCACAAGAAAGGAAACAGAGCCTCCCAGGATTGTGGTGGCCTTGGGACAGCTGCAGGTGCTGGGCCCAGCCCAGGGGTGGGGGTGGCAGGGACTGACAGGGGCTGGAAAGGCATCTGTGCTTAGTAACAACACACACACACTACCCCAGCCTCCCTTGTCACCAGGAGCAAGAGAAAAGCCCCTTTGTCCTTACTCTGATCTCTCTTGCAAGTATTCACTGCATCCAGCCGCTTGGTCTTCCGAGTCTCAGCCAGCACCTGTGCCACGAGGTGGAGCCAAAGCCCACGCAACAGAATCAGGTGTTTCCACCCCACCTCCACCCGCACCTCAGCCTCAAGATTTAAGAGGATGGTGGGCTCAAGAGGCAGTGGTCTGGGTTAGAGGGGCTGAGGCTGGGCCCTGTCGTGGGGCCCAGGAAAGGGATGGGACAGCCAGCCCCAGCCCAGGATGACCGTATTTGTCTATTCTGTCCTAGCAGTTAAGGCTAACGGCCCCAGAGCGACCCCGGCAGCCGCAAACCTCCATTCATCAGGAGCAGGAGCCTGAGGCCCTGCGACGGGGTAAAGGGGAGCCAGAACAGACCTCACACCAGAGCCCGAGCCACTCCGTGCACCCAGGCAGGCCCTGCCCGTGGGGAGCACGCGCATGAAGAAGGTGCCGCCCCCAGAAAGGGTGATTTCAGAAGCTGGCCTGCGTAGCCACACGCTTGCGCCCCGGAGCCGGGTCTGACGTCCCCCTCCGATACCTGTAGGGGCGGGGGACGGGAGGGGGGGCGGGAAGGGGGAGGGACGGTCGGACTTGGAGGAATCCGCGCATGTGGCCGCGATCAGAGTCCTCACTTCCGGACTGCATGCTGGTGGAGGCAGCGGGATGGGGCTCCGACCCAGACGCTCCGCATTGGGCGTGGGGGTTGCTGGGCTCCTCGGATCCGCTGGGATGAGGAGGGCGGGACCAAGGTGGAGGCCGCAAGCCCTAAAAACCTGGAGAAAGCGTGGGGGCAGAGGCACGGACTAGGCGCAATAGTAGTGTGTTCCTTGGAGTCCAGGGCCTGAGCCACCGGCTGACCCGACACCTGGGATAAACATCAGCCCTGTTGTCCCTAGACACAGGTGTGCTGCGAAGACGAAGCTCCAGGACCCCTTAGTTTCCCGAAGTCCTGAATCCAAGACTCTGGCATGCCCTCACCGTCCATGCTCGCGTTGACCTTCTTCCAGAGGAACCAGATAGGTGTACAGACCTCCAATCCTGCCCATCCCTCTCACCAGCAGCCTCGCCCACCCTCTACGTTCAACTTTACCTTTTCAAAATTTACAGAGTCCACTGTGACGTCACAGCCAGTGCTCAGCACAGAGCCCCGAACTGGTATTGTTGCGTCAGTAGACACCCCCACACACACACACACACACACACACACCCTTCTATGTGCCCTTTCACTTCTCACAGTGTCTGGGGCGGAGGGAGGCGGGGGAAGGTGGGGAGGAGGTCGCACGTGGCCGCCTGTGTGCTATGAGTATTCGTTACACAGCCGTGCACCTGCCCCTGCCCTGTGCAGACGCTGTGATGGGGACCAGAGAGAACTGAGAGCAACACGGAAACGGCCACTGCAGTTACCCAGTTTTCACACCAAACTGTAGCGCAAGGAGGGAGAGAGAGAGAAAGGAGAGAGAATTTAAGGAAAATGTCAAGTTATCCCCATGCTGGAGATGGGACTGAGCAAGGTTTGACTTAAACGATGGGGTAGGGAGATTTTTCAGAAATGTGCGGTGGTTAAAGTTTATTACACCTGTAAAAACAAACAAAAATATAAAAATAGTTACTTATTAAGGTCAAGACAACACATTGCCTCCTTGTTGCCCTTCCACTATAGCAGGGTGCTGCTTCAAGAAAACCAATATGCAGGTGCCAACCCACAGGTGAGTTCTACTTGGGGAAAAGGGAAGTAAATTAGTTGTTTGACTCTATCCTAGAATCAACCATGAGGTTTCCTTAAATGGCAAACTTCCTTTGAAATCTGAAGGAAGGAATGACCTCTGGACCCAAGTTAACCGTGTGTCCTCAGGACAGTGCAGCCAGGGGCCACTAGAGGGTAGCAGAGAGTCGAAGATGCAAGAAGAGCCTTGGTTAATTCCCACTCCAACCCCCGCAGAGGGTGTGCAGGAGCCTGATGAAAACCTGATGAAAATACCAGTAATAGTCCACATTTTTTGAGAGGTCACTCTAGGTCAGGAGTCCTTCTAAGTGCTTTCTTAAAATGACGTCATTTGATCCTCCCTCCATCCCTGTGAGAGAGATGCTGTGGAGGAAACAGGTGGAGGAACTTTCCTAAGGTCACACAGCCAGTAAAAAGCAAATCCTGGATATGAGGCCTTGAGTAGGGCTGTAGGGTCTGCATGGCTCACACTCTGCAATCTGCTCCTGCAAAGAGGGTGGGAAGGGTAGAGAAGGAAGGAGGCAGCTGAGGTTCCCACAGATATAACCCCTGTGGGCTCTCCTAGGCCAGTTCTGGAAGCAGGTACCAGACAAGAGCTAATCAAGGACCTTGGGCCATCTGTCAGGTAAAGGTTAGGAAATCTGAGTTTCCCTGCACGTGCAACACCTCACATGCCTTAAAGAGACGTGGCCATGGGAAGTGGCACCAGCCCACCACATTATCACCTGCAACTGGACCCAGCTCTCCAGTTTTCTTGGGTGCCCACCACCATGGCATACCCTTCCAACCACTTTGACTTCTTGGGTTTAGATGTGTGAAGTGTGTCCCTTGTCTACTTGGCAGCCTCACCCACCCCAACATCAGCCTGGCTCAGGCCTCCTCTCTGGAGTCAAGACAGGGCTAATCAGGAGTGGCAACTACAGCTGAGAGGTTGGGGCCCAATGAGGACCAAGGGGACATTAGGTAGGGATCTTGTCTCTGGAAACCTAGAAAGGAGTTCAGGCCAGAGTCCAGTCTTGTCTTGGTTTTCTTCCCAATTTAACAACCACTTCCTGAGCTGCCACTCTGTGCAGGCACTATGCTGACAGCACGGGTGCAAGGGACACTGGCTGGATGACCTTGGGCAAGCTCTTACCCACCCTTCCCTCAGTTCCTCTTTTGTAAGTGAATGGGTTCTTCTGTAAATTAAAACCAGGGGTTCTTGCCTGGCCATTGGTGGTGCCGTGGATAGTGTCAACCTGGGACGCTGAGGACCTAATTTCAAAACCCCAAGGTCACTGGTTTGAGCGCAGGCTCACCAGCTTGACATGGGATTGCCAGCTTGAGCATGGGATCATAGACATAACCCCATGGTCGCTGGCTTGAAGCCCAAATTGCTGGCTTGAGCCCAAAGTCACTGGCTTAAGCAAGGGATCACTGGCTCAGCTGGAGCCCCCTGGTCAAGGCACATATGAGAAAGCAATCAATGAACAATTAAAGTGACACAACTACAAGTTGATGCTTCTCATCTCTCTCCCTTCCTGTCTATCTCTGTTAAAAAAAAAAAAGAAGAAAAAAAAAAAAAGACCAGGGGTTCTTAATTCTGAGCTGAAATTGCGCTTGCGCGCGTGCACACGTGTGTGTGTGTGTGTGTGTGTGTGTGTGTGTGTGTGTGTGTGTGTGTGTGTCTGAGTACATCTTTCTAGGTCAGGTTTCTCAGCCTTGGCACTGTTGATGTTTTGGCCTGGACAGTACTTTTTTGTGGGGGCCTGTCTTGTGCATTGTAGGACATTTAATAACATTCATTGTTTTTATCCACTAGATGCCAGTAGCAACCCTCTCCCAGTTGTGACAAAGAAATGTCTGCAGACATTGCCAAATGTACCCCTGGTTGAGAACTATTGTAAAAGAGCTACAGGAACCCCCTAGGCTAGGTGAAGGGCAAGTTCATCAGTGTGCCCCTCTGAAGAACAGTGTTTTTCAACTGCTGGTCAGTGGACTAGTCTGCCAGAAATTTCATGCCAGTCCACAAAAGAGTTAACCTCCCTGATGTTGTATGAATATTATAGACCCAATAAGCTTATTCTCAGGGTGATTTCTGCCTAGCAGTCCTCAAAATAATTCTTCTATTTCCACAGGTCACCAAGTGTAAAAAGGATGAGAACTACTTCTATAGAATGAGGGTACAGTGAGGTGGTCTCGCGTGCAGTGACTGTAAAATAATGCATTGAGTAGGAAGCGCTCAGACTCCTTCTCCTTCTTTATCCCTAATTTTAAAGGTTCTGCTACCCAAGGAGAGGGGTGCAACTTTAAAGAAAGAGCCCAAAAGGACAAATACTTACCCAAAGTTCTAAAGGAGGTGGGACTTCAGGCACCATATCTGAAGCCAGCCCTGCTGAACAGCCTTTCTTCTGCCCGTCCTGCTATAGCCAGGGTGCAGGAAGGTGGCACCATGCTGTGGGGGAGGCAGCGACAGGACCTCATCCCCCATGCTCCCTCTGTGCCCTACAAAGGCTGTCCACACCTACTGACTCTCTGGGACCCCTGTGCCATGGCCTGGGAAAGCTGGCCCCCTCTACCCCAGTGCCCACAGACATGGGCCCCAGCCATCATCCTAACCTGTGTCCCGTGAAAGCTGGGAGGGTGGGCAGGGCCAGAGCCTGGGCCAGTGGCAGATGTTGGAAGCAGGCAACCCCACTTCCTGAGGCAATGCCTGCGTTCCTCCTCTCCTGTTCAGCAGCACCTTACTGAGCACTGCTGTGTGCTGAGCCTGACTCTGAGGGTCAAGGTCAACAAATTCAGTGGTGAACTGAAAAATATTTGACAACCAACTCTCTGGGATGCAGGAAAGGACCTGATCTGTAGCAGTGGCCCATTTCTGCCACGGCCAGTATCGAGCCGCCAGTGTGATGTCTCGATGCCGAGTGGGTTCACACCGTTATATAGTGTGTCTTCACCACCAGGTCTGATAGACATAAATAACCTTATGAACAAAGATAACAAAATAATTAGGAAGTGATGAGTTTTCAGCATGCTGTTTCCCTTTTTAACAAAATGTATATAATGGCAAAATTATGTAATTGTTAACAATGGCTGCATTTGCCTGACCAGGCAGTAGCACAGTGGATAGAGCATCAGACTGGGATGCAGAGGACCCAGGTTCAAAACCCAGGGGTCACTGGCTTGAGTCCGGGCTCACCAGCTTGAGCGCAGGTTCATGTCGGATCATAGACATGACCCCATAGTCTCTGGCTTGTGCCCAAAGGTCACTGGCTTGAGCAAGGGGTCACTCGCTCTGCTGTAGTCCCCAATCAAGGCACATATGAGAAATCAATCAATGAACAACTAAGGAGCCGCAACAAAGAATTGATGCTTCTCATTTCTCTTCATTCCTGTTTGTCTGTCCCTATCTGTCCCTCTCTCTGTCTCTATCACACACACACGTACACACACACAAAAACAAAAAAAAAACAATGGCTGCATTTAACAACCAGTTCACAAAATTCCTGCAAATTTTCTCTTAATTTTTACTTATTGACTTTAGAGAAAGAGAGAAAGATATAAACACTCTGTTCCTGTATGTGCCCTGACCAGGGATCAAACTGGCAACCTTTGCGTATTGGGACGATGCTCTAACCCAGTGGTCCCCAACCCCCGGGCCATGGACTGGTACCAGTCCATGGGCCATTTGGTTCCGGTCCACAGAGAAAGAATAAATAACTTACATTATTTCCGTTTTATTTATATTTAAGTCTGAACGTTGTTTTATTTTTTAAAAATGACCAGATTCCCTCTGTTACATCCGTCTAAGACTCACTCTTGACGCTTGTCTCGGTTACATGATACATTTATCCATCCCACCTTAAAGGCCGGTCCGTGAAAATATTTTCTGACATTAAACCGGTCCGTGGCCCAAAAAAGGTTGGGGACCACTGCTCTAACCAACAGAACTATCAAGCCAACGCAAAATTCCTGCAAATTTGATCATCAGCTTTTACATGCCAATCCAAACCAGCTCCAGCCCCACACTGGTAACTGAATGTGGTCCATGACCTCAAGATTACACTCTCTGTGGAAGACAGGCCTATTAAGGGTGGGGTCATCAGTGGGGAACAGAGGAGCACACTGGGGCTGTGGAAAACCTGTGGAAGCCTTGACCCTACTCGGAGATTCAGGGAAGGCTTCTTGGAGGAGGTGGTATCACACAATTAGGGAATGTGCCGGGCTGAAAAGAATACTGGGGAGAGATCAGGACAAGAGAAAGCTTGGCATGGGCCAAAAACCAAAAATTAAAGATTCAATCTAGCTGTGGGGAAGGTTGGGTTCCGTGCAGTTCCTATTGCTGATGCCTTCGTCATTGACGGAGGTTCTCCCTTCTGTCAAACTGGGGTCTCATACCAGGTGGTCTCAAGGCCTGTTGGTGTTCAGCACCACCAGGCCTCTGTGGAGTGCCCTTGTGAGTGTAGAAAGCTCATGGGGGGAGGAGGTCCACAGCAGACCTTCCACAACCAAGTCTCACCTCCCCCCTTCACAGGATCCCAGTATCCCAAAACTCTTGGTTTGGCAGCAGAAAGTAGCTGTAATCACTGTCATTTATAGAATAGTGTGCTGCCTCCTAATTACCAAGCCATACAATTCCAATTAAATGTCTAACAACTCAGGAGCCCCTCCCCTGGGCCACCCTGTCAACTGCAGGCCCCAGGCCAACAGGAATGTCATGGGGGTGGGGGCTGGCAGCTGTGGTTGGACCTCCCTCTGTTGCTCCCTCAGTGCCAGCCAGACAGAGACCTGCCTTGGAGTGGGCGCAGGTGAAAGGCGGCAGGAAAAGTGCCCCAGGAAGAAGGGCTTCAGACCTGGGAAGGGCCAGGGGCTCTCTGGGGAGCAGAGGCCTCCATTCACACAAAAGATGTGCTGGTCCGGTCAACACAAGTCAGAGCTTTGCAGCGAGAAAAGGGGGCTGTTACTGTTTAGAACACAATGCCACCACTGTCCCAAACCCTTGCTAGGTGCAGATTCTCTGGTCTCATACCCACTGCAAAAATCCGCCTGACCAGGCAGTGGTGCAGTGGATAGAGCGTCGGACTGGGATGAGGAGGACCCAGATTCGAGACCCCAAGGTCGCCAGCTTGAGCACGGGCTCATCTGGTTTGAGCAAAGCTCACCAGCTTGGACCCAAAGTCACTGGCTCAAGCAAGGGGTTACTCGGTCTGCTGAAGGCCCGCAGTCAAGGCACATATGAGAAAATAATCAATAAACAACTAAGGTGTTGCAACAAAAAACTGATGATTGATGCTTCTCATCTCTCTCTGTTGCTGTCTGTCTGACTCTCTCTCTGTCTCTGTAAAAAAAAAAAATCCCCTCAGCTATGGCCTCCACCCTACAGAGGGACCATCCACCCCTGCCTCCCAGGACCCCAAGAAGAAGCCTGTTCTCTAGCCCTGGCCAGATAGCTTTGTTGGTTAGAGCATCGTACCAATGCACAAAGGTTGCTGGGTCAGTCCCCAGTCAGGGCACATACAGAAACAGATAGATGTTTCTGTCTGTCTGTCTCTCTCTGCCAGTGAACCTGGTACTCGCTGCTCCTCTCCTGGACAGACGTCTGGCACCCTGAACCTTGTCTGGTCCCTCAGTCCCCCAGTGTCTGAGGGGCCCCTGATTGCAGCTCCCTAGGACTTCTCCCTGTGCTCCATCCAGTCCACAGAGGAGCTGACTCCCAGGTGACTCTGCCCCTGAGCCTGGCCCATTGCCTGCAGGCCCCTTGCCCAGCCCAACCAGCTCCCTCAGCCCTGCCCCTCTTTATTCAGTCTTTAAAGCCTCAAACTCCAGCATCTCCCTTCTCCCAAATGCATCCCAACCCCATCTCTCTCTCCCTCTCTTTCTCTCTTCTCTCTCTTTCCCTCCCTCCCAAGGCCCTCCGCCCTGCCCCACTCAGGCACCTAGAACCCCCTGCAGAGCCCCTAGCTGGTCTCCCCACCTGAGTCCCAAAAGGCCGCAGAGCATGGGGATCAGGCACCTGGATACATTTGGGTCCATTCCCAGCCCTTCCGCTCACGGCTAGGCTCACAGGCCTCGAGCTGCCCACTAACATCTCTGTGCTTCATCTTCTCAATACTAGTCCGTATCTTCGAGGGTCACCTGGGAACAGGATAGCTGCTGAGAAATTTAGAATGGCCAGTAGGGGATGGTGGCAATTAGATAAGATGAGGCAGAAAGGGGCACAGGGTGCAGGTCCCTGAGACCTTCAGTGTTCGACTACAGTTTGTGAACTTCCTCTGAGCAGTTTTATATCTGAGATGGTGCCTTCTCTCCCCCAGAAGCTGAGAGACTGCCCTGCCACCAGGGGTGCTGGGAGGTGTGGCTCCAGCCCCCATGTCCACTCTAGTACTAGTAGGTAACCGGAGCTATCCTCTCCTCTCACCATGGGAAACCAGGACTGGACAACCAAGGATCAGACCTGAATTCCAACCCCAGGAGGGCATGCTGGTGTGGCTCTATGGGGGGGGGGGGTGTTGTTAGTGGCCTCAAGGACCAGCACAGCAGCCTTCCAGAATGACTGCCCTCCTCTGACAGGCCTACCACTCATGAAGCTCTTTGCAAACATATTATTACCTTGTTTAATCCTCATTACAGCTCTGGGAGTTGGGGCAAACTAAATGTTATGGTCCTATTTGGTACCCGTCAGGCTCATAGTGGTTTGTGCCTGGAAGGGAAGATGGATGAAGGGTTGTTCCCCAAAGCCAGCAGGGCCATCCAGGCCCAAAACAGAATGGAGGCCAAGTGTGGAGAGCCTGTGGACAGGACAGGGGTCACAGAGGGGTGAGGGAGGTATGGGCGAGCCTTTACTGAGGGGGCCCAGAGCTGGGGCCTGCCAAGCACCAAGAAGAGAGACTGGGAGAAGTCGGGAGGACAGGGATGGGACGAGAGGAAGGATGAGAGAGGGCTTTGAAGCTGAGGTCTGGTCTTCCCAGACGCAGCCGGAGGTGACCTCTGAAAAAGATTCACTCTTCACTGGACCCAGAAACCCCCATAAGATCATGTAAATCAAGAGGTTCAGATCTTCATGTTCTCATTAAGAATACTCATGAGAAACTGCCCCGCCCATCTAGGGTCTGCACATTTGAAAAGCCATCAGGTACCTGAAGGATGTCACTTTACAGAAGCAATATGTGCCATTCTGTCAATGGTGGAGTTAGTAGGGGTGCCCAGGACAAGCAATGGGGCTGGACACAGGGTCAGTGGCCCAAAAAGAGTGCTGGATTTTCGCTGCACAGGCTTAAAAATGCAGAGAGTAAGGCTGACTTTGAGGGTTTAGATGTAGATTCTTTGGTCACCAAGCACTTCCAGGTGAACAAGCTCCCAAGATGCGGTGTGGAACTTACAGAGCTCATGGTGGAGTGACCCCAATGTGAGCTCTTCCTGCCACCCTGAGAGGACTGTGCTGGAAAAGAGCGGGTTGTTCTTGAACCAGAGAGGAGGCTGCACTGAGGGAAAAAAACGCCCCAAAAGAAATTGAAGAAATAAAAATTTTAGACCAGGAGTAAATTCAGCATAAAATAAATACTAATATGAGTAAAAGAAAAAAGAAAAAAGGAAAGGAAAAAAAGCAGAGTTCTGGAGGAAGCCTCCTTGAGTCACCCTGCTTATTGTACAGTCACCCTGATTATTATACAGTCACCCTGCTTATTGTATTCCCCAGTTGGTTCCTGGGGAAACTGAGGCCCAGACAGAAACAGAAATTTGCCAAAGGTCACTCAGCCTGCCAGAGGCCAAGTTGGGACCTATTTCTAGGCTGGGGCTTTACCTCCACTCTCAGTAAGTCCTGAACCAGACAGGAGCCTGTTGGGGAGGAAGGCCAGGCTGAGGCCTTCCAGGGTGCACCTTGTTTGGCCTTGGGGACAAACAAGGATCCAGCCCTTCTGCAGCCCCAGCAGCTTACACAAAGCTGACTGGCAGGGACAAGATAAAACTTCTAGTCCCCCAGGGCCACTCTGATGGCCAGCAGGGGGTGGTGCTACACCAGGAATAAAAGCTCCCACCCTTAAGACACCCCCAGGGTCCAACCCAAGGTCCCAGAGCAAGTCTGAGGTCTGGGGACACCCAAGTTCTGGGGGAGGGGCAGAAGACAGGTACTGAGAAAGGCAACATTTCCTCCCAGCAGTGAAACCAGACAGGGAAACGCAGGAAGGCGCGACACCCCATCCTCCACGGTGCACTTCCAGGTCAGCATTTCTGAGTCAACATGACCCCTCTTGCAGACTTATTCTGATGTCTGAATCTGACCATGTCCTAGTGCTTTCGGTTTCTACCTTACCGCCCGCATACGAACCCTATCTCATCACCACCACCACCACTATTGTCTGGATCACAATAAGATGGCTTCAAATTGCAATCTCCTCCCCTTCCTGGGGCCTCCATCTCCATTCCAGCTACCCTGCTTCTTCAGCCCTTTCTACACACCTACTCACCCCCCATTTTGCTGCTCTGCTCCCTCTGCTTGGAATCCCCCTCTTCCTTCCTGCATTGCTTAGGCAGTGCCTACTCATCTTTCAGGTTTCAACCCATGCCATCTCCTTCAAGAAGCCTTCCCTGACCTTTCAACAAAGTCAAATCGCCCATGATACGTGCCCCTGGCACCACACGTGCCTCTCTCTTTAGCGTTGCCTGTTTGTAGACTTCAGCCATGTGCTTAGTAGTGAGTGCCTAACCCCCCACCCCCACTAGACTGGAATTGGATCGAATTCCCTCTCCATTGTCTCCACAGCATGTGGCACCATGCCTGGCATTCAGTAGGCACTCAGTCAACGAGCACTGAGTGAACGGACCCTCCAGCCATCTAGAAGTCCCACAGTGAGTCTGCAGTCCCTCTCCTTCCACTGCTGATCCTGCCTCACCAGGCCCTGCTCCTCTCTCTGAGTCTGCAGTTTTGCCTGCATCCTACTCAGACTGGGCTCTGTAGTGGAGACTGGGCAGCCTGCCCCTAGCCTCCAAGATCAAGGCCAGACTCAAGACTCCTTTTTAGATTCCCCTAGCAGGTGCCAAGGATAGCCTCAGTAATAGCAGTCACTCTGACCTAGTGACTCAGACGAAGCCTGTCCTCCAGGACCCAGCAGCCTCAGACAGAGGAGCCGTCCTCCCTGAGTTTGTACTTGGCTACGGCTTCCAGCTCAGGGCCTATGACTATCTAGCCTCCACCTGGGACCAGATGCCCAGAGAGGGTCAGGGTCCAACCCAAATTCATGCAGCAATGCTGCCACAGTGCTGTACCAAGAATCCAGAGGCTGGCTCCAGTCTAGGGTTCTCCCTGTGCTATAATAAACATGGCTATTTTTAGGAAGCTAATTAGCAAGTCAAGTATGACTCCTGCTAATAATAGCACCTTTATGCTTTTTAGTCTCTTCATCACCTTATTTGATCCTGTGACAGCCAGGTGGTCTAGCAGTGAAGGAGGAGGTGATCTCCCTGAAAAGGTGTGGTCCAGAAAGAAGTGACTAGTCGTCCTGCCCAGTCCATTAACCAGGCTGTGATGCTCCAGACTGAAGCTGTATCCCAGAGGCTCCTCTCCCTGGGGCCTGTCTTGGAGCCTGCTACCTGGCTCAGGTAGCCTGCTCTCCTCAAAGGGTTCCCAACCCCACCCACCCAGCTGAGGTCAGCCTCTAGTCCCTCCCTGCCCCTGGCAGCACCTGAGCATGAGGCAGCCCCGGGAAATGGTATCTGCTGGTGTTCCTCCCTGAAAGTCTACAGCAAGAACCAGGATAGTTCATAGTATGGAGGCATGGCAGCCTAGCTATGCAGCTTGGGCAGCCCCTCCACTGAGGATCCCAGTGAGAAGAGAGGACAGCTTCATCCCAGGAGGAGCTTGAATCTGATCCAGCTCCTAATGCTGCAGCCCCACCCACCCACACCCACCCCCGCCTCCTGCAGAAGCTCCTGGGATATCTGGTGGCACAGACAGGGTTGGACTGACACAAATAAGGTCGGGTCCTCAATTGCTTCCTGAAGCCTTCCCGGAGAAGGAGGTGCTTCCCATCAGGATGCAGCTGGGCTGTGCTGTCAGGGAAGTGGGGTGGCCAGGGTGTGACACAGCTGAGACACAGGCCTGAGCGCTGGGGAAGCATGAGCCCGCACCTCCAGGGAGAGCCAAGGTGTGCTCTTGGGCTGGTTCTCTGGGGTCTCAGCTCACAGAACAAAAACCTGTGCGGGGTCCTTCACCTGGACTCCAGCTAGGGAGCTCTGCAGTTGGGAGGGCTTCTTAAAAAGGGGCTGGTGGCCTCCAGGGCAGGGAGGGAAGAGGACTACAGCCCTGAGACTAGGCACCGCAGTTGCAAAGGTGCTGAGGAGGGAGATGCTCCAGGATTCCTCTCAGATCAGAGTGCCCTGGCCCAGCTCCCATCTCAGTGGGTAGGCTGGCCCTGCAGGGGAGGAATCTGGGCACATGGTCCCTCACAGGTTTGGCCTGAATGGGCTCCTCAGTGTGTTAACTGCCCTAGGCATTGCCCCAGCTACTGGTCCCCTGTCGTGCCAGCTGGGGAAGGGGGGAGACAAGGTCCATCTGGTGAGGAAGGAGGAGGAGAGGCCGCCCAGGGTGGCCCTCAGCTGTCCAGAGTGTGATACCTGCTCTCCCTCCTTCCCTTACCTGGCAGGATGAGGTGGATACTCCCTGACTGGGTCGCAGACCTGGTCTCCACCAACAGGATGCCCACACTTCATGGGAGCTGTGTGGGCCACAGGACAGCGGCCACACCTAGAAGGAGAAGAAATGTTGTTGACAGCAAGAATAAGGCCCCCGGTGAACATGACACTGAAAGGGCCTCGTCTGCATGAGGCAGACATAAGGTAGCACCACTGCCATGTGGCTGAGGGAGGAGGCATGAAACAGGCTCTCCCTGGTTACATGGGATACAAGCCCCTCATGGCCAACACTTGAGGCATACTTCAGCCTTCCTGGGTGTTGGGCAGATAAATATATTATGTTTTATCTTACTTTGTTAAAGATGGTGCTGCCCACGTGGAAGCCTGTTGCCCAGGTGATTGCTTGGGATGGGCGTGATTATGTTAATATGTGTTGGGGGAGGACTTTCACACCAAAAGGTTTTAAAAGGAAGAGAGATCACATTGTTCCAGGGGAAGAGTGATTACATTCTAGGAGGAGTCTATGCTGTAGGAGAGCAGAGAAAGGCCACGTGGAAGAGGCCAGGAGAAGCAGCCAAGATGGCAGAATGCTGAAGGAGAAGCCAGTTTGTGCAGAGTTTGTACAGAGAGAAGGAGATGGGGAACAGAGGTGAATAAGGCTGGTGAGCTAGAAACATTTGATTCTAGGAAACTCGATAAGTCAGTAGCTTTGTGAGCACTGAATGAGTGGGTTTTGGAGCCCATTGTGTGTTTTTACTTGCCCGCCAGGTGCAAGCTAGGATTAAAGATAATGGCCCACCAGTCCTTGGCTCCATTGTTTCATTACTGTCTGTTCGAATCAAATGAGAAACTGCACTGGTCAGGCTGCTGTGATGGTGGCCCTGGCTACTGGCTTTACATTTGGTGTAGTCTGTGGCAGGATTCGATACAGATCAGCAAGGAGCCACCACCACCTTTGAGTGATGGAGTAGAGGACTGGCTGCTGTTATGGTTCCCCATGGCTGTCCTTTTGGGAGCCGTAGGCTAGCTGACTTTTACAGCCATGTGTGAGGAAACCAAGAGCTCTGTGGAAGAGGCTGCCTGGGACCTGCAAACCGAGCAGTGGAAGGAGCTGGAGCAGATGTGGGAGAAAGAGATGCTGACCCTGGAGCTGGAGCAAGCACTAGAGGAGGCCAACCAGGTTTGCAAGATTCGCTTGGAAATGGAGCAGCCACTGGAGAAGGAATCACAGGTTTGTGAGTTGCAGATTGACCTGGACATCGTGGAGAGTCAGCAGCCGTGGGAGGCCAGGGCTGAGGCCAGGCCCGGGCTGCACTGCCGGCAGCAGGAACTGTTGTTTCCTGTTCCTCTTTGGAGGATGAGGAGAATGAGGCTGGAGTTGTGATCCACAGTCTTCAGAAGATGAGAGCCCAGCAGCAAGGAGTACCTGCTACGCCCTGGTAGGTCTGCGATTTGGGACATAGGGGTGACTGCCATTATGCTCTCCAGAACAGAGATGGAAATGCTGACTGCCATTGCCACATGCTCCTCCTTGAGACAGTGTAAGACAGGGGTCAGAAACCTATGGCTCCTGAGCCAGATGTGGCTCTTTTGATGTCTGCATCTGGCTTGCAGATAAATCTTTAATAAAAAAAATAGCCCTGGCCGGTTGGCTCAGCAGTAGAGCGTCGGCCTAGCGTGCGGAGGACCCGGGTTCGATTCCCGGCCAGGGCACACAGGAGAAGCACCCATTTGCTTCTCCACCCCTCTGCCGTGCTTTCCTCTCTGTCTCTCTCTTCCCTTCCCACAGCCAAGGCTCCATTGGAGCAAGGGTGGCCCGGGCGCTGGGGATGGCTCTGTGGCCTCTGCCTCAGGCGCTGGAGTGGCTCTGGTCGCAACATGGCGACGCCCAGGATGGGCAGAGCATCACCCCCTGGTGGGCAGAGCGTCGCCCCATGGTGGGCGTGCCGGGTGGATCCCGGTTGGGCGCATGCGGGAGTCTGTCTGACTGTCTCTCTCTGTTTCCAGCTTCAGAAAAATGAAAAAAATAAATAAATAAATAAAATAAAATAAAATAATAATAATAATAGGCCCTGGCCGGTTGGCTCAATGGTAGAGCGTCAGCCTGGCGTGCAGGAGTCCTGGGTTCGATTCCCTGCCAGGGCACACAGGAGAAGCGTCGATCTGCTTCTCCACCCCTCACCCTCTCCTTCCTCTCTGCCTCTCTCTTCCCCTCCCGCAGCCAAGGCTCCATTGGAGCAAAGTTGGCCCGGGCACTGAGGATGGCTCCATGGCCTCTGCCTCAGGTGCTAGAATGGCTCTGGTTGCAACAGAGCAACGCCCCAGATGGGCAGAGCATTGCCCCCTGGTAGGCATGCCGGGTAGATCCTGGTCGGGCACATGCGGGAGTCTGTCTGACTGCCTCCCCGTTTCCAACTTCAGAAAAATACAAATAATAATAATAATAATAATAAAATAATAACGTTAAAAATATAAAACATTCTCATGTATTACAATCCATTCATTTCCTACCGCTCATGTTCATGGTTGCGGGTGGCTGGAGCCAATCACAGCTGTCCTCCAGACAACACCAAATTTTTATTGGATAATGCGTAATGTACACAGGTCGTTGTATGGCTCTCACGGAATTACATTTTAAAATATGTGGCGTTCATGGCTCTCTCAGCCAAAAAGGTTCCCGATCCCTGGTGTAAGACCTGCTAAGACGGCAGGAATGAGGGAGGTGGCTGACGCCCCATGTGCTTGAACTGATTCCTGGACTATGACTGGAGTGAGCACTGGCTCCTTTGTTCGATGGACTTACAGATTTTGGACAATGTGAAATACCCTGATGAGGGTGGGGGGCAACTTTGCTGGAGGCCGTTCCCCTACCCCGGGAAGCCTTTCAAAGGGCTAGAAAGAAGACCGAGGACATTTTGTGCTTTTGGCAAAGTGCTCAGAGACTGGTGAAATGTACCTTTGTAATTGTTGAAATTGTATGATTTGTCATGTTGTTGTAATTTGTGTAATGTGCCTAATTCCCTTGCACAGGGATGCTGGTGGTATAGATTGTGGGTAGTAAAGTGAGCATAGGGGTGGATTGTTGGGCAGATAAAATATATATATTATGCTCACTTTGTTAAAGATGGCGCTGCCCACATGGAAGCCTGTTGCCTAGGTGATTGCTTGGGATGGGCGTGATAATGTTAATATGTGTTGGGGGAGGGCTTTTGTGCCAAAAGGTTTTTGGGGTTTTTTGTATTTATCTGAAGTTGGAAATGGGGAGGCAGTCAGACAGACTCCCGCATGTGCCCAACCCGGATCCACCTGGCATGCCCACCAGGGGGCAATGCTCTGCTCATCTGGGGCGTTGCTCTGTTGCAACCAGAGCCATTCTAGCGCCTGAGGCAGAGGCCATGGAGCCATCCTCAGCGCCCGGGCCAACTTTGCTCCAATGGAGCCTTGGCTGCGGGAGGGGAAGAGAGAGGCAGAGAGGAAGGGGTGGAGAAGCAGATGGGCGCTTCTCCTGTGTGCCCTGGCCGGGAATCGAACCCAGGACTCCTGCACACCAGGCCAACGCTATACCACTGAGCCAACCAGCCAGGGCCGCCAAAAGGTTTTAAAAGGAAGAGAGATCACATTGTTCCGGGGAAGAGTGATTATGTTCTAGTAGGAGTCCATGCTGTAGGAGAGCAGAAAAAGGCCATGTGGAGGAGGCCAGGAGAGCTGCCAAGATGGCGGAATGCTGAAGGAGAAGCCAGTTTGTGCAGAGTTTGTGCAGAGAGAAGGAGATGGAGAACAGAGGTGAATAAGGCTGGTGAGCTAGAAACCTTTGATTCTAGGAATCTCGGATAAGTCAGTGCTTTGCGAGCACTGAATGAGTGGGTTTTGGAGCCCAGTGTGTTTTTACTTGCCCGCCGGGTGCAAGCTAGGATTAAAGGTAATGACTCACCAGTTCTTGGCTCCGTTGTTTCATTACCATATGTCCGAATCTAATGCAAAGCTACACTGGCCAGGCTGCTGTGATGGTGGCCGTGGCTACTGGCTTTATGCTGGGAAACTCCTGTTATCCCCCAACCCCAGAACCCTCTTCTCCCAATGGAAAGAGTCTGAATTTTTGCTTGACCCTGGCAGCAGGGTCTGCTCACCCTCCTTACCTCCTCCTGCCCTCCACCGAACCCCCTCTAGAGTGGTAACAAGGAAACCTAGAAAGGGTCACCAGCACAGGGCAGGATGGAGCTTGTAGACATGGATAGCCTTGTGGCAGATGTTGGACACCCACAAGGGAGTCATCCAGTTGCAGAACAGGTGCAGGTGCCTTGACATGGGACCATCACGCAGCATCAGAGAAGGAGCTGCCCACTCCGGTGAGGGCTGCAGCCTGAGGATTAGGAAGCTGGGGCTTTCCAGCTGAGTGAGTAAGAAACATTGGCTAAAGTAGAGTTGGTGCCCCACTTTCTTAGCAGCAGCTAGGGAGGGCTGCCCACTGCCCAGAGGGCTCCACACTGAGTGATTCACAGAGCCAGATAAGGCAGGGTCATCTCAGGGCCCCAGAGAGGTGGGGGACAAGTGGCAGCAGACACCCTTCACCCTCCTGGTTAGGAAGGGGCGGCTGGTGCTGAAGAGGACTGGTGTCCAGGAGAAAGGGCAGGGAAGCTCCCTAGACTGTGAGCTCAGCAAGGCATGTGGCCTGTGTCACTCCAGTCCAGTGGGGCTCAGGGGCCAGGCTGCAAGCAGGATGGAGACATTCACTCAAGAAACCAGGTCCTGACAGGAACCCCAGGGCAGCATGGAACATAGACCCAGGTAAGAAGCTCCTTTGCCCTGGACCCCGCACTCTAGAGGAACCCACTCTGGCCTTCCTCTGGCCTCACCTCCTCCCACAGGGAAGCAAAACATCAGTGAGCCAAGAGGACATGTGTAAAGCCAGTAGCCACGGCCACCATCACAGCTGCCTGGCCAATGCACGTTCTCATTAGATTCGAACAGACAGTAATGAAACAACAGAGCCAAGAACTAGTGAACCATTAGCTTTAATCCTAGCTTGCACCCAGCGGGCAAGAAATATACACAGCGGGAAGACACTTCCCTTTCCATTCAGGGCTCCCAAAACCACTGACTTATCCAAGTTTCCTAGAATCAAAGGTTTCTAGCTCACCAGACTTATTCACCTCTGTTCCCCATCTCCTTCTCTCTGCACAAACTGCACAAACTGGCTTCTCCTTCAGCACTCTGCCATCTTGGCTGCTTCCCCTGGCCTCCTCCACGTGGCCTTTCTCTGCTCTCCTTTCTCTGCTCTCTCCTCTAATGCTAATCTCAGGAACAGAGAGAGAGCAAGCTCCCGGTCTGCCCTACTTTATGGTGTAGAAACCAAAACCTTTAATCCAATATACAAACAAGGAAGTCTCTGATACAAAGTCACTTATCTGAGGTATAATGGGATTCCTCATGAGAGTGCACCACCCCACATCAAAAAGGGTGGGAAAGACTGAGTCCCAAAACCAAGCCCCAGGCTACAAGGATCCTGCCTGCCCACAGCCCACCCCCATCACACATTAATATAATCACACCCATCCAAAGCAAGAAGGGCAACCAATACCATCACCTGGGCAACAGGCTTTCACGTGGGCAGTGCCATCTTTAACAAAGTAAACATAATATATTTTATCTGCCCAACAACATGCCTACCCAAGGCCCATCACTCTATTCCAAATGCAGGACACCAGAATTCCCTGCCCACAAGATCCACCACCCAATTCCTCCATCTGCCTAGGAGGCCTTTCCCCTGTGCCCAAGGCTGGTGTACATAACCCCAGGCTAAGGGCTGGCCAAGGGCAGCTGTTGCCCAGGTATATGGCCTGGGGTGGCCACATGCACTTCCCAAGGTTGGGGCTGGGGGTGGGACTAGAGATGGCAACCCCAGGCTGCCACATTCCAGCCCTCAGCTTCAGGAGGCCAAGAGTTCCAAATGCAGTCTTGCCCTCCAGGTTGTTATGAAGGTATATATGCATAACATAATATGGGAGGCTAGAACATATTCTATTTAGCAGTTTACTTACTTTTTATAACCTTTAAATATCTACACATATGGTATGTGGGCCTCCACCTGTACTTCTGCCCTTGGTCCCACAAATGCTAGGGTGGGCCTGTCAGAGGCACCTATGTAGGACCACACAACATGAGTGCTTCTTCATTCTTGCTCTGAAGCTGTAGCCTCCTTCTTCTGTGAGGCCCTGGAGGGAATGTAAAGCCAAACCACTAGGCTAAACTATCAGCTTCCTGAATTAGGGGCCAGTTCCTGAAGCTACAGTCCCCAGTTCTTTTCAGAATCTACTGTTCTGGCACTGAGGAGTCACAGTGCAGGTGGCCCCAGGAGGCTAGAGGCCTAAGAGAACAGAAATAGCACCGAGGACCTCCTCTGAGCTGGATTTTTTCACAGTCTTTCTGTCCTCAGGAGCCCTATGGGGAAGGTGTTCCTGTTAGCATCCCCCGACCTGCAGGTTGATAGGGACCTTGTCCAAGGTCACATAGATGGCTTTGAAGCCCCATCACTGAGCCCAGAGCCTGAACACTATGCACTTGAGCCGTCAGAGAGACATGTAGGACACTTGTGGGGGCTGGGTACAAGCAGAGAGCAGGACTCCGTGGGTCACAGCTGGAGAGCCAGGTCTAGCCACCAGCCTCCTCAATGGGGTACCCTAGAAACTGGGGGGGGGGGGGTCTGTGAAACAGACTTTAGGCCAAGTCCCCCATCCTAGCCTCTCTCCCGCCCGAGTGTCTGTCACCAGAGATGGTGGAACTGTTATCTATCAGAGCCACAGGACCCTCCTGCACTCACAAGCACCAAGATAGGAGGTAAGAGGGAGTTTTCCCAGCCACATGGGGTGTCTGGCCGGTCATATGCAGGGGACAGATAAAGCTATGGCCAGGCCTCTCCACACTCAACTCCCGTCAGTGACCTCCCTAGAGTCACCACATGAGGCAGCCTTGGAAGAGTCACTGCACCTCCTATGACCTCAACTTTCCCACCTGTCAAGTGGGGACAATAATGTCCTCTCTATGAAGCTTTGTGAAAATAATGTTAGGAGGGTAATAACCAGCCCGAGCCTGATAGCTGCACACACACTGTGACAGGAGGTGGGTGTGGGGTGTGGAGAGAGGAAGAGTGTAGAGGTATAAACAAAGGTTAGTTCCTCTTTCCTGAAGTTAAAGTTCTGATTTTCAGAAAAGGGGAAATAAGTTGGTTCCTGAGAAACGTAGACCTGACAGGAAGACCTACCCCAGGCAAATAGCTAGCTCTGATGATTCAATAGGTAAGGGCCAGGTGTGCCCTTAAAGGAAGGTGGGCCTGGATTCTAGTTGGGCCCTAGCCCCACCTCCCTAGAGTCCATTCTCCTCTGGGACCTTGGCCCAGGACCTGGAGGGGGTACAGAGTGCCTGGAGGCTCTCCCAGGCAGGTGGCAGCTCCAGTCAAGTCATACTCAGCAAAGGCTCCTTGGCACCCAAGGCCTGCTGAGCAGTGCCCACCTGCCCCTGCTTGGCTAGCTGGTCTCTGCAGTCAAGCCTCAGCCTCTGTCACAGATTCCACAAGGGTTTCCTGCCTCCTAGTCTTTATCCTGGCAATCCTCTGGCCCCGCCCACCCTGCCTCCCACCTCTGGCTCTGCAGGGTTGCCCCACCTGGAAGCCTTCTGTTTGAGGGACCCTCCAAGGCCCGGAGAGGGACCAACACCATCACATTCGAAAAAGTTTTTCACAAGATGCCCCTAACTTGCATGAGTTATCTTTATGGTGTTTTTACTGCAGTAAAAACAGCCATCATGTTATCTGTCAATGACATTGACACTGCCTTTGTTCTGACCACATTCCTCTCCCATAGTCTCCTCTCCTCCCTCCTCAGGATGCAGGAGTCAGAGTGGGGCAAGAGAAAGTCACTTCAGCCTTGTCACCCTGTCTCACTTGTCCAAACATCCCTGGACCTTCTGTTGCTGCCTCACATCTTTGTAGCCCACAGGAACCCTCACTGAGCCCCTCACTCCCATCCCCAGCAGTTCTTGTAATCCTCTCTCCTCATCGCCTCTGCTATTACTTACTTCCCCTTGGCCTCTAAAATCTGACTCCTGCCCAACACCCCACCACGCCCACTGGCAGCCTATTACTCCTTGGCACTTTCCTGCCCATATCTGGCTCAACTCCTCAGCATGGTTCTACACTGTTGACCACTCACTCTCTCTTCTTTTTCTTTCTTTTCTTTATTTTTCTTTTTTTAAGCAAGAGAGAGACAGAGATAGAGACAGGAAGGGAAAGAGATAAGAAGCATCAACTTGTAGTTGCATCACTTTAGTTTATTGATTACTTCTTATATGTGCCTTGCCCCCAGGAGTCCCGCTGAGCCAGTGACCCCTTGCTCAAGCCAGTGACCTTGGGGTCATGTCTATGATCTTGTGCTGAAGCTGCATGAGCCTGCGCTCAAGCTAGCAAACCCAGGGCTTCAAACCTGGGTCCTTAGCATCCCAGGTTGACGCTCTGTCCACTGTGCCACTACCTGGTCAGGCTCTCTTCTTGAGATATGTGCTTCTTGGCTCCCCAGACGTGTACCCAGACCTCTGCCCACATCCCTGACAATTCCTCCTATTGTTTTCTTTTTGGGTGTCCCCTCTTCCTCCCAATAATACCACCTTCAAGTGAGCCCCTCTCCATGGCACATCCTTGGGCCTTTTCCTTCTGCTCCCCTCTTCCCAAGGAGTCACACCTCACCTACTTCCAGCCTTCCCTGCCCCTCCATTCTCAAGGCACCAGCCCTCTGGCTCCTCTCCTGTGCTTCAGACCAGATCATTCAAGTGCCTGCTGGACACCACTTCCAGGATGGCCCTTGGGCACTCACAGCTTGTCATCTCTCTGGAACCTGCCCTCCCTCTTTTCCTCTTGCAGGCTCAAATGCTGAAACTAAGCACCAGCTCTCACTCCTTCCCTGTTAGTCTCACCCAGTCTCTAAGCATTAAATGCCTTCGACTCTTGAAGAGGATGGTGGTTCTGCTAGGATGGGAGGCAAGTCTAGGTCAAAAGAAATCTGAAACAATTTTTATTCAATAATTTAGTAGCATCAATTTATTTATTTCAAAACTTCAGGCCCTGGCCGGTTGGCTCAGCAGTAGAGCGTCGGCCTGGCGTGCAGGGGACCCGGGTTCGATTCCTGGCCGGGGCACATAGGAGAGGCGCCCATTTGCTTCTCCACCCCCCCCCTCCTTCCTCTCTGTCTCTCTCTTCCCCTCCCCGCAGCCAAGGCTCCATTGGAGCAAGGATGGCCCGGGCGCTGGGGATGGCTCCTTGGCCTCTGCCCCAGGCGCTAGAGTGGCTCTGGTCGAGGCAGAGCGACGCCCCGGAGGGGCAGAGCATCGCCCCCTGGTGGGCAGAGCTTCGCCCCTGGTGGGCGTGCCAGGTGGATCCCGATTGGGCGCATGCGGGAGTCTATCTGACTGTCTCTCCCGGTTTCCAGCTTCAGAAAAATACAAAAAAAAAAACAAAACACAACTTCAGCTTTTTAAAGCTATTCATTGAACTTTTCTAAGAAATTAAATTCTGCCTTATAACACTAAAAAAAACAAATACCTTCAGTGCTGTTGACACCCAAACGTGCCCTCAGTGCCCCCATCCATTGCCCACTCTACCCCACTTGGCGTCTAACAAGCATCTCCGGTGTTGCAGCTCCTGCCCCCTCAACCTTAATAATCTTTCCCAAGTATATGCAAGGCTCACCCCTTCACCTCTTGCCTTCATTCAAAATCACCTATTGGATGAGGCTTCCCCTGACCACCCACACTGAAAACTTCAGAATCTCTTTGGCCAGAACCAGAGGCTGATTAAGGTCGGCTGAGGCCTCGGGCACAGAAGAAAATATTGGGGCGCTTAAAAAAAAGATACAGGGAAAATAAAAATACATGTTGACCATATTTTTAAATAAATACAAAATATTATGTACTATTAATGTTAAAATTGCACATATGAAACCAAACTTGGTGTCATTAGAAAAAAAGTGTAAAGTTGGGGTTTTGGGGGGCCCCTCAGAAGTTGACTGTTAAATCTGTCTCTGGCCAGGACCACCCATCACCCTTACCTTTATTGTGTTTTCCCACAGTTCTAACAGACTGAGTGATTAACATATTCACATTTCTGCTGTGTCTCCACCATAGTAATTGCTCCCTAGAGGTGAGGTCTGTCTTTGGGACTGAGGCAGACCACTTCCAGGAACAGTGGCCGATACCTAGTAGGCACTCAAGGATTTTGTTCCATGAGTGAATGGATGCTGGGATCTTCCACACCCCACTCAACCACAAGGGCCTGTTTCCACTTTCTTAAGAGCTCTCAAATCTATACCTGAGTCCTCATCCCGAAAGCCCCTGCTTTCCCCCAGGCCCTCATTGCTTCTTGGGTTGTATGTAGTAAGACTCCTGCTGGCCCCTCCAGGATACCCCCCTCCAGCCACCACTGAGAGGCAGGATAGGAGGTATGGGCACAGAAGCCAGACAGGCTGGGTTCTTCTGGCTCCATCACTTACCAGCTGTGAGACTTTGTGCTGGTTCCCTAACTTCTCTGTGCTCCTCTTCCCCCTCCTTTGTAAACTTGCAGAAACACCTCCCTCATGGGGTTTGGAGTTGTGGAGAAGTTTAATCAGACAACGCACATAAAACAGTATGCATGTGGTTACTGCTGCACAGCTGCCAGACCTCTCACCAGGGTAGAGCAGCTCTGCACCTGCTAAAACCTGCTGCTCGGTCCTGGTGGTTTTCAGTTTCCCCTCTTGAGCCCAGGAGCCCTCCAAGGAGGGTCTTTATATCATTACCCCAGTGCCATTCCTTCCTCCCTTCCCCATCACTGAACTCCCCATTCTCCTGGGCATGTCACCCTGCTTCTCACCCGGCCCAGGTAGGACTGCTCTTTGCCCATCACAGACTTGCACTTGCTTTTTTGATGTGACAAAAAAACCCAGAGTTTTTTGGACATTCATACATAGAAAGCTCCTGCTTTTTCTTTTTCTTTTTTTATTGCTGTGTCCTATTCCATCAAAGGGACGTGCCACAGTCTAACCCGGTTCCATGTGAGTGGGTACAGAGGGTGTTTCTAATCTTTCGCTGTCACAACAGTGCTTCTGTGAATAATCTAGTATAAACTGGGATGGGCAAAAGCCAGCTTACTGTATGAGTGATGTTCTTGTGCACAAATAAAGCTACTGCAAAATCCTATCGTTTTTTGTTTTTGCTTTTTGTATTTTTCTTAAGTGAGAAGCAGAGAGGCAGAGAGACAGACTCCCACGTGCACTTGACTGGGATCCATCCAGCATGCCACTAGGGGATGATGCTCAGCCCCTCTGGGGCATTGCTTCACTGCAACTGGAGCCATTCTAGAGCCTGAGGCGGAGGTCATAGAGCCATCCTTAGCACCTGGGCCAACTTTGCTCCAATGGAGCCTTGGCTGTGGGAGAGGAAGAGAGAGACAGAGAGGAAGGAGAGGGGGAAGGGTGAAGAAGCAGATGGGTGCTTCTCCTGTGTGCCCTGACCGGGAATCAAACTCAGGACATCCACATGCTGATGCTCTACCACTGAGCCAACCGGACAGGGCCAATAATCACATCCTCTGAGCTTACCTGCCCACTCCTTGCCCTCCCATCTCTCACATCCACTCCTCTCCAGTCAGTCATATGGAAAACTTGCAGTTCCCCAACAGGTCATGCTGTGCCCCTCCCCTGGTGCCTCTGACCATCTAGTTTCCCTTGGCCCCTTCTCTGTCCAGCTAACTTCTACATTTCCACAATGACAGAATGCAAGAATCAAGTTGGTAGTACCTACTATCCTAACAGTTCCTTGCTGGTGTTAATGCCCCCTCCCCGAGTTGTCCCAAAGGCATGGATGATGTCCTGATGTCTGTCTTCCCAGTGGCACAGGCCTGGCTGGGGCAGCATAGAGGCTCATACATGGGCTGCTAAGGCTGTCCCCGGGAGTTTCAGCCACACTGAGTCCCTGGCATTACTGAAATCCCCCCACCACAGTCCCACAATATCAGGACAGCCCCAAGGAAAAGCCAGCCTCAAAGAGGCTTTTGCTTAAGACCTCAAAATTGCCCCCAAAGCCCTACAGGAGCTCTGTGACAGGGAAGTGAGGCTTTCGGTAGGCTGAGGTGGCTGGAGGCACTTCAAGGACGTCATCTTCTGGACTTCCCCCCATACCTCCAAGTTTTTGGTGGGTTTTTTTGGGGTTTTTTTTTGTTTGTTTGTTTGCTTTTTGTATTTTTCTGAAGTTGGAAACAGGGAGGCAGTCAGACAGACTCCTGCATGCGCCCGACTGGGATCCACCTGGCATGACCACCAGGGGGCGATGCTCTGCCCATCTGTGGCGTTGCTCTGTTGCAACCAGAGCCATTCTAGCACCTGAGGCAGAGGCCACAGAGCCATCCTCAGTGCCCGGGCAAACTTTGCTCCAATGGAGCCTTGGCTGCGGGAGGGAAAGAGAGAGGCAGAGAGGAAGGAGAGGGGGAGGGGTGGAGAAGCAGATGGGCACTTCTCCTGTGTGCCCTGGCCGGGAATCGAACTGGGACTCCTGCACGCCAGGCCGACGCTCTACCACTGAGCCAACCGGCCAGGGCCAGTTTTTGGTGGTTTTTTGTTTTGTTTCGTTTTGTTTTGGGGTCTGGTTTTTGTTTGTTTGTTTTGTTTTTGTTTGTTTGTTTTAATTTGAGAGAGAGAGAAACATTGATCTGTTCCTGTATGTGGCCTGACCAGGAATCGAACTGGCAACCTCTGCATAACTGAGCTAGCCTACCCAGCCAGGGCCCACATGT
Organism: Saccopteryx leptura; assembly: GCF_036850995.1. Lineage (NCBI taxonomy): Eukaryota > Metazoa > Chordata > Mammalia > Chiroptera > Emballonuridae > Saccopteryx > Saccopteryx leptura. The sequence goes on from NC_089508.1 coordinate 128,020,228, forward strand.
CCAGTTTTATACTCATTTTTTCACAGCAGCTGCTGGAATGGGCCTGGGGGTTGCCAGGGAAAGAAATCAAAAGATAAAGCCAGCCTGAGTGAGCTGAACCACAGATAAGGAAATGAGGAAGCCTGGGGGAGAGGAGACAAGAGGGCAGATGGTGGGTGTGAGAAGTACATGACTCCCAGAGTGTCTGCTAGGGCCCCATGAAGAAGCCTCCTGGGCAAGGTGGGGAGTGGGAGCAGTCAAGGCAGGCCTGAGCTGCATCTGCCAGTACCGAGCCCCTGAAGGATGCCCCTCAAACCTGGAGAGACTCGAGAGAACCAGAGGCATAGAAGCAGCCCCAGACACCTCCCCCACAGGGCCACAAAGGCCCCTGACAAACCCAAGGTGGTCCACAGCCTTGCACTGGTACCCTCTTTGGTAAATCTGGGGCATGATATCTTAGCTGACATTCCTTGGCGGGATACAAAGTGTTCTTTTAGGTTTGGGCAGAGCCTGGGGCTGCCAGTCCACCCACCTGAGCACCCAGGTCAGGCTGGGCTCTCATGTCTGCAACCCCATCAGAGCCATCGTCACTGAGCATACTGGTCACTGGAGGACAGGTGCATTCCACCCTGTCTGCACATACCAAGCAGTGTGATCTGGCCTGGGGACTTACCCTGGGGACCTGTGAGTCTAGAGTAAGTGAGTATTTCAATTTAGCCTTATTAGGTATAAGCTCATTGAACAAGCATTTCCCAAATCTACTTTTGGGGGCCAGTCATGGCCCACCGGACGCTCCAAGCTCCAAAATAGGAGAAACCATCAAGGTTGTCCACCATTATCCACCAGCCAGGCCCAACCCTAGCTGACCCCTGAGAATGGAACCCAGCCAGGCCTCCAGCCTCTTCCCTAGGACTCTGAGACTGAGGCAGTCTGAGGGAGGTGGCTCACTGACTAGTTTTGGACTCATCTCCCCACCTCCACCTGCTAGAGATCAAGATGGATTTCACTAAGAGTCACCCCCCCACACATCAAACCCACACCCAGCCCTGGGATCTCAGGGGGCAAGTGAGGCAGAACTGAAACTGAACAGAATAGAAATAGCTCAGAGCAGGCCCCAGGAGCCTCTACAATTCACCCATTCACCACCACCCCCATACACACACACACACACACACACACACACACACACACCGGCCCAAAGCCACCTCCCCCAAGCCTGGGAAAATCTTTGAAGCTTAAGTTCCTCCTACCAGGGCCTACCCTCCCCCTTTCAGCTGCCTGCCACCTCCTCTTCCCCATCCCAACCTCATGCTGTCCCAGGGCTCACCCAATCTGAGCTAAAAGGGCACTGGGTTAGGTTCTGGAGATCAGGGCTCTGTTCTTCCGGAGAGATCGCTGGCAAATCATTCCCCCTTGGGGCCTCAGTTTCCTCGTCTGTTTGGGCTGGTGACACGTGGTCTGGAGAAAAGAACTCAACACAAAGGGACAGGCCCTTACCGGTGGCTTGCTTGCGGGGAAGGATAGGATTTTTTGGAAGGCAACCCTCAGCACCTTGACCACCACCCCTCCCAGGGACGTGGGTGCTGGCAAAGGAGCAAAAATGGGGGCTGGGGGCCACAGCACAAACAGTACCTCCTCTGAAGCCTGCCCTACATCCCGCGGGATAGGACCCGAGTACCCACTCTCCATTCCTCTCATCACCAGCTGCCAGTTTCTTGTCTCTGTCTCCTTATCCTGCCAGAGCAGCCTGAGTCTCAGTCCATCAGTGTCCCCGACCCCAGCACAGGCCTCACACCAAGTCAGGACTCTCCAAGATGTGTGCTGAAAGAATAAAGGAGTGTTTGCGAAGAAGTGGAGAAATGGGAACCACACTCCAGTGGGAATGTAAAGTGGTGTGACCACTGTGGAAAGAGGTGTGGCAGTGCCCCAAGGGTTAAACAAAACCATGACCATGTATTTTCACAATTTCCCTCCTAGGTAGAGAGACCCAGGAGACTTATAAAAACACATGTCCCACACCAAAACACTTACACCATTGTTCATACAGCATTATTCATCACAGCCAAGCCTGACCTGTGGTGGCACAGTGGATAAAGCGTCGACCTGGAATGCTGAGGTCACCGGTTCAAAACCCTGGGCTTGCCTGGTCAAGGCACATATGGGAGTTGATGCTTCCTGCTCCTCCCCTCTTTTCTCTCTCTCTCTCTCTCTCTCTCTCCTCCTTCTCTCCTCTCTAAAATGAATAAATAAAGTCTTAAAAAATAAAAATAAAATAAAATCCGAGGTTTCCTTTAAAAAAAAGGTGGAAACAACCCCAATGTCCATGAAGAGGGAACGGACGGTGGACAAAACACAGCATAGTTACACAAGGGAATGTTACTCACTGGTGAAAAGACAGGAAGCCCTGGAACACGGTACAACAAGGATGAACCTTGAAATCATCATGGTAAGTGAAAGGAAACAGGCACAAAGGTCACATAGTATATGATTCTCCTAGTGGAGAACATGAATATCCAGAATGGGCAAATCCACACAGACAGACAGTAAATCAGTGGGGGCGGAAGGGAGAGGAAGTCACTAATGACAGGTGCGAAGTTTCTTTCGGGTGAATGAGACATTCCGGAATTAGACAGTGGTGACTGTGCGTGTACTAAACCCCACCAAATTATACTCTTCAAAATGGTGATCTTTATAAAAATCATAATAGAAAAATATAGAGAAAGGCAAACTATCTTCCTCTAGGAAAGAGCTGAAAGTCCTGATGAGTCTGTCTCCTTGGCTTGCTCGTCTGTTCCTGTCTCTCTGAAAACAGCATCCCACAGGAGCCATTCTTTGTCCTGGGGAGCCCCCCCCCACTCCAGGAAACCCTTGGGCCTTGTCATAAGATATCAGCTTCTCTTTGTATCCTCAGCTTCAAGGTGGGTGCCCCACAAGTAAGCTCAAGGTGTGGCTCTGGTCTTGGCACTGGCACAGGTGCTGCACTACCTTCAGTCCCCATCAGCATTGTGTCTCACAGGGCGCGACAAGTGAGACAAGGCCTGGGCACTGGGGGTCCCCTCCCAAAGGCCTCTTGTTTGCAAGGATTCCAGCAACATATGGACTGACAACCAGGACGTTCTTCCTTTGCTTCCTTTGCTCTGACTGCAGTATCTGGCTTGGAGACAGCAGCAGTGGGCAGAGGTTTCCACTGAGTCAGCCTGATTCAGCCCCATGAGGGTCCCCGCCCTCGGTGCTCACTTCACAGCAAAGGAGCAAGATGTGGGCTCCCTCAAAGCAGCTGCTCCCTGAGACGGTTCTGGCAGGAGTTAACGAAAGGAGAAAGCTGCACAACCCAGCCAGAGCAGAAGTGCTGGGCCACTGCCCAACCTGCCTTTGGTTACTAAGAGGACAGACAGATTGGCAGGTGGCCTTCTCCTGTCTGGGCCTCTCGGAACATGTGCTCTATCACTTTCCTCAAATGTTCAAGCATCGGGTCCTAGCAGATGCCTCTGCCCTACACCTGACTTTTTCATTTGCCAGTCGCCCCACTGTCTGCTCACCTCTGCTAGGTGTACCCTCTATGAGCCCAGCAAAGAAGAGCAGCTTAATAAAATCCTGTAGGACCAGTGAGTTCAATTAGATAAAATGGTCCCAAACCCCAGTCTCTTATTTTATTTTTGTTGTTGTTGCCCTGACCAGGGATCAAACCTGCAACCTTGGTGTATCGGGACAGTGCTCTAACCAACTGAGCTACCTGGCCAGGCCCAAACCCCAGTTTCTTGAGGACAAAGATGAGATGCATCTTTCTGCTGCAAATTGTTGATAAACTGATTACACTCTTTACACTTCTGTTCCTTTAAGTATAATATGGAAACAGTAATAGTGTCAACCTCATAGGGCTGGTGAGAAAATTAACTAAAATAATTCATGTAAAACTTCTAGAACAGTCCAGCATGCATGAATATACACATGTATGGTCTCCAGTATCACTATTTGTGACATTGTCCTTATGGTCTTGCCCATGGAAGCCTGACCAGGCTGATCAATGTGCCTCTCTGGCAAAGAGAATGGAGATAAGTGACCTTTCAGAAAGATTTTTGGGCTCCTGTTGGGTCAGCCCCAGTCCCTGGAGGGGCTTTGGCTTCTGCCCCAGCAGCAAGAGGTGCCCTTTCCCTGGTGCCCAGCCCTGGCTCTTCTGGCCCTTTGCAAACCTCCTACATTCAGTACCTACATTTAACAGGTAGGTACTCAGAAATAGGCTGGTATATGTAAGGTGTTTTCCACTGAGGAAGAAAGAAGGGCGTAACCACCAACTGTGGACTAGCAAAAGCTTTATTTAGAGCGCATCCTGGACCAGGTTCTCTGGGACAGGGCTAGAGAAGTCACATAGTTTCTCCTGTGTGTGTGTGAGGGGGGTTGTTTTAGCGTAGGTAAGGTGGTGGTGGGTTGATATGAGGTGGCGAAATATCATTGGCTGACAGATTTTTCAAAATGTTCCTGTGCTGTTTCTTTTGGCGGTCATGGGTGTGGGCGGTTTCTGCCAAAGTCCCCGGACCTGATTCCTCATGTGACCTTCCCCCATTGCCAACCGACCTTACAGACTGGACAGAGACAGGCTCATGTGCTGATGGTGGATGGAGGTAGGATCTGACAGAGCCCAGATGCCTGGGAAGGTCAGGGCAGGTCCTTGGTGAGTTGACTACAGGGACTTCCTGCCTGCACAACCTCTTTCCCTCCACCCACCGTGGGATCATTTCTATAGTGAGAGACCAGGAAGGCTGAGCATTCCAGGAAAGCCTGACACGCCCAGGAAATCTAAATACCTGACAGGGCCTCATCCTGCTCATTGTCCTGAAAGGGCAGGAACAAAGAGGCCTTGACCCCCCTCCAGGGACATTGAGCCCCCAGTTCTTCCTGGGTTACACAGGTCTGTCAGGCTTCCTCCCTGCAGCCAGCTCCCTTAGGGCCTTCTGCGGTCTAGCAGTACTCTGTCCCCAGCTCTCAGGTGGGTCATCGGGCATCTCAGCCGGACCACAGGAAAGGGGCAGCAATGGACCAGGGCGTCTTTCCTTCCACATTGCATCTTCCTTTCCACTCTCTGCTCACCTGCAAGCTGTTCTCTCTCACTCTCTCTCTCTTTCTGCAGTCATATGGGCCCAGTGACCCCACTAGATTCCTCAGACACCAGTGGGGAGGGGTCCCAGCCTAGGTCTTCAAGTTTCCACTTGCCAGTGCCAGAGAGACAGGGACAGTCCCAACATCAGCTATGGGTTCGCCTTGAGGTTGTGGACACAGAGAAAAAGTTTCATGGCTACTGTTCTCTGATTATGTGGACAGGACCCGAGGGAGGACTGTGGGGGAGGGGGTTGCACATGTGCACAGATGTGCATGCCTACATGTGTGCTTGTGTGAGCAGGTAGTGTATGTGGTTCCCTGTGCCTGTGTGTTATGTGTAGACACACTCATTCCATGTGAGTGGACATGAGAACATGACACAGGAAGAACTGAGAGGTTCGTGGAGAGACAAAGAGGCCCACAGAGAAGGGATGAGGCTGAGACACAGGTAGGCAGCCTTGTCCATCTTCCCTGGGGCAGGCTCTCCTCCTATGATACCTGTGTTTCTACCTGAAGTTGTGTGTGTGTGTGTGTGGGGGGGGTTCTTGGAGAAGTTGAGTGGGTTGCAGGAAGAGGTGGATCAGGGCTAAGATGCCAACAGCCCACTCTCCTCACTCCCAGGGCCAGTCCGGGCTTTCTCCAAGGGCTGTTGTCTCCTTAAACTGAGAAATGGGTCTCAGGTCTCGAGGATGCTATCCAGGGTACCAAAGAACTATCCAGGATGTCTCTGAGCAGTTGAGGTGGCTGGGGGAGGGGAGCACTTCTGATAGTCCCCAGAACTAGAACTGGATGTTCTGAGATAGCCTGACCTTCACAGTGGTCAATGAGCACACCAAGGAGAACTCCTGTGCACTGAGAAGTGAGGGGCAGAGTGGGTGAGCAAACCCCGAGCCTAAAACCTCCCCTACACCCACACCTCAGCCAGGAAGCTTCTGGCTCACACCCACTGCTATTTCCTGGGGGTCAGGTGCTGTGTGGGGGTGGGAAGAGGTGAGAGTCCTGGGTTCTAGGCCAGGCTCTGATGGGCCAGGTAGCTCTGGCCTCATCCCCTGCTGTCCACTTCAGTAATGTCAACATTGGCACTCTGCCTCCAAGGGCTGTAGTCAGAGGGGCTTTGGTAATAGGATCTTCAGCACCAGCAGTGGAAAGAACCACCCCATGAACTCAACATTTCCTCCAACATCGCCCCCCTAAAATAGAAAGGTGTGATTTCCAATGCCCTCACTTCCTGCAGCTGGGACCCTGCTTAGTCAGAGCAGGGAAACTGTCATGGGTCAACAGCATCATCTGTAGAATCACTGTTGTCATCAAGAAGGTCCTGCACAGAGTGGGCCCCTGAACCCCATTTTTCATTCAGACCAGGATATGCCCCAACAGTGATGGCTCTGACCTCAAGATAAGAGGCTGGGTCCCAGCTGGGCATCAGAATTTGGAGGTTCTTGTCCCTGCTTTGCCCAATGCCCCATGTTGCCTTGAGGGCCTTTTGTCTCTGGGCCCCAGTGGGTAGCCCACCTCCCCACCTGCAGCCCTGGTGAACAGACAGGAAGTCCCGATGGTCAGATATGCAATGCACCAGGGCTTCCCACAAATCAAAGATGTGGATGGCCCAGACTGGGAAGCTCTGGCACTGAGAATTCCCCCTGGTTCCACAGGCGGTGTGGTCAGGACAGCAGCAGCCCAGCCATGGGGGGAGGGTCAGATCTGAGAGAAACAGCCCCTTCGCCATGAGGCAGGACAGAGATACCTGGAGAATCCAAGCATGGAGGGTGGGGGCCAGCAGACCTGCCCTGCTGCTCTCCAGCCTGTGCCTGATCCCACCACTTCATCTTGTTCAACCAGCCCCTGCCATGGTCTCTCACACCACTTTTGCACATGCTGGTTCCACTGCCTAGACTTCTTCATCCCACCTCTGTGTCTGGATAACCTCCTCTCAAAATCAAGAGAGTGGAGCCTGACCAGGTGGTGGCGCAGTGGATAGGGAATAGACCTGGCATGCTGAGGACCCATGTTCAAAACTCTGAGATCACCAGCTTGAACACAGGGTCACCAGCATGAGTGTGGGGTCACCGGCTTGAGTGTGACATCATAGGCGTAACCCCCATGGTCACTGGCTTGAGCCCAAAGGTTACTGGCTTGAGCCCAAGGTCACCGTCTTGAGCAAGGGGTCACTGGCTCAGCTGGAGCCCCGCAGTCAGGGCATATATAAGATGCAATCAATGAACAGCTAAAGAGCTAAAACTATGAGTTGATGTTTCTGTAAGGTCGGTGGATAATGGGGAATGGTCACTTGGGGAACTCAGACCCGCGAACTTTGGCTAGGACCGCCTACAACCAAGTGCGCCAAAAGGAGGCTTCACAGGAACCGTTTGGAAAAAAGCTACTGTCTACCAGCCAGTGGGATTTCACCACGTCATGTTAGCTCCACTTCCCTAGAGGGACCCTTTAAATATCTCCCACGCGGTTTAATCCGTGCAACTTCCCTGGCCTCCATCTTACCTCGGGGCCAGGGAACCTTGGCGGGCGGGATGCGCGCTCTGTACTCAATAAAACTTTTTGCTATTCCACACTTTGTGGCTCTGGCCTCTTCCTTCCTTCTCAGCGGGGAAAAATACCTTACATTTTGGTGCCGAAACCTGGGAGGAGTTAGAAGTCCGCAAGGACCGCTCCTCTTCCTCATCCCCTCCAAGAAAGAACCAGGATCTCCGATCTTTCACCCACTTCGGTGCACAGTACGGTAAGTCCCCTGCCTCCAGCTTTCCTCTCAGTTCTTTCCTCCGAGACTCCGTGTCCGAAACCGTAGCTACATCAGGGAACTCTTTTCCGTCCGAGTGCGTGTACTTGTCCCCAAGCACATCCACTTTACCTTTTCTGTCCGTGGCCAGATCTTGAGTTTTTAGGATGCTAATACTCAATACTGACCACTCTGAGAACTGAGTGCGGCTGTTGGGGCACAGGAATCTCCCTCCCTAAAGAAGAAGAAACTGTTCTTCTTCTCCACTGTGGCCAGGCCACAGAACCCACTCAATTAGCCTCCTGAAAGGACTTTCAGTGTTAACACCCTCACCAATATAACTATCGCCAAAATAGCTGGGAACTGATTGGAGATCTCTTACATATACGGCTTCTAATTATTCATGCACCCGTCCTTAATCTCTGTGCCGCCTGTTCCACACTGCGCAGGTCTTTTTCTGGCCAGAGAAACCTCACCTAAAACCTCCACTCCTGATCTTTCCTTCTCCACGGACTACCAACTCACTCTCCCTCCTGTCTGACCCCCATGGGCACCCCTCTCTCGGGACTTTTCTCTGGTCCCTCTGCGGACCTCTTTTGTGCTCGGTTCTCTTCCCTCTGAGAGCCCCCTCCCCACCCTTCGCAAAAACCTGTTTCGTATTCACCACTACCATCTCTTTCTCCTCCCCTGCTGGCCAGGAGCCCCTCCCTTCACTGTGTTCTTAAGTCCCTCCTCCGTCAGGCCATTCTCAGCCTGGCATTGGCTCTTACACCGGTTTTCAGGACGTCCAACCCCAATTTTCTTGCAGGAAGTTCTGGCCCTGTCCTGCCTTTGGCTCCAGCGTTTCCTGCAGGATCTGGGTGCCGGGCTCCCCACGAGCCCCCCCTCCTCTTATTCCCAATCCCCCCAAACCCCTATCCAGGACCTGTGAACACGGCATTTAAAGTTTTTAACGGTCCCAACTAGTAGAAACAGGCCAAGGCTGTTCGCCAGGCCCACATGCAGCAGAAGGTAACACTCCAAACCCCAGGTCTTGTGGCAACCCTGAGACCAGCAGAGCCACCAGCAGCTTGCTTTAAGTGTAGCAAGCAGGACCACTGGTCCCAGCAGGGCCCCTTCCCGCGGCTACCCACTGAGCCCTGCCCCGACTGCAAGCAGCCCAGTCACTGGCAGAGCAATTGCCCCTTTGGGCAACAGGTTTTTCCTCAGCGCCTCTACGTGGAGGACAAGCAGCCCAAATGGGAAGGCCAATCCAGCCAGGTGGGTGCATTGCTTGAACTCCTAGGACACAGCCTGGACTCGGAGAACCCGGGGTATGATGCAATGAGTGGGTAAGTCCATCTCATTTCTTGTGGACACGGGGGCTACCTTCTCTGTTTTGCCATCACACTCTGGACCTCTAGTTCCCTCACAGGTCTCGGTTATGGGAATGGATGGGACCCCTTCCTTTCCCCTTTTACGCCACTCCTAACGTGCAGTTCTGCCTCAAGCTTGCCTCCAAACAGGACCACTGGCAGTCAGAACCACTGGACTCCATCCATCTCCAGTTCACCAAAAGGGTGGACCCTAAAAATCCCCCTATTACTCCTCTTTTTTTAAAAATCCTTACAGGACTGCATCTTCAAAGTTTCTCCAGTCACGGCCACACAGATGTTCCTCCTGACACCTCTCCAAGCCACCACTTTCTGATCTCCCCCTCCCCACGACGCCCCTATTCAGCAGGAAGTAGCCAGACGAATAAACGGCACTCTTTTTCTATTTAACACAAAAGGTCAGAATGTAAGGTCGGTGGATAATGGGGGATGGTCACTTGGGGAACTCAGACCCATGAACTTTGGCTAGGACCGCCCACAACCAAGTGCGCCAAAAGGAGGCTTCACAGGAACCGTTTGGAAAAAAGCTACCGTCTACCAGCCAGTGGGATTTCACCACGTCATGTTAGCTCCACTTCCCTAGAGGGACCCTTTAAATATCTCCCACGCGGTTTAATCCGTGCAACTTCCCTGGCCTCCATCTTACCTTGGGGCCAGGGAACCTTGGTGGGTGGGATGCGTGCTCTGTACTCAATAAAACCTTTTGCTATTCCACACTTTGTGGCTCTGGCCTCTTCCTTCCTTCTCGGCGGGGAAAAATACCTTACAGTTTCTCATCTCTCTCCCCTCCTGTCTGTTTGTCTGTCTCTCTTTTGCTAAAAAAAAAAAAGTAACAAGAGAGTGGACAGAGCATGACATTTAGAGTTCTAGGGGCTTAGGGGCCAGGCTGCTTGGGAGGCCAAGGCAGGGCAGCAGGCCTGACTGTAGGAGAGCTGAGTTCAGGTTCCCCAGGGGCCAGGATGGGACAGAGGGCAAGGAGGCTGGGTCGGTGTCTGCAGCAGAATCTCCCAGACAATCTGGGCTATGGAGGAGCCGGCAGGCACAGGGCCCAGCTGGAAAGGGAAGCTATGGGGGTGGCTGGAACTGGACTATTTTTAGGTCCCTGCTGGGTGGGAGAGAAGAGGATGCTTTGGGCTACAGTTCCTGCTCACTGGGAAAGACTAAGGTGGCCTCACTTCCCCCTGGAGATCAAAGTCTCCAGAGCTTCCTGTTTTGTCCCTATGCAGGAGGGGATGGGGTCAGAAGGGAAACACAAGCATCCTCAGCACCCCCAGGCAAGCAAACACCCAAGCCTGTGAGAGGTCATTTCCATAGAATTTGCACTCTCTTCTGCTTCCTCATCAGAAGGAAAGAAAGTTCCCTTTCAGAAAATCCTCAGGGGAGCAAGTGTATTCACTCCAGTACACCTCCAGCTGCCTCCCTCCCAGGCATCTGGGGAGTCCCAAGAGGATTATACCAGCTCTAAAAACCAGAAAATGCTCACAGGGAATTTCAGCACCAAGCTGGGACTACTACCTAGGCTCAAGGTGACAAATACCACACCCATCGGACCAAGGTAAGGGGGGAACTCCTTCAAGAGCAGTGCTGATGAGGACCCATTCATTCCACAAATAATTCCTGAGCACCTAGTATGTTCCAGGCACTGTTGAGGTGCTGGATATATAGCTGTAAACAACAACAACAAAAAAAACCCACCAAAATTTCTGCTCTGATGGAACAGATTTCTACAGTAGTGACAGCCAACAGATAATTTGTAAGCTACACAGATAATTTTAAATGTTCCCGCAGCCACATGAAATAGAAGCAGTGGTAGGATTCAGCCGATTTGCACAGGTTTGGCCAAACCCACAACGAATTTTTTTTAGTTTGACAAACTAGTTGTTAAAATGGCACTTGTAATCAGGGTTCTCTCTAAGGTGGGTGTACCTGGGCAAGCCGCCCAATGTGGAAATCACAAATTTACATTCCTTACTCTTTTTTTTTTTTTTTTTCATTTTTCTGAAGCTGGAAACAGGGAGAGACAGTCAGACAGACTCCCACATGCGCCCGACCGGGATCCACCCGGCACGCCCACCATGGGGCGACGTTCTGCCCACCAGGGGGCGATGCTCTGCCCATCCTGGGTGTCGCCTTGTTGTGACAAGAGCCACTCTAGCGCCTGAGGCAGAGGCCACAGAGCCATCCCCAGCGCCCGGGCCATCTTTGCTCCAATGGAGCCTTGGCTGCGGGAGGGGAAGAGAGAGACAGAGAGGAAAACGCGGTGGAGGGGTGGAGAAGCAAATGGGCGCTTCTCCTGTGTGCCCTGGCCAGGAATCGAACCCCGGTCCTCCGCACGCTAGGCCGACCGACGCTCTACCGCTGAGCCAACCGGCCAGGGCCACCTTACTCTTTTTTAATCATCTGCACAACAGTATATTCTAAGCGCTTGTAGTAAGTAATGTTCACTTTGTCTGTAGGTGAAAAAAATTGCAAGTGACGACGCCAGTCAAGAAGCAATATGAAAATATCTTTTTATTTATTTATTTTATTTTATTTTATTTTTTTACAGGGACAAAGAGAGAGTCAGAGAGAGGGCTAGATTGGGACAGATAAACAGGAACACAGAGAGATGAGAAGCATCACTCATCAGTTTTTTGTTGCGACACCTTAGTTGTTCATTGATTGCTTTCTCATATGTGCCTTAACCGTGGGCCTTCAGCAGACTGAGTAACCCCTTGTTCGAGCCAGTGACCTTGGGTCCAAGCTGGTGAGCTTTTTGCTCAAGTCAGATGAGACCGCGCTCAAGCTGGCAACCTCGAATCTGGTTCCTTCCGCATCCCAGTCCAACGCTCTATCCACTGTGCCACCTCCTGGTCAGGCTGGAAAAATCTTAAATAACAGTTTTATTGTTTTTTGTCAGGTATTATTTAATATTTTTCATAAATATTTTAAAACTCTTTCTTATAACATAATCTAGTTTTGTGAACCTCTTTTATTGTTCTTATTTAAGTATTAAATGCATGAAGTAATAATCTACCTTTGGTATACCTTTTTTTATACTTAGAATGGTCATTAGGGCAGGGAACTGGTTGTTAAATTATTTAAATCCCACCACTGAATAGAAGTGAAAAGAAACAATGGAGAGGAACCTTTGTAATATATAGTTTACTTGAGCTGATATATTCAGAACACTTTAATCTCCACATGTAATCAATAGAACCATTTATTAATATGATATTTTTTTATATCACATCTTCAAGACCCAGTATGTCTTACACAGCCAGCAACATCTTAATGCCCAAGAGCCATATTCCAAAGGCTCCATCGCCCTTGGGGTCGCAATTCCAGAGGAAATCACTCAGCTGAGCTCAGGAGAAGAGGGCGATTGATTAGTGATGTCTGCTCTGGGCAAGGACATGTCTGGGAGCCGGTTAAAGTTGCAGGCTGTGTGTTTGCCCATGTGTGATAAGCCTAACCCCAAGTGTGTGTTTTCTACTTAAGCCCTCTGAGCCCATTCATATTGCCCAACCTGCAAAAACTGCCTGGCTGACCCCTGGAACTTAAATAGGGTGTGGGTCCAGCAGTTCTGGCAGTAGCCACGGCCACCATCACAGCCACCTGGCCCATGCAGGTTCGCATTGGATTTGGACAGACAGTAATGAAACAATGGAGCCAAAAACTGGTGGGCCATCATCTTTAATCCCAGCTTGCACCCGGCGGGCAAGTAAAAACACACACTGGGCTCCAAAACCCACTCATTCAGTGCTCACAAAGCTACTGACTTATCAGAGTTTCCTAGAATCAAAGGTTTCTAGCTCACTAGCCTTATTTACCTCTGTTCCCCATCTCCTTCTCCCTGCACAAACTCTGCACAAACTAGCTTCTCACTCAGCACTCCGCCATCTTGGCTGCTTCTCCTGGTCTTCTCCATGTGGCCTCTCTCTGCTCTGCTCTCTAATGCTAATCTCAGGAACTGAGAGAGAGCAAGCTCCCTGTCTGCCCTACTTTTATAGTATAGAAACCAAAACCTTTAATCCAATATACAAATAGGGAAGTCTCTAATACAAAGTCACTTATCTGAGGTATGATGGGATTGTACTACCCCACATCAAAAAAGGTGGGAAAGTCTTAGTCCTAAAACCAAGCCCCAGGCTACAAGGATCCTGCCTGCCCACAGCCTGCCCCCAACACAAATTAATATCACCTGGGTGATAAGCTTCCATGTGGGCAGCGTCATCTTTAACAAAGTGAGCATAATATATTTTATCTGCCCAACAATCCACCCCTATGCTCACTTTACTACCCACAATCTATACCACCGGCATCCCTGTGCAAGGAAATTAGGCACATTACACAAATTACAACAACATGACAAATTATATAATTTCAACAATTACGGAGATACACTTCACCAGTCTCTGAGCACTTTGCCAAAAGCACAAAATGTCCTCGACCTTTTTTCTAGCCATGGAAAAAGCTTCCCAGGGCAGGGGAGTGCTTCCAGCAAAGCCGCCCCCCACCCCCATCAGGGTATTTCACATTGTCCAAAATCCGTAAGTCCATCCAACAAAGGAGCCAGTGCCCACTATGGTCGTAGTCCAGGAAACCAGTCCACGCACATGGGGCATCAGCCACCCCCCTCCTTCCTGCCGTCCTTGAAGGTCTTACACTGTCCCAAAGAGGGGCATGTGGCAATGGCAGTCAGCATTTCCATCTCTGCTCCGGAGAGCATGATGGCGTCCACCCTATGTCCCAAAATCGCAGACCTACCAAGGCCATAGTAGGTGCTCCTTCCAGTTGGCATCTCATCTTTTGGAGATTGCGGACTGCAACTCCAGATCGATGCTCCTCGTCCTCCAAAGAAACTGAAAACACCAGCTCCCACTGCCAGGCTCGAGTCCCGGGCCGCTGCCACCTTCTGCTCTGCAGGCCTTGCAGCTCCAGTTCCAGCCTCCCGCCACTGCTGGCCCTCCACAATGTCCAGGGCAATCTGCAACTCACAAACCTGTGATTCCTTCTCCGGCATTTGCTCCACTTCCAGGCAAATCTCGCAAACCTGGTCGGCCTCCTCCTCCAGCGCTTCCTCCAGCTCCAGGGTCAGCATCTGTTTCTCCCACGTTTGCTCCAGCTCCTTCCACTGCTCGGTTTGCAGGTCCCAGGCAGCCTCTTCCACAGAGCTCTCGGTTTCCTCACACATGGCTGTAAAAGTCAGCCAGCCTACAGACCCCAAAAAGACAGACATGGGGAACCATAACAGCAGCCAGTTCTCTACTCCACCACTCAAAGGTGGTGGTGGCTCCTTGCCAATCTGTATCGAATCTTCCACAGACTATGCCAAATGTAAAGCCTGTAGCCAGGGCCACCATCGTGGCCATTCACATGCAGGTTCGCATTGGATTCGGACAGTCAGTAAAGAAACAACGGAGCCAAAAACTGGTGGGCCATCATCTTTAATTCTAGCTTTCACCCAGTGGGCAAGTAAAAACACACACTGGGCTCACAAAGCTACTGACTTATCGGAGTTTCCTAGAATCAAAGGTTTCTAGCTCACTAGCCTTATTCACCTCTGTTCCCCATCTCCTTCTCTCTGCACAAACTGCACAAAGTGGCTTCTCACTCAGCACCCCACCATCTTGGCTGCTTCTCCTGGTCTTCTCCATGTGGCCTCTCTCTGCTCTGCTCTTTAATGCTAATCTCAGGAACCAAGAGAGCAAGCTCCCGGTCTGCCCCACTTTATAGTGTAGAAACCAAAACCTTTAATCCAATATACAAATAGGGAAGTCTCTAATACAAAGTCACTTATCTGAGGCATGATGGGATTGTACTACCCCACATCAAAAAAGGTGGGAAAGGCCCTGGCCAGTTGGTTCAGTGGTAGAGCGTCAGCCTGGAGTGCAGGAGTCCCAGGTTCGATTCCTGGCCAGAGCACATGGGAGAAGCGCCCATCTGCTTCTCCACCCCTCCCCCTCTCTGTCTCTCTCTTCCCCTCCCGCAGCCAAGGCTCCATTGGAGCAAAGTTGGCCCGGGCACTGAGGATGGCTCTATGGTCTCTGCCTCAGGCACTAGAATGGCTCTGGATGCAACAGAGCAACGCCCCAGAGGGGCAGAGCATCGTCCCCTGGTGGGCATGCCGGGTGGATCCCGGTCGGGCGCATGCAGGAGTCTGTCTGACTGCCTCCCCGTTTCCAGCTTCAGAAAAGTGCAAACAAACAAACAAACACAAAAGGTGGGAAAGGCTTAATCCTAAAACCAAGCCCCAGGCTACAAGGATCCCACCTGCCCACAGCCCGCCCCCAACACACATTAATATCACCTGGGCAATGAGCTTCCATGTGGGCAGTGCCATCTTTAACCAAGTGAGCATAATATATTTTATCTGCCCAACAACAGCACACTAACAGGGTGAGCTTCTCCTGGGTGTGGTCCTGAGCCTGAGTTAGTCATTCCAGTGGTTTTCTGCCGACCTCCTGGCTGGAACCCCTGCTGGAACAGCCCAGCCCAGATTCTCTATTTGTTTTTCCAGACAATAAGGCTAAAATTGGGTTGTGGGGCGATGCTCTGCCCATCTGGGGAGTTGCTATGTTGCAACCAGAGCCATTCTAGTGCCTGAGGCAGGCCATGGAGTCATTCTCAACGTCTGGGCTGTGGGGCAGGTGTGAGCTTGTGAGGCAGGCAGGGATGAGATATGAGAAATACTGGATCTCAGGCCCCCATCATCCATAGTATCACTGTCATCATAACCCACCCACCCCTGTTCAGAACCCTTTAATGGCTCTCTATAATGGAGAGGGTAACGACCTAGGGCCTTAGCTCCAGAGACTCATTTCCAGACACTCTACCCCTTTGCATTTTTTTAAGTGAGATGAGGGGAGATGATAGATTCCTGCATCTTGCCTGACCAGGAGCCCCCCAGCAAACCCCATCTGGGGCTGATGCTCCAGAACTGAGCTATTTTTAGCACCTGAGGCTGACAGTCTTGGACCAACCGAGCTATCCTCAGCGCCCAGAGCCAACACTCAAACCATTCGACCCAATGGCTGTGAGAGGGAAAGAGAGGGATGGGGAGAGAAGCAGATGGTCACTCCTCATGTGTGCCCTAAATGGGAATCAAATCTAGGAAGTCCGCACGCAGGGCAAATGCTCTATCCATTGAGCCGATCAGCAAGGGCTTCTCCCCTTTATTCTTCTTCATTCATTCAACAAGATTGCATTTCAGGTGATATCCAACTCAGGTTTGGTTGCCCACTACTTCCAAAGCCAATATTCAAGATACAAGCACTGAGGGAAGGAAAGATGATTTATTCAGGTGCCAGCAGCCTGAGAAGATGGTGGACCACTGTCCTAAAGACCCATCTTTAGGACTATCTGTGCCCCGGCCAGCAGGGGTTTTGATGAGGGAGAGAGGAAGCAGAACAGAGAAAGCAGAGGTGTCGGTGGGGGATGCAGTTAAAATTTCTCTGGCTTTAAGTCCACAGTCTATCCAGAGGATTATCTTGAAACTGGTCAGCTGCAGGCCTGGTTTTTATGGGTGAAATTTAGGCAGTGTCCCGCAGCTGGACGGTCCTGTTACTGGAGTCAGTGTCCTTTGCATGCTGTCTATCTACCGGTTACATATTTGTTAACAGCTCATCTTTTTACAAAAACCAACTTTGACAGAGCAACACTACAAGTGTGGAGGGTGGGTGACAGCAGGTACTCTTTCTCAGTGCCCAAGTTGCAGCTGTGCCTGCCTGAAGCACCCATCACTGAAGCCAAGCCCATAACTCCGCAGGCTCCCGCGCACCTCAGGCCTTGGCCAGAGCTGTTCCCTCTTCATTTTTCAGACACTTCTCCACCTTGGGGCCCAGCCTCTGAGGCCCACCAAGGCTTTCTCTGATCCGCCTCCATGGGTTGGGTACCCTCCCTCCTAGGGTCATCACACAGATAGATAATCACCAGCCAGCCCCACATCTGCCTCCCATACCAGGCTGCAAGCATCTTGAGAGAAGGAAGGGACTGTGCCTTCCCTCACCACTACCCCAGGGCCTGATTCCAGGTACACTGGTCATGAAGACCCATCCTCTTCCCAGGACTGAGAGGGAGAGGCATGGGGGTGGGCGAATTGAAGGTCTGTGGTCATCCTACTCCTGGCATCCTAAGGGAAAGACCCACAGGAACAGTAATGCAGAGTGTTTTGCACAGGGCTGAGTGCTGGGTCAAGGCAGGATGTCTGCCCAGGGCAGGAGCTGTTGAAGGGTTTCAGCAGTGGGGAGAGGGAGAAGGCAGTCAGTGGCCTTCCCCCAGGGGAGATAGCATGACAAGATGTGGACATACCCAGGTTAAGCTTTAGTGGCCCTTTAGACACTAAGGAGTTTCTCATTCCCTGCTGCTGCTTCCCCAGGAGAGCTGAGCTTTGGTTTTTCAGTCTTGCTCCCTCTGTTGCACCCCCACTTCTCCCCTTGGGGGAGATGCACAAGACAGAGAATGGAAGGCTGGACCTGTGCCCTGGCTAATCTTGGTGCCATATTGTATAGACCTCCACTCCCCCAGGCCCAGCCTAATGGCCCTGCACCCACCGCTGCCCCAGGCCCCTGTGCTCCTTGTGCATCAGGAGAAAGCAGGGGCGGGGAAGAAAGGGTGGTTTGTGCTTGGCCTGCCATTCCTCTGCCTCATTCACATGGATTTACAAGGGGTCATTTCATGCCTCCATGAACACGGCTTCCTTCCTGCCTGCCAGCCCAGCTCTCCTGGTGCCTCCGTACAGACAAAACAGCGTGTGCCATCCCTCAAGTTCCCTGCTGTAGGCCCATGAGGCACAAGAACATCTCTGACATCCAGAGAAAACAGGGACCTCCCAGGAGGTCACCCTGCAATCCAGGCAGCCAGGCCTTGAGCCCACACTTTCTCCTGAAAACCACTCCTTCTGCCTTTTCCCTTTAGAGGGGCTTGCTGGGGTCGAGGTGGAGCCTGGGAAGCCCCTGTGCTTCTGCTGCTGCTTGGCTATGAGCTGGAAAAAAAGACAGATGAGACTAAGACATAGACTCTGAGCTCCATCCAAGACAAAGTAAATTAGTCTTACAACCCACAACAGTGTGCCAAAAGGGCCCCCCAGAAGACCTGGTCCAGCCTCTTTCTCCAGCACATGAGGAGAATGAGGCTTAGGAAAGGTCCCATGAAAGGTGATGGCAGACTCCAAGTCCCTGCCCACAGCCCAGGGCTGTGGTCCCACCACCTTAGGTCCCAAGGCAGACTGAAGGGGAGTGGGGTCAGTGAGGCAATTCCAGCCCTGTAGGGTCTGCCAGGGCTGCCCAGAAGCTGGGCTCAGACTTAGGGAGAGAACAGTCCTAAGTTCCACTGCCACATTCCTGAGGAAACCTCCCAGCAAACCCAGAAGGCAAGGGTCCCTGCTGCACAGGGCAGGTGCAGAGAGAGTGAAAGGGAGGGGAGAGAAGATGGGGAAGGCCTCTGGGGGACACCAGAGTTCCTCACTGAATCCCCCCACTAGCCTTACCCTTCATCTCTGGTCCTGCCCACCCGTATCCCTGGACACCCAGCTTCAGGGACCCCTTTTCGCACATGCTTCTGGGTTCTGAAATCTACTTGCTTTATCTCTGAGGGGATCCAGGAGCTTCTAAATCACAAATCCCACTGCCACCCTATCATTGCCCCAGGGTTGCAACAAACCCTGCCAATTATCCCTCCTGTACCCTCTGCATGCAGAGCAGCACCGACCCTGCTTGGTCGGCTGGACCTGGAATAGGTTCCTCACCCCCACTTAGGCACCCCCTCTGGCAGCCCTCCAGCCTCCTGTACACACACCTTTATCACAATAAACTGATATAAACCACGGACTCTTTATTTATTTATTTATTTATTTATTTATTTATTTATTTTTGTATTTTTCTGAAGCTGGAAACGGGGAGAGACAGTCAGACAGACTCCCGCATGCGCCCGACCGGGATCCACCCAGCACGCCCACCAGGGGACAACGCTCTGCCCACCAGGGGGCGTTGCTCTGTTGCGACCAGAGCCACTCTAGTGCCTGGGGCAGAGGCCAAGGAGCCATCCCCAGCACCCGGGCCATCTTTGCTCCAGTGGAGCCTCGGCTGCAGGAGGGGAAGAGAGAGACAGAGAAGAAGGAGAGGGGGAGGGGTGGAGAAGCAGATGGGCGCTTCTCCTGTGTGCCCTGGCCGGGAATTGAACCCGGGACTCCTGCACACCAGGCCGATGCTCTACCACTGAGCCAACCGGCCAGGGCCAGGAAGGCCAGTTCTTGAGGTGAGCAGAGGAGGTGGGGTATAAGAGCTGGGCTCCAGGGTCAAACGCTTGGCAGGTCCGCCCCCCCATCAGAATGGCTTGGAAGAGAAGGAACAGGCGCATGTAAATAAATAGCTTGTTTATTAGTAATATGTTACATCATTAAAGTGCATTGAAAAGAGATGCAGGGGCCAAAGCTGGATGGCCACCGGCCCCAGGTCCTGCCCTGGGCTGGCCAGACACACCAGAGAAGGCCCAGCTCTCTGCTGAAATCCTTGGACAGGGTCCGGGCAGGGCTACCTACCTGCAGAGTTTGGCCCAGGCTGTCCCCACAGGAATTCACAGTTTAGCCTTAGTTATAAGGTGTCCTGAGCAGAAGATGGAGGCTAGGAGCATGGAAGCACAGCCCCTGGGGAAGGGGGCTGAGGGGACACGGCCCCACCACCCAAAGCCAAGGGCAAAGTCCTAGAACCTCCCCCTGAGGACCCAACCCCTAAATGAATGTGTGAACCTCAGTCTCAGTTCTCTCCTTCATTTTCCCCTGTCCCCCTTACCCACCCACCTCCCACAACCAACAGCAGGGCTTGGACCATGTCCCCCTGAGCCAGGGCTCCCAAGGCAGAGCCAGCTCATGCCATCACCTTGAACCTATGCCACCATGTCCTTGGACGTTAGTCCCATGCCTAAGAGCCTCAGACTGGGACCCCCCCTTACTGCCCCCTCCCTTTCCCACCCCACCCCCAGCTTGTAGTTTTGGTTTTTCATACAGATGCAGTCGGAATTAGCTATACATGAAATAAGCCTAACATAAAAATAGAGCTTTTTCCGTCCTTCCGTCCGGAAAGCAAACATCCTTCAATAAACATGCAAGGAGGCTGCCTTAGCGGGCCACAGGGCTGGCAAGCGGGCCACAGAAGGTAGCATGGACCCGTATGGACACCAGCCACCCACCGCAGGGGGCAGGAGGGAGGATGAGGGGGCAATTTGAGTACAGAGCATCCAGAAGGACTCAGACCCCAGCCCAAAGGTCTGGGAGCAGGATCCCAGCTCCCTTTCTCCAACCCCTCCATGGCCCACAGGATCTTGGGCCAGGAGCGTCACCTCCTTTAGTTCATGTCTGAGGAGGAGCTTTTGAAAAATAGTCTCCAGAAGATTAAGTATCAGGCCGTCGATGCCCCAGCTTCACAGTTGTGTCTTCATTCTCTGGCCTCCACAGCCCCCGTCCCATTTGGGCCCAGCAGCTGCCTGTGGCTGGCCATCTCCACGCCAGCTGTCCCCTGTTGAGCTATGCGGTACTCCTGGAAGCAGTGGTGGTCAAGGAGGTCCTAGCCAGGTGGCTCTGGGTGTGAGACCCTTCTAGTGTCCTGGGGCTGTGGAAGCCCACCATGTGCCCAGCCCCAGGAGGCCCTAATGACCCAGCAGACCAAGAGCGAGTGTTGGCAGGACCCCCAGCCAGAGGAAGGCCGAAAGGGCAGGGGCATGGCCCAGCAGGTGCTCAGCCTTGGCCTCATCCTCAGACAGCAGCTGCCAGTGCTGCGCCTCGCGGCGGTAAGAGCCTTCCTGGGCCTCGCAGAAGTAGTGGCCATAGTGGCGATCTGTGAGGTTCTCGATGAACAGGATGCAGTTGGGGCTCTGGTGGCCAGGCTCACAGCTCTGCTCCACCTTTTCCCCGTGGCGCCACCAGTAGGTGGCATGGCGGGACTCGATGGGGCAGCTCAGGTAGTAACGAGAATTCCGGGCCAGGGGGACCTTCTGCAGTTCGGCCTCAACTGCGGGGGACAGAATGGGCAGGCAGCTCTGAGGAGGGGCTGAGGGCTCCCAGGGCAGGCTGTCCTCCCCACTGACCAGGCCTCTAAGACCAAGGTCTCTCAATGAGCACAAGGAAATGAACCCCGGTCTCCTTATTCTTCCCACCTCCCTCACCCCACCCCTCTTACAACCACACCACACCACAGGGGCTCCCTCCACAGGGCTATCTGGGGCCCCCAGGAACAGACCACATTTCCCACAGCAGGGTAACCAGGGTACGACTATGTCACCGTAGGGTCCCAGTCAGGGCCAGATCTGATACCTGGCTTTGGGTTGGGGCACTCTTTGTGGGGCTCCTCTGGATTGATAGACTGCAGCACAGGCCTGGAGTTGGGAGGAGAGAGGCTAAGCCGGCAGGAGGCCACTGACCTGGCCCTTCCCTGTCCTCATCCCCCACCTGGTATCCGCCACAAGGTCTGTCCAGAGGAAGGTCTGGCCGGAAAGGTCCAGCACCCAGCCCGTCCACACCAGTCCCACTCCTGGGACCACCTTCTCCCCGGGACAAGGGATCCCAGGCACCATACCTTTGGGAGCTATAAATGGAGACACAGCGGCCCTGGTCCCAGCCACAGTATGGGTCTCGGGCCATGAGGCAGCCATGGCAGCCCCCACCATAGAAGTCACACAGGTCCAGGGGTACCTGGCTCACCTCCCATTGGGAATTCACATACAGTTTCCGCTGGAAGGAGAGACTAGGTCAGGCCAGGGCCTCCACCCCCAATGCTGAGTCTAAACCCCCAGGCCATGGCAGGCTACCTGGCAGGCCTTGGGGCCAGAGGCTCTGAAAAGAACATGTAAATTAATGTAAAAAGCTCTGTCCTCCCGGGCCATCACTGGGTAGCCTCGCAGGACAGGACTGGGGTGGGGAGACTCACCCGGTCAGGGTCCAGTGACATGGCTTGGATAGTGGCTGCACGGCGGAAGGGCTGGATTTCCATGATGTTGAAGACCAGGCTGTGTTCCTTCTCCCTTGACTCCACCACCTTGTGGATGGTGCCCCTGTCTGTGGGTGTAGGCAGAGGGTCAGCAGGCAGGCGTCCCCACCTCTGAGACAAGCAGTCTCCCTATAGGCTGGACTGGCCAGGAAAGACACAGATGGGGAGGGCCAGAAAGTCATGGCTCAAGCGAGGTGAAGAGAGCACAAGGGATGTGGGAATCATATGGCTGGCCCAGAGGAAGCTAGAGTGTGAACAGAACCAGCTGTCCCTCCGCAAACCAATCACCTGCCGAATCCACAGGAATCAGCATTCCTTTGTTCCTCCACAGTCCTGATCCTGGGTGTTATCTTCCCCACTTCCCAGATAAGACTAGGCTCAGAAAAGCTAAGCCACTTGTTCAAGGTCACACAGCAGATGACTGCAGCCCAGAGGTATCAGAACCCTCAGCCTCTTCGATACGGTTCCCGCCTCCCTGAACTCTTCGGGGATGAGCTTTCTTTAAATAAACTTTTATTTTGAAATAATTTCAGATTGACAGGGGGAAAAAATGCAGAGACAGCACAGATAGTTCCCATACATCATTCACCCAGTTTCCCCTAAAGTTACCATCTTATGTAACTGGGGTGTGTTTGTCACAACTGAGTGAGTCCTGTTAATTCAACTACAGACTTCGCTGGGATTTCATGGTTTTTTCCAGCAGTGTCCTTTGTCTGTTCCAGAATCCAACACAGGACTCCACATTGTATTTAGTCTTAGGGGATTTTTAAATATTTTATATAACCTGAGATCTCAAAAGAATCTTGGATTCTACATAGGGACTCCCAAGGTCATATATAAGGCTGCCTGCCTCCAAAGAGGCCAGTGCTTTATCCATTCGCACGTGTTGAGGTCTAAGGGGCATCCTGACCTCTGGGTCTTCCCAATCCCACATTACCCACTGTCCCAGTTTCTAGAATAGCCTGCCTCCCTCACTCTCCTTCCCAATTTCCCAGGGCATAACTTGCCCCCCCCCAAAAAAAAAGCAGTCAGATGATGAGATGCACCTGCCCGGGATGTTTCCTTTTGTTCTGTGACCCCTCATCTGGGATGTGGCCTAGTGCTTCTCTGGCCTGGCAAGCTCCCAACCCTATCCCTGCCCTCCCTCACTGAGAGCCCCTCGTTCTCTGCACTGGGTTCAGAAAGCTCTACTTCTTGTCTGGTCCCAATTCTTCATACTGTGTGTTCCCAAATGCCATTTCTCCAATGGCCATTGGGGAGAACCGAGACAAATGCACTCATCATTCACATGATGTGCTCACCTCCCAGGTTTGCAGGGACAAAGCCCACGGTCCCCTTGGCCCAGATACCACCCTCTGTCCTGGCTCATGCTCCCAGCCCCTTCATCTTGTGACCTCTCCTTTCCTGCACACCAGGGCCCTGCTATCCCCTGGCTGACCACAATAGTGAGGCCGGCCACCGCTGGAGCAGAGCAAGGGCAAGTGCCCATGGTGCAGCCATGGTGAATGGAACAGCACAGAGGTGTGGTCTCTGGACCCGAAGCCAGGTCCTGCTCTGTGAAAACCAATGAGGCCACCGTGGTCCTGAGAAAGCCCCAACATGAAGCAACAGCAGGAAGTCACATGGGAAGAGGGGTAGGTGCTTGAGGCCTAGACTCTGTGTAGCCCCAGAGTTGTTAGCAACCTGGGGGAGTCAGGTTGCCTTTCTGATGGCACCACTGCCCACCCGGTCTTAAGGAAAATCTGTGGCCTGCCTACACTCATCACCTCCACTTCCACTCCCAGGAGTTCCCCCCATTGCCTACTGCTAGGACCAGGGTGCTGCCACACACCCAGCTCAGGGCTAGCTGCTCCTTGGTCAGTGGCTTCCTGGAGTGCAGGGGCATCTTCAGGGGCATTCCACTCAGCTCCTGGGGTCAGCAAGACCCTGCTCCCCCAGGGAAGAGGAGGTGCCCCTACAGTTCTCTGCAAGACAGCAGAGCCTCTGCCATCTGCAAGTCCATCTCACTACATTCTTTGCATTCCATATCAGATGTTCCCTCTCACCTGCATAATCCCAAAGGCAGGGTCCAGTTTTCTCATCCTGTCTCGCTGAGGCCCAGAGGATCCCCAGAGACCAGATCCTTCCTCCTGGCTGCCCACCTCTCTCCTCCCACCTTTCTGAGCCAGACATCAGGACCAAAGCTACACCTGGCTTTACTTGGGCTTGTCACATTTCTGCCTCTGCATCCTGGTGCCTGCTCTTCTTCCAATCCTAGGACGCTGCCCCTCTTCCTTCTGCCCCCTCCTCCTCTGGGAAGCCCTCCTGCCCGCTTCTCCTACAGTCACACATACCAACTCCAGACAACTCCGAGTTGCTCAGTTCTTCCTTCCAGGTATAGAGACCCATTATTGATTACATTACTATTTATATCTTTCATATCCATTTTCACAAGGCAGACTATGGGGAGGTGGGGGTCACAGGGCAGTCCTTCACCTGTAGTCAGGTAAAGCACATGGAAGGTCTCCCCGTGACTGGTGTTCATGCGGTGAACAGCCACCTTCTGGTAGTGGTACTTAGAATGAAACAGGGGCGTCTTCAGCGGCCCCACAGGCTCCACCCTTTGCGTCACCTCAGGGTGACTGTCGGCCACCTGGAAGGTCTCCGTGGGTATCGGCTTCCGGTCTGGAAGGCACTGGGCAAGGAGAGCAGGCCTGGGTTAGTGGGTGGCTGGCAAGTGGGGTGGGGGCCCAGGCATTGACAGATGTCACTGCTCACCTGGCCGGGCCGAGGGGTGGGGAGGCCTGTGTGGTAGCCCTTGAGTGAGGAAGTGCGGAAGACTCTGTCAATGTCACCAAGAGAATAGACACAGACAGCCGAGTAGTTCCTGGGAGAACACAGACAGAGACCGCCTCAGTGGGGGGCCCAGTATGCACCCACCTCTACTCATCCAGGCCAGCCCAGCACCATGCAGGGCACACCCACAGCCACAGCCTCCCAACTAAGCTCCCCAGCCTGTAGATTCGGTAAGACAGAGACTGCCCTGGGGCCAAGCCTAGGGAAGGCCAAAGGGAAGGAGGAAAGGTCAACCCAATCTCTTTGTGCTGTAGTCTAAGACCACAGCCTGTCATGGGCTCACAGTGCTCACAGTCTCTAGACCCTGGGTGCAGCTGCAGCATGCTAACGCCCAAGGCGAGGCCCCATCCCCTCCCCAGACCAGCTGGGTCCTCCCACAGGGGAGCCACAGAGCAGGGTCCTGGCTTCCTTACCTGGTCCCCCACCCCACACACATACCCAACACCTTTGCCTGCCTTGTTTTTAATCAATGAGTGATTATGAGGTGTGAATTATCAGATGCAAGCAGTGCCTGAACGGGTGTGATAGCACCTAGCACCCCAAGAGGCCTCAGCAGTCCTTTCCTGGCACCCATGCTTGCTCCAAGCACACCACTGGTGGACACCCAGGCACCGCCACACCATGCATGCATACTGGTATGTGCAGATGCACCAGTACAAACACCGCCCTGAGCACTGACCACCGACACTCCCTGAGACACTCCTTGAGCACCCTAAGCCCAGCAGTAGCCCTGTCCCTTGATTCTGGAGTCCTTGCACATCCACCATGTCCTCAGCAGGGCCCAAGCTCTCCAGTCCCTACTGGACATGTAACTAATGCCAGGCCCAGCCCCAGGACAAGGGTCACTCACCAGGGGTTGGAAAAAATGCCATAGACCCTGGTGTCCGTCCACTGGCCGTTAGGGTCAGGGAGCAGGAAGACATCCTGGAGCCTGTTGAAGTTCTTGTTGGTGGCAGGGTCGCTGCATACCAGCATGGCTTTCAGGAAGGTGTTCCACTTGGAGACTGACAGCGAGCTCTCACCACCCTGGTCTCCCTGAAAGGATGGAGGGGAAAGGAGACCCTTCAGTGCCCGCTGGGCACCTGCTGCCAGGGGTGCCAGAACTGGGGCTTCAGAGGAGGAAGTTAGGCTCTGGACGGGGCGGGGACCTGCCACCAGGCAGAGGTGCTCCATGACTCAGGCCAGGGTCCAGCCAGAAGGCCTGGCTGACCAAGGGCACACGGTCATCAGTGGAGACCTGCAGGATGAAGGTGCTGGGTCTGTCCCCACAGAGCAGATGGATGCAGACACTCATCTGCCTGCTCTCCTCCACACTCACACAGATGACACACTGATATCCCCGTACCTTCGCACTGGTGGGACACACACGTATCACACTCTTATCTTCATGCACACGCTCAGACTACATGCACCTGCATGCTGTCACACATGCACATGAGTCCAGCCAACTTTGCCAGCTCACAGATGTGCAGACACGCTTGTGCACACACATGTACCCCCACAGTCCCACACACAGACTCACACCTGTTGCCTACACTTCTTCACGCAAACACACATACATGTTTGCACACAGGCTCACACACTCACTTATACCTGTTTGTGCATAGACACACGCTCTTGCCCACCCAGGCCCCCAATCACCCTGCACAACTGGGCCACGCGGGACACATTGAGAGGGGCCTCGGGGTTCTTGTCAGGGTTGTCCTCCCGGAAGAAGTAGTAGATCTTGTCATCATAAGCCTCATCCTGGCGCACGATGGTGGCCTTGATGAACTGTGGGTCTGCGGGGACACACACGTGTTCAGGCTGTGGAGCCTGCTACGGGGGACATTCCAACCCTGCATATCCCCCAAGTTTGCATAGACAACCAGAGCTGATCAGACCTGGAGTGGAACTCAGAACACCAGGCCCAAACCCCAGGGGGCCTGAGAGTTCACACCCATACCCCATACCTGTTTGCCCTCCTCCTACAAAGATGTCATCGGCCCAGGAGCAATGACTTCATGCCTGGGGACTGAGGAATGTCCTTGGGGGCCCTTATGTCACTGCTGCCTAATTGACAGAGCCCTAATGAGGACCTCCATAAGAAGTCAGCAGAGGGATACACCCTGGGCCTGGAGCGTCCTCTGCTTTGTCCTTTGGGCCCATCCTGCCTCTGCCCTTTACCTCTACTGCTCCCCGGCACCCCACCAGGCCACACTCCTCAGCTCTAGATACTCAGGCCTGTCCTGAGCTCCCACTTTCTGGACTGGCCTGTGGCCCCAGCAGCCCTTGGGCAGCCTTCCCAGGAAGCATCAGGATCTCATTCACCGCCCGGGGCATCTGTGCCCTGGCCCACCCAGCCAGCTGGAACCTGACTCACTCTGCATGACGGTGTCACTGGTGTACAGCTCAATTTCACCCTGGATGCGGCGGAACCGAGGAATCTTCCCATTGTATTCCTGCTTCCGGATTGTAGAGTACACCTCCTCCCCTGGGCGCAGTGTAAGGGACACGGGTAAGGGCAAATGGCTCTGGGAAGGCCCTCCCCAGGGCCTGTGCCACCAGACACTGAGCTGACCACCCTTTCCCAGCCCAGGGCCCTCCTGCTCCAGCCACAGCCATACCATCAAACAAAACCAGGGAGTCCTCATCTGGGCTGAAGGGAGCGTAACCTCTCCTCTCACCAAGTGACTCCACTGTGTCATTTACCTGGGGGGCACAAGGGGGCCAAACAGCCATGTAACCCCATGCCCACTGCCTCCCACAGGCACCAGCTTCCCAGCCAGGGTTCCCATCCTCCCAAGGATACTATTCAAGGTGAGACTAGCCTCCAAGTCCCCCCACCTCCTTCCCACCTGGGCCGAGGGGTGGGTTGTCAAAAGCCCACACAGGCAAGGATGAGCTGACCAGGCATATGGGTAGGGGACTTCTTACCAAGTTCCAGCAGCTGGGGCGCCGGGCATTGGTGCCACAGACCAGCAGTCCCTTGCCCTGCCTCTCCAGAAGAGTTATATAGTTCTCACAGTCCTGCCCAGAAGTAGGGGAAGGAGAGAGGCAGGTCGGAGGCCCTGGCAGGCCTAGAACCAGATCCCTGAGTCTTGGGGAAGAAGGCGTCAGAAGGCTGAGCATGAAGGCAGCCTCCAAGGAGAGCCCAGAGGGGATGCAGCTGACTCTAATCCGCCCCCTCCATAAGGACAGAGGAAGGGCCCAGGGGCTTTGGAGAAGGACAGTGTCTCCTACTCAGACTGGGAACCCAAAGGCAGGGCTGTCTCTGTCCTTCCAGACTGGGGCTCCCAAGGCCAGGCCATGGCTCCTTCCTCGGGTTGTCAGGGCCAACCATCCCCTTTCCAAGGGGCCCAGCCTCCCCTCTACACCCCATCTCAACTTACCTGCTTGTCCACGCAGGGTCCCTTCGTGGGGCCAATGTTCACCTGGGGAGGAAAGCAAGGAGCATTAGGCCACCCTGCCAGGGGTCAGGTGCCCCATAATCCTTCCCATGCACCCTTGGGATGAGCTCATCGTGTAGGATAAGTGAGTGACCAGGGCTCTGAGCGGGAGAGTGACTCCCCAGGGTCACACAGGCTGCTGGGCCTGACACCCAGAACTGGGCCCAGAGTTCAAGGGCCATAAGGCTCAGGGGGCTTAGCTTCTGGCCCAGGCCTCCCCTATCCGTGCAACCCACCTGTCCAGGCAGGCAAGTTCTAGACTTCTCTCCACACTTCCCAACACCCATGCTCATCTGGACTACCTTCAGGGAGCCTCCTCCAGGGACCATTTACGGGATACAATGGGGACAGAGGTAGACCAGTTTAGGAAGAGATGCCAACTCCTTCCCCCATATTCCATGAGGCCCCTCACCAAGGCCACAGAGACAGAAGGGGGCAGGGGGGGAAAGGGCAGTAAGGGCCCCAGGCTCACTGTGTGCACAGAGGCGTTCTTGTCCTCCAGGAAGTGAAAGAGATAGACCTTTCCACGCCCGCCCACACAAATGGAGTCTCTGCCTGGCTCGTGGAACAGCACAGTGTGTGGCTCTGCTGAGCCGAAATCCACCTGGTCCTTCCCTGTACGGCCTGAGGAGGAGGCAATGTGCAGAAACTTGAGATTGGGCCCTGGGCAAGGAGCTCTTGTCCTCTGTCTCGGGCACATGGCACCCACCTGGCTACTGGTGCTTGGGTCCGGGCTGGGGCAGTGCCAAGACTCAGAGCCACAGGTGGGGGAAAGGAGGGGTACCTGGGTGGGCTCTAGTAAACAGCTGTCCTCACTCCAAAGCCATGGCCCTTACCCTACAATATGTGATCTTAGGGTGGGAACAGGACTTAGGGACCCCTGGGGAAAACAGGCTCCCCCTATACATAGATAACACACACACAGAGACACAGACACACGCATACAGATACAGACACACAC
This sequence comes from Saccopteryx leptura, assembly GCF_036850995.1. NCBI lineage: Eukaryota > Metazoa > Chordata > Mammalia > Chiroptera > Emballonuridae > Saccopteryx > Saccopteryx leptura. The sequence goes on from NC_089508.1 coordinate 128,049,588, forward strand.
ACACAGATACACGCACACACAGGAACAGGCACACACACATACACACAAGCACACAGAGACACACATACACATGCGCATGCACGTGGCTATTCCTAAGGGGCTGGGCTTAGGCAGCAGGGACCAGGACCTCTGGCAGTTCTCCGTGAGGCTCTCTGCTGCCTGGGACAGAGCAAGCAGCCATCTCAACCTCTGAAGGCCTAAGCACCTCTTAGAATCCAGGCTCCCAGGATTCACTTTGTTCCAAACTCCATCCCCTCCTGGCCCAACTCAGCCCCTCAGTGAGGAGGTCAGCTTAGATCAGAGGCTGGACAGAAATCTAAATGTCCATTCCCTCCCATTTCACAGATAGAAAAACAGAGGTCCAGAGGGGTACAGCACATGGGGGTATGGTCAGGAGCAGGCCCTGAACGAGAGCCCAAGCTCCTGCACGCAGCTGGATACTGGCCTGGTCCACACTGGCCTGGTTTCACGGAGGTGCCAGCTTGCACCATGGGTAACATTCCACCCTCCCTCCCAGCAGCTCTGGACAGAGGGCCCTTCACAGAGCACAGCCTGGGCCTTTAAACAGAAGGGATGACACAGGCAACTTTTCCCAAAAAGGAAACTGTCTGCAGTCACAGCCTCTGGGGAGAAGATGTCTCATCTCTGGTGACTTTGCTGAGGTTGTCCTGGTTGCAGAACTGGACAGGACAGCTCACATCTTCCCACATCTGACCAGCCTAAGGCCTAACCCAGGCACTCAGCCTTAACCACGTTTTACTCAGCTGCAGTAGACTCAGGGGTGGCCAGCTTAGCTGTGGCACCCAGGGAGGACACATTCCAGACTGTACAGAAAAGAACTGCCACTTCGGAGTCTGCTGCCACTGGAACCATCCCTACTGACGCTGCATTAGGGCAAGGCACACAACACACAGTACTACCCACGCTGTCACACCCACTCCTTAAGATACACCCTCATGTGGCCAAGTCACTCTGGAAGTGGATTTATGCATTCTTCATCTCCCTGTGGCCTGGTTCACTGCAGAAGAGGAAACTGGGGCTCCCTGGGGACATGCCAGCCCAGGGTCACACTAGGAGGCAGGATAGAATGGCTAGTCCATTACTGACCACTGGCTCTCCAGAGCAACTGGTTAGGGAGATGCCAGCGCTGTGGGCCTCAGGGAAGTGCTGAGCTTACTGGCCTCGGTTCACCTGGCTTTCCTTGGGCGCTCCTCCACAAACAGCCCAAGCAGCCTCCTGAAACTTCTAAGATCCCTCCCTGTCAGTCCCAGCTGTGCAGGGAGCAGGGGCCTGGCGCCCAGCTCTGTGCTGGGTGCTGGTGGGGGTTGCTGGCCAAGGCTCAGGCAGGCTGGCAGGTCTCAGGCTCCCAGACTCCCCCCCTTTCCATCTGGGGTAAAATTAGTGCTGGGGTCAGCAGCTCAAAGATACGAGGCCTTCCTGACTCAGCTCCTAAGGCTCCCCTTTCACCTGCCGCCTAAGCAGCAGCCTCCATCCCACAGTCCAGAGCCTATGGAGCCCACAGCCCAGATCCAGACAGGCAGCACCCCTGGTACCCCTCCCACACCCCCAGCCAGCCAGGGGCCAGGAAAAGCTAAGTACTAGCATCTGGAGATACTGAGCTAGGGACCCCCAGAGGTGAAAGAGGAGGAGCCACCTCCACCAGTCCCCTCAGCCAGCATCAGCAATCCATCCAGGGGAAAGAAGCACCAGAGGAGAGCCCTTGTCTGGAGGTCACGGCCCTGCTCTGGTGGAACAGGGCAGACCTTGCTCTCTAAGCTCTGTGGAGAAACTGGCCGTGCCCTAGAGTCCAGCTGGACGGATGAGTGAACTGCACGGAAGCCAGCCTCCATGATGCTCAAGCAAACTGTCAGGTGCAGCCCCCCGGGCTGCTCACAAAGAATTTCTGAGGACACAGAGGGCCAATGAAGGCTGTGGTGGCTGGGTGCAGTGTGGGGACACTGTGGCCCAGGACAGGACAGTCCTGCACAGGCTGCAAGCCTGAGCCCTGCCCCTGGCTGCCATGCCTGGGGTGCAGAGGAGGCAGGGGCTGCTGGCCCCATTTTGCAGAACAAACAGGAACAAGAGAATCCAGGAGCGTTGCCTCCCTTGACCCACAGGCTACTGCCCCTCGCTGCTCTGCCTGGTCATATGTATGGTGAGGATGGCAACAGCTGGGCCCGAGGACCTGGACTTGGCCCACTCCCCACCCCAGCCCTGCTCCCTCAAAGAGCCTGATTGTGCCAGGGATGTGTCTGAGCAGCAGCAGTTCATTGAATATATGAAAGGAAGCTTTTGTTCAGGTTAGCAGGGGAGGGGGGCGCTCAGGGGCAGGAAGGCTGCCTGAAAGTGAAGGCAGCACCAAGCCTTTGGGGCTAGGGTCCGTGGCCCCATGGCACCAACATGGGCCGAGGAGGGGTCAGCCTTTAAGGCTCTGTCCATGCAGAACAAGGCTGCCCCTAAAAAAGCCCAGCCTAGGAAGCATGTTCCACATCCCCAAATGCATCTTTTTGCTTTCTTATGAACCCAGAGACCGGGCAGGCAGATTAAAGCTAGATGGGTGAGGAATGGGCGGAAGGACATGTCCAGGGAACCAGGCCAAGCCAAGGTGGGGAAGCTGGCTGTCCAGGGGGGTACAGAGACCTAACCAGAGAGGATCAGGAAAGTGGGCTGAGGCCGTGTGTGATGAAGAGCAGATGCTGCAGCCCCCTACAGATACACCAACCCACTGCCCATTGGTCTCCGGGGCTGCCCTTCCTCCCTAGGATGTCTATAAGGAGCACTGTCTGGCACTGTGTCTCCCCCTTTACTCCCCTGCCTGGAGCATTAGTGGCTAAGTGGTAGCTAAAAGCTCCCAGAATAACCAGGAGTTCAGGCAGGGGAGGGGGCTAGAGGTGGCCGAGTACACAAACCCATCCCCCACCCCATGTGACTCCAATCCTGATGCCCTCAGGGACCAGGAAAGAGCAGACCCAAGCTGCCCCATACCCAGCAGAACCCATGGCCCTTTCAGAGTTCCCTCTCTCCTCCCAGACTGATAAGGCCCAGCCCCTGCCGGGATGAGGGTTGGTTGAGAAGATGGCTGGGTGTGGAAGGCATCCCCCCCCACCCCCGTCACAGCCCCACAGCTGGATTGTCCCTGGAGCTCTGATCCTGTTGAAACCAATCAGAAGGACTTTTCTCATGCTCCCCACCCCCTCACCCACTGGCCAGAGTGAGTGTGGACTTCTGGAGGGTGGGTTCTAGAGCAGACTGGCCCGATAGAGCACCATTTCTTCCTTCATACTGTCTGGTGCTGTCACCATATCCTCACTGCTTGTGAATGAGGGCAGCCCAAGGGGAGGGCAAAGTGGGAGCTGGAATGGGGTGGAGTTGAGGGGTGTTGTTGTCCCTGAAGGAAGCAACAAGGGACAGGCTGCACAGCCTGGTCTGGGTAGAGAAAGCCTTTAACTTGACCCACTGACCAAGTAGGCCTTGAATGCTGACCTCAAGGAGTCCTTTGATGTGGAGGCTGGTCCTAAGAATGGCAGGAATGCGGACAGCACATCCGTCAGGAGCTGTGCCTCACCCTTGCCCACGTCACGCCCTCGCCCACCACACAGCTGGCAGAGGGAAGATGGAAGGCTCCCGTGGAGCCCAGGTATTATCAGCCTGCAGGCTCTCCATCCTTTGAAACCCACACCCCATGGGTCAAGGTGGAAGGGAGGGGATCTGAACAGTCATGGGGCTGAGTGAGGGGCACAGCAGCCACAGAGGCTGTGTGAGTGGCCCAAGGCACCCTGCAAAGGAGGCAGGGGCGGGGCCCGGCCACAGCTCAGGGTTTCTGGTTCCCAGCACCCAGCTCCAGCCCTCTGGGACCATATCCTGGACTCTCCGGAGAGCCTCTGAGTTTGCAAAAATCCATATAGCATCTTTTTTCCACTTCCCTGTGTTACCTCCTGTTGTCCATCCTCCACTCCCCCAAAGTGATAAGGCACTAACCATAACCACTAACAGAAATCACCCATGCACCTAGCTTCCAGGTGGGGTCCTGATCTCCAGGGGGCCTTTAGCAACCAAAGCCTTAAACTCCAAACAGTGACAAAAGGTAGGACATCCACACTGCATCTGAGCAGTGGGGGAACAGTTCCTTCCATTGGGATGGATGGGGGCAAAGGGACAAATGTCTCATCGATTTTATCTCTCCAGATATGGTCAGGGATGAGGGTGTGAGATTCTACTCCTCATACCCAGAAGCCCCGTTTCCAGGGTGGCACCAGCTCGTGCTAAGGGCGGGGGGGGGGGGCGCTTGAGTTGTTATTGGGGGTGCTGGTGACATTCGACATTCAGCAGGACAAGGTTCTAGACAGCTGCCTGGCAGGGGCAGCACTACACACTAGACAGGTGGTGGGCCCTTGACATGTTACTCAGCTTGTGGGAAGTGACAGGTCTGCATCTCTTTATCAGCCAAGGAACAGGGAGCTATGTGCTGGCTGCGGGGCATGTCCTCCCACCTGCCAAGGTCAGCCATGGTGGGAGGGGAGCATATCTCATGTGTGGGCTCTGAAAAGCCTTGAGCTCCCTTGTGCAGCCGAGTGACTGGCTGGTTGGCTGTGACGGAGACCAGGGGCTGGGCCTTCCTGACTTCAGTGTCTTCCTCCATGGATCAGAAGGGCTAAGGTGTAGGTTTTATGGCCCACCATTGATCTTGGAATAAATCACAAAACAATCAAGCTTAAGTTCATGGGTCATTTTTGGAAAATGGATTTGTGAGTGCTGGCCAAGTGAGAGACAGCTTTCTGTAGGTGTGGGCAACAATAGAAGCCAGAACCTCATTGGCTTCCACCAACTAGCCAACCGAATCCCCCAGCCACTCTGTAAAGGAGGAATAACAAGGGTCTGCATTCCCATTTTATAGACAGAAACACTAAGACCCTTCCAAGCCAGCTCTGAGCCACTGTGCTCGAAGGACCAGAAGGCTTGGCCAGTGGGGAGACCAGCTGGGGCAAAGCCTTCGAGGGAAGGAGCAGTAAAAAAGAAGCTGGGGGGGCAGATTCAGGGGTTCAGGGAGAGAAGGCTGGCACGGAGACTTAGCTGGAGACGAGGAGGCTCCAAGGCCTGCAAAGGCAGGAAGCCCAGGATGAACACCACTTCCTATCCACCTTCCACCTATTCTTCAGCCCAGCAGGTGATAAAAGCCCCAGAGTAAGGCCAAGGTCAGCTGGTGGCTCATTTAAAGAAAACAATAGACAGAGGTAGAGGACCTGTCCCTGGGCCCTGAGCCAGGGCAGGGGTGGCAGAGAGGGCAGAAGATGGCTAATGGCAGGAGGGAAGCAGGATGGGAAGACTGTTGAGAAACAGAAGGTTCCCCAGCTCAAAATAAGGCTGGCCCAGTGGTGTGTGCAGGACGCAGTGCAAAGGCAACTGGTGAGGGAGAGCTGGCAGGAGCCAGGCTGCCAGGGCTGCATTTCATCAGAAACCAACGGTGCTGAGGAGGAGGATGATGACGACAATGGTACCCCCACCTACCACCTAACTGTTCCACAGTGCTCACAATGTGCTGGGCCCAATTCTAAGTGACTTTTGGATAGTATATTAATTCATTCAATAGACACTAAACTCTTATAAGGTAGGTTCTCTTATTAGCCCCATGTTACAGATGAGGGGAGCAAGACACAGAGAAGTCCAGTCATTTGCCCAGGATCACACAGCTATCACGGAGTGGAGAGAAGGCAGACACTATGCACACTGACTCTGCCTTATAATTGTGCTTGTAACCCTGTGCTCCATAGATGGGCCCTAGGAAGCTTCCAGGCCAGCCCCACCCACACAAATAAGGACACTAAGACCCAGAGAGGGTGCAGTGTGGTCAGAGACCTCTTGGCCAATGAAGCCCTGACCTCCATCCATGATGTCCTGAGCAGAGTGTGTTTAAGTGAGCGTGGGTATACAGGCCTCATGCAGGGGTGTGGGTGGATCTGGGTAGTGACCAGCATGACTAATAGGGAAGATACATCTTCCAAAATCTCTACCCAGAAATAGAACACACTCGATGGTCTTGGGCAGATCACAGTGAAGGTGGTGTATACTCACACATTTCCTTTTAACACGTGCCCAGCAAGGCTTCCACCAGCCAGCACTGGCCCAAAACACCCACCTCTTGGGTGTAGAGAAAAGAGAACCCTCGTGCACTGCAGGTGGGAATGCAGCTTGGTACAGCCACTGTGGAAAAACAGTATGGTGGTTTCTCAAAAAATTAAAACTAGAACTCCCATATGACCCAGCAATTCCACCTATGGGTATTTATCCAAAGAAACCAGATCACTATTTCAAAAAGCTATATACACCCCCGTGTTCATTGCAGTGTTGTTTAACAATGGCCAAGGTATGGAAGCACCCTAAATGCCCATCAGTGGATGATTAAATAAAGAAGATGTGGTACAGATGTGCAATAAAATACTACTCAGCCATAAAAAGTAAGGGAATCTTACCATCTGCAACAGCACAGATGGACCTAGACGATGTTATGCTAAATGAAATGTCAGACAGAGGAAGACAAATACCATATAATTTCACTTATATGTGGAACCTAAAAAGAGAATAAATGAACAAACAAACTCATAGATACAAAGAACAAACTGATAGTTGTCAGAGTGGAGGGTGTTGGGGAGCTGGGTGAAAAAGGTGAAGGAATTGAGACATACAAATTAGTAGTGATGAAACAATCACAGTCCTGGCTTGTGATGGCACAGCAGATAAAGCATCAACCTGGAATGCTGACGTCACCGGTACATAACCCTAGGCCTGCCCAGTCAAGGCACAGACAAGAAGCACCTACTACGAGTTGATGTTTCCTCTCCTCCCTGCTCTTCTGTCTCTCTCTCTCTCTACAATCAATAAATACAATCTTTAAAATGCTTAATTAAAAAAAAAAGACCTGTCACAGGATGTAAAGTACAACATAGGGAATATAATATTGTAATAATAATGTATGGTGCTAGGTGGGTACTAGACTTATGGGGGTGATCCCTTTGTAAGATATATAAATATCTAATCACTATGCTAAACAATGTAAAATTCATATAATATAATGTCAACTGTAATTGGAAAATATTTTAATTAAATTTAAAAAAACACGCACCTCTATCCTAACTCCTCAGTTCAAGGACCCACCATGGCTCCCCAGTGCCCATCCCAGCAGAGCCCAACTCCTCTGACTGGCTATCAAGGCCAACCCAGTTCTACTCATCTCTGCCATGGCTCCTTCCCATCTTCACACCTTTGCTGGTGTCCTTCCCTCCTCTGACTGTCCTCTCCCCTTTCTCTGTGCATGTGGTCTTACCTGTCCTTGAATATCTAGCCTCAACCATCACCACCTCTCCTCCAGCCCCGGGTTCCAGGAAGTGTTCAGACTGCTCCAGCCCTCACTGCTGCGTCCTCCCTTGGACCTTGTACTGTGCACTACCTAGCACACACCACTTCTCTCAGACCCACTGTCTGGTGTGGGGTGCTGTAGGCAAGACCAGGCCTCCTCTACCGAGGACGGAGCATGAAGCAGAGGGACAAGTGGAGGAATGTCACGAGTGAGGTCGGGGCAGGCTTGGCAGAAGACACAACCCTGGTCCCAGCTATGCCCATCTCACTGGCTGACCTTGGGCAGGTCCCTGTCATCCCCATGTCAAACCAAGGCTAGGGCTGGGCAAGTAGGGGTCAGATGAGATAGCAGGGAGGGCCAGAACTAGGGTAGACTAAACGTCATGTCAGACGAGGAGACACCTTTGGACAGTGTTGGTCAAATAAGTTTGTAAATATGATATATATGTTTGCTCGCTTATAGTTTGCATTGGGTGTGGGGGACAGGCTGTAAGCAGGCAGGGTCCTTAGAGCCTAAGTCTTAGTTTTAAAACTAAGCTTTTCCCCACACCCTTGACTGCTGCATGATGTGGGTGGTGCACTCTCATGAGGAATCCCATTTATGCCTCAGATAAGTGACTTTGTATCAGAGACTTCGTTGTTTGTATATTGGATTAAAGGTTTTGATTTCTACACTATAAAATGGGGAACAGAGGTGAATAAGGCTGGTGAGCTAGAAACCTTTGATTCTAGGAAACTCGGATAAGTCAGTGGCTTTCGGAGCCCTGAATGGAAAGGGAAGTGTTTTCCCACTGTGTGTATTTCTTGCCCACCAGGTGCAAGCTAGAATTAAAGGTAATGGCCACCAGTTCTTGGCTCCATTGTTTCATTACCGGCTGTCCAAACTCAATGCGAACCTGCATGGGCCATGGGTTCCACCCAACACCCCGCCCCCGGCCCTAGCATAGTGCCTCCCCATCCCCCAGGAAGTCTTTCCCAGCTGTGCCACTCCATGCTGACCCTCCCTGTTCTCACCCTGTCAAGGTCCTTTGCTGCATCTACGGGCCCTTCCTGACCTCTCCAAGTGCCCTCCCTGAAACTGGCAGCAGACCCTGCTCTCTGGACACTGGTGTGCTTCATAAGGGCAGACCCAGCACTTCTGTCTCCCCTAGAAGGGCTGAACACAGATCTACGCAAGGGGGCAGGAGCTAGCTCCCCCCTTGATGAGGGCTGCCCCCCTGCAATGAGGACTGCAACAGAGCCCAAGCCCCCAACAGGAAGCAGGGGTGCAGGAGGCATGCAGGATCAGCCTAATCCCAGGCTGCCGTGAAGGTTAAAACCAGATTAGTCCAAGCCATGACACAGATCAACCTGCCTGAGACCCCCGAGGCCCAGCCACCCTGAGGAAACAGCCAGGAGAGGTGTGGCTGGCCCAAATATCAGGTCCTGAAGGAAGGTCATGGGCAGTGGGGCTCCCGGAAACAGTCAGTGCCAGGGCAGGAAGAGCCAGCCAAGGAAGAAAAGGGCTTAGGGAACCCCAAGCCTGGGACAGAGCATGAGGCAGACAGACAAGGGGAGGGAGACCAGGAACTGAGGCCAGGAGCAGGCTCGGCAGAAGACACTGCCCTGGTCCCAGCTATGCCTGTCTTACTGGGTGGCCCTCAGTTTCCCCATCTGTGGAATTCATGGTTGGCTCAGCTGAACTGATACTTTTGTTTTCTGATGTCCTAAACTCCGTCCAGTCAGGTTGCATGGGTTGAAGTCATCCAAGAAGGCTTTCTGGAGGAAGTAAGATAGCTCCAACAGAAAGGAGGAGGAGGGTGAATGGCATGCAGGGACAGATGACCAGCCAAGCAAAGGTCCTGAGGCAGGAAAATGTGGGAAGCTGAGGAGTGGTGAGGGAAGAAGAATGGAGGATAAGGTGGGGTGGGGCCAGACTACCACATAGGACTGGAGGAAGTGGCAGCTCTGCAACTGTGTGCCCTAGGACAAATTCTCCAGACTGTGATGCAAAGGCATAGAGGGCCTCACGGAGGCCAAGGTATAGTCCTGGAGACACAGCAGGCCCAGGTCAAGGCTGGGGGTGATAAAGGGCTTGGAGGCTGACTAGAGGGGAAGGACCAGGCCCAGTCTCATACCACAGTGGGGAGGGCATGGCTCTCCTGGTATGTCCCGGCTTGGGCTAGCCAGGGAAGGGGGAGCACATTTTGTGGGTGCAAGAAGGGGTCACAGCTCTCCTTGCTCTAGGATGACCCCCCTTCCTCCCCCACCCTGAGAGAGAGAAAGAGGAGGCTGCTAAGGCAGCCAGGGCTTGCCAAAAAAGGAAATGAAGAGAAGTGTCTAGCCCAGAACTGTCAACCAGAGCAGGGGAAGTGGGAAGTGTGGTCAGTCTCCTGTGACATAGAAGACCCTGCAGTGGCTGAAACAAGTGACCGTGCAGTGGGGGCAGGGAAGGAGGAGGACTGAGACTTGAGCTGTTAACAGAAGGGCCATCCACTCCTAACACTGCCTCCATCACGCCACTGGACCCCATTCCCTGGGCTGAGCCTCAGCTTCCCACCTGCACATTAGCAGCTCTGGCCAGGTCTTCCTCATAGCAGGGTGCCCAGCTGCCCCCTACCCCTGCTTCTCCCAGCAGGGCAGGGGAGTAAAGGTTCCTGGAAGGGACAGCGGGTCAGAGGAAGGGCATGTGCCCTGCCCCCAGCAGGGTAGCTGGCTGGTGCTGTGGGAGCTCCCTCTCTTCCATAGAAAGTCTCTGCTGAAGGACAGGCCTCAGCTGGAGAACTCCCAGGCAGGAGTCAGGGGGAAAGCCCTGGTCTCCTGGGACCCAGCCCCAGCATCCCCTCAGGAAGCTGTGACACTGGGGAGGCCTTCCCTGACAGCACGACCTTTCCTCCCCACTGTTTGGCTGGCTGTAGAAGGTCAGCTGGCTAAACTCAGATGTCTGCTCTGGCAAGAAACCGTCCTGGAACCCGAAGGTCAAGGCTGACTCAATGTCTCCCGCTCACTTCCGCCTCCTCTCTCTGGTCCTAGCTGTAAGTTTTTTGGGTCTGAAATCCCATCATACCAGGTACTTCCTCTGTTCCTCCATCCCCCAGCTGGCCCCTGCTCTTCCTGCCGTCCTGGCTTACCACCTCTTCCAGGAAGCCTTCCCTGACTGGGAATACTCCTCAACCCCCTCAGCTGCCCTCAGTCACATTTCATTATAACTGCAAGTTGATCTGCCTGTTTCCCATCCTACACTGAGAAGTCTGCGAACTTGCTAGTTTCTCACCCCTGGATCCCCAAGCACAGCTCCAGGAACAGCATACGTTGGCCTCAGCAAATGTCAAATGTCAAAAATGCTGAAATACTATGTCTATCCTCCAGGTCACAAACCAATAAGCCACTTCCTCCAGCTGACCTTCAGTCTTTGGCTCATAAAAGAAAAAGAAAATAATACAAAACTCAAGGATTTCCCCTGACTTCCAAGGTTTCAGTATCTCCTCATAGCTAAGATTTGAATGGGCCACCACAGCCCAAACCATCCCAGAGAGGCAAGAATTCCAGCGGCTTAATGATCTGGTAAGTATAAACTCCCCCCCCCCCCCATCTGCTTTGAACATTTGAGGAAACTGAGACTCAGAAAAAAGCAAGCCAAGCCCTGGCCGGTTGGCTCAGCGGTAGAGCGTCGGCCTGGCGTGCAGGGGACCCGGGTTCGATTCCCGGCCAGGGCACATAGGAGAAGCACCCATTTGCTTCTCCACCCCCACCCCTTCCTTCCTCTCTGTCTCTCTCTTCCCCTCCCGCAGCCAAGGCTCCATTGGAGCAAAGATGGCCCGGGCGCTGGGGATGGCTCCTTGGCCTCTGCCCCAGGCGCTAGAGTGGCCCTGGTCTCGGCAGAGCGACGCCCCGGAGGGGCAGAGCATCGCCCCCTGGTGGGCAGAGTGGGCACCCCTGGTGGGCGTGCCGGGTGGATCCCGGTCGGGCGCATGTGGGAATCTGTCTGTCTCTCCCCGTTTCCAGCTTCAGAAAAATACAAAGAAAAAAGAAAAAAGCAAGCCCACTCTGGCTGAATTGCTCAGCTGGTTAGAGTATCGTTCTCATACGCAAAGTTTGCAGGTTCAGGCTCATACAGGATCAATGTTTCTGTCTCTGTCTCTATCTCTCTTTAAAAAAAAAAAAATTAAAACCAATATATAAATTTTAAAAATATGTATCACCTAATAAAAGAAAAGAAGGAAGGAGGGAAGGAGGGAAGGGAAAGAGGGAAGAAAGGAGGTAAGAAGGAAGGAAAGAAAAAAACATTAAAAAGCAAGCTCTTGCCCAGAGTTACACAGAAAACCAGGCCAGAACTGGAATCTCTTTCCTCGACATCATGGTCATCTTGGGCCCCTGTCATCACCCACCACAGCCTGATCTCAGAACTTCTACTGCTCAGAACAGAGGAATCACAAATCTTGGCAAGGAAGCTCCTAGCAGCATCACAGAGCATCTCTCTCATCTCTCCCAACCTAGGGTACCCCCCACTCCTCCTGAAAACCACCCCCTCCCTGTTCCACAGAGGGGGTTCATCCTGAGGGTGAGGAACACATCTAAGTGCCCAAGGTAGCAATGATTTCCACTGGAAATGCTGATGCTTGGAGAGCCCAGCTGTGACCTCATCCCCTGGAGGAGGTCACAACAACCCTGCCCTAGGGAGCAGTCCCCAATGGCTCTACCAGCAGCCTCCAAATCAACAATAATATCCTGTTATTTAATTGGACAAGGGAGAGGCAGAACCAGAGAGGCAGGTGAAACCGGAAGACTGCACCATTTCTCCTTGGACAGGCTCACTCATCACTGACCTTGGGGGTCAAGATCTTCCTAGAGCTTCTCCATCGCCTCCAACCAGGGATGGGATGGGAGAGGGGCACAGAGCCTCCTCAGGCATGCCAACCTCCTGCCCTCACACGCAACCCACTCCTCTCCAGCCCCCCTGCAGGGAGGTCAAGCCCATTCAGTCCTATGTTTGATGTTTGACTGGCCCATGTGTTAGTGACAGCCCTCAGGGGACAACTTACAGAGCCCTTCCTGCTCTTGAGAGCTCTGAGTGTCAGAGACAGGCGTGGAGCTCAAGGTCACCCAGCAGGTTAGTGTTGGCACATCCCTTTGCCCAGAGCCCCTTGGCTGGGACTCAATAGTCTAGAGGGGTCAGCACCTCCCCAATCAAGTGCAGGCTGGGACCCTCCCAGAATTTCCTGATCTACTCTTTCCCTAGGGTGTAGGGGTCCAAGAAGCAGAAAATAAATGACAAAGAAGAACTCTTTCATACCTGTTCCAGTTGCCACACTTGTCTTGGTATAAAACTAAAACCCCAACCAATGCCTTGTAGAGAAGTGGCTGCAGAACCACCATTCTCCTTGATCTGGCTGTTCCTGGAGGCTCCTCCCTAACCGCCCCCACCCCCAATGGTACACAGGAAAGAGAAGGCAGATGTCAGCCAGGCATACCATCATCAGCTGTTGGTCCTATGGGACCGGAGGATACACAGGTCTGTTGGCCCAGTGGGGTGCCTGGCACTGAAGAAGAAGACTGCAAGTTGCCCTTGGACAAGAAAGGTGAGGGCTGGCAGACCCCAGCAGAGTTCATCAGTAGGGCACAGCCAGTATGGCTGTGATAGTGAATTGCTTGCAGGGAAAGAGAGGTGGGGTTGGGTCCAGAGTTTTGAAAAGTGGGCAAAAGAACTAAAAGCAGCTTCAGATAGCCTCAGATTGGAGAGATGAAAAGCCCAAGACAGAGAGGGACATATTAAACGCTAAGAAATGGGTGTGCATTAAATATGTAGGGGAGTGGTCATGGAAAGCCTTTTGGGGAGCAGAGTCAAATATAAGGAGGTTGGCACAAAGGGACATTCTAGAACACTCAGATACAGCCATTTGTACCCTTCAGAGGGTCCGAATACTGTGCTGCTCTGGACCGCAAGGGGTCTCACTCAAGGCAAAGATGCTGGAAGGCAGAGGAGGCCTGGGCTAGAGGTGTCCACCATGAGCAGACACCCAAAGGTCCAGCTGCTCTTCTGGTAGGAACCAGAAACACATCCCTCAACTGGGAGGCAGCTGGCCCCCACAGTCCCTCCTTCATGGCCAAGAAGTTACCTTAATCCTTATCCCCTGCCTAACCCAGAGCTAGCCCTGGTCCTCTTGGAGATCAGAGCCCCATCTGCATCCTGAGCTCACATGCTACCCAGTGACCTTGGGCAAGTCACATGCCCTACGCTGCGGATGCAGTTCGGGCCCTGGTTTTGTGTGGGCTTTCTTCCCTCTCTCTGCTAAGAATACCTGCCCCAGATAACGCTAGGGCTCTGGCAACCCCTGCAAACTGCCTCAGGCATCGGAGGGTCCACAGGGCCAGATCCAGCAGGTTCCCCCAACCCCCACCGAGTCCACCACCACCCGCACAGGGGGCTACAGCGCCGCCAAATTTGGGGACAGAACCCAGTCGTCCTGGGGGTGGGAAGCATTTGTGTGCAATGCAGGGACGGGAACTCAGCCCCTCCCGGCATAAAGCCTCACCCCGCCTCGCCGGCTCTCTGACCCACTGTACAGGGGTTTTCAACTAAGGTACCAGGGGAGAGACTCCGGATCTTCGGGCTCACATATCTACTGCAGCCTAAAAGCAGCTCCGCGCCCCAGATCCGCCGCCGGGGGTCCCAACCGCCGCGCCCCACCCAACGCACAGTGCCCCCACGCTGCCGCCTATTCCCGGTGAAAACTGCCACGTGCGGACGCGGCGGGGTGGGGGAGCGGTAGGTGTCGGCATTGCAGAGGTGGCGCCCAGGTGCCCTAAGCCCCGCACCGCTCCACGTCCCACCTCACCACAAGGTGCCCCCCTTTACCGGCCCAAGCTCTGGGCCCGGCCGGGGGCGGGAGAGGCAGCGGGGTCTTTGTTCCTACAGCCGGAGTGCAGCGGCGGCGGTGGCGAGGGGTCCGCGCCCCCCCTCTCACGCCCAACCCGGGCCCCGTGCGGCAGCGGAGCCCGCAGCCCAGGACGGGGCCGTGGGAGATCTGGCTGGCGACAGGGTCGTGCACTGAGGCCGGCTCAGGGGAACGGAGGAAGCTTCTGTGCGGAGCCAGGCGGCTCTTTTCCACTGTGTCCTGCGCAGAGCTCCCGGCTGCGGGTGGACTTGGAGCGACTTAGCCAGGGCTCGGCCCCCGTCAGCTCCCCTCAGCGTCCCGCCGCCCCGGTGCTCGCGCGCATTCACACGCACCCGGACCCGCACGCCCCCGCCAGGGCAGCCCGGGACCCGAGGAGCCACAAAAGCGCACCCACAAAAGCGCACGCACTCGCTCTGGGGCCGCACACTCGCGCCTCCTGCGCCGCATTAGATCGGCGCTCCGCCCGCCGCGCGGCGCCACCCACCTTTCCAGACAGCGGAGATGCGGGGTCCGCTCCTCGGGTGGCCTTGGGAGCCCGCGGACGCCCAGAGCAGCAGCAGCAGCAGCAGCCGCCGCCGCAGCGGGAGCCCCAGCCGAGCTGACAGAACGGAGTCGCGGGCTCGCAGGACGCCGAGGGAGGCGCATCCGTGCGGAGGCGGTGTCATCCCGCAGCCCGGAGCGACAACGGCCAGCAGCCGACTGAGCCGGCACCCGAGCGCAGGGCTTATACCAGCACACCGAAGGCGGAGCAAACGCCTGACCCCACCCCGCCCTTCCCCCGCCCCTCGCAGTCTCTTTCGTGGCCCCGCTACCCAAGGGGGGCGCACTGGGCGCCCACCGCCAGGGAAACCTTCGTCATTTGTCCACCGGAGTGCCGGGTGCACCGGGACAAGCCGGACTTGCGGTCTTCTGTGACCCGCGGTAGCCCCGGTTCCCTCCCCAGCGGGGACCCACTCCAGCCCCTGAAAGGACTGCCCTAGGAGGACGTCCCCGAGGGTACAGACAAGTCTACCTCCCGGCAACCTCGCTAATGGCTAGGTCAGTGGTGTGGACGCTGACGGCTGTGCTTCTCACAGGGTAGTCCGGCCTGAGTGTACATAGCTCCCTCCGAACTTAGAAGCAGCAGCGAGATGCTTCCCCTTCAGCTGGGTGACTGGCAGGGGGTCGATGAGCTGTGGGGAACACTCAGCGCCCCATAATTGCTCTGATGTGAAAAGGTGGGATCTTCATGTTGACCTGGCTCCCTCTCCTCCCTCCCTTCTCTCCCCCTTCCCCAGCCAGCAGCCTTCTGGGCTGCCTCCCCCAGCCAGCTGGTGTGCTCAGATAACCCAAACTCATCTCCATGGGAGTGCAGGGGGATGTAATCAAGAAGGCCCCTTTCCGGAGCAGAGAGGGCGCACTCTGCACACTCAGGACTCGCTGAGGAGGCAGGCTCAGACAAGACTAGGGGATCTCTGCTTCCCCACTACACAGGGTCGAGCTACTGAAGCAACCGGAAGACCCATGGTGATTCCTGCAGGTCCAGGCCCAGTCCCTCTGTAGTCACCTGAGCAGCCCAAGCAGCTCTCCCATCAGCTCTGCCCAGAGAGGGCCAGACCCTCCACCCTGGCTCACACCTGAGGGAGTCATGGTTGGCAAATCCACTTGTCCAGTGCTTAGGAGGGAGATGTCTCTCCCCAGCTGGACTGCACTGGCGGAGGCAGCAGAGATGCATGTGAGCCTCCAGGACCCACACTCTGAGCTGGACATGAGTCACAGCCTGCAGACACCAGGCTAGGACAGGAAGCGGGCTGCCCTGGCCTCAGCTCCAGCCCTCTGCCCTGATCTACAGCCAGGAAAGAATTGTCACCAGGATGTTTAGCTTTACCGTTCCAAACTTCGTTTCCAGCTATCTCCTCCATCTTCCCTAAGAGCCCCCAGGTATCCCAACAGGCCAGAAGGTGAAATTAGGATGCCTCCAGAGATAGTGCAGGGCTAGGTTCCTGGTAGGCTGGTGGGGCCAACAGCTTCATGGTGCCCAGAGGTACACTGCCCCAAAGAGAAGGAGGCCGTGGGCAGTCCAAGAGCCCCTCCCCAGGCCTGCACCCACACTCACAACCACACCCACACCTGTGGTCCTGACCCAGGCTAGTCTCCAACACGGACACTCTGCCTCATCTACTGAGCAGTCTGGCCACCGGTGTCTGCAAAGGCAAGCAAACTGCCTGGCCCTACATTTGAAAACTGGGCGTTCAGAATTAATGATAACACTGCCCATATGCACAGCAGCTCACAACACACAGCCCACTTCCACCTGCATTCTCCCTGCTGTCCTATCTTCTCTCCCTCAGTGAGAGCATAACCCCATATTAGAGAAGAAAACTGAGGCACAGAGAGGGAGAGGGACCTGTTCAAGGTCAGCTAGTGGAGTCAAGAGAACTTGGGTTTTCTGACTCCAATGGCAAGAGCTAACACTGAGGTAACTATACTCTGTGCACGTTTCATAGCCTTGTTGTAACATATTTCATCTTCACATCTTATGAGGTTGGTGCTCGTCTTTGGCTCCTTTTGCAAACTAGGAAACCAAGGAACAGAGAGGGAATGTGATGTCCCCAAGGTCACAGCTGCTTAGAGGACTGGGATTAAAGCTCAGTCAGTCTCTGGGGCCTACACCCTTATCTCCTACATCATAATGCTCTTACTGCAATGCACCCTGTTGCTGCTGCCTCCTGTGTTAGGCTGATGTCAGGATCCGAACGATCCTCGATCCTCGGAGAGACCAAACAGGTGCGGGCAGGAGGGCAGGCCAGGGGCTGAGCTCAGCCTCCCCAGCAACAAGGCAGCAGATGGAAACTGGGGCAGATGCCAGGCAATGTTTTCCCAGGCGGGAGTGGGGTGTGGGGGTAGTGCTACAGACCATCCCACCTCCTACCCCAGGGGTGGGCTCCTCCAAGGCCAACTCAGCACCTGTTTCGCCACCAATGGGCATCCCCAAGCCAGCCAAGCTAGGGGCAAAGGGCCAGGGCCAGCTGGCAGCCCACTCCTACTAGGCTACAGGCAGCCAGGCGAGGCGAGAGCCAGGCCCAGACGGACAGGGTAGTGAGACTACCTGCATAGACGAGAGCCGGTACCCCTCTATGGGGTGGGAAAAGCACAGACCCAGAGTTTGGCTGTGGCCTCCCTGCCTGAGGCAGCATAGGGAAATAAAAGAAGAATGATGAAAGCCTGGGACGGATAGCTCAATTAGTTACAGCATCATTCCTGCCAATATGTCAAGGTTGCAGGTTTGATCCCTGGTGAGGGCACATATAAAAATCACCCAATGTGCCTGACCAGGCGGTGGTGCAGTGGATAGAGCATCAGACTGGGACGCAGAAGACCCAGGTTCAAAACCTCAAGGTTGCCAGCTTGACCATGGGATCACAGACACGACCCCATGGTCGCTAGCTTGAGCCCAAAGGTCGCTGGCTTGAGCAAGGGGTCACTCGCTCTGCTGTAGCGCACCGGTCAAGGCACATATGAGAAAGCAATCAATGAAAAACTAAGGAGACTAAGGAGCCGCAGTGAAGAATTGATGCTTTTCATCTCTCTCCCTTCCTGTCTGTCTGTCCCTATCTGTCTTTCTCTCTGTCTCTGTCACAAGAAGAAAAGAAAAGTCAACCAATGAATGCATGGATAAGTAGAGTAACAACTCTATGACTCTCTCTCTCTCTTCCTCTCTCTCTAAAATCAATTTAAAAAGAAAAAGAAATTTAAAAAAAAGAATAGTGTAGGTGGTGACAGGAGCCTGCCTGCCTCACTGGAGGCCATGCCTGGCGCCAGGGCCTGGAACAAGAACGGGGTCACAATGCCCACTCCCAGACAATGATGGGAAATGGACCAGAAAAGGAAGCAACAGATGTGGATGCTGACAGGTCTGAGGGAGGGGCACATTCCTGCCCTCCCCTTGCCCAGGACTCCACATATGGGGGAGTGCAGGGAAGGGCTGAGAAAAAGAAATGATGCATGGGCTCCCATCTAGGAGAAAGATACTTTGAAGGGGGTCTTCCCTGTAGGGCAGTAAGGCACAGCCCAATCCAAGAAGGCTCTTTGGGGAATGAGAGACGGACACACACAGCCTTGAGGTTCACAGGCCCAAAGCCGCAGAGGCCCTGAAAGCCCTCCCCAGCCTTCCAAGCAAAGCCTCCCAGGGCCCTACTCAGAGCATCCTCCACTCCCCAGGTTTCCTCAGACCTCTCCTTAGCCAATTCCAGGGCTACAATTGGTCTTCAAAGGAGGAACCCATCCTAACAGGAGGCCTGTGGGAGGTAGGCCTCCTGGCTACTGCCAACAGCAACTCTTACTGCCTCCCCACAACCCGCTCCAGGGGACAAGAGACCAGTGAGATCCTGAGAACAGTGAAGCAGGTGGGGTGGGCTGCGAGGCCTGAGAGGCACACGCTCTGTCTATATAGGGCAGTTGCTATCAGCTTCAGTCCTGGGGGCCATGAGAAGTATTGTATACCCAGTGTGACAGGCTGTCTGATCTTCCCAGAAAAGCTGAAAATTGAGTTTTTGTTGAAACTCCCACTTCTAAAATATTTGCAAATAATTAAAGGTAAGATGTTTATGGGTCTATAAGCACATCAGGCCATTCCACCACACTACACTATGCGCAGCAAAGAGAAGACCTTTTCTCTTGCCATCAGGGCACTCTGCTCACCTAAAAATACGACGGTCCACCAGCAACCTTAGGCTGAAAACTGCCCACATGGCATTGAACTCTTGGCAGGGGCGCCACCTGGTGGCCACTCCAAACAGAGAGGGAATTTAGCCCAGAGTGCACACGGTGTACACTCCCAAGCCTTTCTGGAGACAGACTCCTCCCTCCACCCGGCTCCCCACCCCTAGAGCCACCTCTTACACTCCAGTCTCAGTGTTCAAGGCCTGGGGTACAGCCGGATCTCGTGGCAGCCATGTGGAACCCACAAGGACTAACCGTCTCCTGACTAGACAGAGCTGGGAGGCCAAGGACAAAGTCCCAGCCTGTTGGAGCATCCGGCCTAAGCCTCCATGTCTTTGTTTACAAACTGAGAAAGGGGAGCTAGGCATCAGTCTTTCTTCTGGTCAGTCTTCTGTCTAGGCCCGAGATAGACAAAAGACTTCTCATTCTGCCTTCTGCACTGACTTCTGGTTTGTAGGTTGAAATAAACACGTTTTTAAAACTACCTCCACAGGATAGAAGGTATCCCAGGACCCTCCCAGCTCTGACGTGATCCTCGGGCCTGCTGGGCCCACCTGAGCGAGGAAGAGAAACGCATGCAGACATGCGGTCTCCCACAAACAGTTCTTTTTTTCATGGGTGTGGTGATCCAAGAAACCTAGTTCTTAAGATTAGAACTCTCAGGGGTCATTCAGTCCAACCTGGGGGCCCCTTACAACAGCCTTTATGGTGGTCATGCAGCTTTTGCTTGCATACCTCCAGCGATGCAGGGCAGCCCCACAGCAGCCTTGCCCATCTTATTTAGCTCTGACACAAAGCCTTCTTCCTAGAGAAAGACACTCCCCCCCCCCAAAGTGGTCCTAAATCTGTCCTCCAAGGGCCACACTGACCATCTCTAATCCCTCTTGCTGGAATAAAGAGCCCTTTGAGGGGTTCACAGAAGTCATGTCCTTCTATATCAACTTTCTCAGGGTAAATGACTCCAATCCCAACCAGGTCCCTCATGGGGCTTTGGCTTGGTCTCGCTAATCCTGGTTGATTCTTAGGACATCAATCAGTCATTTAACAAATTTCTACTGAGACCCTACCCGGTGCTAGGAGGTCGTTTGTGTCCACCTCCTTCAAAGATCTAATGTCAGATCAGAACGCAGCAGCTGGAGGAGAGGCTGAGCAGGAAGAGGGCTGGAAGGACTGGCTTCTTCGCTTCTGGGTACAATCCCTCCAAAGGCATTGCCTTACTGAGCGAAGACACCAGGCTGTAAAATCCTGATGTTAGCCCAGGGTCAGACCTGGGCCAATTCCCATCCAGTAGTGGCACTCTGACATTGGTTAAAAAGAATGAGTTTGAATCTGAGCCCAGTAGAAGAAATGAGACCCCTTCCCCATGAGTACATTTGGGTTTCTAGCCCCCCGGCACAGGATCCTAGATTGAGGAAAATTTCAAGCAAGACACAACTGAGGCTCCAAGAGGTTAGGCTGTCTGTGGAAGAGATCATTACCTCGATGGGTCTGACTTAGAAGCCTGATTACCCTCCAAGATGCAAGCTGCCACTCTCGGGACGGTGAGTGGTGAGCCGACCCATCACCTCTGAGTGTCTCCAGGACTGCCAGGTACATGGATGGGATTGCGCCTATAAAATCCCACCCAAACCCAGGGAAGGCCCACTTCCCAGCACAGTCACGTCCTGTTAACAGGAAGCACTTATCTGTAAGTGGACATAATATCTCTTTTCAGGATCAACCGAGATGGCATCATGGGAGTGACTAGCTCAATGGCTGGCACAGAGAGGGTACTTGATAAATGAGCACTACGGCTGTTGGCCACTTTTGCCAAGGCTGAGTAGGGCAGTGTCCGGGTCCCTGCAGGAGGCATTTCGAGCATGGGAGGGAGCTGAATCCTGTTACCAACGACTGCAGAGCCTACAGGAGCCAGACAGGGACAGAGAAACGAGGGGCACAGTTAAAGCAACCTAACCCCAGCCCAGGGCCAGTGGGGTCTTGAGAGGCTGGGTAAGCAGATAGAGGGTGGCATGAGTAACCCCCACCACACACATCTTCACCAAATACTTACTGCCTAGCCCTGTGGTGGAGGCAAGAAGCCACCTCTGGGTAGGGCCCTGAAAGCTTAGTCTGGGGCCCAGGCCAGATGGGGCTGAGAAGGGGAGCAGAACTTGGCCCATGTGCCCAGCGAGCTGTGCCAGCCCAGCCAAATTTGAGTTATATCAGGAGGAGGGATCTGTTCAGAAAACTCACCCATCTCCACATATTTGCATATTCTATTTCAGAGCCTCCCACCCCCCCCAGCTTCCTAGAAAAGTTCTCATATCAATTCCAACTTAGCCTCTGGTGAACTGCAAAGGCTCACTCAGCCCCTCTCCCATCCACCTGCCAACCATCTCCCTCCAACCACCCTTTCATCCACAAGTTTCCCCAGAGCTCTCAGCCTCTCTGCCTCCACTGTCCCCACCTATGCAGGCCTCCCTCAACCCCTGCACTTGGGCTCTGGTTTCCCTGTAGCATCTCCCCCAGGTCACCACGGTCAGGTCAGCAAGTCCAAGGGCAGTCCTTTTGTTATTAGGTTTCTCTGTGGCATCTCAAGCCCCTGACCAAGCCTTGTCTGTCCGGTTCTTTCCACTCTACAGCTCAGAAGACTCCTGTTCTTGCCTCTCCAGAAACAGCAGGCCCCGCCCCTCCCATATTCCATGTCCATCAGTTGACACTGCCCGTCAAGTCTAGCTCTTTAGTGGTATGTCTTTTCCCTTGCCCTGGAAAGCTTAACTCCCTTCTCACATGACACAGGCCCCGTCTTCCACTTAAAACTTTCTTATCATTATCTCCATCCCAGAGATACCCAACTGTGTACTAGACATCCCTACACAGCTGCTCCATAGTATCTCAAGCTCAAGGTGTCCAAAATCTGACCTACCTATATTCCCAATTCCAGCCCAATCTCTTGTTCTTGCCACACCATCCTTCTGCCTGCCTCCTCCCTCTTCTTACCCCTCTCCCCTATATAGTCTGCCTTTCACACCTCACAAGCCTCCCCTCCTCACAGCTCCCCTGCTGCAGCTCCTGACCAGACCCTAGAACATCTCACCATGAGACAGCAAGCCTGAGATAGTCTCCCACTTCCAGCCTCCCTTCCCACAAGTCCAGACTCCATGCAGCTGTCAGATAATCTCATACGCACATCTGGTCCCCACTGCCCTGCCTAAAGCCATCCCCAGGGTGCTCTCTGCCCTCAAGACTAAGCCCAAGCACCTCAGCCAGATCGACCTGGCACCATCTCCTACCCCTCCACACTCACAAGCCACAGGCAGCAGGGGAAAGATGCTGGCTTTGGCGTCAGACAGACCTGAGTTTCCAAGGGCAACTTACATTGTGGACAGATGATCTCACCTCTCAACCTTAGTGTCCCCATTGATGAATGAAGCTAATAATAGCACACTTAGCTTTTCCAAGACACAGCTAACGCCTAGTCTCTGTCCTCCCACTCTCTCCTCTTTTCCTACACTGCCAGGTCAGCCCACCCGCAATCCTCAGTGGATCACAACTTTCCCATTGGTCCCCCTCCCCATTCATTCACACAGAGCAGCTGGCTTCCTTTCTCAAGTGCAAATGTGACTCTCCACTGTCCTCAGAGTAAATTCAATCTCTTCCCATGGCTAAAATTATCTCTGTCTACCTCACAACCCACACCGATACACAGAGCTATAGGAGCCGTGCTTCTCACACCCAGACCACCCAGCATGCGCACTTTCTTTTTTTTTTTTTAGTTTTTTATTTTTTATTTATTCATTTTAGAGAGGAGAGAGGGGGAGAGAGAGGAGAAAGAGAAGGGGGGAGGAGCTGGAAGCATCAACTCCCATATGTGCCTTGACCAGGCAAGCCCAGGGTTTTGAACCGGCGACCTCAGCATTCCAGGTCGACGCTTTATCCACTGCGCCACCACAGGTCAGGCCGCATGCGCACTTTCTTATCCAATTTCCCCTCACCCTTCAGATCTCAGAGCAGATGCCGTTTTTACCAAGAAACTCCCTCATACACTCAGCCCCTGACCCCAACCCAAGTTATCTCCACTACCTAGGAGTCTCGTCCTGCTGGCCTGGCCTGGCCTGGTCCTCATCAGGCGTTAGTATAAACTCTGTCTAACCAATGACAGGGTTCAGTGAGAGCAAGGACACCATCTTTTCTCCTTGCACAGAGTAGAGGCTGAATGTTTGTTGAAAGGGTAAAAGGGACAATGGTGAGAAAGAAGTCCTTGGTCCATGAGAAGCCCATGCCCAGTGAGGCACTTATCAGACTCAACATACTTAAAACATGGCCACAGGAAGCAATGCCCATTTGCCAAAACAAAGAAGGAAAAGCAAAATCAGGGGATGGCTCAGTTCTGGGAAGCTATGTAACCGGGGTCAGTTCCAGGAATAGGGCAGGGTTACCCAAATGTCTACAGAATAATAGGCCAGAGAGTTAAGGAGCCCCGGGGCCTATGAAGGCAGGGGGGGAGAATTGCCGCTGCCTGTAAACCAGCTCTGGGCCAGCTGGCTGTACCATGGGCACAAGAAGGGCTGTCAGCCCCCTTTGACCAATGCAGGCCCATGAGGACGGAACTAGCCTTGGTTTCCACCACAAACAAGCCAGAGACACCAGGTTCAAAGACAGGGCTTCCTGGTCTTTGCCCCGACCACAAAAGGCAGCTGGGCTCTAGGCAGCCCATGGAGGCACAAACGGGCCTGGCCCCAAGAAGTCTAGTGGGTTCAGTCTGCCTTCTCAGCCAATGCAAACATCTCTCATCATTAAGTCTAGGGCTGAAGGGGAAATGTGGAGACGTCACGTTTTCTGGAAGAGGTAAAGAACACTGCTGTTTGGGCCATTTCTGGAATCGTGGCTTCCCCTCAGCATCTCCCTTTAGGAGGAAAACCGATAAGCTGGAAGTCACCCAGAGAGAACAGGATGTGCTTGGGACCACAGCTAGAGACCAGGAGCCAGTGGCTCACTATTGTCCTCAACTGAGGCCACAATGGTGAAGCCGTGGGTACAGTCTTGCTCTATGTGCTCCCCAGGGCACAAAAGGGGCTACAGGGTAAAGGCTGGGAGCAAAGGGCAGAATAAGCAGTCCTTATCAGTGGCAAACCTTCTTTCCCAGGTGACAAGCAGAAGCCCAATGACCATGACAGTGATACCGTGAATGGAATGAACACCTACCAAAGACGGGGCAAAAGCAGACCCCTGAGTAACTTCTTACTGATACACATTTCTGAAGGGGAGAATTTTTCTCCTGACAATGTATTCAAGGCACATGGAACCCATCCATTCAACCTGGACACAATGGCAGCACAGCAGGGAGCTCAGGCGGATGGAGCAGCAGCTTGGGGTTGGGGCCCTCTCTCCAATATGAATGCTGAGGCCTACGCCTGTTGGTGGTATTGTTTACTATTGTTACCTAACTGCTCTTGTGTTTACACCTTCAGGACAGAGAAGGGGGGCCCTGCCTCCTGGCACAGCTCTGAGGCCTGCACTGGACTCATTCCAAAACAGGCCTCAAAGAACACCTGGTGAGATGAGGCTGGAGAGAGACAAGGAATCTCTTGGAAACTTCTGGGAGAAGGAATGACGTGGAGAACAAGCTGCCCCTGCCTGCCCCTCTGCATGGCCACCTGGCCACTCCTCCAGGCTGTGCTCCTCACAGCAGCATGAGCCTCTCTGGCCACAGCTGTAACCCGGCAGCAACTCTGGACCTAAACCCTCCACCCACAGCCCAGAAGCGGAACCAGCCGCGCTCCCCAATATCAGAGCAGCAAGACCCACACAGCATGCTGCCCCACTGCCTCTCCCAGCACAGATCAGCCAGGACAGCCAAGCACTGGACAAAGCAAAGGTTGACCATCAAGTGTATTGGGGAAAGGAGAGATGGGGCACCTTCAGAGTGCCTCCCATGGGCAGTGCTTTGGTAGGTGTTGGGGGTTCAGGAGGAGCAGGGGGTTCAAGGGGCTCCTCCGGCAAAGATGAGCTCCAGAGCTGCTTGGATGTCCCCCCCAGTGGCCTGCAGGGCCCGCAGGCTCAGCTCATCGTCCTGAATGCCCATGTCACGCAGCTGCTGCAGCTGGAGCTGCCACTGGCTCTGCAGAAAGACAGGACCAGGGGAGAGCTGTTAGTTGGGATCCTACAGAGACTCGCTGGGGCCTGTCCTTTGAAGGGAAAGAAAAAGGTGGGCTCCTATGGCAAACATGCTGATTTAAGTTCCACAGAACACAGCGTTTCTAGTAAGACTACAAGAGAGGCTGAGGGCTTAAAGAACAAATTAAAAGTTCATCCAACAAAAAAAAGAAATTAACATAAGGATCAAAAGAAAAAGCACAAATTACTCAATGTCTAAAGTTAAAAAGATTGCTTTCTGTCTCCTACTATACATGTAAACAGACATTAACACACACTCACACACACATAAGGGAAATGGAGGATACATTTTAAAGTTAGTTTTGTTTTGTAGCATGATGGATAGTGAAAAGTCTTATCCTCATCCACGCCCATCACTACCATCCCGGATAACCAACTTCATTTTGAGAAGATGAATGTATACTCCTATATTTATCCTTTTCTTATTCCTCTTCTATAACTACACCTCTCTTTTTTAAAAAAAAAAAACATTCTCAGTATATCCTGGACATCTCTCTATGCCATTACATGAAGAACTTTTTTTTTTAATGTATATTTAATTGATTTTACAGAAAGAGGAAGGGAGAGAGAGACAGAGACAGAGACAGGAACAGCGTCATCCCAATGCACTGAGGTTGTGATTCAATCCCTGGTCAGGGCACAGACAGGAATATGTCTGTGCCAGGGATGGAACTGGCAACCTCTGTGCTTCGGAATGACACTCTAACCAACTGAGCTATCCAGCCAGGGAGTAAAGAACTTTTTTTTTTTTTTGGTATTTTTCCAAAGTGAGAAGCAGCGGGGTGGGGTTGGGGGGACAGACAGACTCCCGCATGCACCCAACCGCGATCCACCCGGCATGCCCACCGGGGGGTGATGCTCTGCCCATCTGGGTTGTTGCTCCATTGCAACCAAGCCATTTTAGCACCTGATATGGAGGCAATGGAGCCATCCTCAGCGCCTGAGCCAACTTTGCTCCAATGGAGCCTTGGCTGCGGGAGGGAAAGAGAGAGACAGAGAGGAAGGAGAGGGGAAGGGGTGGGGAAGCAGATGGGCACTTCTCCTGTGTGCCCTGGCCGGGAATCAAACTGGGACTTCCACACGCCGGGTCGACACTACCGCTGAGCCAACCAGCCAGGACCTTAAAGAACTTTTTAATAACCATATAATACTCCAACCCATGGATGTCCTGAAATGTACCATAATGACCCACTTCTAGTCTTTTTATCATTAGAACAATACTGCAGTGACTGCAAATGTCGTTTTCTTCATACATGTACATCTTCAGGTAAATTCAGAGAAATGGGACTGTGAGGAATTCCATGGTTCAGGTGCCACCTGTCCTGCACTTCCATAAATAGTCTGTGCATGGCCTCTCCCATTTTTTCTATAAAGTTGTTGGTCCTAAATTACTAGAAACTCGATGTATCAGGGAAGTTTTTCTGCTGGCTGATTGGTGCTACAAACTTTTTTCCCAATTTGCTGTTAGCTTTCAGACTTGACCCGTTTTTTTTGGTTGGTTGGTTGGTTGGTTTGGTTGTTATGCATAAATTTTCACTTTTACAAACTCAAAATGTATTGCTCTTTATATAATGGCTCCTGAATTTTGACTTTCAGTTAAGAAAGGCTTTCTTATCTATAAAGATTGAAAGAAATTAACCTGCATTTTCTTTGAGTACTTTGAAAGATTCATTAATCTATCTCAGGAAGGAGGTAAGTGCACAACTTAAGAGAAATGGTGTGCTTGCACTGTGGGGAGGGGAGGCAGTGAGGAAGAAATGCAGGAATGGGGAAGAAGTGAGGGCTTTTAATAAAACCACACAAACCAACTCTGACTCAGTTTACAGGCCGTGTGGAGCCACTGAGAGCTCTCGAGTGGAGAGCAAGGTGAACTGGCCTCTCGCTGGGGCAGAGGAAGAAATGGAAAACACAAGCTGTCCACAGGTCCTGCTCCCGCTCCCCTCACTGTCCACCTAGGCCACATGGGGTACATAAAACCAAACAGGCTCAACCCGGTTTCTACCACTTCCTGGCTTATGGACCTCGACAAGTTCTGGAAACAATGCTCACCCCACGCTCACTGTGAGCAGCAAAGGACACAGAGTGAAGAAGACAGCTGTGCATGGGGACGTGCAAGGAACCCAACCCCTGCCTTCCACTTAGCTGCTAAGGTGACCAGGCCATGAGGCCTAGCAGATGGTGTCACTCTTGCTCAAACCCTCCAGCCCCCCTAGAGATCATGCAGTCAAGCCTGATCACCTCACCAGGCATCTGGTCCACACCCTCAGGCAGGGCCTACTCTCTTCTCTGGCTCCCAGCTCAGGACCATCTACACCAAAACACTGCCTCTGGCCTTGCAGTGCTGAGTGTGTCCCATGTCCCCACATGCCTGACATGTCCCTCCACCCCTTCCTGCCTGGCTAACCTCTAATTCTTTGACACTCAGATTAAACAGCCCCTCCTCAGGAAAGTGCTGCCTGACCTAGGCCCTCACTTCAAGCCTGGGCGTTACTCCCCAAGGTCAATAACTACCTGCCTGGCACCCTTCTGTGGCAGGAGTGAGGGTTGCTCTTCACCCAGGAATGGGGCACATGTACAGTGCTCAGGAAATGCTTGTGGAATGAAAGAATGGACCAAACCCGCCCTAAGTGTCCACTAGTGGTCCATAGAATCAGACCACGGTCACTGGATGCAGGAGT
This sequence comes from Saccopteryx leptura, assembly GCF_036850995.1. Classification (NCBI taxonomy): domain Eukaryota; kingdom Metazoa; phylum Chordata; class Mammalia; order Chiroptera; family Emballonuridae; genus Saccopteryx; species Saccopteryx leptura. The sequence goes on from NC_089508.1 coordinate 128,077,348, forward strand.
GAAGTCAGAGAAATACTGCCCTCCTGTGACACTGCCATGGCCCTGCTGTTCCTGGAGTGCATGCAAGTGGGAAGGCCCTCCAGACGGCGGAAGAAATCTCAATACCCACAGGTACCAGGCACCAGCAATGGGGAGACTGACCTGAAGGTTGGGCTGCCCCGATGCCTGCAGGGCATGCTGGAGGGCTTGGCTGAAGAGGTCATTGGTGATGGGCGTCCCCAACTGGACACCAGATGATATTGGTGAGGTCCCTGAGGAATGGCCCTAGAAACAAACCAGTGGTCAGGGCCACCCTCAGAGTCATATCCATCTCCCAACCCATACCCATGCTGTCATTCACCCCACAGTACCCCGGCTACCCAATGGCTGCCTCCCAACAGGGGCCTGCAGGGGAAAACCACAGAGGCACCGAGCGGCTCACCAGGCGGGCAGGAAAGGCTCTGTCCTCTCACTCCAGGGAAATGGTATCGAGCCCCTGACCTCGCCCAGAAAACAGCTCTGGCAGCTAAGTGACCACCACTAGGAACAGTAAAGCCGCGGAGGGCTGGGCCCTGTCAGAGTGTGGAAGTGACCTTTATGTGAGGGGAGGTCCTCTGAGGAACCAGGAGGAGTCATTGGGGCTCTGCTGCTCTCTGTTCTGGAGCCCTATGGGCAAGGGAGAAACAGTCTCACAGTGAGACACCGCAAGGGTCCCAGAAGACTTCAGCTCAGACCAGATCTAGCACCAGGGTCAGCAAATCCATTTTACCGTTGGGCATGTCTCCCCTGGGGGGCCAGGCTCCATCTTCCTGCCCTTTCTCCATACCTGGGTGCCAGGTGTCGGTGTGTGCGAGCTGCTCTCAGGAGTGCTGGCCAGGGCCAGGGCAGTGGCCAGCTCGCTCTGGGTGATGGGCCGGGGTCCAGCAGCTCCACTGTACCCCAGGGACGCTGGGCGGGAGCTGGGCGTGCTGCTAGAGGGCGTGGACCTGGCCCTCTGCAAAGGGGGGGCACCCAGAGTCAGAGAAGTGGCCCTGTGACAATCCCAGACCACCCTGCTCCTGCTCCGGGCACAGGTCTTAGGGAGGCTCCCCAAGCTACCGGGTTCACAAAGCAACAGTATGACACGAACTTGATCACTAAAAGGTCTATGACTACCTCACTGCTTGGGCTCCAGGTTCCAGGGAGGGGTGCATCCCTGGCACCATGTTCCCCAAAGGGCAGGCATCCAGGCCACTTACTGGGTGAAAGTCGTCCTCATCGTCAGAAAGTCCTTCAAACAGGAAGCCACCTGGAGGAGGGAGAACAGATTTCAGGAAGAAGAACAGAAAGGCACAGGCATAGCTCCAGCTCTCGGCTCAGACACTCTCCAAATTCACGTGTTCATCTCTCCCCTTGGAAAATTACAGGACATATGCACTCCCTGACTCAAACCGAGAGTTCCCGAGGAACACCCTCTGCCAGGGCTATACATAGTTGCTGAATGCAGCACTCTCCTGGGCCGCTGCCGGTTGCTGAGAGGCCTGCACGGTGCTCTCTGGGGCTCACCTGGCATGTCCCGGTAGGAGCTAGAGGGTGTACTCCGAGAGGAGTCAGTCGCTGGTAGTGGTAGTGGTGTGCTGCCTGCCACCGAGTGCAGAACCAGGACAATGGCATTGACTAAGGCTGGATGAGCTGGTACCAACCTGGAACAGGGGCAGGAAGAAACCTGAGGGTGAGTTAGGAAAGAGCACCCTCGCTGTGACCCAAGTCTAGGTGGCCCTCAAAACTATCACGCCATTTTGCCTGCCCTGAAACTCCTGTCTTCAGCACCTCCTTCCTGTTGGCTCTGTCTCCTCTGCTCTGTCCCTACAACAGTGGCAAGGCCTTCAGCCCTGGGATCCATTGCAGATACTTCACCTCGGCATGACTGACAGGACAGCCTGGGAGGCTCAGGGGTCAGTCTCTGGTCTTGACTGAGTCCCTGGTCACTGCTTCCCTGGACCATCTTTGACAGACCCCTTCTATTCCCTAGGGGGCAGCAGCAGGACAAGAGGGGGAAGAGCTGTTTTCTTCAGTTGCAAAATAAGACATAACCTCTGCTGTCCCTCCCGGCTCTAAGACAACAGGGATCTACACACCTGTTTCTTCCCCCAGCTTCACATCTTTCAAAGGATCCTTCATAGCAACTGAATAAGCACTAAACTGAGCCCAGCCCTCAAGGCCACCTCCTTCAGACCCCACATCATCTACAAAGCAATGTGTGTCCTGCCCTTGGGCTTGTCCTTCTCCCAAAGCGCCCTCCTCTTCTTCACCTCCTGACATATTTAAAAGGCAGACTTGGGGTGGACAGGGACTGGGGTCCAGGAGCAGAATCCAGGGCAACACTTAGGTTCTGGCCTGACCGTATGAAGAGAGAGGCACTCTTTGGTAAGATGGACATACTTACGTATCAAGCATGTTGGGATCAGCGAAGACAGAGAAAAGGTCCTTGTCCTGGAGAACCCCTAAGGAGAACAGGACTTACCTCAGAGACCGAAACCCAGCCAGACCCAGGAAGGAGAAGAGGTGCTAGGCCTCAGAGCATTGGCCACACAAAGACATGGGAACACAGAGTGCCCAGGGAGAAGTAGGGAAGCAGCATGAGCAGCCCACTGGGTGCTCTCCATTGTGCCCCTGCTCACCACCTCCCCTGCTGTCAAGTCACATGTGCGTACCCACATGCCTGCCCCTAGCCCCAGATCTCTGGGTCTCCCCTTATCCCTCAAAGGTGTGCAGACGTCTTCCCTGGTTGCTGTGATTCGGACTAGTGCTCTCACCTGACATCCTCATAGTCTCATTTATGAGATTAGTGAGGCCATGGATTCTCTGAGGGGCGGACAGATCTCCAGAGGGCTGGGTATATGGAACACATCTTGGTGCTCCCTTTCCCCCACAAAACCAAAGACTCTTCAAAAGATGGTCAGTCTCTTTAGGGTGATTACTTCCTCTAGTTTCTGCTTCTCCAACAACTCCTATCTCCTTGAGTCCAGTTCTGTACTTACCTAGAGCAATGGGGTCACTGCTGAGGCCTGGGGTGGCCACAATGATCTGATCCAGAGATTCCTTATTGCTGAGCATCTTAAAGACCTGCGGGAGAAATGAGGAAGGCTGAGCACTCAAACAGCCCGATCCACTCAGCCAGTTTCCACACTCTGTTGAAGGACTTCATTCCTCTAAATGCTTGCACATAGACCACTACAATAAAGCAACAGCCCCAAGAAACAGATGAACCTCTTTCTTCTCTGAGATCATGGCTTACTGGAGGGGAAACAAACAATGTTTTCAAAAAGGCAACCATCACAGTAAACCGGCAATCTCTACTCTTTCCCCCATCTGTGCTTCTAAAGCTTCCAAAATAAGCTCTCATTACAAGCCAGTAACAAAGATTTGTGTAGGCCCCAAAAGTCCTTTCTAATCTCCATAAAATTGTCATTTCATATTCACATATATTGGGAAGTCGGTAGCTTTATTAATTTTGCTTTTCAACTGTCCTACAGAAGACACCAGTGCATTTCCCAGTAAGGAAGTCCAGGTAAGGGGCAGTGGGCAGACCACTCAGTCAAATTCCAAGAAGGAGGCCCAGCAGAAACCCTACGCAGACCCTCTGGATATTTCACAGCCATTCTGTGAGGCCAATATCAAGAGAGGTGGTATCCTTATCATCAGATGGAAATCAACAGCATCTAGCTGAGATAGCTTCTTCAGGGGAAGACAGGGCTCTACTGAGACCCACAGACATGGCAAAAACTCCCAGAGGAACTCTCGATAGCCATGGCAATGTGCTCCCAGCTTCCATTCCAAACCCTTCTCCGGGGTTCACACAGTCTCCTGCAGGCCTGGCAGGAGTCTCAGGCAGAGGCTGTGGCGCACACTCACCGCCTCCCTGTAGGAGGAACTGCTGTGCAGGGCGGTATGCAGCACCCGGAACTCCCGCAGAGCAGCCATTTTGTCCACAGGCTCTGTGGACAAGACACACAGTTACCCGACAACCCAGGCCCTGCCCTCACTGCACACACACACCATGTCAGCACATGTCTAGTTGTGGCGTAGTCTGCAGATTCCCCATCTCACCACCCCACTAAGAAGGTGAGAACCCATTCAAAAACTCATTTATTATACAGACATGAAAACTGCACTCTTTTAAGTGCTCTCAGTAGATAATCAAAGTCAAGTTCCAGCAGAGGGGGACCTTATCATATGAAAGAGGCTGCTCTGATCAATACCCTGCTGCAGGAATTCTAGAATTCTTTCATTTGAGGGGGAAGAAAGATATAACTAACTCAGAAGATTTTTATACAATGATTCAAAGTATTCAGAGCTGCAGGCCATCTGAACATGGAGCTACGCTGACACAATGTTAAAAGAAACAACACACAGTTGTATGTGCATTTTGTGGTTGAACCACATAAAATGCGTCAGTGTGCATATGATCCGAGGCTGGAGGGAACAAGGGGAAGAACAGCACTCAGGGTGACAGGACCTGGGATAATTGTTTTCTCCTTGATATTTTTTTTCAGGCTTCCTTAATATTATTTTGAATTTTAAAAAAAATACAAGAGGAACGAAGAAAATATGCTGTATTTCTAGGATTCTGAACAAACGTTTATCACAAGTTCCATATCAAGTGTTACACTGGGACTCAAAGTTCCTTTTTGATTTTTGGACACTGTGACTCATATATATGGGAAAGTTGAGCAGCTGTCTTAGTTTTACCTGGCTGCTCTCCAACCCATCTCATAGGTAAAGAAATTAAAAGGGGGAGTAAGTAAGAAGTTCACACTGGGTCACACTTTAAAAGTGGAGTTACCCATCGAAGATGGCCACTTGTGATTGTGTAGATTGTGTACTGCCTAGCTCCAGGGACACCATTCCCAAAGCAAGGTGAATGGCACCCCTGCAGTTCCAGGTGAAACCACATCCTTACCTAGAGATCGAATTGTGAGGATTAGCTCTCCTGAAAAATATTCATATTATGCAAATTACCTAATTTATTTATTCAACAACACATACTAACCATTTACTCCATGCCTGGTTTTGGGAAAGACACAAGAATGTAAAAAATAAAGAGTCTCTGACATCAAGGAAGTCTTAGGACAGCAGAAGAAACAAGACTAGATCAAATAAAAACAATACCCTGGCCGGTTGGCTCAGTGATAGAGCGTTGGCCTGGAGTGCAGAAGTCCCGGGTTCGATTCCCGGCCAGGGCACACAGGAGAAGCGCCCATCTGCTTCTCCACCCCTCCCCCTCTCCTTCCTCTCTGTCTCTCTCTTCCCCTCCCGCAGCTGAGGCTCCATTGGAGCAAAGATGGCCCGGGTGCTGGGGATGGCTCCTTGGCCTCTGCCCCAGGCGCTAGAGTGGCTCTGGTCTCAACAGAGCGACGCCCCGGAGGGGCAGAGCATCGCCCCCTGGTGGGCAGAGCGCCGCCCCTGGTGGGCGTGCCGGGTGGATCCCGGTCGGGCGCATGCAGGAGTCTGTCTGACTGTCTCTCCCCGTTTCCAGCTTCGGAAAGATACAAAAGGAAAAAAAAATTTTTTTTTAAAAACAAAAAAAACCCCACACAATTATAAAATATCATGCCAAGGACCTCAGCATAGGCGTGGACCCCAGCTAGAGCACTAGGAACAGGAGGCAGAAAGCCACTACTGAGTGGGACAGCGAGGACAGAGTTGTCTCCTAGGAAAGACCATTTGAGAGGGTAGCTAAGGAAAAGTTGATGTTTACTAGGGAGAGAAGGTAGTCCATGGGTAAGCAAGAATGCATGTCAAGGCATGGAGGAATAAAAGACGGTGCTCTGAGGGGACAGCAAGTTTCTTTTTTGTGACTGGAGCTTGGGGTTCACATCCCTACTCAAACAGCAGACTAACATAGATCCTGAAGAGATTTGTAACCCTCCGTGGAGAACCACCAAAGGGATCCAGGTGGGAAGGGAAGGTCTGGCAAATTCTCCTCCTACAGGTGCTAATGTAGTGGGACATCAAGAAATGTGCTTCCTTTTGGAAGAGCACTCAAGGACAAACATCTAAAATGCCATCACAAAAGTTTATTTTCAGGCCTAAAAGTTTAGTTACTTAATTTTAAAATGTATTTATTGATTTTAGAGAGAGGGGGAGAGAGACATAAACACTGAACTGTTTCTGTATGTGCCCTGAACAGGGATCGAACCAGCAACCTTCACATTTCAGGATGATGCTCTACCAACTGAGCTATCCAGGCAGGGCTAAACGTTTATTTCTACCTCCCAATAAAAAGCCTATTTGTCTCAAAAATAAATCTCTAGGCAGAAGGGAGGAGGAAAAGGACTCTTGCTTATGGTAGGCTAAGAGTCACAGCTGTCTCTGACATCTCTGAGCTAATCTTACCTTCTGGAAGTGGGAGGCAGCCAGCCCAGTGAAAACAACCATGGGCTCATAAACCAGGAAGACCTGTGTTCACACCCCAGCTCTTGCATCAATTTTCTAAGTAGGTGACCTTGAGTAAATACCTATGTAACCCTCTCTTTCTTCATCTATAAAAGGCTAATTTTGCTACCCATCCTGCAGGGCCACTGCAATGACAAAATAAGGTATCAAGGGGAAGAAACAATCTGGCTGGGAGAAGCAACAAATGTTATTCTCCTTCTGTCGATGCCCTCCAGCCAAAGACCAGAGGGCTGGGCTGCAGTTGCACAAGTTTGATTCACTGCTCCATCCAGAGAATGCAAGTGGCAGAGGAGGATACCACGGGGCTTCTCAGGGAGAGGACATCAGAAAGGACTTTCTACAGGATCTGGGCTTGGGCTGTGTGATTTGGGGGGGAAATTGTAAGAAACTGGGGTTTTGCTTTGCAGCACTGGATGTTGTTAGGAAGAAGGGATGATTGTATGGTCAGGTATCTTAATAATTCTTAATTCTTACTCAGAAGGAAAACTAGAGCGAGGCAAATGGCATAATTGGAAAGTGGCAGCAGGCACTCAAGATAGCCAGGATAGAGAAATATTTGGTGAATTTGTGGTCTGCACAATGTTCAGGAGTTTTGCCTGTCTGGAAATGAGAGGGCTCCTCTTTTTGTCTTGATCCATTTTGGTCGGAGTGGCCTTATAACTGTTGATGATCTGTGAAATGATTCATGTTCCAAGGCCCAGCTGAGGGCCAGGCCAACCTCGGGATATCGAGGACTGCCTTTCTCTCTCTCCTCTCATCGGAGTACAAAAGATCTTTCTCCTTTATGTTTAAGATTGAAACGAAGGTAAACTTCAAGCTGATCACCAGTCACAGCAATCGTGAACATTATAAAAAAAGTCAAACTGCCGGTAGAGCATCGGCCTGGCGTGCGAGGGACCCGGGTTCGATTCCCGGCCAGGGCACACAGGAGAAGTGCCCATTTGCTTCTCCACCCCCTCCCCCTCCTTCCTCTCTGTCTCTCTCTTCCCCTCCCGCAGCCAAGGCTCCATTGGAGCAAAGATGGCCCGGGCACTGGGGATGGCTCCTTGGCCTCTGCCCCAGGCGCTGGAGTGGCTCTGGTCGCGGCAGGGCGACGCCCCGGAGGGGCAAAGCATCGCCCCCTGGTGGGCAGAGCATCACCCCCTGGTGGGCAGAGCATCGCCCCCTAGTGGGCGTGCCGGGTGGATCCCGGTCGGGCGCATGCGGGAGTCTGTCTGACTGTCTCTCCCCGTTTCCAGCTTCGGAAAGATACAAAAAAAAAAAAAAAAAGTCAAACTGCTAGTTTAACAAAGCTAATCTATTTTATAGAGCCTCACTTTAACCTTGGGAAAGCTTTTAAAATGCAGATGCAAAATTTAAATTATAAATTCCAAGCAGCATCTTTTATTAATAAATCCAAAACACATTAGAGGCTTTATATATTTTCCTTCAAGGGCTACTTTACTACTGTTCTAATATTTTCAAGTTTCAGAAAAATAAATTACCCCTTTAGCAGGAGGAGTGAGCTCACTGAACAAGGCACTGTCCAAGGCAGTTTGCTGAAAGACTGGCTAATAAGAGAACAGACTACAACATTGGAAAAGTCATTTTCAACCTTTATCATTTCCTGGCACATATACAAAAACTACTAAAATTCTGTGGTACACAAAAAACATATTTTTGGCCTGACGAGGCAGTGGCGCAGTGGATAGAGCGTCGAACTGGGATGCGGAGGACCCAGGTTCAAGACCCCGAGGATGCCAGCTTGAGCGCGGGCTCATCTGGCTTGAGCAAAAAGCTCACCAGCTTGGACCCAAGGTCGCTGGCTCGAGCAAGGGGTTACTCGGTCTGCTGAAGGCCCACGGTCAAGGCACATGTGAGAGAGCAGTCAATGAACAACTAAGGTGTTGCAACGAAAAAGTGATAATTGATGCTTCTCATCCCTCTACGTTCCTGTCTGTCTATCCCTCTCTCTGACTCTCCCTCTGTCCCTGTAGAAATAAAAAACAAAAAACACATTTTTGACCAATCTAACAACAACAAAAAAATCAGTAGAATTTTGATTCTTTTACACAGGATGGCTATTGTTGTGTTTTGTCATTTTTTTTTATTTGACAGTCTAAGGAAAAAAGAGGTCAGTACCCCAGACTAAACAGTGAGATAGTGCATGTTTTAAAAATTCTTGCAGCTCCCTGGTTGAAATACAAGGAGTCCCAGCTTTTTCTAATGAGAATAACAGAAAGAAACAAGGTTCACTGAGAAATAAACTGTTAACCTAAAGTATTTTAAACAAACACACATTTCCCACCCCATTACAATAGTGGACAATGAACTTAAAAAGCAGAGAAACAAATCCCCCCCATTAGCAGTGTTCGCAATGAGAAGGTCAAAACTGCATTTTGTTTATCAATGTGGTCTGACCCATGACCCAGTAAGTAATAAAGACATCTTCTATCACCATTTCAGTAAATCACCCTTTTGTCCCATCCACCCAGGTCTGTGCCTCAAAAACCCAGACCCACCTGACCCGTGGTGGTACACTGGACAGAGCATTAACCTGGGACGCAGAGGTCCCAGGTTCAAAACCCACGGTCGCTGGTTTGAGCACAGGGTCACTGGCTCAACTTAAGCCTCCCCACCCCCACCCCCCATCAAGGAACAAATGAAAAGCAATCAATGCACAACTAAAGTGCAGCAACTACAAGCAGAGGCTTCTCACACTTTCCTCTCTCTTTCCCCCTTCCTCTCTCACTGAAAAAAAAACCCCACAGACCCTTCCCTTAATACTACTGAAGCTCTGCCAGTCTAGAGGTAGCTACCACACACTTGGTTTCTTTTCTTTTTTCTTTTTTGCAAGAGAGAGAATGAAAGACAGGGAGATGAGAAGCATCAACTTGTAGTTGTGTCACTTCAGTTGTTCATTGATTATTTCTCATACGTGCCTTGATGGGGGACTGCAGCCGAGCCAGTGACCCTTGCTCAAGCCAGCGACCTTGGGCTTCAAGCCAACAACCTCTGGGCTCAAGCCAGCAACCATGGATTCATGTCAATGATCTCATGCTCAACCTGGTGAGCCTGTGCTCAACCCAGTGACCTTAGGGTTTCAAACCTGGGATCTCAGCATCCGAGGTCAATGCTCTATCCACTATGCCACCACAAGTCAGGCACCTGTCGGGAGCCGATCAACGACTGCTGGCTGACAAGGTCACAGCAGAGAAGATCCACAACTGCTGGCTGACAAGGACACAGCAGGAGAAGACCCACAACTGCTGGCTGACAAAGTCATAGCAGAGAAGACCAACGGCTGCTAGTTGACAAAGTCACCGCAGTGAAGACCAATGGCTGCAGGTTGACAAAGTCACCGCAAAGAAAAGGCACGATACTTCCCCCTTTGATCTTTTGAATTAATCTGGCCTTATATCCCCCCTTTTTCTGGGTGTGTGCTATTATTTATGGCACAGGGATAACAGTACCGTGCTTTCCCTGTAGATTTGTAGTAATTTCTTTGGAAATGAGACAGAGGGTGTGAGTTCCACAGAAAAGCCTGTAAGCCCCTTGAACTGGGCTCATAAACATAAGAGGCTGGCTATGATATCCCTCGTAAAGGGTTAAGTTTGTAGGAGAATTTCTTCTTATTAATCATGTTAGAAAGAATAGATTGTGACTTATGAATAGGTAGGAAATAGTAACTATACACAGAGCACCTTTCAGCCTTCACTTAATTCATCATTTTTCCTCTCTAGCCTTTTCATGTTGTAGAATAGAGAAACTTTCCTTTCTTCTTGCATACCTGACCTACAGGTGGTGGAACACTCTGAGAAGAATAAAGTTAGAACTTAACTAGTGTATGAATATAGTAAATAAATAAAATTTGACTAGACAAAATCTTAGGTAAGGTGTAGTGGAATAGCCCATTGCATGGCCTTGGATGGGAACACAGCCAACAAGAAAAGAATGTTTTGCTAAGAGAATTGTTTTGTGACTGAAGGCAGTTGCTGGGCTTTTCTCAGTAAAACATTCTCATGAGATTTTTGTACTTTCCTAGGTTTTCCCTTCAGATAAGGAGAGGAATGTGATGGAATCCATAGAAGCAATAGCAATTAATGCCTTCTGATATTGTGTTGCTACTAAGCTATCTTGCAGGTGCACTCTATGTATCTTTAAGCAAAAGTTACTCTTGATGTTATGCCAATTTCTCAGTAAACAAGCCTTTTGAAGTCTTGTGAATAATTAGGACACTGCAAGAACTCAGGGCCATTTGCCTGAGCAAGCGGTGGTCCTTTGCTAGTCCTTGATGATTTCGTCTGCTAATCTCTCTCTCTGCGCCCCTGACTCACAACAACAGTAAGATAGAGTTATTAATTAGTACTAATCTTTTAGAAGATTGTACCAATATTGTTATTGCTATTCAAGTTATTGTATAACTGTACTTTGAATGACTTACCACCTGATTTATAGCTTATAGATATAAATTAACTGTTACCTAGAAATATGTAACCATAGTGAAACAATGATTAATCAATGTATTCAAAATACCATGTGATTGTAACTTAGTGTGTGTGTATAAAAAGAAAGCTAGACCAGCATTTGGCAGAGATGCCTGGCAGTAAATGCTAACGAGAGAATAAAGAGAAAGAAAAGAATTCGGCTCTCTCACTCGATTCATGTCGACGCCGTCTCTTCCTGTGGGACCCCTGGATTCCCCCCAGGGCTGGACCCCGGCAGGCACCACTCACCTGGTTTCTGATCAGGCTCAGGCCAGGACTTGCGCAGTACGTGGACTGTGGACCCAGGTTGAATGCCATAGAAGTCAAGGGTCTGGTCATCTTTTAATTTCCGGCCACAGTAGATAAGATCTAAAAAAAGAACTGTCCACTTATACTTTGCTTCTTAAAACAACTTAGGTAATTTCTGTCCCTTAGGAACCTTATATTGACTGGAAAAATAGCTGGAGAATGATACATGCTTATAAAGTATTCTTACTTAATAAATACATTTTAAAAAGTTTTTTTGTTTTATTTTTAATGAGAGAGAAGAAAGAGAGAGTGGGACAGACAGACAGGAAGAGAGAGAGATGAGAAGTATCAACTTGTTGCAGTACCTTAGCTGTTCATTGATTGCTTTCTCATACGTGCCTTGACTAGGGGGAGGGGCTCGAGCCAAGCCAGTGACCCCTTGCTCAAGCCAGTGACTTTGGGCTTCAAGCCAGCAACCTTGGGCTCAAGTCAGCAACCATGGGCTCAAGCCAGCAACCATGGGGTCATGTCTATGATCCGATGCTCGAGCCTGCAATCTTGCGCTCAAGCCAGATGAGCCCATGCTCAAGCCGGCAACCTCCAGATTTCGAACCTGGGTCCTCTGCGTCCCAGGCTGACGCTATATCCACTGCGCCACCACCTGGTCAGGCTTTTTTCTTTTTTTTTTTTTTTTTACAGAGACAGAGAGAGAGTCAGAGAGGGGGATAGACAGGGACAGACAGACAGGAACAGAGAGAGTTGAGAAGCAACAATCATCAGTTTTTCTTTGTGACACCTTAGTTGTTCATTGATTGCTTTCTCATATGTGCCTTGACCGTGGGCCTTCAGCATACCGAGTAACCCCTTGCTCGATCCAGCGACCTTGGGGTCTCGAACCTGGGTCCTCCCGCATCCCAGTTCGACGCTCTATCCACTGTGCCATCACCTGGTCAGGCTTTTTTCTTTTTTAAATTAATTAATTTTAGAGAAAGAGGAAGGAAGATGGATTTGTTCCACTTATTTATTCATTCATTGATTGATTCTTGTATGCGCCCTTGTACGCATATGTCCCCAACCAGGGATCAAATCCACAGCCTTGGCATATCAGGACAACACTCTAATCAACTGAGCCACCTAGCCAGGGTCTAATAAATTCATGTTAATAACAATTGTTAGCAAACACAAACTCATAAAATATAGGATCTATATATGAAAAAGCTCTAGAGCTTAACAGTGTGGAGACTGCTCAATTTAAATGAATGGGAAAATACAATAAAAAAAGGATAAACCTAGTGTTTTTATGACTGAAAACACTTACTATTATTTTTTAATGTTTATTTTATTGACCACAGACGGAGAGAAAAGAAGAGGGGAAGTATGAGAGTGAGAGAGACAGACAGACAGGAACACTGATCTGTTCCTGTATGTGCCCTGACTGGGGACCAAATCAGAAACCTCTGCCACTTTGGGATGATGCTCTAACCAACTGAGCTATTTGGCCAGGTCTGGAAACACACTTTTTGCCAGTTGAATCCCTTAGCTATTATAAAGTACTTTCACACTATAATTTGTTATATTTAATTCCTTCTTCCTTCACCTAGAATGCCCTTGCCATCTTCATTTCCTTTCTTTACTATTTTTTTTTTTTTTTGCATTTTTCTTAAGTTGGAAGTGGGGAGGCAGTCAGACAGACTCTCGCATGCGCCTGACCGGGATCCACCTGGCACGCCCACCAGGGGGTGATGCTCTGCCCATCTGGGGCGTCGCTCTGCCGCAATCAGAGCCATTCTAGTGCCTGAGGCAGAGGCCACAGAGCCATCCTCAGCACCCGGGCAAACTTTTGCTCCAATGGAGCCTTGGCTGCTGGAGGGGAAGAGAGAGACAGAGAGGAAGGAGAGGGGGAGGGGTGGAGAAGCAGATGGGCGCTTCTCCTGTGTGCCCTGGCCGGGAATCGAACCCGGGACTTCTGCACGCCAGGCCGACGCTCTGCCACTGAGCTGGTGAGCATTTTTGCTCAAGCCAGATGAGCCCGCGCTCAAGCTGGCAACCTTGGAATCTCGAACCTGGGACCCCGCATCCCAGTCCGACGCTGTATCCACTGCGCTACCGTCTGGTCAGGCCCGAGGTCGCCAGCTTGAGCGTGGGCTCATCTGGTTTGAGCAAGGCTCACCAGCTTAGAACCAAGGTCGCTGGCTCAAGCAAGGGGTTACTCAGTCTGCTGAAGGCCCGTGGTCAAGGCACATATGAGAAAGCAATCAATGAACAACTAAGGTGTCTCAACGAAAAACTAATGATTGGTGCTTCTCATCTCTCTCCGTTCCTGTCTGTCCCTGTCTATATCCTTCTCTCTGACTCTCTCTCTCTGTCTCTGTAAAAAAAAAAAAAAAAAAAAAGATTTTACTTATTGATTTCACCAGGTGGGGAATGAGGGTTGGGCAAGAAGTACTAACTCATAGTTGTTTCACTTTAGTTGTTCGCTGATTGCTTGTCATATCATATGTGCCTTGACCAGGCAAGACCAGGGTTACAAATTAGCAACCTCAGCATTCCAGGTTGACATCTTATCCACTGCACCACCACAGACCAGGCTCCTTTTTTTGTTTGTTTGTTTAAAGATTTTATTTATTGATTTTAGAGAGAGGAGAGAGAGAGAGAGGCATAGGGGAAGAACCAGAGCATCATCTCATAGTTGCTTCTCATATGTACCTTGACCAGGCAAGCCCAGGGTTTCGAACCAGCAACCTCAGCATTCTAGGTTGACACTTTATCCACTGAGCCACCACAGGTCAGAGAAACAAAAATTATTTTATTTATTTTGAGAAAGAGAGAGAGAGAGAGAGAGAGAGAGAGAGAGAGGCAGTCAGGAAGGGAGAGAGATGAGAAGCATCAACTCGTAGTTGTGGTGCTTTAGTTGTTCATTGATTGCTTTCTCATATGTACCTTGACGGGGGTGGGAGGGCTCCAGCTGAACCAATGACCTCTTGCTCAAGCCAGCGACCATGAAATCCTGTTGATGATCCCAAGCTTAAACCTGTGACCCCGCACTTAAGCTGGATAAGCCCTCACTCAAGCTGGGGACCTCAGGGTTTCAAACCTGGGACCTCAGCATCCCAGGTGAATGTTTTACCCACTGTGCCACCACTGGTCAGGCCAAACAAAAATCCTTTTAATCATTCCTCAGGACCAACCTCCAAATGCCATATACTAGAGTGCTTTCCCTGAGTAGCTCCTCCTTCCATATCCCACAATGTCATAGTTAAGGAACATTGTGAAAGTAGTTCGGTGTCATATACAACTGAAATGGCAAGCAACAGTTTTATTATTTGATCTGCAACTCTTTTTACCCAACACTTACTTCCCTGAAGTGCTAACATTACGAGGCAAGAAATCCCAAATTATTAATTTATGCTTGTAATTCCAGAGTACCCTCTCCCAAAAAGACATCAGAGCAGCACCCCATCTCTAGTTCACAGAGACTCACCAATCAGCTCAGGGTCTGGAACCGATTCCTGGAGTTTGCCAGCAATGAGCTGCTTCAGAAACAAAATACTATAGCCCCCCAGCGGGTATTCTCCCAGCTCAGTCTCTGGCAATCGGAGTATAGACTTTGGGGCCAGGGGCTGGTCAGCCAATTTCACCGCCAGGTGCCAATCTGAGAGAGACATCCTCTCTCTTTCACGTTCTCTCTTTCTCCCTGTAAAGGAAAGGAACCCTTAGCTGTTAGAGGACAGACCACCACCCTGCTCCACCCAGACCCCACCAAGAGGGCGAATGAGAGATAACTCAGTGTGACACCACAGGAAAAGCACAGGGTGCAGGATCAAGCCAGAATTAGAATCTGGAGTCCTCTCTTTGCTCATTCTACGATGGACTGCCAGGAACTTTAGCTCTTTACGCCTCGATTCCCAGTCTTTGAAGTAGACATAGAAACGCCAGCCCACTTTACAGGAACACGGTGGTGAGGTTCAAATGAGATCATCCAACCCTCTCCATTATACATACTCTTCATTTCTGATTTTCTTCACCCCTCTTGCTTGAACTATCACAAGGGCTTTATAACATGCTCCTTGACTCTTGCCTCTTCCTATCCAACATCCATGCTGCCACCTGACTCATTGAGAAACAGATCTAATCAAGTTATGGCTCTGCTTAGAATGCCAATGACTTTAAACCACCTCTGTAAATAAGTCTAAACTCCCCAGCCTGGCTTACAGAAACACTCACACTGTTCCCTTTGCCAGCCTTCCTGCCAGCAGAACCCTGTCCCACCCTCCTCAACACTTAACCTCACTAAACCTCCATTCAGAACTTCACACCTCTGCTCATCTGCTGATGCTGCTTGCCATTACTCTCCTCCCTGGCCTCTTAGCAAAACTTAGCAAACTCCTACCAAGACCAACCCAAATACCACTTCCTCTGTTGTTGTGGACCGTAAATGGCAAAAAGCCATTGTAGATTCAAGGCTTAGCAAAAGGCTAAGTTCTCCCCTCTCCATCTCCATATTTGGCTTTGATGCTGAGTGTTTGCACCCACTCCACTTGCTTCCTTGGGTTGCTGGAAGCAATATATATGCCCTTCCTCTGACTCTTTGAGCTGATTTTAAGGTGACTGTTTCTGTATAAAGTTGTCCATTGATTATTAAGCCTGCTATTCCTAAGCTGGATCCGTCAGTAAAGATTGTAGGTACTTCAGGAATGGGCTCATTAACAATTGTCTTAGGAAATATAAAGGTAGTAATTAATGAAAATTGAACTATTTTATCAGCTGGGTAGTGAGAATCAATTTGGCCTGTAAAATTTGCAAAAGCGATTTGCCATTAATGGAAGATTCCCAGAGCCATTGTTGTTGTTCCTTTTTCAAAGTCTGTGGCTCAAAACCTATAAGCTGTAAGAGTCGCCAATGCCCCTTGATAATCAAGGAGGCAACAAGATAAAAATATGGAGATAAAACTTTCTTAGGAGTAACAGCTAAATGAATCCATTCATTAGGACCTGAAGCTTGCCACAATACGAATTGGGAGGTGGAGTGTAACTTGAGGGACATATTAGTAAGGCAATTGATTCCTCAGGACTTATGTGTTTTAGTTGTGCTTGCTGCAAGGCCTTTTCTACAAGCTTTAAAGCTTGTTGTCCCGCAGATGTAAGTAGCCAAGGAGAAGCTGGTTCAGCTGAGCCTCTAAAAATATCAAAAAGTGGCTTCAGTTTTCCAGTAGTTAATTTCAAGGAAGGTCTAAGTCAATTAATGTCTCCTAACAGTTTCTGGAAATCGTTTAAAGTTCGCAAATGATCTGTCCTGATTTCCATTTTCTGTGGGCAAATTTGTTGTCCCTCAATAATTTGTCCTAAATAAGAAAAAGGTAAAGATTGCTGTACCTTTTCAGGAGCTATATAAAGTCCTGATTCTTTCAAAGAATATTCTAGTTGTTGCAAAATGGTCAACATAGTGTCTTTATCTGGATGAGCAATAAGAATATTACCTATATAGTGAATTACGTATGCCTTAGGGTGCTGCCTTCATACTGGAGAGATGGCTTGAGCAACATATTTTTGGCACAAGGTAGGACTATTTGCCATACCTTGAGGCAAAATTCTCCACTGGTATCGCTCCATTGGAGCCTGGAAATTAAGTGAAGGAACACTGAATGCAAAACGCTTGCAATCATGAGGGCTTACAGGAATAGTAAAAAAAAGCAATCCTTCAAGTCAACAACTACAAGGTGATAATGCCACGGAATGGCAGTAGGAGAAGGAAGTCCTAGCTGGAGAGAACTCATAATTTCCATAGTCTTATTTATTGCTCTCAAATCTTGTAATAGCCTCCAGTTTCCTGATTTCTTTTTAATGACAAATATAGGCGTATTCCATGGACTATTAGATGGTTCAATGTGCCCAAGCTGTACCAATTGAGCAGCTGCCTTAAGTTTCTCCTGAGAAAGGAACCATTGGTCTACCCATACAGGATTATCTGATTTCCAAGTAATTGGGTCTGCACAATGCATTATTGGGGTAGCAGGAGCTACCAAGGCCCCTATGCTAAATTTTGAAATCCTAATCCACGCCTTCTGGTATTGGGTGCCACTTCTATGGGGGTGAGAATTCCTCGTTGTTCTTTCCCTAGTCCCTTAGTGGGCAAAAATCCCCAATCAAGCATCTGAGTACTGACTAAACCATTAGGATTGACAAGCAACGCCCCCATATTTTTCAAAACATCTCTACCCCACAAATTAACTGGCAATCCAGGGAGCACATAAGGCTGAAAAAATCCAGAATGACCTTCTTTATCTTCCAATTGTAAAAAACTAGAACTTTGTTGAGGGGATTTAATCTGCCCTACACCTTGTAATTCTGTGGCTGCTGCATGAGTGGGCCAGGAAGGAGGCCAATGTAGCTTAGCAATAACAGATACATCAGCTCCAGTATTTAAAAGCCCTTTAAATTTTACACCCTTGTATTGTTAGTTCCATTTCAGGGCGTTCCTGACCTAATTTTTGAATCCAATAGGCAGTATCAGTGGAGCCAAATCTTTGGTTCTCTCGGGGTCCCTTTAGCAGGGTTTGGCCTTATCTTAAAAGAGGTAAAAGGATTAATTGAGCAATTTTCATGTCAGGGGAGATAGTGACTATATTCCTCAAAGTGTGAGCCATTACTTTAATTTCCCCTGTATAATCAGAGTCTATTACTCCAGGAAGAACAAAGAATTCCCTCATAGCTAAACTACTTCTGCCTAACAAGATTCCTACTGTGTTGCTGGGAAGTGGCCCAAAAATTCCAGTGGGTATGGCTTGAGGTCCCATCTTTGGAGTTAATACGAATTGGGAGGTGGGACTGAGGTCCAGTCCTGCACTGCCTGTTGTTGCCCAGGATAGTTGGGCAATGTTTGGCCTGCTGGAATCTGAATTTGCTGAGGAAACATTGACATCGCCCCTATTGTTTGATGGGTCTGGGGAGGGCCCCATTGTCCATTTACCTGCCATATGCCTGGCAGTATCCAAGTGCCCCATAGCCCCAGTTCGCTTTATTATATAGTCATATGCAAATCAAGAACCCTGATACAAAGTTGCACATCCAAGACTAAGACAGAAACTCTACCAAGGCATCAAGTAGGATGCATTAGTGAAATCTACCAACATCCTAAAACAAAGAGTCAGAGGAAGGGCATGTATATTGCTTCCAGCAACCCAAGGAAGCAAGTGGAGTGGGTGCAAACACTCAGCATCAAAGCCAAATATGGGCCCTGGCCGGTTTGCTCAGTGGTAGAGAGTCGGCCTGGCATACCGGAGTCCCGGGTTCGATTCCCGGCCAGGGTACACAGGAGAGGCGCCCATCTACTTCTCCACCCCTCCCCCTCTCCTTCCTCTCCCTTTCTCTCTTCCCCTCCCGCAGCCGAGGCTCCATTGAAGCAAAAGATGGCCCAGGCGCTGGGGATGGCTCCATGGCCTCTGCCCCAGGCTCTAGAGTGGCTCTGGTCGCAACAGAGTGATTCCCCCGGATGGGCAGAGCATCGTCCCCTGGTGGGCATGCCGGGTGGATCCTGGTCGGGTGCATGCAGGAGTCTGTCTGACTGCCTCCCTGTTTCCAGCTTCAGAAAAATACACACACACACAAAAGCCAAATATGGAGATGGATGGGGGGAGAACTTAGCCTTTTGCTAAGCCTCGAATCTACAATGGCTTTTTGCCATTTATGGTCCACAACACTCTGTCCCTCTTCCTTTCTTCTGTTGTCCCCACATTCCTCCAAGGCAAAGAATTGCGAATATCTAATTCCCAATCTCACTTCCTACACAGACACACACAAACACACACCCATTCTTGCAAGCCCTTGAACTATAATTTTATTTATTTATTTATTTATTTTTTCTTTACTGTCCCAGCGCCTAGCCCATATGGGTGCCTAAAAACTTGAATCAGAAAGTCTGAATTTGGGAGCGCTCTTGTAAGACAAGAAGAGTCCTTGTTATAACCACGAGTGCTTCCAAAGAGGCCTCTAGGAAGGAGGTGGAGAGAGGACTGTGTGGTTGACAGGCTGCTCAACAGGCCGCACGCCATCCTCGAGGTACCTCCCATCTCCAGGCTCAGGATTGGGGAGGGAACAGGTCTTTTTACAAATCCTATCTCATTTAATCTCACAACCGTTCCCTGAGGCAGGCATTATCACCCACATGTTACAGACCTGGCAACCGGGACCCAGAGACCCAGAAAGGCGAAGACGCTGGCTCAAGGTCACAGACAGCTAGGAGTGGGGAGGACACGATCTCTTTGGCGAAGACCCTCACCGCTCCCACAGGATCGGCTAACTTGTCCAGACCCGTCGAGCCCACGCGGCCCGGGCCCGGCACCCTCACTCGTCCCGCGGAAAGAACCCGGTCACGGTGCCTCGGCTGTAAACACTCACTCCGCTCCTCTCGCCGGAAACCGGAAGCTCCGCGCTAAATTCTGGGAGTTGTAGTACCCCCCCCCCCACCTTGACTGCCCCGCCCCTTATACTTTGCGGGCCAGAAAGTAGCGCTAGTTCAAACTTCCGGTCCGGGGAGGGCGTGGCTTCTGAGTCATTTGAAATCTCGCGAGCGAGAGCTTTCACTGCGGGGTGGTATTTCCTGTCAAGAGTTCTACGGCGTGCGTCGCGGGGAGAGGCCTGGTGACTGCAGCGACGCCGCGAGAGGCAGGTGGAGTCAGCTTGTCGCGCCGATTGTGAAAACGCCGCAGGTGGGCACGCGGGCCGCGGATGCTGGGCCAGACCCTGGACCCCAGTCCGGTCCCGTTCCGTCCCGTCCCGACCCGACCCTCTGCCTATAAGGGCCCTTTCCGCGGCGGCTTCTTTATACGCCCGCCCGGCGGGTCTTTGCCGTCCCTGCAGTGAAGGCGGATGCCCTCGGCGAAGGCGGCCTCTCTGTCGTCCTCTGCTTCCACTTCTCGCGGCGACCCACCTGAGGGACCGGCCCCGAAAACCGGTTCCCGAAGGGGAGGGACCGCGTCCGGCTTCGGGCCTCCACGGGAACCCCCCCACCCCGCAGAGAAACCGCACGTGTCTGCTTCCCGGTTAGAACCGGGTGAAATCAGCGTGGAAGGTAGGCTCCGCGACAGTGTCCAAGGGCGGCTACTTCTAAGTAAAGTCTATTCGGGGAAATAATTTTTTAAAAAGCGAACATGAGAAAATAATGAGGTAGCTCGTTGCAGCTAAAGGCCAACCGCGCGTGCCCAAGTGCGGAAGCATGATTCGGGGACACCCAGCATCCCACCCGGGACTGAGGGCTGAGGAGGGCAGACAGCCGCCCCCTCCTGTTCTGCTCTGTGTCGGGGCCTCGGGCTCAAGTCCAGGTTCCTCGTGGCACCTCAGAGGACCTCCTCCCCAGCCCCGTCGGCTCCCTCCTCCCCCATCTGCTGAGGAGCTTGCACCTGAACCACAGTTGAGAGTCCTGTTAGGTCGTGTTCCATGTCGTGTCTCCACCGCTTGCAGAAGAATGGAGGAACCCTTCTTTCTTGTGTTTTCTTCCGAGTGTGTCTGAAATGCCAGGCGCTCCTGAATGTCTTGTATCCACGGTTTCACTGAGGTCTCTGCAGGGGAATGGACGATGGTTGTCTTGTATTCCACTTTATCTTAGGCAGTTGACCTTGGCCTGGCGCATAGTAGGTGAGCAGTAAGTAGGTGTTGAATAAATAATTGCGGCCAAAGCTATCTACCTAATGAGGCTCTTGCTCCCAGGAGACGGGGTCCACCCAAATTCTGAATTATTACAATGTCCAGAAACAGTGTAATGATAAATTACTAAAAAAGCAAACAAATGAAGGAATGATCCCATGTCAAGTACAGCTAGTGCTTGACTTACGACCATGTTTGGTTCCGACAGACCAGTCGTAACATGATTTGGTTGTAAGTTGAGTAGGCTATATATACAGTACTGTGAAATGATGTTATAAAAATCTTTAAGTCATATTTTATTATAATTTTTTTCATTGTTATATATCATAATTTTCATTGTTCATTTTATGCCATTTGTATCATCTCTACACCATTTTGTTTCTTATTTTTACATTCGTCAGGTTTAAGTAAAACACTGCATTACCAGTACAACTGGTTTAATATTTGCAAAGACAGTTTCCTCTTGGTAGACATCTTGGGAGGGGTTTGATGAAAAATATCCAAGACACAAAACACAAATTGCTGTACCGAGTCTGGGATGGTGCAGGCGGAGATGGTAGTGCTGCCGGAAGCTGGTCTGCACTGTCGTATGCCCAGCTGGGCAACGCTTGCGCTGCCAGACGCAGAGCAGATGTGGCTGGCGATTATGGTCGTAAAGTCGAATGGTCGTAAGTTGCATAGATTATAAGTCGATCAATATTTGTATGTTCTTTGAGAACCAGTTTACCAAGTAAGTGTTGTCCTCAGAAGCAAAGGTCAGATTCTGGAGAAAACTAGAAGCTGACAGGCAAGACCAAGGTGGAGGGCCAGAGGAGTGGTATGAAGAAAAGTGTCCGGGCCCTGTCCTTCAGCCAGCCCACGTTTGGAGACATTGATACTCATTAATTGTCTATGAGACAGTGGTGGACAATTATTCATTAAACCATCAGGCTGCTCAGTAACTATTGGAAAACATGATAAAAATGAACATTTGCATTTTTTAAAATAACTATGGTTTACAAAATTACTGTGTGGATATCTGAGTCTAACAAGAGAGCAAATGAAAATCATCATCTGTAAAGACTCCTGCTCCAAACAAATGTATAAAATAATGAATTTATTAAAAATCATATAGCTGTGGCCCCAGGAGAAATGGGAAATGAAGCAGTAACTGGAAACCAGGCAGTGAATTTAAAAGCTAATGGCTAAGGTGCTGCAATGAAGAATTGATGCTTCTCAACTCTGTCCCTGTCTGTCCCCCTCTCTGTCTCTCCCTCTCTCTCTCTGCCACAAAAAAGAAAAAAAGCTAATGGCAAATTTCCAGAGAGATTAGGGGTTCCAAAAACCTTGATGTACTTTTGTTTTAATATCAAATCATTAGTCCCCTCAGAAATTGAAACTGACATCACAGCATGAAGTTGAAACATTTACAAGATTTGCTGACCACAGCAAACATGGATCAGCACCAAGAGAACACAGAAAAGTTCTCTCTGCTTGGCTCTGAAGACAGGGTTGTGAAAGGGAAGTTGATATGGGAAAGAATAGTCTTCTCCAAGAATCTGAAGCCCCAGGTTTGTGCAAGTGTGTGGTCAAACTTTGCCAGAAACATCCAAAGTTGGTCCTGAATTTTGCATTTTAACATATGGTAACAAATTGTTGGAGACTGCAAGCCGACAGGGTCCTTGCGATTTAGATTTTGGGGAGACAGAGGTGTGGGGAACTGACAGTAGGCTGACAGGCTGCCCAACCCCCCACCTCACTTGCTTGGTTAAGTTGCTAAAGACTAAGTTTTTCCCCACATGTTAGCTGTGATGCTGGAGTGTTTCTACTCATCCCATCCCCCAAGTCCTTTGGAAAGACTGGAGGTAGTTTTCTTTTTATCCTTTGTTTTGTGAAGTTAAGATGTTATGCAGGGTGGAGGGTTTTCTGCACTTGGGAAAATTCTTGGGTTGCCTTGGAAATGTGAATTTGTTTTAAAGATCTCTTTGATTTGCTAATGATTTTACTCTGCCCTATAAATAAAACAATTTGTGGGTGGAGACTCTTGCAAGCTAAAGACAATGCAGAGGCCTTCCGATCCCATCCTCTTTCTCTTTGAGTTTATTTCTTCATTCTGCACCGTTCTCACTCAGGACCTGGACAATTACTAGTCGTGCTGGTCCACGGCGACAAATATATGATGTCTGATGAATAGATGCAGAAACAGACATTCTAAGTGACTAAAGATTCAGTGACAAGAGAAAATGTATGCTTGTGAGGATTTTGCATGAGTGAGCATAATTAGGTAAGCTTTGTGCAATGGTGGTATCTTAGCCAATGAGGTTTATTTGAGGCACTAGTATTGCTAGTTAATAAGAGCAAAGGCAAATGACATATCATTTCAGTGTATAAATATAAACTTTGAATTCAATTTATTCTTTTAGAGAAAGCAACAAAACCCAGATCTTTATGAATGAAAGAATGTAAAGACTAAAGACATTAAAATAAGTTAGGATGTTCAAAGTGTCTTCATTAAGTATTAACTCTAGTTTTTAAGTCAACTTTATTTAGAAATAATTTGCATACTATAAAATGTACACTTTAAAAATTGGTCTTGGGGGCCCTGGCCAGTTGGCTCAGTGGTAGAGTGTCGGCCTGGCGTGCAGGAGTCTGGGGTTTGATTCCCGCCAGGGCACACAGGAGAAGCGCCCATCTGCTTCTCCACCCCTCCCCCTCTCCTTCCTCTCTGTCTCTCTCTTCCCCTCCTGCAGCCAAGGCTCCATTGGAGCAAAGTTGGCCCGGGCGCTGAAGATGGCTCTGTGGCCTCAGCCTCATGCGCTAGAATGGCTCTGGTTGCAACAGAGCCGCGCCCCAGGTGGGCGGAGCATTGCCCCCCTGGTGGGCATGCCGAGTGGATCCCGGTCGGGCGCATGCGGGAGTCTGTCTGACTGCCTCCCCATTTCCAGCTTCAGAAAAAAATACAAAAAAAAAAAATTGGTCTTGGGGCCCTTTGTAAATTAAAGCAAATATAAATCCTCTTTGGAGCAACACATCAAAACACATGTCATCCAACAGGAAAGAAGAAAACTAAGTGAAGGTTTCACACAAGAAATTTACAAATGGCCCTGGCCGGTTGGCTCAGCGGTAGAGCGTCGGCCTAGCGTGCGGAGGACCCGGGTTCGATTCCCGGCCAGGGCACACAGGAGAAGCGCCCATTTGCTTCTCCACCCCTCCGCCGCGCTTTCCTCTCTGTCTCTCTCTTCCCCTCCCGCAGCCAAGGCTCCATTGGAGCAAAGATGGCCCGGGCGCTGGGGATGGCTCTGTGGCCTCTGCCTCAGGCGCTAGAGTGGCTCTGGTCGCAACATGGCGACGCCCAGGATGGGCAGAGCGTAGCCCCTGGTGGGCGTGCCGGGTGGATCCCGGTCGGGTGCATGCGGGAGTCTGTCTGACTGTCTCTCCCTGTTTCCAGCTTCAGAAAAATGAAAGAAAAAAAAAAAAAAGAAATTTACAAATGTTTATGAGAATGTATCGTAAGAAAGATCAGAAGAACAAATCAATCACAATTCACAAATGTCAGACATAAGGAAGTCAATTTAAAAAGAGAAATAAAATGAGGTTGCTGGTTCAAAACCCTGGCTTGCCTGGTCAAGGCACATATGGGAGTTGATGCTTCCTGCTCCTCCCCCTTCTCTCTCTCTCTCTCTCTCCCCCCCCCTCCTCTCTAAAATAAAAAAAAAAAAAAATAAATAGAGAAATAAAATAATCATGATAAAATTAACAAGGACACCAAAAAGATATCAAGCCTTTAAGAAAGAATAAGGTGCCCATCCCCTACTCCCACAGAGTTCCAGAGTGAATCCCAAGCTGTGCAACTAAGTGAAGGGGGGCAGGTCAAGCCAAGGAAGTCAAGGACCAGCACGGTGCTCCTATGTGCCCACCCCTCATCTCTTGGCACCAAGGCAGCTTGAGCCCAAGGCATTTATTTGTGCCAGCCACCTCCTAGACTCTGGCCCAACATTATGCTAAAGCCCAGTAGGATGAAATAGCCTAGTGTCTATGCCTCCCCCCATGCAGAGCCTGAGGAAGCTGAAACGCAAGCCATTCTGCTGAGCA
This sequence comes from Saccopteryx leptura, assembly GCF_036850995.1. Lineage (NCBI taxonomy): Eukaryota > Metazoa > Chordata > Mammalia > Chiroptera > Emballonuridae > Saccopteryx > Saccopteryx leptura. Next base: position 128,102,189 of record NC_089508.1, read on the forward strand.
TCTTCTCCCAGGAGTACATATTAAAAGAATACATGCCAAAGATTGTACTTCAAAAGGAATTCAGAGTTGTTACCAGGGCTGACCCGTGGTGGTGCAGTGGATAGAGCATTGACCTGGAATACTAAGGTCACCGATTTGAAAGCCTGGCATTATGGGGACAAGGCAGAGACTAGAAACAATCAATGAAAAACTAAAGGGAAGCAACTACAATCTCTCCCTCCTTCTCTCTCTAAAAATCTATAAATAAAATCTTTAAAACAGTTATTACCAGAGGTACCCGAATGGCATAGGGAAAAATGAAGCTGCCTGAGTGCTCCTGGAGCTGACCAGTGAGGTGGACTACACACCCTCATTAATGGTTCAGATTATACTGGCTAGGTTTCTACAGGAACATAAGGAAACTCCACCCTCCAAGTCTCTTATAAATAGTATGCGAATAGAAGACCCTTCTCAGATTCTACCTGGAGTTCTAGCAAATCAGGTCTATCAGCGCATGAATAACTGCTATTATGGACCACTGGTGGACTGTCTTAAATATGCCACAGGTCATGAGCATGAAGTCCTGCAAAGACACTTGCTTCTAGAGAAAAGACTGTCCTTTCTAGATGAAGATCAGCTCCACACAAAGGGTTATGACTGGTACTTGGTTTTACAAGTACCAGTTGCTGTAGAAGGGCACATAATTCACTGGATTGAAAGCAAAGCCTCATTTGTTGATAAATGTAGCCACCACGCCTACCTGTATGACCAGTTCTGGAGCTACTGGAATAGATTTGGGCTTGGCCTGATCATCTATTGGTACCAATTTATCCAGGAGCTGGACTCTAACCAGAAGAGGGGCATCCTGCTCAGCTTGTGTCATAGCATAGCTTGACCCTGATGGTCCTGGAAGAGAAGCTGGGAAGGAAAAGTGAATCTGCAAGCAATTTTACTTTCCTGAAGCGGCAACTCCTGGCAATATATGCCCTGAATTCCAGCTGAACTCTTGCTGCCCTTGGTCACACCACTTTGTTTTTAGACAAATGCATCAAGAGTTTCTGTTTTCTTTCATCCCTTGCTAATAAGAACATCCAAAAACTACAGACACAACACACTCATTATCAGTATTTCTGTCTCTGTCAAACAGTTTATAAATATAGTCAAAATCTTCCTTCCAGATGGTTTCTCCTTGAATACTAAAGAAAAATGTGGAGACTGAAAGGTGTGATTTTTCAATTCTCCCAGTTACTGAATCGCCTTTTTATTTTCTTCCCTAGGACTCCACTTATTCTCTCTTCCTCTCCCTTTTTCTTCATGTACATTCAGATACCTAGTGTTGTATTACCACCATTTAATTATCTAGCACAATCCTAGCAAAGCTGAAGACATAAAGTCTGAAACTAAATGTTCGCCTTCATCTGTAGGGCTCCAGGAGATCTCGAGGGTAGCCTGTGCCACATGCTTGTGTTACAGGAAACAAAGGAAACAACTCTCAGAGGACAAAGACGCCCAGACAAGTGCTGGAGGAAGGGGAGTTTACTAGCTGATGGAGCAGCATGACTCAAAAAAGGCAACAATGCCTGACCTGGTGGTGGCGCAGTGGATAGAGCGTCGGACTGGGATGCGGAAGGACCCAGGTTCGAGACCCCGAGGTCACCAGCTTGAGTGCGGGCTCATCTGGTTTGAGCGAGGCTCACCAGCTTGGACCCAAGGTCGCTGGCTCCAGCAAGGGGTTGCTCAGCCTGCTGAAGGCCCGCGGTCAAGGCACATGTGAGAAAGCAATCAATGAACAACTAAGGTGTTGCAAAGCGCGATGAAAAACTAATAATTGATGCTTCTCATCTCTCTCTGTTCCTGTCTGTCTGTCCCTGTCTATCCCTCTCTCTGACTCTCTCTCTGTCTCTGTAAAAAATAAATAAATAATTAAAAAACCAAAAACAAACAAACAAAAAAAAATTTAAAAAAAGGCAACAAAACACGAGCTCCTGGAAGTTAGTTTTTCTGAGTCTTATATACCTTTACAGCTTTGGCTGTCATGTGAAATGTGCCTGATTTCTTTGTCTGTAGGCCTACATGACTTTTGTCTCCAGGAGGAGAGGGGGTATGAGAAAAGATTCGAACCATTTGTCCTTGACTGTTCACATATCCCATTCTTGCCTGTGTTGCAGGTTATTTCAGGGAGCTGTTAAAGGGCTGCACAGCTAGGGTTTGTTACTTTTCAAACTTAGTCATCCCTTCCTCCCTCACTTGATTTGTCCAGGCTTTAGTTTCCTGACTTCCATGGTTTTAAGGCAAACTGGAAAATATACTTGAGAATTTCCTCTTTTTATAATACTTGAACACCAAACATTTTTTACTTATCTCATTTGAAAGTTTAGTTACATTGTATCTAGAAGCCATACTCCTTCATTGGATTGGGGGCTGAGGGAGAAAAAGCTGACAAGGGTTCGTTTTAAAACATGGCTGTCTTAAAAATATGAATAAAAATGTAAGTTCTTACAAGATGAAGAGAAAGAATAAGACAAAAACCACAATAAGATACCACCACACACCTGTTAGACTGGCCATTATCAAAGAGTAGAAATAACAAGTGTCGGCAAGGACATGGAGAAAAGGGAACCTTTGTGCACTGTTCATGAGATTATAAATTGGTGCAGCCACTATGAAACAAAATATGGAGGTTTCCTCAAAAAAAATTTTAACTGCCATATAATACATCACTAATTCAAAAAGATCTGTCACTAATAGATGACAATTGTTAACTTTTTATGTTTCTAATAATATAATTTTATTAAATTAAGTAAATACATGTATTCAAAATTTAGATTATATTCCACGTGTGTTTGATAATCTGAATATTCCTCTTGAGTATTTCCTCATACACTCAAATTGTCTTTGTCTACCTGATATTTTTACATTTTATTTTCAAATAATTTCAAGTTTACAGTAAAGTTGCAAATATAATACAAAAATAAACCCCTCATAATCTTCACCCAAAGTCCCCAGTTATTAACATTTTACATTTACTTTATTATTCTTGCTCACATATACATATCACTACATACTATCTAATACACATACTATTCTCCTACCACCATTTCTGAGCCACTTGAAAGCCAGTTGCAGATACGATGTTACATTGCTCTAAAATATATCAGTAGGTATTTCCTCAAAACAAGGACCCACTCTCCTATAAAGCCATAGTACAACCCCTCAGAATTAAGAAGTTAATGTTAATACAGTAGTATCAGTGGTGGGATTCAGCCACTTTGCACCAGTTTCAGCAGAAGCAATACCTAATTTTTTGTTGAGTTTGGCGAACTGGTTGTTAAAATAACACTTGGTTTTTTGTTGTTTGTTTTTTCTTAAGTGAAAAGCGTGAAGGCAGAGACAGACTCCTGCATGCACTCCGACCGGGATCCACCCAGAAAGCTCCCTGTGGGGCAATGCCCTGCCCATCTAGGGCCGTTGCTCCATTGCTCAGCAACCGAGCTATTTTAGCACCAGAGGAGAGGCTGCTACGAACCAGCGTGACTCATAAATTGTGCAGGTCTTGAGTGGGAATGGTGCGAGATTAGGAAGTAAACACAGAGAGAAAAAGGTTGGGATCAGGAGGCCTCCTGTAGGCTGATGGCATATAAGAAGCCTCTTAAGAGTGCACCCCCCACCACCACTATGCAACAGCCAAGGTTGTGGGGAAGAGCATAGTCTTAAACTAAGCCCTAGGCTGTAAGGACTTTATCAGCTTAGCCTGTCTCCCACAGAGGCCATGGAGCTATCCTCAGTGCCCAATGCCTAGTGCCAACTTGTTCTGTCTGAGCCATGGCTGTGGGAGGAGAAGAAAGATAGAAGAGAAAGGGGGAAGGATGGAGAAGCAGATGGTCGCTTCTGCTGTGTTCCCTAACTGGGAATTGAACCCAGGGTATCCACACGCCAGGCCAATGCTCTACCACTGAGCCAAACAGCCAGGGCCAAAATAACACTTGTATTTAGGGTTCTCTCTAAGGTGGGCACCTGGGCAGCTGCCCAATGTGGAAATCACAAGTAGAGGTCCCTTACTCTTTGAATGTTCATCTGTGCAACAGTGTATTCTAAGCATCCTGTAGTAATGTTCATTCCATCCATAGGTGAAAAAAGTTGCAAATGAGAACATCAATCAAAAAGCAATATGGCCTGATCAGGTGGTGCAGGGGATAGAGCATCGGACTGGGATGCAGAGGACCCAAGTTCGAGACTCCAAGGTCACCAGCTTGAGCGTGGGCTCATCTGGTTTGAGCAAAGCTCACCAGCTTGGACCCAAGGTCGCTGGCTTGAGCAAGGGGTTACTCGGTCTGCTGAAGGCCCACAGTCAAGGCACATATGAGAAAGCAATCAATGAACTACTAAGGTGTCGCAACGAAAAACTGATGATTGATGCTTCTCATCTCTCTCCATTCCTGTCTGTCCCTATCTATCCCTATCTATCCAGAGGGATCTGACTTTCTCTCTGTCTCTGTATAAAAATTTTTTTTAAAAAGCAATATATAAGTATTTTAAATAACAGTTTTATTGTTTTTGTCAGGTATTTAATATTTTTTCATTAATATTTTAAAACTTTATAACAATCTAGTTTTGTGTACCTCTTATTGTTCTTATTTAAGTATTAAATGCATGAAATAATAAACTGCCTTTGAATATGTCAGTTTTTTTATATGTAAAGCAGTCATTAGGGCAGAGAACCAGTTAAATTATTTTACTTCCACAACTAAGTAGTAGCATGTAATCCACTGATGTACAGTCATCCCTCGCTATATCATGGTTCACTTTTTGCAGCCTCATTGTATTGCAGATTTTAAAATTGTATATGTCTAATTTTATATTGTGGATTTTTGCTATATCGTGAAATTTCGGGGTGTATAGGTATTTTTGTATATTTGTTATTTTAGTTATTTTTGCGGTAGAATAAGCAAAGTATGGGAAAGGTTAATGACAGTGTGGGAAAGGCATATACAAGTGTGGGGAGGGTTTATAAAGCCTTAAAATATATATAAATAATAAAATAAATATAAGGTCGCTACTTCGCGAATTTTCACCTATTGCAGAGGGTTCTGGAACCTAACCCCCACGATAGATGAGGGACCACTGTAATTCAGATTTTGTCAACTGTCCCAGGTAGGTGGAGGCTGATTATCTCACTGCTATATTCACATTATGTAGGAGATTTTCAGTCTGTTATATCAGTCACTAATCCAAGCAGCCTTGGTTCCTTTTAGTGGGGAATTGTATTTAGAATCCAAGTCTGAATGCCAGGTGCGCTTTCTGCCACCATTATTTCCAGTCCTTCAGTGCATGGACCTGGGAAGCATATGAACGTTTACATTCAAAAACCCATTTTTATACACACACACACACACACACACACACACACACACACACACACACACACACACACATATATGTATGTGTATCACCAAGACTTCAAATTTCAATTCAACACCATGTATTTTTTCTAGCTTTACCCCTCCTCTGTAATTTTACCTTCTCTAAAATAGCTTCTAAAAATAAAAATAAAATACAATAAAACAAAATGGCTTCTGTTTTCCATAATAAGTTTATTTGCTCAAGTTGAAATTCATGTCATCATCACAGAGGAGCCTCTTCAACTTAGGACTGAGTCCTTTTATTAGTGTCCTTGCCTTCTGGCTCATATTGTCCATTTCCTGCCCCAGACAGAAGAAATGAGCCATTTCTTCAAGAAGTTAATGTGGATTTTAGTGGGAAATTATATTTCAAGACCAAAATCTGGGCACTAAAGATGTTTACTGTCATTCCTAAACTGCTTTAGTATACAGAGCTAGAGAGAAATCTAAACCTATATTCATAGATCGCTTCTCGGCCTTTTGGCTAAGATCATGTGTAAACCTATATCCATAGAGATAATTTATTCTGCTACTTCACATTCAAGACCACAGGAGTATATGTAACTTTTCTATTTACATGGTTATTTCCTTTTACACTGAGAATTCTACTTCTGAACATACAGGATGAGAGCATCCGCCTGGCATGTGGAAGTCCTGGGTTCGATTCCCAGTCAGGGCACACAGGAGAAGTGCCCGTCTGCTTCTCCACCCTTCCTCCTCTCCTTCCTCTCCCTTTCTCTCTTCCCCTCCTGCAGCCGAGGCTCCATGGGAGCAAAGTTGGCCCCGGGAGCTGCAGACTGCTCCATGGCCTCTTCCTCAGGAGCTAGAATGGCTTTGTCCACAACAGAGCAGTGCCTCAGATGGGCAGAACATTGCCCTCTGGTGGTCATGCCGGGTGGATTTCCCTTGGGCACATGCAGGAGTCTGTCTGCCTCCCCAATTCTAACTTCAGAAAAATACAAAAAATAATAATAATAAGAACATACAGGATGACAATTTGAATATTCCATAATACTCACTTTATCCCTCATTACATGCACAACAAACTCCAGAGTGATACTAGTACTATCATCAATTCAACTGTTGAGAATTTTAAAAAATTTCTATATACTCTTAATTCTACCCACCCTACCCTCCATTTTAACAGATGTATTACATATCATCTGAACCTATACCCATTAAATACTTTACCTTCTTCCTTTTAACCCTTTTAATTCTCTAAAGAATTCTATGTTTAGTGCTCACCACTAATTTTTTACAATTGAAACCAGTTCTCTAGTAGATTTAGGGATAGAATCTTTCCTATATAATTTTATTTATTTATTTACTTATTTATTTATTAGATTTTTTCCAAAGTTAGAAGCAGGGAGGCAGTCAGACAGACTTCCATATACGCCGGGATCCACCCGGCATGCCCACCCGGGGGCGATCTGCCCATCTGGGGCACTGCTCTATTGTGGCTGGAGCCATCCTCAGCACCCTGGCAAACTTGACTCCAGTGGAGCCTTGGCTGCGAGAGGGGAAGAGAGAGAGAGAAAGGAGAGGGGGAAGGGTAAAGAAGTTGATGGGTGCTTCTGTGTGCCCTGACCAGGAATCGATCTCAGGATTTCCACACGCCGGGCTGATGCTCTACTGCTAAGGCAACTGGCCAGGGCCTATAATTTTTTATTAATAGCAGTTTGACTGCAGTCTTTATACTTGAAAATCAGTTTTCTAAATATAAAATTCTTGGCTCAGATTGTCTTTCCTTGAATTTTTTTAAATTTTCTTCTGATAAAAACCTAATTTTCTTTCCTGTTCAAGTTGCTTACTGTTTTGCCCAGTTAAAGTACATTCAATACTTTTATTTCAGAAGAGCAATTTTGAATTATAAGTTTTAGAATAGTTCTGTTCTCTTGCTTTGGGTTTCTTAAAGGGGACTCTTGTTACCCTAATGTTGGATCTTCATCTCTTTAATATTTGTTACTTTTTCTCAAATTGTTTTTCTTTCTTCATTTCTTTTTTATTTTTAAGGTCTTCCTCCTTTTCACCTTATAGCTCTCTTACAGCATTATCTGTTGTATTTACTCTTTTTTGTGCTCCTTTTGATTTAGATTTTATTGTATTAATTTTTTTCCATTGTTTGTAATTTTCTTTACTGAGTTCTCACTGCATTTCCAATTGGTATTGTGCTTTCAAGACTTACACCATTTTCTTAAAATCTTTTAGATTGTCTTAGAATAGATTATATTTTACCTGTTTCTTGCTCATATCTTATGGTTTTATTGCCTATAGAATGTAATTCTCCTTATCCTCTTTTTCTTATAATAATCTAGTATGAGATTTGACTTTGTTTCTTTTCTGTTGTCCATTTTTGTGTGAAATTACTTTTTCTGAACTTTTAAAAGGAGATGTGGAGTATTCTGGGGAAATGGCAAAGTAGAAAACAACAAGAATCAGTCTCCCCACCTAGACAACTGCACTGGCAGAATTTGCTGTTACTGTTTTGAACTTTGAAGTCTATTGAAGGCTTGCAAGTTCAAGGGGAAGAGGGCAGTAAATTTCAGTTAATATCCATGAATTTCAGGTCTTAGCACTGTAGCAGCTATCCATCCCACACCCTTGGCCCTTTGGCAAACAGCTGTGCATGTATTCCAGGAGTAGCTTGCATACAGCTTGCTGGAGCCATGGGAGGCAAACAGAACCCTGTGCTCCAAATATTGGGGGTCTGTATTCTGATCACTGATTATTTTGATCACAAAACTATAGATAAAGAGGAGGACAGCTATTGTTGCTGCACTACTCCCATTGTTGCAAATCCCTCAACTTCCGGCTGAAGTGATTCTTGGGGGGATTTAAAAAGCCAGCACCCTTTTTCTCCCTCCATTTTTTCTCTTTCCCCCCTTTGAGAGGCAGACATTAAAGACTACGAAATTCAAACGCAACTGCACGTATAGGGAAAATTCAAGAGTGACAATGCATGCCCAGGGAAAGACACAGGCTCAGAAAAGATCTGAGAATACCTTAAGCTTACACCTCAGTTTAAGCCCTTGGCAAAGAGACAGCCTACAAGAATCAAAAGTTTAAAAAAAAGTTAAAAAAAAATCAAAAGTAATAACAAAAACAGCAAATGCTGAAGGGGTAGAATCTGATTTGAAGAGATACCACATTATTATTAGAGTCAAATATCCAGTTTTCAACAAAAAACATCATGAGACATACAAAACCAAGAAGATATGACCCATTCAAAGGGTAAAAATATAAATCAACAGAAACTGTCCATGAAAAAGACCTGATAGGAGATATATTAGACAAAGACTTTAAAACAATAGTCTTCAAGAAATTCAGAGAACTAGGGGAATGTGTAGAGAAAATCTGGAGCTCAAAAGTACAATAACTGAAATGAAAAAAACCACCAGAGGGACCCAAAGATACACATATTTGAGAGTGCAAAAGAAAGAATCAACAAACTTGAAGATAGGACAATGGAAATTATCAAGTCTGAGAAACAACAACAAAAAGACTGAAAAAAAAAAAAAAGACTGAAGAAAAGCCAACAGACCCTTCAAGAGGAAAAACACATATTTGTGAGGCACAGAGAAGAAAGAGTTAAAGGGGAAGAAAGTAGATTTCTCATCAGAAAGTTTGGAGGCCAGAAGGCAGTGGGCTGATATAGTCAAAACAAAGTGCTAAACAACAACAAAAAAAACCTTCCAACTAAGAATTCTATATCTAGTAAACCTGTCCTTCAAAAATGAAGAAGAAATTAAGATATTCCAAGATTTTTCCAAAAGCTGAGGGACTTTGTTAACACTAGATATACCCTTTGAAAAGTGCCAAAGGGTCTGACCAGTGGTGGTGCAGTAGATAAAGTGTTGAGCTGGGATGCTGAGGACCCAGGTTCAAAACTCCATGGTCACCGACTTGAATACAGTCTCACCAGCTTGAGCACAAGGTTGTTGGCTTGAGGCCAAGGTCTCTCGCTTGAGCAAGGCATCAGTGGCTCATCTAGAGCCCCCAAGTCGAGGCACATATGAGAAGCAATCAATGAACCAACTAAAGTGCCACAAACAAGTTGATGCTTCTCCTCTCTCTCTTTTCCTGTCTTTCTCTCTTAAAAGAAAGAAAGAAAAATACTGTTCACTCAGTCCACTGAACACCCTGCCCAACCCAAATTGCAGGTCTACCTAAGCCATTTCCAGTGGCTTTTCCATACAAGCAGCTTGTCTTAGCTCAGGCTGTGGACTTTCCTAAATTCTCTTAAACAAAAAGCATCTGGTCTCTGTGTGCCCCATACTTCTTGCTAAATGGTCCTAAGCTCAGCACTAGCAGCAGCTAGCCTTGGCTTGCAGCTTGGCCTCTCCTGGCACCTCAAAGCCAAGCCATCTGCAAATTGCTTTATAGCTGATGCCAGGTGGCTCTGAGCAGGGTACAGGTGGTAGCTGACCTTGGCTTACACCTCCAGGGAGGCAAAAAAAGAAAGAGAGAGGGAGAGAGAGAGAAAGAGAAGGAAGGGAAGGGAAAACATACACCAAAGGGCAGAATGAAGGGGATACTAGATAGTAACATGAAGCTTTGTGAAGAAATATAGTAGTAAAGGTTAATACATAGGCAATTATAAACAGTATTATAGTAACAAACATTTGGGAGTCAACTTTTTGTTTTCCATATAATATTTTTAGCGGGAGAGAGATAGGAATGAAGAGAGAGAAAGACAGGAAGGGAGATGAGAATCATCAACTTTTAGTTGGAGCACTTTAGTTGTTCATTGATTGTTTTCATATGTGACTTTACCAGGGAGTTCCAGCCGAGCCAGCAACCTTGGGCTTCAAGCCAAGCCAGCGACCATGGGGTCATTTTGATGATCCCACACTCAAGCCAGTGATCTTGGGGTTTCGAACCTGGGACTTCAGTGTCCCAGGTTGATGCTCTATCCACAGCACCACCAGGGGGGTCAGGTCATTTTCCACATAATTTAAGAGACTAAGTTTTATAACTTGTTAGTTAAAAGCTAGTATTATTGTAACTGATTTGTAACTGCATTTTTTTCTATGTAATTTAAGAGCCTAATGCATTTTTAAAATTATACTTTGTTTCAGGGCACACAATGTATAAAGATGCAATTTTGTGACATCGACAGCTGAAAGAAGTGGCAAAGGAGGTGTACAAGAGAAGAGTTTTTGTGTTACTGAAGTTAAGCTGCTATAAATTCAAGTTAGAGCATTATAATTTTAGAATGCAAAATGTAATCCCTGTAGTAACCACAAAGAAAATAGCTACAGAATATTTTTTAAGTAAATGAGAATTTAAAAGTTTCACTACAGCCTAAACAGGCAGTGGTGCAGTGGATAGACATCAGACTGGGACGCGAAGGATCCAGGTTCGAAACCCCGAGGTCACCAGTTTGAGCCTGGGGTCACTGGCTTGAGTGTGGGATCATAGATGTGACCCCATGGTCGCTAATTTGAGCCCAAAGGTCATTGGCTTGAAGCCCAGGGTCACTGGCTTGAGCCCAAGGTTGCTGGCTCAAGCAAGGAGTCACTCATTCTGCTGTAGCCCCCAGTCAAAGCACATATGAGAAAGCAATCAGAGCGTCAGCCTGGAGTGCAGGAGTCCCGGGTTCGATTCCCGGCCAGGGCACACAGGAGAGGTGCCCATCTGCTTCTCCACCCCTCCCCCTCTCCTTCCTCTCTCTCTCTCTCTCTCTCTCTCTCTCTCTTCCCCTCCTGCAGCCAAGGCTCCATTGGAGCAAAGTTGACCTAGGTGCTGAGGACGGCTCTGTGGCCTCCGCCTCAGGCGCTAGAATGGCTCTGGTTGCAACAGAGCGACACCCCGGATGGGCAGAGCATCGCCCCCTGGTGGGCATGCCGGGTGGATCCCGGTCGGGCCCATGCGGGAGTCTATCTGACTGCCTCCCTGTTTCCAACTTCAGAAAAAATACAAAAAAAAAAAAAAAAAGAAAGCAATCAGTGAACAACTAAGTTGTCACATCATCTTCTCATCTTTCTCCTTCCTGTCTGTCCCTCTCTGTGACTCTCTGTCTCTGTCAAAAAATGCATAAATAAAAGTTTCACTACAAAAAATATCAACTAAACAGAAAAGAAAGCAGTAAAACAGTAACTGAGGAACAAAAAAAAGCATAAAAAATTGTAAGACATATAAAAAACAAATAGCAAATGACAAGCCCCTCATCAGTAATTTAAATTACTGATGTAAATGGATTAAATTCTCCAATCAAAGACAGAGATTGGTGGAATGATTGAAAACTCAAGACCAATCATATGCTGTCTACAAGAGACCCACTTTAGGTACTAAGACACAAATAGTTTGAAAGTGAAAGGATGGAAAAACATTCCATGCAAAAAGCAACCAAAAGAGACCAGGGCTGGCTATACTAATATTGGACAAAATAGACCTTAAATCAAAAAAGGTTACAAGAGATAAAAAAAAAAAGACATTATAAATTAATTAAAGGGTCAAAACAACAAGAAGACACAGTTATTCTTGTAGGTATTGACACACCTAATGACAAACCATCAAAATATATGAAGCAAAAAAAAAATGATAAAAAGAAGAAATAGCTCTACAAAAATAGTTGGAGACTTCCATAACTGACTCACTAATGGATAGAACATTCAGACAAAAGATGAATAAGGAACTAGAGGACTTACAATAAACCAGCAAATTTGGTTAATATATGCAAAACCACAACAAAATAAGTCAACTAATAGATCTAATAGAAATACACAGAACACTTCACCCAATAACAGCATATATATTTTTCTCACATGGGACATTTTTCAGAATGTTATGTTAGACTACAAATTAAGTCTCAATAGATTTTTAATTTTTTTTTCCATTTATTTGAGAGAAGTATCATGTTGCTGTTTCACTTAGTTGTTTCACTTAGTTGTTTCATTTAGTTGTTCACTCAGTGATTGCTTCTCATATGTGCCCTAACTGGGAATTGAACCTGCCACCTCGGACAATACTTGATTCACTGAGCCACCTGGCCATGGCAAGTCTCAGATTTAAAAAAAATAGATACCATGTAAAGTATCTTCTGACCACAATGAGATGAAGTTAGAAATCAATAACAATACTGGAAAAAACACAAAAATTGTGGAAACTAAACAACACACTTTTAAGCAACCAGTAAATCAAAGAAAAAAGCACAAGGGAAATTAGAAAATATTTAGAGACAAATGAAATGAAAACAAAACATACTAAAACTTAAAGAGGCACCGAAGTGATGCTAAAGAGGAAATTTATAGCTATAAATGCTCACATTTAAAAATCTTGAGCAAGGGCAATAAAAACAAAAAATAAATAGAACTATTTCAAACTAAAAAGCTTTTGGACAGTGAAGAAAATCATCAACCAAATGGAAAGGCAACCTACTGAATGTGAGAAGATATGTACAAATGATATATGATAAAGGGTTAATATTCAAAATATATAAAGAACTCATAAAAAGCAACATCAAAAAAGCAAATAACCCAAGTTTAAAATGGATAATGCAGATGGCCAACAAACACATGAAAAGATGCTCATCATCACTAATCATTGAGGAAATGCAAATCGAAACCACAATGAGCCCTGGCCTGGTAGCCCAGTTGGTTAGAGCATTATCCTGATGTGCCAAGGTTGAAGGTTCTATCCCCAGTCAGGGTACATGCAGAATCAACCAATAAATGCATGGATGAGTGGAACAACAAATCTCTCTCTCTCTCTTAAAATCAATTTAAATTTTTTTAAAAATATGTCCTGCCCTGGCCGGATACCTTGGTTGGTTAGAGCATCATCCCAAGGTGCAGAGGTTGCTGGTTCAGTCCCTGGTCAAGTCAGATATAGGAGTAAGGCCCTGGCCGGTTGGCTCAGCGGTAGAGCGTCGGCCTAGTGTGCGGAGAACCCGGGTTCGATTCCCGGCCAGGGCACACAGGAGAAGCGCCCATTTGCTTCTCCACCCCTCCGCCGCGCTTTCCTCTCTGTCTCTCTCTTCCCCTCCTGCAGCCAAGGCTCCATTGGAGCAAAGATGGCCCGGGTGCTGGAGCAAAGATGGCCCGGGTGCTGGGGATGGCTCTGTGACCTCTGCCTCAGGCACTAGAGTGGCTCTGGTCGCAACATGGCGATGCCCAGGATGGGCAGAGCATCGCCCCCTGGTGGGCAGAGCATCGCCCCTGGTGAGCGTGCCGGGTGGATCCCTATCGGGCGCATGCAGGAGTCTGTCTGACTGTCTCTCCCTGTTTCCAGCTTCAGAAAAATGAAAAAAAAAAAGGAAAAGATATAGGAGTAGATGTTCCTGTTTCCCTCCTCCTCTCTTTCCCTCTCTCTAAAATCAATAAAATAAACATTTTTTAAAGAAAATTTAAAAAAGTAATCTCCCTCACTCTAAAATCAATCATTAAATTAAAAAAGATTTTTAACCACAATGAGTTACCACCTCATGCCAGTCAGAGAGCCATTATCAAAACAACAAATAATAAGTGTTGACAAGAATATGGAGAAGAAGCTCCATATCCACACATGCTGCAAATGGCTTTTCCAGTCTACCTGAATCATTACCAGCTAGAAGCAGTGGTCATTGGGACTTGGACATGAGCTGCAAAGTATAGAATGGTGACAACAATTCCAGTGCCATGTGGACTTTTCCTGGATGTGGACTTTTCCTGGACTCCTGCTCCCTGTGACAGCTCCTAACAGACTGAAGTGTGGTTGGGTTGCATTTTTCAGGGATTTGGCATGGTGATGGGGCCAACTTGGACTTGGTGAACATGTTAAGGACACTACTCTTTTAGGGATTCTTGCTGTATTGGCCAAGAGTTTGCTTAAAGGCTTTTAATCACTGTAAAAAAAAATAGAAGACTGGATAAAGAAGATGGGGCACATATACACCATGGTATACTATTCAGCTAGAAGAAATGATGACATTGGATCACTTACAGCAGAATGGTGGAATCTTGATAACATTATGCGGAGTGAAATAAGTGAATCAGAAAAAAACAAGAACTGCAGGATTCCATACATTGGTGGTGGGACATAAAAGTGAGACTAAGAGACATGGACAGGAGTGGGGTGGTTACGGGGGGTGGGGGGAGGGAATAAGGGAGAGGGGGAGGGGTACAAAGAAAACTGGATAGAGGGTGATGGAGGATGATCTCTCTTGGGGTGATGGGTATGCAACAGAACTAAATGACAAGATAACCTGGAAATGTTTTCTTTGAATATATGTACCCTGATTTATTGATTCACCCCATTTAAATAAAAATTTATTTATAAAAATGTAAAAAAAAGAATATGGAGAAGCAACCGTCATGCATTGTTGGTGGGGTTCTAAATTGATGCAGACAGTATGGAAAGCAATACGGAGATTCCTCAAAAAATTAAAACTAGAATTACCTTATGACCCAGCAATTCCTCTTCTGGGTATTCATCTGAAAGAAATTAAAAACACTAATTCAAAGAGATATATGCACCCCTATGTTCATTGCAACACTATTTACAATATGGCAAGATATCCAGGCAGCTTGTCTATTGATAGGTGACTAGATAAACATTTGGTATATATATACAATGGAATATTATTTAGCCATAAAAAATGAAATTTTGCCGTTTGTGACAACATAAATGAAGCTATAGGATATTATGCTAAATGAAGTCAGAAAGATAAATGCCATATGATCTCACTTATACATGAAATCTAAAAAAGAAAACAGAAACAGACTCATAGATACCGAGAAAAAACTGATGATTAAGAGAGAGGATGTAAGTGGGGGGATAGGTGAAAAAAATTAAAGGGGTTAAGAGGCACAGACTTCTAGTTATAAAGTAAATGTCAAGGATTTAATGTATAGCATAAAAAATGTAGTCAATAATATAATTTGTACAGTGGTAGGTGTTACTAAATCTGTGATTGTCATTTTGTAAGGTTGAATCACTATGTTTGCACCTAAAACTAATTAATATTGTGTGTGTCAACTATAATTTTTATTACTTTTAAATTTTTTATTTTTATCAATTTTAGAGAGAGAAAGGGAGAGAAAGAGAAACCAATTTGTTGTTCTACTTCTTTATATATTCATTGGTTAATACTTGTATATGCTCTAACCAGGAATCAAACCTGCAATCTTGGCATATCAGTATAATGCTCTAACCAACTGAACTAACTGGCCATAGCTCAACTATAGTTTTTTACAAACATCTCAAAATAACAACCTAACTAAAATTAACTAAATAACTTAAGGAACTAGAAAGAACAAATTAAATGCAGTGCTACAGAAAGGAGAAAATAAAAAAGACATAAACATAAAATAGAGAATAAAAACAAAACAATAGAGAAAAATCAATAAACTCCAAAGCTGGTTCTTTAAAAAGATCAACAAAATTGATAACTCTTTTGCTAGATGGACTGAAAGAGAGAAAAAGAGAAGACAAATTACTAAAATCGTAAATGAATATGGGAACATTACTATTATTAGTTCTACAGAAATAAAAAGAATTCTAAGAGAGTACTATGAACAATTGTCTCCAACAAATTGAATAACCTAGATGAAATGGACATTCCTAGAAACACAAAACCTAACAAAACTAAATCACAGAGATTTCGAAGATCTGACTAGAACAATCACAAGCAAGAGATTTCACCAGTAATCAGAAATCTACCAACAAAGAACAGCCCTAGACCTGATGGCTTCACTGGGAATTCTACCAAATGTTTAAAGAAGAACTAGTACAAATCCTTTTGAAACTTTTCCAAAAAATTGAAGAGGAGGGAACACTTCCTAAATTTTTTTACAAGGGCAGGATTACCATAATACCAAAACCAGACAGACACTATGAGGAAATGAAACTACAGCCCTGGCTGGTAGCTCAGTTGGTCTGAGAATCCTGCCAATAAGCTTCCATCTCCCAAGAATCAATCAATCAATGTATAAATAAGTGAAGCAAAAAGTCAATATTTCTCTCTCTCTCTGTCTCTGCCTTCCCCTCTCTAAAATCAATAAAAAGATCCAACAGACCAATAACCCTTATGAACATTGATGCAAAAATCCTCAACAAAATGCTAGCAAACAGATTTCAGCAACTTCTTAAAAAGCTGTTACACAAGGCCCTGGCCGGTTGGCTCAGTGGTAGAGCGTCGGCCTGGCGTGCAGGAGTCCCAGCTTCGATTCCCGGCCAGGGCACACAGGAGAAGTGCCCATCTGCTTCTCCACCCCTCCCCCTCTCCTTCCTCTCTGTCTATCTTCCCCTCCCTCAGCCAAGGCTCCATTGGAGCCAAGTTGGCCCGGGTGCTGAGGATGGCTCTGTGGCCTCTGCCTCAGGTGCTAGAATGGCTCTGGTTGCAACAGAGCAACACCGCAGATGGGCAGAGCATCGCCCCCTGGTGGGCGTGCCGGTGGATCCCGGTCGGGCACATGCAGGAGTCTGTCTTGACTGCCTCCCCGTTTCCAACTTCAGAAAAATTAAAAAAAAAAAAAAAAGCTGTTACACAAAAAGTGGGATTTATTCGTGGAATGCAAGGATGGTACAACATATGGAATTTGATCACTATAAAACATCATATCAGCCAAATAAAGGAAAAACAAGCGTCGCCATATAAAAAAGGCAGTGACAAAATTCTACGTTCTTTAAAGATAAAAATGACAAAATAGCAATAGAAGGAAACTACCTCAACACAGAAAAAGCATTCTTCACTATATCCTCAGGCACTAAGAGGTCAGACTTGACAGGCAATGGTAAATGATGGATATAGAACTTTGGAGGGGGTGGAGCCTGCTGTTTCTAGAGAGGCAAGAGCAGGAGTCTTCTGAGCTGTAGAGTGGAAAGAACCGGACAGACAAGTCTTGGTCAGGGGCTTGAGATGCCACAGAGAAACCTAATAACAAAAGGACTACCATTAGACTTGCTGACCTGACCGTGGTGACCTGGGGGAGATGCTACAGGGAAACCAGAGCCCAAGTGCAGGGGTTGAGGGAGGCCTGCATAGGTGGGGACAGTGGAGGCAGAGAGGCTGAGAGCTCTGGGGAAACTTGTGGATGAAAGGGTGGTTGGAGGGAGATGGTTGGCAGGTGGATGGGAGAGGGGCTGAGTGAGCCTTTGCAGTTCACCAGAGGCTAAGTTGGAATTGATATGAGAACTTTTCTAGGAAGCTGGGGGGGGTGGGAGGCTCTGAAATAGAATATGCAAATATGTGGAGATGGGTGAGTTTTCTGAACAGATCCCTCCTCCTGATATAACTCAAATTTGGCTGGGCTGGCACAGCTCGCTGGGCACATGGGCCAAGTTCTGCTCCCCTTCTCAGCCCCATCTGGCCTGGGCCCCAGACTAAGCTTTCAGGGCCCTACCCAGAGGTGGCTTCTTGCCTCCACCACAGGGCTAGGCAGTAAGTATTTGGTGAAGATGTGTGTGGTGGGGGTTACTCATGCCACCCTCTATCTGCTTACCCAGCCTCTCAAGACCCCACTGGCCCTGGGCTGGGGTTAGGTTGCTTTAACTGTGCCCCTCGTTTCTCTGTCCCTGTCTGGCTCCTGTAGGCTCTGCAGTCGTTGGTAACAGGATTCAGCTCCCTCCCATGCTCGAAATGCCTCCTGCAGGGACCCGGACACTGCCCTACTCAGCCTTGGCAAAAGTGGCCAACAGCCGTAGTGCTCATTTATCAAGTACCCTCTCTGTGCCAGCCATTGAGCTAGTCACTCCCATGATGCCATCTCGGTTGATCCTGAAAAGAGATATTATGTCCACTTACAGATAAGTGCTTCCTGTTAACAGGACGTGACTGTGCTGGGAAGTGGGCCTTCCCTGGGTTTGGGTGGGATTTTATAGGCGCAATCCCATCCATGTACCTGGCAGTCCTGGAGACACTCAGAGGTGATGGGTCGGCTCACCACTCACCGTCCCGAGAGTGGCAGCTTGCATCTTGGAGGGTAATCAGGCTTCTAAGTCAGACCCATCGAGGTAATGATCTCTTCCACAGACAGCCTAACCTCTTGGAGCCTCAGTTGTGTCTTGCTTGAAATTTTCCTCAATCTAGGATCCTGTGCCGGGGGGCTAGAAACCCAAATGTACTCATGGGGAAGGGGTCTCATTTCTTCTACTGGGCTCAGATTCAAACTCATTCTTTTTAACCAATGTCAGAGTGCCACTACTGGATGGGAATTGGCCCAGGTCTGACCCTGGGCTAACATCAGGATTTTACAGCCTGGTGTCTTCGCTCAGTAAGGCAATGCCTTTGGAGGGATTGTACCCAGAAGCGAAGAAGCCAGTCCTTCCAGCCCTCTTCCTGCTCAGCCTCTCCTCCAGCTGCTGCGTTCTGATCTGACATTAGATCTTTGAAGGAGGTGGACACAAACGACCTCCTAGCACCGGGTAGGGTCTCAGTAGAAATTTGTTAAATGACTGATTGATGTCCTAAGAATCAACCAGGATTAGCGAGACCAAGCCAAAGCCCCATGAGGGACCTGGTTGGGATTGGAGTCATTTACCCTGAGAAAGTTGATATAGAAGGACATGACTTCTGTGAACCCCTCAAAGGGCTCTTTATTCCAGCAAGAGGGATTAGAGATGGTCAGTGTGGCCCTTGGAGGACAGATTTAGGACCACTTTGGGGGGGGGAGTGTCTTTCTCTAGGAAGAAGGCTTTGTGTCAGAGCTAAATAAGATGGGCAAGGCTGCTGTGGGGCTGCCCTGCATCGCTGGAGGTATGCAAGCAAAAGCTGCATGACCACCATAAAGGCTGTTGTAAGGGGCCCCCAGGTTGGACTGAATGACCCCTGAGAGTTCTAATCTTAAGAACTAGGTTTCTTGGATCACCACACCCATGAAAAAAAGAACTGTTTGTGGGAGACCGCATGTCTGCATGCGTTTCTCTTCCTCGCTCAGGTGGGCCCAGCAGGCCCGAGGATCACGTCAGAGCTGGGAGGGTCCTGGGATACCTTCTATCCTGTGGAGGTAGTTTTAAAAACGTGTTTATTTCAACCTACAAACCAGAAGTCAGTGCAGAAGGCAGAATGAGAAGTCTTTTGTCTATCTCGGGCCTAGACAGAAGACTGACCAGAAGAAAGACTGATGCCTAGCTCCCCTTTCTCAGTTTGTAAACAAAGACATGGAGGCTTAGGCCGGATGCTCCAACAGGCTGGGACTTTGTCCTTGGCCTCCCAGCTCTGTCTAGTCAGGAGACGGTTAGTCCTTGTGGGTTCCACATGGCTGCCACGAGATCCGGCTGTACCCCAGGCCTTGAACACTGAGACTGGAGTGTAAGAGGTGGCTCTAGGGGTGGGGAGCCGGGTGGAGGGAGGAGTCTGTCTCCAGAAAGGCTTGGGAGTGTACACCGTGTGCACTCTGGGCTAAATTCCCTCTCTGTTTGGAGTGGCCACCAGGTGGCGCCCCTGCCAAGAGTTCAATGCCATGTGGGCAGTTTTCAGCCTAAGGTTGCTGGTGGACCGTCGTATTTTTAGGTGAGCAGAGTGCCCTGATGGCAAGAGAAAAGGTCTTCTCTTTGCTGCGCATAGTGTAGTGTGGTGGAATGGCCTGATGTGCTTATAGACCCATAAGCATCTTACCTTTAATTATTTGCAAATATTTTAGAAGTGGGAGTTTCAACAAAAACTCAATTTTCAGCTTTTCTGGGAAGATCAGACAGCCTGTCACACTGGGTATACAATACTTCTCATGGCCCCCAGGACTGAAGCTGATAGCAACTGCCCTATATAGACAGAGCGTGTGCCTCTCAGGCCTCGCAGCCCACCCCACCTGCTTCACTGTTCTCAGGATCTCACTGGTCTCTTGTCCCCTGGAGCGGGTTGTGGGGAGGCAGTAAGAGTTGCTGTTGGCAGTAGCCAGGAGGCCTACCTCCCACAGGCCTCCTGTTAGGATGGGTTCCTCCTTTGAAGACCAATTGTAGCCCTGGAATTGGCTAAGGAGAGGTCTGAGGAAACCTGGGGAGTGGAGGATGCTCTGAGTAGGGCCCTGGGAGGCTTTGCTTGGAAGGCTGGGGAGGGCTTTCAGGGCCTCTGCGGCTTTGGGCCTGTGAACCTCAAGGCTGTGTGTGTCCGTCTCTCATTCCCCAAAGAGCCTTCTTGGATTGGGCTGTGCCTTACTGCCCTACAGGGAAGACCCCCTTCAAAGTATCTTTCTCCTAGATGGGAGCCCATGCATCATTTCTTTTTCTCAGCCCTTCCCTGCACTCCCCCATATGTGGAGTCCTGGGCAAGGGGAGGGCAGGAATGTGCCCCTCCCTCAGACCTGTCAGCATCCACATCTGTTGCTTCCTTTTCTGGTCCATTTCCCATCATTGTCTGGGAGTGGGCATTGTGACCCCGTTCTTGTTCCAGGCCCTGGCGCCAGGCATGGCCTCCAGTGAGGCAGGCAGGCTCCTGTCACCACCTACACTATTCTTTTTTTTAAATTTCTTTTTCTTTTTAAATTGATTTTAGAGAGAGAGGAAGAGAGAGAGAGAGAGTCATAGAGTTGTTACTCTACTTATCCATGCATTCATTGGTTGACTTTTCTTTTCTTCTTGTGACAGAGACAGAGAGAAAGACAGATAGGGACAGACAGACAGGAAGGGAGAGAGATGAAAAGCATCAATTCTTCACTGCGGCTCCTTAGTCTCCTTAGTTTTTCATTGATTGCTTTCTCATATGTGCCTTGACCGGTGCGCTACAGCAGAGCGAGTGACCCCTTGCTCAAGCCAGCGACCTTTGGGCTCAAGCTAGCGACCATGGGGTCGTGTCTGTGATCCCATGGTCAAGCTGGCAACCTTGAGGTTTTGAACCTGGGTCTTCTGCGTCCCAGTCTGATGCTCTATCCACTGCACCACCGCCTGGTCAGGCACATTGGGTGATTTTTATATGTGCCCTCACCAGGGATCAAACCTGCAACCTTGACATATTGGCAGGAATGATGCTGTAACTAATTGAGCTATCCGTCCCAGGCTTTCATCATTCTTCTTTTATTTCCCTATGCTGCCTCAGGCAGGGAGGCCACAGCCAAACTCTGGGTCTGTGCTTTTCCCACCCCATAGAGGGGTACCGGCTCTCGTCTATGCAGGTAGTCTCACTACCCTGTCCGTCTGGGCCTGGCTCTCGCCTCGCCTGGCTGCCTGTAGCCTAGTAGGAGTGGGCTGCCAGCTGGCCCTGGCCCTTTGCCCCTAGCTTGGCTGGCTTGGGGATGCCCATTGGTGGCGAAACAGGTGCTGAGTTGGCCTTGGAGGAGCCCACCCCTGGGGTAGGAGGTGGGATGGTCTGTAGCACTACCCCCACACCCCACTCCCGCCTGGGAAAACATTGCCTGGCATCTGCCCCAGTTTCCATCTGCTGCCTTGTTGCTGGGGAGGCTGAGCTCAGCCCCTGGCCTGCCCTCCTGCCCGCACCTGTTTGGTCTCTCCGAGGATCGAGGATCGTTCGGATCCTGACATCAGCCTAACACAGGAGGCAGCAGCAACAGGGTGCATTGCAGTAAGAGCATTATGATGTAGGAGATAAGGGTGTAGGCCCCAGAGACTGACTGAGCTTTAATCCCAGTCCTCTAAGCAGCTGTGACCTTGGGGACATCACATTCCCTCTCTGTTCCTTGGTTTCCTAGTTTGCAAAAGGAGCCAAAGACGAGCACCAACCTCATAAGATGTGAAGATGAAATATGTTACAACAAGGCTATGAAACGTGCACAGAGTATAGTTACCTCAGTGTTAGCTCTTGCCATTGGAGTCAGAAAACCCAAGTTCTCTTGACTCCACTAGCTGACCTTGAACAGGTCCCTCTCCCTCTCTGTGCCTCAGTTTTCTTCTCTAATATGGGGTTATGCTCTCACTGAGGGAGAGAAGATAGGACAGCAGGGAGAATGCAGGTGGAAGTGGGCTGTGTGTTGTGAGCTGCTGTGCATATGGGCAGTGTTATCATTAATTCTGAACGCCCAGTTTTCAAATGTAGGGCCAGGCAGTTTGCTTGCCTTTGCAGACACCGGTGGCCAGACTGCTCAGTAGATGAGGCAGAGTGTCCGTGTTGGAGACTAGCCTGGGTCAGGACCACAGGTGTGGGTGTGGTTGTGAGTGTGGGTGCAGGCCTGGGGAGGGGCTCTTGGACTGCCCACGGCCTCCTTCTCTTTGGGGCAGTGTACCTCTGGGCACCATGAAGCTGTTGGCCCCACCAGCCTACCAGGAACCTAGCCCTGCACTATCTCTGGAGGCATCCTAATTTCACCTTCTGGCCTGTTGGGATACCTGGGGGCTCTTAGGGAAGATGGAGGAGATAGCTGGAAACGAAGTTTGGAACGGTAAAGCTAAACATCCTGGTGACAATTCTTTCCTGGCTGTAGATCAGGGCAGAGGGCTGGAGCTGAGGCCAGGGCAGCCCGCTTCCTGTCCTAGCCTGGTGTCTGCAGGCTGTGACTCATGTCCAGCTCAGAGTGTGGGTCCTGGAGGCTCACATGCATCTCTGCTGCCTCCGCCAGTGCAGTCCAGCTGGGGAGAGACATCTCCCTCCTAAGCACTGGACAAGTGGATTTGCCAACCATGACTCCCTCAGGTGTGAGCCAGGGTGGAGGGTCTGGCCCTCTCTGGGCAGAGCTGATGGGAGAGCTGCTTGGGCTGCTCAGGTGACTACAGAGGGACTGGGCCTGGACCTGCAGGAATCACCATGGGTCTTCCGGTTGCTTCAGTAGCTCGACCCTGTGTAGTGGGGAAGCAGAGATCCCCTAGTCTTGTCTGAGCCTGCCTCCTCAGCGAGTCCTGAGTGTGCAGAGTGCTCCCTCTCTGCTCCGGAAAGGGGCCTTCTTGATTACATCCCCCTGCACTCCCATGGAGATGAGTTTGGGTTATCTGAGCACACCAGCTGGCTGGGGGAGGCAGCCCAGAAGGCTGCTGGCTGGGGAAGGGGGAGAGAAGGGAGGGAGGAGAGGGAGCCAGGTCAACATGAAGATCCCACCTTTTCACATCAGAGCAATTATGGGGCGCTGAGTGTTCCCCACAGCTCATCGACCCCCTGCCAGTCACCCAGCTGAAGGGGAAGCATCTCGCTGCTGCTTCTAAGTTCGGAGGGAGCTATGTACACTCAGGCCGGACTACCCTGTGAGAAGCACAGCCGTCAGCGTCCACACCACTGACCTAGCCATTAGCGAGGTTGCCGGGAGGTAGACTTGTCTGTACCCTCGGGGACGTCCTCCTAGGGCAGTCCTTTCAGGGGCTGGAGTGGGTCCCCGCTGGGGAGGGAACCGGGGCTACCGCGGGTCACAGAAGACCGCAAGTCCGGCTTGTCCCGGTGCACCCGGCACTCCGGTGGACAAATGACGAAGGTTTCCCTGGCGGTGGGCGCCCAGTGCGCCCCCCTTGGGTAGCGGGGCCACGAAAGAGACTGAGAGGGGCGGGGGAAGGGCGGGGTGGGGTCAGGCGTTTGCTCCGCCTTCGGTGTGCTGGTATAAGCCCTGCGCTCGGGTGCCGGCTCAGTCGGCTGCTGGCCGTTGTCGCTCCGGGCTGCGGGATGACACCGCCTCCGCACGGATGCGCCTCCCTCGGCGTCCTGTGAGCCCGCTACTCCGTCCTGTCAGCTCGGCCGGGGCTCCCGCTGTGGCGGCGGCGGCTGCTGCTGCTGCTCTGGGCGTCCGCGGGCTCCCAAGGCCACCCGAGGAGCGGACCCCGCATCTCGGCTGTCTGGAAAGGTTGGTGTCGCCGCGCGGCGGGCGGAGCGCCGATCTAATGAGGCGCAGGAGGTGCGAGTGTGCGGCCCCAGAGCGAGTGTATGCGCTTTTGTGCGTGCGCTTTTGTGGCTCCTGGGGTCCCGAGCTGCCCTGGCGGGGGCGTGCGGGTCCGGGTGCGTGTGAATGCGCGCGAGCACCGGAGCGGCGGGACCCTGAGGGGAGCTGGCGAGGGCCGAGCCCTGGCTAAGTCGCTCCAAGTCTACCCACAGCCGGGAGGTCTGCGCAGGACACGGGGAAAGGGCCGCCCGGCTCCGCGCAGAGGCTTCCTCCGTTCCCCTGAGCCGGCCTCAGTTCACGACCCTGTCGCCAGCCAGACCTCCTCCCACGGCCCCGTCCTGGGCTGCGGGCTCCGCTGCCGCACGGGGCCCGGGTTGGGCGTGAGAGGGGGGGCGCGGACCCCTCGCCGCCGCCGCCGCTGCACTGCGGCTGTAGGAACAAAGACCCCGCTGCCTCTTCCGCCCCCGGCCGGGCCCAGAGCTTGGGCCGGTAAAGGGGGGCACCTTGTGGCGAGGTGGGACGTGGAGCGGTGCGGTGCTTAGGGCACCTGGGCGCTACCTCTGCAATGCCGACACCGGCCGCTCCCCCATCCCGCCGCGTCCGCACGTGGCAGTTTTCACCGGGAATAGGCGGCAGCGTGGAGGCACTGCGCGTTGGGTGGGGCGCGGCGGTTGGGACCCCCGGCGGCGGATCTGGCACGGGGAGCTGCTTTTAGGCTGCAGTAGATATGTGAGCCCGAAGATCCGGAGTCTCTCCCCTGGTACCTTAGTTGAAAACCCCTGTACAGTGGGTCAGAGAGCTGGCGAGTTGGGGTGAGGCTTTATGCATGTGATTTGCCCAAAGTCTCTGGGCATCATGTGAGCTCAGGATGCATAGGGTTCTCTTATCCCCAACAGGACCAGGGCTAGCTCTGGGTTAGGCAGGGGAGAAGGATTAAGGCAGGGGTCTCAAACTCAACTCAGCATGTGGGCCGCAGAGCAAGATCACAGCCATTCGGCGGGCCGCACTAGGTCTACAAAAGGCAACTGTTACGCAACACTTTTCTCACTGCAGTTGAAAACAAAAAAAAATCAGTACAACAAGCACAATCGTACATGCAGTTTACTCAGTGTCACAAAACGACTAGAAACTGTAGTTTGCATCACAACTGCTGTTAACTAAGCTAATATCTAGCTAGAATGCTAGAGAAATGAAAAATACAAGTAGGCCCCTAGGGTTACTTAATTTTATCCAAAATATTTTGAACTTCGTGGATTAGTCTGTAGGCCACACAAAATTGTTCGGCGGGCCGCGAGTTTGAGACCCCTGGATTAAGGTAACTTCTTGGCCATAAAGGAGGGACTGTGGGGGCTAGCTGTCTCCCAGTTGAGGGGTGTGATTCTGGTGGGAACACATTCTGGTGCAGCAGAGCAGTGGACACCTCTAGTCCAGGCCTCTGCCTTCCAGCATCTTTTCCTTGATTGAGACTCCTTGCTGTCCTAGGCAGCACAGCATTTGGACCCTCTGAAGGGGACAAATGGCTGTATCTGAGTGGTCTAGAATATCCCTCTGTGCCAACCCTCTTACATTTGGCTCTGCTTGCCTCCCATCCTCAAGTCTTTCCTGGTGCCTGTGAATACTGAGTTCTTCCGCTGTCTAGAGGGCCTTCCCAGTCATGTGCTTCATTCCAGGAGCAGCCGGGGCATGACAATGTCACAGGAGGGGTCTGTTGCTCTGAATCCACTCCTGTACCCAGTGACCATGGCCTGACTCCACGGACCACCTAGTAGACACTTAGGGCAGCCTCCATCCATTCATTCATTCCACGAGCATTTTCTGAGCACTGTACATGTGCCCCATTCCTGGGTGAAGAGCAGCCCTCACTCCTGCCACAGAAGGGTGCCAGGCAGGTAGTTATTGACCTTGGGGAGTAACGCCCAGGCTTGAGGTGAGGGCCCAGGTCAGGCAGCACTTTCCTGAGGAGGGGCTGTTTAATCTGAGTGTCAAAGAATTAGAGGTTAGGCCCTGGCTGGTTGGCTCAGTGGTAGAGCGTCGGCCTGGTGTGCTGGAGTCCCGGGTTCGATTCCCGGCCAGGGCACACAGGAGAAGCGCCCATCTGCTTCTCCACCCCTCCCCCTCTCCTTCCTCTCTATCTTCCCCTCCCACAGCCCAGGCTCCATTGGAGCAGAGTTGGCCCGGGCAATGAGGATGGCTCTGTGGCCTCTGCCTTGGGTGCTAGAATGGCTCTGATTGCGGCAGAGCAACGCCCCAAGATGGTCAGAGCATCGCCCCCTGGTGGGCATGCCGGGTGGATCCCAGTCGGGCGCATGCGGGAGTCTGTCTGACTGCCTCCCCATTTCCAACTTCAGAAAAAGAAAAAAAAAGAATTAGAGGTTAGCCAGGCAGGAAGGGGTGTTGGGGTGGAGGGACATGTCAGGCATGTGGGGACATGGGACACTCTCAGCACTGCAAGGCCAGAGGCAGTGTTTTGGTGTAGATGGTCCTGAGCTGGGAGCCAGAGAAGAGAGTAAGCCCTGCCTGAGGGTGTGGACCAGATGCCTGGTGAGGTGATCAGGCTTGACCGCATGGTCTCTAGGGGGGCTGGAGGGTTTGAGCAGGAGTGACACCATCTGCTAGGCCTCATGGCCTGGTCACCTTAGCAGCTAAGTGGAAGGCAGGGGTTGGGTTCCTTGCACGTCCCCATGCACAGCTGTCTTCTTCACTCTGTGTCCTTTGCTGCTCACAGTGAGCGTGGGGTGAGCATTGTTTCCAGAACTTGTCGAGGTCCATAAGCCAGGAAGTGGTAGAAACCGGGTTGAGCCTGTTTGGTTTTATGTACCCCATGTGGCCTAGGTGGACAGTGAGGGGAGCGGGAACAGGACCTGTGGACAGCTTGTGTTTTCCATTTCTTCCTCTGCCCCAGCAAGAGGCCAGTTCACCTTGCTCTCCACTCGAGAGCTCTCAGTGGCTCCACACGGCCTGTAAACTGAGTCAGAGTTGGTTTGTGTGGTTTTATTAAAAGCCCTCACTTCTTCCCCATTCCTGCCTGCATGAATCTGCATTTCTTCCCCATTGCCTCCTCCTCCCCGCAGTGGGAGGCCCTATCTGGAACGGATACCCTGACAGTCCAGGTTTTCAGTCCATACTGATTCGATTGGCCCCATCCCTTCAGACTTAAAGCAGATCCCTTGCCCTTAGCTAGTACTGGAATGGGCAGGAAACCTCCCCATTTCAGCTGCTATTCTCAAAATGGTCAAGTTTTTTGGTGACTACCTGCTGAGTGTTACAGCAATTCGTAATCTCATATCTGTTAGTTGTGGTTCTGGTTGTTTGCTCAGTGGTTAGAGTGTCGGCCCAATGTATGGATGTCCCAGGTTCAATCCCCAGTCAGGGCACATAAAAGAAGCGACCATCTGCTTCTCTTCCCCTCTCTGTCCCCCTTCTCTTCCTCGTCCCTTCTCACAGCCAGTGGCTCGATGGGCTCTAGCATCGGCCCTTGGCACTGAGGACAGTTCAGTTGATTCAAACTTCAGCCCTAGACAGGGGTTGCTGGGTGGATTTTGGTCGGGGCACACGCAGGAGCCTGTCTCACTATCTACTGTCCCCTCATTTGGAAAAAAAAAATCTGTTAGACACCTCCTTACTTACCTCTGCTTCTTTCTGCACAGGTGCTGAAACCATGATTCTTGTGGCTGCCAACAGTGGGTCCTCACCAACCCGTGTTTGGGAATTCCTGTGAAGTTTGCTTGGTAGAGTGTTCTCCTCACGCTGCCATAAAAAAATAAAAAAATAAAAAAAAACAAAAAAACTAGGACTAAGTCACTTAAACAACAGAAATTTGTTCATTCCTGTTTTGGAGCCTGGAAAGTCCACAAATCAAGGTCCAGCAGGGTTTTTTGTTGGTTTTTTTTTTTTGTTTTTTTTTTTGTATTTTTCTGAAGCTGGAAATGGGGAGAGACAGTCAGACAGACTCCCGCATGCGCCTGACCAGGATCCACCCGGCACGCCCACCAGGGGGTGACGCTTTGCCCATCTGGGGCGTTGCTCTGTTGCGACCAGAGCCACTCTAGCGCCTGGGGCAGTGGCCAAGGAGCCATCCCCACGCCCGGGCCATCCTTGCTCCAATGGAGCCTCGGCTGCGGGAGGGGAAGAGAGAGACAGAGAGGAAGGAGAGGGGGAGGGGTGGAGAAGCAGATGGGCGCTTCTCCTGTGTGCCCTGGCCGGGAATCGAACCCCGGACCTCTGCACACCAGGCCGATGCTCTACCACTGAGCCAACCGGCCAGGGCCTCCAGCAGGGTTTTGTTGCTGGTGAGGACTCTCTTCCTGGTTTGCAAATGGCCACCTTCTCTCTGGGCTCTCATCTGGCCCTTCCTTGGTGTGTGTTTGTGGAAAGAACAAGAGGGAAACATCTCTCTCTTCTTCTTCTTCTTTAAGGTGTGCACTTTATTGAACTGGTCTCAAGTTAGTGTACAGGTTAGCCGTGGCTGCCTCCACACCTCAGCCTACTCCCAAGGGGAACAAAAGCCTTCCTATATCTGAATTTGGGGATAAAAAGGAGGGGCAGGGCATGAGCACTGGCTATTAAAAATAGAACACAACAAAAAGAACAAGTATTAAAGTGAACATTTAAAAATTTGGATTACACAATTTACACAGAAGAATTGCTATCACCTCCCCTTTGTGAACTCAGGCAATGACCTGCCTTTCTCTGGGAGAAGTGGGCAGCTTTGGGCAGGTAGGGGCTTTCTGTAACAATGCATCTCATGACACTTGGAGTTACATTTTTGTTTTGTTTTTGTTTTTTGTTTTTATTCAGTGAGAGGAGGGGAGGTGAAGAGACAGACTCACGCATGTGCCCCAACCAAGATCCACCTGGCAAGCCCACCAGGGGGTCGATGCTCTGCCCATCTGGGGCGTTGCTCTGTTGCTCAGCAACCAAGCTGTTCTGAGGCGGAGGCCATGGAGACATCCTCAGTGCCCAGGACCAACTCGTTTCAATAGAGCCATGGCTGCAAGAGAAGGAAGAAAGAGAGAGAAGTGAGACGGGAAAGGGTGGAGAACAGATGGGCACTTCTCCTATGTGCCCTGATTGGAACTCAAACCAGGGACATCCACACACTGGACCAAGGCTCTACAACTAAGCCAACCAGCCAGGGCCTTGGAATGGAATTTTTTTTAGGGGGTGTACAGAGTGAGAGACAAAGAGAGGGACAGATAGGGACAGACAGGCAGGAAGGGAGAGAGATGAGAAGCATCAATTCTTCATTGTGGCACCTTAGTTGTTCATTGGTTGCGTTGTCATATGAGCCTTGACCAGGGAGCTCCAGATGAACCAGTGATCCCTTGCTTAAGCCAATTAATTACCTTGGGCTCAAGCCAGCAACCATGGGGTCAGGTCTATGATCCCACGATTGAGCCAGTGACCCTGTGCTGGTGAGCCTGCGCTCAAGCTGGAGCCCTCAAGGATTCGAACCTGAGTCCTCTGCATCCCAGTCCGAGGCTCTATCACTGTGCCACTGCCTGGTCAGGCTGGGATGACTTTTTTAAAAAAAGAACAATGTACAATCAAAGTCCTCGGCCACATTGTAGAACTCAGGGGGAATTCTTGCTCCAACAGATTGCTGTCACCTTCACCATTCCAGTTTTTAAATCCTGAGTCACGCCTGACCTGTGGTGGCACAGTGGGTAAAAGTGTCGACCTGGAACGCTGAGGTCGCCGGTTCAAAACCCTGGGCTTGCCTGGTCAAGGCACATATGGGAGTTGATGCTTCCTGCTCCTCCCTCTGTTCTTTCTATTTCTTTCCTCTCTCTGTCTCTTTCTCTCTCTGTGTCTCCTCTCTTTAAAAAAATGAATAAATAAAATGTAAAAAATAAAAGAATTATTTAAAAAAAATCCTGAGTCAAGTGCCAAAAGTAAATAAATAAAAAAAGCAAAGAAAGAAAGAAACATAAAACAAATGAAGCGTTGCCAATCTCATCTTGTTTTCTGTGCAAGTTGGGTTTTGTCAAGAAAGGGTGTGACCAACTAAGTAACCAACCTAGAAGCATTTGTGGCAGACGATGGAGGGGCCAGACTCGTACTCCTGATCCACATCTGCTGGTGGACATTGAGGCCAGGATGGCGCCACCGATTCACACAGAGTACTTGTGCTCAGGGGTGCAGTGATCTTGACTTTCATGCTGGGAGCCTTGGCAATGATCTACATCCTGTTGGTGATGCCTGGGTCCATGGTGGTCCCATCAGACAGCACCGTGTTGGCATAGAGGTCCTTACGGATGTTGGCGTCATACTTCATGATAGAGGGAAAGGTAGTTTCATGGATGCAATGGGATTCCATGCCCAAGAAAGACAGCTGGAAGATGAACTTGGGCCAGCAGAACTGCTCATTGCCTGTGGTGATGACCTGACCACTGGGCAGCTTGTAGCTCTTCTCCAGAGAGGAACTGGAGGCTGCAGTGACCATCTCCTGCTCTAAGTCCAGGGCGACATAGCACAGCGTCTCCTTGGTGTCATACATGATTTCCTGCTTGGCTGTGAGGATCTTCATGAGGCTGTCTGTCCTGGCCTGCCAAGTCCAGGTTCAGGATGGCATGGGTAGGTTGTACCCTCATACAGGGCACAGTATGGATAACCCCATCACTGGAGTCCATCACAATGCCAGTTGTATGGCCAGAGGTGTACAGGGAGAGCATGGATTGATGGACACATACATGGCCCTCTCAGTCATCAGACTGATTATCAGAGAGAGAGAGACCACATTCACATAATTTCTATCACATATACTGTTATAGTTGTTGTTAATCTCTTGCTGTGTCTAAAGTATAAATTAAATGTTATCCTAGGTATACATGTATAGGAAAAACACAGTAGATACAGGGGGTGGTACTAGCTGCAGTTTCAGTAGTCCATTGGGGGTCTTGGAACCTGTCCCTCACAGATAAGGGGGGACTGTGAAATTGAGAACAGATTGCCAAAGGCAGGCCAGCAAGACAGTTACTGCAGTAATCCACATGAGAGTTAGCATGGCCCAAGACAGGGCAGTGGGTGGTGGTGAGCAGCTACTGAATTCCAAGTGTGGGTTCTTTTTTATTTATTTTTTATTTTTTATTTTTTTATTTATTTGTATTTTTCTGAAGCTGGAAACGGGGAGGCAGTCAGACAGACTCCTGCATGCACCCGACCCGGATCCACCCGGCACGCCCACCAGGGGGCGATGCTCTGCCCATCTGGGGTGTCACTCTGTCGCGACCAGAGCCACTCTAGCGCCTGGGGCAGAGGCCAAGGAGCCATCCCCAGCGCCCGGGCCATCTTTTGCTCCAATGGAGCCTCGGCTGCGGGAGGGAAAGAGAGAGACAGAGAGGAAGGAGAGGGGGAGGGGTGGAGAAGCAGATGGGTGCCTCTCCTGTGTGCCCTGGCCGGGAATTGAACCCGGGACTTCCGCACGCCAGGCCGACGCTCTACCACTGAGCCAACCGGCCAGGGCCTCTTTTTTAATTTTATTTATTCATTTTCTGAGAGAGAGAGAGAAGAGGGGGAGGAGCAGGAAGCATCAACACCCATAAGTGCCTTGACCAGGCAAGCCCAGGGTTTCAAATGGCCAACCTCAGTGTTCCAGGTTGACACTTTATCTACTGTGCCACCACAGGTCCCCAGTGTGTTTTGAAAACGGAGCTGACAGAAGACGTGCCCTGCCCAGCAAGGTGTGAAGAAAAGCCGGAGAATGGAATGACACCTGAAACACGGGCCTGGGCGCCCAGAAGAAAGAGCTGCCTTCGACTCCCTATTGACTACCATGTAAGGCCTGTAGGCACATGTCTGGTATGCCACATTCTAAGAATGTACCCAGTGCCCCTCGCCCTGGTACAATCTCTTTCCCTCAGAGTGTGGGTATTGTCTCGCTCCTAAGATTATGCTGTGATATATGGCAACAGGAGGGTAAGGGTGGGCCTGCTCTACATCACAAGGCCTTGAAAAGCATGTTTTTTCCCCCTGGCTGGTAGGCTGGGGGGAGTAAGACTCTGAGCGTGAGGACTTGCTGTACCAATTTTGCTTTAAAGACAGAGGGTCCACCTGAGAAGGAGCCTAGGCAGCCTTGGGGGATAGAGAGCAATCCCCAGCTCACAGCAGGGAGACAGGACCTCAGCTCCATTGCCACGAGGCCATGGGTTCTCCCAACAACCACAGTGAGTTTAGAAGAGGTTCTTTCCCCAGATGTGTCAGGGAGGAGCTCAGCTGGGTGGACGCAGTGTGAGGCCCTGAGCAGAAAACCTGGATAGGCCCGGGTGTCTGGCCTGCAGCATCCCAAGAGAGCATGTGGTGCTGTTTTAAGCTCCCAAGTGCATGGTGGTTCGTTACATGCAGTAGAAAATAAATATACTTGGCTGCATGTAACTCTCAGGGAAGTCTGGAAATGGTGTCTGCCGCTGGGTATTTGTGTGCATTGTTAAATTTGGGGGCACCTGTAATGAAAGGAAGAGGAGAATGAGTACTGGGGGGATGCTGAGATGTTCCTCCTTGCTCCGGAAGCCTACACTGTCCAATACCTGTCAGTACAAAATACCCATTAGATCAGTGGTTCTCAACCTTTCTAATGCCGTGACCCCGCAATACAGTTCCTCATTTTGTGGTGACCCCAAACCAAAAAATAATTTTGGTGGCTACTTCATAACTGTAATTTTGCTACAGTTATGATTCGGAATGTAAATACCTGAAAAGCATTATGTATTTTCCAATGGCTTTAGGCGACCCCGCTGGGGTCACGACCCACAGGTTGAGAACCGCTGCATTAGATTTTGAAGACCTAGTATGGAAAAAAAAAAAGGAATGTAAAATATCTCATAAGGGCCCTGGCCGGTTGGCTCAGCGGTAGAGCGTCGGCCTGGCGTGTGGGGGACCCAGGTTCGATTCCTGGCCAGGGCACATAGGAGAAGCGCCCATTTGCTTCTCCACCCCCCCCCCTCCTCTCTGTCTCTCTCTTCCCCTCCCGCAGCCAAGGCTCCATTGGAGCAAAGATGGCCCGGGCGCTGGGGATGGCTCCTTGGCCTCTGCCCCAGGCGCTAGAGTGGCTCTGGTCTCTGCAGAGCGATGCCCTGGAGGGGCAGAGCATCGCCCCCTGGTGAGCAGAGTGTCGCCCCCTGGTGGGCGTGCCGGGTAGATCCCGGTCGGGCGCATGCAGGAGTCTGTCTGACTGTCTCTCCCCGCTTCAGAAAAATACAAAAAAAAAAAAAAAAATATATATATATATATATATATATATATATATATATATATATATCTCATAAGTTTATTTCATATGGATTACATTTTGAAGTAATATTTTTTGATATGTTGGATTAAATGAGATACAGCATACAGCATTAGCCTTAATTTCTTTCTTTCTTTCTTTCTTTTTTTAGATTTTATTTATTCATTTTTAGAGAGACAGGAGAGAGAGAAGGTAGGGAGGAGCAGGAAGCATCAACTCCCATATGTGCCTTGACCAGGCAAGCCCAGGGTTTCAAACCTGCGACCTCAGCATTCCAGGTCGAGGCTTTATCCCCTGCGCCACCACAGGTCAAGCATTAGCCTTAATTTCAACTTGCTTCTTTTTCACTTTTTTTTTTTCCCCCTGAAGCTGGAAACGGGGAGGCAGTCAGACAGACTCCCGCATGCACCCGACCGGGATCCACCCGGCATGCCCACCAGGGGGCGATGCTCTGCCCATCTGGGGCATTGCTCTGCCGCAATCAGAGCCATTCTAGCACCTGAGGCAGAGGCCACAGAGCCATCCTCAGCGCCTGGGCAAACTTTGCTCCAGTGGAGCCTTGGCTGCGGGAGGGGAAGAGAGAGACAGAGAGGAAGGAGAGGGGGAGGGGTGGAGAAGCAGATAGGTGCTTCTCCTGTGTGCCCTGGCCGGGAATCGAACCTGGGACTCCTGCACACCAGGCCAACGCTCTACCACTGAGCCAACTGGCCAGGGCCTTTTTAACTTTTTCAAAATTGGGTTACATCTGGCCTGACCAGGCGGTGGCGCAGTGGATACAGCATTGGACTGGGACATAGAGGAACCAGGTTCGAAATCCTGAGGTCGCTGGCTTGAGCGTGGGCTCCTCTGGTTTGAGCACAGCTCACCAGCTTGAACCCAAGGTTGCTGGCTTGAGCAAGGTGTCACTTGGTCTCTGTAGCATACACCCCCGCACACCCCCACCCTGGTGTAAAGCCAGTAGCCAGGGCCACCAACACAGCCGCCTGGCCTGCGCAGGTTCGCATTTGCTTAGGACAGATGGTAATGAAACAATGGAGCCAAGGACTGGTGGGCCATTAGCTTTAATCCTAGCTTGCACCCAGTGGGCAAGAAATACACACAGTGGGGAAACACTTCCCTTTCCATTCAGGGCTCCCAAAGCCACTGACTTATCCAAGTTTCCTAGAATCAAAGGTTTCTAGCTCACCAGACTTATTCACCTCTGTTCCCCATCTCCTTCTCTCTGCACAAACTGGCTTCTCTTTCAGCACTCTGCCATCTTGGCTGCTTTTCCTCTCCTCCACATGGCCTTTCTCTGCTCTCTTTTCTCTGCTCTCTTTCAGCATGGGCTCCTCTGCACCATTTTATAGTGTAGAAATCAAAACCTTTAATCCAATATACAAACAACAAAGTCTCTGATACAAAGCCACTTATCTGAGGCATAAATGGGATTCCTCATAAGACTGCACCACCCCCTATCATGCAACAGTCAAGGGTGTTGGGAAAAGCTTAGTTTTAAAACTAAGCCTTAGGCTATAAGGACCCTGCCTGCTTACAGCCTGTCCCCCATCTCCAATGCAAACTATAAGCGAGCAAACATACATATCATATTTGCAAACTTATTGGACCCACACCCGGTCAAGGCACATATGAGAAAGCAATCAATGAACAAGTATGGTACCACAACGAAGAATTGATGCTTCTCGCCTCTCTCCCTGTCTGTCTGTCCCTATCCCTCTTTCAGTCTCTCTCTCTGTTTCTGTCACAAAAAAATAAAATAAAAATAAAAATTGGGTTACATTTGTAACTTAAAATGATATATGTATTCATTCCCGGGTTTCGGCACCAAAAAAAAGATATATGTAGCTCTTAGTGTACTTTTATCAGATAATGACGCTATAAACTCTTTTGTCTGAACACTTTTTTACATGCACAAGAACTGAATTTAAAACTGCACTTTCGCCTGACCTGTGGTGGCACAGTGGATAAAGCATCGACCTGGAATGCTGAGGTTGCCGGTTCAAAACCTTGGGCTTGCCCGGTCAAGGCACATATGGGAGTCAAAGCTGCTTCCTGCTCCTCCCCCCTTCTCTCTCTCTCTCTC
This sequence comes from Saccopteryx leptura, assembly GCF_036850995.1. Lineage (NCBI taxonomy): Eukaryota > Metazoa > Chordata > Mammalia > Chiroptera > Emballonuridae > Saccopteryx > Saccopteryx leptura. The sequence goes on from NC_089508.1 coordinate 128,137,538, forward strand.
TCTCTCTCTCTCTCAAATGAATAAATAAATAAAAATAATTTAAAAAAAAAAGAAAAAACGGGAACAAATACAAAAAAAACAAAAAAAAACCTGCACTTTCTTTTTTTTTTTAATTTTATTTATTTATTTTTTACAGAGACAGAGAGTGAGTCAGAGAGAGGGATAGACAGGGGCAGACAGACAGGAACGAAGAGAGATGAGAAGCATCAATCATTAGTTTTCCATTGCGCGTTGCAACACCTTAGTTGTTCATTGATTGCCCTCTCACATGTGCCTTGACCACGGGCCTTCAGTAGACTGAGCAACCCCTTGCTGGAGCCAGCGACCTTGGGTCCAAGCTGGTGAGCCTCGCTCAAACCAGATGAGCCTGCACTCAAGCTGGCGACCTCAGGGTCTCGAACCTGGGTCCTTCTGCATCCCAGTCCGATGCTCTATCCACTGCGCCACCACCAGGTCAGGCACAAGAACTGAATTTAAAAAACAGCCTGTCCAGGCGGTGGCACAGTGGATAGAGAGTCAGACTGGGATGTGGAGGACCCAGGTTCAAGACCCCAAGGTCGCCAGCTTAAGCGCAGGCTCATCTGGTTTAAGCAAAGTTCACCAGCTTGGACCCAAGGTTGCTGGCTTGAGCAAGGGGTTACTCGGTCTGCTGAAGGCCCACGGTCAAGGCACATATGAGAAAGCAATCAATGACCAACTAAGGTGTTGCAATGAAAAACTGATGATTGATGCTTCTCATCTTTCTCTGTTCCTGTCTGTCTATCCCTATCTATCCCTCTCTCTGACTCTCTCTCTGTAAAAAAAAAAAAAAAAAAAAGATCTAAAAAACCCCCAAAACATTTATTTTTCCTATGCAACACAATGGGTTTAAAAAGGCAATGTTCCCATAAGAAATTATGGCAAAAAAGGGAGTGCCTACTTATACTCTGTAAACCTATTTTCCCAGATGACCTCCCTTCCCTAGTTGATGCACACGTGCAGAGAAGCTGATGGAGAGACTGGAAGGTCTCAGAAAGAAAGGAAGTGTATGACACTCAATGACCATTGTCATGGAGATGGAAATGGTGCTTACACCTACCTGATTCATCCCTTGAGACAGAGTATTTGTGTCTCAAGTCCCGAATGAAATCTAAGTTCTAGTAGCAAAGAGGTGGGGAGGGGTAGGGCTGTTATGTACAATAGGTAGACTTCACAACCTACCCTTATGGAAGCTCAGCCTCCCAGGGACACAGGTGTACTGCCCTCCAGTGGACTACGTTGGCACTTCAGGCAGGCCAATCAGACTCCTCCACTTCTTCCCACCTTCTTCACCTGGATCTCAGCAAGTCTCTGTCATCCCAGGCAAGAATTACCCTAAGAGATTCCTAGTTGATCTTCCTCCTTCCGCTCCTCTCCACAAGAATGATCTTTTAAAACCTGTGTCAGATCATGTTACTCCTCTGCTCAAAACTCAGAGGTAACTTTCCTTCTTACTCAAAGTTAAAGCCAGAGTCCTCACTGCCCTCACACCCTGACCTGTCACTTGAAGCCACATTGGGCTGCTTACTCTTTCTTTTTCTGCTGGTAGAGCACAGGAAGCATGCTCCTGTCTTGCGTCTGCTCTGTCTTCTGTCTACATGGGCTACTCCTTCATGGCCATGCACCACATCACTGTATCACTCTAATTTTCTTTTTATTCAGTGATAAAAGGGGAGGCAGAGAGACAGACTCCTGCATGTGCCCCAAATGGAGTCCACCCAGCCAGCCCACTAGGGGCGATGCTCAGCCCATCTGGGGCATTGCTCTGTTGCTCAGCAACTGAGCTCTTCTTAGCACCTGAGATGGAGGACATGGAGCCATTCTCAGTGCCCAGGGCTAACTCTTTTCAATCAAGCCATGGCTGAAGGAGGGAAAGAGAGAAAGAGAGAGAGAGAAGCAAGAGGGGGAGGGGTGGAAAAGCATATGGGCACCTCTCCTGTCTGCCCTGACCAGGAATTGAACCCGGGACATTCACACACTGGGCTGACACTCTACCACTGAGCCAACTGGCCAAGGCCCTAATTTTTTTTAAAAAGAGCCTTCTCCCACCATTCTATATCCTTCTCAACTGGAGTTTTATTTAAAAAAATTTTATTGATTGATTTGAGAGAGAGAGAGGAAGGGGAAGGGAAACAGAAACATTGATCTGTTCCTGTATGTGCCTTGACCGGGTTCAAACTCACAACCTTTGCAAATCAGGACAATGCTCTAACCAACTGAGCCATCCAGCCACAGCTCAACTGGATACTTTTTGCTTGTGTATAGCGTTTAACATCATTTGGCATATTGGTTATTTACTTGCCATATATATATATATATATATATATATGGCAAATAAATTATATATATATATACATATATATATATACATACATACATACATACATATAATCTATTTATTGCCTGTGTCCCCTATTGGAATGCATACTTCAAAACAGCAAGAGCCTCCACCCTGGCCAATTGGCTCAGTGGTAGAGCATAGGCCCGGTGTGTGGAAGTCCTGAGTTCGATTCTCAGCCAGGGCACACAGTGCCTGTCTGCTTCTCCACGCTTCCCCCTCTCCTTCCTTTCTATCTCTCTTTCCCTCCCACAGACAAGGCTCCATTGGAGCAAAGTTGGCCTGGGTGCTGAGGATGGCTCCATGGCCTCTACCTCAGGTGCTAGAGTGGCTCCAGTTGCAAAGGAGCAACGGCCCCAGATGGGCAGAGCATCGCCCCCTGGTGGGCTTGCCGGGTGGATCCCAGTTGGGCACCTGTGGGAGTCTGTCTGCCTCCCCACTTGTCACTTCAGGAAAATACAAAAAAAAAAAAAAAGACAAAACAGCAAGAGCCTGGTCATCCCCAGCATGTTGAACAGTGCTTAGCATGTAGTAGGTACTCAGAAATATCTGTTGGATAAATAAATGCAGCAGAATATGAACAGTGAACAGACACTATATACAGAGGTGGATTAAAGTTGGTTGAAGCCCCAGGAACAGAAGAAAATATTGGGCCCCTTAAAAAAAAAAAAAGACAGGGAAAATAAAAATACATGTTAACCCTATTTTTAAACAAATAAAAAATATTATGTACTATTAATGTTAAAATTGCACATATGGGCCCTGGCCGGTTTTCTCAGTGGTAGAGCGTCGGCCTGGTGTGCAGGAGTCCCGGGTTCGATTCCCAGCCAGGGCACACAGGAGAAGCGCCCATCTGCTTCTCCACTCCTCCCCCTCTCCTTCCTCTCTGTCTCTCTCCCCCTCCCGCAGCCGAGGCTCCACTGGAGCAAAGTTTGCCCAGGCGCTGAGGATGGCTCTGTGGCCTCTGCCTCAGGTGCGCCCCAAGATGGGCAGAGCATCGCCCCCTGGTGGACATGCCGGATGGATCCCAGTCGGGTGCATGCGGGAGTCTGTCTGACTGCCTCCCCGTTTCCAACTTCGGAAAAATACAAAAAAAAAAAAAAAAAAAAAAAAAATTGCACATATGAGCCTGACCAGGCAGTGGCACAGTGGATAGAGCGTCGGCCTGGGACACGGAAGACCCAGGTTTGAGACCCTGAGGTTGCCAGCTTGAGCATGGGCTCATCTGGTTTGAGCAAAGCTCACTAGCTTGGACCCAAGGTCACTGGTTTGAGCAAGGGGTCACTTCTGCTGTAGCCCCACGGTCAAGGCACATATAAGAAAGCAATCAGCCTGACCAGGTGGCGCAGTGGATAGAGCCTCGGATTGGGATGTGGAGGACCCAAGTTCGAGACCCCGAGGTTGCCAGCTTGAGCGCGGGCTCATCTGGTTTGAGCAAAGCTCACCAGCTTGGACCCAAGGTCGCTGGCTTGAGTAAGGGGTTACTCAGTCTGCTGAAGTCCCGTGGTCAAGGCACATATGAGAAAGCAATCAATGAACAATTAAGGTGTTGCAACAAAAAACTGATGATTGATGCTTCTCATCTCTCTCTGTTCCTGTCTGTCTATCCCTATCTATCCCTCTCTCTGACTCTATCTCTGTTAAAAAAAAAAAAAATTGCACATATGAAACCAAACTTGGTGTCAATAGAAAAAAGTGTAAAGTTGGGGTTTTGCGGGGCCCTTCAGAAGTCGGGGCTCAGGGTGTGTGCCTAGTGTGCCAGCCGTTAAATCCGCCTCTGACTATACAGCCTTCATTGTTTCACTCCTGGATATCAAAAATTGGATGTCACAAAATGATCAACTTTACACATTTATAGGAATATTAAAAGTTCCCATTATAATCCCTACAGAATTATTTGTTAAAGATTTTATTTGTTGATTTTACAGAGAGAAGAGTGGGTGTGGGGTAGAGAACGAGAAGAATCAACTCATAGTTGCTTCAGTTTATAGTTGTTCATTGATTGCTTGTTGTGTTTGCCTTGACTGGGCTAGCCTGGGGTTTCGAACCAGCAACCTTGGCCTTCCAGGTAAATGCTTTATCCACTGTGCCATAGCAGATCAGGCCAGTGCCAGGTAAATTAAATGCTAGAATCAAATTGGTACTTTTAGAACTCTAACATAAATTCAAATATTCCTAATTTTGTCCTCATGCCTCTATGAAGACATGTGACTGATTTCATTACAGTCAGAATTTATAGTGCACATTCTTTTTATTATTTTTTATTTTTTTATTTTTTTGTATTTTTCTGAAGCTGGAAACGGGGAGGCAGTCAGACAGACTCCGCATGTGCCTGACCAGGATCCACCCAGCATGTCCACCAAGGGGCGATGCTCTGCCCCTCCGGGGCGTCGCTCTGTCGCTAAGCGGCCAGAGCCACTCTAGCGCCTGGGGCAGAGGCCAAGGAGCCATCCCCAGCGCCCAGGCCATCTTTTGCTCCAGTGGAGCCTCGGCTGCAGGAGGGGAAGAGAGAGACAGAGTGGAAGGAGAGGGGGAGGGGTGGAGAAGCAGATGGGTGCTTCTCCTATGTGCCCTGGCCGGGAATCGAACCCAGGACTCCTGCATACCAGGCTGACACTCTACCACTGAGCCAACCGGCCAGGGCCATATAGTGCACATTCTTAATCCCTTTACTTAAAAAAAAAAAATAACATTTCATGGCTGGGACCTAGCGGAATAAGGAGGGATTAAGTATGGGAAGAGAGGGGGGCTCCGTGGTTAAGAGCGACATGTGGGAACCCAGGTAGTACAAGGCGGTTTCCACAGGGGTACAGGGATGTAGCAGTAGTTGCCCAGCCAAGAATGTCAAGAGTACAATCAGCCTGACCAGGCGGTGGCACAGTGGATAGAGCATCGGACTGCGATGCAGAGGACCCGGGTTCGGGACCCCGAGGTCGCCAGCTTGAGTGCGGGCTCATCTGGTTTGAGGAAAAAACCCACCAGCTTGAACCCAGGGTTGCTGGTTCCAGCAAGGGGTTACTCGGTCTGCTGAAGGCCCGCGGTCAAGGCACATGTGAGAGAGCAATCAATGAACAACTAAGGTGTTGCAACGCGCAATGAAAAACTAATGATTGATGCTTCTCATCTCTCTCCATTCCTGTTTATCCCTGTCTATCCCTCTCTCTGACTCACTGTCTCTGTAAAAAATAAATAAATAAAAATGGTTGCATTATTGAATGTATATTTAAAAAAAAAAAAAAAAAAAAAAAGAAGCTTGACCTGTGGTGGCGCAGTGGATAACGCGTCAACCTGGAAATGCTGAGATCGCCGGTTCGAAACCATGGGCTTGCCTGGTCAAGGCACATATGGTAGTTGATGCTTCCAGCTCCTCCCCCCTTCTCTCTCTCCCTCTCTCTCTCCTCTCTAAAAATGAATAAAGAAAAAAAGAAAGAAAAAAAAAAAGAGTCCAAGCAGTGAAGGGGCAACACGGTGGTGGCACAGGGTGCCAGGGACTGATAAAATAAGCAAGTGCAGTATTTTAAGGATAAAGGGATAATGGAAACCAAGTTTCTCCATATTAAAAAGTGAAAGGGCAAATGCATTAACAAAGAACCTAAAAGCCCTATGGGGTTGGAGCAGGCTGAGAATGGTTTTCATGTCATAGGAACTGGTGATTTCTGTGCCAGTGCTCACACACATGGTCCTGTAAAACATGTCTTCTCCAGACCTGTTGCTGGGACCCCAGTGACGGTTGACAGATATGGGAGTCATTTGGTCAGGTAAGACAAAAGTAATCCCTGACATGGTTACAGATAAGATCCAGAGATTCCCCATGCCCACTATGGTAAAAGTTACAGGAATGCCTAGGCATGTGGGGTATTGGTGAGCATTCATATCCCATTTGGCTCAGTTACTGCACCCCCTACATAACCTTATTAGAAAGCGGGTTCACTGGGATTGGGTGGAGCTGGCATAAGGTGCATTTGTAGTAGCTAAGAGAGCTGTCAAGATGACACAGGCCTTTAATGTGTTTGACCCTGCCAGGCCCTGTAAGCTTGATGTGCATGTAACCTCTGAGGGGTTTAGATGGGGCTTATGGCAAAGGACAGAGCGCCTGTGGTGACCTATTGGGTTTTGGTCCCAATTGTGGAAAGGCACTGAAGTCCATTACTCATTAGTGGAGAAACAGCTGGCAGCTGTGTATGCTGCCCTCCTGGCCACTGAGAGTATTACAACCACAGCACCAGTTACAGTCAAGGCCACATACTCTATTGCAGGATGGGTGAGAGACTGGCCAACAAAACCACGTAGTGGTATGGCCCAAACCTCCACCTTGGCCACGTGGGGTGCATACTTGCAACAGCGCTGTGCTCTTAGCACCAGCCCATTGAGGGCAGAACTGCAGGAAGTCTTGGGTCCAGTCACCTATGCAACCTTAGAGTCAGGTGCAGCTGGGGCTCAGGGGCAGAACCTGAAGTCAGTCCTTACCAGGAGGGGCAGACGCCCATCCCTGAGGATGCCTGGTATACTGATGCTTCCAGCAGGGCCCAACCTGCCAAATGGACAGCTATAGCCTTCCATCTGGCCACTGAGACTATTTGGATGGACATGGGTACAGGCCAAAGCAGCCAATGGGCAGAATTAAAAGCCATATGGAATTAAGAGCCCATAATGAATCTTCACTTTTGCTGGTTTGCACTGACAGCTGGGCTGTCTATCGTGGACTGACTCTTTAGATCACTACTTGGTACATTAACCAGTGGATGATAATGCACCATCCACTCTGGGGTCAGGTCATGTGGCAGGACTTATGGGAAATAGGACACCAGAAGTAGGTGACAGTATACCATGTCACGGGGCATGCCCCTCTAGCCCATCCTGGGGATGATGAGGCAGACACCTTGGCAAGGGTGCGGTGGTTAGAGACTGCACCTGCGGGTGATGTGGTACAGTGGCTCCACCAGGGTCTGCTCCATGCTGGACAGAAAACTATGTGGGCTACGATTAAGGCTTGGAACAACTTGCCTGTGTCCTATACAGAGGTACTTGCAGCCTGTGAGCAGTGTGCGGTATGTTCCAAGGAGCACCCTCGAAGACCACTGGTGTCACCTGGACAGATCCAGAGGGGTTGTGTTCCACTGACACGGTGGCAGATAGATGTCATTAGACACAAAAGTTGGACATGTACCAATATGCAGTCACCTGTGTGGATACTGCCACCGGTCTGCTTGCTGCTTTCCCTCCCTGTAACCCTGACCAGAGGGCAGTCATACAGGCTTTGGACCACCTGACTGCTGTGTATGGCCGGCTGCTGGTCCTTGAAAGTGACAATGGTACCCATTTTAGTGGTTGAGCAATGGGCTCAAGAGCTGAGGGTGGACTGGAAGTACCATGTCCCCTACCACCCCCAGGCTGCTGGTATCATTGAGTGGTATAATGGACTCTTTAAGGCAGGGACTGCGACAGGAGGGGGCACCGGCTCTCTTACTGGATGGACACGCTGCTTGTGGACAGTACTCTGGATTTTGAATGAGAGACATCATTGGCGGGGGGGGGGGGGGTGCACTTCAGCGAAGGCCCTCCTGCATTGGGCAGCTGCTCCCATCCAGTTGCAGATATACAGTGTAATGCCAGTGGCCAAGGCCAGGCAGGTTTACATTGGATTCGGTCAGACAGCTGAAAAACTGTGGAGCCAGAAAAGGTTGGGCCATTCTGTTTAATAAAGTCTCACAACGGCAGACAAGCACACAGGCAGGGGAACCACCTCCCAAGCAAACAAACAGCAAAAATGGCCACTCACAGTGGTGATCAGACAATCCACGCATCCACAATCCTCAATCTCTCTCGAGCACAAGCACCTGTAGCCTTATCTAGGCCATACACACATGGCACAACCATGCACTCACATACCAATCAGGCAAAGTGCTTGCAGCTGGTAACCCCATGAGCAAGCCTAACACAGCTGCCCCACTAACGCCAAACAGGGGACCCCCTTTGGTGAATGGTGGGGGCCTTTAGCAGCGGGCTGGTGCACCTTGATTTTCAGTCTTTACTGTTTCTACGAAATATGGATGTAATGTACCTCACTTCTTACACCGGGACCATCGCAGAAGATAACTGTCACATAGATTGTGAGGCAAGCCACCCTAAAGAGGTGGAGTGTAGGCAAAACAGTAGCTTGCTTACTGGTTTCCCGGCTGCAAGCACTTCGCGTGATTAGTGCATGAGCATGTGGCAGAAGCCATGTGTGTGTCTCCATGAAAAGCTATGGGTGCTTTTCCTCGGTGGTGATTCTCCCAGATTGCTCTCCTTCCACTGTGAGGTGTGGTTCCGATTCCCTCAGCCACCACAGTGAGTGAGGGGTGGTGTTCCAGATCCCTTTGCCCTTCACTGCAAAGTATTCCTTTGCTTATTTGCTTGCCCATTTTTGTGAGCCTCCAGTAGATAAGTAATGGCCTGACATTTTGGGATCCACATTTCCTCTACCATCTGCCTGAATCCAATGTGAACCTGCCTGGCTTTGACCACCAGTGTTACAAAAGCAATCGTGGAATTTTGGTAGATGAACATTATGAAGACTCCCTTTCCTGTCAAGTTCCCAGATCAGATCCGATTTTACTGTTTAGGAGAAATACTCTCGTCAGTGTTCTCCTTTTCCCCTGATTCTGCCCTCTGCCCAGTCCTCCCTGAGCCATTCTCCCTGGCTAGTAGCATAGGAAGCATGTCCTCCTTAGGGAAAACCCGACTGTCTCTAATCTTTTGCTGATATCCTGTGTTCTGGTTCTTTCAGTGGGCACTCTGCAGTGGAGGCACAGGTCAGCCGCATGCCCTGTATGGCCTGGTTTCACTTTCTGACTCAGGACCCCACACAGCTTCTTTCAGCAAACCACAAAGCTAATGTGCAACCATACTGATTCTCTGTGGCCCACTACTGTAAAGTTTATTCTGAAAAATAGACTCACATGGTTACTACTCAAATATTTGCATTGATAGGAGAAATATAACATGGGGTTAACAGCACAAAGTGTAGTTGGACAGCCCTGGGTTCAAACCTCAGCTGCCACCAATAACATGTGACCTGATCTTGGGCAAGTTACTTAACTTCTATAGGTATTAAGTTTTCTCACCTGTAAAACGGGGGTTATTGTGAGGGTTGAAGGGTAATATAAGTGCTCAGTGCATAACTATCGGTACTGTCGAATTTTCCTGAATACGTGTGTTTTCCTAAGAAAGCAAAAGTTAAACTTGAGCCTGAGATTAGGACATGTTTTAGAACTATCTTTATTGTTAAGATGGAAAATTGGTTTTCAAAAGATTAAATCATCAATTTTTTTTTTCCAAAATGATTTTACTTTACGTATCCTGTAATTCACTAGCTTTTTTATAATCCTACCACTGACTTCCCATGTGAGAAGTACTGATTTCATTTTTTTAAATGGCTATAACCATTTCTCTTTGGGTAACTATTCACTTGTAATAAGAGGAGAGCCCTCAAACTTTGTGATTCATTCATTTTAATGATTTTGTGTCAAACTATCAGGGTTAGGTTGTATCAGGTTGGTGATGATCCCGTATTGTAGGTGCAGGACATCTGGTCACTGCACTTGCCGTGCTATAACCAATGCTAATGCAGATTCAGAGGCATCCCAGGCTTTAGGGAGTGAGAGAGAAAGAGCAGTAGAAAACATAAACAAACACAAATATCAGTCTCTTTCCACATGGGTTCCAGAAGGGAGACTAGAGGGCTGAACTGTCCATATTAGGAAATAACTGATTGCCTTGTGACCAAGTGTTAAACTAAGCATTTTGCCCCCCCCCCTTTTTTTGGTGGGGATGTGGGGTCTGGGGCTGAAGTATGTAAGGGAGTTGGTAGGAGGACATTATAATTGTATCAGTTAGCTTTATAACCACTTTAGTATCATCCGACTTAATCTCAGAGCAGTTATAAGCACCCTAAAATCAAAATTTCTGGCCTGACCTGTGGTGGCGCAGTGGATAAAGCGTCAACCTGGAAATGCTGAGGTTGCCGGTTCAAAACCCTGGGCTTGCCTGGTCAAGGCACATATGGGAGTTGATGCTTCCTGCTCCTCCCCCCTTCTCTCTCTCTCTCTCTCTCTCTTTCTCTGTCCCCTCTCTATAATGAATAAATAAAATCTTAAAAAAAAAATTAAAAAAAAAATAAATAAATAAAATCAAAATTTCACTTTAACTGGGGAGACTGGAAACACCCAGCTATGTTTTTCACAATGAAATTTCTCAAGCAGAGTCCCAAAAGAGGTTCTGTATTAATCCCCAAAACTGCAGCAGGATTAAAAAAACATGTGTTCATGTGTTTGACTCAATCAAAACATTCAACACATGCTCTTGCTATAAAGTAGTAAATGAGGGCCTGGGGTGTAAACAGCCTTTTCAACCTTGCTAGTACTGAGTATATGTATTTTATCTTAATAAAATATCAGGAACTCCCATCATGTATATGTGCTGTTTGGGGACAATAAAGATACTGAGCCAGGAGCCCAAAACCCTCAAACCTGACAAAAGCAAGTGCTCCCCACCTTGTATTTAGGAAGCTTTTCCACTTAAGTTCCCCCAGGACACCTTGCCTCCACTGAGCTCCCGTTTCCAAAATACTTGCCTGGTATCCTGAGAAGCTCTACATTTTCCTCTTAAAATTTACTTTTTTTTTTCAAGTCTTAGAGAACAACGTTACGGACAGAAAATGCATTACTGTCCTTGATAACTCCACATTCACTGTTGGTGCTTGAAAGTAAAGGTTTTGGATGGATGTAATGCCCCTGGGCATGTGTAAGGTCTGTGAACACACCGACATCAATTAGCTGGCCCCACGGTTCTTCCTGCTAACCAAGCTCACTGCCGGACAGCTCAGCTCAGGCACCCGCTCCGTAGCCTCACCAGCATTTGTTCTAAATTTGGTTTCTAACTGCTGTCAGATGGAGGGCCAGATAGCTTCTAAAGAGCCCCAACCTATGTAGATGTAATTCCAGGGCAGATGGCTAGCACTGCCTCCTGCCCTTCTGTCCTGGCAGTGTGTGGGACGCTGAGTGCTGGGGCCACCACAGAAGCCTGGGTGGAGCTTTGCAATGACAGCTTTCAAATAAGTATCAAAGACAGTGACATGCTCCAATGTATTCAAAATTGAATCACTTTGGGATGGGCCTTTTAACCTGGAGGTCTGACCTCTTCTATTCCCAGGTGAGCAAAAACATATAGTCCAGGCCGTTCTCAGAATGCTGGCAAGTCCCAGAGTCACAGGATTAGAAAGGACTGTGCAGTGAGGAGAGCTGCCTGCAGGAGGATGCTGGTTGCCCACTGGTAGGAGGCTTCACTACTTAGAAGACCTTCAAGTTCAGCTTTGGGCCCCACTAACTAGGTACTGGTATGCCCTCAGGGTGGAGGGTTGACTGGCTTGTGGAGGCTGACACAGCATATAACTCAGGACATCAGATGCCAAGTACCAGTTGCCTGATTCAAATTATGAAGTTTTGCAAAAGAAAGAATCCAGGAGTTAGTCTGATGGGCAGTGCTCCTTTCCCCCCTTCCCCCACCTGAGAAAACACTGGACACAGAAAGAGGTCCTCTCAGGAATGTGTAGACTTGACACACCCCTTTCAGGCTTCCCCTTGGACTGTCACATTCCTCCTTTACAGGGTCACTACCAGTTGTTGGCAGAGGCTTTAACACATGCTAATAGAGGTACCCAGAGGCTATACCTTGATCTCAGGACAAGAGAAACCTTACTATTCAGGGTACATTTTAATTTTCCATTGCAGTATAAGGTACAGTAATGGTAGGACAGGCCTCAGGGTTATCAACCCTGGAAAACTTTATATGTTTCCAGAGTCCCAAAAGTGATAACCCCCTCATGCTAAAACTCCAAATCTCATTAAGAAGGGCACAATTACATCAATAACATTGGCTATCATAAACACAAACTAGAGGCGTTTTCCCTTCCGTGTTCTTAGCTTTTATGCCCTGTACATTTAAGATTAAATTGATATCAACACACACACACAAATGATACCCAATATTGATACAATTCAACCTTTATTTTAAAAACGTCTTGAGTGCCTGACCTGAGCTGGCGCAGTGGATAGTGTTGACCTGGAACGCTGAGGTTGCCAGTTCAATACCCCAGGCCTGCCTGGTCAAGGGACATACGAGAAACAATTACTTCTTGTTCTTCCCCCACTGCCCCTTTCTCTTTCTCTCCCTCCTCTATCTAAAAAAAAGAAAAAGAAAAATCAATCAATAAAAAAGTCTTGGCCCTGGCCAGTTGGCTCAGCGGTGGAGCGTCGGCCTGGCGTGCGGGGGACCCGGGTTCGATTCCCGGCCAGGGCACATGGGAGAGGCGCCCATTTGCTTCTCCACCCCCCCCCTTCCTCTCTGTCTCTCTCTTCCCCTCCCGCAGCCGAGGCTCCATTGGAGCAAAGATGGCCCGGGCACTGGGGATGGCTCCTTGGCCTCTGCCCCAGGCGCTAGAGTGGCTCTGGTCGCGGCAGAGTGACACCCGGAGGGGCAGAGCATCGCCCCCTGGTGGGCAGAGCGTCGCCCCTGGTGGGCGTGCCGGGTGGATCCCAGTCGGGCGCATGTGGGAGTCTGTCTGGCTGTCTTTCCCCGTTTCCAGCTTCAGAAAAATACAAAAAATAAATAAATAAATAAAACCATGAAAAAAAATAAAAAAAAAAAAGTCTTAAGTATCAGTTATTTTTGATTGCAAAACAAATCATCTCAATACTTATTGGTTTAGCTTTCAAACAATAAACATTATTTTTCATTGGTCTGTGGGTTCTCTGGGGGTTTCTACCTGTCTGGGCCAGCACAGCGGAGCCTAAACGATCTACAGTGGCCTGGCTCACAAACCTGGTAGTTGGCAAGCTAGTGACCTAAGGCAGTGGTCCCCAACCTTTTTTGGGCCACGGACTGGTTTAATGTCAGAAAATATTTTCACGGACCAGCCTTTAGGGTGGGACGGATAAATGCACAAAATAAAATTATGCGACCGGTGTAAAAACTGGTATTTTTAAATATAACTGTCGAACTTATGATATTTATTGGGCTAAATTAAAGGAGGAATGAGCATGTCCTCATTATTTCAGGCTGTACTTAAATTTGTTATTCTGACAACATTTCATGTCTGACATCAATATGTAATATGACAGGTTCAGGGCCGCTACCAATCATGAACCTACGACAATAAAAATAAACATGAATTCACTGTGTACCCGTATGCAACTTTATTAGAAGCGTCCTCTTGGCCCTGGGCGGTTGGCTCAGCGGTAGAGCGTCGGCCTGGTGTGCAGGGGACCCGGGTTCGATTCCCGGCCGGGGCACATAGGAGAAGCTCCCATTTGCTTCTCCACCCTCCCTCTCCTTCCTCTCTGTCTCTCTCTTCCCCTCCCGCAGCCAAGGCTCCACTGGAGCAAAGATGGCCCGGGCGCTGCGGATGGCTCCTTGGCCTCTGCCCCAGGCGCTAGAGTGGCTCTGGTCTCGGCAGAGTGACGCCCCGGAGGGGCAGAGCATCGCTCCCTGGTGGACAGAGTGTCGCCCCTGGTGGGCGTGCCGGGTGGATCCCAGCCGGGCGCATGCGGGAGTCTGTCTGTCTCTCCCCGTTTCCAGCTTCAAAGAAAAAAAAAAAAGAAGCGTCCTCTTAACATTGCACCAACAACATAAAATGAGTAACATCCTCTCTGCTTCCAAACACTTTCCAGTCGCTATGGTAACATTTAAACATGCCTTAAAAATAAGATACAACACAAAAACAAATAGTGTGTCCGTAAAGTCATGGTGCACTTTTGACCAGTCACAGGAGAGCAACAAAAGATGATAGAAATGTGAAATCTGCACCAAATAAAAGGAAAACTCTCCCAGTTTCATACCTATTCAGTGCAGTTTGATGTGGGCTCACGCACAGATTTTTTAGGGCTCCTTAAATAGCTATCCCATATAGCCTCTACAGACTCGTCACTGACTGATGGCCTACCAGAACGGGGTTTCTCCACCAAACTGCCGGTTTCCTTCAAATGCTTATCCCACCAAGTAATGTTATTCCTATGTGGTGGCACTTCATTATAAATGCGCTGATATTCACGTTGCACTTTGGTCATGGATTCGAATTTAGCGAGCCACAGAACACACTGAACTTTCCTCTGTACCATCCACATCTCGACTGGCATGGCCGTGGGCTGCTCCGCTGTATACATGGTGTTACGTCATCATCTGCGCATGCACACATGCTGCCACATCATCCTACAGAAACTGGGAGGGTTTTCCTTTTATTTGGTGCAGATTTCACATTTCTATCATCTTTTGTTGCTTTCCTGTGACCGGTCAAAAGTGCACCATGACTTTACGGACACAGTATATAAAGTGCATGAAAAATACAACTCACCATTGTTATGAATATTGTAAGTTAAGGTTTATTATGTTTATATAGAATGAGAGATAGTAGCCTATCTCTCAACAACCATAACGCTAAGTCAGTGGGAGTCCTGAGCTTGTTTCTCTGCAACTAGAGGGTCCCATCTAGGGCTAATAGGAGACAATGACACCCGAAGTGTGTTGCTTATGTCCAGTCTATTCCGTAATTTTGTTTTGGTTCCTGTTACTGCAGAAAATCCCGCTTCACACAAATAGGATGTCGGAAATGGCAACAGGGTTTTTAGTGCTTTTGTGGTGATCTCGGGGTATTCTGCCATGACTTTAATCCAGAACACGGGCAGAGTTGTAGTCTCGAACATATTTTTAAGGCCACCATCATTTGCGATCTCCAGTAGTTGATCCCCTTCTTGCATAGACACGCTGGATTCACCTGGTTTGTTGACAAATGGATTGCGGATCCACTCCTTGGCAATTCGTAGGTCTTTTGTGGTTGGAAAGTAGCGTTCAAACTCTTTTAAAAGCAAATACAGGTGATCGTGCACCAGCTGGGACAATGAAGGCTTGAGCTCAGTCTCTTCCAAAATTCCTGCGAATGTTTGAAACATGTCAAATATATTTCTGTTCAAGCGTTGTCCCCACAAATCCAGTTTGGCTTTAAATGCAGCTACTTTATCTGCCAACTTGAAGACAGTTGTCATTTTCCCCTGAAGTGACCAATTGAGTTCACTGAGGAGGTTAAATATGTCACACAAGTAAGTGAGTTTTGAGACCCATTCTTTGTCACTGAAATGTGCTGCTAGCAGTGACTTTTTTTCTGAGAGACATTTCTGCAGCAGCTCTCGTAATTCAAACACTCTGGCCAGGGACCTTCCTCAGGATAACCATCTTATTTCTGTGTATAAGAGAAGGTGTCTGTGCTCCGCGTTCATTTCTTCACAAAGCTGCTCGAACAGGCGCGAGTGAAGAGCGTGTGCTTTGATGTGGTTAATAACTTTAATGACATCATTCAATACGCTATTAAGTTCCGGTGGTATGTTTCACTAGCCAGCATTTCCCTGTGAATGACACAATGCGTAGACTCAGATTCAGGTGCAACCTCCTTAATGCGAGTAGTTAAACCAGACATCCTTCCGGTCATGGCAGCAGCTCCATCTGTGCATATGCCGACACAAAAAGACCATTTCAGTTTTCCTGATATATAGTCATCCAGTGATTTAAATAGTTCTGCGGCTGTGGTTTTGGTTGGCAATGATAGTGTACATAACATATCCTCATGCACATCCTCTTGATAAAGATAACGCATGTAAACAAGTAGCATTGCCTTGTTGTCAATATCTGTAGATCCATCAACCTGGAGAGCATACCACGGTGACTTATTAATCCTTTCCAACAATTGTGATTCAATGTCCTCTGCTATTTCCTCAATGCGCCATGTGACAGTGGTAGCCAAGAGGCATCTGTGCTATCTTTTTTTTTTTTTTTTTTTTTTACTTTTCTGAAGCTGGAAACGGGGAGGCTGTCAGACAGACTCCCGCATGCGCCCGATCGGGATCCACCGGCATGCCCACCAGGGGGCGATGCTCTGCCCATCTTGGGGCATCACTCTGCCGCAATCAGAGCCATTCTAGCGCCTGAGGCAGAGACCATGGAGCCATCCTCAGCGCCCGGGCAAACTTTGCTCCAATGGAGCCTTGGCTGTGGGAGAGGAAAAAGAGAGACAGAGAGGAAGGAGAGGGGGAGGGGTGGAGAAGCAGATGGGTGCTTCTCCTGTGTGCCCTGGCCGGGAATCGAACCAGGGACTCCCGCACGCCAGGCCGACGCTCTACCACTGAGCCAACCGGCCAGGGCCTGTGCTATCTTTTTAACTGCAGCCTCTCCTAGAAGTTCACGACAAATGTCTTTAGTGGCTGGAAGGATCAAT
This sequence comes from Saccopteryx leptura, assembly GCF_036850995.1. Taxonomy (NCBI): domain Eukaryota; kingdom Metazoa; phylum Chordata; class Mammalia; order Chiroptera; family Emballonuridae; genus Saccopteryx; species Saccopteryx leptura. Next base: position 128,154,193 of record NC_089508.1, read on the forward strand.
TCTTCACCAGTGGTGAATGGCTTCTTGGCCTTAGCAACATGATTAGCCACCAAGTATGATGCTCTCAGTGCACTTGCATTTATTGATGTAGTGGCCACCAGTAATTGTTTCTGTCCTTCTTGTTCATGCTTTTTTCTTTCAAAATACTCAGAAGGCTTGTCTTTTAAAGTAGGGTGCTTGGTCTTTAAGTGGAGAAGCAGTTTTGAAGGCTTCATTGCCTCATTACTTAGCCGGTAGCCACATATGCGGAGCAGCCTTGGTGTGCGAGAATCACCAGTTGCGATAAATCCATACTTCAAGTAAGACTCCTGGTATTGTCTGTTAAATGAAGCCTTTTTTTCTTTGAGATCGTAGGTTCTTCTTCTGTTTCCTCACTGGCCCTTTTCCACTTCGCAAAAAAACTTTTGATGGAATTCTGTTTTTCACTCATTTTGCTAGTTTATGGGTTTAATTTTAGCAGCAACGTATCACGTGACCGAGACAAGCCTCAAGAGTGAGTCTTAGATGGATGTAACAGAGGGAATCTGGTCATTTAAAAAAAATAAAACATCGTTCAGACCTAAATATAAATAAAATGGAAATAATGTAAGTTATTTATTCTTTCTCTGCGGACCAGTACCAAATGGCCCACGGACCGATAGCAGCCTGTGGCCCGGGGGTTGGGGACACTGATCAAAGGGGTCATGCTCAAATCTGGCAGTTGGTTAGTCAGATGGGATGATAGCCACGTCTTTCATCATCCACCAGGTTAGCAGTAAGTTTTTCACAAGTTGGAGAAAAAGTTCCTAGCGGCAGAAGAGAGCCAATCATAATTGTAGGCATTTTTTAAGACCCCGTCCTCCCCCCCCCCCCCCCCGCCTTGTATCAGAGCCTCGATTCAGGGAATGGAGATACAGACTAGACCTCTTGAGAGAAGCTGAAAAATACCCTAGGTCCACAGTTAACATTAATACATTCTGCGAACTTTAAGCAAAACGATGTATAGCAAAACCAATTTACCATAAGCTAGTTGATATAAAGAGTTAAGTTCCTGACCCTGGCCGGTTGGCTTAGTGGTAGAGCGTCAGCCTGGCGTGCGGGAGTCCTGGGTTCGATTACTGGCCAGGGCACACAGGAGAAGCACCCATCTGCTTCTCCACCCCTCCCTCTCTCCTTTCTCTGTCTCTCTTTTCCCCTCCCGCAGCCGAGGCACCATTGGAGCAGTTTGCCTGGGCGCTGAGGATAGATCTGTGGCCTCTCCCTCAGGCGCTAGAATGGCTCTGATTGCGGGGGCGTTGCTCTGTTGCAACCGGAGACATTCTAGTGCCTGAGGCAGAGGCCATGGAGCCATCCTTAGCACCCAGGCCAACTTTGCTCCAATGGAGCCTTGGCTGCGGGAGGGGAAGAGAGAAATAGAGAGAAAGGAGAGGGGGAAGGGTGGAGAAGCAGATGGGCGCTTCTCCTGTGTGCCCTGACCAGGAATCAAACCTGGGACTTCCACACGCCCAGCCGATGCTCTACTGCTGAGCCAGCCAGCCAGGGCGACAGAGCATTTTTAGGAAGGAGAGAGAAAAGATCACTTGGGTTGCAATGAGGACAGTAATTCTAGAAGCTTTGATAGGAAGGGAAACACTGAGATTGACTTTAGTCACAGAGTATAGGGTCAATGGATACGTTTATCTGTTGTTTTTTAAAGCAAAAGATGGTTGAAACTAGACCTTGTTTGAATAGTGATGGAAGAATCCAGTATTTCAAGAGGTTAAAGCCCTGAGAAATGGGAAGGTAAACTTCAGCACACATGGAAGTTTGGCTAAAAAAATATATATCATACAATAAAATTGACTGTATTTTTATTATACAATTTTACTGATATAAACACATATAAATTCATATAACTGTCACCACAACCAGGACACAGAAGCGTTCCATCACCCCAACCCCTATTCTGCTATCCCTTTATAGTCACTCACTCTTCCACTGCTAACTCCATCATTATAGTTTCCATCTTTTCAGGTGTGTCATTTTGAGACTAGTTTCTTTCATTAAGTTGTTGTACCCCAAGTTATTGGTTATATCAATACTTTATTCCTTTTTACTGCTGAACAGTATTCCATTCAGATTAGCTTCTGAGAGTATTCCCTGGGTCAGAAAATGATATCAATGTTGTACCAGTTACTTGGGCCAAAAACCTTGGCATCATCCTTGACCCTTCTCTCACCTGTACACCCAATCATTAGCAAATCCTGGTGGCTTTCCTTTCAAAATACACCTGGAATCTGACCACTTCTCACCACCCCGACTGCTGGCATCCAGTTCAGGTCACTATCCTCTTCTGTCAGGATTAGAGCTTCCACTCTTATCCCCTACCCATACAGTCTATTCTTCACACAACAGCCAGAATTTTCCTTTTAGAGACTTAAATCTGTCCTGACCAGTGGTGGTGCAGTGGATAACACACTGACCTGAAATGCTATACCAGTTCGAAACCCGAGGCCGCCATTTCAAAGCCAAGGTCACCAACTTGAGTGTGGGGTCATCAACAGGTGTGCAGGGTAGACGGGAAGGCGCTGGCTCAAGTTGAGCCTAAGGTTGCCAGTTTGATCTCCAGTCAAGATGCATACGAGCAACAATAAAAGCAAAACTAAGTGGAGCAATCAGTTGATGCTTCTCTCTCTCCCTTTCCCTTTTTCTCTCAGAAAAAAAAAATTGTAATAATATTAATAATAGAGACTTAAGTCTGATCAAGTCATTCTTCTGCTCAAAATGCTCCAGTGACTTCAGTGGCAACAATACAAAGATGTCATCATGGCCTGCAAGGCCCTCTACCTCTCTGATCTCATCTCCTACCACTCTCTATCAATGTCAATAGTGGTTTCCTTGCTATTCCTATATGTCAAGCACATTCCTGCCTCAGATTATTTGAATTTGCTGTTGCCTTTGTCTGGACCACTCTTTCCTTAGATATCCACATGGTTCACTCCCATCAAGTCAATTCGTTTCTGCTTAAATGTCCCTTATCAATGAGTTCTCTAACATCTAATATATTAATACCAGCTACTTGACACCACTGTCTAAACCAGGGGTCCCCAAACTACGGCCCATAGGCCGCATGTGGCCCCCTGAGGCCATTTATCTGGCCCCCTCCGCACTTCCGGAAGGGGCACTCTTTTATTGGTGGTCAGTGAGAGGAGCACAGTATGTGGTGGCTCTGCAAAGCACAGCGTCGCTCACATACAGTACTACTTCCGGTGACACAGGATGCACGCGTCAGGGCTCCAGAAGCGCGTCATATCACTTGTTACGGCTAGCAGTGACAAATATGGAATGGGACATTGACCGTCTCATTAGCCAAAAGCAGGCCCATAGTTCCCACTGAAATACTGGTCAGTTTGTTGATTTAAATTTACTTGTTCTTTATTTTAAATATTGTATTTGTTCCCGTTTTTTTTTTTTTTTTAATTTAAAATAAGATATGTGCAGTGTGCATAGGGATTTGTTCATAGTTTTTTTTATAGTCTGGCCCTCCAACGGTCCGAGGGACAGTGAATTGGCCCCCTGTGTAAAAAGTTTGGGGACCCCTGGTCTAAACCTTAACCTGCTTTGTTCTTCTTCATAGCACATATCCCTTCATAGTAGGTATCTACACTGCTCACAAAAATTAGGATATCAGGGAATGTGCAGATACTCCAGTACTTTCAGCCTTTTGTATAATGCCTTTTCACCAATGAAATAAAAGTTGGTTTTGCATCTCATTTGCATAATCAAACAACTTTCTTTGACTTGTTTGCTTTTCTGATGTTGCTTAATAAAAATCAAATGCTCGCCTGACCAGGCGGTAGCGCAGTGGATAGAGCGTTGGACTGAGATGTGGAAGGACCCAGGTTCGAGACCCCGAGGTCGCCAGCTTGAGCGCGGGCTCATCTGGCTTGAGCAAAAAGCTCACCAGCTTGGACCCAGGGTCGCTGGCTCCAGCAAGGGGTTACTCAGTCTGCTGAAGGCCCGCGGTCAAGGCATATATGAGAAAGCAATCAAGGAACAACTCAGGTGTTGCAATGCACAACGAAAAACTAATGATTGATGCTTCTCATCTGTCTCCATTCCTGTCTGATTGTCCCTGTCTATCCCTCTCTCTCTCTGTCTCTGTAAAAATATTAATTAAAAAACAAAGAAACAACTTTTTAAAAAAAATTAATCAAATGCTCTTTTATCGTTTCATATTCATTTTAAAATATCCCCTAATTTTTGTGAGCAGATTTGTTTCTCTGTCTTCTTACACTACAAAGATCCTTTAGGACAAGGAAACTTTGTTCAACTTTCAACAAGTACCTACATGGGTGCCTTGCCTGGCATATAGTGAAAGTATAAATTATAGGAAGGACAGGATGGGAATCCATGCAGATTTCTAGACTTCAAAGCATTTTCTGTTACTTATATGTGTAGTAAAATAACCAGGGAGAAAGGGTACTGTAAGTGTTGGGTTAGGGATCTGCAGAGACAGTGGAGAGCAAGTTAACTAGAAAAATATAGTGAAATTCCCAGATACTCTTAGCAGTCTGTTTAAGGTTGAAATGATTAACTTAGTGATGCCAATCTGTTCAGCAGGACAATTTTCTATGAGGAGGCACAGGCATGGAGAGGCATGGAGAGGCATGGAGAAGCATGTCGGTCCATCCAGGGTAGAAGACTTAGTTGGAGAGAAAGGTGTTGGACAGGCTTAAGAACGTGAGCAGGATTGTACCGATGTACTGTTATATCTGAGGTGGATAAGAAGGGAAGTGAAGAGTGAGATTAAGTACAAGCTTTCATTCTGATAAGGTGAAAAAAACAAACAGTTACGATGAAGTTCTTGTGCTGTCAAGTCACAAGGGTATCAGGCTGGGGTTGGACATGTTCCAATGACTGTTCTAAGTTTTTTTTTGTTTCTACAGAGACAGAGAGAGAGTCAAAGAGAGATAGGGACAGACAGACGGGAACGGAGAGAGATGAGAAGCATCAATCATCAGTTTTTCATTGCTAAACCTTAGTTGTTCATTGATTGCTTTCTCATATGTGCCTTGACCGTGGGCCTTCAGCAGACCGAGTAACCCCTTGCTCGAGCCAGCGACCTTGGGTCCAAGCTGGTGAGCTTTCGCTCAAACCAGATGAGCCCGCACTCAAGCTGGTGACCTCGGGGTCTCGAACCTGGGTCCTCCGCATCCCAGTACGATGCTCTATCCATTGCGCCACCGCCTGGTCAGGCTGATCTAAGTTTTTGACTGGGATTGGGAAGCTGATGTAAGGGTGGCTGGAGATGACGCAAGGATGTTAAATAGGTTGTCCTCGTGGATTAGGAAAGGATCAATACTGGCCCTGGCCGGATGGCTCGGTTCGTTAGCGCATCCTCCCGAAGAGCAGAGATTGCTAGTTGGATCCCCGGTCTGGGCACATACAGGAACAGCTGTTCCTGTCTCTCTCCTCCTCTTTTCCTTCCTCTCTCTAAAATCAATAAAGTAAACATTAAAAAAGAAGAAATTATCAAGACGAGAGACAGAGGAGAGAGAGCATGGCAAGGGGCTGGATGCACAAATACGCAGACGCGCTCTACAGAGGCGGTTAAATGGGTGGGGAGTCTCGAGAGTCAGCGTCGGAGAGCATGATGACAGTACATACTCGGCACAGAGTCCCGCTTAGCCACCCGGGGTGTGAGGCGGGGTCCCAGGGATGCCTCAAGGGACAGCCAGGTTTCAGTACAGGAAGGAATGGAGTTCAGAGAAAAGCTAACAGGTTAGCAGGGATCGCAGAGGAAGGACCTGCCATCCCTGTCCTTTACTCACCTTCCTCCCTACTTGCCACTCGCGCCACATCAACCTCCGCAACCAGACCATGCGCAGAAGAACCGCAAGAACAGCGGTCTCTTCCAACTCCCCGCGGAAGTGCGCTCACCGGAGGTCGCCCGTGGTCGCGCTTTCCTATTGGCGAAATCTTCCGCCAGCGCCAACCCACTTCCGTTCACGACTCAGCTAGGCGGAGCCGTCCCTGAAAGTCACTTCCGTCGACCCCGCCCTTCATCCCTTTTTGGCGGCTTCCGGCTTCAGGCCGCGCCTCGTCCCGTGTGGCCCCGCCCCGTCCCCGCCCAGGGCCGGCAGGCGGGCCCCGCGGCGCCTCTTCCGGTGCGGGTCCCGCCCCTGCTGTGACCCCCGGCTGGGAACAAGTCTGAGACGCAGCGGTAGCGCCGGGCCTTGACCGACTCTCTCCTCCGCAGCTAGCAGACCTGGAGCGCCCCGCGCAGGTGAGCTGCGTGGGCCTGGCTCCCGCCGCCGGTGTGGGAGCGGGGGCCGTAGCAGGTGGAGGGGACAGAGCGGTCCAGGGGGAGATAGGTGTGCAGGGGTAGACGTGGAGGCGCTGGTCGGCGGGGCAAGGGGGCCGCACGGGGACAGTGAGAACGCCGGGAGGAGACCGGAGACGCCCTGTGCCCCTTCGGCTGATCGGAGATAAAGGGATGGGCAGGGGAAGGGCCCTCCGGGAGCGGAGAAGGCCAGTTAGGTACGGTTGGGGCCGTCCGAGCGGAGCCAGCAGGTTGGCTGGGAGGGCTCGGTAGAGGTTAAGAGTGATAGCACTGGATTGTGGGATGTGGGTGTAAAGAACAGGGGGGAGGAGTAACGGGGGCGGTGGGCACGGGACTCGCAGGGGGCGGTGGCTTGAGAAGTTCCGCAGCCAAGGTGGAGGGGACGGTGAGCCAAAGCTGCTGCAAACAGCCCGTCACTCCGGACTCGTTGGTCCGGGAACTGCAGGGGAAATGGGGGAGGGGCCATGCGAAGGGATGAAGTGGCGTGGGTCTCTGAGACAAGTTTTCCTACACGTGGGCAGGTGGTATTGTTGTATGGGTGTGCTGGCTGCTTAGGCCCCGGGGGAGGGGGAGATGGGCTTTTGGGAGAGTGAGAGGGTGTGTGTATAGAGTTGTAGAAGTGAGTCATTTCAATCTTACTGGGGAGGGACGCTATGGGACGCATCCTCCTCTGCGGGGCACAGAGTGCAGAGAAGATAGTGCCACGAGAAGCAGTTGTTCAATGACTGGCAGAACTGGGTTTAAAAAAAAAAGTCCTGCTCGGGTTTGACTGTCTACGATTATGATGAAGATTAGTACGGACAGCGTACTATTCGCTTTATTCTTTCGTTTAATTTTCTTTGATGCAAAATGTTCTTATTTTAAATGAACACTTGCTAACTGGGTTTAATGTTGGTATACATTTGTGTGTGTGTGTGTGCCTGCTTTGTTACACGATAAAAAGGGCTACAGAAGAAGGAACATATGATAAAGTGCTGAGAGGAATTAAAGGTCGTAGGAGGCATTCTTAGAATGCAAAAGCAGTGCTTCTAAGATAAACAGAAAATTAGAAATTTTTTCTTTTTTTTTTTTTTTTTTTTTTGTCTAGCTTTTAAAATTAGACCCTTTTTCTCTAACCCATTACAATATTTATCAATCTATGCAGTTTTATTGCTAGGTATGTTATGATTTCCCCATGAAATGCTGAAGATGCTAAAGACGTTTAGTTTTTTTTTTTAACCTTTTCACCCAATCCTAAAACAGCGGAACAATGCAGATATCAAGTTCCAACCTGTGCGGTGCATTCTCCTTTCGCATGATTGATAAACATGTAGGCCATATTGCAGGCTCCCTCTGGCCAAACCTCGCCCAGGCAAAGTAGCAATCTCCATTCAGTTATGGAGCCTTGCTGAGGAAAACACAACTCAAATGAGGCTTGTTGGGGGAAGGGACTTGGTGAGGAAGAAAGGAAGGGGCAGCGAGGAAAGGAGAGCCTGCGAAAGGGGTGTGTATTTGAAGACTGATAGGTAAGAATGCTGATAAACCAGCCCCCAGAATACTTTTGGGCCAAAAGCCTTTTTCTTTTTTGTATTTGTCAGAGACAATAGTAGATGTGAATCAGAAAGAAAGGGGCTGTCTATTTAAAATTTTAAAAAAGCATTAACTTGTTCTTTAGATAATATTGATAGCTGTTTCAAATGAATTAACTTTAAAATCTCTTGAGGAATCCCCCCACCCCCACCCCATTTGCTTGAGTGATGATTGCAATTTGAAACGCTTGCCTCCTTGCTGGATTGGGGAGCATACATTCTTTCATGTTGAAAGTGGATTCTTTTTGAGGTTATAATGTCCAGTTGGCATTTCCCAGCCCACTTGAAAGCAGGCTAATGATTTGATCTGGGAAATTTGAAAAGTTTAGACCCAAGAGCAGTTTGCTAAATTCTTCTTTTCTATGAAAGAAGTCATTCTGTCTGCTTGATAGCTCTGTGTTTAGCTTGGACCATAATTTCTTTCTCTGAAGTGCCTGAGAACATAAGTAGTATTTTCTCTTTTGTTGGCGAGCCCTTCTTTTTCTTTATTATTGTGGTTTTCATACAACCATTATATAGTGCGAACCCAGTTACCTTCCCAGTACAGTAATAAACAGAACATTTGGTAGTGCCAAGGGAGAGATCAGAACACAGATGTTTATAGATATCATCTAAATTTACTTTTGAAAACCTGCAGTAGTCCATCACTGCTGAGATTCATCCAATATTCCCCTCTTAAATCCTGTTTTTCTTCACACCCTTTTCTACCTACCTACCCCTGAAATTTCCACCACTTATTCAGCTTAAAAGTAAGGTGTTCAGTGTTCAGAACTCATACTCTTTTTTTTTTTTTTTTGTATTTTTCTGAAGCTAGAAATCAGGAGAGACAGTCAGACAGACTCCCGCATGCGCCCGACCGGGTGGCCACCAGGGGGCGATGCTCTGCCCCTCCGGGAATCGCTTCTGTTGCTACCAGAGCCACTCTAGCGCCTGGGGCAGAGGCCAAGGAGCCATCCCCAGTGCCCGGGCCATCTTTTCTCCAATGGAGCCTCGGCTGCGGGAGGGGAAGAGAGAGACAGAGAGGAAGGAGAGGGGGAGGGGTGGAGAAGCAGATGGGCGCTTCTCCTGTGTGCCCTGGCCGGGAATCGAACCCGGGACTTCTACACGCCAGGCCGACGCTCTACCACTGAGCCAACCGGCCAGGGCCAGAACTCATACTCTTCACTGCAGAAAAGAAAGCCTTTTTGTACCTGTTTTACGTAGTTTTGTGGGGGTTTTTCCCTCTTTTTTTCTACTTCTTTGTGGTTTCTATTGGTCATTTAAGGTTTAGACCCAGTGTGCCTGCTGGGCCGTGCCCAGGTTCAGAGCTATGCCGATTGGTGGTTGAAGCTTGAGGCCACGATGGAGCCGCTGCCGCAGCAGCCCCCACAGCAGCAGCAGCAGCAGCAGCAGCAGCAGCCAGCACCAAACCTCGCTCCTCTGGGGATGGATGCCAGAGAGAAGCAGGAACAGCAGATGAGAGAAGCCCAGTTCTTGTATGCCCAGAAGCTGGTCACACAGACTCTCCTCACTGCCACACCTGGGCGGCCTTCTGGCAGCCCTTCACTGGGCCCCTTAGCCAGAGTTCCTCCAGCCACAGCAGTGACCCGAGTTTTTAAACGGAGCAACCTGAACTCAGAGCCTGAGGAAGAGAAGGGAGGCTTGGAAGATGAGGATGGGGACAATGGCACTGCAGAGGTGACTGAGAAAGAGGCCCAGGCTGCTTCAAAATATTTTCATGGTCAGAAAGTGGCTCGCCAAGACCCAAGGGCGGTACCCATATCTGGTCTCCTTCCAGTGCCAGGCCCCCCGCTGCATGGACAGCAAGCTCAAGAAGACCATGCCAAGGACACTGCCAAGGTCCCACCTTCAGCCTCTACAGCTGGGCAGCCGGGCTGGAGTCAGGATGAGCAGCTCAAGCAGGTTAGTCCTTCTGGTGTGAGGGGTCATTTGTTCTTCCTAAAGGCTAGCCAGAGAGGGGTGCTGGACTGCCTGGGCTAGGATCTGTGTCAAGTCTATGCCTTCTCACCCCACTTCATGACCAGCAGTCTGTGCATGAGTAGACTGCATCTTTTTCGTCTTGCTTGCTTTCTTAATTAAAGCAAAGAAATGTGTAAGTTACTGTTCAAGAAGATTGTTCCAAGTCTGAAATGAAAGAATGTCAGTATAGTCTCTTTTTTAAAGGATGAATGAGGTTGCAACAATGTTATAAAGCAGGGGTAGTCAACCTTTTTATACCTACTGCCCACTTTTGTATCTCTGTTAGTAGTAAAATTTTCTAACTGCCCACCAGTTCCATAGTAATGGTGATTTATAAAGTAGGGAAGTAACTTTACTTTATAAAATTTATAAAGCAGAGTTACAGCAAGTTAAAGCATATAATAATAATTACTTACCAAGTACTCTATGTCGGGTTTTTGACAAGTTTGGCAGAATAAATCTTTATAAAACAACTTACTATAGTTAAACCTATCTTTTTATTTATACTTTGGTTGCTCTGCTACCGCCCACTATGAAAGCTGGAACGCCCACTAGTGAGCGGTAGGGACCAGGTTGACTACCACTGTAAAGGATATCTAAAAATGAGATATGCCACTCTAATTATAGTTTTTCTAGTAATGTAAAAGAACAGTTTTGCCTGTTTAGTAGCTCTAGGGTAACCCAGGGTCATACTCTGTGAGGACACTTTTGTTGTTTTGCAGCTAATCATAGCCTACTAGAAGCACTTGCATTGTGTATATTTCCCAATGAAGAACCTTGCAGACATGATTTCATTTCACCGGAAAGGGTAAACCAAAACTCTTTTCTTTAGCCAAGGCATGCTTAAGTGGTTTTTAAGTGTAGCTGAGCATCAGTGTCATCTAGGGAGCCTTAAAAAAGTATATAGATTGCAGGATCCTAATGAATGATCTCAGGATCGAGAGCCTAAGGAATCTGTTCTCAAACAAGCCTTTGACTTCTAATTCCTCCTTTCTGATTTGCAATGCGGTTTTTCCTCATGCAGAGAAGGGGAACAATGATAAGGTATTCCAGGTTAAGTTATTGATTGGTGGCCTGACCTGTGGTGGCGCAGTGGATAAAGCGTCAACGTGGAAACACTGAGGTCGCCGGTTCAAAACCCTGGCTTGCCTGGTCAAGGCACATATGGGAGTTGATGCTTCCTGCTCCTCCCCCTTCTCCCTCTATTTCTCTCTCTCTCTCTCTCTCTCTCTCTCTCTCTCTCTCTCTCTCTCCCCCCCCCCCCTCTAAAATGAATAAATTAAAAAATTAAAAAAAAAAAGTTGTTGATTGGTGTATAGGCAGGGAGCTAACGATAAAGGTAGTAATCTATTACCTGCATACTCTCCGCAAGCATGTGCTCTTCATTTGGTCCAGTGGTGCTGTTTAGAAATCAATTGCGAAAAGCTGTGGGTTTTCACTGGGCAACTAGAAGTCCCAAGGCAATTAGGAGAACATAAGACAAGTTCTTTGGAAGTTGGAAAATCAGCCCCATTGTATAAAGGAGCCTGTTCAGTTCATCTCAGTTTACAACAGCAGTGTTGGCAGGAGATTTGCAGAGCCAACAAAGTGGGGTTCAAATCCCATTCCCTCCACTTATCCTGTGATCTGTGGATGGGGCTCTTTGTCTCTCTGAGGTTGTGTCTTTTCATCTATGAGATGAAGATCTCACAGATTTCTTTTTTAGTGAATTAAAAGGGAATTTTAGTGTAATCTCCATTTGCAAAATGACAATCACACACCCTTATGAAAAATATACAGAAGTTGTCAGACTTAGTGGCTGGCAGAGAATATTTAAATATTTTGCAAATTTACTTGCTAACAGAACAAAAAACCTTGAGTCTGAGGTGAGGATTTTTTTTTTTTAATTAAACTTGTTTTTTAAGATTTTATTTTATTGATTATACAGATGGGGGAGAGCAAGAAACACGGACACACAGTTGCTTCACTTTAGTTCATTGCTTGCTTGTTGCTTGTCATATGTGCCTTGACTGGGCAAGCCCAGGGTTTTGAATTGGCAACCTCAGCGTTCTGGGCCGATGCCCCATTCATTCATTGCACCACCACAGGGTGGGCAAGTCTGAGGTATTATAGCTGCATGATTTTTCCATTATGTTGGCATACCATTTCTCATGTCTGATCCAGTGCTGAACTCCATGGTAAAGAAGTGCCACCTTGTGAAAGGGTGACTGCCACAAGCAGAAGAGAGAACAGGTGCAAAATGTATACCAGGGAGCAAATGAGTTTTTTGCTCATTTGCTCACCTGCCAGGTCTACCTCTTGAAGGATGGCTCCTTTTTGGTTTATTGAAAAGAAATGTACAATGGTGTAGATAGCAAACAATTTTAATGAAGTAAAAGGTTTCTGGCTCTCCTCTCTCTCTCCTTGATCCTGACCTCTGACAGCACACTGCAACGTTCTGCAGTCTTGCATTTTTAAGTTGTTATGATACTGTCTGTAGGGAGCCTAGAATGGGCTGCCAGAGAGACAGTCTGTAATTGAAAGTTCTTTCAAGATAAGGGCTTCTGTCAGGCCTGCCGAGGGAATAAGGAGGATGTTGTAAGGATTAACTGAGTCAGCATGTGGTAAGTGGTAGTGCTCCCGGTGCCCTTTAATATAGACAGTGCCACCTCTGCCCATTCAGCACCTCCCTGCTCTGAGGCAGGGGTGGTGGTGAGGCACCCTGAGGCTTTCCCTCAGATCACCAGGGAGGTAGTGGCAGAGATAGGACCAGGATCAGAAAAGCCCAGCTTCTACTACAGCAGCAGCCTGGCGGCTAGCCCAGACCTACCTCCCAGCTGATTGCCCGGTTTAGTGAAACATCTGTGAGCTGCCAGCAGCCCCCGCACTGCTGGGTGGTTGGCAGGGTTCCATCCTGACCGCTGAGTCAGCCCACAGTGGAATCTCGCCCTGACAGCACTGGGAAAGTTCAGGCCCAAGGCAGCTGGGCTGCCCCTGCCTTGGCAGCTGGCCAGCCTTTGCATGTGTGCAGTAGTTCCTAGAAAGTGCAGCCGCGTGTGAGGAACAAGTGGAGCTCCAGAGCCTGTCTGTCTTCAGGAAGTGCAGCAGGTGTTGGGGTCAAGCCGTTAGAGCTTTGAAAAACAGAGATTCTTCAGAACTGGCGTGTGCACGCACACATGTGCGCATGATGGCAAACACCCAATGCTGTGTTCTGGGCGGTGTAAGCCCCGTGGCTGCACTGCTCTGTGTTCTGGTAAACCGGCTATTGGCTTCTGAAACTCTGAATTCATTCTAAGTCTCTGAGGCATGCTCACTAATTATAGACTGCTGGGCAGAGCACTGCCAGAATGTTCTATAAGTGCCAGCAAACCTGAGGCCTAATCTCACCCCTGATTTTCCTTCCCCCTGGAGCTGGAGATCAAGAATTGGGTTAGGCGGTCATTGAGTAACAGTGACTTAAAACCTTAGGTGTGTATGTACCTCCTTTTCCTTCTGAACTTAATTTTACAAAGTCAGTTTGGTCTGTGCCCTCCTTTGTGTGATCCTGCTTTTAAAGCAGTAAGCAATGTTCTTGGGGATTTAAAAACCATTTTTTTTAAGTTTTACCTTGGCAGAGGGGCTAAAACAATGTAGTTGGGAAAACCTGTAAGAACCATTAGGAACTACGAGATTGGTTTTTTGTTCAGAGTCTTTTGTTTCTTAAGTAGTTACTTAATGGAGAGCAGAAATAAAGGATCTCTTGCTCCAGCAACAATTACAAAAATTAACACAAAATGACCTTATTGTGAATGTGCTGCAGTGTTCGCTATGTTCTGTTACACAACAAACATTTAGAGAGGCTCTTTTGGGCTCGGCCTGTGTTCCCTGTACTAAGACATGCTTCCCCCTTGAGGAGCTCATCACTACTGGCAGAGGCAGTGGAAACTGCAAGAAGGATGGGTCTTGGGGTGCAGCAATTTCACTCTGTTTTGAGTCAGCTGAAGCTGGGCTGCTCAGTCTGAGCTGGGCTGCAGGTTGTTTAAAACAAAGTTCCACTTCCAAAATTCATACACCAATGTAAAATTTTGTCTGTAGCATAGATAGCATAATTTGGTAAAGCAACAGGAATACTTAAAAATATTTTGCAAGATTCAGACGGGTAGGTAGGGGAGGCAGCACACATCTGCCAACTGAAAAGCAAAACTTGAAAACAAGTTTATGCGTGCTACAGATTATCTTTCGTGTCTGAAATCCCTTTCTTGGAACATATGATGTTGAAAAAATGTCATGGATTTTTCTTTGAAAAAACTTTTAGAAAATAATTGCTTCTCAAGTCTGGGTTTGTGTTTTGTTGTGTTTTTTGGGTTTTTGTTTTTTTTTTGTATGTGTGACAGACAAGAAGGGAGGGAGATGAGAAGCATCAATTCTTCATTGCGGCTCTTTAGTTGTTCATTGATTGTCAAGTCTGGGTTCTTAGCATGTGGGATTCTCTGACACTAGAGTGCTGGAAAGATGAATAACATCCCTGAGCCCAGGGTTCTGAAGGCTGTCGGATTTCAGCTGGCAGAGCAAGTCATCGTAAAAGAAGGCAGCAGACAAAGAGCTGAGTGGCCTTCTCTCAGGGGACATCAGGAGAGTTCTGTCAGCATCCAGCAAACTGAGGGTGATGCTGGTCGAGTAGGGGTGGTCTTCTCTCCTCTTGGAAAGAGGGCTGTTCAGGCAGGACAGGCTTTCTCTGTCTTGAACTCCTTAGTGGGTCCAAAGTTCCAGAAAGGCTTAGACTTCCTCCCATAGACGAGAAAGAGGAGCAATGGCTGGACAGGTGTGTGTGAGCCAGGCCTTGTGGCAGTCATTCCAGATACTGAGTGTGGGAAGATGACTGACTGCTTGGTCTCCAGAGCCTGCCACCCAAGAGTCCCTCTGAATAGTGAGGTATGTTCTCTTGGGTTCATTCATCCTGCTTTTCTTGCTACATGCTGCCAGTCTCTGGAAATTAGATGCTTTTTGTACAAACTATTGCCTGGGGAAAAAAAAAAAAAGGTCAAAACTTTTCCCACTTTCTTTGCAAGTTTACCTCACCTGCCCTTAGCATATAGAATCACAGTGGGATCCATCGAAATAGGGGTTTTCTTTTTTTCTTTTTTCTTTTTTTATTTTTCTGAAGCTAGAAATGGGGAGAGACAGGCAGACAGACTCCCGCATGCGCCCAACCGGGATCCACCCTGCATGCCCACCAGGGGGCAACGCTCTGCCCACCAGGGGTCGATGCTCTGCCCCTCCGGGGTGTCGCTCTGCCGTGACCAGAGCCACTTTAGCGCCTGGGGCAGAGGCCAAGGAGCCATCCCCAGCGCCCGGGCCATCTTTGCTCCAATGGAGCCTCGGCTGCGGGAGGGAAAGAGAGAGACAGAGAGGAAGGAGAGGGGGAGGGGTGGAGAAGCAGATGGGCGCTTCTCCTGTGTGCCCTGGCCGGGAATCAAACCTGGGACTTCTGCACGCCAGGCCGACACTCTACCACTGAGCCAACCGGCCAGGGCGAAGTAGGGGTTTTCAATGGGAGGCGATTTCCCACTTCTTTCTGCCTCCAGGGGATGTTTGGCAATGTTAGGAGGTGTTTGTTTGGTTATCATGACTGGGGCAGGGGGCTGGGGATGGGGTGAGACATGCCACTGGCAAATAGGTAGAAACCAGGGACAGTACTAAACAGCCTACAACGCACAAGACAGTCTCCTGCGACAAAGAATTATCCTGGTCCACAATGTCCCAGAGGATGGTGGTCCTCTCCTACCATCCTCAGGAAGTGAGTTTAAAGATATTACACAGTTGTTTGGGTTTTTTTCTTTTCTTTTATTGTCTTCCTTCCTTCCAAGTTACAGCAAGCAACTAAAAACCATCTTTCTATAAACAAATGGTAATGTTTCTATTTGCCAGTACCCAAGCTCATTGTCCATTTTTCTTTGCCCTCCCAGGGCCATTTCACTTTTCCCTAAAATTTCTGCATTGGATTCATATATTTCACTTTCTCCCCAAAAGCTCAAAATTATCTGGAATCATAGAGATTTTGATGTATTTTTCATTTAGCTCTCTAGAGCTATGCTATGTTTTAAAAATAAAGATATTACAAAGGTGGAAGAAGAAGATGAGTTTGAAAGATCTCTGTAAAATTTATACTGTCACACAAAGGCTGACTTGTCCTTAAGACCTAAAAGCTTTGTGGAGCTACCGCTTTTCAGTCTCTGCTCCCTTTGTGGGTAAGATGCTCCCTGAGTCTTGGACACTACTCTAAAACAGCTCCTGTTTTTCTAGAGCTGTGACGAGGTTCTGGTATGCTGGGATTCTCTGAAACGTTTCAGGATTATGTAAGCTGAAACCATTCTACTTTTTTTTCCCATTAATTTGAGAGAGAGGGAGAAAGATGGAGGAAGGGAAGAAGAGGGGAAGGAAGAGAGGGGACTATGCTCTGTCCTCTTGTCCTTGGAGCCACCCAACCAGGGCCTGAAACCATTGTGCTTTTTGAAGCTGCTTCTTCCATATTAAAATAGGGATATGTGCATATATATATATTTTAGGTAGAATTAAGTTTTACTTATATTCTTTTTTTAAAAATTATTTTTATTTATTTTAGAGGAGAGAGAAATGAGAGAGAGAGAGAGAGAGAAGGGGGGCAGGAGCAGGAAGCTTCAACTCCCATATGTGCCTTGACCGGGCAAGCCCAGGGTTTTGAACCTGCAACCTCAGTGTTCCAGGTCTGCGCTTTATCCACTGTGCCACCACAGGCCAGGCTTATTTATATTCTTATACATCCAGCATCAATGACTTAACTTGGGTCCTGATCTTTTTCACCGAACACTAATCCCTCTATGCTGTGTCCTAGATCTCGTGCCCTCCTAATTTTCAGGGACATGCTTCATTGGCACACCCCCATTTCCCTGACTCTTTGGACTCACTCCCTTCTGAACCCTTTTCCACATACACAAATGTTCTATTATCTCCCAGATTAGAAAAAGAAATCTTAATCAGTAAATCTGCCTGATTCTGTTGTTACAAAGAAATGAGAGGTCACTTTTAAAACTCTTTCCCTTCCAGCACCTCTCCTCCGGCTTGTTCTGTAGACCTGTCTCCCCACCCCCACACAAAGCTTTTCAGGGAAGTGCCTGCAAGCCTTACCTCTACTTTGTCACCTCTTCCTCCTCCTCACTCCTCAACACTCTTTAGTTTAGAATCTAGATACTGTCTCTTCCATGTTCCAGGATTTCCTGTTGGTAAGGTTGCCCAGTGCCCACCATGTTGCTGAGCCCAGCCTGCCCTCACTTCGTGTCATCTCTCAGCAGTATCAGATACAGTGGACCCCTCTCTCCTTGACCAGTTCTCTTTTGCTTTCTATAGCCCCTCTGTTAACTTCTGTTTCTTATCTTTCTTTTCTACCTGATTTCCATAACTCCCAAGTTCCCCAAGGCTTAGTCTTAAACTCTTCTCTTTGTGTCCCCCACTGAGCAATTTTTTTCACTTTCATGGCTTTACTTACTATTCTGCAAGCCTTTGATTCCAACGAATGGTTTGATCTCGATGGATATATTCTCACCCACTTGACATTTCCACTTAAACATGTTCTACTGGCATTTCTGGTTTAACACATATCAAACTGAACTCTTGGTTTCCAGCTTACTGCCCCACAATGATTTCCTCCTTTATTATCCTTCTCTGTAAATGCCATTTCTTTTGAGTTGGTAATTCATATCAGATACCTTAGAGTTGACTATCTTAACTCCTACTCTGTTACCCCATCTGGTGATGTCCAGTCTGTCACCAAGTCCTAACAATTCTCTCATCTAAATATCTGGAATCTTGCTACTTTTCTTCTCCACTGTCTATGTGATCCGAGAGACTGCCTACTGCTGTACATATCAACTTGTTTGCCCTCCCTCCCCCATTCTGATCCATGCCCTAAACAGCAGCTAGAGTGATCTTCTAAAAAATAAATAAGACTATGTCACTCCTTTAATGCTCCCCAAGTGTGATGTCAGTTGCTGTAAGTAGAAAAGCAAAAATCTGTGTAATCTGATCCTTGCCTGATTCTCCAGCCTCGTGTTTGTCAACGTCCTGACCTATCACTGTACTCCACTGTCCTGTCCTTTGCATGTGTTAGTTCTGCTTAGACCAATCCTCCAGGCTCTTACCCAGCCTTCAGTTCTCCCTTCAATACCACTTCCAGTCAAGATGGCAGCATACCTAAACATGGTACTTGCACTCCCTACAACTGTTATTCAGAACTGCCTGAAATCTCGCCAAACAGAAGTCCTGCAACTAGGGATTTAAAGAAGCTGCCACATGGATACTGTCAGAGGGGCAGAGATACAGAAGGGGCTGGTTGCACACCCATGTGTGATAAATAAAAATCCAGAGGGATAGCTTGGCTGTGGAGGTTCCCCCTGAGGAGCAAGGGGTCCCAGCCTCACATCACACCATGCTCCCCAGCCCAGCACTGGGAGGAAAAGTCCCCAAAACTTCAGGGTATAAAACCAGCAGAGATTGAGACTAAGGGAGACAGAGGGTTGCTAGAGTCCTACACAGTTCCTCTTAAAGGACCCGCATTTGTTCTGACTCATTCTTTCTGAGCTCCTGCGCTAGGGCAGCAGCTTAAAAGGCACCAGGGACTTAGAGGGAGGAACTGAAGTATCTGGCATCAGAGCAAGCGCTGAGAGTGGATGGTCAAAGGTGGGGCAGCTTTCTCCCAGACAGAAGTGCTGGCAGAGGACACTGTTCCTTTGAGGAGCCCTTCCTCTACCCCAGCAGAGCTATAGGCAGACACTGTATCTGAGTCTCCATCAGCTTGGCTATCACTGTGTCACCCTGGTGATTCCATGAGACTCCACTCCACCAAACTTGTGGGCCCACCCAAGTTGCTTCCTGTGTTTTTTCCACATGAACCGCCCATCTAGGCTTAGGCTTCAGACTTTGCTAAAATCTCAAACAAGCAGCATCTGGCCTAGTGTACCCCGTACCTCTCATCACATGGCTCCAGCACTGGCACTAGTGGCAGCCAGCCCTGGTTCACAGCATGGCCTCTCCTGGGCACCACCAAGCCCAGCACAAGTAGCAGCCATCTGCAGATTGCTTTGTAGTTCAAACCAGGTAGCCCTGGGCAGAACACAGGCAGTGGCTGACCTTGGCCTGCACCTCCTAGGAGGCCCCAGAGCCTGTGCACCTGGTAGACAGCTTCAGACCACATCAAAACACAACTCAACCACCTCAATGACAACACACTGAAGATGGCGACTCAGGCACCAGAGCCCTGCTGAAGTAAATCCCACTCTGTGGGAGCGGGCCTCTGTGCATCTGATCCTCCTCCATGGTCATTGGTATTTGCAGCCAGTTGTTGTAGTGGATTGTCCTGGCAGTGAATCCCTCCCATTGATGTGTCAGCAGCAGTCAAGGCTCAACTACAACAGGAGGGTGCATATAGCCCACATGGGGGTGGCACACCTGGAGTGTCCCACTTGGTTGTGCCACTAGACCCTACATTAGGTCACTCTACCAATCCCAGGGTTTGTAGCAGCTCTACCTAATACATAGAAACAAGTACAGGGAGGTAGCCAAAATGAGGAGACAAAGAAACATGTCCCAAATGAATGAACAGAACCAAACTCCAGAAAAAGAACTTAACAAAAGGGCGACAAGCAATCTAACAGATTCAGAGTTCAAAACACTGCTTGCTTGCCTGACCTGTGGTGGTGCGATGAATAGAGCGTCAACCTGGAATGTTGAGGTCACCATTTCAAAACCCTGGGCTTCCCTGGTCAAGTCACATACAAAAACCAATCAATGCCTGGCCGGGCGGTGGCGCAATGGATAGAGCATCGGACTGGGATGCAGAGGACCCAGGTTCAAGACCCCGAAGTCGCCAGCTTGAGCACGGGCTCATCTGGTTTGAGCAAAAGCCCACCAGCTTGAAGCCAAGGTCGCTGGCTCCAGCAAGGGGCTACTCAGTCTGCTGAAGGCCCACGGTCAAGGCACAGATGAGAAAGCAATCAATAAACAACTAAGGTGTTGCAATGGAAAACTAATGATTGATGCTTCTCATCTCACTCCGTTCCTGTCTGTCTGTCCCTGTCTATCCCTCTCTCTGACTCACTCTCTGTCTCTGTAAAAAATAAAATTAAATTAAAAAGTATTCTTTAAAAAAAAAATCAATGAACAACTAAAGTGAGACAACTATGAGTTGATACTTTTGCTCCACTCCCCTCTCTGTCTCCTCTTTCTATAAAATCAGTAAATAAAATCTTTAAAAAACCCTGCTTTTAAAGATGCTCAATGAACATAGGGGAAGAGTGGCTGAACTTAGAACTTCTCAACAGCATAGAAGACACAGAAACCATAAAGAAGAACCAGTCAGAACTTACGGAATCAACAGCAGAGTAGATGAAGCTGAGAATTAAATCAGTGATTTGAAATCAAAGGAAGAAAAAAAACATCCCATCAGAACAACAAAAAAAGGTGATGGTGTAAGGAGCCTTTGAAACAGCTTCAAGTGCACCAACATTTGCATCATGAGGGTGCCAGAAGGCGAAGAGAGAGCAAGAAATTGAAAACCCATTTGAAAAAAGAATGAAAGAAAGGCTGGGTAGCTCAGTTTGTTGGAGCATTGTCCCAATACACCAAGGTTACAGGTTCCATCCCTGGTCAGGGCACATACAAGGTGAACCAATGAGTGCATAAATAAATGGAAAAACAAATCAATGTTCCTTCCTCCCTCCCTCCCTCCCTCTATCTCTCTCTTTCTCTCTCTCTCCCCCCCACCCTCTTCCTTCCTTCTCTCTCAAATCAATCAATACATTTAAAGTTAAAAAAAATTTTTTATTTAAAAACAAAAATAATGACAGAAACTTCCCTAACCTGGTGACAGAAATAGACATACAAGTCCAGGAAGTGCAGAGAGTCCCAAACAGGATAAAGGCAAAGAGCCCCACAACAAGACACATAGTAATTAAAATGCAAAAGGTTAAAGACAGAGAGAGTCTTAACAACAGCAAGAAGAAAGCAGTTAGTTGCCTACAAGGGAGCTCCCATGATACTGTCAGCTGATTTTTCAATGGAAACTTTGCAGGCCAGAAGAGATCAGCAAGAAATATTCAAAATGATGAAAAGCAAGGACCTACAACTAAGATTACCCAGCAAAGCTATCATTTAGAATCAAAGAACAGATAAAGAGCTTCCCAGACAAGAAAAAGCTAAATAAGCTCATCACCACTAAACCAGTATTATATGAAATGTTAAAAGGTCTTGAAGAAAAAGAAAAGGTAAAATAATATGAATAATAAAGTAGTATTAAATACATACCTATCAACAAATGAATCTAAAAAAACAAGTGAACAAGCAGAACAGAAACACTCATAGATACAGAGAACATTTTGACAGTTGCCAGATGGGAGGGTGGTTGAGGGGGATGGGTATAAAGGTGAAGGGATTAAGAAATACAAGTTGGCTATTAGAATAGTCATGAGGATGTAAAGTACAGCACAGGGAATACAGTCAATAATATTCTAATAACTATTGTGTCAGATGGGTATTAGATTTATCGGGATGATCACATACTTACATAATGTCTAATCACTGGGGTATATACCTGAAACTAATAAATATTGTATGTTGACTATAATTGAAAAATAAAAATGATTTTAATTAAAAGCATCACTTCCTCAAAGGCATTGTATTTACCTTTAGTGTAGATCAGGTTATATGCTGTCATCAAACATATTTCTGTATTTGTGTGGTTGGTTTGATATCTGTTTCCTATACTAGATGGTAGTGCTCTAAGCGAACAGGGATCATATCTGTTATATCATTGTCATTGTATCCCAGTACCCAGCCATAGGATGGCAGGTCAAAGGCACCGAATAAATACTGTATTTGTCTCTTCTACTTTCTTTTTATTTGCCCTGTTTTTCATGTGAATGGCACTATTTTATTTCCTGAAAAAGAATTAGACTCGGTTGAATAGAGATCAACCAGCAGTAGAGCATTGGCTTGGTGTGTGGAAGTCCTGAGTTTGATTCCTGGTCAGGGCACACAGGGGAAGCGCCCATCTGCTTCTCCACCCTTCCCCCTCTTCTTTTTCTCTGTCTCTCTCTTCCCCTTCCACAGCCAGGGCTCCATTGGAGCAAAATTGACCCGGGCACTGAGGATGGCTCCATGACCTCCTCCTCAGGCACTAGAATGGCTCCGGTTGCAACAGAGCAACAGCCCAGATGGGCAGAGCATTGCCCCCTGGTGGACATGCCAGGTGGATTCCGGTCGGGCGCATGTGGGAGACTATTTCTGCCTCCATGCTTCTCACTTCAGAAAAATACAAATAAGAAAGAAAGAGACTATTTTCTAGAGCATTTTTTAGATTCATAACAAAACTGAGCAGAAGACACAGTGATTGCCCACATACCCTCTGCCAGAGCATAGGCATAGCCACCTTCATCAACAAATCCCCTCCCAGTGATGCATGTGTCGCAATCAGTGAACCTCTGTTGACACATCGTTGTCACCCAAAGTCCATAATTTACATTAGGGTTCACTGTCAGTGTTGTATATTCTTTGCATTTGGAAAAGTCTATAATGGTATGTCTGAACCATGTCTCACTGCCTAAAAATCCTCTCTGCTCTACTTGTTTATCCAGCCTGTTCTTGGCAACCATAATTTTGCCTTCTCCAGAATGGTATCTATTTGGAATCATACTGTATGTAGCCTGTTCAGATTGGCTTCTTTCACTTAGTAATATGCATTTAAGAATCCTCCATGTCTTTTTTTTTTTTTATTATTCATTTTAGAGAGGAGAGGGAGAGACAGAGAGAGAGAGAGAGGAGAGACAGAGAGAGAGAAGGGGGGAGGAGCCGGAAGCATCAACTCCCATATGTGCCTTGACCAGGCAAGCCCAGGGTTTCGAACTGGCGACCTCAGCATTTCCAGGTCGACGCTTTATCCACTGCGCCACCACAGGTCAGGCCCCTCCATGTCTTTTCATAGCTCAATAGCGCATTTCTTTTTAGGGCTGAATAATAATTCCATTGTCTGGAGGTACCACAGTTTGTCCATTCACCTACTGAAGGACATATCTTGGTTGCTTCCAAATTTTGGCAAATATAAATAAAGCTTCAATAAACATTTGTATAGAGGTTTTTGTGTAAACATAAGTTTTGAACTCATTTGGGTAAGTATAAGGAGCATGATTGCTGGGTTGCATGGTGAGAGTGTGGTTGGTTGGTTTTGTAAGAAATTGCCAAACTGTCTTCTCAAGTGTCTGTACTATTTTACATTCCTACCAACAATGAAAGCATTTCTATTACTCCTCCACATCCTTGTCAGCATTTGATGGTGTTAGTGTTTGGGATTTTGGCTATGTTGGGTTTTGTTGTTTTTGAAAATTAAATTTAATGAGGTGACATTGAATAATAAGGGTATGTAGGTTTCATGTAAACATCTCTACAGCATTGGAACTGTTGATTATGTTGTGTGCCCATCACCCAGAGTCAAAGCATTTTTCGTCACTGTATACTTGTCCCTCTTGACTCTCCTCCCCCAACCTCCATTCCTCCATGTTGGATTTTTGTGAGGGGGGGGGTTATGTTTATTGACTTTTAGAGAAGCAGGAACATTGATCTGTTCCTGTATGTGCCCTGACTAGGGATCAAATTGGCAACCTCTGTGCTTGGGAACGATACTCTAACCCAGTGGTCCCCAACCCCCGGGCTGCAGACCAGTACCGGTCCATGGGCCATTGGTACCAGTCCGCAGAGGAAGAATAAATAATTTACATTATTTCTGTTTTATTTATATTTAAGTCTGAACGTTGTTTTATTTTTTTTAAATGACCAGATTCCCTCTGTTACATCCGTCTAAGACTCACTCTTGACGCTTGTCTCGGTCACGTGATACATTTATCCGTTCCACCCTAAAGGCCGGTCCATGAAAATATTTTCTGACATTAAACCGGTCCGTGATCCAAAAAAGGTTGGGGACCACTGCTCTGCTCTAACCAACTGAGCTTTCCCACCACGGTGTGTTTTTTGTTTTTTTTCTTCATTAAAATTTTCATTGAGCCTGACCAGGCAGCGGCGCAGTGGATAGAGCATCAGACTGGGATGCGGAGGACCCAGGTTCGAGACCCCCAGGTCACCGGCTTGAGTGCAGGCTCATCTGGTTTGAGCAAAGCTCACCAGCTTGAGCCCAAGGTTGCTGGCTTGAGCAAGGGGTTACTCGGTCTATTGTAGCCCCACAGTCAAGGCACATATGAGAAAGCAATCAATGAACAACTAAGGTGTCGCAATGAAAAACTGATGATTGATGCTTCTCATCTTTCGCCGTTCCTGTCCATCCCTCTCTCTGACTCTCTCTCTCTGTCTCTGTTAAAAAAAAATTTTTTTTTCATTGAGATAATTGTAGATTCACATGTAGTTGTAAAGAAATAATTTAGCGAGATCCCTGTACACCAGGGGTCCCCAAACTTTTTACACAGGGGGCCAGTTCACTGTCCCTCAGACCGTTGGAGGGCCGGACTATAAAAAAAACTATGAACAAATTCCTATGCACACTGCACATATATTATTTTAAAGTAAAAAAACAAAACGGGAACAAATACAATTTTTAAAATAAAGAACAAGTAAATTTAAATCAACAAACTGGGCCTGACCTGTGGTGGCGCAGTGGATAAAGCGTCGACCTGGAAATGCTGAGGTCGCTGGTTCGAAACCCTGGGCTTGCCTGGTCAAGGCACATATGGGAGTTGATGCTTCCAGCTCCTCCCCCCGTCTCTCTCTCCCTCTCTCTCCTCTCTAAAAATGAATTAAAAAAAAAAAAATCAACAAACTGACCAATATTTCAATGGGAACTATGCTCCTCTCACTGACCACCAATGAAAGAGGTGCCCTTCCAGAAGTGCGGCGGGGGCCGGATAAATGGCCTCAGGGGGCCGCATGTGGCCCGCGGGCTGTAGTTTGGGGACCCCTGCTGTACACTTTGCCTTGTTTTCTCCAATGGCAACATTTTATAAAACTATAGTAAATTAGCCTGACCTGGAATGCTGAGGTTGCTGGTTTAAAACCCCAGGCTTGCCGAGTTAAGGTACACATGAGAAACTACTATGAGTTGATGCTTCCTGCTCCTCCTCCCTTTCTCTCTCATCTCTCTAAAATGAATAAATAAAAATCTTTTAAAAAAGAACTATAATAAATGATTACATCCTGGATTTGACATTGATCCATTGACCTTATTTAGGTTTCCCAAGTTCTACCAATATTTTGTGTGTGTATTTCATTTTTAAGCCTATTGTATGTTTAACACGTCTGAAATTCTTGTTATTTTATCAATGCATTTGACGCTGTAGGTTTTTGTTGAGGTTGGACTTTTGCTGTATCCCACAAGTTCTGGTATGTAATGCTTTCATTGGTTAGTACTAAACATTTCCTAATTTCAGTTGTGATTGCTGTTTTAACCCATGGGTTGTTCAGAAGTGTTTCTTAGTTTCCAAAAATGTGCTATTTTGTCTTTTTTATTTTTATTTATTTTTTTGAGAGAGGAAGGGATAGAGGTGAGAAGCATTAACTCCTAGTTGTGGCATCTTAGTTGTTCATTTTTATTTTATTTTTTTTTACAGAGACAGAGAGAGTCAGAGAGAGGGATAGTCAGGGACAGACAGACAGGAAAGGAGAGAGATGAGAAGCATCAATCATGTTTTTCATTGCGCGTTGCGACACCTTAGTTGTTCATTGATTGCTTTCTCATATGTGCCTTGACCGTGGGCCTTCAGGAGAGCGAGTAACCCTTTGCTGGAGCCAGTGACCTTGGGTCCAAGCTGGTGATCTTTTGCTCAAACCAGATGAGCCCGTGCTCAAGCTGGTAACCTCAGAGTCTCGAACCTGGGTCCTTCCGCATCCCAGTCCGACGCTCTATCCACTGCGCCACCGCCTGGTCAGGCATTAGTTGTTCATTGATTGCTTCTTATATGTGCCTTGACTGGAGGGCTTAAGCCAAATCATTGACCCCTTGCTCAAGCCAATGAACTAGGGTTCAAGCCAATGACTTTGAGCTTCAAGCCAGCAACCTTTGGGCTCAAAACAGTGACCCCAGGGTCATGTTGATGATCGTATACTCAAGCTGGTGAGCCCATACTCAAGCTAGATGAGCTCAATCTGATGACCTAGGGTTTTTGAACCTGGGTCCTCAGCATTCTAGGTTGATGCTTTATCTGCTGTGCCACCACCAGTCAGGCCATTTTTTTTTTTTTAATTTTTATTATTGATTTCAGTAAGAGAGGGAGGGGGAGGAGAAAGAAAGAGGGAAAGAGGAGCATCGAGCTGTTCCTGTACATACCCTGACTGGGGAACGAACTAGCAACCTTTGCGCTTTGGGACAATGCTCTAACCAATCAAACTATCTGACCAGGGTGCTTTTTTTATATTAATATATAGCTTATAATTAAGCTCTAACCATTGTGGTTAGAGAACTGGTGTAGTGTCAATTTTCTGGAATTTGTTACAATATTCTTTGACCAGTTTTCATAAGTTCTCTATATGTGCTTGGAAAGAATGTATATTCTTTATTTGATAGATGTGGGGTTGTGTGTCTATCTTTTGGATCAAGTTTACTAATTTTCAAATCTTCTAATCCTTACTAAATTTTTTGTGATTAGTTTCACAAGGTGAAGCAATATTCCAGTATAGACTGGCCTTGTTTTGATTAGTGTGTTTAACACATCTTCTGATGTACATTTTTTTCTTACACATTCCAATCTTTACAAGACCACATTTAAAAGACCTGTAATCTCTGCCCTTTTTTTTTTTTTTTTTTTAATTATTTTTAGAGAGAGGTGAGAGAGAGAACAATGGAAGGAGAAGCAGGGAGCATTAACTCATAGTAGTTGCTTCCTGTATGTACCTTGACCAGGCAAGCCCAGAGTTTTGAACTGGCAACCTCAGCATTCCTGGTTGATGATTTATCCATTGCGCCCCCTCAGGTCAGGCTTTGTCTTTTTTATTAGATTAATTTAATTAGGTTGAATTATGTTAGTTATTAGTGTTGGTAATATATTTCAACCTGTTTCTGCCCTAACTTTGGATTTTCAGTTTAGCCCTGTTTTTCTTTGCTTGTTTTTTCCTTCCTGTCTTTTATTCATTTGATTGAGTTTCCTTTTCTTTATTCATTCTTTACTTCCTCTGCTGGTTTAAAGTTTATACTTTCTGTTTCTATTTTATTAGCTGCTTTTAACTTGCATTCTTGGTTTTTTATACTACCGTCAAACAGTGCTAGGAATTTTAGTTTTTCAGCCTTTCCATTCACATCTTTTATTTTATTTGGCCATTATTTTAGTTTTAAATTCCTCCCCCAAATTGTTCCCCTGCCACCTCCCAGGGTATTTATTCAGACTTCCCAGGAGTTTATCCATTTCTCTTCTCACCATTACTTCTTATGTCACATCACAGCCTTTCTGTTTGGACTCTGTCTTTTCCTTTTTCACTAACTCTGTTACCAGAGCTTTGTATATAGTAAATTCAATATTGGCATGTCTGAAAAAAGTCTTTTAAATTTATACCTTTATTTTGCCCTTGCTCTTGTACATTGTAGCTTTAGATTCTACATAGATGGACCATTATTTTTCTCAACACTTTAATGATAATATTCCATTATCTCCAACTATTTTTGCTGTTGTAAAGTCTATTGTACATTTCATTGTCACCTTTGTGAATCATTTACTGTCTTGGAGCTTTCAATTTTTTTCTTTTAGACTGTTACTTTGTGTTTGTACGGCAGTATTTTAGTATTGGACTTAATTTTATTTATCCCTCTTGGGCCTCAGTCTGCCCCTTCAACCTGATAGGACATTGAGGGGGGTGCCTTTTTTTTTTTTCTTTCTTGGCTGCTATTTTTTTCTCTTTTGACCACTACACTAATAGAAGTATTTGAACCTTCTCATTCAGTCTTCTATGTATTTTTCCTTTTGTAACCTTATTTCTTTATATCATTCATCTGCATTCTGGAATATTTTTACATTCCGTTTTCTAATTTTTAATTCTCTCTTCAGCTCTATTTGACTTTGTTTAAAAATTGTTTATCTTAATATTGTGTTTAATTTTTTTTTCTTTTTTTTTTTTTTGTATTTTTCTGAAGCTGGAAACGGGGAGAAACAGACAGACTCCTGCATGCGCCCGACCAGGATCCACCCGGCACGCCCACCAGGGGGCGACGCTCTGCCCACCAGGGGGCGATGCTCTGCCCCTCCGGGGCATCGCTCCTCCGTGACCAGAGCCACTCCAGAGCCTGGGGCAGAGGCCAAGGA
Organism: Saccopteryx leptura; assembly: GCF_036850995.1. Taxonomy (NCBI): domain Eukaryota; kingdom Metazoa; phylum Chordata; class Mammalia; order Chiroptera; family Emballonuridae; genus Saccopteryx; species Saccopteryx leptura. Next base: position 128,182,296 of record NC_089508.1, read on the forward strand.
GCCATCCCCAGCACCAGGCCATCTTTGCTCCAATGGAGCCTCGCTGCGGGAGGGGAAGAGAGAGACAGAGAGGAAGGAGAGGGGGAGGGGTGGAGAGGCAGATGGGCGCCTCTCCTGTGTGCCCTGGCTGGGAATCGAACCCGGGACCCCCGCATGCCAGGCCGACGCTCTACCACTGAGCCAACCGGCCAGGGCCTGTGTTTAATTTTTATACATAGTGTGGCTCTCAATAATCTGTATGTAGGCCCTGGCTGGTTGGCTCATCAGTAGAGTGTGGCCCAGTGTGTGAAAGTCCTGGGTTCCATTCCCGGTCAGGGCACACAGGAAAAGCACCCATCTGCTTCACCACCCCTCCCACTCTCCTTTCTATCTCTCTCTTCCCCTCCCACAGCCAAGGCATCATTGGAGCAAAGTTGGCCTGGGTGCTGAGGACGACTCCATGGCCTCCATCTCAGGTGCTAAAATGGCTCTGGCTACAACGGAGCAACTGCCAGATAGGCAGAGCATTGCCCCCTGGTGGGCATGCTGGGTGGATCCTGGTTGGACGCATGTGGGAGTCTGACTGCCTCCCCACTTCTAACTTCCGGAAAAAAAAAAATGTATGTTCACCTGACCGGGTGGTGGCGCAGTCAGTAGAGCGTGGAAGACTCAGGTTCAAAACTCCGAGGTTGCCAGCTTGAGCGCAGGGTCACTGGTTTAAGCATGGGATCATAGACATGACCCCATGGTTGCTGGCTTGAGCCCAGAGGTCGCTGGCTTTAAGCCCAAGGTCACTGGCCTGAGCCCAAGGTCGCTGGCTTGAGCAGGGGGTCACTCGTTCTGCTGTAACGTCCTGGTCAAGGCACATATGAGAAAGCAATCAACTAAGGAGCCAACTAGGAGCTGCAATGAAGAATGATGCTTCTTATCAATCTCCCTTCCTGTTTGTCCCTATATGTCCCTTTCTGTGTGTCTGTCAAAAAAAAAGAAATCTATGTTCTTGGCCCTGGCTGGTTGACTCAGTGGATAGAGCATCCCCCCAGCATGAGGATGTTCTGGGTTTGATTCCCGATCAGGGCACACATGAGAAGCGACCATCTGCTTCTCTCCCTTTCCCTCTCCCGCTTTTCTCCCTCTTCTCCTCTCACAGCCAGTGGCTTGTTTGGTCTAAGTGTCAGCCCCAGGTGCTGGGGATAGGTCAGTTTATTTGAGCATCGGCCCCAGACAGGTTGCTGAGTAGATCTCGGTTGGGGCCCATGCAGGAGTCTATCTCCCCTTCTCTTAGTTTAAACATAATAATAAAAATAAATAGAAATCTGTATGTTCTTATCTCACAGTTTTTGTTCCTTCCTTTAGCTCTTTGAACATCTTTAACTTTAAAAATCTTTTTATTATGGAATTGTTCAAATATATATATATATACTAGAAAGCCTGGCGGTCATACAAAATGACCGCTGTTCTAGATATTATAAATTGGCTTCTGAGGGATCAAGTATATATAATTGAGAAAACTTTCTTTTCCCGTCAGAAGGATGCAAAGTTCCAGTTTGATGGTAAACTTGACCATGAAGTCGAAAGCAATAAAGTCCTGGTCCAGGCAAGTCAATTGGTTTGTTTCCCATGGACGCAAAAGCAAACGAACTATTAATGGATCGAATGCTATCCATGTATTGTTTGCTATTTGGATGCTGATTAGTCAATAATTTATTCAAGAGTGGTGGATAATTCTCAATTAGTGGAACTACAATGTTTCCGTACTTGCAACATTGAGAAAATCCTTTCTTGTCAGGGTCAAATTGATTAGTTTCTAACTTGAAGTTTAAGGACTGACAGTGTTCACATTTAATATTCATGTCACCAGAGGAATGCTCAAAAATTAAAGTTTCTTCGTTTGAAACTGTTTTAATCCTTTTTGCGTTTCGGTCAGCATTACTCTGTCATTTTTTTTTGCATTTCTCTCCTGCCTTTGTTCAAGGGACTCATTTTGTCGAGACAGGCTTTTTTGTCTTGCATCTGAGGCAAGCCTTGTTTCTCTATGCTCATCAGTCTCATTTTGCCAAGAAAGACGCATTTGCTCTGCGACTGAAGCAAGCCTTGTCTTTCTCTGCTCAGTGGTTTCTTTTTGTCGAGAAAGCCGTTTTTGTGCAGCTTTAGCTCCTTTTCTCTCCTCTTCAGTGCTGTATTTTCTAGGAGGCATTCTTAAAAGAAATTACGTTAAGACGTAGTTTTTATGTAAAACAGATGATTGCCAATGCAAACAAATGTTCACCTTCCCCCTGACATGCTCAATTTGCGTTCAGCCTTAAATTGTTTCAAAAGCAGATGATTGCCAATGCAAACAAATGTTCACCTTCCCCCTACCCGCTCAATTTGCGTTCAGCCGTGGCAACTTCACTCCATTGGCTAGTACAGTTATGCAAGCAACCAATAAGCTATCGGCGACAAACAGACACTTAAGCCGCATATAATAAAGATATATATTTATTTATTTTATTTTTTTTGCCAAAAATGAAGATGTTAATAGGGACTCTTGTATCCAATCTGATAAGAACTGCAAGGAAGTCCACAAAAATTCTAAGAATGTGGCATTTAGAGGTACAATGGTGCAAGGAAATAGTATCTTCCTGTCTCTGCTGCCTGCCACTAAATCCTTTACTCTCAGCTCCAAGAAATGGCTCTGAAAGGGAAGGTAACTTAGCATTTTCCAGAGTCATTTCTTTGAGTTTCTCATGTTCCTGTTATGGTTTGGGTCTGCAGGGCTAATCAGTTCCTTGACAAAGCAGATTTATGTCCTAAGGACTTTGAAAAGGGCAAGTGGGAGCTTTCTTGTGCTACCTTGACACTCCAGCCTTTCTAGAGTCTTCTCTATTGGAGAATCCAGGAGAGTATGGTTGTTTTTAATATTTTTTATTTATTTTTTTAGAGAGAATGAGGAAGAGAGAGAAAAGGAGGGAATGAGAGAGAGAGAAGCATCAGCTCTTTCATTCCTCCACTTACTTAGTTGTGCATTGATTGCTTCTCGTACGTTGCCTTGATCAGGGTCTGACTAGCAACCTCGGGGTTGAGCCAGTGACTTCAGGATCGTGTTGGTAACCCTGCACTCAAGCTGGCAATTTCCAGTTTTAAACTGGTGACCTCAGATTTTTGGGTCGACATTCTATTCATGTGTACCACCGGTCATGTGGTCACTTTTTTTTTTCATTGAATTGATTGGGTGACATTGGTTAATAAAAGTATAAATTGACATACAGTTTTATAATACATCATTTGTATATTGTATTGTGTGTTCACTATACCAAGTCAAGTCTCCTTCCATCACCGTTATCCCCTCTATACCCTCTTCTGCCTCCCCTGAAACTTGATTATGGACATCTCAAACATGCAGAAATGATATTGGTAAGAAACCATATGCCCTTTACCCAGCTTTCAGTAATTACCAGCATTCTGCTGTTCTTAAACATGCTATTGTAAAGATGCTTTGAGAGTGTTCTATAATTTACTCTAATTCTAAGGGTACAGATTCTCCATGTGTCATGTTTCTCTTCCTTATGATGGTTTATTTCCTCTTGTGGTGGTTTGTTTTTGTTTCCAACAGGAGCTCATTTTGAGTTGGGATTTGTTTCCGTGGGAGTCCCATGTGCTTTGTATTATAAAAGCATTCCTAAGGGGAGTTTGTTTTCTTCTCTGCTGGGGCCCGCTCGCTCGTTTAGCTGGTTATCGTTTAGCTGGTTATCGTTGGTTTGAGGTAATACGGAGTTAGAGTCCACGTCTGTGCCTGGAGAGTCCACGTCTGTGCCTGGTGAGAGCCTGGGTTTTCATTTCTTGTAGACCCTCTTTTTCCATGAGGACTCTTGACAGATGGCAAGTTTCCTTCTTCTCCAGGCTGGTGGGCAGCTTTTCTCGTCTGCAGTTGTAGGGGATGGCAGTGTAGTCCTTCATGACCTCTGGCTATATGCATGTTGGTCAGTTCTGCTTCCTGGTGTCAGGGCACCTGCAGCCTGGACTCGTCTCCCTTGTGCTGTTTCCATCTCCAGTCCCTATCCTTTGGCTCTGAGCTCTTCTGGGTCCTGCTCTCCTTTGAGCCCTTCAACTTCGAGGCCTGCTCACTGCTCGCTGGTTTCTTCTTCTTTGTTTCTGGCACAGTGGAATCTGCTTTTCTTCTTGCTTTCAAGCTTAGCTGTATGTGTAGGAGGTGTGGAGTGTTAAATTTTATCTAGCATTTGTAAGTGAGGTTTTCTTTGGAGAGAGAAGAGAGAGTACCTGCACATCACATTATCCTCATTCATGGTCTTTTTGTTCCTTTGTTTTTGATTTTTAATAGCTTAGACTTTCTGACCTCATGTGCCTGTGTCATTGAGTTGTGTGAAGCAGGCCCCGATATTACCCCTTTAGGTGTTTGTTTTCTTTTAGATGAGGGAAGAAGGGGACGGGCTGCTTGTGCTTAGAGTTGTAAAGCTGGGCTGTGAGTCCAAGCAGTCTGCCTTGAGCCTCTGTATCGAAGCTTCTTCTCACTCTGTTCCACACAGAGCAGGGCAGGATAGTCTTTTCTCAGTGGTTTCATTACTTTGAAAGTACAGTACTGATTTATTTTTTGATTGTCAAAGTAATTCAGGCTAACTCTAGAAAATAGGTAGATAAATTCCCATCAGGGCACATATAGGAACATATCAATAGTCTTGTCTCTCTTCCTCCTTCTCTTTCTAAAACTAATAAATTTAAAAGAACAAAAGAAAATAGGGAAAATATAAAAATTTATAAACAGGAAAATGTAATCACCACAACTACATAACTTAGATATATAACTGTAAACATATTTTTGTATTCCCTTTGTGTTTTTTAAAAAATGCCTATTACAGGTGTATTGTTTTACTTTTGTGTCCAACTTTTATCACCTAAGAGAACATAAGCAATTTTTATCATTAAAATTTATTTTAAAGTATTATTTTCAAGTATATTAATTTTTAAAAAACATATCATAGAAGTTATATTGACTCAAATAATTTTAGAAATATAGAAATGTATAAAGTACCCTGGTCAGGTGTTCAGTGGATAGGGTACTATCCCAGCACGCCAAGGTCACAGATTTGATCCCCAGTCAGGACACATATGAGAAGCAACCAGTCGGTACACAACTAAGTGGAACCAGTTGATGCTTCTCTCTTTCTCTCTCCCACCTCTTACCCACCTCTTTCCCTCTCACCCTTTTTCCTTCTCTCTTTCTCCCTCTAAAAAAAAAAAAAAAATCAGTAAAAAAATTTAAAATATATTTTAAAAAGTAGAATGATGTATTTGTCTACAACTGCTTTAGACTTTTTAATAATACATTTAAGTTAAAAATTTAAATTATTTGCCTGACCTGTGGTGGCACAGTGGATAAAGCGTCAACCTGGAAACGCTGAGGTTGCCGTTTCAAAACCCTGGGCTTGCTTGGTCAAGGCACATATGGGAGTTGATGCTTCTTCTTTTTTTTTTTTTTTTTTTTTTTTTTTTGTATTTTTCTGAAGCTGGAAACGGGGAGAGACAGTCAGACAGACTCCCGCATGCGCCCGACCGGGATCCACCTGGCACGCCCACCAGGGGCGACGCTCTGCCCACCAGGGGGCGATGCTCTGCCCCTCCGGGGCGTCGCTCTGCCGCGACCAGAGCCACTCTAGCTCCTGGGGCAGAGGCCAAGGAGCCATCCCCAGCGCCCGGGCCATCTTTTGCTCCAATGGAGCCTTGGCTGCGGGAGGGGAAGAGAGAGACAGAGAGGAAGGAGGGGGGGGGTGGAGAAGCAAATGGGTGCTTCTCCTATGTGCCCTGGCCGGGAATCGAACCCGGGTCCCCTGCACGCCAGGCTGACGCTCTACCACTGAGCCAACCGGCCAGGGCCGAGTTGATGCTTCTTGCTCTTCCCCCTTCTCTCTCTCTCTCCCCTCTCTATAATGAATAAATAAAATCTTAAAAAAAAAATAAATAAAAAATTAAAAAAAATTTTTAATTATTTAACATAATGTCCTTCAGGTTCATTTGTGTTATCACGTATTGCAGAATTTCCTTTTCTTTCTTTCTTTTTTTTTTTTTTTTTTGTATTTTTCTGAAGTTGGAATTGGGGAGGCAGTCAAGACAGACTCCCTCATGTGCCCGACTGGGATCCACCTGGCATGCCCACCAGGGGGCGATGCTCTGCCCATCTGGGGTGTTGCTCTGTTGCAACCAGAGCCATTCTAGCGCCTGAGGCAGAGACCATGGAGCCATCCTCAGCACCCGGGTCAACTTTGCTCTAGTGGAGCCTCAGCTGCGGGAGGGCAAGAGAGAGACAGAGAGGAAGGAGAGGGGGAGGGGTGGAGAAGCAGATGGGTGCTTCTCCTGTGTGCCCTGGCTGGGAATCGAACCCGGGACTCCTGCACGCCAGGCCGACGCTCTACCAATGAGCCAACCGGCCAGGGCCCTTTCTTTTTTTAAGTGAAAGACAGGAAGGGAGAGTGACCCTTTCCTTGTTCAAGCTATGACCTTGGGCTCAAGCCAGCCACCATGGGATCATGTCTATGATCCCACACTCAAGCTGGATGAGCCCGTGCTCAAGCCGGCAACCTCGGGATTTCTAAGCTGGGTCTTCAGTTAGTGTCTTAGGCCGATGCTCGATCCACTGCACCACTGCCTGGTCAGGCTGGATTTCCTTCATTTTAATAACTGAATAATATTCCGCTTTATGTATATGTATACATTTTTTTATCCATTTGTCAGTGGACACTTAGATTGATTCCATATCTTGGTTATTGTGAGCAATGCTACATTGAACATATAGGGGGGGATACTGTATTTCCCCATGTATAAGATGTACTTTTCTCAAAAACTTTGGGGTCTAAAAACTGGGTGCATCTTATAAAGTGGTTGTAGATGTTTTTATTTGCATTTCTCACTTTTTTTTGCGCTTGTTTTTGCACTCATTGTTGAAGACAGTGTTTCATCATCAGATACAGATGAGGACAAGTTAATGGATGGGAGTTTTGACAGTGATGAGGAGTTGTATGAATTTTGTGATAAATAAAACTTGAGTTTAGTAACTTTATTTTTATTTTTTTTACAGAGACAGAGAGAGAGTCAGAGAGAGGAATAGATAGGGACAGACAGGAATGGAGAGAGATGAGAAGCATCAATCATTAGTTTTTCGTTGCGACACTTTAGTTGTTCATTGATTGCTTTCTCATATGTGCCTTGACCGTGGGCCTTCAGCAGACCGAGTAACCCCTTGCTCAAGCCAGAGACCTTGGGTCCAAGCTGGTGAACTTTGCTCAAACCAGATGAGCCTGTGCTCAAGCTGGCGAACTCGGGGTCTCGAACCTGCGTCCTCCGCATCCCGGTCCAATGCTCTATCCACTGCGCCACCGCCTGGTCAGGCTCAATAACTTGATGTAATAATTTTTTTGTAAATTTTGGGCCCCAAAATTAAGGTGTGTCTTATACAAGGGGAAATATGGTGTACAGGTATCTCTTCAAGATCCTAATTTCAATTCTTTTGAATAAATATCTGGAAGTGGGTTTGCTGGAGCATATGTTAGTTCTATTTTTTTCCCCCCAGAAATCTCCATACTGTTCTCCATATCTACTTCACCATTTTACATTCTCACCAACAGTGCACAAGGATTCCAATTTCTCCATACCCCCCACACACACACGCGCGCGCGCTTATTTTCTGATTGTTGTTTTTTTTTATAATGGCCATCCTGACATAAGTAAGATGATATCTCATGATGGTTTTGATTTGCATTTCCTTGATGATTAGTGATGTTCAGCATCTTTTCATGCCCCTGTTGGCCATCTGTCTTCTTTTAAGAAATGTCTGTTTGTGTCTTTTGCCCATTTTTAAATTGGATTATATATGTTTTGCTATTAAGTTATAAGAATTCCTCCTACAATATCTCTTTTGGATATTGATTTCTTGTTAGATACACGGTTTCCAAGTATTTTCTCCTTTTCACTCTTTTGATTTTTCTTTTTGCTGTTCAAGAAGCTTTTCTGTTTTGTCCTACTTCTCTTTTTTTGCTTTTGTTGCTTGTGCTTTTGGTGTCACATCCAAGAATCATTGTCAAAACTAATGTTACAAAGCTTTCACCCTGTGTTACAGTTTCAGGTCTTATGTTTAATTCTATAACCCATTTGGAGTTGATTTTTATGCTAGTGTAAAGTAAGAAACCAAATTCATTCTTTTGCACAAGGATATATAGCTTTACCAACACCATTTGTCAGATTATCCTTTCTTCATTGTGGATTCTTGGCACTCCACTAAAGATCAGTTGACTGTGTGTGGGGGTTTATTTCTGGGCTCTGTATTCTTTTTTTTTTTTTTTTTTGGTGGCAGAGACAGAGTCAGACAGAGGGACAGACAGATAGTAAAGGAGAGAGATGAGAAACAAATTTTTTGTTGCAGCTTCTTAGTTGTTCATTGATTACTTTCTCATATGTGCCTTGAGGGGGGGGGGGGCGGCGGCGGGAGGCTACAGCTGACTGAATGACCCCTTGCTCGAGCCAGCAACCTTGGGTCCAAGCTGGTGAGCTTTGCTCAAACCAGATGAGCCCGCGCTCAAGCTGGTGACCTCAGGGTCTCGAACCTGGGTCCTCCATATCCTAGTCCAGCGCTTTATCCACTGTGCCACGGCCTAGTCAGGCCAGTACCATACTTTTTGATTACTGTTGGTTTGTATTGTGTGTGTGTGCGTATTATTTTTTTGTTTGTTTTTTATTTAGTGATAGGAGGAGAGACAGAAACAGACTCCTGCATGCGCCCTGACAGAAATCCATGCGGCAAACCCCACTAGCGCTGATGCTCTGCTCATCTGGAGTGTTTGTTATTCCATTGCTCAGCAACCAAACTATTTCAGCGCCTGAGGCGAGGCCATAGAGCCATCATCCGTGCCCAGGGCCAACTTGGTCGAACCATTCAAACCATGGCTACAGGAGCAGGGAGGGGGGTTGGGGGGAGTGAGAAAAGGGGGAGAAGTGATCGCTTCTCCTGTGTGCCCTGATCAGAAATCAAACCCAGGACATCCATATGCCGGGCTGATGCTCTACCACTGAGCCAGCCAGTCAGAGCCTCCTCTTATCCTCTTGAACCTTAAAATTATGGTAAACTGCTATCTTTAGGAAATGGTTTCTGTTTCATTCTAGATCCCTTTTATAGATTTGTATTTTAGAATTTGAAGCCTACCTTCTATTAATTATGTAATCCCCCCCCCCCCCCATTCATCCCTTAGCGTGCCTGCTGTGACTCTCCCAAGTATATTCCTGTGGTTGGTTCTTCAGGTCCTGACATTCATTTGAGTCCCGCCACCACCACCATCTGTCAGACCCTGTACTGGTACACTAGCCTTGCAAAGGAATAAGTCAACATCCCTGTGAGGGACTCATACATAAGCCAGGAGAGGAGGCAGACAGCTTGGGGCAGCTGGCATTACAGTTGGAATGCATACACCATAGTACCAACACCTGAATGGGAGGAGCACTTGGAGTTGTGAATGGGGTTGACTTTCCAATGCCAATTGCAGCTGCATCATGCCTGAAGAAACTTACTCTTTGCAATTCCAAACTTAAAAATGAAAGTTTATTTTATTTTATTTATTTTTTTGTATTTTTCCGAAGCTGGAAACGGGGAGAGACAGTCAGACAGACTCCCGCATGCGCCCGACCAGGATCCACCCGGAACGCCCACCAGGGGCGATGGACGCTCTGCCCACCAGGGGGCGATGCTCTGCCCCTCCGGGGCGTCGCTCTGCCGCGACCAGAGCCACTCCAGTGCCTGGGGCAGAGGCCAAGGAGCCATCCCCAGCGCCCGGGCCATCTTTGCTCCAATGGAGCCTTGGCTGCAGGAGGGGAAGAGAGAGACAGAGAGGAAGGAGGGGTTGGGGGTGGAGAAGCAAATGGGCGCTTCTCCTATGTGCCCTGGCTGGGAATCGAACCCGGGTCCCCCGCATGCCAGGCCAACGCTCTACCGCTGAGCCAACCGGCCAGGGCCTGTTTATTTTTTACATTATAATTTATGATAGCTTTTTTAAAAATGTGTTCTTTCTATACATTCAAAATATGTAGTTTGTAAAAAGAAGTCGTCTGACCTGTGTTGGCACAGTGGATAAGGCATCGACCTGGAATGCTGAGGTTGCTGGTTTGAAACCCAGGGCTTGCCCGGTCAAGGCACATATGAGAAGCAACTGAGAGTTGATGCTTCCTGCTCCCCAACCCCTACCTTTCTCTGTCTCTCTCTCTCCTCTGTCTAAAGTCAGTACATAAAATCTAAAAAGGGAAAGAAAGTCTTATGAAACTTTACTGAAGCATTGACTTTGGGCAAGTTTCCTAACCTCTTCGGGTCTCAGTTTCCCCTTCTGTCAGAAGCAATGTTCTCCTGCTTGGCTTCTGGCTCTGACTTCCTGAGCCCTGCAGTGTAAATGTGTATTGGCAACCACTGGGAAGCCAAGTGGTGGGTGGTTCACGGGGTGGTGAGCAGTGCTGCCAGCTTCCACTTTGCAGAGAAAAGGCTGGGACTTCCCTCTGTGACCCTCACTCAGATGCCAGTCCACTGTTTAGCATAAAGATAAACTCCTCACCAATATAGCATTTCTGTTTTTCTCCCTTCTTTTGTAGGAACAACCCATGTCTGGGTAGTCTTTGATTATGATTGTGTGCCTAGGTGGTAAGGTAGTTCCTGCCCTCTCCTCCCTCCCCCACCCGTCCTCCTTTCTCCTGCTCAATTAGAAAAGTGTCCCTTAGCTCTTTTTCCAAGCCAATGAGTTTGAATTGATCTTTGTTGCTAAGAGGTGGAGAGGCACTTTCTGGTCCCTGCTAAAGTTACCTGACAGCGGAAGGTGTGTATCTGATAATTATAACTCTCTTTCACCAAAGCCTGGGCCATTTCGCTAAGAGCAGTAATCCTGATTTTATCAGAGGGGTTTGTAGTCCAACAATATTGCTTATAACAGTATCTGTTTTACTTCCTGGGACTCCCCTCTACTTTTAGGATTCCCTACTAATCTTGCCCATTACCCTCTTGTGCACATTTCTTTACCTCCCGGAATCAGTTACAATTGGGGAGAGGGCAAAGATGTTTTTCTTTTCTTCCTACCAAGATCTGGGAATTTGACTTGAACATTACAACCTCACCAACCCACCCAGCAGTAGGACAGTCATGAGTGTGGTACAGGTAACACCTACAGCAGGGGTCCCCAAACTACAGCCCGCGGGCCGCATGCGGCCCCCTGAGGCCATTTATCCGGCCCCCACTGCACTTCCAGAAGAGGCACCTCTTTCATTGGTGGTCAGTGAGAGGAGCATAGTTCCTATGGAAATACTGGTCAGTTTGTTGATTTAAATTTACTTGTTCTTTATTTTAAATATTGTATTGTTCCCGTTTTGTCTTTTTACTTTAAAATAAGATATGTGCAGTGTGCATAGGGATTTGTTCATAGTTTTTTTGTAGTCTGGCCCTCCAACGGTCTGAGGGACAGTGAACTGGCCCCCTGTGTAAAAAGTTTGGGGACCCCTGACCTACAGAGTATGGGCCTAGCCAAAGGGAAGGCAGTTTGTGTGCTGTTTATTTAAAATATAATAATACCAACAACAGAATATTTAGCCCAAATACTTCAGTTACATTGGGTATTTCAAAGTAGTTAGTTAGTGTTCATGAGTTTGGGATCTGCCACTTTGAAGTCTAGTGATTTTGGCCCTGGCTGGGTGGCTCAGTTGGTTAGAGCGTTGTCCTGATATGCCAAGGTTGAAGGTTGAATCTGTGGTCAGGGTGCATTACAAGTGTCAACCAGTGAATGTATAAAGAAGTGGAACAGCAAATCGATGTTTCTAGCTCTCTCTCACCTTCTCCCTTTTCTCTTAAGAAAAAAGAAAAGAAAAAAAGAAGTCCAGTGATTTTGCTAAAGAGTGTTTGAGGTTCAGGTCCTTGGAATTGGCCCAGGTCCTTGACCTTGAGGTTAAGAATCTATTAGATTATAGAGAATAGACAGCAAGGACAAACATTACTGATGTGTGTCTTCAGAGAACACTCCAGAGTCTTTATAAAAGCTGTCAGGGTGTGACGGCGCTCAAAGGACAGGCAGGACAGTCTCAAAGTTTCTGAATACTGAGACCCCATCTGGACAGTTGGTCGCTTAGCCTCTGTACTTTACACTAGAGGAAAGGGTTAACTCTTGCCCTGAGGAGGAGTGAAGAATGAGAACTAAAATTGCTTTGGACATCTGAACTGTGCTTTAATAAGATATTCCAGGTGGCCAAGAAGTAATCCTAAAATAGCCCAGATACTTAATTGCTTTTAAAGACAGGCGCTCCCGTCTCTGGGGAGGTACTGCTCTATGGAATGCAGTACTGGCTACTAAGATCTTAGAAGTGTCTGCTGGTTGGCCTTTCCTCCCCAAATCCCAGTTTAAAAAAAAAGGGGGGGGGGGCCAAGGCAGCCTTCTTGGGTCAAGAGACATTGGTTTAGTTTCTCCTCATTAGAAGGTTGGCAGTAAGCTCTGGCACCTGCTGCTGCCAGCTGGTGTGCCCTGGCTCCCCCCAGGGCTGTGGATTGCTTTTGTCACCACCCACACACACACATCCAGAAACAGTGGTCTGTTCTCATTAGTGTCCAAAGGCTTCCTCCTTGCTTGACCCCTGCTCAGTGGCTCTCCATTTCCACCAGATTTTAAATGTTTTTAAATATGTTCTGGGAACCAGAACATAACATCCAGACTGTTCTTTTCTTTCTCTTTCGTGCCTTCAAGCTAGGTCCGTTTGGTTCTCTGACTTGGCTGCACCTTTAGACAGTCATTTGTCCCTGATTCTGCCTCCACTCCCCACCCCCACCCCCCACCCAGATTCTCAGTGTGGGCTGCTGACAGCCAGCCAGCCCCAGGCCAGCTCCCATGCTGGCCTTCCCTCCCAAATCTTCAGGACTGCCCATAAAGTAATAATATATCGACATTGTAAATCATTACTGAGGGGCACTAAAAATATTTTTTAAATGAAGAGTAGTCATACGGCTCACTTAATTAAAAGATGAAATATTGTGAAGGTGTCAGTTTGCTAAAATTTTTCTATAATTTCAGTGCAACCCAAATTTTTATTGTTGGAGATAAGAGCAAGTGGTGGGTTTGAATCACTGATCCACAAATAAATTTAGAAAAAATAAACAGTTGTCTCTCTCCATTAAAGTGTAAGCTCCGTGAGGCTCTGGTCTGTGTTCCTTTTTCCTTGGAACCTTTTACAGGGTGTGGGCTAGTCAAGGGATCTAGTGTTTGTGTATGAATGACTACAATGAAAAAAATGAGAAGTGCAATTTTCCCCATAATCTCAGCCCAATCAGGTGTCTACATACATTTATATGTGGATATGATATTTTTTCCAACAAAAAACGGGTCATAGCAATCTGAAATGCCAACTTAATCATTTGTGTGCTGTTCAGAAAACACCCACAGCCTCCCTCAGTTCCACAGTTCAGAGCTTGCATTTCCTCCCAGCATCGGAGGCATCTCGAAGCCTTTTCTTCACCTCAGCTGCTCTGACTTGCCTCCTCCCTGCCCAAAGCACCTTGTTTACCCTCCACTTGTGCTCACTTAAACCGTTCATCTCCTGACCCTTTTTCTAGGCCATCTGGTCTCCATGGGGGGGGGGGGGGGGCGGGGCAGGGCACTCTTTGTTCGGTACTTGTTGCCCTGCTCTGGTAAAGGCTGTGTGTGTGTTAAGCTTGTTTGCCCAACCACAAGAACAACTTTCCTCCCTCTTCAGCGGCTTGCACAGCTTTCAGTTGGTTAGAGCGTTGGGAGGGGCTTTCAGGTGCGCGGTGCTGAATGAATATGTCATAGGGTCTTCTACTCTCAAGACGGAAAAGGCCCCTAGAGACCCTCTTGTCCAGCCTGTCTCGTGTTGGATTCCACACCATGATGTCCCAGACAGATAGTCATCTAGGGACAGGAAGCTGCCCACCTCCTGAGAAGGTCCCCTCTATTCCTGGGCAGTTTTGATTGTTAGAAAAGTTCTTCTTTGATCTAAATCTTCTTCCTGGTGACTTCTGTACAGTGACTCTAGTTCTGCCTTCTGGGGCTTTAGAGGAAAAAGAATAGAAAAACAAAAAGCAACAAAACCCCCTGTAAAGCCAGTAGCCGCGGCCACCATCACAGCTGCCTGGCCCATGCAGGTTCGCATTTGATTTGGACAGATGGTAATGAAACAACGGAGCCAAGAACTGGTGGGCCATCATCTTTATCCTAGTTTGCACCCAGTGGGCAAGAAATACACACAGTGGGAAAACACTTCCCTTTCCATTCAGGGCTCCCAAAGCCACTGACTCATCCGAGTTTCCTAGAATCAAAGATTTCTAGATCAACAGCCTTATTCACCTCTGTTCCCCATCTACTTCTCTCTGCACAAACTCTGTACAAACTGGCTTTTCCTTCAGCACTCCGCCATCTTGGCTTCTTCTACTCTCCTCCACGTGGCCTTTCTCTGCTCTCCCCTCTAATGCTAATCTCAGGAACCGAAAGAGATTAAGCTCCTGGTCTGCACCACTTTATAGTGTAGAAATCAAAACCTTTAATCCAATATACAAACAAGGAAGTCTCTGATACAAAGTCACTTAGGGTGGGCTGACCAGGCGGTGGTGCAGTGGCTAGAGCGTCGGACTGGGATGCGGAGGACCCAGGTTCGAGACCCCAAGGTCACCAGCTTGAGTGTGGGCTCATCTGGTTTGAACAAGAAAGCTCACCAGCTTGGACCCAAGGTCGCTGGCTTGAGCAAGGGGTTTACTCGGTCTGCTGAAAGCCCACGGTCAAGGCACTTATGAGAAAGCAAACAATGAAGGTGTCACAACAAAGTCACTTAGGGTGGGAAAGGCTTAGTCTTAAAACTAAGCCTTAGGCTATAAGGACCCTGCCTGCTTACAGCCTGTCCTCCACACCCAATGCAAACTATAAGTGAGCAAACCTATATATCATATTTACAAACTTATTTGACCAACACCCCCCCACCTGGTTTTTCTTCCACAAAGCGACTTTTTAAATTTTCAAAGACAGTGAATCTGTTTCCCTCTGTTCTGTCTTTCCAACTTTCCAGTGCTGAGGATTTGAGGAAGCAGTGTTTCAGCTGAGAGCAGCAGTCAGCTTAAACTCTTGTGTATTATTATTTTTTTTATTCATTTTTTTAGAGAGGAGAGGGAGAGAGAGAGAGAGAGGAGAGACAGAGAGAGAGAAGAGGGAGAGGAGCTGGAAGCATCAACTCCCACATGTGCCTTGACCAGGCAAGCCCAGGGTTTCGAACCGGCAACCTCAGCATTTCCAGGTCGACGCTTTATCCACTGCGCCACCACAGGTCAGGCTTGTGTATTATTTTTGAGAGCCTTCTATGTGCATCTCAGGGCTAGGGACATGCTCTTCTGGTTCCTCTGAGGTGTGACCGCTGGTCTCAAATGCTCTGTTTTGGAGGTCAGCTGTTCTTGTTCCAGTACCTCAGGGATATTTCCTGGGCAGGTGTTGTGTTAGGGCTCTTTTTTTTTTTTTTTTTTACAGAGACAGAGTCAGAGAGAGGGATAGATAGGGACAGACAGACAGAATGGAGAGAGATGAGAAGCATCAATCATCAGTTTTTTCTTGTGACACCTTATTGTTCATTGATTGCTTTCTCATATGTGCCTTGACCATGGGCCTTCAGCAGACCGAGTAACCCCTTGCTCAAGCCAGCGACCTTGGGTCCAAACTGGTGAGCTTTGCTCAAACCAGATGAGCCCACACTCAAGCTGGCTACCTTGGGGTCTTGAACCTGGGTCCTCCACATCCCAGTTCGACGCTCTATCCACTGCACCACCGCCTGGTCAGGTGTGTTAGGGCTCATTTTTAAGCCCATGAGATAAATTAAAGAATAAAAGACTCTCCTACTGATAGGAGCCACCAAGGGCCATGCCTGGTGTATGGCCAGTGGTCACCGCCATCGTGGCCATGCAGGTTCTTATTGAATTCGGACAGATGGTAAAGAAACAGTGGAGCCAAAAAATGGTGGGCCATTCCTTTATTAAAGTTTTGCACTGGCCTATGAGCAAACCCACCAGGAAAACACTTCCCTTTCATTCAGGGCTCCCAAAGCCCTGACCCATCTCTGGTTTCACAATCAGGAG
The DNA here is from genome assembly GCF_036850995.1 of Saccopteryx leptura. Taxonomy (NCBI): domain Eukaryota; kingdom Metazoa; phylum Chordata; class Mammalia; order Chiroptera; family Emballonuridae; genus Saccopteryx; species Saccopteryx leptura. Next base: position 128,198,395 of record NC_089508.1, read on the forward strand.
AATCCTCTCTGGTTCCTCCTAAAATCAAAGGCCCCCACAAGCCTCAGTAGGGCTCCCAAAGCCCCTCAGCTCTGGTTCCTCATCTGCACACCTCTCTCTCTGCACAAACTGGCGTCTTCTTCAGCTCTCTACATTTTCTCTGCTCTCCCTGCCAAACTACTTGGGCCCACAAAGACCCCTCCTCCAGCAAACATTAGCAAAACAACGGCCCCTCCTAAGCAGGAATGCAATTGCAATTTGCAGTCAACTGCCTTGCTCTGAGAGCTAGCACACACTTGGCTGCCCAGGGCCATTTTTTAACAATAAAAGTAAGCAAACTTAAAAAATACAAATTTTACAAACTCATTTGCCCAACACCTAGGCATTGTGGGTGTTCTGTGCACAAGACTGGGTTCTAACCCCCCCCCCAACCCCAAATCCCAACCTAAGACACTTGCTACTGTTCTTTGCAGCCACCAGGCAGCATGGTGTAACAGAGCCAGCTAGGCCTGGGTTTAAATGCTCTGAGACCCTGGGCCAGTTACCTGAGCTCTGTACCCATTCATTTTTCATCTTTAAAACTACCAGCTCCACCATGTAGATTGAGCAAGAGAATCCTTGGGAAACTCTGGCCCAGTCCTTGCTGGGCAGAAGGTGCATAAACAATGCCTACTGTCCCTTTTCTCCTCTTCCCAGCTTTCTTTCACTACCATTTGTGAGGGATTTAAAGGCAACTTGCTCTGTGGCTTCCTGGGGAAAATGGGCTAAAATGTGGGTTAGGGGTAGCCAAAGCTTGACTTTGTCAGCATTTGGGAACAAACTGTCATTTTCCTGTCGGCCCCTAGTGAGATCAAAGCTGTTCAGAGAGTTGTATCAAGAGAGGCTGGGAAGGTGGTAAATGGCATAAGTGACCACTCTGGCTGCTGTTGCTTCCCACACACATTGTGGGCTGTTGACACTGCCTGCTGCCCGCGGGCTGACAGAAGCTGTTCCCTGGACACGAGACGTGCATGCAGTGACCCTTCAACTGGAAGGCTTTTCTTGGGGACCCTCCTGATCCCTAAACTGTTGAGCTGGCTCTTTAAGCTGTTTTCCCTGCTTTCTTCACACCAGGGTCTCAGTCAACCACACTCAGCATCCAGGAAAAAATCATTTCTGGGCTGATAACTTTGCAGCAGTCACACCCGTATCCTGACTCCTGCTGCCCACAAACCTGAATTGCATAAGTGAAGTCGTGTTTTGCAACAGTTGGTCCAAGTCAAGAACCAAGAAAATAACTGTAACCCTTCCCATGAAAGGAGGAGGGAGAGGGAGTAGTGGGGCCGCCTGTCCCCCCCCCGGGGGGGGGGGAGAGCCCATCCTTGCCCGTCAGGAGGTGCCAGGGCTCTGTGTGCTGAGAGCCAGGCTCTCTCACAGGACACACAGCCTGCAGACACAGGTGGGGCCACACAGCAGCCCAGAGGGGAGGAGGCTGTTAACTCTGCCTTGTGGAAACAGCACTCCTGCTGAATGAACTGTGAGGGTGGGCAGGGCTCAGGGCTCTCACAGCAGCAGAGATCCTGTGAAGCAGGGTCCACGTTTAGCTGCCCCAGTAAGAGAGGAATTCTAAGAAAGTAGACATTTCCCCATCGACCCCAACAGAGTATTTTAAATTAGTAATGGACCATCCGTACTTTGGAACTGGACATCAGGGAACCCCTTTTTTGGGCAACTTTTTACTGCATGTAAGTAGTCACTGACCTTCCTGGGTGTGGAGCGGGTCAGACAGTGGGACTGCTTGGAGTCTTGTGTCCCATTTCTCTTCTGAGCTGGCAGGTCACCTTCTCCTCTCTGGTCATTGCAGTAGGGGCCCTTTAGACTGAAATCCTGTCTGGTTTCTTAAGTGGTTCATGCTTAATGGGCAGAGCTGGAACAAGTGGAGGGGTCCTGCCAACCCCTAGCCCCCACCCTACAAGCGCTCTCCTCTGCTCCTAGAGCTGAGAGCTGTCACACCTGGGTGTTGACTGTCATACAGAGCACACAGCAGCTGCCTGGCCTGCCTGCGTTTTCACTCCCCCTGCTGTGGAGAGCCCTGTCTGAGATACCAGTTTGTGGATTCGGTCTTCTCCACCCCTGGGTGTTAAAGCATTCACAGTGCTGGAGGTTACTGTAATTAGCAAAAACTGTGTTCCCCTCTCTCCTGCTGGTCAAGAGTCCTATGAAGAGTCGGCTTCAGATCTGCAGCTGGGGGGGGGGGGGCGTTCAGCAGCCACAGAAAACAGCTGACACAATAGAGCAGCAGTGATCCCCATTAAATAAATGTCTTTCAGCTGACAGAGGCTCCCGGGATAATTGACTTTCCAGCAGGAATTACTGGCTCAAACGAAATCACAGGTCATTAGGGAAGCCCACTGCAGGCTTTGAAAGGGGGACAGACTGTCTGGTTTTGCTGACCTGACAGGCATAATTCATCTTGATTATTCATTGTCCCAGTTGCCACCGGATAACACTAGATTTCTGTTGACTGTGATTACAACATGGGGGTGAGTTTGGGCTTTTTTTTTTTAAGTAGTGTTCCACGCACTGGGTCATGGGGCTCCCTGACAGAGTCTTCAACACCTGCCCGGAGAGATGATGCACATACAGTCAGATAGGCTTCACTGGGCACTTCTCACACACATCTGTCCTTGTCGGTCTCTCAGTGAGCAGGGGCCAGTTTGCTGTAGCCATTTCATTTCATTTCTGTTCAGGTGAACAGATTTCTAATATGGCCCAGTAGCAGGCAGTGTTTTTTCATTTATTTGTTATTATTATTTTAATTGATTTTAGGCAGAGGAAGGGAGAGAGAAAAAAGGAGGTGGAGCATTCATTTGATGTTCCACTTATTTATGTATACATTGATTGCTTCCCATATGTTCTCTGACCAGTGATCAAACCTGCAAGCTTGTTGTTTCAGTACGGAGCTCTAACCAACTGAGCTAACTAGCCAGAACCTAACAGAGGGTGTTTTGTACTGTCCCATATGATATCTGTGTTTGTGTGTGTGTGTATAGTACATATTTAAAAATTTTTTTTATTGATTGATTTGAGAGAGAGAGGCAGAAGGAGAGAGAGAGAGAGAGAGAGAGAGAGAGAGAGAGACAGGAACATTGATCTGCTTCTGTATTTGCCGTGACCAGGAATCAAACCAGCAACCTCTGTGCTTTGGGATGACGCTCTAACCAACTGAGATATCCAGTTAAGACAGGTTTAGCATATTTTTTGAAGAGGTGCTCAGTTGGCTCAGACAGCCAGTTCATGCCTTTTGACAACGATTGTGAATCGTCAGGCATTCATTTGGGTCTAATAATTGCCAGGCAAGGGATTGTGCCGGAGGTACAAAGCTGAAGACACCTTAGCTCTCAAGGAGCTTACAGTACAGGTAATTCCAAAACTGTGTTAAATTCTGAGCTCAAAATGTACAGAGATTGCTCCCAAAGTACTCAGCACTCCTGGGAGTGAAGAGGAGGCTGCCTGTAGAAAGCAATGCCTGGTTTGAGGACAAGTTACTGAGATGAATATTACAAAGAACATGAACAAAGTCCTATTTGTATTTACCATTTTCTCCCTTCAGTTGAATGGTGTTGGTTTATCATAATCAATTATACAGTATTAGGATTAAGTTCTCATTATTTCTCTAATGAACATCAACTTCAGCCTAGTGGCACAAAGTCTCTGTACCTTAGGAATAATCTCAGGCCTTGGGGATACTTACAGCATTGGGGAGTTCTGACTGCTAGACTTAGGGCTTCTAGTGATGAGGCTTGGCTGGGATACTACAACTTCAGGGTGTGTCCTGCTCCCTTTCACCCTTAAACCATTCCCCCTTAGAGTGTTTTAGAAAGCCAGGCTAGCCGTCTTCACAACATACCATAGAATACACAAACACTCCATAGACCTGCAGGAAAGTGATGCCTTCCAGAGAGGTGGCTTCTGGAAGATCTGCTAGGGATGAGCAGGCTCTCAGAAGGTTCAGCACCTCATTGCCCTCCTCTTCCAGGATTCTCAGGTGTAAGTACAGCCGGCCCTCCTCCAGCCAATGGAGATGGTCCTCCCACCTGACTCCCTCTTAGTTTGGAACCATAACTGAAACCCATCAGGGTGGCAGAGATAGCGACCCAAGCAGTCTTCTGTAGCGTGAGACAGGAGAGCACAGTTGTTGACATGCTTTCTTTTCCTGCTAAATGGTTGGGTGCTTGTTCTCTGACACGCTCTTCCTGCTCTGCTGAACTCTGTGCTTTATTCCCCTTCAGAATGGTGGCTTGTCTTGGACTGATGATGCAGACGGAGGCCGGGGAAGAGAGATCTCTAGAGATTTTGCCAAGGTCTGTAATGTTTCCTTTGTGTTAATGAGGGGCAGTTGTTTGGCGGGTTGTTGAATCTGACTCCCAAGGAGTAGGACAGGAGTAGCCCATGAGTCCTGTTTGTAGTCATTCAGGTAGTAGTAGGTCTCTGCTATAAGACTTCCTCTGGGCCCTGGCCGGTTGGCTCAGTGGTAGAGCGTTAGCCTGGCGTGCAGGAGTCCTGGTTTCGATTCCCGGCCAGGGCACACAGGAGAAGCGCCCATCTGCTTCTCCACCCTCCCCCTCTCCTTCTTCTCTGTCTCTCTCTTCCCCTCTGGCAGCTGAGGCTCCATTGGAGCCAAGTTGGCCCGGGCACTGAGGATGGCTCTATGGCCTCTGCCTCAGGCGCTAGAGTGGCTCTGGTTGCAACAGAGCAACGCCCCAGATGGGTAGAGCATTGCCCCTGGTGGGCATGCCAGGTGGATTCCTGTCGGGTGCATGCGGGAGTCTGTCTGACTGCCTCCCCATTTCCAACTTCAGAAAAATACAAAAAAAAAAAAAAAAAAGACTTCCTTCATAAGATGAGTTTTCTTATTGTGTTTTCCTCTGGGGCCATTGGGATTGCAGCTGTATGAGCTGGACAGTGATCCGGAAAGGAAGGAGTTCCTGGATGATCTCTTCATCTTCATGCAGAAGCGGGGTGAGTGCATTATTTCAATTCTGTGAATATTTATTGAGTGCTTATGCTTTACAGTTCACACTTCAGCATGACTTCTCTCTGCAGAGTGCAAAGTCTTAGCCTGGGAAGACAAGAGGCAGTTACTGCTGACTGGTCACACATTTAGCTGGACAGTTGACAGCCAGGAGGAGGGCAGAGAGGGCCTTGGTAGAAAATGAATGTGGTGATCATGAAGACTTGGTCCAGCCTTATTGTTGTCAATCTTCCTCTGATTAGCTGGTCTCTGGGGTCATTTCACAATAAAACACACTTTTTTGCCTGACTGGGCAGTGGCGCAGTGAATAGAGCTTCAGACTGGGATGCGGAAGACCCAGGTTCGAGACCCCGCGGTCGCCAGCATGAGTGAGTGTTCATCTGGTTTGAGCAAAAGCCCACCAGTTTGGACCCAGGGTCGCTGGCTCGAGCAAGGGGTTACTCAGTCTGCTGAAGGCCCACAGTCAAGGCACATAGGAGAGCAATCAATGAACAACTAAGGTGTCGCGACGAAAAACTGATGATTGATTCTTCTCAACTCTCTGTTCCTGTCTGTCTGTCCTTATCTATCCCTCTCTCTGACTCTCTCTCTCTCTGTCTCTGTAAAAACAAAACAAAACAAAACAAAAAACACACACACACTTTTTTCTTAGCCTTACAGCTTCTTTGGACATGACTTAAACTAGCATGTGGGGCTACCTGTTGATGTATCTAGAGTCAAAGAGACCGAGAAGGCCGCTGAACAAATAGAGGCCCTTCAGGATTTGTTGGGAGGGTCGAAAATGACCTGTGAAAAGGACAGGTTCTTTCTCTTATCCATTAGCTCTTTGAATTTTGCATCCACTGGCTTGGTGGGGTATTACTACAGCTTAACTGCAGTACACAGGTATGTGCTTTGTAGTGCACCTTTTCTCCCACTCTCTCCTCCTCGCTCTCCTCCTCGCTCTCCCTCACTCACCCCAGCCATCTTACTTTGGACCATAGTGTGATTGAGCCTTAAGCCCAGTGACTCAACCTTCTGGCTCTATAGCCTCTCACAACCATAGGTTCACCAGCCAGGTCCAGCCTCCCTGGGAGAGGGTCACCTTTGTTACTAGGGCTGAGCCAGAGTGGTACTCCTCCCGCTCCCCACCAGCCTGACCCCATGTCTCCCCCGCCTTCCCTTCCTTTATCTTCAGAGCCAGATTGCCTTCTTAGTAGATGCCTATCACATGCCCATTACTTACTTTGCCATTTCTTTGCTCACAAAGGTCAGTCGTGAGTTTTAAGGTTTGATGTACCCCATCTCCAAGCACATCAGAGCAGTCTCAGCAGCCTTGTTAGCTGACTCCTCCCACTGCTGCATGGAGCTGCCTATGCTGGGGAAAAACAAGAACATAATCCCAGAAGATAACGTGACTGGCAACAGTGCCTCATCCCAGCTGCCCTGGGAGGGGGAATCCACTTAATACTTTGGCCTCCCCTTCCAATTACCTTTTAATTATTCACAGAGTCTGCGGGCCCAGCTGGTGTAGCCCCAGGAGCGGGTCTGTCTTGGGGCTGCTCTGGCAGCGGGGTTGTAGGATTGTAGTCAGTGCTGGGGCTGCCACTGCTGTGCCTCCACTTCATGGCGTCTCTCCCTCCCGGGGGGTTTGTAAAAGAAAGTAGGAGTCCCATCAGCCCAGCCAAGACAGAGGAGCCATAGTTGTTTCTTTAGTGCTGATTGTCCCCTGGATGGGGAGCTCCCTGAGGACAGCCCTTTGTCATTTTTTTTGCATTCCCACTCCTAGCACAGGGCCAGCAGTGAGGTGCACAGGCCGCAGTCGGAGGTCAGCCGGGGAGAGCAGGAAGGGCCAAGTCTCCTGCTGCTCACAGCATGGGGCTGCCAGACTGCCCTCCCGGGGTGGTTCTAGGTGAGCCCAGAATAGGACCAGTGACTCCCTTTGATTGTGTCAGTTTGTGGTCATTCAGGTCTCAAGTAGACCTTTTTTCTGTCCTCAGCATTCATGTTAGGTATTATGCTGTTTGCCAGAGTCACCAATAGAAGGGAACTGGTTGAGTTGGTTTACTACTTGTTAATTGTTGTAATACAGGGTTTCTCAGCCTTAGCATATGACTTTGGGGTCCAGATAATTCTCTGTTGTGGGGTTACCTCCCCCAGGTCTGATAACCAAAACTGCCTCCAGATATTGAAAATCTCCCTGGGGGACAAAATTGCCGCCCTATTGAGAAACATTGCCACAGAAGGGTGGGAAAGTGGGTGAAGATCTAAAGTTTCCTGTTGTGAGTTGGGGGCACAGAGAGAGAGATCAGCAGACGAAATCATCAAGGACTAGCGAAGGACCACCACTCACTCAGGCAAATGGCCCCTAGTTTGCGCTGTGTCCTATTTTTATTCACAAGACTTCAAAAAGCTTGTTTACTGAGAAATTGGCATAACATCAAGCGTAACTTTTACTTAAAGATCCATGGAGTACACCTGCATGATAGCTTAACAACAATATAATATCAAAAGGCATTAATTGCTATTGCTTCTATGGTTTCCGCAACATTCCTCTCTTTATCTAAAGGGATAACCTTGGAAGGTACAGAAATTTTATGAGAATGTTTTACTGAGAAAAAGCCCAGCAACTGCCTTCAGTCACATAGACCTGTTTCAGTGACCTGCCTTCAAGTCACAAAACAATCCTCTTGGCACAAAACATTCTTTTCTTGTTGGCTGTGTTCCCATCCAAGGCCATGCAATGGATTATTCCACTACAGTTTCCTCTGCAGAGAAACTCCTTATGGAAACTGTCTTCCGCTCAGGTAGCCATATATGAGGGCTATGAGGCCCTTGTCAGGCCGTACTGCAAGTGCCTCTTCTGTGGCCAAATGCCAGAGGTAAGGGTGCTAGGTCCCCATCCAGGGCTGGAGTGCAAGGCTGGCCTCGAGGAGGAGCTGGGTTCAGCATATCAGGGTCACGGGAGTGGAGGAAGCTACACACATAAGTGGAGGCAGCAGTGCAGGGGCATGCATGGCCTAGGCACAGCTGAAAGAACCCTTATCTGTGTCCTGGATGATTCAGTTGTCACCAGACTATGAAGAGCCATGTTTGGCCAAGAAGTTAGCACTTCTCTATCTGTGGACATAGTGGAGTTACTGAAGTTAAACCACAGGGAGTGTCACCAAAGCTGGCCTTTCAGAACACCTGCTGCTCTGAAGTGTAGTTGGGTCAGAGGCAGAGACTGAGACAGGAGACTCCCTTTAATTTAATGATCTTCCTGGCAAGCTCACATTGAGCACCTGAATGAGAACAGGCAGCTCAGGAGGTCTGGGAGCAGACTGTACTTATGATGTGAAGCTTGCTGTCTTTGCTCTTCACAGAATGGTGCAATCAGGGCCCTAGACACATGTGACATAGTTGTCACTCCAAATTGGAGTGTCTGAGGCACTCAGGAGCCAGATCTTGTTAGCTAAGTCCAAGGTAAAACCTCGCAGACCTCAGCAGTAAGCCAGCAACAGGCACAGGTAACCCTCCAGAGCTAATATGAAGGGCAAGCAGTAGATTTCACAGGAACTGCTGAAAACAGCCTGAGTTTGGAAGGCCTGGTGACACTCCCCTGGGCTGTGAGTGGTGCTGGGTAGCCTTGACACGCAGAGGAAGCAGACAGGGCTCCAGTGATGGACCTGCTGTTCAGCAGGAGGGGCCAGCTCTCACTGCTGCTTTGTGCCAGTTCTTTGTACTTGTTAATGCGTTTGAGTGAATTGACTGTAACCGATGGGCTGGTCAGGTAGGCACTTTGGTTTCTAGGCCAGACTGGCCTGACTTTTACCCTGGTACCCCTCCCCCACTGGCAGAGCAATCTGCTGTGGGAGGGGCCTGAGAAGAGGCCTGGGCAGCCCCCAGGTGGCTCTCTGTCCCCCTGCCTTGGGAAAGGGCTGGAGGTGTGGCAGAGAGCGAGCTCTATGCCATTAAATGTAAAACTGGGCTGGTGTCCCACCTTCCCCCTCTCTGGGGCTGGTAAATGAGGGGGTCAGTTGCAGTGAATCTGGAAGCTTCTTCCAAGTCCTATGTTCTGTATTATGTGTCCAGGTTGTGTACATTGAACTGCCAACAGAAGAAGAGCCATCCTTGATGACCCAAAAACAGAAAAAAAGTTTCTCAAAGCAATTTTCTATCAAAATAGTTGTGTGGAAATCAGAGCAAGGCTCCCCAAGAACACATGCCTTGTCTTGGTGTTTCCTCTTTTGCTGACTGAGGCCAAGTAGGATTCAACAGTTTTTCTTGACTCGGTTTCCCCAGAAGTTCCTGTAGAATGATTGGGTAGGTCTCCGAACTCTGCTGCTCCTTTTCACTCTCCTTTCACCGCGTGCACACACATGTGAAATATATACATTTCTTTGCCAAATTAAAGTCAAACAGTTGCAGATAAATGTCTGTGGCTAATTGAACTTACTGTGGGTGGTTTCTAAGATGGTGTCTTCTGGTAGATTTTCCAGGAGGAAATATGGGTGGGAGAGCCTAATTTGGAAGTCTGATAAACAGAGGCTCATAAATCCATTCTTCTGCCATCAGTGAGGAAGAAGTTTGTTTTCTTGGTCAGTGGGTGGTGAAACAGAAAGCAGTATGGCCTCATCGGAAGGGGAGGAGGACAATGCCTGTGTGTTGTTTTATTATTATTGTCCCATGCACTCTACTCTATTGGGTGGAAAGACCAGAGGTCACCAGTCTGCCATGAAGAAGAACCAGCCCCTAGGTTAAGTGACTTACCTGAGCAGAGGCAGCACTCAGTTTCCTAACTCCAGGCTGGTGCTCTTTCCCCCTCTGCATTTGTTGCCTTTGTGAAACTCAGCCTACCACCAGCAGCTCCATCAGCATCCTGTTGGGCCAGGGAGAAGACTTGTTTTTCCAGGCTTCTGTGCCCTACATAGAATGCTGGTCTATCTCCACAGTCCACTGTCAAGTAAAGCCTGATAGCATCTGATTAACATAGGGTAGAACTCTGTGCAAGGCACCTCTCACAGGGAAGGACAGATTCACAGTGGCACAGAGGCTGCCATTTGTCAGGGCAGGGTGGGTTGGCGATGAAGGACACAGGAGACAGAGCCCCAACAGAAGGATCTTGCCTACCCAGAGCACCCACAAGCAAAGCTGTCCTACAGCCCCTGCCCAGCTGGGCACAGCAGGCTAAAGAACCGCTTGGTCATGGGGAAAGTTTTGTCCAGGCCTCACCCAGACAGCTGCCTCCCCCCAACCCCAGTCCTGTTCAAGGCTGCAGACCGACCTTGGTTTTCCCAAATGGATTGTTGGATCTGTTTTTGATGTGTATCTGCAAAGAATTTACTGTGGGAAAAGGGCTTGGTTGCCTCAAAGTGCAAGTTGAGTGTTTTTCCTTCTGTTGTGTCCTTATCTATCCATCTCAGTCAAGGAAACGTTCATGACATATATTGCCTTTTGGTGGAGGCAGTTTCTCGTGTATTCTTTGTATCTTGCTGCAAATGGTTTGTGCTGTGGTCACTCTTCCTGGTAGACTGGAATATGTTGTCTTTGTCAGATAAAATAGGCTTTGGGGCTTCATTTTCAAACTTGACCCCCAATGAAAGTCTAAAATGCAAGTCTTTGTCTCAGGATAATCGCTTTGTCTGAGCTGGATCCTTTTCCTCCCTGGGTGACACAACTACTTTTTTTTTTTTTTTTTTTTGTATTTTTCTGAAGCTGGAAACGAGGAGAAACAGTCAGACAGACTCCCACATGCGCCTGACCGGGATCCACTCGGCACGCCCACCAGGGGGCGACGCTCTGTTGTGACCAGAGCCACTCTAGCGCCTGGGGCAGAGGCCAAGGAGCCATCCCCAGCGCCCGGGCCATCTTTGCTCCAATGGAGCCTCGCTGCGGGAGGGGAAGAGAGAGACAGAGAGGAAGGAGAGGGGGAGGGGTGGAGAAGCAGATGGGCTCTTCTCCTGTGTGCCCTGGCCGGGAATCGAACCCGGGACTTCTGCACTCCAGGCCGACGCTCTGCCACTGAGCCAACCGGCCAGGGCCAACACAACTACTTTTGATACGTGGTTATCTTTTTCCACTTTTACCAGTCATTTAATGTCTTGTAGCTACCCAGTTATCTGCCATGTGGGAAGGGGTCCTGGTTTTTGAAAGGCATGATTGATTTGAATAGCCCACTTTTATAATTAAATTCAGCTTATGTTCATGCAAAATCTTTTATTGGTACTTCTAGCACTTTGTAAAACTGGGCTGATAGTTTTGCCTCCTTTGTTCCAAGATGAGCTGATATTCAGTAAGTCTAAGGGTAGGGAGAGGGAGAGTTTGGAGTGAGGCTTTGGCCTACTTATTCTGTGAGGAATTTGCTGGTGGCACGGGCTGGCGATAGATGCTTAGACAGCTGTGCACTGCATGGTCCAGAGGCCCTGCCATTGTGCCTCCACCTTGCAGCCTTCCTCTCTCTCCTGGAGATACTGGCCAGGTCTGTTGATCAGCTGCAAAGGAAGCAGAGAAGACCTGGCTGTCCTTCTAACACCTTGGCCACCTACTCTCAGCACAGTGTTTAAAGGAGACCACACATTGGTAACCATTTTATTATTAGCCATGGTAGAGTACAGCCTTGCACATACTGTTGAACTTCCCTAAGACAGTTCATCTTAAACCTAGAGTAAGAAAAAAGGTGATGCGTCTCAAATCAGCTTATCAGGCTGTGGTACCTCCAAACATCCCTGTGCTGCTGGTGGGAATATAAACAGGCATTAGAGCTTTGGGAATCTGTTTGGTAGAATTCACTAAAGCTAAATGTGTGCCATCCCTATTACCAGCAACCTGTTCCTAAGTATCAATATATCCCCAGCAGAAACAAGTGCTTAGGTTCCTGAAAGACACACAGAATGTCTGTTACAGTAGAACCCAGGGAAGAACTCGTGTGTGCACCAGTAGTGGAGTGGTGCATAGCCACTCTGCTGGTGGAATACCACACAGCAGTTAACAGAAATGAGCTGTGCCCGCGGCTGACTTACAGACTACTGTTGAGCAAGTGAAGCCAGACACAGCAGATGTCATGCTGGAGAATCAGATGAGGTGATACGCATGTCAGGATGCGGTCTCCCCAGGGGGCTGGGGGCAGTGGGCATTGATTGGGGGTGAAAGATGTTTTCTGGATGCTGGGAACGTTCTGTGTTTTGTCTGAGGAGAGGTTATGGGGGTACACAGAAGTGCGAGGACCACACACTTGAGACAAGCGTGCTCTGCTGTGTCAGGTAGACCCACTCGGTGGGAAATTGAGGTGCAGGCAGTCAGTCCGGCCAGGATGTTTGTGCACCACCAGTCACCCTCATGTTGCCCTGCTCACCGCCAGACACCGCTACTTGGGTTCCCGGAGGTAGAAGCTTTCTGCTAAACAAATTAGGGAGTCACAAGTCATATCTTTGTTTGTGCCTGGGGATTAGGCCTGGAGCAGGGAAAGAATTAATAAGCAGAGGAACGGGCCAACGCCTGCCATCCTGCACACTCTCCCCACCTAACACAGGTCTTCCACTGCGCCACTGCCTGGTCGACCTAACACAGGTCTTAACTCTTCTAGGCTCCCTGGTTGGCCTCCCAGTTCTCGATGGGCTATGGAAATGACTAATGGCAGGGCCACACCCTATGTCCTGGACCCTCACCCCTGACCATCCAACTCTGTCTCAGGTCCCTTCTCCCTGATTGCTTCTGGTCTTCATTGAAAAATACCCATTTTCCAATAGGGAGGAAGTGGCCCTCCTTCCAGCTCTCCCGCCATCTCCAATCTTCATCTCTAGTCCTCCTCCCTGACCCCTCTCCAGCTCTGTCCTCACAGTCCGAGTGGTAAGAAGGAGAGCCAAGTACCAGGAAAGCTCCTGATCACAGCTCTGCTGGCCTCGCAGCACCAAGAGTTAAAGCCAGGGAGCCCTGCCTTCCAGGCAAGCCCTCATGAAAGCCTTTCTACTCAGCCCCTGGGTCGCCTCAAGCTCTCTGGCTGAAATCTGATAAGGAGCCTCTTTGTTGGGACTGTCAGTCTCCTTTATTGGGGGGGGGGGGCAGGGACTGGAGAGCAGGGGCATTTCTTGAGGTTGGAATACGATAAGGCCCTGGATTCCTGTCAGAGGGAGCATGATTGATTACCCTCAGTACAAGCTCCTGCTTTGATAGCAGTGATGACAGTGCCACACCCCCCTGAGAGGCTGCCCTGGCTGTGCTTCAACCTCCTCCAGGGAACTCTGCACTGGCTCTGCATCCTTCCTAGTTCTGGGCAGCTTGCTCTTGGGCTATTTGTGTGTCCCTCTCAGGTGAGAGCCTCCTTCCTTGTAATCCCATGTGATCCAGCTGAGAGGGCAGTCCAGAGACTGCTCCTGCCCTTCTAGCTGAGAAAGAACCATTTGTTCATGGCCTTGAACATCACAGATGGTCCGAGGCCCCCAGAGCTCTGCAGAGAAGGTCCCAAACCCTTTGTCTGGAGGTCATTGGGCAACTTGACTTCCTAATTCAGGCAAGCTCCTGAACCCAGGTTAGCCTCCCTTTGGTAATAATCACAACTTTAAGTTTATCTTTTTATTCATTTTAGAGAGGGGGGAGAGAGAGAAAGAGAGAGAAGGGGGAGGAGCAGAAACCATCAACTCCCATATGTGTCTTGACCAGGCAAGCCCGGGGTTTTGAACCAGCGACCTCAACGTTCTGTGATTGACACTTTATCCACTGCACCACCAAGGGTCAGGCACAACTATCAATTTTTGTTTTAAGTTTTTATTCATAGTCTCATAGGACTTTAGAACTAAAAGTCATTTAGTGCCAAATCCTCATTACACAGATGGGAAAACTGAGGCGTGAATACACCACTCTCCCACCCCCGCCCACCCACTTACCAGTATGATGTAATATTATCTTTTTATTCAGGCAGGTAAACTCAGCTAAAGGGCCTCTTCCCTTGCCTGTCACAGCTGTGTCTCCTTGGGACAGACAAGGTGGTTTCCGGGTCATTGGCACAGAACAGACTCCAGGGACAGAGCAGCCTGTAGGGCTTGCCTCTCTCGGGTGTCAGAAGGCAGCCAGGGCAGGATCTGGGGCTGGGCTACCTGCATCACGTGAGCAGTCCAGATCATCCCCCAGAGCTGGCTCTGAGCTTTGTTCCTGATGGTCCCAGGTACCACCTGCTCTGGGAGCTACTTTGGCTGTCTGCAGAGGGCCCCCCCACCACGCAGAGCACCCCCCCCCATCCCTTACCTGCTGCTCTCTGGGTCACCTGGACCTGTGGGAGGGAACACAGAGTCCCAGGTGCCCAGAGCAGGGTTGGCAGAGCAGCCGTGTGGGTCATCACCAGCATTTAGCACCCTTCACCTACTGTGTCTCTGTGAAGGTGCTGGGAAGAGGCTACCTGGTTAGGTTTCCAGCCTCAATTTAGATGCTGCTTAGCCCCTTCCTTGCCTTTCAGGTTCTGTCTCTACCACTCATCTCCTTTGCCCTGAGTGGGTCTTAGCCTAACGCAATTCTTTTTTATAACAGAGACAGAGAGACAGAGAGAGGGACAGATGGGAACAGACTGACAGGAAGGGAGAGAGATGCGAAGCATCAGTTCTTCGTTGTGGCTCCTTAGTCTCTTTAGTTGTTCATGATTGCTTTCTCATATGTGCCTTGACTGGGGGGCTGCAGCAGAGTGAGTGACCCCTTGCTCAAGACAGCGACCTCAAGGTTTCAAACCTGGGTCCTCCACATCCCAGTTCGACGCTCTATCCACTGCACTACTGCCTGGTCAGGCAGAAAAGGCAATTTTTAATGAAATTTCTGCATCTGTAACATCTTTCAAAGAAGCCGTCTCAGACAGCTGGGCAGCGGCAGTCCAAGCCACACTTAGGACAGCAGTGTATGCCGCCCAGCTCTTCATCCTGCTCTGCTGCCGCCTCTGTGCCAGCCACTCCTGCAAGCAGTGTTCACCCTTCCCATCTCCTCTCGCACAGCGGTTTCTACTACTTCTCTTCAGCCCACTGGGTAAACTCATGCTTTCTCTACCTTCTCAAAGTCTCCACTCTCCAGTCCTTGCTTCTCTCACAATCGTATCATGGAATTTGGATGCAAAGGGCTTGGCCACCCTGGGCCTTGGTCCCCTAGTCTGTTCAATAATGAACCTGCTGGGGCCTGAGCAGAAGGAGACTGCTTTCAGGGCTGTCAGCATAAACACTTAATGCTCGTGATGGGTCCTGGCGGGCATGCCTCAACTGTGAGGACAAGTGGTGAAGAGGCCCAGTTGGGTTCCTGTGGAGCTGGCTGCTTTGACTCAGAAGTTATCTTCTTTTTAGCTGCATGGTTGTTGAATTTATTAAACAGTGTAAGATTTAAGCCATGGTGAGGAGAAATAGTCATTGCGTTCAGAGAGCTGGAACGCTCCTGGGACACCAGGTGAGCGAGCACACACGAACAGTGGGGAAGTCACCATTGCAGAACACAGGGCTTATAAATACATTCTGAAAGGGAGACATCCACATGAACAGCGGTGGATAGAAAGCTACTCCTGTTGGGAGTGACACTGCAGGCCTGTGTCGAGAGGGTGTAAGCAGAGGCAGGTCATTTAGTCTTCCTGAGAGCACAAAGCAAGAGGTGGAGGAATGAGCTTGGTTTGGAGTGACCGTGAGGAGACCCAGCTGATTGGTAGGGGAGCTGTTGGGATGTGCTGGAAATACTTCCCACGTGGTCCTGTAGGAAGTGCCAGGATCTTGGTCATGGGTTTGCACACACTGGATGGGGTGGATGGGTGGGTAGGTCACTTTGAATGAAGAGGTGACGGTGTGGCAAGGGTGTGTGAGCCAAGTGCTGCTATGGGTAGGAGGCCGCTGCAGGCGCCTGGCTGTGGGCCAGTCGTGGGCTGGTGTAGCTTAGTGTTGCCAGCTGGAAAGGGGGACACTTCAAAGAAAGAGTGGTGGAGCTGCCTAACAGCCCAGAGGTCATGATAGAGGAGGGGAGTGGGCCACCTCTGAGCTTCCCGCTGCAGCCTCAGACAGTGCTGTGTTGGAGGAAGGGAGCTGCTTAGTGGGTAAAGGGCTCAGTGCGGACTCTCTGACTTGGAGGGAACAGGTTACACATGCGAAGGTGTCCTGGAAGCTTCTGGAAATGTGAGCTTAGGGGGCCAGTGTGAGGGTATCTTGGGAACGGTCTTCCTGAAGTCTCCAGGCGACGCCATGGATGGTGTGTACTCATGAACTCACCAAGGCCTTTAGTGTGCTTGGGCAGACAGGCCTCCAGAAGGAGGTGGACCTCAATCCAGAGAAGAGACTGGTTCTCTGCATCAGTTTTCTTCTTAGGACAGAAGTGAGGCTGACTGTCTAGACCGCGTGGGGGAATATGTTAACCAGCATACGGGCTGTGTCTTAGGAGCACACCAGCGTCCTTGAAGAGTTTACCTATGAGTCTTTGGATCTAACTTTATGACACCTTTGTCCTTGACCATCCAAAGACCCTTTGGTCAAGATAAAGGCCTTAGAGACCTCTCACTCCCTCTCCACAGAGAAACAGGACTGGTCTTGCCACGGCAGTCCTGTATGTTCATGCTCACATTGCTTCCTCTCCACAAACATGGGGCCTTCAGCCTGACCAGGTGGTGGCGCAGTGGATAGAGCATCAGACTGGGACGCAGAGGACCCAGGTTCAAGACCCCAAGGTCGCTGGCTCGAGCAAGGGGTTACTTAGTCTGCTGTAGCCCCCTGATCAAAGCATATATAAGAAACAATCAATGAACAACTAAAGTGCCACAGCGAGGAATTGATGCTTTTCATCTCTCTCCCTTCCTGCCTATCTGTCCCTGTCTGTCCCTCTCTCTGTCTATCTCTATCTCTTTCACCAAAACAAAACATGGGGCCTTCACTCCATTTTCTGGCTTGAATCATTCTGTAGCAGCATTGGTGAGGCCAATATCCCAGGGCTAAGAAGAGGATGCCATTCCTTGAAGGGAGAGAAGTAGAAGGAGCCCACAAAGGCGGACCTTCCCTGGTCAGGTAGCCTGAATCTACCAGGCAGTTAGGGAAACCAGGACAGTGGGAGGGGCAGAGGCCATGCGGCCTGTGTATAATGTAAGGAGTTTACAATTAAAAGGCAACAAGTCTCATACCTTGCCCTGGACAGTGACTTTCCCTTTGGAATTCTCCCCTCTGACCTCCAGATCATTAATCCTGAGGTTGCCAAATGATAGTCATCTATCACGCTTTCTGACGAGGGCCTGAGAGGAGTGTGGTCTGGCCCACCCACATCCCCTGGTGTTCATTAGTGGGCCTTTCTTCTCAGTGCCAGGTTTTCTAGTTACCACAGGCCCCTCTCACATCCCTTCTGGTCAGTGGCAGAAGCTGCTCTGACCTGTCCCTCCCTGTCAAAAACCAGGGGGGGGGGGTGGATTGATTAGTGAGGCAAGAATTGTGGAGGGGCTTTTCACCCCCCTAGAAACCTGTGTTTCCTGCAGCTCCTTTAACATGGTGGGACATAGAGAAAAACTCATTTCTGTCCCTTGTAGCAGGACAGGAGGAGGGGATTGACTGGCACATGAAAGCTGCAAAGGAGTGAGTTGCCACATTGCTAGTAAAGAATCTGGACTTAGTACAGCTAGGGGGAAATCTAGTCCATCCCATTTATAGCTAGGAAAAGGGACCCAGAGAGGCTACGTGTTTTACCCAGGACCGTAGCCTGCGAGAGGGACCCATCCTTTTGTTTTCCCAAGAGGAATGGCAGCTAGTCTCAGAGCTTCCAGGCTCTGGGAGTTTGAGTTACATTGTACTTCTTCTTTTTTTTTTTTTTTAATTAAAAAAATTTTTTAAATTTATTTATTCATTTTTAGAGAGGAGAGGGAGAGACAGAGAGAGAGAGAGAGGAGAGATAGAGAGAGAGAAGGGGGGAGGAGCTGGAAGCATCCACTCCCATATGTGCCTTAACCAGGCAAGCCCAGGGTTTCGAACTGGTGACCTCAGCATTTCCAGGTCGACGCTTTATCCACTGCGCCACCACAGGTCAGTCCTACATTGTACTTCTAAGCAGATGCATGAACGTATGTCCAACCCACCAAAAGCTGGGCATACCCAGATTCTGCCTGAGGATGATGCACTCTTTGTTTCTCTCTTTGGACAATTGCAGGGACGCCCATCAACCGAATTCCTATCATGGCCAAGCAGATCCTGGACCTGTACCTGCTGTACAAGCTGGTGACAGAGAAGGGGGGTCTGGTGGAGATCATCAACAAAAAGATCTGGAGGGAGATCACCAAAGGCCTGAACCTACCCACGTCCATCACCAGCGCTGCCTTCACCCTGAGGACCCAGTGAGTGGCCAGGGGACCCTGTAGGAGAAAGGCCAAGACTGGAGAAGGGGGGTGTTTTCACTCAGAGGAGAGGAGGGAGGAAAATTCCACTGTACAGTGAGCACAAGGAGTGGGCTTCCTGGGACAGCCAGGAGCCTTCTGAGATGAACCCTCACTAGACCAAAGCCATGATGAGAGTAGCATTTTCGGGGTGGCCTGTGAGCTGCTGCTGCACCATTCTGTGGCCCTCAAATTTCACCACTCCTAGAAAGTGGGTGCCAGTCCCATTTCCCAGATCACTGAAGACAAGTCTCAGAGGTTAAATCATTGGGTGAAGGCCACACCAGCTAGTAAGTGGTGGAGCTGCCATTCCCACTAGTGGCTCTGCCCTGAACTACACACACCCAGGACACTGTCTCCCACACCTGCACCTCCACCCCAACCTGGCCGTTCCTCCCAGATATTCCACTCGCCCAGCAGGATGGCACCTGGGAGAATGCAGGCAGTCGAGCCCCACTGGGGTTTGTGAGTGGTTTCTGTCACCACTGGAGTTCATTACAAGGGTGATGGAAGCAGTGAAACCAAGAGCAGCATGAAGCACAGCCAGTGGGGGTGCCCTTCTGTCCTGGCCCTCTGGGGGCTGTTCTGTGAAGAGTGTGGGATGGGCAGCTGGTGTCTCAGGTAGCACGTTGCGTCCTTATTTAAAATTTGGAAGGGGTTTATCAGTTGGAACTGTCCCAGCAGAAGGAGGGACAGAGCTGTGACCAGGATGGCAGTCCTTCGCTCAAGGCTCTTGGGCAGAGAAGTCCTTTTTGGGACATCTGGCACCAGTGGGAAGAATGCCCGTCTGACAGCCTGACCCTGGAGGTCAGGAGCAGACGGCTGTGTCACAGCAGGCCACTCTTTCCCAGGCACTGGAGAGGTGCCAGACGCCCTGGAAGCAGTAGCAGAGCTGTCCCTTCCTTCCCTTAATGAGTGACGTGTCCACATGAGCAGCGCTCAGAATCAAGCAGCGCCTGACCAGGCAGTGGCGCAGTGGATAGAGCGTTGGACTGGGATGCAGAGGACCCAGGTTCAAGACCCCGAGGTCACCAGCTTGAGGGCGAGCTCATCTGGTTTGAGCAGAGCTCACCAGCTTGGACCCAAGGTCGCTGGCTTGAGCAAGGGGTTACTCAGTCTGCTGTAGCCCCACGGTCAAGGCACATATGAGAAAGCAATCAATGAACAACTAAGGTGTCGCAACGAAAAACTAATGATTGATGCTTCTCATCTCTCTCTGTTCCTGTCTGTTCCTGTCTGTCTGTTCTATCTATCCCTCTCTCTGACTCTGTCTCTGTAAAAAAAAAAAAAAAGAACCAAGCAGCAGTCAGAGGGGCCCGGGCAAGGGTAGTCAGCAGCCCGGATGGTCTCTTCTGCAGATACCCCGAGCTGCGGTCATCTGTCCCAGAGGCCTGCCTGCAGAGGCTGCTGCCACAGATTGAGCAACTGAAATGGGGTGGCCTCTGGGACCCTGTTTGGCTCACTCACCCTCCCTCTCCCCAGGTACATGAAATACCTCTATGCTTATGAGTGTGAGAAGAAAGCCCTGAGCTCCCCAGCCGAGCTCCAGGCAGCCATCGATGGCAACCGGCGGGAGGGCCGGAGGCCTGGCTACAGCTCCTCCCTCTTCCGCTACTCACCTGCTGCCACTGCTGCCACAGGGGCCCCTGCCCTCCTCTCTACACCCAAGATCCGCTTCCCCACCCTCGGGCTGGGCCCCAGCAGCCCTCGGCTAGCCCCAGCGGCTACTGTTAGGAAAGGTCTGCGAGGCTGGGGATTGGGGGGTGGGGGGGTTAGGGATGGGATAGGGGTGGAAGCCAAGTTTCTGTGTCTGGGACATGGGTGGGAGGTGGATTGTGGGTCAGTCTAGCTTCAGTGCCTTTGCCAGGTGATGGAGTCCCGGTAACAACAGTACCTTTGCCAAATCGCCTGGCTGTGCCCGTGACCTTGGCAGGCCAGCAGGCCGGCACTCGTATGGCAATGCTGGAGCAGCTGAGGGAGCGGTTGGAGTCAGGGGAGCCCGCCGAGAAGGCGTCAAGGCTGTCGGAGGAGGAGCAGCGCCTGGTGCAGCAGGCCTTCCAGCGCAACTTGTTCAGCATGGCACGGCAGCTGCCCATGAAGATACGGGTCAACGGCAGGGGTGAGTGCCCGAGCCACGTTCCATGTTCAGCAGCATAACTTACACCTTCTCCCTTCTCTTCCATGTTTTTCAGGTGCCTCACCATCATGCCCCTAGACTACATACTCCATGTTCCTTATTCCTCTCCCCCCATTCCTCCTTGCACACATTTCATTTGTTATTCCTACTCTGGGTGCTGTCTCAGAACAAACGTGAAATAACGTGTGGGGAAGAAATCAGTTGTGGAGGGCGCTGTGCCTGTTCCCAGGCGGCCCCCCCCCCACCTGCCCTGGGTGAGGAGCAGGAGGAGTCTGGAGGTGACGGCCCAGACAGCGGGCATCTGCTGCTCTGTGACCCAGTTGAGGCTAAGTGCTCCGGTCCTGCACAAGCCAAAGAGTAATGGAACAGGCCATTTACCTGGAGGAACTCTGGGCCTGTGCATGGTGAGCAGGCAGAGGTGAGCTGGCAGAGGCCCTGTGTGCCTACCTGCAGCCCTCCACAAGCCCCAGGGAACAGCATGTGCCAGGCAGGTAGACCTTCCCCTAGAGAACCTCTGAGCCTGGCATTGGGAGAATGGAAGCAAGTAAGGCCTCGGAGGCAGAGATTGGATTGTCCTGACTACAGGTCCCCAGCTGATGGGTGGTGGGTGCTCAGTGACATTTGACAAGTTGCCTAGAAAGCAAGAGCATGCTGCTGTGAGCACAGGGTGGCCCTTTGCCAGAGGTGGTCCCTTTTCTTCAAGCAGAGTGGCTCAGTGAAGAAGACAAGCAGTAGGACATTAACAAGCTGGGTCTCCTGCCAGACCTTGCACTCAGAAGGGTGTGTAGGTGCTTTCTAACCATGTAGCCTGCTGTGGCCAGACTGGCGCAGGGGGGCCATGGGAGAGCCTTGGGAAGGACAGCACTGGTGCTGGAAGGCTCGACCAGGCCTGCTCTCTCCCTTGTCTCAGCAGAAGACAGATCAGAGGCCTCAGCAGCAGCGCTGAACCTGACCACAGGCAGCATCGGGAGCATCAACATGTCTGTGGACATTGATGGCACCACCTATGCAGGTGAGTCCTGGGGATCTGAGGGAGGTCCACTGATGACCCCTCTTGTCACCCTCCTGTCTGCACACCTCCCTGGGTCTGGCTTCCTTGTAGGTAGTTTCAGGGTTTCACAGGTAACGCCGTTCTGGGCTGGTGTAGGCTGAGGATTACTAACATGAGAACTGGTCCTCTTCCACCTTTGACAGAACAGTAGGTACCCTACAGCTAACCCCTTTTGGACCAGTAGTTCACTTGCTAATTGAAAATCATTTGTCCCTGGCCAGCTGGCTCAGTGGATAGAACGTCAGCGTCAGCCTAGCGTATGGATATCCCAGGTTCAGTCTTCGGTTAGGGCACACAGGAGAGGCGACCATTTCCTTCTCTTCCCCTCCCTTTCCTCCTTCTCTCCCTCTTCCCCTTCTGTAGCCAGGGGCTCAGTTGTTTCAACTGTCAGCCCCAGACGGGGGTTGCTGGGTGGATCCTGGTTGGGCACATGCAGGATCTGTCTGTCTCTCCCCTGTCACTTAAAAAAAAAAAAGTTGCCTGACCCAGGCAGTGGCACAGTGGCTAGAGCGTCGGACTGGGATGCCAAGGACCCAGGTTCGAGACCCTGAGGTCGCCAGCTTGAGCGCAAGCTCATCTGGTTTGAGCAAAAACTCACCAGCTTGGACCCAAGGTCGCTGGCTCGAGCAAGGGGTTACTCGGTCTGCTGAAGGCCCGCGGTCAAGGCACATATGAGAAAGCAATGAATGAACAACTAAGGTGTTGCAATATGCAATGAAAAACTAATAATTGATGCTTCTCATCTCTCCATTCCTGTCCGTCTGTCCCTGTCTATCCCTCTCTCTGACTCTCTCTGTCTCTGTTAAAAAAAAAAAAAAAGTCATTTAATATAAAGAATCATAATCAGTTCCATGTCCGTGCCTTAAACATTGCATTGTAAGTGACTGTCCTGCCGAGTCCACCATTACAATCTTCAGATGCACAGCCTTCTTTTCTTGTACAGCTGTTCTCTTTCTGCACCTGTCATTCCTTTCTTTTAAAATGGCTCAAGGACAGGCACAGACACAGGGCTCTGGATACAGCGGGGTCGTCCTGTATGTTTGACACTTCCCATCACTTACAGTTGTCTCTTTCTCAGTCTGATTAGGTGGCAGCAGTGGTCGGGCGTTTGGTGAGTTTAGCAGCTTTACCAAGTCTCCCTGAAACAGTCAGCTGAGTTTTCATTGCAGCAGTCCTCTTCCCACTCCCATTTCATCAGAGGGTGGGGGCGTGCCTCTGGCCCTTTGAATGCTGCAGTGCCGGGCTGAGGCCCCATGCTCCAGATCTCCACTGGAAAGTGCACTGCAGGCATCAGCGTCAGGGCCAGGGCAGGGACAGAGATCCAGGAAGCAGCCTGCATAGGCAGCAAGGCCAGGCTGCTCGCCAGTTACTGCATAGTTGTGCTCAGGGGCCACATGCAGAGGCCTCTGCCTGTTGGAGACGGGGGCCCTCGAGGGATCAGTGAGCCAGTGGATGGGGCCTGGATACTCTGCATTCTGATGGTACTGAGGGTTTGGAGGTGTGGGGCTAGGAATGGCCCATGGAGAAAGCAGGGAAGGGGGTTAGGGGGTCTGATCTCCACACCCTTTGTCCTCTGTCAAGAGAGAGGAGGAGATGACGCCTCCTCCTCTCTCAGAAATGGGAGCACTCAGGAGAGAGCAGAAGCTTAAAAGCACTGGAAGCAGGACAGAGCTTGGGACTTCTGTCAGCACCCGACACAGGGTCCAGAGTGCAGCCTTGCGCAGTTTAGGCAACAAATCAGTCAGCGGAGGTGAATGGAGCCCCACTCCTCTTTGCACCTGCTCACAGTTGTCCTCCTTGCACAGGTGTGTTGTTTGCCCAGAAGCCCGTGGTCCACCTCCTCGCTGGGTCTGCGTCCCAGAGTGCCAGCAGCAGTGCCAGCAGCAGCAGCAGCAGCTCCCACTGTTCGCCCAGTCCTACCTCATCCCGGGGCACCCCCAGTGCAGAGCCCTCCACTAGCTGGTCCCTCTGAGGGGCAGGACCCAGCTCCCACTCCCTGCTGTCCTGTCTGGAGTGGGGGAAGTTGATGCGCAAAAGTTACCTCATCTCACGAATCCCACATCAGATACCATTTGGCCAGATGTTGCAAGTTTGGACATGTCCGCCTGTCCAGTCTCCGTTCAGGTCCTGCTGTACTCTGGGGACAGGGAGAGGCTGGAGGGGCATGATAGGGCAAGTGTTGTCCAATCAGGGATTGTCCTGGAGAATGGGTGGGGATCCCCAGGCCACCCCCCCCCCCATCCTGGGCACAGTGTATTGACAATCTATAAGCCAACACGGGGCTGGAGGCCCTCCATATCCCTTCCCTTTAATTTATTTCCCTTCCCCTGTCTTCCACTGTGACCCCAGCATCACTGGTCACTTCCCCTGCTCAGTGCCCCAGTCTAACTCTCATGTGGGTCTCCTGGGAGCCAAGAGCATGCCTTTGTACTCTTCCCTACTGGGCCTGAGATGGGGTCTTCTCTGCCTCCCGTGTGGGTCCCTGTGGTGAGGGTCCCTCAGTTCAAGACTGGAAGTGGTTTTCAGGGCCCCTTGTTCTTGTAATGGTCCGAAGAAAGGGCCTATGAGGGTGGTTGTCAGGGCCCTGGTCTGAGGGACATCTACTGGGGGAGAGACAGGGCCTCACGGGGCTGCCCAGGCTGCCCTAGCACCCACTTCACACTGACCCTCTTCTGACCCTCTCAGATCTCACAGTGCCCACTTACCCTTATTGGCCAGCCCTCCCAAGAGCAGCCCACTTGTCCCTCAGCCCCCTTTTGATGGGGTCATCTCAGCCCCAACATCCCCAAGCCTGTCAACATCAGGTTCATTGAAATACCTCAGATTCATAATTGTTGATGTTCGACTCTTCAGGAAGTATTTGCATCTCTGAAATCTTTTTTATATGTGTTTTGCTGACTTTTGTTCTATTTTAAAATTTTTATTGTTATAGCACCAAAGAAATGAAAGTAAATCGCCCCAAAGCCAAACAAATGATTTGGTACCGCAGCCCCTTGGCCCCTCCCTGCAGCTTGGGGAGGAGGTGGGAGGCACGCGGG
This sequence comes from Saccopteryx leptura, assembly GCF_036850995.1. Classification (NCBI taxonomy): domain Eukaryota; kingdom Metazoa; phylum Chordata; class Mammalia; order Chiroptera; family Emballonuridae; genus Saccopteryx; species Saccopteryx leptura. Next base: position 128,222,917 of record NC_089508.1, read on the forward strand.
AGAGATGACTCAGGGATCTTGGCGCAGGAGGCAGGACAGAAGCCTGGTTCGCCCAGGTTGGGTCCTGAAACCTCACCGCTTCCGAGGGTGGTCCTCAACCTATCTTCTGCCAGGGCAGAGCTAGCTCCAATCCTACCACCTGCTTCACTCCACATTGCCACCTAGGGTGGGCAGCCCAGGGGCCTTGCAGAGGCTGAGATGCTGAGAGCTCTGTTTCCTCTTTGCCCTGGGGGAGCAGCTGCTCCTGTGGTGTAGGGAAGAGCCCACTCTCAACAAGGCTCACCTTGAAATTGTTGAGCCTGGCTGTGTTCAGTTGACACCACCCACTGTGACATTGCTGGGTCATGGTGGAAGCCCATGCCAGCTTGAACCCACACCTGGCTAACGGTTTGCCCTGTCTTAGAAAAGAAAGGGAATTCTAGAGCTTGAGCACAAAACAGGTGCTTCCACCTGGTGAGCTGCTGCTCTGCTGGGCTACTCTTTCCCTCCACCAGCTTTGCATGTGCACGCACACACACAGAGCCTTGCCCCAGGCTGACCCTCTTCTGGCTGTAAGCCTTCCCACCTTGCCTGCCAGGCTAGTGCTGGGTGTGGGCAGAGAAGGGCATCTGGTGCCAGAGAGGATCCCAGCTGGCTTGCGCTGGGCCCACTTGAAAGTGTCACAGACATTTTGCCAGTGTGTTTTTCTCAGGGGTTTGGTCACAAAGGATGGACTCTTCCCACTCAGAGGATGCTAGGACAGCACATTGTGTCTTTCTGGTTATTGGATTCTCTCCTTCAGGCAGCTTACCCAGCTTCCCCTTCTCAGTGAACCCTTGCTGACCTCAGGACAACAGCAGGGTCTTGGCTTGAAAGTCGGAGTGGGGGTGCCCCCAGGTGTCCCTAGGAACAGGGCCCTGGGCCGAGAGGAACCTCCCCTGAAAGTGCAGCCCCAAAGGCCCGCAGCAGGCAGCAGCTGGGGCGGCTCTGTGTGCTTGCCTCCCTTCCTGTGCTCTAACCAAGAAAAGGGAAATAGCACATGGGTAGGCCAAGCCGTGAGAGAATACCTCAGATGTCCTCTTGCAGCAAGTGTCTGTACGTTGTGGTTATTTTATCTTACGTGTTCTTGAATGTTTATATTTCAATAAACCTCTACCTCTTCACACAGGCGAGCGGGTGTCTTCAGTGCCACTTCCGTTGGGCAAGACCTGGAGAGGCGGAAGCCTTTAGAATGAAGGGGACTGAGTGACTTCTGCTCTGACCTGCCGGGTTATCCTGACCCTTTTTCCCCCTCACTGCTTACCCATCCTTTCCCCACAGCGCTAGCTCAGCCTATCTTCTGTGTCAGCAGGATTCCTCTGGTCTTGCCTGGTCACCAAAACTGACTGCAGTGGTATCGTATCAGTGTCCTGGTAGGCACAGGTCCAGGAGGCAGCCTCTGCTTAGCAAGCCTTTTACATTTTAAAAATATTTTTTATTTATTTATTTTAGAGAGGGGAGAAAGAGAGAGAGAAGAGAAGGGGGGAGGAGCAGGAAGCATCAACTCTCACATGTGCCTTGACCAGGCAAGCCCAAGGTTTCGAACTGGCAACCTCAGTGTTCCAGGTCAGTGCTTTATACACTGCACCAACACAGGTCAGGCAGCAAGACCTTTAGCTCCTGCTGGGTAAGTGATCCTAGTGCATGTGGAGTTCAAGATCTCATCTGGACGGCACACACACACTCTAGACCAGGGGTCCCCAAACTACGGGCCGCATGCGACCCCGAGTCCATTTATCCGGCCCCCGCCGCACTTCCAGAAGGAGCACTTCTTTCATTGGTGGTCAGTGAGAGGAGCATAGTTCCCATTGAAATACTGGTCAGTTTGTTGATTTAAATTTACTTGTTCTTTATTTTAAATGTTGTATTTGTTCCCGTTTTGTTTTTTTACTTTAAAATAAGATATGTGCAGTGTGCATAGGGATTTGTTCATAGTTTTTTTATAGACCGGCCCTCCAACAGTCTGAGGGACAGTGAACTGGCCTCCTGTGTAAAAAGTTTGGGGACCCCTGCTCTAGACAAAAGCCAATTCTTCAGAATACAGCACGAGTAAAACACTATCAAAGGGCCAATAGATACTGGGGCATCTCACTTGGGAATCTTTGGAAGGCTTCCCAGAGGTGGTGACATTTAAGCTTGGAAAGAGGAGATTTGCCAACTGGAGACTTGAGGAAGAGCATTATCAGCAGCAGAACTGATTCATAGGAAACGGTGGCATCAAGACCTGGTATTCAAGAGCTGGCTGGTCCTCGGGTGGGTGGGGTAAAGCGGCGGGGAAGTGAGGAAAAACGCAGCTGGGGCCAGGAAGGATCCTATGCTCAGGAATTGGGGCTCCATCCTCTGAGCATCAGGGCACTGCCGATGTGTTTTTAGGAAACTTCTAGAGAAGGGTGATCTGGAGCTGGGAGACATTCTGGGTGTGAACATCTGGTACTCGGCATAGAACAAGAGCACCAAGTGCTTTTCTCTGCCGTGATGCACATTTTGTGGACCCAACCTGGTTTTGGCAAAACTGAAATGGGCACAGGTCAAGCATTGGAAGGGTTTGTAACTCCTCTATCCCACACCATATACCCCACCTGTCTCAACCCTCTGGTTGCAAAGCGGGGATCCCATTCTCTGTCATTTTGAAGTGCAAGGATAGGAGGGTGATAGTGGGACAGTCTTGAGCCTCACTGATTTTTAAGTCTTGAAACAATAACTAACCCTTTGGCATTTTTTAACTACTGATAAGTGATGGTGTCACACATCACAACTTGCTGTGACACCCCTGGGTCCACTCCTGGGGATCCAGTGAGCCTGGTCTAGGGGAACCCTGAGATGAGGGGAAGCAGGGTAGAGACACCTTAGATGTGGACGGAATGCTGACAGAAGTGGCAGGTAAGGCTCCTGATAGTCTAGGGAGAGGAGGACACCATGCACACCAATCCTTTCAGTTCTTAGAAGATACAGGAGATGATCTCAAAGCTTTTGACAAAAGGGGTCATTTCTCAAACTAGAACCCCATGCCCCCCGCCAATAAAAAACAAAACACCCAGAACATCCCATAAAATAAAAAATTGATAGGAGATAGTTGCAACACAACTATCACGTATAGTAGCCAGAATGAATTATTTTTAATGCTTATTAAGAGCCAAAAGGCGGTGGCACAGAGCGTCAGCCTGGGACGCGGAAGACCCAGGTTCAAGACCCCGAGGTCGCCAGCTTGAGCGCAGGCTCATCTGGTTTCAGCAAGGCTCACCAACTTGAACCCAAGGTCGCTGGGTTGAGCAAGGGGTTACTCGGTCTGCTGTAGCCCCATGGTCAAGGCACATATGAGAAAGCAATCAATGAACAACTAAGGTGTTGCAAGGAAGGATTGATGCTTCTCATCTCTCTCCCTTCCTGTCTCTATCTGTCCCTGTCACAAAAAAAGAAAATGCCAAGAGGCCCTGGTTGGTTGGCTGAGCAGTAGAGTGTGGGTGGGGAGTGTGGAAGTCCCTGTTGGATTATTGGTTAGGGCACACAGAAGAAGCGACCATCCGGCTTCTTCACTCCTCCCCCTCCCTCTTCCCTCCGCCCCCATCCCCCTGCAGCCGGGGCTGGGATGGTTCCAACAAGGTGGCCTTGAGCCTTGAGTGCTGATGTCCGCTCCAAGGCCTTGCCTCAGGTACTGAAATAGCTTGGTTGCCAAGCAACAGAGCAGAAGCCACAGATGGGCAGAGCATCGGCCTGTAGAGGGCTTGCGGGCGGGGGGCGGGGGTACCGGGATCCTGGTCAGGGTGCATGCGGGAGTCTGTCTCTGCCTCCCCGCCTCTCACTTAAAAAGAAAAAAAGGCTAAAAGAAGGGTTGGGGAGAGAGGGGACAAAGTTATGAACGTGTTATACAGAAGAGGAAATACAGAGGGGCTGGACCTCACCAATAATCACTAAATACACGGAAAATCATTCCAGACCATTGGATCGCCACAAACTCGAATGTAAAATGCCAGCTCTTGACCAGGGTGGGGACCAATGGGGACTCAGACTTCTCAGAGTAAATTAGTCAAAGTAGTTTGGAAAACTTAGTGTTTTGGTTTTTTTTTAAGATTTTATTTATTTATTTATAGACAGAGGGATAGACAGGGACAGACAGGAACGTAGAGAGATAAGAAGCATCAATCATCAGTTTTTCTTTGTGGCACCTTAGTAGTTCATTGATTGCTTTCTCATATGTGCTTTGACCGCGGGCCTTCAGCAGGCGGAATAACCCGTTCCTAGAGCCAGCGACCTTGGGTCCAAGCTGGTGAGCTTTGCTCAAACCAGATGAGCCCGCGCTCAAGCTGGCGACCTTGGGGTCTCGAACCTGAGTCTTCCGCATCCCAGTCCGATGCTTTATCCACTGCGCCACGGCCTGGTCAGGTCTTAGCGTGAATTTATTAATGAGTGTGGCCCTCCACACGTTTAGGATCCGGGCCTGTTGTCCCCATGTTACAGGCGCGGACAGGGGCGCAGCCCGGCTTCCAGGCCCGTGGTCCGCGACGCCTAGCGCTCACTGCACAGGAGCCCCAACTGGAGGGCAGAAACGTGCGGTCAGGGGCAAGGCCGGGAGAGGTCCTTACGCAACCGCAGCAGCCTCCCTCTGCCGCTAGGGGCAGAGGTGACTCGGTGAGGCAAGAAGAAGGGAGCAGGCCCTGGCTGGTTGGCTCAGTGGTAAAGCGTCGGCCTGGCGTGCAGAAGTCCCAGGTTCGATTCCCGGCCAGGGCACACAGGAGAAGCGCCCATCTGCTTCTCCTCCCGCAGCGCTGGGGATGGCTCCTCGGCCTCCGCCCCAGGCGCTAGAGTGGCTCTGGTAGCAACAGAGCTACGCCCCGGAGGGGCAGAGCGTTGCCCCCTGGTGGGCGTGCCGGGTGGATCCCGGTCGGGTGCATGCAGGAGTCTGTCTGACTGTCTCTCCCCGTTTCCGGCTTCAGAAAAATACAGGGGGTAAAAAAAAAAAGAAAAAAAGAAGGGAGCAAGGGAGTGTTTGGTCGCGGCAGACCCGGCTCTGCCTCGCCGCTCACAACTACGCTCACAACTAGAGCTACCTGTAGCTCACCGCCCCACCGCGCGCCAGTAACGCCCACCTGATTGGCCGGGGTAGCCCACGTGCCGCGTTGCAACCAATGGGGCGAGGGCGGGGCGGGAGCCGGAGCGCAGCTGCGCCCCGCCCACCGGCGTGCGGCGTCTAAGTCCGGATGAAACCCGCACGCGGCTCTCTGTCCAGAAGAAACGGGTAGCTGGTGGCTTGGGCTTCTGGCCAGAGAAGGTTCGGAGTCACCATTGGAGGGTAGGGGAGAGGGACCAAACAAGGTAGCAGGACTGGGAAGCACGGGAACATCGCTGCGCTTGGAGGCAGGGAGGTACAGACCCGGGACAGCTGGGACACAGGACAGACCAAAAGGCCGAGGGGGGTGTGGCGGGCCTCTGTGGCCGGTCAGAGAGCAAGTGTGGAGGGGTCTTCCAGGAGAGGAGCGTCTGGTGTGCAGCCCGCTGGGCATGTTTCCCTGGCGAAGGACCCAATCATGCAGGAGAGGGATTTACTCTGGGACCCCAGGCTGTGTGGGGAGCCACGGACAGCGAGGGTGGGGCTGGCGTCTGGAAGGCTTCCGCACCCAGAGGCGTCGGGTCGATGACTATCCCAAAGGTCAAGTCAAGGTCAAGTCCATGTCTTCTCGGTGCAGGAGACCCCATCCCAGTCTTACTTGCTGGGAAATATTGGCTGCATCTGCTGTCCCCGGTATCCAGCGCCTTCAGCAGTTCCCACGTCGTATGTGTCCCGTCCCAAGCCCAGTGATCCCAGGAAGGGGCCTAGCGGCTCAGGTGGGCTCAACAGGTAGGGCACAAGACGGAAAGGATTCCAGAGAAGTCCTGTCCCTCCACCCTGCCATCAAGTTCCCCCTGTAGAACTCTGCTTCCGCTCAGGCTGTAAGGCTCTAGGGGCGTGGCAGAGTTCTGGAGTGGTTAGGAAACACACAGCAGGGTGGGGAGGAAGATTCAGAAAAAGAAAAATGTCATGTCCAGGTGACCTCCAGGGGGACGTCCACCCTAAGCCGGCCTTGCCGCTGGCTAGGAAAACAATCATGTCAACAAGCTCAGGGCAGGCAGTGTGAAATAAGAAAAAACGTCTGGGACAGGTTCGGAGGCCAGGGGTCTTAGCTGCTATTTTGCTGTGTGACCTAGGAAAGAAGATTCCCGTTTCTGGCTAGTTTTCCAGCCCGTAAAATGGGGACTGTAGGTGATCCGAGGCACAAGGGAATGAGAACTCATTCTGAAAAGTTCAAAGCCTTAATCACCCAACCATACGTTTTCCTGCCTCTTCTCTGTGTCTCCTCCAAAGGGAGAAGGCAAACCAGGAGGGATAGCAAGCTCCAGGCCCGGTCGTGCTCGCAGGAACACAGAACTGGTCTTCAAATGCCGCTCCCACCTGCCTCAAAGGGGAAAGAGGCGGAGCCTGGTGAGCATCTTTGTGAGGGAAGTGGGGTTTTTCCCACGTGCCCCCTCCGTCGTCACCATTCCACCAGCTCCTGTTCTGTCTTCTTCAGCTGCCGCTCTGGCCTCAACTTCTCAGCGTGGCTCTCTGCCATCTTGGGGGCAGGGCAGAGAGTCAGTGAGAAATTCCAGGGCCTAAGACCTCCCTGGCGGGCAGTGAGGGCTTGTGAGGGACTTGATGGACTGAGTCAGGGGAGGGGAGATAAGCTGCCACAGTGTACAACCAGAGACAGGCGCGAGGGTGTGCTGTGGGCCCCTCCTGGGTTTTCAGGCCTGGCAGAGGCACAGAGAAGGGTGGGGCTGGGCACCATCCGGGGTTGGCTCCCAAACTGCCAGCTGAGCCCCAGGTTCTCATCACATTCCCAGACTTTCTAGAGCTCAGCCTGTGTCTGGGCCAGTCTCTGCAGCCGTGTCAGGGTCCTGGGATTAAATGAGGGGAAAATTGAGATGCCGGGTGACACCTAACCCACCTGGCAAGAAGCGAACTGGGAGGCTGTTATGGTTTGAACTATGTCCCCCCCCCCAAAAAAAAGATACCTTTATGTTCTAACCCCCAGTGCCTTAGACTGAGACTTTATTTGAAGATTAGGGTCTTAACAGGGGTGATCAAGATAAAATGAGGTAATGGGGCTCCTAATCCAATATAACTGATGTTCTTATACAAAGGGGAAGTTTGGCCACAAAAACATGCACCCAGGGGGAGAACCTTGTGAACATGAAGGCAGAGATTGGGGGGATGCATCTACAAGCCAGAGAACGTCCAAGTCGACCAGTGACCACCAGAAGCTGGGGTAGGGGCAGGACGGATTCTCCCTCACAGCCTCAGAAGGAACCAATGTTGCCAACACCTTGATCTTAAGACTCTGTCTCCAGAACTATTTCTGTGTAAGGCACCCACTTTGTGGTAGTTGGTTGTAGAAGCTCTAGAAAATGAATGCAGAGGGTGTGGCAGCTCTCTGGCCCCAAAGGGATCCTGATTTAGAAGGGGACATTCACCTTGCAGCAGTCATGCCTGTGGCAGCGTGAGTTATGTAAAGTAGTAGGTGATGTTTCATGACTGCCTGCCTTGTGTCTGGGATGGCACTGAGCCTGTTACAAGCTCATTGAATTTCACCCTCACAGCCAGCTGATGGGGGAGGGAAACTGTTACTGTACTCATTTTTGTTTTTAACAGATGAGCCCCAGAGAGGTTGAGTAACTTGCCCAAGGTCACGCAGCTGGTATAATGTGGAGCCAAGATTTAAGCCCAGTATTCAGGCTCCTAATCCTATTGTGTGTGTGTGTTTTCCTTTTATAAACTTATTTTTCAATTACAGTTGACATATAGCAGGGGTCGGGAACCTATGGCTCGCGAGCCAGATGTGGCTTTTTTTTTAACTTTTTTTTTTTTTTTTTTGTATTTTTCTGAAGCTAGAAACCGGGAGAGACAGTCAGACAGACTCCCACATGCGCCCAACCGGGATCCACCCGGCACGCCCACCAGGGGGCGACGCTCTGCCCACCAGGGGGCGATGCTCTGCCCCTCCGGGGCGTTGCTCTGTCCCGACCAGAGCCACTCTAGTGCCTGGGGCAGAGGCCAAGGAGCCATCCCCAGCGCCCGGGCCATCTTTGCTCCAATGGAGCCTTGGCTGCGGGAGGGGAAGAGAGAGACAGAGAGGAAGGAGAGGGGGAGGGGTGGAGAAGCAGATGGGCGCTTCTCCTGTGTGCTCTTGGCCAGGAATCGAACCCGGGACTTCTGCATGCCAGGCCGACGCTCTACCACTGAGCCAACCGGCCAGGGCCAAAATCTTTTTCTTTTATTTATTCATTTTAGAGAGGAGAGAGAGAGAGAGAAGGAGGGAGGAGCAGGAAGCATCAACTCCCATATGTGCCTTGACCAGGCAAGCCCAGGGTTTCGAACTGGCAACCTCTGTTCCAGGTCGATGCCTTATCCACTGCGCCACCACAGGTCAGGCCAGATGTGGCTCTTTTGATGGCTGCATCTGGCTCGCAAATCTTTAATAAAAAAAATAATAAAGTTAAAAATATAAAACATTATCATGTATTACAATCCATTCATTTCCTACCGCTCATGTTCATGGTTGCGGGTGGCTGGAGCCAATCACAGCTGTCCTCTGGGACAACACCACATTTTTATTGGATAATGCATAATGTACACGGGTCGTTGTATGGCTCTCACGGAATTACATTTTAAAATATGTGGCGTTCATGGCTCTCTTAGCCAAAAAGTTTCCTGACCCCTGACATATAGTATTATATTAGTTTTTGGTGTACAGCATAGAGATTAGACATTTATGTACCTTATGAAGTGATCTCCCTGGTAAGTCTAGTCTCCACCTGGCAAGAAACATAGTTATTACGGTATTATTGACTATATTCACTATGCTGTACTTTACATCCCTGTGACCATTTACATAAGGGGCAGTTTGTACTTCTTACTTCCTTTACCTTTTTTACTCAGTCCCCCAGACCCCTTCCTGGAGCCCACAGTCTGAACCACTAATTTGAGGACAGTGAAGACCATAGAATCCTGGGAATGATGAGGAAGACAGACTAAGGTAGAGGTTCAGACAGAGTTAGGGTGGAAGGAGCCTGGGGATGGGACTGGAGGCAGAGCATGCCAGAGGCTCTGGGAGCCCCCCGCCTCACCTCCCACCAGCCAGATGTTGATGTAGCATCCAAACCCCATCCAGCTGCTGTCCCATCTCTGAGCTCCGCTCCCTGCTGTGAGTGTAGCCCATCAGCTGCACCCCGTTGGACACCTGCCCATGACCCAGGCTCAAGTTCTAGGTCACTGTCTCTGGACAGGCCCAGGGCCTGGAAGCAAACACTCACAGAATATGAGTCCTGCATGGGCCTCCCCAGGGATGAGAGAAATGACATGGGTAATTCCTAAGGGGCAATAGGCTGGAAGGCCCTAGAGTTGGGGCCCAAGTTGTTGATTTTGGTTGTTGTTTGCATGGGTACCAACTGCCTCCAGGAGTTTGAATGCCTAGAGGACCCAGCCGTAGGTCACTGTGTACCTGCCTTCTCACCGACATTGTTCACTGCAGGCCTCTGACCTGACTAGTGTGCACAGCCTATAAAGAACAGAAACCGCCTGACCAGGCGGTGGCGCAGTGGATAGAGCATCGGACTGGGATGCAGAAGACCCAGGTTCAAGACCCCGAGGTCGCCAGATTGAGTGCGGGCTCATCTGGTTTGAGCAAAAGCTCACCAGCTTGAGCCCAAGGTCGCTGGCTCAAGCAAGGGGTTACTCGATCTGCTGAAGGCCCACGGTCAAGGCACATATGAGAAAGCAATCAATGAACAACTCAGGTGTTGCAATGCACAACGAAAAACTAATTGCTTCTCATCTCTTCGTTCCTGTCTGCCTATCCCTGTCTATCCCTCTCTCTGACTCTCTCTCTCTCTCTCTCTCTCTCTGTAAAAAAATAAAAATTAAAAAGAACAGAAACCCTCCAGATCCCTAGGAGACAACCTCCTATCCTGAAGTGTCTGATTTGAGAAACAGATAAAAACAGATTTTGTTTCTGTACAAATGTGTAGTTGCAGGCTTCCTTGAGGGGCTAACAGCCTTCTCCAAGGCCCCAGTTTGACCCTGATGTCACCTTTTGTGAGACCCAAGGTCAGCTATACACTGCTGCTGAGACCTCCCCCTTCCCTTCCAGCCAGATCAACAGATTGGTTCCCTCAGGGGGTTCTGGTGGCAGAGCACCATCCCATCCTGGCTCCCTATAACTACATCCCCGTGACTCCAAGCCATCTCCTTGATGTCTGTGTCTGTACCTCTGGGTGTCAGATGGTGCATCCTGGTGTGTGTGTCCATGTGTCTGCCTTACAAACGTATATTTGCCCAGGAGACTAGGAGAGGACACTTGCCAGGAGAGGCAGGCACCAAGATGGAATTCAAGTTAGGTGGGTAGGGCCTAGGACACCCAAACCCTTGCTCTGGCCTCTGTCCCACATTTCACAGTAACACCCTCACCCACTCTAATTCTCATTTGGTTCAAGGACTATTTACATCTCACCTCCATGACTGCCCTCTCTGTGCCTTTGCACATGCTCTTAACTGGGTAAAATGCCGTTTGTGCCTTCACTCTTAGAAGATGCTCCTGTTCATCATTAAGGTTCAGAGGCCCAGAAACCATCAATGTGGGGAGGACCTTCCTGTCGCCCCTCATACTGCCTCTCCCCTCATCAGGCACATTAAATTGTACTTGCTAGCTCAATGATTGTGTGGCCCCAAACCATAAGCTTGGGATAAAGTGTGGCCTGACCTGTTGTATGCACAGAAGAGGGCCAGCCTAGTAGATGCTCAGTGAATAAATGATGGAGCATATGAGGAAGAGGCAAAGGGGGGAAACTAGTTGGCTTGCATTAGAAAAGACAGGGTAATGGGGAAGGCAATGAGGAGGGGGGGCTGTAGGGAGAGAGGGGGAATAGGAGCACCCACCTGGGGAAGCCAAGCTTGTTTCTGGAGTCAGCAGTTCCTCCTCTTTAAATTTCAAGCAACTGCCACCTGGTGCTAGTCACCTCTCCCATCTGCCCTCCAGTATTCAGCCACCTTCTCATGAAACTCCTGAGTGCATGGGTACCTTCTGTGAGCCTGCTAGAAGGAATGGAGCAGTCTGGACACAACATGGACCCTAGGTTGCCCTGCCTCATTTCCAATGATTTATTTTCAAGTTGTATGGATGTCCTCACTATGGCTTGTTGGTTGGGATGGGGACTGGGCAGAGATGCTTCTTTCATGGCTCCATGCACAGAGAATGCTCTGTCCTGGGCACTTCCACTCCATAGTATCTTGACACAAGCCCGGTAGCTAAGATTATTTCACATCCCCCCTGGACCAGCAGGAGGGGCTCAGCCATATGTAGTGGAGATTTCTCACATGTTCCTGATCATAAAAAGCTAAACTGTGGCAACTGGTGCTGCTAATACCAAGGGAAGGGATTTGGGGACAGTGGCCAGCCCACCTCATGCCTGCAGGGCCACCTCATCCAGTGTGAGAGCAGGACACCCACCTCAGCCTAGTTTGGACACTCTGAGGGGTGGGCCCGAGCAGCCACTTAGCAGGCCTCCTGACTAGGGGCCACCCATAGCACTGCTAGCGGCACCCACTTCTCCCTTGGCAGCCGGGTGCACTGCCTCCAAGGCCTGCATGTGTCCCTGCAACCCCATCTGCTCTCCCCCACCAGGGCTATGGGGCTCACCTTCCTGGAATCTCTGCTCAAGCTATCCTTTACCTAGGCAGTCCCCTCTTCTCAGAGCCCCTGATCTACTCATTCTCTGGGATTCAGTCCTTCCAGGAGGCCTTCTCTGACCACCCTAGCACACCGAGGCTTCCCCAAAATTCATGCTTCAAGTCTGAACCAAATGATTTAAGGTCGAACAGTATACCTAGCTGCACGTCACCAGAGGGCGCTGTTTTCAGTGGACTACAATGTGAATGATGCTTGCTGGAGCTGTGCAGTGTGGAAGCCCTGCTCCAATCGGTCCCTCCTGGTCATTCTTTACCATGGTGTCCTGGGCACTCCCACTCCATAGTATCCTAGAGCCCCTCACACAACTTCGGAAATCCCTAAGGACAGGGCCCAGGCTCCTCTGCTTTTCTACCCCTGGCACAGGTGGGCACAGCCGGGCTCAGTTGGTGCCCTGGGTTTCCTGGGGGGCTGACCCTGCCAGCTGCTTGACCCACCTGGGTGAGCATCAGCAGCTGCTCCTGCAGGAAGGGGTCTCAGCTACCCCCATGAAGGCTCTCCTGTTCCCATCCCAGCTGTGCTCCTGGCCCTGCAGGCCTGGCACCAGCACCTCCTGCAGCTACACTCAATCCAGGGGTCTCCTCCCAGCCTTTCTTGTAGGTGTGAGTTCTTTTAGGAATAAAGACACAAAAGAATAAAAGCTCTAATGGTAGAATCTCAGGCACAACAGCTGTACAGTAGTAGATGTTGGTGAGGGAGCTTGGAGATAGATCGCTCCTATTCTACTTCAGGAAAAGAGCTGCTTTGTTAGTAGGAGGCAAGGACTCCTGGGTTCCCGATGGTACAAAAATAAAACACGGCTTACCTCTCAGAACCTAGCGCCTGGGGCAAGGCTGGGGACAGGAGCCTCTAGGAGTGCCTCTGCCCTCAGCTACGGACCGGTCCAGGCTTCCAGGAGCCATGGAAACCATGGCAACACGAAGCGGTGGGAGGTGGTGACACCACAGAATCCTCCCACCTCGTCTGAGTGGTTGAAACCCTGAGATAAAACTCCAGTGGTGTGGCTGCGGCCTCAGGCCAAAGATTGGGTACAGACAAGAATCTAGGGGTGGAGGCCCTGGCCGGTTGGCTCAGTGGTAGAGCGTCGGCCTGGCGTGCAGGAGTCCCGGGTTCGATTCCCACCCAGGGCACACAGGAGAAGCGCCCATCTGCTTCTCCACCCCTCCCCCTCTCCTTCCTCTCTGTCTCTCTCTTCCCGCAGCCAAGGCTTCATAGGAGCAAAGATGGCCCGGGTGCTGAGGATGGTTCTGTGGCCTCTGCCTCAGGCACTAGAATGGCTCTGGATGCAACAGAGCAACGCCCCAGATGGGAAGAGCATCACCCCCTGGTGGGCGTGCCGGTTGGATCCCCGTTGGACGCATGCGGGAGTCTGACTGCCTCCCCGTTTCCAGCTTTGAAAAATGCAAAAATAAAGAAATAAAAATCTAGGGGTGGGACATCTGGGCTCCGTCATCCACTACGCACTTAGAGAGGCTCCGGAATCTCTATTCTGGGGGTGGGGGTGGGGGACATGCAACTGGTTGGCAGGGGAGTAGCAGATGCCTTAACGCATCCCGTTTTTGTTATTTCTTTTGTTTTTCTGACACAACCTTTTTGCTAACTATAAACAGAACCTTTATTGCTAAATATAAATTGCCTGCCAGGGAAGCCTGGGCTAGCGGCCCCTCCCCAGGAGTCCTGGGGGAGGGCTGGGGGTGGTGGCGGTTCATCGACTTGCGCTGCCCCACCCACAAGTGAGGACAGGCCTGGGGATGAGCTTGGCCGGCACCCCTAGCATCCCGTTTTCACTTCGGTTGTTTACCTCGGGTGTAAATAGTGGAGCTAACAAAGATTTGGGCATCCCCTCAAGCCACGCCGTCGAACCCCAGTTTAAGAAAGAGCCAGAGACCTAGGACTAGAGGGACCTCGCTACCCCTGGGCGGGGACAGGGAGACTGAGCCTCGGAAAGGGGTGTACCCAGCCGCTATTGGGACGGGGCGTGGTGTGGGCGGAGCCGGAGAAACCCCCTGTACCCCAGCGGCGCGGTACCTCTCAAGCGTGGCGTGGGACAATTAGGGGGCCCTCCCGTCCGCTTGGCTGAACGACGCCAGCGAGAGTCACGGGGCGTGCATGCTCACGGACCGCGAGGTCTCGCCAAGGGCCCGACCTCGGGTGTTTTCTTCCGAAAAGTGGGGCAATGTGAAACCACCCGACCAAGCGCAGGGCAGTGGGGCCTGACTGCGGCAGGGCGCGGGTACCCGGGACACAGGGCTGCACGCTTGCCGCGGCGCTCTCTAAGAAGGCGAGCCTCTTCCCCAGCGTCCCGCCCCGGGATTCCCGGGCGATTTCCCACAAACTGCTCCGCGCCCCCCGGGCACTGGGCGTGCCTTCAACGCTTCCACTCCCAAAGAGAATGTGGTGTCTTTCACGTGAGCGCGAGTCGCGAGCGCCTTCCTGAGCCTCGGGGCTCACCGGGTCTTCGCGACGGCGTAACAATGCCCTCTTCCCCGCACGCAGGAAGTGGCTGGCGGGTGCCGTCGGGATTGGGGCGGCCGAGCGGACCAAGCCTTCCGGGCAGGTCGTGGCTCCGCCTCTCCGCCCCCAGCGCCCGCCGGTCGGGGACGCACGCATACCGCGCGTCCTGGGGACCTACGTGCGCCGCGACACGTAGAGGGGCGGGCCGGGGACGTCCCCCTAGGCTCTCCCCAAACCAGCCTCTACAGAGGCCGTGCCGACCAAGACGAAGAAGGTGGGTCCTCCAGAGCCTTCGAGCGAGGAGCTAGAGCGGCTGGGCCGCCGCGCTGGGGCAGGCCACCGCGGCTTCGCGGGAGGGGCGGGCCGCCGCGGGCGGAGGCCGGAAGCGGAAGAGGTGCCTGAAACGGGAAGTGGGGCCTAGCCGCAGCCGGAGCCTGGGAGACGGTGAGTACGGTCTCGGGCCCGCGGAGGCGCGGTGAGTCGGCGGGTGGGCGCGCCAGAGCCGGGCTCCTGGGCCGGTGTCGACCTGTTTCCCGTCTTCCTCTCCCTCGGCCCCGACCCGCCGCTTCTTCCCCGGTGGCGGTCACCGAAGACCCCAACCTCTCCATCCGCGGTGTCGGAGTCGAGCCGGGACGGCCCCTGAGGCCCCTGCAGGGGTTCGGCCCTGCGCTGCCTGAGGAGTGGTCGCTTACGCGGCTTCCCCGGCCCCCGCTCGGGCTCGTCCGCAGCCTCTTCCACTCCTCGCGGCCAGTAGTTTGGTTCCGGCCCAGGAAGGTGTTGCCTAGGCGCCCCCCGCCCTAAGCTCTGAGCTCTCCCGGGCCCGGGGCGTCCGGAAGGGCCGCGAGCGAGGCCTGCAGGTCCGCGGGTTTTGTTGTTCTTGTGGAGCTGCTCCAGCTCGGGGAAGGGGCCGGGCCGGGCTGACGGGACGAGCGCTGGGCCGCCCGGCCCTAGGTCTCCCTAGTTCCAGGGCGGCGCTCGGTGCGGAGCCGGGGTAGGGACCGCCGAGGTGGAGCCGGCGGCCTTCCAGCCTCCCCTTCTATGCCCTTGACACGGAGCAGCGCTGCACCCGGCGGCGGCTCGCGAGGGGTCAGGTTGGAGAGTGCAGTGACAGAACCGCGTCAGCCAAAAATAACCCGGGGCTGTGGGGCGGCCGCGACCTGCTGGCAGCTCCTGGCAGCGCCTCCCTGACCAGGAGCCGCCGGTGCGAGCCGGCTCCGCTGTGCCCAGAGGAAGCTGGCACCCTCCCCGCTTTCCTTCACGCCACCTTTCTCTTCTTTGTATAGAGCGGAGTTCTCTTGGGCATAATGTGCCCTTAACTTCCTTAAACCACCAGGTTGCGGGGCCCCAGAGCCCCGGCTGGGACAGTGATGAGGGCACCAGGTGGGCCCAGCACCTGGAGGCCTGGTAAGTGCGAAAGGAGAGGGTATATCCTCTGTGGGTGCCTTGTGTGAGCTGCTTCAGTTAGTCATCGCTCCTTTGTCAAGCTGACTTTGGGCTGTCACCTCATTTCCAGGGGTGGTGAAGGGTGGCTGGGTCAGAGGCCAGCCCTGGGATTCGGGGTTTTCTACCCAGAGTGCTCTTCCCCACAGTTCTTTGGAAGAGACTTTTCTGTCCTTAATACCCTTAAGGCGTTTAACACAGACTCGGAGGCAACACCAGGAACCTTTTTAATGTTAAATATAAGCTGCTTTCAGGCCGTCTTGTGGCCACATATTTGCTATGTGACCTAAGGCCAGTGCTGGGGCATGTTAGTGAAGGAGTGACACAGAACCCGGTGAGAGTACTGTCTCCTTGTCCAAGGGGAAGCTGAAGGTCAGGGTGGTTTAAAATGTTTATTTTTAATTTATGTATTTTTAGGGAGGAAGAGAGAGAAAGAGGGAGAAACATCATGTTTCTGTGTGTGCCCTGCGCGGGGATTGAACCCGCAACCTTGGCACATGAGGACACTACCCAGCTGAGCTTACATGGACAGGGCTCAGAGTCCTTTGATAACAAGTCTGAAGGCACATGGCTAGAGTGGACGTGTCAGGGTTGAGACTTACTCCCTGTGACTGAAGCTGCTCTTTCTTTTCTCTGCCATGAACATGTGCTGACTTCAGAACCTTCCAGGTCCTGGAGGATCCCTGGCATGTCCTTCAGCTCTGGTGCTTTGTCTGCCCAGTGAGGATGGGAGGGCTACTGTCCTGGCCATTGGTGCACCTTGTGCATTACTTAGTGAGATGCGAGATGCGGCCTTCAAGTTGTAACTTGGTCACCTGACCCAGGGTAATATCGGGAAAACAGTGAAACGCCGGTCAGCTGATCGTCAACATAGAACAGCAGTCCAGGTCCTTGAGGATGATTTCATGTAGTGTTTACCTGCAAGGATTGCTGGGCCTGGACTCCCAGGTAGCCAAGGCACCTGCTAGTGGGATGATTGAGGCAGTGACTCTTAGGATCGCAGAGAAATTTTCAGGATTTTGTCAGATACGCCTCACTGCCCTGCCCCTCTGAGAGGAGCCATTCCATTTTCCTCTTCTCCTAACAGACCCTTCTTGTGAGCTGGGGCAGCTTCAGAGGGTGTGTCAAACTGTGCTTGCTTAGGAACCCAGACTGATCACCATGAGGGGTTGGCTATGGCCAAGGGAAGGGCTGGGTGCAGGGGTGGCCATGGTCTCTGGCAAGCAATGTCAGGGTCTTTTGGATGTGGGTGGAACAGGGAGCTAGCTGGCTTCACATCTTTCTCAGCTGGTGGCAGTTTCATGTAGCAGATATAACTCCCCGCTGAACAGGGATAGTGAGGTGGGCCCTCTTGGCATGCCTTTCTGAGCACACCCGCCTGTGATGGGCACAGAAGAGAGGCAGGCACTGGAGCAGAGGATCTGAAAGGAGGGACAGGCATGGTACTGTTGGGTACCATGAGATGAGGTACTGCCCAGCATGGCACCGAGATGGTCTGAGGATGCTCAGTGGGCATTGAGCAATATACTTGGATGCTCTGACCCTAGCATCTTTACTGGTGCTGCCCCCAAGTGTGGACCAGCAAGGGTGGGCTAGACCCCCTTATCTGTTGGACCAGACCTTCAGGTGGGCTAAGGAATGTTTGTAAGGCTCTCTGCACCTTTTTGTCCAAGAGCTGGTCTTCACATCTCTGCCTGTAGCTCCTCATGCAACTCTGGTTCTTGCTCCCTTGAGTTCAGGGCCTCCACAAGCAACCAGGCTTTTTTTGGATTAATTAATTTTTGTGACAGAGAAAGAGAGAGTCAGAGAGAGGGACAGAGACAGACAGGCAGCAGGAAGGAAGAGGGATGAGAAGCATCAATTCTTCTTTGAGGCACCTTAGTTGTTCATTGACTACTTTCTCATATGTACCTTGGCCAGGTTGGGGGCACAACAGATTGAGTGACCCCTTGCTCGAGCCTGCGACCTTGGGCTCAAGCTGGTGAGCTTTGCTCAAACCAGATGAGCCCATGCTCAAGCTGGCGACCTCGGGGTCTCGAACCTGGGTCTTCCGCATCCCAGTCTGATGCTCTATCCACTGCACCACCACCTGGTCAGGCGCAACCAGGCTTTTTAACCTGAGCTTTTTCCCCTTGGCTCCTGTATGTTGGCGCCCTGCCAACAACCATCTGACTCTGGCCTCTGACTAGACAGAGTAGGTGCTTTATAGGACCACAGATAGGCAGGAGTAAATTGAACACAAGTGGGGGTCTCCTTTTTGCTACCTATTAGTCTTCTGTAATGGGGCTCACCAGCCCCTCCCTGGGCCCCGCCTCAGCACTTGTCCTGGCTCGCCTGGTTCCAAGAGTGCTCAAGCCACCAGGCTGTGCTGGAAAGGCAGCTGTTTGTTGGTTCACCGGCAGAGGAGGGTGTACCTATTGTTTGCTCTTTGGCCAGTGTGACCTCAGAGTTCTTCACTTCATAAACCCCTGGGAGGGGCTACCCCCAGATGGAACAATGGGCCCCCCAGATGGAACAGTGGGCCTCTTCTTCAGGAGTACCTAGGCTGCTCAGACACCCAGATGGCTGGAGGTGGCTGGCTGCATGTTTAGCAGGGCTGTCCATTTTCGTGGCCTAGATGCATCACTGTAAGCGATACCGCTCCCCTGAGCCAGACCCATACCTGAGCTACCGATGGAAGAGAAGGAGGTCTTACAGTCGGGAGCACGAAGGGAGACTGCGATACCCATCTCGAAGGGAGCCTCCAACCCGGAGATCTCGGTCCAGAAGGTGAGAGGAAACTGGGTCAAAAGGAAGGGCTCCTTCCCTTGGCTGAGCTAGGAACAGTCTGGAGGCTTGTGGCAGCCCTGTGTTCCTTCGACTGACTGTTGCCTCTGCTTGACTGCACCTAGATCACTACCCCATCCTCTTTGGGTTCCTCCCCTATCTCACCTGCATTCCCTGGCCTCTGTTTGCTCCCATCCTTGCCACCCCTGCTTTCTCTGTCCTTGAGTCTTCCTTTTTCCCAGCAAACTCCCCATTTTCTAGGTTAGCATCTGTTCTGCTAACCTCTGAGCCTTCCTCAGTGAGGATTAGAAACATAACAACAGATGCTGGTCCCTGGTCTTCTCCAGCCCCAGACCAAAATTGCAGGCTCAGTGGGCCACAGGAAGCTCTAATTCAGGGGTCCCCAAACTATGGCCCGCGGGCCACATGCGGCCCCCTGAGGCCATTTATCCGGCCCCCGCTGCACTTCCAGAAGGGGTACCACTTTCATTGGTGGTCAGTGAGAGACGCAAAGCATGGCATCACTCACATACAGTACTACTTCCAGTGATGTGGGATGCACGCCTCATGGCTCCGGAAGCACGTCACATCACTTGTTACATCTAGCAGTGACAAATATGGAACCGGACATTGACCATCTCATTAGCCAAAAGCAGGCCCGTAGTTCCCATTGAAATACTGGTCAGTTTATTGATTTAAATTTACTTGTTTCTTTACTTTAAATATTGTATTTGTTCCTGTTTTGTTTTATTACTTTAAAATAAGATATGTGCAGTGTGCATAGGGATTTGTTCATAGTTTTTTTTATAGTCTGGCCCTCCAATGGTCTGAGAGACAGTGAACTGGCCCCCTGTGTAAAAAGTTTGGGGACCCCTGCTCTAATTGGTACCCTTAGAGGCCCCCCATCACGCTAACCTTCCTCAGGGCCCTGCCTCCTGTGGCACACTGGGGGCATGCTGTAGCCAGGGTCCTGAGGTTGGACTTCATATATACCCTTTCTCTCCCCCACATCTGGGTGCCTCTGCTCTGACAGGCTATCCTTGTGAGCCATTTGCAGGGTCCTCACCATATGCCTCTTGTCTGGCTAGTGGAAGGAAGAGCTCTGTCTGACCATTGTCCCCATCTCCATCTTGGCAGCCATGACCGCCTGCCCTACCAGAGGCGATACCGGGAGCGCCGTGACAGTGACACATACCGGTGTGAGGAGCGAAGCCCATCCTTTGGCGAGGACTGCTATGGATCTTCACGTTCTCATCATCGGCGGCGGTCACGGGACAGGGAGCTGTGCCGGCCCCGCAGACACGCCCGCCACTGCCACAGACGCCGCACCAGGTCTTGTAGCAGCGCCTCCTCGGTGAGTGGGGGCCAGAGTGTGCTGGCTGGGGCTCCAGGCCTCATCTGTCTGTAGCCTTCTCTCATGTTGGCTGGTCTGGGTGAGTACCATTAACCCTGCGCATGTGCATTTAGTGTGCGTGTGTGTGTGTGTTGTCTGGTTTAGGTACAGGGCTGAGCAAAGGGCCCAGCTTCTATCTTCTGGCCCACTGGCAGTGTCAGCTATAGGGACTCTGGTTCCGGCGCTGGCTGGCCCACAGCCTGTCTGTATTTCCACACTGCCCCAGGCACAGGCTGCATGGGTGCAGGTGACAGGGACATGATCTTAGGGATCCTAAAAGGGTTACTGGCATGTGGTTTGTAGCTGTATGTCCTGGTCCTTCCCATCCAGAGATTGCCTTCACACCTTACCATGTACTCTGGTGTGGATTAACACTTCCACAGTCTTACCTCCACACCCCTGCCCAAAGGCCTGGAGGCTGTGGTGCCCGCAGGTATGGGAAGGTCTTTTTATCAGTCAGCTCAGAAAGGGAGCATCCCTTCTGACCTCCAGCCATGCCCTCTGCAGACGAGGGGTGAGCTGACTGTGATGACACATGTAAAGAAATGACAAGGCCTACAGCCTCAGGCCTTGACTAGTTGCAGGCCACATGCCAAGAGCAGCTTGGCAGTATTCCAGGTACCCAAGGTTGTGTAAGTCCTGCTGAGACCAGGAGCCCGCACTGCACTCACTCGGAGGAGAGCCCGTGTGTGTCTTTGAGGTCATGTGCTGTTGTCTCTTCCCCCCCCCCTCTACCCACCCACCCTCCCTCTCTCCCTCCCTCCCACTCTCCCTCCCTCCGTCTCACCAGCTGTGAGGCCCCTGAGGAGTAGTTGCAGAACCAATGGAGGGGCCAGGCATCTTCTTTGCTGAGCTCTCTGGTGATTTTTTTGAGTGGCAATGGGTTGCAGGTTGACTGTGGGCACGCATCGTGGCCTGGTGGCCTCTCTGCACACTGCCACACACTACCACAGGGGGGCTGTGCAGATCTGTGGCTCTGCTTCTCTTTTGGCGCCTTCTGTTGTCATGAGGTTCAGGATGGGTCTGGCCTGTGAGTAATGGGGGTCAGAGCCAGAGCAGGAGCTGGCTTGTGGCTGTGTAGGCCATTGTGGTAGGAGGCCTGGGGTTTGACCAGCCCAGAGAGTCCCAGGCTGCTCCTTCCCTGCTTGAGGCAGGCTAGTGGCACAGAGGATGCTGATGGAAGCCGGTTGCTGGTGGTGGTGTTAAGTATGGCCACAGATGCCTTCTAGGGGCTGGTAGCAGCTTGGCTCTGAGTGGCAGCTGTCGAATATGTGCAGGGCTGCGTGGGCAAAACAGAGGCAAAGACAGACTGAGCATTCTGCCCTGAAGCCAGAGTGCCTCTGACCGCCGGAGGATCGGACTCAGGCTGGACAGCCACATTCTTGCGCCGTTTTCACTGCGTCTTCACTGCGGCCGAAGCGTCCTGGGAGGGCCCGGGAGGGGGACACTCGGTGGACAAGGGTGTCAGGGCTGTGGCTCTCTGCGTGGCCCGGCCCCTCAGCTGCAGAGGCTGGTCGTCTTTCTGAGCGTTTGCGTCGCCCTTCTCTTAGATAATGTCCGAGTTTTCTTTACATACCTGTAGCTGTTTTTACTTTTCTGTTTTTGAAGTCAGTTTGTGTCTTGACGTGTCCCTTGCAATATCCCTATCGTTATATATGCTGTGTGCCTTATGAAATGCTGGGATCTGGAAAATCCAACCAACCAACCCACCGGCTCCTCACCGTCTCCACCTCTGCCTTTGACTGACACCTCAATCTGTCAATCGGAACCGCCTACCATGCGATTGGTCGGATGGCGTTTCGGGGGGCGGTGCATGCAGAGAAGCCAACAGAGCAGTAAGCGCAGCAGCCGAAGTGTGGAAGATGACAAGGAGGGCCACCTGGTGTGCCGGATCGGCGATTGGCTCCAAGAGCGATGTACAGCCACCTTTCGTAAAACTTTACCTCTCTACTTTCTACCCCTTGTTAGACCAGACCTCTCCTGCCCGGAGGGGCCGCTAATGCGCGTGGTGCCTTAGTGGGGCCACCAGTAATTGCCTGAATGACACAGACGCTAGCAACTTCTGTTTTTAAGAGTGTAGCAGTGAGAGAGAAACCTTTTTTGTTTTTGAGAATTTGAATGCTGTGACCTTGGAGAAGCTGCTGCCCCTGTCTCTGCCCTCCAGACCCTCACGCCCTGCGTCTTTTCTCTCCTAGATGAGATTGTTGGGAACCTAGGCGAAGGCACCTTTGGCAAGGTGGTGGAGTGCTTGGACCATGCCAGGTGAGTGAGCTTTCTGGGATGAGTTGGCCTGAGGTTCTTGAAGGTGATGGCAGTTAGAGTTTAACCTTTTTCTTTTTGAAGGGAAGCACCAAAACAGAATTCTGACCTGCACATGTTGGGGTTTTGTTGACCCCCTGAAATAGGGAGAAACCGCTGGGTTACACAGGCATGTAGCATGCCCACACAAGAATTGCTGGCTAGCAAATGGCCTGCCCAATTCCCCCACTTCCCCAAGGTGGCGGTGGTGGATAGCAGAACAGAGCCAATGCCCTGGCCCCTCTGGTGTGGGCCAGCTTCCTGTGGTCACTTTCAGGGCCAAGGCTAGAGCTTGGGAGTGGGTACAGAGTACTGCTGAGCCCAGCCAAAGTATGTTGAGCTCCAGCTGAGGCTATATAGGTCCCAGTTGAGAGATATAAGACCCTAGGCTTTCTCACCAAGCAAGTGCTGCCTTCTCAAGTGTGTCTAGGGTTGAGGATGGGCCCCTTCAGGGTGTATGTTGGGTGATGCTGGGGGCACTGTGCTCTCCCAGGTTGGATCATGGAATGCCATTCCTCAAGACCAGAACCCTTGCCTCCACTTTAGGCTGGGAGGCCACCTCCTGGGAGCCACTGCCTCCCCACCTTACTGGCTTCTAGTAGGTTTGGTGCTTAAGCTACAAAGCATTTATCCCAGCAGTCGCAGTTGAGCAAGGTATGCCCACACTCACTGGCTGTGGTGGGGCAGGCACCACTGTCCTGCAGTGTTCCCATGTCAGAGGGTCACTTGTAGAGGACAGTTAGATCCAGCAATCCAGCCGGCCACAGGATAAAGCTGTGACAGTGACTGAGAGGAAGCCTCCCTGGGCTTCTAGTTCCCATTTAAACACCCCTTGGACCCCAGAGGTTAAGGTTGAGACCAGTGAGCACAGGGACAGGGAGATTGTACTGTGACCAGAGAGATGGCAGATCTGAATGCTGTGACACATGGGGCACCTGAGCTCTCTGGGCTATGCCACTCTGAGTAACTTGAGGGAAAGCTCTGGAGTCACTAAGGGACAGGCACTGAACTTGGGCATTCAGAGGGAGTCAACCTGTGGGGTCCCACAGAATTCAGCTCAGCAGAGGGGCCTCGTCCTTGAGCTTCCAGCCCTGACACTGCTGGTGGAAGTGATGCATTCCTGTGCAGAGGCTGGGAGCCTGCTCTAGGAGGAGGCTGCTGACCTTTCCTCGGAGGTCTTTCCCTGTCCTGAGAAGCTGATAAAAATGGGCTAGGAGAAGAAAGCAGGGCATTCTCTGGAAGATGCTTTCCCTCCAAGGGTTGTGGGCCTTACCTTAGGCATAAGGGCTGCCTCCCCTCCTGAAGCCTCAGAGGCGACACCTTGCAGGCCAGAGCTGCTCGCTCATTCCCCACCTAGCCCAAACTCTGTTATTTCCAGCTTCGGGGTCTTACTACAAGTGACCTATGGGGGTGGAGATGCGCTGGGGGAAGTACAGAGCAGAACTGTTAAAATCCTCTCTGGACACTGAACAGGGGTTTCTGGCACTCGTCTCTTATAATTTCTGTGGTTGGTAGGCAGGCAGGCAGGCGGGCCTGAAAGGGGAGTTGTAAAGGGAGCAGCCCTTGGCTTCCTGAGAGGCCCCTACTCCTGGCAACCTGACCCCTTGCCAGGTCTTCACTCCATCCTGGAACTCCGCCCCAGGGCAAATTGATTGCCCAGACTTGCAGATGTGATCAGGAAAGTCAAAAGGTGCCACAAGAGGATTCTGTGTGGGGACAGCCTGGCAGGGCTTAGAGCTGACTAGCCTACAGCTGGATTATTACTGAGTGATCTCTGGGCCTAGTATTGGTCAGGGGGATAGGCCTCTACTCTGCCCACTCTTCCCCTGGGAGCTGGCAGATAGCTGACACCAGGAAAGCCTAAGGCTGGTGTAGATGCCAACGGAGTTTACTGTCAGGAGGGTAGAGGTCTGCTGCATGGGACAGGCTGGTGTCAAGTATCTGCTCTTCTCCCAGCTGGAGTCCAAGGGTGTCTGCCAGGAGTTGTTGGGTGGGTTCAAGGGTGGGGGGGAGCTCTGGCAGCTTCTCTTGAGAACCTCTGCTTCCTTCCTGGTGCCAGAGGGAAGTCCCAGGTTGCCCTGAAGATCATCCGCAATGTGGGCAAGTACCGGGAGGCCGCCCGACTGGAAATCAATGTTCTCAAAAAAATCAAGGAGAAGGACAAGGAGAACAAGTTGTGAGTGTCAGCAAGGAATGGTAAAAAAGCTTTCTCTGGGGACAGCATCCTCTCCAGTCCCTAATTCCCGGGGCCCTGAAGCTGAGCAGTAGTGTTCTCTCACCTGGCAGGCACCATACCTGCTCCATACATGCAGAGCCGGGGCTGGGCAAGTGTGTCTGCTGGCAGGAGCTTCTGGATTTCAGTCCAAGTCCCACCACAACCAGTTCCGAGTCCAGAGGTCCGTGTGGACGAGGGGCTTCACTGGGTGTGCTGGGCATTAGGACAAACCGGAAGCTGTTTGGGCTCACACAGTCAGACACCCAGAGAGCCACCCTTGCCACACAGATGCTGCACTCAGGAATGTCCACGGAGGAGGTGGAGACAGGCACTGCTAGTCCTGTGGAGGCTCCTGGCATCATTCCATCTTTCTTGGAGAAGCAGGAGACCTCAGACCAAAATGCCCCCCACCCCACCCCCTCCACAGCAGGAAGTTCAGTCCTTCCTTGCTCAGGTGATACCTGGTGAATAGATGGGCTTGCTGTTAACTGATTTTCTCTCTTCATGTGTGTCTGCATGGTGGTGTGTGACCTAGTGGCCTGGAGGCTGAGTAGGGACTTCATTTGCGGGAGGGGGTGGGGTAGCCAGGCCCCCAGCTGAGCTCCATCCATCCTTCTCCCCAGCTTGTGTGTCTTGATGTCTGATTGGTTCAACTTCCACGGTCACATGTGCATCGCCTTCGAGCTCCTGGGCAAGAATACCTTTGAGTTCCTGAAGGAGAACAACTTCCAGCCTTACCCCCTACCACATGTCCGGCACATGGCCTACCAGCTCTGCCATGCCCTCAGATGTAAGTGTCCACCTCACATTGAGCGTGGGATGGCCTAGCCTACCCCGTTCCCTCAGCACACAGCTGACCATTCTACTGAGCCTGAGACAAGCGAGGGCCTCTTTAACTGATGGAAGCTGCTGTCTCCTCCAGGGGCCTTCACAGCCAGCCTCTGCCTGCAAGCACTTGGGAAGAAAAATGAGCGAGCTGCTCTAGAATTTTCCTAGCTACTAATTCCATTCCCACCTTCCTGGGGAAGAGGAAATGGTCCAAGTGACTGGGAGAACCCACCCACACTCCTGCCCACACGATACCCTCTGTCTACCATGTCCTACTTGCCTGCCTTTAAGAGTGTATTTGGTGCCCATGCTCTGCACTGCAGGTTGCAGTGGTTGGAGCGGGACAGCAGGCTCCTGGGAGAGGAGGTAGGCAGACCTGGAGCAGGGTCTGTAGATGAGGGATGGTCAAGAGCACGCCAAGCAGGGCGAGCAGCTCTGTGAGGGCCCAGAGCCAGGTACATGCTGACACTGGTGAAGGAGGGCCTGCATTGGGAAGAGGTAGGCTACCCTGCTGTGAGGGTGTTGGGTGCTAGATGGGAGCCAGGAAGTGACGAGAACAGCACCACCATTGGTGGGACGGATTGGGGGGAAAAGGTAGATGCCCTGCCTAGGGCTAGGGATGCAGAGTCAGGGCGGGCTTCCCGGGCAGTGTATAGCTTAATGCTCTGGGGCACCAGCTTGACAATCTTAATTTATGAATATGGGGACCTGCATTTTCTTTTCCCCCCTGGACTCTGGGAATTCTGTAGTTGGTGTTGAGGAGAGGGGACCGCCTAGGGCTAGTGCTGCAGCTTTGCCAAGACAGGATGCCTGGCCCTACAGAGAAGGGGAAGTTGTTTTGGATTGGAAGTCTCACCCACCCTGTCATCTAAGCATCTGAACCCTCCAAGGCCCCCAGTACAGAGAACCTTGGAGAGGGAACCAGTACAAAGGCTAGTGGTGCCCGTGCTCCGCTCACTGCTGAGGTTATGGTGTGAGGGAGGGTCTCTGGCTGGCCGGCTTTGGAGGATAGAGCCAGAGAAATCCAGGTTCTGAGCCTGTTTCCCTCCTCTCCTGCCTCTCCAGTTCTACATGAGAACCAACTGACACACACAGACTTGAAGCCAGAAAATATCCTGTTTGTGAATTCCGATTTTGAGACGCTCTACAATGAGCACAAGGTATTGGTGGGGAGAGGGTGAAGCCCCATTCTGGCGCAGAGTTGCCTCCAGGACAGTCCTGATGTGGCTCTCCTCCTCAGAGCTGTGAGGAGAAGTCCGTGAAGAACACCAGCATCCGAGTGGCTGACTTTGGCAGTGCTACCTTTGACCACGAGCACCACACAACCATCGTGGCTACACGCCATTACCGCCCACCTGAGGTGATCCTTGGTGAGTGGCTGCATAGCACCCAACCCAGGTGGCGTGGGCTGTGCTGGGGGGAATAAGTGAAGGTGGTGATGTGCATGTCTACCACCCAGGGCCACTGTCACGAGTCACCATGGTTTTAGCATGGCCAGGGTGAGAAAGGGACTTGTCCTGAGGTTTGGGCAAGAGTCTTGCCAACCAGGTAGCAGCTGCCCTGTGCCCTTTAGGCTGGGAGAAGAGCTGAGTCTTACCAAGTCTCCACTTTGGCTTTCAGAGCTGGGTTGGGCACAGCCCTGTGATGTCTGGAGCATTGGCTGCATCCTCTTCGAGTACTACCGGGGCTTCACGCTCTTCCAGGTACAGCCCTCCCACACTGCCCTGCCACCAGTGTTGGCAGGCCTTCCAAGGCCCACCGTCCACATGCTGTGAGAGCGCTCCTGTGGGCTGTAGCTGCTCAGGGGTTAGGGTAGCTGGAGCACTCGGGTCTGATGCTCAGCTGTCCGGGGTGGAGGGTTGGGGCTGGAGGAGTGAGTGTTCAAGGCAGGGGACTCAGCGTCAGTGGGATATGGAGATGGGTTGGGTGGGTTTCATTCCAAGGAGTGAGTGAGGAACATGGACTTATCCCTGCCAAAGGGTGACAGGCTACCATAAAGTCAGAGGCTGGGAAGACACCCGTCCTTTTTGTTCCTCATCCTCCCTGAGGGGCTCAGGCTCATGCTGACCACCGCTTGCTCTGTGACCTTCTATAGACCCATGAAAACCGAGAGCATTTGGTAATGATGGAGAAAATCCTTGGGCCCATCCCGTCACACATGATCCACCGTACCAGGTAAGGAGCCTGGAGCCAACAAGCTGCTACATGGTGCCTGCAGAACATCCCATGGCTCCTTGCCTTCCCTGCATGCCCCTCCGAGTAGCCTGACAGTCCTGCCTCTCAGACCTTCCTGCCCTGTGGGGTCACCCCAGGATTCTCTGCCACCCTCACCCACGACTGACTGCCTCCTTCCCTCCCTCTTCAGGAAGCAGAAGTATTTCTACAAAGGGGGCCTGGTTTGGGATGAGAACAGCTCTGATGGCCGCTATGTGAAGGAGAACTGCAAACCACTGAAGGTCAGTTTCTGGCTTCCCCCAGCTCAACTCATGCCAAGGAAACCCCAGGCACTGGGCTTACACAGACAGGCGGCCCTTGCTCCAGCTCTTAGCCCTACCCCTTCCCAACAGGGGGGCTAAGAATATAATTGGGGAATACCAGAAGAGCCAACTGTCAAAGACCCTGCTGCCTCCTGCCCCTTCTTTCAATTGTGGGAAGAACTGGGCAGGACTGAGGTGAGGGGGAGGGAAGACCTAAATATGGCCAGGAAGCCTCTGCCAACTGCATTTGGTGCATGGACAGTGAATATTGCAGGTGATCTCTACCACCTATAAGGACTTTGCATGTGGGGGTAGAGGCAGCAAGTCAGCAAGACACCCCAGTAGCCTTTCAAGTCCAAAGCAAAATGCTCCCAGGCGTGAAAAGACAGGAGCCGCTCACTGTCCAGGAGGGCAGCCGTAGTCCTCCAGGAGGCGTCAGTGCCGCCCCAGCCCTTGCAGCAAGGCTCCCCACGCCCCTGCCTACCACCACACTGAGGCGCCTTATGTCCCTGAGCAGAGCTACATGCTCCAGGACTCCCCGGAGCACGTGCAGCTGTTTGACCTGATGAGGAGGATGCTGGAGTTTGACCCTGCCCAGCGCATCACACTGGCGGAGGCCCTGCTGCACCCCTTCTTTGCTGGCCTGACCCCTGAGGAGCGGTCCTTCCACACCAGCCGCAACCCCAGCAGATGACAGGCACAGGCCGCTGCATGATGAGAGGGTGTGTGGGACTGGGCTGCCTGGCCCTATTCTTCCAGCCTGTAACCACCGGGCCCAGGGCCAAAGCCACCCAGTGAACAGTGCAATGTGAAGGAAGGCAGGTGCCTGCAGGGGCGTGGATTGGATGCCCAGCTGCCAGAAAGCACAGATTTGACCCAAGCTATTTATATGTTGTAAAGTAAAATAAAAGTGTTTCTTACTGTTTGTAACCCCTGGTACCAGTGTGTCCAACTCCGGGCTCCTTGCCTCGTTCCTCCCTGTTTTATTTCATGTTTCCTAGCAGTTCAGCTTGTGCACTGGGCCACACCCAGGAGGGCTAGCCAGTGTGAGGGCCAGAGCCGGACAGAAATGCTGGCCTCTAGCACAGGCCCACTCAGTGTCCCAGAAGGCCCAGCCTCCCTCTTCCCCCCGCCTGCCCATGTGGAATGTAGAGAAGACCCACTGCAGTTCACCAGGTGGCTCTGGATTCACCGACCAAGTCCTATGATGCTGGGGCTGCAAGCTGTCAAGTGTGGGACCTCATTGCATCCCAGAGCAGAACTGACCAGAGCACAGGCCTTCACCCTTCAGCTTTATTTTGGTGGTGGGTGACAGACAGATGGTCCCTGACTGGGCCCCTTGGGCAGAGTGCCTCTGAAAAGAGCCAGACAGCAGAGTCATGCTCATCTTTAGTACCAATGGGGACAGCCGACCAAGGGCTGGGAGAGACGCCAGTGCCACCAGGGGAGGATAGGAGAGACCAGGTCACACACCCTCAGAGCCACCCCAACACACTGGAGCAAGCAGTGTTTACAGCCAGGCTTCTTCCAGCCTATTTCCCTCTGGACCCAATCAAGGAACCTAACCACATTAACAGGCAGCCAGAGCCAGCTCATTGGTTGCTTACTAAAATGCCTGCTCCTCAGACTAGCCCTGCCTTGAAAGATAGGGCCCCATCCAGGGAGCTGCAGCCCGGAGAGTTAGCAGAGGCTCTGGGAGGTCACAGCACAGGGCTGACAAGTCTTCTGGTCTCCCACCACTGGAGACAGTGAACACTGAGGGAAGATGGGAGCAAAAGAGGGACTAGCCCTTTGCCCTGCCTCATCTGTTCCTAGTTATGCAGTGATAACCAGCCTACCTCCCCTGTGTCCATGGTCCTTGGGGAGCCTTCACATTCACCCAACCCATTCAACCAGATTGGGCAGGCACAGAAGGAGCCTGAAGCCCTAAAAACAGCTTTAAAGCAAAAGCCTTCTGCAGGGGGAGCTGTAGGAAGCATGAAGGCCCAGCTCCTGTTCTACCCCAGGGCTGGGCCTACATGGTTGAGTACTTGACCTGAGCAGCACTGCTCCTCTGGCTGAGCCCACCTGCTAGCTCTCCCAGAACTAGCCTCATTTTGGCATCTCTGAGATAGGGTGCTGGCCCCAAGCCTACTCACATAGAATGGACAACCAAAAAGAGTTCAAAAGAGGGAGGGACATGCGCCCTGCTCTGGGATGACAGCTACAGAGGGCCATTTCAGGGGAAGGGCAGAGGGGACAGGACAGAGGGGGGATATATATGTGCAGGTGAGGAGGCTGGCCTAGACAAAAGCACCAGGGAACCTCTCTGGCTCAGCATCAGGCTCCCAAAGGGCCACCCCAATATTGAACATTAAAGCTGCACCCTGCAGGGTCTGGCCCTGGACTAAGCAAATGCTCAGACCCTAGCTACTAGAAAGGGTATGGGTTCGAGGGGCACTGCTGGCAAGATGGGCACTGGTTCCATAATAACGTAACTTCTACTCTGTGCTGAAGACAACAGAAATACGGGAAAACCGTCCTGACGCCATCCTCTTCCCTGCCCCTCAAGGTGGTGCAGACAGGAGGAAGGACCCTTCGGGAGAAATCCCAGCATAACACTTGGATCAGCTCAGAAAACGTCAAAAGCCCCCAAGTCAACTTGTTAGGTTCAGAGGAGGCCCCACAGCCTCCAAAATGAACAAGGAGCACAAGCCTGCCCTCTAGTGGACTGACACGGCACAGCCAGTGCACATGATGGGAGGGAGAGCCTGAAACAGCGCTGCCCAGGCCCAGTGGCTGTAAACCTGAAACACAGCTGTGAGCTGCATATGCTTGTAAACAAAGCCCTCCTGGCCATGCAGATGCGGTGTGGAAACGCCTGGAGCCACCGCACAGTCAGCCACCACCTGCCCTGCGTGCCCAGTGGGAAAGCCTTTCCTGGTGGAGGGCAGGGGAAACGTCAGCTTTAAATAGGATCTGTTCTCAAAAAAAAAAAAAAAAATCTGTTCTCTCACAATAGAAACAAACCCAAAAGAGAAAAAAATTTAACAAGGTCCATGAATCTTCACATCCTTAAGGCGTTTGCTGTCAAGTTCAGTGTCAGAAGCAGTAGGCACTCCCTGGTCCGGCTGCCCAGAGCAGCCTAGGCAGAGTGCAGTGGGATGACAAACTTGCAGCCGAAGGGTGAGCGGTAGCTGATGCCCACCTCCTGGAACACCTGCTGAGGAATGCCAAGGTCACACAGGTACACGCGACCTGCGTGCTCGCCCAGTGGCAGGGGCAGGCCCAGAGCCAGTGACCACTTGGCATCGATGCCCTGTTCCGCTTCGTGCACAGGGGGGTCTATGCTGAGAACTGGGGCCCGGTTCTGGTTGGCCCAAGCCACAGCCGCCTTGTACCAGGGCTGATCCCGCAGGAAGGCGTTCTCAGGACAATCCAGACAGTTGATGACCAGGTCCACAGGGCTAGTGGGCAGATCTGCAGGTGGAAATAGTATCACCTGAAAATTCCTCTAAGAAGAGACTCCAGGATGGGACTAGATCCCAGGTGGCCCCTCTAGTGTCTTGTTCAGACACCACTCTGGTGCCTCTCCACAGGTCAGCCTTCTAAGGTGGGCCTGGACACAGGCCCTGGGAGTTCCAAGGCCTGGAGGGGCAGGGTTCTAGAAAACCAAGAGCATGTCAGCCCAATGGACCACAGTCCTCACAGAATGCCCAGGCTGAAGCACTGTCCTGCTGGGTGTGCAGATCAACACTCCATGGACACATTACATGCTCCAGGACAGTGGGGTCTATGGCCGAGTCAGGACCCCCAAGGAGACCCTGACTGCCATGTGCTGACTGACCCTAGACATGTGAGCAGTCAAGGTGTGTGCTCGGTTATTCCTCCCTGGCCACTCATCCTGCTCCAGCAGCCTGGGCTGGCTGGCCGCTCTCACTAGTCTCACGGAAATGGGTCCTCTGTGCAGCCTAGCCTTCAGGGTGGGGAGGGAACCTATCACTCTCCCAGGCATTTAAAGGACTTCTCTGCTCTAACCAGGCTGCTGGGACGACGTAAGGGCAGAGTCTCAATAAGTACATAGCTCCTGACCCAGCTAAGAGGTTAAACTGGGAATGGCAGAAACCGGGCCAAACTCAAAAGTCACATCCTCAGGCCTGCTTGCCTCCAGGCACAGTTGGGAATGGGCATCATATCACAGGTGTCAAGACGGAGAATGCATCCCACTCCCTTACCAGCTCTCAACCCACAGTGATGATATTTCTTAAGCAAAGACGCATGGCTTCTTTACTGAGGACAGGGCACCGCGGAACTGTGTGCCCACTGGTATCTGGTCAAGTCCTTTCTCTGGGCCTAATTTGTTCTCTTCCCTTCTCCCCTGTCCTCACTTAGCCCCCCGCCAATGAGACTTCACCTCACTCTCCACTTGAAACTGCTCTTCCCCATCACTGACTCAGTGGTCAGTTCTCCCTCTTCTTCACTTGCACTTGACCTAGACTATCTTGCTGACACAGCTTGTCACACCCTCTTCTCTTCGCTTGCCGTTCAGGTACCAGATCCTCCTGGTTCTCCACTCCTTCCCTGTCTCCATCAGTCTCTGACTCCCTGACTTCTAAACAAAGCAAGTCAGTCTAACACCTTCTCTATCTACTCTCTTTCTAGGAGATATAGTATCCAAGCTCATGGCCTTAAACACAGACACACATCTGTAACTCAGAGTGGACCCCTTCACTCAACACTAGTCTCACCTACATATCCATCAACACTCCCACCTGCACACTAACAGCTTCTCCAAGCGTCTGTACTTCCCCACACCCTTGTCCTTCACATCTTCCCATCTCTGTCCTTCCAGTTACTCAGGCCAAAGACCTTGCAGTCCATTCTTTACCCTTCTCTCACCCCTACCGTCTTGGTCTGTAGAGTCTATCTTCAAAACTGACCCAGAAACTAACCACCATTCACCATATCCAGTCCTTTTTTTTCCTTTTTTTTTTTTAAAACTGATTACAGAGAGAAATAGGAAGGGAGAGAGATGAGAAGCATCAACTCATAGTTGTGTCACTTTAGTTGCTCAATGACCAGGGGACTCAAGCCAACCCAGTGACCCCTTGCTCAAGCCAGCAACCTTGGAGTCACGTGTGGTGCTCAAGCCAGATGGAGCCCACATTCAAGCCAGCGATCTTGGGGTTTCAAACCTGGGACCTCAGTGTCCTGTGTTGATGCTCAATCCACGCACTACCCCCTAGTCTGGCACATCCACTGTCAGCCACTATCACTCCTTCCAATTTATCCCCATAGCTTCTTTCCCCTGCTCCAAGCCCCAGTCTCCTCTTGAGCAGTAGCCACATGACCCTGTGGAGCCTGAGCTAGACTGTTTTTCTTCTACCTATTCTTTCAGTGACTTTCCATGTCACCCCTGGGACAGTTCAAACCCACAGGCCCTCTGCGAGCTGAGCTTGAAATGTCAAGTCTGCTCCCCCTCGGCCACCCTTCCCACATCTCTCTTGCCCCTGCTTTGTGCCTGCCTGACACTTATACCAGCGACCTAACAGACTCGTTATTTGTTCATCTCTTCATCATCCCAGCCAGAACATGAGGCTCCAGGGAAGCATGTACTTGGGGAATGTACCGCCCTGTCCCCAGTGTCAGGAATAATGCTGGTTCCATAAACATCTGTGCAATGAGAAAAGGGTCCCCAGCTCTCCATCTGAGTATAAAACAGAGGGTGAAGGGACAGGGGGTGGGCAGGTCGATAACACCAATACTGTCCCCTTTGTCCTGATTCCTTACAGGTAGGCAGGCTTTCCCACCTGCTGCCACTGGGCGGCACCATCAGACCATCCAGCTGCTGAGGGGGGCGGCCTCAGCCCAGCCCTACACACGTGCTCACCTTTGAGACTAGACACTTGTTGGCCTTGGGTCTTGCTGAAGAGAGATAGCTCATTGGTAATGGACTCCAGCATCTTGACGAAGTTGGGCAGAAAGAGGATGACCTGGACATCATGGTTTGCAAGGTGCCTTCCACAGCTGATCCCTTGAGCCCCCTTCACGTGGGGCCCGCACAGCAATGCCACTGTAGGCCTCTGGTGAATGTTTTTGGGATTCAACCTGGAAGAGAGATAGAGAAGCATCCTCAGGTGCAGCCCTGGCAACCCCTTGCACTCTCAACCAAGAGAGTGCCTTGCCAGCCTGCTGCTCTTGGAGTTCTCAATGGTCCCAGGTGCCAGGGGGGCCAAAGCCCACAGGAAGACAGGTCTGCAGGGTGTCCCACACTATGTTACTGCACCTGCTGGATCTTCTCACCATCATTCACCCAGATCTGTCCCACAGAACACTGCTTTCTGACCAAGAG
Organism: Saccopteryx leptura; assembly: GCF_036850995.1. Taxonomy (NCBI): domain Eukaryota; kingdom Metazoa; phylum Chordata; class Mammalia; order Chiroptera; family Emballonuridae; genus Saccopteryx; species Saccopteryx leptura. The sequence goes on from NC_089508.1 coordinate 128,256,890, forward strand.
GATCACTGCTCACAGTGTGACCCTATTAGTCCAAACTCTGCTTAACAAAGAGCCCCTACTGCAGCTGGCTGCTCTTCTTCCCCACACACCTACCCCCACCACCCCCTACAGTAAGTCTGGTCTTACCATCCCCTCCTGTACTTGTAAAGCTTTTGTGCTTCTGTTAAACTGTGCACCCTGCCCAGAAAGCCCACCTTTTCTCTGAACCCAGCCCACAGCTTGCCTTTCCTAGGCTCACTCTGGCTCAGCTCCTAAAAGGCTCACAGCAAGTACGAGGCAAGACAGCTCTACATTGTCACCAGCAAGCCTTAATAAGGGCAATGTTGGACTTGGCTGGGTGGCTTTGTAGTAAGGTACCAAAAAGCTGAAAAATTAATATTGATATTCTAAGAGGAAAGGTCAGGCTTTTCTGTCCTGTCCTTCCTTTGGGGAGGGGAGGGAGAAGAACGTAGAAGTTTCTGGCTTGCAAGAACAATGGGTCATTCAGTTTTAAATCTAAAATAAAAGTTAACCTAGAAACCTCTTTCAATGGGAGGCAGAATTTACATACCACCTTGCATTGATTGTAGTTCCTCCCCCTCCCTGGAATCTTGAGAGTAAAATACCTCTAGGCTAGTGAGGGAAGAGGAACCCTGAAAGATTTGTAAACATCTTTGATTATGTTACATTGAAAGTCTTAATGTTTCTGTATATCCCCTAAACCAGGGGTCCCCAAACTTTTTACACAGGGGACCAGTTCACTGTCCCTCAGACCGTTGGAGGGCCAGACTATAAAAAAAACTATGAACAAATCCCTATGCACACTGCACATATCTTATTTTAAAGTAAAAAACCAAAATGAGAACAAATACAATATTTAAAATAAAGAACAAGTAAATTTAAATCAACAAACTGACAAGTATTTCAATGGGAACTATGCTCCTCTCACCGACCACCAATGAAAGAGGTGCCCCTTCCGGAAGTGCGGTGGGGGCTGGATAAATGGCCTCAGGGGGCCGCATGCGGCCCGGGCCATAGTTTGGGGACCCCTGCCCTAAACAAAGGTCAGCTTGTGCCATGACCTCATGCTCTCCTCCACCTTGTGTGATCAAGGGTATATAAGCAGCCCCTGAAATGTATTTGGACACATGATTTGGGTTTGCAACTGCCCCACGTAAGCCATATGCGGCCGGCATATTTAATAAATCTCCTCCTTTAATAAAACTCTTCGAAATTCATTTGGACTGAGTATCTGTATGTAAACCCATGGAATTGAGGTACAGCAACAGCTCAACAGATAGTCAATGGCATACCAAGGTTTCAGATTCGATCCCCAGTCAGGGCACATATGAGAAGCAACCAATGAGTACACAACTAAATGGAATAAATTGGTGTTTCTCTGTCTCCCTTCCCTCCCTCTCACCCCCTCAAATCAATGGAAAAAAATATTTTTAAAAAGGGGCAACACTGTAGACATGGCACAGTATGCTGTGTGGATTTAACAGAGTATAGCATCGAGGACAGGCCCACACAAGAGTGGCTGATGGCCTGACCAAGGCAGTAGCACAGTGGATAGAGCATCGGAATGGGAAACAGAGGACCCAGGTTTGAAACTCCAAGGTCACTGGCTTGAACGCAGGGTCACCAGCTTGAGTACGCGGGATTGCTAGCTTGAGCGTGGGACCATGGTCACAGGCTCAAGCCCAAAGGTCGCTGGTTTAAAGCCCATGGTCACTGGCTTGAGCAAGGGGTCACTTGCTCTGCTGAAGCCCCCCAGTCAAGGCACATATGAGAAAGCAATCAATGAACAACTAAGGAGCCACAATGAAGAATTGATGTTTCTCATCTCTCTCCCTTCCTGTCTGTCCCTATCTGTCCCTCTCTCTGTTAAAAAAAAAAAAAAAGTGCCCAATCAGCATGGGTGCTGTCAGAGAAGGCAGCAGGTTAGGGGCTTCCCAGCCTCCTGGGCTGGCACTGGCCTTGACACCCACTTCATGATGTAGTCACTGTAAGGATCTTGCCATTCAAAGCTGAGACCTTGCTGGTCTAAAGAAGCCACACCAAAGGTTCAGGATGATCCTGGAGCTGCGCCCGATGCAAAGGCAGCACAGTCGCCCCTGGGCAGGCAGGTTGGGGCACACAACAGGCTCAGTCCCGGCCTGGGCAGGAGTGGTGACTGTCATTCACTGGTCTCCCAAAGGGAGGAAACCCCTACCCTGCAAACAAACTTGAGGGAATACCATCCACTTCCCCCACTCTGTGTGCATCTTATGGAAATGTGACATAGACTCCCTTCAGACAGACATGCAGGGCTTTTGATAAATTGACTGCCCTCTTAGAGACTGACTGTGGTACCCACGTCCCCAACAGCAGTGGCAGAGCATGGGCCCTGTGACATGCCAGCACATGGGCCAGTCTGTGAGCTCGAGCTGAGCCTCCACTGGCTCTCTGAACATCTCGAGGGGAAGCTGAGAGCATTACATTCAATGCCGTCGTGAAAGTGGTTAAAACTGCATGACCCTGATGTCCACGAGGATGACGACTTACGTGGTAACCTTTCTCAGAGGTCAGGACACAGCCTCTGAGAGCTCAGATAGGCACACGAACAGCTAACGTAGAAAGGTGGCTCGGGAGGAATATGACTTTGTGGGAATATTCAGATCCTGCCCCAAAAGTACTGTTTCTGGGAAGCCACTTAAGGGCCTCCAATACTTCCGGGTAGAACTTATTCCAGGAGCTAGCCCAATGGCTACTTTGGGGGGAGCTGAGGCAGGCACTAGAACCAAGGGACTGGGGCTCTGTCACGGGGCAGCTTCACCAGTCTCTCCTTTTCAGTCTTCATCGGCTTTTCCCTGGCACAGGCAAGGTCAGGAGCCCAGCACGGCTGAGCGACAGGAAGACTAAACACACCCACAACGCCAAGGCCAGGGGTTGGGGCAGTAAGAGGGGAAGCCTCAATTCAGCCTGGGTCCCTGGGGACACCATCCTACCACTGCGGTCACGGCCGCCTTTGTACTGACAAACCTAGCAGGCACAGCAACTCTAGCTCTGCTTGCTGCCTCAGCAGGGACTCAAGCTCCAGCCTCTTGGTTTCTTCCTCTCTGGTTTTCCTTCCCAACCCGCTGACATTCCCAGAATCCCACCCAGGCCCTGCCTCCCATTCCCTCACATACAGGACCTCCAGGCCTCTGCCTTCTGCTCAGACCTGCTTCTAAACCTCAGATCCAAATAGGTGATGGTCTAGCTGCTATCTTGTAGGCCTCTCAAACTTGACATACCCCAAACCAGACCACCATCTCCTCCAAACCTGCTCCCTGCTTCTGTGCCCTCACTCACAGTGAATTACCACCCCCAACAAGGTATCCACATTACAAAGCTTGAAGCTCAGTGACCACAGGCCCTCACTTTCCATCACCTCCCACATCCATTCAATGACCCTGCCCTGATGATTTTATATTTTTAAAAATCCTTCACCTACGTCCACTTCTCTGACCCCTGCTTCCCTGGTTCCCTGTCACGTGGCCCCTGGCTCTGGTTTCTGTTACAGTTTTGCTAACTGGTCTCAGTGCCACCACACAATCTACTCAGCCCAAGTGCCCTCTGTCAGAGCCAATGCCAACTGTGCTGCGGCTCTTCTAGACCCTACCTGTAGCTCCCTGCTGCTCTGATGCCCACAACCCTCTTTCCAGCCGCACAGAATGACCTAATCCCCTTCCCCCAACTTCCATGGGCTCTCAGTTCTCTCTGCTCTTGGCATATGCTACTCCCTGATCTGGAATGCTTTTCCCCCTTGCTCTGCAGGACTTGGCTCACATGCCCTGTTCCAGGGAGAGTGACTGGCTTTCTCACCCTTAAGTAGAAACAATGTGGCTTACTGGACAGTTTTGTCCCCTCTGCCATAGCACAGCACCCTCTGGAGCCTCCTCAGGCTACTGGAGGCAGGAGCAGTGTTTGAATCTCCTTGTGCAACCCAGTCCTGGCAAAAAGGCCAGTATGTGGATCAGTAAACAGCCACTGATAAAGTGAGCACTGCTCCTGATGCAGGAACCCCAAGGACAGTGGGTAGGTAGCAGAATTCAGCTGATCCACTCAAATCTCAGGTGGTTGTAGCTCTCAGGTATGGATTCAGGACTGATTTGTATCCCAGGCCCTTGAAATGACAGGTGCCAAAGGCTGGGTCTCTGAGGGGTTGGAGAAGGCAGCCTCTGCCGGTCAGCAGTAGCCTGTTACCAGGAAAGAAAGGGTCAGAGCAGCCCGGCTGGGAGAAGGAGGAGAACTTCCAGGAAACACGTTAGAGAAGCAGGCAGGAACCACCACATATAGGAAAGGGACTTCATGAAGGCGCTGCCACTGGACAACAAGCAACTGTCCAACAAGCTGCTCTTGTGTGGGGTGCTGCGGGGGCCCAGCAGAGCAGCCTGGGCCCACACTCAGGCCCCGCCACTCCAGGGCACTCACCTGTTTGGCCCTCCGAGCAGAGTCAGTGCCATCTGGCTGGCACACACGCCAGTCACCTCAAGTCTCCGCTCCAGTGTCAGCCCGTGCTTTTCAGCCACAGACAACAGCTTTTTATGTAGCTCATAGGAAACACTGGGGACAACAAGGCCAGAGTCTGTGGTTCAAAAGGAGAGAAAGGGCAGTGGTTAGAGGAAACCAGGTCGCCAAATAGTGAGCTCAACCCAGGATTCTGTGATAGCCATGACTCTGAGACTGACCCTCCCCAATCTATAATATCTGCTTCACCTTCGACTGAGGCCTCTATGCAGCCTGAGGCTCAAGCAGCAGGTGGGGAGATGAATAACCACGTGTTTAGGTTACCATGGAGCAGGGTTCATGAGGCTTTGACCATAAAGGCCAAATCCACCAGAACATACTTGGTATTACACCAAGAAAAGGCCGACCCAGAGCACATTAACAGCAACCTATAAACCACATCAGAAGACAATATGCTTGTCCCAAAATGAGAGAAAGTCCATCCTGGCAGTGGGGTTTCCTTAAAAGTAAACCCCTCATCCTTTCTCAGAAGTGGAACAGACACGACCTCCCCTCTCAACCCACTATTCAATGTCAAGGCAGATGACCTCTTCATCCCATCTGTTCCCCTTACCTCCTCTTCCTCCTACTTACTCTCTTCCTCTTTGCCTAAGAAATTTCTTTAAAAAAAATTTTTTGCTGTATTGATTTCAGAGAGAGGGGAAGAGAGAAAGAGATAGAAACACTGAGCTGTTACTGTATGTGCCCTGACCAGGGATTGAACCAGCAACCTCCATGTATCGGTATGGTGCTCTAATCAACTGACCTACCTGGTCATAGCTTACTTCAGAAATTTCAATTAGCAGCTTGTTTACTCAAAGAATTTGTCATTTCCTGCCCATATGGGGTAACTCTGACCCAATACCCATACCACAGGGAAAGAGTACATGGAAAATAACTTATGGCTTACTTTAAGCTACACAGAAGAATCCCAAACACTTTTATTCCCCACAAATAAAGAGAATTCTATAAAGACTAGAGAGAAGCAGCCACTAAAAGCACTTGGTTTTAAAAGGCCAGCGCCTGCAACAGCTGGTACATGTGACAGAGTCTACAATATTACATGCACCAGTGTCAACGCATCACGTACCATTTCCGGCCCGAAAACCAGGACAGGAAAGAGACCGCAAAGTCAGAAATCAGTAATAAGCAGCTTTGCTTTCACAACCAATGCCATCTTGAAAATGCTAAAGCCATAGGAGCAGACCCTCTGCCAACAGGCCCCACTTGGCCTCAGTGGCTGACAGACTAACAGACACGGATTCCCAGTTACACGTTATCACAGACCTTATGTAACTAGTTTGGTCCAGTGAGGTCAGACTTCTTTTTAGATCCTGTCTCGTCACCTATACTGGGCCGTCAACTCCTCAAAGAAGGGAAGTACGCCTGCACTCCCTAGGCCCCTGCCTGTTCACTCAGTCTCAGCTGATCTGTCCATAGATGGAAGCTGTCATCATGTACTCAAACAAGTAAGTGACGCAAACCTTGTGCTGCTCTTGCTCTGACCCAACTCTAAGGTGGATCCTACTGGCCCTAGAGCTTGTACAGAAAAGCCCATCTTCCTCACTGACCATGTCAGGAAACATTTCTTGAGGGCTATCAGGCACCCAGTCCTGCCTACATAGATTTTTTTCTTTTTTCTTTTTTTTTTTAACTAGGCAAACAACTTGATTAACTTTTCTACCAAAATTTATTCCCAGGCTTCTTCAGTTTAATTAGCTGCAAAGAATGATTTGTGGATAAGCAAAAACCACAACAAGATCTAGGTTTTATCAGCTCCACGGACAAACTCTGAAGAGATGTCATAATGTAAATCAGCAGCTCCAGGTAACTTTCCTCCAGACGTTAACTCAATCCAGTTTGCTTTGTTCTTGGAAGCCTCCTCACAGTTCTCCACAAAAGCTGGAACTTCCTCCTTCTCCTCTTAAGGAGCAAGTGTTGCTCTTCCATCCACAGGTGGTTTGGGCGGAGCTTCGCCGGACTGTTCCCTCACGTGGGTATGAGATGCTGGGTCGCATCTCTGTCCACTGCTGTGTCTCAGCATGGTGGTGATGGGGAGTGTTCGCTGCCAGAGACACCTAAACCCACAGGGTTGTTATGTGAGTCATTTCCCCGTGGTCTGTGAACACTTTGCCCTCTTCGGCAACAGAGGTGCTGTCTACCCTGAACTTCTGTAAGGATAACGGCAGTTTTCTCCACCCACTGTCCCAGTTCTGTGAATCACCTTCTTTCTGCAAGCAGCCCTTTCCCATCATGCACACTGGCACCTGCAGTCTGAGGCGTTTCCCTGGTTCCTGATCATTTCCTTCAACTTGCTGGAGAGGAAATGGGGCTACATAAGGGATTAGGACTGGGCTCAGAGACAGAGACAGAGCGAGAGTCAGAGAGATAGATAGATAGGGACAGACAGACAGGAACAAAGAGAGGTGAGAAACATCAATTATCAATTTTTTCACTGTGGCACCTTAGTTGTTCATTGACTGCTTTCTCATATGTGCCTTGACCATGGGACTACAGCTGAGCCAGTGACCCCTTGCTCAAGCCAGCAACCTTGGGTCCAAGCTGCTGAGTTTTGTTTTTTTTTTAATTTTTATTTATTTATTTAGTTTTTCAGAGACAGAGCAAGAGTCAGAGAGAGGGATAGATAGGGACAGACAGACAGGAACGGAGAGAGATGAGAAGAATTAATCATCAGTTTTTCGTTGCGACACCTTAATTGTTCATTGATTGCTTTCTCATATGTGCCTTGACCGCGGGCCTTCAGCAGAACGAGTAACCCCTTGCTTGAGCCAGCGACCTTGGGTCCAAGCTGGTGAGCTTTTGCTCAAACCAGATGAGCCTACGCTCAAGCTGGTGACCTCAGGTCTCGAACCTGGGTCCTTCCGCATCCCAGTCCGACACTCTATCCACTGCGCCACCGCCTGGTCAGGCCCTAGATTCCTTTTTTTTTTTTTTTTTTTTTTACAGAGACAGAGAGTGAGTCAGAGAGAGGGACAGACGGGGACAGACAGACTGGAACAGAGAGAGATAAGAAGCATCAATCATTAGGTTTTCATTGCGCGTTGCAACACCTTAGTTGTTCATTGATTGCTTTCTCATATGTGCCTTGACCACAGGCCTTCAGCAGACCAAGTAACCCCTTGCTGGAGCCAGCGACCTTGGGTCCAAGCTGGTGGGCTTTTCCTTAAACCAGATGAGCCCACACTCAAGCTGGTGACCTCAGGTCTCGAACCTGGGTCCTTCCGCATCCCAGTCCGACACTCTATCCACTGCGCCACCGCCTGGTCAGGCCCTAGATTCCTTTTTATTTCAATTTTTCCATTGATTTGATAGAGAAGAAAAGAGAAAGAGAGAGAGAAGCACGCATCAACTCACTGTTCCATTTAGTTGTTCCATTTGGTGCTGTATGCACTGACTGCTTCTCAAATGTGCCCTGATCAGGGATGGAACCTGTGACCTCGGAGCACCAGGACAACATTCTACCCACTAAGCAACCTGGCCAGGGCCGGAACCATAGGATTTTGTTTTGTTTTGTTTTTCAGAGAGACAGATAGGAAGGGAACGAGATGAGAAGCATCAGCTTGCAGTTGTGTCACTTTAGTTGTTCACTGATTGCTTCTCCTACGTGCCTTGACAGGGGCCAAGCCAATGACACGTTGCTCAAGCCAGTGACCTTGGGCTCAAGCAGATGAGCTTTAGGATCATATGCATGTCTGCCCTGTTCACACCAGGAATCCCATGCTGTTGAACCTGTGCTCAGAGCCAATGACCTCATTCGAGGCTTCGAATCAGTGAGCTCAGTGTTCCAGGTTGATGCTTTATCCACTGTGCTGTCACCACAGACTCTTAAACCACACAGAATGAGGTTATTGTTTTACATTTTAACAACAGGAATCTGAGCACAAACATGGATCTAAAGCATCCAGGTGTGTATCCCACCAAGGGAAGGAAAAATATTAATTTAATGTATTGGTGGCGATAAAACAAAAAATGTGCACACATCAAAATTAACACTCTCCTTTGGGTTAATGGAGCCTCTCTCCCTGCCTGAGCCCCACGGCCACCTTGGGCAGAGACAACAAACAGTGCCATGGTGGGCGTCCTCCCTTTTCACGGTTCAGAAACAGTCAGTCATGATGTGTCCAGTGCCCATGCTGAAGGCTGCAGCCTGATCTTGCATGTCAACAGCTGATTAAAACAGTCACTTTTATGACCTGCTCTAGACACGCACATATTATCAGAACTATTTAGGAACCACTGATAGCAGGGTACAAGAGCTGAACGAATTCTCAGCAGGCCTGAAAGCCACTTACAACCCTCAACCTGTCAGACAAGTCATGCACCTGCCTACTTCAAACACCCTCTTTACTTGCACAGTCATGCAAGGTAAGGCTCTACCTCAGGCCTGTGTCCTTCTTCACCTACTTGTTCTCCTGCTGACTTGGAAACAGGCAGGGTGGTGAGTCTGGGGCCCACTCACCACAGTCCAGCATGCTTTCTGGGCCTAGGCCTTATGTGCTCTCCCATTCTGAGGGTCTCCAGGGCAGGCCGAGCACTTTCTGTGGCCTTTCTCCTCAGTCCTTAAAGGTACAAAGCCCACGGTGGAGGGAGAAGAGAGTGCAACGCTCGGCTGGCTACACACCACAGCTGGGTGGGGTGAGGGACACCACTGATGAACTGGGTACTCAGGAGCTCAGGGGAAGACAGGGCCGGAACCCCTTTGGCTTAACCCACTGCTGCAAGGAGTGGGACGGCTCTGCACCCCAGCTCCCTGAAAGGACTGAGCAAGGCCCACAGAACACTTCCTGTCAACATTTCTACTCAGAGTCCAGCCAGTCAGACTAGCTATCAACAGGCAGGAGGTAAAATAAAAACTAATGGGCCTGACCTGTGGTGGCGCAGTGGATAAAGCGTCAACCTGGAAATGCTGAGGTCGCCGGTTCGAAACCCTGGGCTTGCCTGGTCAAGGCACATATGGGAGTTGATGCTTCCAGCTCCTCCCCCCTTCTCTCTCTCTGTCTCTCCTCTCTCTCTCTCTCTCTCTCTCTCTCTCTCTCTGTCTCTCCCTCTCCTCTCTAAAATGAATAAATAAATAAAAAATACATTAACAAAAAAAAAAAAAAACTAATGGAAGGCAACCAAGAATGCAGCGTGTAACCTGCAAACAGCAGCAGTGCCAAAGCCTGAACCAGGGCCAAGCCGGACTGTGTTGGGTTGGAAGGTGGACTTTATTGTTCAGGAACCAAGGCAGTGTGAAACCAGTTGGCAGGGTTTCTCTTACTGTGAACATGTATTTTACAGCTGTTGGTGAAACAAGAAAGGGAAATAGAGTTATAGCCAGTTTGTGATGAGCAGAGAACTTCTCAGCATCCAACTAACCTGGGGGTGTCCAGGAAAACGACTTATGCATGCCAGGACAGAAGACCCTCCACACTGCTCCATTCATTCCACAGTGACGTGGGGCAGGGACAGAATGGCCCAGCCCCGCATGGCCTGCCCTTGGGCAAGGCTCTGTCATTCCCACACTGCTCTTCCAATACCAGCAGTGTCCACCTACCTCCCCATGGATGCAGCACACACGCACGCTGTCCATCACACTGCCCACACTGTAGCAGGAGAGGCTGCAAGTGTCCTATGTCTCATCTGTGAGAAGCACTCGGTCATGGGCATGGGTTAGTCTAGGACTAAGAATTGATTCCACTCAGTGGTGGGCACACACAACTGGGTGATGTCACACTGGGTCTTCTTCGCAGTGTAAAACCACGGGTAAATGCACAGCCTTACACCCACGTGTGCAGACAGGGCCTGCACATTTACATTAAAGACACCACTCAATGCAAAGTGGTGTCACGTTACCTCTGGGAGGAAGTTCCTCATGAGAGGTCTAAGGACTTCTAATACTCGTTAGGGCACATGGGCCTCCCACGATCTGGCCTGTAGACGGCACCCCTTCACCCTGGACCCTCACCCCACCTGACTCCAGGTACCTTGGTTGCCTCTGGTTCCTAAATTCTCCAAGTTCCTTCTGGCCCCAGCCTGGCACCCTCTTCTCTCCCAAACACATGGCCAGCGCTGTGCATCTTAGGCCTCAGCCTGACCCCCATCTCTGTGTGCGCTCACTTCCTTTGCTGCACTCAGTACAATATACAGGCATTGCTCCTTCCGGCCTGCCTACTCGCTGGACTGTGAGCTCTATGAGGGCAGTTACTGTGCAGGTCCTCCTCCAGGCTTAGCCCCTTCCTTGTGCATCTCCAGTGCAAGAAAGCCTGGTAGGGTGAAAGAGACATGCACTGAATTAATGAGCACATGGGACTGAACCTTGTGCAACAGCCTCAGGGCAAGCCATTACTCGGGATGAAGCCCAGCCATAACCACAGGGACACCTTGCACTCTGTGTTGCAATGCCCTGGAGACAGAGCTCCATCCAAATCTTGGGGAAATGTTAATAGGAATCATCTCAAAAGGAAACATGCTGTTAAGTCAAAACTAAAAGGTCTTCTTCAAATCAGCAAACTCTTCACAAATGTCAACAACTCACAAGGCAACAGAGATTGTGAGAAAGGAAAGAGATACAACCAAATGTCACCTGCCCTGGCTGACTAGAGTACAGCTATGAAAGACACAATTGAAACAATTGCAAAGTTTTGCATATGCAGTATATTGTCAATAATACTTTTATATAAACTTTATATTTCCTGAGTAACCTGTGCTGTGGTCTTAGTGCAACACTATAGGTGCTGACACACAGAAAGAGGTTAGGGTGGAACACAACAAGACAGAATCTTAGCTCAGATGTCTGTGTGCATGTGACTATGTAGTTATATAAAGTCAGTGTGGCAAAATATTACCTGGAGAATCTAAATGAAAGGTGTATGGCTGTTCATTATACTAGTCTAGCAAATTTTTGAAAAAACTTTTTCAACTTAAGAAGCTGGGAAGAGCCTGACCAGGTGGTGGCACGATAGAGTGTTAGCCTGGACACTGAGGACCCAGGTTCAAAACCCCGAGGTTGCAGGCTTGACTGTGGGGTCATCTGGCTTGAGCGCAGGCTCACTTGCTTGAGTGTGGGACCATAGACATGACCCCGTGGTCACTGGCTTGAGCCCAAAGGTCACTGGCTTGAGCAAGGGGTCACTGGAGCCACCTGCCCTAGTCAAGTCATGTATGAGAAGCAATTAATGAACAACTAAGGTGCCACAACTATGACTTGAAGCTTCTCAGCTCTTTCGCCTCCAGTCTGTCTGTCTCTCTTGATACTTCTCATCTCTCTCCCCCCTTCCTGTCTCTCTTGCTTAAAAAAAAATTAGAAAGTTGGGGAGAAAAAAAAAAAGAGTTAAGTGCCTTCAAATACAGTCTACAAATGTTTACAAAGCAATAATGTATCAAGCCCATGGAGGGGGGGGGGGAGAGGCAGGAGACAGAGTAGATAAAAAGATAAAAACAGATCCTGTTTCTAGTCTCAGAATTTAGTTACAAACAAACAAACAAAATAAACACATGCATGCAAGCAACAAAGAGCACACAAACTAAACTGGGTCATCCTGTGCAAGTGCAAAGCGTGGACTGAAAACCAGGAGTTGTAGGCAGGTGTCGAATTCTAAATCTAAACTATGCCTCGGAAGACAGTCAGGCCTGCAGTCAGTAGTACAAGAGCGCTCTGCACAGGTGGGGAAGACCTAACCCAGCTCCATGGCTGCCAGCCCAAAGGCTGACATCATAAAGCCTGCCTTACACAGAGGCAGGGCCAGGCGTCAGGTGGCTTTAAAGCCAAGCTGTTTTCTGCAGGATGACACTGACGGGGCCAGAAAAACCTATGGAACTGGACGGAGTCAAGAGACACAGAGAGCCTGTGAAGAAGCACAAGAAACTAACAACTTCCAGGGTGACTCTGAAAAAGTGGGGAAAGCAGGCTGCCCGGGCTGCCAAGAAAATGGCTGATGTTCAGGCTGCATGGTTGCAAGATTACTTGTTGGAGACAGCTGTGGGAGAGGAGGAGCCTCCCTAAGACCCACTGTTACAGTTTGAATAGGAGGAAGGCCAAGAAACCACCTAACAGGGATGGGTGGGGAGGTCTGAGGCCTGATGTAAAATTGACACTCCATTGATCACCTTCTAATGTGCAGCTGGTGTTGGCATTAGAAGATAATAGATGCTTTTTTATGCAGTGGCAGAAGCAACAGATAAAAGAACTATCAAGGCGACACAGGGCTTGAATGTGTTTGACCCCGCCAGGCCCTGTAAGCTTGCTGAGGAGTTTGAATGGGGCTTGTGGCAATGGACAGAGTGCTTATGGAAAGGCACTGAGGTCCGTTAATGAAGAGCTGTATGGCTAGTTTGCATAATGGACCTTCACCTTGGGTGATTTGTATAGATAACTGGGCTGTCTAACGTGGTCTGATCATTGAGCACTGTAATGGACTCTTGGACTGCAATCAGAGGTGGGCACCAGCTTCCTTGTTGGATGGACACACCGCTTTCAGACAGTGTAAGAGACCTGATGAGGGGGGCAACTCCGGTGGAGGCCCTCCTGCACTGGAAAGCTGCTCTCACCCAGTTGCAGGGACATACCAAGGACACTTTACGGTTTCCTTGGATACAGCATTGGATTATTGTAAGGCCGGCAGCCGTCGCCATGGCCATGGAGATTCTCACTGGATTCGGGCAGATGATAAAGAAACAAAGGAGCCAGAAAATAGTGGGCCATTCCATTCTTAGAGTCTCACAACAATAGACGAGCAAACAGGGAAGACCGCTTCCCTTTCTCTCAGGGCTCCCAAGCCCCGACTCAGTCTCCAGTTCCATACCCCGGACTCATTCTCCAGACTCCTCTCAGTTCTCTCTTTCTCTCTCTCCACTCTCTAGCAAAATAGGTTGGGGGGAAAACCCCTTCTCCAGCAAACAATCAGCCCTCCCAAGCAGGAAGGTGTAAAGCCAGTATACACGGCCACCATCACAGCCGCCTGGCCCACGCAGGTTCGCATTGGATTCGGACAGACGGTAATGAAACAATGGAGCCAAGAACTGGTGGGCCATCATCTTTAATCCTACCATGCACCCGGCAGGCAAGTAAAAACACACACTGAGCTCCAACCCCCACTCATACAGTGCTCACAAAGCTACTGACTTATCTGAGTTTCCTAGAATCAAAGGTTTCTAGCTCACCAGACTTATTCACCTCTGTTCCCCATCTCCTTCTCTCTGCACAAACTCTGCACAAACTAGCTTCTCCCTCAGCACTCCACTATCCTGGCTGCTTCTCCTGGCCTTCTCCACGTGGCCTTTCTCTGCTCTCCTTTCTAATGCTAATCTCAGGAACCGAGAGAGCAAGCTTCGGGTCTGCCCCACTTTATAGTGTAGAAACCAAAACCTTTAATCCAATATACAAACAAGGAAGTCTCTAATACAAAGTCACTTATCTGAGGCATAATGGGAATCCTCATGAGAGTGTACCACCCCACATCAAAAAGGGTGGGAAAGGCTTATTCCTAAAACCAAGCCCCAGGCTACAAGGATCCTGCCTGCCCACAGCCTGCCCCCAACACACATTAATATAATTACGCCCATCCCAAGCAAGAAAGGCAAAGGTATTGACCATCACCTGGGTGACGGGCTTCCACATGGGCAGCGCCATCTTTAACAAAGTGAGCATAATATATTTTATCTGCTCAACAGAAGACAATCCTCAATTTGCAATCTGCCATCCTGAGGGCAACACCTGCAGTCTTCCATAGACATATGTGTATATACATATGGCACTGCCCCAATACTATCAACAAACTTAAAAAACATTTGTTTACCCAACTATACAGGCCCTCCCACCAATCCTGGGATGGGGGCTAGAGGTGGGCCTCCAGTCAAGCGCCTTGAACAGAGTGCTCAAGGAGACATTGTGAAGAGCACCTTTGTAATTATCCTAATTGTCTAACTTGTGCTGCTGCAGTAGTCTATTTATGTAATATACCTCACTCCTCGCACAGGGACTGAGGAGCCACTGAGCCATTTCACCCACAGGTGTTGTAAAGTACCAAAAGGCTACAGAATTAATATTAATATTTTAGGAGGCTTGGAGAACATTTTATTAATTTGGGTTAAGGTGTGCAGAGAAATTGTGAGAATAGTCTCTCTGTACTGTGTGATTGGCATAACCAGGATGGCTCTTGCCATTGTATTGTAAATGAAAAGGGAAGGAAAGCATAGATTCCCTGACATTCCACCATACCTGTGGGGAAAGGAGTGAATGGCTAGCCAGGTGCAGGAAGGGAAAAGCCAAAATAAACCTTTTCTTATAACTATGAGCCATTTGCGGGCATTTGTCCCCATGGAAACTACCTCTCTTATGTAAATGCATGTGGTTAATACTTCTGACTCTGGACAGAGAGATGGCGGATGAACACTAGAAAATATAGGAAGGCCTTTTAATATGTAAAGAGATATCTTTCTACCATTGTGTTGACTTGTAAATTTTGTTTTCTCCAAAATGATGTATGGTTTGCAAATTGAACGTGGTCCTATCATGTTAAAGGACATATGACTATAACCAATAGCGGTAAGGGGCTCCTAATTGCAATTTTTGCTTCTGTACTTCCCACTTACAAAACTATAAAAACTAAGTAGAACAAAGGGCCAGCGCGCTCTCCGTCAGATTTCTGTCGGAGTTCCCGCCGCTTGGCCAAGCTAGACAATAAAGCTTTAATGTGTAAACGACGGACCTCGCTCCTGTCTTCCATATTTCGGGTCCCTCCGAATTTGGATTAACAGGACCATCATGGAAAAGATACCTGTCATGTACTGTTGGTCAAATAAGTTTGTAAATATGATATATATGTTTGCTTGCTTATAGTTTGTATTGGGTGTGGGGGACAGGCTGGAAGCAGGCCAGGTCATTATAACCTAAGACTTAGTTTTAAGACTAAGCTTTTCCCCACACCCTTGACTGATTGCATGATGTGGGGTGGTGCACTCTCATGAGGAATCCCATTATGCTTCAGATGAATGACTTTGTATCAGAGACTTCTTTGTTTGTATATTGGATTAAAGGTTTTGATTTCTAAACTATAAAGTGGGGCAGACCGGGAGCTTGCTCTCTTGGTTCCTGAGATTAGCATTAGAGAGGAGAGCAGAGAAAGGTCACGTGGAGGAGGCCAGGAGAAGCAGCCAAGATGGTGGAGTGCTGAGGGAGAAGCCAGTTTGTGCAGAGTTTGTGCAGGGAGAAGGAAGGAGATGGGGAACAGAAGTGAATAAGTCTGGTGAGCTAAAAACCTTTGATTCTAGGAAACTCAGATAAGTCAGTAGCTTTGTGAGCACTGAATGGGTGGGTTTTGGAGCCCAGTGTGTGTTTTTACTTGCCCACTGGGTGCAAGCTAGGATTAAAGCTAATGGCCCACCAGTTCTTGGCTCCGTTGTTTCATTACCGTCTGTCCGAATCCAATGTGAACCTGCATGGCCCAGGCGGCTGTGATGGTGGCCATGCCTACTGGCTTTACATGTACATTGTGAAGTGAGCAACCCTAAAAGGGTGGAATGTTGGGCAAACAAGTATGTTACAAGTGTGTTAGGCTTGCTCACCTTGTACTTTGCCTGTATGGTGCATAAGCAGGGAGCAGCACCATGTGTGTATAGTCTATGTAAGGCTGCAGTGCTTGCCTTCAGGTTGGCAAATTGCAAATTGTGGATTGCCTGCCACCCTTGGGAGGAGCCAGTGATTCCTACTGTTTGCCTAAGAGTGGGTTTTTCCCCCAGCCTTTTTTGCTTGAGAGTCCTGAGAGAGAGAAAGAGAGAGGCGGTTTTCCCTGCCTGCTTGCTCATCTGCCATTGCAAGACTCTAATAAATGGAATGGTCCATCATCCTCCGGCTCCACAATCTGCCCAAATCCAATGAGAACCTGCATATCCACCATCGTGGCAGCCACTGGCTTTACAACCAAGGACCAGTTCATGTGGTCAGAAGTGTGTTTGCTAATGGCAAAATTCTGGGAAAAGTTCAATGTGAGAGGAGGGAATTTTTACTTGTCATTAAGGGTGTGGAGATCACGCTGGGAGGTGAAGTGCACAGCAGGAGGAAATCTTTCCCTCCTCCTTTGTCTCCTTTAGCAAATGCTCTCTGGACCTCTTTCAGATCTGTGACTGTTTCCTGATTCCCGCTGTCACCATCCCCAACAACCATGTCACTGCAAAGCAGACCTATCCCCCGAGCTCAGGAACTCCAGGGATCAAACACTGAGTGACCAAGCACCGCAGCCCAGAGAGCTGCCAGCAGAGACAGTTAGAGGCCAATGGACGCAAGAGCTCAGGTCCTACCTGTATGTCCTGCTGTATGACGGCTGCCTCTGAAAGCTTGAAACCCAGCCACTTAAATTTAGCCTGACTCTGAGCTACACTGTTTGCCTTCATACTGATAGATACGTGAATTCCAAACTGCCCTCTTGATGTTCCGCTTATCTGTCAGACCTCACCCTTACTGGACTATTGACCCTGAGACAGAGGAATTCCAAAAAGTTGACAACCCGCCCCAAGGAGGGGCTCCGGACACACCAGGACTTTTGATTCAACACCCACATGCTCGAAGCCCCCCAAGGAGGAGCATTCCGGACATACCAGGACTTTTGCCTCAGTATCCCCTCAGGCTCTCCCAAACACTATATAACTCACCCCTAGTCTGTAACCGGTGCTCTTCTCCCCCAGGAGGAGTGCCCGGCAGGGTTCCTTTCTTCCTTTCAATAAAGCCTGTTACTCTGGTCTTTCGGACTCCCATGGATTCCAACACATACAGAGGTAAAATTCAAAGGAGTTCAGCAAGATACACTCAGTGCCACTGGCGAAAACCACCTCAGTGAAGAGCACACCTGCCAGTCTGCTAGAAAAAGAGGAAAGTGACTGAGCCATCCCTCTCAGCTTGGCAGTCTGCTTATATTCTCCCCATGGAAAGCACATGCAAGCTCTACACTCAGCAAACCCAAATAGAACAGAGCCCTATTTGTCTGCAAAATGGTCAGGCCTTAGCTCTAATTTTCCTCCAAATGAAATTAAACTGTCTCCATAATTCTCTCTATAACTGCTACTAGTTTTCAAATTTTATGTTCTTGTCTGACCAGGCAATGGCGCTGTACACAGAGCGCTGACCTGGGACACTAAGGACCCAGGTTCAGAACCTCAAGGTCACTGGCTTGAGTACAGGGTTGCTGGCTTGGGTGGAGTGGTCCAAAGATCACTGGCTCAGCTGGAGCCACTCACCCACTGCCACTGTTAAAGCACATATGAGAAGCAATCAAAGATCAACTTAAGTTCCGTAACTATGAATTGATGCCTCTCCTCTCCCCTCATGTCTGTCTCTCTTGTTAAAAAGTAAATAAATAATAAAAATTTATATTCGTTATATTCAAAACTTCAAATGAAAACGAATACTCTAGTTAGTTCCTTCTCTATTAAAATGCTTATGATTCCTCTGTTAGCGTAAGATCATTCAATAACAAGGGTTTTTAAACGGTTTTCCAAAAGCCCAGTTAATGCTTTTATCTACCATAAATGCCGTATGTTTGAAGACCGTAATGCTAAAAAAAAAAGAAACTTAAAAATTCTGTGGTAACAGACTAGATCAGTGATTTTCAACTGGTATGCTGCAAGAATTTTTAAAACTTGCAATACCTGACTATTTAGTCAGGGGCACTGACCTCTTTTCCCTTAGGCTATCAAGTAAAAAACAACAAAAGCCAACACAATAATAGCTGTATGGTAAGTGAATCAAAATTATACCAATTTTTTGTCAGACCAGCAAAAAATATAATATTCTCTGTATGCTGCAGAATTTTAGTCATTAGCTTCTGTGCGCCAATAAGATGAAGAAGGCTGAGAACTGCTGCTCTAGACTCCACATACAGAGGCTTCCACAATGACCACGCCCTGTTCTGCTATGTGAGAACTATGGCTAGCCAACCCTCAGTGGCTGAGAAGGAGGCGAACACAAGGCAGTAAACAAATCCAGTGGTTTCAACCATCCATCTACCTCCAGCTGTTTTTCACCTCAGCAAACAACCAGTAAAACACAACTGAACTTCTGCTATAATGCACAGACAGTAACGGGGAGCCAAAGTGAAAACAGACTTTATCATATGAATCTAGGCTGCTGGCCCCCATGCCGTTAGTGATTGCTCATAACAGAGTAAACAGCAGCAACCAGAGCCGCCAGGTGCAGGACACATGGACATGCAGAGGACTCACCCCTTACAATGGTGGGTAATGGTGCTGTGCTGGCCAGAACACCACCCCAAGAGACAATCACAACAGGCCAACTAAGCCACTTTAACTAGTTCGGCTACATGACTCTGACAGTGAGCCCAGGTCTTCCTGCTCCAAGCATGACAGAAAGGCAGAGCAGCCAGGGGACATGGGCCTAGCAACTCACCCGTGCAGAACTCCTTGCTCACCCCAGGAGGCACAGTGATTCGTCGGTAGACAATGGGCTCTGACTCCAGGATGTTCTCATCGTGCCTGTACCGTGCAGGCCTTTCATTAGGGATGCCCCGGGAGCGGGTGCCACTCCTCCTCTCGTAGGTATCAATCTCCTCAAACACAGCTGCCTTATCAAAAAGGGCCAGGTTCCCTTCAAAATCAAAGTCTGTGTCTGGTATCTCTTCAATATCATCCCCGAAGCACTCGTCATCCTTATTCTTCATCTGGCCATTCTTTACACCACTTTTCTTTGGAGTTGCCTGATTTGGGTGCTTGCTACTAGATGACCCTGGAGAAAAAACAGGGACTACAGTCAGTGTGCCCAGAGAGTGCTCAATGGAAGTAGAAAATGAACTAGTCCTTTGCGGAGTGTTACAGCAAACAGAGTGAAGGTGGAAGCTATTCCTCAATCACAGTAAGTAGCACAGACTACGACACATTTCATGGAATAGAAAATTTCTTTTTTCAAAGATTTTATTTCCTGACCAGGCAGTGGTGCAGTGGCTAGGGTGTCGACCTGGGATGCTGAGGACCCAGGTTTGAAACCCCCAGGTCACCAGCTTCAGTGTGGGATCATAGACACGATCCCATGGTTGCTGGATTGAGCCCAAGGTCGCTGAGCAAGGGGTCAATGGCTCAGCTGGAGGCCCCCCAGTCAAAGCACATTTGAGAAAGCAATCAATGAACAACTTAGGAGCCGCAATGAAGAATGGATACTTCTCATCTCTCTCCCTTCCTGTCTGTCTCTTTCTCTCACTTAAAAAAATATTTATTAATTTTAGAGAGAGAAAGGTGGAAAGAGGAACGAGAGCATCAACTCATAGTGGTTGCTTCTCAGATGTGCCTTGGCGGGGCAAATGCTTAAGGTTTCAAACCAGTGACCTCAGCATTCCAGGTCAATGCTTTATCTACTGCACCACAAGCCAGGCTCTGAATAATAGATTTCATATACATATTACCCAGGTAACAGTGAATATGTTCTGCCCTTTAAAAGGAAATTCGTAATGACAGGCTTTTTTGATAACCAAGTATCAAAAAAGCAGATTGGCAAAATAAACAGTAGTCTCTTCCCACCGGTCTGGGTGGTTTGATTCTGAATGTCTGGCAGTTAAGCGAGAAATACTCCAATATAAAATGCCAAGTCCTCATAATCTGAAACTCACAGGAAGATACTACTCAACTGGCTCTTAAGTCTATGCTTACAAGGCCTTGGCGAGTTGGCTCTGTGGTAGAGTGTCAGCCCAACATGTGGATGTCCTGGGTTCGATTCCCAGTCAGGGCACATAGGAGAAGCAACTATCTGCTTCTCCCCGCCTCCCCCTCTCGCTTTTCTCTCTCTTCCTCTCCTGCAGCCATGGCTCGACTGGAGCGAATTGGCCCTGAGCACTGAGAATGGCTCCATGGCCTCTGCCTCTGGAGGAGCAACACCCAAGATGGGCAGAGCATCGCCCCTTAGTGGGTTTGCTGGGTGGATCCCGGTTGGGGTGCATGCAGGAGTCTGTCTCTGCCTCCCCTCTTCACACTGAATTTAAAAAAAAAAGTCTATGCTTATAAAACAAGCAACCTCCTGATTTGTAATTTGGTAGCACAATAGAACCCACAGGAAGGGTATCCTGGTTTAGACAGAGTCCAGAGTCTCAGCCAGATATACATATATCTGCCACTATAAGTTGATATTTTGACTTCTAAACCTGTCCTAAGATCTTTTGGTTAATCTGATCTCTTTTCTCAGATTTTTATCCCTTCTGGGTAAACAATTTCTGACCCATCAAATAATGACAAGGACCATATTGACCTGATCCTATGGAGGCCAGCCACACACTAAGACACACATCAGCAACAGGGCAGACAGCCACCCTCTGTCTCTGAGACTATTTGGCTGCCACATATAAGTGACCTACTCACCTAGAAGCCAAGGCATAAGACCCCCGAGTTATAGACACCACCCATTCCCAGAGAATCCTGAGTTGAGTTTGAACTCTGAGCCCCATCGGAGCCCCTGCAAGGGTGGACCAGGTGACTGGTACACCAAACTGAACCTCCAACCTGGTCTAAATAAATGCAATGTTCCTTTGAGAGATAAGGCTCCTCAATTACTGCAAATACTCAAGTGGAGGTTAAAATGACCTCAGGCAAACCCTTACCCCCACCCCAACCGCCCCACTGTCCTGCTCTAACTTCCTAATACAACTCCCTCCACCCAGGACCACGAGTCAGGGGGCCTAGGATCTAGCTGGGGGCCTAGGATCTAGCTGCAGGCCTGTCAGATAACTTGATATAGTATGTTATACTTGTCACCCAACCTTTCAGTTTCCTTGTCTGTAGAACACGCACTGTGGTGTACCAGCAGGGTTTCTAGCACATAGCACTCAGTCATTACATATTTAATGATTTAATCCGTACCAGCAATATTAATTACAACAATCATCCTGAAAGATGCTCACTATGCAGATACAACTCGTGTCCTACTTTTTGTAATGCCAGATACCGGCATGGAAAGGGCTGTGGCTAGCAGTGAGAAAGAGCTTTAGGCCTCTGAAGGTCTAAGACTGACCAAACATGAAGGGAGGAGCTGGCTGAGCCATGCCCACAGCTGAGGTGAGGGCAGGAGCACTGAGAAGTGTATCAGTTCTGGGTCAAGTTCTAATCCCAACGATAGAACAAAAGCACTTGGTGAGAGCATGTGGTATGCTCCAGCCAGGTGCCAGGAACATAGTGTATAACCCAGACATGCTGCTAAGAGAACGGCAGGAGAGACATACAAGCAAACAGTGAGTGGTGTAACAGATGCTTCTACAAAGTACCACCGAAATATCAATGAAAAGCAGAGCTGGATTAGGAACGAGACAGCAGCACGAGAACACAAGGTCAGGATGACACCATTAGCAATATGTGTTGGCAGAAGAACAAAAAAAGTCCAGTTTGCAGTGGACTTTTCAGTGTCCTGCTTCAATAGTAAACCAAACCATTCTGCTAGTATACCATACTAACAAAATAGTATGATACACTAACAAAACAGAACAATAGGAGTGCATGGGATGGTCTGCTGGGAGTAGGGAGACTATACTAAATATTCTGTTTACATTTTGACTAAAACCAGTAAGAAATCAAACTTTATGACTTGAATGTATGGATGCCAATTGGCATCCGTAAGAGGTTTCATGCCAACCAATCATTTCCAGTATTTGAAATAGGCAGCCAAGAGCATGCTCCATACCAGCAAGTGTGCTTGTACAAACAGTCACACCATTTTTGTGTGTGTGGTAAAATATATGTAACATAAAATTTACCTTTTTTTTCTTTGCAAGAGAGGCAGAGAGAAACAGACAGACAGGGATAAGAAGGGAGAGAGATGAGAAACATCAACCCTAGTTGCGGCACTTTAGTTGTTCATTGATTGCTTCTCAGATGTGCCTGACTGGGGGGTTCTAGCCAAGCCAGTGACCCCTTGCTCAAGCCAGCAACCTTGGGCTCAAGCCAGTGACCATGGGTTCATGTCTATGATCCCACACTCAAGCCAACAACCCCGTGTTCAAGCTGGTGACCTCGGGGTTTTGAACCTGGGTCTTCAACATCCCAGCTCGATGCTCTATCTTCTGCACCACCACCTACATGGTCAAGCTCTAAATATTAATTTTGTTTTGAAAGAACCAGTGGTTACTATTTTCCTTAGTGGTAAGCTAAGATTTTAAACATTAATGACTCAGTCACTCTGTTCTAATCAAATATTGGTTTTTTAATACACAGAAAAACATTCTGAACCGTAATTTGAATCATTAAAATATTACTGCAATATAGTTCTCTTCATGTTTATCTAATCCTTTAAAATTGTACTTTTGTCTCATATCTAACATATGTAATATTTAGGTATGGAAGCTAATAAACTGATGATCTAATCAAGAGTTCTTATAAATACTTAATGCTTATTTTAAGGCACAGTTTAAGTCAAAGCACAATGAAGCTGTGCTTTGAAGCTGACAATAGTTTATTCTGAAGAAAGAAATGGTGGCCCACATGAGTCTCTTCATTTCAGCCAACTGCACTTATAATCATAACACTGCTCACTACATCCAAAACACAATTTCATTCATGGGAGTATTCTGATTGGCCTTTTCCTATATGCATTTATTCAAAATTTTTTCATGAAGTACCTGCTGCTATCTACTGGGATCTATGTTAGGTACTAGAGGTCAACAGTGAACAACATCAACATAACCCCAGGCTTCCCCTAATGTTACACTCACCCCGCCCCCTTACTATCAGTCCAGATCACTCCTGCAGACCCAACAGTCAAATTGCCTGCATTTTCCAACAAAGTACATTCAAGAGGTCTTTGACACAGGTAAGCAATTTCAGAGCTTTTTTTTTTTTCCTCGGTGTTAGCAGATGCTGTTATCTCTCCAATATCCAGACTCCTCTTCCCTCACCACAAAACCCATCTTGTTTGGACACCCTCCTCTCAGGTGAGAAAGCTAACTTCTAAATCAGTCATGGTGGTGTTCCTACCAATAACTGATTTAAGCATGGGCAAGCAAAGCAATATTGGCCAATGTGGCAGGCACTGAGGGGAAAAGATCTCACAAGTTTCTTTTCTGTCTGTGTGTATGTGTTATTTTAAGAGTAGGTTTATTCAGGCTGGGGACAGTGAAACAAGGAAGGGCTTAGGACAGAAAAAGCAACAGCAGAGCCTAGGCGGGGCTGCCTCGGCTCACCAGGAAATCAGGGGAAGCTGGCTTTGGAGATAGGTTCAGAAATTGAGCTGCCGCTGCCACTGCTCCCCTGGTGGCAGTCTCATGGGGTCCCTTAGAGCTTAGGAGAAAAAAGCGTAGATGCAGGAAGGTGTGGGCGTGCTCCCAGGGGAGAGAGTGGCGCAGCTGTTTCTGATAAAGCTTTCTTCACTTCAGAGAAACTCAACTCCTGGTTCTCAACTGGGCAATTGTGGCTCCCATGGGACATCGTCAATATGTGAAGACAGTTTTGGTTGTTACAACTGGTCATGGTTGGGGTAGTACTAGCATCTAGTAGGCAGAGTCAAGATGCCACTAGCCATCCTACACTGCACAGCACACACACACACTCACTCATCTGGCCCAAAATACCAGTACTAACGTTGAGAAATGACACCACAGAAGACGCACTGGAAAAAAGGGTGTCTCTTCTCCTTTTGAGGAATGCCAACTCTGGATGAGACACAGGGAAGCACTGCAGCCAAGCTAGCATTAATGAAGGACAAAGCCAACACATAAGGAGCGCTTCAAAAAAACAGAGACGTCCGACCTCTGGACATACCGTGACATTTCTTCATTCTTTAAGCCACCGGGGAGGTCTATTACATCCAGAGCATACTAACTCAGTGTTTTTCAACCAGTGTGCCGTGAGACATGATCAGGTGTGCCGTGGGGAAATTAAACATGGGTCCCCAAACTACAGCCCGCTTGCCAGATACGGACCACCGCCAGCCGCCTCCATCTGAACATAAACATTCCCTTACAATCCCTCCAGCTATCAGCGACAGGAAGAGTGGAGACACAGGGAACGCTCACTGACCAATCACCTTCTAGGATTCATCCTGACCACTAGCGATGAACCAATAGTAGGCTGCCTCTCATCCACACCCAGGAAGGTCCCGCTCGGGCTGCCATGCACTTGTCATTATGTGGCCACAGCGAGTAGTTGAAGCTGCTACTCCTCCCCATGGTCCCGATTTCTAATCCTGGTCAGGACTGGAGGTAAGTGTTGCCACCACTAGATGAAGCCTCAGCTTCAGCTGGTTATATCTATCCTGATGGTGTATATAGATATTTGACCTTTTTCTTTTTAAAAGAGGCCCCCGCAGAGGGTGATATACAATGCATCACAATGTTATCTAACTTTAAAACTAAAGTTTGCTGATCTTCCTTTGGTCAGTTTTTGGTTATCTGTTGCCAAGGAGTTCCCCATTCTGGCCAACAAAGCTATTTTGACATTGCTCCCGTTTTCAACCACATATCTATGTGAGCTGAGCTTCTCAAGCTTGACTGCGATAAAAACTAAAAACAGAGAGAAACTGAGAACTGTTGAGAAAGAGCTTCGTGTGTGTCTTTCTACCATTCCTGCCAGGATAGCCCTTTTGCGTTCATCGAAACAGGCCCAGGTTTCACATTAAGTGAGTATAAATACATTTAGAAACTATATTATTAACTATATGTATAATATGTACTGTGTTAGAGTGTCATTTTGGTAGGTGGTGTGCCCCAGGATTTTGTAAATGTAAAAAATGTGCCGTGGCTCAAAGAGGTTGAAAATCACTGTACTAACTGATGCACGTGTCTAAACATTTACCATGAGCTTCTTCACAAGGCCTACTTCATTAATTCTTATAATACTCTAAGGTATTAATAAGGTATTAGAGAAATGTGAAGATAGTTATTATTGTCTATAGCAGGGGTCCCCAAATTTTTTACACAGGGGGCCAGTTCACTGTCCCTCAGACCATTGGAGGGCCGGACTATAAAAAAGAACTATGAACACATCTTTATGCACACTGCACATACTTTATTTTAAAGTAAAAAAACAAAACAGGAACAAATACAATATTTAAAATAAAGAACAAGTAAATTTAAACCAACAAACTGGCCAGTATTTCAATGGGAAGTATGCTCCTCTCACTGACCACCAATGAAAGAGGTGCCCCTTCCGGAAGTGCGGCAGGGCCAGATAAATGGCCTCAGGGGGCCGCATGTGGCCCGCGGGCCGTAGTTTGGGGACCCCTGGTCTATAGCAATGTTTTATAACCACCAGTCTGTGGACCAGTCTGCAAGAGTTAATCACCCTGATGTATGAAGATTATAGATCCACTGATCTCAGTTGAATTCACGTATGCTCAGGGTGATTTCTGCATTAGTGGTCCCTGAAATAATTCTTCTGTTTTCACTGGTCCTCAAGTGTGAAAAGGCTGAAAACCACTGGTCTGTAGTCACTTACCAGCTGAAGGTAAAGGAAGACAGGCACAAAGGGCCCCAACTTGTCAACCCGCAGAGCCTGCATGCCTCGCACCACTTGAGCTTTGATACACATATCTTATCTCCGTTTGTCTTCAGAACAACCTGATTAAGCTAACTTTCTACATATGAGGGATCTAAGGGTGCCTTAAATTTACATAGCTAATAAATATCAGTTTGGATTTAAACTTTGATCTGTGAGATTCCCAATTCTGCACTATTTCCACATATATAACTATGGAAACAAGAGCTGGAATACCATGTAACCCTGATAAAGCTAGGCAAAGTTACAAGAACCAGCAGAGAGTTATGTTTAGAGAATGAGCATACAAGACAAAACCAAAAACCTATTCAACACAACACAATGGTAAAGAGCAAAATTAGAAAGCAACAGCAAACAAGTATGTATTCCTTTTTAAAATTTATTTTATTTTATTTTTTTTAGTGAGAGGAGGGAAGGCAGAGACAAGACTCCCACATGTGCCCCAACCGGGATCCACTGTGCAAGCCCCCTAGAGGGTGATCCTATGCATATCTGGGGCCATTGCTCCATTGCAACCAGTCACTTTTAGCACCTGAGGTGGAGGCCACGGAGTCATCCTCAGCGCCCAGGGCCAACTTGCTCTAATCAAGCTCTAGCTGCGGAGGGAAGGGGGGCAGGGAGAAACAAGAGAGGGAGAGGTGGAGAAGCAGATGGGCCCTTCTCCTGTGTGCCCTGACCAGGAATCGAACCTGGGACATCCACACACTGGGCCGATACTCTACCACTGAGCCAACCGGTCAGGGCCAATAAGTATTCCTTTTAATTTATTTATTTTGAATTAATTTTAATTTATTGTTTACATGGATTCAAGTGTCCCACCGAATGTAACTCCCTCACCCCTATGTCCCCCATTATATTTTCCTTGCCCCCTTCCCCTGAACACCCTCCCCCCTTTCCTCTAGGATTTGCTGTCCTGCTATCTATATCTCTGTGTTATGTATATATAATTTCACTAACCCCTTTACCTTCTCTGATCCCATCCACTCATCACCCTTCCCTCTGAACGCTGTTCCTCTGGTCCCTGTGATCCCACCTCTGCCTCTATTCTGTTCCTTAGTTCACTTTGTTCATTAGATTCCACATATAAGTGAGGTCATGATATTTTTCTTTCTCTGCCTGGCTTATTTCGCTTAGCATAATAGTCTCCAGGTCCATCCATGCTGTTGGAAAAAAGTAAGATTTCCTTCTTTTTCATGGCTGCATAGTATTCCATTTGTGTATATATACCACAGCTTTTTTTAAATTTTTATTTATTCATTTTAGAGAGGAGAGAGAGGGGGGGAGAGAGAGAGAGAGAAGAGGAAAGGAGAGAGAGACAGGGGAGAGGAGCTGGAAGTATCAACTCCCATATGTGCCTTGACAAGGCAAGCCCAGGGTTTTGAACCGGCGACCTCAGCATTTCCAGGTCGACGCTTTATCCACTGCGCCACCACAGGTCAGGCACTACAGCTTTTTAATCCACTCATTCACTGATGGACACTTGGGCTGTTTCCAGATCTTGGCTATTATAAACAATACTGCAATAAACATGGGGGTGCATATCTTCTTTTGAATCAGTGATTTGGTGTTCTTCAGATATATTCCTAAAAGTGGGATAGCTGGGTCAAAAGGTAGTTCCATTTTTAATTTTTCGAGGAAACCCTATACACTTCCCCACAGTGACTGTACCAGTCTGCATTCCCACCAGCAGTGCAGGAGGGTTTCCTTTTCACCACAGCCTCACCAGCACTTATTGTGTTGTTAATGAGCATCATTCTGACTGGTGTGAGGTGACATCTCATTGTGGTTTTAATTTGCATTTCTCTAATGATTAGTGATGTTGAATATTTTTTCATATGCCTATTGGCCATCTGTATGTCCTCTTTGGAGAAGTGTCTGTTCAGTTCTTTCCTATTTTTTAATTGGATTGTTTACCTTCCTGGTGTTGATTTTTAGAAGTTCTTTATAAATTTTTATTAACCCCTTATCAGATGTATTGGCAAATATGTTCTCCCATTGTGTGGGTTTCCTATTTTGTTCATATTGTCTTTTGCTGTGCAAAAGCTTTATAGTTTTTTTTTCCAATTTGGATGTCTTTTATTTCTTCTTGTCTGATTGATATGGCTAGGACTTCTAGAACTATGTTGAATAAGAGTGATGAAAAGGGGGCATCCCCTGCCTTGTTCCTGATCTTAAAGGAATTGCTTTTAATTTTTGCCCATTGAGTATGATGTTGGCTGTGGGTTTATTGTAAATGACCTTTATCATGTTGAGGTATGTTCCCTGTATTCCCACTTTGCTGAGAGTTTTGATCATGAATGGGTGCTGGATTTTATCAAATGCTTTTTCTGCATCTATTGATATTATCATGTGATTTTTATCCTTCCTTTTGTTTATGTGATGAATCACACTGATTGAGTTGTGAATATTGTACCAGCCTTGTCTCCCCAGAATAAAATCCACTTGATCATGATATATGATTTTTTTCATGTATTGCTGGATCCGGTTTGCTAATATTTTGTTGAGAATTTTAGCATCTAGGTTCATTAAGGATATTGGCCTATAGTTTTCTTTCTTTGTAGTGTCTTTACCTGGTTTTGGAATGATGATTATGCTTGCCTCATAAAAGGAGCTTGGAAGTCTTCCCTCTTCAATTTTTTGAAATAGTTTGAAAAGGATAGGTGTTACTTCTTCTTTGAATATTTGGTAAAATTCGCCTGTGAAGCCATCTGGTCCAGGGCTTTTGTTCATTGGAAGTTTTTTGATAACTGTTTCAATTTTATTTGTTATTGGCCTATTTGTTTTCTGATTCTTCCAGATTGATTTTTGGAAGATTATGTATGTTTCAAGGAATTTATCCAATTCACCTAGATTGTCCAGTTTTTTGGCATATAAATTCTCATAGTATTTTTTTACAATTCTTTGTATTTCTGCTGTGTCAGCTGTTACATCTCCACTTTCATTCTTAATTTTATTTATTTGAGTCCTCTTTTTTTCTTGAGTCTGGTTAAAGGTTCATCAATCTTGTTTACCTTTTCAAAGAACCAGCTTTTGGTTTCATTGATCTTCTGTACTGTTTTTTGGGGTGTTTTTTTGGTTTTTTTTTGAGCTTCTATGTCATTTATTTCCGCTCTGACCTTTATTATTTCCTTCCTTCTACTTCCTATGGGCTTTATTTTTGTTCTTTTTCTAGTTCTTTTAAATGCAGGGGTAGGTTGTTTATTTGAGCTTTTTCTTGCTTCTGAAGGTATGCCTGTAGTGCTATGAACTTCCCTCTCAGGACTGCTTTTATTGTCCCATAGATTATGAGTTATTGTATGTTCATTTTCATTTGTTTCAAGGAAATTTTTGATTTCTCTCTTGATCTCATTGTTAACCCATTCGTTATTTAATAACATGCTATTTAGCCTCCAAGTGTTTGAATGTTTTTCAGTTTTTCTATTGTAGTTGATTTCTAGTTTCATGCCTTTATGATCAAAGAAGATGCTTGATATGATTTCAATCTTCTTAAATTTATTGAGACTCGTTTTGTGTCCTAACATGTGGTCTATCCTAGAGAATGTGTCATGAGCACTTGAAAAGAATGTATATTCTGCTGCTTTGGAATGAAAGGTTCTGAAGATATCTATTAAATCCAGTTGATCTAGTGCAGGCGTCCCCAAACTATGGCCCGTGGGCCACATGCAACCCCCTGAAACCATTTATCCAGCCCCCCCCACCACACTTCCAGAAGGGGCACCTCTTTCATCGGTGGTCAGTGAGAGGAGCACTGTATGTGGCAGCCCTCCAACAGTCTGAGGGACAGCGAACTGGCCCCCTGTGTAAAAAGTTTGGGGACCCCTGATCTAGTGTGTCATTTAAGGCAACTGTTTGTTAATTTTCTGTCTGGAGGATCTATCCCTTGATGTTAGTAGGGTATTAAAGTCCCCTACACTTATAGTATTGCTGTTGATCTCACCCTTTTTGTCCATCAAAAGCTGCTTTATATATTTAGGTGCTCTTATATTAGGTGCATAGATATTTATAATGGTTGTATCTTCCTGTTGGATTGCTCCCTTTATCATTATGTAGTGACCTTCTTTATCCCTTACTATATCCTTTGCTTCAAAGTCTATTTTGTCACATATAAGTATTGCTACCCCAGCTTTTTTTTCATTTCCATTTGCGTGAAATATTTTTTTTCCACCCCTTCACTTTCAGTCTATGTGTATCTTTTGAGATGGGTCTCTTATAGATAGCATATGTACAGGTCCCGTTTTCTTATCCACACAGCTACCCTATGTCTTTTGATTGGAGCATTTAATCCATTTACATTTAAGGTTATTATTATTATTATTATTTTATAACTCTTTTTTCTGCATATTTTTAATTTAATTTTATTTTTTAATTTATTCATTTTTTAGAGAGAGAGGAGAGAGAGAAGAGAGAGAGAAGGGGGAGGAGCAGGAAGCATCAACTCCCATATGTGCCTTGACCAGGCAAGTCTGGGGTTTTGAACCAGCAACCTCAGCATTCCAGGTCAATGTTTTATCCACTGTGCCACCACAGGTCAGGCATTTAAGGTTATTATTGATGTGGGGTTGCTTATTGCCATTTTATTCTATAAATCTACATTCCACTTTTTCTAGATTTCTTTTTTCCTTTGCTCTCTTTACAACAGGCCCCTTAACATTTCTTGCAGTATTGGTTTGGTTATAATGAATTCCCTAAGGTTTTTTTTGTCTGGGAAGCTTTTTATTTTTGCTTCAATTTTCAACGATAGCCTTGCTGGATAAAGAAGTCTTGGTTGTAGGTTCTTGTTTTGCATCTCTCTGAATATTTCTTGCCATTCCCTTCTGGCCTCAAGTGGTTCTATTGAGAAGTCAGATGTCATCCTTATGGGGCTCCTTTGTAGGTAATTAACTGCTTTTCTCTTGCAGCTTTTAGTATTCTTCCTTTGTCTCTTAACTTTGGTATTTTAATTATGATGTATCTTAGTGTAGGCCTCCTTCGGTTCCTCTTTAATGGGACTCTCTGTGCTTCCTGAACGTATATGACTTTTTCCTTCATCAATTTAGGGAAGTGTTCAGCTATGATTTCTTCAAACAGATTCTCTATCCCTTGTTCTTTTTCTTCTTCAGGGACCTCTATGATGCGTATGTTTCTCTTCATGTTGTCACAGAAGCTTTCTCTGACTTTTTGAGCCTATTTTCTTTTGGTGTTCTGCTTCTGTGCTTTCTCTTATCTTGTCCTCTAACTCACTGATTCGGTCCTCTGCTTCATCCAGCCTGCTGTTAATTCCTTCTAGAGCAGTCTTCATTTCTGATATTGTATTTGTCATTCCTGACTGATTCTTTATGATCTCAATGTCCTTTTGATGCTTGCTATCTCTTTATTTAGTTGCTTATTATGTCCATCCATTGTTGCTCTAAGATCCTTGAGCATCCTGGAAATCATTTTTTTAAACTCTGCATCTGGTAGTTTGGTTACTCCCATCTCATTCAGTTCTTTTTCTGGGGATTTCTCTCGTTTCATTTGGATTGTATTTCTGTCTTCCTATTTTGTCTGTGTATAGATAGACTCCTCCTTTGCGTGTGTTGTTTGTGTAGCTAGCTAAGTCTAGGGTTGGTGTTGTCTGCCTCCAGCTTTCAGTTGTGTTGTTCCTAGATCTTCATGGGTTGGCATTAGCTGTTGTTTATAATCCACTGTAGGCTACTTGTCTGCAGCTACTGTTCTTTTTACTGTTTGTGTGTTTTCTGTCTTAGCTGGATCAGGTGTGAGGAGCCCTTCCTTAAGATACCACTCTAGGCCTGACCTGTGGTGGCACAGTGGATCAAGCTTCAACCTGGAATGCTGAGGTAGCCAGTTCAAAACCCTGGGTTTGCCCAGTCAAGGCACATATGGGAGTTGATGCTTCCTGCTCCTCCCCCCCCTTCTCTCTCTCTCTCTCTCTCCTCTAAAATGAATAAATAAAAATTAAAAAAAAAAAAGGTTAAAAAAAAAAGATACCACTCTAACAAAGGTTGTTAGGTCCTGAACGGATGCTCTCCACATCTGGCCACTGGATGTGCCAGCCCTGGACCTCTCTGGCAGGAAACTGGCGCAGACCAGTGGGGGTCACTGCCTATGACTGGCCTTTAGCAATCTTGGAGCCACAAGCGATTCAGTCTTTTAAACTGCTTCTGCTGGGCCCAGGTACCACTATAAATATCAGCTGTACTCCTAGGCTGGCTTTTATCTACTCTTAGCCTGGGGAAAGTCTGCTTAAAAGTTCAAGTTCCCCTGAGTCTGCTTTCTGCCACCTCTTACTGCTGGCTGCTTGTTGGGCTCAGCATGGTAATTCAGTGGTTAGTAAGGGTAGTGGGTGTGGCTTACCCCTTGGCCTCAGGTGTCATTCTATCCAGACTTTACTTTTCCCAGTCCTCAGTAGGGTGTGGCCTCTAAGATCCAGAGGTATGGTCTGCCTGTAGCAGCCACCAGCCTGCCAGCTAGCAGGTATCATCAGTGTGTGTGTGTGTGTGTGGTGGGGGGGGGGGGGTGTAGCTCCGGCCTCAGCACTCAAAACCTGTGTCCCTGATACGCCTCCTGCTTCTAAGAGACCCTTTGCCCTGACTGGAGCAGGAGACTCAGGTGTACGGGGTAATTGCTTCCCTTTGCTGGTACCCCCAGGAAAAATGGCCACTTTAGTATTGGGGAATGACTCCTCAGCACAGAGGTGACCTTCCCCCACATTGGCCTCCCTGGGCCTCCAAGTTTACACTCTCCTTTCGCAATTCCAGTCCTCTCAGCTCTCTCCCCACTAGAGCCTCAGGTAAGTGTCTGTGAAGGAGGTTTTCTGTGCGGGCCCTTTAAGACGGAGCCTGGGTCTGAGAGTTCTGTTTCTTTCTCTCAAACAGTAACCCGGCTCTTCTCTCAGCTAAATACTGTCCAGGTGCCTCTTCTAGGCTCTGGGGCTCTAGGCTGTGGCTTCGGTCCGGGGCTAAGGACCCACACCTCTCATGGCAACCCACCCCACCGTGAGAGTCCCTCCAGGCCACCACTTGCTCCTGAGAGCGGGGCAGCCCTTTCTGTATTTCCGCCCTTCCTACCAGTCTCAGTCTGGTTTCTTCAGTGATCCTTGGTTATAGATTCCTCTTAGTTCAGTCCAAAGTTGGTTTTTCAAGATGATTGTTCTTAAATTAAGTTGTAATATAATTTGGTTCTGGGAGGTGGCAGTTGGAACATCTGCCTACTCCGTTGCCATCTCCTAGATTCTCATGTAGGTTTTTTTCTTTTCCTGGTGGTATTTCTTTTCCCCTGGTCCGGTGAGAGGTTAAATCTGGCTAAATCTAGAGTTCTCTTGTACCTCCAAAGACAAAATAAAACATCTAAAACCACTGTTAGTAATCCAGGAAGATCCACAACTCAGGAAGCAGTTTTAGGCCTGTCTCGTCCTTACAGCTATCCTATAGCAAGTAGCTGTGCCTCTAACAAGAACTGGTATATAGTAAGTGCTCGGTAAGTAGTGTGGCCCAAGGCTCTTTTTGTGAGATCGGGCTCAAGTGTAGTGACTTGCTCCAGGTCCCACACGTAGCAGGTGGAAGCGCTGGGATTCAATTTCAGGATCGCCCACTACACGTTCTCTGGGCTAGGATGGGCCCATGGGTGCACCAGTTCCAGGTCCACCCAAGTATTCCTTTTTTAAAAAAATAACTTTTTGTTAATAACTGGGCCCTGGCTGGATAGCTCAGTTGGTCAGAGTGTCATCTTGAAGCACAGAGGTTGCCAGTTCGATCCCTGGTCAGGGTACATATAGAAACAGATCGATGTTCCTGTCCACCCCCCCTCAAATCAATAAAAAAAAAAAATAAATGTTCATAGTGGGTAACACATAAATACATAGAAAATTTCAGATATTCACTTAACATTTTGACAGTATTTCCTTTTAGTTAATATGCATCTGCCTGACCGGGTGGTGGCACAGTGGATAGAGCGTCAAACTGGGATGTGGAGGATCCAGGTTCGAGACCTCGAGGTCGCCAGCTTGAGTTGGGCTCATCTGGTTTGAGCAAAGCTCACCAGCTTGGACCCAAGGTCGCTGGCTTGAACAAGGGGTTACTCGGTCTGCTGAAGGCCCACGGTTAAGGCACATATGAGAAAGCAATCAATGAACAACTAAGGTGTCACAATGAAAAACTGATGATTGATGCTTCTCATCTCTCTGCGTTCCTGTCTGTCTGTCCCTATCTATCCCTCTCTCTGACTCTCTCTTTGTGTTAAAAAAAAAAAAAGAGAATATGCATCCATCTTATGAAGTTTTGCATCTTGATTTCTTACTTTTAGTAGGAGCATCCTATTGTTCATAAAAGGTTTTTTTTGGTTTTTTTACAGGGACAGAGAGACAGTCTGCCTTCAGCAGACTGAGTAACTCGAGCCAGTGACCTTGGGTCCATGCTAGTGAGCTTTTTGCTCAAGCCAGATGAGCCCACGCTCAAGCTGCCAACCCCGGGGTCTCGAATCTGGGTCCTTGCGCATCCCAGTCTGACGCTCTATCCACTGCACCACCACCTGGTCAGGCCGTAAAAGGTTTTTCCAAATATATATATGTATTTTACAGAGACAGAGAGAGGGACAGAGAGACAGAAAGGGAGAGAGATGAGAAGCATCAATTCTTTGTTGTGGCTCCTTAGTTCTTCATTGATTGATTTTCCACATGTGCCTTGATCAAGGGGCTACAGCAAAGTGAGTGACCCCTTGCTCAAACCAGCCATCTTCGGTTCAAATCAGCAACCATGGGGTCATATCCTTGATTCCATGCTTAAGCTGATGAGCTTGTGCTAAAGCCGGAAAAGCCTGCACTCAAGCTAGTGACCTCGGGGTTTCGAACCTGGGTCCTCCATGTCCCAGTCCAATGCTCTATCCACTGTGCCACCACCTGGTCAGGCTCCAAATATATTTTTGTGGCTGCACAAATTGTAGACACCATAGTGATACAGCATGTGGCAAAAGTAGGTTTATAGTAGCTCATGGAAAATAATAATAATGCAAGAATAAACTTTACAACTGTTAACCTACTTTTGCCCTACCCTCTATACACACGACACCCACTGGTGCACTTGCAACTATGTTGCTTTTTCTCTGTTAGAGACTCAGCCCAAGCACTCCAGCTCTGACAACAGCAGCAGGAGAACCGCTGGCATTGTGGCTGCCAGTCCTCCAGCACAGCCCTGTGCTACTCCCTGTGTTCTGAGCTAACCATGTTCTGTGCCAACTTTCCAAGGAGCCTGTAAGCCAACAGGGGCAGAACTGTCATTCACACCTGTTACCCAACGCTATAGCTAGCCCATCATAAGTACACAAATCTCTAGTGAATTAAGGAATAAAAAGAGCGGTATCAAAATCAAAGAGCAAAAAACCCAAACAACAAAAGTTGAAAGTCTGAAAGGTAATAAAGAAAAGGCAACTTGAGATTAATCACGAGAAGAAAACAAAACCATCAAAACCTATGCCAAGTGTGTTGTGACTGCAAAGGACAGGAAGGAGTAGTTGTCAATAACACATGAGAAGAAGCCTGAGGCCAGGGCTTCAGAAGGAAGGTCAGTCATGTCCACAGACTGGTGATGGGCTCTCTTGGACTTGTCACGGGGACAGACGAAGATAAGCAATTAATCAATGGAGAGAAGACAGGGAGAAACAGCAAACTAGGAAGCCGTGTTTGGCTCAGCAGGGACTGCACGGACATAACTTGGAACCACATGCAGAGTTGTCTTTAGAAGGGGTCAGGTGTTTTCCTGTGCTCACTCTGAATATAGCTCTTCCATTCATTTATCTAACAAATAGACATTCAGGACCAGCTAAGTTCTAAATATTGTCAGAAAAGCAGAAAGAGAAAAATTAGAAAGAGAACTAGAACTAGTTCCTGAGAGGAATTAATCATGACATCAGAGGTAAGCAAGAAAAAGGTAAGAGTGTGTAAAATAAATGAAAGGCAGGCTTAATCCACTCAGTTCTCTTATTCTGCTCTTTCCTCAGACTCCCAGTACCAATACTGGGGAATCCTCCATGAACAAGCTTTCTTAACACATGGCTTCCTCAGCCCCAAGGGCCTGGATCTGCATGAAGCCAGCCTCTGGTCCCTGGGCAAGAAGCGTGTTTCCCTTGGAGAAGATGAACAGTGCTCCCAGGTCTCTCCACCTTTCAGATGCCATACTAAGACTGAAGGCTGGCAGTCCCCTCCCCCACACCCTTGGTTGCCATCTTGCTGCCAGCTTTTGACACAGAGGCCCCTTGGCCAGGATAACTGACAATAAATGCATTGTTGTACAACCCATTTATTTACTGGTTTTTGTCACACACATATTGTAAAGGGAAACTGCACTTAGCACACCAAAGGGCACCTGAAGGTCAAACTACAAATGCTTCAGTGCCAGACTCACAGCTTCGTGAAGTGCCTGAATGTATCTGGGACCATCATTTCAACTCTCAAATTCTAGGCCCTGGTAGTCAGTCACCTTCTTGGGATCCAGTAGCCATACCAGAATTTTCAAGTTGGGAAAATGGAATACATCCAAGGAGATTAAGAAGTCACAGTAGGGCCCTGGCTGGTTTGCTCAGTGGTAGAGCATTGACCCACTGTGTGTTGAAGTCCTGAGGTTGATTCCCAGCCAGGGCACACACAGGAGAAGCGCCCATCTGCTTCTGTACCCTTCCCCCTCTCTTTTCTCTCTCTGTCTCTCTCTTCCCTTCCTGCAGCCAAGGCTCCATGGGAGCAAAATTGGCCGGGGCACTGAGGATGACTCCATGGCTTCCGCCACAGGCGCTAGAATGGCTCCGATTGCAGTGGAGCAATGCCCCAGATGGGCAGAGCATCGCCCCCTGGTGGGCATGCTGAGTGGATCCCGGTTGGGCGCATGTGGGAGTCTGTCTGTCTGCTGCCCCCCCCCCCACTTCTCACTTCGGAAAAATACAAAAAAAAAGAAAGAAGTCACAGTAGGACCATGAAAACTTGGCAAAAAAACTTACCGACTTCAGATGGTGGGC
Source organism: Saccopteryx leptura (assembly GCF_036850995.1). Classification (NCBI taxonomy): domain Eukaryota; kingdom Metazoa; phylum Chordata; class Mammalia; order Chiroptera; family Emballonuridae; genus Saccopteryx; species Saccopteryx leptura. Next base: position 128,293,847 of record NC_089508.1, read on the forward strand.
TCACTATCACACTCAACAGACCACACACAACCTGTATCCTCAGCAGACCTCCAGTAGTTTCCCTCTGCTCCCTGAGATGATGTCCTATTCATCTACCTGAAAACATTCTGAGTGGTCAGTTCAATGACCAAGGTCATAGAAGCTATTCTTTGTAACTGCCCCCTACCCAAGGAAGAGATTAAAATCTGCTTATGCTAAATCTCTCATCAATGTTGGATTAGGTTAACTAGAACCAACAAATCCCTCAACAATTCATTACTAACCTTGAAAGAACACTTAGAAGCCAGAATTGAAAAGAAATGATATTCTTATAGCCTCATAAATCTACTGGTCTCAACATCAATGTACATATACCAAAGGGAGTTCTAGTTATAGATTTCTAATAAATCTAAATCCAAGCTTGTCTCTCTCTTCATTCACTATGAGGAAACAGTGATGACCCACAAGGCCACTACAGCAGGAAGAAACTGATCTGTTTCCTCGGAATGGAATAAAACATTACGTAAATGCCAAGTCGGCCAGTCTCTGGCTGACTGTCCTACTCATTGCACAAGGCTACTCAACAGATAAACAGATGTAATTCTATCACAACTCTGAGCCACATTTCATGATAAAATTCCCAGGCCATCGACATTTGCCACACAATCCAGATCCAAAAAACATTCTCTTGAAAGAGAGTAACATTTTTCTGCCCATGATCTATCTCATTTACAAGCAGACAATCTAGGAAAAGGGAACTGACCAAACAGTGAAAGCAGAAGCAGCATCAACCAGGGTACTGAGAGTGAATGCACTTTTTCATACAAGTAAATTGTTAAAGGTCAAATAAATTACTTGTTTTGAAATCAACTGCAGTCTTTCAAGAGAGCTTCTGCCATTGTTAATAGTGGGAAAAGATATAGGGACTGGCCAGTTGGCCCAGTGGTAGAACGTCGGCCGGGCATGTGGATGTTCTGGGTTCAATCCTCAGTCAGGGGACACAGGAAAAGCAACCATCTGCTTCTCCCCCATTCACCTCTCCCTTCTCTCTGTCTATCTCTCTCTCTCTCTCTCTCCCTCTCCCCACTTCCCGTAGCCATGGCTCAACTGGTTCCACCGCATTGGCCTCTGGTGCTGAGGATGGCTCCATGGAGCCCTTGCCTCAGGCACGAAAAAATAGTTCAGTAGCGAGCATGGCCCCAGATTGGCAGAACGTGGGCCCCAGAAGGATTCCAGTCAGGGTGTATGTGGGAGTCTATCTCTCCTCCTCTCAACTTGGAAAAGGAAAAAAAAAGAAAAAAACTGATAGTCTTACCATAACATCCAGCAATCACACTCTTAGGTATTTACGCAACTTATCTGAAAACTTATATCCATATGAACCTGCACACAAATGTTTATGGCAGCTTTATTCATAATCACCAAAAACTGGAAGTGACCAAGATATCCTTCAATAGGTAACTGGATAAACAGACATTTTTACAGTGAAATATTATTCATCAATGAAAGAAAATGAGTTATCAATCTACAACAAGAGATGGAAGAGTCTTAAGTGCACATTGTTAAGTGAAAGGCAATCTGAAAGCCTACATACAGTGTAATTTTAATTATGTAATACTCTGGCGGGGGTGTTGGGTGAAAAAGATAAAGAAATTAGTAAGTACGAATTAAGTACAAATTGGGAATTACAAAACAATCATGGGGATGTGGGATGTAAAGTGGGGCATAAGGAATAGTCAGTAGCCCTGGCCGGTTGGCTCAGCGGTAGAGCGTCGGCCTAGCGTGCGGAGGACCCGGGTTCGATTCCCGGCCAGGGCACATAGGAGAAGCGCCCATTTGCTTCTCCACCCCTCCGCCGCGCTTTCCTCTCTGTCTCTCTCTTCCCCTCCCGCAGCCAAGGCTCCATTGGAGCAAAGATGGCCCGGGCGCTGGGCATGGCTCTGTGGCCTCTGCCTCAGGCGCTAGAGTGGCTCTGGTCGCAATATGGCGACGCCCAGGATGGGCAGAGCATCGCCCCCTGGGGGGCAGAGCACCGCCCCTGGTGGGTGTGCCGGGTGGATCCCGGTCGGGCGCATGCGGGAGTCTGTCTGACTGTCTCTCCCTGTTTCCAGCTTCAGAAAAATAAAAAAAAAAAAAAAAAAAAAAAAAAAAATACTGTAATAACTACACATGGTATCAGGTGAGTATCGAAATTGACCACTGTTTAGTATACAATTGTCTAATCACTAATCACTATGCTGCACACCTGAAACTAAAATAATTTTGACTGTAAATTGTAATTAAAAAATAAAAATTTGGACCTGTGGTGGCACAGTGGATAAAGCGTCGACCTGGAAATGCTGAGGTTGCCGGTTCAAAACCCTGGGCTCGCCTGGTCAAGGCACATATGGGAGTTAATGCTTCCAGCTCCTCCCCCCTTCTCTCTCTCCTCTCTCTCTCTCCTCTCTAAAATGAATAAATAAAATAAAAATTAAAAAAAATTTAGAAAAATAAATAAATAAATAAAAATTTGCCTGACCAGACAGCACAGTGGATAAAGCATCCTACTGAAACTCGGAGGACCCAGGTTAGAAATCTCGAGGTTTCCAGCTTGAGCACAAAGGTCGCTGACTTAAACAAGGGGCCACTCACTCTGCTGCAGCCCTACTCCCCAACCCACCCCTCACCCCAGTCAAGGCACATATGAGAAAACAATCAATGAACAACTAAGGAGACTAAGTAGCCACACAAAGAACTGATGCTTCTCATCTCTCTTCCTGTCTGTCCCTATCTGTCTGTCTGACTCTCTCTGTCTCTGTCAAAATAAATAATTTTTTGGTCCTAGCTAGTTGGCTCAGTGGTAGAGCATCAGCCTGGTGTGTGGATGTTCCAGGCTCAATTCCTGTTCAGGGCACACAGAAGAATCAGCTTTATTCATAATCACCAAAAACTGGAAGTGACCAAGATATGCTTTAGTAGGTAACTGGATTTCTCCCCCCCTTCCCCTCCCCCCTTCTCTCTTTCTCTCTCTCTCTCTCTCTCTCTCTCTCTCTCCCACACACACACACACACACAGCCATGGCTTGAGTGGTTGGAGTGCATCAGCCCTAGGTGCTGAGGATGGCACTCAGGCTTCCTCCTCAGGCACCAAAAATAGCTCAGTTATGAGCACAGCCCCAGATGGGCAGAGCATTGGCCCCAGATGTGGTTGCCAAGTGGATCCTGGTCAGGGCACATGCAGGAGTCTCTGTATCTCCTCTACCCTCATTTGGAAAAAGAAAAATAATAAAAATAAAGTAAATAAAATTTTTTTCCCTGGCCAGAGAGAACTCAGTTGGTTAGAGATTTGTCCTGAAGCACAGAAGTTGCTAGTTTGATCACTGGTCAGGGAACATACAAAAATATATCTATGTTCCTGTCCCCGTATCTCTCTCTCTCTCTCTAAAATCATAAAATAAACACTAAAAAATAAATAGGCCAGCAGTTACTGAGAAATCACAAAACAAAGCTAAAATCCCTCTTCAGATCCACAATCAACTGCCCTGAACACATCCTTCAAAAAGTCCAGAGAAAAAAGAGCAACGGATTACTACAAAAAACATGCAGCTGTCCTTCTGGCAACATTGTCTGTGTTTCTGCATATTCTCCATTCTTTTCCTGATGGAGAGTTTACAATGCAGGTTTGGCCAGAATGCAAGCTAAATGAAAACAAATACTTCTCCAAGCTGGGTGCCCCACTTTATCAATGCATGGGCTGCTGCTTCTCCAGAGCGTATCTCACTCCAGCAAGGTCCAAGAAGACAATGTTGGTCCCAAAGAACATCACCTCAGAAGCCACATGCTGTGTGGCCAAAGCATTTACCAAGGCCACAGTAATGGGAAATGTCAAAATAGAGAACCACACAGAATGCCACTGCAGTACCTGTTATTATCACAAATCTTAAATATTTTCAAAGTGCTGTGTTGATGACTGATTTCCTGGAATAGAAAATTAATTTTCTCAGTGTTTATGGCTTTGTGAGATAAAACTCTCCTTTTCCTTACCATACCACTTTTGACATGCTTCAAGTCTATACCACAGCTTTATTGCTTTCCTCTATCCTAATCGTCAGTTCTTTTCATTTGGAATGAAATGCAGCATTTGGCATGACTATAAAAAAGCTGGTTTTTCTGGAAATAAAGTCTTTAAAATAAATAAATAATAAATAAATAGGCCTTGGCTGGTTTGCTCAGTGAACAGAGCATTGGCCTGGCATATGGACATCCTGGGTTCGATTCCCGGTCAGGGCACACAGGAGAAGCGACCACATGCTTCTTTCTACCTCCTCTTCCCCTCTAGCAGCCATTGGCTAGATTGATTCAAATGTCAGCCCTAGACAGGGGTTGCCAGGTGGATCCCAGTTGGAGCGCATGTAGTAATCTTATCTCCCTTAAAAAATAAATAAAAATTAGCCCTGGCCGGTTGGCTCAGCGGTAGAGCGTCGGCCTGGCGTGCGGGGGACCCGGGACCCGGGTTCAATTCCCGGCCAGGGCACATAGGAGAAGCGCCCATTTGCTTCTCCACCCCCACCCCCTCCTTCCTCTCTGTCTCTCTCTTCCCCTCCCGCAGCCGAGGCTCCATTGGAGCAAAGATGGCCCGGGCGCTGGGGATGGCTCCTTGGCCTCTGCCCCCGGCGCTAGAGTGGCTCTGGTCTCAGCAGAGCGACGCCCCGGAGGGGCAGAGTATCGCCCCCTGGTGGGCAGAGCATCACCCCGTGGTGGGCGTTCCGGGTGGATCCTGGTCGGGCGCATGCGGGAGTCTGTCTGACTGTCTCTCCCCGTTTCCAGCTTCAGAAAAGTACAAATAAAATAAAATAAATAAATAAATAAAAATTAAAATAATAAAAAATTATAAAATCACTGAGTAGGTTGGAGGATCTCAGGTAGAATACAGAATGCGACCAAATCTATTACAAATGTATAAAACAAGTCAGTGAAGGAGGTGGGGCAAGGATTAGTAATTCTGATACTGCTATACATGTATACTGGATTTGAATAATTTAAGTCAGTGGGTGGTAGGTGACAGGGATAGGTATCTCACTGTTGAAATTACAGGTAAGAAAAGGAGATTACAGACTGACTAGGTGGTGGCACAGTGGATAGAGTGTCTGACTGGGATGCAGAGGACCCAGGGTCAAAACCCAGAGGTCACCAGCTTGAACGTGGGCTCATCAGGCTTGAGCACAGGCTCACTAGCTTGAGCGTGGGGTCTCCGGCTGGAGCATGGGATCATAGACATGACCCCATGGTCGCTGGCTTGAGCCCAAAGGTCGCTGGCTTAAAGCCCAACTTGGTTTGAGCCCAAGGTTACTGTCTTGAGCAAGGGGTTATTCGCTCTACCATAGAGCCCTGGTCAAGGCACATGTGACAAAGCGGTCAATGATCAACAATGGTGATGCAACGAAGAATTGATGCTTCTCATCTCTCTCCCTTCTTGTCTGTCTGTTCCTATCTGTCCCTTTCTCTGTCTCTGTCACACACACACACAAGAGGCTACAATAATCCACATAGTAATGGGTTAAAATTGCAGATATCAATATAAACCCTTCGTTAGCTTTCTTTATACAGTACAGAAATTAATATAGAAATATATACAGCTATGTGTGTGTGTGTGTGTGTGTATGTATATGTATGTATATATATACATATATATATGTTTACATATACATACACACATACACACACACACACACACACACTGGTTAGGTATGCACAAATATTTCCCTGCACCATCAGCTTAAAGGGCAACACCCATGAGCAGTGAGCACAGCCAGCACCCAGACCATGGTCAATACCATTCTCCAATAAAAGGATACAGGCTCCTTAGCGACATGGCTGATCAGGGCTAGGCAGAAAACAGGAGATGCACCTGGAGCCTCCTGCAGTGCCAGAAAGTGGAGAACTGCCAGGAGAGCACCAGCATCCATGTACTCCAGAGTGCAAGCTAGGGGGCACTGCAAAGGCCCAGGAGCCGACTGAAAGAGCTCCCAGGGCCCAAGGCTGAGCGATGAGCACCAAAACAGACAGTGATGAATTCAGTCCATACTGATAAAAATAAATGCTCGGGCAAGTAAATACATAGGGGAAAAATCTCTGGGGCAGAACTCCAGATAACTGAGGTAGGCACTCTGCATCACTGCCCATGCCTGAGGTGTGGACTGCACGGCAATTTCCTCACAAAGATTACAGTTTGGAAAGGAGGTAAAAGAGGTCACAGAACAAATGTGACACATACTACCTCAGCCCAGCAACCAAGGTCAACATTAAAACAAAACTTTATCTCTGTAGTCTTCCTCCCCAAAACACATAAACCCAGTCCAACCATAAGAAACACATCAAATACCGAGGGATATTCTACAAAATACAGTGGTGCCTTGACACAAGTTTAATTAGTTTCATGGCTGAGCTCATGACTCAATCTGCTCGTGTGTCAAATAGAATTTCCCCATTTAAATTAATGGGAATGCAATTAATCTGCTCCAGCCTCCAAAAACCACACGATTTTTTTGTTTTATATGCTTTTGAATAAGAAAATATACTTTATAAATAATACATCTACATATACATAATATATACATAATAAGAGAGAATGTAAAGAAATAAACTGGTTTATGAAGTGTATTTACCTTCAAGGTCAGGCAAAGATGCTGGCAGAGGGGGAGGGGACTGGCAGAGGAGGGTTTCATTTTGTGTGCTATCGCTTACTCTCTACACACTTAACACTACATTTAATTGCAAAACTTAACTTCACACTATGTATGATATGTAACTTGATCACTAAACTTAATTGCTATTTTTTTTTACTTTGCTTAATCATCATCATTTTCTTCACTGACTTGGCTTGTTTGCCACACTTTCCTCACTTTCACTTACAGGCCATTTCAACAAAAATCTTTCCACGGAAGTTTGTTTCTTCCTCCCTTTTAGAACATTCAGTAGCCCATCTAGTGGAGGGTGGCGGAAGCTTGTGATTCAAATATCTACTAGTGACTTACAGCAAAAAATTTCAGGAGTGACTGCTTGTCTCTCAAATTGCTCGTGATTTAAAGTGCTCGTGTATCAAGGTACCACTGTATATCTGACCAGTGCTTATCAAAACTACCCAGGTCATCAAAGACTATGGAAGTCTGAGAAGCCATCAGAGCCAAGGAGACATGACTAATGAATGTAACGTGGCATGTCGGATGCGGTGCTGTATGTAACAAGGACACGAGGGGAAACTAAGGCAATCTGAGTAATAGAGAGACTATAGTTAATAATAATGTACCAACACTGGTTCATTAATTGTAACCAATGTATCATCAATAGAAGATGTTAATGACAGGAAGAGGATGTGAAAAAATAAAATATAAATGGTTAATAAAGATTACTTTCAAGTGTATGACATTATTAACTGCTTGAGCATTTAAACTTTAAACTAATAAGTCAGTATTTTTGGTAAAGAAAAAAGGTCTCTTTTTTTTTTCTTAAAGAGAGAAGAAAGCCAAACAACAAAGGTTAAAGTCTAGACTCTAAGGAAAGATTCATTTTCTATCCAAGCATTCTACAGGTTTTCAAAGGATACAGAAGTAACAATTCAATTTCAGTCTAAGGTTTCCAATCATGATCAATTCTGATAGTTACTTAAGAAGCACTACCTACAGAAAAGAACCTTGAAATATATTTTTAAAATTTTCAAATCTTTATTGTTTATTCACAGAATCAGCTAATTTCAAAACTTAAAAATGACCTCTGCCACCAGTGCCACACAGATCCCTGTGCCTCTGATGTAACAGATTCCTGTTACATCGGTGTGTAACAGAGCCAATCAGAGTCCAGTGAACCAACTGTGGCTCTCTAATGAGCAAACAGCATTCAACAACTTTCTAGTCCTAAACCAAACAGCATCAGCATACACCACTGTGTGCTCTGGACGCTCCAGTAGGGACACTGAGCACAGCACACCCAACATACCTGTCAGTCTGTCAGACACTAAGGTCACAGAGCTGTCCAGGAAAGTCCTCCTCGCTCCTCTAATGGAGGATGGGGCCACATCACAAGGAGAGATATGACTCAAGCCTCTCCTGGAGCAACCCAAGTATAGCTGCACCTCAGACATCACTACAGCCCATCAGCCACAAGACTGAAAACAGTACCCTTTCTAGTCATGTGAACTCCAGGCAGATCTCCAGAAGACAAGGAAGTAGTTAGAGAGGGCAGAGGGCTGGTGGGAGTCTCTATCAGCTCCCTTCTTTCCTACTACATCTTGAGGAGGACACAGCCCTTTAATAAGAGAACCCTTTAATGCAATATTTCTGTGAAGTCCTGCCAGCATCTTTTTTCATTCAGGTAACAAAGGACTGTTCAAAGAATAGCAGTGGATAAGAACTTACAGCCCTCAAACATCAGGTGAATAAGAAGTATCAACTTGCTCCGACTTACACGAGTTATGCCGACGACGGAAGTTTTTGGACTGGCTCAAGGGCTCCGTGTACCTGTCCACATAGCTCCGGGAACACTGCTGCTGGGGGGACGCGGCGGCATCTTGGCTCTTCATGTCCAACCTCTTAGGGATGTTCTGAGGGGTACTGCTGGATGAGGTGGGCTTCTTGACCAACCTGCCGGTGCCATTCTGATCAACACCCACTTGGTAGCCAACACCAGAGGGGCCTAATTCTGTTTGATGAAGGAATCCAAAATGTTGGTTTTCTCCAGGACCTGGTATCTCCAGAATTTTTAATTCCGTAATGTCACCTGCCCTGAAATGCACAAAAGAATCCAATTCTCAAAACTACAGCAGTAGTTGGTAGCAGTGACAAAACTGGAATCACAGCAGCCAGCTGCACCTTTGCAGGGCTGCTTTACACTGAGCTTTCAGAGACAAAAACTAGGCGAGGTGGCAGCACACTGGAGGACAAGGTTCAGCCACCAACATCCACCTGAGTCTGACTGATGGTGCGGCAGAGTGTTGTTGACCCAGAACACGGAGGTCACTGGTTTGAACCCAAGGTCACTGGCTTGAGCACAGGATTGTCAACACAATCCCAGGTTCACCGGCTTGAGCCCAAAGGTTGCTGGCTTGAAGCCAAAGGTTGCCAGCTTGAGCAAGGGGTCACTGGCTCAGCTTCAGTGGTTGTTGATCCAATCCTAGGTCAAGGCATATATGAGAAACAATCAATGCACAACTAAAGTGAAGCAATGATTTAATGCTTCTCATCTCTCTTTTCCCCCCTCCTTTCCTGTTTTGCTCGCTCACTCTCAAACAAAAAAATCACATGACATAGCACTAGCCTTAAAGAACCTTACTGTTAATCACAAAACTATCATTAACATCTAGATTTCCAGATGCTTAATAGCTTTTTTCTTTTCCTCCTATTGATTTGAGAGAGAAGGGAGAGAGAAGGAGAGACAGAGAGAACCCATTACTCAACTTACTTGTACACCTACTGATTGCTTCTCATATGTGTTCTGACCAGGGCTCAAACTGGCCACCTACAGGTGGAGCCAGCGATCCCAGAATCAAGCAGGAGACATTGGCACTCTGCATTGACACTCTCTACTGTGCCACTGGCCAGGGCCTTCAGAACTTTTTCATTCATTCCCTCCCTTGCTCACTCAGCAGGCATATACAGAGCACTCACTATGAGGTAAGCCCTGCACTGGGAAGGGAGCACACAGAGATGAAAAACAGTATGAACAGTATGTGCCCACAAAGAACTCACATCTGGTCAGCAGAGACAACAAGCAGACAATCAAAAACGTTAATCTTAGGACAGAGGTGTGCATAGGAAAATACAGATGTTAAGTTGGCACAGATGATGAAATATGCACACTAAGTAGGTGTGTGTGGGGGGGGGGGGGAATAAGAGCAGGCCATGCAGGAGTGGCATCCCAGGCCAAGGCTCAGAGCCTAAGATGTGGCCCATCAGATAAACTGCAAACATAGATGTCATGACTATAGGGAAGGAAGCTGTGAGGGCCTCTGGGAGGGAAGATCTGTGGAGGTAACTGGGGGCCAGTCATAATCACACTGGGTTTTCTGGTGGTTACAGGTGGGAAAACTAGAGGTAGGAGCACCTGTCCAGAGACCAGGTAAGAAATAAGAAGGGACAAACAGACAGGTGATGATGAAGGGGGAGACACTTGGCATCCACAGGGTTTGGTAACTAACTGAGCAGGAGGGGCAAAGAGAAAGAATTTACTATGATTCTTAAGTTTCTAACTTGGGTGAAAGGTGTCATTAAGTCACCTATTACAGGAAGATTTTTTTCTTTTTGTATTTTTCCGAAGCTGGAAACGGGGAGAGACAGTCAGACAGACTCCTGCATGCGCCGACCGGGATCCACCCAGCACGCCCACCAGGGGGCGATGCTCTGCCCCTCCGGGGCGTCGCTCTGTCATGACCAGAGCCACTCTAGCGCCTGGGGCAGAGGCCAAGGAGCCATCCCCAGCGCCCGGGCCATCCTTGCTCCAATGGAGCCTTGCTGCGGGAAGGGAAGAGAGAGACAGAGAGGAAGGAGAGGGGGAGGGGTGGAGAAGCAGATGGGCACTTATCCTGTGTGCCCTGGCCGGGAATCGAACCTGGGACTTCTGCACGCCAGGCCGACGCTCTACCACTGAGCCAACAGACCAGGGCCTACAGGAAGATTTTTGAAAAAGATACCTGCAAGTAACATGAGTTCAGCTTTGAAAATCTTAAATTGAAGATTTAAGGTTCTCCACCTCGAAATGAGCAGTAGACAATAAAAATGAAGTTTCTGGAGCTCAGAAAATGGCGTCCAGGAAAGATATGGTACATGCAAGCACAGAAATCGTCCGTAATAACAATGGCCAGCTCATAAATATCCTCACGGGCATAACTGACAGGACACATGCAAATCATTAAGTCTAGTACTTAGTTATTAATAATTCAATAAATGTTTATTATAACTACTAAAAAAAATTTGGGGTCTCATTAACGTATACGAAAGTACCTGAGACTGTCTAGAGAATACAGAATGAGAAAAGAATCAAAGATAAGAAATTTGAGTAAATCGATCTTTAAAAAGAAGCAATGGAACCTGAAGAAAAAGAAAAATAGAGGAAAACATGAAAAGAAAATCCAAAGTGGTGACAGAGAAACTGAAAGAAGAGAACAACTGCCCTGGCCAAGTAGCTCAGTTGGTTACAGTATCATCTCGATATCCCAAAGTTGCTGGTTGGATCCCTATTCAGGGTACATAAATAAATCAACCAATGACTGCATAAATAAGTGGAACAACAAATCAATCTGTTTCTCTCTTTCTCTCAAATCAAAAAAATAAAAGGGAATACTTCAAAAGTTAAGGAGCATTTGAATATATTATAATCGAGACACTGTCACTGAACTTGGCAATTCGGTCCTCTGAAACCCTGGCAAGAGCTAGTTCAGCAAGATAGGAAAGTAAGAAAAAAGATTAGGTAGGGTAAGGATGAAGGCCACAAAGGGAATGAAGGCAGACTATTTTGCTCTGAAAAGAGCTGTGGGTGTAAAGAGAAAGAAATGATAATTTTGCAAATTCAAGTTGTATGTGGGATTGGGGAATGTCTGTACTGTATACAGGGGAGGCTAGGAATGTTAGAATGCTAAGTGCAAAGAGACAGTATAAAAGCTGTAACTAAAGACAAAAAAAGATGGACAGGTCTCAAAGGAGACAGAAAAGAAGAGCACATAAAGCATGCATGCTAACGTGAGCCCTGGACACAAAAGGACATTCCTTCCACTGAGACTTCAGAGAAATAAAAATGGATACACCTAAAGAAAAGGTTACATGGAGCGATTGTTCAGAAAGTTAAGAAAGCTCTTGCCCAATAGTCCTCCTTTTTTTTTTTTTTTAAATTTTATCTTTGGTATTTTTCTGAAGCTGGAAACGGGGACAGACAGACAGACTCCCGCATGCGCCCGACCGGGATCCACCTGGCATGCCCACCAGGGGCGACGCTCTGCCCACCAGGGGGTGATGCTCTGCCCCTCCGGGGCATCGCTCTGTTGCGACCAGAGCCACTCTAGCGCCTGGGGCAGAGGCCAAGGAGCCATCCCCAGCGCCCGGGCCATCTTTGCTCCAATGGAGCCTCGGCTGCAGGAGGGGAAGAGAGAGACAGAGAGGAAGGAGAGGGGGAGGGGTGGAGAAGCAGATGGGCGCTTCTCCTGTATGCCCTGGCTGGGAATCGAACCCAGGACCCCTGCACGCCAGGCCGATGCTCTACCACTGAGCCAACCGGCCAGGGCCCCTCCTTTTTTTTTTTTAACATAAGTTTTCCAAACTGGTGAAAAGAGGTATGAAAAGATAACTGAACCTCAGATATGCTGGCAAACACTAAGAAAAGAACATTCCTGCCTGACCTGTGGTGGCACAATGGGTAAAGCCGTTGACCTGGAACACTGAGGTCGCCAGTTTGAAACCCCAGGCTTGCCCCAGTCAAGGCACATAGGACAAGCAACTATTACAAGTTGATGCTTCTTGCTCTGTCCACACACCTTTGTCTCTCTCAAAAAAAAGGAAATAGGCCTGACCTGTGGTGGCGCAGTGGATAAAGTGTCAACCTGGAAATGCTGAGGTCGCCGGTTCGAAACCCTGGGCTTGCTTAGTCAAGGCACATATGGGAGTTGATGCTTCCTGCTCCCCCCCCCCTCCTCCTTCTCTCTCTCCTTTCTAAAATGAATTAAAAAAAAAAATGAAACAGAAAAAGACATTCCTGTAACAAGAACTTGAGCTCCTGGAGATAAATTATACTATACACCTACACAGATGGCTACATGTTGCAGGGGAAAATCAACAACAGCCTTCCATTAAGAAAGCACAGTGACACAAAACTGAGAAAGAAAAATCTGAAACTAGAAAACAGCTTATTCTGATTTTGACCCATTCAAAGAATATATTACAGTGTGTCCGTAAAGTCATGGTGCACTTTTGACCGGTCACAGGAAAGCAACAAAAGATGATAGAAATGTGAAATCTGCACCAAATAAAAGGAAAACCCTCCCAGTTTCTGTAGGATGATGTGGCAGCATGTGTGCATGCGCAGATGATGACGTAACATCGTGTATACAGCGGAGCAGCCCACGGCCATGCCAGTGGAGATGTGAATGGTACAGAGGAAAGTTCAGTGTGTTCTGTGGCTCGCTAAATTCGAATCCATGACCAAAGTGCAACGTGAATATCGGCGCGTTTATAACGAAGCGCAATCATATAGGAATAACATTACTCGGTGGGATAAGCAGTTGAAGGAAACCGGCAGTTTGGTGGAGAAACCCCCTTCTGGTAGGCCATCAGTCAGTGACCAGTCTGTAGAGGCTATACGGGATAGCTACCTAAGGAGCCCTAAAAAATCTGTGCATGAGCCCACATCAAACTACTGAATAGGTATGAAACTGGGAGAGTTTTCCTTTTATTTGGTGCAGATTTCACATTTTATCGTCTTTTGTTGCTTTCCTGTGACTGGTCAAAAGTGCACTATGACTTTACAGACACACTGTATATTGCATGCTTGATGGAGATAAGAAAACGTTTCAGGAACCCTGAACCATAAGCTGACAGCAAGTTTCAACAGTACTGAACAGCAGTGGGACTGTAAGACCTGAGACTGCAGAGCCCCCTCTGACGAGACATTGCTCAGGCAGCCCCACACAAGACAACACTGGCGAGCTGGCGTTGGCTCAGCCCCACACCACAGTCAGACCCAGAAGGGTCTGTCACGGCTCACCTGAAGGTGACTTCTGGCACAAGGCACTTCACTCCATTGTGGAAAGGCCGAGTGAGAGAAATGGTCTGGCTGACCTGATCCACTGCAGACACTCTTCCCTGATAGACACCCAGGCTGTCCCCGCAGTTGATGGACACAATACTGCCTAGCCAGTCTGCTGCCATGTTTCAGATGTGGGACCACTGTGGAGAGAAGAAACCAGGCAGTGTACCTTGAAAAGCAGGCAAAACTTTTACTAAATTCAGTAAAGAATTATGTCAGGCTCTGTATCAGGTGCTGCTTAATAATGCACATTCTGTCACATCCTTAACTGATGTAATGAAATACAAAAAACAAAAACTTTTTTCAGAAGAAGTTTGCATATTAATGAAAAAGCATCATCATTTAATATATATGAAGACCCTACAATCACCTTAAAGCACATGTACTGGATAAAGAAACGTATTTACACAGACATCAGACCACACAAACCATAACCTGTTTGTAAACTATTACATTTTAGTATATCTGCCATCGGATGCTTTCAAAGAGAATATATTATGAAGAAATAATATATAAAAACTAACACTGGTAATATCAAAGTAGCTCATATCAGAGTGACCTCCTGTGATGATAAATTCTGAACAAAAACGTTTCTTAAAAAGATAGCAGAAAACATTACAGAACACTATACCTAACAAAACAGAGTATACTTTTTTTTTTAAGTGAGAGGAGGGGAGACAGACAGAAAGACTCCTGCATGTGCCCCAACCAAGATACACCTGGCAACCGCTATTGTCTGAGGCCAATTCAGACCAACTGAGCCACTGGCTACAGGAGGGGAAGAGGAAGAGGGGAGAGAAGCAGATGGTCGCTTCTCTCCTGTGCTCTGACTAGAAATCAAATCCAGAATGTCCATACACTGAGCACACAACTCTACCACTGAGCCATCCAGCCAGGGCCTATACATTTTTTTTTAAATTTATTATTATTTTTTTTTTTTTCTGAAGCTGGAAATGGGGAGGCAGTCAGACAGACTCCCCCATGCGCCCGACCGGGATCCACTCAGCACGCCCACCAGGGGGCGATGCTCTGCCCATCTGGGGCATCGCTCTGTCGGGACCAGAGCCACTCTAGCGCCTGGGGCAGAGGACAAGGAGCCATCCCCAGCGCCCAGGCCATCTTTTGCTCCAATGGAGCCTCGGCTGCGGGAGGGGAAGAGAGAGACAGAGAGGAAGGAGAGGGGGAGGGGTGGAGAAGCAGATGGGCGCCTCTCCTGTGTGCCCTGGCCAGGAATCGAACCCGGGACTTCCGCACGCCAGGCCGACGCTCTACCGCTGAGCCAACCGGCCAGGGCTATACATTCTTTTTAAGTCCACAAAGAATGCTCCCCATCATACGCTGGTATGAACTAGTATCCATTCATTTCAAAGGACTGAAATCAGACAGAGTATATTCTTGGTCCCCAAGAAAATTCTATTTGAAACTGATAATATCTCATATATTTGGAAATTAAGCAAGACATTTCTAAATGTCTAAAGGAAGAAATAAAGGGAAATTAGAAAATAGTTCAAACTCGGTGATAATGAAAATACAACATTTGTGAGATAAACTTAAAACAGTGCTTAAAGGGAATATTAAAGATTTGAGTGATTATATTAGAAAAGGAGAAGTGTTCAAAACCAATGAATGAAACTTCTACCTAGAGAAGGTAGAGGAAAAAAGCAAATTCAAAATAATTAGAAATCAGCAAAATTGAAAACTGAGAAAAAGACACAAAACCAAAAATTAATATTTGAAAACAATAAAGTTTATAAATCCTTAACTAGACTAATCAAGAAAAAAAGATAAAACACATATTGTAGTATCAGAAATTAATAAGGGGACATCAAAGATAATTTTATGCCAGTAAATCTGACAACTTACATGAAATAAAGAAATTCTTTGGAACACCAAAGTTACCAAAACTGACACAAGGAAATAATTGAAAATCTGAGTATCTTTATATCTACTTGAATCCATCAAGAAAATGAGAAGACGCCCTGGCCGGTTGGCTCAGCGGTAGAGCGTCGGCCTAGCGTGCGGAGGACCCGGGTTCGATTCCCGGCCAGGGCACACAGGAGAAGAGCCCATTTGCTTCTCCACCCCTCCGCCGCGCTTTCCCTCTCTGTCTCTCTCTTCCCCTCCCGCAGCCAAGGCTCCATTGGAGCAAAGATGGCCCGGGCGCTGGGGATGGCTCTGTGGCCTCTGCCCCAGGCGCTAGAGTGGCTCTGGTCGCAACATGGCGACGCCCAGGATGGGCAGAGCATCGCCCCCTGGAGGGCAGAGCGTCGCCCCTGGTGGGCGTGCCGGGTGGATCCCGGTCGGGCGCATGCGGGAGTCTGTCTGACTGTCTCTCCCTGTTTCCAGCTTCAGAAAAATGAAAAAAAAAAAAGAAAATGAGAAGACAAGCCATACACTAAGATAAAATATTTGCAAAAAACATATCTGATAAAGGACTAAAGTATATAAACCCTCATCAGAGCACATACAGGAACAGAAAAGTTTTTTTAAAGTAACCACTCAATATGTAACAAATTGCCCTTGTCTTTTAAGACCAGAAACTCCCCTTTCTGTAAAACACAGCATTCACACATCACTCAGAACTGAGCAAACAGTTTACAGGCAGCCTCCCTGTACTGTGCTTCACAGATGCTGCAGGTGTTTTTTTTTTATTTGTTTTTGTTTTGTTTTTGTTTTTTTCAGATGCTGCGGTTTTTACAAATGTAAGGTAGACCCTCCACCGGCTGAAGGGTTAAACCCACTCTGTGGCAATGCTTGTTTTCTTGCAGTAATCTGGCACCAAACTTGCAGGACCTCCAAGACATGCCTGTTTCTATAAAGAAAATTTCTTTATTAACTGAAAACAGTAAATCAAGTGGTGTGCCACCAGCCGGTTTCTTAACCAGGTGATCACACTAAGGAAAGGGGTTCTTCAATTATAGGGGTAACCCCTTCATGTCTAGAGAGCTACAGCTGAAGCAGAAGATACAGAAGCTATAGGTACTGAACTTGGATACCTTTTCCTACTTTTCTACCAAAGTATTAACATATGACAAGTCTACATTTTTTAAATGTACAGGTCAATTTTTATATATTCACACACATAACCACCACCCCAATCATGACACAGAATACTTCAAACACCCCATAGGGTTCCACTGTGTACCCTCAAAGGCAGCCATTATTCTGATACCTATCATAAAAGATAGCACAGCTTATTTTTGAATTTCATGTAAATGAAATCATAAAGGTCCTTTCTGAAAGTGTTTGGCTTCCTTTGTTCAATGTTACATCTCTGAGATGCATCCTTATGGATGGTGCATGTAACAATAGCTCACTCTTCCTCAGGACTGTGTAGGACTATTAGGTAACTATGCCTCAATGGGTTTACCCAGCCTACAGTTGACAGACAGCTATTTCCAGTTTAGAGGCTATTATGAATAAAGAATTTAATGTTTTTCTATATGTCTCTGTGATGGACAAGTATATCCATTTATTCTGGGCATAGTATATAGAAAGTCATAGAGTAAATACAGGACTATTTTGCTCAAATGCTGGACTATTAGAATTTCCAGACTACAAAAGGCCACACTACCAAGTATGAGATGTTACTGTACCAGTTCTCTTGTAAGAAGCCTTCAGATAACAAAGTCAGGTAGCCCTAAATAGTCTTCCACATGTTATGCAACTGAGGCAGGAGCAAAAATGATCCATAAACTACAAACAAACAACTTGCCAATTACAGACCTACTAATTTCCATCTCAACTATCACAACAGACGGCACACACAGCATTCAGAGCCCAGAAGCAGCCCCTGGTCACTAAGGACAATTACAATCAACAGCTGCCAATGAGTAAGTGGTTAGTTATTGAAGTCCGTAAAACTAGGTACTTTTCCACACCTCTATCTGAAAAGGAATTTATAGAATCAAAATCTTGGGAATGGCAGAGATCTGAAAAGAAAACATCTAGTACAACCCTAGCACTACAGTCCGTATCTTCCATAAAAGGCAGCATGGTGGAAAGAGCACCAACTTCTGAAGTCAGACATCACAGGCCCAGGCACGCTTCTGCACTTCACCACATATCAGCATCACGACCTGGCAAATTATCCAAATCTAAGTCTCAGCTGAAAAATGAGAATTATACTACTACCTGAAAGAACCACTGTGAAGATTAAATGACACAGTCTATATAATTTCTACCACATAGCAAATTTTATTTCAAATGTCTCCTTTTAGCAGAAAGAACACTGACCAGATAGGGGACTTGATTTATGGCCCTAGGAAATCATACTACGAGGGCCATGTCCCTTCTCACCCCAAAAAACTACAAAAATACCTAATTATCTCTAAAACATCTTGGAAATGAAGTCTCAATCTTCAAACTAGAATATAAGTAGCCATAAAGGTACATAAAGATATGCAAGCAAGGAAATTAATTTCCACACTATTCTTCATAAACTTGATCTGCCTAGATAATTGAATTATCAACAGAAGATTTTCAACCATTGAATTTATTACTTCAGAACAGCCCATGGGCCAAATCCAGCTCACTACCAAGAAAGTTTTATGGGCGCACAACCCTACGCAGCTGTTTGCCTGTTGTCTGTGGCCATTTTCGCACTACAATGAAAAAATACTAAGTAGTTACAATAGAGATTACATGGCTTACAAAGCCTACCATCTGGCCCTTTAAAGAAAAAGTCTGACTTTTGCTTTAGGATAAAATTTTGTGGGAAAATGGATGAAGTTCAAAAAGAAAAAGGAAAAATATGAAATAGACAAATTCCCAGAATGATACAAATTACCAAAACTGACTCAAGAAGTAACAGAAAACATGGATAGATTTATATTAAGAAATTAAATTATTAAAAATCTTCCTATAAAGAAAAGATTTATGTGGTGGTGCAGTGGATAAAGAACCAACCTGAAATGCTGAGGTTGCTGGTTTAAAACCGTGGGCTTGCCTGGTCAAGGCACATATGGGAGTTGATACTTCCTGCTCCTCCTCTCCTGCTTTCTCTCTCTCTCTCTCTCTCTCTTCTAAAATGAATAAATAAAATCTTAAAAAATAAAAAAGGCCCAGGTCTAGGGGAATTATTGGTAAGTTCTATTAGATATATAGAAAAAAAGAATTAATCCTACACAAACTCAGAAAATACAAGAGCATTTCCCAACTCATTTATGAGGATACTACAGCTGACCCTGAATAACACAGAAGTTAGGAGCAGTCTAAAATCCCTATATAACTTTTTTTTTAATTTTATTGGCCCTGGCCAGTTGGCTCAGTGGATAGAGCATTGGCTCAGCATGTGGATGTCCCGGGCCTGATCCCCAGTCAGGGCACACATGAGAGACGACCATCAGCTTCTCTTCTGCTTCATCTCCTTCCCTCTCTTCTCCTCTCGCAGTTAGTGGCTCAACTGGTTTGAGCATCGGCCCTGTGTGCCAAGGATAACTCAATTGATTTGAGCATCAACCCCAGACAGGGGCTGCCAGGTAGATCCTGGTCAGAGTGCATGCAAGAATTTCTCTATCTCACCTCCTCTCACTTAGAAAAAAATTTTTTCTTTACTGATTATTTTTCAGAGAGAGGAAGAGAGACAGACAGACAGGAAGGGAGAGAGAGAAGGATCAACTTATAGTTGCAGCACTGTAGTTGTTCACTGATTGCTTCTCACACGTGTCTTGACCAGGGGCTTAAGCCAAGCCAGTGACCCCTTGTTCAAGCCAGCAACCATGGGGTCATGTTTATGATACCACACTCAAACCAGCGACCTCAGAATTTCAAACCTGGGTCTTCAGTGTCCCAGATGGATGCTCTATCCACTGTGCCACTACCTGGTCAAGCTTTAAAGACTTCTAAGCAGTCTTTAAATTACTGATCTATTTTAGAGAGGAAAGGGGAAAGAGAGACAGGAAGCTGCAGTAGCAGATTGCATTAGGAAAATGTAAGATCTAGGAAGGTATCTGCCCTGACTATAGATCAAACCCACAACCTCTGCACTCTGGGACAAAGCTCTAACCAACCAAGCTATTCAGCCAGGGCTACTACTGTATTTAGATAACTTTGTTTTTATTTTTACAAAGTTAATACTTACAATGTCAGAAATTATATCCTCAACTTTTTAAAATTAAATATTTAAAATTCATGATGAAAACTTTCAGGTGCCAACTTAAAAGACACATAGATATCCCAATGTTTTGGACACTCTCAAGCAAATAATGTTTTAAGACCACACTGACCCCAAGTATGCCTAAAATATTCACTCACGCCAAAGCAACTTCACCATATCTGAAGATAGCCAATAAAAAATTACTTTGTAACCTAGTTTGTGGTAGCACAATCAATAGAGTGGCAACCTGGAACGCTGAGGTCGCTGATTCGAAACCCTGGACTTGCCCAGTTAAGGTATGTGCAAGCAATCAATGAAAAACTCAAGTGAAAACAACTATAAGTTGATACTTCTCATTTCCTACTCACCCCAACTCCTCTCTGTAAAAAATAACAAATAATTTTTTAAAAATTACTTTTTACAGTTTGACAAATTCCAACTCCTTTTAATGTCTAACCCAGGGGTCAGGAACCTATGGCTCGCGAGCCAGATGTGGCTCTTTTGATGGCTGCATCTGGCTCGCAGACAAATTTTTAATAATAAAAAAAAAACAAAAACGCTGAAAATATAAAACATTCTCATGTATTATAATCCATTCATTTCCTACCGCTCATGTTCATGGTTGCGGGTGGCTGGAGCCAATCACAGCTGTCCTTCGGGACAACACCAAATTTTTTTGGATAATGCCTTATGTACACGGGTCACTGTATGGCTCTCGTGGAATTACATTTTAAAATATGTGGTGTTCATGGCTCTCTCAGCCAGAAAGATTCTGACCCCTGGTCTAACCTGAAAGTTAATTTATGCTTATAGAGTATTCCAGACCTAAACCTCACAGTACAGGTGTGAGGCAACCAGTGCTGGGGTCAAGCATTGAGCTTACATTTTCCTAATGCAATCTACTACTGCAGGTCACATCAGTTCTCCTCAAAGGCTAACCACACCATTGATGCAGGTGACTGAGACTCCACACTTTATTATATGAGCCCCTTCTAAATCACACCTCTACCTTCGTGAACTGATGTAACTGAATTTCTTGGCCCCGAGTGAAATGGTTTACGTTTATTTCCATTTCTTTAAGTTGCACTGGGTAAATCGTGAGATTCACCAGATGACTTTCTCTCTTCACTTCATCAAAGATTTGATAAGCACACCTTCCAGACAAGGCTTCAAAGACATACTGTGTCAGAGCCTCCACTTAGATCACCAGAATCCCAGTGGTGTCGTGTCTACAAATCAAACCCCTCCAGACACAGATACTCAAAGTCACGACACCCATCGACTTTTACCACCATCTAGCAAATTCCCCCATCTCACACCCAGGGCCATAATAAAAGACTTAACAGATGTCTTGCTAAAATTGACACTATCACTATGGATACTCTATTCAGTTTGAGCTACGAATTTATATGTCCTGTTCTGCGGATCTGCTGAAGTTAGAAGAACTCTAGTAACCCTGCTACTCTGGCTGCTAATAATAGGAAAATAACCCACTTCCCACTTCACATTAATTACAGAATCTCAGGAATCACAAGGATATGTAAACATTTTCTAGTCCAATGTTTCTCCAACTATAGGTCTTTAACAGTCAGATTCAATTCAGTGAGTTGCAATCAACTTTTTCTTTTAATGAAATAATGTCAGGAATCATATGTAGAAAGGATTAAAAACTTTTGTGTTGTGCATTCTTGTCCATGTCTCTGAGTCTCATTTTTATGTCCCATCTATGTATGGATTCATATAGTTCTTAGTTTTTTCTGATTTACTTATTTCACTCCGTATAATGTTATCAAGGTCCATCCATGTTATTGTAAATGATACGATGTCATCATTTCTTATGGCTGAGTAGTATTCCATAGTATATATGTACCAAAGCTTTTTAATCCACTCATCCTCTGACGGACACTTGGGCTGTTTCCAGATCTTCGCTATTGTGAACAATGCTGCCACAAACATGGGGGTGCATTTCTCCTTTTGGAGCAGGTCTATGGTGTTCTTGGGGTATGGACAAGAATGTGATGGTAAGGGGGGTGGGGCGAGGAAGGAGAGAGAAGGCATGGGGGGAGGGGTGGAGCACAAAGAAAACCAGATAGAAGGTGACGGAAGTCAATTTGACTTTGGATGAGGGGTATACAGCATAATCAAATGTCAAAATAATCTGGAGATGTTTTCTCTCAACATATGTACCCTGATTGATCAATGTCACTGCATTAAATTTAATAATTAAAAAATAAAAAATACACCACAAAAAAAACGCAAACTTGTGTTGTGTGTGTGTTGGGGTACACACACACTTTATGCGTGTAGAGGGCATACTGAGTCAAGATATAATATGTATCTAACTGTGGCTCACATCTCCACCAAAAAAAAATTTTTAGTCATCAAAAAGTTATCTAGCCTGACCTGTGGTGGCGCAGTGGATAAAGCGTCAACCTGGAAACACTGAGGTTGCCGGTTCAAAACCCTGGCTTGCCTGGTCAAGGCACATATGGGAGGTGATGCTTCCTGCTCCTCCCCCCTTCTCTCTCTCTCTCTCTCTCTCTTCCTCTCTCTCTCTCTCCCCCCCCTCTAAAATGAATAAATAATAAAAATTAAAAATTAAAAAATTTTAAAAAAAGTTATCTATACACCTTCATTTCTTTTTTTTTTTTTTTTTTTTTACAGAGACAGAGAGAGAATCAGAGAGAGGGATAGACAGGAACAGACAGGAATGGAGAGATGAGAAGCATCAATAATTAGTTTTTCTTTCCGCGTTGCGACACCTTAGTTGTTCATTGATTGCTTTCTCATATGTGCCTTGACCGCGGGCCTTCAGCAGACCAAGTAACCCCCTTGCTCAAGCCAGTGACCTTGGGTCCAAGCTGGTGAACTTTTGCTCAAACCAGATGAGTCCGCGCTCAAACTGGCGACCTTAGGGTCTCAAACCTGGGTCCTTCCACATCCCAGTCCAACGCTCTATCCATTGCGCCTCCGCCTGGTCAGGCACCTTCTTCATTTCTTACTGAGAAACCAACACATAGGAATTTTGTGCTCAGTACACCTTATCTGCTGTTCATAAAAAATGACTATAATCCAAGGTCACTGGCTCGAGCAAGGAGTCACTGGCTCTGCTGAAGCCCTCACCCCCTGCCCCCAAGACAAGGTACGTATGAGAAGCAATCAATGAACAACTAAAGTGCTGCAGCTACCAGTTGATGTTTCTCATCTTTATCTAGCTAAAAAAAAAAAAGAAAAAAAAAAAGACTAGAATCCATCAGGAGTTTCCAGTTGAAATACAGACCTGCTCAGAAAACAAGTCACTTATGTTCCGGTGGGATTAAACCAATCAATCAGCAGACAAGCAGCAGAATGAAATCACTTTAGTCTGTGGCTAGGGAAGAGAACAAAAACCATGCTGGGTCTGGAGTTCATGTGTTACCATGGGAGAAGATTGTCAGGTTTTCAGCTAACTCTAGAATTGACAGATTTATTAAAAACCAACTGGCCAAGCAGGCGAGAGCTGTGCCTCCACACAGCCAAACTTTTAACAATGCAACAAGTCAACTACTGATAAATCCAATCAGTGTCACACAGAGAGTACTGATGAGCGGCAGTTCAGCCTCACACCCAAAGCAGGGGAAGAATCCAGGGGACGTTATCAGGACCCAGCAGAAGCTGGGCTCTAGTAGGTTACCATTACTTTCTTAGCCGCCCTTCCCTTCCAGATCCCAGCTCATCTGTCCTCAAGCCATCCCTCACGGACGTGGCGCCCATGCTCTTTCCCGGCCCCATGTGACTGCGCAAAAGGAAACCAAGGCACGAAGAAATGAGTAGGCAAGCTGCAGCAGCCATCAAATCACCAAGGCCGGACAACCCCTCCACTCCGGGACTGCCCGGCCTCCCGCCGCCCTCGGCCTCCAGCCCACGCCACGCCCCCGGGGCAGCCCTGGCCCCCGGTGCCCCGCCCGCCTCTACAAAGCTCTGCGAGGCCTGGAACCTCGGAGCCTAAAGGCAAACCCGCCAGGCAATCCCAGAAGCCCCCTCCCACAAGCGCCCGCAGCCCCGTGCGCCCACATCCACGCCCTTGGGCCCCCAGCCGCTCCTCACACCACTTCCAGGGCCCCACCGCAAGGGCTAACCTACACACCAAGGGGCTGCCACCACCGATCCCGACAACCTCAGCCGCTGGAAGTGGCCCGCGTCTTCACGCCAGCGTCATGACGTCACTTTCTGCGCGACACCTTGGAAAACTGGAGTGCAAACTGTTGTGGGGCGGGGCGCCCAGGAAATTTGAGATTGTGGGGGCCGGTGCCGGGGATGCTTCCATCCGCAGGAGTCCCCAGGTGGATTTGGGCTGCCGCCGGTGCCCCATCTCGTCTCAGGCCCGGCATGCTACGCGCTGTCTTGCATCCTTTCCCTCTTCTAATCTTGGTTCCAGTTCTCGTGCCTGTGCTGCTGAGGCAGCCCTCTTGCAGTCTTGACAAGCTCAGGCTTTCCCTTCAGGCTTGTGCCAATCTCCTAGCCACAGTAGAGACCCGAGTGGACAAGGGGTGCTATTGGGGACTCTGTCCTTGGATGCAGGCCCCCAGGATGGACTAAAGGAGACAAGTTCCTGATAGGTAAATTCCAAACTGCCCTCTTGATGTTCTGCTTATCTGTCAGACCTCACCCTTACTGGACTATCGCCCCTGAGACAAAGGAATTCCAAAAAGCTGAGAAGCCGCCCCAAGGAGGGGCTCCGGAAATACCAGAACTTTTGCCTCAGTATCCCCTCAGGCTCTCCCAAACACTATATAACTCGCCCCTAGTCTGTAACCAGCGCTCTTCTCCCCCAGGAGAAGTGCCCCGCAGGGTTCCTTTCTTCCTTTCAATAAACCCTGTTACTCTGGTCTTTCGGACTCCCATGGATTCCAACATTTGGTGCTGAAACCCGGGACAGGGTACTAACTGCTTGGACGCTCGTCCCGGGCTTACTCCCTGATTCTGTTTGGACGTGTAATTGTAGGTCGATTGGCCGGCAGTCTAACCCTGTCCTGAACCCCTGCTGGACTAGAAAGGTAAGGAGTTTCTCCCTTCTCCTTCCCTGGTTGGCCTCCAAATTTCTCTCTAAAAATACCCCTTCCTGGTCAGAAGGTTTTCTCTGACATACCTCACATTTTGAGGGGTTTGACTTTCAGTCTCAGTGGACTGCACGGAGCACTAGGTGCCTAGCCAAACCTCTCCACTCTCTCGGACTTCTTGTCCTCGGAGCTCCCTGACAGGTGGTGACGACCTCTATCAGGGATGACTCCCCCACACGGAGATTCTCTCCACTTGGAACAGTGACAAAAGGCGGGGACGCCCCCTCTTGCTCACCTGTCTCCACTACGGGCTCTTCAGAGTCTAAGCCTTCCGACCAGACCCCTCTAGGATGTCTCATAAAAAACCTCACCAGGAGAAGCACCCATTTGCTTCTCCACCCCTCCGCCGGGCCTTCCTCTCTGTCTCTCTCTTCCCCTCCCGCAGCCAAGGCTCCATTGGAGCAAAGATGGCCCGGGCGCTGGGGATGGCTCTGTGGCCTCTGCCTCAGGCGCTAGAGTGGCTCTGGTCGCAACATGGCGACGCCCAGGATGGGCAGAGCATCGCCCCCTGGTGGGCAGAGCATCGCCCCTGGTGGGCGTGCCGGGTGGATCCCGGTCGGGCGCATGCGGGAGTCTGTCTGACTGTCTCTCCCTGTTTCCAGCTTCAGAAAAATGCAAAAAAACAAACAAACAAAAAACACAAACCTCACCAAACTCAGTCTCTCAGACCTCAAACCGAAGAAATTAATCTTCTTCTGTAACACGGCATGGCCTGAGTACAGACTAGACCAGGGGTCTCAAACTCGCGGCCCGCGGGCCGCATACAGCCCGCCGAACAATTTTGTGTGGCCCGCAGACTAATCCACGAAGTTCAAAGTATTTTGGATAAAATTAAGTAAGCCTAGGGGCCTACTTGTATTTTTCATTTCTCTAGCATCCTAGCTAGATATTAGCTTAGTTAACAGCAGTTGTGATGCGAACTACAGTTTCTGGTCGTTTTGTGACACTGAAAAGTGTTGCGTAACAGTTGCCTTTTGTAGACCTAGTGCGGCCCACCGAACGGCTGTGATCTTGCTCTGCGGCCCACATGCCGAGTTGAATTTGAGACCCCTGGACTAGACAATGACTCCCATTGGCCTGAAAACGGGACATTCGATTACAATATCCTAAGACATCTTGACAATTTCTGCCACCGGACGGGGAGGGCATCAGAAATTCCTTACGTGCAGGCTTTCTTCTCCCTTCTCTCCCGTCCTTAATTTCTGTGCCTTCTGTTCTACAAGCAGACTGTTTTGACCAAAGAAACCTCACCTCATTCACCTGCAATACCACACTCTCTCTTTCTCTCCTGCTGGCCAGTGGCCCTTCCCTTCTCCACAATGTTCTTAAACCCCTCCTCCTTCCTTTCAAACTATGACTGTGCCTCTTTCCTCCTCATCCTCTCCCCTCTCCTCAGAGCTCTAAATCCTTTTGACTCCTCTGACCATGTGGCGCCACACCAATACTTTAACCTCTTCCTCCTCCTCCTGCAGATTCTGACCCTTCTTTTTTTTCATTCAGCTCCTCACACTGTCCATCCGTTTGCTTTCTCTCTTCCTCCCCTCTTTTGCTGGCAACTCCCTGCCATCTCTAAAAACTTAAAAAAACAGCCCTGGCCGGTTGGCTCAGTGGTAGAGCGTCGGCCTGGCGTGCAAAAGTCCCGGGTTCGATTCCCGGCCAGGGCACACAGGAGAAGCGCCCATCTGCTTCTCCACCCCTCCCCCTCTCCTTCCTCTCTGTCTCTCTCTTCCCCTCCTGCAGCCAAGGCTCCATTGGAGCAAAGATGGCCCGGGCACTGGGGATGGCTCCTTGGCCTCTGCCCCAGGCGCTAGAGTGGCTCTGGTCGCAACAGAGTGACTCCCCAACACCCGGAGGGGCAGAGCATCGCCCCCTGGTGGGCAGAGCGTGGCTCCCTGGTGGGCGTGCCGGGTGGATCCCGGTTGGGCGTATGCAGGAGTCTGTCTGACTGTCTCTCCCCGTTTCCAGCTTCAGAAAAATACAAAAAATTCCTTAATTCATAATTTTTATGTAAAGTCTTTGTTTAATGTGTAACTGTGTCTGTTTCTAAGGCCTTAAACCAATAATTACCCATCTCTTAAACCAAGTTTACTCATCCCCATGGACTCTCCCTGCAATACCCCCATCCTTCCTGTTCGAAAACCTTCAGGGGCTTATTGATTGTACAAGCCTTACACCTAATCAATGAGGCAGTAATTCCCCTCCATCCAGTAGTCCCTAATCTCTACAGGTTACTGTCACACATTTCCTCAAACACCACTCACTTCATGGTCCTAGACCTCAAGAATGCCTTCTTTATCATTCCTCTACACCAGGGGTCCCCAAACTACGGCCGAGGGCCACATGCGACCCCCTGAGGCCATTTATCCGGCCCCCGCTGCACTTCTGGAAGGGCACCTCTTTCATTGGTGGTCAGTGAGAGGAGCATAGTTCCCATTGAAATATTGGTCAGTTTGTTGATTTAAATTTACTTGTTCTTTATTTTAAATATTGTATTTGTTCCCGTTTTGTTTTTTTACTTTAAAATAAGATATGTGCAGTGTGCATAGGAATTTGTTCATAGTTTTTTTTGTTTTTTTTTAATATTTTATTTATTTATTTATTTATTTTTTAGAGAGAGAGGAGTGAGAGAGAGACAGAGAGAGATAGAAGGGGGAGGAGCAGGAAGCATCAACTCCCATATGTGCCTTGACCAGGCAAGCCCAAGGTTTCGAACCGGCGACCTCAGTGCTCCAGGTCGACGCTTTATCCAACTGCGCCACCACAGGTCAGGCCTGTTCATAGTTTTTTTTATACTCCGGCCCTCCAACGGTCTGAGGGACAGTGAACTGGCCCCCTGTGTAAAAAGTTTGGGGACCCCTGCTGTACACCCTGACTCTTACTTTCTGTTTGCCTTTACCCAGACACTAATGCAGCCCAGCAATTTACCTGGATTGTCTTACCCCAGGGGATCAAAAACAGCCCACACCTGTTTGGGCAGGCACTAGCTCAGGATTTAGCAGCATGCAATCTCAAAACTAGTCCTCTCTTACAATATGTAGATAACCTACTCCTCTGCAGCCCCTCCCGGCCTGCTTCAAGGAGACACACCTCCACCCTTCTTAACTTCCTCACTATGAAGTGATGTCGTGTCTTCTCTGCTAAGGCTCAACTTTATTCTCAGTCCCTAGTCTATCTAGGCATCGCCTTAACCCCCACCCCTGAGGTCTCACCCTAAATTAAACTCAGACCCTCCACAGTCTCCAATCACCTACCACCACAGATCAAATCTTTTCTTTCCTCAGTCTAGTAGGACTCTGTAAAGCCAGCAGCCACGACCAGGGCCACTATCACAGCAGCCCGGCCCTTGCAGGTTCGCATTGGATTCGGACAGTCGGTAAAGAAACAGCGGAGCCAAAAACTGATGGGCCATAACCTTTAATCCTACCTTGCACCCGGCGGGCAAGTAAAAATACACACTGGGCTCCAAAACCCAGTCACTCAGTGCTCACAAAGCCACTGACTTATCCGAGTTTCCTAGAATCAAAGGTTTCTAGCTCACCAACCTTATTCTCCTCAGTTCCCCATTTCCTTCCTTATCCCAGATACAAACTCTACACAAACTGGCATCTCACTCAGCACTCCGCCATCTTGGCTGCTTCTCCTGGCCTCCTCCACGTGGCCTCCTTTAGCTGCTGGCTCTACTCTCTCCGCTCTCTCATGCTAACCTCAGGAACCAAGAGCCAAGTCCCGTTTTGCCCCCATTTTATAGTGTAGCTTCACAACCTTTAATCCAATATACAAAGTAGGGAAGTCTCCAACCCAAAGTCACCTTCTGAGGCATGATTGGATTGCACCACCCCACATCAAAAAGGGTAGGAAAGGCTTAATCCCAAAACCAAGCCCCAGGCTACAAGGATTCCGCCTGCCTTTAGCCCACCCCAACACACATTAATATCACCTGGGCGACGGCTTCCTCGTGTTATCTTTAACAAAGTGAGCATAATACATTTTATCTGCCCAACAATCCACCCCTATGCTCACTTTACTACCCACAATCTATACCACCGGCATCCCTGTGCAAGGAAATTAGAACATTACACAAATTACAACAGCAAAAATAATACAGTTTCAACAATTACAAAGGTACACTTCACCAGTCTCTGAGCACTTTGCCCAAAACGCAAAATGTCCTCAGCCTATGGGAAAAGTTTCCCGGGGCAGGGGAGTGCTTCCAGCAAAGCCACCCCCTACCCCCATCAGGGTATTTCACATTGTCCAAAATCCGTAATCCGTAAGTCCATCCAACAAAAGAGCCAATGCCCACTCTGGTCGTAGTCCAGGAAATCAGTCCACGCACATGGGGCGTCAGCCACCCCCCTCATCCCTGCCGTCCTCGCAGGTCTTACACTGTCCCAAAGAGGGGCACGTGGCAATGACAGTTAGCATTTCCATCTCTGCTCTGGAAAGCATGTCCAGCCCTATGTCCCCAAATCGCAGACCTACCAAGGCCATAGTAGGTGCTCCTTCCAGCTGGGCTCTCATCTTATGGAGACTGCGGATTGCAACTCCAGCCCGATTCTCCTCATCCTCCAAAGAGGAACTGAAAACACCAGCTCCGGCTGCCGGGCTCGAGCCTCCGTCTGCTGCAGCCTTCTGCTCCACAGACCTTGCAGCTCCGGACCCAGCTCCAGCTTCAGCTTCAGCTTCAGCTTCAGCTTCAGCCTCAGCCTCAGCTTCAGCCCCGGCCTCCTTCCGCTGCTGGCTCTCCGCAACATCCAGGGCAAGCTGCAACTCACGAACCTCTGAATCCTCCTCCAGTGTTTGCTCCATTTCCAGGCGAATCTCGAACACCTGGTCGGCCTCCTCCTCCAGCATTTCCTCCAGCTCCAGGGTCAGCATCGGTTTCTCCTGCATTTGCTCCAACTTCTTCTGCTGCTCGGTTTGCAGGTCCCAGGCAGCCTCTTTCACAGAGCTCTTGGTTTCCTCACGCATGGCTGTAAAAGTCAGCCAGCCTACAATCCCCAAAAAGACAGCCATGGGGAACCCTAAAACTAGCCAGTCCTCTACTCCACCACTCAAAGGCTCCTTGCCGATCTGTATCGAATCCTGCCGACTACGCCAAATGTAAAGCCAGCAGCCACGACCAGGGCCACTATCACAGCAGCCCGGCCCTTGCAGGTTCGCATTGGATTCGGACAGTCGGTAAAGAAACAGCGGAGCCAAAAACTGATGGGCCATAACCTTTAATCCTACCTTGCACCCGGCGGGCAAGTAAAAATACACACTGGGCTCCAAAACCCAGTCACTCAGTGCTCACAAAGCCACTGACTTATCCGAGTTTCCTAGAATCAAAGGTTTCTAGCTCACCAACCTTATTCTCCTCAGTTCCCCATTTCCTTCCTTATCCCAGATACAAACTCTACACAAACTGGCATCTCACTCAGCACTCCGCCATCTTGGCTGCTTCTCCTGGCCTCCTCCACGTGGCCTCCTTTAGCTGCTGGCTCTACTCTCTCCGCTCTCTCATGCTAACCTCAGGAACCAAGAGCCAAGTCCCGTTTTGCCCCCATTTTATAGTGTAGCTTCACAACCTTTAATCCAATATACAAAGTAGGGAAGTCTCCAACCCAAAGTCACCTTCTGAGGCATGATTGGATTGCACCACCCCACATCAAAAAGGGTAGGAAAGGCTTAATCCCAAAACCAAGCCCCAGGCTACAAGGATTCCGCCTGCCTTTAGCCCACCCCAACACACATTAATATCACCTGGGCGACGGCTTCCTCGTGTTATCTTTAACAAAGTGAGCATAATACATTTTATCTGCCCAACAGACTCTTTAAACACTGGATTTCTGCCTGACCACAGTGGATAAAGCGTCGACCTGGAATGCTGAGGTTGCCGGTTGTTGGGCAGATAAAATGTATTATGCTCACTTTGTTAAGGAGGCCGTCGCCCAGGTGATATTAATGTGTGTTGGGGTGGGCTAAAGGCAGGTGGAATCCTTGTAGCCTGGGGCTTGGTTTTGGGATTAAGCCTTTCCTACCCTTTTTGATGTGGAGTGGTGCAATCCAATCATGCCTCAGAAAGTGACTTTGTGTTGGAGACTTCCCTGTTTTGTATATTGGATTAAGGGTTTGGATTTCTACACTATAAAATGGGGACTGAGCGGGAGCTTGCGCTCTTGGTTCCTGGGATGATTAGCATGAGAGAGCAGAGGGAGCAGAGCAGAGAGAGGCCATGTGGCCAGGAGAAGCAGCCAAGATGGCGGAGTGCTGAGTGAGATGCCAGTTTGTACAGAGTTTGTATCTGGGATAAGGAAGGAGATGGGGAACTGAGGAGAATAAGGCTGGTGAGCTAGAAACCTTTGATTCTAGGAAACTCGGATAAGTCAGTAGCTTTGTGAGCACTGAATGTGAGTGGGTTTTGGAGCCCAGTGTGTATTTTTACTTGCCCGCTGGGTGCAAGCTAGGATTAAAGACTATGGCCCACCAGTTTTTAGCTCCGTTGTTTCTTTACCGACTGTCTGAATCCAATGCGAACCTGCATGGGCCAGGTGGCTGCTGTGATGGTGGCCATGGCCCTGGCCGTGGCTTCTGGCTTTACACCGGTTCAAAACCCTGGGCCTGCCCGGTCAAGGCATATATGGGAGTTGATGCTTCCTGCTCCTCCCCCCTTTCTTTCTCTCTCTCTTCTCTAAAATGAATAAATAAAAATTTTTTAAAAATAAATAAAAATATAAATAAATAAATAAACACTGGATCTCCAATTTTGCTCTCTTAGTCAAGACCCTCAGTGAGATCTTCTGAGCATGGTTTTTAAGGTCTGTAATGACCAGGGAAGTAACATAAAAGGCAAATAAGGCCCAAAAGAAGTCAGGAGCCTGACCTGTGATGGCACAGTGGATAAAGCATCGACCTGGAAATGCTGAGGTCCCGGTTCGAAACCCTGGGCTTGCCTGGTCAAGGCACATATGGGAGTTGATGCTTCCTGCTCCTCCCCCCTTCTCTCTCTCTCCGCTCTCTCCCCCCCTCCTTTCTAAAATTAATAAATAAATTAATTAATTTTTAAAAAGTCAGGAAATACCAGCTTTTGGCTTCAGCACCCTAAGAGACTTCATAGGATTCCATCAGGGCCCTGCTCCAGAGTGGAAAGAAAGGCCATTAAACTGAAGCCTGCCAGGCCCTGGCCGGTTGGCTCAGTGGTAGAGCGTCGGCCTGGCGTGCAGGAGTCCCAGGTTCGATTCCCGGCCAGGGCACACAGGAGAAGTGCCCATCTGCTTCTCCACCCCTCCCCCTCTCCTTCCTCTCTGTCTCTCTCTTCCCCTCCCGCAGCTGAGGCTCCATTGGAGCAGAGATGGCCCGGGCGCTGGGGATGGCTCCTTGGCCTCTGCCCCAGGCGCTAGAGTGGCTCTGGTCGCAACAGAGTGACCCCCCACACCCGGAGGGGCAGAGCATCGCCCCCTGGTGGGCGTGCCAGGTGGATCCCGGTCGGGCGCATGCGGGAGTCTGTCTGACTGTCTTTCCCCGTTTCCAGCTTCAGAAAAATACAAAAAAAAACCACAAAACTGAAGCCTGCCAGGCTTCCCGGCCCCATCAAGGGACACACCTGTGCTATGGAAAGAGGGACACGAGAAGGTAAGCTGCCCCCTTGCTCCATGGACGGAGGTTCAGTCTCTTCTAGCCCTGCTCCAGCTACCTGTGACTTGACCTTGCCCAGCATGCTGGGAATTGCCACTGAAGGCCCAAGGACATCATTCAGGAGCCTAAGGTATTTCTTCCAAGTAGCAGATAAGCTAATCTCATTTCTTATAAACACAAGGGCCATCTACTATGCCTTGCTTGAATATTTAAGTTTTATTTATCCCTCAAAGATCTCTACTGTGGGTATTGACAGTCTGAGTTTGTTACTTTATTTAATGTATAGTATCTCCTTTGTTCCTCTTATCTCAATGCCCCATGCCTATTATAGGCTGGGACCTGCTGCTAATTCCAGCTAGAAGCAGTAGTCACTAGGACTTAAACTCTAACTACAAAGTGTAGAAATGTAACCACCCTTTCCCTAAGTACTTGCAGGATTTACAGGTTACTCAGCAAACTGTTCAAAGACTGTCCAAGAGGCGCTTCCAGCAGTACATCACCCAAGGACTGACTTTCACATGGACAGGTCCACACACTGTGATCCTGACAACTCCCACTGCTGCTATGGGCAGCTCTTTCCTCCACCCTGATCTTCTGGAGCTCAGAAACAGAGAAACAAAACCGACCCCTTGTCCTTCTATTGTCTATTCACCTCTCAGCCTACCTCACCCAATAAGGGGCTTTCTACTCATA
Organism: Saccopteryx leptura; assembly: GCF_036850995.1. NCBI lineage: Eukaryota > Metazoa > Chordata > Mammalia > Chiroptera > Emballonuridae > Saccopteryx > Saccopteryx leptura. Next base: position 128,327,093 of record NC_089508.1, read on the forward strand.
TGGGACCAACACCTATATGTATCTCCCTACTAATTGAACAGAAACCTGTACCCTAATCTATCTCACCCCAAAAATCAACCTAATCCCACCCCATGGGCCTCTTTAAATTCCTAATACATGACTCATCAATCTAAGGACCAAACGAGCTATACAGGTAATTTCTCTTCTAGTTGCTTTAAGAATCTCTACAAAAGTAGATTTAGGGGCAGGGGGACTTGCTACTTCCCTGTCGTATTCCTATTTGCTCTCTCTCTGAAGCCCAGTGAATTCGTAAACATGGAATCAGTGGTTTCACACAAACTGGGTGTCTTGACTATTGCCTTTCATTAGTCCACTCACTCTCCTATTTATTTTTCTAACTTTTGGACCCTGCCTCTTACATTTGTTCAGTACTTTCTTATAGAACCGCATATAGACCTTCACCAATCAGAAAATTGGAAAAATCTACCTAACCCTACACACCAACCCTGAAACCTGCCCTCACGAAACAGAAAAATCTGAAACCCTATATCAGGAAACCTCCTAAATCCTATCTTCCAACCCCTACAGGTCCCCTAACCCTAAAGCTCTCCCATGTCCCTGAAGAACTAGGAGAATAAATAGCATTCACCTCTTAATGCTTCTCAGTCTTTTTACCCTTCACATAGTAAGAGGACAAGATTGCTGGGTCTTCTTGGCCAAAGAAGAGCCTACAAATGGACATGAAACATTTCTTTTAGCTCAAGCTAACCGCTCTCTCCAGGGCTGCCAGGAAAAATATCTCTAATTGTTTACCATGGAAAAACTTTCACTCCCCCCCCCACCCCCGCCGCTATACACCCCTCCTTATCTCTGCATTCCTCTGCATTCCTAATCTCCAAATAGTTGCCCCCTTCTTTATCAAGTTCCTACAGGCCTGGATGAGAGAAATCTCTAGAATTACCTACAATCAAATGCTCCTACACTTCTATCCCCAACACCCCAGGGAGAACTTCATAAGGGAAATATCAAATAGGTAGGGATGACAGCAGGAAGAAGCTGCCCCTCAGCCCGAGAAGTTCCCTCCTGACTGTTCTCCAAACCCCCTTCCTTTTAGTATTCAGTCCTTCTAAAAACTTACACCAACAAGTTCCCTGTCTCAAAAAATCTCCACATGTCCTCCCATTTGAGAGGAACCAGACCAGCACGTCTCATGAGGCTCATCCAGGAGACCATGTATCACTATGTCACTCTGTCCACTCAGCACTCACAGCAAGGAATTCACAGTTATTTCCTTGCAAAATTTTTTTAACTTCCTGTAAGGCCAGGAACCGCCATCGTGGCCATTCACATGCAGGTTCCCATTGGATTCAGGCAGACGATAAAGAAATGGCGGAGTCAGAGGACGGGGGGCCATCCTATTTATTGGTGTCTCACCAAGACAGGCAAACCACAAAAGAAGACAAGGGAAAAGCAGAAAACCAGCTCTTCCCATGAAGGGCAAGGGATCAGGGAAGCCCCTGCAATTGTGATAGCAGGAACTGTGTGTCCAAGCTCCTGGTCTGTCCCACTTTATAGTGTAGAAAACCAAAATCCCTTAATCCAATATACAAACAAGGAAGTCTCCGATACAAAGTCACCCATCCAAGGCATAATTGGATTCCTCATGAGAGTGCACCACCCAGATAATACAATCATTCAAGGGTGTGGGGAAAAGCTTAGTCCCAAACCCCAGGCTACAACGACCTGGCCTGCTTATAGCCTGTCCCCCACACCCAATATAAGTCACAAGCGAGCAAACATATATATCACATTTGCAAACTTATTTGACCAACATTCCACCCCTTTTGCTCGCTTTACAATCTAAACCACAGGCATCTTCCATGATGGTCACTGTGCAAGGAGTAGGATACATTGCATAAACAGAAATAGTACCAACTACAGCAATAGGATTAACAGATCAAAAACTATGGGCGAAATGAGAGAGCTGTCAGTGGCACCAAGAGAGGCAAATCTTTTCCCTCTGGCAGAATACAGGCCAGAGTTTTGTCTGCAGACAGCACCGTAGCTGGCACCAGAGGCCGCCCTGAGCGGGCATACCAAACCTTATTGGCCAATACGCCAGCATCTGCTGGTTCTATGTGTAGTAAAATAGGGGAACTCATTATTGGCCATAAAGAAATTACAAAGGTGCCCTTCAAAATGCTGTCCCCTTGAGCACTCAAGGGATAATACACTTCTACCTTAGGTGGCCAGGTGCTGGTTGCCCAAGGAGTTAACTGGAGGTCCACCTCTAACCCCTTTCCCCATGGTGCCAACAAGGCCACCCATCTCATATGGGGGGCCTGTACAGTCCAGGGCCAAGTCCATTGAAGCCGTTGTCCTTTAAGAAGGGCTGTTGGAGCAGGCAAGAGCACGTTGCCCTGCTGTCTGAAACCTGGCTTGAGTAAAATGTCCTTGGTGCGTATCTGCAACTGAATAGGGGCAGCTGTCCGATGCAGGAGGGCCTCTACTGGAGCTGGGCTTCCCCGTCGAGGTCGCTCATTCAAAATCCGAAGTACTGTCCATAAGCGGCGTGTCCATCCAGTAAGAGAGCCGGTGCCCCCCTCCTGTCGCAGTCCCTGCTTTAAGAGTCCATTATAACGCTCAATGATACTAGCAGCCTGGGGGTGGTAGGGAACATGGTACTTCCAGTCCACCCCCAGCTTTTGAGCCCATTGCCTCACCGTTGAACCAGTGAAGTGGGTACCATTGTCACTTTCAAGGACCAGCGGTCGCCCGTATGCAGCACTCAGGCGGTCCAGAGCCTGTATGACTGCCCTCTGGTCAGGGTTACGAGCGGGGTAAGCAGCAAGCAGCCCGGTGGCAGTATCTACACAAGTGACTGCATACTGGTACCCTTCTGACTTTGGTAAGGGTCCAATGATGTCTATCTGCCATTGTGTCAGTGGGACATGACCCCTCTGGATCTGTCCAGGTGACACCAGTGGTCTCCGAGGGTGTTCCTTGGAACATACTGCACATTGCTCACAGGCTGCAAGTACCTCTGCATAGGACACAGGCAAGTTCCAAGCCTTAACCGTAGCCCACATAGTTTTCTGTCCTGCATGGAGCAGGCGCCGGTGGAGCCACTGTGCCACATCACCTGCAGGTGCAGTCTCCAACCATCGCACCCTTGCCAATGTATCTGCCTCATCATTCCCAGGATGGGCTAGAGGGGCATGCCCTGTGACATGATATACTGTCACCTGCTTCTGGTGTCCTATTTCCCATAAATCCTGCCACATGGCCTGACCCCATAATGGACGATGCATTACCATCCACTGGTTAATGTGCCAAGTAGCAATCCAAAGGGTCAGTCCACGATAGACAGCCCAACTGTCAGTACAGATCACCAGAGGTGAAGGTTCATTATGGGCAACTAGCCAAACAGCTCTTAATTCTGCCCATTGGCTGCTTTGGCCTGTACCCGTGTCCATCCAAATAGTCTCAGTGGCCGGATGGAAGGCGATAGCCGTCCATTTGGCAGGTTGGCCCCTGCTGGAACCATCAGTATACCAGGCATCTTCGGGGATGGGCACCCGCCCCTCCTGGTAGGGACTGACCTCAGGTTCTGCCTCCTGAGCCCCAGTTGCACCTGACTCTAAAGTCGCATAGGTGACTGGACCCAAGACTTCCTGCAGTTCTGCCCTCAATGGGCTGGTGCTAAGAGCACAGCGTTGTTGCAGATAGGCACCCCACTTGGCCAGGGTAGACATTTGGGCCATACCACTACGTGGTTTAGTTGCCCAATCTCTCACCCATCCAGCTATAGGGTATGTTGTTTTGACTGTAACTGGTGTTGTGGTTGTAATACTCTCAGTTGCCAGGAGGGCAGCATACACAGCTGCCAGCTGCTTCTCTACTAATGAGTAACGAACTTCAGCACCTTTCCACAATTGGGACCAAAATCCAATAGGTTGCCGTAGGCGCTCTGTCTGCTGCCACAAGCCCCATCCAAACCCCTCCGAGGTTACATGAACATCCAGCTCACAGGGCCTGGCAGGATCAAACACATTCAAGGCCTGTGCCACCTTGACAGCTCTCTTAGCAGCTGCAAATGAACCTTGCGCCTGCTCAGTCCAATCCCAGCGAACCCCCTTTCGAATAAGGTTGTACAAGGGGCGTAGTAACTGAGCCAAATGCGGTATAAATGCTCGCCAATACCCCAACAAACCTAAGAATTCCTGTAACTGTTTTACCGTAGTGGGCACGGGGTAGGCTTGAATCTTATCTATAACTGCGTCAGGGATAACTTTTGTCTTACCCGACCAGACAACTCCCAAGAATTTAACAGATAACCCAGGTCCTTGTAATTTGTTCTCATTAACTGCCCAGCCACATGCTTTCAAATGGGATAGCAGGGTAGGGACTGCTTGCTCCAATTCTGAAAGAGAATCACTAGTTAGCATAATATCATCAATATAATGGTACATGCGGACTACCTCTGGCTGTTTCCATTTAGCCAGGTCAGCAGCCACCAGCCCATGGCACAAGGTGGGGCTATGCAAATAGCCCTGGGGTAACACTGTAAAGGTCCATTGTCTCCCTTCCCAACTGAAGGCAAATTGGTCTTGACTCTCTGCGGCTATATCAATAGAGAAAAAAGCATTGGCCAAGTCTGCCACAAAGTGGTATGTCCCCAACTCATGGCTTAGCCGATCCATCATGTTAGCTATCGAAGGAACAGCAGCGTGCAAAGGGGGAACAACTTTATTAAGTTCCCTGTAATCTACTGTCATTCTCCAGGTTCCATCTGCTTTGCGCACAGGCCATACTGGGGAGTTGTAAGGACTGTGTGCTGGCCGGATGATCCCCACCTTTTCTAGTTCAAGGATTGTCCCTGTGACTTCTTCATAACCACCTGGCAGGTGGTACTGCTTAGTGTTAGTCACACGCCGAGGGACGGGTAATTGCAAAGGGGAATGTGATGCGTGTCCCCGCAATACTGCCTTCACAACCCTGATCCGCAGCCGGAACTCCCCAGCTGTAGTTTCCAACCACAGTCCTTGCAAGACATCTACCCCCAAAATATATTCAGGAATAGGAGATACATACACCTTATATGGCTTAGGAGGCAGTCTCCCTATCCCCAATGGAATAGTTATTGGCTTCACTTGAACAGTTTGGCCCCCATAACCGTCAATGGCCACTGGGGTCCCAGCAAACCGCTCTGGGTTTCCATAGAGAAGGGAACATTCTGCACCTGTATCCACCAAGGCCAACACCTGTTGTACATTGGAAGGGGACCAGTGGATAGCCAGTTCCACATGTGGCCTCCGGTCCCCGCCCATCCCCGTTAGACGGGTCCCTCGGCCTTTTTCCTATTCAAACTGGTACAGTGGGTCTTGGGAGTTCCCCTCTCCCTCGGCCGTCTCTATCATATAATCTTGTAACCGAGCTGTGCGCGCACCAAACGTTTTATTGGTAGCTGCTGGGGCCTTTCGTCTCAGTGGCTGGAACTTCTGTTCTGGTTTAAGCTGCCGCCAAAGCTCCAAAAGAATTTTATTAGACTGGCCATCCAATTTCCCCTTATCTGCTCCAGCCGCAATCAAGTCTACCCACATCTGTGTTCGGGTAACCTTTACAGGCCCGTTTCCCTTGTTAGTTGGGGGGGAAACATAGGCAGCAGCCCTCACTGCTTTATGATCCCGAGCGGCCTCCAGCTCTCCCAAATCTGCTACCATCTGTGTAACTGCATTGATGGGCTGCCCCACATAGGGGCCCAAGATAGCCACAAGTGACCCAAAAAGGGCTGACGGGGCGCTAGCAAGGACAAATTCCCTCATTTTGGCCGTAAACACTTCCTCGTCTGGCCCACGAGACCCAGGGTTGAAAACAGCATTCTTCATACCTAGTTCTCGAAGGACCTTTACTAACTCACTGTAGCACTGCCACCGACTCATTGCCCCCGGCAGTTCTCCAGCATTCTGCCAGACCATACGAATGGCAGCCATCACCCATTCTAATAGGGTATGGTCTCCTGGGTTGCCATGGCAGTTCTGAAGACGCTGCCTCAAGGAAGAGTGTGTGGTAATGGCGGCCAATTTCTCCATCTCTGTTCCGGAGAGCATGATGCCATCCACCCCTATATCCCATAATCGTAGTAACCAGGCTACCAGGGATTCAGTAGGTTTCTGCCTAAATTGTGCCCCCAACTCCATCAGCTCTACCTGGGTATAGGGCCGGACCACAGAGTGTTCCATTACCTGGGCTGGAGGCTGTGGCTGCCCCTGAGGGACTCTTTGTTGCTGGGTTTTTACCTTCTTGGCGACAACTGGTCGGGCTCTCAGTGTGCGTATGGCAGCTTCAGCCTGAGCCTTCTCATCCTCAGAAGAGGAGTCGCAAGCGCCTGCTCCCGCTGACTCAAAGCCAATCCACCGGCACGGATGCTGCTGCTCCTTTGGTGACCGTTTAGGCTCCTGTGGCTGCTGGCTTTTGGCCAGAAGCTGAGACTCGAGCTCTTGAATCCGCAGTTGTTTCTCCAACAACTGCCGGTGAACACGTTCAACTTCCAGGGTAAACTGCAACTCGCGAACCCGTAATTCCTTCTCCAGTGCTCGCTCCAATTCCAGCCTTTTCTGCCGTTCTATTTTCAATTCATACTGAAGCTTTTGACCTCGGGCAGTTTCCTCTTGAGTAAAAAACATGTAGCCCATGGCCCCTAAAAGGACAGCCATGGGGAGCCAGAGCAGCAACCAGTACTCTATCCCACCCATCAAGGGTGGTGGCTCCATACCAATCTCTGAATCCTGCCGGAAACTACGCCAGTTGTAAGGCCAGGAACCGCCATCGTGGCCATTCACATGCAGGTTCCCATTGGATTCAGGCAGACGATAAAGAAATGGCGGAGTCAGAGGACGGGGGGCCATCCTATTTATTGGTGTCTCACCAAGACAGGCAAACCACAAAAGAAGACAAGGGAAAAGCAGAAAACCAGCTCTTCCCATGAAGGGCAAGGGATCAGGGAAGCCCCTGCAATTGTGATAGCAGGAACTGTGTGTCCAAGCTCCTGGTCTGTCCCACTTTATAGTGTAGAAAACCAAAATCCCTTAATCCAATATACAAACAAGGAAGTCTCCGATACAAAGTCACCCATCCAAGGCATAATTGGATTCCTCATGAGAGTGCACCACCCAGATAATACAATCATTCAAGGGTGTGGGGAAAAGCTTAGTCCCAAAACCAAACCCCAGGCTACAACGACCTGGCCTGCTTATAGCCTGTCCCCCACACCCAATATAAGTCACAAGCGAGCAAACATATATATCACATTTGCAAACTTATTTGACCAACACTTCCTCACTCAGGTTTTCGGAGACATTGCCTGGTTCAGACCTTACAGCATGGAAATTGACAACCTCCTTAACTGGATGAGAGACTTGGCTTGGCAAGGTTCTCTTCTTGAGTTCTCTCCAGAAAAAGCAATAATTTTCCAATTTGTTCTCCCCTTTCTCCTCATCACCCCTTACCGTATATTATAAAATTAATAACTTCCTTTCTTTTATATATAACCACAGAGTTGAGAAATGATAGATAAGTAAATTCAAAACTGCCCTCTTGATGTTCCGCTTATCTGTCAGACCTTACCCTTACTACACTATCGCCCCTGAAATAGAGGAATTCCAAAAAGCTGAGAAGCCCCCCAAGGAAGGGCTCCGGACATACCAGGACTTTTGCCTCAGTATCCCCTCAGGCTCTCCCAAACACTATATAACTCACCCCTAGTCTGTAACCGGCGCTCTTCTCCTCGGGAGAAGTGCCTGGCAGGGTTCCTTTCTTCCTTTCAATAAACCCTGTTACTCTGGTCTTTCGGACTCCCATGGATTCCACCAGTTCCCTTCCTAGTTGGTCTTCAGACTTAATCACCCTCGGCTTGTTTGAGGGTGTTGGGCAGATAAAATGTATTATGCTCACTTTGTTAAAGAGGCCATCGCCCAGGTGATATTAATGTGTGTTGGAGATCGTTGTAACCTGGGGCTTGGTTTTGGGATTAAGCCTTTCCCACCCTTTTTGCTGTAGGGCAGTACAATCCAATCATGCCTCAGAGAAGATTAGCATGGCCCCTGCGCAAGGATGACACGCAAATTCGTGAAGCGTTCCATATTTTTGGAACGATACAGAGAAGATTAGCATGGCCGGGTGCAAGGTAGGATTAAAGGCTATGGCCCACCAGTTTTTGGCTCCATGGTTTCTTTACCGACTGTCCGAATCCAATGCGAACCTGCATGGGCCGGGCTGCTCTGATAGTGGCCCTGGCCTTGCCTGCTGGCTTTACAGAGGGTTAGTGGGCCCCGGGGAATGCCACCAGCCTTCCCCTAGCATTTTAGTTTTGGTAGTGGTAATGCTGGTGGCCGAGGCCAGGCAAGTTCACATTGGATTCGACAGAAGTTAGAGAAACTTCAGAGCTGGAAAATGTTGGGCCATACTCGCAAAGATAGTGAACAAATAAACAACAAAAGGGAAAGAGCCGATAAAGGAAAATATGCTATTCACAGTAAGAGCAAAAGAGCAAGGAAAACCGCGTCTCATGGTGGTGTCGTAGGAGAGCAATCTGAAAAAATCGCCGCCTAAGGCAAGCACCCATAGCCTAATATAGGCTAGTTATTTATGCACATGTGCCTCTGGCTGTTGCTAAACACCAAAGTGCTTGCAGGTGCTAACCCCATGAGCAAGCCTAACACAGCTGCCCCACAGTAATCTTGAATTTTATTTTTAAACGCAGTCGTTTAGGGCCAATGCTGAATGTAATGAGGAATTTTAGAGCTTAAAGTTTACAAGGTCATCCTAAGCCTGGCACCTGGTTTGAGAACCACTGCTTGAGCAAGCAGCTTGGAGGAGGGCAATGGTTCCAAATCTGACATTTCAAAATCAGCTGAGGAGCCCTGGCAGGGTGGTTTGGTTGGTGGGAGCATCATCTAGATACTCAGAGTTCGGCCCTGGCCGGTTGGCTCAGTGGTAGAGCGTTGGCCTGGCATGCAGGAGTCCCGGGTTCGGTTCCTGGCCAGGGCACACAGGAGAAGTGCCTATCTGCTTCTCCACCCCTCCCCCTCTCCTTTCTCTCTGTCTCTCTCTTCCCCTCCCGCAGCCAAGGCTCCACTGGAGCAAAGTTGGCCCAGGCGCTGAGGATGGCTCTGTGGCCTCTGCCTCAGGCACTAGGATGGCTCTGGATGCAACAGAGCGACACCCCAGAGGGGCAGAGCATCGCCCCCTGGTGGGTATGCCGGGTGGATCCCGGTCGGGTGCATGCGGGAGTCTGTCTGCCTCCCCGTTTCCAGCTTCGGAAAAATGCAAAAAAGAAAAGAATAGATACTCAGAGTTCACCCATTCTGTCCCGGGTCAGGGCACATACAGGACCAGATTGGTGTTTCTGTCTCCCTCTCTCTAAAATAATATATATTTTTTAATTTGGTTGAGAAACTTTCTAAAGAATTTCCAGCCTGCTCTAGCCAGAAAGCTCAGTTGGTTAGAGCATCTCTGGGAGTGCAGAGGTTGCCAGTTGGATCCCTAGTCAGGGCACATACACAAACAGCTCAACATTCTTGTCTCTCCTCTCTCTCCCTCTCTCACTAAAATCAATAAAATAAAAATATGTATTAAAAAAAAAAAAAGTTTTCCAGCCTGATTGGTGATGGTGCAGTGGATAGAGCATTGACCTGGAACACTGAGGTTCAAAACCCCCCGAGGTCACTGGCTTAAGCCTTGGATTGTCAAATTGATCCCAAGGTCACTGGCCTGAGCAAGGGGTCAGTGACTTGGCTTGAGCACCAATTCTCTGCCCTAAGGCACATATGAAAAGCAATCAATGAACTAAGGTGCCACAACAAAGAATTGATGCTTCTCATCACTCTCCCTGTCTGTCCCTCTCTCTGTCTCTATCATACACACACACACACAAAAGTCACTCTGAAATTAAATGAGATAATGTATACCAGAACATAATTAATATTGGCCATGGTTGATGGCTGTTGGGGCTGGGTGATAGTATATAGCATCTTATTATACTATTATCCTATCTACTTTTGTATATGTTCAAAAGCCACTGTGATAATGTAATGCCAGTGGCTGAGGCCAGACAGAATCCACAATGAATTTGGGTAAACAGTAGAGAAACTGTGGAGCCAGAAAGCATTTGCCCACCCATTCTGATTAGTAAAGTCTTGCAACAGCAGACAAGCACACAGGCAGGGGAAACCGCTTCTCAGGCAAACAAACAGCAAAATGGCTCCTCACAGTGGCAGGTAGGCAATCCGCCATCCACAATTCTGAGCACAAGCACCCATAGCCTTACATAGGTCATACACACAGGTGTAACCACATGCTTATGCACCAGTCAGGCAAAGTGCTTGCAGCCAGTAATCCAGTAAGCAAGCCTAACACAGCTGCCCCATAGATTAAAAAAAGATATATATATATATATATTTTAAAGTAACATAATTAAACACAAGTAACTGTACAATGTCCATCTTTACCAAGGCCAATGCAGTCTCATTTGGTGTGTTAATATGGCTTAATTAATATTAGTCATGACATGGTATAATGCCAGTGGCCAAGGCCAAGCATGTTCACATTGGATTCGGGCAGACAGTATAGAAACACTGTGGAGCCGGAAAGGGTTGGGCCATTCCATTTAATAAAGTCTCGCGCTGCCTGACCTGTGGTGGCACAGTGGATAAAGCCTTGACCTGGAATGCTGAGGTCGCCGGTTTGAAAACCTGGGCTTGCCTGGTCAAGGCACATATGGGAGTTGATGCTTCTTGCTCCTCCCCACCTTCTCTCTCTCTCTCTTTCTCTCTTTCTCTCTTCTCTGAAATGAAAAAAATAATAATAATAATTAAAAAAATAAAGTCTCACAACAGCAGACAAGCACACAGGCAGGGGAAACCACCTCCCAGGCAAACAAATAGCAAAATGGCCCCTCACAATGGAGGGCTGACAATCTACGCATCCACAATCCCCCATCTCTCTCGAGCACAAGCACCCATAGCCTTATATAGGCTATGCACACATGGCGCTGCCAGGTGCTCACGCCCTAATTAAGCAAAGTGCTTGCAGTTGGAATACCAGCGAGCAAACCTAACACAGCTGCCCCACACCTGGTTAAAATAGGACCGCCTTGAACCATTTAGCAGCCAGAGAGAAGTTTAGCATTACACTGAAAGTGCAGTGGTGTTTTCTTATGGCATATGTGTGAGGCACTTGAATAAAATTTAGTAATGACACACTAGTAAACTGTGACAGCAAATTGTAACTTCAAATATATAAACATAGTAAGGAATGTAAAAGAAAGAGAGTCATAGATTTTAAAGAGTCCTGGGATGGGGGGAAATAAGACAACTAACTGGCTGAGATCTAATCAACAAAACCAAAAGTAGCCTCCCTAGTTTGATAAAATTAGCTCAGTTTGTGCAGCTTTAAATAATTCATCAATCAACAATAGAATAGTAGGCAGCTGAATAGCTACTGACTTGGGAAAGAGAGTAGAAAAAGGTCACAGAATAGTAAGTATGTTACAATTTCATTTTTGTGAAAATGAGCTACATACGTAATAATTCCCAAAACAAACAGCCTACATGTGTTGATGCATGGAGAAAGGTCTGGAAGGATAGATACCCTGTTGTAATGCCGGTGGCCAAGGCCAGGCAGGTCCACATTGAATTCAGGCAGATGATAGAGAAACAGCGAAGCTGGAAAGCGTTGGGCCATTTTGTTTAACAAAGGTTTACAACAGTGGACAAGCACACAGGCAGGGGAAAACCACTTCTCAGGAAAAGAAACAGCAAGAATGGCCCATCACAGTGGTGGGCAGACAGTGCCCCATCCACAATCCCCCTGATCATAAACACCCACAGCCTTACACAGACCATACACACGTAATGCTGCCACATGCTCACGCACCAATCAAGCAAAGTGCTTGCAGGCAGTAAACCAGCGAGCAAGCCTAACACAGCTGCCCTATATTCCACCCCCTTAGGGTTCCTTGCTTCACAATCTACATGACAGGAAACAAACAGAAACTACAGCAACATCAAAAGTTACACGGTAATTACAAAGATGCCCTTCACAATGTCTCCTTGAGCACTTTGCCCAGGGTGTCAGCTAGACTAGAGGTCCACCTCTAACTCCCTACCCCATGATAGGTGGAAGGGCCTGTATAGTCCAGGGCTGTGTGCACTGAAGAAAATGTCCTTGGTGCATCTCTGCAACTGGATGAGAGCAGCTTCCTGATTCAGGAGGGCCTCCACAGGTGCCACAGGACCCCCCCCCCCCATCAGGGTCTCTCATTGTACTGTACACAGCAATGTATCCATCCAGCAAGGAAGCTGGTGTCCCCCTCTGGTTGCAGTCCAAGAGTCCATTATACCATTTTAATGACCAGTCAATGATAGACAGTCCAGCTGTCTGTGCAAATCACCAAGCCCTGCGCATTGGAAGTGGATTGCGAATTTCACATGGGCTCTTCAACCCCCTTCCTGTCTTTGTTGGATGTCCCTTAGCCTTCTACCTAGTCAAACTGGAACAATGGGTCTTGGGGATCCTGCAACCTGAATGCTAGCCATTTTCCTGGCAGATGCCAGGGCCACCTGCTTCCCCCTTTTTCAGTGGCTGGAACTTCTGTTCTGACTCAAGCTGCTGCCAAAGCTCCAACAGGACTATTAGGTTTGCCATCTAGTTTCTCTCTATCTGCCCTGGCCTGGCCACAATCAAATCTACCCACATCTGTGTTTAGGTTACTTTCACAGGCCCATTTCTCTTGTTAGTTGGTAGGGGTAGGGGGGGCAGCACAGGCAGCAGCCCTCACAGCCTTATGGTCCATCTCTATTTCAGAAAGTATGATGCCATCCACCCCCTATGTCCTGAAATTGCAGCAAGCAGGCTGCCAGGGGCTCAGTGGGCTTCTGCCTGAATTTTACCCCTAACTCCATCAGCTCTGCCTGGGTGCAGGGCCAGACCACACTTGGGGAGGGGGTTGTGCTATCCCTGATGGACTTTTGGCTGCTGGGTCTTTACTCTCTTGGTGACCACCGCTGGCCTTCAAGTCTGCAGATGGTAGTTGCAACTTCAACTTCCCCCTCAGAAAAATTGGAAATGCCCCCCAACTCAGAGCCACTCCATTGGCAGGAATGCACCTCTGTCTTCTGTGCCTGCTTTGGCTCCTGCAGCTTGGCCTTAAGCTGAAGCTTGAACTCTTGAACCTGCAGCTGTTTCTTCAACACCTGTTGCTGCCAACGTTCAGCTTCCAGGGCAAAGTGTAACTCGCTGAACCAGCAATTCCTTCTCCAGAGATCATTCCAGTTCCAGGTGCCGCTAGTGCTCAGCATGCATCTCACACTGCAACTCTCGAATCCGCCCACCTCCTTCTCCAGCGCTTGCTCCAGTTCAAGCCGTTGCTGCCACTCACTCTGCAGTTCATCCTGCAGCTTTCAAACTCGCTCAGCCTCTTGCACAGAACTCCTGGTTTCTTCTCGCAAGATTGTAAAAAACACCCAGCCCATGATCCCAAATAGGAGAACCACCAGGAACAGCCACTCCTCTATTCCATCCCTCAAGGGTGTTGGCAGCTCCATACCAGTCTGCTCTGAATCCTGCCCACTATGCCATATGTAATGCCAGTGGCCAAGGCCAGTCAAGTCCACAATGAATTCAGATGGTAGAGAAACTGCAGAGATGAAAAGCATTGCGCCATTTTGTTTAATAAAGTCTCACAAAGGTGGACAAGCACATAGGCAGGGGAAAACCACTTCTCAGATAAAGAAACAGCAAGAATGGCCCCTCACAGTGGTGGGCAGGCAATCTGCCAACTGCAATCCCCCTAAGCACAAGTACCCATAGCCTTACATAAGCCATACATACGTGGTGCTGCCACGTGCTCATGCACCAATCAGGCAAAGGGCTTGCAGCCAGTAAACCAGCAAGCAAGCCTAACACAGCTGCACCACACCTCTAAACTGTACTGTAGCTACCTGGGGAAAAGGTATGGCACGAGAGTATAGTGATAGGTGAAGATTTTCACTTTTTACATCATGAGCCATATAACATTTCGGTCAATGACAGACCAGATATATGACAGAGGTATACCATATAACCTAGGTGTGTAGAAGGATATACAATCCAGGTTTGTGTAAGTACACTCTGAGATATTTGCACAAGGACAAAATCACCTAACAGTGCATTTCTCAGAACACAACCCTGTGGTTGAGCAGCACGTGACACTTCTAAATTGTGACAAAGATTATGTACAATTTAAAATTTTTTAAACACTTCTTAAAATTATTTAAAAGAGTTCTTTTTTATTTTTGCAACAGAGACAGAGAGAGAGAGAGGGACATACAAACAGGAAGGGAGAGAGATGAGAAGCATCAAGTCTTTGTTGCAGCACCTTAGTTGTTCATTGATTGCTTTCTCATATGTGCCTTGATCAGGGGGACTACAGCAGAGTGAGTGACCCACTTATTCAAGCCAGTGACCTTGGGCTCACGCCAGCAACCTTGGGCTTCAAGACAGCAACTTTTGGGCTCAAGCCAGTGACCATGGGTCATGTCTATGATCCCACACTCAAACCAGTGACCCTGGGCTCAAGCTGGTGAGCCCATGCTCAAGCCTGATGAGCCCACGCTCAAGCCAGCAACCTCAGGGTTTCGAACCTGGGTCTTCTGCACCCCAGTCTGATGCCACTTCCTGGTGAGAATAAAAGAATTCTGAAATGGAGTTTCTCAAGAGCATTCCCTCTCTACCCAATGCTCTAGAAGAAGTTAACTCCCACTTCATCAAAAACAGAGCTGGCCATTCAGAATGGGGCATTGGTTGTTTATGCAGAAGACTGTGTTAAATCTACTGAAAATTTAACATTTCATGTGCAGTGGCAATTGGCGGGGAAACCCATTTTAACAAGTTGGATCCCAGTCAGAGTTACTGCCTGCTTACACCCACAAAGGAGAAATCTCATCACAGCCCTCTCTTAACCTCAGCATGGTGAAGAGTAGTATGCAAGGGCAAAATTCCAGATTTAGCAGCTGATCGGGACACTGAAAACTCAGATACCATTAGCAAGCCTAAGTACTCCACAACATGAGAATATTTTTAGCTTAATAAGTAGAACAGAATACCAGCATTTAACAGGGAGTATTAAAAAACAACAACAGAGCCTTATAGCAATAGCATTAAGCACTTGTTGAAAAATTATTTAAAGTGAAGGTTGAGGAGCCTTACCAGGCAGTGGTGCAGTGGATAGAGTGTTGGCTTGGGACACTGAGGACCCAAGTTTCAAACCCCAAGCTGGAAGCTGGCAGGCTTGAGTGCAAAGGTCACTGGCTTGAAGCCCAAGGTTGCTGGCTTGAGCAAGGGGTCATTGGCTCTGCTGTAGCTCCCCCCCCACCCCACCCGTCAAGGCACATATGAGAAATCAATCAATGAACAACTAAGATGCTGCAACGAAGAGTTGATGCTTCTCATCTCTCTCCCTTCCCATCGGTCTGTCCCTATCTGTCCTCTCTCTGTCTGTCACAAAAAAAAAAAGGAGCCTTCAGCTTAAAGGAGCCCTGGATCCAAACCTAACACTAGTAACCTTTCCCAGCCCCACCCAAGCTCTAGGCCTCACCCTCCACATGCATCTGCCTTTCTTTTAAAGATTTTATTTCTTGATTTCACAGAAAAAGGAATGAGGGAGATACCAAGAAATATCAACTCATAGTTGCTTCACTTCAGTTGTTCATTGGTTGCTTCCCATATGTGCCTTGACTGGGCAAGCTCAGGGTTTTGAACCAGCGACCTCAGCATTCCAGATCAATGTTCTATCCACTATGCCACCACAGGCCAGACTGCATCTGCCTTTAGATATGAGTCAGTTCTCCCAAGCACCTTGGGAGGCTTTCGAAGGCAGAGACCATGATTTATTCACTTGATATCCCCCCCAGTGCCTGGTCCAGAGAGTATTATTCATCCACGTATGATCAGTAAGAGAGGGAGGAAGGCAACCTCCAACCAAGAGTCTCCAACCAGCCTGTGTGCTGCCTGAGAGCTGTGGCTTCACCTCCTCACCAGCTTCTTTGCTTCCTTTTTCGATAGCAAAGCTAGACACAAGGCTGGGAGCAGGGTGGGAATGCAGACAAGTGATAGCTTTGTTAAAGATTCAAAAATCGGCCCCCAGTATGCTCAGTGGATAGAGCATCAGCCAGGTGTATGGACATACTGGGTTTGATTCCAGGTCAGGGCACACACACAAGAGAAGTACAATCTGTCCCACAGCCAGTGGCTCGATTGGTTCGAGCATTGGCCCCAGTCAGTTGGTCAGCCTTAGGTGCTAAAAATAGCTCAGTTGATTCGAGCATTGGCCCCAGACGTGGATTGCCAGATAGATCCCAGTCAGGGCATATGCAGCAGTCTGTTTCATTATCTCCCCTCCTGTCACATAAAAAAAAAAGACTCAAAAATTTCCATCTGTAAGACTTCTGCATAATATCTTTATTTAGCTCAGGAAGACAACTCCCACATATTTCTGGATACATGGGTATGAATTTTCTCTATTGCATTCAATAAATGGTTCTTAAGATTTTATATATGATACACGCAAATGTGCAAATACAATGCAAGCTAAAATGGAAAGCTCCTTGCATACAAACATTATATATATATATAAAAAAAGAAACAGCATGTTAATACAGGGCATAGAGAACAGAACAGAAACCAAGAGAAGGTGATTGAACTGTCACCCCTCACTTCTGACCTGGTCCTACATATAGGATTATCTCTGCACCCCACTCATCTAGGACACAAGCCTCCAGCTCCTTCTGGACAGGAACAGAGGCCTCACAAGGCCAGGAGGCAGCACTGTTCCTGCCTGCAGTGGGGAAGATGATCCCCCATCCCAGATACCATGTCAGATTCCTCAGCTTCATTCAAGTGGGGAGACCACCTCTGTGCCAGGATCCTGGACTGCCTTTTCTTCCCCTCACTCTTGATGGCTCCTCATTGTTAGAGATTGGGGCAGGCCTCAGTGTGGCTTTTTTTTTTTTTTTTTTTTTTTTGACAGACAGAGAGAGAATCAGAGAGAGGGACAGACAGGAAGGGAGAGAGATGAGAAGCGTCAATTCTTCACTGCAGCTCCTCAGTTGTTCATCTATTGCTTTCTCATATGTGCCTTGACTGGAAGACTATAGCAGAGTGAGTGACCCCTTGCTCAAGCTAGCGACCTTGGGCTTCAATCCAGTGACCCCACACTCAAGCCGATGAGCCCGTGCTCAAGCCAGCGACCTCAGGGTTTTGAACCTGGGTCCTCCATGTCCCGTCCAACATTCTATCTACTGCACCATCGCCTGGTCAGGCCAGTGTGGCTTGTTCTAAATGTTTCTCAAGACACTCAGCCCTGATAGAGAGCAGTGAGCTGCTGGGCCCAAGGGCTTCCAAAGAGCTTCTCAGAGGTTTTCAGAGGCCTGAGAACCTCCTAACCCTCCCATACCCCCTAGCTAAAGCACTATTTCAGAAGGCTCCATCAGTTCCTGTGTGGCCCCTACAGTGTCCATTGTCTATGTTCAGTGTGCAGAGGGGCAAGTCCAGGGTGCGGATCCCTCAGGCATGCCCGCAGCCAGAGAGCAAAAACTCAGCCAGTGCTATATCTGTGGTGTTTCAAGCCAGAGCTTAGACCTCCCTGGGCCAGGGAGACACAAGGCCTCATTTCAGTCCATGAACCTGATCAGGGCTGGTGGGAGGGACACAGTATGGGAGGTTGGAGGATCTCACTGTGGCCCTGAGCTTGACTGTGCCTCCTCCCTCCCCAGTGCCACCAGAGACACAGGCCTGAGAGGCTTTTCCAGGTACATGGCTCTGCATGGCTTTCAGCCCCCTAAGAGCGAACCTGCACCTGGAAGTGCTCACAGCGGGCATGCTTCATGGTCAACCCATACGTGGGGGTCATGTCCACCTTCACGCCCGGTGCCGTGCTGAATTCTACTTGCTGCAGCAGGGTGGCGAGGAAGAGGAAGACCTCCAAGCGTGCAATAGTCTCACCAATGCACTTCCGCTTGCCCAGGCCAAAGAGAACCACCTGCTCACTCAGTGCCTTGTTGATAGTGCCACTGGGGGTGAGGAACCGTTCCGGTCGGAACTCAGATGGGTCGTCCCACAGTTTCCTGTGATCAGAGAGAGGCAGCTGAAGTGGCAGCTACAGGTTCAGAAGCACCCAGCAGGTTGCACCCCAGCCCAAAAGGGTAGGGAATCAGCAAGTGGCCAGGGACAGCAGTGTCTGAAACTCAGAAGAGGGTGGAGTTCCTGATGCCCCCTGTCAACTTACTGGTCATGGTTGATCTGCCACTGGTTCACAAAGACACAACGCCCCTTGGGGATGTAAAAGCCTCTCAGACTTGTGTCTCTGGTGGTACTGGGGAGGGAAGAAGCTCAGTTAAGCTCAGGGCCACAGTGAGATTCTCTGATTTCCATGCAGTATGACTTCCATCCCTCCTACCAGCCCTGGTCAGGTACACAGACTGAAGAGAGGCCCAGTATCAGACAGCAGTAGACCCATGGGGCCTCACCTGTGGGGGATGGTGAAGGGGATGAAGGAGGAGTGTCGGAAGGTCTCCAGGATGAAGGCCTCCATGTAGGGCAGCTGTGGTCTGTCGGAGAGCCTGGGCCGCCGCGCCTTCCCAATCACTGAGTCTGCAGAGTATGAAGGAGCAGACAGGTGAAGGGACCTCCCAGACCTTGGCTGGGCCCCCTGCCTTGAGTACTTTGAAGCAGGCCACCACCTACCAAGCTCCTCCTGGATCTTTTTCTGCACATGGGGCCTTGTCACCAGGTACAGGAGGCTCCAAGAGATGGCAGTTGTGACTGTGTCAAACCCTGGCCAGAGAAGAACAGAGGGAAAAGTTAGGCAGTTGGTGAGTCAGGGCCATTGGGCACAGGAAAGGCAAGTGGGGAAGCTCATACCAGCTCCAAAGAGGTCCAGGACGACATTAACAATCTTGTCATCTGACAGCTGGATATTGGCATTCTCATCCAGCCTCTTGTCCTGACAGTGCTCAATCAGGCTGTCCGTGATATCCCGGATATGACCCTGGGTGGGGAAGGCCCACAGGTAAGCAAGATCCCAAACCGAGACCTACCTTTCCATCCAGACCTGGTCCCTTACCCTCCCTAGCACCTTTGTTCAAGAGGTGATCCTCCTCCTAACCCAAAGCTACTATTCCAGCTTCTCTGTATCTGTCCAAGGCTCTCTCCTGCCCCAACTCAAGGGACACCTTGAAGGAATTTTAATTGTGCACTGACATAAACTCGGAGCAGGAGTTATTGGAGGGTGTAAGAAGCTGAAGAAGTCTGAAAAGTAACAAGACATTGGCCTGTGTTGTGTCTGCCCACAGACACACAAAAATCTTGGAGGCACGCCACAAGATACAGATATCTTGTTTATGATTGGGACTACCTAAAGCATTTGTCCTGTCCTTCACCCAGTGTTCTCAGAGAAATGGAGAAGTGCATGATTTAAAGATTACAGTTGGTATTTAGAAAAGAAAAATAACATAGTTAGACTGGTGCACCCCCACTGTATGTTAGCCAGTAAATACGCAGAGTGAATGATGTTCGAGGCTGATTCCATCTTATGAGTCTCAGTCCACTGCTTTCTTTCATCTGTCTCTGACTTTTCTTTGCATTCACGTTAATAAGAAACAATAACACCTGACACACAGAGTCTGGTACCATTATTGCCTGGACATGCTCTTTACTCTTTTCTCTCCCACCAGACCAGGAGACTAGCATTCTAACTCTTCCAGGTCCCTATAACTCACCTAGAGTTCTGCATGGACTGGCTATTCTATAAATATTGCTGTCTACAGAGGGATGAAAGGGCTGGCCAAGAACAAGTTCTATTTTCTTACCATGAATGGAGTCCCCTCCACTACTGGCTTCAAAATCCCGAGGTGAAAGCCTCTGAGAGTCTACCAAACCTCATGCTGTTCTAGTTACCTCTGACTTCCTTACCCCACCTGCTCCTCGCCACCCACCTGCCTCTTCCCCTAGCCCATACCTTCTCAAACGTTTTATAGTGTTCCTTAACCATCTTTTGCATGAAGATGTAGATCTTCTCATTCATGTCCTTGAAGGCTTTCAAGGCAGGGTTGGGCAGGTAACGGAGGATAGGAAGGAAGTCAGCTGGGTGTCCGGAAGCAGCCACCTCTCCAAACTCATTACTCAGGTTGACTATACTAAGTAGCTCTTGGTCATCATGGTTGTAGCGCCGACCAAAGCACATGGCACAGATGACGTTGGCCACTGACACCACTATATACTGGTAGGGTTCAAAGCGTCCAACCCCTGCCATCAGCTCCTGGAACTTGCTAATGAGGACCTCAGCCTCCTTGCTCACATGCTCCTCCAGGTAGCAGGAAGACGAGGAAGCCGGGTCTGAGGCGATGGAGAAACTCTTCAGGGCATTCTGGGCCAGGCGTCGACGGGCAGCCCACACTGGTCCAGAGTCTGGGTTGAAGGTCATGCTCTGGCCATCAGAGATCAGAGTGAAGCTGTAGAGGTCAGGCCGACCCTTGAAATCGTTACCCTGCCGCACCAGGGCCTGCTGGATGGTGTCCAGGCCACTGAGCACCAGCACAGGTGTGTGACCAATGCGGATCTCCAGCACGTCCCCATAACGCTGGCTCAGCCGAGACAATGCCAGGTGTGGGTTCTTCCCCAAGGTCAGCATGTGTCCAAGCACAGGCAAGCCCCAGGGCCCTGGTGGACTCTTTAGCCCTTTGGGGACCCGAGGCTGCCAGGCCCTGACCACCCAGAACATCAGGCAGAAGATGGTGGAGGCCAGGAGGAGCTCCGTGGTCGACATGGGGATAGAGAGTCCAAACCCAGGAAACATGATCAGCACAGAGATGGCAAGGTGGCTGCTGAGAGGTGGACAGGAGGGAAAGATCAAGACATCATATGGGGAACAGGAGGAACCAATGTCCTAAGCAGCATGCTGGAAAGAGCAAACCTTATCCAGAACAGCTCACTGGGCATGAAGGGGAGGAGGAGGTGGGAGAAGCTGGTGAGTTGTCACTGTGTGCCAACAACATCTGCTTCTTTACTCAGTCCTGCCACAGCCTATGAGGTAGGCTGTAGTAAGGCTCAGAGAAGGTAAGTAACTTGGCCAAGGTCACACAGCCAGAAAGTACTGGATTCACATGCCAAACCCAGATTGCCTAATTCCACCCTCTTTTAACCGTGCACCGGTCTGAAACAGCACTTCCCAACATCACTCTGTGGTTCCATATATACCTGTACCATTACTGACTTCACATGTTTCTAAAATAAACTTTAAATCTACCTACTTAGCATCATCCAAAACAATCATAGCTGTGTGAAAGTACAGGTTTGATCCCCCCCAAATATTGTAAAATAAATCCATAATTGACACGAATCACCTAAATCCCCTTGAGAACTACCCACTACACTCAGGGAGACGCTGCTCTCAGGAGAACTAGACATCATCCACTCCTTTAGCCTCATTTCACATTTGAGGAAATTGACCTCACTGTGTGACTAAGCCAGGACTCAGACCTCTTAGGAAAAGTTCCCTGGAAGGTTTCCAGCTTCCACCATAGCCGCCTTCCTTTGAAGAGTGGTCCCAGAACCCTCAGTTCTCTCCTGCTCAACACCAGGGTCTATCCTGCCAAACCCTGGGACAGGGTAGGAAGGGAGCAGGGAATAAGAAGACCGCTGCCTAAGCCACAGGGCTCTCAACCCCAGTTCTCTGATTTCAACTGATCCACAGTTTAAAAGCAGCTGAAGACTGGTGAGCTTGAGGGTACCAGTCACAGAAATCTAGGCCAGGTTTTTGGTTGGGCTTAGTTCTCAATGAATGAAAGATGAACGAAGAGTCTGGGTTGCCTCCATATGCCATTCAGCAGAGAGCAAAAAATAAGTGAAAGGCTCCCACTAGGCCAGGGCTGCAAGGAAACTCCAGACTGGTATAAGGGAAATGAGGAATGGATCTTAATAGAGGCTAAGACAAAACTTTCTAGGCTTGGTCTACAAAAAGGTGTATAAATTCATGGACTACTGTGTCCAAGGCATCAAGCTCTGACTGGGGCATCTTCCTGGTGCCCTGGACTTGGAGGACAGGAGACCCAGTGTTTCAGGCTCCATGGCATGGCCTCGGACTGGTCATTTTACCTTTCCAGGTAAAATCACCTGAGAGAAGGAGTAGGATTCGATCTCTGATTCAGGGTACCCTGCTAGATCTCAGGTCTGGCCTGGGAAACCTCACAGTCTGACTAGTTTCTACAGCAGAGCCACTCAAGATGGGGAGGTTGTCTATATGGTTCCTACCTCAAGTACAGTAGCCATCTGTCTAGAGAGGCTTCCTGGAAAAGCTGGATCCCAAAGAACACACAAAAAGCACTGACTCCCTAAGTAAATGAAGTAACACAACACTGCTGGGCCTTGGTGTGCCATGGTGTCTGTCCCCTTACACCCATTGGGTGCCAAGGACCTCTAGCTTTAGTAAGATGGTAGGAGGCCACGAGGTAAGTTTTCAAGGCCTGGTGGTCCAGCTTCGTGCAGCTGACAGTTTTTCACACTGATGGCTCTCCAAGAAGCCAGAGAAGACAGTCAACAGGATAGGGAAGGCCCCTGGGCAGTGCCGAGGACTCCTGCTCAGGCCAGCTTCTCTTGTCTAAGTCAGCATATCTTGGCTCTGACAAGCCATGTTTTGGGAGGGCAGAGCCAGCCACATGTAGCTTTTTAGATAAGGCAGGTATGAATGGTAAGAGCCCTACCTGGCTCCTCTGTTCACCCTGACCACCCACGGAGAAGTCCTCCCTCATCATGCAACCCGAGAATGGGCCATATGTGCACTCAGCTTCAGACAACTGTGTCCTTATTCCAGACAACCACGTAGGTCAGATGGGGAAGGCCCAAGGCATTCAGAGATTCAGTGGGGGATGAAGCTGGGTCCTGGAGTCCTGAGAGGGGGCCACCTGCAATCAGAGTTCTGGTACTCACTGTGGGACACTGGGCAAGTCATGCCCTTCCCCTGGCCTCAGCTGCTCCTTTAGGGAGCTGGACTGCATGGTCACTAAGGCCACTCCTAGTTTTCTCTTCCAAAGTGCTAGACCAGTGACCGCCTACCTAGGAAGACCTAGAAGCATCCAATTTTTCATTTTCTTGGGAGGGAAGGGGCAAGCCAGAAGTCCCCAGCACTCACCTGTGGCTGTGAGGAGGTGCTGAACTGAGCTGGGAAGAGCGGTCTCTGGAGCCTGGACCCCAAAGATCAGGGAAGGCTCCAAGGAACTGTCACCTTCAGGGTGACTGTGAAGGCTCAAACAACTTTATAGGCTGCTAGCGAGCGTGGCCACGCCCCCTGGCCTCGGGATGGGACAGAGGGAGGGGCAGCATGAGGGGGAATAGTCGCTGGGGTGCAAGGGAAGTGGGGGGGACAGATGCACAGGGACAGGTTAAGAACCCACTGTGGGGACCCCCCTACCCCAGTGCAGGCACGTAAAGGGGTGAGGAGTGGGGGCACCTGGCACTCTCAATTCCAAGGTACCCCATGGACAGCGCAGAGCCCAGGTGAGGCGGGGACTTTGAGAGAAACGCCAGGACCGTCCAAAGAAAGGGTACGGCGGGGGCAGGAGGGGGGCGGGGGGGGAGTCCTACTCCGGGCACAGGATGCCTCCCCTCACTACCAGCAGACCGAGGCCGGCAGGCAGGGGCGGGGCTGCCGGGTGGTGACCTTGCCCCCGGGTTACTGAGTCCAGGCTCGCGTGAGAAGCGCGGCAACCCCTGTCCGGGGCGGAAGGCCAGCGGTGCCAAGGGTCTGCCCCTCCCTCTGGCCCCCTGGAGCCTTCAGAGCAACTGGAATGAAAGTCCCGGCTCCCTGACCCGGGAGTGGGAATGGACAGAGAACGTGCAGTCTCGCAGAGCGCTTACTAGCGGCGCGGCGCCGCCCCCAGGGCTGCTCCGGCACGCTGCCCAACAGGGGTCTTCCCGACCCAGATCCACCTGCCCTGGAGATCCCGCTTAGCTCCTGGGTGGCTAGCGCTTTAGCTGGATAGAAAAATGGGTGGGTGGGCGAGGAGGGCTGAGCGCTGGCCCCGAGGGTCCCCCAAAAAACGGGCTAAAGGGAGGCCCTCGGGCCAGGCGGGGGCTGGGAGGGTCCAGGGGCTGTGGAGGGGGCGCGGGGCGCACACGCCTCCCGGCCTTGCGTGTGTGTGTGTTGGGTGCCTCTCTCCAGGGGCAGAAGTCACAGGGAGCATCCCCGCCCCACTTGGCCCAGGGTGCGGTGCAGGCAGTTGCGTGAGAAGGTGCCGGCAGTTGCGTGAGAAGGACAGGGAGTCCCGGGCAGGAACCGAAGCCTCCCAACGTCCCAGCCCTGGTCGGGTCTCTGCACACTCACGCGAGGGGGGAGGGGAATTGGGGGCGGTGCTCTTAAAGGGCACCGGTTTGCGTGCTGAGCCGAGGTTTTTGCTTGCGAGTGGGCGCCTGGCGTGTGTCGGTTATTTTCGGTCTAGCCTGTCGCTGGACACGCAGTTCCAGCGTCTTTCCTGGCTGGCTGCCTCCGAAGCTATCAGTCGCCTCTGCCGGATTCTCCCCAGTGGAGGACGTCCAGGCAGAAAAAGCTGTATTTGCGTATTTAGCTCAATCTGTCCCCAACGAACTACATCACCCACCCCACCCCACCCCCAGCCCAACAAATGGCACCACCATCTATCCGCTGGCACCCAGGCCAGGAAAACAGCCTCATCCTGACTCTTTACCTCCCACTGAAGTCAGATGCCACCTCATTCACTGCGCAAATGTTTTTACCAAATGCCTACTATGTGCCAGGCACTGTTCTGGATGCTGGCAGTTGATATGCAGGTGAACAAAACTGACAACCTCCTGCTCACATGGAACTTACATTCTATTTTGGTTGGGGAGGGAGGTGTTGGAAGACAGATAATGCACAGAGAATGTCGGAGAGTGACAAGTGCTACTGAGAAAAACAAAGCAGTGAAGGGGTAGGAATCATGTGGGGGCAGACTGCCATTCAAAATAGGGTGGTCCAGGGAAGTCCTCACTAAGAACATGACATTGAGCAGAGGCAGGAACCCAGAATCAAGAATCAAGGCATATGCCCTGGATGGATAGACTATCATCCAGAAGTGCAGAGGTTGCTGGTTTGATCCCTGGTCAAGGCACATACAGGAACAGATAGATTTATGTTCCTGTGTGTCTCTCTCCCCCCTTCCTCTCTTGCTAAAAATCAATAAATAAACATTTAAAAATATATTTAAAAGAAAAAAAGAATCAAGGCACTAATACTTGGAAAAAGAGTGCACCTAGCAGAGGGAATAGCAAGTTCAAAGGCCCAGCATAATGGTTCTTGAGGAAGGGAGCAGTACCAGGGGCACTGGATGTGTGCAGTGGCCTTGTGTCTGAGGAGTTCTGCTGGAACTTACTTCCCCCAGGGGATGAGATGCTCATGGGGGACATCTCTGTTGAGAAACAAGGGACTTCTGTGCTAGATGGAGACATCCTGGGGTCTAATCAATGAAGGTCTACTGTGCTGAGAATAGATAAGGACACATTTCTCTACTCTGACATCTAGACCTTCATCATTGCCTCCAAGAGCACTAAACAGCCTCCAGACCTAGTTCCCATTTGCCTTTTACTCCCTCCAATTCTTTCTCCACCCTGTTGTATCCAACGTGGTCTTTTCACAAATGCAAAATCCCATTCCATTACCACTTTGTCCCTTCAATAGCTCCTACCCGGATGCAATGTAGACTTTTTAGCAGAACCTACCAGGCCTATCCACCTCTACTTCTCATCTCCTCTACTCTAAGTCTCTATTGACATATCACTTCCTCTGGGAAGCCCCCGTGAATCCTTTCCACAGCAAGTTAGATGTCTCCTGGTCTATGTTTCTGGGATTTCTCCATGGTAATAATCAGAACACTTGACCCTTGCTCTGACCCCAACCCAACCTGTCACTCCCTCCATGCCCAAACACAGAAAACCTGCCTGTGGGTAATTAATCTGAGAAGCCAAGCCTTGCAAGAAATTAATAACTGGTAAAGAAGTTAAATCCAGCTGGATTATGGATGGGGCACATGACCAGGGTGATGCTATAATGGTAGAATGTAGGCAACAGAACAGGCAGGAGATAAAGGGACTATTGCTGGGCTTCCAATTTGTCCAACACTGTTCATTCATCTATCCTCTACATCTCTGGCTCAGCCCGTGGAGCTCCATGGTACCCAGGAGAGGTCTGCCCTTCAATCCCAGTTGGAGCTAGAGCTACAGAAGGAGAAAGCACCTGAGCGGAAGTTATGGCAAGGAAACAGAGAGCAATGCACTTCCAGCTCCCCCATCCAGCTCTGCAGCCAAGTCTGTCCTTCGGCTTTCCAGAGTCCCCCACCCAATGTCCAAGCTCTGGGCTGGAAGACCATCTGCTGAGGCACCTGACCAGGGATCCAGAAAAACCTTTTGTTTGATTGAAGAGGCATTGCTTTGCTCACATTCTCTGAGGGACACTTGACCCCAAAGAAATTCATTAGCCAGTTAAACCAACTCCTTTTCCACTTCTCAGCTGAATAGGATGATACCAGAAGGAGAAGGCCCAAGGACACATGGCAAATCAAAGCCGAGCTTAACGCTCTAGCCCCTTGCTTCCAGGCCAAGGCTCTTCCCACCATGATTTATTGTCTCAGACTACCAGCAAAGCCCTAGGAAGCCCAAGGGAAACAGTCTCAGCCCCTGGGTCAGGGTTCCCATCTCCCCATACTGCTGGACAGGAGGAATCATGCAATGAGGTTTAAGTGAGGCATTGTACTTCTCACCAAGTCCTATCTCCATGGAACTGTTCCCAGATGGAGGGGGATTTCAGGAGCACCGTGCAAAGAAAGAGGGAGACAGGCAAGAGGTTAGAGGACCTTGGCCAGGAGCTGAGCAGCCCATCCTGATCAAAGTTTGCCTGCCTTTGCGTGAGAAGCTCTTTGGCTGATTCCCTAGCGATCAATACCAGGAACATAGAGTCAGGGGGCATTGGGGAGCAGATAGGCCCAGCCCAGTGGAGTCTTTAGTCAGCACTGCTGTGGCAGGGGGATGGGGAGAAGGCAATACCCACAAGCCTCTACCCCCTAGAGGCAGGAACCACATCCCAAAAACAGCCTGTGCTGAATCTGGAACTGCTACAGGACCTGTGAGAGAGCCCAAAATGGAGTGCATGGGGTGGGGTGGGGTAGGTAAAGGGACCCTGGGAGAGTGGGGGACTGCGGAAGAGTCATGGAGTGTGAAGAGTACAGGAAGGGTATTTCTGGCAGTAGGACAGGACATGACAAGAACAAACCACGGGAGTGGGAGGTTGAGGTGAGGCTGTTTGAGAAGAGTGTAGTGTAAGCAGATATGTAGGACTAAGACTTGCCTCCCTCCCAGTGTGTCTCCACCCTACCTGGCCACCCTCCATCCCACTTGCAATCTGAACCCCAAGTACCTTCTCCCTCCTAACTATTCCCAGAGAGCCAAAGAGATATGGTTTGCAAGATCTGGGGCTCAGATAGAATAGTCCCCTAACCTAACCCCAGCTTCCTGGCTCTTGGATGCTAGAGTTAGGATGACAATATTTTCACAGGATAAACTTGATCTAAGCCTGTTGTCTTTGTATAAATATTTTTGTTTATTTTATTGATTTTAGAGAGAGAGAAAGGGAAGGGAGAGAAAGACAGAACATCAATCTGTTCTTGTATGTGCCCTGACCGGTATCAAACCAAGAACCTCTAGTCTTCCAGATAATGCTCTAACCAACTGAACTATCCAACCAGGGCCATCCTTATGTAAATATTAAAAGTGCCCCCTTTCACTCTCAAAAGCATCTCATCTTAAATAATGTATTCCATGGTCATGCCAGCGATCATGTACGGCTGCAGGGTTTTGTGTGCTCAGCACTCATTCTTTCCTTCTGGCAGTACCCAACCCCTACTCTCAGCCAATAGGTTTAGTGGAGCTGCCCACACCCCAGGTGTAAGGCTAGTGCCACCCCTGTGGCAATGCAAGTTCCGATTGGATTTAGGGAGAGAGTAAAGGAACTGTGGAGCCAGAAAATGGTGGGCCATTCCGTTTATTAGAGTCTCATAACAGTGGACGAGCAAACAGGGAAGAATACTTCCCTTTCCAGTTCCAGTTCCTGGGCTTGCAAGCCCCTCAGCACTCTGGACTCACCAGACTCATTCTCCGGATTCACCCAGACTCACAGGCCCCCATCAGCCTCAGTACTCCTCCTCAGCACTCTCCAGTAAAACAGACTGGGCAGAAATACTCCTCTGGCAAACAAAAGCAAACAATCGCCCCTCCACACAGCAGCAGTCAGTTCGCAATCTAGGATCTTCTGCCCTGAGGGCAAGCACCTGCAGCCTTTCACAGACCACACATTCACACTGGCTTGCGCACACACACATATACACATGCAGGGACGCACTCACACACACAATTAGGCAAAATATAAGCAAGCAAACTTAACACACACGTTACAAACTTGAAACACATTGGTTTGTCCCACACCAGGCTACCAGGATGGTGCACAATCCAGGCCAGGATTGTGAGAACCTAATAAAGGAATTTCCTGAAGTCATTGGATTTCATTTCTGCCAGGGTGGTTAAGCAAATTTGATAATAAGTCTGGCCCATCAGTGACCATTTTTAAAGAATGTCTACTTTAGAATGATGCCTATTCAGAGAAAAGCCAAACAGGGAGGTGAGGAGATGGAGAGAGGGAAAGAATTGAAAATATGGAGCACCTAGATCCAGTTGTTTCTGAAGCCCATAAAGTTCACCTATAGAGCAGTGGTCCCCAACCCCCGGGCCGTGGACCAGTACCAGTCCATGGGCCATTTGGTACCAGTCCACAGAGAAAGAATAAATAACTTACATTATTTCCGTTTTATTTATATTTAAGTCTGAACGATGTTTTGGTTTTTTTTAATGACCAGATTCCCTCTGTTACATCCATCTAAGACTCACTCTTGATACTTGTCTCGGTCAAGTGATACATTTATCCGTCCCACCCTAAAGGCCGTTCTGTGAAAATATTTTCTGACATTAAACCAGTCTGTGGCCTAAAAAAGGTTGGGGACCACTGCTATAGAGCAGCTTTGTTATGTGAAGCAACATCACCACCACTTCTCCCTTTGCCTCTTCCCCACCTTTTGCTTCTTCATTTCTTCCTCTTTCTCCTCTTCCTCGTCTAGTAAAAGTTGGATTTGGGAGCTTGCAACTGAAAGAGTTTAAATCAAAACTCGCAGGCCAGAGAGCCTTGTCCATGCAGCACACTGAGTAGTTAAACCTGGGCCCTAGAAGGCCTGGGCAGGTTGGACAGAAGCCTAAGGAGGTTGCTTTTATCTGACAGCTTCCTGCTGGTCTGCCAAAGATGCCACCATCAGCACCACTGAAGGAGGTGAATTTTATCTCTGAAGACCACCATGGTGCTATGAAGGGTTGTTGACTGGTGAGTGTCCACAGAGAATTCATGTGTGGAGCAGAGATGTTTAGATGAGACTGTGCCTCCTCACTGTGCTGGGAGCAGAGCTTATTCTGTCTTCTGAGGGCTCCTTGCATGGGGGGGGGGGGCATGCTCAGAAGGAAAGCAGCAGTTGCCAAGTTCCTGGTGCCCCATGTGCTCTCCCAACTCCACACTGAAGAAGAGATGCCATCCCTTCCCCAAGTTCAGGATGGGCCAAGTTGAAGTTTTCAGAAGGAAGTTTATGAGGAATCTCAGAGGAAATAGTCCTCACAATAGCCCTTCCAGATATGGCTCCTATGACCTCTCTGACTTCCCTGCCTGTTACCCTCCCTTCCCCAGGCTCACTCCTCTCCAGGCACAAATGCCTCCTAGAAGTTCCTGAGATGCTCCAGGCAAATCCCTGCCTGTGTCTGACAGGGTCAGGCCTGCAGGAAACACACAGCTCCCTCAACCTGGGTTATTAAGGGGAGTTTAGTAAAGGGACTAGTTACAAAGGTTTGGGAAAGGTCGAGAGAAATCAATAAGGGACAGTGCAGCACCCCAGGGTTAGCAATAGCACGGCTGGAAGTGGTGAGAGGAAAGGGCAGAAAACAGACCCCAGAGAAGGTGACCACGGAGAGGCTGTAGAGAGGGGCTGTGACCTTTAGCAGAGAGCTGCAGCCAGCACACAGGAGAGCAGGGCCTACTGTGACCTCACTCTATGCATGCCCTCTGATGTCCCACTGGTGCCTTCCATGGACTGAACCTAACTGGAAGCCAGAGAGCAAGGGGCCCATAGTATAGCCCAAAGAAGTCAGCCCTCCAGAACTGAAAGTAGAGAGGGGGAGAGAGTGAGTATGGAGAGGTGAGTGGAAGACATCTAGCACTCTGTCTCAGGACCTTTGCACTTGCTGTTCCCACCTTCCAAGCCCTCCTGTCTTCTTCAAACATCACCTTTCCAATATGTCTTCCTTGGCCATCCTATATAAAACTGTTACCCCAACTCATAGCTTCTATCCTTTTTCTTGACTTGATTTTTATTTGTAGCACCTACAAATTTCAAACATACCATGTATCCTTTTTTTTTTAATATTGTATATGGTCTGTATCCCTCAAATAGAATGTAAGCTCCAGCAGAGCAGATACTTTTGTCCTTTTTAATCCTTCAATAGCAAACTGCCACATCGAGAATGGGAATGCGAAATGAACATTGTTAAATAAATGAATGGAAACATGTCAAACCCCCAAATAGGAAAATATGCCAAGTTTGAAATAGCAAAGACTTGGTAAAATTCTGAGTTTTGATAGGCTGGGCATCAAGTCCAAGTTGAATGGCTCCCTCCCAGCCCAGATCTTTTCCTCAGCACTTGCTAGGTAAGTGTTCCTCAGTTTGCTGCCAGAAGACAGACAGGCACAGTTCTGTTTTAAGAAGCCCAACTCAACATCCTATCTTATGCCACCTTTAATTCTGTCCATTTGAGCTAGATCTCCCTGCTGACCACATGGTTGCGATCACCAGAAGTCTGCAACCTCTTTCAGTTTCAAAGCCTTTGGTCCTATCCATAGCCTGCATCCCTTCCTTCACAATCTGGTCCCACCACAAAAATCAGCCAATGGCAGGTTTAGTAAGTGCTCTCAGCAGAGATGGCTCTGCAGGGCTGGGACAAGGGACCTTTATGGTCGATGAGTGGGGAAGGGCTATACGACTTGGAACAGGCTGCAGACCTTGAAACACTGCCCAGAGGAGGGGCAGCAGTGACTGATCCAGAGGTTTGGGGCTAGCTCTAGACAGAGGGCAGTGGAAATGAGGGCAGACCTTTTTTTTTTCCTTTATTTTTTCTTCTTCCTTCCATAGTATCAAATGTGATTAATTCAGACCCATATTATCTATCAGGACTTGACTAATGCAGCTCAGGGTGGCAATGCTCTTACTGCTAGGGAAGTGTCTGCCAGCCTTCTGAAAACAGACCTGCAGGGAACTGTTGACCTCCTGAAGGATATGTCCAAGGCCAAGCTGACATTCCAAATTGCAGATGCACTTTTATATACTAAACACAGAGATTTGCTGATAGCAAATGTTTTTTTTAATTTATTTATTCATTTTAGAGAGGAGAGGGAGAGACAGACAGATAGATAGAGAGGAGAGACAGAGAGGGGGGGGGAGGAGCTGGAAGCATCAACTCCCATATGTGCCTTGACCAGGCAAGCCCAGGGTTTCGAACCGGTGACCTCAGCATTTCCAGGTTGACGCTTTATCCACTGCACCACCACAGGTCAGGCCGCAAATGTTTTGTTTTCTCATCAAAGCAGCACCTTGCCGCCTTGGAGGAACCTGCTCCATTAGCCAAATGTTCCTGGACTCACTTCCAGTTCCCTGCCAAGGAGGCGGTGTCATTCAGACCTATCAGGACACAGCCTGGCTGCCCCACCCACCAGTGTGGCCACCCAACCAACTCAGGGACTCTTTCCCCACTGCTCCTCCTGGTAGACACTTAATAACCATTCCCCTACTTATTATTTTCCTCTTCCTAAACGCTGTTCCCCTCCTCTGTTTTGTCCAGGTACCCTCCGTATTCCTTTCCAGAGCTGTGTGCTTTGTGAGGAGGTTGACCCCAGATCTTCAGCCTCAGGGAGTGGGCCCTGGCTGCTCTGAACCAGCCGCTGAAACCCTAGTTGCTTTGTTGGTGATTGGATTAAACTTGGATCTGTGGCCCTGGCCAGTGGCTCAGTGCATAAAGAATCAGCTTGCCATATGGACATCCGGGTTCGATCCTGGTCAGGCCACACAGGAGAAGTGACCATTTGCTTCTCTCTCCCTGCCTCTCCCTTTTCTCTTTCTCTTCCCCTCCTGTAGCCAGTGGCCCGATTGGTTCGAGTGTCAGTCCTGGGCACTCAGGATAGCTTGGTTGATTCTAGCATTGGCCTCAAATGGGATTTGCCAGGTGGATCTTGGTCGAGGTGCATGCAGGTGCCTGTCTTTCTATCTCCCCTCCTCTCACTTAAAACAAAACAAAACAGAAACAAAGAAACAAGAAACCTGGATATGTGACATGATTCTAACCAATAATATGTAGGAGAAATCCAGTGGGACAGCTTTTAGGAAAGGGATACATGGCCACAGGTACAACCTTGTCCTTCTGGCTCTTGTCGTATCTGGATGTGATGGCCGAAACCCCAGCAGCCATAAGGGAGCCAGCCTGGGGGAAAGGCTGACCTCCCAACAATAGTGGAGCAGAGATTCTCCAAGAGCCAGTTTACCATCTGGGTCCTCGGAAAAAACAAACAAACAAAAAACGAACCCATTTAAACTGGTCATTGGGGAGAGTTTAATAAAGAGACTATTATTTACAAAGGTGTGAGCAGGGTATAGAAAAACCAAGGCAGAATAGCGAGGTACTCAATGACCAGTAACAAAGAGGGGCCCTTCCTGTCTTGGGCTTGAAGAAGCAAAAGAAAGAGAATGCCTCCGGAACCCAGAGAGAGGGCTGATTGGCAGGAACTGGTCGATGGCTGCAGGGAGGGTCCGGAGAAAAACTACCCCACCCCCACTGTCCTCCCCCACACCCATCTCATGCCAATGCCTCCCATTGACTGAACCCAACAAGAAGCCAGAGGATGGGGAGCCCCTTGCAGAGGTCCGCCTCTCATGCACAGAGCAGGGCAGAGAAGCAGCGGAGTAGATCTAGGGAACAGAGGATTTTTAGCCCAATTTGGCTCTGCAGCTCCTCACATGTCTATCTGCCTGCTGGTCGTGAGTCCCCTCCGTGAAAGCAGGGTCTGTCTTACTACTGTGGTTTCCTTCTAGGACAGTGCCCCCAGCAGCACAATTTCTGCCAGAGACTACGATTGAACACCCACTACGTGACAGGCACTGTGCTGAAAACCCGAGTACATGAGGACATTATTTGCCTCAAGTTGTTCATAGTCTAGAAGAGAGAACGAGACCAAAGCAATATGGCAACCGTGGTGTTAGTGCCACAACTTCGGGTATAACCCAAAGGAGGAAGTTTAAAATCAGAGTAGTGTCAGGGCACTCCAGAGAAGATGGGCCTGGAGCAGAGTTTTGAAGGATCTGCTTTCACGGAGCGGGTACATCATTGTGCTGCAATTAGAATTAGCATTTCTAACCTGAGAGCAAGGCATTTCCTTCAGGATGCTTGTTGGATGAGGCAGAGTGGTTGAGGAGAGAGTAGGGTGTTCCAGGCAGAGGGAACAGCATGTGTGAATACACGGAGGCAGAAAACTAGAATCATAACGTGTTCCTTCTGATGGCTGGAGAAGATGCATGGAAGGGAGGGCAGGGTGAGAAGGGAAGTGAGACAGGAGCAGTAGGAACTGACTCACATTCTGTGAGCTAAGGAGTTTGAACCTAGTTTTGAATGCAATTTCAGAAAGTTCACATGGGCCCTGGCCAGGTAGCTCAGTTGGTATGAGTGTTGTCATGATACTCCCAGGTTGCAAGTTCAATCCTGGTAAAGCACATACAAGAGAATCAACCAATGAAAGCATAAGTAAGTGGAACAACAAACCGATGTCTCTCTGTCTCTATAAAAATCAATAAAAATAAATTTTAAAAAATTAAAGAAAGTTTTCTTGAGGGAGCAGTGTGGAGCATACAGTAGAGGGATGAGGTGGGAAGATTGCCAAGAACTATGCTGGCCACAGTAGCCAGTAGCCACAAGAAACTACTTAAATTTAAAGTTAAATAGAATTTAAAAATTCAGTATCTTGCCCTGGCAGGATAGCTCAGTTAGTTAGAGCATCATCCCAAAGCACAGAAGTTGCTGGTTTGATCCTTTGTCAGGGCACATACAAGAGCAGATCTGTTACCAGAATGAGCTAGGATTCGTGCAGTCCATCACCCTTTTCTGCCAATTTAATGAGAGACAGTGACCAATTAGGTATAACAGCATCTTTAATTTCAAATTGCAGTAACTTAAGAAGGCAGGTGACTCCTGTCTTAATGCTTTCCTGGTGCTGGTGGTTTTTATAGGATTCGGGGCTGTTAGTGATGGTGTAAGGGGCAAAAGAAACTAAAGGGAAAAGTACATGCAGTTAGTCACGTAGCAATGTGCAGAGGTGGGAGTCGGGTTGGCAGGAACATCCCCTCTGCAAGTTCTTCTGATACAGCCCAGGCCTGATCAGTATGGTCCTATCTGGTGTCCTTGGTAAATCTTCAAGACAGCTAGGGCAGGTGTCTCCCAGGAACAGCTGGGGTCATGATGCCTCTGAGAACTTCTGCAGTGTAACTCCCTGTGTTTCTTAGGCAAGAAGATAAAGATTAAGGTTTGTGAACTAAGTTCCTAGTTATTTACAGTGCCTTAACTCCTTGCAGGAAATTCTGTGATTCAGCCCTTACAAGAAATT
Organism: Saccopteryx leptura; assembly: GCF_036850995.1. NCBI lineage: Eukaryota > Metazoa > Chordata > Mammalia > Chiroptera > Emballonuridae > Saccopteryx > Saccopteryx leptura. Next base: position 128,361,915 of record NC_089508.1, read on the forward strand.
ATTGTAATTTTTTTTTTTTTTTTACAGGGACAGAGAGAGAGTCAGAGAGAGGGATAGGGACAGACAGACAGGAACGGAGAGAGATGAGAAGCATCAATCATCAGTTTCTCGTTGTGACACCTTAGTTGTTCATTGATTGCTTTCTCATATGTGCCTTGACCACGGCCTTCAGCAGACCGAGTGACCCCTTGCTCAGGGACCTTAGGTCCGAGCTGGTGAGCTTTTTTTGCTCAACCCAGACGAGCTCATGCTCAAGCTGGCGACCTCGGGGTCTCAAACCTGGGTGTTCCGCATCCCAGTCCGATGCTCTATCCACTGCACCACCACCTGGTCAGGTGAAATTATTATAATTTAACCCCTTGCAGATCTATGTTCTTCTCTGCCCCCCATCCTCTCTCAAATCAATAAATTTAAAAAATTGTTTTAAAAATTCAATATCTCAGTTGCACTTGCCACATTTCAAATATTCAACAACAACAGAGAACATTTCCACCATTACCAAATGTTCTGTTGGACAATGCTGGCCTAGAGGCAGTGAGACCAACTAGGAGGTCCTAGCAAAAGTCTGGGTGGGAAGTGAGATGCAGAAAAGCTGTCTTTTCCAGGCAGTGCCATAGTATTGGGGAAAAGGGGTCAGACTCAAGAAGTATTCAGGAGGTGACAGAGAAGCAATCTTCTTAGATTCCCACGTTTCTGGCTAGGATGATGACCCAGAGGGCAGGTGTTTGAGCAAGAAAGTGACACGAACTATTTGGTCCTATTGAGAATGCAGTGGTGGCCCTGGCCGGTTGGCTCAGTGGTAGAGCGTCGGCCTGGCGTGCGGGGGACCGGGTTTGATTCCCGGCCAGGGCGCATAGGAGAGGCGCCCATTTGCTTCTCCACCCCCACCCCCTCCTTCCTCTCTGTCTCTCTCTTCCCCTCCTGCAGCCAAGGCTCCATTGGAGCAAAGATGGCCCGGGCGCTGGGGATGGCTCCTTGGCTTCTGCCCCAGGCGCTAGAGTGGCTCTGGTGGCGACAGAGCGACGCCCCGGAGGGGCAGAGCATCGCCCCCTGGTGGGCAGAGTGTCGCCCCTGGTGGGCAGAGCATCGCCCCCTGGTGGGCGTGCTGTGTGGATCCCGGTCGGGCGCATGCAGGATTCTGTCTGACTGTCTCTCCCCGTTTCCAGCTTCAGAAAAATACCAAAAAAAAATAATAAATAATAAATAAATAAAAAAAAGAGAGAGAATGCAGTGGTAAGGGGCCTCTGGGTGGACATGTGCAGTGGGTGGTTGGATGTTCAAGACTAAAGCTCCAGGTCCCTACCTAGTACATGCTGAGATGCCACTCTAATTATTCACCTCTGCTTGTGCTTCCCATAGCACCTGTGTCCTCTCTGCCAGGTCTGGGCACAGAGATGAATAGGTCTCAGACTCTGCCCTCAAGGGGCCCTCAGTCTGGATTAGAGTTTGGGTTAAGGGTTGGCCAGCCCAAAACAACAGCTCTTTGTGGCTAGGAGCCATGATAGATGTAATAATGGAATGGTGAGGAGTGCAGAGGAGGACCCACCACACTGGGAGCATGAAGGGGCTGCCAGTCGCTGTACCTGGCCAGGCTGGTGAATGTGCACTAAATAAATTTATTGAGTGACCCAGGGATGCCCTTTACCCTTCCACTTAACCTTAACCTTAGCCACACGCTGCCTCTCCCTGGGCTCCACTCCTCTGGATAATGAATTCTGAAGGTGCCTTCCCTGAGGCTAGCCTCCAGACTTGTCATCTTCTCTGCCTGTCGGGAGCCGATCAACGACTGCTGGCTGACAAGGTCACAGCAGAGAAGACCCACAACTGCTGGCTGACAAGGTCACAGCAGAAGATCAAAAACTGCTGATTGACAAAGTCACCGCAGTGAAGACCAATGGCTGTAGGTTGACAAAGTCACCGCAAAGGAAAGGCACAACGATACTTCCCCCTTTGACCTTTTTGAATTAATCTGGCCTTATATTCCCCCCTTTTTCTGGGTGTGTGCTATTATTTATGGCACAGGGATAATAGTACCGTGCTTTCCCTGTAGATTCGTAGTAATTTCTTTGGAAATGAGACAGAGGGTGTGAGTTCCACAGAAAAGCCTGTAAGCCCCTTGAACTGGGCTCATAAACATAAGAGGCTGGCTATGATATCCCTTGTAAAGGGTTAAGTTTGTAGGAGAATTTCTTCTTATTAATTATGTTAGAAAGAATAGATTGTGACTTATGAATAGGTAGGAAACAGTAACTATACACAGAGCACCTTTCAGCCTTCACTTAATTCATCACTTTTTGTTTTGTTAAGAGACTTGTTTTGTGACTGAAGGCAGTTGCTGGGCTTTTCTCAGTAAAACATTCTCATGAGATTTTTGTATTTTCCAAGAATAAGGAGAGGAATGTGGTAGGATTCATAGCAGCAATAGCAATTAATGCCTTCTGATATTATGTTGCTACTAAGCTATCTTGCAGGTGCACTCTATGTATCTTTAAGCTAAAGTTACTCTTGATGTTATGCCAATTTCTCAGTAAAACAAGCTTTTTGTAGTCTTGTGAAAAAATTAGGACACTGCATGAACTCAAGGCCATTTGCCTGAGCAAGCGGTGGTCCTTTGCTAGTCCTTGATGATTTTGTCTGTTAATCTCTCTCTCTGCGCCCTTGACTCACAACAACAGTAAAGTAGAGTTATTAATTAGTACTCTGACCTGTGGTGGCGCAGTGGATAAAGCGTCGACCTGGAAATGCTGAGGTCGCCAGTTCGAAACCCTGGGCTTGCCTGGTCAAGGCACATATGGGAGTTGATGCTTTCAGCTCCTCCCCCCTTCTCTCTCTCTGTCTCTCTCTCTCCTCTTTAAAAATGAATAAATAAATAAAATAATTAGTACTAATCTTTTAGAAGTTTGTACCAATATTGTTATTGCTATTGTATAACTGTACTTTGAATGACTTACCACCTGATTTATAGCTTATAGATATGAATTAACTGTTATCTGGAAACATGTAACCATAGTGAAACAAAATACCATGTGATTGTAACTTAGTGTGTGTGCATAAAAAGAAAGCTAGACCAGCATTTGGCAGAGATGCCTAGCAGTAAATGCTAGAGAATAAAGAGAAAGAAAAGAATTCGGCTCTCTCACTCGATTTCGCCGACGCCGTCTCTTCCTGTGGGACCCCTGGATTCCCTCCGGGGCTGGACCCCGGCACCTGCCCCTTGCCCAGAAAACAGCTCACACACACACAGACACATACACACACACATTCTGGCTCTGAGGAAAACTACTTAATGTCTCCAGGCCACTATAACTTGAGGTTTATAGTAGTGATAGGGTTGTAGGTGGGGGCCATGACACCCTCCTCCCTTAAGTAGACAAAGGGACATTAAAAAACTGGACATTCCAGATCACCTCCCCCCAAGCATCCGGATTGACTCACCCGGGTGTGGAAGGTCCCCTAGCTTACTTACAGTTAATATTCTCCCCACCCCGTAACAACTACCAATCCCCACCCTTGAATTCTCTATTTAACCCTCTAACAGTTCTCTACCTGTTAGAGAACTGGTGCTGACCCTCCACCTTAGGAGATGACCTCCACCTGGCAGATGACACCCTAATAAACTTTTCTTGTCTGAACTCGGGTGTCCTCCTTTGGCCAACCTTACAAGAAGTACTGACCTCACAGGGTTGCTAGGAAGTTAAAACAGAGATGCCCAATGTTAAGCGTGCAGCAAGAACTTGGGACAAAGCAGGTGCTCATTGCATTTTAACTCTCAGAATTATGACTTGCAATTTCCATAAAATGAGATGCGGGAAGTGCTCGAAGCAGAGCTTTACTCAGAGCCCCTGCTCAGGTGAGGATTCCTTTTTATTTTAATTTTTTTTGTATTTTTCTGAAGTAAGAAATTGGGAAGCAGAGAGACAGATTCCCGCATGTGCCAGATTGGGATCCACCCGGCAAGCCCACTAGGGGGTGATGCTCTGCCCATCTGGGGCATTGCTCCATTGCAACCAGAGCCATTCTGGAGCCTGAAGCAGAGGCCGTGGAGCCATCCTCAGTGCCCAGGCCAACTTTGCTCCAGTGGAGCCTTGGCTGTGGGAGGGGAAGAGAGAGATAGAGAGAGAGGAGAGGGGGAAGGTTGGAGAAGCAGATGGGTGCTTCTGTGTGCCCAGGACATCCACACGCTGGGCCAACGCTCTACCACTGAGCCAACCAGCCAGGGCCTCAGGTGAGCATTCTTACTTAAGAATTCACCCATTCAGTGGTCTTTTTTTTTTTATGAGAGGAAGGGAGACAGAGAGACAGACTTCTCCATGCGCCCCAACAGGGATCCACCCAGCAACCACCCTACTGGCGAAGCTCTGCCCATCTAAGGCTGTTGCATGGCAACTGAGCTATTTTAAACACCTGAGTAGAGGTTCCACGGAATCATCCTCAGTGCCTGGGGCCAACTTCCTCAAATCAATCAAGCCATGGCTGTGGGAAAGGAAGAGAGAGGGAGGGAGAGAGAGAGAAGGGGGAGGGGTGTGGAGAAGCAGTTGGTCGCTTCTCCTGTGTTCCCTGACTGGGAATCGAACTGGAGGACATCCACACGCCGGGCCAATGCTCTACCACTGAGCCAACCAGCCAAGGCCAACAGTCTTTTTCTGAGTGCATGCCTCAACCTTCAGGGAGCTCACAGGACAAAGGGAAACATATGCTGGGTGCTGCCAAGGAGGGCAATAAGGAGCCTGTTGGAACTCAGAGGAAAGGCTTGGACCCAGCCAGATGTGGTGATAGCTGAACAGGGTATAAAATGAGCAGGAGTCGGCCAGAGAATACAGAGTAGGGTATGGGCTTCAAACTGAGGGATCAACATATGGAGAAGAACAATGGAGGTAAGAGGCAGGGGCATGTGGTGGCACATGGAGCCAGAATGATGAGTGGGAGCTGCTGCCAAAAGCTTTTGAGTGCTAAGCAGAGGAGTCTGAGTTTTTATCCAGAAATCTTTGGGAAACATTGAGGGGTATTTGAAAAGGCAGTGGTCAACACACAAACCAGAATGGCTGAAATGAAGAACATGAAAAAATAATCCAGTGGTAGTGAGCATGAGACATAGCTGGAACCCTCATACACAGCTGGTGGGAGTAAAAATTAGCTCAACCGCTTTTGAGAAATTGGTAGAATCTGCTGGGCTGAGCTATGTCCAGCCTCTGACCCAGAGTGTCCACTCCTAGGTCTCCACGCAGCAGAAAGGCATATGGAACACGTGCAAGGCTGCTCACAGCAGCTGGACTTACATAGCCCAATAGAGAAAGCACCCTGAATGCCAGCCAGCAGTTAAATGGATCAATAAACTGTTGTGTATTCATAATATAACAAACAGCAACTACAACTCCACCCAACCTCATGGGTGAATCTCATAAAAATAAATAAAAGGATAAGTGATAGAAACCAGAGACAAGAGTATGTAATGCCCATTTAAAAAGAGTTGCAATGGTTCATTCTGTTCTGTTTTCTAGTTTACCATAATAAAAATTAAAAGTGAAAAAAATTCCATAGAAGCAACTTGGGTTGCTTTCATATCATAGCTACAATAAATAATGCTGCAATGGACATATGTCTTTTTTTTTTTTTTTGCCTATGTCTTTTTGAATTAGTGTTTGTAGTTCTTCAGATAAATACACCCAGAAGTGAAATTGCTGGGTCATGTGTGGCTCTATGTTCAACTTTCTGAGAAACCTTCATACTTACAGGTATGAAGTGCTGTCTCACTGTGGTTTTGGTTTGCATCTCCCTGATGGTCAGCAATAGTGAGCATCTTCTCAAATGTCTGTATGTCCTCTTCGGAGTGATGCCTATTCAATTCCGCTCATTTTTTAAAAAATTATTTTTATTTATTTATTTATTTTAGAGGAGAGAGAGAGAGAGAGAGAGAAGGGAGGAGCAGGAAGCTTCAACTCCCATATGTGCCTTGACCAGGCAATCCCAGGGTTTTGAACTGGCAACCTCAGAGTTCCAGGTTGATGCTTTCTTTGTCCACTGTGCCACCACAAGTAAGGCTCCGCTCATTTTTATTTTTATTTTTTATTTCATTTTATTTTTTACAAGAGAGAGACAGAGAGAGGGGGAAAGACAGGGACAGACAGACAGGAAGGGAGAGAGATGAGAAGCATCAGCTGGTGGTTGCGGCACCTTAGTTATTCATTGACTGCTTTCTCATACATGCCTTGACCCAAGGGACTCCAGCTAAGCCAGTGACCCCTTGCTTAAGTCAGTGACCTTGAGCTCTAGCCAGTAATGATGGGGTCATGTCTATGATCCCACGCTCAAGCCGGCGACCCTGAGCTCAAGCTGGTGAGCCCACCCTCAAACCAATGACCTAAGGGTTTTGAATCTGGTTCCTCAGCATCCCAGGTCAACACTCTATCATCCACTGCGCCACAACCTGGTCAGGCCATTTCATTTTTAAATCAGATAGTTCAATTGTTTGAATGTTAAGTTATATTAGTTCCTTATATAGTTTAGATATTAACCCTTTAGATGTAACATTGGTATCTTCCCCTATTCAGTAGGTTGTTTTCTTCATCTGTTAATGGTTTCCTTTGCTGTAGTTTAATATATTTGCTTATTTTTTCTTTCATTTCCCTTGACGGAGGAAACATATCCATATATATATGTGTGTGTGTGTGTGTGTGTGTGTGTGTGTGTGTGTGTGTGTGTGTGTATTACTAAAAGCAATGTCAAAGCGATTTTCTATAAAACTTAGCCTAACTTCAAACTTTGACTTCTTTTTTGTTGAGTGAGCTGAACTCCATGGAGGTACAGACAGAAAACAGCTTTCCCTTCCCCTCATCTATCATCTGAGGTGCCATGAGATTCTGACCTTGCCCCTTAACATTGTCACAGGTTTCTCATTTTTAGGAATTAAAAGCCCAGTCCAGTCTGAATCAAAATTTCCTTTGCACATTTAACGTAAGGCTTGTGCCAAGCCTCCTCTCAGACCTGACCCAGTGAGAAGGGGGGAGGCATGCACTGTTTCTGCACTACCAGTCCCCTGCCCTGCTGGCCTCTCCCCCAGGGAGGGTATGGGGAGGGTGCTGGAAGAAATGCCTATCTCTGTCCACTTGGCTGATGCTAATTACCATCTCTAGGCTACAGCTGCCCTCATGGATAGTGGCTGTTCCAGGGCTGGCTCTTCATCGCATGTCAATGGTGTCGTCCATGTCACCCAGTTCCAAAACTCGCTGCTGGACCTTGGCTGACCTCTTGCCTGCCACCAGCTGATTCCCACAGGACCTGCTTTAGAGCTTGTCACCATGGGGGTCCCCTCCCTTCTGCAGCAAAGTCTTATCCCTGCAGCTGAAATCCAGTTCCCTTCAGCATGTCCACTGGCCCTAGGGACATGCATGCCCTGGTAAGGTCCCCAGCTCTGGCCATGCAGGCTGTCCTCTGCTACACCCGCCTTCACGTGCTGTTCCGCTCAGCATCTATGTCCAAATGTTTTCGCAGATCTGGAGATACATGTCAAGTGGGAGCATAATATAGCACTCAGAGCGCAATCTTCCAAAGGTTGGGGTTCCAACGCTAACATCCTGCCAACTCAACTTCTTTGTGCCGCCATTACCTCATTTAACATTAAAATAGTATTCATTTTTTTTATCCCATAGGGTTACTGAGAATATATTTTTATAAACTCCTATCTTTTTAATGTTTATTTTATTAATTTAGAGAGAGGGTAAGGGAGAGAGACAGACAGACAGAAACATCAATCTGTTCCTGTATGTGCCCTGAATGGGGATCGAACCCACAAACTCTGCGTTTCGGGACAGTGCTGCAACCAATTGAACTACCTGGCCAAGGCCTGAGAATGTTTTTTGTTAATACATAGGAAGCTCATAGAACAATGCTGGGCCCATAAGTAGCCAGCACTATAATATGTGTTCTAATACACACATGCTGTCTCCCTCACCAGCAGCCCACCACTGTACTCAGGGCTGGGTTGTCCCTTACCAGCAGGTATCCCACTCTTAAAGTTTGGGTTTCCTAGGAGTCCTTTCAGTTGGCCTTGTGAGATGAGCCTATTCCTCCTTTCTTCCCCAGGAGGAGAAGAACAAACTCCTTACCAAACAACTGCCCGTCCGCCTTTAAGCTTGCTTTCATACAATGAACACCCACACACCCTCACAGAGGTTCATAGATAGCCAGCATTTGTACTGTCTGTTCTCTCTCTCCTCTCTATGTAGATATTCAGATAGTTGTACATTTTAAAAAATATTTTTATATGTACATTTTTAAACAGAACCTTTTAAAACAACCAGGTTGCAGAAATTGTGACTTTATCTTCAAACACCACAGCATTAACTTCCTATGATGATTTCCTAAGATATTCTCATCAAAGAGCATTAAATTCTATATCATCTCCAAGTCCTTCTTTGTGCATCTTCCATTGTCCTCAGAATGTCTTTTTGTAGCTTAAAGAAATATATATGTTTTAATTCAGGGTCCAATCAAGAGTCACACACTGCATTTGGTTATGTCTTTATTGTCTCTTTGCTTAGAAAAGGTCCTTGTCTTTTTTTTTCTTCTTTTTTTTATGACAGTGACCCTTTGGAACAACAGTACATACCAGTGCCATGAAGAACACCCCCAGCATGGACTGTCTTCATTCACCTTTACTTTTTCTCCAGGAGGGAGGAGGACGGGGGCTGCAATGTAGAATGCAGGATTCTCACCATCTCTCTTGGTTCCAGGTTAAGGACTTGGATTGAAATTCAGAGATGGCTGGAACACTCCTGTTCCATATCTGTCTTTGCAGGTGTTTGGAAGGGAAATACAGAGCATGCTTCCGGATGGGAGCAGTGAGCCCCCTGTTCGGCCTTCACCATAGACACAGAGGAGAGAAGGCTGGACTAATCCAGAGGCCTCTCACTACTAGCACCCTGCTGGGCCTTGAGAGAAATAATCTCTCCCCTCCCAGCCTGGACCATGAAAGTAGCTGGAAAACCCTTCCCAGGGACACAGCACCTATCAGGGAAGAGCTGCCCCTGGGCCTGGGTGGAGGTGGAGTTAAGGGATCCTGTCCCAAGACCAAGGGCAGATCCTTCCAACTTTATTCAGTGGCTTTGCAATCGGGTGACCAGGAGAGCTGGGTCAACATCAGTGTTTATAAAAGGCACCCTCACCTGGCTCCAGAAACTGTACCAGCTCTCACTGCCCTGCTGATAACATCTGCCTCCACAGGTACCAGGTCTCTTGGGCCCATTTCTCAGCCTCCAGGACTGCCCCACATTATACCTTGGGAAGAATAGAGATGGAGTAGTGGGAAGACCCAGGATTCGGTGTAGGAGGCCTGAGTTGTAGCCCATGCTATCTAGTACCAGGCCTGAGTCTCTCCATTTTTAAATGAGCAGCTTGGACTGGGCCATCTCTAAAAACCTAAGTATGATTGGAGTGAAATGATGGGGAGGGTTTTTGCCAACACCAGGCACGAGGGCCACATTGGACCAGGCTGCAGCTCAACTTGAGCCTCCAAGACTGGAGTAGGGGCATCTTCGGAGGAGGTGACTTTCTTGATCTTGATAAAGACATCTCTGGGAGAAGAGAATCACAAGCCATTTGCATCCATCCTGAGACCTTGACTGCCCCTCAGTGTTACTAAGTAGGATCAGCTTTCCAGTCCCTGGGTATGAGGCAGTATCTCCAGGAAGCCAGCACCAACGGGACCCCTTTAACACATGGCTCAGCATATACCCTGTGCTGCAGGCTCCCTCCCAGTTTTGAAGTGGTCACTTGCCGCTACTCCAGCCTCAGAATTGGAAACTGAGGTAATGGGCAGCAGGAAAGGCCATGGCTGGCAGTTCAGACACTCACGTTGGGAGTCATAAAGCCTCTCTCCAGCCCTCAGATTCTGTGATGCACTAAGGAACCATGTTGCACATAACTTAGTCTTCCTGATGGGAAGCCAAGCACAGAACTTACTCACTGACTGAGTGAGTAAATGAATGAAGGATGGATGCATGCATACATGCATGCATGCATGCATGAGTCCATTTTGTCCCTGTGTGGTTCCTCTTTCTTCTTCCTCTGCAGTTGGTACAGATGGCATTGTCCTGGACCAGTTCTGTCTTTGCCACAGAGCTAGCTCCTCCTGGCCTCCACCATCTTCTACCTGATGTTCTGGGTGGTCAGGGCCTGGCAGCCTTAGGTCCCCAAAGGGCTAAAGAGACCACCGGGCCCTGGGGCTTGCCTGTGCTTGGACACATGCTGACCTTGGGGAAGAACCACACCCGGTGCTGTCTCGGCTGAGCCAGCGTTATGGGGACGTGCTGGAGATCCGCATTGGTCACACACCTGTGCTGGTGCTCAGTGGCCTGGACACCATCCAGCAGGCCCTGGTGCGGTAGGGCAATGATTTCAAGGGCTGACCTGACCTCTACAGCTTCACTCTGATCTCTGATGGCCAGAACATGACCTTCAACCCAGACTCTGGACCAGTGTGGGCTGCCTGTCGGCACCTGGCTCAAAATGCCCTAAATACCTTCTCCATCGCCTCAGATCTGGCTTCCTTGACTGGCTACCTGGAGGAGCATGTGAGCAAGGAGGCTGAGGCCCTCATCAGCAAGTTCCAGGAGCTGATGGCAGGGGCTGGGCACTTTAATCCTTATAAGTAGGTGATAGTGTCAGTGGCCAATGTCATTGGTGCCATGTGCTTCGAGTGGCACTTCCCTCAGGACAGTGAGGAGATGCTCAGCCTTGTGATGAGCAGCCATGAGTTTATGGAGTATGCCACCTCTGGAAACCCCGTGGACTTCTTCTCTATTCTTAAATACCTGCCCAACCCCACCCTGCAGAGGTTCAAGGCCTTCAAGCACAGGTTCATTCATTTCCTGTGGATGATATCCAGGAGCACTATCAAAACTTTGACAAGGTGAGCCCGGCATGCAGGGAGAGAAGGGACACCCTGCAGAGCCCAGGTGTAGCCCTTTTGCCCAGCTTCATGGTACCCCTCCCCCCACACACACACACAGCTGATGTGATGCTAGGGCCGAGGAGCGCACTGGGCCACCTGGGGCCAGCTGTGTGGCCTGAAGCCAATCCTTCTCTTGCTCAGGTCTCATTTTCTTCATCCCTATAGTCTCCTTCTTGGAGCTGCCCAAAGCCTCCGAGAGCTCCATAACATGGGGGGCTGTTTCTGTGAATGAGAGGCTTTTATTCTGCAGGAACCTGAACCCTGACAGAGACTAATGCTCAGCTCAGGTGTCACTTTGCTTCCCTATACTCAACACTAACATCCTACTTTGAAATTGGACCCCTGGGATTATTGGGAAGAAGGGTCAATGGGGCATGGAATGATACTTTAAGCCTTACCAAGAGCAGACACCAGCTTCTGCTGTGAGCCTAGTCCACTGAGTGAAGGCCTGGGGTCTGTGCCAGATGGGATGGGACAAGGTCCAGCCTTTGGCCCTGGGAGTGCTGGTGTGCCCTTAAACCTGTGCTCCCTTAGAATGGTGTCCAGGACATCACAGATGCCCTGTTGAAGCACTGTGAGGAGTTCAGAACCAGCGGTGGCCTCATCTCCTAGGAGAAGATTGTCACCTTACCAACAACATTTTTGGGGCCGCCAGTAGGAGCCAGGCTCCTGCCCCTCATCCATTGGTGCCTGCTGTTCACCCACAGCACTGCTCAGCCCTGCCCCCCAAGTTCATCATATAATTCTCAAATCATATGCCAGATTGTACAGGACACAGAGATCTGGCCTGGGTTCAGGATCTGAGCCAAGGCTGGGACACCAACTCCCAGTGGAAACTCAGCCAGGTCCTTCTAACTCCTCTGGGCCTCAGTTTCCCCTGTGAGTCCAGGCCTCCTATAATTCCAGAAGCTTATTATGAGACCAGCAACTCCAGGTTGGGGGTAGAGGAATCAGGGGAGGGAAACAGAAAGACAATGCTTGGTGCCTATGGTGGTGCTTGGTAAATGTCGGTTTCTCATTCCTGTTTTCTTTCCTTCCTTACCTTGCCCTGTGCTGCCCAGGATTTGACACAGTCACAACTGCCATCTCTTGGAGCCTCCTGTACCTGGTGACAAGGCCCCATGTGCAGAAAAAGGTCCAGGAGGAGCTTGGTAGGTGGTGGCCTCCTTCAAAGTACTCAAGGCAGGGGGCCCCAGCCAAGGTCTGGGAGGCCCCTTCACCTGTCTTCTCCTTCATACTCTGCAGACTCAGTGATTAGAAAGGTGCGGTAGCCCCGGCTCTCCAACAGATCCCAGCTGTCCTACATGGAGGCCTTCATCCTGGAGACCTTCAACATTCTTCTCCTTTGATACTTTGTCCCCTTCACCATCCCCCATTGGTGAAGCTTGCCCAGTCTGCTCTCTTTCCTCTAATCCTCATCACATTTTCTCCTCCCAGTGTCTCAACTCTGGCCCTACCTCAGACTCCAGCACCTTCTCCCTGACCATGACACCAGGTTCCTCAGGGGCCTCAGCCTTTCCTCTGCCCCTTATTCAGTTGAAACACAGTGAAGTCACCCAGCTCCTGGGAGAACATAACACCCCGACCTCAGATCTCCTTTGGCTCTACTCATAGTCTCTCGCTGCAAGCACTCTCAACCCAACCAGCCTGGCCTCACTGTCCCGTGAAGGCATGAACCAGCCAGTCTCCAATTTTGCTTGTGCTTGGTCTTCTGCTCGAAATGTCTTCTCCTCTCTTCTTTGGCTACCAGAGCCCTCTCCCTGCCCAAGGTCAATCCTTATGCAAACCTCCACTCCCCTAGAAGATTTTCTTGACTTATCTAGCTGGCACAGCTTCATTCCTATAGTTGGAAGGACTTACAGACATGTATTCTTGGTTATGCCCTGGGATTTTAACAATGTTTAAAAAGAAAGTGGTGGTATCCCGCCGCAGGTGGTGCTCTGACTGCAGCAGCCATTGGGAAGGCTGCCCCAGAGGAGGCAGCAAGATGCCAGCAGATTCCAAGATGGCAACGGAGTAGGCAGACGCACAGACTGCCAGCTTCCACCACCAAACTGGATTACAAATTAACTTAGGATCATCATAAAAAACCAACTTTGGACTAAAAGAACAGGTCTCAAAAACCAAGGAGCACAGAAGAATCCACACAGAATCCACACTGATCCTGGTAGGGAGTGTGGGGGCACGTTGGAGGCTACCCTGCTCCCAGGAGCAAGGGGAGGCTGAGACTGAGGGTACAGAAGGGCTCTCATTACAAGGAGGGAGACCCTGAGAGACAGGGGCCCTCAGTCTCAGAACCGAGACCCAACCTAGAAATCCAGGGATTGGAGGAGACAGACAGACAACATTGAATGGGGAGAAGAGTGAAAGTTCTGTATGTGGGAAGTGGCTGGGGTGCTTTAAAGGGACAGCACAGAAAATATTGCTCACAACTAATTGCCTGGGACTTCGGGGATGAGGAGGGCTGAGAGGACTAACTCGTCTTGCATGAGGAAAGTGGGGAGAACAAGACAAATAGTGATGGGGAGAGGAATGCCTGGGCTGACCTGAGAAGCTGACTCATTCTCCAGTGTGGAGGCAGCCATAGCTGGGGGAGGGGTTGATCCCTCCACACAACACAAGCCTACAGTTGTTCTGGGTGTCCCACCTCCAAAGGGCTCTCCAGCTCCAATCAGTGTGAAAGACACAGTGGAAAGCAGGAAGTAAGGGGGAGGGGCAGTAACTCAGGTACTCCAGGGAGACCTGAGATACACCTCCCCATTCTGATACCAAGAACCTGCCCCGCCCCTGGAGAGCAACTGGCAGAAGAGGCCTTCAGATTCTCAGAGGTCACAACCACTGCATTCCTGGATACAGTTTAAAATAAGCCCCCTGCTGAGATCAGTAAACAAGCTCCCTACTGAGTTAAGCAAACTGGAAGCAGGCAAATTAAGATGTTATGCCTGACCAAATTAAGACTTTATGGTGGCACAGCGGATAGTGTAGGACTGGGATGCAGAGGACCCAGGGTCGAGACCCCAAGGTTGCCAGCTTGAGTAAAAAGCTCACCAGCTTGGACCCAAGGTCACTGGCTCCAGCAAGGGGTTACTCGGTCTGCTGAAAGACCACGGTCAAGGCACATATGAGAAAGCAATCAGTGAACAACTAAGGTGTCGCAACAAAAAACTGATGATTGATGCTTCTCATCTCTCTCCATTCCTGTCTGTCTATCCCTATCTATCCCTCTCTCTGACTCTCTCTCTGTCCCTGAAAAAAATAAAATAAATAAATAAATAAACATCCCTT